>NC_071497.1:5199461-11124461 GCF_028500815.1 Rissa tridactyla
GCATGGCAGAGAAGAGGGGGAATGGAAGCAGGTCCCTGCTCTGGAAGCGGGCGAATCCCCTCCCGGCCCCTCCCACCTTCCCAGTTACCCTTGCAGAACAGATAGGAAGCCCTGCAGGAGGAGCTGGCTGTTGGAGAGGAGGATGATACACCCAGGCCAGAAATGTCAGAAAGACCAAGTCGCCATGGACCCAGCATCACAACTGGCTCCAAAAGGAAAAGCAGACGGGCCATTGTTGTGGGTGACTCTCTATTGAGGGGGGCGGAGGGGCCGATGTGCCGTCCAGACCCACTTCACAGGGAAGTCTGCTGCCTCCCTGGGGCACGGGTCAGGGATGAGTTGGACAAACTTCCGGCCCTAGTAAACTCCTCTGGCTATTACCCCCTCTTAGTATTTCAGGTGGGTAGTGATGAAGTGGGTAGAAGGAGCCCAAAATCAATTAAAAGAGATTTTTGAGCCTTGGGGCGGCGGCTTGAGGGATCAGGAACACAAGTTGTATTCTCCTCCATCCCTTCAGTGGCAATCGTGAATGAGGAAATTAACAGGAAGAGGCAAAAGGTCAACTCGTGGCTCCGGGACTGGTGTTATCGGCAGGGCTTTGGGTTCTTTGATCACAGGCTGCTATAGGAGTCACCTGACCTGCTGGTGGCAGGTGGAAGGCACCTGTCTCAGAAGGGGAAAAGAATTTTGGGGCAGGAGTTAGCAAGGCTCGTTGACAGGGCTTTAAACTAGATATGAGGGGGGAAGGGGAGATAAGTGGGCCTGTCAGGAATAAACCCAAGGGAGGCATGCCAGGGCTTGAAGGATGGTGGGCTAGCGAGGACTCTCCCTCTGCCATTTCATTTGAGAGAAGGGAGAGACCTTTAGAAATCATGGAAGCACCTGAGAGGGGTCTGGTGGGAAATGGGGCCCACACTCACAAAAGGGTGCTGGAGTCATTGGCACATCTGAAGTGCTTCTATACCAATGCACGCAGTATGCGCAACAAACAGGGGGAGCTTGAAGCCATGATGCACCAGGGAAACTATGACCTAGTGGCTATCACAGAAACGTGGTGGGATGCCTCACACAACTGGAGTGCCACAAGCGATGGCGACAAGCTCTTCAGGAGGGACAGACAGGAAAGGAGAGGCGGAGGAGTGGCCCTGTATATTAGAGAATGCTATGAGAGCTCGGAAATCAAGTATACTGATGATGGGGTGGAGAGCGTTTGGATGAGGTTAAGGGCCGATAAAGCCGATATCGCTGTGGGAGTCTGCTACAGACCTCCCGACCGAAGCAGCGAGGCGGACGAAGCTTTCTGTAAGCAGCTGGGGGAAATCTCGCAGTCACTTGCCGTTGTTCTTGTGGGGGACTTGAACCTGCCGGGTCTCTGCTGGGAATACAACACAGCAGAGAGGGAGCAATCCAGGAGGATCCTGGAATGTGTGGAAGAGAACTTCCTCACACAGCTGGTAAGCGAGCCGACGAGGGAAGGTGCCCTCCTGGACCTGCTTCTCGTGAACAGGGAAGATCTTGTGGGGGAAGTAAAGGCTGGTGGCCGTCTAGGGCACAGTGATCGTGAGATGATCGAATTTCTGATTCTTGGGGAAACAAGGAGAGGGGTTAGCACAAGTGCCGCCCTAGACTTCCGGGGGGCAAATTTTGACCCGTTGAGAAGACTGCTGGACAAAATCCCTTGGGAGGCTGCCCTGAAGGATATAGAAGCCCAGGAAGGCTGGACATACTGCAAGAGAGAAGTCTTAAAGGCACAGCAGGAGGCTGTCCCTGTGTGCCGAAAAACAAGTAGGCGGGGAAGGAGACCGGCCTGGCTAAGTAGGGACCTTTGGCTGGACCTCAAGAACAAAAGGAGAGTCTATGACCTCTGGAAGAGGGGGCAGGTCGGTCTCTCATGAAGACTGTAAGGATATAGCGAAGCTATGCAGGGAGAAAATTAGGAGAGCCAAAGCGCAGCTAGAGCTCAACCTAGCTACAGCTGTTAAGGATAACAAAAAATGTTTCTATAAATTCATTAACAACAAAAGGAGGATTAGGGAAAATCTCCCTCCCTTATTGGATGCAGAGGGAAACAGAGTCACAAAGGATGAGGAAAAGGCTGAGGTGCTCAATGCCTACTTTGCCTCAGTCTTTAGCAGTGGAACTAGCTGTTCCCTGGGCACCCAGCCTCGTGAGCTAGGAGACAGGGAGGGGAAGCTGAAGGAGGTCCTCACAATGAAAGAGGAAGTGAATAGTGACCTGCTACGCCGCTTGGATGGGCACAAGTCTATGGGACCGGGTGGGTTACATCCAAGAGTGCTGAAAGAGTTGGCAGACGTGCTCGCCAAGCCACTTTCCATGATCTACCTGAAGTCATGGCTAACTGGGGAGGTCCCAATGGACTGGAGGGTAGCAAACGTAGGGCCCGTCTACAAAAAAGGCAGAAAGGAGGATCCGGGAAACTGTAGGCCTGTCAGTCTGACCTCGCTAGCAGGGAAGCTCATGGAGCAGACCATCTTGAGTGCCATTACAAGTCATATAATGGACAAGCAGGGGATCAGGCCCAGTCAGCATGGGTTTAGGAAAGGCAGGTCCTGCCTGACGAACCTGATCTCCTTCTGTGACAAGATGACCCGATTGTTGGATGAGGGAAAGGCTGTGGGCATTGTCTACCTAGACTTTCGAAAAGCATTTGACACTGTCCCCCATAGAATTCTCATGGAAAAACTGGCGGCTCGTGGCCTGGATGAGCATACGATCGGCTGGATCAAGCACTGGCTGGCTGGGCGGTCCCCAAGAGTGGTGGTCAATGGAGTTAAATCCAGCCGGCGGCCGGTCACAAGTGGTGTCCCTCAGGGCTCGGTGTTGGGACCATTTCTGTTCAACATCTGTGTCGATGACCTTGATAACAACATGGAGTGTATCATCAGCAAGTTTGCAGATGACGCGAAGCTAAGCGGGAGTGTTGATCTCCGTGAGGATAGGGAGGCTCTACAGAGAGACTTGGATAGATTGGACCGATGGGCCAATGCTAACGGTATGAGCTTCACCAAGGCCAAGTGCCGGGTCCTGCACTTGGGCCACAAGAACCCCATGCATCGCTGCAGGCTTGGGGCAGTGTGGCTGGAGAGCTGCCTGGCAGAAAAGGACCTGGGGGTTCTAATTGACAAGCGGCTGAACGTGAGCCAGCAGTGTGCCCAGGTGGCCAAGAGGGCCAATGGCCTCCTGGCTTGTATTAGAAATAGTGTGACCAGCAGGAGGAGGGAGGTGATTGTCCCCCTGTACTCAGCACTGGTGAGGCCACCCCTTGAGTATTGTGTCCAGTTCGGGGCACCTCAACACGAGAGAGATCTCGAGGTGCTGGAGCGAGTGCAGAGGAGGGCAACGAAGCTGGTGAAGGGCCTGGAGAATAAATCTGATGAGGAGCGATTGAAGGAGCTGGGAGGGTTTAGTTTGAGGAAGAGGAGGCTGAGGGGAGACCTCATCGCTCTCTACAACTACTTGAAAGGCCATCGTAGAGAGGTTGGTGCTGGTCTCTTCTCACAGGTAATTGGCGATAGAACAAGAGGGAATGGCTACAAGCTGCAACAGGGTAGGCTTCGGCTGGACATAAGGGAAAAATTCTTCACAGAAAGAGTGGTCAGACACTGGAATAGGCTGCCCAGGGAGGTGGTGGAGTCACCATCCCGGAATGTGTTTAAGAGTCGTTTAGATGTGGTGTTGAGGGATATGGTGTAAGGGAGAACTTTGTAGAGTGGAGTTGATGGTTGGACTCGGTGATCCCAAGGGTCTTTTCCTACCTAAATGATTCTGTGGTTCTGTGACTTAATGCATGGCTTTGGGCTCCATCTGTCAGAACGGTCTCTCAGGGCAGGTGAGGTGCTGTGTGGGGCTGGACTGTTGCACGCTGTATTGTTGGAACCTGTGGCTGGTGTACACGGTGCGGCTCATGCCCACAGTCCATGGGCTGAAGGTGTAGATCTTGACGAAGCCGCTGGGCACCAGCTGCTGAGGTCAGTTCTGATCCCATCATCGCAGCGCTTTACTCGTTTTTTCACGCAAGTCCATCTGTCCTTAACTTGGGTGATTCTTACTGTAGTACCACCGATAGCAATTAGAGTAATAAGGACACAGTGGCAGGGTTACTTAGCAATTAACATCATGCAATTTGATTCCTTGGCTATTCTCGCCCAAAATCAGATCCCCATGAGGTGCACATCGGACTTCCCCATCGTTCCGCATCACCCACCAAGCACACCCAGGTCCTTGGGCAAAAGCACTCCCATGGGTGGGTTTGCCTTTGCCTGAGGCAGGACTAACCCCGACTGTCTTCCCTAACGTATTCTTCATGTGCACTTCGGGGACTTTATCCCCTTCTACGGGCCGTGGAAGTTTTGTTTGGGCAGGGCCAGCTCGACTGGTAGTTCCCCTGGTGTTGTCTAGCCAGGTAGCTTTTGCTAAATGTGTAGCCTGCCGTTTCAGTCGGGACGGACAAACGACAAGACTCTCCTTGAAGAGTTAAGTTAAGCTCTCTCTTTATTGCAAACTTGGCTTTCTTATATATCTAATCCTTTGTTCACGCTCCGTTCAGTACCTCCCCCAGGCACGCTCGGGGTGCCGGGAGGGGTGGAGAGTGGCTGCACCAGCGGTGGCGATACCGTAAGCCCACGATTAAGGACTCTCTAAGACTCAATTTTGGAGTGTTAGAAAGCAGGCATTCTTTATTGCAGCACTGGGCGGACCAGGAACCCCTTCGCCTAATGTGCAAGCCGGGTTGCTCAACTACAAAGGTTAGAAGCAAGCGGAATATACATCTTAATTACATTTCCCAGAAATTATTAACACATTCCTATTATTACCTAGAACTCATTACTATATGTAAATGTCCTTGACGCATGCGCATCCATGTCCATTGGTGGTCTTCTGGGGTCCTGCTCGTCACTAAGTCCAGTCTGGGTCTTCCCCAGTGCCTGCCGGTGACGTCATCCTGGGAGCTTAATGCAGTTTTGTATATAGCGTATCTATTTCAGTATTTTCCTTTTTATTTTATTCTTAATATTTTATTAAAGTAGTTTAGTTTCTTCTAAACTCGCAAATCTCTCTTTTTCTCTCCCCCTCCTCCCCATGCACGAGAGGCTGCGGGGGAACATCTGTTGCCGGCCATTGGACAATGTGGCCAAAACCACAAGTCTCTTCTCCCAGGTAACAGGCAACAGAACAAGAGGAAAAGGCCTCATGTTGCACCAAGGGAGGTTTAGATTGGATATTAGGAAAAATTTTTACGCAGCATTGGAGCAGGCAGCCCGGGAAAGTAGTTGAGGCACCATCCCTGGAGGTATTTAAAAGGTGGATAGACATAGTGCTTAGAGATACGGTTTAGAGATGGTTTTTTGTCAGAGTTAGGTTGACGGTTGGGCTAGATGATCTGAAACGTCCCTTCCAACCTAGGCGATTCTATGATTCTGTGACCCCTAAAACCTCCTTTCAGGTAGTTGTGGAGAGCAAGAAGGTCTCCCCTCAGCCTCCTTTTCTGCAGGCTGAAGAACCCCAGCTCCCTCGGCCGCTCCTCATAAGACTTCTTCTCCAGACTCCGTTGCCCTTGTCTGGACCCTCTCCAGCTCCTCAATGTCTTTCTTGTGGTGAGGGGCCCTAAACTGGACACAGCACTCGAGGTGGGGCCTCACTGGTGACGAGTACAGGGGGATGATCACTGCCCTGGTCCTACTCACCACACTGTTCCTGATACAGGCCAGGATGCTGCTGGCCTTCTTGGCCACCTGGGCACACTGCTGCCTCATATTCAGCTGGCTGTTGACCGACACCCCCAGGTCCTTTTCTGACAGTTGTTGTGACCCAGGTGCAGTACCCAGCGCTTGGCCTTATTGAACCTCACGCTGCTGGCCTCGGCCCAACATTCCAACCTGTCCAGATCCCTCTGTAGAGCCTTCCTACCCTCCAGCAGATCAACACTCCCGCCCAACTCGGTGTCCTCTGCAAACTTACTGAAGGTGCACTCGACCCCCTCATGCAGGTCATTGATAAAGATATTATCATAGAATCGTAGAATGGTTTGGCTTGGCAGGGACCTTAAAGATCATCCAGTTTCACTCCCCCCTCTTAGTGTAAGAAGCGTTATAAAGATGACTCGCATAGGAGTGCAGTCGATACTCCCTGAAGGGAAGCAGTGATCACATCGCGTGTGCTCAGGTCTTGTAGAATATTGAAAGAGAGTGTTGAAAATACAGTTTCTGATGGTGGTCACACATGAACTGGTGGTTGTAGTTGGTAATCACTCTTCGGTACATATTTGTCACGGGTGAGTGTAATGCATCTCACTTGAAAGAGAGAAGCCGCAATACGGTTTATTAAGGTAAAATAATAATTTGACAGTTCATTAAGTTTGATGGAATGTAACTCAGTTGAACAGTGGTTTGACAACTTTCAATAAGTTTGATGGCATGGTTCACCTTATGAATTACTGCATGGCAGAAACATACAAAGGAAAATGGAGTTAGACTCAAGCTAGAAGGGTTCACCCAGAGACCAGAGACGCACAGTAAAGAGGGCCCTGCCATTGAGTTCCAAAGTTCAGAGTGGACCCCCCTGCTTTCTTTTTGGAGCCTTGGTGCAGCTGGCTCCGATCTCAGTCTCAGGCTTGAACAATGGTTTATGACTCATGGAATTATCCATAGAATGTTTAGAATAATATTAACTCTATGGGTTTTTGATGTTTCATAGCATTGATACAGCATGCTATCAGTCTCTTATGGAGAATCTATTGCAGGTAGGCAATCTCTCTGCCTTGGGTAGGGAAGGATCTCTTAGTCTCATGTAAGGAATATCAAACCTTGAGAGGGATCCCAGCTCAAGAGGAGAGTCACCTGGCCTGCGGTCCAGCTGCAGTTCAGGGAGAGCTCCAACCAGGCCCATCCTGATGGCACTATTTAGAGTGAAAGAGTTGCTGTAGAAATTGTATAGACAAGATAGATGGGGGTTTTTTAGTGCTAATATCTTGTTCTGTACCTTGGTTGTATTGCATCTTGTACTTCAAAACCACCTTTTGAAATCTTTTTCAAGACACCCTCACTCCCTTGTATGTGAGCCAGGGGCTTTCCAGCTCACCAGTTCACTCCCAGGACCTGAGGCTGGTTGCTCCTTAGTCAGCCTGAAGCGAAGCATGGCGAGGAGTCAGTTGAATCAGACACAGTATTCCGTATCTGGAGACACCCCATCGTTTGAAAGATCCTGTCTGCAGGAAGTGTTTCTGCTTTTGAATGGGATTTTTTATTGCCTTAATCAATGCTTTTGTAAAATAACACTCCTAAAGATATCTCTATGCTAAGTATTATTTTTCCTTTCTACTCAGGGAAGGAGGACACAAGGATATAAATCCTGTTATCATAGAATCATAGAATGGTTTGGGTTGGAATGGACCTTAAAGATCCTCCAGTCGCACCCCCTTGCCCTGGGCAGGGGCACCTCCCGCTGACCAGGTTGCTCCAAGCCCCGTCCAACCTGGCCTTGAACCCCTCCAGGGATGGGGCAGCCACAGCTTCTCTGGGCAACCTGGGCCAGTGCCTCACCACCCTCGCAGCAAAGAATTTTCTCCTCAAATCTCATCTAAATCTCCCCTCTTCCAGTTTAAAACCATTGCCCCTAGTCCTATCACTCCATTCCCTGATGAAGTGCCGCTCCCCAGCTTTCCTGGAGCCCCTTTAGGGACTGGAAGGGGCTGGAAGGTCTCCCCGGAGCCTTCTCTTCTCCAGGCTAAACCCCCCCAGCTCTCTCAGCCTGCCCTCACAGCAGAGAGGCTCCAGCTTCTTTTTTCATTTTCATTACTACCTTGTGGACCACTGTTGAACCTGGACCTGAGCTGCTGTGGGTCTTGGGTAGAGCAGGATGGAAGCAGGTGTTACCAGATCACTTACTCACTGACCAGCTCTGGTGTAGCCGTGTACAGCACTGCCACGGGGCCGTGGCATTGGCACTAGGGCGGTCATCAGGCAGGCTCAGTCCCAAACTGTGCACCACAGCTTGGACATCATGTTTTGAACGCGAATGATTCAGCGAAGAGGAAGGGGGCAGCTCCTGGAGATCTTGATTTCACAGTTGCACAAAAATATGGGCTGCCTGTACACTGGAAGCGCAGGAATTTTGGCAAAATCTTGGCAGCCATGACCTTGAGCCAGCAACAAAAAATCTATTGCAGCTTGATTCTGCAGTGTGCCATGTCTAACTGAGTCTACATCTAACCGTAAAGTACTCAAAACTAGAGAAGTAGCATTAGATTGCTTAGCCAGCCAACATCCAAGCTTGTTAAGCGTAGCGAGCGCTTTAGCTGACGCCACCCCGGGGGCTAAAAAGGATGCCGCGATTATTTCTCCAGGGTTCCAAAATTGCACAGTGTCACTGCGGCGATTTCTGAATGCGTGAGCACTTCGTTTTGGGCGCCTCTAGTGCTGCACCGTCGTAGATGTATTTGGTGTTAGTAGGGTTGATCTTCCTAAACTACAGGGGCCCCCTTTAATACGAGAGGGGATACCAGGCCATGCTCTATCTCCGCAGATGAGAAAGATTCCTGCTGGCAAGCTAAGAGGGTGATTAGTAGATTTAGAGACGTGGGTTGATGTGTAGTTGCACCAAACAGATTCATTTCTGCAAACAATCAGGCTAGAATTAACACATTGCATGTTTGACTGATTTTTGCCACTGTAATTAAAATATAAGCAGTAATCCACTTCAACGGAACCCAGTAATTCTAGTTCTTGTGGTTCGAGGTGACTGTGATGCAGATAGGGTACCCAAGCATCCCAATTATCAACTACCTCACCCCCTTTTATCAAGTGCTGCAGAGACTCCGGCACAGGCCAGGCGTCTAAGGGCTGTCCCACCAGACAGGTTGAGAAGGGATTCTCCGGTGATGAGGTTGACAAACAAAGCGTGTCCTGGCCCGTTAAGTTAGCCAGGGTGACCCGTACATTATTCTTGGGTTGGGGTGGAATCCAAACCCTTGAGGAGAGCGCAGTAAATATGTTAAGGCAGATGGTGAGCAAGATAGCCGGACTCATCATGCCCGTTGGCTTTGTTCCCCCGCCCCGGTTATCTTCAAATAGGGGCGGACGTATCTTGCGGGCACCCACCGTGGTCCATGATCTGTGGAAACACAAGCATAACCCCTTCCCCACGTGATTAGGTCATGCGGGCCCAACCACTGTCCTGTCTTGAGGTCTCGCATCAGCACTTTTGCTCCAGGACCCACCCGTTCCTGGGTCACAAGAGAACCAAAGTGCCGAAGGAGGGGTGGCATCGCAGCAGGACTATCATCAGCAAGCTGCAAAAAATTCAAGACATATACAGCTTTAGCTAATCGTGCTTCAGGGGTTTCCCCTAGCATTCCCCCTTTTTGTTTTTGTAAAAGGCGTTTCAGGGTACCGTGTGCACGCTCAACAATACTCTGACCCGTGGGTGAGTGGGGCATGCCTGTGACATGTGTCACGCCCCGGAGTTGTAAAAAAAAGCTACTTTTTGCGATACCTAAGCAGGACCATTATCAGTTTTGATCTGTTGTGGGACACCTAAAACAGAAAATGCACGCTGCCAATGGCGTAGGGCGTCCCAAGCTGATTCTGCAGTGTGAGCAGTGGCAACGAGGGCGGAAGAAAAGGTATCCATTGATACATGTATATACCTCAAACGGCCGAATTCGGTAATACGTGTGACACCAGTTTGCCAAAGCTGTAAAGCACGTAATCCTCGTGGACTGGTGCCGTAATATATAGGTACATGTTGATCTTGACAATTGGGGCAGGCTGCAATAATATTGCGAGCCTCAGCCTTACTAAGATTAAACTGATGTTTTAAAGCACGATATCCCTGATGATAAAAACTAGGCGATGCTATCGCTTGCTGTTTAACGTTGGGCACAGGTCCCAGGGCCGCTGCAGGCACTAAAGCATCAGCTTGTGCATTGCCTTCTACAATAAATCCTGGCAACTGGGTATGACTTTTAATATGCGTCACGTAATATTCTTGCTGTCACTTTTGTATTGTTATCCATAACAGTTTCAATACGCCAAACAGCACTTCATTGGTTACATCACCTAAACCAGCCTTATCTAAACGTTGTGCCAGTCCAGGCACGTAAGCCAAATCTGTCACAATGTTGACAGGGCTGAGGAAGTTCTGAAACACCATGGTCATGGCCCGTAATTCTACGACTTGGGGCGAACCTTCTTGATGTTCGATCTTATGTTGCCATTGTGTTCCTTGTCTCCAGACAATGGCAGCTTTTCCAGTTTTTCCTGATCCATCTGTGAACACCGTGGGGCCCTCCCCTGGGTTTCTGCGACTGAGATTTTTCTGTGCAAAGGCCATTTGGGTGCCCAATTTGATCAGTGGCTGTGAAGGTAAATGGTAGCTCACCTGCCTTGTACAATTGGCCATGGCTGCTCGTAGGGCAGTGCTGTTAGCTAAGCACCGTTCAAAATAATCACTCTGTACAGGGACTACAATCTGTTCAGGGCCTCTTCCCATCAGTGCTGAACAGCGAGTTCTAATTTTTGTAATAACTTGTGCTATTAGCTCAAAGACACCAGGGGCTGTTTTCTTCGTCTTGTTAGGCAAAAAAATCCATTCTGAAACATGTAAGGGATCATCCCGTTGTTCACGCCATTGAGCAATCATAGCAAATGGCACTAATTGATCTACTAACACAAAGGCCTGCACCGAGACCGTTAAGTCAAGTCTCCATACGTGTTTACTACTAATAGCTTGTTCTATTTCAGCCACCACTTTTTTTCGCTTCCTCAGTTAACATTTGTGGGGCTAAAATATTAGTGTCACCTTTTAATAGCTCAAAGAGAGGATGTAATTTGGAAGGTGGAATACCAACGTAGGGCCAAACCCAATTAATCACTCCTGCTAATTTTTGTACATCATTCAATGTTTTTACTTCTATTTGTAGTTGGATAGGTTGTGGCATGACTGTCTGAGCTAATACTTTCATTCCCAGCTATAACCACGGTTGTTGCCTTTGTACCTTTTCTGGGGCGATCGTTAAGCCATATTCACACAAGGATTCCCGTGTTTTCGCTTCCATTTTTTCTAACTGTTGCGGTGTTGCAGCCGCTAGCAGAATATCATCCGTGTAATGGTAACAGTAATCAGATGGGAACAGAGCACCTATTGGACTCAACGCTTTTGCTACAAACCATTGACAAATTGTAGGCAAGTTTTTTATACTTTGTGGCAACACTTTCCACTGATGTCTTTTGGTAGGCTCCATGTTCTTCACAGGCGGAACAGTAAATGCAAATTTTTCTTTGTCTTGTTCTGCCAGAGGGATGGTAGAAACCCAATCTTTTCAATCCATTACAACAATTTCCCACCCCATAGGTATCCTAGTAGGCGAAGGTAATCTCGGTTGTAGTGCTCTCATCGTTGCCATGACATCATTAATCTTTCTCAAATCATGCAACCACCTCTATTTCCCCGATTTCTTTTTGATAACAAATACCGGGGTATTCCAAGGGCTACGTGAGGCTTCTATGTGTCCTGCAACAAGTTGTTCTGTTACTAGAGACTGCAGGGCCGTTAATTTCTCTTGGCTAAGGGGCCGCTGATCAACCCACACTGGTTTTTCTGTTAGCCATTTTAGAGCTAAAGTGGGCCGAGAAACGCCCTGCAATACCGTGGCCCTGACTAAAAATCCGTAGTGATGCGAACTCCCCATTGGCCTAAGCGGTCCCTTCCCCATAGGTTTAAAGGAGTTGAGGTCACATATGGCCGCACTGTAGCCCTTTGCCCTTCTGAGTTTACAATCACAATAGGGTTAGTGGACATAGAACTATTGGCAACCCCTCCGAGACCTGCCTCTCCCAAGGCGTTGGAGGTTAATGGCCAAGCAGCAGGCCACTCCCTTAAAGAAACGATCGTCACATCTGCTCCAGTGTCTAATAATCCAGCCAGTCAGACCTTCTTGGGAGTGGCGTCACTAAGTTCAAGAACACAATGCATTTGTGGGCGTTGATCAGATACCGTCTGCACCCAATAGACTTGTGGCTTTCCCGTAGGACCAAAACCACCATTACCACGTGTAACGTTGTCCGTTTGTGGAACACAACTTCAAAATGGGACTAACTGAGCAAGTCGAGTTCCTTTCCCAATAGTCACAGGTGGTGTAGCTGTCGATATCATGGCACATATTTGTCCTGTGTAATCAGCACCCATCACGCCAACATGTACCATGAGGCCTTGTAAGGTGGTACTAGATCTTCCTATTAGGAAGGCACTTAAACCTTTGCCAATCGGCCCCCAAGCGTCCAGGGGCACCTTGTGTACGATGGGGGTGGCTCCCCAGAGTCCACCACTTCAATCCCTTCCTCACCCGTTATATGACTGCCCTCCTCATCGTCTGACTCAGGTGGCAAGGATGGAAAACCCAGACTCCAGATGGGGTTAGTAGGAATAGGAGGAGAAGGCCATGCCTCTGTTTCCCCCAAGGTCGGAGCGGGGGGCGCGGAGGGACGCACCACTCCTTCAGGGTGGATAACACCCATCCCTCTTTGAGTCTCTTTTACAGCTGCTATTTGGTCACGAGGCAACACGTACTTATATTGTTTATCTTTTGTGTTCATCGGGAGCAGTCCCTTATTTTCTTTAACGGCGATCTCCCGCCCCTTCATATCATCAACGGGAGGTTTGAAGGCCAAGGGCTCAGGGGCTGCGGACGGCTGTTCACTTCCTTCCGCTAAATCTTTCTGCTCCTTAAAGTTCTTTAATGTCTCTAACAAAAGTCGCCACGTTGTTAACAGTTCAATAACCGTTTTTGAGCCACGCGTAGTTTCCTCAAATAATGTCTGCCCTAGGTTCGTCCATTGCGTTACACTAAATGCCGTAACCAACGTTACTTCTACTCCCTGTTCCTTTCCCCACAATAGCATTTTTCGCAAAGTCTCTTCAGGGAGGATGACACCCTGCCGCTTCAACAGCAGCGTCCATGTGGAGGGTAGAGTCTGCTCTTCCTTAGTTAACTTCTCTCCCATGTCCCCAGTGGCTCACCTGCTACAGGTGTCTTCTTAAATATGATCCGGATCCGTCAACAGCTCTGCCCGCTGTCTTCAGCTTCACTGGGCTCTGTCCCCACGACTATTTCCAGTCGTCTTCTTCCTCAGTATCACCAATTGTCGTTTCAGTCGGGATGGACAGACGACAAGACTCTCCTTGAAGAGTTAAGTTAAGCTCTCTCTTTATTACAAACTTGGCTTTCTTATATATCTAATCTTTGGTTCACGCTCCATTCATGCGTTCTTTCTACGCATTCAATTGCTTAGGTTACAGAGCACACGCGCTCGTAGCTACAATACGATTGGTTGTTGAACTCCTCTTCACATTGCTCAAAATCTGGCTTTCTCACAGCCTAACTCTCCTTGTTCTCTGAAGCCATCTTCTTCTTTCTCCTTTTTGTTACATTGTCCTTATATGACGCAACTCGTGGCCTTCTTATGCGTACACTGCAATCTCTGTCTCTTCTGTCAAAGGGCCTACGGACCCACCGTATCCCCCAACAGTAGCCCAACGTTTTAAGGTGATGTCCCACCACCCTTTGCTCTTAGTGTAGCTTTGAACAGTCCATCATATGGGTTAGGGTTAGGGTTAGGGTTAGAGTTGAAGAGTCCATCATATGGTTATGGAGCAGACCACCTTGCGTGCCATCATACGGCACATGCAGGACAACCAGGCGGTCAGGCCCAGTCAGCGTGGGTTCACAAAAGGCAGGTCCTGCTTGACAAACCAGATCTCCTTCTACGAGAAGGTGACCCACTTTTCAGGTGGCAAAGAGGGAAAGACTGTGTATACAATCCCTTAGGCATAAACTGTTGACCAAGCCCGGGACTGGGATTGGATCCAGCCGCACCTAGACTCCCCTCTGAGAAGGAGTTTAGAAAGCCAGGGGGTCCTCTCTGCACCTTGACTCAATGGGAGGGTCTCCTTGACAGTTCTCTCTGATCCCCCCTCGAGACAGTAAAGAACCCAGTGTGCCTTGCCATCGAGTCTTGTTATTGCACTGTGGCGTTGACTACCAAACTTCATTAAATGGCTTTTTTAGAACAATAAGCATTTTGCTGCTTTTCCCTTGGGAGTGAAGTGCATTGCTCCGTTGTCAACACCCACTACGAGAGAGACACTGAGGTGCTGGAGCATGTCCAGAGAAGGGCAAGGAAGCTGGTGCGGGCTCTGGAGCATAAGTCTTGCAAGGAGCGGCTGAGGGAGCAGGGGTTGTTCAGCCTGGAGGAAAGGAGGCTGAGGGGAGACCTTCTCGCTCTCTACAGCTCCCTGAAAGGAGGGGGTAGCCAGGGGGGGTCGGTCTCTTCTCCCGCTTAGGAAGTGATAAGACAAGAGGAAATGGCCTCAAGCTGTGCAGGGGAGGTTTAGATAGGCTGTTAGGAACAAGTTCTTCACAGAAAAGGTTGTCAAGCGTTGGAACCAGCTGCCCAGGGAAGTGGTGGCGTTGCCATCCCTGGAGGTATTTAAAAGACGAGTAGATGCAGTGATGAGGGACATGGTTTAGTGGTAACTTGGCAGTGCTGGGATAATGCTTGGACTCGATGATCTCTAGGGTCTTTTCCAAGCCAAACGATTCTGTGATTCTATGACGGCACAGCCAGGGTTCAGGCTTCCAGCCAAAGGGGCTGGGGAGTCCCGCCTGTGGCAGGGGACGCGCGCAGAGGGACCACAGGCTGCAGCCAGAGCCGGCGGCAGGCTGACTCCCCCGGGAGAGCCCGGGTCACAGTGGGGGACAGGACGGGCTGCCCCTCCCGGCTGGGGTGGCAGGTCACAATGGGCCCTTAGTCACCTACCCATGTGACAGCTGGTGATGTCCAGCAGCACGTGCACGGCAGCCCCACAGTGTCCCGGACTCTCGTGAGAAGCAGACATGAGCGATCCGGCACCTGCAGGAAAGCGTGTGCGCAGAACGCGTATTTTCCTGCGACTATACCTGACAGAGCTGCTCCACGGGGCCAGGGTGTCTCCCCAAAGCTCCACCGTCCACAGCGGGTAAGAGCGCGGGGCTGGGCCGGGCCAGGGCCACAGGGACCCCAGGGCGTCTGGGCCCGGCGGCCCTTGCAGAGGGGCTGGGGGCAGGAGAGCCGCCGCCAGGGCCGGGTGGGCGAGGGGGGACTGCCCGCTGGAAAACGGCATCCTGCAGGAGTTCCCCCTGTCCCTGCCAGCCACCTCCTCCCTCCTCTGGCCAGGCCGCACCAGGCTGGGGCCGCTTGCCGTGGGCAGCCCCCTCCCCACCCTCACCTCTGTCCTCTGTCCCGCAGGACGGCGAGCGG
Organism: Rissa tridactyla; assembly: GCF_028500815.1. Taxonomy (NCBI): domain Eukaryota; kingdom Metazoa; phylum Chordata; class Aves; order Charadriiformes; family Laridae; genus Rissa; species Rissa tridactyla. The sequence goes on from NC_071497.1 coordinate 5,214,776, forward strand.
TTGCCCTCAGAGCAGCCCTGCACCAGAGGCGGCAGAGGATGAAAGGGCCGGGGTGCCCACCGAGGACCATCAGCGGTCAGAAAGCCCCAGGCAACGCCAGCTGCAGAGTGAGGACTGGGACCGCGCCAGCCCCGTCGCCGTCGTCCAAGCGGAGGAGGAGAAGAGCCCCAGCACCCCCGCCATGAGTGGGTAGCGAGAGGATGCCAGGGGACCACCTCCAGCCTCGGGGCAGAGAGCAGGGCAGGGAGAGGCCGCTGGGCTGGCAGGAGGCAGCCGTACCGCCGGGCTGGGACCTCTCCCGCCCTGCTGCCAGCACCACCCCGGGGGAGACGGGGCATCAGCACCCTGGGCCAGGGCTTGCTGGGGGCAGGGCAGTGAGCACAGGGCTGGAGAGAGGGCCCCTCTCTTCCCTCTCCCTGCCCTGCTGCCTACATCTCTCCCCACCCTTGTTCTTCAACAGGTGGAGCTGCTTCTGCCTCCAGCTACTGGCTGGAGGGCAAGGACGAGGAAGCCCACGACTACATCTTGGCCTTCCTCGACGGCACCCAAAGGGTAACTGCAGCCTTTGCCAGGCAGGCTCTGCCCGCGGCTGCCGGCCGCGTGCTGCCGTGCCTGCTGCCTGCGCGCGGGCCCTAGGGGGACTGCTGCCTGTGCAGGGCTGCTGCCCCCCCGGCCCCCTGCACCATGGCTGCACCCCTCGAGGCCCCGCTCCTGCTGGCCCTGCTCTGCCCCTCACCCTCCCTCTCTGTCTCTCTGTCTCTCTACTCCCTGGCTGTCAGGATGAGGCCTCCAAGCTGAGGTTCCTGGCCTCCATCCGCACGCTCTGCACAGCCTGGCTGCGAGGCAGGTACCAGCCCGACTTCACATCGGCGTGTAAGCTGGTGGAGAAAATGGAGGTGAGGGCACCCAGTGGGGCCGAGGGAGGGGGGCAACGCTGGCCGAGCGCCGGCCCAGCGGGAAGGAGAGCACTCGGGCCCCTGGGCACAGGGGAGGGCGAGACGGGCCTCCCTGGGCACAGCCCTGCCTGCCACGGGGCCAGTGCCGGGCAAGGGGCCGCTCTGGGGCCAGTGCCGGCCTGGGGGCGGCGGGGCCCTGCCCGCCCTGCAGGCTGGTGCCGGCAACTGGCAGCTTCCCTGCCCCATCCTGCCGGTGCTCTCCCTCTCCAGGTCCTATGGAAAAAGGAGTCCCCTCGCAGCATGGATGCCGTGATGTGGCAGCAAGCCATGCTTGCCATCGCAGCAATGAGGTACCTGCCCCAGACCCTGGCCAGGCCGGAGCCCCCCACGGCGCGGGCCTGATGGCAGCAGGCGTCTCCCATCCTGGCAGGACCCTGGTACCTCTGGCGTTGGGCCTCTGCTCTCCCTCACGCTTGGCCCATGGCTGGGCCAGGGGGGAGGGCGGGGGCTGCTCAGGGGCTCCCCGCCGCCTCTTGGCTTTTCCCCAGGTGGGAGAGGCAGGAGGTGGAAAGGGGTTCGGGCTCCACCGGCCAGGACTGCCCTCTGTCCCTGCCTCAGCAGCACCGGGGAGGGAGCAGATGCCTCCAGGCATCCCTTCCCCACCTCTTACGGGTAGCACCCTGGCGACTGCCAGCCCCGATGCCTGCAGCCACCCTCCTGACCTGGAAGCCCTGGCATCCAAGCAACACCCCTCTCCTTGCAGCAACGTGCCTGAAGGCCTGCTGTACGAGCAGCTCCGCCCCTGCATCCACGACATCTGCTGTCTTGACCCAGCACAGAGGGACAGCCAACGTGCTTCTTTTGATGCTCAGGTAAGCGCGGGCTGAGCTACGGAAAGCCTGCCGCTCAGTCCCTGCGCGCGTTTTCCTAGCTGGCTTTGGCTGCGGGAAGATGACAGGTGAAGAAGGAAGAGCAGGGAGAGCCTGAGGCCGCTCCCAGGCGCAGAGGGCAGCTGCAGGCCGCCTCAGGTGGAAGGAATGCAAGCCAGCTCCCTGCAAGGAAGAAGGGCCAGGGCAAGTGGGCCACCCGCTCTATCCCCTTACAGATCTTGAAAACACTGGACAGGATGCTGGAGGTGGTGACGCATGAAGCTTCGCTGAGTTCCAGCGTCCAGAGAGTGGAGATGATCTTGCAGGTCAGGCATCTGCCAGGAGTCAGGCATCTGCCAGGAGCGGGGCTCTCGGGGTCTCTTCCTTGCCCTACCCCAAAGAGGGGCGACCTTCTGGAGCGTGCACAGCCCAGCCCGGAACTGGAGCAGCGGAAGGAGTCTGAGTGCCTTTCCCCACTCCCCTGCTCTGGCAGCTGGCACTGCTGAGCCACCGCCCTCGCCACCCACCCCGTGCCCGCTCTCCTCCCCAGAAGGCAGCAGGGCAGAGAGCTGCTGGGACGTGGCCATGGTGCAAGGGCAGTCCAGCCCCGAAGCTGCGGAGGCAGAGGTGCTGGCACCTCCCTGGGGCAGGTCCCCGTGGAGGTTCCTGTCCTCCCACAGAGGGGACGTGCAGCCGTTTCTGGAGGAGCGTGAGGGAAGGGGCAGAGGTGGCTGGGGGGATGGCATCCGCCTACCTCCCTGACTGCCGCAGGTCACCAGCTGTTGGCAACGGTCCCCGAGGTTGCGAGGTGGCTGGACCCCAGTCCAGGCTTCCTCCCGTGCAGGGCAAGCCTCGGCAGCACGCTGCGTAAACCCAGCAGGTGCTTGGCAGAGCCACCGCTCTGGGAGCTGCCGTCATTTCCCAAGGTCGACCATCGGCTTTTGCCTTCCCAGGTCCTGCTGTCCCTCACGACATCCCCGGAGGTGACCAGACGCCGGAGGGCTGTGGGGAGGATTGTAAGCCTGAGCCAGCACTTGAGACCTGAAACCATGCTGGAGGTAGGGGGCCTGCGACCTCTTGGCACCCCTCGCCCCGTCCTGCTGCCCCAGCGTAGCCGGTAGCGCTGGGCTCCCTGCGAGGGAAGCCTGGGTGTGGGGCAGGGGATTGGGATTGGGAAGGCTCGGCCCTGCGCCAGCATCTTGGACCCTCTCTCCTGGAGCCGCTCCCTCCCGTGCCTTTGTTCTCGGCAGCCAGCTCCGTCCCAGGGCACGGGAGCATTTTGCAGGCCCAGCCCTGGCAGCCCTCCCTCTCTCCCTGCCTCCCTGCCTCCCCCGGGCTTCTGCCCAGCACGCTGCTCGCCCCGAGGCGGCTGCCGCAGGCTGGGTCTCCATGGGGTGCAGCGCGGGGCAGAGCCCTCCAGAGCTCCGGCTACTGCTCCGTTCTCTCTGCCACAGGACGAGCCACACAACTTGGCCTGCAAAGGCATCAGCCCCTTCTTCTACCTGAAGAAGCCTCTGCCATTCCTGGGGCAGGCGCTAGGGCTGCTCACCCTGTGCTATGCCGAGGAGGACCAGGAGATCAGCTGGGGGGCTGGGCAGGCCCTGTGCCTCTTCCACAGGTTCATTCTGCTGCGACATGGTAAGAGAAGCTGGGGCGGGCTGGGGCCTTCCAGCCACAGGGGCCCGGGCATGGCGCCGCGCCACCTCGGCCCCCCCTCCTCTGCTAGAGGAAGGGGCAGCAAACTCCTCCCAGGCTGGAGCAGGGCAGCAGCCGTGCCGCACCAAGCCCCGGGCCCAGGCAGCCCGCCTCGGAGCGGCAGCCTGCGGCCTGTCCCGAGAACCCTTGGGCTGGAGAGCCTGTGGCAGCAGCGTGCCCGGCCTTCTCTCCTCCTGCGCCCGAGCAGAAAGCCAGTCCCCACGCTCCTGCCCTTACGCAGCCTAAGAGGCGGTTTCCCCTCCTTGCCTGCCACCCTGCCACTTCTCCAGCTCCCCACAGAACAGAGAGCCAGGCACAGAGCTCTCCTTCATGCCCTCACCTGCTGCCCCAGCTCTGCCTTCTTCCTGCCGCTCACGCTGTCTTTTCCCTCCTGCCCAGCCTACCACGCAGCACTCGTGGACCCGGCCGTAGAACGGGATCGGGAAGGCATCAGCACCTTCTGGCCCAAGGAAGCCATTGACAACGGGATGGTAACAAACTCCTCCCTTCCTGGGGGTCTTGGCCATGGCGCTGACAGGAGGCTGAGACGAACCAGTGCATCAGCCACGGCGGGCGATGGCACAGCCTCCCACCCCTCGGGCTGTGGGGAGCCACCGCTTTGGAGTAGTCCAAAGCTTTAGCCCAGCATCACCGCCGCAGCTCCGGCCGGCCTGGCCACCGGCGAGCTCTGCTTGCCGGCAGAGCCAGCAGTGCCCGCCACCAGGGCACTCAGTGTGACACCTTTTCCCTCCCTCTCTCCCTCAGACATTTGGCAGAGCCTTCCTCCCACCCGAGAGGAGCGACTTCCTCCTCGCCGTCTTGACAAACATGGCAGACCCAAGGGTCTCTGACACCCAGCTGGTTGCCAAGATTGTGGAGCACGTCTTGAAAGGCTTCGACCTGCGGCTGACCAAGGTAGGCAGCGTGCAGCCGGCTTGCCCTGTGCGCGTGCCCTGCAGGGGCCGTTCCCCCCGCCCCGAGGCCAGGGCTCGGAGCGCCCAACGGGCAGGCTTTGAGGCCAGCGAAGGGCGGCGCGAGGGAAGCAGTTCTTGGTGGCAGTGGGGCCATGGCTGTGCTCCAGCCCGCTCCAGCCCACTGCCTCCGACAGGTGGAGGAGCTCGTGGAGGCCATGCACAGGCAGCTGGCCTGCATCAGCCAGGAGCCACTCCAGGACATCCTGAGGAGGACCCTTCTCCGAGTGGCCACCTTCAGCCCTCAGGAGGTGGTCACTGGCCTGCTGAAGGTTTCCCCGCACTGTGACGGGTACGTGGCGCGACAGCCTCGGGGGCAGCTCGGGACCTCCGGGGCCTGAGCAAGCAGAAGAGGTGGTGGCCGAGGTGGCCCCGCTGACAGTGTGCTCTGGCTCTGCAGGACTGCCCGGGCCATGTGGAACATGCTGGCCTGTGAGCGCAGCCTCGGGAACACGGTGCTGTGGGCGCTGCTGCGGGTCAATCAACAATTCACCATCCAGTGCAGCAGCAAGGAAAACTACAACTGCCAATGTTTCCTGGCCGTGAGTGTCTGGACAAGGCTTGGTCCATCCTGCCCGGGGCTGCACGCCCCTCTCCAGCCCCTCTGGCCCTCTCCATCCGCCCCCAAAGCCAGCCCTCCCCGGGGCACCTGGCCCAGGGCCCTCGGGCCACAGCCGGGCAGGGCAGCGCGTGCCGCTCGGCCCCACGGCGTGCAGGCAGGCCGCCTGCCCTGGCCCTGCTGCCCTCGGCGGCCCCGCTCCCCGCCCGCCGCCTCCAGCTGGCTCGGCAGTGGGGAAGCCCGGGGCAGGGTGGCTGCTGGCCAGAGCAGGCTGTGCCGCAGGGACACGACTCCAGTGAGAGCCGTGCTGGGCTGTTTCTGCAGGTGGCCCGTGCCATGCACGAGATCTTCCTGGAGCCCTCCAGCCGACGGTCCGTGCATTTGCTTCTTAGCCGGCTCTTCATGGAAGTGCTCTTCCAGATCTCACACAGCCTGCACAGCCCACAGATGGGCTGCTGCCTCTCTTGCAGTGCGAGCAGGACACCCAACCATCCTTCATTGCTCAGGTGCTCCGGCACTCCTCGGGTGCCCCATCCCCGTCCCTGGGCTCTCCCCGGGCCCAGAGCCAAAGCCGGGACTGGGGCTCCACGTGTGACCACGCTTTGCTCTGCCTGCAGGAGCGCAGTGAGCGCCATGCAAGCTCTCTTCCAGTGCCTGGGCGGTGCCTCCCTGGTCGAAGACATTGGGAGGCAGGGTGCCTGGGACATGCTCATGAGCGCCGAGACCTACCACAGCGGTGTCGCCGTGCTGGCTAGGTGAGAGCCTGCTCAGCCGTCCTTGCCTGCCCGGGCGTTTCTCCCCTGGCGGTGAAGGGCCGCCTGTACGATCCCCGTCCTGGTGGGTGGTGGAGCGCGAGCAGCCAAGGCCGGGCACACAAGCTGCCCCCCAGCTGGCAGCGCAGTCCCAGAGAGGTTGCCTGCCCAGCTCGGTGCTGCCAACGCCTTCTTCCCCCGGCCAGGGTGCTGCGGCGTGAAGAACCGGCCTGCTGCATCACTGTGTCTGAGCAGGCGGTCAACAGCCTCTTGCAGTGTCAGGCCGTGCAGGACGTTGGCGCCATGACGGTCTTCGTGGAGGTGGGCCTGCTGGCACGCGCTGCCTCTCTGAGGGCAGGCGGGGGCAAGCCGGGCTGCCTGCGTGGACAGAGGGCTGAGGGGAGGCGGCGAGGGCCCTCTGTGGACCCTGCTGCCTCCCGCCTGGGCTGTGACCGGCCCCGGTGCCTTGCCCCGAGCCGTCCGGGAGCTCTGCTGCCTGTGCTGGGCTCTCACTCTGCTGCCAATTGCGTTTCAGCTCCTGGATTACACCGATTGTGAGCACGTCCACGGCCAGTTCCTGGACATCCTGGAGTCCCACATGAAGAGCAAGAACGTGGTGCTCCGCAGGCTGGTAGTCGGAAGCCTGGTCACGCTGTCCAGGAGACAGGACCAGGTGGGCAGGGGCAGCCAGGCACAGTGTGGGTGTCCACCTGGGGCTGGGCTGCAGGTGCGGAGCGTGCAGCGGCTTGCTCGGGCTTTGCCAGGAATCGGGAGCGGCGGGACCACTGCCTGCTCCCCCCGCTGCCCCGTTCAGTGGCCCGTGACCACTTCAGGCCCGGCCCTGGGCTGAGCCGCACATGGAGAGATCTCTGCCTGACCGGCCCTGCAACCTCGACACGCAGCGTGGCTTTAGCGGTGTGCTCCTCGATTGCATCGCATAACAAAAGGGTATGTTTCTCGTAGGTGGGAACGCTGCAAGACCTGCTGCCAGAGGTCGTGCAGCTACTACAGGACAGCGACTGCGACGTCAGGACAGCAGCCCTGACTGCCCTCAGCAACGTGTTCCACCTGGCTGTCCCCATTGCTCTGCAGCTGGTCAGGATGCTTCCGCCCCTCTTTGAAAACGTAAGGCGTCGGGAGAGCGGAGGCATGGTTAGCATGCCGGGGGGGGCATGCATGCCGGTCTGGGGTGGTGCGTCCCTCTGCGCGCATGCCCACTGGCCCGTGAGTCCTTCTCCTCACTGCAAAGGGAGAGCCACAAGCATTTGTCCCCTCACCGTCGGCTTGGAGGAGCCAGGACGGAGGTCCTCCCCTCTTCCTTCTCTCCTCCTAGGAGTCCAGCTACGTGCGAAAGTGCTCCATCCTCCTCTGCACAGATGCGATGGAGGTTGCAGGCAGCACCCACAAAGAACATATGCAGAAGGATGTGCAGAGGATCCTGATGCCCCTGTTCTTCCACCTGCATGACAAGGACCACAGCGTGGCTCAGGTGGGGATTTCTAAGCCCTTTGAAGGTGCTGCAGCTGGGGCCCTGAGGAGGGCTCCGAGCCCCTCCCAGCTGGCAGCTGGACATGAGGAAGTAGGCAGGGACATGTCCTACCCCTGCCCTGCTCCATGCAGCAGAGCAGAGCAGCAGTGCGTGGCCACCCTAACACCTAAGGCCTGGAGCTCCCCTGGGCTTCCCAGGGTCACCTGCAGATGCCTGAGGCCAGGGCTTGGACCCACAACCCTTGCTGCCCCCCTGCCCTGCACAGGGACCCCCAGGTCCTGTCCCCTGAGCGGCGGTGCCATCTCCCACTCTCTGCTGCTCTGCAGGCCTCCTGGGAAGCCCTCCTGGGAGCTGCCAAGTTCCTGAAGCGGAGGCAGATCAGGAAGCTGCTGGAGACAAAGCAGCCATGGCGGATCGGCAAGTGCCTGGTAAGGGCAGCCTCGAAGCCCCACAGCCAGCCTGGAGAAGCCCCTCTCCCCCAGCACCCAGCGCGTGGGGCTGGCAGCTGGGCCCCTGCCTACTGCGGCGTCCTGGGGGCGCGGGCAGGGGAAGGCAGGAAAGGCCAGCCCCGGGCACAGGGGGAGGCTCTGGGCCAACCCTGTCCCCTCCTGCTCTCTCCAGCTGGCGGAGGGCAGAGGCAGAGCGGAGGAGTACCTGTGGCAGAGCCTGCTCTACCTGCGGAGCCCACAGCAGCCCTTGCGCGAGGCAGCCGTCAGGTTCATCGGTGAGCCACAACCCGGCCGGGGGTCCCTCCCTGCCCCGCGGCAGCTGAGCCCCAGCCACGGCTGCTGCCAAATGCACCGGGAGCCTGCAGAGCCCCGACTGCCCGATCGCTGGGGCGGGCAGGCCAGCGGGGTCTGTGATGGGCTGTGTGTGCCTAGGGCTCGCCGGGCGGCAGCTGAGGGATGTGCGCCAGGAGGAGCTCCAGGTCATCTACGACGGTGAGCGAGGGCAGCGGGGTGTGTGCCGGGGCTGGCAGGGAGAAGAAGAGCCCCTGCTAGGGAGCTCCGGTCCCTGCCCTGGCCAGGGAGGGCTTGTGGGGCATTGGTGGCCAGCATCTTGTGGCTCATGCCAACGCCTCTGGCTCCCTCCTGGCCTTGGGAAGAGCTGGGGCAGGGCACGGGGGGCCCTGGCCGCAGGGGCTCCGGAGCTTTCTGCAGATCTGGGCTCTCACCTCGCCTCTCTTCCTTTCTGCCCCAGCTCTTGAAGGCGCGGCAAATGACAGCAGCCTCTGGGTCTCTTCCCTGGCGGCTCAAACCCTGGTGAAGGTGAAGGATGTGGTGGAAAAGCCTCGCTCCAGATTCCGCCTGCAAGCGCTGTGGTCCCAGCCTTGGGGGCGATGGAGGAGGAGGAGGAGGAGGAGGAGGAGGAGGATGAGGAGGAGCGCAGCCAGCCTGCCTGTGTCTCTCAGCCAGTAATAAAAAGACAGTGGAACTTCACGTGGTGTTTGAGCTCTTCTTGCCCGTCCTGCACTGCCCTGCTCCCCCTCAGACACACATGGGGACCTACTCTGCCAGGCCGCCCTCACACTGTGCAGAGCCCCGCCACCCCCCGACAGCTGAATGGGCCGCATCGGGGCTGTCCATCTACAAAATTGGCTGTGTCGGAGCCGGTTGCTTCTCTACCACGTGCTGAGCAGAGCGGCAGTACCTCCCCCAGGCACGCTCGGGGTGCTGGGAGGGGTGGAGAGTGGCTGCACCAGCGGTGGCGATACCGTAAGCCCACGATTAAGGACTCTCTAAGACTCAATTTTGGAGTGTTAGAAAGCAGGCATTCTTTATTGCAGCGCTGGGCGGACCAGGAACCCCTTCGCCTAATGTGCAAGCCGGGTTGCTCAACTACAAAGGTTAGAAGCAAGCGGAATATACACCTTAATTACATTTCCCAGAAATTATTAACATATTCCTATTATTACCTAGAAGTCATTACTATATGTAGGGAAGATCTTGTGGGGGAAGTAAAGGCTGGTGGCCATCTAGGGCACAGTGATCGTGAGATGATTGAATTTCTGATTCTTGGGGAAACAAGGAGAGGGGTTAGCACAAGTGCCGCCCTAGACTTCCGGGGGGCAAATTTTGACCCGTTGAGAAGACTGCTGGACAAAATCCCTTGGGAGGCTGCCCTGAAGGATATAGAAGCCCAGGAAGGCTGGACATACTGCAAGAGAGAAGTCTTAAAGGCACAGCAGGAGGCTGTCCCTGTGTGCCGAAAAACAAGTAGGCGGGGAAGGAGACCGGCCTGGCTAAGTAGGGACCTTTGGCTGGACCTCAAGAACAAAAGGAGAGTCTATGACCTCTGGAAGAGGGGGCAGGTCGGTCTCTCATGAAGACTATAAGGATATAGCGAAGCTATGCAGGGAGAAAATTAGGAGAGCCAAAGCGCAGCTAGAGCTCAACCTAGCTACAGCTGTTAAGGATAACAAAAAATGTTTCTATAAATTCATTAACAACAAAAGGAGGATTAGGGAAAATCTCCCTCCCTTATTGGATGCAGAGGGAAACAGAGTCACAAAGGATGAGGAAAAGGCTGAGGTGCTCAATGCCTACTTTGCCTCAGTCTTTAGCAGTGGAACTAGCTGTTCCCTGGGCACCCAGCCTCGTGAGCTAGGAGACAGGGAGGGGAAGCTGAAGGAGGTCCTCACAATGAAAGAGGAAGTGATCTACCACCTGCTACGCCGCTTGGATGCGCACAAGTCTATGGGACCGGGTGGGTTACATCCAAGAGTGCTGAAAGAGTTGGCAGACGTGCTCGCCAAGCCACTTTCCATGATCTACCTGAAGTCATGGCTAACTGGGGAGGTCCCAATGGACTGGAGGGTAGCAAACGTAGCGCCCGTCTACAAAAAAGGCAGAAAGGAGGATCCGGGAAACTGTAGGCCTGTCAGTCTGACCTCGCTAGCAGGGAAGCTCATGGAGCAGACCATCTTGAGTGCCATTACAAGTCATATAATGGACAAGCAGGGGATCAGGCCCAGTCAGCATGGGTTTAGGAAAGGCAGGTCCTGCCTGACGAACCTGATCTCCTTCTGTGACAAGATGACCCGATTGTTGGATGAGGGAAAGGCTGTGGGCATTGTCTACCTAGACTTTCGAAAAGCATTTGACACTGTCCCCCATAGAATTCTCATGGAAAAACTGGCGGCTCGTGGCCTGGATGAGCATACGATCGGCTGGATCAAGCACTGGCTGGCTGGGCGGTCCCCAAGAGTGGTGGTCAATGGAGTTAAATCCAGCCGGCGGCCGGTCACAAGTGGTGTCCCTCAGGGCTCGGTGTTGGGACCATTTCTGTTCAACATCTGTGTCGATGACCTTGATAAGGACATGGAGTGTATCATCAGCAAGTTTGCAGATGACGCGAAGCTAAGCGGGAGTGTTGATCTCCGTGAGGATAGGGAGGCTCTACAGAGAGACTTGGATAGATTGGACCGATGGGCCAATGCTAACGGTATGAGCTTCACCAAGGCCAAGTGCCGGGTCCTGCACTTGGGCCACAAGAACGCCATGCATCGCTGCAGGCTTGGGGCAGTGTGGCTGGAGAGCTGCCTGTCAGAAAAGAACCCGGGGGTTCTAATTGACAAGCGGCTGAACGTGAGCCAGCAGTGTGCCCAGGTGGCCAAGAGGGCCAATGGCCTCCTGGCTTGTATTAGAAATAGTGTGACCAGCAGGAGGAGGGAGGTGATTGTCCCCCTGTACTCAGCACTGGTGAGGCCACCCCTTGAGTATTGTGTCCAGTTCGGGGCACCTCAACACGAGAGAGATCTCGAGGTGCTGGAGTGAGTGCAGAGGAGGGCAACGAAGCTGGTGAAGGGCCTGGAGAATAAATCTGATGAGGAGCGACTGAAGGAGCTGGGAGGGTTTAGTTTGAGGAAGAGGAGGCTGAGGGGAGACCTCATCGCTCTCTACAACTACTTGAAAGGCCATTGTAGAGAGGTTGGTGCTGGTCTCTTCTCACAGGTAATTGGCGATAGAACAAGAGGGAATGGCTACAAGCTGCAACAGGGTAGGCTTCGGCTGGACATAAGGGAAAAATTCTTCACAGAAAGAGTGGTCAGACACTGGAATAGGCTGCCCAGGGAGGTGGTGGAGTCACCATCCCGGAATGTGTTTAAGAGTCGTTTAGATGTGGTGTTGAGGGATATGGTGTAAGGGAGAACTTTGTAGAGTGGAGTTGATGGTTGGACTCGGTGATCCCAAGGGTCTTTTCCTACCTAAATGATTCTATGGTTCTGTGATTTAATGCATGGCTTTGGGCTCCATCTGTCAGAACGGTCTCTCAGAGCAGGTGAGGTGCTGTGTGGGGCTGGACTGTTGCACGCTGTATTGTTGGAACCTGTGGCTGGTGTACACGGTGCAGGTCATGCCCACAGTCCATGGGCTGAAGGTGTAGATCTTGACGAAGCCGCTGGGCACCAGCTGCTGAGGTCAGTTCTGATCCCATCATCGCTGCGCTTTACTCGTTTTTTCACGCAAGTCCATCTGTCCTTAACTTGGGTGATTCTTACTGTAGTACCACCGATAGCAATTAGAGTAATAAGGACACAGTGGCAGGGTTACTTAGCAATTAACATCATGCAATTTGATTCCTTGGCTATTCTCGCCCAAAATCAGATCCCCATGAGGTGCACATCGGACTTCCCCATCGTTCCGCATCACCCACCAAGCACACCCAGGTCCTTGGGCAAAAGCACTCCCATGGGTGGGTTTGCCTTTGCCTGAGGCAGGACTAACCCCGACTGTCTTCCCTAAAGTATTCTTCATGTGCACTTCGGGGACTTTATCCCCTTCTACGGGCCGTGGAAGTTTTGTTTGGGCAGGGCCAGCTCGACTGGTAGTTCCCCTGGTGTTGTCTAGCCAGGTAGCTTTTGCTAAATGTGTAGCCTGCCGTTTCAGTCGGGACGGACAAACGACAAGACTCTCCTTGAAGAGTTAAGTTAAGCTCTCTCTTTATTGCAAACTTGGCTTTCTTATATATCTAATCCTTTGTTCACGCTCCGTTCAGTACCTCCCCCAGGCACGCTCGGGGTGCCGGGAGGGGTGGAGAGTGGCTGCACCAGCGGTGGCGATACCGTAAGCCCACGATTAAGGACTCTCTAAGACTCAATTTTGGAGTGTTAGAAAGCAGGCATTCTTTATTGCAGCGCTGGGCGGACCAGGAACCCCTTCGCCTAATGTGCAAGCCGGGTTGCTCAACTACAAAGGTTAGAAGCAAGCGGAATATACATCTTAATTACATTTCCCAGAAATTATTAACACATTCCTATTATTACCTAGAACTCATTACTATATGTAAATGTCCTTGACGCATGCGCATCCATGTCCATTGGTGGTCTTCTGGGGTCCTGCTCGTCACTAAGTCCAGTCTGGGTCTTCCCCAGTGCCTGCCGGTGACGTCATCCTGGGAGCTTAATGCAGTTTTGTCTATAGCGTATCTATTTCAGTATTTTCCTTTTTATTTTATTCTTAATATTTTATTAAAGTAGTTTAGTTTCTTCTAAACTCGTAAATCTCTCTTTTTCTCTCCCCCTCCTCCCCATGCACGAGAGGCTGCGGGGGAACATCTGTTGCCGGCCATTGGACAATGTGGCCAAAACCACAAGTCTCTTCTCCCAGGTAACAGGCAACAGAACAAGAGCAAAAGGCCTCATGTTGCACCAAGGGAGGTTTAGATTGGATATTAGGAAAAATTTTTACGCAGCATTGGAGCAGGCAGCCCGGGAAAGTGGTTGAGGCACCATCCCTGGAGGTATTTAAAAGGTGGATAGACATAGTGCTTAGAGATACGGTTTAGAGATGGTTTTTTGTCAGAGTTAGGTTGGCGGTTGGGCTAGATGATCTGAAAGGTCCCTTCCAACCTAGGCGATTCTATGATTCTGTGATCCCTAAAACCTCCTTTCAGGTAGTTGCGGAGAGAAAGAAGGTCTCCCCTCAGCCTCCTTTTCTGCAGGCTGAAGAACCCCAGCTCCCTCGGCCGCTCCTCATAAGACTTCTTCTCCAGACTCCGTTGCCCTTGTCTGGACCCTCTCCAGCTCCTCAATGTCTTTCTTGTGGTGAGGGGCCCTAAACTGGACACAGCACTCGAGGTGGGGCCTCACTGGTGACGAGTACAGGGGGATGATCACTGCCCTGGTCCTACTCACCACACTGTTCCTGATACAGGCCAGGATGCTGCTGGCCTTCTTGGCCACCTGGGCACACTGCTGCCTCATATTCAGCTGGCTGTTGACCGACACCCCCAGGTCCTTTTCTGACAGTTGTTGTGACCCAGGTGCAGTACCCAGCGCTTGGCCTTATTGAACCTCACGCTGCTGGCCTCGGCCCAACATTCCAACCTGTCCAGATCCCTCTGTAGAGCCTTCCTACCCTCCAGCAGATCAACACTCCCGCCCAACTCGGTGTCCTCTGCAAACTTACTGAAGGTGCACTCGACCCCCTCATGCAGGTCATTGATAAAGATATTATCATAGAATCGTAGAATGGTTTGGCTTGGCAGGGACCTTAAAGATCATCCAGTTTCACTCCCCCCTCTTAGTGTAAGAAGCGTTATAAAGATGACTCGCATAGGAGTGCAGTCGATACTCCCTGAAGAGAAGCAGTGATCACATCGCGTGTGCTCAGGTCTTGTAGAATATTGAAAGAGAGTGTTGAAAATACAGTTGCTGATGGTGGTCACACATGAACTGGTGGTTGTAGTTGGTAATCACTCTTCGGTACATATTTGTCACGGGTGAGTGTAATGCATCTCACTCGAAAGAGAGAAGCCGCAATACGGTTTATTAAGGTAAAATAATAATTTGACAGTTCATTAAGTTTGATGGAATTTAACTCAGTTTAACAGTGGTTTGACAACTTTCAATAAGTTTGATGGCATGGTTCACCTTATGAATTACTGCATGGCAGAAACATACAAAGGAAAATGGAGTTAGACTCAAGCTAGAAGGGTTCACCCAGAGACCAGAGACGCACAGTAAAGAGGGCCCTGCCATTGAGTTCCAAAGTTCAGAGTGGACCCCCCTGCTTTCTTTTTGGAGCCTTGGTGCAGCTGGCTCCGATCTCAGTCTCAGGCTTGAACAATGGTTTATGTCTCATGGAATTATCCATAGAATGTTTAGAATAATATTAACTCTATGGGTTAGTGATGTTTCATAGCATTGATACAGCATGCTATCAGTCTCTTATGGAGAATCTATTGCAGGTAGGCAATCTCTCTGCCTTGGGTAGGGAAGGATCTCTTAGTCTCATGTAAGGAATATCAAACCTTGAGAGGGATCCCAGCTCAAGAGGAGAGTCACCTGGCCTGCGGTCCAGCTGCAGTTCAGGGAGAGCTCCAACCAGGCCCATCCTGATGGCACTATTTAGAGTGAAAGAGTTGCTGTAGAAATTGTATAGACAAGATAGATGGGGGTTTTTTAGTGCTAATATCTTGTTCTGTACCTTGGTTGTATTGCATCTTGTACTTCAAAACCACCTTTTGAAATCTTTTTCCAGACACCCTCACTCCCTTGTATGTGAGCCAGGGGCTTTCCAGCTCACCAGTTCACTCCCAGGAGCTGAGGCTGGTTGCTCCTTAGTCAGCCTGAAGCGAAGCATGGCGAGGAGTCAGTTGAATCAGACACAGTATTCCGTATCTGGAGACACCCCATCGTTTGAAAGATCCTGTCTGCAGGAAGTGTTTCTGCTTTTGAATGGGATTTTTTATTGCCTTAATCAATGCTTTTGTAAAATAACACTCCTAAAGATATCTCTATGCTAAGTATTATTTTTCCTTTCTACTCAGGGAAGGAGGACACAAGGATATAAATCCTGTTATCATAGAATCATAGAATGGTTTGGGTTGGAATGGACCTTAAAGATCCTCCAGTCGCACCCCCTTGCCCTGGGCAGGGGCACCTCCCGCTGACCAGGTTGCTCCAAGCCCCGTCCAACCTGGCCTTGAACCCCTCCAGGGATGGGGCAGCCACAGCTTCTCTGGGCAACCCGGGCCAGTGCCTCACCACCCTCGCAGCAAAGAATTTTCTCCTCAAATCTCATCTAAATCTCCCCTCTTCCAGTTTAAAACCATTGCCCCTAGTCCTATCACTCCATTCCCTGATGAAGTGCCGCTCCCCAGCTTTCCTGGAGCCCCTTTAGGGACTGGAAGGGGCTGGAAGGTCTCCCCGGAGCCTTCTCTTCTCCAGGCTAAACCCCCCCAGCTCTCTCAGCCTGCCCTCACAGCAGAGAGGCTCCAGCTTCTTTTTTCATTTTCATTACTACCTTGTGGACCACTGTTGAACCTGGACCTGAGCTGCTGTGGGTCTTGGGTAGAGCAGGATGGAAGCAGGTGTTACCAGATCACTTACTCACTGACCAGCTCTGGTGTAGCCGTGTACAGCACTGCCACGGGGCCGTGGCATTGGCACTAGGGCGGTCATCAGGCAGGCTCAGTCCCAAACTGTGCACCACAGCTTGGACATCATGTTTTGAACGCGAATGATTCAGCGAAGAGGAAGGGGGCAGCTCCTGGAGATCTTGATTTCACAGTTGCACAAAAATATGGGCTGCCTGTACACTGGAAGCGCAGGAATTTTGGCAAAATCTTGGCAGCCATGACCTTGAGCCAGCAACAAAAAATCTATTGCAGCTTGATTCTGCAGTGTGCCATGTCTAACTGAGTCTACACCTAACCGTAAAGTACTCAAAACTAGAGAAGTAGCATTAGATTGCTTAGCCAGCCAACATCCAAGCTTGTTAAGCGTAGCGAGCGCTTTAGCTGACGCCACCCCGGGGGCTAAAAAGGATGCCGCGATTATTTCTCCAGGGTTCCAAAATTGCACAGTGTCACTGCGGCGATTTCTGAACGCGTGAGCACTTCGTTTTGGGCGCCTCTAGTGCTGCACCATCGTAGATGTATTTGGTGTTAGTAGCGTTGATCTTCCTAAACTACAGGGGCCCCCTTTAATACGAGAGAGGATACCAGGCCATGCTCTATCTCCGCAGATGAGAAAGATTCCTGCTGGCAAGCTAAGAGGGTGATTAGTAGATTTAGAGACGTGGGTTGATGTGTAGTTGCACCAAACAGATTCATTTCTGCAAACAATCAGGCTAGAATTAACACATTGCACGTTTGACTGATTTTTGCCACTGTAATTAAAATATAAGCAGTAATCCACTTCAACGGAACCCAGTAATTCTAGTTCTTGTGGTTCGAGGTGACTGTGATGCAGATAGGGTACCCAAGCATCCCAATTATCAACTACCTCACCCCCTTTTATCAAGTGCTGCAGAGACTCCGGCACAGGCCAGGCGTCTAAGGGCTGTCCCACCAGACAGGTTGAGAAGGGATTCTCCGGTGATGAGGTTGACAAACAAAGCGTGTCCTGGCCCGTTAAGTTAGCCAGGGTGACCCATTGTCCTGGTTCCGGTGGGGATAGGGTTAACTTTTCCTGGTATTCCATGCCATGTGAGCCACGCCCACCCTGAGCTGCCGGGGTAGGGGGCAGGAAGTTGCTGCTTAAAAGCGGGCTGGGGCGGCCCGGGTCCGGCCGGCGAGCGGCGAGCGGCGGGGGAGCGGCGGTTCCGTAATCGCGTTTGTATATTCCCCTATCCGTGGTGTTGTTGTTGTTGTTTGCCTGTTCCCTTTGCTGTTCTGTTAAACTGCCTTTGTCTCAACCCAAGAGTCTTGCCTTTTCTTACGATTCTTCCTGTATTAGGAAGGCACGAGCGAGCGGCACGTGGTTCTTTGTTGCCATCTGAGGCTAAACCACGACAGTCCTTTTTGGCGCCCAACATGGGGCTCGAAGGGTTGAGATAACGACAGAATCCAACTAGAACGTGGAAAAAACGGTTTTGGTTTTTTTTGTATGCATTTATCTTATTAGGTAAGTAGTCACTGGTCATCATGTTGCTTGGTTTGTTCTCATGGCTGTGTTACATAAATTCCTATATGGCTTATGTACTCCCTGCGATGCTGTTTACCATGTCTGGAAAAGGGATGAGGATTATCATTCTGCTGTCCTGTGCGATATCTGTTTATGATATGATAACATCACTGTTCAGACGGCTATTTTGGGGTGTTTATGTGGTTTTGCTGTCCTGTCCGTACATTGGACACCGTCTCTCAGAATTTGTTAATAATTTCCCCAGCCCTTTTGCCTCCCTTTTCTCCTTCGGGTCAGGTATGACAGCTTTTGAGAATTTTGAATATCCTTGGGATACTCAAACTAGCGTGTTCCTAGTGCTATGTCTCCTGAATACGTTCCAGGTCTTGTTTAGGGTTAAGCGACTATTTAAGACTACCACCCAGAGATCTGCTCCGAGGCTGGATAGTCAGGGGTGGCATGGCATGTGGGAGAGCATGGGCAGGTACCTAGAGAACTACTCACCTCCAATGGTCTGGGACTTTACCCCTGAACAATTACAGGACCCTGATAAAGTGGTAGAATATTTGAAGGGAAAATGCTGTGGCTATTCTAGAGAGGCACAACTCACCGCGCTGTGCTGGGCCCTGGCCAGTATCTACCAGGCACTGCTCAGAATTATGCAGCACCCTCAAGGGGAAGAGATGGAAACCAGACCTGCAGCCCCTGCTGCAGCCCCTGCGGCGGCCCCTGCGGCTGCTGCAGCCCCTGCGGCGGCCCCTGCGGCTACTGCAATCCTTGCGACAGACACTGCGGCTACTGCAACCCCCGTGGTAGCCACTGCAGTTACTCCAACCCCCATAGCAGCCACTGCCACTGAACCAGGGAATCAACCCGTGCCGGTATCAGTTGCCCCCATACAAAAGAAGAAGTACACAAAGAAATCAGTTCGCTTAGTAAGAGATGATGATGAACCAGGGCCATCACGAGAGCAGGAGGAAGAGGCAGAACCAGAGATAATTACTCGATCCCTATCCTTGAGTGAGCTGCGGGATATGCGAAAAGATTTCAGCCAACTTTCAGGCGAGCACATTGTCACCTGGCTGCTCCGGTGCTGGGATAATGGGGCCAGTAGCCTGGAATTAGAGGGTAGGGAGGCCAGGCAGCTGGGATCCCTGTCTAGGGAAGGCGGCATTGACAAGGCAATCGGGAAAAAGACCCAAGCCCTCAGCCTCTGGAAACAACTCCTGTTAGGCGTGAGGGAGAGGTACCCCTTCAGCGAGGATGTTGTATGTCAGCCAAGCAAGTGGACTACCATGGAAAGAGGTATCCAGTACCTGAGAGAATTAGCCGTGCGGGAGATGATTTATTATGACTTGGACAATGCAGACTTACCCACAGACCCTGATGAGGTGCGATGCACAAGGCCCATGTGGCGGAAGTTTGTACGGAGCGCACCATCGTCATATGCCAACTCCCTGGCAGTAATGGAATGGAAAGGTGAAGAGGGACCAACGGTGGATGAGGTAGTTGGCCGGCTCCGGCGATATGAAGAAAGTCTCTCTTCCCCCCTTGTCTCAGCTGTGGAGAAACTGTCGCGGAAGGTCCAGCAACTTGA
Organism: Rissa tridactyla; assembly: GCF_028500815.1. NCBI lineage: Eukaryota > Metazoa > Chordata > Aves > Charadriiformes > Laridae > Rissa > Rissa tridactyla. The sequence continues at coordinate 5,233,457 of NC_071497.1, forward strand.
AGAGAATATGTCCTACTCCCCACCTGCACGGGCCAGCATCTCAGCTATTAGAAGCAGGCATTTCCCCACTCAAGAGAGAGAGTACAGAGGGTACACACCACGAGGCACCCTGTGGTTCTACCTGCGGGACCACGGAGAGGACATGAGGAAGTGGGATGGACAACCTACTTCGATCCTGCGGACACGGGTACAGGAGTTGCAAGGAAGGACAACCACAAAAGGGGATCCCTCCAGGAAAAGTGCCGCCCCAGTTTCCAGTGGGCCGTTCCCCAGACAAAGCAGAAGGCCTGATCTTGCTTCTGATCCTCTTGAAGGAACTTCCAAGTCATTTATGCAAGAAGTGAGTAATGGATACTATGACCAGTATTAGGGGGGCCCTGCCTCCGGCCAGGTGGAGGAAAGGGACAACCGGGTTTATTGGACGGTGTGGATTCGATGGCCTGGCACATCAGACCCACAGGAGTATAAGGCTCTAGTGGACACGGGTGCGCAGTGTACTTTAATACCATCAAGCTATAGAGGGGCAGAACCCATTTGTATTTCTGGGGTGACAGGGGGATCCCAAGAGTGGACTGTACTGGAGGCAGAAGTGAGCCTAACTGGGAATGAGTGGCAAAAGCATCCCATTGTGACTGGCCCAGAGGCTCCATGCATCCTTGGTATAGATTACCTCAGGAGAGGGTATTTTAAGGACCCAAAAGGGTACCGCTGGGCCTTTGGCATAGCTGCTTTGGAGACAGAGGAAATTAAACAGTTGTCTGCCTTGCCTGGTCTCTCGGAGGATTCTTCTGTTGTGGGGTTGTTGAGGGTCAAAGAACAACAGGTGCCGATTGCTACCACAACGGTGCATCGGCGGCAGTATCGCACTAACCGAGACTCTCTGATTCCCATCCATGAGCTGATTCGTCAACTAGAGGTTCAAGGAGTGATCAGCAAGACTCGCTCACCCTTTAACAGTCCCATATGGCCGGTGCGAAAATCTAATGGAGAGTGGAGGCTAACTGTAGACTATCGTGGTCTGAATGAAGTCACGCCACCGCTGAGTGCTGCTGTGCCGGACATGCTAGAACTCCAGTACGAACTGGAGTCCAAGGCAGCCAAGTGGTATGCCACGACTGATATAGCGAATGCATTCTTCTCAATCCCTTTGGCAGCAGAGTGCAGGCCACAGTTTGCTTTCACTTGGAGGGGCATCCAATACACCTGGAATCGACTGCCCCAGGGGTGGAAACACAGCCCCACCATTTGCCATGGACTGATCCAGACTGCACTGGAACAGGGTGAAGCTCCAGAACATCAGCAGTACATTGATGACATCATTGTATGGGGAAACACAGCAGAAGAAGTTTTTGAGAAAGGGAGTAAAATAGTCCAAATCCTTCTGAACGCTGGTTTTGCTATAAAGCGAAGTAAGGTCAAGGGACCTGCGCAGGAGATCCAGTTTTTAGGAATAAAATGGCAAGATGGACGCCGTCAGATTCCAATGGATGTGATCAACAAAATAGCAGCTATGTCTCCACCAACTAGTAAAAAGGAAACACAGGCTTTCTTAGGTATTGTGGGTTTTTGGAGAATGCATATCCCAGATTACAGTCAAATTGTAAGCCCTCTGTATCAAGTAACCCGGAAGAAGAATGATTTTAAATGGGGTCCTGAGCAACGACAAGCTTTTGAACAAATCAAACAGGAAATAGTCCATGCAGTGGCCCTGGGGCCAGTCCGGGCAGGACAAGATGTTAAAAATGTGCTCTACACTGCAGCCGGGGAGAACGGCCCTACCTGGAGCCTCTGGCAGAAAGCACCAGGGGAGACTCGAGGTCGACCCCTAGGGTTTTGGAGTCGTGGATACAGAGGATCCGAAGCCCGCTACACTCCAACAGAAAAAGAGATATTGGCAGCATATGAAGGGGTTCGAGCTGCTTCGGAAGTAGTTGGTACAGAAGCACAGCTCCTCTTAGCACCTCGACTGCCGGTGCTGGGCTGGATGTTCAAAGAAAGGGTCCCCACCACACATCATGCAACCGATGCTACATGGAGTAAGTGGATTGCACTGATCACGCAGCGAACTCGAATGGGAAACCCCAGTCGCCCAGGAATTCTGGAAGTGATCATGGACTGGCCAGAAGGCAAGGATTTCGGAATGTCACCAGAGGAGGAGGTGACGCGTGCAGAAGAGGCCCCACCATATAATAAACTGCCAGAAAATGAGAAGAAATATGCCTTGTTCACTGATGGGTCCTGCCGTATTGTGGGAAAGCATCGAAAGTGGAAGGCTGCTGTGTGGAGTCCTACATGACGGGTTGCAGAAGCCAGTGAGGGACAGGGTGAATCGAGCCAGTTTGCAGAGGTGAAGGCTATTCAGCTGGCTTTGGACATTGCTGAGCGAGAAAAATGGCCAGTACTTTATCTCTACACTGACTCATGGATGGTGGCAAATGCTCTGTGGGGGTGGTTACAGCAGTGGAAGCAGGGCAACTGGCAGCGCAGAGGCAAACCCATCTGGGCTGCTGACCTATGGCAAGATATTGCTGCCCGGATAGAGAATCTGGTTGTGAAAGTACGCCATGTAGATGCCCACGTACCGAAGAATCGGGCCACGGAGGAACATCAGAACAACCAGCAGGTGGATCGGGCCGCTAGGATTGAATTGGCTCAGGTGGATCTGGACTGGCAACATAAGGGTGAACTATTCATAGCTCGGTGGGCCCATGACTCCTCAGGCCATCAAGGGAGAGATGCGACATATAGATGGGCTCGTGACCGAGGGGTGGACTTGACCATGGACACTATTGCACAGGTCATCCATGAATGTGAGACATGCGCTGCGATCAAACAAGCCAAGTGTTTGAAGCCTCTTTGGTATGGAGGGCGATGGCTGAAATACAAATATGGGGAGGCCTGGCAGATTGATTATATCACACTGCCACAAACCCGTCAAGGCAAGCGCTATGTGCTCACAATGGTGGAAGCAACCACTGGATGGCTGGAAACATACCCTGTGCCCCATGCCACTGCCCGGAACACTATCCTGGGCCTTGAAAAGCAAGTCCTGTGGCGACATGGTACCCCAGAGAGAATTGAGTCGGACAATGGGACTCATTTCCGAAACAGCCTCATAGACACCTGGGCCAAAGAGCATGGTATCGAGTGGGTGTATCACATCCCCTATCACGCCCCAGCCTCTGGGAAGATAGAACGATACAATGGACTGTTAAAAACTACACTGAGAGCAATGGGTGGTGGGACTTTCAAACACTGGGATACGCATTTAGCAAAAGCTACCTGGCTAGTTAACACCAGGGGATCTAACAACGGGCTGGCCCTGCCCAATCAAAATTTCCACGTACTGTAGAAGGGGATAAAATCCCCGTAGTGCACATGAAGAATATGCTAGGGAAGACAGTCTGGGTTAGTCCTGCCTCAGGCAAAGGCAAACCCATCCGTGGGATTGCTTTTGCCCAAGGACCTGGGTGCACTTGGTGGGTGATGCGGAAGGATGGGGAAGTCCGATGTGTACCTCATGGAGATCTGATTTTGGGCGAGAATAGCCAATGAATCAGATTGTGTGCTGTTAATTGCTAAGTAACACTGTCACTGTATGTCCTCATTGCTATAATTGCTATCAGTTGTACTACAAGTAAGGCACAGGGATGATGGGATAAGAACTGATCTCAGCAGCCGGCGCCCAGCAGTTTCCTCAAGATCTACATCTTCAGCCCACGGACTGCGTGCATGAGCCACACCAGGTGCACCAGTCACAAGCTCCGAAAAAAAATACAGCATGCAACAGACCAGCACCACCCAGCATCTCACCTGCCCTGAGAGACTGTTCTAACAGATGGAGCCCAAAGCCGTGGATTAAAAGAACTCAACGGACACTTTGGAGGATGACCCATAAACTAAGGGCATTATATGTGTGTGTATATATATATATAACAGGGGAAAGTGGTGGCAATTCATTGGAACCTGCTGGGCATGGCATAGATGGTATGGAATAAGGGGTGGATAATATCCTGGTTCCGGTGGGGATAGGGTTAACTTTTCCTGGTATTCCATGCCATGTGAGCCACGCCCACCCTGAGCTGCCGGGGGAGGGGGCAGGAAGTTGCTACTTAAAAGCGGGCTGGGACGGCCCGGGTCCGGCCGGCGAGCGGCGAGCGGCCGGGGAGCGGCGGTTCCGTAATCGCGTTTGTATATTCCCCTATCCGTGTTGTTGTTGTTGTTGTTTGCCTGTTCCCTTTGCTGTTCTGTTAAACTGCCTTTGTCTCAACCCAAGAGTCTTGCCTTTTCTTACGATTCTTCCTGTATTAGGAAGGCACGAGCGAGCGGCACGTGGTTCTTTGTTGCCGTCTGAGGCTAAACCACGACACCCATACATTATTCTTGGGTTGGGGTGGAATCCAAACCCTTGAGGAGAGCGCAGTAAATATGTTAAGGCAGATGGTGAGCAAGATAGCCGGACTCATCATGCCCGTTGGCTTTGTTCCCCCGCCCCGGTTATCTTCAAATAGGGGCGGACGTATCTTGCGGGCACCCACCGTGGTCCATGATCTGTGGAAACACAAGCATAACCCCTTCCCCACGTGATTAAGTCATGCGGGCCCAACCACTGTCCTGTCTTGAGGTCTCGCATCAGCACTTTTGCTCCAGGACCCACCCGTTCCTGGGTCACAAGAGAACCAAAGTGCCGAAGGAGGGGTGGCATCGCAGCAGGACTATCATCAGCAAGCTGCAAAAAATTCAAGACATATACAGCTTTAGCTAATCGTGCTTCAGGGGTTTCCCCTAGCATTCCCCCTTTTTGTTTTTGTAAAAGGCATTTCAGGGTACCGTGTGCACGCTCAACAATACTCTGACCCGTGGGTGAGTGGGGCATGCCTGTGACATGTGTCACGCCCCGGAGTTGTAAAAAAAAGCTACTTTTTGCGATACCTAAGCAGGACCATTATCAGTTTTGATCTGTTGTGGGACACCTAAAACAGAAAATGCACGCTGCCAATGGCGTAGGGCGTCCCGAGCTGATTCTGCAGTGTGAGCAGTGGCAACGAGGGTGGAAGAAAAGCTATCGATTGATACATGTATATACCTCAAACGGCCGAATTCGGTAATATGTGTGACACCAGTTTGCCAAAGCTGTAAAGCACGTAATCCTCGTGGACTGGTGCCGTAATATATAGGTACGTGTTGATCTTGACAATTGGGGCAGGCTGCAATAATATTGCGAGCCTCAGCCTTACTAAGATTAAACTGATGTTTTAAAGCACGATATCCCTGATGATAAAAACTAGGCGATGCTATCGCTTGCTGTTTAACGTTGGGCACAGGTCCCAGGGCCGCTGCAGGCACTAAAGCATCAGCTTGTGCATTGCCTTCTACAATAAATCCTGGCAACTGGGTATGACTTTTAATATGCGTCACGTAATATTCTTGCTGTCGCTTTTGTATTGTTATCCATAACAGTTTCAATACGCCAAACAGCACTTCATTGGTTACATCACCTAAACCAGCCTTATCTAAACGTTGTGCCAGTCCAGGCACGTAAGCCAAATCTGTCACAATGTTGACAGGGCTGAGGAAGTTCTGAAACACCATGGTCATGGCCCGTAATTCTACGACTTGGGGCGAACCTTCTTGATGTTCGATCTTATGTTGCCATTGTGTTCCTTGTCTCCAGACAATGGCAGCTTTTCCAGTTTTTCCTGATCCATCTGTGAACACCGTGGGGCCCTCCCCTGGGTTTCTGCGACTGAGATTTTTCTGTGCAAAGGCCATTTGGGTGCCCAATTTGATCAGTGGCTGTGAAGGTAAATGGTAGCTCACCTGCCTTGTACAATTGGCCATGGCTGCTCGTAGGGCAGTGCTGTTAGCTAAGCACCGTTCAAAATAATCACTCTGTACAGGGACTACAATCTGTTCAGGGCCTCTTCCCATCAGTGCTGAACACCGAGTTCTAATTTTTGTAATAACTTGTGCTATTAGCTCAAATAGACCAGGGGCTGTTTTCTTCGTCTTGTTAGGCAAAAAAATCCATTCTGAAACATGTAAGGGATCATCCCGTTGTTCACGCCATTGAGCAATCATAGCAAATGGCACTAATTGATCTACTAACACAAAGGCCTGCACCGAGACCGTTAAGTCAAGTCTCCATACGTGTTTACTACTAATAGCTTGTTCTATTTCAGCCACCACTTTTTTTCGCTTCCTCAGTTAACATTTGTGGGGCTAAAATATTAGTGTCACCTTTTAATAGCTCAAAGAGAGGTTGTAATTTGGAAGGTGGAATACCAACGTAGGGCCAAACCCAATTAATCACTCCTGCTAATTTTTGTACATCATTCAATGTTTTTACTTCTATTTGTAGTTGGATAGGTTGTGGCATGACTGTCTGAGCTAATACTTTCATTCCCAGCTATAACCACGGTTGTTGCCTTTGTACCTTTTCTGGGGCGATCGTTAAGCCATATTCACACAAGGATTCCCGTGTTTTCGCTTCCATTTTTTCTAACTGTTGCGGTGTTGCAGCCGCTAGCAGAATATCATCCGTGTAATGGTAACAGTAATCAGATGGGAACAGAGCACCTATTGGACTCAACGCTTTTGCTACAAACCATTGACAAATTGTAGGCAAGTTTTTTATACTTTGTGGCAACACTTTCCACTGATGCCTTTTGGTAGGCTCCATGTTCTTCACAGGCGGAACAGTAAATGCAAATTTTTCTTTGTCTTGTTCTGCCAGAGGGATGGTAGAAACCCAATCTTTTCAATCCATTACAACAATTTCCCACCCCATAGGTATCCTAGTAGGCGAAGGTAATCTCGGTTGTAGTGCTCTCATCGTTGCCATGACATCATTAATCTTTCTCAAATCATGCAACAACCTCTATTTCCCCGATTTCTTTTTGATAACAAATACCGGGGTATTCCAAGGAGCATGTGAGGCTTCTATGTGTCCTGCAACAAGTTGTTCTGTTACTAGAGACTGCAGGGCCATTAATTTCTCTTGGCTAAGGGGCCGCTGATCAACCCACACTGGTTTTTCTGTTAGCCATTTTAGAGCTAAAGTGGGCCGAGAAACGCCCTGCAATACCGTGGCCCCGACTAAAAATCCGTAGTGATGCGAACTCCCCATTGGCCTAAGCGGTCCCTTCCCCATAGGTTTAAAGGAGTTGAGGTCACATATGGCCGCACTGTAGCCCTTTGCCCTTCTGAGTTTACAATCACAATAGGGTTAGTGGACATAGAACTATTGGCAACCCCTCCGAGACCTGCCTCTCCCAAGGCGTTGGAGGTTAATGGCCAAGCAGCAGGCCACTCCCTTAAAGAAACGATCGTCACATCTGCTCCAGTGTCTAATAATCCAGCCAGTCAGACCTTCTTGGGAGTGGCGTCACTAAGTTCAAGAACACAATGCATTTGTGGGCGTTGATCAGATACCGTCTGCACCCAATAGACTTGTGGCTTTCCCGTAGGACCAAAACCACCATTACCACGTGTAACGTTGTCCGTTTGTGGAACACAACTTCAAAATGGGACTAACTGAGCAAGTCGAGTTCCTTTCCCAATAGTCACAGGTGGTGTAGCTGTCGATATCATGGCACATATTTGTCCTGTGTAATCAGCACCCATCACGCCAACATGTACCATGAGGCCTTGTAAGGTGGTACTAGATCTTCCTATTAGGAAGGCACTTAAACCTTTGCCAATCGGCCCCCAAGCGTCCAGGGGCACCTTGTGTACGATGGGGGTGGCTCCCCAGAGTCCACCACTTCAATCCCTTCCTCACCCGTTATATGACTGCCCTCCTCATCGTCTGACTCAGGTGGCAAGGATGGAAAACCCAGACTCCAGATGGGGTTAGTAGAAATAGGAGGAGAAGGCCATGCCTCTGTTTCCCCCAAGGCTGGAGCGGGGGGTGCGGAGGGACGCACCACTCCTTCAGGGTGGATAACACCCATCCCTCTTTGAGTCTCTTTTACAGCTGCTATTTGGTCACGAGGCAACACGTACTTATATTGTTTATCTTTTGTGTTCATCGGGAGCAGTCCCTTATTTTCTTTAACGGCGATCTCCCGCCCCTTCATATCATCAACGGGAGGTTTGAAGGCCAAGGGCTCAGGGGCTGCGGACGGCTGTTCACTTCCTTCCGCTAAATCTTTCTGCTCCTTAAAGTTCTTTAATGTCTCTAACAAAAGTCGCCACGTTGTTAACAGTTCAATAACCGTTTTTGAGCCACGCGTAGTTTCCTCAAATAATGTCTGCCCTAGGTTCGTCCATTGCGTTACACTAAATGCCGTAACCAACGTTACTTCTACTCCCTGTTCCTTTCCCCACAATAGCATTTTTCGCAAAGTCTCTTCAGGGAGGATGACACCCTGCCGCTTCAACAGCAGCGTCCATGTGGAGGGTAGAGTCTGCTCTTCCTTAGTTAACTTCTCTCCCATGTCCCCAGTGGCTCACCTGCTACAGGTGTCTTCTTAAATATGATCTGGATCCGTCAACAGCTCTGCCCGCTGTCTTCAGCTTCACTGGGCTCCGTCCCCACGACTATTTCCAGTTGTCTTCTTCCTCAGTATCACCAATTGTCGTTTCAGTCGGGATGGACAGACGACAAGACTCTCCTTGAAGAGTTAAGTTAAGCTCTCTCTTTATTACAAACTTGGCTTTCTTATATATCTAATCTTTGGTTCACGCTCCGTTCACGCGTTCTTTCTACGCATTCAATTGCTTAGGTTACAGAGCACACGTGCTCGTAGCTACAATACGATTGGTTGTTGAACTCCTCTTCACATTGCTCAAAATCTGGCTTTCTCACAGCCTAACTCTCCTTGTTCTCTGAAGCCATCTTCTTCTTTCTCCTTTTTGTTACATTGTCCTTATATGACGCAACTCGTGGCCTTCTTATGCGTACACTGCAATCTCTGTCTCTTCTGTCAAAGGGCCTACGGACCCACCGTATCCCCCAACAGTAGCCCAACGTTTTAAGGTGATGTCCCACCACCCTTTGCTCTTAGTGTAGCTTTGAACAGTCCATCATATGGGTTAGGGTTAGGGTTAGGGTTAGAGTTGAAGAGTCCATCATATGGTTATGGAGCAGACCACCTTGCGTGCCATCATACGGCACATGCAGGACAACCAGGCGGTCAGGCCCAGTCAGCGTGGGTTCACAAAAGGCAGGTCCTGCTTGACAAACCAGATCTCCTTCTACGAGAAGGTGACCCACTTTTCAGGTGGCAAAGAGGGAAAGACTGTGTATACAATCCCTTAGGCATAAACTGTTGACCAAGCCCGGGACTGGGATTGGATCCAGCCGCACCTAGACTCCCCTCTGAGAAGGAGTTTAGAAAGCCAGGGGGTCCTCTCTGCACCTTGACTCAATGGGAGGGTCTCCTTGACAGTTCTCTCTGATCCCCCCTCGAGACAGTAAAGAACCCAGTGTGCCTTGCCATCGAGTCTTGTTATTGCACTGTGGCGTTGACTACCAAACTTCATTAAATGGCTTTTTTAGAACAATAAGCATTTTGCTGCTTTTCCCTTGGGAGTGAAGTGCATTGCTCCGTTGTCAACACCCACTACGAGAGAGACACTGAGGTGCTGGAGCATGTCCAGAGAAGGGCAAGGAAGCTGGTGCGGGCTCTGGAGCATAAGTCTTGCAAGGAGCGGCTGAGGGAGCAGGGGTTGTTCAGCCTGGAGGAAAGGAGGCTGAGGGGAGACCTTCTCGCTCTCTACAGCTCCCTGAAAGGAGGGGGTAGCCAGGGGGGGTCGGTCTCTTCTCCCGCTTAGGAAGTGATAAGACAAGAGGAAATGGCCTCAAGCTGTGCAGGGGAGGTTTAGATAGGCTGTTAGGAACAAGTTCTTCACAGAAAAGGTTGTCAAGCGTTGGAACCGGCTGCCCAGGGAAGTGGTGGCGTTGCCATCCCTGGAGGTATTTAAAAGACGAGTAGATGCAGTGATGAGGGACATGGTTTAGTGGTAACTTGGCAGTGCTGGGATAATGCTTGGACTCGATGATCTCTAGGGTCTTTTCCAAGCCAAACGATTCTGTGATTCTATGACGGCACAGCCAGGGTTCAGGCTTCCAGCCAAAGGGGCTGGGGAGTCCCGCCTGTGGCAGGGGACGCGCGCAGAGGGACCACAGGCTGCAGCCAGAGCCGGCGGCAGGCTGACTCCCCCGGGAGAGCCCGGGTCACAGTGGGGGACAGGACGGGCTGCCCCTCCCGGCTGGGGTGGCGGGTCACAATGGGCCCTTAGTCACCTACCCATGTGACAGCTGGTGATGTCCAGCAGCACGTGCACGGCAGCCCCACAGTGCCCCGGACTCTCGTGAGAAGCAGACATGAGCGATCCGGCACCTGCAGGAAAGCGTGTGCGCAGAACGCGTATTTTCCTGCGACTATACCTGACAGAGCAGCTCCACGGGGCCAGGGTGTCTCCCCAAAGCTCCACCGTCCACAGCGGGTAAGAGCGCGGGGCTGGGCCGGGCCAGGGCCACAGGGACCCCAGGGCGTCTGGGCCCGGCGGCCCTTGCAGAGGGGCTGGGGGCAGGAGAGCCGCCGCCAGGGCCGGGTGGGCGAGGGGGGACTGCCCGCTGGAAAACGGCATCCTGCAGGAGTTCCCCCTGTCCCTGCCAGCCACCTCCTCCCTCCTCTGGCCAGGCCGCACCAGGCTGGGGCCGCTTGCCGTGGGCAGCCCCCTCCCCACCCTCACCTCTGTCCTCTGTCCCGCAGGACGGCGAGCGGTTGCCCTCAGAGCAGCCCTGCACCAGAGGCGGCAGAGGATGAAAGGGCCGGGGTGGCCACCGAGGACCATCAGCGGTCAGAAAGCCCCAGGCAACGCCAGCTGCAGAGTGAGGACTGGGACCGCGCCAGCCCCGTCGTCGTCGTCCAAGCGGAGGAGGAGAAGAGCCCCAGCACCCCCGCCATGAGTGGGTAGCGAGAGGATGCCAGGGGACCACCTCCAGCCTCGGGGCAGAGAGCAGGGCAGGGAGAGGCCGCTGGGCTGGCAGGAGGCAGCCGTACCGCCGAGCTGGGACCTCTCCCGCCCTGCTGCCAGCACCACCCCGGGGGAGACGGGGCATCAGCACCCTGGGCCAGGGCTTGCTGGGGGCAGGGCAGCGAGCACAGGGCTGGAGAGAGGGCCCCTCTCTTCCCTCTCCCTGCCCTGCTGCCTACATCTCTCCCCACCCTTGGTCTTCAACAGGTGGAGCTGCTTCTGCCTCCAGCTACTGGCTGGAGGGCAAGGACGAGGAAGCCCACGACTACATCTTGGCCTTCCTCGACGGCACCCAAAGGGTAACTGCAGCCTTTGCCAGGCAGGCTCTGCCCGCGGCTGCCGGCCGCGTGCTGCCGTGCCTGCTGCCTGCGCGCGGGCCCTAGGGGGACTGCTGCCTGTGCAGGGCTGCTGCCCCCCCGGCCCCCTGCACCATGGCTGCACCCCTCGAGGCCCCGCTCCTGCTGGCCCTGCTCTGCCCCTCACCCTCCCTCTCTGTCTCTCTGTCTCTCTACTCCCTGGCTGTCAGGATGAGGCCTCCAAGCTGAGGTTCCTGGCCTCCATCCGCACGCTCTGCACAGCCTGGCTGCGAGGCAGGTACCAGCCCGACTTCACATCGGCGTGTGAGCTGGTGGAGAAAATGGAGGTGAGGGCACCCAGTGGGGCCGAGGGAGGGGGGCAATGCTGGCCGAGCGCCGGCCCAGCGGGAAGGAGAGCACTCGGGCCCCTGGGCACAGGGGAGGGCGAGACGGGCCTCCCTGGGCACAGCCCTGCCTGCCACGGGGCCAGTGCCGGGCAAGGGGCCGCTCTGGGGCCAGTGCCGGCCTGGGGGCGGCGGGGCCCTGCCCGCCCTGCAGACTGGTGCCGGCAACTGGCAGCTTCCCTGCCCCATCCTGCCCGTGCTCTCCCTCTCCAGGTCCTATGGAAAAAGGAGTCCCCTCGCAGCATGGATGCCGTGATGTGGCAGCAAGCCATGCTTGCCATCGCAGCAATGAGGTACCTGCCCCAGACCCTGGCCAGGCCGGAGCCCCCCACGGCGCGGGCCTGATGGCAGCAGGCGTCTCCCATCCTGGCAGGACCCTGGCACCTCTGCCGTTGGGCCTCTGCTCTCCCTCACGCTTGGCCCATGGCTGGGCCAGGGGGGAGGGCGGGGGCTGCTCAGGGGCTCCCCGCCGCCTCTTGGCTTTTCCCCAGGTGGGAGAGGCAGGAGGTGGAAAGGGGTTCGGGCTCCACCGGCCAGGACTGCCCTCTGTCCCTGCCTCAGCAGCACCGGGGAGGGAGCAGATGCCTCCAGGCATCCCTTCCCCACCTCTTACGGGTAGCACCCTGGCGACTGCCAGCCCCGACGCCTGCAGCCACCCTCCTGACCTGGAAGCCCTGGCATCCAAGCAACACCCCTCTCCTTGCAGCAACGTGCCTGAAGGCCTGCTGTACGAGCAGCTCCGCCCCTGCATCCACGACATCTGCTGTCTTGACCCAGCACAGAGGGACAGCCAACGTGCTTCTTTTGATGCTCAGGTAAGCGCGGGCTGAGCTACGGAAAGCCTGCCGCTCAGTCCCTGCGCGCGTTTTCCTAGCTGGCTTTGGCTGCGGGAAGATGACAGGTGAAGAAGGAAGAGCAGGGAGAGCCTGAGGCCGCTCCCAGGCGCAGAGGGCAGCTGCAGGCCGCCTCAGGTGGAAGGAATGCAAGCCAGCTCCCTGCAAGGAAGAAGGGCCGGGGCAAGTGGGCCACCCGCTCTATCCCCTTACAGATCTTGAAAACACTGGACAGGATGCTGGAGGTGGTGACGCATGAAGCTTCGCTGAGTTCCAGCGTCCAGAGAGTGGACATGATCTTGCAGGTCAGGCATCTGCCAGGAGTCAGGCATCTGCCAGGAGCGGGGCTCTCGGGGTCTCTTCCTTGCCCTACCCCAAAGAGGGGCGACCTTCTGGAGCGTGCACAGCCCAGCCCGGAACTGGAGCAGCGGAAGGAGTCTGAGTGCCTTTCCCCGCTCCCCTGCTCTGGCAGCTGGCACTGCTGAGCCACCGCCCTCGCCACCCACCCCGTGCCCGCTCTCCTCCCCAGAAGGCAGCAGGGCAGAGAGCTGCTGGGACGTGGCCATGGTGCAAGGGCAGTCCAGCCCCGAAGCTGCGGAGGCAGAGGTGCTGGCACCTCCCTGGGGCAGGTCCCCGTGGAGGTTCCTGTCCTCCCACAGAGGCGACGTGCGGCCGTTTCTGGAGGAGCGTGAGGGAAGGGGCAGAGGTGGCTGGGGGGATGGCATCCGCCTACCTCCCTGACTGCCGCAGGTCACCAGCTGTTGGCAACGGTCCCCGAGGTTGCGAGGTGGCTGGACCCCAGTCCAGGCTTCCTCCCGTGCAGGGCAAGCCTCGGCAGCACGCTGCGTAAACCCAGCAGGTGCTTGGCAGAGCCACCGCTCTGGGAGCTGCCGTCATTTCCCAAGGTCGACCATCGGCTTTTGCCTTCCCAGGTCCTGCTGTCCCTCACGACATCCCCGGAGGTGACCAGACGCCGGAGGGCTGTGGGGAGGATTGTAAGCCTGAGCCAGCACTTGAGACCTGAAACCATGCTGGAGGTAGGGGGCCTGCGACCTCTTGGCACCCCTCGCCCCGTCCTGCTGCCCCAGCGTAGCCGGTAGCGCTGGGCTCCCTGCGAGGGAAGCCTGGGTGTGGGGCAGGGGATCGGGATTGGGAAGGCTCGGCCCTGCGCCAGCATCTTGGACCCTCTCTCCTGGAGCCGCTCCCTCCCGTGCCTTTGTTCTCGGCAGCCAGCTCCGTCCCAGGGCACGGGAGCATTTTGCAGGCCCAGCCCTGGCAGCCCTCCCTCTCTCCCTGCCTCCCTGCCTCCCCCGGGCTTCTGCCCAGCACGCTGCTCGCCCCGAGGCGGCTGCCGCAGGCTGGGTCTCCATGGGGTGCAGCGCGGGGCAGAGCCCTCCAGAGCTCCGGCTACTGCTCCGTTCTCTCTGCCACAGGACGAGCCACACAACTTGGCCTGCAAAGGCATCAGCCCCTTCTTCTACCTGAAGAAGCCTCTGCCATTCCTGGGGCAGGCGCTAGGGCTGCTCACCCTGTGCTATGCCGAGGAGGACCAGGAGATCAGCTGGGGGGCTGGGCAGGCCCTGTGCCTCTTCCACAGGTTCATTCTGCTGCGACATGGTAAGAGAAGCTGGGGCGGGCTGGGGCCTTCCAGCCACAGGGGCCCGGGCATGGCGCCGCGCCACCTCGGCCCCCCCTCCTCTGCTAGAGGAAGGGGCAGCAAACTCCTCCCAGGCTGGAGCAGGGCAGCAGCCGTGCCGCACCAAGCCCCGGGCCCAGGCAGCCCGCCTCGGAGCGGCAGCCTGCGGCCTGTCCCGAGAACCCTTGGGCTGGAGAGCCTGTGGCAGCAGCGTGCCCGGCCTTCTCTCCTCCTGCGCCCGAGCAGAAAGCCAGTCCCCACGCTCCTGCCCTTACGCAGCCTAAGAGGCGGTTTCCCCTCCTTGCCTGCCACCCTGCCACTTCTCCAGCTCCCCACAGAACAGAGAGCCAGGCACAGAGCTCTCCTTCATGCCCTCACCTGCTGCCCCAGCTCTGCCTTCTTCCTGCCGCTCACGCTGTCTTTTCCCTCCTGCCCAGCCTACCACGCAGCACTCGTGGACCCGGCCGTAGAACGGGATCGGGAAGGCATCAGCACCTTCTGGCCCAAGGAAGCCATTGACAGCGGGATGGTAACAAACTCCTCCCTTCCTGGGGGTCTTGGCCATGGCGCTGGCAGGAGGCTGAGACGAACCAGTGCATCAGCCACGGCGGGCGATGGCACAGCCTCCCACCCCTCGGGCTGTGGGGAGCCACCGCTTTGGAGTAGTCCAAAGCTTTAGCCCAGCATCACCGCCGCAGCTCCGGCCGTCCTGGCCACCGGCGAGCTCTGCTTGCCGGCAGAGCCAGCAGTGCCCGCCACCAGGGCACTCAGTGTGACACCTTTTCCCTCCCTCTCTCCCTCAGACATTTGGCAGAGCCTTCCTCCCACCCGAGAGGAGCGACTTCCTCCTCGCCGTCTTGACAAACATGGCAGACCCAAGGGTCTCTGACACCCAGCTGGTTGCCAAGATTGTGGAGCACGTCTTGAAAGGCTTCGACCTGCGGCTGACCAAGGTAGGCAGCGTGCAGCCGGCTTGCCCTGTGCGCGTGCCCTGCAGGGGCCGTTCCCCCCGCCCCGAGGCCAGGGCTCGGAGCGCCCAACGGGCAGGCTTTGAGGCCAGCGAAGGGCGGCGCGAGGGAAGCAGTTCTTGGTGGCAGTGGGGCCATGGCTGTGCTCCAGCCCGCTCCAGCCCACTGCCTCCGACAGGTGGAGGAGCTCGTGGAGGCCATGCACAGGCAGCTGGCCTGCATCAGCCAGGAGCCACTCCAGGACATCCTGAGGAGGACCCTTCTCCGAGTGGCCACCTTCAGCCCTCAGGAGGTGGTCACTGGCCTGCTGAAGGTTTCCCCGCACTGTGACGGGTACGTGGCGCGACAGCCTCGGGGGCAGCTCGGGACCTCCGGGGCCTGAGCAAGCAGAAGAGGTGGTGGCCGAGGTGGCCCCACTGACAGTGTGCTCTGGCTCTGCAGGACTGCCCGGGCCATGTGGAACATGCTGGCCTGTGAGCGCAGCCTCGGGAACGCGGTGCTGTGGGCGCTGCTGCAGGTCAATCAACAATACACCATCCAGTGCAGCAGCAAGAAAATCTACAGCTGCCGATGTTTCCTGGCCGTGAGTGTCTGGACAAGGCTTGCTCCATCCTGCCCGGGGCTGCACGCCCCTCTCCAGCCCCTCTGGCCCTCTCCATCCGCCCCCAAAGCCGGCCCTCCCCGGGGCACCTGGCCCAGGGCCCTCGGGCCACAGCCGGGCAGGGCAGCGCGTGCCGCTCGGCCCCACGGCGTGCAGGCAGGCCGCCTGCCCTGGCCCTGCTGCCCTCGGCGGCCCCCCTCCCCGCCCGCCGCCTCCAGCTGGCTCGGCAGCGGGGAAGCCCGGGGCAGGGTGGCTGCTGGCCAGAGCAGGCTGTGCCGCAGGGACACGACTCCAGTGAGAGCCGTGCTGGGCTGTTTCTGCAGGTGGCCCGTGCCATGCACGAGATCTTCCTGGAGCCCTCCAGCCGACGGTCCGTGCATTTGCTTCTTAGCCGGCTCTTCATGGAAGTGCTCTTCCAGATCTCACACAGCCTGCACAGCCCACAGATGGGCTGCTGCCGCTCTTGCCGTGAGAGCAGGACACCCAACCATCCTTCATTGCTCAGGTGCTCCGGCACTCCTCGGGTGCCCCATCCCCGTCCCTGGGCTCTCCCCGGGCCCGGAGCCGAAGCCGGGACTGGGGCTCCACGTGTGACCACGCTTTGCTCTGCCTGCAGGAACGCAGTGAGCGCGATGCAAGCTCTCTTCCAGTGCCTGGGCGGTGCCTCCCTGGTCGAAGACATTGGGAGGCAGGGTGCCTGGGACATGCTCACGAGCGCCGAGACCTACCACAGCGGTGTCGCCGTGCTGGCTAGGTGAGAGCCTGCTCAGCCGTCCTTGCCTGCCCGGGCGTTTCTCCCCTGGCGGTGAAGGGCCGCCTGTACGATCCCCGTCCTGGTGGGTGGTGGAGCGCGAGCAGCCAAGGCCGGGCACACAAGCTGCCCCCCAGCTGGCAGCGCGGTCCCAGAGAGGTTGCCTGCCCAGCTCGGTGCTGCCAACGCCTTCTTCCCCCGGCCAGGGTGCTGCGGCGTGAAGAACCGGCCTGCTGCATCACTGTGTCTGAGCAGGCGGTCAACAGCCTCTTGCAGTGTCAGGCCGTGCAGGACGTTGGCGCCATGACGGTCTTCGTGGAGGTGGGCCTGCTGGCACGCGCTGCCTCTCTGAGGGCAGGCGGGGGCAAGCCGGGCTGCCTGCGTGGACAGAGGGCTGAGGGGAGGCGGCGAGGGCCCTCTGTGGACCCTGCTGCCTCCCGCCTGGGCTGTGACCGGCCCCGGTGCCTTGCCCCGAGCCGTCCGGGAGCTCTGCTGCCTGTGCTGGGCTCTCACTCTGCTGCCAATTGCGTTTCAGCTCCTGGATTACACCGATTGTGAGCACGTCCACGGCCAGTTCCTGGACATCCTGGAGTCCCACATGAAGAGCAAGAATGTGGTGCTCCGCAGGCTGGTAGTCAGAATCCTGGTCACGCTGTCCAGGAGACAGGACCAGGTGGGCAGGGGCAGCTGGGCACAGTGTGGGTGTCCGCCTGGGGCTGGGCTGCAGGTGCGGAGCGTGCAGCGGCTTGCTCGGGCTTTGCCAGGAATCGGGAGCGGCGGGACCACTGCCTGCTCCCCCCGCTGCCCCGTTCAGTGGCCCGTGACCACTTCAGGCCCGGCCCTGGGCTGAGCCGCACATGGAGAGATCTCCGCCTGACCGGCCCTGCAACCTCGACACGCAGCGTGGCTTTAGCGGTGTGCTCCTCGATTGCATCGCATGACAAAAGGGTATGTTTCTCGTAGGTGGGAACGCTGCAAGACCTGCTGCCAGAGGTCGTGCAGCTACTGCAGGACAGCGACTGCGACGTTAGGACAGCAGCCTTGACTGCCCTCAGCAACGTGCTCCACCTGGCTGTCCCCGTTGCTCTGCAGCTGGTCAGGATGCTTCCGCCCCTCTTTGAAAACGTAAGGCGTCGGGAGAGCGGAGGCATGGTTAGCATGCCGGGGGGGGCATGCGTGCCGGTCTGGGGTGGTGCGTCCCTCTGCGCGCATGCCCACTGGCCCGTGAGTCCTTCTCCTCACTGCAAAGGGAGAGCCACAAGCATTTGTCCCCTCACCGTCGGCTTGGAGGAGCCAGGACGGAGGTCCTCCCCTCTTCCTTCTCTCCTCCTAGGAGTCCAGCTACGTGCGAAAGTGCTCCATCCTCCTCTGCACAGATGCGATGGAGGTTGCAGGCAGCACCCACAAAGAACATATGCAGAAGGATGTGCAGAGGATCCTGATGCCCCTGTTCTTCCACCTGCATGACAAGGACCACAGCGTGGCTCAGGTGGGGATTTCTAAGCCCTTTGAAGGTGCTGCAGCTGGGGCCCTGAGGAGGGCTCCGAGCCCCTCCCAGCTGGCAGCAGCTGAGGAGGTGGGCAGGGACATGTCCTACCCCTGCCCTGCTCCATGCAGCAGAGCAGAGCAGCAGTGCGTGGCCACCCTAACACCTAAGGCCTGGAGCTCCCCTGGGCTTCCCAGGGGCGCCTGCAGATGCCTGAGGCCAGGGCTTGGACCCACAACCCTTGCTGCCCCCCTGCCCTGCACAGGGACCCCCAGATCCTGTCCCCTGAGCGGCGGTGCCATCTCCCACTCTCTGCTGCTCTGCAGGCCTCCTGGGAAGCCCTCCTGGGAGCTGCCAAGTTCCTGAAGCGGAGGCAGATCAGGAAGCTGCTGGAGACAAAGCAGCCATGGCGAATCGGCAAGTGCCTGGTAAGGGCAGCCTCGAAGCCCCACAGCCAGCCTGGAGAAGCCCCTCTCCCCCAGCACCCAGCGCGTGGGGCTGGCAGCTGGGCCCCTGCCTACTGCGGCGTCCTGGGGGCGCGGGCAGGGGAAGGCAGGAAAGGCCAGCCCCGGGCACAGGGGGAGGCTCTGGGCCAACCCTGTCCCCTCCTGCTCTCTCCAGCTGGCGGAGGGCAGAGGCAGAGCGGAGGAGTACCTGTGGCAGAGCCTGCTCTACCTGCGGAGCCCACAGCAGCCCTTGCGCGAGGCAGCCGTCAGGTTCATCGGTGAGCCACAACCCGGCCGGGGGTCCCTCCCTGCTCCGCGGCAGCTGAGCCCCAGCCACGGCTGCTGCCGAATGCACCGGGAGCCTGCAGAGCCCCGACTGCCCGATGAGGGGCCGGGTGCCCACGGGGCTTCCTGCCGCCCTCTCCCACCCCTGCCCACGCAGGGGCAGCTGCTGGCAGCCTTGCGGGGTCCCTGGCTGCCGCCTTGGGCTTCACCCTCAGGGCACCGGCCTGGGCTCAGCCGGGCCCGAGGGCAGGAGGGCGCGTGGCCAGGCCCGTGGGGCCGGTGGGGGGGAGTCGGGCTGCTGGGGCGGGCAGGCCAGCGGGGTCTGTGACGGGCTGTGTGTGCCTAGGGCTCGCCGGGCGGCAGCTGAGGGATGTGCGCCAGGAGGAGCTCCAGGTCATCTACGATGGTGAGCGAGGGCAGCGGGGTGTGTGCCGGGGCTGGCTGGGAGCAGAAGAGCCCCTGGTAGGGAGCTCCGGTCCCTGCCCTGGCCAGGGAGGGCTTGTGGGGCATTGGTGGCCAGCATCTTGTGGCTCATGCCAGCGCCTCTGGCTCCCTCCTGGCCTTGGGAAGAGCTGGGGCAGGGCACGAGGGGCCCTGGCCGCAGGGGCTCCGGAGCTCTCTGCAGATCTGGGCTCTCACCTCGCCTCTCTTCCTTTCTGCCCCAGCTCTTGAAGGCGCGGCAAGCGACAGCAGCCTGTGGGTCTCTTCCCTGGCGGCTCAAACCCTGCTGAAGGTGAAGGCTGTGGTGGAAAAGCCTCCCTCCAGATTCCGCCTGCAAGCGCTGTGGTCCCAGCCTTGGGGGCGATGGAGGAGGAGGAGGAGGAGCACAATTAGCCTGCCTGTTTCTCTCAGCCTTTAATAAAAAGACGGTGGAACTTCACGTGGTGTTTGAGCTCTTCTTGCCCGTCCTGCACTGCCCTGCTCCCCCTCAAACACCCATGGGGACCTACTCTGCCAGGCCGCCCTCACACTGTGCAGAGCCCCGCCACCCCCCGACAGCTGGAGGGGCCGCATCGGGGCTGTCCAGCTACGAAATCCGCCGTGTCGGAGCCGGTTGCTTCTCTACCACCCGCTGGATTGGCCAAGCGTTAGATAGGAGTGTGTTAATTAAAGCTTATATATGTCTACATATATATTCATACAGATATAATGCCCTTAGTCTATCATCCATCCCTCTAAAATGTCCCTTGAGTTCCTTGAGTCCCATTGCCGCGGAGACCAGCTTCAGGGCAGGTAAGACTGCACTGGGGAAGGGATCTGCAGCGCAAAGGGCCGCCAAAAAGCTCTTTTGGGGGCTTTTGGAAGCCGGCAAAAGGCCTCGGCCTGTGCTGAGGGCTGTCAGCTGGTGGGCGGGCTGCTGAGTGAGCCTGGGGGCGGAGACAGCACCTCCCCCGGTTGATCAAGCCACCAGGTTATAGGAAGCCTCCGGGAGGGCAGGGACTAGTCCCTGGCTACAGAGCAACCAGTGCTCACCCCAACTGACCCTTGACTCACAAGGTCTCGCTTGTGTGTAGAGATCCAGCCGTGGTTGCTACCCGGTCGAAGGCTGCTGTTAAAAAAACTGTGGGCACCCAGGGAGGGGCCCCGCACAAACATATGGGCCTCCAGGCCTCTGGCTGCAAAGAGTGCCGGAGCCTGGCACTCGCGATGGAGGGCAGCAGAGACAACACCTGTGTCAGATGTGAACAGGTGAATGATCTGCTCATTCTGGTGGCTGAGCTGAAGGAGGAAGTGGAAAGGTTGAGGAGTATCAGAGAACGCGAGAGGGAGAGGGACCGGTGGACCCGCTCCCTGAGAGAAAGGGAAGAGGGTGAGGCCCCACACAAGTCAGAGGATCCCCTCCCCTCTCGTCACCAGGCAATAGGAGGGCATGGCAGAGAAGAGGGGGAATGGAAACAGGTCCCTGCTCTGGAAGCGGGCGAATCCCCTCCCGGCCCCTCCCACCTTCCCAGTTACCCTTGCAGAACAGATAGGAAGCCCTGCAGGAGGAGCTGGCTGTTGGAGAGGAGGATGATACACCCAGGCCAGAAATGTCAGAAAGACCAAGTCGCCATGGACCCAGCATCACAACTGGCTCCAAAAGGAAAAGCAGACGGGCCATTGTTGTGGGTGACTCTCTATTGAGGGGGGCGGAGGGGCCGATGTGCCGTCCAGACCCACTTCACAGGGAAGTCTGCTGCCTCCCTGGGGCACGGGTCAGGGATGAGTTGGACAAACTTCCGGCCCTAGTAAACTCCTCTGGCTATTACCCCCTCTTAGTATTTCAGGTGGGTAGTGATGAAGTGGGTAGAAGGAGCCCAAAATCAATTAAAAGAGATTTTTGAGCCTTGGGGCGGCGGCTTGAGGGATCAGGAACACAAGTTGTATTCTCCTCCATCCCTTCAGTGGCAATCGTGAATGAGGAAATTAACAGGAAGAGGCAAAAGGTCAACTCGTGGCTCCGGGACTGGTGTTATCGGCAGGGCTTTGGGTTCTTTGATCACAGGCTGCTATAGGAGTCACCTGACCTGCTGGTGGCAGGTGGAAGGCACCTGTCTCAGAAGGGGAAAAGAATTTTGGGGCAGGAGTTAGCAAGGCTCGTTGACAGGGCTTTAAACTAGATATGAGGGGGGAAGGGGAGATAAGTGGGCCTGTCAGGAATAAACCCAAGGGAGGCATGCCAGGGCTTGAAGGATGGTGGGCTAGCGAGGACTCTCCCTCTGCCATTTCATTTGAGAGAAGGGAGAGACCTTTAGAAATCATGGAAGCACCTGAGAGGGGTCTGGTGGGAAATGGGGCCCACACTCACAAAAGGGTGCTGGAGTCATTGGCACATCTGAAGTGCTTCTATACCAATGCACGCAGTATGCGCAACAAACAGGGGGAGCTTGAAGCCATGATGCACCAGGGAAACTATGACCTAGTGGCTATCACAGAAACGTGGTGGGATGCCTCACACAACTGGAGTGCCACAAGCGATGGCGACAAGCTCTTCAGGAGGGACAGACAGGAAAGGAGAGGCGGAGGAGTGGCCCTGTATATTAGAGAATGCTATGAGAGCTCGGAAATCAAGTATACTGATGATGGGGTGGAGAGCGTTTGGATGAGGTTAAGGGCCGATAAAGCCGATATCGCTGTGGGAGTCTGCTACAGACCTCCCGACCGAAGCAGTGAGGCGGACGAAGCTTTCTGTAAGCAGCTGGGGGAAATCTCGCAGTCACTTGCCGTTGTTCTTGTGGGGGACTTGAACCTCCCGGGTCTCTGCTGGGAATACAACACAGCAGAGAGGGAGCAATCCAGGAGGATCCTGGAATGTGTGGAAGAGAACTTCCTCACACAGCTGGTAAGCGAGCCGACGAGGGAAGGTGCCCTCCTGGACCTGCTTCTTGTGAACAGGGAAGATCTTGTGGGGGAAGTAAAGGCTGGTGGCCGTCTAGGGCACAGTGATCGTGAGATGATCGAATTTCTGATTCTTGGGGAAACAAGGAGAGGGGTTAGCACAAGTGCCGCCCTAGACTTCCGGGGGGCAAATTTTGACCCGTTGAGAAGACTGCTGGACAAAATCCCTTGGGAGGCTGCCCTGAAGGATATAGAAGCCCAGGAAGGCTGGACATACTGCAAGAGAGAAGTCTTAAAGGCACAGCAGGAGGCTGTCCCTGTGTGCCGAAAAACAAGTAGGCGGGGAAGGAGACCGGCCTGGCTAAGTAGGGACCTTTGGCTGGACCTCAAGAACAAAAGGAGAGTCTATGACCTCTGGAAGAGGGGGCAGGTCGGTCTCTCATGAAGACTGTAAGGACATAGCGAAGCTATGCAGGGAGAAAATTAGGAGAGCCAAAGCGCAGCTAGAGCTCAACCTAGCTACAGCTGTTAAGGATAACAAAAAATGTTTCTATAAATTCATTAACAACAAAAGGAGGATTAGGGAAAATCTCCCTCCCTTATTGGATGCAGAGGGAAACAGAGTCACAAAGGATGAGGAAAAGGCTGAGGTGCTCAATGCCTACTTTGCCTCAGTCTTTAGCAGTGGAACTAGCTGTTCCCTGGGCACCCAGCCTCGTGAGCTAGGAGACAGGGAGGGGAAGCTGAAGGAGGTCCTCACAATGAAAGAGGAAGTGAATAGTGACCTGCTACGCCGCTTGGATGCGCACAAGTCTATGGGACCGGGTGGGTTACATCCAAGAGTGCTGAAAGAGTTGGCAGACGTGCTCGCCAAGCCACTTTCCATGATCTACCTGAAGTCATGGCTAACTGGGGAGGTCCCAATGGACTGGAGGGTAGCAAACGTAGCGCCCGTCTACAAAAAAGGCAGAAAGGAGGATCCGGGAAACTGTAGGCCTGTCAGTCTGACCTCGCTAGCAGGGAAGCTCATGGAGCAGACCATCTTGAGTGCCATTACAAGTCATATAATGGACAAGCAGGGGATCAGGCCCAGTCAGCATGGGTTTAGGAAAGGCAGGTCCTGCCTGACGAACCTGATCTCCTTCTATGACAAGATGACCCGATTGTTGGGTGAGGGAAAGGCTGTGGGCATTGTCTACCTAGACTTTCGAAAAGCATTTGACACTGTCCCCCATAGAATTCTCATGGAAAAACTGGCGGCTCGTGGCCTGGATGAGCATACGATCGGCTGGATCAAGCACTGGCTGGCTGGGCGGTCCCCAAGAGTGGTGGTCAATGGAGTTAAATCCAGCCGGCGGCCGGTCACAAGTGGTGTCCCTCAGGGCTCGGTGTTGGGACCATTTCTGTTCAACATCTGTGTCGATGACCTTGATAACAACATGGAGTGTATCATCAGCAAGTTTGCAGATGACGTGAAGCTAAGCGGGAGTGTTGATCTCCGTGAGGATAGGGAGGCTCTACAGAGAGACTTGGATAGATTGGACCGATGGGCCAATGCTAACGGTATGAGCTTCACCAAGGCCAAGTGCCGGGTCCTGCACTTGGGCCACAAGAACCCCATGCATCGCTGCAGGCTTGGGGCAGTGTGGCTGGAGAGCTGCCTGGCAGAAAAGAACCCGGGGGTTCTAATTGACAAGCGGCTGAACGTGAGCCAGCAGTGTGCCCAGGTGGCCAAGAGGGCCAATGGCCTCCTGGCTTGTATTAGAAATAGTGTGACCAGCAGGAGGAGGGAGGTGATTGTCCCCCTGTACTCAGCACTGGTGAGGCCACCCCTTGAGTATTGTGTCCAGTTCGGGGCACCTCAACACGAGAGAGATCTCGAGGTGCTGGAGCGAGTGCAGAGGAGGGCAACGAAGCTGGTGAAGGGCCTGGAGAATAAATCTGATGAGGAGCGACTGAAGGAGCTGGGAGGGTTTAGTTTGAGGAAGAGGAGGCTGAGGAGAGACCTCATCGCTCTCTACAACTACTTGAAAGGCCATTGTAGAGAGGTTGGTGCTGGTCTCTTCTCACAGGTAATTGGCGATAGAACAAGAGGGAATGGCTACAAGCTGCAACAGGGTAGGCTTAGGCTGGACATAAGGGAAAAATTCTTCACAGAAAGAGTGGTCAGACACTGGAATAGGCTGCCCAGGGAGGTGGTGGAGTCACCATCCCGGAATGTGTTTAAGAGTCGTTTAGATGTGGCGTTGAGGGATATGGTGTAAGGGAGAACTTTGTAGAGTGGAGTTGATGGTTGGACTCGGTGATCCCAAGGGTCTTTTCCTACCTAAATGATTCTATGGTTCTGTGATTTAATGCATGGCTTTGGGCTCCATCTGTCAGAACGGTCTCTCAGGGCAGGTGAGGTGCTGTGTGGGGCTGGACTGTTGCACGCTGTATTGTTGGAACCTGTGGCTGGTGTACACGGTGCGGCTCATGCCCACAGTCCATGGGCTGAAGGTGTAGATCTTGACGAAGCCGCTGGGCACCAGCTGCTGAGGTCAGTTCTGATCCCATCATCGCAGCGCTTTACTCGTTTTTTCACGCAAGTCCATCTGTCCTTAACTTGGGTGATTCTTACTGTAGTACCACCGATAGCAATTAGAGTAATAAGGACACAGTGGCAGGGTTACTTAGCAATTAACATCATGCAATTTGATTCCTTGGCTATTCTCGCCCAAAATCAGATCCCCATGAGGTGCACATCGGACTTCCCCATCGTTCCGCATCACCCACCAAGCACACCCAGGTCCTTGGGCAAAAGCACTCCCATGGGTGGGTTTGCCTTTGCCTGAGGCAGGACTAACCCCGACTGTCTTCCCTAACGTATTCTTCATGTGCACTACGGGGACTTTATCCTCTTCTACGGGCCGTGGAAGTTTTGTTTGGGCGGGGCCAGCTCGACTGGTAGTTCCCCTGGTGTTGTCTAGCCAGGTAGCTTTTGCTAAATGTGTAGCCTGCCGTTTCAGTCGGGACGGACAAACGACAAGACTCTCCTTGAAGAGTTAAGTTAAGCTCTCTCTTTATTGCAAACTTGGCTTTCTTATATATCTAATCCTTTGTTCACGCTCCGTTCAGTACCTCCCCCAGGCACGCTCGGGGTGCCGGGAGGGGTGGAGAGTGGCTGCACCAGCGGTGGCGATACCGTAAGCCCACGATTAAGGACTCTCTAAGACTCAATTTTGGAGTGTTAGAAAGCAGGCATTCTTTATTGCAGCGCTGGGCGGACCAGGAACCCCTTCGCCTAATGTGCAAGCCGGGTTGCTCAACTACAAAGGTTAGAAGCAAGCGGAATATACATCTTAATTACATTTCCCAGAAATTATTAACACATTCCTATTATTACCTAGAACTCATTACTATATGTAAATGTCCTTGACGCATGCGCATCCATGTCCATTGGTGGTCTTCTGGGGTCCTGCTCGTCACTAAGTCCAGTCTGGGTCTTCCCCAGTGCCTGCCGGTGACGTCATCCTGGGAGCTTAATGCAGTTTTGTCTATAGCGTATCTATTTCAGTATTTTCCTTTTTATTTTATTCTTAATATTTTATTAAAGTAGTTTAGTTTCTTCTAAACTCGCAAATCTCTCTTTTTCTCTCCCCCTCCTCCCCATGCACGAGAGGCTGCGGGGGAACATCTGTTGCCGGCCATTGGACAATGTGGCCAAAACCACAAGTCTCTTCTCCCAGGTAACAGGCAACAGAACAAGAGCAAAAGGCCTCATGTTGCACCAGGGGAGGTTTAGATTGGATATTAGGAAAAATTTTTACGCAGCATTGGAGCAGGCAGCCCGGGAAAGTGGTTGAGGCACCATCCCTGGAGGTATTTAAAAGGTGGATAGACATAGTGCTTAGAGATACGGTTTAGAGATGGTTTTTTGTCAGAGTTAGGTTGGCGGTTGGGCTAGATGATCTGAAAGGTCCCTTCCAACCTAGGCGATTCTATGATTCTGTGACCCCTAAAACCTCCTTTCAGGTAGTTGCGGAGAGAAAGAAGGTCTCCCCTCAGCCTCCTTTTCTGCAGGCTGAAGAACCCCAGCTCCCTCGGCCGCTCCTCATAAGACTTCTTCTCCAGACTCCGTTGCCCTTGTCTGGACCCTCTCCAGCTCCTCAATGTCTTTCTTGTGGTGAGGGGCCCTAAACTGGACACAGCACTCGAGGTGGGGCCTCACTGGTGACGAGTACAGGGGGATGATCACTGCCCTGGTCCTACTCACCACACTGTTCCTGATACAGGCCAGGATGCTGCTGGCCTTCTTGGCCACCTGGGCACACTGCTGCCTCATATTCAGCTGGCTGTTGACCGACACCCCCAGGTCCTTTTCTGACAGTTGTTGTGACCCAGGTGCAGTACCCAGCGCTTGGCCTTATTGAACCTCACGCTGCTGGCCTCGGCCCAACATTCCAACCTGTCCAGATCCCTCTGTAGAGCCTTCCTACCCTCCAGCAGATCAACACTCCCGCCCAACTCGGTGTCCTCTGCAAACTTACTGAAGGTGCACTCGACCCCCTCATGCAGGTCATTGATAAAGATATTATCATAGAATCGTAGAATGGTTTGGCTTGGCAGGGACCTTAAAGATCATCCAGTTTCACTCCCCCCTCTTAGTGTAAGAAGCGTTATAAAGATGACTCGCATAGGAGTGCAGTCGATACTCCCTGAAGAGAAGCAGTGATCACATCGCGTGTGCTCAGGTCTTGTAGAATATTGAAAGAGAGTGTTGAAAATACAGTTGCTGATGGTGGTCACACATGAACTGGTGGTTGTAGTTGGTAATCACTCTTCGGTACATATTTGTCACGGGTGAGTGTAATGCATCTCACTCGAAAGAGAGAAGCCGCAATATGGTTTATTAAGGTAAAATAATAATTTGACAGTTCATTAAGTTTGATGGAATGTAACTCAGTTTAACAGTGGTTTGACAACTTTCAATAAGTTTGATGGCATGGTTCACCTTATGAATTACTGCATGGCAGAAACATACAAAGGAAAATGGAGTTAGACTCAAGCTAGAAGGGTTCACCCAGAGACCAGAGACGCACAGTAAAGAGGGCCCTGCCATTGAGTTCCAAAGTTCAGAGTGGACCCCCCTGCTTTCTTTTTGGAGCCTTGGTGCAGCTGGCTCCGATCTCAGTCTCAGGCTTGAACAATGGTTTATGTCTCATGGAATTATCCATAGAATGTTTAGAATAATATTAACTCTATGGGTTAGTGATGTTTCATAGCATTGATACAGCATGCTATCAGTCTCTTATGGAGAATCTATTGCAGGTAGGCAATCTCTCTGCCTTGGGTAGGGAAGGATCTCTTAGTCTCATGTAAGGAATATCAAACCTTGAGAGGGATCCCAGCTCAAGAGGAGAGTCACCTGGCCTGCGGTCCAGCTGCAGTTCAGGGAGAGCTCCAACCGGGCCCATCCTGATGGCACTATTTAGAGTGAAAGAGTTGCTGTAGAAATTGTATAGACAAGATAGATGGGGGTTTTTTAGTGCTAATATCTTGTTCTGTACCTTGGTTGTATTGCACCTTGTACTTCAAAACCACCTTTTGAAATCTTTTTCAAGACACCCTCACTCCCTTGTATGTGAGCCAGGGGCTTTCCAGCTCACCAGTTCACTCCCAGGACCTGAGGCTGGTTGCTCCTTAGTCAGCCTGAAGCGAAGCATGGCGAGGAGTCAGTTGAATCAGACACAGTATTCCGTATCTGGAGACACCCCATCGTTTGAAAGATCCTGTCTGCAGGAAGTGTTTCTGCTTTTGAATGGGATTTTTTATTGCCTTAATCAATGCTTTTGTAAAATAACACTCCTAAAGATATCTCTATGCTAAGTATTATTTTTCCTTCCTACTCAGGGAAGGAGGACACAAGGATATAAATCCTGTTATCATAGAATCATAGAATGGTTTGGGTTGGAATGGACCTTAAAGATCCTCCAGTCGCACCCCCTTGCCCTGGGCAGGCGCACCTCCCGCTGACCAGGTTGCTCCAAGCCCCGTCCAACCTGGCCTTGAACCCCTCCAGGGATGGGGCAGCCACAGCTTCTCTGGGCAACCTGGGCCAGTGCCTCACCACCCTCGCAGCAAAGAATTTTCTCCTCAAATCTCATCTAAATCTCCCCTCTTCCAGTTTAAAACCATTGCCCCTAGTCCTATCACTCCATTCCCTGATGAAGTGCCGCTCCCCAGCTTTCCTGGAGCCCCTTTAGGGACTGGAAGGGGCTGGAAGGTCTCCCCGGAGCCTTCTCTTCTCCAGGCTAAACCCCCCCAGCTCTCTCAGCCTGCCCTCACAGCAGAGAGGCTCCAGCTTCTTTTTTCATTTTCATTACTACCTTGTGGACCACTGTTGAACCTGGACCTGAGCTGCTGTGGGTCTTGGGTAGAGCAGGATGGAAGCAGGTGTTACCAGATCACTTACTCACTGACCAGCTCTGGTGTAGCCGTGTACAGCACTGCCACCGGGCCGTGGCATTGGCACTAGGGCGGTGTCCTGGTTCCAGTGGGGATAGGGTTAACTTTTCCTGGTATTCCATGCCATGTGAGCCACGCCCACCCTGAGCTGCCGGGGGAGGGGGCAGGAAGTTGCTGCTTAAAAGCGGGCTGGGGCGGCCAGGGTCCTTCCGGCGATCGGCGAGCGGCGGGGGAGCGGCGGTTCCGTAATCGCGTTTGTATATTCCCCTGTCCGTGTTGTTGTTGTTGTTGTTGTTGTTTGCCTGTTCCCTTTGCTGTTCTATTAAACTGCCTTTGTCTCAACCCAAGAGTCTTGCCTTTTCTTACGATTCTTCCTGTGTTTGGAAGGCACGAGCGAGCGGCACGTGGTTCTTTGTTGCCGTCTGAGGCTAAACCACGACAGTCCTTTTTGGCGCCCAACGTGGGGCTCGAAGGGTTGAGATAATGACAGAATCCAACTAGAACGTGGAAAAAACGGTTTTGGTTTTTTTTTTTGTATGCATTTATTTTATTAGGTAAGTAGTCACTGGTCATCATGTTGCTTGGTTTGTTCTCATGGCTGTGTTACATAAATTCCTATATGGCTTATGTACTCCCTGCGATGCTGTTTACCATGTCTGGAACAGGGATGAGGATTATCATTCTGCTGTCCTGTGCGATATCTGTTTATGATATGATAACATCACTGTTCAGACGGCTATTTTGGGGTGTTTATGTGGTTTTGCTGTCCTGTCCGTACATTGGACACCGTCTCTCAGAATTTGTTAATAATTTCCCCAGCCCTTTTGCCTCCCTTTTCTCCTTCGGGTCAGGTATGACAGCTTTTGAGAATTTTGAATATCCTTGGGATACTCAAACTAGCGTGTTCCTAGTGCTATGTCTCCTGAATACGTTCCAGGTCTTGTTTAGGGTTAAGCGACTATTTAAGACTACCACCCGGAGATCTGCTCCGAGGCTGGATAGTCAGGGGTGGCATGGCATGTGGGAGAGCATGGGCAGGTACCTAGAGAACTACTCACCTCCAATGGTCTGGGACTTTACCCCTGAACAATTACAGGACCCTGATAAAGTGGTAGAATATTTGAAGGGAAAATGCTGTGGCTATTCTAGAGAGGCACAACTCACCGCGCTGTGCTGGGCCCTGGCCAGTATCTACCAGGCACTGCTCAGAATTATGCAGCACCCTCAAGGGGAAAAGATGGAAACCAGACCTGCAGCCCCTGCGGCTGCTGCAGCCCCTGCGGCGGCCCCTGCGGCGGCCCCTGCGGCTGCTGCAGCCCCTGCGGCGGCCCCTGCGGCTGCTGCAATCCTTGCGACGGACACTGCGGCTGCTGCAATCCTTGCGACGGACACTGCGGCTACTGCAATCCTTGCGACAGACACTGCGGCTACTGCAACCCCCGTGGTAGCCACTGCCACTGAACCAGGGAACCAACCCATGCCAGTATCAGTTGCCCCCATACAGAAGAAGAAGTACACAAAGAAATCAGTTCACTTAGTAAGAGATGATGATGAACCAGGGCCATCACGAGAGCAGGAGGAAGAGGCAGAACCAGAGATAATTACTCGATCCCTATCCTTGAGTGAGCTGCGGGATATGCGAAAAGATTTTAGCCGACTTTCAGGCGAGCACATTGTCACCTGGCTGCTCCGGTGCTGGGATAATGGGGCCAGTAGCCTGGAATTAGAGGGTAGGGAGGCCAGGCAGCTGGGATCCCTGTCTAGGGAAGGCGGCATTGACAAGGCGATCGGGAAAAAGACCCAAGCCCTCAGCCTCTGGAAACGACTCCTATTAGGCGTGAGGGAGAGGTACCCCTTCAGCGAGGATGTTGTATGTCAGCCAAGCAAGTGGACTACCATGGAAAGAGGTATCCAGTACCTGAGAGAATTAGCCGTGCGGGAGATGATTTATTATGACTTGGACAATGCAGACTTACCCACAGACCCTGATGAGGTGCGATGCACAAGGCCCATGTGGCGGAAGTTTGTACGGAGCGCACCATCGTCATATGCCAACTCCCTGGCAGTAATGGAATGGAAAGGTGAAGAGGGACCAACGGTGGATGAGGTAGCTGGCCGGCTCCGGCGATATGAAGAAAGTCTCTCTTCCCCCCTTGTCTCAGCTGTGGAGAAACTGTCGCGGAAGGTCCAGCAACTTGAAGAGAATATGTCCTACTCCCCACCTGCACGGGCCAGCATCTCAGCTATTACAAGCAGACATTTCCCCACTCAAGAGAGAGAGTACAGAGGGTACACACCACGAGGCACCCTGTGGTTCTACCTGCGGGACCACGGAGAGGACATGAGGAAGTGGGACGGACAACCTACTTCGATCCTGCGGACACGGGTACAGGAGTTGCAAGGAAGGACAACCACAAAAGGGGATCCCTCCAGGAAAAGTGCCGCCCCAGTTTCCAGTGGGCCGTTCCCCAGACAAAGCAGAAGGCCTGATCTTGCTTCTGATCCTCTTGAAGGAACTTCCAAGTCATTTATGCAAGAAGTGAGTAATGGATACTATGACCAGTATTAGGGGGGCCCTGCCTCCGGCCAGGTGGAGGAAAGGGACAACCGGGTTTATTGGACGGTGTGGATTCGATGGCCTGGCACATCAGACCCACAGGAGTATAAGGCTCTAGTGGACACGGGTGCGCAGTGTACTTTAATACCATCAAGCTATAGAGGGGCAGAACCCATTTGTATTTCTGGGGTGACAGGGGGATCCCAAGAGTGGACTGTACTGGAGGCAGAAGTGAGCCTAACTGGGAATGAGTGGCAAAAGCATCCCATTGTGACTGGCCCAGAGGCTCCATGCATCCTTGGTATAGATTACCTCAGGAGAGGGTATTTTAAGGACCCAAAAGGGTACCGCTGGGCCTTTGGCATAGCTGCTTTGGAGACAGAGGAAATTAAACAGTTGTCTGCCTTGCCTGGTCTCTCGGAGGATTCTTCTGTTGTGGGGTTGTTGAGGGTCAAAGAACAACAGGTGCCGATTGCTACCACAACGGTGCATCGGCGGCAGTATCGCACTAACCGAGACTCTCTGATTCCCATCCATGAGCTGATTCGTCAACTAGAGGTTCAAGGAGTGATCAGCAAGACTCGCTCACCCTTTAACAGTCCCATATGGCCGGTGCGAAAATCTAATGGAGAGTGGAGGCTAACTGTAGACTATCGTGGTCTGAATGAAGTCACGCCACCGCTGAGTGCTGCTGTGCCGGACATGCTAGAACTCCAGTACGAACTGGAGTCCAAGGCAGCCAAGTGGTATGCCACGATTGATATAGCGAATGCATTCTTCTCAATCCCTTTGGCAGCAGAGTGCAGGCCACAGTTTGCTTTCACTTGGAGGGGCATCCAATACACCTGGAATCGACTGCCCCAGGGGTGGAAACACAGCCCCACCATTTGCCATGGACTGATCCAGACTGCACTGGAACAGGGTGAAGCTCCAGAACATCTGCAGTGCATTGATGACATCATTGTATGGGGAAACACAGCAGAAGAAGTTTTTGAGAAAGGGAGTAAAATAGTCCAAATCCTTCTGAACGCTGGTTTTGCTATAAAGCGAAGTAAGGTCAAGGGACCTGCGCAGGAGATCCAGTTTTTAGGAATAAAATGGCAAGATGGACGCCGTCAGATTCCAATGGATGTGATCAACAAAATAGCAGCTATGTCTCCACCAACTAGTAAAAAGGAAACACAGGCTTTCTTAGGTATTGTGGGTTTTTGGAGAATGCATATCCCAGATTACAGTCAAATTGTAAGCCCTCTGTATCAAGTAACCCGGAAGAAGAATGATTTTAAATGGGGTCCTGAGCAACGACAAGCTTTTGAACAAATCAAACAGGAAATAGCCCATGCAGTGGCCCTGGGGCCAGTCCGGGCAGGACAAGATGTTAAAAATGTGCTCTACACTGCAGCCGGGGAGAACGGCCCTACCTGGAGCCTCTGGCAGAAAGCACCAGGGGAGACTCGAGGTCGACCCCTAGGGTTTTGGAGTCGTGGATACAGAGGATCCGAAGCCCGCTACACTCCAACAGAAAAAGAGATATTGGCAGCATATGAAGGGGTTCGAGCTGCTTCGGAAGTAGTTGGTACAGAAGCACAGCTCCTCTTAGCACCTCGACTGCCGGTGCTGGGTTGGATGTTCAAAGAAAGGGTCCCCACCACACATCATGCAACCGATGCTACATGGAGTAAGTGGATTGCACTGATCACGCAGCGAACTCGAATGGGAAACCCCAGTCGCCCAGGAATTCTGGAAGTGATCATGGACTGGCCAGAAGGCAAGGATTTCGGAATGTCACCAGAGGAGGAGGTGACGCGTGCAGAAGAGGCCCCACCATATAATAAACTGCCAGAAAATGAGAAGAAATATGCCTTGTTCACTGATGGGTCCTGCCGTATTGTGGGAAAGCATCGAAAGTGGAAGGCTGCTGTGTGGAGTCCTACACGACGGGTTGCAGAAGCCAGTGAGGGACAGGGTGAATCGAGCCAGTTTGCAGAGGTGAAGGCTATTCAGCTGGCTTTGGACATTGCTGAGCGAGAAAAATGGCCAGTACTTTATCTCTACACTGACTCATGGATGGTGGCAAATGCTCTGTGGGGGTGGTTACAGCAGTGGAAGCAGGGCAACTGGCAGCGCAGAGGCAAACCCATCTGGGCTGCTGACCTATGGCAAGATATTGCTGCCCGGATAGAGAATCTGGTTGTGAAAGTACGCCATGTAGATGCCCACGTACCGAAGAATCGGGCCACGGAGGAACATCAGAACAACCAGCAGGTGGATCGGGCCGCTAGGATTGAATTGGCTCAGGTGGATCTGGACTGGCAACATAAGGGTGAACTATTCATAGCTCGGTGGGCCCATGACTCCTCAGGCCATCAAGGGAGAGATGCGACATATAGATGGGCTCGTGACCGAGGGGTGGACTTGACCATGGACACTATTGCACGGGTCATCCATGAATGTGAGACATGCGCTGCGATCAAACAAGCCAAGCGTTTGAAGCCTCTTTGGTATGGAGGGCGATGGCTGAAATACAAACATGGGGAGGCCTGGCAGATTGATTATATCACACTGCCACAAACCCGTCAAGGCAAGCGCTATGTGCTCACAATGGTGGAAGCAACCACTGGATGGCTGGAAACATACCCTGTGCCCCATGCCACTGCCCGGAACACTATCCTGGGCCTTGAAAAGCAAGTCCTGTGGCGACATGGTACCCCAGAGAGAACTGAGTCGGACAATGGGACTCATTTCGAAACAGCCTCATAGACACCTGGGCCAAAGAGCATGGTATCGAGTGGGTGTATCACATCCCCTATCACGCCCCAGCCTCTGGGAAGATAGAACGATACAATGGACTGTTAAAAACTACACTGAGAGCAATGGGTGGTGGAACTTTCAAACACTGGGATACGCATTTAGCAAAAGCTACCTGGCTAGTTAACACCAGGGGATCTAACAACGGGCTGGCCCTGCCCAAACAAAATTTCCACGTACTGTAGAAGGGGATAAAGTCCCCGTAGTGCACATGAAGAATATGTCAGGGAAGACAGTCGGGGTTAGTCCTGCCTCAGGCAAAGGCAAACCCATCCGTGGGATTGCTTTTGCCCAAGGACCTGGGTGCACTTGGTGGGTGATGCGGAAGGATGGGGAAGTCCGATGTGTACCTCATGGGGATCTGATTTTGGGCGAGAATAGCCAATGAATCAGATTGTGTGCTGTTAATTGCTAAGTAACACTGTCACTGTATGTCCTCATTGCTATAATTGCTATCAGTTGTACTACAAGTAAGGCACAGGGATGATGGGATAAGAACTGATCTCAGCAGCCGGCGCCCAGCAGTTTCCTCAAGATCTACATCTTCAGCCCACGGACTGCGTGCATGAGCCACACCAGGTGCACCAGTCACAAGCTCCGAAAAAAAATACAGCATGCAACAGACCAGCACCACCCAGCATCTCACCTGCCCTGAGAGACTGTTCTAACAGATGGAGCCCAAAGCTGTGGATTAAAAGAACTCAACGGACACTTTGGAGGATGACCCATAAACTAAGGGCATTATATGTGTGTGTATATATATATATAACAGGGGAAAGTGGTGGCAATTCATTGGAACCTGCTGGGCATGGCATAGATGGTATGGAATAAGGGGTGGATAATGTCCTGGTTCCGGTGGGGATAGGGTTAACTTTTCCTGGTATTCCATGCCATGTGAGCCACGCCCACCCTGAGCTGCCGGGGGAGGGGGCAGGAAGTTGCTGCTTAAAAGCGGGCTGGGGCGGCCCGGGTCCAGCCGGCGAGCGGCGAGCGGCGGGGGAGCGGCGGTTCCGTAATGGCGTTTGTATATTCCCCTATCCGTGTTGTTGTTGTTGTTGTTTGCCTGTTCCCTTTGCTGTTCTGTTAAACTGCCTTTGTCTCAACCCAAGAGTCTTGCCTTTTCTTACGATTCTTCCTGTATTAGGAAGGCACGAGCGAGCGGCACGTGGTTCTTTGTTGCCGTCTGAGGCTAAACCACGACACCCATACATTATTCTTGGGTTGGGGTGGAATCCAAACCCTTGAGGAGAGCGCAGTAAATATGTTAAGGCAGATGGTGAGCAAGATAGCCGGACTCATCATGCCCGTTGGCTTTGTTCCCCCGCCCCGGTTATCTTCAAATAGGGGCGGACGTATCTTGCGGGCACCCACCGTGGTCCATGATCTGTGGAAACACAAGCATAACCCCTTCCCCACGTGATTAAGTCATGCAGGCCCAACCACTGTCCTGTCTTGAGGTCTCGCATCAGCACTTTTGCTCCAGGACCCACCCGTTCCTGGGTCACAAGAGAACCAAAGTGCCGAAGGAGGGGTGGCATCGCAGCAGGACTATCATCAGCAAGCTGCAAAAAATTCAAGACATATACAGCTTTAGCTAATCGTGCTTCAGGGGTTTCCCCTAGCATTCCCCCTTTTTGTTTTTGTAAAAGGCGTTTCAGGGTACCGTGTGCACGCTCAACAATACTCTGACCCGTGGGTGAGTGGGGGATGCCTGTGACATGTGTCACGTCCCGGAGTTGTAAAAAAAAGCTACTTTTTGCGATACCTAAGCAGGACCATTATCAGTTTTGATCTGTTGTGGGACACCTAAAACAGAAAATGCACGCTGCCAATGGCGTAGGGCGTCCCGAGCTGATTCTGCAGTGTGAGCAGTGGCAACGAGGGCGGAAGAAAAGGTATCGATTGATACATGTATATACCTCAAACGGCCGAATTCGGTAATGTGTGTGACACCAGTTTGCCAAAGCTGTAAAGCACGTAATCCTCGTGGACTGGTGCCGTAATATATAGGTACATGTTGATCTTGACAATTGGGGCAGGCTGCAATAATATTGCGAGCCTCAGCCTTACTAAGATTAAACTGATGTTTTAAAGCACGATATCCCTGATGATAAAAACTAGGCGATGCTATCGCTTGCTGTTTAACGTTGGGCACAGGTCCCAGGGCCGCTGCAGGCACTAAAGCATCAGCTTGTGCATTGCCTTCTACAATAAATCCTGGCAACTGGGTATGACTTTTAATATGCGTCACGTAATATTCTTGCTGTCGCTTTTGTATTGTTATCCATAACAGTTTCAATACGCCAAACAGCACTGCATTGGTTACATCACCTAAACCAGCCTTATCTAAACGTTGTGCCAGTCCAGGCACGTAAGCCAAATCTGTCACAATGTTGACAGGGCTGAGGAAGTTCTGAAACACCATGGTCATGGCCCGTAATTCTACGACTTGGGGCGAACCTTCTTGATGTTCGATCTTATGTTGCCATTGTGTTCCTTGTCTCCAGACAATGGCAGCTTTTCCAGTTTTTCCTGATCCATCTGTGAACACCGTGGGGCCCTCCCCTGGGTTTCTGCGACTGAGATTTTTCTGTGCAAAGGCCATTTGGGTGCCCAATTTGATCAGTGGCTGTGAAGGTAAATGGTAGCTCACCTGCCTTGTACAATTGGCCATGGCTGCTCGTAGGGCAGTGCTGTTAGCTAAGCACCGTTCAAAATAATCACTCTGTACAGGGACTGCAATCTGTTCAGGGTCTCTTCCCATCAGTGCTGAACAGCGAGTTCTAATTTTTGTAATAACTTGTGCTATTAGCTCAAAGAGACCAGGGGCTGTTTTCTTCGTCTTGTTAGGCAAAAAAATCCATTCTAAAACATGTAAGGGATCATCCCGTTGTTCACGCCATTGAGCAATCATAACAAATGGCACTAATTGATCTACTAACACAAAGGCCTGCACCGAGACCGTTAAGTCAAGTCTCCATACGTGTTTACTACTAATAGCTTGTTCTATTTCAGCCACCACTTTTTTTCGCTTCCTCAGTTAACATTTGTGGGGCTAAAATATTAGTGTCACCTTTTAATAGCTCAAAGAGAGGTTGTAATTTGGAAGGTGGAATACCAACGTAGGGCCAAACCCAATTAATCACTCCTGCTAATTTTTGTACATCATTCAATGTTTTTACTTCTATTTGTAGTTGGATAGGTTGTGGCATGACTGTCTGAGCTAATACTTTCATTCCCAGCTATAACCACGGTTGTTGCCTTTGTACCTTTTCTGGGGCGATCGTTAAGCCATATTCACACAAGGATTCCCGTGTTTTCTCTTCCATTTTTTCTAACTGTTGCGGTGTTGCAGCCGCTAGCAGAATATCATCCGTGTAATGGTAACAGTAATCAGATGGGAACAGAGCACCTATTGGACTCAACGCTTTTGCTACAAACCATTGACAAATTGTAGGCAAGTTTTTTATACTTTGTGGCAACACTTTCCACTGATGCCTTTTGGTAGGCTCCATGTTCTTCACAGGCGGAACAGTAGATGCAAATTTTTCTTTGTCTTGTTCTGCCAGAGGGATGGTAGAAACCCAATCTTTTCAATCCATTACAACAATTTCCCACCCCATAGGTATCCTAGTAGGTGAAGGTAATCTCGGTTGTAGTGCTCTCATCGTTGCCATGACATCATTAATCTTTCTCAAATCATGCAACAACCTCTATTTCCCCGATTTCTTTTTGATAACAAATACCGGGGTATTCCAAGGAGCATGTGAGGCTTCCATGCGTCCTGCAACAAGTTGTTCTGTTACTAGAGACTGCAGGGCCGTTAATTTCTCTTGGCTAAGGGGCCGCTGATCAACCCACACTGTTTTTTCTGTTAGCCATTTTAGAGCTAAAGTGGGCCGAGAAACGCCCTGCAATACCGTGGCCCTGACTAAAAATCCGTAGTGATGCGAACTCCCCATTGGCCTAAGCGGTCCCTTCCCCATAGGTTTAAAGGAGTTGAGGTCACATATGGCCGCACTGTAGCCCTTTGCCCTTCTGAGTTTACAATCACAATAGGGTTAGTGGACATAGAACTATTGGCAACCCCTCCGAGACCTGCCTCTCCCAAGGCGTTGGAGGTTAATGGCCAAGCAGCAGGCCACTCCCTTAAAGAAACGATCGTCACATCTGCTCCAGTGTCTAATAATCCAGCCAGTCAGACCTTCTTGGGAGTGGCGTCACTAAGTTCAAGAACACAATGCATTTGTGGGCGTTGATCAGATACCGTCTGCACCCAATAGACTTGTGGCTTTCCCGTAGGACCAAAACCACCATTACCACGTGTAACGTTGTCCGTTTGTGGAACACAACTTCAAAATGGGACTAACTGAGCAAGTCGAGTTCCTTTCCCAATAGTCACAGGTGGTGTAGCTGTCGATATCATGGCACATATTTGTCCTGTGTAATCAGCACCCATCACGCCAACATGTACCATGAGGCCTTGTAAGGTGGTACTAGATCTTCCTATTAGGAAGGCACTTAAACCTTTGCCAATCGTCCCCCAAGCGTCCAGGGGCACCTTGTGTACGATGGGGGTGGCTCCCCAGAGTCCACCACTTCAATCCCTTCCTCACCCGTTATATGACTGCCCTCCTCATCGTCTGACTCAGGTGGCAAGGATGGAAAACCCAGACTCCAGATGGGGTTAGTAGGAATAGGAGGAGAAGGCCATGCCTCTGTTTCCCCCAAGGCCGGAGCGGGGGGTGCGGAGGGACGCACCACTCCTTCAGGGTGGATAACACCCATCCCTCTTTGAGTCTCTTTTACAGCTGCTATTTGGTCACGAGGCAACACGTACTTATATTGTTTATCTTTTGTGTTCATCGGGAGCAGTCCCTTATTTTCTTTAACGGCGATCTCCCGCCCCTTCATATCATCAACGGGAGGTTTGAAGGCCAAGGGCTCAGGGGCTGCGGACGGCTGTTCACTTCCTTCCGCTAAATCTTTCTGCTCCTTAAAGTTCTTTAATGTCTCTAACAAAAGTCGCCACGTTGTTAACAGTTCAATAACCGTTTTTGAGCCACGCGTAGTTTCCTCAAATAATGTCTGCCCTAGGTTTGTCCATTGCGTTACACTAAATGCCGTAACCAACGTTACTTCTACTCCCTGTTCCTTTCCCCACAATAGCATTTTTCGCAAAGTCTCTTCAGGGAGGATGACACCCTGCCGCTTCAACAGCAGCGTCCATGTGGAGGGTAGAGTCTGCTCTTCCTTAGTTAACTTCTCTCCCATGTCCCCAGTGGCTCACCAGCTACAGGTGTCTTCTTAAATATGATCCGGATCCGTCAACAGCTCTGCCCGCTGTCTTCAGTTTCACTGGGCTCCGTCCCCACGACTATTTCCAGTCATCTTCTTCCTCAGTATCACCAATTGTCGTTTCAGTCGGGATGGACAGACGACAAGACTCTCCTTGAAGAGTTAAGTTAAGCTCTCTCTTTATTACAAACTTGGCTTTCTTATATATCTAATCTTTGGTTCACGCTCCATTCACGCGTTCTTTCTACGCATTCAATTGCTTAGGTTACAGAGCACACGCGCTCGTAGCTACAATACGATTGGTTGTTGAACTCCTCTTCACATTGCTCAAAATCTGGCTTTCTCACAGCCTAACTCTCCTTGTTCTCTGAAGCCATCTTCTTCTTTCTCCTTTTTGTTACATTGTCCTTATATGACGCAACTCGTGGCCTTCTTATGCGTACACTGCAATCTCTGTCTCTTCTGTCAAAGGGCCTACGGACCCACCGTATCCCCCAACAGTAGCCCAACGTTTTAAGGTGATGTCCCACCACCCTTTGCTCTTAGTGTAGCTTTGAACAGTCCATCATATGGGTTAGGGTTAGGGTTAGGGTTAGAGTTGAAGAGTCCATCATATGGTTATGGAGCAGACCACCTTGCGTGCCATCATACGGCACATGCAGGACAACCAGGCGGTCAGGCCCAGTCAGCGTGGGTTCACAAAAGGCAGGTCCTGCTTGACAAACCAGATCTCCTTCTACGAGAAGGTGACCCACTTTTCAGGTGGCAAAGAGGGAAAGACTGTGTATACAATCCCTTAGGCATAAACTGTTGACCAAGCCCGGGACTGGGATTGGATCCAGCCGCACCTAGACTCCCCTCTGAGAAGGAGTTTAGAAAGCCAGGGGGTCCTCTCTGCACCTTGACTCAATGGGAGGGTCTCCTTGACAGTTCTCTCTGATCCCCCCTCGAGACAGTAAAGAACCCAGTGTGCCTTGCCATCGAGTCTTGTTATTGCACTGTGGCGTTGACTACCAAACTTCATTAAATGGCTTTTTTAGAACAATAAGCATTTTGCTGCTTTTCCCTTGGGAGTGAAGTGCATTGCTCCGTTGTCAACACCCACTACGAGAGAGACACTGAGGTGCTGGAGCATGTCCAGAGAAGGGCAAGGAAGCTGGTGCGGGCTCTGGAGCATAAGTCTTGCAAGGAGCGGCTGAGGGAGCAGGGGTTGTTCAGCCTGGAGGAAAGGAGGCTGAGGGGAGACCTTCTCGCTCTCTACAGCTCCCTGAAAGGAGGGGGTAGCCAGGGGGGCTCGGTCTCTTCTCCCGCTTAGGAAGTGATAAGACAAGAGGAAATGGCCTCAAGCTGTGCAGGGGAGGTTTAGATAGGCTGTTAGGAACAAGTTCTTCACAGAAAAGGTTGTCAAGCGTTGGAACCAGCTGCCCAGGGAAGTGGTGGCGTTGCCATCCCTGGAGGTATTTAAAAGACGAGTAGATGCAGTGATGAGGGACATGGTTTAGTGGTAACTTGGCAGTGCTGGGATAATGCTTGGACTCGATGATCTCTAGGGTCTTTTCCAAGCCAAACGATTCTGTGATTCTATGACGGCACAGCCAGGGTTCAGGCTTCCAGCCAAAGGGGCTGGGGAGTCCCGCCTGTGGCAGGGGACGCGCGCAGAGGGACCACAGGCTGCAGCCAGAGCCGGCGGCAGGCTGACTCCCCCGGGAGAGCCCGGGTCACAGTGGGGGACAGGACGGGCTGCCCCTCCCGGCTGGGGTGGCGGGTCACAATGGGCCCTTAGTCACCTACCCATGTGACAGCTGGTGATGTCCAGCAGCACGTGCACGGCAGCCCCACAGTGTCCCGGACTCTCGTGAGAAGCAGACATGAGCGATCCGGCACCTGCAGGAAAGCGTGTGCGCAGAACGCGTATTTTCCTGCGACTATACCTGACAGAGCTGCTCCACGGGGCCAGGGTGTCTCCCCAAAGCTCCACCGTCCACAGCGGGTAAGAGCGCGGGGCTGGGCCGGGCCAGGGCCACAGGGACCCCAGGGCGTCTGGGCCCGGCGGCCCTTGCAGAGGGGCTGGGGGCAGGAGAGCCGCCGCCAGGGCCGGGTGGGCGAGGGGGGACTGCCCGCTGGAAAACGGCATCCTGCAGGAGTTCCCCCTGTCCCTGCCAGCCACCTCCTCCCTCCTCTGGCCAGGCCGCACCAGGCTGGGGCCGCTTGCCGTGGGCAGCCCCCTCCCCACCCTCACCTCTGTCCTCTGTCCCGCAGGACGGCGAGCGGTTGCCCTCAGAGCAGCCCTGCACCAGAGGCGGCAGAGGATGAAAGGGCCGGGGTGGCCACCGAGGACCATCAGCGGTCAGAAAGCCCCAGGCAACGCCAGCTGCAGAGTGAGGACTGGGACCGCGCCAGCCCCGTCGTCGTCGTCCAAGCGGAGGAGGAGAAGAGCCCCAGCACCCCCGCCATGAGTGGGTAGCGAGAGGATGCCAGGGGACCACCTCCAGCCTCGGGGCAGAGAGCAGGGCAGGGAGAGGCCGCTGGGCTGGCAGGAGGCAGCCGTACCGCCGGGCTGGGACCTCTCTCGCCCTGCTGCCAGCACCACCCCGGGGGAGACGGGGCATCAGCACCCTGGGCCAGGGCTTGCTGGGGGCAGGGCAGCGAGCACAGGGCTGGAGAGAGGGCCCCTCTCTTCCCTCTCCCTGCCCTGCTGCCTACATCTCTCCCCACCCTTGTTCTTCAACAGGTGGAGCTGCTTCTGCCTCCAGCTACTGGCTGGAGGGCAAGGACGAGGAAGCCCACGACTACATCTTGGCCTTCCTCGACGGCACCCAAAGGGTAACTGCAGCCTTTGCCAGGCAGGCTCTGCCCGCGGCTGCCGGCCGCGTGCTGCCGTGCCTGCTGCCTGCGCGCGGGCCCTAGGGGGACTGCTGCCTGTGCAGGGCTGCTGCCCCCCCGGCCCCCTGCACCATGGCTGCCCCCCTCGAGGCCCCGCTCCTGCTGGCCCTGCTCTGCCCCTCACCCTCCCTCTCTGTCTCTCTGCTCCCTGGCTGTCAGGATGAGGCCTCCAAGCTGAGGTTCCTGGCCTCCATCCGCACGCTCTGCACAGCCTGGCTGCGAGGCAGGTACCAGCCCGACTTCACATCGGCGTGTGAGCTGGTGGAGAAAATGGAGGTGAGGGCACCCAGTGGGGCCGAGGGAGGGGGGCAACGCTGGCCGAGCGCCGGCCCAGCGGGAAGGAGAGCACTCGGGCCCCTGGGCACAGGGGAGGGCGAGACGGGCCTCCCTGGGCACAGACCTGCCTGCCACGGGGCCAGTGCCGGGCAAGGGGCTGCTCTGGGGCCAGTGCCGGCCTGGGGGCGGCGGGGACCTGCCCGCGCCCCCCCGGCAGACTGGTGCCGGCAACTGGCAGCTTCCCTGCCCCATCCTGCCCGTGCTCTCCCTCTCCAGGTCCTATGGAAAAAGGAGTCCCCTCGCAGCATGGATGCCGTGATGTGGCAGCAAGCCATGCTTGCCATCGCAGCAATGAGGTACCTGCCCCAGACCCTGGCCAGGCCGGAGCCCCCCACGGCGTGGGCCTGATGGCAGCAGGCGTCTCCCATCCTGGCAGGACCCTGGCACCTCTGCCGTTGGGCCTCTGCTCTCCCTCACGCTTGGCCCATGGCTGGGCCAGGGGGGAGGGCGGGGGCTGCTCAGGGGCTCCCCGCCACCTCTTGGCTTTTCCCCAGGTGGGAGAGGCAGGAGGTGGAAAGGGGTTCGGGCTCCACCGGCCAGGACTGCCCTCTGTCCCTGCCTCAGCAGCACCGGGGAGGGAGCAGATGCCTCCAGGCATCCCTTCCCCACCTCTTACGGGTAGCACCCTGGCGACTGCCAGCCCCGACGCCTGCAGCCACCCTCCTGACCTGGAAGCCCTGGCATCCAAGCAACACCCCTCTCCTTGCAGCAACGTGCCTGAAGGCCTGCTGTACGAGCAGCTCCGCCCCTGCATCCACGACATCTGCTGTCTTGACCCAGCACAGAGGGACAGCCAACGTGCTTCTTTTGATGCTCAGG
The DNA here is from genome assembly GCF_028500815.1 of Rissa tridactyla. Lineage (NCBI taxonomy): Eukaryota > Metazoa > Chordata > Aves > Charadriiformes > Laridae > Rissa > Rissa tridactyla. The sequence goes on from NC_071497.1 coordinate 5,276,618, forward strand.
TAAGCGCGGGCTGAGCTACGGAAAGCCTGCCGCTCAGTCCCTGCGCGCGTTTTCCTAGCTGGCTTTGGCTGCGGGAAGACGACAGGTGAAGAAGGAAGAGCAGGGAGAGCCTGAGGCCGCTCCCAGGTGCAGAGGGCAGCTGCAGGCCGCCTCAGGTGGAAGGAATGCAAGCCAGCTCCCTGCAAGGAAGAAGGGCCAGGGCAAGTGGGCCACCCGCTCTATCCCCTTACAGATCTTGAAAACACTGGACAGGATGCTGGAGGTGGTGATGCATGAAGCTTCGCTGAGTTCCAGCGTCCAGAGAGTGGAGATGATCTTGCAGGTCAGGCATCTGCCAGGAGTCAGGCATCTGCCAGGAGCAGGGCTCTCGGGGTCTCTTCCTTGCCCTACCCCAAAGAGGGGCGTAGGGAGCTACGCCCTCCAGAACACTTCTGGAGCGTGCACAGCCCAGCCCGGAACTGGAGCAGCGGAAGGAGTCTGAGTGCCTTTCCCCGCTCCCCTGCTCTGGCAGCTGGCACTGCTGAGCCACCGCCCTCGCCACCCACCCCGTGCCCGCTCTCCTCCCCAGAAGGCAGCAGGGCAGAGAGCTGCTGGGACGTGGCCATGGTGCAAGGGCAGTCCAGCCCCGAAGCTGCGGAGGCAGAGGTGCTGGCACCTCCCTGGGGCAGGTCCCCGTGGAGGTTCCTGTCCTCCCACAGAGGGGACGTGCGGCCGTTTCTGGAGCAGCGTGAGGGAAGGGGCAGAGGTGGCTGGGGGGATGGCATCCGCCTACCTCCCTGACTGCCGCAGGTCACCAGCTGTTGGCAACGGTCCCCGAGGTTGCGAGGTGGCTGGACCCCAGTCCAGGCTTCCTCCCGTGCAGGGCAAGCCTCGGCAGCACGCTGCGTAAACCCAGCAGGTGCTTGGCAGAGCCACCGCTCTGGGAGCTGCCGTCATTTCCCAAGGTCGACCATCGGCTTTTGCCTTCCCAGGTCCTGCTGTCCCTCACGACATCCCCGGAGGTGACCAGACGCCGGAGGGCTGTGGGGAGGATTGTAAGCCTGAGCCAGCACTTGAGACCTGAAACCATGCTGGAGGTAGGGGGCCTGCGACCTCTTGGCACCCCTCGCCCCGTCCTGCTGCCCCAGCGTAGCCGGTAGCGCTGGGCTCCCTGCGAGGGAAGCCTGGGTGTGGGGCAGGGGATCGGGATTGGGAAGGCTCGGCCCTGCGCCAGCATCTTGGACCCTCTCTCCTGGAGCCGCTCCCTCCCGTGCCTTTGTTCTCGGCAGCCAGCTCCGTCCCAGGGCACGGGAGCATTTTGCAGGCCCAGCCCTGGCAGCCCTCCCTCTCTCCCTGCCTCCCTGCCTGCCCCGGGCTTCTGCCCAGCACGCTGCTCGCCCCGAGGCGGCTGCCACAGGCTGGGTCTCCATGGGGTGCAGCGCGGGGCAGAGCCCTCCAGAGCTCCGGCTACTGCTCCGTTCTCTCTGCCACAGGACGAGCCACACAACTTGGCCTGCAAAGGCATCAGCCCCTTCTTCTACCTGAAGAAGCCTCTGCCATTCCTGGGGCAGGCGCTAGGGCTGCTCACCCTGTGCTATGCCGAGGAGGACCAGGAGATCAGCTGGGGGGCTGGGCAGGCCCTGTGCCTCTTCCACAGGTTCATTCTGCTGCGACATGGTAAGAGAAGCTGGGGCGGGCTGGGGCCTTCCAGCCACAGGGGCCCGGGCATGGCGCCGCGCCACCTCGGCCCCCCCTCCTCTGCTAGAGGAAGGGGCAGCAAACTCCTCCCAGGCTGGAGCAGGGCAGCAGCCGTGCCGCACCAAGCCCCGGGCCCAGGCAGCCCGCCTCGGAGCGGCAGCCTGCGGCCTGTCCCGAGAACCCTTGGGCTGGAGAGCCTGTGGCAGCAGCGTGCCCGGCCTTCTCTCCTCCTGCCCCCGAGCAGAAAGCCAGTCCCCACGCTCCTGCCCTTACGCAGCCTAAGAGGCGGTTTCCCCTCCTTGCCTGCCACCCTGCCACTTCTCCAGCTCCCCACAGAACAGAGAGCCAGGCACAGAGCTCTCCTTCATGCCCTCACCTGCTGCCCCAGCTCTGCCTTCTTCCTGCCGCTCACGCTGTCTTTTCCCTCCTGCCCAGCCTACCACGCAGCACTCGTGGACCCGGCCGTAGAACGGGATCGGGAAGGCATCAGCACCTTCTGGCCCAAGGAAGCCATTGACAGCGGGATGGTAACAAACTCCTCCCTTCCTGGGGGTCTTGGCCATGGCGCTGGCAGGAGGCTGAGACGAACCAGTGCATCAGCCACGGCGGGCGATGGCACAGCCTCCCACCCCTCGGGCTGTGGGGAGCCACCGCTTTGGAGTAGTCCAAAGCTTTAGCCCAGCATCACCGCCGCAGCTCCGGCTGTCCTGGCCACCGGCGAGCTCTGCTTGCCGGCAGAGCCAGCAGTGCCCGCCACCAGGGCACTCAGTGTGACACCTTTTCCCTCCCTCTCTCCCTCAGACATTTGGCAGAGCCTTCCTCCCACCCGAGAGAAGCGACTTCCTCCTCGCCGTCTTGACAAACATGGCAGACCCAAGGGTCTCTGACACCCAGCTGGTTGCCAAGATTGTGGAGCATGTCTTGAAAGGCTTCGACCTGCGGCTGACCAAGGTAGGCAGCGTGCAGCCGGCTTGCCCTGTGCACGTGCCCTGCAGGGGCCGTTCCCCCCGCCCCGAGGCCAGGGCTCGGAGCGCCCAACGGGCAGGCTTTGAGGCCAGCGAAGGGCGGCGCGAGGGAAGCAGTTCTTGGTGGCAGTGGGGCCATGGCTGTGCTCCAGCCCGCTCCAGCCCACTGCCTCCGACAGGTGGAGGAGCTCGTGGAGGCCATGCACAGGCAGCTGGCCTGCATCAGCCAGGAGCCACTCCAGGACATCCTGAGGAGGACCCTTCTCCGAGTGGCCACCTTCAGCCCTCAGGAGGTGGTCACTGGCCTGCTGAAGGTTTCCCCGCACTGTGACGGGTACGTGGCGCGACAGCCTCGGGGGCAGCTCGGGACCTCCGGGGCCTGAGCAAGCAGAAGAGGTGGTGGCCGAGGTGGCCCCGCTGACAGTGTGCTCTGGCTCTGCAGGACTGCCCGGGCCATGTGGAACATGCTGGCCTGTGAGCGCAGCCTCGGGAACACGGTGCTGTGGGCGCTGCTGCGGGTCAATCAACAATTCACCATCCAGTGCAGCAGCAAGGAAAACTACAACTGCCAATGTTTCCTGGCCGTGAGTGTCTGGACAAGGCTTGGTCCATCCTGCCCGGGGCTGCACGCCCCTCTCCAGCCCCTCTGGCCCTCTCCATCCGCCCCCAAAGCCAGCCCTCCCCGGGGCACCTGGCCCAGGGCCCTCGGGCCACAGCCGGGCAGGGCAGCGCGTGCCGCTCGGCCCCACGGCGTGCAGGCAGGCCGCCTGCCCTGGCCCTGCTGCCCTCGGCGGCCCCGCTCCCCGCCCGCCGCCTCCAGCTGGCTCGGCAGTGGGGAAGCCCGGGGCAGGGTGGCTGCTGGCCAGAGCAGGCTGTGCCGCAGGGACACGACTCCAGTGAGAGCCGTGCTGGGCTGTTTCTGCAGGTGGCCCGTGCCATGCACGAGATCTTCCTGGAGCCCTCCAGCCGACGGTCCGTGCATTTGCTTCTTAGCCGGCTCTTCATGGAAGTGCTCTTCCAGATCTCACACAGCCTGCACAGCCCACAGATGGGCTGCTGCCTCTCTTGCAGTGCGAGCAGGACACCCAACCATCCTTCATTGCTCAGGTGCTCCGGCACTCCTCGGGTGCCCCATCCCCGTCCCTGGGCTCTCCCCGGGCCCAGAGCCGAAGCCGGGACTGGGGCTCCACGTGTGACCACGCTTTGCTCTGCCTGCAGGAGCGCAGTGAGCGCCATGCAAGCTCTCTTCCAGTGCCTGGGCGGTGCCTCCCTGGTCGAAGACATCGGGAGGCAGGGTGCCTGGGACATGCTCATGAGCGCCGAGACCTACCACAGCGGTGTCGCCGTGCTGGCTAGGTGAGAGCCTGCTCAGCCGTCCTTGCCTGCCCGGGCGTTTCTCCCCTGGCGGTGAAGGGCCGCCTGTACGATCCCCGTCCTGGTGGGTGGTGGAGCGCGAGCAGCCAAGGCCGGGCACACAAGCTGCCCCCCAGCTGGCAGCGCAGTCCCAGAGAGGTTGCCTGCCCAGCTCGGTGCTGCCAACGCCTTCTTCCCCCGGCCAGGGTGCTGCGGCGTGAAGAACCGGCCTGCTGCATCACTGTGTCTGAGCAGGCGGTCAACAGCCTCTTGCAGTGTCAGGCCGTGCAGGACGTTGGCGCCATGACGGTCTTCGTGGAGGTGGGCCTGCTGGCACGCGCTGCCTCTCTGAGGGCAGGCGGGGGCAAGCCGGGCTGCCTGCGTGGACAGAGGGCTGAGGGGAGGCGGCGAGGGCCCTCTGTGGACCCTGCTGCCTCCCGCCTGGGCTGTGACCGGCCCCGGTGCCTTGCCCCGAGCCGTCCGGGAGCTCTGCTGCCTGTGCTGGGCTCTCACTCTGCTGCCAATTGCGTTTCAGCTCCTGGATTACACCGATTGTGAGCACGTCCACGGCCAGTTCCTGGACATCCTGGAGTCCCACATGAAGAGCAAGAACGTGGTGCTCCGCAGGCTGGTAGTCGGAAGCCTGGTCACGCTGTCCAGGAGACAGGACCAGGTGGGCAGGGGCAGCCAGGCACAGTGTGGGTGTCCACCTGGGGCTGGGCTGCAGGTGCGGAGCGTGCAGCGGCTTGCTCGGGCTTTGCCAGGAATTGGGAGCGGCGGGACCACTGCCTGCTCCCCCCGCTGCCCCGTTCAGTGGCCCGTGACCACTTCAGGCCCGGCCCTGGGCTGAGCCGCACATGGAGAGATCTCTGCCTGACCGGCCCTGCAACCTCGACACGCAGCGTGGCTTTAGCGGTGTGCTCCTCGATTGCATCGCATAACAAAAGGGTATGTTTCTCGTAGGTGGGAACGCTGCAAGACCTGCTGCCAGAGGTCGTGCAGCTACTACAGGACAGCGACTGCGACGTCAGGACAGCAGCCCTGACTGCCCTCAGCAACGTGTTCCACCTGGCTGTCCCCATTGCTCTGCAGCTGGTCAGGATGCTTCCGCCCCTCTTTGAAAACGTAAGGCGTCGGGAGAGCGGAGGCATGGTTAGCATGCCGGGGGGGGCATGCGTGCCGGTCTGGGGTGGTGCGTCCCTCTGCGCGCATGCCCACTGGCCCGTGAGTCCTTCTCCTCACTGCAAAGGGAGAGCCACAAGCATTTGTCCCCTCACCGTCGGCTTGGAGGAGCCAGGACGGAGGTCCTCCCCTCTTCCTTCTCTCCTCCTAGGAGTCCAGCTACGTGCGAAAGTGCTCCATCCTCCTCTGCACAGATGCGATGGAGGTTGCAGGCAGCATCCACAAAGAACATATGCAGAAGGATGTGCAGAGGATCCTGATGCCCCTGTTCTTCCACCTGCATGACAAGGACCACAGCGTGGCTCAGGTGGGGATTTCTAAGCCCTTTGAAGGTGCTGCAGCTGGGGCCCTGAGGAGGGCTCCGAGCCCCTCCCAGCTGGCAGCTGGACATGAGGAAGTGGGCAGGGACATGTCCTACCCCTGCCCTGCTCGATGCAGCAGAGCAGAGCAGCAGTGCGTGGCCACCCTAACACCTAAGGCCTGGAGCTCCCCTGGGCTTCCCAGGGGCGCCTGCAGATGCCTGAGGCCAGGGCTTGGACCCACAACCCTTGCTGCCCCCCTGCCCTGCACAGGGACCCCCAGATCCTGTCCCCTGAGCGGCGGTGCCATCTCCCACTCTCTGCTGCTCTGCAGGCCTCCTGGGAAGCCCTCCTGGGAGCTGCCAAGTTCCTGAAGCGGAGGCAGATCAGGAAGCTGCTGGAGACAAAGCAGCCATGGCGGATCGGCAAGTGCCTGGTAAGGGCAGCCTCGAAGCCCCACAGCCAGCCTGGAGAAGCCCCTCTCCCCCAGCACCCAGCGCGTGGGGCTGGCAGCTGGGCCCCTGCCTACTGCGGCGTCCTGGGGGCGCGGGCAGGGGAAGGCAGGAAAGGCCAGCCCCGGGCACAGGGGGAGGCTCTGGGCCAACCCTGTCCCCTCCTGCTCTCTCCAGCTGGCGGAGGGCAGAGGCAGAGCGGAGGAGTACCTGTGGCAGAGCCTGCTCTACCTGCGGAGCCCACAGCAGCCCTTGCGCGAGGCAGCCGTCAGGTTCATCGGTGAGCCACAACCCGGCCGGGGGTCCCTCCCTGCCCCGCGGCAGCTGAGCCCCAGCCACGGCTGCTGCCAAATGCACCGGGAGCCTGCAGAGCCCCGACTGCCCGATCGCTGGGGCGGGCAGGCCAGCGGGGTCTGTGATGGGCTGTGTGTGCCTAGGGCTCGCCGGGCGGCAGCTGAGGGATGTGCGCCAGGAGGAGCTCCAGGTCATCTACGACGGTGAGCGAGGGCAGCGGGGTGTGTGCCGGGGCTGGCAGGGAGAAGAAGAGCCCCTGCTAGGGAGCTCCGGTCCCTGCCCTGGCCAGGGAGGGCTTGTGGGGCATTGGTGACCAGCATCTTGTGGCTCATGCCAACGCCTCTGGCTCCCTCCTGGCCTTGGGAAGAGCTGGGGCAGGGCACGGGGGGCCCTGGCCGCAGGGGCTCCGGAGCTTTCTGCAGATCTGGGCTCTCACCTCGCCTCTCTTCCTTTCTGACCCAGCTCTTGAAGGCGCGGCAAATGACAGCAGCCTCTGGGTCTCTTCCCTGGCGGCTCAAACCCTGCTGAAGGTGAAGGATGTGGTGGAAAAGCCTCGCTCCAGATTCCGCCTGCAAGCGCTGTGGTCCCAGCCTTGGGGGCGATGGAGGAGGAGGAGGAGGAGGAGGAGGAGGAGGATGAGGAGGAGCGCAGCCAGCCTGCCTGTGTCTCTCAGCCAGTAATAAAAAGACAGTGGAACTTCACGTGGTGTTTGAGCTCTTCTTGCCCGTCCTGCACTGCCCTGCTCCCCCTCAGACACACATGGGGACCTACTCTGCCAGGCCGCCCTCACACTGTGCAGAGCCCCGCCACCCCCCGACAGCTGAATGGGCCGCATCGGGGCTGTCCATCTACAAAATTGGCTGTGTCGGAGCCGGTTGCTTCTCTACCACGTGCTGAGCAGAGCGGCAGTACCTCCCCCAGGCACGCTCGGGGTGCTGGGAGGGGTGGAGAGTGGCTGCACCAGCGGTGGCGATACCGTAAGCCCACGATTAAGGACTCTCTAAGACTCAATTTTGGAGTGTTAGAAAGCAGGCATTCTTCATTGCAGCGCTGGGCGGACCAGGAACCCCTTCGCCTAATGTGCAAGCCGGGTTGCTCAACTACAAAGGTTAGAAGCAAGCGGAATATACACCTTAATTACATTTCCCAGAAATTATTAACATATTCCTATTATTACCTAGAAGTCATTACTATATGTAGGGAAGATCTTGTGGGGGAAGTAAAGGCTGGTGGCCATCTAGGGCACAGTGATCGTGAGATGATTGAATTTCTGATTCTTGGGGAAACAAGGAGAGGGGTTAGCACAAGTGCCGCCCTAGACTTCCGGGGGGCAAATTTTGACCCGTTGAGAAGACTGCTGGACAAAATCCCTTGGGAGGCTGCCCTGAAGGATATAGAAGCCCAGGAAGGCTGGACATACTGCAAGAGAGAAGTCTTAAAGGCACAGCAGGAGGCTGTCCCTGTGTGCCGAAAAACAAGTAGGCGGGGAAGGAGACCGGCCTGGCTAAGTAGGGACCTTTGGCTGGACCTCAAGAACAAAAGGAGAGTCTATGACCTCTGGAAGAGGGGGCAGGTCGGTCTCTCATGAAGACTATAAGGATATAGCGAAGCTATGCAGGGAGAAAATTAGGAGAGCCAAAGCGCAGCTAGAGCTCAACCTAGCTACAGCTGTTAAGGATAACAAAAAATGTTTCTATAAATTCATTAACAACAAAAGGAGGATTAGGGAAAATCTCCCTCCCTTATTGGATGCAGAGGGAAACAGAGTCACAAAGGATGAGGAAAAGGCTGAGGTGCTCAATGCCTACTTTGCCTCAGTCTTTAGCAGTGGAACTAGCTGTTCCCTGGGCACCCAGCCTCGTGAGCTAGGAGACAGGGAGGGGAAGCTGAAGGAGGTCCTCACAATGAAAGAGGAAGTGATCTACCACCTGCTACGCCGCTTGGATGCGCACAAGTCTATGGGACCGGGTGGGTTACATCCAAGAGTGCTGAAAGAGTTGGCAGACGTGCTCGCCAAGCCACTTTCCATGATCTACCTGAAGTCATGGCTAACTGGGGAGGTCCCAATGGACTGGAGGGTAGCAAACGTAGCGCCCGTCTACAAAAAAGGCAGAAAGGAGGATCCGGGAAACTGTAGGCCTGTCAGTCTGACCTCGCTAGCAGGGAAGCTCATGGAGCAGACCATCTTGAGTGCCATTACAAGTCATATAATGGACAAGCAGGGGATCAGGCCCAGTCAGCATGGGTTTAGGAAAGGCAGGTCCTGCCTGACGAACCTGATCTCCTTCTGTGACAAGATGACCCGATTGTTGGATGAGGGAAAGGCTGTGGGCATTGTCTACCTAGACTTTCGAAAAGCATTTGACACTGTCCCCCATAGAATTCTCATGGAAAAACTGGCGGCTCGTGGCCTGGATGAGCATACGATCGGCTGGATCAAGCACTGGCTGGCTGGGCGGTCCCCAAGAGTGGTGGTCAATGGAGTTAAATCCAGCCGGCGGCCGGTCACAAGTGGTGTCCCTCAGGGCTCGGTGTTGGGACCATTTCTGTTCAACATCTGTGTCGATGACCTTGATAAGGACATGGAGTGTATCATCAGCAAGTTTGCAGATGACGCGAAGCTAAGCGGGAGTGTTGATCTCCGTGAGGATAGGGAGGCTCTACAGAGAGACTTGGATAGATTGGACCGATGGGCCAATGCTAACGGTATGAGCTTCACCAAGGCCAAGTGCCGGGTCCTGCACTTGGGCCACAAGAACGCCATGCATCGCTGCAGGCTTGGGGCAGTGTGGCTGGAGAGCTGCCTGTCAGAAAAGAACCCGGGGGTTCTAATTGACAAGCGGCTGAACGTGAGCCAGCAGTGTGCCCAGGTGGCCAAGAGGGCCAATGGCCTCCTGGCTTGTATTAGAAATAGTGTGACCAGCAGGAGGAGGGAGGTGATTGTCCCCCTGTACTCAGCACTGGTGAGGCCACCCCTTGAGTATTGTGTCCAGTTCGGGGCACCTCAACACGAGAGAGATCTCGAGGTGCTGGAGTGAGTGCAGAGGAGGGCAACGAAGCTGGTGAAGGGCCTGGAGAATAAATCTGATGAGGAGCGACTGAAGGAGCTGGGAGGGTTTAGTTTGAGGAAGAGGAGGCTGAGGGGAGACCTCATCGCTCTCTACAACTACTTGAAAGGCCATTGTAGAGAGGTTGGTGCTGGTCTCTTCTCACAGGTAATTGGCGATAGAACAAGAGGGAATGGCTACAAGCTGCAACAGGGTAGGCTTCGGCTGGACATAAGGGAAAAATTCTTCACAGAAAGAGTGGTCAGACACTGGAATAGGCTGCCCAGGGAGGTGGTGGAGTCACCATCCCGGAATGTGTTTAAGAGTCGTTTAGATGTGGTGTTGAGGGATATGGTGTAAGGGAGAACTTTGTAGAGTGGAGTTGATGGTTGGACTCGGTGATCCCAAGGGTCTTTTCCTACCTAAATGATTCTATGGTTCTGTGATTTAATGCATGGCTTTGGGCTCCATCTGTCAGAACGGTCTCTCAGAGCAGGTGAGGTGCTGTGTGGGGCTGGACTGTTGCACGCTGTATTGTTGGAACCTGTGGCTGGTGTACACGGTGCAGGTCATGCCCACAGTCCATGGGCTGAAGGTGTAGATCTTGACGAAGCCGCTGGGCACCAGCTGCTGAGGTCAGTTCTGATCCCATCATCGCAGCGCTTTACTCGTTTTTTCACGCAAGTCCATCTGTCCTTAACTTGGGTGATTCTTACTGTAGTACCACCGATAGCAATTAGAGTAATAAGGACACAGTGGCAGGGTTACTTAGCAATTAACATCATGCAATTTGATTCCTTGGCTATTCTCGCCCAAAATCAGATCCCCATGAGGTGCACATCGGACTTCCCCATCGTTCCGCATCACCCACCAAGCACACCCAGGTCCTTGGGCAAAAGCACTCCCATGGGTGGGTTTGCCTTTGCCTGAGGCAGGACTAACCCCGACTGTCTTCCCTAAAGTATTCTTCATGTGCACTACGGGGACTTTATCCTCTTCTACGGGCCGTGGAAGTTTTGTTTGGGCGGGGCCAGCTCGACTGGTAGTTCCCCTGGTGTTGTCTAGCCAGGTAGCTTTTGCTAAATGTGTAGCCTGCCGTTTCAGTCGGGACGGACAAACGACAAGACTCTCCTTGAAGAGTTAAGTTAAGCTCTCTCTTTATTGCAAACTTGGCTTTCTTATATATCTAATCCTTTGTTCACGCTCCGTTCAGTACCTCCCCCAGGCACGCTCGGGGTGCCGGGAGGGGTGGAGAGTGGCTGCACCAGCGGTGGCGATACCGTAAGCCCACGATTAAGGACTCTCTAAGACTCAATTTTGGAGTGTTAGAAAGCAGGCATTCTTTATTGCAGCGCTGGGCGGACCAGGAACCCCTTCGCCTAATGTGCAAGCCGGGTTGCTCAACTACAAAGGTTAGAAGCAAGCGGAATATACATCTTAATTACATTTCCCAGAAATTATTAACACATTCCTATTATTACCTAGAACTCATTACTATATGTAAATGTCCTTGACGCATGCGCATCCATGTCCATTGGTGGTCTTCTGGGGTCCTGCTCGTCACTAAGTCCAGTCTGGGTCTTCCCCAGTGCCTGCCGGTGACGTCATCCTGGGAGCTTAATGCAGTTTTGTCTATAGCGTATCTATTTCAGTATTTTCCTTTTTATTTTATTCTTAATATTTTATTAAAGTAGTTTAGTTTCTTCTAAACTCGTAAATCGCTCTTTTTCTCTCCCCCTCCTCCCCATGCACGAGAGGCTGCGGGGGAACATCTGTTGCCGGCCATTGGACAATGTGGCCAAAACCACAAGTCTCTTCTCCCAGGTAACAGGCAACAGAACAAGAGCAAAAGGCCTCATGTTGCACCAAGGGAGGTTTAGATTGGATATTAGGAAAAATTTTTACGCAGCATTGGAGCAGGCAGCCCGGGAAAGTGGTTGAGGCACCATCCCTGGAGGTATTTAAAAGGTGGATAGACATAGTGCTTAGAGATACGGTTTAGAGATGGTTTTTTGTCAGAGTTAGGTTGGCGGTTGGGCTAGATGATCTGAAAGGTCCCTTCCAACCTAGGCGATTCTATGATTCTGTGATCCCTAAAACCTCCTTTCAGGTAGTTGCGGAGAGAAAGAAGGTCTCCCCTCAGCCTCCTTTTCTGCAGGCTGAAGAACCCCAGCTCCCTCGGCCGCTCCTCATAAGACTTCTTCTCCAGACTCCGTTGCCCTTGTCTGGACCCTCTCCAGCTCCTCAATGTCTTTCTTGTGGTGAGGGGCCCTAAACTGGACACAGCACTCGAGGTGGGGCCTCACTGGTGACGAGTACAGGGGGATGATCACTGCCCTGGTCCTACTCACCACACTGTTCCTGATACAGGCCAGGATGCTGCTGGCCTTCTTGGCCACCTGGGCACACTGCTGCCTCATATTCAGCTGGCTGTTGACCGACACCCCCAGGTCCTTTTCTGACAGTTGTTGTGACCCAGGTGCAGTACCCAGCGCTTGGCCTTATTGAACCTCACGCTGCTGGCCTCGGCCCAACATTCCAACCTGTCCAGATCCCTCTGTAGAGCCTTCCTACCCTCCAGCAGATCAACACTCCCGCCCAACTCGGTGTCCTCTGCAAACTTACTGAAGGTGCACTCGACCCCCTCATGCAGGTCATTGATAAAGATATTATCATAGAATCGTAGAATGGTTTGGCTTGGCAGGGACCTTAAAGATCATCCAGTTTCACTCCCCCCTCTTAGTGTAAGAAGCGTTATAAAGATGACTCGCATAGGAGTGCAGTCGATACTCCCTGAAGAGAAGCAGTGATCACATCGCGTGTGCTCAGGTCTTGTAGAATATTGAAAGAGAGTGTTGAAAATACAGTTGCTGATGGTGGTCACACATGAACTGGTGGTTGTAGTTGGTAATCACTCTTCGGTACATATTTGTCACGGGTGAGTGTAATGCATCTCACTCGAAAGAGAGAAGCCGCAATACGGTTTATTAAGGTAAAATAATAATTTGACAGTTCATTAAGTTTGATGGAATTTAACTCAGTTTAACAGTGGTTTGACAACTTTCAATAAGTTTGATGGCATGGTTCACCTTATGAATTACTGCATGGCAGAAACATACAAAGGAAAATGGAGTTAGACTCAAGCTAGAAGGGTTCACCCAGAGACCAGAGACGCACAGTAAAGAGGGCCCTGCCATTGAGTTCCAAAGTTCAGAGTGGACCCCCCTGCTTTCTTTTTGGAGCCTTGGTGCAGCTGGCTCCGATCTCAGTCTCAGGCTTGAACAATGGTTTATGTCTCATGGAATTATCCATAGAATGTTTAGAATAATATTAACTCTATGGGTTAGTGATGTTTCATAGCATTGATACAGCATGCTATCAGTCTCTTATGGAGAATCTATTGCAGGTAGGCAATCTCTCTGCCTTGGGTAGGGAAGGATCTCTTAGTCTCATGTAGGGAATATCAAACCTTGAGAGGGATCCCAGCTCAAGAGGAGAGTCACCTGGCCTGCGGTCCAGCTGCAGTTCAGGGAGAGCTCCAACCGGGCCCATCCTGATGGCACTATTTAGAGTGAAAGAGTTGCTGTAGAAATTGTATAGACAAGATAGATGGGGGTTTTTTAGTGCTAATATCTTGTTCTGTACCTTGGTTGTATTGCATCTTGTACTTCAAAACCACCTTTTGAAATCTTTTTCCAGACACCCTCACTCCCTTGTATGTGAGCCAGGGGCTTTCCAGCTCACCAGTTCACTCCCAGGACCTGAGGCTGGTTGCTCCTTAGTCAGCCTGAAGCGAAGCATGGCGAGGAGTCAGTTGAATCAGACACAGTATTCCGTATCTGGAGACACCCCATCGTTTGAAAGATCCTGTCTGCAGGAAGTGTTTCTGCTTTTGAATGGGATTTTTTATTGCCTTAATCAATGCTTTTGTAAAATAACACTCCTAAAGATATCTCTATGCTAAGTATTATTTTTCCTTTCTACTCAGGGAAGGAGGACACAAGGATATAAATCCTGTTATCATAGAATCATAGAATGGTTTGGGTTGGAATGGACCTTAAAGATCCTCCAGTCGCACCCCCTTGCCCTGGGCAGGGGCACCTCCCGCTGACCAGGTTGCTCCAAGCCCCGTCCAACCTGGCCTTGAACCCCTCCAGGGATGGGGCAGCCACAGCTTCTCTGGGCAACCCGGGCCAGTGCCTCACCACCCTCGCAGCAAAGAATTTTCTCCTCAAATCTCATCTAAATCTCCCCTCTTCCAGTTTAAAACCATTGCCCCTAGTCCTATCACTCCATTCCCTGATGAAGTGCCGCTCCCCAGCTTTCCTGGAGCCCCTTTAGGGACTGGAAGGGGCTGGAAGGTCTCCCCGGAGCCTTCTCTTCTCCAGGCTAAACCCCCCCAGCTCTCTCAGCCTGCCCTCACAGCAGAGAGGCTCCAGCTTCTTTTTTCATTTTCATTACTACCTTGTGGACCACTGTTGAACCTGGACCTGAGCTGCTGTGGGTCTTGGGTAGAGCAGGATGGAAGCAGGTGTTACCAGATCACTTACTCACTGACCAGCTCTGGTGTAGCCGTGTACAGCACTGCCACGGGGCCGTGGCATTGGCACTAGGGCGGTCATCAGGCAGGCTCAGTCCCAAACTGTGCACCACAGCTTGGACATCATGTTTTGAACGCGAATGATTCAGCGAAGAGGAAGGGGGCAGCTCCTGGAGATCTTGATTTCACAGTTGCACAAAAATATGGGCTGCCTGTACACTGGAAGCGCAGGAATTTTGGCAAAATCTTGGCAGCCATGACCTTGAGCCAGCAACAAAAAATCTATTGCAGCTTGATTCTGCAGTGTGCCATGTCTAACTGAGTCTACACCTAACCGTAAAGTACTCAAAACTAGAGAAGTAGCATTAGATTGCTTAGCCAGCCAACATCCAAGCTTGTTAAGCGTAGCGAGCGCTTTAGCTGACGCCACCCCGGGGGCTAAAAAGGATGCCGCGATTATTTCTCCAGGGTTCCAAAATTGCACAGTGTCACTGCGGCGATTTCTGAACGCGTGAGCACTTCGTTTTGGGCGCCTCTAGTGCTGCACCATCGTAGATGTATTTGGTGTTAGTAGCGTTGATCTTCCTAAACTACAGGGGCCCCCTTTAATACGAGAGAGGATACCAGGCCATGCTCTATCTCCGCAGATGAGAAAGATTCCTGCTGGCAAGCTAAGAGGGTGATTAGTAGATTTAGAGACGTGGGTTGATGTGTAGTTGCACCAAACAGATTCATTTCTGCAAACAATCAGGCTAGAATTAACACATTGCACGTTTGAATGATTTTTGCCACTGTAATTAAAATATAAGCAGTAATCCACTTCAACGGAACCCAGTAATTCTAGTTCTTGTGGTTCGAGGTGACTGTGATGCAGATAGGGTACCCAAGCATCCCAATTATCAACTACCTCACCCCCTTTTATCAAGTGCTGCAGAGACTCCGGCACAGGCCAGGCGTCTAAGGGCTGTCCCACCAGACAGGTTGAGAAGGGATTCTCCGGTGATGAGGTTGACAAACAAAGCGTGTCCTGGCCCGTTAAGTTAGCCAGGGTGACCCGTACATTATTCATGGGTTGGGGTGGAATCCAAACCCTTGAGGAGAGCGCAGTAAATATGTTAAGGCAGATGGTGAGCAAGATAGCCGGACTCATCATGCCCGTTGGCTTTGTTCCCCCGCCCCGGTTATCTTCAAATAGGGGCGGACGTATCTTGCGGGCACCCACCGTGGTCCATGATCTGTGGAAACACAAGCATAACCCCTTCCCCACGTGATTAGGTCATGCGGGCCCAACCACTGTCCTGTCTTGAGGTCTCGCATCAGCACTTTTGCTCCAGGACCCACCCGTTCCTGGGTCACAAGAGAACTAAAGTGCCGAAGGAGGGGTGGCATCGCAGCAGGACTATCATCAGCAAGCTGCAAAAAATTCAAGACATATACAGCTTTAGCTAATCGTGCTTCAGGGGTTTCCCCTAGCATTCCCCCTTTTTGTTTTTGTAAAAGGCGTTTCAGGGTACCGTGTGCACGCTCAACAATACTCTGACCCGTGGGTGAGTGGGGCATGCCTGTGACATGTGTCACGCCCCGGAGTTGTAAAAAAAAGCTACTTTTTGCGATACCTAAGCAGGACCATTATCAGTTTTGATCTGTTGTGGGACACCTAAAACAGAAAATGCATGCTGCCAATGGCGTAGGGCGTCCCGAGCTGATTCTGCAGTGTGAGCAGTGGCAACGAGGGCGGAAGAAAAGGTATCCATTGATACATGTATATACCTCAAACGGCCGAATTCGGTAATACGTGTGACACCAGTTTGCCAAAGCTGTAAAGCACGTAATCCTCGTGGACTGGTGCCGTAACATATAGGTACGTGTTGATCTTGACAATTGGGGCAGGCTGCAATAATATTGCGAGCCTCAGCCTTACTAAGATTAAACTGATGTTTTAAAGCACGATATCCCTGATGATAAAAACTAGGCGATGCTATCGCTTGCTGTTTAACGTTGGGCACAGGTCCCAGGGCCGCTGCAGGCACTAAAGCATCAGCTTGTGCATTGCCTTCTACAATAAATCCTGGCAACTGGGTATGACTTTTAATATGCGTCACGTAATATTCTTGCTGTCGCTTTTGTATTGTTATCCATAACAGTTTCAATACGCCAAACAGCACTTCATTGGTTACATCACCTAAACCAGCCTTATCTAAACGTTGTGCCAGTCCAGGCACGTAAGCCAAATCTGTCACAATGTTGACAGGGCTGAGGAAGTTCTGAAACACCATGGTCATGGCCCGTAATTCTACGACTTGGGGCGAACCTTCTTGATGTTCGATCTTATGTTGCCATTGTGTTCCTTGTCTCCAGACAATGGCAGCTTTTCCAGTTTTTCCTGATCCATCTGTGAACACCGTGGGGCCCTCCCCTGGGTTTCTGCGACTGAGATTTTTCTGTGCAAAGGCCATTTGGGTGCCCAATTTGATCAGTGGCTGTGAAGGTAAATGGTAGCTCACCTGCCTTGTACAATTGGCCATGGCTGCTCGTAGGGCAGTGCTGTTAGCTAAGCACCGTTCAAAATAATCACTCTGTACAGGGACTACAATCTGTTCAGGGCCTCTTCCCATCAGTGCTGAACACCGAGTTCTAATTTTTGTAATAACTTGTGCTATTAGCTCAAATAGACCAGGGGCTGTTTTCTTCATCTTGTTAGGCAAAAAAATCCATTCTGAAACATGTAAGGGATCATCCCGTTGTTCACGCCATTGAGCAATCATAGCAAATGGCACTAATTGATCTACTAACACAAAGGCCTGCACCGAGACCGTTAAGTCAAGTCTCCATACGTGTTTACTACTAATAGCTTGTTCTATTTCAGCCACCACTTTTTTTCGCTTCCTCAGTTAACATTTGTGGGGCTAAAATATTAGTGTCACCTTTTAATAGCTCAAAGAGAGGATGTAATTTGGAAGGTGGAATACCAACGTAGGGCCAAACCCAATTAATCACTCCTGCTAATTTTTGTACATCATTCAATGTTTTTACTTCTATTTGTAGTTGGATAGGTTGTGGCATGACTGTCTGAGCTAATACTTTCATTCCCAGCTATAACCACGGTTGTTGCCTTTGTACCTTTTCTGGGGCGATCGTTAAGCCATATTCACACAAGGATTCCCGTGTTTTCTCTTCCATTTTTTCTAACTGTTGCGGTGTTGCAGCCGCTAGCAGAATATCATCCGTGTAATGGTAACAGTAATCAGATGGGAACAGAGCACCTATTGGACTCAACGCTTTTGCTACAAACCATTGACAAATTGTAGGCAAGTTTTTTATACTTTGTGGCAACACTTTCCACTGATGCCTTTTGGTAGGCTCCATGTTCTTCACAGGCGGAACAGTAGATGCAAATTTTTCTTTGTCTTGTTCTGCCAGAGGGATGGTAGAAACCCAATCTTTTCAATCCATTACAACAATTTCCCACCCCATAGGTATCCTAGTAGGCGAAGGTAATCTCGGTTGTAGTGCTCTCATCGTTGCCATGACATCATTAATCTTTCTCAAATCATGCAACAACCTCTATTTCCCCGATTTCTTTTTGATAACAAATACCGGGGTATTCCAAGGAGCATGTGAGGCTTCCATGCGTCCTGCAACAAGTTGTTCTGTTACTAGAGACTGCAGGGCCATTAATTTCTCTTGGCTAAGGGGCCGCTGATCAACCCACACTGGTTTTTCTGTTAGCCATTTTAGAGCTAAAGTGGGCCGAGAAACGCCCTGCAATACCGTGGCCCCGACTAAAAATCCGTAGTGATGCGAACTCCCCATTGGCCTAAGCGGTCCCTTCCCCATAGGTTTAAAGGAGTTGAGGTCACATATGGCCGCACTGTAGCCCTTTGCCCTTCTGAGTTTACAATCACAATAGGGTTAGTGGACATAGAACTATTGGCAACCCCTCCGAGACCTGCCTCTCCCAAGGCGTTGGAGGTTAATGGCCAAGCAGCAGGCCACTCCCTTAAAGAAACGATCGTCACATCTGCTCCAGTGTCTAATAATCCAGCCAGTCAGACCTTCTTGGGAGTGGCGTCACTAAGTTCAAGAACACAATGCATTTGTGGGCGTTGATCAGATACCGTCTGCACCCAATAGACTTGTGGCTTTCCCGTAGGACCAAAACCACCATTACCACGTGTAACGTTGTCCGTTTGTGGAACACAACTTCAAAATGGGACTAACTGAGCAAGTCGAGTTCCTTTCCCAATAGTCACAGGTGGTGTAGCTGTCGATATCATGGCACATATTTGTCCTGTGTAATCAGCACCCATCACGCCAACATGTACCATGAGGCCTTGTAAGGTGGTACTAGATCTTCCTATTAGGAAGGCACTTAAACCTTTGCCAATCGGCCCCCAAGCGTCCAGGGGCACCTTGTGTACGATGGGGGTGGCTCCCCAGAGTCCACCACTTCAATCCCTTCCTCACCCGTTATATGACTGCCCTCCTCATCGTCTGACTCAGGTGGCAAGGATGGAAAACCCAGACTCCAGATGGGGTTAGTAGGAATAGGAGGAGAAGGCCATGCCTCTGTTTCCCCCAAGGCCGGAGCGGGGGGCGCGGAGGGACGCACCACTCCTTCAGGGTGGATAACACCCATCCCTCTTTGAGTCTCTTTTACAGCTGCTATTTGGTCACGAGGCAACACGTACTTATATTGTTTATCTTTTGTGTTCATCGGGAGCAGTCCCTTATTTTCTTTAACGGCGATCTCCCGCCCCTTCATATCATCAACGGGAGGTTTGAAGGCCAAGGGCTCAGGGGCTGTGGACGGCTGTTCACTTCCTTCCGCTAAATCTTTCTGCTCCTTAAAGTTCTTTAATGTCTCTAACAAAAGTCGCCACGTTGTTAACAGTTCAATAACCGTTTTTGAGCCACGCGTAGTTTCCTCAAATAATGTCTGCCCTAGGTTCGTCCATTGCGTTACACTAAATGCCGTAACCAACGTTACTTCTACTCCCTGTTCCTTTCCCCACAATAGCATTTTTCGCAAAGTCTCTTCAGGGAGGATGACACCCTGCCGCTTCAACAGCAGCGTCCATGCGGAGAGTAGAGTCTGCTCTTCCTTAGTTAACTTCTCTCCCATGTCCCCAGTGGCTCACCAGCTACAGGTGTCTTCTTAAATATGATCCGGATCCGTCAACAGCTCTGCCCGCTGTCTTCAGTTTCACTGGGCTCCGTCCCCACGACTATTTCCAGTCATCTTCTTCCTCAGTATCACCAATTGTCGTTTCAGTCGGGATGGACAGACGACAAGACTCTCCTTGAAGAGTTAAGTTAAGCTCTCTCTTTATTACAAACTTGGCTTTCTTATATATCTAATCTTTGGTTCACGCTCCATTCATGCGTTCTTTCTACGCATTCAATTGCTTAGGTTACAGAGCACTCGCGCTCGTAGCTACAATACGATTGGTTGTTGAACTCCTCTTCACATTGCTCAAAATCTGGCTTTCTCACAGCCTAACTCTCCTTGTTCTCTGAAGCCATCTTCTTCTTTCTCCTTTTTGTTACATTGTCCTTATATGACGCAACTCGTGGCCTTCTTATGCGTACACTGCAATCTCTGTCTCTTCTGTCAAAGGGCCTACGGACCCACCGTATCCCCCAACAGTAGCCCAACGTTTTAAGGTGATGTCCCACCACCCTTTGCTCTTAGTGTAGCTTTGAACAGTCCATCATATGGGTTAGGGTTAGGGTTAGGGTTAGAGTTGAAGAGTCCATCATATGGTTATGGAGCAGACCACCTTGCGTGCCATCATACGGCACATGCAGGACAACCAGGCGGTCAGGCCCAGTCAGCGTGGGTTCACAAAAGGCAGGTCCTGCTTGACAAACCAGATCTCCTTCTACGAGAAGGTGACCCACTTTTCAGGTGGCAAAGAGGGAAAGACTGTGTATACAATCCCTTAGGCATAAACTGTTGACCAAGCCCGGGACTGGGATTGGATCCAGCCGCACCTAGACTCCCCTCTGAGAAGGAGTTTAGAAAGCCAGGGGGTCCTCTCTGCACCTTGACTCAATGGGAGGGTCTCCTTGTCAGTTCTCTCTGATCCCCCCTCGAGACAGTAAAGAACCCAGTGTGCCTTGCCATCGAGTCTTGTTATTGCACTGTGGCATTGACTACCAAACTTCATTAAATGGCTTTTTTAGAACAATAAGCATTTTGCTGCTTTTCCCTTGGGAGTGAAGTGCATTGCTCCGTTGTCAACACCCACTACGAGAGAGACACTGAGGTGCTGGAGCATGTCCAGAGAAGGGCAAGGAAGCTGGTGCGGGCTCTGGAGCATAAGTCTTGCAAGGAGCGGCTGAGGGAGCAGGGGTTGTTCAGCCTGGAGGAAAGGAGGCTGAGGGGAGACCTTCTCGCTCTCTACAGCTCCCTGAAAGGAGGGGGTAGCCAGGGGGGCTCGGTCTCTTCTCCCGCTTAGGAAGTGATAAGACAAGAGGAAATGGCCTCAAGCTGTGCAGGGGAGGTTTAGATAGGCTGTTAGGAACAAGTTCTTCACAGAAAAGGTTGTCAAGCGTTGGAACCAGCTGCCCAGGGAAGTGGTGGCGTTGCCATCCCTGGAGGTATTTAAAAGACGAGTAGATGCAGTGATGAGGGACATGGTTTAGTGGTAACTTGGCAGTGCTGGGATAATGCTTGGACTCGATGATCTCTAGGGTCTTTTCCAAGCCAAACGATTCTGTGATTCTATGACGGCACAGCCAGGGTTCAGGCTTCCAGCCAAAGGGGCTGGGGAGTCCCGCCTGTGGCAGGGGACGCGCGCAGAGGGACCACAGGCTGCAGCCAGAGCCGGCGGCAGGCTGACTCCCCCGGGAGAGCCCGGGTCACAGTGGGGGACAGGACGGGCTGCCCCTCCCGGCTGGGGTGGCGGGTCACAATGGGCCCTTAGTCACCTACCCATGTGACAGCTGGTGATGTCCAGCAGCACGTGCACGGCAGCCCCACAGTGTCCCGGACTCTCGTGAGAAGCAGACATGAGCGATCCGGCACCTGCAGGAAAGCGTGTGCGCAGAACGCGTATTTTCCTGCGACTATACCTGACAGAGCTGCTCCACGGGGCCAGGGTGTCTCCCCAAAGCTCCACCGTCCACAGCGGGTAAGAGCGCGGGGCTGGGCCGGGCCAGGGCCACAGGGACCCCAGGGCGTCTGGGCCCGGCGGCCCTTGCAGAGGGGCTGGGGGCAGGAGAGCCGCCGCCAGGGCCGGGTGGGCGAGGGGGGACTGCCCGCTGGAAAACGGCATCCTGCAGGAGTTCCCCCTGTCCCTGCCAGCCACCTCCTCCCTCCTCTGGCCAGGCCGCACCAGGCTGGGGCCGCTTGCCGTGGGCAGCCCCCTCCCCACCCTCACCTCTGTCCTCTGTCCCGCAGGACGGCGAGCGGTTGCCCTCAGAGCAGCCCTGCACCAGAGGCGGCAGAGGATGAAAGGGCCGGGGTGGCCACCGAGGACCATCAGCGGTCAGAAAGCCCCAGGCAACGCCAGCTGCAGAGTGAGGACTGGGACCGCGCCAGCCCCGTCGTCGTCGTCCAAGCGGAGGAGGAGAAGAGCCCCAGCACCCCCGCCATGAGTGGGTAGCGAGAGGATGCCAGGGGACCACCTCCAGCCTCGGGGCAGAGAGCAGGGCAGGGAGAGGCCGCTGGGCTGGCAGGAGGCAGCCGTACCGCCGGGCTGGGACCTCTCTCGCCCTGCTGCCAGCACCACCCCGGGGGAGACGGGGCATCAGCACCCTGGGCCAGGGCTTGCTGGGGGCAGGGCAGCGAGCACAGGGCTGGAGAGAGGGCCCCTCTCTTCCCTCTCCCTGCCCTGCTGCCTACATCTCTCCCCACCCTTGTTCTTCAACAGGTGGAGCTGCTTCTGCCTCCAGCTACTGGCTGGAGGGCAAGGACGAGGAAGCCCACGACTACATCTTGGCCTTCCTCGACGGCACCCAAAGGGTAACTGCAGCCTTTGCCAGGCAGGCTCTGCCCGCGGCTGCCGGCCGCGTGCTGCCGTGCCTGCTGCCTGCGCGCGGGCCCTAGGGGGACTGCTGCCTGTGCAGGGCTGCTGCCCCCCCGGCCCCCTGCACCATGGCTGCCCCCCTCGAGGCCCCGCTCCTGCTGGCCCTGCTCTGCCCCTCACCCTCCCTCTCTGTCTCTCTGTCTCTCTACTCCCTGGCTGTCAGGATGAGGCCTCCAAGCTGAGGTTCCTGGCCTCCATCCGCACGCTCTGCACAGCCTGGCTGCGAGGCAGGTACCAGCCCGACTTCACATCGGCGTGTAAGCTGGTGGAGAAAATGGAGGTGAGGGCACCCAGTGGGGCCGAGGGAGGGGGGCAACGCTGGCCGAGCGCCGGCCCAGCGGGAAGGAGAGCACTCGGGCCCCTGGGCACAGGGGAGGGCGAGACGGGCCTCCCTGGGCACAGACCTGCCTGCCACGGGGCCAGTGCCGGGCAAGGGGCCGCTCTGGGGCCAGTGCCGGCCTGGGGGCGGCGGGGCCCTGCCAGCCCTGCAGACTGGTGCCGGCAACTGGCAGCTTCCCTGCCCCATCCTGCCCGTGCTCTCCCTCTCCAGGTCCTATGGAAAAAGGAGTCCCCTCGCAGCATGGATGCCGTGATGTGGCAGCAAGCCATGCTTGCCATCGCAGCAATGAGGTACCTGCCCCAGACCCTGGCCAGGCCGGAGCCCCCCACGGCGCGGGCCTGATGGCAGCAGGCGTCTCCCATCCTGGCAGGACCCTGGCACCTCTGCCGTTGGGCCTCTGCTCTCCCTCACGCTTGGCCCATGGCTGGGCCAGGGGGGAGGGCGGGGGCTGCTCAGGGGCTCCCCGCCGCCTCTTGGCTTTTCCCCAGGTGGGAGAGGCAGGAGGTGGAAAGGGGTTCGGGCTCCACCGGCCAGGACTGCCCTCTGTCCCTGCCTCAGCAGCACCGGGGAGGGAGCAGATGCCTCCAGGCATCCCTTCCCCACCTCTTACGGGTAGCACCCTGGCGACTGCCAGCCCCGACGCCTGCAGCCACCCTCCTGACCTGGAAGCCCTGGCATCCAAGCAACACCCCTCTCCTTGCAGCAACGTGCCTGAAGGCCTGCTGTACGAGCAGCTCCGCCCCTGCATCCACGACATCTGCTGTCTTGACCCAGCACAGAGGGACAGCCAACGTGCTTCTTTTGATGCTCAGGTAAGCGCGGGCTGAGCTACGGAAAGCCTGCCGCTCAGTCCCTGCGCGCGTTTTCCTAGCTGGCTTTGGCTGCGGGAAGATGACAGGTGAAGAAGGAAGAGCAGGGAGAGCCTGAGGCCGCTCCCAGGCGCAGAGGGCAGCTGCAGGCCGCCTCAGGTGGAAGGAATGCAAGCCAGCTCCCTGCAAGGAAGAAGGGCCAGGGCAAGTGGGCCACCCGCTCTATCCCCTTACAGATCTTGAAAACACTGGATAGGATGCTGGAGGTGGTGACGCATGAAGCTTCGCTGAGTTCCAGCGTCCAGAGAGTGGAGATGATCTTGCAGGTCAGGCATCTGCCAGGAGTCAGGCATCTGCCAGGAGCGGGGCTCTCGGGGTCTCTTCCTTGCCCTACCCCAAAGAGGGGCGTAGGGAGCTACGCCCTCCAGAACACTTCTGGAGCGTGCACAGCCCAGCCCGGAACTGGAGCAGCGGAAGGAGTCTGAGTGCCTTTCCCCGCTCCCCTGCTCTGGCAGCTGGCACTGCTGAGCCACCGCCCTCGCCACCCACCCCGTGCCCGCTCTCCTCCCCAGAAGGCAGCAGGGCAGAGAGCTGCTGGGACGTGGCCATGGTGCAAGGGCAGTCCAGCCCCGAAGCTGCGGAGGCAGAGGTGCTGGCACCTCCCTGGGGCAGGTCCCCGTGGAGGTTCCTGTCCTCCCACAGAGGGGACGTGCGGCCGTTTCTGGAGGAGCGTGAGGGAAGGGGCAGAGGTGGCTGGGGGGATGGCATCCGCCTACCTCCCTGACTGCCGCAGGTCACCAGCTGTTGGCAACGGTCCCCGAGGTTGCGAGGTGGCTGGACCCCAGTCCAGGCTTCCTCCCGTGCAGGGCAAGCCTCGGCAGCACGCTGCGTAAACCCAGCAGGTGCTTGGCAGAGCCACCGCTCTGGGAGCTGCCGTCATTTCCCAAGGTCGACCATCGGCTTTTGCCTTCCCAGGTCCTGCTGTCCCTCACGACATCCCCGGAGGTGACCAGACGCCGGAGGGCTGTGGGGAGGATTGTAAGCCTGAGCCAGCACTTGAGACCTGAAACCATGCTGGAGGTAGGGGGCCTGCGACCTCTTGGCACCCCTCGCCCCGTCCTGCTGCCCCAGCGTAGCCGGTAGCGCTGGGCTCCCTGCGAGGGAAGCCTGGGTGTGGGGCAGGGGATCGGGATTGGGAAGGCTCGGCCCTGCGCCAGCATCTTGGACCCTCTCTCCTGGAGCCGCTCCCTCCCGTGCCTTTGTTCTCGGCAGCCAGCTCCGTCCCAGGGCACGGGAGCATTTTGCAGGCCCAGCCCTGGCAGCCCTCCCTCTCTCCCTGCCTCCCTGCCTGCCCCGGGCTTCTGCCCAGCACGCTGCTCGCCCCGAGGCGGCTGCCGCAGGCTGGGTCTCCATGGGGTGCAGCGCGGGGCAGAGCCCTCCAGAGCTCCGGCTACTGCTCCGTTCTCTCTGCCACAGGACGAGCCACACAACTTGGCCTGCAAAGGCATCAGCCCCTTCTTCTACCTGAAGAAGCCTCTGCCATTCCTGGGGCAGGCGCTAGGGCTGCTCACCCTGTGCTATGCCGAGGAGGACCAGGAGATCAGCTGGGGGGCTGGGCAGGCCCTGTGCCTCTTCCACAGGTTCATTCTGCTGCGACATGGTAAGAGAAGCTGGGGCGGGCTGGGGCCTTCCAGCCACAGGGGCCCGGGCATGGCGCCGCGCCACCTCGGCCCCCCCTCCTCTGCTAGAGGAAGGGGCAGCAAACTCCTCCCAGGCTGGAGCAGGGCAGCAGCCGTGCCGCACCAAGCCCCGGGCCCAGGCAGCCCGCCTTGGAGCGGCAGCCTGCGGCCTGTCCCGAGAACCCTTGGGCTGGAGAGCCTGTGGCAGCAGCGTGCCCGGCCTTCTCTCCTCCTGCCCCCGAACAGAAAGCCAGTCCCCACGCTCCTGCCCTTACACAGCCTAAGAGGCGGTTTCCCCTCCTTGCCTGCCACCCTGCCACTTCTCCAGCTCCCCACAGAACAGAGAGCCAGGCACAGAGCTCTCCTTCATGCCCTCACCTGCTGCCCCAGCTCTGCCTTCTTCCTGCCGCTTACGCTGTCTTTTCCCTCCTGCCCAGCCTACCACGCAGCACTCGTGGACCCGGCCATAGAACGGGATCGGGAAGGCATCAGCACCTTCTGGCCCAAGGAAGCCATTGACAACGGGATGGTAACAAACTCCTCCCTTCCTGGGGGTCTTGGCCATGGCGCTGGCAGGAGGCTGAGACGAACCAGTGCATCAGCCACGGCGGGCGATGGCACAGCCTCCCACCCCTCGGGCTGTGGGGAGCCACCGCTTTGGAGTAGTCCAAAGCTTTAGCCCAGCATCACCGCCGCAGCTCCGGCCGTCCTGGCCACCGGCGAGCTCTGCTTGCCGGCAGAGCCAGCAGTGCCCGCCACCAGGGCACTCAGTGTGACACCTTTTCCCTCCCTCTCTCCCTCAGACATTTGGCAGAGCCTTCCTCCCACCCGAGAGGAGCGACTTCCTCCTCGCCGTCTTGACAAACATGGCAGACCCAAGGGTCTCTGACACCCAGCTGGTTGCCAAGATTGTGGAGCACGTCTTGAAAGGCTTCGACCTGCGGCTGACCAAGGTAGGCAGCGTGCAGCCGGCTTGCCCTGTGCGCGTGCCCTGCAGGGGCCGTTCCCCCCGCCCCGAGGCCAGGGCTCGGAGCGCCCAACGGGCAGGCTTTGAGGCCAGCGAAGGGCGGCGCGAGGGAAGCAGTTCTTGGTGGCAGTGGGGCCATGGCTGTGCTCCAGCCCGCTCCAGCCCACTGCCTCCGACAGGTGGAGGAGCTCGTGGAGGCCATGCACAGGCAGCTGGCCTGCATCAGCCAGGAGCCACTCCAGGACATCCTGAGGAGAACCCTTCTCCGAGTGGCCACCTTCAGCCCTCAGGAGGTGGTCACTGGCCTGCTGAAGGTTTCCCCGCACTGTGACGGGTACGTGGCGCGACAGCCTCGGGGGCAGCTCGGGACCTCCGGGGCCTGAGCAAGCAGAAGAGGTGGTGGCCGAGGTGGCCCCGCTGACAGTGTGCTCTGGCTCTGCAGGACTGCCCGGGCCATGTGGAACATGCTGGCCTGTGAGCGCAGCCTCGGGAACGCGGTGCTGTGGGCGCTGCTGCAGGTCAATCAACAATACACCATCCAGTGCAGCAGCAAGAAAATCTACAGCTGCCAATGTTTCCTGGCCGTGAGTGTCTGGACAAGGCTTGCTCCATCCTGCCCGGGGCTGCACGCCCCTCTCCAGCCCCTCTGGCCCTCTCCATCCGCCCCCAAAGCCGGCCCTCCCCGGGGCACCTGGCCCAGGGCCCTTGGGCCACAGCCGGGCAGGGCAGCGCGTGCCGCTCGGCCCCACGGCGTGCAGGCAGGCCGCCTGCCCTGGCCCTGCTGCCCTCGGCGGCCCCACTCCCCGCCCGCCGCCTCCAGCCGGCTCGGCAGCGGGGAAGCCCGGGGCAGGGTGGCTGCTGGCCAGAGCAGGCTGTGCCGCAGGGACACGACTCCAGTGAGAGCCGTGCTGGGCTGTTTCTGCAGGTGGCCCGTGCCATGCACGAGATCTTCCTGGAGCCCTCCAGCCGACGGTCCGTGCATTTGCTTCTTAGCCGGCTCTTCATGGAAGTGCTCTTCCAGATCTCACACAGCCTGCACAGCCCACAGATGGGCTGCTGCCGCTCTTGCCGTGAGAGCAGGACACCCAACCATCCTTCATTGCTCAGGTGCTCCGGCACTCCTCGGGTGCCCCATCCCCGTCCCTGGGCTCTCCCCGGGCCCGGAGCCGAAGCCGGGACTGGGGCTCCACGTGTGACCACGCTTTGCTCTGCCTGCAGGAACGCAGTGAGCGCCATGCAAGCTCTCTTCCAGTGCCTGGGCGGTGCCTCCCTGGTCGAAGACATCGGGAGGCAGGGTGCCTGGGACATGCTCACGAGCGCCGAGACCTACCACAGCGGTGTTGCCGTGCTGGCTAGGTGAGAGCCTGCTCAGCCGTCCTTGCCTGCCCGGGCGTTTCTCCCCTGGCGGTGAAGGGCCGCCTGTACGATCCCCGTCCTGGTGGGTGGTGGAGCGCGAGCAGCCAAGGCCGGGCACACAAGCTGCCCCCCAGCTGGCAGCGCAGTCCCAGAGAGGTTGCCTGCCCAGCTCGGTGCTGCCAACGCCTTCTTCCCCCGGCCAGGGTGCTGCGGCGTGAAGAACCGGCCTGCTGCATCACTGTGTCTGAGCAGGCGGTCAACAGCCTCTTGCAGTGTCAGGCCGTGCAGGACGTTGGCGCCATGACGGTCTTCGTGGAGGTGGGCCTGCTGGCACGCGCTGCCTCTCTGAGGGCAGGCGGGGGCAAGCCGGGCTGCCTGCGTGGACAGAGGGCTGAGGGGAGGCAGCGAGGGCCCTCTGTGGACCCTGCTGCCTCCCGCCTGGGCTGTGACTGGCCCCGGTGCCTTGCCCCGAGCCGTCCGGGAGCTCTGCTGCCTGTGCTGGGCTCTCACTCTGCTGCCAATTGCGTTTCAGCTCCTGGATTACACCGATTGTGAGCACGTCCACGGCCAGTTCCTGGACATCCTGGAGTCCCACATGAAGAGCAAGAACGTGGTGCTCCGCAGGCTGGTAGTCAGAATCCTGGTCACGCTGTCCAGGAGACAGGACCAGGTGGGCAGGGGCAGCCAGGCACAGTGTGGGTGTCCACCTGGGGCTGGGCTGCAGGTGCGGAGCGTGCAGCGGCTTGCTCGGGCTTTGCCAGGAATCGGGAGCGGCGGGACCACTGCCTGCTCCCCCCGCTGCCCCGTTCAGTGGCCTGTGACCACTTCAGGCCCGGCCCTGGGCTGAGCCGCACATGGAGAGATCTCCGCCTGACCGGCCCTGCAACCTCGACACGCAGCGTGGCTTTAGCGGTGTGCTCCTCGATTGCATCGCATGACAAAAGGGTATGTTTCTCGTAGGTGGGAACGCTGCAAGACCTGCTGCCAGAGGTCGTGCAGCTACTGCAGGACAGCGACTGCGACGTTAGGACAGCAGCCCTGACTGCCCTCAGCAACGTGCTCCACCTGGCTGTCCCCGTTGCTCTGCAGCTGGTCAGGATGCTTCCGCCCCTCTTTGAAAACGTAAGGCGTCGGGAGAGCGGAGGCATGGTTAGCATGCCGGGGGGGGCATGCGTGCCGGTCTGGGGTGGTGCGTCCCTCTGCGCGCATGCCCACTGGCCCGTGAGTCCTTCTCCTCACTGCAAAGGGAGAGCCACAAGCATTTGTCCCCTCACCGTCGGCTTGGAGGAGCCAGGACGGAGGTCCTCCCCTCTTCCTTCTCTCCTCCTAGGAGTCCAGCTACGTGCGAAAGTGCTCCATCCTCCTCTGCACAGATGCGATGGAGGTTGCAGGCAGCACCCACAAAGAACATATGCAGAAGGATGTGCAGAGGATCCTGATGCCCCTGTTCTTCCACCTGCATGACAAGGACCACAGCGTGGCTCAGGTGGGGATTTCTAAGCCCTTTGAAGGTGCTGCAGCTGGGGCCCTGAGGAGGGCTCCGAGCCCCTCCCAGCTGGCAGCAGCTGAGGAGGTGGGCAGGGACATGTCCTACCCCTGCCCTGCTCCATGCAGCAGAGCAGAGCAGCAGTGCGCGGCCACCCTAACACCTAAGGCCTGGAGCTCCCCTGGGCTTCCCAGGGGCGCCTGCAGATGCCTGAGGCCAGGGCTTGGACCCACAACCCTTGCTGCCCCCCTGCCCTGCACAGGGACCCCCAGATCCTGTCCCCTGAGCGGCGGTGCCATCTCCCACTCTCTGCTGCTCTGCAGGCCTCCTGGGAAGCCCTCCTGGGAGCTGCCAAGTTCCTGAAGCGGAGGCAGATCAGGAAGCTGCTGGAGACAAAGCAGCCATGGCGAATCGGCAAGTGCCTGGTAAGGGCAGCCTCGAAGCCCCACAGCCAGCCTGGAGAAGCCCCTCTCCCCCAGCACCCAGCGCGTGGGGCTGGCAGCTGGGCCCCTGCCTACTGCGGCGTCCTGGGGGCGCGGGCAGGGGAAGGCAGGAAAGGCCAGCCCCGGGCACAGGGGGAGGCTCTGGGCCAACCCTGTCCCCTCCTGCTCTCTCCAGCTGGCGGAGGGCAGAGGCAGAGCGGAGGAGTACCTGTGGCAGAGCCTGCTCTACCTGCGGAGCCCACAGCAGCCCTTGCGCGAGGCAGCCGTCAGGCTCATCGGTGAGCCACAACCCGGCCGGGGGTCCCTCCCTGCTCCGCGGCAGCTGAGCCCCAGCCACGGCTGCTGCCGAATGCACGGGGAGCCTGCAGAGCCCCGACTGCCCGATGCGGGGCCGGGCGCCCACGGGGCTTCCTGCCGCCCTCTCCCACCCCTGCCCACGCAGGGGCAGCTGCTGGCAGCCTTGCGGGGTCCCTGGCTGCCGCCTTGGGCTTCACCCTCAGGGCACCGGCCTGGGATCAGCCGGGCCCGAGGGCAGGAGGGCGCATGGCCAGGCCCGTGGGGCCGGTGGGGGGGAGTCGGGCTGCTGGGGCAGGCAGGCCAGCGGGGTCTGTGACGGGCTGTGTGTGCCTAGGGCTCGCCGGGCGGCAGCTGAGGGATGTGCGCCAGGAGGAGCTCCAGGTCATCTACGACGGTGAGCGAGGGCAGCAGGGTGTGTGCTGGGGCTGGCAGGGAGCAGAAGAGCCCCTGCTAGGGAGCTCCGGTCCCTGCCCTGGCCAGGGAGGGCTCTGCTCCCTGCGCAGGCAGAGCAGAGAGACATTTCAGGAGCTTGTGGGGCATTGGTGGCCAGCATCTTGTGGCTCATGCCAGCGCCTCTGGCTCCCTCCTGGCCTTGGGAAGAGCTGGGGCAGGGCACGAGGGGCCCTGGCCGCAGGGGCTCCGGAGCTCTCTGCAGATCTGGGCTCTCACCTCGCCTCTCTTCCTTTCTGCCCCAGCTCTTGAAGGCGCGGCAAGCGACAGCAGCCTGTGGGTCTCTTCCCTGGCGGCTCAAACCCTGCTGAAGGTGAAGGCTATGGTGGAAAAGCCTCCCTCCAGATTCCGCCTGCAAGCGCTGTGGTCCCAGCCTTGGAGGCGATGGAGGAGGAGGAGGAGGAGCACAACTAACCTGCCTGTGTCTCTCAGCCAGTAATAAAAAGACGGTGGAACTTCACGTGGTGTTTGAGCTCTTCTTGCCCGTCCTGCACTGCCCTGCTCCCCCTCAAACACCCATGGGGACCTACTCTGCCAGGCCGCCCTCACACTGTGCAGAGCCCCGCCACCCCCCGACAGCTGGAGGGGCCGCATCGGGGCTGTCCAGCTACGAAATCCGCCGTGTCGGAGCCGGTTGCTTCTCTACCACCCGCTGGATTGGCCAAGCGTTAGATAGGAGTGTGTTAATTAAAGCTTATATATGTCTACATATATATTCATACAGATATAATGCCCTTAGTCTATCATCCATCCCTCTAAAATGTCCCTTGAGTTCCTTGAGTCCCATTGCCGCGGAGACCAGCTTCAGGGCAGGTAAGACTGCGCTGGGGAAGGGATCTGCAGCGCAAAGGGCCGCCAAAAAGCTCTTTTGGGGGCTTTTGGAAGCCGGCAAAAGGCCTCGGCCTGTGCTGAGGGCTGTCAGCTGGTGGGCGGGCTGCTGAGTGAGCCTGGGGGCGGAGACAGCACCTCCCCCGGTTGATCAAGCCACCAGGTTATAGGAAGCCTCCGGGAGGGCAGGGACTAGTCCCTGGCTACAGAGCAACCAGTGCTCACCCCAACTGACGCTTGACTCACAAGGTCTCGCTTGTGTGTAGAGATCCAGCCGTGGTTGCTACCCGGTCGAAGGCTGCTGTTAAAAAAACTGTGGGCACCCAGGGAGGGGCCCCGCACAAACATATGGGCCTCCAGGCCTCTGGCTGCAAAGAGTGCCGGAGCCTGGCACTCGCGATGGAGGGCAGCAGAGACAACACCTGTGTCAGATGTGAACAGGTGAATGATCTGCTCATTCTGGTGGCTGAGCTGAAGGAGGAAGTGGAAAGGTTGAGGAGTATCAGAGAACGCGAGAGGGAGAGGGACCGGTGGACCCGCTCCCTGAGAGAAAGGGAAGAGGGTGAGGCCCCACACAAGTCAGAGGATCCCCTCCCCTCTCGTCACCAGGCAATAGGAGGGCATGGCAGAGAAGAGGGGGAATGGAAACAGGTCCCTGCTCTGGAAGCGGGCGAATCCCCTCCCGGCCCCTCCCACCTTCCCAGTTACCCTTGCAGAACAGATAGGAAGCCCTGCAGGAGGAGCTGGCTGTTGGAGAGGAGGATGATACACCCAGGCCAGAAATGTCAGAAAGACCAAGTCGCCATGGACCCAGCATCACAACTGGCTCCAAAAGGAAAAGCAGACGGGCCATTGTTGTGGGTGACTCTCTATTGAGGGGGGCGGAGGGGCCGATGTGCCGTCCAGACCCACTTCACAGGGAAGTCTGCTGCCTCCCTGGGGCACGGGTCAGGGATGAGTTGGACAAACTTCCGGCCCTAGTAAACTCCTCTGGCTATTACCCCCTCTTAGTATTTCAGGTGGGTAGTGATGAAGTGGGTAGGAGCCCAAAATCAATTAAAAGAGATTTTTGAGCCTTGGGGCGGCGGCTTGAGGGATCAGGAACACAAGTTGTATTCTCCTCCATCCCTTCAGTGGCAATCGTGAATGAGGAAATTAACAGGAAGAGGCAAAAGGTCAACTCGTGGCTCCGGGACTGGTGTTATCGGCAGGGCTTTGGGTTCTTTGATCACAGGCTGCTATAGGAGTCACCTGACCTGCTGGTGGCAGGTGGAAGGCACCTGTCTCAGAAGGGGAAAAGAATTTTGGGGCAGGAGTTAGCAAGGCTCGTTGACAGGGCTTTAAACTAGATATGAGGGGGGAAGGGGAGATAACTGGGCCTGTCAGGAATAAACCCAAGGGAGGCATGCCAGGGCTTGAAGGATGGTGGGCTAGCGAGGACTCTCCCTCTGCCATTTCATTTGAGAGAAGGGAGAGACCTTTAGAAATCATGGAAGCACCTGAGAGGGGTCTGGTGGGAAATGGGGCCCACACTCACAAAAGGGTGCTGGAGTCATTGGCACATCTGAAGTGCTTCTATACCAATGCACGCAGTATGCGCAACAAACAGGGGGAGCTTGAAGCCATGATGCACCAGGGAAACTATGACCTAGTGGCTATCACAGAAACGTGGTGGGATGCCTCACACAACTGGAGTGCCACAAGCGATGGCGACAAGCTCTTCAGGAGGGACAGACAGGAAAGGAGAGGCGGAGGAGTGGCCCTGTATATTAGAGAATGCTATGAGAGCTCGGAAATCAAGTATACTGATGATGGGGTGGAGAGCGTTTGGATGAGGTTAAGGGCCGATAAAGCCGATATCGCTGTGGGAGTCTGCTACAGACCTCCCGACCGAAGCAGTGAGGCGGACGAAGCTTTCTGTAAGCAGCTGGGGGAAATCTCGCAGTCACTTGCCGTTGTTCTTGTGGGGGACTTGAACCTGCCGGGTCTCTGCTGGGAATACAACACAGCAGAGAGGGAGCAATCCAGGAGGATCCTGGAATGTGTGGAAGAGAACTTCCTCACACAGCTGGTAAGCGAGCCGACGAGGGAAGGTGCCCTCCTGGACCTGCTTCTCGTGAACAGGGAAGATCTTGTGGGGGAAGTAAAGGCTGGTGGCCGTCTAGGGCACAGTGATCGTGAGATGATTGAATTTCTGATTCTTGGGGAAACAAGGAGAGGGGTTAGCACAAGTGCCGCCCTAGACTTCCGGGGGGCAAATTTTGACCCGTTGAGAAGACTGCTGGACAAAATCCCTTGGGAGGCTGCCCTGAAGGATATAGAAGCCCAGGAAGGCTGGACATACTGCAAGAGAGAAGTCTTAAAGGCACAGCAGGAGGCTGTCCCTGTGTGCCGAAAAACAAGTAGGCGGGGAAGGAGACCGGCCTGGCTAAGTAGGGACCTTTGGCTGGACCTCAAGAACAAAAGGAGAGTCTATGACCTCTGGAAGAGGGGGCAGGTCGGTCTCTCATGAAGACTATAAGGATATAGCGAAGCTATGCAGGGAGAAAATTAGGAGAGCCAAAGCGCAGCTAGAGCTCAACCTAGCTACAGCTGTTAAGGATAACAAAAAATGTTTCTATAAATTCATTAACAACTAAAGGAGGATTAGGGAAAATCTCCCTCCCTTATTGGATGCAGAGGGAAACAGAGTCACAAAGGATGAGGAAAAGGCTGAGGTGCTCAATGCCTACTTTGCCTCAGTCTTTAGCAGTGGAACTAGCTGTTCCCTGGGCACCCAGCCTCGTGAGCTAGGAGACAGGGAGGGGAAGCTGAAGGAGGTCATCACAATGAAAGAGGAAGTGAATAGTGACCTGCTACGCCGCTTGGATGCGCACAAGTCTATGGGACCGGGTGGGTTACATCCAAGAGTGCTGAAAGAGTTGGCAGACGTGCTCGCCAAGCCACTTTCCATGATCTACCTGAAGTCATGGCTAACTGGGGAGGTCCCAATGGACTGGAGGGTAGCAAACGTAGCGCCCGTCTACAAAAAAGGCAGAAAGGAGGATCCGGGAAACTGTAGGCCTGTCAGTCTGACCTCGCTAGCAGGGAAGCTCATGGAGCAGACCATCTTGAGTGCCATTACAAGTCATATAATGGACAAGCAGGGGATCAGGCCCAGTCAGCATGGGTTTAGGAAAGGCAGGTCCTGCCTGACGAACCTGATCTCCTTCTGTGACAAGATGACCCGATTGTTGGATGAGGGAAAGGCTGTGGGCATTGTCTACCTAGACTTTCGAAAAGCATTTGACACTGTCCCCCATAGAATTCTCATGGAAAAACTGGCGGCTCGTGGCCTGGATGAGCATACGATCGGCTGGATCAAGCACTGGCTGGCTGGGCGGTCCCCAAGAGTGGTGGTCAATGGAGTTAAATTCAGCCGGCGGCCGGTCACAAGTGGTGTCCCTCAGGGCTCGGTGTTGGGACCATTTCTGTTCAACATCTGTGTCGATGACCTTGATAACAACATGGAGTGTATCATCAGCAAGTTTGCAGATGACGCGAAGCTAAGCGGGAGTGTTGATCTCCGTGAGGATAGGGAGGCTCTATAGAGAGACTTGGATAGATTGGACCGATGGGCCAATGCTAACGGTATGAGCTTCACCAAGGCCAAGTGCCGGGTCCTGCACTTGGGCCACAAGAACGCCATGCATCGCTGCAGGCTTGGGGCAGTGTGGCTGGAGAGCTGCCTGGCAGAAAAGGACCTGGGGGTTCTAATTGACAAGCGGCTGAACATGAGCCAGCAGTGTGCCCAGGTGGCCAAGAGGGCCAATGGCCTCCTGGCTTGTATTAGAAATAGTGTGACCAGCAGGAGGAGGGAGGTGATTGTCCCCCTGTACTCAGCACTGGTGAGGCCACCCCTTGAGTATTGTGTCCAGTTCGGGGCACCTCGAGGTGCTGGAGCGAGTGCAGAGGAGGGCAACGAAGCTGGTGAAGGGCCTGGAGAATAAATCTGATGAGGAGCGACTGAAGGAGCTGGGAGGGTTTAGTTTGAGGAAGAGGAGGCTGAGGGGAGACCTCATCGCTCTCTACAACTACTTGAAAGGCCATTGTAGAGAGGTTGGTGCTGGTCTCTTCTCACAGGTAATTGGCGATAGAACAAGAGGGAATGGCTTCAAGCTGCAACAGGGTAGGCTTAGGCTGGACATAAGGGAAAAATTCTTCACAGAAAGAGTGGTCAGACACTGGAATAGGCTGCCCAGGGAGGTGGTGGAGTCACCATCCCGGAATGTGTTTAAGAGTCGTTTAGATGTGGCGTTGAGGGATATGGTGTAAGGGAGAACTTTGTAGAGTGGAGTTGATGGTTGGACTCGGTGATCCCAAGGGTCTTTTCCTACCTAAATGATTCTATGGTTCTGTGATTTAATGCATGGCTTTGGGCTCCATCTGTCAGAACGGTCTCTCAGGGCAGGTGAGGTGCTGTGTGGGGCTGGACTGTTGCACGCTGTATTGTTGGAACCTGTGGCTGGTGTACACGGTGCAGGTCATGCCCACAGTCCATGGGCTGAAGGTGTAGATCTTGACGAAGCCGCTGGGCACCAGCTGCTGAGGTCAGTTCTGATCCCATCATCGCTGCGCTTTACTCGTTTTTTCATGCAAGTCCATCTGTCCTTAACTTGGGTGATTCTTACTGTAGTACCACCGATAGCAATTAGAGTAATAAGGACACAGTGGCAGGGTTACTTAGCAATTAACATCATGCAATTTGATTCCTTGGCTATTCTCGCCCAAAATCAGATCCCCATGAGGTGCACATCGGACTTCCCCATCGTTCCGCATCACCCGCCAAGCACACCCAGGTCCTTGGGCAAAAGCACTCCCATGGGTGGGTTTGCCTTTGCCTGAGGCAGGACTAACCCCGACTGTCTTCCCTAAAGTATTCTTCATGTGCACTTCGGGGACTTTATCCCCTTCTACGGGCCGTGGAAGTTTTGTTTGGGCAGGGCCAGCTCGACTGGTAGTTCCCCTGGTGTTGTCTAGCCAGGTAGCTTTTGCTAAATGTGTAGCCTGCCGTTTCAGTCGGGACGGACAAACGACAAGACTCTCCTTGAAGAGTTAAGTTAAGCTCTCTCTTTATTGCAAACTTGGCTTTCTTATATATCTAATCCTTTGTTCACGCTCCGTTCAGTACCTCCCCCAGGCACGCTCGGGGTGCCGGGAGGGGTGGAGAGTGGCTGCACCAGCGGTGGCGATACCGTAAGCCCACGATTAAGGACTCTCTAAGACTCAATTTTGGAGTGTTAGAAAGCAGGCATTCTTTATTGCAGCGCTGGGCGGACCAGGAACCCCTTTGCCTAATGTGCAAGCCGGGTTGCTCAACTACAAAGGTTAGAAGCAAGCGGAATATACATCTTAATTACATTTCCCAGAAATTATTAACACATTCCTATTATTACCTAGAACTCATTACTATATGTAAATGTCCTTGACGCATGCGCATCCATGTCCATTGGTGGTCTTCTGGGGTCCTGCTCGTCACTAAGTCCAGTCTGGGTCTTCCCCAGTGCCTGCCGGTGACGTCATCCTGGGAGCTTAATGCAGTTTTGTCTATAGCGTATCTATTTCAGTATTTTCCTTTTTATTTTATTCTTAATATTTTATTAAAGTAATTTAGTTTCTTCTAAACTCGTTGTCCTGGTTCCGGTGGGGATAGGGTTAACTTTTCCTGGTATTCCATGCCATGTGAGCCACGCCCACCCTGAGCTGCCGGGGGAGGGGGCAGGAAGTTGCTGCTTAAAAGCGGGCTGGGGCGGCCCGGGTCCGGCCGGCGAGCGGCGAGCGGCGGGGGGAGCGGCGGTTCCGTAATCGCGTTTGTATATTCCCCTATCCGTGTTGTTGTTGTTGTTGTTTGCCTGTTCCCTTTGCTGTTCTATTAAACTGCCTTTGTCTCAACCCAAGAGTCTTGCCTTTTCTTACGATTCTTCCTGTGTTTGGAAGGCACGAGCGAGCGGCACGTGGTTCTTTGTTGCCGTCTGAGGCTAAACCACGGCAGTCCTTTTTGGCGCCCAACGTGGGGCTCGAAGGGTTGAGATAACGACAGAATCCAACTAGAACGTGGAAAAAACGGTTTTGGTTTTTTTTTTGTATGCATTTATTTTATTAGGTAAGTAGTCACTGGTCATCATGTTGCTTGGTTTGTTCTCATGGCTGTGTTACATAAATTCCTATATGGCTTATGTACTCCCTGCGATGCTGTTTACCATGTCTGGAACAGGGATGAGGATTATCATTCTGCTGTCCTGTGCGATATCTGTTTATGATATGATAACATCACTGTTCAGACGGCTATTTTGGGGTGTTTATGCGGTTTTGCTGTCCTGTCCGTACATTGGACACCGTCTCTCAGAATTTGTTAATAATTTCCCCAGCCCTTTTGCCTCCCTTTTCTCCTTCGGGTCAGGTATGACAGCTTTTGAGAATTTTGAATATCCTTGGGATACTCAAACTAGCGTGTTCATAGTGCTATGTCTCCTGAATACGTTCCAGGTCTTGTTTAGGGTTAAGCGACTATTTAAGACTACCACCCGGAGATCTGCTCCGAGGCTGGATAGTCAGGGGTGGCATGGCATGTGGGAGAGCATGGGCAGGTACCTAGAGAACTACTCACCTCCAATGGTCTGGGACTTTACCCCTGAACAATTACAGGACCCTGATAAAGTGGTAGAATATTTGAAGGGAAAATGCTGTGGCTATTCTAGAGAGGCACAACTCACCGCGCTGTGCTGGGCCCTGGCCAGTATCTACCAGGCACTGCTCAGAATTATGCAGCACCCTCAAGGGGAAGAGATGGAAACCAGACCTGCGGCGGCCCCTGCGGCTGCTGCAGCCCCTGCGGCAGCCCCTGCGGCGGCCCCTGCGGCTGCTGCAGCCCCTGCGGCGGCCCCTGCGGCTGCTGCAATCCTTGTGACGGACACTGCGGCTACTGCAATCCTTGCGACAGACACTGCGGCTACTGCAACCCCCGTGGTAGCCACTGCCACTGAACCAGGGAACCAACCCATGCCAGTATCAGTTGCCCCCATACAGAAGAAGAAGTACACAAAGAAATCAGTTCGCTTAGTAAGAGATGATGATGAACCAGGGCCATCACGAGAGCAGGAGGAAGAGGCAGAACCAGAGATAATTACTCGATCCCTATCCTTGAGTGAGCTGCGGGATATGCGAAAAGATTTCAGCCAACTTTCAGGCGAGCACATTGTCACCTGGCTGCTCCGGTGCTGGGATAATGGGGCCAGTAGCCTGGAATTAGAGGGTAGGGAGGCCAGGCAGCTGGGATCCCTGTCTAGGGAAGGCGGCATTGACAAGGCGATCGGGAAAAAGACCCAAGCCCTCAGCCTCTGGAAACGACTCCTGTTAGGCGTGAGGGAGAGGTACCCCTTCAGCGAGGATGTTGTATGTCAGCCAAGCAAGTGGACTACCATGGAAAGAGGTATCCAGTACCTGAGAGAATTAGCCGTGCGGGAGATGATTTATTATGACTTGGACAATGCAGACTTACCCACAGACCCTGATGAGGTGCGATGCACAAGGCCCATGTGGCGGAAGTTTGTACGGAGCGCACCATCGTCATATGCCAACTCCCTGGCAGTAATGGAATGGAAAGGTGAAGAGGGACCAACGGTGGATGAGGTAGTTGGCCGGCTCCGGCGATATGAAGAAAGTCTCTCTTCCCCCCTTGTCTCAGCTGTGGAGAAACTGTCGCAGAAGGTCCAGCAACTTGAAGAGAATATGTCCTACTCCCCACCTGCACGGGCCAGCATCTCAGCTATTAGAAGCAGGCATTTCCCCACTCAAGAGAGAGAGTACAGAGGGTACACACCACGAGGCACCCTGTGGTTCTACCTGCGGGACCACGGAGAGGACATGAGGAAGTGGGACGGACAACCTACTTCGATCCTGCGGACACGGGTACAGGAGTTGCAAGGAAGGACAACCACAAAAGGGGATCCCTCCAGGAAAAGTGCCGCCCCAGTTTCCAGTGGGCCGTTCCCCAGACAAAGCAGAAGGCTTGATCTTGCTTCTGATCCTCTTGAAGGAACTTCCAAGTCATTTATGCAAGAAGTGAGTAATGGATACTATGACCAGTATTAGGGGGGCCCTGCCTCCGGCCAGGTGGAGGAAAGGGATAACCGGGTTTATTGGACGGTGTGGATTCGATGGCCTGGCACATCAGACCCACAGGAGTATAAGGCTCTAGTGGACACGGGTGCGCAGTGTACTTTAATACCATCAAGCTATAGAGGGGCAGAACCCATTTGTATTTCTGGGGTGACAGGGGGATCCCAAGAGTGGACTGTACTGGAGGCAGAAGTGAGCCTAACTGGGAATGAGTGGCAAAAGCATCCCATTGTGACTGGCCCAGAGGCTCCATGCATCCTTGGTATAGATTACCTCAGGAGAGGGTATTTTAAGGACCCAAAAGGGTACCGCTGGGCCTTTGGCATAGCTGCTTTGGAGACAGAGGAAGTTAAACAGTTGTCTGCCTTGCCTGGTCTCTCGGAGGATTCTTCTGTTGTGGGGTTGTTGAGGGTCAAAGAACAACAGGTGCCGATTGCTACCACAACGGTGCATCGGCGGCAGTATCGCACTAACCGAGACTCTCTGATTCCCATCCATGAGCTGATTCGTCAACTAGAGGTTCAAGGAGTGATCAGCAAGACTCGCTCACCCTTTAACAGTCCCATATGGCCGGTGCGAAAATCTAATGGAGAGTGGAGGCTAACTGTAGACTATCGTGGTCTGAATGAAGTCACGCCACCGCTGAGTGCTGCTGTGCCGGACATGCTAGAACTCCAGTACGAACTGGAGTCCAAGGCAGCCAAGTGGTATGCCACGATTGATATAGCGAATGCATTCTTCTCAATCCCTTTGGCAGCAGAGTGCAGGCCACAGTTTGCTTTCACTTGGAGGGGCATCCAATACACCTGGAATCGACTGCCCCAGGGGTGGAAACACAGCCCCACCATTTGCCATGGACTGATCCAGACTGCACTGGAACAGGGTGAAGCTCCAGAACATCTGCAGTGCATTGATGACATCATTGTATGGGGAAACACAGCAGAAGAAGTTTTTGAGAAAGGGAGTAAAATAGTCCAAATCCTTCTGAACGCTGGTTTTGCTATAAAGCGAAGTAAGGTCAAGGGACCTGCGCAGGAGATCCAGTTTTTAGGAATAAAATGGCAAGATGGACGCCGTCAGATTCCAATGGATGTGATCAACAAAATAGCAGCTATGTCTCCACCAACTAGTAAAAAGGAAACACAGGCTTTCTTAGGTATTGTGGGTTTTTGGAGAATGCATATCCCAGATTACAGTCAAATTGTAAGCCCTCTGTATCAAGTAACCCGGAAGAAGAATGATTTTAAATGGGGTCCTGAGCAACGACAAGCTTTTGAACAAATCAAACAGGAAATAGTCCATGCAGTGGCCCTGGGGCCAGTCCGGGCAGGACAAGATGTTAAAAATGTGCTCTACACTGCAGCCGGGGAGAACGGCCCTACCTGGAGCCTCTGGCAGAAAGCACCAGGGGAGACTCGAGGTCGACCCCTAGGGTTTTGGAGTCGTGGATACAGAGGATCCGAAGCCCGCTACACTCCAACAGAAAAAGAGATATTGGCAGCATATGAAGGGGTTCGAGCTGCTTCGGAAGTGGTTGGTACAGAAGCACAGCTCCTCTTAGCACCTCGACTGCCGGTGCTGGGTTGGATGTTCAAAGAAAGGGTCCCCACCACACATCATGCAACCGATGCTACATGGAGTAAGTGGATTGCACTGATCACGCAGCGAACTCGAATGGGAAACCCCAGTCGCCCGGGAATTCTGGAAGTGATCATGGACTGGCCAGAAGGCAAGGATTTCGGAATGTCACCAGAGGAGGAGGTGACGCGTGCAGAAGAGGCCCCACCATATAATAAACTGCCAGAAAATGAGAAGAAATATGCCCTGTTCACTGATGGGTCCTGCCGTATTGTGGGAAAGCATCGAAAGTGGAAGGCTGCTGTGTGGAGTCCTACACGACGGGTTGCAGAAGCCAGTGAGGGACAGGGTGAATCGAGCCAGTTTGCAGAGGTGAAGGCTATTCAGCTGGCTTTGGACATTGCTGAGCGAGAAAAATGGCCAGTACTTTATCTCTACACTGACTCATGGATGGTGGCAAATGCTCTGTGGGGATGGTTACAGCAGTGGAAGCAGGGCAACTGGCAGCGCAGAGGCAAACCCATCTGGGCTGCTGACCTATGGCAAGATATTGCTGCCCGGATAGAGAATCTGGTTGTGAAAGTACGCCATGTAGATGCCCACGTACCAAAGAATCGGGCCACGGAGAAACATCAGAACAACCAGCAGGTGGATCGGGCCGCTAGGATTGAAGTGGCTCAGGTGGATCTGGACTGGCAACATAAGGGTGAACTATTCATAGCTCGGTGGGCCCATGACTCCTCAGGCCATCAAGGGAGAGATGCGACATATAGATGGGCTCGTGACCGAGGGGTGGACTTGACCATGGACACTATTGCACAGGTCATCCATGAATGTGAGACATGCGCTGCGATCAAACAAGCCAAGTGTTTGAAGCCTCTTTGGTATGGAGGGCGATGGCTGAAATACAAATATGGGGAGGCCTGGCAGATTGATTATATCACGCTGCCACAAACCCGTCAAGGCAAGCGCTATGTGCTCACAATGGTGGAAGCAACCACTGGATGGCTGGAAACATACCCTGTGCCCCATGCCACTGCCCGGAACACTATCCTGGGCCTTGAAAAGCAAGTCCTGTGGCGACATGGTACCCCAGAGAGAACTGAGTCGGACAATGGGACTCATTTCGAAACAGCCTCATAGACACCTGGGCCAAAGAGCATGGTATCGAGTGGGTGTATCACATCCCCTATCACGCCCCAGCCTCTGGGAAGATAGAACGATACAATGGACTGTTAAAAACTACACTGAGAGCAATGGGTGGTGGGACTTTCAAACACTGGGATACGCATTTAGCAAAAGCTACCTGGCTAGTTAACACCAGGGGATCTAACAATCGGGCTGGCCCTGCCCAATCAAAACTTCCACGTACTGTAGAAGGGGATAAAGTCCCCGTAGTGCACATGAAGAATATGCTAGGGAAGACAGTCTGGGTTAGTCCTGCCTCAGGCAAAGGCAAACCCATCCGTGGGATTGCTTTTGCCCAAGGACCTGGGTGCACTTGGTGGGTGATGCGGAAGGATGGGGAAGTCCGATGTGTACCTCATGGAGATCTGATTTTGGGCGAGAATAGCCAATGAATCAGATTGTGTGCTGTTAATTGCTAAGTAACACTGTCACTGTATGTCCTCATTGCTATCAGTTGTACTACAAGTAAGGCACAGGGATGATGGGATAAGAACTGATCTCAGCAGCCGGCGCCCAGCAGTTTCCTCAAGATCTACATCTTCAGCCTACAGACTGCGTGCATGAGCCACACCAGGTGCACCAGTCACAAGCTCCGAAAAATACAGCATGCAACAGACCAGCACCACCCAGCATCTCACCTGCCCTGAGAGACTGTTCTAACAGATGGAGCCCAAAGCTGTGGATTAAAAGAACTCAACGGACACTTTGGAGGGATGACCCATAAACTAAGGGTATTATATGTGTGTATATATATATATATAACAGGGGAAAGTGGTGGCAATTCATTGGAACCTGCTGGGCATGGCATAGATGGTATGGAATAAGGGGTGGATAATGTCCTGGTTCCGGTGGGGATAAGGTTAACTTTTCCTGGTATTCCATGCCATGTGAGCCACGCCCACCCTGAGCTGCCGGGGGAGGGGGCA
The DNA here is from genome assembly GCF_028500815.1 of Rissa tridactyla. Lineage (NCBI taxonomy): Eukaryota > Metazoa > Chordata > Aves > Charadriiformes > Laridae > Rissa > Rissa tridactyla. The sequence continues at coordinate 5,318,967 of NC_071497.1, forward strand.
GGAAGTTGCTGCTTAAAAGCGGGCTGGGGCGGCCCGGGTCCGGCCGGCGAGCGGCGAGCGGCGGGGGGAGCGGCGGTTCCGTAATCGCGTTTGTATATTCCCCTATCCGTGTTGTTGTTGTTGTTGTTTGCCTGTTCCCTTTGCTGTTCTATTAAACTGCCTTTGTCTCAACCCAAGAGTCTTGCCTTTTCTTACGATTCTTCCTGTGTTTGGAAGGCACGAGCGAGCGGCACGTGGTTCTTTGTTGCCGTCTGAGGCTAAACCACGGCACTCGTAAATCTCTCTTTTTCTCTCCCCCTCCTCCCCATGCACGAGAGGCTGCGGGGGAACATCTGTTGCCGGCCATTGGACAATGTGGCCAAAACCACAAGTCTCTTCTCCCAGGTAACAGGCAACAGAACAAGAGGAAAAGGCCTCATGTTGCACCAAGGGAGGTTTAGATTGGATATTAGGAAAAATTTTTACGCAGCATTGGAGCAGGCAGCCCGGGAAAGTGGTTGAGGCACCATCCCTGGAGGTATTTAAAAGGTGGATAGACATAGTGCTCAGAGATACGGTTTAGAGATGGTTTTTTGTCAGAGTTAGGTTGGCGGTTGGGCTAGATGATCTGAAAGGTCCCTTCCAACCTAGGCGATTCTATGATTCTGTGACCCCTAAAACCTCCTTTCAGGTAGTTGTGGAGAGCAAGAAGGTCTCCCCTCAGCCTCCTTTTCTGCAGGCTGAAGAACCCCAGCTCCCTCGGCCGCTCCTCATAAGACTTCTTCTCCAGACTCCGTTGCCCTTGTCTGGACCCTCTCCAGCTCCTCAATGTCTTTCTTGTGGTGAGGGGCCCTAAACTGGACACAGCACTCGAGGTGGGGCCTCACTGGTGACGAGTACAGGGGGATGATCACTGCCCTGGTCCTACTCACCACACTGTTCCTGATACAGGCCAGGATGCTGCTGGCCTTCTTGGCCACCTGGGCACACTGCTGCCTCATATTCAGCTGGCTGTTGACCGACACCCCCAGGTCCTTTTCTGACAGTTGTTGTGACCCAGGTGCAGTACCCAGCGCTTGGCCTTATTGAACCTCACGCTGCTGGCCTCGGCCCAACATTCCAACCTGTCCAGATCCCTCTGTAGAGCCTTCCTACCCTCCAGCAGATCAACACTCCCGCCCAACTCGGTGTCCTCTGCAAACTTACTGAAGGTGCACTCGACCCCCTCATGCAGATCATTGATAAAGATATTATCATAGAATCGTAGAATGGTTTGGCTTGGCAGGGACCTTAAAGATCATCCAGTTTCACTCCCCCCTCTTAGTGTAAGAAGCGTTATAAAGATGACTCGCATAGGAGTGCAGTCGATACTCCCTGAAGAGAAGCAGTGATCACATCGCGTGTGCTCAGGTCTTGTAGAATATTGAAAGAGAGTGTTGAAAATACAGTTGCTGATGGTGGTCACACATGAACTGGTGGTTGTAGTTGGTAATCACTCTTCGGTACATATTTGTCACGGGTGAGTGTAATGCATCTCACTCGAAAGAGAGAAGCCGCATTATGGTTTATTAAGGTAAAATAATAATTTGACAGTTCATTAAGTTTGATGGAATGTAACTCAGTTTAACAGTGGTTTGACAACTTTCAATAAGTTTGATGGCATGGTTCACCTTATGAATTACTGCATGGCAGAAACATACAAAGGAAAATGGAGTTAGACTCAAGCTAGAAGGGTTCACCCAGAGACCAGAGACGCACAGTAAAGAGGGCCCTGCCATTGAGTTCCAAAGTTCAGAGTGGACCCCCCTGCTTTCTTTTTGGAGCCTTGGTGCAGCTGGCTCCGATCTCAGTCTCAGGCTTGAACAATGGTTTATGTCTCATGGAATTATCCATAGAATGTTTAGAATAATATTAACTCTATGGGTTAGTGATGTTTCATAGCATTGATACAGCATGCTATCAGTCTCTTATGGAGAATCTATTGCAGGTAGGCAATCTCTCTGCCTTGGGTAGGGAAGGATCTCTTAGTCTCATGTAAGGAATATCAAACCTTGAGAGGGATCCCAGCTCAAGAGGAGAGTCACCTGGCCTGCGGTCCAGCTGCAGTTCAGGGAGAGCTCCAACCGGGCCCATCCTGATGGCACTATTTAGAGTGAAAGAGTTGCTGTAGAAATTGTATAGACAAGATAGATGGGGGTTTTTTAGTGCTAATATCTTGTTCTGTACCTTGGTTGTATTGCACCTTGTACTTCAAAACCACCTTTTGAAATCTTTTTCAAGACACCCTCACTCCCTTGTATGTGAGCCAGGGGCTTTCCAGCTCACCAGTTCACTCCCAGGACCTGAGGCTGGTTGCTCCTTAGTCAGCCTGAAGCGAAGCATGGCGAGGAGTCAGTTGAATCAGACACAGTATTCCGTATCTGGAGACACCCCATCGTTTGAAAGATCCTGTCTGCAGGAAGTGTTTCTGCTTTTGAATGGGATTTTTTATTGCCTTAATCAATGCTTTTGTAAAATAACACTCCTAAAGATATCTCTATGCTAAGTATTATTTTTCCTTTCTACTCAGGGAAGGAGGACACAAGGATATAAATCCTGTTATCATAGAATCATAGAATGGTTTGGGTTGGAATGGACCTTAAAGATCCTCCAGTCGCACCCCCTTGCCCTGGGCAGGGGCACCTCCCGCTGACCAGGTTGCTCCAAGCCCCGTCCAACCTGGCCTTGAACCCCTCCAGGGATGGGGCAGCCACAGCTTCTCTGGGCAACCTGGGCCAGTGCCTCACCACCCTCGCAGCAAAGAATTTTCTCCTCAAATCTCATCTAAATCTCCCCTCTTCCAGTTTAAAACCATTGCCCCTAGTCCTATCACTCCATTCCCTGATGAAGTGCCGCTCCCCAGCTTTCCTGGAGCCCCTTTAGGGACTGGAAGGGGCTGGAAGGTCTCCCCGGAGCCTTCTCTTCTCCAGGCTAAACCCCCCCAGCTCTCTCAGCCTGCCCTCACAGCAGAGAGGCTCCAGCTTCTTTTTTCATTTTCATTACTACCTTGTGGACCACTGTTGAACCTGGACCTGAGCTGCTGTGGGTCTTGGGTAGAGCAGGATGGAAGCAGGTGTTACCAGATCACTTACTCACTGACCAGCTCTGGTGTAGCCGTGTACAGCACTGCCACGGGGCCGTGGCATTGGCACTAGGGCGGTCATCAGGCAGGCTCAGTCCCAAACTGTGCACCACAGCTTGGACATCATGTTTTGAACGCGAATGATTCAGCGAAGAGGAAGGGGGCAGCTCCTGGAGATCTTGATTTCACAGTTGCACAAAAATATGGGCTGCCTGTACACTGGAAGCGCAGGAATTTTGGCAAAATCTTGGCAGCCATGACCTTGAGCCAGCAACAAAAAATCTATTGCAGCTTGATTCTGCAGTGTGCCATGTCTAACTGAGTCTACATCTAACCGTAAAGTACTCAAAACTAGAGAAGTAGCATTAGATTGCTTAGCCAGCCAACATCCAAGCTTGTTAAGCGTAGCGAGCGCTTTAGCTGACGCCACCCCGGGGGCTAAAAAGGATGCCGCGATTATTTCTCCAGGGTTCCAAAATTGCACAGTGTCACTGCGGCGATTTCTGAATGCGTGAGCACTTCGTTTTGGGCGCCTCTAGTGCTGCACCATCGTAGATGTATTTGGTGTTAGTAGGGTTGATCTTCCTAAACTACAGGGGCCCCCTTTAATACGAGAGGGGATACCAGGCCATGCTCTATCTCCGCAGATGAGAAAGATTCCTGCTGGCAAGCTAAGAGGGTGATTAGTAGATTTAGAGACGTGGGTTGATGTGTAGTTGCACCAAACAGATTCATTTCTGCAAACAATCAGGCTAGAATTAACACATTGCATGTTTGACTGATTTTTGCCACTGTAATTAAAATATAAGCAGTAATCCACTTCAACGGAACCCAGTAATTCTAGTTCTTGTGGTTCGAGGTGACTGTGATGCAGATAGGGTACCCAAGCATCCCAATTATCAACTACCTCACCCCCTTTTATCAAGTGCTGCAGAGACTCCGGCACAGGCCAGGCGTCTAAGGGCTGTCCCACCAGACAGGTTGGGAAGGGATTCTCCGGTGATGAGGTTGACAAACAAAGCGTGTCCTGGCCCGTTAAGTTAGCCAGGGTGACCCGTACATTATTCTTGGGTTGGGGTGGAATCCAAACCCTTGAGGAGAGCGCAGTAAATATGTTAAGGCAGATGGTGAGCAAGATAGCCGGACTCATCATGCCCGTTGGCTTTGTTCCCCCGCCCCGGTTATCTTCAAATAGGGGCGGACGTATCTTGCGGGCACCCACCGTGGTCCATGATCTGTGGAAACACAAGCATAACCCCTTCCCCACGTGATTAAGTCATGCGGGCCCAACCACTGTCCTGTCTTGAGGTCTCGCATCAGCACTTTTGCTCCAGGACCCACCCGTTCCTGGGTCACAAGAGAACCAAAGTGCCGAAGGAGGGGTGGCATCGCAGCAGGACTATCATCAGCAAGCTGCAAAAAATTCAAGACATATACAGCTTTAGCTAATCGTGCTTCAGGGGTTTCCCCTAGCATTCCCCCTTTTTGTTTTTGTAAAAGGCGTTTCAGGGTACCGTGTGCACGCTCAACAATACTCTGACCCGTGGGTGAGTGGGGCATGCCTGTGACATGTGTCACGCCCCGGAGCTGTAAAAAAAAGCTACTTTTTGCGATACCTAAGCAGGACCATTATCAGTTTTGATCTGTTGTGGGACACCTAAAACAGAAAATGCACGCTGCCAATGGCGTAGGGCGTCCCGAGCTGATTCTGCAGTGTGAGCAGTGGCAACGAGGGCGGAAGAAAAGGTATCCATTGATACATGTATATACCTCAAACGGCCGAATTCGGTAATATGTGTGACACCAGTTTGCCAAAGCTGTAAAGCACGTAATCCTCGTGGACTGGTGCCGTAACATATAGGTACGTGTTGATCTTGACAATTGGGGCAGGCTGCAATAATATTGCGAGCCTCAGCCTTACTAAGATTAAACTGATGTTTTAAAGCACGATATCCCTGATGATAAAAACTAGGCGATGCTATCGCTTGCTGTTTAACGTTGGGCACAGGTCCCAGGGCCGCTGCAGGCACTAAAGCATCAGCTTGTGCATTGCCTTCTACAATAAATCCTGGCAACTGGGTATGACTGTTAATATGCGTCACGTAATATTCTTGCTGTCGCTTTTGTATTGTTATCCATAACAGTTTCAATACGCCAAACAGCACTTCATTGGTTACATCACCTAAACCAGCCTTATCTAAACGTTGTGCCAGTCCAGGCACGTAAGCCAAATCTGTCACAATGTTGACAGGGCTGAGGAAGTTCTGAAACACCATGGTCATGGCCCGTAATTCTACGACTTGGGGCGAACCTTCTTGATGTTCGATCTTATGTTGCCATTGTGTTCCTTGTCTCCAGACAATGGCAGCTTTTCCAGTTTTTCCTGATCCATCTGTGAACACCGTGGGGCCCTCCCCTGGGTTTCTGCGACTGAGATTTTTCTGTGCAAAGGCCATTTGGGTGCCCAATTTGATCAGTGGCTGTGAAGGTAAATGGTAGCTCACCTGCCTTGTACAATTGGCCATGGCTGCTCGTAGGGCAGTGCTGTTAGCTAAGCACCGTTCAAAATAATCACTCTGTACAGGGACTACAATCTGTTCAGGGCCTCTTCCCATCAGTGCTGAACAGCGAGTTCTAATTTTTGTAATAACTTGTGGTATTAGCTCAAAGAGACCAGGGGCTGTTTTCTTCGTCTTGTTAGGCAAAAAAATCCATTCTGAAACATGTAAGGGATCATCCCGTTGTTCACGCCATTGAGCAATCATAGCAAATGGCACTAATTGATCTACTAACACAAAGGCCTGCACCGAGACCGTTAAGTCAAGTCTCCATACGTGTTTACTACTAATAGCTTGTTCTATTTCAGCCACCACTTTTTTTCGCTTCCTCAGTTAACATTTGTGGGGCTAAAATATTAGTGTCACCTTTTAATAGCTCAAAGAGAGGTTGTAATTTGGAAGGTGGAATACCAACGTAGGGCCAAACCCAATTAATCACTCCTGCTAATTTTTGTACATCATTCAATGTTTTTACTTCTATTTGTAGTTGGATAGGTTGTGGCATGACTGTCTGAGCTAATACTTTCATTCCCAGCTATAACCACGGTTGTTGCCTTTGTACCTTTTCTGGGGCGATCGTTAAGCCATATTCACACAAGGATTCCCGTGTTTTCGCTTCCATTTTTTCTAACTGTTGCGGTGTTGCAGCCGCTAGCAGAATATCATCCGTGTAATGGTAACAGTAATCAGATGGGAACAGAGCACCTATTGGACTCAACGCTTTTGCTACAAACCATTGACAAATTGTAGGCAAGTTTTTTATACTTTGTGGCAACACTTTCCACTGATGCCTTTTGGTAGGCTCCATGTTCTTCACAGGCGGAACAGTAGATGCAAATTTTTCTTTGTCTTGTTCTGCCAGAGGGATGGTAGAAACCCAATCTTTTCAATCCATTACAACAATTTCCCACCCCATAGGTATCCTAGTAGGCGAAGGTAATCTCGGTTGTAGTGCTCTCATCGTTGCCATGACATCATTAATCTTTCTCAAATCATGCAACAACCTCTATTTCCCCGATTTCTTTTTGATAACAAATACCGGGGTATTCCAAGGAGCATGTGAGGCTTCCATGCGTCCTGCAACAAGTTGTTCTGTTACTAGAGACTGCAGGGCCATTAATTTCTCTTGGCTAAGGGGCCGCTGATCAACCCACACTGGTTTTTCTGTTAGCCATTTTAGAGCTAAAGTGGGCCGAGAAACGCCCTGCAATACCGTGGCCCTGACTAAAAATCCGTAGTGATACGAACTCCCCATTGGCCTAAGCGGTCCCTTCCCCATAGGTTTAAAGGAGTTGAGGTCACATATGGCCGCACTGTAGCCCTTTGCCCTTCTGAGTTTACAATCACAATAGGGTTAGTGGACATAGAACTATTGGCAACCCCTCCGAGACCTGCCTCTCCCAAGGCGTTGGAGGTTAATGGCCAAGCAGCAGGCCACTCCCTTAAAGAAACGATCGTCACATCTGCTCCAGTGTCTAATAATCCAGCCAGTCAGACCTTCTTGGGAGTGGCGTCACTAAGTTCAAGAACACAATGCATTTGTGGGCGTTGATCAGATACCGTCTGCACCCAATAGACTTGTGGCTTTCCCGTAGGACCAAAATCACCATTACCACGTGTAACGTTGTCCGTTTGTGGAACACAACTTCAAAATGGGACTAACTGAGCAAGTCGAGTTCCTTTCCCAATAGTCACAGGTGGTGTAGCTGTCGATATCATGGCACATATTTGTCCTGTGTAATCAGCACCCATCACGCCAACATGTACCATGAGGCCTTGTAAGGTGGTACTAGATCTTCCTATTAGGAAGGCACTTAAACCTTTGCCAATCGGCCCCCAAGCGTCCAGGGGCACCTTGTGTACGATGGGGGTGGCTCCCCAGAGTCCACCACTTCAATCCCTTCCTCACCCGTTATATGACTGCCCTCTTCATCGTCTGACTCAGGTGGCAAGGATGGAAAACCCAGACTCCAGATGGGGTTAGTAGGAATAGGAGGAGAAGGCCATGCCTCTGTTTCCCCCAAGGCCGGAGCGGGGGGCGCGGAGGGACGCACCACTCCTTCAGGGTGGATAACACCCATCCCTCTTTGAGTCTCTTTTACAGCTGCTATTTGGTCACGAGGCAACACGTACTTATATTGTTTATCTTTTGTGTTCATCGGGAGCAGTCCCTTATTTTCTTTAACGGCGATCTCCCGCCCCTTCATATCATCAACGGGAGGTTTGAAGGCCAAGGGCTCAGGGGCTGCGGACGGCTGTTCACTTCCTTCCGCTAAATCTTTCTGCTCCTTAAAGTTCTTTAATGTCTCTAACAAAAGTCGCCACGTTGTTAACAGTTCAATAACCGTTTTTGAGCCACGCGTAGTTTCCTCAAATAATGTCTGCCCTAGGTTCGTCCATTGCGTTACACTAAATGCCGTAACCAACGTTACTTCTACTCCCTGTTCCTTTCCCCACAATAGCAGTTTTCGCAAAGTCTCTTCAGGGAGGATGACACCCTGCCGCTTCAACAGCAGCGTCCATGTGGAGGGTAGAGTCTGCTCTTCCTTAGTTAACTTCTCTCCCATGTCCCCAGTGGCTCACCTGCTACAGGTGTCTTCTTAAATATGATCCGGATCCATCAACAGCTCTGCCCGCTGTCTTCAGCTTCACTGGGCTCTGTCCCCACGACTATTTCCAGTCGTCTTCTTCCTCAGTATCACCAATTGTCGTTTCAGTCGGGATGGACAGACGACAAGACTCTCCTTGAAGAGTTAAGTTAAGCTCTCTCTTTATTACAAACTTGGCTTTCTTATATATCTAATCTTTGGTTCACGCTCCATTCATGCGTTCTTTCTACGCATTCAATTGCTTAGGTTACAGAGCACACGCGCTCGTAGCTACAATACGATTGGTTGTTGAACTCCTCTTCACATTGCTCAAAATCTGGCTTTCTCACAGCCTAACTCTCCTTGTTCTCTGAAGCCATCTTCTTCTTTCTCCTTTTTGTTACATTGTCCTTATATGACGCAACTCGTGGCCTTCTTATGCGTACACTGCAATCTCTGTCTCTTCTGTCAAAGGGCCTACGGACCCACCGTATCCCCCAACAGTAGCCCAACGTTTTAAGGTGATGTCCCACCACCCTTTGCTCTTAGTGTAGCTTTGAACAGTCCATCATATGGGTTAGGGTTAGGGTTAGGGTTAGAGTTGAAGAGTCCATCATATGGTTATGGAGCAGACCACCTTGCGTGCCATCATACGGCACATGCAGGACAACCAGGCGGTCAGGCCCAGTCAGCGTGGGTTCACAAAAGGCAGGTCCTGCTTGACAAACCAGATCTCCTTCTACGAGAAGGTGACCCACTTTTCAGGTGGCAAAGAGGGAAAGACTGTGTATACAATCCCTTAGGCATAAACTGTTGACCAAGCCCGGGACTGGGATTGGATCCAGCCGCACCTAGACTCCCCTCTGAGAAGGAGTTTAGAAAGCCAGGGGGTCCTCTCTGCACCTTGACTCAATGGGAGGGTCTCCTTGACAGTTCTCTCTGATCCCCCCTCGAGACAGTAAAGAACCCAGCGTGCCTTGCCATCGAGTCTTGTTATTGCACTGTGGCGTTGACTACCAAACTTCATTAAATGGCTTTTTTAGAACAATAAGCATTTTGCTGCTTTTCCCTTGGGAGTGAAGTGCATTGCTCCGTTGTCAACACCCACTACGAGAGAGACACTGAGGTGCTGGAGCATGTCCAGAGAAGGGCAAGGAAGCTGGTGCGGGCTCTGGAGCATAAGTCTTGCAAGGAGCGGCTGAGGGAGCAGGGGTTGTTCAGCCTGGAGGAAAGGAGGCTGAGGGGAGACCTTCTCGCTCTCTACAGCTCCCTGAAAGGAGGGGGTAGCCAGGGGGGGTCGGTCTCTTCTCCCGCTTAGGAAGTGATAAGACAAGAGGAAATGGCCTCAAGCTGTGCAGGGGAGGTTTAGATAGGCTGTTAGGAACAAGTTCTTCACAGAAAAGGTTGTCAAGCGTTGGAACCAGCTGCCCAGGGAAGTGGTGGCGTTGCCATCCCTGGAGGTATTTAAAAGACGAGTAGATGCAGTGATGAGGGACATGGTTTAGTGGTAACTTGGCAGTGCTGGGATAATGCTTGGACTCGATGATCTCTAGGGTCTTTTCCAAGCCAAACGATTCTGTGATTCTATGACGGCACAGCCAGGGTTCAGGCTTCCAGCCAAAGGGGCTGGGGAGTCCCGCCTGTGGCAGGGGACGCGCGCAGAGGGACCACAGGCTGCAGCCAGAGCCGGCGGCAGGCTGACTCCCCCGGGAGAGCCCGGGTCACAGTGGGGGACAGGACGGGCTGCCCCTCCCGGCTGGGGTGGCGGGTCACAATGGGCCCTTAGTCACCTACCCATGTGACAGCTGGTGATGTCCAGCAGCACGTGCACGGCAGCCCCACAGTGTCCCGGACTCTCGTGAGAAGCAGACATGAGCGATCCGGCACCTGCAGGAAAGCGTGTGCGCAGAACGCGTATTTTCCTGCGACTATACCTGACAGAGCTGCTCCACGGGGCCAGGGTGTCTCCCCAAAGCTCCACCGTCCACAGCGGGTAAGAGCGCGGGGCTGGGCCGGGCCAGGGCCACAGGGACCCCAGGGCGTCTGGGCCCGGCGGCCCTTGCAGAGGGGCTGGGGGCAGGAGAGCCGCCGCCAGGGCCGGGTGGGCGAGGGGGGACTGCCCGCTGGAAAACGGCATCCTGCAGGAGTTCCCCCTGTCCCTGCCAGCCACCTCCTCCCTCCTCTGGCCAGGCCGCACCAGGCTGGGGCCGCTTGCCGTGGGCAGCCCCCTCCCCACCCTCACCTCTGTCCTCTGTCCCGCAGGACGGCGAGCGGTTGCCCTCAGAGCAGCCCTGCACCAGAGGCGGCAGAGGATGAAAGGGCCGGGGTGCCCACCGAGGACCATCAGCGGTCAGAAAGCCCCAGGCAACGCCAGCTGCAGAGTGAGGACTGGGACCGCGCCAGCCCCGTCGCCGTCGTCCAAGCGGAGGAGGAGAAGAGCCCCAGCACCCCCGCCATGAGTGGGTAGCGAGAGGATGCCAGGGGACCACCTCCAGCCTCGGGGCAGAGAGCAGGGCAGGGAGAGGCCGCTGGGCTGGCAGGAGGCAGCCGTACCGCCGGGCTGGGACCTCTCCCGCCCTGCTGCCAGCACCACCCCGGGGGAGACGGGGCATCAGCACCCTGGGCCAGGGCTTGCTGGGGGCAGGGCAGTGAGCACAGGGCTGGAGAGAGGGCCCCTCTCTTCCCTCTCCCTGCCCTGCTGCCTACATCTCTCCCCACCCTTGTTCTTCAACAGGTGGAGCTGCTTCTGCCTCCAGCTACTGGCTGGAGGGCAAGGACGAGGAAGCCCACGACTACATCTTGGCCTTCCTCGACGGCACCCAAAGGGTAACTGCAGCCTTTGCCAGGCAGGCTCTGCCCGCGGCTGCCGGCCGCGTGCTGCCGTGCCTGCTGCCTGCGCGCGGGCCCTAGGGGGACTGCTGCCTGTGCAGGGCTGCTGCCCCCCCGGCCCCCTGCACCATGGCTGCACCCCTCGAGGCCCCGCTCCTGCTGGCCCTGCTCTGCCCCTCACCCTCCCTCTCTGTCTCTCTGTCTCTCTACTCCCTGGCTGTCAGGATGAGGCCTCCAAGCTGAGGTTCCTGGCCTCCATCCGCACGCTCTGCACAGCCTGGCTGCGAGGCAGGTACCAGCCCGACTTCACATCGGCGTGTAAGCTGGTGGAGAAAATGGAGGTGAGGGCACCCAGTGGGGCCGAGGGAGGGGGGCAACGCTGGCCGAGCGCCGGCCCAGCGGGAAGGAGAGCACTCGGGCCCCTGGGCACAGGGGAGGGCGAGACGGGCCTCCCTGGGCACAGCCCTGCCTGCCACGGGGCCAGTGCCGGGCAAGGGGCCGCTCTGGGGCCAGTGCCGGCCTGGGGGCGGCGGGGCCCTGCCCGCCCTGCAGGCTGGTGCCGGCAACTGGCAGCTTCCCTGCCCCATCCTGCCCGTGCTCTCCCTCTCCAGGTCCTATGGAAAAAGGAGTCCCCTCGCAGCATGGATGCCGTGATGTGGCAGCAAGCCATGCTTGCCATCGCAGCAATGAGGTACCTGCCCCAGACCCTGGCCAGGCCGGAGCCCCCCACGGCGCGGGCCTGATGGCAGCAGGCGTCTCCCATCCTGGCAGGACCCTGGCACCTCTGCCGTTGGGCCTCTGCTCTCCCTCACGCTTGGCCCATGGCTGGGCCAGGGGGGAGGGCGGGGGCTGCTCAGGGGCTCCCCGCCGCCTCTTGGCTTTTCCCCAGGTGGGAGAGGCAGGAGGTGGAAAGGGGTTCGGGCTCCACCGGCCAGGACTGCCCTCTGTCCCTGCCTCAGCAGCACCGGGGAGGGAGCAGATGCCTCCAGGCATCCCTTCCCCACCTCTTACGGGTAGCACCCTGGCGACTGCCAGCCCCGATGCCTGCAGCCACCCTCCTGACCTGGAAGCCCTGGCATCCAAGCAACACCCCTCTCCTTGCAGCAACGTGCCTGAAGGCCTGCTGTACGAGCAGCTCCGCCCCTGCATCCACGACATCTGCTGTCTTGACCCAGCACAGAGGGACAGCCAACGTGCTTCTTTTGATGCTCAGGTAAGCGCGGGCTGAGCTACGGAAAGCCTGCCGCTCAGTCCCTGCGCGCGTTTTCCTAGCTGGCTTTGGCTGCGGGAAGATGACAGGTGAAGAAGGAAGAGCAGGGAGAGCCTGAGGCCGCTCCCAGGCGCAGAGGGCAGCTGCAGGCCGCCTCAGGTGGAAGGAATGCAAGCCAGCTCCCTGCAAGGAAGAAGGGCCAGGGCAAGTGGGCCACCCGCTCTATCCCCTTACAGATCTTGAAAACACTGGACAGGATGCTGGAGGTGGTGACGCATGAAGCTTTGCTGAGTTCCAGCGTCCAGAGAGTGGAGATGATCTTGCAGGTCAGGCATCTGCCAGGAGTCAGGCATCTGCCAGGAGCGGGGCTCTCGGGGTCTCTTCCTTGCCCTACCCCAAAGAGGGGCGACCTTCTGGAGCGTGCACAGCCCAGCCCGGAACTGGAGCAGCGGAAGGAGTCTGAGTGCCTTTCCCCACTCCCCTGCTCTGGCAGCTGGCACTGCTGAGCCACCGCCCTCGCCACCCACCCCGTGCCCGCTCTCCTCCCCAGAAGGCAGCAGGGCAGAGAGCTGCTGGGACGTGGCCATGGTGCAAGGGCAGTCCAGCCCCGAAGCTGCGGAGGCAGAGGTGCTGGCACCTCCCTGGGGCAGGTCCCCGTGGAGGTTCCTGTCCTCCCACAGAGGGGACGTGCGGCCGTTTCTGGAGGAGCGTGAGGGAAGGGGCAGAGGTGGCTGGGGGGATGGCATCCGCCTACCTCCCTGACTGCCGCAGGTCACCAGCTGTTGGCAACGGTCCCCGAGGTTGCGAGGTGGCTGGACCCCAGTCCAGGCTTCCTCCCGTGCAGGGCAAGCCTCGGCAGCACGCTGCGTAAACCCAGCAGGTGCTTGGCAGAGCCACCGCTCTGGGAGCTGCCGTCATTTCCCAAGGTCGACCATCGGCTTTTGCCTTCCCAGGTCCTGCTGTCCCTCACGACATCCCCGGAGGTGACCAGACGCCGGAGGGCTGTGGGGAGGATTGTAAGCCTGAGCCAGCACTTGAGACCTGAAACCATGCTGGAGGTAGGGGGCCTGCGACCTCTTGGCACCCCTCGCCCCGTCCTGCTGCCCCAGCGTAGCCGGTAGCGCTGGGCTCCCTGCGAGGGAAGCCTGGGTGTGGGGCAGGGGATCGGGATTGGGAAGGCTCGGCCCTGCGCCAGCATCTTGGACCCTCTCTCCTGGAGCCGCTCCCTCCCGTGCCTTTGTTCTCGGCAGCCAGCTCCGTCCCAGGGCACGGGAGCATTTTGCAGGCCCAGCCCTGGCAGCCCTCCCTCTCTCCCTGCCTCCCTGCCTCCCCCGGGCTTCTGCCCAGCACGCTGCTCGCCCCGAGGCGGCTGCCGCAGGCTGGGTCTCCATGGGGTGCAGCGCGGGGCAGAGCCCTCCAGAGCTCCGGCTACTGCTCCGTTCTCTCTGCCACAGGACGAGCCACACAACTTGGCCTGCAAAGGCATCAGCCCCTTCTTCTACCTGAAGAAGCCTCTGCCATTCCTGGGGCAGGCGCTAGGGCTGCTCACCCTGTGCTATGCCGAGGAGGACCAGGAGATCAGCTGGGGGGCTGGGCAGGCCCTGTGCCTCTTCCACAGGTTCATTCTGCTGCGACATGGTAAGAGAAGCTGGGGCGGGCTGGGGCCTTCCAGCCACAGGGGCCCGGGCATGGCGCCGCGCCACCTCGGCCCCCCCTCCTCTGCTAGAGGAAGGGGCAGCAAACTCCTCCCAGGCTGGAGCAGGGCAGCAGCCGTGCCGCACCAAGCCCCGGGCCCAGGCAGCCCGCCTCGGAGCGGCAGCCTGCGGCCTGTCCCGAGAACCCTTGGGCTGGAGAGCCTGTGGCAGCAGCGTGCCCGGCCTTCTCTCCTCCTGCCCCCGAGCAGAAAGCCAGTCCCCACGCTCCTGCCCTTACGCAGCCTAAGAGGCGGTTTCCCCTCCTTGCCTGCCACCCTGCCACTTCTCCAGCTCCCCACAGAACAGAGAGCCAGGCACAGAGCTCTCCTTCATGCCCTCACCTGCTGCCCCAGCTCTGCCTTCTTCCTGCCGCTCACGCTGTCTTTTCCCTCCTGCCCAGCCTACCACGCAGCACTCGTGGACCCGGCCGTAGAACGGGATCGGGAAGGCATCAGCACCTTCTGGCCCAAGGAAGCCATTGACAGCGGGATGGTAACAAACTCCTCCCTTCCTGGGGGTCTTGGCCATGGCGCTGGCAGGAGGCTGAGACGAACCAGTGCATCAGCCACGGCGGGCGATGGCACAGCCTCCCACCCCTCGGGCTGTGGGGAGCCACCGCTTTGGAGTAGTCCAAAGCTTTAGCCCAGCATCACCGCCGCAGCTCCGGCCGTCCTGGCCACCGGCGAGCTCTGCTTGCCGGCAGAGCCAGCAGTGCCCGCCACCAGGGCACTCAGTGTGACACCTTTTCCCTCCCTCTCTCCCTCAGACATTTGGCAGAGCCTTCCTCCCACCCGAGAGGAGCGACTTCCTCCTCGCCGTCTTGACAAACATGGCAGACCCAAGGGTCTCTGACACCCAGCTGGTTGCCAAGATTGTGGAGCACGTCTTGAAAGGCTTCGACCTGCGGCTGACCAAGGTAGGCAGCGTGCAGCCGGCTTGCCCTGTGCGCGTGCCCTGCAGGGGCCGTTCCCCCCGCCCCGAGGCCAGGGCTCGGAGCGCCCAACGGGCAGGCTTTGAGGCCAGCGAAGGGCGGCGCGAGGGAAGCAGTTCTTGGTGGCAGTGGGGCCATGGCTGTGCTCCAGCCCGCTCCAGCCCACTGCCTCCGACAGGTGGAGGAGCTCGTGGAGGCCATGCACAGGCAGCTGGCCTGCATCAGCCAGGAGCCACTCCAGGACATCCTGAGGAGGACCCTTCTCCGAGTGGCCACCTTCAGCCCTCAGGAGGTGGTCACTGGCCTGCTGAAGGTTTCCCCGCACTGTGACGGGTACGTGGCGCGACAGCCTCGGGGGCAGCTCGGGACCTCCGGGGCCTGAGCAAGCAGAAGAGGTGGTGGCTGAGGTGGCCCCGCTGACAGTGTGCTCTGGCTCTGCAGGACTGCCCGGGCCATGTGGAACATGCTGGCCTGTGAGCGCAGCCTCGGCAACGCGGTGCTGTGGGCGCTGCTGCAGGTCAATCAACAATACACCATCCAGTGCAGCAGCAAGAAAATCTACAGCTGCCAATGTTTCCTGGCCGTGAGTGTCTGGACAAGGCTTGCTCCATCCTGCCCGAGGCTGCACGCCCCTCTCCAGCCCCTCTGGCCCTCTCCATCCGCCCCCAAAGCCGGCCCTCCCCGGGGCACCTGGCCCAGGGCCCTTGGGCCACAGCCGGGCAGGGCAGCGCGTGCCGCTCGGCCCCACGGCGTGCAGGCAGGCCGCCTGCCCTGGCCCTGCTGCCCTCGGCGGCCCCGCTCCCCGCCCACCGCCTCCAGCCGGCTCGGCAGCAGGGAAGCCCGGGGCAGGGTGGCTGCTGGCCAGAGCAGGCTGTGCCGCAGGGACACGACTCCAGTGAGAGCCGTGCTGGGCTGTTTCTGCAGGTGACCCGTGCCATGCACGAGATCTTCCTGGAGCCCTCCAGCCGACGGTCCGTGCATTTGCTTCTTAGCCGGCTCTTCATGGAAGTGCTCTTCCAGATCTCACACAGCCTGCACAGCCCACAGATGGGCTGCTGCCGCTCTTGCCGTGAGAGCAGGACACCCAACCATCCTTCATTGCTCAGGTGCTCCGGCACTCCTCGGGTGCCCCATCCCCGTCCCTGGGCTCTCCCCGGGCCCGGAGCCGAAGCCGGGACTGGGGCTCCACGTGTGACCACGCTTTGCTCTGCCTGCAGGAACGCAGTGAGCGCCATGCAAGCTCTCTTCCAGTGCCTGGGCGGTGCCTCCCTGGTCGAAGACATTGGGAGGCAGGGTGCCTGGGACATGCTCACGAGCGCCGAGACCTACCACAGCGGTGTCGCCGTGCTGGCTAGGTGAGAGCCTGCTCAGCCGTCCTTGCCTGCCCGGGCGTTTCTCCCCTGGCGGTGAAGGGCCGCCTGTACGATCCCCGTCCTGGTGGGTGGTGGAGCGCGAGCAGCCAAGGCCGGGCACACAAGCTGCCCCCCAGCTGGCAGCGCAGTCCCAGAGAGGTTGCCTGCCCAGCTCGGTGCTGCCAACGCCTTCTTCCCCCGGCCAGGGTGCTGCAGCGTGAAGAACCGGCCTGCTGCATCACTGTGTCTGAGCAGGCGGTCAACAGCCTCTTGCAGTGTCAGGCCGTGCAGGACGTTGGCGCCATGACGGTCTTCGTGGAGGTGGGCCTGCTGGCACGCGCTGCCTCTCTGAGGGCAGGCGGGGGCAAGCCGGGCTGCCTGCGTGGACAGAGGGCTGAGGGGAGGCGGCGAGGGCCCTCTGTGGACCCTGCTGCCTCCCGCCTGGGCTGTGACCGGCCCCGGTGCCTTGCCCCGAGCCGTCCGGGAGCTCTGCTGCCTGTGCTGGGCTCTCACTCTGCTGCCAATTGCGTTTCAGCTCCTGGATTACACCGATTGTGAGCACGTCCACGGCCAGTTCCTGGACATCCTGGAGTCCCACATGAAGAGCAAGAACGTGGTGCTGCGCAGGCTGGTAGTCAGAATCCTGGTCACGCTGTCCAGGAGACAGGACCAGGTGGGCAGGGGCAGCTGGGCACAGTGTGGGTGTCCGCCTGGGGCTGGGCTGCAGGTGCGGAGCGTGCAGCGGCTTGCTCGGGCTTTGCCAGGAATCGGGAGCGGCAGGACCACTGCCTGCTCCCCCCGCTGCCCCGTTCAGTGGCCCGTGACCACTTCAGGCCCGGCCCTGGGCTGAGCCGCACATGGAGAGATCTCCGCCTGACCGGCCCTGCAACCTCGACATGCAGCGTGGCTTTAGCAGTGTGCTCCTCGATTGCATCGCATGACAAAAGGGTATGTTTCTCGTAGGTGGGAACGCTGCAAGACCTGCTGCCAGAGGTCGTGCAGCTACTGCAGGACAGCGACTGCGACGTTAGGACAGCAGCCTTGACTGCCCTCAGCAACGTGCTCCACCTGGCTGTCCCCATTGCTCTGCAGCTGGTCAGGATGCTTCCGCCCCTCTTTGAAAACGTAAGGCGTCGGGAGAGCGGAGGCATGGTTAGCATGCCGGGGGGGGCATGCGTGCCGGTCTGGGGTGGTGCGTCCCTCTGCGCGCATGCCCACTGGCCCGTGAGTCCTTCTCCTCACTGCAAAGGGAGAGCCACAAGCATTTGTCCCCTCACCGTCGGCTTGGAGGAGCCAGGACGGAGGTCCTCCCCTCTTCCTTCTCTCCTCCTAGGAGTCCAGCTACGTGCGAAAGTGCTCCATCCTCCTCTGCACAGATGCGATGGAGGTTGCAGGCAGCACCCACAAAGAACATATGCAGAAGGATGTGCAGAGGATCCTGATGCCCCTGTTCTTCCACCTGCATGACAAGGACCACAGCGTGGCTCAGGTGGGGATTTCTAAGCCCTTTGAAGGTGCTGCAGCTGGGGCCCTGAGGAGGGCTCCGAGCCCCTCCCAGCTGGCAGCAGCTGAGGAGGTGGGCAGGGACATGTCCTACCCCTGCCCTGCTCCATGCAGCAGAGCAGAGCAGCAGTGCGCGGCCACCCTAACACCTAAGGCCTGGAGCTCCCCTGGGCTTCCCAGGGGCGCCTGCAGATGCCTGAGGCCAGGGCTTGGACCCACAACCCTTGCTGCCCCCCTGCCCTGCACAGGGACCCCCAGATCCTGTCCCCTGAGCGGCGGTGCCATCTCCCACTCTCTGCTGCTCTGCAGGCCTCCTGGGAAGCCCTCCTGGGAGCTGCCAAGTTCCTGAAGCGGAGGCAGATCAGGAAGCTGCTGGAGACAAAGCAGCCATGGCGAATCGGCAAGTGCCTGGTAAGGGCAGCCTCGAAGCCCCACAGCCAGCCTGGAGAAGCCCCTCTCCCCCAGCACCCAGCGCGTGGGGCTGGCAGCTGGGCCCCTGCCTACTGCGGCGTCCTGGGGGCGCGGGCAGGGGAAGGCAGGAAAGGCCAGCCCCGGGCACAGGGGGAGGCTCTGGGCCAACCCTGTCCCCTCCTGCTCTCTCCAGCTGGCGGAGGGCAGAGGCAGAGCGGAGGAGTACCTGTGGCAGAGCCTGCTCTACCTGCGGAGCCCACAGCAGCCCTTGCGCGAGGCAGCCGTCAGGCTCATCGGTGAGCCACAACCCGGCCGGGGGTCCCTCCCTGCTCCGCGGCAGCTGAGCCCCAGCCACGGCTGCTGCCGAATGCACCGGGAGCCTGCAGAGCCCCGACTGCCCGATGAGGGGCCGGGTGCCCACGGGGCTTCCTGCCGCCCTCTCCCACCCCTGCCCACGCAGGGGCAGCTGCTGGCAGCCTTGCGGGGTCCCTGGCTGCCGCCTTGGGCTTCACCCTCAGGGCACCGGCCTGGGCTCAGCCGGGCCCGAGGGCAGGAGGGCGCGTGGCCAGGCCCGTGGGGCCGGTGGGGGGGAGTCGGGCTGCTGGGGCGGGCAGGCCAGCGGGGTCTGTGACGGGCTGTGTGTGCCTAGGGCTCGCCGGGCGGCAGCTGAGGGATGTGCGCCAGGAGGAGCTCCAGGTCATCTACGATGGTGAGCGAGGGCAGCGGGGTGTGTGCCGGGGCTGGCAGGGAGCAGAAGAGCCCCTGGTAGGGAGCTCCGGTCCCTGCCCTGGCCAGGGAGGGCTTGTGGGGCATTGGTGGCCAGCATCTTGTGGCTCATGCCAGCGCCTCTGGCTCCCTCCTGGCCTTGGGAAGAGCTGGGGCAGGGCACGAGGGGCCCTGGCCGGAGGGGCTCCGGAGCTTTCTGCAGATCTGGGCTCTCACCTCGCCTCTCTTCCTTTCTGCCCCAGCTCTTGAAGGCGCGGCAAGCGACAGCAGCCTGTGGGTCTCTTCCCTGGCGGCTCAAACCCTGGTGAAGGTGAAGGCTGTGGTGGAAAAGCCTCCCTCCAGATTCCGCCTGCAAGCGCTGTGGTCCCAGCCTTGGGGGCGATGGAGGAGGAGGAGGAGGAGCACAATTAGCCTGCCTGTTTCTCTCAGCCTTTAATAAAAAGACGGTGGAACTTCACGTGGTGTTTGAGCTCTTCTTGCCCGTCCTGCACTGCCCTGCTCCCCCTCAAACACCCATGGGGACCTACTCTGCCAGGCCGCCCTCACACTGTGCAGAGCCCCGCCACCCCCCGACAGCTGGAGGGGCCGCATCGGGGCTGTCCAGCTACGAAATCCGCCGTGTCGGAGCCGGTTGCTTCTCTACCACCCGCTGGATTGGCCAAGCGTTAGATAGGAGTGTGTTAATTAAAGCTTATATATGTCTACATATATATTCATACAGATATAATGCCCTTAGTCTATCATCCATCCCTCTAAAATGTCCCTTGAGTTCCTTGAGTCCCATTGCCGCGGAGACCAGCTTCAGGGCAGGTAAGACTGCGCTGGGGAAGGGATCTGCAGCGCAAAGGGCCGCCAAAAAGCTCTTTTGGGGGCTTTTGGAAGCCGGCAAAAGGCCTCGGCCTGTGCTGAGGGCTGTCAGCTGGTGGGCGGGCTGCTGAGTGAGCCTGGGGGCGGAGACAGCACCTCCCCCGGTTGATCAAGCCACCAGGTTATAGGAAGCCTCCGGGAGGGCAGGGACTAGTCCCTGGCTACAGAGCAACCAGTGCTCACCCCAACTGACCCTTGACTCACAAGGTCTCGCTTGTGTGTAGAGATCCAGCCGTGGTTGCTACCCGGTCGAAGGCTGCTGTTAAAAAAACTGTGGGCACCCAGGGAGGGGCCCCGCACAAACATATGGGCCTCCAGGCCTCTGGCTGCAAAGAGTGCCGGAGCCTGGCACTCGCGATGGAGGGCAGCAGAGACAACACCTGTGTCAGATGTGAACAGGTGAATGATCTGCTCATTCTGGTGGCTGAGCTGAAGGAGGAAGTGGAAAGGTTGAGGAGTATCAGAGAACGCGAGAGGGAGAGGGACCGGTGGACCCGCTCCCTGAGAGAAAGGGAAGAGGGTGAGGCCCCACACAAGTCAGAGGATCCCCTCCCCTCTCGTCACCAGGCAATAGGAGGGCATGGCAGAGAAGAGGGGGAATGGAAGCAGGTCCCTGCTCGGGGAAGCGGGCGAATCCCCTCCCGGCCCCTCCCACCTTCCCAGTTACCCTTGCAGAACAGATAGGAAGCCCTGCAGGAGGAGCTGGCTGTTGGAGAGGAGGATGATACACCCAGGCCAGAAATGTCAGAAAGACCAAGTCGCCATGGACCCAGCATCACAACTGGCTCCAAAAGGAAAAGCAGACGGGCCATTGTTGTGGGTGACTCTCTATTGAGGGGGGCGGAGGGGCCGATGTGCCGTCCAGACCCACTTCACAGGGAAGTCTGCTGCCTCCCTGGGGCACGGGTCAGGGATGAGTTGGACAAACTTCCGGCCCTAGTAAACTCCTCTGGCTATTACCCCCTCTTAGTATTTCAGGTGGGTAGTGATGAAGTGGGTAGAAGGAGCCCAAAATCAATTAAAAGAGATTTTTGAGCCTTGGGGCGGCGGCTTGAGGGATCAGGAACACAAGTTGTATTCTCCTCCATCCCTTCAGTGGCAATCGTGAATGAGGAAATTAACAGGAAGAGGCAAAAGGTCAACTCGTGGCTCCGGGACTGGTGTTATCGGCAGGGCTTTGGGTTCTTTGATCACAGGCTGCTATAGGAGTCACCTGACCTGCTGGTGGCAGGTGGAAGGCACCTGTCTCAGAAGGGGAAAAGAATTTTGGGGCAGGAGTTAGCAAGGCTCGTTGACAGGGCTTTAAACTAGATATGAGGGGGGAAGGGGAGATAAGTGGGCCTGTCAGGAATAAACCCAAGGGAGGCATGCCAGGGCTTGAAGGATGGTGGGCTAGCGAGGACTCTCCCTCTGCCATTTCATTTGAGAGAAGGGAGAGACCTTTAGAAATCATGGAAGCACCTGAGAGGGGTCTGGTGGGAAATGGGGCCCACACTCACAAAAGGGTGCTGGAGTCATTGGCACATCTGAAGTGCTTCTATACCAATGCACGCAGTATGCGCAACAAACAGGGGGAGCTTGAAGCCATGATGCACCAGGGAAACTATGACCTAGTGGCTATCACAGAAACGTGGTGGGATGCCTCACACAACTGGAGTGCCACAAGCGATGGCGACAAGCTCTTCAGGAGGGACAGACAGGAAAGGAGAGGCGGAGGAGTGGCCCTGTATATTAGAGAATGCTATGAAAGCTCGGAAATCAAGTATACTGATGATGGGGTGGAGAGTGTTTGGATGAGGTTAAGGGCCGATAAAGCCGATATCGCTGTGGGAGTCTGCTACAGACCTCCCGACCGAAGCAGTGAGGCGGATGAAGCTTTCTGTAAGCAGCTGGGGGAAATCTCGCAGTCACTTGCCGTTGTTCTTGTGGGGGACTTGAACCTGCCGGGTCTCTGCTGGGAATACAACACAGCAGAGAGGGAGCAATCCAGGAGGATCCTGGAATGTGTGGAAGAGAACTTCCTCACACAGCTGGTAAGCGAGCCGACGAGGGAAGGTGCCCTCCTGGACCTGCTTCTCGTGAACAGGGAAGATCTTGTGGGGGAAGTAAAGGCTGGTGGCCGTCTAGGGCACAGTGATCGTGAGATGATCAAATTTCTGATTCTTGGGGAAACAAGGAGAGGGGTTAGCACAAGTGCCGCCCTAGACTTCCGGGGGGCAAATTTTGACCCGTTGAGAAGACTGCTGGACAAAATCCCTTGGGAGGCTGCCCTGAAGGATATAGAAGCCCAGGAAGGCTGGACATACTGCAAGAGAGAAGTCTTAAAGGCACAGCAGGAGGCTGTCCCTGTGTGCCGAAAAACAAGTAGGCGGGGAAGGAGACCGGCCTGGCTAAGTAGGGACCTTTGGCTGGACCTCAAGAACAAAAGGAAAGTCTATGACCTCTGGAAGAGGGGGCAGGTCGGTCTCTCATGAAGACTATAAGGATATAGCGAAGCTATGCAGGGAGAAAATTAGGAGAGCCAAAGCGCAGCTAGAGCTCAACCTAGCTACAGCTGTTAAGGATAACAAAAAATGTTTCTATAAATTCATTAACAACAAAAGGAGGATTAGGGAAAATCTCCCTCCCTTATTGGATGCAGAGGGAAACAGAGTCACAAAGGATGAGGAAAAGGCTGAGGTGCTCAATGCCTACTTTGCCTCAGTCTTTAGCAGTGGAACTAGCTGTTCCCTGGGCACCCAGCCTCGTGAGCTAGGAGACAGGGAGGGGAAGCTGAAGGAGGTCCTCACAATGAAAGAGGAAGTGAATAGTGACCTGCTACGCCGCTTGGATGCGCACAAGTCTATGGGACCGGGTGGGTTACATCCAAGAGTGCTGAAAGAGTTGGCAGACGTGCTCGCCAAGCCACTTTCCATGATCTACCTGAAGTCATGGCTAACTGGGGAGGTCCCAATGGACTGGAGGGTAGCAAACGTAGGGCCCGTCTACAAAAAAGGCAGAAAGGAGGATCCGGGAAACTGTAGGCCTGTCAGTCTGACCTCGCTAGCAGGGAAGCTCATGGAGCAGACCATCTTGAGTGCCATTACAAGTCATATAATGGACAAGCAGGGGATCAGGCCCAGTCAGCATGGGTTTAGGAAAGGCAGGTCCTGCCTGACGAACCTGATCTCCTTCTATGACAAGATGACCCGATTGTTGGATGAGGGAAAGGCTGTGGGCATTGTCTACCTAGACTTTCGAAAAGCATTTGACACTGTCCCCCATAGAATTCTCATGGAAAAACTGGCGGCTCGTGGCCTGGATGAGCATACGATCGGCTGGATCAAGCACTGGCTGGCTGGGCGGTCCCCAAGAGTGGTGGTCAATGGAGTTAAATCCAGCCGGCGGCCGGTCACAAGTGGTGTCCCTCAGGGCTCGGTGTTGGGACCATTTCTGTTCAACATCTGTGTCGATGACCTTGATAAGGACATGGAGTGTATCATCAGCAAGTTTGCAGATGACGCGAAGCTAAGCGGGAGTGTTGATCTCCGTGAGGATAGGGAGGCTCTACAGAGAGACTTGGATAGATTGGACCGATGGGCCAATGCTAACGGTATGAGCTTCACCAAGGCCAAGTGCCGGGTCCTGCACTTGGGCCACAAGAACCCCATGCATCGCTGCAGGCTTGGGGCAGTGTGGCTGGAGAGCTGCCTGGCAGAAAAGGACCTGGGGGTTCTAATTGACAAGCGGCTGAACGTGAGCCAGCAGTGTGCCCAGGTGGCCAAGAGGGCCAATGGCCTCCTGGCTTGTATTAGAAATAGTGTGACCAGCAGGAGGAGGGAGGTGATTGTCCCCCTGTACTCAGCACTGGTGAGGCCACCCCTTGAGTATTGTGTCCAGTTCGGGGCACCTCAACACGAGAGAGATCTCGAGGTGCTGGAGCGAGTGCAGAGGAGGGCAACGAAGCTGGTGAAGGGCCTGGAGAATAAATCTGATGAGGAGCGACTGAAGGAGCTGGGAGGGTTTAGTTTGAGGAAGAGGAGGCTGAGGGGAGACCTCATCGCTCTCTACAACTACTTGAAAGGCCATTGTAGAGAGGTTGGTGCTGGTCTCTTCTCACAGGTAATTGGCGATAGAACAAGAGGGAATGGCTTCAAGCTGCAACAGGGTAGGCTTCGGCTGGACATAAGGGAAAAATTCTTCACAGAAAGAGTGGTCAGACACTGGAATAGGCTGCCCAGGGAGGTGGTGGAGTCACCATCCCGGAATGTGTTTAAGAGTCGTTTAGATGTGGCGTTGAGGGATATGGTGTAAGGGAGAACTTTGTAGAGTGGAGTTGATGGTTGGACTCGGTGATCCCAAGGGTCTTTTCCTACCTAAATGATTCTATGGTTCTGTGATTTAATGCATGGCTTTGGGCTCCATCTGTCAGAACGGTCTCTCAGGGCAGGTGAGGTGCTGTGTGGGGCTGGACTGTTGCACGCTGTATTGTTGGAACCTGTGGCTGGTGTACACGGTGCGGCTCATGCCCACAGTCCATGGGCTGAAGGTGTAGATCTTGACGAAGCCGCTGGGCACCAGCTGCTGAGGTCAGTTCTGATCCCATCATCGCTGCGCTTTACTCGTTTTTTCATGCAAGTCCATCTGTCCTTAACTTGGGTGATTCTTACTGTAGTACCACCGATAGCAATTAGAGTAATAAGGACACAGTGGCAGGGTTACTTAGCAATTAACATCATGCAATTGGATTCCTTGGCTATTCTCGCCCAAAATCAGATCCCCATGAGGTGCACATCGGACTTCCCCATCGTTCCGCATCACCCACCAAGCACACCCAGGTCCTTGGGCAAAAGCACTCCCATGGGTGGGTTTGCCTTTGCCTGAGGCAGGACTAACCCCGACTGTCTTCCCTAACGTATTCTTCATGTGCACTTCGGGGACTTTATCCCCTTCTACGGGCCGTGGAAGTTTTGTTTGGGCAGGGCCAGCTCGACTGGTAGTTCCCCTGGTGTTGTCTAGCCAGGTAGCTTTTGCTAAATGTGTAGCCTGCCGTTTCAGTCGGGACGGACAAACGACAAGACTCTCCTTGAAGAGTTAAGTTAAGCTCTCTCTTTATTGCAAACTTGGCTTTCTTATATATCTAATCCTTTGTTCACGCTCCGTTCAGTACCTCCCCCAGGCACGCTCGGGGTGCCGGGAGGGGTGGAGAGTGGCTGCACCAGCGGTGGCGATACCGTAAGCCCACGATTAAGGACTCTCTAAGACTCAATTTTGGAGTGTTAGAAAGCAGGCATTCTTTATTGCAGCGCTGGGCGGACCAGGAACCCCTTTGCCTAATGTGCAAGCCGGGTTGCTCAACTACAAAGGTTAGAAGCAAGCGGAATATACATCTTAATTACATTTCCCAGAAATTATTAACACATTCCTATTATTACCTAGAACTCATTACTATATGTAAATGTCCTTGACGCATGCGCATCCATGTCCATTGGTGGTCTTCTGGGGTCCTGCTCGTCACTAAGTCCAGTCTGGGTCTTCCCCAGTGCCTGCCGGTGACGTCATCCTGGGAGCTTAATGCAGTTTTGTCTATAGCGTATCTATTTCAGTATTTTCCTTTTTATTTTATTCTTAATATTTTATTAAAGTAGTTTAGTTTCTTCTAAACTCGTAAATCTCTCTTTTTCTCTCCCCCTCCTCCCCATGCACGAGAGGCTGCGGGGGAACATCTGTTGCCGGCCATTGGACAATGTGGCCAAAACCACAAGTCTCTTCTCCCAGGTAACAGGCAACAGAACAAGAGGAAAAGGCCTCATGTTGCACCAAGGGAGGTTTAGATTGGATATTAGGAAAAATTTTTACGCAGCATTGGAGCAGGCAGCCCGGGAAAGTAGTTGAGGCACCATCCCTGGAGGTATTTAAAAGGTGGATAGACATAGTGCTTAGAGATACGGTTTAGAGATGGTTTTTTGTCAGAGTTAGGTTGACGGTTGGGCTAGATGATCTGAAACGTCCCTTCCAACCTAGGCGATTCTATGATTCTGTGACCCCTAAAACCTCCTTTCAGGTAGTTGTGGAGAGCAAGAAGGTCTCCCCTCAGCCTCCTTTTCTGCAGGCTGAAGAACCCCAGCTCCCTCGGCCGCTCCTCATAAGACTTCTTCTCCAGACTCCGTTGCCCTTGTCTGGACCCTCTCCAGCTCCTCAATGTCTTTCTTGTGGTGAGGGGCCCTAAACTGGACACAGCACTCGAGGTGGGGCCTCACTGGTGACGAGTACAGGGGGATGATCACTGCCCTGGTCCTACTCACCACACTGTTCCTGATACAGGCCAGGATGCTGCTGGCCTTCTTGGCCACCTGGGCACACTGCTGCCTCAAATTCAGCTGGCTGTTGACCGACACCCCCAGGTCCTTTTCTGACAGTTGTTGTGACCCAGGTGCAGTACCCAGCGCTTGGCCTTATTGAACCTCACGCTGCTGGCCTCGGCCCAACATTCCAACCTGTCCAGATCCCTCTGTAGAGCCTTCCTACCCTCCAGCAGATCAACACTCCCGCCCAACTCGGTGTCCTCTGCAAACTTACTGAAGGTGCACTCGACCCCCTCATGCAGGTCATTGATAAAGATATTATCATAGAATCGTAGAATGGTTTGGCTTGGCAGGGACCTTAAAGATCATCCAGTTTCACTCCCCCCTCTTAGTGTAAGAAGCGTTATAAAGATGACTCGCATAGGAGTGCAGTCGATACTCCCTGAAGAGAAGCAGTGATCACATCGCGTGTGCTCAGGTCTTGTAGAATATTGAAAGAGAGTGTTGAAAATACAGTTGCTGATGGTGGTCACACATGAACTGGTGGTTGTAGTTGGTAATCACTCTTCGGTACATATTTGTCACGGGTGAGTGTAATGCATCTCACTCGAAAGAGAGAAGCCGCATTATGGTTTATTAAGGTAAAATAATAATTTGACAGTTCATTAAGTTTGATGGAATGTAACTCAGTTTAACAGTGGTTTGACAACTTTCAATAAGTTTGATGGCATGGTTCACCTTATGAATTACTGCATGGCAGAAACATACAAAGGAAAATGGAGTTAGACTCAAGCTAGAAGGGTTCACCCAGAGACCAGAGACGCACAGTAAAGAGGGCCCTGCCATTGAGTTCCAAAGTTCAGAGTGGACCCCCCTGCTTTCTTTTTGGAGCCTTGGTGCAGCTGGCTCCGATCTCAGTCTCAGGCTTGAACAATGGTTTATGTCTCATGGAATTATCCATAGAATGTTTAGAATAATATTAACTCTATGGGTTCGTGATGTTTCATAGCATTGATACAGCATGCTATCAGTCTCTTATGGAGAATCTATTGCAGGTAGGGAATCTCTCTGCCTTGGGTAGGGAAGGATCTCTTAGTCTCATGTAAGGAATATCAAACCTTGAGAGGGATCCCAGCTCAAGAGGAGAGTCACCTGGCCTGCGGTCCAGCTGCAGTTCAGGGAGAGCTCCAACCGGGCCC
Source organism: Rissa tridactyla (assembly GCF_028500815.1). Lineage (NCBI taxonomy): Eukaryota > Metazoa > Chordata > Aves > Charadriiformes > Laridae > Rissa > Rissa tridactyla. The sequence goes on from NC_071497.1 coordinate 5,346,219, forward strand.
ATCCTGATGGCACTATTTAGAGTGAAAGAGTTGCTGTAGAAATTGTATAGACAAGATAGATGGGGGTTTTTTAGTGCTAATATCTTGTTCTGTACCTTGGTTGTATTGCATCTTGTACTTCAAAACCACCTTTTGAAATCTTTTTCAAGACACCCTCACTCCCTTGTATGTGAGCCAGAGGCTTTCCAGCTCACCAGTTCACTCCCAGGACCTGAGGCTGGTTGCTCCTTAGTCAGCCTGAAGCGAAGCATGGCGAGGAGTCAGTTGAATCAGACACAGTATTCCGTATCTGGAGACACCCCATCGTTTGAAAGATCCTGTCTGCAGGAAGTGTTTCTGCTTTTGAATGGGATTTTTTATTGCCTTAATCAATGCTTTTGTAAAATAACACTCCTAAAGATATCTCTATGCTAAGTATTATTTTTCCTTCCTACTCAGGGAAGGAGGACACAAGGATATAAATCCTGTTATCATAGAATCATAGAATGGTTTGGGTTGGAATGGACCTTAAAGATCCTCCAGTCGCACCCCCTTGCCCTGGGCAGGGGCACCTCCCGCTGACCAGGTTGCTCCAAGCCCCGTCCAACCTGGCCTTGAACCCCTCCAGGGATGGGGCAGCCACAGCTTCTCTGGGCAACCTGGGCCAGTGCCTCACCACCCTCGCAGCAAAGAATTTTCTCCTCAAATCTCATCTAAATCTCCCCTCTTCCAGTTTAAAACCATTGCCCCTAGTCCTATCACTCCATTCCCTGATGAAGTGCCGCTCCCCAGCTTTCCTGGAGCCCCTTTAGGGACTGGAAGGGGCTGGAAGGTCTCCCCGGAGCCTTCTCTTCTCCAGGCTAAACCCCCCCAGCTCTCTCAGCCTGCCCTCACAGCAGAGAGGCTCCAGCTTCTTTTTTCATTTTCATTACTACCTTGTGGACCACTGTTGAACCTGGACCTGAGCTGCTGTGGGTCTTGGGTAGAGCAGGATGGAAGCAGGTGTTACCAGATCACTTACTCACTGACCAGCTCTGGTGTAGCCGTGTACAGCACTGCCACGGGGCCGTGGCATTGGCACTAGGGCGGTCATCAGGCAGGCTCAGTCCCAAACTGTGCACCACAGCTTGGACATCATGTTTTGAACGCGAATGATTCAGCGAAGAGGAAGGGGGCAGCTCCTGGAGATCTTGATTTCACAGTTGCACAAAAATATGGGCTGCCTGTACACTGGAAGCGCAGGAATTTTGGCAAAATCTTGGCAGCCATGACCTTGAGCCAGCAACAAAAAATCTATTGCAGCTTGATTCTGCAGTGTGCCATGTCTAACTGAGTCTACATCTAACCGTAAAGTACTCAAAACTAGAGAAGTAGCATTAGATTGCTTAGCCAGCCAACATCCAAGCTTGTTAAGCGTAGCGAGCGCTTTAGCTGACGCCACCCCGGGGGCTAAAAAGGATGCCGCGATTATTTCTCCAGGGTTCCAAAATTGCACAGTGTCACTGCGGCGATTTCTGAATGCGTGAGCACTTCGTTTTGGGCGCCTCTAGTGCTGCACCATCGTAGATGTATTTGGTGTTAGTAGGGTTGATCTTCCTAAACTACAGGGGCCCCCTTTAATACGAGAGGGGATACCAGGCCATGCTCTATCTCCGCAGATGAGAAAGATTCCTGCTGGCAAGCTAAGAGGGTGATTAGTAGATTTAGAGACGTGGGTTGATGTGTAGTTGCACCAAACAGATTCATTTCTGCAAACAATCAGGCTAGAATTAACACATTGCATGTTTGACTGATTTTTGCCACTGTAATTAAAATATAAGCAGTAATCCACTTCAACGGAACCCAGTAATTCTAGTTCTTGTGGTTCGAGGTGACTGTGATGCAGATAGGGTACCCAAGCATCCCAATTATCAACTACCTCACCCCCTTTTATCAAGTGCTGCAGAGACTCCGGCACAGGCCAGGCGTCTAAGGGCTGTCCCACCAGACAGGTTGAGAAGGGATTCTCCGGTGATGAGGTTGACAAACAAAGCGTGTCCTGGCCCGTTAAGTTAGCCAGGGTGACCCATTGTCCTGGTTCCGGTGGGGATAGGGTTAACTTTTCCTGGTATTCCATGCCATGTGAGCCACGCCCACCCTGAGCTGCCGGGGTAGGGGGCAGGAAGTTGCTGCTTAAAAGCGGGCTGGGGCGGCCCGGGTCCGGCCGGCGAGCGGCGAGCGGCGGGGGAGCGGCGGTTCCGTAATCGCGTTTGTATATTCCCCTATCCGTGGTGTTGTTGTTGTTGTTTGCCTGTTCCCTTTGCTGTTCTGTTAAACTGCCTTTGTCTCAACCCAAGAGTCTTGCCTTTTCTTACGATTCTTCCTGTATTAGGAAGGCACGAGCGAGCGGCACGTGGTTCTTTGTTGCCATCTGAGGCTAAACCACGACAGTCCTTTTTGGCGCCCAACATGGGGCTCGAAGGGTTGAGATAACGACAGAATCCAACTAGAACGTGCAAAAAACGGTTTTGGTTTTTTTTGTATGCATTTATCTTATTAGGTAAGTAGTCACTGGTCATCATGTTGCTTGGTTTGTTCTCATGGCTGTGTTACATAAATTCCTATATGGCTTATGTACTCCCTGCGATGCTGTTTACCATGTCTGGAAAAGGGATGAGGATTATCATTCTGCTGTCCTGTGCGATATCTGTTTATGATATGATAACATCACTGTTCAGACGGCTATTTTGGGGTGTTTATGTGGTTTTGCTGTCCTGTCCGTACATTGGACACCGTCTCTCAGAATTTGTTAATAATTTCCCCAGCCCTTTTGCCTCCCTTTTCTCCTTCGGGTCAGGTATGACAGCTTTTGAGAATTTTGAATATCCTTGGGATACTCAAACTAGCGTGTTCCTAGTGCTATGTCTCCTGAATACGTTCCAGGTCTTGTTTAGGGTTAAGCGACTATTTAAGACTACCACCCAGAGATCTGCTCCGAGGCTGGATAGTCAGGGGTGGCATGGCATGTGGGAGAGCATGGGCAGGTACCTAGAGAACTACTCACCTCCAATGGTCTGGGACTTTACCCCTGAACAATTACAGGACCCTGATAAAGTGGTAGAATATTTGAAGGGAAAATGCTGTGGCTATTCTAGAGAGGCACAACTCACCGCGCTGTGCTGGGCCCTGGCCAGTATCTACCAGGCACTGCTCAGAATTATGCAGCACCCTCAAGGGGAAGAGATGGAAACCAGACCTGCAGCCCCTGCTGCAGCCCCTGCGGCGGCCCCTGCGGCTGCTGCAGCCCCTGCGGCGGCCCCTGCGGCTACTGCAATCCTTGCGACAGACACTGCGGCTACTGCAACCCCCGTGGTAGCCACTGCAGTTACTCCAACCCCCATAGCAGCCACTGCCACTGAACCAGGGAATCAACCCGTGCCGGTATCAGTTGCCCCCATACAAAAGAAGAAGTACACAAAGAAATCAGTTCGCTTAGTAAGAGATGATGATGAACCAGGGCCATCACGAGAGCAGGAGGAAGAGGCAGAACCAGAGATAATTACTCGATCCCTATCCTTGAGTGAGCTGCGGGATATGCGAAAAGATTTCAGCCAACTTTCAGGCGAGCACATTGTCACCTGGCTGCTCCGGTGCTGGGATAATGGGGCCAGTAGCCTGGAATTAGAGGGTAGGGAGGCCAGGCAGCTGGGATCCCTGTCTAGGGAAGGCGGCATTGACAAGGCAATCGGGAAAAAGACCCAAGCCCTCAGCCTCTGGAAACAACTCCTGTTAGGCGTGAGGGAGAGGTACCCCTTCAGCGAGGATGTTGTATGTCAGCCAAGCAAGTGGACTACCATGGAAAGAGGTATCCAGTACCTGAGAGAATTAGCCGTGCGGGAGATGATTTATTATGACTTGGACAATGCAGACTTACCCACAGACCCTGATGAGGTGCGATGCACAAGGCCCATGTGGCGGAAGTTTGTACGGAGCGCACCATCGTCATATGCCAACTCCCTGGCAGTAATGGAATGGAAAGGTGAAGAGGGACCAACGGTGGATGAGGTAGTTGGCCGGCTCCGGCGATATGAAGAAAGTCTCTCTTCCCCCCTTGTCTCAGCTGTGGAGAAACTGTCGCGGAAGGTCCAGCAACTTGAAGAGAATATGTCCTACTCCCCACCTGCACGGGCCAGCATCTCAGCTATTAGAAGCAGGCATTTCCCCACTCAAGAGAGAGAGTACAGAGGGTACACACCACGAGGCACCCTGTGGTTCTACCTGCGGGACCACGGAGAGGACATGAGGAAGTGGGATGGACAACCTACTTCGATCCTGCGGACACGGGTACAGGAGTTGCAAGGAAGGACAACCACAAAAGGGGATCCCTCCAGGAAAAGTGCCGCCCCAGTTTCCAGTGGGCCGTTCCCCAGACAAAGCAGAAGGCCTGATCTTGCTTCTGATCCTCTTGAAGGAACTTCCAAGTCATTTATGCAAGAAGTGAGTAATGGATACTATGACCAGTATTAGGGGGGCCCTGCCTCCGGCCAGGTGGAGGAAAGGGACAACCGGGTTTATTGGACGGTGTGGATTCGATGGCCTGGCACATCAGACCCACAGGAGTATAAGGCTCTAGTGGACACGGGTGCGCAGTGTACTTTAATACCATCAAGCTATAGAGGGGCAGAACCCATTTGTATTTCTGGGGTGACAGGGGGATCCCAAGAGTGGACTGTACTGGAGGCAGAAGTGAGCCTAACTGGGAATGAGTGGCAAAAGCATCCCATTGTGACTGGCCCAGAGGCTCCATGCATCCTTGGTATAGATTACCTCAGGAGAGGGTATTTTAAGGACCCAAAAGGGTACCGCTGGGCCTTTGGCATAGCTGCTTTGGAGACAGAGGAAATTAAACAGTTGTCTGCCTTGCCTGGTCTCTCGGAGGATTCTTCTGTTGTGGGGTTGTTGAGGGTCAAAGAACAACAGGTGCCGATTGCTACCACAACGGTGCATCGGCGGCAGTATCGCACTAACCGAGACTCTCTGATTCCCATCCATGAGCTGATTCGTCAACTAGAGGTTCAAGGAGTGATCAGCAAGACTCGCTCACCCTTTAACAGTCCCATATGGCCGGTGCGAAAATCTAATGGAGAGTGGAGGCTAACTGTAGACTATCGTGGTCTGAATGAAGTCACGCCACCGCTGAGTGCTGCTGTGCCGGACATGCTAGAACTCCAGTACGAACTGGAGTCCAAGGCAGCCAAGTGGTATGCCACGACTGATATAGCGAATGCATTCTTCTCAATCCCTTTGGCAGCAGAGTGCAGGCCACAGTTTGCTTTCACTTGGAGGGGCATCCAATACACCTGGAATCGACTGCCCCAGGGGTGGAAACACAGCCCCACCATTTGCCATGGACTGATCCAGACTGCACTGGAACAGGGTGAAGCTCCAGAACATCAGCAGTACATTGATGACATCATTGTATGGGGAAACACAGCAGAAGAAGTTTTTGAGAAAGGGAGTAAAATAGTCCAAATCCTTCTGAACGCTGGTTTTGCTATAAAGCGAAGTAAGGTCAAGGGACCTGCGCAGGAGATCCAGTTTTTAGGAATAAAATGGCAAGATGGACGCCGTCAGATTCCAATGGATGTGATCAACAAAATAGCAGCTATGTCTCCACCAACTAGTAAAAAGGAAACACAGGCTTTCTTAGGTATTGTGGGTTTTTGGAGAATGCATATCCCAGATTACAGTCAAATTGTAAGCCCTCTGTATCAAGTAACCCGGAAGAAGAATGATTTTAAATGGGGTCCTGAGCAACGACAAGCTTTTGAACAAATCAAACAGGAAATAGTCCATGCAGTGGCCCTGGGGCCAGTCCGGGCAGGACAAGATGTTAAAAATGTGCTCTACACTGCAGCCGGGGAGAACGGCCCTACCTGGAGCCTCTGGCAGAAAGCACCAGGGGAGACTCGAGGTCGACCCCTAGGGTTTTGGAGTCGTGGATACAGAGGATCCGAAGCCCGCTACACTCCAACAGAAAAAGAGATATTGGCAGCATATGAAGGGGTTCGAGCTGCTTCGGAAGTGGTTGGTACAGAAGCACAGCTCCTCTTAGCACCTCGACTGCCGGTGCTGGGTTGGATGTTCAAAGAAAGGGTCCCCACCACACATCATGCAACCGATGCTACATGGAGTAAGTGGATTGCACTGATCACGCAGCGAACTCGAATGGGAAACCCCAGTCGCCCGGGAATTCTGGAAGTGATCATGGACTGGCCAGAAGGCAAGGATTTCGGAATGTCACCAGAGGAGGAGGTGACGCGTGCAGAAGAGGCCCCACCATATAATAAACTGCCAGAAAATGAGAAGAAATATGCCCTGTTCACTGATGGGTCCTGCCGTATTGTGGGAAAGCATCGAAAGTGGAAGGCTGCTGTGTGGAGTCCTACATGACGGGTTGCAGAAGCCAGTGAGGGACAGGGTGAATCGAGCCAGTTTGCAGAGGTGAAGGCTATTCAGCTGGCTTTGGACATTGCTGAGCGAGAAAAATGGCCAGTACTTTATCTCTACACTGACTCATGGATGGTGGCAAATGCTCTGTGGGGGTGGTTACAGCAGTGGAAGCAGGGCAACTGGCAGCGCAGAGGCAAACCCATCTGGGCTGCTGACCTATGGCAAGATATTGCTGCCCGGATAGAGAATCTGGTTGTGAAAGTACGCCATGTAGATGCCCACGTACCGAAGAATCGGGCCACGGAGGAACATCAGAACAACCAGCAGGTGGATCGGGCCGCTAGGATTGAATTGGCTCAGGTGGATCTGGACTGGCAACATAAGGGTGAACTATTCATAGCTCGGTGGGCCCATGACTCCTCAGGCCATCAAGGGAGAGATGCGACATATAGATGGGCTCGTGACCGAGGGGTGGACTTGACCATGGACACTATTGCACAGGTCATCCATGAATGTGAGACATGCGCTGCGATCAAACAAGCCAAGTGTTTGAAGCCTCTTTGGTATGGAGGGCGATGGCTGAAATACAAATATGGGGAGGCCTGGCAGATTGATTATATCACACTGCCACAAACCCGTCAAGGCAAGCGCTATGTGCTCACAATGGTGGAAGCAACCACTGGATGGCTGGAAACATACCCTGTGCCCCATGCCACTGCCCGGAACACTATCCTGGGCCTTGAAAAGCAAGTCCTGTGGCGACATGGTACCCCAGAGAGAATTGAGTCGGACAATGGGACTCATTTCCGAAACAGCCTCATAGACACCTGGGCCAAAGAGCATGGTATCGAGTGGGTGTATCACATCCCCTATCACGCCCCAGCCTCTGGGAAGATAGAACGATACAATGGACTGTTAAAAACTACACTGAGAGCAATGGGTGGTGGGACTTTCAAACACTGGGATACGCATTTAGCAAAAGCTACCTGGCTAGTTAACACCAGGGGATCTAACAACGGGCTGGCCCTGCCCAATCAAAATTTCCACGTACTGTAGAAGGGGATAAAATCCCCGTAGTGCACATGAAGAATATGCTAGGGAAGACAGTCTGGGTTAGTCCTGCCTCAGGCAAAGGCAAACCCATCCGTGGGATTGCTTTTGCCCAAGGACCTGGGTGCACTTGGTGGGTGATGCGGAAGGATGGGGAAGTCCGATGTGTACCTCATGGAGATCTGATTTTGGGCGAGAATAGCCAATGAATCAGATTGTGTGCTGTTAATTGCTAAGTAACACTGTCACTGTATGTCCTCATTGCTATAATTGCTATCAGTTGTACTACAAGTAAGGCACAGGGATGATGGGATAAGAACTGATCTCAGCAGCCGGCGCCCAGCAGTTTCCTCAAGATCTACATCTTCAGCCCACGGACTGCGTGCATGAGCCACACCAGGTGCACCAGTCACAAGCTCCGAAAAAAAATACAGCATGCAACAGACCAGCACCACCCAGCATCTCACCTGCCCTGAGAGACTGTTCTAACAGATGGAGCCCAAAGCCGTGGATTAAAAGAACTCAACGGACACTTTGGAGGATGACCCATAAACTAAGGGCATTATATGTGTGTGTATATATATATATAACAGGGGAAAGTGGTGGCAATTCATTGGAACCTGCTGGGCATGGCATAGATGGTATGGAATAAGGGGTGGATAATATCCTGGTTCCGGTGGGGATAGGGTTAACTTTTCCTGGTATTCCATGCCATGTGAGCCACGCCCACCCTGAGCTGCCGGGGGAGGGGGCAGGAAGTTGCTACTTAAAAGCGGGCTGGGACGGCCCGGGTCCGGCCGGCGAGCGGCGAGCGGCCGGGGAGCGGCGGTTCCGTAATCGCGTTTGTATATTCCCCTATCCGTGTTGTTGTTGTTGTTGTTTGCCTGTTCCCTTTGCTGTTCTGTTAAACTGCCTTTGTCTCAACCCAAGAGTCTTGCCTTTTCTTACGATTCTTCCTGTATTAGGAAGGCACGAGCGAGCGGCACGTGGTTCTTTGTTGCCGTCTGAGGCTAAACCACGACACCCATACATTATTCTTGGGTTGGGGTGGAATCCAAACCCTTGAGGAGAGCGCAGTAAATATGTTAAGGCAGATGGTGAGCAAGATAGCCGGACTCATCATGCCCGTTGGCTTTGTTCCCCCGCCCCGGTTATCTTCAAATAGGGGCGGACGTATCTTGCGGGCACCCACCGTGGTCCATGATCTGTGGAAACACAAGCATAACCCCTTCCCCACGTGATTAAGTCATGCGGGCCCAACCACTGTCCTGTCTTGAGGTCTCGCATCAGCACTTTTGCTCCAGGACCCACCCGTTCCTGGGTCACAAGAGAACTAAAGTGCCGAAGGAGGGGTGGCATCGCAGCAGGACTATCATCAGCAAGCTGCAAAAAATTCAAGACATATACAGCTTTAGCTAATCGTGCTTCAGGGGTTTCCCCTAGCATTCCCCCTTTTTGTTTTTGTAAAAGGCGTTTCAGGGTACCGTGTGCACGCTCAACAATACTCTGACCCGTGGGTGAGTGGGGCATGCCTGTGACATGTGTCACGCCCCGGAGTTGTAAAAAAAAGCTACTTTTTGCGATACCTAAGCAGGACCATTATCAGTTTTGATCTGTTGTGGGACACCTAAAACAGAAAATGCACGCTGCCAATGGCGTAGGGCGTCCCGAGCTGATTCTGCAGTGTGAGCAGTGGCAACGAGGGTGGAAGAAAAGCTATCGATTGATACATGTATATACCTCAAACGGCCGAATTCGGTAATATGTGTGACACCAGTTTGCCAAAGCTGTAAAGCACGTAATCCTCGTGGACTGGTGCCGTAATATATAGGTACGTGTTGATCTTGACAATTGGGGCAGGCTGCAATAATATTGCGAGCCTCAGCCTTACTAAGATTAAACTGATGTTTTAAAGCACGATATCCCTGATGATAAAAACTAGGCGATGCTATCGCTTGCTGTTTAACGTTGGGCACAGGTCCCAGGGCCGCTGCAGGCACTAAAGCATCAGCTTGTGCATTGCCTTCTACAATAAATCCTGGCAACTGGGTATGACTTTTAATATGCGTCACGTAATATTCTTGCTGTCGCTTTTGTATTGTTATCCATAACAGTTTCAATACGCCAAACAGCACTTCATTGGTTACATCACCTAAACCAGCCTTATCTAAACGTTGTGCCAGTCCAGGCACGTAAGCCAAATCTGTCACAATGTTGACAGGGCTGAGGAAGTTCTGAAACACCATGGTCATGGCCCGTAATTCTACGACTTGGGGCGAACCTTCTTGATGTTCGATCTTATGTTGCCATTGTGTTCCTTGTCTCCAGACAATGGCAGCTTTTCCAGTTTTTCCTGATCCATCTGTGAACACCGTGGGGCCCTCCACTGGGTTTCTGCGACTGAGATTTTTCTGTGCAAAGGCCATTTGGGTGCCCAATTTGATCAGTGGCTGTGAAGGTAAATGGTAGCTCACCTGCCTTGTACAATTGGCCATGGCTGCTCGTAGGGCAGTGCTGTTAGCTAAGCACCGTTCAAAATAATCACTCTGTACAGGGACTACAATCTGTTCAGGGCCTCTTCCCATCAGTGCTGAACACCGAGTTCTAATTTTTGTAATAACTTGTGCTATTAGCTCAAATAGACCAGGGGCTGTTTTCTTCGTCTTGTTAGGCAAAAAAATCCATTCTGAAACATGTAAGGGATCATCCCGTTGTTCACGCCATTGAGCAATCATAGCAAATGGCACTAATTGATCTACTAACACAAAGGCCTGCACCGAGACCGTTAAGTCAAGTCTCCATACGTGTTTACTACTAATAGCTTGTTCTATTTCAGCCACCACTTTTTTTCGCTTCCTCAGTTAACATTTGTGGGGCTAAAATATTAGTGTCACCTTTTAATAGCTCAAAGAGAGGTTGTAATTTGGAAGGTGGAATACCAACGTAGGGCCAAACCCAATTAATCACTCCTGCTAATTTTTGTACATCATTCAATGTTTTTACTTCTATTTGTAGTTGGATAGGTTGTGGCATGACTGTCTGAGCTAATACTTTCATTCCCAGCTATAACCACGGTTGTTGCCTTTGTACCTTTTCTGGGGCGATCGTTAAGCCATATTCACACAAGGATTCCCGTGTTTTCGCTTCCATTTTTTCTAACTGTTGCGGTGTTGCAGCCGCTAGCAGAATATCATCCGTGTAATGGTAACAGTAATCAGATGGGAACAGAGCACCTATTGGACTCAACGCTTTTGCTACAAACCATTGACAAATTGTAGGCAAGTTTTTTATACTTTGTGGCAACACTTTCCACTGATGCCTTTTGGTAGGCTCCATGTTCTTCACAGGCGGAACAGTAAATGCAAATTTTTCTTTGTCTTGTTCTGCCAGAGGGATGGTAGAAACCCAATCTTTTCAATCCATTACAACAATTTCCCACCCCATAGGTATCCTAGTAGGCGAAGGTAATCTCGGTTGTAGTGCTCTCATCGTTGCCATGACATCATTAATCTTTCTCAAATCATGCAACAACCTCTATTTCCCCGATTTCTTTTTGATAACAAATACCGGGGTATTCCAAGGAGCATGTGAGGCTTCTATGTGTCCTGCAACAAGTTGTTCTGTTACTAGAGACTGCAGGGCCATTAATTTCTCTTGGCTAAGGGGCCGCTGATCAACCCACACTGGTTTTTCTGTTAGCCATTTTAGAGCTAAAGTGGGCCGAGAAACGCCCTGCAATACCGTGGCCCCGACTAAAAATCCGTAGTGATGCGAACTCCCCATTGGCCTAAGCGGTCCCTTCCCCATAGGTTTAAAGGAGTTGAGGTCACATATGGCCGCACTGTAGCCCTTTGCCCTTCTGAGTTTACAATCACAATAGGGTTAGTGGACATAGAACTATTGGCAACCCCTCCGAGACCTGCCTCTCCCAAGGCGTTGGAGGTTAATGGCCAAGCAGCAGGCCACTCCCTTAAAGAAACGATCGTCACATCTGCTCCAGTGTCTAATAATCCAGCCAGTCAGACCTTCTTGGGAGTGGCGTCACTAAGTTCAAGAACACAATGCATTTGTGGGCGTTGATCAGATACCGTCTGCACCCAATAGACTTGTGGCTTTCCCGTAGGACCAAAACCACCATTACCACGTGTAACGTTGTCCGTTTGTGGAACACAACTTCAAAATGGGACTAACTGAGCAAGTCGAGTTCCTTTCCCAATAGTCACAGGTGGTGTAGCTGTCGATATCATGGCACATATTTGTCCTGTGTAATCAGCACCCATCACGCCAACATGTACCATGAGGCCTTGTAAGGTGGTACTAGATCTTCCTATTAGGAAGGCACTTAAACCTTTGCCAATCGGCCCCCAAGCGTCCAGGGGCACCTTGTGTACGATGGGGGTGGCTCCCCAGAGTCCACCACTTCAATCCCTTCCTCACCCGTTATATGACTGCCCTCCTCATCGTCTGACTCAGGTGGCAAGGATGGAAAACCCAGACTCCAGATGGGGTTAGTAGAAATAGGAGGAGAAGGCCATGCCTCTGTTTCCCCCAAGGCTGGAGCGGGGGGTGCGGAGGGACGCACCACTCCTTCAGGGTGGATAACACCCATCCCTCTTTGAGTCTCTTTTACAGCTGCTATTTGGTCACGAGGCAACACGTACTTATATTGTTTATCTTTTGTGTTCATCGGGAGCAGTCCCTTATTTTCTTTAACGGCGATCTCCCGCCCCTTCATATCATCAACGGGAGGTTTGAAGGCCAAGGGCTCAGGGGCTGCGGACGGCTGTTCACTTCCTTCCGCTAAATCTTTCTGCTCCTTAAAGTTCTTTAATGTCTCTAACAAAAGTCGCCACGTTGTTAACAGTTCAATAACCGTTTTTGAGCCACGCGTAGTTTCCTCAAATAATGTCTGCCCTAGGTTCGTCCATTGCGTTACACTAAATGCCGTAACCAACGTTACTTCTACTCCCTGTTCCTTTCCCCACAATAGCATTTTTCGCAAAGTCTCTTCAGGGAGGATGACACCCTGCCGCTTCAACAGCAGCGTCCATGTGGAGGGTAGAGTCTGCTCTTCCTTAGTTAACTTCTCTCCCATGTCCCCAGTGGCTCACCTGCTACAGGTGTCTTCTTAAATATGATCTGGATCCGTCAACAGCTCTGCCCGCTGTCTTCAGCTTCACTGGGCTCCGTCCCCACGACTATTTCCAGTTGTCTTCTTCCTCAGTATCACCAATTGTCGTTTCAGTCGGGATGGACAGATGACAAGACTCTCCTTGAAGAGTTAAGTTAAGCTCTCTCTTTATTACAAACTTGGCTTTCTTATATATCTAATCTTTGGTTCACGCTCCGTTCACGCGTTCTTTCTACGCATTCAATTGCTTAGGTTACAGAGCACACGTGCTCGTAGCTACAATACGATTGGTTGTTGAACTCCTCTTCACATTGCTCAAAATCTGGCTTTCTCACAGCCTAACTCTCCTTGTTCTCTCAAGCCATCTTCTTCTTTCTCCTTTTTGTTACATTGTCCTTATATGACGCAACTCGTGGCCTTCTTATGCGTACACTGCAATCTCTGTCTCTTCTGTCAAAGGGCCTACGGACCCACCGTATCCCCCAACAGTAGCCCAACGTTTTAAGGTGATGTCCCACCACCCTTTGCTCTTAGTGTAGCTTTGAACAGTCCATCATATGGGTTAGGGTTAGGGTTAGGGTTAGAGTTGAAGAGTCCATCATATGGTTATGGAGCAGACCACCTTGCGTGCCATCATACGGCACATGCAGGACAACCAGGCGGTCAGGCCCAGTCAGCGTGGGTTCACAAAAGGCAGGTCCTGCTTGACAAACCAGATCTCCTTCTACGAGAAGGTGACCCACTTTTCAGGTGGCAAAGAGGGAAAGACTGTGTATACAATCCCTTAGGCATAAACTGTTGACCAAGCCCGGGACTGGGATTGGATCCAGCCGCACCTAGACTCCCCTCTGAGAAGGAGTTTAGAAAGCCAGGGGGTCCTCTCTGCACCTTGACTCAATGGGAGGGTCTCCTTGACAGTTCTCTCTGATCCCCCCTCGAGACAGTAAAGAACCCAGTGTGCCTTGCCATCGAGTCTTGTTATTGCACTGTGGCGTTGACTACCAAACTTCATTAAATGGCTTTTTTAGAACAATAAGCATTTTGCTGCTTTTCCCTTGGGAGTGAAGTGCATTGCTCCGTTGTCAACACCCACTACGAGAGAGACACTGAGGTGCTGGAGCATGTCCAGAGAAGGGCAAGGAAGCTGGTGCGGGCTCTGGAGCATAAGTCTTGCAAGGAGCGGCTGAGGGAGCAGGGGTTGTTCAGCCTGGAGGAAAGGAGGCTGAGGGGAGACCTTCTCGCTCTCTACAGCTCCCTGAAAGGAGGGGGTAGCCAGGGGGGGTCGGTCTCTTCTCCCGCTTAGGAAGTGATAAGACAAGAGGAAATGGCCTCAAGCTGTGCAGGGGAGGTTTAGATAGGCTGTTAGGAACAAGTTCTTCACAGAAAAGGTTGTCAAGCGTTGGAACCAGCTGCCCAGGGAAGTGGTGGCGTTGCCATCCCTGGAGGTATTTAAAAGACGAGTAGATGCAGTGATGAGGGACATGGTTTAGTGGTAACTTGGCAGTGCTGGGATAATGCTTGGACTCGATGATCTCTAGGGTCTTTTCCAAGCCAAACGATTCTGTGATTCTATGACGGCACAGCCAGGGTTCAGGCTTCCAGCCAAAGGGGCTGGGGAGTCCCGCCTGTGGCAGGGGACGCGCGCAGAGGGACCACAGGCTGCAGCCAGAGCCGGCGGCAGGCTGACTCCCCCGGGAGAGCCCGGGTCACAGTGGGGGACAGGACGGGCTGCCCCTCCCGGCTGGGGTGGCGGGTCACAATGGGCCCTTAGTCACCTACCCATGTGACAGCTGGTGATGTCCAGCAGCACGTGCACGGCAGCCCCACAGTGCCCCGGACTCTCGTGAGAAGCAGACATGAGCGATCCGGCACCTGCAGGAAAGCGTGTGCGCAGAACGCGTATTTTCCTGCGACTATACCTGACAGAGCAGCTCCACGGGGCCAGGGTGTCTCCCCAAAGCTCCACCGTCCACAGCGGGTAAGAGCGCGGGGCTGGGCCGGGCCAGGGCCACAGGGACCCCAGGGCGTCTGGGCCCGGCGGCCCTTGCAGAGGGGCTGGGGGCAGGAGAGCCGCCGCCAGGGCCGGGTGGGCGAGGGGGGACTGCCCGCTGGAAAACGGCATCCTGCAGGAGTTCCCCCTGTCCCTGCCAGCCACCTCCTCCCTCCTCTGGCCAGGCCGCACCAGGCTGGGGCCGCTTGCCGTGGGCAGCCCCCTCCCCACCCTCACCTCTGTCCTCTGTCCCGCAGGACGGCGAGCGGTTGCCCTCAGAGCAGCCCTGCACCAGAGGCGGCAGAGGATGAAAGGGCCGGGGTGGCCACCGAGGACCATCAGCGGTCAGAAAGCCCCAGGCAACGCCAGCTGCAGAGTGAGGACTGGGACCGCGCCAGCCCCGTCGTCGTCGTCCAAGCGGAGGAGGAGAAGAGCCCCAGCACCCCCGCCATGAGTGGGTAGCGAGAGGATGCCAGGGGACCACCTCCAGCCTCGGGGCAGAGAGCAGGGCAGGGAGAGGCCGCTGGGCTGGCAGGAGGCAGCCGTACCGCCGAGCTGGGACCTCTCCCGCCCTGCTGCCAGCACCACCCCGGGGGAGACGGGGCATCAGCACCCTGGGCCAGGGCTTGCTGGGGGCAGGGCAGCGAGCACAGGGCTGGAGAGAGGGCCCCTCTCTTCCCTCTCCCTGCCCTGCTGCCTACATCTCTCCCCACCCTTGGTCTTCAACAGGTGGAGCTGCTTCTGCCTCCAGCTACTGGCTGGAGGGCAAGGACGAGGAAGCCCACGACTACATCTTGGCCTTCCTCGACGGCACCCAAAGGGTAACTGCAGCCTTTGCCAGGCAGGCTCTGCCCGCGGCTGCCGGCCGCGTGCTGCCGTGCCTGCTGCCTGTGCGCGGGCCCTAGGGGGACTGCTGCCTGTGCAGGGCTGCTGCCCCCCCGGCCCCCTGCACCATGGCTGCACCCCTCGAGGCCCCGCTCCTGCTGGCCCTGCTCTGCCCCTCACCCTCCCTCTCTGTCTCTCTGTCTCTCTACTCCCTGGCTGTCAGGATGAGGCCTCCAAGCTGAGGTTCCTGGCCTCCATCCGCACGCTCTGCACAGCCTGGCTGCGAGGCAGGTACCAGCCCGACTTCACATCGGCGTGTGAGCTGGTGGAGAAAATGGAGGTGAGGGCACCCAGTGGGGCCGAGGGAGGGGGGCAATGCTGGCCGAGCGCCGGCCCAGCGGGAAGGAGAGCACTCGGGCCCCTGGGCACAGGGGAGGGCGAGACGGGCCTCCCTGGGCACAGCCCTGCCTGCCACGGGGCCAGTGCCGGGCAAGGGGCTGCTCTGGGGCCAGTGCCGGCCTGGGGGCGGCGGGGCCCTGCCCGCCCTGCAGACTGGTGCCGGCAACTGGCAGCTTCCCTGCCCCATCCTGCCCGTGCTCTCCCTCTCCAGGTCCTATGGAAAAAGGAGTCCCCTCGCAGCATGGATGCCGTGATGTGGCAGCAAGCCATGCTTGCCATCGCAGCAATGAGGTACCTGCCCCAGACCCTGGCCAGGCCGGAGCCCCCCACGGCGCGGGCCTGATGGCAGCAGGCGTCTCCCATCCTGGCAGGACCCTGGCACCTCTGCCGTTGGGCCTCTGCTCTCCCTCACGCTTGGCCCATGGCTGGGCCAGGGGGGAGGGCGGGGGCTGCTCAGGGGCTCCCCGCCGCCTCTTGGCTTTTCCCCAGGTGGGAGAGGCAGGAGGTGGAAAGGGGTTCGGGCTCCACCGGCCAGGACTGCCCTCTGTCCCTGCCTCAGCAGCACCGGGGAGGGAGCAGATGCCTCCAGGCATCCCTTCCCCACCTCTTACGGGTAGCACCCTGGCGACTGCCAGCCCCGACGCCTGCAGCCACCCTCCTGACCTGGAAGCCCTGGCATCCAAGCAACACCCCTCTCCTTGCAGCAACGTGCCTGAAGGCCTGCTGTACGAGCAGCTCCGCCCCTGCATCCACGACATCTGCTGTCTTGACCCAGCACAGAGGGACAGCCAACGTGCTTCTTTTGATGCTCAGGTAAGCGCGGGCTGAGCTACGGAAAGCCTGCCGCTCAGTCCCTGCGCGCGTTTTCCTAGCTGGCTTTGGCTGCGGGAAGATGACAGGTGAAGAAGGAAGAGCAGGGAGAGCCTGAGGCCGCTCCCAGGCGCAGAGGGCAGCTGCAGGCCGCCTCAGGTGGAAGGAATGCAAGCCAGCTCCCTGCAAGGAAGAAGGGCCGGGGCAAGTGGGCCACCCGCTCTATCCCCTTACAGATCTTGAAAACACTGGACAGGATGCTGGAGGTGGTGACGCATGAAGCTTCGCTGAGTTCCAGCGTCCAGAGAGTGGACATGATCTTGCAGGTCAGGCATCTGCCAGGAGTCAGGCATCTGCCAGGAGCGGGGCTCTCGGGGTCTCTTCCTTGCCCTACCCCAAAGAGGGGCGACCTTCTGGAGCGTGCACAGCCCAGCCCGGAACTGGAGCAGCGGAAGGAGTCTGAGTGCCTTTCCCCGCTCCCCTGCTCTGGCAGCTGGCACTGCTGAGCCACCGCCCTCGCCACCCACCCCGTGCCCGCTCTCCTCCCCAGAAGGCAGCAGGGCAGAGAGCTGCTGGGACGTGGCCATGGTGCAAGGGCAGTCCAGCCCCGAAGCTGCGGAGGCAGAGGTGCTGGCACCTCCCTGGGGCAGGTCCCCGTGGAGGTTCCTGTCCTCCCACAGAGGGGACGTGCGGCCGTTTCTGGAGGAGCGTGAGGGAAGGGGCAGAGGTGGCTGGGGGGATGGCATCCGCCTACCTCCCTGACTGCCGCAGGTCACCAGCTGTTGGCAATGGTCCCCGAGGTTGCGAGGTGGCTGGACCCCAGTCCAGGCTTCCTCCCGTGCAGGGCAAGCCTCGGCAGCACGCTGCGTAAACCCAGCAGGTGCTTGGCAGAGCCACCGCTCTGGGAGCTGCCGTCATTTCCCAAGGTCGACCATCGGCTTTTGCCTTCCCAGGTCCTGCTGTCCCTCACGACATCCCCGGAGGTGACCAGACGCCGGAGGGCTGTGGGGAGGATTGTAAGCCTGAGCCAGCACTTGAGACCTGAAACCATGCTGGAGGTAGGGGGCCTGCGACCTCTTGGCACCCCTCGCCCCGTCCTGCTGCCCCAGCGTAGCCGGTAGCGCTGGGCTCCCTGCGAGGGAAGCCTGGGTGTGGGGCAGGGGATCGGGATTGGGAAGGCTCGGCCCTGCGCCAGCATCTTGGACCCTCTCTCCTGGAGCCGCTCCCTCCCGTGCCTTTGTTCTCGGCAGCCAGCTCCGTCCCAGGGCACGGGAGCATTTTGCAGGCCCAGCCCTGGCAGCCCTCCCTCTCTCCCTGCCTCCCTGCCTCCCCCGGGCTTCTGCCCAGCACGCTGCTCGCCCCGAGGCGGCTGCCGCAGGCTGGGTCTCCATGGGGTGCAGCGCGGGGCAGAGCCCTCCAGAGCTCCGGCTACTGCTCCGTTCTCTCTGCCACAGGACGAGCCACACAACTTGGCCTGCAAAGGCATCAGCCCCTTCTTCTACCTGAAGAAGCCTCTGCCATTCCTGGGGCAGGCGCTAGGGCTGCTCACCCTGTGCTATGCCGAGGAGGACCAGGAGATCAGCTGGGGGGCTGGGCAGGCCCTGTGCCTCTTCCACAGGTTCATTCTGCTGCGACATGGTAAGAGAAGCTGGGGCGGGCTGGGGCCTTCCAGCCACAGGGGCCCGGGCATGGCGCCGCGCCACCTCGGCCCCCCCTCCTCTGCTAGAGGAAGGGGCAGCAAACTCCTCCCAGGCTGGAGCAGGGCAGCAGCCGTGCCGCACCAAGCCCCGGGCCCAGGCAGCCCGCCTCGGAGCGGCAGCCTGCGGCCTGTCCCGAGAACCCTTGGGCTGGAGAGCCTGTGGCAGCAGCGTGCCCGGCCTTCTCTCCTCCTGCCCCCGAGCAGAAAGCCAGTCCCCACGCTCCTGCCCTTACGCAGCCTAAGAGGCGGTTTCCCCTCCTTGCCTGCCACCCTGCCACTTCTCCAGCTCCCCACAGAACAGAGAGCCAGGCACAGAGCTCTCCTTCATGCCCTCACCTGCTGCCCCAGCTCTGCCTTCTTCCTGCCGCTCACGCTGTCTTTTCCCTCCTGCCCAGCCTACCACGCAGCACTCGTGGACCCGGCCGTAGAACGGGATCGGGAAGGCATCAGCACCTTCTGGCCCAAGGAAGCCATTGACAGCGGGATGGTAACAAACTCCTCCCTTCCTGGGGGTCTTGGCCATGGCGCTGGCAGGAGGCTGAGACGAACCAGTGCATCAGCCACGGCGGGCGATGGCACAGCCTCCCACCCCTCGGGCTGTGGGGAGCCACCGCTTTGGAGTAGTCCAAAGCTTTAGCCCAGCATCACCGCCGCAGCTCCGGCCGTCCTGGCCACCGGCGAGCTCTGCTTGCCGGCAGAGCCAGCAGTGCCCGCCACCAGGGCACTCAGTGTGACACCTTTTCCCTCCCTCTCTCCCTCAGACATTTGGCAGAGCCTTCCTCCCACCCGAGAGGAGCGACTTCCTCCTCGCCGTCTTGACAAACATGGCAGACCCAAGGGTCTCTGACACCCAGCTGGTTGCCAAGATTGTGGAGCACGTCTTGAAAGGCTTCGACCTGCGGCTGACCAAGGTAGGCAGCGTGCAGCCGGCTTGCCCTGTGCGCGTGCCCTGCAGGGGCCGTTCCCCCCGCCCCGAGGCCAGGGCTCGGAGCGCCCAACGGGCAGGCTTTGAGGCCAGCGAAGGGCGGCGCGAGGGAAGCAGTTCTTGGTGGCAGTGGGGCCATGGCTGTGCTCCAGCCCGCTCCAGCCCACTGCCTCCGACAGGTGGAGGAGCTCGTGGAGGCCATGCACAGGCAGCTGGCCTGCATCAGCCAGGAGCCACTCCAGGACATCCTGAGGAGGACCCTTCTCCGAGTGGCCACCTTCAGCCCTCAGGAGGTGGTCACTGGCCTGCTGAAGGTTTCCCCGCACTGTGACGGGTACGTGGCGCGACAGCCTCGGGGGCAGCTCGGGACCTCCGGGGCCTGAGCAAGCAGAAGAGGTGGTGGCCGAGGTGGCCCCGCTGACAGTGTGCTCTGGCTCTGCAGGACTGCCCGGGCCATGTGGAACATGCTGGCCTGTGAGCGCAGCCTCGGGAACGCGGTGCTGTGGGCGCTGCTGCAGGTCAATCAACAATACACCATCCAGTGCAGCAGCAAGAAAATCTACAGCTGCCGATGTTTCCTGGCCGTGAGTGTCTGGACAAGGCTTGCTCCATCCTGCCCGGGGCTGCACGCCCCTCTCCAGCCCCTCTGGCCCTCTCCATCCGCCCCCAAAGCCGGCCCTCCCCGGGGCACCTGGCCCAGGGCCCTCGGGCCACAGCCGGGCAGGGCAGCGCGTGCCGCTCGGCCCCACGGCGTGCAGGCAGGCCGCCTGCCCTGGCCCTGCTGCCCTCGGCGGCCCCCCTCCCCGCCCGCCGCCTCCAGCTGGCTCGGCAGCGGGGAAGCCCGGGGCAGGGTGGCTGCTGGCCAGAGCAGGCTGTGCCGCAGGGACACGACTCCAGTGAGAGCCGTGCTGGGCTGTTTCTGCAGGTGGCCCGTGCCATGCACGAGATCTTCCTGGAGCCCTCCAGCCGACGGTCCGTGCATTTGCTTCTTAGCCGGCTCTTCATGGAAGTGCTCTTCCAGATCTCACACAGCCTGCACAGCCCACAGATGGGCTGCTGCCGCTCTTGCCGTGAGAGCAGGACACCCAACCATCCTTCATTGCTCAGGTGCTCCGGCACTCCTCGGGTGCCCCATCCCCGTCCCTGGGCTCTCCCCGGGCCCGGAGCCGAAGCCGGGACTGGGGCTCCACGTGTGACCACGCTTTGCTCTGCCTGCAGGAACGCAGTGAGCGCCATGCAAGCTCTCTTCCAGTGCCTGGGCGGTGCCTCCCTGGTCGAAGACATTGGGAGGCAGGGTGCCTGGGACATGCTCACGAGCGCCGAGACCTACCACAGCGGTGTCGCCGTGCTGGCTAGGTGAGAGCCTGCTCAGCCGTCCTTGCCTGCCCGGGCGTTTCTCCCCTGGCGGTGAAGGGCCGCCTGTACGATCCCCGTCCTGGTGGGTGGTGGAGCGCGAGCAGCCAAGGCCGGGCACACAAGCTGCCCCCCAGCTGGCAGCGCGGTCCCAGAGAGGTTGCCTGCCCAGCTCGGTGCTGCCAACGCCTTCTTCCCCCGGCCAGGGTGCTGCAGCGTGAAGAACCGGCCTGCTGCATCACTGTGTCTGAGCAGGCGGTCAACAGCCTCTTGCAGTGTCAGGCCGTGCAGGACGTTGGCGCCATGACGGTCTTCGTGGAGGTGGGCCTGCTGGCACGCGCTGCCTCTCTGAGGGCAG
Source organism: Rissa tridactyla (assembly GCF_028500815.1). NCBI lineage: Eukaryota > Metazoa > Chordata > Aves > Charadriiformes > Laridae > Rissa > Rissa tridactyla. Next base: position 5,367,170 of record NC_071497.1, read on the forward strand.
GCGGGGGCAAGCCGGGCTGCCTGCGTGGACAGAGGGCTGAGGGGAGGCGGCGAGGGCCCTCTGTGGACCCTGCTGCCTCCCGCCTGGGCTGTGACCGGCCCCGGTGCCTTGCCCCGAGCCGTCCGGGAGCTCTGCTGCCTGTGCTGGGCTCTCACTCTGCTGCCAATTGCGTTTCAGCTCCTGGATTACACCGATTGTGAGCACGTCCACGGCCAGTTCCTGGACATCCTGGAGTCCCACATGAAGAGCAAGAACGTGGTGCTGCGCAGGCTGGTAGTCAGAATCCTGGTCACGCTGTCCAGGAGACAGGACCAGGTGGGCAGGGGCAGCTGGGCACAGTGTGGGTGTCCGCCTGGGTCTGGGCTGCAGGTGCGGAGCGTGCAGCGGCTTGCTCGGGCTTTGCCAGGAATCGGGAGCGGCGGGACCACTGCCTGCTCCCCCCGCTGCCCCGTTCAGTGGCCCGTGACCACTTCAGGCCCGGCCCTGGGCTGAGCCGCACATGGAGAGATCTCCGCCTGACCGGCCCTGCAACCTCGACACGCAGCGTGGCTTTAGCGGTGTGCTCCTCGATTGCATCGCATGACAAAAGGGTATGTTTCTCGTAGGTGGGAACGCTGCAAGACCTGCTGCCAGAGGTCGTGCAGCTACTGCAGGACAGCGACTGCGACGTTAGGACAGCAGCCTTGACTGCCCTCAGCAACGTGCTCCACCTGGCTGTCCCCGTTGCTCTGCAGCTGGTCAGGATGCTTCCGCCCCTCTTTGAAAACGTAAGGCGTCGGGAGAGCGGAGGCATGGTTAGCATGCCGGGGGGGGCATGCGTGCCGGTCTGGGGTGGTGCGTCCCTCTGCGCGCATGCCCACTGGCCCGTGAGTCCTTCTCCTCACTGCAAAGGGAGAGCCACAAGCATTTGTCCCCTCACCGTCGGCTTGGAGGAGCCAGGACGGAGGTCCTCCCCTCTTCCTTCTCTCCTCCTAGGAGTCCAGCTACGTGCGAAAGTGCTCCATCCTCCTCTGCACAGATGCGATGGAGGTTGCAGGCAGCACCCACAAAGAACATATGCAGAAGGATGTGCAGAGGATCCTGATGCCCCTGTTCTTCCACCTGCATGACAAGGACCACAGCGTGGCTCAGGTGGGGATTTCTAAGCCCTTTGAAGGTGCTGCAGCTGGGGCCCTGAGGAGGGCTCCGAGCCCCTCCCAGCTGGCAGCAGCTGAGGAGGTGGGCAGGGACATGTCCTACCCCTGCCCTGCTCGATGCAGCAGAGCAGAGCAGCAGTGCGTGGCCACCCTAACACCTAAGGCCTGGAGCTCCCCTGGGCTTCCCAGGGGCGCCTGCAGATGCCTGAGGCCAGGGCTTGGACCCACAACCCTTGCTGCCCCCCTGCCCTGCACAGGGACCCCCAGATCCTGTCCCCTGAGCGGCGGTGCCATCTCCCACTCTCTGCTGCTCTGCAGGCCTCCTGGGAAGCCCTCCTGGGAGCTGCCAAGTTCCTGAAGCGGAGGCAGATCAGGAAGCTGCTGGAGACAAAGCAGCCATGGCGAATCGGCAAGTGCCTGGTAAGGGCAGCCTCGAAGCCCCACAGCCAGCCTGGAGAAGCCCCTCTCCCCCAGCACCCAGCGCGTGGGGCTGGCAGCTGGGCCCCTGCCTACTGCGGCGTCCTGGGGGCGCGGGCAGGGGAAGGCAGGAAAGGCCAGCCCCGGGCACAGGGGGAGGCTCTGGGCCAACCCTGTCCCCTCCTGCTCTCTCCAGCTGGCGGAGGGCAGAGGCAGAGCGGAGGAGTACCTGTGGCAGAGCCTGCTCTACCTGCGGAGCCCACAGCAGCCCTTGCGCGAGGCAGCCGTCAGGTTCATCGGTGAGCCACAACCCGGCCGGGGGTCCCTCCCTGCTCCGCGGCAGCTGAGCCCCAGCCACGGCTGCTGCCGAATGCACCGGGAGCCTGCAGAGCCCCGACTGCCCGATGAGGGGCCGGGTGCCCACGGGGCTTCCTGCCGCCCTCTCCCACCCCTGCCCACGCAGGGGCAGCTGCTGGCAGCCTTGCGGGGTCCCTGGCTGCCGCCTTGGGCTTCACCCTCAGGGCACCGGCCTGGGCTCAGCCGGGCCCGAGGGCAGGAGGGCGCGTGGCCAGGCCCGTGGGGCCGGTGGGGGGGAGTCGGGCTGCTGGGGCGGGCAGGCCAGCGCGGTCTGTGACGGGCTGTGTGTGCCTAGGGCTCGCCGGGCGGCAGCTGAGGGATGTGCGCCAGGAGGAGCTCCAGGTCATCTACGATGGTGAGCGAGGGCAGCGGGGTGTGTGCCGGGGCTGGCTGGGAGCAGAAGAGCCCCTGGTAGGGAGCTCCGGTCCCTGCCCTGGCCAGGGAGGGCTTGTGGGGCATTGGTGGCCAGCATCTTGTGGCTCATGCCAGCGCCTCTGGCTCCCTCCTGGCCTTGGGAAGAGCTGGGGCAGGGCACGAGGGGCCCTGGCCGCAGGGGCTCCGGAGCTCTCTGCAGATCTGGGCTCTCACCTCGCCTCTCTTCCTTTCTGCCCCAGCTCTTGAAGGCGCGGCAAGCGACAGCAGCCTGTGGGTCTCTTCCCTGGCGGCTCAAACCCTGCTGAAGGTGAAGGCTGTGGTGGAAAAGCCTCCCTCCAGATTCCGCCTGCAAGCGCTGTGGTCCCAGCCTTGGGGGCGATGGAGGAGGAGGAGGAGGAGCACAATTAGCCTGCCTGTTTCTCTCAGCCTTTAATAAAAAGACGGTGGAACTTCACGTGGTGTTTGAGCTCTTCTTGCCCGTCCTGCACTGCCCTGCTCCCCCTCAAACACCCATGGGGACCTACTCTGCCAGGCCGCCCTCACACTGTGCAGAGCCCCGCCACCCCCCGACAGCTGGAGGGGCCGCATCGGGGCTGTCCAGCTACGAAATCCGCCGTGTCGGAGCCGGTTGCTTCTCTACCACCCGCTGGATTGGCCAAGCGTTAGATAGGAGTGTGTTAATTAAAGCTTATATATGTCTACATATATATTCATACAGATATAATGCCCTTAGTCTATCATCCATCCCTCTAAAATGTCCCTTGAGTTCCTTGAGTCCCATTGCCGCGGAGACCAGCTTCAGGGCAGGTAAGACTGCGCTGGGGAAGGGATCTGCAGCGCAAAGGGCCGCCAAAAAGCTCTTTTGGGGGCTTTTGGAAGCCGGCAAAAGGCCTCGGCCTGTGCTGAGGGCTGTCAGCTGGTGGGCGGGCTGCTGAGTGAGCCTGGGGGCGGAGACAGCACCTCCCCCGGTTGATCAAGCCACCAGGTTATAGGAAGCCTCCGGGAGGGCAGGGACTAGTCCCTGGCTACAGAGCAACCAGTGCTCACCCCAACTGACCCTTGACTCACAAGGTCTCGCTTGTGTGTAGAGATCCAGCCGTGGTTGCTACCCGGTCGAAGGCTGCTGTTAAAAAAACTGTGGGCACCCAGGGAGGGGCCCCGCACAAACATATGGGCCTCCAGGCCTCTGGCTGCAAAGAGTGCCGGAGCCTGGCACTCGCGATGGAGGGCAGCAGAGACAACACCTGTGTCAGATGTGAACAGGTGAATGATCTGCTCATTCTGGTGGCTGAGCTGAAGGAGGAAGTGGAAAGGTTGAGGAGTATCAGAGAACGCGAGAGGGAGAGGGACCGGTGGACCCGCTCCCTGAGAGAAAGGGAAGAGGGTGAGGCCCCACACAAGTCAGAGGATCCCCTCCCCTCTCGTCACCAGGCAATAGGAGGGCATGGCAGAGAAGAGGGGGAATGGAAGCAGGTCCCTGCTCTGGAAGCGGGCGAATCCCCTCCCGGCCCCTCCCACCTTCCCAGTTACCCTTGCAGAACAGATAGGAAGCCCTGCAGGAGGAGCTGGCTGTTGGAGAGGAGGATGATACACCCAGGCCAGAAATGTCAGAAAGACCAAGTCGCCATGGACCCAGCATCACAACTGGCTCCAAAAGGAAAAGCAGACGGGCCATTGTTGTGGGTGACTCTCTATTGAGGGGGGCGGAGGGGCCGATGTGCCGTCCAGACCCACTTCACAGGGAAGTCTGCTGCCTCCCTGGGGCACGGGTCAGGGATGAGTTGGACAAACTTCCGGCCCTAGTAAACTCCTCTGGCTATTACCCCCTCTTAGTATTTCAGGTGGGTAGTGATGAAGTGGGTAGAAGGAGCCCAAAATCAATTAAAAGAGATTTTTGAGCCTTGGGGCGGCGGCTTGAGGGATCAGGAACACAAGTTGTATTCTCCTCCATCCCTTCAGTGGCAATCGTGAATGAGGAAATTAACAGGAAGAGGCAAAAGGTCAACTCGTGGCTCCGGGACTGGTGTTATCGGCAGGGCTTTGGGTTCTTTGATCACAGGCTGCTATAGGAGTCACCTGACCTGCTGGTGGCAGGTGGAAGGCACCTGTCTCAGAAGGGGAAAAGAATTTTGGGGCAGGAGTTAGCAAGGCTCGTTGACAGGGCTTTAAACTAGATATGAGGGGGGAAGGGGAGATAAGTGGGCCTGTCAGGAATAAACCCAAGGGAGGCATGCCAGGGCTTGAAGGATGGTGGGCTAGCGAGGACTCTCCCTCTGCCATTTCATTTGAGAGAAGGGAGAGACCTTTAGAAATCATGGAAGCACCTGAGAGGGGTCTGGTGGGAAATGGGGCCCACACTCACAAAAGGGTGCTGGAGTCATTGGCACATCTGAAGTGCTTCTATACCAATGCACGCAGTATGCGCAACAAACAGGGGGAGCTTGAAGCCATGATGCACCAGGGAAACTATGACCTAGTGGCTATCACAGAAACGTGGTGGGATGCCTCACACAACTGGAGTGCCACAAGCGATGGCGACAAGCTCTTCAGGAGGGACAGACAGGAAAGGAGAGGCGGAGGAGTGGCCCTGTATATTAGAGAATGCTATGAGAGCTCGGAAATCAAGTATACTGATGATGGGGTGGAGAGCGTTTGGATGAGGTTAAGGGCCGATAAAGCCGATATCGCTGTGGGAGTCTGCTACAGACCTCCCGACCGAAGCAGTGAGGCGGACGAAGCTTTCTGTAAGCAGCTGGGGGAAATCTCGCAGTCACTTGCCGTTGTTCTTGTGGGGGACTTGAACCTCCCGGGTCTCTGCTGGGAATACAACACAGCAGAGAGGGAGCAATCCAGGAGGATCCTGGAATGTGTGGAAGAGAACTTCCTCACACAGCTGGTAAGCGAGCCGACGAGGGAAGGTGCCCTCCTGGACCTGCTTCTCGTGAACAGGGAAGATCTTGTGGGGGAAGTAAAGGCTGGTGGCCGTCTAGGGCACAGTGATCGTGAGATGATCAAATTTCTGATTCTTGGGGAAACAAGGAGAGGGGTTAGCACAAGTGCCGCCCTAGACTTCCGGGGGGCAAATTTTGACCCGTTGAGAAGACTGCTGGACAAAATCCCTTGGGAGGCTGCCCTGAAGGATATAGAAGCCCAGGAAGGCTGGACATACTGCAAGAGAGAAGTCTTAAAGGCACAGCAGGAGGCTGTCCCTGTGTGCCGAAAAACAAGTAGGCGGGGAAGGAGACCGGCCTGGCTAAGTAGGGACCTTTGGCTGGACCTCAAGAACAAAAGGAGAGTCTATGACCTCTGGAAGAGGGGGCAGGTCTCTCATGAAGACTGTAAGGATATAGCGAAGCTATGCAGGGAGAAAATTAGGAGAGCCAAAGCGCAGCTAGAGCTCAACCTAGCTACAGCTGTTAAGGATAACAAAAAATGTTTCTATAAATTCATTAACAACAAAAGGAGGATTAGGGAAAATCTCCCTCCCTTATTGGATGCAGAGGGAAACAGAGTCACAAAGGATGAGGAAAAGGCTGAGGTGCTCAATGCCTACTTTGCCTCAGTCTTTAGCAGTGGAACTAGCTGTTCCCTGGGCACCCAGCCTCGTGAGCTAGGAGACAGGGAGGGGAAGCTGAAGGAGGTCATCACAATGAAAGAGGAAGTGAATAGTGACCTGCTACGCCGCTTGGATGCGCACAAGTCTATGGGACGGGGTGGGTTACATCCAAGAGTGCTGAAACAGTTGGCAGACGTGCTCGCCAAGCCACTTTCCATGATCTACCTGAAGTCATGGCTAACTGGGGAGGTCCCAATGGACCGGAGGGTAGCAAACGTAGCGCCCGTCTACAAAAAAGGCAGAAAGGAGGATCCGGGAAACTGTAGGCCTGTCAGTCTGACCTCGCTAGCAGGGAAGCTCATGGAGCAGACCATCTTGAGTGCCATTACAAGTCATATAATGGACAAGCAGGGGATCAGGCCCAGTCAGCATGGGTTTAGGAAAGGCAGGTCCTGCCTGACGAACCTGATCTCCTTCTATGACAAGATGACCCGATTGTTGGGTGAGGGAAAGGCTGTGGGCATTGTCTACCTAGACTTTCGAAAAGCATTTGACACTGTCCCCCATAGAATTCTCATGGAAAAACTGGCGGCTCGTGGCCTGGATGAGCATACGATCGGCTGGATCAAGCACTGGCTGGCTGGGCGGTCCCCAAGAGTGGTGGTCAATGGAGTTAAATCCAGCCGGCGGCCGGTCACAAGTGGTGTCCCTCAGGGCTCGGTGTTGGGACCATTTCTGTTCAACATCTGTGTCGATGACCTTGATAAGGACATGGAGTGTATCATCAGCAAGTTTGCAGATGACGCGAAGCTAAGCGGGAGTGTTGATCTCCGTGAGGATAGGGAGGCTCCACAGAGAGACTTGGATAGATTGGACCGATGGGCCAATGCTAACGGTATGAGCTTCACCAAGGCCAAGTGCCGGGTCCTGCACTTGGGCCACAAGAACGCCATGCATCGCTGCAGGCTTGGGGCAGTGTGGCTGGAGAACTGCCTGGCAGAAAAGGACCTGGGGGTTCTAATTGACAAGCGGCTGAATGTGAGCCAGCAGTGTGCCCAGGTGGCCAAGAGGGCCAATGGCCTCCTGGCTTGTATTAGAAATAGTGTGACCAGCAGGAGGAGGGAGGTGATTGTCCCCCTGTACTCAGCACTGGTGAGGCCACCCCTTGAGTATTGTGTCCAGTTCGGGGCACCTCAACACGAGAGAGATCTCGAGGTGCTGGAGCGAGTGCAGAGGAGGGCAACGAAGCTGGTGAAGGGCCTGGAGAATAAATCTGATGAGGAGCGATTGAAGGAGCTGGGAGGGTTTAGTTTGAGGAAGAGGAGGCTGAGGGGAGACCTCATCGCTCTCTACAACTACTTGAAAGGCCATTGTAGAGAGGTTGGTGCTGGTCTCTTCTCACAGGTAATTGGCGATAGAACAAGAGGGAATGGCTTCAAGCTGCAACAGGGTAGGCTTCGGCTGGACATAAGGGAAAAATTCTTCACAGAAAGAGTGGTCAGACACTGGAATAGGCTGCCCAGGGAGGTGGTGGAGTCACCATCCCGGAATGTGTTTAAGAGTCGTTTAGATGTGGTGTTGAGGGATATGGTGTAAGGGAGAACTTTGTAGAGTGGAGTTGATGGTTGGACTCGGTGATCCCAAGGGTCTTTTCCTACCTAAATGATTCTATGGTTCTGTGATTTAATGCATGGCTTTGGGCTCCATCTGTCAGAACGGTCTCTCAGGGCAGGTGAGGTGCTGTGTGGGGCTGGACTGTTGCACGCTGTATTGTTGGAACCTGTGGCTGGTGTACACGGTGCGGCTCATGCCCACAGTCCATGGGCTGAAGGTGTAGATCTTGACGAAGCCGCTGGGCACCAGCTGCTGAGGTCAGTTCTGATCCCATCATCGCAGCGCTTTACTCGTTTTTTCACGCAAGTCCATCTGTCCTTAACTTGGGTGATTCTTACTGTAGTACCACCGATAGCAATTAGAGTAATAAGGACACAGTGGCAGGGTTACTTAGCAATTAACATCACGCAATTTGATTCCTTGGCTATTCTCGCCCAAAATCAGATCCCCATGAGGTGCACATCGGACTTCCCCATCGTTCCGCTTCACCCGCCAAGCACACCCAGGTCCTTGGGCAAAAGCACTCCCATGGGTGGGTTTGCCTTTGCCTGAGGCAGGACTAACCCCGACTGTCTTCCCTAACGTATTCTTCATGTGCACTTCGGGGACTTTATCCCCTTCTACGGGCCGTGGAAGTTTTGTTTGGGCAGGGCCAGCTCGACTGGTAGTTCCCCTGGTGTTGTCTAGCCAGGTAGCTTTTGCTAAATGTGTAGCCTGCCGTTTCAGTCGGGACGGACAAACGACAAGACTCTCCTTGAAGAGTTAAGTTAAGCTCTCTCTTTATTGCAAACTTGGCTTTCTTATATATCTAATCCTTTGTTCACGCTCCGTTCAGTACCTCCCCCAGGCACGCTCGGGGTGCCGGGAGGGGTGGAGAGTGGCTGCACCAGCGGTGGCGATACCGTAAGCCCACGATTAAGGACTCTCTAAGACTCAATTTTGGAGTGTTAGAAAGCAGGCATTCTTTATTGCAGCGCTGGGCGGACCAGGAACCCCTTCGCCTAATGTGCAAGCCGGGTTGCTCAACTACAAAGGTTAGAAGCAAGCGGAATATACATCTTAATTACATTTCCCAGAAATTATTAACACATTCCTATTATTACCTAGAACTCATTACTATATGTAAATGTCCTTGACGCATGCGCATCCATGTCCATTGGTGGTCTTCTGGGGTCCTGCTCGTCACTAAGTCCAGTCTGGGTCTTCCCCAGTGCCTGCCGGTGACGTCATCCTGGGAGCTTAATGCATTTTTGTCTATAGCGTATCTATTTCAGTATTTTCCTTTTTATTTTATTCTTAATATTTTATTAAAGTAGTTTAGTTTCTTCTAAACTCGCAAATCTCTCTTTTTCTCTCCCCCTCCTCCCCATGCACGAGAGGCTGCGGGGGAACATCTGTTGCCGGCCATTGGACAATGTGGCCAAAACCACAAGTCTCTTCTCCCAGGTAACAGGCAACAGAACAAGAGCAAAAGGCCTCATGTTGCACCAAGGGAGGTTTAGATTGGATATTAGGAAAAATTTTTACGCAGCATTGGAGCAGGCAGCCCGGGAAAGTGGTTGAGGCACCATCCCTGGAGGTATTTAAAAGGTGGATAGACATAGTGCTTAGAGATACGGTTTAGAGATGGTTTTTTGTCAGAGTTAGGTTGGCGGTTGGGCTAGATGATCTGAAAGGTCCCTTCCAACCTAGGCGATTCTATGATTCTGTGATCCCTAAAACCTCCTTTCAGGTAGTTGCGGAGAGAAAGAAGGTCTCCCCTCAGCCTCCTTTTCTGCAGGCTGAAGAACCCCAGCTCCCTCGGCCGCTCCTCATAAGACTTCTTCTCCAGACTCCGTTGCCCTTGTCTGGACCCTCTCCAGCTCCTCAATGTCTTTCTTGTGGTGAGGGGCCCTAAACTGGACACAGCACTCGAGGTGGGGCCTCACTGGTGACGAGTACAGGGGGATGATCACTGCCCTGGTCCTACTCACCACACTGTTCCTGATACAGGCCAGGATGCTGCTGGCCTTCTTGGCCACCTGGGCACACTGCTGCCTCATATTCAGCTGGCTGTTGACCAACACCCCCAGGTCCTTTTCTGACAGTTGTTGTGACCCAGGTGCAGTACCCAGCGCTTGGCCTTATTGAACCTCACGCTGCTGGCCTCGGCCCAACATTCCAACCTGTCCAGATCCCTCTGTAGAGCCTTCCTACCCTCCAGCAGATCAACACTCCCGCCCAACTCGGTGTCCTCTGCAAACTTACTGAAGGTGCACTCGACCCCCTCATGCAGGTCATTGATAAAGATATTATCATAGAATCGTAGAATGGTTTGGCTTGGCAGGGACCTTAAAGATCATCCAGTTTCACTCCCCCCTCTTAGTGTAAGAAGCGTTATAAAGATGACTCGCATAGGAGTGCAGTCGATACTCCCTGAAGAGAAGCAGTGATCACATCGCGTGTGCTCAGGTCTTGTAGAATATTGAAAGAGAGTGTTGAAAATACAGTTTCTGATGGTGGTCACACATGAACTGGTGGTTGTAGTTGGTAATCACTCTTCGGTACATATTTGTCACGGGTGAGTGTAATGCATCTCACTCGAAAGAGAGAAGCCGCAATATGGTTTATTAAGGTAAAATAATAATTTGACAGTTCATTAAGTTTGATGGAATGTAACTCAGTTTAACAGTGGTTTGACAACTTTCAATAAGTTTGATGGCATGGTTCACCTTATGAATTACTGCATGGCAGAAACATACAAAGGAAAATGGAGTTAGACTCAAGCTAGAAGGGTTCACCCAGAGACCAGAGACGCACAGTAAAGAGGGCCCTGCCATTGAGTTCCAAAGTTCAGAGTGGACCCCCCTGCTTTCTTTTTGGAGCCTTGGTGCAGCTGGCTCCGATCTCAGTCTCAGGCTTGAACAATGGTTTATGTCTCATGGAATTATCCATAGAATGTTTAGAATAATATTAACTCTATGGGTTCGTGATGTTTCATAGCATTGATACAGCATGCTATCAGTCTCTTATGGAGAATCTATTGCAGGTAGGCAATCTCTCTGCCTTGGGTAGGGAAGGATCTCTTAGTCTCATGTAAGGAATATCAAACCTTGAGAGGGATCCCAGCTCAAGAGGAGAGTCACCTGGCCTGCGGTCCAGCTGCAGTTCAGGGAGAGCTCCAACCGGGCCCATCCTGATGGCACTATTTAGAGTGAAAGAGTTGCTGTAGAAATTGTATAGACAAGATAGATGGGGGTTTTTTAGTGCTAATATCTTGTTCTGTACCTTGGTTGTATTGCACCTTGTACTTCAAAACCACCTTTTGAAATCTTTTTCAAGACACCCTCACTCCCTTGTACGTGAGCCAGGGGCTTTCCAGCTCACCAGTTCACTCCCAGGACCTGAGGCTGGTTGCTCCTTAGTCAGCCTGAAGCGAAGCATGGCGAGGAGTCAGTTGAATCAGACACAGTATTCCGTATCTGGAGACACCCCATCGTTTGAAAGATCCTGTCTGCAGGAAGTGTTTCTGCTTTTGAATGGGATTTTTTATTGCCTTAATCAATGCTTTCGTAAAATAACACTCCTAAAGATATCTCTATGCTAAGTATTATTTTTCCTTCCTACTCAGGGAAGGAGGACACAAGGATATAATTCCTGTTATCATAGAATCATAGAATGGTTTGGGTTGGAATGGACCTTAAAGATCCTCCAGTCGCACCCCCTTGCCCTGGGCAGGGGCACCTCCCGCTGACCAGGTTGCTCCAAGCCCCGTCCAACCTGGCCTTGAACCCCTCCAGGGATGGGGCAGCCACAGCTTCTCTGGGCAACCTGGGCCAGTGCCTCACCACCCTCGCAGCAAAGAATTTTCTCCTCAAATCTCATCTAAATCTCCCCTCTTCCAGTTTAAAACCATTGCCCCTAGTCCTATCACTCCATTCCCTGATGAAGTGCCGCTCCCCAGCTTTCCTGGAGCCCCTTTAGGGACTGGAAGGGGCTGGAAGGTCTCCCCGGAGCCTTCTCTTCTCCAGGCTAAACCCCCCCAGCTCTCTCAGCCTGCCCTCACAGCAGAGAGGCTCCAGCTTCTTTTTTCATTTTCATTACTACCTTGTGGACCACTGTTGAACCTGGACCTGAGCTGCTGTGGGTCTTGGGTAGAGCAGGATGGAAGCAGGTGTTACCAGATCACTTACTCACTGACCAGCTCTGGTGTAGCCGTGTACAGCACTGCCACGGGGCCGTGGCATTGGCACTAGGGCGGTCATCAGGCAGGCTCAGTCCCAAACTGTGCACCACAGCTTGGACATCATGTTTTGAACGCGAATGATTCAGCGAAGAGGAAGGGGGCAGCTCCTGGAGATCTTGATTTCACAGTTGCACAAAAATATGGGCTGCCTGTACACTGGAAGCGCAGGAATTTTGGCAAAATCTTGGCAGCCATGACCTTGAGCCAGCAACAAAAAATCTATTGCAGCTTGATTCTGCAGTGTGCCATGTCTAACTGAGTCTACATCTAACCGTAAAGTACTCAAAACTAGAGAAGTAGCATTAGATTGCTTAGCCAGCCAACATCCAAGCTTGTTAAGCGTAGCGAGCGCTTTAGCTGACGCCACCCCGGGGGCTAAAAAGGATGCCGCGATTATTTCTCCAGGGTTCCAAAATTGCACAGTGTCACTGCGGCGATTTCTGAATGCGTGAGCACTTCGTTTTGGGCGCCTCTAGTGCTGCACCATCGTAGATGTATTTGGTGTTAGTAGGGTTGATCTTCCTAAACTACAGGGGCCCCCTTTAATACGAGAGGGGATACCAGGCCATGCTCTATCTCCGCAGATGAGAAAGATTCCTGCTGGCAAGCTAAGAGGGTGATTAGTAGATTTAGAGACGTGGGTTGATGTGTAGTTGCACCAAACAGATTCATTTCTGCAAACAATCAGGCTAGAATTAACACATTGCATGTTTGACTGATTTTTGCCACTGTAATTAAAATATAAGCAGTAATCCACTTCAACGGAACCCAGTAATTCTAGTTCTTGTGGTTCGAGGTGACTGTGATGCAGATAGGGTACCCAAGCATCCCAATTATCAACTACCTCACCCCCTTTTATCAAGTGCTGCAGAGACTCCGGCACAGGCCAGGCGTCTAAGGGCTGGCCCACCAGACAGGTTGAGAAGGGATTCTCCGGTGATGAGGTTGACAAACAAAGCGTGTCCTGGCCCGTTAAGTTAGCCAGGGTGACCCGTACATTATTCTTGGGTTGGGGTGGAATCCAAACCCTTGAGGAGAGCGCAGTAAATATGTTAAGGCAGATGGTGAGCAAGATAGCCGGACTCATCATGCCCGTTGGCTTTGTTCCCCCGCCCCGGTTATCTTCAAATAGGGGCGGACGTATCTTGCGGGCACCCACCGTGGTCCATGATCTGTGGAAACACAAGCATAACCCCTTCCCCACGTGATTAAGTCATGCGGGCCCAACCACTGTCCTGTCTTGAGGTCTCGCATCAGCACTTTTGCTCCAGGACCCACCCGTTCCTGGGTCACAAGAGAACCAAAGTGCCGAAGGAGGGGTGGCATCGCAGCAGGACTATCATCAGCAAGCTGCAAAAAATTCAAGACATATACAGCTTTAGCTAATCGTGCTTCAGGGGTTTCCCCTAGCATTCCCCCTTTTTGTTTTTGTAAAAGGCGTTTCAGGGTACCGTGTGCACGCTCAACAATACTCTGACCCGTGGGTGAGTGGGGGATGCCTGTGACATGTGTCACGCCCCGGAGTTGTAAAAAAAAGCTACTTTTTGCGATACCTAAGCAGGACCATTATCAGTTTTGATCTGTTGTGGGACACCTAAAACAGAAAATGCACGCTGCCAATGGCGTAGGGCGTCCCGAGCTGATTCTGCAGTGTGAGCAGTGGCAACGAGGGCGGAAGAAAAGGTATCAATTGATACATGTATATACCTCAAACGGCCGAATTCGGTAATACGTGTGACACCAGTTTGCCAAAGCTGTAAAGCACGTAATCCTCGTGGACTGGTGCCGTAATATATAGGTACGTGTTGATCTTGACAATTGGGGCAGGCTGCAATAATATTGCGAGCCTCAGCCTTACTAAGATTAAACTGATGTTTTAAAGCACGATATCCCTGATGATAAAAACTAGGCGATGCTATCGCTTGCTGTTTAACGTTGGGCACAGGTCCCAGGGCCGCTGCAGGCACTAAAGCATCAGCTTGTGCATTGCCTTCTACAATAAATCCTGGCAACTGGGTATGACTTTTAATATGCGTCACGTAATACTCTTGCTGTCGCTTTTGTATTGTTATCCATAACAGTTTCAATACGCCAAACAGTACTTCATTGGTTACATCACCTAAACCAGCCTTATCTAAACGTTGTGCCAGTCCAGGCACGTAAGCCAAATCTGTCACAATGTTGACAGGGCTGAGGAAGTTCTGAAACACCATGGTCATGGCCCGTAATTCTACGACTTGGGGCGAACCTTCTTGATGTTCGATCTTATGTTGCCATTGTGTTCCTTGTCTCCAGACAATGGCAGCTTTTCCAGTTTTTCCTGATCCATCTGTGAACACCGTGGGGCCCTCCACTGGGTTTCTGCGACTGAGATTTTTCTGTGCAAAGGCCATTTGGGTGCCCAATTTGATCAGTGGCTGTGAAGGTAAATGGTAGCTCACCTGCCTTGTACAATTGGCCATGGCTGCTCGTAGGGCAGTGCTGTTAGCTAAGCACCGTTCAAAATAATCACTCTGTACAGGGACTACAATCTGTTCAGGGCCTCTTCCCATCAGTGCTGAACACCGAGTTCTAATTTTTGTAATAACTTGTGCTATTAGCTCAAATAGACCAGGGGCTGTTTTCTTCGTCTTGTTAGGCAAAAAAATCCATTCTGAAACATGTAAGGGATCATCCCGTTGTTCACGCCATTGAGCAATCATAGCAAATGGCACTAATTGATCTACTAACACAAAGGCCTGCACCGAGACCGTTAAGTCAAGTCTCCATACGTGTTTACTACTAATAGCTTGTTCTATTTCAGCCACCACTTTTTTTCGCTTCCTCAGTTAACATTTGTGGGGCTAAAATATTAGTGTCACCTTTTAATAGCTCAAAGAGAGGTTGTAATTTGGAAGGTGGAATACCAACGTAGGGCCAAACCCAATTAATCACTCCTGCTAATTTTTGTACATCATTCAATGTTTTTACTTCTATTTGTAGTTGGATAGGTTGTGGCATGACTGTCTGAGCTAATACTTTCATTCCCAGCTATAACCACGGTTGTTGCCTTTGTACCTTTTCTGGGGCGATCGTTAAGCCATATTCACACAAGGATTCCCGTGTTTTCGCTTCCATTTTTTCTAACTGTTGCGGTGTTGCAGCCGCTAGCAGAATATCATCCGTGTAATGGTAACAGTAATCAGATGGGAACAGAGCACCTATTGGACTCAACGCTTTTGCTACAAACCATTGACAAATTGTAGGCAAGTTTTTTATACTTTGTGGCAACACTTTCCACTGATGCCTTTTGGTAGGCTCCATGTTCTTCACAGGCGGAACAGTAAATGCAAATTTTTCTTTGTCTTGTTCTGCCAGAGGGATGGTAGAAACCCAATCTTTTCAATCCATTACAACAATTTCCCACCCCATAGGTATCCTAGTAGGCGAAGGTAATCTCGGTTGTAGTGCTCTCATCGTTGCCATGACATCATTAATCTTTCTCAAATCATGCAACAACCTCTATTTCCCCGATTTCTTTTTGATAACAAATACCGGGGTATTCCAAGGAGCATGTGAGGCTTCCATGCGTCCTGCAACAAGTTGTTCTGTTACTAGAGACTGCAGGGCCATTAATTTCTCTTGGCTAAGGGGCCGCTGATCAACCCACACTGGTTTTTCTGTTAGCCATTTTAGAGCTAAAGTGGGCCGAGAAACGCCCTGCAATACCGTGGCCCCGACTAAAAATCCGTAGTGATGCGAACTCCCCATTGGCCTAAGCGGTCCCTTCCCCATAGGTTTAAAGGAGTTGAGGTCACATATGGCCGCACTGTAGCCCTTTGCCCTTCTGAGTTTACAATCACAATAGGGTTAGTGGACATAGAACTATTGGCAACCCCTCCGAGACCTGCCTCTCCCAAGGCGTTGGAGGTTAATGGCCAAGCAGCAGGCCACTCCCTTAAAGAAACGATCGTCACATCTGCTCCAGTGTCTAATAATCCAGCCAGTCAGACCTTCTTGGGAGTGGCGTCACTAAGTTCAAGAACACAATGCATTTGTGGGCGTTGATCAGATACCGTCTGCACCCAATAGACTTGTGGCTTTCCCGTAGGACCAAAACCACCATTACCACGTGTAACGTTGTCCGTTTGTGGAACACAACTTCAAAATGGGACTAACTGAGCAAGTCGAGTTCCTTTCCCAATAGTCACAGGTGGTGTAGCTGTCGATATCATGGCACATATTTGTCCTGTGTAATCAGCACCCATCACGCCAACATGTACCATGAGGCCTTGTAAGGTGGTACTAGATCTTCCTATTAGGAAGGCACTTAAACCTTTGCCAATCGGCCCCCAAGCGTCCAGGGGCACCTTGTGTACGATGGGGGTGGCTCCCCAGAGTCCACCACTTCAATCCCTTCCTCACCCGTTATATGACTGCCCTCCTCATCGTCTGACTCAGGTGGCAAGGATGGAAAACCCAGACTCCAGATGGGGTTAGTAGGAATAGGAGGAGAAGGCCATGCCTCTGTTTCCCCCAAGGCTGGAGCGGGGGGCGCGGAGGGACGCACCACTCCTTCAGGGTGGATAACACCCATCCCTCTTTGAGTCTCTTTTACAGCTGCTATTTGGTCATGAGGCAACACGTACTTATATTGTTTATCTTTTGTGTTCATCGGGAGCAGTCCCTTATTTTCTTTAACGGCGATCTCCCGCCCCTTCATATCATCAACGGGAGGTTTGAAGGCCAAGGGCTCAGGGGCTGCGGACGGCTGTTCACTTCCTTCCGCTAAATCTTTCTGCTCCTTAAAGTTCTTTAATGTCTCTAACAAAAGTCGCCACGTTGTTAACAGTTCAATAACCGTTTTTGAGCCACGCGTAGTTTCCTCAAATAATGTCTGCCCTAGGTTCGTCCATTGCGTTACACTAAATGCCGTAACCAACGTTACTTCTACTCCCTGTTCCTTTCCCCACAATAGCAGTTTTCGCAAAGTCTCTTCAGGGAGGATGACACCCTGCCGCTTCAACAGCAGCATCCATGTGGAGAGTAGAGTCTGCTCTTCCTTAGTTAACTTCTCTCCCATGTCCCCAGTGGCTCACCTGCTACAGGTGTCTTCTTAAATATGATCCGGATCCGTCAACAGCTCTGCCCGCTGTCTTCAGCTTCACTGGGCTCCGTCCCCACGACTATTTCCAGTCATCTTCTTCCTCAGTATCACGTCGGGGTCACCAATTGTCGTTTCAGTCGGGATGGACAGACGACAAGACTCTCCTTGAAGAGTTAAGTTAAGCTCTCTCTTTATTACAAACTTGGCTTTCTTATATATCTAATCTTTGGTTCACGCTCCGTTCACGTGTTCTTTCTATGCATTCAATTGCTTAGGTTACAGAGCACACGCGCTCGTAGCTACAATACGATTGGTTGTTGAACTCCTCTTCACATTGCTCAAAATCTGGCTTTCTCACAGCCTAACTCTCCTTGTTCTCTGAAGCCATCTTCTTTTCTCCTTTTTGTTACATTGTCCTTATATGACGCAACTCGTGGCCTTCTTATGCGTACACTGCAATCTCTATCTCTTCTGTCAAAGGGCCTACGGACCCACCGTATCCCCCAACAGTAGCCCAACGTTTTAAGGTGATGTCCCACCACCCTTTGCTCTTAGTGTAGCTTTGAACAGTCCATCATATGGGTTAGGGTTAGGGTTAGAGTTGAAGAGTCCATCATATGGTTATGGAGCAGACCACCTTGCGCGCCATCATACGGCACATGCAGGACAACCAGGCGGTCAGGCCCAGTCAGCGTGGGTTCACGAAAGGCAGGTCCTGCTTGACAAACCAGATCTCCTTCTACGAGAAGGTGACCCACTTTTCAGGTGGCAAAGAGGGAAAGACTGTGTATACAATCCCTTAGGCATAAACTGTTGACCAAGCCCGGGACTGGGATTGGATCCAGCCGCACCTAGACTCCCCTCTGAGAAGGAGTTTAGAAAGCCAGGGGGTCCTCTCTGCACCTTGACTCAATGGGAGGGTCTCCTTGTCAGTTCTCTCTGATCCCCCCTCGAGACAGTAAAGAACCCAGTGTGCCTTGCCATCGAGTCTTGTTATTGCACTGTGGCGTTGACTATCAAACTTCATTAAATGGCTTTTTTAGAACAATAAGCATTTTGCTGCTTTTCCCTTGGGAGTGAAGTGCATTGCTCCGTTGTCAACACCCACTACGAGAGAGACACTGAGGTGCTGGAGCATGTCCAGAGAAGGGCAAGGAAGCTGGTGCGGGCTCTGGAGCATAAGTCTTGCAAGGAGCGGCTGAGGGAGCAGGGGTTGTTCAGCCTGGAGGAAAGGAGGCTGAGGGGAGACCTTCTCGCTCTCTACAGCTCCCTGAAAGGAGGGGGTAGCCAGGGGGGGTCGGTCTCTTCTCCCGCTTAGGAAGTGATAAGACAAGAGGAAATGGCCTCAAGCTGTGCAGGGGAGGTTTAGATAGGCTGTTAGGAACAAGTTCTTCACAGAAAAGGTTGTCAAGCGTTGGAACCGGCTGCCCAGGGAAGTGGTGGCGTTGCCATCCCTGGAGGTATTTAAAAGACGAGTAGATGCAGTGATGAGGGACATGGTTTAGTGGTAACTTGGCAGTGCTGGGATAATGCTTGGACTCGATGATCTCTAGGGTCTTTTCCAAGCCAAACGATTCTGTGATTCTATGACGGCACAGCCAGGGTTCAGGCTTCCAGCCAAAGGGGCTGGGGAGTCCCGCCTGTGGCAGGGGACGCGCGCAGAGGGACCACAGGCTGCAGCCAGAGCCGGCGGCAGGCTGACTCCCCCGGGAGAGCCCGGGTCACAGTGGGGGACAGGACGGGCTGCCCCTCCCGGCTGGGGTGGCGGGTCACAATGGGCCCTTAGTCACCTACCCATGTGACAGCTGGTGATGTCCAGCAGCACGTGCACAGCAGCCCCACAGTGTCCCGGACTCTCGTGAGAAGCAGACATGAGCGATCCGGCACCTGCAGGAAAGCGTGTGCGCAGAACGCGTATTTTCCTGCGACTATACCTGACAGAGCTGCTCCACGGGGCCAGGGTGTCTCCCCAAAGCTCCACCGTCCACAGCGGGTAAGAGCGCGGGGCTGGGCCGGGCCAGGGCCACAGGGACCCCAGGGCGTCTGGGCCCGGCGGCCCTTGCAGAGGGGCTGGGGGCAGGAGAGCCGCCGCCAGGGCCGGGTGGGCGAGGGGGGACTGCCCGCTGGAAAACGGCATCCTGCAGGAGTTCCCCCTGTCCCTGCCAGCCACCTCCTCCCTCCTCTGGCCAGGCCGCACCAGGCTGGGGCCGCTTGCCGTGGGCAGCCCCCTCCCCACCCTCACCTCTGTCCTCTGTCCCGCAGGACGGCGAGCGGTTGCCCTCAGAGCAGCCCTGCACCAGAGGCGGCAGAGGATGAAAGGGCCGGGGTGGTCACCGAGGACCATCAGCGGTCAGAAAGCCCCAGGCAACGCCAGCTGCAGAGTGAGGACTGGGACCGCGCCAGCCCCGTCGCCGTCGTCCAAGCGGAGGAGGAGAAGAGCCCCAGCACCCCCGCCATGAGTGGGTAGCGAGAGGATGCCAGGGGACCACCTCCAGCCTCGGGGCAGAGAGCAGGGCAGGGAGAGGCCGCTGGGCTGGCAGGAGGCAGCCGTACCGCCGGGTTGGGACCTCTCCCGCCCTGCTGCCAGCACCACCCCGGGGGAGACGGGGCATCAGCACCCTGGGCCAGGGCTTGCTGGGGGCAGGGCAGCGAGCACAGGGCTGGAGAGAGGGCCCCTCTCTTCCCTCTCCCTGCCCTGCTGCCTACATCTCTCCCCACCCTTGGTCTTCAACAGGTGGAGCTGCTTCTGCCTCCAGCTACTGGCTGGAGGGCAAGGACGAGGAAGCCCACGACTACATCTTGGCCTTCCTCGACGGCACCCAAAGGGTAACTGCAGCCTTTGCCAGGCAGGCTCTGCCCGCGGCTGCCGGCCGCGTGCTGCCGTGCCTGCTGCCTGCGCGCGGGCCCTAGGGGGACTGCTGCCTGTGCAGGGCTGCTGCCCCCCCGGCCCCCTGCACCATGGCTGCACCCCTCGAGGCCCCGCTCCTGCTGGCCCTGCTCTGCCCCTCACCCTCCCTCTCTGTCTCTCTGTCTCTCTACTCCCTGGCTGTCAGGATGAGGCCTCCAAGCTGAGGTTCCTGGCCTCCATCCGCACGCTCTGCACAGCCTGGCTGCGAGGCAGGTACCAGCCCGACTTCACATCGGCGTGTGAGCTGGTGGAGAAAATGGAGGTGAGGGCACCCAGCGGGGCCGAGGGAGGGGGGCAACGCTGGCCGAGCGCCGCCCAGCGGGAAGGAGAGCACTCGGGCCCCTGGGCACACGGGAGGGCGAGACGGGCCTCCCTGGGCACAGACCTGCCTGCCACGGGGCCAGTGCCGGGCAAGGGGCTGCTCTGGGGCCAGTGCCGGCCTGGGGGCGGCGGGGACCTGCCCGCCCCCCCCCTGCAGACTGGTGCCGGCAACTGGCAGCTTCCCTGCCCCATCCTGCCCGTGCTCTCCCTCTCCAGGTCCTATGGAAAAAGGAGTCCCCTCGCAGCATGGATGCCGTGATGTGGCAGCAAGCCATGCTTGCCATCGCAGCAATGAGGTACCTGCCCCAGACCCTGGCCAGGCCGGAGCCCCCCACGGCGCGGGCCTGATGGCAGCAGGCGTCTCCCATCCTGGCAGGACCCTGGCACCTCTGCCGTTGGGCCTCTGCTCTCCCTCACGCTTGGCCCATGGCTGGGCCAGGGGGGAGGGCGGGGGCTGCTCAGGGGCTCCCCGCCGCCTCTTGGCTTTTCCCCAGGTGGGAGAGGCAGGAGGTGGAAAGGGGTTCGGGCTCCACCGGCCAGGACTGCCCTCTGTCCCTGCCTCAGCAGCACCGGGGAGGGAGCAGATGCCTCCAGGCATCCCTTCCCCACCTCTTACGGGTAGCACCCTGGCGACTGCCAGCCCCGACGCCTGCAGCCACCCTCCTGACCTGGAAGCCCTGGCATCCAAGCAACACCCCTCTCCTTGCAGCAACATGCCTGAAGGCCTGCTGTACGAGCAGCTCCGCCCCTGCATCCACGACATCTGCTGTCTTGACCCAGCACAGAGGGACAGCCAACGTGCTTCTTTTGATGCTCAGGTAAGCGCGGGCTGAGCTACGGAAAGCCTGCCGCTCAGTCCCTGCGCGCGTTTTCCTAGCTGGCTTTGGCTGCGGGAAGACGACAGGTGAAGAAGGAAGAGCAGGGAGAGCCTGAGGCCGCTCCCAGGCGCAGAGGGCAGCTGCAGGCCGCCTCAGGTGGAAGGAATGCAAGCCAGCTCCCTGCAAGGAAGAAGGGCCGGGGCAAGTGGGCCACCCGCTCTATCCCCTTACAGATCTTGAAAACACTGGACAGGATGCTGGAGGTGGTGACGCATGAAGCTTCGCTGAGTTCCAGCGTCCAGAGAGTGGACATGATCTTGCAGGTCAGGCATCTGCCAGGAGTCAGGCATCTGCCAGGAGCGGGGCTCTCGGGGTCTCTTCCTTGCCCTACCCCAAAGAGGGGCGACCTTCTGGAGCGTGCACAGCCCAGCCCGGAACTGGAGCAGCGGAAGGAGTCTGAGTGCCTTTCCCCGCTCCCCTGCTCTGGCAGCTGGCACTGCTGAGCCACCGCCCTCGCCACCCACCCCGTGCCCACTCTCCTCCCCAGAAGGCAGCAGGGCAGAGAGCTGCTGGGACGTGGCCATGGTGCAAGGGCAGTCCAGCCCCGAAGCTGCGGAGGCAGAGGTGCTGGCACCTCCCTGGGGCAGGTCCCCGTGGAGGTTCCTGTCCTCCCACAGAGGGGACGTGCGGCCGTTTCTGGAGGAGCGTGAGGGAAGGGGCAGAGGTGGCTGGGGGGATGGCATCCGCCTACCTCCCTGACTGCCGCAGGTCACCAGCTGTTGGCAACGGTCCCCGAGGTTGCGAGGTGGCTGGACCCCAGTCCAGGCTTCCTCCCGTGCAGGGCAAGCCTCGGCAGCACGCTGCGTAAACCCAGCAGGTGCTTGGCAGAGCCACCGCTCTGGGAGCTGCCGTCATTTCCCAAGGTCGACCATCGGCTTTTGCCTTCCCAGGTCCTGCTGTCCCTCACGACATCCCCGGAGGTGACCAGACGCCGGAGGGCTGTGGGGAGGATTGTAAGCCTGAGCCAGCACTTGAGACCTGAAACCATGCTGGAGGTAGGGGGCCTGCGACCTCTTGGCACCCCTCGCCCCGTCCTGCTGCCCCAGCGTAGCCGGTAGCGCTGGGCTCCCTGCGAGGGAAGCCTGGGTGTGGGGCAGGGGATCGGGATTGGGAAGGCTCGGCCCTGCGCCAGCATCTTGGACCCTCTCTCCTGGAGCCGCTCCCTCCCGTGCCTTTGTTCTCGGCAGCCAGCTCCGTCCCAGGGCACGGGAGCATTTTGCAGGCCCAGCCCTGGCAGCCCTCCCTCTCTCCCTGCCTCCCTGCCTCCCCCGGGCTTCTGCCCAGCACGCTGCTCGCCCCGAGGCGGCTGCCGCAGGCTGGGTCTCCATGGGGTGCAGCGCGGGGCAGAGCCCTCCAGAGCTCCGGCTACTGCTCCGTTCTCTCTGCCACAGGACGAGCCACACAACTTGGCCTGCAAAGGCATCAGCCCCTTCTTCTACCTGAAGAAGCCTCTGCCATTCCTGGGGCAGGCGCTAGGGCTGCTCACCCTGTGCTATGCCGAGGAGGACCAGGAGATCAGCTGGGGGGCTGGGCAGGCCCTGTGCCTCTTCCACAGGTTCATTCTGCTGCGACATGGTAAGAGAAGCTGGGGCGGGCTGGGGCCTTCCAGCCACAGGGGCCCGGGCATGGCGCCGCGCCACCTCGGCCCCCCCTCCTCTGCTAGAGGAAGGGGCAGCAAACTCCTCCCAGGCTGGAGCAGGGCAGCAGCCGTGCCGCACCAAGCCCCGGGCCCAGGCAGCCCGCCTCGGAGCGGCAGCCTGCGGCCTGTCCCGAGAACCCTTGGGCTGGAGAGCCTGTGGCAGCAGCGTGCCCGGCCTTCTCTCCTCCTGCCCCCGAGCAGAAAGCCAGTCCCCACGCTCCTGCCCTTACGCAGCCTAAGAGGCGGTTTCCCCTCCTTGCCTGCCACCCTGCCACTTCTCCAGCTCCCCACAGAACAGAGAGCCAGGCACAGAGCTCTCCTTCATGCCCTCACCTGCTGCCCCAGCTCTGCCTTCTTCCTGCCGCTCACGCTGTCTTTTCCCTCCTGCCCAGCCTACCACGCAGCACTCGTGGACCCGGCCGTAGAACGGGATCGGGAAGGCATCAGCACCTTCTGGCCCAAGGAAGCCATTGACAGCGGGATGGTAACAAACTCCTCCCTTCCTGGGGGTCTTGGCCATGGCGCTGGCAGGAGGCTGAGACGAACCAGTGCATCAGCCACGGCGGGCGATGGCACAGCCTCCCACCCCTCGGGCTGTGGGGAGCCACCGCTTTGGAGTAGTCCAAAGCTTTAGCCCAGCATCACCGCCGCAGCTCCGGCCGGCCTGGCCACCGGCGAGCTCTGCTTGCCGGCAGAGCCAGCAGTGCCCGCCACCAGGGCACTCAGTGTGACACCTTTTCCCTCCCTCTCTCCCTCAGACATTTGGCAGAGCCTTCCTCCCACCCGAGAGGAGCGACTTCCTCCTCGCCGTCTTGACAAACATGGCAGACCCAAGGGTCTCTGACACCCAGCTGGTTGCCAAGATTGTGGAGCACGTCTTGAAAGGCTTCGACCTGCGGCTGACCAAGGTAGGCAGCGTGCAGCCGGCTTGCCCTGTGCGCGTGCCCTGCAGGGGCCGTTCCCCCCGCCCTGAGGCCAGGGCTCGGAGCGCCCAACGGGCAGGCTTTGAGGCCAGCGAAGGGCGGCGCGAGGGAAGCAGTTCTTGGTGGCAGTGGGGCCATGGCTGTGCTCCAGCCCGCTCCAGCCCACTGCCTCCGACAGGTGGAGGAGCTCGTGGAGGCCATGCACAGGCAGCTGGCCTGCATCAGCCAGGAGCCACTCCAGGACATCCTGAGGAGGACCCTTCTCCGAGTGGCCACCTTCAGCCCTCAGGAGGTGGTCACTGGCCTGCTGAAGGTTTCCCCGCACTGTGACGGGTACGTGGCGCGACAGCCTCGGGGGCAGCTCGGGACCTCCGGGGCCTGAGCAAGCAGAAGAGGTGGTGGCCGAGGTGGCCCCGCTGACAGTGTGCTCTGGCTCTGCAGGACTGCCCGGGCCATGTGGAACATGCTGGCCTGTGAGCGCAGCCTCGGGAACGCGGTGCTGTGGGCGCTGCTGCAGGTCAATCAACAATACACCATCCAGTGCAGCAGCAAGAAAATCTACAGCTGCCGATGTTTCCTGGCCGTGAGTGTCTGGACAAGGCTTGGTCCATCCTGCCCGGGGCTGCACGCCCCTCTCCAGCCCCTCTGGCCCTCTCCATCCGCCCCCAAAGCCAGCCCTCCCCGGGGCACCTGGCCCAGGGCCCTCGGGCCACAGCCGGGCAGGGCAGCGCGTGCCGCTCGGCCCCACGGCGTGCAGGCAGGCCGCCTGCCCTGGCCCTGCTGCCCTCGGCGGCCCCGCTCCCCGCCCGCAGCCTCCAGCTGGCTCGGCAGTGGGGAAGCCCGGGGCAGGGTGGCTGCTGGCCAGAGCAGGCTGTGCCGCAGGGACACGACTCCAGTGAGAGCCGTGCTGGGCTGTTTCTGCAGGTGGCCCGTGCCATGCACGAGATCTTCCTGGAGCCCTCCAGCCGACGGTCCGTGCATTTGCTTCTTAGCCGGCTCTTCATGGAAGTGCTCTTCCAGATCTCACACAGCCTGCACAGCCCACAGATGGGCTGCTGCCTCTCTTGCAGTGCGAGCAGGACACCCAACCATCCTTCATTGCTCAGGTGCTCCGGCACTCCTCGGGTGCCCCATCCCCGTTCCTGGGCTCTCCCCGGGCCCAGAGCCAAAGCCGGGACTGGGGCTCCACGTGTGACCACACTTTTCTCTGCCTGCAGGAGCGCAGTGAGCGCCATGCAAGCTCTCTTCCAGTGCCTGGGCGGTGCCTCCCTGGTCGAAGACATCGGGAGGCAGGGTGCCTGGGACATGCTCACGAGCGCCGAGACCTACCACAGCGGTGTCGCCGTGCTGGCTAGGTGAGAGCCTGCTCAGCCGTCCTTGCCTGCCCGGGCGTTTCTCCCCTGGCGGTGAAGGGCCGCCTGTACGATCCCCGTCCTGGTGGGTGGTGGAGCGCGAGCAGCCAAGGCCGGGCACACAAGCTGCCCCCCAGCTGGCAGCGCAGTCCCAGAGAGGTTGCCTGCCCAGCTCGGTGCTGCCAACGCCTTCTTCCCCCGGCCAGGGTGCTGCGGCGTGAAGAACCGGCCTGCTGCATCACTGTGTCTGAGCAGGCGGTCAACAGCCTCTTGCAGTGTCAGGCCGTGCAGGACGTTGGCGCCATGACGGTCTTCGTGGAGGTGGGCCTGCTGGCACGCGCTGCCTCTCTGAGGGCAGGCGGGGGCAAGCCGGGCTGCCTGCGTGGACAGAGGGCTGAGGGGAGGCGGCGAGGGCCCTCTGTGGACCCTGCTGCCTCCCGCCTGGGCTGTGACCGGCCCCGGTGCCTTGCCCCGAGCCGTCCGGGAGCTCTGCTGCCTGTGCTGGGCTCTCACTCTGCTGCCAATTGCGTTTCAGCTCCTGGATTACACCGATTGTGAGCACGTCCACGGCCAGTTCCTGGACATCCTGGAGTCCCACATGAAGAGCAAGAACGTGGTGCTCCGCAGGCTGGTAGTCGGAAGCCTGGTCACGCTGTCCAGGAGACAGGACCAGGTGGGCAGGGGCAGCCAGGCACAGTGTGGGTGTCCACCTGGGGCTGGGCTGCAGGTGCGGAGCGTGCAGCGGCTTGCTCGGGCTTTGCCAGGAATCGGGAGCGGCGGGACCACTGCCTGCTCCCCCCGCTGCCCCGTTCAGTGGCCCGTGACCACTTCAGGCCCGGCCCTGGGCTGAGCCGCACATGGAGAGATCTCTGCCTGACCGGCCCTGCAACCTCGACACGCAGCGTGGCTTTAGCGCTGTGCTCCTCGATTGCATCGCATAACAAAAGGGTATGTTTCTCGTAGGTGGGAACGCTGCAAGACCTGCTGCCAGAGGTCGTGCAGCTACTACAGGACAGCGACTGCAACGTCAGGACAGCAGCCCTGACTGCCCTCAGCAACGTGCTCCACCTGGCTGTCCCCATTGCTCTGCAGCTGGTCAGGATGCTTCCGCCCCTCTTTGAAAACGTAAGGCGTCGGGAGAGCGGAGGCATGGTTAGCATGCCGGGGGGGGCATGCGTGCCGGTCTGGGGTGGTGCGTCCCTCTGCGCGCATGCCCACTGGCCCGTGAGTCCTTCTCCTCACTGCAAAGGGAGAGCCACAAGCATTTGTCCCCTCACCGTCGGCTTGGAGGAGCCAGGACGGAGGTCCTCCCCTCTTCCTTCTCTCCTCCTAGGAGTCCAGCTACGTGCGAAAGTGCTCCATCCTCCTCTGCACAGATGCGATGGAGGTTGCAGGCAGCACCCACAAAGAACATATGCAGAAGGATGTGCAGAGGATCCTGATGCCCCTGTTCTTCCACCTGCATGACAAGGACCACAGCGTGGCTCAGGTGGGGGTTTCTAAGCCCTTTGAAGGTGCTGCAGCTGGGGCCCTGAGGAGGGCTCCGAGCCCCTCCCAGCTGGCAGCTGGACATGAGGAAGTGGGCAGGGACATGTCCTACCCCTGCCCTGCTCGATGCAGCAGAGCAGAGCAGCAGTGCGCGGCCACCCTAACACCTAAGGCCTGGAGCTCCCCTGGGCTTCCCAGGGGCACCTGCAGATGCCTGAGGCCAGGGCTTGGACCCACAACCCTTGCTGCCCCCCTGCCCTGCACAGGGACCCCCAGGTCCTGTCCCCTGAGCGGCGGTGCCATCTCCCACTCTCTGCTGCTCTGCAGGCCTCCTGGGAAGCCCTCCTGGGAGCTGCCAAGTTCCTGAAGCGGAGGCAGATCAGGAAGCTGCTGGAGACAAAGCAGCCATGGCGGATCGGCAAGTGCCTGGTAAGGGCAGCCTCGAACCCCACAGCCAGCCTGGAGAAGCCCCTCTCCCCCAGCACCCAGCGCGTGGGGCTGGCAGCTGGGCCCCTGCCTACTGCGGCGTCCTGGGGGCACGGGCAGGGGAAGGCAGGAAAGGCCAGCCCCGGGCACAGGGGGAGGCTCTGGGCCAACCCTGTCCCCTCCTGCTCTCTCCAGCTGGCGGAGGGCAGAGGCAGAGCGGAGGAGTACCTGTGGCAGAGCCTGCTCTACCTGCGGAGCCCACAGCAGCCCTTGCGCGAGGCAGCCGTCAGGTTCATCGGTGAGCCACAACCCGGCCGGGGGTCCCTCCCTGCCCCGCGGCAGCTGAGCCCCAGCCACGGCTGCTGCCAAATGCACCGGGAGCCTGCAGAGCCCCGACTGCCCGATCGCTGGGGCGGGCAGGCCAGCGGGGTCTGTGATGGGCTGTGTGTGCCTAGGGCTCGCCGGGCGGCAGCTGAGGGATGTGCGCCAGGAGGAGCTCCAGGTCATCTACGACGGTGAGCGAGGGCAGCGGGGTGTGTGCCGGGGCTGGCAGGGAGCAGAAGAGCCCCTGCTAGGGAGCTCCGGTCCCTGCCCTGGCCAGGGAGGGCTTGTGGGGCATTGGTGGCCAGCATCTTGTGGCTCATGTCAACGCCTCTGGCTCCCTCCTGGCCTTGGGAAGAGCTGGGGCAGGGCACGGGGGGCCCTGGCCGCAGGGGCTCCGGAGCTTTCTGCAGATCTGGGCTCTCACCTCGCCTCTCTTCCTTTCTGCCCCAGCTCTTGAAGGCGCGGCAAATGACAGCAGCCTCTGGGTCTCTTCCCTGGCGGCTCAAACCCTGCTGAAGGTGAAGGATGTGGTGGAAAAGCCTCGCTCCAGATTCCGCCTGCAAGCGCTGTGGTCCCAGCCTTGGGGGCGATGGAGGAGGAGGAGGAGGAGGAGGAGGAGGAGGATGAGGAGGAGCGCAGCCAGCCTGCCTGTGTCTCTCAGCCAGTAATAAAAAGACAGTGGAACTTCACGTGGTGTTTGAGCTCTTCTTGCCCGTCCTGCACTGCCCTGCTCCCCCTCAGACACACATGGGGACCTACTCTGCCAGGCCGCCCTCACACTGTGCAGAGCCCCGCCACCCCCCGACAGCTGAATGGGCCGCATCGGGGCTGTCCATCTACAAAATTGGCTGTGTCGGAGCCGGTTGCTTCTCTACCACGTGCTGAGCAGAGCGGCAGTACCTCCCCCAGGCACGCTCGGGGTGCTGGGAGGGGTGGAGAGTGGCTGCACCAGCGGTGGCGATACCGTAAGCCCACGATTAAGGACTCTCTAAGACTCAATTTTGGAGTGTTAGAAAGCAGGCATTCTTTATTGCAGCGCTGGGCGGACCAGGAACCCCTTCGCCTAATGTGCAAGCCGGGTTGCTCAACTACAAAGGTTAGAAGCAAGCGGAATATACACCTTAATTACATTTCCCAGAAATTATTAACATATTCCTATTATTACCTAGAAGTCATTACTATATGTAGGGAAGATCTTGTGGGGGAAGTAAAGGCTGGTGGCCATCTAGGGCACAGTGATCGTGAGATGATTGAATTTCTGATTCTTGGGGAAACAAGGAGAGGGGTTAGCACAAGTGCCGCCCTAGACTTCCGGGGGGCAAATTTTGACCCGTTGAGAAGACTGCTGGACAAAATCCCTTGGGAGGCTGCCCTGAAGGATATAGAAGCCCAGGAAGGCTGGACATACTGCAAGAGAGAAGTCTTAAAGGCACAGCAGGAGGCTGTCCCTGTGTGCCGAAAAACAAGTAGGCGGGGAAGGAGACCGGCCTGGCTAAGTAGGGACCTTTGGCTGGACCTCAAGAACAAAAGGAGAGTCTATGACCTCTGGAAGAGGGGGCAGGTCTCTCATGAAGACTGTAAGGATATAGCGAAGCTATGCAGGGAGAAAATTAGGAGAGCCAAAGCGCAGCTAGAGCTCAACCTAGCTACAGCTGTTAAGGATAACAAAAAATGTTTCTATAAATTCATTAACAACAAAAGGAGGATTAGGGAAAATCTCCCTCCCTTATTGGATGCAGAGGGAAACAGAGTCACAAAGGATGAGGAAAAGGCTGAGGTGCTCAATGCTTACTTTGCCTCAGTCTTTAGCAGTGGAACTAGCTGTTCCCTGGGCACCCAGCCTCGTGAGCTAGGAGACAGGGAGGGGAAGCTGAAGGAGGTCATCACAATGAAAGAGGAAGTGATCTACCACCTGCTACGCCGCTTGGATGCGCACAAGTCTATGGGACCGGGTGGGTTACATCCAAGAGTGCTGAAAGAGTTGGCAGACGTGCTCGCCAAGCCACTTTCCATGATCTACCTGAAGTCATGGCTAACTGGGGAGGTCCCAATGGACTGGAGGGTAGCAAACGTAGCGCCCGTCTACAAAAAAGGCAGAAAGGAGGATCCGGGAAACTGTAGGCCTGTCAGTCTGACCTCGCTAGCAGGGAAGCTCATGGAGCAGACCATCTTGAGTGCCATTACAAGTCATATAATGGACAAGCAGGGGATCAGGCCCAGTCAGCATGGGTTTAGGAAAGGCAGGTCCTGCCTGACGAACCTGATCTCCTTCTGTGACAAGATGACCCGATTGTTGGATGAGGGAAAGGCTGTGGGCATTGTCTACCTAGACTTTCGAAAAGCATTTGACACTGTCCCCCATAGAATTCTCATGGAAAAACTGGCGGCTCGTGGCCTGGATGAGCATACGATCGGCTGGATCAAGCACTGGCTGGCTGGGCGGTCCCCAAGAGTGGTGGTCAATGGAGTTAAATCCAGCCGGCGGCCGGTCACAAGTGGTGTCCCTCAGGGCTCGGTGTTGGGACCATTTCTGTTCAACATCTGTGTCGATGACCTTGATAACAACATGGAGTGTATCATCAGCAAGTTTGCAGATGACGTGAAGCTAAGCGGGAGTGTTGATCTCCGTGAGGATAGGGAGGCTCTACAGAGAGACTTGGATAGATTGGACCGATGGGCCAATGCTAACGGTATGAGCTTCACCAAGGCCAAGTGCCGGGTCCTGCACTTGGGCCACAAGAACCCCATGCATCGCTGCAGGCTTGGGGCAGTGTGGCTGGAGAGCTGCCTGGCAGAAAAGAACCCGGGGGTTCTAATTGACAAGCGGCTGAACGTGAGCCAGCAGTGTGCCCAGGTGGCCAAGAGGGCCAATGGCCTCCTGGCTTGTATTAGAAATAGTGTGACCAGCAGGAGGAGGGAGGTGATTGTCCCCCTGTACTCAGCACTGGTGAGGCCACCCCTTGAGTATTGTGTCCAGTTCGGGGCACCTCAACACGAGAGAGATCTCGAGGTGCTGGAGCGAGTGCAGAGGAGGGCAACGAAGCTGGTGAAGGGCCTGGAGAATAAATCTGATGAGGAGCGACTGAAGGAGCTGGGAGGGTTTAGTTTGAGGAAGAGGAGGCTGAGGAGAGACCTCATCGCTCTCTACAACTACTTGAAAGGCCATTGTAGAGAGGTTGGTGCTGGTCTCTTCTCACAGGTAATTGGCGATAGAACAAGAGGGAATGGCTACAAGCTGCAACAGGGTAGGCTTAGGCTGGACATAAGGGAAAAATTCTTCACAGAAAGAGTGGTCAGACACTGGAATAGGCTGCCCAGGGAGGTGGTGGAGTCACCATCCCGGAATGTGTTTAAGAGTCGTTTAGATGTGGCGTTGAGGGATATGGTGTAAGGGAGAACTTTGTAGAGTGGAGTTGATGGTTGGACTCGGTGATCCCAAGGGTCTTTTCCTACCTAAATGATTCTATGGTTCTGTGATTTAATGCATGGCTTTGGGCTCCATCTGTCAGAACGGTCTCTCAGGGCAGGTGAGGTGCTGTGTGGGGCTGGACTGTTGCACGCTGTATTGTTGGAACCTGTGGCTGGTGTACACGGTGCGGCTCATGCCCACAGTCCATGGGCTGAAGGTGTAGATCTTGACGAAGCCGCTGGGCACCAGCTGCTGAGGTCAGTTCTGATCCCATCATCGCTGCGCTTTACTCGTTTTTTCACGCAAGTCCATCTGTCCTTAACTTGGGTGATTCTTACTGTAGTACCACCGATAGCAATTAGAGTAATAAGGACACAGTGGCAGGGTTACTTAGCAATTAACATCATGCAATTTGATTCCTTGGCTATTCTCGCCCAAAATCAGATCCCCATGAGGTGCACATCGGACTTCCCCATCGTTCCGCATCACCCACCAAGCACACCCAGGTCCTTGGGCAAAAGCACTCCCATGGGTGGGTTTGCCTTTGCCTGAGGCAGGACTAACCCCAACTGTCTTCCCTAACGTATTCTTCATGTGCACTACGGGGACTTTATCCTCTTCTACGGGCCGTGGAAGTTTTGTTTGGGCGGGGCCAGCTCGACTGGTAGTTCCCCTGGTGTTGTCTAGCCAGGTAGCTTTTGCTAAATGTGTAGCCTGCCGTTTCAGTCGGGACGGACAAACGACAAGACTCTCCTTGAAGAGTTAAGTTAAGCTCTCTCTTTATTGCAAACTTGGCTTTCTTATATATCTAATCCTTTGTTCACGCTCCGTTCAGTACCTCCCCCAGGCACGCTCGGGGTGCCGGGAGGGGTGGAGAGTGGCTGCACCAGCGGTGGCGATACCGTAAGCCCACGATTAAGGACTCTCTAAGACTCAATTTTGGAGTGTTAGAAAGCAGGCATTCTTTATTGCAGCGCTGGGCGGACCAGGAACCCCTTCGCCTAATGTGCAAGCCGGGTTGCTCAACTACAAAGGTTAGAAGCAAGCGGAATATACATCTTAATTACATTTCCCAGAAATTATTAACACATTCCTATTATTACCTAGAACTCATTACTATATGTAAATGTCCTTGACGCATGCGCATCCATGTCCATTGGTGGTCTTCTGGGGTCCTGCTCGTCACTAAGTCCAGTCTGGGTCTTCCCCAGTGCCTGCCGGTGACGTCATCCTGGGAGCTTAATGCAGTTTTGTCTATAGCGTATCTATTTCAGTATTTTCCTTTTTATTTTATTCTTAATATTTTATTAAAGTAGTTTAGTTTCTTCTAAACTCGCAAATCTCTCTTTTTCTCTCCCCCTCCTCCCCATGCACGAGAGGCTGCGGGGGAACATCTGTTGCCGGCCATTGGACAATGTGGCCAAAACCACAAGTCTCTTCTCCCAGGTAACAGGCAACAGAACAAGAGCAAAAGGCCTCATGTTGCACCAGGGGAGGTTTAGATTGGATATTAGGAAAAATTTTTACGCAGCATTGGAGCAGGCAGCCCGGGAAAGTGGTTGAGGCACCATCCCTGGAGGTATTTAAAAGGTGGATAGACATAGTGCTTAGAGATACGGTTTAGAGATGGTTTTTTGTCAGAGTTAGGTTGGCGGTTGGGCTAGATGATCTGAAAGGTCCCTTCCAACCTAGGCGATTCTATGATTCTGTGACCCCTAAAACCTCCTTTCAGGTAGTTGCGGAGAGCAAGAAGGTCTCCCCTCAGCCTCCTTTTCTGCAGGCTGAAGAACCCCAGCTCCCTCGGCCGCTCCTCATAAGACTTCTTCTCCAGACTCCGTTGCCCTTGTCTGGACCCTCTCCAGCTCCTCAATGTCTTTCTTGTGGTGAGGGGCCCTAAACTGGACACAGCACTCGAGGTGGGGCCTCACTGGTGACGAGTACAGGGGGATGATCACTGCCCTGGTCCTACTCACCACACTGTTCCTGATACAGGCCAGGATGCTGCTGGCCTTCTTGGCCACCTGGGCACACTGCTGCCTCATATTCAGCTGACTGTTGACCGACACCCCCAGGTCCTTTTCTGACAGTTGTTGTGACCCAGGTGCAGTACCCAGCGCTTGGCCTTATTGAACCTCACGCTGCTGGCCTCGGCCCAACATTCCAACCTGTCCAGATCCCTCTGTAGAGCCTTCCTACCCTCCAGCAGATCAACACTCCCGCCCAACTCGGTGTCCTCTGCAAACTTACTGAAGGTGCACTCGACCCCCTCATGCAGGTCATTGATAAAGATATTATCATAGAATCGTAGAATGGTTTGGCTTGGCAGGGACCTTAAAGATCATCCAGTTTCACTCCCCCCTCTTAGTGTAAGAAGCGTTATAAAGATGACTCGCATAGGAGTGCAGTCGATACTCCCTGAAGAGAAGCAGTGATCACATCGCGTGTGCTCAGGTCTTGTAGAATATTGAAAGAGAGTGTTGAAAATACAGTTGCTGATGGTGGTCACACATGAACTGGTGGTTGTAGTTGGTAATCACTCTTCGGTACATATTTGTCACGGGTGAGTGTAATGCATCTCACTCGAAAGAGAGAAGCCGCATTATGGTTTATTAAGGTAAAATAATAATTTGACAGTTCATTAAGTTTGATGGAATGTAACTCAGTTTAACAGTGGTTTGACAACTTTCAATAAGTTTGATGGCATGGTTCACCTTATGAATTACTGCATGGCAGAAACATACAAAGGAAAATGGAGTTAGACTCAAGCTAGAAGGGTTCACCCAGAGACCAGAGACGCACAGTAAAGAGGGCCCTGCCATTGAGTTCCAAAGTTCAGAGTGGACCCCCCTGCTTTCTTTTTGGAGCCTTGGTGCAGCTGGCTCCAATCTCAGTCTCAGGCTTGAACAATGGTTTATGTCTCATGGAATTATCCATAGAATGTTTAGAATAATATTAACTCTATGGGTTAGTGATGTTTCATAGCATTGATACAGCATGCTATCAGTCTCTTATGGAGAATCTATTGCAGGTAGGCAATCTCTCTGCCTTGGGTAGGGAAGGATCTCTTAGTCTCATGTAAGGAATATCAAACCTTGAGAGGGATCCCAGCTCAAGAGGAGAGTCACCTGGCCTGCGGTCCAGCTGCAGTTCAGGGAGAGCTCCAACCGGGCCCATCCTGATGGCACTATTTAGAGTGAAAGAGTTGCTGTAGAAATTGTATAGACAAGATAGATGGGGGTTTTTTAGTGCTAATATCTTGTTCTGTACCTTGGTTGTATTGCACCTTGTACTTCAAAACCACCTTTTGAAATCTTTTTCAAGACACCCTCACTCCCTTGTATGTGAGCCAGGGGCTTTCCAGCTCACCAGTTCACTCCCAGGACCTGAGGCTGGTTGCTCCTTAGTCAGCCTGAAGCGAAGCATGGCGAGGAGTCAGTTGAATCAGACACAGTATTCCGTATCTGGAGACACCCCATCGTTTGAAAGATCCTGTCTGCAGGAAGTGTTTCTGCTTTTGAATGGGATTTTTTATTGCCTTAATCAATGCTTTTGTAAAATAACACTCCTAAAGATATCTCTATGCTAAGTATTATTTTTCCTTCCTACTCAGGGAAGGAGGACACAAGGATATAAATCCTGTTATCATAGAATCATAGAATGGTTTGGGTTGGAATGGACCTTAAAGATCCTCCAGTCGCACCCCCTTGCCCTGGGCAGGCGCACCTCCCGCTGACCAGGTTGCTCCAAGCCCCGTCCAACCTGGCCTTGAACCCCTCCAGGGATGGGGCAGCCACAGCTTCTCTGGGCAACCTGGGCCAGTGCCTCACCACCCTCGCAGCAAAGAATTTTCTCCTCAAATCTCATCTAAATCTCCCCTCTTCCAGTTTAAAACCATTGCCCCTAGTCCTATCACTCCATTCCCTGATGAAGTGCCGCTCCCCAGCTTTCCTGGAGCCCCTTTAGGGACTGGAAGGGGCTGGAAGGTCTCCCCGGAGCCTTCTCTTCTCCAGGCTAAACCCCCCCAGCTCTCTCAGCCTGCCCTCACAGCAGAGAGGCTCCAGCTTCTTTTTTCATTTTCATTACTACCTTGTGGACCACTGTTGAACCTGGACCTGAGCTGCTGTGGGTCTTGGGTAGAGCAGGATGGAAGCAGGTGTTACCAGATCACTTACTCACTGACCAGCTCTGGTGTAGCCGTGTACAGCACTGCCACCGGGCCGTGGCATTGGCACTAGGGCGGTGTCCTGGTTCCAGTGGGGATAGGGTTAACTTTTCCTGGTATTCCATGCCATGTGAGCCACGCCCACCCTGAGCTGCCGGGGGAGGGGGCAGGAAGTTGCTGCTTAAAAGCGGGCTGGGGCGGCCAGGGTCCTTCCGGCGATCGGCGAGCGGCGGGGGAGCGGCGGTTCCGTAATCGCGTTTGTATATTCCCCTGTCCGTGTTGTTGTTGTTGTTGTTGTTGTTTGCCTGTTCCCTTTGCTGTTCTATTAAACTGCCTTTGTCTCAACCCAAGAGTCTTGCCTTTTCTTACGATTCTTCCTGTGTTTGGAAGGCACGAGCGAGCGGCACGTGGTTCTTTGTTGCCGTCTGAGGCTAAACCACGACAGTCCTTTTTGGCGCCCAACGTGGGGCTCGAAGGGTTGAGATAATGACAGAATCCAACTAGAACGTGGAAAAAACGGTTTTGGTTTTTTTTTTTGTATGCATTTATTTTATTAGGTAAGTAGTCACTGGTCATCATGTTGCTTGGTTTGTTCTCATGGCTGTGTTACATAAATTCCTATATGGCTTATGTACTCCCTGCGATGCTGTTTACCATGTCTGGAACAGGGATGAGGATTATCATTCTGCTGTCCTGTGCGATATCTGTTTATGATATGATAACATCACTGTTCAGACGGCTATTTTGGGGTGTTTATGTGGTTTTGCTGTCCTGTCCGTACATTGGACACCGTCTCTCAGAATTTGTTAATAATTTCCCCAGCCCTTTTGCCTCCCTTTTCTCCTTCGGGTCAGGTATGACAGCTTTTGAGAATTTTGAATATCCTTGGGATACTCAAACTAGCGTGTTCCTAGTGCTATGTCTCCTGAATACGTTCCAGGTCTTGTTTAGGGTTAAGCGACTATTTAAGACTACCACCCGGAGATCTGCTCCGAGGCTGGATAGTCAGGGGTGGCATGGCATGTGGGAGAGCATGGGCAGGTACCTAGAGAACTACTCACCTCCAATGGTCTGGGACTTTACCCCTGAACAATTACAGGACCCTGATAAAGTGGTAGAATATTTGAAGGGAAAATGCTGTGGCTATTCTAGAGAGGCACAACTCACCGCGCTGTGCTGGGCCCTGGCCAGTATCTACCAGGCACTGCTCAGAATTATGCAGCACCCTCAAGGGGAAAAGATGGAAACCAGACCTGCAGCCCCTGCGGCTGCTGCAGCCCCTGCGGCGGCCCCTGCGGCTGCTGCAGTCCCTGCTGCAGCCCCTGCGGCGGCCCCTGCGGCTGCTGCAGCCCCTGCGGCGGCCCCTGCGGCTGCTGCAATCCTTGCGACGGACACTGCGGCTGCTGCAATCCTTGCGACGGACACTGCGGCTACTGCAATCCTTGCGACAGACACTGCGGCTACTGCAACCCCC
Organism: Rissa tridactyla; assembly: GCF_028500815.1. Classification (NCBI taxonomy): domain Eukaryota; kingdom Metazoa; phylum Chordata; class Aves; order Charadriiformes; family Laridae; genus Rissa; species Rissa tridactyla. The sequence goes on from NC_071497.1 coordinate 5,403,240, forward strand.
GTGGTAGCCACTGCCACTGAACCAGGGAACCAACCCATGCCAGTATCAGTTGCCCCCATACAGAAGAAGAAGTACACAAAGAAATCAGTTCACTTAGTAAGAGATGATGATGAACCAGGGCCATCACGAGAGCAGGAGGAAGAGGCAGAACCAGAGATAATTACTCGATCCCTATCCTTGAGTGAGCTGCGGGATATGCGAAAAGATTTTAGCCGACTTTCAGGTGAGCACATTGTCACCTGGCTGCTCCGGTGCTGGGATAATGGGGCCAGTAGCCTGGAATTAGAGGGTAGGGAGGCCAGGCAGCTGGGATCCCTGTCTAGGGAAGGCGGCATTGACAAGGCGATCGGGAAAAAGACCCAAGCCCTCAGCCTCTGGAAACGACTCCTATTAGGCGTGAGGGAGAGGTACCCCTTCAGCGAGGATGTTGTATGTCAGCCAAGCAAGTGGACTACCATGGAAAGAGGTATCCAGTACCTGAGAGAATTAGCCGTGCGGGAGATGATTTATTATGACTTGGACAATGCAGACTTACCCACAGACCCTGATGAGGTGCGATGCACAAGGCCCATGTGGCGGAAGTTTGTACGGAGCGCACCATCGTCATATGCCAACTCCCTGGCAGTAATGGAATGGAAAGGTGAAGAGGGACCAACGGTGGATGAGGTAGCTGGCCGGCTCCGGCGATATGAAGAAAGTCTCTCTTCCCCCCTTGTCTCAGCTGTGGAGAAACTGTCGCGGAAGGTCCAGCAACTTGAAGAGAATATGTCCTACTCCCCACCTGCACGGGCCAGCATCTCAGCTATTACAAGCAGACATTTCCCCACTCAAGAGAGAGAGTACAGAGGGTACACACCACGAGGCACCCTGTGGTTCTACCTGCGGGACCACGGAGAGGACATGAGGAAGTGGGACGGACAACCTACTTCGATCCTGCGGACACGGGTACAGGAGTTGCAAGGAAGGACAACCACAAAAGGGGATCCCTCCAGGAAAAGTGCCGCCCCAGTTTCCAGTGGGCCGTTCCCCAGACAAAGCAGAAGGCCTGATCTTGCTTCTGATCCTCTTGAAGGAACTTCCAAGTCATTTATGCAAGAAGTGAGTAATGGATACTATGACCAGTATTAGGGGGGCCCTGCCTCCGGCCAGGTGGAGGAAAGGGACAACCGGGTTTATTGGACGGTGTGGATTCGATGGCCTGGCACATCAGACCCACAGGAGTATAAGGCTCTAGTGGACACGGGTGCGCAGTGTACTTTAATACCATCAAGCTATAGAGGGGCAGAACCCATTTGTATTTCTGGGGTGACAGAGGGATCCCAAGAGTTGACTGTACTGGAGGCAGAAGTGAGCCTAACTGGGAATGAGTGGCAAAAGCATCCCATTGTGACTGGCCCAGAGGCTCCATGCATCCTTGGTATAGATTACCTCAGGAGAGGGTATTTTAAGGACCCAAAAGGGTACCGCTGGGCCTTTGGCATAGCTGCTTTGGAGACAGAGGAAGTTAAACAGTTGTCTGCCTTGCCTGGTCTCTCGGAGGATTCTTCTGTTGTGGGGTTGTTGAGGGTCAAAGAACAACAGGTGCCGATTGCTACCACAACGGTGCATCGGCGGCAGTATCGCACTAACCGAGACTCTCTGATTCCCATCCATGAGCTGATTCGTCAACTAGAGGTTCAAGGAGTGATCAGCAAGACTCGCTCACCCTTTAACAGTCCCATATGGCCGGTGCGAAAATCTAATGGAGAGTGGAGGCTAACTGTAGACTATCGTGGTCTGAATGAAGTCACGCCACCGCTGAGTGCTGCTGTGCCGGACATGCTAGAACTCCAGTACGAACTGGAGTCCAAGGCAGCCAAGTGGTATGCCACGATTGATATAGCGAATGCATTCTTCTCAATCCCTTTGGCAGCAGAGTGCAGGCCACAGTTTGCTTTCACTTGGAGGGGCATCCAATACACCTGGAATCGACTGCCCCAGGGGTGGAAACACAGCCCCACCATTTGCCATGGACTGATCCAGACTGCACTGGAACAGGGTGAAGCTCCAGAACATCTGCAGTGCATTGATGACATCATTGTATGGGGAAACACAGCAGAAGAAGTTTTTGAGAAAGGGAGTAAAATAGTCCAAATCCTTCTGAACGCTGGTTTTGCTATAAAGCGAAGTAAGGTCAAGGGACCTGCGCAGGAGATCCAGTTTTTAGGAATAAAATGGCAAGATGGACGCCGTCAGATTCCAATGGATGTGATCAACAAAATAGCAGCTATGTCTCCACCAACTAGTAAAAAGGAAACACAGGCTTTCTTAGGTATTGTGGGTTTTTGGAGAATGCATATCCCAGATTACAGTCAAATTGTAAGCCCTCTGTATCAAGTAACCCGGAAGAAGAATGATTTTAAATGGGGTCCTGAGCAACGACAAGCTTTTGAACAAATCAAACAGGAAATAGCCCATGCAGTGGCCCTGGGGCCAGTCCGGGCAGGACAAGATGTTAAAAATGTGCTCTACACTGCAGCCGGGGAGAACGGCCCTACCTGGAGCCTCTGGCAGAAAGCACCAGGGGAGACTCGAGGTCGACCCCTAGGGTTTTGGAGTCGTGGATACAGAGGATCCGAAGCCCGCTACACTCCAACAGAAAAAGAGATATTGGCAGCATATGAAGGGGTTCGAGCTGCTTCGGAAGTAGTTGGTACAGAAGCACAGCTCCTCTTAGCACCTCGACTGCCGGTGCTGGGTTGGATGTTCAAAGAAAGGGTCCCCACCACACATCATGCAACCGATGCTACATGGAGTAAGTGGATTGCACTGATCACGCAGCGAACTCGAATGGGAAACCCCAGTCGCCCAGGAATTCTGGAAGTGATCATGGACTGGCCAGAAGGCAAGGATTTCGGAATGTCACCAGAGGAGGAGGTGACGCGTGCAGAAGAGGCCCCACCATATAATAAACTGCCAGAAAATGAGAAGAAATATGCCTTGTTCACTGATGGGTCCTGCCGTATTGTGGGAAAGCATCGAAAGTGGAAGGCTGCTGTGTGGAGTCCTACACGACGGGTTGCAGAAGCCAGTGAGGGACAGGGTGAATCGAGCCAGTTTGCAGAGGTGAAGGCTATTCAGCTGGCTTTGGACATTGCTGAGCGAGAAAAATGGCCAGTACTTTATCTCTACACTGACTCATGGATGGTGGCAAATGCTCTGTGGGGGTGGTTACAGCAGTGGAAGCAGGGCAACTGGCAGCGCAGAGGCAAACCCATCTGGGCTGCTGACCTATGGCAAGATATTGCTGCCCGGATAGAGAATCTGGTTGTGAAAGTACGCCATGTAGATGCCCACGTACCGAAGAATCGGGCCACGGAGGAACATCAGAACAACCAGCAGGTGGATCGGGCCGCTAGGATTGAATTGGCTCAGGTGGATCTGGACTGGCAACATAAGGGTGAACTATTCATAGCTCGGTGGGCCCATGACTCCTCAGGCCATCAAGGGAGAGATGCGACATATAGATGGGCTCGTGACCGAGGGGTGGACTTGACCATGGACACTATTGCACGGGTCATCCATGAATGTGAGACATGCGCTGCGATCAAACAAGCCAAGCGTTTGAAGCCTCTTTGGTATGGAGGGCGATGGCTGAAATACAAACATGGGGAGGCCTGGCAGATTGATTATATCACACTGCCACAAACCCGTCAAGGCAAGTGCTATGTGCTCACAATGGTGGAAGCAACCACTGGATGGCTGGAAACATACCCTGTGCCCCATGCCACTGCCCGGAACACTATCCTGGGCCTTGAAAAGCAAGTCCTGTGGCGACATGGTACCCCAGAGAGAACTGAGTCGGACAATGGGACTCATTTCGAAACAGCCTCATAGACACCTGGGCCAAAGAGCATGGTATCGAGTGGGTGTATCACATCCCCTATCACGCCCCAGCCTCTGGGAAGATAGAACGATACAATGGACTGTTAAAAACTACACTGAGAGCAATGGGTGGTGGAACTTTCAAACACTGGGATACGCATTTAGCAAAAGCTACCTGGCTAGTTAACACCAGGGGATCTAACAACGGGCTGGCCCTGCCCAAACAAAATTTCCACGTACTGTAGAAGGGGATAAAGTCCCCGTAGTGCACATGAAGAATATGTCAGGGAAGACAGTCGGGGTTAGTCCTGCCTCAGGCAAAGGCAAACCCATCCGTGGGATTGCTTTTGCCCAAGGACCTGGGTGCACTTGGTGGGTGATGCGGAAGGATGGGGAAGTCCGATGTGTACCTCATGGGGATCTGATTTTGGGCGAGAATAGCCAATGAATCAGATTGTGTGCTGTTAATTGCTAAGTAACACTGTCACTGTATGTCCTCATTGCTATAATTGCTATCAGTTGTACTACAAGTAAGGCACAGGGATGATGGGATAAGAACTGATCTCAGCAGCCGGCGCCCAGCAGTTTCCTCAAGATCTACATCTTCAGCCCACGGACTGCGTGCATGAGCCACACCAGGTGCACCAGTCACAAGCTCCGAAAAAAAATACAGCATGCAACAGACCAGCACCACCCAGCATCTCACCTGCCCTGAGAGACTGTTCTAACAGATGGAGCCCAAAGCTGTGGATTAAAAGAACTCAACGGACACTTTGGAGGATGACCCATAAACTAAGGGCATTATATGTGTGTGTATATATATATATAACAGGGGAAAGTGGTGGCAATTCATTGGAACCTGCTGGGCATGGCATAGATGGTATGGAATAAGGGGTGGATAATGTCCTGGTTCCGGTGGGGATAGGGTTAACTTTTCCTGGTATTCCATGCCATGTGAGCCACGCCCACCCTGAGCTGCCGGGGGAGGGGGCAGGAAGTTGCTGCTTAAAAGCGGGCTGGGGCGGCCCGGGTCCAGCCGGCGAGCGGCGAGCGGCGGGGGAGCGGCGGTTCCGTAATGGCGTTTGTATATTCCCCTATCCGTGTTGTTGTTGTTGTTGTTTGCCTGTTCCCTTTGCTGTTCTGTTAAACTGCCTTTGTCTCAACCCAAGAGTCTTGCCTTTTCTTACGATTCTTCCTGTATTAGGAAGGCACGAGCGAGCGGCACGTGGTTCTTTGTTGCCGTCTGAGGCTAAACCACGACACCCATACATTATTCTTGGGTTGGGGTGGAATCCAAACCCTTGAGGAGAGCGCAGTAAATATGTTAAGGCAGATGGTGAGCAAGATAGCCGGACTCATCATGCCCGTTGGCTTTGTTCCCCCGCCCCGGTTATCTTCAAATAGGGGCGGACGTATCTTGCGGGCACCCACCGTGGTCCATGATCTGTGGAAACACAAGCATAACCCCTTCCCCACGTGATTAAGTCATGCGGGCCCAACCACTGTCCTGTCTTGAGGTCTCGCATCAGCACTTTTGCTCCAGGACCCACCCGTTCCTGGGTCACAAGAGAACCAAAGTGCCGAAGGAGGGGTGGCATCGCAGCAGGACTATCATCAGCAAGCTGCAAAAAATTCAAGACATATACAGCTTTAGCTAATCGTGCTTCAGGGGTTTCCCCTAGCATTCCCCCTTTTTGTTTTTGTAAAAGGCGTTTCAGGGTACCGTGTGCACGCTCAACAATACTCTGACCCGTGGGTGAGTGGGGGATGCCTGTGACATGTGTCACGTCCCGGAGTTGTAAAAAAAAGCTACTTTTTGCGATACCTAAGCAGGACCATTATCAGTTTTGATCTGTTGTGGGACACCTAAAACAGAAAATGCACGCTGCCAATGGCGTAGGGCGTCCCGAGCTGATTCTGCAGTGTGAGCAGTGGCAACGAGGGCGGAAGAAAAGGTATCGATTGATACATGTATATACCTCAAACGGCCGAATTCGGTAATATGTGTGACACCAGTTTGCCAAAGCTGTAAAGCACGTAATCCTCGTGGACTGGTGCCGTAATATATAGGTACATGTTGATCTTGACAATTGGGGCAGGCTGCAATAATATTGCGAGCCTCAGCCTTACTAAGATTAAACTGATGTTTTAAAGCACGATATCCCTGATGATAAAAACTAGGCGATGCTATTGCTTGCTGTTTAACGTTGGGCACAGGTCCCAGGGCCGCTGCAGGCACTAAAGCATCAGCTTGTGCATTGCCTTCTACAATAAATCCTGGCAACTGGGTATGACTTTTAATATGCGTCACGTAATATTCTTGCTGTCGCTTTTGTATTGTTATCCATAACAGTTTCAATACGCCAAACAGCACTTCATTGGTTACATCACCTAAACCAGCCTTATCTAAACGTTGTGCCAGTCCAGGCACGTAAGCCAAATCTGTCACAATGTTGACAGGGCTGAGGAAGTTCTGAAACACCATGGTCATGGCCCGTAATTCTACGACTTGGGGCGAACCTTCTTGATGTTCGATCTTATGTTGCCATTGTGTTCCTTGTCTCCAGACAATGGCAGCTTTTCCAGTTTTTCCTGATCCATCTGTGAACACCGTGGGGCCCTCCCCTGGGTTTCTGCGACTGAGATTTTTCTGTGCAAAGGCCATTTGGGTGCCCAATTTGATCAGTGGCTGTGAAGGTAAATGGTAGCTCACCTGCCTTGTACAATTGGCCATGGCTGCTCGTAGGGCAGTGCTGTTAGCTAAGCACCGTTCAAAATAATCACTCTGTACAGGGACTGCAATCTGTTCAGGGTCTCTTCCCATCAGTGCTGAACAGCGAGTTCTAATTTTTGTAATAACTTGTGCTATTAGCTCAAAGAGACCAGGGGCTGTTTTCTTCGTCTTGTTAGGCAAAAAAATCCATTCTAAAACATGTAAGGGATCATCCCGTTGTTCACGCCATTGAGCAATCATAGCAAATGGCACTAATTGATCTACTAACACAAAGGCCTGCACCGAGACCGTTAAGTCAAGTCTCCATACGTGTTTACTACTAATAGCTTGTTCTATTTCAGCCACCACTTTTTTTCGCTTCCTCAGTTAACATTTGTGGGGCTAAAATATTAGTGTCACCTTTTAATAGCTCAAAGAGAGGTTGTAATTTGGAAGGTGGAATACCAACGTAGGGCCAAACCCAATTAATCACTCCTGCTAATTTTTGTACATCATTCAATGTTTTTACTTCTATTTGTAGTTGGATAGGTTGTGGCATGACTGTCTGAGCTAATACTTTCATTCCCAGCTATAACCACGGTTGTTGCCTTTGTACCTTTTCTGGGGCGATCGTTAAGCCATATTCACACAAGGATTCCCGTGTTTTCTCTTCCATTTTTTCTAACTGTTGCGGTGTTGCAGCCGCTAGCAGAATATCATCCGTGTAATGGTAACAGTAATCAGATGGGAACAGAGCACCTATTGGACTCAACGCTTTTGCTACAAACCATTGACAAATTGTAGGCAAGTTTTTTATACTTTGTGGCAACACTTTCCACTGATGCCTTTTGGTAGGCTCCATGTTCTTCACAGGCGGAACAGTAGATGCAAATTTTTCTTTGTCTTGTTCTGCCAGAGGGATGGTAGAAACCCAATCTTTTCAATCCATTACAACAATTTCCCACCCCATAGGTATCCTAGTAGGTGAAGGTAATCTCGGTTGTAGTGCTCTCATCGTTGCCATGACATCATTAATCTTTCTCAAATCATGCAACAACCTCTATTTCCCCGATTTCTTTTTGATAACAAATACCGGGGTATTCCAAGGAGCATGTGAGGCTTCCATGCGTCCTGCAACAAGTTGTTCTGTTACTAGAGACTGCAGGGCCGTTAATTTCTCTTGGCTAAGGGGCCGCTGATCAACCCACACTGGTTTTTCTGTTAGCCATTTTAGAGCTAAAGTGGGCCGAGAAACGCCCTGCAATACCGTGGCCCTGACTAAAAATCCGTAGTGATGCGAACTCCCCATTGGCCTAAGCGGTCCCTTCCCCATAGGTTTAAAGGAGTTGAGGTCACATATGGCCGCACTGTAGCCCTTTGCCCTTCTGAGTTTACAATCACAATAGGGTTAGTGGACATAGAACTATTGGCAACCCCTCCGAGACCTGCCTCTCCCAAGGCGTTGGAGGTTAATGGCCAAGCAGCAGGCCACTCCCTTAAAGAAACGATCGTCACATCTGCTCCAGTGTCTAATAATCCAGCCAGTCAGACCTTCTTGGGAGTGGCGTCACTAAGTTCAAGAACACAATGCATTTGTGGGCGTTGATCAGATACCGTCTGCACCCAATAGACTTGTGGCTTTCCCGTAGGACCAAAACCACCATTACCACGTGTAACGTTGTCCGTTTGTGGAACACAACTTCAAAATGGGACTAACTGAGCAAGTCGAGTTCCTTTCCCAATAGTCACAGGTGGTGTAGCTGTCGATATCATGGCACATATTTGTCCTGTGTAATCAGCACCCATCACGCCAACATGTACCATGAGGCCTTGTAAGGTGGTACTAGATCTTCCTATTAGGAAGGCACTTAAACCTTTGCCAATCGGCCCCCAAGCGTCCAGGGGCACCTTGTGTACGATGGGGGTGGCTCCCCAGAGTCCACCACTTCAATCCCTTCCTCACCCGTTATATGACTGCCCTCCTCATCGTCTGACTCAGGTGGCAAGGATGGAAAACCCAGACTCCAGATGGGGTTAGTAGGAATAGGAGGAGAAGGCCATGCCTCTGTTTCCCCCAAGGCCGGAGCGGGGGGTGCGGAGGGACGCACCACTCCTTCAGGGTGGATAACACCCATCCCTCTTTGAGTCTCTTTTACAGCTGCTATTTGGTCACGAGGCAACACGTACTTATATTGTTTATCTTTTGTGTTCATCGGGAGCAGTCCCTTATTTTCTTTAACGGCGATCTCCCGCCCCTTCATATCATCAACGGGAGGTTTGAAGGCCAAGGGCTCAGGGGCTGCGGACGGCTGTTCACTTCCTTCCGCTAAATCTTTCTGCTCCTTAAAGTTCTTTAATGTCTCTAACAAAAGTCGCCACGTTGTTAACAGTTCAATAACCGTTTTTGAGCCACGCGTAGTTTCCTCAAATAATGTCTGCCCTAGGTTTGTCCATTGCGTTACACTAAATGCCGTAACCAACGTTACTTCTACTCCCTGTTCCTTTCCCCACAATAGCATTTTTCGCAAAGTCTCTTCAGGGAGGATGACACCCTGCCGCTTCAACAGCAGCGTCCATGTGGAGAGTAGAGTCTGCTCTTCCTTAGTTAACTTCTCTCCCATGTCCCCAGTGGCTCACCAGCTACAGGTGTCTTCTTAAATATGATCCGGATCCGTCAACAGCTCTGCCCGCTGTCTTCAGTTTCACTGGGCTCCGTCCCCACGACTATTTCCAGTCATCTTCTTCCTCAGTATCACCAATTGTCGTTTCAGTCGGGATGGACAGACGACAAGACTCTCCTTGAAGAGTTAAGTTAAGCTCTCTCTTTATTACAAACTTGGCTTTCTTATATATCTAATCTTTGGTTCACGCTCCATTCATGCGTTCTTTCTACGCATTCAATTGCTTAGGTTACAGAGCACACGCGCTCGTAGCTACAATACGATTGGTTGTTGAACTCCTCTTCACATTGCTCAAAATCTGGCTTTCTCACAGCCTAACTCTCCTTGTTCTCTGAAGCCATCTTCTTCTTTCTCCTTTTTGTTACATTGTCCTTATATGACGCAACTCGTGGCCTTCTTATGCGTACACTGCAATCTCTGTCTCTTCTGTCAAAGGGCCTACGGACCCACCGTATCCCCCAACAGTAGCCCAACGTTTTAAGGTGATGTCCCACCACCCTTTGCTCTTAGTGTAGCTTTGAACAGTCCATCATATGGGTTAGGGTTAGGGTTAGGGTTAGAGTTGAAGAGTCCATCATATGGTTATGGAGCAGACCACCTTGCGTGCCATCATACGGCACATGCAGGACAACCAGGCGGTCAGGCCCAGTCAGCGTGGGTTCACAAAAGGCAGGTCCTGCTTGACAAACCAGATCTCCTTCTACGAGAAGGTGACCCACTTTTCAGGTGGCAAAGAGGGAAAGACTGTGTATACAATCCCTTAGGCATAAACTGTTGACCAAGCCCGGGACTGGGATTGGATCCAGCCGCACCTAGACTCCCCTCTGAGAAGGAGTTTAGAAAGCCAGGGGGTCCTCTCTGCACCTTGACTCAATGGGAGGGTCTCCTTGACAGTTCTCTCTGATCCCCCCTCGAGACAGTAAAGAACCCAGTGTGCCTTGCCATCGAGTCTTGTTATTGCACTGTGGCGTTGACTACCAAACTTCATTAAATGGCTTTTTTAGAACAATAAGCATTTTGCTGCTTTTCCCTTGGGAGTGAAGTGCATTGCTCCGTTGTCAACACCCACTACGAGAGAGACACTGAGGTGCTGGAGCATGTCCAGAGAAGGGCAAGGAAGCTGGTGCGGGCTCTGGAGCATAAGTCTTGCAAGGAGCGGCTGAGGGAGCAGGGGTTGTTCAGCCTGGAGGAAAGGAGGCTGAGGGGAGACCTTCTCGCTCTCTACAGCTCCCTGAAAGGAGGGGGTAGCCAGGGGGGGTCGGTCTCTTCTCCCGCTTAGGAAGTGATAAGACAAGAGGAAATGGCCTCAAGCTGTGCAGGGGAGGTTTAGATAGGCTGTTAGGAACAAGTTCTTCACAGAAAAGGTTGTCAAGCGTTGGAACCAGCTGCCCAGGGAAGTGGTGGCGTTGCCATCCCTGGAGGTATTTAAAAGACGAGTAGATGCAGTGATGAGGGACATGGTTTAGTGGTAACTTGGCAGTGCTGGGATAATGCTTGGACTCGATGATCTCTAGGGTCTTTTCCAAGCCAAACGATTCTGTGATTCTATGACGGCACAGCCAGGGTTCAGGCTTCCAGCCAAAGGGGCTGGGGAGTCCCGCCTGTGGCAGGGGACACGCGCAGAGGGACCACAGGCTGCAGCCAGAGCCGGCGGCAGGCTGACTCCCCCGGGAGAGCCCGGGTCACAGTGGGGGACAGGACGGGCTGCCCCTCCCGGCTGGGGTGGCGGGTCACAATGGGCCCTTAGTCACCTACCCATGTGACAGCTGGTGATGTCCAGCAGCACGTGCACGGCAGCCCCACAGTGTCCCGGACTCTCGTGAGAAGCAGACATGAGCGATCCGGCACCTGCAGGAAAGCGTGTGCGCAGAACGCGTATTTTCCTGCGACTATACCTGACAGAGCTGCTCCACGGGGCCAGGGTGTCTCCCCAAAGCTCCACCGTCCACAGCGGGTAAGAGCGCGGGGCTGGGCCGGGCCAGGGCCACAGGGACCCCAGGGCGTCTGGGCCCGGCGGCCCTTGCAGAGGGGCTGGGGGCAGGAGAGCCGCCGCCAGGGCCGGGTGGGCGAGGGGGGACTGCCCGCTGGAAAACGGCATCCTGCAGGAGTTCCCCCTGTCCCTGCCAGCCACCTCCTCCCTCCTCTGGCCAGGCCGCACCAGGCTGGGGCCGCTTGCCGTGGGCAGCCCCCTCCCCACCCTCACCTCTGTCCTCTGTCCCGCAGGACGGCGAGCGGTTGCCCTCAGAGCAGCCCTGCACCAGAGGCGGCAGAGGATGAAAGGGCCGGGGTGGCCACCGAGGACCATCAGCGGTCAGAAAGCCCCAGGCAACGCCAGCTGCAGAGTGAGGACTGGGACCGCGCCAGCCCCGTCGCCGTCGTCCAAGCGGAGGAGGAGAAGAGCCCCAGCACCCCCGCCATGAGTGGGTAGCGAGAGGATGCCAGGGGACCACCTCCAGCCTCGGGGCAGAGAGCAGGGCAGGGAGAGGCCGCTGGGCTGGCAGGAGGCAGCTGTACCGCCGGGCTGGGACCTCTCCCGCCCTGCTGCCAGCACCACCCCGGGGGAGACGGGGCATCAGCACCCTGGGCCAGGGCTTGCTGGGGGCAGGGCAGCGAGCACAGGGCTGGAGAGAGGGCCCCTCTCTTCCCTCTCCCTGCCCTGCTGCCTACATCTCTCCCCACCCTTGGTCTTCAACAGGTGGAGCTGCTTCTGCCTCCAGCTACTGGCTGGAGGGCAAGGACGAGGAAGCCCACGACTACATCTTGGCCTTCCTCGACGGCACCCAAAGGGTAACTGCAGCCTTTGCCAGGCAGGCTCTGCCCGCGGCTGCCGGCCGCGTGCTGCCGTGCCTGCTGCCTGCGCGCGGGCCCTAGGGGGACTGCTGCCTGTGCAGGGCTGCTGCCCCCCCGGCCCCCTGCACCATGACTGCCCCCCTCGAGGCCCCGCTCCTGCTGGCCCTGCTCTGCCCCTCACCCTCCCTCTCTGTCTCTCTGCTCCCTGGCTGTCAGGATGAGGCCTCCAAGCTGAGGTTCCTGGCCTCCATCCGCACGCTCTGCACAGCCTGGCTGCGAGGCAGGTACCAGCCCGACTTCACATCGGCGTGTGAGCTGGTGGAGAAAATGGAGGTGAGGGCACCCAGTGGGGCCGAGGGAGGGGGGCAACGCTGGCCGAGCGCCGGCCCAGCGGGAAGGAGAGCACTCGGGCCCCTGGGCACAGGGGAGGGCGAGACGGGCCTCCCTGGGCACAGACCTGCCTGCCACGGGGCCAGTGCCGGGCAAGGGGCTGCTCTGGGGCCAGTGCCGGCCTGGGGGCGGCGGGGACCTGCCCGCCCCCCCCCTGCAGACTGGTGCCGGCAACTGGCAGCTTCCCTGCCCCATCCTGCCCGTGCTCTCCCTCTCCAGGTCCTATGGAAAAAGGAGTCCCCTCGCAGCATGGATGCCGTGATGTGGCAGCAAGCCATGCTTGCCATCGCAGCAATGAGGTACCTGCCCCAGACCCTGGCCAGGCCGGAGCCCCCCACGGCGTGGGCCTGATGGCAGCAGGCGTCTCCCATCCTGGCAGGACCCTGGCACCTCTGCCGTTGGGCCTCTGCTCTCCCTCATGCTTGGCCCATGGCTGGGCCAGGGGGGAGGGCGGGGGCTGCTCAGGGGCTCCCCGCCGCCTCTTGGCTTTTCCCCAGGTGGGAGAGGCAGGAGGTGGAAAGGGGTTCGGGCTCCACCGGCCAGGACTGCCCTCTGTCCCTGCCTCAGCAGCACCGGGGAGGGAGCAGATGCCTCCAGGCATCCCTTCCCCACCTCTTACGGGTAGCACCCTGGCGACTGCCAGCCCCGACGCCTGCAGCCACCCTCCTGACCTGGAAGCCCTGGCATCCAAGCAACACCCCTCTCCTTGCAGCAACGTGCCTGAAGGCCTGCTGTACGAGCAGCTCCGCCCCTGCATCCACGACATCTGCTGTCTTGACCCAGCACAGAGGGACAGCCAACGTGCTTCTTTTGATGCTCAGGTAAGCGCGGGCTGAGCTACGGAAAGCCTGCCGCTCAGTCCCTGCGCGCGTTTTCCTAGCTGGCTTTGGCTGCGGGAAGACGACAGGTGAAGAAGGAAGAGCAGGGAGAGCCTGAGGCCGCTCCCAGGTGCAGAGGGCAGCTGCAGGCCGCCTCAGGTGGAAGGAATGCAAGCCAGCTCCCTGCAAGGAAGAAGGGCCGGGGCAAGTGGGCCACCCGCTCTATCCCCTTACAGATCTTGAAAACACTGGACAGGATGCTGGAGGTGGTGATGCATGAAGCTTCGCTGAGTTCCAGCGTCCAGAGAGTGGAGATGATCTTGCAGGTCAGGCATCTGCCAGGAGTCAGGCATCTGCCAGGAGCAGGGCTCTCGGGGTCTCTTCCTTGCCCTACCCCAAAGAGGGGCGTAGGGAGCTACGCCCTCCAGAACACTTCTGGAGCGTGCACAGCCCAGCCCGGAACTGGAGCAGCGGAAGGAGTCTTAGTGCCTTTCCCCGCTCCCCTGCTCTGGCAGCTGGCACTGCTGAGCCACCGCCCTCGCCACCCACCCCGTGCCCACTCTCCTCCCCAGAAGGCAGCAGGGCAGAGAGCTGCTGGGACGTGGCCATGGTGCAAGGGCAGTCCAGCCCCGAAGCTGCGGAGGCAGAGGTGCTGGCACCTCCCTGGGGCAGGTCCCCGTGGAGGTTCCTGTCCTCCCACAGAGGGGACGTGCGGCCGTTTCTGGAGGAGCGTGAGGGAAGGGGCAGAGGTGGCTGGGGGGATGGCATCCGCCTACCTCCCTGACTGCCGCAGGTCACCAGCTGTTGGCAACGGTCCCCGAGGTTGCGAGGTGGCTGGACCCCAGTCCAGGCTTCCTCCCGTGCAGGGCAAGCCTCGGCAGCACGCTGCGTAAACCCAGCAGGTGCTTGGCAGAGCCACCGCTCTGGGAGCTGCCGTCATTTCCCAAGGTCGACCATCGGCTTTTGCCTTCCCAGGTCCTGCTGTCCCTCACGACATCCCCGGAGGTGACCAGACGCCGGAGGGCTGTGGGGAGGATTGTAAGCCTGAGCCAGCACTTGAGACCTGAAACCATGCTGGAGGTAGGGGGCCTGCGACCTCTTGGCACCCCTCGCCCCGTCCTGCTGCCCCAGCGTAGCCGGTAGCGCTGGGCTCCCTGCGAGGGAAGCCTGGGTGTGGGGCAGGGGATTGGGATTGGGAAGGCTCGGCCCTGCGCCAGCATCTTGGACCCTCTCTCCTGGAGCCGCTCCCTCCCGTGCCTTTGTTCTCGGCAGCCAGCTCCGTCCCAGGGCACGGGAGCATTTTGCAGGCCCAGCCCTGGCAGCCCTCCCTCTCTCCCTGCCTCCCTGCCTGCCCCGGGCTTCTGCCCAGCACGCTGCTCGCCCCGAGGCGGCTGCCACAGGCTGGGTCTCCATGGGGTGCAGCGCGGGGCAGAGCCCTCCAGAGCTCCGGCTACTGCTCCGTTCTCTCTGCCACAGGACGAGCCACACAACTTGGCCTGCAAAGGCATCAGCCCCTTCTTCTACCTGAAGAAGCCTCTGCCATTCCTGGGGCAGGCGCTAGGGCTGCTCACCCTGTGCTATGCCGAGGAGGACCAGGAGATCAGCTGGGGGGCTGGGCAGGCCCTGTGCCTCTTCCACAGGTTCATTCTGCTGCGACATGGTAAGAGAAGCTGGGGCGGGCTGGGGCCTTCCAGCCACAGGGGCCCGGGCATGGCGCCGCGCCACCTCGGCCCCCCCTCCTCTGCTAGAGGAAGGGGCAGCAAACTCCTCCCAGGCTGGAGCAGGGCAGCAGCCGTGCCGCACCAAGCCCCGGGCCCAGGCAGCCCGCCTCGGAGCGGCAGCCTGCGGCCTGTCCCGAGAACCCTTGGGCTGGAGAGCCTGTGGCAGCAGCGTGCCCGGCCTTCTCTCCTCCTGCCCCCGAGCAGAAAGCCAGTCCCCACGCTCCTGCCCTTACGCAGCCTAAGAGGCGGTTTCCCCTCCTTGCCTGCCACCCTGCCACTTCTCCAGCTCCCCACAGAACAGAGAGCCAGGCACAGAGCTCTCCTTCATGCCCTCACCTGCTGCCCCAGCTCTGCCTTCTTCCTGCCGCTCACGCTGTCTTTTCCCTCCTGCCCAGCCTACCACGCAGCACTCGTGGACCCGGCCGTAGAACGGGATCGGGAAGGCATCAGCACCTTCTGGCCCAAGGAAGCCATTGACAGCGGGATGGTAACAAACTCCTCCCTTCCTGGGGGTCTTGGCCATGGCGCTGGCAGGAGGCTGAGACGAACCAGTGCATCAGCCACGGCGGGCGATGGCACAGCCTCCCACCCCTCGGGCTGTGGGGAGCCACCGCTTTGGAGTAGTCCAAAGCTTTAGCCCAGCATCACCGCCGCAGCTCCGGCCGTCCTGGCCACCGGCGAGCTCTGCTTGCCGGCAGAGCCAGCAGTGCCCGCCACCAGGGCACTCAGTGTGACACCTTTTCCCTCCCTCTCTCCCTCAGACATTTGGCAGAGCCTTCCTCCCACCCGAGAGGAGCGACTTCCTCCTCGCCGTCTTGACAAACATGGCAGACCCAAGGGTCTCTGACACCCAGCTGGTTGCCAAGATTGTGGAGCATGTCTTGAAAGGCTTCGACCTGCGGCTGACCAAGGTAGGCAGCGTGCAGCCGGCTTGCCCTGTGCGCGTGCCCTGCAGGGGCCGTTCCCCCCGCCCCGAGGCCAGGGCTCGGAGCGCCCAACGGGCAGGCTTTGAGGCCAGCGAAGGGCGGCGCGAGGGAAGCAGTTCTTGGTGGCAGTGGGGCCATGGCTGTGCTCCAGCCCGCTCCAGCCCACTGCCTCCGACAGGTGGAGGAGCTCGTGGAGGCCATGCACAGGCAGCTGGCCTGCATCAGCCAGGAGCCACTCCAGGACATCCTGAGGAGGACCCTTCTCCGAGTGGCCACCTTCAGCCCTCAGGAGGTGGTCACTGGCCTGCTGAAGGTTTCCCCGCACTGTGACGGGTACGTGGCGCGACAGCCTCGGGGGCAGCTCGGGACCTCCGGGGCCTGAGCAAGCAGAAGAGGTGGTGGCCGAGGTGGCCCCGCTGACAGTGTGCTCTGGCTCTGCAGGACTGCCCGGGCCATGTGGAACATGCTGGCCTGTGAGCGCAGCCTCGGGAACACGGTGCTGTGGGCGCTGCTGCGGGTCAATCAACAATTCACCATCCAGTGCAGCAGCAAGGAAAACTACAACTGCCAATGTTTCCTGGCCGTGAGTGTCTGGACAAGGCTTGGTCCATCCTGCCCGGGGCTGCACGCCCCTCTCCAGCCCCTCTGGCCCTCTCCATCCGCCCCCAAAGCCAGCCCTCCCCGGGGCACCTGGCCCAGGGCCCTCGGGCCACAGCCGGGCAGGGCAGCGCGTGCCGCTCGGCCCCACGGCGTGCAGGCAGGCCGCCTGCCCTGGCCCTGCTGCCCTCGGCGGCCCCGCTCCCCGCCCGCCGCCTCCAGCTGGCTCGGCAGTGGGGAAGCCCGGGGCAGGGTGGCTGCTGGCCAGAGCAGACTGTGCCGCAGGGACACGACTCCAGTGAGAGCCGTGCTGGGCTGTTTCTGCAGGTGGCCCGTGCCATGCACGAGATCTTCCTGGAGCCCTCCAGCCGACGGTCCGTGCATTTGCTTCTTAGCCGGCTCTTCATGGAAGTGCTCTTCCAGATCTCACACAGCCTGCACAGCCCACAGATGGGCTGCTGCCTCTCTTGCAGTGCGAGCAGGACACCCAACCATCCTTCATTGCTCAGGTGCTCCGGCACTCCTCGGGTGCCCCATCCCCGTCCCTGGGCTCTCCCCGGGCCCAGAGCCAAAGCCGGGACTGGGGCTCCACGTGTGACCACGCTTTGCTCTGCCTGCAGGAGCGCAGTGAGCGCCATGCAAGCTCTCTTCCAGTGCCTGGGCGGTGCCTCCCTGGTCGAAGACATCGGGAGGCAGGGTGCCTGGGACATGCTCACGAGCGCCGAGACCTACCACAGCGGTGTCGCCGTGCTGGCTAGGTGAGAGCCTGCTCAGCCGTCCTTGCCTGCCCGGGCGTTTCTCCCCTGGCGGTGAAGGGCCGCCTGTACGATCCCCGTCCTGGTGGGTGGTGGAGCGCGAGCAGCCAAGGCCGGGCACACAAGCTGCCCCCCAGCTGGCAGCGCAGTCCCAGAGAGGTTGCCTGCCCAGCTCGGTGCTGCCAACGCCTTCTTCCCCCGGCCAGGGTGCTGCGGCGTGAAGAACCGGCCTGCTGCATCACTGTGTCTGAGCAGGCGGTCAACAGCCTCTTGCAGTGTCAGGCCGTGCAGGACGTTGGCGCCATGACGGTCTTCGTGGAGGTGGGCCTGCTGGCACGCGCTGCCTCTCTGAGGGCAGGCGGGGGCAAGCCGGGCTGCCTGCGTGGACAGAGGGCTGAGGGGAGGCGGCGAGGGCCCTCTGTGGACCCTGCTGCCTCCCGCCTGGGCTGTGACCGGCCCCGGTGCCTTGCCCCGAGCCGTCCGGGAGCTCTGCTGCCTGTGCTGGGCTCTCACTCTGCTGCCAATTGCGTTTCAGCTCCTGGATTACACCGATTGTGAGCACGTCCACGGCCAGTTCCTGGACATCCTGGAGTCCCACATGAAGAGCAAGAACGTGGTGCTCCGCAGGCTGGTAGTCGGAAGCCTGGTCACGCTGTCCAGGAGACAGGACCAGGTGGGCAGGGGCAGCTGGGCACAGTGTGGGTGTCCGCCTGGGGCTGGGCTGCAGGTGCGGAGCGTGCAGCGGCTTGCTCGGGCTTTGCCAGGAATCGGGAGCGGCAGGACCACTGCCTGCTCCCCCCGCTGCCCCGTTCAGTGGCCCGTGACCACTTCAGGCCCGGCCCTGGGCTGAGCCGCACATGGAGAGATCTCTGCCTGACCGGCCCTGCAACCTCGACACGCAGCGTGGCTTTAGCGCTGTGCTCCTCGATTGCATCGCATAACAAAAGGGTATGTTTCTCGTAGGTGGGAACGCTGCAAGACCTGCTGCCAGAGGTCGTGCAGCTACTGCAGGACAGCGACTGCGACGTCAGGACAGCAGCCCTGACTGCCCTCAGCAACGTGTTCCACCTGGCTGTCCCCATTGCTCTGCAGCTGGTCAGGATGCTTCCGCCCCTCTTTGAAAACGTAAGGCGTCGGGAGAGCGGAGGCATGGTTAGCATGCCGGGGGGGGCATGCGTGCCGGTCTGGGGTGGTGCGTCCCTCTGCGCGCATGCCCACTGGCCCGTGAGTCCTTCTCCTCACTGCAAAGGGAGAGCCACAAGCATTTGTCCCCTCACCGTCGGCTTGGAGGAGCCAGGACGGAGGTCCTCCCCTCTTCCTTCTCTCCTCCTAGGAGTCCAGCTACGTGCGAAAGTGCTCCATCCTCCTCTGCACAGATGCGATGGAGGTTGCAGGCAGCATCCACAAAGAACATATGCAGAAGGATGTGCAGAGGATCCTGATGCCCCTGTTCTTCCACCTGCATGACAAGGACCACAGCGTGGCTCAGGTGGGGATTTCTAAGCCCTTTGAAGGTGCTGCAGCTGGGGCCCTGAGGAGGGCTCCGAGCCCCTCCCAGCTGGCAGCTGGACATGAGGAAGTGGGCAGGGACATGTCCTACCCCTGCCCTGCTCGATGCAGCAGAGCAGAGCAGCAGTGCGCGGCCACCCTAACACCTAAGGCCTGGAGCTCCCCTGGGCTTCCCAGGGTCACCTGCAGATGCCTGAGGCCAGGGCTTGGACCCACAACCCTTGCTGCCCCCCTGCCCTGCACAGGGACCCCCAGGTCCTGTCCCCTGAGCGGCGGTGCCATCTCCCACTCTCTGCTGCTCTGCAGGCCTCCTGGGAAGCCCTCCTGGGAGCTGCCAAGTTCCTGAAGCGGAGGCAGATCAGGAAGCTGCTGGAGACAAAGCAGCCATGGCGGATCGGCAAGTGCCTGGTAAGGGCAGCCTCGAAGCCCCACAGCCAGCCTGGAGAAGCCCCTCTCCCCCAGCACCCAGCGCGTGGGGCTGGCAGCTGGGCCCCTGCCTACTGCGGCGTCCTGGGGGCGCGGGCAGGGGAAGGCAGGAAAGGCCAGCCCCGGGCACAGGGGGAGGCTCTGGGCCAACCCTGTCCCCTCCTGCTCTCTCCAGCTGGCGGAGGGCAGAGGCAGAGCGGAGGAGTACCTGTGGCAGAGCCTGCTCTACCTGCGGAGCCCACAGCAGCCCTTGCGCGAGGCAGCCGTCAGGTTCATCGGTGAGCCACAACCCGGCCGGGGGTCCCTCCCTGCCCCGCGGCAGCTGAGCCCCAGCCACGGCTGCTGCCAAATGCACCGGGAGCCTGCAGAGCCCCGACTGCCCGATCGCTAGGGCGGGCAGGCCAGCGGGGTCTGTGATGGGCTGTGTGTGCCTAGGGCTCGCCGGGCGGCAGCTGAGGGATGTGCGCCAGGAGGAGCTCCAGGTCATCTACGACGGTGAGCGAGGGCAGCGGGGTGTGTGCCGGGGCTGGCAGGGAGAAGAAGAGCCCCTGCTAGGGAGCTCCGGTCCCTGCCCTGGCCAGGGAGGGCTTGTGGGGCATTGGTGACCAGCATCTTGTGGCTCATGCCAACGCCTCTGGCTCCCTCCTGGCCTTGGGAAGAGCTGGGGCAGGGCACGGGGGGCCCTGGCCGCAGGGGCTCCGGAGCTTTCTGCAGATCTGGGCTCTCACCTCGCCTCTCTTCCTTTCTGCCCCAGCTCTTGAAGGCGCGGCAAATGACAGCAGCCTCTGGGTCTCTTCCCTGGCGGCTCAAACCCTGCTGAAGGTGAAGGATGTGGTGGAAAAGCCTCGCTCCAGATTCCGCCTGCAAGCGCTGTGGTCCCAGCCTTGGGGGCGATGGAGGAGGAGGAGGAGGAGGAGGAGGAGGAGGATGAGGAGGAGCGCAGCCAGCCTGCCTGTGTCTCTCAGCCAGTAATAAAAAGACAGTGGAACTTCACGTGGTGTTTGAGCTCTTCTTGCCCGTCCTGCACTGCCCTGCTCCCCCTCAGACACACATGGGGACCTACTCTGCCAGGCCGCCCTCACACTGTGCAGAGCCCCGCCACCCCCCGACAGCTGAATGGGCCGCATCGGGGCTGTCCATCTACAAAATTGGCTGTGTCGGAGCCGGTTGCTTCTCTACCACGTGCTGAGCAGAGCGGCAGTACCTCCCCCAGGCACGCTCGGGGTGCTGGGAGGGGTGGAGAGTGGCTGCACCAGCGGTGGCGATACCGTAAGCCCACGATTAAGGACTCTCTAAGACTCAATTTTGGAGTGTTAGAAAGCAGGCATTCTTTATTGCAGCGCTGGGCGGACCAGGAACCCCTTCGCCTAATGTGCAAGCCGGGTTGCTCAACTACAAAGGTTAGAAGCAAGCGGAATATACACCTTAATTACATTTCCCAGAAATTATTAACATATTCCTATTATTACCTAGAAGTCATTACTATATGTAGGGAAGATCTTGTGGGGGAAGTAAAGGCTGGTGGCCATCTAGGGCACAGTGATCGTGAGATGATTGAATTTCTGATTCTTGGGGAAACAAGGAGAGGGGTTAGCACAAGTGCCGCCCTAGACTTCCGGGGGGCAAATTTTGACCCGTTGAGAAGACTGCTGGACAAAATCCCTTGGGAGGCTGCCCTGAAGGATATAGAAGCCCAGGAAGGCTGGACATACTGCAAGAGAGAAGTCTTAAAGGCACAGCAGGAGGCTGTCCCTGTGTGCCGAAAAACAAGTAGGCGGGGAAGGAGACCGGCCTGGCTAAGTAGGGACCTTTGGCTGGACCTCAAGAACAAAAGGAGAGTCTATGACCTCTGGAAGAGGGGGCAGGTCTCTCATGAAGACTGTAAGGATATAGCGAAGCTATGCAGGGAGAAAATTAGGAGAGCCAAAGCGCAGCTAGAGCTCAACCTAGCTACAGCTGTTAAGGATAACAAAAAATGTTTCTATAAATTCATTAACAACAAAAGGAGGATTAGGGAAAATCTCCCTCCCTTATTGGATGCAGAGGGAAACAGAGTCACAAAGGATGAGGAAAAGGCTGAGGTGCTCAATGCTTACTTTGCCTCAGTCTTTAGCAGTGGAACTAGCTGTTCCCTGGGCACCCAGCCTCGTGAGCTAGGAGACAGGGAGGGGAAGCTGAAGGAGGTCATCACAATGAAAGAGGAAGTGATCTACCACCTGCTACGCCGCTTGGATGCGCACAAGTCTATGGGACCGGGTGGGTTACATCCAAGAGTGCTGAAAGAGTTGGCAGACGTGCTCGCCAAGCCACTTTCCATGATCTACCTGAAGTCATGGCTAACTGGGGAGGTCCCAATGGACTGGAGGGTAGCAAACGTAGCGCCCGTCTACAAAAAAGGCAGAAAGGAGGATCCGGGAAACTGTAGGCCTGTCAGTCTGACCTCGCTAGCAGGGAAGCTCATGGAGCAGACCATCTTGAGTGCCATTACAAGTCATATAATGGACAAGCAGGGGATCAGGCCCAGTCAGCATGGGTTTAGGAAAGGCAGGTCCTGCCTGACGAACCTGATCTCCTTCTGTGACAAGATGACCCGATTGTTGGATGAGGGAAAGGCTGTGGGCATTGTCTACCTAGACTTTCGAAAAGCATTTGACACTGTCCCCCATAGAATTCTCATGGAAAAACTGGCGGCTCGTGGCCTGGATGAGCATACGATCGGCTGGATCAAGCACTGGCTGGCTGGGCGGTCCCCAAGAGTGGTGGTCAATGGAGTTAAATCCAGCCGGCGGCCGGTCACAAGTGGTGTCCCTCAGGGCTCGGTGTTGGGACCATTTCTGTTCAACATCTGTGTCGATGACCTTGATAACAACATGGAGTGTATCATCAGCAAGTTTGCAGATGACGCGAAGCTAAGCGGGAGTGTTGATCTCCGTGAGGATAGGGAGGCTCTACAGAGAGACTTGGATAGATTGGACCGATGGGCCAATGCTAACGGTATGAGCTTCACCAAGGCCAAGTGCCGGGTCCTGCACTTGGGCCACAAGAACCCCATGCATCGCTGCAGGCTTGGGGCAGTGTGGCTGGAGAGCTGCCTGGCAGAAAAGAACCCGGGGGTTCTAATTGACAAGCGGCTGAACGTGAGCCAGCAGTGTGCCCAGGTGGCCAAGAGGGCCAATGGCCTCCTGGCTTGTATTAGAAATAGTGTGACCAGCAGGAGGAGGGAGGTGATTGTCCCCCTGTACTCAGCACTGGTGAGGCCACCCCTTGAGTATTGTGTCCAGTTCGGGGCACCTCAACACGAGAGAGATCTCGAGGTGCTGGAGCGAGTGCAGAGGAGGGCAACGAAGCTGGTGAAGGGCCTGGAGAATAAATCTGATGAGGAGCGACTGAAGGAGCTGGGAGGGTTTAGTTTGAGGAAGAGGAGGCTGAGGGGAGACCTCATCGCTCTCTACAACTACTTGAAAGGCCATTGTAGAGAGGTTGGTGCTGGTCTCTTCTCACAGGTAATTGGCGATAGAACAAGAGGGAATGGCTTCAAGCTGCAACAGGGTAGGCTTCGGCTGGACATAAGGGAAAAATTCTTCACAGAAAGAGTGGTCAGACACTGGAATAGGCTGCCCAGGGAGGTGGTGGAGTCACCATCCCGGAATGTGTTTAAGAGTCGTTTAGATGTGGCGTTGAGGGATATGGTGTAAGGGAGAACTTTGTAGAGTGGAGTTGATGGTTGGACTCGGTGATCCCAAGGGTCTTTTCCTACCTAAATGATTCTATGGTTCTGTGATTTAATGCATGGCTTTGGGCTCCATCTGTCAGAACGGTCTCTCAGGGCAGGTGAGGTGCTGTGTGGGGCTGGACTGTTGCACGCTGTATTGTTGGAACCTGTGGCTGGTGTACACAGTGCGGCTCATGCCCACAGTCCATGGGCTGAAGGTGTAGATCTTGACGAAGCCGCTGGGCACCAGCTGCTGAGGTCAGTTCTGATCCCATCATCGCTGCGCTTTACTCGTTTTTTCACGCAAGTCCATCTGTCCTTAACTTGGGTGATTCTTACTGTAGTACCACCGATAGCAATTAGAGTAATAAGGACACAGTGGCAGGGTTACTTAGCAATTAACATCATGCAATTTGATTCCTTGGCTATTCTCGCCCAAAATCAGATCCCCATGAGGTGCACATCGGACTTCCCCATCGTGCCGCATCACCCACCAAGCACACCCAGGTCCTTGGGCAAAAGCACTCCCATGGGTGGGTTTGCCTTTGCCTGAGGCAGGACTAACCCCGACTGTCTTCCCTAAAGTATTCTTCATGTGCACTTCGGGGACTTTATCCCCTTCTACGGGCCGTGGAAGTTTTGTTTGGGCAGGGCCAGCTCGACTGGTAGTTCCCCTGGTGTTGTCTAGCCAGGTAGCTTTTGCTAAATGTGTAGCCTGCCGTTTCAGTCGGGACGGACAAACGACAAGACTCTCCTTGAAGAGTTAAGTTAAGCTCTCTCTTTATTGCAAACTTGGCTTTCTTATATATCTAATCCTTTGTTCACGCTCCGTTCAGTACCTCCCCCAGGCACGCTCGGGGTGCCGGGAGGGGTGGAGAGTGGCTGCACCAGCGGTGGCGATACCGTAAGCCCACGATTAAGGACTCTCTAAGACTCAATTTTGGAGTGTTAGAAAGCAGGCATTCTTTATTGCAGCGCTGGGCGGACCAGGAACCCCTTCGCCTAATGTGCAAGCCGGGTTGCTCAACTACAAAGGTTAGAAGCAAGCGGAATATACATCTTAATTACATTTCCCAGAAATTATTAACACATTCCTATTATTACCTAGAACTCATTACTATATGTAAATGTCCTTGACGCATGCGCATCCATGTCCATTGGTGGTCTTCTGGGGTCCTGCTCGTCACTAAGTCCAGTCTGGGTCTTCCCCAGTGCCTGCCGGTGACGTCATCCTGGGAGCTTAATGCAGTTTTGTCTATAGCGTATCTATTTCAGTATTTTCCTTTTTATTTTATTCTTAATATTTTATTAAAGTAGTTTAGTTTCTTCTAAACTCGTAAATCTCTCTTTTTCTCTCCCCCTCCTCCCCATGCACGAGAGGCTGCGGGGGAACATCTGTTGCCGGCCATTGGACAATGTGGCCAAAACCACAAGTCTCTTCTCCCAGGTAACAGGCAACAGAACAAGAGCAAAAGGCCTCATGTTGCACCAAGGGAGGTTTAGATTGGATATTAGGAAAAATTTTTACGCAGCATTGGAGCAGGCAGCCCGGGAAAGTGGTTGAGGCACCATCCCTGGAGGTATTTAAAAGGTGGATAGACATAGTGCTTAGAGATACGGTTTAGAGATGGTTTTTTGTCAGAGTTAGGTTGGCGGTTGGGCTAGATGATCTGAAAGGTCCCTTCCAACCTAGGCGATTCTATGATTCTGTGATCCCTAAAACCTCCTTTCAGGTAGTTGCGGAGAGCAAGAAGGTCTCCCCTCAGCCTCCTTTTCTGCAGGCTGAAGAACCCCAGCTCCCTCGGCCGCTCCTCATAAGACTTCTTCTCCAGACTCCGTTGCCCTTGTCTGGACCCTCTCCAGCTCCTCAATGTCTTTCTTGTGGTGAGGGGCCCTAAACTGGACACAGCACTCGAGGTGGGGCCTCACTGGTGACGAGTACAGGGGGATGATCACTGCCCTGGTCCTACTCACCACACTGTTCCTGATACAGGCCAGGATGCTGCTGGCCTTCTTGGCCACCTGGGCACACTGCTGCCTCATATTCAGCTGGCTGTTGACCGACACCCCCAGGTCCTTTTCTGACAGTTGTTGTGACCCAGGTGCAGTACCCAGCGCTTGGCCTTATTGAACCTCACGCTGCTGGCCTCGGCCCAACATTCCAACCTGTCCAGATCCCTCTGTAGAGCCTTCCTACCCTCCAGCAGATCAACACTCCCGCCCAACTCGGTGTCCTCTGCAAACTTACTGAAGGTGCACTCGACCCCCTCATGCAGATCATTGATAAAGATATTATCATAGAATCGTAGAATGGTTTGGCTTGGCAGGGACCTTAAAGATCATCCAGTTTCACTCCCCCCTCTTAGTGTAAGAAGCGTTATAAAGATGACTCGCATAGGAGTGCAGTCGATACTCCCTGAAGAGAAGCAGTGATCACATCGCGTGTGCTCAGGTCTTGTAGAATATTGAAAGAGAGTGTTGAAAATACAGTTGCTGATGGTGGTCACACATGAACTGGTGGTTGTAGTTGGTAATCACTCTTCGGTACATATTTGTCACGGGTGAGTGTAATGCATCTCACTCGAAAGAGAGAAGCCGCATTATGGTTTATTAAGGTAAAATAATAATTTGACAGTTCATTAAGTTTGATGGAATGTAACTCAGTTTAACAGTGGTTTGACAACTTTCAATAAGTTTGATGGCATGGTTCACCTTATGAATTACTGCATGGCAGAAACATACAAAGGAAAATGGAGTTAGACTCAAGCTAGAAGGGTTCACCCAGAGACCAGAGACGCACAGTAAAGAGGGCCCTGCCATTGAGTTCCAAAGTTCAGAGTGGACCCCCCTGCTTTCTTTTTGGAGCCTTGGTGCAGCTGGCTCCGATCTCAGTCTCAGGCTTGAACAATGGTTTATGTCTCATGGAATTATCCATAGAATGTTTAGAATAATATTAACTCTATGGGTTCGTGATGTTTCATAGCATTGATACAGCATGCTATCAGTCTCTTATGGAGAATCTATTGCAGGTAGGCAATCTCTCTGCCTTGGGTAGGGAAGGATCTCTTAGTCTCATGTAAGGAATATCAAACCTTGAGAGGGATCCCAGCTCAAGAGGAGAGTCACCTGGCCTGCGGTCCAGCTGCAGTTCAGGGAGAGCTCCAACCGGGCCCATCCTGATGGCACTATTTAGAGTGAAAGAGTTGCTGTAGAAATTGTATAGACAAGATAGATGGGGGTTTTTTAGTGCTAATATCTTGTTCTGTACCTTGGTTGTATTGCACCTTGTACTTCAAAACCACCTTTTGAAATCTTTTTCAAGACACCCTCACTCCCTTGTATGTGAGCCAGGGGCTTTCCAGCTCACCAGTTCACTCCCAGGACCTGAGGCTGGTTGCTCCTTAGTCAGCCTGAAGCGAAGCATGGCGAGGAGTCAGTTGAATCAGACACAGTATTCCGTATCTGGAGACACCCCATCGTTTGAAAGATCCTGTCTGCAGGAAGTGTTTCTGCTTTTGAATGGGATTTTTTATTGCCTTAATCAATGCTTTTGTAAAATAACACTCCTAAAGATATCTCTATGCTAAGTATTATTTTTCCTTTCTACTCAGGGAAGGAGGACACAAGGATATAAATCCTGTTATCATAGAATCATAGAATGGTTTGGGTTGGAATGGACCTTAAAGATCCTCCAGTCGCACCCCCTTGCCCTGGGCAGGCGCACCTCCCGCTGACCAGGTTGCTCCAAGCCCCGTCCAACCTGGCCTTGAACCCCTCCAGGGATGGGGCAGCCACAGCTTCTCTGGGCAACCTGGGCCAGTGCCTCACCACCCTCGCAGCAAAGAATTTTCTCCTCAAATCTCATCTAAATCTCCCCTCTTCCAGTTTAAAACCATTGCCCCTAGTCCTATCACTCCATTCCCTGATGAAGTGCCGCTCCCCAGCTTTCCTGGAGCCCCTTTAGGGACTGGAAGGGGCTGGAAGGTCTCCCCGGAGCCTTCTCTTCTCCAGGCTAAACCCCCCCAGCTCTCTCAGCCTGCCCTCACAGCAGAGAGGCTCCAGCTTCTTTTTTCATTTTCATTACTACCTTGTGGACCACTGTTGAACCTGGACCTGAGCTGCTGTGGGTCTTGGGTAGAGCAGGATGGAAGCAGGTGTTACCAGATCACTTACTCACTGACCAGCTCTGGTGTAGCCGTGTACAGCACTGCCACGGGGCCGTGGCATTGGCACTAGGGCGGTCATCAGGCAGGCTCAGTCCCAAACTGTGCACCACAGCTTGGACATCATGTTTTGAACGCGAATGATTCAGCGAAGAGGAAGGGGGCAGCTCCTGGAGATCTTGATTTCACAGTTGCACAAAAATATGGGCTGCCTGTACACTGGAAGCGCAGGAATTTTGGCAAAATCTTGGCAGCCATGACCTTGAGCCAGCAACAAAAAATCTATTGCAGCTTGATTCTGCAGTGTGCCATGTCTAACTGAGTCTACATCTAACCGTAAAGTACTCAAAACTAGAGAAGTAGCATTAGATTGCTTAGCCAGCCAACATCCAAGCTTGTTAAGCGTAGCGAGCGCTTTAGCTGACGCCACCCCGGGGGCTAAAAAGGATGCCGCGATTATTTCTCCAGGGTTCCAAAATTGCACAGTGTCACTGCGGCGATTTCTGAATGCGTGAGCACTTCGTTTTGGGCGCCTCTAGTGCTGCACCATCGTAGATGTATTTGGTGTTAGTAGGGTTGATCTTCCTAAACTACAGGGGCCCCCTTTAATACGAGAGGGGATACCAGGCCATGCTCTATCTCCGCAGATGAGAAAGATTCCTGCTGGCAAGCTAAGAGGGTGATTAGTAGATTTAGAGACGTGGGTTGATGTGTAGTTGCACCAAACAGATTCATTTCTGCAAACAATCAGGCTAGAATTAACACATTGCACGTTTGACTGATTTTTGCCACTGTAATTAAAATATAAGCAGTAATCCACTTCAACGGAACCCAGTAATTCTAGTTCTTGTGGTTCGAGGTGACTGTGATGCAGATAGGGTACCCAAGCATCCCAATTATCAACTACCTCACCCCCTTTTATCAAGTGCTGCAGAGACTCCGGCACAGGCCAGGCGTCTAAGGGCTGTCCCACCAGACAGGTTGAGAAGGGATTCTCCGGTGATGAGGTTGACAAACAAAGCGTGTCCTGGCCCGTTAAGTTAGCCAGGGTGACCCGTACATTATTCATGGGTTGGGGTGGAATCCAAACCCTTGAGGAGAGCGCAGTAAATATGTTAAGGCAGATGGTGAGCAAGATAGCCGGACTCATCATGCCCGTTGGCTTTGTTCCCCCGCCCCGGTTATCTTCAAATAGGGGCGGACGTATCTTGCGGGCACCCACCGTGGTCCATGATCTGTGGAAACACAAGCATAACCCCTTCCCCACGTGATTAGGTCATGCGGGCCCAACCACTGTCCTGTCTTGAGGTCTCGCATCAGCACTTTTGCTCCAGGACCCACCCGTTCCTGGGTCACAAGAGAACTAAAGTGCCGAAGGAGGGGTGGCATCGCAGCAGGACTATCATCAGCAAGCTGCAAAAAATTCAAGACATATACAGCTTTAGCTAATCGTGCTTCAGGGGTTTCCCCTAGCATTCCCCCTTTTTGTTTTTGTAAAAGGCGTTTCAGGGTACCGTGTGCACGCTCAACAATACTCTGACCCGTGGGTGAGTGGGGCATGCCTGTGACATGTGTCACGCCCCGGAGTTGTAAAAAAAAGCTACTTTTTGCGATACCTAAGCAGGACCATTATCAGTTTTGATCTGTTGTGGGACACCTAAAACAGAAAATGCACGCTGCCAATGGCGTAGGGCGTCCCGAGCTGATTCTGCAGTGTGAGCAGTGGCAACGAGGGCGGAAGAAAAGGTATCCATTGATACATGTATATACCTCAAACGGCCGAATTCGGTAATATGTGTGACACCAGTTTGCCAAAGCTGTAAAGCACGTAATCCTCGTGGACTGGTGCCGTAACATATAGGTACGTGTTGATCTTGACAATTGGGGCAGGCTGCAATAATATTGCGAGCCTCAGCCTTACTAAGATTAAACTGATGTTTTAAAGCACGATATCCCTGATGATAAAAACTAGGCGATGCTATCGCTTGCTGTTTAACGTTGGGCACAGGTCCCAGGGCCGCTGCAGGCACTAAAGCATCAGCTTGTGCATTGCCTTCTACAATAAATCCTGGCAACTGGGTATGACTTTTAATATGCGTCACGTAATATTCTTGCTGTCGCTTTTGTATTGTTATCCATAACAGTTTCAATACGCCAAACAGCACTGCATTGGTTACATCACCTAAACCAGCCTTATCTAAACGTTGTGCCAGTCCAGGCACGTAAGCCAAATCTGTCACAATGTTGACAGGGCTGAGGAAGTTCTGAAACACCATGGTCATGGCCCGTAATTCTACGACTTGGGGCGAACCTTCTTGATGTTCGATCTTATGTTGCCATTGTGTTCCTTGTCTCCAGACAATGGCAGCTTTTCCAGTTTTTCCTGATCCATCTGTGAACACCGTGGGGCCCTCCCCTGGGTTTCTGCGACTGAGATTTTTCTGTGCAAAGGCCATTTGGGTGCCCAATTTGATCAGTGGCTGTGAAGGTAAATGGTAGCTCACCTGCCTTGTACAATTGGCCATGGCTGCTCGTAGGGCAGTGCTGTTAGCTAAGCACCGTTCAAAATAATCACTCTGTACAGGGACTACAATCTGTTCAGGGCCTCTTCCCATCAGTGCTGAACACCGAGTTCTAATTTTTGTAATAACTTGTGCTATTATCTCAAAGAGACCAGGGGCTGTTTTCTTCGTCTTATTAGGCAAAAAAATCCATTCTGAAACATGTAAGGGATCATCCCGTTGTTCACGCCATTGAGCAATCATAGCAAATGGCACTAATTGATCTACTAACACAAAGGCCTGCACCGAGACCGTTAAGTCAAGTCTCCATACGTGTTTACTACTAATAGCTTGTTCTATTTCAGCCACCACTTTTTTTCGCTTCCTCAGTTAACATTTGTGGGGCTAAAATATTAGTGTCACCTTTTAATAGCTCAAAGAGAGGTTGTAATTTGGAAGGTGGAATACCAACGTAGGGCCAAACCCAATTAATCACTCCTGCTAATTTTTGTACATCATTCAATGTTTTTACTTCTATTTGTAGTTGGATAGGTTGTGGCATGACTGTCTGAGCTAATACTTTCATTCCCAGCTATAACCACGGTTGTTGCCTTTGTACCTTTTCTGGGGCGATCGTTAAGCCATATTCACACAAGGATTCCCGTGTTTTCGCTTCCATTTTTTCTAACTGTTGCGGTGTTGCAGCCGCTAGCAGAATATCATCCGTGTAATGGTAACAGTAATCAGATGGGAACAGAGCACCTATTGGACTCAACGCTTTTGCTACAAACCATTGACAAATTGTAGGCAAGTTTTTTATACTTTGTGGCAACACTTTCCACTGATGCCTTTTGGTAGGCTCCATGTTCTTCACAGGCGGAACAGTAGATGCAAATTTTTCTTTGTCTTGTTCTGCCAGAGGGATGGTAGAAACCCAATCTTTTCAATCCATTACAACAATTTCCCACCCCATAGGTATCCTAGTAGGTGAAGGTAATCTCGGTTGTAGTGCTCTCATCGTTGCCATGACATCATTAATCTTTCTCAAATCATGCAACAACCTCTATTTCCCCGATTTCTTTTTGATAACAAATACCGGGGTATTCCAAGGAGCATGTGAGGCTTCCATGCGTCCTGCAACAAGTTGTTCTGTTACTAGAGACTGCAGGGCCGTTAATTTCTCTTGGCTAAGGGGCCGCTGATCAACCCACACTGGTTTTTCTGTTAGCCATTTTAGAGCTAAAGTGGGCCGAGAAACGCCCTGCAATACCGTGGCCCTGACTAAAAATCCGTAGTGATGCGAACTCCCCATTGGCCTAAGCGGTCCCTTCCCCATAGGTTTAAAGGAGTTGAGGTCACATATGGCCGCACTGTAGCCCTTTGCCCTTCTGAGTTTACAATCACAATAGGGTTAGTGGACATAGAACTATTGGCAACCCCTCCGAGACCTGCCTCTCCCAAGGCGTTGGAGGTTAATGGCCAAGCAGCAGGCCACTCCCTTAAAGAAACGATCGTCACATCTGCTCCAGTGTCTAATAATCCAGCCAGTCAGACCTTCTTGGGAGTGGCGTCACTAAGTTCAAGAACACAATGCATTTGTGGGCGTTGATCAGATACCGTCTGCACCCAATAGACTTGTGGCTTTCCCGTAGGACCAAAACCACCATTACCACGTGTAACGTTGTCCGTTTGTGGAACACAACTTCAAAATGGGACTAACTGAGCAAGTCGAGTTCCTTTCCCAATAGTCACAGGTGGTGTAGCTGTCGATATCATGGCACATATTTGTCCTGTGTAATCAGCACCCATCACGCCAACATGTACCATGAGGCCTTGTAAGGTGGTACTAGATCTTCCTATTAGGAAGGCACTTAAACCTTTGCCAATCGGCCCCCAAGCGTCCAGGGGCACCTTGTGTACGATGGGGGTGGCTCCCCAGAGTCCACCACTTCAATCCCTTCCTCACCCGTTATATGACTGCCCTCCTCATCGTCTGACTCAGGTGGCAAGGATGGAAAACCCAGACTCCAGATGGGGTTAGTAGGAATAGGAGGAGAAGGCCATGCCTCTGTTTCCCCCAAGGCTGGAGCGGGGGGTGCGGAGGGACGCACCACTCCTTCAGGGTGGATAACACCCATCCCTCTTTGAGTCTCTTTTACAGCTGCTATTTGGTCACGAGGCAACACGTACTTATATTGTTTATCTTTTGTGTTCATCGGGAGCAGTCCCTTATTTTCTTTAACGGCGATCTCCCGCCCCTTCATATCATCAACGGGAGGTTTGAAGGCCAAGGGCTCAGGGGCTGCGGACGGCTGTTCACTTCCTTCCGCTAAATCTTTCTGCTCCTTAAAGTTCTTTAATGTCTCTAACAAAAGTCGCCACGTTGTTAACAGTTCAATAACCGTTTTTGAGCCACGCGTAGTTTCCTCAATTAATGTCTGCCCTAGGTTCGTCCATTGCGTTACACTAAATGCCGTAACCAACGTTACTTCTACTCCCTGTTCCTTTCCCCACAATAGCATTTTTCGCAAAGTCTCTTCAGGGAGGATGACACCCTGCCGCTTCAACAGCAGCGTCCATGTGGAGAGTAGAGTCTGCTCTTCCTTAGTTAACTTCTCTCCCATGTCCCCAGTGGCTCACCTGCTACAGGTGTCTTCTTAAATATGATCCGGATCCGTCAACAGCTCTGCCCGCTGTCTTCAGCTTCACTGGGCTCCGTCCCCACGACTATTTCCAGTCGTCTTCTTCCTCAGTATCACCAATTGTCGTTTCAGTCGGGATGGACAGACGACAAGACTCTCCTTGAAGAGTTAAGTTAAGCTCTCTCTTTATTACAAACTTGGCTTTCTTATATATCTAATCTTTGGTTCACGCTCCGTTCACGCGTTCTTTCTACGCATTCAATTGCTTAGGTTACAGAGCACACGCGCTCGTAGCTACAATACGATTGGTTGTTGAACTCCTCTTCACATTGCTCAAAATCTGGCTTTCTCACAGCCTAACTCTCCTTGTTCTCTGAAGCCATCTTCTTCTTTCTCCTTTTTGTTACATTGTCCTTATATGACGCAACTCGTGGCCTTCTTATGCGTACACTGCAATCTCTGTCTCTTCTGTCAAAGGGCCTACGGACCCACCGTATCCCCCAACAGTAGCCCAACGTTTTAAGGTGATGTCCCACCACCCTTTGCTCTTAGTGTAGCTTTGAACAGTCCATCATATGGGTTAGGGTTAGGGTTAGGGTTAGAGTTGAAGAGTCCATCATATGGTTATGGAGCAGACCACCTTGCGTGCCATCATACGGCACATGCAGGACAACCAGGCGGTCAGGCCCAGTCAGCGTGGGTTCACAAAAGGCAGGTCCTGCTTGACAAACCAGATCTCCTTCTACGAGAAGGTGACCCACTTTTCAGGTGGCAAAGAGGGAAAGACTGTGTATACAATCCCTTAGGCATAAACTGTTGACCAAGCCCGGGACTGGGATTGGATCCAGCCGCACCTAGACTCCCCTCTGAGAAGGAGTTTAGAAAGCCAGGGGGTCCTCTCTGCACCTTGACTCAATGGGAGGGTCTCCTTGACAGTTCTCTCTGATCCCCCCTCGAGACAGTAAAGAACCCAGTGTGCCTTGCCATCGAGTCTTGTTATTGCACTGTGGCGTTGACTACCAAACTTCATTAAATGGCTTTTTTAGAACAATAAGCATTTTGCTGCTTTTCCCTTGGGAGTGAAGTGCATTGCTCCGTTGTCAACACCCACTACGAGAGAGACACTGAGGTGCTGGAGCATGTCCAGAGAAGGGCAAGGAAGCTGGTGCGGGCTCTGGAGCATAAGTCTTGCAAGGAGCGGCTGAGGGAGCAGGGGTTGTTCAGCCTGGAGGAAAGGAGGCTGAGGGGAGACCTTCTCGCTCTCTACAGCTCCCTGAAAGGAGGGGGTAGCCAGGGGGGGTCGGTCTCTTCTCCCGCTTAGGAAGTGATAAGACAAGAGGAAATGGCCTCAAGCTGTGCAGGGGAGGTTTAGATAGGCTGTTAGGAACAAGTTCTTCACAGAAAAGGTTGTCAAGCGTTGGAACCAGCTGCCCAGGGAAGTGGTGGCGTTGCCATCCCTGGAGGTATTTAAAAGACGAGTAGATGCAGTGATGAGGGACATGGTTTAGTGGTAACTTGGCAGTGCTGGGATAATGCTTGGACTCGATGATCTCTAGGGTCTTTTCCAAGCCAAACGATTCTGTGATTCTATGACGGCACAGCCAGGGTTCAGGCTTCCAGCCAAAGGGGCTGGGGAGTCCCGCCTGTGGCAGGGGACACGCGCAGAGGGACCACAGGCTGCAGCCAGAGCCGGCGGCAGGCTGACTCCCCCGGGAGAGCCCGGGTCACAGTGGGGGACAGGACGGGCTGCCCCTCCCGGCTGGGGTGGCAGGTCACAATGGGCCCTTAGTCACCTACCCATGTGACAGCTGGTGATGTCCAGCAGCACGTGCACGGCAGCCCCACAGTGTCCCGGACTCTCGTGAGAAGCAGACATGAGCGATCCGGCACCTGCAGGAAAGCGTGTGCGCAGAACGCGTATTTTCCTGCGACTATACCTGACAGAGCTGCTCCACGGGGCCAGGGTGTCTCCCCAAAGCTCCACCGTCCACAGCGGGTAAGAGCGCGGGGCTGGGCCGGGCCAGGGCCACAGGGACCCCAGGGCGTCTGGGCCCGGCGGCCCTTGCAGAGGGGCTGGGGGCAGGAGAGCCGCCGCCAGGGCCGGGTGGGCGAGGGGGGACTGCCCGCTGGAAAACGGCATCCTGCAGGAGTTCCCCCTGTCCCTGCCAGCCACCTCCTCCCTCCTCTGGCCAGGCCGCACCAGGCTGGGGCCGCTTGCCGTGGGCAGCCCCCTCCCCACCCTCACCTCTGTCCTCTGTCCCGCAGGACGGCGAGCGGTTGCCCTCAGAGCAGCCCTGCACCAGAGGCGGCAGAGGATGAAAGGGCCGGGGTGCCCACCGAGGACCATCAGCGGTCAGAAAGCCCCAGGCAACGCCAGCTGCAGAGTGAGGACTGGGACCGCGCCAGCCCCGTCGCCGTCGTCCAAGCGGAGGAGGAGAAGAGCCCCAGCACCCCCGCCATGAGTGGGTAGCGAGAGGATGCCAGGGGACCACCTCCAGCCTCGGGGCAGAGAGCAGGGCAGGGAGAGGCCGCTGGGCTGGCAGGAGGCAGCCGTACCGCCGGGCTGGGACCTCTCCCGCCCTGCTGCCAGCACCACCCCGGGGGAGACGGGGCATCAGCACCCTGGGCCAGGGCTTGCTGGGGGCAGGGCAGCGAGCACAGGGCTGGAGAGAGGGCCCCTCTCTTCCCTCTCCCTGCCCTGCTGCCTACATCTCTCCCCACCCTTGTTCTTCAACAGGTGGAGCTGCTTCTGCCTCCAGCTACTGGCTGGAGGGCAAGGACGAGGAAGCCCACGACTACATCTTGGCCTTCCTCGACGGCACCCAAAGGGTAACTGCAGCCTTTGCCAGGCAGGCTCTGCCCGCGGCTGCCGGCCGCGTGCTGCCGTGCCTGCTGCCTGCGCGCGGGCCCTAGGGGGACTGCTGCCTGTGCAGGGCTGCTGCCCCCCCGGCCCCCTGCACCATGGCTGCCCCCCTCGAGGCCCCGCTCCTGCTGGCCCTGCTCTGCCCCTCACCCTCCCTCTCTGTCTCTCTGCTCCCTGGCTGTCAGGATGAGGCCTCCAAGCTGAGGTTCCTGGCCTCCATCCGCACGCTCTGCACAGCCTGGCTGCGAGGCAGGTACCAGCCCGACTTCACATCGGCGTGTGAGCTGGTGGAGAAAATGGAGGTGAGGGCACCCAGTGGGGCCGAGGGAGGGGGGCAACGCTGGCCGAGCACCGGCCCAGCGGGAAGGAGAGCACTCGGGCCCCTGGGCACAGGGGAGGGCGAGACGGGCCTCCCTGGGCACAGACCTGCCTGCCACGGGGCCAGTGCCGGGCAAGGGGCTGCTCTGGGGCCAGTGCCGGCCTGGGGGCGGCGGGGACGTGCCCGCCCCCCCCCTGCAGACTGGTGCCGGCAACTGGCAGCTTCCCTGCCCCATCCTGCCCGTGCTCTCCCTCTCCAGGTCCTATGGAAAAAGGAGTCCCCTCGCAGCATGGATGCCGTGATGTGGCAGCAAGCCATGCTTGCCATCGCAGCAATGAGGTACCTGCCCCAGACCCTGGCCAGGCCGGAGCCCCCCACGGCGTGGGCCTGATGGCAGCAGGCGTCTCCCATCCTGGCAGGACCCTGGCACCTCTGCCGTTGGGCCTCTGCTCTCCCTCACGCTTGGCCCATGGCTGGGCCAGGGGGGAGGGCGGGGGCTGCTCAGGGGCTCCCCGCCACCTCTTGGCTTTTCCCCAGGTGGGAGAGGCAGGAGGTGGAAAGGGGTTCGGGCTCCACCGGCCAGGACTGCCCTCTGTCCCTGCCTCAGCAGCACCGGGGAGGGAGCAGATGCCTCCAGGCATCCCTTCCCCACCTCTTACGGGTAGCACCCTGGCGACTGCCAGCCCCGACGCCTGCAGCCACCCTCCTGACCTGGAAGCCCTGGCATCCAAGCAACACCCCTCTCCTTGCAGCAACGTGCCTGAAGGCCTGCTGTACGAGCAGCTCCGCCCCTGCATCCACGACATCTGCTGTCTTGACCCAGCACAGAGGGACAGCCAACGTGCTTCTTTTGATGCTCAGGTAAGCGCGGGCTGAGCTACGGAAAGCCTGCCGCTCAGTCCCTGCGCGCGTTTTCCTAGCTGGCTTTGGCTGCGGGAAGA
Organism: Rissa tridactyla; assembly: GCF_028500815.1. NCBI lineage: Eukaryota > Metazoa > Chordata > Aves > Charadriiformes > Laridae > Rissa > Rissa tridactyla. The sequence goes on from NC_071497.1 coordinate 5,439,571, forward strand.
CGACAGGTGAAGAAGGAAGAGCAGGGAGAGCCTGAGGCCGCTCCCAGGCGCAGAGGGCAGCTGCAGGCCGCCTCAGGTGGAAGGAATGCAAGCCAGCTCCCTGCAAGGAAGAAGGGCCGGGGCAAGTGGGCCACCCGCTCTATCCCCTTACAGATCTTGAAAACACTGGACAGGATGCTGGAGGTGGTGATGCATGAAGCTTCGCTGAGTTCCAGCGTCCAGAGAGTGGAGATGATCTTGCAGGTCAGGCATCTGCCAGGAGTCAGGCATCTGCCAGGAGCAGGGCTCTCGGGGTCTCTTCCTTGCCCTACCCCAAAGAGGGGCGTAGGGAGCTACGCCCTCCAGAACACTTCTGGAGCGTGCACAGCCCAGCCCGGAACTGGAGCAGCGGAAGGAGTCTGAGTGCCTTTCCCCGCTCCCCTGCTCTGGCAGCTGGCACTGCTGAGCCACCGCCCTCGCCACCCACCCCGTGCCCGCTCTCCTCCCCAGAAGGCAGCAGGGCAGAGAGCTGCTGGGACGTGGCCATGGTGCAAGGGCAGTCCAGCCCCGAAGCTGCGGAGGCAGAGGTGCTGGCACCTCCCTGGGGCAGGTCCCCGTGGAGGTTCCTGTCCTCCCACAGAGGGGACGTGCGGCCGTTTCTGGAGGAGCGTGAGGGAAGGGGCAGAGGTGGCTGGGGGGATGGCATCCGCCTACCTCCCTGACTGCCGCAGGTCACCAGCTGTTGGCAACGGTCCCCGAGGTTGCGAGGTGGCTGGACCCCAGTCCAGGCTTCCTCCCGTGCAGGGCAAGCCTCGGCAGCATGCTGCGTAAACCCAGCAGGTGCTTGGCAGAGCCACCGCTCTGGGAGCTGCCGTCATTTCCCAAGGTCGACCATCGGCTTTTGCCTTCCCAGGTCCTGCTGTCCCTCACGACATCCCCGGAGGTGACCAGACGCCGGAGGGCTGTGGGGAGGATTGTAAGCCTGAGCCAGCACTTGAGACCTGAAACCATGCTGGAGGTAGGGGGCCTGCGACCTCTTGGCACCCCTCGCCCCGTCCTGCTGCCCCAGCGTAGCCGGTAGCGCTGGGCTCCCTGCGAGGGAAGCCTGGGTGTGGGGCAGGGGATTGGGATTGGGAAGGCTCGGCCCTGCGCCAGCATCTTGGACCCTCTCTCCTGGAGCCGCTCCCTCCCGTGCCTTTGTTCTCGGCAGCCAGCTCCGTCCCAGGGCACGGGAGCATTTTGCAGGCCCAGCCCTGGCAGCCCTCCCTCTCTCCCTGCCTCCCTGCCTGCCCCGGGCTTCTGCCCAGCACGCTGCTCGCCCCGAGGCGGCTGCCACAGGCTGGGTCTCCATGGGGTGCAGCGCGGGGCAGAGCCCTCCAGAGCTCCGGCTACTGCTCCGTTCTCTCTGCCACAGGACGAGCCACACAACTTGGCCTGCAAAGGCATCAGCCCCTTCTTCTACCTGAAGAAGCCTCTGCCATTCCTGGGGCAGGCGCTAGGGCTGCTCACCCTGTGCTATGCCGAGGAGGACCAGGAGATCAGCTGGGGGGCTGGGCAGGCCCTGTGCCTCTTCCACAGGTTCATTCTGCTGCGACATGGTAAGAGAAGCTGGGGCGGGCTGGGGCCTTCCAGCCACAGGGGCCCGGGCATGGCGCCGCGCCACCTCGGCCCCCCCTCCTCTGCTAGAGAAAGGGGCAGCAAACTCCTCCCAGGCTGGAGCAGGGCAGCAGCCGTGCCGCACCAAGCCCCGGGCCCAGGCAGCCCGCCTCGGAGCGGCAGCCTGCGGCCTGTCCCGAGAACCCTTGGGCTGGAGAGCCTGTGGCAGCAGCGTGCCCGGCCTTCTCTCCTCCTGCCCCCGAGCAGAAAGCCAGTCCCCACGCTCCTGCCCTTACGCAGCCTAAGAGGCGGTTTCCCCTCCTTGCCTGCCACCCTGCCACTTCTCCAGCTCCCCACAGAACAGAGAGCCAGGCACAGAGCTCTCCTTCATGCCCTCACCTGCTGCCCCAGCTCTGCCTTCTTCCTGCCGCTCACGCTGTCTTTTCCCTCCTGCCCAGCCTACCACGCAGCACTCGTGGACCCGGCCGTAGAACGGGATCGGGAAGGCATCAGCACCTTCTGGCCCAAGGAAGCCATTGACAGCGGGATGGTAACAAACTCCTCCCTTCCTGGGGGTCTTGGCCATGGCGCTGGCAGGAGGCTGAGACGAACCAGTGCATCAGCCACGGCGGGCGATGGCACAGCCTCCCACCCCTCGGGCTGTGGGGAGCCACCGCTTTGGAGTAGTCCAAAGCTTTAGCCCAGCATCACCGCCGCAGCTCCGGCTGTCCTGGCCACCGGCGAGCTCTGCTTGCCGGCAGAGCCAGCAGTGCCCGCCACCAGGGCACTCAGTGTGACACCTTTTCCCTCCCTCTCTCCCTCAGACATTTGGCAGAGCCTTCCTCCCACCCGAGAGGAGCGACTTCCTCCTCGCCGTCTTGACAAACATGGCAGACCCAAGGGTCTCTGACACCCAGCTGGTTGCCAAGATTGTGGAGCACGTCTTGAAAGGCTTCGACCTGCGGCTGACCAAGGTAGGCAGCGTGCAGCCGGCTTGCCCTGTGCACGTGCCCTGCAGGGGCCGTTCCCCCCGCCCCGAGGCCAGGGCTCGGAGCGCCCAACGGGCAGGCTTTGAGGCCAGCGAAGGGCGGCGCGAGGGAAGCAGTTCTTGGTGGCAGTGGGGCCATGGCTGTGCTCCAGCCCGCTCCAGCCCACTGCCTCCGACAGGTGGAGGAGCTCGTGGAGGCCATGCACAGGCAGCTGGCCTGCATCAGCCAGGAGCCACTCCAGGACATCCTGAGGAGGACCCTTCTCCGAGTGGCCACCTTCAGCCCTCAGGAGGTGGTCACTGGCCTGCTGAAGGTTTCCCCGCACTGTGACGGGTACGTGGCGCGACAGCCTCGGGGGCAGCTCGGGACCTCCGGGGCCTGAGCAAGCAGAAGAGGTGGTGGCCGAGGTGGCCCCGCTGACAGTGTGCTCTGGCTCTGCAGGACTGCCCGGGCCATGTGGAACATGCTGGCCTGTGAGCGCAGCCTCGGGAACACGGTGCTGTGGGCGCTGCTGCGGGTCAATCAACAATTCACCATCCAGTGCAGCAGCAAGGAAAACTACAACTGCCAATGTTTCCTGGCCGTGAGTGTCTGGACAAGGCTTGGTCCATCCTGCCCGGGGCTGCACGCCCCTCTCCAGCCCCTCTGGCCCTCTCCATCCGCCCCCAAAGCCAGCCCTCCCCGGGGCACCTGGCCCAGGGCCCTCGGGCCACAGCCGGGCAGGGCAGCGCGTGCCGCTCGGCCCCACGGCGTGCAGGCAGGCCGCCTGCCCTGGCCCTGCTGCCCTCGGCGGCCCCGCTCCCCGCCCGCCGCCTCCAGCTGGCTCGGCAGTGGGGAAGCCCGGGGCAGGGTGGCTGCTGGCCAGAGCAGGCTGTGCCGCAGGGACACAACTCCAGTGAGAGCCGTGCTGGGCTGTTTCTGCAGGTGGCCCGTGCCATGCACGAGATCTTCCTGGAGCCCTCCAGCCGACGGTCCGTGCATTTGCTTCTTAGCCGGCTCTTCATGGAAGTGCTCTTCCAGATCTCACACAGCCTGCACAGCCCACAGATGGGCTGCTGCCTCTCTTGCAGTGCGAGCAGGACACCCAACCATCCTTCATTGCTCAGGTGCTCCGGCACTCCTCGGGTGCCCCATCCCCGTCCCTGGGCTCTCCCCGGGCCCAGAGCCGAAGCCGGGACTGGGGCTCCACGTGTGACCACGCTTTGCTCTGCCTGCAGGAGCGCAGTGAGCGCCATGCAAGCTCTCTTCCAGTGCCTGGGCGGTGCCTCCCTGGTCGAAGACATCGGGAGGCAGGGTGCCTGGGACATGCTCACGAGCGCCGAGACCTACCACAGCGGTGTCGCCGTGCTGGCTAGGTGAGAGCCTGCTCAGCCGTCCTTGCCTGCCCGGGCGTTTCTCCCCTGGCGGTGAAGGGCCGCCTGTACGATCCCCGTCCTGGTGGGTGGTGGAGCGCGAGCAGCCAAGGCCGGGCACACAAGCTGCCCCCCAGCTGGCAGCGCAGTCCCAGAGAGGTTGCCTGCCCAGCTCGGTGCTGCCAACGCCTTCTTCCCCCGGCCAGGGTGCTGCGGCGTGAAGAACCGGCCTGCTGCATCACTGTGTCTGAGCAGGCGGTCAACAGCCTCTTGCAGTGTCAGGCCGTGCAGGACGTTGGCGCCATGACGGTCTTCGTGGAGGTGGGCCTGCTGGCACGCGCTGCCTCTCTGAGGGCAGGCGGGGGCAAGCCGGGCTGCCTGCGTGGACAGAGGGCTGAGGGGAGGCGGCGAGGGCCCTCTGTGGACCCTGCTGCCTCCCGCCTGGGCTGTGACCGGCCCCGGTGCCTTGCCCCGAGCCGTCCGGGAGCTCTGCTGCCTGTGCTGGGCTCTCACTCTGCTGCCAATTGCGTTTCAGCTCCTGGATTACACCGATTGTGAGCACGTCCACGGCCAGTTCCTGGACATCCTGGAGTCCCACATGAAGAGCAAGAACGTGGTGCTCCGCAGGCTGGTAGTCGGAAGCCTGGTCACGCTGTCCAGGAGACAGGACCAGGTGGGCAGGGGCAGCCAGGCACAGTGTGGGTGTCCACCTGGGGCTGGGCTGCAGGTGCGGAGCGTGCAGCGGCTTGCTCGGGCTTTGCCAGGAATCGGGAGCGGCGGGACCACTGCCTGCTCCCCCCGCTGCCCCGTTCAGTGGCCCGTGACCACTTCAGGCCCGGCCCTGGGCTGAGCCGCACATGGAGAGATCTCTGCCTGACCGGCCCTGCAACCTCGACACGCAGCGTGGCTTTAGCGCTGTGCTCCTCGATTGCATCGCATAACAAAAGGGTATGTTTCTCGTAGGTGGGAACGCTGCAAGACCTGCTGCCAGAGGTCGTGCAGCTACTACAGGACAGCGACTGCGACGTCAGGACAGCAGCCCTGACTGCCCTCAGCAACGTGTTCCACCTGGCTGTCCCCATTGCTCTGCAGCTGGTCAGGATGCTTCCGCCCCTCTTTGAAAACGTAAGGCGTCGGGAGAGCGGAGGCATGGTTAGCATGCCGGGGGGGGCATGCGTGCCGGTCTGGGGTGGTGCGTCCCTCTGCGCGCATGCCCACTGGCCCGTGAGTCCTTCTCCTCACTGCAAAGGGAGAGCCACAAGCATTTGTCCCCTCACCGTCGGCTTGGAGGAGCCAGGACGGAGGTCCTCCCCTCTTCCTTCTCTCCTCCTAGGAGTCCAGCTACGTGCGAAAGTGCTCCATCCTCCTCTGCACAGATGCGATGGAGGTTGCAGGCAGCACCCACAAAGAACATATGCAGAAGGATGTGCAGAGGATCCTGATGCCCCTGTTCTTCCACCTGCATGACAAGGACCACAGCGTGGCTCAGGTGGGGATTTCTAAGCCCTTTGAAGGTGCTGCAGCTGGGGCCCTGAGGAGGGCTCCGAGCCCCTCCCAGCTGGCAGCAGCTGAGGAGGTGGGCAGGGACATGTCCTACCCCTGCCCTGCTCCATGCAGCAGAGCAGAGCAGCAGTGCGCGGCCACCCTAACACCTAAGGCCTGGAGCTCCCCTGGGCTTCCCAGGGGCGCCTGCAGATGCCTGAGGCCAGGGCTTGGACCCACAACCCTTGCTGCCCCCCTGCCCTGCACAGGGACCCCCAGATCCTGTCCCCTGAGCGGCGGTGCCATCTCCCACTCTCTGCTGCTCTGCAGGCCTCCTGGGAAGCCCTCCTGGGAGCTGCCAAGTTCCTGAAGCGGAGGCAGATCAGGAAGCTGCTGGAGACAAAGCAGCCATGGCGGATCGGCAAGTGCCTGGTAAGGGCAGCCTCGAAGCCCCACAGCCAGCCTGGAGAAGCCCCTCTCCCCCAGCACCCAGCGCGTGGGGCTGGCAGCTGGGCCCCTGCCTACTGCGGCGTCCTGGGGGCGCGGGCAGGGGAAGGCAGGAAAGGCCAGCCCCGGGCACAGGGGGAGGCTCTGGGCCAACCCTGTCCCCTCCTGCTCTCTCCAGCTGGCGGAGGGCAGAGGCAGAGCGGAGGAGTACCTGTGGCAGAGCCTGCTCTACCTGCGGAGCCCACAGCAGCCCTTGCGCGAGGCAGCCGTCAGGTTCATCGGTGAGCCACAACCCGGCCGGGGGTCCCTCCCTGCCCCGCGGCAGCTGAGCCCCAGCCACGGCTGCTGCCAAATGCACCGGGAGCCTGCAGAGCCCCGACTGCCCGATCGCTGGGGCGGGCAGGCCAGCGGGGTCTGTGATGGGCTGTGTGTGCCTAGGGCTCGCCGGGCGGCAGCTGAGGGATGTGCGCCAGGAGGAGCTCCAGGTCATCTACGACGGTGAGCGAGGGCAGCGGGGTGTGTGCCGGGGCTGGCAGGGAGAAGAAGAGCCCCTGCTAGGGAGCTCCGGTCCCTGCCCTGGCCAGGGAGGGCTTGTGGGGCATTGGTGACCAGCATCTTGTGGCTCATGCCAACGCCTCTGGCTCCCTCCTGGCCTTGGGAAGAGCTGGGGCAGGGCACGGGGGGCCCTGGCCGCAGGGGCTCCGGAGCTTTCTGCAGATCTGGGCTCTCACCTCGCCTCTCTTCCTTTCTGCCCCAGCTCTTGAAGGCGCGGCAAATGACAGCAGCCTCTGGGTCTCTTCCCTGGCGGCTCAAACCCTGCTGAAGGTGAAGGATGTGGTGGAAAAGCCTCGCTCCAGATTCCGCCTGCAAGCGCTGTGGTCCCAGCCTTGGGGGCGATGGAGGAGGAGGAGGAGGAGGAGGAGGAGGAGGATGAGGAGGAGCGCAGCCAGCCTGCCTGTGTCTCTCAGCCAGTAATAAAAAGACAGTGGAACTTCACGTGGTGTTTGAGCTCTTCTTGCCCGTCCTGCACTGCCCTGCTCCCCCTCAGACACACATGGGGACCTACTCTGCCAGGCCGCCCTCACACTGTGCAGAGCCCCGCCACCCCCCGACAGCTGAATGGGCCGCATCGGGGCTGTCCATCTACAAAATTGGCTGTGTCGGAGCCGGTTGCTTCTCTACCACGTGCTGAGCAGAGCGGCAGTACCTCCCCCAGGCACGCTCGGGGTGCTGGGAGGGGTGGAGAGTGGCTGCACCAGCGGTGGCGATACCGTAAGCCCACGATTAAGGACTCTCTAAGACTCAATTTTGGAGTGTTAGAAAGCAGGCATTCTTCATTGCAGCGCTGGGCGGACCAGGAACCCCTTCGCCTAATGTGCAAGCCGGGTTGCTCAACTACAAAGGTTAGAAGCAAGCGGAATATACACCTTAATTACATTTCCCAGAAATTATTAACATATTCCTATTATTACCTAGAAGTCATTACTATATGTAGGGAAGATCTTGTGGGGGAAGTAAAGGCTGGTGGCCATCTAGGGCACAGTGATCGTGAGATGATTGAATTTCTGATTCTTGGGGAAACAAGGAGAGGGGTTAGCACAAGTGCCGCCCTAGACTTCCGGGGGGCAAATTTTGACCCGTTGAGAAGACTGCTGGACAAAATCCCTTGGGAGGCTGCCCTGAAGGATATAGAAGCCCAGGAAGGCTGGACATACTGCAAGAGAGAAGTCTTAAAGGCACAGCAGGAGGCTGTCCCTGTGTGCCGAAAAACAAGTAGGCGGGGAAGGAGACCGGCCTGGCTAAGTAGGGACCTTTGGCTGGACCTCAAGAACAAAAGGAGAGTCTATGACCTCTGGAAGAGGGGGCAGGTCGGTCTCTCATGAAGACTATAAGGATATAGCGAAGCTATGCAGGGAGAAAATTAGGAGAGCCAAAGCGCAGCTAGAGCTCAACCTAGCTACAGCTGTTAAGGATAACAAAAAATGTTTCTATAAATTCATTAACAACAAAAGGAGGATTAGGGAAAATCTCCCTCCCTTATTGGATGCAGAGGGAAACAGAGTCACAAAGGATGAGGAAAAGGCTGAGGTGCTCAATGCCTACTTTGCCTCAGTCTTTAGCAGTGGAACTAGCTGTTCCCTGGGCACCCAGCCTCGTGAGCTAGGAGACAGGGAGGGGAAGCTGAAGGAGGTCCTCACAATGAAAGAGGAAGTGATCTACCACCTGCTACGCCGCTTGGATGCGCACAAGTCTATGGGACCGGGTGGGTTACATCCAAGAGTGCTGAAAGAGTTGGCAGACGTGCTCGCCAAGCCACTTTCCATGATCTACCTGAAGTCATGGCTAACTGGGGAGGTCCCAATGGACTGGAGGGTAGCAAACGTAGGGCCCGTCTACAAAAAAGGCAGAAAGGAGGATCCGGGAAACTGTAGGCCTGTCAGTCTGACCTCGCTAGCAGGGAAGCTCATGGAGCAGACCATCTTGAGTGCCATTACAAGTCATATAATGGACAAGCAGGGGATCAGGCCCAGTCAGCATGGGTTTAGGAAAGGCAGGTCCTGCCTGACGAACCTGATCTCCTTCTGTGACAAGATGACCCGATTGTTGGATGAGGGAAAGGCTGTGGGCATTGTCTACCTAGACTTTCGAAAAGCATTTGACACTGTCCCCCATAGAATTCTCATGGAAAAACTGGCGGCTCGTGGCCTGGATGAGCATACGATCGGCTGGATCAAGCACTGGCTGGCTGGGCGGTCCCCAAGAGTGGTGGTCAATGGAGTTAAATCCAGCCGGCGGCCGGTCACAAGTGGTGTCCCTCAGGGCTCGGTGTTGGGACCATTTCTGTTCAACATCTGTGTCGATGACCTTGATAAGGACATGGAGTGTATCATCAGCAAGTTTGCAGATGACGCGAAGCTAAGCGGGAGTGTTGATCTCCGTGAGGATAGGGAGGCTCTACAGAGAGACTTGGATAGATTGGACCGATGGGCCAATGCTAACGGTATGAGCTTCACCAAGGCCAAGTGCCGGGTCCTGCACTTGGGCCACAAGAACCCCATGCATCGCTGCAGGCTTGGGGCAGTGTGGCTGGAGAGCTGCCTGGCAGAAAAGAACCCGGGGGTTCTAATTGACAAGCGGCTGAACGTGAGCCAGCAGTGTGCCCAGGTGGCCAAGAGGGCCAATGGCCTCCTGGCTTGTATTAGAAATAGTGTGACCAGCAGGAGGAGGGAGGTGATTGTCCCCCTGTACTCAGCACTGGTGAGGCCACCCCTTGAGTATTGTGTCCAGTTCGGGGCACCTCAACACGAGAGAGATCTCGAGGTGCTGGAGTGAGTGCAGAGGAGGGCAACGAAGCTGGTGAAGGGCCTGGAGAATAAATCTGATGAGGAGCGACTGAAGGAGCTGGGAGGGTTTAGTTTGAGGAAGAGGAGGCTGAGGGGAGACCTCATCGCTCTCTACAACTACTTGAAAGGCCATTGTAGAGAGGTTGGTGCTGGTCTCTTCTCACAGGTAATTGGCGATAGAACAAGAGGGAATGGCTACAAGCTGCAACAGGGTAGGCTTCGGCTGGACATAAGGGAAAAATTCTTCACAGAAAGAGTGGTCAGACACTGGAATAGGCTGCCCAGGGAGGTGGTGGAGTCACCATCCCGGAATGTGTTTAAGAGTCGTTTAGATGTGGTGTTGAGGGATATGGTGTAAGGGAGAACTTTGTAGAGTGGAGTTGATGGTTGGACTCGGTGATCCCAAGGGTCTTTTCCTACCTAAATGATTCTATGGTTCTGTGATTTAATGCATGGCTTTGGGCTCCATCTGTCAGAACGGTCTCTCAGAGCAGGTGAGGTGCTGTGTGGGGCTGGACTGTTGCACGCTGTATTGTTGGAACCTGTGGCTGGTGTACACGGTGCAGGTCATGCCCACAGTCCATGGGCTGAAGGTGTAGATCTTGACGAAGCCGCTGGGCACCAGCTGCTGAGGTCAGTTCTGATCCCATCATCGCAGCGCTTTACTCGTTTTTTCACGCAAGTCCATCTGTCCTTAACTTGGGTGATTCTTACTGTAGTACCACCGATAGCAATTAGAGTAATAAGGACACAGTGGCAGGGTTACTTAGCAATTAACATCATGCAATTTGATTCCTTGGCTATTCTCGCCCAAAATCAGATCCCCATGAGGTGCACATCGGACTTCCCCATCGTGCCGCATCACCCACCAAGCACACCCAGGTCCTTGGGCAAAAGCACTCCCATGGGTGGGTTTGCCTTTGCCTGAGGCAGGACTAACCCCGACTGTCTTCCCTAAAGTATTCTTCATGTGCACTACGGGGACTTTATCCTCTTCTACGGGCCGTGGAAGTTTTGTTTGGGCGGGGCCAGCTCGACTGGTAGTTCCCCTGGTGTTGTCTAGCCAGGTAGCTTTTGCTAAATGTGTAGCCTGCCGTTTCAGTCGGGACGGACAAACGACAAGACTCTCCTTGAAGAGTTAAGTTAAGCTCTCTCTTTATTGCAAACTTGGCTTTCTTATATATCTAATCCTTTGTTCACGCTCCGTTCAGTACCTCCCCCAGGCACGCTCGGGGTGCCGGGAGGGGTGGAGAGTGGCTGCACCAGCGGTGGCGATACCGTAAGCCCACGATTAAGGACTCTCTAAGACTCAATTTTGGAGTGTTAGAAAGCAGGCATTCTTTATTGCAGCGCTGGGCGGACCAGGAACCCCTTCGCCTAATGTGCAAGCCGGGTTGCTCAACTACAAAGGTTAGAAGCAAGCGGAATATACATCTTAATTACATTTCCCAGAAATTATTAACACATTCCTATTATTACCTAGAACTCATTACTATATGTAAATGTCCTTGACGCATGCGCATCCATGTCCATTGGTGGTCTTCTGGGGTCCTGCTCGTCACTAAGTCCAGTCTGGGTCTTCCCCAGTGCCTGCCGGTGACGTCATCCTGGGAGCTTAATGCAGTTTTGTATATAGCGTATCTATTTCAGTATTTTCCTTTTTATTTTATTCTTAATATTTTATTAAAGTAGTTTAGTTTCTTCTAAACTCGTAAATCGCTCTTTTTCTCTCCCCCTCCTCCCCATGCACGAGAGGCTGCGGGGGAACATCTGTTGCCGGCCATTGGACAATGTGGCCAAAACCACAAGTCTCTTCTCCCAGGTAACAGGCAACAGAACAAGAGCAAAAGGCCTCATGTTGCACCAAGGGAGGTTTAGATTGGATATTAGGAAAAATTTTTACGCAGCATTGGAGCAGGCAGCCCGGGAAAGTGGTTGAGGCACCATCCCTGGAGGTATTTAAAAGGTGGATAGACATAGTGCTTAGAGATACGGTTTAGAGATGGTTTTTTGTCAGAGTTAGGTTGGCGGTTGGGCTAGATGATCTGAAAGGTCCCTTCCAACCTAGGCGATTCTATGATTCTGTGATCCCTAAAACCTCCTTTCAGGTAGTTGCGGAGAGCAAGAAGGTCTCCCCTCAGCCTCCTTTTCTGCAGGCTGAAGAACCCCAGCTCCCTCGGCCGCTCCTCATAAGACTTCTTCTCCAGACTCCGTTGCCCTTGTCTGGACCCTCTCCAGCTCCTCAATGTCTTTCTTGTGGTGAGGGGCCCTAAACTGGACACAGCACTCGAGGTGGGGCCTCACTGGTGACGAGTACAGGGGGATGATCACTGCCCTGGTCCTACTCACCACACTGTTCCTGATACAGGCCAGGATGCTGCTGGCCTTCTTGGCCACCTGGGCACACTGCTGCCTCATATTCAGCTGGCTGTTGACCGACACCCCCAGGTCCTTTTCTGACAGTTGTTGTGACCCAGGTGCAGTACCCAGCGCTTGGCCTTATTGAACCTCACGCTGCTGGCCTCGGCCCAACATTCCAACCTGTCCAGATCCCTCTGTAGAGCCTTCCTACCCTCCAGCAGATCAACACTCCCGCCCAACTCGGTGTCCTCTGCAAACTTACTGAAGGTGCACTCGACCCCCTCATGCAGGTCATTGATAAAGATATTATCATAGAATCGTAGAATGGTTTGGCTTGGCAGGGACCTTAAAGATCATCCAGTTTCACTCCCCCCTCTTAGTGTAAGAAGCGTTATAAAGATGACTCGCATAGGAGTGCAGTCGATACTCCCTGAAGAGAAGCAGTGATCACATCGCGTGTGCTCAGGTCTTGTAGAATATTGAAAGAGAGTGTTGAAAATACAGTTTCTGATGGTGGTCACACATGAACTGGTGGTTGTAGTTGGTAATCACTCTTCGGTACATATTTGTCACGGGTGAGTGTAATGCATCTCACTCGAAAGAGAGAAGCCGCAATACGGTTTATTAAGGTAAAATAATAATTTGACAGTTCATTAAGTTTGATGGAATTTAACTCAGTTTAACAGTGGTTTGACAACTTTCAATAAGTTTGATGGCATGGTTCACCTTATGAATTACTGCATGGCAGAAACATACAAAGGAAAATGGAGTTAGACTCAAGCTAGAAGGGTTCACCCAGAGACCAGAGACGCACAGTAAAGAGGGCCCTGCCATTGAGTTCCAAAGTTCAGAGTGGACCCCCCTGCTTTCTTTTTGGAGCCTTGGTGCAGCTGGCTCCGATCTCAGTCTCAGGCTTGAACAATGGTTTATGTCTCATGGAATTATCCATAGAATGTTTAGAATAATATTAACTCTATGGGTTAGTGATGTTTCATAGCATTGATACAGCATGCTATCAGTCTCTTATGGAGAATCTATTGCAGGTAGGCAATCTCTCTGCCTTGGGTAGGGAAGGATCTCTTAGTCTCATGTAAGGAATATCAAACCTTGAGAGGGATCCCAGCTCAAGAGGAGAGTCACCTGGCCTGCGGTCCAGCTGCAGTTCAGGGAGAGCTCCAACCAGGCCCATCCTGATGGCACTATTTAGAGTGAAAGAGTTGCTGTAGAAATTGTATAGACAAGATAGATGGGGGTTTTTTAGTGCTAATATCTTGTTCTGTACCTTGGTTGTATTGCATCTTGTACTTCAAAACCACCTTTTGAAATCTTTTTCCAGACACCCTCACTCCCTTGTATGTGAGCCAGGGGCTTTCCAGCTCACCAGTTCACTCCCAGGACCTGAGGCTGGTTGCTCCTTAGTCAGCCTGAAGCGAAGCATGGCGAGGAGTCAGTTGAATCAGACACAGTATTCCGTATCTGGAGACACCCCATCGTTTGAAAGATCCTGTCTGCAGGAAGTGTTTCTGCTTTTGAATGGGATTTTTTATTGCCTTAATCAATGCTTTTGTAAAATAACACTCCTAAAGATATCTCTATGCTAAGTATTATTTTTCCTTTCTACTCAGGGAAGGAGGACACAAGGATATAAATCCTGTTATCATAGAATCATAGAATGGTTTGGGTTGGAATGGACCTTAAAGATCCTCCAGTCGCACCCCCTTGCCCTGGGCAGGGGCACCTCCCGCTGACCAGGTTGCTCCAAGCCCCGTCCAACCTGGCCTTGAACCCCTCCAGGGATGGGGCAGCCACAGCTTCTCTGGGCAACCCGGGCCAGTGCCTCACCACCCTCGCAGCAAAGAATTTTCTCCTCAAATCTCATCTAAATCTCCCCTCTTCCAGTTTAAAACCATTGCCCCTAGTCCTATCACTCCATTCCCTGATGAAGTGCCGCTCCCCAGCTTTCCTGGAGCCCCTTTAGGGACTGGAAGGGGCTGGAAGGTCTCCCCGGAGCCTTCTCTTCTCCAGGCTAAACCCCCCCAGCTCTCTCAGCCTGCCCTCACAGCAGAGAGGCTCCAGCTTCTTTTTTCATTTTCATTACTACCTTGTGGACCACTGTTGAACCTGGACCTGAGCTGCTGTGGGTCTTGGGTAGAGCAGGATGGAAGCAGGTGTTACCAGATCACTTACTCACTGACCAGCTCTGGTGTAGCCGTGTACAGCACTGCCACGGGGCCGTGGCATTGGCACTAGGGCGGTCATCAGGCAGGCTCAGTCCCAAACTGTGCACCACAGCTTGGACATCATGTTTTGAACGCGAATGATTCAGCGAAGAGGAAGGGGGCAGCTCCTGGAGATCTTGATTTCACAGTTGCACAAAAATATGGGCTGCCTGTACACTGGAAGCGCAGGAATTTTGGCAAAATCTTGGCAGCCATGACCTTGAGCCAGCAACAAAAAATCTATTGCAGCTTGATTCTGCAGTGTGCCATGTCTAACTGAGTCTACATCTAACCGTAAAGTACTCAAAACTAGAGAAGTAGCATTAGATTGCTTAGCCAGCCAACATCCAAGCTTGTTAAGCGTAGCGAGCGCTTTAGCTGACGCCACCCCGGGGGCTAAAAAGGATGCCGCGATTATTTCTCCAGGGTTCCAAAATTGCACAGTGTCACTGCGGCGATTTCTGAACGCGTGAGCACTTCGTTTTGGGCGCCTCTAGTGCTGCACCATCGTAGATGTATTTGGTGTTAGTAGCGTTGATCTTCCTAAACTACAGGGGCCCCCTTTAATACGAGAGAGGATACCAGGCCATGCTCTATCTCCGCAGATGAGAAAGATTCCTGCTGGCAAGCTAAGAGGGTGATTAGTAGATTTAGAGACGTGGGTTGATGTGTAGTTGCACCAAACAGATTCATTTCTGCAAACAATCAGGCTAGAATTAACACATTGCACGTTTGAATGATTTTTGCCACTGTAATTAAAATATAAGCAGTAATCCACTTCAACGGAACCCAGTAATTCTAGTTCTTGTGGTTCGAGGTGACTGTGATGCAGATAGGGTACCCAAGCATCCCAATTATCAACTACCTCACCCCCTTTTATCAAGTGCTGCAGAGACTCCGGCACAGGCCAGGCGTCTAAGGGCTGTCCCACCAGACAGGTTGGGAAGGGATTCTCCGGTGATGAGGTTGACAAACAAAGCGTGTCCTGGCCCGTTAAGTTAGCCAGGGTGACCCGTACATTATTCATGGGTTGGGGTGGAATCCAAACCCTTGAGGAGAGCGCAGTAAATATGTTAAGGCAGATGGTGAGCAAGATAGCCGGACTCATCATGCCCGTTGGCTTTGTTCCCCCGCCCCGGTTATCTTCAAATAGGGGCGGACGTATCTTGCGGGCACCCACCGTGGTCCATGATCTGTGGAAACACAAGCATAACCCCTTCCCCACGTGATTAGGTCATGCGGGCCCAACCACTGTCCTGTCTTGAGGTCTCGCATCAGCACTTTTGCTCCAGGACCCACCCGTTCCTGGGTCACAAGAGAACTAAAGTGCCGAAGGAGGGGTGGCATCGCAGTAGGACTGTCATCAGCAAGCTGCAAAAAATTCAAGACATATACAGCTTTAGCTAATCGTGCTTCAGGGGTTTCCCCTAGCATTCCCCCTTTTTGTTTTTGTAAAAGGCGTTTCAGGGTACCGTGTGCACGCTCAACAATACTCTGACCCGTGGGTGAGTGGGGGATGCCTGTGACATGTGTCACGCCCCGGAGTTGTAAAAAAAAGCTACTTTTTGCGATACCTAAGCAGGACCATTATCAGTTTTGATCTGTTGTGGGACACCTAAAACAGAAAATGCACGCTGCCAATGGCGTAGGGCGTCCCGAGCTGATTCTGCAGTGTGAGCAGTGGCAACGAGGGCGGAAGAAAAGGTATCCATTGATACATGTATATACCTCAAACGGCCGAATTCGGTAATATGTGTGACACCAGTTTGCCAAAGCTGTAAAGCACGTAATCCTCGTGGACTGGTGCCGTAACATATAGGTACGTGTTGATCTTGACAATTGGGGCAGGCTGCAATAATATTGCGAGCCTCAGCCTTACTAAGATTAAACTGATGTTTTAAAGCACGATATCCCTGATGATAAAAACTAGGCGATGCTATTGCTTGCTGTTTAACGTTGGGCACAGGTCCCAGGGCCGCTGCAGGCACTAAAGCATCAGCTTGTGCATTGCCTTCTACAATAAATCCTGGCAACTGGGTATGACTTTTAATATGCGTCACGTAATATTCTTGCTGTCGCTTTTGTATTGTTATCCATAACAGTTTCAATACGCCAAACAGCACTTCATTGGTTACATCACCTAAACCAGCCTTATCTAAACGTTGTGCCAGTCCAGGCACGTAAGCCAAATCTGTCACAATGTTGACAGGGCTGAGGAAGTTCTGAAACACCATGGTCATGGCCCGTAATTCTACGACTTGGGGCGAACCTTCTTGATGTTCGATCTTATGTTGCCATTGTGTTCCTTGTCTCCAGACAATGGCAGCTTTTCCAGTTTTTCCTGATCCATCTGTGAACACCGTGGGGCCCTCCCCTGGGTTTCTGCGACTGAGATTTTTCTGTGCAAAGGCCATTTGGGTGCCCAATTTGATCAGTGGCTGTGAAGGTAAATGGTAGCTCACCTGCCTTGTACAATTGGCCATGGCTGCTCGTAGGGCAGTGCTGTTAGCTAAGCACCGTTCAAAATAATCACTCTGTACAGGGACTACAATCTGTTCAGGGTCTCTTCCCATCAGTGCTGAACAGCGAGTTCTAATTTTTGTAATAACTTGTGCTATTAGCTCAAATAGACCAGGGGCTGTTTTCTTCGTCTTGTTAGGCAAAAAAATCCATTCTGAAACATGTAAGGGATCATCCCGTTGTTCACGCCATTGAGCAATCATAGCAAATGGCACTAATTGATCTACTAACACAAAGGCCTGCACCGAGACCGTTAAGTCAAGTCTCCATACGTGTTTACTACTAATAGCTTCTTCTATTTCAGCCACCACTTTTTTTCGCTTCCTCAGTTAACATTTGTGGGGCTAAAATATTAGTGTCACCTTTTAATAGCTCAAAGAGAGGTTGTAATTTGGAAGGTGGAATACCAACGTAGGGCCAAACCCAATTAATCACTCCTGCTAATTTTTGTACATCATTCAATGTTTTTACTTCTATTTGTAGTTGGATAGGTTGTGGCATGACTGTCTGAGCTAATACTTTCATTCCCAGCTATAACCACGGTTGTTGCCTTTGTACCTTTTCTGGGGCGATCGTTAAGCCATATTCACACAAGGATTCCCGTGTTTTCTCTTCCATTTTTTCTAACTGTTGCGGTGTTGCAGCCGCTAGCAGAATATCATCCGTGTAATGGTAACAGTAATCAGATGGGAACAGAGCACCTATTGGACTCAACGCTTTTGCTACAAACCATTGACAAATTGTAGGCAAGTTTTTTATACTTTGTGGCAACACTTTCCACTGATGCCTTTTGGTAGGCTCCATGTTCTTCACAGGCGGAACAGTAGATGCAAATTTTTCTTTGTCTTGTTCTGCCAGAGGGATGGTAGAAACCCAATCTTTTCAATCCATTACAACAATTTCCCACCCCATAGGTATCCTAGTAGGTGAAGGTAATCTCGGTTGTAGTGCTCTCATCGTTGCCATGACATCATTAATCTTTCTCAAATCATGCAACAACCTCTATTTCCCCGATTTCTTTTTGATAACAAATACCGGGGTATTCCAAGGAGCATGTGAGGCTTCCATGCGTCCTGCAACAAGTTGTTCTGTTACTAGAGACTGCAGGGCCATTAATTTCTCTTGGCTAAGGGGCCGCTGATCAACCCACACTGGTTTTTCTGTTAGCCATTTCAGAGCTAAAGTGGGCCGAGAAACGCCCTGCAATACCGTGGCCCTGACTAAAAATCCGTAGTGATGCGAACTCCCCATTGGCCTAAGCGGTCCCTTCCCCATAGGTTTAAAGGAGTTGAGGTCACATATGGCCGCACTGTAGCCCTTTGCCCTTCTGAGTTTACAATCACAATAGGGTTAGTGGACATAGAACTATTGGCAACCCCTCCGAGACCTGCCTCTCCCAAGGCGTTGGAGGTTAATGGCCAAGCAGCAGGCCACTCCCTTAAAGAAACGATCGTCACATCTGCTCCAGTGTCTAATAATCCAGCCAGTCAGACCTTCTTGGGAGTGGCGTCACTAAGTTCAAGAACACAATGCATTTGTGGGCGTTGATCAGATACCGTCTGCACCCAATAGACTTGTGGCTTTCCCGTAGGACCAAAACCACCATTACCACGTGTAACGTTGTCCGTTTGTGGAACACAACTTCAAAATGGGACTAACTGAGCAAGTCGAGTTCCTTTCCCAATAGTCACAGGTGGTGTAGCTGTCGATATCATGGCACATATTTGTCCTGTGTAATCAGCACCCATCACGCCAACATGTACCATGAGGCCTTGTAAGGTGGTACTAGATCTTCCTATTAGGAAGGCACTTAAACCTTTGCCAATCGGCCCCCAAGCGTCCAGGGGCACCTTGTGTACGATGGGGGTGGCTCCCCAGAGTCCACCACTTCAATCCCTTCCTCACCCGTTATATGACTGCCCTCCTCATCGTCTGACTCAGGTGGCAAGGATGGAAAACCCAGACTCCAGATGGGGTTAGTAGGAATAGGAGGAGAAGGCCATGCCTCTGTTTCCCCCAAGGCCGGAGCGGGGGGCGCGGAGGGACGCACCACTCCTTCAGGGTGGATAACACCCATCCCTCTTTGAGTCTCTTTTACAGCTGCTATTTGGTCACGAGGCAACACGTACTTATATTGTTTATCTTTTGTGTTCATCGGGAGCAGTCCCTTATTTTCTTTAACGGCGATCTCCCGCCCCTTCATATCATCAACGGGAGGTTTGAAGGCCAAGGGCTCAGGGGCTGTGGACGGCTGTTCACTTCCTTCCGCTAAATCTTTCTGCTCCTTAAAGTTCTTTAATGTCTCTAACAAAAGTCGCCACGTTGTTAACAGTTCAATAACCGTTTTTGAGCCACGCGTAGTTTCCTCAAATAATGTCTGCCCTAGGTTCGTCCATTGCGTTACACTAAATGCCGTAACCAACGTTATTTCTACTCCCTGTTCCTTTCCCCAAAATAGCAGTTTTCGCAAAGTCTCTTCAGGGAGGATGACACCCTGCCGCTTCAACAGCAGCGTCCATGTGGAGAGTAGAGTCTGCTCTTCCTTAGTTAACTTCTCTCCCATGTCCCCAGTGGCTCACCTGCTACAGGTGTCTTCTTAAATATGATCCGGATCCGTCAACAGCTCTGCCCGCTGTCTTCAGCTTCACTGGGCTCCGTCCCCACGACTATTTCCAGTCGTCTTCTTCCTCAGTATCACCAATTGTCGTTTCAGTCGGGATGGACAGACGACAAGACTCTCCTTGAAGAGTTAAGTTAAGCTCTCTCTTTATTACAAACTTGGCTTTCTTATATATCTAATCTTTGGTTCACGCTCCATTCATGCGTTCTTTCTACGCATTCAATTGCTTAGGTTACAGAGCACACGCGCTCGTAGCTACAATACGATTGGTTGTTGAACTCCTCTTCACATTGCTCAAAATCTGGCTTTCTCACAGCCTAACTCTCCTTGTTCTCTGAAGCCATCTTCTTCTTTCTCCTTTTTGTTACATTGTCCTTATATGACGCAACTCGTGGCCTTCTTATGCGTACACTGCAATCTCTGTCTCTTCTGTCAAAGGGCCTACGGACCCACCGTATCCCCCAACAGTAGCCCAACGTTTTAAGGTGATGTCCCACCACCCTTTGCTCTTAGTGTAGCTTTGAACAGTCCATCATATGGGTTAGGGTTAGGGTTAGGGTTAGAGTTGAAGAGTCCATCATATGGTTATGGAGCAGACCACCTTGCGTGCCATCATACGGCACATGCAGGACAACCAGGCGGTCAGGCCCAGTCAGCGTGGGTTCACAAAAGGCAGGTCCTGCTTGACAAACCAGATCTCCTTCTACGAGAAGGTGACCCACTTTTCAGGTGGCAAAGAGGGAAAGACTGTGTATACAATCCCTTAGGCATAAACTGTTGACCAAGCCCGGGACTGGGATTGGATCCAGCCGCACCTAGACTCCCCTCTGAGAAGGAGTTTAGAAAGCCAGGGGGTCCTCTCTGCACCTTGACTCAATGGGAGGGTCTCCTTGACAGTTCTCTCTGATCCCCCCTCGAGACAGTAAAGAACCCAGTGTGCCTTGCCATCGAGTCTTGTTATTGCACTGTGGCGTTGACTACCAAACTTCATTAAATGGCTTTTTTAGAACAATAAGCATTTTGCTGCTTTTCCCTTGGGAGTGAAGTGCATTGCTCCGTTGTCAACACCCACTACGAGAGAGACACTGAGGTGCTGGAGCATGTCCAGAGAAGGGCAAGGAAGCTGGTGCGGGCTCTGGAGCATAAGTCTTGCAAGGAGCGGCTGAGGGAGCAGGGGTTGTTCAGCCTGGAGGAAAGGAGGCTGAGGGGAGACCTTCTCGCTCTCTACAGCTCCCTGAAAGGAGGGGGTAGCCAGGGGGGGTCGGTCTCTTCTCCCGCTTAGGAAGTGATAAGACAAGAGGAAATGGCCTCAAGCTGTGCAGGGGAGGTTTAGATAGGCTGTTAGGAACAAGTTCTTCACAGAAAAGGTTGTCAAGCGTTGGAACCAGCTGCCCAGGGAAGTGGTGGCGTTGCCATCCCTGGAGGTATTTAAAAGACGAGTAGATGCAGTGATGAGGGACATGGTTTAGTGGTAACTTGGCAGTGCTGGGATAATGCTTGGACTCGATGATCTCTAGGGTCTTTTCCAAGCCAAACGATTCTGTGATTCTATGACGGCACAGCCAGTGTTCAGGCTTCCAGCCAAAGGGGCTGGGGAGTCCCGCCTGTGGCAGGGGACGCGCGCAGAGGGACCACAGGCTGCAGCCAGAGCCGGCGGCAGGCTGACTCCCCCGGGAGAGCCCGGGTCACAGTGGGGGACAGGACGGGCTGCCCCTCCCGGCTGGGGTGGCGGGTCACAATGGGCCCTTAGTCACCTACCCATGTGACAGCTGGTGATGTCCAGCAGCACGTGCACGGCAGCCCCACAGTGTCCCGGACTCTCGTGAGAAGCAGACATGAGCGATCCGGCACCTGCAGGAAAGCGTGTGCGCAGAACGCGTATTTTCCTGCGACTATACCTGACAGAGCTGCTCCACGGGGCCAGGGTGTCTCCCCAAAGCTCCACCGTCCACAGCGGGTAAGAGCGCGGGGCTGGGCCGGGCCAGGGCCACAGGGACCCCAGGGCGTCTGGGCCCGGCGGCCCTTGCAGAGGGGCTGGGGGCAGGAGAGCCGCCGCCAGGGCCGGGTGGGCGAGGGGGGACTGCCCGCTGGAAAACGGCATCCTGCAGGAGTTCCCCCTGTCCCTGCCAGCCACCTCCTCCCTCCTCTGGCCAGGCCGCACCAGGCTGGGGCCGCTTGCCGTGGGCAGCCCCCTCCCCACCCTCACCTCTGTCCTCTGTCCCGCAGGACGGCGAGCGGTTGCCCTCAGAGCAGCCCTGCACCAGAGGCGGCAGAGGATGAAAGGGCCGGGGTGGCCACCGAGGACCATCAGCGGTCAGAAAGCCCCAGGCAACGCCAGCTGCAGAGTGAGGACTGGGACCGCGCCAGCCCCGTCGCCGTCGTCCAAGCGGAGGAGGAGAAGAGCCCCAGCACCCCCGCCATGAGTGGGTAGCGAGAGGATGCCAGGGGACCACCTCCAGCCTCGGGGCAGAGAGCAGGGCAGGGAGAGGCCGCTGGGCTGGCAGGAGGCAGCCGTACCGCCGGGCTGGGACCTCTCCCGCCCTGCTGCCAGCACCACCCCGGGGGAGACGGGGCATCAGCACCCTGGGCCAGGGCTTGCTGGGGGCAGGGCAGCGAGCACAGGGCTGGAGAGAGGGCCCCTCTCTTCCCTCTCCCTGCCCTGCTGCCTACATCTCTCCCCACCCTTGTTCTTCAACAGGTGGAGCTGCTTCTGCCTCCAGCTACTGGCTGGAGGGCAAGGACGAGGAAGCCCACGACTACATCTTGGCCTTCCTCGACGGCACCCAAAGGGTAACTGCAGCCTTTGCCAGGCAGGCTCTGCCCGCGGCTGCCGGCCGCGTGCTGCCGTGCCTGCTGCCTGCGCGCGGGCCCTAGGGGGACTGCTGCCTGTGCAGGGCTGCTGCCCCCCCGGCCCCCTGCACCATGGCTGCACCCCTCGAGGCCCCGCTCCTGCTGGCCCTGCTCTGCCCCTCACCCTCCCTCTCTGTCTCTCTGTCTCTCTACTCCCTGGCTGTCAGGATGAGGCCTCCAAGCTGAGGTTCCTGGCCTCCATCCGCACGCTCTGCACAGCCTGGCTGCGAGGCAGGTACCAGCCCGACTTCACATCGGCGTGTAAGCTGGTGGAGAAAATGGAGGTGAGGGCACCCAGTGGGGCCGAGGGAGGGGGGCAACGCTGGCCGAGCGCCGGCCCAGCGGGAAGGAGAGCACTCGGGCCCCTGGGCACAGGGGAGGGCGAGACGGGCCTCCCTTGGCACAGACCTGCCTGCCACGGGGCCAGTGCCGGGCAAGGGGCCGCTCTGGGGCCAGTGCCGGCCTGGGGGCGGCGGGGCCCTGCCCGCCCTGCAGACTGGTGCCGGCAACTGGCAGCTTCCCTGCCCCATCCTGCCCGTGCTCTCCCTCTCCAGGTCCTATGGAAAAAGGAGTCCCCTCGCAGCATGGATGCCGTGATGTGGCAGCAAGCCATGCTTGCCATCGCAGCAATGAGGTACCTGCCCCAGACCCTGGCCAGGCCGGAGCCCCCCACGGCGCGGGCCTGATGGCAGCAGGCGTCTCCCATCCTGGCAGGACCCTGGCACCTCTGCCGTTGGGCCTCTGCTCTCCCTCACGCTTGGCCCATGGCTGGGCCAGGGGGGAGGGCGGGGGCTGCTCAGGGGCTCCCCGCCGCCTCTTGGCTTTTCCCCAGGTGGGAGAGGCAGGAGGTGGAAAGGGGTTCGGGCTCCACCGGCCAGGACTGCCCTCTGTCCCTGCCTCAGCAGCACCGGGGAGGGAGCAGATGCCTCCAGGCATCCCTTCCCCACCCCTTACGGCTAGCACCCTGGCGACTGCCAGCCCCGACGCCTGCAGCCACCCTCCTGACCTGGAAGCCCTGGCATCCAAGCAACACCCCTCTCCTTGCAGCAACGTGCCTGAAGGCCTGCTGTACGAGCAGCTCCGCCCCTGCATCCACGACATCTGCTGTCTTGACCCAGCACAGAGGGACAGCCAACGTGCTTCTTTTGATGCTCAGGTAAGCGCGGGCTGAGCTACGGAAAGCCTGCCGCTCAGTCCCTGCGCGCGTTTTCCTAGCTGGCTTTGGCTGCGGGAAGACGACAGGTGAAGAAGGAAGAGCAGGGAGAGCCTGAGGCCGCTCCCAGGCGCAGAGGGCAGCTGCAGGCCGCCTCAGGTGGAAGGAATGCAAGCCAGCTCCCTGCAAGGAAGAAGGGCCGGGGCAAGTGGGCCACCCGCTCTATCCCCTTACAGATCTTGAAAACACTGGACAGGATGCTGGAGGTGGTGACGCATGAAGCTTCGCTGAGTTCCAGCGTCCAGAGAGTGGACATGATCTTGCAGGTCAGGCATCTGCCAGGAGTCAGGCATCTGCCAGGAGCGGGGCTCTCGGGGTCTCTTCCTTGCCCTACCCCAAAGAGGGGCGACCTTCTGGAGCGTGCACAGCCCAGCCCGGAACTGGAGCAGCGGAAGGAGTCTGAGTGCCTTTCCCCGCTCCCCTGCTCTGGCAGCTGGCACTGCTGAGCCACCGCCCTCGCCACCCACCCCGTGCCCGCTCTCCTCCCCAGAAGGCAGCAGGGCAGAGAGCTGCTGGGACGTGGCCATGGTGCAAGGGCAGTCCAGCCCCGAAGCTGCGGAGGCAGAGGTGCTGGCACCTCCCTGGGGCAGGTCCCCGTGGAGGTTCCTGTCCTCCCACAGAGGGGACATGCGGCCGTTTCTGGAGGAGCGTGAGGGAAGGGGCAGAGGTGGCTGGGGGGATGGCATCCGCCTACCTCCCTGACTGCCGCAGGTCACCAGCTGTTGGCAACGGTCCCCGAGGTTGCGAGGTGGCTGGACCCCAGTCCAGGCTTCCTCCCGTGCAGGGCAAGCCTCGGCAGCACGCTGCGTAAACCCAGCAGGTGCTTGGCAGAGCCACCGCTCTGGGAGCTGCCGTCATTTCCCAAGGTCGACCATCGGCTTTTGCCTTCCCAGGTCCTGCTGTCCCTCACGACATCCCCGGAGGTGACCAGACGCCGGAGGGCTGTGGGGAGGATTGTAAGCCTGAGCCAGCACTTGAGACCTGAAACCATGCTGGAGGTAGGGGGCCTGCGACCTCTTGGCACCCCTCGCCCCGTCCTGCTGCCCCAGCGTAGCCGGTAGCGCTGGGCTCCCTGCGAGGGAAGCCTGGGTGTGGGGCAGGGGATCGGGATTGGGAAGGCTCGGCCCTGCGCCAGCATCTTGGACCCTCTCTCCTGGAGCCGCTCCCTCCCGTGCCTTTGTTCTCGGCAGCCAGCTCCGTCCCAGGGCACGGGAGCATTTTGCAGGCCCAGCCCTGGCAGCCCTCCCTCTCTCCCTGCCTCCCTGCCTCCCCCGGGCTTCTGCCCAGCACGCTGCTCGCCCCGAGGCGGCTGCCGCAGGCTGGGTCTCCATGGGGTGCAGCGCGGGGCAGAGCCCTCCAGAGCTCCGGCTACTGCTCCGTTCTCTCTGCCACAGGACGAGCCACACAACTTGGCCTGCAAAGGCATCAGCCCCTTCTTCTACCTGAAGAAGCCTCTGCCATTCCTGGGGCAGGCGCTAGGGCTGCTCACCCTGTGCTATGCCGAGGAGGACCAGGAGATCAGCTGGGGGGCTGGGCAGGCCCTGTGCCTCTTCCACAGGTTCATTCTGCTGCGACATGGTAAGAGAAGCTGGGGCGGGCTGGGGCCTTCCAGCCACAGGGGCCCGGGCATGGCGCCGCGCCACCTCGGCCCCCCCTCCTCTGCTAGAGGAAGGGGCAGCAAACTCCTCCCAGGCTGGAGCAGGGCAGCAGCCGTGCCGCACCAAGCCCCGGGCCCAGGCAGCCCGCCTTGGAGCGGCAGCCTGCGGCCTGTCCCGAGAACCCTTGGGCTGGAGAGCCTGTGGCAGCAGCGTGCCCGGCCTTCTCTCCTCCTGCCCCCGAGCAGAAAGCCAGTCCCCACGCTCCTGCCCTTACACAGCCTAAGAGGCGGTTTCCCCTCCTTGCCTGCCACCCTGCCACTTCTCCAGCTCCCCACAGAACAGAGAGCCAGGCACAGAGCTCTCCTTCATGCCCTCACCTGCTGCCCCAGCTCTGCCTTCTTCCTGCCGCTCACGCTGTCTTTTCCCTCCTGCCCAGCCTACCACGCAGCACTCGTGGACCCGGCCGTAGAACGGGATCGGGAAGGCATCAGCACCTTCTGGCCCAAGGAAGCCATTGACAGCGGGATGGTAACAAACTCCTCCCTTCCTGGGGGTCTTGGCCATGGCGCTGGCAGGAGGCTGAGACGAACCAGTGCATCAGCCACGGCGGGCGATGGCACAGCCTCCCACCCCTCGGGCTGTGGGGAGCCACCGCTTTGGAGTAGTCCAAAGCTTTAGCCCAGCATCACCGCCGCAGCTCCGGCCGTCCTGGCCACCGGCGAGCTCTGCTTGCCGGCAGAGCCAGCAGTGCCCGCCACCAGGGCACTCAGTGTGACACCTTTTCCCTCCCTCTCTCCCTCAGACATTTGGCAGAGCCTTCCTCCCACCCGAGAGGAGCGACTTCCTCCTCGCCGTCTTGACAAACATGGCAGACCCAAGGGTCTCTGACACCCAGCTGGTTGCCAAGATTGTGGAGCACGTCTTGAAAGGCTTCGACCTGCGGCTGACCAAGGTAGGCAGCGTGCAGCCGGCTTGCCCTGTGCGCGTGCCCTGCAGGGGCCGTTCCCCCCGCCCCGAGGCCAGGGCTCGGAGCGCCCAATGGGCAGGCTTTGAGGCCAGCGAAGGGCGGCGCGAGGGAAGCAGTTCTTGGTGGCAGTGGGGCCATGGCTGTGCTCCAGCCCGCTCCAGCCCACTGCCTCCGACAGGTGGAGGAGCTCGTGGAGGCCATGCACAGGCAGCTGGCCTGCATCAGCCAGGAGCCACTCCAGGACATCCTGAGGAGGACCCTTCTCCGAGTGGCCACCTTCAGCCCTCAGGAGGTGGTCACTGGCCTGCTGAAGGTTTCCCCGCACTGTGACGGGTACGTGGCGCGACAGCCTCGGGGGCAGCTCGGGACCTCCGGGGCCTGAGCAAGCAGAAGAGGTGGTGGCCGAGGTGGCCCCGCTGACAGTGTGCTCTGGCTCTGCAGGACTGCCCGGGCCATGTGGAACATGCTGGCCTGTGAGCGCAGCCTCGGGAACGCGGTGCTGTGGGCGCTGCTGCAGGTCAATCAACAATACACCATCCAGTGCAGCAGCAAGAAAATCTACAGCTGCCGATGTTTCCTGGCCGTGAGTGTCTGGACAAGGCTTGCTCCATCCTGCCCGAGGCTGCACGCCCCTCTCCAGCCCCTCTGGCCCTCTCCATCCGCCCCCAAAGCCGGCCCTCCCCGGGGCACCTGGCCCAGGGCCCTCGGGCCACAGCCGGGCAGGGCAGCGCGTGCCGCTCGGCCCCACGGCGTGCAGGCAGGCCGCCTGCCCTGGCCCTGCTGCCCTCGGCGGCCCCGCTCCCCGCCCGCCGCCTCCAGCCGGCTCGGCAGCGGGGAAGCCCGGGGCAGGGTGGCTGCTGGCCAGAGCAGGCTGTGCCGCAGGGACACGACTCCAGTGAGAGCCGTGCTGGGCTGTTTCTGCAGGTGGCCCGTGCCATGCACGAGATCTTCCTGGAGCCCTCCAGCCGACGGTCCGTGCATTTGCTTCTTAGCCGGCTCTTCATGGAAGTGCTCTTCCAGATCTCACACAGCCTGCACAGCCCACAGATGGGCTGCTGCCGCTCTTGCCGTGAGAGCAGGACACCCAACCATCCTTCATTGCTCAGGTGCTCCGGCACTCCTCGGGTGCCCCATCCCCGTCCCTGGGCTCTCCCCGGGCCCGGAGCCGAAGCCGGGACTGGGGCTCCACGTGTGACCACGCTTTGCTCTGCCTGCAGGAACGCAGTGAGCGCCATGCAAGCTCTCTTCCAGTGCCTGGGCGGTGCCTCCCTGGTCGAAGACATTGGGAGGCAGGGTGCCTGGGACATGCTCACGAGCGCCGAGACCTACCACAGCGGTGTCGCCGTGCTGGCTAGGTGAGAGCCTGCTCAGCCGTCCTTGCCTGCCCGGGCGTTTCTCCCCTGGCGGTGAAGGGCCGCCTGTACGATCCCCGTCCTGGTGGGTGGTGGAGCGCGAGCAGCCAAGGCCGGGCACACAAGCTGCCCCCCAGCTGGCAGCGCAGTCCCAGAGAGGTTGCCTGCCCAGCTCGGTGCTGCCAACGCCTTCTTCCCCCGGTCAGGGTGCTGCGGCGTGAAGAACCGGCCTGCTGCATCACTGTGTCTGAGCAGGCGGTCAACAGCCTCTTGCAGTGTCAGGCCGTGCAGGACGTTGGCGCCATGACGGTCTTCGTGGAGGTGGGCCTGCTGGCACGCGCTGCCTCTCTGAGGGCAGGCGGGGGCAAGCCGGGCTGCCTGCGTGGACAGAGGGCTGAGGGGAGGCAGCGAGGGCCCTCTGTGGACCCTGCTGCCTCCCGCCTGGGCTGTGACTGGCCCCGGTGCCTTGCCCCGAGCCGTCCGGGAGCTCTGCTGCCTGTGCTGGGCTCTCACTCTGCTGCCAATTGCGTTTCAGCTCCTGGATTACACCGATTGTGAGCACGTCCACGGCCAGTTCCTGGACATCCTGGAGTCCCACATGAAGAGCAAGAACGTGGTGCTGCGCAGGCTGGTAGTCAGAATCCTGGTCACGCTGTCCAGGAGACAGGACCAGGTGGGCAGGGGCAGCCAGGCACAGTGTGGGTGTCCACCTGGGGCTGGGCTGCAGGTGCGGAGCGTGCAGCGGCTTGCTCGGGCTTTGCCAGGAATCGGGAGCGGCAGGACCACTGCCTGCTCCCCCCGCTGCCCCGTTCAGTGGCCTGTGACCACTTCAGGCCCGGCCCTGGGCTGAGCCGCACATGGAGAGATCTCCGCCTGACCGGCCCTGCAACCTCGACACGCAGCGTGGCTTTAGCGCTGTGCTCCTCGATTGCATCGCATGACAAAAGGGTATGTTTCTCGTAGGTGGGAACGCTGCAAGACCTGCTGCCAGAGGTCGTGCAGCTACTGCAGGACAGCGACTGCGACGTTAGGACAGCAGCCCTGACTGCCCTCAGCAACGTGCTCCACCTGGCTGTCCCCGTTGCTCTGCAGCTGGTCAGGATGCTTCCGCCCCTCTTTGAAAACGTAAGGCGTCGGGAGAGCGGAGGCATGGTTAGCATGCCGGGGGGGGCATGCGTGCCGGTCTGGGGTGGTGCGTCCCTCTGCGCGCATGCCCACTGGCCCGTGAGTCCTTCTCCTCACTGCAAAGGGAGAGCCACAAGCATTTGTCCCCTCACCGTCGGCTTGGAGGAGCCAGGACGGAGGTCCTCCCCTCTTCCTTCTCTCCTCCTAGGAGTCCAGCTACGTGCGAAAGTGCTCCATCCTCCTCTGCACAGATGCGATGGAGGTTGCAGGCAGCACCCACAAAGAACATATGCAGAAGGATGTGCAGAGGATCCTGATGCCCCTGTTCTTCCACCTGCATGACAAGGACCACAGCGTGGCTCAGGTGGGGATTTCTAAGCCCTTTGAAGGTGCTGCAGCTGGGGCCCTGAGGAGGGCTCCGAGCCCCTCCCAGCTGGCAGCAGCTGAGGAGGTGGGCAGGGACATGTCCTACCCCTGCCCTGCTCCATGCAGCAGAGCAGAGCAGCAGTGCGCGGCCACCCTAACACCTAAGGCCTGGAGCTCCCCTGGGCTTCCCAGGGGCGCCTGCAGATGCCTGAGGCCAGGGCTTGGACCCACAACCCTTGCTGCCCCCCTGCCCTGCACAGGGACCCCCAGATCCTGTCCCCTGAGCGGCGGTGCCATCTCCCACTCTCTGCTGCTCTGCAGGCCTCCTGGGAAGCCCTCCTGGGAGCTGCCAAGTTCCTGAAGCGGAGGCAGATCAGGAAGCTGCTGGAGACAAAGCAGCCATGGCGAATCGGCAAGTGCCTGGTAAGGGCAGCCTCGAAGACCCACAGCCAGCCTGGAGAAGCCCCTCTCCCCCAGCACCCAGCGCGTGGGGCTGGCAGCTGGGCCCCTGCCTACTGCGGCGTCCTGGGGGCGCGGGCAGGGGAAGGCAGGAAAGGCCAGCCCCGGGCACAGGGGGAGGCTCTGGGCCAACCCTGTCCCCTCCTGCTCTCTCCAGCTGGCGGAGGGCAGAGGCAGAGCGGAGGAGTACCTGTGGCAGAGCCTGCTCTACCTGCGGAGCCCACAGCAGCCCTTGCGCGAGGCAGCCGTCAGGCTCATCGGTGAGCCACAACCCGGCCGGGGGTCCCTCCCTGCTCCGCGGCAGCTGAGCCCCAGCCACGGCTGCTGCCGAATGCACGGGGAGCCTGCAGAGCCCCGACTGCCCGATGCGGGGCCGGGCGCCCACGGGGCTTCCTGCCGCCCTCTCCCACCCCTGCCCACGCAGGGGCAGCTGCTGGCAGCCTTGCGGGGTCCCTGGCTGCCGCCTTGGGCTTCACCCTCAGGGCACCGGCCTGGGATCAGCCGGGCCCGAGGGCAGGAGGGCGCATGGCCAGGCCCGTGGGGCCGGTGGGGGGGAGTCGGGCTGCTGGGGCAGGCAGGCCAGCGGGGTCTGAGACGGGCTGTGTGTGCCTAGGGCTCGCCGGGCGGCAGCTGAGGGATGTGCGCCAGGAGGAGCTCCAGGTCATCTACGACGGTGAGCGAGGGCAGCAGGGTGTGTGCTGGGGCTGGCAGGGAGCAGAAGAGCCCCTGCTAGGGAGCTCCGGTCCCTGCCCTGGCCAGGGAGGGCTCTGCTCCCTGCGCAGGCAGAGCAGAGAGACATTTCAGGAGCTTGTGGGGCATTGGTGGCCAGCATCTTGTGGCTCATGCCAGCGCCTCTGGCTCCCTCCTGGCCTTGGGAAGAGCTGGGGCAGGGCACGAGGGGCCCTGGCCGCAGGGGCTCCGGAGCTCTCTGCAGATCTGGGCTCTCACCTCGCCTCTCTTCCTTTCTGCCCCAGCTCTTGAAGGCGCGGCAAGCGACAGCAGCCTGTGGGTCTCTTCCCTGGCAGCTCAAACCCTGCTGAAGGTGAAGGCTATGGTGGAAAAGCCTCCCTCCAGATTCTGCCTGCAAGCGCTGTGGTCCCAGCCTTGGAGGCGATGGAGGAGGAGGAGGAGGAGCACAACTAACCTGCCTGTGTCTCTCAGCCAGTAATAAAAAGACGGTGGAACTTCACGTGGTGTTTGAGCTCTTCTTGCCCGTCCTGCACTGCCCTGCTCCCCCTCAAACACCCATGGGGACCTACTCTGCCAGGCCGCCCTCACACTGTGCAGAGCCCCGCCACCCCCCGACAGCTGGAGGGGCCGCATCGGGGCTGTCCAGCTACG
Organism: Rissa tridactyla; assembly: GCF_028500815.1. NCBI lineage: Eukaryota > Metazoa > Chordata > Aves > Charadriiformes > Laridae > Rissa > Rissa tridactyla. The sequence continues at coordinate 5,469,751 of NC_071497.1, forward strand.
AAATCCGCCGTGTCGGAGCCGGTTGCTTCTCTACCACCCGCTGGATTGGCCAAGCGTTAGATAGGAGTGTGTTAATTAAAGCTTATATATGTCTACATATATATTCATACAGATATAATGCCCTTAGTCTATCATCCATCCCTCTAAAATGTCCCTTGAGTTCCTTGAGTCCCATTGCCGCGGAGACCAGCTTCAGGGCAGGTAAGACTGCGCTGGGGAAGGGATCTGCAGCGCAAAGGGCCGCCAAAAAGCTCTTTTGGGGGCTTTTGGAAGCCGGCAAAAGGCCTCGGCCTGTGCTGAGGGCTGTCAGCTGGTGGGCGGGCTGCTGAGTGAGCCTGGGGGCGGAGACAGCACCTCCCCCGGTTGATCAAGCCACCAGGTTATAGGAAGCCTCCGGGAGGGCAGGGACTAGTCCCTGGCTACAGAGCAACCAGTGCTCACCCCAACTGACCCTTGACTCACAAGGTCTCGCTTGTGTGTAGAGATCCAGCCGTGGTTGCTACCCGGTCGAAGGCTGCTGTTAAAAAAACTGTGGGCACCCAGGGAGGGGCCCCGCACAAACATATGGGCCTCCAGGCCTCTGGCTGCAAAGAGTGCCGGAGCCTGGCACTCGCGATGGAGGGCAGCAGAGACAACACCTGTGTCAGATGTGAACAGGTGAATGATCTGCTCATTCTGGTGGCTGAGCTGAAGGAGGAAGTGGAAAGGTTGAGGAGTATCAGAGAACGCGAGAGGGAGAGGGACCGGTGGACCCGCTCCCTGAGAGAAAGGGAAGAGGGTGAGGCCCCACACAAGTCAGAGGATCCCCTCCCCTCTCGTCACCAGGCAATAGGAGGGCATGGCAGAGAAGAGGGGGAATGGAAACAGGTCCCTGCTCTGGAAGCGGGCGAATCCCCTCCCGGCCCCTCCCACCTTCCCAGTTACCCTTGCAGAACAGATAGGAAGCCCTGCAGGAGGAGCTGGCTGTTGGAGAGGAGGATGATACACCCAGGCCAGAAATGTCAGAAAGACCAAGTCGCCATGGACCCAGCATCACAACTGGCTCCAAAAGGAAAAGCAGACGGGCCATTGTTGTGGGTGACTCTCTATTGAGGGGGGCGGAGGGGCCGATGTGCCGTCCAGACCCACTTCACAGGGAAGTCTGCTGCCTCCCTGGGGCACGGGTCAGGGATGAGTTGGACAAACTTCCGGCCCTAGTAAACTCCTCTGGCTATTACCCCCTCTTAGTATTTCAGGTGGGTAGTGATGAAGTGGGTAGAAGGAGCCCAAAATCAATTAAAAGAGATTTTTGAGCCTTGGGGCGGCGGCTTGAGGGATCAGGAACACAAGTTGTATTCTCCTCCATCCCTTCAGTGGCAATCGTGAATGAGGAAATTAACAGGAAGAGGCAAAAGGTCAACTCGTGGCTCCGGGACTGGTGTTATCGGCAGGGCTTTGGGTTCTTTGATCACAGGCTGCTATAGGAGTCACCTGACCTGCTGGTGGCAGGTGGAAGGCACCTGTCTCAGAAGGGGAAAAGAATTTTGGGGCAGGAGTTAGCAAGGCTCGTTGACAGGGCTTTAAACTAGATATGAGGGGGGAAGGGGAGATAAGTGGGCCTGTCAGGAATAAACCCAAGGGAGGCATGCCAGGGCTTGAAGGATGGTGGGCTAGCGAGGACTCTCCCTCTGCCATTTCATTTGAGAGAAGGGAGAGACCTTTAGAAATCATGGAAGCACCTGAGAGGGGTCTGGTGGGAAATGGGGCCCACACTCACAAAAGGGTGCTGGAGTCATTGGCACATCTGAAGTGCTTCTATACCAATGCACGCAGTATGCGCAACAAACAGGGGGAGCTTGAAGCCATGATGCACCAGGGAAACTATGACCTAGTGGCTATCACAGAAACGTGGTGGGATGCCTCACACAACTGGAGTGCCACAAGCGATGGAAAGGACAGGATGAAAAACAGACAGGAAAGGAGAGGCGGAGGAGTGGCCCTGTATATTAGAGAATGCTATGAGAGCTCGGAAATCAAGTATACTGATGATGGGGTGGAGAGCGTTTGGATGAGGTTAAGGGCCGATAAAGCCGATATCGCTGTGGGAGTCTGCTACAGACCTCCCGACCGAAGCAGTGAGGCGGATGAAGCTTTCTGTAAGCAGCTGGGGGAAATCTCGCAGTCACTTGCCGTTGTTCTTGTGGGGGACTTGAACCTCCCGGGTCTCTGCTGGGAATACAACACAGCAGAGAGGGAGCAATCCAGGAGGATCCTGGAATGTGTGGAAGAGAACTTCCTCACACAGCTGGTAAGCGAGCCGACGAGGGAAGGTGCCCTCCTGGACCTGCTTCTCGTGAACAGGGAAGATCTTGTGGGGGAAGTAAAGGCTGGTGGCCGTCTAGGGCACAGTGATCGTGAGATGATCGAATTTCTGATTCTTGGGGAAACAAGGAGAGGGGTTAGCACAAGTGCCGCCCTAGACTTCCGGGGGGCAAATTTTGACCCGTTGAGAAGACTGCTGGACAAAATCCCTTGGGAGGCTGCCCTGAAGGATATAGAAGCCCAGGAAGGCTGGACATACTGCAAGAGAGAAGTCTTAAAGGCACAGCAGGAGGCTGTCCCTGTGTGCCGAAAAACAAGTAGGCGGGGAAGGAGACCGGCCTGGCTAAGTAGGGACCTTTGGCTGGACCTCAAGAACAAAAGGAGAGTCTATGACCTCTGGAAGAGGGGGCAGGTCGGTCTCTCATGAAGACTATAAGGATATAGCGAAGCTATGCAGGGAGAAAATTAGGAGAGCCAAAGCTCAGCTAGAGCTCAACCTAGCTACAGCTGTTAAGGATAACAAAAAATGTTTCTATAAATTCATTAACAACTAAAGGAGGATTAGGGAAAATCTCCCTCCCTTATTGGATGCAGAGGGAAACAGAGTCACAAAGGATGAGGAAAAGGCTGAGGTGCTCAATGCCTACTTTGCCTCAGTCTTTAGCAGTGGAACTAGCTGTTCCCTGGGCACCCAGCCTCGTGAGCTAGGAGACAGGGAGGGGAAGCTGAAGGAGGTCATCACAATGAAAGAGGAAGTGAATAGTGACCTGCTACGCCGCTTGGATGCGCACAAGTCTATGGGACCGGGTGGGTTACATCCAAGAGTGCTGAAAGAGTTGGCAGACGTGCTCGCCAAGCCACTTTCCATGATCTACCTGAAGTCATGGCTAACTGGGGAGGTCCCAATGGACTGGAGGGTAGCAAACGTAGGGCCCGTCTACAAAAAAGGCAGAAAGGAGGATCCGGGAAACTGTAGGCCTGTCAGTCTGACCTCGCTAGCAGGGAAGCTCATGGAGCAGACCATCTTGAGTGCCATTACAAGTCATATAATGGACAAGCAGGGGATCAGGCCCAGTCAGCATGGGTTTAGGAAAGGCAGGTCCTGCCTGACGAACCTGATCTCCTTCTGTGACAAGATGACCCGATTGTTGGATGAGGGAAAGGCTGTGGGCATTGTCTACCTAGACTTTCGAAAAGCATTTGACACTGTCCCCCATAGAATTCTCATGGAAAAACTGGCGGCTCGTGGCCTGGATGAGCATACGATCGGCTGGATCAAGCACTGGCTGGCTGGGCGGTCCCCAAGAGTGGTGGTCAATGGAGTTAAATCCAGCCGGCGGCCGGTCACAAGTGGTGTCCCTCAGGGCTCGGTGTTGGGACCATTTCTGTTCAACATCTGTGTCGATGACCTTGATAACAACATGGAGTGTATCATCAGCAAGTTTGCAGATGACGCGAAGCTAAGCGGGAGTGTTGATCTCCGTGAGGATAGGGAGGCTCTATAGAGAGACTTGGATAGATTGGACCGATGGGCCAATGCTAACGGTATGAGCTTCACCAAGGCCAAGTGCCGGGTCCTGCACTTGGGCCACAAGAACCCCATGCATCGCTGCAGGCTTGGGGCAGTGTGGCTGGAGAGCTGCCTGGCAGAAAAGGACCTGGGGGTTCTAATTGACAAGCGGCTGAACATGAGCCAGCAGTGTGCCCAGGTGGCCAAGAGGGCCAATGGCCTCCTGGCTTGTATTAGAAATAGTGTGACCAGCAGGAGGAGGGAGGTGATTGTCCCCCTGTACTCAGCACTGGTGAGGCCACCCCTTGAGTATTGTGTCCAGTTCGGGGCACCTCGAGGTGCTGGAGCAAGTGCAGAGGAGGGCAACGAAGCTGGTGAAGGGCCTGGAGAATAAATCTGATGAGGAGCGACTGAAGGAGCTGGGAGGGTTTAGTTTGAGGAAGAGGAGGCTGAGGGGAGACCTCATCGCTCTCTACAACTACTTGAAAGGCCATTGTAGAGAGGTTGGTGCTGGTCTCTTCTCACAGGTAATTGGCGATAGAACAAGAGGGAATGGCTTCAAGCTGCAACAGGGTAGGCTTAGGCTGGACATAAGGGAAAAATTCTTCACAGAAAGAGTGGTCAGACACTGGAATAGGCTGCCCAGGGAGGTGGTGGAGTCACCATCCCGGAATGTGTTTAAGAGTCGTTTAGATGTGGCGTTGAGGGATATGGTGTAAGGGAGAACTTTGTAGAGTGGAGTTGATGGTTGGACTCGGTGATCCCAAGGGTCTTTTCCTACCTAAATGATTCTATGGTTCTGTGATTTAATGCATGGCTTTGGGCTCCATCTGTCAGAACGGTCTCTCAGGGCAGGTGAGGTGCTGTGTGGGGCTGGACTGTTGCACGCTGTATTGTTGGAACCTGTGGCTGGTGTACACGGTGCAGGTCATGCCCACAGTCCATGGGCTGAAGGTGTAGATCTTGACGAAGCCGCTGGGCACCAGCTGCTGAGGTCAGTTCTGATCCCATCATCGCTGCGCTTTACTCGTTTTTTCATGCAAGTCCATCTGTCCTTAACTTGGGTGATTCTTACTGTAGTACCACCGATAGCAATTAGAGTAATAAGGACACAGTGGCAGGGTTACTTAGCAATTAACATCATGCAATTTGATTCCTTGGCTATTCTCGCCCAAAATCAGATCCCCATGAGGTGCACATCGGACTTCCCCATCGTTCTGCATCACCCGCCAAGCACACCAAGGTCCTTGGGCAAAAGCACTCCCATGGGTGGGTTTGCCTTTGCCTGAGGCAGGACTAACCCCGACTGTCTTCCCTAAAGTATTCTTCATGTGCACTTCGGGGACTTTATCCCCTTCTACGGGCCGTGGAAGTTTTGTTTGGGCAGGGCCAGCTCGACTGGTAGTTCCCCTGGTGTTGTCTAGCCAGGTAGCTTTTGCTAAATGTGTAGCCTGCCGTTTCAGTCGGGACGGACAAACGACAAGACTCTCCTTGAAGAGTTAAGTTAAGATCTCTCTTTATTGCAAACTTGGCTTTCTTATATATCTAATCCTTTGTTCACGCTCCGTTCAGTACCTCCCCCAGGCACGCTCGGGGTGCTGGGAGGGGTGGAGAGTGGCTGCACCAGCGGTGGCGATACCGTAAGCCCACGATTAAGGACTCTCTAAGACTCAATTTTGGAGTGTTAGAAAGCAGGCATTCTTTATTGCAGCGCTGGGCGGACCAGGAACCCCTTCGCCTAATGTGCAAGCCGGGTTGCTCAACTACAAAGGTTAGAAGCAAGCGGAATATACATCTTAATTACATTTCCCAGAAATTATTAACACATTCCTATTATTACCTAGAACTCATTACTATATGTAAATGTCCTTGACGCATGCGCATCCATGTCCATTGGTGGTCTTCTGGGGTCCTGCTCGTCACTAAGTCCAGTCTGGGTCTTCCCCAGTGCCTGCCGGTGACGTCATCCTGGGAGCTTAATGCAGTTTTGTATATAGCGTATCTATTTCAGTATTTTCCTTTTTATTTTATTCTTAATATTTTATTAAAGTAGTTTAGTTTCTTCTAAACTCGCAAATCTCTCTTTTTCTCTCCCCCTCCTCCCCATGCACGAGAGGCTGCGGGGGAACATCTGTTGCCGGCCATTGGACAATGTGGCCAAAACCACAAGTCTCTTCTCCCAGGTAACAGGCAACAGAACAAGAGGAAAAGGCCTCATGTTGCACCAAGGGAGGTTTAGATTGGATATTAGGAAAAATTTTTACGCAGCATTGGAGCAGGCAGCCCGGGAAAGTAGTTGAGGCACCATCCCTGGAGGTATTTAAAAGGTGGATAGACATAGTGCTTAGAGATACGGTTTAGAGATGGTTTTTTGTCAGAGTTAGGTTGACGGTTGGGCTAGATGATCTGAAACGTCCCTTCCAACCTAGGCGATTCTATGATTCTGTGACCCCTAAAACCTCCTTTCAGGTAGTTGTGGAGAGCAAGAAGGTCTCCCCTCAGCCTCCTTTTCTGCAGGCTGAAGAACCCCAGCTCCCTCGGCCGCTCCTCATAAGACTTCTTCTCCAGACTCCGTTGCCCTTGTCTGGACCCTCTCCAGCTCCTCAATGTCTTTCTTGTGGTGAGGGGCCCTAAACTGGACACAGCACTCGAGGTGGGGCCTCACTGGTGACGAGTACAGGGGGATGATCACTGCCCTGGTCCTACTCACCACACTGTTCCTGATACAGGCCAGGATGCTGCTGGCCTTCTTGGCCACCTGGGCACACTGCTGCCTCATATTCAGCTGGCTGTTGACCGACACCCCCAGGTCCTTTTCTGACAGTTGTTGTGACCCAGGTGCAGTACCCAGCGCTTGGCCTTATTGAACCTCACGCTGCTGGCCTCGGCCCAACATTCCAACCTGTCCAGATCCCTCTGTAGAGCCTTCCTACCCTCCAGCAGATCAACACTCCCGCCCAACTCGGTGTCCTCTGCAAACTTACTGAAGGTGCACTCGACCCCCTCATGCAGGTCATTGATAAAGATATTATCATAGAATCGTAGAATGGTTTGGCTTGGCAGGGACCTTAAAGATCATCCAGTTTCACTCCCCCCTCTTAGTGTAAGAAGCGTTATAAAGATGACTCGCATAGGAGTGCAGTCGATACTCCCTGAAGGGAAGCAGTGATCACATCGCGTGTGCTCAGGTCTTGTAGAATATTGAAAGAGAGTGTTGAAAATACAGTTTCTGATGGTGGTCACACATGAACTGGTGGTTGTAGTTGGTAATCACTCTTCGGTACATATTTGTCACGGGTGAGTGTAATGCATCTCACTTGAAAGAGAGAAGCCGCAATACGGTTTATTAAGGTAAAATAATAATTTGACAGTTCATTAAGTTTGATGGAATGTAACTCAGTTGAACAGTGGTTTGACAACTTTCAATAAGTTTGATGGCATGGTTCACCTTATGAATTACTGCATGGCAGAAACATACAAAGGAAAATGGAGTTAGACTCAAGCTAGAAGGGTTCACCCAGAGACCAGAGACGCACAGTAAAGAGGGCCCTGCCATTGAGTTCCAAAGTTCAGAGTGGACCCCCCTGCTTTCTTTTTGGAGCCTTGGTGCAGCTGGCTCCGATCTCAGTCTCAGGCTTGAACAATGGTTTATGTCTCATGGAATTATCCATAGAATGTTTAGAATAATATTAACTCTATGGGTTTTTGATGTTTCATAGCATTGATACAGCATGCTATCAGTCTCTTATGGAGAATCTATTGCAGGTAGGCAATCTCTCTGCCTTGGGTAGGGAAGGATCTCTTAGTCTCATGTAAGGAATATCAAACCTTGAGAGGGATCCCAGCTCAAGAGGAGAGTCACCTGGCCTGCGGTCCAGCTGCAGTTCAGGGAGAGCTCCAACCAGGCCCATCCTGATGGCACTATTTAGAGTGAAAGAGTTGCTGTAGAAATTGTATAGACAAGATAGATGGGGGTTTTTTAGTGCTAATATCTTGTTCTGTACCTTGGTTTTATTGCATCTTGTACTTCAAAACCACCTTTTGAAATCTTTTTCAAGACACCCTCACTCCCTTGTATGTGAGCCAGGGGCTTTCCAGCTCACCAGTTCACTCCCAGGACCTGAGGCTGGTTGCTCCTTAGTCAGCCTGAAGCGAAGCATGGCGAGGAGTCAGTTGAATCAGACACAGTATTCCGTATCTGGAGACACCCCATCGTTTGAAAGATCCTGTCTGCAGGAAGTGTTTCTGCTTTTGAATGGGATTTTTTATTGCCTTAATCAATGCTTTTGTAAAATAACACTCCTAAAGATATCTCTATGCTAAGTATTATTTTTCCTTTCTACTCAGGGAAGGAGGACACAAGGATATAAATCCTGTTATCATAGAATCATAGAATGGTTTGGGTTGGAATGGACCTTAAAGATCCTCCAGTCGCACCCCCTTGCCCTGGGCAGGGGCACCTCCCGCTGACCAGGTTGCTCCAAGCCCCGTCCAACCTGGCCTTGAACCCCTCCAGGGATGGGGCAGCCACAGCTTCTCTGGGCAACCTGGGCCAGTGCCTCACCACCCTCGCAGCAAAGAATTTTCTCCTCAAATCTCATCTAAATCTCCCCTCTTCCAGTTTAAAACCATTGCCCCTAGTCCTATCACTCCATTCCCTGATGAAGTGCCGCTCCCCAGCTTTCCTGGAGCCCCTTTAGGGACTGGAAGGGGCTGGAAGGTCTCCCCGGAGCCTTCTCTTCTCCAGGCTAAACCCCCCCAGCTCTCTCAGCCTGCCCTCACAGCAGAGAGGCTCCAGCTTCTTTTTTCATTTTCATTACTACCTTGTGGACCACTGTTGAACCTGGACCTGAGCTGCTGTGGGTCTTGGGTAGAGCAGGATGGAAGCAGGTGTTACCAGATCACTTACTCACTGACCAGCTCTGGTGTAGCCGTGTACAGCACTGCCACGGGGCCGTGGCATTGGCACTAGGGCGGTCATCAGGCAGGCTCAGTCCCAAACTGTGCACCACAGCTTGGACATCATGTTTTGAACGCGAATGATTCAGCGAAGAGGAAGGGGGCAGCTCCTGGAGATCTTGATTTCACAGTTGCACAAAAATATGGGCTGCCTGTACACTGGAAGCGCAGGAATTTTGGCAAAATCTTGGCAGCCATGACCTTGAGCCAGCAACAAAAAATCTATTGCAGCTTGATTCTGCAGTGTGCCATGTCTAACTGAGTCTACATCTAACCGTAAAGTACTCAAAACTAGAGAAGTAGCATTAGATTGCTTAGCCAGCCAACATCCAAGCTTGTTAAGCGTAGCGAGCGCTTTAGCTGACGCCACCCCGGGGGCTAAAAAGGATGCCGCGATTATTTCTCCAGGGTTCCAAAATTGCACAGTGTCACTGCGGCGATTTCTGAATGCGTGAGCACTTCGTTTTGGGCGCCTCTAGTGCTGCACCATCGTAGATGTATTTGGTGTTAGTAGGGTTGATCTTCCTAAACTACAGGGGCCCCCTTTAATACGAGAGGGGATACCAGGCCATGCTCTATCTCCGCAGATGAGAAAGATTCCTGCTGGCAAGCTAAGAGGGTGATTAGTAGATTTAGAGACGTGGGTTGATGTGTAGTTGCACCAAACAGATTCATTTCTGCAAACAATCAGGCTAGAATTAACACATTGCATGTTTGACTGATTTTTGCCACTGTAATTAAAATATAAGCAGTAATCCACTTCAACGGAACCCAGTAATTCTAGTTCTTGTGGTTCGAGGTGACTGTGATGCAGATAGGGTACCCAAGCATCCCAATTATCAACTACCTCACCCCCTTTTATCAAGTGCTGCAGAGACTCCGGCACAGGCCAGGCGTCTAAGGGCTGTCCCACCAGACAGGTTGGGAAGGGATTCTCCGGTGATGAGGTTGACAAACAAAGCGTGTCCTGGCCCGTTAAGTTAGCCAGGGTGACCCGTACATTATTCTTGGGTTGGGGTGGAATCCAAACCCTTGAGGAGAGCGCAGTAAATATGTTAAGGCAGATGGTGAGCAAGATAGCCGGACTCATCATGCCCGTTGGCTTTGTTCCCCCGCCCCGGTTATCTTCAAATAGGGGCGGACGTATCTTGCGGGCACCCACCGTGGTCCATGATCTGTGGAAACACAAGCATAACCCCTTCCCCACGTGATTAGGTCATGCGGGCCCAACCACTGTCCTGTCTTGAGGTCTCGCATCAGCACTTTTGCTCCAGGACCCACCCGTTCCTGGGTCACAAGAGAACTAAAGTGCCGAAGGAGGGGTGGCATCGCAGCAGGACTATCATCAGCAAGCTGCAAAAAATTCAAGACATATACAGCTTTAGCTAATCGTGCTTCAGGGGTTTCCCCTAGCATTCCCCCTTTTTGTTTTTGTAAAAGGCGTTTCAGGGTACCGTGTGCACGCTCAACAATACTCTGACCCGTGGGTGAGTGGGGCATGCCTGTGACATGTGTCACGCCCCGGAGCTGTAAAAAAAAGCTACTTTTTGCGATACCTAAGCAGGACCATTATCAGTTTTGATCTGTTGTGGGACACCTAAAACAGAAAATGCACGCTGCCAATGGCGTAGGGCGTCCCGAGCTGATTCTGCAGTGTGAGCAGTGGCAACGAGGGCGGAAGAAAAGGTATCCATTGATACATGTATATACCTCAAACGGCCGAATTCGGTAATATGTGTGACACCAGTTTGCCAAAGCTGTAAAGCACGTAATCCTCGTGGACTGGTGCCGTAACATATAGGTACGTGTTGATCTTGACAATTGGGGCAGGCTGCAATAATATTGCGAGCCTCAGCCTTACTAAGATTAAACTGATGTTTTAAAGCACGATATCCCTGATGATAAAAACTAGGCGATGCTATCGCTTGCTGTTTAACGTTGGGCACAGGTCCCAGGGCCGCTGCAGGCACTAAAGCATCAGCTTGTGCATTGCCTTCTACAATAAATCCTGGCAACTGGGTATGACTTTTAATATGCGTCACGTAATATTCTTGCTGTCGCTTTTGTATTGTTATCCATAACAGTTTCAATACGCCAAACAGCACTTCATTGGTTACATCACCTAAACCAGCCTTATCTAAACGTTGTGCCAGTCCAGGCACGTAAGCCAAATCTGTCACAATGTTGACAGGGCTGAGGAAGTTCTGAAACACCATGGTCATGGCCCGTAATTCTACGACTTGGGGCGAACCTTCTTGATGTTCGATCTTATGTTGCCATTGTGTTCCTTGTCTCCAGACAATGGCAGCTTTTCCAGTTTTTCCTGATCCATCTGTGAACACCGTGGGGCCCTCCCCTGGGTTTCTGCGACTGAGATTTTTCTGTGCAAAGGCCATTTGGGTGCCCAATTTGATCAGTGGCTGTGAAGGTAAATGGTAGCTCACCTGCCTTGTACAATTGGCCATGGCTGCTCGTAGGGCAGTGCTGTTAGCTAAGCACCGTTCAAAATAATCACTCTGTACAGGGACTACAATCTGTTCAGGGCCTCTTCCCATCAGTGCTGAACAGTGAGTTCTAATTTTTGTAATAACTTGTGCTATTAGCTCAAAGAGACCAGGGGCTGTTTTCTTCGTCTTGTTAGGCAAAAAAATCCATTCTGAAACATGTAAGGGATCATCCCGTTGTTCACGCCATTGAGCAATCATAGCAAATGGCACTAATTGATCTACTAACACAAAGGCCTGCACCGAGACCGTTAAGTCAAGTCTCCATACGTGTTTACTACTAATAGCTTGTTCTATTTCAGCCACCACTTTTTTTCGCTTCCTCAGTTAACATTTGTGGGGCTAAAATATTAGTGTCACCTTTTAATAGCTCAAAGAGAGGTTGTAATTTGGAAGGTGGAATACCAACGTAGGGCCAAACCCAATTAATCACTCCTGCTAATTTTTGTACATCATTCAATGTTTTTACTTCTATTTGTAGTTGGATAGGTTGTGGCATGACTGTCTGAGCTAATACTTTCATTCCCAGCTATAACCACGGTTGTTGCCTTTGTACCTTTTCTGGGGCGATCGTTAAGCCATATTCACACAAGGATTCCCGTGTTTTCTCTTCCATTTTTTCTAACTGTTGCGGTGTTGCAGCCGCTAGCAGAATATCATCCGTGTAATGGTAACAGTAATCAGATGGGAACAGAGCACCTATTGGACTCAACGCTTTTGCTACAAACCATTGACAAATTGTAGGCAAGTTTTTTATACTTTGTGGCAACACTTTCCACTGATGCCTTTTGGTAGGCTCCATGTTCTTCACAGGCGGAACAGTAGATGCAAATTTTTCTTTGTCTTGTTCTGCCAGAGGGATGGTAGAAACCCAATCTTTTCAATCCATTACAACAATTTCCCACCCCATAGGTATCCTAGTAGGCGAAGGTAATCTCGGTTGTAGTGCTCTCATCGTTGCCATGACATCATTAATCTTTCTCAAATCATGCAACCACCTCTATTTCCCCGATTTCTTTTTGATAACAAATACCGGGGTATTCCAAGGAGCATGTGAGGCTTCCATGCGTCCTGCAACAAGTTGTTCTGTTACTAGAGACTGCAGGGCCATTAATTTCTCTTGGCTAAGGGGCCGCTGATCAACCCACACTGGTTTTTCTGTTAGCCATTTTAGAGCTAAAGTGGGCCGAGAAACGCCCTGCAATACCGTGGCCCTGACTAAAAATCCGTAGTGATACGAACTCCCCATTGGCCTAAGCGGTCCCTTCCCCATAGGTTTAAAGGAGTTGAGGTCACATATGGCCGCACTGTAGCCCTTTGCCCTTCTGAGTTTACAATCACAATAGGGTTAGTGGACATAGAACTATTGGCAACCCCTCCGAGACCTGCCTCTCCCAAGGCGTTGGAGGTTAATGGCCAAGCAGCAGGCCACTCCCTTAAAGAAACGATCGTCACATCTGCTCCAGTGTCTAATAATCCAGCCAGTCAGACCTTCTTGGGAGTGGCGTCACTAAGTTCAAGAACACAATGCATTTGTGGGCGTTGATCAGATACCGTCTGCACCCAATAGACTTGTGGCTTTCCCGTAGGACCAAAACCACCATTACCACGTGTAACGTTGTCCGTTTGTGGAACACAACTTCAAAATGGGACTAACTGAGCAAGTCGAGTTCCTTTCCCAATAGTCACAGGTGGTGTAGCTGTCGATATCATGGCACATATTTGTCCTGTGTAATCAGCACCCATCACGCCAACATGTACCATGAGGCCTTGTAAGGTGGTACTAGATCTTCCTATTAGGAAGGCACTTAAACCTTTGCCAATCGGCCCCCAAGCGTCCAGGGGCACCTTGTGTACGATGGGGGTGGCTCCCCAGAGTCCACCACTTCAATCCCTTCCTCACCCGTTATATGACTGCCCTCCTCATCGTCTGACTCAGGTGGCAAGGATGGAAAACCCAGACTCCAGATGGGGTTAGTAGGAATAGGAGGAGAAGGCCATGCCTCTGTTTCCCCCAAGGTCGGAGCGGGGGGCGCGGAGGGACGCACCACTCCTTCAGGGTGGATAACACCCATCCCTCTTTGAGTCTCTTTTACAGCTGCTATTTGGTCACGAGGCAACACGTACTTATATTGTTTATCTTTTGTGTTCATCGGGAGCAGTCCCTTATTTTCTTTAACGGCGATCTCCCGCCCCTTCATATCATCAACGGGAGGTTTGAAGGCCAAGGGCTCAGGGGCTGCGGACGGCTGTTCACTTCCTTCCGCTAAATCTTTCTGCTCCTTAAAGTTCTTTAATGTCTCTAACAAAAGTCGCCACGTTGTTAACAGTTCAATAACCGTTTTTGAGCCACGCGTAGTTTCCTCAAATAATGTCTGCCCTAGGTTCGTCCATTGCGTTACACTAAATGCCGTAACCAACGTTACTTCTACTCCCTGTTCCTTTCCCCACAATAGCATTTTTCGCAAAGTCTCTTCAGGGAGGATGACACCCTGCCGCTTCAACAGCAGCGTCCATGTGGAGGGTAGAGTCTGCTCTTCCTTAGTTAACTTCTCTCCCATGTCCCCAGTGGCTCACCTGCTACAGGTGTCTTCTTAAATATGATCCGGATCCGTCAACAGCTCTGCCCGCTGTCTTCAGCTTCACTGGGCTCTGTCCCCACGACTATTTCCAGTCGTCTTCTTCCTCAGTATCACCAATTGTCGTTTCAGTCGGGATGGACAGACGACAAGACTCTCCTTGAAGAGTTAAGTTAAGCTCTCTCTTTATTACAAACTTGGCTTTCTTATATATCTAATCTTTGGTTCACGCTCCATTCATGCGTTCTTTCTACGCATTCAATTGCTTAGGTTACAGAGCACACGCGCTCGTAGCTACAATACGATTGGTTGTTGAACTCCTCTTCACATTGCTCAAAATCTGGCTTTCTCACAGCCTAACTCTCCTTGTTCTCTGAAGCCATCTTCTTCTTTCTCCTTTTTGTTACATTGTCCTTATATGACGCAACTCGTGGCCTTCTTATGCGTACACTGCAATCTCTGTCTCTTCTGTCAAAGGGCCTACGGACCCACCGTATCCCCCAACAGTAGCCCAACGTTTTAAGGTGATGTCCCACCACCCTTTGCTCTTAGTGTAGCTTTGAACAGTCCATCATATGGGTTAGGGTTAGGGTTAGGGTTAGAGTTGAAGAGTCCATCATATGGTTATGGAGCAGACCACCTTGCGTGCCATCATACGGCACATGCAGGACAACCAGGCGGTCAGGCCCAGTCAGCGTGGGTTCACAAAAGGCAGGTCCTGCTTGACAAACCAGATCTCCTTCTACGAGAAGGTGACCCACTTTTCAGGTGGCAAAGAGGGAAAGACTGTGTATACAATCCCTTAGGCATAAACTGTTGACCAAGCCCGGGACTGGGATTGGATCCAGCCGCACCTAGACTCCCCTCTGAGAAGGAGTTTAGAAAGCCAGGGGGTCCTCTCTGCACCTTGACTCAATGGGAGGGTCTCCTTGACAGTTCTCTCTGATCCCCCCTCGAGACAGTAAAGAACCCAGTGTGCCTTGCCATCGAGTCTTGTTATTGCACTGTGGCGTTGACTACCAAACTTCACTAAATGGCTTTTTTAGAACAATAAGCATTTTGCTGCTTTTCCCTTGGGAGTGAAGTGCATTGCTCCGTTGTCAACACCCACTACGAGAGAGACACTGAGGTGCTGGAGCATGTCCAGAGAAGGGCAAGGAAGCTGGTGCGGGCTCTGGAGCATAAGTCTTGCAAGGAGCGGCTGAGGGAGCAGGGGTTGTTCAGCCTGGAGGAAAGGAGGCTGAGGGGAGACCTTCTCGCTCTCTACAGCTCCCTGAAAGGAGGGGGTAGCCAGGGGGGGTCGGTCTCTTCTCCCGCTTAGGAAGTGATAAGACAAGAGGAAATGGCCTCAAGCTGTGCAGGGGAGGTTTAGATAGGCTGTTAGGAACAAGTTCTTCACAGAAAAGGTTGTCAAGCGTTGGAACCAGCTGCCCAGGGAAGTGGTGGCGTTGCCATCCCTGGAGGTATTTAAAAGACGAGTAGATGCAGTGATGAGGGACATGGTTTAGTGGTAACTTGGCAGTGCTGGGATAATGCTTGGACTCGATGATCTCTAGGGTCTTTTCCAAGCCAAACGATTCTGTGATTCTATGACGGCACAGCCAGGGTTCAGGCTTCCAGCCAAAGGGGCTGGGGAGTCACGCCTGTGGCAGGGGACACGCGCAGAGGGACCACAGGCTGCAGCCAGAGCCGGCGGCAGGCTGACTCCCCCGGGAGAGCCCGGGTCACAGTGGGGGACAGGACGGGCTGCCCCTCCCGGCTGGGGTGGCAGGTCACAATGGGCCCTTAGTCACCTACCCATGTGACAGCTGGTGATGTCCAGCAGCACGTGCACGGCAGCCCCACAGTGTCCCGGACTCTCGTGAGAAGCAGACATGAGCGATCCGGCACCTGCAGGAAAGCGTGTGCGCAGAACGCGTATTTTCCTGCGACTATACCTGACAGAGCTGCTCCACGGGGCCAGGGTGTCTCCCCAAAGCTCCACCGTCCACAGCGGGTAAGAGCGCGGGGCTGGGCCGGGCCAGGGCCACAGGGACCCCAGGGCGTCTGGGCCCGGCGGCCCTTGCAGAGGGGCTGGGGGCAGGAGAGCCGCCGCCAGGGCCGGGTGGGCGAGGGGGGACTGCCCGCTGGAAAACGGCATCCTGCAGGAGTTCCCCCTGTCCCTGCCAGCCACCTCCTCCCTCCTCTGGCCAGGCCGCACCAGGCTGGGGCCGCTTGCCGTGGGCAGCCCCCTCCCCACCCTCACCTCTGTCCTCTGTCCCGCAGGACGGCGAGCGGTTGCCCTCAGAGCAGCCCTGCACCAGAGGCGGCAGAGGATGAAAGGGCCGGGGTGCCCACCGAGGACCATCAGCGGTCAGAAAGCCCCAGGCAACGCCAGCTGCAGAGTGAGGACTGGGACCGCGCCAGCCCCGTCGCCGTCGTCCAAGCGGAGGAGGAGAAGAGCCCCAGCACCCCCGCCATGAGTGGGTAGCGAGAGGATGCCAGGGGACCACCTCCAGCCTCGGGGCAGAGAGCAGGGCAGGGAGAGGCCGCTGGGCTGGCAGGAGGCAGCCGTACCGCCGGGCTGGGACCTCTCCCGCCCTGCTGCCAGCACCACCCCGGGGGAGACGGGGCATCAGCACCCTGGGCCAGGGCTTGCTGGGGGCAGGGCAGTGAGCACAGGGCTGGAGAGAGGGCCCCTCTCTTCCCTCTCCCTGCCCTGCTGCCTACATCTCTCCCCACCCTTGTTCTTCAACAGGTGGAGCTGCTTCTGCCTCCAGCTACTGGCTGGAGGGCAAGGACGAGGAAGCCCACGACTACATCTTGGCCTTCCTCGACAGCACCCAAAGGGTAACTGCAGCCTTTGCCAGGCAGGCTCTGCCCGCGGCTGCCGGCCGCGTGCTGCCGTGCCTGCTGCCTGCGCGCGGGCCCTAGGGGGACTGCTGCCTGTGCAGGGCTGCTGCCCCCCCGGCCCCCTGCACCATGGCTGCACCCCTCGAGGCCCCGCTCCTGCTGGCCCTGCTCTGCCCCTCACCCTCCCTCTCTGTCTCTCTGCTCCCTGGCTGTCAGGATGAGGCCTCCAAGCTGAGGTTCCTGGCCTCCATCCGCACGCTCTGCACAGCCTGGCTGCGAGGCAGGTACCAGCCCGACTTCACATCGGCGTGTAAGCTGGTGGAGAAAATGGAGGTGAGGGCACCCAGTGGGGCCGAGGGAGGGGGGCAACGCTGGCCGAGCGCCGGCCCAGCGGGAAGGAGAGCACTCGGGCCCCTGGGCACAGGGGAGGGCGAGACGGGCCTCCCTGGGCACAGCCCTGCCTGCCACGGGGCCAGTGCCGGGCAAGGGGCCGCTCTGGGGCCAGTGCCGGCCTGGGGGCGGCGGGGCCCTGCCCGCCCTGCAGACTGGTGCCGGCAACTGGCAGCTTCCCTGCCCCATCCTGCCCGTGCTCTCCCTCTCCAGGTCCTATGGAAAAAGGAGTCCCCTCGCAGCATGGATGCCGTGATGTGGCAGCAAGCCATGCTTGCAATCGCAGCAATGAGGTACCTGCCCCAGACCCTGGCCAGGCCGGAGCCCCCCACGGCGCGGGCCTGATGGCAGCAGGCGTCTCCCATCCTGGCAGGACCCTGGCACCTCTGCCGTTGGGCCTCTGCTCTCCCTCACGCTTGGCCCATGGCTGGGCCAGGGGGGAGGGCGGGGGCTGCTCAGGGGCTCCCCGCCGCCTCTTGGCTTTTCCCCAGGTGGGAGAGGCAGGAGGTGGAAAGGGGTTCGGGCTCCACCGGCCAGGACTGCCCTCTGTCCCTGCCTCAGCAGCACCGGGGAGGGAGCAGATGCCTCCAGGCATCCCTTCCCCACCTCTTACGGGTAGCACCCTGGCGACTGCCAGCCCCGACGCCTGCAGCCACCCTCCTGACCTGGAAGCCCTGGCATCCAAGCAACACCCCTCTCCTTGCAGCAACGTGCCTGAAGGCCTGCTGTACGAGCAGCTCCGCCCCTGCATCCACGACATCTGCTGTCTTGACCCAGCACAGAGGGACAGCCAACGTGCTTCTTTTGATGCTCAGGTAAGCGCGGGCTGAGCTACGGAAAGCCTGCCGCTCAGTCCCTGCGCGCGTTTTCCTAGCTGGCTTTGGCTGCGGGAAGATGACAGGTGAAGAAGGAAGAGCAGGGAGAGCCTGAGGCCGCTCCCAGGCGCAGAGGGCAGCTGCAGGCCGCCTCAGGTGGAAGGAATGCAAGCCAGCTCCCTGCAAGGAAGAAGGGCCGGGGCAAGTGGGCCACCCGCTCTATCCCCTTACAGATCTTGAAAACACTGGATAGGATGCTGGAGGTGGTGACGCATGAAGCTTCGCTGAGTTCCAGCGTCCAGAGAGTGGAGATGATCTTGCAGGTCAGGCATCTGCCAGGAGTCAGGCATCTGCCAGGAGCGGGGCTCTCGGGGTCTCTTCCTTGCCCTACCCCAAAGAGGGGCGACCTTCTGGAGCGTGCACAGCCCAGCCCGGAACTGGAGCAGCGGAAGGAGTCTGAGTGCCTTTCCCCGCTCCCCTGCTCTGGCAGCTGGCACTGCTGAGCCACCGCCCTCGCCACCCACCCCGTGCCCGCTCTCCTCCCCAGAAGGCAGCAGGGCAGAGAGCTGCTGGGACGTGGCCATGGTGCAAGGGCAGTCCAGCCCCGAAGCTGCGGAGGCAGAGGTGCTGGCACCTCCCCGGGGCAGGTCCCCGTGGAGGTTCCTGTCCTCCCACAGAGGGGACGTGCGGCCGTTTCTGGAGGAGCGTGAGGGAAGGGGCAGAGGTGGCTGGGGGGATGGCATCCGCCTACCTCCCTGACTGCCGCAGGTCACCAGCTGTTGGCAACGGTCCCCGAGGTTGCGAGGTGGCTGGACCCCAGTCCAGGCTTCCTCCCGTGCAGGGCAAGCCTCGGCAGCACGCTGCGTAAACCCAGCAGGTGCTTGGCAGAGCCACCGCTCTGGGAGCTGCCGTCATTTCCCAAGGTCGACCATCGGCTTTTGCCTTCCCAGGTCCTGCTGTCCCTCACGACATCCCCGGAGGTGACCAGACGCCGGAGGGCTGTGGGGAGGATTGTAAGCCTGAGCCAGCACTTGAGACCTGAAACCATGCTGGAGGTAGGGGGCCTGCGACCTCTTGGCACCCCTCGCCCCGTCCTGCTGCCCCAGCGTAGCCGGTAGCGCTGGGCTCCCTGCGAGGGAAGCCTGGGTGTGGGGCAGGGGATCGGGATTGGGAAGGCTCGGCCCTGCGCCAGCATCTTGGACCCTCTCTCCTGGAGCCGCTCCCTCCCGTGCCTTTGTTCTCGGCAGCCAGCTCCGTCCCAGGGCACGGGAGCATTTTGCAGGCCCAGCCCTGGCAGCCCTCCCTCTCTCCCTGCCTCCCTGCCTCCCCCGGGCTTCTGCCCAGCACGCTGCTCGCCCCGAGGCGGCTGCCGCAGGCTGGGTCTCCATGGGGTGCAGCGCGGGGCAGAGCCCTCCAGAGCTCCGGCTACTGCTCCGTTCTCTCTGCCACAGGACGAGCCACACAACTTGGCCTGCAAAGGCATCAGCCCCTTCTTCTACCTGAAGAAGCCTCTGCCATTCCTGGGGCAGGCGCTAGGGCTGCTCACCCTGTGCTATGCCGAGGAGGACCAGGAGATCAGCTGGGGGGCTGGGCAGGCCCTGTGCCTCTTCCACAGGTTCATTCTGCTGCGACATGGTAAGAGAAGCTGGGGCGGGCTGGGGCCTTCCAGCCACAGGGGCCCGGGCATGGCGCCGCGCCACCTCGGCCCCCCCTCCTCTGCTAGAGGAAGGGGCAGCAAACTCCTCCCAGGCTGGAGCAGGGCAGCAGCCGTGCCGCACCAAGCCCCGGGCCCAGGCAGCCCGCCTCGGAGCGGCAGCCTGCGGCCTGTCCCGAGAACCCTTGGGCTGGAGAGCCTGTGGCAGCAGCGTGCCCGGCCTTCTCTCCTCCTGCCCCCGAGCAGAAAGCCAGTCCCCACGCTCCTGCCCTTACGCAGCCTAAGAGGCGGTTTCCCCTCCTTGCCTGCCACCCTGCCACTTCTCCAGCTCCCCACAGAACAGAGAGCCAGGCACAGAGCTCTCCTTCATGCCCTCACCTGCTGCCCCAGCTCTGCCTTCTTCCTGCCGCTCACGCTGTCTTTTCCCTCCTGCCCAGCCTACCACGCAGCACTCGTGGACCCGGCCGTAGAACGGGATCGGGAAGGCATCAGCACCTTCTGGCCCAAGGAAGCCATTGACAACGGGATGGTAACAAACTCCTCCCTTCCTGGGGGTCTTGGCCATGGCGCTGGCAGGAGGCTGAGACGAACCAGTGCATCAGCCACGGCGGGCGATGGCACAGCCTCCCACCCCTCGGGCTGTGGGGAGCCACCGCTTTGGAGTAGTCCAAAGCTTTAGCCCAGCATCACCGCCGCAGCTCCGGCCGGCCTGGCCACCGGCGAGCTCTGCTTGCCGGCAGAGCCAGCAGTGCCCGCCACCAGGGCACTCAGTGTGACACCTTTTCCCTCCCTCTCTCCCTCAGACATTTGGCAGAGCCTTCCTCCCACCCGAGAGGAGCGACTTCCTCCTCGCCGTCTTGACAAACATGGCAGACCCAAGGGTCTCTGACACCCAGCTGGTTGCCAAGATTGTGGAGCACGTCTTGAAAGGCTTCGACCTGCGGCTGACCAAGGTAGGCAGCGTGCAGCCGGCTTGCCCTGTGCGCGTGCCCTGCAGGGGCCGTTCCCCCCGCCCCGAGGCCAGGGCTCGGAGCGCCCAACGGGCAGGCTTTGAGGCCAGCGAAGGGCGGCGCGAGGGAAGCAGTTCTTGGTGGCAGTGGGGCCATGGCTGTGCTCCAGCCCGCTCCAGCCCACTGCCTCCGACAGGTGGAGGAGCTCGTGGAGGCCATGCACAGGCAGCTGGCCTGCATCAGCCAGGAGCCACTCCAGGACATCCTGAGGAGGACCCTTCTCCGAGTGGCCACCTTCAGCCCTCAGGAGGTGGTCACTGGCCTGCTGAAGGTTTCCCCGCACTGTGACGGGTACGTGGCGCGACAGCCTCGGGGGCAGCTCGGGACCTCCGGGGCCTGAGCAAGCAGAAGAGGTGGTGGCTGAGGTGGCCCCGCTGACAGTGTGCTCTGGCTCTGCAGGACTGCCCGGGCCATGTGGAACATGCTGGCCTGTGAGCGCAGCCTCGGCAACGCGGTGCTGTGGGCGCTGCTGCAGGTCAATCAACAATACACCATCCAGTGCAGCAGCAAGAAAATCTACAGCTGCCAATGTTTCCTGGCCGTGAGTGTCTGGACAAGGCTTGCTCCATCCTGCCCGAGGCTGCACGCCCCTCTCCAGCCCCTCTGGCCCTCTCCATCCGCCCCCAAAGCCGGCCCTCCCCGGGGCACCTGGCCCAGGGCCCTCGGGCCACAGCCGGGCAGGGCAGCGCGTGCCGCTCGGCCCCACGGCGTGCAGGCAGGCCGCCTGCCCTGGCCCTGCTGCCCTCGGCGGCCCCGCTCCCCGCCCACCGCCTCCAGCCGGCTCGGCAGCGGGGAAGCCCGGGGCAGGGTGGCTGCTGGCCAGAGCAGGCTGTGCCGCAGGGACACGACTCCAGTGAGAGCCGTGCTGGGCTGTTTCTGCAGGTGGCCCGTGCCATGCACGAGATCTTCCTGGAGCCCTCCAGCCGACGGTCCGTGCATTTGCTTCTTAGCCGGCTCTTCATGGAAGTGCTCTTCCAGATCTCACACAGCCTGCACAGCCCACAGATGGGCTGCTGCCGCTCTTGCCGTGAGAGCAGGACACCCAACCATCCTTCATTGCTCAGGTGCTCCGGCACTCCTCGGGTGCCCCATCCCCGTCCCTGGGCTCTCCCCGGGCCCGGAGCCGAAGCCGGGACTGGGGCTCCACGTGTGACCACGCTTTGCTCTGCCTGCAGGAACGCAGTGAGCGCCATGCAAGCTCTCTTCCAGTGCCTGGGCGGTGCCTCCCTGGTCGAAGACATTGGGAGGCAGGGTGCCTGGGACATGCTCACGAGCGCCGAGACCTACCACAGCGGTGTCGCCGTGCTGGCTAGGTGAGAGCCTGCTCAGCCGTCCTTGCCTGCCCGGGCGTTTCTCCCCTGGCGGTGAAGGGCCGCCTGTATGATCCCCGTCCTGGTGGGTGGTGGAGCGCGAGCAGCCAAGGCCGGGCACACAAGCTGCCCCCCAGCTGGCAGCGCAGTCCCAGAGAGGTTGCCTGCCCAGCTCGGTGCTGCCAACGCCTTCTTCCCCCGGCCAGGGTGCTGCGGCGTGAAGAACCGGCCTGCTGCATCACTGTGTCTGAGCAGGCGGTCAACAGCCTCTTGCAGTGTCAGGCCGTGCAGGACGTTGGCGCCATGACGGTCTTCGTGGAGGTGGGCCTGCTGGCACGCGCTGCCTCTCTGAGGGCAGGCGGGGGCAAGCCGGGCTGCCTGCGTGGACAGAGGGCTGAGGGGAGGCGGCGAGGGCCCTCTGTGGACCCTGCTGCCTCCCGCCTGGGCTGTGACCGGCCCCGGTGCCTTGCCCCGAGCCGTCCGGGAGCTCTGCTGCCTGTGCTGGGCTCTCACTCTGCTGCCAATTGCGTTTCAGCTCCTGGATTACACCGATTGTGAGCACGTCCACGGCCAGTTCCTGGACATCCTGGAGTCCCACATGAAGAGCAAGAACGTGGTGCTGCGCAGGCTGGTAGTCAGAATCCTGGTCACGCTGTCCAGGAGACAGGACCAGGTGGGCAGGGGCAGCTGGGCACAGTGTGGGTGTCCGCCTGGGGCTGGGCTGCAGGTGCGGAGCGTGCAGCGGCTTGCTCGGGCTTTGCCAGGAATCGGGAGCGGCAGGACCACTGCCTGCTCCCCCCGCTGCCCCGTTCAGTGGCCCGTGACCACTTCAGGCTCGGCCCTGGGCTGAGCCGCACATGGAGAGATCTCCGCCTGACCGGCCCTGCAACCTCGACACGCAGCGTGGCTTTAGCGGTGTGCTCCTCGATTGCATCGCATGACAAAAGGGTATGTTTCTCGTAGGTGGGAACGCTGCAAGACCTGCTGCCAGAGGTCGTGCAGCTACTGCAGGACAGCGACTGCGACGTTAGGACAGCAGCCTTGACTGCCCTCAGCAACGTGCTCCACCTGGCTGTCCCCATTGCTCTGCAGCTGGTCAGGATGCTTCCGCCCCTCTTTGAAAACGTAAGGCGTCGGGAGAGCGGAGGCATGGTTAGCATGCCGGGGGGGGCATGCGTGCCGGTCTGGGGTGGTGCGTCCCTCTGCGCGCATGCCCACTGGCCCGTGAGTCCTTCTCCTCACTGCAAAGGGAGAGCCACAAGCATTTGTCCCCTCACCGTCGGCTTGGAGGAGCCAGGACGGAGGTCCTCCCCTCTTCCTTCTCTCCTCCTAGGAGTCCAGCTACGTGCGAAAGTGCTCCATCCTCCTCTGCACAGATGCGATGGAGGTTGCAGGCAGCACCCACAAAGAACATATGCAGAAGGATGTGCAGAGGATCCTGATGCCCCTGTTCTTCCACCTGCATGACAAGGACCACAGCGTGGCTCAGGTGGGGATTTCTAAGCCCTTTGAAGGTGCTGCAGCTGGGGCCCTGAGGAGGGCTCCGAGCCCCTCCCAGCTGGCAGCAGCTGAGGAGGTGGGCAGGGACATGTCCTACCCCTGCCCTGCTCGATGCAGCAGAGCAGAGCAGCAGTGCGTGGCCACCCTAACACCTAAGGCCTGGAGCTCCCCTGGGCTTCCCAGGGGCGCCCGCAGATGCCTGAGGCCAGGGCTTGGACCCACAACCCTTGCTGCCCCCCTGCCCTGCACAGGGACCCCCAGATCCTGTCCCCTGAGCGGCGGTGCCATCTCCCACTCTCTGCTGCTCTGCAGGCCTCCTGGGAAGCCCTCCTGGGAGCTGCCAAGTTCCTGAAGCGGAGGCAGATCAGGAAGCTGCTGGAGACAAAGCAGCCATGGCGAATCGGCAAGTGCCTGGTAAGGGCAGCCTCGAAGCCCCACAGCCAACCTGGAGAAGCCCCTCTCCCCCAGCACCCAGCGCGTGGGGCTGGCAGCTGGGCCCCTGCCTACTGCGGCGTCCTGGGGGCGCGGGCAGGGGAAGGCAGGAAAGGCCAGCCCCGGGCACAGGGGGAGGCTCTGGGCCAACCCTGTCCCCTCCTGCTCTCTCCAGCTGGCGGAGGGCAGAGGCAGAGCGGAGGAGTACCTGTGGCAGAGCCTGCTCTACCTGCGGAGCCCACAGCAGCCCTTGCGCGAGGCAGCCGTCAGGCTCATCGGTGAGCCACAACCCGGCCGGGGGTCCCTCCCTGCTCCGCGGCAGCTGAGCCCCAGCCACGGCTGCTGCCGAATGCACGGGGAGCCTGCAGAGCCCCGACTGCCCGATGCGGGGCCGGGCGCCCACGGGGCTTCCTGCCGCCCTCTCCCACCCCTGCCCACGCAGGGGCAGCTGCTGGCAGCCTTGCGGGGTCCCTGGCTGCCGCCTTGGGCTTCACCCTCAGGGCACCGGCCTGGGCTCAGCCGGGCCCGAGGGCAGGAGGGCGCGTGGCCAGGCCCGTGGGGCCGGTGGGGGGGAGTCGGGCTGCTGGGGCGGGCAGGCCAGCGGGGTCTGTGACGGGCTGTGTGTGCCTAGGGCTCGCCGGGCGGCAGCTGAGGGATGTGCGCCAGGAGGAGCTCCAGGTCATCTACGATGGTGAGCGAGGGCAGCGGGGTGTGTGCCGGGGCTGGCAGGGAGCAGAAGAGCCCCTGCTAGGGAGCTCCGGTCCCTGCCCTGGCCAGGGAGGGCTTGTGGGGCATTGGTGGCCAGCATCTTGTGGCTCATGCCAGCGCCTCTGGCTCCCTCCTGGCCTTGGGAAGAGCTGGGGCAGGGCACGAGGGGCCCTGGCCGCAGGGGCTCCGGAGCTTTCTGCAGATCTGGGCTCTCACCTCGCCTCTCTTCCTTTCTGCCCCAGCTCTTGAAGGCGCGGCAAGCGACAGCAGCCTGTGGGTCTCTTCCCTGGCGGCTCAAACCCTGCTGAAGGTGAAGGCTGTGGTGGAAAAGCCTCGCTCCAGATTCCGCCTGCAAGCGCTGTGGTCCCAGCCTTGGGGGCGATGGAGGAGGAGGAGGAGGAGCACAATTAGCCTGCCTGTGTCTCTCAGCCTTTAATAAAAAGACGGTGGAACTTCACGTGGTGTTTGAGCTCTTCTTGCCCGTCCTGCACTGCCCTGCTCCCCCTCAAACACCCATGGGGACCTACTCTGCCAGGCCGCCCTCACACTGTGCAGAGCCCCGCCACCCCCCGACAGCTGGAGGGGCCGCATCGGGGCTGTCCAGCTACGAAATCCGCCGTGTCGGAGCCGGTTGCTTCTCTACCACCCGCTGGATTGGCCAAGCGTTAGATAGGAGTGTGTTAATTAAAGCTTATATATGTCTACATATATATTCATACAGATATAATGCCCTTAGTCTATCATCCATCCCTCTAAAATGTCCCTTGAGTTCCTTGAGTCCCATTGCCGCGGAGACCAGCTTCAGGGCAGGTAAGACTGCGCTGGGGAAGGGATCTGCAGCGCAAAGGGCCGCCAAAAAGCTCTTTTGGGGGCTTTTGGAAGCCGGCAAAAGGCCTCGGCCTGTGCTGAGGGCTGTCAGCTGGTGGGCGGGCTGCTGAGTGAGCCTGGGGGCGGAGACAGCACCTCCCCCGGTTGATCAAGCCACCAGGTTATAGGAAGCCTCCGGGAGGGCAGGGACTAGTCCCTGGCTACAGAGCAACCAGTGCTCACCCCAACTGACCCTTGACTCACAAGGTCTCGCTTGTGTGTAGAGATCCAGCCGTGGTTGCTACCCGGTCGAAGGCTGCTGTTAAAAAAACTGTGGGCACCCAGGGAGGGGCCCCGCACAAACATATGGGCCTCCAGGCCTCTGGCTGCAAAGAGTGCCGGAGCCTGGCACTCGCGATGGAGGGCAGCAGAGACAACACCTGTGTCAGATGTGAACAGGTGAATGATCTGCTCATTCTGGTGGCTGAGCTGAAGGAGGAAGTGGAAAGGTTGAGGAGTATCAGAGAACGCGAGAGGGAGAGGGACCGGTGGACCCGCTCCCTGAGAGAAAGGGAAGAGGGTGAGGCCCCACACAAGTCAGAGGATCCCCTCCCCTCTCGTCACCAGGCAATAGGAGGGCATGGCAGAGAAGAGGGGGAATGGAAGCAGGTCCCTGCTCTGGAAGCGGGCGAATCCCCTCCCGGCCCCTCCCACCTTCCCAGTTACCCTTGCAGAACAGATAGGAAGCCCTGCAGGAGGAGCTGGCTGTTGGAGAGGAGGATGATACACCCAGGCCAGAAATGTCAGAAAGACCAAGTCGCCATGGACCCAGCATCACAACTGGCTCCAAAAGGAAAAGCAGACGGGCCATTGTTGTGGGTGACTCTCTATTGAGGGGGGCGGAGGGGCCGATGTGCCGTCCAGACCCACTTCACAGGGAAGTCTGCTGCCTCCCTGGGGCACGGGTCAGGGATGAGTTGGACAAACTTCCGGCCCTAGTAAACTCCTCTGGCTATTACCCCCTCTTAGTATTTCAGGTGGGTAGTGATGAAGTGGGTAGAAGGAGCCCAAAATCAATTAAAAGAGATTTTTGAGCCTTGGGGCGGCGGCTTGAGGGATCAGGAACACAAGTTGTATTCTCCTCCATCCCTTCAGTGGCAATCGTGAATGAGGAAATTAACAGGAAGAGGCAAAAGGTCAACTCGTGGCTCCGGGACTGGTGTTATCGGCAGGGCTTTGGGTTCTTTGATCACAGGCTGCTATAGGAGTCACCTGACCTGCTGGTGGCAGGTGGAAGGCACCTGTCTCAGAAGGGGAAAAGAATTTTGGGGCAGGAGTTAGCAAGGCTCGTTGACAGGGCTTTAAACTAGATATGAGGGGGGAAGGGGAGATAAGTGGGCCTGTCAGGAATAAACCCAAGGGAGGCATGCCAGGGCTTGAAGGATGGTGGGCTAGCGAGGACTCTCCCTCTGCCATTTCATTTGAGAGAAGGGAGAGACCTTTAGAAATCATGGAAGCACCTGAGAGGGGTCTGGTGGGAAATGGGGCCCACACTCACAAAAGGGTGCTGGAGTCATTGGCACATCTGAAGTGCTTCTATACCAATGCACGCAGTATGCGCAACAAACAGGGGGAGCTTGAAGCCATGATGCACCAGGGAAACTATGACCTAGTGGCTATCACAGAAACGTGGTGGGATGCCTCACACAACTGGAGTGCCACAAGCGATGGCGACAAGCTCTTCAGGAGGGACAGACAGGAAAGGAGAGGCGGAGGAGTGGCCCTGTATATTAGAGAATGCTATGAGAGCTCGGAAATCAAGTATACTGATGATGGGGTGGAGAGCGTTTGGATGAGGTTAAGGGCCGATAAAGCCGATATCGCTGTGGGAGTCTGCTACAGACCTCCCGACCGAAGCAGCGAGGCGGACGAAGCTTTCTGTAAGCAGCTGGGGGAAATCTCGCAGTCACTTGCCGTTGTTCTTGTGGGGGACTTGAACCTGCCGGGTCTCTGCTGGGAATACAACACAGCAGAGAGGGAGCAATCCAGGAGGATCCTGGAATGTGTGGAAGAGAACTTCCTCACACAGCTGGTAAGCGAGCCGACGAGGGAAGGTGCCCTCCTGGACCTGCTTCTCGTGAACAGGGAAGATCTTGTGGGGGAAGTAAAGGCTGGTGGCCGTCTAGGGCACAGTGATCGTGAGATGATCGAATTTCTGATTCTTGGGGAAACAAGGAGAGGGGTTAGCACAAGTGCCGCCCTAGACTTCCGGGGGGCAAATTTTGACCCGTTGAGAAGACTGCTGGACAAAATCCCTTGGGAGGCTGCCCTGAAGGATATAGAAGCCCAGGAAGGCTGGACATACTGCAAGAGAGAAGTCTTAAAGGCACAGCAGGAGGCTGTCCCTGTGTGCCGAAAAACAAGTAGGCGGGGAAGGAGACCGGCCTGGCTAAGTAGGGACCTTTGGCTGGACCTCAAGAACAAAAGGAGAGTCTATGACCTCTGGAAGAGGGGGCAGGTCGGTCTCTCATGAAGACTGTAAGGATATAGCGAAGCTATGCAGGGAGAAAATTAGGAGAGCCAAAGCGCAGCTAGAGCTCAACCTAGCTACAGCTGTTAAGGATAACAAAAAATGTTTCTATAAATTCATTAACAACAAAAGGAGGATTAGGGAAAATCTCCCTCCCTTATTGGATGCAGAGGGAAACAGAGTCACAAAGGATGAGGAAAAGGCTGAGGTGCTCAATGCCTACTTTGCCTCAGTCTTTAGCAGTGGAACTAGCTGTTCCCTGGGCACCCAGCCTCGTGAGCTAGGAGACAGGGAGGGGAAGCTGAAGGAGGTCCTCACAATGAAAGAGGAAGTGAATAGTGACCTGCTACGCCGCTTGGATGGGCACAAGTCTATGGGACCGGGTGGGTTACATCCAAGAGTGCTGAAAGAGTTGGCAGACGTGCTCGCCAAGCCACTTTCCATGATCTACCTGAAGTCATGGCTAACTGGGGAGGTCCCAATGGACTGGAGGGTAGCAAACGTAGGGCCCGTCTACAAAAAAGGCAGAAAGGAGGATCCGGGAAACTGTAGGCCTGTCAGTCTGACCTCGCTAGCAGGGAAGCTCATGGAGCAGACCATCTTGAGTGCCATTACAAGTCATATAATGGACAAGCAGGGGATCAGGCCCAGTCAGCATGGGTTTAGGAAAGGCAGGTCCTGCCTGACGAACCTGATCTCCTTCTGTGACAAGATGACCCGATTGTTGGATGAGGGAAAGGCTGTGGGCATTGTCTACCTAGACTTTCGAAAAGCATTTGACACTGTCCCCCATAGAATTCTCATGGAAAAACTGGCGGCTCGTGGCCTGGATGAGCATACGATCGGCTGGATCAAGCACTGGCTGGCTGGGCGGTCCCCAAGAGTGGTGGTCAATGGAGTTAAATCCAGCCGGCGGCCGGTCACAAGTGGTGTCCCTCAGGGCTCGGTGTTGGGACCATTTCTGTTCAACATCTGTGTCGATGACCTTGATAACAACATGGAGTGTATCATCAGCAAGTTTGCAGATGACGCGAAGCTAAGCGGGAGTGTTGATCTCCGTGAGGATAGGGAGGCTCTACAGAGAGACTTGGATAGATTGGACCGATGGGCCAATGCTAACGGTATGAGCTTCACCAAGGCCAAGTGCCGGGTCCTGCACTTGGGCCACAAGAACCCCATGCATCGCTGCAGGCTTGGGGCAGTGTGGCTGGAGAGCTGCCTGGCAGAAAAGGACCTGGGGGTTCTAATTGACAAGCGGCTGAACGTGAGCCAGCAGTGTGCCCAGGTGGCCAAGAGGGCCAATGGCCTCCTGGCTTGTATTAGAAATAGTGTGACCAGCAGGAGGAGGGAGGTGATTGTCCCCCTGTACTCAGCACTGGTGAGGCCACCCCTTGAGTATTGTGTCCAGTTCGGGGCACCTCAACACGAGAGAGATCTCGAGGTGCTGGAGCGAGTGCAGAGGAGGGCAACGAAGCTGGTGAAGGGCCTGGAGAATAAATCTGATGAGGAGCGATTGAAGGAGCTGGGAGGGTTTAGTTTGAGGAAGAGGAGGCTGAGGGGAGACCTCATCGCTCTCTACAACTACTTGAAAGGCCATCGTAGAGAGGTTGGTGCTGGTCTCTTCTCACAGGTAATTGGCGATAGAACAAGAGGGAATGGCTACAAGCTGCAACAGGGTAGGCTTCGGCTGGACATAAGGGAAAAATTCTTCACAGAAAGAGTGGTCAGACACTGGAATAGGCTGCCCAGGGAGGTGGTGGAGTCACCATCCCGGAATGTGTTTAAGAGTCGTTTAGATGTGGTGTTGAGGGATATGGTGTAAGGGAGAACTTTGTAGAGTGGAGTTGATGGTTGGACTCGGTGATCCCAAGGGTCTTTTCCTACCTAAATGATTCTGTGGTTCTGTGACTTAATGCATGGCTTTGGGCTCCATCTGTCAGAACGGTCTCTCAGGGCAGGTGAGGTGCTGTGTGGGGCTGGACTGTTGCACGCTGTATTGTTGGAACCTGTGGCTGGTGTACACGGTGCGGCTCATGCCCACAGTCCATGGGCTGAAGGTGTAGATCTTGACGAAGCCGCTGGGCACCAGCTGCTGAGGTCAGTTCTGATCCCATCATCGCAGCGCTTTACTCGTTTTTTCACGCAAGTCCATCTGTCCTTAACTTGGGTGATTCTTACTGTAGTACCACCGATAGCAATTAGAGTAATAAGGACACAGTGGCAGGGTTACTTAGCAATTAACATCATGCAATTTGATTCCTTGGCTATTCTCGCCCAAAATCAGATCCCCATGAGGTGCACATCGGACTTCCCCATCGTTCCGCATCACCCACCAAGCACACCCAGGTCCTTGGGCAAAAGCACTCCCATGGGTGGGTTTGCCTTTGCCTGAGGCAGGACTAACCCCGACTGTCTTCCCTAACGTATTCTTCATGTGCACTTCGGGGACTTTATCCCCTTCTACGGGCCGTGGAAGTTTTGTTTGGGCAGGGCCAGCTCGACTGGTAGTTCCCCTGGTGTTGTCTAGCCAGGTAGCTTTTGCTAAATGTGTAGCCTGCCGTTTCAGTCGGGACGGACAAACGACAAGACTCTCCTTGAAGAGTTAAGTTAAGCTCTCTCTTTATTGCAAACTTGGCTTTCTTATATATCTAATCCTTTGTTCACGCTCCGTTCAGTACCTCCCCCAGGCACGCTCGGGGTGCCGGGAGGGGTGGAGAGTGGCTGCACCAGCGGTGGCGATACCGTAAGCCCACGATTAAGGACTCTCTAAGACTCAATTTTGGAGTGTTAGAAAGCAGGCATTCTTTATTGCAGCACTGGGCGGACCAGGAACCCCTTCGCCTAATGTGCAAGCCGGGTTGCTCAACTACAAAGGTTAGAAGCAAGCGGAATATACATCTTAATTACATTTCCCAGAAATTATTAACACATTCCTATTATTACCTAGAACTCATTACTATATGTAAATGTCCTTGACGCATGCGCATCCATGTCCATTGGTGGTCTTCTGGGGTCCTGCTCGTCACTAAGTCCAGTCTGGGTCTTCCCCAGTGCCTGCCGGTGACGTCATCCTGGGAGCTTAATGCAGTTTTGTATATAGCGTATCTATTTCAGTATTTTCCTTTTTATTTTATTCTTAATATTTTATTAAAGTAGTTTAGTTTCTTCTAAACTCGCAAATCTCTCTTTTTCTCTCCCCCTCCTCCCCATGCACGAGAGGCTGCGGGGGAACATCTGTTGCCGGCCATTGGACAATGTGGCCAAAACCACAAGTCTCTTCTCCCAGGTAACAGGCAACAGAACAAGAGGAAAAGGCCTCATGTTGCACCAAGGGAGGTTTAGATTGGATATTAGGAAAAATTTTTACGCAGCATTGGAGCAGGCAGCCCGGGAAAGTAGTTGAGGCACCATCCCTGGAGGTATTTAAAAGGTGGATAGACATAGTGCTTAGAGATACGGTTTAGAGATGGTTTTTTGTCAGAGTTAGGTTGACGGTTGGGCTAGATGATCTGAAACGTCCCTTCCAACCTAGGCGATTCTATGATTCTGTGACCCCTAAAACCTCCTTTCAGGTAGTTGTGGAGAGCAAGAAGGTCTCCCCTCAGCCTCCTTTTCTGCAGGCTGAAGAACCCCAGCTCCCTCGGCCGCTCCTCATAAGACTTCTTCTCCAGACTCCGTTGCCCTTGTCTGGACCCTCTCCAGCTCCTCAATGTCTTTCTTGTGGTGAGGGGCCCTAAACTGGACACAGCACTCGAGGTGGGGCCTCACTGGTGACGAGTACAGGGGGATGATCACTGCCCTGGTCCTACTCACCACACTGTTCCTGATACAGGCCAGGATGCTGCTGGCCTTCTTGGCCACCTGGGCACACTGCTGCCTCATATTCAGCTGGCTGTTGACCGACACCCCCAGGTCCTTTTCTGACAGTTGTTGTGACCCAGGTGCAGTACCCAGCGCTTGGCCTTATTGAACCTCACGCTGCTGGCCTCGGCCCAACATTCCAACCTGTCCAGATCCCTCTGTAGAGCCTTCCTACCCTCCAGCAGATCAACACTCCCGCCCAACTCGGTGTCCTCTGCAAACTTACTGAAGGTGCACTCGACCCCCTCATGCAGGTCATTGATAAAGATATTATCATAGAATCGTAGAATGGTTTGGCTTGGCAGGGACCTTAAAGATCATCCAGTTTCACTCCCCCCTCTTAGTGTAAGAAGCGTTATAAAGATGACTCGCATAGGAGTGCAGTCGATACTCCCTGAAGGGAAGCAGTGATCACATCGCGTGTGCTCAGGTCTTGTAGAATATTGAAAGAGAGTGTTGAAAATACAGTTTCTGATGGTGGTCACACATGAACTGGTGGTTGTAGTTGGTAATCACTCTTCGGTACATATTTGTCACGGGTGAGTGTAATGCATCTCACTTGAAAGAGAGAAGCCGCAATACGGTTTATTAAGGTAAAATAATAATTTGACAGTTCATTAAGTTTGATGGAATGTAACTCAGTTGAACAGTGGTTTGACAACTTTCAATAAGTTTGATGGCATGGTTCACCTTATGAATTACTGCATGGCAGAAACATACAAAGGAAAATGGAGTTAGACTCAAGCTAGAAGGGTTCACCCAGAGACCAGAGACGCACAGTAAAGAGGGCCCTGCCATTGAGTTCCAAAGTTCAGAGTGGACCCCCCTGCTTTCTTTTTGGAGCCTTGGTGCAGCTGGCTCCGATCTCAGTCTCAGGCTTGAACAATGGTTTATGACTCATGGAATTATCCATAGAATGTTTAGAATAATATTAACTCTATGGGTTTTTGATGTTTCATAGCATTGATACAGCATGCTATCAGTCTCTTATGGAGAATCTATTGCAGGTAGGCAATCTCTCTGCCTTGGGTAGGGAAGGATCTCTTAGTCTCATGTAAGGAATATCAAACCTTGAGAGGGATCCCAGCTCAAGAGGAGAGTCACCTGGCCTGCGGTCCAGCTGCAGTTCAGGGAGAGCTCCAACCAGGCCCATCCTGATGGCACTATTTAGAGTGAAAGAGTTGCTGTAGAAATTGTATAGACAAGATAGATGGGGGTTTTTTAGTGCTAATATCTTGTTCTGTACCTTGGTTGTATTGCATCTTGTACTTCAAAACCACCTTTTGAAATCTTTTTCAAGACACCCTCACTCCCTTGTATGTGAGCCAGGGGCTTTCCAGCTCACCAGTTCACTCCCAGGACCTGAGGCTGGTTGCTCCTTAGTCAGCCTGAAGCGAAGCATGGCGAGGAGTCAGTTGAATCAGACACAGTATTCCGTATCTGGAGACACCCCATCGTTTGAAAGATCCTGTCTGCAGGAAGTGTTTCTGCTTTTGAATGGGATTTTTTATTGCCTTAATCAATGCTTTTGTAAAATAACACTCCTAAAGATATCTCTATGCTAAGTATTATTTTTCCTTTCTACTCAGGGAAGGAGGACACAAGGATATAAATCCTGTTATCATAGAATCATAGAATGGTTTGGGTTGGAATGGACCTTAAAGATCCTCCAGTCGCACCCCCTTGCCCTGGGCAGGGGCACCTCCCGCTGACCAGGTTGCTCCAAGCCCCGTCCAACCTGGCCTTGAACCCCTCCAGGGATGGGGCAGCCACAGCTTCTCTGGGCAACCTGGGCCAGTGCCTCACCACCCTCGCAGCAAAGAATTTTCTCCTCAAATCTCATCTAAATCTCCCCTCTTCCAGTTTAAAACCATTGCCCCTAGTCCTATCACTCCATTCCCTGATGAAGTGCCGCTCCCCAGCTTTCCTGGAGCCCCTTTAGGGACTGGAAGGGGCTGGAAGGTCTCCCCGGAGCCTTCTCTTCTCCAGGCTAAACCCCCCCAGCTCTCTCAGCCTGCCCTCACAGCAGAGAGGCTCCAGCTTCTTTTTTCATTTTCATTACTACCTTGTGGACCACTGTTGAACCTGGACCTGAGCTGCTGTGGGTCTTGGGTAGAGCAGGATGGAAGCAGGTGTTACCAGATCACTTACTCACTGACCAGCTCTGGTGTAGCCGTGTACAGCACTGCCACGGGGCCGTGGCATTGGCACTAGGGCGGTCATCAGGCAGGCTCAGTCCCAAACTGTGCACCACAGCTTGGACATCATGTTTTGAACGCGAATGATTCAGCGAAGAGGAAGGGGGCAGCTCCTGGAGATCTTGATTTCACAGTTGCACAAAAATATGGGCTGCCTGTACACTGGAAGCGCAGGAATTTTGGCAAAATCTTGGCAGCCATGACCTTGAGCCAGCAACAAAAAATCTATTGCAGCTTGATTCTGCAGTGTGCCATGTCTAACTGAGTCTACATCTAACCGTAAAGTACTCAAAACTAGAGAAGTAGCATTAGATTGCTTAGCCAGCCAACATCCAAGCTTGTTAAGCGTAGCGAGCGCTTTAGCTGACGCCACCCCGGGGGCTAAAAAGGATGCCGCGATTATTTCTCCAGGGTTCCAAAATTGCACAGTGTCACTGCGGCGATTTCTGAATGCGTGAGCACTTCGTTTTGGGCGCCTCTAGTGCTGCACCGTCGTAGATGTATTTGGTGTTAGTAGGGTTGATCTTCCTAAACTACAGGGGCCCCCTTTAATACGAGAGGGGATACCAGGCCATGCTCTATCTCCGCAGATGAGAAAGATTCCTGCTGGCAAGCTAAGAGGGTGATTAGTAGATTTAGAGACGTGGGTTGATGTGTAGTTGCACCAAACAGATTCATTTCTGCAAACAATCAGGCTAGAATTAACACATTGCATGTTTGACTGATTTTTGCCACTGTAATTAAAATATAAGCAGTAATCCACTTCAACGGAACCCAGTAATTCTAGTTCTTGTGGTTCGAGGTGACTGTGATGCAGATAGGGTACCCAAGCATCCCAATTATCAACTACCTCACCCCCTTTTATCAAGTGCTGCAGAGACTCCGGCACAGGCCAGGCGTCTAAGGGCTGTCCCACCAGACAGGTTGAGAAGGGATTCTCCGGTGATGAGGTTGACAAACAAAGCGTGTCCTGGCCCGTTAAGTTAGCCAGGGTGACCCGTACATTATTCTTGGGTTGGGGTGGAATCCAAACCCTTGAGGAGAGCGCAGTAAATATGTTAAGGCAGATGGTGAGCAAGATAGCCGGACTCATCATGCCCGTTGGCTTTGTTCCCCCGCCCCGGTTATCTTCAAATAGGGGCGGACGTATCTTGCGGGCACCCACCGTGGTCCATGATCTGTGGAAACACAAGCATAACCCCTTCCCCACGTGATTAGGTCATGCGGGCCCAACCACTGTCCTGTCTTGAGGTCTCGCATCAGCACTTTTGCTCCAGGACCCACCCGTTCCTGGGTCACAAGAGAACCAAAGTGCCGAAGGAGGGGTGGCATCGCAGCAGGACTATCATCAGCAAGCTGCAAAAAATTCAAGACATATACAGCTTTAGCTAATCGTGCTTCAGGGGTTTCCCCTAGCATTCCCCCTTTTTGTTTTTGTAAAAGGCGTTTCAGGGTACCGTGTGCACGCTCAACAATACTCTGACCCGTGGGTGAGTGGGGCATGCCTGTGACATGTGTCACGCCCCGGAGTTGTAAAAAAAAGCTACTTTTTGCGATACCTAAGCAGGACCATTATCAGTTTTGATCTGTTGTGGGACACCTAAAACAGAAAATGCACGCTGCCAATGGCGTAGGGCGTCCCAAGCTGATTCTGCAGTGTGAGCAGTGGCAACGAGGGCGGAAGAAAAGGTATCCATTGATACATGTATATACCTCAAACGGCCGAATTCGGTAATACGTGTGACACCAGTTTGCCAAAGCTGTAAAGCACGTAATCCTCGTGGACTGGTGCCGTAATATATAGGTACATGTTGATCTTGACAATTGGGGCAGGCTGCAATAATATTGCGAGCCTCAGCCTTACTAAGATTAAACTGATGTTTTAAAGCACGATATCCCTGATGATAAAAACTAGGCGATGCTATCGCTTGCTGTTTAACGTTGGGCACAGGTCCCAGGGCCGCTGCAGGCACTAAAGCATCAGCTTGTGCATTGCCTTCTACAATAAATCCTGGCAACTGGGTATGACTTTTAATATGCGTCACGTAATATTCTTGCTGTCACTTTTGTATTGTTATCCATAACAGTTTCAATACGCCAAACAGCACTTCATTGGTTACATCACCTAAACCAGCCTTATCTAAACGTTGTGCCAGTCCAGGCACGTAAGCCAAATCTGTCACAATGTTGACAGGGCTGAGGAAGTTCTGAAACACCATGGTCATGGCCCGTAATTCTACGACTTGGGGCGAACCTTCTTGATGTTCGATCTTATGTTGCCATTGTGTTCCTTGTCTCCAGACAATGGCAGCTTTTCCAGTTTTTCCTGATCCATCTGTGAACACCGTGGGGCCCTCCCCTGGGTTTCTGCGACTGAGATTTTTCTGTGCAAAGGCCATTTGGGTGCCCAATTTGATCAGTGGCTGTGAAGGTAAATGGTAGCTCACCTGCCTTGTACAATTGGCCATGGCTGCTCGTAGGGCAGTGCTGTTAGCTAAGCACCGTTCAAAATAATCACTCTGTACAGGGACTACAATCTGTTCAGGGCCTCTTCCCATCAGTGCTGAACAGCGAGTTCTAATTTTTGTAATAACTTGTGCTATTAGCTCAAAGACACCAGGGGCTGTTTTCTTCGTCTTGTTAGGCAAAAAAATCCATTCTGAAACATGTAAGGGATCATCCCGTTGTTCACGCCATTGAGCAATCATAGCAAATGGCACTAATTGATCTACTAACACAAAGGCCTGCACCGAGACCGTTAAGTCAAGTCTCCATACGTGTTTACTACTAATAGCTTGTTCTATTTCAGCCACCACTTTTTTTCGCTTCCTCAGTTAACATTTGTGGGGCTAAAATATTAGTGTCACCTTTTAATAGCTCAAAGAGAGGATGTAATTTGGAAGGTGGAATACCAACGTAGGGCCAAACCCAATTAATCACTCCTGCTAATTTTTGTACATCATTCAATGTTTTTACTTCTATTTGTAGTTGGATAGGTTGTGGCATGACTGTCTGAGCTAATACTTTCATTCCCAGCTATAACCACGGTTGTTGCCTTTGTACCTTTTCTGGGGCGATCGTTAAGCCATATTCACACAAGGATTCCCGTGTTTTCGCTTCCATTTTTTCTAACTGTTGCGGTGTTGCAGCCGCTAGCAGAATATCATCCGTGTAATGGTAACAGTAATCAGATGGGAACAGAGCACCTATTGGACTCAACGCTTTTGCTACAAACCATTGACAAATTGTAGGCAAGTTTTTTATACTTTGTGGCAACACTTTCCACTGATGTCTTTTGGTAGGCTCCATGTTCTTCACAGGCGGAACAGTAAATGCAAATTTTTCTTTGTCTTGTTCTGCCAGAGGGATGGTAGAAACCCAATCTTTTCAATCCATTACAACAATTTCCCACCCCATAGGTATCCTAGTAGGCGAAGGTAATCTCGGTTGTAGTGCTCTCATCGTTGCCATGACATCATTAATCTTTCTCAAATCATGCAACCACCTCTATTTCCCCGATTTCTTTTTGATAACAAATACCGGGGTATTCCAAGGGCTACGTGAGGCTTCTATGTGTCCTGCAACAAGTTGTTCTGTTACTAGAGACTGCAGGGCCGTTAATTTCTCTTGGCTAAGGGGCCGCTGATCAACCCACACTGGTTTTTCTGTTAGCCATTTTAGAGCTAAAGTGGGCCGAGAAACGCCCTGCAATACCGTGGCCCTGACTAAAAATCCGTAGTGATGCGAACTCCCCATTGGCCTAAGCGGTCCCTTCCCCATAGGTTTAAAGGAGTTGAGGTCACATATGGCCGCACTGTAGCCCTTTGCCCTTCTGAGTTTACAATCACAATAGGGTTAGTGGACATAGAACTATTGGCAACCCCTCCGAGACCTGCCTCTCCCAAGGCGTTGGAGGTTAATGGCCAAGCAGCAGGCCACTCCCTTAAAGAAACGATCGTCACATCTGCTCCAGTGTCTAATAATCCAGCCAGTCAGACCTTCTTGGGAGTGGCGTCACTAAGTTCAAGAACACAATGCATTTGTGGGCGTTGATCAGATACCGTCTGCACCCAATAGACTTGTGGCTTTCCCGTAGGACCAAAACCACCATTACCACGTGTAACGTTGTCCGTTTGTGGAACACAACTTCAAAATGGGACTAACTGAGCAAGTCGAGTTCCTTTCCCAATAGTCACAGGTGGTGTAGCTGTCGATATCATGGCACATATTTGTCCTGTGTAATCAGCACCCATCACGCCAACATGTACCATGAGGCCTTGTAAGGTGGTACTAGATCTTCCTATTAGGAAGGCACTTAAACCTTTGCCAATCGGCCCCCAAGCGTCCAGGGGCACCTTGTGTACGATGGGGGTGGCTCCCCAGAGTCCACCACTTCAATCCCTTCCTCACCCGTTATATGACTGCCCTCCTCATCGTCTGACTCAGGTGGCAAGGATGGAAAACCCAGACTCCAGATGGGGTTAGTAGGAATAGGAGGAGAAGGCCATGCCTCTGTTTCCCCCAAGGTCGGAGCGGGGGGCGCGGAGGGACGCACCACTCCTTCAGGGTGGATAACACCCATCCCTCTTTGAGTCTCTTTTACAGCTGCTATTTGGTCACGAGGCAACACGTACTTATATTGTTTATCTTTTGTGTTCATCGGGAGCAGTCCCTTATTTTCTTTAACGGCGATCTCCCGCCCCTTCATATCATCAACGGGAGGTTTGAAGGCCAAGGGCTCAGGGGCTGCGGACGGCTGTTCACTTCCTTCCGCTAAATCTTTCTGCTCCTTAAAGTTCTTTAATGTCTCTAACAAAAGTCGCCACGTTGTTAACAGTTCAATAACCGTTTTTGAGCCACGCGTAGTTTCCTCAAATAATGTCTGCCCTAGGTTCGTCCATTGCGTTACACTAAATGCCGTAACCAACGTTACTTCTACTCCCTGTTCCTTTCCCCACAATAGCATTTTTCGCAAAGTCTCTTCAGGGAGGATGACACCCTGCCGCTTCAACAGCAGCGTCCATGTGGAGGGTAGAGTCTGCTCTTCCTTAGTTAACTTCTCTCCCATGTCCCCAGTGGCTCACCTGCTACAGGTGTCTTCTTAAATATGATCCGGATCCGTCAACAGCTCTGCCCGCTGTCTTCAGCTTCACTGGGCTCTGTCCCCACGACTATTTCCAGTCGTCTTCTTCCTCAGTATCACCAATTGTCGTTTCAGTCGGGATGGACAGACGACAAGACTCTCCTTGAAGAGTTAAGTTAAGCTCTCTCTTTATTACAAACTTGGCTTTCTTATATATCTAATCTTTGGTTCACGCTCCATTCATGCGTTCTTTCTACGCATTCAATTGCTTAGGTTACAGAGCACACGCGCTCGTAGCTACAATACGATTGGTTGTTGAACTCCTCTTCACATTGCTCAAAATCTGGCTTTCTCACAGCCTAACTCTCCTTGTTCTCTGAAGCCATCTTCTTCTTTCTCCTTTTTGTTACATTGTCCTTATATGACGCAACTCGTGGCCTTCTTATGCGTACACTGCAATCTCTGTCTCTTCTGTCAAAGGGCCTACGGACCCACCGTATCCCCCAACAGTAGCCCAACGTTTTAAGGTGATGTCCCACCACCCTTTGCTCTTAGTGTAGCTTTGAACAGTCCATCATATGGGTTAGGGTTAGGGTTAGGGTTAGAGTTGAAGAGTCCATCATATGGTTATGGAGCAGACCACCTTGCGTGCCATCATACGGCACATGCAGGACAACCAGGCGGTCAGGCCCAGTCAGCGTGGGTTCACAAAAGGCAGGTCCTGCTTGACAAACCAGATCTCCTTCTACGAGAAGGTGACCCACTTTTCAGGTGGCAAAGAGGGAAAGACTGTGTATACAATCCCTTAGGCATAAACTGTTGACCAAGCCCGGGACTGGGATTGGATCCAGCCGCACCTAGACTCCCCTCTGAGAAGGAGTTTAGAAAGCCAGGGGGTCCTCTCTGCACCTTGACTCAATGGGAGGGTCTCCTTGACAGTTCTCTCTGATCCCCCCTCGAGACAGTAA
This sequence comes from Rissa tridactyla, assembly GCF_028500815.1. Taxonomy (NCBI): domain Eukaryota; kingdom Metazoa; phylum Chordata; class Aves; order Charadriiformes; family Laridae; genus Rissa; species Rissa tridactyla. Next base: position 5,509,702 of record NC_071497.1, read on the forward strand.
AGAACCCAGTGTGCCTTGCCATCGAGTCTTGTTATTGCACTGTGGCGTTGACTACCAAACTTCATTAAATGGCTTTTTTAGAACAATAAGCATTTTGCTGCTTTTCCCTTGGGAGTGAAGTGCATTGCTCCGTTGTCAACACCCACTACGAGAGAGACACTGAGGTGCTGGAGCATGTCCAGAGAAGGGCAAGGAAGCTGGTGCGGGCTCTGGAGCATAAGTCTTGCAAGGAGCGGCTGAGGGAGCAGGGGTTGTTCAGCCTGGAGGAAAGGAGGCTGAGGGGAGACCTTCTCGCTCTCTACAGCTCCCTGAAAGGAGGGGGTAGCCAGGGGGGGTCGGTCTCTTCTCCCGCTTAGGAAGTGATAAGACAAGAGGAAATGGCCTCAAGCTGTGCAGGGGAGGTTTAGATAGGCTGTTAGGAACAAGTTCTTCACAGAAAAGGTTGTCAAGCGTTGGAACCAGCTGCCCAGGGAAGTGGTGGCGTTGCCATCCCTGGAGGTATTTAAAAGACGAGTAGATGCAGTGATGAGGGACATGGTTTAGTGGTAACTTGGCAGTGCTGGGATAATGCTTGGACTCGATGATCTCTAGGGTCTTTTCCAAGCCAAACGATTCTGTGATTCTATGACGGCACAGCCAGGGTTCAGGCTTCCAGCCAAAGGGGCTGGGGAGTCCCGCCTGTGGCAGGGGACGCGCGCAGAGGGACCACAGGCTGCAGCCAGAGCCGGCGGCAGGCTGACTCCCCCGGGAGAGCCCGGGTCACAGTGGGGGACAGGACGGGCTGCCCCTCCCGGCTGGGGTGGCAGGTCACAATGGGCCCTTAGTCACCTACCCATGTGACAGCTGGTGATGTCCAGCAGCACGTGCACGGCAGCCCCACAGTGTCCCGGACTCTCGTGAGAAGCAGACATGAGCGATCCGGCACCTGCAGGAAAGCGTGTGCGCAGAACGCGTATTTTCCTGCGACTATACCTGACAGAGCTGCTCCACGGGGCCAGGGTGTCTCCCCAAAGCTCCACCGTCCACAGCGGGTAAGAGCGCGGGGCTGGGCCGGGCCAGGGCCACAGGGACCCCAGGGCGTCTGGGCCCGGCGGCCCTTGCAGAGGGGCTGGGGGCAGGAGAGCCGCCGCCAGGGCCGGGTGGGCGAGGGGGGACTGCCCGCTGGAAAACGGCATCCTGCAGGAGTTCCCCCTGTCCCTGCCAGCCACCTCCTCCCTCCTCTGGCCAGGCCGCACCAGGCTGGGGCCGCTTGCCGTGGGCAGCCCCCTCCCCACCCTCACCTCTGTCCTCTGTCCCGCAGGACGGCGAGCGGTTGCCCTCAGAGCAGCCCTGCACCAGAGGCGGCAGAGGATGAAAGGGCCGGGGTGCCCACCGAGGACCATCAGCGGTCAGAAAGCCCCAGGCAACGCCAGCTGCAGAGTGAGGACTGGGACCGCGCCAGCCCCGTCGCCGTCGTCCAAGCGGAGGAGGAGAAGAGCCCCAGCACCCCCGCCATGAGTGGGTAGCGAGAGGATGCCAGGGGACCACCTCCAGCCTCGGGGCAGAGAGCAGGGCAGGGAGAGGCCGCTGGGCTGGCAGGAGGCAGCCGTACCGCCGGGCTGGGACCTCTCCCGCCCTGCTGCCAGCACCACCCCGGGGGAGACGGGGCATCAGCACCCTGGGCCAGGGCTTGCTGGGGGCAGGGCAGTGAGCACAGGGCTGGAGAGAGGGCCCCTCTCTTCCCTCTCCCTGCCCTGCTGCCTACATCTCTCCCCACCCTTGTTCTTCAACAGGTGGAGCTGCTTCTGCCTCCAGCTACTGGCTGGAGGGCAAGGACGAGGAAGCCCACGACTACATCTTGGCCTTCCTCGACGGCACCCAAAGGGTAACTGCAGCCTTTGCCAGGCAGGCTCTGCCCGCGGCTGCCGGCCGCGTGCTGCCGTGCCTGCTGCCTGCGCGCGGGCCCTAGGGGGACTGCTGCCTGTGCAGGGCTGCTGCCCCCCCGGCCCCCTGCACCATGGCTGCACCCCTCGAGGCCCCGCTCCTGCTGGCCCTGCTCTGCCCCTCACCCTCCCTCTCTGTCTCTCTGTCTCTCTACTCCCTGGCTGTCAGGATGAGGCCTCCAAGCTGAGGTTCCTGGCCTCCATCCGCACGCTCTGCACAGCCTGGCTGCGAGGCAGGTACCAGCCCGACTTCACATCGGCGTGTAAGCTGGTGGAGAAAATGGAGGTGAGGGCACCCAGTGGGGCCGAGGGAGGGGGGCAACGCTGGCCGAGCGCCGGCCCAGCGGGAAGGAGAGCACTCGGGCCCCTGGGCACAGGGGAGGGCGAGACGGGCCTCCCTGGGCACAGCCCTGCCTGCCACGGGGCCAGTGCCGGGCAAGGGGCCGCTCTGGGGCCAGTGCCGGCCTGGGGGCGGCGGGGCCCTGCCCGCCCTGCAGGCTGGTGCCGGCAACTGGCAGCTTCCCTGCCCCATCCTGCCGGTGCTCTCCCTCTCCAGGTCCTATGGAAAAAGGAGTCCCCTCGCAGCATGGATGCCGTGATGTGGCAGCAAGCCATGCTTGCCATCGCAGCAATGAGGTACCTGCCCCAGACCCTGGCCAGGCCGGAGCCCCCCACGGCGCGGGCCTGATGGCAGCAGGCGTCTCCCATCCTGGCAGGACCCTGGTACCTCTGGCGTTGGGCCTCTGCTCTCCCTCACGCTTGGCCCATGGCTGGGCCAGGGGGGAGGGCGGGGGCTGCTCAGGGGCTCCCCGCCGCCTCTTGGCTTTTCCCCAGGTGGGAGAGGCAGGAGGTGGAAAGGGGTTCGGGCTCCACCGGCCAGGACTGCCCTCTGTCCCTGCCTCAGCAGCACCGGGGAGGGAGCAGATGCCTCCAGGCATCCCTTCCCCACCTCTTACGGGTAGCACCCTGGCGACTGCCAGCCCCGATGCCTGCAGCCACCCTCCTGACCTGGAAGCCCTGGCATCCAAGCAACACCCCTCTCCTTGCAGCAACGTGCCTGAAGGCCTGCTGTACGAGCAGCTCCGCCCCTGCATCCACGACATCTGCTGTCTTGACCCAGCACAGAGGGACAGCCAACGTGCTTCTTTTGATGCTCAGGTAAGCGCGGGCTGAGCTACGGAAAGCCTGCCGCTCAGTCCCTGCGCGCGTTTTCCTAGCTGGCTTTGGCTGCGGGAAGATGACAGGTGAAGAAGGAAGAGCAGGGAGAGCCTGAGGCCGCTCCCAGGCGCAGAGGGCAGCTGCAGGCCGCCTCAGGTGGAAGGAATGCAAGCCAGCTCCCTGCAAGGAAGAAGGGCCAGGGCAAGTGGGCCACCCGCTCTATCCCCTTACAGATCTTGAAAACACTGGACAGGATGCTGGAGGTGGTGACGCATGAAGCTTCGCTGAGTTCCAGCGTCCAGAGAGTGGAGATGATCTTGCAGGTCAGGCATCTGCCAGGAGTCAGGCATCTGCCAGGAGCGGGGCTCTCGGGGTCTCTTCCTTGCCCTACCCCAAAGAGGGGCGACCTTCTGGAGCGTGCACAGCCCAGCCCGGAACTGGAGCAGCGGAAGGAGTCTGAGTGCCTTTCCCCACTCCCCTGCTCTGGCAGCTGGCACTGCTGAGCCACCGCCCTCGCCACCCACCCCGTGCCCGCTCTCCTCCCCAGAAGGCAGCAGGGCAGAGAGCTGCTGGGACGTGGCCATGGTGCAAGGGCAGTCCAGCCCCGAAGCTGCGGAGGCAGAGGTGCTGGCACCTCCCTGGGGCAGGTCCCCGTGGAGGTTCCTGTCCTCCCACAGAGGGGACGTGCAGCCGTTTCTGGAGGAGCGTGAGGGAAGGGGCAGAGGTGGCTGGGGGGATGGCATCCGCCTACCTCCCTGACTGCCGCAGGTCACCAGCTGTTGGCAACGGTCCCCGAGGTTGCGAGGTGGCTGGACCCCAGTCCAGGCTTCCTCCCGTGCAGGGCAAGCCTCGGCAGCACGCTGCGTAAACCCAGCAGGTGCTTGGCAGAGCCACCGCTCTGGGAGCTGCCGTCATTTCCCAAGGTCGACCATCGGCTTTTGCCTTCCCAGGTCCTGCTGTCCCTCACGACATCCCCGGAGGTGACCAGACGCCGGAGGGCTGTGGGGAGGATTGTAAGCCTGAGCCAGCACTTGAGACCTGAAACCATGCTGGAGGTAGGGGGCCTGCGACCTCTTGGCACCCCTCGCCCCGTCCTGCTGCCCCAGCGTAGCCGGTAGCGCTGGGCTCCCTGCGAGGGAAGCCTGGGTGTGGGGCAGGGGATCGGGATTGGGAAGGCTCGGCCCTGCGCCAGCATCTTGGACCCTCTCTCCTGGAGCCGCTCCCTCCCGTGCCTTTGTTCTCGGCAGCCAGCTCCGTCCCAGGGCACGGGAGCATTTTGCAGGCCCAGCCCTGGCAGCCCTCCCTCTCTCCCTGCCTCCCTGCCTCCCCCGGGCTTCTGCCCAGCACGCTGCTCGCCCCGAGGCGGCTGCCGCAGGCTGGGTCTCCATGGGGTGCAGCGCGGGGCAGAGCCCTCCAGAGCTCCGGCTACTGCTCCGTTCTCTCTGCCACAGGACGAGCCACACAACTTGGCCTGCAAAGGCATCAGCCCCTTCTTCTACCTGAAGAAGCCTCTGCCATTCCTGGGGCAGGCGCTAGGGCTGCTCACCCTGTGCTATGCCGAGGAGGACCAGGAGATCAGCTGGGGGGCTGGGCAGGCCCTGTGCCTCTTCCACAGGTTCATTCTGCTGCGACATGGTAAGAGAAGCTGGGGCGGGCTGGGGCCTTCCAGCCACAGGGGCCCGGGCATGGCGCCGCGCCACCTCGGCCCCCCCTCCTCTGCTAGAGGAAGGGGCAGCAAACTCCTCCCAGGCTGGAGCAGGGCAGCAGCCGTGCCGCACCAAGCCCCGGGCCCAGGCAGCCCGCCTCGGAGCGGCAGCCTGCGGCCTGTCCCGAGAACCCTTGGGCTGGAGAGCCTGTGGCAGCAGCGTGCCCGGCCTTCTCTCCTCCTGCCCCCGAGCAGAAAGCCAGTCCCCACGCTCCTGCCCTTACGCAGCCTAAGAGGCGGTTTCCCCTCCTTGCCTGCCACCCTGCCACTTCTCCAGCTCCCCACAGAACAGAGAGCCAGGCACAGAGCTCTCCTTCATGCCCTCACCTGCTGCCCCAGCTCTGCCTTCTTCCTGCCGCTCACGCTGTCTTTTCCCTCCTGCCCAGCCTACCACGCAGCACTCGTGGACCCGGCCGTAGAACGGGATCGGGAAGGCATCAGCACCTTCTGGCCCAAGGAAGCCATTGACAACGGGATGGTAACAAACTCCTCCCTTCCTGGGGGTCTTGGCCATGGCGCTGACAGGAGGCTGAGACGAACCAGTGCATCAGCCACGGCGGGCGATGGCACAGCCTCCCACCCCTCGGGCTGTGGGGAGCCACCGCTTTGGAGTAGTCCAAAGCTTTAGCCCAGCATCACCGCCGCAGCTCCGGCCGGCCTGGCCACCGGCGAGCTCTGCTTGCCGGCAGAGCCAGCAGTGCCCGCCACCAGGGCACTCAGTGTGACACCTTTTCCCTCCCTCTCTCCCTCAGACATTTGGCAGAGCCTTCCTCCCACCCGAGAGGAGCGACTTCCTCCTCGCCGTCTTGACAAACATGGCAGACCCAAGGGTCTCTGACACCCAGCTGGTTGCCAAGATTGTGGAGCACGTCTTGAAAGGCTTCGACCTGCGGCTGACCAAGGTAGGCAGCGTGCAGCCGGCTTGCCCTGTGCGCGTGCCCTGCAGGGGCCGTTCCCCCCGCCCCGAGGCCAGGGCTCGGAGCGCCCAACGGGCAGGCTTTGAGGCCAGCGAAGGGCGGCGCGAGGGAAGCAGTTCTTGGTGGCAGTGGGGCCATGGCTGTGCTCCAGCCCGCTCCAGCCCACTGCCTCCGACAGGTGGAGGAGCTCGTGGAGGCCATGCACAGGCAGCTGGCCTGCATCAGCCAGGAGCCACTCCAGGACATCCTGAGGAGGACCCTTCTCCGAGTGGCCACCTTCAGCCCTCAGGAGGTGGTCACTGGCCTGCTGAAGGTTTCCCCGCACTGTGACGGGTACGTGGCGCGACAGCCTCGGGGGCAGCTCGGGACCTCCGGGGCCTGAGCAAGCAGAAGAGGTGGTGGCTGAGGTGGCCCCGCTGACAGTGTGCTCTGGCTCTGCAGGACTGCCCGGGCCATGTGGAACATGCTGGCCTGTGAGCGCAGCCTCGGCAACGCGGTGCTGTGGGCGCTGCTGCAGGTCAATCAACAATACACCATCCAGTGCAGCAGCAAGAAAATCTACAGCTGCCAATGTTTCCTGGCCGTGAGTGTCTGGACAAGGCTTGCTCCATCCTGCCCGAGGCTGCACGCCCCTCTCCAGCCCCTCTGGCCCTCTCCATCCGCCCCCAAAGCCGGCCCTCCCCGGGGCACCTGGCCCAGGGCCCTCGGGCCACAGCCGGGCAGGGCAGCGCGTGCCGCTCGGCCCCACGGCGTGCAGGCAGGCCGCCTGCCCTGGCCCTGCTGCCCTCGGCGGCCCCGCTCCCCGCCCACCGCCTCCAGCCGGCTCGGCAGCGGGGAAGCCCGGGGCAGGGTGGCTGCTGGCCAGAGCAGGCTGTGCCGCAGGGACACGACTCCAGTGAGAGCCGTGCTGGGCTGTTTCTGCAGGTGGCCCGTGCCATGCACGAGATCTTCCTGGAGCCCTCCAGCCGACGGTCCGTGCATTTGCTTCTTAGCCGGCTCTTCATGGAAGTGCTCTTCCAGATCTCACACAGCCTGCACAGCCCACAGATGGGCTGCTGCCGCTCTTGCCGTGAGAGCAGGACACCCAACCATCCTTCATTGCTCAGGTGCTCCGGCACTCCTCGGGTGCCCCATCCCCGTCCCTGGGCTCTCCCCGGGCCCGGAGCCGAAGCCGGGACTGGGGCTCCACGTGTGACCACGCTTTGCTCTGCCTGCAGGAACGCAGTGAGCGCCATGCAAGCTCTCTTCCAGTGCCTGGGCGGTGCCTCCCTGGTCGAAGACATTGGGAGGCAGGGTGCCTGGGACATGCTCACGAGCGCCGAGACCTACCACAGCGGTGTCGCCGTGCTGGCTAGGTGAGAGCCTGCTCAGCCGTCCTTGCCTGCCCGGGCGTTTCTCCCCTGGCGGTGAAGGGCCGCCTGTACGATCCCCGTCCTGGTGGGTGGTGGAGCGCGAGCAGCCAAGGCCGGGCACACAAGCTGCCCCCCAGCTGGCAGCGCAGTCCCAGAGAGGTTGCCTGCCCAGCTCGGTGCTGCCAACGCCTTCTTCCCCCGGCCAGGGTGCTGCGGCGTGAAGAACCGGCCTGCTGCATCACTGTGTCTGAGCAGGCGGTCAACAGCCTCTTGCAGTGTCAGGCCGTGCAGGACGTTGGCGCCATGACGGTCTTCGTGGAGGTGGGCCTGCTGGCACGCGCTGCCTCTCTGAGGGCAGGCGGGGGCAAGCCGGGCTGCCTGCGTGGACAGAGGGCTGAGGGGAGGCGGCGAGGGCCCTCTGTGGACCCTGCTGCCTCCCGCCTGGGCTGTGACCGGCCCCGGTGCCTTGCCCCGAGCCGTCCGGGAGCTCTGCTGCCTGTGCTGGGCTCTCACTCTGCTGCCAATTGCGTTTCAGCTCCTGGATTACACCGATTGTGAGCACGTCCACGGCCAGTTCCTGGACATCCTGGAGTCCCACATGAAGAGCAAGAACGTGGTGCTGCGCAGGCTGGTAGTCAGAATCCTGGTCACGCTGTCCAGGAGACAGGACCAGGTGGGCAGGGGCAGCTGGGCACAGTGTGGGTGTCCGCCTGGGGCTGGGCTGCAGGTGCGGAGCGTGCAGCGGCTTGCTCGGGCTTTGCCAGGAATCGGGAGCGGCAGGACCACTGCCTGCTCCCCCCGCTGCCCCGTTCAGTGGCCCGTGACCACTTCAGGCTCGGCCCTGGGCTGAGCCGCACATGGAGAGATCTCCGCCTGACCGGCCCTGCAACCTCGACACGCAGCGTGGCTTTAGCGGTGTGCTCCTCGATTGCATCGCATGACAAAAGGGTATGTTTCTCGTAGGTGGGAACGCTGCAAGACCTGCTGCCAGAGGTCGTGCAGCTACTGCAGGACAGCGACTGCGACGTTAGGACAGCAGCCTTGACTGCCCTCAGCAACGTGCTCCACCTGGCTGTCCCCATTGCTCTGCAGCTGGTCAGGATGCTTCCGCCCCTCTTTGAAAACGTAAGGCGTCGGGAGAGCGGAGGCATGGTTAGCATGCCAGGGGGGGCATGCGTGCCGGTCTGGGGTGGTGCGTCCCTCTGCGCGCATGCCCACTGGCCCGTGAGTCCTTCTCCTCACTGCAAAGGGAGAGCCACAAGCATTTGTCCCCTCACCGTCGGCTTGGAGGAGCCAGGACGGAGGTCCTCCCCTCTTCCTTCTCTCCTCCTAGGAGTCCAGCTACGTGCGAAAGTGCTCCATCCTCCTCTGCACAGATGCGATGGAGGTTGCAGGCAGCACCCACAAAGAACATATGCAGAAGGATGTGCAGAGGATCCTGATGCCCCTGTTCTTCCACCTGCATGACAAGGACCACAGCGTGGCTCAGGTGGGGATTTCTAAGCCCTTTGAAGGTGCTGCAGCTGGGGCCCTGAGGAGGGCTCCGAGCCCCTCCCAGCTGGCAGCAGCTGAGGAGGTGGGCAGGGACATGTCCTACCCCTGCCCTGCTCGATGCAGCAGAGCAGAGCAGCAGTGCGTGGCCACCCTAACACCTAAGGCCTGGAGCTCCCCTGGGCTTCCCAGGGGCGCCCGCAGATGCCTGAGGCCAGGGCTTGGACCCACAACCCTTGCTGCCCCCCTGCCCTGCACAGGGACCCCCAGATCCTGTCCCCTGAGCGGCGGTGCCATCTCCCACTCTCTGCTGCTCTGCAGGCCTCCTGGGAAGCCCTCCTGGGAGCTGCCAAGTTCCTGAAGCGGAGGCAGATCAGGAAGCTGCTGGAGACAAAGCAGCCATGGCGAATCGGCAAGTGCCTGGTAAGGGCAGCCTCGAAGCCCCACAGCCAACCTGGAGAAGCCCCTCTCCCCCAGCACCCAGCGCGTGGGGCTGGCAGCTGGGCCCCTGCCTACTGCGGCGTCCTGGGGGCGCGGGCAGGGGAAGGCAGGAAAGGCCAGCCCCGGGCACAGGGGGAGGCTCTGGGCCAACCCTGTCCCCTCCTGCTCTCTCCAGCTGGCGGAGGGCAGAGGCAGAGCGGAGGAGTACCTGTGGCAGAGCCTGCTCTACCTGCGGAGCCCACAGCAGCCCTTGCGCGAGGCAGCCGTCAGGCTCATCGGTGAGCCACAACCCGGCCGGGGGTCCCTCCCTGCTCCGCGGCAGCTGAGCCCCAGCCACGGCTGCTGCCGAATGCACGGGGAGCCTGCAGAGCCCCGACTGCCCGATGCGGGGCCGGGCGCCCACGGGGCTTCCTGCCGCCCTCTCCCACCCCTGCCCACGCAGGGGCAGCTGCTGGCAGCCTTGCGGGGTCCCTGGCTGCCGCCTTGGGCTTCACCCTCAGGGCACCGGCCTGGGCTCAGCCGGGCCCGAGGGCAGGAGGGCGCGTGGCCAGGCCCGTGGGGCCGGAGGGGGGAGTCGGGCTGCTGGGGCGGGCAGGCCAGCGGGGTCTGTGACGGGCTGTGTGTGCCTAGGGCTCGCCGGGCGGCAGCTGAGGGATGTGCGCCAGGAGGAGCTCCAGGTCATCTACGATGGTGAGCGAGGGCAGCGGGGTGTGTGCCGGGGCTGGCAGGGAGCAGAAGAGCCCCTGCTAGGGAGCTCCGGTCCCTGCCCTGGCCAGGGAGGGCTTGTGGGGCATTGGTGGCCAGCATCTTGTGGCTCATGCCAGCGCCTCTGGCTCCCTCCTGGCCTTGGGAAGAGCTGGGGCAGGGCACGAGGGGCCCTGGCCGCAGGGGCTCCGGAGCTTTCTGCAGATCTGGGCTCTCACCTCGCCTCTCTTCCTTTCTGCCCCAGCTCTTGAAGGCGCGGCAAGCGACAGCAGCCTGTGGGTCTCTTCCCTGGCGGCTCAAACCCTGCTGAAGGTGAAGGCTGTGGTGGAAAAGCCTCGCTCCAGATTCCGCCTGCAAGCGCTGTGGTCCCAGCCTTGGGGGCGATGGAGGAGGAGGAGGAGGAGCACAATTAGCCTGCCTGTGTCTCTCAGCCTTTAATAAAAAGACGGTGGAACTTCACGTGGTGTTTGAGCTCTTCTTGCCCGTCCTGCACTGCCCTGCTCCCCCTCAAACACCCATGGGGACCTACTCTGCCAGGCCGCCCTCACACTGTGCAGAGCCCCGCCACCCCCCGACAGCTGGAGGGGCCGCATCGGGGCTGTCCAGCTACGAAATCCGCCGTGTCGGAGCCGGTTGCTTCTCTACCACCCGCTGGATTGGCCAAGCGTTAGATAGGAGTGTGTTAATTAAAGCTTATATATGTCTACATATATATTCATACAGATATAATGCCCTTAGTCTATCATCCATCCCTCTAAAATGTCCCTTGAGTTCCTTGAGTCCCATTGCCGCGGAGACCAGCTTCAGGGCAGGTAAGACTGCGCTGGGGAAGGGATCTGCAGCGCAAAGGGCCGCCAAAAAGCTCTTTTGGGGGCTTTTGGAAGCCGGCAAAAGGCCTCGGCCTGTGCTGAGGGCTGTCAGCTGGTGGGCGGGCTGCTGAGTGAGCCTGGGGGCGGAGACAGCACCTCCCCCGGTTGATCAAGCCACCAGGTTATAGGAAGCCTCCGGGAGGGCAGGGACTAGTCCCTGGCTACAGAGCAACCAGTGCTCACCCCAACTGACCCTTGACTCACAAGGTCTCGCTTGTGTGTAGAGATCCAGCCGTGGTTGCTACCCGGTCGAAGGCTGCTGTTAAAAAAACTGTGGGCACCCAGGGAGGGGCCCCGCACAAACATATGGGCCTCCAGGCCTCTGGCTGCAAAGAGTGCCGGAGCCTGGCACTCGCGATGGAGGGCAGCAGAGACAACACCTGTGTCAGATGTGAACAGGTGAATGATCTGCTCATTCTGGTGGCTGAGCTGAAGGAGGAAGTGGAAAGGTTGAGGAGTATCAGAGAACGCGAGAGGGAGAGGGACCGGTGGACCCGCTCCCTGAGAGAAAGGGAAGAGGGTGAGGCCCCACACAAGTCAGAGGATCCCCTCCCCTCTCGTCACCAGGCAATAGGAGGGCATGGCAGAGAAGAGGGGGAATGGAAGCAGGTCCCTGCTCTGGAAGCGGGCGAATCCCCTCCCGGCCCCTCCCACCTTCCCAGTTACCCTTGCAGAACAGATAGGAAGCCCTGCAGGAGGAGCTGGCTGTTGGAGAGGAGGATGATACACCCAGGCCAGAAATGTCAGAAAGACCAAGTCGCCATGGACCCAGCATCACAACTGGCTCCAAAAGGAAAAGCAGACGGGCCATTGTTGTGGGTGACTCTCTATTGAGGGGGGCGGAGGGGCCGATGTGCCGTCCAGACCCACTTCACAGGGAAGTCTGCTGCCTCCCTGGGGCACGGGTCAGGGATGAGTTGGACAAACTTCCGGCCCTAGTAAACTCCTCTGGCTATTACCCCCTCTTAGTATTTCAGGTGGGTAGTGATGAAGTGGGTAGAAGGAGCCCAAAATCAATTAAAAGAGATTTTTGAGCCTTGGGGCGGCGGCTTGAGGGATCAGGAACACAAGTTGTATTCTCCTCCATCCCTTCAGTGGCAATCGTGAATGAGGAAATTAACAGGAAGAGGCAAAAGGTCAACTCGTGGCTCCGGGACTGGTGTTATCGGCAGGGCTTTGGGTTCTTTGATCACAGGCTGCTATAGGAGTCACCTGACCTGCTGGTGGCAGGTGGAAGGCACCTGTCTCAGAAGGGGAAAAGAATTTTGGGGCAGGAGTTAGCAAGGCTCGTTGACAGGGCTTTAAACTAGATATGAGGGGGGAAGGGGAGATAAGTGGGCCTGTCAGGAATAAACCCAAGGGAGGCATGCCAGGGCTTGAAGGATGGTGGGCTAGCGAGGACTCTCCCTCTGCCATTTCATTTGAGAGAAGGGAGAGACCTTTAGAAATCATGGAAGCACCTGAGAGGGGTCTGGTGGGAAATGGGGCCCACACTCACAAAAGGGTGCTGGAGTCATTGGCACATCTGAAGTGCTTCTATACCAATGCACGCAGTATGCGCAACAAACAGGGGGAGCTTGAAGCCATGATGCACCAGGGAAACTATGACCTAGTGGCTATCACAGAAACGTGGTGGGATGCCTCACACAACTGGAGTGCCACAAGCGATGGCGACAAGCTCTTCAGGAGGGACAGACAGGAAAGGAGAGGCGGAGGAGTGGCCCTGTATATTAGAGAATGCTATGAGAGCTCGGAAATCAAGTATACTGATGATGGGGTGGAGAGCGTTTGGATGAGGTTAAGGGCCGATAAAGCCGATATCGCTGTGGGAGTCTGCTACAGACCTCCCGACCGAAGCAGCGAGGCGGACGAAGCTTTCTGTAAGCAGCTGGGGGAAATCTCGCAGTCACTTGCCGTTGTTCTTGTGGGGGACTTGAACCTGCCGGGTCTCTGCTGGGAATACAACACAGCAGAGAGGGAGCAATCCAGGAGGATCCTGGAATGTGTGGAAGAGAACTTCCTCACACAGCTGGTAAGCGAGCCGACGAGGGAAGGTGCCCTCCTGGACCTGCTTCTCGTGAACAGGGAAGATCTTGTGGGGGAAGTAAAGGCTGGTGGCCGTCTAGGGCACAGTGATCGTGAGATGATCGAATTTCTGATTCTTGGGGAAACAAGGAGAGGGGTTAGCACAAGTGCCGCCCTAGACTTCCGGGGGGCAAATTTTGACCCGTTGAGAAGACTGCTGGACAAAATCCCTTGGGAGGCTGCCCTGAAGGATATAGAAGCCCAGGAAGGCTGGACATACTGCAAGAGAGAAGTCTTAAAGGCACAGCAGGAGGCTGTCCCTGTGTGCCGAAAAACAAGTAGGCGGGGAAGGAGACCGGCCTGGCTAAGTAGGGACCTTTGGCTGGACCTCAAGAACAAAAGGAGAGTCTATGACCTCTGGAAGAGGGGGCAGGTCGGTCTCTCATGAAGACTATAAGGATATAGCGAAGCTATGCAGGGAGAAAATTAGGAGAGCCAAAGCGCAGCTAGAGCTCAACCTAGCTACAGCTGTTAAGGATAACAAAAAATGTTTCTATAAATTCATTAACAACAAAAGGAGGATTAGGGAAAATCTCCCTCCCTTATTGGATGCAGAGGGAAACAGAGTCACAAAGGATGAGGAAAAGGCTGAGGTGCTCAATGCCTACTTTGCCTCAGTCTTTAGCAGTGGAACTAGCTGTTCCCTGGGCACCCAGCCTCGTGAGCTAGGAGACAGGGAGGGGAAGCTGAAGGAGGTCCTCACAATGAAAGAGGAAGTGAATAGTGACCTGCTACGCCGCTTGGATGGGCACAAGTCTATGGGACCGGGTGGGTTACATCCAAGAGTGCTGAAAGAGTTGGCAGACGTGCTCGCCAAGCCACTTTCCATGATCTACCTGAAGTCATGGCTAACTGGGGAGGTCCCAATGGACTGGAGGGTAGCAAACGTAGGGCCCGTCTACAAAAAAGGCAGAAAGGAGGATCCGGGAAACTGTAGGCCTGTCAGTCTGACCTCGCTAGCAGGGAAGCTCATGGAGCAGACCATCTTGAGTGCCATTACAAGTCATATAATGGACAAGCAGGGGATCAGGCCCAGTCAGCATGGGTTTAGGAAAGGCAGGTCCTGCCTGACGAACCTGATCTCCTTCTATGACAAGATGACCCGATTGTTGGATGAGGGAAAGGCTGTGGGCATTGTCTACCTAGACTTTCGAAAAGCATTTGACACTGTCCCCCATAGAATTCTCATGGAAAAACTGGCGGCTCGTGGCCTGGATGAGCATACGATCGGCTGGATCAAGCACTGGCTGGCTGGGCGGTCCCCAAGAGTGGTGGTCAATGGAGTTAAATCCAGCCGGCGGCCGGTCACAAGTGGTGTCCCTCAGGGCTCGGTGTTGGGACCATTTCTGTTCAACATCTGTGTCGATGACCTTGATAACAACATGGAGTGTATCATCAGCAAGTTTGCAGATGACGCGAAGCTAAGCGGGAGTGTTGATCTCCGTGAGGATAGGGAGGCTCTACAGAGAGACTTGGATAGATTGGACCGATGGGCCAATGCTAACGGTATGAGCTTCACCAAGGCCAAGTGCCGGGTCCTGCACTTGGGCCACAAGAACCCCATGCATCGCTGCAGGCTTGGGGCAGTGTGGCTGGAGAGCTGCCTGGCAGAAAAGGACCTGGGGGTTCTAATTGACAAGCGGCTGAACGTGAGCCAGCAGTGTGCCCAGGTGGCCAAGAGGGCCAATGGCCTCCTGGCTTGTATTAGAAATAGTGTGACCAGCAGGAGGAGGGAGGTGATTGTCCCCCTGTACTCAGCACTGGTGAGGCCACCCCTTGAGTATTGTGTCCAGTTCGGGGCACCTCAACACGAGAGAGATCTCGAGGTGCTGGAGCGAGTGCAGAGGAGGGCAACGAAGCTGGTGAAGGGCCTGGAGAATAAATCTGATGAGGAGCGATTGAAGGAGCTGGGAGGGTTTAGTTTGAGGAAGAGGAGGCTGAGGGGAGACCTCATCGCTCTCTACAACTACTTGAAAGGCCATCGTAGAGAGGTTGGTGCTGGTCTCTTCTCACAGGTAATTGGCGATAGAACAAGAGGGAATGGCTACAAGCTGCAACAGGGTAGGCTTCGGCTGGACATAAGGGAAAAATTCTTCACAGAAAGAGTGGTCAGACACTGGAATAGGCTGCCCAGGGAGGTGGTGGAGTCACCATCCCGGAATGTGTTTAAGAGTCGTTTAGATGTGGTGTTGAGGGATATGGTGTAAGGGAGAACTTTGTAGAGTGGAGTTGATGGTTGGACTCGGTGATCCCAAGGGTCTTTTCCTACCTAAATGATTCTGTGGTTCTGTGACTTAATGCATGGCTTTGGGCTCCATCTGTCAGAACGGTCTCTCAGGGCAGGTGAGGTGCTGTGTGGGGCTGGACTGTTGCACGCTGTATTGTTGGAACCTGTGGCTGGTGTACACGGTGCGGCTCATGCCCACAGTCCATGGGCTGAAGGTGTAGATCTTGACGAAGCCGCTGGGCACCAGCTGCTGAGGTCAGTTCTGATCCCATCATCGCAGCGCTTTACTCGTTTTTTCACGCAAGTCCATCTGTCCTTAACTTGGGTGATTCTTACTGTAGTACCACCGATAGCAATTAGAGTAATAAGGACACAGTGGCAGGGTTACTTAGCAATTAACATCATGCAATTTGATTCCTTGGCTATTCTCGCCCAAAATCAGATCCCCATGAGGTGCACATCGGACTTCCCCATCGTTCCGCATCACCCACCAAGCACACCCAGGTCCTTGGGCAAAAGCACTCCCATGGGTGGGTTTGCCTTTGCCTGAGGCAGGACTAACCCCGACTGTCTTCCCTAACGTATTCTTCATGTGCACTTCGGGGACTTTATCCCCTTCTACGGGCCGTGGAAGTTTTGTTTGGGCAGGGCCAGCTCGACTGGTAGTTCCCCTGGTGTTGTCTAGCCAGGTAGCTTTTGCTAAATGTGTAGCCTGCCGTTTCAGTCGGGACGGACAAACGACAAGACTCTCCTTGAAGAGTTAAGTTAAGCTCTCTCTTTATTGCAAACTTGGCTTTCTTATATATCTAATCCTTTGTTCACGCTCCGTTCAGTACCTCCCCCAGGCACGCTCGGGGTGCCGGGAGGGGTGGAGAGTGGCTGCACCAGCGGTGGCGATACCGTAAGCCCACGATTAAGGACTCTCTAAGACTCAATTTTGGAGTGTTAGAAAGCAGGCATTCTTTATTGCAGCACTGGGCGGACCAGGAACCCCTTCGCCTAATGTGCAAGCCGGGTTGCTCAACTACAAAGGTTAGAAGCAAGCGGAATATACATCTTAATTACATTTCCCAGAAATTATTAACACATTCCTATTATTACCTAGAACTCATTACTATATGTAAATGTCCTTGACGCATGCGCATCCATGTCCATTGGTGGTCTTCTGGGGTCCTGCTCGTCACTAAGTCCAGTCTGGGTCTTCCCCAGTGCCTGCCGGTGACGTCATCCTGGGAGCTTAATGCAGTTTTGTATATAGCGTATCTATTTCAGTATTTTCCTTTTTATTTTATTCTTAATATTTTATTAAAGTAGTTTAGTTTCTTCTAAACTCGCAAATCTCTCTTTTTCTCTCCCCCTCCTCCCCATGCACGAGAGGCTGCGGGGGAACATCTGTTGCCGGCCATTGGACAATGTGGCCAAAACCACAAGTCTCTTCTCCCAGGTAACAGGCAACAGAACAAGAGGAAAAGGCCTCATGTTGCACCAAGGGAGGTTTAGATTGGATATTAGGAAAAATTTTTACGCAGCATTGGAGCAGGCAGCCCGGGAAAGTAGTTGAGGCACCATCCCTGGAGGTATTTAAAAGGTGGATAGACATAGTGCTTAGAGATACGGTTTAGAGATGGTTTTTTGTCAGAGTTAGGTTGACGGTTGGGCTAGATGATCTGAAACGTCCCTTCCAACCTAGGCGATTCTATGATTCTGTGACCCCTAAAACCTCCTTTCAGGTAGTTGTGGAGAGCAAGAAGGTCTCCCCTCAGCCTCCTTTTCTGCAGGCTGAAGAACCCCAGCTCCCTCGGCCGCTCCTCATAAGACTTCTTCTCCAGACTCCGTTGCCCTTGTCTGGACCCTCTCCAGCTCCTCAATGTCTTTCTTGTGGTGAGGGGCCCTAAACTGGACACAGCACTCGAGGTGGGGCCTCACTGGTGACGAGTACAGGGGGATGATCACTGCCCTGGTCCTACTCACCACACTGTTCCTGATACAGGCCAGGATGCTGCTGGCCTTCTTGGCCACCTGGGCACACTGCTGCCTCATATTCAGCTGGCTGTTGACCGACACCCCCAGGTCCTTTTCTGACAGTTGTTGTGACCCAGGTGCAGTACCCAGCGCTTGGCCTTATTGAACCTCACGCTGCTGGCCTCGGCCCAACATTCCAACCTGTCCAGATCCCTCTGTAGAGCCTTCCTACCCTCCAGCAGATCAACACTCCCGCCCAACTCGGTGTCCTCTGCAAACTTACTGAAGGTGCACTCGACCCCCTCATGCAGGTCATTGATAAAGATATTATCATAGAATCGTAGAATGGTTTGGCTTGGCAGGGACCTTAAAGATCATCCAGTTTCACTCCC
The DNA here is from genome assembly GCF_028500815.1 of Rissa tridactyla. Lineage (NCBI taxonomy): Eukaryota > Metazoa > Chordata > Aves > Charadriiformes > Laridae > Rissa > Rissa tridactyla. The sequence goes on from NC_071497.1 coordinate 5,526,928, forward strand.
CCCTCTTAGTGTAAGAAGCGTTATAAAGATGACTCGCATAGGAGTGCAGTCGATACTCCCTGAAGGGAAGCAGTGATCACATCGCGTGTGCTCAGGTCTTGTAGAATATTGAAAGAGAGTGTTGAAAATACAGTTTCTGATGGTGGTCACACATGAACTGGTGGTTGTAGTTGGTAATCACTCTTCGGTACATATTTGTCACGGGTGAGTGTAATGCATCTCACTTGAAAGAGAGAAGCCGCAATACGGTTTATTAAGGTAAAATAATAATTTGACAGTTCATTAAGTTTGATGGAATGTAACTCAGTTGAACAGTGGTTTGACAACTTTCAATAAGTTTGATGGCATGGTTCACCTTATGAATTACTGCATGGCAGAAACATACAAAGGAAAATGGAGTTAGACTCAAGCTAGAAGGGTTCACCCAGAGACCAGAGACGCACAGTAAAGAGGGCCCTGCCATTGAGTTCCAAAGTTCAGAGTGGACCCCCCTGCTTTCTTTTTGGAGCCTTGGTGCAGCTGGCTCCGATCTCAGTCTCAGGCTTGAACAATGGTTTATGACTCATGGAATTATCCATAGAATGTTTAGAATAATATTAACTCTATGGGTTTTTGATGTTTCATAGCATTGATACAGCATGCTATCAGTCTCTTATGGAGAATCTATTGCAGGTAGGCAATCTCTCTGCCTTGGGTAGGGAAGGATCTCTTAGTCTCATGTAAGGAATATCAAACCTTGAGAGGGATCCCAGCTCAAGAGGAGAGTCACCTGGCCTGCGGTCCAGCTGCAGTTCAGGGAGAGCTCCAACCAGGCCCATCCTGATGGCACTATTTAGAGTGAAAGAGTTGCTGTAGAAATTGTATAGACAAGATAGATGGGGGTTTTTTAGTGCTAATATCTTGTTCTGTACCTTGGTTGTATTGCATCTTGTACTTCAAAACCACCTTTTGAAATCTTTTTCAAGACACCCTCACTCCCTTGTATGTGAGCCAGGGGCTTTCCAGCTCACCAGTTCACTCCCAGGACCTGAGGCTGGTTGCTCCTTAGTCAGCCTGAAGCGAAGCATGGCGAGGAGTCAGTTGAATCAGACACAGTATTCCGTATCTGGAGACACCCCATCGTTTGAAAGATCCTGTCTGCAGGAAGTGTTTCTGCTTTTGAATGGGATTTTTTATTGCCTTAATCAATGCTTTTGTAAAATAACACTCCTAAAGATATCTCTATGCTAAGTATTATTTTTCCTTTCTACTCAGGGAAGGAGGACACAAGGATATAAATCCTGTTATCATAGAATCATAGAATGGTTTGGGTTGGAATGGACCTTAAAGATCCTCCAGTCGCACCCCCTTGCCCTGGGCAGGGGCACCTCCCGCTGACCAGGTTGCTCCAAGCCCCGTCCAACCTGGCCTTGAACCCCTCCAGGGATGGGGCAGCCACAGCTTCTCTGGGCAACCTGGGCCAGTGCCTCACCACCCTCGCAGCAAAGAATTTTCTCCTCAAATCTCATCTAAATCTCCCCTCTTCCAGTTTAAAACCATTGCCCCTAGTCCTATCACTCCATTCCCTGATGAAGTGCCGCTCCCCAGCTTTCCTGGAGCCCCTTTAGGGACTGGAAGGGGCTGGAAGGTCTCCCCGGAGCCTTCTCTTCTCCAGGCTAAACCCCCCCAGCTCTCTCAGCCTGCCCTCACAGCAGAGAGGCTCCAGCTTCTTTTTTCATTTTCATTACTACCTTGTGGACCACTGTTGAACCTGGACCTGAGCTGCTGTGGGTCTTGGGTAGAGCAGGATGGAAGCAGGTGTTACCAGATCACTTACTCACTGACCAGCTCTGGTGTAGCCGTGTACAGCACTGCCACGGGGCCGTGGCATTGGCACTAGGGCGGTCATCAGGCAGGCTCAGTCCCAAACTGTGCACCACAGCTTGGACATCATGTTTTGAACGCGAATGATTCAGCGAAGAGGAAGGGGGCAGCTCCTGGAGATCTTGATTTCACAGTTGCACAAAAATATGGGCTGCCTGTACACTGGAAGCGCAGGAATTTTGGCAAAATCTTGGCAGCCATGACCTTGAGCCAGCAACAAAAAATCTATTGCAGCTTGATTCTGCAGTGTGCCATGTCTAACTGAGTCTACATCTAACCGTAAAGTACTCAAAACTAGAGAAGTAGCATTAGATTGCTTAGCCAGCCAACATCCAAGCTTGTTAAGCGTAGCGAGCGCTTTAGCTGACGCCACCCCGGGGGCTAAAAAGGATGCCGCGATTATTTCTCCAGGGTTCCAAAATTGCACAGTGTCACTGCGGCGATTTCTGAATGCGTGAGCACTTCGTTTTGGGCGCCTCTAGTGCTGCACCGTCGTAGATGTATTTGGTGTTAGTAGGGTTGATCTTCCTAAACTACAGGGGCCCCCTTTAATACGAGAGGGGATACCAGGCCATGCTCTATCTCCGCAGATGAGAAAGATTCCTGCTGGCAAGCTAAGAGGGTGATTAGTAGATTTAGAGACGTGGGTTGATGTGTAGTTGCACCAAACAGATTCATTTCTGCAAACAATCAGGCTAGAATTAACACATTGCATGTTTGACTGATTTTTGCCACTGTAATTAAAATATAAGCAGTAATCCACTTCAACGGAACCCAGTAATTCTAGTTCTTGTGGTTCGAGGTGACTGTGATGCAGATAGGGTACCCAAGCATCCCAATTATCAACTACCTCACCCCCTTTTATCAAGTGCTGCAGAGACTCCGGCACAGGCCAGGCGTCTAAGGGCTGTCCCACCAGACAGGTTGAGAAGGGATTCTCCGGTGATGAGGTTGACAAACAAAGCGTGTCCTGGCCCGTTAAGTTAGCCAGGGTGACCCGTACATTATTCTTGGGTTGGGGTGGAATCCAAACCCTTGAGGAGAGCGCAGTAAATATGTTAAGGCAGATGGTGAGCAAGATAGCCGGACTCATCATGCCCGTTGGCTTTGTTCCCCCGCCCCGGTTATCTTCAAATAGGGGCGGACGTATCTTGCGGGCACCCACCGTGGTCCATGATCTGTGGAAACACAAGCATAACCCCTTCCCCACGTGATTAGGTCATGCGGGCCCAACCACTGTCCTGTCTTGAGGTCTCGCATCAGCACTTTTGCTCCAGGACCCACCCGTTCCTGGGTCACAAGAGAACCAAAGTGCCGAAGGAGGGGTGGCATCGCAGCAGGACTATCATCAGCAAGCTGCAAAAAATTCAAGACATATACAGCTTTAGCTAATCGTGCTTCAGGGGTTTCCCCTAGCATTCCCCCTTTTTGTTTTTGTAAAAGGCGTTTCAGGGTACCGTGTGCACGCTCAACAATACTCTGACCCGTGGGTGAGTGGGGCATGCCTGTGACATGTGTCACGCCCCGGAGTTGTAAAAAAAAGCTACTTTTTGCGATACCTAAGCAGGACCATTATCAGTTTTGATCTGTTGTGGGACACCTAAAACAGAAAATGCACGCTGCCAATGGCGTAGGGCGTCCCAAGCTGATTCTGCAGTGTGAGCAGTGGCAACGAGGGCGGAAGAAAAGGTATCCATTGATACATGTATATACCTCAAACGGCCGAATTCGGTAATACGTGTGACACCAGTTTGCCAAAGCTGTAAAGCACGTAATCCTCGTGGACTGGTGCCGTAATATATAGGTACATGTTGATCTTGACAATTGGGGCAGGCTGCAATAATATTGCGAGCCTCAGCCTTACTAAGATTAAACTGATGTTTTAAAGCACGATATCCCTGATGATAAAAACTAGGCGATGCTATCGCTTGCTGTTTAACGTTGGGCACAGGTCCCAGGGCCGCTGCAGGCACTAAAGCATCAGCTTGTGCATTGCCTTCTACAATAAATCCTGGCAACTGGGTATGACTTTTAATATGCGTCACGTAATATTCTTGCTGTCACTTTTGTATTGTTATCCATAACAGTTTCAATACGCCAAACAGCACTTCATTGGTTACATCACCTAAACCAGCCTTATCTAAACGTTGTGCCAGTCCAGGCACGTAAGCCAAATCTGTCACAATGTTGACAGGGCTGAGGAAGTTCTGAAACACCATGGTCATGGCCCGTAATTCTACGACTTGGGGCGAACCTTCTTGATGTTCGATCTTATGTTGCCATTGTGTTCCTTGTCTCCAGACAATGGCAGCTTTTCCAGTTTTTCCTGATCCATCTGTGAACACCGTGGGGCCCTCCCCTGGGTTTCTGCGACTGAGATTTTTCTGTGCAAAGGCCATTTGGGTGCCCAATTTGATCAGTGGCTGTGAAGGTAAATGGTAGCTCACCTGCCTTGTACAATTGGCCATGGCTGCTCGTAGGGCAGTGCTGTTAGCTAAGCACCGTTCAAAATAATCACTCTGTACAGGGACTACAATCTGTTCAGGGCCTCTTCCCATCAGTGCTGAACAGCGAGTTCTAATTTTTGTAATAACTTGTGCTATTAGCTCAAAGAGACCAGGGGCTGTTTTCTTCGTCTTGTTAGGCAAAAAAATCCATTCTGAAACATGTAAGGGATCATCCCGTTGTTCACGCCATTGAGCAATCATAGCAAATGGCACTAATTGATCTACTAACACAAAGGCCTGCACCGAGACCGTTAAGTCAAGTCTCCATACGTGTTTACTACTAATAGCTTGTTCTATTTCAGCCACCACTTTTTTTCGCTTCCTCAGTTAACATTTGTGGGGCTAAAATATTAGTGTCACCTTTTAATAGCTCAAAGAGAGGATGTAATTTGGAAGGTGGAATACCAACGTAGGGCCAAACCCAATTAATCACTCCTGCTAATTTTTGTACATCATTCAATGTTTTTACTTCTATTTGTAGTTGGATAGGTTGTGGCATGACTGTCTGAGCTAATACTTTCATTCCCAGCTATAACCACGGTTGTTGCCTTTGTACCTTTTCTGGGGCGATCGTTAAGCCATATTCACACAAGGATTCCCGTGTTTTCGCTTCCATTTTTTCTAACTGTTGCGGTGTTGCAGCCGCTAGCAGAATATCATCCGTGTAATGGTAACAGTAATCAGATGGGAACAGAGCACCTATTGGACTCAACGCTTTTGCTACAAACCATTGACAAATTGTAGGCAAGTTTTTTATACTTTGTGGCAACACTTTCCACTGATGTCTTTTGGTAGGCTCCATGTTCTTCACAGGCGGAACAGTAAATGCAAATTTTTCTTTGTCTTGTTCTGCCAGAGGGATGGTAGAAACCCAATCTTTTCAATCCATTACAACAATTTCCCACCCCATAGGTATCCTAGTAGGCGAAGGTAATCTCGGTTGTAGTGCTCTCATCGTTGCCATGACATCATTAATCTTTCTCAAATCATGCAACCACCTCTATTTCCCCGATTTCTTTTTGATAACAAATACCGGGGTATTCCAAGGAGCATGTGAGGCTTCCATGCGTCCTGCAACAAGTTGTTCTGTTACTAGAGACTGCAGGGCCGTTAATTTCTCTTGGCTAAGGGGCCGCTGATCAACCCACACTGGTTTTTCTGTTAGCCATTTTAGAGCTAAAGTGGGCCGAGAAACGCCCTGCAATACCGTGGCCCTGACTAAAAATCCGTAGTGATGCGAACTCCCCATTGGCCTAAGCGGTCCCTTCCCCATAGGTTTAAAGGAGTTGAGGTCACATATGGCCGCACTGTAGCCCTTTGCCCTTCTGAGTTTACAATCACAATAGGGTTAGTGGACATAGAACTATTGGCAACCCCTCCGAGACCTGCCTCTCCCAAGGCGTTGGAGGTTAATGGCCAAGCAGCAGGCCACTCCCTTAAAGAAACGATCGTCACATCTGCTCCAGTGTCTAATAATCCAGCCAGTCAGACCTTCTTGGGAGTGGCGTCACTAAGTTCAAGAACACAATGCATTTGTGGGCGTTGATCAGATACCGTCTGCACCCAATAGACTTGTGGCTTTCCCGTAGGACCAAAACCACCATTACCACGTGTAACGTTGTCCGTTTGTGGAACACAACTTCAAAATGGGACTAACTGAGCAAGTCGAGTTCCTTTCCCAATAGTCACAGGTGGTGTAGCTGTCGATATCATGGCACATATTTGTCCTGTGTAATCAGCACCCATCACGCCAACATGTACCATGAGGCCTTGTAAGGTGGTACTAGATCTTCCTATTAGGAAGGCACTTAAACCTTTGCCAATCGGCCCCCAAGCGTCCAGGGGCACCTTGTGTACGATGGGGGTGGCTCCCCAGAGTCCACCACTTCAATCCCTTCCTCACCCGTTATATGACTGCCCTCCTCATCGTCTGACTCAGGTGGCAAGGATGGAAAACCCAGACTCCAGATGGGGTTAGTAGGAATAGGAGGAGAAGGCCATGCCTCTGTTTCCCCCAAGGCCGGAGCGGGGGGTGCGGAGGGACGCACCACTCCTTCAGGGTGGATAACACCCATCCCTCTTTGAGTCTCTTTTACAGCTGCTATTTGGTCACGAGGCAACACGTACTTATATTGTTTATCTTTTGTGTTCATCGGGAGCAGTCCCTTATTTTCTTTAACGGCGATCTCCCGCCCCTTCATATCATCAACGGGAGGTTTGAAGGCCAAGGGCTCAGGGGCTGCGGACGGCTGTTCACTTCCTTCCGCTAAATCTTTCTGCTCCTTAAAGTTCTTTAATGTCTCTAACAAAAGTCGCCACGTTGTTAACAGTTCAATAACCGTTTTTGAGCCACGCGTAGTTTCCTCAAATAATGTCTGCCCTAGGTTCGTCCATTGCGTTACACTAAATGCCGTAACCAACGTTACTTCTACTCCCTGTTCCTTTCCCCACAATAGCATTTTTCGCAAAGTCTCTTCAGGGAGGATGACACCCTGCCGCTTCAACAGCAGCGTCCATGTGGAGAGTAGAGTCTGCTCTTCCTTAGTTAACTTCTCTCCCATGTCCCCAGTGGCTCACCTGCTACAGGTGTCTTCTTAAATATGATCCGGATCCGTCAACAGCTCTGCCCGCTGTCTTCAGTTTCACTGGGCTCCGTCCCCACGACTATTTCCAGTCATCTTCTTCCTCAGTATCACCAATTGTCGTTTCAGTCGGGATGGACAGACGACAAGACTCTCCTTGAAGAGTTAAGTTAAGCTCTCTCTTTATTACAAACTTGGCTTTCTTATATATCTAATCTTTGGTTCACGCTCCATTCACGCGTTCTTTCTACGCATTCAATTGCTTAGGTTACAGAGCACACGCGCTCGTAGCTACAATACGATTGGTTGTTGAACTCCTCTTCACATTGCTCAAAATCTGGCTTTCTCACAGCCTAACTCTCCTTGTTCTCTGAAGCCATCTTCTTCTTTCTCCTTTTTGTTACATTGTCCTTATATGACGCAACTCGTGGCCTTCTTATGCGTACACTGCAATCTCTGTCTCTTCTGTCAAAGGGCCTACGGACCCACCGTATCCCCCAACAGTAGCCCAACGTTTTAAGGTGATGTCCCACCACCCTTTGCTCTTAGTGTAGCTTTGAACAGTCCATCATATGGGTTAGGGTTAGGGTTAGGGTTAGAGTTGAAGAGTCCATCATATGGTTATGGAGCAGACCACCTTGCGTGCCATCATACGGCACATGCAGGACAACCAGGCGGTCAGGCCCAGTCAGCGTGGGTTCACAAAAGGCAGGTCCTGCTTGACAAACCAGATCTCCTTCTACGAGAAGGTGACCCACTTTTCAGGTGGCAAAGAGGGAAAGACTGTGTATACAATCCCTTAGGCATAAACTGTTGACCAAGCCCGGGACTGGGATCGGATCCAGCCGCACCTAGACTCCCCTCTGAGAAGGAGTTTAGAAAGCCAGGGGGTCCTCTCTGCACCTTGACTCAATGGGAGGGTCTCCTTGACAGTTCTCTCTGATCCCCCCTCGAGACAGTAAAGAACCCAGTGTGCCTTGCCATCGAGTCTTGTTATTGCACTGTGGCGTTGACTACCAAACTTCATTAAATGGCTTTTTTAGAACAATAAGCATTTTGCTGCTTTTCCCTTGGGAGTGAAGTGCATTGCTCCGTTGTCAACACCCACTACGAGAGAGACACTGAGGTGCTGGAGCATGTCCAGAGAAGGGCAAGGAAGCTGGTGCGGGCTCTGGAGCATAAGTCTTGCAAGGAGCGGCTGAGGGAGCAGGGGTTGTTCAGCCTGGAGGAAAGGAGGCTGAGGGGAGACCTTCTCGCTCTCTACAGCTCCCTGAAAGGAGGGGGTAGCCAGGGGGGGTCGGTCTCTTCTCCCGCTTAGGAAGTGATAAGACAAGAGGAAATGGCCTCAAGCTGTGCAGGGGAGGTTTAGATAGGCTGTTAGGAACAAGTTCTTCACAGAAAAGGTTGTCAAGCGTTGGAACCAGCTGCCCAGGGAAGTGGTGGCGTTGCCATCCCTGGAGGTATTTAAAAGACGAGTAGATGCAGTGATGAGGGACATGGTTTAGTGGTAACTTGGCAGTGCTGGGATAATGCTTGGACTCGATGATCTCTAGGGTCTTTTCCAAGCCAAACGATTCTGTGATTCTATGACGGCACAGCCAGGGTTCAGGCTTCCAGCCAAAGGGGCTGGGGAGTCCCGCCTGTGGCAGGGGACGCGCGCAGAGGGACCACAGGCTGCAGCCAGAGCCGGCGGCAGGCTGACTCCCCCGGGAGAGCCCGGGTCACAGTGGGGGACAGGACGGGCTGCCCCTCCCGGCTGGGGTGGCGGGTCACAATGGGCCCTTAGTCACCTACCCATGTGACAGCTGGTGATGTCCAGCAGCACGTGCACGGCAGCCCCACAGTGTCCCGGACTCTCGTGAGAAGCAGACATGAGCGATCCGGCACCTGCAGGAAAGCGTGTGCGCAGAACGCGTATTTTCCTGCGACTATACCTGACAGAGCTGCTCCACGGGGCCAGGGTGTCTCCCCAAAGCTCCACCGTCCACAGCGGGTAAGAGCGCGGGGCTGGGCCGGGCCAGGGCCACAGGGACCCCAGGGCGTCTGGGCCCGGCGGCCCTTGCAGAGGGGCTGGGGGCAGGAGAGCCGCCGCCAGGGCCGGGTGGGCGAGGGGGGACTGCCCGCTGGAAAACGGCATCCTGCAGGAGTTCCCCCTGTCCCTGCCAGCCACCTCCTCCCTCCTCTGGCCAGGCCGCACCAGGCTGGGGCCGCTTGCCGTGGGCAGCCCCCTCCCCACCCTCACCTCTGTCCTCTGTCCCGCAGGACGGCGAGCGGTTGCCCTCAGAGCAGCCCTGCACCAGAGGCGGCAGAGGATGAAAGGGCCGGGGTGCCCACCGAGGACCATCAGCGGTCAGAAAGCCCCAGGCAACGCCAGCTGCAGAGTGAGGACTGGGACCGCGCCAGCCCCGTCGCCGTCGTCCAAGCGGAGGAGGAGAAGAGCCCCAGCACCCCCGCCATGAGTGGGTAGCGAGAGGATGCCAGGGGACCACCTCCAGCCTCGGGGCAGAGAGCAGGGCAGGGAGAGGCCGCTGGGCTGGCAGGAGGCAGCCGTACCGCCGGGCTGGGACCTCTCCCGCCCTGCTGCCAGCACCACCCCGGGGGAGACGGGGCATCAGCACCCTGGGCCAGGGCTTGCTGGGGGCAGGGCAGCGAGCACAGGGCTGGAGAGAGGGCCCCTCTCTTCCCTCTCCCTGCCCTGCTGCCTACATCTCTCCCCACCCTTGTTCTTCAACAGGTGGAGCTGCTTCTGCCTCCAGCTACTGGCTGGAGGGCAAGGACGAGGAAGCCCACGACTACATCTTGGCCTTCCTCGACGGCACCCAAAGGGTAACTGCAGCCTTTGCCAGGCAGGCTCTGCCCGCGGCTGCCGGCCGCGTGCTGCCGTGCCTGCTGCCTGCGCGCGGGCCCTAGGGGGACTGCTGCCTGTGCAGGGCTGCTGCCCCCCCGGCCCCCTGCACCATGGCTGCACCCCTCGAGGCCCCGCTCCTGCTGGCCCTGCTCTGCCCCTCACCCTCCCTCTCTGTCTCTCTGTCTCTCTACTCCCTGGCTGTCAGGATGAGGCCTCCAAGCTGAGGTTCCTGGCCTCCATCCGCACGCTCTGCACAGCCTGGCTGCGAGGCAGGTACCAGCCCGACTTCACATCGGCGTGTAAGCTGGTGGAGAAAATGGAGGTGAGGGCACCCAGTGGGGCCGAGGGAGGGGGGCAACGCTGGCCGAGCGCCGGCCCAGCGGGAAGGAGAGCACTCGGGCCCCTGGGCACAGGGGAGGGCGAGACGGGCCTCCCTTGGCACAGACCTGCCTGCCACGGGGCCAGTGCCGGGCAAGGGGCCGCTCTGGGGCCAGTGCCGGCCTGGGGGCGGCGGGGCCCTGCCCGCCCTGCAGACTGGTGCCGGCAACTGGCAGCTTCCCTGCCCCATCCTGCCCGTGCTCTCCCTCTCCAGGTCCTATGGAAAAAGGAGTCCCCTCGCAGCATGGATGCCGTGATGTGGCAGCAAGCCATGCTTGCCATCGCAGCAATGAGGTACCTGCCCCAGACCCTGGCCAGGCCGGAGCCCCCCACGGCGCGGGCCTGATGGCAGCAGGCGTCTCCCATCCTGGCAGGACCCTGGCACCTCTGCCGTTGGGCCTCTGCTCTCCCTCACGCTTGGCCCATGGCTGGGCCAGGGGGGAGGGCGGGGGCTGCTCAGGGGCTCCCCGCCGCCTCTTGGCTTTTCCCCAGGTGGGAGAGGCAGGAGGTGGAAAGGGGTTCGGGCTCCACCGGCCAGGACTGCCCTCTGTCCCTGCCTCAGCAGCACCGGGGAGGGAGCAGATGCCTCCAGGCATCCCTTCCCCACCCCTTACGGCTAGCACCCTGGCGACTGCCAGCCCCGACGCCTGCAGCCACCCTCCTGACCTGGAAGCCCTGGCATCCAAGCAACACCCCTCTCCTTGCAGCAACGTGCCTGAAGGCCTGCTGTACGAGCAGCTCCGCCCCTGCATCCACGACATCTGCTGTCTTGACCCAGCACAGAGGGACAGCCAACGTGCTTCTTTTGATGCTCAGGTAAGCGCGGGCTGAGCTACGGAAAGCCTGCCGCTCAGTCCCTGCGCGCGTTTTCCTAGCTGGCTTTGGCTGCGGGAAGACGACAGGTGAAGAAGGAAGAGCAGGGAGAGCCTGAGGCCGCTCCCAGGCGCAGAGGGCAGCTGCAGGCCGCCTCAGGTGGAAGGAATGCAAGCCAGCTCCCTGCAAGGAAGAAGGGCCGGGGCAAGTGGGCCACCCGCTCTATCCCCTTACAGATCTTGAAAACACTGGACAGGATGCTGGAGGTGGTGACGCATGAAGCTTCGCTGAGTTCCAGCGTCCAGAGAGTGGAGATGATCTTGCAGGTCAGGCATCTGCCAGGAGTCAGGCATCTGCCAGGAGCGGGGCTCTCGGGGTCTCTTCCTTGCCCTACCCCAAAGAGGGGCGACCTTCTGGAGCGTGCACAGCCCAGCCCGGAACTGGAGCAGCGGAAGGAGTCTGAGTGCCTTTCCCCGCTCCCCTGCTCTGGCAGCTGGCACTGCTGAGCCACCGCCCTCGCCACCCACCCCGTGCCCGCTCTCCTCCCCAGAAGGCAGCAGGGCAGAGAGCTGCTGGGACGTGGCCATGGTGCAAGGGCAGTCCAGCCCCGAAGCTGCGGAGGCAGAGGTGCTGGCACCTCCCTGGGGCAGGTCCCCGTGGAGGTTCCTGTCCTCCCACAGAGGGGACGTGCGGCCGTTTCTGGAGGAGCGTGAGGGAAGGGGCAGAGGTGGCTGGGGGGATGGCATCCGCCTACCTCCCTGACTGCCGCAGGTCACCAGCTGTTGGCAACGGTCCCCGAGGTTGCGAGGTGGCTGGACCCCAGTCCAGGCTTCCTCCCATGCAGGGCAAGCCTCGGCAGCACGCTGCGTAAACCCAGCAGGTGCTTGGCAGAGCCACCGCTCTGGGAGCTGCCGTCATTTCCCAAGGTCGACCATCGGCTTTTGCCTTCCCAGGTCCTGCTGTCCCTCACGACATCCCCGGAGGTGACCAGACGCCGGAGGGCTGTGGGGAGGATTGTAAGCCTGAGCCAGCACTTGAGACCTGAAACCATGCTGGAGGTAGGGGGCCTGCGACCTCTTGGCACCCCTCGCCCCGTCCTGCTGCCCCAGCGTAGCCGGTAGCGCTGGGCTCCCTGCGAGGGAAGCCTGGGTGTGGGGCAGGGGATCGGGATTGGGAAGGCTCGGCCCTGCGCCAGCATCTTGGACCCTCTCTCCTGGAGCCGCTCCCTCCCGTGCCTTTGTTCTCGGCAGCCAGCTCCGTCCCAGGGCACGGGAGCATTTTGCAGGCCCAGCCCTGGCAGCCCTCCCTCTCTCCCTGCCTCCCTGCCTGCCCCGGGCTTCTGCCCAGCACGCTGCTCGCCCCGAGGCGGCTGCCACAGGCTGGGTCTCCATGGGGTGCAGCGCGGGGCAGAGCCCTCCAGAGCTCCGGCTACTGCTCCGTTCTCTCTGCCACAGGACGAGCCACACAACTTGGCCTGCAAAGGCATCAGCCCCTTCTTCTACCTGAAGAAGCCTCTGCCATTCCTGGGGCAGGCGCTAGGGCTGCTCACCCTGTGCTATGCCGAGGAGGACCAGGAGATCAGCTGGGGGGCTGGGCAGGCCCTGTGCCTCTTCCACAGGTTCATTCTGCTGCGACATGGTAAGAGAAGCTGGGGCGGGCTGGGGCCTTCCAGCCACAGGGGCCCGGGCATGGCGCCGCGCCACCTCGGCCCCCCCTCCTCTGCTAGAGGAAGGGGCAGCAAACTCCTCCCAGGCTGGAGCAGGGCAGCAGCCGTGCCGCACCAAGCCCCGGGCCCAGGCAGCCCGCCTCGGAGCGGCAGCCTGCGGCCTGTCCCGAGAACCCTTGGGCTGGAGAGCCTGTGGCAGCAGCGTGCCCGGCCTTCTCTCCTCCTGCCCCCGAGCAGAAAGCCAGTCCCCACGCTCCTGCCCTTACGCAGCCTAAGAGGCGGTTTCCCCTCCTTGCCTGCCACCCTGCCACTTCTCCAGCTCCCCACAGAACAGAGAGCCAGGCACAGAGCTCTCCTTCATGCCCTCACCTGCTGCCCCAGCTCTGCCTTCTTCCTGCCGCTCACGCTGTCTTTTCCCTCCTGCCCAGCCTACCACGCAGCACTCGTGGACCCGGCCGTAGAACGGGATCGGGAAGGCATCAGCACCTTCTGGCCCAAGGAAGCCATTGACAGCGGGATGGTAACAAACTCCTCCCTTCCTGGGGGTCTTGGCCATGGCGCTGGCAGGAGGCTGAGACGAACCAGTGCATCAGCCACGGCGGGCGATGGCACAGCCTCCCACCCCTCGGGCTGTGGGGAGCCACCGCTTTGGAGTAGTCCAAAGCTTTAGCCCAGCATCACCGCCGCAGCTCCGGCCGTCCTGGCCACCGGCGAGCTCTGCTTGCCGGCAGAGCCAGCAGTGCCCGCCACCAGGGCACTCAGTGTGACACCTTTTCCCTCCCTCTCTCCCTCAGACATTTGGCAGAGCCTTCCTCCCACCCGAGAGGAGCGACTTCCTCCTCGCCATCTTGACAAACATGGCAGACCCAAGGGTCTCTGACACCCAGCTGGTTGCCAAGATTGTGGAGCACGTCTTGAAAGGCTTCGACCTGCGGCTGACCAAGGTAGGCAGCGTGCAGCCGGCTTGCCCTGTGCACGTGCCCTGCAGGGGCCGTTCCCCCCGCCCCGAGGCCAGGGCTCGGAGCGCTCAACGGGCAGGCTTTGAGGCCAGCGAAGGGCGGCGCGAGGGAAGCAGTTCTTGGTGGCAGTGGGGCCATGGCTGTGCTCCAGCCCGCTCCAGCCCACTGCCTCCGACAGGTGGAGGAGCTCGTGGAGGCCATGCACAGGCAGCTGGCCTGCATCAGCCAGGAGCCACTCCAGGACATCCTGAGGAGGACCCTTCTCCGAGTGGCCACCTTCAGCCCTCAGGAGGTGGTCACTGGCCTGCTGAAGGTTTCCCCGCACTGTGACGGGTACGTGGCGCGACAGCCTCGGGGGCAGCTCGGGACCTCCGGGGCCTGAGCAAGCCGAAGAGGTGGTGGCCGAGGTGGCCCCGCTGACAGTGTGCTCTGGCTCTGCAGGACTGCCCGGGCCATGTGGAACATGCTGGCCTGTGAGCGCAGCCTCGGGAACACGGTGCTGTGGGCGCTGCTGCGGGTCAATCAACAATTCACCATCCAGTGCAGCAGCAAGGAAAACTACAACTGCCAATGTTTCCTGGCCGTGAGTGTCTGGTCAAGGCTTGGTCCATCCTGCCCGGGGCTGCACGCCCCTCTCCAGCCCCTCTGGCCCTCTCCATCCGCCCCCAAAGCCAGCCCTCCCCGGGGCACCTGGCCCAGGGCCCTCGGGCCACAGCCGGGCAGGGCAGCGCGTGCCGCTCGGCCCCACGGCGTGCAGGCAGGCCGCCTGCCCTGGCCCTGCTGCCCTCGGCGGCCCCGCTCCCCGCCCGCCGCCTCCAGCTGGCTCGGCAGCGGCGAAGCCCGGGGCAGGGTGGCTGCTGGCCAGAGCAGGCTGTGCCGCAGGGACACGACTCCAGTGAGAGCCGTGCTGGGCTGTTTCTGCAGGTGGCCCGTGCCATGCACGAGATCTTCCTGGAGCCCTCCAGCCGACGGTCCGTGCATTTGCTTCTTAGCCGGCTCTTCATGGAAGTGCTCTTCCAGATCTCACACAGCCTGCACAGCCCACAGATGGGCTGCTGCCTCTCTTGAAGTGCGAGCAGGACACCCAACCATCCTTCATTGCTCAGGTGCTCCGGCACTCCTCGGGTGCCCCATCCCCGTCCCTGGGCTCTCCCCGGGCCCAGAGCCAAAGCCGGGACTGGGGCTCCACGTGTGACCACGCTTTGCTATGCCTGCAGGAGCGCAGTGAGCGCCATGCAAGCTCTCTTCCAGTGCCTGGGCGGTGCCTCCCTGGTCGAAGACATCGGGAGGCAGGGTGCCTGGGACATGCTCACGAGCGCCGAGACCTACCACAGCGGTGTCGCCGTGCTGGCTAGGTGAGAGCCTGCTCAGCCGTCCTTGCCTGCCCGGGCGTTTCTCCCCTGGCGGTGAAGGGCCGCCTGTACGATCCCCGTCCTGGTGGGTGGTGGAGCGCGAGCAGCCAAGGCCGGGCACACAAGCTGCCCCCCAGCTGGCAGCGCAGTCCCAGAGAGGTTGCCTGCCCAGCTCGGTGCTGCCAACGCCTTCTTCCCCCGGCCAGGGTGCTGCGGCGTGAAGAACCGGCCTGCTGCATCACTGTGTCTGAGCAGGCGGTCAACAGCCTCTTGCAGTGTCAGGCCGTGCAGGACGTTGGCGCCATGACGGTCTTCGTGGAGGTGGGCCTGCTGGCACGCGCTGCCTCTCTGAGGGCAGGCGGGGGCAAGCCGGGCTGCCTGCGTGGACAGAGGGCTGAGGGGAGGCGGCGAGGGCCCTCTGTGGACCCTGCTGCCTCCCGCCTGGGCTGTGACCGGCCCCGGTGCCTTGCCCCGAGCCGTCCGGGAGCTCTGCTGCCTGTGCTGGGCTCTCACTCTGCTGCCAATTGCGTTTCAGCTCCTGGATTACACCGATTGTGAGCACGTCCACGGCCAGTTCCTGGACATCCTGGAGTCCCACATGAAGAGCAAGAACGTGGTGCTCCGCAGGCTGGTAGTCGGAAGCCTGGTCACGCTGTCCAGGAGACAGGACCAGGTGGGCAGGGGCAGCTGGGCACAGTGTGGGTGTCCGCCTGGGGCTGGGCTGCAGGTGCGGAGCGTGCAGCGGCTTGCTCGGGCTTTGCCAGGAATCGGGAGCGGCGGGACCACTGCCTGCTCCCCCCGCTGCCCCGTTCAGTGGCCCGTGACCACTTCAGGCCCGGCCCTGGGCTGAGCCGCACATGGAGAGATCTCTGCCTGACCGGCCCTGCAACCTCGACACGCAGCGTGGCTTTAGCGCTGTGCTCCTCGATTGCATCGCATAACAAAAGGGTATGTTTCTCGTAGGTGGGAACGCTGCAAGACCTGCTGCCAGAGGTCGCGCAGCTACTACAGGACAGCGACTGCGACGTCAGGACAGCAGCCCTGACTGCCCTCAGCAACGTGTTCCACCTGGCTGTCCCCATTGCTCTGCAGCTGGTCAGGATGCTTCCGCCCCTCTTTGAAAACGTAAGGCGTCGGGAGAGCGGAGGCATGGTTAGCATGCCGGGGGGGGCATGCGTGCCGGTCTGGGGTGGTGCGTCCCTCTGCGCGCATGCCCACTGGCCCGTGAGTCCTTCTCCTCACTGCAAAGGGAGAGCCACAAGCATTTGTCCCCTCACCGTCGGCTTGGAGGAGCCAGGACGGAGGTCCTCCCCTCTTCCTTCTCTCCTCCTAGGAGTCCAGCTACGTGCGAAAGTGCTCCATCCTCCTCTGCACAGATGCGATGGAGGTTGCAGGCAGCATCCACAAAGAACATATGCAGAAGGATGTGCAGAGGATCCTGATGCCCCTGTTCTTCCACCTGCATGACAAGGACCACAGCGTGGCTCAGGTGGGGATTTCTAAGCCCTTTGAAGGTGCTGCAGCTGGGGCCCTGAGGAGGGCTCCGAGCCCCTCCCAGCTGGCAGCTGGACATGAGGAAGTGGGCAGGGACATGTCCTACCCCTGCCCTGCTCGATGCAGCAGAGCAGAGCAGCAGTGCGCGGCCACCCTAACACCTAAGGCCTGGAGCTCCCCTGGGCTTCCCAGGGTCACCTGCAGATGCCTGAGGCCAGGGCTTGGACCCACAACCCTTGCTGCCCCCCTGCCCTGCACAGGGACCCCCAGGTCCTGTCCCCTGAGCGGCGGTGCCATCTCCCACTCTCTGCTGCTCTGCAGGCCTCCTGGGAAGCCCTCCTGGGAGCTGCCAAGTTCCTGAAGCGGAGGCAGATCAGGAAGCTGCTGGAGACAAAGCAGCCATGGCGGATCGGCAAGTGCCTGGTAAGGGCAGCCTCGAAGCCCCACAGCCAGCCTGGAGAAGCCCCTCTCCCCCAGCACCCAGCGCGTGGGGCTGGCAGCTGGGCCCCTGCCTACTGCGGCGTCCTAGGGGCGCGGGCAGGGGAAGGCAGGAAAGGCCAGCCCCGGGCACAGGGGGAGGCTCTGGGCCAACCCTGTCCCCTCCTGCTCTCTCCAGCTGGCGGAGGGCAGAGGCAGAGCGGAGGAGTACCTGTGGCAGAGCCTGCTCTACCTGCGGAGCCCACAGCAGCCCTTGCGCGAGGCAGCCGTCAGGTTCATCGGTGAGCCACAACCCGGCCGGGGGTCCCTCCCTGCCCCGCGGCAGCTGAGCCCCAGCCACGGCTGCTGCCAAATGCACCGGGAGCCTGCAGAGCCCCGACTGCCCGATCGCTGGGGCGGGCAGGCCAGCGGGGTCTGTGATGGGCTGTGTGTGCCTAGGGCTCGCCGGGCGGCAGCTGAGGGATGTGCGCCAGGAGGAGCTCCAGGTCATCTACGACGGTGAGCGAGGGCAGCGGGGTGTGTGCCGGGGCTGGCAGGGAGAAGAAGAGCCCCTGGTAGGGAGCTCCGGTCCCTGCCCTGGCCAGGGAGGGCTTGTGGGGCATTGGTGGCCAGCATCTTGTGGCTCATGCCAACGCCTCTGGCTCCCTCCTGGCCTTGGGAAGAGCTGGGGCAGGGCACGGGGGGCCCTGGCCGCAGGGGCTCCGGAGCTTTCTGCAGATCTGGGCTCTCACCTCGCCTCTCTTCCTTTCTGCCCCAGCTCTTGAAGGCGCGGCAAATGACAGCAGCCTCTGGGTCTCTTCCCTGGCGGCTCAAACCCTGCTGAAGGTGAAGGATGTGGTGGAAAAGCCTCGCTCCAGATTCCGCCTGCAAGCGCTGTGGTCCCAGCCTTGGGGGCGATGGAGGAGGAGGAGGAGGAGGAGGAGGAGGAGGATGAGGAGGAGCGCAGCCAGCCTGCCTGTGTCTCTCAGCCAGTAATAAAAAGACAGTGGAACTTCACGTGGTGTTTGAGCTCTTCTTGCCCGTCCTGCACTGCCCTGCTCCCCCTCAGACACACATGGGGACCTACTCTGCCAGGCCGCCCTCACACTGTGCAGAGCCCCGCCACCCCCCGACAGCTGAATGGGCCGCATCGGGGCTGTCCATCTACAAAATTGGCTGTGTCGGAGCCGGTTGCTTCTCTACCACGTGCTGAGCAGAGCGGCAGTACCTCCCCCAGGCACGCTCGGGGTGCTGGGAGGGGTGGAGAGTGGCTGCACCAGCGGTGGCGATACCGTAAGCCCACGATTAAGGACTCTCTAAGACTCAATTTTGGAGTGTTAGAAAGCAGGCATTCTTTATTGCAGCGCTGGGCGGACCAGGAACCCCTTCGCCTAATGTGCAAGCCGGGTTGCTCAACTACAAAGGTTAGAAGCAAGCGGAATATACATCTTAATTACATTTCCCAGAAATTATTAACATATTCCTATTATTACCTAGAAGTCATTACTATATGTAGGGAAGATCTTGTGGGGGAAGTAAAGGCTGGTGGCCATCTAGGGCACAGTGATCGTGAGATGATTGAATTTCTGATTCTTGGGGAAACAAGGAGAGGGGTTAGCACAAGTGCCGCCCTAGACTTCCGGGGGGCAAATTTTGACCCGTTGAGAAGACTGCTGGACAAAATCCCTTGGGAGGCTGCCCTGAAGGATATAGAAGCCCAGGAAGGCTGGACATACTGCAAGAGAGAAGTCTTAAAGGCACAGCAGGAGGCTGTCCCTGTGTGCCGAAAAACAAGTAGGCGGGGAAGGAGACCGGCCTGGCTAAGTAGGGACCTTTGGCTGGACCTCAAGAACAAAAGGAGAGTCTATGACCTCTGGAAGAGGGGGCAGGTCTCTCATGAAGACTGTAAGGATATAGCGAAGCTATGCAGGGAGAAAATTAGGAGAGCCAAAGCGCAGCTAGAGCTCAACCTAGCTACAGCTGTTAAGGATAACAAAAAATGTTTCTATAAATTCATTAACAACAAAAGGAGGATTAGGGAAAATCTCCCTCCCTTATTGGATGCAGAGGGAAACAGAGTCACAAAGGATGAGGAAAAGGCTGAGGTGCTCAATGCCTACTTTGCCTCAGTCTTTAGCAGTGGAACTAGCTGTTCCCTGGGCACCCAGCCTCGTGAGCTAGGAGACAGGGAGGGGAAGCTGAAGGAGGTCATCACAATGAAAGAGGAAGTGATCTACCACCTGCTACGCCGCTTGGATGCGCACAAGTCTATGGGACCGGGTGGGTTACATCCAAGAGTGCTGAAAGAGTTGGCAGACGTGCTCGCCAAGCCACTTTCCATGATCTACCTGAAGTCATGGCTAACTGGGGAGGTCCCAATGGACTGGAGGGTAGCAAACGTAGCGCCCGTCTACAAAAAAGGCAGAAAGGAGGATCCGGGAAACTGTAGGCCTGTCAGTCTGACCTCGCTAGCAGGGAAGCTCATGGAGCAGACCATCTTGAGTGCCATTACAAGTCATATAATGGACAAGCAGGGGATCAGGCCCAGTCAGCATGGGTTTAGGAAAGGCAGGTCCTGCCTGACGAACCTGATCTCCTTCTGTGACAAGATGACCCGATTGTTGGATGAGGGAAAGGCTGTGGGCATTGTCTACCTAGACTTTCGAAAAGCATTTGACACTGTCCCCCATAGAATTCTCATGGAAAAACTGGCGGCTCGTGGCCTGGATGAGCATACGATCGGCTGGATCAAGCACTGGCTGGCTGGGCGGTCCCCAAGAGTGGTGGTCAATGGAGTTAAATCCAGCCGGCGGCCGGTCACAAGTGGTGTCCCTCAGGGCTCGGTGTTGGGACCATTTCTGTTCAACATCTGTGTCGATGACCTTGATAAGGACATGGAGTGTATCATCAGCAAGTTTGCAGATGACGCGAAGCTAAGCGGGAGTGTTGATCTCCGTGAGGATAGGGAGGCTCTACAGAGAGACTTGGATAGATTGGACCGATGGGCCAATGCTAACGGTATGAGCTTCACCAAGGCCAAGTGCCGGGTCCTGCACTTGGGCCACAAGAACCCCATGCATCGCTGCAGGCTTGGGGCAGTGTGGCTGGAGAGCTGCCTGTCAGAAAAGAACCCGGGGGTTCTAATTGACAAGCGGCTGAACGTGAGCCAGCAGTGTGCCCAGGTGGCCAAGAGGGCCAATGGCCTCCTGGCTTGTATTAGAAATAGTGTGACCAGCAGGAGGAGGGAGGTGATTGTCCCCCTGTACTCAGCACTGGTGAGGCCACCCCTTGAGTATTGTGTCCAGTTCGGGGCACCTCAACACGAGAGAGATCTCGAGGTGCTGGAGTGAGTGCAGAGGAGGGCAACGAAGCTGGTGAAGGGCCTGGAGAATAAATCTGATGAGGAGCGACTGAAGGAGCTGGGAGGGTTTAGTTTGAGGAAGAGGAGGCTGAGGGGAGACCTCATCGCTCTCTACAACTACTTGAAAGGCCATTGTAGAGAGGTTGGTGCTGGTCTCTTCTCACAGGTAATTGGCGATAGAACAAGAGGGAATGGCTTCAAGCTGCAACAGGGTAGGCTTCGGCTGGACATAAGGGAAAAATTCTTCACAGAAAGAGTGGTCAGACACTGGAATAGGCTGCCCAGGGAGGTGGTGGAGTCACCATCCCGGAATGTGTTTAAGAGTCGTTTAGATGTGGCGTTGAGGGATATGGTGTAAGGGAGAACTTTGTAGAGTGGAGTTGATGGTTGGACTCGGTGATCCCAAGGGTCTTTTCCTACCTAAATGATTCTATGGTTCTGTGATTTAATGCATGGCTTTGGGCTCCATCTGTCAGAACGGTCTCTCAGGGCAGGTGAGGTGCTGTGTGGGGCTGGACTGTTGCACGCTGTATTGTTGGAACCTGTGGCTGGTGTACACGGTGCAGGTCATGCCCACAGTCCATGGGCTGAAGGTGTAGATCTTGACGAAGCCGCTGGGCACCAGCTGCTGAGGTCAGTTCTGATCCCATCATCGCTGCGCTTTACTCGTTTTTTCACGCAAGTCCATCTGTCCTTAACTTGGGTGATTCTTACTGTAGTACCACCGATAGCAATTAGAGTAATAAGGACACAGTGGCAGGGTTACTTAGCAATTAACATCATGCAATTTGATTCCTTGGCTATTCTCGCCCAAAATCAGATCCCCATGAGGTGCACATCGGACTTCCCCATCGTTCCGCATCACCCGCCAAGCACACCCAGGTCCTTGGGCAAAAGCACTCCCATGGGTGGGTTTGCCTTTGCCTGAGGCAGGACTAACCCCGACTGTCTTCCCTAAAGTATTCTTCATGTGCACTTCGGGGACTTTATCCCCTTCTACGGGCCGTGGAAGTTTTGTTTGGGCAGGGCCAGCTCGACTGGTAGTTCCCCTGGTGTTGTCTAGCCAGGTAGCTTTTGCTAAATGTGTAGCCTGCCGTTTCAGTCGGGACGGACAAACGACAAGACTCTCCTTGAAGAGTTAAGTTAAGCTCTCTCTTTATTGCAAACTTGGCTTTCTTATATATCTAATCCTTTGTTCACGCTCCGTTCAGTACCTCCCCCAGGCACGCTCGGGGTGCCGGGAGGGGTGGAGAGTGGCTGCACCAGCGGTGGCGATACCGTAAGCCCACGATTAAGGACTCTCTAAGACTCAATTTTGGAGTGTTAGAAAGCAGGCATTCTTTATTGCAGCGCTGGGCGGACCAGGAACCCCTTCGCCTAATGTGCAAGCCGGGTTGCTCAACTACAAAGGTTAGAAGCAAGCGGAATATACATCTTAATTACATTTCCCAGAAATTATTAACACATTCCTATTATTACCTAGAACTCATTACTATATGTAAATGTCCTTGACGCATGCGCATCCATGTCCATTGGTGGTCTTCTGGGGTCCTGCTCGTCACTAAGTCCAGTCTGGGTCTTCCCCAGTGCCTGCCGGTGACGTCATCCTGGGAGCTTAATGCAGTTTTGTATATAGCGTATCTATTTCAGTATTTTCCTTTTTATTTTATTCTTAATATTTTATTAAAGTAGTTTAGTTTCTTCTAAACTCGTTGTCCTGGTTCCGGTGGGGATAGGGTTAACTTTTCCTGGTATTCCATGCCATGTGAGCCACGCCCACCCTGAGCTGCCGGGGGAGGGGGCAGGAAGTTGCTGCTTAAAAGCGGGCTGGGGCGGCCCGGGTCCGGCCGGCGAGCGGCGAGCGGCGGGGGGAGCGGCGGTTCCGTAATCGCGTTTGTATATTCCCCTATCCGTGTTGTTGTTGTTGTTGTTTGCCTGTTCCCTTTGCTGTTCTATTAAACTGCCTTTGTCTCAACCCAAGAGTCTTGCCTTTTCTTACGATTCTTCCTGTGTTTGGAAGGCACGAGCGAGCGGCACGTGGTTCTTTGTTGCCGTCTGAGGCTAAACCACGGCAGTCCTTTTTGGCGCCCAACGTGGGGCTCGAAGGGTTGAGATAACGACAGAATCCAACTAGAACGTGGAAAAAACGGTTTTGGGTTTTTTTTTGTATGCATTTATTTTATTAGGTAAGTAGTCACTGGTCATCATGTTGCTTGGTTTGTTCTCATGGCTGTGTTACATAAATTCCTATATGGCTTATGTACTCCCTGCGATGCTGTTTACCATGTCTGGAACAGGGATGAGGATTATCATTCTGCTGTCCTGTGCGATATCTGTTTATGATATGATAACATCACTGTTCAGACGGCTATTTTGGGGTGTTTATGCGGTTTTGCTGTCCTGTCCGTACATTGGACACCGTCTCTCAGAATTTGTTAATAATTTCCCCAGCCCTTTTGCCTCCCTTTTCTCCTTCGGGTCAGGTATGACAGCTTTTGAGAATTTTGAATATCCTTGGGATACTCAAACTAGCGTGTTCGTAGTGCTATGTCTCCTGAATACGTTCCAGGTCTTGTTTAGGGTTAAGCGACTATTTAAGACTACCACCCGGAGATCTGCTCCGAGGCTGGATAGTCAGGGGTGGCATGGCATGTGGGAGAGCATGGGCAGGTACCTAGAGAACTACTCACCTCCAATGGTCTGGGACTTTACCCCTGAACAATTACAGGACCCTGATAAAGTGGTAGAATATTTGAAGGGAAAATGCTGTGGCTATTCTAGAGAGGCACAACTCACCGCGCTGTGCTGGGCCCTGGCCAGTATCTACCAGGCACTGCTCAGAATTATGCAGCACCCTCAAGGGGAAGAGATGGAAACCAGACCTGCGGCGGCCCCTGCGGCTGCTGCAGCCCCTGCGGCAGCCCCTGCGGCGGCCCCTGCGGCTGCTGCAGCCCCTGCGGCAGCCCCTGCGGCGGCCCCTGCGGCTGCTGCAGCCCCTGCGGCGGCCCCTGCGGCTGCTGCAATCCTTGTGACGGACACTGCGGCTACTGCAATCCTTGCGACAGACACTGCGGCTACTGCAACCCCCGTGGTAGCCACTGCCACTGAACCAGGGAACCAACCCATGCCAGTATCAGTTGCCCCCATACAGAAGAAGAAGTACACAAAGAAATCAGTTCGCTTAGTAAGAGATGATGATGAACCAGGGCCATCACGAGAGCAGGAGGAAGAGGCAGAACCAGAGATAATTACTCGATCCCTATCCTTGAGTGAGCTGCGGGATATGCGAAAAGATTTTAGCCGACTTTCAGGCGAGCACATTGTCACCTGGCTGCTCCGGTGCTGGGATAATGGGGCCAGTAGCCTGGAATTAGAGGGTAGGGAGGCCAGGCAGCTGGGATCCCTGTCTAGGGAAGGCGGCATTGACAAGGCGATCGGGAAAAAGACCCAAGCCCTCAGCCTCTGGAAACGACTCCTGTTAGGCGTGAGGGAGAGGTACCCCTTCAGCGAGGATGTTGTATGTCAGCCAAGCAAGTGGACTACCATGGAAAGAGGTATCCAGTACCTGAGAGAATTAGCCGTGCGGGAGATGATTTATTATGACTTGGACAATGCAGACTTACCCACAGACCCTGATGAGGTGCGATGCACAAGGCCCATGTGGCGGAAGTTTGTACGGAGCGCACCATCGTCATATGCCAACTCCCTGGCAGTAATGGAATGGAAAGGTGAAGAGGGACCAACGGTGGATGAGGTAGCTGGCCGGCTCCGGCGATATGAAGAAAGTCTCTCTTCCCCCCTTGTCTCAGCTGTGGAGAAACTGTCGCGGAAGGTCCAGCAACTTGAAGAGAATATGTCCTACTCCCCACCTGCACGGGCCAGCATCTCAGCTATTAGAAGCAGGCATTTCCCCACTCAAGAGAGAGAGTACAGAGGGTACACACCACGAGGCACCCTGTGGTTCTACCTGCGGGACCACGGAGAGGACATGAGGAAGTGGGACGGACAACCTACTTCGATCCTGCGGACACGGGTACAGGAGTTGCAAGGAAGGACAACCACAAAAGGGGATCCCTCCAGGAAAAGTGCCGCCCCAGTTTCCAGTGGGCCATTCCCCAGACAAAGCAGAAGGCTTGATCTTGCTTCTGATCCTCTTGAAGGAACTTCCAAGTCATTTATGCAAGAAGTGAGTAATGGATACTATGACCAGTATTAGGGGGGCCCTGCCTCCGGCCAGGTGGAGGAAAGGGATAACCGGGTTTATTGGACGGTGTGGATTCGATGGCCTGGCACATCAGACCCACAGGAGTATAAGGCTCTAGTGGACACGGATGCGCAGTGTACTTTAATACCATCAAGCTATAGAGGGGCAGAACCCATTTGTATTTCTGGGGTGACAGGGGGATCCCAAGAGTTGACTGTACTGGAGGCAGAAGTGAGCCTAACTGGGAATGAGTGGCAAAAGCATCCCATTGTGACTGGCCCAGAGGCTCCATGCATCCTTGGTATAGATTACCTCAGGAGAGGGTATTTTAAGGACCCAAAAGGGTACCGCTGGGCCTTTGGCATAGCTGCTTTGGAGACAGAGGAAGTTAAACAGTTGTCTGCCTTGCCTGGTCTCTCGGAGGATTCTTCTGTTGTGGGGTTGTTGAGGGTCAAAGAACAACAGGTGCTGATTGCTACCACAACGGTGCATCGGCGGCAGTATCGCACTAACCGAGACTCTCTGATTCCCATCCATGAGCTGATTCGTCAACTAGAGGTTCAAGGAGTGATCAGCAAGACTCGCTCACCCTTTAACAGTCCCATATGGCCGGTGCGAAAATCTAATGGAGAGTGGAGCCTAACTGTAGACTATCGTGGTCTGAATGAAGTCACGCCACCGCTGAGTGCTGCTGTGCCGGACATGCTAGAACTCCAGTACGAACTGGAGTCCAAGGCAGCCAAGTGGTATGCCACGATTGATATAGCGAATGCATTTTTCTCAATCCCTTTGGCAGCAGAGTGCAGGCCACAGTTTGCTTTCACTTGGAGGGGCATCCAATACACCTGGAATCGACTGCCCCAGGGGTGGAAACACAGCCCCACCATTTGCCATGGACTGATCCAGACTGCACTGGAACAGGGTGAAGCTCCAGAACATCTGCAGTGCATTGATGACATCATTGTATGGGGAAACACAGCAGAAGAAGTTTTTGAGAAAGGGAGTAAAATAGTCCAAATCCTTCTGAACGCTGGTTTTGCTATAAAGCGAAGTAAGGTCAAGGGACCTGCGCAGGAGATCCAGTTTTTAGGAATAAAATGGCAAGATGGACGCCGTCAGATTCCAATGGATGTGATCAACAAAATAGCAGCTATGTCTCCACCAACTAGTAAAAAGGAAACACAGGCTTTCTTAGGTATTGTGGGTTTTTGGAGAATGCATATCCCAGATTACAGTCAAATTGTAAGCCCTCTGTATCAAGTAACCCGGAAGAAGAATGATTTTAAATGGGGTCCTGAGCAACGACAAGCTTTTGAACAAATCAAACAGGAAATAGTCCATGCAGTGGCCCTGGGGCCAGTCCGGGCAGGACAAGATGTTAAAAATGTGCTCTACACTGCAGCCGGGGAGAACGGCCCTACCTGGAGCCTCTGGCAGAAAGCACCAGGGGAGACTCGAGGTCGACCCCTAGGGTTTTGGAGTCGTGGATACAGAGGATCCGAAGCCCGCTACACTCCAACAGAAAAAGAGATATTGGCAGCATATGAAGGGGTTCGAGCTGCTTCAGAAGTGGTTGGTACAGAAGCACAGCTCCTCTTAGCACCTCGACTGCCGGTGCTGGGTTGGATGTTCAAAGAAAGGGTCCCCACCACACATCATGCAACCGATGCTACATGGAGTAAGTGGATTGCACTGATCACGCAGCGAACTCGAATGGGAAACCCCAGTCGCCCAGGAATTCTGGAAGTGATCATGGACTGGCCAGAAGGCAAGGATTTCGGAATGTCACCAGAGGAGGAGGTGACGCGTGCAGAAGAGGCCCCACCATATAATAAACTGCCAGAAAATGAGAAGAAATATGCCCTGTTCACTGATGGGTCCTGCCGTATTGTGGGAAAGCATCGAAAGTGGAAGGCTGCTGTGTGGAGTCCTACACGACGGGTTGCAGAAGCCAGTGAGGGACAGGGTGAATCGAGCCAGTTTGCAGAGGTGAAGGCTATTCAGCTGGCTTTGGACATTGCTGAGCGAGAAAAATGGCCAGTACTTTATCTCTACACTGACTCATGGATGGTGGCAAATGCTCTGTGGGGATGGTTACAGCAGTGGAAGCAGGGCAACTGGCAGCGCAGAGGCAAACCCATCTGGGCTGCTGACCTATGGCAAGATATTGCTGCCCGGATAGAGAATCTGGTTGTGAAAGTACGCCATGTAGATGCCCACGTACCAAAGAATCGGGCCACGGAGGAACATCAGAACAACCAGCAGGTGGATCGGGCCGCTAGGATTGAAGTGGCTCAGGTGGATCTGGACTGGCAACATAAGGGTGAACTATTCATAGCTCGGTGGGCCCATGACTCCTCAGGCCATCAAGGGAGAGATGCGACATATAGATGGGCTCGTGACCGAGGGGTGGACTTGACCATGGACACTATTGCACAGGTCATCCATGAATGTGAGACATGCGCTGCGATCAAACAAGCCAAGTGTTTGAAGCCTCTTTGGTATGGAGGGCGATGGCTGAAATACAAATATGGGGAGGCCTGGCAGATTGATTATATCACGCTGCCACAAACCCGTCAAGGCAAGCGCTATGTGCTCACAATGGTGGAAGCAACCACTGGATGGCTGGAAACATACCCTGTGCCCCATGCCACTGCCCGGAACACTATCCTGGGCCTTGAAAAGCAAGTCCTGTGGCGACATGGTACCCCAGAGAGAACTGAGTCGGACAATGGGACTCATTTCCGAAACAGCCTCATAGACACCTGGGCCAAAGAGCATGGTATCGAGTGGGTGTATCACATCCCCTATCACGCCCCAGCCTCTGGGAAGATAGAACGATACAATGGACTGTTAAAAACTACACTGAGAGCAATGGGTGGTGGGACTTTCAAACACTGGGATACGCATTTAGCAAAAGCTACCTGGCTAGTTAACACCAGGGGATCTAACAATCGGGCTGGCCCTGCCCAATCAAAACTTCCACGTACTGTAGAAGGGGATAAAGTCCCCGTAGTGCACATGAAGAATATGCTAGGGAAGACAGTCTGGGTTAGTCCTGCCTCAGGCAAAGGCAAACCCATCCGTGGGATTGCTTTTGCCCAAGGACCTGGGTGCACTTGGTGGGTGATGCGGAAGGATGGGGAAGTCCGATGTGTACCTCATGGAGATCTGATTTTGGGCGAGAATAGCCAATGAATCAGATTGTGTGCTGTTAATTGCTAAGTAACACTGTCACTGTATGTCCTCATTGCTATCAGTTGTACTACAAGTAAGGCACAGGGGTGATGGGATAAGAACTGATCTCAGCAGCCGGCGCCCAGCAGTTTCCTCAAGATCTACATCTTCAGCCTACAGACTGCGTGCATGAGCCACACCAGGTGCACCAGTCACAAGCTCCGAAAAATACAGCATGCAACAGACCAGCACCACCCAGCATCTCACCTGCCCTGAGAGACTGTTCTAACAGATGGAGCCCAAAGCTGTGGATTAAAAGAACTCAACGGACACTTTGGAGGGATGACCCATAAACTAAGGGTATTATATGTGTGTATATATATATATATAACAGGGGAAAGTGGTGGCAATTCATTGGAACCTGCTGGGCATGGCATAGATGGTATGGAATAAGGGGTGGATAATGTCCTGGTTCCGGTGGGGATAAGGTTAACTTTTCCTGGTATTCCATGCCATGTGAGCCACGCCCACCCTGAGCTGCCGGGGGAGGGGGCAGGAAGTTGCTGCTTAAAAGCGGGCTGGGGCGGCCCGGGTCCGGCCGGCGAGCGGCGAGCGGCGGGGGGAGCGGCGGTTCCGTAATCGCGTTTGTATATTCCCCTATCCGTGTTGTTGTTGTTGTTGTTTGCCTGTTCCCTTTGCTGTTCTATTAAACTGCCTTTGTCTCAACCCAAGAGTCTTGCCTTTTCTTACGATTCTTCCTGTGTTTGGAAGGCACGAGCGAGCGGCACGTGGTTCTTTGTTGCCGTCTGAGGCTAAACCACGGCACTCGTAAATCTCTCTTTTTCTCTCCCCCTCCTCCCCATGCACGAGAGGCTGCGGGGGAACATCTGTTGCCGGCCATTGGACAATGTGGCCAAAACCACAAGTCTCTTCTCCCAGGTAACAGGCAACAGAACAAGAGGAAAAGGCCTCATGTTGCACCAAGGGAGGTTTAGATTGGATATTAGGAAAAATTTTTACGCAGCATTGGAGCAGGCAGCCCGGGAAAGTAGTTGAGGCACCATCCCTGGAGGTATTTAAAAGGTGGATAGACATAGTGCTCAGAGATACGGTTTAGAGATGGTTTTTTGTCAGAGTTAGGTTGACGGTTGGGCTAGATGATCTGAAAGGTCCCTTCCAACCTAGGCGATTCTATGATTCTGTGACCCCTAAAACCTCCTTTCAGGTAGTTGTGGAGAGCAAGAAGGTCTCCCCTCAGCCTCCTTTTCTGCAGGCTGAAGAACCCCAGCTCCCTCGGCCGCTCCTCATAAGACTTCTTCTCCAGACTCCGTTGCCCTTGTCTGGACCCTCTCCAGCTCCTCAATGTCTTTCTTGTGGTGAGGGGCCCTAAACTGGACACAGCACTCGAGGTGGGGCCTCACTGGTGACGAGTACAGGGGGATGATCACTGCCCTGGTCCTACTCACCACACTGTTCCTGATACAGGCCAGGATGCTGCTGGCCTTCTTGGCCACCTGGGCACACTGCTGCCTCATATTCAGCTGGCTGTTGACCGACACCCCCAGGTCCTTTTCTGACAGTTGTTGTGACCCAGGTGCAGTACCCAGCGCTTGGCCTTATTGAACCTCACGCTGCTGGCCTCGGCCCAACATTCCAACCTGTCCAGATCCCTCTGTAGAGCCTTCCTACCCTCCAGCAGATCAACACTCCCGCCCAACTCGGTGTCCTCTGCAAACTTACTGAAGGTGCACTCGACCCCCTCATGCAGGTCATTGATAAAGATATTATCATAGAATCGTAGAATGGTTTGGCTTGGCAGGGACCTTAAAGATCATCCAGTTTCACTCCCCCCTCTTAGTGTAAGAAGCGTTATAAAGATGACTCGCATAGGAGTGCAGTCGATACTCCCTGAAGAGAAGCAGTGATCACATCGCGTGTGCTCAGGTCTTGTAGAATATTGAAAGAGAGTGTTGAAAATACAGTTGCTGATGGTGGTCACACATGAACTGGTGGTTGTAGTTGGTAATCACTCTTCGGTACATATTTGTCACGGGTGAGTGTAATGCATCTCACTCGAAAGAGAGAAGCCGCAATATGGTTTATTAAGGTAAAATAATAATTTGACAGTTCATTAAGTTTGATGGAATGTAACTCAGTTTAACAGTGGTTTGACAACTTTCAATAAGTTTGATGGCATGGTTCACCTTATGAATTACTGCATGGCAGAAACATACAAAGGAAAATGGAGTTAGACTCAAGCTAGAAGGGTTCACCCAGAGACCAGAGACGCACAGTAAAGAGGGCCCTGCCATTGAGTTCCAAAGTTCAGAGTGGACCCCCCTGCTTTCTTTTTGGAGCCTTGGTGCAGCTGGCTCCGATCTCAGTCTCAGGCTTGAACAATGGTTTATGTCTCATGGAATTATCCATAGAATGTTTAGAATAATATTAACTCTATGGGTTCGTGATGTTTCATAGCATTGATACAGCATGCTATCAGTCTCTTATGGAGAATCTATTGCAGGTAGGCAATCTCTCTGCCTTGGGTAGGAAAGGATCTCTTAGTCTCATGTAAGGAATATCAAACCTTGAGAGGGATCCCAGCTCAAGAGGAGAGTCACCTGGCCTGCGGTCCAGCTGCAGTTCAGGGAGAGCTCCAACCGGGCCCATCCTGATGGCACTATTTAGAGTGAAAGAGTTGCTGTAGAAATTGTATAGACAAGATAGATGGGGGTTTTTTAGTGCTAATATCTTGTTCTGTACCTTGGTTGTATTGCATCTTGTACTTCAAAACCACCTTTTGACATCTTTTTCAAGACACCCTCACTCCCTTGTATGTGAGCCAGGGGCTTTCCAGCTCACCAGTTCACTCCCAGGACCTGAGGCTGGTTGCTCCTTAGTCAGCCTGAAGCGAAGCATGGCGAGGAGTCAGTTGAATCAGACACAGTATTCCGTATCTGGAGACACCCCATCGTTTGAAAGATCCTGTCTGCAGGAAGTGTTTCTGCTTTTGAATGGGATTTTTTATTGCCTTAATCAATGCTTTTGTAAAATAACACTCCTAAAGATATCTCTATGCTAAGTATTATTTTTCCTTCCTACTCAGGGAAGGAGGACACAAGGATATAAATCCTGTTATCATAGAATCATAGAATGGTTTGGGTTGGAATGGACCTTAAAGATCCTCCAGTCGCACCCCCTTGCCCTGGGCAGGGGCACCTCCCGCTGACCAGGTTGCTCCAAGCCCCGTCCAACCTGGCCTTGAACCCCTCCAGGGATGGGGCAGCCACAGCTTCTCTGGGCAACCTGGGCCAGTGCCTCACCACCCTCGCAGCAAAGAATTTTCTCCTCAAATTTCATCTAAATCTCCCCTCTTCCAGTTTAAAACCATTGCCCCTAGTCCTATCACTCCATTCCCTGATGAAGTGCCGCTCCCCAGCTTTCCTGGAGCCCCTTTAGGGACTGGAAGGGGCTGGAAGGTCTCCCCGGAGCCTTCTCTTCTCCAGGCTAAACCCCCCCAGCTCTCTCAGCCTGCCCTCACAGCAGAGAGGCTCCAGCTTCTTTTTTCATTTTCATTACTACCTTGTGGACCACTGTTGAACCTGGACCTGAGCTGCTGTGGGTCTTGGGTAGAGCAGGATGGAAGCAGGTGTTACCAGATCACTTACTCACTGACCAGCTCTGGTGTAGCCGTGTACAGCACTGCCACGGTGCCGTGGCATTGGCACTAGGGCGGTCATCAGGCAGGCTCAGTCCCAAACTGTGCACCACAGCTTGGACATCATGTTTTGAACGCGAATGATTCAGCGAAGAGGAAGGGGGCAGCTCCTGGAGATCTTGATTTCACAGTTGCACAAAAATATGGGCTGCCTGTACACTGGAAGCGCAGGAATTTTGGCAAAATCTTGGCAGCCATGACCTTGAGCCAGCAACAAAAAATCTATTGCAGCTTGATTCTGCAGTGTGCCATGTCTAACTGAGTCTACATCTAACCGTAAAGTACTCAAAACTAGAGAAGTAGCATTAGATTGCTTAGCCAGCCAACATCCAAGCTTGTTAAGCGTAGCGAGCGCTTTAGCTGACGCCACCCCGGGGGCTAAAAAGGATGCCGCGATTATTTCTCCAGGGTTCCAAAATTGCACAGTGTCATTGCGGCGATTTCTGAATGCGTGAGCACTTCGTTTTGGGCGCCTCTAGTGCTGCACCATCGTAGATGTATTTGGTGTTAGTAGGGTTGATCTTCCTAAACTACAGGGGCCCCCTTTAATACGAGAGGGGATACCAGGCCATGCTCTATCTCCGCAGATGAGAAAGATTCCTGCTGGCAAGCTAAGAGGGTGATTAGTAGATTTAGAGACGTGGGTTGATGTGTAGTTGCACCAAACAGATTCATTTCTGCAAACAATCAGGCTAGAATTAACACATTGCATGTTTGACTGATTTTTGCCACTGTAATTAAAATATAAGCAGTAATCCACTTCAACGGAACCCAGTAATTCTAGTTCTTGTGGTTCGAGGTGACTGTGTTGCAGATAGGGTACCCAAGCATCCCAATTATCAACTACCTCACCCCCTTTTATCAAGTGCTGCAGAGACTCCGGCACAGGCCAGGCGTCTAAGGGCTGTCCCACCAGACAGGTTGAGAAGGGATTCTCCGGTGATGAGGTTGACAAACAAAGCGTGTCCTGGCCCGTTAAGTTAGCCAGGGTGACCCGTACATTATTCTTGGGTTGGGGTGGAATCCAAACCCTTGAGGAGAGCGCAGTAAATATGTTAAGGCAGATGGTGAGCAAGATAGCCGGACTCATCATGCCCGTTGGCTTTGTTCCCCCGCCCCGGTTATCTTCAAATAGGGGCGGACGTATCTTGCGGGCACCCACCGTGGTCCATGATCTGTGGAAACACAAGCATAACCCCTTCCCCACGTGATTAAGTCATGCGGGCCCAACCACTGTCCTGTCTTGAGGTCTCGCATCAGCACTTTTGCTCCAGGACCCACCCGTTCCTGGGTCACAAGAGAACCAAAGTGCCGAAGGAGGGGTGGCATCGCAGCAGGACTATCATCAGCAAGCTGCAAAAAATTCAAGACATATACAGCTTTAGCTAATCGTGCTTCAGGGGTTTCCCCTAGCATTCCCCCTTTTTGTTTTTGTAAAAGGCGTTTCAGGGTACCGTGTGCACGCTCAACAATACTCTGACCCGTGGGTGAGTGGGGCATGCCTGTGACATGTGTCACGCCCCGGAGTTGTAAAAAAAAGCTACTTTTTGCGATACCTAAGCAGGACCATTATCAGTTTTGATCTGTTGTGGGACACCTAAAACAGAAAATGCACGCTGCCAATGGCGTAGGGCGTCCCGAGCTGATTCTGCAGTGTGAGCAGTGGCAACGAGGGCGGAAGAAAAGGTATCCATTGATACATGTATATACCTCAAACGGCCGAATTCGGTAATATGTGTGACACCAGTTTGCCAAAGCTGTAAAGCACGTAATCCTCGTGGACTGGTGCCGTAACATATAGGTACGTGTTGATCTTGACAATTGGGGCAGGCTGCAATAATATTGCGAGCCTCAGCCTTACTAAGATTAAACTGATGTTTTAAAGCACGATATCCCTGATGATAAAAACTAGGCGATGCTATCGCTTGCTGTTTAACGTTGGGCACAGGTCCCAGGGCCGCTGCAGGCACTAAAGCATCAGCTTGTGCATTGCCTTCTACAATAAATCCTGGCAACTGGGTATGACTTTTAATATGCGTCACGTAATATTCTTGCTGTCGCTTTTGTATTGTTATCCATAACAGTTTCAATACGCCAAACAGCACTGCATTGGTTACATCACCTAAACCAGCCTTATCTAAACGTTGTGCCAGTCCAGGCACGTAAGCCAAATCTGTCACAATGTTGACAGGGCTGAGGAAGTTCTGAAACACCATGGTCATGGCCCGTAATTCTACGACTTGGGGCGAACCTTCTTGATGTTCGATCTTATGTTGCCATTGTGTTCCTTGTCTCCAGACAATGGCAGCTTTTCCAGTTTTTCCTGATCCATCTGTGAACACCGTGGGGCCCTCCCCTGGGTTTCTGCGACTGAGATTTTTCTGTGCAAAGGCCATTTGGGTGCCCAATTTGATCAGTGGCTGTGAAGGTAAATGGTAGCTCACCTGCCTTGTACAATTGGCCATGGCTGCTCGTAGGGCAGTGCTGTTAGCTAAGCACCGTTCAAAATAATCACTCTGTACAGGGACTACAATCTGTTCAGGGTCTCTTCCCATCAGTGCTGAACACCGAGTTCTAATTTTTGTAATAACTTGTGCTATTAGCTCAAAGAGACCAGGGGCTGTTTTCTTCGTCTTATTAGGCAAAAAAATCCATTCTGAAACATGTAAGGGATCATCCCGTTGTTCACGCCATTGAGCAATCATAGCAAATGGCACTAATTGATCTACTAACACAAAGGCCTGCACCGAGACCGTTAAGTCAAGTCTCCATACGTGTTTACTACTAATAGCTTGTTCTATTTCAGCCACCACTTTTTTTCGCTTCCTCAGTTAACATTTGTGGGGCTAAAATATTAGTGTCACCTTTTAATAGCTCAAAGAGAGGTTGTAATTTGGAAGGTGGAATACCAACGTAGGGCCAAACCCAATTAATCACTCCTGCTAATTTTTGTACATCATTCAATGTTTTTACTTCTATTTGTAGTTGGATAGGTTGTGGCATGACTGTCTGAGCTAATACTTTCATTCCCAGCTATAACCACGGTTGTTGCCTTTGTACCTTTTCTGGGGCGATCGTTAAGCCATATTCACACAAGGATTCCCGTGTTTTCGCTTCCATTTTTTCTAACTGTTGCGGTGTTGCAGCCGCTAGCAGAATATCATCCGTGTAATGGTAACAGTAATCAGATGGGAACAGAGCACCTATTGGACTCAACGCTTTTGCTACAAACCATTGACAAATTGTAGGCAAGTTTTTTATACTTTGTGGCAACACTTTCCACTGATGCCTTTTGGTAGGCTCCATGTTCTTCACAGGCGGAACAGTAAATGCAAATTTTTCTTTGTCTTGTTCTGCCAGAGGGATGGTAGAAACCCAATCTTTTCAATCCATTACAACAATTTCCCACCCCATAGGTATCCTAGTAGGTGAAGGTAATCTCGGTTGTAGTGCTCTCATCGTTGCCATGACATCATTAATCTTTCTCAAATCATGCAACCACCTCTATTTCCCCGATTTCTTTTTGATAACAAATACCGGGGTATTCCAAGGAGCATGTGAGGCTTCCATGCGTCCTGCAACAAGTTGTTCTGTTACTAGAGACTGCAGGGCCGTTAATTTCTCTTGGCTAAGGGGCCGCTGATCAACCCACACTGGTTTTTCTGTTAGCCATTTTAGAGCTAAAGTGGGCCGAGAAACGCCCTGCAATACCGTGGCCCTGACTAAAAATCCGTAGTGATGCGAACTCCCCATTGGCCTAAGCGGTCCCTTCCCCATAGGTTTAAAGGAGTTGAGGTCACATATGGCCGCACTGTAGCCCTTTGCCCTTCTGAGTTTACAATCACAATAGGGTTAGTGGACATAGAACTATTGGCAACCCCTCCGAGACCTGCCTCTCCCAAGGCGTTGGAGGTTAATGGCCAAGCAGCAGGCCACTCCCTTAAAGAAACAATCGTCACATCTGCTCCAGTGTCTAATAATCCAGCCAGTCAGACCTTCTTGGGAGTGGCGTCACTAAGTTCAAGAACACAATGCATTTGTGGGCGTTGATCAGATACCGTCTGCACCCAATAGACTTGTGGCTTTCCCGTAGGACCAAAACCACCATTACCACGTGTAACGTTGTCCGTTTGTGGAACACAACTTCAAAATGGGACTAACTGAGCAAGTCGAGTTCCTTTCCCAATAGTCACAGGTGGTGTAGCTGTCGATATCATGGCACATATTTGTCCTGTGTAATCAGCACCCATCACGCCAACATGTACCATGAGGCCTTGTAAGGTGGTACTAGATCTTCCTATTAGGAAGGCACTTAAACCTTTGCCAATCGGCCCCCAAGCGTCCAGGGGCACCTTGTGTACGATGGGGGTGGCTCCCCAGAGTCCACCACTTCAATCCCTTCCTCACCCGTTATATGACTGCCCTCCTCATCGTCTGACTCAGGTGGCAAGGATGGAAAACCCAGACTCCAGATGGGGTTAGTAGGAATAGGAGGAGAAGGCCATGCCTCTGTTTCCCCCAAGGCCGGAGCGGGGGGTGCGGAGGGACGCACCACTCCTTCAGGGTGGATAACACCCATCCCTCTTTGAGTCTCTTTTACAGCTGCTATTTGGTCACGAGGCAACACGTACTTATATTGTTTATCTTTTGTGTTCATCGGGAGCAGTCCCTTATTTTCTTTAACGGCGATCTCCCGCCCCTTCATATCATCAACGGGAGGTTTGAAGGCCAAGGGCTCAGGGGCTGCGGACGGCTGTTCACTTCCTTCCGCTAAATCTTTCTGCTCCTTAAAGTTCTTTAATGTCTCTAACAAAAGTCGCCACGTTGTTAACAGTTCAATAACCGTTTTTGAGCCACGCGTAGTTTCCTCAAATAATGTCTGCCCTAGGTTCGTCCATTGCGTTACACTAAATGCCGTAACCAACGTTACTTCTACTCCCTGTTCCTTTCCCCACAATAGCATTTTTCGCAAAGTCTCTTCAGGGAGGATGACACCCTGCCGCTTCAACAGCAGCGTCCATGTGGAGGGTAGAGTCTGCTCTTCCTTAGTTAACTTCTCTCCCATGTCCCCAGTGGCTCACCTGCTACAGGTGTCTTCTTAAATATGATCTGGATCCGTCAACAGCTCTGCCCGCTGTCTTCAGCTTCACTGGGCTCCGTCCCCACGACTATTTCCAGTCGTCTTCTTCCTCAGTATCACCAATTGTCGTTTCAGTCGGGATGGACAGACGACAAGACTCTCCTTGAAGAGTTAAGTTAAGCTCTCTCTTTATTACAAACTTGGCTTTCTTATATATCTAATCTTTGGTTCACGCTCCATTCATGCGTTCTTTCTACGCATTCAATTGCTTAGGTTACAGAGCACACGCGCTCGTAGCTACAATACGATTGGTTGTTGAACTCCTCTTCACATTGCTCAAAATCTGGCTTTCTCACAGCCTAACTCTCCTTGTTCTCTGAAGCCATCTTCTTCTTTCTCCTTTTTGTTACATTGTCCTTATATGACGCAACTCGTGGCCTTCTTATGCGTACACTGCAATCTCTGTCTCTTCTGTCAAAGGGCCTACGGACCCACCGTATCCCCCAACAGTAGCCCAACGTTTTAAGGTGATGTCCCACCACCCTTTGCTCTTAGTGTAGCTTTGAACAGTCCATCATATGGGTTAGGGTTAGGGTTAGGGTTAGAGTTGAAGAGTCCATCATATGGTTATGGAGCAGACCACCTTGCGTGCCATCATACGGCACATGCAGGACAACCAGGCGGTCAGGCCCAGTCAGCGTGGGTTCACAAAAGGCAGGTCCTGCTTGACAAACCAGATCTCCTTCTACGAGAAGGTGACCCACTTTTCAGGTGGCAAAGAGGGAAAGACTGTGTATACAATCCCTTAGGCATAAACTGTTGACCAAGCCCGGGACTGGGATCGGATCCAGCCGCACCTAGACTCCCCTCTGAGAAGGAGTTTAGAAAGCCAGGGGGTCCTCTCTGCACCTTGACTCAATGGGAGGGTCTCCTTGACAGTTCTCTCTGATCCCCCCTCGAGACAGTAAAGAACCCAGTGTGCCTTGCCATCGAGTCTTGTTATTGCACTGTGGCGTTGACTACCAAACTTCATTAAATGGCTTTTTTAGAACAATAAGCATTTTGCTGCTTTTCCCTTGGGAGTGAAGTGCATTGCTCCGTTGTCAACACCCACTACGAGAGAGACACTGAGGTGCTGGAGCATGTCCAGAGAAGGGCAAGGAAGCTGGTGCGGGCTCTGGAGCATAAGTCTTGCAAGGAGCGGCTGAGGGAGCAGGGGTTGTTCAGCCTGGAGGAAAGGAGGCTGAGGGGAGACCTTCTCGCTCTCTACAGCTCCCTGAAAGGAGGGGGTAGCCAGGGGGGGTCGGTCTCTTCTCCCGCTTAGGAAGTGATAAGACAAGAGGAAATGGCCTCAAGCTGTGCAGGGGAGGTTTAGATAGGCTGTTAGGAACAAGTTCTTCACAGAAAAGGTTGTCAAGCGTTGGAACCGGCTGCCCAGGGAAGTGGTGGCGTTGCCATCCCTGGAGGTATTTAAAAGACGAGTAGATGCAGTGATGAGGGACATGGTTTAGTGGTAACTTGGCAGTGCTGGGATAATGCTTGGACTCGATGACCTCTAGGGTCTTTTCCAAGCCAAACGATTCTGTGATTCTATGACGGCACAGCCAGGGTTCAGGCTTCCAGCCAAAGGGGCTGGGGAGTCCCGCCTGTGGCAGGGGACGCGCGCAGAGGGACCACAGGCTGCAGCCAGAGCCGGCGGCAGGCTGACTCCCCCGGGAGAGCCCGGGTCACAGTGGGGGACAGGACGGGCTGCCCCTCCCGGCTGGGGTGGCGGGTCACAATGGGCCCTTAGTCACCTACCCATGTGACAGCTGGTGATGTCCAGCAGCACGTGCACGGCAGCCCCACAGTGTCCCGGACTCTCGTGAGAAGCAGACATGAGCGATCCGGCACCTGCAGGAAAGCGTGTGCGCAGAACGCGTATTTTCCTGCGACTATACCTGACAGAGCTGCTCCACGGGGCCAGGGTGTCTCCCCAAAGCTCCACCGTCCACAGCGGGTAAGAGCGCGGGGCTGGGCCGGGCCAGGGCCACAGGGACCCCAGGGCGTCTGGGCCCGGCGGCCCTTGCAGAGGGGCTGGGGGCAGGAGAGCCGCCGCCAGGGCCGGGTGGGCGAGGGGGGACTGCCCGCTGGAAAACGGCATCCTGCAGGAGTTCCCCCTGTCCCTGCCAGCCACCTCCTCCCTCCTCTGGCCAGGCCGCACCAGGCTGGGGCCGCTTGCCGTGGGCAGCCCCCTCCCCACCCTCACCTCTGTCCTCTGTCCCGCAGGACGGCGAGCGGTTGCCCTCAGAGCAGCCCTGCACCAGAGGCGGCAGAGGATGAAAGGGCCGGGGTGGCCACCGAGGACCATCAGCGGTCAGAAAGCCCCAGGCAACGCCAGCTGCAGAGTGAGGACTGGGACCGCGCCAGCCCCGTCGTCGTCGTCCAAGCGGAGGAGGAGAAGAGCCCCAGCACCCCCGCCATGAGTGGGTAGCGAGAGGATGCCAGGGGACCACCTCCAGCCTCGGGGCAGAGAGCAGGGCAGGGAGAGGCCGCTGGGCTGGCAGGAGGCAGCCGTACCGCCGGGCTGGGACCTCTCCCGCCCTGCTGCCAGCACCACCCCGGGGGAGACGGGGCATCAGCACCCTGGGCCAGGGCTTGCTGGGGGCAGGGCAGCGAGCACAGGGCTGGAGAGAGGGCCCCTCTCTTCCCTCTCCCTGCCCTGCTGCCTACATCTCTCCCCACCCTTGTTCTTCAACAGGTGGAGCTGCTTCTGCCTCCAGCTACTGGCTGGAGGGCAAGGACGAGGAAGCCCACGACTACATCTTGGCCTTCCTCGACGGCACCCAAAGGGTAACTGCAGCCTTTGCCAGGCAGGCTCTGCCCACGGCTGCCGGCCGCGTGCTGCCGTGCCTGCTGCCTGCGCGCGGGCCCTAGGGGGACTGCTGCCTGTGCAGGGCTGCTGCCCCCCCGGCCCCCTGCACCATGGCTGCACCCCTCGAGGCCCCGCTCCTGCTGGCCCTGCTCTGCCCCTCACCCTCCCTCTCTGTCTCTCTGCTCCCTGGCTGTCAGGATGAGGCCTCCAAGCTGAGGTTCCTGGCCTCCATCCGCACGCTCTGCACAGCCTGGCTGCGAGGCAGGTACCAGCCCGACTTCACATCGGCGTGTAAGCTGGTGGAGAAAATGGAGGTGAGGGCACCCAGTGGGGCCGAGGGAGGGGGGCAACGCTGGCCGAGCGCCGGCCCAGCGGGAAGGAGAGCACTCGGGCCCCTGGGCACAGGGGAGGGCGAGACGGGCCTCCCTGGGCACAGACCTGCCTGCCACGGGGCCAGTGCCGGGCAAGGGGCTGCTCTGGGGCCAGTGCCGGCCTGGGGGCGGCGGGGACCTGCCCGCCCCCCCCCCTGCAGACTGGTGCCGGCAACTGGCAGCTTCCCTGCCCCATCCTGCCCGTGCTCTCCCTCTCCAGGTCCTATGGAAAAAGGAGTCCCCTCGCAGCATGGATGCCGTGATGTGGCAGCAAGCCATGCTTGCCATCGCAGCAATGAGGTACCTGCCCCAGACCCTGGCCAGGCCGGAGCCCCCCACGGCGTGGGCCTGATGGCAGCAGGCGTCTCCCATCCTGGCAGGACCCTGGCACCTCTGCCGTTGGGCCTCTGCTCTCCCTCATGCTTGGCCCATGGCTGGGCCAGGGGGGAGGGCGGGGGCTGCTCAGGGGCTCCCCGCCGCCTCTTGGCTTTTCCCCAGGTGGGAGAGGCAGGAGGTGGAAAGGGGTTCGGGCTCCACCGGCCAGGACTGCCCTCTGTCCCTGCCTCAGCAGCACCGGGGAGGGAGCAGATGCCTCCAGGCATCCCTTCCCCACCTCTTACGGGTAGCACCCTGGCGACTGCCAGCCCCGACGCCTGCAGCCACCCTCCTGACCTGGAAGCCCTGGCATCCAAGCAACACCCCTCTCCTTGCAGCAACGTGCCTGAAGGCCTGCTGTACGAGCAGCTCCGCCCCTGCATCCACGACATCTGCTGTCTTGACCCAGCACAGAGGGACAGCCAACGTGCTTCTTTTGATGCTCAGGTAAGCGCGGGCTGAGCTACGGAAAGCCTGCCGCTCAGTCCCTGCGCGCGTTTTCCTAGCTGGCTTTGGCTGCGGGAAGACGACAGGTGAAGAAGGAAGAGCAGGGAGAGCCTGAGGCCGCTCCCAGGTGCAGAGGGCAGCTGCAGGCCGCCTCAGGTGGAAGGAATGCAAGCCAGCTCCCTGCAAGGAAGAAGGGCCGGGGCAAGTGGGCCACCCGCTCTATCCCCTTACAGATCTTGAAAACACTGGACAGGATGCTGGAGGTGGTGATGCATGAAGCTTCGCTGAGTTCCAGCGTCCAGAGAGTGGAGATGATCTTGCAGGTCAGGCATCTGCCAGGAGTCAGGCATCTGCCAGGAGCAGGGCTCTCGGGGTCTCTTCCTTGCCCTACCCCAAAGAGGGGCGTAGGGAGCTACGCCCTCCAGAACACTTCTGGAGCGTGCACAGCCCAGCCCGGAACTGGAGCAGCGGAAGGAGTCTGAGTGCCTTTCCCCGCTCCCCTGCTCTGGCAGCTGGCACTGCTGAGCCACCGCCCTCGCCACCCACCCCGTGCCCGCTCTCCTCCCCAGAAGGCAGCAGGGCAGAGAGCTGCTGGGACGTGGCCATGGTGCAAGGGCAGTCCAGCCCCGAAGCTGCGGAGGCAGAGGTGCTGGCACCTCCCTGGGGCAGGTCCCCGTGGAGGTTCCTGTCCTCCCACAGAGGGGACGTGCGGCCGTTTCTGGAGGAGCGTGAGGGAAGGGGCAGAGGTGGCTGGGGGGATGGCATCCGCCTACCTCCCTGACTGCCGCAGGTCACCAGCTGTTGGCAACGGTCCCCGAGGTTGCGAGGTGGCTGGACCCCAGTCCAGGCTTCCTCCCATGCAGGGCAAGCCTCAGCAGCACGCTGCGTAAACCCAGCAGGTGCTTGGCAGAGCCACCGCTCTGGGAGCTGCCGTCATTTCCCAAGGTCGACCATCGGCTTTTGCCTTCCCAGGTCCTGCTGTCCCTCACGACATCCCCGGAGGTGACCAGACGCCGGAGGGCTGTGGGGAGGATTGTAAGCCTGAGCCAGCACTTGAGACCTGAAACCATGCTGGAGGTAGGGGGCCTGCGACCTCTTGGCACCCCTCGCCCCGTCCTGCTGCCCCAGCGTAGCCGGTAGCGCTGGGCTCCCTGCGAGGGAAGCCTGGGTGTGGGGCAGGGGATTGGGATTGGGAAGGCTCGGCCCTGCGCCAGCATCTTGGACCCTCTCTCCTGGAGCCGCTCCCTCCCGTGCCTTTGTTCTCGGCAGCCAGCTCCGTCCCAGGGCACGGGAGCATTTTGCAGGCCCAGCCCTGGCAGCCCTCCCTCTCTCCCTGCCTCCCTGCCTCCCCCGGGCTTCTGCCCAGCACGCTGCTCGCCCCGAGGCGGCTGCCACAGGCTGGGTCTCCATGGGGTGCAGCGCGGGGCAGAGCCCTCCAGAGCTCCGGCTACTGCTCCGTTCTCTCTGCCACAGGACGAGCCACACAACTTGGCCTGCAAAGGCATCAGCCCCTTCTTCTACCTGAAGAAGCCTCTGCCATTCCTGGGGCAGGCGCTAGGGCTGCTCACCCTGTGCTATGCCGAGGAGGACCAGGAGATCAGCTGGGGGGCTGGGCAGGCCCTGTGCCTCTTCCACAGGTTCATTCTGCTGCGACATGGTAAGAGAAGCTGGGGCGGGCTGGGGCCTTCCAGCCACAGGGGCCCGGGCATGGCGCCGCGCCACCTCGGCCCCCCCTCCTCTGCTAGAGGAAGGGGCAGCAAACTCCTCCCAGGCTGGAGCAGGGCAGCAGCCGTGCCGCACCAAGCCCCGGGCCCAGGCAGCCCGCCTCGGAGCGGCAGCCTGCGGCCTGTCCCGAGAACCCTTGGGCTGGAGAGCCTGTGGCAGCAGCGTGCCCGGCCTTCTCTCCTCCTGCCCCCGAGCAGAAAGCCAGTCCCCACGCTCCTGCCCTTACGCAGCCTAAGAGGCGGTTTCCCCTCCTTGCCTGCCACCCTGCCACTTCTCCAGCTCCCCACAGAACAGAGAGCCAGGCACAGAGCTCTCCTTCATGCCCTCACCTGCTGCCCCAGCTCTGCCTTCTTCCTGCCGCTCACGCTGTCTTTTCCCTCCTGCCCAGCCTACCACGCAGCACTCGTGGACCCGGCCGTAGAACGGGATCGGGAAGGCATCAGCACCTTCTGGCCCAAGGAAGCCATTGACAGCGGGATGGTAACAAACTCCTCCCTTCCTGGGGGTCTTGGCCATGGCGCTGGCAGGAGGCTGAGACGAACCAGTGCATCAGCCACGGCGGGCGATGGCACAGCCTCCCACCCCTCGGGCTGTGGGGAGCCACCGCTTTGGAGTAGTCCAAAGCTTTAGCCCAGCATCACCGCCGCAGCTCCGGCCGTCCTGGCCACCGGCGAGCTCTGCTTGCCGGCAGAGCCAGCAGTGCCCGCCACCAGGGCACTCAGTGTGACACCTTTTCCCTCCCTCTCTCCCTCAGACATTTGGCAGAGCCTTCCTCCCACCCGAGAGGAGCGACTTCCTCCTCGCCATCTTGACAAACATGGCAGACCCAAGGGTCTCTGACACCCAGCTGGTTGCCAAGATTGTGGAGCACGTCTTGAAAGGCTTCGACCTGCGGCTGACCAAGGTAGGCAGCGTGCAGCCGGCTTGCCCTGTGCACGTGCCCTGCAGGGGCCGTTCCCCCCGCCCCGAGGCCAGGGCTCGGAGCGCTCAACGGGCAGGCTTTGAGGCCAGCGAAGGGCGGCGCGAGGGAAGCAGTTCTTGGTGGCAGTGGGGCCATGGCTGTGCTCCAGCCCGCTCCAGCCCACTGCCTCCGACAGGTGGAGGAGCTCGTGGAGGCCATGCACAGGCAGCTGGCCTGCATCAGCCAGGAGCCACTCCAGGACATCCTGAGGAGGACCCTTCTCCGAGTGGCCACCTTCAGCCCTCAGGAGGTGGTCACTGGCCTGCTGAAGGTTTCCCCGCACTGTGACGGGTACGTGGCGCGACAGCCTCGGGGGCAGCTCGGGACCTCCGGGGCCTGAGCAAGCCGAAGAGGTGGTGGCCGAGGTGGCCCCGCTGACAGTGTGCTCTGGCTCTGCAGGACTGCCCGGGCCATGTGGAACATGCTGGCCTGTGAGCGCAGCCTCGGGAACACGGTGCTGTGGGCGCTGCTGCGGGTCAATCAACAATTCACCATCCAGTGCAGCAGCAAGGAAAACTACAACTGCCAATGTTTCCTGGCCGTGAGTGTCTGGTCAAGGCTTGGTCCATCCTGCCCGGGGCTGCACGCCCCTCTCCAGCCCCTCTGGCCCTCTCCATCCGCCCCCAAAGCCAGCCCTCCCCGGGGCACCTGGCCCAGGGCCCTCGGGCCACAGCCGGGCAGGGCAGTGCGTGCCGCTCGGCCCCACGGCGTGCAGGCAGGCCGCCTGCCCTGGCCCTGCTGCCCTCGGCGGCCCCCCTCCCCGCCCGCCGCCTCCAGCTGGCTCGGCAGCGGGGAAGCCCGGGGCAGGGTGGCTGCTGGCCAGAGCAGGCTGTGCCGCAGGGACACGACTCCAGTGAGAGCCGTGCTGGGCTGTTTCTGCAGGTGGCCCGTGCCATGCACGAGATCTTCCTGGAGCCCTCCAGCCGACGGTCCGTGCATTTGCTTCTTAGCCGGCTCTTCATGGAAGTGCTCTTCCAGATCTCACACAGCCTGCACAGCCCACAGATGGGCTGCTGCCTCTCTTGCAGTGCGAGCAGGACACCCAACCATCCTTCATTGCTCAGGTGCTCCGGCACTCCTCGGGTGCCCCATCCCCGTCCCTGGGCTCTCCCCGGGCCCAGAGCCAAAGCCGGGACTGGGGCTCCACGTGTGACCACGCTTTTCTCTGCCTGCAGGAGCGCAGTGAGCGCCATGCAAGCTCTCTTCCAGTGCCTGGGCGGTGCCTCCCTGGTCGAAGACATCGGGAGGCAGGGTGCCTGGGACATGCTCACGAGCGCCGAGACCTACCACAGCGGTGTCGCCGTGCTGGCTAGGTGAGAGCCTGCTCAGCCGTCCTTGCCTGCCCGGGCGTTTCTCCCCTGGCGGTGAAGGGCCGCCTGTACGATCCTCGTCCTGGTGGGTGGTGGAGCGCGAGCAGCCAAGGCCGGGCACACAAGCTGCCCCCCAGCTGGCAGCGCAGTCCCAGAGAGGTTGCCTGCCCAGCTCGGTGCTGCCAACGCCTTCTTCCCCCGGCCAGGGTGCTGCGGCGTGAAGAACCGGCCTGCTGCATCACTGTGTCTGAGCAGGCGGTCAACAGCCTCTTGCAGTGTCAGGCCGTGCAGGACGTTGGCGCCATGACGGTCTTCGTGGAGGTGGGCCTGCTGGCACGCGCTGCCTCTCTGAGGGCAGGCGGGGGCAAGCCGGGCTGCCTGCGTGGACAGAGGGCTGAGGGGAGGCGGCGAGGGCCCTCTGTGGACCCTGCTGCCTCCCGCCTGGGCTGTGACCGGCCCCGGTGCCTTGCCCCGAGCCGTCCGGGAGCTCTGCTGCCTGTGCTGGGCTCTCAC
This sequence comes from Rissa tridactyla, assembly GCF_028500815.1. Taxonomy (NCBI): domain Eukaryota; kingdom Metazoa; phylum Chordata; class Aves; order Charadriiformes; family Laridae; genus Rissa; species Rissa tridactyla. Next base: position 5,571,900 of record NC_071497.1, read on the forward strand.
TCTGCTGCCAATTGCGTTTCAGCTCCTGGATTACACCGATTGTGAGCACGTCCACGGCCAGTTCCTGGACATCCTGGAGTCCCACATGAAGAGCAAGAACGTGGTGCTCCGCAGGCTGGTAGTCGGAAGCCTGGTCACGCTGTCCAGGAGACAGGACCAGGTGGGCAGGGGCAGCTGGGCACAGTGTGGGTGTCCGCCTGGGGCTGGGCTGCAGGTGCGGAGCGTGCAGCGGCTTGCTCGGGCTTTGCCAGGAATCGGGAGCGGCGGGACCACTGCCTGCTCCCCCCGCTGCCCCGTTCAGTGGCCCGTGACCACTTCAGGCCCGGCCCTGGGCTGAGCCGCACATGGAGAGATCTCCGCCTGACCGGCCCTGCAACCTCGACACGCAGCGTGGCTTTAGCGGTGTGCTCCTCGATTGCATCGCATGACAAAAGGGTATGTTTCTCGTAGGTGGGAACGCTGCAAGACCTGCTGCCAGAGGTCGTGCAGCTACTGCAGGACAGCGACTGCGACGTTAGGACAGCAGCCCTGACTGCCCTCAGCAACGTGCTCCACCTGGCTGTCCCCATTGCTCTGCAGCTGGTCAGGATGCTTCCGCCCCTCTTTGAAAACGTAAGGCGTCGGGAGAGCGGAGGCATGGTTAGCATGCCGGGGGGGGCATGCGTGCCGGTCTGGGGTGGTGCGTCCCTCTGCGCGCATGCCCACTGGCCCGTGAGTCCTTCTCCTCACTGCAAAGGGAGAGCCACAAGCATTTGTCCCCTCACCGTCGGCTTGGAGGAGCCAGGACGGAGGTCCTCCCCTCTTCCTTCTCTCCTCCTAGGAGTCCAGCTACGTGCGAAAGTGCTCCATCCTCCTCTGCACAGATGCGATGGAGGTTGCAGGCAGCATCCACAAAGAACATATGCAGAAGGATGTGCAGAGGATCCTGATGCCCCTGTTCTTCCACCTGCATGACAAGGACCACAGCGTGGCTCAGGTGGGGATTTCTAAGCCCTTTGAAGGTGCTGCAGCTGGGGCCCTGAGGAGGGCTCCGAGCCCCTCCCAGCTGGCAGCAGCTGAGGAGGTGGGCAGGGACATGTCCTACCCCTGCCCTGCTCGATGCAGCAGAGCAGAGCAGCAGTGCGTGGCCACCCTAACACCTAAGGCCTGGAGCTCCCCTGGGCTTCCCAGGGGCGCCTGCAGATGCCTGAGGCCAGGGCTTGGACCCACAACCCTTGCTGCCCCCCTGCCCTGCACAGGGACCCCCAGATCCTGTCCCCTGAGCGGCGGTGCCATCTCCCACTCTCTGCTGCTCTGCAGGCCTCCTGGGAAGCCCTCCTGGGAGCTGCCAAGTTCCTGAAGCGGAGGCAGATCAGGAAGCTGCTGGAGACAAAGCAGCCATGGCGGATCGGCAAGTGCCTGGTAAGGGCAGCCTCGAAGCCCCACAGCCAGCCTGGAGAAGCCCCTCTCCCCCAGCACCCAGCGCGTGGGGCTGGCAGCTGGGCCCCTGCCTACTGCGGCGTCCTGGGGGCGCGGGCAGGGGAAGGCAGGAAAGGCCAGCCCCGGGCACAGGGGGAGGCTCTGGGCCAACCCTGTCCCCTCCTGCTCTCTCCAGCTGGCGGAGGGCAGAGGCAGAGCGGAGGAGTACCTGTGGCAGAGCCTGCTCTACCTGCGGAGCCCACAGCAGCCCTTGCGCGAGGCAGCCGTCAGGTTCATCGGTGAGCCACAACCCGGCCGGGGGTCCCTCCCTGCCCCGCGGCAGCTGAGCCCCAGCCACGGCTGCTGCCAAATGCACCGGGAGCCTGCAGAGCCCCGACTGCCCGATCGCTGGGGCGGGCAGGCCAGCGGGGTCTGTGATGGGCTGTGTGTGCCTAGGGCTCGCCGGGCGGCAGCTGAGGGATGTGCGCCAGGAGGAGCTCCAGGTCATCTACGACGGTGAGCGAGGGCAGCGGGGTGTGTGCCGGGGCTGGCAGGGAGAAGAAGAGCCCCTGGTAGGGAGCTCCGGTCCCTGCCCTGGCCAGGGAGGGCTTGTGGGGCATTGGTGGCCAGCATCTTGTGGCTCATGCCAACGCCTCTGGCTCCCTCCTGGCCTTGGGAAGAGCTGGGGCAGGGCACGAGGGGCCCTGGCCGCAGGGGCTCCGGAGCTTTCTGCAGATCTGGGCTCTCACCTCGCCTCTCTTCCTTTCTGCCCCAGCTCTTGAAGGCGCGGCAAGCGACAGCAGCCTCTGGGTCTCTTCCCTGGCGGCTCAAACCCTGCTGAAGGTGAAGGATGTGGTGGAAAAGCCTCGCTCCAGATTCCGCCTGCAAGCGCTGTGGTCCCAGCCTTGGGGGCGATGGAGGAGGAGGAGGAGGAGGAGGAGGAGGAGGAGGATGAGGAGGAGCGCAGCCAGCCTGCCTGTGTCTCTCAGCCAGTAATAAAAAGACAGTGGAACTTCACGTGGTGTTTGAGCTCTTCTTGCCCGTCCTGCACTGCCCTGCTCCCCCTCAGACACACATGGGGACCTACTCTGCCAGGCCGCCCTCACACTGTGCAGAGCACCGCCACCCCCCGACAGCTGAATGGGCCGCATCGGGGCTGTCCATCTACAAAATTGGCTGTGTCGGAGCCGGTTGCTTCTCTACCACGTGCTGAGCAGAGCGGCAGTACCTCCCCCAGGCACGCTCGGGGTGCTGGGAGGGGTGGAGAGTGGCTGCACCAGCGGTGGCGATACCATAAGCCCACGATTAAGGACTCTCTAAGACTCAATTTTGGAGTGTTAGAAAGCAGGCATTCTTTATTGCAGCGCTGGGCGGACCAGGAACCCCTTCGCCTAATGTGCAAGCCGGGTTGCTCAACTACAAAGGTTAGAAGCAAGCGGAATATACACCTTAATTACATTTCCCAGAAATTATTAACATATTCCTATTATTACCTAGAACTCATTACTATATGTAGGGAAGATCTTGTGGGGGAAGTAAAGGCTGGTGGCCATCTAGGGCACAGTGATCGTGAGATGATTGAATTTCTGATTCTTGGGGAAACAAGGAGAGGGGTTAGCACAAGTGCAGCCCTAGACTTCCGGGGGGCAAATTTTGACCCGTTGAGAAGACTGCTGGACAAAATCCCTTGGGAGGCTGCCCTGAAGGATATAGAAGCCCAGGAAGGCTGGACATACTGCAAGAGAGAAGTCTTAAAGGCACAGCAGGAGGCTGTCCCTGTGTGCCGAAAAACAAGTAGGCGGGGAAGGAGACCAGCCTGGCTAAGTAGGGACCTTTGGCTGGACCTCAAGAACAAAAGGAGAGTCTATGACCTCTGGAAGAGGGGGCAGGTCTCTCATGAAGACTGTAAGGATATAGCGAAGCTATGCAGGGAGAAAATTAGGAGAGCCAAAGCGCAGCTAGAGCTCAACCTAGCTACAGCTGTTAAGGATAACAAAAAATGTTTCTATAAATTCATTAACAACAAAAGGAGGATTAGGGAAAATCTCCCTCCCTTATTGGATGCAGAGGGAAACAGAGTCACAAAGGATGAGGAAAAGGCTGAGGTGCTCAATGCCTACTTTACCTCAGTCTTTAGCAGTGGAACTAGCTGTTCCCTGGGCACCCAGCCTCGTGAGCTAGGAGACAGGGAGGGGAAGCTGAAGGAGGTCATCACAATGAAAGAGGAAGTGATCTACCACCTGCTACGCCGCTTGGATGCGCACAAGTCTATGGGACCGGGTGGGTTACATCCAAGAGTGCTGAAAGAGTTGGCAGACGTGCTCGCCAAGCCACTTTCCATGATCTACCTGAAGTCATGGCTAACTGGGGAGGTCCCAATGGACTGGAGGGTAGCAAACGTAGGGCCCGTCTACAAAAAAGGCAGAAAGGAGGATCCGGGAAACTGTAGGCCTCTCAGTCTGACCTCGCTAGCAGGGAAGCTCATGGAGCAGACCATCTTGAGTGCCATTACAAGTCATATAATGGACAAGCAGGGGATCAGGCCCAGTCAGCATGGGTTTAGGAAAGGCAGGTCCTGCCTGACGAACCTGATCTCCTTCTGTGACAAGATGACCCGATTGTTGGATGAGGGAAAGGCTGTGGGCATTGTCTACCTAGACTTTCGAAAAGCATTTGACACTGTCCCCCATAGAATTCTCATGGAAAAACTGGCGGCTCGTGGCCTGGATGAGCATACGATCGGCTGGATCAAGCACTGGCTGGCTGGGCGGTCCCCAAGAGTGGTGGTCAATGGAGTTAAATCCAGCCGGCGGCCGGTCACAAGTGGTGTCCCTCAGGGCTCGGTGTTGGGACCATTTCTGTTCAACATCTGTGTCGATGACCTTGATAAGGACATGGAGTGTATCATCAGCAAGTTTGCAGATGACGCGAAGCTAAGCGGGAGTGTTGATCTCCGTGAGGATAGGGAGGCTCCACAGAGAGACTTGGATAGATTGGACCGATGGGCCAATGCTAACGGTATGAGCTTCACCAAGGCCAAGTGCCGGGTCCTGCACTTGGGCCACAAGAACCCCATGCATCGCTGCAGGCTTGGGGCAGTGTGGCTGGAGAGCTGCCTGTCAGAAAAGAACCCGGGGGTTCTAATTGACAAGCGGCTGAACGTGAGCCAGCAGTGTGCCCAGGTGGCCAAGAGGGCCAATGGCCTCCTGGCTTGTATTAGAAATAGTGTGACCAGCAGGAGGAGGGAGGTGATTGTCCCCCTGTACTCAGCACTGGTGAGGCCACCCCTTGAGTATTGTGTCCAGTTCGGGGCACCTCAACACGAGAGAGATCTCGAGGTGCTGGAGTGAGTGCAGAGGAGGGCAACGAAGCTGGTGAAGGGCCTGGAGAATAAATCTGATGAGGAGCGACTGAAGGAGCTGGGAGGGTTTAGTTTGAGGAAGAGGAGGCTGAGGGGAGACCTCATCGCTCTCTACAACTACTTGAAAGGCCATTGTAGAGAGGTTGGTGCTGGTCTCTTCTCACAGGTAATTGGCGATAGAACAAGAGGGAATGGCTACAAGCTGCAACAGGGTAGGCTTCGGCTGGACATAAGGGAAAAATTCTTCACAGAAAGAGTGGTCAGACACTGGAATAGGCTGCCCAGGGAGGTGGTGGAGTCACCATCCCGGAATGTGTTTAAGAGTCGTTTAGATGTGGTGTTGAGGGATATGGTGTAAGGGAGAACTTTGTAGAGTGGAGTTGATGGTTGGACTCGGTGATCCCAAGGGTCTTTTCCTACCTAAATGATTCTATGGTTCTGTGATTTAATGCATGGCTTTGGGCTCCATCTGTCAGAACGGTCTCTCAGGGCAGGTGAGGTGCTGTGTGGGGCTGGACTGTTGCACGCTGTATTGTTGGAACCTGTGGCTGGTGTACACGGTGCGGCTCATGCCCACAGTCCATGGGCTGAAGGTGTAGATCTTGACGAAGCCGCTGGGCACCAGCTGCTGAGGTCAGTTCTGATCCCATCATCGCAGCGCTTTACTCGTTTTTTCACGCAAGTCCATCTGTCCTTAACTTGGGTGATTCTTACTGTAGTACCACCGATAGCAATTAGAGTAATAAGGACACAGTGGCAGGGTTACTTAGCAATTAACATCATGCAATTTGATTCCTTGGCTATTCTCGCCCAAAATCAGATCCCCATGAGGTGCACATCGGACTTCCCCATCGTTCCGCATCACCCACCAAGCACGCCCAGGTCCTTGGGCAAAAGCACTCCCATGGGTGGGTTTGCCTTTGCCTGAGGCAGGACTAACCCCGACTGTCTTCCCTAAAGTATTCTTCATGTGCACTTCGGGGACTTTATCCCCTTCTACGGGCCGTGGAAGTTTTGTTTGGGCAGGGCCAGCTCGACTGGTAGTTCCCCTGGTGTTGTCTAGCCAGGTAGCTTTTGCTAAATGTGTAGCCTGCCGTTTCAGTCGGGACGGACAAACGACAAGACTCTCCTTGAAGAGTTAAGTTAAGCTCTCTCTTTATTGCAAACTTGGCTTTCTTATATATCTAATCCTTTGTTCACGCTCCGTTCAGTACCTCCCCCAGGCACGCTCGGGGTGCCGGGAGGGGTGGAGAGTGGCTGCACCAGCGGTGGCGATACCGTAAGCCCACGATTAAGGACTCTCTAAGACTCAATTTTGGAGTGTTAGAAAGCAGGCATTCTTTATTGCAGCGCTGGGCGGACCAGGAACCCCTTTGCCTAATGTGCAAGCCGGGTTGCTCAACTACAAAGGTTAGAAGCAAGCGGAATATACATCTTAATTACATTTCCCAGAAATTATTAACACATTCCTATTATTACCTAGAACTCATTACTATATGTAAATGTCCTTGACGCATGCGCATCCATGTCCATTGGTGGTCTTCTGGGGTCCTGCTCGTCACTAAGTCCAGTCTGGGTCTTCCCCAGTGCCTGCCGGTGACGTCATCCTGGGAGCTTAATGCAGTTTTGTATATAGCGTATCTATTTCAGTATTTTCCTTTTTATTTTATTCTTAATATTTTATTAAAGTAGTTTAGTTTCTTCTAAACTCGTTGTCCTGGTTCCGGTGGGGATAGGGTTAACTTTTCCTGGTATTCCATGCCATGTGAGCCACGCCCACCCTGAGCTGCCGGGGGAGGGGGCAGGAAGTTGCTGCTTAAAAGCGGGCTGGGGCGGCCCGGGTCCGGCCGGCGAGCGGCGAGCGGCGGGGGGAGCGGCGGTTCCGTAATCGCGTTTGTATATTCCCCTATCCGTGTTGTTGTTGTTGTTGTTTGCCTGTTCCCTTTGCTGTTCTATTAAACTGCCTTTGTCTCAACCCAAGAGTCTTGCCTTTTCTTACGATTCTTCCTGTGTTTGGAAGGCACGAGCGAGCGGCACGTGGTTCTTTGTTGCCGTCTGAGGCTAAACCACGGCAGTCATTTTTGGCGCCCAACGTGGGGCTCGAAGGGTTGAGATAACGACAGAATCCAACTAGAACGTGGAAAAAACGGTTTTGGGTTTTTTTTTGTATGCATTTATTTTATTAGGTAAGTAGTCACTGGTCATCATGTTGCTTGGTTTGTTCTCATGGCTGTGTTACATAAATTCCTATATGGCTTATGTACTCCCTGCGATGCTGTTTACCATGTCTGGAACAGGGATGAGGATTATCATTCTGCTGTCCTGTGCGATATCTGTTTATGATATGATAACATCACTGTTCAGACGGCTATTTTGGGGTGTTTATGCGGTTTTGCTGTCCTGTCCGTACATTGGACACCGTCTCTCAGAATTTGTTAATAATTTCCCCAGCCCTTTTGCCTCCCTTTTCTCCTTCGGGTCAGGTATGACAGCTTTTGAGAATTTTGAATATCCTTGGGATACTCAAACTAGCGTGTTCGTAGTGCTATGTCTCCTGAATACGTTCCAGGTCTTGTTTAGGGTTAAGCGACTATTTAAGACTACCACCCGGAGATCTGCTCCGAGGCTGGATAGTCAGGGGTGGCATGGCATGTGGGAGAGCATGGGCAGGTACCTAGAGAACTACTCACCTCCAATGGTCTGGGACTTTACCCCTGAACAATTACAGGACCCTGATAAAGTGGTAGAATATTTGAAGGGAAAATGCTGTGGCTATTCTAGAGAGGCACAACTCACCGCGCTGTGCTGGGCCCTGGCCAGTATCTACCAGGCACTGCTCAGAATTATGCAGCACCCTCAAGGGGAAGAGATGGAAACCAGACCTGCGGCGGCCCCTGCGGCTGCTGCAGCCCCTGCGGCAGCCCCTGCGGCGGCCCCTGCGGCTGCTGCAGCCCCTGCGGCAGCCCCTGCGGCGGCCCCTGCGGCTGCTGCAGCCCCTGCGGCGGCCCCTGCGGCTGCTGCAATCCTTGTGACGGACACTGCGGCTACTGCAATCCTTGCGACAGACACTGCGGCTACTGCAACCCCCGTGGTAGCCACTGCCACTGAACCAGGGAACCAACCCATGCCAGTATCAGTTGCCCCCATACAGAAGAAGAAGTACACAAAGAAATCAGTTCGCTTAGTAAGAGATGATGATGAACCAGGGCCATCACGAGAGCAGGAGGAAGAGGCAGAACCAGAGATAATTACTCGATCCCTATCCTTGAGTGAGCTGCGGGATATGCGAAAAGATTTTAGCCGACTTTCAGGCGAGCACATTGTCACCTGGCTGCTCCGGTGCTGGGATAATGGGGCCAGTAGCCTGGAATTAGAGGGTAGGGAGGCCAGGCAGCTGGGATCCCTGTCTAGGGAAGGCGGCATTGACAAGGCGATCGGGAAAAAGACCCAAGCCCTCAGCCTCTGGAAACGACTCCTATTAGGCGTGAGGGAGAGGTACCCCTTCAGCGAGGATGTTGTATGTCAGCCAAGCAAGTGGACTACCATGGAAAGAGGTATCCAGTACCTGAGAGAATTAGCCGTGCGGGAGATGATTTATTATGACTTGGACAATGCAGACTTACCCACAGACCCTGATGAGGTGCGATGCACAAGGCCCATGTGGCGGAAGTTTGTACGGAGCGCACCATCGTCATATGCCAACTCCCTGGCAGTAATGGAATGGAAAGGTGAAGAGGGACCAACGGTGGATGAGGTAGCTGGCCGGCTCCGGCGATATGAAGAAAGTCTCTCTTCCCCCCTTGTCTCAGCTGTGGAGAAACTGTCGCGGAAGGTCCAGCAACTTGAAGAGAATATGTCCTACTCCCCACCTGCACGGGCCAGCATCTCAGCTATTAGAAGCAGGCATTTCCCCACTCAAGAGAGAGAGTACAGAGGGTACACACCACGAGGCACCCTGTGGTTCTACCTGCGGGACCACGGAGAGGACATGAGGAAGTGGGACGGACAACCTACTTCGATCCTGCGGACACGGGTACAGGAGTTGCAAGGAAGGACAACCACAAAAGGGGATCCCTCCAGGAAAAGTGCCGCCCCAGTTTCCAGTGGGCCATTCCCCAGACAAAGCAGAAGGCTTGATCTTGCTTCTGATCCTCTTGAAGGAACTTCCAAGTCATTTATGCAAGAAGTGAGTAATGGATACTATGACCAGTATTAGGGGGGCCCTGCCTCCGGCCAGGTGGAGGAAAGGGATAACCGGGTTTATTGGACGGTGTGGATTCGATGGCCTGGCACATCAGACCCACAGGAGTATAAGGCTCTAGTGGACACGGGTGCGCAGTGTACTTTAATACCATCAAGCTATAGAGGGGCAGAACCCATTTGTATTTCTGGGGTGACAGGGGGATCCCAAGAGTTGACTGTACTGGAGGCAGAAGTGAGCCTAACTGGGAATGAGTGGCAAAAGCATCCCATTGTGACTGGCCCAGAGGCTCCATGCATCCTTGGTATAGATTACCTCAGGAGAGGGTATTTTAAGGACCCAAAAGGGTACCGCTGGGCCTTTGGCATAGCTGCTTTGGAGACAGAGGAAGTTAAACAGTTGTCTGCCTTGCCTGGTCTCTCGGAGGATTCTTCTGTTGTGGGGTTGTTGAGGGTCAAAGAACAACAGGTGCCGATTGCTACCACAACGGTGCATCGGCGGCAGTATCGCACTAACCGAGACTCTCTGATTCCCATCCATGAGCTGATTCGTCAACTAGAGGTTCAAGGAGTGATCAGCAAGACTCGCTCACCCTTTAACAGTCCCATATGGCCGGTGCGAAAATCTAATGGAGAGTGGAGGCTAACTGTAGACTATCGTGGTCTGAATGAAGTCACGCCACCGCTGAGTGCTGCTGTGCCGGACATGCTAGAACTCCAGTACGAACTGGAGTCCAAGGCAGCCAAGTGGTATGCCACGATTGATATAGCGAATGCATTCTTCTCAATCCCTTTGGCAGCAGAGTGCAGGCCACAGTTTGCTTTCACTTGGAGGGGCATCCAATACACCTGGAATCGACTGCCCCAGGGGTGGAAACACAGCCCCACCATTTGCCATGGACTGATCCAGACTGCACTGGAACAGGGTGAAGCTCCAGAACATCTGCAGTACATTGATGACATCATTGTATGGGGAAACACAGCAGAAGAAGTTTTTGAGAAAGGGAGTAAAATAGTCCAAATCCTTCTGAACGCTGGTTTTGCTATAAAGCGAAGTAAGGTCAAGGGACCTGCGCAGGAGATCCAGTTTTTAGGAATAAAATGGCAAGATGGACGCCGTCAGATTCCAATGGATGTGATCAACAAAATAGCAGCTATGTCTCCACCAACTAGTAAAAAGGAAACACAGGCTTTCTTAGGTATTGTGGGTTTTTGGAGAATGCATATCCCAGATTACAGTCAAATTGTAAGCCCTCTGTATCAAGTAACCCGGAAGAAGAATGATTTTAAATGGGGTCCTGAGCAACGACAAGCTTTTGAACAAATCAAACAGGAAATAGCCCATGCAGTGGCCCTGGGGCCAGTCCGGGCAGGACAAGATGTTAAAAATGTGCTCTACACTGCAGCCGGGGAGAACGGCCCTACCTGGAGCCTCTGGCAGAAAGCACCAGGGGAGACTCGAGGTCGACCCCTAGGGTTTTGGAGTCGTGGATACAGAGGATCCGAAGCCCGCTACACTCCAACAGAAAAAGAGATATTGGCAGCATATGAAGGGGTTCGAGCTGCTTCGGAAGTGGTTGGTACAGAAGCACAGCTCCTCTTAGCACCTCGACTGCCGGTGCTGGGTTGGATGTTCAAAGAAAGGGTCCCCACCACACATCATGCAACCGATGCTACATGGAGTAAGTGGATTGCACTGATCACGCAGCGAACTCGAATGGGAAACCCCAGTCGCCCAGGAATTCTGGAAGTGATCATGGACTGGCCAGAAGGCAGGGATTTCGGAATGTCACCAGAGGAGGAGGTGACGCGTGCAGAAGAGGCCCCACCATATAATAAACTGCCAGAAAATGAGAAGAAATATGCCCTGTTCACTGATGGGTCCTGCCGTATTGTGGGAAAGCATCGAAAGTGGAAGGCTGCTGTGTGGAGTCCTACACGACGGGTTGCAGAAGCCAGTGAGGGACAGGGTGAATCGAGCCAGTTTGCAGAGGTGAAGGCTATTCAGCTGGCTTTGGACATTGCTGAGCGAGAAAAATGGCCAGTACTTTATCTCTACACTGACTCATGGATGGTGGCAAATGCTCTGTGGGGATGGTTACAGCAGTGGAAGCAGGGCAACTGGCAGCGCAGAGGCAAACCCATCTGGGCTGCTGACCTATGGCAAGATATTGCTGCCCGGATAGAGAATCTGGTTGTGAAAGTACGCCATGTAGATGCCCACGTACCAAAGAATCGGGCCACGGAGGAACATCAGAACAACCAGCAGGTGGATCGGGCCGCTAGGATTGAAGTGGCTCAGGTGGATCTGGACTGGCAACATAAGGGTGAACTATTCATAGCTCGGTGGGCCCATGACTCCTCAGGCCATCAAGGGAGAGATGCGACATATAGATGGGCTCGTGACCGAGGGGTGGACTTGACCATGGACACTATTGCACAGGTCATCCATGAATGTGAGACATGCGCTGCGATCAAACAAGCCAAGTGTTTGAAGCCTCTTTGGTATGGAGGGCGATGGCTGAAATACAAATATGGGGAGGCCTGGCAGATTGATTATATCACGCTGCCACAAACCCGTCAAGGCAAGCGCTATGTGCTCACAATGGTGGAAGCAACCACTGGATGGCTGGAAACATACCCTGTGCCCCATGCCACTGCCCGGAACACTATCCTGGGCCTTGAAAAGCAAGTCCTGTGGCGACATGGTACCCCAGAGAGAACTGAGTCGGACAATGGGACTCATTTCCGAAACAGCCTCATAGACACCTGGGCCAAAGAGCATGGTATCGAGTGGGTGTATCACATCCCCTATCACGCCCCAGCCTCTGGGAAGATAGAACGATACAATGGACTGTTAAAAACTACACTGAGAGCAATGGGTGGTGGGACTTTCAAACACTGGGATACGCATTTAGCAAAAGCTACCTGGCTAGTTAACACCAGGGGATCTAACAATCGGGCTGGCCCTGCCCAATCAAAACTTCCACGTACTGTAGAAGGGGATAAAGTCCCCGTAGTGCACATGAAGAATATGCTAGGGAAGACAGTCTGGGTTAGTCCTGCCTCAGGCAAAGGCAAACCCATCCGTGGGATTGCTTTTGCCCAAGGACCTGGGTGCACTTGGTGGGTGATGCGGAAGGATGGGGAAGTCCGATGGGTACCTCATGGAGATCTGATTTTGGGCGAGAATAGCCAATGAATCAGATTGTGTGCTGTTAATTGCTAAGTAACACTGTCACTGTATGTCCTCATTGCTATCAGTTGTACTACAAGTAAGGCACAGGGGTGATGGGATAAGAACTGATCTCAGCAGCCGGCGCCCAGCAGTTTCCTCAAGATCTACATCTTCAGCCTACAGACTGCGTGCATGAGCCACACCAGGTGCACCAGTCACAAGCTCCGAAAAATACAGCATGCAACAGACCAGCACCACCCAGCATCTCACCTGCCCTGAGAGACTGTTCTAACAGATGGAGCCCAAAGCTGTGGATTAAAAGAACTCAACGGACACTTTGGAGGGATGACCCATAAACTAAGGGTATTATATGTGTGTATATATATATATATAACAGGGGAAAGTGGTGGCAATTCATTGGAACCTGCTGGGCATGGCATAGATGGTATGGAATAAGGGGTGGATAATGTCCTGGTTCCGGTGGGGATAAGGTTAACTTTTCCTGGTATTCCATGCCATGTGAGCCACGCCCACCCTGAGCTGCCGGGGGAGGGGGCAGGAAGTTGCTGCTTAAAAGCGGGCTGGGGCGGCCCGGGTCCGGCCGGCGAGCGGCGAGCGGCGGGGGGAGCGGCGGTTCCGTAATCGCGTTTGTATATTCCCCTATCCGTGTTGTTGTTGTTGTTGTTTGCCTGTTCCCTTTGCTGTTCTATTAAACTGCCTTTGTCTCAACCCAAGAGTCTTGCCTTTTCTTTACGATTCTTCCTGTGTTTGGAAGGCACGAGCGAGCGGCACGTGGTTCTTTGTTGCCGTCTGAGGCTAAACCACGGCACTCGTAAATCTCTCTTTTTCTCTCCCCCTCCTCCCCATGCACGAGAGGCTGCGGGGGAACATCTGTTGCCGGCCATTGGACAATGTGGCCAAAACCACAAGTCTCTTCTCCCAGGTAACAGGCAACAGAACAAGAGGAAAAGGCCTCATGTTGCACCAAGGGAGGTTTAGATTGGATATTAGGAAAAATTTTTACGCAGCATTGGAGCAGGCAGCCCGGGAAAGTAGTTGAGGCACCATCCCTGGAGGTATTTAAAAGGTGGATAGACATAGTGCTCAGAGATACGGTTTAGAGATGGTTTTTTGTCAGAGTTAGGTTGGCGGTTGGGCTAGATGATCTGAAAGGTCCCTTCCAACCTAGGCGATTCTATGATTCTGTGACCCCTAAAACCTCCTTTCAGGTAGTTGTGGAGAGCAAGAAGGTCTCCCCTCAGCCTCCTTTTCTGCAGGCTGAAGAACCCCAGCTCCCTCGGCCGCTCCTCATAAGACTTCTTCTCCAGACTCCGTTGCCCTTGTCTGGACCCTCTCCAGCTCCTCAATGTCTTTCTTGTGGTGAGGGGCCCTAAACTGGACACAGCACTCGAGGTGGGGCCTCACTGGTGACGAGTACAGGGGGATGATCACTGCCCTGGTCCTACTCACCACACTGTTCCTGATACAGGCCAGGATGCTGCTGGCCTTCCTGGCCACCTGGGCACACTGCTGCCTCATATTCAGCTGGCTGTTGACCGACACCCCCAGGTCCTTTTCTGACAGTTGTTGTGACCCAGGTGCAGTACCCAGCGCTTGGCCTTATTGAACCTCACGCTGCTGGCCTCGGCCCAACATTCCAACCTGTCCAGATCCCTCTGTAGAGCCTTCCTACCCTCCAGCAGATCAACACTCCCGCCCAACTCGGTGTCCTCTGCAAACTTACTGAAGGTGCACTCGACCCCCTCATGCAGGTCATTGATAAAGATATTATCATAGAATCGTAGAATGGTTTGGCTTGGCAGGGACCTGAAAGATCATCCAGTTTCACTCCCCCCTCTTAGTGTAAGAAGCGTTATAAAGATGACTCGCATAGGAGTGCAGTCGATACTCCCTGAAGAGAAGCAGTGATCACATCGCGTGTGCTCAGGTCTTGTAGAATATTGAAAGAGAGTGTTGAAAATACAGTTGCTGATGGTGGTCACACATGAACTGGTGGTTGTAGTTGGTAATCACTCTTCGGTACATATTTGTCACGGGTGAGTGTAATGCATCTCACTCGAAAGAGAGAAGCCGCATTATGGTTTATTAAGGTAAAATAATAATTTGACAGTTCATTAAGTTTGATGGAATGTAACTCAGTTTAACAGTGGTTTGACAACTTTCAATAAGTTTGATGGCATGGTTCACCTTATGAATTACTGCATGGCAGAAACATACAAAGGAAAATGGAGTTAGACTCAAGCTAGAAGGGTTCACCCAGAGACCAGAGACGCACAGTAAAGAGGGCCCTGCCATTGAGTTCCAAAGTTCAGAGTGGACCCCCCTGCTTTCTTTTTGGAGCCTTGGTGCAGCTGGCTCCGATCTCAGTCTCAGGCTTGAACAATGGTTTATGTCTCATGGAATTATCCATAGAATGTTTAGAATAATATTAACTCTATGGGTTAGTGATGTTTCATAGCATTGATACAGCATGCTATCAGTCTCTTATGGAGAATCTATTGCAGGTAGGGAATCTCTCTGCCTTGGGTAGGGAAGGATCTCTTAGTCTCATGTAAGGAATATCAAACCTTGAGAGGGATCCCAGCTCAAGAGGAGAGTCACCTGGCCTGCGGTCCAGCTGCAGTTCAGGGAGAGCTCCAACCGGGCCCATCCTGATGGCACTATTTAGAGTGAAAGAGTTGCTGTAGAAATTGTATAGACAAGATAGATGGGGGTTTTTTAGTGCTAATATCTTGTTCTGTACCTTGGTTGTATTGCATCTTGTACTTCAAAACCACCTTTTGAAATCTTTTTCAAGACACCCTCACTCCCTTGTATGTGAGCCAGGGGCTTTCCAGCTCACCAGTTCACTCCCAGGACCTGAGGCTGGTTGCTCCTCAGTCAGCCTGAAGCGAAGCATGGCGAGGAGTCAGTTGAATCAGACACAGTATTCCGTATCTGGAGACACCCCATCGTTTGAAAGATCCTGTCTGCAGGAAGTGTTTCTGCTTTTGAATGGGATTTTTTATTGCCTTAATCAATGCTTTTGTAAAATAACACTCCTAAAGATATCTCTATGCTAAGTATTATTTTTCCTTTCTACTCAGGGAAGGAGGACACAAGGATATAAATCCTGTTATCATAGAATCATAGAATGGTTTGGGTTGGAATGGACCTTAAAGATCCTCCAGTCGCACCCCCTTGCCCTGGGCAGGGGCACCTCCCGCTGACCAGGTTGCTCCAAGCCCCGTCCAACCTGGCCTTGAACCCCTCCAGGGATGGGGCAGCCACAGCTTCTCTGGGCAACCTGGGCCAGTGCCTCACCACCCTCGCAGCAAAGAATTTTCTCCTCAAATCTCATCTAAATCTCCCCTCTTCCAGTTTAAAACCATTGCCCCTAGTCCTATCACTCCATTCCCTGATGAAGTGCCGCTCCCCAGCTTTCCTGGAGCCCCTTTAGGGACTGGAAGGGGCTGGAAGGTCTCCCCGGAGCCTTCTCTTCTCCAGGCTAAACCCCCCCAGCTCTCTCAGCCTGCCCTCACAGCAGAGAGGCTCCAGCTTCTTTTTTCATTTTCATTACTACCTTGTGGACCACTGTTGAACCTGGACCTGAGCTGCTGTGGGTCTTGGGTAGAGCAGGATGGAAGCAGGTGTTACCAGATCACTTACTCACTGACCAGCTCTGGTGTAGCCGTGTACAGCACTGCCACGGGGCCGTGGTATTGGCACTAGGGCGGTCATCAGGCAGGCTCAGTCCCAAACTGTGCACCACAGCTTGGACATCATGTTTTGAACGCGAATGATTCAGCGAAGAGGAAGGGGGCAGCTCCTGGAGATCTTGATTTCACAGTTGCACAAAAATATGGGCTGCCTGTACACTGGAAGCGCAGGAATTTTGGCAAAATCTTGGCAGCCATGACCTTGAGCCAGCAACAAAAAATCTATTGCAGCTTGATTCTGCAGTGTGCCATGTCTAACTGAGTCTACATCTAACCGTAAAGTACTCAAAACTAGAGAAGTAGCATTAGATTGCTTAGCCAGCCAACATCCAAGCTTGTTAAGCGTAGCGAGCGCTTTAGCTGACGCCACCCCGGGGGCTAAAAAGGATGCCGCGATTATTTCTCCAGGGTTCCAAAATTGCACAGTGTCACTGCGGCGATTTCTGAATGCGTGAGCACTTCG
This sequence comes from Rissa tridactyla, assembly GCF_028500815.1. Taxonomy (NCBI): domain Eukaryota; kingdom Metazoa; phylum Chordata; class Aves; order Charadriiformes; family Laridae; genus Rissa; species Rissa tridactyla. The sequence continues at coordinate 5,588,219 of NC_071497.1, forward strand.
TTTTGGGCGCCTCTAGTGCTGCACCATCGTAGATGTATTTGGTGTTAGTAGGGTTGATCTTCCTAAACTACAGGGGCCCCCTTTAATACGAGAGGGGATACCAGGCCATGCTCTATCTCCGCAGATGAGAAAGATTCCTGCTGGCAAGCTAAGAGGGTGATTAGTAGATTTAGAGACGTGGGTTGATGTGTAGTTGCACCAAACAGATTCATTTCTGCAAACAATCAGGCTAGAATTAACACATTGCATGTTTGACTGATTTTTGCCACTGTAATTAAAATATAAGCAGTAATCCACTTCAACGGAACCCAGTAATTCTAGTTCTTGTGGTTCGAGGTGACTGTGATGCAGATAGGGTACCCAAGCATCCCAATTATCAACTACCTCACCCCCTTTTATCAAGTGCTGCAGAGACTCCGGCACAGGCCAGGCGTCTAAGGGCTGTCCCACCAGACAGGTTGAGAAGGGATTCTCCGGTGATGAGGTTGACAAACAAAGCGTGTCCTGGCCCGTTAAGTTAGCCAGGGTGACCCGTACATTATTCTTGGGTTGGGGTGGAATCCAAACCCTTGAGGAGAGCGCAGTAAATATGTTAAGGCAGATGGTGAGCAAGATAGCCGGACTCATCATGCCCGTTGGCTTTGTTCCCCCGCCCCGGTTATCTTCAAATAGGGGCGGACGTATCTTGCGGGCACCCACCGTGGTCCATGATCTGTGGAAACACAAGCATAACCCCTTCCCCACGTGATTAAGTCATGCGGGCCCAACCACTGTCCTGTCTTGAGGTCTCGCATCAGCACTTTTGCTCCAGGACCCACCCGTTCCTGGGTCACAAGAGAACCAAAGTGCCGAAGGAGGGGTGGCATCGCAGCAGGACTATCATCAGCAAGCTGCAAAAAATTCAAGACATATACAGCTTTAGCTAATCGTGCTTCAGGGCTTTCCCCTAGCATTCCCCCTTTTTGTTTTTGTAAAAGGCGTTTCAGGGTACCGTGTGCACGCTCAACAATACTCTGACCCGTGGGTGAGTGGGGCATGCCTGTGACATGTGTCACGCCCCGGAGCTGTAAAAAAAAGCTACTTTTTGCGATACCTAAGCAGGACCATTATCAGTTTTGATCTGTTGTGGGACACCTAAAACAGAAAATGCACGCTGCCAATGGCGTAGGGCGTCCCGAGCTGATTCTGCAGTGTGAGCAGTGGCAACGAGGGCGGAAGAAAAGGTATCAATTGATACATGTATATACCTCAAACGGCCGAATTCGGTAATATGTGTGACACCAGTTTGCCAAAGCTGTAAAGCACGTAATCCTCGTGGACTGGTGCCGTAATATATAGGTATGTGTTGATCTTGACAATTGGGGCAGGCTGCAATAATATTGCGAGCCTCAGCCTTACTAAGATTAAACTGATGTTTTAAAGCACGATATCCCTGATGATAAAAACTAGGCGATGCTATCGCTTGCTGTTTAACGTTGGGCACAGGTCCCAGGGCCGCTGCAGGCACTAAAGCATCAGCTTGTGCATTGCCTTCTACAATAAATCCTGGCAACTGGGTATGACTTTTAATATGCGTCACGTAATATTCTTGCTGTCGCTTTTGTATTGTTATCCATAACAGTTTCAATACGCCAAACAGCACTTCATTGGTTACATCACCTAAACCAGCCTTATCTAAACGTTGTGCCAGTCCAGGCACGTAAGCCAAATCTGTCACAATGTTGACAGGGCTGAGGAAGTTCTGAAACACCATGGTCATGGCCCGTAATTCTACGACTTGGGGCGAACCTTCTTGATGTTCGATCTTATGTTGCCATTGTGTTCCTTGTCTCCAGACAATGGCAGCTTTTCCAGTTTTTCCTGATCCATCTGTGAACACCGTGGGGCCCTCCACTGGGTTTCTGCGACTGAGATTTTTCTGTGCAAAGGCCATTTGGGTGCCCAATTTGATCAGTGGCTGTGAAGGTAAATGGTAGCTCACCTGCCTTGTACAATTGGCCATGGCTGCTCGTAGGGCAGTGCTGTTAGCTAAGCACCGTTCAAAATAATCACTCTGTACAGGGACTACAATCTGTTCAGGGCCTCTTCCCATCAGTGCTGAACAGCGAGTTCTAATTTTTGTAATAACTTGTGCTATTAGCTCAAAGAGACCAGGGGCTGTTTTCTTCGTCTTGTTAGGCAAAAAAATCCATTCTGAAACATGTAAGGGATCATCCCGTTGTTCACGCCATTGAGCAATCATAGCAAATGGCACTAATTGATCTACTAACACAAAGGCCTGCACCGAGACCGTTAAGTCAAGTCTCCATACGTGTTTACTACTAATAGCTTGTTCTATTTCAGCCACCACTTTTTTTCGCTTCCTCAGTTAACATTTGTGGGGCTAAAATATTAGTGTCACCTTTTAATAGCTCAAAGAGAGGTTGTAATTTGGAAGGTGGAATACCAACGTAGGGCCAAACCCAATTAATCACTCCTGCTAATTTTTGTACATCATTCAATGTTTTTACTTCTATTTGTAGTTGGATAGGTTGTGGCATGACTGTCTGAGCTAATACTTTCATTCCCAGCTATAACCACGGTTGTTGCCTTTGTACCTTTTCTGGGGCGATCGTTAAGCCATATTCACACAAGGATTCCCGTGTTTTCGCTTCCATTTTTTCTAACTGTTGCGGTGTTGCAGCCGCTAGCAGAATATCATCCGTGTAATGGTAACAGTAATCAGATGGGAACAGAGCACCTATTGGACTCAACGCTTTTGCTACAAACCATTGACAAATTGTAGGCAAGTTTTTTATACTTTGTGGCAACACTTTCCACTGATGCCTTTTGGTAGGCTCCATGTTCTTCACAGGCGGAACAGTAGATGCAAATTTTTCTTTGTCTTGTTCTGCCAGAGGGATGGTAGAAACCCAATCTTTTCAATCCATTACAACAATTTCCCACCCCATAGGTATCCTAGTAGGCGAAGGTAATCTCGGTTGTAGTGCTCTCATCGTTGCCATGACATCATTAATCTTTCTCAAATCATGCAACAACCTCTATTTCCCCGATTTCTTTTTGATAACAAATACCGGGGTATTCCAAGGAGCATGTGAGGCTTCCATGCGTCCTGCAACAAGTTGTTCTGTTACTAGAGACTGCAGGGCCATTAATTTCTCTTGGCTAAGGGGCCGCTGATCAACCCACACTGTTTTTTCTGTTAGCCATTTTAGAGCTAAAGTGGGCCGAGAAACGCCCTGCAATACCGTGGCCCTGACTAAAAATCCGTAGTGATACGAACTCCCCATTGGCCTAAGCGGTCCCTTCCCCATAGGTTTAAAGGAGTTGAGGTCACATATGGCCGCACTGTAGCCCTTTGCCCTTCTGAGTTTACAATCACAATAGGGTTAGTGGACATAGAACTATTGGCAACCCCTCCGAGACCTGCCTCTCCCAAGGCGTTGGAGGTTAATGGCCAAGCAGCAGGCCACTCCCTTAAAGAAACGATCGTCACATCTGCTCCAGTGTCTAATAATCCAGCCAGTCAGACCTTCTTGGGAGTGGCGTCACTAAGTTCAAGAACACAATGCATTTGTGGGCGTTGATCAGATACCGTCTGCACCCAATAGACTTGTGGCTTTCCCGTAGGACCAAAACCACCATTACCACGTGTAACGTTGTCCGTTTGTGGAACACAACTTCAAAATGGGACTAACTGAGCAAGTCGAGTTCCTTTCCCAATAGTCACAGGTGGTGTAGCTGTCGATATCATGGCACATATTTGTCCTGTGTAATCAGCACCCATCACGCCAACATGTACCATGAGGCCTTGTAAGGTGGTACTAGATCTTCCTATTAGGAAGGCACTTAAACCTTTGCCAATCGGCCCCCAAGCGTCCAGGGGCACCTTGTGTACGATGGGGGTGGCTCCCCAGAGTCCACCACTTCAATCCCTTCCTCACCCGTTATATGACTGCCCTCTTCATCGTCTGACTCAGGTGGCAAGGATGGAAAACCCAGACTCCAGATGGGGTTAGTAGGAATAGGAGGAGAAGGCCATGCCTCTGTTTCCCCCAAGGCCGGAGCGGGGGGCGCGGAGGGACGCACCACTCCTTCAGGGTGGATAACACCCATCCCTCTTTGAGTCTCTTTTACAGCTGCTATTTGGTCACGAGGCAACACGTACTTATATTGTTTATCTTTTGTGTTCATCGGGAGCAGTCCCTTATTTTCTTTAACGGCGATCTCCCGCCCCTTCATATCATCAACGGGAGGTTTGAAGGCCAAGGGCTCAGGGGCTGCGGACGGCTGTTCACTTCCTTCCGCTAAATCTTTCTGCTCCTTAAAGTTCTTTAATGTCTCTAACAAAAGTCGCCACGTTGTTAACAGTTCAATAACCGTTTTTGAGCCACGCGTAGTTTCCTCAAATAATGTCTGCCCTAGGTTCGTCCATTGCGTTACACTAAATGCCGTAACCAACGTTACTTCTACTCCCTGTTCCTTTCCCCACAATAGCAGTTTTCGCAAAGTCTCTTCAGGGAGGATGACACCCTGCCGCTTCAACAGCAGCGTCCATGTGGAGAGTAGAGTCTGCTCTTCCTTAGTTAACTTCTCTCCCATGTCCCCAGTGGCTCACCTGCTACAGGTGTCTTCTTAAATATGATCCGGATCCGTCAACAGCTCTGCCCGCTGTCTTCAGCTTCACTGGGCTCTGTCCCCACGACTATTTCCAGTCGTCTTCTTCCTCAGTATCACCAATTGTCGTTTCAGTCGGGATGGACAGACGACAAGACTCTCCTTGAAGAGTTAAGTTAAGCTCTCTCTTTATTACAAACTTGGCTTTCTTATATATCTAATCTTTGGTTCACGCTCCATTCATGCGTTCTTTCTACGCATTCAATTGCTTAGGTTACAGAGCACACGCGCTCGTAGCTACAATACGATTGGTTGTTGAACTCCTCTTCACATTGCTCAAAATCTGGCTTTCTCACAGCCTAACTCTCCTTGTTCTCTGAAGCCATCTTCTTCTTTCTCCTTTTTGTTACATTGTCCTTATATGACGCAACTCGTGGCCTTCTTATGCGTACACTGCAATGTCTATCTCTTCTGTCAAAGGGCCTACGGACCCACCGTATCCCCCAACAGTAGCCCAACGTTTTAAGGTGATGTCCCACCACCCTTTGCTCTTAGTGTAGCTTTGAACAGTCCATCATATGGGTTAGGGTTAGGGTTAGGGTTAGAGTTGAAGAGTCCATCATATGGTTATGGAGCAGACCACCTTGCGTGCCATCATACAGCACATGCAGGACAACCAGGCGGTCAGGCCCAGTCAGCGTGGGTTCACAAAAGGCAGGTCCTGCTTGACAAACCAGATCTCCTTCTACGAGAAGGTGACCCACTTTTCAGGTGGCAAAGAGGGAAAGACTGTGTATACAATCCCTTAGGCATAAACTGTTGACCAAGCCCGGGACTGGGATTGGATCCAGCCGCACCTAGACTCCCCTCTGAGAAGGAGTTTAGAAAGCCAGGGGGTCCTCTCTGCACCTTGACTCAATGGGAGGGTCTCCTTGACAGTTCTCTCTGATCCCCCCTCGAGACAGTAAAGAACCCAGTGTGCCTTGCCATCGAGTCTTGTTATTGCACTGTGGCGTTGACTACCAAACTTCATTAAATGGCTTTTTTAGAACAATAAGCATTTTGCTGCTTTTCCCTTGGGAGTGAAGTGCATTGCTCCGTTGTCAACACCCACTACGAGAGAGACACTGAGGTGCTGGAGCATGTCCAGAGAAGGGCAAGGAAGCTGGTGCGGGCTCTGGAGCATAAGTCTTGCAAGGAGCGGCTGAGGGAGCAGGGGTTGTTCAGCCTGGAGGAAAGGAGGCTGAGGGGAGACCTTCTCGCTCTCTACAGCTCCCTGAAAGGAGGGGGTAGCCAGGGGGGGTCGGTCTCTTCTCCCGCTTAGGAAGTGATAAGACAAGAGGAAATGGCCTCAAGCTGTGCAGGGGAGGTTTAGATAGGCTGTTAGGAACAAGTTCTTCACAGAAAAGGTTGTCAAGCGTTGGAACCAGCTGCCCAGGGAAGTGGTGGCGTTGCCATCCCTGGAGGTATTTAAAAGACGAGTAGATGCAGTGATGAGGGACATGGTTTAGTGGTAACTTGGCAGTGCTGGGATAATGCTTGGACTCGATGACCTCTAGGGTCTTTTCCAAGCCAAACGATTCTGTGATTCTATGACGGCACAGCCAGGGTTCAGGCTTCCAGCCAAAGGGGCTGGGGAGTCCCGCCTGTGGCAGGGGACGCGCGCAGAGGGACCACAGGCTGCAGCCAGAGCCGGCGGCAGGCTGACTCCCCCGGGAGAGCCCGGGTCACAGTGGGGGACAGGACGGGCTGCCCCTCCCGGCTGGGGTGGCGGGTCACAATGGGCCCTTAGTCACCTACCCATGTGACAGCTGGTGATGTCCAGCAGCACGTGCACGGCAGCCCCACAGTGTCCCGGACTCTCGTGAGAAGCAGACATGAGCGATCCGGCACCTGCAGGAAAGCGTGTGCGCAGAACGCGTATTTTCCTGCGACTATACCTGACAGAGCAGCTCCGCGGGGCCAGGGTGTCTCCCCAAAGCTCCACCGTCCACAGCGGGTAAGAGCGCGGGGCTGGGCCGGGCCAGGGCCACAGGGACCCCAGGGCGTCTGGGCCCGGCGGCCCTTGCAGAGGGGCTGGGGGCAGGAGAGCCGCCGCCAGGGCCGGGTGGGCGAGGGGGGACTGCCCGCTGGAAAACGGCATCCTGCAGGAGTTCCCCCTGTCCCTGCCAGCCACCTCCTCCCTCCTCTGGCCAGGCCGCACCAGGCTGGGGCCGCTTGCCGTGGGCAGCCCCCTCCCCACCCTCACCTCTGTCCTCTGTCCCGCAGGACGGCGAGCGGTTGCCCTCAGAGCAGCCCTGCACCAGAGGCGGCAGAGGATGAAAGGGCCGGGGTGGCCACCGAGGACCATCAGCGGTCAGAAAGCCCCAGGCAACGCCAGCTGCAGAGTGAGGACTGGGACCGCGCCAGCCCCGTCGTCGTCGTCCAAGCGGAGGAGGAGAAGAGCCCCAGCACCCCCGCCATGAGTGGGTAGCGAGAGGATGCCAGGGGACCACCTCCAGCCTCGGGGCAGAGAGCAGGGCAGGGAGAGGCCGCTGGGCTGGCAGGAGGCAGCCGTACCGCCGGGCTGGGACCTCTCCCGCCCTGCTGCCAGCACCACCCCGGGGGAGACGGGGCATCAGCACCCTGGGCCAGGGCTTGCTGGGGGCAGGGCAGCGAGCACAGGGCTGGAGAGAGGGCCCCTCTCTTCCCTCTCCCTGCCCTGCTGCCTACATCTCTCCCCACCCTTGTTCTTCAACAGGTGGAGCTGCTTCTGCCTCCAGCTACTGGCTGGAGGGCAAGGACGAGGAAGCCCACGACTACATCTTGGCCTTCCTCGACGGCACCCAAAGGGTAACTGCAGCCTTTGCCAGGCAGGCTCTGCCCACGGCTGCCGGCCGCGTGCTGCCGTGCCTGCTGCCTGCGCGCGGGCCCTAGGGGGACTGCTGCCTGTGCAGGGCTGCTGCCCCCCCGGCCCCCTGCACCATGGCTGCACCCCTCGAGGCCCCGCTCCTGCTGGCCCTGCTCTGCCCCTCACCCTCCCTCTCTGTCTCTCTGCTCCCTGGCTGTCAGGATGAGGCCTCCAAGCTGAGGTTCCTGGCCTCCATCCGCACGCTCTGCACAGCCTGGCTGCGAGGCAGGTACCAGCCCGACTTCACATCGGCGTGTAAGCTGGTGGAGAAAATGGAGGTGAGGGCACCCAGTGGGGCCGAGGGAGGGGGGCAACGCTGGCCGAGCGCCGGCCCAGCGGGAAGGAGAGCACTCGGGCCCCTGGGCACAGGGGAGGGCGAGACGGGCCTCCCTGGGCACAGCCCTGCCTGCCACGGGGCCAGTGCCGGGCAAGGGGCCGCTCTGGGGCCAGTGCCGGCCTGGGGGCGGCGGGGCCCTGCCCGCCCTGCAGACTGGTGCCGGCAACTGGCAGCTTCCCTGCCCCATCCTGCCCGTGCTCTCCCTCTCCAGGTCCTATGGAAAAAGGAGTCCCCTCGCAGCATGGATGCCGTGATGTGGCAGCAAGCCATGCTTGCAATCGCAGCAATGAGGTACCTGCCCCAGACCCTGGCCAGGCCGGAGCCCCCCACGGCGCGGGCCTGATGGCAGCAGGCGTCTCCCATCCTGGCAGGACCCTGGCACCTCTGCCGTTGGGCCTCTGCTCTCCCTCACGCTTGGCCCATGGCTGGGCCAGGGGGGAGGGCGGGGGCTGCTCAGGGGCTCCCCGCCGCCTCTTGGCTTTTCCCCAGGTGGGAGAGGCAGGAGGTGGAAAGGGGTTCGGGCTCCACCGGCCAGGACTGCCCTCTGTCCCTGCCTCAGCAGCACCGGGGAGGGAGCAGATGCCTCCAGGCATCCCTTCCCCACCTCTTACGGGTAGCACCCTGGCGACTGCCAGCCCCGACGCCTGCAGCCACCCTCCTGACCTGGAAGCCCTGGCATCCAAGCAACACCCCTCTCCTTGCAGCAACGTGCCTGAAGGCCTGCTGTACGAGCAGCTCCGCCCCTGCATCCACGACATCTGCTGTCTTGACCCAGCACAGAGGGACAGCCAACGTGCTTCTTTTGATGCTCAGGTAAGCGCGGGCTGAGCTACGGAAAGCCTGCCGCTCAGTCCCTGCGCGCGTTTTCCTAGCTGGCTTTGGCTGCGGGAAGATGACAGGTGAAGAAGGAAGAGCAGGGAGAGCCTGAGGCCGCTCCCAGGCGCAGAGGGCAGCTGCAGGCCGCCTCAGGTGGAAGGAATGCAAGCCAGCTCCCTGCAAGGAAGAAGGGCCGGGGCAAGTGGGCCACCCGCTCTATCCCCTTACAGATCTTGAAAACACTGGATAGGATGCTGGAGGTGGTGACGCATGAAGCTTCGCTGAGTTCCAGCGTCCAGAGAGTGGACATGATCTTGCAGGTCAGGCATCTGCCAGGAGTCAGGCATCTGCCAGGAGCGGGGCTCTCGGGGTCTCTTCCTTGCCCTACCCCAAAGAGGGGCGACCTTCTGGAGCGTGCACAGCCCAGCCCGGAACTGGAGCAGCGGAAGGAGTCTGAGTGCCTTTCCCCGCTCCCCTGCTCTGGCAGCTGGCACTGCTGAGCCACCGCCCTCGCCACCCACCCCGTGCCCGCTCTCCTCCCCAGAAGGCAGCAGGGCAGAGAGCTGCTGGGACGTGGCCATGGTGCAAGGGCAGTCCAGCCCCGAAGCTGCGGAGGCAGAGGTGCTGGCACCTCCCCGGGGCAGGTCCCCGTGGAGGTTCCTGTCCTCCCACAGAGGGGACGTGCGGCCGTTTCTGGAGGAGCGTGAGGGAAGGGGCAGAGGTGGCTGGGGGGATGGCATCCGCCTACCTCCCTGACTGCCGCAGGTCACCAGCTGTTGGCAACGGTCCCCGAGGTTGCGAGGTGGCTGGACCCCAGTCCAGGCTTCCTCCCGTGCAGGGCAAGCCTCGGCAGCACGCTGCGTAAACCCAGCAGGTGCTTGGCAGAGCCACCGCTCTGGGAGCTGCCGTCATTTCCCAAGGTCGACCATCGGCTTTTGCCTTCCCAGGTCCTGCTGTCCCTCACGACATCCCCGGAGGTGACCAGACGCCGGAGGGCTGTGGGGAGGATTGTAAGCCTGAGCCAGCACTTGAGACCTGAAACCATGCTGGAGGTAGGGGGCCTGCGACCTCTTGGCACCCCTCGCCCCGTCCTGCTGCCCCAGCGTAGCCGGTAGCGCTGGGCTCCCTGCGAGGGAAGCCTGGGTGTGGGGCAGGGGATCGGGATTGGGAAGGCTCGGCCCTGCGCCAGCATCTTGGACCCTCTCTCCTGGAGCCGCTCCCTCCCGTGCCTTTGTTCTCGGCAGCCAGCTCCGTCCCAGGGCACGGGAGCATTTTGCAGGCCCAGCCCTGGCAGCCCTCCCTCTCTCCCTGCCTCCCTGCCTCCCCCGGGCTTCTGCCCAGCACGCTGCTCGCCCCGAGGCGGCTGCCGCAGGCTGGGTCTCCATGGGGTGCAGCGCGGGGCAGAGCCCTCCAGAGCTCCGGCTACTGCTCCGTTCTCTCTGCCACAGGACGAGCCACACAACTTGGCCTGCAAAGGCATCAGCCCCTTCTTCTACCTGAAGAAGCCTCTGCCATTCCTGGGGCAGGCGCTAGGGCTGCTCACCCTGTGCTATGCCGAGGAGGACCAGGAGATCAGCTGGGGGGCTGGGCAGGCCCTGTGCCTCTTCCACAGGTTCATTCTGCTGCGACATGGTAAGAGAAGCTGGGGCGGGCTGGGGCCTTCCAGCCACAGGGGCCCGGGCATGGCGCCGCGCCACCTCGGCCCCCCCTCCTCTGCTAGAGGAAGGGGCAGCAAACTCCTCCCAGGCTGGAGCAGGGCAGCAGCCGTGCCGCACCAAGCCCCGGGCCCAGGCAGCCCGCCTCGGAGCGGCAGCCTGCGGCCTGTCCCGAGAACCCTTGGGCTGGAGAGCCTGTGGCAGCAGCGTGCCCGGCCTTCTCTCCTCCTGCCCCCGAGCAGAAAGCCAGTCCCCACGCTCCTGCCCTTACGCAGCCTAAGAGGCGGTTTCCCCTCCTTGCCTGCCACCCTGCCACTTCTCCAGCTCCCCACAGAACAGAGAGCCAGGCACAGAGCTCTCCTTCATGCCCTCACCTGCTGCCCCAGCTCTGCCTTCTTCCTGCCGCTCACGCTGTCTTTTCCCTCCTGCCCAGCCTACCACGCAGCACTCGTGGACCCGGCCGTAGAACGGGATCGGGAAGGCATCAGCACCTTCTGGCCCAAGGAAGCCATTGACAGCGGGATGGTAACAAACTCCTCCCTTCCTGGGGGTCTTGGCCATGGCGCTGGCAGGAGGCTGAGACGAACCAGTGCATCAGCCACGGCGGGCGATGGCACAGCCTCCCACCCCTCGGGCTGTAGGGAGCCACCGCTTTGGAGTAGTCCAAAGCTTTAGCCCAGCATCACCGCCGCAGCTCCGGCTGTCCTGGCCACCGGCGAGCTCTGCTTGCCGGCAGAGCCAGCAGTGCCCGCCACCAGGGCACTCAGTGTGACACCTTTTCCCTCCCTCTCTCCCTCAGACATTTGGCAGAGCCTTCCTCCCACCCGAGAGGAGCGACTTCCTCCTCGCCGTCTTGACAAACATGGCAGACCCAAGGGTCTCTGACACCCAGCTGGTTGCCAAGATTGTGGAGCACGTCTTGAAAGGCTTCGACCTGCGGCTGACCAAGGTAGGCAGCGTGCAGCCGGCTTGCCCTGTGCGCGTGCCCTGCAGGGGCCGTTCCCCCCGCCCCGAGGCCAGGGCTCGGAGCGCCCAACGGGCAGGCTTTGAGGCCAGCGAAGGGCGGCGCGAGGGAAGCAGTTCTTGGTGGCAGTGGGGCCATGGCTGTGCTCCAGCCCGCTCCAGCCCACTGCCTCCGACAGGTGGAGGAGCTCGTGGAGGCCATGCACAGGCAGCTGGCCTGCATCAGCCAGGAGCCACTCCAGGACATCCTGAGGAGGACCCTTCTCCGAGTGGCCACCTTCAGCCCTCAGGAGGTGGTCACTGGCCTGCTGAAGGTTTCCCCGCACTGTGACGGGTACGTGGCGCGACAGCCTCGGGGGCAGCTCGGGACCTCCGGGGCCTGAGCAAGCAGAAGAGGTGGTGGCCGAGGTGGCCCCGCTGACAGTGTGCTCTGGCTCTGCAGGACTGCCCGGGCCATGTGGAACATGCTGGCCTGTGAGCGCAGCCTCGGCAACGCGGTGCTGTGGGCGCTGCTGCAGGTCAATCAACAATACACCATCCAGTGCAGCAGCAAGAAAATCTACAGCTGCCGATGTTTCCTGGCCGTGAGTGTCTGGACAAGGCTTGCTCCATCCTGCCCGGGGCTGCACGCCCCTCTCCAGCCCCTCTGGCCCTCTCCATCCGCCCCCAAAGCCGGCCCTCCCCGGGGCACCTGGCCCAGGGCCCTCGGGCCACAGCCGGGCAGGGCAGCGCGTGCCGCTCGGCCCCACGGCGTGCAGGCAGGCCGCCTGCCCTGGCCCTGCTGCCCTCGGCGGCCCCCCTCCCCGCCCGCCGCCTCCAGCCGGCTCGGCAGCGGGGAAGCCCGGGGCAGGGTGGCTGCTGGCCAGAGCAGGCTGTGCCGCAGGGACACGACTCCAGTGAGAGCCGTGCTGGGCTGTTTCTGCAGGTGGCCCGTGCCATGCACGAGATCTTCCTGGAGCCCTCCAGCCGACGGTCCGTGCATTTGCTTCTTAGCCGGCTCTTCATGGAAGTGCTCTTCCAGATCTCACACAGCCTGCACAGCCCACAGATGGGCTGCTGCCGCTCTTGCCGTGAGAGCAGGACACCCAACCATCCTTCATTGCTCAGGTGCTCCGGCACTCCTCGGGTGCCCCATCCCCGTCCCTGGGCTCTCCCCGGGCCCGGAGCCGAAGCCGGGACTGGGGCTCCACGTGTGACCACGCTTTGCTCTGCCTGCAGGAACGCAGTGAGCGCCATGCAAGCTCTCTTCCAGTGCCTGGGCGGTGCCTCCCTGGTCGAAGACATTGGGAGGCAGGGTGCCTGGGACATGCTCACGAGCGCCGAGACCTACCACAGCGGTGTCGCCGTGCTGGCTAGGTGAGAGCCTGCTCAGCCGTCCTTGCCTGCCCGGGCGTTTCTCCCCTGGCGGTGAAGGGCCGCCTGTACGATCCCCGTCCTGGTGGGTGGTGGAGCGCGAGCAGCCAAGGCCGGGCACACAAGCTGCCCCCCAGCTGGCAGCGCAGTCCCAGAGAGGTTGCCTGCCCAGCTCGGTGCTGCCAACGCCTTCTTCCCCCGGCCAGGGTGCTGCGGCGTGAAGAACCGGCCTGCTGCATCACTGTGTCTGAGCAGGCGGTCAACAGCCTCTTGCAGTGTCAGGCCGTGCAGGACGTTGGCGCCATGACGGTCTTCGTGGAGGTGGGCCTGCTGGCACGCGCTGCCTCTCTGAGGGCAGGCGGGGGCAAGCCGGGCTGCCTGCGTGGACAGAGGGCTGAGGGGAGGCGGCGAGGGCCCTCTGTGGACCCTGCTGCCTCCCGCCTGGGCTGTGACCGGCCCCGGTGCCTTGCCCCGAGCCGTCCGGGAGCTCTGCTGCCTGTGCTGGGCTCTCACTCTGCTGCCAATTGCGTTTCAGCTCCTGGATTACACCGATTGTGAGCACGTCCACGGCCAGTTCCTGGACATCCTGGAGTCCCACATGAAGAGCAAGAACGTGGTGCTGCGCAGGCTGGTAGTCAGAATCCTGGTCACGCTGTCCAGGAGACAGGACCAGGTGGGCAGGGGCAGCTGGGCACAGTGTGGGTGTCCGCCTGGGGCTGGGCTGCAGGTGCGGAGCGTGCAGCGGCTTGCTCGGGCTTTGCCAGGAATCGGGAGCGGCGGGACCACTGCCTGCTCCCCCCGCTGCCCCGTTCAGTGGCCCGTGACCACTTCAGGCCCGGCCCTGGGCTGAGCCGCACATGGAGAGATCTCCGCCTGACCGGCCCTGCAACCTCGACACGCAGCGTGGCTTTAGCGGTGTGCTCCTCGATTGCATCGCATGACAAAAGGGTATGTTTCTCGTAGGTGGGAACGCTGCAAGACCTGCTGCCAGAGGTCGTGCAGCTACTGCAGGACAGCGACTGCGACGTTAGGACAGCAGCCCTGACTGCCCTCAGCAACGTGCTCCACCTGGCTGTCCCCGTTGCTCTGCAGCTGGTCAGGATGCTTCCGCCCCTCTTTGAAAACGTAAGGCGTCGGGAGAGCGGAGGCATGGTTAGCATGCCGGGGGGGGCATGCGTGCCGGTCTGGGGTGGTGCGTCCCTCTGCGCGCGTGCCCACTGGCCCGTGAGTCCTTCTCCTCACTGCAAAGGGAGAGCCACAAGCATTTGTCCCCTCACCGTCGGCTTGGAGGAGCCAGGACGGAGGTCCTCCCCTCTTCCTTCTCTCCTCCTAGGAGTCCAGCTACGTGCGAAAGTGCTCCATCCTCCTCTGCACAGATGCGATGGAGGTTGCAGGCAGCACCCACAAAGAACATATGCAGAAGGATGTGCAGAGGATCCTGATGCCCCTGTTCTTCCACCTGCATGACAAGGACCACAGCGTGGCTCAGGTGGGGATTTCTAAGCCCTTTGAAGGTGCTGCAGCTGGGGCCCTGAGGAGGGCTCCGAGCCCCTCCCAGCTGGCAGCAGCTGAGGAGGTGGGCAGGGACATGTCCTACCCCTGCCCTGCTCGATGCAGCAGAGCAGAGCAGCAGTGCGTGGCCACCCTAACACCTAAGGCCTGGAGCTCCCCTGGGCTTCCCAGGGTCACCTGCAGATGCCTGAGGCCAGGGCTTGGACCCACAACCCTTGCTGCCCCCCTGCCCTGCACAGGGACCCCCAGATCCTGTCCCCTGAGCGGCGGTGCCATCTCCCACTCTCTGCTGCTCTGCAGGCCTCCTGGGAAGCCCTCCTGGGAGCTGCCAAGTTCCTGAAGCGGAGGCAGATCAGGAAGCTGCTGGAGACAAAGCAGCCATGGCGGATCGGCAAGTGCCTGGTAAGGGCAGCCTCGAAGCCCCACAGCCAACCTGGAGAAGCCCCTCTCCCCCAGCACCCAGCGCGTGGGGCTGGCAGCTGGGCCCCTGCCTCCTGCGGTGTCCTGGGGGTGCGGGCAGGGGAAGGCAGGAAAGGCCAGCCCCGGGCACAGGGGGAGGCTCTGGGCCAACCCTGTCCCCTCCTGCTCTCTCCAGCTGGCGGAGGGCAGAGGCAGAGCGGAGGAGTACCTGTGGCAGAGCCTGCTCTACCTGCGGAGCCCACAGCAGCCCTTGCGCGAGGCAGCCGTCAGGTTCATCGGTGAGCCACAACCCGGCCGGGGGTCCCTCCCTGCCCCGCGGCAGCTGAGCCCCAGCCACGGCTGCTGCCGAATGCACCGGGAGCCTGCAGAGCCCCGACTGCCCGATGCGGGGCCGGGCGCCCACGGGGCTTCCTGCCGCCCTCTCCCACCCCTGCCCACGCAGGGGCAGCTGCTGGCAGCCTTGCGGGGTCCCTGGCTGCCGCCTTGGGCTTCACCCTCAGGGCACCGGCCTGGGCTCAGCTGGGCCCGAGAGCAGGAGGGCGCGTGGCCAGGCCCGTGGGGCCGGTGGGGGGGAGTCGGGCTGCTGGGGCAGGCAGGCCAGCGGGGTCTGTGACGGGCTGTGTGTGCCTAGGGCTCGCCGGGCGGCAGCTGAGGGATGTGCGCCAGGAGGAGCTCCAGGTCATCTACGACGGTGAGCGAGGGCAGCGGGGTGTGTGCCGGGGCTGGCAGGGAGCAGAAGAGCCCCTGGTAGGGAGCTCCGGTCCCTGCCCTGGCCAGGGAGGTCTCTGCTCCCTGCGCAGGCAGAGCAGAGAGACATTTCAGGAGCTTGTGGGGCATTGGTGGCCAGCATCTTGTGGCTCATGCCAGCGCCTCTGGCTCCCTCCTGGCCTTGAGAAGAGCTGGGGCAGGGCACGAGGGGCCCTGGCCGCAGGGGCTCCGGAGCTTTCTGCAGATCTGGGCTCTCACCTCGCCTCTCTTCCTTTCTGCCCCAGCTCTTGAAGGCGCGGCAAGCGACAGCAGCCTGTGGGTCTCTTCCCTGGCGGCTCAAACCCTGCTGAACGTGAAGGCTGTGGTGGAAAAGCCTCCCTCCAGATTCCGCCTGCAAGCGCTGTGGTCCCAGCCTTGGGGGCGATGGAGGAGGAGGAGGAGGAGCACAATTAGCCTGCCTGTGTCTCTCAGCCTTTAATAAAAAGACAGTGGAACTTCATGTGGTGTTTGAGCTCTTCTTGCCCGTCCTGCACTGCCCTGCTCCCCCTCAAACACCCATGGGGACCTACTCTGCCAGGCCGCCCTCACACTGTGCAGAGCCCCGCCACCCCCCGACAGCTGGAGGGGCCGCATCGGGGCTGTCCAGCTACGAAATCTTCTCTAGCTTCTCTACCACCCGCTGGATTGGCCAAGCGTTAGATAGGAGTGTGTTAATTAAAGCTTATATATGTCTACATATATATTCATACAGATATAATGCCCTTAGTCTATCATCCATCCCTCTAAAATGTCCCTTGAGTTCCTTGAGTCCCATTGCCGCGGAGACCAGCTTCAGGGCAGGTAAGACTGCGCTGGGGAAGGGATCTGCAGCGCAAAGGGCCGCCAAAAAGCTCTTTTGGGGGCTTTTGGAAGCCGGCAAAAGGCCTCGGCCTGTGCTGAGGGCTGTCAGCTGGTGGGCGGGCTGCTGAGTGAGCCTGGGGGCGGAGACAGCACCTCCCCCGGTTGATCAAGCCACCAGGTTATAGGAAGCCTCCGGGAGGGCAGGGACTAGTCCCTGGCTACAGAGCAACCAGTGCTCACCCCAACTGACCCTTGACTCACAAGGTCTCGCTTGTGTGTAGAGATCCAGCCGTGGTTGCTACCCGGTCGAAGGCTGCTGTTAAAAAAACTGTGGGCACCCAGGGAGGGGCCCCGCACAAACATATGGGCCTCCAGGCCTCTGGCTGCAAAGAGTGCCGGAGCCTGGCACTCGCGATGGAGGGCAGCAGAGACAACACCTGTGTCAGATGTGAACAGGTGAATGATCTGCTCATTCTGGTGGCTGAGCTGAAGGAGGAAGTGGAAAGGTTGAGGAGTATCAGAGAACGCGAGAGGGAGAGGGACCGGTGGACCCGCTCCCTGAGAGAAAGGGACGAGGGTGAGGCCCCACACAAGTCAGAGGATCCCCTCCCCTCTCGTCACCAGGCAATAGGAGGGCATGGCAGAGAAGAGGGGGAATGGAAGCAGGTCCCTGCTCTGGAAGCGGGCGAATCCCCTCCCGGCCCCTCCCACCTTCCCAGTTACCCTTGCAGAACAGATAGGAAGCCCTGCAGGAGGAGCTGGCTGTTGGAGAGGAGGATGATACACCCAGGCCAGAAATGTCAGAAAGACCAAGTCGCCATGGACCCAGCATCACAACTGGCTCCAAAAGGAAAAGCAGACGGGCCATTGTTGTGGGTGACTCTCTATTGAGGGGGGCGGAGGGGCCAATGTGCCGTCCAGACCCACTTCACAGGGAAGTCTGCTGCCTCCCTGGGGCACGGGTCAGGGATGAGTTGGACAAACTTCCGGCCCTAGTAAACTCCTCTGGCTATTACCCCCTCTTAGTATTTCAGGTGGGTAGTGATGAAGTGGGTAGAAGGAGCCCAAAATCAATTAAAAGAGATTTTTGAGCCTTGGGGCGGCGGCTTGAGGGATCAGGAACACAAGTTGTATTCTCCTCCATCCCTTCAGTGGCAATCGTGAATGAGGAAATTAACAGGAAGAGGCAAAAGGTCAACTCGTGGCTCCGGGACTGGTGTTATCGGCAGGGCTTTGGGTTCTTTGATCACAGGCTGCTATAGGAGTCACCTGACCTGCTGGTGGCAAGTGGAAGGCACCTGTCTCAGGAAGGGAAAAGAATTTTGGGGCAGGAGTTAGCAAGGCTCGTTGACAGGGCTTTAAACTAGATATGAGGGGGGAAGGGGCGATAACTGGGCCTGTCAGGAATAAACCCAAGGGAGGCATGCCAGGGCTTGAAGGATGGTGGGCTAGCGAGGACTCTCCCTCTGCCATTTCATTTGAGAGAAGGGAGAGACCTTTAGAAATCATGGAAGCACCTGAGAGGGGTCTGGTGGGAAATGGGGCCCACACTCACAAAAGGGTGCTGGAGTCATTGGCACATCTGAAGTGCTTCTATACCAATGCACGCAGTATGCGCAACAAACAGGGGGAGCTTGAAGCCATGATGCACCAGGGAAACTATGACCTAGTGGCTATCACAGAAACGTGGTGGGATGCCTCACACAACTGGAGTGCCACAAGCGATGGCGACAAGCTCTTCAGGAGGGACAGACAGGAAAGGAGAGGCGGAGGAGTGGCCCTGTATATTAGAGAATGCTATGAGAGCTCGGAAATCAAGTATACTGATGATGGGGTGGAGAGCGTTTGGATGAGGTTAAGGGCCGATAAAGCCGATATCGCTGTGGGAGTCTGCTACAGACCTCCCGACCGAAGCAGTGAGGCGGACGAAGCTTTCTGTAAGCAGCTGGGGGAAATCTCGCAGTCACTTGCCGTTGTTCTTGTGGGGGACTTGAACCTGCCGGGTCTCTGCTGGGAATACAACACAGCAGAGAGGGAGCAATCCAGGAGGATCCTGGAATGTGTGGAAGAGAACTTCCTCACACAGCTGGTAAGCGAGCCGACGAGGGAAGGTGCCCTCCTGGACCTGCTTCTCGTGAACAGGGAAGATCTTGTGGGGGAAGTAAAGGCTGGTGGCCGTCTAGGGCACAGTGATCGTGAGATGATCGAATTTCTGATTCTTGGGGAAACAAGGAGAGGGGTTAGCACAAGTGCCGCCCTAGACTTCCGGGGGGCAAATTTTGACCCGTTGAGAAGACTGCTGGACAAAATCCCTTGGGAGGCTGCCCTGAAGGATATAGAAGCCCAGGAAGGCTGGACATACTGCAAGAGAGAAGTCTTAAAGGCACAGCAGGAGGCTGTCCCTGTGTGCCGAAAAACAAGTAGGCGGGGAAGGAGACCGGCCTGGCTAAGTAGGGACCTTTGGCTGGACCTCAAGAACAAAAGGAGAGTCTATGACCTCTGGAAGAGGGGGCAGGTCGGTCTCTCATGAAGACTATAAGGATATAGCGAAGCTATGCAGGGAGAAAATTAGGAGAGCCAAAGCGCAGCTAGAGCTCAACATAGCTACAGCTGTTAAGGATAACAAAAAATGTTTCTATAAATTCATTAACAACAAAAGGAGGATTAGGGAAAATCTCCCTCCCTTATTGGATGCAGAGGGAAACAGAGTCACAAAGGATGAGGAAAAGGCTGAGGTGCTCAATGCCTACTTTGCCTCAGTCTTTAGCAGTGGAACTAGCTGTTCCCTGGGCACCCAGCCTCGTGAGCTAGGAGACAGGGAGGGGAAGCTGAAGGAGGTCCTCACAATGAAAGAGGAAGTGATCTACCACCTGCTACGCCGCTTGGATGCGCACAAGTCTATGGGACCGGGTGGGTTACATCCAAGAGTGCTGAAAGAGTTGGCAGACGTGCTCGCCAAGCCACTTTCCATGATCTACCTGAAGTCATGGCTAACTGGGGAGGTCCCAATGGACTGGAGGGTAGCAAACGTAGGGCCCGTCTACAAAAAAGGCAGAAAGGAGGATCCGGGAAACTGTAGGCCTGTCAGTCTGACCTCGCTAGCAGGGAAGCTCATGGAGCAGACCATCTTGAGTGCCATTACAAGTCATATAATGGACAAGCAGGGGATCAGGCCCAGTCAGCATGGGTTTAGGAAAGGCAGGTCCTGCCTGACGAACCTGATCTCCTTCTATGACAAGATGACCCGATTGTTGGATGAGGGAAAGGCTGTGGGCATTGTCTACCTAGACTTTCGAAAAGCATTTGACACTGTCCCCCATAGAATTCTCATGGAAAAACTGGCGGCTCGTGGCCTGGATGAGCATACGATCGGCTGGATCAAGCACTGGCTGGCTGGGCGGTCCCCAAGAGTGGTGGTCAATGGAGTTAAATCCAGCCGGCGGCCGGTCACAAGTGGTGTCCCTCAGGGCTCGGTGTTGGGACCATTTCTGTTCAACATCTGTGTCGATGACCTTGATAAGGACATGGAGTGTATCATCAGCAAGTTTGCAGATGACGCGAAGCTAAGCGGGAGTGTTGATCTCCGTGAGGATAGGGAGGCTCTACAGAGAGACTTGGATAGATTGGACCGATGGGCCAATGCTAACGGTATGAGCTTCACCAAGGCCAAGTGCCGGGTCCTGCACTTGGGCCACAAGAACGCCATGCATCGCTGCAGGCTTGGGGCAGTGTGGCTGGAGAGCTGCCTGGCAGAAAAGGACCTGGGGGTTCTAATTGACAAGCGGCTGAACGTGAGCCAGCAGTGTGCCCAGGTGGCCAAGAGGGCCAATGGCCTCCTGGCTTGTATTAGAAATAGTGTGACCAGCAGGAGGAGGGAGGTGATTGTCCCCCTGTACTCAGCACTGGTGAGGCCACCCCTTGAGTATTGTGTCCAGTTCGGGGCACCTCAACACGAGAGAGATCTCGAGGTGCTGGAGCGAGTGCAGAGGAGGGCAACGAAGCTGGTGAAGGGCCTGGAGAATAAATCTGATGAGGAGCGATTGAAGGAGCTGGGAGGGTTTAGTTTGAGGAAGAGGAGGCTGAGGGGAGACCTCATCGCTCTCTACAACTACTTGAAAGGCCATCGTAGAGAGGTTGGTGCTGGTCTCTTCTCACAGGTAATTGGCGATAGAACAAGAGGGAATGGCTACAAGCTGCAACAGGGTAGGCTTAGGCTGGACATAAGGGAAAAATTCTTCACAGAAAGAGTGGTCAGACACTGGAATAGGCTGCCCAGGGAGGTGGTGGAGTCACCATCCCGGAATGTGTTTAAGAGTCGTTTAGATGTGGTGTTGAGGGATATGGTGTAAGGGAGAACTTTGTAGAGTGGAGTTGATGGTTGGACTCGGTGATCCCAAGGGTCTTTTCCTACCTAAATGATTCTATGGTTCTGTGATTTAATGCATGGCTTTGGGCTCCATCTGTCAGAACGGTCTCTCAGGGCAGGTGAGGTGCTGTGTGGGGCTGGACTGTTGCACGCTGTATTGTTGGAACCTGTGGCTGGTGTACACGGTGCGGCTCATGCCCACAGTCCATGGGCTGAAGGTGTAGATCTTGACGAAGCCGCTGGGCACCAGCTGCTGAGGTCAGTTCTGATCCCATCATCGCTGCGCTTTACTCGTTTTTTCACGCAAGTCCATCTGTCCTTAACTTGGGTGATTCTTACTGTAGTACCACCGATAGCAATTAGAGTAATAAGGACACAGTGGCAGGGTTACTTAGCAATTAACATCATGCAATTTGATTCCTTGGCTATTCTCACCCAAAATCAGATCCCCATGAGGTGCACATCGGACTTCCCCATCGTTCCGCATCACCCACCAAGCACACCCAGGTCCTTGGGCAAAAGCACTCCCATGGGTGGGTTTGCCTTTGCCTGAGGCAGGACTAACCCCGACTGTCTTCCCTAACGTATTCTTCATGTGCACTACGGGGACTTTATCCCCTTCTACGGGCCGTGGAAGTTTTGTTTGGGCAGGGCCAGCTCGACTGGTAGTTCCCCTGGTGTTGTCTAGCCAGGTAGCTTTTGCTAAATGTGTAGCCTGCCGTTTCAGTCGGGACGGACAAACGACAAGACTCTCCTTGAAGAGTTAAGTTAAGCTCTCTCTTTATTGCAAACTTGGCTTTCTTATATATCTAATCCTTTGTTCACGCTCCGTTCAGTACCTCCCCCAGGCACGCTCGGGGTGCCGGGAGGGGTGGAGAGTGGCTGCACCAGCGGTGGCGATACCGTAAGCCCACGATTAAGGACTCTCTAAGACTCAATTTTGGAGTGTTAGAAAGCAGGCATTCTTTATTGCAGCGCTGGGCGGACCAGGAACCCCTTTGCCTAATGTGCAAGCCGGGTTGCTCAACTACAAAGGTTAGAAGCAAGCGGAATATACATCTTAATTACATTTCCCAGAAATTATTAACACATTCCTATTATTACCTAGAACTCATTACTATATGTAAATGTCCTTGACGCATGCGCATCCATGTCCATTGGTGGTCTTCTGGGGTCCTGCTCGTCACTAAGTCCAGTCTGGGTCTTCCCCAGTGCCTGCCGGTGACGTCATCCTGGGAGCTTAATGCAGTTTTGTATATAGCGTATCTATTTCAGTATTTTCCTTTTTATTTTATTCTTAATATTTTATTAAAGTAGTTTAGTTTCTTCTAAACTCGTAAATCTCTCTTTTTCTCTCCCCCTCCTCCCCATGCACGAGAGGCTGCGGGGGAACATCTGTTGCCGGCCATTGGACAATGTGGCCAAAACCACAAGTCTCTTCTCCCAGGTAACAGGCAACAGAACAAGAGGAAAAGGCCTCATGTTGCACCAAGGGAGGTTTAGATTGGATATTAGGAAAAATTTTTACGCAGCATTGGAGCAGGCAGCCCGGGAAAGTGGTTGAGGCACCATCCCTGGAGGTATTTAAAAGGTGGATAGACATAGTGCTTAGAGATACGGTTTAGAGATGGTTTTTTGTCAGAGTTAGGTTGGCGGTTGGGCTAGATGATCTGAAAGGTCCCTTCCAACCTAGGCGATTCTATGATTCTGTGACCCCTAAAACCTCCTTTCAGGTAGTTGTGGAGAGCAAGAAGGTCTCCCCTCAGCCTCCTTTTCTGCAGGCTGAAGAACCCCAGCTCCCTCGGCCGCTCCTCATAAGACTTCTTCTCCAGACTCCGTTGCCCTTGTCTGGACCCTCTCCAGCTCCTCAATGTCTTTCTTGTGGTGAGGGGCCCTAAACTGGACACAGCACTCGAGGTGGGGCCTCACTGGTGACGAGTACAGGGGGATGATCACTGCCCTGGTCCTACTCACCACACTGTTCCTGATACAGGCCAGGATGCTGCTGGCCTTCTTGGCCACCTGGGCACACTGCTGCCTCATATTCAGCTGGCTGTTGACCGACACCCCCAGGTCCTTTTCTGACAGTTGTTGTGACCCAGGTGCAGTACCCAGCGCTTGGCCTTATTGAACCTCACGCTGCTGGCCTCGGCCCAACATTCCAACCTGTCCAGATCCCTCTGTAGAGCCTTCCTACCCTCCAGCAGATCAACACTCCCGCCCAACTCGGTGTCCTCTGCAAACTTACTGAAGGTGCACTCGACCCCCTCATGCAGGTCATTGATAAAGATATTATCATAGAATCGTAGAATGGTTTGGCTTGGCAGGGACCTTAAAGATCATCCAGTTTCACTCCCCCCTCTTAGTGTAAGAAGCGTTATAAAGATGACTCGCATAGGAGTGCAGTCGATACTCCCTGAAGAGAAGCAGTGATCACATCGCGTGTGCTCAGGTCTTGTAGAATATTGAAAGAGAGTGTTGAAAATACAGTTTCTGATGGTGGTCACACATGAACTGGTGGTTGTAGTTGGTAATCACTCTTCGGTACATATTTGTCACGGGTGAGTGTAATGCATCTCACTCAAAAGAGAGAAGCCGCAATATGGTTTATTAAGGTAAAATAATAATTTGACAGTTCATTAAGTTTGATGGAATTTAACTCAGTTTAACAGTGGTTTGACAACTTTCAATAAGTTTGATGGCATGGTTCACCTTATGAATTACTGCATGGCAGAAACATACAAAGGAAAATGGAGTTAGACTCAAGCTAGAAGGGTTCACCCAGAGACCAGAGACGCACAGTAAAGAGGGCCCTGCCATTGAGTTCCAAAGTTCAGAGTGGACCCCCCTGCTTTCTTTTTGGAGCCTTGGTGCAGCTGGCTCCGATCTCAGTCTCAGGCTTGAACAATGGTTTATGTCTCATGGAATTATCCATAGAATGTTTAGAATAATATTAACTCTATGGGTTAGTGATGTTTCATAGCATTGATACAGCATGCTATCAGTCTCTTATGGAGAATCTATTGCAGGTAGGGAATCTCTCTGCCTTGGGTAGGGAAGGATCTCTTAGTCTCATGTAAGGAATATCAAACCTTGAGAGGGATCCCAGCTCAAGAGGAGAGTCACCTGGCCTGCGGTCCAGCTGCAGTTCAGGGAGAGCTCCAACCGGGCCCATCCTGATGGCACTATTTAGAGTGAAAGAGTTGCTGTAGAAATTGTATAGACAAGATAGATGGGGGTTTTTTAGTGCTAATATCTTGTTCTGTACCTTGGTTGTATTGCATCTTGTACTTCAAAACCACCTTTTGAAATCTTTTTCAAGACACCCTCACTCCCTTGTATGTGAGCCAGGGGCTTTCCAGCTCACCAGTTCACTCCCAGGACCTGAGGCTGGTTGCTCCTCAGTCAGCCTGAAGCGAAGCATGGCGAGGAGTCAGTTGAATCAGACACAGTATTCCGTATCTGGAGACACCCCATCGTTTGAAAGATCCTGTCTGCAGGAAGTGTTTCTGCTTTTGAATGGGATTTTTTATTGCCTTAATCAATGCTTTTGTAAAATAACACTCCTAAAGATATCTCTATGCTAAGTATTATTTTTCCTTTCTACTCAGGGAAGGAGGACACAAGGATATAAATCCTGTTATCATAGAATCATAGAATGGTTTGGGTTGGAATGGACCTTAAAGATCCTCCAGTCGCACCCCCTTGCCCTGGGCAGGGGCACCTCCCGCTGACCAGGTTGCTCCAAGCCCCGTCCAACCTGGCCTTGAACCCCTCCAGGGATGGGGCAGCCACAGCTTCTCTGGGCAACCTGGGCCAGTGCCTCACCACCCTCGCAGCAAAGAATTTTCTCCTCAAATCTCATCTAAATCTCCCCTCTTCCAGTTTAAAACCATTGCCCCTAGTCCTATCACTCCATTCCCTGATGAAGTGCCGCTCCCCAGCTTTCCTGGAGCCCCTTTAGGGACTGGAAGGGGCTGGAAGGTCTCCCCGGAGCCTTCTCTTCTCCAGGCTAAACCCCCCCAGCTCTCTCAGCCTGCCCTCACAGCAGAGAGGCTCCAGCTTCTTTTTTCATTTTCATTACTACCTTGTGGACCACTGTTGAACCTGGACCTGAGCTGCTGTGGGTCTTGGGTAGAGCAGGATGGAAGCAGGTGTTACCAGATCACTTACTCACTGACCAGCTCTGGTGTAGCCGTGTACAGCACTGCCACGGGGCCGTGGCATTGGCACTAGGGCGGTCATCAGGCAGGCTCAGTCCCAAACTGTGCACCACAGCTTGGACATCATGTTTTGAACGCGAATGATTCAGCGAAGAGGAAGGGGGCAGCTCCTGGAGATCTTGATTTCACAGTTGCACAAAAATATGGGCTGCCTGTACACTGGAAGCGCAGGAATTTTGGCAAAATCTTGGCAGCCATGACCTTGAGCCAGCAACAAAAAATCTATTGCAGCTTGATTCTGCAGTGTGCCATGTCTAACTGAGTCTACATCTAACCGTAAAGTACTCAAAACTAGAGAAGTAGCATTAGATTGCTTAGCCAGCCAACATCCAAGCTTGTTAAGCGTAGCGAGCGCTTTAGCTGACGCCACCCCGGGGGCTAAAAAGGATGCCGCGATTATTTCTCCAGGGTTCCAAAATTGCACAGTGTCACTGCGGCGATTTCTGAATGCGTGAGCACTTCGTTTTGGGCGCCTCTAGTGCTGCACCATCGTAGATGTATTTGGTGTTAGTAGGGTTGATCTTCCTAAACTACAGGGGCCCCCTTTAATACGAGAGGGGATACCAGGCCATGCTCTATCTCCGCAGATGAGAAAGATTCCTGCTGGCAAGCTAAGAGGGTGATTAGTAGATTTAGAGACGTGGGTTGATGTGTAGTTGCACCAAACAGATTCATTTCTGCAAACAATCAGGCTAGAATTAACACATTGCATGTTTGACTGATTTTTGCCACTGTAATTAAAATATAAGCAGTAATCCACTTCAACGGAACCCAGTAATTCTAGTTCTTGTGGTTCGAGGTGACTGTGATGCAGATAGGGTACCCAAGCATCCCAATTATCAACTACCTCACCCCCTTTTATCAAGTGCTGCAGAGACTCCGGCACAGGCCAGGCGTCTAAGGGCTGTCCCACCAGACAGGTTGAGAAGGGATTCTCCGGTGATGAGGTTGACAAACAAAGCGTGTCCTGGCCCGTTAAGTTAGCCAGGGTGACCCGTACATTATTCTTGGGTTGGGGTGGAATCCAAACCCTTGAGGAGAGCGCAGTAAATATGTTAAGGCAGATGGTGAGCAAGATAGCCGGACTCATCATGCCCGTTGGCTTTGTTCCCCCGCCCCGGTTATCTTCAAATAGGGGCGGACGTATCTTGCGGGCACCCACCGTGGTCCATGATCTGTGGAAACACAAGCATAACCCCTTCCCCACGTGATTAAGTCATGCGGGCCCAACCACTGTCCTGTCTTGAGGTCTCGCATCAGCACTTTTGCTCCAGGACCCACCCGTTCCTGGGTCACAAGAGAACCAAAGTGCCGAAGGAGGGGTGGCATCGCAGCAGGACTATCATCAGCAAGCTGCAAAAAATTCAAGACATATACAGCTTTAGCTAATCGTGCTTCAGGGGTTTCCCCTAGCATTCCCCCTTTTTGTTTTTGTAAAAGGCGTTTCAGGGTACCGTGTGCACGCTCAACAATACTCTGACCCGTGGGTGAGTGGGGCATGCCTGTGACATGTGTCACGCCCCGGAGTTGTAAAAAAAAGCTACTTTTTGCGATACCTAAGCAGGACCATTATCAGTTTTGATCTGTTGTGGGACACCTAAAACAGAAAATGCACGCTGCCAATGGCGTAGGGCGTCCCGAGCTGATTCTGCAGTGTGAGCAGTGGCAACGAGGGCGGAAGAAAAGGTATCGATTGATACATGTATATACCTCAAACGGCCGAATTCGGTAATATGTGTGACACCAGTTTGCCAAAGCTGTAAAGCACGTAATCCTCGTGGACTGGTGCCGTAATATATAGGTACGTGTTGATCTTGACAATTGGGGCAGGCTGCAATAATAATGCGAGCCTCAGCCTTACTAAGATTAAACTGATGTTTTAAAGCACGATATCCCTGATGATAAAAACTAGGCGATGCTATCGCTTGCTGTTTAACGTTGGGCACAGGTCCCAGGGCCGCTGCAGGCACTAAAGCATCAGCTTGTGCATTGCCTTCTACAATAAATCCTGGCAACTGGGTATGACTTTTAATATGCGTCACGTAATATTCTTGCTGTCGCTTTTGTATTGTTATCCATAACAGTTTCAATACGCCAAACAGCACTTCATTGGTTACATCACCTAAACCAGCCTTATCTAAACGTTGTGCCAGTCCAGGCACGTAAGCCAAATCTGTCACAATGTTGACAGGGCTGAGGAAGTTCTGAAACACCATGGTCATGGCCCGTAATTCTACGACTTGGGGCGAACCTTCTTGATGTTCGATCTTATGTTGCCATTGTGTTCCTTGTCTCCAGACAATGGCAGCTTTTCCAGTTTTTCCTGATCCATCTGTGAACACCGTGGGGCCCTCCACTGGGTTTCAGCGACTGAGATTTTTCTGTGCAAAGGCCATTTGGGTGCCCAATTTGATCAGTGGCTGTGAAGGTAAATGGTAGCTCACCTGCCTTGTACAATTGGCCATGGCTGCTCGTAGGGCAGTGCTGTTAGCTAAGCACCGTTCAAAATAATCACTCTGTACAGGGACTACACTCTGTTCAGGGTCTCTTCCCATCAGTGCTGAACAGCGAGTTCTAATTTTTGTAATAACTTGTGCTATTAGCTCAAATAGACCAGGGGCTGTTTTCTTCGTCTTGTTAGGCAAAAAAATCCATTCTAAAACATGTAAGGGATCATCCCGTTGTTCACGCCATTGAGCAATCATAGCAAATGGCACTAATTGATCTACTAACACAAAGGCCTGCACCGAGACCGTTAAGTCAAGTCTCCATACGTGTTTACTACTAATAGCTTGTTCTATTTCAGCCACCACTTTTTTTCGCTTCCTCAGTTAACATTTGTGGGGCTAAAATATTAGTGTCACCTTTTAATAGCTCAAAGAGAGGTTGTAATTTGGAAGGTGGAATACCATCGTAGGGCCAAACCCAATTAATCACTCCTGCTAATTTTTGTACATCATTCAATGTTTTTACTTCTATTTGTAGTTGGATAGGTTGTGGCATGACTGTCTGAGCTAATACTTTCATTCCCAGCTATAACCACGGTTGTTGCCTTTGTACCTTTTCTGGGGCGATCGTTAAGCCATATTCACACAAGGATTCCCGTGTTTTCGCTTCCATTTTTTCTAACTGTTGCGGTGTTGCAGCCGCTAGCAGAATATCATCCGTGTAATGGTAACAGTAATCAGATGGGAACAGAGCACCTATTGGACTCAACGCTTTTGCTACAAACCATTGACAAATTGTAGGCAAGTTTTTTATACTTTGTGGCAACACTTTCCACTGATGCCTTTTGGTAGGCTCCATGTTCTTCACAGGCGGAACAGTAGATGCAAATTTTTCTTTGTCTTGTTCTGCCAGAGGGATGGTAGAAACCCAATCTTTTCAATCCATTACAACAATTTCCCACCCCATAGGTATCCTAGTAGGTGAAGGTAATCTCGGTTGTAGTGCTCTCATCGTTGCCATGACATCATTAATCTTTCTCAAATCATGCAACAACCTCTATTTCCCCGATTTCTTTTTGATAACAAATACCGGGGTATTCCAAGGAGCATGTGAGGCTTCCATGCGTCCTGCAACAAGTTGTTCTGTTACTAGAGACTGCAGGGCCATTAATTTCTCTTGGCTAAGGGGCCGCTGATCAACCCACACTGGTTTTTCTGTTAGCCATTTTAGAGCTAAAGTGGGCCGAGAAACGCCCTGCAATACCGTGGCCCTGACTAAAAATCCGTAGTGATGCGAACTCCCCATTGGCCTAAGCGGTCCCTTCCCCATAGGTTTAAAGGAGTTGAGGTCACATATGGCCGCACTGTAGCCCTTTGCCCTTCTGAGTTTACAATCACAATAGGGTTAGTGGACATAGAACTATTGGCAACCCCTCCGAGACCTGCCTCTCCCAAGGCGTTGGAGGTTAATGGCCAAGCAGCAGGCCACTCCCTTAAAGAAACAATCGTCACATCTGCTCCAGTGTCTAATAATCCAGCCAGTCAGACCTTCTTGGGAGTGGCGTCACTAAGTTCAAGAACACAATGCATTTGTGGGCGTTGATCAGATACCGTCTGCACCCAATAGACTTGTGGCTTTCCCGTAGGACCAAAACCACCATTACCACGTGTAACGTTGTCCGTTTGTGGAACACAACTTCAAAATGGGACTAACTGAGCAAGTCGAGTTCCTTTCCCAATAGTCACAGGTGGTGTAGCTGTCGATATCATGGCACATATTTGTCCTGTGTAATCAGCACCCATCACGCCAACATGTACCATGAGGCCTTGTAAGGTGGTACTAGATCTTCCTATTAGGAAGGCACTTAAACCTTTGCCAATCGGCCCCCAAGCGTCCAGGGGCACCTTGTGTACGATGGGGGTGGCTCCCCAGAGTCCACCACTTCAATCCCTTCCTCACCCATTATATGACTGCCCTCCTCATCGTCTGACTCAGGTGGCAAGGATGGAAAACCCAGACTCCAGATGGGGTTAGTAGAAATAGGAGGAGAAGGCCATGCCTCTGTTTCCCCCAAGGCTGGAGCGGGGGGCGTGGAGGGACGCACCACTCCTTCAGGGTGGATAACACCCATCCCTCTTTGAGTCTCTTTTACAGCTGCTATTTGGTCACGAGGCAACACGTACTTATATTGTTTATCTTTTGTGTTCATCGGGAGCAGTCCCTTATTTTCTTTAACGGCGATCTCCCGCCCCTTCATATCATCAACGGGAGGTTTGAAGGCCAAGGGCTCAGGGGCTGCGGACGGCTGTTCACTTCCTTCCGCTAAATCTTTCTGCTCCTTAAAGTTCTTTAATGTCTCTAACAGAAGTCGCCACGTTGTTAACAGTTCAATAACCGTTTTTGAGCCACGCGTAGTTTCCTCAAATAATGTCTGCCCTAGGTTCGTCCATTGCGTTACACTAAATGCCGTAACCAACGTTACTTCTACTCCCTGTTCCTTTCCCCACAATAGCATTTTTCGCAAAGTCTCTTCAGGGAGGATGACACCCTGCCGCTTCAACAGCAGCGTCCATGTGGAGAGTAGAGTCTGCTCTTCCTTAGTTAACTTCTCTCCCATGTCCCCAGTGGCTCACCTGCTACAGATGTCTTCTTAAATATGATCCGGATCCGTCAACAGCTCTGCCCGCTGTCTTCAGCTTCACTGGGCTCCGTCCCCACGACTATTTCCAGTCGTCTTCTTCCTCAGTATCACCAATTGTCGTTTCAGTCGGGATGGACAGACGACAAGACTCTCCTTGAAGAGTTAAGTTAAGCTCTCTCTTTATTACAAACTTGGCTTTCTTATATATCTAATCTTTGGTTCACGCTCCATTCATGCGTTCTTTCTACGCATTCAATTGCTTAGGTTACAGAGCACACGCGCTCGTAGCTACAATACGATTGGTTGTTGAACTCCTCTTCACATTGCTCAAAATCTGGCTTTCTCACAGCCTAACTCTCCTTGTTCTCTGAAGCCATCTTCTTCTTTCTCCTTTTTGTTACATTGTCCTTATATGACGCAACTCGTGGCCTTCTTATGCGTACACTGCAATCTCTGTCTCTTCTGTCAAAGGGCCTACGGACCCACCGTATCCCCCAACAGTAGCCCAACGTTTTAAGGTGATGTCCCACCACCCTTTGCTCTTAGTGTAGCTTTGAACAGTCCATCATATGGGTTAGGGTTAGGGTTAGGGTTAGAGTTGAAGAGTCCATCATATGGTTATGGAGCAGACCACCTTGCGTGCCATCATACGGCACATGCAGGACAACCAGGCGGTCAGGCCCAGTCAGCGTGGGTTCACAAAAGGCAGGTCCTGCTTGACAAACCAGATCTCCTTCTACGAGAAGGTGACCCACTTTTCAGGTGGCAAAGAGGGAAAGACTGTGTATACAATCCCTTAGGCATAAACTGTTGACCAAGCCCGGGACTGGGATTGGATCCAGCCGCACCTAGACTCCCCTCTGAGAAGGAGTTTAGAAAGCCAGGGGGTCCTCTCTGCACCTTGACTCAATGGAAGGGTCTCCTTGACAGTTCTCTCTGATCCCGTCCTCGAGACAGTAAAGAACCCAGTGTGCCTTGCCATCGAGTCTTGTTATTGCACTGTGGCGTTGACTACCAAACTTCATTAAATGGCTTTTTTAGAACAATAAGCATTTTGCTGCTTTTCCCTTGGGAGTGAAGCGCATTGCTCCGTTGTCAACACCCACTACGAGAGAGACACTGAGGTGCTGGAGCATGTCCAGAGAAGGGCAAGGAAGCTGATGCGGGCTCTGGAGCATAAGTCTTGCAAGGAGCGGCTGAGGGAGCAGGGGTTGTTCAGCCTGGAGGAAAGGAGGCTGAGGGGAGACCTTCTCGCTCTCTACAGCTCCCTGAAAGGAGGGGGTAGCCAGGGGGGGTCGGTCTCTTCTCCCGCTTAGGAAGTGATAAGACAAGAGGAAATGGCCTCAAGTTGTGCAGGGGAGGTTTAGATAGGCTGTTAGGAACAAGTTCTTCACAGAAAAGGTTGTCAAGCGTTGGAACCGGCTGCCCAGGGAAGTGGTGGCGTTGCCATCCCTGGAGGTATTTAAAAGACGAGTAGATGCAGTGATGAGGGACATGGTTTAGTGGTAACTTGGCAGTGCTGGGATAATGCTTGGACTCGGTGATCTCTAGGGTCTTTTCCAAGCCAAACGATTCTGTGATTCTATGACGGCACAGCCAGGGTTCAGGCTTCCAGCCAAAGGGGCTGGGGAGTCCCGGCTGTGGCAGGGGACGCGCGCAGAGGGACCACAGGCTGCAGCCAGAGCCGGCGGCAGGCTGACTCCCCCGGGAGAGCCCGGGTCACAGTGGGGGACAGGACGGGCTGCCCCTCCCGGCTGGGGTGGCGGGTCACAATGGGCCCTTAGTCACCTACCCATGTGACAGCTGGTGATGTCCAGCAGCACGTGCACGGCAGCCCCACAGTGTCCCGGACTCTCGTGAGAAGCAGACATGAGCGATCCGGCACCTGCAGGAAAGCGTGTGCGCAGAACGCGTATTTTCCTGCGACTATACCTGACAGAGCTGCTCCACGGGGCCAGGGTGTCTCCCCAAAGCTCCACCGTCCACAGCGGGTAAGAGCGCGGGGCTGGGCCGGGCCAGGGCCACAGGGACCCCAGGGCGTCTGGGCCCGGCGGCCCTTGCAGAGGGGCTGGGGGCAGGAGAGCCGCCGCCAGGGCCGGGTGGGCGAGGGGGGACTGCCCGCTGGAAAACGGCATCCTGCAGGAGTTCCCCCTGTCCCTGCCAGCCACCTCCTCCCTCCTCTGGCCAGGCCGCACCAGGCTGGGGCCACTTGCCGTGGGCAGCCCCCTCCCCACCCTCACCTCTGTCCTCTGTCCCGCAGGACGGCGAGCGGTTGCCCTCAGAGCAGCCCTGCACCAGAGGCGGCAGAGGATGAAAGGGCCGGGGTGGCCACCGAGGACCATCAGCGGTCAGAAAGCCCCAGGCAACGCCAGCTGCAGAGTGAGGACTGGGACCGCGCCAGCCCCGTCGTCGTCGTCCAAGCGGAGGAGGAGAAGAGCCCCAGCACCCCCGCCATGAGTGGGTAGCGAGAGGATGCCAGGGGACCACCTCCAGCCTCGGGGCAGAGAGCAGGGCAGGGAGAGGCCGCTGGGCTGGCAGGAGGCAGCCGTACCGCCGGGCTGGGACCTCTCCCGCCCTGCTGCCAGCACCACCCCGGGGGAGACGGGGCATCTGCACCCTGGGCCAGGGCTTGCTGGGGGCAGGGCAGCGAGCACAGGGCTGGAGAGAGGGCCCCTCTCTTCCCTCTCCCTGCCCTGCTGCCTACATCTCTCCCCACCCTTGGTCTTCAACAGGTGGAGCTGCTTCTGCCTCCAGCTACTGGCTGGAGGGCAAGGACGAGGAAGCCCACGACTACATCTTGGCCTTCCTCGACGGCACCCAAAGGGTAACTGCAGCCTTTGCCAGGCAGGCTCTGCCCGCGGCTGCCGGCCGCGTGCTGCCGTGCCTGCTGCCTGTGCGCGGGCCCTAGGGGGACTGCTGCCTGTGCAGGGCTGCTGCCCCCCCGGCCCCCTGCACCATGGCTGCACCCCTCGAGGCCCCGCTCCTGCTGGCCCTGCTCTGCCCCTCACCCTCCCTCTCTGTCTCTCTGTCTCTCTGCTCCCTGGCTGTCAGGATGAGGCCTCCAAGCTGAGGTTCCTGGCCTCCATCCGCACGCTCTGCACAGCCTGGCTGCGAGGCAGGTACCAGCCCGACTTCACATCGGCGTGTAAGCTGGTGGAGAAAATGGAGGTGAGGGCACCCAGTGGGGCCGAGG
Source organism: Rissa tridactyla (assembly GCF_028500815.1). Lineage (NCBI taxonomy): Eukaryota > Metazoa > Chordata > Aves > Charadriiformes > Laridae > Rissa > Rissa tridactyla. Next base: position 5,621,201 of record NC_071497.1, read on the forward strand.
GAGGGGGGCAACGCTGGCCGAGCGCCGGCCCAGCGGGAAGGAGAGCACTCGGGCCCCTGGGCACAGGGGAGGGCGAGACGGGCCTCCCTGGGCACAGCCCTGCCTGCCACGGGGCCAGTGCCGGGCAAGGGGCCGCTCTGGGGCCAGTGCCGGCCTGGGGGCGGCGGGGCCCTGCCCGCCCTGCAGACTGGTGCCGGCAACTGGCAGCTTCCCTGCCCCATCCTGCCCGCGCTCTCCCTCTCCAGGTCCTATGGAAAAAGGAGTCCCCTCGCAGCATGGATGCCGTGATGTGGCAGCAAGCCATGCTTGCCATCGCAGCAATGAGGTACCTGCCCCAGACCCTGGCCAGGCCGGAGCCCCCCACGGCGCGGGCCTGATGGCAGCAGGCGTCTCCCATCCTGGCAGGACCCTGGCACCTCTGCCGTTGGGCCTCTGCTCTCCCTCACGCTTGGCCCATGGCTGGGCCAGGGGGGAGGGCGGGGGCTGCTCAGGGGCTCCCCGCCGCCTCTTGGCTTTTCCCCAGGTGGGAGAGGCAGGAGGTGGAAAGGGGTTTGGGCTCCACCGGCCAGGACTGCCCTCTGTCCCTGCCTCAGCAGCACCGGGGAGGGAGCAGATGCCTCCAGGCATCCCTTCCCCACCCCTTACGGCTAGCACCCTGGCGACTGCCAGCCCCGACGCCTGCAGCCACCCTCCTGACCTGGAAGCCCTGGCATCCAAGCAACACCCCTCTCCTTGCAGCAACGTGCCTGAAGGCCTGCTGTACGAGCAGCTCCGCCCCTGCATCCACGACATCTGCTGTCTTGACCCAGCACAGAGGGACAGCCAACGTGCTTCTTTTGATGCTCAGGTAAGCGCGGGCTGAGCTACGGAAAGCCTGCCGCTCAGTCCCTGCGCGCGTTTTCCTAGCTGGCTTTGGCTGCGGGAAGATGACAGGTGAAGAAGGAAGAGCAGGGAGAGCCTGAGTCCGCTCCCAGGCGCAGAGGGCAGCTGCAGGCCGCCTCAGGTGGAAGGAATGCAAGCCAGCTCCCTGCAAGGAAGAAGGGCCGGGGCAAGTGGGCCACCCGCTCTATCCCCTTACAGATCTTGAAAACACTGGATAGGATGCTGGAGGTGGTGACGCATGAAGCTTCGCTGAGTTCCAGCGTCCAGAGAGTGGACATGATCTTGCAGGTCAGGCATCTGCCAGGAGTCAGGCATCTGCCAGGAGCGGGGCTCTCGGGGTCTCTTCCTTGCCCTACCCCAAAGAGGGGCGACCTTCTGGAGCGTGCACAGCCCAGCCCGGAACTGGAGCAGCGGAAGGAGTCTGAGTGCCTTTCCCCGCTCCCCTGCTCTGGCAGCTGGCACTGCTGAGCCACCGCCCTCGCCACCCACCCCGTGCCCGCTCTCCTCCCCAGAAGGCAGCAGGGCAGAGAGCTGCTGGGACGTGGCCATGGTGCAAGGGCAGTCCAGCCCCGAAGCTGCGGAGGCAGAGGTGCTGGCACCTCCCCGGGGCAGGTCCCCGTGGAGGTTCCTGTCCTCCCACAGAGGGGACGTGCGGCCGTTTCTGGAGGAGCGTGAGGGAAGGGGCAGAGGTGGCTGGGGGGATGGCATCCGCCTACCTCCCTGACTGCCGCAGGTCACCAGCTGTTGGCAACGGTCCCCGAGGTTGCGAGGTGGCTGGACCCCAGTCCAGGCTTCCTCCCGTGCAGGGCAAGCCTCGGCAGCACGCTGCGTAAACCCAGCAGGTGCTTGGCAGAGCCACCGCTCTGGGAGCTGCCGTCATTTCCCAAGGTCGACCATCGGCTTTTGCCTTCCCAGGTCCTGCTGTCCCTCACGACATCCCCGGAGGTGACCAGACGCCGGAGGGCTGTGGGGAGGATTGTAAGCCTGAGCCAGCACTTGAGACCTGAAACCATGCTGGAGGTAGGGGGCCTGCGACCTCTTGGCACCCCTCGCCCCGTCCTGCTGCCCCAGCGTAGCCGGTAGCGCTGGGCTCCCTGCGAGGGAAGCCTGGGTGTGGGGCAGGGGATCGGGATTGGGAAGGCTCGGCCCTGCGCCAGCATCTTGGACCCTCTCTCCTGGAGCCGCTCCCTCCCGTGCCTTTGTTCTCGGCAGCCAGCTCCGTCCCAGGGCACGGGAGCATTTTGCAGGCCCAGCCCTGGCAGCCCTCCCTCTCTCCCTGCCTCCCTGCCTCCCCCGGGCTTCTGCCCAGCACGCTGCTCGCCCCGAGGCGGCTGCCGCAGGCTGGGTCTCCATGGGGTGCAGCGCGGGGCAGAGCCCTCCAGAGCTCCGGCTACTGCTCCGTTCTCTCTGCCACAGGACGAGCCACACAACTTGGCCTGCAAAGGCATCAGCCCCTTCTTCTACCTGAAGAAGCCTCTGCCATTCCTGGGGCAGGCGCTAGGGCTGCTCACCCTGTGCTATGCCGAGGAGGACCAGGAGATCAGCTGGGGGGCTGGGCAGGCCCTGTGCCTCTTCCACAGGTTCATTCTGCTGCGACATGGTAAGAGAAGCTGGGGCGGGCTGGGGCCTTCCAGCCACAGGGGCCCGGGCATGGCGCCGCGCCACCTCGGCCCCCCCTCCTCTGCTAGAGGAAGGGGCAGCAAACTCCTCCCAGGCTGGAGCAGGGCAGCAGCCGTGCCGCACCAAGCCCCGGGCCCAGGCAGCCCGCCTCGGAGCGGCAGCCTGCGGCCTGTCCCGAGAACCCTTGGGCTGGAGAGCCTGTGGCAGCAGCGTGCCCGGCCTTCTCTCCTCCTGCCCCCGAGCAGAAAGCCAGTCCCCACGCTCCTGCCCTTACGCAGCCTAAGAGGCGGTTTCCCCTCCTTGCCTGCCACCCTGCCACTTCTCCAGCTCCCCACAGAACAGAGAGCCAGGCACAGAGCTCTCCTTCATGCCCTCACCTGCTGCCCCAGCTCTGCCTTCTTCCTGCCGCTCACGCTGTCTTTTCCCTCCTGCCCAGCCTACCACGCAGCACTCGTGGACCCGGCCGTAGAACGGGATCGGGAAGGCATCAGCACCTTCTGGCCCAAGGAAGCCATTGACAGCGGGATGGTAACAAACTCCTCCCTTCCTGGGGGTCTTGGCCATGGCGCTGGCAGGAGGCTGAGACGAACCAGTGCATCAGCCACGGCGGGCGATGGCACAGCCTCCCACCCCTCGGGCTGTGGGGAGCCACCGCTTTGGAGTAGTCCAAAGCTTTAGCCCAGCATCACCGCCGCAGCTCCGGCCGTCCTGGCCACCGGCAAGCTCTGCTTGCCGGCAGAGCCAGCAGTGCCCGCCACCAGGGCACTCAGTGTGACACCTTTTCCCTCCCTCTCTCCCTCAGACATTTGGCAGAGCCTTCCTCCCACCCGAGAGGAGCGACTTCCTCCTCGCCATCTTGACAAACATGGCAGACCCAAGGGTCTCTGACACCCAGCTGGTTGCCAAGATTGTGGAGCACGTCTTGAAAGGCTTCGACCTGCGGCTGACCAAGGTAGGCAGCGTGCAGCCGGCTTGCCCTGTGCGCGTGCCCTGCAGGGGCCGTTCCCCCCGCCCCGAGGCCAGGGCTCGGAGCGCCCAACGGGCAGGCTTTGAGGCCAGCGAAGGGCGGCGCGAGGGAAGCAGTTCTTGGTGGCAGTGGGGCCATGGCTGTGCTCCAGCCCGCTCCAGCCCACTGACTCCGACAGGTGGAGGAGCTCGTGGAGGCCATGCACAGGCAGCTGGCCTGCATCAGCCAGGAGCCACTCCAGGACATCCTGAGGAGGACCCTTCTCCGAGTGGCCACCTTCAGCCCTCAGGAGGTGGTCACTGGCCTGCTGAAGGTTTCCCCGCACTGTGACGGGTACGTGGCGCGACAGCCTCGGGGGCAGCTCGGGACCTCCGGGGCCTGAGCAAGCAGAAGAGGTGGTGGCCGAGGTGGCCCCGCTGACAGTGTGCTCTGGCTCTGCAGGACTGCCCGGGCCATGTGGAACATGCTGGCCTGTGAGCGCAGCCTCGGCAACGCGGTGCTGTGGGCGCTGCTGCAGGTCAATCAACAATACACCATCCAGTGCAGCAGCAAGAAAATCTACAGCTGCCGATGTTTCCTGGCCGTGAGTGTCTGGACAAGGCTTGCTCCATCCTGCCCGGGGCTGCACGCCCCTCTCCAGCCCCTCTGGCCCTCTCCATCCGCCCCCAAAGCCGGCCCTCCCCGGGGCACCTGGCCCAGGGCCCTCGGGCCACAGCCGGGCAGGGCAGCGCGTGCCGCTCGGCCCCACGGCGTGCAGGCAGGCCGCCTGCCCTGGCCCTGCTGCCCTCGGCGGCCCCCCTCCCCGCCCGCCGCCTCCAGCCGGCTCGGCAGCGGGGAAGCCCGGGGCAGGGTGGCTGCTGGCCAGAGCAGGCTGTGCCGCAGGGACACGACTCCAGTGAGAGCCGTGCTGGGCTGTTTCTGCAGGTGGCCCGTGCCATGCACGAGATCTTCCTGGAGCCCTCCAGCCGACGGTCCGTGCATTTGCTTCTTAGCCGGCTCTTCATGGAAGTGCTCTTCCAGATCTCACACAGCCTGCACAGCCCACAGATGGGCTGCTGCCGCTCTTGCCGTGAGAGCAGGACACCCAACCATCCTTCATTGCTCAGGTGCTCCGGCACTCCTCGGGTGCCCCATCCCCGTCCCTGGGCTCTCCCCGGGCCTGGAGCCGAAGCCGGGACTGGGGCTCCACGTATGACCACGCTTTGCTCTGCCTGCAGGAACGCAGTGAGCGCCATGCAAGCTCTCTTCCAGTGCCTGGGCGGTGCCTCCCTGGTCGAAGACATTGGGAGGCAGGGTGCCTGGGACATGCTCACGAGCGCCGAGACCTACCACAGCGGTGTCGCCGTGCTGGCTAGGTGAGAGCCTGCTCAGCCGTCCTTGCCTGCCCGGGCGTTTCTCCCCTGGCGGTGAAGGGCCGCCTGTACGATCCCCGTCCTGGTGGGTGGTGGAGCGCGAGCAGCCAAGGCCGGGCACACAAGCTGCCCCCCAGCTGGCAGCGCAGTCCCAGAGAGGTTGCCTGCCCAGCTCGGTGCTGCCAACGCCTTCTTCCCCCGGCCAGGGTGCTGCAGCGTGAAGAACCGGCCTCCTGCATCACTGTGTCTGAGCAGGCGGTCAACAGCCTCTTGCAGTGTCAGGCCGTGCAGGACGTTGGCGCCATGACGGTCTTCGTGGAGGTGGGCCTGCTGGCACGCGCTGCCTCTCTGAGGGCAGGCGGGGGCAAGCCGGGCTGCCTGCGTGGACAGAGGGCTGAGGGGAGGCGGCGAGGGCCCTCTGTGGACCCTGCTGCCTCCCGCCTGGGCTGTGACCGGCCCCGGTGCCTTGCCCCGAGCCGTCCGGGAGCTCTGCTGCCTGTGCTGGGCTCTCACTCTGCTGCCAATTGCGTTTCAGCTCCTGGATTACACCGATTGTGAGCACGTCCACGGCCAGTTCCTGGACATCCTGGAGTCCCACATGAAGAGCAAGAACGTGGTGCTGCGCAGGCTGGTAGTCAGAATCCTGGTCACGCTGTCCAGGAGACAGGACCAGGTGGGCAGGGGCAGCTGGGCACAGTGTGGGTGTCCGCCTGGGGCTGGGCTGCAGGTGCGGAGCGTGCAGCGGCTTGCTCGGGCTTTGCCAGGAATCGGGAGCGGCAGGACCACTGCCTGCTCCCCCCGCTGCCCCGTTCAGTGGCCCGTGACCACTTCAGGCCCGGCCCTGGGCTGAGCCGCACATGGAGAGATCTCCGCCTGACCGGCCCTGCAACCTCGACACGCAGCGTGGCTTTAGCGGTGTGCTCCTCGATTGCATCGCATGACAAAAGGGTATGTTTCTCGTAGGTGGGAACGCTGCAAGACCTGCTGCCAGAGGTCGTGCAGCTACTGCAGGACAGCGACTGCGACGTTAGGACAGCAGCCCTGACTGCCCTCAGCAACGTGCTCCACCTGGCTGTCCCCGTTGCTCTGCAGCTGGTCAGGATGCTTCCGCCCCTCTTTGAAAACGTAAGGCGTCGGGAGAGCGGAGGCATGGTTAGCATGCCGGGGGGGGCATGCGTGCCGGTCTGGGGTGGTGCGTCCCTCTGCGCGCGTGCCCACTGGCCCGTGAGTCCTTCTCCTCACTGCAAAGGGAGAGCCACAAGCATTTGTCCCCTCACCGTCGGCTTGGAGGAGCCAGGACGGAGGTCCTCCCCTCTTCCTTCTCTCCTCCTAGGAGTCCAGCTACGTGCGAAAGTGCTCCATCCTCCTCTGCACAGATGCGATGGAGGTTGCAGGCAGCACCCACAAAGAACATATGCAGAAGGATGTGCAGAGGATCCTGATGCCCCTGTTCTTCCACCTGCATGACAAGGACCACAGCGTGGCTCAGGTGGGGATTTCTAAGCCCTTTGAAGGTGCTGCAGCTGGGGCCCTGAGGAGGGCTCCGAGCCCCTCCCAGCTGGCAGCAGCTGAGGAGGTGGGCAGGGACATGTCCTACCCCTGCCCTGCTCGATGCAGCAGAGCAGAGCAGCAGTGCGTGGCCACCCTAACACCTAAGGCCTGGAGCTCCCCTGGGCTTCCCAGGGGTGCCCGCAGATGCCTGAGGCCAGGGCTTGGACCCACAACCCTTGCTGCCCCCCTGCCCTGCACAGGGACCCCCAGATCCTGTCCCCTGAGCGGCGGTGCCATCTCCCACTCTCTGCTGCTCTGCAGGCCTCCTGGGAAGCCCTCCTGGGAGCTGCCAAGTTCCTGAAGCGGAGGCAGATCAGGAAGCTGCTGGAGACAAAGCAGCCATGGCGGATCGGCAAGTGCCTGGTAAGGGCAGCCTCGAAGCCCCACAGCCAACCTGGAGAAGCCCCTCTCCCCCAGCACCCAGCGCGTGGGGCTGGCAGCTGGGCCCCTGCCTCCTGCGGTGTCCTGGGGGCGCGGGCAGGGGAAGGCAGGAAAGGCCAGCCCCGGGCACAGGGGGAGGCTCTGGGCCAACCCTGTCCCCTCCTGCTCTCTCCAGCTGGCGGAGGGCAGAGGCAGAGCGGAGGAGTACCTGTGGCAGAGCCTGCTCTACCTGCGGAGCCCACAGCAGCCCTTGCGCGAGGCAGCCGTCAGGTTCATCGGTGAGCCACAACCCGGCCGGGGGTCCCTCCCTGCCCCGCGGCAGCTGAGCCCCAGCCACGGCTGCTGCCGAATGCACCGGGAGCCTGCAGAGCCCCGACTGCCCGATGCGGGGCCGGGCGCCCACGGGGCTTCCTGCCGCCCTCTCCCACCCCTGCCCACGCAGGGGCAGCTGCTGGCAGCCTTGCGGGGTCCCTGGCTGCCGCCTTGGGCTTCACCCTCAGGGCACCGGCCTGGGCTCAGCTGGGCCCGAGGGCAGGAGGGCGCGTGGCCAGGCCCGTGGGGCCGGTGGGGGGGAGTCGGGCTGCTGGGGCAGGCAGGCCAGCGGGGTCTGTGACGGGCTGTGTGTGCCTAGGGCTCGCCGGGCGGCAGCTGAGGGATGTGCGCCAGGAGGAGCTCCAGGTCATCTACGACGGTGAGCGAGGGCAGCGGGGTGTGTGCCGGGGCTGGCAGGGAGCAGAAGAGCCCCTGGTAGGGAGCTCCGGTCCCTGCCCTGGCCAGGGAGGTCTCTGCTCCCTGCGCAGGCAGAGCAGAGAGACATTTCAGGAGCTTGTGGGGCATTGGTGGCCAGCATCTTGTGGCTCATGCCAGCGCCTCTGGCTCCCTCCTGGCCTTGAGAAGAGCTGGGGCAGGGCACGAGGGGCCCTGGCCGCAGGGGCTCCGGAGCTTTCTGCAGATCTGGGCTCTCACCTCGCCTCTCTTCCTTTCTGCCCCAGCTCTTGAAGGCGCGGCAAGCGACAGCAGCCTGTGGGTCTCTTCCCTGGCGGCTCAAACCCTGCTGAACGTGAAGGCTGTGGTGGAAAAGCCTCCCTCCAGATTCCGCCTGCAAGCGCTGTGGTCCCAGCCTTGGGGGCGATGGAGGAGGAGGAGGAGGAGCACAATTAGCCTGCCTGTGTCTCTCAGCCTTTAATAAAAAGACAGTGGAACTTCACGTGGTGTTTGAGCTCTTCTTGCCCGTCCTGCACTGCCCTGCTCCCCCTCAAACACCCATGGGGACCTACTCTGCCAGGCCGCCCTCACACTGTGCAGAGCCCCGCCACCCCCCGACAGCTGGAGGGGCCGCATCGGGGCTGTCCAGCTACGAAATCTTCTCTAGCTTCTCTACCACCCGCTGGATTGGCCAAGCGTTAGATAGGAGTGTGTTAATTAAAGCTTATATATGTCTACATATATATTCATACAGATATAATGCCCTTAGTCTATCATCCATCCCTCTAAAATGTCCCTTGAGTTCCTTGAGTCCCATTGCCGCGGAGACCAGCTTCAGGGCAGGTAAGACTGCGCTGGGGAAGGGATCTGCAGCGCAAAGGGCCGCCAAAAAGCTCTTTTGGGGGCTTTTGGAAGCCGGCAAAAGGCCTCGGCCTGTGCTGAGGGCTGTCAGCTGGTGGGCGGGCTGCTGAGTGAGCCTGGGGGCGGAGACAGCACCTCCCCCGGTTGATCAAGCCACCAGGTTATAGGAAGCCTCCGGGAGGGCAGGGACTAGTCCCTGGCTACAGAGCAACCAGTGCTCACCCCAACTGACCCTTGACTCACAAGGTCTCGCTTGTGTGTAGAGATCCAGCCGTGGTTGCTACCCGGTCGAAGGCTGCTGTTAAAAAAACTGTGGGCACCCAGGGAGGGGCCCCGCACAAACATATGGGCCTCCAGGCCTCTGGCTGCAAAGAGTGCCGGAGCCTGGCACTCGCGATGGAGGGCAGCAGAGACAACACCTGTGTCAGATGTGAACAGGTGAATGATCTGCTCATTCTGGTGGCTGAGCTGAAGGAGGAAGTGGAAAGGTTGAGGAGTATCAGAGAACGCGAGAGGGAGAGGGACCGGTGGACCCGCTCCCTGAGAGAAAGGGACGAGGGTGAGGCCCCACACAAGTCAGAGGATCCCCTCCCCTCTCGTCACCAGGCAATAGGAGGGCATGGCAGAGAAGAGGGGGAATGGAAGCAGGTCCCTGCTCTGGAAGCGGGCGAATCCCCTCCCGGCCCCTCCCACCTTCCCAGTTACCCTTGCAGAACAGATAGGAAGCCCTGCAGGAGGAGCTGGCTGTTGGAGAGGAGGATGATACACCCAGGCCAGAAATGTCAGAAAGACCAAGTCGCCATGGACCCAGCATCACAACTGGCTCCAAAAGGAAAAGCAGACGGGCCATTGTTGTGGGTGACTCTCTATTGAGGGGGGCGGAGGGGCCAATGTGCCGTCCAGACCCACTTCACAGGGAAGTCTGCTGCCTCCCTGGGGCACGGGTCAGGGATGAGTTGGACAAACTTCCGGCCCTAGTAAACTCCTCTGGCTATTACCCCCTCTTAGTATTTCAGGTGGGTAGTGATGAAGTGGGTAGAAGGAGCCCAAAATCAATTAAAAGAGATTTTTGAGCCTTGGGGCGGCGGCTTGAGGGATCAGGAACACAAGTTGTATTCTCCTCCATCCCTTCAGTGGCAATCGTGAATGAGGAAATTAACAGGAAGAGGCAAAAGGTCAACTCGTGGCTCCGGGACTGGTGTTATCGGCAGGGCTTTGGGTTCTTTGATCACAGGCTGCTATAGGAGTCACCTGACCTGCTGGTGGCAAGTGGAAGGCACCTGTCTCAGGAAGGGAAAAGAATTTTGGGGCAGGAGTTAGCAAGGCTCGTTGACAGGGCTTTAAACTAGATATGAGGGGGGAAGGGGCGATAACTGGGCCTGTCAGGAATAAACCCAAGGGAGGCATGCCAGGGCTTGAAGGATGGTGGGCTAGCGAGGACTCTCCCTCTGCCATTTCATTTGAGAGAAGGGAGAGACCTTTAGAAATCATGGAAGCACCTGAGAGGGGTCTGGTGGGAAATGGGGCCCACACTCACAAAAGGGTGCTGGAGTCATTGGCACATCTGAAGTGCTTCTATACCAATGCACGCAGTATGCGCAACAAACAGGGGGAGCTTGAAGCCATGATGCACCAGGGAAACTATGACCTAGTGGCTATCACAGAAACGTGGTGGGATGCCTCACACAACTGGAGTGCCACAAGCGATGGCGACAAGCTCTTCAGGAGGGACAGACAGGAAAGGAGAGGCGGAGGAGTGGCCCTGTATATTAGAGAATGCTATGAGAGCTCGGAAATCAAGTATACTGATGATGGGGTGGAGAGCGTTTGGATGAGGTTAAGGGCCGATAAAGCCGATATCGCTGTGGGAGTCTGCTACAGACCTCCCGACCGAAGCAGTGAGGCGGACGAAGCTTTCTGTAAGCAGCTGGGGGAAATCTCGCAGTCACTTGCCGTTGTTCTTGTGGGGGACTTGAACCTGCCGGGTCTCTGCTGGGAATACAACACAGCAGAGAGGGAGCAATCCAGGAGGATCCTGGAATGTGTGGAAGAGAACTTCCTCACACAGCTGGTAAGCGAGCCGACGAGGGAAGGTGCCCTCCTGGACCTGCTTCTCGTGAACAGGGAAGATCTTGTGGGGGAAGTAAAGGCTGGTGGCCGTCTAGGGCACAGTGATCGTGAGATGATCGAATTTCTGATTCTTGGGGAAACAAGGAGAGGGGTTAGCACAAGTGCCGCCCTAGACTTCCGGGGGGCAAATTTTGACCCGTTGAGAAGACTGCTGGACAAAATCCCTTGGGAGGCTGCCCTGAAGGATATAGAAGCCCAGGAAGGCTGGACATACTGCAAGAGAGAAGTCTTAAAGGCACAGCAGGAGGCTGTCCCTGTGTGCCGAAAAACAAGTAGGCGGGGAAGGAGACCGGCCTGGCTAAGTAGGGACCTTTGGCTGGACCTCAAGAACAAAAGGAGAGTCTATGACCTCTGGAAGAGGGGGCAGGTCGGTCTCTCATGAAGACTATAAGGATATAGCGAAGCTATGCAGGGAGAAAATTAGGAGAGCCAAAGCGCAGCTAGAGCTCAACCTAGCTACAGCTGTTAAGGATAACAAAAAATGTTTCTATAAATTCATTAACAACAAAAGGAGGATTAGGGAAAATCTCCCTCCCTTATTGGATGCAGAGGGAAACAGAGTCACAAAGGATGAGGAAAAGGCTGAGGTGCTCAATGCCTACTTTGCCTCAGTCTTTAGCAGTGGAACTAGCTGTTCCCTGGGCACCCAGCCTCGTGAGCTAGGAGACAGGGAGGGGAAGCTGAAGGAGGTCCTCACAATGAAAGAGGAAGTGATCTACCACCTGCTACGCCGCTTGGATGCGCACAAGTCTATGGGACCGGGTGGGTTACATCCAAGAGTGCTGAAAGAGTTGGCAGACGTGCTCGCCAAGCCACTTTCCATGATCTACCTGAAGTCATGGCTAACTGGGGAGGTCCCAATGGACTGGAGGGTAGCAAACGTAGGGCCCGTCTACAAAAAAGGCAGAAAGGAGGATCCGGGAAACTGTAGGCCTGTCAGTCTGACCTCGCTAGCAGGGAAGCTCATGGAGCAGACCATCTTGAGTGCCATTACAAGTCATATAATGGACAAGCAGGGGATCAGGCCCAGTCAGCATGGGTTTAGGAAAGGCAGGTCCTGCCTGACGAACCTGATCTCCTTCTGTGACAAGATGACCCGATTGTTGGATGAGGGAAAGGCTGTGGGCATTGTCTACCTAGACTTTCGAAAAGCATTTGACACTGTCCCCCATAGAATTCTCATGGAAAAACTGGCGGCTCGTGGCCTGGATGAGCATACGATCGGCTGGATCAAGCACTGGCTGGCTGGGCGGTCCCCAAGAGTGGTGGTCAATGGAGTTAAATCCAGCCGGCGGCCGGTCACAAGTGGTGTCCCTCAGGGCTCGGTGTTGGGACCATTTCTGTTCAACATCTGTGTCGATGACCTTGATAAGGACATGGAGTGTATCATCAGCAAGTTTGCAGATGACGCGAAGCTAAGCGGGAGTGTTGATCTCCGTGAGGATAGGGAGGCTCTACAGAGAGACTTGGATAGATTGGACCGATGGGCCAATGCTAACGGTATGAGCTTCACCAAGGCCAAGTGCCGGGTCCTGCACTTGGGCCACAAGAACGCCATGCATCGCTGCAGGCTTGGGGCAGTGTGGCTGGAGAGCTGCCTGGCAGAAAAGGACCTGGGGGTTCTAATTGACAAGCGGCTGAACGTGAGCCAGCAGTGTGCCCAGGTGGCCAAGAGGGCCAATGGCCTCCTGGCTTGTATTAGAAATAGTGTGACCAGCAGGAGGAGGGAGGTGATTGTCCCCCTGTACTCAGCACTGGTGAGGCCACCCCTTGAGTATTGTGTCCAGTTCGGGGCACCTCAACACGAGAGAGATCTCGAGGTGCTGGAGCGAGTGCAGAGGAGGGCAACGAAGCTGGTGAAGGGCCTGGAGAATAAATCTGATGAGGAGCGATTGAAGGAGCTGGGAGGGTTTAGTTTGAGGAAGAGGAGGCTGAGGGGAGACCTCATCGCTCTCTACAACTACTTGAAAGGCCATCGTAGAGAGGTTGGTGCTGGTCTCTTCTCACAGGTAATTGGCGATAGAACAAGAGGGAATGGCTACAAGCTGCAACAGGGTAGGCTTAGGCTGGACATAAGGGAAAAATTCTTCACAGAAAGAGTGGTCAGACACTGGAATAGGCTGCCCAGGGAGGTGGTGGAGTCACCATCCCGGAATGTGTTTAAGAGTCGTTTAGATGTGGTGTTGAGGGATATGGTGTAAGGGAGAACTTTGTAGAGTGGAGTTGATGGTTGGACTCGGTGATCCCAAGGGTCTTTTCCTACCTAAATGATTCTATGGTTCTGTGATTTAATGCATGGCTTTGGGCTCCATCTGTCAGAACGGTCTCTCAGGGCAGGTGAGGTGCTGTGTGGGGCTGGACTGTTGCACGCTGTATTGTTGGAACCTGTGGCTGGTGTACACGGTGCGGCTCATGCCCACAGTCCATGGGCTGAAGGTGTAGATCTTGACGAAGCCGCTGGGCACCAGCTGCTGAGGTCAGTTCTGATCCCATCATCGCTGCGCTTTACTCGTTTTTTCACGCAAGTCCATCTGTCCTTAACTTGGGTGATTCTTACTGTAGTACCACCGATAGCAATTAGAGTAATAAGGACACAGTGGCAGGGTTACTTAGCAATTAACATCATGCAATTTGATTCCTTGGCTATTCTCACCCAAAATCAGATCCCCATGAGGTGCACATCGGACTTCCCCATCGTTCCGCATCACCCACCAAGCACACCCAGGTCCTTGGGCAAAAGCACTCCCATGGGTGGGTTTGCCTTTGCCTGAGGCAGGACTAACCCCGACTGTCTTCCCTAACGTATTCTTCATGTGCACTACGGGGACTTTATCCCCTTCTACGGGCCGTGGAAGTTTTGTTTGGGCAGGGCCAGCTCGACTGGTAGTTCCCCTGGTGTTGTCTAGCCAGGTAGCTTTTGCTAAATGTGTAGCCTGCCGTTTCAGTCGGGACGGACAAACGACAAGACTCTCCTTGAAGAGTTAAGTTAAGCTCTCTCTTTATTGCAAACTTGGCTTTCTTATATATCTAATCCTTTGTTCACGCTCCGTTCAGTACCTCCCCCAGGCACGCTCGGGGTGCCGGGAGGGGTGGAGAGTGGCTGCACCAGCGGTGGCGATACCGTAAGCCCACGATTAAGGACTCTCTAAGACTCAATTTTGGAGTGTTAGAAAGCAGGCATTCTTTATTGCAGCGCTGGGCGGACCAGGAACCCCTTTGCCTAATGTGCAAGCCGGGTTGCTCAACTACAAAGGTTAGAAGCAAGCGGAATATACATCTTAATTACATTTCCCAGAAATTATTAACACATTCCTATTATTACCTAGAACTCATTACTATATGTAAATGTCCTTGACGCATGCGCATCCATGTCCATTGGTGGTCTTCTGGGGTCCTGCTCGTCACTAAGTCCAGTCTGGGTCTTCCCCAGTGCCTGCCGGTGACATCATCCTGGGAGCTTAATGCAGTTTTGTCTATAGCGTATCTATTTCAGTATTTTCCTTTTTATTTTATTCTTAATATTTTATTAAAGTAGTTTAGTTTCTTCTAAACTCGTAAATCTCTCTTTTTCTCTCCCCCTCCTCCCCATGCACGAGAGGCTGCGGGGGAACATCTGTTGCCGGCCATTGGACAATGTGGCCAAAACCACAAGTCTCTTCTCCCAGGTAACAGGCAACAGAACAAGAGCAAAAGGCCTCATGTTGCACCAGGGGAGGTTTAGATTGGATATTAGGAAAAATTTTTACGCAGCATTGGAGCAGGCAGCCCGGGAAAGTGGTTGAGGCACCATCCCTGGAGGTATTTAAAAGGTGGATAGACATAGTGCTTAGAGATACGGTTTAGAGATGGTTTTTTGTCAGAGTTAGGTTGACGGTTGGGCTAGATGATCTGAAACGTCCCTTCCAACCTAGGCGATTCTATGATTCTGTGATCCCTAAAACCTCCTTTCAGGTAGTTGTGGAGAGCAAGAAGGTCTCCCCTCAGCCTCCTTTTCTGCAGGCTGAAGAACCCCAGCTCCCTCGGCCGCTCCTCATAAGACTTCTTCTCCAGACTCCGTTGCCCTTGTCTGGACCCTCTCCAGCTCCTCAATGTCTTTCTTGTGGTGAGGGGCCCTAAACTGGACACAGCACTCGAGGTGGGGCCTCATTGGTGACGAGTACAGGGGGATGATCACTGCCCTGGTCCTACTCACCACACTGTTCCTGATACAGGCCAGGATGCTGCTGGCCTTCTTGGCCACCTGGGCACACTGCTGCCTCATATTCAGCTGGCTGTTGACCGACACCCCCAGGTCCTTTTCTGACAGTTGTTGTGACCCAGGTGCAGTACCCAGCGCTTGGCCTTATTGAACCTCACGCTGCTGGCCTCAGCCCAACATTCCAACCTGTCCAGATCCCTCTGTAGAGCCTTCCTACCCTCCAGCAGATCAACACTCCCGCCCAACTCGGTGTCCTCTGCAAACTTACTGAAGGTGCACTCGACCCCCTCATGCAGGTCATTGATAAAGATATTATCATAGAATCGTAGAATGGTTTGGCTTGGCAGGGACCTTAAAGATCATCCAGTTTCACTCCCCCCTCTTAGTGTAAGAAGCGTTATAAAGATGACTCGCATAGGAGTGCAGTCGATACTCCCTGAAGAGAAGCAGTGATCACATCGCGTGTGCTCAGGTCTTGTAGAATATTGAAAGAGAGTGTTGAAAATACAGTTTCTGATGGTGGTCACACATGAACTGGTGGTTGTAGTTGGTAATCACTCTTCGGTACATATTTGTCACGGGTGAGTGTAATGCATCTCACTCGAAAGAGAGAAGCCGCAATATGGTTTATTAAGGTAAAATAATAATTTGACAGTTCATTAAGTTTGATGGAATTTAACTCAGTTTAACAGTGGTTTGACAACTTTCAATAAGTTTGATGGCATGGTTCACCTTATGAATTACTGCATGGCAGAAACATACAAAGGAAAATGGAGTTAGACTCAAGCTAGAAGGGTTCACCCAGAGACCAGAGACGCACAGTAAAGAGGGCCCTGCCATTGAGTTCCAAAGTTCAGAGTGGACCCCCCTGCTTTCTTTTTGGAGCCTTGGTGCAGCTGGCTCCGATCTCAGTCTCAGGCTTGAACAATGGTTTATGTCTCATGGAATTATCCATAGAATGTTTAGAATAATATTAACTCTATGGGTTAGTGATGTTTCATAGCATTGATACAGCATGCTATCAGTCTCTTATGGAGAATCTATTGCAGGTAGGGAATCTCTCTGCCTTGGGTAGGGAAGGATCTCTTAGTCTCATGTAAGGAATATCAAACCTTGAGAGGGATCCCAGCTCAAGAGGAGAGTCACCTGGCCTGCGGTCCAGCTGCAGTTCAGGGAGAGCTCCAACCGGGCCCATCCTGATGGCACTATTTAGGGTGAAAGAGTTGCTGTAGAAATTGTATAGACAAGATAGATGGGGGTTTTTTAGTGCTAATATCTTGTTCTGTACCTTGGTTGTATTGCATCTTGTACTTCAAAACCACCTTTTGAAATCTTTTTCAAGACACCCTCACTCCCTTGTATGTGAGCCAGAGGCTTTCCAGCTCACCAGTTCACTCCCAGGACCTGAGGCTGGTTGCTCCTTAGTCAGCCTGAAGCGAAGCATGGCGAGGAGTCAGTTGAATCAGACACAGTATTCCGTATCTGGAGACACCCCATCGTTTGAAAGATCCTGTCTGCAGGAAGTGTTTCTGCTTTTGAATGGGATTTTTTATTGCCTTAATCAATGCTTTTGTAAAATAACACTCCTAAAGATATCTCTATGCTAAGTATTATTTTTCCTTTCTACTCAGGGAAGGAGGACACAAGGATATAAATCCTGTTATCATAGAATCATAGAATGGTTTGGGTTGGAATGGACCTTAAAGATCCTCCAGTCGCACCACCTTGCCCTGGGCAGGGGCACCTCCCGCTGACCAGGTTGCTCCAAGCCCCGTCCAACCTGGCCTTGAACCCCCCCAGGGATGGGGCAGCCACAGCTTCTCTGGGCAACCTGGGCCAGTGCCTCACCACCCTCGCAGCAAAGAATTTTCTCCTCAAATCTCATCTAAATCTCCCCTCTTCCAGTTTAAAACCATTGCCCCTAGTCCTATCACTCCATTCCCTGATGAAGTGCCACTCCCCAGCTTTCCTGGAGCCCCTTTAGGGACTGGAAGGGGCTGGAAGGTCTCCCCGGAGCCTTCTCTTCTCCAGGCTAAACCCCCCCAGCTCTCTCAGCCTGCCCTCACAGCAGAGAGGCTCCAGCTTCTTTTTTCATTTTCATTACTACCTTGTGGACCACTGTTGAACCTGGACCTGAGCTGCTGTGGGTCTTGGGTAGAGCAGGATGGAAGCAGGTGTTACCAGATCACTTACTCACTGACCAGCTCTGGTGTAGCCGTGTACAGCACTGCCACGGGGCCGTGGCATTGGCACTAGGGCGGTCATCAGGCAGGCTCAGTCCCAAACTGTGCACCACAGCTTGGACATCATGTTTTGAACGCGAATGATTCAGCGAAGAGGAAGGGGGCAGCTCCTGGAGATCTTGATTTCACAGTTGCACAAAAATATGGGCTGCCTGTACACTGGAAGCGCAGGAATTTTGGCAAAATCTTGGCAGCCATGACCTTGAGCCAGCAACAAAAAATCTATTGCAGCTTGATTCTGCAGTGTGCCATGTCTAACTGAGTCTACATCTAACCGTAAAGTACTCAAAACTAGAGAAGTAGCATTAGATTGCTTAGCCAGCCAACATCCAAGCTTGTTAAGCGTAGCGAGCGCTTTAGCTGACGCCACCCCGGGGGCTAAAAAGGATGCCACGATTATTTCTCCAGGGTTCCAAAATTGCACAGTGTCACTGCGGCGATTTCTGAATGCGTGAGCACTTCGTTTTGGGCGCCTCTAGTGCTGCACCATCGTAGATGTATTTGGTGTTAGTAGGGTTGATCTTCCTAAACTACAGGGGCCCCCTTTAATACGAGAGGGGATACCAGGCCACGCTCTATCTCCGCAGATGAGAAGGATTCCTGCTGGCAAGCTAAGAGGGTGATTAGTAGATTTAGAGACGTGGGTTGATGTGTAGTTGCACCAAACAGATTCATTTCTGCAAACAATCAGGCTAGAATTAACACATTGCATGTTTGACTGATTTTTGCCACTGTAATTAAAATATAAGCAGTAATCCACTTCAACGGAACCCAGTAATTCTAGTTCTTGTGGTTCGAGGTGACTGTGATGCAGATAGGGTACCCAAGCATCCCAATTATCAACTACCTCACCCCCTTTTATCAAGTGCTGCAGAGACTCCGGCACAGGCCAGGCGTCTAAGGGCTGGCCCACCAGACAGGTTGAGAAGGGATTCTCCGGTGATGAGGTTGACAAACAAAGCGTGTCCTGGCCCGTTAAGTTAGCCAGGGTGACCCGTACATTATTCTTGGGTTGGGGTGGAATCCAAACCCTTGAGGAGAGCGCAGTAAATATGTTAAGGCAGATGGTGAGCAAGATAGCCGGACTCATCATGCCCGTTGGCTTTGTTCCCCCGCCCCGGTTATCTTCAAATAGGGGCGGACGTATCTTGCGGGTACCCACCGTGGTCCATGATCTGTGGAAACACAAACATAACCCCTTCCCCACGTGATTAGGTCATGCGGGCCCAACCACTGTCCTGTCTTGAGGTCTCGCATCAGCACTTTTGCTCCAGGACCCACCCGTTCCTGGGTCACAAGAGAACCAAAGTGCCGAAGGAGGGGTGGCATCGCAGCAGGACTATCATCAGCAAGCTGCAAAAAATTCAAGACATATACAGCTTTAGCTAATCGTGCTTCAGGGGTTTCCCCTAGCATTCCCCCTTTTTGTTTTTGTAAAAGGCGTTTCAGGGTACCGTGTGCACGCTCAACAATACTCTGACCCGTGGGTGAGTGGGGCATGCCTGTGACATGTGTCACGCCCCGGAGTTGTAAAAAAAAGCTACTTTTTGCGATACCTAAGCAGGACCATTATCAGTTTTGATCTGTTGTGGGACACCTAAAACAGAAAATGCACGCTGCCAATGGCGTAGGGCGTCCCGAGCTGATTCTGCAGTGTGAGCAGTGGCAACGAGGGCGGAAGAAAAGGTATCGATTGATACATGTATATACCTCAAACGGCCGAATTCGGTAATGTGTGTGGCACCAGTTTGCCAAAGCTGTAAAGCACGTAATCCTCGTGGACTGGTGCCGTAATATATAGGTACGTGTTGATCTTGACAATTGGGGCAGGCTGCAATAATATTGCGAGCCTCAGCCTTACTAAGATTAAACTGATGTTTTAAAGCACGATATCCCTGATGATAAAAACTAGGCGATGCTATCGCTTGCTGTTTAACGTTGGGCACAGGTCCCAGGGCCGCTGCAGGCACTAAAGCATCAGCTTGTGCATTGCCTTCTACAATAAATCCTGGCAACTGGGTATGACTTTTAATATGCGTCACGTAATATTCTTGCTGTCGCTTTTGTATTGTTATCCATAACAGTTTCAATACGCCAAACAGCACTTCATTGGTTACATCACCTAAACCAGCCTTATCTAAACGTTGTGCCAGTCCAGGCACGTAAGCCAAATCTGTCACAATGTTGACAGGGCTGAGGAAGTTCTGAAACACCATGGTCATGGCCCGTAATTCTACGACTTGGGGCGAACCTTCTTGATGTTCGATCTTATGTTGCCATTGTGTTCCTTGTCTCCAGACAATGGCAGCTTTTCCAGTTTTTCCTGATCCATCTGTGAACACCGTGGGGCCCTCCACTGGGTTTCAGCGACTGAGATTTTTCTGTGCAAAGGCCATTTGGGTGCCCAATTTGATCAGTGGCTGTGAAGGTAAATGGTAGCTCACCTGCCTTGTACAATTGGCCATGGCTGCTCGTAGGGCAGTGCTGTTAGCTAAGCACCGTTCAAAATAATCACTCTGTACAGGGACTACAATCTGTTCAGGGCCTCTTCCCATCAGTGCTGAACAGCGAGTTCTAATTTTTGTAATAACTTGTGCTATTAGCTCAAATAGACCAGGGGCTGTTTTCTTCGTCTTGTTAGGCAAAAAAATCCATTCTAAAACATGTAAGGGATCATCCCGTTGTTCACGCCATTGAGCAATCATAGCAAATGGCACTAATTGATCTACTAACACAAAGGCCTGCACCGAGACCGTTAAGTCAAGTCTCCATACGTGTTTACTACTAATAGCTTGTTCTATTTCAGCCACCACTTTTTTTCGCTTCCTCAGTTAACATTTGTGGGGCTAAAATATTAGTGTCACCTTTTAATAGCTCAAAGAGAGGTTGTAATTTGGAAGGTGGAATACCAACGTAGGGCCAAACCCAATTAATCACTCCTGCTAATTTTTGTACATCATTCAATGTTTTTACTTCTATTTGTAGTTGGATAGGTTGTGGCATGACTGTCTGAGCTAATACTTTCATTCCCAGCTATAACCACGGTTGTTGCCTTTGTACCTTTTCTGGGGCGATCGTTAAGCCATATTCACACAAGGATTCCCGTGTTTTCGCTTCCATTTTTTCTAACTGTTGCGGTGTTGCAGCCGCTAGCAGAATATCATCCGTGTAATGGTAACAGTAATCAGATGGGAACAGAGCACCTATTGGACTCAACGCTTTTGCTACAAACCATTGACAAATTGTAGGCAAGTTTTTTATACTTTGTGGCAACACTTTCCACTGATGCCTTTTGGTAGGCTCCATGTTCTTCACAGGCGGAACAGTAGATGCAAATTTTTCTTTGTCTCGTTCTGCCAGAGGGATGGTAGAAACCCAATCTTTTCAATCCATTACAACAATTTCCCACCCCATAGGTATCCTAGTAGGCGAAGGTAATCTCGGTTGTAGTGCTCTCATCGTTGCCATGACATCATTAATCTTTCTCAAATCATGCAACAACCTCTATTTCCCCGATTTCTTTTTGATAACAAATACCGGGGTATTCCAAGGAGCATGTGAGGCTTCCATGCGTCCTGCAACAAGTTGTTCTGTTACTAGAGACTGCAGGGCCATTAATTTCTCTTGGCTAAGGGGCCGCTGATCAACCCACACTGGTTTTTCTGTTAGCCATTTTAGAGCTAAAGTGGGCCGAGAAACGCCCTGCAATACCGTGGCCCCGACTAAAAATCCGTAGTGATGCGAACTCCCCATTGGCCTAAGCGGTCCCTTCCCCATAGGTTTAAAGGAGTTGAGGTCACATATGGCCGCACTGTAGCCCTTTGCCCTTCTGAGTTTACAATCACAATAGGGTTAGTGGACATAGAACTATTGGCAACCCCTCCGAGACCTGCCTCTCCCAAGGCGTTGGAGGTTAATGGCCAAGCAGCAGGCCACTCCCTTAAAGAAACGATCGTCACATCTGCTCCAGTGTCTAATAATCCAGCCAGTCAGACCTTCTTGGGAGTGGCGTCACTAAGTTCAAGAACACAATGCATTTGTGGGCGTTGATCAGATACCGTCTGCACCCAATAGACTTGTGGCTTTCCCGTAGGACCAAAACCACCATTACCACGTGTAACGTTGTCCGTTTGTGGAACACAACTTCAAAATGGGACTAACTGAGCAAGTCGAGTTCCTTTCCCAATAGTCACAGGTGGTGTAGCTGTCGATATCATGGCACATATTTGTCCTGTGTAATCAGCACCCATCACGCCAACATGTACCATGAGGCCTTGTAAGGTGGTACTAGATCTTCCTATTAGGAAGGCACTTAAACCTTTGCCAATCGGCCCCCAAGCGTCCAGGGGCACCTTGTGTACGATGGGGGTGGCTCCCCAGAGTCCACCACTTCAATCCCTTCCTCACCCGTTATATGACTGCCCTCCTCATCGTCTGACTCAGGTGGCAAGGATGGAAAACCCAGACTCCAGATGGGGTTAGTAGAAATAGGAGGAGAAGGCCATGCCTCTGTTTCCCCCAAGGCTGGAGCGGGGGGCGCGGAGGGACGCACCACTCCTTCAGGGTGGATAACACCCATCCCTCTTTGAGTCTCTTTTACAGCTGCTATTTGGTCACGAGGCAACACGTACTTATATTGTTTATCTTTTGTGTTCATCGGGAGCAGTCCCTTATTTTCTTTAACGGCGATCTCCCGCCCCTTCATATCATCAACGGGAGGTTTGAAGGCCAAGGGCTCAGGGGCTGCGGACGGCTGTTCACTTCCTTCCGCTAAATCTTTCTGCTCCTTAAAGTTCTTTAATGTCTCTAACAAAAGTCGCCACGTTGTTAACAGTTCAATAACCGTTTTTGAGCCACGCGTAGTTTCCTCAAATAATGTCTGCCCTAGGTTCGTCCATTGCGTTACACTAAATGCCGTAACCAACGTTACTTCTACTCCCTGTTCCTTTCCCCACAATAGCATTTTTCGCAAAGTCTCTTCAGGGAGGATGACACCCTGCCGCTTCAACAGCAGCGTCCATGTGGAGAGTAGAGTCTGCTCTTCCTTAGTTAACTTCTCTCCCATGTCCCCAGTGGCTCACCTGCTACAGGTGTCTTCTTAAATATGATCCGGATCCGTCAACAGCTCTGCCCGCTGTCTTCAGCTTCACTGGGCTCCGTCCCCACGACTATTTCCAGTCGTCTTCTTCCTCAGTATCACGTCGGGGTCACCAATTGTCGTTTCAGTCGGGATGGACAGACGACAAGACTCTCCTTGAAGAGTTAAGTTAAGCTCTCTCTTTATTACAAACTTGGCTTTCTTATATATCTAATCTTTGGTTCACGCTCCATTCATGCGTTCTTTCTACGCATTCAATTGCTTAGGTTACAGAGCACACGCGCTCGTAGCTACAATACGATTGGTTGTTGAACTCCTCTTCACATTGCTCAAAATCTGGCTTTCTCACAGCCTAACTCTCCTTGTTCTCTGAAGCCATCTTCTTCTTTCTCCTTTTTGTTACATTGTCCTTATATGACGCAACTCGTGGCCTTCTTATGCGTACACTGCAATGTCTATCTCTTCTGTCAAAGGGCCTACGGACCCACCGTATCCCCCAACTGTAGCCCAACGTTTTAAGGTGATGACCCACCACCCTTTGCTCTTAGTGTAGCTTTGAACAGTCCATCATATGGGTTAGGGTTAGGGTTAGGGTTAGAGTTGAAGAGTCCATCATATGGTTATGGAGCAGACCACCTTGCGTGCCATCATACGGCACATGCAGGACAACCAGGCGGTCAGGCCCAGTCAGCGTGGGTTCACGAAAGGCAGGTCCTGCTTGACAAACCAGATCTCCTTCTACGAGAAGGTGACCCACTTTTCAGGTGGCAAAGAGGGAAAGACTGTGTATACAATCCCTTAGGCATAAACTGTTGACCAAGCCCGGGACTGGGATTGGATCCAGCCGCACCTAGACTCCCCTCTGAGAAGGAGTTTAGAAAGCCAGGGGGTCCTCTCTGCACCTTGACTCAATGGGAGGGTCTCCTTGACAGTTCTCTCTGATCCCGTCCTCGAGACAGTAAAGAACCCAGTGTGCCTTGCCATCGAGTCTTGTTATTGCACTGTGGCGTTGACTACCAAACTTCATTAAATGGCTTTTTTAGAACAATAAGCATTTTGCTGCTTTTCCCTTGGGAGTGAAGCGCATTGCTCCGTTGTCAACACCCACTACGAGAGAGACACTGAGGTGCTGGAGCATGTCCAGAGAAGGGCAAGGAAGCTGATGCGGGCTCTGGAGCATAAGTCTTGCAAGGAGCGGCTGAGGGAGCAGGGGTTGTTCAGCCTGGAGGAAAGGAGGCTGAGGGGAGACCTTCTCGCTCTCTACAGCTCCCTGAAAGGAGGGGGTAGCCAGGGGGGGTCGGTCTCTTCTCCCGCTTAGGAAGTGATAAGACAAGAGGAAATGGCCTCAAGTTGTGCAGGGGAGGTTTAGATAGGCTGTTAGGAACAAGTTCTTCACAGAAAAGGTTGTCAAGCGTTGGAACCGGCTGCCCAGGGAAGTGGTGGCGTTGCCATCCCTGGAGGTATTTAAAAGACGAGTAGATGCAGTGATGAGGGACATGGTTTAGTGGTAACTTGGCAGTGCTGGGATAATGCTTGGACTCGGTGATCTCTAGGGTCTTTTCCAAGCCAAACGATTCTGTGATTCTATGACGGCACAGCCAGGGTTCAGGCTTCCAGCCAAAGGGGCTGGGGAGTCCCGGCTGTGGCAGGGGACGCGCGCAGAGGGACCACAGGCTGCAGCCAGAGCCGGCGGCAGGCTGACTCCCCCGGGAGAGCCCGGGTCACAGTGGGGGACAGGACGGGCTGCCCCTCCCGGCTGGGGTGGCGGGTCACAATGGGCCCTTAGTCACCTACCCATGTGACAGCTGGTGATGTCCAGCAGCACGTGCACGGCAGCCCCACAGTGTCCCGGACTCTCGTGAGAAGCAGACATGAGCGATCCGGCACCTGCAGGAAAGCGTGTGCGCAGAACGCGTATTTTCCTGCGACTATACCTGACAGAGCTGCTCCACGGGGCCAGGGTGTCTCCCCAAAGCTCCACCGTCCACAGCGGGTAAGAGCGCGGGGCTGGGCCGGGCCAGGGCCACAGGGACCCCAGGGCGTCTGGGCCCGGCGGCCCTTGCAGAGGGGCTGGGGGCAGGAGAGCCGCCGCCAGGGCCGGGTGGGCGAGGGGGGACTGCCCGCTGGAAAACGGCATCCTGCAGGAGTTCCCCCTGTCCCTGCCAGCCACCTCCTCCCTCCTCTGGCCAGGCCGCACCAGGCTGGGGCCGCTTGCCGTGGGCAGCCCCCTCCCCACCCTCACCTCTGTCCTCTGTCCCGCAGGACGGCGAGCGGTTGCCCTCAGAGCAGCCCTGCACCAGAGGCGGCAGAGGATGAAAGGGCCGGGGTGGCCACCGAGGACCATCAGCGGTCAGAAAGCCCCAGGCAACGCCAGCTGCAGAGTGAGGACTGGGACCGCGCCAGCCCCGTCGTCGTCGTCCAAGCGGAGGAGGAGAAGAGCCCCAGCACCCCCGCCATGAGTGGGTAGCGAGAGGATGCCAGGGGACCACCTCCAGCCTCGGGGCAGAGAGCAGGGCAGGGAGAGGCCGCTGGGCTGGCAGGAGGCAGCCGTACCGCCGGGCTGGGACCTCTCCCGCCCTGCTGCCAGCACCACCCCGGGGGAGACGGGGCATCTGCACCCTGGGCCAGGGCTTGCTGGGGGCAGGGCAGCGAGCACAGGGCTGGAGAGAGGGCCCCTCTCTTCCCTCTCCCTGCCCTGCTGCCTACATCTCTCCCCACCCTTGTTCTTCAACAGGTGGAGCTGCTTCTGCCTCCAGCTACTGGCTGGAGGGCAAGGACGAGGAAGCCCACGACTACATCTTGGCCTTCCTCGACGGCACCCAAAGGGTAACTGCAGCCTTTGCCAGGCAGGCTCTGCCCGCGGCTGCCGGCCGCGTGCTGCCGTGCCTGCTGCCTGCGCGCGGGCCCTAGGGGGACTGCTGCCTGTGCAGGGCTGCTGCCCCCCCGGCCCCCTGCACCATGGCTGCACCCCTCGAGGCCCCGCTCCTGGCCCTGCTCTGCCCCTCACCCTCCCTCTCTGTCTCTCTGCTCCCTGGCTGTCAGGATGAGGCCTCCAAGCTGAGGTTCCTGGCCTCCATCCGCACGCTCTGCACAGCCTGGCTGCGAGGCCGGTACCAGCCCGACTTCACATCGGCGTGTAAGCTGGTGGAGAAAATGGAGGTGAGGGCACCCAGTGGGGCCGAGGGAGGGGGGCAACGCTGGCCGAGCGCCGGCCCAGCGGGAAGGAGAGCACTCGGGCCCCTGGGCACAGGGGAGGGCGAGACGGGCCTCCCTGGGCACAGCCCTGCCTGCCACGGGGCCAGTGCCGGGCAAGGGGCCGCTCTGGGGCCAGTGCCGGCCTGGGGGCGGCGGGGCCCTGCCCGCCCTGCAGACTGGTGCCGGCAACTGGCAGCTTCCCTGCCCCATCCTGCCCGTGCTCTCCCTCTCCAGGTCCTATGGAAAAAGGAGTCCCCTCGCAGCATGGATGCCGTGATGTGGCAGCAAGCCATGCTTGCCATCGCAGCAATGAGGTACCTGCCCCAGACCCTGGCCAGGCCGGAGCCCCCCACGGCGCGGGCCTGATGGCAGCAGGCGTCTCCCATCCTGGCAGGACCCTGGCACCTCTGCCGTTGGGCCTCTGCTCTCCCTCACGCTTGGCCCATGGCTGGGCCAGGGGGGAGGGCGGGGGCTGCTCAGGGGCTCCCCGCCGCCTCTTGGCTTTTCCCCAGGTGGGAGAGGCAGGAGGTGGAAAGGGGTTCGGGCTCCACCGGCCAGGACTGCCCTCTGTCCCTGCCTCAGCAGCACCGGGGAGGGAGCAGATGCCTCCAGGCATCCCTTCCCCACCCCTTACGGCTAGCACCCTGGCGACTGCCAGCCCCGACGCCTGCAGCCACCCTCCTGACCTGGAAGCCCTGGCATCCAAGCAACACCCCTCTCCTTGCAGCAACGTGCCTGAAGGCCTGCTGTACGAGCAGCTCCGCCCCTGCATCCACGACATCTGCTGTCAGAGGGACAGCCAACGTGCTTCTTTTGATGCTCAGGTAAGCGCGGGCTGAGCTACGGAAAGCCTGCCGCTCAGTCCCTGCGCGCGTTTTCCTAGCTGGCTTTGGCTGCGGGAAGATGACAGGTGAAGAAGGAAGAGCAGGGAGAGCCTGAGGCCGCTCCCAGGCGCAGAGGGCAGCTGCAGGCCGCCTCAGGTGGAAGGAATGCAAGCCAGCTCCCTGCAAGGAAGAAGGGCCGGGGCAAGTGGGCCACCCGCTCTATCCCCTTACAGATCTTGAAAACACTGGATAGGATGCTGGAGGTGGTGACGCATGAAGCTTCGCTGAGTTCCAGCGTCCAGAGAGTGGACATGATCTTGCAGGTCAGGCATCTGCCAGGAGTCAGGCATCTGCCAGGAGCGGGGCTCTCGGGGTCTCTTCCTTGCCCTACCCCAAAGAGGGGCGACCTTCTGGAGCGTGCACAGCCCAGCCCGGAACTGGAGCAGCGGAAGGAGTCTGAGTGCCTTTCCCCGCTCCCCTGCTCTGGCAGCTGGCACTGCTGAGCCACCGCCCTCGCCACCCACCCCGTGCCCGCTCTCCTCCCCAGAAGGCAGCAGGGCAGAGAGCTGCTGGGACGTGGCCATGGTGCAAGGGCAGTCCAGCCCCGAAGCTGCGGAGGCAGAGGTGCTGGCACCTCCCCGGGGCAGGTCCCCGTGGAGGTTCCTGTCCTCCCACAGAGGGGACGTGTGGCCGTTTCTGGAGGAGCGTGAGGGAAGGGGCAGAGGTGGCTGGGGGGATGGCATCCGCCTACCTCCCTGACTGCCGCAGGTCACCAGCTGTTGGCAACGGTCCCCGAGGTTGCGAGGTGGCTGGACCCCAGTCCAGGCTTCCTCCCGTGCAGGGCAAGCCTCGGCAGCACGCTGCGTAAACCCAGCAGGTGCTTGGCAGAGCCACCGCTCTGGGAGCTGCCGTCATTTCCCAAGGTCGACCATCCGCTTTTGCCTTCCCAGGTCCTGCTGTCCCTCACGACATCCCCGGAGGTGACCAGACGCCGGAGGGCTGTGGGGAGGATTGTAAGCCTGAGCCAGCACTTGAGACCTGAAACCATGCTGGAGGTAGGGGGCCTGCGACCTCTTGGCACCCCTCGCCCCGTCCTGCTGCCCCAGCGTAGCCGGTAGCGCTGGGCTCCCTGCGAGGGAAGCCTGGGTGTGGGGCAGGGGATCGGGATTGGGAAGGCTCGGCCCTGCGCCAGCATCTTGGACCCTCTCTCCTGGAGCCGCTCCCTCCCGTGCCTTTGTTCTCGGCAGCCAGCTCCGTCCCAGGGCACGGGAGCATTTTGCAGGCCCAGCCCTGGCAGCCCTCCCTCTCTCCCTGCCTCCCTGCCTCCCCCGGGCTTCTGCCCAGCACGCTGCTCGCCCCGAGGCGGCTGCCGCAGGCTGGGTCTCCATGGGGTGCAGCGCGGGGCAGAGCCCTCCAGAGCTCCGGCTACTGCTCCGTTCTCTCTGCCACAGGACGAGCCACACAACTTGGCCTGCAAAGGCATCAGCCCCTTCTTCTACCTGAAGAAGCCTCTGCCATTCCTGGGGCAGGCGCTAGGGCTGCTCACCCTGTGCTATGCCGAGGAGGACCAGGAGATCAGCTGGGGGGCTGGGCAGGCCCTGTGCCTCTTCCACAGGTTCATTCTGCTGCGACATGGTAAGAGAAGCTGGGGCGGGCTGGGGCCTTCCAGCCACAGGGGCCCGGGCATGGCGCCGCGCCACCTCGGCCCCCCCTCCTCTGCTAGAGGAAGGGGCAGCAAACTCCTCCCAGGCTGGAGCAGGGCAGCAGCCGTGCCGCACCAAGCCCCGGGCCCAGGCAGCCCGCCTCGGAGCGGCAGCCTGCGGCCTGTCCCGAGAACCCTTGGGCTGGAGAGCCTGTGGCAGCAGCGTGCCCGGCCTTCTCTCCTCCTGCCCCCGAGCAGAAAGCCAGTCCCCACGCTCCTGCCCTTACGCAGCCTAAGAGGCGGTTTCCCCTCCTTGCCTGCCACCCTGCCACTTCTCCAGCTCCCCACAGAACAGAGAGCCAGGCACAGAGCTCTCCTTCATGCCCTCACCTGCTGCCCCAGCTCTGCCTTCTTCCTGCCGCTCACGCTGTCTTTTCCCTCCTGCCCAGCCTACCACGCAGCACTCGTGGACCCGGCCGTAGAACGGGATCGGGAAGGCATCAGCACCTTCTGGCCCAAGGAAGCCATTGACAGCGGGATGGTAACAAACTCCTCCCTTCCTGGGGGTCTTGGCCATGGCGCTGGCAGGAGGCTGAGACGAACCAGTGCATCAGCCACGGCGGGCGATGGCACAGCCTCCCACCCCTCGGGCTGTGGGGAGCCACCGCTTTGGAGTAGTCCAAAGCTTTAGCCCAGCATCACCGCCGCAGCTCCGGCCGTCCTGGCCACCGGCGAGCTCTGCTTGCCGGCAGAGCCAGCAGTGCCCGCCACCAGGGCACTCAGTGTGACACCTTTTCCCTCCCTCTCTCCCTCAGACATTTGGCAGAGCCTTCCTCCCACCCGAGAGGAGCGACTTCCTCCTTGCCGTCTTGACAAACATGGCAGACCCAAGGGTCTCTGACACCCAGCTGGTTGCCAAGATTGTGGAGCACGTCTTGAAAGGCTTCGACCTGCGGCTGACCAAGGTAGGCAGCGTGCAGCCGGCTTGCCCTGTGCGCGTGCCCTGCAGGGGCCGTTCCCCCCGCCCCGAGGCCAGGGCTCGGAGCGCCCAACGGGCAGGCTTTGAGGCCAGCGAAGGGCGGCGCGAGGGAAGCAGTTCTTGGTGGCAGTGGGGCCATGGCTGTGCTCCAGCCCGCTCCAGCCCACTGCCTCCGACAGGTGGAGGAGCTCGTGGAGGCCATGCACAGGCAGCTGGCCTGCATCAGCCAGGAGCCACTCCAGGACATCCTGAGGAGGACCCTTCTCCGAGTGGCCACCTTCAGCCCTCAGGAGGTGGTCACTGGCCTGCTGAAGGTTTCCCCGCACTGTGACGGGTACGTGGCGCGACAGCCTCGGGGGCAGCTCGGGACCTCCGGGGCCTGAGCAAGCAGAAGAGGTGGTGGCCGAGGTGGCCCCGCTGACAGTGTGCTCTGGCTCTGCAGGACTGCCCGGGCCATGTGGAACATGCTGGCCTGTGAGCGCAGCCTCGGCAACGCGGTGCTGTGGGCGCTGCTGCAGGTCAATCAACAATACACCATCCAGTGCAGCAGCAAGAAAATCTACAGCTGCCAATGTTTCCTGGCCGTGAGTGTCTGGACAAGGCTTGGTCCATCCTGCCCGGGGCTGCACGCCCCTCTCCAGCCCCTCTGGCCCTCTCCATCCGCCCCCAAAGCCGGCCCTCCCCGGGGCACCTGGCCCAGGGCCCTCGGGCCACAGCCGGGCAGGGCAGCGCGTGCCGCTCGGCCCCACGGCGTGCAGGCAGGCCGCCTGCCCTGGCCCTGCTGCCCTCGGCGGCCCCCCTCCCCGCCCGCCGCCTCCAGCCGGCTCGGCAGCGGGGAAGCCCGGGGCAGGGTGGCTGCTGGCCAGAGCAGGCTGTGCCGCAGGGACACGACTCCAGTGAGAGCCGTGCTGGGCTGTTTCTGCAGGTGGCCCGTGCCATGCACGAGATCTTCCTGGAGCCCTCCAGCCGACGGTCCGTGCATTTGCTTCTTAGCCGGCTCTTCATGGAAGTGCTCTTCCAGATCTCACACAGCCTGCACAGCCCACAGATGGGCTGCTGCCGCTCTTGCCGTGAGAGCAGGACACCCAACCATCCTTCATTGCTCAGGTGCTCCGGCACTCCTCGGGTGCCCCATCCCCGTCCCTGGGCTCTCCCCGGGCCCGGAGCCGAAGCCGGGACTGGGGCTCCACGTGTGACCACGCTTTGCTCTGCCTGCAGGAACGCAGTGAGCGCCATGCAAGCTCTCTTCCAGTGCCTGGGCGGTGCCTCCCTGGTCGAAGACATTGGGAGGCAGGGTGCCTGGGACATGCTCACGAGCGCCGAGACCTACCACAGCGGTGTCGCCGTGCTGGCTAGGTGAGAGCCTGCTCAGCCGTCCTTGCCTGCCCGGGCGTTTCTCCCCTGGCGGTGAAGGGCCGCCTGTACGATCCCCGTCCTGGTGGGTGGTGGAGCGCGAGCAGCCAAGGCCGGGCACACAAGCTGCCCCCCAGCTGGCAGCGCAGTCCCAGAGAGGTTGCCTGCCCAGCTCGGTGCTGCCAACGCCTTCTTCCCCCGGCCAGGGTGCTGCAGCGTGAAGAACCGGCCTCCTGCATCACTGTGTCTGAGCAGGCGGTCAACAGCCTCTTGCAGTGTCAGGCCGTGCAGGACGTTGGCGCCATGACGGTCTTCGTGGAGGTGGGCCTGCTGGCACGCGCTGCCTCTCTGAGGGCAGGCGGGGGCAAGCCGGGCTGCCTGCGTGGACAGAGGGCTGAGGGGAGGCGGCGAGGGCCCTCTGTGGACCCTGCTGCCTCCCGCCTGGGCTGTGACCGGCCCCGGTGCCTTGCCCCGAGCCGTCCGGGAGCTCTGCTGCCTGTGCTGGGCTCTCACTCTGCTGCCAATTGCGTTTCAGCTCCTGGATTACACCGATTGTGAGCACGTCCACGGCCAGTTCCTGGACATCCTGGAGTCCCACATGAAGAGCAAGAACGTGGTGCTGCGCAGGCTGGTAGTCAGAATCCTGGTCACGCTGTCCAGGAGACAGGACCAGGTGGGCAGGGGCAGCTGGGCACAGTGTGGGTGTCCGCCTGGGGCTGGGCTGCAGGTGCGGAGCGTGCAGCGGCTTGCTCGGGCTTTGCCAGGAATCGGGAGCGGCGGGACCACTGCCTGCTCCCCCCGCTGCCCCGTTCAGTGGCCCGTGACCACTTCAGGCCCGGCCCTGGGCTGAGCCGCACATGGAGAGATCTCCGCCTGACCGGCCCTGCAACCTCGACACGCAGCGTGGCTTTAGCGGTGTGCTCCTCGATTGCATCGCATGACAAAAGGGTATGTTTCTCGTAGGTGGGAACGCTGCAAGACCTGCTGCCAGAGGTCGTGCAGCTACTGCAGGACAGCGACTGCGACGTTAGGACAGCAGCCCTGACTGCCCTCAGCAACGTGCTCCACCTGGCTGTCCCCGTTGCCCTGCAGCTGGTCAGGATGCTTCCGCCCCTCTTTGAAAACGTAAGGCGTCGGGAGAGCGGAGGCATGGTTAGCATGCCGGGGGGTGCATGCGTGCCGGTCTGGGGTGGTGCGTCCCTCTGCGCGCATGCCCACTGGCCCGTGAGTCCTTCTCCTCACTGCAAAGGGAGAGCCACAAGCATTTGTCCCCTCACCGTCGGCTTGGAGGAGCCAGGACGGAGGTCCTCCCCTCTTCCTTCTCTCCTCCTAGGAGTCCAGCTACGTGCGAAAGTGCTCCATCCTCCTCTGCACAGATGCGATGGAGGTTGCAGGCAGCACCCACAAAGAACATATGCAGAAGGATGTGCAGAGGATCCTGATGCCCCTGTTCTTCCACCTGCATGACAAGGACCACAGCGTGGCTCAGGTGGGGATTTCTAAGCCCTTTGAAGGTGCTGCAGCTGGGGCCCTGAGGAGGGCTCCGAGCCCCTCCCAGCTGGCAGCAGCTGAGGAGGTGGGCAGGGACATGTCCTACCCCTGCCCTGCTCGATGCAGCAGAGCAGAGCAGCAGTGCATGACCACCCTAACACCTAAGGCCTGGAGCTCCCCTGGGCTTCCCAGGGGCGCCTGCAGATGCCTGAGGCCAGGGCTTGGACCCACAACCCTTGCTGCCCCCCTGCCCTGCACAGGGACCCCCAGATCCTGTCCCCTGAGCGGCGGTGCCATCTCCCACTCTCTGCTGCTCTGCAGGCCTCCTGGGAAGCCCTCCTGGGAGCTGCCAAGTTCCTGAAGCGGAGGCAGATCAGGAAGCTGCTGGAGACAAAGCAGCCATGGCGGATCGGCAAGTGCCTGGTAAGGGCAGCCTCGAAGCCCCACAGCCAACCTGGAGAAGCCCCTCTCCCCCAGCACCCAGCGCGTGGGGCTGGCAGCTGGGCCCCTGCCTACTGCGGCGTCCTGGGGGCGCGGGCAGGGGAAGGCAGGAAAGGCCAGCCCCGGGCACAGGGGGAGGCTCTGGGCCAACCCTGTCCCCTCCTGCTCTCTCCAGCTGGCGGAGGGCAGAGGCAGAGCGGAGGAGTACCTGTGGCAGAGCCTGCTCTACCTGCGGAGCCCACAGCAGCCCTTGCGCGAGGCAGCCGTCAGGTTCATCGGTGAGCCACAACCCAGCCGGGGGTCCCTCCCTGCTCCGCGGCAGCTGAGCCCCAGCCACGGCTGCTGCCGAATGCACCGGGAGCCTGCAGAGCCCCGAATGCCCGATGAGGGGCCGGGCGCCCACGGGGCTTCCTGCCGCCCTCTCCCACCCCTGCCCACGCAGGGGCAGCTGCTGGCAGCCTTGCGGGGTCCCTGGCTGCCGCCTTGGGCTTCACCCTCAGGGCACCGGCCTGGGCTCAGCCGGGCCCGAGGGCAGGAGGGCGCGTGGCCAGGCCCATGGGGCCGGTGGGGGGGAGTCGGGCTGCTGGGGCGGGCAGGCCAGCGGGGTCTGTGACGGGCTGTGTGTGCCTAGGGCTCGCCGGGCGGCAGCTGAGGGATGTGCGCCAGGAGGAGCTCCAGGTCATCTACGACGGTGAGCGAGGGCAGCAGGGTGTGTGCTGGGGCTGGCAGGGAGCAGAAGAGCCCCTGGTAGGGAGCTCCGGTCCCTGCCCTGGCCAGGGAGGGCTTGTGGGGCATTGGTGGCCAGCATCTTGTGGCTCATGCCAGCGCCTCTGGCTCCCTCCTGGCCTTGGGAAGAGCTGGGGCAGGGCACGAGGGGCCCTGGCCGCAGGGGCTCCGGAGCTTTCTGCAGATCTGGGCTCTCACCTCGCCTCTCTTCCTTTCTGCCCCAGCTCTTGAAGGCGCGGCAAGCGACAGCAGCCTGTGGGTCTCTTCCCTGGCGGCTCAAACCCTGCTGAAGGTGAAGGCTATGGTGGAAAAGCCTCCCTCCAGATTCCGCCTGCAAGCGCTGTGGTCCCAGCCTTGGAGGCGATGGAGGAGGAGGAGGAGGAGCACAATTAGCCTGCCTGTGTCTCTCAGCCTTTAATAAAAAGACAGTGGAACTTCACGTGGTGTTTGAGCTCTTCTTGCCCGTCCTGCACTGCCCTGCTCCCCCTCAAACACCCATGGGGACCTACTCTGCCAGGCCGCCCTCACACTGTGCAGAGCCCCGCCACCCCCCGACAGCTGGAGGGGCCGCATCGGGGCTGTCCAGCTACGAAATCCGCCGTGTCGGAGCCGGTTGCTTCTCTACCACCCGCTGGGCAGAGCGGCGCCGGGAGGGGTGGAGAGTGGCCGCAGCGGTGGTGGCAGCCCCACAAGAAGGCCAGAGGCACTACACGTGGCCACATCCATATAATGCTCTATGGAATGGCCAAGCGTTAGATAGGAGTGTGTTAATTAAAGCTTATATATGTCTACATATATATTCATACAGATATAATGCCCTTAGTCTATCATCCATCCCTCTAAAATGTCCCTTGAGTTCCTTGAGTCCCATTGCCGCGGAGACCAGCTTCAGGGCAGGTAAGACTGCGCTGGGGAAGGGATCTGCAGCGCAAAGGGCCGCCAAAAAGCTCTTTTGGGGGCTTTTGGAAGCCGGCAAAAGGCCTCGGCCTGTGCTGAGGGCTGTCAGCTGGTGGGCGGGCTGCTGAGTGAGCCTGGGGGCGGAGACAGCACCTCCCCCGGTTGATCAAGCCACCAGGTTATAGGAAGCCTCCGGGAGGGCAGGGACTAGTCCCTGGCTACAGAGCAACCAGTGCTCACCCCAACTGACCCTTGACTCACAAGGTCTCGCTTGTGTGTAGAGATCCAGCCGTGGTTGCTACCCGGTCGAAGGCTGCTGTTAAAAAAACTGTGGGCACCCAGGGAGGGGCCCCGCACAAACATATGGGCCTCCAGGCCTCTGGCTGCAAAGAGTGCCGGAGCCTGGCACTCGCGATGGAGGGCAGCAGAGACAACACCTGTGTCAGATGTGAACAGGTGAATGATCTGCTCGTTCTGGTGGCTGAGCTGAAGGAGGAAGTGGAAAGGTTGAGGAGTATCAGAGAACGCGAGAGGGAGAGGGACCGGTGGACCCGCTCCCTGAGAGAAAGGGACGAGGGTGAGGCCCCACACAAGTCAGAGGATCCCCTCCCCTCTCGTCACCAGGCAATAGGAGGGCATGGCAGAGAAGAGGGGGAATGGAAGCAGGTCCCTGCTCTGGAAGCGGGCGAATCCCCTCCCGGCCCCTCCCACCTTCCCAGTTACCCTTGCAGAACAGATAGGAAGCCCTGCAGGAGGAGCTGGCTGTTGGAGAGGAGGATGATACACCCAGGCCAGAAATGTCAGAAAGACCAAGTCGCCATGGACCCAGCATCACAACTGGCTCCAAAAGGAAAAGCAGACGGGCCATTGTTGTGGGTGACTCTCTATTGAGGGGGGCGGAGGGGCCAATGTGCCGTCCAGACCCACTTCACAGGGAAGTCTGCTGCCTCCCTGGGGCACGGGTCAGGGATGAGTTGGACAAACTTCCGGCCCTAGTAAACTCCTCTGACTATTACCCCCTCTTAGTATTTCAGGTGGGTAGTGATGAAGTGGGTAGAAGGAGCCCAAAATCAATTAAAAGAGATTTTTGAGCCTTGGGGCGGCGGCTTGAGGGATCAGGAACACAAGTTGTATTCTCCTCCATCCCTTCAGTGGCAATCGTGAATGAGGAAATTAACAGGAAGAGGCAAAAGGTCAACTCGTGGCTCCGGGACTGGTGTTATCGGCAGGGCTTTGGGTTCTTTGATCACAGGCTGCTATAGGAGTCACCTGACCTGCTGGTGGCAAGTGGAAGGCACCTGTCTCAGGAAGGGAAAAGAATTTTGGGGCAGGAGTTAGCAAGGCTCGTTGACAGGGCTTTAAACTAGATATGAGGGGGGAAGGGGAGATAACTGGGCCTGTCAGGAATAAACCCAAGGGAGGCATGCCAGGGCTTGAAGGATGGTGGGCTAGCGAGGACTCTCCCTCTGCCATTTCATTTGAGAGAAGGGAGAGACCTTTAGAAATCATGGAAGCACCTGAGAGGGGTCTGGTGGGAAATGGGGCCCACACTCACAAAAGGGTGCTGGAGTCATTGGCACATCTGAAGTGCTTCTATACCAATGCACGCAGTATGCGCAACAAACAGGGGGAGCTTGAAGCCATGATGCACCAGGGAAACTATGACCTAGTGGCTATCACAGAAACGTGGTGGGATGCCTCACACAACTGGAGTGCCACAAGCGATGGCGACAAGCTCTTCAGGAGGGACAGACAGGAAAGGAGAGGCGGAGGAGTGGCCCTGTATATTAGAGAATGCTATGAGAGCTCGGAAATCAAGTATACTGATGATGGGGTGGAGAGCGTTTGGATGAGGTTAAGGGCCGATAAAGCCGATATCGCTGTGGGAGTCTGCTACAGACCTCCCGACCGAAGCAGTGAGGCGGACGAAGCTTTCTGTAAGCAGCTGGGGGAAATCTCGCAGTCACTTGCCGTTGTTCTTGTGGGGGACTTGAACCTGCCGGGTCTCTGCTGGGAATACAACACAGCAGAGAGGGAGCAATCCAGGAGGATCCTGGAATGTGTGGAAGAGAACTTCCTCACACAGCTGGTAAGCGAGCCGACGAGGGAAGGTGCCCTCCTGGACCTGCTTCTCGTGAACAGGGAAGATCTTGTGGGGGAAGTAAAGGCTGGTGGCCGTCTAGGGCACAGTGATCGTGAGATGATCGAACTTCTGATTCTTGGGGAAACAAGGAGAGGGGTTAGCACAAGTGCCGCCCTAGACTTCCGGGGGGCAAATTTTGACCCGTTGAGAAGACTGCTGGACAAAATCCCTTGGGAGGCTGCCCTGAAGGATATAGAAGCCCAGGAAGGCTGGACATACTGCAAGAGAGAAGTCTTAAAGGCACAGCAGGAGGCTGTCCCTGTGTGCCGAAAAACAAGTAGGCGGGGAAGGAGACCGGCCTGGCTAAGTAGGGACCTTTGGCTGGACCTCAAGAACAAAAGGAGAGTCTATGACCTCTGGAAGAGGGGGCAGGTCGGTCTCTCATGAAGACTATAAGGATATAGCGAAGCTATGCAGGGAGAAAATTAGGAGAGCCAAAGCGCAGCTAGAGCTCAACCTAGCTACAGCTGTTAAGGATAACAAAAAATGTTTCTATAAATTCATTAACAACAAAAGGAGGATTAGGGAAAATCTCCCTCCCTTATTGGATGCAGAGGGAAACAGAGTCACAAAGGATGAGGAAAAGGCTGAGGTGCTCAATGCCTACTTTGCCTCAGTCTTTAGCAGTGGAACTAGCTGTTCCCTGGGCACCCAGCCTCGTGAGCTAGGAGACAGGGAGGGGAAGCTGAAGGAGGTCCTCACAATGAAAGAGGAAGTGATCTACCACCTGCTACGCCGCTTGGATGCGCACAAGTCTATGGGACCGGGTGGGTTACATCCAAGAGTGCTGAAAGAGTTGGCAGACGTGCTCGCCAAGCCACTTTCCATGATCTACCTGAAGTCATGGCTAACTGGGGAGGTCCCAATGGACTGGAGGGTAGCAAACGTAGGGCCCGTCTACAAAAAAGGCAGAAAGGAGGATCCGGGAAACTGTAGGCCTGTCAGTCTGACCTCGCTAGCAGGGAAGCTCATGGAGCAGACCATCTTGAGTGCCATTACAAGTCATATAATGGACAAGCAGGGGATCAGGCCCAGTCAGCATGGGTTTAGGAAAGGCAGGTCCTGCCTGACGAACCTGATCTCCTTCTATGACAAGATGACCCGATTGTTGGATGAGGGAAAGGCTGTGGGCATTGTCTACCTAGACTTTCGAAAAGCATTTGACACTGTCCCCCATAGAATTCTCATGGAAAAACTGGCGGCTCGTGGCCTGGATGAGCATACGATCGGCTGGATCAAGCACTGGCTGGCTGGGCGGTCCCCAAGAGTGGTGGTCAATGGAGTTAAATCCAGCCGGCGGCCGGTCACAAGTGGTGTCCCTCAGGGCTCGGTGTTGGGACCATTTCTGTTCAACATCTGTGTCGATGACCTTGATAACGACATGGAGTGTATCATCAGCAAGTTTGCAGATGACGCGAAGCTAAGCGGGAGTGTTGATCTCCGTGAGGATAGGGAGGCTCTACAGAGAGACTTGGATAGATTGGACCGATGGGCCAATGCTAACGGTATGAGCTTCACCAAGGCCAAGTGCCGGGTCCTGCACTTGGGCCACAAGAACGCCATGCATCGCTGCAGGCTTGGGGCAGTGTGGCTGGAGAGCTGCCTGGCAGAAAAGGACCTGGGGGTTCTAATTGACAAGCGGCTGAACGTGAGCCAGCAGTGTGCCCAGGTGGCCAAGAGGGCCAATGGCCTCCTGGCTTGTATTAGAAATAGTGTGACCAGCAGGAGGAGGGAGGTGATTGTCCCCCTGTACTCAGCACTGGTGAGGCCACCCCTTGAGTATTGTGTCCAGTTCGGGGCACCTCAACACGAGAGAGATCTCGAGGTGCTGGAGCGAGTGCAGAGGAGGGCAACGAAGCTGGTGAAGGGCCTGGAGAATAAATCTGATGAGGAGCGATTGAAGGAGCTGGGAGGGTTTAGTTTGAGGAAGAGGAGGCTGAGGGGAGACCTCATCGCTCTCTACAACTACTTGAAAGGCCATCGTAGAGAGGTTGGTGCTGGTCTCTTCTCACAGGTAATTGGCGATAGAACAAGAGGGAATGGCTACAAGCTGCAACAGGGTAGGCTTCGGCTGGACATAAGGGAAAAATTCTTCACAGAAAGAGTGGTCAGACACTGGAATAGGCTGCCCAGGGAGGTGGTGGAGTCACCATCCCGGAATGTGTTTAAGAGTCGTTTAGATGTGGTGTTGAGGGATATGGTGTAAGGGAGAACTTTGTAGAGTGGAGTTGATGGTTGGACTCGGTGATCCCAAGGGTCTTTTCCTACCTAAATGATTCTATGGTTCTGTGATTTAATGCATGGCTTTGGGCTCCATCTGTCAGAACGGTCTCTCAGGGCAGGTGAGGTGCTGTGTGGGGCTGGACTGTTGCACGCTGTATTGTTGGAACCTGTGGCTGGTGTACACGGTGCGGCTCATGCCCACAGTCCATGGGCTGAAGGTGTAGATCTTGACGAAGCCGCTGGGCACCAGCTGCTGAGGTCAGTTCTGATCCCATCATCGCTGCGCTTTACTCGTTTTTTCACGCAAGTCCATCTGTCCTTAACTTGGGTGATTCTTACTGTAGTACCACCGATAGCAATTAGAGTAATAAGGACACAGTGGCAGGGTTACTTAGCAATTAACATCATGCAATTTGATTCCTTGGCTATTCTCGCCCAAAATCAGATCCCCATGAGGTGCACATCGGACTTCCCCATCGTTCCGCATCACCCACCAAGCACACCCAGGTCCTTGGGCAAAAGCACTCCCATGGGTGGGTTTGCCTTTGCCTGAGGCAGGACTAACCCCGACTGTCTTCCCTAACGTATTCTTCATGTGCACTACGGGGACTTTATCCCCTTCTACGGGCCGTGGAAGTTTTGTTTGGGCAGGGCCAGCTCGACTGGTAGTTCCCCTGGTGTTGTCTAGCCAGGTAGCTTTTGATAAATGTGTAGCCTGCCGTTTCAGTCGGGACGGACAAACGACAAGACTCTCCTTGAAGAGTTAAGTTAAGCTCTCTCTTTATTGCAAACTTGGCTTTCTTATATATCTAATCCTTTGTTCACGCTCCGTTCAGTACCTCCCCCAGGCACGCTCGGGGTGCCGGGAGGGGTGGAGAGTGGCTGCACCAGCGGTGGCGATACCGTAAGCCCACGATTAAGGACTCTCTAAGACTCAATTTTGGAGTGTTAGAAAGCAGGCATTCTTTATTGCAGCGCTGGGCAGACCAGGAACCCCTTCGCCTAATGTGCAAGCCGGGTTGCTCAACTACAAAGGTTAGAAGCAAGCGGAATATACATCTTAATTACATTTCCCAGAAATTATTAACACATTCCTATTATTACCTAGAACTCATTACTATATGTAAATGTCCTTGACGCATGCACATCCATGTCCATTGGTGGTCTTCTGGGGTCCTGCTCGTCACTAAGTCCAGTCTGGGTCTTCCCCAGTGCCTGCCGGTGACGTCATCCTGGGAGCTTAATGCAGTTTTGTATATAGCGTATCTATTTCAGTATTTTCCTTTTTATTTTATTCTTAATATTTTATTAAAGTAGTTTAGTTTCTTCTAAACTCGTAAATCTCTCTTTTTCTCTCCCCCTCCTCCCCATGCACGAGAGGCTGCGGGGGAACATCTGTTGCCGGCCATTGGACAATGTGGCCAAAACCACAAGTTTCTTCTCCCAGGTAACAGGCAACAGAACAAGAGCAAAAGGCCTCATGTTGCACCAGAGGAGGTTTAGATTGGATATTAGGAAAAATTTTTACGCAGCATTGGAGCAGGCAGCCCGGGAAAGTGGTTGAGGCACCATCCCTGGAGGTATTTAAAAGGTGGATAGACATAGTGCTTAGAGATACGGTTTAGAGATGGTTTTTTGTCAGAGTTAGGTTGGCGGTTGGGCTAGATGATCTGAAAGGTCCCTTCCAACCTAGGCGATTCTATGATTCTGTGATCCCTAAAACCTCCTTTCAGGTAGTTGTGGAGAGCAAGAAGGTCTCCCCTCAGCCTCCTTTTCTGCAGGCTGAAGAACCCCAGCTCCCTCGGCCGCTCCTCATAAGACTTCTTCTCCAGACTCCGTTGCCCTTGTCTGGACCCTCTCCAGCTCCTCAATGTCTTTCTTGTGGTGAGGGGCCCTAAACTGGACACAGCACTCGAGGTGGGGCCTCACTGGTGACGAGTACAGGGGGATGATCACTGCCCTGGTCCTACTCACCACACTGTTCCTGATACAGGCCAGGATGCTGCTGGCCTTCTTGGCCACCTGGGCACACTGCTGCCTCATATTCAGCTGGCTGTTGACCGACACCCCCAGGTCCTTTTCTGACAGTTGTTGTGACCCAGGTGCAGTACCCAGCGCTTGGCCTTATTGAACCTCACGCTGCTGGCCTCGGCCCAACATTCCAACCTGTCCAGATCCCTCTGTAGAGCCTTCCTACCCTCCAGCAGATCAACACTCCCGCCCAACTCGGTGTCCTCTGCAAACTTACTGAAGGTGCACTCGACCCCCTCATGCAGGTCATTGATAAAGATATTATCATAGAATCGTAGAATGGTTTGGCTTGGCAGGGACCTTAAAGATCATCCAGTTTCACTCCCCCCTCTTAGTGTAAGAAGCGTTATAAAGATGACTCGCATAGGAGTGCAGTCGATACTCCCTGAAGAGAAGCAGTGATCACATCGCGTGTGCTCAGGTCTTGTAGAATATTGAAAGAGAGTGTTGAAAATACAGTTTCTGATGGTGGTCACACATGAACTGGTGGTTGTAGTTGGTAATCACTCTTCGGTACATATTTGTCACGGGTGAGTGTAATGCATCTCACTCGAAAGAGAGAAGCCGCAATATGGTTTATTAAGGTAAAATAATAATTTGACAGTTCATTAAGTTTGATGGAATTTAACTCAGTTTAACAGTGGTTTGACAACTTTCAATAAGTTTGATGGCATGGTTCACCTTATGAATTACTGCATGGCAGAAACATACAAAGGAAAATGGAGTTAGACTCAAGCTAGAAGGGTTCACCCAGAGACCAGAGACGCACAGTAAAGAGGGCCCTGCCATTGAGTTCCAAAGTTCAGAGTGGACCCCCCTGCTTTCTTTTTGGAGCCTTGGTGCAGCTGGCTCCGATCTCAGTCTCAGGCTTGAACAATGGTTTATGTCTCATGGAATTATCCATAGAATGTTTAGAATAATATTAACTCTATGGGTTAGTGATGTTTCATAGCATTGATACAGCATGCTATCAGTCTCTTATGGAGAATCTATTGCAGGTAGGGAATCTCTCTGCCTTGGGTAGGGAAGGATCTCTTAGTCTCATGTAAGGAATATCAAACCTTGAGAGGGATCCCAGCTCAAGAGGAGAGTCACCTGGCCTGCGGTCCAGCTGCAGTTCAGGGAGAGCTCCAACCGGGCCCATCCTGATGGCACTATTTAGAGTGAAAGAGTTGCTGTAGAAATTGTATAGACAAGATAGATGGGGGTTTTTTAGTGCTAATATCTTGTTCTGTACCTTGGTTGTATTGCATCTTGTACTTCAAAACCACCTTTTGAAATCTTTTTCAAGACACCCTCACTCCCTTGTATGTGAGCCAGAGGCTTTCCAGCTCACCAGTTCACTCCCAGGACCTGAGGCTGGTTGCTCCTTAGTCAGCCTGAAGCGAAGCATGGCGAGGAGTCAGTTGAATCAGACACAGTATTCCGTATCTGGAGACACCCCATCGTTTGAAAGATCCTGTCTGCAGGAAGTGTTTCTGCTTTTGAATGGGATTTTTTATTGCCTTAATCAATGCTTTTGTAAAATAACACTCCTAAAGATATCTCTATGCTAAGTATTATTTTTCCTTTCTACTCAGGGAAGGAGGACACAAGGATATAAATCCTGTTATCATAGAATCATAGAATGGTTTGGGTTGGAATGGACCTTAAAGATCCTCCAGTCGCACCACCTTGCCCTGGGCAGGGGCACCTCCCGCTGACCAGGTTGCTCCAAGCCCCGTCCAACCTGGCCTTGAACCCCTCCAGGGATGGGGCAGCCACAGCTTCTCTGGGCAACCTGGGCCAGTGCCTCACCACCCTCGCAGCAAAGAATTTTCTCCTCAAATCTCATCTAAATCTCCCCTCTTCCAGTTTAAAACCATTGCCCCTAGTCCTATCACTCCATTCCCTGATGAAGTGCCGCTCCCCAGCTTTCCTGGAGCCCCTTTAGGGACTGGAAGGGGCTGGAAGGTCTCCCCGGAGCCTTCTCTTCTCCAGGCTAAACCCCCCCAGCTCTCTCAGCCTGCCCTCACAGCAGAGAGGCTCCAGCTTCTTTTTTCATTTTCATTACTACCTTGTGGACCACTGTTGAACCTGGACCTGAGCTGCTGTGGGTCTTGGGTAGAGCAGGATGGAAGCAGGTGTTACCAGATCACTTACTCACTGACCAGCTCTGGTGTAGCCGTGTACAGCACTGCCACGGGGCCGTGGCATTGGCACTAGGGCGGTCATCAGGCAGGCTCAGTCCCAAACTGTGCACCACAGCTTGGACA
This sequence comes from Rissa tridactyla, assembly GCF_028500815.1. Lineage (NCBI taxonomy): Eukaryota > Metazoa > Chordata > Aves > Charadriiformes > Laridae > Rissa > Rissa tridactyla. The sequence goes on from NC_071497.1 coordinate 5,663,389, forward strand.
TCATGTTTTGAACGCGAATGATTCAGCGAAGAGGAAGGGGGCAGCTCCTGGAGATCTTGATTTCACAGTTGCACAAAAATATGGGCTGCCTGTACACTGGAAGCGCAGGAATTTTGGCAAAATCTTGGCAGCCATGACCTTGAGCCAGCAACAAAAAATCTATTGCAGCTTGATTCTGCAGTGTGCCATGTCTAACTGAGTCTACATCTAACCGTAAAGTACTCAAAACTAGAGAAGTAGCATTAGATTGCTTAGCCAGCCAACATCCAAGCTTGTTAAGCGTAGCGAGCGCTTTAGCTGACGCCACCCCGGGGGCTAAAAAGGATGCCGCGATTATTTCTCCAGGGTTCCAAAATTGCACAGTGTCACTGCGGCGATTTCTGAATGCGTGAGCACTTCGTTTTGGGCGCCTCTAGTGCTGCACCATCGTAGATGTATTTGGTGTTAGTAGGGTTGATCTTCCTAAACTACAGGGGCCCCCTTTAATACGAGAGGGGATACCAGGCCATGCTCTATCTCCGCAGATGAGAAAGATTCCTGCTGGCAAGCTAAGAGGGTGATTAGTAGATTTAGAGACGTGGGTTGATGTGTAGTTGCACCAAACAGATTCATTTCTGCAAACAATCAGGCTAGAATTAACACATTGCATGTTTGACTGATTTTTGCCACTGTAATTAAAATATAAGCAGTAATCCACTTCAACGGAACCCAGTAATTCTAGTTCTTGTGGTTCGAGGTGACTGTGATGCAGATAGGGTACCCAAGCATCCCAATTATCAACTACCTCACCCCCTTTTATCAAGTGCTGCAGAGACTCCGGCACAGGCCAGGCGTCTAAGGGCTGGCCCACCAGACAGGTTGAGAAGGGATTCTCCGGTGATGAGGTTGACAAACAAAGCGTGTCCTGGCCCGTTAAGTTAGCCAGGGTGACCCGTACATTATTCTTGGGTTGGGGTGGAATCCAAACCCTTGAGGAGAGCGCAGTAAATATGTTAAGGCAGATGGTGAGCAAGATAGCCGGACTCATCATGCCCGTTGGCTTTGTTCCCCCGCCCCGGTTATCTTCAAATAGGGGCGGACGTATCTTGCGGGCACCCACCGTGGTCCATGATCTGTGGAAACACAAGCATAACCCCTTCCCCACGTGATTAGGTCATGCGGGCCCAACCACTGTCCTGTCTTGAGGTCTCGCATCAGCACTTTTGCTCCAGGACCCACCCGTTCCTGGGTCACAAGAGAACCAAAGTGCCGAAGGAGGGGTGGCATCGCAGCAGGACTATCATCAGCAAGCTGCAAAAAATTCAAGACATATACAGCTTTAGCTAATCGTGCTTCAGGGGTTTCCCCTAGCATTCCCCCTTTTTGTTTTTGTAAAAGGCGTTTCAGGGTACCGTGTGCACGCTCAACAATACTCTGACCCGTGGGTGAGTGGGGCATGCCTGTGACATGTGTCACGCCCCGGAGTTGTAAAAAAAAGCTACTTTTTGCGATACCTAAGCAGGACCATTATCAGTTTTGATCTGTTGTGGGACACCTAAAACAGAAAATGCACGCTGCCAATGGCGTAGGGCGTCCCGAGCTGATTCTGCAGTGTGAGCAGTGGCAACGAGGGCGGAAGAAAAGGTATCAATTGATACATGTATATACCTCAAACGGCCGAATTCGGTAATATGTGTGACACCAGTTTGCCAAAGCTGTAAAGCACGTAATCCTCGTGGACTGGTGCCGTAATATATAGGTACGTGTTGATCTTGACAATTGGGGCAGGCTGCAATAATATTGCGAGCCTCAGCCTTACTAAGATTAAACTGATGTTTTAAAGCACGATATCCCTGATGATAAAAACTAGGCGATGCTATCGCTTGCTGTTTAACGTTGGGCACAGGTCCCAGGGCCGCTGCAGGCACTAAAGCATCAGCTTGTGCATTGCCTTCTACAATAAATCCTGGCAACTGGGTATGACTTTTAATATGCGTCACGTAATATTCTTGCTGTCGCTTTTGTATTGTTATCCATAACAGTTTCAATACGCCAAACAGCACTTCATTGGTTACATCACCTAAACCAGCCTTATCTAAACGTTGTGCCAGTCCAGGCACGTAAGCCAAATCTGTCACAATGTTGACAGGGCTGAGGAAGTTCTGAAACACCATGGTCATGGCCCGTAATTCTACGACTTGGGGCGAACCTTCTTGATGTTCGATCTTATGTTGCCATTGTGTTCCTTGTCTCCAGACAATGGCAGCTTTTCCAGTTTTTCCTGATCCATCTGTGAACACCGTGGGGCCCTCCACTGGGTTTCTGCGACTGAGATTTTTCTGTGCAAAGGCCATTTGGGTGCCCAATTTGATCAGTGGCTGTGAAGGTAAATGGTAGCTCACCTGCCTTGTACAATTGGCCATGGCTGCTCGTAGGGCAGTGCTGTTAGCTAAGCACCGTTCAAAATAATCACTCTGTACAGGGACTACAATCTGTTCAGGGTCTCTTCCCATCAGTGCTGAACAGCGAGTTCTAATTTTTGTAATAACTTGTGCTATTAGCTCAAATAGACCAGGGGCTGTTTTCTTCGTCTTGTTAGGCAAAAAAATCCATTCTGAAACATGTAAGGGATCATCCCGTTGTTCACGCCATTGAGCAATCATAGCAAATGGCACTAATTGATCTACTAACACAAAGGCCTGCACCGAGACCGTTAAGTCAAGTCTCCATACGTGTTTACTACTAATAGCTTGTTCTATTTCAGCCACCACTTTTTTTCGCTTCCTCAGTTAACATTTGTGGGGCTAAAATATTAGTGTCACCTTTTAATAGCTCAAAGAGAGGTTGTAATTTGGAAGGTGGAATACCATCGTAGGGCCAAACCCAATTAATCACTCCTGCTAATTTTTGTACATCATTCAATGTTTTTACTTCTATTTGTAGTTGGATAGGTTGTGGCATGACTGTCTGAGCTAATACTTTCATTCCCAGCTATAACCACGGTTGTTGCCTTTGTACCTTTTCTGGGGCGATCGTTAAGCCATATTCACACAAGGATTCCCGTGTTTTCGCTTCCATTTTTTCTAACTGTTGCGGTGTTGCAGCCGCTAGCAGAATATCATCCGTGTAATGGTAACAGTAATCAGATGGGAACAGAGCACCTATTGGACTCAACGCTTTTGCTACAAACCATTGACAAATTGTAGGCAAGTTTTTTATACTTTGTGGCAACACTTTCCACTGATGCCTTTTGGTAGGCTCCATGTTCTTCACAGGCGGAACAGTAGATGCAAATTTTTCTTTGTCTCGTTCTGCCAGAGGGATGGTAGAAACCCAATCTTTTCAATTCATTACAACAATTTCCCACCCCATAGGTATCCTAGTAGGCGAAGGTAATCTCGGTTGTAGTGCTGTCATCGTTGCCATGACATCATTAATCTTTCTCAAATCATGCAACAACCTCTATTTCCCCGATTTCTTTTTGATAACAAATACCGGGGTATTCCAAGGAGTATGTGAGGCTTCCATGCGTCCTGCAACAAGTTGTTCTGTTACTAGAGACTGCAGGGCCATTAATTTCTCTTGGCTAAGGGGCCGCTGATCAACCCACACTGGTTTTTCTGTTAGCCATTTTAGAGCTAAAGTGGGCCGAGAAACGCCCTACAATACCGTGGCCCTGACTAAAAATCCGTAGTGATGCGAACTCCCCATTGGCCTAAGCGGTCCCTTCCCCATAGGTTTAAAGGAGTTGAGGTCACATATGGCCGCACTGTAGCCCTTTGCCCTTCTGAGTTTACAATCACAATAGGGTTAGTGGACATAGAACTATTGGCAACCCCTCCGAGACCTGCCTCTCCCAAGGCGTTGGAGGTTAATGGCCAAGCAGCAGGCCACTCCCTTAAAGAAACGATCGTCACATCTGCTCCAGTGTCTAATAATCCAGCCAGTCAGACCTTCTTGGGAGTGGCGTCACTAAGTTCAAGAACACAATGCATTTGTGGGCGTTGATCAGATACCGTCTGCACCCAATAGACTTGTGGCTTTCCCGTAGGACCAAAACCACCATTACCACGTGTAACGTTGTCCGTTTGTGGAACACAACTTCAAAATGGGACTAACTGAGCAAGTCGAGTTCCTTTCCCAATAGTCACAGGTGGTGTAGCTGTCGATATCATGGCACATATTTGTCCTGTGTAATCAGCACCCATCACGCCAACATGTACCATGAGGCCTTGTAAGGTGGTACTAGATCTTCCTATTAGGAAGGCACTTAAACCTTTGCCAATCGGCCCGCAAGCGTCCAGGGGCACCTTGTGTACGATGGGGGTGGCTCCCCAGAGTCCACCACTTCAATCCCTTCCTCACCCGTTATATGACTGCCCTCCTCATCGTCTGACTCAGGTGGCAAGGATGGAAAACCCAGACTCCAGATGGGGTTAGTAGAAATAGGAGGAGAAGGCCATGCCTCTGTTTCCCCCAAGGCTGGAGCGGGGGGTGCGGAGGGACGCACCACTCCTTCAGGGTGGATAACACCCATCCCTCTTTGAGTCTCTTTTACAGCTGCTATTTGGTCACGAGGCAACACGTACTTATATTGTTTATCTTTTGTGTTCATCGGGAGCAGTCCCTTATTTTCTTTAACGGCGATCTCCCGCCCCTTCATATCATCAACGGGAGGTTTGAAGGCCAAGGGCTCAGGGGCTGCGGACGGCTGTTCACTTCCTTCCGCTAAATCTTTCTGCTCCTTAAAGTTCTTTAATGTCTCTAACAAAAGTCGCCACGTTGTTAACAGTTCAATAACCGTTTTTGAGCCACGCGTAGTTTCCTCAAATAATGTCTGCCCTAGGTTCGTCCATTGCGTTACACTAAATGCCGTAACCAACGTTATTTCTACTCCCTGTTCCTTTCCCCAAAATAGCATTTTTCGCAAAGTCTCTTCAGGGAGGATGACACCCTGCCGCTTCAACAGCAGCGTCCATGTGGAGAGTAGAGTCTGCTCTTCCTTAGTTAACTTCTCTCCCATGTCCCCAGTGGCTCACCTGCTACAGGTGTCTTCTTAAATACGATCCGGATCCGTCAACAGCTCTGCCCGCTGTCTTCAGCTTCACTGGGCTCCGTCCCCACGACTATTTCCAGTCGTCTTCTTCCTCAGTATCACGTCGGGGTCACCAATTGTCGTTTCAGTCGGGATGGACAGACGACAAGACTCTCCTTGAAGAGTTAAGTTAAGCTCTCTCTTTATTACAAACTTGGCTTTCTTATATATCTAATCTTTGGTTCACGCTCCGTTCATGCGTTCTTTCTACGCATTCAATTGCTTAGGTTACAGAGCACACGCGCTCGTAGCTACAATACGATTGGTTGTTGAACTCCTCTTCACATTGCTCAAAATCTGGCTTTCTCACAGCCTAACTCTCCTTGTTCTCTGAAGCCATCTTCTTCTTTCTCCTTTTTGTTACATTGTTCTTATATGACGCAACTCGTGGCCTTCTTATGCGTACACTGCAATGTCTATCTCTTCTGTCAAAGGGCCTACGGACCCACCGTATCCCCCAACTGTAGCCCAACGTTTTAAGGTGATGACCCACCACCCTTTGCTCTTAGTGTAGCTTTGAACAGTCCATCATATGGGTTAGGGTTAGGGTTAGGGTTAGAGTTGAAGAGTCCATCATATGGTTATGGAGCAGACCACCTTGCGTGCCATCATACGGCACATGCAGGACAACCAGGCGGTCAGGCCCAGTCAGCGTGGGTTCACGAAAGGCAGGTCCTGCTTGACAAACCAGATCTCCTTCTACGAGAAGGTGACCCACTTTTCAGGTGGCAAAGAGGGAAAGACTGTGTATACAATCCCTTAGGCATAAACTGTTGACCAAGCCCGGGACTGGGATTGGATCCAGCCGCACCTAGACTCCCCTCTGAGAAGGAGTTTAGAAAGCCAGGGGGTCCTCTCTGCACCTTGACTCAATGGGAGGGTCTCCTTGACAGTTCTCTCTGATCCCGTCCTCGAGACAGTAAAGAACCCAGTGTGCCTTGCCATCGAGTCTTGTTATTGCACTGTGGCGTTGACTACCAAACTTCATTAAATGGCTTTTTTAGAACAATAAGCATTTTGCTGCTTTTCCCTTGGGAGTGAAGCGCATTGCTCCGTTGTCAACACCCACTACGAGAGAGACACTGAGGTGCTGGAGCATGTCCAGAGAAGGGCAAGGAAGCTGATGCGGGCTCTGGAGCATAAGTCTTGCAAGGAGCGGCTGAGGGAGCAGGGGTTGTTCAGCCTGGAGGAAAGGAGGCTGAGGGGAGACCTTCTCGCTCTCTACAGCTCCCTGAAAGGAGGGGGTAGCCAGGGGGGGTCGGTCTCTTCTCCCGCTTAGGAAGTGATAAGACAAGAGGAAATGGCCTCAAGTTGTGCAGGGGAGGTTTAGATAGGCTGTTAGGAACAAGTTCTTCACAGAAAAGGTTGTCAAGCGTTGGAACCGGCTGCCCAGGGAAGTGGTGGCGTTGCCATCCCTGGAGGTATTTAAAAGACGAGTAGATGCAGTGATGAGGGACATGGTTTAGTGGTAACTTGGCAGTGCTGGGATAATGCTTGGACTCGGTGATCTCTAGGGTCTTTTCCAAGCCAAACGATTCTGTGATTCTATGACGGCACAGCCAGGGTTCAGGCTTCCAGCCAAAGGGGCTGGGGAGTCCCGGCTGTGGCAGGGGACGCGCGCAGAGGGACCACAGGCTGCAGCCAGAGCCGGCGGCAGGCTGACTCCCCCGGGAGAGCCCGGGTCACAGTGGGGGACAGGACGGGCTGCCCCTCCCGGCTGGGGTGGCGGGTCACAATGGGCCCTTAGTCACCTACCCATGTGACAGCTGGTGATGTCCAGCAGCACGTGCACGGCAGCCCCACAGTGTCCCGGACTCTCGTGAGAAGCAGACATGAGCGATCCGGCACCTGCAGGAAAGCGTGTGCGCAGAACGCGTATTTTCCTGCGACTATACCTGACAGAGCTGCTCCACGGGGCCAGGGTGTCTCCCCAAAGCTCCACCGTCCACAGCGGGTAAGAGCGCGGGGCTGGGCCGGGCCAGGGCCACAGGGACCCCAGGGCGTCTGGGCCCGGCGGCCCTTGCAGAGGGGCTGGGGGCAGGAGAGCCGCCGCCAGGGCCGGGTGGGCGAGGGGGGACTGCCCGCTGGAAAACGGCATCCTGCAGGAGTTCCCCCTGTCCCTGCCAGCCACCTCCTCCCTCCTCTGGCCAGGCCGCACCAGGCTGGGGCCGCTTGCCGTGGGCAGCCCCCTCCCCACCCTCACCTCTGTCCTCTGTCCCGCAGGACGGCGAGCGGTTGCCCTCAGAGCAGCCCTGCACCAGAGGCGGCAGAGGATGAAAGGGCCGGGGTGGCCACCGAGGACCATCAGCGGTCAGAAAGCCCCAGGCAACGCCAGCTGCAGAGTGAGGACTGGGACCGCGCCAGCCCCGTCGTCGTCGTCCAAGCGGAGGAGGAGAAGAGCCCCAGCACCCCCGCCATGAGTGGGTAGCGAGAGGATGCCAGGGGACCACCTCCAGCCTCGGGGCAGAGAGCAGGGCAGGGAGAGGCCGCTGGGCTGGCAGGAGGCAGCCGTACCGCCGGGCTGGGACCTCTCCCGCCCTGCTGCCAGCACCACCCCGGGGGAGACGGGGCATCTGCACCCTGGGCCAGGGCTTGCTGGGGGCAGGGCAGCGAGCACAGGGCTGGAGAGAGGGCCCCTCTCTTCCCTCTCCCTGCCCTGCTGCCTACATCTCTCCCCACCCTTGTTCTTCAACAGGTGGAGCTGCTTCTGCCTCCAGCTACTGGCTGGAGGGCAAGGACGAGGAAGCCCACGACTACATCTTGGCCTTCCTCGACGGCACCCAAAGGGTAACTGCAGCCTTTGCCAGGCAGGCTCTGCCCGCGGCTGCCGGCCGCATGCTGCCGTGCCTGCTGCCTGTGCGCGGGCCCTAGGGGGACTGCTGCCTGTGCAGGGCTGCTGCCCCCCCGGCCCCCTGCACCATGGCTGCACCCCTCGAGGCCCCGCTCCTGGCCCTGCTCTGCCCCTCACCCTCCCTCTCTGTCTCTCTGCTCCCTGGCTGTCAGGATGAGGCCTCCAAGCTGAGGTTCCTGGCCTCCATCCGCACGCTCTGCACAGCCTGGCTGCGAGGCAGGTACCAGCCCGACTTCACATCGGCGTGTAAGCTGGTGGAGAAAATGGAGGTGAGGGCACCCAGTGGGGCCGAGGGAGGGGGGCAACGCTGGCCGAGCGCCGGCCCAGCGGGAAGGAGAGCACTCGGGCCCCTGGGCACAGGGGAGGGCGAGACGGGCCTCCCTGGGCACAGCCCTGCCTGCCACGGGGCCAGTGCCGGGCAAGGGGCCGCTCTGGGGCCAGTGCCGGCCTGGGGGCGGCGGGGCCCTGCCCGCCCTGCAGACTGGTGCCGGCAACTGGCAGCTTCCCTGCCCCATCCTGCCCGTGCTCTCCCTCTCCAGGTCCTATGGAAAAAGGAGTCCCCTCGCAGCATGGATGCCGTGATGTGGCAGCAAGCCATGCTTGCCATCGCAGCAATGAGGTACCTGCCCCAGACCCTGGCCAGGCCGGAGCCCCCCACGGCGCGGGCCTGATGGCAGCAGGCGTCTCCCATCCTGGCAGGACCCTGGCACCTCTGCCGTTGGGCCTCTGCTCTCCCTCATGCTTGGCCCATGGCTGGGCCAGGGGGGAGGGCGGGGGCTGCTCAGGGGCTCCCCGCCGCCTCTTGGCTTTTCCCCAGGTGGGAGAGGCAGGAGGTGGAAAGGGGTTCGGGCTCCACCGGCCAGGACTGCCCTCTGTCCCTGCCTCAGCAGCACCGGGGAGGGAGCAGATGCCTCCAGGCATCCCTTCCCCACCTCTTACGGGTAGCACCCTGGCGACTGCCAGCCCCGACGCCTGCAGCCACCCTCCTGACCTGGAAGCCCTGGCATCCAAGCAACACCCCTCTCCTTGCAGCAACGTGCCTGAAGGCCTGCTGTACGAGCAGCTCCGCCCCTGCATCCACGACATCTGCTGTCTTGACCCAGCACAGAGGGACAGCCAACGTGCTTCTTTTGATGCTCAGGTAAGCGCGGGCTGAGCTACGGAAAGCCTGCCGCTCAGTCCCTGCGCACGTTTTCCTAGCTGGCTTTGGCTGCGGGAAGACGACAGGTGAAGAAGGAAGAGCAGGGAGAGCCTGAGGCCGCTCCCAGGCGCAGAGGGCAGCTGCAGGCCGCCTCAGGTGGAAGGAATGCAAGCCAGCTCCCTGCAAGGAAGAAGGGCCGGGGCAAGTGGGCCACCCGCTCTATCCCCTTACAGATCTTGAAAACACTGGATAGGATGCTGGAGGTGGTGACGCATGAAGCTTCGCTGAGTTCCAGCGTCCAGAGAGTGGACATGATCTTGCAGGTCAGGCATCTGCCAGGAGTCAGGCATCTGCCAGGAGCGGGGCTCTCGGGGTCTCTTCCTTGCCCTACCCCAAAGAGGGGCGACCTTCTGGAGCGTGCACAGCCCAGCCCGGAACTGGAGCAGCGGAAGGAGTCTGAGTGCCTTTCCCCGCTCCCCTGCTCTGGCAGCTGGCACTGCTGAGCCACCGCCCTCGCCACCCACCCCGTGCCCGCTCTCCTCCCCAGAAGGCAGCAGGGCAGAGAGCTGCTGGGACGTGGCCATGGTGCAAGGGCAGTCCAGCCCCGAAGCTGCGGAGGCAGAGGTGCTGGCACCTCCCTGGGGCACGTCCCCGTGGAGGTTCCTGTCCTCCCACAGAGGGGACGTGCGGCCGTTTCTGGAGGAGCGTGAGGGAAGGGGCAGAGGTGGCTGGGGGAATGGCATCCGCCTACCTCCCTGACTGCCGCAGGTCACCAGCTGTTGGCAACGGTCCCCGAGGTTGCGAGGTGGCTGGACCCCAGTCCAGGCTTCCTCCCGTGCAGGGCAAGCCTCGGCAGCACGCTGCGTAAACCCAGCAGGTGCTTGGCAGAGCCACCGCTCTGGGAGCTGCCGTCATTTCCCAAGGTCGACCATCGGCTTTTGCCTTCCCAGGTCCTGCTGTCCCTCACGACATCCCCGGAGGTGACCAGACGCCGGAGGGCTGTGGGGAGGATTGTAAGCCTGAGCCAGCACTTGAGACCTGAAACCATGCTGGAGGTAGGGGGCCTGCGACCTCTTGGCACCCCTCGCCCCGTCCTGCTGCCCCAGCGTAGCCGGTAGCACTGGGCTCCCTGCGAGGGAAGCCTGGGTGTGGGGCAGGGGATCGGGATTGGGAAGGCTCGGCCCTGCGCCAGCATCTTGGACCCTCTCTCCTGGAGCCGCTCCCTCCCGTGCCTTTGTTCTCGGCAGCCAGCTCCGTCCCAGGGCACGGGAGCATTTTGCAGGCCCAGCCCTGGCAGCCCTCCCTCTCTCCCTGCCTCCCTGCCTCCCCCGGGCTTCTGCCCAGCACGCTGCTCGCCCCGAGGCGGCTGCCGCAGGCTGGGTCTCCATGGGGTGCAGCGCGGGGCAGAGCCCTCCAGAGCTCCGGCTACTGCTCCGTTCTCTCTGCCACAGGACGAGCCACACAACTTGGCCTGCAAAGGCATCAGCCCCTTCTTCTACCTGAAGAAGCCTCTGCCATTCCTGGGGCAGGCGCTAGGGCTGCTCACCCTGTGCTATGCCGAGGAGGACCAGGAGATCAGCTGGGGGGCTGGGCAGGCCCTGTGCCTCTTCCACAGGTTCATTCTGCTGCGACATGGTAAGAGAAGCTGGGGCGGGCTGGGGCCTTCCAGCCACAGGGGCCCGGGCATGGCGCCGCGCCACCTCGGCCCCCCCTCCTCTGCTAGAGGAAGGGGCAGCAAACTCCTCCCAGGCTGGAGCAGGGCAGCAGCCGTGCCGCACCAAGCCCCGGGCCCAGGCAGCCCGCCTCGGAGCGGCAGCCTGCGGCCTGTCCCGAGAACCCTTGGGCTGGAGAGCCTGTGGCAGCAGCGTGCCCGGCCTTCTCTCCTCCTGCCCCCGAGCAGAAAGCCAGTCCCCACGCTCCTGCCCTTACGCAGCCTAAGAGGCGGTTTCCCCTCCTTGCCTGCCACCCTGCCACTTCTCCAGCTCCCCACAGAACAGAGCGCCAGGCACAGAGCTCTCCTTCATGCCCTCACCTGCTGCCCCAGCTCTGCCTTCTTCCTGCCGCTCACGCTGTCTTTTCCCTCCTGCCCAGCCTACCACGCAGCACTCGTGGACCCGGCCGTAGAACGGGATCGGGAAGGCATCAGCACCTTCTGGCCCAAGGAAGCCATTGACAGCGGGATGGTAACAAACTCCTCCCTTCCTGGGGGTCTTGGCCATGGCGCTGGCAGGAGGCTGAGACGAACCAGTGCATCAGCCACGGCGGGCGATGGCACAGCCTCCCACCCCTCGGGCTGTGGGGAGCCACCGCTTTGGAGTAGTCCAAAGCTTTAGCCCAGCATCACCGCCGCAGCTCCGGCCGTCCTGGCCACCGGCGAGCTCTGCTTGCCGGCAGAGCCAGCAGTGCCCGCCACCAGGGCACTCAGTGTGACACCTTTTCCCTCCCTCTCTCCCTCAGACATTTGGCAGAGCCTTCCTCCCACCCGAGAGGAGCGACTTCCTCCTCGCCGTCTTGACAAACATGGCAGACCCAAGGGTCTCTGACACCCAGCTGGTTGCCAAGATTGTGGAGCACGTCTTGAAAGGCTTCGACCTGCGGCTGACCAAGGTAGGCAGCGTGCAGCCGGCTTGCCCTGTGCGCGTGCCCTGCAGGGGCCGTTCCCCCCGCCCCGAGGCCAGGGCTCGGAGCGCCCAACGGGCAGGCTTTGAGGCCAGCGAAGGGCGGCGCGAGGGAAGCAGTTCTTGGTGGCAGTGGGGCCATGGCTGTGCTCCAGCCCGCTCCAGCCCACTGCCTCCGACAGGTGGAGGAGCTCGTGGAGGCCATGCACAGGCAGCTGGCCTGCATCAGCCAGGAGCCACTCCAGGACATCCTGAGGAGGACCCTTCTCCGAGTGGCCACCTTCAGCCCTCAGGAGGTGGTCACTGGCCTGCTGAAGGTTTCCCCGCACTGTGACGGGTACGTGGCGCGACAGCCTCGGGGGCAGCTCGGGACCTCCGGGGCCTGAGCAAGCAGAAGAGGTGGTGGCCGAGGTGGCCCCGCTGACAGTGTGCTCTGGCTCTGCAGGACTGCCCGGGCCATGTGGAACATGCTGGCCTGTGAGCGCAGCCTCGGCAACGCGGTGCTGTGGGCGCTGCTGCAGGTCAATCAACAATACACCATCCAGTGCAGCAGCAAGAAAATCTACAGCTGCCGATGTTTCCTGGCTGTGAGTGTCTGGACAAGGCTTGGTCCATCCTGCCCGGGGCTGCACGCCCCTCTCCAGCCCCTCTGGCCCTCTCCATCCGCCCCCAAAGCCGGCCCTCCCCGGGGCACCTGGCCCAGGGCCCTCGGGCCACAGCCGGGCAGGGCAGCGCGTGCCGCTCGGCCCCACGGCGTGCAGGCAGGCCGCCTGCCCTGGCCCTGCTGCCCTCGGCGGCCCCCCTCCCCGCCCGCCGCCTCCAGCCGGCTCGGCAGCGGGGAAGCCCGGGGCAGGGTGGCTGCTGGCCAGAGCAGGCTGTGCCGCAGGGACACGACTCCAGTGAGAGCCGTGCTGGGCTGTTTCTGCAGGTGGCCCGTGCCATGCACGAGATCTTCCTGGAGCCCTCCAGCCGACGGTCCGTGCATTTGCTTCTTAGCCGGCTCTTCATGGAAGTGCTCTTCCAGATCTCACACAGCCTGCACAGCCCACAGATGGGCTGCTGCCGCTCTTGCCGTGAGAGCAGGACACCCAACCATCCTTCATTGCTCAGGTGCTCCGGCACTCCTCGGGTGCCCCATCCCCGTCCCTGGGCTCTCCCCGGGCCCGGAGCCGAAGCCGGGACTGGGGCTCCACGTGTGACCACGCTTTGCTCTGCCTGCAGGAACGCAGTGAGCGCCATGCAAGCTCTCTTCCAGTGCCTGGGCGGTGCCTCCCTGGTCGAAGACATTGGGAGGCAGGGTGCCTGGGACATGCTCACGAGCGCCGAGACCTACCACAGCGGTGTCGCCGTGCTGGCTAGGTGAGAGCCTGCTCAGCCGTCCTTGCCTGCCCGGGCGTTTCTCCCCTGGCGGTGAAGGGCCGCCTGTACGATCCCCGTCCTGGTGGGTGGTGGAGCGCGAGCAGCCAAGGCCGGGCACACAAGCTGCCCCCCAGCTGGCAGCGCAGTCCCAGAGAGGTTGCCTGCCCAGCTCGGTGCTGCCAACGCCTTCTTCCCCCGGCCAGGGTGCTGCAGCGTGAAGAACCGGCCTCCTGCATCACTGTGTCTGAGCAGGCGGTCAACAGCCTCTTGCAGTGTCAGGCCGTGCAGGACGTTGGCGCCATGACGGTCTTCGTGGAGGTGGGCCTGCTGGCACGCGCTGCCTCTCTGAGGGCAGGCGGGGGCAAGCCGGGCTGCCTGCGTGGACAGAGGGCTGAGGGGAGGCGGCGAGGGCCCTCTGTGGACCCTGCTGCCTCCCGCCTGGGCTGTGACCGGCCCCGGTGCCTTGCCCCGAGCCGTCCGGGAGCTCTGCTGCCTGTGCTGGGCTCTCACTCTGCTGCCAATTGCGTTTCAGCTCCTGGATTACACCGATTGTGAGCACGTCCACGGCCAGTTCCTGGACATCCTGGAGTCCCACATGAAGAGCAAGAACGTGGTGCTGCGCAGGCTGGTAGTCAGAATCCTGGTCACGCTGTCCAGGAGACAGGACCAGGTGGGCAGGGGCAGCTGGGCACAGTGTGGGTGTCCGCCTGGGGCTGGGCTGCAGGTGCGGAGCGTGCAGCGGCTTGCTCGGGCTTTGCCAGGAATCGGGAGCGGCGGGACCACTGCCTGCTCCCCCCGCTGCCCCGTTCAGTGGCCCGTGACCACTTCAGGCCCGGCCCTGGGCTGAGCCGCACATGGAGAGATCTCCGCCTGACCGGCCCTGCAACCTCGACACGCAGCGTGGCTTTAGCGGTGTGCTCCTCGATTGCATCGCATGACAAAAGGGTATGTTTCTCGTAGGTGGGAACGCTGCAAGACCTGCTGCCAGAGGTCGTGCAGCTACTGCAGGACAGCGACTGCGACGTTAGGACAGCAGCCCTGACTGCCCTCAGCAACGTGCTCCACCTGGCTGTCCCCGTTGCTCTGCAGCTGGTCAGGATGCTTCCGCCCCTCTTTGAAAACGTAAGGCGTCGGGAGAGCGGAGGCATGGTTAGCATGCCGGGGGGGGCATGCGTGCCGGTCTGGGGTGGTGCGTCCCTCTGCGCGCGTGCCCACTGGCCCGTGAGTCCTTCTCCTCACTGCAAAGGGAGAGCCACAAGCATTTGTCCCCTCACCGTCGGCTTGGAGGAGCCAGGACGGAGGTCCTCCCCTCTTCCTTCTCTCCTCCTAGGAGTCCAGCTACGTGCGAAAGTGCTCCATCCTCCTCTGCACAGATGCGATGGAGGTTGCAGGCAGCACCCACAAAGAACATATGCAGAAGGATGTGCAGAGGATCCTGATGCCCCTGTTCTTCCACCTGCATGACAAGGACCACAGCGTGGCTCAGGTGGGGATTTCTAAGCCCTTTGAAGGTGCTGCAGCTGGGGCCCTGAGGAGGGCTCCGAGCCCCTCCCAGCTGGCAGCAGCTGAGGAGGTGGGCAGGGACATGTCCTACCCCTGCCCTGCTCGATGCAGCAGAGCAGAGCAGCAGTGCGTGGCCACCCTAACACCTAAGGCCTGGAGCTCCCCTGGGCTTCCCAGGGGTGCCCGCAGATGCCTGAGGCCAGGGCTTGGACCCACAACCCTTGCTGCCCCCCTGCCCTGCACAGGGACCCCCAGATCCTGTCCCCTGAGCGGCGGTGCCATCTCCCACTCTCTGCTGCTCTGCAGGCCTCCTGGGAAGCCCTCCTGGGAGCTGCCAAGTTCCTGAAGCGGAGGCAGATCAGGAAGCTGCTGGAGACAAAGCAGCCATGGCGGATCGGCAAGTGCCTGGTAAGGGCAGCCTCGAAGCCCCACAGCCAGCCTGGAGAAGCCCCTCTCCCCCAGCACCCAGCGCGTGGGGCTGGCAGCTGGGCCCCTGCCTACTGCGGCGTCCTGGGGGCGCGGGCAGGGGAAGGCAGGAAAGGCCAGCCCCGGGCACAGGGGGAGGCTCTGGGCCAACCCTGTCCCCTCCTGCTCTCTCCAGCTGGCGGAGGGCAGAGGCAGAACGGAGGAGTACCTGTGGCAGAGCCTGCTCTACCTGCGGAGCCCACAGCAGCCCTTGCGCGAGGCAGCCGTCAGGCTCATCGGTGAGCCACAACCCGGCCGGGGGTCCCTCCCTGCTCCGCGGCAGCTGAGCCCCAGCCACGGCTGCTGCCGAATGCACCGGGAGCCTGCAGAGCCCCGACTGCCCGATGCGGGGCCGGGCGCCCACGGGGCTTCCTGCCGCCCTCTCCCACCCCTGCCCACGCAGGGGCAGCTGCTGGCAGCCTTGCGGGGTCCCTGGCTGCCGCCTTGGGCTTCACCCTCAGGGCACCGGCCTGGGATCAGCCGGGCCCGAGGGCAGGAGGGCGCGTGGCCAGGCCCGTGGGGCCGGTGGGGGGGAGTCGGGCTGCTGGGGCAGGCAGGCCAGCGGGGTCTGTGACGGGCTGTGTGTGCCTAGGGCTCGCCGGGCGGCAGCTGAGGGATGTGCGCCAGGAGGAGCTCCAGGTCATCTACGACGGTGAGCGAGGGCAGCAGGGTGTGTGCTGGGGCTGGCAGGGAGCAGAAGAGCCCCTGGTAGGGAGCTCCGGTCCCTGCCCTGGCCAGGGAGGGCTCTGCTCCCTGTGCAGGCAGAGCAGAGAGACATTTCAGGAGCTTGTGGGGCATTGGTGGCCAGCATCTTGTGGCTCATGCCAGCGCCTCTGGCTCCCTCCTGGCCTTGGGAAGAGCTGGGGCAGGGCACGAGGGGCCCTGGCCGCAGGGGCTCCGGAGCTCTCTGCAGATCTGGGCTCTCACCTCGCCTCTCTTCCTTTCTGCCCCAGCTCTTGAAGGCGCGGCAAGCGACAGCAGCCTGTGGGTCTCTTCCCTGGCGGCTCAAACCCTGCTGAACGTGAAGGCTATGGTGGAAAAGCCTCCCTCCAGATTCCGCCTGCAAGCGCTGTGGTCCCAGCCTTGGAGGCGATGGAGGAGGAGGAGGAGGAGCACAACTAACCTGCCTGTGTCTCTCAGCCTTTAATAAAAAGACGGTGGAACTTCACGTGGTGTTTGAGCTCTTCTTGCCCGTCCTGCACTGCCCTGCTCCCCCTCAAACACCCATGGGGACCTACTCTGCCAGGCCGCCCTCACACTGTGCAGAGCCCCGCCACCCCCCGACAGCTGGAGGGGCCGCATCGGGGCTGTCCAGCTACGAAATCTTCTCTAGCTTCTCTACCACCCGCTGGATTGGCCAAGCGTTAGATAGGAGTGTGTTAATTAAAGCTTATATATGTCTACATATATATTCATACAGATATAATGCCCTTAGTCTATCATCCATCCCTCTAAAATGTCCCTTGAGTTCCTTGAGTCCCATTGCCGCGGAGACCAGCTTCAGGGCAGGTAAGACTGCGCTGGGGAAGGGATCTGCAGCGCAAAGGGCCGCCAAAAAGCTCTTTTGGGGGCTTTTGGAAGCCGGCAAAAGGCCTCGGCCTGTGCTGAGGGCTGTCAGCTGGTGGGCGGGCTGCTGAGTGAGCCTGGGGGCGGAGACAGCACCTCCCCCGGTTGATCAAGCCACCAGGTTATAGGAAGCCTCCGGGAGGGCAGGGACTAGTCCCTGGCTACAGAGCAACCAGTGCTCACCCCAACTGACCCTTGACTCACAAGGTCTCGCTTGTGTGTAGAGATCCAGCCGTGGTTGCTACCCGGTCGAAGGCTGCTGTTAAAAAAACTGTGGGCACCCAGGGAGGGGCCCCGCACAAACATATGGGCCTCCAGGCCTCTGGCTGCAAAGAGTGCCGGAGCCTGGCACTCGCGATGGAGGGCAGCAGAGACAACACCTGTGTCAGATGTGAACAGGTGAATGATCTGCTCATTCTGGTGGCTGAGCTGAAGGAGGAAGTGGAAAGGTTGAGGAGTATCAGAGAACGCGAGAGGGAGAGGGACCGGTGGACCCGCTCCCTGAGAGAAAGGGAAGAGGGTGAGGCCCCACACAAGTCAGAGGATCCCCTCCCCTCTCGTCACCAGGCAATAGGAGGGCATGGCAGAGAAGAGGGGGAATGGAAGCAGGTCCCTGCTCGGGGAAGCGGGCGAATCCCCTCCCGGCCCCTCCCACCTTCCCAGTTACCCTTGCAGAACAGATAGGAAGCCCTGCAGGAGGAGCTGGCTGTTGGAGAGGAGGATGATACACCCAGGCCAGAAATGTCAGAAAGACCAAGTCGCCATGGACCCAGCATCACAACTGGCTCCAAAAGGAAAAGCAGACGGGCCATTGTTGTGGGTGACTCTCTATTGAGGGGGGCGGAGGGGCCAATGTGCCGTCCAGACCCACTTCACAGGGAAGTCTGCTGCCTCCCTGGGGCACGGGTCAGGGATGAGTTGGACAAACTTCCGGCCCTAGTAAACTCCTCTGGCTATTACCCCCTCTTAGTATTTCAGGTGGGTAGTGATGAAGTGGGTAGAAGGAGCCCAAAATCAATTAAAAGAGATTTTTGAGCCTTGGGGCGGCGGCTTGAGGGATCAGGAACACAAGTTGTATTCTCCTCCATCCCTTCAGTGGCAATCGTGAATGAGGAAATTAACAGGAAGAGGCAAAAGGTCAACTCGTGGCTCCGGGACTGGTGTTATCGGCAGGGCTTTGGGTTCTTTGATCACAGGCTGCTATAGGAGTCACCTGACCTGCTGGTGGCAGGTGGAAGGCACCTGTCTCAGAAGGGGAAAAGAATTTTGGGGCAGGAGTTAGCAAGGCTCGTTGACAGGGCTTTAAACTAGATATGAGGGGGGAAGGGGCGATAACTGGGCCTGTCAGGAATAAACCCAAGGGAGGCATGCCAGGGCTTGAAGGATGGTGGGCTAGCGAGGACTCTCCCTCTGCCATTTCATTTGAGAGAAGGGAGAGACCTTTAGAAATCATGGAAGCACCTGAGAGGGGTCTGGTGGGAAATGGGGCCCACACTCACAAAAGGGTGCTGGAGTCATTGGCACATCTGAAGTGCTTCTATACCAATGCACGCAGTATGCGCAACAAACAGGGGGAGCTTGAAGCCGTGATGCACCAGGGAAACTATGACCTAGTGGCTATCACAGAAACGTGGTGGGATGCCTCACACAACTGGAGTGCCACAAGCGATGGCGACAAGCTCTTCAGGAGGGACAGACAGGAAAGGAGAGGCGGAGGAGTGGCCCTGTATATTAGAGAATGCTATGAGAGCTCGGAAATCAAGTATACTGATGATGGGGTGGAGAGCGTTTGGATGAGGTTAAGGGCCGATAAAGCCGATATCGCTGTGGGAGTCTGCTACAGACCTCCCGACCGAAGCAGTGAGGCGGACGAAACTTTCTGTAAGCAGCTGGGGGAAATCTCGCAGTCACTTGCCGTTGTTCTTGTGGGGGACTTGAACCTGCCGGGTCTCTGCTGGGAATACAACACAGCAGAGAGGGAGCAATCCAGGAGGATCCTGGAATGTGTGGAAGAGAACTTCCTCACACAGCTGGTAAGCGAGCCGACGAGGGAAGGTGCCCTCCTGGACCTGCTTCTCGTGAACAGGGAAGATCTTGTGGGGGAAGTAAAGGCTGGTGGCCGTCTAGGGCACAGTGATCGTGAGATGATCGAATTTCTGATTCTTGGGGAAACAAGGAGAGGGGTTAGCACAAGTGCCGCCCTAGACTTCCGGGGGGCAAATTTTGACCCGTTGAGAAGACTGCTGGACAAAATCCCTTGGGAGGCTGCCCTGAAGGATATAGAAGCCCAGGAAGGCTGGACATACTGCAAGAGAGAAGTCTTAAAGGCACAGCAGGAGGCTGTCCCTGTGTGCCGAAAAACAAGTCGGTGGGGAAGGAGACCGGCCTGGCTAAGTAGGGACCTTTGGCTGGACCTCAAGAACAAAAGGAGAGTCTATGACCTCTGGAAGAGGGGGCAGGTCGGTCTCTCATGAAGACTGTAAGGATATAGCGAAGCTATGCAGGGAGAAAATTAGGAGAGCCAAAGCGCAGCTAGAGCTCAACCTAGCTACAGCTGTTAAGGATAACAAAAAATGTTTCTATAAATTCATTAACAACAAAAGGAGGATTAGGGAAAATCTCCCTCCCTTATTGGATGCAGAGGGAAACAGAGTCACAAAGGATGAGGAAAAGGCTGAGGTGCTCAATGCCTACTTTGCCTCAGTCTTTAGCAGTGGAACTAGCTGTTCCCTGGGCACCCAGCCTCGTGAGCTAGGAGACAGGGAGGGGAAGCTGAAGGAGGTCATCACAATGAAAGAGGAAGTGAATAGTGACCTGCTACGCCGCTTGGATGCGCACAAGTCTATGGGACCGGGTGGGTTACATCCAAGAGTGCTGAAAGAGTTGGCAGACGTGCTCGCCAAGCCACTTTCCATGATCTACCTGAAGTCATGGCTAACTGGGGAGGTCCCAATGGACTGGAGGGTAGCAAACGTAGGGCCCGTCTACAAAAAAGGCAGAAAGGAGGATCCGGGAAACTGTAGGCCTGTCAGTCTGACCTCGCTAGCAGGGAAGCTCATGGAGCAGACCATCTTGAGTGCCATTACAAGTCATATAATGGACAAGCAGGGGATCAGGCCCAGTCAGCATGGGTTTAGGAAAGGCAGGTCCTGCCTGACGAACCTGATCTCCTTCTATGACAAGATGACCCGATTGTTGGATGAGGGAAAGGCTGTGGGCATTGTCTACCTAGACTTTCGAAAAGCATTTGACACTGTCCCCCATAGAATTCTCATGGAAAAACTGGCGGCTCGTGGCCTGGATGAGCATACGATCGGCTGGATCAAGCACTGGCTGGCTGGGCGGTCCCCAAGAGTGGTGGTCAATGGAGTTAAATCCAGCCGGCGGCCGGTCACAAGTGGTGTCCCTCAGGGCTCGGTGTTGGGACCATTTCTGTTCAACATCTGTGTCGATGACCTTGATAACAACATGGAGTGTATCATCAGCAAGTTTGCAGATGACGCGAAGCTAAGCGGGAGTGTTGATCTCCGTGAGGATAGGGAGGCTCTACAGAGAGACTTGGATAGATTGGACCGATGGGCCAATGCTAACGGTATGAGCTTCACCAAGGCCAAGTGCCGGGTCCTGCACTTGGGCCACAAGAACGCCATGCATCGCTGCAGGCTTGGGGCAGTGTGGCTGGAGAGCTGCCTGGCAGAAAAGGACCTGGGGGTTCTAATTGACAAGCGGCTGAATGTGAGCCAGCAGTGTGCCCAGGTGGCCAAGAGGGCCAATGGCCTCCTGGCTTGTATTAGAAATAGTGTGACCAGCAGGAGGAGGGAGGTGATTGTCCCCCTGTACTCAGCACTGGTGAGGCCACCCCTTGAGTATTGTGTCCAGTTCGGGGCACCTCAACACGAGAGAGATCTCGAGGTGCTGGAGCGAGTGCAGAGGAGGGCAACGAAGCTGGTGAAGGGCCTGGAGAATAAATCTGATGAGGAGCGATTGAAGGAGCTGGGAGGGTTTAGTTTGAGGAAGAGGAGGCTGAGGGGAGACCTCATCGCTCTCTACAACTACTTGAAAGGCCATTGTAGAGAGGTTGGTGCTGGTCTCTTCTCACAGGTAATTGGCGATAGAACAAGAGGGAATGGCTACAAGCTGCAACAGGGTAGGCTTCGGCTGGACATAAGGGAAAAATTCTTCACAGAAAGAGTGGTCAGACACTGGAATAGGCTGCCCAGGGAGGTGGTGGAGTCACCATCCCGGAATGTGTTTAAGAGTCGTTTAGATGTGGCGTTGAGGGATATGGTGTAAGGGAGAACTTTGTAGAGTGGAGTTGATGGTTGGACTCGGTGATCCCAAGGGTCTTTTCCTACCTAAATGATTCTATGGTTCTGTGATTTAATGCATGGCTTTGGGCTCCATCTGTCAGAACGGTCTCTCAGGGCAGGTGAGGTGCTGTGTGGGGCTGGACTGTTGCACGCTGTATTGTTGGAACCTGTGGCTGGTGTACACGGTGCGGCTCATGCCCACAGTCCATGGGCTGAAGGTGTAGATCTTGACGAAGCCGCTGGGCACCAGCTGCTGAGGTCAGTTCTGATCCCATCATCGCTGCGCTTTACTCGTTTTTTCACGCAAGTCCATCTGTCCTTAACTTGGGTGATTCTTACTGTAGTACCACCGATAGCAATTAGAGTAATAAGGACACAGTGGCAGGGTTACTTAGCAATTAACATCATGCAATTTGATTCCTTGGCTATTCTCACCCAAAATCAGATCCCCATGAGGTGCACATCGGACTTCCCCATCGTTCCGCATCACCCACCAAGCACACCCAGGTCCTTGGGCAAAAGCACTCCCATGGGTGGGTTTGCCTTTGCCTGAGGCAGGACTAACCCCGACTGTCTTCCCTAACGTATTCTTCATGTGCACTACGGGGACTTTATCCCCTTCTACGGGCCGTGGAAGTTTTGTTTGGGCAGGGCCAGCTCGACTGGTAGTTCCCCTGGTGTTGTCTAGCCAGGTAGCTTTTGCTAAATGTGTAGCCTGCCGTTTCAGTCGGGACGGACAAACGACAAGACTCTCCTTGAAGAGTTAAGTTAAGCTCTCTCTTTATTGCAAACTTGGCTTTCTTATATATCTAATCCTTTGTTCACGCTCCGTTCAGTACCTCCCCCAGGCACGCTCGGGGTGCCGGGAGGGGTGGAGAGTGGCTGCACCAGCGGTGGCGATACCGTAAGCCCACGATTAAGGACTCTCTAAGACTCAATTTTGGAGTGTTAGAAAGCAGGCATTCTTTATTGCAGCGCTGGGCGGACCAGGAACCCCTTTGCCTAATGTGCAAGCCGGGTTGCTCAACTACAAAGGTTAGAAGCAAGCGGAATATACATCTTAATTACATTTCCCAGAAATTATTAACACATTCCTATTATTACCTAGAACTCATTACTATATGTAAATGTCCTTGACGCATGCGCATCCATGTCCATTGGTGGTCTTCTGGGGTCCTGCTCGTCACTAAGTCCAGTCTGGGTCTTCCCCAGTGCCTGCCGGTGACGTCATCCTGGGAGCTTAATGCAGTTTTGTATATAGCGTATCTATTTCAGTATTTTCCTTTTTATTTTATTCTTAATATTTTATTAAAGTAGTTTAGTTTCTTCTAAACTCGTAAATCTCTCTTTTTCTCTCCCCCTCCTCCCCATGCACGAGAGGCTGCGGGGGAACATCTGTTGCCGGCCATTGGACAATGTGGCCAAAACCACAAGTCTCTTCTCCCAGGTAACAGGCAACAGAACAAGAGCAAAAGGCCTCATGTTGCACCAGGGGAGGTTTAGATTGGATATTAGGAAAAATTTTTACGCAGCATTGGAGCAGGCAGCCCGGGAAAGTGGTTGAGGCACCATCCCTGGAGGTATTTAAAAGGTGGATAGACATAGTGCTTAGAGATACGGTTTAGAGATGGTTTTTTGTCAGAGTTAGGTTGACGGTTGGGCTAGATGATCTGAAAGGTCCCTTCCAACCTAGGCGATTCTATGATTCTGTGATCCCTAAAACCTCCTTTCAGGTAGTTGTGGAGAGCAAGAAGGTCTCCCCTCAGCCTCCTTTTCTGCAGGCTGAAGAACCCCAGCTCCCTCGGCCGCTCCTCATAAGACTTCTTCTCCAGACTCCGTTGCCCTTGTCTGGACCCTCTCCAGCTCCTCAATGTCTTTCTTGTGGTGAGGGGCCCTAAACTGGACACAGCACTCGAGGTGGGGCCTCATTGGTGACGAGTACAGGGGGATGATCACTGCCCTGGTCCTACTCACCACACTGTTCCTGATACAGGCCAGGATGCTGCTGGCCTTCTTGGCCACCTGGGCACACTGCTGCCTCATATTCAGCTGGCTGTTGACCGACACCCCCAGGTCCTTTTCTGACAGTTGTTGTGACCCAGGTGCAGTACCCAGCGCTTGGCCTTATTGAACCTCACGCTGCTGGCCTCGGCCCAACATTCCAACCTGTCCAGATCCCTCTGTAGAGCCTTCCTACCCTCCAGCAGATCAACACTCCCGCCCAACTCGGTGTCCTCTGCAAACTTACTGAAGGTGCACTCGACCCCCTCATGCAGGTCATTGATAAAGATATTATCATAGAATCGTAGAATGGTTTGGCTTGGCAGGGACCTTAAAGATCATCCAGTTTCACTCCCCCCTCTTAGTGTAAGAAGCGTTATAAAGATGACTCGCATAGGAGTGCAGTCGATACTCCCTGAAGAGAAGCAGTGATCACATCGCGTGTGCTCAGGTCTTGTAGAATATTGAAAGAGAGTGTTGAAAATACAGTTTCTGATGGTGGTCACACATGAACTGGTGGTTGTAGTTGGTAATCACTCTTCGGTACATATTTGTCACGGGTGAGTGTAATGCATCTCACTCGAAAGAGAGAAGCCGCATTATGGTTTATTAAGGTAAAATAATAATTTGACAGTTCATTAAGTTTGATGGAATTTAACTCAGTTTAACAGTGGTTTGACAACTTTCAATAAGTTTGATGGCATGGTTCACCTTATGAATTACTGCATGGCAGAAACATACAAAGGAAAATGGAGTTAGACTCAAGCTAGAAGGGTTCACCCAGAGACCAGAGACGCACAGTAAAGAGGGCCCTGCCATTGAGTTCCAAAGTTCAGAGTGGACCCCCCTGCTTTCTTTTTGGAGCCTTGGTGCAGCTGGCTCCGATCTCAGTCTCAGGCTTGAACAATGGTTTATGTCTCATGGAATTATCCATAGAATGTTTAGAATAATATTAACTCTATGGGTTAGTGATGTTTCATAGCATTGATACAGCATGCTATCAGTCTCTTATGGAGAATCTATTGCAGGTAGGCAATCTCTCTGCCTTGGGTAGGGAAGGATCTCTTAGTCTCATGTAAGGAATATCAAACCTTGAGAGGGATCCCAGCTCAAGAGGAGAGTCACCTGGCCTGCGGTCCAGCTGCAGTTCAGGGAGAGCTCCAACCGGGCCCATCCTGATGGCACTATTTAGAGTGAAAGAGTTGCTGTAGAAATTGTATAGACAAGATAGATGGGGGTTTTTTAGTGCTAATATCTTGTTCTGTACCTTGGTTGTATTGCATCTTGTACTTCAAAACCACCTTTTGAAATCTTTTTCAAGACACCCTCACTCCCTTGTATGTGAGCCAGAGGCTTTCCAGCTCACCAGTTCACTCCCAGGACCTGAGGCTGGTTGCTCCTCAGTCAGCCTGAAGCGAAGCATGGCGAGGAGTCAGTTGAATCAGACACAGTATTCCGTATCTGGAGACACCCCATCGTTTGAAAGATCCTGTCTGCAGGAAGTGTTTCTGCTTTTGAATGGGATTTTTTATTGCCTTAATCAATGCTTTTGTAAAAAATAACACTCCTAAAGATATCTCTATGCTAAGTATTATTTTTCCTTTCTACTCAGGGAAGGAGGACACAAGGATATAAATCCTGTTATCATAGAATCATAGAATGGTTTGGGTTGGAATGGACCTTAAAGATCCTCCAGTCGCACCCCCTTGCCCTGGGCAGGGGCACCTCCCGCTGACCAGGTTGCTCCAAGCCCCGTCCAACCTGGCCTTGAACCCCTCCAGGGATGGGGCAGCCACAGCTTCTCTGGGCAACCTGGGCCAGTGCCTCACCACCCTCGCAGCAAAGAATTTTCTCCTCAAATCTCATCTAAATCTCCCCTCTTCCAGTTTAAAACCATTGCCCCTAGTCCTATCACTCCATTCCCTGATGAAGTGCTGCTCCCCAGCTTTCCTGGAGCCCCTTTAGGGACTGGAAGGGGCTGGAAGGTCTCCCCGGAGCCTTCTCTTCTCCAGGCTAAACCCCCCCAGCTCTCTCAGCCTGCCCTCACAGCAGAGAGGCTCCAGCTTCTTTTTTCATTTTCATTACTACCTTGTGGACCACTGTTGAACCTGGACCTGAGCTGCTGTGGGTCTTGGGTAGAGCAGGATGGAAGCAGGTGTTACCAGATCACTTACTCACTGACCAGCTCTGGTGTAGCCGTGTACAGCACTGCCACGGGGCCGTGGCATTGGCACTAGGGCGGTCATCAGGCAGGCTCAGTCCCAAACTGTGCACCACAGCTTGGACATCATGTTTTGAACGCGAATGATTCAGCGAAGAGGAAGGGGGCAGCTCCTGGAGATCTTGATTTCACAGTTGCACAAAAATATGGGCTGCCTGTACACTGGAAGCGCAGGAATTTTGGCAAAATCTTGGCAGCCATGACCTTGAGCCAGCAACAAAAAATCTATTGCAGCTTGATTCTGCAGTGTGCCATGTCTAACTGAGTCTACATCTAACCGTAAAGTACTCAAAACTAGAGAAGTAGCATTAGATTGCTTAGCCAGCCAACATCCAAGCTTGTTAAGCGTAGCGAGCGCTTTAGCTGACGCCACCCCGGGGGCTAAAAAGGATGCCGCGATTATTTCTCCAGGGTTCCAAAATTGCACAGTGTCACTGCGGCGATTTCTGAATGCGTGAGCACTTCGTTTTGGGCGCCTCTAGTGCTGCACCATCGTAGATGTATTTGGTGTTAGTAGGGTTGATCTTCCTAAACTACAGGGGCCCCCTTTAATACGAGAGGGGATACCAGGCCATGCTCTATCTCCGCAGATGAGAAAGATTCCTGCTGGCAAGCTAAGAGGGTGATTAGTAGATTTAGAGACGTGGGTTGATGTGTAGTTGCACCAAACAGATTCATTTCTGCAAACAATCAGGCTAGAATTAACACATTGCATGTTTGACTGATTTTTGCCACTGTAATTAAAATATAAGCAGTAATCCACTTCAACGGAACCCAGTAATTCTAGTTCTTGTGGTTCGAGGTGACTGTGATGCAGATAGGGTACCCAAGCATCCCAATTATCAACTACCTCACCCCCTTTTATCAAGTGCTGCAGAGACTCCGGCACAGGCCAGGCGTCTAAGGGCTGGCCCACCAGACAGGTTGAGAAGGGATTCTCCGGTGATGAGGTTGACAAACAAAGCGTGTCCTGGCCCGTTAAGTTAGCCAGGGTGACCCATTGTCCTGGTTCCGGTGGGGATAGGGTTAACTTTTCCTGGTATTCCATGCCATGTGAGCCACGCCCACCCTGAGCTGCCGGGGTAGGGGGCAGGAAGTTGCTGCTTAAAAGCGGGCTGGGGCGGCCCGGGTCCGGCCGGCGAGCGGCGAGCGGCGGGGGGAGCGGCGGTTCCGTAATCGCGTTTGTATATTCCCCTATCCGTGGTGTTGTTGTTGTTGTTTGCCTGTTCCCTTTGCTGTTCTGTTAAACTGCCTTTGTCTCAACCCAAGAGTCTTGCCTTTTCTTACGATTCTTCCTGTATTAGGAAGGCACGAGCGAGCGGCACGTGGTTCTTTGTTGCCATCTGAGGCTAAACCACGACAGTCCTTTTTGGCGCCCAACATGGGGCTCGAAGGGTTGAGATAACGACAGAATCCAACTAGAACGTGGAAAAAACGGTTTTGGTTTTTTTTGTATGCATTTATTTTATTAGGTAAGTAGTCACTGGTCATCATGTTGCTTGGTTTGTTCTCATGGCTGTGTTACATAAATTCCTATATGGCTTATGTACTCCCTGCGATGCTGTTTACCATGTCTGGAAAAGGGATGAGGATTATCATTCTGCTGTCCTGTGCGATATCTGTTTATGATATGATAACATCACTGTTCAGACGGCTATTTTGGGGTGTTTATGTGGTTTTGCTGTCCTGTCCGTACATTGGACACCGTCTCTCAGAATTTGTTAATAATTTCCCCAGCCCTTTTGCCTCCCTTTTCTCCTTCGGGTCAGGTATGACAGCTTTTGAGAATTTTGAATATCCTTGGGATACTCAAACTAGCGTGTTCCTAGTGCTATGTCTCCTGAATACGTTCCAGGTCTTGTTTAGGGTTAAGCGACTATTTAAGACTACCACCCAGAGATCTGCTCCGAGGCTGGATAGTCAGGGGTGGCATGGCATGTGGGAGAGCATGGGCAGGTACCTAGAGAACTACTCACCTCCAATGGTCTGGGACTTCACCCCTGAACAATTACAGGACCCTGATAAAGTGGTAGAATATTTGAAGGGAAAATGCTGTGGCTATTCTAGAGAGGCACAACTCACCGCGCTGTGCTGGGCCCTGGCCAGTATCTACCAGGCACTGCTCAGAATTATGCAGCACCCTCAAGGGGAAGAGATGGAAACCAGACCTGCAGCCCCTGCTGCAGCCCCTGCGGCGGCCCCTGCGGCTGCTGCAGCCCCTGCGGCGGCCCCTGCGGCTACTGCAATCCTTGCGACAGACACTGCGGCTACTGCAACCCCCGTGGTAGCCACTGCAGTTACTCCAACCCCCATAGCAGCCACTGCCACTGAACCAGGGAATCAACCCGTGCCGGTATCAGTTGCCCCCATACAAAAGAAGAAGTACACAAAGAAATCAGTTCGCTTAGTAAGAGATGATGATGAACCAGGGCCATCACGAGAGCAGGAGGAAGAGGCAGAACCAGAGATAATTACTCGATCCCTATCCTTGAGTGAGCTGCGGGATATGCGAAAAGATTGCAGCCAACTTTCAGGCGAGCACATTGTCACCTGGCTGCTCCGGTGCTGGGATAATGGGGCCAGTAGCCTGGAATTAGAGGGTAGGGAGGCCAGGCAGCTGGGATCCCTGTCTAGGGAAGGCGGCATTGACAAGGCAATCGGGAAAAAGACCCAAGCCCTCAGCCTCTGGAAACAACTCCTGTTAGGCGTGAGGGAGAGGTACCCCTTCAGCGAGGATGTTGTATGTCAGCCAAGCAAGTGGACTACCATGGAAAGAGGTATCCAGTACCTGAGAGAATTAGCCGTGCGGGAGATGATTTATTATGACTTGGACAATGCAGACTTACCCACAGACCCTGATGAGGTGTGATGCACAAGGCCCATGTGGCGGAAGTTTGTACGGAGCGCACCATCGTCATATGCCAACTCCCTGGCAGTAATGGAATGGAAAGGTGAAGAGGGACCAACGGTGGATGAGGTAGCTGGCCGGCTCCGGCGATATGAAGAAAGTCTCTCTTCCCCCCTTGTCTCAGCTGTGGAGAAACTGTCGCGGAAGGTCCAGCAACTTGAAGAGAATATGTCCTACTCCCCACCTGCACGGGCCAGCATCTCAGCTATTAGAAGCAGGCATTTCCCCACTCAAGAGAGAGAGTACAGAGGGTACACACCACGAGGCACCCTGTGGTTCTACCTGCGGGACCACGGAGAGGACATGAGGAAGTGGGATGGACAACCTACTTCGATCCTGCGGACACGGGTACAGGAGTTGCAAGGAAGGACAACCACAAAAGGGGATCCCTCCAGGAAAAGTGCCGCCCCAGTTTCCAGTGGGCCGTTCCCCAGACAAAGCAGAAGGCCTGATCTTGCTTCTGATCCTCTTGAAGGAACTTCCAAGTCATTTATGCAAGAAGTGAGTAATGGATACTATGACCAGTATTAGGGGGGCCCTGCCTCCGGCCAGGTGGAGGAAAGGGACAACCGGGTTTATTGGACGGTGTGGATTCGATGGCCTGGCACATCAGACCCACAGGAGTATAAGGCTCTAGTGGACACGGGTGCGCAGTGTACTTTAATACCATCAAGCTATAGAGGGGCAGAACCCATTTGTATTTCTGGGGTGACAGGGGGATCCCAAGAGTGGACTGTACTGGAGGCAGAAGTGAGCCTAACTGGGAATGAGTGGCAAAAGCATCCCATTGTGACTGGCCCAGAGGCTCCATGCATCCTTGGTATAGATTACCTCAGGAGAGGGTATTTTAAGGACCCAAAAGGGTACCGCTGGGCCTTTGGCATAGCTGCTTTGGAGACAGAGGAAATTAAACAGTTGTCTGCCTTGCCTGGTCTCTCGGAGGATTCTTCTGTTGTGGGGTTGTTGAGGGTCAAAGAACAACAGGTGCCGATTGCTACCACAACGGTGCATCGGCGGCAGTATCGCACTAACCGAGACTCTCTGATTCCCATCCATGAGCTGATTCGTCAACTAGAGGTTCAAGGAGTGATCAGCAAGACTCGCTCACCCTTTAACAGTCCCATATGGCCGGTGCGAAAATCTAATGGAGAGTGGAGGCTAACTGTAGACTATCGTGGTCTGAATGAAGTCACGCCACCGCTGAGTGCTGCTGTGCCGGACATGCTAGAACTCCAGTACGAACTGGAGTCCAAGGCAGCCAAGTGGTATGCCACGATTGATATAGCGAATGCATTCTTCTCAATCCCTTTGGCAGCAGAGTGCAGGCCACAGTTTGCTTTCACTTGGAGGGGCATCCAATACACCTGGAATCGACTGCCCCAGGGGTGGAAACACAGCCCCACCATTTGCCATGGACTGATCCAGACTGCACTGGAACAGGGTGAAGCTCCAGAACATCTGCAGTACATTGATGACATCATTGTATGGGGAAACACAGCAGAAGAAGTTTTTGAGAAAGGGAGTAAAATAGTCCAAATCCTTCTGAACGCTGGTTTTGCTATAAAGCGAAGTAAGGTCAAGGGACCTGCACAGGAGATCCAGTTTTTAGGAATAAAATGGCAAGATGGACGCCGTCAGATTCCAATGGATGTGATCAACAAAATAGCAGCTATGTCTCCACCAACTAGTAAAAAGGAAACACAGGCTTTCTTAGGTATTGTGGGTTTTTGGAGAATGCATATCCCAGATTACAGTCAAATTGTAAGCCCTCTGTATCAAGTAACCCGGAAGAAGAATGATTTTAAATGGGGTCCTGAGCAACGACAAGCTTTTGAACAAATCAAACAGGAAATAGTCCATGCAGTGGCCCTGGGGCCAGTCCGGGCAGGACAAGATGTTAAAAATGTGCTCTACACTGCAGCCGGGGAGAACGGCCCTACCTGGAGCCTCTGGCAGAAAGCACCAGGGGAGACTTGAGGTCGACCCCTAGGGTTTTGGAGTCGTGGATACAGAGGATCCGAAGCCCGCTACACTCCAACAGAAAAAGAGATATTGGCAGCATATGAAGGGGTTCGAGCTGCTTCGGAAGTAGTTGGTACAGAAGCACAGCTCCTCTTAGCACCTCGACTGCCGGTGCTGGGTTGGATGTTCAAAGAAAGGGTCCCCACCACACATCATGCAACCGATGCTACATGGAGTAAGTGGATTGCACTGATCACGCAGCGAACTCGAATGGGAAACCCCAGTCGCCCAGGAATTCTGGAAGTGATCATGGACTGGCCAGAAGGCAAGGATTTCGGAATGTCACCAGAGGAGGAGGTGACGCATGCAGAAGAGGCCCCACCATATAATAAACTGCCAGAAAATGAGAAGAAATATGCCTTGTTCACTGATGGGTCCTGCCGTATTGTGGGAAAGCATCGAAAGTGGAAGGCTGCTGTGTGGAGTCCTACATGACGGGTTGCAGAAGCCAGTGAGGGACAGGGTGAATCGAGCCAGTTTGCAGAGGTGAAGGCTATTCAGCTGGCTTTGGACATTGCTGAGCGAGAAAAATGGCCAGTACTTTATCTCTACACTGACTCATGGATGGTGGCAAATGCTCTGTGGGGGTGGTTACAGCAGTGGAAGCAGGGCAACTGGCAGCGCAGAGGCAAACCCATCTGGGCTGCTGACCTATGGCAAGATATTGCTGCCCGGATAGAGAATCTGGTTGTGAAAGTACGCCATGTAGATGCCCACGTACCGAAGAATCGGGCCACGGAGGAACATCAGAACAACCAGCAGGTGGATCGGGCCGCTAGGATTGAAGTGGCTCAGGTGGATCTGGACTGGCAACATAAGGGTGAACTATTCATAGCTCGGTGGGCCCATGACTCCTCAGGCCATCAAGGGAGAGATGCGACATATAGATGGGCTCGTGACCGAGGGGTGGACTTGACCATGGACACTATTGCACAGGTCATCCATGAATGTGAGACATGCGCTGCGATCAAACAAGCCAAGCGTTTGAAGCCTCTTTGGTATGGAGGGCGATGGCTGAAATACAAATATGGGGAGGCCTGGCAGATTGATTATATCACACTGCCACAAACCCGTCAAGGCAAGCGCTATGTGCTCACAATGGTGGAAGCAACCACTGGATGGCTGGAAACATACCCTGTGCCCCATGCCACTGCCCGGAACACTATCCTGGGCCTTGAAAAGCAAGTCCTGTGGCGACATGGTACCCCAGAGAGAATTGAGTCGGACAATGGGACTCATTTCCGAAACAGCCTCATAGACACCTGGGCCAAAGAGCATGGTATCGAGTGGGTGTATCACATCCCCTATCACGCCCCAGCCTCTGGGAAGATAGAACGATACAATGGACTGTTAAAAACTACACTGAGAGCAATGGGTGGTGGGACTTTCAAACACTGGGATACGCATTTAGCAAAAGCTACCTGGCTAGTTAACACCAGGGGATCTAACAATCGGGCTGGCCCTGCCCAATCAAAATTTCCACGTACTGTAGAAGGGGATAAAGTCCCCGTAGTGCACATGAAGAATATGCTAGGGAAGACAGTCTGGGTTAGTCCTGCCTCAGGCAAAGGCAAACCCATCCGTGGGATTGCTTTTGCCCAAGGACCTGGGTGCACTTGGTGGGTGATGCGGAAGGATGGGGAAGTCCGATGTGTACCTCATGGAGATCTGATTTTGGGCGAGAATAGCCAATGAATCAGATTGTGTGCTGTTAATTGCTAAGTAACACTGTCACTGTATGTCCTCATTGCTATAATTGCTATCAGTTGTACTACAAGTAAGGCACAGGGATGATGGGATAAGAACTGATCTCAGCAGCCGGCGCCCAGCAGTTTCCTCAAGATCTACATCTTCAGCCCACGGACTGCGTGCATGAGCCACACCAGGTGCACCAGTCACAAGCTCCGAAAAAAAATACAGCATGCAACAGACCAGCACCACCCAGCATCTCACCTGCCCTGAGAGACTGTTCTAACAGATGGAGCCCAAAGCCGTGGATTAAAAGAACTCAACGGACACTTTGGAGGATGACCCATAAACTAAGGGCATTATATGTGTGTGTATATATATATATAACAGGGGAAAGTGGTGGCAATTCATTGGAACCTGCTGGGCATGGCAGAGATGGTATGGAATAAGCGGTGGATAATATCCTGGTTCCGGTGGGGATAGGGTTAACTTTTCCTGGTATTCCATGCCATGTGAGCCACGCCCACCCTGAGCTGCCGGGGGAGGGGGCAGGAAGTTGCTGCTTAAAAGCGGGCTGGGACGGCCCGGGTCCGGCCGGCGAGCGGCGAGCGGCCGGGGAGCGGCGGTTCCGTAATCGCGTTTGTATATTCCCCTATCCGTGGTGTTGTTGTTGTTGTTTGCCTGTTCCCTTTGCTGTTCTGTTAAACTGCCTTTGTCTCAACCCAAGAGTCTTGCCTTTTCTTACGATTCTTCCTGTATTAGGAAGGCACGAGCGAGCGGCACGTGGTTCTTTGTTGCCGTCTGAGGCTAAACCACGACACCCATACATTATTCTTGGGTTGGGGTGGAATCCAAACCCTTGAGGAGAGCGCAGTAAATATGTTAAGGCAGATGGTGAGCAAGATAGCCGGACTCATCATGCCCGTTGGCTTTGTTCCCCCGCCCCGGTTATCTTCAAATAGGGGCGGACGTATCTTGCGGGCACCCACCGTGGTCCATGATCTGTGGAAACACAAGCATAACCCCTTCCCCACGTGATTAAGTCATGCGGGCCCAACCACTGTCCTGTCTTGAGGTCTCGCATCAGCACTTTTGCTCCAGGACCCACCCGTTCCTGGGTCACAAGAGAACCAAAGTGCCGAAGGAGGGGTGGCATCGCAGCAGGACTATCATCAGCAAGCTGCAAAAAATTCAAGACATATACAGCTTTAGCTAATCGTGCTTCAGGGGTTTCCCCTAGCATTCCCCCTTTTTGTTTTTGTAAAAGGCGTTTCAGGGTACCGTGTGCACGCTCAACAATACTCTGACCCGTGGGTGAGTGGGGCATGCCTGTGACATGTGTCACGCCCCGGAGTTGTAAAAAAAAGCTACTTTTTGCGATACCTAAGCAGGACCATTATCAGTTTTGATCTGTTGTGGGACACCTAAAACAGAAAATGCACGCTGCCAATGGCGTAGGGCGTCCCGAGCTGATTCTGCAGTGTGAGCAGTGGCAACGAGGGCGGAAGAAAAGGTATCAATTGATACATGTATATACCTCAAACGGCCGAATTCGGTAATATGTGTGACACCAGTTTGCCAAAGCTGTAAAGCACGTAATCCTCGTGGACTGGTGCCGTAATATATAGGTACGTGTTGATCTTGACAATTGGGGCAGGCTGCAATAATATTGCGAGCCTCAGCCTTACTAAGATTAAACTGATGTTTTAAAGCACGATATCCCTGATGATAAAAACTAGGCGATGCTATCGCTTGCTGTTTAACGTTGGGCACAGGTCCCAGGGCCGCTGCAGGCACTAAAGCATCAGCTTGTGCATTGCCTTCTACAATAAATCCTGGCAACTGGGTATGACTTTTAATATGCGTCACGTAATATTCTTGCTGTCGCTTTTGTATTGTTATCCATAACAGTTTCAATACGCCAAACAGCACTTCATTGGTTACATCACCTAAACCAGCCTTATCTAAACGTTGTGCCAGTCCAGGCACGTAAGCCAAATCTGTCACAATGTTGACAGGGCTGAGGAAGTTCTGAAACACCATGGTCATGGCCCGTAATTCTACGACTTGGGGCGAACCTTCTTGATGTTCGATCTTATGTTGCCATTGTGTTCCTTGTCTCCAGACAATGGCAGCTTTTCCAGTTTTTCCTGATCCATCTGTGAACACCGTGGGGCCCTCCACTGGGTTTCTGCGACTGAGATTTTTCTGTGCAAAGGCCATTTGGGTGCCCAATTTGATCAGTGGCTGTGAAGGTAAATGGTAGCTCACCTGCCTTGTACAATTGGCCATGGCTGCTCGTAGGGCAGTGCTGTTAGCTAAGCACCGTTCAAAATAATCACTCTGTACAGGGACTACAATCTGTTCAGGGTCTCTTCCCATCAGTGCTGAACAGCGAGTTCTAATTTTTGTAATAACTTGTGCTATTAGCTCAAATAGACCAGGGGCTGTTTTCTTCGTCTTGTTAGGCAAAAAAATCCATTCTAAAACATGTAAGGGATCATCCCGTTGTTCACGCCATTGAGCAATCATAGCAAATGGCACTAATTGATCTACTAACACAAAGGCCTGCACCGAGACCGTTAAGTCAAGTCTCCATACGTGTTTACTACTAATAGCTTGTTCTATTTCAGCCACCACTTTTTTTCGCTTCCTCAGTTAACATTTGTGGGGCTAAAATATTAGTGTCACCTTTTAATAGCTCAAAGAGAGGTTGTAATTTGGAAGGTGGAATACCATCGTAGGGCCAAACCCAATTAATCACTCCTGCTAATTTTTGTACATCATTCAATGTTTTTACTTCTATTTGTAGTTGGATAGGTTGTGGCATGACTGTCTGAGCTAATACTTTCATTCCCAGCTATAACCACGGTTGTTGCCTTTGTACCTTTTCTGGGGCGATCGTTAAGCCATATTCACACAAGGATTCCCGTGTTTTCGCTTCCATTTTTTCTAACTGTTGCGGTGTTGCAGCCGCTAGCAGAATATCATCCGTGTAATGGTAACAGTAATCAGATGGGAACAGAGCACCTATTGGACTCAACGCTTTTGCTACAAACCATTGACAAATTGTAGGCAAGTTTTTTATACTTTGTGGCAACACTTTCCACTGATGCCTTTTGGTAGGCTCCATGTTCTTCACAGGCGGAACAGTAGATGCAAATTTTTCTTTGTCTTGTTCTGCCAGAGGGATGGTAGAAACCCAATCTTTTCAATCCATTACAACAATTTCCCACCCCATAGGTATCCTAGTAGGCGAAGGTAATCTCGGTTGTAGTGCTCTCATCGTTGCCATGACATCATTAATCTTTCTCAAATCATGCAACAACCTCTATTTCCCCGATTTCTTTTTGATAACAAATACCGGGGTATTCCAAGGAGCATGTGAGGCTTCCATGCGTCCTGCAACAAGTTGTTCTGTT
Organism: Rissa tridactyla; assembly: GCF_028500815.1. Lineage (NCBI taxonomy): Eukaryota > Metazoa > Chordata > Aves > Charadriiformes > Laridae > Rissa > Rissa tridactyla. The sequence continues at coordinate 5,698,539 of NC_071497.1, forward strand.
ACTAGAGACTGCAGGGCCATTAATTTCTCTTGGCTAAGGGGCCGCTGATCAACCCACACTGGTTTTTCTGTTAGCCATTTTAGAGCTAAAGTGGGCCGAGAAACGCCCTGCAATACCGTGGCCCTGACTAAAAATCCGTAGTGATGCGAACTCCCCATTGGCCTAAGCGGTCCCTTCCCCATAGGTTTAAAGGAGTTGAGGTCACATATGGCCGCACTGTAGCCCTTTGCCCTTCTGAGTTTACAATCACAATAGGGTTAGTGGACATAGAACTATTGGCAACCCCTCCGAGACCTGCCTCTCCCAAGGCGTTGGAGGTTAATGGCCAAGCAGCAGGCCACTCCCTTAAAGAAACGATCGTCACATCTGCTCCAGTGTCTAATAATCCAGCCAGTCAGACCTTCTTGGGAGTGGCGTCACTAAGTTCAAGAACACAATGCATTTGTGGGCGTTGATCAGATACCGTCTGCACCCAATAGACTTGTGGCTTTCCCGTAGGACCAAAACCACCATTACCACGTGTAACGTTGTCCGTTTGTGGAACACAACTTCAAAATGGGACTAACTGAGCAAGTCGAGTTCCTTTCCCAATAGTCACAGGTGGTGTAGCTGTCGATATCATGGCACATATTTGTCCTGTGTAATCAGCACCCATCACGCCAACATGTACCATGAGGCCTTGTAAGGTGGTACTAGATCTTCCTATTAGGAAGGCACTTAAACCTTTGCCAATCGGCCCGCAAGCGTCCAGGGGCACCTTGTGTACGATGGGGGTGGCTCCCCAGAGTCCACCACTTCAATCCCTTCCTCACCCGTTATATGACTGCCCTCCTCATCGTCTGACTCAGGTGGCAAGGATGGAAAACCCAGACTCCAGATGGGGTTAGTAGAAATAGGAGGAGAAGGCCATGCCTCTGTTTCCCCCAAGGCTGGAGCGGGGGGCGCGGAGGGACGCACCACTCCTTCAGGGTGGATAACACCCATCCCTCTTTGAGTCTCTTTTACAGCTGCTATTTGGTCACGAGGCAACACGTACTTATATTGTTTATCTTTTGTGTTCATCGGGAGCAGTCCCTTATTTTCTTTAACGGCGATCTCCCGCCCCTTCATATCATCAACGGGAGGTTTGAAGGCCAAGGGCTCAGGGGCTGCGGACGGCTGTTCACTTCCTTCCGCTAAATCTTTCTGCTCCTTAAAGTTCTTTAATGTCTCTAACAAAAGTCGCCACGTTGTTAACAGTTCAATAACCGTTTTTGAGCCACGCGTAGTTTCCTCAAATAATGTCTGCCCTAGGTTCGTCCATTGCGTTACACTAAATGCCGTAACCAACGTTACTTCTACTCCCTGTTCCTTTCCCCACAATAGCATTTTTCGCAAAGTCTCTTCAGGGAGGATGACACCCTGCCGCTTCAACAGCAGCGTCCATGTGGAGAGTAGAGTCTGCTCTTCCTTAGTTAACTTCTCTCCCATGTCCCCAGTGGCTCACCTGCTACAGGTGTCGTCTTAAATATGATCCGGATCCGTCAACAGCTCTGCCCGCTGTCTTCAGCTTCACTGGGCTCCGTCCCCACGACTATTTCCAGTCGTCTTCTTCCTCAGTATCACGTCGGGGTCACCAATTGTCGTTTCAGTCGGGATGGACAGACGACAAGACTCTCCTTGAAGAGTTAAGTTAAGCTCTCTCTTTATTACAAACTTGGCTTTCTTATATATCTAATCTTTGGTTCACGCTCCATTCATGCGTTCTTTCTACGCATTCAATTGCTTAGGTTACAGAGCACACGCGCTCGTAGCTACAATACGATTGGTTGTTGAACTCCTCTTCACATTGCTCAAAATCTGGCTTTCTCACAGCCTAACTCTCCTTGTTCTCTGAAGCCATCTTCTTCTTTCTCCTTTTTGTTACATTGTCCTTATATGACGCAACTCGTGGCCTTCTTATGCGTACACTGCAATGTCTATCTCTTCTGTCAAAGGGCCTACGGACCCACCGTATCCCCCAACAGTAGCCCAACGTTTTAAGGTGATGACCCACCACCCTTTGCTCTTAGTGTAGCTTTGAACAGTCCATCATATGGGTTAGGGTTAGGGTTAGGGTTAGAGTTGAAGAGTCCATCATATGGTTATGGAGCAGACCACCTTGCGTGCCATCATACGGCACATGCAGGACAACCAGGCGGTCAGGCCCAGTCAGCGTGGGTTCACGAAAGGCAGGTCCTGCTTGACAAACCAGATCTCCTTCTACGAAAAGGTGACCCACTTTTCAGGTGGCAAAGAGGGAAAGACTGTGTATACAATCCCTTAGGCATAAACTGTTGACCAAGCCCGGGACTGGGATTGGATCCAGCCGCACCTAGACTCCCCTCTGAGAAGGAGTTTAGAAAGCCAGGGGGTCCTCTCTGCACCTTGACTCAATGGGAGGGTCTCCTTGACAGTTCTCTCTGATCCCGTCATCGAGACAGTAAAGAACCCAGTGTGCCTTGCCATCGAGTCTTGTTATTGCACTGTGGCGTTGACTACCAAACTTCATTAAATGGCTTTTTTAGAACAATAAGCATTTTGCTGCTTTTCCCTTGGGAGTGAAGCGCATTGCTCCGTTGTCAACACCCACTACGAGAGAGACACTGAGGTGCTGGAGCATGTCCAGAGAAGGGCAAGGAAGCTGGTGCGGGCTCTGGAGCATAAGTCTTGCAAGGAGCGGCTGAGGGAGCAGGGGTTGTTCAGCCTGGAGGAAAGGAGGCTGAGGGGAGACCTTCTCGCTCTCTACAGCTCCCTGAAAGGAGGGGGTAGCCAGGGGGGGTCGGTCTCTTCTCCCGCTTAGGAAGTGATAAGACAAGAGGAAATGGCCTCAAGTTGTGCAGGGGAGGTTTAGATAGGCTGTTAGGAACAAGTTCTTCACAGAAAAGGTTGTCAAGCGTTGGAACCGGCTGCCCAGGGAAGTGGTGGCGTTGCCATCCCTGGAGGTATTTAAAAGACGAGTAGATGCAGTGATGAGGGACATGGTTTAGTGGTAACTTGGCAGTGCTGGGATAATGCTTGGACTCGATGATCTCTAGGGTCTTTTCCAAGCCAAACGATTCTGTGATTCTATGACGGCACAGCCAGGGTTCAGGCTTCCAGCCAAAGGGGCTGGGGAGTCCCGCCTGTGGCAGGGGACGCGCGCAGAGGGACCACAGGCTGCAGCCAGAGCCAGCGGCAGGCTGACTCCCCCGGGAGAGCCCGGGTCACAGTGGGGGACAGGACGGGCTGCCCCTCCCGGCTGGGGTGGCGGGTCACAATGGGCCCTTAGTCACCTACCCATGTGACAGCTGGTGATGTCCAGCAGCACGTGCACGGCAGCCCCACAGTGTCCCGGACTCTCGTGAGAAGCAGACATGAGCGATCCGGCACCTGCAGGAAAGCGTGTGCGCAGAACGCGTATTTTCCTGCGACTATACCTGACAGAGCTGCTCCACGGGGCCAGGGTGTCTCCCCAAAGCTCCACCGTCCACAGCGGGTAAGAGCGCGGGGCTGGGCCGGGCCAGGGCCACAGGGACCCCAGGGCGTCTGGGCCCGGCGGCCCTTGCAGAGGGGCTGGGGGCAGGAGAGCCGCCGCCAGGGCCGGGTGGGCGAGGGGGGACTGCCCGCTGGAAAACGGCATCCTGCAGGAGTTCCCCCTGTCCCTGCCAGCCACCTCCTCCCTCCTCTGGCCAGGCCGCACCAGGCTGGGGCCGCTTGCCGTGGGCAGCCCCCTCCCCACCCTCACCTCTGTCCTCTGTCCCGCAGGACGGCGAGCGGTTGCCCTCAGAGCAGCCCTGCACCAGAGGCGGCAGAGGATGAAAGGGCCGGGGTGGCCACCGAGGACCATCAGCGGTCAGAAAGCCCCAGGCAACGCCAGCTGCAGAGTGAGGACTGGGACCGCGCCAGCCCCGTCGTCGTCGTCCAAGCGGAGGAGGAGAAGAGCCCCAGCACCCCCGCCATGAGTGGGTAGCGAGAGGATGCCAGGGGACCACCTCCAGCCTCGGGGCAGAGAGCAGGGCAGGGAGAGGCCGCTGGGCTGGCAGGAGGCAGCCGTACCGCCGGGCTGGGACCTCTCCCGCCCTGCTGCCAGCACCACCCCGGGGGAGACGGGGCGTCAGCACCCTGGGCCAGGGCTTGCTGGGGGCAGGGCAGCGAGCACAGGGCTGGAGAGAGGGCCCCTCTCTTCCCTCTCCCTGCCCTGCTGCCTACATCTCTCCCCACCCTTGTTCTTCAACAGGTGGAGCTGCTTCTGCCTCCAGCTACTGGCTGGAGGGCAAGGACGAGGAAGCCCACGACTACATCTTGGCCTTCCTCGACGGCACCCAAAGGGTAACTGCAGCCTTTGCCAGGCAGGCTCTGCCCGCGGCTGCCGGCCGCGTGCTGCCGTGCCTGCTGCCTGCGCGCGGGCCCTAGGGGGACTGCTGCCTGTGCAGGGCTGCTGCCCCCCCGGCCCCCTGCACCATGGCTGCACCCCTCGAGGCCCCGCTCCTGCTGGCCCTGCTCTGCCCCTCACCCTCCCTCTCTGTCTCTCTGTCTCTCTGCTCCCTGGCTGTCAGGATGAGGCCTCCAAGCTGAGGTTCCTGGCCTCCATCCGCACGCTCTGCACAGCCTGGCTGCGAGGCAGGTACCAGCCCGACTTCACATCGGCGTGTAAGCTGGTGGAGAAAATGGAGGTGAGGGCACCCAGTGGGGCCGAGGGAGGGGGGCAACGCTGGCCGAGCGCCGGCCCAGCGGGAAGGAGAGCACTCGGGCCCCTGGGCACAGGGGAGGGCGAGACGGGCCTCCCTGGGCACAGCCCTGCCTGCCACGGGGCCAGTGCCGGGCAAGGGGCCGCTCTGGGGCCAGTGCCGGCCTGGGGGCGGCGGGGCCCTGCCCGCCCTGCAGACTGGTGCCGGCAACTGGCAGCTTCCCTGCCCCATCCTGCCCGTGCTCTCCCTCTCCAGGTCCTATGGAAAAAGGAGTCCCCTCGCAGCATGGATGCCGTGATGTGGCAGCAAGCCATGCTTGCCATCGCAGCAATGAGGTACCTGCCCCAGACCCTGGCCAGGCCGGAGCCCCCCACGGCGCGGGCCTGATGGCAGCAGGCGTCTCCCATCCTGGCAGGACCCTGGCACCTCTGCCGTTGGGCCTCTGCTCTCCCTCACGCTTGGCCCATGGCTGGGCCAGGGGGGAGGGCGGGGGCTGCTCAGGGGCTCCCCGCCGCCTCTTGGCTTTTCCCCAGGTGGGAGAGGCAGGAGGTGGAAAGGGGTTCGGGCTCCACCGGCCAGGACTGCCCTCTGTCCCTGCCTCAGCAGCACCGGGGAGGGAGCAGATGCCTCCAGGCATCCCTTCCCCACCTCTTACGGGTAGCACCCTGGCGACTGCCAGCCCCGACGCCTGCAGCCACCCTCCTGACCTGGAAGCCCTGGCATCCAAGCAACACCCCTCTCCTTGCAGCAACGTGCCTGAAGGCCTGCTGTACGAGCAGCTCCGCCCCTGCATCCACGACATCTGCTGTCTTGACCCAGCACAGAGGGACAGCCAACGTGCTTCTTTTGATGCTCAGGTAAGCGCGGGCTGAGCTACGGAAAGCCTGCCGCTCAGTCCCTGCGCGCGTTTTCCTAGCTGGCTTTGGCTGCGGGAAGATGACAGGTGAAGAAGGAAGAGCAGGGAGAGCCTGAGGCCGCTCCCAGGCGCAGAGGGCAGCTGCAGGCCGCCTCAGGTGGAAGGAATGCAAGCCAGCTCCCTGCAAGGAAGAAGGGCCGGGGCAAGTGGGCCACCCGCTCTATCCCCTTACAGATCTTGAAAACACTGGATAGGATGCTGGAGGTGGTGACGCATGAAGCTTCGCTGAGTTCCAGCGTCCAGAGAGTGGACATGATCTTGCAGGTCAGGCATCTGCCAGGAGTCAGGCATCTGCCAGGAGCGGGGCTCTCGGGGTCTCTTCCTTGCCCTACCCCAAAGAGGGGCGACCTTCTGGAGCGTGCACAGCCCAGCCCGGAACTGGAGCAGCGGAAGGAGTCTGAGTGCCTTTCCCCGCTCCCCTGCTCTGGCAGCTGGCACTGCTGAGCCACCGCCCTCGCCACCCACCCCGTGCCCGCTCTCCTCCCCAGAAGGCAGCAGGGCAGAGAGCTGCTGGGACGTGGCCATGGTGCAAGGGCAGTCCAGTCCCGAAGCTGCGGAGGCAGAGGTGCTGGCACCTCCCCGGGGCAGGTCCCCGTGGATGTTCCTGTCCTCCCACAGAGGGGACGTGCGGCCGTTTCTGGAGGAGCGTGAGGGAAGGGGCAGAGGTGGCTGGGGGGATGGCATCCGCCTACCTCCCTGACTGCCGCAGGTCACCAGCTGTTGGCAACGGTCCCCGAGGTTGCGAGGTGGCTGGACCCCAGTCCAGGCTTCCTCCCGTGCAGGGCAAGCCTCGGCAGCACGCTGCGTAAACCCAGCAGGTGCTTGGCAGAGCCACCGCTCTGGGAGCTGCCGTCATTTCCCAAGGTCGACCATTGGCTTTTGCCTTCCCAGGTCCTGCTGTCCCTCACGACATCCCCGGAGGTGACCAGACGCCGGAGGGCTGTGGGGAGGATTGTAAGCCTGAGCCAGCACTTGAGACCTGAAACCATGCTGGAGGTAGGGGGCCTGCGACCTCTTGGCACCCCTCGCCCCGTCCTGCTGCCCCAGCGTAGCCGGTAGCGCTGGGCTCCCTGCGAGGGAAGCCTGGGTGTGGGGCAGGGGATCGGGATTGGGAAGGCTCGGCCCTGCGCCAGCATCTTGGACCCTCTCTCCTGGAGCCGCTCCCTCCCGTGCCTTTGTTCTCGGCAGCCAGCTCTGTCCCAGGGCACGGGAGCATTTTGCAGGCCCAGCCCTGGCAGCCCTCCCTCTCTCCCTGCCTCCCTGCCTCCCCCGGGCTTCTGCCCAGCACGCTGCTCGCCCCGAGGCGGCTGCCGCAGGCTGGGTCTCCATGGGGTGCAGCGCGGGGCAGAGCCCTCCAGAGCTCCGGCTACTGCTCCGTTCTCTCTGCCACAGGACGAGCCACACAACTTGGCCTGCAAAGGCATCAGCCCCTTCTTCTACCTGAAGAAGCCTCTGCCATTCCTGGGGCAGGCGCTAGGGCTGCTCACCCTGTGCTATGCCGAGGAGGACCAGGAGATCAGCTGGGGGGCTGGGCAGGCCCTGTGCCTCTTCCACAGGTTCATTCTGCTGCGACATGGTAAGAGAAGCTGGGGCGGGCTGGGGCCTTCCAGCCACAGGGGCCCGGGCATGGCGCCGCGCCACCTCGGCCCCCCCTCCTCTGCTAGAGGAAGGGGCAGCAAACTCCTCCCAGGCTGGAGCAGGGCAGCAGCCGTGCCGCACCAAGCCCCGGGCCCAGGCAGCCCGCCTTGGAGCGGCAGCCTGCGGCCTGTCCCGAGAACCCTTGGGCTGGAGAGCCTGTGGCAGCAGCGTGCCCGGCCTTCTCTCCTCCTGCCCCCGAGCAGAAAGCCAGTCCCCACGCTCCTGCCCTTACGCAGCCTAAGAGGCGGTTTCCCCTCCTTGCCTGCCACCCTGCCACTTCTCCAGCTCCCCACAGAACAGAGAGCCAGGCACAGAGCTCTCCTTCATGCCCTCACCTGCTGCCCCAGCTCTGCCTTCTTCCTGCCGCTCACGCTGTCTTTTCCCTCCTGCCCAGCCTACCACGCAGCACTCGTGGACCCGGCCGTAGAACGGGATCGGGAAGGCATCAGCACCTTCTGGCCCAAGGAAGCCATTGACAGCGGGATGGTAACAAACTCCTCCCTTCCTGGGGGTCTTGGCCATGGCGCTGGCAGGAGGCTGAGACGAACCAGTGCATCAGCCACGGCGGGCGATGGCACAGCCTCCCACCCCTCGGGCTGTGGGGAGCCACCGCTTTGGAGTAGTCCAAAGCTTTAGCCCAGCATCACCGCCGCAGCTCCGGCCGTCCTGGCCACCGGCGAGCTCTGCTTGCCGGCAGAGCCAGCAGTGCCCGCCACCAGGGCACTCAGTGTGACACCTTTTCCCTCCCTCTCTCCCTCAGACATTTGGCAGAGCCTTCCTCCCACCCGAGAGGAGCGACTTCCTCCTCGCCGTCTTGACAAACATGGCAGACCCAAGGGTCTCTGACACCCAGCTGGTTGCCAAGATTGTGGAGCACGTCTTGAAAGGCTTCGACCTGCGGCTGACCAAGGTAGGCAGCGTGCAGCCGGCTTGCCCTGTGCGCGTGCCCTGCAGGGGCCGTTCCCCCCGCCCCGAGGCCAGGGCTCGGAGCGCCCAACGGGCAGGCTTTGAGGCCAGCGAAGGGCGGCGCGAGGGAAGCAGTTCTTGGTGGCAGTGGGGCCATGGCTGTGCTCCAGCCCGCTCCAGCCCACTGCCTCCGACAGGTGGAGGAGCTCGTGGAGGCCATGCACAGGCAGCTGGCCTGCATCAGCCAGGAGCCACTCCAGGACATCCTGAGGAGGACCCTTCTCCGAGTGGCCACCTTCAGCCCTCAGGAGGTGGTCACTGGCCTGCTGAAGGTTTCCCCGCACTGTGACGGGTACGTGGCGCGACAGCCTCGGGGGCAGCTCGGGACCTCCGGGGTCTGAGCAAGCAGAAGAGGTGGTGGCTGAGGTGGCCCCGCTGACAGTGTGCTCTGGCTCTGCAGGACTGCCCGGGCCATGTGGAACATGCTGGCCTGTGAGCGCAGCCTCGGCAACGCGGTGCTGTGGGCGCTGCTGCAGGTCAATCAACAATACACCATCCAGTGCAGCAGCAAGAAAATCTACAGCTGCCAATGTTTCCTGGCCGTGAGTGTCTGGACAAGGCTTGCTCCATCCTGCCCGGGGCTGCACGCCCCTCTCCAGCCCCTCTGGCCCTCTCCATCCGCCCCCAAAGCCGGCCCTCCCCGGGGCACCTGGCCCAGGGCCCTCGGGCCACAGCCGGGCAGGGCAGCGCGTGCCGCTCGGCCCCACGGCGTGCAGGCAGGCCGCCTGCCCTGGCCCTGCTGCCCTCGGCGGCCCCCCTCCCCGCCCGCCGCCTCCAGCCGGCTCGGCAGCGGGGAAGCCCGGGGCAGGGTGGCTGCTGGCCAGAGCAGGCTGTGCCGCAGGGACACGACTCCAGTGAGAGCCGTGCTGGGCTGTTTCTGCAGGTGGCCCGTGCCATGCACGAGATCTTCCTGGAGCCCTCCAGCCGACGGTCCGTGCATTTGCTTCTTAGCCGGCTCTTCATGGAAGTGCTCTTCCAGATCTCACACAGCCTGCACAGCCCACAGATGGGCTGCTGCCGCTCTTGCCGTGAGAGCAGGACACCCAACCATCCTTCATTGCTCAGGTGCTCCGGCACTCCTCGGGTGCCCCATCCCCGTCCCTGGGCTCTCCCCGGGCCCGGAGCCGAAGCCGGGACTGGGGCTCCACGTGTGACCACGCTTTGCTCTGCCTGCAGGAACGCAGTGAGCGCCATGCAAGCTCTCTTCCAGTGCCTGGGCGGTGCCTCCCTGGTCGAAGACATTGGGAGGCAGGGTGCCTGGGACATGCTCACGAGCGCCGAGACCTACCACAGCGGTGTCGCCGTGCTGGCTAGGTGAGAGCCTGCTCAGCCGTCCTTGCCTGCCCGGGCGTTTCTCCCCTGGCGGTGAAGGGCCGCCTGTACGATCCCCGTCCTGGTGGGTGGTGGAGCGCGAGCAGCCAAGGCCGGGCACACAAGCTGCCCCCCAGCTGGCAGCGCAGTCCCAGAGAGGTTGCCTGCCCAGCTCGGTGCTGCCAACGCCTTCTTCCCCCGGCCAGGGTGCTGCAGCGTGAAGAACCGGCCTGCTGCATCACTGTGTCTGAGCAGGCGGTCAACAGCCTCTTGCAGTGTCAGGCCGTGCAGGACGTTGGCGCCATGACGGTCTTCGTGGAGGTGGGCCTGCTGGCACGCGCTGCCTCTCTGAGGGCAGGCGGGGGCAAGCCGGGCTGCCTGCGTGGACAGAGGGCTGAGGGGAGGCGGCGAGGGCCCTCTGTGGACCCTGCTGCCTCCCGCCTGGGCTGTGACCGGCCCCGGTGCCTTGCCCCGAGCCGTCCGGGAGCTCTGCTGCCTGTGCTGGGCTCTCACTCTGCTGCCAATTGCGTTTCAGCTCCTGGATTACACCGATTGTGAGCACGTCCACGGCCAGTTCCTGGACATCCTGGAGTCCCACATGAAGAGCAAGAACGTGGTGCTGCGCAGGCTGGTAGTCAGAATCCTGGTCACGCTGTCCAGGAGACAGGACCAGGTGGGCAGGGGCAGCTGGGCACAGTGTGGGTGTCCGCCTGGGGCTGGGCTGCAGGTGCGGAGCGTGCAGCGGCTTGCTCGGGCTTTGCCAGGAATCGGGAGCGGCGGGACCACTGCCTGCTCCCCCCGCTGCCCCGTTCAGTGGCCCGTGACCACTTCAGGCCCGGCCCTGGGCTGAGCCGCACATGGAGAGATCTCCGCCTGACCGGCCCTGCAACCTCGACACGCAGCGTGGCTTTAGCGGTGTGCTCCTCGATTGCATCGCATGACAAAAGGGTATGTTTCTCGTAGGTGGGAACGCTGCAAGACCTGCTGCCAGAGGTCGTGCAGCTACTGCAGGACAGCGACTGCGACGTTAGGACAGCAGCCCTGACTGCCCTCAGCAACGTGCTCCACCTGGCTGTCCCCGTTGCTCTGCAGCTGGTCAGGATGCTTCCGCCCCTCTTTGAAAACGTAAGGCGTCGGGAGAGCGGAGGCATGGTTAGCATGCCGGGGGGTGCATGCGTGCCGGTCTGGGGTGGTGCGTCCCTCTGCGCGCGTGCCCACTGGCCCGTGAGTCCTTCTCCTCACTGCAAAGGGAGAGCCACAAGCATTTGTCCCCTCACCGTCGGCTTGGAGGAGCCAGGACGGAGGTCCTCCCCTCTTCCTTCTCTCCTCCTAGGAGTCCAGCTACGTGCGAAAGTGCTCCATCCTCCTCTGCACAGATGCGATGGAGGTTGCAGGCAGCACCCACAAAGAACATATGCAGAAGGATGTGCAGAGGATCCTGATGCCCCTGTTCTTCCACCTGCATGACAAGGACCACAGCGTGGCTCAGGTGGGGATTTCTAAGCCCTTTGAAGGTGCTGCAGCTGGGGCCCTGAGGAGGGCTCCGAGCCCCTCCCAGCTGGCAGCAGCTGAGGAGGTGGGCAGGGACATGTCCTACCCCTGCCCTGCTCGATGCAGCAGAGCAGAGCAGCAGTGCGTGGCCACCCTAACACCTAAGGCCTGGAGCTCCCCTGGGCTTCCCAGGGGTGCCCGCAGATGCCTGAGGCCAGGGCTTGGACCCACAACCCTTGCTGCCCCCCTGCCCTGCACAGGGACCCCCAGATCCTGTCCCCTGAGCGGCGGTGCCATCTCCCACTCTCTGCTGCTCTGCAGGCCTCCTGGGAAGCCCTCCTGGGAGCTGCCAAGTTCCTGAAGCGGAGGCAGATCAGGAAGCTGCTGGAGACAAAGCAGCCATGGCGGATCGGCAAGTGCCTGGTAAGGGCAGCCTCGAAGCCCCACAGCCAGCCTGGAGAAGCCCCTCTCCCCCAGCACCCAGCGCGTGGGGCTGGCAGCTGGGCCCCTGCCTACTGCGGCGTCCTGGGGGCGCGGGCAGGGGAAGGCAGGAAAGGCCAGCCCCGGGCACAGGGGGAGGCTCTGGGCCAACCCTGTCCCCTCCTGCTCTCTCCAGCTGGCGGAGGGCAGAGGCAGAACGGAGGAGTACCTGTGGCAGAGCCTGCTCTACCTGCGGAGCCCACAGCAGCCCTTGCGCGAGGCAGCCGTCAGGCTCATCGGTGAGCCACAACCCGGCCGGGGGTCCCTCCCTGCTCCGCGGCAGCTGAGCCCCAGCCACGGCTGCTGCCGAATGCACCGGGAGCCTGCAGAGCCCCGACTGCCCGATGCGGGGCCGGGCGCCCACGGGGCTTCCTGCCGCCCTCTCCCACCCCTGCCCACGCAGGGGCAGCTGCTGGCAGCCTTGCGGGGTCCCTGGCTGCCGCCTTGGGCTTCACCCTCAGGGCACCGGCCTGGGCTCAGCTGGGCCCGAGGGCAGGAGGGCGCATGGCCAGGCCCGTGGGGCCGGTGGGGGGGAGTCGGGCTGCTGGGGCGGGCAGGCCAGCGGGGTCTGTGACGGGCTGTGTGTGCCTAGGGCTCGCCGGGCGGCAGCTGAGGGATGTGCGCCAGGAGGAGCTCCAGGTCATCTACGACGGTGAGCGAGGGCAGCGGGGTGTGTGCCGGGGCTGGCAGGGAGCAGAAGAGCCCCTGGTAGGGAGCTCCGGTCCCTGCCCTGGCCAGGGAGGGCTCTGCTCCCTGCGCAGGCAGAGCAGAGAGACATTTCAGGAGCTTGTGGGGCATTGGTGGCCAGCATCTTGTGGCTCATGCCAGCGCCTCTGGCTCCCTCCTGGCCTTGGGAAGAGCTGGGGCAGGGCACGAGGGGCCCTGGCCGCAGGGGCTCCGGAGCTTTCTGCAGATCTGGGCTCTCACCTCGCCTCTCTTCCTTTCTGCCCCAGCTCTTGAAGGCGCGGCAAGCGACAGCAGCCTGTGGGTCTCTTCCCTGGCGGCTCAAACCCTGCTGAAGGTGAAGGCTATGGTGGAAAAGCCTCCCTCCAGATTCCGCCTGCAAGCGCTGTGGTCCCAGCCTTGGAGGCGATGGAGGAGGAGGAGGAGGAGCACAATTAGCCTGCCTGTGTCTCTCAGCCTTTAATAAAAAGACAGTGGAACTTCACGTGGTGTTTGAGCTCTTCTTGCCCGTCCTGCACTGCCCTGCTCCCCCTCAAACACCCATGGGGACCTACTCTGCCAGGCCGCCCTCACACTGTGCAGAGCCCCGCCACCCCCCGACAGCTGGAGGGGCCGCATCGGGGCTGTCCAGCTACGAAATCCGCCGTGTCGGAGCCGGTTGCTTCTCTACCACCCGCTGGATTGGCCAAGCGTTAGATAGGAGTGTGTTAATTAAAGCTTATATATGTCTACATATATATTCATACAGATATAATGCCCTTAGTCTATCATCCATCCCTCTAAAATGTCCCTTGAGTTCCTTGAGTCCCATTGCCGCGGAGACCAGCTTCAGGGCAGGTAAGACTGCGCTGGGGAAGGGATCTGCAGCGCAAAGGGCCGCCAAAAAGCTCTTTTGGGGGCTTTTGGAAGCCGGCAAAAGGCCTCGGCCTGTGCTGAGGGCTGTCAGCTGGTGGGCGGGCTGCTGAGTGAGCCTGGGGGCGGAGACAGCACCTCCCCCGGTTGATCAAGCCACCAGGTTATAGGAAGCCTCCGGGAGGGCAGGGACTAGTCCCTGGCTACAGAGCAACCAGTGCTCGCCCCAACTGACCCTTGACTCACAAGGTCTCGCTTGTGTGTAGAGATCCAGCCGTGGTTGCTACCCGGTCGAAGGCTGCTGTTAAAAAAACTGTGGGCACCCAGGGAGGGGCCCCGCACAAACATATGGGCCTCCAGGCCTCTGGCTGCAAAGAGTGCCGGAGCCTGGCACTCGCGATGGAGGGCAGCAGAGACAACACCTGTGTCAGATGTGAACAGCTGAATGATCTGCTCGTTCTGGTGGCTGAGCTGAAGGAGGAAGTGGAAAGGTTGAGGAATATCAGAGAACGCGAGAGGGAGAGGGACCGGTGGACCCGCTCCCTGAGAGAAAGGGAAGAGGGTGAGGCCCCACACAAGTCAGAGGATCCCCTCCCCTCTCGTCACCAGGCAATAGGAGGGCATGGCAGAGAAGAGGGGGAATGGAAACAGGTCCCTGCTCGGGGAAGCGGGCGAATCCCCTCCCGGCCCCTCCCACCTTCCCAGTTACCCTTGCAGAACAGATAGGAAGCCCTGCAGGAGGAGCTGGCTGTTGGAGAGGAGGATGATACACCCAGGCCAGAAATGTCAGAAAGACCAAGTCGCCATGGACCCAGCATCACAACTGGCTCCAAAAGGAAAAGCAGACGGGCCATTGTTGTGGGTGACTCTCTATTGAGGGGGGCGGAGGGGCCAATGTGCCGTCCAGACCCACTTCACAGGGAAGTCTGCTGCCTCCCTGGGGCACGGGTCAGGGATGAGTTGGACAAACTTCCGGCCCTAGTAAACTCCTCTGACTATTACCCCCTCTTAGTATTTCAGGTGGGTAGTGATGAAGTGGGTAGAAGGAGCCCAAAATCAATTAAAAGAGATTTTTGAGCCTTGGGGCGGCGGCTTGAGGGATCAGGAACACAAGTTGTATTCTCCTCCATCCCTTCAGTGGCAATCGTGAATGAGGAAATTAACAGGAAGAGGCAAAAGGTCAACTCGTGGCTCCGGGACTGGTGTTATCGGCAGGGCTTTGGGTTCTTTGATCACAGGCTGCTATAGGAGTCACCTGACCTGCTGGTGGCAGGTGGAAGGCACCTGTCTCAGGAAGGGAAAAGAATTTTGGGGCAGGAGTTAGCAAGGCTCGTTGACAGGGCTTTAAACTAGATATGAGGGGGGAAGGGGAGATAACTGGGCCTGTCAGGAATAAACCCAAGGGAGGCATGCCAGGGCTTGAAGGATGGTGGGCTAGCGAGGACTCTCCCTCTGCCATTTCATTTGAGAGAAGGGAGAGACCTTTAGAAATCATGGAAGCACCTGAGAGGGGTCTGGTGGGAAATGGGGCCCACACTCACAAAAGGGTGCTGGAGTCATTGGCACATCTGAAGTGCTTCTATACCAATGCACGCAGTATGCGCAACAAACAGGGGGAGCTTGAAGCCGTGATGCACCAGGGAAACTATGACCTAGTGGCTATCACAGAAACGTGGTGGGATGCCTCACACAACTGGAGTGCCACAAGCGATGGCGACAAGCTCTTCAGGAGGGACAGACAGGAAAGGAGAGGCGGAGGAGTGGCCCTGTATATTAGAGAATGCTATGAGAGCTCGGAAATCAAGTATACTGATGATGGGGTGGAGAGCGTTTGGATGAGGTTAAGGGCCGATAAAGCCGATATCGCTGTGGGAGTCTGCTACAGACCTCCCGACCGAAGCAGTGAGGCGGACGAAGCTTTCTGTAAGCAGCTGGGGGAAATCTCGCAGTCACTTGCCGTTGTTCTTGTGGGGGACTTGAACCTGCCGGGTCTCTGCTGGGAATACAACACAGCAGAGAGGGAGCAATCCAGGAGGATCCTGGAATGTGTGGAAGAGAACTTCCTCACACAGCTGGTAAGCGAGCCGACGAGGGAAGGTGCCCTCCTGGACCTGCTTCTCGTGAACAGGGAAGATCTTGTGGGGGAAGTAAAGGCTGGTGGCCGTCTAGGGCACAGTGATCGTGAGATGATCGAATTTCTGATTCTTGGGGAAACAAGGAGAGGGGTTAGCACAAGTGCCGCCCTAGACTTCCGGGGGGCAAATTTTGACCCGTTGAGAAGACTGCTGGACAAAATCCCTTGGGAGGCTGCCCTGAAGGATATAGAAGCCCAGGAAGGCTGGACATACTGCAAGAGAGAAGTCTTAAAGGCACAGCAGGAGGCTGTCCCTGTGTGCCGAAAAACAAGTAGGCGGGGAAGGAGACCGGCCTGGCTAAGTAGGGACCTTTGGCTGGACCTCAAGAACAAAAGGAGAGTCTATGACCTCTGGAAGAGGGGGCAGGTCGGTCTCTCATGAAGACTATAAGGACATAGCGAAGCTATGCAGGGAGAAAATTAGGAGAGCCAAAGCGCAGCTAGAGCTCAACCTAGCTACAGCTGTTAAGGATAACAAAAAATGTTTCTATAAATTCATTAACAACAAAAGGAGGATTAGGGAAAATCTCCCTCCCTTATTGGATGCAGAGGGAAACAGAGTCACAAAGGATGAGGAAAAGGCTGAGGTGCTCAATGCCTACTTTGCCTCAGTCTTTAGCAGTGGAACTAGCTGTTCCCTGGGCACCCAGCCTCGTGAGCTAGGAGACAGGGAGGGGAAGCTGAAGGAGGTCCTCACAATGAAAGAGGAAGTGATCTACCACCTGCTACGCCGCTTGGATGCGCACAAGTCTATGGGACCGGGTGGGTTACATCCAAGAGTGCTGAAAGAGTTGGCAGACGTGCTCGCCAAGCCACTTTCCATGATCTACCTGAAGTCATGGCTAACTGGGGAGGTCCCAATGGACTGGAGGGTAGCAAACGTAGCGCCCGTCTACAAAAAAGGCAGAAAGGAGGATCCGGGAAACTGTAGGCCTGTCAGTCTGACCTCGCTAGCAGGGAAGCTCATGGAGCAGACCATCTTGAGTGCCATTACAAGTCATATAATGGACAAGCAGGGGATCAGGCCCAGTCAGCATGGGTTTAGGAAAGGCAGGTCCTGCCTGACAAACCTGATCTCCTTCTATGACAAGATGACCCGATTGTTGGATGAGGGAAAGGCTGTGGGCATTGTCTACCTAGACTTTCGAAAAGCATTTGACACTGTCCCCCATAGAATTCTCATGGAAAAACTGGCGGCTCGTGGCCTGGATGAGCATACGATCGGCTGGATCAAGCACTGGCTGGCTGGGCGGTCCCCAAGAGTGGTGGTCAATGGAGTTAAATCCAGCCGGCGGCCGGTCACAAGTGGTGTCCCTCAGGGCTCGGTGTTGGGACCATTTCTGTTCAACATCTGTGTCGATGACCTTGATAAGGACATGGAGTGTATCATCAGCAAGTTTGCAGATGACGCGAAGCTAAGCGGGAGTGTTGATCTCCGTGAGGATAGGGAGGCTCTACAGAGAGACTTGGATAGATTGGACCGATGGGCCAATGCTAACGGTATGAGCTTCACCAAGGCCAAGTGCCGGGTCCTGCACTTGGGCCACAAGAACGCCATGCATCGCTGCAGGCTTGGGGCAGTGTGGCTGGAGAGCTGCCTGGCAGAAAAGGACCTGGGGGTTCTAATTGACAAGCGGCTGAACGTGAGCCAGCAGTGTGCCCAGGTGGCCAAGAGGGCCAATGGCCTCCTGGCTTGTATTAGAAATAGTGTGACCAGCAGGAGGAGGGAGGTGATTGTCCCCCTGTACTCAGCACTGGTGAGGCCACCCCTTGAGTATTGTGTCCAGTTCGGGGCACCTCAACACGAGAGAGATCTCGAGGTGCTGGAGCGAGTGCAGAGGAGGGCAACGAAGCTGGTGAAGGGCCTGGAGAATAAATCTGATGAGGAGCGATTGAAGGAGCTGGGAGGGTTTAGTTTGAGGAAGAGGAGGCTGAGGGGAGACCTCATCGCTCTCTACAACTACTTGAAAGGCCATCGTAGAGAGGTTGGTGCTGGTCTCTTCTCACAGGTAATTGGCGATAGAACAAGAGGGAATGGCTACAAGCTGCAACAGGGTAGGCTTCGGCTGGACATAAGGGAAAAATTCTTCACAGAAAGAGTGGTCAGACACTGGAATAGGCTGCCCAGGGAGGTGGTGGAGTCACCATCCCGGAATGTGTTTAAGAGTCGTTTAGATGTGGTGTTGAGGGATATGGTGTAAGGGAGAACTTTGTAGAGTGGAGTTGATGGTTGGACTCGGTGATCCCAAGGGTCTTTTCCTACCTAAATGATTCTATGGTTCTGTGATTTAATGCATGGCTTTGGGCTCCATCTGTCAGAACGGTCTCTCAGGGCAGGTGAGGTGCTGTGTGGGGCTGGACTGTTGCACGCTGTATTGTTGGAACCTGTGGCTGGTGTACACGGTGCGGCTCATGCCCACAGTCCATGGGCTGAAGGTGTAGATCTTGACGAAGCCGCTGGGCACCAGCTGCTGAGGTCAGTTCTGATCCCATCATCGCTGCGCTTTACTCGTTTTTTCACGCAAGTCCATCTGTCCTTAACTTGGGTGATTCTTGCTGTAGTACCACCGATAGCAATTAGAGTAATAAGGACACAGTGGCAGGGTTACTTAGCAATTAACATCATGCAATTTGATTCCTTGGCTATTCTCACCCAAAATCAGATCCCCATGAGGTGCACATCGGACTTCCCCATCGTTCCGCATCACCCACCAAGCACACCCAGGTCCTTGGGCAAAAGCACTCCCATGGGTGGGTTTGCCTTTGCCTGAGGCAGGACTAACCCCGACTGTCTTCCCTAAAGTATTCTTCATGTGCACTTCGGGGACTTTATCCCCTTCTACGGGCCGTGGAAGTTTTGTTTGGGCAGGGCCAGCTCGACTGGTAGTTCCCCTGGTGTTGTCTAGCCAGGTAGCTTTTGATAAATGTGTAGCCTGCCGTTTCAGTCGGGACGGACAAACGACAAGACTCTCCTTGAAGAGTTAAGTTAAGCTCTCTCTTTATTGCAAACTTGGCTTTCTTATATATCTAATCCTTTGTTCTCGCTCCGTTCAGTACCTCCCCCAGGCACGCTCGGGGTGCCGGGAGGGGTGGAGAGTGGCTGCACCAGCGGTGGCGATACCGTAAGCCCACGATTAAGGACTCTCTAAGACTCAATTTTGGAGTGTTAGAAAGCAGGCATTCTTTATTGCAGCGCTGGGCGGACCAGGAACCCCTTTGCCTAATGTGCAAGCCGGGTTGCTCAACTACAAAGGTTAGAAGCAAGCGGAATATACATCTTAATTACATTTCCCAGAAATTATTAACACATTCCTATTATTACCTAGAACTCATTACTATATGTAAATGTCCTTGACGCATGCGCATCCATGTCCATTGGTGGTCTTCTGGGGTCCTGCTCGTCACTAAGTCCAGTCTGGGTCTTCCCCAGTGCCTGCCGGTGACATCATCCTGGGAGCTTAATGCAGTTTTGTATATAGCGTATCTATTTCAGTATTTTCCTTTTTATTTTATTCTTAATATTTTATTAAAGTAGTTTAGTTTCTTCTAAACTCGTAAATCTCTCTTTTTCTCTCCCCCTCCTCCCCATGCATGAGAGGCTGCGGGGGAACATCTGTTGCCGGCCATTGGACAATGTGGCCAAAACCACAAGTCTCTTCTCCCAGGTAACAGGCAACAGAACAAGAGCAAAAGGCCTCATGTTGCACCAGGGGAGGTTTAGATTGGATATTAGGAAAAATTTTTACGCAGCATTGGAGCAGGCAGCCCGGGAAAGTGGTTGAGGCACCATCCCTGGAGGTATTTAAAAGGTGGATAGACATAGTGCTTAGAGATACGGTTTAGAGATGGTTTTTTGTCAGAGTTAGGTTGACGGTTGGGCTAGATGATCTGAAAGGTCCCTTCCAACCTAGGCGATTCTATGATTCTGTGATCCCTAAAACCTCCTTTCAGGTAGTTGTGGAGAGCAAGAAGGTCTCCCCTCAGCCTCCTTTTCTGCAGGCTGAAGAACCCCAGCTCCCTCGGCCGCTCCTCATAAGACTTCTTCTCCAGACTCCGTTGCCCTTGTCTGGACCCTCTCCAGCTCCTCAATGTCTTTCTTGTGGTGAGGGGCCCTAAACTGGACACAGCACTCGAGGTGGGGCCTCATTGGTGACGAGTACAGGGGGATGATCACTGCCCTGGTCCTACTCACCACACTGTTCCTGATACAGGCCAGGATGCTGCTGGCCTTCTTGGCCACCTGGGCACACTGCTGCCTCATATTCAGCTGGCTGTTGACCGACACCCCCAGGTCCTTTTCTGACAGTTGTTGTGACCCAGGTGCAGTACCCAGCGCTTGGCCTTATTGAACCTCACGCTGCTGGCCTCGGCCCAACATTCCAACCTGTCCAGATCCCTCTGTAGAGCCTTCCTACCCTCCAGCAGATCAACACTCCCGCCCAACTCGGTGTCCTCTGCAAACTTACTGAAGGTGCACTCGACCCCCTCATGCAGGTCATTGATAAAGATATTATCATAGAATCGTAGAATGGTTTGGCTTGGCAGGGACCTTAAAGATCATCCAGTTTCACTCCCCCCTCTTAGTGTAAGAAGCGTTATAAAGATGACTCGCATAGGAGTGCAGTCGATACTCCCTGAAGAGAAGCAGTGATCACATCGCGTGTGCTCAGGTCTTGTAGAATATTGAAAGAGAGTGTTGAAAATACAGTTTCTGATGGTGGTCACATATGAACTGGTGGTTGTAGTTGGTAATCACTCTTCGGTACATATTTGTCACGGGTGAGTGTAATGCATCTCACTCGAAAGAGAGAAGCCGCAATATGGTTTATTAAGGTAAAATAATAATTTGACAGTTCATTAAGTTTGATGGAATGTAACTCAGTTTAACAGTGGTTTGACAACTTTCAATAAGTTTGATGGCATGGTTCACCTTATGAATTACTGCATGGCAGAAACATACAAAGGAAAATGGAGTTAGACTCAAGCTAGAAGGGTTCACCCAGAGACCAGAGACGCACAGTAAAGAGGGCCCTGCCATTGAGTTCCAAAGTTCAGAGTGGACCCCCCTGCTTTCTTTTTGGAGCCTTGGTGCAGCTGGCTCCGATCTCAGTCTCAGGCTTGAACAATGGTTTATGTCTCATGGAATTATCCATAGAATGTTTAGAATAATATTAACTCTATGGGTTAGTGATGTTTCATAGCATTGATACAGCATGCTATCAGTCTCTTATGGAGAATCTATTGCAGGTAGGCAATCTCTCTGCCTTGGGTAGGGAAGGATCTCTTAGTCTCATGTAAGGAATATCAAACCTTGAGAGGGATCCCAGCTCAAGAGGAGAGTCACCTGGCCTGCGGTCCAGCTGCAGTTCAGGGAGAGCTCCAACCGGGCCCATCCTGATGGCACTATTTAGAGTGAAAGAGTTGCTGTAGAAATTGTATAGACAAGATAGATGGGGGTTTTTTAGTGCTAATATCTTGTTCTGTACCTTGGTTGTATTGCATCTTGTACTTCAAAACCACCTTTTGAAATCTTTTTCAAGACACCCTCACTCCCTTGTATGTGAGCCAGGGGCTTTCCAGCTCACCAGTTCACTCCCAGGACCTGAGACTGGTTGCTCCTTAGTCAGCCTGAAGCGAAGCATGGCGAGGAGTCAGTTGAATCAGACACAGTATTCCGTATCTGGAGACACCCCATCGTTTGAAAGATCCTGTCTGCAGGAAGTGTTTCTGCTTTTGAATGGGATTTTTTATTGCCTTAATCAATGCTTTTGTAAAATAACACTCCTAAAGATATCTCTATGCTAAGTATTATTTTTCCTTTCTACTCAGGGAAGGAGGACACAAGGATATAAATCCTGTTATCATAGAATCATAGAATGGTTTGGGTTGGAATGGACCTTAAAGATCCTCCAGTCGCACCCCCTTGCCCTGGGCAGGGGCACCTCCCGCTGACCAGGTTGCTCCAAGCCCCGTCCAACCTGGCCTTGAACCCCTCCAGGGATGGGGCAGCCACAGCTTCTCTGGGCAACCTGGGCCAGTGCCTCACCACCCTCGCAGCAAAGAATTTTCTCCTCAAATCTCATCTAAATCTCCCCTCTTCCAGTTTAAAACCATTGCCCCTAGTCCTATCACTCCATTCCCTGATGAAGTGCCGCTCCCCAGCTTTCCTGGAGCCCCTTTAGGGACTGGAAGGGGCTGGAAGGTCTCCCCGGAGCCTTCTCTTCTCCAGGCTAAACCCCCCCAGCTCTCTCAGCCTGCCCTCACAGCAGAGAGGCTCCAGCTTCTTTTTTCATTTTCATTACTACCTTGTGGACCACTGTTGAACCTGGACCTGAGCTGCTGTGGGTCTTGGGTAGAGCAGGATGGAAGCAGGTGTTACCAGATCACTTACTCACTGACCAGCTCTGGTGTAGCCGTGTACAGCACTGCCACGGGGCCGTGGCATTGGCACTAGGGCGGTCATCAGGCAGGCTCAGTCCCAAACTGTGCACCACAGCTTGGACATCATGTTTTGAACGCGAATGATTCAGCGAAGAGGAAGGGGGCAGCTCCTGGAGATCTTGATTTCACAGTTGCACAAAAATATGGGCTGCCTGTACACTGGAAGCGCAGGAATTTTGGCAAAATCTTGGCAGCCATGACCTTGAGCCAGCAACAAAAAATCTATTGCAGCTTGATTCTGCAGTGTGCCATGTCTAACTGAGTCTACATCTAACCGTAAAGTACTCAAAACTAGAGAAGTAGCATTAGATTGCTTAGCCAGCCAACATCCAAGCTTGTTAAGCGTAGCGAGCGCTTTAGCTGACGCCACCCCGGGGGCTAAAAAGGATGCCGCGATTATTTCTCCAGGGTTCCAAAATTGCACAGTGTCACTGCGGCGATTTCTGAATGTGTGAGCACTTCGTTTTGGGCGCCTCTAGTGCTGCACCATCGTAGATGTATTTGGTGTTAGTAGGGTTGATCTTCCTAAACTACAGGGGCCCCCTTTAATACGAGAGGGGATACCAGGCCACGCTCTATCTCCGCAGATGAGAAGGATTCCTGCTGGCAAGCTAAGAGGGTGATTAGTAGATTTAGAGACGTGGGTTGATGTGTAGTTGCACCAAACAGATTCATTTCTGCAAACAATCAGGCTAGAATTAACACATTGCATGTTTGACTGATTTTTGCCACTGTAATTAAAATATAAGCAGTAATCCACTTCAACGGAACCCAGTAATTCTAGTTCTTGTGGTTCGAGGTGACTGTGATGCAGATAGGGTACCCAAGCATCCCAATTATCAACTACCTCACCCCCTTTTATCAAGTGCTGCAGAGACTCCGGCACAGGCCAGGCGTCTAAGGGCTGGCCCACCAGACAGGTTGAGAAGGGATTCTCCGGTGATGAGGTTGACAAACAAAGCGTGTCCTGGCCCGTTAAGTTAGCCAGGGTGACCCGTACATTATTCTTGGGTTGGGGTGGAATCCAAACCCTTGAGGAGAGCGCAGTAAATATGTTAAGGCAGATGGTGAGCAAGATAGCCGGACTCATCATGCCCGTTGGCTTTGTTCCCCCGCCCCGGTTATCTTCAAATAGGGGCGGACGTATCTTGCGGGCACCCACCGTGGTCCATGATCTGTGGAAACACAAGCATAACCCCTTCCCCACGTGATTAAGTCATGCGGGCCCAACCACTGTCCTGTCTTGAGGTCTCGCATCAGCACTTTTGCTCCAGGACCCACCCGTTCCTGGGTCACAAGAGAACCAAAGTGCCGAAGGAGGGGTGGCATCGCAGCAGGACTATCATCAGCAAGCTGCAAAAAATTCAAGACATATACAGCTTTAGCTAATCGTGCTTCAGGGGTTTCCCCTAGCATTCCCCCTTTTTGTTTTTGTAAAAGGCGTTTCAGGGTACCGTGTGCACGCTCAACAATACTCTGACCCGTGGGTGAGTGGGGCATGCCTGTGACATGTGTCACGCCCCGGAGTTGTAAAAAAAAGCTACTTTTTGCGATACCTAAGCAGGACCATTATCAGTTTTGATCTGTTGTGGGACACCTAAAACAGAAAATGCACGCTGCCAATGGCGTAGGGCGTCCCGAGCTGATTCTGCAGTGTGAGCAGTGGCAACGAGGGCGGAAGAAAAGGTATCAATTGATACATGTATATACCTCAAACGGCCGAATTCGGTAATATGTGTGACACCAGTTTGCCAAAGCTGTAAAGCACGTAATCCTCGTGGACTGGTGCCGTAATATATAGGTACGTGTTGATCTTGACAATTGGGGCAGGCTGCAATAATATTGCGAGCCTCAGCCTTACTAAGATTAAACTGATGTTTTAAAGCACGATATCCCTGATGATAAAAACTAGGCGATGCTATCGCTTGCTGTTTAACGTTGGGCACAGGTCCCAGGGCCGCTGCAGGCACTAAAGCATCAGCTTGTGCATTGCCTTCTACAATAAATCCTGGCAACTGGGTATGACTTTTAATATGCGTCACGTAATATTCTTGCTGTCGCTTTTGTATTGTTATCCATAACAGTTTCAATACGCCAAACAGCACTTCATTGGTTACATCACCTAAACCAGCCTTATCTAAACGTTGTGCCAGTCCAGGCACGTAAGCCAAATCTGTCACAATGTTGACAGGGCTGAGGAAGTTCTGAAACACCATGGTCATGGCCCGTAATTCTACGACTTGGGGCGAACCTTCTTGATGTTCGATCTTATGTTGCCATTGTGTTCCTTGTCTCCAGACAATGGCAGCTTTTCCAGTTTTTCCTGATCCATCTGTGAACACCGTGGGGCCCTCCACTGGGTTTCTGCGACTGAGATTTTTCTGTGCAAAGGCCATTTGGGTGCCCAATTTGATCAGTGGCTGTGAAGGTAAATGGTAGCTCACCTGCCTTGTACAATTGGCCATGGCTGCTCGTAGGGCAGTGCTGTTAGCTAAGCACCGTTCAAAATAATCACTCTGTACAGGGACTACAATCTGTTCAGGGCCTCTTCCCATCAGTGCTGAACACCGAGTTCTAATTTTTGTAATAACTTGTGCTATTAGCTCAAATAGACCAGGGGCTGTTTTCTTCGTCTTGTTAGGCAAAAAAATCCATTCTAAAACATGTAAGGGATCATCCCGTTGTTCACGCCATTGAGCAATCATAGCAAATGGCACTAATTGATCTACTAACACAAAGGCCTGCACCGAGACCGTTAAGTCAAGTCTCCATACGTGTTTACTACTAATAGCTTGTTCTATTTCAGCCACCACTTTTTTTCGCTTCCTCAGTTAACATTTGTGGGGCTAAAATATTAGTGTCACCTTTTAATAGCTCAAAGAGAGGTTGTAATTTGGAAGGTGGAATACCAACGTAGGGCCAAACCCAATTAATCACTCCTGCTAATTTTTGTACATCATTCAATGTTTTTACTTCTATTTGTAGTTGGATAGGTTGTGGCATGACTGTCTGAGCTAATACTTTCATTCCCAGCTATAACCACGGTTGTTGCCTTTGTACCTTTTCTGGGGCGATCGTTAAGCCATATTCACACAAGGATTCCCGTGTTTTCGCTTCCATTTTTTCTAACTGTTGCGGTGTTGCAGCCGCTAGCAGAATATCATCCGTGTAATGGTAACAGTAATCAGATGGGAACAGAGCACCTATTGGACTCAACGCTTTTGCTACAAACCATTGACAAATTGTAGGCAAGTTTTTTATACTTTGTGGCAACACTTTCCACTGATGCCTTTTGGTAGGCTCCATGTTCTTCACAGACGGAACAGTAAATGCAAATTTTTCTTTGTCTTGTTCTGCCAGAGGGATGGTAGAAACCCAATCTTTTCAATCCATTACAACAATTTCCCACCCCATAGGTATCCTAGTAGGTGAAGGTAATCTCGGTTGTAGTGCTGTCATCGTTGCCATGACATCATTAATCTTTCTCAAATCATGCAACAACCTCTATTTCCCCGATTTCTTTTTGATAACAAATACCGGGGTATTCCAAGGAGCATGTGAGGCTTCCATGCGTCCTGCAACAAGTTGTTCTGTTACTAGAGACTGCAGGGCCATTAATTTCTCTTGGCTAAGGGGCCGCTGATCAACCCACACTGGTTTTTCTGTTAGCCATTTTAGAGCTAAAGTGGGCCGAGAAACGCCCTGCAATACCGTGGCCCTGACTAAAAATCCGTAGTGATGCGAACTCCCCATTGGCCTAAGCGGTCCCTTCCCCATAGGTTTAAAGGAGTTGAGGTCACATATGGCCGCACTGTAGCCCTTTGCCCTTCTGAGTTTACAATCACAATAGGGTTAGTGGACATAGAACTATTGGCAACCCCTCCGAGACCTGCCTCTCCCAAGGCGTTGGAGGTTAATGGCCAAGCAGCAGGCCACTCCCTTAAAGAAACGATCGTCACATCTGCTCCAGTGTCTAATAATCCAGCCAGTCAGACCTTCTTGGGAGTGGCGTCACTAAGTTCAAGAACACAATGCATTTGTGGGCGTTGATCAGATACCGTCTGCACCCAATAGACTTGTGGCTTTCCCGTAGGACCAAAACCACCATCACCACGTGTAACGTTGTCCGTTTGTGGAACACAACTTCAAAATGGGACTAACTGAGCAAGTCGAGTTCCTTTCCCAATAGTCACAGGTGGTGTAGCTGTCGATATCATGGCACATATTTGTCCTGTGTAATCAGCACCCATCACGCCAACATGTACCATGAGGCCTTGTAAGGTGGTACTAGATCTTCCTATTAGGAAGGCACTTAAACCTTTGCCAATCGGCCCCCAAGCGTCCAGGGGCACCTTGTGTACGATGGGGGTGGCTCCCCAGAGTCCACCACTTCAATCCCTTCCTCACCCGTTATATGACTGCCCTCCTCATCGTCTGACTCAGGTGGCAAGGATGGAAAACCCAGACTCCAGATGGGGTTAGTAGAAATAGGAGGAGAAGGCCATGCCTCTGTTTCCCCCAAGGCTGGAGCGGGGGGCGCGGAGGGACGCACCACTCCTTCAGGGTGGATAACACCCATCCCTCTTTGAGTCTCTTTTACAGCTGCTATTTGGTCACGAGGCAACACGTACTTATATTGTTTATCTTTTGTGTTCATCGGGAGCAGTCCCTTATTTTCTTTAACGGCGATCTCCCGCCCCTTCATATCATCAACGGGAGGTTTGAAGGCCAAGGGCTCAGGGGCTGCGGACGGCTGTTCACTTCCTTCCGCTAAATCTTTCTGCTCCTTAAAGTTCTTTAATGTCTCTAACAAAAGTCGCCACGTTGTTAACAGTTCAATAACCGTTTTTGAGCCACGCGTAGTTTCCTCAAATAATGTCTGCCCTAGGTTCGTCCATTGCGTTACACTAAATGCCGTAACCAACGTTACTTCTACTCCCTGTTCCTTTCCCCACAATAGCATTTTTCGCAAAGTCTCTTCAGGGAGGATGACACCCTGCCGCTTCAACAGCAGCGTCCATGTGGAGAGTAGAGTCTGCTCTTCCTTAGTTAACTTCTCTCCCATGTCCCCAGTGGCTCACCTGCTACAGGTGTCGTCTTAAATATGATCCGGATCCGTCAACAGCTCTGCCCGCTGTCTTCAGCTTCACTGGGCTCCGTCCCCACGACTATTTCCAGTCGTCTTCTTCCTCAGTATCACGTCGGGGTCACCAATTGTCGTTTCAGTCGGGATGGACAGACGACAAGACTCTCCTTGAAGAGTTAAGTTAAGCTCTCTCTTTATTACAAACTTGGCTTTCTTATATATCTAATCTTTGGTTCACGCTCCATTCATGCGTTCTTTCTACGCATTCAATTGCTTAGGTTACAGAGCACACGCGCTCGTAGCTACAATACGATTGGTTGTTGAACTCCTCTTCACATTGCTCAAAATCTGGCTTTCTCACAGCCTAACTCTCCTTGTTCTCTGAAGCCATCTTCTTCTTTCTCCTTTTTGTTACATTGTCCTTATATGACGCAACTCGTGGCCTTCTTATGCGTACACTGCAATGTCTATCTCTTCTGTCAAAGGGCCTACGGACCCACCGTATCCCCCAACAGTAGCCCAACGTTTTAAGGTGATGACCCACCACCCTTTGCTCTTAGTGTAGCTTTGAACAGTCCATCATATGGGTTAGGGTTAGGGTTAGGGTTAGAGTTGAAGAGTCCATCATATGGTTATGGAGCAGACCACCTTGCGTGCCATCATACGGCACATGCAGGACAACCAGGCGGTCAGGCCCAGTCAGCGTGGGTTCACGAAAGGCAGGTCCTGCTTGACAAACCAGATCTCCTTCTACGAAAAGGTGACCCACTTTTCAGGTGGCAAAGAGGGAAAGACTGTGTATACAATCCCTTAGGCATAAACTGTTGACCAAGCCCGGGACTGGGATTGGATCCAGCCGCACCTAGACTCCCCTCTGAGAAGGAGTTTAGAAAGCCAGGGGGTCCTCTCTGCACCTTGACTCAATGGGAGGGTCTCCTTGACAGTTCTCTCTGATCCCGTCATCGAGACAGTAAAGAACCCAGTGTGCCTTGCCATCGAGTCTTGTTATTGCACTGTGGCGTTGACTACCAAACTTCATTAAATGGCTTTTTTAGAACAATAAGCATTTTGCTGCTTTTCCCTTGGGAGTGAAGCGCATTGCTCCGTTGTCAACACCCACTACGAGAGAGACACTGAGGTGCTGGAGCATGTCCAGAGAAGGGCAAGGAAGCTGGTGCGGGCTCTGGAGCATAAGTCTTGCAAGGAGCGGCTGAGGGAGCAGGGGTTGTTCAGCCTGGAGGAAAGGAGGCTGAGGGGAGACCTTCTCGCTCTCTACAGCTCCCTGAAAGGAGGGGGTAGCCAGGGGGGGTCGGTCTCTTCTCCCGCTTAGGAAGTGATAAGACAAGAGGAAATGGCCTCAAGTTGTGCAGGGGAGGTTTAGATAGGCTGTTAGGAACAAGTTCTTCACAGAAAAGGTTGTCAAGCGTTGGAACCGGCTGCCCAGGGAAGTGGTGGCGTTGCCATCCCTGGAGGTATTTAAAAGACGAGTAGATGCAGTGATGAGGGACATGGTTTAGTGGTAACTTGGCAGTGCTGGGATAATGCTTGGACTCGATGATCTCTAGGGTCTTTTCCAAGCCAAACGATTCTGTGATTCTATGACGGCACAGCCAGGGTTCAGGCTTCCAGCCAAAGGGGCTGGGGAGTCACGCCTGTGGCAGGGGACGCGCGCAGAGGGACCACAGGCTGCAGCCAGAGCCGGCGGCAGGCTGACTCCCCCGGGAGAGCCCGGGTCACAGTGGGGGACAGGACGGGCTGCCCCTCCCGGCTGGGGTGGCGGGTCACAATGGGCCCTTAGTCACCTACCCATGTGACAGCTGGTGATGTCCAGCAGCACGTGCACGGCAGCCCCACAGTGTCCCGGACTCTCGTGAGAAGCAGACATGAGCGATCCGGCACCTGCAGGAAAGCGTGTGCGCAGAACGCGTATTTTCCTGCGACTATACCTGACAGAGCTGCTCCACGGGGCCAGGGTGTCTCCCCAAAGCTCCACCGTCCACAGCGGGTAAGAGCGCGGGGCTGGGCCGGGCCAGGGCCACAGGGACCCCAGGGCGTCTGGGCCCGGCGGCCCTTGCAGAGGGGCTGGGGGCAGGAGAGCCGCCGCCAGGGCCGGGTGGGCGAGGGGGGACTGCCCGCTGGAAAACGGCATCCTGCAGGAGTTCCCCCTGTCCCTGCCAGCCACCTCCTCCCTCCTCTGGCCAGGCCGCACCAGGCTGGGGCCGCTTGCCGTGGGCAGCCCCCTCCCCACCCTCACCTCTGTCCTCTGTCCCGCAGGACGGCGAGCGGTTGCCCTCAGAGCAGCCCTGCACCAGAGGCGGCAGAGGATGAAAGGGCCGGGGTGGCCACCGAGGACCATCAGCGGTCAGAAAGCCCCAGGCAACGCCAGCTGCAGAGTGAGGACTGGGACCGCGCCAGCCCCGTCGTCGTCGTCCAAGCGGAGGAGGAGAAGAGCCCCAGCACCCCCGCCATGAGTGGGTAGCGAGAGGATGCCAGGGGACCACCTCCAGCCTCGGGGCAGAGAGCAGGGCAGGGAGAGGCCGCTGGGCTGGCAGGAGGCAGCCGTACCGCCGGGCTGGGACCTCTCCCGCCCTGCTGCCAGCACCACCCCGGGGGAGACGGGGCATCAGCACCCTGGGCCAGGGCTTGCTGGGGGCAGGGCAGCGAGCACAGGGCTGGAGAGAGGGCCCCTCTCTTCCCTCTCCCTGCCCTGCTGCCTACATCTCTCCCCACCCTTGTTCTTCAACAGGTGGAGCTGCTTCTGCCTCCAGCTACTGGCTGGAGGGCAAGGACGAGGAAGCCCACGACTACATCTTGGCCTTCCTCGACGGCACCCAAAGGGTAACTGCAGCCTTTGCCAGGCAGGCTCTGCCCGCGGCTGCCGGCCGCGTGCTGCCGTGCCTGCTGCCTGCGCGCGGGCCCTAGGGGGACTGCTGCCTGTGCAGGGCTGCTGCCCCCCCGGCCCCCTGCACCATGGCTGCACCCCTCGAGGCCCCGCTCCTGCTGGCCCTGCTCTGCCCCTCACCCTCCCTCTCTGTCTCTCTGTCTCTCTGCTCCCTGGCTGTCAGGATGAGGCCTCCAAGCTGAGGTTCCTGGCCTCCATCCGCACGCTCTGCACAGCCTGGCTGCGAGGCAGGTACCAGCCCGACTTCACATCGGCGTGTAAGCTGGTGGAGAAAATGGAGGTGAGGGCACCCAGTGGGGCCGAGGGAGGGGGGGCAACGCTGGCCGAGCGCCGGCCCAGCGGGAAGGAGAGCACTCGGGCCCCTGGGCACAGGGGAGGGCGAGACGGGCCTCCCTGGGCACAGCCCTGCCTGCCACGGGGCCAGTGCCGGGCAAGGGGCCGCTCTGGGGCCAGTGCCGGCCTGGGGGCGGCGGGGCCCTGCCCGCCCTGCAGACTGGTGCCGGCAACTGGCAGCTTCCCTGCCCCATCCTGCCCGTGCTCTCCCTCTCCAGGTCCTATGGAAAAAGGAGTCCCCTCGCAGCATGGATGCCGTGATGTGGCAGCAAGCCATGCTTGCCATCGCAGCAATGAGGTACCTGCCCCAGACCCTGGCCAGGCCGGAGCCCCCCACGGCGCGGGCCTGATGGCAGCAGGCGTCTCCCATCCTGGCAGGACCCTGGCACCTCTGCCGTTGGGCCTCTGCTCTCCCTCACGCTTGGCCCATGGCTGGGCCAGGGGGGAGGGCGGGGGCTGCTCAGGGGCTCCCCGCCGCCTCTTGGCTTTTCCCCAGGTGGGAGAGGCAGGAGGTGGAAAGGGGTTCGGGCTCCACCGGCCAGGACTGCCCTCTGTCCCTGCCTCAGCAGCACCGGGGAGGGAGCAGATGCCTCCAGGCATCCCTTCCCCACCCCTTACGGGTAGCACCCTGGCGACTGCCAGCCCCGACGCCTGCAGCCACCCTCCTGACCTGGAAGCCCTGGCATCCAAGCAACACCCCTCTCCTTGCAGCAACGTGCCTGAAGGCCTGCTGTACGAGCAGCTCCGCCCCTGCATCCACGACATCTGCTGTCTTGACCCAGCACAGAGGGACAGCCAACGTGCTTCTTTTGATGCTCAGGTAAGCGCGGGCTGAGCTACGGAAAGCCTGCCGCTCAGTCCCTGCGCGCGTTTTCCTAGCTGGCTTTGGCTGCGGGAAGATGACAGGTGAAGAAGGAAGAGCAGGGAGAGCCTGAGGCCGCTCCCAGGCGCAGAGGGCAGCTGCAGGCCGCCTCAGGTGGAAGGAATGCAAGCCAGCTCCCTGCAAGGAAGAAGGGCCGGGGCAAGTGGGCCACCCGCTCTATCCCCTTACAGATCTTGAAAACACTGGATAGGATGCTGGAGGTGGTGACGCATGAAGCTTCGCTGAGTTCCAGCGTCCAGAGAGTGGACATGATCTTGCAGGTCAGGCATCTGCCAGGAGTCAGGCATCTGCCAGGAGCGGGGCTCTCGGGGTCTCTTCCTTGCCCTACCCCAAAGAGGGGCGACCTTCTGGAGCGTGCACAGCCCAGCCCGGAACTGGAGCAGCGGAAGGAGTCTGAGTGCCTTTCCCCGCTCCCCTGCTCTGGCAGCTGGCACTGCTGAGCCACCGCCCTCGCCACCCACCCCGTGCCCGCTCTCCTCCCCAGAAGGCAGCAGGGCAGAGAGCTGCTGGGACGTGGCCATGGTGCAAGGGCAGTCCAGCCCCGAAGCTGCGGAGGCAGAGGTGCTGGCACCTCCCTGGGGCAGGTCCCCGTGGAGGTTCCTGTCCTCCCACAGAGGGGACGTGTGGCCGTTTCTGGAGGAGCGTGAGGGAAGGGGCAGAGGTGGCTGGGGGGATGGCATCCGCCTACCTCCCTGACTGCCGCAGGTCACCAGCTGTTGGCAACGGTCCCCGAGGTTGCGAGGTGGCTGGACCCCAGTCCAGGCTTCCTCCCGTGCAGGGCAAGCCTCGGCAGCACGCTGCGTAAACCCAGCAGGTGCTTGGCAGAGCCACCGCTCTGGGAGCTGCCGTCATTTCCCAAGGTCGACCATCGGCTTTTGCCTTCCCAGGTCCTGCTGTCCCTCACGACATCCCCGGAGGTGACCAGACGCCGGAGGGCTGTGGGGAGGATTGTAAGCCTGAGCCAGCACTTGAGACCTGAAACCATGCTGGAGGTAGGGGGCCTGCGACCTCTTGGCACCCCTCGCCCCGTCCTGCTGCCCCAGCGTAGCCGGTAGCGCTGGGCTCCCTGCGAGGGAAGCCTGGGTGTGGGGCAGGGGATTGGGATTGGGAAGGCTCGGCCCTGCGCCAGCATCTTGGACCCTCTCTCCTGGAGCCGCTCCCTCCCGTGCCTTTGTTCTCGGCAGCCAGCTCTGTCCCAGGGCACGGGAGCATTTTGCAGGCCCAGCCCTGGCAGCCCTCCCTCTCTCCCTGCCTCCCTGCCTCCCCCGGGCTTCTGCCCAGCACGCTGCTCGCCCCGAGGCGGCTGCCGCAGGCTGGGTCTCCATGGGGTGCAGCGCGGGGCAGAGCCCTCCAGAGCTCCGGCTACTGCTCCGTTCTCTCTGCCACAGGACGAGCCACACAACTTGGCCTGCAAAGGCATCAGCCCCTTCTTCTACCTGAAGAAGCCTCTGCCATTCCTGGGGCAGGCGCTAGGGCTGCTCACCCTGTGCTATGCCGAGGAGGACCAGGAGATCAGCTGGGGGGCTGGGCAGGCCCTGTGCCTCTTCCACAGGTTCATTCTGCTGCGACATGGTAAGAGAAGCTGGGGCGGGCTGGGGCCTTCCAGCCACAGGGGCCCGGGCATGGCGCCGCGCCACCTCGGCCCCCCCTCCTCTGCTAGAGGAAGGGGCAGCAAACTCCTCCCAGGCTGGAGCAGGGCAGCAGCCGTGCCGCACCAAGCCCCGGGCCCAGGCAGCCCGCCTCGGAGCGGCAGCCTGCGGCCTGTCCCGAGAACCCTTGGGCTGGAGAGCCTGTGGCAGCAGCGTGCCCGGCCTTCTCTCCTCCTGCCCCCGAGCAGAAAGCCAGTCCCCACGCTCCTGCCCTTACGCAGCCTAAGAGGCGGTTTCCCCTCCTTGCCTGCCACCCTGCCACTTCTCCAGCTCCCCACAGAACAGAGAGCCAGGCACAGAGCTCTCCTTCATGCCCTCACCTGCTGCCCCAGCTCTGCCTTCTTCCTGCCGCTCACGCTGTCTTTTCCCTCCTGCCCAGCCTACCACGCAGCACTCGTGGACCCGGCCGTAGAACGGGATCGGGAAGGCATCAGCACCTTCTGGCCCAAGGAAGCCATTGACAGCGGGATGGTAACAAACTCCTCCCTTCCTGGGGGTCTTGGCCATGGCGCTGGCAGGAGGCTGAGACGAACCAGTGCATCAGCCACGGCGGGCGATGGCACAGCCTCCCACCCCTCGGGCTGTGGGGAGCCACCGCTTTGGAGTAGTCCAAAGCTTTAGCCCAGCATCACCGCCGCAGCTCCGGCCGTCCTGGCCACCGGCGAGCTCTGCTTGCCGGCAGAGCCAGCAGTGCCCGCCACCAGGGCACTCAGTGTGACACCTTTTCCCTCCCTCTCTCCCTCAGACATTTGGCAGAGCCTTCCTCCCACCCGAGAGGAGCGACTTCCTCCTCGCCGTCTTGACAAACATGGCAGACCCAAGGGTCTCTGACACCCAGCTGGTTGCCAAGATTGTGGAGCACGTCTTGAAAGGCTTCGACCTGCGGCTGACCAAGGTAGGCAGCGTGCAGCCGGCTTGCCCTGTGCGCGTGCCCTGCAGGGGCCGTTCCCCCCGCCCCGAGGCCAGGGCTCGGAGCGCCCAACGGGCAGGCTTTGAGGCCAGCGAAGGGCGGCGCGAGGGAAGCAGTTCTTGGTGGCAGTGGGGCCATGGCTGTGCTCCAGCCCGCTCCAGCCCACTGCCTCCGACAGGTGGAGGAGCTCGTGGAGGCCATGCACAGGCAGCTGGCCTGCATCAGCCAGGAGCCACTCCAGGACATCCTGAGGAGGACCCTTCTCCGAGTGGCCACCTTCAGCCCTCAGGAGGTGGTCACTGGCCTGCTGAAGGTTTCCCCGCACTGTGACGGGTACGTGGCGCGACAGCCTCGGGGGCAGCTCGGGACCTCCGGGGCCTGAGCAAGCAGAAGAGGTGGTGGCCGAGGTGGCCCCGCTGACAGTGTGCTCTGGCTCTGCAGGACTGCCCGGGCCATGTGGAACATGCTGGCCTGTGAGCGCAGCCTCGGCAACGCGGTGCTGTGGGCGCTGCTGCAGGTCAATCAACAATACACCATCCAGTGCAGCAGCAAGAAAATCTACAGCTGCCAATGTTTCCTGGCCGTGAGTGTCTGGACAAGGCTTGCTCCATCCTGCCCGGGGCTGCACGCCCCTCTCCAGCCCCTCTGGCCCTCTCCATCCGCCCCCAAAGCCGGCCCTCCCCGGGGCACCTGGCCCAGGGCCCTCGGGCCACAGCCGGGCAGGGCAGCGCGTGCCGCTCGGCCCCACGGCGTGCAGGCAGGCCGCCTGCCCTGGCCCTGCTGCCCTCGGCGGCCCCCCTCCCCGCCCGCCGCCTCCAGCCGGCTCGGCAGCGGGGAAGCCCGGGGCAGGGTGGCTGCTGGCCAGAGCAGGCTGTGCCGCAGGGACACGACTCCAGTGAGAGCCGTGCTGGGCTGTTTCTGCAGGTGGCCCGTGCCATGCACGAGATCTTCCTGGAGCCCTCCAGCCGACGGTCCGTGCATTTGCTTCTTAGCCGGCTCTTCATGGAAGTGCTCTTCCAGATCTCACACAGCCTGCACAGCCCACAGATGGGCTGCTGCCGCTCTTGCCGTGAGAGCAGGACACCCAACCATCCTTCATTGCTCAGGTGCTCCGGCACTCCTCGGGTGCCCCATCCCCGTCCCTGGGCTCTCCCCGGGCCCGGAGCCGAAGCCGGGACTGGGGCTCCACGTGTGACCACGCTTTGCTCTGCCTGCAGGAACGCAGTGAGCGCCATGCAAGCTCTCTTCCAGTGCCTGGGCGGTGCCTCCCTGGTCGAAGACATTGGGAGGCAGGGTGCCTGGGACATGCTCACGAGCGCCGAGACCTACCACAGCGGTGTCGCCGTGCTGGCTAGGTGAGAGCCTGCTCAGCCGTCCTTGCCTGCCCGGGCGTTTCTCCCCTGGCGGTGAAGGGCCGCCTGTACGATCCCCGTCCTGGTGGGTGGTGGAGCGCGAGCAGCCAAGGCCGGGCACACAAGCTGCCCCCCAGCTGGCAGCGCAGTCCCAGAGAGGTTGCCTGCCCAGCTCGGTGCTGCCAACGCCTTCTTCCCCCGGCCAGGGTGCTGCAGCGTGAAGAACCGGCCTGCTGCATCACTGTGTCTGAGCAGGCGGTCAACAGCCTCTTGCAGTGTCAGGCCGTGCAGGACGTTGGCGCCATGACGGTCTTCGTGGAGGTGGGCCTGCTGGCACGCGCTGCCTCTCTGAGGGCAGGCGGGGGCAAGCCGGGCTGCCTGCGTGGACAGAGGGCTGAGGGGAGGCGGCGAGGGCCCTCTGTGGACCCTGCTGCCTCCCGCCTGGGCTGTGACCGGCCCCGGTGCCTTGCCCCGAGCCGTCCGGGAGCTCTGCTGCCTGTGCTGGGCTCTCACTCTGCTGCCAATTGCGTTTCAGCTCCTGGATTACACCGATTGTGAGCACGTCCACGGCCAGTTCCTGGACATCCTGGAGTCCCACATGAAGAGCAAGAACGTGGTGCTGCGCAGGCTGGTAGTCAGAATCCTGGTCACGCTGTCCAGGAGACAGGACCAGGTGGGCAGGGGCAGCTGGGCACAGTGTGGGTGTCCGCCTGGGGCTGGGCTGCAGGTGCGGAGCGTGCAGCGGCTTGCTCGGGCTTTGCCAGGAATCGGGAGCGGCGGGACCACTGCCTGCTCCCCCCGCTGCCCCGTTCAGTGGCCCGTGACCACTTCAGGCCCGGCCCTGGGCTGAGCCGCACATGGAGAGATCTCCGCCTGACCGGCCCTGCAACCTCGACACGCAGCGTGGCTTTAGCGGTGTGCTCCTCGATTGCATCGCATGACAAAAGGGTATGTTTCTCGTAGGTGGGAACGCTGCAAGACCTGCTGCCAGAGGTCGTGCAGCTACTGCAGGACAGCGACTGCGACGTTAGGACAGCAGCCCTGACTGCCCTCAGCAACGTGCTCCACCTGGCTGTCCCCGTTGCTCTGCAGCTGGTCAGGATGCTTCCGCCCCTCTTTGAAAACGTAAGGCGTCGGGAGAGCGGAGGCATGGTTAGCATGCCGGGGGGGGCATGCGTGCCGGTCTGGGGTGGTGCGTCCCTCTGCGCGCGTGCCCACTGGCCCGTGAGTCCTTCTCCTCACTGCAAAGGGAGAGCCACAAGCATTTGTCCCCTCACCGTCGGCTTGGAGGAGCCAGGACGGAGGTCCTCCCCTCTTCCTTCTCTCCTCCTAGGAGTCCAGCTACGTGCGAAAGTGCTCCATCCTCCTCTGCACAGATGCGATGGAGGTTGCAGGCAGCACCCACAAAGAACATATGCAGAAGGATGTGCAGAGGATCCTGATGCCCCTGTTCTTCCACCTGCATGACAAGGACCACAGCGTGGCTCAGGTGGGGATTTCTAAGCCCTTTGAAGGTGCTGCAGCTGGGGCCCTGAGGAGGGCTCCGAGCCCCTCCCAGCTGGCAGCAGCTGAGGAGGTGGGCAGGGACATGTCCTACCCCTGCCCTGCTCGATGCAGCAGAGCAGAGCAGCAGTGCGTGGCCACCCTAACACCTAAGGCCTGGAGCTCCCCTGGGCTTCCCAGGGGTGCCCGCAGATGCCTGAGGCCAGGGCTTGGACCCACAACCCTTGCTGCCCCCCTGCCCTGCACAGGGACCCCCAGATCCTGTCCCCTGAGCGGCGGTGCCATCTCCCACTCTCTGCTGCTCTGCAGGCCTCCTGGGAAGCCCTCCTGGGAGCTGCCAAGTTCCTGAAGCGGAGGCAGATCAGGAAGCTGCTGGAGACAAAGCAGCCATGGCGGATCGGCAAGTGCCTGGTAAGGGCAGCCTCGAAGCCCCACAGCCAGCCTGGAGAAGCCCCTCTCCCCCAGCACCCAGCGCGTGGGGCTGGCAGCTGGGCCCCTGCCTACTGCGGCGTCCTGGGGGCGCGGGCAGGGGAAGGCAGGAAAGGCCAGCCCCGGGCACAGGGGGAGGCTCTGGGCCAACCCTGTCCCCTCCTGCTCTCTCCAGCTGGCGGAGGGCAGAGGCAGAGCGGAGGAGTACCTGTGGCAGAGCCTGCTCTACCTGCGGAGCCCACAGCAGCCCTTGCGCGAGGCAGCCGTCAGGCTCATCGGTGAGCCACAACCCGGCCGGGGGTCCCTCCCTGCTCCGCGGCAGCTGAGCCCCAGCCACGGCTGCTGCCGAATGCACCGGGAGCCTGCAGAGCCCCGACTGCCCGATGCGGGGCCGGGCGCCCACGGGGCTTCCTGCCGCCCTCTCCCACCCCTGCCCACGCAGGGGCAGCTGCTGGCAGCCTTGCGGGGTCCCTGGCTGCCGCCTTGGGCTTCACCCTCAGGGCACCGGCCTGGGATCAGCCGGGCCCGAGGGCAGGAGGGCGCGTGGCCAGGCCCGTGGGGCCGGTGGGGGGGAGTCGGGCTGCTGGGGCAGGCAGGCCAGCGGGGTCTGTGACGGGCTGTGTGTGCCTAGGGCTCGCCGGGCGGCAGCTGAGGGATGTGCGCCAGGAGGAGCTCCAGGTCATCTACGATGGTGAGCGAGGGCAGCGGGGTGTGTGCCGGGGCTGGCAGGGAGCAGAAGAGCCCCTGGTAGGGAGCTCCGGTCCCTGCCCTGGCCAGGGAGGGCTCTGCTCCCTGCGCAGGCAGAGCAGAGAGACATTTCAGGAGCTTGTGGGGCATTGGTGGCCAGCATCTTGTGGCTCATGCCAGCGCCTCTGGCTCCCTCCTGGCCTTGGGAAGAGCTGGGGCAGGGCACGAGGGGCCCTGGCCGCAGGGGCTCCGGAGCTTTCTGCAGATCTGGGCTCTCACCTCGCCTCTCTTCCTTTCTGCCCCAGCTCTTGAAGGCGCGGCAAGCGACAGCAGCCTGTGGGTCTCTTCCCTGGCGGCTCAAACCCTGCTGAAGGTGAAGGCTATGGTGGAAAAGCCTCCCTCCAGATTCCGCCTGCAAGCGCTGTGGTCCCAGCCTTGGGGGCGATGGAGGAGGAGGAGGAGGAGCACAATTAGCCTGCCTGTGTCTCTCAGCCTTTAATAAAAAGACAGTGGAACTTCACGTGGTGTTTGAGCTCTTCTTGCCCGTCCTGCACTGCCCTGCTCCCCCTCAAACACCCATGGGGACCTACTCTGCCAGGCCGCCCTCACACTGTGCAGAGCCCCGCCACCCCCCGACAGCTGGAGGGGCCGCATCGGGGCTGTCCAGCTACGAAATCCGCCGTGTCGGAGCCGGTTGCTTCTCTACCACCCGCTGGATTGGCCAAGCGTTAGATAGGAGTGTGTTAATTAAAGCTTATATATGTCTACATATATATTCATACAGATATAATGCCCTTAGTCTATCATCCATCCCTCTAAAATGTCCCTTGAGTTCCTTGAGTCCCATTGCCGCGGAGACCAGCTTCAGGGCAGGTAAGACTGCGCTGGGGAAGGGATCTGCAGCGCAAAGGGCCGCCAAAAAGCTCTTTTGGGGGCTTTTGGAAGCCGGCAAAAGGCCTCGGCCTGTGCTGAGGGCTGTCAGCTGGTGGGCGGGCTGCTGAGTGAGCCTGGGGGCGGAGACAGCACCTCCCCCGGTTGATCAAGCCACCAGGTTATAGGAAGCCTCCGGGAGGGCAGGGACTAGTCCCTGGCTACAGAGCAACCAGTGCTCGCCCCAACTGACCCTTGACTCACAAGGTCTCGCTTGTGTGTAGAGATCCAGCCGTGGTTGCTACCCGGTCGAAGGCTGCTGTTAAAAAAACTGTGGGCACCCAGGGAGGGGCCCCGCACAAACATATGGGCCTCCAGGCCTCTGGCTGCAAAGAGTGCCGGAGCCTGGCACTCGCGATGGAGGGCAGCAGAGACAACACCTGTGTCAGATGTGAACAGGTGAATGATCTGCTCATTCTGGTGGCTGAGCTGAAGGAGGAAGTGGAAAGGTTGAGGAGTATCAGAGAACGCGAGAGGGAGAGGGACCGGTGGACCCGCTCCCTGAGAGAAAGGGAAGAGGGTGAGGCCCCACACAAGTCAGAGGATCCCCTCCCCTCTCGTCACCAGGCAATAGGAGGGCATGGCAGAGAAGAGGGGGAATGGAAGCAGGTCCCTGCTCGGGGAAGCGGGCGAATCCCCTCCCGGCCCCTCCCACCTTCCCAGTTACCCTTGCAGAACAGATAGGAAGCCCTGCAGGAGGAGCTGGCTGTTGGAGAGGAGGATGATACACCCAGGCCAGAAATGTCAGAAAGACCAAGTCGCCATGGACCCAGCATCACAACTGGCTCCAAAAGGAAAAGCAGACGGGCCATTGTTGTGGGTGACTCTCTATTGAGGGGGGCGGAGGGGCCAATGTGCCGTCCAGACCCACTTCACAGGGAAGTCTGCTGCCTCCCTGGGGCACGGGTCAGGGATGAGTTGGACAAACTTCCGGCCCTAGTAAACTCCTCTGACTATTACCCCCTCTTAGTATTTCAGGTGGGTAGTGATGAAGTGGGTAGAAGGAGCCCAAAATCAATTAAAAGAGATTTTTGAGCCTTGGGGCGGCGGCTTGAGGGATCAGGAACACAAGTTGTATTCTCCTCCATCCCTTCAGTGGCAATCGTGAATGAGGAAATTAACAGGAAGAGGCAAAAGGTCAACTCGTGGCTCCGGGACTGGTGTTATCGGCAGGGCTTTGGGTTCTTTGATCACAGGCTGCTATAGGAGTCACCTGACCTGCTGGTGGCAGGTGGAAGGCACCTGTCTCAGAAGGGGAAAAGAATTTTGGGGCAGGAGTTAGCAAGGCTCGTTGACAGGGCTTTAAACTAGATATGAGGGGGGAAGGGGAGATAACTGGGCCTGTCAGGAATAAACCCAAGGGAGGCATGCCAGGGCTTGAAGGATGGTGGGCTAGCGAGGACTCTCCCTCTGCCATTTCATTTGAGAGAAGGGAGAGACCTTTAGAAATCATGGAAGCACCTGAGAGGGGTCTGGTGGGAAATGGGGCCCACACTCACAAAAGGGTGCTGGAGTCATTGGCACATCTGAAGTGCTTCTATACCAATGCACGCAGTATGCGCAACAAACAGGGGGAGCTTGAAGCCATGATGCACCAGGGAAACTATGACCTAGTGGCTATCACAGAAACGTGGTGGGATGCCTCACACAACTGGAGTGCCACAAGCGATGGCGACAAGCTCTTCAGGAGGGACAGACAGGAAAGGAGAGGCGGAGGAGTGGCCCTGTATATTAGAGAATGCTATGAGAGCTCGGAAATCAAGTATACTGATGATGGGGTGGAGAGCGTTTGGATGAGGTTAAGGGCCGATAAAGCCGATATCGCTGTGGGAGTCTGCTACAGACCTCCCGACCGAAGCAGTGAGGCGGACGAAGCTTTCTGTAAGCAGCTGGGGGAAATCTCGCAGTCACTTGCCGTTGTTCTTGTGGGGGACTTGAACCTGCCGGGTCTCTGCTGGGAATACAACACAGCAGAGAGGGAGCAATCCAGGAGGATCCTGGAATGTGTGGAAGAGAACTTCCTCACACAGCTGGTAAGCGAGCCGACGAGGGAAGGTGCCCTCCTGGACCTGCTTCTCGTGAACAGGGAAGATCTTGTGGGGGAAGTAAAGGCTGGTGGCCGTCTAGGGCACAGTGATCGTGAGATGATCGAATTTCTGATTCTTGGGGAAACAAGGAGAGGGGTTAGCACAAGTGCCGCCCTAGACTTCCGGGGGGCAAATTTTGACCCGTTGAGAAGACTGCTGGACAAAATCCCTTGGGAGGCTGCCCTGAAGGATATAGAAGCCCAGGAAGGCTGGACATACTGCAAGAGAGAAGTCTTAAAGGCACAGCAGGAGGCTGTCCCTGTGTGCCGAAAAACAAGTAGGCGGGGAAGGAGACCGGCCTGGCTAAGTAGGGACCTTTGGCTGGACCTCAAGAACAAAAGGAGAGTCTATGACCTCTGGAAGAGGGGGCAGGTCGGTCTCTCATGAAGACTATAAGGATATAGCGAAGCTATGCAGGGAGAAAATTAGGAGAGCCAAAGCGCAGCTAGAGCTCAACCTAGCTACAGCTGTTAAGGATAACAAAAAATGTTTCTATAAATTCATTAACAACAAAAGGAGGATTAGGGAAAATCTCCCTCCCTTATTGGATGCAGAGGGAAACAGAGTCACAAAGGATGAGGAAAAGGCTGAGGTGCTCAATGCCTACTTTGCCTCAGTCTTTAGCAGTGGAACTAGCTGTTCCCTGGGCACCCAGCCTCGTGAGCTAGGAGACAGGGAGGGGAAGCTGAAGGAGGTCATCACAATGAAAGAGGAAGTGAATAGTGACCTGCTACGCCGCTTGGATGCGCACAAGTCTATGGGACCGGGTGGGTTACATCCAAGAGTGCTGAAAGAGTTGGCAGACGTGCTCGCCAAGCCACTTTCCATGATCTACCTGAAGTCATGGCTAACTGGGGAGGTCCCAATGGACTGGAGGGTAGCAAACGTAGCGCCCGTCTACAAAAAAGGCAGAAAGGAGGATCCGGGAAACTGTAGGCCTGTCAGTCTGACCTCGCTAGCAGGGAAGCTCATGGAGCAGACCATCTTGAGTGCCATTACAAGTCATATAATGGACAAGCAGGGGATCAGGCCCAGTCAGCATGGGTTTAGGAAAGGCAGGTCCTGCCTGACAAACCTGATCTCCTTCTATGACAAGATGACCCGATTGTTGGATGAGGGAAAGGCTGTGGGCATTGTCTACCTAGACTTTCGAAAAGCATTTGACACTGTCCCCCATAGAATTCTCATGGAAAAACTGGCGGCTCGTGGCCTGGATGAGCATACGATCGGCTGGATCAAGCACTGGCTGGCTGGGCGGTCCCCAAGAGTGGTGGTCAATGGAGTTAAATCCAGCCGGCGGCCGGTCACAAGTGGTGTCCCTCAGGGCTCGGTGTTGGGACCATTTCTGTTCAACATCTGTGTCGATGACCTTGATAACAACATGGAGTGTATCATCAGCAAGTTTGCAGATGACGCGAAGCTAAGCGGGAGTGTTGATCTCCGTGAGGATAGGGAGGCTCTACAGAGAGACTTGGATAGATTGGACCGATGGGCCAATGCTAACGGTATGAGCTTCACCAAGGCCAAGTGCCGGGTCCTGCACTTGGGCCACAAGAACGCCATGCATCGCTGCAGGCTTGGGGCAGTGTGGCTGGAGAACTGCCTGGCAGAAAAGGACCTGGGGGTTCTAATTGACAAGCGGCTGAACGTGAGCCAGCAGTGTGCCCAGGTGGCCAAGAGGGCCAATGGCCTCCTGGCTTGTATTAGAAATAGTGTGACCAGCAGGAGGAGGGAGGTGATTGTCCCCCTGTACTCAGCACTGGTGAGGCCACCCCTTGAGTATTGTGTCCAGTTCGGGGCACCTCGAGGTGCTGGAGCGAGTGCAGAGGAGGGCAACGAAGCTGGTGAAGGGCCTGGAGACTAAATCTGATGAGGAGCGACTGAAGGAGCTGGGAGGGTTTAGTTTGAGGAAGAGGAGGCTGAGGGGAGACCTCATCGCTCTCTACAACTACTTGAAAGGCCATTGTAGAGAGGTTGGTGCTGGTCTCTTCTCACAGGTAATTGGCGATAGAACAAGAGGGAATGGCTTCAAGCTGCAACAGGGTAGGCTTCGGCTGGACATAAGGGAAAAATTCTTCACAGAAAGAGTGGTCAGACACTGGAATAGGCTGCCCAGGGAGGTGGTGGAGTCACCATCCCGGAATGTGTTTAAGAGTCGTTTAGATGTGGCGTTGAGGGATATGGTGTAAGGGAGAACTTTGTAGAGTGGAGTTGATGGTTGGACTCGGTGATCCCAAGGGTCTTTTCCTACCTAAATGATTCTATGGTTCTGTGATTTAATGCATGGCTTTGGGCTCCATCTGTCAGAACGGTCTCTCAGGGCAGGTGAGGTGCTGTGTGGGGCTGGACTGTTGCACGCTGTATTGTTGGAACCTGTGGCTGGTGTACACGGTGCGGCTCATGCCCACAGTCCATGGGCTGAAGGTGTAGATCTTGACGAAGCCGCTGGGCACCAGCTGCTGAGGTCAGTTCTGATCCCATCATCGCTGCGCTTTACTCGTTTTTTCACGCAAGTCCATCTGTCCTTAACTTGGGTGATTCTTACTGTAGTACCACCGATAGCAATTAGAGTAATAAGGACACAGTGGCAGGGTTACTTAGCAATTAACATCATGCAATTTGATTCCTTGGCTATTCTCGCCCAAAATCAGATCCCCATGAGGTGCACATCGGACTTCCCCATCGTTCCGCATCACCCACCAAGCACACCCAGGTCCTTGGGCAAAAGCACTCCCATGGGTGGGTTTGCCTTTGCCTGAGGCAGGACTAACCCCGACTGTCTTCCCTAAAGTATTCTTCATGTGCACTTCGGGGACTTTATCCCCTTCTACGGGCCGTGGAAGTTTTGTTTGGGCAGGGCCAGCTCGACTGGTAGTTCCCCTGGTGTTGTCTAGCCAGGTAGCTTTTGATAAATGTGTAGCCTGCCGTTTCAGTCGGGACGGACAAACGACAAGACTCTCCTTGAAGAGTTAAGTTAAGCTCTCTCTTT
This sequence comes from Rissa tridactyla, assembly GCF_028500815.1. Taxonomy (NCBI): domain Eukaryota; kingdom Metazoa; phylum Chordata; class Aves; order Charadriiformes; family Laridae; genus Rissa; species Rissa tridactyla. The sequence goes on from NC_071497.1 coordinate 5,741,880, forward strand.
ATTGCAAACTTGGCTTTCTTATATATCTAATCCTTTGTTCACGCTCCGTTCAGTACCTCCCCCAGGCACGCTCGGGGTGCCGGGAGGGGTGGAGAGTGGCTGCACCAGCGGTGGCGATACCGTAAGCCCACGATTAAGGACTCTCTAAGACTCAATTTTGGAGTGTTAGAAAGCAGGCATTCTTTATTGCAGCGCTGGGCGGACCAGGAACCCCTTCGCCTAATGTGCAAGCCGGGTTGCTCAACTACAAAGGTTAGAAGCAAGCGGAATATACATCTTAATTACATTTCCCAGAAATTATTAACACATTCCTATTATTACCTAGAACTCATTACTATATGTAAATGTCCTTGACGCATGCGCATCCATGTCCATTGGTGGTCTTCTGGGGTCCTGCTCGTCACTAAGTCCAGTCTGGGTCTTCCCCAGTGCCTGCCGGTGACGTCATCCTGGGAGCTTAATGCACTTTTGTATATAGCGTATCTATTTCAGTATTTTCCTTTTTATTTTATTCTTAATATTTTATTAAAGCAGTTTAGTTTCTTCTAAACTCGCAAATCTCTCTTTTTCTCTCCCCCTCCTCCCCATGCACGAGAGGCTGCGGGGGAACATCTGTTGCCGGCCATTGGACAATGTGGCCAAAACCACAAGTCTCTTCTCCCAGGTAACAGGCAACAGAACAAGAGCAAAAGGCCTCATGTTGCACCAGGGGAGGTTTAGATTGGATATTAGGAAAAATTTTTACGCAGCATTGGAGCAGGCAGCCCGGGAAAGTGGTTGAGGCACCATCCCTGGAGGTATTTAAAAGGTGGATAGACATAGTGCTTAGAGATACGGTTTAGAGATGGTTTTTTGTCAGAGTTAGGTTGGCGGTTGGGCTAGATGATCTGAAAGGTCCCTTCCAACCTAGGCGATTCTATGATTCTGTGACCCCTAAAACCTCCTTTCAGGTAGTTGTGGAGAGCAAGAAGGTCTCCCCTCAGCCTCCTTTTCTGCAGGCTGAAGAACCCCAGCTCCCTCGGCCGCTCCTCATAAGACTTCTTCTCCAGACTCCGTTGCCCTTGTCTGGACCCTCTCCAGCTCCTCAATGTCTTTCTTGTGGTGAGGGGCCCTAAACTGGACACAGCACTCGAGGTGGGGCCTCACTGGTGACGAGTACAGGGGGATGATCACTGCCCTGGTCCTACTCACCACACTGTTCCTGATACAGGCCAGGATGCTGCTGGCCTTCTTGGCCACCTGGGCACACTGCTGCCTCATATTCAGCTGGCTGTTGACCGACACCCCCAGGTCCTTTTCTGACAGTTGTTGTGACCCAGGTGCAGTACCCAGCGCTTGGCCTTATTGAACCTCACGCTGCTGGCCTCGGCCCAACATTCCAACCTGTCCAGATCCCTCTGTAGAGCCTTCCTACCCTCCAGCAGATCAACACTCCCGCCCAACTCGGTGTCCTCTGCAAACTTACTGAAGGTGCACTCGACCCCCTCATGCAGGTCATTGATAAAGATATTATCATAGAATCGTAGAATGGTTTGGCTTGGCAGGGACCTTAAAGATCATCCAGTTTCACTCCCCCCTCTTAGTGTAAGAAGCGTTATAAAGATGACTCGCATAGGAGTGCAGTCGATACTCCCTGAAGAGAAGCAGTGATCACATCGCGTGTGCTCAGGTCTTGTAGAATATTGAAAGAGAGTGTTGAAAATACAGTTTCTGATGGTGGTCACACATGAACTGGTGGTTGTAGTTGGTAATCACTCTTCGGTACATATTTGTCACGGGTGAGTGTAATGCATCTCACTCGAAAGAGAGAAGCCGCATTATGGTTTATTAAGGTAAAATAATAATTTGACAGTTCATTAAGTTTGATGGAATGTAACTCAGTTTAACAGTGGTTTGACAACTTTCAATAAGTTTGATGGCATGGTCACCTTATGAATTACTGCATGGCAGAAACATACAAAGAAACATACAGAGGGATCCCAGCTCAAGAGGAGAGTCACCTGGCCTGCGGTCCAGCTGCAGTTCAGGGAGAGCTCCAACCGGGCCCATCCTGATGGCACTATTTAGGGTGAAAGAGTTGCTGTAGAAATTGTATAGACAAGATAGATGGGGGTTTTTTAGTGCTAATATCTTGTTCTGTACCTTGGTTGTATTGCATCTTGTACTTCAAAACCACCTTTTGAAATCTTTTTCAAGACACCCTCACTCCCTTGTATGTGAGCCAGGGGCTTTCCAGCTCACCAGTTCACTCCCAGGACCTGAGGCTGGTTGCTCCTTAGTCAGCCTGAAGCGAAGCATGGCGAGGAGTCAGTTGAATCAGACACAGTATTCCGTATCTGGAGACACCCCATCGTTTGAAAGATCCTGTCTGCAGGAAGTGTTTCTGCTTTTGAATGGGATTTTTTATTGCCTTAATCAATGCTTTTGTAAAATAACACTCCTAAAGATATCTCTATGCTAAGTATTATTTTTCCTTTCTACTCAGGGAAGGAGGACACAAGGATATAAATCCTGTTATCATAGAATCATAGAATGGTTTGGGTTGGAATGGACCTTAAAGATCCTCCAGTCGCACCCCCTTGCCCTGGGCAGGGGCACCTCCCGCTGACCAGGTTGCTCCAAGCCCCGTCCAACCTGGCCTTGAACCCCTCCAGGGATGGGGCAGCCACAGCTTCTCTGGGCAACCTGGGCCAGTGCCTCACCACCCTCGCAGCAAAGAATTTTCTCCTCAAATCTCATCTAAATCTCCCCTCTTCCAGTTTAAAACCATTGCCCCTAGTCCTATCACTCCATTCCCTGATGAAGTGCCGCTCCCCAGCTTTCCTGGAGCCCCTTTAGGGACTGGAAGGGGCTGGAAGGTCTCCCCGGAGCCTTCTCTTCTCCAGGCTAAACCCCCCCAGCTCTCTCAGCCTGCCCTCACAGCAGAGAGGCTCCAGCTTCTTTTTTCATTTTCATTACTACCTTGTGGACCACTGTTGAACCTGGACCTGAGCTGCTGTGGGTCTTGGGTAGAGCAGGATGGAAGCAGGTGTTACCAGATCACTTACTCACTGACCAGCTCTGGTGTAGCCGTGTACAGCACTGCCACGGGGCCGTGGCATTGGCACTAGGGCGGTCATCAGGCAGGCTCAGTCCCAAACTGTGCACCACAGCTTGGACATCATGTTTTGAACGCGAATGATTCAGCGAAGAGGAAGGGGGCAGCTCCTGGAGATCTTGATTTCACAGTTGCACAAAAATATGGGCTGCCTGTACACTGGAAGCGCAGGAATTTTGGCAAAATCTTGGCAGCCATGACCTTGAGCCAGCAACAAAAAATCTATTGCAGCTTGATTCTGCAGTGTGCCATGTCTAACTGAGTCTACATCTAACCGTAAAGTACTCAAAACTAGAGAAGTAGCATTAGATTGCTTAGCCAGCCAACATCCAAGCTTGTTAAGCGTAGCGAGCGCTTTAGCTGACGCCACCCCGGGGGCTAAAAAGGATGCCGCGATTATTTCTCCAGGGTTCCAAAATTGCACAGTGTCATTGCGGCGATTTCTGAATGCGTGAGCACTTCGTTTTGGGCGCCTCTAGTGCTGCACCATCGTAGATGTATTTGGTGTTAGTAGGGTTGATCTTCCTAAACTACAGGGGCCCCCTTTAATACGAGAGGGGATACCAGGCCATGCTCTATCTCCGCAGATGAGAAAGATTCCTGCTGGCAAGCTAAGAGGGTGATTAGTAGATTTAGAGACGTGGGTTGATGTGTAGTTGCACCAAACAGATTCATTTCTGCAAACAATCAGGCTAGAATTAACACATTGCATGTTTGACTGATTTTTGCCACTGTAATTAAAATATAAGCAGTAATCCACTTCAACGGAACCCAGTAATTCTAGTTCTTGTGGTTCGAGGTGACTGTGATGCAGATAGGGTACCCAAGCATCCCAATTATCAACTACCTCACCCCCTTTTATCAAGTGCTGCAGAGACTCCGGCACAGGCCAGGCGTCTAAGGGCTGTCCCACCAGACAGGTTGAGAAGGGATTCTCCGGTGATGAGGTTGACAAACAAAGCGTGTCCTGGCCCGTTAAGTTAGCCAGGGTGACCCATTGTCCTGGTTCCGGTGGGGATAGGGTTAACTTTTCCTGGTATTCCATGCCATGTGAGCCACGCCCACCCTGAGCTGCCGGGGGAGGGGGCAGGAAGTTGCTGCTTAAAAGCGGGCTGGGGCGGCCCGGGTCCGGCCGGCGAGCGGCGAGCGGCGGGGGAGCGGCGGTTCCGTAATCGCGTTTGTATATTCCCCTATCCGTGGTGTTGTTGTTGTTGTTTGCCTGTTCCCTTTGCTGTTCTGTTAAACTGCCTTTGTCTCAACCCAAGAGTCTTGCCTTTTCTTACGATTCTTCCTGTATTAGGAAGGCACGAGCGAGCGGCACGTGGTTCTTTGTTGCCATCTGAGGCTAAACCACGACAGTCCTTTTTGGCGCCCAACATGGGGCTCGAAGGGTTGAGATAACGACAGAATCCAACTAGAACGTGCAAAAAACGGTTTTGGTTTTTTTTGTATGCATTTATTTTATTAGGTAAGTAGTCACTGGTCATCATGTTGCTTGGTTTGTTCTCATGGCTGTGTTACATAAATTCCTATATGGCTTATGTACTCCCTGCGATGCTGTTTACCATGTCTGGAAAAGGGATGAGGATTATCATTCTGCTGTCCTGTGCGATATCTGTTTATGATATGATAACATCACTGTTCAGACGGCTATTTTGGGGTGTTTATGTGGTTTTGCTGTCCTGTCCGTACATTGGACACCGTCTCTCAGAATTTGTTAATAATTTCCCCAGCCCTTTTGCCTCCCTTTTCTCCTTCGGGTCAGGTATGACAGCTTTTGAGAATTTTGAATATCCTTGGGATACTCAAACTAGCGTGTTCCTAGTGCTATGTCTCCTGAATACGTTCCAGGTCTTGTTTAGGGTTAAGCGACTATTTAAGACTACCACCCAGAGATCTGCTCCGAGGCTGGATAGTCAGGGGTGGCATGGCATGTGGGAGAGCATGGGCAGGTACCTAGAGAACTACTCACCTCCAATGGTCTGGGACTTCACCCCTGAACAATTACAGGACCCTGATAAAGTGGTAGAATATTTGAAGGGAAAATGCTGTGGCTATTCTAGAGAGGCACAACTCACCGCGCTGTGCTGGGCCCTGGCCAGTATCTACCAGGCACTGCTCAGAATTATGCAGCACCCTCAAGGGGAAGAGATGGAAACCAGACCTGCAGCCCCTGCTGCAGCCCCTGCGGCGGCCCCTGCGGCTGCTGCAGCCCCTGCGGCGGCCCCTGCGGCTACTGCAATCCTTGCGACAGACACTGCGGCTACTGCAACCCCCGTGGTAGCCACTGCAGTTACTCCAACCCCCATAGCAGCCACTGCCACTGAACCAGGGAATCAACCCGTGCCGGTATCAGTTGCCCCCATACAAAAGAAGAAGTACACAAAGAAATCAGTTCGCTTAGTAAGAGATGATGATGAACCAGGGCCATCACGAGAGCAGGAGGAAGAGGCAGAACCAGAGATAATTACTCGATCCCTATCCTTGAGTGAGCTGCGGGATATGCGAAAAGATTGCAGCCAACTTTCAGGCGAGCACATTGTCACCTGGCTGCTCCGGTGCTGGGATAATGGGGCCAGTAGCCTGGAATTAGAGGGTAGGGAGGCCAGGCAGCTGGGATCCCTGTCTAGGGAAGGCGGCATTGACAAGGCAATCGGGAAAAAGACCCAAGCCCTCAGCCTCTGGAAACAACTCCTGTTAGGCGTGAGGGAGAGGTACCCCTTCAGCGAGGATGTTGTATGTCAGCCAAGCAAGTGGACTACCATGGAAAGAGGTATCCAGTACCTGAGAGAATTAGCCGTGCGGGAGATGATTTATTATGACTTGGACAATGCAGACTTACCCACAGACCCTGATGAGGTGCGATGCACAAGGCCCATGTGGCGGAAGTTTGTACGGAGCGCACCATCGTCATATGCCAACTCCCTGGCAGTAATGGAATGGAAAGGTGAAGAGGGACCAACGGTGGATGAGGTAGCTGGCCGGCTCCGGCGATATGAAGAAAGTCTCTCTTCCCCCCTTGTCTCAGCTGTGGAGAAACTGTCGCGGAAGGTCCAGCAACTTGAAGAGAATATGTCCTACTCCCCACCTGCACGGGCCAGCATCTCAGCTATTAGAAGCAGGCATTTCCCCACTCAAGAGAGAGAGTACAGAGGGTACACACCACGAGGCACCCTGTGGTTCTACCTGCGGGACCACGGAGAGGACATGAGGAAGTGGGATGGACAACCTACTTCGATCCTGCGGACACGGGTACAGGAGTTGCAAGGAAGGACAACCACAAAAGGGGATCCCTCCAGGAAAAGTGCCGCCCCAGTTTCCAGTGGGCCGTTCCCCAGACAAAGCAGAAGGCCTGATCTTGCTTCTGATCCTCTTGAAGGAACTTCCAAGTCATTTATGCAAGAAGTGAGTAATGGATACTATGACCAGTATTAGGGGGGCCCTGCCTCCGGCCAGGTGGAGGAAAGGGACAACCGGGTTTATTGGACGGTGTGGATTCGATGGCCTGGCACATCAGACCCACAGGAGTATAAGGCTCTAGTGGACACGGGTGCGCAGTGTACTTTAATACCGTCAAGCTATAGAGGGGCAGAACCCATTTGTATTTCTGGGGTGACAGGGGGATCCCAAGAGTGGACTGTACTGGAGGCAGAAGTGAGCCTAACTGGGAATGAGTGGCAAAAGCATCCCATTGTGACTGGCCCAGAGGCTCCATGCATCCTTGGTATAGATTACCTCAGGAGAGGGTATTTTAAGGACCCAAAAGGGTACCGCTGGGCCTTTGGCATAGCTGCTTTGGAGACAGAGGAAATTAAACAGTTGTCTGCCTTGCCTGGTCTCTCGGAGGATTCTTCTGTTGTGGGGTTGTTGAGGGTCAAAGAACAACAGGTGCCGATTGCTACCACAACGGTGCATCGGCGGCAGTATCGCACTAACCGAGACTCTCTGATTCCCATCCATGAGCTGATTCGTCAACTAGAGGTTCAAGGAGTGATCAGCAAGACTCGCTCACCCTTTAACAGTCCCATATGGCCGGTGCGAAAATCTAATGGAGAGTGGAGGCTAACTGTAGACTATCGTGGTCTGAATGAAGTCACGCCACCGCTGAGTGCTGCTGTGCCGGACATGCTAGAACTCCAGTACGAACTGGAGTCCAAGGCAGCCAAGTGGTATGCCACGATTGATATAGCGAATGCATTCTTCTCAATCCCTTTGGCAGCAGAGTGCAGGCCACAGTTTGCTTTCACTTGGAGGGGCATCCAATACACCTGGAATCGACTGCCCCAGGGGTGGAAACACAGCCCCACCATTTGCCATGGACTGATCCAGACTGCACTGGAACAGGGTGAAGCTCCAGAACATCTGCAGTACATTGATGACATCATTGTATGGGGAAACACAGCAGAAGAAGTTTTTGAGAAAGGGAGTAAAATAGTCCAAATCCTTCTGAACGCTGGTTTTGCTATAAAGCGAAGTAAGGTCAAGGGACCTGCACAGGAGATCCAGTTTTTAGGAATAAAATGGCAAGATGGACGCCGTCAGATTCCAATGGATGTGATCAACAAAATAGCAGCTATGTCTCCACCAACTAGTAAAAAGGAAACACAGGCTTTCTTAGGTATTGTGGGTTTTTGGAGAATGCATATCCCAGATTACAGTCAAATTGTAAGCCCTCTGTATCAAGTAACCCGGAAGAAGAATGATTTTAAATGGGGTCCTGAGCAACGACAAGCTTTTGAACAAATCAAACAGGAAATAGTCCATGCAGTGGCCCTGGGGCCAGTCCGGGCAGGACAAGATGTTAAAAATGTGCTTTACACTGCAGCCGGGGAGAACGGCCCTACCTGGAGCCTCTGGCAGAAAGCACCAGGGGAGACTCGAGGTCGACCCCTAGGGTTTTGGAGTCGTGGATACAGAGGATCCGAAGCCCGCTACACTCCAACAGAAAAAGAGATATTGGCAGCATATGAAGGGGTTCGAGCTGCTTCGGAAGTAGTTGGTACAGAAGCACAGCTCCTCTTAGCACCTCGACTGCCGGTGCTGGGTTGGATGTTCAAAGAAAGGGTCCCCACCACACATCATGCAACCGATGCTACATGGAGTAAGTGGATTGCACTGATCACGCAGCGAACTCGAATGGGAAACCCCAGTCGCCCAGGAATTCTGGAAGTGATCATGGACTGGCCAGAAGGCAAGGATTTCGGAATGTCACCAGAGGAGGAGGTGACGCGTGCAGAAGAGGCCCCACCATATAATAAACTGCCAGAAAATGAGAAGAAATATGCCTTGTTCACTGATGGGTCCTGCCGTATTGTGGGAAAGCATCGAAAGTGGAAGGCTGCTGTGTGGAGTCCTACACGACGGGTTGCAGAAGCCAGTGAGGGACAGGGTGAATCGAGCCAGTTTGCAGAGGTGAAGGCTATTCAGCTGGCTTTGGACATTGCTGAGCGAGAAAAATGGCCAGTACTTTATCTCTACACTGACTCATGGATGGTGGCAAATGCTCTGTGGGGGTGGTTACAGCAGTGGAAGCAGGGCAACTGGCAGCGCAGAGGCAAACCCATCTGGGCTGCTGACCTATGGCAAGATATTGCTGCCCGGATAGAGAATCTGGTTGTGAAAGTACGCCATGTAGATGCCCACGTACCGAAGAATCGGGCCACGGAGGAACATCAGAACAACCAGCAGGTGGATCGGGCCGCTAGGATTGAAGTGGCTCAGGTGGATCTGGACTGGCAACATAAGGGTGAACTATTCATAGCTCGGTGGGCCCATGACTCCTCAGGCCATCAAGGGAGAGATGCGACATATAGATGGGCTCGTGACCGAGGGGTGGACTTGACCATGGACACTATTGCACAGGTCATCCATGAATGTGAGACATGCGCTGCGATCAAACAAGCCAAGCGTTTGAAGCCTCTTTGGTATGGAGGGCGATGGCTGAAATACAAATATGGGGAGGCCTGGCAGATTGATTATATCACACTGCCACAAACCCGTCAAGGCAAGCGCTATGTGCTCACAATGGTGGAAGCAACCACTGGATGGCTGGAAACATACCCTGTGCCCCATGCCACTGCCCGGAACACTATCCTGGGCCTTGAAAAGCAAGTCCTGTGGCGACATGGTACCCCAGAGAGAATTGAGTCGGACAATGGGACTCATTTCCGAAACAGCCTCATAGACACCTGGGCCAAAGAGCATGGTATCGAGTGGGTGTATCACATCCCCTATCACGCCCCAGCCTCTGGGAAGATAGAACGATACAATGGACTGTTAAAAACTACACTGAGAGCAATGGGTGGTGGGACTTTCAAACACTGGGATACGCATTTAGCAAAAGCTACCTGGCTAGTTAACACCAGGGGATCTAACAATCGGGCTGGCCCTGCCCAATCAAAATTTCCACGTACTGTAGAAGGGGATAAAGTCCCCGTAGTGCACATGAAGAATATGCTAGGGAAGACAGTCTGGGTTAGTCCTGCCTCAGGCTAAGGCAAACCCATCCGTGGGATTGCTTTTGCCCAAGGACCTGGGTGCACTTGGTGGGTGATGCGGAAGGATGGGGAAGTCCGATGGGTACCTCATGGAGATCTGATTTTGGGCGAGAATAGCCAATGAATCAGATTGTGTGCTGTTAATTGCTAAGTAACACTGTCACTGTATGTCCTCATTGCTATAATTGCTATCAGTTGTACTACAAGTAAGGCACAGGGATGATGGGATAAGAACTGATCTCAGCAGCCGGCGCCCAGCAGTTTCCTCAAGATCTACATCTTCAGCCCATGGACTGCGTGCATGAGCCACACCAGGTGCACCAGTCACAAGCTCCGAAAAAAAATACAGCATGCAACAGACCAGCACCACCCAGCATCTCACCTGCCCTGAGAGACTGTTCTAACAGATGGAGCCCAAAGCCGTGGATTAAAAGAACTCAACGGACACTTTGGAGGATGACCCATAAACTAAGGGCATTATATGTGTGTGTATATATATATATAACAGGGGAAAGTGGTGGCAATTCATTGGAACCTGCTGGGCATGGCATAGATGGTATGGAATAAGGGGTGGATAATATCCTGGTTCCGGTGGGGATAGGGTTAACTTTTCCTGGTATTCCATGCCATGTGAGCCACGCCCACCCTGAGCTGCCGGGGGAGGGGGCAGGAAGTTGCTGCTTAAAAGCGGGCTGGGACGGCCCGGGTCCGGCCGGCGAGCGGCGAGCGGCCGGGGAGCGGCGGTTCCGTAATCGCGTTTGTATATTCCCCTATCCGTGGTGTTGTTGTTGTTGTTTGCCTGTTCCCTTTGCTGTTCTGTTAAACTGCCTTTGTCTCAACCCAAGAGTCTTGCCTTTTCTTACGATTCTTCCTGTATTAGGAAGGCATGAGCGAGCGGCACGTGGTTCTTTGTTGCCGTCTGAGGCTAAACCACGACACCCATACATTATTCTTGGGTTGGGGTGGAATCCAAACCCTTGAGGAGAGCGCAGTAAATATGTTAAGGCAGATGGTGAGCAAGATAGCCGGACTCATCATGCCCGTTGGCTTTGTTCCCCCGCCCCGGTTATCTTCAAATAGGGGCGGACGTATCTTGCGGGCACCCACCGTGGTCCATGATCTGTGGAAACACAAGCATAACCCCTTCCCCACGTGATTAAGTCATGCGGGCCCAACCACTGTCCTGTCTTGAGGTCTCGCATCAGCACTTTTGCTCCAGGACCCACCCGTTCCTGGGTCACAAGAGAACCAAAGTGCCGAAGGAGGGGTGGCATCGCAGCAGGACTATCATCAGCAAGCTGCAAAAAATTCAAGACATATACAGCTTTAGCTAATCGTGCTTCAGGGGTTTCCCCTAGCATTCCCCCTTTTTGTTTTTGTAAAAGGCGTTTCAGGGTACCGTGTGCACGCTCAACAATACTCTGACCCGTGGGTGAGTGGGGCATGCCTGTGACATGTGTCACGCCCCGGAGTTGTAAAAAAAAGCTACTTTTTGCGATACCTAAGCAGGACCATTATCAGTTTTGATCTGTTGTGGGACACCTAAAACAGAAAATGCACGCTGCCAATGGCGTAGGGCGTCCCGAGCTGATTCTGCAGTGTGAGCAGTGGCAACGAGGGCGGAAGAAAAGGTATCAATTGATACATGTATATACCTCAAACGGCCGAATTCGGTAATGTGTGTGACACCAGTTTGCCAAAGCTGTAAAGCACGTAATCCTCGTGGACTGGTGCCGTAATATATAGGTACGTGTTGATCTTGACAATTGGGGCAGGCTGCAATAATATTGCGAGCCTCAGCCTTACTAAGATTAAACTGATGTTTTAAAGCACGATATCCCTGATGATAAAAACTAGGCGATGCTATCGCTTGCTGTTTAACGTTGGGCACAGGTCCCAGGGCCGCTGCAGGCACTAAAGCATCAGCTTGTGCATTGCCTTCTACAATAAATCCTGGCAACTGGGTATGACTTTTAATATGCGTCACGTAATATTCTTGCTGTCGCTTTTGTATTGTTATCCATAACAGTTTCAATACGCCAAACAGCACTTCATTGGTTACATCACCTAAACCAGCCTTATCTAAACGTTGTGCCAGTCCAGGCACGTAAGCCAAATCTGTCACAATGTTGACAGGGCTGAGGAAGTTCTGAAACACCATGGTCATGGCCCGTAATTCTACGACTTGGGGCGAACCTTCTTGATGTTCGATCTTATGTTGCCATTGTGTTCCTTGTCTCCAGACAATGGCAGCTTTTCCAGTTTTTCCTGATCCATCTGTGAACACCGTGGGGCCCTCCACTGGGTTTCTGCGACTGAGATTTTTCTGTGCAAAGGCCATTTGGGTGCCCAATTTGATCAGTGGCTGTGAAGGTAAATGGTAGCTCACCTGCCTTGTACAATTGGCCATGGCTGCTCGTAGGGCAGTGCTGTTAGCTAAGCACCGTTCAAAATAATCACTCTGTACAGGGACTACAATCTGTTCAGGGTCTCTTCCCATCAGTGCTGAACAGCGAGTTCTAATTTTTGTAATAACTTGTGCTATTAGCTCAAATAGACCAGGGGCTGTTTTCTTCGTCTTGTTAGGCAAAAAAATCCATTCTGAAACATGTAAGGGATCATCCCGTTGTTCACGCCATTGAGCAATCATAGCAAATGGCACTAATTGATCTACTAACACAAAGGCCTGCACCGAGACCGTTAAGTCAAGTCTCCATACGTGTTTACTACTAATAGCTTGTTCTATTTCAGCCACCACTTTTTTTCGCTTCCTCAGTTAACATTTGTGGGGCTAAAATATTAGTGTCACCTTTTAATAGCTCAAAGAGAGGTTGTAATTTGGAAGGTGGAATACCATCGTAGGGCCAAACCCAATTAATCACTCCTGCTAATTTTTGTACATCATTCAATGTTTTTACTTCTATTTGTAGTTGGATAGGTTGTGGCATGACTGTCTGAGCTAATACTTTCATTCCCAGCTATAACCACGGTTGTTGCCTTTGTACCTTTTCTGGGGCGATCGTTAAGCCATATTCACACAAGGATTCCCGTGTTTTCTCTTCCATTTTTTCTAACTGTTGCGGTGTTGCAGCCGCTAGCAGAATATCATCCGTGTAATGGTAACAGTAATCAGATGGGAACAGAGCACCTATTGGACTCAACGCTTTTGCTACAAACCATTGACAAATTGTAGGCAAGTTTTTTATACTTTGTGGCAACACTTTCCACTGATGCCTTTTGGTAGGCTCCATGTTCTTCACAGGCGGAACAGTAGATGCAAATTTTTCTTTGTCTCGTTCTGCCAGAGGGATGGTAGAAACCCAATCTTTTCAATTCATTACAACAATTTCCCACCCCATAGGTATCCTAGTAGGCGAAGGTAATCTCGGTTGTAGTGCTCTCATCGTTGCCATGACATCATTAATCTTTCTCAAATCATGCAACAACCTCTATTTCCCCGATTTCTTTTTGATAACAAATACCGGGGTATTCCAAGGAGTATGTGAGGCTTCCATGCGTCCTGCAACAAGTTGTTCTGTTACTAGAGACTGCAGGGCCATTAATTTCTCTTGGCTAAGGGGCCGCTGATCAACCCACACTGGTTTTTCTGTTAGCCATTTTAGAGCTAAAGTGGGCCGAGAAACGCCCTGCAATACCGTGGCCCTGACTAAAAATCCGTAGTGATGCGAACTCCCCATTGGCCTAAGCGGTCCCTTCCCCATAGGTTTAAAGGAGTTGAGGTCACATATGGCCGCACTGTAGCCCTTTGCCCTTCTGAGTTTACAATCACAATAGGGTTAGTGGACATAGAACTATTGGCAACCCCTCCGAGACCTGCCTCTCCCAAGGCGTTGGAGGTTAATGGCCAAGCAGCAGGCCACTCCCTTAAAGAAACGATCGTCACATCTGCTCCAGTGTCTAATAATCCAGCCAGTCAGACCTTCTTGGGAGTGGCGTCACTAAGTTCAAGAACACAATGCATTTGTGGGCGTTGATCAGATACCGTCTGCACCCAATAGACTTGTGGCTTTCCCGTAGGACCAAAACCACCATTACCACGTGTAACGTTGTCCGTTTGTGGAACACAACTTCAAAATGGGACTAACTGAGCAAGTCGAGTTCCTTTCCCAATAGTCACAGGTGGTGTAGCTGTCGATATCATGGCACATATTTGTCCTGTGTAATCAGCACCCATCACGCCAACATGTACCATGAGGCCTTGTAAGGTGGTACTAGATCTTCCTATTAGGAAGGCACTTAAACCTTTGCCAATCGGCCCCCAAGCGTCCAGGGGCACCTTGTGTACGATGGGGGTGGCTCCCCAGAGTCCACCACTTCAATCCCTTCCTCACCCGTTATATGACTGCCCTCCTCATCGTCTGACTCAGGTGGCAAGGATGGAAAACCCAGACTCCAGATGGGGTTAGTAGAAATAGGAGGAGAAGGCCATGCCTCTGTTTCCCCCAAGGCTGGAGCGGGGGGTGCGGAGGGACGCACCACTCCTTCAGGGTGGATAACACCCATCCCTCTTTGAGTCTCTTTTACAGCTGCTATTTGGTCACGAGGCAACACGTACTTATATTGTTTATCTTTTGTGTTCATCGGGAGCAGTCCCTTATTTTCTTTAACGGCGATCTCCCGCCCCTTCATATCATCAACGGGAGGTTTGAAGGCCAAGGGCTCAGGGGCTGCGGACGGCTGTTCACTTCCTTCCGCTAAATCTTTCTGCTCCTTAAAGTTCTTTAATGTCTCTAACAAAAGTCGCCACGTTGTTAACAGTTCAATAACCGTTTTTGAGCCACGCGTAGTTTCCTCAAATAATGTCTGCCCTAGGTTCGTCCATTGCGTTACACTAAATGCCGTAACCAACGTTATTTCTACTCCCTGTTCCTTTCCCCAAAATAGCATTTTTTGCAAAGTCTCTTCAGGGAGGATGACACCCTGCCACTTCAACAGCAGCGTCCATGTGGAGAGTAGAGTCTGCTCTTCCTTAGTTAACTTCTCTCCCATGTCCCCAGTGGCTCACCTGCTACAGGTGTCTTCTTAATTATGATCCGGATCCGTCAACAGCTCTGCCCGCTGTCTTCAGCTTCACTGGGCTCCGTCCCCACGACTATTTCCAGTCGTCTTCTTCCTCAGTATCACGTCGGGGTCACCAATTGTCGTTTCAGTCGGGATGGACAGACGACAAGACTCTCCTTGAAGAGTTAAGTTAAGCTCTCTCTTTATTACAAACTTGGCTTTCTTATATATCTAATCTTTGGTTCACGCTCCGTTCATGCGTTCTTTCTACGCATTCAATTGCTTAGGTTACAGAGCACACGCGCTCGTAGCTACAATACGATTGGTTGTTGAACTCCTCTTCACATTGCTCAAAATCTGGCTTTCTCACAGCCTAACTCTCCTTGTTCTCTGACGCCATCTTCTTCTTTCTCCTTTTTGTTACATTGTTCTTATATGACGCAACTCGTGGCCTTCTTATGCGTACACTGCAATGTCTATCTCTTCTGTCAAAGGGCCTACGGACCCACCGTATCCCACAACTGTAGCCCAACGTTTTAAGGTGATGACCCACCACCCTTTGCTCTTAGTGTAGCTTTGAACAGTCCATCATATGGGTTAGGGTTAGGGTTAGGGTTAGAGTTGAAGAGTCCATCATATGGTTATGGAGCAGACCACCTTGCGTGCCATCATACGGCACATGCAGGACAACCAGGCGGTCAGGCCCAGTCAGCGTGGGTTCACGAAAGGCAGGTCCTGCTTGACAAACCAGATCTCCTTCTACGAGAAGGTGACCCACTTTTCAGGTGGCAAAGAGGGAAAGACTGTGTATACAATCCCTTAGGCATAAACTGTTGACCAAGCCCGGGACTGGGATTGGATCCAGCCGCACCTAGACTCCCCTCTGAGAAGCAGTTTAGAAAGCCAGGGGGTCCTCTCTGCACCTTGACTCAATGGAAGGGTCTCCTTGACAGTTCTCTCTGATCCCGTCCTCGAGACAGTAAAGAACCCAGTGTGCCTTGCCATCGAGTCTTGTTATTGCACTGTGGCGTTGACTACCAAACTTCATTAAATGGCTTTTTTAGAACAATAAGCATTTTGCTGCTTTTCCCTTGGGAGTGAAGCGCATTGCTCCGTTGTCAACACCCACTACGAGAGAGACACTGAGGTGCTGGAGCATGTCCAGAGAAGGGCAAGGAAGCTGATGCGGGCTCTGGAGCATAAGTCTTGCAAGGAGCGGCTGAGGGAGCAGGGGTTGTTCAGCCTGGAGGAAAGGAGGCTGAGGGGAGACCTTCTCGCTCTCTACAGCTCCCTGAAAGGAGGGGGTAGCCAGGGGGGGTCGGTCTCTTCTCCCGCTTAGGAAGTGATAAGACAAGAGGAAATGGCCTCAAGTTGTGCAGGGGAGGTTTAGATAGGCTGTTAGGAACAAGTTCTTCACAGAAAAGGTTGTCAAGCGTTGGAACCGGCTGCCCAGGGAAGTGGTGGCGTTGCCATCCCTGGAGGTATTTAAAAGACGAGTAGATGCAGTGATGAGGGACATGGTTTAGTGGTAACTTGGCAGTGCTGGGATAATGCTTGGACTCGGTGATCTCTAGGGTCTTTTCCAAGCCAAACGATTCTGTGATTCTATGACGGCACAGCCAGGGTTCAGGCTTCCAGCCAAAGGGGCTGGGGAGTCCCGCCTGTGGCAGGGGACGCGCGCAGAGGGACCACAGGCTGCAGCCAGAGCCAGCGGCAGGCTGACTCCCCCGGGAGAGCCCGGGTCACAGTGGGGGACAGGACGGGCTGCCCCTCCCGGCTGGGGTGGCGGGTCACAATGGGCCCTTAGTCACCTACCCATGTGACAGCTGGTGATGTCCAGCAGCACGTGCACGGCAGCCCCACAGTGTCCCGGACTCTCGTGAGAAGCAGACATGAGCGATCCGGCACCTGCAGGAAAGCGTGTGCGCAGAACGCGTATTTTCCTGCGACTATACCTGACAGAGCTGCTCCACGGGGCCAGGGTGTCTCCCCAAAGCTCCACCGTCCACAGCGGGTAAGAGCGTGGGGCGGGCTGGGCCGGGCCAGGGCCACAGGGACCCCAGGGCGTCTGGGCCCGGCGGCCCTTGCAGAGGGGCTGGGGGCAGGAGAGCCGCCGCCAGGGCCGGGTGGGCGAGGGGGGACTGCCCGCTGGAAAACGGCATCCTGCAGGAGTTCCCCCTGTCCCTGCCAGCCACCTCCTCCCTCCTCTGGCCAGGCCGCACCAGGCTGGGGCCGCTTGCCGTGGGCAGCCCCCTCCCCACCCTCACCTCTGTCCTCTGTCCCGCAGGACGGCGAGCGGTTGCCCTCAGAGCAGCCCTGCACCAGAGGCGGCAGAGGATGAAAGGGCCGGGGTGGCCACCGAGGACCATCAGCGGTCAGAAAGCCCCAGGCAACGCCAGCTGCAGAGTGAGGACTGGGACCGCGCCAGCCCCGTCGTCGTCGTCCAAGCGGAGGAGGAGAAGAGCCCCAGCACCCCCGCCATGAGTGGGTAGCGAGAGGATGCCAGGGGACCACCTCCAGCCTCGGGGCAGAGAGCAGGGCAGGGAGAGGCCGCTGGGCTGGCAGGAGGCAGCCGTACCGCCGGGCTGGGACCTCTCCCGCCCTGCTGCCAGCACCACCCCGGGGGAGACGGGGCATCAGCACCCTGGGCCAGGGCTTGCTGGGGGCAGGGCAGCGAGCACAGGGCTGGAGAGAGGGCCCCTCTCTTCCCTCTCCCTGCCCTGCTGCCTACATCTCTCCCCACCCTTGTTCTTCAACAGGTGGAGCTGCTTCTGCCTCCAGCTACTGGCTGGAGGGCAAGGACGAGGAAGCCCACGACTACATCTTGGCCTTCCTCGACGGCACCCAAAGGGTAACTGCAGCCTTTGCCAGGCAGGCTCTGCCCGCGGCTGCCGGCCGCGTGCTGCCGTGCCTGCTGCCTGCGCGCGGGCCCTAGGGGGACTGCTGCCTGTGCAGGGCTGCTGCCCCCCCGGCCCCCTGCACCATGGCTGCACCCCTCGAGGCCCCGCTCCTGCTGGCCCTGCTCTGCCCCTCACCTTCCCTCTCTGTCTCTCTGTCTCTCTGCTCCCTGGCTGTCAGGATGAGGCCTCCAAGCTGAGGTTCCTGGCCTCCATCCGCACGCTCTGCACAGCCTGGCTGCGAGGCAGGTACCAGCCCGACTTCACATCGGCGTGTAAGCTGGTGGAGAAAATGGAGGTGAGGGCACCCAGTGGGGCCGAGGGAGGGGGGCAACGCTGGCCGAGCGCCGGCCCAGCGGGAAGGAGAGCACTCGGGCCCCTGGGCACAGGGGAGGGCGAGACGGGCCTCCCTGGGCACAGCCCTGCCTGCCACGGGGCCAGTGCCGGGCAAGGGGCCGCTCTGGGGCCAGTGCCGGCCTGGGGGCGGCGGGGCCCTGCCCGCCCTGCAGACTGGTGCCGGCAACTGGCAGCTTCCCTGCCCCATCCTGCCCGCGCTCTCCCTCTCCAGGTCCTATGGAAAAAGGAGTCCCCTCGCAGCATGGATGCCGTGATGTGGCAGCAAGCCATGCTTGCCATCGCAGCAATGAGGTACCTGCCCCAGACCCTGGCCAGGCCGGAGCCCCCCACGGCGCGGGCCTGATGGCAGCAGGCGTCTCCCATCCTGGCAGGACCCTGGCACCTCTGCCGTTGGGCCTCTGCTCTCCCTCACGCTTGGCCCATGGCTGGGCCAGGGGGGAGGGCGGGGGCTGCTCAGGGGCTCCCCGCCGCCTCTTGGCTTTTCCCCAGGTGGGAGAGGCAGGAGGTGGAAAGGGGTTCGGGCTCCACCGGCCAGGACTGCCCTCTGTCCCTGCCTCAGCAGCACCGGGGAGGGAGCAGATGCCTCCAGGCATCCCTTCCCCACCCCTTACGGGTAGCACCCTGGCGACTGCCAGCCCCGACGCCTGCAGCCACCCTCCTGACCTGGAAGCCCTGGCATCCAAGCAACACCCCTCTCCTTGCAGCAACGTGCCTGAAGGCCTGCTGTACGAGCAGCTCCGCCCCTGCATCCACGACATCTGCTGTCTTGACCCAGCACAGAGGGACAGCCAACGTGCTTCTTTTGATGCTCAGGTAAGCGCAGGCTGAGCTACGGAAAGCCTGCCGCTCAGTCCCTGCGCGCGTTTTCCTAGCTGGCTTTGGCTGCGGGAAGATGACAGGTGAAGAAGGAAGAGCAGGGAGAGCCTGAGGCCGCTCCCAGGCGCAGAGGGCAGCTGCAGGCCGCCTCAGGTGGAAGGAATGCAAGCCAGCTCCCTGCAAGGAAGAAGGGCCGGGGCAAGTGGGCCACCCGCTCTATCCCCTTACAGATCTTGAAAACACTGGATAGGATGCTGGAGGTGGTGACGCATGAAGCTTCGCTGAGTTCCAGCGTCCAGAGAGTGGACATGATCTTGCAGGTCAGGCATCTGCCAGGAGTCAGGCATCTGCCAGGAGCGGGGCTCTCGGGGTCTCTTCCTTGCCCTACCCCAAAGAGGGGCGACCTTCTGGAGCGTGCACAGCCCAGCCCGGAACTGGAGCAGCGGAAGGAGTCTGAGTGCCTTTCCCCGCTCCCCTGCTCTGGCAGCTGGCACTGCTGAGCCACCGCCCTCGCCACCCACCCCGTGCCCGCTCTCCTCCCCAGAAGGCAGCAGGGCAGAGAGCTGCTGGGACGTGGCCATGGTGCAAGGGCAGTCCAGCCCCGAAGCTGCGGAGGCAGAGGTGCTGGCACCTCCCTGGGGCAGGTCCCCGTGGAGGTTCCTGTCCTCCCACAGAGGGGACGTGCGGCCGTTTCTGGAGGAGCGTGAGGGAAGGGGCAGAGGTGGCTGGGGGGATGGCATCCGCCTACCTCCCTGACTGCCGCAGGTCACCAGCTGTTGGCAACGGTCCCCGAGGTTGCGAGGTGGCTGGACCCCAGTCCAGGCTTCCTCCCGTGCAGGGCAAGCCTCGGCAGCACGCTGCGTAAACCCAGCAGGTGCTTGGCAGAGCCACCGCTCTGGGAGCTGCCGTCATTTCCCAAGGTCGACCATCGGCTTTTGCCTTCCCAGGTCCTGCTGTCCCTCACGACATCCCCGGAGGTGACCAGACGCCGGAGGGCTGTGGGGAGGATTGTAAGCCTGAGCCAGCACTTGAGACCTGAAACCATGCTGGAGGTAGGGGGCCTGCGACCTCTTGGCACCCCTCGCCCCGTCCTGCTGCCCCAGCGTAGCCGGTAGCGCTGGGCTCCCTGCGAGGGAAGCCTGGGTGTGGGGCAGGGGATCGGGATTGGGAAGGCTCGGCCCTGCGCCAGCATCTTGGACCCTCTCTCCTGGAGCCGCTCCCTCCCGTGCCTTTGTTCTCGGCAGCCAGCTCCGTCCCAGGGCACGGGAGCATTTTGCAGGCCCAGCCCTGGCAGCCCTCCCTCTCTCCCTGCCTCCCTGCCTCCCCCGGGCTTCTGCCCAGCACGCTGCTCGCCCCGAGGCGGCTGCCGCAGGCTGGGTCTCCATGGGGTGCAGCGCGGGGCAGAGCCCTCCAGAGCTCCGGCTACTGCTCCGTTCTCTCTGCCACAGGACGAGCCACACAACTTGGCCTGCAAAGGCATCAGCCCCTTCTTCTACCTGAAGAAGCCTCTGCCATTCCTGGGGCAGGCGCTAGGGCTGCTCACCCTGTGCTATGCCGAGGAGGACCAGGAGATCAGCTGGGGGGCTGGGCAGGCCCTGTGCCTCTTCCACAGGTTCATTCTGCTGCGACATGGTAAGAGAAGCTGGGGCGGGCTGGGGCCTTCCAGCCACAGGGGCCCGGGCATGGCGCCGCGCCACCTCGGCCCCCCCTCCTCTGCTAGAGGAAGGGGCAGCAAACTCCTCCCAGGCTGGAGCAGGGCAGCAGCCGTGCCGCACCAAGCCCCGGGCCCAGGCAGCCCGCCTCGGAGCGGCAGCCTGCGGCCTGTCCCGAGAACCCTTGGGCTGGAGAGCCTGTGGCAGCAGCGTGCCCGGCCTTCTCTCCTCCTGCCCCCGAGCAGAAAGCCAGTCCCCACGCTCCTGCCCTTACGCAGCCTAAGAGGCGGTTTCCCCTCCTTGCCTGCCACCCTGCCACTTCTCCAGCTCCCCACAGAACAGAGAGCCAGGCACAGAGCTCTCCTTCATGCCCTCACCTGCTGCCCCAGCTCTGCCTTCTTCCTGCCGCTCACGCTGTCTTTTCCCTCCTGCCCAGCCTACCACGCAGCACTCGTGGACCCGGCCGTAGAACGGGATCGGGAAGGCATCAGCACCTTCTGGCCCAAGGAAGCCATTGACAGCGGGATGGTAACAAACTCCTCCCTTCCTGGGGGTCTTGGCCATGGCGCTGGCAGGAGGCTGAGACGAACCAGTGCATCAGCCACGGCGGGCGATGGCACAGCCTCCCACCCCTCGGGCTGTGGGGAGCCACCGCTTTGGAGTAGTCCAAAGCTTTAGCCCAGCATCACCGCCGCAGCTCCGGCCGTCCTGGCCACCGGCGAGCTCTGCTTGCCGGCAGAGCCAGCAGTGCCCGCCACCAGGGCACTCAGTGTGACACCTTTTCCCTCCCTCTCTCCCTCAGACATTTGGCAGAGCCTTCCTCCCACCCGAGAGGAGCGACTTCCTCCTCGCCGTCTTGACAAACATGGCAGACCCAAGGGTCTCTGACACCCAGCTGGTTGCCAAGATTGTGGAGCACGTCTTGAAAGGCTTCGACCTGCGGCTGACCAAGGTAGGCAGCGTGCAGCCGGCTTGCCCTGTGCGCGTGCCCTGCAGGGGCCGTTCCCCCCGCCCCGAGGCCAGGGCTCGGAGCGCCCAACGGGCAGGCTTTGAGGCCAGCGAAGGGCGGCGCGAGGGAAGCAGTTCTTGGTGGCAGTGGGGCCATGGCTGTGCTCCAGCCCGCTCCAGCCCACTGCCTCCGACAGGTGGAGGAGCTCGTGGAGGCCATGCACAGGCAGCTGGCCTGCATCAGCCAGGAGCCACTCCAGGACATCCTGAGGAGGACCCTTCTCCGAGTGGCCACCTTCAGCCCTCAGGAGGTGGTCACTGGCCTGCTGAAGGTTTCCCCGCACTGTGACGGGTACGTGGCGCGACAGCCTCGGGGGCAGCTCGGGACCTCCGGGGCCTGAGCAAGCAGAAGAGGTGGTGGCCGAGGTGGCCCCGCTGACAGTGTGCTCTGGCTCTGCAGGACTGCCCGGGCCATGTGGAACATGCTGGCCTGTGAGCGCAGCCTCGGCAACGCGGTGCTGTGGGCGCTGCTGCAGGTCAATCAACAATACACCATCCAGTGCAGCAGCAAGAAAATCTACAGCTGCCGATGTTTCCTGGCCGTGAGTGTCTGGACAAGGCTTGCTCCATCCTGCCCGGGGCTGCACGCCCCTCTCCAGCCCCTCTGGCCCTCTCCATCCGCCCCCAAAGCCGGCCCTCCCCGGGGCACCTGGCCCAGGGCCCTCGGGCCACAGCCGGGCAGGGCAGCGCGTGCCGCTCGGCCCCACGGCGTGCAGGCAGGCCGCCTGCCCTGGCCCTGCTGCCCTCGGCGGCCCCCCTCCCCGCCCGCCGCCTCCAGCCGGCTCGGCAGCGGGGAAGCCCGGGGCAGGGTGGCTGCTGGCCAGAGCAGGCTGTGCCGCAGGGACACGACTCCAGTGAGAGCCGTGCTGGGCTGTTTCTGCAGGTGGCCCGTGCCATGCACGAGATCTTCCTGGAGCCCTCCAGCCGACGGTCCGTGCATTTGCTTCTTAGCCGGCTCTTCATGGAAGTGCTCTTCCAGATCTCACACAGCCTGCACAGCCCACAGATGGGCTGCTGCCGCTCTTGCCGTGAGAGCAGGACACCCAACCATCCTTCATTGCTCAGGTGCTCCGGCACTCCTCGGGTGCCCCATCCCCGTCCCTGGGCTCTCCCCGGGCCCGGAGCCGAAGCCGGGACTGGGGCTCCACGTGTGACCACGCTTTGCTCTGCCTGCAGGAACGCAGTGAGCGCCATGCAAGCTCTCTTCCAGTGCCTGGGCGGTGCCTCCCTGGTCGAAGACATTGGGAGGCAGGGTGCCTGGGACATGCTCACGAGCGCCGAGACCTACCACAGCGGTGTCGCCGTGCTGACTAGGTGAGAGCCTGCTCAGCCGTCCTTGCCTGCCCGGGCGTTTCTCCCCTGGCGGTGAAGGGCCGCCTGTACGATCCCCGTCCTGGTGGGTGGTGGAGCGCGAGCAGCCAAGGCCGGGCACACAAGCTGCCCCCCAGCTGGCAGCGCAGTCCCAGAGAGGTTGCCTGCCCAGCTCGGTGCTGCCAACGCCTTCTTCCCCCGGCCAGGGTGCTGCAGCGTGAAGAACCGGCCTGCTGCATCACTGTGTCTGAGCAGGCGGTCAACAGCCTCTTGCAGTGTCAGGCCGTGCAGGACGTTGACGCCATGACGGTCTTCGTGGAGGTGGGCCTGCTGGCACGCGCTGCCTCTCTGAGGGCAGGCGGGGGCAAGCCGGGCTGCCTGCGTGGACAGAGGGCTGAGGGGAGGCGGCGAGGGCCCTCTGTGGACCCTGCTGCCTCCCGCCTGGGCTGTGACCGGCCCCGGTGCCTTGCCCCGAGCCGTCCGGGAGCTCTGCTGCCTGTGCTGGGCTCTCACTCTGCTGCCAATTGCGTTTCAGCTCCTGGATTACACCGATTGTGAGCACGTCCACGGCCAGTTCCTGGACATCCTGGAGTCCCACATGAAGAGCAAGAACGTGGTGCTGCGCAGGCTGGTAGTCAGAATCCTGGTCACGCTGTCCAGGAGACAGGACCAGGTGGGCAGGGGCAGCTGGGCACAGTGTGGGTGTCCGCCTGGGGCTGGGCTGCAGGTGCGGAGCGTGCAGCGGCTTGCTCGGGCTTTGCCAGGAATCGGGAGCGGCAGGACCACTGCCTGCTCCCCCCGCTGCCCCGTTCAGTGGCCCGTGACCACTTCAGGCCCGGCCCTGGGCTGAGCCGCACATGGAGAGATCTCCGCCTGACCGGCCCTGCAACCTCGACACGCAGCGTGGCTTTAGCGGTGTGCTCCTCGATTGCATCGCATGACAAAAGGGTATGTTTCTCGTAGGTGGGAACGCTGCAAGACCTGCTGCCAGAGGTCGTGCAGCTACTGCAGGACAGCGACTGCGACGTTAGGACAGCAGCCTTGACTGCCCTCAGCAACGTGCTCCACCTGGCTGTCCCCGTTGCTCTGCAGCTGGTCAGGATGCTTCCGCCCCTCTTTGAAAACGTAAGGCGTCGGGAGAGCGGAGGCATGGTTAGCATGCCGGGGGGGGCATGCGTGCCGGTCTGGGGTGGTGCGTCCCTCTGCGCGCATGCCCACTGGCCCGTGAGTCCTTCTCCTCACTGCAAAGGGAGAGCCACAAGCATTTGTCCCCTCACCGTCGGCTTGGAGGAGCCAGGACGGAGGTCCTCCCCTCTTCCTTCTCTCCTCCTAGGAGTCCAGCTACGTGCGAAAGTGCTCCATCCTCCTCTGCACAGATGCGATGGAGGTTGCAGGCAGCACCCACAAAGAACATATGCAGAAGGATGTGCAGAGGATCCTGATGCCCCTGTTCTTCCACCTGCATGACAAGGACCACAGCGTGGCTCAGGTGGGGATTTCTAAGCCCTTTGAAGGTGCTGCAGCTGGGGCCCTGAGGAGGGCTCCGAGCCCCTCCCAGCTGGCAGCAGCTGAGGAGGTGGGCAGGGACATGTCCTACCCCTGCCCTGCTCGATGCAGCAGAGCAGAGCAGCAGTGCGTGGCCACCCTAACACCTAAGGCCTGGAGCTCCCCTGGGCTTCCCAGGGGCGCCTGCAGATGCCTGAGGCCAGGGCTTGGACCCACAACCCTTGCTGCCCCCCTGCCCTGCACAGGGACCCCCAGATCCTGTCCCCTGAGCGGCGGTGCCATCTCCCACTCTCTGCTGCTCTGCAGGCCTCCTGGGAAGCCCTCCTGGGAGCTGCCAAGTTCCTGAAGCGGAGGCAGATCAGGAAGCTGCTGGAGACAAAGCAGCCATGGCGGATCGGCAAGTGCCTGGTAAGGGCAGCCTCGAAGCCCCACAGCCAGCCTGGAGAAGCCCCTCTCCCCCAGCACCCAGCGCGTGGGGCTGGCAGCTGGGCCCCTGCCTACTGCGGCGTCCTGGGGGCGCGGGCAGGGGAAGGCAGGAAAGGCCAGCCCCGGGCACAGGGGGAGGCTCTGGGCCAACCCTGTCCCCTCCTGCTCTCTCCAGCTGGCGGAGGGCAGAGGCAGAGCGGAGGAGTACCTGTGGCAGAGCCTGCTCTACCTGCGGAGCCCACAGCAGCCCTTGCGCGAGGCAGCCGTCAGGTTCATCGGTGAGCCACAACCCAGCCGGGGGTCCCTCCCTGCTCCGCGGCAGCTGAGCCCCAGCCACGGCTGCTGCCGAATGCACCGGGAGCCTGCAGAGCCCCGAATGCCCGATGAGGGGCCGGGCGCCCACGGGGCTTCCTGCCGCCCTCTCCCACCCCTGCCCACGCAGGGGCAGCTGCTGGCAGCCTTGCGGGGTCCCTGGCTGCCGCCTTGGGCTTCACCCTCAGGGCACCGGCCTGGGCTCAGCCGGGCCCGAGGGCAGGAGGGCGCGTGGCCAGGCCCATGGGGCCGGTGGGGGGGAGTCGGGCTGCTGGGGCGGGCAGGCCAGCGGGGTCTGTGACGGGCTGTGTGTGCCTAGGGCTCGCCGGGCGGCAGCTGAGGGATGTGCGCCAGGAGGAGCTCCAGGTCATCTACGACGGTGAGCGAGGGCAGCAGGGTGTGTGCTGGGGCTGGCAGGGAGCAGAAGAGCCCCTGGTAGGGAGCTCCGGTCCCTGCCCTGGCCAGGGAGGGCTTGTGGGGCATTGGTGGCCAGCATCTTGTGGCTCATGCCAGCGCCTCTGGCTCCCTCCTGGCCTTGGGAAGAGCTGGGGCAGGGCACGAGGGGCCCTGGCCGCAGGGGCTCCGGAGCTTTCTGCAGATCTGGGCTCTCACCTCGCCTCTCTTCCTTTCTGCCCCAGCTCTTGAAGGCGCGGCAAGCGACAGCAGCCTGTGGGTCTCTTCCCTGGCGGCTCAAACCCTGCTGAACGTGAAGGCTATGGTGGAAAAGCCTCCCTCCAGATTCCGCCTGCAAGCGCTGTGGTCCCAGCCTTGGGGGCGATGGAGGAGGAGGAGGAGGAGCACAATTAGCCTGCCTGTGTCTCTCAGCCTTTAATAAAAAGACGGTGGAACTTCACGTGGTGTTTGAGCTCTTCTTGCCCGTCCTGCACTGCCCTGCTCCCCCTCAAACACCCATGGGGACCTACTCTGCCAGGCCGCCCTCACACTGTGCAGAGCCCCGCCACCCCCCGACAGCTGGAGGGGCCGCATCGGGGCTGTCCAGCTACGAAATCCGCCGTGTCGGAGCCGGTTGCTTCTCTACCACCCGCTGGGCAGAGCGGCGCCGGGAGGGGTGGAGAGTGGCCGCAGCGGTGGTGGCAGCCCCACAAGAAGGCCAGAGGCACTACACGTGGCCACATCCATATAATGCTCTATGGAATGGCCAAGCGTTAGATAGGAGTGTGTTAATTAAAGCTTATATATGTCTACATATATATTCATACAGATATAATGCCCTTAGTCTATCATCCATCCCTCTAAAATGTCCCTTGAGTTCCTTGAGTCCCATTGCCGCGGAGACCAGCTTCAGGGCAGGTAAGACTGCGCTGGGGAAGGGATCTGCAGCGCAAAGGGCCGCCAAAAAGCTCTTTTGGGGGCTTTTGGAAGCCGGCAAAAGGCCTCGGCCTGTGCTGAGGGCTGTCAGCTGGTGGGCGGGCTGCTGAGTGAGCCTGGGGGCGGAGACAGCACCTCCCCCGGTTGATCAAGCCACCAGGTTATAGGAAGCCTCCGGGAGGGCAGGGACTAGTCCCTGGCTACAGAGCAACCAGTGCTCACCCCAACTGACCCTTGACTCACAAGGTCTCGCTTGTGTGTAGAGATCCAGCCGTGGTTGCTACCCGGTCGAAGGCTGCTGTTAAAAAAACTGTGGGCACCCAGGGAGGGGCCCCGCACAAACATATGGGCCTCCAGGCCTCTGGCTGCAAAGAGTGCCGGAGCCTGGCACTCGCGATGGAGGGCAGCAGAGACAACACCTGTGTCAGATGTGAACAGGTGAATGATCTGCTCATTCTGGTGGCTGAGCTGAAGGAGGAAGTGGAAAGGTTGAGGAGTATCAGAGAACGCGAGAGGGAGAGGGACCGGTGGACCCGCTCCCTGAGAGAAAGGGAAGAGGGTGAGGCCCCACACAAGTCAGAGGATCCCCTCCCCTCTCGTCACCAGGCAATAGGAGGGCATGGCAGAGAAGAGGGGGAATGGAAGCAGGTCCCTGCTCGGGGAAGCGGGCGAATCCCCTCCCGGCCCCTCCCACCTTCCCAGTTACCCTTGCAGAACAGATAGGAAGCCCTGCAGGAGGAGCTGGCTGTTGGAGAGGAGGATGATACACCCAGGCCAGAAATGTCAGAAAGACCAAGTCGCCATGGACCCAGCATCACAACTGGCTCCAAAAGGAAAAGCAGACGGGCCATTGTTGTGGGTGACTCTCTATTGAGGGGGGCGGAGGGGCCAATGTGCCGTCCAGACCCACTTCACAGGGAAGTCTGCTGCCTCCCTGGGGCACGGGTCAGGGATGAGTTGGACAAACTTCCGGCCCTAGTAAACTCCTCTGACTATTACCCCCTCTTAGTATTTCAGGTGGGTAGTGATGAAGTGGGTAGAAGGAGCCCAAAATCAATTAAAAGAGATTTTTGAGCCTTGGGGCGGCGGCTTGAGGGATCAGGAACACAAGTTGTATTCTCCTCCATCCCTTCAGTGGCAATCGTGAATGAGGAAATTAACAGGAAGAGGCAAAAGGTCAACTCGTGGCTCCGGGACTGGTGTTATCGGCAGGGCTTTGGGTTCTTTGATCACAGGCTGCTATAGGAGTCACCTGACCTGCTGGTGGCAGGTGGAAGGCACCTGTCTCAGGAAGGGAAAAGAATTTTGGGGCAGGAGTTAGCAAGGCTCGTTGACAGGGCTTTAAACTAGATATGAGGGGGGAAGGGGCGATAACTGGGCCTGTCAGGAATAAACCCAAGGGAGGCATGCCAGGGCTTGAAGGATGGTGGGCTAGCGAGGACTCTCCCTCTGCCATTTCATGTGAGAGAAGGGAGAGACCTTTAGAAATCATGGAAGCACCTGAGAGGGGTCTGGTGGGAAATGGGGCCCACACTCACAAAAGGGTGCTGGAGTCATTGGCACATCTGAAGTGCTTCTATACCAATGCACGCAGTATGCGCAACAAACAGGGGGAGCTTGAAGCCATGATGCACCAGGGAAACTATGACCTAGTGGCTATCACAGAAACGTGGTGGGATGCCTCACACAACTGGAGTGCCACAAGCGATGGCGACAAGCTCTTCAGGAGGGACAGACAGGAAAGGAGAGGCGGAGGAGTGGCCCTGTATATTAGAGAATGCTATGAGAGCTCGGAAATCAAGTATACTGATGATGGGGTGGAGAGCGTTTGGATGAGGTTAAGGGCCGATAAAGCCGATATCGCTGTGGGAGTCTGCTACAGACCTCCCGACCGAAGCAGTGAGGCGGACGAAGCTTTCTGTAAGCAGCTGGGGGAAATCTCGCAGTCACTTGCCGTTGTTCTTGTGGGGGACTTGAACCTGCCGGGTCTCTGCTGGGAATACAACACAGCAGAGAGGGAGCAATCCAGGAGGATCCTGGAATGTGTGGAAGAGAACTTCCTCACACAGCTGGTAAGCGAGCCGACGAGGGAAGGTGCCCTCCTGGACCTGCTTCTCGTGAACAGGGAAGATCTTGTGGGGGAAGTAAAGGCTGGTGGCCGTCTAGGGCACAGTGATCGTGAGATGATCGAACTTCTGATTCTTGGGGAAACAAGGAGAGGGGTTAGCACAAGTGCCGCCCTAGACTTCCGGGGGGCAAATTTTGACCCGTTGAGAAGACTGCTGGACAAAATCCCTTGGGAGGCTGCCCTGAAGGATATAGAAGCCCAGGAAGGCTGGACATACTGCAAGAGAGAAGTTTTAAAGGCACAGCAGGAGGCTGTCCCTGTGTGCCGAAAAACAAGTAGGCGGGGAAG
Source organism: Rissa tridactyla (assembly GCF_028500815.1). Classification (NCBI taxonomy): domain Eukaryota; kingdom Metazoa; phylum Chordata; class Aves; order Charadriiformes; family Laridae; genus Rissa; species Rissa tridactyla. Next base: position 5,770,526 of record NC_071497.1, read on the forward strand.
GAGACCGGCCTGGCTAAGTAGGGACCTTTGGCTGGACCTCAAGAACAAAAGGAGAGTCTATGACCTCTGGAAGAGGGGGCAGGTCGGTCTCTCATGAAGACTATAAGGATATAGCGAAGCTATGCAGGGAGAAAATTAGGAGAGCCAAAGCGCAGCTAGAGCTCAACCTAGCTACAGCTGTTAAGGATAACAAAAAATGTTTCTATAAATTCATTAACAACAAAAGGAGGATTAGGGAAAATCTCCCTCCCTTATTGGATGCAGAGGGAAACAGAGTCACAAAGGATGAGGAAAAGGCTGAGGTGCTCAATGCCTACTTTGCCTCAGTCTTTAGCAGTGGAACTAGCTGTTCCCTGGGCACCCAGCCTCGTGAGCTAGGAGACAGGGAGGGGAAGCTGAAGGAGGTCCTCACAATGAAAGAGGAAGTGAATAGTGACCTGCTACGCCGCTTGGATGCGCACAAGTCTATGGGACCGGGTGGGTTACATCCAAGAGTGCTGAAAGAGTTGGCAGACGTGCTCGCCAAGCCACTTTCCATGATCTACCTGAAGTCATGGCTAACTGGGGAGGTCCCAATGGACTGGAGGGTAGCAAACGTAGGGCCCGTCTACAAAAAAGGCAGAAAGGAGGATCCGGGAAACTGTAGGCCTGTCAGTCTGACCTCGCTAGCAGGGAAGCTCATGGAGCAGACCATCTTGAGTGCCATTACAAGTCATATAATGGACAAGCAGGGGATCAGGCCCAGTCAGCATGGGTTTAGGAAAGGCAGGTCCTGCCTGACGAACCTGATCTCCTTCTATGACAAGATGACCCGATTGTTGGATGAGGGAAAGGCTGTGGGCATTGTCTACCTAGACTTTCAAAAAGCATTTGACACTGTCCCCCATAGAATTCTCATGGAAAAACTGGCGGCTCGTGGCCTGGATGAGCATACGATCGGCTGGATCAAGCACTGGCTGGCTGGGCGGTCCCCAAGAGTGGTGGTCAATGGAGTTAAATCCAGTCGGCGGCCGGTCACAAGTGGTGTCCCTCAGGGCTCGGTGTTGGGACCATTTCTGTTCAACATCTGTGTCGATGACCTTGATAAGGACATGGAGTGTATCATCAGCAAGTTTGCAGATGACGCGAAGCTAAGCGGGAGTGTTGATCTCCGTGAGGATAGGGAGGCTCTACAGAGAGACTTGGATAGATTGGACCGATGGGCCAATGCTAACGGTATGAGCTTCACCAAGGCCAAGTGCCGGGTCCTGCACTTGGGCCACAAGAACGCCATGCATCGCTGCAGGCTTGGGGCAGTGTGGCTGGAGAGCTGCCTGGCAGAAAAGGACCTGGGGGTTCTAATTGACAAGCGGCTGAACGTGAGCCAGCAGTGTGCCCAGGTGGCCAAGAGGGCCAATGGCCTCCTGGCTTGTATTAGAAATAGTGTGACCAGCAGGAGGAGGGAGGTGATTGTCCCCCTGTACTCAGCACTGGTGAGGCCACCCCTTGAGTATTGTGTCCAGTTCGGGGCACCTCAACACGAGAGAGATCTCGAGGTGCTGGAGCGAGTGCAGAGGAGGGCAACGAAGCTGGTGAAGGGCCTGGAGAATAAATCTGATGAGGAGCGATTGAAGGAGCTGGGAGGGTTTAGTTTGAGGAAGAGGAGGCTGAGGGGAGACCTCATCGCTCTCTACAACTACTTGAAAGGCCATTGTAGAGAGGTTGGTGCTGGTCTCTTCTCACAGGTAATTGGCGATAGAACAAGAGGGAATGGCTACAAGCTGCAACAGGGTAGGCTTCGGCTGGACATAAGGGAAAAATTCTTCACAGAAAGAGTGGTCAGACACTGGAATAGGCTGCCCAGGGAGGTGGTGGAGTCACCATCCCGGAATGTGTTTAAGAGTCGTTTAGATGTGGCGTTGAGGGATATGGTGTAAGGGAGAACTTTGTAGAGGATCCCAAGGGTCTTTTCCTACCTAAATGATTCTATGGTTCTGTGACTTAATGCATGGCTTTGGGCTCCATCTGTCAGAACGGTCTCTCAGGGCAGGTGAGGTGCTGTGTGGGGCTGGACTGTTGCACGCTGTATTGTTGGAACCTGTGGCTGGTGTACACGGTGCGGCTCATGCCCACAGTCCATGGGCTGAAGGTGTAGATCTTGACGAAGCCGCTGGGCACCAGCTGCTGAGGTCAGTTCTGATCCCATCATCGCTGCGCTTTACTCGTTTTTTCACGCAAGTCCATCTGTCCTTAACTTGGGTGATTCTTACTGTAGTACCACCGATAGCAATTAGAGTAATAAGGACACAGTGGCAGGGTTACTTAGCAATTAACATCATGCAATTTGATTCCTTGGCTATTCTCACCCAAAATCAGATCCCCATGAGGTGCACATCGGACTTCCCCATCGTTCCGCATCACCCACCAAGCACACCCAGGTCCTTGGGCAAAAGCACTCCCATGGGTGGGTTTGCCTTTGCCTGAGGCAGGACTAACCCCGACTGTCTTCCCTAACGTATTCTTCATGTGCACTTCGGGGACTTTATCCCCTTCTACGGGCCGTGGAAGTTTTGTTTGGGCAGGGCCAGCTCGACTGGTAGTTCCCCTGGTGTTGTCTAGCCAGGTAGCTTTTGCTAAATGTGTAGCCTGCCGTTTCAGTCGGGACGGACAAACGACAAGACTCTCCTTGAAGAGTTAAGTTAAGCTCTCTCTTTATTGCAAACTTGGCTTTCTTATATATCTAATCCTTTGTTCACGCTCCGTTCAGTACCTCCCCCAGGCACGCTCGGGGTGCCGGGAGGGGTGGAGAGTGGCTGCACCAGCGGTGGCGATACCGTAAGCCCACGATTAAGGACTCTCTAAGACTCAATTTTGGAGTGTTAGAAAGCAGGCATTCTTTATTGCAGCGCTGGGCAGACCAGGAACCCCTTCGCCTAATGTGCAAGCCGGGTTGCTCAACTACAAAGGTTAGAAGCAAGCGGAATATACATCTTAATTACATTTCCCAGAAATTATTAACACATTCCTATTATTACCTAGAACTCATTACTATATGTAAATGTCCTTGACGCATGCACATCCATGTCCATTGGTGGTCTTCTGGGGTCCTGCTCGTCACTAAGTCCAGTCTGGGTCTTCCCCAGTGCCTGCCGGTGACGTCATCCTGGGAGCTTAATGCAGTTTTGTCTATAGCGTATCTATTTCAGTATTTTCCTTTTTATTTTATTCTTAATATTTTATTAAAGTAGTTTAGTTTCTTCTAAACTCGTAAATCTCTCTTTTTCTCTCCCCCTCCTCCCCATGCACGAGAGGCTGCGGGGGAACATCTGTTGCCGGCCATTGGACAATGTGGCCAAAACCACAAGTCTCTTCTCCCAGGTAACAGGCAACAGAACAAGAGGAAAAGGCCTCATGTTGCACCAAGGGAGGTTTAGATTGGATATTAGGAAAAATTTTTACGCAGCATTGGAGCAGGCAGCCCGGGAAAGTAGTTGAGGCACCATCCCTGGAGGTATTTAAAAGGTGGATAGACATAGTGCTTAGAGATACGGTTTAGAGATGGTTTTTTGTCAGAGTTAGGTTGACGGTTGGGCTAGATGATCTGAAAGGTCCCTTCCAACCTAGGCGATTCTATGATTCTGTGACCCCTAAAACCTCCTTTCAGGTAGTTGTGGAGAGCAAGAAGGTCTCCCCTCAGCCTCCTTTTCTGCAGGCTGAAGAACCCCAGCTCCCTCGGCCGCTCCTCATAAGACTTCTTCTCCAGACTCCGTTGCCCTTGTCTGGACCCTCTCCAGCTCCTCAATGTCTTTCTTGTGGTGAGGGGCCCTAAACTGGACACAGCACTCGAGGTGGGGCCTCACTGGTGACAAGTACAGGGGGATGATCACTGCCCTGGTCCTACTCACCACACTGTTCCTGATACAGGCCAGGATGCTGCTGGCCTTCTTGGCCACCTGGGCACACTGCTGCCTCGTATTCAGCTGGCTGTTGACCGACACCCCCAGGTCCTTTTCTGACAGTTGTTGTGACCCAGGTGCAGTACCCAGCGCTTGGCCTTATTGAACCTCACGCTGCTGGCCTCGGCCCAACATTCCAACCTGTCCAGATCCCTCTGTAGAGCCTTCCTACCCTCCAGCAGATCAACACTCCCTCCCAACTCGGTGTCCTCTGCAAACTTACTGAAGGTGCACTCGACCCCCTCATGCAGGTCATTGATAAAGATATTATCATAGAATCGTAGAATGGTTTGGCTTGGCAGGGACCTTAAAGATCATCCAGTTTCACTCCCCCCTCTTAGTGTAAGAAGCGTTATAAAGATGACTCGCATAGGAGTGCAGTCGATACTCCCTGAAGAGAAGCAGTGATCACATCGCGTGTGCTCAGGTCTTGTAGAATATTGAAAGAGAGTGTTGAAAATACAGTTTCTGATGGTGGTCACACATGAACTGGTGGTTGTAGTTGGTAATCACTCTTCGGTACATATTTGTCACGGGTGAGTGTAATGCATCTCACTCGAAAGAGAGAAGCCGCATTATGGTTTATTAAGGTAAAATAATAATTTGACAGTTCATTAAGTTTGATGGAATTTAACTCAGTTTAACAGTGGTTTGACAACTTTCAATAAGTTTGATGGCATGGTTCACCTTATGAATTACTGCATGGCAGAAACATACAAAGGAAAATGGAGTTAGACTCAAGCTAGAAGGGTTCACCCAGAGACCAGAGACGCACAGTAAAGAGGGCCCTGCCATTGAGTTCCAAAGTTCAGAGTGGACCCCCCTGCTTTCTTTTTGGAGCCTTGGTGCAGCTGGCTCCGATCTCAGTCTCAGGCTTGAACAATGGTTTATGTCTCATGGAATTATCCATAGAATGTTTAGAATAATATTAACTCTATGGGTTAGTGATGTTTCATAGCATTGATACAGCATGCTATCAGTCTCTTATGGAGAATCTATTGCAGGTAGGCAATCTGCCTTGGGTAGGGAAGGATCTCTTAGTCTCATGTAAGGAATATCAAACCTTGAGAGGGATCCCAGCTCAAGAGGAGAGTCACCTGGCCTGCGGTCCAGCTGCAGTTCAGGGAGAGCTCCAACCGGGCCCATCCTGATGGCACTATTTAGAGTGAAAGAGTTGCTGTAGAAATTGTATAGACAAGATAGATGGGGGTTTTTTAGTGCTAATATCTTGTTCTGTACCTTGGTTGTATTGCATCTTGTACTTCAAAACCACCTTTTGAAATCTTTTTCAAGACACCCTCACTCCCTTGTATGTGAGCCAGAGGCTTTCCAGCTCACCAGTTCACTCCCAGGACCTGAGGCTGGTTGCTCCTCAGTCAGCCTGAAGCGAAGCATGGCGAGGAGTCAGTTGAATCAGACACAGTATTCCGTATCTGGAGACACCCCATCGTTTGAAAGATCCTGTCTGCAGGAAGTGTTTCTGCTTTTGAATGGGATTTTTTATTGCCTTAATCAATGCTTTTGTAAAAAATAACACTCCTAAAGATATCTCTATGCTAAGTATTATTTTTCCTTTCTACTCAGGGAAGGAGGACACAAGGATATAAATCCTGTTATCATAGAATCATAGAATGGTTTGGGTTGGAATGGACCTTAAAGATCCTCCAGTCGCACCCCCTTGCCCTGGGCAGGGGCACCTCCCGCTGACCAGGTTGCTCCAAGCCCCGTCCAACCTGGCCTTGAACCCCTCCAGGGATGGGGCAGCCACAGCTTCTCTGGGCAACCTGGGCCAGTGCCTCACCACCCTCGCAGCAAAGAATTTTCTCCTCAAATCTCATCTAAATCTCCCCTCTTCCAGTTTAAAACCATTGCCCCTAGTCCTATCACTCCATTCCCTGATGAAGTGCCGCTCCCCAGCTTTCCTGGAGCCCCTTTAGGGACTGGAAGGGGCTGGAAGGTCTCCCCGGAGCCTTCTCTTCTCCAGGCTAAACCCCCCCAGCTCTCTCAGCCTGCCCTCACAGCAGAGAGGCTCCAGCTTCTTTTTTCATTTTCATTACTACCTTGTGGACCACTGTTGAACCTGGACCTGAGCTGCTGTGGGTCTTGGGTAGAGCAGGATGGAAGCAGGTGTTACCAGATCACTTACTCACTGACCAGCTCTGGTGTAGCCGTGTACAGCACTGCCACCGGGCCGTGGCATTGGCACTAGGGCGGTCATCAGGCAGGCTCAGTCCCAAACTGTGCACCACAGCTTGGACATCATGTTTTGAACGCGAATGATTCAGCGAAGAGGAAGGGGGCAGCTCCTGGAGATCTTGATTTCACAGTTGCACAAAAATATGGGCTGCCTGTACACTGGAAACACAGGAAATTTTCTCCATGCTTTGATTTACCTTGCCGTGTAGAGATGCGTGTGGTTTGGCAGCTGGAATTTTTGCTTTTACAGGAACATAATCTCACGTCTTGGTTTTGCATGAAGAAAAGCTGGATTCTTTCTGTGCTGCCAGCTTTTGCTCCCCTCTTTGGCTCCCATTGCCTGCAGCAGAATGCCACGTCTCCCTCACAAACAACAGAAGCAGATAAAACTGAGCCTCACAAGCTGGCTGTCTGACACTCCTGTCCCAGAAATTTATGCTGTGCATCCAAATAACCAGGCATGCCGTTCATGTTGACATCTGATGCTGTTCCAGAGTGGAGTTTAGTCCTTCAATTACCCTGTCTTCATTTGCTTCTGCACAGACACTGCACCTGAAATACCACCTGCTCCTGGACCGTCCTCCTCTTGGAGACCACTGTGCTTCCTGGGACACTCAGGACAACACTTTTGGGGTGTCCTGTTCCCCTCCCTGCCTGGGTAAGTACTGTGTTCCAGCTGCCTCCAGCTGCCAAGGAGCTTGAGATGGAGGGGATAATATACATACATCAGCACCATGCCACCCCTGACTTACCACCAGTATCAGGAAATTGTTCTCTTTCTGGACACCCCATGCAGCTGTCAAACAAACAAACAAACAAAAAACCACCACCAACAAAAGGCTCCTCCTGAAAACAGTCCCTACATGCTCTCATGGAGGACTCTGTCTCCCTCCAGTGACTATTGAGTATCTACAGGGAACAGCCTCCTAAATTAAGTGTTTATAAAGTTAGATGGTTTAAGCAATCCCCTCAGGTTAGAAAACCAGATGGAACCTGAGATTGTCTCAGCTCATTTCTTGTGTCTTGTGGGATGTAGATTTTCACATGACACCCAACACTGAGCTTACTAACATGCTGAAATACGCCTCTGAGGCAGGATAGCAAGGCTTACAGAGCTCTTATCTTCCCTTCTACTGGTAGTGTCCTCTGTTCATTAAAGATACATGCCTACTCTTGACAAATACTGCTTTTCATCTACATTTTTGGCCTCCTCCAAAGAAGACCCTCACATTTCTCCCTGTAAAGCTACTTATGTCGTATAAGCAAGTCTTTTTTTTTTTCTCTTCTTGGTAGACAGATATACATTTAGGTGCCTGAATTAGACTTTTGTTTTCCTCAGCATTCAAATAGTGCTCTCCAATTTTTCAGCTTCCATTTTAAAAGGTGGACGTGAGAATGTGCGAACATGAGACAATGTCCTGGTTGTGACACACTGTTCCCGAGTTGTACGAAAATGCAAACTGATCTTTCTGTACACACTAATTCCTTATCACCATTTGAGAACAGATTAGTCTTTTTCCAGCACTCTCAAGATGAGAATTACTGTTGAGTTGCCTGTCGATTCTGAACCTCTACAATGTTATTGCTTTTCAAAAGAACGACCACTCTGCAGGTGTTTGCAATTGTTGTCCCATGATGCATGACTTTGCATTTGGCTTGCATGGACTAGAAAATGCTTTGACTGACCCAAATTAGCTACAAACCTAGAATACGCTCTATGACTCCCCTGTAAGTGACATTTTTTCTCTCTTGTCCAAAGCTTTTAGCATCTGCAAAAATTGCCAGTCATGATTTTTAATTTAGTTTCACATAGTTAATAAAATATTGGAAAGAACAGAGTCATCAATGGATCAGTGGGAATCCTGCCAGAAGACACTTATGTGACACTGATGCCACATATTCCGCTAATGCAAATTTTTTGAGGTCTTCTGGTTGACCAGTTCCTAATTCATAGTAACGTGTGCTTCATTAATAGCCTGATAGTCTTCAGTCAGACTGTCGTGCATTGCTAAGTCAAAAAACATTGGGCAGAACTATTCAGTTACTCTTACCAGTCAACCCAGTTATCTCATAAAAACTGAAGTCACGTTTCTTTGATTAAAACCATTTTCTGTAAAACTGTGAATTGGCACTAGTTGCACTGCCATCCTTGAGTTTCTTCGTGATTAATCATACATAATTTTCTTCATTATACTGTCTCAGATTGATGTTAAATTCATTATTTAATTTGTCCTGAGTAACATGACATTCTAAAAAAATTTAGAACTATACAGGAAGATAGAAACTTTATCCTGAGCAACTCAGAAATGTTCTTGGTACATTAAAGGTACAACCCTTTAATACAAAAAGGGTTGTTACTGGAAGTAATGTACACATTTTGAGAAACAAAAATTGATTTTCATTCACAGCAACTCAAGATCTTGCTGAAAAATAGTCCTGAGTAGCTTCAAACACACACCTGATATGCTTTAAAAAAAAAAAAAATATTGCAGGAAGAGCTAAGTTTTGCGAAACCAATTATTCTGCTATTTGCAGTCAGTGTCATCCTTGTTCTGAGGCTGAAAAGACCTGAAAGTCTGTGTATAAAATCAGATACTTTTCACGACAAAACATCAATTTTTGGTCACAGACAGCAAGATGGTGTCCTAGAAAATTACTTGTTTCAAAATGTATCGTGAGTGAGACTTTTTGGTGTGTCTTTCTTGACACAGTAGACAATAAACACAATCCCAAAAGCATAGCACACAAGCAAAACTATTCAAAATTGCCTGAGTGTGCTGTTCAATAAATAACTAATGAAATGTGTCAACAGTTCACATTTTGTGCAAGGCTGGAGAACAAGCAACATACAATCGAAAAGAAGGAACAAATTACTCTTTTTTTCCCCTAAGAGCACTTGCACAATGCTACCATCAAAAAAGATTGTCTTCAGTCTACAGAAATCAATGATAAAACAAAGGTGGATAATAGATGATGTGTTGGCTGAAGTATAAATCTCCAGAGCTGATTTTGTCAGTCACAAAGGTTTGGATTCTGGAGAAATAAGTGTGAGGAGTGAAAGCTTTTATTAAAAAACAAACAAACAAACAAGACTTTAGATACGGCATCCACTAACTTTGCTTGCATTTTGACTCTCTTCTGCAAATTTTGGTGTGGATTTGTTGTTTAGCAAACCGAAAGACTTTGTAGCTGTGACCTTTGCAATTCCTAAGTGGCAAAACTGCAACCTCCATCAATAAATCACTGAAAAGACAAAGAACTGGAACACCACATTAAGAGAGCTTGTGGTGACAGGACAAGCAGACGGCTCTTTGCATTGCCTGACACTTGGAAGGTGGTCGTCACAATGCTGCCTCCCTTTTCCATCAGCTCAAGGATGCATGAGGAAAGCCATGCATTTCCCCTCATGCTGAAAAATGCACAGGTGCATCACCCCAATTTACCTTCTGCAAGCACATTTTCCTTGAGAAAACAATGGTGACAGTGGATTTCAAGGCACAGCAATTAGTTTTTAGTGCCCAACAGCCACATTGACTTTGACATGTTCTTCAAAAAGGCAAATTACCACCGAGAGCCTTCAGTCACCTTACTGCAGAGTGGCAATTTTAACACTTAATATGTGTGCTTCCCATGCTTCTTTTTTACAAAGAAGCAAAGTTACACAGAGTGATATCATATGATGTGGGGTTTATCTCATGATCAAAAGCGAAGATCTTATTGTTCATTTCATACAGTGAACTAAACTTACGACCTAAATATAAAAGACAGCGAGAAAACAAAACCTGACCCAGTGCTGTCTCTATTACTCTAATCCATGCAATTTGGTAAGTTTTATCATGTTACTGACATATCACTGAAGAAAAATGACGTTTTTCTAGTATGTGCAACTATTGGGGAGCGATGATTTTCCATTTAATTTGCTGGGGAAAAAAACAAGTTTAATGGTAGTGTGAATTAAGGTTATTGTTCTCTTCATGCACTAAGATGGTCTTAAAGTCTTAGCACTAAGAGTTCATTGGGTTGCTTTTAGCTGGAAAGAAATGTTAAATAAAGGCCATCTGAGTGAGAAGAAGCCAGAAAGTGTAGTGACCTGAGAGATGGGATTTAGAAAGAAGGTAGGACGTAGTATTTAAGACAGAGGCAGATCAGGGCGTGTGTAATAGAGGTCACAGAATTCTTAAGGAGAAACCTGTCAGCAACTGAGGGTAGATTCAGCAGAGTGGGCAGGACAAATACAGACTTAATTAGTTGGGATGGGTGAAGGTGAGGAGGGAAGCTGTGAGCAGCTTACTGAAGAAACGCAATACTTCATGTAAGAGGGCAGAAGGGTGATCAAAGGACAGATGATTGTGATTTACTTGGGACACCTCTGCTTTCCAGACAAGCTGTGGGTAACAGGCAAGAAATCCCACGCTGAGTGCTGAACAAACATGTTATAATAATCTAGCAGTAGCAAATGTGAGAATCAATGTTTGGACAATTCAGCAAGGGGGTTGTTGTTGTTGCCATTGAATGGCTACAATATGGTGGGAAGTAGTGAAAAGCCACCTTTGTTACAAGCGCAATATGCTGAGAGAAGGAAGGTTTTATAGGGGAATGTCAACAGTTAGCCTTAATCTGAAAACCCAATCATCAGTGCCATCTGAGAAGAAAAGAAAACGTACAAGGACGTTGGGAGGAAACGAGAGTCGACACACGCTGTGTCCCCCATTTGGCAGCATGGTGTAGAGGGTTTGAAAACAAACCAAGATCTCACGCCGTGAGATCTCACAAACCTATCAATAATCGTCAGGTATCAGGGGAAAGTGTGTAATACATACTTGGTTGGATCATGTATTTTTGTTGCTCAGGGGAGTAAACATCCACAGCTGGCTCGCTCTCCTTCTCTGCCAGACCTCCTCCCCGTTGCCATCGCTGCTGGAATCCCCTGCAGATGCCGAGGACAGGCTAGGTCCATTGGACCCTGCTGTTCAGTCCCTCCAACTCACACACAGTTGTATCGTGTAACGATATTCAATTTCAATAGTGAAGGAAAACCGCTGCCCCTTTCCCAAGAACAAAACCATTCAATGCAGAAAATAAATATTCTTCAGAGATCCCGCAATAGCTCTGTTCTTCACATGAGACCCATTTTAAAATATCGATGTCAATCTGTAAAGAAAATGTATGTAGCAGGAGATGCCTACAGTTGTGAAAAAAAATGCCTATCTGTAAACATGTAAACATTCTTTTTTCTTTAACTAAATAAATCACAAAATAAACAGTTTAATTCAACACTATCTTCCAATATTGCCGCCTATTACCAAGACGCATGGATTTCTTCCTAGGAAGAAATGCTAATAATAGCATAATTCTTATTTGACTGTCTGACTCTTTCCCCTTTGAGAGCAAAAACTGCAAGTAGTGTTTCATGTTTCAGTTGCTGTTATTGTTTAGTTAATTACATTCTTTTCCTCCAGTTTTAAAGGCTGAGCTCTTTTTAGGAGCGGCGAGGGAGGCAAATGATCACTTGCAGGAAATTGAGGGATTATCAGTTTGTTGTTAAAAATGTTTTTAAAAGAAGAAATCTGTATTTTCTAAGGTCAGGTGCTTGTTTCAGTTAATCTCTTCTGGAAATTTGATAAGTATTATTTTAACTGGTGCAGCCAAAAAAGTAATGTTTACAGCTGATACTCCAGAGAGTGACTAATTGTCTCTTTCTGGCCTGGCAAATATTTTTAACTGTGAATTGTAACAAGTAACAGGGAGTAGAAAAAACAATGTAATTGCAATTTTGTTTAAAATACTTCCTTCTTCCATGGAAGCCAATTCCATCGATGGAAATATTCACCTCTTCACAGCTGAAATAAGGTGTTACAAGTTGGTCTGTTGGACAGAATCTCAGTTTCCCACTGAGCATCAGCCTCAGAGATAAAATGCTGCTTTCATCCACTTTTTAAAATCACTAAATACATAAAGACCTGAATTTTGAAATGTGTGCTTAATAAATTTTTAAATCTCGTAAATGTTTGCAATGTGCTTTGAAACCATTGCAGTTGTGGTCTGGTCCCTCATGGGTGTTGTGGATTGTACTTCAAAGATTGAAGATTGTCTCTTGCTTTGGGGAAATTTAGTGGAATTGCTTGTAATTTCTTATGCCCCAAGTCAAGAGGCTTTACCGCATTAAGAGAAGCAGTGATCTTACAAGATCACCTCTGGCCCAGAAAGGGAAGCTCTTGGGGTGCCAATATGCTGTAAGAAAGAGTTTTAGCATGATATCTGTATGGAGCAGCAGAGCTGAATATGTTCTGGCTCTACATTTTAATCCTAAAATAAAGAACTACATGGTCTCAGTATTGCTCAACATTTCTAAAAGGTAAATATCTGAAATTTAAAAGTGTAATAAAATTAATGGAAAGAAAAGGAATCATGAACTTAAGTTTGATATTTCATATTTGTACCTCTGTAACATATTAATTTACTTTGTCAGTAACTTAATACATAACAAAAGCAACAGTAGTGGTGTTTTTATCTGTTGTAGCTGCTCAGTCTGAGAAAGTGAATGTCTATATTGCAGCCTAACAGTTTTAATTTTACCCTAAATATATGGAAAACCTGAGGATCCTCAAAACTACATCTAAGAATTGAAGGGAGGGACAGTATCTCCAAGCCTTAATATAGGTTTTCGGCATCTCATATCTAACATTTACAAATACTGCTTCAGACACAGCAGGAAAAAAATACTACATGTCACTTTTGATCTTACTCTTTCAAAAAGCATTTAACAGAGAATGGACTTTTAATTTTATTTTATTAATTGTCTGATTTCTATTTGGCAAATGTATACAATGGGCACTTTGATACGTACAGTTCAGGAGAAGCAGCTGAACATCTAGCTATATTGTACCTGTATCCATGGATGAAGAAAAGTTTAGTCCGGAAAATAATCTTGATTACAACAGTCCATAGGCAAATTAAAGATGATTTGGTTTTCAAGTATTTAGAGCTTTATTTTCATTGTGCTTGACTTTTGAATGTCAGTTGCTGAATACCAGATAAAATGGGGTTTACGTTTATAGCCCTGTCTGAAAATTCAGACAAAACAATCAATCAAAAAAGCCCAATATTTTAGATTTTCCCATCTTTTGGGATGAGTAATCACGAGCAAAGCAGGAGAAGGGCTGTATGGGAAGCAGGGCCTGGCAGCAGAAACAAGACCCTGATTCTTCATCACAGCCACAATGAAAACAGCTTTGAAAGGGTAGGCTAGCACCTGAAATAGCTGTTTTCTGCTCTTGTCCCAAACTTGGTGTTTTACTCTCGGTAGCAGCAAAACTCTGTCACTGGGAGTGGCTGGGTATGCTTAGTGCAGCTAATTTCCATTAATAAACGTGGATTTCCCTTGGAGGATTAGCTTTCCTTCTGCTTTCTGATGAAGGTGGGAGTAGGTGACTGGTGACAAAAGAGATGGCTGGGGGGAACTCAATCCTCAGGTTGTGCTTTTCCCAAGGGATGATGGGCACTGATTACACTGAGACAGCTCTCCCGAATCTACAAAGCCTCACCTCGTTCTATGGGCAGGATTGGGGCGGGGGGTGGTCGAGAAGCACTTTGTCATCATGAGCCATGCCCAGTATTGTTCTCCCAAACCTAGTTCTGCCCTACCAGCAATGGGAGAAGAATCCAGGTGTGGGGGTCTTATAAATTATGGTTAGAATAAAGCCTGGAATAAATTTCCCCTTTTGGGTTTTATTAATTAACTTTACACAGCTGCCCAGTGGGTCAACTTTCCTCCCAGGTTCTGCGGGTCTTGAATGTCACACCACGGTGCTGAGAGCTCCACTCAGTTCATCAAACCTTTTTTTTTCCCCCCACAAAGTTGTCAACAAATTATGTGCTGCCGCTGCATCCTTGCTGTGGGCGTCCCCGCGGAGACCAGCATAAGTTCGGAGGCCGGAGAGCATCTGCCCTGGCTGACGAAACCGCTGCTTGCACCCAAAAGAGGATAAAATTAAAAAAACAAACAAACAAACAAAAAAAAAAAAAAAAAACAAAAAATAGGGGGGAGGGGTGAAAAAAAAAAACAACCGAGACAACTTTTTTACTTTTTTTTTACCCCGTTCCGGGTTGTTTTTCACGTTCATTTCACGTCTTTTTCGGCCGCCTCCCTGCCTCCACAGCCGCGCTTGGTACCGCCGCTCTCCTCGCCCTCATTCCGCCCGGTTTCCCTAACATTTCTGCCCCCCTTCCTTCCTCCCCTCGCCGTTTCCAAATTTCCCCCCTTTTCCCCTATTTTTCGCTTTGCCCCTCCGCTGCCCCAGCGGGACCCGCTCCGTCCCGCGCCTGCGCGCCGCCGGGACCGCCCCGACACGTTTCCCGGTGTTTTTCCAGTTTCGGTCAACTCTTAAAAAGCAGAAAGCTTCCTTTATTTTTACTCATATTCCGATTATTTTGTTTGTGTTGTCCTCGCGGGGGGTGGGGGAGGGGGGAGCGCGGACCGTAACCCCGCCGCTGGCTCCAGCTCCGCGCAGCTCCCCGAGTGCGGAGCGGGGCGGTTCCCGGCAGCGCCGCCAGGGGGCAGCAGCGCCCCGCGCACCACTGTATCCCCCGCCTTCCCCCCCCGCCGCCCGTGTCTGTCCACCCCCCGCCTCCCCCCGTCGGGGTTACCGCCGTCCGTGCCCCGCAGGTTGGTTTCTCTCTCCTCTCTGTTAATAATACTGGTGGTTATTATTAGAAATAATATTGTTAACGGTAAAAATAACTTTAATGTAATATACTACTACTGCTGTTATTATTATTATGTATTTATCATATGTGTCCTTCCAGAGAGGGAGAAGCGCGTACAGGGGTCCGGCACCGACCTGCTCAGGGCGGCTTGAAAACCGGGCAGAAACACTTATTTCGTAATGAAAACCCGATATTCTCCCAGACAATGGGGGAGAAAAGTGAGGGTTTTTTGTTTTTTTCCCTGAACTCTGGCGGTTTTACAGCAGTGAAGTCCGCTTGAGGTGCCCGTCGCGGGCGTCCCGGCGGGCCGGGGGGATCTCCATCACCCTGCATAGGTGTCTGCTCTGGATGGCGCTGACTCCTGCCAAACCAGCCCAAACAAACCCAGATACTTTTTTTTTTTTCCCCCCTTCGCTGGGAGGAGTGTACCCGCGTCCTGCGCTCCTTCCCCTCCCAGTTTTAGGGATCCCGCGTGTGAGGAAAAGGTGACTTTTCCGGGAGCAGGAGGAAAGAAGCGACGTGCTGGTGGAGTCTGGGAGGCGGGGGGCAAGCTGTTCGAGCGCGGGGGGGGAAGCTTCCTCACCTGGCAGGAACTTCAGCTGGAAACGCTTCCCCAACGCAGCTCTGCGGGTTGTAGTTCCGTTCTTATCAGCATCGATGCTTAATAACGTATAGCCGCGGAGTGTATCTATAATATCACCTTACGGGGCGCCTGCTGGTCTCTAGGGACACGAAATCCCCGCGGCGAGTGGTAACACCTAAGGGGTGGGGGGGCTGCAGGTTTGCTCCTACACACTGTTGATTGCCACCCCCAGGCGGGTTGATTCCCACCGCCGCAGATCCACGGTCACTACACCTGTGGGTTTAACCACTCCGTTAAGATAATTCTGGGTTGTTTTTTTTTCCTCCCTCTCCTCCGGTGTTCAGCAGGTCTACTTGTTCTTTGGGAAACGGAGAAAAAAAAACCAAAAAAAACAACTAGGAAAAAAAAACTAAGAAAAAAATAATGGGAGAACAGTGGACTTTTCGAAATTTCTCCGATCGTTTCTACAGCGCTTGGGAAAAACGATCCTCTCAAACGTGTCTGCAAAGCCACACCGCCACCACCAAAAAAAAAAAATGTAATCGAGGCAATGAAGCAATTCATATAACTCTTCGTTTTCCTCTGGTGAGAACAGCGATCTCAGCTGAAGTAGGACAGGGGAGCTCAGGGAAGAACCGTTTGGTGCTCCTCACACCCGGACGGAGTGGTACCTTTTTAGCGGGGAAACGCAGTTTTTGAAGCCCCTCAGGCTCACTGCTGCCTCACACAGAAAACACGGAGGGGACACAGTGTCCCCCCCGCGCCGTGGGCATCCCGCAGCCCCGGCTCTCGGATGTCCCTCGAGGGCTGCCCAGAGCAGACCCGAACTGCATCTCTGGGCGAAAAATAGCACTTCAAGGACCCTTCTTGCTGTGGCGGGATCTTACCTGATTTCGCAGAGTTCAAGTCAAGTCAAGGCACGTTCTGAACTTCTCATTTAATTGCTTAGGTACATTTTTATAATAACAGTCCGCTCAGACCTTAAAAAAAATATAAATTAAAAATCGACTTCAAAGAACACAGCAAAATTTCTATCCTCGTTTTTGAGACCCTTCCCGGGACGTGTCCCGTCCCTTCATGGAAGTTTTGCCTGAGGGCTGGAGTCTGCCTGAAGTTATTCAAACAACTAAGGCAAAAATAACACATTTTATATTCATGATGTATTTCTGAAGTACATCTTCCTCTGGTGAAGAGGAGGACGAAGCGTGTCCTGTTTCCAGCCGAATTCTCCTCAGGGGGTGCCAGGGACTGACGGAGCTCCCCGATTCCCACCGCCCCGACAGGCGATTTTCGGAATGGCCTACTTTTTTTTTTTCCCTCAGAAACGCAGGTGTACTATCTGCGAGGAGAGTTTTGGGGAGGGAAAACCACTAGAGGAAAGACGGAAATAGAATTAAAGTGTTTCACTTCGCCGGAATAATTAAGCAGGATTTCAAATGTTTTATCCCCGTTTGTATGGCGTCAACATCTTGGCAAGATTTTTCTTCTGATAGTTATGTCCCGTTCAACTGCATTACTGGAACAATCTGATAAATTTGGGAATAAACAATTTTAACTTCAGCAGATTCCCCCACCCCCTTTAAATTCCTTAGAAAAAGCTGAATACCTTGCCTTTACCTGCCATGTATATATAAGTAAGTTTAACAAGAGATGATTTGGAGAGCTACATTTTAAAACAAACAGCCACAAACCCCCATAACTTGAACAACTGGGCCAAATTCTACCTCTTTAAAGTCAACTACACCGATTTCAATGGCTTTAGAACTAATGTCGTGGTGATTCCATGCTTAATAATCCACAGTTTTTTACCCATTTGAATTCTTAGAGCTAGACAGCGACTGATGCCTAACATCATTGGAGCTGATCTGCCCAGAAAGAGCTTAGCTGGTTTTTGAAGTTGAAAACAATTCTCATGTATCCCTATTAAAAAAAAAAAAAAAAAAAAAAAAAAAAAAAAAGGAAAGAAAGCATACTGGCACTGGTAACTGCTCTGAAGAATAAACGTAAGTTTGAGGGCATTCGGAAAGATGCAGACACCAGAGAATGGATGGTCCATATGAGAAAGCGAGTACATGTAATCAATAACAGTGGTTATAGACAGGGTAGGGGAAAAATTATTTTTAAAAAAAGGCAAAAAAAAAGGGCATTGCTTGTTCATTTTTAAGTGCTTCAGGTAGTGGCATATTACAGCAAGAATATGCAGATGGTTGTTCAACCCTTCTAATTTGAATGGGAGTCAGTTCTGACAAGTTTTCGTTTCTGTTTTGGAAATAAGTAAATTAATAGGAAAACGTTTCCGTGCTCATTAGAATGAACAACATGATTCAATGGATTTTTATTTGAGAATTTAAATAATAGTAATTCTCAATTTAGTCTGACTTAGCTGCTTGTGTTTATTATCTTAGTCATTTTATAACATCAAAATCGATAGGAAATTAAAGACAATTCTGAACATAATATAGGATGCTTACAATACTCCTTTTTTTATGCTACAGCATCAAAGATTTATTTTAGTTTTATTGCAATCTGGTTTTAAATATAAAGTAATTCTTACTTACTAATTTTATTTCGATGTCATTAATACAATCTATCGTTGCATTATTTTTTCATTGGGATATAGTATGTATAAGGTATAAACATCCCTAAGTGTTGGCAAATATTAGTCTTCGCTATTTTTCGCTCTGTATAAACACGAAATTTGCACAACCCCACAGAAACCGCAGCCTCGCTGATATGCCCCGCTCCAATTAGCTGTATGGCAAATCATATTTTGCCGTCACTTGCGTTGCAGGGGGAAGGGGGCTTGTAGTGATGCAATCTCTGGCATACAAATCACTAACAAATCGCGGTAGATGTAACAATTACAAAATGGGGGGGGGGGGGGTTAATGCCGGGCGCGTTGATGCTGCATCGTCCCTGGCGGGTATCAACGCAAACACATTTTCGATCAACCTTTGGGAGAAAATCCCTCAATAAATCTTCAACACAGGAACCAGAGCGGCAATTATTACGTCTGCAGCAGTGAAAGTTTCAAGGGGGACCCAGGGCGAGCCCCCCTCGCCACCCCCAGCCCCTCGGACACAGGTGTGCTGCCAGCGTGTCCCCGTAACGAGGGAGGGAGCTGCAGCTCGTCAAGCCTCCTAGGTAATTAACTACGAGGGCCTGCGGTATTGCATCTCCCCGGGAACCGCCGGCGTTGCGGCAGCCTCTGCCCGGTTCCATCGCCCTCCCTCCTCGTTAATTATCAGTAGGAATAATAACAACAGCAGCCAGAGGAAGGATGGGAGGTGATGCCAGGCTCCGAGGGAGCGATGTCCTCTACCCCACCTAAGCCCCGGGAGCAGCCCCACTCGAGGCGTGGAGCAGCCCCCGAGCCCTTTTTCTCCCTCTTTTGGCCCCAAAACCGAGTCCCTCTGGGCCGGGCGGTGTCCCGAAGGAGGGACTTGTCCCCGTCCCCCGTGGCTGTCTGATTTGGGAAGCGGAGGGGGGTAGAATGGGTGGGAGATGCCAAGGGGAGGGGGGAGCTCAGTCGCAGCCCGGTGTGGGGCAGCACCCTTGGCCGCTCCCCTCGCTTCATCCCCCCTACCTCCCTCCATCCCCTCCCTTCCCTTCTCGCCGGGAGAGCAGGGCTGGGCTGGAGAAGCCTCTCGCGGGCTACTGCAGAGCGGGGGGAGCGCGGTGAGTACCTTGGGGAGGGGGCTGTCCCCAGGGTGGCGAAGCCTGTGCGGGGCTGGGGGGCAGGCGGGCTACCCCCACCCCCTCTCGGCGCCCCGGTCCTTTGCCGACCTCCTGAAAACACGGTGGGGAAAGTTGGGGTCCGGGCCGAGGGAGGTGGGGGGAGGCAGCAACCCCGGACGGCGGCGGGGCAAGCTGGGGGGGCGTCCCCGCCGGGCAGGGGTGTCTCTCCCCACCACCACCACCCCCCCCAAGTTTCTTACCTTAGGTGCCAAATCTTATTTACACGAATAGAAGCTGTTAGATTACAAGCCTGGTCACCTGATGGGGGCTCGTTGGACACGCAGACCCACGGGGATCCGTGGGGTACCCAGCGTGGGGGCGGGGGGCTAGAGAAAGGGGACAGGCGGGGCGAGTGCCCGGCGGGGAGGGGGAAATCAAACTAAATGAGGTGGGGGCGAGGTGGGAGGGCGCGTTGGGGCCGTTGCTGGGGATGTGAGGGTCCGTCCTGAAGGCAGGATAGGGTGCAGCGCAGACCCTGCGGGGGAGAGAGGCTTTGCAGCCTAGGTACAGATCTTTTGGGGGTGTTAAAGAGGGAGGGGGCTGGGGTCCTGCAAGGGGTGGCCGCCCTTCCATCCCTCCGCACGACTCCGTCGGTCCCGGGGCACGGAGCTGGTGGGGGGAGGACGGCAGGTTTGCATCCCCCTGTTCGGCCGTAGCTCTGTCCCTTCATTTCCGTATGGCTACTGAAAAGCTGGGGGAGAAAACAGGGGCGGGAGGGGGCTCTTAGGGCAAGGGGCTGTGCTGTGTCTGCCCTGCCCGGTGCTCCCGGGGGGGTGGGGGTGTCGCCCGACAAGCGCTGCCCCCGGTACCCCGGCGCGGGGGATGCGCTGAGGAAAGCTCTGAAACTTCTTGTCAACAGCCGTGAGCGTGAAAACGGAGGGATTTTCCGTCGGGAAGTGCTGCTTCCCAGCTCCAGGGGTGCTCCCGAGGCGTGGGAACTGTCTGTCCGTCCGTCCGTAGGACGCGGCGGGGAGATGCGGTGCCGCCAGCCCGGCCCGATGCGGCAGGGAGAGAAAAGCGTTTAATCAGTATTTTATCAGGAGAACACCGCTTGGAAAACCCACCATGCCCTTTAGCAGAGACACCTTTGCTGAGAAGGACACCTCGGGCTTGTGATGGAGGGTTAATAATTTATATTCGGGTTTTGCGACCTGGGAGATGCAGCCAAGTTTTTTTCTGTTTTGCCCCGGTGCAGACGCGCCACGCGTGCTTCCGCAACCGCACACGGCGGCCACGCTACCATTTAATATAAATACTTGGTAGTCGTGCGCCCACAGCCTTTCTTCACTGAGAAAGCCCAGCACGTCGTTGTTTTGGGGTTCTTTTTTTTTCCGACAAGAAGGGATGAAGTCCTGTAGGTGCGGAAGAGAAGTCCTCCGAAAGAGCCGGGTTACTCTTCTCCGCCCGCAGCCTGTTGAGATACGAGAGAACCCAAATTCCTCGAAGGAGATCTGGGAAATCAATTATCGCAGCACAC
Organism: Rissa tridactyla; assembly: GCF_028500815.1. NCBI lineage: Eukaryota > Metazoa > Chordata > Aves > Charadriiformes > Laridae > Rissa > Rissa tridactyla. The sequence continues at coordinate 5,791,161 of NC_071497.1, forward strand.
CGACTTGGCGGAAGCTCGGTTAATGAACTACCAAAATAACAAAACAAAACAAAAAAAAAAGTGTCGGTTAATCCAATCAAACGTAACCTCCAACTTCTCGGGAGTGCGTCTTCCTCCGAAGAACCTAACGCGATTACAGCTCCTCACTGCCATTCCTGCCCATAAAAACTGCCTTTCGGTAACATCAAACCTTTCATTTTAATTATTTTTATTAAAAAGAGGAAGGGAGAATCGGGGAAACGTAAAGCCTTCTATGACCAGCTAGCGAATGCTTCCGAGAAAAAGGTCTTTCCACGCAGCATCGGTGCAAATTAAATAAAGAATGGGGCCATTCTGCAGGGACGAATACTGAAATATTACCGTTCCCTGGGGTATTTCAGCCGCCCTCCCCCACACACACACCCCGCCGTTCGTAAACTCAGCTTTTCTTCAAACAGGCACCCACGGAGCGAGACCATAGTTTGATCCCGGCAATTAACAGGCGAAGCGGGGACGACAGGGGCAGGGGGGCGACTATTCCCCCTCCGTGTGTGGAAGGGGATGAAGGGTGCAGGTGGGGCGGGGGGCTGGGGGTGCTGCCCATCACCTAAGGGATGCTCTGCCCGCAGGCAGCTGTTCGTCGTTATTCCCGCCAGGTCTCTGTATTTTATTTTATGTATTATTTTTATAGTATTTTATTTTAAAATTATATATATATTTATTATTTTATTTTAATATCTTTTTCTTTTTAGGTTTTCTTTTCTTTTACTTTTATTTTATTGGTGGAGCAGAGCCCAGAAGCGGCGGCGACGGGTAGGATTTGGGGAGAGCGGGGGCGGGGGGTCCTGCCAGCTCCTGCCCGCGGGAGGGCATCGGCAGGTGTCGCTGTCCCCCCGCCACCGGGGCCATAGCGGGGCGGGGGGGGGAGGGACCGGAGCCCGGCGCCCTCCGGAGCAGTCCGGGGGGGTACACGGGTGGGAAAAGCCCCTGAGGAGCGGGGTGTTGTGTCCCGTTCCCCCCGCCTCAGCGTCCTGCCCACCTTTTCCCCCCGCTCACACGTGGCGTCCAGCCCCCCGACGTGATGGAAAAGGGTAAAATAAACCCCGCGCCCCGGACCGAAGTTTGAAATAAAAGCAGGTTGACTCCTCTCCGTGAGGCCGTAATTATGGAAAAGAGCCAAATAACCGTGTATTTCAAACCTCACCTTTATTAAGAGGTTATTTTATGCCCAGGTGTGAACTGATGGCGGAAATATAAGAGCAATAAACCCATCGCGAAAGCCGGTTCCCCTTCTGCCGGTGCTGGAAGCCAAAATCACGGCGTTCGCGGAAACCCGGCCAACTCGGCCGCATATCCCGGGCTGCTGGTGGAGTTGGCGTTCTGCGGTCTCACCAAAACGCCCCTAACAAAGAGTTTGCCGTGCGTCACTCCCAGAAAATCTCACCATTTAGCGGTTATTTGAAGTCTGGATGAAAGTGTCCGCAGTTTTCGCCCCCGCCGCTCCTCTTGGTTTCTACCTTTCTACCTCTAATCAGTGGAGTTAATCGCGAAGTTAAACGCTGTTAATCAGGGAGAAGGGGGTACGGCTTTGGGGTTTTCTTTATAATTTCTGAAGGAGATGTACCTTAAGGTGTATCCCCACTGGAAGCTTTTGTGTAAGGAATTCAGGTTATGATTATATTTTTGTCTGTGCCTAGGCAAAAAAACCCTCTAAATTCAGCTTTTTTTTTTTCCTTACCGGAAAATGATAAATTATTTTCCCCATGACAGATTTCGGTTACTTCGGCCTAATATTACATGTTTGCTATTCTACATCTTTTCGTTTCAGTATTTAAATCTTGCGGAGGAAAAAAAAAAAAAAAGAAAAAGAAAAAAAAAAGAAAATACGTTTCTCTATACCTGCCTCTCCACTCTTCTAAAATAATCTGTAAATAACGCCAAAACATGCATGTTCACGTGTAGACCATATCGGCGCATTTCTGATTACTTGCAGTTTGATAAGAAGACAGAGAAGGCTGCAGAGACAAGGGAGGAAATCTGAGTGTAAAGTGCTAAATACTGCGTTTAGAGGAGTCTAGATACTAAAAACAGGTGTGGGGGGAAGACGACGAGGGTGGGGGAAAAAAAAAATGAGAAGACGAGGGAGTGGGTTTATTTCATGCATTTATTTATTTTCAATCCGACGCCCCGTCTCATCTCCGCGGCTGTAGCAGTCACCCCGAATCTAGAGCGTTATCAGAGCTTTTATATATTAATTCATTTATTTATTTACCTATCCTTGGCCGAAATCCGTGAAACCGCCAATTTCGGGGGCATTCCAAACACCAAGGGCGAGGCGTGCCGCGGAACATCCGCGCACGTATTTTGGGCTGTAAAAGGGCGATATGAGGCAACGCGTGCGGGGGATAAGGAAGGGGGGAGCGGGGGTATTTATTGTTCCTATTCCACCCGTCGAGTTGGCGTGCAAGAGGCAAGTGACGGAGGGGAGGCAGGGGTCCTCGCGCTGCCCGTGGCGCAGGCAGAAACACTCCCCCGCAATCCCACACCACCCCCCCCAGGGCTCCTTCCGTGATTCACGGTGCCGCCGGTGCCCCCCTCTGGGGGCGGCCCTCCCCGTCCCGTCAGGGCGGCGAGGGTGGGGGGACACACACACGCACAGAGGGGAAGGACGGACAGGCGTACGCCCCCGCGCTCACCTCCGCGTTTTGCACATGCTAAGGCAGGTCCGCCGGCGAATGAGAGCTGCACGTGCGCTAATTAAAAGCGGGAGGGGGGGGGAGGCTGGCTTTGAGTCCGCGGGCCGGGCACCCGCTGTTGGTAAAAAAAAGTGTAGAAATGGTACTTTCCCAAATGAATTCTTGCTATATGTTGCAAGGTAAGAGCTAACCTAGCGGATGATGGGGTCGGTTTCCGTTTTAGTCTTTTTTTTTTTTCTTTTTCTTTTTTTTTTTAATGTTTTACGTCTAGCTATCTGACCACTTTTTATTGGGCGACATATCGGTGTAGGGCTTGTGAAACTGGATCGAGAGGTAGCGCTGGAAATACCGTAAGAAACACCGAAGAATTTAAGTATACGTTGTGGTGAAACAGGCACTGAATAATACAGACCGAGCACGGCACCCTGCTCTTTATTTAAAAAAAAATAATAAAAAAACCCATGCATCACAGTCTTGGGGACGGCTAACTTTTGCCCTATCCGTTCATGCAGGTAAGTCAGTCATAGCGTACCTAATTATCTGTGCATGCACTCAGAAAGAAAAAACGTGTGTACGGGCGGGTGTTGTTTTTTTATGGAATAACGTTGCTCGTTTTTTTTAAAAAAAAAAAAAGGAAAAAACATTGTATGCCTGGGGTATAAAAAGAGTGTAATATTCTGTTTTCAATCAGAGTTAAACTACTCTTCTTTCTCGTAAGGATTTCCCCATTAAGGGAAACCAAAATGCGCTCACGCTGTTTGTAATGCAATTCAAGGCCTGTGGATTTTCGGATAAAGCAAACGTAACGCTATCGGCAATACTTTAAAATAGACTCTAAAAATGCCTTTCCTGTAAAGAATTAGGTGGTGGGTTTTAAGCTACACACGCTGAAACGAGATGTAATACATTTAATAATGTAGCACTTAAGACAGAACATACAAAATGTCTTCCGCAGAGAAAGCTCTCCATACCTGGGGCTGCACATTTTAAGAGAAGACCTTGAAATAAAAGGTTCCTGAAATTGAGGCAGATGTAAGTGCGCTTACAGGCCGTAATACAGCAATGAGATATTGTAAATCCTTGGAAAAGGTCCCCATCACACGCATTATCTAGACCGCCATATACCTTAAAACTGTATAATTTTAATTTTTTTGTTTTCCTAATGCGAAGTTAATTGGGCGATCAAAGTTCCAGTTCCAAGCTGGCGGTATGATAGCTGAGCAGGGAAACGAGATCCTCCTCCCCTCTTAAGGCCCAATAAGCATCTTGTGCACCTTGATTTTTAATATTAGCGCTGTGCGCATTTTGTAACCTTACACAAACATAAGCATGGAGGAAACGGAATATAAAGACACAGACGCAGCAGCGTGCCGCCAAAAAAAAACCCAAAACCGGGGGAATGGGAAAAAAGGGAAGGGGGAAGGGTGGCGGTTTTGAAAAACAATAAATAAAACCACAGAAAGGAGACATCAAAGGAAAAGCCTGTAACTTTCAGTAAATTAAAAAAAATGCAAATATACCTTTACATATGCATCAGTATTAAAAATAATAGACGCTGGAGCCAACAGGAGCGGGAGGAGGAGGAGAGGAGAATGGCGCAGCGCTGGAGCCGCCCGCTCCAGCCGGGCTTTTCTCGGCCCTGATCGCTCATTTCGGGGATGTTTATTTTGTTGATGATGATGATGGTGGTGATGATGTTTGGAAGAAGAGGGGAGGCCAGATTTTCTGTTCCGTTAATTAGGATCTTCCGCAATAGGGGCGATCGCTCCGGGAATCCGCGGTCTCTTCTCCCAGCAGCGGCATTTGCATATTCTTTTTTTTCTTTCCTTTTTTTTTTTTTAATGCCCTAATTTCCTTGATGTATGTAAATGTGGCCGGACGTACAGTATGCTTCGAGCTGACGTCAGTGGACGTGACCTCGCCGTTAAACCTTGAACGTGAAACGGGGATGGGGGCGGGGGGGATGCGGGGCGGCAGCGCAGCCGCGGAGACGCTGCGCGCTGCTCCGCGCCCCTGCCCGATTAAATGAGCTCTGCAAGCAATAGCAATAGCAACAACCCGCCCGCCCCCTCGCCCCGTGCGGCCCCAAAACAAAGCCCACCTCCCCGCAGCACCGCCGAGTTCGTCCTGCCTTTTTTTTTTTTTTTTAATTTTTTTGTTGTTTCGTGGTTGGTTTTTTTGGGTTTTTTTTTTTTTTTTTTTTGTTGGCTGCTTCTCTTCATCAGGCGGCAAGCGGGAAATAGAAAACTCCAGGCAAATTAAAAAAAAAAAAATTAAAAAATAACCCTTCATCTGTCCCCAAAATATTGCATAAGCCAGTGGAGGCGAAGCATCCCTCCGGGTACCGCGAGGACGGGGCTGGGTGCGAGGGGGTTGCGGTGATCCCCGCATCCTTATCGGCAGGAGGAGCGGTATAAGCGGGGAGTGGGTGTCTGGTGGCGGAAGGTGACCGGTGCGAGGGTGAGGGTGCAGAAGAGCGGTTTGGGTTCCTCTTCCTTCCCTCCTCCTCGCCCCCCGTGTCTCCCTCTGGAGACGCCGCGGGGTGTGAGGATGTTTGGAGAACTTTTAGCGCCCGGGGAATTTCTGCCGGCGAGGCGGCGGGGTGAAACGCAACCGGCGGCTGGGAAGCGAGGGGTGTTCGCTGTCAGGAGCCGTTTTCTCTCCTTTTCTCCTGACGTTGTTATTTATTTATTCGCTAGTCTGCTGTGAGATGCTCCGGAGCATCTCTCCGGACCTCGGCGGCCGCAACTGCCTCTCCACTCAAGCATCTCAACTCGGCTGAAACGCCCACGCCGGGGAGTAGGAACGCCAGAGTGTTTCTGGCAGGGGTGGAGCGGTGCAGACTTTTATAAATCCTCTCAGCAGTTGGATTTATTTTTTTTTTCCTGTGCAGGCGGGGGGGTTCCTCCTGAATTCCCTCCGCTCGCGTTTGGCTCCTCACAGAGGTCTCTTTGTCCGCCGGGTCCCTCGGGGGCCACGCCGCCGGGGGATGCCGAGGTACCAGGGGGATACGGTGGGGCCGTCCCCACTGTCTTGTCCCCCCCGCCTCGAAATCAGCACCCGGGGACGGCGGAGCGCCTCCCCGCTCCCTGCAGCCACCGTGCATCCCTCCCTCCCTCCATCCCTCCTCCATCCCACCCTCCTCCATCCCACCCTCCCCACACACCTCCTGCTCCGGCGCACACCCAAACTTCTCCCCGCCCGCCCTCTCCCCTCACTCCCCGCCCGCCTCCCGCGCCCTAAAACCCAGCCGGGGCTTTGACGGGCGTTTTCACGCTGTTTCCAAACCGGGAGCGATGGAAGAGGGGGGACAGAAGGAACCGGCAGCGCTTTCGGACATCTTCTTTCCAGCGACGAAAGGTCACATCACAAGTTTGCATGACAGCAGGGATGGGAAGAGAATCTTTTTTCTTAGTAGCGTGATTTTTTCCTAATTTTCTTTTTTTTTTTTTTTTCCTCCTCTTTCTGCTGTTGGCCGGCTGGTTGGTTTTGGCAGAAGTTGCACAAAATGGAAATGCCTCCCAAAAAATAAGACTGGGAAGAAACTGTTCTTCAGAAGTTAGCTGGAGGAAAACATCTTATAAAACTTGACCTTTTGCTGCAATTTCATTATTTTGTTTTTAAGTTTCCAAAGAAATGTGCGCTTTCCTTCTTCTCTGGGAAAAGGTAGCCATTGCTCTTCTTTAGACTAGACATTTCCAATTTGTTCCGTCTGTCAGAATGGGACTGTGAGAGGTTTTGGTGCAAATTCATTATCTCTGGCAACGCATAACGTATAGTAGGAACTGAAAAAGACCGTGGCAATGGATGAACAATAGGGCTTCAGTTCATCAGCAACAAAAGCGTTGGGGAAATTGGTTGAATTTCAGAGCACGTCCTCCTCAGCAGAGAGGGCTGGACTAGACCTTGGCCAACCCCCCAAAAAACTTGCAGAGCCTCACATACAACACTTCACTTTCTACTCCGGGAAGCGTAGGAAGCAATATGGGAAAAGAGGGAAAAAAAAAAAAAAAAGAAAAGGAAAAAAAAAAAGCCAAACCGAGGCCAACTTTCTGCGTTTGTCTCCACTTTTCCTGGAAGGAAGATTTCTAACTCTTTTAGAGCCGTTCGCGCAAAGAATGACACCGTGGAGCTAAGCGTCACTTTTAAATAGGGATGGTGAAGGGAAAGACGTGAATTTCTGGAGACACGTAAAGCTTTCTCTGCTCCGAGGGGGCTTGGCCGTGGGGATCTTTGTTTGCTACCGGCGGCTCGGCTCACACCCTAGACCTGGGGTCAAATCTTTCTCTGATAAAGGCGACGAAATGTAAGTATCGCGGTGTGTTTGTGTGTGTGGTGGTGGAGGGGGGGGTGGATAGACTGATCCTGAAATTCCCTGCAAAACTGAGGGAGCGGAGGCCCGCGCAGGTCGGGGGGTTCCCGGTCCGTGGGAGCCCGTGCTGGGGCCGCCTCTTGCCCGGCAGCCGGAGCGGGTCGCCTACGCGGGGCCTCCGGCCGCTTCCACTCGCCCCCGGCGAGAGAAATTTGATTAACAAGCCAGGGTTTATGACTTGACACGGCGACTTACGCCGGTCAGCCGAATTTTGTGCGTCTGATGCCAAACCTGTTGGTCGTGGGGAGTAGTTAGGTGCGGGAACTGCTAATTACCCGGCAGGCTGCCGGCGGAAGCAGAGCTGAGGCTTTTCGTGGAGATTTTTGGCACCGGCTGGGTGCTTTTGGAAGGTGTGCAGGCACAGGTACAGTCACAGGACTGGGGTATAGGAACTAACTCCTGTGGCCTCTGCATATTCGAGCTTAAAAACAAAAAATAAAAGGAAGGAAACGCAAATAAAAAGGAAAAAAAAGGGGGGGGGAAAGGAGGGGGGCAAAAAAGAAGAAAAAATGGGGGGAGGAAAGAAAAAGGTTGGGGGGGAAGGAGAAAAAAGAGAGAAGCCGAAGGCAGGTCTTGCAGCTGGCTGGGGTGCAAGGTGTTGCTCGCTGCAGGTAGCCCACCCGCTGCCTCCGCAGCCATTCCTTCCTGGGATATCCAAAACGCCGATCGGTCAAGACACGCACCCCTCGGGGCGGGGGGGCTGTTGATAAACGCGCGATGCTCCTGCCACCCTTTCCTTCCTTCCCGTTCCGGCCCAGGCGGCGGGGGCAGCGGCTCAGTCCGGCCCTGAGGGCAGATCGGGGGGGGCCGGGGAGGGGGGGACTGTCCCGCAGCCCGGGGAGGGCCGATGAGCCGAGTGTCACCGGCCCCGGGTGTCACCGGAGCGGGGGGACTCGCCCAGGGGTGCCCCGCTGCATCCATCCCTCCCTCCACCCCTCCCACCACAAAAAATAGCATCCCCCTCCCCAACCCCGGTCCAGCCAGAGTCCGTCAAAGGGGTGAAACTGCAAAATAGGAGAACTCGGTTGCTCCCTGGGAAATAATAATACTAATAATGTGGGGTTTTTTTAGCTGAGGATGATGTAATCCATATAATGCAATGAAAGCGAGTGGCTTACGTTGCATTTATTCCCCCCCGCGATTCCCGCTACGCTGTCAGGGCTGTAAACAGAGAGCATGCCTTCCCGGTGATCCCGGTTTCAGGACACCGGCGGTGCGGAAGAGCCGGTAAATCTAGCGGGGAAACGCTGGCTTAATGTGTTTTGCATGTTTTGAACTGAAGGCTAGGTGGAGCCTCCATCCTTTATTAAGTAACTGGCAGCTGACAGTATGCAAATCCTTTATCTGCCTCTGTAGTTTTCGTCACTTCTGTTCAGCAGCCCCAAATAATATTCTTAACCTCTCATTTTTTAATCATAGTTCTCCAGAAATGAGGACGCAATTTGTTTTTTTTTTTCTATTAGTATTAAATTATTCATATTATTTCCTGTAACTATTGATTGCCACAGTTAACCCTGCACATACCGAAGTACATTACTCATATCTGTTTTGTGTCACATTAGATCATCTGTAGGAAATGTGGCTAGTTATTTCGCTGTTTAATCTAGAGCCAAGTGTTTCAGTGATTTATTTAATAATCTCAAAATGTTAATATACTCAGCGCCTTCTGAACACACATAGGTTTACCTGTTCACATGTATTTCAGGAACAAACACTGGAAGGAAGTTTTTAAATTATGATCCTTCGCCTTTTTTCCAGACAGTCCACAGGGAGTGACACTCACGTGAAACGGTAATTTTTTTAATTTATTTTTTTTTGTTTAATAATATCAGGCGGTACGGTATGCATTACCTACAGATATGAATATGTGTTCTTCAACACCATGCAGTGTTTCCATGTCTAGTTACTGGCTGTTTGCGGTTTTAATTTTATTTTCCCCCGAGATTTTGAATTCTCGGTAGCCTGCCTTTTCTTATTTCATAATTTGGATTTCTAGTTGATATTCCTTGGCATACCATACATTCATGGTAACAGAAGTATAACCTGCAGTTGCCTGTAGAATGAAATCGTGGTCACAAAAGGCGTGATGAGGCACCTTCATCAGTAGGCGAGACAGTGGCTTACCTGGCTGGGGGGAAAGGGATGCTCTGCAGGGAAAGCTGGCCTGGGCTGTCCTGGCGTGCCGTGGTTTACATCTATGTGAATTCTATCGTAAATCAGTGTGGAAAGGGGATTTATGTAACGTTACACCCTTCTGATGTCCCTCACAGCAGCTTCAGAGGGGCTCCTGTGTGTCTTCCCTGCTGAAGGTGGTGGTGGTGGTGGAGGGATGCTGGCGTTAGGAAAGGGCTCTGATTGCAATAATTAGAGAGTCATAAGCATTCCTTTTTAAAGTCAATGGAGACTGTTTATTCTTAAGAAATCCACGCAGGATGTTTCTTCTTTACGTCACAGCCATCTGGAGACCTATAAAAAGATTAGAAAACAAGCACGGCAATCACATACTAATCTACAGGCCATTAGCAGGAATTTATTAGGGAGGTAGGAGGAAAAAGTGCATTTTTGGATTCTGTGCCTTCCAATATGCAGATAAGTTCTAGAGTGATTTTGGAATAAATAAGTTTTATACAATTATGTAAACTGGAAGAAAGCAGGCAGTGTTAACAGCTGCTTTTGACAGTTCAGGTGGTATTTTTGGCAGTAATTTCAGAACTGCACATTGCTTAAACTTTCCACATGCTAGACCACACTGCAGCCTTGGAAATGTATTTTACAAGGGCCGCATACGTTGTTGTGATATTCAGAATGAGCAAATAACTTTTGAGCAAGTTTTACCGGACACCCATTCGACTTTGAGGCCCTGCTAGGTGTCTGAGAGTTAGAAAATGTAATTGGTAATATGGCTAATGAAGAGCTAGGTCATCATCGTCATGCTGGCTCTTTTGACTTCCTGAGGCTCCAATGATTAATCCACAAAATGTGAAGGGGTGCTGGCTGCAGTTGCTTCCCAAGTCAGTGTGTGTTAAGCGAGGTGGTTGTGAGAGCAGGGCTTGGTGTTTTAAAGGTGTATTTTGCATCTTCGCAACATACCAATTTGCAATATTGTGCCTCGCATTTAACTGTAAATCCGGTGACATGGTGACATCTTTTACATGCATGCATTAAGGTGTCTGTGTTAACGTGCTATATGTATGCACACCTCTATAAGCATAGACGTACATACACATACACACGGGGAGCACTTGAATTTCCATGCCTCTGACTGGAAGAATTTAATGCACAAGCTCACAAGCCTGTCGTGCACAACACATGCCTGATCACCACTGCTGCTGCCCCTAGCTACTGCCAGAAAAAACATCTTTCTGTCTATCTGCCAATTCAGAAAAGCTCATTAGAATTTTACATAATATCAAAACGATCATGTGCCTGTGGATGCATCAGATGTCTGATTTGGCTGTCCCTGTTGTTCCTGAGCAGCATGAGAGGTAACGAAGACGCTCAGTAACTAATAATGCAGGATTATAAGAATTCTAAGCATTTTGTGCCAGGCTCTGTATTTCCCACAAAGAACACTGGCACAATTAGCTCTTACGTCTCTCAGGTACAAAGCACTGGCGGTAAATTGCAGCATCCCTCTGTACTGGGATACCTAATACCTGTTTAAAAAAGAAATGCTGGGTTTCAAAGGCTGAGAATCTGAAAGCACAGATGAGTTGTCATTGTTGGTAATATTGCTGCTGAATTTGAGATTTGGCGGATGTATGTGTGTTACTTCTTGGTGGCAGCATAATTTTGGGCCTTGTCTGACAAATGAGACTGCGTCCCCATTTTCATGCCTTTGTGATATTAACTCCTGATAAAAATGGGCTGGTTGATACAGCTGTCATTTTACATACGCGTTTTAACACAAACATATACACACACATGTACCTAGACTGACACATGTACATATGGTTCCCCTATGTATACACATATGCTTTATCACGTAAGCAGGCTATGTAGCCCACACAGAGCAACAACTTCAGCGTAACTCCATGCATTTAAAAATTTAGCCCTAAAAATAGCAACACATGCAAACACAGGTTAGTTTACAGACAAATGCATTTAAATGCAGTGTGGTATGCTGACTCTGACTGTACGGCAACATAGAGCACGGCATGTTTTGTTTTATTTTGCACCTTAAAAGAACGGTAGCAGCATGATTTTAGGAGTGCAATTCCTTTAGGAGTGCAGAGCAGTCCATATTCTGCCTGTGCTGAATTTTTCAGTGTGCCTCCTGTACCGGCTGCAGCATGCACGGGCTGTGGAAGTGAATTTATTAATTTCAACAGTAAATATGGTAGATCTCAGCGAGAAGATTCATTGTATCACATACACTCGAGAGACCTTTAATGTTTGCACTTTAGACTTAGAAAAATTCTATACAAATTATGCTGTTAAATAATTCAAAGTATAATGTTCTTTTTTTTTTTTTTCGGGGGGGTGGGAGGGGGAACTGCGAGACTTAAATCCTTAAACAGTACGTAAGGCGTCCTAACAGTTTAGGAAGACTTGCCTCCATCGGTTCCTTGAAGTGCATTTCTTCGCTCTAAGTACGAGGTTAATAAAAATAAACGATAAATCAGCGTTTTTATTAAGGCATTTCGCCAGACGATATATAGCCTTAGATAAATATTGCTGCAATGTTCACCTGTGTTGCATTCTAACGCAGAGACAGAGATACACACAGGCTAGGAGAGAGGGAGGGAGGGATGGAGGGAAGGAAGGGAAGGAGGGAGCGGGGAGAGACAGGGTAGAGATGCTATAAAATACACCAAGCCTGCTGCTCCCGGCTTTCCCAGCAGACAGGCAGAGGAAAAACACCTTGCACAACCGTCCCGGTGTAAATACCTGCAAATAAATCACTATAGGTGTGGAACACCGCCGAGATCAGGAGCCATTAGCGAAAAAAAAAAAGGCGAAACCCCCCAAAACCCCACAACACCCCCCCACCCCCACCCCCCCATAACACAGTGGAGCAAATTGTCAATGTAATTACACCTCGACTCACTGCGTAGCGCAGAGCTGATGCCCGGCCTCAGCCAGCAAGGCCCCGCTTCCCATCCGCACGGCAAAGCGCACCTCGCATCTCCCCGCAAAGCGCGGAGGCTGCCAGAAGAGAAACGCAGGGGCAGAGGCGCTCCCCGGGTCTGAAAAGGCTTTTATCTGTCCTTAGAGAGAGAGAGAGCGAGCTTCTCTTCCAGCCAGCGGATATCTTAGAGCGGTCTGCGCTGGCGAGGAGGAAGGTAAAGGCGGCGGGCGGATCCGCGGCAGCCGGCGGCGCTGGAGGCGGCGATGCCGGTCCCGCCGGCCGCGGCCGGGGCCGGTCACTCATGCATATCAATAGCCGTGTGTACTTGAGATTTCTCATGACATCATCATTACCTTGGTCTCCCCGCGGTCCAGGACCTCTGACCTTGCCGGGCTGGTCCACATTTTGGCACTGAAAGCCCTCCAATGATGGCCCTTTTCTCCTTCTTTCAGACCGGGGGCAGCAGCAAGCCGGCAAGACCGCATCTTCTTCTCCCCAGCTCTAGGAGCCCTGAGAAAGCGAGGATCTTCCCCCCAAAAAAAACACACACGCACGCAAGATATTGGCAATCAAGCTGCCACCATTTGGTAAAAAAAAAAGCTCTCTGCCGTGCATAATCTAAAGGGATCAGGAGCCGCATCCTCGAATCATCTTGTCACTTTCTACTGAAATGGGATTTTTTTCTTCTTCTTTTTTTTTTTTTTCCTTCTTCCTCCGTACACTGCGCTGGAAATTGCCGATGGCTTTACATCTTTATAGAGGCTAAAAAGTCTTCCGTGAGAACGAAGCGATTTACAATGCAAATAGAGGCCTATGAAGGGATGGATGCTTCTCACTCTTAACGCAGCTTGACGCACCTTAATAGCTGATTTTATTTTCTGGTATTAAAAGACGAATTGTTGGCTATCCCTGCCGGAAATTACTGGCTGAAAGGAAAAGTTCGGAATAAACTTTGAAGGCAAGAGATCTCTTTTGGATGTTATTAGCAGCACATACACAGAGACACACAAACCAGGTCACAACTACTCTTGGAGGAAACAACACGCCTGTTTGCCAGAAAGAATCTGGATTCTAGCAAGGAAAAAAAAAAAAAAAAAAAAAAAGCTTTGAGGGAAGCGAGTTGTTATCTTTGGTTATCTAGCTGTATGAGTGTTTTGGTCTTCATAAAGCTAGATAACCGAAAGTAAAAACTCCTTCAAGATCATCGTACAGCGTGCGAAAATGAAAGACCTACCGCGAGAGACAGTAAAAACTGAGAAAGGTCAGGAACGCTTATTGAATCTAACATTTTTACAGCTGAAGGTGGGAGTGGAGGAAATTAAATGGCATACTTATTCCAAAATATGAAGTTGTCAGATGGCACAGAGCGGATAGCCAGGCGCTGCACAGAGGAAATGGTACTGATGGTAAACAATGCATGTGCAACTATTGCTGTTGAATAAATAAATAAAAGGAAAGCCAGGCCAGCTAACGTTTAACTGGAATAAGTGGATTTTTATTTTTTTTTCCCTGAGAAAGCTATTTGGAAATGCTGAGTTTCATTTTGAGAAATGATTGATTGCAATGAAATGGCCTTAAAAATAAAGGTGGTGGCTGGTGATGATGAAGACGACGGTGGTGGTGATCAAACTGGGTGGACTGATGGACCGAACTGAGGAAAAAAAAAATCAAACTAAAAACCAACAACTGAAAAACCCCAAACATACCAACCCAAAGCATGTCTGTGTGCATCTGAGACAAAGCATCGGGGTTTATTTCAAGTAATATGAAAGCAGGCTTTCGGAAAAAGTTTAAGCTGAAGTGTGGAGCAGCTTAATAATTGATATCTACTGAGAACTCGGCGGAGCTGCACAAAGATGGAAAAAAAAAAAAGAAGTGATGGCCGATTTTTATTCTTCTATTCAAAACGCGAGCACAGATGCTTCTCTGTTCCGAGAGGGTTTCCTTGAGGAAGCTAGTGAAGCAGAAAGACATGATGGAGACGAGATCGCCTCCCCCCCCCCCCCCAATCCTTGTCAAAGTGTTAAAAAATGTTCTGTGTCTTACTCTGCGCCCTAGCATTGGAAATGAAAGTGACATTTACTCCAAAACCCACGTGTGCGCCTCCTCTCTTTTTGTTTAAGGATGATCAGATCTATCCGGGAAACAGCTCTGGCATCCCAAACCGAAATAATTAGGACGTATATAGACCTGACAAAAAAACCCACAAAACAAAACCAAAAAAAAAAAACCAAACCAAACCAAAACCCAAAAAACTGAAAGGGGGTGTGTGTATGTGTATGTGGGGTGGGGAGGGGATGTGGGGTGGGGAAAGCGGAGGGTCTGTCTTGCCTAATTGATTCCGTTAAACGGCGTGCAGGAGATGTGAACGGCTGGGCGCTCCCATTCCCACGCTCGGGGCCAAGTGGCAACGCCGTGCCCCGGTAGCCCGGTGACAGACAGCCCGGCGGGGGACGGGGACAGGGGGACAGGGGGACGGGGGGGGGAGCCCACCCCCGGTACCAAACCCCGCTCCTCTCCCTCGCAGCCTCCCCCCCCCCCGCCCCCCACACCCGAGTGCATTTCCCACCCGCAGCATGGCTGCGGGTGGGAAATGCACTCGGGTGTGGGGGGCAATCTTTGCAAAAAACCCATTTTTAAAAAAAAAAACAAACAAACAAACCACTAGTTGGGGTGCTAATTACAGCATCTTAGGCACCTCTTGCAGTGAAACCAAGCGGGATTAATTGCCAAGGGTTTAACGTTTTTCCTTTGGACTTGACCTAAACATCTTTCCCCAGGGGCGTTGTCAGAAACCCCACATCAGGTTTAAAATAAGATCAGAGATAAGGGAAGGCGTGTGTGTGTGTGTGTGTGGGGGGGGGGGGGGGGGAGAGCTCAGTCTCCACCACCCTTCTGCGCGCTGCTTTTTATTTCTATTTAATTTATTATTTTTTTTTTTAACTTTCCAACTGCACACAACATTGTTTCGGGGGCTTACATTGTGAATACCAGCAGGTCCTGGCAGCAGCCGGCGTGCTGTGGATTTAAAAGCAGAAGAGTCTGGCCTCAAAAAGTTACCCCTTATCCTCCCCACAGCTGCGAAAAAAAACCCAAATAATCGCTCCGCACTTTCGGCTCAGCGCCGGGACGCCGGCCAGGCTGTTTTGAGGTAAAAAAATCCCTCCTTTTGGCTGCGCTGCACGTGCCGAAGTTTTACTGCTGTAGCGACCGGTGAGCGGACCCTTGTTTATTTACATCCGAAAACGTGTTTTTTCCCCCAACCTTTCACCGCAGAGTGCCCGCACGCCTCTCATTTACTGCCTGTCCAGGGGTGCTATTTACCTAGAGCCATTGTCTACCACAATTAACATTTACATGACAAAGTACGCGGTTTTCTTTCTCAAAGAGCTTCAATTAAGGCAATAGGCTGTTTTCTGGGGAAGCCCACTGTTTACTTAGGCATTCAATGGGGTCAGTTTCCTTAAGCTGTTGCTTGCGTCTTGGTCTTTGATGCAAATTTGTGAGGGAAAACACCCGCGAAAAAAAACCCCATCACCATTATAATCGCATGTTGGCCATTGTCATATTAAAATCGCTTTGTACCTTATTAATGTTACGTGACTATCAACCAATAAAATACTTTTGGCTATTACTACTATTATATTACTGCTACTCCTTCACTGCTCTAGGAGCAAAGTGCCCCGTTTCTCCTCCCCTTTTGTCCTAACTTCTGGCTTGGGAAAAGGGAGCATGTGGAAATGTGGCAGCATGCCCTCCAAATTTATGCTTGAAGAGGTTCATGCAGCGAGTGACGCTTCCTAGGATTATCTATCTGCTAGGTGCCGTTTCCTTAAAACTTGTGGGGGCGGGGGGGGGAAGTAAAAAAATAAATAATCAAACCATACGCAGCTTTATGTAAGAGGGAAAAGAAAAAATAAGTGTAATTATCAGTGGACCAGTTCTTTGAAGGCTAGATTTAGAGAGACCAGATCAAGTTTATTTAGCATACCAGCGCATTGTAAAACAGTTGGAGTGAAGTTGCGGGTTGCGTGAGTATGCATGTTAACTAGCAGGGACCCAGGCTTATTCTTTGTGAAAAGGGAGCAGCAGATTGCTGTGCAAGGCCAATGTTAAAAAGGCAGCTGAATTTAACACCATCTGGAAGAAAAGATCCCTTCACGACTTTCTCACACCGTCAGACAAAACTAGTGTCTCTTGTTCTGAGCCCTTGTCTATGTGACCATACAATACTGAGTCATTATACTTTTGCTGAGAGAAAATTTGAGAACACAATATGGGTAACCAGTGAATGACCAAGTTTCATTGTGCCCGCTTAAGTCGATTGAAATCTACGTCTAGAGCCATGAATGGCAGCATTGTTTTCCTCACTGGGGCTGTACTAAATGTCAGCACAGTGTAAAGAAAAACTTGAAGTCTGCAAATAACTTACCAGATCTCAATTATAATATTTTCCCACACTAGAACTAATATCATTGCTAGGGTCTACAATGCATGAAATACAAAAAGAAGCAGGGTAAAAAAAAAAAAAAAAGAGTTCCTTTACAAGTTATTTTAGTCAGATAAACATTTTAATTTTCCTATGGGAACTGGGGTTTGGTGCGTAGAGCTCAGTAATTGTTTCCTGAGAAGTTCAGGTTACCAAACTGCTTCTTCTGTAATTAAGAAAATAAACTGTGCGAACAAGCTTGTATTCGGCAACTATTGCAACCCTCCAGCTTGGGACTGATAAAATGTTAATAAGTGCAGTCCATAGTACACCGGTCGCTTCTTCTGAGTCTAGGGGAAGATTTCTTGTTGAATGTTTAGCAGAAATAAGGCTGAAACTGATAAGCAAAGCAGTGGGAAATGTATTTCTCCAAGTGCTGGAGGAAATCCATCAGGGTATCTAGGTGTAGACCCAGGTACCAGAAGGAATGCTTCCAGTTCTCTCAGTTTTTACTACTACTTCCTTTTTTTTCTTTTTTTTACCCTCATTTGATAATGGTTTCTGTTATGAGTGCTATTCAGTTTAGTGCTCCGATTAGTATTCACGCACAGCGCAAACTACGAAACAGCTCAAAGACACTGCAAGGAGTTAGTTGTATGTGCTTGATTAGAATGTGTTTTATATCTAAGTGGCTGCGATTCTGTCCATTTTTCATAAAGCCCTGTACAGTCCCTGGCATAAAACCACAAAACAATGAGTAACTGCCCTTGTGGTGAATAAGACACCCCTTCAGCCTCTCTGCCGGCTGCCTCTCCCAGCAGGGCCATCACCTGCAGCACTGGGGACACTGGCGCGGTGGCCGGGTGGGCCTTGGTGCTGGAGAAATGGGTCTTTTCTGCCTTTACCCCTGCAGGAATGGCCCCTGGTATGAATGGGGATATTCATGAGTGCATCTCCCCCTTCCCTGAAGTTGCCATTAATATACATTAGCATAGGGTGGGTTCATTATTTCTGTTTAAATTAAAACACAAGTTGTGAAATATTTCATTTTGTGGAGAAGCCAAGGGTGCGCTGTCCGTTAGGGCAGATCCTGCCCTTCCTGTGTGAATTAAAAGTTGTTTTCTGATTTCTGTCGGCTACCTCCAGAAAGGGGGTGGGCAAGTGCGTAGCTGTCCCACAGAGACACGATGGAAAAAGTCCATTTTGATTTTTAAAATGTACACCACTTCTGTAGATTGCTCACCCTGGGGTAAGCACATTAATTATCCCTTACCGCTTCCATTATTTTAATTGAGAAGAAAGAAAACATCAGACTTTGACAATTAAATTTCCTAACTAAAGGGCAAGTGGTAAAAATTAGGGTCTTTTTTTAAGGGCCTTTCTGGGAAGGAGTGGGACAGGAGGAAAAAAGAACCCTTTGGCTTTACTGTTGTCCATCAACAGTAACCTGTTTTGTTCTTCCCAAAGTTCTCGCTTGTGTACAACTATAAACATAAATGTGTGTATGCAGGCATGTACATTCATAGTGTGTGGTGTACAGCTGGTACAGAGATTACCTGACACGGTCAGAGTCTAACACAGATGAACTTGCACCGTTGGCTTTGCAGGGAGCAGGACCGAGCCTCACACACCAGGCTGCTTACCTGTAGATTTTAGATATATATGTAATGCAGGCGAAAGGAAACAGGGTGTTCAGTCTGTGCCTTTAAAGCTAACGCTAAAAAAAGCTATTTTTCCCCACAATTCCATACAACTAATGCTAAGCTATGAGCTAAACCTCGCCGCGCTTGTCCTCCTAAGCACCACTTGGAGCCTGGGCTGCCCACTCCTGCTTCTGTACGATTTGGACTGGAAGCAGAGCAGGTCAATAACTATCGCTAGGCTTCATGGATTTGGATCTTGTCCCTTATCTGACAGAAATAACAGTAAAAATTTACTATTACAGGCTGGTTTGCCAAGGAGGCGGTGCACGTATTGTCCACAGCAGATGGAGAGCGGGACTGAGGGGAAGACCTCTCCCTGAGCCCCCATGGAAGGAAACGGCCTGTGCTTTGGCCCTGCGGCCTCCACGCCTGGGGGGCGCCCCCATGGCACAGGAAGGAGGCCGCGCCGGGCCCGAGAGCTCCGCCGGCCGCTCCGCCGGCTTGTCCCGCCCCGCTCCCCCAGCGGATCCCCCGTCGGTCCAAGCCCCAGCCACAGGCCGGGAGTGGCGGGCGGGCGACCGCCTACCGAGGCCGAGGCCGAGGCCCAGGCTCAGGCCCAGGCCCAGGCCCAGACCGGGCCCGGCCACCCCCCACCGAGATGGCGGCCGGCCGCCGCGGGGGCCGCCGGGAGCCGGGCATTGGGCCGCCGCCCACCTGGCCCCGCCCACCAGCGTCGCTGATTGGTGTTTCCCGGGAGACCGGAGGCGGCGGCGGCGCGGCCGGGGCCGGGATGCGGCGGGATGCGGCGGGCCCGGGCCGGTACCCGGCTTGTGTCCCCCCCTCTCCCCGCCCCCGGCACATCGCCCGGCCCCGGAGGCCGCGTTGCTAACGGGGGTTGTTAATTGTTGTTTAGCGGTTATCGCTAATTAGCGCTGCCTGCCGTAGGAGGAGCTGCCAGCCCTCCTTTCCTCCCCCCCACCCCGAGTACCCCGTTGCCGAGTAATTGAGTCATTATCGCTAGTCATCCTCCGGTGTGCTCTTCTGCTGGGGGGGGTGGGGGTGGGGGGGGCTCCAACCCCACCCCCAAAAAAGAAAAAAAAAAAGAGGGAAAAAAAATTCTGGGTCTTAAGCGGTTACTAAAGCCACTTAATAACATCATGCATGGACATTTAAACTTGTTGTATGCTGCAGAAAGGATTAGGGAGAAATCACGCTGCGCGGGGCTAATGATACCATCTTGGCTGCGGTGGGGTGTGGGGTGGAGCTTGACCCACCTGCCATGGCCACCACCCGCACCCTGCTGTCGCCAGGGCCATGGAACAGCACTTCGGAGGGCCCTGTCCTCACTTTGTAGCCAGGGCTTCCCCCCCCCCGGCTCTTTTCTTTTTTTTCCCTCCTCTGTGCTGGACCGTTGTTTGTGTTAGCTAATTTCCTGGCCAGATGGGACAGCAGCCCCTCAGAAGCGGTCATCTTCATGTTGGTGCTGTAAAGATAGGCTGGTTTTTGGACCCTGTTATGCGTTTCAGTGCCTTATAGCTAAAGGAGTAATGTTTTGGAAAGGACTCTTTGGTACCCCAGCCATTTGGGATGCTGTTCATGTTTATACCTGCCACCACTTGCCTTTGAAATTTTTGTGCATGGGCAACACCATAAGGCCATATTCCAAAGACTATATATATAATGGTAAATATATGGTATATGTATATAACGGTAAACACACACATATTTAATGCAGGAACAATCACAAGATGCATAGAGTTCAGGTGAAACTGATCTTGCTGCTCCAGGTGTAGGTATTTTGTTGCCGTCTTTTCCAGTTCCGTCAGCTCTTACTGAAACCTGAGGCATGTAATGTGGGAAAGTAATGGTCATTCACTCCTCCTGAACACTGATGGTTTAAATATCTATGCTGAAGCACGGTATGTGATAAGAACACGGGTCTTCTTCATTTCCATAATGACTTGTAGACTCTTATGGCTTTGATGGTGCCAAAAGCCGTGTGGTATGTGAGTAAGGCTGCAGTAGTGAATAGAATCAGCAGAACCATATGATAAAGAAAGTAAGGGAACTACCAATGCATAGGAGACTGTGATAAGAAACCACCTTCTGCTTAGCTTTTTGACCTCCAGTTTGTACATCAGCACAGAAAAAGTAGAAGTCAAAATGAACTTCATAAATAAATGACTATGTGAAACGGTTAGTAATTTGTCTTCTTTAGGTTCTAAGAAGAGTTTGTTGAGAAAAATTAATGTCCTGTGCTTTGGGTCAAAGCTTGGTCAGTCTGTCTTCGGACTCGAATAGGACCAGTATTTCACCTTTTGTAAAAGGACCTGTATGATCTGAGTGGGATCGTTTTAATTCCAGAATAAACTCTGTGCCACTGAAAAGGAGCATATAATTGTTTTGTAAAATCTGATTTTTTTTTTTTAAGAGATGTCTTTTCAAGTAAGTTACATTCATTCTGCTAATAATGTCAGTTCTCTGAAAGGGACATTAACATAAAAAATACTCCACTGTCATTGTCATGTAGAATATTATCTTTAGGAAACAAGAGTTTGGGGTGCTATAAAATAATATTATTATCATGAGAATAACTGTAATAGTTTAATGTAATTGGAATCTAACACACAATAACCTTGCATGAGAAAGCTGGAGTCAGTGACAGAAAACCTGCACAGCAAGGATGAGAGCACACATATGCAATTTCTTCTCACCTGTCTAACTCAGCAGCAGTTGTGGTACATCAGAAAATGTAAAATTAGCAGTCTTTTGTATAAAGTATGAATTACTGTCTTTGGCTACTCTCTGCCGCAGAAAGCAATTGCTCTCCTAGCATCTCAGAATTTGCTGTAGGTGCATGGGAAAGTATTACCTGGTGATGGTACAGGCTGAAACGAAGCCAGAGCTAATTCTTCACTTATTTTTTTATATTAAGAAATTGCTTCCAAACAGGCCATTGAAGCCTCCTTCTCTATGGTTGTAATTGGTGTAAGCACACGTTATATAGGTTACTGTTCAGGTGTGCTCTGAGGATTTTATGAGATACAAATATTTTACCAGTGGGCATAAATATATTGTTGGCAAACATATGAATATTAATTTTATGTCTTCCTCTAAATTTCCATAATTCTCAAATGGCATAAATTGGGTTTGTACGACAGCTACTTATATTTTATTAGCATATACATGGACATAATTGGCATATGCAAGCTTGCGAGTGCATTTGTGCCTGTGCGGGTAACTTTGAGTCCGGAAAACCTGTGTTCTGTATCTGCATGTGCATCATCAAGAAGTGGGCTCACTATGCTCCATCATACCCACAAGCTCTACCTCATATGCCTCAAAAAGACTTCATGGGCTGAGGGAAGACGCATAGTGTGACGCAGTTGCCAGGAGTGAGTTACATTTGTCACCCACCTGCCTATACTGTCAAGACATAAATCTTCCACTTCTTCCCTGCATTGTCCTTTACCACTGATGGCCAATGGGGTAGTCTAAAATGCAGTCTAAAAACTACACAAAATCAAGTAACCCTTTAATGACATTGTAATAAAATCAACGTTTCCTCTGGTAGTTGAAGAATAGACACTCCAGGATGTCATTGCAAATGATATCTAAATTTTCTTCTATTCTATTATTTCCATTCTTTATTTCCTATAAAGTGGTCTATTCCTACTCTCCTTTTAAAATTTGTCTTTTTCTTAAAACTGAAAGGAGAAAACAATGTTTAGCTTTCATCATTTAAAAATGATTCACCAAATATAGCTATGTTAGATATTATAACATCTTGCACATCACTACATTATTAAGTTAATCTAATGCCCAGAGTCATTACGCACATTCCTGGGTGTCCTTCTGATATCTCTCCAGTCCACTGGATTTTGAAGTGTGTTTATGTAAATTTTTCACTGATAAATAAATTACTATAATTGTAGTTGAAATACCACTCAAATTCTTAAGACCATTGCATCTAAATAATATATTATGCATTACTTAATTATTTATCAAGACTAATTCAAAATAACTGTAGGGCAAAGCATATATTTATTTTTAAATAGCACTTTTTTTTTGCACCAGGTACAATAATGTTCCAGATGTCAAAAAGAAAACAAAGAGGGAACAAAGTTTCCATCGTTAAATGTAAGGTTTTTGTTTAGATTAATAATATTGCACCAGTGACACCATTCTTACTGCAACCATGCTATCAATTCAAATACGTGTTGGCCAAATATATATAATTTCCATTAGCAGGAGGACGAAAAGGGGACAATTAGTGTGGGTGGAAGGTAAGTGTATATAACAGTAAGAGAAGAAGAGCATTTTTAACTTGCGCTGAGAAATAGCAAGGAGCTGGCAAGATTTTGGTGGCTATAAGTTTAGCAAGGAATGTTAGAGATGCATCAAGCACTGCAAAAATTAAAATAATGGGCTACGTGGGTTTTAAACCCAGTGCTCGATGCTGAATGTGGAAAGTCTCAATGAACTGCCTGGTGGTTTATTAGCAGCTGCTTTCAGGGGCACCATTTAGCTGCGCTTGCCAAGGAACTTTATTTTCAGTCTCATGCAAATTCTAATTCTAGACTGGGTTCTAATCACCACGTAGAAATCATCATAGGCATCATAAGTTCGCAGTGTACACACGATAGTTTTTCTTTTCCCTTTTCGGAACAGACCTTTATCTGGCTGCTAATGAAATACAGGAGATTGATTGCAGAAAACGTGCAAGGGCATATTTACTGTACCATATATAGTAAGCCCCGTTTGGTGCATTAGCATTAGCCATTTTATGCAAATTTAGTGAGAAAATGACTCGTGTATATGATTTAATATGCATCAGCGATAACTCGTAACATCCTTATAAGAAGAAAGAAATTAAAAATTCATTAGAAAACTAGGCTAGTGTCGCTACATGGTTAAAACATTATTAAAGCATATTTCAGTGTTTTGCTTACACTAGTGTTCTCATCATGGTGCCACCATTTCATGACAAAGAGCGTAGAGGAGAAAACATTCAACTTAAAATGTCTGCTGGCACACATCGCTGGATTTGTATGTCACTAAACAATGAACGAGCATAGCCTTGAATACCAACTATTTAATTAGCACTTTTGCCAGCCATGCATAGAAAATAGCTCATTTACATGCGTCATGCCTAGCGATAATTCCCATAAAAAGCTACCAATTTTTTGCTTAATGTATGTAGCATTCTAGTTTGCCAACGCAAGGAAATCAAAACATATGTTATTATTTTAAAAACCTTGAAATTCAGAAGTTTAATTAAAACATGTAAAGTCTTTACATTTCTCTTGGAGGTATATTTTAATTATTTAATTTAACCTTAAGTGGGCCATAAAAGGCTGGATACAACTAATAATTAAGAACTTCAAAGGGCAACAGAAACCCTCTAACAGTCCCCAGTTTAATTAAAGGCTATTGTTACAAGCCCCTTGAACATACAGTTACATTTAATGACAAGTGGTGACTTGTAAATGCTGCGTTTGAAAGATGCCACTCCTGTTCTAAACACTCTTGATAGATGATGCTGAAACATGTAGATTCTCCCAGTGAAATACTCTATTTTGAGCATAAATGGGGCACACTTGTGAAATTAAATATTTCTGTCACTGTGAAAGTATACGATTTTGAAGCATTTTTGCTTAGAAATATTCATTAGTTTTGTTCATGTCTCTCAATGTCTGCGAAACAAATAGAATATCACTGAAGGAAAAAAGACATGCCACTTAATGTAAATGAAAGTCAGCCATTTGAGCACATTTGGCTAATAACGTACAGTAAATAGACACACTCCCTTGTTGTACACACAGTAAACATAAGACACTATATTTAACGCAAATGCTTAATTCCTTAATTTAGTTTAAAACGTTATTCCACCCTCACCTAAGAAAAAATAAACCTCAGTGTATTCAATCAATATTCTCACAAGCAGCATATATTGAAGTATCTGTAGGAATGTAGTCCAAAATACCTGACAAATCAGAATATATTGCACAAACTATTTATTAGCCATGTATTGAGCCCAGTCCGTAAGGTCCCTGTTTTTTCAGGCAGTCGTCACTTTCCTATGGTGTCTCTTAAATGAGGCAGCTCCTATAAATAAGAGCTGCTAAAACAAACAGAGGCTTTAGGTTGGGCCTATTATGCGTAAAATTAAAATTTCTCATTAAAGGACACAATCTGCTGTATTTTGAGTTTTAAACTGGATTTTGACCTGTTCTTTCTATGTTTTTGTCCCTGTGGTTTTGCTCCCTCAGGTGAAGCCCAACCCTGTGCTTAACTAACCTTCAGTTACACAGAATGTTAAAGACCACAGGATGTTTGAACTTTCAGGTATCATCTGAGGAGTTCACTTAAAAATGAACGAAGGAATATATAATTTTAATGTTTTAATAATTTTTAAAACGAACAATTCCCCCCCCCCCAAAAAAAAAACCCCACACTTAAATAATTGCACATGGTTTAGTGATTTTAAGGAAGTTTATCATCTAGTTTCATGAATACTGAACTCAGAATCTGAATATACTTATTTACTAATGATAGTGCAAATGAAACAACTCAAATTTACTGTGTTTGGAGATGCTATAAATACTTGTTGGAAAAGTGAAAGAATAAGACTAATCAAGAAAGGTTAGCAATATTCTCTGGAAATCAGAAGGCAAGATTTAGCATGCAAAAAAAAGGTAATGAATATGTGGGAGAAAAAAATATCTGAAATGCAAATAAATATTTAGTGGAATCAGATACTAAGTAATAGGAAGAGAACTAAGAGTGAAAGTGGAAAACAAATGAATTACAAGGTTAAAATATGATTTTAAAAAAAAAAAGTAGCAGCAATACATTTTATGCCATATATTTAAAAGCAACATGTTGGGAATCGATAATTTCCACGTGGCACTATTAGACTGGAATACAGCATGCCATTAAAAAAAACCAAACCAAAACCTGCAATGAGTCAAACTGATGAGATTCAGAGAAAAAAAAAAGGGAAAACTGTTAAAGTGACAGAATGGAAGGATTGATTCAGGAGGAAACCTTGAGAGAAGTGACTGAGCTAACTGATAAAAGCAAATGTGAGTGGGTGCTTGTGTAGGGAGTAATCCCAGCTACTGAAGGCTTGATGGTGTCAACTGGTCACTCTTTGTATGTGCCCAGAATTTTCTCTGATATTGACAAAAACCTGGCCAATATAACCCAATGCAGAATGTGATTAGAGCAGTGCTGACATGGTGGTTTGTGTAAATGAGAAGAAACTGTGGAATATGTGGAAAAATTCCTAGTAAGAAGGTGGATGGTGGGATAAATTCAAAGGAAATACCGGTGACTCCATTGCCGCGGTCATTTAAACCCAGAGTGGAGAATACTCCAGAGAACCCATCGCGGGTTACAATCCTGTGTACTTAAGAGGATTGACTAGATCAGCCCTTAGATCTTTTTTCATCTCTAAATTTTTATGATTATATAGTCATATGATTCCAGGTGATTCTTTTGCCTAGAGTTAAATCTTCAAATAAAATGTTTTCTAAAGATAAATCTGCATAGTTCATTTGCACGTTCATTTTAAGAAGCACACGATAGAGACCTATCATGATAGTGTTCACTACCTGGCTACCATCGTGGGAGTAGTAGGAATACAAACACTGGTTTGAAATATAAATTTAAAAATCAGAAATGAAAATGGTTGGTTTAAGATGCACAGCCTTATGCTGAAGATCCCAAAGGCATAATTATATTAGATATAGGCACATTCCTTCCATTTATTTGACATAGATAGATATGTACTGCCATTGCCTTTTTCACCATTTCCTGCAAGACAGTGTCGGATTTATTCTTTTCTGTGAGCAGGTGAAGTACAGAGACATCATATTACATATCACTATATTATGGTCTATAGAAACGTATCACATGTTTATAAATACAATGGTTAAAACATGTACTTTTTAATGTCCTAGAGAATTTGCATTGTCCTTTAAAGACCCTTGCATCTTTCCATTGAAGACAGCGAGCGATGCTTGTGCTTGTGCAAGATCAAGATCTCTTTGTGAATCTCTGTAGGAAGTTAAAATGATTGAGCTCTCAAATAATTTATAAATTATTGTCTCTGAACAGACACTGGCAGAATACCAGGTCAGGTTAATTACAGAGGCACCTGCCCTGATTTCATCCAACATGGTGTGAGTGTTCAGCCACCTTGCTCAATAAGAAGAATATAGGCCACGATACCAAATTCGAGCACTTTTACAGTATGGCCTAAGAGCTGGTATGATGTCTCCGAGTTGGTTTAGGTGCCTTATTGGCATACATCCCTGCTATGCACAGCTTATAGTTATACATATATATACATATAGAAATATGTATATATGTGTAAACTATATAAACTATATTACATATTATGCAGATAAATTATATATATAGAGAATATACCCCAGTGCAGAATTTCTTAGTGTCTTTGTTTGCTAAATAAGAGAAAAAAATGTGAATTTAAAAAAAATTAAAATTAAAAAAATATGAAAGAAAAAGAAAAAAATATAAACTGTCAACCCCACCTCCATTTTAACTTTTTTTTCCCCTTACAGTTTCTAATAGGCTTGGCAAAGTCAGTGAATCACCTTTTGCTGACAAGGCCAACATTCAATAATATGCATTAGCCTTAAATTCATGTTGAGAGTAAATATGTAGAAGAAATAGTTTGGTGCATTAGTATTTTCTTAGTGCTAAGAATTTTCAGTTTGTAAAATGAGGACAATTAGAGAAAAAAAAGGAAAAAGGAAAAATAAGACATGAGAATACAAACCTGTGGAAAACATTTGGAAAGCCGTTAGAATTTTTCATTTCATTGGAAACTATTGAGGGAAGTTTGGTGCTTTCTGAAAGCTCCATGTTCTGGCATATATAAAGAGGAGGTTCAGGGGCGTGTGGAGTCAGAGGTACCAGCTATGACTTGGGTGCGTGGGGAAATAACTGAAAGCTCAGCAGGGCGGAGAAGGAGGATGGAGGAATGTGGCTCTTCGGTGGAAGGGTCTAGACATGCAGCAGAGAGACCTGGGTCTGATCCTGGGTCTGGGGGCTGTGTCTGTGTTTTCTTATGTGGTCGCGTCTGCTCTAATGTGGCCATGCCGAGTTTCATCACCCCAGCTGGATGTTGGCATGGATTAGATGATACGAAGGGTTGGTGCAGGTCCTTCTTTATAGCGTCTGTGCCTCTCAGCTCCTCCCGACTCCACTCCTGCTTGTTTCTGCCTTCCTAGGCCTTTTCCCATGCTTGCTGTCTTTTTCTCCTTACCCGTGCAGAAGAGGATTCTGCTATTTGAAGTAAACACAGAGAGCAAATACATAGCTGCTGCTTTTGGGATGACAGCTTTGCTGCCCTTGAGGGTACATAAGGGTAGGAGAAGAGCGTGCTGCAGTGGGGGCATCAGTGCTAGAAATCAACCTTTACAAACCACAGC
This sequence comes from Rissa tridactyla, assembly GCF_028500815.1. Taxonomy (NCBI): domain Eukaryota; kingdom Metazoa; phylum Chordata; class Aves; order Charadriiformes; family Laridae; genus Rissa; species Rissa tridactyla. The sequence continues at coordinate 5,818,815 of NC_071497.1, forward strand.
ATATTCTGGCCTTTTGACTTTGGTTGTCTCCAGTGACAGTTAATAGAATTAATTCAGATTTGCCATGATTTAAAACAAGATCAGAATCCAATACTTTTCTTTTCTTTTTCTTCTTTTTTTCACATTTTTCTAGCCTTGTTTTGCCTTTTCTTCCTTTTCATTGCAATACGAACAGAAGAAGGATTCCTGCTTCATGCATTTTTGCAGTATTTAAATAAGTGATAGGGTGAGTCTGACAGGTTGAAAAGTTTGTATTCCAGAGCCAACCCAAGCAGAAGTACTTTAGGTGATGGTAGAAGTATGATTATTGAAAGATAACCACATAGCTATTATGTACGTCCTAATTCTCTGGTTGGTTAACTCTCTGCCAAACAGCAGCAATGCATTTGTAGAGTATATACTTAAATAGAAATAACTGTGGAGTGATTAAGAAGATTAGAAACTTTTCAGCCAATCAGAATGTAAAGTATTGCAAGCTGATAATTAACTTCACATAGTAATTGACCATATCTACACAGTAATTTACAATAAGAAATCAATTTTGTTACAATTTTGCTATGAAAACTCATTCTGCTATGTATTTGTGAAATTTATTTTTCACAGATATAGTTAAAATTCTAGATGAAATTTTATTCAACTTATTGTGAATGTGGCTAGAAATGGCTTATTGCAACCAAGCTTGTAAAGTTCTGAAAATGTTGCTCTAAAATACTAAGGTCTGAAACTTAATTAGTAAGTAAAGAGATATCTTTTCCATTTCTTGAATAAATTTAACAAAATGACATGATTGGTGTTTTTTGCCACAGTCTCTTCCTTCAAGTTAAGTATGAAATGTGTGCATAAATTGATAACGAGCCTTTCTGTACAATAAATTAGGGCCAGATTACAGAAGGTTTAGCTGTAGTTTAATCAATATTTCACAAAACAAAGTTTTTTTCACAAAGTTAGGAAACCTGCTGAAGGAAATAACATCAATTCTACCTTAACTAGTTATGATGTGAGAAGGATTCTGATCTATTTTTAAATTTGTGTATACATGTTGGTTATGATTTAAAATATTCCACAAAATGTAAATTTCAAGTAGTAACTGAAGAAAATATAAAATTATGGTGTATTCTAAAATAGAAAAAATTGAAATATTCCAGTCTGTTGATCTTGACTTATAAATCAGGATGAAAATAAAACCATTTTCCTATCTTTATTTCCAAAGATATTCCAAGTAATACAGCATTCTCATCATGCCGTGTAGCACATGTATGTATGTGTATGTGGAGTATATGTACGTATGTATGTGAGTATGCGTATGTGTATATGTTTATGTTTATGTATATGATGTAGAGGTATATGGAGAGAGGACAGTTCATATATCAAATCCTTTATAAATGTTTATTAATTAATCTTAAAATAAGGTATGTTTGTCAGGCTGACTGCTTGGATTATTATATTTTTTTAAAAGCAGGGAAATCTCTCAACTGCGTAAGCATTGTCTTTCATAAGACCTTGAAAGAGGATCTTACTTCACCAGAATGATACATATATATTTTTAAAAAAGTTATTTTCTGTATTTTAAAAAGGCCTGAGAGAATTGTTGTTCTTCAAAACGATTTCTTTTTTTTTTTAATTTTAAATTCTACTCTCCATGAAGAATCTAAATACCCGTGTTTTCACTGGGAAATTTATCTGTTGCTATCAGCTTGAGTCAGTAATGGGCACAGCTCAGTTGGTCTTGCAGGCGCCTAACTTTGGGCTTATTTATACAGGGATGTTTAAGGAAAGAGCTGATGTTCAGTATCGTTTATGAATGAAGATGTTTAGTGTGCTTTAACTAGTGAACAACTGGTATTAATTACTTTGCCAAAATGTGTCTTCTGTTTGGACATGAGCACAAAGTGTAGATGGAGCAAGGGCGTACTCAGCACTACTTGGGAGCCAGTCTGGACCTTGCTCTGAAGTGACATCAAGTTTTATTCTGAAGTGATGCATTTTATTCTTCTGAGTACTGGCAACTGATTTTTTTTTCTCATCTTAGCTGCACATTTAGGTGACAACTGGCTTATCTTCAGTGAAGAGAGAGTCCTACAGCAACTTGACAGCTAGTAGCATGATGACATTAGAAAAGTGAAGGAGTTCAAAGCAGGGCAACTGGGAAAGGAAAATAAATTTTAATCAATTACACATAGGCTTCTTACTTATTTTGAGAAGTCAGCTGATTTCAATAACTAAGGCACATTTTAAGAAGAGGTGTCTTTGACTTTTGAATTAAGAGCTGACATATCCAACATTTCAAGAGATTCTGTGACAGGACTATAGAGAACTAAATATTCATCCTTATGGTCCTAATGTTTTGGTGTAGGAGAGTCCAGCCTCATGTAAAATGAGAAAAATGCAGGGTCAGTGTTCTTCAGTTCAAGGGCTGCTTATTTAATAAGTATTCACAGAAATCAGAACTCCTAATTTGCATTGGTGATTGACTGGTAATTAAATAGATCATCTTCAGTAAGTTTCAGATAAACTAAATCTTATGGAAGCCAATCTCATGTGTCAGTGGCTTATTTGATCAAAAATATTTTTAAAGCTCCTCAAAGCATCTTATCCTGAAATTCATTCCAGAGCTGCATCTTCTAAACCTGGAGACCTTCTGAATAACATCAAGAAGCGTTAGATGAATGTCCATTTAGAAGGCAAGGTACTGTCCTCTAGATATTGATTTAGTTAAAGATAAAATTAAATTCAAATATTTATCTGCAATAATTCTTAGAAAGGCCATCAACTTTTGGAAAGTCCTGATGTCACTTATTTTAGCAAAACATGATAAATAAATGAAATAAATCTAGAGAGGGTAATGTTTCTGGAGAATTTAAGCAAATCTATTGGAGCAGATAGGGAGAACTCTTAACCCAAAGGTTGTTGTAAAGCGTACCTCACTTCCAGGCAGCTAGGAAAAGGATTTTGAACTTCAGACATACAGTGGTGGTTTTCAGGAATATAAACTTGCGTGATCATCCTTTCAGTAAGGGTCACAACCGACACTGGATTTCAGGATAAGGGTGACAACTTTATCAGTAAGTTAAATATCGCAGCAATTAAGTGCTGGATCTCCCTGCCACTGGGGTCAAGCACAACACTCGGCTGACCTTCGTACAAACTCTATGTAGGTAGAATGCTTACGGCAAGTTCATCCAGGAGATTCATCTTCAAAAACAAGAATCAAGCAAGAACTTTTCTTAAGGAAAGAATCAGTTTCATGGTGCATGAGACTACCTTATTCCTAAGCTTGACAGTTTAATGCCAGTCCCGTTTTGATGTGTTTTAATTTAATCTTGATGGACTCATCTGAGGATTTTATGTCTTCATAAGTAGATTCTTAAATTAAGTAATAACAAATACTTTATACATTATTATAAGGGCTCCTTTCCCCGTCACCCCCCCCCTTTTTTTTTTTTTAATAAAAGTCTGTAATGAAAGGAAAAGACACCAACCAACGTCACGGTGTACATAGGTTAGGTAGATACTGAAGTTTTAAAACTGTAATGGTTTTGTCAGGTGATTTTTTTTCCCCCAGGACCCAGCAAAGATACAACTCTGCAGAAAGCTAAGTGCCTTCGTGATATGCTCATTTTAATTTTTATGGAAGCTGAGACTCTTCAGCACCTTGTAGTAGACACTCAACAGCAAAAAGGCCCTCCATTTCCTTCTCAAATGCAGAGGAAAGAACAATAGACTAAAATCTCAAGACACAGTCAATGTGCCCTCAAGGAAATTTCTTTCCTGACCCAAATCTAGCAATCAGTGAAATGTAGTGTAGGACATCAGGAATTTCTGACAGAACAAGCTGCATCTGAAACGCAACTGTTCCTTTCTGAGCTTTAATACCAAGGAAAATGGCAACCCCAGAACCAGCGGAGAAGATCAGTAAAATAGGCGGGTGGGAGATTTGCAGTTGGCTGCCAGCAGAGGCAGATTTATATGAATATGGACAAATACGTACAGGGTGGCCAATCAATCAGCTTTGTTACTGGATGGTCAAATCTCCTGTCAATCCAAGAGAGCTTAACTGGTGTGCTCCCCATGGAGGCAGAGAACGGTGCTGTCGTACAACTGAATCGAGCTTAAAATTCCTTTTTCTTTCCCTGTGCTGAGCCCTTTATCCTAAACACAACATAGAAATAAAAATTATTACACAGTAGAGTAAACATTTGCCAGAGTAAGAAGGAAATACTCTTAAGCTTTAATTTACTAGACATAATATAAAAATACCCAAACAATTCTACTTCGTATTTGTGACCATTCTCTATGTGAATAAACTGGTCCTGGATATGTTTTAAATGGCAAGGTTTGTATCGGATTTGCTTTTTGTAAATATTTTTTTTTGGTTGCTTACTAGCGAGCACTGCAGTGGCTTTTCTTTCTCCTCAGATTGTAATGCACTGTGTGGATGTCTAAAGTCCTGCAACATTGATGATAAAACATCCAAGCACAGAACCTAAATTTTGAGCTGCAGGGTATCAGTACTGATATACTGGATATTTACTACATGTGGTCCTAAATTGCCTATTACTGAGGGATTCTTGCTTTCACTGAGGGCATGTAACGTGTCTTTATTGAATTAGGCCAAAAGAGAAGAACATAGGAATGGAACTGTTTGAGAACAAAGTAGATGGAAAAAAAAAATATTCCTATTGAAGACTTTCATTTTTGCTGAAATGTTTTGATTTTCTTCTGGAAAAAAACCCAAACAAATAACATATTTGGGTTTATTGTTGTGGAATTATATCTTTCTGTGTTCTAATGTTGTTTCATGGGTGTTGAAGGAGAGATTCCTTTCCTCATATATGAAGAGGGCAATATCGTCTCCTGTCTAACCAAGTTCTAGACATGTGATTGGAGTTGCATAGCTGCAAGTGCCTGCACGCTGAAAACAAACTGGTGCATAAAGGAAGAAAACACCAACAGAATTACAAGACTTTTAAGGAGACATGGTTCAAGATTTAAGTATGGGAATACCTGCAATTAGATTTTAAAATGCCAAAATAAGAAATCATGGGAAACTGAATTTTGTATTAAATTTTTGAACTTAGATTATTTTACGGTTGCATATGTGTTCTAGAGAACAGAAACTACCCTTATGTCTCACATAGAAAAGAATCAGGGATGGATTTAAAATGGAAGAAAAAAATCAACAGGAGTTTAAAAATACAGAAATTTAAGTGATAACCAAGCATGCTAGCTGGCATAACTAGCTTAACCTAAGTCATAATATCATAACCGCTAAATCCAAGAAAACGTTATCTTCATCTAGAGATAATCTATGAAATGTGACTTAAGCCTTAATTTCGTTGTGCAGGCGTATTCTTGCCTAGGTTAAACAACAGCTAAGAGGCATTTTTCCACTGTTTTTCTTTTCCCCAACTTATATATCCACTTCAAACATCACTTTTATCAGTTTGGACAATAGAAATAAAATCAAGATCAGTGACTAGTGTAGATAAAATGTGGCTGAGTAATGAAGAGCAAGATTCTTTCTACTATGACAATGAGTAATTTAAGCAATCCTGTTGATTCCCCTGCTCAGGAAGTTGGCAGATTCTCCGCCTAGACAAATGAACAGCCAAGATCAAGTCTCTGTTTGTTTTAAAAAGTGATTTCAGTCACAATCATCACCATCAATTTTAGCAATGGTTTCTGGTAATCTAAATGAGCAGAAATTGAATTCAAGTCTGCACTTCTAAACCCCCATCTATTACTCTATATAGATAGTAGTGTAGTCCTCAATTTCTGCATTAGTTTTAAGTTTGCATCCCTCCATTGAGAACATTTGGTTTTCCCTGCACGGGACTTTGGCACAAAGAGCAGAGTCCCTGGATTTTTTAATTGCAAGTCTGAAATTGCTGCAGCAATTAAAGGTGATAATTTTTACTCATTAAAAAACTTCTTCCGAACCTTAATTACAAAAAAACCAAAAAAAACCACAAACAAAAAAACCTACCCAAAACAAAAAAAACCCCAAATCCTGCTTATTTGCTTGATCAATTAACTTAATAAAGACAAAAATATTGTCAGAAAGATGTTCACCTAAGACTAAAGTGTACTAGCCTAAATTAAGGATCGGAATTATTTTTCCAGTTGGACCACAACTTTTTGTGAAGTTTTTTTTTTTTTTTTGCTGTCAAGCATAGAGGTAATTTAAAGGTATAGATGCAGTTTAGAAGTTAAATGTGCATTTTTAAAATATATTGCATCTGGATACATGTTGCATCAAAGCTGAGTTTCCAAATTCATGTTATAAAAAAGTGGTTTGGGTATTCTGATGATTCTCTCGTATTTAATCTAATAGTATGGAGAATAAAAATTTCATAGTTACGTTATTGTGAACTTTGTAACTTTCACAAGTAACAACAGTTGTTACAATTTAAAAAGTAATCTTAAAATATCTTTTCTTAACATGACCTTAAAAATCTAAAAATGAAACTGCAATATACCTAAATCAACATATAAATCTAATTTATAAATTTTAAAAGAAAATCAAAAGAGTACTTCAAACAAGGCAGTGTTTTTATGGTAGTTAATAGAAAGATACTGCAACATACAATATGAATATAAATGCCGGTAAATATGATATTGTCAGCGTGCCAGTGCTGTGTTGTTTGAAATTAGAAGTATGTTTTATGAACATTTAGAAATATAAATTATACCTCTAAAATAATAACAATAAAAAAGAAAAATTTATCAATAATGGCGTTCTTTTAGTAAGCAAGACATGCATGGAAAAGAATGTGGTAAAAATCTAATAATGGATAATTGACAAGAGTTTGTTTTTTCTGTCTATTTCTCCATCCACTTAAAACCTAATTCTTTTCCCCTATGTATCTGGAAAGTAGTCAAAAAATGACAATTCATATGCTTTAGCGTTCCACTTTTTGGGGTTACGCAAAACGTCCAGTTTGGCATTAAGGTGCCTTTCATTACTTGCTTTTCTCAAAGACTTATTCTCTCATTTTGGATCAGGTTGTGCCATTGATTTTTAACTAGAATTCTCCACTGACTCTAATAGGAGGTTCTGCTAAAAAAATCAATTGCCTGATCGGGATCAGTGCGAGATTCCTCTGAAAGAAAGAACCAGGCGTCTCATAAAAATAGGATACGTGGAAGTACTGATGGTGTGGCAGCAGTATGAATGCTGGAAAATGAAAGAAGAGTTGATGGCGAATGATACTCAAAAACAGAAGCAGAGTTAAAGGTGATGTTTTGGCTTTTGGGTCTTCTTCAGGCCATAAGCTGAAAACTAACATTTTTCTGTTTCTCCCTCAGCCTGAGGAAGGCCTCAAAGACAGAGCATTGCCTTTAACCTTGTTCTGTATTCCAGCATGTATTTTAAAGACTAGAAAAATGTTGTTGGGGCAAAAGGAGAGATCAGAAGAAAATGGCCGTTATTTTTCTTAACTAAACAGACTCTGAGAACTATACCCCCAGAGTTACTCTAAATTCAGTATTCTGTCTAGGGAGGCTGCTGGTAAATAATTAAGATGGCTCCTGACTTAACTAAGCCCAATTATAGATCTAAACATTCCTCTGAAAATCTCTGTCTAAACATTTCCCTAGCGATGGTGTTTTAAGCGGAGGACCTGATTCAGCCATCCTGACTTTCATGGTATGATATTACTTGCTCACGGAGTTTCATTGAGGTTAAAAGGCCAAATTCTAATCTCATCTGTACAAGGGGTACATCTTGAGTAAAGCTATTAAGGTCAGAGGAGTTACTTTAGATTTACAGCAGTGTAAGTAAAAGCTTATAGGGTATATTCACATAAGATTTATTTATGCTTGTAAAGGTTACATGCTTGGGCACCCAGGTTTTCTCTTAAAGATACAAATTTCAACATTCATGTCATGTTTTGTATGCCTACCTAATTTACATATTTCCTATAAATTATTGGTTTATAATTCACGTGTGAATGTAAACTCTTTAAAATAATCTGTCCTTGAATTTGAGGAGGTATTAGAGGGGGGAATATTAACTCTTTTTTCAAGCTCAGGAACGGCAGCTTATTTCTTCTCATGGAGATCTCATATAGTCTCATTCCTGTAGTATATCTGCTAGCATGCTCTGCTAAAAATGGGTCTGCCTTTGACAGATGTGGCCTTAGGCATGCAGAGGCTGTGACATTCATGGGCATAATGTATGAAAGCCTAAAACACAGAGGACGCAGCTTTCTGACTTTCTCAAAATAAAGTGATGGAATCACACCGACTTTGTAGCAGTGCATGCAGCCTCCATAAGAAACCAAAATGTTATTGTTTACAGTTATAGGAATGGCCAAAAAATAATACTTAGCACATTTACTTGGTCTGCCACAACATTGCACAAGCCTTAACTAATTCATCAATAAGATAGGTGATTTGACATGATGCCTTTTCTGCTTAGTATAGCCATAGCTTTGGGTGAAAAACCCCCAAACATTATATATCAGTGAACAAAGTTGTGCCAGAGAACAAACCACAGCAAAGTCTACACAGCCAGGAGTGTTTCCATGACAAAAATATGCAGAGTAAAATGCAGAAGACAAGATATATCCCTCCTGAGCCTAATTTGTTTCAGTTAGGTTAACCAGGAGTATTTTTTTTTTTTAAAGTGTTTTCCACCTAGTGGTGGAGCAGTAATGGAGTACCTCTTTAACTCTGTGATTACTGTTGTCCTAGACACTTTCAAAGTGGCAGCTTTGTAAAGAGAAGTCAATAGCCCCACTCTAGTTCTTCCTATCCACCACCAATCTCTGCTGGGCTCCCAAAGAGCTAAGTTTCACAGTATGGAGCTTCTAAGCACAAACAAATTCTGGTAGGCAACTGTCACCTATCCGATACTTGTCCTGGATGGAAAAATGTTTGTCATTTTTTCTGTGGTAAATTTTTATCATGCTGGTTAATTGTTTTTTTCTTGGCATTGGTACATACTAATGAAGATAATACGTGTCCAGATGTCCATGACTGGCCTAAGTAGACTTCCAACCATGTAAGACATCATGGACTAGTGACTGGGCTATGAAACGAACCTAGAAGATATTTCAAAGGTGTAATAAGAGTTTATAAAAAGCTTATGCCAGAAGATGTAGGTGGGAGTCCTGTCTTTGCTTTAGTAAGATAAACACAAGTCCTCGCTGTGCAGAAAACAGCCAAATTTTTTAACCGAGCACAATGTTTTACAGAAAAAAGGAACAAATAAAAAACCCCACCAGCACACCAGCACTCTTGGAAAGCATGGAAGCAACCATTTTCAAAACAGGAGGCAAAACGATTTGACAGATACAGCAGTCCAGAGAAAAATGAGAAGTGAGATTTAAAATCCTGAATAGAACTGTATCATAGATTTTGAGATAACAAAATGTCCCGTAGAGGAGAGCACCATGCTATGGGCATTAGGCTTACACTGGGTTTACATGGCAAACGTAATGGGAGTGCCAGAAAACGCTTCAGTAGACAAAAATGGCAACAATTGGCAATGAACTGGGATCGCAGAATGACAATGTAAATGTAGCTGAGATTCAGCTATGTTATTCAAGCACAGTTTTTAGTATCCTGTATTTTGGAGTGAATGATTTTTGACCAAAGAAATTGAGGAAAACACAATATTTTTATTGGATGTGAGTCCGGTGGGGACAAAAATGAGTGGTGCTGCTTACTGAAATGCATATGGACAGCTTTCTGAAACAAACACCCAGGTCTTTTTAAGCTATGAAAGTATATTTTGCACTGATTTGTGAGTATTTACATAATAAATATAGAACTTAATTTTTCATATCATCACTTTCAATTACAGTTTGCAATGCCTTTGTATTTTTCTAATATTAAAATTTTACCTATAGATATAGATTAAATGCTTTGGAATGAACTGTAATTTGTACTCCGTATAACTCAGTGTTTCAAAAGTTATTTTTCTGGCTTCATGATTATGTTCTTTTTACTTACATGTAAAAACTGTCAATTCTCCCTGTCCATTAATGGTGTCTAGGTAACCTACTGACATGCAAACTCCAAAGCGATGCTGATGTATCCCATTTCTTGACTATTGGGGTTTCAACTGCTCCGTTAAATAACCTTGTTCAAAATACCCATGTATGGTTGCATGAGTAAAACAATATATCCCATGAAGTTGCAAATTGCAGGTTTTCGGATGAGATATCATGTGTTTAGATCTTAGGATGCATCCAGTAACTACTGGCATTTTTCCAGTGTGTGTGGTATTTACAGTCTAAACAAAATAAAACACTAAGCCACAGGTGTTATTTAGTAACTCCCACCACAGAAAGTAAGGCAATCTACTCTTAATGAATGAAATCATGGTCAAAACTGAAAGGAATGTTTTAAACCAGAAGAGAGGAAATGATATTTCTTAAGATGCATAATTGACGTGTGAAACTCACTTGCACAAGCAATAGCCAGGATGATGCTCCATAGGGGTGCTATGGAACTTGAATAGCCACAGTTATGTTATATGAGAAGTTATAAATTATATGCTGTACAGATAATTAATCAACAACTAAAAGGAAAAAAAAAACCAAAACAACTTTTCCTCTGGACTGGTAACTTCATCATGGGCCATTCTTGTGCGTAAATGATTTTTCTTCTGTGTAAATGATGCTGGCCAGCCATAGAGTCAGGATGATCTGACCCAGGATATCCATTCCTATTCTTTTTTTCCATTGGATACATAATTCCCACAGAACCAATGGAAACTGGATCTGGGACAACAATTAATTGGAATTGTGATTAAAGGTTTTGTATAAAAAAAACCCCAAACAGTAGAGAAATTGTAGTAATATAAAGTACATAAACCAGTGTGGTCCTTTGGTTGTAAAAATTGAAGATATCTTAAACTTAAGAATTTTATAGGACATCAATAATTTTATAGTTTTAGGGCTACAGTGTTTTAAACTTCAGCAAAAGTGATTGAAACAAGGTTTCTTTAAGCTACTTAGAAGGCATGTTTCTTTAATATGACTATTTTATACATCGAATATTATTCCATTGAAATTTTAAAATGAAGCTTTCTTTCTCTCCGTAAGAGCACTGTAAAAGCGTACAGCCCCTTCTTCCGTAAAATCTGATGTAAGCTGTGCACCTATAGTCCTTTTCTGTAAAATTTAATCCACTCTTTTTTTTTTTGAGACAGAGGAAGAGTCCTGAAAGTCTTTTGCATGTATCTTCTTTTACTGTTTTGGGGGGTTTTTTGGTCTGATTTTCGCACAGCCCTTTTTTTTATGTCTTCCGATATGCATTTTGCTCTCTCCCCGAGTCTCAGTGAAGCTCTTCTGCCTCTTTCTTCCACACACCTTTTGACTTTCCCACTCTTCTCATTCAAGTACTGCGGATGATCTTTCTCTTAAGTTCGTGAAGTATCTCTGAGTGTAGATCATTTGTGCCATGAGGTGATACGGCAATCTGTCACACCATCCAACAGTCCCAAATTGGTTTAGTACCTTTAATAAACAGCCTGGCATAAATATGTGAAAATCTTGCCCTTCTTTACGTGACTAGGAAAACACGTGTGTTGCTGGAATCATTACTTAAAGACTTTTCCAATTGTGACAAGAATCACAAGACCAAAATTGCAGGGCACTTTATGTATGCTTAACCACCATAGAAGCCGTAAAAAGGGAGAAAATTTACAACCTTGCAGAGTATAAAACATCTCAAGATCATCTCGACATGTGCATATGCATTCTGAAACTGCAGAACATGGAGATTTTAAAGGTGGGCTAAATCATTTCAGCTCTTTTGTTATCAAAATAATGTAATGAATTGGTAGCGATGTCATAAAAGGCTTTTCTTAACATTCTGCTATAGTTCCCTGATATCTTTAAAAGTTCAGTTCCAATAAAAAGATATATAAACCTAAGCTTTATTAATCATGTCTGCCTACGCACAAATATGCAGACTGATAGGACATTATAGCCATCTCATCGCTAGTGTTAGGATGTAATTTCTTGCTCTTTCTTAATTAGACTTAAATTCCAAAGTCATGTCTCATAAACTGGGCTCATTTTAAGATCCAACTAACATTATTTTTGTTACTACATGCTTCCCATTCATTAAGAAGTAAACACCTTTTTTTCCATCTGGGTTATCTGCATTACACGCTAAATAAAAAAAAGGAACGAAGAGCTCTAAGTTTTCCGTGACAACACAGGGAGTCCCTCTCTCTGAAAGTGACTGCTGAAGGTCTCAGGCCTCTGACCCAGCAGACCATCAAATACATACAGCGTGCACACACCAGAAAGCATAACCATTATCTGAACCAAATCCTTTCTTAGGAGTCCCAAAGTCCTGCTTGGGCTTGGTATCACACCAGTGGTTTGATGGGATATTATAATCCTTTTTTTTTTCTTTTTTTCCCTGTCACGTAACAGAAAAAAATGGAGTAAATTATCTTTAACTTTAAAAAAAATCTTTTAACCCTGTATTACCTACATTCATGATCCTTTCTTGATGAAAATAGATGAATTAATTTTTATTTGAATGTTGAGAGACAGTGTTTGCTCAGCGTCAAGAGAGTGGAAGAAAAGTTTCAGGAACATGTTTAGCCACAGAAGCCAAGTCAGCCAAGGACCTTTTAGGTTGCTATATAAATTTTCTTGAATGCAAGATATTCTTTTGAAGCATTATGACTTACAAGGTGAGAGGTGGAGGGAGCCAATAACAGATGTTGTACTAGAATATGCCATTTACCTGCTTTCAGCTGCTCTGGCTCAGTTTCTGGACTTTAGTTTTGCTGTATGCAGAGGGATTAGACATTTCTTCTTAAAACCTAAGATACATTTTAAAGACATAAGTATATATTTGAAATAAAAATACAAGATTCCAACAATAAAGGAACTCAGAAACTAAAATTGACAGCATTTTTCTGTAATAATTTTGCGCTACAGAGGCCATTATTATAGGACTGCACTGGAATCATAAATAATACCTTCAATGAAGATAACAGCAATAAGGAAATCAGTATGTTAAAAACATTTAGTCTCGGCCTGTTTTAAAAGATGTTTTCCCCTGCCTCTATGCCACTACACAGAATACAAACACAACATCAGTGAGGGGAAAAATTAACGCTTGCCAAATTGAATACAGCAAAGAAGGAGGGCACTGCAATGCCATCTGCAAACTTCTAATTAAAAGAAGGTGTTGAAAATTAAATTCAACGACTATGGAAGAGAACTGAGCTTGTCCCATTAAATACAGATTTAATGTGGTTTTCAGATGCGCTGCGCAGAGCAGTGCCACGTGGCGAAGGCACCTCCACCCCCTTCCAGGGAAGAACCCTGAAATTTTCTTCGTGGTACTTTCGGAAATACACGACTAAGCATTATTAGAAAAGGCCAGCGCGGGATGAATGGCACACACGGTGCCATTGTGCAGGTTTTCAGCTGTAACAGCAATCAGGCCCTTGCACTGCTTGTGTGACTTTTTTAGTCCCGGCTATTGATCATAACCCTTCCCTGCTCATACCCTTGTCATCTTGAGCGCAGGCATGGGACCAAATGAGTTTTACTTCACCCTCCTTACACTCTTTCAGGGAAGAGTGCTATCAAAATAAAAACCCGACACCAAAGAATGGGGTGGTAATAGTTCTGTGTAGCCAATTCTTTTCTCCTTGCAATACTGTAGGGTTTTTTTCTGGGGAGGATGGAAGGCAGAGTGCAACTTTCCTTTCATAGACCAGGACAGTGACCGTGGTGAAACGCAGCTCAGCAGTGCTGCTTTTTCCACTGTTTACTCTTTTGTTTGGGGCTTCTGGTTGTGAACCTGCAGATCCAGGAATAACATTATTCCAGTTGCTGGACTTTGCACCAAGACTAATCTGTTGCTTCATGTTGTATTACATGACCGACTATTTTAATTGATACTCATTAGCACAGAAATCTTTTTAAAAATATATTTTCATGGTATTCTATGAGAAACTAATTTTCAAAATCACACAGAAAATACTTAAAACAACAAAACGTATGCAATAATGATCAGATAGGGTTTTTATTAGGGCTTTTTCTTCAGGGTCACTTTCAATGTAGAACAGTATTTTGCACAGAGAAAGTTAATGCAGTGGATTACTCTCACACATTGGATTGTGCTTTCGTGCACATGCCTTATATTCTGATTCAATACTTGTGCTACGTGGCGTGCAGTATTATCCTGCTATCTTGTTTTGTTACCTATATTATGACCTGTTATTTCTTATTTCACAAGGCTAGGAGTTTTCAAAACAGATGCGTAGTTTGTCCTAGACTAGGAAACTTGCATGAATATATATTTGCAAAAGTACCAATATTGGCATTTATGGTACTTCCGCCAAGGTAACAAAGATGTACCTACCTACATTTTCATGGGTCTTACCAACATTAATGGAGTAAGGTTTTTGCTGAAATTATATATATATATTTTTTTATTTCATTTTTTTACCGATACTCTATTGCTCTGGCTCTATTCAGTTCCACAGAAATCAAAGATGGTGAAGACCTAATAGGTTATCTAATAGTTTTCTATGCCACTGTAGGATTGTTCTTTAAAGTATATTCTTCAGCGGTTTGTCTTGCAAAGAACGGGAGTCCACTGTTTCCCCGGGGAAACTTTTCAACAGTCTAATAAAATTCACCATTAGGAACGTTTTCCTTTTGTTCAGCTTACATTTTCCTTTACTTCATTTCATTCAGATACTTCTATATAATGATAATACTCTGACAATCATGCATAGTCTTTCCAGATACGCTCCCAAACAGTCGGAACCTAATTCTGCAGTCATTACTAATGCACAATGTCCTACCATTGATGAAAATTTAGTCTTCAAGTGCAGTTCTGCAAGGTGCTAGGCACGTCCTGCAAAATACTGCAGGTCTCTCAAATTCAGCACCTTCCGGTTAAATTTAAGCCTTTTGCCTTTGTATTCCAACCTCTCCATAACATTGTCCTACCTTATTTGACCTAGACAGTTGACCTGCCTCTGCCCTCCCTTTTCTACTTGTGTAGTTACCCTTGGTGCCCTGGCTGCCTGCTCCCCTCCTCCTCTGCATCGTTTTGTTTCCTCCTTTCCGTTTGCGCAGAGCATCCTCAGTGAACCGAGTGATGAAACACCTACCTCCTCCTCAGCAGGAGCTCTGGCCAAAATCCAGTTTTTGTCATTAAAATCAAAGCAATGCGGGTGATCTTTTCGAATGCTTGGGTGTATATTTATTTTGTAAGTTACAAACATTGAAATAATCAACCCTAAGGCAAACTCACTTTTGGTAAATAACTGCAGTTATTTAAGTTTTTGCCATGAGGTTTGCATGTCTCCTCTCCTTTTATCCTGTTCTCAAACTTGTGTTGAGATTGTAGTAAAAGTAAACTTGTCTGGGAAAATAAGATGTTTACTTTGGAAATATAATTACTAACTTAAAAAAAATATGCATTCTTAGCAGAAAAACAGAAGTATTATTACTTTTATCCTGAAATTCCAATGGGGCAAAACAATCTGCAATTTTCAATACGCTTTGTACTTCAATATTAAATGTAGCTTTGTCTTCAAGTAAGTTAGTAAATATAAATTAATTAGAAGAAGGCTTTGTTTTGAGTGGAGCTCAAACTTCATTTTGAGTGGAGGAAGCAGCAGGAATTCCCCTGTATGTGCAAATACTGCTCAGCTGAAAAAATAGGTGCAAAGAATGATTTAGGATGCTGAAGCCTAGCAATGACTAATCTGTTTGACACGAACTGCAGAAATAATTGCGATCAGTCTGGGCTAGATTTTGAACTGTATCTGCAAATTAACAGTTATTTGCTCAAGTGTTATGGGTGCCTTTTTATAATCTCTGTCAAAGCTGTTTGCTAGATAAGTATATATGTATATCTATTCCTCTCTGTTGAAAGTATCCTCAGAGTTTTCAGGCTGATGTGCATATTGAATCTGAAGGCGAGTCTGCTTCGCTGTGAAAGGTTATTTGAGGAAAGGAAGGTAGAAGAAACATCGGTGGTGCATCCAGTGATCCTGGGTTGAACGAATGACAAGACGGGAAGTTCAGTCAAGAGCCATTTTCATTTGATTTATCAGAAAAAAACTTACCTGTTTTCCGTGTTCTTTCTGATCTTGCATGGAAACAAGTCTGAGAAGAACACCTTCTCCTGGTTTTAGCCCTAGTTCTCCTGCTATCTTTTATTACCTTCTGCAACTCCTTTGGGAACTATCTTGGTTTTATTTTTTATTTGACCTGACATAAGTATCTCTCAATTTTACAAGAAGACATTTATTTGTTCCACTGATATCTAAATTTTCTTCTGCTACTTGCCTCAGGCCTGTGTTGTACTATCTCTGGACAGAGGCCTATGCACTTTTATGGCTCCCCCAGCCTGTGAGCAATATCTTTAAATTATCATCACTTAACAGTTTGGCAAAAAAGGCCTCAGTTATTAGAAGGGAAAACAATTTGTTTTACAGATATTTTTGTACCAGAATTCTCCTATGTCCTTAGACTATGAAATAAATGTTATCAAAATATACAATTTTGTAGTTTATTTAGTTAATGAAAAAACAGCATATTTTAAAAAAAATTAATTATTTTGAAGATCTTTTGCTTTGACATTTTTGCCAAATACACCCACTGATAAGATATCCTCCAACAAAATCATGATTACTTGAAAATGAATTTGGTAAAATAGTACACTTTAGCACCTTTATTACTTATCTTTCTCTTTTCTTTGAGCCTACAGAAAATTTATATCAAAACTTTCCTTTATAAACTCAGTTTTAGGTTTGATAATATCCTTGTATATGGAATAGAGAAACCTCTTGCCATAGTTCCTAGTTACCTTAATGCCTTTCTACAGAGTCTTAATTGAGAAGTTGAGATTGTATTCCTCCATTTATCCGCAACTGCTCACACTTATCTTAAAACAGATTGAATTATTTCTTTGAAAAATGAGAAGCACAGCCCCAAAGAGAGAAAATCCCATGGGGACGCACGCTCTCTTGCCAGCTGCATTGCCAGATAACAACCACATCTTTTTTTTCTTCACATACATTCTTGTTTGTATTTCTTCACCTACTGGATCCTACTATTCAGCTACATGGAATTCTGCTACCGCCTTCTTATGGGAATGGGTCTATCCAGCGTTCAGACCTCTCGCGCAGGAGTTCATCATCAACCACTGAAGAGTCCTGCAGACTGTTGCATAGCACTGTGGAAAGGGACAGTTTCTTATTTTATCTGATTAAGCAGTGATTGTTTCTTACCCTCCCCAAACACATTTCAGTCTAGTCAGCAGATCAGAATAGGGACTGATTTATTGGCTGTGGGATCCTGTGAGCAATTGCAAAATCCGAGTCAATATTTGCAATGGACTCCACAATGGGAAAATTTGTGTGACTTAAAATGTATCCTCATGAAGTCAAACTATGAATTTTAAAGTTATAATTGATGTAAGTACTGGATGAATAGGAAAAATGGAGAGTACTATGTATATTCATACCAGGTGGTGACTTTCATGCTACTCACTACTATGCTTTTTTTAACCAACAGAGTGATACGAACTGGATTTTGTTCTCAGCAAAGACATATTTCTGGCAAAGTAGTGCAACCGACTGCTCACTTGAATGTTTAATTTAATGCTCACTTATGCAGAAGCATGCCAGTGCTGATGCATAAAAACAACCTTTGGTATCACCTATCTCTTATCTCGGTCACTGACATGGCCCAGCGTTACTTAGTTTATGAAATATGAGCTCTGTTTGACTCTATTTGACTACAGATAAGTACACATCCCTGAACAGATCTTTTCCTAGCCTACTGGTTGCAACTTTAAAAATTTTAGTCTGGTTTACTTGGTACAATCCATGCTTTTACAGAAGATATTATAAACTTTTCCCATTCAGTCCTCTATTTTAATGTTATTTGCAACTTGGCAATATTTTGCTACTGAAGTTTTGCAGTAGAGAACACACAATTGATGAGATTTTTAGTGTCTTCCATCCTCCACAGAAAAGATATAGTACTTCTCAAGCCTGTGATTTGATGACATTCCGTGGCAAGCCAAAGATACAAAGATAGGACAGCTTCCCCCCTCCCCCCCCCGCCAAATTGCACTGAAAATCTTCCTTCAAACTTCTTGTCCACTGTCATCCATAGTTTCAGAAATGATAAGCAGTCCTTCTTACTGCTGAAATAAATGGAAGCACACAGAACTTCTAGAAAACAGATTCTCAAGCGTTAAAACATTAATGCTTGCTTTTTCGTTACAGTAATTATCTATGCAACATATTATTTTGCTGTTAATGGTACTGTAGATATAATAGTAAAAAAAATAAGATCAGTCATATCATTAGAAGTTGAGACTTTATTTTCAGGGGTTTTAAGATCACTTTTCTTGCATTTTCAGGGTAAGCAGACAAGAGACGTTGAGAAACATGGCACAGGTGCTTGTGGGGATTATTTGCACGAGGAATTGCGGTGCCATCTTGAAAATGCATTTTGGAAAGTTGGAATGGGAAGGAGGGATGTTCTGAGACAGAGAATGTGGTGGGAGAGGATGCGCGGTGCGTGACGGCCTCATCTCCTGGGTAGCGGGGCTCACCGGGAGCTGGGCTGCTGCAAGGAAGTGGAAACGTGGAAACGTGGATCTCAGCGAGGGCCTGAGGCTGCTGTCAGAGCAAGAAGGAGCTCCAAAGGAGGCTCAGTGTCTGCAGCAGCAGCAGCGGGGTGTTGACATACTGGGGGATGCTGCAGGGGCCTTTGCCCTGGGGATGGAGATATGAGTCATGCAACTCTCTCAGGAACGTGCAGGTATTGGAGCACCCCTTGCTAAGCAGCCTGGACAGGGCTCTTTTAATGCCTTTATTGAAATGGGAAAGTTGCTTCCTTTGGTATGGAAATTATTCAGGTATTTTGCTTAAGTCGGCCTTAAAAATTACAAGCTTGCATTTCTAATAGTTGCAGTTCCAGCTTATTTATCGTTTCTTTCTTGCTAGGATCTGTTACATGGGTCTTGTAGCTAAAATAGAAGACAGTCTTTTCGGGTGACCTGAATCAAGTTTTAAAAATTGTTTTTGTATTTAGTCAGGGAGCTTTATAAACACTTACTTTTAAAAGCCTGACAATCTTTGGGAGAATATTGATTTTGACTGCACTGTGTTCTCTGAAGTTTGAAGTTGTAATAAGAATTTAACTTTTCAAGAAATTCATTTTCATACTCTAAAAAAAAATTATTAGAAACTTAATTTTCTTCACTCAGTACGTAGCAGGACAATGTCATAAAAAGTTAGCAACCCCTTAAATGCTGCCATAAAAAGTTAGCGATCCCTTAAATGCTGACAGTAAGTGGAATAAATCTTTTTCTATGTGTCTTTCTCTCCTTTACATGAGTGAGAAACTGTAGTATTTTGGAATCTAGCATGTACAGCTACTGTGTACATGTATGAACCTGTATAAATATATGCATACACATTACACTTACGTATATAAACATATACAAGATCAGCTTTGAAAATTCTTAACCATATCTATCTTCTGATCTACTGTATGGTCCCAATTTCCTTATCTATCTCTCTCTCTCCTTTTTTTTTTCTTTTTATTTTTGGTAGAAAGAATGAACCCAAATCAGCCCCGTTATCCTGGTTATATAGTTTATGTCACCAGACTAAGGACTAGGAATAACATCATGTGAATCAGTGGAAGAAAAACCCAAACAGCTATAAGAGATTGAGACATAAACTAAATTCTGTTCCAGTGCATCAAAAATATGTCATTTTCCATTTTGCAAATACTTACGCATGCAAGGATCCCCTTCAGGGTAGTTAGATGACTCACATGCATAACATTAAACACAGATACTGCAGCACTGAGGTCTTGTTTGTTGAATTCCCCTTACAAGGCCTTTTAGTCACATCTGTGACTACGGCTATGGATGGCCCTTGCTCAGGTGTAATCCTATCACAGCTCGGCCTGAAGAAGCATTTGCTTCCGATAGATAAAAATTTATTTTCAGGAGTAAGACACCAGAGCACATTCGTGAGGACTGCAGTCAGAAAGTGCTCTGTGTAGAGTGACAGATTGATAGGGGTTATTTAAGAAGAATAAACATAACAAAATAAGAGAATGTCACGTTTGTGATTTAACCTGCATTTCCAAGCTGCTTTCCACAGCGTGAGTTAGTTTGGGATGCTCCTGTTGAATGGTCCTCTGTTTTTCTGTAGAAAGTATATCTGGCTGTTTTCCATTTTGAGTGACAGATGATAAAGAAAGCAATCTTATTGTTTTGTCATTATTTGCAATGACAGTTCTGGAAAACCAGGTAAAATGCAGAAAACAGCTTTTTTGTTTGTTCCTTTAGGCAAGGAAAGGTGAAGCGTTTTTTGCTTGAATTGCTTTCAGAGGTCCCTGTCCTGTAAACACTTTGGCTCCAATAGTGGCGGGTTCCTGCCTTCCCGTGCTGGAATGAGTGTGGATCTGCACGGATTCACTTCCCTGCCCCTGTGCTAATGTTTGCTGTCTCCAGGGCTAACGCACACGCTCAACTTCACGTGCATTAGTCATGCCATTGAGCTCCAATGGGGGAGGTGACCTTACGGAGTAGCTACGTCAGGAATATACAATACCTTATTCTTAACGGCGGTTCTGCCGGCACGGGGCAACAAACACGTCTTGCGTTGCAACCTGAAAGACAGAGCCAAAGGGTAAGAAACTTTAATCTAATACAGAGACAAATTAGCGCGGCGAAGGATTAGCAGCTCCTAAATGTGTAATGCAGTTTTTGGATGTGGTTCGTTTTTTAAGGTAAAAAAACCAGCCAGCAATGAGTATGTTTTTTAAAATGATTAGCAAAGCACTTCTGAGAAGTGTTTTCTGCAAAAATGTGCTTTTGTATTTTATATACTTACTTTTAAAATGCAAAACAAATTTACTTAACTTCAGAGAATGGCAATATCTGGAGGATATAGATAATGGATATCTTTGCCTATAGTACACTTAGGTATCTTCAAAATTTGAAAAAAGATATTTTACCTAGCTTCATCAAATGTCTTGAGATTATGAATGGTACTGACTCAAAGTGATAAATGATAGATGTCTTTCCATCTCTCTTTTCTTTAGACAGTCTGAACTTTGTCACAACCGCAGCATGGCAACTTGTGCTAACCACAGTCATAACATAATTCTGCACTCCATGTATCAGAAGTGTATTTTTCACCCAGGCATACAAAGCATACAATTATTGTGTTAAGGCAATATTCACATGTAATGTTACATGTCCTGATAATTTTATCTAATGACTGCTGGGAAAGATGTATTCTCTCTCGTCACTTACATTAATCCAAACTCATATTTTTGAATATTTCTCAACCCTAAATTTTCCTGCATATTTACGTCTCTATTGTATGTCTTTCTAAGGCTCAACGCCGGGCCACAATTAACAGTAATATTTTTGATTTTGTGTATGCTGATTCAGTACACATGAATGGCGATAATCTAAATAACTTGAACAGTTATAAATAAATGACCTCAGAAAGGGGAAAACTAAAAGTACGAGGGGAACTGTTGGATGCTGTTGCTTCTACAAAGCAGGGAAGAACCATCCATCCTACATAAATATGTGGATTCATGCTTTTCTGTGTTAAAAATTCTGCAATGGACCAAAAGGGTAAAGTGCTTTCCTGTATAAAGTTGCTATTCACCTACAAATCTGTCCCCAGTACACCAAAAGTATAGATATTGATTATTCTTAGCTCTCCTATGTCAGCTTTTCAATTTGCTTCTCAAACTTCTTTCCAGAGGAAGGTATCATTCTTGCTTTCCAGATGAAAGAATTGAAGCATGTGATTTTTCTAAATCATAGAGAAGCCAAAACTTTGTCTAGGAGTAGAGAATATCTACCAGACTTTGTGGCTCCCTATACACAGACTTGCATCATGGCTGAGTGTTTTGCTTTGAAACACCAAAGCTAGTTTGCAGGTACATTTCAGTAGCCTGCTTCCTTCTTTTGTTTACCTGGTGTGCTTGATGAGAGTCTGCTTTATGCGTGTGGGATGGATGCAGTCAGATTTGGGAAGGAGTTTTGGTGCCATCAGATGGACACACCACTGGAAGCTGGGTGCTCACATGCTTGAAACAAAGTCTTCATCCCTTTTTCCCAGTTCTGCAGGGGCTGCCTGCAAGACTACTGCTATTTTAGGTCTAGTGCTAAAGGCAGATAAGCCTTGTGTGGGTCTTTGGACACTTAGGCTAGCGAGAGTGGAACTAAATATTGTGCCAGTAGCTTGATCTGCCCTGTCCTGGCTGCCTGAAGGCGCGAGTCAGCCACCATCCTATGTGTGGTGCTCTCTGGTGATGGAGCAATGAGACTATTTCAGACCAAAATGAAGCTGCAAACTACCACCTGGGCCATGGAAATGGTCAAGGAAGTCTGAGCTCAAATATGAACTCAAGACACAATGGGACAGTTTCAGGGTAGCCCAGAATATCTAGATTGCTTGTATTCATGCACTTGAAAGTTTATTCTGGTCTCCTTGGTTAGATACAGGTAGCTTGGTGCTTCAGCTGGTAAAACGCCAGCAAGCCCTGTAGAAAAAAAATATGAGCTAAACAGATGCTGGTCAGTCCTGCAAAATTATATTATTAATTACTCATGCTCTAAGATGATTTTATGACCAGCAAATATATTTATAAAAGAGATTTCTTGCATGAACCTCCACTAATAGCAATACCTATTACATAATGCCTTAAAACAGTACACCTACTTTGAGGTAATAAGCCTCACAATCAGTCACTGTGGCAAAGAGTAAATTATCTTTTTGTTCCCTTTTCACAGGCATAGAGGTATACACAGAGGTAAAGAGTTTACTAGAGGTCAATTACAAGATATTATTAGAACTGGGGTTAAAACTAGGGGCTTTCCAGTGCTGTTTATATACTTAGGGCACTTGATGTTGCTACTGCACTTGTCCTTTTACTCTAATATAAATGAATTTGTTATGATAAGAATGTTAAAGAGCAAAATATCCAAAACATTATTGCATAATTATTTCTGTGTCATGCTACCTGTAAAATGAATGATGCATCTTCTCTTGGTAGATGAGTGCACATCTGCATCAGTGTATTGAACATAGGATGAGAGAGAGGAGGTTTTGTCCTTTAAAGTCTTATTTAAGGTAGAAAAATGAGCATGCTTTACGGCAAACATTTTTTTCTAATGCACTTAACAATTCTATGTTTCAGAGCAGTGTATGGCTAGTGACCTGTCTTCCCAAGGAGAACAGCTGAGACATCTGTTTGGAATTATTCCTGGGATTAGACCAGCATGAGGTCTCCTCTACCAATCTGAGGTAATGCTGCTGAAAGGCAAGAAATCCAAAGCGATGCATGTGCATTGACAAAGTCAACCCCGGCAAAAGTTCCACACGCCTGGGGCAAAAATAAAAAAAAAAGCCAGGGAAACGGGTAAACCTAGGGACATCATCACCCTATGAGGTGTGGTAAACATAAAGTCCTTTCTGAGGGATATTTAGTTGTGGGAGCCAAAAGCTTCTTTAGGAGATGGGCAGGTTTAATTAACAGTGATAGACCAGACTTCTACCATGATAAAGCACCTTCTTGAAGATTAACTAACTAGTTATTTACTTAACAATACCCAGTGTAATGGCAAATACAAGAGCATTGTCCCCTTTGGTTAATTTGTGGAGCCTTTACAACCCCAGAGACTCCACTAGAGGAAAATCAGACAATTTAAAATGAGAATGTGGACAGTTAATGTTATATGGTTTGATACTGCTCAAGTAAGCCTCCTGCTAGAAAAACCGCTCAAATTCTGCTTTTCTTTAACCTGGTGTACACCAGAAGAGGTTTCGGTTGCAATAATTGTGTGTCAACGTGAGTCTGACATAAAATGAGGGCACAATCAGCCCTACTGGGAAACACACACACATAAGTAAGGCAAGTACGATTTGCTGAGCGATATGCATGAAAACTAATTTGCTTGCTGTGGAATGATCTTTTGAAATGTTTTCCTTAAATGGTCGTAGCTAAAAAGCGGGAGAAAATACGCCCAAGTCCGACGTATATCTGGCTCATTCTGCTTCCTTGATGTTACATAAATTATGTATGCCCTCTTCACTGTGGCTAACAGTCTGGTTCGGAAAGATATTAATTATTATGTAATAACTTTCACTAATTGTTTCTCCCTTTAGAGTATTTAAAAAATTGGTTGTGTTGACAATGGTAAAGGATAATGAATGGTTTTTAAGATGTCTGTAGTACAAAATTAAATACTCTCTGCTTCTGCTAATAATTTCAGCAAGACAAAGTTGGTATAATTTTAATGATATTATAGGTACATTATGCTTCTGCTGCCTTTTTTGGGAGGAGGAATAACCTTCAAGTGTTTCTGCTGTTTATGAAAGCTGAAAAACCTGCATCAGGGCACTCAAATTATTATCAGATAACACATTAAAATATCTCTAAATTCGTTGCAAACAATGCACAAATCCTTCATGTTCAGATATCCCATTTACTTCAAAGGGTTGACCTGATTTCAGTGGGAGCTCTGTAAACAGGGGGTTGAAAATCTGGGATCTTAATAATAAAAAAGTCCTGGCTCCAAAAAGACAGATGACAAAAATCAAACACTTTTTTAAAAAAAAAAAAAGCCTGAACAAAGATGTTTTTCACAAGTTTGTCAGTTATTTCTTTCAGTTATCAAAACTCATGTATATATAAGTTAATACAAAGTTAATAAATGTCTTATGTAGTAGGACACAGTTGTGAGATTTACAGGTGTCTTAACATCTCTTAAAGACAAATGCTGCCTCATTTCCTAATAACTGTCCCTATTGTATACTGGCTGCCAAGTCAAAATTTGTTACAATACATATATACAATTCTCATTATGAGGAATTATGCACAGAATTATGTATTTATATACATATATATGCACATCCACCTCTAATTTCTGGTGATCTCCAATTCTAGAAGTAAATGAAATGCATATGTTGTTTCGAGGTGCTTTCCTAAAGTGTACATTATTCTGTAACAAAAGGCGCTGTCAATTTTTTACCTAATTTAAACAATATTCTATTAATTTAAAATAAAAAAAAAAGTTTAATCTCTTCAGCATCGTTAATTGCAGCACCACTCTGTGAAAGAATTAATGAGATCTCAGGCTGATTTTGATGTTGTTGCTTACCTTGGTCTTTTCTTAGATTTATGTAACTCAGGTGCTGGTCTTCTCTGGTACAAACTAAAAACACTGAAAACAGCCTATCTAGAACTTGGTAAAAGACAGTCTCCTATAAAGGTTTAGTCTCTCGGAAAGTAGAAAATACCTTAATTTAAGAATGGGGTACACACAGGAGCGCGAATTACCTTGCAGTGTTATGCAAGCGTTTGTCAGGAAAGCTTTGATGAAGTTTCATCTAAATGCTGATGTGGTCCCCTCTTAACTGTTGAGGATACAGGGAGAATCACCAAGCTCACCACGAGAGTCTAGGTTGCCTTAACCCAGCAAATGAATTTTGGTAGCACAAACTTTGTGTTCAGCTGGGCTGACTTGGACCAGTGAGATGGTTGGAGCTGAAGTGCTGTCTCTTCGTCTTCTGAAGAATAGAGATGTTTTATATGATACAAACAGGTATTTTGCTACTTTTTAAAAACAATATAAAACACCTACAGGAGCAGCTGAGGATGCTTCTAGGTTTTGTTGTTTTTTTTTTCTTTTTCTTTGTCCTAATGGATCTTGAATATTTCTTTGGGAGTTGAGCAGGAGTGAGGTGTGAGTGCCTTCACCCAGGAACTGCCTGTTCCTGGTGATGGGGGCTAGTTCTGACTTTCTTGGCAGAGGTGAGACCTAGAGGCAGCCAATAACAAGGAGAGGCACAAGTATTTAGGTGGAATTTAAGTTGGCTGGGTCCAGGCCAGCTTAATCTATGTAACTCATTCGTTCTGACACCCCTTCTGAGTCAGCCAAATAGGTCAGAGTCTGGTGGAGAATTTGTGGTAGGCACATGTATGGAGAGCTGAGTGAGCTGAGTGTGTTCCAAATAAGGCTACTTTTTTTTTTTTGTTTTTTGTTTTTTTTTTAAGTAAGGAACCTGAGCAAAGCACTATCAACAGCATCTTCCATTCTTCTGCCACCACCACCACTACAACCTACTGCTCACTGCTTTTGTGCTTATTTATGAAACAAAATGTCCCTGTGATGAAACAGCCTTGGAACAGGCTGCTCAGGGAAGTGGTGGAATTGCCATCCCTGGAGGTATTTAAAAGACAGGTAGACATGGTGCTAAGGGACATGGTTTAGCAGTGTTTTTTGGCAGTGTTAGGTTGATGGTTGGACTTGACGATCTTAAAGGTCCCTTCCAACCTAGGCAATTCTATGATTCTATAATTCTCTGAAACCACCTCTTCTGTGCTGAAAGGGGTAGGTTCTAGTAACCAGGATGAAAACAAATGGTAAAATACTTACCAGCAGCAACCCATACCTATTGTTTCACATCATAACCACTGTTCAGTTTTAATTAAGTGGTCAGCACAATCGGTTGTGAATGGTATTATAGTTCTTCCAGGGTATATGCATTACTTGAACAGGCAGTCCTTTTGTCATCATTTTATAGAAAAAACATGCCGTGCATTGGAGTATATATGGCAAAGACCAAAAATCAGGCCTTTCTCCTTGCATGAAAACTTTGGAAAGTTGTAAGTTTGGGATTCCTGTTGTAAGTCAATATACCAAAAGTTTCACTAGAAGAGAATTGTGCAGTCGAGCTTTTGGAAGTTTGGAAGTGCAAAAATTAAAGCTTCCTTTGAAGCCATTCTGATACTGTCACATACTGTTTTTCTCACTTATTCAATCAGCAGAGTTTGAAGGGAAGATCTTCAAAGCCGTAGCACAGGTTTTCTTTCATTTGAGCCAACGGAGTAACCAGAAACTGAGGTGAGACACTTTCCTGTACGTGGGCAGCTCACGGGGGGAGAGATGACACGTTCTTTGCCGCCAGGTCATGCAGCAGAGACAGCAGTGAAATATGGGATAGTGGGGCTGCTGGGCTCTGCCTCTGGAGCTGGGGTGGGCTTGGTAGCCCCAGAGCCCTACAACAATTGTAACCCTATGGGAATTTTATTTGCAAAGTGGGTATTTGTTGGCTACCTGTGAAGCGAGTATCATTCTGAGAAATAAGGGCTATAAACTGAGCGGAATTCTTCCGAGCACAGTGGAAAAGAACTGAGAACAGACATTTTGTTTTCTGAATCACACCGAAGTGTGCTTTCCTTTTGTAAATCAACTTTTTAAAGCTTGTGGTGGTTCCCTCCCCCCACCGCCCTTAGATGTTATATATAACTCCCTTTGCCACAGTGGGAGTGCTATAAATATATATGTGTATGGATGGAAATAAAACTAGGAGACAACAGAATATGGTGCCTCTTAAAGCATGGGGCTGCAAGAATACCCTTGGAGAGCTCTGTCTGAAGATTGCAGGACCAGTCCTTATTCTCAGAGATGCTGTTTTCAGTATTAACTCCTTCTCTGTATTAAAATATTTTTATCAGATAGTTGTTAATTTTCTGTTGCTTATATATCCTGTTCAAGATAAGGTGTAAAGCCAAAGCAGTAGGAAAGTCACTGAAGGATGTTTACGAATTCCAAATCCATTTAGTGTCCTGAGTACCGTGGTACCATATTTTTTGTTGATAGCTCAGCCACAATCAGTTTGAACTTCTGAATAATGAGACTGGAAGTGTTAAAGGCCTGGTTTGAAGCCAAGCTAATAACAGGCCACAATTTACTCGTCACTATAGGGAAAAAGTAGCATTTTGTGAATAAAAATACCTACTTCTGCTTTTAGAAGAATGTTAGCATCCACTTGCACGAAAACAACACCATTTGCTTTTATACAACGTTTTTTCTAATACATAGTGCAGTACGATTTTATATTTTCGCAAATTTCAGAAATGGAGAAAAAGATTTATTTGGTTATAACAGTAACGTGAAAATATATGCATCTGGATGAATATCTGTACATATATGAAGATCAGATTTTGACAACTAAAACTTAAACATTGCTTCCACTTACTACCACCAACAACAGAAGGTAGGATGAGAGCGACTGCAAGGCTGAGCCTCCCAAAACTAACAGCAACAATCCCAGGGCAGGTCAGTCAGTCCAAGCGGAGAATCTACTCGATGAATAAAACAAACCCAACCCAAACAGATTTGTCTCTTTTTTTGCAAGCTGCTGAAAGCTTCAGAGATGACTTCCAGTGCCTACAGCTGTTACCTCCCTTCTGCATTAGAGGCTGATGAATACCTCGTGTCATTGTCAAGAAATGTTTGTTCATATTTTCAAGTGTTTCACTGTAATTTACTCTGCTCTTCTGTGTATGGATATTCTAAGGAAGTAGTTTACTGGAGGAAACAGTCAAGGTACCTGGAAATTTTAAACAAATATTACCAAACACTCACGATACGAAAACATTTCATTCATAGTCATGAGTTTTAAAAGCCTCATTCCAAAAGCAGCATTAGCCCCGTCAGAGACAAGAAACATCTTATGTTACTTACATAGCCAAATAAAGCTATTGATTTAGAAATAATTATTACAGTTATTTATTGAGTGACCAAGTAACTAATATATCAAAGATGATGGAAGACAATTTGCAAAGGTATTTATTTTTCTTTATATATATATATATATTTATATATTTATATATTATATATATGTATATATGTATATATTATATATAAAATATACACACGTATATACATATATATAATATATACGTGTGTATATATACACACATATATATATGTATACATATAATATATACGTGTGTATATATATGTATATACATATATGTATATACATATATATATGTGTATACATTTTTTATATATATATATATAACCAACCTGATTCCTGCTTAACCAACCTGATCTCTTTCTATGACCACGTGACCCGCCTTCTGGATGCGGGGAAGGCTGTGGACATTGTCTATCTGGACTTTGATAAGGCCTTTGACACCATCCCCCACAGCATTCTCCTGGAGAAGCTGGCGAATCATGGCATAGACAAGTGTACTCTTCACTGGGTTAAAAACTGGCTGGATGGCCATGCCCAGAGAGTTGTGATTAATGGGGTGAAATCCTCTTGGCGGCCGGTCACCAGGGGTGTCCCTCAGGGCTCAGTTTTGGGGCCAGTCTTGTTCAATATCTTTATCAGTGATCTGGATGAGGGGATTGAGTGCACCCTCAGTAAGTTTGCAGATGACACCAAAACAGGTGGGAGTGTTGATCTGCTTGAGGGTAGGAAGGCTCTACAGAGGGACCTGGGCAGGCTGGATCGATGGGCCAAGGCCAACTGTATGAGGTTTAATAAG
This sequence comes from Rissa tridactyla, assembly GCF_028500815.1. Taxonomy (NCBI): domain Eukaryota; kingdom Metazoa; phylum Chordata; class Aves; order Charadriiformes; family Laridae; genus Rissa; species Rissa tridactyla. The sequence continues at coordinate 5,848,181 of NC_071497.1, forward strand.
GCCAAGTGCCGGGTCCTGCATTTCGGCCACAACAACCCCAAGCAACACTACAGGCTTGGGGAAGAGTGGCTGGAAAGCTGCCCAGCAGAAAAGGACCTGGGGGTGCTGGTGGATGGCCAGCTTAACATGAGTCAGCAGTGTGCCCAGGGGGCCAAGGCGGCCAGCAGCATTCTGGTTTCTATCAGGAATAGCGTGGCCAGCAGGAGCAGGGAAGTGATGGTGCCTCTGTACTCGGCACTGGTGAGGCCTCACCTCGAGTGCAATGTTCAGTTCTGGGCCCCTCTGTACAAGAGGGACATTGAAGTGCTGGAGCGTGTCCAGAGGAGAGCTACCAGGCTGGTGAGGGGTCTGGAGACCAGGGCATATGAGGAGAGGCTGAGGGAGCTGGGCATGTTTAGCTTGGAGAAGAGGAGGCTGAGGGGAGACCTCATTGCCCTCTACAGCTACCTGAAAGGAGGGTGCAGAGAGGTGGGTGTTGGCCTCTTCTCCCAGGTGAATAATGACAGGACCAGATGAAATGGTCTGAAGCTGCAGCAGGGGAGGTTTAGATTAGATATTAGGAAGAATTACTTTACTGAAAGAGTGGTCAGGCACTGGAACAGCCTGCCCAGGGAGGTGCTTGAGTCACCGTCCCTAGAGGGATTTAAGAAAAATCGAGATTTGGCACTTCAGGGCATGTTCTGAAGGGCAGAGATTGTAGGTTGTTGGGGTTTTTTTTGTTGTTGTTGTTTGGTTTTTTTTTTGTGTGTGTGTGTGTGTGCATGGTTGGACTTGATGATCTCAAAGGTCCTTTCCAACCATGAAGATTCTATGATTCTATGATTCTATTATATATATTTTTTTTTTCATTATCTCTTGTTTATACTCTGCTCTACATTCTTGCTCTCTGGGCTGTACAAACCCTACTGACTTTTCTAGTCCCCCTTGAAATTCCTGCAAGGAAAGGTGCCGCCAGCTTGGGCACAACCCTTTATCTATCATCCCTTTAACTCGCTGTTTGTTTTGTACTAGTACAACTCAATTTCTTAAGCATTGTACACACATGCAATATTTCCCAAACAGGTGAAGCCCCAAGCAGGTATGTTGTTACAGATTATATATTTTCCTCTGTTTCTACATTCCCACACCTGACAGTCTTCTAGGGAACCGTTCATAATGACATTGTTACTGGAAGGGGCAACTGCTTTCCCTATCTTGTAAGTTTGTGGTGGGGATGGGGATGGGAAGACAAGGTTTATGAATGGGTTACCTTTAGGTCTGTTTTCCTCATCTCAGGTTTATTTTAAAAATTGTCAGCCTGGAAGACTGTGATGACTTATAGCCAGGTTTTCTTTAAAAACCTTCCTCAACTGACTGATTTCTGTCAGCTTCGTAAGTGTCTATGGAGGGAAAGCACCCTGTCGACATCATTATCAGGAGTTTGGTTCTCCTAAACTTGCAGGTGTGCCATCCTGGACAGTGCATTTGTGTGAAACAGCACCACTGCAAAAGGCTGCATCAGTTAAACATTTCACTGTGGAGTACGGGTTGACCTTTGCAACTCTGGAGCAAGTCTGTTTCAATGTCTAAGTGTGGCATGTTCACTGATGGGAAGCTTGTGTAATGGACTGGGACCCTCAGACCCTGAGAGCAATGCCAAGACACCTTGGGGCTTTACTGTGTTTTTTTGTTACAAGGGTTTTCCATAAGTAGTCAGTTGAGGATAAGGTCCATGCATCCCCCACTGGATGAAGCTGAGCAAGCATCACGATATTTAAATTATCTTAAGCTGGGTTCTTCTCCCCTTATTTACATATTCACCAACCTGTTGACTTTATTCAGTTGAAAACCCACTCCCGCAGGCTCTGGCCATGGCACTTGAGATTGATCTTATTTCTCCTACACAAGAAAAACTTCTAGGGCGAGATCTAGAAGGGATTCTTAGGCACCTCAGACTAAAGCTCTGTAAAAATAGTGCTTTATGGTAGGGTGACAAACATGCCAGACTTCCCAAGGAGACACCAGAGCAAAGCAGGTCATGTTGAGGGTCACCTCTTGGTTCTCACTGAGGGCTCATACAAGGCAGACAACAAGAAGGACCTCTGGTCTTCTGCAGAGGAGGTTCAGTGTGGTGTTTTCTGTGGACAGCTGCTCCACCAACCATGCACACAGTGAGGCAGAAAGCTAGCATAATAATACGCATGCCAAGACAAAGCCTTTAGGACCAGATTTTCCGAATGTCGCTTATAACCTCCATGAAACTATTGCACGGAGAGCAAGGTTTTAGTTTGGGAGAGACAGCACACGGGGCATAGTCACAGGTGTGTGTGCAGGGCTCCCTGGGGTTTTGGTGATTTGCATGATGCTTTGACAACTCTGAGCCCCCACCTGCATAGTCCTAGACTGTATCTTCCAGTTTTTATGGACTATGCCCCATAAAAAATAAATGTCATAAGAACAGAAACAACTGCTGCTTCTCCCATATGAAAGATGAGTTGATTAATCAGTGCAAGAAATATCTGGAACAAAGCAAAAGTAACAATTAAGAGCACAACACAGATCATTGTTTTATTTAAAAGCATGCACTGAATACCGCTGTCTGAATCGAGTGATGGTGGCAGCTCCCAGGAAAGCACAGACACATCCTTACAGGTAATGCTGAGGATGTTTCCTCCCTTGAATTATGGAGCTGTTTTATTTATGCTGCATCACATTGATGAGGAGTAACCAATTCTTCTGCTGGGACATGCTCTGAAACAAGGTGATGAGGACAGCATTGTGTTCTTTAAGACTAGCATGAGAACACCCTCCTTTGAGAAAGAGAATAATTTTTGGCTTCTGGTTTCCAGTAAGAAGGCGAAAATGGTGGTATTTTAAAAATTTAGCAGTGCTAGAGTCATTCTTGTTTAGAAAGAAGTTTAATGATTTTGTATTTGATTAATTCCATCATTTCCATGGGATCTTAGAAATAAAAGAAATGGTTAATCTCCCATGCAGGAATCTCACAGAAGGGAAGCTACTTGGTATCATACAAGAAGAAGCTCAAGCAGTCGAATTATTCCTTCCTTTTACGTCATAAAATTCTACAGAAGGCAAAGACTTTTTTTTTTCCTCTTTTAAAAAAAAAAAATTTAAAGAGAATTCATGTTTCTGTCAAGGTGGGCCCGGTTGTGTTTCTGCCACAGCCAGTGGGAGTTTACCTTCCCCTTCCATGGGGATGACATTAAACCTTCTATTACCTGCTTTTGGACAGAAACCAAGGAACCGATTCTGAAACCTTGCCTCTGGTTGGCAGATCTGCTGAAATCAGTGGATAGAGCTGGGTGAATCAGCCTCAAATTTCCATAACATCAGGATACAGTTGGTACAGGATAAGAACAACCAGAAGGTAATAACACACTTAGGGGATCCAGTCTCTTTGTTTTAAGACGTGAGGCAAGCAGGAACCCTTGGAATCAGAGGCTGCCTGTCCATGTTGAGCCTTATCTGTCAAATTCAGTGTTTTATAATATCACGTTATCAAGATCCATATAGTTAGACGTATAGCAGATATCTCACTTGTCATAAATAAACAGATACTTCTTAATTGTTACCTACTGCTGGTGTGTTTGCTTAAACTGTTATCAACAGAAAACCTGAATGTATTATTAAAGCAAAAGGCTTTTGGAGACAGTTTAGACGTTGACTTTTCATTTTCTTAAGCAATAGTAAATCTGTTGGTATTTTATAAGCAAGAGCATGCATCTGATTTAATGTTGAATTATATTGATAAATCAAATGCTAATATCGTATGGCTGGAACAATTTTAAAGAAGAGAAAAGGTTATCTCCGTAAATAGGTTTTGCTTTGTCACCGTGCTGTACTCTATATCAGAAGAACAAAGGCTATATGCATAATAAGGCCATGTAAATGAGGTGAAATCAGCAAAAGTATGGTGGGGGAGGGGAAGATGTAAAATATGGCCATCAGTATAATGACCAAGGAGTAGAGAATTTAAATGTTTAATGCTTGCACATTCCGGTTCATTTTTCTGTCATCTTTTTGAATGTGTAGGCTGAGGCTCTTGAAAGACCAGAATGAAAAGATCTCTGTTTTGGACCAAAAGGATTAATAACGTTATTTAACAGACTGTCCAGATATACCTGCCTAGCCTGCAGCTATTTACTTTTATTTTTTAAAATAGAAGCAGCGTGGTAACAATTAGCAGGGATAACGGGAGGGAGATAGTGGAGGGAGGAAACCCACTATTTGTGTTTTCGGTGTTTTTTTTTTTTTTATTTCCTTGCCCTGCTGCACTGTCTGGATGCCAGCTCCCCATCTCAGCCATGATGGAAGCTCAGAGTACAATAGAAGCACAGCAACAATATGAATTACAAATACATGTATATCTTACTGCACGGCTTTTCCCTCCCCCTCCTTTAAATGAATGTAGTCTAAAAATATCCTCCACTCTAAATTACTTTACTACTGAGGCAACGTCTTGCAAAAACACTACACTTACTTACAGAAGAAAACAAAACCTCAAACCCCAGACAGAATGATATTAATGTAAATTGTTTTGCATCTGACTGCAAATTAACTATCTTTTTGAAAGATACTATTCTCGTTTAATAAAGTGGAGTGCATGCCCACATTAAGGCCAATAGTATTTTAGTTATGGTGAATTTATGACGACTATCTTGTCGCTTCAAATTAAAAAGTGTAGGTGCTACACATGATAAGTACATGTTGTATTATTTTTTATTTTTGTAGCCTGGTAAAAGTAATTTATATCAGCTTTTAGAAAAGTATTAATTGTCAATTATTTGTTCACAAGTGCATCTCGAGAAAAAAAAGGGGAAACACATCAAAATAGTAAATGGAATGCATATTAAAATTATTTTTTAATTTTATAGCGTGATCCAGCAAATTTACTTACAGGAAATGGCTTGTATGAGTAACCATTGATTCTGAGAGGTTTACACAGGTAAGTGTAGTTACTGGTGTGCAAGAACTTGCAGAACCAAGACCTTGTCTGTAAACATTTAGAAAATAAATCATTGGTGAAAAAGAAATCATCGGTGAAATGGACTATATTGCTCTGTTTACAAGATGGAAATGTCCATTTGGCAATTGTAAAATGTGCTAATGAAAGGCTTTCTTAAAGAAGTGAAAATTAGCTAAGTGGTAGTGACTCCCTCTGAACTAGTTAAATCCTTTCTTTACTTGCTACCAAAAGAAAAACTAAAATGAATAACTCTTTCTTTAACATTTTAACACTTTTGAGAAAAACCTTAACACTGCCAATGCCAGAGTGTGAGGCTTAATCGGCACAATTGACAAGGATTTAAGAACTTTTTCATTCCAAATGTATTTACATATACACAGGCGTATATGTGTACATAAATTCACTTTATTACAGCCATTTTGCACAAACAGAACCTTAAGTAGCTGAAGTACTAAAAAAGCCAATCAAAATACTCTTCCTGTATCTGTAAGTCCATAACGCTCTTAAAATTTTCTCTTTAAAAAAAAACCAAAACCAGCCAAACAGCTAAATTATGGAAATGCAGACTGCGTTACGGAGTATTTGCCAGTTATATCTCGATTCTCATTTGAAATTCCCACAAGAATATGGGCATGCCAGTGACATAAATGGTAGAAACAGGGAAAAAAAAGAGCAGAACACAGGGACTTGTAAATAAACCCATGAATATCAAGAAGCAGGGGTGCTAAGATTATGCGTTTTAGCAGTACGCTCCTTTGCTTGTAAACTGCAAGGCCAGATGTCCGTGAGATGCAGTATTGCCAGCACTGCAGAGGGGGGAGCGTGTGTGTTCGTATGTATGTACGTAGGTGTGTATGTGTGTATTTATGTGTGTGTGTGAAAGGCAGGAGGGAGGGAGAAGTCGGGCGGGGGGAGAGGGAGGGAGATGGGGACAGGCAGACACAATAAAGCATAATAACATTCCTGCATGTCTAATAGCTTAAATATGCCCAGTCTTTCTGTATCCTATCGCTATCAATATTACAAGCAGAGTCGGAGAAGCAGTTAATATTCCACCAATAGTTTGTCTTTGATTCAAGTACTTTTTGACACAAAAAAAAAAAAAGGGGGGGGGGAGGAAAAAAGATCTGTAGCTTCAAGTACAGAGAAAAATAAAATCTTTAATGGTATTTTCAAGATATACCAGTCCTTGCCTGCCTCACATGTTTACTGGGCTGTTTGCCAATCATAAAATACTAGCATTAAATTATTTATATCTTAGTTATGTAGCACACCTTATTAGTAGTAAATTAATATTAATAGTTCCAATTTATCTTTCAACTACTGCGTATTTTTAAATATTACAGTTTTAGGGACATAAGGCGAAGCCAAGCCCATAGCAACGCACTTCTTTGATGTTATTTGGCTGCACGGTGGCTGTTTTGTGGAAGCATAGGGTATTTTTTTGTTGTTGTTGTTGATTTGAGGGATGCTGTGGCTTTAACAAAGAGTGACTGAGTTGTCTTAACAAAGACTGAGGAGGGCCGAGTGTGTTGCTTGCAAGAGAATAACCATCTTCCAGATCTCTTAAATCCACACTGGATGTAGCTCAGGTCCTGAGTGGCTTTTGTTTTCAGTGTCTTTGTAAGCTTTTAGGGTTTGGTTTGGTTTTTTTTTTCCTTTCCCCCCCCCCCCCCCCCCGCCCCTCCCCTACATCAAATGTCAAGTTAATTTACAGGGCGCTATTACTGATATGTTTCCTTGGTCTGTGGTTTTCTGTGAAAGGCAGGCAGCTGAGACCAAGTCTTGGGGCGAGGGGGAGGTGCGGGAGAGCCCGCAGCACGTACAGTGTGCGCCCGCGCCTGTAAATTGGCTGCCCGTATGACAGCAGGATGGGGGGAAACCTCCCGCCCTCATTTGCATCCCGAAGAATATCCAGGATTAAACCCGACGGATTTCCATACAGGATTTAGACCTGGCATTTATTATTCGGTTCACAGACCTCTTGAAGGAAAGTTTGTTTTCCACTCACAGATGAAAAATCTCCTAAGATAAATAAAGGCTGGCTTAGCAGCAACAGTAAATAAATTTCTTTCCTGTATTTCTTATGAATTTATCACTTGTGATTACCAGACAGATGCTTGCCACCAAATTATTGTATTTTGCTCCTTAGTAATTCAAAAGAAAATATCTATCGCATCCACTGCGTGGCGTTTGGAAAATGTGCCCATTTAATTCCAGAAGTTTACTTCCCATAAATAAAATTATAGATCATGGTTTTAAAGGCAAATTAAAACAATCCTTGAAAAGCTATGTAAGAAAGATTGTATGCCTTTCTATCTTTGTGTAGGGAGATGCAATTTTCTACCTGCTGTATGCACCAATTAGTATTTTTGAAGGAGCACAAAAAATCTCAGCAACTGTTACATGTGTGCATGCATGTAGTGAATTTATAACATAGCAGTAGCTCATTTTCATCACCTAATAGCTTCATAAAATATTTTGGTGTTGCTTAGCACTCCAGTCTTAATAGCTGGTTGTGATAAAAACCTATAACATAATATTTTAATAAAATTTTAAATAAACGGGGCCTTCGCTTTTAATGAGAGCTTGTACAATCCTTTGACTTGTCACTAATTTGAAGGAAGATGTTACAGTCTTCTCAAGGTGCTGCTCTGGTGCGGAGTGTTGGTGCCTTCCCTGATCTGCTTAGTGGCTTGCAGGGCCTTAGCTGGCATATCCACTTAAACGTGGATCCCAAATCTCTGCTCTTCACTCAACAGCTTTTGAAACTTTGCTTGGCCTGAGCAGTGAGAGCAGAAGACAAATGCAAGTTCAAGGCTGATCCTACAAGAGTTAGGGCGTGCTAACGTCGGAAACATGCACTGAGAGCATATAGGGACGAAGCCCTAGTATTTTGCTACAATATTTCATTCAATGAGGTTGTGACGATTTAAATCAAACAGAAACTGTGCCCTGATGTTTGGTTTGGCCCCATCTCCCATTTGGTCTCCCAGGAGCTGAGCACCTTTTGGGGGAACATCTCTCAGAGGGTGTGTATGGAGGTCTCCAGGCATAGACCCTTTGTGAACATGGGGTAGACCTTCTGTGACTGCCAAATGCAAAATACATACTCCAAGCAAATGGAGAGAACACTTATGTCTAATTTCCCCAATTAAATCTGAGATCTCACACAACAATGAAAGACAGGACTTTTGGTGAGCTCCTCTTCCACTACATTGTTACACATGGAGGACAGGATTGAGTTTATGTCCATTAAAAATACCGTATGAAAGAGCTTAAAAAAAAAGATGAATAAAACAAAAAAATACATCCATTTTCCTAAGTGCAAATGCAGTGGTGTATTTATGAATTTAAGAGAGACGATGAAATGTATTCTCAAATTTTATGAAGATCAAATAACAAAGAACATACATAATTAAAATTAGAGTGTTATGTTTTCTCTTTCATGTGGCCTGCAACATTTTTTCTGCTTTGGTAAGTAGCCAGGGAACAATTTCTGCTAAGACTGAAATATTCATACAGTGATGATGCTGCATATTTTGTGAATATTTTGAGGCCTGTGGCAGTGTAAATAACACAGTTGGGGCTTTTTGCAAATTAATTAACTCTATAACAATATCCAGTAATACTGTAATTTGCAGCATAGCAGGCAATTTTACATTTTTTTTCCTAAAGATAGACTTGTCTATCTTACTGTTGCATACCGATGTGTGGTGAATATCCACTGATATTTTGAGGCCTTGCAGTGCATTGCACCTTCATCCACAAGTAACTTTACCAATCTCAAATGGAATCATGTGATGAATTTGAAAGTCTAGCAGATATGCTAGCCACTCAAAATATGAAGAAGAAAAATGGCCATAGTTAGTAATCATTACAAACAGCACGTTTTTAGACTAGATCCCAATTAATTTCTCTAATAAACAACATATCTAAACCTCTAGGAGGTACAACAGATGTGGAACATAATTGCAGTTCACCATAGTTAACAGCAAATCATTTAATGTCACAGTTTTAAAAGTCTGTGTTTAAAATAAAAATGAGAAGAAAAGCTTGCTAAATTGCTCTATCAGGTGGGTAATCAGATTGCTGAAGTAATTAGACAGATCAAACTAATCTTCAGAAAGCAGTCCAATAAAAGAGACATTTTACTCTCCATTGTTATCTGTAGGTAAGGGAATAATAACATGTAAAATTTCTACAGAAAGACTTTTGTTCATTTCACATAAATAATTGACACTAAGGTTAGACAATCTGACATGCACGCACACATACCACATGTACATTAAAACCATGGAGCTTTAAAAAGTAGCATGCTAGTAAAGTATTTGATTTTTAAAATATTTTGCTCAAATTCCTACCAGTTCACACCGCTCCCAGGAGAAACCAAGGAAATATTAAAAATACTACGGAAATAAAAAGGATAAGATATTTGTCACTCCTGTTTAAACTGATGTATGCTGCTGTCCTATAAACGTCACATTGGATAACCCTGAAAAATTACCATGAATCTCCATAATTACACATATTCATGATGGTGTTTTGCATAGAGCTAGCAGCAGACTGCACGGGGCGGGGGGTGGGGGGGTGGGCTATGAAGGGAGGCGGGTGACGAAAGACCGAATGGTTTGACACACTAAAATTATTACCAGCGTCCTAGAAATAGACTCAGCAACAGTTCCATTTCGCTTGGTTTACAAAAACAAAACAAAGGCCCCGGCGGTGCTCTGGTGATGCTCAGAGTTTGCCAGATGTTTTGTGCTGCGTACTTCACCACAGAAATTTAGCGAGGTTAAATCGCTGGGAGACGCCCGTGATAATTAGGATGTCTTTTTTTTTTTTTTTAATTACTGGGTTGTAAAGAAAAGCAGGAGTGAGAAACTGGGGGAGTGCTTTTTCAAAATGGCCTTTTTTGGGGGGAAAAGGGTTGCATTTCCAGTACTTTGCCACGGTGTGGATTCCTCATCTGCTCACCCGACGCAGGTGAGCCCGGCGCGGGTTCAGGTGCATCCTCACTTCTGCATCCCAGATGAGACCCGGGCAATATTCAAGCAAACTGTTAAAAGACCAGGAAAGACAGCAACGTTGTCCTGCCCCTGGCTCAATAGCTTTTTTTGTGCTGAAAGTGGAGAACAGAGTTAATCAGAGGCTCTAGAAGTAATTATCGGCAGGGTTTGGGCAATGCGGATGCTTGGGTAAACAGCGATTGTTCTTTCCACCAGATCCCGAATGGAAACAACAATACTGGCATTGTCCTCTGCTTCTCATTAAGGGGCTTCGGGGAGGGAGCTGGGCTCTGGGAGGCGGGTGGGAAACTGACAGTCAGACCCTGCTCCGGAGGAGCCTCTCCCTGCCACAGCCGGCTCCGGCTTCTGGCATCGGTGGTGCCAGCTGCAGGGGGAGAAGCCAAGCCTGTCATACCATCTTCTCATCAAACCTTCAGTGCCGGGGCAGAAGCACCGTTAGAGCCTAATGAAGAAACAAACACAAAACGGAAGATTAGGCCTCGTTAACACGTGCGTTGGTTTGCCCCAAACGAGGTCCCACCACCGAGGGATGGCTGCGTAGGGTGTTCCATTTGTTTATTTTGTTGGGTTTTTTTTTAAGGGGGAGAGCGTGACGTGGGCGAGGTGTCTTTTCCTGTGGTTTTTTAGACATCTTGACATGACCACGTAACCCTAACCCGGCAAATTGTGATTGTCAAGAACTGCATTTGCAACAGCGCTGCCAATGGCCACTGCCAGAGCCCACAAATGTGTACTTTGAAAGCGTTGGTATTAACAATATCACCCCACTCTTCTCCACTCTACTAACAGAATTGCGCGCTTTCGGATGAACAACCATGTGGGCCATTGTGTGTTGGCCGTTGTGTGTTGTCAAACTCAGCCTACTCTTTGGTACCAGTGCCAATGTGTGATGGCCCTGAGTTACTCCTAAGACCGGCCTACAAGCTCTTGTCCCCAGACGATGCTCCCCTTCGTGAGCAGCTCCACTGCTGTCAGTGGTGCTTCTGGTGGGGCCAAGGGTTGCTCGCCCCAAGCGCAGGCCTCTCAGGCTGGTCCCGCAGTCCTTCTTCATCCCTCTGCCCTCAGAGCAAGGTGGCCTTAAATCAGGGGTCCCAACCCAAAAACCTTTTGCATATCCCATTTCTCGTGGAGCCAATGGGAATCTTGTGTCTGCAGTTTGAAGAATTAAGGCCCCCGCTCTGCAAGCCTGTAAACTACACTGTCTGCAGGGGAAGGTTAACTGTGTAAAGTAGCTTGTAGAATTACATCCTCAGCAAGGACTTGGGATTTGGCCCTGCATTAGGTATGTTTTAACAGAAAGATACACTGAAACCTGTGTGAGGCTTGTGTGCTTGAATGTACACCACCACAACAATGAACTGTGGCAAAATACGCATAAAGCTTTTTGCTAAATTTATATTAATAGATAATTTGTAGGCTGGCTGGAGGTTATTTAAATGTTCACATTCATGAGATATGTGCATACCTGTATGAAGATATAGGTAGATGTGTGTGTAGAAATATTTCTATTTCAGTGCCAGTGATTTTAATGTTTTCATAGCTGAGTATACGTGCAAGGAAGTTGAACACTGGAAACACCTCTCAGGTGTTTCTCGCACAGATATGTGTGCATATTTACCTGGCAGTGGCTGGGAAGTTTGACAGGCGTGATGCTGCAATTATTTTCATTGTTGTAAGAAATCAGCCATCTGCGGAAGAGTGTGCTGTGCGTAGACCCAACGTGAAGCTTCTCTTTGTTTATGCTGCATTTAGCTATCTCTCAACCAAAGGATACCAGTAGAGGATATTTTAAATGTTAATGCTCTAAAGAAAACAAGAGAACCTCAATTGAATGATCTGTTTGCCGACCTGCAAGGCGTGCGTAGAACCTGTACAAGAAACATCCATAATAAATCCCTATCTTTGAAACCTCAGGTGCATGTTTGATGAAGGTAGCTAGAAGTCAATGACACAGAAGGATGTACACAAGTATTTTGTACAGAGAAGCAGGAATTTTGCAAAAATAACCTTTGCATTTTCTGCTTTGAACAGCCAAATTTTGTACAAGGGTGACTTGAGAATTGTTTCCAAAGTTCAGCTTCTTTCCAAGTATGCTCTGCTATAGAAACAAAATGCATAAATATTTGAAGTACATAACAACACACAGTTTTATGAGTGCTGGCATGTAAAGCCAAGTCCCTAACAGGCTAAAATACTGCTTTTATGTTAGATTTGCCAAAACTTTGATTTCAGTATATTTATTTCCACATACTGACTCTCTCCTGCCTAGGTGGCAATAAGAGGAAAAAGTGCTTATGATGCATTTGAATTGCAAAAACAAGACCTATTTCACAAGGATCCCACCCCCTGGGATCTCAGTAAATGTACGCCTTATTTCATTTTCCCAGTTTTTAGTATCATTATCACACATCTTTATTTTTATTTTGTTTCACAAAGATTAAAAAGTACCTTTCAATTATGAGGATTAGCGTTACCTTTTCAACACATAACAGCCTAGTGTTTTGTCAGGTTTTTATGATTTAAGACCTATTGAAATTAAATGTCTTTATTTGAGAATGCTTCTGTAGATTCAGAGAGACTGCAGGCAAAAAAAGACTACTGTTAGTAATAATCCTCATGATATTATTTGGTACTGTGTTTACTAGTCAGAAGCCCACTGTTGTGATTTTCTGCTATTTCTGTGAAGCTGCTAATTCAGTACCAAAAATAGATTATTTTCTTCTTGTTGTTGTTATTATTAAAATAAGCAGCAGCCCTTCAGGTATTTTCAAGGAAGGGCAAAAGACTTAAATGATGTCTCTAAAAGCCAGTACTGCTGTACAATAACTTAAGGCCAATATTAGTGCAGTTTGCAGCTACAAGATCGTATTTTTCTATACACAAATATAAGTGAGCTCTGTATCAATTGCAGGATGCTTAAATATATTGTTAGAACTATAGCTAATGCAATCATGTATACGTGAGAATTATGCCAAGTACAGCTACACTATTTCGTAGGTGATTATTTGTCCCTTGAAGAGTTTCTGGTTATATATACAATTATAAGATTGATAAAAACAGCATCTGAAAGCCCTGTTTAGCAGATGCTAACTATTACAGGTATGCCATGAGGTCATAACATACACTAGTATCATACAGAAAATAAATATTCTGTGTGGTGCCTGTGTAAAGTGCTACCATCTATGTACTTCGTGTGTTTAGATAGGTGATTATTGGTGCCAGATCTGTAGGGAGAATCTTAAGATAACCACTTTTTGAAAACTCTCTTGCTGGCCAGTCAGCAGTACTGCAGCCTTCAAATTCCTGGGAGAACTAACCCAAATTACTGTATATTTTATGCTTTAAGTATCTTTCGAGAAAAATTAGATCGCATATGCTCAGTCCTTTGAAGAAGCTATTGAAATATTTTCAAAAGAAGTGTTGTGAAAATGTCTGCCTTCTAGCTCTATTTTATTTGGAGGTAAAAAGATCTGTCCCAAAGTGTTTAAAAAAAATCAGAAAATATTTTAAAAAACCCCAAAACATATATACACAAACAGATGTATACCTACTTATATATACACGTTTAATGTATTATATACTCATATATATGTATATATGCAGTATCCAAGTATGTATACAAATGTACACATATATACATACCTATCTCTCTACTTACTATATTATATATAAATATGCATATAAATATATGCAGTATCCTCAAAATTTTTGTATCTATAAGCAACATTTTATGTTTTTCATGTGTTACTACACTGCTTCTATAAAAAATGAATAATATACAAGAAAATGCCAAGCATAATATAAAACAACAGACTCATTCTTACAAAGCTTAAGCAAAAACACCCCCAGCAACAATTTATAAAGTTTGAGTTTTCATTTCTCCTTCGTTACTAGGGAAGATAATAAATAAAGCAGAATAAAAAGCCACTAAGGTAAAATATTACTGTGTTGGTTTGAATATGCCATTTTTTACCTACTTGTCTAGTACTCCTCTGAATAGTCTTCACCAGCACTACTTATTTAGTCAATGACACGTAAGGTGAGTGAAAATTGCAGAATTAGGCTCTGAAAGGAATATTAAAAATCCCAGCAAAATCACTGGAGCGATCCTGCAGGATACTCAGTACTTTGCAACTAATCTGACATGAACTCATGAGCAGGATAAACTTAAAGTGTGTTCTCAAAGTTCAAGATATACATGGGTTCAAGTGCTTTGCTGACTGGCAGAGGAAATGAACAGAACTTCCTTGCCATGGTTTTCGGTGGGTTTTCAAGCAATATTTTGCTTTAAGTGTTGAGAATGGGTTTTCTGAATTGTGCGACGTTTATTGTAACAAATTATTTTCTCCCAAGTACACACCATGTTCTTTTTTTTTTTTCACTCTTAGAATAAGAATAAGGAAAATCATTCAACAAAGATAATGGACCTGGGTTTGTTCTCAGCCCTGACAGAGACTTCTTTGTGAAGGTCTGCTTTATGAGGCCAAATTCAATCTGATTAGTCATATTTATGTTCACTGGAATAAATGTAAACGGCAACATTTATTGCCTTGCAAGACTGGCAAAGTGTTTAATTTTTTAATGCTTGTGCATTACGTTGAAGGTCCTCATGTTAACTAACAACCAAGGCACATGGTTGTGCTGTGAGATGAGGTGGGATAACCATACACGTGGGGATGGGGCTGGTGAACACCCAGCGATGTCAGGGAGGATGTCTTGGGTGGGCTTTGAACGGGATAATACTGATATTATCCCGAAGAGGTCTTTTCACCAGTCAGACCTACTGCACAGGGCAGGTGAAGCACCAGACGAAGGAGGGGAAACAGGCACTGGGCAGGTCTGAGTTGCGTCTATCCATGCCTGATGAGCTCCGCTCAAACCAAAGCGAAGCAGGAGGAGGCGGACAACTCCAAAAGCATCAGCTGTGTATTTTACAGAGCAACGATTATATTAATTGATGTCCAAAGTAGAGAGGTTTTGCAGTCCCTTGAAGAAATTCAGTGTTTCTGCCCAAAGGGGATATTTTAGAAATACCTGCTTTTTAGTGTATTCCTCAGGCAAAAACAATCACTCTTTATGAGCTAAGAATAAAAGTCAGCCCTGTCAGTGCTGGTTTAGAAATTTACAGAGAGGGACATGAAACACTGGAGGCCACACTATCTTTACTTCCCACCCCCCTCCAAATTTGGCACAGTATGGATATCTAAATAGCAACGTGGTCTGCCTCTAGACCTTCTGTTTTCCGGCAGCAACTTCAAATTTGTTGTTCAGCTTTCTTACAATAAGATTAGTGCTAAACACTGAACTCACGAGCGCAGACGGGTCCATCCCTACGGTTTCGTGTGTACCATTCATCTTTCTATTAAGTTTCTATTAATTTTCACAGATGTAATTTATTATTTCCCATGACTTTTTTTTTCCTCTTGCTTTCCATTGCTATTTTGTTTGTCAGTCTTGTGTACGCTTTACCTTCAGAGGTGTTCCCCTCATTCCTTGCTTCTCATTTTCTTCATTTTGCCTCCCCTCCCCTCTTAATTTCCTCCCATTGCATCTTCTCCCACAACCCTACTATTGAAGTCTCCCTCTATCCTTCTGGCTCTCATTTTCTGTGGTCGCCATCCAGTTTCCCCGGCTAGCACAGCTGTCCTCAGCTCTTCTGCCTCCGCAGCCACCGATGCTCTCATCGGGTCCACAGTGTTCACTCCACAGCCAGCGCAGGCTTCACTTCGTCTGCGCAGGACACAATGAGGCACTCAGTTGGGTGGTGCAGATCTCTGGACTTTGAAGTCTAATTGGGAGGCACTTTTCTTTATGGAGAAGTGCCATAGACACATGTGGCTGCTCTTTTGGGTACGAGAGGGCCAAAGAAAACTCTCTTTTATCAGGAGAGCTTAGGCCATGTTTCCTTTGGGTAGCATAAGACCGTGCTGCTGAATCACAGGCTGCTTTACAAGAGAACCGTCTTCATGCATTATGCACCGTGACTGTGTGAGGGTGGAGAGAAGACTCCAGTCCTGCATGCTACCCGGGGAATTTATCCACTGTCAAATTGCCTGGTCCAGCTTTGCCACAAAGACCATTTAAAGGTGGATTTAAAATTATCATCTGTATGCTTATTGTCAAAACATTTATTGCAAACTTAATTATACACACATTGTCTAATATTCTGAGAAATGTATGCTCTGTAACAATATTTTTTCTTGCTTTCAGCTCTTCAGCATCTCATTTAAATACTTTTTATTATTTTAGTATATATATAACATATATGTATTATATATAATGTATATATAATATATATTACATATATATTATATAACATATATAATTATAAAAATACAGTTGTGCAACACCTCTCTGTAAGAAGCATGACATGGCCCAAACCCTGTGCTGACCTGCACCATGTACCATTATTAAACCCAACGAGCCACCTTCCGTGAAAGTCCTCTGCAAGGATGCCCGTGCTTGTACAGAAGGCTGCTTTTCACATAAAACCAGAGAGCGATGAGAATTGGTTGGGAAGGGTTGTTTCGTTCCTGTCGGTATAGATGCCGTGCCCAGCATGCCCCACATAAGGAGTCGCTCCTAACTTAAAGCTGTCGGTGCAAACCTTTTTCACCCTGCGTGTGGGAAGGGATGAGTCTCATCCTCAGCTGCTGGTGCACAATCACCTGCTCTGCCCCGCAAAGCGTTCTTAATCTAAGTGAAATATTTTGCGGCCTTATTAGGTTTCTCTAGGTAATCTGCCATACTAGTGCATGAAAAATGCTTCTTTACTATTTTATGAACGCTGGTGGATTGTCAGACTTGACCACATACTTTGGTGTTAAATCAAATCTGCTGAGTGTGTCTGCATGTGGGCTAACAGAAATGAATGCTCCAGCTGAAGGTGTTGTGGTGACCTAGGAATTTCATTCCTAAATCTTTCTGTATTTAAAATTTAATTTAGCTACCTGCCAATTAATTCTTATTTTATTTGTCTGTTTATTTCCTCAACTATCTTCCCAATGAAAGATTGACACGTTTGAATGAAAGAGCCTATTCTTAGTTTTAAGTGTCACGTGAAAGTCCCTCAAGTGGAAATTATTACGCAGAAAGCTCTCTTCTGTAAGGAGAGTGCTCACACATACAAGTTTTGGCAAGGATGGGCCCTCAGGCCGCCATGAGAATCCTTTCATGGATAAAGTTAGTGAGGTAAGTAATTGTTTGCAGGACTAAGCCCAGATACAATAAATGTGAACATGGGAGAAATAGAAGCAGTTTGCAGAGATGTCAGTTTATGATGAATGCCAGTGTATTTGGAAAGGGTACTTTGCTCTCTGGCATTCATAAAATTTCTACTGCAACTGTATACTGTAAGTGTCAATATAAATATAAAAAAATCTTTGGATAATATGTTTCTAGAGCGAACATAATTCACGTAAACCTCAATGATTCAAAATAAAAAGAGATAGCACCAAGTGTCCGGAATTGCAGACAGTGAAGCACGCAAGGCTTTGTTGATTTCCATGGGACTACTTATATGCTGAAAGTTACCTATATTCCTAAGCGTTCGCTTTGTTGTGTTCTAATAATGTCATCTCTCTTTCATGAAAAGCACTAGTGTCCCTTAAAAAGAACACAGATCCTGCTAAAGTATCGGTGCAGGAAAAGCCACAGAGCAGCTCAGAGCTACTCATTTTATAAGGGAACACAAACGCGCATGTCTGTTGGTGAAGTCATTTTAGGGTTCGACTGCCTGCGCAGCATCCCTAAGCAGTGAGTAGTGCGCACTGGCTCATGTCAGAGACACTTCTAGGAAGTCACTATTTGTTATTTTTCTCACCTCTTGCTCCAGAGAACCGTAATCTGCAGGTGACGTCTTCCAGGGGTAAATTACCCCTCACTCCCTGCATCCCTCTGCCTGCTGGAGAGCTCGGGGATGTCCATCCCCTGTGCTTAGCTCACCTTCTGCCTCCTAGGGAGACGCAGGGTGATTGCACACAGGAGTTGAGAACTGCTCTGGCCTATATGCAATAAGCCACGACCAACCTTTGTTACGATATTCCAGACTTTCTGTTAGTAGATAAAGCCAACTGAAATATTTTCTTTCTCGCTGGATGATAAAACAATTTGCAGATTTTTCTGTACTCACCCAACTTTTGTGCCAACACTGCACGTGCAGTTATTATTGGGTAAAACAGTGTTCTGTTGGCAAAAAAAAAAACTACTTGAGAGGGAGAAAAACCCTGAGAGTGCCATAAGGATCTCCATTTTCTTCTCTAAGGGAACAAACCTGCGGATGCACAATAGCACAAGTGGCTTCGCAGTCACACTGGCAAAACGTGGTGTCACAATGAGCAGCTCACAGGGACATTTGGCAAGCAGCACAGAAGCTGAGGATGGAAGCTAATAGCGAGAAATTAGCAATTCCTTGCAGAATTCTCTGGAAAACCTCAAGGAAAGTGTGCTGTGGAGGCCCGTGTGATTTCCCAGCCTTGAGCCTTCCTTGTTTCCATTTTATGGAGGCTGCTCGTACAGCTTTTAGGGGAATTCTTCTGGTCATACTCTCTGCCATCCTATTTTTTGGTGTTTATGTAAGGGAGAAAAGCACCAGGCTGACTTCTTCTTTTTGTTACTTCTTGCACTTAGAAAAGCAATGACTCATTATACTTTGTTTTCATTACGAGTCAATATTTGCCCTCATCACAGTGTGAAGTTTTTGCACAATTTGCGTATTCTGGAATATTGTGAATTCTTTTCCTTGAAGTGTAGACTCCAATTTATCCGTTCACAACATCATTGTTTAACAAATTCGCTTTTTCTGAACTGCTGCACTATTGTAGATGTGGCAGTCAAAAGGCAAGCCAGCTTGTGTTGGTTATGGTCAGGAAAGATCAGAATTTAAGGCATTTATTTCAACCCATAAATGAACTATTTCTGTCAAATCACAAATATTATATGGTTTATGATAAAGTTCTGTTAATATACCTTTTTCAAACACCTAAAGGTATTTTTAAAAATAAAATTTTTAGAAAAGCATTAATCCATTTTCCCAGAATGTGCTACTGGGAATGAGGATCAACAATGTTTATTAACCAAGTCAGTGTTTTTCATTTTTAATGCAAAAATTTCACCCAGGAAAAAAAGAAATTAAACAGAAAATGTATTTTTGATTTTGGCTTTGGTGTTTCACTAAAAAAATTACAAAAAATCCACAGGAAACCAAGGAAAAAATGTACAAATGCTTTTCAAAAGGCTTTTTTAAAAACAAATCTGATTTTTTTAGGTGGGATAGTTCCTTATTATTTTTTTCTCCATGTCCAGAGCCAAAGAAGAGATTGGATTACTCCCCTTAGCAGTCAGCAAAAATTCCCCGTTAGTTCCTACTTTATGGAAAACCTGGTCCCAGACAAAAATTGCTCATGACCTGCGATTCATTTTGAGTTGTGTATGTTTATATCACCTGTCCGAAAACTACCTTCTGTTGCTGTCTGCTGTACATAAAGCATGAGGCCAAAATACGACAGTATTGACAGATAAGCCAAAACCAGACCTTGTTTCAATTTCATCCTAATTTATAAGCTTACAAGCACGCTGTGTGACTGCTCAGTGAGCTTGGCATGATGGGCCAGATGCTTGAGAAAGGAGAAATGTCTTTGTTTTGTGCCATGAAAATGTCATCCTGGTACCAATTTATCACAGAATCATAGAACGGTTAGAGTCGGAAGGGACCTTAAAGATTTTCTAGTTCCACCCCCCTGCCCTGGGCAGGGACACCTCCCACCAGACCAGGCTGCTCCAAGCCCCGTCCAACCTGGCCTTGAACCCCTCCAGGGATGGGGCAGCCACAGCTTCTCTGGGCAACCTGGGCCAGGGGCTCAACAAACAAATATTCAGTGCAAACAGAAGAGCCCCACTGTTTGTATATTATCCCCTCCCACTCTACATGTTGTCAGGGTACATGACATGAGATGGGTGTGAGGAGCCAAGGGGAGGACTCTGCCTTCCTCAGCATTTGTCCTGACGTCCCTCCTGGAAGGGACGGGTAAGCAGGAGTGGCCAAAGCATCTCCTCCATAGAGGATGTTGTTTACCTATAGCAAAGGGACACTCTTGCTGGTCTATACTGATGTGCTTTGCCACAAAGAGCTTTGCAGGTCTCCAGTGCATGTCTGTGTATGTCTAATGGCATACTATTAATGTGTAATCCACAAGGCTGATCTTTAGGAAAATTCTGTTGTTTTCCGTTAGAAAATACTACACGACAAATGCTAATTGTCTCTTCCTTGCAGTGTTTTAACCAATCATGTGCTATTTACATCAATAAAGGAAGTTGTCTCCAAAATGTAACATTCACATCAAGAAGAAAATCCCTTGCCTCGTAGCAGAGCATCTTGTGCCTCCTTTGGCCACAGATGCTGATAGGCAACATTTGATCAGCAGCCACTGCCTTTGTTTTTGCTTTCTGCTCTCTGTTGTGCAAATGCCAGTGAGGGCCTGATTAGGATGCTGAACATATCGTTAGCAACATTGCTAATAACTGAACGCTCCCTGGTGCTTATTAGCAAGGTCTCGCTGCGTGGTGAAATTGCCATTTCAGCACAGGGAGCTGGAGCAGGGGAAGTGACAGGAGAAGGTCCATCCGTCCATCTATCCACGCATGTCTGTGCGGCAGCTGGAGTCACCAGGACGGTGGGACCAGTTGAGGTTCAAGGTCGCTGCTGACATTCAGCTGTCACGGCTTCATTGTCCACATGCCTTCCCTCCATTGACACGTTCAAGGGCACTTTATAGCCAGCACAAAGAGCCAGTCAATTGATACCATTGCACTCCCCGCGCGCACAAACCGGGCGCTTGTTCGGGACTGTTGATACAGTCTCACGTTTATTCATTAGCAGAGCCATTGAAATCGCGGCTCGCCCAACGCCGCTCCTAACAACACGGGCTTGCCTGTTTTAGTCCAAACATTTAGCTATGTCTTTTTAAAGTTTTGCCCGGTGTTCTCTAATTGAGGTAACGTTATCTGCATTTTAATGCTAGGCCATTTGTGTCCAATGAAAGATTACCTGAAGAACCCTGCCATTTACCACGCCGGTTTAAATACAGACGGCTGCAAAGAAAAAATATACACAAAAGATGCAAGCAAGGGAAAAAAGGCAGATATTTATTTGTTCTGAAATCCAATTGCTCAGAAATAGAGTCTGCGGTGAAAAAGGGGAAAACATAAGCTTCGGTCAGGGAAGAGACAGTGATTAGCTCCATTGTTAGGGGCTTTTTGAGCTTCGTTGGTCCTAAAGAAAAACCCACTAATGAATCTATTGAAACTTGCCAAACTTTGGAAGACAACTTAAGTTGTGGTGCTTGTCTGACACCTGGTAGTGAGTATGCTGATACAGAAAACAGCAAATGTGCATCTTTATTAACTGCTTTCCTCCGCGAGCCCTACAAAGACTGCCGATGATTGTTTATTCCAAAAATGTGCTTTACCTCTGAGCACAGTTCTTTAATTGAAAACTTTGATTTTGGGAAACCAGCATACAGAGGATAAAATATAAAATGTGAGGCCTGGTGCTATGTGCTAGAGCAAACTTTAGAACTCCTTTCACTGCTGTTTTCACGATGGGGCCAGAAGAAAATTTGTTTTCTGTGAGCTTGCTTGGGAGACATTAATTTCGGTATTTGTCTTCATGCTTGATCAAGGACTTGAAATGCGTACAGCCAGACCTCACCACCACAGTAAACTTCGCCATCGCATTATTGCATATCAAAAGGTACTGGTTGCTAAACGCTGTACCCAAAAATACAGGTTTTACTATACAAAGCTATTTCCTTATGCGGTTTTTTTTTTCCCTGCCTGCTTTCTCCTGTACTGCCCGAGCTCCTTTGTCACAGCGCTGGTGCGGCAGAGGCTGCAGCAGAGCAAACTTCCCACCAGCCTGCCTCATCTGATGGGGAGGGACCACCTCTAGGGGCTGCAAGCTGCCGAGACAGTTTACAGGGATGCCAATTAGTGTCAATTGTTGCCATCGTTCTCTGATATGGACACCTGTCCATTGGGAACCAGCCTGAGACCGCCAAACTAATTTGACGGAAACAGGTGAATAGGCACCAGCGGAAAACTGTCTCCAGTTACACACCAGGTATCTGAACCGGTCTGATAAGGTCATGCGTTAGGCTGTGCAAGCAGAAGGCCATGCATCCTTGGCAATGGTGAAGCACTGTGTCCAGCCCATGAAAACATATATTGTCATGTAGGTAAGAACTGACGTTCAGGTGATAGTGTGAGAGGGCCCTGGAGGGCAATGGTTGATTCCAGGTGAGACCTCCACCAATTGACCCTCCACTGGGAGTCCCACCTACCTCCAGTTGGCCTTACACTTTACCAGCAAGATCTCATCTGGAGCTTTTTCATTTAATCTGGAAAGCTGCAACCCCAACCTCTCCATTGTCACCGGGTCAATTAGCAGCTTTTAAAATCACCAGATGGGACACCTGGTAACCTAGCTTAGCAAGACGTCGGGAGAGATTTACCTGAGGGGTGTCCAGGAAGGTCTGGCTGTGGCTGACAGGCTTTTTGCCTCTTTCACAGCTATCACAGGACAGACCTGGTAGCTGGAGGCCCAAGTCCTTTAAGTGTTTATGGCTCAGATAGAGATCCCACTTGACCTTGTCAAAAAACAGTGCAGTTGAAAACTAAACCAGCTGTTCCTTAGAGATACCGTATCTGGTAGTAGATGGTTCCCTTGCAGTGTTTATAAATGATATTGAGGGTATTTAATCCCACTTAGTCTGTGTAATCCTTCACTTGTACATAGGAGGCAGTGAAACAGTATCTGTATTCAGTTATGATCGTGCATCCAAAAGTTCCCAAGTTCATTACCACGTGCTTACAAATACATCAGCCTTGACTTCACATCACACTACACCAGTGCAACTGAAAAGGTTTAACCGAGCCTTTTCTCCACTTCTGTCATCTTTCCTAAAACCAATGCATCTTGTGGATAGACGAAGCCAAGGATGTCCTGCGGCTTGCAAGAAAACCAATGTCTCAATTTAGGCATTGACTGAGTTCCCATTGCTCCAGAATGAGTTAGTCAACTTCTGCAACTCATCCTTGCCAGACATTTGGGTTTAACCTGAAAAATGTGTGTTTCTGGGTAGTTTCCAGTTTTATGGGTTGCAGTGCAACCTGGATCCTTAAAAGTCCAGGTGAAAATACCATATTCCTGTGAGGAGACTAATACATTGCCAAAGTGATATTTCATGGTTTGTCCACCCCCAAGCCCACTCTGAAACAGGCAACAGAAAAAAATTTCATTTTCGTTACAAGGAACACCACTTTGAGTCCCAAGGAGATGGAGACACCCGCTATGTTATGCATCTGGCTTTGCTTGCAGAAGATGATTTAGGCAGCGCCATGAGTCTGGTCCAAGATACTCTGCAGAGAGCAATGGGCTTGGACACAGATAAATCTGTCTGACTACTCTTTGTGCTATGTTTGTTGGGAAAATTAAGAAAAGAGAAAGCAGTTCTAAATTACTGTGAAATAATAGAATAATAACAGCAGCAAAGAGAATCAGTGTAGTACAGCAAGGTTATCTGCATAACAAATTTTCCACTGCTTTGTATCCATGTATGTGCAAACACAAGTATACCACCAACTTCAGAGCATTACTTAACTAGTGTTTGTGCGGGTGTTTTTCTAGCATTAGCATCTGTATTTCTGGATGAATTACAAGGTCAGGCTAGTAAAAACCAAAACCCTAAAAGCAGGCTTCTAATTTTGCCTGTTTTGGATGTGCTGTACAACCAGCAATTCCTATTGGCATCAACAGGATTTGCAATAATTAATTTTTGGAAAATCAGGTTACTTAGGAATAAAATTTTCCCAACACCCTAGATGAGTTTGTAGGAGATATAAAATCTTTTCTGACATGTTGAAAGAAACAGAGAAGCTTTCAGGTCCATGAACACTTCCTAACACCCCAGCCTCATACAAGACATTAACCTTTCCTGTAAACTTTACTTCTTGTGCTGAGGCCATGATGACCACAAAAAAATTATGATAAAATTGACTTTGAGAATTTTAAAATTTTATTTTTATAAGCATAAAATTAGCTTCCATTTTTTGATTGACATGTCCATGTACATTCTTGCTTAGGGCATTCCTGATTTGTAGTGATTGTGTATTGGGATTAAGCTGGTTTCAAGGCTGTATTGCTCTTCTGGTTCTTCCTATTTTATTTTCTTTTTGTATTCCATTTTGTCCTGGAAAACCTTGTATCTCAATAGCTTTTTTCAATTCTGTAGACCTAAATCTGCAACTGATAAAATCAGTGAGACCTACATCATTGATGTCTGAAAAAGTATGACAAAGCCATACTGTTTGGATAAAATATATCAAGCAAAGGTTTTTGCGATTTTAAAAGCGGGTTCATGCACAACTTTCTTTTATAATTTGACTTGGCTCCTCACTGACACAACTCATTTGCACTCGTCTTAAATAAGGAGTAAACACCATAATGTATCACACATTCTTCATGTGAGGTTGTTCATTAATAAAGGAAGTGTTTAGATGCAGCAATATTGCAAAAATAATGTTTGGCCTTTTGTGAATAAATGACAGAGAAAATTTCTGTATTTAACAGTTAAGAATAGCTCTGGTGGTCTGGCACACTGGTATAAATTGTATCAGAAACCAAGTATTCTAATTCCCTCTCCCTTTTTTCTCAAAGAAGTCTACATCTGGCCCTAAACGCAGCACTGATTATTTTAATTTTTGTTATAGCCTGCTAATTACACCAAGTCATATTCATATATTGTTAAAGGAAGGTTAATTAGCAGTAGTAAAAATCAACCTTCCGAAACTCAAACTGCAATTAGACCAGATTGTAACATTTTTGCTGTTGTAATAGATGCATTTTTTGTTGTTCAAAACTACACATTTTAATTACATTATCTGGTTCTTTAGATAAACAGACATCATTTTTAAGACACAAAAGACTGGCTGGTGTAATTTCATTTTACCTTTCAACAGCATAGAGCCAAACCAAGCAGTTTACAAAGCAGGAATTTAGATAATATTTTGTTCTTGCAGATTAAGGAAAAAACCAAAAAACGGAGGGAGGTAGATAGGGAGGGAAGAGGCAAAGGGGGTGTGAGCAGCTTACTATTCTGATAGCACAGTCTTTCATGGAAGGATTGCTGAAATACTCTTTGAGCTAATTTTTAATCTAGAATGAGAATTATTTGATGGGTTTACCCAGTAATTAGCAAGATCCATAATCAAGACAACTGATTTCCTCCTGGGGAATCTAAGAAACTGGGCACATCCGTTAACAGCATGAGGTCAAGTAGCATGCAACTGACTTGCTTTGCCATAGAAGACTAGTTGTGCCTGATAAGAAAAAAAAGAAAGCTATCATTGTGTTAATAGCTAAGTCCATGTAAAAATAAAGTCATATTTGTCCTGTAGGAGTAGTAACTGTGTTGCACTATTGAATTCAGTGGCCCACAATGTCATTAGCAATGAACAAAACCAGACATGCTGAGCTGTGCCAAGCATGGACAAGTGGCTTGTGATACATCAACACAGGCTCAAAATGAACTTATTTTTAATATTTGCATGATTTGCCATTTGTAAATTATTTTTTGGCTCTTTTTTGATATTCTTGTAGCAGACGACCATGTTGGCATCTTGAACATTTTTGGGTTGTTTATCGTTTGGCTTGTTGCTGATGGTTAGCAGAAAAGACACTTTCAGGTTCTGTTCGAGGAACCTCAGGGCTCTCTTTTAGGCAGTTCAGCCTAATGGAATTAAGCCTGACATGTTTCAACTCTATTTCTTCATAAAATAAACATAAAACAATGGTTTAGGCTTCTAATAAAGCTCTTGAACCGTGTGAGACTCAAACTTTCCCTGTTTCTTTACACATCTGTAAATAAAGACCATAAAAGAAGAGTACAACAGGATAAATCAACACGAATTTGGAATCCACTGCAGCATATTAAATGGCGGGGTCTCACTGAAAGAAAAGGCGACCCTGCGGCTTCTTGCAGTTTGAAGCTAATTGTTTTCGTCAGGATGGGAACGTCTGGAAGTCCACTGCAGTGTCCCACCAGCAAGGCTTCAGTAACTGAGCCGGCTTGCGGAGAATGAGCCCACTTTGTAGCGACACAGCGGGCTCAGACACCACCTATTCTGCTCTCCAAACTGTCATGCATAACAACTTCATTGTGCTAAATTGAACTTGAAAGCAACCAAAGGCTATGAGAAGGAGAGGCTATGAGAAAAGCGTGCTGTCAGTGCTGGCAAAGGCTGACCTGGAAAGTAGGCTCAGAGACAGAAGAATAAAAGACCAGGGCCCATGAACACAGCATATTGTTTCGTTTTAAAGTATGATTCCCATACCAGCAAAAGTAGCAAATGTGATGTAAATTTATTTAAATAGATTCTGCCGCTTAAAAGTTTGCCAGCCGCTCTTATCCAACTTTCCCAGCTCTCTGATTCGTTACTTACAGTGGGAATATAATGACATATAGTCATCATTGTAACAGCTTCTTTGCAGGGGCACAATGATGATTAATAGCTAGCAGCAAATTTTCACATGGGCTCTGAAGCACTATAGTGTTAAGCAGCCAAACACTCCCAAATCCCCCTTTTCTGTTCCACTGAAAAGTCCTCTCCTTGTACCTTGCAGATATGAACAAAGCCTATCTTAATTCCAATCAGCTTTTCCTCATTCAAAGAAACTTTCTCTTTTTCATAATTGATTCATGTGCATTTTTTTTCAGTCTTTCACTGAGCCTGAGACTTTATTTTTTGCTGGGGGAGGGAGGAAATAATTTCAGTAATAACTTGTTTTGCTTTGTTTTTCCCTCCAAAATGTATTTCAAGACATTTCTCAGATAGTTGAGCTAATGCACATTAAAAAATCCCACAAAACTGAAAAAGAAGCCTTAACTTGCTCTGCATTGAATGATTATTAACCACGAACACTCAGGGATGAGCTCAGAGAAACAGCTCTGGTAAAGTAAGTCAAAGACTGGAGAGCAACAGCAATAAGTTGCTTCTATTTATTGTATCAATTCCCATTCCCATGAGAAACTTACAGCTGAAACTGGGATGGATTCATTTTTCCATGCAGAATTATTTCAAAGATAAGATAACTTTGAATAGAAATATTTTATCAGAAATATTTAGAAATACTTAGAAATATTTCAGTTTTATTTTAATGTTTATTCACTGATGTGAACTTAACGGTTTTCCACAAATGTCCTTTCCACATTGAAAGAGGAAAACATAGTTTTAGAAATGATTCAGTCTTCCTTTCATCAGTTTCAGCATGGTATAACTACACTTCAGGAACTACACTTTGAGGGAATTACACCTGATTTACACCAGAATGAGCATAGGGCAGATCAGCAGGATTCGGTTTTGATTTTTTTATCTGGGAAAACACTTTTTAAAGAGAAAGAAAAATTTCAAAGCAATATTGGGAAGCTAAATTTTACAGAGAATTTCAGTCGGTTTTCTCCCCCTATGGCAGAAATTGGCTACAATTCTGTAGCTCCACACATGAACAACAAACGCTGTTAATGTTTGACTGGTAGACTTTGCACATTATTGGTGTTCCACTCATGAGCTGCTGTACATCAGATTTCATCTGTCCAGGGAAGAAGAGTATTTCCTTGGCATTTGCATATTAGATATAAAGTAGACAAGAATGGATTTTGAAAACAGCATAGTTTCTAGGAATAACTAGTGTTTGCTGAAGTCGCTTCATACAGTACGTGAGATGAGGAAGTAAATAAATTCATCATTAATCTTCTTTTTTATGCATTTTAAGAGAGCGCTATGGTCAAATTAACCATATTTTCTAGAAGAAGTGAAATTTTTCATCTTTATTTTTGCTCCCAACAGTTCATTTTGAAGAAAAATATAAAATATCTGTGAACATTTGCAATTGCTTTTCTTTTGTGGAAAATTTTCATTCTGTTAATTTTTTTTCAGCGATGAAAGCCACTAGCAAGACAGACTGCACAACAGACTGGGTTTATGATTTTCATTGAAAATTTCTCAAGAATACTTAGGAAGTAGCATTGCATATCAAAATCTCTTAAGAGATCAAATTTCTACTCAAGTTCTTTCTGTTGCAGCACTTTGCAGTTTTGCTCCTTTTGTACATTTCAGATATTTTTACCCTGACGTAACTTTGCAGAATTACATATGATTTAATACGCATGACCCAGGACTTTATTCAAGCTCATAGGATTTTTGCCAAGTGTTATTAATGTTCAGTGAAGTAAAGGTTGTATTACAAAGTTGTAATTCTTTTGCGGTATCAGTGTGTGAGATTCTTTCCATTTAACTGAAAGATATATTGCATTCAAGAAAAATCTTGCATTGTTTTCTACAAGTGGCACTTTTGACATTTAATTGAAATCATTTGACATTTAATTGAAAGAGTTAAAAATGATGCAAATTCTAATATGTACCAGTGACTTGTATTGAATAACACTTACATTGCAGTTATTTAAGAGGGACTGCATTGAAAATATTCCTGGAGAAGAGGAAACATAAACTTGCATATGGATGAGGATGATCCATTCACTGTTCTGTGGACCCCAGGTTCCTCGGATGGAGTCACAAATCTACCCAGTGCCCCTGTGAGTGTTGTTTTGTATTTAGAACCCTGAACTTGCTGCAAAATATGTAAAATCTTGTGTAGTCAGTGAGGTCCCCTTTGACTATGCATCTGAGAAGCCTTATCTGTGTTGTTTATTTCAGCAAATCCGTAGAATACATACACACTCCCGATAGCCTCAGACAGCGGTATGCAAATAACTGGCATGAAGGGCTAAAATCTCAGATGACATACCCTTTTCAGGATGTGTCAGCATGAGCACATTCAACAAGTCAACACGTTCATGCATCCTAATGTACCTTTTGGAGGACAGCAGAATCCCAGCACAGCCCAGGTTTTACAGCTAGGAGCCTCGCGAAAGCACATTTGTTCCACTTTTTGGTGCTATGTATGTATCCTGGTTTCACAGGGACAAGATTTATGTAACTGCAATGTTAGACGGGAAAACTCCTTTCACCAGCAGTCTCTAGCGATTCATGGGAATAGGTCACATCACATAATTTGCTGAAAATATTGGACGGATCCAACGCAAGTGCATGGCCAAGTATTCTTGATACTTGCAGAAGTCTACCTCTGAATTTCAGGCTCATATCTCCAGTGTACCTTACCCTCTACCTTCTGCTATGTTGCGAGCTTCTGAGCCACCGAATTCAGCTATGTTCCCTCACTTTGAAGAACGTTCATTCCCCTTCCACCATCAGTCCTGAGGTATTTTGATATGGGCCAAATCTTTCCATGGTTTCCCCAGCACAGCCCTATGCATACCCAAACAACACATACCTAACCAGTACAGCAGTTGCAGGTTACAAGTTAAATCTAGGAAAATATACTTGCTTTTAGTGGAAAAAAATGGTCTATTTTTGCCATCTTTGCTCATGTTGAGTGGTAACTTAAAACTTCTGCTGTTAAGTTAGACCCTCATTCAGCAGTAACAGGGATCAGAATCTACTTCTTCGTGGTTTTGGGCTGGGATGCAAAAAGTGATAGTTTTGTTTCCACTCTCATTTGCACTAAATATATTCCTTCCCTCTTTCTACCTTCAGACTTACTAAATTTTTCTGCTACCTATTTTTCTCCCCTACAAGCTGTTCTCTCACGTGGTTCTTCTCTTTCTTCCATGTGTTTTTTTTTCCCCTGGAATCCAGAAAAACCTTGTTTTTGTTCCCTGTGCACTCACCTGGACTCCTGTACTGCCTTTTGCACAATCGTTGAAAATTCTCTTCTGCTGAGTTCCAGGCCATCAGAGGTCCATCTCTCAATCCCTTTTTTGCTTCAGAGCAGCCTTTCAGCTCATTGTCTCTTTTTGAGTTTGTTGACGTCATATGGGCTTGTGCATCCTCCATTTTCAGCAGCTTTTAGTTACCTTTTTTAAGGTCACAGTATTATGCAGCAGTACACACTCTCTACACTGAAGATCTCAGACCTGATGTGCCTACTACAGTGGTGTAATTCTCCCTGTAAGGGTTTCCATTTATAAAGAAGCAATGTGTCTGTATAGTCCTCTGGTTCTTCCTATCTTAAATTAAATTTTCTCATTCCAGATATACACAGTTGCACATTTCCAGGTTATTCTGTTTTATTATCCAGTTCCAGATCACTACTTGTTTCCTCTGTGAGCTGTCAACCTTGTGATGAACCTAGATTAAATATCTGGATTAAAATTGTGCCAAAGCTGGTGAACAAATATATTTAATTGTCTTGGGAAACAGCACTGCGAATGTATTGGCATTACATTTTGTGCTTAGTTTCAGCTGTTGAACAAAGAAGCCCAAAAGCTGTGAAGAAAACCTATTGAAGTTCAAAGTCTACCCAAGTATCCAGAGAACAGCTTTTTACTTCTAAATCTCATCTCTGAAAGTCATGAAAGATAAAAAAGTCTTGCTGAATGTTACCATAGAATAAGCCCCCATCTGCCATTTTCTGATTTTTATTTTTGCCCTGCTTTCTGCATATTCTTTAGGTCATAAAGATCAATATAAGATCAATAAATCATAAGTATCATTAATATCACAGACACAGATATCCCATGACATCATGTTTCTTGAATTATTCTTTTAGTCCCTTGCTGACAATTTCTCTTAATTGCTCTGAAGGCAGACAGTGCTTTCTGTCTAGAATTCGACTATTCCTGTTTTCTCTCGCTCTCACCTTTAACCTTTTACTTTCCTTATCCAATAAGGGACCTTCTCAGAAAGGAATCTCCTCCCAAGCATAATATGTATTATTCCTCCAAACTCTTAAAGCAAACAGTTCTTTGCAAAGAAAAGGAGCACTTTGTACCCTTTAGGAAATAAGGAAGCAAAGGTGTCATCCATTACGGGTAGAGTCAGCACATGTTGTCTCTTGTCTCAACATCATGCAAAACAAAGCCCAGTAAAGAAAGGGGGAGGATGATGTGGGTAAACACTGATGGGAGCTATTGTAGCAGGAAATCTGCGTGTATTGTGGTGGTGGAGGAGAAAAGACTCAGAAAGGACATGGAGAAGCTATGGATTATCACAGTTGATGATAGGAAGGAAGATAAAGCAGATGGCTACTGGAGATATCAAAAATAATCAGTAGGATTAGCATATAAAGGTGTCCTTCCTTCACCAGTTTACAGGAGGCAATCCATTCCAATTTTCACATTGCAAAATGGTTCTAAAAATCTTCAAGAGAAGCACTGGAAAATTGAAGCGGACCCAATTTGGGGCCAACAAGGTGATCAGAGTGCTGGGGAACCTGATGTATCGAGAAAGGCTGAAAGAATTGTGTTTGTTCGGCCTGGGGATGATAAGGCCCAGGAGATCAAAGTAATCTTGTATCTAAAAGGTTGTTATAGAGTAGAAGCTGTCCTCGCTTCACAATGATGCATGGTGACAGCACAAGAGGCAAGGGGCACAAGGTGCTTCAGGGGAAATGCTGTCTGGATATAAGAAAAACTTCACTAAGAGCACTCTCAAATACTGGAGCCATTTGCCTGGGGAAGTGGTAGAGCCTACCTTGCTGGAAATATTCATGTCTTGGCTTGACAAGGCCCTGGATAACCTAATCCGAGGCCCAGAAGGTTGGATCAGATGATCTCTAGAAGTGCCTTCCAACCTAGACTTCTCTGTGATTCTGTGACTCCTACTAGAACTGACTTTAGCACGTGGTTAAAATCCTACAATAAGGCTAATTTTAAAGGTTTTGTTAAAAATTAACATCCATTTAAAATATCAAAATAAAACCATATATTTTTAAATTACATCCCAAGGGTAAGCTGTTTGGGAGTTCTAAAAAAATTGAGGGTTCCAGGCCAATGTTCTCGGTTCTTTAGTCAGACATTCTCCACTCTCACCCCAAATCTCTCTGCCTTGTACATAGCTCTGTCAACTTATCTACCTGTCAAGCAAGACTAAGATACTGTGTGAGCTTCAGTTACTGTAAATAAGTTACTTTAATGAAAACATTTATTGCAAAAATAGTCAGAAAATATAATTTCGTAAAAACTGAATTTTAATTGTTTTGATTATATTCCACTGTGATTGGTGTCACTACACATCTTTTATTGTATCTCCCCTTTGATTTTAACTGCTCACACCGCCTCTATTTGTATTTCAAGTCACACAATCTCTCCTGTGGTAGTTTTAATCATCAAATCAGCTAACACTTTGCTGTCTCTCATTTCCTATTCCTTTTCTTATCATTTATCTTAAAATAGTTCATCTTTTCCCACATCTTACTGCAGTGATGTGCTTTGAAGTCATCTCTACTTGGACCTGATCCTTCTCTATGATCTTTCACACCAAATCCCTTTTCTCTGTTGACCTCCACCCCTAGTTTGTGCCCTTTCCAAGACTTACAAGTTGGCAGTGTCTCTCATTTCTGCAGTGCATTCTGCACTTTACTTCTGACAGTGTTACTTCTGCTGGGATTATTGTCTACAGCTATGTTTTTTTAATAATGTAAACTCTTGATCTTTCTTTTCATAATTAGTATTTGCCTCCTGTAAGAATACAAACACTACTTTATCTTCCATCTCTGAAGTCTCATGTTCTTAAGCTCTTTTGCCATAGAATTAAGAAGGCCATGTACCAAGCGATTTCCCTCTTCTGTATAAGCTTTCCAATGTTATATTTGTTATATTTGTAAAATAACTGTGCTTCTGTTCTCTGTTCAAGTGCTTATTTTACAGTCTTTTCTACTTTTTCTGCAGCTTCACCTCTCTCTTTTCTTGACTCCACTGGAGGACTCAACAAGTTCTTCTCTCCCCTTCCTTTTCCATCGTGCCTAGTCATGTTCTTCCCTATATCTATGCTCTTATCTCCTTTCCTAACACCTTTGCTCTAGTAAAACCTGATGGTTTTGTGCCCTTATCCTGCTCTCATCTTCAGGCACATGATGTGCTCTCAATGGAGAAGAGGCTGCGCAGCAGTTGCTGGAGAAGATGAACCACTTCAGGAGGACTGTCTGAGCTTTTGACGGCAACTTCTCCTGCTCCTCTCCTGGACAGGATTCTCACTTTGGTACAGAACGCTTCAATGTCTGATCACCTTGAGTCTCTCTGGGATGAACTTCTCTGGCAAGCTGGCTGTTTACTCAAGAAAAATTGAAGAAAAAAATAAGAAATAAAAAGACACCCAAACGCTAATGGTCTGTCTCCTCTCCTGGAGCAGGCTTTCTGTCTCCAGCCCATTTTCCTACATTCTTGAGTAGTGCTGATTTACCACCAGGACACTCTTTCAACGCCACACTTTTGAATGGCACTTCCTGTTTCAGCGTTTCGTCGAACAAAACAATTGGGTCTGAGCTCCGCAACTGCAGCAAATGCAAATTTTGAATAAGAGTTGAGGCAACCCTGGCACACCCTCAATTACAAACTGTCTGAGGGCTCAAATAGCTTTTGATATAACTTAGATCAGCCTGAAGATGATCTCAGTGACCTCTATGTTTCCCATGGAAACCACCGCACTAGGTAATGATCAGGGCAATAATTACATATTTTGCCCTGCCTTACCTGCCTGGTCACTATCCCTCCCTAGGCAACCACTCCTTCAACAAGAAACGGCAAATGGTAGTGTAGAGCATAAAATCACTGTAGCCAGGCTTGTAACACATGCCTCTTAGATTAATATTTTTTCTCAGTTTTGAGCAGGTTGCCGTAAATACAAGTAATAAGAACGTGAGCTTATTCTTTCAGCATCCCACCAGAACAAAGGTGTAACTCATGTTTACATATGAGTCTCAGCTTTTTCACATCAGCTGACTTTGGCAGGTGCTGAGGACAGAAAGTACATCTGTAAAAAAGTCCTGGATCCAGCTCAGGAGTCACCTGGGCATTAGGGCTTCCTCATGCAAGGAAGAGGAGAAGGAATGAAAGATGCTAGCCTACTGGGCGTCTTTCTCTTTGAGAAGGGAAGAAGGAACTGTGAAAAGTGAGGATAGTGTAGGTAAAAAAACTGTTGTATTTACCCAGCCTGATGAGGATGACAACATCCCTTCAGAGGGCAGGCTGGACAAGATCAGCTTTTGACTTCAGTGATCCATCCATGAAATATCACAAGCAATACCCCTGGAAATGCGATTAAAGAAACTTGGGTCATGACAAATATAAAACATAAATAAATGTGCTACTAAAGAAAATAAAAGATATTCTAGATCTCTGTTCATGGATGAGATATCTTTGACTCAAGGAGGAATTTGATTTAGGGACTGGAGATGCATGAAGACCTGTTTTTCTGCCTTTACATATTTTTTGTTTCCTTACTTAGAACTGACAGCATGGTTATTGACCTACAATGTACAAAAAATAACCCTTTCTATTAACGGTATCAATAACAATAAAATTATAGCATACTGATGTGGAAAATGGCACAAAAATGGGAATAAATTTGGCATGGGGGAAGGTAATTATTTTTGTCTTCTCCTGTGGAAATTGCAAAATACGTGTCTTTTTAAGATGGACTAAAATGAAAAGCAGGGAGGGGGTCCAGTTATATTAAAAAATCCAGATAAATTGCGACTTCTCTTTTTCTGAGAAGCTGAGGTGATCTTCTTTTTGAGCCAGGTTGGCTCAAACAGTGAGAGAAATAAGGGAATTACTGTGCAACGGCCATCATGTGACCAGCCTTTACTATTTGTCTCAATGAACGGGGTACGAACTTGAAATACACAGAATGGCGTGATAGAGGGATAAAACAAGCCTGAAGAAAAACAGACAGCAAAAAGCTTTTAAGGATCACAAACAAAACTTGCACAAATCTGTTAAGTGCTCATTCACAGATGCGATTCAAGACATGTGGCAGTCTAAATTGGGATAGGATTGGACAAAAGGTTGTGGAAGTGAAATGCTCCCTGCAAAGTTTCTGTGTTTAATTTGTGTGCATTTTCTGCCCTTTAACTGAAAAATAAATCTAGAAGTTGTGCCTGAGCCACCTTTGCTTCTTGGTGTGAAAAACTTGTGCTCTGATGCAGGGACATTAGTTGCTTGGGTTTTGGCAGCTCCAGGAAAAAAATTCTGTGAAACACTGGGAATAATATAAAAATGGAGCATCACTGTCATGCTATCAAAAAGAAATGAAACTTTCAATATGTAGGTAATAATACTACAATCTACAAAGGTGCTATAATATACTATGTCCAAGACAGTGTGCTATAAACCCACTATTTTTTCTAAACAAAGAATCTTTGAAAAGAGAACCTTTCATCAGAAGTCTTGGTAAACTTACACCAATGAACTTAATAAAATTGGACCTGCTGCTACTCTTAAATCTCATAAAACTGCCTACTTTTTGACTTTTCCTGTGTTGGTTCATGTTTCCCCATGGAAATATACCAAAGTCAAAAATAGAAAAATCTTGAAATCTTTTTCATGCTTTTGATAAAATACTTTCTTCAAATAATGTTTAACTTGCCATAACTCTTCAAACCACGTAGAACAGAGTATTTTTAACTTATCTTCTTTCTCCATCCTCCAAACAGTTGTTAAAATAAAAAGAAAGCAATTGAAGTGCCACCTACATGGTAGACAACTCAATTTGTTGTTTTGCTGCAAGGTAATCTATACATGCCAGGGCATACAGTGACGTCTCCGCACCTGTTATAGCAAAATTGCCTCAAGGTGAAATTTTTAGTTGCAAAATTTAAAGTTTCATTTCCCTTTTGATGGAATATTAAACTTTTAAAAACCGTTAACCGTTTAACTTAAAAAAGTTAACCGTTAATTTGATATGTATCGCAGCTTTTGTTTCTTGATACAATAGCATTTTTCTATCATGTAAAATGCACAGAAACTACAAATTTCCTTTCTATTCAAAACAGCTTTTCACTGAAGTTCATGTGAATAGACTAATCTTAGCAATTCTTATAATCTTACAAATTCTACAAGTTTTTTCTGCTTATCCCATTTCATAAGAATTGAAAAAGTATTTAGATTAAAGGTGTTATGAGTGATCACGCACACTACAAAGCAACTTATTTTCTAATCATTTTGGTCAGATGTTATTTTCAGATGGTTGAGATTGGGTCCAATTCTCTGTCGAACTGAAAAAGAATTGGTATTCTGTCATAAATGAAAGCGGTATTTAACAGAAGAAAGATTTTTCTTTAGCTAGTTAAAAATGTCTCAGGGGGATAACTTTGCTAATTATATGAAACATATTTTTGTTATTCCTTCCTCTCCTTATTCTCAATTTGTCTACTGTTCTTTATTTTTCCAAATGTTTACTGTTCTGTAGATTTTTATAAAGGGAAGGGGGGGGGGGAAGCGATTAGACCATGTCTGTGTTGAGAACTAGCTTCAATACTCTTTATTGTTAGGAATGTAACCAGATGCTTAACTAAAATATTTGATCCTCTGTGTTTCAGTCAAAAGCTCCTTTTTAAATCATAGATAAAGCAAGGTCATAGGAAAGGCATTCCCTTGCTTTATGAACTGAGGAAGCAATCTGGGTGTGTGTTTTGGAGATATCTAACTCCCCACATAGGAATAAATCTAAATCTGGGGCTAGTTTCAGGTTCAATATCTTTCACTGAAAGTTGGACCTCCTGAAATCGAATGCAAGGTAGAACTCACAAATGGGAATTCTGTTTTGTGAGCGTGTAATTGCACTAGTCAGTTCAGTCCTAAGCCCTTATGTATGCCCTTACCCTCCTTTACGTTGTACAGCATTGCCGTGGTCGACTAGCAGAATTTTATGGAGACATAAACATTGTTTGCATAGGCTTACGTGTGTACAAATTGGATTCATGGCACTTTGTATGAATTACATCAATCAAGATGGAATTAGAGAAATCTTTATTTGTTGTATTATAGCCAGAAATCTGAAGGTAAATGATACTAACGGTGTAGGTACAACTTAGTTTACATGCTACTCGGGAGGTACAATGGTTGTTTTGTTGAGTGCTTGCTTTTATGCTTAATCTCTGTTACAGAGTGTTATAAACATGGTGAAATGAATTAAATTGTTTTTCTGCTCCATTTTTTTCAAGCAAAATGAGATCACTTGTTATTATAATTGTCCTCCCTGATACTGATAAAATTCCAAAGTATACATGCTATATTGTATGTATCTTATATGCTCTAACTACGTGAGGCAGTTACATGTGATATGTGCATATATTATTCTGTCTCCTCTTTGACCTGCCTTAAACCATGATCCAAATCCCAGCAAAATAAATGAAAATATTTGTAATGATTTCATTAAGTTTCAGATCTGATCTGTAGCGAACCTGTCTAAGGCATCATAAGCACCATGTGTTCCTTCACCACCAGTACATTTAGTTTTTCTGCTTTCCTTTTTTTTATTTTTTTTTTCCTGCTTGGCAGCTTAAAGTCTTTGCTGTTCTGCTTGCATAAGCTTCACAGATTGTGCAGCAGGGCAGCAGAATGAATGGTCAGACTCCTTTGACCCACACACTGTCAATCTCAACTTTCAGATCATATCTACCGTCAGCACTGGAAAGGAAATATTCATAAAAGCACTTATCCTTATGCAATACCCAGCCAGAATGCTGCCAGGGGGCAGGAGATACTTCTTTCCTAGAAGGTCATGTTGCTTCTGGACATGAAAACCTGAAAAGTTTTGGATTGCCTACCCAAATTTTTCTGGACACTGCTGCTCTCAAGTTTCTAAAATTCTCTTGAAGATCTCTGAGAACAACATGGATGTGATCAGCCAGCTCTAACTACAGGAGAAATGGGGTAGGAAGCTGATGGAGCAACAAACAGCCACCACCCCTGCTTCCTTTTCTTGTGTCAATGTCTTGGAAAGCCAGAACGTCCACTGCTTCTGTGATGGAGGGTCTGGTCCTTGAGGACTATCAGTACTGGGGCTGAGGAGACAAACATCACAGTCCCTTTTACCTTCTCTGAAGAGCAATCTCAGCCCTTTCAAAGCTCTCTGATGAGCTATGCTGCGACTACATGCTCTCCTTTGATCTGGTACTGTCACTGGGTGATGAAGTTTGGTTCTGTCCACATGACAGAAACCTAGACCTAATTTTGTGTGTGAAAGAGGTCGGTCATGGAGACTGCTCATGGTTGGTCCTGGATAGTTCTCCTCATCTACAGCACTACCATGGCCAGTGTACTGCAAGTCTGTGCCTCAGGCCAGGCCACCAGGCAGAGGAGGTCCAGTCCTATGGGTCTTCACATTTAATTCTTAAGGAAAAGTCAGTACCGTCCTGTCCCTGGAGGCTATAAAGGTATCACTGTCTTCTGCTGTTTTATCCATAACATTGTGTGTATAAAAGTGCTTTGAAATATGTAAATCTAGTTTGAAATGTTGGATTTTCCCCTCTTTTTTTCCCTAACCATGTCTTTGAGGGGTTTCTGAAAGAATTAGGATGAATGTTCCAGATTGGTAGTTTTGGTTGGATTTTTGTTGGTTTGTTTTGTGGTGTTTTTCTTTTTTTTCCCTGGAAGTGGGAGGTGTCTCAAACCAAGGACATGCTTTTAAAACTGGGTCTTCTTTTAGAAGCTGGGGAAGTTTTTTCTTGAAAATTCACAGCAAAATCTGAAAATCCTCCTGTAGTCTATGGGAAATTGTGAGGAGAGAAAAATATATCAAGAATGTTAGTGGATACCTTGAAAACCAGGAATCAGCTTCCTCTGAATCTCCTGAGATCACTATTTTTTAAAGACTATTTCTGAATAAAAAATGTAACTTCAATTATTTTCTAAAAGTTTAAGTCATTTGATTGTATCCAGGTCACATTATCCAGCTTTTTCTTGCAGCCGTAAAGACTAGAAACTCTAAATTTTTAAAACTAAAAACAGGGAGCCCTTTTCTGGTCGTTTCCAGATTTCTTTTTTTCACATAATCACTTGGTTTCCAGGAATGCACTTCTCTCAATAGTGCCTGAAATATTGCCCAACTCCAGACAAATCATGGGAGTCAGACACAACACAAACTAGGCTCTTAGTCAAAATCTATATGGATATGATCAATATGGATGGATTACACAATGTAGCCTTCGGCTAAACCACAGATCAAGTGCTGCACAGAGATCACCTTGCGTTCCCTGGCTGTGTACAGAGAAGGGGATAATTCCTACTCCCCTGGGATAATTGCGCTTACAGTAGTGTCATGTTACGGCAGGCTGTTGGTATCGGTTGGCCACACTGAAGAAAACAATAAGGTCCATTTAACTCCAGATGCAGTCCAGAAGTTCTGGGGAATGCATGTCATCCCCATCCCCAGCACGCCTGCATCTCTTCTCTCACTTCAGGAAGCAGATTTTCCATTCCCATTGAACTCACGCAGCAAAGCCGTATCACTACACAGGGAAGGAAAGAAATCTCTGAAATACAATCCCACGAGATGAGGGGCATTTCGGCCAGAGAATGGGGAGAAAAGTGGAGTATGAAACGGGAAATTTGAAATAATTGTGGGTTTTCTTGGAAAGAAATTATTATCACTTTTCTCCACAAGTATATAAAATAAATTTTAAATTATTTTTTCCGATACCACCTAAAGGGAGTAGCACATCCCCACAAAATGCCAGGGATCAACAGAGCTTTTCTGGAGAAACATATTTTTTTCAGGGTCCTTTGTTAGGTTTCTGATGACAGGCTTGTTTGGCTTAAATACACAAAATAGCAGAGGTGGCAAGATAATTTGCTATCTTAATTTGATATCATGCACACACCAGATGCATAAGGAATGGATTTGAAAGGCAAATAAAATACAACTGCAAAAAGTTTAGCACACCAAATCTGACAGGTGCCCATGTGATAGAGGTGTATTGCCAGGGCAGACTTAGCAGCTCCATTTCTAGATTGCGTGTGGTAGAAAACCCTAATTATTTTTTTTTCAGAAAGACAAAATCTAGATTGCCTATAGCAAATGTGTGCCCAAGTTTTAAAAGCTGCTTACAGCAGAAGAAAAGAAGCACTCAGTTTTTTCCAGAGAATTCCTTCTGTCAGTTAATCATGACTATTGGATAGTGAACAGCAGAACTGAAGTTTCCACTGAAAAGGCAGGTTCAATTTCAGAAGGATTTTTTAAAGAAAAACAAGCAATTTTATAAATATATGAAGAACTGAAATTATATGGTTTTCTGACAACACTTTAAGCGCTGAAGAAATAAGACTGAAAAGATAAACACACTCTCTTTGAAACTTCTTAATTCCCTTTTTTTGCCATTTTTGGTCATTCCACCTTGTTTGTTTCTCCTGATTCCTTCATCATGGAGGAGGGTAGTAAAAAGGGTGAAAGTGTGAGGAGGCTCCTTTTCTTTTTTTTCCTGCATGCATCCGATGTGTTTTCCTTTCACTGTATGCCATAGTTCTCCTTTCTCAGTGGCTGAAAACTCTAGACAGTGGGGGCAAGACATGCCACAGAGTTGTTGTTGGAAAGGATTTTCTCCATCTACCTTTCTGGTCCCTCCACAGTTCCTGCACATTTTGGTCTGAGCTCCAGATCTGTTACATTATATGTCATTATATGGGAACTAAGAAATGCAATTAAATGAAAATAAGAAATTTATTTATTTTTTCCATCCAAAATTTGCAACTGAGTTGTATATTCTACAATGAGAAAAGCATACACATTGTACCTATGGGAAAAATAAGAGCAAATCAAGATGAATAGAGTAAAACTACATTATTTTCCCCTCTTTCCTTCCTTCCTTCCTTTGCCTTTCTCCAGTGTCTGGAAACCATTTGGATTAGAAAATTATAGCTAGATAAAAAATGACCTCCGTAAATATTTTAATAGCCATAGATACAGTGTCACAGTCAGGGATTACATTATACCAACCATTCTTACAGCAAGTTTTTTTGCAGCTTGTTATATATTGGCTTTCCTGGAAGCATCCAGGCTTTCTGCCAGCAGAGACCAAATGAAGCTATCTATGTAGTATGCCTTAGGTTAGCCTAGATTGAAACCACCCTCCTGCATCCCAGTGTCTCTTATTTGGACAACTGGACTCATGAAGTTTAGTTCACCGTGTGGTTTACTGGACTCCATGAGCAAACAGTGGAAAAAAAGATGTCTATTTTAATGGCTTAACAGTGTGTAATCCACCCTTCTGCCTTTCCATTGCCACCCATGAACAAGAACAGAGGAGTGGATCTATACTATTTATTAAACAGAAGTAATGAAACTCAGGTATGAATAGAATGCAGGAAATATCATAAACTTCAGCTTCAGAAAGAGACGACTTGGAAAAAAAAAAAGGTTTTGGTTTTCTTCCTCAAAATTGGCCTTTACAATGTAAAAGTACATACTGATATTCTGTTGAATACATTTTGTATACCAAATTTGTCATAACAGCACTATATAAGGAGTGAGGTTCTACAATAACTTTAATGTAATGCTGACTTTGCTACTTAATTATGGCCTTTTCAGTGAACAGTATTAATTACACATTGCAGCGCCTCTCTGCTTCCTCCCAGGATAAGACCCGCAGCTACATGACATTTAAGTGGGGAATATCATCATTGGTTTTGGCAGAGGGGAGAGTTACTTGATGATGTGACAGCATAGATGTGTTTGCCAAAAGCTTTTCATGTTATAAATAGCAAGTATGGAGACATCTTGTACAGAAATGTTATCTGTATCGAGTAAATACAAATAAATAAGGACTTTGCTGAGGAGTGACCTGGCAGATACTTCTGCTGTTGTAAGATGCACCTTGCATGGCACTATGTTCCATTTATTTGAGGAATAAATGGAACGTATCTCCTCCTAGGACACATGTGTACTTCAACAGCAGTAACAGCTGCTGAGCAAAAGACGATAAACTCAGAAATCATCAAGGGGGAGTCTGGTTTTGCTTTTGAGAAAAAATAAAGAACCATCCTCAAGGAAACACAGTAAAGCACCTTATAAGAGTAATCAGTGAACTAAATTAAACACACTTGAATATATAATCCTATTTCACCTATAGTAACTAAAAAAAGAAGGAATCTTAACTTTCCATATGAATGTGCTACATACATATACACATTTTTATTAGCTCATCTCCAAGAACAAGACTCTAATAATTGGTTGAAAAGCAATCTATCACTATTTATAGTAAGAGCAGTTGCCAAGCAGTAGCTGATAGTCAGCCTCAGTCTTTGCTAAGTTGTACTATCTTTATTCCCACAGCTGCAGTGCACGCACAAAAAGAAAATGAAGCTGTCATTATTTTCCTGTGCCACGCTCTTCCTCCAGGCCATGTCAGGTCTGCAAGGGGATTTTGAGTCCCACCAAACTGTTCTCTTGGAGGCAACACCATCACAGTGAGCTATGGCAGTTGCATACCACAAGCCCTTCCATTGGAGCCAAGTTTCAGAAGACCACTTTAGAGTCAAAAACTGCTCTGGGCCATGGTAGGGAAAGGGGACTGATCCTGAATTGACCTGAATTGTTGTGGTGGGATGGATCTACCCCTTAGGGTCAGGCTCCTGAGCCTAAATTGAGGTTTGTATCTCAGGCAGGTGTCACGTGTCCATTCTCTTCTGAAAGCAGATGGCACAGGAAGAATTTGGTTGCTCCTGTAGGTTGCTTCAATGCTCAGATAATAGCCCAAACAAACAGTAAACATCCTCAGTCCCCCAACACTCTAGTAACAGCTTTGGATTTAAGTTTATTAAAAGAAAAAAGGCAAACACACATAATTGTGTTCTTTTTCTTCTGGTTTCTGAGCCCTGAGGGTCGAACTCAATTAGAATATTTTGATGAGATCCATTTTTTTTTTTCTGGAACATGAAGAATTCTTCCCTCCCCACATACCCAAAGTGCAAAGATTACAATAAAATCAGGAGCTGGTAATAAGCTGAGTCATACGCACTCAAACCAAGAGGCACACGCATGCACACACAAAATAGGAAGTCTAAGAGGAATCCATGTATTGTGAAAAAAAAGAAAGGGGCAGGGGTTTTGGGGTTGATTGTTGGTGGATGCTGGAAAAAAAAATGCATAGGGCATTAGGTTCAGATGTGAATCAATGCATGTAGCACTACAATGTCTTTGTTCTGTAGTCAATGGAAAGAGTTAAATGTCTTTGGGGTTGATTTAAAGTATCTAAATTAAACTCCTAAAGTCAAACTGTGTGCATACTCCCGAGAAGAAATGGAGGGAAGTGACTTAAGGTTGTTTAAGTTTTCACTAGGAGACACTGAGCTACTCATTTTGCCAGTAATTTATAAACATTACACAGATTATTTTATATTCTGTTAGTGAAATACTGACAAGGAGAGTTTAACAAAGGAAAAGGCAATATTAGCAGTCTAGAATCATGAGTCTGTCCCTTCCATATTTGACCTTCATGAATAGAATACAACTTGTTTTGTTTTTTTAATTTGAAAGTATGACAAAGATCTTAGCTCACAAAATTAAAGGCAAACACAACCAATCTAAGAAGGCTGAGCTATCGTTCAGGTAGCATCTTCAGATGTTACAGGGCAGTGGGGGAGATGGCAACAGTGGTCACATTTCAAGGAGAATGATTTCTCCTGGGGAGACCTGGAGGTTCAGCATTTCTCATTTTCCAATCTAACATACTCCCTTTCATTTCTTCTGTCATGCGTAGCATTCAGACTGTGTCTGAAGTCAGCCAAAAACTTTGTTATTTTCATGAGGCGCTTGAGCTATAAAACCTGTATTCATTTGAATGAATCTCTAAGGTCATCAACACCCATGTCTCTCTCTCGTGTCTTTTTCCTTTTTTTCTATTTTACAGTGAGTGGGAACTCTCACCTCCAAGTTAACTTGCTCTAAGTTTATCATCTTTTGTAATTAACACCCAGAACCTGCACTTTTTTTAAGCAATAAGAAGAAAGGTGTGGTGGTTGCAGTCCATTAACAGTCTCTCGGTTAACTTTGCTCTCAATTTATTTGCTTTTAATTGAGACCTTATTTATGGTGAAACCACTGCTTCTGAGGACAGAGTATTGCTAGAAAAACACAGATGACTGCCTGGTTTTCATATACATTAGTAAATTATGGAAGATTGAATATCTCATGGAGCTGACACATATGGAATTAATCCTGAAGCTACCTCATATTCAGTGTTTCAGGCTCAAGATAGTATATTAAGACATCGCTTTTGAAAGACAGTCCCAACGGCAAACAAAAATGGGGCTCAAACATTAAGTGGCAAACAAGATTTGAGATAGAGGTTACCTGCTGTATTTGTAAATAAAATGCAAACTCAGGTGGATGACTTGCATACTTGCAGATAATGTGCAAATTACATGAAGCAGGAGGTTGAAAGCCCAGAACTGAAAGCTCAGAACTCTGGACAGGGTGTAATTGTATGTAAATAGATAACACGAAATTACAAGGGAAAAAAAAAATACGAAAAACTGAAGTTATTAATTCCATTTTACATAATTAAATGGAAAAATTGAATTTTCAGCATTCCATGGTGTTATGTAACAGCCATTAGAAGTTTTAACTAAGATTTAATGATTTTAAAAATATTGCTTGCATGTTCTACTTTATTTTTACCTAACAATTAGGGATGATTTCTGACCAGTTCCAGAAAATAATTATTGTCCATGGCATTTCTATCACTAGCTACTGCTCTTACTGTAAGCACTACTGTTAATGCTTACCTCTTAATAAAATTAAAAGTTTCATTG
The DNA here is from genome assembly GCF_028500815.1 of Rissa tridactyla. NCBI lineage: Eukaryota > Metazoa > Chordata > Aves > Charadriiformes > Laridae > Rissa > Rissa tridactyla. Next base: position 5,892,841 of record NC_071497.1, read on the forward strand.
TCCGTTTAAAAATCCATTTATAACTTGACTTGTAAAAGTGAAAATAGAAAAACAGACTGTAAAAATATGTAAGTCCTTTACGACTTGCCATGGGCCACACAAAGCAGATTCCTCAGCAGCATATCAACAGTTCTGCTAAAAATTAGAGATGATCATTCCCCGTCCCCAAAGATAAAGCATGTAATAATAAATAACCCTACTTTAGATCTCAGTGTGATGGACAAAAGAAAGATTTAATCATTGCAAGTTGGTTGCTGGCCCAGAATCAGTGATTTTGACTTGATTGCATTCAGTATTAGTAAAAGGAGAAAAGGCTCAAGTAGTAACATGGCATATACTTCATGCTTTCAAATTGGAGGTCTCATGGGCAGAGAAAATGTAAAGATATGCTGGAGATGAATGTTTAGAATTAAAGGTGTGAATGAAAATGTAGTGCTCTATAAGACGAATTTAGAAGACAGCCAAAAATTGTGATTCCTCAAGAAAAACAGGCAACAATATTTTTTGGCCACTAAGCAGAGAAGTGAAGGCAGCATACAAAAACTAAAAAAAAAATAAATTTTAAAAATATGTTATAGTGGGGTAACAAAGAAAATGGGTTGCAAAAGTATGAAAGAGAATTTTTGTGTAGGTAACTGAAAAGTTTAAGACACCAGAAAGAGATTTATGGTATCTTTACAGAAATAAAGAAACAGATAAAAGGATCTGAAAAAGATGGAGACAAATCTACAAATTAAAAAAATAAAATACACTGGGAACAAAACAAGCCCTACAAACATTGAGATTCTATAAACAAATAGTTGTGATAAACCTATTGGTAGGCAGGCAACCCAGAAACAGTCAAAATTATTTCAGTTCTCCATTTGGAAACAATAAGGACATTCTTACTGCATAAGAATATCCTTTAATGAGGTTAATAAGTACTTTCTAGTCAATTAATAGACATTAAGCAACATCTGCCAGTCGGTCTGAATAAGTTTTACCCAAGAGTCCTAAAAGACTTGGCTGGGGAGAGCACTCATTCACTGATGTTAATTTTTAATAAACCTTGAAATAGCAGGGAAATGCCAGAAGACCGGGATAACGCTGCTGTGCCAATATTCAGAAAGGGCAAGTGGTCTTACCCAGGTAACTTGAGCCAGTCAGAAAAAAAGCTGCTTTGGGAATCGGTTGATAGGTAATTAAAGGACAACTCACAGGTGATCACAGTAAATAACTTTTGTCAAACAGACCTAACTTCTGAATAAAACTGCTACTATTACACTGCATAAAACAAAAGCTATTCTGCCCCCACCAACCCCGGACCAATACATGACAAATGGGTTTAGAATGGGCTAATGGGTGGTTCTACAAACAGGAATGTGAAAAACGGGATTTTCTGCTGGGAACTGCAGGGAAGAGGAGCACCGCTAGTGCTTGTCATCGGTGATTTTGTTGTGACTCTAAAATCGCTGGTGATGTAGTAAAAACTGATGAGGACAATCAAAGTGGTCTGCTTCACCTAATAAGTGGAGTCGGTCTTGACATTTTAATACAGATGTATGAAGGTTGCATGTAGAAAGCAGGCAGGGCCTGCAAAATACGGGACCGCACCCTTGTCAGCAGCGGCAGAGGAAAAGATCTCAGTGTCACACTCAACTCCAGCCTTGCTGTGGCAGGAAAATGGTGCTGCTACCCATGCAGGTATGGCATCGCATAGGGTTTGTTTTTCCACTCTGCAATGGTAAAAGCACCATCAAAATTGTTCAGGTGTGGGGTCCTTTTGAAGAAGTTTCAAAGTCAGAAAGGGAGTGGAAAAGGCCCCTCAAAATGATTGTATACTGAAGATAATGTTTTACGGTGAGAGGCTTAGAGACTCCATCTATTCAGTTTATCAAAAGGCAGATTGAGAGGGGATTTGATTTCCATGTGTACGAACCTTCATGGGGAAAACAGACTGGGTGCTAAAGAATCATGGAATCTTAGAATCGTCTAGGTTGGAAGGGAAATTTAAGATCATGAAGTCCAATGATCAACCTAACACTGACAAAATCACCACTAAACCATGTCCCTCAGCACCACATCTATCCATCTTTTAAATATCTCCAGAGATAGCGATTCTGACACTTCCCTGGGCAGCCTGTTCCAATGCTTGATAACCCTTTCTGTGAAGAAATTTTTCCCAATATCCATCCTAAGCCTCCTCTGATAGAACTTGAGGCCATTTCCTTTTGTTCTATGGCTTGTGCCTTGGGAGAAAAGACCGACCCCCCCTGGCTACCCCCTCCTTTCAGGGGGTTGTAGAGAGCGAGAAAGTCTCCCCTCAGCCTCCTTTTCTCCAGGCTGAACAACCCCTGCTCCCTCAGCCGCTCCCCACAAGACTTGTGCTCCAGACCCCTCACCAGCTCCGTTGCCCTTCTCTGGAGCCTCAATGTCTTTTTTGTGGTGAGGGGCCCAAAACTGGACACAGCACTCGATGTGGCGCCTCACCAGTGCCCAGTACAGCGGGACGATCCCTTCCCTAGTCCTACTCACCACACTGTTCCTGATACAGGCCAGGATGCTGTTGGCCTTCTTGGCCACCTGGGCACACTGCTGGCTCATATTCAGCCGGCTGTCGACCAACACCCCCAGGTCCTTTTCCTCCAGGCAGCTCTCCAGCCACTCCTCCCCCAGCCTGTAGCGCTTCATGGAGTTGTTGTGACTTGGCCTTCTTGGACCTCATACTGTTGGCCTTGGACCATGAATCCAGCCTATCCAAATCCCAGTGTAGAGCCTTCCGACCCTCCAACAGGTTGACACTCCCACCCAACTTGGTGTCATCTGCAAACTTACTTGATCCCCTTGCCCAGATCATTGATAAAGTTATTAAAGAGAAACAGCCCCAATACTGAGCCCTGGGGAACACCACGTGACCAGCTGACAACTGGATTTGACTCCATTCACCACCACAAAGGGCTCTTTGGTCTGACAAAGATATCAGAAGAACTGGTGTCTGGAAACCGAAGCCAAACAGATTAAAATGAGAAATTAGACACAATCTTTTGCCAGTGTGGCTGATCAACCATCAGACAAATTGCCGAGGGGGTCTGCAGGATCTCCATCCCTCAGATGAAGAAGGAAGATGTCTTCTGGAAGATGTGCTTTAGCTAAACCTGAGTAACAGTTCAGTCAAACAGTAGAGGTCCTTGAGCTCAGCGCAGGAGAGAACAGATTAAATACAGTTGCCTGTGACACTCAGAACGTCAGACTGGTGTGACCTGATGAGTCATGCTAGCCTTAAGCTTTGGGAATTTACGGCTCAATAATAGTAATCATAATCATGGTCATAATGGCAATTGCAAACACAGTCACAATTGGAACAGTAATATGCTTTTTGAATTTTATGTTATGCCTGAAATTTAAAGGCATAAATTTAAATTTGAAATACTAATTAAGAGACACAGACCAGGAAACTGGATTATCCTTTGGGGAAAAGAAGCAAGATTTTGGGCCACAAAAATTCTCCTCATTCCTCTGAAGCCCTAAAGAGATAGGGCTTGTTCAGGACTGGGGTGAGATCAGGAGACAGTTGACCAGGTATATTTTTGTTGCACAAGGTGCCCTGCCATCTTATGGTGTGGTGCTGCCCCCATAGCCCCTGGAAAAGGACCACACGAGCAGTTGAGCCTCTTGTGCTGTGTCTCTTAGTTCTCCAAATATGCCATTTCAGTGGAGTCTCAACACCTGCACCCATCACAGATGGAGCCTTCTGCACCCTCAGAGGGGTGGGCAGAAGGGATTACTCAGAGACATGAGTCCATCACTTTCTGTCATTTGTGGAAAACTTAATTGACTATGGCATTTCATCTTGAAAAAAAAAAAAAGGCTGCTTGTAAAACATCTGCGGTAACGCTTTAGATGAAAATTTCACAAAGATGTAAAGTACACTAATGGTAACCTTGCATACATCTTCTTCTCCTTGACCTGCTCATCACCTTTTGTCTAATTAGCATCCACTATCTATCAGCTTAAGCATTTCTAAGTAAACTTTAATTCAACATATCCTGAAAACAACTGTCAGGAGATTAACATTTTAAAATTATCATAATTATGAATTTGAACGCCCTTCTCCTGTAGTGGGCCACTGATAAAAAAATCTACACCGGGGCCTTTGTGGGGAGAAGTTACCCCCAAAGCTGTGGAGTGGACATTGAATGACTGCGGAGTAAATCACAGTTTTACTCCTCTGGTTCCTTGGAACACCCTCCCTGGGGTGTGCGAGAGGGTCCACATTCCTGTTATCCCTATTACAGTTTTCCTCACTTCCTAAAAGGGATGCAGAAACCCCAAAACTTCCTCCAACATGCTTAGAACTAAAATATCATCCAGTTCTTTGCTCATTTTAGGAAAACTTCGTTGCACATTTTCCTGATCATTCTGTAACTATTCTAAAAAAAAGAAACTCATTGCACATAGCTGCAACACAGCGCTGTAGAATTTGGCATTTACAAACACATATTCTAAGTAGCTGTACCCGCCACTTAAAGGACTGATCATCTCTTAAATGCACATTTATTTGCTTTTGCTAGCATTATTTTTTTGGTTGAGGTCTGGAAGAACGTAGCTTATTAAAAAGAAAATATAATTTTTCACAGGGTTTAGACAAAAATTGATACAGTGTAAATTTTCATATTTTAATTTAATTTTTGTGTGCCACACTTGAGGAAAAAGCCCTTGACTATTCTGTATTCTGTGTATTTTCTTTTTTTAAAGGTGCGATATTCATGTTGAGCATTTTCACATTTTGTTCTTTTTTAACATGTTTTTGTGTTTTTTCCCTCACTGTTACTGCAAAAACAGCTACATAAAAAAAAAATAAAATGTGAAAGAAAACTTCTGAGAGCAAACTAGATAAAAATATGGTGGAAGCTGGTTTGTACCAGCCTTCAAGGGATTAGAATTTTGATTCGTCTTCTCATATTAGTCTTGAGATGTTGGCAGTGTCATTGCTCCCAGAATTAGTTGCTGACAGTTCACCCCAGTAGGATTACTTGCATTCTTAAAACCAAGCAAGTGCAGAAGTGTTTGCAGAACCAGACTCTTTAATAAGCAGCTACACACTCGCCTGCAAGCACATGGGATGAATAATGAGTCATCAGCCCTCTGAGGGCAGCGTAGATCAGCTCTGTGGCTGTTACTGCAGAGTGTGGTGGGCCACCAAAATTGCAAATGTCCTTTTCTCTTCAGTTTCCCCCCTCTTCTTCTCAGGAAAAGTGGGGCCCTGACACTGTCACATTTCTTTCGTGCTCCAACCATCTTTTCATACTCCTGTATGAATTCTCGGAGGAGATTATGGGCAGTCTGGTTAATTCGTTTCCCAGTGTGACTTCTTGGTGCGTTGGCACAATTGCTTTGTAAAAGGAAGCTGCAAAACCAAAGTCTTCTTCCAGGCAAGACATGGAGGACATCATCAGCAGCAGCAGCATCATCAGCAGCATCATCATCATCATGAGGCTTTGAGCAGCCTGGTCTAGTGGGAGGTGTCCCTGCCTATGGCAGCAGGGTTGGAACTAGATGATGTTTAAGGTCCCTTCCAACCCAAACTATTCTACGATTCTATGATTTAGGAAATGCACGGTGTGGGCACGTGCAGCAGGAAAGCTAACTCTGAGAGTCTGCACTTTTGGAGAGCTGAATGTGCATGTGGGTGCATCTCTCCAGAAACACACATTTTTGTCAAGGATGCTGACTGGGTGCTAATGTTTTTTCAAGATGATGCTCACTTTGTCATGAAGTAGAAGAGCAGTGGCTCACATACCAGCTGATCAGCACGGGTTTTCATCCCCATTTCTCGTGTTGCCTTTTCCTGACTGTGGATTTAATGCTTTTGCTTAAACTATGACATGCAACATCCTTGTTCAAGCCCCACACCAACCAACTCCTCCCCTAGCCTATAACTTCGCTTATGAAGTAGCAGATCCCCAAGACCAATGCAACCTCAATGAAGCACACTTAGAATAAGAAAGGTCACGTATTTTATAAAACAAGCTTTACTGCTCCAACCCCCAGAAAACTCTTGCTTGTACGTGTTACATATTTGTAGGATTTCACACTGTTTTGCAAATCAAAGAAATAATCCAATGTAGAGTTACTCTTTTGGTTAAATGTATGTCATAAATATATGTCATAGATGAGCTGATGCTACTTTGAGGGCCTTGCATTTTGCACTGGCTAACTCCTTGTTACCATACGTCTGCAGTGACCCGATGCTGCATGCGTTTAGCTGGCATTGACGTTTACCTTCCACCTCTACAAAGGTGAGGAAAAGCCCTAACATACACAACCCTCAGGTATGGCCTTTATTTGTAGCTGACCCTGCTCTCTTCCCTGGGCTGGGGCAGAGTGCAGCGACTTAAATGAGAGGATCAATGGACTTCAGTGTGGTGCCACAGGTATTAGCCAATGGCTAATGAAATTAACGGTGTCCATCTGGGCTTATGGATTTAACTCAGAATTTTCTTACTTTTTGAACTGACCATGCAACAACATAATTATATAAATGCATTTTTATGTCGGAATTGAGGACACAGATATAATCCATGGCTATGTTACATAAACCCACACAATTTCAGTCAGTAGAAAGGCAAACATATTTTTATGTTTGTAAAAAAAAGTCTTTGCTTAATAAGCAAGTTTATTTTATCCATGCCAAATACTCATTCCATATTTATAAAATATGGACTTCGAAAACAGTCTTATTTTACTTCAGGTACAAGATCATTCTTAACTCCCGGTCTTTTCGGGCTTTGAATAAATGTTGATCTTGCAACAAAACAAAAAGATGTTGGCTATTATTTTCTTTGGCTCCTGATTTATGCTATATTTAGTAAATCCTTTGCCAGTAGCATTCCTAAGTAATGGATTCTGGGCATGCATACTATGGCATACTTTTTTGACACACGAGAGGAAATATTCCAGTCTTCAGATCCCACCTATTGTAAGCTTTAAAAAATCATGAATGCTCTGTATGGGAGAACAATGTCTGTTCCCATTGTAAAACTTTCATTGTGGGTAAAAACTGCACAAAAATTAACTTCACATCTTGAAAGTGCAAAGCAAATTAAGGAAATGAAATCATTTGCATCAACTCTGGCTATATCTGCTAAATATTTTTTGACCGTTCTAAGAAAGAAAAACAGAAGGCAAACTCGCAATGAATAGAAACAATAATGGTCAGTAGCATGTGTGGATGTTATTTGAATGGAAAGTAATTTATCACTTCTGAAATAAAAGCTGTTTAGTCTTGTGTTTCACTGTCTGTAACAATCCTTACAATTTATCTATGAAAAGTGAGAAACTGTACTGCCATTAGCATATGAATACTTGACACATCAAATTGGCTGTACAATAACAGAAGGACATTTGCTATTGGTGTATGCACACAGACAAAGCAGCCATTTTGGGAGGGGAGGGGGAGAAAAAAAAATAAAAATAATGAAATGGTGTGGGTGTTTAACCCATTCTCTGTCTCGCTGGTTTCACACAGTGGCTTTGACAAGGGCAGCCTGGCAGAGTGGCTGAAAATTCCTGGAAAAAAAGCAATCCCGAGCATGCAGGTTAAATGCTGGAATAACGATCATACATGTTAAATTTGTGTTCAAATGGTAGCAGACGAGACGATGCAAGAAATGCAAGAAACTGGTCCGGAATCAGTGATTTTGTGTGTTTTTCACATGTGCACCCGGGGTAAGGGGAGTACAGAAATGCGGAGGTTGTATAGAAATGAACCATTGCCTACGTACAGTTTTATTTCATAGCAACAGCATCATGGGCTCTGGGTCAGATGTGTGAAACTATTTCTCAAAGAAGCTGCATACATAATTGAGGCCCTATGAAGGGTTCTCAGTTGAAGTTGCCAGGCTACATTCGTTTCAAAAGCAAGAGCCATTTGTTATCAAATTTAAATTAACTCTCTCGGCACTGGATGTGTAGTATAAAGGGCAGCTTTGCAGAACGTCCTTGCTGCCTGAGGAAGGAGGAACGGTACCTGCTTACCGACAGTAGTGTTATTTCGTGAAGGATGGAAATCTTCATTTATTTAGGCCTGCAAAGCCATAATCTAAAAAGAAGGTTAATTTCTGAGGGATATCTTTCTGCTTTGTTCGCTCTTAGAAGCCACAGTGGTCTCTTTTTCTCCCATTCTTCTCTTTCCCTTTAAAAAAAAAGTCACGATTTCAGCTTTAATTTGGGAATAAATTAGTAAATCAATATTTGCTGATGGTTTTTGGCAAGCACACTGTGGCTGCCTTTGCCAAATTATTTTTATTGTGTTTCCAATGGGGCTTCAAGTGTTCAAACACACAGGTTAGCAACTCAAGATATTTGTATTTTTCAGCCCCACGTGGCCTGCAACAGCAGGGTGAGATCCCGTAGCCTTTACTTGAACCAGTAATCCTTATGGATGTAACTGCGATGTGACTTCTCTCACATTCAAGAATTACTAATGAGATAAAAGATTGCACTAATTGTTATAATTTATTATTTATTTCCTTGAGCATCCCAGTATGCCGTGTGCTTTCTGAGCAGAAGAGAGATGTTCTTGCCCCAAGGACCTCACATGGTGTTACAAGCAACACATAGGGCTTGATGATGCTGTCTCTTAAGTAGCAAAGGGCAACGGATAACAGCAAACACCCAAAATCACAAACATCTATTCACCACATTAATCTGCTTTTGCTGGGCTTGTGTCCTCCCTGTGCTCTCTCTCAGTAAATATTCTAGCAGTTGAGTGCCAATGGCAAAATATTAGAGAAAAGCAAATTTCATATCCAGGAAAGAATTCTGTTTACTAGAAACTCTTGGTGCCCTTTCTTTATGGAGATGGTGGATACTTCAGAGCTCAGCAGAAACATACATGTACTTGAAGGTACTTTGGTGCTTTGGCCCAGATCCTTGAGGGTCATTCCCTAATCCTCAGTGCAATCAACTACCTTTGAAGGTAGATGCTTTGTTGGATACAAGTCAGAAGCTCAAGACTTTACAGCCTTAGCTCCAAAAACAAAAGAACGAGTACAGTAGTTTATAACTTCTCTAACCAAAGGCAACTGATGAGTTCAATGCAGGTTTTGAATACTGGTACTGAAGTCATAGACTAAGAAGAAAAACCAGCCCCAAACCTACCTTGCAATCTGTTCACAGATATGACAAGAGATGAAAAAAATGGCTAAATTTATCAAATAAATTATTCATCATGAATTATTTGCTCTGTCTAACCGTAAATTAGATTTACTCAGGCTAATCAGTGAAGATATGCTAACAATTAAACCCAACAGAACATCGCAGTCACACATAGCGTGTGTGTGACTGAAGGCGACATCATACAGTGTGCGTGTGGTGAACAAGAAAACAAAAATGTACCTACTTTTGGAAACTCCGTATAGAAGACAATGATGTAATTTTTCAGTAGATTCTCTTTCAAAGTGTTAAAGGCTTGTGGTTTCAGAGCTTTTAGACCTGAATTTTTTACCCAATTTAATTTGACGTTTCTTTTCATTTCTTTAATAAATTGGAGTCCCCAGCTGAGACTTTACTATCGTGAAGCTTAACATACTATGCTAAATAAAGTGTTCTTAACTATCTGTGCTTTTCCTTCTTGTAACGCAAGCTTGGGGCATTTAACCTACATCCCTTCATCAACATAAGATGCTGAGTTGTTAGAATCAAGTCAAGCCTGTTGTAGCTGCTGACAGATGTGTTGGTAAGACTGAATTTCATCATTGTAGTCTCTGGGCTGAGAGCAGACTTTGTCTTAGGAAAGACGATGAGAATACTGCCAAATATTGTGCTGCCACATTAAAATGACTTTTCCCCATTAAAATGGACACATCGCATTTTACTATTCATGTATGTAAAGATGGAACTCGTTTGTTTAAGCAGTTAGTGGGTGACTACCCCAAGTTGCCTGCCACATTAGAGCATGAACCCTCGTGTAACCTAGAAATGTCTTCTGAAAAACAAGAGGCAAAGATAAACTGCATTAAAAAGCGAGGAGCATAAAGTTACACAGCATAACACTTACCCTTTGGTTTTTCTAAAGGAAGATATACCACATAGGTGTGCCCCTACACAGCCCTGGATATTATTCTAAAACGACAAACCATTTGCTTATTTAAAGCCCTGCGCAGCTAACAATACTACAGAGCTAGTAAATCCTGCCGAGCACTCTTTGAGAATCTTGTTTATTTACTGGTGGAAGTGATGGACCATACTTGTGTACCCATGACAACACTGCAACATGCCGGAGGAGGACTAGGTCTTTTCTTGCTCCTGCAATATGAGATTAAAAGTAAGAGGCTAAATCTTATTACATAGCAGAAGCTTTCCAAAAGATAAAACATAAAGTTTATAGAAGCATATGATAGTTGTTCATGGTAATATATTTGTGCTATTTCAACGCTTTCGTTAGGTTCCTCCATTGATTGTAAGTAGTACTGAATGGTGAACATACCAGGAAAGGTAAAACTTTGCAGTTCCTCCTGGAGTTTGTAATACAGGAAGGTGATTCAACAGCGTCAAGCCTGAATTGTAAGAATATCCATTTTAAAGGGCATTAAATTGGATCATGCTGTAATTTTTGTCTTTCCTTGAAAGGTGTTACGGGTTCTTTACTGTTTTTCATTCTCATGCCAAATGTTTTGATTGAGAGTGTTCTATGATCCAGTGGATTAGTAATGTAATTGCCTATTTATATTTATAAATCCATGCATTCTCTCGGAGCATTTGTGTTTGCTGTGCCGTTCATATGTTAGACTGATATGATTGAGATGCAAATCATGCGTATGTGGTGGAATTTAAACGTAAAATGAAAATTCAATTCTTTATAAGCTATTGTTTTTCTTACTGTTACCCTTTATTATGTTACCATTGCTTTGACAAAGGTTGTGCACTTTTAAGGTTTAGAAAAGCACCTTGAAAAGTTAAATCAAATTAATTCTGTGCAAGCAAATCTATGCAATAAAGGAAGAGTTCCTTAGCCAGCAGTGGGCTCCAGAACAATATTTATCTTTGTCTAACATCTTAATAAATAACACAGTAGGCCAAATTCTACCATAGGTTTCTCAGCATTCATAGATTTAAATGACAAAAGACTTTAATTTAACACATCTGATGTCCTCCAAGTATATTGTATTTTCCAGACATGTTAGTATTTAAGCTAACGTCTAAAGTACAAGGCTAGTATGTTACTTATATTCTGATTAAGTGTGTTACTTGAATCGGACAGTTGATTGACTAAAATTAGAGATGAAGTCCTGAAGCAATCAGTAAGCATTAGCTGAGACCAGCCCATCCCTGTACATTAAAAAATGAGGATCACGGTGTGGCAGCTCTGGAAATTATACAGAAAACACCCCTTGAACTGCATGGACTAACTTCTTACTCGTTTTCAGAGTAACAGCAAGATCAAATAATTTATTTTAAAAAGGGTAATAACAAGAAATAATTTCTGTGGTTTTTTTCATCACTTTCTGTCCCGTTCTCAACACACTATAATTGTCACCTCTGCACAAACAAAAGAACAGTTGCTTGTTAAACAGCTGCTTCTGCAGGTACCGGCTCCTCAGCTAGAACACCACACAGGTTTTGGTTTCCCATTGCCTGATTTTGATCATCGTACTTCAGGGTGAGACGGGATTGCTTACACACCTGTTGTTAAGTGTGTGCCTATATACACCCGTATGAAGCCGTGAATTTGGCAGGGAGGTATATAATTGTTCTCATTGCTGTCTGGGTTAGCATTTACTCAGTCTGTGAGGTCAGAAGGAGCCTTGTGCTAAGGGCACCCATCCAAGTGACAATAATTTGCATTTTCAGCAGAGAAAGGAGTGGGAGATGGGTCTCCCACAGGCTGGATAAGTGTTATTTCTGCTAACTTAACTGTGTGGCATCTACAGTGTTAGAAAAACAATATTTTTCGAGATTCCAGCTTTGATATTGGTGCTAAATTTCCATCCAAACAATGGTGCAGAAACTCCTCTTTGCAATATCTTTTTCCTTTTTCAGGTCAGGCTTTGTAGACTGTCAATGTTCTGCCTTCTTAAAAATAATTCTATAATGCTGTTGCACAGAAATATCAGAGAAAACTCCTAAAAACAAAGCAGAAATAAAGACACGGTCAAAGTAGAGGTCTCCGTCTTCCCCATAACACAAGGAGATAGGAGTGGGATCGACCCCCTTTGGACAGTGTTGGTCACTGGTATTAACATGTAAATATTTCGTACAATAGCGTTTAAGTTTCACAGACAAGCAGTTTCTCTAATCATTCACCTCTCGTGATCCAATCTGACTTGCTGTAAGAGCAACCTGGTAGTACTGCTGGGATATTTCCCTCCTTTATGCTGACTGAACAGGATTTAGCCAGATGGAAGAGACTCCGAGTGATTTATTTGATTTTCACAGTTAGAGAGGAGTGTGTCCTTTTTGGGGACTGCAGGGAAGAAAGCTGTACCTGTTGCCACTTAGAGGCAGGTAAGGAATACTACAACCTGGGAGTAATCCAGCCGGAGACAATAATAATTTGCCTCACTTGCCACTTCAGTCAAGTCCCCTCCTGGAGTTTGTTCAGGCACGTAAAGTTGTAAAATGCAGATTAATCCTCCAAGCGCAAGTGACATTTTGGATTTCCTGGCTCTGCATGCAGAGAGCATTTCAAACATTCAAGAATGGCCAGAATTGGGTTGACCAGGGTGAGCATCGACACTTGGAGGGGTTGCTTCCAGGTATTTTCCCATCTATTCCGAGAAAATATGTCTTTTGGCCCCAGTGGATCAGGGATTCTGGTTAAGTAAAAGTACAGATCTCGTGGTTTTAAGATTACTGCCAGGTTGGGGAGAAGGCAGCTGAACGAGGCAGATGCTGTTAACTAAGATGGCAGCAGCTTTCCAACAAGTGGCTATGATGATATCTGCTTTCCTAGTTTTGTTTTCACTATAATACGCACAAGTAGCTTTTTATTATTTGGTACAGAGTGTGCAGTTCCAACGCATTAGGATTTTGTGGAATTCTTTCCTGGAGCTGAGCTGGGATATTTTAAAAACTTTTATGGCATGGATGAATTGCACAGAATTCTTTTGCACACCCTGCAGATATATCTTGTTTGTCTAAAAAGACTTAATTAGTACTATTAGTAATATTAGTATTTAAATAGTAATTTCAGCTGCAAGAAGGGTTGATTTTATCAGCTATATTTATGCATACTGAAATCAGATATCCTTAGTGTGTTTTTGCACAATGATAGTAAATGATAGTTGGTAAATGTTTGTAAGCAACAGTAGATTGAAGTGCGGGCAGGAAACGCACGAAAAAGCAGGCAGCAAATTAATGGAGGAGTGAAATAAGTTAGAAACTAAAATTTACAAAAGACATCTCAAAAATACACTTTGAAAATGAAACCTATTTTAAGAAAAGATAGCGTAGTATGGAATGTATATGAAATTTGAGGCCAAATTGCTGAAAACAGGCTTGTTGACATCCATGACAAAGCAATCTTCTCACAGTTGCTCTTTGCATCTGCTCTCCAAGTGAGATGGTACATGCAGGAAAGGACTGTGGAGTGAAAAACCCAGTTTCAGAGCATGATTGTGAGTATTGCATCAGCTACTAACTCACAGGGAGAGACACAGAATCACAGAATGGTTTGGGTTGGAAGGGACCTTCAAGACCACCCGGTCCCACTCCCTGCCCTGGGCAGGGACACCTCCCACTAGACCAGGTTGCTCAAAGCCCCGTCCAGCCTGGCCTTGGACACCTCCAAGGACATGTTAGACTCAACCTTCACGTCCACATCTCCCGTTACCTGCCTTGGCTTTAGCAGTTATTCTCAGCCTGCAGCATCGTGCTGTCCGTGTGCGGCACTTGCTCAAGTGCCCTCCAAGGGCAGGCACTTGCTCAGGGTGGCCCTGGGAACGCATGGCCTGAGCTGGACGACTTTGTTTTTCAGGGTGCTGCAACACTCCAGCAGTGCAGAGCCACTGGCTTTGAAGCCTTTTCCATGATCTACATCAAATGTCCAGCAGGCATTCCATTGCAAATCAATTGTTTTATTATCCATTTAAAAAAACCACACAAAAAAACTTTATTAAATTAACATATTGAGATTACATTAAAAATTGAAATAAATACCTTAAAGAATAAGTGACATTACACCCTCATTTGCAACATATTTCCACATATAGACACACATAAGCATGGCGCAGTTTTAGGGATTACAATCCAAATTCTGGAATGGGGAAAAGTGTGGCTGTTCTGTACAAAGAATACTGTCAATTTTCTTTGTATCATCTAAAAGTGAGGTAGGCTAGTGTGAATGATAAAGAATAAGAGTTGGGAGATAAACCTTCATTTTTTGATTAGTGATGTGAACAAAGTTCAGAAAATAATAATTATAGAATGAACTTGCATGGCCTACAGTTCTCTTCTCATAAAAATATTTTTACTGCTTGTTTCCTCAACATGCCAGCCACCAGGGTGGCTGAGCAATGATATTTTGTAAATACTGGGATTTCTTACTCTTATCAACTATGTTAGGGTGGCTTATGAAAGTTTTACTCAAATACATCCTACTGACAAGGTTCAGAGTTAAGTATATGCAAAATGTAGTTAATAAACAGAAAATGTGGTAAATGGTGCGTATTATTTTGTTTGATAACATCCCATTAAATAAATTGCTTTAAAACAAGACCTCAGCTGATATTATGTGTTCAAAAGGAAAAAGAACAACACAAATTTATTTCCCAGAGTCCAGATGTTAATTTATCTGTTGTTTGTAGGCACACCTGTACCATTTACATGGCAAGAAAACAACAAAGAATTTTAAAACTTGGTTTATTAGTTGCAATTATGCAGTTGCAGATCTAGAACAAGTACAAAATTCGTATTAACAAGGAAATATGTAAAACGGTGATTTTCAGCTTGCATTTTGTTTGTGGGAATCTTCTAGACAGAATCAGTGATCCCTTTTCAAAACCAGACGCAGTCGGAAGAGGATTTTGTTGAATGTGGCTCTGCTGTTGACTAGAAACATAAGTCACAAGGTGGTGCCATAACTTGAGTTGCCATTATTAGCTCTGCACACAAACTAGATTGCTAGAAATAGATAAATCGTAAAAAGACTTATATATTCTATTTGATTCAGGTAAGCATCCAAAAACATTTAGGATGGATATTGGGATGGACTCATGAAAAGGCTGATGTTTTTCAGATGATGTGCAGGGTCCAGACTGTGGACTTGCAGGGGCTGAAAGAGGTTTCCAGGGCGTCTGAGAACAACCAAAGATTGACTGAAGCAGTTGTTTGCACTATTAAAGGTTCTGATGTGCTTGGCCAAAGTATATCCTTGACATAAGGGTACTGAAAATGCAGTGTCATTATGCGCATTTTGCATTGTGTTAATCTGGCAGCTACGCGGTCGACCGTTGCAGGGGATAATCGTAGACAAACCTGGAAAGCAATGAATTGGGGTTGTCCCAATTGACTAAGCATGTCTTGGAAAAGAAGAAGCTAATAGCAGCTGCAAACAGTGCTACTCAAAACAGATCAGGGCAGGAGATCTGCTTCAAAAATATGTATTTTAGGTTACTCCATTTTCTTTTGTTTTCCAATTGTGAAAGGCACTGCAAATCCTTCGCCACGTCTAAAGTTCATTCAAGGTGAAATCTTACGCTCTTACATCTGGTGACTTCATACCTTTCGCATTTTGCCAAATTCTACCTGTATTTATGTAAAAGTTCAAGGTTTTTGTTTAGAAGATGTTAACACTTGCTGGAGACATGTTTTACGTATCTTGTAATGGTCTTAGAAACCCAAAATATGCACAGCCAAACTCTGTTTCACAGCGTAATGCAAATAACACCCCACAAAATTTGATAAAACAGGATATCCAAGTAACTTTCACACAAAAAAAACCAACCCAAAAGCCAGTTTTCAGTCTTTCAAGAGGTTTCATTATGACTCAGTGTGTCTGTATTTAAGTCCAGATCACTGCTGATAAAATGTTATTTTTCCTTTTTCAAAAGCTGAAATGTAAGCTATGTCCAATTTTAATTTAAAGTTAAAGTTTTTTCTTATAAATTTTTTCCAAAATTTCTGCTGTGTTCGTGTTCTCTTTTTGGTCATGGAACACACAGAATTTCAGCAAGAAAAGCAATTTTGAAATTCATAAGAACTTTTTTTTCTTTTTTGAACAGATAGCTTTATTATACTAAAATTGCATTTTGTAGGGACAGTTATGGAAAAATTTCTAAGGGCTTTGTTATATTTTTCATTTGGATGATGGTATTTACAGAAGAATTCATTGCAAAAAGATAAGGACATGACTCAGTCAATTAGTATATAGAAATTTTAATTAATTTGCATATATTAATCGTGTTACTTAAAAGTCATAGGACAAAGTGAATTAAGTTGTCTAAAATTAGGCAAGTAAAACCATCTCAAATCATTTATAACTAGTTTAATTTTAAAATGAGCAAATTGCCCTAATTTCCATTGGGTTTGTAGAACATATTAATCAATTAGTATTGATGTTGTTTCACTGTGTGACCTATTTACTGTATCCTCATAAGAAAAATTTAGTCCTGACCTGGCCCTCTTACGAGTCTGCATGTGTTCTCAATCAGTTTAATTAGTATGGACACTGTCACCAAGAAGCCAAATCTAAAGTGTCTAATTGCTTTATCTGCATGTTTTCTGAGTGTGTTCCAAATACTAGCCCAAGTCGTACCATTTTGCAATAGTAAGTCTAAAATACGGTGAATTATAAAGCTTGCAGAGTAGATTCAACTCACTGATTAACTTCTAAAGAGTCGATATATCACCTGGGGACTGCGAGACCCAACATCGCCCCTAGAAGAAGCTCAGTGAAGTAATTAATGATATTGGCATATATAAACATGCATGCACACTCCTGCTCTTACGGCTGTGACTTGGCCTAACTTCAGTGGAGTTTTTCTTGATTTACCTCCCTCTGACACGAGGCTTCACAGTTACGTGACACGAAGCTGCTATTTGCATTAGTCTGAAAATATACTTTAGGCTGAGGAAATGTGTAGAGTTTGTTTTGCCTCTTAGACTCACAGCTTGCGGGGTACTGAGCTCCCTAGGCTCCCCGCACGTCCCTTCTGCAGGTCACGTCGTCTTCTGCAGCATCAGATTCAAAATGCTTCACTGTAAGACACTGCATGCTTCACCTGGCTGGAGAGGTGGGCCCATGCCAACCTCATGAAGTTCAACAAAACCAAGTGCAAGGTCCTCCATCTGGGTCGGGGCAATCCCAAGCACCGATATAGGCTGGGCAGTGACTGGCTTGGGAGCAGCCCTGAAGAAAAGGACTTGGGGTTGATGGTAGACGAGACGAGACGAGTGCCATCAGTGTGCACTAGCAGCCCAGAAAGCCAATCGTATCCTGGGTTGTATCAGGAGAAGCGTGGCCAGCAGGTCGAGGGAGGCGATTCTCCCCCTCTACTCCACTCTTGTGAGACCCCACCTGTTGAGTACTGCGTCCAATTCTGGAGCCCCTACTACAAGAGAGATATGGCTGTGCTGGAACGTGTCCAGAGAAGGGCCACGAGGATGATCAGAGGGCTGGAGCACCTCTCCTGTGAGGACAAACTGAGAGAGCTGGGATTGTTCAGTCTGGAGAAAAGAAGGCTCCGAGGAGACCTTATAGCGGCCTACCAGTATCTTAAGGGGGCCTACAAGAAAGCCGGGGAGGGACTTTTTAGGATGTCGGGTAATGGTAGGACTAGAGGGAATGGATTAAAGCTAGAGATGGGTCGATTCAGACTGGACGTTAGGAAGATGTTCTTCACCGTGAAGGTGGTGAGACACTGGAACAGGTTGCCCAGGGAGGTGGTGGAAGCCCCATCCCTGGAAGTTTTTAAGGCCAGGCTGGACGGGGCTCTAAGCAACCTGATCTAGTGAGAGGTGTCCCTGCCCAGGGCAGGGGGGTTGGAACTACATGATCTTTAAGCTCCCTTCCAACCCTAACGATTCTATGATTCTGTGATTCTATGATTCAGAGTCAGCACACTCGCTGGCTGTTTTTTCAAGCAGTAGGTATACATGGTCTATTCAAGCAACTCACATGACACGTCTACTCAATGCTATTGTTTTGCTCTACACCTGCCCATAGAAGTAAATTACTGCTACTTTTTTTCTATACAGTGCTCTTAAATGTAATTACCTCTCTTCATTTTTTATAGGGGAAATGGAGTTTAGAACTGGCTCTCGACACTTGATGCACACTTGGCCAGAAGCTAAAGCGAATCAGAATAAACATTCAGAAGAAAATGCCAAATACAAGAAAATAACAGCAACTTAATATGATTTAATACCAATAAAGTGGTTAAGGTTCGTGGAAACAATACTTGCTCTTTTCTTCTTCTAATAAATTAAAAACAATTTTATAATACATTAGAGCTGGTGCAGCTCCTTCCAACTGGGGCTATCCATCACAGCCTGGGTGGAAACACTACTTTTTCTCCATATCATGGCAGCCAAGCTGTTGAGGAAGGCTCGTGGCAGAGGACAGATGGTAATGAAGATCTACGTGCTCTGTTCAAGAGCCTGTTCCTGCCATTTTCTACAATTTCCTTTGTGTTCTTTTACTGAAGCAACCAGATCTTGCTCTAACATGCACTGTGTGATGCAGCCATCCTGTCAATCCACACCTCCAAAGTGGTTTTGGGTCCCAGTTTGCAAAGCCTGACCTTCAGCCGTGCCTAGCAGAACTAGCAGAGCAAATTGTCTTCCTATAAATCACATATGGAGAGACCCCGCCGGTTCCCTACCTCTTCCTCCTCCCCTGTCATCATGTTTGGGTTTTCCACAGTAAGGAGTCACCGCAGCTGAGGTTTGACCTCATGTTTGACTTCATTGCCTGAGACCTTCCTGATTCCTCATCCACTGCCCAACCCAACTTCTTGGCCCCGCAAATCTGACCTGTTTTATGCAGAATAGACATGCTGTGGACTGAGTGGGTCTCCACCTTGTGGCATTGGGTGGTTAGGCCACATCCTGAGAGGCTGCAGGAAGGGATAGAGCTCAGCAAGGTGAAGGTGTGAGGTAAGCATGTGTTTCTTACACTCCTGTTAAGTTACCAGAGAAAACATAGCAAAGAATAGGTGGGAGGTACCTCTGACTCCACACTGTTTTTTGTCACGTCCAGTCCAGCAGATGTTTTCTTGAAGATGCCCATGAGATGGGCAAAGGTGAGAAGGCCCAAGAGGCTGCAGATCATAGAATCATAGAATGATTTGGAAGGGACCTTTAAAGACCATCTAGTTCAATCCCCTGCCATGAGCAGGAACATCTCCAACTAGATCAGGTTGCTCAGAGCCCTGCCCAGCCTGACCTGGGATGTTTCCAGGGATGGAGCATCTCCCACCTCTCTGGGCAACCTGGGCCAGTGTCTCACCACCCTCAGCATAAAAAATTTCTGACTTATACCTAGTCTGAATCTGCCCTATCGCAGCAGGCTGTACTAAAAAGCCTGTCCCCATCATTCTTATAAGCCCCCTTTAAGTATTGAAAGATGTGAAGGAGATGGTTGGCAGTGCTGCAGTAGCTCTGTGGAGAACAGGCATGGTAAGTACCTACAGGGTTTGATGAGAGGCACCAAATTTTAAACTGTTCTCCTGCTTATGCATGGTAAAAGGTATCTTACCTAACGTGTTTCTCAATTAGTTGCCTCTGAAGTAATGACGTCAGTGCCACTATATCAACACTGTGAAGAACATTCGACTATAATTTGCCATACCTTGAAATGGAGAATAAAATTTAAAGAATTATTTATATTGAGTTAAAAAAATGATCCCAAAATGATCCCACTTAGGCTTCCATTCAGCTCATCTGATGTTTAAAATAAGATGGCAGGCACTTACGTTCACACATCTGCTGCTTGATCTTATCACCATCATCATCATCATTGTCTCACATGAACATAATTACTTTTAGTGTAATGTTTACATTTAAATACAATCTGTAATGGCATTTTAACAACTGCTGGGAAGTAAATACTTACTTTCCACAACCTGGTTTAAATGATGTTAGCATCAGTTTAGTATGTGTGAGGACAGGAACTTTTATTTTACAGAAGACAGGTATTAGAAAGTGAAAAACCAAAGAAAATTGTTTTCAGTTTGCCATAGAATTAAGCTCAAAACCAATCAGGCCATAGCTGGTTATGTGTTCTGTAATGAGCAGGGAGGTTAGGCTGGACACGCTGACATTTACAGACACCCAGCTTCACTGATTTCTTGTTTCAGATGAAAATCACAGAAAGCTGGTGACTCCTGGCATCAAGACAAACTTAAAAGCTTTGTCTCAATTCTGTTTTCAAGCTTTTTCAGTGGAAGTGTAAGAATGTAAAGGTGATAAACGGTGTGTCAGAAACCTGAATAAACCAAGAACAGCTATGCAGACCAGTCCTTCCAAAAATCAAGTCTGCTGCAAAGAGGGCTGATGAGTATCTGGAGCGGCGCAGTGTATGAAATAAGAGAAGCATTTCAGATGGAGGTTCCACAGGCAGAAGTTTGCAATCACAGTTTAATAAAACTAACCACCGTTTTTAACATGACAAGTAAAAGATAGCCCTCTATAACATGTTTAAGTATGGCTTCCCCCTATTCAGAGGCTTTCTTCTTAAAAAAACACCACAATGTGCGAAACAACCTCGTCACTTGTAGGTTGGAGGCACCTCATGCCCTTTGCAGCAGTGCAGCCTTTCCATAGTCCTGTTCTACGGGGAGCCAGGGACAACGTGTTCTGCAGTGGCACAGTCTATAAGGAAGAAATACATACTGCTATCTAACGGAGACCCACTGGCTGATACTAAGACAAATCCTCCAACGTCTACCTAGGTCTGCTCTTCACTGGAGCTGTGTAAAGCTGCTGAAAAAGTCATCCAGTCTTGGGGCCGTGTATTTAATTTTCTTTCCCTGCTAAAGTAAAATAGCACCAGATGCTTAGGATGGGATAAACCTTCATCGCAGCTGTGTAAGGTGGGAAGGAAGAACATTTTCAGTGGTGCCCAGTGACAGGACAAGGGGTAACAGGCACAAACTTGAACATACCTCTCGAGCAGGCTATGTGGTTTTTCCCTAGGTGTTGGATTCAGAAGATGCAGGAAACTTAGGTATTTAAATTCTGACAAAGACTTAGCATCAAGAAATCAAATGAAAATGTAAAGATAATATCTAAAATACTGTGTTCTTCATTTCATCCAAATATCCTTGGTGGCTTTGTTGGGACTTTGTTGGGTGCCCAGTGACAGGACAAGAGGTAACAGGCACAAACTTGAGCATAGGAAGTTCCACCTAAACATGAGGAGGAACTTCTTTATTTTGAGGGTGGCAGAGCCCTGGCACAGGCTGCCCAGAGAGGTGGTGGAGTCTCCGTCTCTGGAGACATTCCAAACCCGCTTGCACACATTCCTGTGCCACCTGCTCTGGGTGACCCTGCTCTGGCAGGGGGTTGGACTAGATGATCTCCAGAGGTCCCTTCCAACTCCTATCATTCTGTGATTCTGTGATTTTCCTTTAAAATCCTGCTGGTAGGGAAGTGGAGCTCTTTGCTTCCAGATCTTAATGGGAAGTTAGAAAAAATATATTATGGGGCTACCAAAGTGGTGTGAAATGATGGAAGATCAAGAGAGAAGAGTTCCTGATTTCACTTTCACTATCTGGATTAGAGGGACGTTCCTCCTGCCTCCCTTTCCTGTGGGACTGATGGGTGTGATGTACAATGTTGGGCAGCCAGGAAAGACCAGTCCTGTCTTAGGAAGTCCGAATAGGCTCAGTGCAGTTCCCAGGAGAAACCAATTTTAACTGGACGTGAAGGGAACTGCAATTATCCCCTTGATCTTTCAGTGGGCAGCACCAGATGTGTCACTAAGGAGTCTCCACTAATATTGAGGCATCCCTGCTCCATGGAGCAACTTCCAGAGAAAAAGATCCCTTTATGGCTATGAGGTGTGCTGCCTGCACTCCCGGCCACTGGCTACCTCCTGCTAAAGATGTGCTAAGAAAAACCAAATTGATGTCGAATCGTAGAATCATAGAATGTGTTGGCTTGGAAGGGACCTTTAAAGGCCATCTAGTCCAACCCCCCTGCAGTCAGCAGGGACATCTTCAACTAGATCAGGTTGCTCAGAGCCTCATCCAGCCTGGCCTTGAATGTCTCCAGGGATGGGGACTCCACCACCTCTCTGGGCAAACTGGGCCAGTGTCTCACCACCCTCAGTGTAAAGAACTTCTTCCTAATGTCTAATCTGAACCTGCCCTGCTCTAGTTTAAAACCTTTTCCCCTTGTCCGATCGCTACATGCCCTTGCCAACAGCCCCTCCCCAGCTTTCTTATAGGGACTGGAAGTCTGCCCTAAGGTCTCCCCGGAGCCTTCTCCTCTCCAGGCTGAGCAACCCCAACTCTCTCAGCCTGTCCTTATAGCAGAGGTGCTCCAGCCCTTTGATCATCTTTGTGGCCTCCTCTGGACCCATTCCAACAGGTCCATGTCCCTCTTGTGCTGAGGGCTCCAGAGCTCCAGAGATTTCCTTGATCTATGCTGAAAATTGCATGATGTCTCACCATTGCTGTCAAAGTGGCTAGTAGTTCCGCAAAAACTGCTGTATCATTTCATGGCAACACTTCCTATTGTTGAAATATATTTGAATTAAATTAATTTCTGAATAAAAAATTAACTGGATGGCATCAGAGTCAAAGTTTGGCACTCTGAATTTTCTTCTTTTAATTTTTAATAAAAACTTGAATGAAAATGTAGTTCAGTTCCATCCTCTTTTGTGTCACATGACTACCTATGAAATGTTAATGTGATTATCACCACCACCAGAAAATGTTTTCCACATCTTAAAATCAACTCTTTTTTGTTTGTTTCTCCTAATATCTGAAGTGGAAAGTGAGTACAGAAAGATAACACCTTAATCATGGATTGCTTTGTTTGTCCTCTGTGATTACTTTATGGCATTTATCTTGCAATAAAGAGTGAATGCTAGCTTTATTTCGTTTTGTTTTGCAGATGAGGTATCTTAGCTGCATTCCATAAAAGCACTTAAGGTGGATTACTGGGAAATACATCTCCAGTTCAGAATGCTTTGGAAACAAAATATTTGGCAATAAAAAAGAAAACTTGGTCTTTATCTGCACCATGGAACAATTTGAAGGCAGCAATTGATGATAAACTGTATAATGAGATGAGCACTTTGCAGGGGCAGGGACAGTTGTGCTTATGGACATCACGTGGCATAAAAAAATTCCTTGAGAGAGGGCACTACTGGAACGTAAAATAGGTAAAAATCTGACTCTCAGTTTATTTCCATCACTGTTCTAATTTTTTTTCAAGGAATCATCTATCATCCACAGCTTTTGAGCAAATCGAATGAAGCACATTTAGCACACGCACTGTTTCTGGTGCATGCAAAATTGCGAGGTGTGTGTGTTTCGTCGTGTTGGAGTACAGGTCTTGAGTCCTGAAGTTGGAGACGTGCAGGGAGAACCTGTAGAGAGCTCAGAGTCTGTGAATTTAATGGCATCTTCAGGCACCTGTGCATTGCCCCATGCAGGTCTGAGCACTTGACTGGGTTCTTCAAGTAGGAGGAAGTCTAATGGGGTGATACAGAGTTAAAGTAAACTGAAGATGAAAAAGGTTCAAAATACCCTTGGGATGCATGTACAACCACTGCATCAAAATATTTATTTACTTTTTCCTTACTGATTTGTTCATTTATTTTAGCTGGGCTTTAAAGGCAACTTTTACTTGGGCCCTTTAGTGATTTACCTATTGCACTGCGTACTGAAAATACAGCTCTTCTGCCAAATTCATATTCACTAACTGTCTTGCTTGCTTTCAGCACCGTGGGGCCTAGTGGACAAATAAGTTACTGACATCGTTTCTTTCTAAACACATACAGACTTCAGAAACAGGCTGATTTATGGCCAGTCTTAATTTTGAAATGGAAATCAACAGGGAAAAAGCTATGATCAGTACCTAAAGCATTATTTTCCTGCTTTATAATATTTATAAATTACATCTTAAAATTAAAAACCAGATTGTTTCTATGAAATGTGATTACAGGTATTTCATTCTTTAAAGGTTTCCTAGAGAACTATCTTCATCTTCTCTATGAAATTACTGTTTTTTCAAAATTTCTTGCTTTATCTTTTTTTCTTATGCTCAGCAATAGCATTATAGCTTCATATTAAACAAAAGGTAAAATCCAATGAAAAAGCGCGTAAGACAGTTTCAAGTCACTCGTATTTTTATTGTTATCTTACAAGAATTTTGTAAGTATAAGGTTTAGCTTTTTAGAAATCCTGTGGATCCTTTGCAGACAGAATCTTTGTTGAAATTACAGGAAATATTATAAAACTGAGATGTGAGTTTAACGCTGTGTGTGTGTAACACAGCACCTGATCATTTTTCATGTTATGTCCTGCTAGCTATTCAGAACACTTTTTCCACCAATACAAGTTAACTTTTGGTGTAATTAATGCATATGTCTTTCACAATTTTTGTAACAAAATAAACAGCTCATATTGCTTAAACATAACTCTTTTGGTTGTACTCCTAACTAAGAACTTTAAATTATTTTAAATTCCCATGTCTAGGCCTTACGGGAAGTTGAGCTGATGAAAAGGCTCCTTATTTTGATCTTGATCTATTTTAATCCGGGTATTACGGTGATGGTAAAAGTCTAAAGTTCTGTGCAGCACCATCCTGTAGTGACAGGAGAATTAAAAATAGCACAGCACTACTTAATTTTAAATAAAGGGGTTTTAAATATCTGGGACCACACCATATATGACCACAACTGGTTCATCACTGTGGTATAAATGGCTTTGAGAGATGTGAATTTATTTCTGTGTATCACAACTGTTTTGGAAAGAGTATTCAAACCCGCGTGGTGGCAACGGTGGGATACAAGGTGCCTTTGGCATCGCTTCTTCGCAGCCAGGGCAGAGCTAAACTCTGCTCCATCCTCATTTCAGAAAAAAGTGAAGCAGCGCCGACTTTCAGTGGATATCAGTCCTGGCAGCATTGCTTTCTTACCCTTAAATTAATGAGTGGAATTAACAGTTGGTGCAGTGAGCAAGGTGCATTTTGCTGCAGGTCCAGCTCCATTTCCATGCAAGGGACTGTCAAGGATATCGGAGGTCACAGCCAGGAAAAGAGGGAAACATGCCCATGGACAACCATCCTGCTCCCCATTTACTCCGAGTCTTTTCCCTGACCTCTAAATGCTCAAGTTAATGCCAACGCAGCGCTGGGCAAGCAATAAACTGTGCCGGCTAAAGGGCTGCTGAGTCTTACTTCCACTTTGGAAGAGAGAAAAACAAGGACTGATCTGTGGCTCTAATGTACTCTGCCTCTTCAGAGCATCTTTCATGGCAGCTCATTTAACCCTACTTTCTTTGGAATGACTCATGGGATAAGTGAATCTGGCCCCAGATTTGTAATGGATATTGTGCAACAGAGAGCAAAAAGGCAAAGAGCACAAAATTTGGACCTTAAGTGTATGCATACAGTAGTTGCGCTTTATTTAACAGAAAGCCAGAAGACAAATGCGTACAGATATATAAAACCAATCATCAGCCTGCTGGGAGGATGAAGGCAATACCACCAATATCGAGCAGTGTGCAATCAATCAATTAGCTGTAGAACTCACTTCCATTTCATGCCACTCCACCATACAAGTCAGCCCAAACCCACCCATATTTGTATTTCCCTTTCTGCTGTTATTTTCATCTCTGTGACAGTGGATTGAAGAGTTAATAAAATTTCACTGCTAGAAGAGGTCATTTTGCAACTAAACGCAGCAATTCAAAGTGGGAAATGGAATGAATGCCAAGGAGATGTTTAATGAGGTGGCATTCTGGATGTACTCTTTGAAGAGCATTTGCAGAACTGTTTGATTGCTTTGGAGCATGAAGGAAACAATAAACCCAACACAGCTCTCGTGTTGACACTCACAGTTGCATTCATCTCAAACGTCACCATTCCACTTGGAATTACAAATAAATCTGATACTGAATTACCTAATATCATGGAAATGTTCCTGTGTATTTTGCATAGCAAAATGCTCAAAAAGGGTGCTTCCTTCAAGCTTAAACATTAAGAAGGTAAGACTTGAGTCTGCTTATTCATGTTAAAACAAAAAAAAGTCTTCACCAGTCTTGTGTGTTTAAAGAATACAGAAGTGCAATTTAACCACATCTCACACAAGCTAGGTCTTTACATTTTTGTCTTCTGACAGCAACTGTAGAAGAGTAGACTTAGAAATGGTCAATATTACATGTATTGATTTTATTTAAAAGCAGCATGCTGGTGTAATTGGCTTTGCATGTCAATGTGTGGACTCCAGTGCCTACCACTCAAGGACAATGTTCATCTCAGCTTCTAAATCTCAGCATGCAATATACAGAATCCAATATTTGTCCTGATTATTCTTGGAAAAGCAAGAAATCATAGATATCTAACTGCACTGGAATTGACTGTGCTGCTGGAAAGAGTGTGGGTTTGTGTCAGTCTTGTTGCCATCAGTGGGTACCAAGCAAATCAGATATCCTAAGCAGCAGCAGAAAAAATAAAAAGTAGATGTTAGTTCTTTTTTTTTTTTTATTTAATATCTCAAATTAATGTAATTTTTTAATTGTTTCTTGGCATTCTTCTTCATTTCCCACCACAATAATAAAACCAATAAATTATAAGCTCTGTTTTTGCTACACCCTTTGTAGTGCTGCATGGATGCTATACCTTGAACTCAACACACAAATTCTGTGGGATGAGTAATGAAGGGAGGCAAATTCACAAGACGGAAGAAAGCAGAAACATGAACAAACTTTAAAAAGGACTATTGAAAAAGTATCTTATATGATTTCCCCCCCGCCCTGTGTTAGTCTTGGTTAGGTTTTGGTTTTGAAAGCTTAAGAGGTCTCTGTGCAACTCAGTTTTGTCTCCTGCTTGATCCTGCAGTGAGACGACAGCGTCTGTGGTTCTTTGAAGGCTTTTCTAGAGAAATGGCGAATGTTGGTATTTGAACTGGATAGGAGTCACCAATCCCTGTCTTCCTTGACTCCTCCAAGATCACAGATAAATTGGTTCAGGCAGCTGTCTAGTACCTCAAGCCGAATCTCATCAACGTTGGTGACTTATAAAAAAGAAACATAAATCCTCCCTAACCTGCTCTTTCCCTACTCGAATTTTGCCCTTTCAACACAACTGGTGGCCATGACAACTGATTTAGCCAAGTAATGACTGAAAACCAAAAACAAATGAAACTCTTTTGCTGGAGTGTCATTAGTATATCTTTCTTTCGCCTGAGCAGTGAATCAACCCTTCTCTTTGTTCTCTGCCTCACTACTACTGTACTTACAGAACACTTTCCAGCTACCTTTTATGTCCCTGGTGACATGTGAACTCACTTTGTGCCTTAAGGACATGACAACAGCTCCCACCAAGCCACATCCAAAGCCCATCCGGCCTTCTATCCCGTCTCCAATGAAGGTCAATAGCCGGTATTTAGGAAATAGCATAAGAACTGGGCAAGTGTGTATTAATTTTTTATCAGCATCTTGGAACATTATAATGAAGAGGTTGCATCCTTGCGTATAATACTCCTGGGTGGACTTTTTTTTTCCCCAATGAATTTTCCCCGTAATTTAAAGGCATTTCTCCTACTCCTCAATAGGAAGGCCCATAGCAAAACTGCAATCTGTCAGAAATAACCTCCATCAACCTGTGCTGAACCTACCACCCATGAACCTATCCAATGTATTTTAACTAATTTACCAGTTTTCCCTTTCTCGTCCTTGATTCTCCCGTGTTTTGTCAATTTGCACTTCTCTGGGATGTGCCAGCTCTAATGCCTTCTTTACACTTTTGTGCAGCAGAGTTAACCCAACTGAAGCTCCCTTTGGGATGTTGACACCATTAGACTTCACTTGCTCTCTTGTGAAAAGGTTTGGGTTTGATGAGGTAACACCTTCCAACTCAACTTCCTCTTCTTCCAAAACCCTGAGTGAAAAAGGAAAGTTGTGAAAATTAACAGCATTTATAACTGTAATTCAGGACTGAAACGATAAATTTAATTTCCCTTTGACAGTTACCCCCAAGTAGAGTAGACATCACCTGTTTTGCAATCAGAATGAGAGGTTTACGTAGTCAGCTTGCATTTTGCAAATCACTGCTGAAGCCACAAGGCAAGAGAACAATACCTCATGCAAGTGAGGGCAGTGAGGTCAGAGCAGAGATACCTTGAATAAATTTAAAGATGCCAGCTCAGGGTTTGACACCGAAGAGCCCAACACAGATTAATTTACCCAGTGAAGAAAGAAATTATTCTGTATTTAGTTCCATGATGCCACAAGAAGACATCTGTGAGCAGCAAGCCAACAGTGTAGTGCCAGCTCGCTGAGCAGGGGCTGAAGTGAAGGTTTGTTTGGGGAATTGGATCCAGCTGTAGCCATCAGCTTGAGCACAGGGCTTTCACAGGGGACGTTTACAGGTGGACACAGACAGTTCCCAGTCCCAGGATTTCCTTGAACCCCCAGTTAGAAAAAAAAAAAAAAAAAATCAGTATTGTCCTATAACTGATTCTACATCCTCACCAGAAATAAGCAAGCAAATTCCAAACCAGCATGTCTCTTCTTCATTGATCCAAATCATGTATTCTCCACATAAATAAATGTTTTCTTTTTATTATTCATTCCAGCTGAGTGGACATCTTACCTGGCCATATAAACATCTTCAAGTGGATAAAAGTCACTTAGCTACTTATCACATAATTTGTAAGCAAAAATGAAGGCAATTCCAGGAATATTGTATAGGCAGAGGTTGTGCTCCTATGGTTATCATTTTAAGGAGGGTAGTTATCTGCTTGGTTTTGCATTATGTCCCCAGACATCTGTGTGTGTGTGTGTGCACATGTAGGCATTAATAAATGGTAAGTTTATACACAAGTGCACACATGCCAGGAAAAGCACGTGTGCGTATTTACATAAGCGCTTATGTTACATAAACTCATTTTTTTCAGAACTGGAAATAAATAAGCTATACACTTTTTTTAATTGCCGTCAGTGCAATGTCCCCTTGTTTGCACACTTGGTTTTGCAGACATAGTTGATGGAGTTTAGACCTTTATGCTGGGATTAATCTCTGCTAATTCGGGTTACCTAACAGTTAGGCATTACCAGTTAGAGAGAGGCACCTCCAGAAATCAGACTTCAAAGAGGTGGGATCATTTATCATCTGGATGCTACACAAGCACCTTAACAGCTTGCTTAAATTGGTTGTCTCACTTCAAGACAGTTAAAGTTAGAGGAAACAAATCTTTTTGCCAGCTACTTGATTGCTGTTAGACAGCTCAGGAAGACCATCTGAGTATGCAAATAACGGGACAGAAGATAAATGAGAAAGCAGGGTAATATCACTTGTGCTCTGGCAAAAACATATTGGAGAACTGAAGAATCCAGGCAGAGCTGGATTTCCAGACTACTCGAATATGCACATATTGCAAAGTTGCACACAATACGTGTTTTCAAAATCATAGAATCATGGTTTGGTTTGGAAAGGACCTTAAAGATCATCTAGTACAACACCCCTGCCCTGGGCAGGGACACCTCCCACCAGCCCAGGTTGCTCCAAGCCCCGTCCAACCTGGCCTTGAACCCCTCCAGGGATGGGGCAGCCACAGCTTCTCAGGGTCTTATGCCCTCACAGGAAAGAATTTCTTGCTAATATCTAATCTAAATCTACCCTCTTCCAGTTTAAAACCATTGACCCTGGTCCTATCGCTACACTCCCTCATAAAGAGTCCCTCTGGACTGGAAAAGTCTGCATTCAACACCAGCTTTCTTTTACATGCATCTATTGCCATAGAATCATAGAATCGAATCATCGAATCATAGAATCTTCGTGGTTGGAAAGGACCTTTGAGATCATTGAGTCCAACCAAACAACCTACAATCTCTGCCACTAGAGCATGCCCTGAAGTGCCACATCTAGATGTTTCTTAAATACCTCTAGGGATGGTGACTCAACCCCCTCCCTGGGCAGGCTGTTCCAGTGCCATGCCCATATTCAGGCAAGAGCAAAGAGGTTTGAAGGTAAAAATGCCACTGTTGGTTTTAATGGGCATAAACACCAAAACACTAATGTGCACAAATGACCGGAATTGTCAAAATGTCCCCTTTGCTCTTTGGTGTCTTCAGACTGCCCGTGTTTATGGAGGAACTAGGAAAAGGGTGGAGCTGTTAAAATCTTGTAGAATATTGTCCTCCACCAAGAACTGCTTTATTAATAAAGTATATGAATATTCTTATTTTAAATAAGTGATATTGTTAATACTCCTCTGATATATCAAAAGCACGTATTAGATGGAGAAATAATTAAAATATGCAACTCAAAGAACCAAATACCCCTCTCAGCACACTGTAATTCATTCTTAATCATGTCCAAACCCACACAATCTTTTATCTAATGCTTTGACACTCTTTCAGATGACTGAATCAAGAGAACGTCTCAAGTCTTCCTTTCCAAATGGCGGGAAAGCAAATGTTATCCTGCTGTGAGAAAAACTAGCCCTGCACATCAACAACATGACCGTTTGTTATATTCATCAAGAAAGCTTCAATTCCAAAGCTGTTGATACAGGTCTTTTTATAAAAAACTCAATATACCACACAAAACAGAAATAGCTAGGCGAGTACCTCAATCATCAATGATCTTTTAAGAGACAGATTATTTAAAGTATCTCACCCATGGAAGAGAATTCTGTATTTACAATCATTTATATTCCTGCATAGAAATTAACAAAAGACTTATTCTTTATCTGGATATTTATACCGTGCTCATCAGCGTGGGATTGCCCTTAATGACTTCAGGAGGGTTAGCTCAAATAGGAGGGATGAATGGAATTTTGCCGGTTCGTTCACAGTCATTTCTGAAAGTTAAGGAGCGAAGCAACGTGTGAATCTGATTTGTGTAAAACAGCAGAATTACAGCTTTGTTCATCTTTGGAAATTATTGCCTGGGTGATGCAGCACATGCCTATATAACTGAAGGCATGTTCCATGGCCTTTGCAAAAATACAACAGAAAAAGCAGTAGGAAATAAAAATGCTCATTTCACACGGAGCTGTGTATATAACTATCTTCAATCTTTATGAGAATATTCATTGTTATTTGTAGGTTTTATCTTGAAAAGCATTATTTGAGGCTTTTTTTTTTTCCTGCTGGAAGCAAACAAATGGAAAACGTTTTAGCTGTACATGCTGTATCTCCCACTCCATTGTGGAGAGTGGCCGAAGGAATCAGGAACACGTAAAACAGCTGTGCCCTATTAGCAATCTGTCAGATGGTTGCAAGCAATATATTACCAGTCGCTTTGAACGAATGCCCACACCCTCGATTCTTCACAGCAGAGTCTTGCATGCCCATTTTATGAGCAGATGTGTTATTGTAGTCACACACAATGCAGCCATTCAAGAGAAAAATGGGGAAAAAAAAGAAAAAAAAAGAAAAAAATACACCAACGGAAGGATAACGTTTTTAGTTGGAGTGGACTAGCAAAATCCAATTCCATAACATAATGAAAATGTTTTTATGTGGATCTAAGGAAGCATTTGAGGAGGGATGTCTTTCCAAGGTGACTTGCCCAGGTAGAGTGGCAGGAGAGACGCTTAATTTTGGAGATGCCAAATTGCAGCCTGGAGATCCTTGTTGTCTCCTGCTGACTGCAGTGGGTCTCCCTTCTGGATTTAAGCTGCAGCTCGGGGAGATGAATCCCACTTTGGTCCCATTTGCAATCGTGCTCAGGCACCAGGTACAGTCAGCCACCCAAGACAAGGCTCCTGGGCAGTGCCAGACATCTGCAGGGAGGGAGGAGCCGGTCACCCTGGCCTGCCCTCGGCATCAACAGGCACTTTCAGCCCGTGATTCATATGTCCTATTTTAGACGCCTACCTTTGCAATGAGAAGAATTATTGCTGAGAATTATGCCCGCGTTTGGCCAAATGATCCCCACCCCTGGTTTCCCTTTGGCCAAGGTGACATCTGACAGGTTGCAAATTTAAAAGCCATCAATAGAGTCTTATAATTTTTTATATTATTAGATGTTTTATACTTTAAGGACTGCAAGTTGCATACCGGTTGTGGTTCAGGCTCTGGTCTTGGTAATTTAGCTGCATATTCCAGTGTAGCTCTTGCACCAAAAACCCCAGCTCTCCTCTCCTAAAGTAATTCAGTGCTTGAATGCCTGCAAACCGGCTAGAGATGGCAACTTCCACAATAGTGTAAGTCAAATGCTCTCCTGGCATTTATGATGGGGAATGTGACTGTCTTTGTCACTAATGCACATTGAAAATTATATATATACTTGTTACATGACGGACAATTTCATGTATCTATTTTGCTTTTATGATAAACTCTAATATTTCATAACGGGAGAGGAAAAAGTGTGGGGATTACCTGTTGATTCTCAAGTACTCATACACTACCCATCAGCGTTACGATACCCCTTAGAAACAGCTAAGTGTTGAAAAAAAGGCAATTAATTAATTAACTTTGTTTCGTTGATGTTCGCAGACTTTCATTTTGCTAGTAGGGCTCCTTTCTCTGGACCATTTGTGTTTCATGTGAGACACTTATTTTCCCTTGTTCTCTGACAACACAGGAAATATATTTACATACATGAAAAAAGCTGGTTCTGTCAATGGCATTTCAAACACGGAAGCAGAGGCTGTACTTTGGAGCTGTACATAAACATAATTTGAAGAAGTAACAATGAACTAAACTATATTTACACAAGCATTTGTAATAACAGATCACAAGCTTCACAAGTGGTTTGTCACTGGGTATCTTACCCAACCTATAAATCTTCCGGCTAGATAGGAAATCTAGTCCATTTTGCCGTCATCCCTCACACTAAGCACACATCTCCTGCTGCTGTACTGGGGGAGAAGTAAAACCTAAGGATTCTTTAAAACACGTCATTATTTTTTAATTCTACACTACGGCACATTAAAATTAAAATGAAAGCCCTGGCACCTTATATTACTTGATGAGCTTTACAGAAATTGCCATAATTGTGGGTTTAATGACAAGGGGTTCCTTGGTGGCACCTGTGGCACACACACAAAGCTGGGGGTGCTCCCTGCCTCTGCAGGCTCCACAGAGTAATTCACAGCGCTATGTGCCACGGGATACGTTATCCCTCAGAAAAGGGGGAGGAAGGAGCACAGGTAACCCTCACAAAATCCTGCAGCATCATTTGCCAATTTCACACCATCCTTTCTTTTTTCCTGCTACTGCAGAGCATCTCCCTTCAGGACAATTCTGGAGTTATCTCAAAGGTCTTATTTTATTTCTAAGAAGATGTGGCTGAAAAACAGTCCCCTGGATGTACGTACATTAGGCCCAGTGCTGTAAACCCCAAGTAAGCCCACTGCAGCCTGCGAGTAGCTTGGTTGGGTGCAACACCTTCTCGTGGCATCTTCCACAGAGCCTACAGCAACGTGAAAAATAAAGCAGTAACAATGCTACAATTAATTACCATTAATCATGATAGCCCTGTTTATTCAGGCATCATGGATGACTAGCGTCATTGCCAGATTAAAGTGTCCCCTGCAGAAAGCTGTTTGCTCTTTACTGTATTTGCCTGTCACCCCTGTTCCGTTCTCCTGCTTCAAGGGATATTAATATTCCCTCCAAAAGAGGATTCGCTCTGGATAAGAGCACGTTAGCGCAAGGAAATGTCAAATAGCCTAATTCAAGCACTTTTAGAAAACAGACATAAAATTGAGACTGTAATAGTATAAATGGAGAGGTGAAATTACACTCCAGCAGAGAAAGAGAAAAATCAAGAGACACGGAGGCAGAGTTATAGACAGCTAGACACCCATTACACGTCTATACCGAAACACACTTATTCACAAAGGGAAACACACATCTACCCGCAGCGTCACACAAAAGATTATACTAATTTTCATTTACAGAAACCACAACACCGGCAGGGATTGTCACCCCAACATTCCCACCCAGTGCAAACCCCTCCCAGAGAGGACAGTGCGGTGCTAGGTGTCACGGATGGAAATATTTGACTTGGTTATGATTTAGTAGCAATTTACAGTTTATTAATGATTTGAGGTAGATCAAGAGTTAAGTTTTAGCAGCACTGAATCATTATCTGATTTAAGGATTTAGAAGGTGATTGAACAAAATAATTGAACAGCGACTCAGTTACAGGTTCGAAGATGGCAAGATCCACGCTAACTTAATGTAAGGTTACCCTAAATCAATACATATGTGTGTAGGTACAAACCCACGACTACACCCAAGTTTTAATTAGTAGGACTAAAGAACCCTTCACAATGGGCGACTCCAATGAGTCAACAGGTGCTTCCTTTACATGTGCATGGACAAATATTTGGATCCAGTAAAATATAAGAACACCACATTCGTCAGAGCTAACGTGCATATAGAGAGGTGGATGAAGGGGAGGCTAGCCTAGAGTTAACATTTCCCTCTTTGAGTTCAGGGCAAGTACTCACAATGCATTGGCATTCCTCGGCAGGCAATAAGTGGGACTTGACGGGGAGTTGACTTGCCCTGGCCTTCCAGTCCTCAAGGTGTTCACCTGAGCGGCTCCCAACTTGGGGGAGGTGCTGGCCACAGTCTGCTGCAATCCAGGAGAGCTCAAAGGGTCTCACCAGAATCACTATTTATAGATTCCGGGATTTATAGATTCATCATGTATTTTTCCACTCCAGCCCAACTCAGACGATGGAATATTCCAGTCCCTTCCACCAGCTGTGCAAGTCTAGAAGTTGCTAGATCTGCAAGTTCTGGTATCACCTCCCTTTGGGCCATGACCCAGGCACAGATGCGTCGGGCTGTCACGGGGGGACAGTCCCAAGCGATGGGGGAAGCAGGAGCCAGGCACGTTAAGGGAGTGCCTTAACGCTCTGCTCCTTTATCTTTCCCAATTCATGCCTGACATCTCTTAGGTTGGTACACAGCCCAGGGATGGGGAATTGCACCATGTACCGAGGGCCAAAAGCGTGGGGAGGTTGCACCACCACAGTGAGCCATCAAGGAGAGCAGCCCATGGGCACGGCTATTTGAAGTTGGGGGGAGGCTGCATTTTTTTATGTGTCTGTTTATTTGTGTGACTTCACTGACCTGGTGCCCAATACAACCCTACGAACAACTGTATCAGGGCAAGAAAGAGGATGGCGAGCTGCGAGATGAAACTATGTGAGCCGGCTTGGCTGTCGGAGAGGAGACGACGGAGCAGGAGGAAGGGCTGAACTGATGTCCAGGACTGTGAAACAGCAAGCAGAGGGAAGAGGTTGCTGGAGGAAGGTGTTGTACACTAGCTTTTCCACTGGACCATCAAATCGCTTGCAGAAAGAGAATAACAATAGCAGCTAGCAGTGCCAGACATTAAGAGTATTTTTTTCCGCATATTTTCTCTCTGTTACAGTCAAGTCCAGTTCCAACCAGCCGCCTGCTCAAATAGTTGCTGAATTATGACCCTGGTGGAATGGGCTGTTTGTTGGTAAGCAAACCACATGTTTTTGGGAAAAGGTGGATTACAATGTGCAGGATCCATACAATCATACGCTTGAAATTACAGCTTGTCAAAGTACACAGGTAAACCTAAAAATGAAAATCACAAAAAAGGTTTGCTGTGATGTGGCCCCCTGGAAAGACACTCTAGTTGGGCGCAAATTATTGGACTTCAAAGTGGTCATTCTCTGACTGAAAGGATGCCTTCCACTCCCCAGATTAGGGTAAAAACATCTCTGGCTTAACGTACGCAATATAACCCAGCAAGCCTGGAAAATCACAGTGGTTTCTTGTGGACTCAATGTCTTTTAAGCTCAAACAATAATTTCCTAAGCAAAATATTTCAGTGTCTATATAACACCTAAATGTGGAGGCACATGTAAGAAAAGACAGAGAACTGTGTTTCCTCACAGAAGACGAACACTCCTCCAGCAGAGAAAGGCAGATGAAGTCCACTCCTGCTATGTCAACTCCGCTTTTCCATCAAAATTCTTGCATGGTTTTTTTTGCAGTTGATCCCAATAAGTGTACTGTGTCTTTCTTACAATTTTTTGCTCTCACATCATTTTGCTGTTCTTGTAGATACTCAAATTTTTAATTTACGTTTTATCAGAGGCTCTGAACTGAAATTTTCTCTAAGATGTGACCTGATGGCTTTGGAAAGCCATACGGAGATGTGAGCTGCCAGAGCCCTGTTCGGCCTGGACCTGCTGGTCAAGCAGGGGGGGCTTGATCTCAGCCTTTAACCGCCTCTGCTCCGAAGGGAGGGAAAAAGAAATAAGGCACTTGGTACAAAAAGGCAAATAGATCTGAAAGGAGACACTCAGAGCATCTCACAAAAGGCAGAGTGAAAATTGTCTGAAGAAAGCCAGAGGACAGGAAGGAATAGCTCCTCTGTAATATTTACTGGCAGAAAATGTTGTATGAATTAAGTGACAGAAGGACCCTAGGTATTTCCTGAAATACACAGGATATACGATGCAGCCTCAAATACAGATTTTGTCTGTGTAAAAGTGGCTGGTCGTGTTACACAGGACCAACTCCGCTGTGATAAGGCAGTTCCCTGCAGATGAGCATCGGTAAAATATTTACTCTGTACCTCCACATCCTGCATCCAGAATAGGCGTTATGTACTTATAAAAAAAACTATTTTAGGAGTGTTTAAGACAGTTCTAAAATATTTCATAGGGACTATTTTTTTGTCTGCCTCTGCCTGTAGAGCCAAGGTCCCTAAATAATTATCAGTCAAAATACATCAGGCTTAGACAGTGCAATGAAACCCTCAAAAAGTACCAAACATAACTTTTCTGGATACAAATATATGCTGCCTGGAGAGTCTTAACATGGTCTTTTTTAGGGCTAGAAGTACCTGGTGAAGCCCTTTAGGAAAATCCCTTTCATGCAGACATAAACCTCCTACTATCATCCTCAGGTAAGGTAGCACACACTAAAATCATTATATCTTTGGATATGTGGAAAATCTGCAAGTCATGGAAGAAACTCCTTCTCTGCTTTTTGGGCATGCACAGCTGGGATATCTGGACAGCAGTCACGCCTGGGGAAAGAGGGAATTTTCTCATTTGAAAGTCGTGATTTGAATTTTTTTTAACAAGTCCTAGAGGAGGTGTATCTACAGTTAGCAGGAAGGTTAGGCAATCAAAGGGACATGCTAAAGTATTGTTAAAAGTTTTTTTTAACGTGTTTTAGCTGTTTGTCTGTTAACTCCTTTATCTCACTCCTTTATCTCATATTAAACCGAAGGTTGTGAGAAGGATGTCCCCTGCATTGAAGACTATTTTTAACCGATAGCTTAGCCATGTATCCCAAATATGTGCTGGCTGCTGTGAATACAGTTCTGAAATGCCCCACACTGTCCCCAAAAATCAACTGTTTAGGGATCAGGAATGGTGAATCTCACCACAGCAATGGCCAAGCAGTGCAGAGCCAGGACATACATGTTGTGCCCATGGGCTTTATCTGAGGCATCTGCTTATCTCCACTGACTCTCCAGGTGCTTGAACACTTCCTTAAAGTTAAGCAAGTCCTCAAGGACCCTTCCTGAAAGAGGAATGCTTTCCTGAGTTGGTTTTACCCTATTTCAAGCAGACCTTGACACTCTTGCAGGAATGTTTATGGGAGGCTGCGCATTATGTATTTTAAATTAGCTTCTGTTCCCCCAGGCATACAATATTAATTGGTCACTTCTTTTTCTCAGATTATCTGAAGATGATAGAACAAGCTGCAGTCTAATGGGTTAGTAATTGTTTGAATATTGATTGAGTATTTCTTACTCGAGCAAAAAAAAAAAAAAATCCAAATCTGATGATCTATATATTCCTTGTGCTGTGGGGAAGGAAAAATAAAATAAGGAGGCAAAGTTTCTAAAAAAAAATAAAAATTAATGTGTAAAAGCTTCTTTTCATAGGGACTCAAAGATGTTTTGCCTGAAGGTACGGCGGAGGCAGGGGCGAGAGCTGAATCAGCCTCAGCGCCCTTCCACCCACCTCCCTCCTTCGGAGTCTGACAGAGGCTCCCACGGCCGCTGCCATAAGCAGAAAAATTGGTGAGCTGTAGGAAGGACTTAAATAACACATTCATCTCTCTGCTAATTCAGGATTATTATCTACTTTCTGGTGGCCTGTTTTTCTCTCCTTCTAGTTAGTTGCTTTTGAAAAGGGCGTAAGAAATTGGGCTTTTGTATGCTCCTTTCAAAGGAGTAAATTCAACAGCACAGAATGCATAACTGAGAATTTATTTATTTTTTATTGGTTTCCAAGATAACTGCAAAAATCATTCACAAAAAAAAAAACTGAAGCCCGTCTTTGGTTCCTGTAAAGTTAGAATGGTACTGTCATCTGCATTCGTCGTAACTAGGAAATTGAAAATTTAAATTCCTTGTGACAAATTCATTTTCATGGAATTTTCTTTGTTATTTTAGATGTATGCATATTTAAATACTCCTTATTAATATTAATATTAAAATATAATATATTAATTTTATATCCAAAATTAAGCAGAATTAGACACAATCACAGCTACAAAGGGGAAATATCCCTTTGTACAGCCGAAAGTCTACAAGCAGGTGACACACTCCGCAATTGGTTCATTGACCAATGTTTTTTTTAAATAAGAAAAGCTTTCTGTAACCTTTTAATAGCCACCTAAAACAGAACGGTCCTCAGTTTCTAGGCTGGAGAAGTTCCCATCATACATACATTAAAGATTCTTCAAGCAAAGTCTAAACCAACCAAACAAAAAAACATTTATTTTCCATGTTGTAGAAAATTATTGGTAATTGCTGGTAATGATTCGGGAATGACTGTTACCTCATTCATAACCCATGTCAAATGACATAATGTTTTTTTCATAGTGGTCCGTTATATTAGATATGCCAACTATTCACATAAAAGAAACAACGGAGTTCAACTCAGCGCAGGGAATAAACAGGGTGGGCCAAACTCAGGCCTGACTTACCAGGCATCGTTATTTTGGATTGCAATCATTTCACTCTGCTGCA
The DNA here is from genome assembly GCF_028500815.1 of Rissa tridactyla. Taxonomy (NCBI): domain Eukaryota; kingdom Metazoa; phylum Chordata; class Aves; order Charadriiformes; family Laridae; genus Rissa; species Rissa tridactyla. The sequence goes on from NC_071497.1 coordinate 5,931,949, forward strand.
AACGCATGCAGCTAATTTTCATTTACTATCAACATCTTTACCATTATGTAATTCTATGAGCTTTAACAAAAATAAGCCAACTTGATGTTAGTGTGGTGAGGATCAGACTCTGGCCCAAATCAGCATCAGATGTAGGATTTTTAGATAAAATCTTATGAATTTCTTTCACCACAGAGGGGAAAGAAGGAGTGATTTTGCCATATGGTCCCCAAACAGAAATTCAATCCTAGTTCCAAACAAGCAAATTGATAGACTACATTAATCTCTTAAATAAATGTAGCCAAAAGTGGGCATTTTATCTTGAGGAGGAGGAAAGAGATAGGGAGAATAAGTTATTTCCTTTAGGAGATCAAAACGTGATGTGGAAAACAAGAAGATAAACTTAAATGGTGTTATAATCCCCAAAGAAAAACCTTCAGTAATACTGTTCCCACAGCAGATAGCTCACAAACATGTAAATCATTTTATCTATAAATAACTGAAGATTACAAGGAACCGATCTAATTAGTTTTATTCTGACTTAAACAAACAGGGTGATTGGAAAAACAGAATTACGGACAGACTAGGGGTCCGGCTTGATAAAAACTCTACTAGCTGTGCTGGTGCGAAAGGATTATTTTAGGAATGAGGGAGAGGGGAGGAAGAGAGGAAGGAAGGAGAGACAACTGCTGCGGGGCGATGGGGAAGCAGAGGCAGAGAGGGGGCTGTTCTTCGTGACCACTCTCGTAACTTCAGCTGTGTCCCGTTAAAGCATCGCCACATGGACAGGGGCACTTCATACACACGCTCCTCAGCCCGGGTTCGGGCTCGGGAAAGCTTACGAGATTTTTATTAAAACAATGCTTGCTGGTGTAGGCTGGCTGGGCATTCAGATAACATTCATTGCTATGATATCTGAGCACTTGGAGTCTGTACTACAGTTTCTTAATTACAGTCTTATTGGACACTTGATTGCACGGCGGTGGGAGCCGTTACCTGCAAACAGCCGTGATGCTTGTAGTAGATGGGCTAGGATGCATGGGGCGGCAAGACACCACATTGGGCAAGAAGCTTTTGTTTATTTTATTTTATTTTATTTTATTTTATTTTATTTATTTTGTTTTGTTTCGTTTCGTTTTGTTTCGTTTTATTATTTTATTTTTTTATTTTATTATTTTACTTTATTTTATTTTATTTTATTTTATTTTATTTTATTTTATTTTATTTGTTGATTTATTTATTACCATGAAAGTAGCAGGTTGCCCAGGTCGGTTGCAGCCTCTCCATCCTCGGAGCTATTCCAAACTTGGCTGGAGGTGACCCCGCACAGCCTGGCCCACCTGGTCCCCTCCGAGAGCAGGGCGGGATGACGAGGCCTCCAGGGGTGCCTCGCAGTATAAGACAGTGTATGATTCAGTGAAGAAATTTAACAGAAATTCTGCGTGTGTAGCACATTCTCTTGGCATTCACATATGTGATGCAACTCACATGTTGTGCAACTCACAGGGCAATTCCACACATGAGTTTTCCCACTTTTCCTCATATTACAGCCCTAACAGCTAACCTGCATCTCAGGCTGTGACCAGGGCAGCGATATCAAGCCACAAATACTTTTTTGCTGGGGTGTCAGGTGAAATTACCCCGCAGTAGAAAAGCTGATGACTAACTACACATGCCACCCATCCAGGCTCACAATGTCCTCCCCGCCACCACCCGCTCCTTTTTCTGCCCTAAAGTGGCTTTTCCTCCGGGACCCCTTTGGCAGGATGGCCCCGGCTCTGCCCCGGCAGCGTGCAGAGCGGTACCCATCCTGGCACCCAGCTATTGGTCACCCTGAAATGGCGTTTTTTTCCTCCAGCCCCCGAGTCCTGTAATTGCGATCATAACTCCACAACCACTTAACTTGCCTGACACGCCAAGAATAAGCAGTAAATCACTCTGTGGGTCTGTGCAACCTTCTGTGATCACCAAAACCTGGAAACAAACTGTTATATTTACTTTTTTTTCGGTTATCAGAACCTAATTTGCCCATAGCAGGAGACTTTGTGATAGACCCTGGGGGAGCAGGGAGAGCTGGGGCATTGTGGCTCAGAAAACCAGAGAAGCAGATGCTGATCCACAGGTCAAGAACAGTGCACACAGCTAAGATGTAGGTGCTTTCTTATACTTTTATTTTCAACCTCAGAGACATCATCTTTACAGTAGGAGGGAGGAATGGAAAGAGAGGAAGGAGAGTAAAAAGCAAGGAGGGAGGTGGTTTTATTTGCTTTATTAAGGAGGAAGAGTGTAACTGCTCTCAGAGTCATGCTCATGGTAAGAGGAGATCAGGGACTGATGGTTATTATGTTCTAACCAAAGTCTCACAGATTAATTGCAATTAGTTATTTTAATCCAGTGGTGCTCCATTTGCAGAAGTCAGCTCATGGCTGTATTTTTCTATCGGATCTTACCAGCTCTCCACTTCCCTCCACAGATGTGTATTTGGTGAGAAGCCACCCTGTCTATCCGCTCCCCCGCCACCTGACACGGTTCTCCAGCCCTGCAAGGTCCTCCTCAAAACCGCCGTGCCCAGGGACATCTGCAGACACAGGGAGTGAGAAACACCGGGTGGCAAATGCCCTTCGCTGCAGGGAGGGTCGATGGTGTGGTGAAGATTTCTGCCCCTTTCCTCCTCCTCCTCGTGCCAGGCCAAGAAAGGACGGAGCGATGCCGTGGTGCGACCCGTCTGCATGCAGGACTGGTTGCCAGGATTCCCACACTGCAGGTGAGAGGAGCACACCATTCGATAGGAGTTGCGATAGGACAAGGGGGAATGGTTTTAAACTGAAAAAGAGGAGATTTAGAATCATAGAATCACAAAATCGCCTAGGTTGGAAGGGACCCTTCAAGCATCAAGTCCAACCACCAACCTAATTCTGACAGGAACTATCACTAAACCATATCTCCAAGCACTATGTCTGCCTGTCTTTTAAATACCTCCAGGGATGGTGCCTCAACCACTTCCCTGGGCAGCCTGGTCCAATGCTTCATAACCCTTTCAGTGTAAAAATTTTTCCTAAAATCCAGTCAAAACCTCCCCTGGCACAACAGGAGGCCATTTCCTCTTGTTCTGTCGCCTGTTACCTGGGAGAAGAGACCGACCCCCCCCCCCCGGCTTCCCCCTCCTTTCAGGGAGCTGTAGAGAGCGAGAAGGTCTCCCCTCAGCCTCCTTTCCTCCAGGCTGAACACCCCCTGCTCCCTCAGCCGCTCCTTGCAAGACTTATGCTCCAGAGCCCGCACCAGCTTCATCACCCTAGATGAGATCTCAGGAAGAAATTCTTCACTCTGAGGGCAGTTGAGCCCCTGGCCCAGGTTGCCCAGAGGAGCTGTGGCTGCCCCATCCCTGGAGGGGTTCAAGGCCAGGTTGGACGGGGCTTGGAGCAGCCTGGTCAGTGGGAGGTGTCCCTGCCCAGGGCAGGGGGGTGGAACTAGATGGTCTTTAAGGTCCCTTCCAACCCAAACAAGTCTATGATTCCATAATTCTGTGATTCCTGACTGTAAAACCATCACAGCTGACTTCCCAGAATTCTTTATAAGTACCACTATCAATTTAAGCACAGACTGTTTCCACATAGCAAATCTGCAGGGGATGGGTATACTCCCAAAGCAAGTGGTTTAAAACAGCACAGAAGGCCCATGGCAAAGCTGTCCTTGGCAAGAAGAAAGCAAAGTTTGCAATTAAACATGTTATCAAGAAGTCCAACATCTTGATCTGATCCTGATTAGAATAAAGAAAATACTGAAGAATAGCCCAAAGATTTCCCCAATGAGCTTCTAATTACAAAAAAAAAATATTTAAAAAAATGGGTACAGACAGGGAAGATGAGTGAAAAATGAACCATTACTGCTCAGCCTGATAGGTAGCAGGCATCTTGCCAAGGCCAAACAAAATTGTCTCCATGAGTACCTTTCCATAGAATGCCATTTTCAGGTCATAGAGATGCAGGCTTAGTAAGTTCATTGCATGTAGCGGCTCTCCAGCATAGTATCCTGACTCGTCAGCATAGTATCTTGACAGGGTCTCTCCCTTTTTTTTTTTTTTTTTTTTTTTTTTAAATTATCAGTGGCTGTTTCTGGCTAAGATGACTTTCAGTTATTCGTGGTCAAAAAAAAAACCCTTGTGACATACTGGCAAGATACATATTAATTGACAAAGCTAAATTCTGTAGCAATATCTCATAAGTTTCTGATGCCACCTCCTTTAAAGAAATGAATTGGTCCTACGAGTCCTTAGCACAGGGCTAATTCCAGCTCCAGTATCAGCTTCAGTAAGTGAAAAGCTGAGCAGTCTGCACTACTAATTACAGTGTAAACATTTAATAAATATTCCTTCTTTTCATCCTTTGCCCTTTTCAAAAATGAAAGGTTGTAATTTACATGGATGGTGCCTCCTAATTGCCTCTCCACGATACCTGCTTGTTTTATTTATTTTCTATCTTCTTTTGGGAAGAGGTGGAGCGCGTGTAAAGCAAGCCACATTTCTACCCTCATCTGCGTGTCCCCTGTAAAATAACACTTCCTTCAAAAGCACCCCCAGCTCCCTCCCCTCAAAAGAGCTGCAGAGCCCCAGCCAGGATTTCCCATGCATCCACCTGTGATCTCAAGCCATAATTCTACTGAATTGCATTTTTAATTACAGAATGGTTATCTGTAAGCATATGCATGCCTGTGTGGGCACACAGCTACATATTTGGCGCAAAAGCGGAGTTTGTTAGCTTTTCTGCTTTATAACCGTTCCGACGGGGACGCAATTGCAGGATGCATTCGGTTTGAGGGGGTTTTGTTTGTTTTTTACAGCAAAGTATGGCTGCAGAAATGGTTATGTTTGGGCTCCATATGCAGGCTCCAGCCATATATTCAAGCTGGACAATAAAGCAGGGAAAAAACAGCTGATACACAAAAGAGACCGTCTAGACAGTGCCCCATCAGTCTGGCTAAATTTGGTGCTGGCATTCCCAATGGGATTGTAATATAATTGTCCTGGTGTCTGCGTTCATTCCCCCTGTCAAACACCATCCCAAATATACATCCTTTTTTCAATACAATAGGCCCAAACTGTACCATTAGATGGAAGCAGCTTTGAAACAACAACCTAAGCAAATATCTCCTAATATGCGGAAAACCTGTTCTTTAATTGCTGGAAGGAAAAAAAAAAACGAAACCCACAAAATTTTTAATCAGAACGGAATTAATTTGTCTTTCAGTCAAAATATAACTATTTTAATTAAAGATCTAAAAATATTTTGGGGGGAAAAATGTGAAAATATAGTTTTGTACAGCACAAAGTGAAGCCATCTTCTCTTGTAGGTTTATTAATCTCTCAAGGAAAATTTAACAGAAATTCAGAGATGTGAAAGTGAAATGATAGCTATGGATCATAGATCACAATGAAGAAAAAGTTTAATGAAAAAAGCGTTAATGAGCAAAAAGTAAGGAAAAAATGCTCTCATTTTATCCTCTTACAATTAAAAGAACCCAGTGGTTACTTCATGAATTTCTGCTGACTATCTTATTTATTTGGAATTTTTGATTATTCAAAAGATTTGACAAATATTAGAAGTGCAAACTTATCTTGATTAAGATTTGTTTTATATATTTTGGAAAAAACTGAAAAACCTGAAATCTATGACAATTTTATCAAGGAAATCAAGCACAAATATGAAGCTTCAAAAAGGGAAAAAAAAAGGAATTAAGAACATTAGGTGTGCTACTGATGTCCACAGACACAACGGTAGAAGTCAAAACATGCAAATAAAATGCAAAGACATAAAATCCCTGCTTTAGGAAAGTAAAATACAGAAAACATGTTTCTGATTTGTCCGTCTTCACAGTTATGCGTTATCTTTCAGGCTGTTTTGTCCTATTGTTCCAAGAAAAAAATATTCCAAGACCTTGAGATATAAATAGGACTCAGGCATGATTTTAGACATTTTAAAGGAATATTACCCTGATTAACTTTTTTTTTTTTTTTTTTTAGAATGTTGCTCTCAATGTGCATCAATATCTCTTGATGTGGCATATTGAGAGTCCACACACACTGCAGCTCAAGCCCATGGAAAAATTCACAGTCTCTCACACCTGGACCATCTCCTTACATGACCACGTTGCAAACAGATAACATGGACCTCTTCCCCATCATTTCCCAACTCTCACAAACCCTACTCAGAAGTCTAAACTATGCCAATAACACAAATACCAGGTCACGCTGCAAACAAACAGACAAAATCTCCCCCCACCACCCCCAAACACTGGTGGCCTCTCATTCCCTGAGTTTTCTCTGCAGAAACTTTGGTCCCAGCAATTTTTTTTGCAGGATGAGTGATGGAAAGGAGAGAGACGAAAGTAACAGGCGGGGAAATAAATCCCCCAAGTCTGCCCCAAAGATGCCTTGAAGGAGCCATCTGAGCTGCAACTGACACCGAGGGGAGAAAAACCCAGGTGCTGCCCACCAAGAAACATGAGGAATAGGAGAAAATATATAAATACGACTACTAAAAATATTAAATAAATCAAGTGCAGGTGTAACGCTGGGATCACCGGCCCCCCTGGAGGGGAGAGTGCAATAACAAGGTGCCGTGGGCAGGGGGTATGGGGTTTGGGGGTGCTGTGGATGCTGGGGGGGGAGGGGGGGGGATATGAGCCCCCCGCGTCGCCTCCGGGCTGGGGGATGCAGAGGTTGTGGGGTGCAGGGAGAGTGTCGCTGGGACTCTGCAGCTGCCCCTCTCACACTTGAATAAAGGAGAACTTTTCTTTCGGGAGGGGGCGAGATCTGTGAATACCTTACCCAATAAGAGATGGGGCATATTGAAAACTATATTAAATTACCCTGATTAACAATTTAGCCACGAACAGGGGAGCTTTGGGGGATCTCTATAGGCAGGGCTGGGGGCTATTCATGCCAGCAGCTAAGAGGTCGAAAGGTTTCTGAAGTTCACAGGCTCAGAGCCTTTGTTATGCTAACAGACAATCTCAAATCAGCTGCCTGCTGGAGTGTGAAATATAAATGATTCCTTGAGAACTTCCAATAAGTTGTCACTCTTGTTCTCCAAATACCAGGACAGGCTGCTAATTTTGAGCAGGCCCCTTTTCTTGCGGTATCGCAAGCCCTAAATGAATGCCTTTGTATCTCAAATAATCTTTTTAAGGAAGCTGCCCTGCCGTAATAGCCCAAATGCGTCTTGGGTTTTGGCTATGAAACGAAAATCAGCATTTCTCCGAACTTGACTTTCCCCGTTCTGGAGTTTGGGGCGGGTGGGAGGGATGTTCCCAAATACACCAAGCCAGCACACAGGGCAGGGAAGGGGGGGCGACAGCCTGGGAGCTGCCCAGAGCCAAAAACTCGTCTGTCCCCGGCCCAGACCCCCATGGTCTGACGTCTGGGCACAAAGAGAAATATTCATACCCTTCTGCAGGACATCGGCGCTAATGCCATTAAGAGGAGAAGAATGAGTTAATTATCTTTATACACAAGGAAATCAATCTATTAGAGGATGTGATCTGCTCTTACCCGGGGAGGAGAAGAAAGCCTCCCTGTGAGCCCCCCCTGGGGAGGCGGGGGGGAGACGAGGCGAGCACGCAAGGTGCGCGGAGGTTTCGCGGCCGGGGTCGCGGTAATAGTGATGATAATTACGATAAAAATGACACGTATTTAGCTTGATTACACTGGAAATAAAAATGCTGCCCCCCCCCCCCCCCCCCGCCAAGCACCCATTGCCTCAGCCAAGAAAGACATACAGGCGAGTTTTTTTCGGGTTAAATTTGGTAAAAGGAGTCGCGTGTGTCGCAGGCAGGTTCGGGATTCTCTGATATACGCAGCACGGGAAGGTGACGCATTTTGTCGATTCCTGCACTGATACAGACCGGAGAGCGCTTTATTTCGGGGACGGGAGGCGGGACGGGGAGGCGGGGAGAGAGGTGATAATTGTTTGCCTCCTAATCAGCATGTATTTTCCCTTTTGGAAATGGAACTCGCCAACTGTTGCCTATAAAGCCTTTTAAAAAAATCTCCGAAAACAGGAGAAACAAAAATTTAGTTTATGCTGTTTTGGAAGAGGAAAAATAAAAGGGTTGGGTTTTTTCGGCGTTTTGGTTTGGTGTTTTTTTTGTGTGTACGCGTGCATGTGAGCGGATGTTTGTACGGGGGTTATTATTCTGAGACACCAAAGTCACGAATTATCCATGTCCTCAGAGTTATTAATAACACTTAGCACTTCCAACGCGCTTTGCATTTACAAAGAGCTGACGAAACACACGCTAATTAGTGTTGCTATTTTATTTTGCATTTCGAGACTCTTTAAGTGGAAAAAAGTTTTAAAATTTCCCGGCAAGTTTTCACACAAATTAAAACCCGCTACGTTCAAGCTACTATTGAAAGTTTGTTAATAAATTGCCGATAGCGGCATAATCAATAACGTCTGTTAAGGCTAATCCTGAACCGAACAGTTTGCATGTTAATGACAATGTTGCTGACGGCATTTATTTCATTGACAAATAGCTTCACATCTTTATTCTTACGTTTTTGGTGGTAGAGTTTTGAACTTCAGAATTTAGCTTTCCTTCTTAAAAAACACTATAACAAGGTAGGAACTGTATAATGCTCGTTGGTGCAATTATTAATAGACAGTAAACAGATTTTTTTTTTCTTAGGGACATTTTATTTTTGAGCCGATATCTTTAAACTATACAGTATTTTAAATACAAAATTACGAATTGCATTGAATATTTCTTGTGATGAAATACGATCGACATAATGAAATCGAATCGACGTTAAGAGGAAAGAAATCTCTTAACCTTTCCACAGAGATAATGTGAACAATTAAAACAGTAAATAAGTCTTTCAATAAATATCAGCAATATTATCTAGAATGAAGTTAATTTGGGAAAGGGAGCAACCATGAGATTTCCTATTTTATTAATCCTGAATGGTATACCTGCATGTTAGTTTGCAGGCAAATTAATCTCGTTCGCAAGAATAATGTTTTGCTTACATATTTGCTTTTTGTAAATAGATTTCCACAAAGAACCACAGAATGCAAAAATTATGTTTCATTCATATGTATGAGTAAATATAAAGGCAGATCTAGTTTGCTTGTAACCACTAGACAGCGATTGCCTGAAGTGCCAAAGGGGAATGCAACTTTTCTACAGTATATGGAATGATGAAAATATCTCTTTGCATATCAAGTAATATCTTCGAGGCTAATTAGGGTGAAAGGCAACAAGACGGCAAAAAGAAAGACTGGGTAGAAAAGAACCAAGGAGAAAAAGTGCAATTTGACACCCACAAGATGGCTGCCTTTTCATTCTTTCTCTATGATTATAGTCCAATTTCTGTAGGAAAATTAATGGAAAATGTTCTTTAGCAAATCAGCCAGGGGAACTACAGTTGCGTTCTCCTAACGCATATGCAAACAGTAATAAAACGCGTTAAACGCGGATAAGCTTATATAAATACAGCCGATCACCATATATGTTTGTCTGGAGCAACGCCTACTGCACATTAGTCATCACCATAATATCGACAAGTTTGGGTGCGATGGGAAGGACAGAAAGGTACAGGCGAATACGTAAGATAAAAGAGATCTCTTCAATATGAAAGGCGGAATTCGAGTAGACGAGTGCAACAACTACACCGTTTTAGCAGATGAGAAAATGCAATGCAAATACTGTACCTGAATATTTAAAACATCTTTAGGGTTTCTTTAGGGAGGCTCCTCAAATTCGGGTAAAAAAAAAATATTTGTGTGATCATGTTAGCTCCTCTCCTCTTGGTCGCAATCTACAATTATTAAAAATGATGGCAAGAAAATAAAGGCAACGTTCAACGTTGGATCAGAAAATTAATAAAAAAGATCAAACTATATTACAAAACATTAGATCCAATCCAGCGAGTTTAGACAAAAATAAGGCTTCCTATGAACTGTAAATAGTTAGGATTTTAGGCTATTCAGGAAAAATTGTTAGGTTACAAGGTTACTATGTGGGCTGAGACTACAGAAGAAGAACAAAGCAAATGATTCAGTTTCAATAGGAAATATAATAAAAACCCCTTTATCTAAAAGCCATCAGGGACAAGCACTCAATACAAGTTAACAAGCAGGAACTGATAAGATAACATTTATATGAGGTCAGAAGTCAAATGCCAGTCAAAGGCTTTTAACCTCTTGGGTCATAAACAGGAATGGTTAAAACACATAGATAGTTATTTATCGGATTTTAAAGGTATCTGATCATTGTGAGTGAGTAAGGCGATGATTTAACTAATTGGGATTTATAGAAGAGGGACTTTGTCGTCGTTAACTTAAAAAGCAAAGCTTCCAGCCTATAATTATTCATTTTTTATTATTTTTTTTTAATTCGCCTTTCTGTCTCTCGTAAATCTGTAAGACCAAAGCAGACAGGCGACCAAAACGATAAACATTATCTTAAAACAGGCGCATACTCAGTCAATACGTGGATTCATCCGTGCAATCCAAGGCTTGTGTGAGGATTCAATAGGCTAAATATTGACAGTCAACATACATAAAAGAACAATAACCACCCTCCCTATTGTGGTGTTAATGCCACTGGAGTTTTGTTTTGTTGCTTTTCTTCGAGTCCCCTGAAGTAAAAAGAAATCTCGTTCCACACTAAAAATGAAGAGATTTCCCTTCATAAAAAAACCCCAGCATCTGAAATTAAAAATTACCAAATTTGAAGTGAATAAATATTACGGGTGGGTTTAGAAGAGCTTTAATTACAGTTCTAACCTAGTCGGGAACAGTACTTTCTCCTTTAAGCAGTTTTTATTTCCCCTTGCACAAATTCTGTAACTTGCCTACATTTATGTGCAAACGCTCATTTTGAAGGTAATGCTAAAAAATTACCGAATAAAATATAATATCCATCGTCCAAGAGAGAAACAGGGATTGATGGAAGGCCTGTCTAGGCCCGCTGTTTCTTTCAACAAAGTTCGCAATACACTAGGCAGATACTGTGGATTTAAAACGCTTTTAAATATTTATCAGAAGTATTTTATTACCATATTCAAATGACACCTGGAGTGCACTCACCTTTATTGACAATCTCTGTTCTGAAAGTCCATTCGCTTCACGAAAGCCCCCGAAGCAGAACAAGGACTAACCGTTTTCATTCAGTTAATGTTTAGTAAAAAAACCAAGCAACCTTAATCAGCATGCTGATTGCATCGTCAACTAACAAATAATTTACTACTCTGAGCATTGCATTCCATTAAAAGCTCATTAAATTTTCTGTTCTCCAATGGGAGCTTTAGCTTTTGAACTGCATCCTTTTGCTCCGAATTATCACTTATTCCATTTTTTTTGCATTTTTTTTTTCCCCCAAGCATAGGTGAGAATTTCAATACCCAAATACGCGAAAGCCGTAGACCTCAGATTTTGATTTCTGTTGGAAATTCAAGATCCTCGGGTGTCAGGGGGGTGGGGAGGGAAACTACTTTGCTGGATTCTCACTCGAGCAGTTTAACTTTGGTGGAAGGGTGGGTGATTTAGGTGTGGGTACGTTTGGAACCACTGCGGGGGGTTGGGGGACACCACACGGCGACGTTTTGTCCTATAAGTTGGAAGCTGTCGCTTAACGAAAAAGGAAAGGGAAAAAAAATAAACGTAAAAAAACCCCTCAAGACCCTTCTTTTTTATTCGTGTAAACAATGAACAAAAGAGAAAAAAAAAAAACAAAAAACAAAAAACACGCCACCCTTTGGGTTACGGAGTACGAAACTTCTTGCCTGTTCTAAACACCAGGGACTGTAGTTAGGAGGCTCTGGGGCGCTCATGGGGGAGTAAAAAGCTCATCTTCCTCAGCCTTGCATACTAAGCGGCACATAATCGTTATATTTAATAAGTAAAAATGCAAGTAAATGTCAGGCCTTAAATTAACATGCATCTTTGGATTGCTAATTGTGCTCATTGCAAATTTGGGTCATTTTGCATGAGTGACTCTAATGTGGGGCTGAGATTGCCGTATAGCGCAGTGGATTCCTCATTCCCCGCGCTAATCCTGAGCCGGGTGATTGTGTCAGGTGCAGTTCTGTATGCTCCAGCAGCTGGTTCATCCTCATCAATGCAAATAAGGCAACTCCTACAATCAAAGCCTCGTGAGTCTAAAGCCTGATTGCTGAGGGCAGGCTAAAGCGCTGCACCGGCTCACTTTCAAATCACACTAACTGACAAGACAACTGTAATGTCCCTCCGGTTCAAAACCAGCCTTTTGCCAAACAAAACAAACCGACAGAAAAGAAAAAAAAATAATACAGCAACGTGCATCATTTTGCGGTTGTACAAAATGCAGCCAGGTCTTCCGTGGTAGGTGAGTGAAATAAAATATTCAGGTATAACCCCTCAACTTGAATAAAAGTCTGCAGCGGCGATAATTAACGTAATATTTGAATACTTATGAGGAAGATGGGCAGCCAGTGATTACTTGTAACGCGCGGGTCGCCTCTTTTCTCAAGGACGTTTCCTCAGGACTCCTCCAAAGCACTCCTCCATCTCCAGGGGCTGGTCCCCCAGCCCCTCCCTCGGGCTTTACCCCGCCGTCACGCCAAAGAGAAGCCGGGTTTTGGGGTCTCCCTCTCCCATCTCTTTCTCCTGGCTCTGGGGAAAACCCTAAGGAGACCCCCTACTGAAATGCCCCCTCTGCCTGCCCCCAAACTTCGGGTGTTGTCCTAGCTGCCTTTCCAGAAAACCTCCGAACCTCGACAAAACGTTGCTTGAAAACTATATAAAATACATACAATAATATAAATACAAAACGGGGGGAAATCAGTTTTTGCAGGAGGAGGTTACAAACCCTCACGGAGAGGGGAATGCGGCGACCTGCAGCCCCAGCAGCATCTACCAGGGGCTGAAAATCCGGCGCAGGCGATATTTGGTGCTGGAAAGCCGCCCGAGGCAGCGGGAGCCGCTCCGCATCCCTCCCTCCTGCCCGCAGAACGGCATCAGGCAGGGATGCGGGGATGCAGAGAGACGGGTCTCCGAGACGACCCACGGACTGGGAAGAGCGGGGAAACCAAACGTCCCCTGTAAAGTTTGAGGAAGGAAATACCAAATTTCCCTTTGCCCTTCCCTCCGCGCCTCGGTCCTCCTGCCCGCCCTCCTTCACAGGGCTTTTTGCAGGAGCAGCGCTAAAAAAGGTGCAACAAGTAAACCCGACCCCAAAATCCCGGTTTTCCACAGCGGCTGCAGCCACCCACCCGGTCCGCGCCCACTCGCGCCTCTCCCCCTCCCTTCCCCTAATAGGATTAACGGACATCTTCCCAAAAGCAAATCAGAATTTGTCAAATCGTGTGTGACAGTCGATTTGCTCACAGTATCCACTTTCTTCCGGTACGGAGGCAGCACCGTCCTCAGACAGTTTAATCCTGGCTGACACAGGGCATCTTTCAGGCAAACGTTTGCCCCGGCAAAGCACCTGCACCCTCCTGAATCTTTCACATCTCCTTCAAGCACCCCCAAGCAGGGGGTCCCGGAGCCCCAGGGACCCTGGCATTTTGATGATGCAATCCCTCCGCGGGATTATTGCCGTGAAAGGATCCCTAATGTTTTTTTGTTTTTTTTTTTTTTTTTTTTTTTTATAATCGTGGGTTTTTTCCGTAATCTTTGTTTTCTGCTCTGTCCCAGGTTCAATAATCTCCCTTGGGCTCCCCGAGCCGTGCCGGCAGGGGAAGGAGGGAGAGTCCGAGGGGGAGTCCCTGGGGCAGCCCCCTGCCCATCCCCTCCCCAAATCCCTCCGACCCTTCCCTGTCTCACTGGTCTTCAGACACTGATGCGACGCGCACAGGCTGCAGGAGGAAAGCAAACTCTACCCACCCAGAATAGGGCTGAATCCTAGCGATTTATACACCTGCAGCCATGCTTTCGGGTCGTGGCCCCTCAAAACGGGACAAGGCAGTTCTGGGCTAGCGGCAGGGCTGCTCGGTTCGCCACGGGCGCTGCCGGATCCCGGCGGGCTCAGGGGAGATGCTCTGCTTCCTGCAGGTGCTGCAGCTATGCCTCCTGCTTTTGAAAAAACCTGTTCCGCTCCGAAATTCCCTTCACCTTAGGGGTTTCGGGTTTGTTTCTTGGGGTTTTTTTGTCTTCTTTTTCTGCCCTTCCCCCCCGCCCCCGTCTCTCTTACACTGAAACCCATACAAAGTCCCTTACTACAGCTAACATTTCAGGTAAAGTTTCTTAGTTTGATCTGAGCTCTGATTTTGCTACACATTGTGAGGGCAGAATGAGCAGCCTGCAGTTCTTTCGCTTCCAATAACTATAAATCTGTACCTCTATAGTTCTGTGCTGCTTTCTCTGTTTTTCACGGATGGGGACGTCAGATTTGAATCAAAGGTTACTTGACTTTTCAGTAACCTTCTTATAGGCTAACTAAAACTTGGTGAAAATAACAGTAAAATTATTTTAAAAGATAATTACTTTAAATTTTCCAGCAGTCATATTCTATTCTAATGTTATTCTCCCTCTTGCTTTTAAAAGCATTTCCTTTATTTGCAACTGACGATCTTTGACGGTTTGCGAGGGGTACACGTTACTAAAACAATACACCAACTTGTGAAACTTAAAAAAAAAAAAATGGAGTGAGCCACACATCCTGAGTAATTCAGAGCTGATGGAGCGGTAGCTCCACAGTTTGCATTTGTGAAGAACGCGGCACAAACGCTTCAGCTGTGTCCAAACAGAGGAAATGACACTGAATACGCTAATGCTCTTTACAGCAAGCGAGTCTCCAGCCAGCAGCAACATCCTACATCCATTTGAACACACATAGGCACCTCTCCCCAACACAACCCGCGAGCTGTTTGGCTAACAGCTTTCCAGGACTAGTCAACAGATCGCAAATTAGACGAATTCCTCCCCTCTTAGGAAAACTAAAAGCTACCTTAAACTTATTTCTACAAGCCTTTTGGTGGGTTTGATAAGCTCGTTGTAGTTTGAGCTAGGCTCCCATCTTCTTCCTGACCAGAGCAGAAATACAGACACTAAACTCTCCCTGTTGTTTTTTATAATATGAGCCAAGGATTTCTGACTTGTCCCACTGTAAGGGCCATATATTTATTCTTCACTGAGGGAAGAATTGGGACAGGGTTCACGTCCCTTATAAACACACAAAAATACTTCAAAAGCCTGCTTCTGATCAGTGACTGTCCTTGAAAAATTTATTTAAGTATCTACTATTAACTGACCTATTTTAATATGGCACAACCTTTGCTCACACTTCTTAGAGACACCCTGTGTAGATGATTTTGTAGCAAACGCTCACTACATATTACTGTGTTCTTATACTCCATGAGTTATCACAGCCATTACATTTTATGAGTTGGGATGTCCATTCAGTATGGGCTGAACAAACAAACAGGGTAGGGGAATAAAAAAAGCAATGTAGCTCAAAAAAAAGCAGCTAATAATGAATACATGAAGATGATCTAATGGTGAAATGGCTCAATGATACATACTAAACACACAATTTCTGGACAACAATAGCATATTCCATGGTAAGAGTCACAGTTTTGGTCAACACAGACTATTGAACTGAGAGTGCGTGGAGTTAAACATTATACCTAAAGTTAAAACTAAGAAGTCATCTGCCATGGACAGAAACTGTACAAAATTCAGTTTTCCTCGTGGGTCAAGTGTGGAGAGGGATATAGACCAGAGTACACACTAGAAAAGCTCATCAAGACACAGGCTGCAAGATACCGGGGAAATGACAGAATGGCCCTGGCTAGCAAAGAGGCGAGGAACAGAGCTGGTGGGGACCGGTGTCCAGGAGGGGATGTAAAGCTCGGTGCCAATGGCTGCCTAAAAGCCCACGTACTTCACACCATCCTTAAGCTTGCCACAAAAAAAACAGCCCTGTACAGGACAAGAGGGGAAAAAAAGAGATGCCAGACCACTAGGTCATTTTAGGTACATGCCATAATCTTCAGCATTCATAATTCCACGTTTACTCTGGGTACCAAGCTTAGTTTGAAAGCACAGCCATGACCCTTACACGTTCATGTGTTCACACAACTACCGCACTGTTCCAGGATACGTTCTCTAGTGTCTTGAATTTACCCTACTTGTACAGCAGTTCACATGAAAACTGGAAAATGACCACATAATTTTTAAAACGCCAGCTCTGACCATTAAGGCAATACCCAAGATACTCTGCTCTTAAACTAAGAGGAGTAATTCTTGCTATGTAGGAGCAATCTGCCAAATCAGAGCTATCAAATCAATTTCATTTTCCATTATTTCCTGATTTTCTGCTCTTTCATTGCACGCTAGCTAGTATTTAAAGGAACATGGGAGGGTGGAGCTGGTTGTAACATATTTACTCAAGTAAGTACTCGGGTGTAGTAATGAGTTTGTTTTAAAATATTCATATTATATAAATGTTAGTTGAAGTTGACAGTAAATATTGAACAGACACATCAAAAGGGCAGCATGTCATCTTCACTTCTCCTATGTTAAGTCTAACATCCAGGCAGCTGTTTGCTTTGTTTGTATCCCTTTTCTTACAGAAAATTAATTTTTAAAAATTGAACCAAAACGATGATTGAGTATGACAGAAGAAGAAAGAATGAGGGAGTTTAAAGATCGTGCTGCCCACAAGAGATTATGACCAAATTCCCAGGACTACTGTTTGGTTTGTATCAATAATTAGTAGTTAGCTTTCTTTTCCAGGACATTAGAATGAAAGACACATGGAAGAGCGAGGTCTATTGTAATTTCTCAGCACAAGGGAAGCACCAGGCAAGTGCTATTACTAATAAAACCTTCCATCAGTTTTTAATAAGTGATGCATGACAAATAAGCGTTTCATAAGCATTCACGCAGATATGGCAAAGATCAAAAACACTCCCGAGACAGGGACAGAAAGAAGAAAACAGGACAAAAAGTGGTGTGAAAGAATGTCTCAGCTACACGCTCCCCACCGTGTCTAAAGGCAGAATGCTCTGACTCCCTCCTGTATTTTACAATATGGTTTCTAAATATGGCAATACTTACCAAGAAAGCTGATACTGTTTACACCCTTTTTAAGCTAAAAAAACTCTCCCACACCCAAAAGACCTTAATGTAAATGTCTCCTCAGTACTTGTGCTCCTAAAGATGCTACATACAGGAGTCTGAAATGGAGGACAGGTCTACTGGACTCAAAATACTGCTTGTGTGAGGTGTGATGTGAACAGAGATTAGAAGTGGGGAGAGATAGTGTGATCTAATTTCCTCCTAATTTAATATTGACATAATTTTGTCTGCTACTTGTGGGTTACTGGGGGTGGAGTTTGCATTCCTTGTGTCCTCTACAATCCCTCTGAATTTGTATCGGTAGATTGATTAAGCGTGTGTAAACGCAAATATATTCCTGATTATGTTTGTTTACTTTCATGACGGAAACATTTTTCGTTTGTCTTTTAGGCTTTTTCGCACTTGTATATAACTGATGTTACTATTTGCAAAGCAGTTCTGAACTAATATCCCATTATGAATGCTTCCTTGTTCACTAGCCTGTCTGAGTTCAAACATTTTTGTAGAGAACTTAGTTTTTGTGGTTTTTTCTTTTTTTTTTTTTCTCCATAGACAAGCAAACCGAAATGCTTTGAAATATTTATAAAACACTCACAAAGAGGGAAAAAGCCTCAAATGGCTGCATTGAATAGAGAAGCATTTTGAAAGCCAGGGGGCTATTTAAGCATTGTCTTAGCTCTTCTTTTTGCCCTCATAGTCAGAAAAGTCTTTCTGCAGAAAAACCCTATCAGAATCTTTCACTGCTAAGCTGCCATGTGCAGTTTTGATTAGACAGTTGCTATAAACCTATTGTTTTCCAACAGTTTTACACCAACAGAGGATATAGATGCTTATAAGTGCCAGGAAATCAAGATGCATGAAGCAAAAAGTATTTTTTTTGGGAGGCTTTGGCCACCAGCAGGTTCATGATTTTCAAGTTTCAGATTGAACTTTATTTGACATAGATGGTCATAGTCTTTGTGCCGGAATTCAGAAAAAATGCTTTCTTTTTCAAGTGCTGTCATGCCACAGGCATGCTGGACTCATCTCTCCCAACCTACATAAAGGTCCACTCCTCTACTTACCTGGAACAGAGGAGGTGGAATGGTAGTGAAGGGAAGCACTTGCCCGATGCAGTCCCTGCGCCTGAAGGATCAATATTTGCACAAGAGACACATAAACTCATTTTGATAAATCCATTTTTTGGTCACCTAAGTGGCTCCCATTTCAGTAGAACCCTGAGTGGTTCCACTCAGCAGTACTCACTGGAGTCTAAGTGCAAAATCCTAAATTGAGACACCTATTCTCAAAATTTTAACTAAGAAGGTGGCAACAGCACTTTGTCTAGTTTTCTGTAACTATAAACATATATAGTGTATAGACACACACATATGTGTATATAAACACACAGATTTCTATCAGAGCTTTTCATATGCACACACCACACACACGCGCGCACACACACACATATATAGTATTTCTGTCTCTCTCTTTCTTTGTGTACTGCTGAATATTAGCAAGGCCAGGTGCAGACCTGCCTTTAAGATTTGTGAAGAACACTTGACGGATTATTACATAAAAGACAGTGCATAAATTCTAAAAAAGACTTTAAAACACGCAACTTTCTTTTCCAGCGTGCTGTTAAACGACAGACTCAAATTTGCCAGAGTACAACTATCACATCAGCAGCGGAGCTAATGAAGCCTGCTCTCCTTTGTATTTGTGTCTTGTGCTTGGATTTGCTAATGTCTGAATAAGATATGAGGGCCAGCAGATGCTTTGCCTGCATTTAGTGTGCTCTTCCATGTAGATTTTAATAAGGGCTGAGTTCTCATTGCAGCGCTACCCTTGCTGGTAGCAATAATGAGGGTTTCCTCTTGACACTGGCTTCACATTTTCATCAGACTTGTAAGAACTTAGTATTTTTAAAGCAGGTTTGGTAGGAATTGCCCAACAAGCTCTAAAGTATCCAGGTGAAATGATGACGAGACTATCATCTACTCACTTGCACTCAAACATAGAGATTACAAACAGTTAAATTCCTTAGGAAAACAGGCTGAAATGTATAAGTATGAAAAAACATGCTTACTTCCAGCATGTTCAAGTTTTCCTGCGCCCCGTGGTACTGCAGGTTGCTAGAGAATCAAATTAGAGGAGATACCTCTGTAGCACAGTTTGCCAGTAGAACTATTTTCATTTTTTCATACATATTTTTCAATTTTTATTTTATTATTTCCTTTTAATCTCAGAGAACTGAAAGGGCATGATTGAAAACACTCAGCTTTTTCAAACATGTCCCAAAACTCAAGGGTCCTGGCATTCAGAACGCTGACTGTTCCAGCATCATTTACACAAAGCAAGTTTATAAAACTCATTGATCTCTCCTCTGCATAGCAGAGAATGAACGCTAACTGCCTCGGTGACACCTCACGTTACAGAAGAATGACAGAGTTCTTCACGTTTCTACCTCAGGGCTACGTTGGAATCACAATAAGGCACACAAGTGCACAGCTGAAAGCACTCAACTGATGAGTTGTTCTGTTCCACTTTTTAATGTGAGCTGTACATCTCAACTACATTTATTTTAGACATTTTTGACCCAGACTTGTCCTCAGCATAGCTGTCCTGAAATAAATGGATTTACATTGGGGATTAATTTGGCCCATTATGCTAACATCCCTATTTCTTCATAATCGGCCTGTATCAAGATGTTTTCAACTTTCCTTTATTTTAAACTGAGTGAAGAATTGATCCTATAAGTAACACTCTGATAGGTAAAGAGAGAGAAGGGAAAAAAAACAACCCAGAGACAAATAAGTACAGGGAACAAAACTCCTCAATATCTCTTATTCTGTGATCACAGAGCACCATTTCAGCTAATGCTACCGAAGCAATGCAAGACTTTACTATTGGGTATAAACAACACATAATGAGCATCTATGGGACACTGGATAACTCTGATTAGTGAGGGAAGAGCTTCATAACTCACATGTTGGTTTACCACTTTGTTTTATTAACTCTCACTCATTAGACGGCAGCAGTGCTCTCAGCTACAATGACAGCTAACTTCTTCAGGGCCTGCTGCATGACGGGTCTCCTGCTGCCGGCCTTTCGGGGATTTTTCTGAAGAGAGGATCGCACATGTGATTTGCTTGAGTGTTGTCAGAAAAGTAGCCAGAGTCAGCAAATAAAAACAATGGTCTGCTTGGTTTTCCATGCATGCAGCCTTCTGTACACAGCTAACCAAGCCAGCCCTGTCTCCTTCCCAGACAGCATGGGGAAGTAGAAAATTCATCACTGACCTCGATCTCCTCTTCTGCAGAGGGACTGAGATTGGGGAAAACTTGTCTCCTGACCCCCATCTCCCCTCTGACAGAATGGAACTAGAACAAGAAAATGTCACTGCCCGATCCCCACCCACTCACGGTCATTCATCCTGGGGCCCCTTTCACGGTTTAGAGCTCTACAAATCATCATTCTTTTGAGAAATGCAGAGGCATGTGCTCCGAGTAGCAATAGGGGGTGGGGATCTCCTACTCTGAAGCCTTACAAACACTGCTTATTTAATCTGAATCATAGAAGGAGAATATTCTTGGTGTGTCAAGTTTTTGTTTCCTTTTTAAAATTATTTTACCAACAGAATCAGCTAAAGGCTCGTAAGAACACTTGCAAGTGCTTGGAATACATTTCTGGATGCCCAAGGAACGGAGACACTGAGCAGAGGCTATGGAACCCTTGCTGAGCGTTTAAAGCATGCTCCTGTCAGGTTGTTCACTTGCTCCCAAGCCTCCAAACATACCAGAGTTACTTTGCTCATTACACTGCTTCCCCGTGAAGCAGAGGGTTGATTTTAAAATTCTCTTTCTGACCTGCAAGACCTTCAGTAGTCCAGTTCCTGCAAACCAGCACAAGCCCTTTTCCCCACTTGCACTACAGATTTGAGCGCGCTGTTCATCATCTGCTGCTAGCTCTAATACCAAGATACCAAAGAACTTCACCATTTTTGCACTACACATCTGGAACATCTTGCCAATTTGTAGTCTGCTCACTCATGGTTAGATCTTTTACACACAAATGCTGCTCTGGGAAACTGTCACATGTACTGGCCCATAGCTGATATTATAATTACATTATGATTGCTGCTGTTATGACTTCATTTTTCAAACACTTTAGTGTATGTTGAAAAAATGTAGGTGAAACTTTAAGGTACAGTACAAAGAAGAAAACACCAAAACCGCTCAGTGCTTTTTAAAAGGAAATGCTACTGTCAGAGATACATTTATTTTTAAATTCTTTTAGCAGGTGGTGGTGAAGTGAAGTCACAATACACCACAGGCCTTTCTAGCTCTACTGCACGGCTCAGCAAGGCGGCACTTGCTGCTCTGTAACTTTGTAGGAAATCAGTAATTTTGTAGGAAAAAAGGGAAATGTGTGGTCACTAGCAGAAAGTACTTTCCAAGTTAGTTTAATTGAAGAGAACAGTAACCACTTTAGAAGTGATGCATGATGCACAGAAGATAAAATGAGAAGCACCTTGTTTTAAGTGGCAAGTTTGGAGCCTGCGGTTTGATTGGTCTGTTGTCTGCTCTGTTCCCATTTGTAAGAGCATGCGTTTTAGATAACAGAAGTTTTCTATACATATAACTATATATATATGTGTGTGTGAATGTGTGCGTGCATGGCATAACCATGGGAACCAATATATAAAAAGATGTACTTCCATACATAGTTAAAATAATTTTCTCATCATTACAAAATATGATAGAGGTTGGGGGTGGGGATTAATCTCTCAAAATCTCTGGCCAGACCAGGATCCTGTGAGGGGACTTACTACACACATACACAAAAAAATTAACCCACAGCCTTTGTAGTCATAACTTTCTGTCTTATGGCACAGTAACACAGGTGAAATGAAAACATTGGTGGCACAAATGCAAGCGTTTTCTCTCCCGCCTGATTTCCTATGAAAATAAGGCATATATGGTCCTGCAGCGTGGCTATATGTAAACTCAAATGGACGTGTGAATCCGTAGGCTGGTGATTTTTCATTCAGTTTGGAACCCACTGGCCTGCATCAATCACATTTGTAAAGTAAGATTCTCCATTATAATTACGCTGCCTGTGTGTAGGCCAGAGACATTGCAAATGCCACAAACAGACACCTTCTTAAAACAGAAACGTGCATTTCTAAGCTGTCAATCATGAGACAGAAATCCACAGGAAACCAAGCTTCATTAGCCCCACTATTCACAGGACGAGTTCAAATAAGCTGAGCGGCCACCTACTCAAGTCAAGAGAACCACCAGGTAAACCCCCTCCCATTTTGTATGCTAAAAGTGCTTATGTTATTATTTTGAAAGGCTGGGAAATATTTTTATTTTACTCAGAAGATTCAGAATTATTCATCTAAACAGAAATTTTCCAGCCTGACACGCTGTCTTCCAAAAAAGAAAATAATGAGCCCTCTCTGGAGCAGATTTTGATGGTTTTACCACCATTTTTCTTCAATATCCTCTCATGTGTAGAATTAGGTTTTAAGTGAGTCTCTTAATAGTCTTCACCTTACAAAAATTGAAAGAATCCCCCAAAATGGAAAGTTCAGGATAAACAGAACACATTGCAATGATACGTGTTCCCATTGTTTCCTTTAAATAAACTTTCCTTTAAAAATAAACTTTGCACTGACATAGGATTGTAATTTTTCTCATATTTACAGAGATCTATTTATGTATAGAGAAACCCAGTGATTTTAGGTAAGCTTTATCTGGCTTTATCTCAGGTTCCTCTTCACAAAATAATAGTAACTTCCCTTGTCTGGTGGGTAAACTCTAATGTCAAATACACGTTTTATGTGTTGGCTTATGTTGGACAACTCAAATCCCAGCATATCGTAGGAAGTGGAGCTCTTATTCTTTCCAGTACCTTTTCCTGCAACTTGTTTAAAATGTTGCTAAGTAAACTGCATTCTATTTTTTTTTTAATTGGCCCTTGTTGATCTAAACTTACCTTCTGCTTACCGTCCTGTCATCTAGGGACTGCAGATGGTATTATAATAAAATAAATATTCTCTTAAATTTTGTTTCAGCAGCTCAGTTGCCTTGCTTTAACATTACATGGCAGACTTCTCATGTCTGTAAGCATTTCTACTCTTCCCAGGCTCATTTTCTAGAGGAAGATTTCTTGGCCTGTGGGAAGCTGGGAGATAAAATGCACCTTCAAAAACATTTATAACATTTTTTCACTTTCAAGTGATGAGGATCAGATGGAAGTCACCAAAACACTGACACCACCTCCTGACAGCAAAGTGCTGTCCCACAGATAACCATGAGATTAGATCTCCTTAGACTTGAAAAAAGGGAATCTCCTTGACAGAAGCTTTCCTCCTCTCCATTTCTTTGAGACTCTGCCTTTGTCTGGAGCAAGACTGCTGCCATATCTGAGTGCAAAGTTATTTCATAACCTAGTTGTGTCAGGAACAGTTGTGCCACAGCTCTGCTAAGCTTCCTTTATAGCCCCAATGGCATTAAGGTCTGCTGGATATAAAACTGACAACTCATTAACTGTGACATCATGAGGAACTTTGAAGGCTGAGGACCCTATTTAGATATTTTCTCACTAAATCTGATGAAGATAATGATGTCTCCCTCACTCTCTTTGCTGGAAGTCATTACTTCTGTGACTATGGCAGCAGAATAAGACCTGTGGTGCAGCATCATTATGGTCACATGCACTTAAACCGCTGATGAAACAGCTCGTCTCAAATCACAGCAGTGGAAATGATCTTCGTAAAGCAGGTGGGACAGTGATCAGCTCTAATACCAAGCTTGAGAAGGAGCCCTTAGAGATCACAATGAAAACGTTCCTAGAGCTCTCATCAGCATTGTGAGTCCTGCTTCTTCCCACATGCAGAAAATTTTTCTGAACCCCTAATGATGTGATCTCAGCATACATTCGGCAAAGCTGGCAAGCTTGTCTGCTTAAAGTAGAGTTTAAGTCATGCTAGTTGCCACATAACATGTTGCATGTTAGGCAAAAAATTGATTTTTTTCCCGTGGAGGTTGAATAATACTTGTCATGGGGGAGGAAATGGTAGCCTGGAGGAAAAAAGAGTTTAATGTTGTGGAATAAAGAGAACAGAGAGGCTGCTGAGACCACATTTGACAGTCCAGAAATGGCTGGTATCTCTGGGGAGCCTTGCCTGTTTCCTGAAGAAAGAGGCATATGTGTTCCGCTTAACGCAGCCTTCCTTGTATCCAGGCAGCACGGGCAGCAAGGATGTCTCTGCTCCAGCCAATTTCTTAAAACTTGCCCACTGTGCAAGACAAGAGGGTCTAGGAGAGCACCAGTGCAGGTGAGACGGTGTTTGTACCAGCGGCACTGGATAAAGCATGGGACAATCTTTTTCAGCTTGTTCCCCTCAAAGGTCCTACTCAGCCCATATAAATCCTTTAAAAAAATCCATTTTTGCACGGTGATTACAACAACTTTGGCCTCATTTTTGTGTGAATATTGATTGTTTTTGTTGAACACCCTTTAAGCAACACTGGAATTAAAATACTAGGGCTCTGAAGTCATGCTTGTTTGTTAGAGTTCAAGCCAACCGATACGTAATTCTTCTCTCAGTTAATGAAACAGCTCTCCTTATCAATTTTGATGGCTTAATTTTCATAAAATGTCACCAAATTCTTATCAGTGATGAAATCTCATGCCAAAGAGATCCACAGGGAACTTATGAATTTCCTTGAAAAGACACACAATTTTGAGACTTTTGCATTCAGAAGTGTTAAATGTGTCTCACATCAGTTGTTCTCCAAATGCATCTGATCTCTTATTCCTACAGTGACGAATGCTTTTCAGTTGTAGCTTTGCCTAAAAATTTATGCATAAAAAATGCCTAAAAAATTAAGAACTTACTAATTTTCTTTAATATTCTCTGTGTGCCAGGAACACACGATTAATGCTGTACACAGAACGACTTCAGAATCTGTTGTTTTCTTAAACCGACAGTGCTCTTCTCTACCCTGCTACATTTGCCACAAACATTGCCAAATTAATGTTAATAAATTGGGACACCCAAGACTTGTTGACTAAAAGGAAATGGCTTGAACAAGTCAAAATTGTCTTGTCTTTGTCCCTGGTACTATAATCTCTGGTATCTGAGAGGAATTCCTTTGATGTCCGTTTGCTGTATTATTTTATTATTGTGATGTTGAGTGGGTTTTGTTAGGTTTGTCTTTTAGCCACCACCTTTTTCAAAAGAACAATTAAAAATGTCAGAAAGTCACAGTTTGTAAGTCTCCATGACAGTTAAGACATTACTAAATTATCTTTTCCTTGGTACTTGTGGGTTGAGCCAGATTTAGACTCACTGGGAATTCCCCCCTTGGGATTCGCTGAAAGGCAGGCAAAGTTTGTCACGATACCAATGGATGTGAATACATATTTTCCGTAAAAATACTACTTATCCCTTCAAGCAGAATGCTTGCGCTTCAGTTTCCAGTTCACAAATGACGGTACGTTTAAATCAGCCGGATTTACAGCAAAGCCGTTTTGTTATTTCAGTTACGAGATAACCACAATTTGCCGCCGCTCTTTTGGGGCTGGCTGTGAAGGCAACCCCTTTTAAGACAGGAACCATGCGGTAAACGCCACCAGAGGTGACAGGGCAAATATTATTTTGCCGTGGGAAAGCGGCGGGAAGGCCACATTTCCCTCAGGCCAAACGGCTGCCGCCTCGGCGGCACACCGGCGGGCCCAGGAGGCAGCGGCGGACCCCACTCTCCTCAGGGCTTGCCGGAAGGCCACACTAGACCGTCGCATCCCCTCAGGGATCGCCGTTAACGGCTGCCATTGCCGGGGATAGGCTGGAACGACCCCGGGAACCGCGAACCGCCAAAAGACGTTGGCGGCGCGCGGTCCCCGGGGTCGTTCCCTCCCCAGAGGCACTTCCGGCTTCACCCTCTACTTCTGCGCATGCGCCTCTCCCTCCAGGCGCTGGCTGCCTATGTAGCGCCTGACCGGAATGGCACAAAGAAACCTGCGAGTCGTTTGCCCTGATGGACACCTCCCCTTCGCCTCCATTCTATAGTCCAAGTAGGTGCAGAAGAAGCGGCCGAAGAGGCGCCATCCGGGCGCGCCGCCAGCCCGTCTGCGCAGGCAGTTAGTTAGGCAGCTCAAACAGGGAGGTCCTCAGTCTGACGGGGAGCGTAAGGGGGGGTCCTAGCGTGACCTCCGTGCGCCGGGCGGGAGCCGGCGGGAGCGGCGGCGGATTTATGTGCTGGGAGCGGGGCCGGGCCGGGCGGCTGGAGGGGCGGCGGGGGGGGCCGGCTGGAGCACCATGGTGAGCGGGGCAGCGCAGGGGGGACACGGGGAGAGGGGACGGGAACGGGTGTGGGGTGAGGCCGCCCCTCTTGAGCCCGAGGGCGGCGGCGCCGGTGTCCTGGCGCTGAGGCCCTGCCGTCCCCGGCCCGCCTCGGCGGCAGGAACGGGTTTGGGGACGTCTGGAACGGTGGAGGGAGGGTTTTCCGTTGATTCCGTTGATCTCCCTTATTAGTTACTCATTAAGAAAGCACCGTGCCTTTTGCTTCCTCACGGCGACCTCACACCGGCACGTTTGTACTTCCCAGCGGTTATTTCCCCTTTTGCTGCTTTTCCACTGAGAAGTGGAGCAAGCTGCTACGCTTTATGGTCTGTATCAGGTTTAAGGTGTGTTTTTCTAAGTATATACAACTGCCTGTTCAAATCCTCTGTAAATTGATTATTTAATTAGCTGTGATCTGGAATGTATCTAGAAACCTTTGCTAAACATTTTGGTTTTCACTACTGCTTGTTCATTTTCAGTGCTCTGGGTGACACTGCAGCCAGTAGTATATGCAAATACGTTTGGTTTATGAAAAATCCTGCCTCAGATCACTTTTCTTGACAGATGTTTTAGCACAGACACAACTTATTGTGCTCTGCATAATGCACAGTGGATGAGCTCCTCATAATGTAGACAGTAACAGGAGAGCAAAGTTTGACTGGTGTAATTGCCGCTAATGACATAAGCATGTTTGGATACCTGCAGCTTAAATAGTGCTTAGTAGTGTTTCATGAATGGACCTCATTCACTATAAAGATACACTTAATTTTGTACTTAGGTCCTAGTAACCATTTAAAACACCTGAGTTGATTGGTTCTGCCTTTAACATACTTATTTTACAGATATGGAGCACCATAGGGATACATGAGTGCAGGTATAAAAACATATTTTGTATGTCCCATTAACACATATATTTATCTTCCATATGGAAATAAATGTCAATATGCCGTTTTAACTGTAGCAATGTAGTGTTCAAATGATGGACACCTTGTGTAGGGAACACACTTTAGAGTTATACATGGAGTAAAAGCTCACTTTTAACTGTTCTGATACTGAAATATTTATTCATCTGATTCTAGTAAGCTATTTTTAAATAATGTATGTTTTGAAATCAGAAAGGAACTGTGTAGGTATTTTTTCGTTCTGTCTTTTCCTCCATTCTTTTTTTCTTATTTTCTGTAGAGGTTAGAATATTTAATCAAAAGGTCTTGAGAGATTCCTGTCGTTTGCAGGAGTGCATGGGTGCTATCATCTAGCTCTGTATTTGAAGCTGTTTTTGGAAAGTTGCAAGCAAATACAGCTTTTCCTCTCAGTGTAGGTCCTTATCTAAATAAACTGAGTGATTCCTTCTGTTGCCTGATGAGGTTGAAAAATCAGGTCCACTTTTCTTTGCTAGTTGCTGGCAGTGTGGACAAATAATCTTTGTGTGTGATTCCATGACGTAAGCAAAGTGAAAAGACGATAGTTCAGTTTGGAACCTGTATTCTCCAGTTCCAAAGCAACAGCAGAATGAAATGTGCAACAGTTTCTTTTGCATCAAGAGGCTTATAAATCAAGTCACCAAAACAATTTACTGGCAGTGCTCTGCCAAGTTGGGACAGCCAGCACTTGTCTGCATAGTTGCAATGCCAGTTATGTTCACAACTTTAAACTCTGCACAAGTATCTTAATACTATGCAAGGCCTTGGTGTTTTAGACTGTTCAGCAGAGGCATTAAAGACTTTTCACTTCTTATACTTGGAAGGACTCCTGTAATGGCAAAGTCAGCTATTTAAAAAACAAGCGGTCTCGAAAGTGAGAGCTTCCATAGTTCCTACTTGTGTTTATTGGGGAAGCATGGGTAAACTAGATCTTTAAAATCTATGAGTAGTAATAATAGAATATAATCTTTTTTTTTCCCTTTGTAGTAGATCGGTTCTCTGAACTAGTTTTACTTGTAGTTTAATAATACATTGGATATGTATTAGTGTTCTGCAAAACACTAATTCTGTATTGGCTTCTTCAGTAATAATGATAACTCTGCGACTTTATAAATGCTTTTGCTCCAGTCCTGAGACTTCTACAGCAATAACTCCATTTGCCTATGTCGTGGTTTTGGCTGGATTGGCCAATCAGAATGACACGTGGCCCTCCCCTCCCCTGCTCCAAAGAGGGGAGAAAAAGAGATAAAGACACTTATGAGGTTAGAAAAAGAACTAACCTACTTTAATGAAAATATTAATAAATAATGAAATAATAAATAATAATAAAATAGTAATAATAAAAAGTATACAATATATACAAAACCGTATCCAGCTCCCAGGATGACGATTGCATCACCAGCAGACACAGGGAAAGTCCCAGACTGGAGTCAGGGATGGACAGGAGCTGAATTCAGATCTGGAGTCAGGAATGCTCGTATTGGGATCAAAGGCAGACGAACAGACAGGGTCCTCCCTGGACGTCGGCCATTGAAGAAAGATAACTGATGCTTTGATCCCTCAGCTTTTATATGGAGCACGATACATATGGGAATACCCTGTTGGTCAGTTTTGGGTCACCTGTCCCATCTGCTCTGCCCTACAGCTGTGACCCCTCTATGCTTCTCCACCTCCAACCCTCCAACGGGGCAAACAGCGAAGTTATCTGACCTTGGTTGTTATAGCGATAAGTATAACCAAGAGCCTCTGTGCATACCATTCCTTGGTATAATTAGGTCTTACCACTCTGAGAGTGAACAGTTTGTGAACAATGTGCTGTTAATTTCAGAGTTTAGTCAGTTAGAAGAGGCCCAGCTAAAAAGTAAAATTACAAAACAGAAAATTGATTCTGTTTTACCTCAAACCAGGACAGCCTAATGATCACTAGTTCTGTAATCTTGGTGCTTAGAGAGCCTCAGTGGAAAAAGAAGCCAGACTGTCAGGTAGAATGCTGTTGGCTGACTGAAATATAGTTTTGGTTTTAAACAAAACAACTTGTTTCAGAGGGAGTCATACTGCTGGTGACTGCTTTCATCTAGCAGTTCATGGCTGTCCTTTGAACACGTGGAGAGCCACTGATCAAGAGGGAAGTAACCTTTGGGCGGGAAAGACCCGCGAAGGTGAACAGTTTGGTGGTAGTCCTGAGTTCCTTGTTTGTTCTTCATGCGACTTTATGCATCATTGTTTCATCCCTGCTGTGTTGTAAACAATGGTAGGTGTAGGAAATTACAAATTCAGGGAAAACTTGTCCGTGAAGAAATAAAAAAAAAATAAAATATGAAGAGGTCGCTTGGCATAGATTTTTTTTTTTCCCCAAAATTAGCTTTATGAATGTCTGATTTTTTACAAATAGTAAGGTTTGAACTGCCTTAGATTGATAGCTCTACAAGATATCATTCTGACTATAGGTATTTTGTGAAAGTAGTCTTTTTCACAGAAAGCATTCATTTTAAACACTGCACAGTGAGCTCACTTTTCTTTGGCCATCCCATATAATGGTTTCTACTATTTAGCAAACAATTTTGAATTGCATTTATGTTTCAGGAGAGCACTGTCTTGCTTTTGCAAGCTGCAGCTTGAGCACACACATATACATGCAGACAAAATTTTGCATATGGAAGAGTCTCATCTAATAGCAGGAGCAATAATGTGTCATCCATCAAATGACATTTCAAACAGGTTGTATCGATTTAGCTTCCAGGCTTCACAAATACCATTGCACTTTGGAGTTGCAGAAGATAAGAATATTTGTTATATTATCCTGAGAGATCTTGCTGGTTGCTACTAATACAAAAGCTTTTCCATTTCTTACTTGAAAATTCACCACCTTTTTAGTATGTTTGTGTGCTACCATTTAAAGAAATTGATATGCCCTGAATTAACATCTATAGAATGCTCCAGTGCACTTGTGTAAAAGTCTTGTTCTTACAAAACCTGCCACTTCAGAAAAGTAAGTAGCTGGCATTGCATTTCTGAAGCTGAAGTGGTAAATTGGATTCACTACTTGCTTTTTCACACATGCAGTTGTATGGCTACTGCAGTCCTGGTGCGTACAGTGTTTGACTGCAGCTCAGGGCCCTCATCTTGCAGTGGAGGAGATCGTTATTTTTAGGGAACAAGTAGTTTCAAAGTCTTGTGTAAAGCTAGGTATTTGAATTATTTGTAATACCTAGGTGGTAGGGCAAAAAAAGAGGGAAAGAGCTGACCTGTTATGACAGGTGTGGGAGAATAACCTTGGGCAAGGTCAAAATAAGGAGACTGGAGTGGTGTCTTGGCATAAAACTATTAACCTTAGCTATCTTTGATCTGTATGTTCTGTAAATCAATTAATGATGAAAAGAAAAATGTCCTTTCGACAGAAGTATTTTAAAAAATTTGTTTTTTTTTTTTTTTTTGTTTACTATTCTGAGATAGCTGTTGGTGTATTATAAGTGCTCTTAACTTGTAGATAAGGGTTTTTTTAACTTTATCTTCATTGCTTATTCATACTTTCTGTTCTCCTGTTTATCAGCAACAGTGTCTCCAGGTGTGTAGTATAAAAGATACAGACTGTGAAAATCAAAGTTGAAGTTATACTTTATTCAGCCTTGTACAACGTTGTTGCCTTTTAGGCCTGTCGTCTTTGTTTCACAATTTGAAGAAATCTGGCAATCTTTCCTTTAAAGTAGCTGCTAACACTTCTCTTGTAGACAACTTATGCATTCTCTGCTATGTTTTATTAAAAGCTTTCTTGTAAAATGTGCTGTGTTGCACAAGCAAAAGTAAGAATACCATACTTACTGAAGGACCTGGAACTGAGCACAGTGCTCAAGACTTTTAAGACACCTCTAACTAAAGACCTTCCACTGTCACAAACGCAGCCAGACTGCAGTTTATTAGACAGCATATTCCTGAAGAGCTTGTAATATTTCAGTCTTGTCTTTGACCACCAGCCTTGCCAGCCTCTGTTTTGCAGCAAAACCAACTTAACTATCTTCTATAGTCATCTTTTCTTTGTGCTGAGCGCTTCTTGGTGTTATACAGATTGACAGAAATGTCTCTGACCAGCAAGATCCTGACTTCTCTCTCTCTTGAATTTGGATTTCAAATTCCAAGCTGCAAACTTGATGCATGATAGGGACATGCAGTTACGTGGAATCGGAGAGTGCTGAAGGTCTTATGAAATGGATTCAGATAATGTCATTTTCCACAAACTGATCTGAAACTGCAGACCCTTTATTTAATCTGTGCAGCAGTTCCTCATCTAAGAGGTGAATAATGCTTGTATTACTGTTGAGTCATGCCTGTCAATGATTGTATGCTCAATTACTTTATCATAGGTCATGTGGGTTGGTGGGTTCCAGGTTTTGTTCACCAGAGGCCCTTAAAACGCTATTGTGATTGTGGACTTTGCCCTTGAGCATCTTCTCCCTCAAACACGTATCATACTCTATTAAGCAGGGACAGAATTTTTTATTTAAGTTACGGATTTCTGGCTAGACTCTAAACTCTGTCCTCTAAATTAGAGTATGGCAAGTAGAGGATATTAGATATTGGTGGGAACAAACAGCTAATCTTCATATCCCTGAAACGAGTGGTTTTGAATTTAAACTGATATTAGTGGTAATGGGAAGACTTTAAAGTATGTGAGAGACTTGATCTAGACAGAGCCTGATTGGAATGAACCGTGTATTTTGTGGTTTTGTGTGTGGGGGTGGGGAAAAGATGTGTTCTGGTGTTATAATGTGAAATGGTTCGGGATATTGTAGGTTTTTCCAGAGTGTGTTAATAAACATATAAGTAGTGTGTAACAATCTACAGGTAAGAGAGTAGAGCTGGAAAAATGTTGTGCTTCGCATATAGCGTGTTATTTTGAGTGGCATATCAGCTACTGTATGGCTGTGCCATGTGTTCTCGGCTGATTGCAAGAAGATTAATGCAGTGGAATTTTTTAATGTCATGTGACAGCTGTAGTGTGTTAACATATTGTTCGTGGTTGATTACTAACCTTCAGGAATCAAGAGAAAAATGCCCTGGTCAAGTGAGTGGGTGTATAAATTTTTTTTAATTGCTTGCAGTGTAGAAAAATACCAGAAGGATATTTCCACCACAAAGTCAGATTTAAAATTCAGATTAGGGATATCATTGTTGATTTTTTTAAATGTTTTTAAATTTTTTTAATGGCTTAAAATTTACGAGGTTGTTTTCAGTCGTAAGCTGAATTTTTTTTGTGTAGGTATTTCTATTTTTAATAAATATAGCAGTAACCTTTATGGGAGTGGGTACGGTGAATTTCTGCTGGAAGGGGGTGGGGCGGATGCGGAGAGATGTGCAGTGGCTTAAGACAAAATGATCCTAGTGGGCTCAGTTACAACTTGCAGCTTTCATGTGAGTGAGGAAATGGGTTTCTGTAGGTGCATTTTTAAATAGTTTGTTGAATTGTAAGTATTTTAGCTCAGCTAGTGGACTTGCTACACTGTATTAAAAAAAAAAAAAAACCAAAACAAATAACTGTCTGGACTTGCATTATTTTTCTGTCCTGTTGTCTTGAGTTCAAAAGGCATTTTCTTTCCCTTATGAACAGAAAGCCTTAGGAGTAATTGAAGATACAGGCTAGCACCTGATTAGGCAGTCCTCCTAATAAAAACGTTATTCTAGAGAAATATTAATGTAACTTTACACTGAGATAGTGAACTCTGAGGTTCATGGCTTGGTAGGCAGGCTAGGTGGAGGCACAATGGTTTCTCTCACATATTGAGTAGAAGTGGCTTATTGTGAAGTGATCAGAATAAACATTTGATTTTTAAAATGCATGGTTTGTTTTGTAAACAGACTATATACCTCCTGAGCAATTTAGTAATTTAAATATAATAAATCTATTATGCAGGCAGCTTGTTTAATAACGCTTCCTTTCATTTTAAGTACACTTCCCCTTGGCTAGGGAACTGGTTTGAGTAATCTTATGCACGGGACTCCAAGATGTGAAGAATCCCTAATAAAGGTATATACATATAGTTTTCAATCCTGATCTTCATCCTTGGTCTTGGTGACATGGAGCATAAGGAAACGTGAGGTGTTACCTTTTGAGGTACCTCAAAAAATTGATGGCACCAATGTAAAGAAGCAGTAGAAGTTTCAAGGAGAGGAGGGGCAAATCAGCAAAGAGAGGCTTCAGTACTAAAGAAACTTAATAATATCTGAAAAAGAACACCCAAAGGTGTTATTTCAACTTATAAAAAGTAATAAGTACTTCTAAATTATACTTGACACTTTGTTATGAAATGTGTGGTAACATAGTGAAAGTGTTTACAAATGCTGAAAGGTAATTTATGCTTTCTTAATCTCCCTTAATCATGTTTTATAAAGGATGATACTGGACATCACCTGTAACATTTAATCTGCCTATACTTTTTCATAAAAGCAGTATTGACACAATTTCTGATATATTTAAATGAAAAAAAGCATTAAAAGGAGAAAAGAGGAGAAATTTCCTTAGTACAATACTTAAGACCAAGGAAAATATTGCTGATGAGGAGGGGGAAAGTTGATGATGAGTGGTGGATCCTGTAGTTTAACAGCTGTTTCCATAGGAGGTGTTGACAGCAGGGACTTGGTTTGTATGACCATAGGACCCTCTCTGAGTTTTGAGGACTGCTAGGAAGGAGCAGCATCCATCTGACCAAGTTGGGCAAAAGCATCTTTCCCAACAGGCTGTCCAAACTAGTATGGAGAGCTTTAGACTAGGACTGAGAGAGAAAGGAGGTGATGACTCACAAGTTGACAGGAAAAAGTGGTGGACTGAGTTGATAAGCAAAGGATGTAGGGTGATGTGGAGAGTAGTCCTTGAAAACAACTAAACAGTGCAGAAGGGGGCTCACATAAGTGTAGAAACACAAACAAGAAAACAACTGTACACAGATAATGAGGCCAGCATTATGAGGGAGAAGCTTTTATACATCTTCTGGGAAATTGGCACACTTGGGTGCATCTCTGATCTGCTTGTACACTAATGCATGGTGCCTGGGGAGAAAATAGGAAAGTAGGGGGCTGTGTGAAGTTGCAGAGCTATGATTTCATTGGGATAACAAAGATGTGACACGATAGCTCGTATGATTGGAGTGCTGCCATGGATGCATGCAGGCCCTTTAAAAGGACTGGCTGGGATAGGGAGGAAGGGGACTTGCTCTTAAGTGAGAGAGCAGAAGGGATGCATGGAGGTCTGCCATGGATGAAAAATGAACCATCTGAGAGCTTATGGGTAAGGACTAGAGGGCAGAGCAACGTGGGTGATGTTGTTGTAGATGTCTGCTGTAGATAGCCTTAATCATAAAGAAGTAGAAGATAAGGCCGCCTTCAGACAACGGGAAGAATCCTCAGGTTTGCAGGCACTGGTCCTATTGGGTACTTCAGCTGCCCTGATATCTTCTGAAGAGACAGCACAGCAGGGCAGAAGCAATCCATGAGACTTTTTTGTGTGCTTTGGTGGCAGTTCCCTAACACAGGTGGTTGAGGAGTGGATGAGGAGAGGTGCTTTGCTGTCCTTCAAACTTGCAAACAAGGAAGAACTGGTCGGTGATGTGAAGGCTGCACAGCCTTTGCCGCAGTGACTGTGGGATGGTGGAGTTCAAGATCCTGAGAGACGCATACGAAACAAGTATCAGGTTCATAGTCCTAGACTTCAGGAGAGCAGACTTTGGCCTGATCAGGCCTCAGCCTGAAAGAATCCT
Source organism: Rissa tridactyla (assembly GCF_028500815.1). Lineage (NCBI taxonomy): Eukaryota > Metazoa > Chordata > Aves > Charadriiformes > Laridae > Rissa > Rissa tridactyla. The sequence goes on from NC_071497.1 coordinate 5,966,999, forward strand.
CTGGGATATGGTCTTGGAGAGAAGAGGGGTCTGGGATCACCTTCTTCAAGCTCAAGAACAATCCATCCTGATGTACATGGATGAACATGGAGCTCATGACTAACCCGAAACATTGGAAGTATGCAAGTGGTGGAAGCAGGGTCAGGTCACCTGGGGGTCCGGGAAACGCATTCAGTTGAGCATAAGCCAGCAATGAGCCCTTGTGGCAAAGGCAGCCAGCAGCACCCTGGGCCGCATTATGCTGAGAATCACCATCAGGTTGAAAAAGGTGCTCACCTCTGCTCAGTACTGGTGAGACACTGGACTGCTGCATCTGGTTTGGGATTCCCCAGTACAAGAGAGACAGGCTCACCGGAGAGAGCCCAGTGCAGGGCCTCAGAGATTGTAAAGGGACTGGACTGTCTGTCATACGAGGAAGAGTTGAGAGAGCTGGGACTGTTGAGCCTAGAGAAGGTTCAGGAGGCATTTTATCCATGCATATAAATACCTGATGGGGAGGAATAAAGAAGGTGGAGCAAGACTCTCCTCAGTGGTGCCTGGTGAAAGAACAAGAGGCAGTGGGCACAACACAGAATATTTCATTTAAACATAAGAAGGAAAAAAACTATTTAAAGTGAGGGTGGTCAAATGCTGGTACAGGTTACCCAGACAGGTCGTAGAATTTCTGTCCTTGGAGACATTCAAAACCTGACTGAATACATGGCTCTGAGCAACCTGCTCTAGTTAATCCTGTTCTTAGCAAGGGAGGTTGGACTAGCTGATCTCCAGAGGTCCCGTCCAACCTCAGCTGTTTCACCATTCTGTAAGAATTGGTCTTTTCTTTCCCAAATTATCTTTACATTGAGAGAAACTTCTGTAAAAACAATGTGTGGTTAAATTTCCTCCAAGTGAACAGGTATGCTAAGTGGGAGAGGATGTGTTTGAACAATGGCAGTACTGCCTGCTGTGCTGCTAATGAGCTGTTCTTGGGGGATGAAGCTTACTTTTTCCTTTGTGGAGTTTTGGAGAAAATGATTCTCAAGCGTATGAGTAATCTGTGTTTTATTTGCCAGTGGTTAATTGCGTACTGGTTCCATATGTAGAAATACTTTTGCCTCCTGACCTTCTATAGTACATTGCATCACTACAAAGCTAGTGAAGTGTAATTCCCAACCTCTACAATATAGAAGGAAATATTTTCACTTCAAAATATTGTTAGTAACTAGCAGTAACCAAAAGTTAATGTCTAAGAATGAAAATTCATGATGCGGATGTAGTAAAATAGCGTTAATTCCAGTGGCTTTGTGAAGCGTCAACTGTTAAATCGTGTCAGAACTGAAAAGAGCACAAAACCCACAATTGTCATCAGTGATGTAATTTTAAGGCATGATGTCTTGTGAAATGCCACATCCACATGTGGCCTTACAGTCTGTGAAACAGGGACATGCGTTCCCAGTCTCTGACATGACAATGCTTTTTCCCTTCAATGAAGTATGTAACTGATTATATCAAGTTCCAGGGGATTTCTTGAAAGCTGTGATATAACAATTTTTTTCCTCCTCTAGTTTAAAAAGAACCAAAAAATGTTATCTTGACCATACAGGATGTTTTTAACTTTTTATTTTTTTTGAAAGGTACTTCAGCACTTTTCTAAAACACATATTGACTTGTTATTAACTTATTCCTCTACAGGGTGTGATAGGTGTACAGTTGGTGGTTACCATGGTAATGGCTAGTGTCATACAGAAGATCATACCTCACTATTCTCTCGCTCGTTGGCTTCTCTGTAGTGGCAGGTAAGATAAGAAAGAGTTGCTATACCGTGTGTTAATATGGTAATGCAATTATGCATTAGAGTAGTAACAGTAAAACATACTAATTTAGGTTGTTTTCTTGAAAAATAATTAATCTGCTGTTCTTAAATTTGTTACTGTAGCATTGTAATACCTGACATATAGGCTTAAGGTATAAAGACAGTGTTGCTGCAAAGAACACACTTGTTCGTTGCTATTAATTGCACCAGTCATAAAGTTAGCTGTCATCCAGCTCTTATATTATTAAAGACAAAATTACATACTTAAATAGCTAAACTGAATGAAAGGCACTGAAAAATGGAAGGATTTTTTTCTCTGCACTGCCTCAGTGTTCTTGATCATCCACCTGCTGATTAGCCTTGCATCTAAAGGGTGCTTAGGTATTTATTAAAAATTCTATTTTTTAATACTTCATAGGACAGGATTAGTATAAATTTCAGTACACTACTTCCTCATAACAATAGATCAAACAGACATAATGAGTTGCAAGGGGAGCATTCCCTGCGTGTCTGTATCCATAATCATAGTGAAAACGAGCAGCTGTTTTGAATATAAATCAGTATCTTAAATATTAAAAGAATCACGGGCACTGTGTTTTTTTGTTTGGGAAGAAAAACACTTTGTGTGATTAGAATGTAGTTTGCTGTCTTTTCTAATTGTTAAAATTTTGAGAATACCAAGTCTCTACTCCCTGATTCCTGAAGAAGTATCGTTGAATAATAATGAGCTCCACAGGAGTTTTACCAGTTTCTCATAAATTTCCGTTGCCTTTTTTCCTGTACATCTCAGAGTTACCAACTTTTTAATTTTCACCATTTCACCACCCAAAGAGATGCTAAGGAAAAATGACTCTAAATGTTGTTTAGATGTGTGTTTAGGTGTCACTGGTTAAGTGTAATGGAAAACAGTAATTGTCAGGTGAATAATATGCAGAGGAATCACACTCTTAATTGTTGTGTGAAGTTTCATTGTTGACCACATCTGCAGGGTGTTAATCACCTTTTTTGTGCTCTAAAAAGAATATTAAATTAATGAATATGAAATTGCATACCATTTATTTTTAAGGTGTGTTACTACCATTGTGTTTTTTTTAGCAGTTATTCAAATGATGTTTTCTACTTTTATGTCCTATTTAAGTTTTATTTAAATTTTTATTTTGAATTGTAAATATTTAGTTGCTCTTTTTAAAGTATTTTTCAGTATTATACCCACATTGTTCATTCTTGTGAAGTTTTGCCTTTCTGTATTCTTGTTCTAAGTCATGCCTTGTGCCAAATACAGGGAGAGGTTTGCTGTTCAGATACTTTTTGTAATCCTTTTCTCCTGTTTTCATTGTGCACCTGCAGATTGATAAATACACAGCGCAGGATTTCTGCACTTGTGCATATGGAATTTGGCTCCCGCTGAAGTCAATGGGAGTCTTATGAGTCTTATTGCCTTTCATGTTAGTAGCCTTGAGAATCTCATTGTTGCTTTTCACTGTTCTTCTATTTATCTGGGAACTGTTTTAGTGCATTGTAATTTCAGTCATTGTGAATAACCTCCCGAACACAAGTATTATTTAAAGAGCCAAAAATAATGCTGTGTTCCAGAAATAAAAACAATTCAGAAGCTTCACTGCAACAAGAATCTGAATTTTAATGTCAGAAAGAAAAACAGTTCTCCTCGTAGTTTAGCTGACAAACTGTCTTTTATGTTAACCCGTTTTCCTTAGTGCTGTCTTTTTGCCAACAGTGTTTTCTTTGACAGACCTGTGTGGGTGGGGTGGTGGAGGGCTTTATACACATGTAAGTGTACAGACACACTCTTGAGCAGTCCAGCTTTCTTAGGAAAAGTTGCTTCCTGCCCCTCCTTTCCTTTGTCAATATACTTCAACTAGTCTTTGGTACCAAAAACTGCTTTTTAAGTTATTTGTCTTAAGTGTCTTTCTTCCAATGGGTTGGGAGGCTTTTCTAAGCAGGTAGCCTGAAATGTCTACAGATAGCCCTTGCCAAATGTGAGGGAGGATAAACACATTACCAGACAAGCTAGAAACTCTTAAGTGACCAGTTGGTTCCAAGATGCCTGTATGTGTGCGTTCAAAGCCCATTAAAAGGGAACATGGACACTACAAAATTTAAAAGAATGTTTAGAATAGGTAGACATCAGATAATTATTTCTTTATGGAGTTTCCAGCTGTTTTTCATAGTTGAAAAACTATTTATCTAAATTTGTGAAGAAATACAAACTTTTACAAACAATGTTATTTTCAGAGCTTGAACAGAGTTTGAATATTCATATTTATTGAAGTCAAAGAATTGGCAGCCTAAATATCTACATAGGCCTTTGCATTTTTGACTAATAAAACATTCTCTAACAAAATGTTGCTTTTAAGTTGCTCAGCTACATTCCGTTTTCAGGTCACTTCAGGAAGACAGGATAAAACGGATGTTTTGTAGTGCACTCATTAATGCCCTTCATTCAAATTAACTGGGGCATATCTCTGCTGTTGTTGCTATTTAAACTAACTTGGATATGTCAAAGCTACAGAGTGATCTGTTGTGGGATCTCGGTTTTAAACATCTATAAGCTAAAGCAGATACTAACTACTCTTTCTTTTTTTTAGCTCTACCTTTAAGAAAATGTCTGTTGGTTTTGAGATTGTAAATGCAAGGTGTGTAGGGTTTATTAACTAAAAAAATCCCCAAACTCTTGTATCCTATTAGTTGTAATTAGGAATCACTTGCAACATAATTTAGTTGTGTAATTAAGAGCAAATTGTTGTTTAAGTGTTTGATTTGTGTTAGTATTTTAAACAGAACAGGAATTCGCTCTGTTCTGCTGTATTAGGTACTATATCTATGCAGGATAGATTTTGAAAAACTAGTGTTCCAACACAGCTGATTTTCATCACTACAGAACTACTTGTGGTATTTTCAGCATGCCAAGTTCTGATCTGGGAGATGGTGACAACGCAGAAGACTATTTCTCTGCTTTCTCCCACATTCTCTAGGTCGTGTGAAAGACAGGAAGAAGGTAGTATCTCCAGTGTAGGTTGTAGTCTTGGATGAGAAGGGAGTTGCTCTGGTTTCTGTGTGATTCTCAGTGTTAAGTCTTTTTTTGCAGCAGAGTTTGCAAACAGCAAATTTTTCAGCTGGGACCACACATCATAAAAATAAATTAATGGAATAACTTTCTGTCTTACTGGTGCCTCAAAAAAACCCACAAAGAAAATTCAACACCCCCCCCCCCCATCTTGCTCTTGCAGAGTCTGTAGGAGTTACCATTTTTCAGTTTTTGAACTGCAGTGAATTCCTGCAAGGGAAATTTGCAGCATGCAGTGGTTTGGATGTCTGTGATGTATTACTGACTGGTACTGAAGTTCTTTTCTCTTGAAGAAATCCCAGCATCAGCTGGTTCTTTAGCACATCAGTACGTATTGACACAGGCTCGTGGAACTTCCTATTAACTAGATGGTATTCTTTGCTGGTTTGAACACTTACCCATTGTGCCATTTTTTAAGGTATTTTAAGATGATGTCCATGATCTCTGTGGAACTACCTGTTTAATACTTCTTTATTCCAGCAATTAAACTGCCAAAATTGGGAGCTCTTCCTGAAATGTGTTGTGTTCTTGTTGCACCATTTTTCTTCATTCCCACTTCCTTGTCTTCTGCCAGGTTTAGTGTAGTGTCAAGGACAGTATCAGGATAGAGAGACGACTGTCTCATGTTTAAGATCTGCCAGGCAGGCATGTCCTCTGTGTTACATAGATTTCATTAAAATTATAGGTATTCTTTCTCGTAGTCTTTATCCAGTGTCCCTTTCAGAACATGTGTGCACACACAAAGCGTCCATGGCATTGTGAGGAAGGCAGAAGAAGTATAATATTGCTCATTGTGGCTGCTTGCATTTATGATTGTTTCTGCTTTTAGCATGAGTCTCGTAGCAGTGGACCTCCCACAGTATTTGTTGTGTAGACAATGTTCCATGAAGAATGACAAAATTTTTTATCTTTATGTGAAAGGCCATATTCTGCAAATATAAAGATGGGTGAATCAGACTTCCACTTGGGACAAGAAGCCTTTCCAAAACAGAGCTGGGAATCAAGTGTTACCAAGTGGCTTGAAGTTATTTGGATTTGATGTTTATTTTTCAAATTTGCTTTGCTATCTTTTTGAAATTGAATGTAACTTAATCTCTAATTTGCCAATTTAGAATGGTCCTATTTGATGATGGTTTTTTAACGTGAGAAGTACTGATGGTTGTTCATTCCATTATCATCTCTTAGCTATTACCCTGTGTTAACCAGGGTCACCTATTAGTGGCCTCGTACTCCAGAAAAGTACTTCCACATAAATACAGATAAATTTTCCAAGTCCGTTGCTGTTAATACTTGGGCTCCTTTGCCTCAGCATTTCAGAATGGAGATCAGAGTGACATCCTTCCTACATCTGGGCAGCAGCCCTCCCTTGTTGAATGTGGAAAAGACCTTCTTTCAGCTACTAAGGTTCTTGACATGCTTAGAGATTAAGGTAGAATGTACCATCTTAGAAACTTAACCATTTCTGTTTTTCGTCTTCAGAATTTCTGTGACACTACTTGCCTTTTAAATAAATGAGCAATGGATGGGTGCATTGACTTGTGAAAGTGGAAAAACTTGCAGCTCAACTACATGTAACTTAGTGATTTTCTTTTTTTTTTTTTTTAGTAGCACTTTTTCTAGTACGTGTTGAAGATATCACTGAGGAGATGTTTAGGAAAGGAATGTTGATGTTATGATCTGCTCTGCCTAAGATAAAAGACTTGTAATGGTTATTTGATAATAGCTGTTCCCGTTTCTGGAAAATTTACTGTTTTTTTGAGAGGTATAATTATACTTTATAAAATCATTTAGAATATGGTTCTAATAGGTGATTGTAATGCTATAATTATTCTAGTGAATTTCTTCCAATATCAGGACAACCTTTTTTGCTGTATTTGATAACTTGAAAATTTGGTTGTTTGAAAAGTGAAGGGCTTTCACTTGAATGACAAAGTGGCAAAGCTTTCTAATTATGAATCAGCATCTCACGTGCTGAAGAGAACTGAAATGTATCTGTGGTTGTTCAGGCAGGGTTGGTACTTGCACACAAAGGTATTTTCGTACAATCATAGAATACCAGGTAGGAAGGAACCTCAGGGATCATCTGGTCCAACCTTTCTTGGCAAAAGCACGCCTAGACAAGATGGCCCAGCACCCTGTCCAGCTGAATCTTAAAAGTGTCCAATGTTGGGGAATCCACCCCTTCCCTGGGGAGATTGTTCCAATGGCTGATGATTCTCAGTGTGAAAAATTTTCCACTTGTGTCCAATCGGAATCTCCCCAGGAGTAACCTGTACCCATTTATCCCTTGTCTTTTCCTTCTAAAAAGGGAGTATCTTTTTTATTTATAGCCACTCTTTAAATACTGGAACCTGGTGATAAGGTCTCCCCTAGGCCTTCTTTTCTCAAGACTGAAAAAATCCAATTCACTCAGCCTTCCCTCATATGACAGGCTTCCCAGTCCTTTGATCATCTTAGTGGCCCTTCTGAGGACCCTCTCCAGCCTGTCCACATCACTTTTGCGTAGTAGGAACCAAAACTGAACACAGTGTTCCAGGTGTGGCCTGACAAGTGCTGAGTGGGATAATGACTTCTTTGTCTCTGCTGGTGATGCCCTTTTTGGAACCCAGCATCCCGTTGGCTTTCTTTGCCGCAGCAGCACACTGTTCACTCGTCTTGAGCTTGTTGTCCATCAGGAACCTGAGGTCCCTTTCCACAGAGCTGCTCCCCAGTCGGGTAGATCCCAGGCTGTGCTGCCCTCCTGCATTATGTTTTCCCAGGTGCAAGAGCTTACAGTTGTCCTGGTTGAACTTCATAAGGTTCTTGTTAGCCCACTCTTCCAGCCTGCCCAGGTCTTCCTACGGGGTGGCTCTCCCTTCTGAAGTGTGAGCCATTCCTTTGCTTAGGTGTGGCAAATGACCCGCATTTTAATATGGATACAGATCTGTGTTGATATATGGTTTCTTTTTAAAAAACAAACCAAACACTAAATTGCCAATACTGATACTGTTTTAATTTGGATTTTCTTTTTCTTTAGTTTACGGTGGTATCAGCATCCTACTGAAGAAGAGCTACGGATTCTTGCAGGGAAACAAAGAGGGAAGAGCAAAAAAGATAGGTAAATACTTACTTTAAGATTTTTTCATTTTTTATTTTGTAGCATAATAATTTTGCCAGCCAACTTTTGTTTTAGTGTGAGTTAAAAACTGCTAGTTGCATATGACTGCCCTGCTTGTGTTAATTGCCACGAGACTGTACCAAACTGTGTTTTTTCAGTTCAGCAGAGTTGAATATGCTCAAATTGTTCAGGACTGGGTAATTTCCAGTCCACAAAGTTGATCTGTGAAATTGCTAATTTAGTGGCAAGGAGTTTTTTTAGTGAATGTATTAATTTGGATAAAAACTGAGGAAAGCAAATCTTCTATAGGATTGAAGCTCTTCATCTTGAAGCAAGAGAAGAAAGATAGGAGTATATTAGTTAAACACAGGATTACTGTGAGCCACCACTCTTACACAGCTGTGAAAAAGGTAAATGTACTCTTAGGATGTATTAGGTGAGGTATTTCTAGTAGAAGAGATAGGGAAATATTAATCCTCTTGGTCAAGGCACCAGTGTAGAACTTCATCAGGATTACTGTGTACAGTTCTGATCACTCATGTTCAAGAAAAATTAATTTGTACGTGAACAAATGAACAGAGGGCTACTAGGATCATGCAGGAAACAGAAAGTCTGTCTTACAAGAGGAAGCTTAAAAGAGCTTGGCTTGTTCAACCTAGCAAAAGTACGACTGAGAGAGGTGGGATAGCTGTCTATCAGCTTAAGGTGGAAACATTTCTGATGTTCAGGCATGAAGTTCTGGAACAGCCTTCCAGAAGTACAACTGTGGCAAAAACAAAGACATCTTGAGGTGGTGGAGCTGCTATGTTGATGCAAGATTTCTGAATTGGCTGTGTTTAAAACAAACCAACATCCCTGGCTTGCTTTCTGGTGACACAGGAGCTTTCCTTTAGTCCTTTTCTTTTACTCCAGATGAACTCTCATATAAACCATAAAGTGCACATACAGTCTGTTTATTGTAATGTTGGTTTTTTTTCTGTTTTGTAGTTCTTAAGCTACCTGGTTAGCAACCTTATTTGCCACACTTTGGGGTAAAGAATTAAGCTGTTCCTTTAGTATTAAATAACTTTAATTTTACATATTGCAATATGAAACTCATTTTATCTAACAGTTTTCTGTAAAAATTGAGACAAAATAATTGTGAATAGCATTATAATTTATAACTATCCATTTAACCAGTAATATTTATCCATACATAAAATTAACTTTAATTATATAACTATAACTTTAAGTCCATCCATAGGAGCCTTAAACAGAAAAACACAATTACATTGCCAAATAATAATTGTACATTGCTCTTATTGCCTGTCCCCAGTCTTGCCAGTTTTTTGCCACCCATAACATCTGTGTTATCACTTTCACCAGAGCAATTACATGCTCTCAGCAGAGTGGAAGCATGATATGTTAATGTGTGCTGACATACAATCTTAAATTTTGTAATATTTGGAAAGTTTACTGTGAAATTTAGTAGGAACCTATATCCCAAGTCATCTATATATGCATTAAGTCCTTTTTCAGTTACTAAAAGTCTACATTTAGTGTTTCAAATGTGACGCTATGTTTTCTTGTCTGCGCAGTTAAATTTTGTTGGTGTGATTTAGTTATTATAAGAGTGGTATAATTATCTTACTATATTAACATGTAACCAGGAGAATGCAATTGTAATAGTTGTAGGTAGTTGTTTGTACTAGGGTAAACGTTAATCACAGGGCAATATGACACTTTAAAGAAACCAGGATGGTAATGTGGAGACTTAAATGATGTTAAACTTACAACTTTGCTTTGCTGTTGTAACAACAGAATGAATACTACACTTACTTTTTAATCAATAAATATACCCGTATGTCTGCTAAAGAAGCAGCTGTTGTGGGAGGAAAACCATAGTCTAAAGTAGGAATTGTTCTTACCGAGTTGGTTTGGATATACCGCTTTAGGTTGCACAAAATGGGATGCAGTGCTCCTTTGAACCAAGGAGATACGAAACAGATGATGTAGGAGAAATAAGGACACATCTATTTGATTCCCCCCCCCCATGTCTTTTCAAGATAAAGAATTTGCTTTGTGAAGCTCATAGTCTTGCAAAATTTAGTACCTGCTCCTTACTTAATATTTTTCCAATTTGAAGTAATTAAAAGAGAAATGTCGAAAGGACATCCAAGGAACTTGCTTGGAAATGAGCATTAGAAACAGCAGTAGTGTGAACTTGTAGTCCATTTTATTCAATGCATAATATACTTCAGCATATTACGCTATAGGTTATAATGGTACATGAATTTTAGGCAAATTTTCTATTTCGGAATCATTTGTGTTACATTAAATTGTTAGGCTAATATAAAGGTCCATAGCTACTATGAATTACTTTGAATTAAAGCTGCCAGTGATCTTGGGTGGGTTCTGGCTGTGTCTCTTGGGTTATGGATCCCGTGGGATAATTAAAGTGTAGGAACACCAAATTTTTTTTGAACTGAAATGGCTTCAGTTACCAAAATGCTCATCTCACTCATGATGGCACTCCTGTGTGCATGCAGTGGAAAAACATTGAGAGTACAACTGGGGACAGGGGAGCACACAGAAGCTTGCAGGTAGTCAAGTGGCTGGGCAGTGTTTGGGACTTGAGAGCTACCAGGCTGGTGAGGGGTCTGGAGACCAGGGCATATGAGGAGAGGCTGAGGGAGCTGGGCATGTTTAGCTTGGAGAAGAGGAGGCTGAGGGGAGACCTCATTGCCCTCCACAACTCCCTGAAAGGAGGGTGGAGAGAGGTGGGTGGTGGCCTCTTCTCCCAGGTGAATAATGACAGGACCAGAGGAAATGGTCTGAAGCTGTGGCAGGGAAGGTTTAGGTTAGATATTAGGAAGAATTACTTTACTGAAGGAGTGGTCAGGCACTGGAACAGCCTGCCCAGGGAGGGGGTTGAGTCACCATCCCTAGAGGGATTCAAGAAACTTCTAGATGTGGCACTTCAGGGCATGCTCTAGTGGCAGAGATTGCAGGGGTTTTTGTGTGTGTGTGTATGGTTGGACTCGATGATCTCAAAGGTCCTTTCCAGCCATGAAGATTCTAGGATTCTTGTTGAAGACTTGAGCGCCTGAATTTTTTGAGCAATGCTTTAGATTCCTATCCTCAGTTTTCAGTTTGTTCATTAAAATTCTTGTCCTTCGGATGATACTAAGAATCAATGCCACCTGAAAAAAATAATAGTTATTAATACTTCTGCTTGTGTTCTCATCTCACACATTAGCTGACAGGACATAATTCCTTAAAAATAAATTCACAATTGACTATTTTTAATGCTTATATCCCAATACATGGTCTTTCTATGGGAAATCCATGTCTCCTTTTCTAGTTTGTGAGGTGATATTCTAAAAGGTAACAGAGCTTGCTGTTTCCTTCTAGTCACTTAGGGGTTTTAAGTTTTGAGTTTGATTTTTTTTTTTTTAACTTAACAAAACATTTTCTGATCTGCTGTAATGATTTTTTTTTTAAATGCTGATGAGGTAAGTTTTACCCTAGCTAGTAATGGTAATCTCTCAGCCCAATTTCATGTAAATTGACTTTTTTCTGGTTCTTTTTTGAGTATCCTGTTTTCTTCAATTTAAAGTCTAGTAGTGTGGCTTATTTTCAGGAAAGTGAAGATCATGGTGTTGGTATGGTTTCAGAGCTCTGGATGAAAATGCACCTTTTACTTTAAAAATGTCATCTTTTATGGTCTTTACATGTATTTGTGCTGTGAAAAATAATTCCTTAAAGATGTGTTAATTCTAACCAACAAGTTGTAAAACATAGTCTAACTTCATATTATACGTATAAGAAGTACTTTTGTTTATACCATATTTCCAGGATGATTCACTAGAACTGGAAAAGGGGAACCGATGGTGGCTAGAAGAAAGGCGTCCACACAAGAAGAAGGAGCATAAGTTTTACTAGTGTAGGAACTGGGTGAGGGAGGGTTTTGTAACAGGTACATGTCCAGTGTGCAAAGGGTGGATAGGGAGTAGTAAACTTACTACTATGTTAGACAAGGAGTCACCAAATTGTGTTAGTAGAGTAGATTTAAGGACTTCTCAGTTTGGGACACTCATGTGGAACTTGGTGCCGCAAGGCACTATGCAGCTCAGCAAATTTCAGGCTGGTTCAGAAAGGGATTCAGCAAATTCATGTAAGTTTTGAAAAATTATGGTTTCAGATGTGATCCCTGGCTCAGGTTATCCCCAAGTAACTTAATGGTGGAAGGCAGGAAGGGTTTAGCAGTGTGAGCATCAACCTTTGGTTGCCTTGTTCCTTCTGTTTGTATGAGCGAGTAGCCATCAAATGAATCTGTGTTAGTCTTTGTGAAGCCCCCGTGTATCACTGTCATGCTGTGCAGCAGTGGCTAAAACCTGGAACACAGCTTTGAATCCTGGTGCTGTATTGCGATGTACTTAGCCCTGTCTGTCTCCACAAAGACACGATGGATTATTTCTTTTCAAGATGTACTGGATCTCTAGGATTGCTAGTAACACTGCAATAAGCATTTTTTGCTTGTTTTCATAAGCAGGGTATTAACAGAAACAAGCCTATAGTATTTCTACACATACCCTTTTAGATTAGAAAATTATTTTAAAACTCTTTGGTTGGTGGACAGTAGGATGGATTTTTCAAGGGTCTAGGTTAGTCCAGCTCCTGTGATGTACTTGCTAAGCATATTGTTGTGACAAAAAGGCCTAATGATGTTTTTGGAAATTTGTTTTTTATTTTTTTCCTTATCAGTTGTCTTCCAAGGTAGATTACTGTTTGTTATTTCCAGTGAACATTCAATAAATTAACACTGCCAAGTCTGTCTGTCTCTCTTATTTACTTTCAATCCAAAGACTTTAATGCTCCTGTTTTTCAGCATCCTGGTCTAGACCTCAGTTAAAATGTCCCAATTTAGCTTTGATTTTTTTTTCCCAGGGTATCTGCATGGCAGTGTGGATATATTCTGGTCTGTGGGAACTTACTACAACACCCTGTAGCTCCCTGAACAAAGAAAATCAGCAGGCTAACGTAAATACTGGCCATGGGATTTTGCCCTAATACACGCTCAGGATGCAGCATGTGGAAGCTATTTAAACCCGTACTACAGTAGTATGTCAGAGCCTTGTTAAGATAAAGCTAGAAATCATTGACATACCTGGTTGTTTCTCAAGATTTGAACTTGAGTTAGTTCTTTTAGCTAGATAGATAAAAACGTTAGCAGTTGCCCAAAAAGTTTTCTGCATTTTTCTTAAGCTTGAAATGCCGTTATATCTTCAAAAAGTTTTTGTCATATCTGTATGTGTATTACCTATTTATTTATTTGTTTTTACAGAAAATATAATGGTCATATTGAAAACAAACCCCTAACCATTCCAAAAGACATTGATCTTCATCTGGAAACAAAATCGGTGACTGAAAGGGACACTATCGGTAAGAATAAGTAGATGCAGATGATATTAAATTATTTCAAATATATCCTGATTCTTTCTATCAAGTCTTTATTTACAATAAATGCTGGAATATCTTTTTTTATAGACAATGAATGAATAGAAGTATGACAATAAAGTTAAATGAGAAGGCAGGAATTAGGGCTAAATCTCCTTTGTTGTTCGATGGTTGACATCTTAATAGCAGTGTTATGGAAAAGGATGAGTAGGTGAAATCCAGCATAAAGCACATCCATTGTTGTATTAGGCATCCATAGCAATGTAAGACAACACCCAAAGGATCACATCGTAGTCTGTTTGAAATAGAGATCATAGCTTTGTACAAGAAAATGACAATTGGCAGATGTCGAAACATATACTTTCTGCACATCTAAAATAGGAAATGTGCTGTAGCATTGAAACCTAGACCTTTCAACCACGCGGTGAGGTAAAATGCTTAAGAAACTGAAAGTGACAGTACCGAAACAAGCAGCATTAAGTGTTTTGGAAGTTGCTATTTTTTCAAATGGCAATTTTTGACTCCTTAATCATAACCAGTCATTCTGTTACAGAAAACCCATATATGGCTATGTATGTGTGATACGTATTTTCTTTGTATCTGCATTTTTCAGTGCATGTGTTCTATGCATAAACGTAGGAAGAAAGGAAGCATAATCCTGCATAGGACTGTGCTTAAACTATTGCATTAATTAATTGATGCTTAAATTACTGGCGACAGTATAGAAAATACCTTTAAAAGAAATGCAGGGTTTTTTGAAGCTGGCACGTAAACAAACCAACCATTCACAAGTTTCAATTGGTGTTATTTGCTTGAAGTTATAGCATTTAACTGTTTCCCTGAGTATTCATAGATACTGATACAGTGTAGGGTTTAACTGTGTTTAAAAAATTATGTATACAAACTTTTGTTGAATTTAACCAGATAGTTATTTCAAAATAGGAAATACCTGAGTTTGACCAATTTCATGTGTTTGATGTTAGGTAGTAGTCAACAGAGAAATGCCTAGTAATGTTTTGTGACTTTTTAACTGTGTAGATGTAAGGAAGGTGTTCGGGAGGGACAGTCTGTACTTCATTGTCACAAATTGTTCCCAGCAGTTCCTAGCACCTATGGGAGCTCTCTCCTCATAAATCACCCAGCCTGCATGCAAGACAGTATGATCCTCAGCTTTTACAGTGGAATTTACACAATTATTTACTGCTGTACAGGAGATATTAACAAAATCTGGAAGAACTAACCATCAGTACCTTAGGTACTGTTTTTTTTTTTAAAGAAAAAGAGGAAGTGATTATATGTAGTATTCTAAATGATTGACGATGCGCTTTTATTCTTTAACAGTGAGTCAAAAAGCCTCTTATGTGGAATTGCAGCTAGACTCAGCCAGAGAACCATTTTCTGTCATGATGTTGAGATCTAAATTAAGTCTGCTTTTTGAATTTAGGATGTTAATGTATAAAAACTGAGCTGATAAAACAGTAAAATCTTGTAGCCTTATAAATTTGAGTAGTAAACAAGTATTGAATAACAGAAGTGAAGAATGAAGTTCAGGTTGTTGAATTGAAAAAATGTGGCTTTTTTTGCAGCTGTTGCTCTTTACTTGGATGATTTGAGCCTACCTAGATCTCAGTTAATTGAAAGCGTTTTTTGTCACTCCATTCGGTGTATGTCAGTAACTGCCTAACATATCAAACCTTTAACGTTTGCAAACTTGTATTTTTCAGCATTGCATTATTTTCCGGAATATCAGTGGTTGGTGGATTTCACTGTTGCAGCTACAGTTGTGTATGTGGTGACAGAAGCCTATTACAGTATTGTGAAGCCCTCACAAGAAATGAATATCAGCGTAGTGTGGTGTCTGCTTGTCTTGGCTTTTGCAGTGTATCCTTTTCTGTTCCCTTAAATCACTCTTACAAATAGTTTACATCATTCTGCAATTCATATAAAGCTCTGTTGGTTGGCAGGATACATAAATATTTAGCATTTGTGAAAAAGGATTGTGTAAACTAGGGCCATTGTTGGGTAATGTATATTCTGTACATGCTCTTTGTACGTGCTGATATCAATAGCTTGTTAATATTAATACCAAACAATTTATGGAAAAAATACATGTTTGTGAACATACAGTTAGTGTTCTTCTGTAATATGTAGTGATTCTAAACTAATTTGGTTTTGCCCAGTTTGGCAATCAGAAATAGATTTCTCTACAGAAAGCATTTACAGCTTTTGGAAGGGTGTGCAATTTACTGCACACCTTTTTGTTTTCCCTATGTTTAGTCTGGTACTTCCTGAACAAAATAGTATAGTGATGTGTATACTAGTTTATTGCAAAGATACATGCATGAATTCATAATTTTAAAATACATTCAAGACACTGTTACAAAGTTTGCAGAAAACAAAATGTGTAAACAGTTGTAGGAGCTGAGGTTTTAAGTTTTCAAAGCACTGTGAGAAGCTGAACTCCCTTCTGATACTACGGGAAATAAAAGCGGAGTGTTTAGGAAGCAGGCAATATCAAATCATAAAAAGAAGCAGCTGTTATGTTTGTTTTTCCTGGAGAAGGCAGTATCAGACATGGATGCTTGCACGGTAATTAACTGCTTTCCATAGACCAATCCAGACATACACTTTAGGGAGGAAAGTTGTCTTTTAAAGATGTGATAGGTGATAAAGCAGTGGAATTGAATAAGGGCCTGCAAGAGTGCAGGTTATGGAAAGGTGAGTTAGAAAATGAATTTCTGCAACCCCTCTGCTTCCTCAACAGCTGACAGACAGATAAAGTGCTAAGTTTGGGTCCATATAGCACTTGGATATTCAAAACTGATTCCTCTGTATAAATACATGTTCTTTAATACAGATTCTTACTATGTTATGGGGTTTTGGTTTGTGTGTGTGTTGTTTTTTCTGTGTTCGCAATAGCTGGTGGTGTTATGTAAAACCCTTGAACTCTAATGGCTGGTTATATTTGGCTAACAGTTCTGGATATGCTTAAGGCTTGTCTGTACCTGATAATTATTTAAATATGTGCTGCCTTTATAAGGATAATAATTCTTTTCTAAGTAGCCTGAAGTATAAATGATATCCAGAATTTTTCTTATAATGAACAAGAACTCGCTTTCCAGACCAGGTATTTCTCCTTTGACTTGTCTGTGGACAGACCCACAGTCCAAAAGGTGTTTTTTCTAGTCCACCAGGTAATGACAGGAAAGCTTGTGTCTGGCTCTTGTGCACCTTATAATTATACTATAGCTATATTATAGCTAACATATATCTGTTATGGCACAGCCTTTGTTTTCTTTGTTTGGGTGAAGTCAGGAATTCTAGTCTAATCTTGGCAGAGGGAAGAAATTAGAAATGAAAGCCAACACCTTTGACTCCCATTTTGAGCATGAGGGGGAGGTTAATAGAACTAATGGAAAAACGAGCTTGAAATACTAAAGCCACAATACAGTCTTAAATTTATCGGTGGCAATGCTCCATTTGCTTCATCTTTCAAATCTTGGGTGTAGCCAACTTTAATACTACAGTGATTGCAGCTCTAGGTGAAGTAGATCTGTGAATTATATATTGTAGGAAAATCCACTGCAGTAATTCTTTGTTACAGTGGTATTTGAGTACAGTCCTAATCACTGCTTTCATTTGGTCATATATTCAGTGCAAAACCAAATGTAGAAATTAAAAAAGATTAAGTTGCTTGGCAGTGGAAGCTTTCTGTCTCAGTAGTGTGAACATGCAAGTTGATATTAGGATCTTTTTTTTGATTGTTTCTTTCTCACCTGCCATTTTTATATGAATTGAGCCTAACCCAACATTTCCAATTTTATCCTAATCTGGCTGAAGCACTTGAGACCTAATTTCAATTTTATCCTAATCTGGCTGAAGCACTTGAGACCTAATTTGGACCTGGAGGAGATTGAAGCAAATCTAGTATTCCCTGCTTGTTAGAAGCACATTAGCTGTATTTTCTCACTAGCCTTCCTACATGACTGAAAGGGAAGTGAGATCAGATAGAACAGTATTAAAAGCAAAAGACCGTGTGCCAAAAGCTAAATTTTATTTAAGAAGCTATGAACAGTTATTTGCGTGCTTTAACATTTTTGTACCTGGGTATGTATTAGCTAAGGGACCAATATTGTTTTGAGTTTTTTGGTAATAGGCAGTATACTTTATAGAGGAAATCCTTAAGGACTTCTGTCAGTTTGTTGGGGTGAGAGAAAGATTAGAGAAGATAAAGTTTAGAATGCACATGGCACTTCTAAAAACATGCAAATTTGGGAAGCCCAAAGAATGGTCTGACATGTAGGACCAAGCCTTCCAAAATAAATAAATTCTGTGAAATAAAAAAGTGTAACCTTTTCTCTTTTTTTTTTTTTCCCCCTTTGTAATGTGTTATCAAACAGTAGAGTCTAAATTTTAGGCTTTTAAATGAATCACTTCCAAAACCAATTGTACCTTTTTGGAGAATTTGAAAGAGATAATACAATAGAAAGTATAATTACTTATCCAGTACTAGGTACTTGAGCAGTCTTTTATCAATTGTAGAAAGGAAACAAATGGCCAGAACTGGTTTTCTATCACTATGTACAACTTCTGTTTAATTTTTTTTTTTTTTGGTGGCATGAAATAGACCTTGTTTTAATTGGAGGCTTCTGTGCAGAGTAGGTGATTTTGTAGAAATCTGTGTGAAGTCACTGCTTCCTCATATTGAACAGGGCTTTGCTTAATTGCCTGTATGGTTTCTGGACTGATGGGATGAAGTAATGTGATCCTGTGCAGTCTGAGGGGTTAATGGCAAAGCAGAAGGCTGCAGTACTAGGAAGCATGGTCCAAACTTTACATTAGAATTAACATCTCCATAAATATGGTAACATAAGTTTTTCTGGGCATTACAGCTTTTTGGGTGAAGGAGTATGGTGGAAAGAATGATATACAGAGGTATTGATAACAATCCTTGTGATCATTGGCACCTAAGCAGATGAAAACAGATTTCAGAAGAAAACTGTTTCATTCATGTGTTGTCACATCAGGCCTCTGGGATGCTGAGAATACTTTAAAACTTACGCAAATATTTACTGATTCATTATGTCAAGACCAGAAATGATTCATCGTCATTTAAGTATTAAAAAAATTTGGTTGCCTCCATATTTTCAGTTGAAAGCAGTCAGGGTGATATGTCAACAATTAATTCTAGAACAAATTTGTGTTTTGATGACAGGTGTTTCTTCTATTTCATGGCTGTGCGTTAAGAGGTGATAGGTTGTACTGTGGATTTGCCTGACTGAATGACCCAAAAAAGCTTAGAGAAGTTGGAGGTGATGACTGGAATTTTCTTCAGCCCTGTCTTCCAGAAATAGATGTTTTGGTTTGGATTCAGTGCAGTAACCCACTATAAGCATTTTTTAAATGTCTGTAGTGTAGATATTCAGAAAAATTCCAGAAATTAATCTAGTCTACAGATCTGTATTTTAACAGAAATTTAGTTTAAAAGGAGTAGTGCATAAACTTAGTATTTGAGTTACAGTGTTAGAGTATGTTGGCATTACGTTGATGGTAGTTGTGCTAGGCACAACTAAGCTAGCTTTAAACGTGTTTCATGTGCTGAAATGTTTGTACAGCTGCATTGGCAGGTACCTCAGTGAATGATGCCAGATTCCCCTGCCAGACTGGGTAGATGCTCAAGTGGCAGCTGATGCTCAGCCTGCTGTTAAGTCTAGGGCTTACACCACAATGTCGCCTACGCCACAATGAGTTGTCACAAACAATAATGCTGTTTTTGCAAGAAAGATTGCAAAACTCATTTTTAAGCTGAAATTCACCACAATCAGCAGGTCATGGCCAGTAATCTGTCTGAAAAAAAGTGCAACATCTTTGTTTTGCAAGATCTTTTATTACTTCTCTTCAGGTACTGGAAACTGTTCAGTGAGCGCAGGCTATCAGCATCAAAAGTGATCAACCAACAGAGTATTCTGCAGCTTTTCAAAAATATTAAACCCTGAACAGGTCTTCTAAATGCTGCCTCCAAGAAACATCTTTGAGTCTTCCTGAAACTATCTAGACATGTAAAGATTTATTTTTCTGTTCTGCTAAAAGAGAGTTCCCTGTGCTGGAACTGTTTATCCATGCTACCAACTGTGAGGTTGGTATTGGTTCATACCTCAGTCCAGTGGAATGAAGGAGATGGTAGATTAGTAAATTTCACTGGCTACTTTTGGAAAATGTTTCAAGGGCATAGCAAAGGAAGGGGAAAGCCTTAACTTGACTGAAGGCTGGTTCAGGGAAAGTCAGCCATCAAATACCTTAAAAAAAACCTCCAAGACTTAAACTATAGTTTTTTCTACATACATGCAATTAGAAAAAATACAGAGGAGTTTATTTGGTTTTTCACTTGTGAATCCAAAAGTTTCATGTATTTTAATAGAGACAGAAGGTAGATCTTTTCAAACATGTGCATAGACACCAGTGGACTGTATCGCTGGATTCCATAACTGTAGCAATTTAAAAGACAATTTTTTTTTTGTAAAAGTGTATACCACAAATTCTATAGGTGTACCACGTTTTGTGACTAAACAAAAGTAAGAAAAGGTGGGGAATCTACTAATTTAGCACTGTATGCTCCAGAATTATTTCTTCAGTAGGTCCTGAAACGTAGGTGAAGCAGTGGAATTGATGAAGTGAGCCATAATGGTTTAATTTTTTCCATCCCTAGAAGAGGTAGCAGTGGTGATTATTCAACTAACAGAGGGCTTCAGTCACATATAGTTTGTATAATCATTAATTTATATATTGAGTTCTGAATCTGCACTATAATTGGAATTTACTGTCAGCATGCTTTCTTTTTCTCGTTTGCATTTTCTACATCCTTTAGGCACAATCCGTAGTTGAAAACATGAGGTATCTAGGGGGATTATAAATCTATTTATAGACTAGGACTATTGATCACAAAGTCTTATGAAGACCTATGTATAACTTGAAGATTTGAAATTAATGTGTTTTCAATTTGTGATCAATGTGCCTAGCTGTAAAAAGACACTTGGTTCAAGAATGTATTATTAGAGAAACAGAGATCTCCAGACCTATTATGTACCTCTTTTTAGGATGAGGTGCGTCTTCCTGTAGATATATCAGTTCTTTCTGTGAAGTACGAAGTGAGTTTAAGTTGATTACATTGAACTTAGAGTTATTGGATGCTGTGCTTAGGCCACTTCATTGTGTGCATGAGTACCTCTCTGCATATATGGGAAACAGAACAATATGTGCTGCCTAATGAAGTGCGATATTGCGTAGTCATATAGTTTCTCCAAGGAATAACTGATGACTGTTCAAATGTTTTACTGCATAGATACTCTAAAATATATTTTCATGTAATCTACATCTTAAAATACTTCCAGTATTAAAAAAGTGCAAATATGAATGAATATGTTATTGCATGGTGGGAAGAAAAGGGTACAGTTTACACTTAAAAATCTTCTTTTCCCTTTTTCTCTTTGGTTTTTCAAAGCAGGTAATATCTGGAGTGATCTCAAAGTCCTTTACTTAAATATGGACTGAATATTGCCTGCCATTTAAAAAAGAAAAAATCACTTATAATGATCCGCAATTCATAGTAATAAGAGTTGACAATATATCCAAATCTACTCTTTAACTGTGGAGCTAATTATGTTTAGAAATGTGTTAAAAAGGAGAATCTTCAATTTTAAAAACAGCTTGATAACAGAGCAGATGATGTCTTAGATGTTCATATTTGCGGCTACGTGAAAGGACTTAATATATCATGCTGGACTATATAGGGCTTTTTTAAAGTCAGTTTTTTCTTTTTTTTCTTCCCAAGGTGAGCATGGGATAGATTTTTATTTCCCAGATAGTACTAAACATGCTGTTATTTTACTATCTTTGGTGGCTGAGAAATCTCAAATATGCGCATGTGGAAGTAGAGAATTTTAAGTTTCATCTTTCCGTATGTTTTCTGTTTAGTAAACAGTCACATGATAATCTAAGCATGAATCCCAGGCTATTTGTCACAGTTTCTTGTAAGGCAGGTCTGCACCCCCTGTGAGAAGAAATTCTCATAGCTGAGAAATCTTATCCCATTATTGATAGAAGTGCTTGTTGGAGCATCCTGTGCTTCCTGTTTGTACATATAGGTTAGGGTTGTACATCCAGGAAGAACACACGTAGCTCCCCTGTGTTTATTCACTTCCCTGCCATCCAGTTGTTGCATTCAAAAGTAGTATTTTGGGTTTTGAAATTAATTAAATCTTGAGTTATGTAGTTTAATGGAATATTTTTCATTTAGCTCAATATTTTGCATTGAAAATACAATTGTCTTATTTTCTTGTTTGATGTAACTTATGATTATGTAATCATTTACACTTAAACTGTGGCTTAGTTCTCCTAGATTGATCGTGAATTCCGCTGCAATTAACTATAAGTAAGCCTAAACCAAAGCTATACTCCAGAGTGGTGTATTCCTGGCTACCCATTATGTGATTATTACGCTTTACCAGTGTTCTGTAATTTTAACTTGAAATTGGTTGAACGCGTATTACTTTTTACAAAAAATTACGCATCATAGAACAACCCTAGTGTAGATGATCAAAACACAGCTTTATAATTCTTAAATATAGTTATTTTACAAACTTAATTTTCCTTGACCTTTTTCTTGTGTAGTAAGGTACTGTTTTCATTGACTACCCATTATTTCAAAGTAGAGGATGGAGGTGAAAGGTCAGTCTGTGTCACCTTTGGTTTTTTCTTCTTCGTGAAAGCAATGGCAATCCTCATTGTGACAGACAACTATCTAGAATTTGGACTGGAATCAGGTAACTCCTTTCTTTATGGTTTGCAACACCTCTAGTGATTGCATGATGTGAAAAATTTTATTTCCAGTCTTTTTTGCGTTTTTGAGAATATCTGTGTTAAAGTGAACTCTGTGTCATACACTTTTAAGAAATTTTGCTTTGGAATGTAGATTCTGGAGGATATCCTCTGTTTTCCCTGATTTCTTTTAAAAGTGTAATCATTTGTTAATTATGTTTGCTTTCCAGTTTTACATTTAACCCATTTTGCCTTTCATAGTAAAGTGAAGGTTCTTTACTCAAAAAAACCCCAAAAACTTATGTTTGTAAAAAATAATGTTAATTTTATTTGTGTTCCTGAAGTGTAATAATATCAGAGATGTTAATAATCAAGTTTTATTCAATTATGGCATACTAATTAGCACATGAAAGAGCTATGCTATACATAAGAAAATTTGTTTATAAGATGACCTGTTAGCTGGCATTTTATTTCAAAAAAGGGATTCTGCATTTGTACTGTCATAAAATACATATAATTTATGTCTCTGCAGGATTCTCGAATTTCTCAGAAAGTGCTATGCAGTTTCTTGAAAAGCAGGGTTTGGAATCGCAGTAAGTTCCTGAAAATACATTTGTCTGTTTTATGCGTGCATTTATAACTGAATCACTTGGATTTTCTTAGCAAGCATTTGTCTTGCATGTGTTTCTCTTGTACATGCTTATAATATTTATAATAATGTGAAGAGGTGGATTAATAAAAATAATTCATCAGCAGTCACAAGTAACTTAAGTTGCATTTGTGTTTTCTATTTTTATTTTGGAGGTAGTTCCTACCCTCACATTTTGTTGTAGTTCATAAAATATTGTTCAAAACTGTGAACACTTTTTTTGCAGTAATTCCCTTCAGCTTTGCAAGGATTGCTTAAAACAGGTGCTAGGTATCTTTTGCCGTTCCTATGGTATGCAAGAGGATGAATGTGCAAAAGCTGCAGATAAAGCTTGTGATACAGTTATTAGTTATTAGGAGTAAATTTTGGCCTTCAGTCCTGTTTTCAGGTTCTATTAGTGTTCTCCAATTATGCAAAATCATTTGCTTGCTACAGGACATCCAAGTTTTGCATAGGCTGTTGAAGAATATGCTATAGGTTGTTATGTTACACAAATATACAATCACTGTCATAGACAGCCTTTGTATATTGGAAAATGGATTTTGGTTACAATTTGTTCCCTATAGAAATGCTCTAAAATGCATTTATGGGATATGTAATCACTATGGGAGCACAACTTTGAATTTCTTGCTTGGAAGTTCTTAAGTATCGTGCAGAAGCTATAGAATCTCTTTATTTTTGAGGAACAGAGGTTTCCTCAAACTAGATTAGTTTGTCGTTTATGAATAAATTCATGGGAAACCCTTAACTGAATCCCATGTGTTTCTTAGCCTTTCTTCACTCTGCTTTTTCTAAGCTATTGCAGGTTTACTAACTTCTGTATTAATTTTCCTGTTCAGTGTTTGTGTATTTTTGAACTTGTGTGGTGCTTTGACTGCTTATGGCAGCAGTTGAGTTGATGATGGTGTCTCTTGGTAGTTGATATGACACAGATTAAGAAAGAATCTGAAACTCATGTGGATCACTAGATTTATTTTTGTTACTCTTTAATCTGTGTTAGTTACATGTCACTTGTTTTTTTGTGTAATCAGTGTTTGTTTATTCTGTAACTTAGTTGATCATGGATATTTCTTCAGTAATTTTTTTTATATACTCCATAGTTCACTAAAACTATATAAATCACTTGAAGAGACACGTTAATTGGCCATATGTATGTATTAGATAAATCTGTGAAAAACTGCAGTAATAACAGTTTGATAGAGCTTTTTGATGGATCAAGGTAGAAAGTAAGTAGTGTAACTTAAATATTCATTTTGTCTTTGACCACTTAAACTTACTGATGCATCTGTTCCTCTCTTAAAAACATAATTATTAAATTCATTCTATTAGCAATTTCTCTTATATATTTTGTTGTTAATTACAATATGAAATTATTCTTTTTTTTTTCCTTCTCTACTAACAAACTTAACGTCTTACAGGCAGTAGCTTAGGTTTTCTGTTTTTCTAGGAAATAAATAGCTGACTTGGTGTTTTGTTTTTTTTTTTTTAATTTTAACTCCAGATTGGTTTGCAATAATGCTGGTATTCCAGAGTAAAACTATAGAATAATGTTTGCATTTTTTATTAAATGTTAGATACTGTTGAGTTGAAAGTAGTTTCTGATACCCTACCCCCACAACTTCCCCCCCAAGAAAATGCTTATTTCCTTTCTTTTCTTTTAGGGGTCCTGTGTCTAAACTAACCTTCAAATTGTTCCTGGCTGTTCTGTGTTCACTTATTGGTGCTTTTTTGACATTCCCTGGCTTGCGACTGGCTCAAATGCATCTGGATGCTCTGAATTTAGCAACAGAAAAAATAACACAGTAAGAGAAAATATGTGCACATATATGCTACTCAGTCTTTAATGTCTGAAAATAAACAAAGCAAACTATTCCAAGAAGAAGGTAGTGACTAAGACTTCTGTTGCTGCCTGCTTTTCGTATCCTGAGCAGACTTGCCACCTGCCTCTTTCTGCTCTGCCAGTCTGTTACCTTCTTTGCCTTGTAATTAGAGTCCCAATTAAAGGAGCTTTCCTTTCCTCCTCCACCACGAATGTTTCTGCTTACTGCTTCCTTTCCCCCATCATATCTTTTTTTTGGAAGTTAAGATAACTTTCAGTAAGCAGAGATGCAACCACAGGCTCTTTTTTTTTTTTTTTTCCACCCCCACCTCCAGGTGGGCATCGTGCTTTTAATAAATTTAGGATAAGACACAAAGAAAGGATGACCCAGAATATTTAATAAGGATCAGATGTTAATAACAGTTTAAAGGAATATTTTAATTTTCAGCCGTCCTTGAGTTTGTTAGTAAAATGTTTTCTCTGATTTAACTATTTCTCTTCAGTGTTCTCTGGTTGAGAGAAAACCTCCAAATGTCTTTCATAGATTTTGACCTTTGATGTTTAATACATGTTAATGACAGATTCTGCAGCATAGGCCATTGTGATCATTTAGTCAGGTCACTTTCCTAAGAGAATTGTTATATCTTCTGAAATGAAAACTATTTATATGCAAACTGCATTATCTTTTTTCCATGAAAAATGCCCATCTTAAAAATTAATCTGTGTTTAAAGTAGATTCCTTCACTCTTGGTAAATTTATAACCAAGTACTCTGTGTTACACTTGCAGTCGTCGTAGTTGAATGCATCCAGGTACAGCTGTAAGATGTTGGCTTGTTTTATCTGCTGTGAAGTTTCAGTGTGTAGACTGTGACTGAATCACCTCATAATCTGTTCTTTTCAGCTAAATACAGTGCTTAGTTTTTAATTTTTATGGTTCTCCATATTTTAAGATTTCTTGTGCCTTTTTTGTAAGTATCTTCTATCTAGTTGTCCAACATCTTATCTGTGGACATGAGATCCTAGGCAGAAATATAAAATCTCTGAAACAGAAGTTCATTAATCATGAACTAAAGGAGTAATTAATATCCACTGGAGTGGGGTTATGAAAAGTAAATCTTCTCTAACCTAAAGTTTAGGTGATATTGGAACTGATTGTTGAAGGCAACTTACAGGGAAGACTGACACCCTTCAACCCCTCACCCTGCCCCCCCACCCCCTAAAAAAAGTAAAGGTTAACGATTAACTGCCACTTCACTAATATGTTCAAAATGATTAATGTGGTTCTTTTATGTACACAGGGAGTGAGTTGTGTTTTTTGAGGGGTAAACAGAATAAAAATAATCTGGTGTCCCTTTTGTTTTTGATAGATGGCTTGGTTTTTTTCTTTGTCAGGCGTATTCTTTGCTGCTTATGTTTTGGAATCTTCCTGATCAATTTGTACCACTCTTCTACACATTCACTCATTTTCCTTAGCCTGCTTCAGGAGTCTTTCAGCCTTTCTCCTTGTACTCAAACAAACAGAAAGGGATTCCTGCCACCCTTTGGCACACTCCAGTCCATTAACTCAGTAGGATGTCTTAAATAAGTAGAAGCTCAGGTAAAATGCTTTCACAAGTTACTGAAGTGCTTTGGATTGTTCTTTGATGCCGTCGTGTTCCCTAGCAACACTGAATAACTAGCAGTGCTTATTTCTTCGTCTGAAACCAATGATTTAAATGTGTGTGTGATGACATCTTCTGAAACATGCCAACATTTTAATGGTTTTAGGAAGCTTGATAGTTTGAAATCAGTAAGGTCTTGTGTTCTTTAGAATAACTTTTGATTACCACATTTTTTCTATAGTGTTGAAGCACTCTGGTTGGAGGTGGCAGTATAGACAAGCTGATTCTGTTAGTGAGGAAGCATTGCACTAGCAAAACCACCGGAACGACAGCACTGAAGTCTTCATCTGTTTTTGTTTCATTTTAGTAATGAAAAATGAGTGGGATATCAGGTTCAGAAACGAAGAAGGATATTAGTTTCAGGAAAAACTCCAGAAAACTATCTCCTCTCTTTAAATTCTAGTGTGTATTTTGTACTCAGAAATCAGAAGAGAGTACTACTTTTACATTAGCTGTGCAGTTTACTACAATGCTCTTAAAATAGAATAGCTATGCTGGCTATTGTTTGGTTTTTGTCTGAATATCTTTAATTGAATGGAAGTACCTAGTTTCATTTAGTCAAGGTTTCTAAGCAAAAATCTTCATTGAACTGGGAAGTCTGACCTGTGAGAACTGCTTCCCCTGGTCTATATAGATAATGGAAATTAATCTGAGTACATTTTTACTAAAGCGAAAAAAATAAATACAGCAGCATACTTCCTGTAATTATCCTTATATGCTGACTGTAGGTTAAAACTGTAATAGCTAGTGCAGTTTGGTGTTACGCTATCATACGGACATTTTCAACAACTGTCTTTTACAATAGTGTGGAATAATGCAGGTAGCTCCTATCATTAGATTCTTTGGAATAAATCAAATTTTCAGATGTTCTAAGAGAACTTTTTTAAGCAGCGGGATTTCAAAGTATGTAAGTTTTTTTTAAACATAAGTTATATCTGTAAAATAGGGAAGTAATTTTCTTATTTACCCTGTCTCACGACTATTTTAAAATTTGAATTTCTCCTTTTGAATCTCTACCGCCCATTTCAGCAGCATGGTAATTGTTTGTATTTAATAACCTTTCCCTGTTTTTTTTTCTTTCAGAACATTGCTACATATAAACTTCTTGGCACCTTTATTTATGGTTCTACTGTGGGTAAAACCAATCGCTAAGGACTACATTATGAACCCACCTTTGGGCAAAGAGAGCGTCCCTTTGTAAGATTCCCTTTAAAAATTCTTTCTGGGGTATGGAGAACAAAACCATAAGTTTAAGTAGTGCCCTGTGAAAGTCATAAAAATGTGAAAAACTTAAAATTTAACAGCATTTGCTTTCAAAGATAGTGTGGAAGTTGCAGCTGAGCTCTAAAAAGCTTCTGTTACTTCAGAAGAACGAGAATTAGTCGCAAAGTGGTGAATGTTAAGGTGGTGGTTCCCAAAAAGCTGCTATCTTCTGGCATCTCCTTGTCAGTGATGGGTTGTTCTTCCTAGGGGTGGAATACGACCTCACTGCCACCTTCTGGAACCTTGTATCTTACATACTGGTGTAGGAGAGGAGCGGTTTCGCTGAAGACAGTCGGGGTACACTGGCATGAGAACTAACCTAAGCAATTTGTCTTAAGATCTATGTGTAGATGAAGTGCATGTGGAATTGATAGCTAAAACACTTTAAAAAATAAAAAATGGACAGGATTTTCAGGAAGAGCGGTGTCTGAAATAAATATTGTACAAGTAGCATAGGTGATTGTCACTGTCACTTTAGTCTAGATAAATCAAAATGGTAGTAGTCAAATAGACATATAACAGATACGATTGGCTGATGCTTTTATTGTTTTCTGCTTCTAAGGTGATTCTGTGACCACTGAACTATTACATAAAACATCGCAAATATTTTGCGCTCCCATTTTGTTCCTTGGTTTTTCTTAAAATGAGGGTTTTGCTGTAACAGGGTATCTAAGGCAACTGAAGCACACATTTGCTATTTAGAACTGTGTGTATCAAGTCCTGTAATTATCTGAGCGAGCTTGTTTTGTAGTGTGTTGTCTTCATTACTCGGAATTTAAGCATTTAAGAGCTATTCTTGTTTACAATGCATACTAATTTGGATCTTATGCTGTAACAGGGCTACTAAGAAGTAGCAGTAGAGAGAGGAGCAGAGGACCAAAGTTAATATTGCTTGCACATGAACTTTGTAACTTTAGATTGTGTTGGGTATTTTTGACAATATGCTTCAAAATTTCTTTACAGATGATACAAACAAATAACTCCATAGCAGTAGGTGACCTTTGGAAAACAGCATTGCCTTTCTTTTTTTTTTATTAATCCACAGAATGACAGAAGATACATTTGACACCGTGAGGTTGTGGATTATAATCCTCTTGTGTGCTTTGCGATTGGCTATGATGCGTCATCATTTACAGGCCTATCTGAATTTAGCCCAGAAAAGCGTAGATCAGATGAAAAAGGAAGCTGGCAGAATAAGTATGGTTGATTTACAGAAAATGGTAAGTATGGTGTTACTGAGGTTACAAATTTGGAGTCCTCTGTCTGTACAAATGCGTTTTCCCCAGTTTCTTATGACGTCTGTGGCACCAAAGCTGAAATCCGAATGAAGCTTCCTAAACTATGTCTCTGGTAAAAAGAGCACTATTACAGAGAAATTCTGCAGATCAAAATATACAGAGGTCTGTCATCCGTATTGTGCAGATGGCTGTCTTAAGTTATTTGGAAGTACTCGTAAAAGATCCCGTCATGAGTTGTTCTTTACAAATATGATGTGTTTCTGTTCAGCATGAATAGATCTGGGGGAGTGCACAGGCTGAGAGTGATCTGTGGCTACAACGTGGGGAAAAAAGAAATAGTTGAATTTAGAAGAGTGAAATACTGTTACCTAATCCCAACTATGATTTTTGAATTGTGGCAAAATTTAAGATTAGGTGGTTATATTTTACTATAAAATGAGACGTGCTTAATTCTGTCAGACCACCATCAAGTGCACTGCCCTAGTTACAAACTGTCTGCCCATCTTACTGTGGCAAAGGAAAAATTTGATTTTTTTTTTTTTAAAGAAAAGTAATGAAACCTACCATCAACAAAGTGACGAGGTAGAAATTCGTAAGCTTGTTGTAGAATGGTGTTGCACATTGCCTGCAAAATAAACTTACATTTCTAGTGTTGCATGATAGTGGTGCCTGATGATCCTGCTGAGCTGGGATATATTGCAGGAGGAGCATTGGAAGTATGCCATAAGACAGATTCCTCTCTTAGGATTGCCACTATTACTTATGATCTTGTCCTTGGCTTCACTGAGTATCTGAAGGTTGTTAAGTGGACTACGCAGTAGCTATTTACAAACAAAGGGGGTAGCAATTTGCTTCAGAAAAAAGGTTAGGAAATACAGGTAGCAGCAACTGGTTAGGACAGAACTGTGTTGAATGCTGTTATTGCATAATTTTGGTTCTGGGAGCTTTCACCCTATCTGTAAAACAATAATGTCTTTATATGGTGTTTCCTAAATCTGTTTATCCAGGATCTCTGTATCTTCTCCTGGAACTGCCAGTAAAGTTTTCCTAGCTGTCATCCTACAGCGATGATGTTTTCTTACCATATTCCATCAATTCTCTTACAATATTTCTTGTCTCATGTTAGTTTTTTTGATGCTTGCTCATCACAAAGCCCTTTGAGGCTTTAGAAGTATTTCCAAAAATGTCATGTATGCCTTCATCTTTTCTAAAATCCAGTTACCTTTATTTCGTTGCTTGCTTGCTATTGATTTTATGACTTTTTTTCCTTCTTTATTTGGTCCTGTCTTTTAGGTCAATAGCTTATATAAAATACGTAAGGCAACAATCTTGAGAAAGATGGAACAGATTGGGAGCAGGGGGAGGGGTAAATCTGAGTGGATTTCAATGAACCATAATGTATACCTGAAATAAAGACCATTTAAATGCTGTTATTGATCAACTATTAATGAAAAACCATCCTGTCATTGTTCTTAAAACATCGGTGTTTCACAGTTGGATATCTTAAAAATATGTTGCTTTTGAGAAGGGACTGCAGTATTAACCTAACTTTAATTTGCTTTTTATGAGGCTTTGGACAGCGACTACTGCTTCATTTTTTAAACAGGATTGAGTTTGAAATCACTGGGGACTTTAAAAATTGAACATATATTTAGCGTTGATTCTGGTTTATTGAAGGAGGAGTCTTTGAATGATGACACGGAGTTTGCAGAAGCAAAATTGTTTCTGTTCGTTTTAACAGAACTGATGCTTTTAATTACTTCCTTTCAGCACTTCCTCTCAGATTTGTAAATGCCCTGCAACTGGAGTTCATTATGGGGGTTTCTTCATTAGGTCTTTTGAAGAAAATATGTCCCATCCCAAGATGTGGTAGAAAACATTTAAAACAGCTTTACTGCATAAGTACTTGTTGTTTTCTTTTTTTTTTAAATAAATTGCTTGTTTTTCCTAGATCTATTCGTAAAGGTTTGTTTTGATCATCCAGAACTTATGAATTGCTCTCTTCTGTTTTCCCAGGTGGCTCGGGTATTCTATTATCTCTGTGTAATTGCACTGCAGTACGTTGCACCATTGGTAATGCTACTTCACACAACCCTGCTCTTGAAAACACTAGGTAGGCAAAATTGGATCAACAAAAATGTGTTGTCTCCTATACAGGGCTCTTACATTTTCAGCTTACTAAAGAGAATTTGAATGTATGAGTACTTTAATACAGAAATACGTTGTAGCTTCCTGCTACTTAAAACATACTGGTCTATGGCTTTTAAGCAGTCCTCATCCTCTTCTGTTGATGCTTTTGACATCTTTCAATTATATGCTAATTTGTTTGATTTATTTTTGAGAATTTGTGTAATACAAAAAATAGGGCTGTTTACTTCTGTTGAAATATTTGTCTAAAAAGTATTTTAAAAGTGAGTTGTATAAAGAATTATTGATTTAACCTTATAAGCATCTGTTAAATGAATTTTTTTCAGCTTTTCAATCTTAAGTGGTCTCTTTGAACAGAAATTGTGAGATACTGGGTTCGTGTCATTATTGGGAGATCTGATGTCACTCTGGGTTTTTTTTTGTTTATCTTCTTTCTTGTGAGGGATGTCTTTCACAGCCTGTCATGCAGTCGTGGCATTCTTTTCGTAAAATGTCAATGGAGATAGGCTTTAGTAGGCTGTGATTTATCCCATTCTAGGGTAGACAGCTACACCTGGTGAGGTGAATCATACCCAGCACTGACAGGGGTCTCAAGGCAGCTATATCATACGTAGATGGTAGGGTGTCAAAAGGTAAGGTGAATCCTACCCTAACAGTTTACTAGGATGATCAGGAAGCCATGCAGATGAATACAGTTAGTATTTACTAAATCTCAAAAAGTCAATATTTTTTTTTGTGTGTGAAAAACATATCTAAGATGATCTTTAGAGTGGCAGAAATAACAGAACTTGGATTTGATTATACAAATATCTGTTACTTGTTTCTTTTTCACAGGTAATTATTCTTGGGGCGTCTACCCAGAACTGAATTCTGACACTCCAGTAGAGAACAGCCTGCTTCCCAATTCAGTTTATTCTGAGTCTCCACCTGCTGATGGAAAGATGAAAGTAACTGTAGTACAAATAACAATGGCCTTGGGAAGCCTAAAGAATATTTTCACTCCACTCCTGTTCCGGGGACTCCTGTCTTTCCTCACCTGGTGGATTGCTGCTTGCCTCTTTTCTACAAGCCTTTTTGGGCTTTTCTATCATCAGTACCTGACTGTGGCATGAACAGGTCAAATGACAAAGCAAGCGTGAGGTCAAATACTTAGATACAAACCCAGGTACCCAGGAGGGGATGAAGAGAAAAGAAAACTATACATGAAGAGAAAACATATCAGAATTTTTTTTAAACACTTCCTCTGTGTTCTCAGGGTGAATATTCTTATAATGTTTAAAATCGCAACTGGGTTTGTTATTTTTGTTACCCAAATGGTAGGTAACTAATTGAATTATAGTATCGGGACTGACTGACATTATTGGGTGGCAGGTGGTGGTGAGCGTGCTGAAAAGATACGACCTCTGAGTATCTTAGTTTCCATAAACAGCAAGCCAACCTCTAAACTTTGTTTTAAGCATCAACAGTCAGTGACAGAACTGTGTTAGAAGGGTACTGGTTATAGTGATGGTGGCTGCCTATCAATTAAATCTTGAAACTGAGCCATACAATGGAAGGAGAGAGGGGATTTAAAAAAAAAAAAAAAAATATTCTGTTGGATAGCTATCAATCACTTTTCTCCATGAAAAATGAAATAATCCAACAGGACAAAAGAGATACTGTATATTACAGTAAGGAAAGTTGTATAAAATTTAAATTTAACAGGAATAGATGTATGACCTGACAGGTATTGCTGCCTAAATATTTTGCAGGAATGCTTGTGCAGTAAGAGAGGGGTTATAAAAAAATATATTATTTCAGTCCCTGCAGTCACTTTGAAGTAATGGCCATCTATATTGGTGCTAATAGTGATCCACAGATTCCATTTGGATCTTTTAAATTTCTTTTCAGGTAATAGATAAATTCCATTGAATTCACAAAATAATAGGAGATGATTAGTGACGCCAAACATTTCAAAACAAAACAGTTTAATCCTGCTGACTGAGAGTGTATGTGTCTGTGTAATGTACATATAAATATATATTATATATTAAATATATAATATATATGAAGTTATAAAATATGGAATCTTTATTTTAAATTACTGAATGTATCTTACAGGGCCGTGGGAGAGGGATGTATGTGTATCTAGTAATTTCAAGATCCCTTTTGAAAGGAAAATTGAATTTTTTCTGAACGTTCAGTTGAAAGGGCTATTTGTTTTTGGTGCCTCTTCAAAGGTACTTAGCTATACTAAAGAACTTATGCTCTTTTGGAAGAAAAGATCTACTTAAACTGTTAATCTTGAAATGTCTGCTCTGTCAGATGATGATTTTTGTCACTCTAATCTGTGTTATCTTGGCCATATAGTAACTACTAATATCTCTTGGCTTCAGAAATAAATTTTCTGTATAATAAAACAGCTACAGTAAGGAGCAAAGCATAAACTTTACAAGTTTTGCTTAACTGGAGAGATAGATTCCAAGTATAAAACCATTGCAAAACAAAGAGGATGACAGTTTTTCAGATGTTTTGTGTAATTGCAAAACAGGAATGGGAATTTATATGCAGTAGTTTTTTTAAAAAATTAATACTACACTTTGCAGAGGTCAGTGGGTTTTTTAACTAATACTAGCTGGTTTTATGTTAATGTTCTTTCTCTTGAATTTGTGTACAGCTTTGGCATATAATAAGCATTTATAAATGGAAAAGCTTAACTAAATATTTAATATGTAGCAAACCTACCATATGGGAAAACAAACTATCAATGAATGCAGAAAACCAAGAACTTAAGATGGGGATAAACTGTCTTACTGTGTTGAATGCCTTGTAAGTTATTTATTAGTTTATTAAATTGTATTTACTGATACTAGGGAAATATTTGTGCACACCATCCAGTACCTTCCGCATGCATTTGGGATGTCTGAGAACACTTTGCATGATTTTACCGGTTTCATTGCAGTATCGTATTTCAGTGCTCCTGGTGCTGAAAGCTTTGGTTTTTTTCACACCAGCTTTTCATAACTAATGGGGACAAAGGCTTAACTGTGTGAATTCGCCTAAAGAAAAATATTTGACTTCTTATATTCAGATCTCGAAAACATTCCTAGTAAATGTCTTTTGGATTAATAGAATGACAAAATACGACAGATCCAGCAATACTGGACTCCCTTTCTGTTAGTTCGAGATGTATCATTACTAGTAGAAGTAATAGGGCCAGCTTTTAAGTTATAGTTACGTATCCAATGT
Source organism: Rissa tridactyla (assembly GCF_028500815.1). Lineage (NCBI taxonomy): Eukaryota > Metazoa > Chordata > Aves > Charadriiformes > Laridae > Rissa > Rissa tridactyla. The sequence goes on from NC_071497.1 coordinate 6,001,233, forward strand.
ATTTCATTCAGGAAAATAAAACAGTGTAGTCCAGCCTGATTCTTATGGTGAACTTAGGCGAAGCAGCTCACTATATAGGAGATATTGTTGCAATCTGAAGAAAAGGAATGAACTTTGGATACTGGGGAAGACTTCAAAATAACGTTAAGTAACAGAGTTTCTGTTGGCATAGGTATTTATTCTGAAAGCTCGTAAGTAAAAGTGAACTGTAGTTCTAGAATATTGCATTCAGCAAAGGTAATTGTGTGTGTAGCCGAGCTTTACAGCGCTTTTGGTAAGAGCTCATGCTGTCTTATTCTTCAGACGTCACACTGATCACAGTGAAAAATAGGCACCTGGATGTTGCTAAAGTTAAGATCAACACTTCTGGCCATTGCTGTTTCATTGTTCCGCAGAACTGAATAGTTGACCTTCTGGTCAGCCGTCTGATCCAAGTGGGAGATGGTCTTTCTTTGGAGCCATTTAATCCTTACATGAGTCTAGGAGGCTTATTATAAACTAAAATATAGCAATAAACGCCTTTGAAGTGTGAGGTGACAGTGAAACTGGAGGGAGTGTATTGCTATAGTTGTGAGCAATGCTTCCTACAATTGTGTGATATGCTCAAAAGTGACTTTTAAAGCAAAATGGCAACGCTGACAGTCCTGACTTACATATATATTATGTAAGGTTGAAATGAGTACCTGCTCACTTCTTTAGTAAGTTACTTTAAAACAGCAGCTGGCAACTGCTTTTTTTTGAGACCTTTATCAGCATCTTGGGGTGGGGCGTGTGGGGGGAGAAGCATCTTGCAGAAATGGAAAAGCAGGTAAAACATGACTGGGAGATTAGCAGTTTTAATTCAGGATTCTTAAGCATTTTCTCTTGCTTTTTGCCCACTAACTACTTCATTTCTGAGAGATTTTAGAAGGAAAGGTGCCTTTGACAAAGAATCAGCTTTTCTTACTTTCTTCCTTCCTCAGTGCACATCTCTTTCTCACTCCAGTAATGTGACTTGTTAGCTTGACTTTTTTCCTGTCTATAGCTTTTTCCCTACGTTCCTACACAGAACTGACTGGGATAAATTAATTCAGGACTATATTTTGTTTTTGAAGGATTATTTCCTATAAGTACTTTAAATAACTTTGAATTCTAGCTGAAGTATAAACAAACTTCTTAATGAATGTTTAAACATTGCACTTTTATTATGAAAGTCCCTTTAGAGAGATTATTAAGATAGTGATAAATCCAAGTCTTCCAGCAACTTCAGGGAAGTCCATACGTAACACTTGTGTTATTTCCGAGCTTAGAGAAGTTGATTAGGAAAAAGAGAATGGATTATCACAAGCCTGCTCTTCCACTTTGCAGGCGATGTTCTCAGTCAGCACTTGTCCTCTTCTCAACCTGTAGGATTTGCCAGGTTTTGAGGTATTTTTAGCTGCATGGTTTTTCTTCTTCCAGACTTCTCTTGCATAAGAATCAACAGATGAAGAAATGGGGGAAATAGGTAGCATCAGTACAAGGGAACATCCTTGTGCAGAGGGACACACTTTAGAAAATTCATCTCTTTGACAGTTGTTCTTCACCTTCTTTGAGTCAGAAGTACTGGAAGATTTGTGGATAGAGATGTACACTTGGCTTACCTGGATTGTGAAGTCAAACTCGCCTACAAACAAAAATGCCACCAAGATACATCAACACAACAATTAGGTAGAATACCCGTTCTGTATAAAATGGTTAGTGAGTATGGAAATTTCAACTAACCTCAAAGCAAAATTTAAGTTTTGTATTTTGTCACAGTAACTACAGCTAAATGGTAATAAAGGTCTTGGATTTACCGCATAGAAAATTTAAAGTATCTAATCGTAAAGCTGTTGGAAGGTTCTACAAGGCAAAAGGCCTTATGCCTCTATATTCTCAAAGACCTCTGTTTTCCTTTTGAACATAGCGTATTTCTCCAGAGAAGATTTTTGGGCAGTTTTTGAAAGCTTCATGCTTTGCAGTATGACACAACTTGTGCATTTCTTAGCCACAAAACCCCCAGACTTAACCCCCGAGTTCATTTTGTCACTACAAAGTTACTACAGTGTTTTAGTTAAGACTGAAGAATTAAGTGCATGGTGAAAATGGGAACATGGAATGAACATCAGGCCAAAGAAAAACGTGTGTTCTCTTGGAGAAATCTTTCCATTGTGGCTGAGCAAAATCTTAATAAAAGAAGGCAACAACAGGTCACTTGTATCCTAAATCAAATATTAAATCTGAATGTTTACCATTATGAGTAAATAAGACTGTTATTTTCAGCATCTGCAGCCTAAGTCCTAAATCCCAAACAGCAAGTTAAGAGCAATATTTTGACCTCATGGATATTTACTCTAAGGACCATCTAGGCAACAAGTATTGAAGCCAAATGTCTGATCTAGTTAAGCAAGCTGATGCAGAGTAGTCAGTCCTGTGCTTTGGAGTGATTTTTTTTCTTTTTTTTGGTGCAACTTGTTCTTCGGCAAGGTCTGCCATGCTTTGTGGCCTTGGCAGTGCATGCACTGAAACGGATGGCATGTCTAATCTCCGCTCCTAATCCTAGGCTGAAAGGTCTTCCTCCTCTGCGGGAGGGGCCAAGATGTTATTTCAAGGCTGCTTTTACTGACATCTGTATATGCTGCACTTAACTCTTTCGAGTCTCTCACTGTGGACTGCCAGGAGAGTAATGCTGCACTGGACATTGTTTTGCATGCCAGTGTATGTGTATTTTTATAACTTTGATTTCAATGGCATTTTTAATGGAAATTATTTTTAATCCTGATACCATGGATCATATTTTCATTTTTTTTAATTAATATCAGTGCCTGCAACTAGAAGTCAAATACTTCTGCACTAAATTTTTTTTAAAACTTGATGTCCAGACTGAAGTGTCAACAAGTATGCAGTTTTATATTGAAGTGTGAAATCCATCTGTAAATACCAAACTTTCTCCCCTAAGTGATCACACATCAGTCAAGAATCCTTATTCAGATTTGCAGCGTTTCCCTCAACATGCTATCCGTATGACTGCTATTTATAAAACAAACACCTCAGTAGAGTTTTGAGTAGCTTTTTACAAACTCCTTAGTAGTAGGCCATTTCTGTTTATTTTATGATGCTGCTAAGTATTTTGTTTTTGAAACCTGGTTTAAAATACCTTATGCTTAAAGTCAACCTTTTTCTCTTTTACTCTGTTCATTCTAACTCTGCTTCTCTTTATTTTCTAAGCTTCAAGAATGCATGTTTATAGTATTTTTGATAAAAACCTAGGAAAAAGAAAAATGCACCAAAAATTTTGTTTCATAAGTACAGTTCATACCCATGTCATGACGTGCCAACAAACAGTTTTTAATTCTCCTGTATTCAGTCCTTCCTTTGTCCCATTGTTAACAATCGTGCTGTGTTTTCAGTATGTAAGCCTTTCTAGGAAGAATACATGTGGGGAAATACTCTGTAATAGCAATGACAGGAAACTTTGTCTAATGTTTCAGTCTTCCCATTTATGTGAGCAAATATTCATGTAAAGATGCTATTAAATGACTTGAGCCTAAAACTTCTCATAAGGTAGACTTGTTACAAATTGCACAGGGAACATCCTCCAAGCTGTAAATATTTTAGTTTAAACATGTCTCTCTGTTGCTGGGAACATACATAAACTCAGTGTTGTTCTGTTAATAGCCTTTTTCTTGTCTTTTTAAGTGAAAAGCACTAAATACTTCTTACTCTAGAGCAAACCTAAGAACAAAAGATTCTCCTCCCTTCATTTCAGTATTTGCCAAATGGGAAAGACTCTGATGTAATTTATGTAAGTTCCAGCTTCCTCTTATTGCTAAATTACTGTTAAAATACGATTTTTGTAGTTACAGCTTTACAAGCATTAAGACTGTCGTGCTTCACAGTGAAGATGGTGTCAAGTGGTTGTTGCATTATATCGACCTGTCCCGACCGGTGGTGCGTTACCTGCTGTTTCAAAACAAATTGTCTTGTTTGCTTTATGCTTTAGAGGTTCATTTGGGTCCATGAACGGGAGAGCGCAGCACATGTTGGAAAAAACTGGGGATTTGCTCTCTTTTGTGTTGGGGTTTTGTGGGCATTTGGTGGTTGATTTTAATTTTTTTTTTTTTTTGGAGTCAGTGTGGATGATACTTAGGTACAATTACTACAAATAATAAACAACCTACAGTAACATTGCATTCTTTTTGTACACTGTAGACTAAAGTGCCTAAATGTGGGTGGTCTCTAGAAGACATGCTTTAAATTTCTTGCATGTACCTTTGTAGTTATTTTGCTGCATAATAGAAGGTTAACTTTTTGGAAAGAAAATGCAAGGAATGCTAGCCCTTAAAATGGGGTTTGCTATAAAATTATTTTTTCGTTACAGTTTTTGACACGCAGAATGTTCGTGTGTGTTCATGGGTTATTACACGTTGGAGGCAAATAAGATTTTGAAGAAACCTTTTTCCGTCCTTCCGACTCTAATGATAATCTGACAGCTTTTCCCACTCCCTGACTGGTAATACAACACCCCACTGCCAGCTGTGCATTCAGTTTTCCTTTTTTTTATGGCCGGGGGAAAGAACTTGCACAATTCTGAAAGCGTTGACTTTGTAGGGACACCCTGGGTGTCACTTACGCCCGAGTTGTGCAGGCACACGAGTGACTTCAGCCAGGTAAGTAATTCTGTGTGAGCTCAGAAAGGCTGCGCTCAAGTTCACTGCATCCGCATAGATTTTTGGGGCAGAAAGAATACGAAAGAGCTGGATTGTAATGTGGCTGGCTGGCACCCAGCAAAGGGGCTCCGAAAGAAAAGGCACAAGTTACACCTTGTACCAGTTCTGTGGGATGCTGTTTAGGGTATTGAATAGCGAAACCAACCTCATCTTTCAACTACTTCCCTGCCTCTGAGAACGGTGAGAGCCGAAGGTGGAATCCTGCCTGGTCTGGCTCAGCAGGGAAATTAAAAAAAAGTGAGGAAACAGCAGGTGCCTACTCTTGAGTTAATTACGCGTTCTCAATGTGAAGTGCTGGTAAGTTGAGATGGTGTTGCTCATTCAAATCTACCAAAGGAAGCCTTCCTCCGAGGAAGGCTTATAAAAGCATTTTGAGCTTTTGGCTCTAAAAAGTGGCCGTAGCAATCTGTACTGTATGTAGTACACTGCTTGGGAAATGTTGCTCCAGTAAGCTCACCAAATGCCTCCTTACACTAGGTGTAAGAAATTACATTGCTTTTTTTACTGCAGAGCATTTACAAAGCTGGTTTTGTCTTGCTTAGTGTTACCATGTATCAGGCAGCTTTTTATTAATGTGAAAATAGTAAGAATTGGTTTGTCGTCTAAACACCTGAATTCCTTTAACATCAGTAAATTTTGTAACGTGAAACAGGATTATACTTTCTTACTCCCCATTCGTTCTGTTAAAATGTTATAATTTAACTTTGCTTTTATGACGCACACATGATTAAATTTACATCCATTAGTTGCTAATGGTAATACCACAGCAAATCTAAGAGGAACTGTGATAGCTGCTGTATATCAACTGCCCCACCAACTTGCTTGCCTTTGTAAAGCCTTGATCGTGTTAGACATTTAATGTCCACTGCAGCGATGCTCACGTGGTAATTTAGTGTCCCTACATGTACTCTGCATGCCTTGCATTTGTGCACTGTCAAAGGATAGAGTGTTTTGCAGTACTTTAGGTTTAAAAAAAAAAACCACCTTCCATTATTTTATATAGCATTTCCCGTATCCAAAATAGGAAAATTTCTAAAGCCAAAGATCAATAAATGTTTATTGTCTATTGGTGTGATTTTTTTTTCCTATTTTGTATTATACATCCCACGTGTTAACAATTTGTGCCAAAATGTCCAGGTTTGCCAAAGAACGTGTAGTACACAGACTTTTTCTCAGTTTCTGTGGTAGCCTAAATGGTTTATCTTCTTTTTTTAGAAATAGCGTAGACCATTTATCCCCTCCTTGTTTGGGGTGCAGCAGAATAAACAATTTTCTAGTATAAATGTAGATAATGCTGTATTCACATGAATGGCACTTTACCCATGAAGAACCACTTACGGATTTGATACAAATGTTTTCATTTCTGTGTGCTTTAGAATTAAAATTCAGGAACAATTTAACTTTCTGGAAAAACGATCAGCTGTATGCCATGGTGGGTGGAGGAAATTCTGAGTTTCCCACGATAGTCATGGGACTTACTACCTTTCTTTTTGACTGTCACCATTTCCTAATAGGAAAGTACTTAAAAATGGGTTGCATTTGCTGTCTTAAAAAAAAAGAGAAGGAACGTGTTTAAAAACATATTACATGGTCTCTTCTATTTGTTTTGTCCTAGCAGCACTAAGAAGGAATATACTTAAAGGAATGACATCTTGTAACCTTTGGTTTTTTTTAATTTGATTTTTTGAATAGCAGATTTGGTTATGCATGGTTTTTCTTTCCATCTGTGCAACACGTACAGGTGAATGATGTCAGAACCGCTCAGATAGTTCTGCAGTGGTAAAAAAAAATCCTTGAGAAAGCAGCATCCTTTAACCTAAAACCGAGTTAGTACCAAAGACCCCTTCAATTGTAAAGGACGGTCCTGTTGCAGAGAGGAAAAATGCCCAGCAGTCCCTAGGAGAAGCCAGTCTTCATTTTTGGGATGGGGATTTGAAAGTGTGCGAGGCATTTGAGCTGTGGGATCCTCTCCTGAAAGTGACCAGCCTGTCCCAGACAGCAGGGTGAATTTAGAACCATGGTTAGGAGGAAGGTAGTGAGCTATGGTGGGAGATTTGTTTGTGTCTCAGAAGCCACCTCGGCCTTCTGCTTTCTCCATGCCACTTGAAGCCTGAGACTGCCTTGGGACTCTGCAGTCCCCAAGACTTCACAGTAGAATGGGTGTTTAGCGCAGTGTGTTCTTCTCAGCAGTTTTTATAGTCTGTTCTTCTGCTCTGGGAGATATGTTGATGCTAGTTTGCCACTTCAGGTTGTTCAGTGGGTGCTGAAACAGTGTAGGTGCTTCTCAAGATTTATTCTAGGCTAGGTTTCTGCATCTACGAAGTTTGTTGTGTTTAACCTGCAAAAGGTCTTTGGTGTCAAACTCTGCCGTCAGCTTACTCAGGCTGCTGACTCTACAGCATCTTTTCTGCCTGTGAAGTGTCCAGGCAAGTTGCCTGGAAAAAGCATCCATCCTTCTGCTAGCCACAGCCCTGGTTGCTGTGGAGGTGCGTGCTCCGCTCTTCCAGCGCTTCACACTCACCTGCTCTGCAGCCAGAAGCAGCCGTGTGAAAGCGTTGGCAGCGTGCTGGAATGGAAGGGAGTCTTTGATTTCAAGGGTTATATGACGTGTTGCTTTTGGACCGACGAGGTTCACACTCTAAAGCCCCACTGACTTTAAAGGTCTTCGGGGAGGAAAACGAGCAAAGCTGACCTCTGCTGTCAAGTGCAAGCATGCATGAGTCAGTGTAACAGCCTAGGGATTATCCAACTTCTAAAAATGCTGATTTTATCTGAGTATGTCCTGTGGTAGGGTGAGGCCCAGAAGTGTACTCCAACCAAGAGGTCACGCATCTGCTACCTGTCCTGTGCTAGCTGGTCTGGACAGGGCTGAGAAAATAACGATGATGTTGCTGGTTTGATTCAGATTTTGTGAAGAATTTTCAAAGATGATGTAACAATTATTGTTGCTTGTCTGCTTGACAGACAGGCTATTAGCTGGTGGACAGCAAAATAGATGTGGCAGAGACAGGGAGGTCACTCTTTTGGAGAAATGTTCAGTTTCCCTCTAGATCTACATTAAAAAATAGAAAGCAATTTGTTATATTTGTTCTGGAGTCAATCCTGCAACATTTTCTGCTTCCCGTAATATCTGTGTGTTTAAAGACCCCTCTGAAACACTGTTGTGGGTTAGCATTTTGCTTTCCCAGGGGTGATGGGTCTGGGGCAAGGGCAGCTTCTAAGTTCATGAATTGTGGAGCCATTTTGTAATTCTGTTGCTCTTGAAAGCCGAAAGGAAAACAAAGCATCCATCTCCGAGTTATGAGATTCACAAGCTACTTTCCATGATGCCCACGTTCTTCCCACCTGTCAAATCTGAAAGCAGTTTTTCAGCGAGTGTAGAACTTGTGTGATTTCCTGAAATGCGCATTTTTATAGGTGTATGGGGTATAGCATGAAACAGTTGTGCATGTGTCAGATACTAAAAGAATACGAGCTCTTAGTTGGAGTTAGATGTATCTGACCTTTTCCCATTCATTTGGATTATTTTGGGTATGGGACAGATGTGCAAGTTTTGGTCCCAAAGTCTGGTTTTCTTCCTTGGGTGAGCACGTGCTATTCCACTCCTGTTCTTGGTGTCAGCCCCATTAGAAGAGTAAAATATAAAATCTCCTCCAGCCCAAACATCTGTATCTGGTCCAGATGGCCGGTTCCCCTGTCCTCTTGCTCGTGGAGCGGGATTGAGCTGTTACTGTCACCTCCCAGGCAACAGGAGCTCGCGGAAGTGAGGAAGGGGACAGCAGAGTCAAGGAATTCGGGCTGGAATTTACAGAATGAAAGACACAGGAAGCATCTGATCTGGACAGGGATTCCTTGGCCACAGGGAAGTACAATGTGGTAAATTGGCTGTTCAATATATGCTAGTAAAAGCCATCTAGGAGGTGAGGAGTGAAAGTGACTCCAATTTTAAAAAAAAAAAAAAAAAAAAAAAAAAAAAAAAAAAACACGAAACCAAAAGCCAACAAAGGGGTGAGTTGGAGGTTGTGTAGCGCAGGGTAAGTGAGACCAGTGCCATAGCACTGCAGGGCGAGGTGTTGCGTGTTGGTTGTTTTTCGTGGGAAAACCTGGGAAAGCTGTGGAGGATTTAAGGACTGGGAAAATGACTTTTAGTGAGAAACGTAAGAACTCTGCAGAGTATCAAGGGTAGATTCAGACGTTAAAGTACCTTAATGCGGAATAAAAATTGCATAGAGAAGGACTCCAATCTTAGAGGAAGACAGAACAGGAACCAGAGGCTGCAACCTGACACTAGATAAATTACAGTAGCAGAAAATGGGATTTTAACAGGGAAAGTCACTAATTGCATTACAGCCTGAAGTGCTAAATTCTCCACTGCATAGTCTTCAGAGATCCTCTCTATAACCTGCTATGGGTGAGCAAGTTACTGCTCTCAATACAAGGATAGTAACAAAAAGTAAAGGCATCAGGGGACAAACAACTAAACCAATGTTTAATTTAGGTTTGTTCTAAAAATTGGAAATTTGGAATTTTTGGATTGGCACTGCTGTGGCTGGATTGCCGCGTGACTAGCAGGAGACACGCAGACAACATTTCTTTAACATATTTGAAACCTGGACTAAGTGTAGCCGTTCCTTTATGTTGCACAGGTTTTAATGCCTTTGAAAAGTTGTAAGTGGCAAAAGAATTTAAAATACAGTTTTGCTGATATCTAGGAAAAAAAAAAGTAAATTTGAAAATAAAGAACTGTAAAGTAAGAAAATAGCAGTATTACTTTCTGTCTTTCTAGAAGCCTAGTGATATCTTAGGAAAGAAGATTCTCTGGAAATTCTAAAAGATGCTGAATCTAATTCCATGTGGACTTCCATGGACTCCATTCAAGAGTGGAGTCAGAACATGACTCTTACAAAGTTAGAAGTGTAAGTCTCCAGCACTTGAACTTTTTGTTCTGATGCTACAATTTTGTGATTCTTACTTCTCAGCTGGAAATAGAGCAGATGAGTTCAGGGGGTAGATGAGAGATCAAGAACTTGCGCTTCAATGTTAGTTGTGGTTTTGGCTTTCCAAGCAGCAGAAGTTGTTCTTTCAGCAGGAGGAGACTTGCTGTTGTTCTCACTGGCTTCAAGTCTGAGCTGGCAATTTAAGGTCCCACTTCTCTTAAATGCCTGGAGGTAAGAACCGTTTTGTTCTTTTCCGCTATGTGTTATCATCATTGTTGTTACTATTAACCCTTGGGTGGCTATATTGTTGAGAAGTTTTTGCTACTCTCAAGATAACTCTATACTTTGGAGACACATCCTCCCCTCTTCTCCTGCGACTCTGTCTTTTCATCAGAACCTTGCTAGAGAATTGGATGTCTGATGTAGTTCAAGCAAGATGTTGTGGTTGGTTTGGGATATTTCAGTAGGAATTCAGAGGTTTCTTGTCTGTTATCAAAGTCTTCATAAGCTGGATTTGATACTTTCTCCCTTAGTAGCATCTATGTTCTGTAAATATTTTTTTTAACTCATATCTATTCCTTCATATCTTAGTTTTCACTGCGGAGTCCGCTCTCTAGAGCACAGATTTTAGATGAGGGGTGTTGTTTTCAGCAGAGAAGCCTTCGTAGGTGCCGGCTGTGTCCCTTCGTCCATCCCAGGCACACACTCACCGTCTCTCTCTGCATCCCGTACTCCTGTCTCCTCCTCACCACGAAGAGGGACATGGGACACCTGCACTCCCCCAACGTCTGTAGTTATGGATTCAGCCCATTATTACTCACCCCATGTATGTTCATGCAGACTGCTACGGTCTTCCTGGTCTCTTTTCCTCCTACCCTTGACTACAAGCCTGGTTCTTTCAGCCCTCCCAGACAATCACCTCCCAAGCTTTAGTAAGACACCCTGTTAGTGTATCTCACAAATAACTCTGCCTCTTGTTTTGCAGCAACGTTGCAACACTGGTTCGTAGCTGGATATGTGGTAATTCCCAGATCCTTTTATGCAGTACCATTACAAGACAATTATTCCCTATTTTTGTATATATGCTTTTTTCTTTTTTATTAAGTAGTTGGCACTTTGTTGTGTTTCTTTTTTTAAAAAAAATATTAAATTTAGAGCATTTTTGCAATGCATAAAAGTTACTTTAAATTCAAGGTAATTGTAACTTGAGTCCATTAGATTTAATATGTGTCTTCTATGCAAACATAGTAGGATCATACAGTCATAGAATCATGAAATAGTTTGGGTTGGAAAGGAGCTTTAAAGATAATCTAGTCCAGCCCCCAAGATGCTAAAGGAAAACATTGAAGCATATTGTCCTCATAGGAGTGTGCACACAGATGTATTATGTATATATATTTACATGTATGTATTTTTATATATAAACACCACCTCCGTTATATACTCCCCATCTAACAGCAAAATGCTCACAGTAGTTCTTCTGTGAAGTGTCCTAACCGGCCTGTAGGTGCTTCATGGTCTTTATCCATATATTCTAACCTGTTTATGAAAACTTCCTGCTGCATTGCCTCGAAGACGTTAATAAAGGCAAGAGAGATAGCATCTCTAACTTTCCGCTTCCCCACCAGGCCAGTTGTCTGAACGAAGGAAATTGGGTGGGTTGGACATGATCTGTCCTTGGCAGGTCTGTGTTCGCTTTCGTTATCGCTTCACCCTCTCAGAGTTTACAGATTGATTAGGAATCTCTTCAGGGTGTGTGTCTGGGTGCTGAAGTTGGGCTGAGTGGTTAATAACCCCCGTTACCCCACACTTTCTAAAGGTGGACCTTGTATTTCCCTGCCTTCAGCCTCAAGAAACTTGTTGTCCTCCGTGAGCTTTTTGGGGCTGGTCGTTGATTTTGTGTGGTGACGCTTTTGGCCAGTGCGCTAAGCACTCCGGTGACCTTCCTCAAGCACTCCTGATTAAATGCATCTAACTTTTCTTAATATTTGACAGTCTTTTCTTTCTGTATCCTGGTCTACCACTGCGAATGATAAATAAAAAAGTTAAGGAGCATTCCAGCCACTTATTTGTTTAATTTCCCTATTAAGTAATAGACAGCTATTCATTTTCCTTCTTATTTCCATTATCCCTTAGATATTCTTAGCTTTCTCAGTTTTGTCCCTGTCTGCCTGTTGTAGATATTTTTTTTTTTATGCTTCCTCTTATTTGTGTGCTGTTGTTTGGCTGTTCTTGTTCCGAGTTTGGTTGTGAAAGAAATCCCACCTTCTTCTTGCTCTTGATTCCTTCTGTCCTTCCATGGTACCGTTATGTATCATCTCTCTTTACTCCCACTAAAGAAGTCATGTTTCTTATATGTTTTAGAGACAGAGCCGTTGCAAGAGTTGAAACATACTGAAGTCACCCCACAGCACAAATTTATCCTGTTGGGAAAGCGTGTAAAGTCCACCTTTGCTGCCTTTCATAATTTCTGTCAACTCCACAAATTCCTGATGTTTGCGTCTATAGAAAACAAAGTTATTCTAAACTCACAGAAAAAGGATTCTTATTATAGAATTAATAGTTGCTTTCAGTGGGATGGTCTTTATTTTTACCAGATTTTGATTAATACGGTGCTTTCCATCTGTGTTCTCTTAACTTCCCAATCAACACAAAAAAACTCATAGGCGTTTTCTGTCCATCCCAGAGCTGTAGCAAAGAAGGAAGTAGCCTTCTGTGGAACGCATTAAATAGGGACAAATATGCCCAAAGTCAGCTGTTGATGTCTCTGATGCAGACTTATATGAAACAGAGCAGCTCTCCAGCAGGGCAGGAAGAGATGCCCTGAAAGTTGGCTTATTTGCTTAAGTGGATTTAGTAGTATTTCTGCTTTTTAACAAACAAATTAGGTTATGTTAACATCACTCCAAAATACGGAGGGGAAAAAAGTTTTGAAGTGGTCAGGGCACGTGCTGCTTATATAAAATATCTTTCTGCAAATTTTATTCCTGTTTTTACTTCCATCTTGTGTTTCTTTTGATTCAACCACATAAAAGTGTAACGGGTTTATTTTTCACAAGCTCTTTGCTGGGAAAGGGATATTATATCTGAGAAAATGACTATGCTAAGCCTTTCACATACAAATGTTTCCTATACTTAATAAAAAAAATGAAATTGTCAGAATATTAAAGAAATTTTGTCTGCTGGCGCTTACGTGTTTCAACACGTGTTCTGTTGTAGATGAAAGTGCAACTGGTAAAGACTCAACATATTTATTTACTGATGGTTTCATCATTCTGTACTCAAATAAAAATGCCAGGCGTCAGCATCCGTGTGAAAATATCAGATTTTAGAAGCAGCATCGAGGAAGTGTATTTTGGTTGTAAGAAAATCAGAGGTTGAAGAGTACAAGTGCGTTGAAGGTAAGTTACTGGTGAAGTGAAGAGGATGAGGAAGGTGGGCTTAAGCTCACCTCCTGAAGCATCTGTGGCCATAACCTTTGCGTCCTGGTTTTACTGCAGAGACTTTGGCACGAGAAAAGTCCTTGGGACACGAGCAAATCTTGCCCAGGCACTTGACTTGGGCCAATACACTTCACACCCATGTGGGACTTGAATCCTTGTCCTCCACAAGGCTTTTCTTAGACCTTCTCCCCAAAAGGTCCTCCCGCCTTTCCGTGGCATGCCCAGTTTTCAGGACCTTGTGAGGTTTCATGTAGTGAAGGCAAGAAAAAACAAGGCGAAGTGTGAAACTATCTACTACTAAATTTTAGGCTCTGCTTTAACCTCTACTTAAAAATTATTTGACTGGATTTCGTGGTTGCAGTGTCTCTTTAGCCTGTCTGCTACCTACTGTAAAATTAAATGCAAGGGAGGAAGGGAGGGGTAGAAGCTGAGTGCTGAAAAATGGCTACTGCTGGTGCATGTGAAAAATGATCACTATGCAAATGACCTTTCCTATAGGAAATTTTAAAATAATGAAATCACTTTAATGTACTTCTAGCAGGTCATTCAATTAAAAGGGTTTTAAAATTAAGTTTCCGCTGCTGAAGAAACAAAATTGCAATGAATCTGAATTAGCAATGTAAACAGTTTGTTTAGCGGGTAAATGCGAGAGCACTGTGTGGCTGGGAACAGGGGGAGGGAGTTTTCACAGGGCAAAGCGTTCAAGCCTGTCTGTCTCTTAAATCTGTATGGAGACCCTGGTCTTGTTTTGCTATGCTGGCGGCTTTTGAACTCGGGCGTATATCTAACTGGCTAAGCAAAAGCAAATTGATACAGGATTTAGACATAGCAGTGTTGGGTTCACCGCAACTTAGAACTGAGTTCTCTTTTCTTCTTGCCCATGAAAGGTCACCCCTTGGTTGAGGGCTGGACGTTGCCCCAAGGATGGGGAGCAATCCCGAAGTCCTGGGCAGAGATGGGGTCACAGGACGAGACCCACCACGTTCACATGGAAGTTAGTTCATTTCTCCTAATGAGAACTCCCTTTCACAGGGCTGGTTTTAAACTCCTGAGATACCCGAGGAATGTTATTTGCTTACTTTTGCCTGTATTTTCTTTTTTATGCAGTGTTCTGCGGGATTCCCATTCTGGTCCTGCTTCATCCTGTGCTTTTTCTTTGTACTTTGAGTGAATTAGCGCATTCTGAGAGCAGTTTCCTTTTAACTTCTGTTCACTGATAAAAGTATGCATAGGTTTTACACACTAGGTAAGTGGAAGGTTTGCAAGGGAATCTGGTCACTGACACTTACTTAGTTCCTGCTGGATCAAAAGGGATAGATTTTGATTAATTTGAAAAAGGGAAGAAATTTTAATTGAAGGTTTTGCAACTTAGTGACTAGTTTATTGTGTTGCTTGATACAAAATATAGTTCCAAAATTAGTGTGAAGTACCGGTTTTAAAACCACTTGTAAAAACCAAGAGTAAGCACATGTAAAAATTAATTAGAGCTGTGTGAAGCTGTTCCCTGGTGATTTGAACTGTGGTGCGTATGCCCTCCCAGCCACCTCAGCCGCTGCTGTGTCGCCCATTGAGTTTGCAGCTGGCTCACCTTGTTCATTTGTGCTGACCTGGTTTATCTGATTACTTTTGTTGGCCACAGAAGGAGAAAGGAATTAAAAAAAAAATAAATTAATTAAATAAAATAATAATAAAATGAAAAGTTGCTTCTTCCAGTTCTGGCAAGGCTCTCCTTTTTCTCCCTTGCAGCCACCTCTGTTTCACGTCTTGCAAGCGTGAGATTTCTTACGCACCACACCGTGTTGCTGCATTTATAATAAACTTCATCAGGACATCTCTCTTCGGGGCTGTTCTTGGGGACAGGGACAGGAGGATTCTTGCAATAACAGTGTGTACAGAAGAGCGTGTGCTGGCAACACGTGTTTACACTTCAGCAGTAGGAGAGGAAGTGTTAGTTCAATAAAAAAAAAAACAAAAACAAAACAAAAGCCAAAAGACCTTTCTGTTCAAGGGACTAACATATTTGTGAATTAAATGAACAACTGTGGCAAAGCTCATGTTCTCTTATTATTTTGATTTTTCTTTTTTCATTGCAGAAGTTGAGCTATCCTCCTCCCACACACCAGTGTTCATTTGGTTTAGTGGCTAAACTGAGATATCCACTATTCACACGACTTCCCAGTCATGAATGTCTAACCTAGACAATTCAATACTGCTCTCTGCTGTGTGCTGTGAGTTATAGGAAAAACATGCTAAGCTTAACATATTTGTTAACATATTTTCAATACCCAGCACAACATGCCTCAAGTGTGCATCTCCTGACCATAAAACACTTTCTCTGCTAAAGGAAATATCTCTGGAGATTGGTCACTCCCTATATGTTTGGGTGTTCGGTTTTTTTTTTGTTCATGGGATGGCTATTAAAAAATAGTTTATGATAGCTTAGCCAATGTTGCATAAGATAACTGTGATTTTATTTTATTTTTTTTTTTAATCCACAAAGTTTTTTGAATTTGATTACATAGGAATCCAGGAAAAGGTTGTGGTTCGGTGTGGTTTTTTTTTTTTTGTGTCCTTATGACCACTTCTATTTTTTGCACTTGGTGAATAACAAAAATGACAAGGGAAAAATACATAACAATTTCACACCTGAGATTGAAGGAGTTGATTACCGTCATTTTGGTGATGTGCCTTTTATACGTCTGCAGCGGTTAAGAAAGAATTTATGGTTTGGAGCGCGAGCACTTTAGAATGATTCAAAATTATTGAAGAGCTACAAATTTCGTAAAGTGCTTCAATTTGTTAGTGACTCGAGCGGCATTGTAGTGAGTTTTGTAGGGCTTTTAGTACGGTCGTATGCACAACCTATAAATGCTCTTGTAATCTTCCCTAGCTTTTTCCGCCCCCCACCTCTCCATGTGTTGGTGCTGGTGCTCGTAAGGCTCCCTCTGATAATACCAACACTTCTCTTCAGCGGCAGCATCCTGGCCTGGGTGGATGGGAGGGAGATCACTGCAACGCTACCCTGATGAAAATATCCGGATGCTGGTGGGGACATTAGTCACGTTAAAGGTGCATTCACGTGGGAAAAGAGGATGCATTTCACTCTCACGTGCTTACTAAACAGTTTGAGAAACTGAGATCCGAAAAGGCTTGCTATTTTGAAAAATAATCCTACCACACTTGAAAAGAAAAAAAAAAGAAAAAAGTGCTAAGTTGTCACCTTCTTACTCCTGTGTACTTACTTACTCTTTCTTATTAACTCTTGTGGCCATGGAATTACTTTCTTATTGTAGAGAAACTCTCTCCTTATGTGATGACATGATTCGGTTATTTTGAGTGTAAATCACAGTTTTTGCACATGCCTTCTCTTGATTTTTCTCCTCATTTTGCAAAGTGGCACGAGAACAGTTCGGTTTGCTTAGCGACCTCAACTGCCCATCCCAGTCAGGCAGGAATGCCTGAAAGCTGTGATTTTGTAACACGAATGTTCTGCCTTGAAATAACAAAGAACACTCACATACCCTATCAACAGTGCATTCCCTACTCAATATTAAAGTAAAATTTCCTACCAAATTTACACTAAGTTTTCTGCAAAAAAACTTGATTATTTCCCCCCGGCCCCCAGCATTACACATTTGGAATGACCTGTGTCTTCCCTTTCACAGTCTGCTTTTGACTTTTGAAATCCAATATCATCTTAGCTGTGATACAAATTGCACTTAGTCTTATGAATGAGCATAAACCCAAGATCATAAACGTCCTGGTCTGAATCCTCATGGTGAGCAAAATTTATGCGTGTCTCTTTGGGGATGCGTACCTCTTTTCTTGGGGATTGGATCGAAGCAGGTGTCATTAATTGGCTTCCCTCAAAGTTGATGGAAACTTTCACCCAAGGGGAAGAAAAACCCAAAAATACTGGAAAACAAAACACTAGTATACACATACGGTTTGTGTTGGTATTCACCGATACCGGTATTCATCCAGCTCTACCCGTAATGGAGGAAGACTTCCAAAGAGAGGAAACTCTTTGGAGCACTTTTATTAAGAACACTTCTGTGAATTAACACGTGATTACAGACATGCCATGCTCTGTACAACTATAATTTTGAAATACTGGGAGTAAGGCACTGGCAGTCTGGTTTTTTATTTGTAGCCTCTCAGATATCTGACCTTTTCAGAGGCAACTAGGAGAGCAGTGCTCAAAGACAACTGTGTCAGTAGGGCAAACGCAGTTATGGACAGTCTGATTCAAAAAAATAGAAAAAAAAAAAAGGCAAAAAAGAAAAGAAGTCTCACTTGTGAAGCTGCAAATCCCAAGAAGTTTGAGATATTGCAGTTGATTAACCATCAGCTCATCAACTTGGTGGAAGCAGAGCTGAGCCGGGGGTGAGCGCCTGCTAAAAGCCCCCTGTGCGAAGGGGTGAGAGATTTGGCAGCTGGAAGGGAACAAAGGACTTGGTTTGCTTTATTTTAGTCTGCAAAGTGCAGCAGCCGTTCAGTCAATGGGTGCCCACCCTGCCCTCTGGTCGCACCCTGAGCACTGGGAATTTGCATTCCCATCAATGAAGCCGGACACGCCACAATGGGGGTACAAGTGCTGGTGAGAAAAGGAAGATGTGAGTCCAGGTGAGAATTCGGGTGATGTGGCAACAAGGACAAAGAAATAGGGCTGCGTTGGAAGCAGTGGCAGAGCAAAATACTACAGTATCAGGGATGCTGCAGGTGTTTTTTCCCCCCAAATCTGTGCCATCTCTCTGCGGAGGACGGTGGGCAGATGCATTGCAAAGTCCTGCTTGGGCTGTGTCAGGCTCTGTCTCAGAGTTTCGTCCTTCCTCCAACAAGTCAGAGCAACTCCTCTTCTTCAGAGCCACTTTGGAGCCTCCAACAACACAATTTTACAGCTTGTACAACCGCATGGGTCCTTCTTCCATCACTTCTCTTCCATCAAAATTGTTTCCCACTGTTTCTTTTCTTTAGGTTTCATGGGTCATTCCACATCACAAGGGAATGGTCATCCCTTACCATTTCACAGCTGTAACTTTTCACTGTATGCTCCCTTTTCAGAAATGAGCAGCTTCGTTATCATTTGGGAAACATCCGCCTGCTCCAGTGACGTTTCCATCAAACTTCCTTCTGCCCTTTGCCACAGTCACTAGCATCCCACAGGTGGTACGGCAAGTCACCCCTCCCCAGGTTGTCACTTATTATTGCAGTTGCTCTTGGATGGTGATCCCTCCTGATATATATGCACATGTAATGTTGTGTATATAAATAAAGAACTGCAGGGGAGGAAAGCATAGTCAGAAAAATGACTCACCTCTTGATGTAGTGCTCTCTCTTCCCTTTCTACCACCCACCTTCTCCTCCCTTCTGAAGGCCAAGACCTCCTGCCACCTCATACGTCTCCCTGCAACCTTGTGCAAGTGAGTTCGTTGCCGGATTCCTCTCTGCCAGAGAAATCTCTTCTAGAAGTTGCTCAGCTGTGGCCTCAGCAGCAGGGTTTGATTGATGGATGGTTCGTTCCCCCCACTGTGTTATTGAGCGATGCCTACACGCCTGGCGGTGGTGATGCCCAGGTGATGTATATGTGTCTCCCTGCATGAGGATCAAGCTATCAGTTTCTGAGACGGGGTAATTTAACTCCCTGCACCTGGTTTTAAGATAAGCCGAAAGTTCAGCCGGGGGGATGGGGGTGTAGCAGACCGCTACCTCACTCCTTGTTTTGGGTCCAGTCTTTGCAGGTTGAGCTGTGACGTGGCTCTACTGCCGTGGGGCTCTGAGTTGTTTTCTTAACAAAGTGTGAAAAAGTATAAATACAGGTAAGAGGGAAACAGAACGGGAAGTGCGGCTTTGGGGTATTTGTTGCTACGTGTCAGTGCTAACAGGAAAGTCTTCTGGAAACCCTGTGCTACACCTAGAACGTAAAATTGCATCTGTTTTAACAGATTTTGGGATGTACTGCTCAGGGAAACACTTTGATAAGACACTTTAAGCACAGAGGACATCCTTTTTAGGACAAAGTCGCAGAGGTGTAAGCAGGAATAACCTCTGCCCACAGCTTGATTTTAAATACTATTACACAAGGGCATGTGAATTAACCGTGAGACCCCTGGGTGGCAGAATAAACCTATATGGCCAACTTAGAGGGCTTTTGCCGAACAACAAAATGTAGAATAGTTGGCTGACTGAATAATTTGTTGTTTGTGGGGTTTTTATTTTGTTGATTTTTTTTTGTTGATTTTTTTTTTTTCTTTTTAAATTATTGCTGTGCCACCCCAAGAAGGAACCAGTGCCTGGAATCAAAATCTCAGCTAGTCGAAGTTGCTGAGTTCTCGTTTAGCCGCTACACCGTACATGCTTTACGCTGCCAACTGCTCCACATTCAACAAGTTTTTATTTCGAGGGAATTAGGGCCGTCGGCCACAGGAGTAAGCACGTACCGAGAGTCCTCCAGCTGGAGGCCCTTCGTTTATGCGCCGGTTTCTCCTGGAATTGGCTGGGAGACTCAACGGCAACATCTCCCTGTTTCTCTGCAAGGGACTTAAATATCTGCATAGATGAAGGCAACAGGATTACTCATATGTTTTATGTTAGGCATAATTAAGTATTCTTAATTGAAATACATTTAATTAAGTATGCTTAATTAATAAACTGAAAATGCCTTTGCATCAGACTAATCAAAGGTATTTTGGGAGAATCAAATAATTAAGAACCTTCTATTTCTGCATCTTTAATAGCTCTTTAACCAAATAATTTCAAACAAGGTCTGACTTATCAAAGCAAGAAGGTTTTTTTGGTATTTTGAATTGCATAACTTCAGTACGTTGTGCACTTAATAGGTTTATAAATTTTAGAAACAATTCCTGTAGACTCTAAGTGGGCTCCGCAAGGAGTGAAATAATTAACAACTGTTATGAAATAAGTAAAAAAAGAGGAGGAGGAGCCTTTTATTTCCTGTGGCTGCAGGTGTACGTTGCTGCTGGTGGCAGGGCTGACCTGAGCGACAGGTTGTGGTATTCCTTAGGTGACTTGAGTATTTGACATTATTAGTAAATAAGCGGCTTTGGTTCATTTTTTGGGCTGTTGTCAGTCCTGTACCTTTCCTGGGAATGGATTTTAACTTCAAAAAAGTAAAAGGATAATTTTTTTGTGCATTTTCCGACTGACCACTTACCTTTGATAAACGTTCCTGCATAATAAGAAGAGCCCTTTGGGGGGGAAAAAGGGTGATAATGGACACTCAGCATTTTAACAAGGGGATCCTACAAAATGTCTTTTGGCCTGTGAGAGGGCAAAGTGTATTAGCTTTCCAGGAAGGTGTGGGTTTCAGAAACATAAAGGTTTGTTTTCCTTTGTTGATAATAATAATAATAAAACAATAACAAAATTATTATTAATTATTGTTAATGATATATACAATATAATATAGAATTATATTAATATAGTAATATATTCATGATATAATATAACAATATATAATAATATATTATACATAATTTATATATTATATATTATTATAATTAATAATAATAGTAGTAATAATAATAATAGCCGCTCATATGTGTGGAAAGCAGCAAGCCCATCTGAACTAAATGCGCTTGCTGCAAATGTTCCCACAGATTCCGGTGCATCCACAAAGCATTCCAGCCCCAGTGGCAAAATCAGGGGGTGGAGGTGAAGTCTCAGCAATTGCCCCAGGAGTAAAACATCTCTTCTGGAGTCTTTTTTGCTGCCCCTCGGGGACGGCAGCTTCGCCCCCAGCACCCGCTGCAAGGTACCCGACGTGCTTCGGCATCCAGGTCATCAAAGGAGAGGAAGGTTTCCTTCCCCTGCAGATAAACCAGACTGGAAAGACGGGAAAGTACTTGCCTAGCAGAATGGTGGGGGTTTATTTTAACAGTGCTTTGCCTTTTCGCAGCTGCCCTCAGATCGCTTCAGCAGAGCGATGAAGCACGCGTGGCGTTTGGCCCGTTTATATTCATTCTATTAGCCCGGTCTCTTTCCTCACATTTCTGCCATTCTACGTGCATAGACTCCCCAAAAACTTTCCCCGCTGAACCAAACAGGTTTGTGCCACACCTGTGAGGGAGGTGACAGGTCCCCAATTCCATCACACAGAACAACATCAGGAGGAGAACAGGAGCAGAGGTGAGAAGGCAGGATTTGTGTGCCCAGCTCTGTGGCAAAGCCCCTCTAACCAAACCCCGCCAGGCGTTACTCATTTTGGCTCCTGGACCATGTTCCTGTTCCCCAGAGGCAGATGTAAAGTGGTTTTGTTGCTGGAGGAAGAGGACACAGAGGCAGCATCCACAGCAGCCTCTCCGGATCATCACCACACAGAGATTTTCCCAACTTAGACAAAATCCTGCAGGTAAATTTTCCAACTGTTATGTCATTTATAAGGAGGGGCAAAACGTCTGCAAAGAAAATAGGAAGGGTCTGGTCTTCAATAATTCTGTGAAGCTTTGTGCCTTAATAAAATCAGTTTCTTAGCAAATTATCTGGTGAGAGGAAGAGAGGGATTGCCACCTCCCTGCCACTGCAGTGGATCCATCCCAAGGACATCGTGGGAGCTGTGGTACCCTGGGCTCCTCTGGCTGGTGAGGGAGGCAGGACACAGGCTGGAGGAACCGGCTCTCGCTGGAGAGTTTTCCTGAAATCATACAAAATTGCTGTAGGCGTTTCAGCAATCACGTTGGTGTTTCATCTGTGTGATGGCTGACCACGTTGTTTTAGGTCAAACAAGACCCTGGCAACCCATGACAGAGTTCTGGAATATTGCTGAAGAAGGAGTCCTCCTTTGTGTTAATATTTTTGGATTTTATTTTTTTTTTTTAAATTAAGGTGTTGTGAATGCACATTTTGTAAGAATATGTATCATTTGGTCAGCATTGAAGAAAAGTTAAAATCTTGTCTGGCTTTATTTGAATTTTTTTTTGGCGTGGTGGGGGGCAAAATGCGTTTTCACTGCAAAATTTCAAAATTTTCCTCTGAAAGCTTAAATGATTATAGTTACAGCAACTAACAAAAACTACTCTGTATATTAGCACAGTCAGGCTGCAATGAATAAAAATAATAAAAAAAAAAACCCCTAAAACCCTATTGCTTCCTAAAAGTATTGCTCCGACAAGGAAGGAAAGTCGCTAACAGTTGTGCAGACTGCTGACACCCACAAGGACGCGCCTTGCACAGCCCTGGGTCGCCTCGTTGATGAAATGAAGCCTTCATTCTCAAGAGAAAATGACAAAATAAGGAAATGCGTTAATGCACTCGACTCCAGCAGCCACGTATCCCCCGACAGAATACTTCCAAGCCATTGCTGGGAGCGGGCGACTCTGACAGGACAGACCTTTCCCATGAACTTCCCCAAGCTGTGCTTTTACTGGAACAACAACAACAACAACAAAAAGTCTGCAATGGGGGGGAGATGCCAGCGCAGCTCCTCTCAGTTCACGCAGCGTTTGGTGCTCCGCAAGAAAAGCTCTCCTCCAGCTCCCTCCTCTCCGAGGGATGGGGATGCCGTGCCTGCAAAAAGCCCAGGGGTTTTTCCCAGGGAGTTTGCGGTATCTCTCGTGGCAAACGCAGCAGACGGGGGCTGGGTTGGAAGCCCCAGGTGCTCGGATGGATGCATGAGAACAAAGCAACAGGCAAAAAATCCCTGCATAAATATATTAATTTAAATTCAGTGTCTTTTGGATTAACAATTAAAACTTCCATAAAATCCAATAACCTACTACTCCGGGTTATTTTGCAAACACATCTCTTGGTGGGGGGGGGGGGAGAAAAGAGAGCTGTGCACCCTCCTCTCCCTCCCTTATTAATTTAATGAGTATTCATAGTGGTAGCTTTCTGAAAACTGGAGTAAGTTTATTTGTACTTGGTGACCAAACCAACAAAGTTGGAGATTTTTTAAGCATCATTCTAGTATTTGCAGATACCTTTGTAATCCTATAGTCTGTGCTATCTATTGTGAGGGGACTGATTAAAAAAAATCTACAGTTCTGCTTTGCATCTAAATGTATGCGTAACTGTATTTTTTTATATATTAACACAATGTATATTGCCAAAAAAATTGTGTTTATTCTGTGTTTAAAAAAATTAAGCAAGTTCCTGGCATCTTTGCAAAAGAGCTTTGGAGCTCTCACTTTCAAAATACTGAAAAATATTGTAATTAGATTTGCTGTGAAAGCAAATTGGGAAAATCTGTAAAAATTACAATTTAATTCTCATCATCTCCCATAAATGAAGGGGGTTATGGAAAGAAAGGAACAGGGCAGTTTATGTGAGAGCTTACTCTTTAGGGAAAAAAAAAAAAAACAAAAGGGAAAAAATGAGAAAAAAGGAAAAAAAGAGAAAAAGATAAAGTGTCTTTTACATCTGTATTTCATATTGAATTTAATACAGAATTCACTGTTGTGGGAGAAAAACACAGGGGCTTAGGTGACGATATTTTCTTGTTGAAGTAACTGATACTTATAAAACATCCATTTAGTAACAAGTCCCCCTTTTTTAACAACAACAAAACAAATACTGGAATAATTGTGATCTATAAACCATCCCGGACCACTAGACACAAAGAAATATGAAAAAATAAAGTAAATCAAAGGTGATTTAATATGGATATACAATGCATGCATGCATAGCGTAATTTCGTGCTGGGTGAGGGTCATCGTTATCACTATTAAATTATTCAGGCAGTGTGGCGTGGCTTTTTATACTCCAAACTACTTTAATCCTTTTGTGTAAAAAGCCTTTTGTAGAGCAAATCAGAAACAATCCTTACCATATTAACAACCATTACTGTGATACCTCACATGAAAATAACTTTGGTTTGCAGCTCCTTTGGCTTCAAGTGAGTTGAAGCGAGATGAGCAACAACATCTGCTTTAAAATAAAAAAAAATAGCGTTTCTGTGCGTTCGCTGCCAGGTTGATACTGATGCGGCCCTTCCAGTCCTCCCCTCCCTGGCCTGGCGGGAAAGATGCTCCTGGACCTCCGGGATGTTGTAGGAAAAGGAGTCAGTGCCTTCGTGGCATTTCCCCTTCTCCGTGCCTCCTGCTTTCTCTAGGTTATTTTTTTTAAGTTTTGTTTTTTTTTTAATATTGTTTTTTATTTTGGGTTTTGGTTGGCTCCCCCCTGCTTTTTTGTTTTGTTTTGTTTTTGTTCGTTTGTTTCTTTCTTTTTTTTTAATTTTATTTTTTTGTTTTCTTTTGTTTGTTTCTTTCAGGTTTTTTAATTTCTTTTCTCTTCTCTTCTCTTCTCTTCTCTTCTCTTCTCTTCTCTTCTCTTCTCTTCTCTTCTCTTCTCTTCTCTTCTCTTCTCTTCTCTTCTCTCTCTTCTCTTCTCTTCTCTTCTCTTCTCTCCTCTCCTCTCCTCTCCTCTCCTCTCCTCTCCTCTCCTCTCCTCTCCTCTCCTTTTCTCCTTTTCCTTCTCTTCTCTTTTCTTTCTCTTTTTCTATTTATTTTCCTCAATTTGTTGTTGTTTTTTTTTTTTCTTTCTGTCTTTCTTTGGTGTGTTCATGCCTTTTTTGATTTTTATTTTGTTTGGAAAGCCAGCCCTCGCCGGCAGATGCCCGGCGGAGACCCTCCCCCCCCAGCAAACCGCCGCCGCTGTGGGGAGACGCTCCCCTCCCGAGGGCATCCCAAATGCCTCCCCCGTCCGCAGAATTTTGGGTACCAGTTTTTGGGTACCGCTCAAGCTTTGCGTAGGGGCTGCAGAGCGCGGACGTGCAGCGCTCATCCGTTTGGCAGCGTTAAAAGAAAGAAAGAAAGAAAGAAAGAAAGAAAGAAAGAAAGAAAGAAAGAAAGAAAGAAAGAAAGAAAGAAAGAAAGAAAGAAAGAAAGAAAGAAAGAAAGAAAGAAAGAAAGAAAGAAAGAAAGAAAGAAAGAAAGAAAGAAAGAAAGAAAGAAAGAAAGAAAGAAAGAAAGAAAGAAAGAAAGAAAGAAAGAAAGAAAGAAAGAAAGAAAGAAAGAAAGAAAGAAAGAAAGAAAGAAAGAAAGAAAGAAAGAAAGAAAGAAAGAAAGAAAGAGAAAGAAAGAAAAAAAAGGCAAGGGAGGATGTTTCTTGGCTGATTCTCTTCAGCGTGCGCACCCTGGGAGCCAGCAAACGCCCGCCTTTGCTCTTCCCCGCAGGCAGAAATAAGCAGAGCGGGAGGTGGGTGCGCTGGGACCCCCCCGTCCCGCAAAAGTGCCGGGGGTGGGGGGAGGAAAGGAGACTTCCCGGTGCCCCTCGGAGGAAGGGCCGGGAAGCTCCTGGCCGTAAACAGCCTCCAAAATTTTCTTTTTCCAGGCTGCGGCGTGGGGACACGTCTCGGGGGCGGAGCAAGGAAAGGGACGGGATGGCAGGATTAGCTCAAACAAATGTTTTAAAAAAACCCTGCTTTTTCCCCTTCGAGTGGTACAAGTTGGGTGTATTTTGCACTATTCACCCAGTCTCGCTGTAATTCATTTCGAAGTTGTTTGTCATTACCTGGATTTTTCACTCATCATCTTGACAATTTTTCGTAGTGATGACCAGAACCTCAGAATAATTCTTCTACATTACAAATGCTTTCCTATAAAATGCATTTTATGTTGTGCTGTAAAAGCACTTTACAGTCCAACACACCTGCAATACAACGTGTAGCTTTTTTTTTGAATAAAAATTATTCAAAATGGTCTCTTCAATAAAGGTATTCATTTCCATGCTAGGTTACTTTTGTAATTAAGTAATACTCACATTAACATCTTCTAATGGCACATGCAACTAATGTTTTACTACTATTCTAAATTTCATCTACAGACACATCTGATGAAATAATGGAAGAAAATGAGTTAAATACAAAGTGTGAATAATGAGTGTTCAGAAAAAAATAAAAGAGAAGGGAGGTTTCATTATTTTGATGTCTCCTGGGAGGTGGATTTTTTTTTTTTTAAGTAGTAAGTATAAACCCAACTTTAAAAGATTTTCCTCCATACGGTTGTAAGATCCAGTCACAGTGATAATAAATAGTAATGATATTTTACATTAATTGTGGCAAAAGAAACAAAACCCTACTCAAGAAAGAACAGGTGACTGGGGCATTACTTTTCTCTCTGCCTGCTCCACAAAACCCTCAGACTCTGCTCCACATCCCTCAAATATCACATCGTCCTCAAATATGTTCAGTGATGTCAAGGCTCAAATATTTGTGCAGAAGGGTAAAAATGCAGGAAGACCATAAAAATGTGGTGCTTTTAATTATTCTTTTTTTGCAATATGGCCCAGACAAGGTCTCACACAGGTGTCCTGCCTGTGTGCCCTCACCACCAGCAGTGCTGGGCACCCCCGGGCTCCCCGGTGCTGCAGCGCAGGGCAGAGGGCTCTAGGAGCTGGCAGCTAACTTGGACTAAACTCTAAAATGCATCTGATAACTTTTCAGCTCTTCCTCCTCCCGGTTTTGTGTCCCCCCTTCTGGCTTTCCATTCACCCACTCTGTGAATCTTCTCAGGGACAGCCAGCCTTTTCTCACCCAATGTTTGCAAAAAAAGCCTCAACGGGGGGCCACAGACAGATGCACAGATTTTTGCATTCTCCTTTCTTCCCACTTAACCCTCCTCCTGGGCAGGAAGCACGGTCGGGATGCTGCGCTGCATCAGCTGGACGGTCCTTCAGACCAAGTGTCCTGTCTCTGGTGGTGCCCAGTTGAATTTACATCCGTGCCTATGTCATGTTTGGTGAGGTGTGATCATACTGGGGGAGCCACACATCCCCGTCTGCAGTATGATTCATACACTGAAGCGTATGCGACCCAGGTCTTCCTATCAAAAGGGAACAGCAGAAAGGTGTTCGTTTTTTTGTGTTTTTTTTTTTTTTTTTTTTTTCCCACCAGAATTTACCCCAAATCCCTGGAACGCTTAAAGAAATGAGCCTAAATTTCAGTGATGTGTCAGGTCACACCTGCAACATCTGATTCTGCTTTCTCTTGCTGGAGCTGAACAAGGATTTGCTTTACGTGACAGTTTAAAATTGGCCAGTTTTACTCTTAAGTGTACAGAGAACAACGACAGGGTTGCTCCACCATGGTTTCATCAAACTCAGTCATCATTCGTTCTTCATGAAGATGATTTTACAAGTTAGAAAACTCAAGCGTACTTTAGAGTGGTAAGACAAATGGTTTAAAAGTGCCTGTTTGACTTAGGACCCATTTTCAGGGTCCGCATGAGCATACAGAGATGCCCATATCTTAATGAAATTTTGTTAAGCTTTGTTTCAAAATTTGTCTGGAGCTTCTGGAAGGAGGAAGTGAGGCTTACACTGGCTTTTAGTGCTTTTGAGGACCGTGCTTCTTCTGAGACTTTTCCAACACATTCTCCAGAGAGCCATAAATTTTTACTCACAGATAGATGTAAACTTAAGAGCAACAAAGAGAAAAAAATTTCTGAGTGAGGAAGGCAACTATCTCCCACCCCCACAATGAATTGCAATTTTTAAGTAGCCATGCTATGGGTTAGGAGAGATAGTAGGTCTTTTTAACTATAATATAGTATTGACATAATGCACAGTCACTGTTTGATTTGTGGACTTGCCATCATTGGTTTTTTTTTAAAAAACAAATGAGATCAACACCTGTCGGGACTTGGCTCTACAAAAACCCCACTGAGATGGACTAGATGTCTCAAAGCACCCCTTCCCAGTGTATTTTCTTTGACTTGGATGGTGTTCAGGGATACACTGCTGTTGTCTCACATGGAAGTCATTGTATGAATGAAGGTGCTTACTTGGGTTGATGGGACATATTTTTGGTATATACTCATCAGAATCATCCCACCGATTCTGGCGGCCTTTTGACAGGGATTTGGCAATATATGACAGTAGATATCATGTTTTCAGCAGTGCACAATTATCCTCAGGGAAACATAAATGGGTCCTGCATTTTGGTCACAACAACCCCAAGCAACACTACAGGCTTGGGGAAGAGTGGCTGGAAAGCTGCCCAGCAGAAAAGGACCTGGGGGTGCTGGTGGAGCCAGCTTAACATGAGCCAGCAGTGTGCCCAGGTGGCCAAGAAGGCCAGCAGCATTCTGGCTTGTATCAGGAATAGCGTGGCCAGCAGGAGCAGGGAAGTGATGGTGCCTCTGTACTCGGCACTGGTGAGGCCTCACCTCGAGTACTGTGTTCAGTTCTGGGCCCCTCTGTACAAGAGGGACATTGAGGTGCTGGAGCGTGTCCAGAGGAGAGCTACCAGGCTGGTGAGGGGTCTGGAGACCAGGGCATATGAGGAGAGGCTGAGGGAGCTGGGCATGTTTAGTTTGGAGAAGAGGAGGCTGAGGGGAGACCTCATTGCCCTCTACAACTACCTGAAAGGAAACTGTAGAGAGGCAGGGGTTGGCCTTTCTCCCAAGGGAATAATGACAGGACCAGAGGAAATGGTCTGAAGCTGCGGCAGGGGAGGTTTAGATTAGATATTAGGAAGAATGACTACTGAAAGAGTGGTCAGGCACTGGAACAGCCTGCCCAGGGAGGGCATGAAAAGTTCTATCAAGCCTTAGGTCGTTTGGCCTTTTTTTTTTTGTTTTTCCTCCACAATTCCTATAAGAAACCCCATCCAGAAGATGATTTCTGTGATTATCTTCACATTTCTGGTCGAAGTTTAGTCATGCTTAGTTTGTATCCAGTATCTTCTGTGCAAACCATTTCCTTTCACTCATGTGGTTTTCTTCATTCTTTCTTCCTCACCTTCCCTGTGTATTTACAGAGGGTAATCACATTCTGCTACGGTTTTGGAAGGCCAAAATGTCCCTTTGAAGAGATTCCTTTGGGACCTTTATACACTCATCTGTTCTGGAAGCAGAATGCAAGGCATGAGAGATAAACCAGCAGAAACAGTGAAGCACCTGAAGTGTTTCCATATAATACATGCGTAGCAGATCTTCTGGAAGCAGAAGTTCTTTGGTGGTGCAAGCCTCAGTACGACAGGCTTGACACTCCACGATAGCTCTGCAGAAAATAGAATTAGTTTTCAATGTTTTATGAAATTTAGTCTTTTCGAGTCCTCAGATAACCGTGAGGGTACCTGAACCAGAGAGAAATAATATCACAGCATGAAAGAGAAGCCACTTCTGCAAATGAATTGGCATTTCAGCTTTGGTTTTAAAGACAGTAAATGTGATGCTAAGGGATTTTGAGCCTTTGCTTCTAAGCGGCAGTGAACCAACAAAAGACGATTTTTTTCTGCAATGCCATAGCAGCCGAATAATGACACCTCAAGGCCCGTGCGCAGCCTTAACAAGCAAAGAAAGTCCCAGTGATGGGTTGACTCAGCAGTACCTGACCAGACTGCTGGATGAGTTGAGGAAACATCACTGTCTTCAGGAAACAAATGTAGAGCCTCCTTTAGCTTGTGCGAAGCTCTCTGTGCTGTTTGAAAAGGTACTTGCAGAAAAAGTACTCCGGTTTTTAATTTTAATGTTTTACCCATCTGTTTAAGCACATCTCTGGTTTGCTTTGTAAAACGTGAACAGGCCTCCCAAGTGAATAACATTGGAAAACAACGAAGTTGCTCTATTTACTCTTAACATCAACCAAAGAATGTGGATATCGATGCCTGCAGTTTCATTGTTCTAGCATTAAAGCAACTTCAGCATTTATTAAAAATACATCGCTTTATGTTGTCTTCCAAATGTGCAGCCTCTTTGGTGCATCCTGACCCAGCAGAGAATGTGGAAGTGATATTCAGTTATTCTGCAGGCTGTTCCAGTTCCGATACCAAAATCGAGTATTTCTCCAGCTACAGAACAAACAATGGCGAGATCCACAGAGGGCTTTTTGCATGTGTGTGGCTACTTTCTGCGGTCATCTTTATTCTGCTATGACTGAAGCAAGTGCCTATGGTAAACGGCTGAGGTTTGCTGCCCATTCCCACCTTCAGATGCAGAACCTCACGCCTCGCCTCAACAGGAGTCATCCTGAAAATCCCTCTCTCCTGCAGCAGCCCTGGCTCCATGCTCCCATTATTTTCCACTTTCTTCTTCTTTCTGAGCTCTCTCCCATGATGGATGCTGCCAAGACCTCTGCCCCTGCAGTGTGGATGATGCCAGTTGCTACAGATTAGCGGGCAGTGATATTTGCTGTCCCTGGGTGTCCCAGAAGAGGCAGAGAGATATATCCTCACAGAGAAAAATCCTTTGCCCCCCCTCCCCGCGTGAGCTCCATTGGCTCTGTCTCCTTCTCAGCCACTGCTGCACAGCTGGCGGGGGACAATTATCAATATGCCTTTGTCACTGCTGCCACGGCCAGATCGAGAGGAGAAGGGATTAGGGCTGGAAAGAAAAATGGATTAAGACAAGGCCCCCATGAGGCCCCTAGGAATATCAAAGTGGTGGGGACGAAGAGCAGGGACCAGTGCTGCTGTAGTGTCAACAACTGCAATTTTCTCTCAGCTTTGAGTATTCGTGGCTCTGGTTCTTGCCGTGCGAAGGACACCAGGGAGATGCCCTCCCTTCTGACATGGCTCTCTCTCTCTGCTGTGAGGTTGACCTTCTCTCCTTCCAGCCCTGTCTTCTCCCTGGCCAGGACCTTCTAGTTCTCCTCTCTTATCTGCTCAGAGATTTCTAATCTGTAAAAGCTCTTTGCCACCTCTGACTTTTTGCTTAAAATCTCATCTCTCCTCTTTTTCCTCCTGCTCCGCTGCTGTCTCTCTCTTATTTTTCTAGGGATTTTATTGACTCCCTGCCAGAAGGACTGGCACCATCTGAAAGGAGCTCTTGCCCGTCGTCTCCTTCTATTTGTTTTACTGCCCTTTCCCTTTTTGATTGCAGCCCCTGCTGTGCTTTGAGATTTCCAAAGTCCTCTCTGATTCAGGTTCCCTGATTCATCTCTTTGGCCACCCACTCACGTCGTGTTTCTTCTTCCCCTGTTTCCTCTTAAAACCTTCTCCATCTCACACCAACCCCTCTTCTGGTTTCCCTGTGGACCCCTCTCTGCCCTGCCCTCGCCATGCAGGCAGGCTGCCGTCCTGCGTCTCCTGACGGATGAGCAGACCTCACTTCTCCCCCTCTCACACAGCCACCCTCCCTGGTTTTGTCTCCAGCATCTTGGAGCCCATTCCTCAGCCTCAACACCCCAAATTATTCCTTCTTTCCTGACTTCTTCTTTAGTACCTTCTGGCCTGAATTTTAATGATTGCCTCCCTACAAAAACTGTCCCATGTGATTTTTTTTTTTTTGGTTGTTTTTTTCCCCTCTCATGAAGAATAGACTTCATTTTGTTTAGTTTTATAGATTTGAAGCAAAATGCGAAATATGGGAAGGTGTCACTGACTTGGCCACTGTATGTAGTATTTCTGCCCATTAACCCTGTCTTTGTTAACATAACTTTTCAGGAGATTTCCACCACTATAATTTTTATGACTTTCTGTCATCATTTATGCCTTGAACTTAGCTGCAGAAAGTTGTGTAAGAATGGATATTTCTGCTTTTTATTGTAACTAAGGAAGGGACTTTGAGCCTGAGAACTCTCTGTCTTTTCCCATAGTATTTGCTGGTCAAATAAGGGATTTTAGCTTTCCCTACAAATCCTGCTTTTCCACATTTGAAAGTGCACTTCACAGGTACCACATAACAACCTTCCAAGTGGGTCCAAGGCACACGAAGCTGTGACACTGGGTTGAGGTTTCCAACAGTCTTTGTGGCTGGTACGTGTTTTCTGATGTTTCAAATGAAATTTGTACAAAGTACTTTCAAAACCCTGAACCTCGGAATGCTGAGATTTTGTGATGCAGATGTGTAGAGAGTTCAGAAGCCAAAGCGTAACAGTGGTGTATAATTCTGCTTTTGCCACTCTTGTGCCACAGAGCAGGTTCCTAGCTCAGAAAAAGTGACTTCTAAAGTTCAAACCCCAAATATAACCAGCTTGTTACACCAAAACGATGGGCTTTTGAGAAACTGTTGTCTGTTTTATTTAAATTTTCACGTTCAGTCTTTATGAAAACTGGAAAAACTGTTGCCCAAACCACAACACTATATCTGAGAGGGTGCGTTATGTGAACCATTTCCCTTTCTAAGGAGAGCATGATTGTATCCCTAAATATGTGCATGAACCCTGGGTCTCAACAAGGTACGTAACTTTTGAGGGAACAACCCATGCCTCATTTTAAGGAAAAATATGGCCATTTTTGTCCTTCAGGAACTCAGATTGCCCTGAATGCTTCCTGGGATGTAGCACACCCCTCAAAGACCTCTCAGCTGCTCCTCCAAGCTGTCAGTCAGCCTGAGAGTGTTCTCCACCACCAAGCAATCACTGCCCTATCTCCGTTTTGTGGTGGGGCAGTGGTATAGCATCTTCCTCTCATGCTGTTTTTACATACATCATTCACCATTAGTAAACCATACAGTCTTACATTGAGCCCTGCAATGCCTAGCAGCATAGAGAGTGCTTTCGGGTGTGGAGAGGTGGATTTTTACCCTCTGCTTTGGGTGCTGCTACCTGTCAAACTTCAGCATCATGAGCTGCGAGACCCACCAGAGGATTTGGGTAGATCAGCACATCCGGAGCCCTTTCTGCCCACTATCATTACTGTAACCACTGCGGAGCCAGCCCTGAAGCTGAGGAGCACTGTGAGGTCAATCAAGTCACTCAGGCTTTCTGTCTCGCTCCAGCATGTCCTGAAGATGTTTTACTTTACCTACAGCAACTCAGAAGTGATCCAGAGCTAAGACTTGCAAATAATAAAACCAAAAACGATGATGGGACCAGCTCTTTTCCGACTTGCGGGGTTTTTTTTTATGTTGTGGTGTTGTATTTATTTTTTCTCATTTATTTTTTCCTGAGGTGGGATGGGAGGGGGAAACATCACTGCGTATAATTAGAATGGGAACCTAATTCTTGGGTTTGACCCATGCAGCTGAATTAATTCTCAGCTTGAACTGCTGGAGCTGTGCTTTCACTGCTTGTGACACGAGCAGAGCCCCTCGCATAGATTACTGCTTTATAGTCACTGTTGGGCCATCTATTATCCAGTATCTTCTATTGCTTTTGAAAAACGTAATAAACTCACCAGAGGAAAGCTGCACTGCATATTTTTATGTATATTTGTTCCTACAATTTCTAGTTTTCTTTTTTTCTTTTTTTCTTTTTTAAGCCTGTTTCACAGGATCTGGTATTACTGCGATGCCGCCGCAGCTGTGATGCTAACATATGCCTCTTAAATGGAGGAACAATGTGCTCAATCTTGACAGAAAAGGCATTAGAAATCTTCAGGAACTGATGAATGGCATTATGAAACCATCTTTCCACCTGAAACGAAAGAGCAAATTCTGCATGCACACCTTGTGTTGTCAGATGGATGTGGACAAGTATTTAGGCTCTTCTCTGTAGGGCACTCATGCTGAGCGAGTGTGACACATTCCAAGAACCGAAATGCTATAATTGTTTGCTCCAGAAAGGCTGCATTCGGGTGGTTTATGAGCAGGCACATCTTGTGTGTTGTTGCTAGGTAAGCTTGTTGTTGACTTCCGCAGGGAGAAAGCTGAGAGTTTAGAACTGGAAGGCAAACTCCATCACATTTCGAAGCTGGAAATTTCCATTTTAAACCTGTTTGTGGTCCAGGTGAGACGCTGTGTTTGTTTACTCCTCCTGGGTCTGAAGTCAAAAGACGAAGCACGTTCTTGTTCATGCATTACTGGCCAGTATTGCAGATTTCTTTGTTGAAAAGGCTTATCTGGCCACCGGTCTTACAGCTATTGGTAGCTTCTGGCAGGAGAACAAGTGTGGTTCTGCTTTGTCTAGGAGGGGACCTCTGGTGTCACATGCAGGTGGGCTGCAGGCGGCTTGGGGCTGGATGAGGTAGGAGGGGAGGGATGGAGCACCTCCTGGAACACAAATCTGTCTGTTCCCTCCAGCTTCTGCCCTCCCATGGTGCCCAGAGGCTCCTTCAGCAGCGGTGTCACCATAGGTCTGTTTTGTCTGCAACATGTATGTTTGCACAGCACACCAGACAGGGAAGAGGTCTTGTGCAATTTCTCCTAAGAGTGTGATGGAGAGCTGTTTGGAAAGCAAAGCTTAGCTTTCCTAGCTTGGTATAACTGTCTTTGGGGCTAGCTGTGTTGATGTCACATTCACAATTATGATAGGACCACTTGGAAGTTAAGGCAGGAGAAGAAAAAGTCGTTGTATAATCCTCTCGCTGCACATCCGTACTATGATATGTCCTAATTTTAGCTTAGTGTTAATGGGCTTTGGGGATGACGAAGTTAATGAGTCACTTGCAATTGTGGTAGGATAGCTGGAATTCATTTTGTATCCCTGCCATTAAACCCCACATTCAGGCATGTCTTTGTTTGGACTTTTGTACGAGGAAGATGAGCGTAGGTGGTGGGCGTGGGTGAGGAGAGGCATCAGGCCAGGCTGTTGGCTCACTCTTGAATGTTCCCGCATCGCAGGAGAAAAGCGCTTCCCCCGTAAACTACCAGTGGTGAAATGCCACCCGCTTGTTTGTATGGATCAAGGAGTCAGGTAGAGGAGGATGAGAGGGCAGGTGAGTTAAGCATACAGCATGGAGGAGAAGACTTCTTGGCATAGTTAGCCTTGGTGTTTTGTTCCTTGTCGTACCAGAAGAAAATTGTGATCCACCGCAAAACAAAAGTGTCTGTCCTGTGGAGTGCACCTCAGAAACTTTTCCCCAGGCACCATGAGGGCTTTGATTAATCTCCAGATGTACAAATCCTTCACCTTACGCCTAAGACATCTTTGAAGAAGAACATGAAGTACTGCTGCTTGTCTACAAACAGTGTAAACTCTTTGCAGATGCCAAAGATTAAACTGACTCATATGGTTGCTTCACAAACCATGGATGTTTAAGGAAATAAAAGGCACAGAAATGAGTAGTCAACACAGTGCAAGAAAATGTAATCCTTTTACTTCAGCTGCCTTGAATAACGTGCTTCTTGCAAAGAGCAAGTCAAGCAATTTGCAGACAAGGAGCATGACAGATTAGTTTAACAGGAGTTAAAAAGAAATGTTTCTACTTTTAAAGTTATAGGATTTGGATCTGGAAGTCATAGAGAGTTGAAAAATACGCATTCTGTGGTCCCATTTTTACAAACACTTTTCTCAGACTAGAAAGGCTCTTTTGAGCCATTAAAAACAAAAAAAAAGTCACAGAAATCAAGCAACATAAATCCCATTTTCTGTTAAAACTTGGGGTTGTATTTCTACTATCTTATTAAAAATTTAATGTTTCAAGATAATTTGAGTTCTTAATAAAAGTATTTTAAAATTAAAAAATAATTTGATTTTCTGTACTCCAGGCTATAATTTGATGTTCCATTTTCTATAAAATGTTTTTAAATTACCTTTTATCTGATGAATAGAAAGATTAAGCCGGTGCTGGAAAAAACACAGCAAGTAATACATCAAGGGATCAAAAATAGATGTTTTCATTGTCTGTCTATTTTTGGGTGTTGTTCCAGAATTATGTGACATAAAATGGCAGCCTTAACTGCCAATACTGGTATTCTTCCTTGAGTAGGAAAGGTTTACAGCAATGCTATTCCAAGGAAAGATCTGGCAGAGGAATGTGACTCTAGTTCACCTTTATTATGAAAAAAAAAAACCAGTGCATTTTTGTCTTGGGGTGACTAAGAAGAGGAGAACCCCCTCCACCACTGGGAAGTCACAGTCCTGTAACTGGCTTTCTTCCGAGCAAGCAGTGGTTGGAGGCAGTGCATGGCTCTTCCCATGCACCCTGCATCAGTATCACCACCACTTTGAGGTGAGATTTGAAGCTGATTCTTCAAATCTTGCTGCCGTCCCTAATCATCTAAGCAGGTGTTTCCACCTCAGTACTAGAGCTGGTGGGCACCTGACATGCGCGGGAGAAAAGACGTTGTCTAATAAGAGTGGATACAGCCAACACTGCAAAACACAGCGTCGCGTGAGCTGAGAAATAAAATGCAAAGTAAGCTTAACTCCAACAAAGTCCACGTATGAGGATTTGTTTTGTTTTTCAATTTATTTTCACCATTGCCTAACGATACTTATTTGGGTTGATTCTTCTAGAGGCGGAGTGTGAAGGCGATGGTTAGCGACAGCAGAGAAAAGAAAAGTAATGCCTACTTTTGCAGTACTTTCTTGTCCATGTAATTCAAAAAACTTATCAAGCATGTATATATTTTTGCACCCACTTTACAGATGATAATAGTAACTGTTGACTCAGGTGAGCTTGATTCCATTTGTGTAGCAATGCTGATTTTCTTCAGCTGAGGACCTGCCATTAGTTTTTAAAGTTTGGCTGGAAACTGCAATTTGCAGAATTGCACGGGGGGAAAAAAGGGATTATGGGAGGGGATGTAAATGCAGAGGATGGCAGTGAGTCTCACCAGCTCTGCAAAACCTGAGCTAGGAGGAAAGGCACAAGGAAACTAAAATTAGCTTAGTTTAATGAAGAGGTGACTAAAAAGAAGCTGATAATATTCTTTGAATGTGCCAAAAGGAGAAAGGAAATTCCTCCTGGAAAAGGAGAGGAATAAACTCTCCTTTTTGTCTGCTGTAAATTGGAAGGGAATTATGAGTTCACATTACAAAAAGCACAACTGAGGTTAAATGTCAGGAAAACCTAATGGACAGTAAGGAGAGTAAAGCACTAGAATCTGAGTTTTGTCTTGGGAAGTGCTGAAATATCAACAATGAGTCATTTTTAAGAGCAATCTAGGAAAAGTGGTATCAGGAAAGATACAGAGGAGTCAGCTCTGCCTTTAGTCAGCACCATGGATCACAGGGTATCCTGACAGGACTAATTTTTAAAACTTAGACCTATGAAGAATCCCTTCTGTAAGTAAATTCAGATCTATTTTTGACAATTCAGATAATATACATGTAGTTTTAGGGAAACTGAAGATAAATTGATTCTATAAACGAAGCTAAAGTGTGATCACTTTGAAGTTCATCCTCTACCAATTATAAAATGTAATTTTACCCTTGGATTGTGGTGGGATTTTGCAAACATTTGAGGACTTGCCCTTGTAGTTTATGGTGTCATCAGAATCCATCCACAAAAATGCAACCTTCATTGATATACATTTTTACAGAACATAAAAGTCTGCCGACAATTTGAAAAGGTGGATGTGAGAAGCATCAACAATAAAATGAGCCCTGCCTGTAGCTCAGCCACTGTGGTCTGAGCTGCCCTGCTAAACTGATAATGAGATGCTGGGGCTGTGGTTAAATGTAGCGTAGCGTTACTGCAAGCAGACTGCTTTTTCCTCCATCGTTGCCCAACACGGAAGTGTTGGTGGGGCTGCTGAAGGACATGCAGTCAACTTTAGACAGAAAGGTGAAGAGAGCATGTGGTCTCTACAGTAGCCTGTTTATTTTGGGAGACATTGCAACTGACTGAAACAAATGTGCTCCTGCCATAGAAACGTGGTTGTGTATTTTTTTTTAAAGTAAGACTGGGGAAGGGGGACACCGTGTCCTCCCCTCTCTGGTCGCTGAAGAGTCGCAGCCAAGCGAGCACCCAGTGGCAGTGACCTGATGTTTTTCTGAGAAGTGGTGCGTCTGTAGCACTAAAAACACAGTCCATTTTGCGTGGTGGTGGAGCCCGTGTCACAACCTGACCTCTTTGTGCAAGACTTCTCTCCTTCCTAGCCCGCCGAGCACCCTGCCACCTCTGTGCTGGGAGCTCCCTCTGTCCTCCCGCTGTGCAGGCATCGTATCTGCTCCTGCACCGAGCGATTGTTTTAGGACAACACCAGCACAGGGCGCAGGCTCGAGGAAGTTCATCTTGCTGCCTTGAGAAAAGCGTCCGAGGAAAGGCTGCCTTTATGAGGGAGTTCCCCCACTCTTCCCCCTCCCCACCCCGGTTTCTCACTGAAGATCCATTATTAGTCCTATAGAAAGGGTTATTCATGCCCAAGCAGCACCAATCGTCCAGCGTGCGCAATGCGTGACTGTAAATTATGACATTATCTATGAACGGCAGAATGATGATAATAATGGCAATGATGATAAAGCTCAGGGCACAACACCAGTAAGCTGAGAGTCTCCGCTAGACCTATCGGATTTGTTTCCAGGATGAAAGGGTGGCTTATTTCCTCCCCCCCTCTCCAAGTTCGAGGCCTGTACTTCACTGGGGCTGTCGGGGTGTTCTGTAGGACCAGCCAAGGCCTGTTGGCTTTGGGATGCAAGGAGCTGCTGGGGCTGTAAGCATCCTCCCACAGACAGGCACCCCAGCGAGCCCTCTCTAAATCGCCACCAGAAGCGAACCGCTGTCGCCAAGATGAAAGGCTCCCTTCCTCTGATCTCCTCGCTGCCGAATTACCTCAGCGCCACACTGTATTTCATGTCAATACTTATTTTATTTTTCAAAACTGAAGAAGATGTTGAGTACATTGTTCCCTGAATTCCTGGTGCTGGGGGTAACCTAGCAACTCCCGATGCTGCGCAGCACACCCCGGCGCGCTCTCCTCCCGCGTGTTCATCCTAACGAGCGACCGGTTGCAGCATTTCACTTGCAGATGATTTCGCTTACACTCATGGTTCTCATCTCCCTTTAATTTCAGCACCGATAACGCTCCCTCCCTCCCCGCAGCCCCTCCGTATCCCCATCCTCAACACATCCATGGGAGAAAAAAAAAAAAAAAAAAAAGAAATGTGGTCAGTGATGGTTTTATTCTCTTTCTTTTGGGCAGCCCTAATAGTCGAGGGGCTGTCAGTGTTTACTGGAGCTGAATAGCCAGAGCTATTTTGCATGGGATTTGTAGCCCGCAGCTCCGCAAACTGATAATCACTGGAAACATGAGAGCATATTCAGAAGCACATTTTCACATCGTGCAAATTTGCAAGTTCAGAACGTACCTTTGGAAGCAGCTCTTCGGGAAAAGCCTTTAACGCAGGGATTGTTCTCTAGGGTCGGGTGGTAGAACCAGAGTGGTGGAAGCCCAGGTATCCCCCCAAGCAGGCAAAGAAGATGCTTCTCTTCGCAGCCTGGCCGCAGGTGTGCAGGGCAGGTAATGCCACGGGCAGGGGTGGCCCTGGTGAGGATTAGGGTGGAATGAGGCTGTAGATGAGACGTGAGACCCCAACAGGGACTGTCACTACCACTCGCTTTCCACGACTCATCATGAATCAGGGTATCCTTTGGTTTTCCACTGCTGAGAGCCTTTCTCAGGAGGGTGAGATGTGCCAAAAGTCCCCTGCCTTGCCCAGTACCATATGGATGTCATTTTGGTGCCTTGAACACCAGGAGGGGTGCTGGTGTGTGGGTCACCAGAGCTGTTCCCAGGGGTGCATAAATCTCCGGGAAGTGGGAAAGGAGCATTTTACATGTGTACATCCCAGGGCTTTTCCGGTAGCACAAGACGCGACGACATTTCTCTAACCCTACAGCTATCCAAGCAGGGCTGAAAGAAGCCTCGCAGATGCTTGAAATTAAAATAGACGACAAACCAGGGCATTGTGGTGCTGTCAATACTTCTGGCAAAGGTACGTTGGCTGGAGCCCGGAGTATAGGAGAAAATCTGGTAGCTCCATGTTATCTGAGGAGTCTTACACAGGGGTATCAGCCAAGAGAAATTTATGAAGTACAGTAAAACTATCTTGCCAGAAGGGATGGCTAAAATACTTTATTCTATTTTTGTACTTAAAAAACCATACATGTGGCTTTTTAAAACAATTTTTTAAAAATTCTTTGGCATTGGGTATTTTTTTTTATCTGGATTTGGCCTCATTTTATTTATTATAAAGTAAAATTAAATGTTTTCCCCAAGATTGTTTTGTATTGCCTCCACTTTCCTGCCCCCTCCCACTACCCCCAGGAAAAGAGAGAAAAAGAAACCACATAAAAAAACCCAAACAACAAACCAAACCAAATAAAAGGCCTCCATGCTCAGGTCATTGTTTGCTGACATATCAGAAGTTTCAGTCAGCTCTTCTGACACTTTTGGAGCTGGAAACAATCCCTTGAATATCCACACTGTGTTTATTTGTACTAAAAAAGAAAGTGGATGTGGTAGGAGAAGAGAATATTTCATTTATATGTGTTTCTAGATGTTAATACTCGACAAGAAAAGAAGAAAAGAAAACATTTTCCTCTCTGGAGTCATTTGTTGCCAATGCCATTCCCACAAATCTCTGTTTTCAGGTTCGCAACAGTGTTGTGATATTATACGCACTGTCTTAGCCATACAGAATTAATCTAAGTTTACTAATGTGGAGGTAAAACACAGCTGACCCAGAGTCCTTATTTACTTTGTTCTAGCATCATGAAAAGGACCTTAAAATGTGAATAAGCAAATTACATTTGCATCCTTTTTACAGAGGCGAAATTGGGTAAGACATTTGAAAGAGTCAGTATAAATAGCTCTTTTTTTACCCCCATCTCATGCTCACTATTCAAACTCACAAGTTTTATACATTTTTTTCTAAAAGGCTGTGCGCATTCGGATAATAAAAGTTCAGTAAATAACTGTCTCCCAGCTTGATTTCTCAATGACTGCGGTTTGTGCTGAATAACAAATGATCCTTTTTATTAAGCCTGTTGCCAATGACCGACTGACAAGATGGTAAATATTATTGCTAATGTAGCATACCATGGTGATTCTAGGGAGGAAACGACATTGAAAAGCATGAATACAATGTACAGTCTGTCTGGTGAATGGCCAACGAGTAATCTTAGTCCTGAAATCAACTGCATTTGGGGAAAAAAAAAGGAAAAAAGAAAAAGAACACCACATTTGGCTTTGCAAGATCCTGAGTATTTTATGAGGCGGGGATCCCTGTGATGATCCTTTCATACAAGTTCGAAATCTAAACTAGAACATGATAAGAAAAGAAGCATTTGTGTTTCTGTATCAAAGTACCACAAAAATACAAACGGGAGTAAAGCCGAGACCACCCACGGGGAGAAGTCCTTGTTAGAGCAGCTGCCAACTGACCTGCGCACCAGAGCGTGGCTGTTGTGGTGGGACGAGAGCTGAGCTGGGTGATCACACTCCCTGTTCTCAAGAACCCTTAAGGGCAGGAGCTCATAAAACATGAATTTATTTTTCTTTTTCTTTTTCTTTTTCTTTTTCTTTTTTTCTTTTTCTTTTTCTTTTTCTTTTTCTTTTTCTTTTTCTTTTTCTTTTTCTTTTTCTTTTTCTTTTCTTTTTTTTTTCCTTATTCCTTTTCTTTTTCTTTTTCTTTTTCTTTTTCTTTTTCTTTTTCTTTTTCGTTTTCTTTTCTTTTTTTTTTCCTTATTCCTTTTCCTTTTTATTTTTCCTTTTTCTTTTTCTCTCTTCCTCTTCCTCTTCCTCTTCCTCCTCCTCCTTCTCCTCCTCCTGCTTATGGTCACAAATGTGGCAAATCAGACATCCTGTGGATGCCACACAGTTGGTAATGCTCTCAGTGCTGCCATCAGTACATCAGCACAGTCAGGCTGCACATGCTACCAGCCCTGTAATTGCCGAGGCTGGTCTGGCCCTGGTCCAGCTGGCTATTCAGAAGGCTTTGTAGCAGCTAATAACAGACAAAGTTCAGGTTTGCCCAACCCCTGCGTTTAAAGAGCGCCTGCTGAAACGCCCTGGATGCCTCTGCTGTGCCGCCTCCCAGGGATGTGCAGAGCAAGCAGCAGGGACGGAGCCCAGGACCAGGGTGCAAAGGTCCTACGGGGAACCACAACTTGGTCTCCCTTCCCCAGAGAGGCCCCTGGAGGACGGATGTACTTGGCATCTTCGTGAAAATCAAAAAAACCAAACTTCTGTATGAAATAAAAGCAAGCAAAAGAAAACAACAAAACCAGCCACTTGGCTGCATTTGATCCAAAACAAAACATTTTTTCCCAGTTG
Source organism: Rissa tridactyla (assembly GCF_028500815.1). Lineage (NCBI taxonomy): Eukaryota > Metazoa > Chordata > Aves > Charadriiformes > Laridae > Rissa > Rissa tridactyla. The sequence goes on from NC_071497.1 coordinate 6,043,124, forward strand.
AGCATTTTGTTAGAATCACAACTCCAGATGAGTCAGGGAAGCCTATAGGGAGAATCTCTCAGACAAACGACACTTGCCAGCTTTATGTTCCTTGGAAACAGAGAGTCATGGGTTTTCAGACATGTTTGTAAAACTTTCCGAGTCAGCCTTTTTTCCTCTTTGCCCTTCACGCTTCAAGGTACATCCAGAGGCCCCTTGATAGTCCAGGTCATGGTGACCCTACAGCATCGGATAAGTGATGCCGGCTGGGGGATGGCTCTCAGGAAGGACCACTAAAACTGCAGATTTCATAATCAACTCTAGCTATGAAGGAGAACAGTGCAATTCAGGTCTGTGGGCTGAAAGAGAATTAAACTTGCAGCTGGCTTCCAGGCGGGACAGGGCCACCAGCACCTTGCCACGGAAGGAGAGGAGTCTGCAGCAGAGTGGGGCAAAATGTGGTGGTTTTGGCTCACTGGCACACCAAAATATGGTCAGGAAAGGGGAAAAACTGTGGAGATGAAACAGAATTTTCTTTTCAGATATTTGACAACACAGCAAAGACAGGAAAACCTGCGCTGGGCAGATCCCTGTATGTAATTCAATCTGAACACTAATTTTCCTTCATGTTGTACTATGCTATTCATATTAGTTCATTAAAGAAAATTGCAACTTCTAAGTGGAAGCTGAAAAGTTTCATTTTTGAATTATAGAAATGAAGTGTTTTTATGGAACCAATGTACTCTTCCTTTTCTCATGTCTTGGCTGTAGCCATTTTCAATCCGCAGTTCCAGTTATCAGTGAATCCACAATGAATCAGTTTTTTGGATTTTTTTGGTTTGTTTGGTTGTTTTTTTTTTCCTTTTTTTCTGTCCTATTCTAGATCAGAAAATTACAGCAAGCTCATGGAGAGATGTCCAGAAGGGCTGTGCAGGTTATGGTGGAGGAAAGCTGCATGTGGGCTGAGCAGCTCTTCTGCAGTAAACAGCATTGTGGATTTTAAGGCCAGTGAACTCTGACAGCTAAGAAAAAACGCTATTGTTAAAGCAGATATTCAAGGCAGGTATATGAATGAATCACGAAGCAAAGAAAGAGAGCTGGGTTTGCACCTGGATAGCTGGTTGTGCCTAAAAATCACTGGCTGAGGTACCAAAAAGCAGAATAAACTCTGACCACCGCCTTGGACGGAGCAGTGATGGCTCTGCAAGGAGACCTGCAAACTCCTTGCTGCACAGACCTCCTTCTGCCAGCAAGCTCCTTATCAGGGAGACGATTTCCGTTGCTGGAGACAAATCACTTCCAATGCCTGCACAAAACGTTCAATTTCTTTCCTCTCATTACCACTGAATATCTATTTCCCTGTGGTCTTTGTAAGTAACTCTCCAGCATTTTATTTCTCATCAAACATTACTTTAGGAAGAGGGGAAACCATTCCTTGAAAAGGCAAATTTCAAAGGCCTGATATTTCTTTTCTTTTTTTATTTTTTTTTTTTGACAGCCGAGAAAAATACAATAAAAACAGTGAGAGAAGTGGTTAGGACCTGTTTTCAAAACCTGTGGTAGGACAAGACTGCTGAGTGCATGACAGATAAACATATCTTTTTTTCAAGCTGCTAATGTGTTTGAGATGAGGACGGTAACCTGCTCTGTGTTTCTGTGCCTTCAAATTTGGATAGCGAGCTCTCTGTTGCTGGGTAACGAGCCATCACAAGGCTGACACTGGTTACACTACACACCATGGTTTTTACAGTAAAAAGCAAGGAGCAATATAAGGTCTTCCTCCTCCAAAAGGACAGATTTTCCTCCTGCTAGATTCAGATACCAGTCATCATAGAAGCATAGAATCACAGAATGGTTCAGGTTGGAAGGGACCTTAAAGACCATGCAGTTCCACCTCCCTGCCATGGGCAGGGACACCTCCTACTAGACCTGAGGCTGCTCAAAGCCCCATCCAACCTGGCCTTGGTCATCGTTGATCAAGTCATGCTTTTAGTCACGGTGATCATAACCTCCAGTCTCAGTTACTGTAGTTCATTGTACCTCAGCATGAAACTGTTACCCTTAAGGAAGCCTCAGCCAGCTCAGCAGCAGGTTACTCACAGCAGGTTACTCACAGCAGGAGTGGTGGTGATCCTGTTACCCATTGCCACGTCCTCATTCCCAGGTCGAACCCAAGGTTTCCCCCTTGGTCCCCTGGGGAGGGCTCGAGCAACACTCACTGCCCGGTCATGACCTCCCATTGCAGATTTGCTCTGCTGGGACAGCGCAGGCAGAAGCCCTATCTTCAAGAGAAGAGAGGTAAATATACGTATGATTTGCAATTTTTGAAATGCATACCCAATCTGACAGCATAAAATGATTATGGGAGGTGGGAAACACAGGCTCCCTTCAACTGGAAAGAAAGAACAAGTTTGGGTTTCTAAGAAATCCAATAGTTTTTGCCTACACAAGCAGTAGGTGGCATGTTACGTGGGAAATAACATATGATACAGTTTCCTTTGCAGTTTGGCTTGGTTTAAGCCATCCTGCTCACCAGAAAGAGAGGTCTTGAAAAACTCCCAAGCCATTCAGTGCGCCTGAAAAACTGCATGAATAGCTTTTCTCTTCGGAAATGTGCCCATCTCACAAATACGCATGTGCTTACTGAAAAGTTGATACCTACAAAGTTCTGCAGGTGGATGTGCTAGATCAGCTTCTGACACGTGAGTCTTGGGTGTTAAAATAACAGGTCTGTTATTTGGTGACTCACAGCTGTAGTTTTCTTATCTTTTACGCCATTTCACAACGTGAAGCAGAATTGGCTGGTTGCCAGACTTAACAACAAGCCCACACCAGAATATTGCTGTTTCTTGTAGCTCATGTTGGCATACAGGTCTGAGGGAACACTAAGAAAAATCATAATATTTTAAATTGTGGCTTAACTAAAATGGAAAGGTTCTTCTAAAGGTGAAAACATAAGAAAAAACAGAAATAGTGGTGTATCTGTATGTATCAATTCCAAAATGTTTAATGCTGTCTGAAATACATTAACCGTCCCAAACATCTTTGTATGTTTTAGAAGGACATCTAATGGAAAACACTTGTGTAATGAAGGTGTCAAAAACCGTATAGTTAGTAAGGAATTATACAATAACAGTTGCAACACAATTCCGGTTAATTATATTACTATATTACCTTTTTAGAACACGTGATGCATAGTTATTCTCTACACCTTTCCCTAAGAAACACAAAGCCTTTCTTTGCCTACCAGCGTGTATCTTCTGAATTATCTCCACACGATAGGTAAGAAAGATGAGTATAAACCCCCTATTGATATTTCTAGTCTATTTCATGCCATTTAAAATTCATTCCCTTTGCTTTTTCTTTTCTTGTCTCTTTCGATCATCTCCCCACTCAGCCATGGTGCCCACTAGCAGTGATGCCACCTGTTCCCTAAATTAACATGGCAACAAGTATGGGTAAGATTAGCGGGTGTAACACCAATATAGCATCACGGCACGCAGGTCCCTCGCTCGGTGTAGGCTCTGGAGAATGTCCATTTCATAGTCAGCTAACCTCTGTGCAATCCCGACAGTGCCATATGGGATTCCCGGGTAGGACTTGGAAACGCTTAGATAAGACACGGGATACACAGTGCTGCAGAACGGCAGCCTCCCCCAGCGACACGCTTAAGATTTCATGGTGAGGATGCAGGACTGGAGCCTGCAAGCGCAGAGATGTGACAGATTCACTTCAAAAATGTGCGTCTTTACATGGGCTTTTTATATCTATCTTTAGTACCCGGTTTTCTAGGAAGTAGTCCCAAAAAAACCTCTTTCCTTTTCACTTTATTCAATTTTCTTTCCTTCCTGCTTACCTGTCTCTAGCTATTTCTTCAATTCCTAAAAATATGCATAATTCTAATAATTTAGTCTGGCTTTCTCCTTTATGTATATCTTCTGGTTTTTTTTTTCATGTATTTTTTTCTGAATGCTTTTCTCCTTCTGCTTTCTTTCTTTCCTTTCAATGATTTCTCACGCTCTATATTTCCCTATGTGCACCTATACCCCTATATCACCTCTCAGGTTCCTTTCAGGTTCTTTCTGAGTTTTTAATTCTCTGTGGTTTTTTAATCTCTCTCTCAGAGGCACAGTTGTTCCACCTTCTCATTTTTTTTCCCCCTCCTGCTTTTTAAAGTATCTCCTCTCTCTCCTCATCTACACTTCCTTTACATTACTCTCGTCTATTTTTTGTGCCTCTCTAGATCTTTTATTTTTCTTCCTCACCTCTATAACTTTCAGCTTTCTAAGTTTTTCACATTCCTTTCGTTCTTGTAGTACATTCCCCACTTCAAGACAAAGCTGTAGCTGGGAAACAAAGGTATCTGAGAACATCCACAAACAACAATTTATTCAACTTTCTGAAAGAGCTGGTTTCTCAGGGAGACCAGTATTTATCGTGTACCCTTCATACTATATTAGTACTAACTGCAGGTGTTATGCACAAAATCTCCATTTTCAGGGCACAAATGAAGCTCCATTTCTTGTCTTTTTTTTTTTTTTTTTTAATTTATTTTATTCCCCTACCCCTGGTAAGCGTACTAAAGATTTATGTTTTATAAGTAGTCATTGTCCAAATAAGTGGTGGTTATTTGAATATCATCTCTTCTCTCTGCTCACATTGCCTGCTTCATCTCTGCAGACTTTCACGTACTGATAATCAAGTTTTCACATGCACGTGTAGCCCTACAAACTAGTCATCTCAACGAGCTGAGCAGAACTGGGGGAATTATTGCAGTGTCTTTCCCCACTCCCCGCCCCGGCATAAGTATTAGGTTTTTTTCTTTTTACTTCCAACGTATATAATAAATGCAGCACTGGGTTATCCAGTTATACAGCATTATTCTCCTGAGACCGACCTTTTTCATTGCCCTTAGTGAGAAAAGTTCTTCCTTGACTGCAGATATTCAGCCCTATGAATGCAGAGCTGTGCTCCAATAATGCTGCTTGGCTGCAAAGGAGAGCAGAACCCAGCTCAGAATTATCATTCTGCATTATTTTACTCCTGTCTTTTATTGTATTGTATTGTATATCCTTTCAATAGGTTGTTTGCTTCTCTGCTTCAAGTCCTACTGGGTCCTTCCCTAGCTGTCCTGTATGCACATCCATGGCTCTCTGCCCCATTCTGTGATGTTTCATCCAAGTTGAAGACAGGCTGCTGTCTCTCCTGCAATTCAGAATGAAGCAAAACAAACCCAAATGAAAAATGCACAGCTTGCACCAACATTAGCTGCTATCACGGCTATCAATGGCGTAGGATGGTAGCCAGCATCCCCAGGGAAATATTTCTGCGACAGCCCTGGTCTAGATGGAACAGGTAGGCTTGGTGAGACAGGGAGGCTTCATCCATAGGGTGAGCCCGGTACAGACGGGTACACAGGCTCAGGTTCCCTCCACACATAACCTAGTGTAAAGTTGAACTAGCTGTAAGGGCCTTTTTGGCCAACAAAGAGAAGTAACTTCCCTCCAGGTCCACATCCCAAGACCCCTGCCTAATATCAAGGAACTCTTTCATCTGATGGAAGTGCTTGTACCCCGTGGCTTGAAGACGGCACGTTTAGATGTTGGTTTTTAGACATCTGAATTTAGGTGAACCTTGGTACAGCGGCTAACTTTAAATGAGTCACCTTCCAAATAATAGATAACTCTAACATCTGTATATATTTAAGGTACTACTATTTTATTTCTTTGATTACTGAATAATGACTCCTGTGCTTTGCAGGGCACAGGAACACTTCATGTCCTCATGTCTGAGCCGACTCCTGGTGTGCTGCTCTGCAGTTTTATCTTCAGTGATACAGAAGAGGAAAAGAGATAATTGCAAGACTTCCCCTCACAGCCCTCTCCCTTTCTTCCTCCTACCAGGAAAAGTGACCTCAGCCTCAAACTCCAGATCTCCCCATTCCCCAGGCAGGCTTTCGCAGCCTGGGCCAGCTCGGGTGTGCTCAGAGAGAGCTTTCCAAGGCCATAATGCCGCAATCCCCTGCCTCTCCCCTATTGCCCAAACCCAACCTATTCACTGCTCCACTTAACACAATCATTTTATCCCCCAGAGATTTGGGGAAATAAAACAGGTGGTTGCAGAGCTCTCTTTTTATTGAAAGGCTGTCCATATTGAGGAATGTGGTATGCTTCTCCATCACACAGCATTCATATTAAAATTAGTAACATAAAATAGTAAATTGGGCTATTCCATGTCTTGCCATTGAAGCAACTCCCAATTTGCTTATATCTTTGTGCTCCTCCTACTTAACCAAGCAATACACAGTTTTTACATTATAAGAAAAGTTTACTCCAGAGATATGGATATACTGAAATACATATTACTATAATATATATTGTAGTTATCAGATTTTTCAATAATTTTCCAGTCATTTCAGTATTGGAATACGCTGTCAGAAACAGTGAAATGTGGAAGGAAAAAATGTTGGATTTGAAATTAAAGTTCTATGGCAATCAAATATTTTCACATTTGTGAACCAATGTCGTATTTTTATCTTTTTTCTCCAAACTAAACACGTTCAGCAAGGACCGTGCAAGGTGTTAACTGGATGACCTTTCACTGCAATTAAGGACATGTCTACCCAACATACTGGAAGGATCTACCCCTGTTTTAGTGCACAATTGTAAGTCAGATCTTCATCTGTCTAAATGATTATAGTGTATTTCCACACTTTTTTTCAAAATATGAATGCTTAACATATAGAATTTAAGTGCAGGTGAACTACAGAGGGATTTTTTGGTCTTATTTAAGTCAGAAAAAGTTTTGTAATTGATTGCCATAGAATTTTACTTCTGATAATTAATACAGCTCCTATCAACCTTTCTAGGAACTCAGTATTACTGTAAATCAATTCATATATTAACAGGTTTTTAGTTCAACAGTTAATATTATTTCCTGTGTTTGGAAATACGACATTTCAGCCTGCTTCTTGATCTACTGATAGAGCTTTGTACCAACTTGCGTGATCCAGGTCTTATTCTACAGTAGGAATCTAAAAAAAATGGGACATTTTATAGGATCTAAGCCCCTTCCAGCCAAGACACATAAAGGCACATAAGAAAGGCAAAAAATTCCTCCTCCATACAGATGAAGATGCATTAGTGTTCCTGCATACGCAGGGTGGCAACTGCAAGCGAATAAAATATTTAAAAGCAGTACTGTCGTTTTTTCACATACAGTTAGGTTTATTATCATAGTTTTTTAGTTCCAGATAATGGAAAGTGCATACACAAACCTACAGCAAATTTATTGAGCAAGCCTTTGCTACTGTTTTTATAGCTAAGGTCATGTCACCTTATCTTTTTCAAACAAGAACTATTAATAAATTCAGAGTCCTTCATGTGATCCCACACACATTTTCTAAATACTTTTCTAAATGCCAAAGACTCTCACTTGAGACACAAAGCCAGTGAAACCAAGCTTCGCCAGGAGCATTGTCCAGTCTCTTTGTTGATGCTCTTTCATATGGTTATGAAACCCTCACACCAGCCTGACCTAAGCTCAAGCCTAAATTTACGGCTAATTCCTGAATCAGCCCAGTCAACTCCTTAAACCAGGAGCTTGGAAAGCAAATTATGATTATGTTTGAGCATAACCCAAACCCTAATCCTGCAATTTTTATTTGCCCACAGCTGAGGTACCTGAACTCCAACTAAAGGAGCACCAGACTTCAGCACCATTACCTTGATACCCACTGAGAACGAAAAACTCTGTGAGGGTTTTAGATCAGCAGTACCAGGTATTAGTATCTCTGCATCACAAAATTAGCCAATGCAGGTGTGCCAGGCATCCTTTCAGGCAGGCAGCATTTATGGACATGTTTGTGTTTCAGTCCTGACAAATTTAAAACAACATCCGATGCTCAGCGCAGAATTTTACATTTAAGTATGTTTGAATTAAAAAATGTGCAAATACAAAATATTGAATTCAGGAACAAATGTGTCCACTAATGGGCTTCAGATTTTATTATTTTGCATTTGAAAACAGTGAAGTCACAATTAGTTGCAAAGATAAGTCTGCAAGTGTGGTTCCTGATGATGGATTGTGTCTAAATACCGCCTGTTTCTCCAGGTGTGTGTGCCAGCTCATGGGAAGAGAGAGACAGGGAGAGAGAAAAATTAATTGTTAGGTTCTCATTGTTACCAAACCACACATGGAAGCCCTGAAGACTCTTATGCGTTGCCTTTCTCTGCTTCTTTTGATGCTGTGCTGAAACCAGTAGATGTGGAATCATGGAACCAGAGCAACAGGGACTCCTGCAAGGTTGGATGTGGCACACAACAATGTACGGATTGGGCTGCAGTAACAGATCAAAATGTTGAGCTCAAGGAATTTTATGAATGGATAGAGGATTCTTCTGTTTACTTCTAGCTCAGACTCCAGCTGGTTTTACAATCATAGTTTTGTTTTATTTTGTTTTAATGTTACGGACTTCTTGCTTTGCAGTAGGCCTTTCAAAATACATGTAATTGAACAAGCAAGGAAAATAAGTTTCTATCAGTCAGCAATAACAAATGCATAATATGCCAACTATCCCAGGAAAAAAAACAGGCTTAACAAACTTAAAATAGTCAGTAAACACTGAAGTACTTGCATAAAATTAAATATTCAAGACAGTGATTTGTGGATACATGCCAAGATGGTGTGAATATGGCCGTGAGGTATGACATGTTGCAAGTACTAAAGGATTAAGTCACTCCAAGCCAAGAACCAAGCTGAAGCACCAACCTCCAGGCTGGGGTACACAGGGCAGGATGGGGCCAGGCATCATGACCTACGTGCCATGGGCGCTGCATCACCCCTCAACTCGTGTTATTTACCCAGAGCCCTAAGGTGACTCATGCTGGTGGACACTGATATTCCGTGAAGGCTTAAGAAATTAAACCTCTAGTCTTGCATCTCCCAGGCTAATACACTGACTTCAATGAGGCTGAGCTCTCAACCTTTGTATTGAGATCTGTACGTGCCTTCTCATGAGCAACAGGACTTAAAAATATTAAGGAAAAAGGCAGCAGTAGAATACATATTCTCTCTTGTGCTGTGGCTTCCTTGTATGTATTTCCTCAAAGCACATCATCACAATCTATGGCAGAAAGCAACTTCAAACAGTCTGCAAATCTTTATGAGGTACTATAAATTGATAATACATTTATCTCAAACCGAGTTAAGTATACAGAGGTCCATGAAAAACAACCCAAAACAGACTATCCCCATAAAGCAGTGCCTCTAGTTCCTTATTCCTGTAGGACAGACGACACGTGTTTTAAGAAAATATTACATTGTCTATGCACTCTGAGCATATCTAGTCAAACGGGTAGACTCCATAATTAGAGACGTGGTACCATGTATTCTTCCCATCTCTTATTCACAAAGGCATCAGTGAGAATGGGGTCTAAACTTAGACTGTCACTCTTCCAGCACTTGCCTAGTCGTGCCACAATCTGGATTTAAGCACTGTGTGCATTGCATTTGTAAGCTTAAGAAAATCTGATCTTGCGCTTTCACCAGCCTTAAGAACTACTAGGAGAGAAGTGGGCAACCATACAGCACTGTGTAATGAACCTCATTAAAACACAGGAGGTGTATTGAGGTTCCTAATTCTATTACGGCATAGACAATGAGTGCATTTGTGTTAGTCAGCTTCCCACCTTGAGGTCAGACAAATCACTGGATGGAAGCCTGTGTGGCAGCAGAAAGAGGTCCTATGGATGATGCTGCAGGCAGAAAAATGCCAGGCCAATGTTTCTTAAGAAAAATACAAACCCCAACCTTTTCCCCACCTGCCCGTGAGTTCCCACTAGTTTGGAGTCTACACGTGTTTGAATGGTTTCTGACTTTCCTTAACCCTTCCATTCATAGCTTGGTTCGGAGGTTCATGTGGTGGATTTACCTCTGTGTCTGACTCTTGCCAAATATGCCTTATGTGGAGAGGAGCTGAATAAGCCCCAGCACATTTGTTCTGCTTCTTTCTGTATTAATATACCTCATGCCCCAAGAGCTGCCTTTTACAATGATTACCAGATTGAATAACATACTATACTTTCTCCACCAGCACCACCATGGGATTTTCCCCGCTGATTTGATTAACCTATCGTACTGCTATTAAATTAAAACAAAACCCCCTTTTCAATAATAATCCAACCTGAGTTGTGGGCCTTTAGCCATTGTGCCATCCATCTGTTGTTTGTAAAAACCACTTTCCCTGAAGGGAGATGGTGTGTTGAGGCTGAATCTACCACCTGCCACTTTGCTCGGAAAAAAAACCTTTTCACTCCATGCTATGACTCAATACTACTGGGACACAGAAAGCTTTATAGAAAAACTAGGGATTATGTGATTAACTGGTTTGGCTTTCTGAGGACTAATCCTCATAGGTAAGGGGTATGATATCAGGATGCATGGAGCAGAGGAGCAGGAATATTAGTCATTTTTTGTTTCTGGTTGCCTCCAACAGTGTAAGACGTGGTCATCCTACAGTTCTGACCATGAGGTTACGTCTTCATGGCTGTTCCTACCACGCTTGCTGGCTCTGTCAGTGCTGCTGGGAGGATGACCCAGGTGACAAGTTCTACACTGGTCCACCAGAGAAAATGCGATCCAACCACAAATTGAAGTGATTTAGTAAATCCTTCACATACAACGTGATGGTTTGACATGGTTAGACATCATAGAGGGTTAGCAGTTACCTGGAATGGGGGCCTTTTGAGAGGAGAATGTAACTTCCTAGTATTTCATGGGATTTCTGTAAGATTTTAGCCTTGAATCCTCCAAGGCTGAGTGCTCTGTAAGTCTTTGCATGGGAAGGACTCATGGATAGGACCAGCTTTAAATTAGGGACTTTATCACTAGAATGAAACAGAATTATACATCAGTGATGACTTGACAAATGTTTTCCCCGTCTTCACTAGAGTAATGCCAAAACTGTCTCTACTGTACCTTTGTCAACCTGTTTCCTTTAAATCTTAATTCTTTAGGTGTCTCAATATATTAAACAGAGAGATACTGAACATTGTTAAAATTGTTACATTTACTAAACTGGCACAATCCAATGAGTCACAATTGAAATACTATTGTCTATATGCCATTCCAGTCCATTGAGAATCACTGGATAAATTTGTATCTTGGAAATATCTCAGTAAAATATTGAATGAAATACTACTTAGCAGTTTATCTCTGAGGTACTCTTTGAAGAGTCTTCATTAATATGAAGTGGGACGCAGAGAGGCTCAAATTTCTTGGCATAACATCTTAGCTTCTTCACTGGTCCACATTAGCTTCCTCACCAAGACTACCAAAAAGGAAGAAATTGACCCAAAGGCAAATTTTCTTTCCACTTCCTGCTGTAATTTGAGAAAATGTATAGGATTAGTCAGATTACCAGAGTGACCCTTTATATGAAAACCTATTTTATTAATTCATTTACTGTAAGGCCTAGATTAATAACAACCGGTTTTAGACTGCTAAATCAGCTAAGTTAATAATCTGCATCCCAGTGGAAAGGAACTCTTAGGTGAGATGAGTTGCTCTCTAGGAGCACTTATCAGCTTCCATGAAAAAAGATCAGGGCTCCTGACAGCGGGCCCTTGTAGAGTGCTTAAAATTGCCTGGCTGAGTCTAGGCTGGAAGCCAAAAGGGACCTGTGGTGCTAATGGGGTCTGACAGGTTTTGTCTGACAGCAGGCAGGTTTTTCCCCAGATGTTGTATTCAGAAGATGCAGGAAACCTAGATATTTCAATTCTGACAAAAACTTAGCATCAAGAAATCAAATGAAAATGTAAAGACAATATCTAAAATATTGTGTTCTTCATTTCATCCAAATATCCACAGTAGCATTGTTGGGACTTTGTTGGGTGCCCAGTGACAGGACAAGAGGTAACAGGCACAAACTTGAGCATAGGAAGTTCCACCTAAACATGAGGAGGAACTTGTTTACTTTGAGGGTGGCAGAGCCCTGGCACAGGCTGCCCAGAGAGGTGGTGGAGTCTCCATCTCTGGAGACATTCCAAACCCGCCTGGAGGCGTTCCTGTGCCACCTGCTCTGGGTGACCCTGCTCTGGCAGGGGGTTGAACTGGATGATCTCCAGAGGTCCCTTCCAACCCTATGATTCTGTGATTCTGTGACTTTGCCTTTCTCCTTCTAGCTCTGCCTTGATATGCCTAAGAAGAAACCACCCCTTCCCAGAGGAAATGACAGGGCTCATCCTACAAGGGCAAGACTGTCTTGTCAGAGCCAATTTTTAGTCTCAGTTAGGAGACTGTATGTACCACAGTAGTCCCAACCCATGCAAATTCGCTTGCAAAAGTCTGCTGTGGGCTTAAGGGGCAGTTCGGGGCTGGACTCACAAAAAATTTGCGTTTTCTCATTTGGCCAAAGAAATCCTTTTCACTCAGTTTCAACACTGTAACTACATGAATTGCAGAGATGTGTCATAAATTAATAGTTTGCTAATGTCATGTCTGCCCATAGGGAAACAGGCAAGGTCTCTTTCCTGTGTCATATAAACACATATCAAATGACCTATCTTAACCTGTTGAGAAATCCACACTTCAAAGTGTCTTAAAATTTTTTTCATAAAAATGATCCCAAAATAGAGTATTGTAATGAATTATTACTGCATGTGTTCTGGTATTCTGGGGGAACCAGTGCTGTATTGTGTAAGTAGTCATAATGAGCAGAATAATCCATCACACTCGAGTGTATTTGATGCAGACAATAACGAATTTTTTTTTACTTCAATTTAAATTAGTAGTTACAAAGCAGATACCAGAAAACCATATTACAAGAAACACAAGTAAACAAACTTCTGACAGAATAAAATGTTAAATTGATGTTGAAAAGTGAAGTTAATGTCCAAATGAAGAGTGTGGGAAAGTGTTCTTGTTTATATGTGACTGGTATATATTTATTTTGGTGCAGTTCAGTATAAGCCCGAGGTCAAAAGTCTTTGGTCAAGCTGATCAGAATATGTTGAGTTTTCATCCAGTTTTACATGACAACCCCAGCTGCATGTAGTTGAATATAATACTACACAAAATCATAGTCTATGATGCCATCTCCTTTTGACCACTGCCCTCATTCAAGCCTATTTATTGTGTGTGTCTCAGGGAAACTTCACTGACTTGCACCTAGGCACGCGAGTCAAATTATTCATTGCTGTTTGCCAGTGAGTAATTGAATTGATACAATTAAAGAACTGACAAAGAATCACAAAACGTACTTTTTCTAACTGAATTTTACATTTATTTTCTTCCAGTGTGTAATAAGATTGGAAAAGGACTCTAGAAAACAGAGTAAAATAAAATTGACCTGGTAATATGTTGTGGCATCCACTATTAAATCTTTCCTAGGAGCTAGAGATAGATGACTATAGTTTTCTATACAGCATAAAATGTATGTCTACATAAACCTGGATTATTAGTAGGATTCTCCTATAGACAAATCTGTCTTAAGTATGACTTGTAAAGAGAAAGAAATAGATTTGATTTGATTTTTCTATTATTTTTTTTTCATGGTATATAAGAAGTGCCTATGGGAAAGAAAGTGCTTCGTTTGGGATTTTATTTGGGCTATAAATTAAAAATTCATGCCTTAGCTACCCTTGTGGTAGAAGACTCCTCTGCTGACTGGAAAATTCATAGCACTCTCATATCAGGAGCGCAACTGGAGATGGATTATTTGACAGAAAGAATTATCTTTACTACTCTGTTTTGAATTTTTTTTTTTTTGTTAATGGTTATTTGATGTGAGTGCCTTAGAAACACTCAGGTGTAAAGACGGTCTTTAAGATTAAACACCCTCTGTCATTTGAGTTACGCGTTGATGTGCTCGCAGGCTGCATCTTTGAAACCTCCAATGAGCCCTCCAGCAGAAACCAGAGAAGCGTCACCTGGAGTTTCTCACATTTTTATTTAAGTTGAGGATGAGAGAGGTGAACAAGAAGGGAAAACAAGGACCACTTTTTATCAAATGGCCTTAAGGGTCTTCTGTATGTATCATTGAGCAGGAAATAATGTGTAAGTCCAAGAACTCTTTTAAGTACGCTCTTCAGGACCAAAACACTGAGAAGTTCTGGAGTGGTCATTTCAGATGGGAAGTGGTTTGAAAAGCACAAGGTGCTTGCACGGGTTTTACTGTAAAGCAAAGTATGTTTTATTAGCTCTGAAAGTCACTTCAAAGAATAAGGAGAATAAGGTGGAGAATAAGGTGGAGAATAAGGTAAAGCGGTGTTTCTTGCTGTTATCCTGAATATTCAGGAAGTGAAACAGTCACAATTCAGAGAATTATTCAGTGTGTTTTCAAAGGCAGCTTTCAAAAGCCATTTTTCCATTAAAACTGTCAGTTTTGTAATACAGTTGTGATTTCAAAGCACAGCAATGCAATATTCTAGCTCAAATCAAAGACAGATTACATATTTTATGTTTATATATTCTCAAGCCTTAACAGTAAGGCTGGTTGCAGGGCTTTTTTTAGAACTTCAATGTAATAAGAGAGGAAACCATGGTAATGACGTTAAAAAGAAAAAAGCAAGTGAGATGCCTCAGGAGGAGTACTTTTCTTTAGGTGTCAAGGTGAAAACTGGAATTCTTTCCAACAGCCAGCTTTCATTTCAGCTGTAAAATTCTGGTCTGGATGTAGAAAACATGCAAAGATATTATTTGATTTATATTATGAGGAAACACAGCCTTCATGGTCCTGGCAGTCATTATGGACCTATCCATGAGTCCTCCTGGCAAATAAAGGACAATCATTTTTTCTTACACTCCACCCATATATGGACAGATTTATCGTCATTTATATAAAACCTCTGTGTCTAGTCCACCACTATAGTCTAATATAATGATTTTTTAAGAGTGGGAATTATCCTGATGCATGGATCACACATGGGTGACGCCTCATGGGTGACGTTCCTCACATGGCAATGCCTCATCTGTCTAGCCTGCCCTTCTTATATTTGTAACTCTACTGTAGAAAAAACAAAATTAAAAATAAAACATTTAGCATATTTTTTCCTGCCATCAAGATATGTCCTACCAAAATCATGGACACCATTTATTTAAAAGGAAGCTTAACCCCATGAAGAATGAACAGCAGGTTGAGTGATGAAATTGCCGCGTGTATCTAAAATGTAGATGACAGCTAGACTCTCCATTCCAGAGGTGAGATATCTACTTTTCAGAAGCAGCTGCTACCCTGGCGGTAGCGAATTTCTAGTTCATTTTCCACGCAATCATTTTCAGATAACGTAACGACCTACCTCCGAGGTCCTGCCTTTGGGATACGGGTAGCAAGGAGGTGAATCTGACACAGCCTATAGGTATTAATGTAATCGATTACCTGAGCCATTTCCTTGGCCAATTGAGAAGCTTCTGTGAAGGTGATTTAAAGCTCAAATGGGGAGACAGCCAGGCAGACTGATACGATTTTTAAATTCTTCAGGAGAACACAATGCCTACAAACTCACAGCCTGATCTGGGGGTCCTTTGAAACCTGTGGGAGAACACGTTGGCTCGGACCAGTAGGTTTGGATTGGACCCTAATTAGGGAGTAGATTTCAAACCTTCTCAGGCTCAGTAACATGTTGTGGAGAGGTCCAGGAGCCGTTCCTATGCCGAAGCACTCTTCAGAAGGCAGGAGAGCAGCGGTGGTGCTAATTCAAAGGGGAGCAGTGCTGCGCACCGGTGCTCTCGGAGCAGCGAAGCGCAAACGTTACAACCCTGCGACAGCTCCGAGCACTCACACTCCTCTAAGTTCCAGATCTTGAGTGCCAGCGAGGCAACAGCCCTAGTGTTGAAATAACAGGTTGCCCTGGTGCCTGTGCCAAACTGAGATTGTTCTCTTATGGGGGTGGAAAAAAAGGAGTTTCCAGATACAGAGTGTGTGCAGGACTCTGCCCTAATTACAGCACATTTGGGTAGATTGTGAAATCAGCCCTCCCTCTCCCCCCTGCCGCAGGTGTGCTAGGAAATGAACAGTGAATACACTTACACTGAAGTGGATCTTTGTATTATCCAGGCTGAAGATTCTTCTCATTCATTTTTTAAACTTCAAACATGTCCTTCCCTCTCAGAGTCATTTGCTCTCTCATTAGCATATGAAAAGTACCCTGTGATATTTAAAACAAACATCCATTTGAAGCTTTTACATAGTATTATTGCTACTGTACCAAATCATTTTCAAAATTGAATTATGTTTCATCACTGGCCCCAGTCTGGAATGTTTCTTATCCAGTGGCCATAGTGCCATGAAAGGGAACTGATATTTTAAAAAGAAGCTGGAAAAAGAAGAGTTAAGTCTTATACACCCCAAGCAGCTATGTGGACAGAGTTGAAAACTGCGTGCCTTTGTAATATTGCTCATTTTGGCTTGAAAAAAGGAAGGTTCGAGTATCTTCAGAGGAGAATCTCCTCTCCAGCTTGAACAAACAATTAGACTTACAGCATGCAAACAGTTACAATGGCATTAACCTGCAAATGTACTTACCTTTGATCTGAGAGGGGGTAGAGAACTCACACAGGGACTTGCTCACTAGGAAGGTATGGTGAATTTCCAAGGAGAAATTCAATCAGGAGTCTTACAGGCTCAGGGGGCTCGTGGGAACGCTCTTTTTTTTAAGCAGACTGTGACAGCAAACTGTAGATCTACTGAGAGAGAAACTTGCCGCTCCACCAAAAGAATTTAAAAAGGACAGGCAAAATTCAGCTTTTATTAATGATAAAAAGTCTCAAAGATCATTATATATCGAGCTGAATATCATTTGACTACTTCCCTGGCCAGAAGCAGTGAGGTGGAAATAAATGTTTCTAAGAGTGGTTTAAAGTTTTGGTATAGAAAGATTTAGAAGAGCAGCCACAAACGGGGAAGTAGAGGGATTTTTTTGTGAGAAGGAAAGAGAACTACAGTTCAGGGGTGAGTGTGCCATACTGAGCTAAACTGACTCCATAACTCAGGTGTAAAGTTAAGTGGGGCTACTTGAAGAATATGCTTGAGTTGGTAGAGAGCATGAGACACCCCTTGTCTAAGAGGCGTCTGCGTTTTCAGAGGAGATAAATTAAATTCCTCAAAGACTGTGTAGCTAAAGCAAAGTGATTGCACATGTATGTCATTTACTCTGAAAAAATATCACAAGTGTTGATGGTTGCTTGACATCCATTGGTCTGTTTAACTAATCAATGGAGGAGCGACTGATTGAGAAGCTAATGTCACATGTGGTGGGAATACAAAATCTTTTCTTTCTTCATTTGTTCACAATAGGGGATTTCACTGAAGATGAGCTTTAGTGAACAGTAACTTTGCGTTTGTCTGTGTCTCAGAAGTGCCACAGGTTTGATTACGGCTTTTTGAAGGAACATCTCTCTTTTTTGGGGACTGGAAAAAGTGCAAATGGCTTCAGAGCAGAACGACCTGTTTGCATCAGTACTGAGTAAGAAGTTGTTATTTGGAAGAAATCCTGTGGCTACCAAAACACCCAAATTTGCACAATGTTGAGGGATTTCTGTGAATGATGTGCAATCCACAGTTCTGCTGCTATGGGCTTGATATGTTTATGTCACTGAACTACAACTATACCTTAACAATGTCATTGCAACTATAATTTTTATAAACAGAGAAAATGTGTCTTGCAGAAAATAATGAGCTGGTGTGATGGTTTGATGGCCAGCATGTAAGAAAACCAGTTAGGAAACTCTAAATTGGTGCTTACCAAAGGCTGTAGGGCTGGACATATACTTCATTTAAAAAATATTATGAAATGAAATGACAAAGTGGAATATCATCCTGCACTCAGACAGTGCAGGAACACCTGATAGGTGCTGTGTAACCCAGATGCCCTTATTGTAAATGCAGAGGAGGCTGCTTACTTGCAAGAGTTGGGCTGAGTTGGGCTGAGTTGGGCTGTCCAGTGCCAGCTTCTGGTTTTGTGCTTCTTCTCTTTGGGATGTGTACAGACAGTGGTTCTGGACACACACTGCTAATACCACTGTCTGTTATTAATATGAAGATAATTAATCTAATAGTTAATATTGAGCTGTTACTATTGTTCAGTGGAGTTTAGGTGTGCAACTTCTTAAGCTTCTCTCCTTAAAAAGAATAACCTAAAAATACTGTGTTGTCAATCTTCACATTTGTGTACTCAGTACATCTATCATATAGAGTAGACATACCCCAGACAGCTTTGAAAGGGTTTTCCTTGTAAACTAGCCCGAGGAGAGCTCTGGGTTACCTGATTATACCTCTCAGTGGGTTTCATAGCCTGTCGACGTGCCACAAAAGTGCTTTCTCTTCTTCGTCCACAAACAAAACCTGTATGAACACTTTCCAGCTGACCCAGTAGGTGCAGAGCTCAGCCTTTGGCTAATCACCCCATGTTGGGCCACTCAGCTCTTAATCTTTGCTCTCTTTCTTTCAAGCAAGCTCAATGTGTTTCATCACTGTGCACCTTCCAGTTGCAAGCACACATTGCAAATGCTTTTTGTTACCTAGCTGACAGGTGCTAGGCTACGCTAATCCCAAATATTATCTTCACTAAAAGTAGGGAAAAGAATTGCTCCATTGAAGTAATATTTTATCACCTCTCTTGCGCACTTCATGGTTTCTTGAACAATTAGTACAGAGGGAGTTTTAACTGCATTTTTCCATATGTTTCCTCCTTACATGATTTAGATGGGTTTTTTTTCTTCTATTTGTAGAGATCAGTGGCAATCTGTGGGTACAAGAGAGCATGTTGTACTTCCAGAAGGCTCTCTGGGAAGTTAATGAGGGCAACCACCTCCAATTTTCTGGTCACCTCCAGCAGGTTTACATGTGAGCATAATGAGAAGGAATGACAACTTGGTCATGGAGCCACTTGTGCAGAGACAGTTTTAGAAGCAGATAAAATTTAGATTTTGCTTGGTATACGGAGATGATCAGAAAATAGCTCATTAGAGATGTAAAGCTAAAAATAGCCAGACGAGACAGAAAAAGAGATTAATCGAGCTTTCAGAACCCCAGGAAATCAAGCTGGGCATTTGGGTCATGCCTAAGACTGGATGGATAAAATAAGTGTGTTTTTGGAACAGTCTGACAGGGCAAATACGGCCTGTTTGACTGAGAAGACATTCTGATGGAAAGATCCTCCATTTGGCAGCTGAGCTTTTGTTACTTTTACGTCCACTTAGCAAATGGAAGTGTTCAGAAACCTGGTCTTGGGTCCTGGTCTAATATCCCCAGAGATCTGGAGCTTAACCCTGGTAACCCAGATTGTAGGTAAGCTTGTGTGTGAAAGGGCTCATACAGCACTTTTCTCTACAAATATTTGTAGCTCTATTAGTATCGCTATACCCACAACGCTGCTGAATGATTGGTGAACCATTTTTTTTGACTGGAATGTATTTTGTAAAGATTCGCTTTAAGCCCATCAAAGTATTATTGTGGCTGCAGAGATGTTTTAAATATTTCCTCGCTTCTAATTTGGCTCATTTTTCCAACTAGTTTTAATTAGTCTTGTTCCTCAAAGCAAAGCAAGTTTTGCTGATGCATTCAGACCTGTGATAAAGAGTAAGTCTAGTAAGCTGAGGAAAAAAAATCGGCAAGCTAAAATACAAGCATTACTGTGATCTTTTTTTTCACTTTTATTTCTTGCACTTATTTATTGATGATTGATTTAACCCAGAAAATTTTCTACTCTGCCATACATATAATGAATAGGCTTGGAACCAGTTTTTCTAAAAACTCTTTCCATTTGTGACTTTGTGGAGTCATACATTCACGTGCTGGCTACAGCTTGTGGTCCCAGTCAAGGGAGAAAAAGTCTAGTTCTGGTTCACTCAGCACAGCTATCAGTCCCCACCATTGGATCCTCGCAGTGTCCAGGACATAAACCTGATCTTCATTCTCCTCAGCTTTGGACCGCAGTGGTTCCTGACGGTCCTGAATTTTGGGGTTGCTCAAGTGGGCTCTGGCCCCTCTTACCACTCATACTGCCTTCGCTGCTGGTCATCGTCCAGCCTCATATCCTGAAGGCATTGCTGGACTATGGTCTTTAGATGGGATTTGACAAGATCCTTAAAAGAGCGGGTGCCTTGAAAACTGTGTTTGATATTTGGTTTACAGGCAATGTTATTTATAGCTTATACGTGTTCAGATATTTATTTCTCTGCTTTGTTATTCTGAACATTGATCAAAAAAATGCTTCTTAAGAGATCTAATCCAGCTGCTTAATCCTTATCTAAAACTTGGTGGCAGCTGCAGAACTTTCTAGTTTTGGAAATAGAACGAAAGCTTATTTTTAATGCCTTTGTGTACGTACAACTACACG
Source organism: Rissa tridactyla (assembly GCF_028500815.1). Lineage (NCBI taxonomy): Eukaryota > Metazoa > Chordata > Aves > Charadriiformes > Laridae > Rissa > Rissa tridactyla. The sequence continues at coordinate 6,063,439 of NC_071497.1, forward strand.
TATTTGTGCTGTAAACCTATATCTATGCAAGGTACAGAAATGATAATGGTTAGTCCTGAGGATTAGAATTTTTCACATTAGGTTCTTAAGTAGGCTAATATTAATAGCCCTACAGAAACAGGCAAAGAGGGAACTGTGTACTTGATTAGGAGTAGGATGGGGAAAATTAATTAATTATTTTCATAGCAATGTATTCAATAAATAATGTAAAAAAAATTATGTGTTGCTAAAAAATTTGCAGCAGAAGCTAAACCACCACAGACAAGTCTTATTGTTTCCAAGAACAAGATTTGGTAGCCCAGTTTCATTTTCAGTAAAAGCTGCTTTGGTGGAAAATCGGCATATTGTCAACGAAGAGAAGATTCTGTTTTGATTGTGAGGCTGTCCTTTTTGAAACCATATTCACATGGAAAATTGGTGATGAGGTTTTTTTGGACAAGTTAACATGAATTAGCCATTGTGTTATCATAATCTTTAATAAATAATAATGTGGGGTTTTTTTAAGGTGCTTTTTAGTAGGAGCAATTGTCATGACGATAGCAAGTGTTCACTCTGATCTGTCTATTGCCTCTTCATGGCAGTAATTCTCTGCTGTCTTGTGGTATCATCCATGTGTGCCCAAGTTCTTCTTGTGAAAGCATGTCCCCCATGATCTGAAAATCTTTCCTTCTCTTCTTTCTCCTGCCATCTCTCGCTGATGTATGTACACACACTTATATACGTCTACAATACATATGCAAACTCCAAATAGAAATACACTAATGAAATTCTTGGCTCCTGAGACAGCCGGGACTTAAATGGAGCTTAAGTATAAAGCACTCTTGCAAAAATGTCATGGAAATTTACCATCCAAGGCACAATTATTGCTCATCGCCCTTGCCACAGTGATGATGACGAGGATACACAAGGTAGAAGAGGAAATGGTGAGAAAGCATGAGTCAATTGACATGTTCTTTTAGTGAAATAAATGCATTCTAAAGCAGATTGAAATAGTTATGGAGTAATTGATATAACTGATATAAATAAGGTTGATGAAGCTTTTGGATTCTGTAAAAACAAAGAAGGTCCAAGTCTGTGGAAAGCATATGCCTTACATTTAACATATTGAATGTAGACAATTGATGCTTTCCAAATACAGACTGCCAAGTGCACAAAGAGTGAAGTTTAGTCAAAGTTCATTCTAAGGTCATACACTCGGCACAACCATCAATCTGGACAACCTCTCTGTAACCTCCACATACTTCCAGACAAGATCTGGGATCCTTTGTGTCCTGATTAGAGCATGCAACAGTTAATTTGTTTTAAATAGGAAATTAAACAGTCATGTAAAGTGTTATATGAGGGTCATAAAATGGTTCTTGAGGTGCATTGATGAGGGCTGTTTGGGATTCCTACTCCACATTTTGCTACAGCAAAGAGAAAGAAGAGCAGAACGATTGGAGAAAGTAATTGCAAACTCTGTGATGAAAAATCATGAAAGAAAAAGTCTTGACTGGGTGCTAAAATGGCAGATCCTTAAATGGTTTAATTTTTAGAGACACTGTCTCTCTGTCCCACTGTCAGGAGACCACATAGAACTTGTGTGCTTCTTGCAATGCAGAAAGCATGCTGCCTGCTGGAGGCTGGCAGGAGCACCACAGGATTAGGATTCTGCCAGAAAATAGCTAAAAAAAGAAAAAGAAAGAAAGAAAGGTTGTAAAAAAACAGCTGAATGTCTCCTCCACACTAACATTGGAAACAAGGTGATATAGCCTTGGAGATAAAGTGACACGGCTTGGGGTTTCTGTGACTTTTTTTAAGCTACAGGTTCCAGAAGCATTGGTGTTCAGACTTTGGAGAACAGTTGACTGAGTGGGGAGGATGAGAAGGATGGGAGAGGCAGGAGGCCAGTGGAGAAGGCGGGCAGCCTGATAGCATGAGTGACTTGAGACTTGAATGCAGGGGTGGCAGAGGAGAGGACCTTCATCATGGATTCTAAAATAAAGACGAGTATTACTGAAGCGGATGGCCTCTCATGAGTAGTGTCAACACTTTTCTGCTTCTGTTCACGAGCCCAGTTTCAGCTGTCACCACCAAGACTAATAATGTTCTAATAATAATAATTTTCTAGCTCTTTCCTTTCTTGTTCGGTGAAGTTATTGAGGTGTTTCAGACAAGAGCTTCGTGAGGAGGTGGCCTGCTGATACATCTTTAATTATTCAAAAAACAAACAAGAAAAAAGACTTAATGGGTTAATTCCAATTTTAGAAGGAAAAGAATAGATTCAAATCCAGGCTGCTTCATTTCAGCAAGATGAGATTTACAACTGTTGAAATATTAACCTTGAAAATAATGATTTATGAATGATAATGGAAACACTGACAAGACCCTTTGGTGTACTCACTAGTCTTACAAAACCCTGATATATGCAAACCTGATGAGATAAAAGAAAACTAGTAAAGGAAAAATAAAGCACTATTGCAGAAGGAAACCAATTTTAATCTGTTTTAATATCAAATAACACCAAAAGCCTGATTCCCATACCTTGAAAAAGGGTAGTGGAATAGAAGCAGTCGTAAGATAAAGCAAAAACAAGTCAAGTGCTGATAACGGTTGATAAGCAAGCCTCTGAAGATGTGGTGATGTGCTTCAGGGAAGCATCCAAAAGTTTGCAAGTTTATTCTTTCAATCTCTCTTACCTAGATGTTGGGTTTTCTTGGGAGATTTCACTGCAGTTGGATTTCTGTGAAATTAAGTTTTTCTGCTTTCAGTATTCTGCTTTACGTAGATGATGAAAACATGAAACTGAGCAGCAAAAGTAGAAACAAAACCATTTATGTGATTTAAAAAACCCCACAACATAGTTTGGCTTTTTATGCAGAGCAATTAGCATTTTTTTACTGTATTCAAATCAGTTTTGTGACACTAAGAAAGTAAGGATAATGTTTTTACTACTCATCCATATAGTGTTTTGATATTATTCATACAGTCAGTTCAAACATTTTTTGGGTAAAACACCAATTTTGGAAGGCTACTAGTAACATTACACCAAATGTTTCCAGGGATGAACAACATAGTGTGACCTGAAGAGGACATTGTTATGACAATAAGTGTCAGGTATGCTCAGTCTGGAAAGAAATTTCTAGCAGGTTACTGTAAACATGACACTGCATAAGACACGGATGTGACTTTTGATGTGACTTCAATGGCAGTGTAATTAAAGAAAATTTCCGCAGAAGGCTGCATGTTAAGTAGCCAATGTGCAAGAGCCCAGACTACCGTGCTGGAAGGGATCCCATGTGGCCTCCTCCTATTCCTGTGATTTACAAAGTGCCTGGTAGTGATGGGACAGGAGGAAAGTTCATAATCAGCTGATTAATCACTGTTGCAATCTTTTACAATTCTAGGCTGTAACAGCCACATACTCTTTTTTTCTCTTTTATTCCTTAATGGGTGTTAAACATGGGTAATTTTAAACATTTTAAGGAAATCTCAAATCATAAAGCAATTATGATTATTTTTAAAAATAAAAATGCTGACAACTGTGCATGACGGTTTGTAGGTCTCATGCTGTTCTTTATACCCATGCACTCCAGCACACAACATCACACATGCAGGAGTTAGTGGGAATTTTGATCATTAAGTGCAGCAAAAATCCATGATTCATGACTTAATTCTGAAGCAAGAAATGCTTACTTTAAGCAGAAGGTGCCTTGCAGAGAATGTGTGTGCTGAGAGGTGGTCACCTATGATAACAATTTTTCTGCTTTAAAGACCCTCATCATCCAACTGAGGAGTGCTAGATTCCTCATATGACCAAAGCGACCGGTCATATAATTGGACGAATAAAAGTCAAGCAGTCAGAAAAAACAAGTTGTAGATCATCCATGTACGTACTGAAAAATCCTTCTTCAAAACTACTTAATGAGTACATATGAAAAATTCTCAGGTATATGAATCTGGATAATTCTTAGGTTTATGGAAGTCTAGGTTGGTTCCCAAGTGATTCAAAACCACAAAAGACAGAATTGCAATTTCTTTAGGCACAAATTGCAATGATGTGCCTTGTTTTTGGACTCAGTTATCGTAAAGGTCCTTTCCAACCTAAATGATTCTATGGTTCTATAATTCCTCCTCAGAGCCTGTCTGAGCTGGGGTCAGGGTTTTGTAGCGGAGAGGAAGGAGACAGGACCAGGATGGGTAATGAATAGCACCTCCACTTGGACCTTTCAAGCAGTGAATCAGCGCAGAAGAGGCAAAGCCTGTGTCACACATTGGGCAGGCACAGTTGTGAAACAAGAGGATGATTACGGTTGGACTTGAGGATTTTAAGGGTCTTTTCCAACCTAAATGATTCTATGATCAAGACAGGGCCAGAAATTAAACGGGCACAGAAGCTGACCACAGCTGGCCAGCCAAGAGGGCCTTCAGTCGATGTTAGCATCCTGGCTGAAAAGCACTTCAGCATCTCACAGCTCCGAGCACAGCGAGAGCATTGGGGTGATGGAGCAGGCGTGCATTCTCAAAGGGTCTACTGAAAGTCTTACACTGGAGATAAAGCTTGCACCTGCCAGGCAAGAAGCATGAATATTGTTGGGGAAGACCTGCCCAAGCATGGCACACTTACCTTGTAGTAGCCATGGCACAAGAGAAAATTACTGAGGGATTGGCTGGGTTCAAAGTTAGCCCAAACCAGTGTGCTCAGTCGCTGGGGCCATGAATTTCATTCTATTGAAAGAGCTCAGCTGGTTGGAAAAACCACACGCAAAAGGTAACACCATGTTCTTTTAAACTATTGATATTAACGTGAACTATGTAACCCAAAGAAATGGTTCTCATGTATTAAGTAAATATTACAGTGTTTTACTGCTCACTGTTAACTTGCTCTGCAGTGATATACAAGCAGTTTGAGTCTGTAAGTAGATATAAGAGCATCTGCAGGGTATTCCCAAGGCTATAATTTCACTGAGGATTTCTCTGATGTCATAAACTGAAAGAGCTGAGTTGAGCTGTTGAGTCATAGGAATCCCAAGATGAAAATTATAACCTTGCAATGCACAGCAGGCAAGACTTTATACATTAACAGCCTTAAGTGGGCCATCCGTGACGATTATACCTCCTCCTGTAAAATGATTTTTATACCTACAAAATGAGTGGTTTTTCCCATCTATTTTTGCCATTTTCTCTTTGAAAGGGAAGATGTCACTTTTTACTCAACCAACAAGAAGGCATAAGTGTTACCCAGTTTAAATTTGATCACAAAAGAGGAGAAAGTTTGAATTACTGTAGCTTTTAATCTGGCTTGGATAAAATTTCAAAGTGCTGTCGCTCCAGTCACATTATCCTCTGCTGGCATCAGTGTTGTAAGACATATCAGAAAATAATCATGCAATGCTGACAAAGATAAACCGGCATTGAGCTCACACTGAACATACAGAAAGGTCATCAAACACTCACTCACTGTTCATATCATATTTATCTTTTGGATCTCAACTTAGAATGGCAAATGTGGGCTACTGTAAATCTTGCAGTTGACAAAAAAACCAGACCAGCAAAAGCTTATGAGAACAAGAGCAGCCTCCTGCCTGCATCAAAGCTCTCTTTTTTGTTAATTTTAACAGATCTGTGTTGACTTGCATAGGTCATCCTGAAGACTGACATCTTTAATGAATAATACGAGAAATAAAATGCAAAAAGAAAGGTAGTTTTAGAGAATGCATTCAATACCTTTGTTCTTCCTTTCCTTGGTAACAGGATAAATTCTTTTATATATCTGCATTTAGGCTGTGTAACAGCAAGTTAAACAGAAATAGGACTAGCAAATGAACATGTTTCATTTCTGTTACTTAAAAGATACGCAAAAAAAGTCTTGAGAGACCTATCAGATAGCACATTGGCATGCGCTGTGTTTTACATACAGATTTTATATGTAAATTAATAGGTTATTTGCTGTATATTCTATGTTTTACCTTTGTGGGACCGACAATGCCTGTGCACCTCCGGGGCAAGAAATAAGAGTTAGAAATTGCCTGGCATGCAGCAGCTTGATATAGTGGTATCCAACACCTATGCCACACAGCATGTTCTGCTTCGGAAAAGGAGAATTAACAATAACCAGACAAGGTCTTAAGTCACCAATTCGTAACAGAACTTGTAACTTTCCATTTTGATTGAGAGTGGAATACACTCATATCTGCAATTACTTGTTTTTGTATAAATATACAAACATTTTTTTTTAAATGTAATTAAACATGCTTGTTTTACATTAGATATATACGTATACTCATATATGTAAGTCTTTGAATTTGGAGGAATTATGAATTGACCTTACTCATCATCAGTTGCCGAAAGTTCTCTTTGTTTATTCCTCTCCTGTTTTTTAGGTATGCTATGGCTTGTTACCTAATAGATCTCCAAGGCAGAGACATTAAATAGGGGAAGTATATAAGTGAAAAACATTTTAAAAAAAGTTTAGATAATCAAATTGCTTAAGAAAAGTGCTATCACACGCTTCTCAATGTTTTCCTGATGCAGTATCTGCTTCCAATTGAAACTTAATTGTATTTTCTACACTGGAAATAGGATTTTGTTTTTGAACTTTCCTGGTTACAACAAAATAGGTACTTCAGAAAAATGCATCAATTTGCAGAAACGTATAGCCAAGATGGGTAAAGCCAATATTGGCCACAAAATGCTAACTCGTTTACCAATCATTTCAAACAATGGATGAGTGGTTTCCATCAGTGCTTGCACTATGTAATTTACTGAATATTTCAGATTATCCTCTGGCATCTTAATTTCTCCAGTAGTTCTCCCATGTCAAAGGCAACTGACTACTAGCCCAGTTATTTATATTTCCAGAGTGAATTAACAAAAGCAGCTTTCATGGTTTTCGTTAGTGTTTCATACCACAGATATGCCTGGTTGGAAAAGTAGGTTTATATTTAATCGCCACTGAAAATAACTTTAAGATGATTTATGGAAAAGGATTTCACATAATGACTGCATTTGGTAAAGCCGAAAACTGCTTTGTTAGTTTCCTAATTTTGTGATGTTCCCAAGGCCTGGGGATGAACTCTGTGGCTTCAGCCGCTCTTTCCGTGACATCCAATCCATTACATAAAAAAAGTCCTAAAAACATATTTCCTATGTCTTTCCTGTCTTTCTCTAAGGAACAGTGTGTTGAAGAAAACAAACATGTGGGGAAGTTCAGAGCAGAGAGTTCTCACGTGTAATCTGTTACTTTTATGTGAAAGATGCATTTTCTTTTTAGCAACCTCTGGTAAAGTCCAAGGCTGGACCCTGTGAAGCGCAGGGCACCTGGTGCCGCTGCCGACTATGCTCTTCAGCGGACACTGATGGCACTTGGAAATTTCTATCAAGCCTACAGTGCTTTTCAGGATTTGTACCCACATAAACACATCCCTAAACGCCAACGGTTTAGGGCAATGAATACAAGACCATAAAGCAACCATCGCACAGCTCTGCTGGAAGGATCTCGAAGGAGAAGTGGTTGTTATCAGCCCAGACAAAACCATGAGTCATGACTGTATTCTGAAGCAAGAAACACTTACTTTAATTAGCAGAAAAAAAATAATAGCTAAGTCCAACTTCAATTAATGAAGGGAATGAATGCCTGTGAAAGGGCAACATGGGATTGTTTGCCAAGTGACAAATGTTGGAGATTAGATGGAGAAATTAACACACGAAAAATACCTAGGAGCTAGTGCGAGTGACCTGGTCTGTATTTGTGTCTGAGCATTCTTTTATACAAGCCCATAAAAATGCAGAAAAGCTGCTTTCTCTGGGTTACCTTGCACCTACGCTCATGGCCTGTCACTTTCGGCTACTTAATGCACAAAATTAGTCCTTATATAATCAAAAGCAAGAATAGCGAAATAGTAAAAGTGATTGTACAAAAGCAGCTCGATGCCTCCTTTGGAATCTGTAGGAAATGAAAACAGCTCCCCGTTGTTAAGAATGAAAGAGTATTGTTCTGGAAGAGCAAGCGCCATTAAGCTAATTACACATTTGCATTGATTTGGTGAAAACTGAATGAAGTTAAATTAATATAAGCCAGATGTAAACCAATTTAAATGTGTTCACATAGGGGTTTTCACCAGTTTAATTGATTTAAAACCAATTTTGTGCATAAACAAGGCCATATATCCTTTCTCTTCTCCTTTACAGGCTGAGAATTAGGTAATCATTTCAACTTGGATTTTGATAACTCTATGATTAGAACCATAGCTGTGCTATGTAAATGCAAGTCTCCTAATAATTAATACATTGTATATCCTTCCAGAAAGGCATCTCAAATTCAAATTTTTCTTTGTAATAATGTTCAGTGAGTTGGATTCAAACCTGGGTCTAAGCCACCTTTCCTGGCAGGGTCAGAATCATGGCATTATGAATGTTGGAAGACAAAATTGTTTCCTGAGTCCACACTTGTATGTTGCAGTGTAAGTAGGTAATGCCATGCAAGCTCCAGAATGATGCTCAGAAAATGTTAGTGCAGCGGGTGGAACGGGTTACTTCAGCAGAGGAAGAAGACGGCATCCCGCTGTGCCTCTTCTCCTGTCCTTCTTCCATGTCACTTCATGTTCCTGCCTCAAAAGCTCCTTCTGTCAAATGGGCATAGCAGTAATTTACTGCCATGATTGTTCCATGCTGCTTATCAGGAAAAAAAGAGGAGAAAAAAAGCTTAAGATTCTTAGGCTACACAGAAATGAAGAATGTTATTTTAAATTTCATTTTATTATAGTGGCACAAGTGTAAAACAATGGTATATTTCTTTGTGATTAAAATTCTACAATGGCATCAGCCTAAAATGTGTGTTTAATATCAGATCTTTGCCTGGGTAGGTACTACTATACTGTCCGTCCAGGTCCTTTATTGTCCACATATTTTAATGCTCTATTTTAATACTCAAACACATTTCTTCAAGTTTCTGAACTGCCAGGGGTGTGAGCTGGACAGGTATCTCCTACACTTTGTACTGCGTCAGATTTGGCATCTGTGGGTACGAGTGGCATTGGAAGACCATACTTTTGCTGATGGCATTGCTGGCTACATGGGTATTTTTCTCTGTTTTCCACCAATATTCATGTGATCTCAAAATGTCAAAAAGTCTTCAGGCATTTCTGAAGGAAAGAGGCTGTGTACATCTTAAACTCTCTCACTGTCTCCATTTCTGCATTTCACCCCTCGCCGACTTTCTGCCCGTGGGAGTTTTGGCAAGGGCCATGGTCTATGGTTTGTACTTGTGGTCCTTAAAATCAGAGGTTTGGAGAAGTTGCGGGTGGAGAGGGGGAATCCACTGAACTCCTAAAATAATGTCCTAAAATTTGCCTTCTCTGCCGCAAAGTGATGGACACGCGAGGACCCCACCACTGTCGCATAGCACAGAAATGAAGGAAGGGCTATTTTCAAGTTGTAAACAGAGTACCGATACACACACACAGGGAAACGCTTGCGAATGAATATGTGAAATATAAGGAATGTAGATGTGTATAAAAAAATGGAACAATGCTACAGTTTGACTCTATACTACCGTACACATATACATGTAGGAGAAATAGAGAGTCTGCAGGAATCAATACTTGCCTTCTGGAGAAAAAACGATTGACTCTTTATATTAAATCAGTTTAGACAAGCCGGGACCAAGATTTCCTATATCTAAGGGAGGTTCAGTGTGTCTCCTTTAAAACAAAGATGCATCTATAACGCGCTAAAACCATTGAAATTTATCTTTATTCTTCATAGTTTGTTTAAAACCAATAACTCTTTATTTGTTTGTCGTAATAAAATAGATATAATTTGCAGTATTTAATTATACCGTATGTTATATTTTACTAAATTAAAACATAAAAAATGACTTGGTATGGCACAATTCATAATAATGATGCAGACAATTCATTAATCCAATTAAAAATTAAGCACTTGATACATTTACTTGCTCAAAAATGTAGACATTAAAAATAGTGGGTTTTTTAATTAAAAAATTATCAACTGTGATTTGATGAGTCGTTTTCTGCCCCACTGCAAATGTTTTTGTGATGAAATATTTCAATGTCCGGTAAGCCAAGATGCGCTGTTTTGTCCTTATTAGAATGGTGGTGCAGCCTGAAGTCACTGTCGTACTCCCAGAGTGGTAACCCAGCTTGTAAATCTCAGTTATCAGCCCCCATAGTTCCGTCTTGTTGCCTCTTTTTCATTGCAAATAGCTGCAGGAGCTCTTCACTTGAAAAAGATGAATTCCTGTCAATGAATCATGCTCTCTTATTCTGTTTCAGGGCTTGCTGGGAGTCTCCGGGATGCATGGATTCATGGATTCTGACGCCTGCATCAAAATGGGTGAGGATGCTGAGCCTTTGACGCAGGCTGCTCTCCTCCAAGGTACTCACAAGTCACAAAAATGAAATTTAAAAAATCTGACGAGAAAATTCTCTAGATGAGAATTTTCCTAGTCCTCTGGTCAGCAGAGATCCCTCCTGTGTGGAAAAGTCTTGATTTTAGGTAATAAACAAAAGGCGGTAAACCGCTCATAACTTGGAAACTTTCCTCCTGTAAGCAAGGAGTAATAAGAAGGCAAAGTTTGCAGAGATTTGGAAATATTTTTTTACAGACCAAGAGCAGGTGTTAGAGACAACCCAGGTACTTAACTCTGGTCTCTGAAGTTTCAACATCATAAACACGCTCCTTACATTTCTAATAGAATGCAATAAAACGGAGTCAGAAAGTAATTTCTTAGCAATTACATCAATCTGCAATTCAAGTTTTGTAGGAGATGGCCAAACTCCTTTTCCTCATTCTGAAAAATCAGGGCACTTCTTACTATACGGTGGATTTGAGGGACTTAATGCGTGTATAGAGAGACTTTTTGCCTGTCTCTGCATTGAATTTGCCTATTACACTGAAAACTCGTTGGGTGAGAGAGTGCCTGCTACACAGGCACTCCACAGTTTGTAGAGTGTTTAATATAATAGAGACCGAATCCTCAGCTGCTGAAAAGGCAGCAACATAATACACATCATTGACAAAGATAATTTCAAGCTGTGATAAAAATTATCCCTCCCAACAGTTTCTGTGCTTGAAAAATGATACTGAAAGCAAGTAGGAAAATGCAGCCCTCCAAAACTTGGCCTTCTGGTTTGTTTACTCAGGCTGTGCTTAGTCATCTAAAAATATTGTCTATGCTTATCGTAACTTTGGCTAACTGTGTCAGGCTTGGAGAAAATTCCACCATAATTAATGTGTGTTTCTTTTTTACTTGTGTGTCTCTACTTTATTCCTCTTGTCCTTATTTCACAGCGCTTCGGGCACTGCCTCAAAGAGCTCACAGCCAATAAGATAAATAACACTGGAAGGGAGAGAGAAAGATGCAATTGGAATGTGTTTGAAATCTCTGTGTAGCATTTTTCCCCTGGGGCGTATAAAAAGCCTAATCCACTTTCAGAGGCGGTAAAAATTTCAGAAGTGTGTTCTATACCTGTATTGCCATTTCAACTGCAAACACAGAATTGGAATTGTCTTTTAATATTTATTTAGCTATAAAGTTTTGAGGAGGTGTACTGGTGGTGGTTCACAACTAATTATGCTGTATCATCTCTTCCCAGCCCACACTTGTGTAAACGTTCAGACGTGCTCCTTGAGGTATGTGACTGCGTTAGCATATGTTTGTGCTTAAGTGCATTTACAGTGTCTAAAGCATATTTAGAGTGGAACAGTCCTGCAAACACACACCGCTTCTGTAATACCCAAACGAACTTGTTTTAACCCGTTTTATTCCCAGACACAAAACCTGAATTAGTAACCCGTTTAGATGTCTCTGGTTGTCTGTTTCTCTGATGTAATGACTAGACTGAGGCAATAACAATGCTTCTTTATGCTATTCAAAGTGTGTATTAGAATTCAGGGGGGAGCTGGGTTCAAAACACGATTCCAGGGCTGAATACAGGGATAATGCATCATTCTATAGCAACTTTCTCCTGCCATTCCCAGACCATTCACTGCACAAGCAATACCATTTTTCACCAGGAAACACGGTTGTTTCTTAAATCTTAAACCTAACGCGCGGCAATGCTTCCAAGATGTGCTTTTAAAGCAGCTGTGGCTTTCCGCGTTACACCCGTAACGCGTGAATATGTCGGAAAAATAAACAGTTAAGTTCAAGTTTAAAACAAAGCAAAACAAACAGAAATCCTGCCCCATCTGTCAAGTTGTGTGTATGACATCATCAGATATTCTGCACTTGTTTGCAGCCATTCAGACCAACCTGCCCCACAGCCTCAGCTTTGTGCTCCAGCTCCCTTTACAGGGTCAGCGGGCTGGAAAATTACCACATGCTGTCACAGTTAGCTCAGCCAGGTCTTGTTATCATTGTTTCCAAGGAATCCATTCATTCCATTATTTTACATACTGGGCAGACGTCCTGCCACCGAGGCTTGGGCTGCGCTAACTTGAAGGGCCAAACGTTAATGGGTCTCTATTGTCAGCCGAATAGCAGCGCAATACGTGGGAAAAAATACCCAGACAGCTCGCTGACACTGGTTGAGGACCTCTAGACTTAGGGGGTAGCCTGTGAAGAGCTTTTGTGTAAACAAGACTTCAATAAACAAAGAATATCTGCTCTGTCAATATTCATAACCCATAAATTTTTTCCTTCTCTTCCCCCCCCCTCTCCCCGCCCCCCCGGAGCAGCATAACTCTTCAGATACAAAGAGGCAAGAAAGTGGTATGGATGGGCAATGGCTTTTGCAGAGCAAATCTGTGGGATATGTGCAAGAAACCATACAACCGATCCTGATTTATAAGGGATATTATTGAGCTCCCGGGCGGAAAAAAGCAGTTTTATTTCGCGCTTGCTCTGCTATCTGTGGGGCTGATAATGGAGCATGTGATTGTGGAAATTTAAAGCTCGTGATTTGTGTATGCCATAGCTGATATGTTAAAATGAAGGCGGAGCATGCCTGTCTGTCTTTCCTGGGCGTGGAATTTCAAGTAAATGGATTGCACTGGTGACAAATTTTATTTCCCTCTCAGGAAACTGAAAAGCCAAGCAATTCATAGTAAATTTTGCTCATTCAGGAAAAAAAAAAATCAGGAAAAAGAAAAATGCGTTCAAGTTGTGTTGTTGCCCCCTGATGTTGATGGTGGTTTTTGTTTGTTTTGTTTGTTTGTTTGTTGTTTTTGGTTTTTTGTTTTGTTTGTTTGTTTGTCTTTCACCAAGACAAATGCTATGTTTCCCACATACATCATTGATTTTGGTGAGATCACTGAAACTTGGTTCTGATCCAAAGGAGCTCTTACCTTGGGATGGCTCCACTGGCTTCACTTCATTCACCTGGCTTTGCCCCACCATGTGTGAGAGGAGGAGCAGGAATGAAAACCGGCAGAGTGCCTCCAAACAGGAGGTGTCCCTGCCATTGCTGACAGTGACATTTCAGGGGCTCCACTCTCATTAGCGAGAGATTTTCGCATTCCTTAATTTGAACGGAGTAAGATTGAAAAGATACCCCACAAACAATTTGCAAAATCCTTCATTCCAAGAGGCAGCCACTTTAAAAACTGCTTAAAAATTAATCCAAAGGGAGAGACCATCTCCAAATGCCTGGGGCTTAATTTTCTGGATACAGTCTGCTGCTTCTGGCACCAGGCTGGCACTCAGGAGGATTTGGTATCTGCTGCCCACGGCCTTTATTTCAGGTACCCAGTGTTTTCCTTCCATTATTTTCTTTGCTGTTGGACAGCAAAGGTCCTGATAGCATGACCTGGCTGCTCTCACCGTGACAGCGTGTGGTAATTAGCTGAGTCCACCGGCATTTTGAAAACCTAAACACACAAGCCCTGGTGTTTTTAAACTTGCCTGTAATTAGCACAGCTGTTATTTTGGTTAATTCGTTATATTGATACTGTAACGCTCTCCAAAGAACTCCACTAAAGTCAGCGTCACAATATAACTTGTTTTCTACAAACATTTTGAGAATATTAGGTCATAGTACTGAATGCATGAGAAGAATTCATAGTCTCTCTCCAAAGCCTGTCTGAAGTATGTTTCGGGTAGTAATAAGATGTGTTAAAATACTTGCACTATCCAAAAGCCAGGTTAGCCAGTTCATGTCTTTATGAAGTACACTGTATTTCAAGTAAGATTATTTCTGTGTCTGGCAGCTAATTTTACATAGTTCCCTCCTTCAGATGACATTAAGAGCCAATTGACATACATTTATTTTTCCATAAAAGTAATGTGTGTCAAGGCTAGATTTCCTAAGCCAAGCCCTCCAAGCAATCATCACAATCATTTGGTAAACCGTAGATAATGTCATCTTGGAATAAAAAGATTTTTTCAGGGTATGAAATTTTATGTTAAGATAAACATTAGAACTTAGTGTTGCCAGTTTGAATATAATCTTTTCAAAAAATCTTCTGGGGTTTTAAAATAAGCATAAAAAAGAGAGAGAGAAGGAGAGAGACTCAAAGAGTGAGAGAATACAAGAAATAAGTAACACTTAAAAAAATCAATTATTTCAAGCATTCTGAAATGTGATGTTTTGTCCTTAATATTTCAAGATTTGTGTGCATGCAAGCTTTGCCAGTGTTCTTAGGGGAGTCGGAGTCTGGAAGAAATGAAATAGGAGTGAATCAATAAGAATGGTCCCTACTTTAATTGTCTTTCAAAACTGCATTACAAAATACACAAATTTCATTATTCAATGTAGCAGTTCCTTACCTAGCATTGCATGGTAAAAGTGCAAACAGTGCAAAAAGAAAGAAATTTTAAAATACAGTGGCAGACAAATGCCTAAGTTACATTAACCTTTAGAGACATTTAGGGCACTTAATGAACTTTTTTGTGCAGTGTTTTACCCTGAGTAACCTTATGTCCAGCCCTTAAAAATTATTAAAAATAACATCTCACAGCAGCAAAGGATATTTTTTGGCCACCTAATTCAATATTACTGTCGGTCCTTTCGGGCGTTCCTCCTTCCCATGATGGATGATCTTCCAGTTTCAAGGAACCAGAGTAAATCTGCTCACGCCCAAGACATAGTCTTGTGCTGACTCCAGAGCCATCAGAAGCTCAGGTGACGAGGGAAGGTGTAGCCCCATCCTACACCATCAAACTGTCACTTGGTTTGTAAGGATTCAGATCCCATCCTCTTGTCTCCAGCAGCCCAAATGTGATGGAAAACATTACTGGAAGTTTTCACATAAAGCTTTTTCTTCTTCAATAGAGCTTCCCATTCCAGGATGAAGATTAAAGCCTGGGAACACTGCAAGGATTCAACCTGTGCTGAGGATCAAAATCCCCTTCTCTTAGGTTTCATTTGCCTTTGGAGAGGTTATTTTCATCAGCTGGATCAGGAGAATTTTCCTTCAGGAAGGAGCTGAAGATATCCCTGCGAGCTGTGGACAGGTAGAGACATTTCAGAGATGTAGACCAAATAAAATCTTTTCTAAATTGCAAAACTTAACATTGTCTGAAATATTTGGGATATTGTTTTAAAGGAGAAGAAAAGGAAAGAGTTTAAACCTTCTGATCAGTGGCCCAGATGATCACCTCAAAGCTTGTAAGAAAGAACTTAATTGCAGGCTGCCAAGAAACTTCTGACCGTGAAGCATAAGCATAGACAAGCAACTTTAATTACTTGCCTTAAGCACGGGCAGATACTATTTGTTTGAAATTTTGGGCAACTCTTGCCCATATTCTCTGGCAGAAATTAGGTGGATCATTGTTCAAAATGCTAAAAAAAAGTAGTAAGTTATACCTTTATTTTTGACAGCCATCTTTCCTAAAAAAAATGCATATAATTAAGGGACTGATTCAGTGTCCCGAATTGAAGAAAAGAAAACAACTGCAAAAGAGCTCCCACTTGAATTCTGTGGGGTTTTGACCAAAGAATACTGTTGGCATTCATAAAATTTACAAGAAAGGGCATTCAGGGGCATACAAGGCATTCAGCAACCTCTGCATTCTTGTCCCTTTGTCACCTTCCATTCCCTTTGTAAAAAAGGAGTAAAAATAGTTCAGCAAAGTATGTGAAAACAATATAGACTTTATCTACATGACCCATCGTAACGTATTAGGCAACTGTCTATGGTATTAGCCATTTTCTATCACATTACATTAATATCATAGAATTTTAACATTTGATTGCCCTAATAAGATATGACCTTGCAATCATTTCAAGCAATTTTCATATCAGATTAGTGAAAACAAAGGCTAACACACTCAGATGACAGCATGTAAACTACTAATAGAACATGACAAAAATTTTCATATTTTGCTTGTATGTTAATGTTTGCCTTTTCCATTTCAACATTTTCCTCCAATTTTTCATTACTGGACTTGGTGAATTAACGCTTTACTACTCACTTTTTAAACAAAGTAAGTAAATGAGGAAGAATCATGGTAGCAGTCAATTTCTTAATCAACCTTTTATCAAATAAACAGCTGTGATGAGAAACAAGGATGGCCATTGGGGAGGATTGTATGAGAAAACAAAATCAGAAATGATGTAATAGAACTACTGAACCTTATTTAGGATGTAGATCAGGAAAAATTCCTAGAGGAGACGTTTTTCTAATGATACAGTAATTGTCTCAAAGAAGTGGTGAAAAAGCCCCTTTACGTTATACAATCAACGTTAGGCTGAAAAAAAGTACGACAAGGTGCTGTCTAGGGAATAACTCTGTGCGAGGTAGTGAGAGGACCTAGTTGTTTCTATCTTCACTCTCTCAGATGCTATGATTCAAGACTGGCTTGGAAGATGAAAGACTAATGGTATTTAATGGATTGCTGAGCTCTTGTTGGATTGCTACATGGGTTTTTTTGCTTTCAGAAATTAAATAATTTAAGAAGAGAAGAAAAAGACTGTTCTATAGCTTCTGGATTTCTTTTTTTTTTTTTCCTCTAGTCATATTAGTATAAAAAGAGTCAAACAAAGCTCTTTCAGAGCACACCACAGAAAAGAATCACGGATAATGCAAGTGATTGAAAGGCAACGATGCAGCATATCTACACTGGGGAAAGCAGTACAGGTGAAGATTTAGTATACCTTAACTTTTTTTTTTCCTGAATATCCTGTTGCAGTTCGTCCTCCCTTGTGTTTTTAATAAGCTTCATAATACCTTTTAAGAAGTTTTCAAGAATAATTCAGGGTGTCAGGAAAGTCTAGAGTGTATTGGTGGGAAAAGAGATCATACGTGCTCAGTTACCTGGGAAACTCCATAGTCCCATTTCATAACCCTCTCAGGACCCTTTCTCACTGAGAAGGCATGTTTTCTGGAGCTAACGAAGGATCTGACATACCAGGGAGTGTATTCTGTCAATATCTAGAATAGGGAGAAGGAACGGAGGGAATGATTAGAGAAATCCAGGCTTGTTAGACTATGATACACACTAATATGTAAAAGGTCATATTTCAGGTTTTGCCTTGGGCTTGTGCCATCTCTGTGTCTCTTGCCTGTGAAAAGGGCAGACTGAAAGCAGCGGTTCCTGAATTTATTACTGCAATCAGCAGTTCATTTAGACTGAAAGGGTACTAATTGCAGCAAGCCATGAAACCCATCATTCTTTGGGTTTTTTAATGAACAAAGTCAATCATTTCTCCTCTACCATCTGTTCATCCTCAGACTTCCTTCCTTGCATTCCTAGCAGATGCCATTGAGATCTCAGTAACATCTTCAGGTCTGTCTCCTCGTCTCTGTGTCCAGTCTAGCTATGTTTTCTTCCTTGACCTTATTCAGGGAAATGGACAATTCAATTAGTTTTATAGCGTCCCGGACTACTAAGTGTCTTCTGTGTTTTTTCCGTACAAGCCATAAATTTACTGTCATTGCTTCTGGCCCTTTTCCATGGGAAACCCTTGATGTTCCTGGCTATGCCTGTTCAGCTGAACATCATTGGGCTTCACAAGGTGCTTGCCCCCACACAGCGTGTCCAAGCCATGAGCTGCAGAAGCCGCAAGGCTTCCTCCTTGCTGGATACCATCAATGGATCTAGATACTTTCCTCAGGCCAGAGGGTTTACAAGAAACTTCTAAAACAAGTTAGAAATGGGGTAAAGTAGATTAGCTGAGAAGCAAAGTGTTGCTGGAAAAATAGCCATTCCTGCGGCATGCCATGCTGTTGAGGAAGGTAAGTGGCCTTCAGCAAGCTGGGCTCCCTGTGCCATGAAGAACACAAAATAGAGCCTTTACCATCCTGCTGCAGGAGCCGAACATTACACGGCCGGCTTAGCTGCCCAAAAGCTTTCTATCCACACCAGCAGGACAGCAGGCAGAGCCTGAAATTCTAGCAATTACTCTGGTGTCATGTCATGTTGGAGATTAGAAAACGTTGGAGATGATAATGCTTGGAACACGTGTCCCTGTTGGTGTGGCTCTGTCTACAGCATGCTGCAACCCTGCCTGTTCTGTTTGACGTTAGGACTTAACATCACCATATTTCA
Source organism: Rissa tridactyla (assembly GCF_028500815.1). Taxonomy (NCBI): domain Eukaryota; kingdom Metazoa; phylum Chordata; class Aves; order Charadriiformes; family Laridae; genus Rissa; species Rissa tridactyla. The sequence goes on from NC_071497.1 coordinate 6,081,872, forward strand.
TTTTTAACACCCCTTAAATGGACATAATAGCATAGTACCACACTATAGAACTGTGTTGCGAAGCTCAGTTATTGTGTGTGTGTAAAGTGCTTTGAGATCTCAAAATGAAACGTACCATCAAAGTGCAGAGTATTATCTTCATCCAGCAGTCACAGAGCACAGTCTCAGAGAGGCTTTAAATCTGTTACCAGTGCAATCCAAGATGGGTCTGTCGGCTGAAGGAAGGACATGAATGTTTAATCATTTATTTAAATATTAAACCAAAGGTCTTTAAAACTCATACTCTCAACTCCACTGATACCCTAAGTGAATTCTAGGCATGCACTAATGTAGATCTGGAGCTGTGCAGCTGAGGAAATTCACTTTTCCTAGAACGCTGGAAACCTGGGTGGTAACTTGGGAGAATCCAGTTCTCAATTTTTCACCTCTGTCCCTCTCCAGAGGAGCAGCAAATCCCCTTCTACCAAATAAAATCATCCTTAGATGTTCTGGAAACAGCATCAGCCCCTTATGGTGGCATTGCATTGTTTGTGGCCACCTGGTGTGGAATACTGCTTGTTTCCCTGAGGACCTGTTGAATCCAGTGTGCTCCTATTTCTGACCATGCATCATACTATAAATGATTTGCAGTGCTGGCCCACGTGTCAGCATTCTATAGGTATTTTGATGTGGGCTTGCCCTGGTGGGATAGATGTTCTTCAGTCACTTTGGGTTTTGGTGCTCAAAAAATTAGCAAAAAAGAGATTTTACCAGGAATCTTGGCAGAACCCTCCCTGTATTTCCCGGCGGCCATGAAGTAAACAGGCAGGAGAGGGAATTCCCCACTTCTGCAATAATCGTAGTGTTGGGTTTGCACATGGCATCCCCTTGCTTGATGGCAGTGCCAGCGATACAGGCTGCTGTGTCTGTGGAACTATAAAGAGAAGGAGCAATGAAGAGGTTAAACAGAACGAAAGCGGATTTCTAATTTCTGATATGGGCCTCTTGTACTGCTACAGTGACAGATTATACAAATTATCAGCAAGATGGTAGCTGATAACACAAAAGGCTCAGAAGTGCCAGTTTTAAATTAAAAATGTACTTTCAACTACAATTCACAGCTTTTCCACAATGACAAATGCTTCTTGCCATGTGAACCCTGAGAACACTGCAGTGGTCACAGAAGATACAGTTTCTTTTATACTTCTTTAAAATCCTGGTTGTGTATTACAGAGGAATAAATGAAAATGAATTTTAATGGAGCTTCCAAACCAAAATGTCAGTTGGTATAAAGTGGCTGTGAAATGAAGGTGTAAAAGAAAGGTATATGGAATTATTGGGCAGGATCTGGACCCTAGACAATTCTATGATTATCCTATTACTAATTGCAGTCACGTTCAAATTGCCACTACTAGTTGAATTTCCTTGGTAATTTTACACATAAAGACTTTATTTTCTACTTGCTGCTTGCCTTTAGGGCCAGCTCTGAGACTGCTGGACTTCTCCTTCTCCCCTGGTGCTGCAGGTGTCCTCCGGACACCCTTTTGGGTCTTGTCTCTTCTTATTCCTATAGACTCAAGTCACAACCTCCTCTTCTGGCAGGCAATTGCCAACAGTGTTGTGGGTGTCCTCCTGGGGCATTGTCAGCCCAGCGGAGATGGATATGAGTCATGTTGGCTCAATGGATCTCTGAGACAGCCTTTCTTCATGGGCAAAAAGTGGTACGACGTCATGTGGTGTTTTGCCTCTTTTTCTTGGTCCCAAACCCGCTGTTTCCTTTCCTTGTACCTACTTACAAACGTGTCCAGATTCCCATCAAGCTTGCATCTCTTCCATGCAGTTTTTCCTATCAGTTGAAAAGCGTTTTATACATTGTAGTCATATAAATAATCTTTTCCAGATGAACTACTAAATACGTTTGGAAACGTACTTATTTTCAGTTGTAAGTCTACCATAAATTAAAAAAAAAATCCCTGAACATGTATTTTTTAATGTTTTTTTATCCAGACTGGCACAGTCAAATATCATTACTCAAGTGCACAGAATCACACAACTGAGTAAAACAAAGGGATTTATAGAATAATATTTGCTGTGTTCTATTTCTCTTCCCCCTGATTTCTGAGTCTTTCTGGCACACAGGTTGTTACTCAGTATTTCTTTGCAGCCATGAGGCCCCAAAGCCTACTTTTTAATGAAAACTGAGATTCTCATGCAATTTCCTGACACAGGTAGTTGGTTTTTTAAGCAAAACTGTGAAAAGTATGATAAAATTTCAAGAACTGGTAAACTGAAAAAAAGTAATCAGGAGGGAATCACCACTTCATAGAATTTTTCTGTATATTTACTTATTGCTAGTGTCACCTTTTGAGTTCTGCTTTTAAAACTGCTATCCTAGTTCATGGATAAAGTACAATTGCACAAAACACTGAAACAGCACCTTTTAGATATTGGCTATTGGGCTAATATTTTATTTGGAAAGTAAGAAATGCATTTTGTTACTACTGTGCTTGGAAATATTCCTAAGGAGCAGACACATGTCAAAGGAGCAGGCACATTTCAAAGGAAGAAGCCTTCATTACATGATAGGACTAATATTTTTTTACCAATTAGAATTCCTTAGGGAAAGGAGCCAACAGTCTTCATTAATAGTATTAGTAGCAGTTGGAATCACACCATCTGTCTGGATGTGGTTAATACTTTTGAGGAGAAATGTCAACTGTTCAAAGCACAATTTTGAGAGGAAAAAAAGGGACAAAAAGATGTCTCTTCATACCAGCTGTAATTTCCCCAGCATCAAGAGATTTAGACCTCTGCTTCTTAAACTGTTTTTTAGAGTGAAATTTTATTTTCCAGTGCTTTTATTTTGTGTATATTATATTACTGTACTTTATTTTACTTTACTTTGCTTTGCTTTGCTTTGCTTTGTTTTGCTTTACTTTTCTTTACTTTGCCTTACCTTACTTTGTATGTTTTATGTTATGTTATGTTACGTTATGTTATGTTACGTTACGTTATGATGTTATGTTATATCTCTGCTATTCCATGAGTGTGATTAATTGTAAGCTGGATTTATTTTAACTAAGAGAAATCAGTACTTCCTATGTTTTGATGTAAATGGGTGGCTTAGCTTTCTTCCTGTCAAGCTCTTAGAGATGATGCTTGGAACTGCATCCTATGCTTCAGCAGCATAGAAAGTGTTATGATTTCAAGTGTACCTTCTGGCTCAAGTTGTCACATAACTATCACTGAATATTTGCCAGCATCTCACCCAAGGAAAGCGTGAGAATAATGAGTACATCTTGTTTATTGAAAAGGATTACACAAAGTTAAATGGATGTTTTGAATTTCTAGGCTGCTACTCCATGACACCATGGTTCCTCCAGCATTATGTCTCAGATAAAAATTTAATTATTATCTAGGTTTCAGAGATGTGGATGGGGCAACTTGCTTGTGCTGTTTGAAGAATGTATCTTATGGAGCTTTTTTTTTATCCTAGTAAATACGTAGAGATTCTTTCTTTTTTTGTGTCTACTCTAGTCTGAAACTGAGATGTGCTCACTCCCCTTATCAGTGAAGTTTGAGAATTCATGAGTTCTTCATGCCTCTACTTTACTGGAGTGATCACGTATTGACTACTAAATCCTGTCTACATGGAGTAGCTATTGAATAAACTCAACAGATTAACTACAGCTCTTACTACTGTTGTTATTCTTCTGTAATTCCTTCAAAATTCCTTGGGAAATTATCAGTAAGTCAACTTTTTACCCACTTGCTGTTCTCAGCTAGGTGGGCCCTCTAATTTTAGTACTGCAACTAACATTCTTAAGCATAATCTCTTCTTGTGTTTTTCGTATTTATCTTGAGAATCTTTTTCATTTATTTTTGTTGGTTTTGTGTCCCCCCCCTCCCCACCCCCCCATATGATGAAACTCCCATGGCACATTTTTTTCACGTATAAAACTTTTCTGTCGTGGAAAGAGGAAAATTAGAGAGCCAGGATCTGAGCTCCAAAATAAACTAGACAGCAGGCACTAGAGGGCCAGAAGAGATTTTGAAAGAAAGAATAAATGAGGTATTAGGAGGTATTAGTAAATAGAAGGTGAACTGAAATGGCAACATGGTTTCCCGAAAAGTAGTCTTTTGGCAAACTAACTGGATATCTTTAGAAGTTCTAGTTAAACTTCTACTTAGGAGAAAAGTAATCCATAGATAGATATAGATGATATAGATATAGATGATATAGCTATAGATATATAGATAAAACCTGTCTGACTTCAGTAAAACTTCTGATATGCTGCTATAACAGAAATTCTCACTTTAACTGGCAAAATGGGCATTAGTTAAAAAAGTGCGATATGAACATAGAGCTGAAAGAAAAGGTGGACAATGTTTGTGCTGAAAGAAGTGTCAGAACAGAGGTCAATGACAATTGACTTCCTTATGGCACTAGTACTCAGTCCAGACTTCATCAATAATGACTTCATCACTAGTTACCTTGGCAACTTGGCAGAAAAAGTGGCACTGTACTAATGGAAATTAGTGAATGGTCAAAATTAGGAGCAACACTGGAAGCTCGGAGTACAACAAAAGGAGTCGTGAATCTTGATAATTGGAATAAAACAAACTAGGTACAACTTAAGGTAGAGAGTGCAGAGCCTTTAATTTAGGGACTAATAACATAATAATATTTTTTATTATCTTTTTTTTTCCCTAAAAAATCTGAAGGTGTTGGTTGTTGGATGACTTGAAGCTGTCAGTGTTGATATAGCCGTTGGAAAAACACAAGCGAGGTATTTCCACCAGGGACAGCCCACCTGCAAGACTTTGTAAGGCTCCGGTTGCTCCTACATGGGAAGGATAAAATCAAAGCAGATGAGAGCCCAGAGGCTGATAAGGAAGATAAGGGAGCAAATAAGCTGCTCTTAAAGAAGGGGAAAAAGCAGCTTGGTTTATTTAACCCAGCAAAGCAATAGCCAAAAAGGCATATTATTGCCTCTGATTACATGACAGAGGCAAACACCAGGGAAGGAAAAAAGCTGTTTACGGAAAAAGATGGGACTGTCGCAGAAATAGATAGTTAAAAATTCCTATGCATAAACTGAAAATCAGCTGAAGATTGTGAAGCATCTGGGGAATGAACTTTGAGAACTGTAAGAGTTATCAGGAAAGAGGCAATAATTAAAATAATCACACAATAGCATCTGATGGCAGAGAAAGGGACTTGCAGGGAAACAGACTTACTTACTAACTGACAGGACGTCTCTGTCAGTTGTCCAGTCTACGCCTATTTTCCCCCACTTATGTCCTTGTCTTCCCTTCCCTCAACTTCTACCGCTTTTGTGATTTGGTGACTTGCAGCTTCCCATGGCCCAGGAAGAGAATACAGCTTTCATGCAGACTGAATTACCCTAGGAAACACCAGCATAACCTGAGCTGTTACCTCTGATTTTCCTTTCAGAAAACTCATCTTCAAAAACAGTTATGACAATGAAGAAAGAAATCAGGAGGTTGTTGAGTCTGTGTTGAGCAGTATTAATAAATGATACAATTTCATTAATTATTTGTCCATTATGGGCATTTATTGGACTCAAAATTTTTTTTTCACAGCTCTGCTTAGAGGTGGATAGTCTAAATGGACAAATATTGGGTTATATTATTTTTTTTTACCTTTGAAACAGTCTACTGCACTTATAACCACACCATCCAGAAGAAATCTTCTCCATTCAGGTACAAAACGCTCTGGGAAGTAGTGGCAACTCCTACTCTGCAGCAGACAGAAAAAATCAGGGATGATTTTAAATCACCATTGTAATTTTGTACCTCAGCCCCTCTCACTCAAAAACTGATTGTGTTTCCCCATAAAAGAATATTAGTGTGTTGCTGATATTTTCGCTGTGATCTGGAGCTCAGCTGGCCGATGCTGACACAGCTCTCTCCCAGTCTCAGCGCCTTTTGGTTCTCGAGCATATTCTTCAGATTGTCCTTCCCTTTCTGCATCTCCAGGATAGTTGATTTGCTTTTTGCTTGGAATGTTATTGCTTTTCTTGGGTCTGGTTCTGTGCTGTCTTCTTTCATTTTTCAGCGGTACAAAGGCAGAGATGCCAGCTTAGCTGTGCTGGGGGAAGGGACTGGGAAGTATGTCATGGCATTTTAATCCCTGATGGATATTTCTTTAAGGGCTGATACAAGGGCTCACGTAAATTCAGAGATCATGTAAATAAGCCACTTTAAGAAATAAACAGGGAAGAGTGATGCTGTACAAATGGGACAAAGTACCTCGATGTCCACAGGGCGTCCTGTCTGGGTGAGATCAATTGACAATTCTTTCATTTCCGTTGTTTTCTCACAAAACACAAAATTAAAAAACAAACAAACAAACAAAACTTTTAAAAAATAAACAGTTCCATAGAAGAAATAGGCATGAAATTTTTTTTTAAAAATTGGTTTAGGTTTGCAAGAAAGTAAAAACTTGAACATTTCCATTACTGTTTTTCATCGTGACCAGCTGTGTTTTGATTTCTTGGTTTTGAATATTCCTGTACCGATCAGAAAGATCATCTAAGGTATTTTACTCATCAGTAAAGCCTACTTGGACTATTTACACAAAAAATTTCTATTGGAAAATGCTGATTTTCAGAGATGAAGGTTTGCAAATGCACCTGTTCTGATGAAATTTTTGATCTTCATGCCACTGTTCCCACAGAAAACAGCCTGGATTTAGTCTGGTGCAACCCTGGTGCATAGTTAAGGAATACCAGACTTTATTAGTGTTCACAGCTCTTTGCTATATTATCATTTTGGATCCTTGAGTCTTACTAAGGCAGAGGTTTTATGAGGTACATGACTTCTTTATGAAGGACCTTAAAGTTCTGCCTTATAGTCCAGGAGTCCTGGACCACTTGTCTGTAGTTCGTGAAAGTGACACGGGAAAACTCTCGTAAGGCATTTTTGGGGACCAGCTAGAGTCAGGCAGTGCGTTGGTCCTCAGACATCAGGTCAGTCTGCAGGCAGCGCTGCCCTAGAGCTGTGGGTCCAATAAAACCTTGCAGCTATCTGGTAGAGAGACAAGAGTCTCCAAAATCAGGGAAAATACTGGCTTAGAAACATTGCCCACTGTAATTTATGAAAAGAAACTTTGGAATTTCTTTTTTCTGTCAAGGCAGACCTTTTAAAAATGTTGATTTTTTAAAAATTTTTTTTTGGGTGACACAATCTCTGTAAAATCAGCTCCCTCAAGTTATCAAGGTCTTATCCAGCTTGGTAGCAGAGGCTCCCCAACCACAGCAACCTGGTACAAACTCACTTGCTGATTTGCTAGCTTTCTCTGCATGTTACCATGGCGCACAAAATTGACAGTCTCAAATCGCAGCACCTTTTAATTTGTCATGGCAAAAAACATAGTGACGTGCAGTATTTTAGCATCAGATCCCATTCAGCAAAATCAGGTGAGAGGAAGAAAGAAAGTTAATGAAGACGCTGCATTAAGAACAGAGCAAAGCGGAGAGCGTGCGTGGATGTTTCTTTCTCGTGGGACTGAGGGAGCCTGTGGCAGTGCAATAAGCAGGGGTTTTCCATCAGTTCACAGATGTGCGGCGAAGAAACTAATTTCCTTTGTAGTTTATTAAGGCTCAGGCTGTGGAAGACTGGGAGTGTGGAAGATTTCCTCTGTAGTATTTGTGCATAAGCTCAGACTTCTAGCGGCTGCCTCACGAATGGCACACTGGCTTCATGCTGTTGGCTGCACCAGCCTAATAGACATTCAGGACGTACGTCTACACATTAGGCATGCGTAAATTGACAGTAGCCGCAAGTGTTTCTTATCATGAGGCTCTGTGAAGTGAATTTTTATAGGCTGGCTTTGTAATTTTTAACTGACTGTTGTGAATTCTAACAACAATAGTACATTTACATATAATTTAGAATACTTAACTTCATAGGCTGTTTTCAGTCCTTTAATATTAGGTTGGCTTTGCTTAGACTAATGTAATTTAGCAGTCTATGTTCTTGTGCGTACTACATATTGTTTATCAGTGGTTATATCTAATTCTAGCCTCCCATTGATTTTACGCAAACGTAATTTCGTTAAGCCAGTCTGAGGCCAGGATCAGGCTCTTCCTGTCTTTGCTAAGCAAGTTTTTGAGCGAGAATTCATTTAAGCCTGTCAGACAGAGCACTTGTGACAAGGAACTTCTGAACCTACAGCCTGTCTGCAAACGCCCTGGAAATGGTTGTGCGGGACGAAATGCAGGTCTGATTCATCTTCATGCTAATACACTAATTAGAAGCCTTTTCAGGCCAGGGAGCTTTAGCTCAGGCCTCGGAGCTGAGATGACTTCAATAGAGAAGGTGGGTGTAAGCGACCTTGTGCTGCAAGGTGGATTAACTCTGCCACATCATCTGTTTTAATTCTTCTTGATCAAACTGATCTAGTTGAAGATGTCCCTGCGTACTACAGGGGGGCTGGACGAGATGATCTTTAAAGGTCCCTTCCAACACAACATATTCTGTGATTCTATGATTCTTTGATTCTGTGATTCTGTGATTCTCTGATTCTATAATTCTCTGATTCTCTGATTCTATGATTCTGTGATTCTGTGATTCTGTGATTCTGTGATTCTATGATTCTGTGATTCTTGTTGCAGCTTTTTGATGCCGGGGAGCATGGGGCTCTTTTGAGACCCGGGCAGGATATTGTGTGCCTGCTCCCGATGTGGCTCCCATCACTACTTCCCTCTGCAATACCGCTTTGAAAGTACAAAACAGCTGTTTCCCGGGATGTTTTCCATGTGAATTGGGGAGGCTTCTGGCTTCTGGCCCCATTAGCTCTGCCCTCCCATGGGGCAAGCCTGGCAGGGAGCTCTGGCCGAGCCCGGCCGGCCTGGGTGCCCCTGGGCTCCGGTCATGAGGAAGCGACAAGGGGTGAGTTCCTCGTGTGCAGTCAGGCAGCTCCGAGCCTCTGGCGCTGGCTGCGTCTGAGGGAAGGCTGGGGAATGGGCAGGTGTGGGTGAAGGTGGAGGCTGCTGAGTGTTTGCGTTTTATTCATGGATCTACTGGATGGAGAACAGCCCTGAGGAGAAGGACTTGGGGGTGTTGTTGGATGAGAAGCTCAACACGACCTGAAAACGTGCGCTGGCAGCCCAGAAACCCCCTGCCTGGGCTGCATCCCCAGCAGCGTGACCAGCAATGCAAGAGGGGGGGATTCTGCCCCTCTGCTCCGCTCTGGAGAGAGCCCCCCGCAGTGCTGCCTCCAGCTCTGGGGCACCAACAGCAGGAGGACACAGAGCTGCTGGAGTGGGGACAGAGGAGGCCACAGAGATGCTGGAAGGGCTGAAGCCCCTCTGCTGTGAGGACAGGCTGAGAGAGCTGGGGGAGTTCAGCCTGGAGAAGAGAAGGCTCCGGGGAGACCTTAGAGCCCCTTCCAGTCCCTAAAGGGGCTCCAGGAAAGCTGGGGAGGGACTCTGGGTCAGGGAGGGGAGCCATAGGATTAGGGGGAATGGCTTAAAACTGAAAGAGGGGGGATTTAGATGAGATATTGTGAAGAAATTCTTTGCTGTGAGGGTGGTGAGCCCCTGGCCCAGGTTGCCCAGAGAAGCTGTGGCTGCCCCATCCCTGGAGGGGTTCAAGGCCAGGTTGGACGGGGCTTGGAGCAACCTGGTCTGGTGGGAGATGTCCCTGCCCAGGGCAGGGGGGTTGGAACTAGATCATCTTTGAGGTCCCTTCCAAGTCAAACCAGTCTATGATTCTACAATTCTATGATATGGAGACCTGAAGCTAGTGAAGAACCATAAGCATCTTCGTGTGTTGGAACTGGGTGATCTTTAAGGTCCCTTCCAAGCTGAACCATTCTGTGATTCTGTGTTTTTGCCTTGTCTATAGGTATCTACATGCAGGGCTGCACCTATGCACATTCAGCTTTGTGTCTCACATATTTAAGTACGCTCGATCCGTTTCTGAGTGTTCTAGGGTTAACTCAACGTTCAGGCTCTGTGTGCAATGCAGAGGAGGGAGAGCGCTGTGATCCAGCATTCCCTAACTGCCTCCTGGAGGATGCAGGGTCCCTGACTCACAGGCGATAAAGCCTGAAGAAGTTACAGTGCCCTGAAGCATCATGAATGAACTGTGGAGATAAAATGTATTCCACGCTGTCATTTTCCATATTAGTATGTAACCTTTCTGCCAGACATCATTAGCAGTACTCAGTCAGTGCTGTCTAGAGGCTTCCTTTAAAATAAATACAATAATTGTACTGAGCCGCCAGCTAATGTCACATCCACCCCCAGGTTTAAGGAACTTAACCTACATTTACAGGTGTTCTTCCCTAATTTGCAATCACTCAGGGATCTTTAGAAACAGAAGAGCAAGAATACTGTTTTGTGGGAACAAATAATCCACAAATGCTGCAAATGTAGTTTATTTTCATAATCATGAGACTGATCATATCAAAATAGTTACACAAATAAAGCAAGCCCAAATAATACATGATGGCATGGTCAGCTCCACGTCACAGTTGCTAATCAGATAGTTGGGCTTTGAAAGTCTTGCAATTAAATGCATGCTATTTAGGCTTTGACCAGGACTCAAATCCCTACATCTCACCTTGTGTAAATTAAACATGTCATGCAAATGAAACGTCCTCACGGGCGTGGGCGAGACATCTGCAGACTGTGGTCCATCTCATCTCCAGTTAGGCGTCCAAACAGCACTTAGAAATTGTTGTTCTCCCTTGTTGTAAGGGTGACCTTGAATGACCAGCACAAACTGAATATCTGATTATAAGACGATAGAGGCTGGGGAGTGGCTAGGACTGGTTCACAGAATCACAGAATGTGTTGGGTTGGAAGGGACCTCTAAAGGCCATTTAGTCCAACCCCCCTGCAGTCAGCAGGGACATCTTCAACTAGATCAGGTTGCTCAGAGCCTCACCAAGCCTGGTCTTGAATGTCTCCAGGGATGGGGCCTCCATCACCTCTCTGGGCAACCTGTCCCTGTGTCTCACCAGCCTCAGTGTAAACAACTTCTTCCTAATGTCTAATCTAAACCTGCCCAGCTCTAGTTTAAAACCATTGCTCCTCATCCTGTTGCTACATGCCCTTGCCAACAGCCCCTCCCCAGCTTTCCTGTAGGCCCCTTTCAGGTACTGGAAGGCTGCTATAATGTCTCCTTGGAGCCCTCTCTTCTCCAGGCTGAACAACCCCAGCTCTCTCAGCCTGTCTTCATAGGAGAGGTGCTCAAGCCCTCTCACCATCTTCGTGGCTCTCCTAGAGTCTAGAGTCACACAGCCACGAAGGCTGGAGAGGACCTCTGGATGTTACCTGCTCCTACTCCCACGCAAGGCTGGGCCAGCTTAGGTCTGCCCTGAGTTGGTTTTTGAAATGTCTCTGCATCTTGAATATTGTCTCCTGTTGTATTGAGTATTGCCTCAGCCTGTTTGAGGAGAGACATCACAGATGCTGACTTTCCTCCCCACCTCTAACAGCTAAACATTGAATTATTTATTTTCAGTTAGCAGGTAAGATTCCTTAAATGCAACACTCTAATATCAAACTGGGTAAACCTTGTGATAAGATAGCAAGATCCGACACTGAGTGACTTCCCCAGGTGATCCGTGGTTGCTCCAGTGCAGCAGCCATCACTTGACTCTGCAGAAGGTGAAGTGTCTTGGTGGGTTCTGCGAGTCTGAGCTGGAACATGGCTCCTTCTTGTCCTGGCATAACCCTGAGCCCATGGGCAAAGCACGCCAGCCCTGACCTGAGCTTGTCTGTTGGAAGGCAGCAGGGAGCTGGAGCGGCTGCGCAGCTCGCAGTGTGGGAACAGCATGGGACGGGAGGTAGTGCTGCCAAAGAGCTCACTCACAGGACCCTGGGTGCCTTTTTGCCTGCCAAAATCTGCATCAGAACCTGTTGTGAGATGCCTTCCTGGGTCTGGGCTGGCTGGGTTGATCTGCTCGAGGTTTAAGCACGGCGAGCTCCCATCTGCCTGCAAAAAGGCATCTCAGGCACTCGCTGTGTGTCCTGTCCCCAGCCAACTCCTCCTTGGTCATTGTTTGTGACTCTCTGCTGAGCTCTTTTCAGGTTTTGTCCTCCCTCTGATCATGAGAGGGTATTGCAATGCCAGGCCCACCAACACCAGTCTGGCATTTAACTTTTATTGTATGTCAAGCATTGTGTTAACTCCTCTGCCGCTGTATTTACCCCCAAATTCATATAGAGTGTCCTACTTTTGAAAACCTTAAAGTTTGTCCCCCTGTCCTCAGAGGGCTTTTGTAGGAATTTTTCTTGGTTGCATTTCATTTTACTGGAACACATTCTCTTAATTGTGACCTTGTAACATTATTATTCAAGCCACAGCTACTCTATAATTCATTGCCATAGCTGCGTACTGCTCCATGAGTCTGTGTAGCACCAGCAATCTACAGAGTCTGGTGTTAATAAAAATACTGAATAGTTTTGGAATAAGAACTAGTCCATGGGGGATCTCATTAGGAAGGTCCATCTTCAAAGTCTCCTTACTGATTGATCTCAAAATACAGAAGATGAGTCAGTTTTTAGTCTAAACAGGGTCAACTCCCTCGGTTTCAGTTACTGTCTGTTTAAAAAAAACCCAAAACATCATGCAACACAAATTATTGGATAAATTCATCCATATTATAACATATACTATATGAAAACTACTTTATAGACCAGATATATGATCATGCAAAAATAAATCAAGAATTATATAACTTCCACCTTTCATGAAAGCATTCTTATGATTGTATTGATTTTCTCTAATTCTAGACTTCTCTAGTTGCTTCCCAGACTAATTGTTTTCTTCAATGCAAGATTTGTGTAAACTTACTTAAAGTTACTCTAACTGATCTGTAACTTTCTAGTTCAACCCAAGTCAAGTTTTGTACCCAGTGTTGTAAACCTCCTTTGGAAATGCACTGCCAGTTCATTAGCATTCATTATAAAACAGTGATTTATGATTCAGAGACATCCTTTCATAGTTCAGCTAGGATTCTAGGATTTTAGTTATCCAGGCCTGTTTCTTGCAAATACCTAGCTGTAGCCACTGTTGCATTCCAAGTGTCTTTTTTTTTTTTTTTTTTTTTTTTATAAACAAATTCCAGACTTTCTGTTACTGTCACTTGTTCTTGGCTCTGTCCTATGTATAGAAAGAAATTTCCACTGGCACGTTTCTCCCTTTTTGACTCTTTCATTCACAATTATACCATCCCTAATACTCTATAATAAGAGTGGAATTCAACTTTTGGCGAATACAGAGCAAAGCACTGCACACAGCATCACTAGGCAGAAATATGTTTTTAAAAGTAAAGACTGCTAGAGCTACCAGACATTGTTTTTTCCTGTCTCTTCATCCTCTGGCTTTCGAACTTTCAAGTAGTATGAGATTTTAGAAAAATTTAGAAGGATATAATTTAAATACCTTGATTTTTTCTTTAACCTCACTTGTTAATCATTGAGATGTATTACAGCATGAAATAGGCATCCAGTTTGGAAATCCTGAACTCTTGTTCTGAAACCATCAGAACAAGTTACACTGGGGAAGGAGGAGTATGTCCATGTCATAGAAATTAGTTTTGCAACTGGTAGCCTTTTGAAAAAGTAAAACATAAGCACGGGCTTGGGCTCTGATCACAGGGGATACATACCCCAGCATAAGAATGGATAGAAATGCAAAAATTGAGACGGAGCTAAGGAAAAAAACTAATTCACCCCTTATTAGCTGTAGTGGTCATACAGGTTTAGTAAGATTAAATAAACCAAAATGTTGGTTAACCAAAATGATTAAATCAAAATGTGTTAGTCATTAAGACCGGCAGATAAGTGGGAGAGTCCTGAGTAGAATGGTAGTATTTTTACAATATTTTTTTAAGCTTAAATGTACTCATTAAAGGAGATCATTTTGTCATAATAATCATGTAAATACATTCTGTGAAAACTGCAAAGAGTATCTTTCATGCCACAATTGCTAGGAAGTCATTATGCTGCTCTGCATATTCGCTGATTCTCCATGAGGCATTTCCAAATCTTTGTTGTTTGTTTAGATGACATGTAAATCAGACACATGCTCATAATTTCACTTATGCTTTTAAACAACACGTAGTTGCTTAATTATCCTTTTAACTACCGTTATTGACTTGTTTGGGTAGTAACGTATAGTTTGTACAGGTCATTATCTCTTTGTAAATTGTGCACAGATTGTATGTAAGTATATAACAGATATGGTAGTACATAGTAGGTAAGTGTAGAGAGCAGGAAGGATCAGCCTGACCCTGGTCTGGAAAAACTTTGAGGAACGTTGAGGAGGAGTTGTCCGAACTGCATAGCACCAGTCTACATGCATAGCTCACATTAATCCAATAAAAAACAAGTTTTACCTAAAAAAGGCCTGCTAGAAATGAAGAAGTGATCACGGGTTATTAACAACAAGTATTTCAGGAGGGAGTGTCAGCTCTGCTGTGATGTGGCAAGTGCGAGAGCCTTATAACACGGTTTTGCATTGAGAGAGAAATCAGTGCTGGAAAATAAGCCAGTGCAGCCTTGTTCTATCTGCAGCACCCTCATCCTGGCACGAGGAAGCTCACAAACAGCATACGTGCCAGCCCTTTCTTCAGGAATCACAGGGACACCTGTTTGATTTTTAGGGATTTTTTTTCCTTCAGTGTTTGAGATATTTTAGACCACTGAAGGCAAAACCCCCAAATCCTGCACTGCTTGTTATCATTTCCCCAAAGAAGCGCCATCAGAAAACCGGTGTACCGCAACGTTTCTTTGGTACATTGATTGGTACATTTGGTACTTTGGTACATTCTTTGGTACCAAAACACCAGCCTCACAAAGCCTGACAAAAATACTTTATGAAAGTGTTTGTTGGGATCACTAAAACATTAAAAGTCCTTCAAATTACCATTTGCTTGTCATTTTCTGAAACCACCTTCTTGCCTTGAATAGATCAAAAATGCTAAAAAAGACATAAAAATGTCAAAAAATAATTAGGCCATTCTTTGAACTTTGTATTGCATCAAACGTATAACTTTGTCCATTTCTGTTACCACTCTTTGATAATAAAATTGTTTTCTAGTTCTTACGGACATCTTTTAACCAAATCCCTTCTTTCAGAGCACATTGTCAGTGATGTACTTCCCAGGTATTCTACAAAGACAGGTATTTACATATCTTAAAACTGAGATGTTAAAAAGAAGAAAAGAGTAGTGCAATCAAGTATTTCTTAATCCAGTTTCCAAAGAAAAAACATTTTGGCAGGCCCTGTAGGGTATTTAACTGGGTTCCCCCTGCCCTGCTTTCTGACAGTGTTACACAGCCGGCTGGAAGCTCATTTGATGAACATAAGTCATCTGTCCTCAATTAGTTTTTCTCCTTTAAGTTTCATAGTGTCAAAAGACATCTACCTCATGAGAACAGCTTCATTAATATTGGGGGGAAAAAAAAGGATAGTGGCATAAATATAAAAACTCCAACCAAAAAGACAACCTGCTCTCACCCCCAATGAAATCAAACACGTTTTGAATTGGAGCTGGACCAGCTGCAGAGCAAATAAAGTCCCTTTGTTGTGTTTTGAATCAATTAATATATTCAGAAAAGAGCTAGTGAGCTGCGTTTGGCCAAATTTTCTCATACAGGAGCACATGTTTAAACACGCGTAATTTTAAAACAGGGTAGCGTACTGAAGAAGTAAGATTTTATATGTTATTCTGTTGTATGTGCCACAGTGCAATGACCCATATGGAAAATGAGGTAGCTACTACTAGTACTACTGTTAAATGATTTCTCTTCTTTTAACGAAAGGGTGAGCAAAGGCACATGCAAGCGCTGTGAGCAGCGTCGTCTCCCCAAAGTGGAATTTTCTGGCCTCCAAGAACCCCGGAAGACCAGAGCAATGATCTCTCCCGCAAGCAGCCGGGGAGCTGTTTCCCACAAACTTATGTAAATAAACACAGCTCGTTCGGCGAGGGTGGGAGAAGAGGAGGTAAGAAAAAGAAAATAAGGCACATTTTCTTTTTTCTGCTGCTTTACTTCTTCCATCACACTGAAAACTCCTGGCAGTCAGAAATCATTCAAGTTCAAAACAGTAACCAGTCTACGTCATTAGAGAGATCTTAAACAAGTCTGCTGTATTTTGATAGACAAAGGTAGTCTGGTGAAGGAAAAGAAATACTTATCTATCAGGGCAGCCAAGACCGCCCAAAAGTGCAGTTGGAAGGTTTTGGGATCACCCCTCAAGCATCAGTACTCATCTCTGATGAGTTACAGAGAAGTTTAGGTCCCTTCGGACAAGGCTGACTTTATTTCCTCCTCCGTGTGTTGCAAAGCAGTGGTGATTTTGGAGGGTACCATGGGTGGAAGCTCCCTCAAAGACGATAAGCATGAACCAGGAGCAGCAGTCATGCACCGGTTGCTTTGGTACCACAGCGGCAGAGGGACCTTCCAGAGTAATGGGAAACCCCCCAGGCTTCACCATTCGGAGTCACGCAAGTTGGTTTGGCTAACCCTGCGCAGAGAGGAGAAGGCTGTACGGTAACTCAGCCACCCAATGGCTTCACTTGAAATCCTTAAACTTTGCCTGGAGAACCTAAATACTGAAAAGGGGACTACTGTTAACAAGCTTTTCTAAGGCAGACACACTTCGAAAAGTGCCATGTATATACTCCACATTAAATTGTCTTTTTTTTTAATTTTCCCTTTTTACTGCTAGAATGAACTTTGGAATTTTTTTTTATTTGACTTTGCATGCAAAAAGTAGAAAGACAAGTAAAAACACATCCATTCTTTTGCTTTATATTGCAACATAATTCTTGTCTAAGTTACAAATAAGTTATACCATTGAAAATTATGCTTTGGAGAGGAGTGGTTTGAGGCTGTTTTGGTGAGACAAGCAACATCAGTACAGAGATAATTATAGTCATTCTTTCATTTGATCTGTCTCAAAAACACCACATTTTTATCAGACGTCATTCTGTGTTTTCACCCATGGTATGAAATGTAAATCTTTCTATTCAACTATGTCAGACTGTTGGAATTTTTCTATTTTCTTACTGTTGTGACTGACAGGCTTATTTTTACGCCGTTCTGAAGATGCTTAGAGTGAGTGACACAGTGATATCGCAACGAGGAGTGCCTCCAGTGTCAACGTTTCAGTACGACGTGCTGAAAGGTGTCTGCACACAGGAAAACCAAGTGCCAAGGAAAAAAACCGACTCCTGGTGCTCGGCAGGCTCCGAAACTGCTTTCAGCCCAGCTCCGATATTTGTCCTTGGTCCCGGTGGCACAGACTCCCTTGATGCACTCAGCAACTCATGCCATGTCAAAGGCCACTGATCTTTCCACTCTGATGACAAAAAGACTGGAAACAGATTGTGCTTGGAGAATTGCTCCCTGGGAAAACAAGTGCAATAAACTGGAAGACTAAACTCCCAGTATTGTCTGGAGTGTATTGTTAAACAACTTTCTTTTAAAGCATGATGAAAACACTCACTCCCATGCACTCTAAATTTCCCAGAATACAATCCGCTTTTAACAGACCTTGATTATTTTTTTTTTTCCTTTAAATTAAAATGACATTCATAACTCCTGCAGTCTGCTCCCCACATTGCAGAGCTTCTTGTAGGGCATGATTCTCTTACAAGCTAAAATCCATACGGGCTGGTGGAAAATTGCTTTGAGAGTGCCAAAAAACACCCCACACCCAAAACAAAAGCCCCAAGTGATGAGGAATGCATCAAATGCAAATGCCTTTTCAAGTATCACACAGAAGCGGGAAAACAGATTGCTTGAGAAGGTGTTAAAAGTATTAACCAATACTTCTAGGGGTGTATTAGGTCACCTGCTTCGCTTATGCAACTATGCAGCTCCAGCAACACCTACAGTTTCCCAACGGGAATGGCAAGTATCAGATCTTTGATTGCAAACGTGATTGCAAATCCAGGGGCGGTTTAATTTTTGCCAAAAAGTTAGAACACCCAGTGAGGGTAAAAACGATCCAGATCCTCTATGTTAGGTTAAAAATGAGCTTAACTTCTATGATAATTCATATAGTACCTTATGTGGAAGTAGTGGACTGGCACAGAATCATTAGCTATCAGAAGAAAACCCTGTTTTGGCAGTAGTGTCTCTGACGTGATATTCCTGTTCTTGTCTTTCTGACTTTATTTTTTTTTTTTTAATTCCCACAGTATGTGTAATTGGTTACTTTGTTTTCTGAGTTACGGCAAAAGAAGCCATGGGCATTTTGTTAAAACACTTCCTTGAAATAACTGCAGCATTTTGTCTTCCACATTTTTACAGGTTTTGTCTCCTGTATATTAGAAATTCGCACTCTGTACCTGAAGATATGCTACGACAGCATCAATCCAAAACCCCAGTGAAGTCCATAGGAACTTTTGCCTTTGACGTTTTTGCTATTTCACAGCTGGCACAAAGTCATAAAACTCGGCCTTTCTTCCAGTCACCGGGTGAGGGTCCGAATTCCTAACTGAAAAAATGTTACGCAGCAGAACATGGTGGCAATGTTAGTCTCGATGAAGAAACAGAAGTTAATATTCTATTCATCTGCTTGTCTCTCTTAATTTTAGATATTGGTGTGTCCATCACTTCAAAACCTCCAAGTCGGCAAGTGTGCTTATGCTTAGAACACTGTCACGATGTAGGGAAGGGCTGTTGTCCCTCTTGCACAGCCTAACAAAGGAAACATTGCATTTTCAGGTGCTGTCTACAAGAAAAAAATGCGCAGCATCTCTTTTATAGAACAACTTAATAGTCATTACAGGGGAACTATCTAGTTGGGATTACATTTTGCTTTGGGCTAATTGTTTCATCCAAAAAACAGAGTATGATAATTTTATTCAAAAATATTATCCATTATGCTTATTCCCAAGCAATTGATATATACTGCACTTGAGATACCCCACAGGTTCCACTGTATAGGCAAAACGCAGGGACTTGCTCATAGTCACATGAAATATCTCCTCAGCGCTGAGAGATATTAATTGTTCAGCATAAATAAGTGAGTTTTAAGTAGAATAAATTATTTAGGATTATAATTCAGTGTGATTTGTGCTGCTTGCTTAGGTCTACTTAGCATGAGTATCTAGATTTGCTAAAACCTTGAGAAATCTGTTTTTCTCAGCATTCTGCCTAGCAGACAGTACAATGTTGTTTAATCTTGTAGCATGAGAAACTATTGGATATCAGTAGTGTTTCTCTCAAGTCCAGGACTTTTTGAGTCCAATAAGGCCAGGTGCACAAGATACAGAAGATACAGAGACTCCAACCCTTGGTGTAAACTGCAAATGGACAAGGTAAGAGCCTGCCTGCCTGCCTGGACACAGAATAAGAATCCAATTAGATGACCCCAGACCAAAAATCTCCATTGGACTAAAAGAGGTGTGGAGAGCGCGTGGAGGGCGCATGACGGGCAGGTGTAGAGATCACAAGGGTATTATTGCCTGCGAGTTTCTTTGCTCGGGGTCCCTCTCTTTGGAGATACCCAGCCCAGGCTGTTCTTACTGGTGTACCTTCCAATTAAATTAATTATTTTATAAAATCCGACACCTGAGGGAAACCTAAGGTTGAGCCTGAAGATGGAGAAAATGCACCAGTGAGTAAGTGTATGTGTGCGTGTGTGTGCAACACCATGAATGCTTCTCCTTAAACACTCGGCAAGGAATAGATTAATTTTGAAAAAGAATGTATCTTTATTTCAAGTATTTCCCTTTGACTTAGCCAAAGAGAATGACTATGATAATTTTACAAAGAATCAAGAGGCTAGTCATATTTTATGATGACGTTTTCAAGTATGTGTTTCATTTTGTTCTACACACAATTTCTCCCCCCAGAAAAGGAGGTGCATCTCTGCTGGTCAGCAAGTACGTTCAGGAGAACATTTCTGGGTCTGCAATGAGCTGATCTGTGCATGCAGTTTTCAGATACCGATGCTGTTTACATTAACATATTACAAAGTTTCTTACTCTGCTAAGCATTTTGTCAATTTCATTGGGTAGCTCCCCCCAGCATACACCTTGTTTGGGGAAGGAATGATAAAGTTAAGACATGACCTTTCCCAGCTTTGCCCATGTCCTGGATTTGTGGATTGTTGCTGTACCATTTCCACAATTTATGTTATTTGCTGACTTGCAGGTGAAAAACTCAAAGAGTATCCTATAGTCAAGAAGCAAAAATACACACAGCTCTGCCTCAGGACACTGAAATTATTGAGTTTCTCTATTGACCTCATCTGAGGACAGTTTTGACTCATTATTTATGAAGGTCATGTGGTAATTGCTTATTTTACACTGACTTCATTAAAATCAATACCTGTCTACTGAATTTACTGTTGTTAAAATTTCACTTCCATTTTTTATCTCCAATTAGTCCACACTTTGTTTCCAGCTCCTGAAGAAAAGCTGTTAAGAAATAAAACAGAAGCATCTTTTCTACAAATAACTCAGCAGAAACATGCTAAAAATAAAATTTTAACAGTATTTGCATTAGTGTGGCTGACAAACTAAGGAAATATTTTACTCCTTCAAGTAAAAAAAAATGCCATCCCTATCCTAGAGTAGTAATTTTTTAAGTATAAAACATAAGTCATGAGTTAGATCCTGACGTGGAGGGGAAATTAATGAGATAATATTGATGCTATCACCACTACGACCTAGAACTATACAGTCTTTCTAACTATACAGCTTTCTTGAAACTTAAAAAAAGTGAAACCAGCCAAGTTCTCCACTGACTCACACAAAACAATATTTCATCATGGTTTGCCAACAAACTGATGAAATAATGAAATGTAAACCTGAAGTGTTTGTTTTGGAGGCAAAATTCAAAATATATTAATTTTCTTCTCAGGATTCTGCTTTCGTTTCCGCTTTAGACAACAATTAATAACCAGGGCCAGTGCACATGCAGACAAAACATGAACAATTGTGGTTATAACTGTTGTGTTAACAGCTCTTGCAAAATCATCAGTACTGTGAGCAGAGAAAAGCCATCCATTAATGGGCAGTATTACCATACATAAAAAGTTACGAGAGTTTTCAATGAGCTGTCAAAACAGAAGGGAAATGCTAGAGAAGGGTACTCACGTTTCTGACATAAACATTTGTAAAAAATTCTTCTTTATTTTTGCATCAATAAAACTAAACAACAGATTTTCTTGTGACTTCTAATCCTTCCACAGTTGAAAATAACTGTCAATGATAAGTAAATGAAAATTATTTTCATGCTGAATAAAATGAAGGTTACATGAAACAAGATTCTAAAATTTAAATTTTCTTCGCAAAATTCATATGAAGATTAGATTAAATGCAGCAAGAAAAAAGTAGTTTCCTTACTGGGTAGTTTATTAACTACAGGCTCTAGAAGACACCTGAAAAGGGACTGTGTGAGAACTGGGAAGATTTATGAAAAATGTGGACCGAAGTCACACAGAATATAAACAAACCAGTTTTTATTAGACTATCAGATTTTCCTATTTTCTTTTAAAATTACATAGAAATTGCTTTTCAGACCTAGTCCGTCTCCTGTTATAATTCTACGAGAGCCCTTTAGTGAGATTTTAGCTTAAGCCAAAAAAAAAGGGAAGAAATTTTAGTCCAGCTGTGACTTGTAACAAGATCACAGGCATCCCATCACTTAGCTACCAAGTTGCAGAGATTATTTTGTGAGTATGTTCCACAGGGCATCGTGAGGCAATATCAAATATCAAATAAAGGAAGAAAGACAGCAGACATGACTTGTTTTTTCCAAACCCGTTATCTCAAGAATGAAGCCTATTAGGTACTAAATTTGCAGACCTCGAGTCTGAAGCTTTCTGTGCTGGAGTAAATCTGTAGTGATATATTTCTCTTCAACAAAATTACAGCAGTTCAAGGCCAACATGTGGGAGGAAAGAATTAGATCCGCTGTTTGAAAATGACAGACCACATTTTTGCAAATAGATGTGTATAAACTTCAGTTGTGGATATCAGGCACGCATTTGCATACGTTTGTGTTGTTTTCTCTGTGCAAAGCACACAAATACAGCAGTATAAATACATACGATTGATCTGTAAAATATAAATACTTGTAAAATCTCTAGAGTTATAGATGCATGTGTGTAAGAATTCACGTATAGATGATATTTAAATGTATAGCTGTATGCACTTCTTTTTTTGCTTGTGACACATCTGTTACATACAGTTGATAAGCAGTATTTAAATGACAGACATCTATGCTCATGGCAGATACACAGAAATTACATACAGACATTTGTGTGCATACGTACATGACAGTATAGCTGTCTGCCCTTGCTTTCTGAGGCTAACTGCTGGGGAGAGCCACACAGCTCTTAATAGCCGGGGTACAGGCTTCATAATCTATATTATTTTAAACATTATCTATGCCTTATTAAATGCTGCATTGAACGGAGATCTGCTGTCGGATTTCAAACAGCTATCTCTATGTTTTGTCCTCAGCTTGTAGGCTTTGATTGATAAACTTAAGCATATAAAATAAACAGCAAATGAGATCAAATATGTCATTCCGATGCACTCACAGTCACTCGGCTGTGCATTTCTAATGGCTTTGCATGCTGGTAAACTGTCATTTAGTTGCAGTAGTTTACAAGTGACTCAGACAAAGATACTTAACAGCCTGCAGGCTGTCAGTTTCTACATCAGTGGTCTCTAAAACATACAGTTCAGTCTATAAAATGATTCTTTAGAAAGCAACAGAGGGTCAAGCTTGGCTTTCACAAGCAATGGTAGAAAAACCTGCCCAGGACGCATTGCTATACAGCTGAGATACTGACAAAAATGCAAAGACTACTCCTATTGCTAAGATAGTAACCTAAAATGAAAATTCAGCTCACTGCCGAACTACAAAGGATATAATTTTGCAGTCTCATTCTGACGCTTGCTGTTAAAGAGAGTGAACTTAACATGCATTTTTGCTAATGCCGCTTTGCACTTTCTAGAGGGCAGAGCTCCTTAATCTGGGACTAAATGACATTTCCACATATTTTAAGGTCCTTTACAGGCCTTACAAGTGCGAGGAGTGGCTTAAGGAAGCCTTACGATAAATAAGCAGTTGTTTCAGTACGTTTCCAGAAGAGCGTGACTGGCTCATAGCTGTACTGATTTATAAATAGAAAATCAGTTTGCAAGTGCGCTGTATTAAATATACAAAGGTAGCAACAGACAAGAGCATAAACTTTGATTCCTCCTCTCCTGCATTTATAAAATAATGTTTTTCCTTCCACAAAGTGCATTTTCTGGTTATACAAATATTGATCCAGTTCAGAGTACAGAAAACTTGCACAAAATATGTGAGGGAGTATTTTCTGCTACAGATTATTTCAGTATTTTCTCAGCAATTGTATATGCTAATTTTTAGCTGAACATACCAGACATCCATGGACTGGTGACTTGTTAATCCCCTTCTGAAAGCTAAATTACCCAGGAGGAGAGTAGTTTGTTTAGAGCATCAGGAACTGCTTGGGGAAATCACAGAGGTGATTTAGCAAAGAAAAGAAAAAAAGAATTGCAAAAAGGAGGGCATCTGACCCATTAAGAATTTTTGGATTACTATTTATCTACCAGGAAAATTCTTGCTTTCATAGTTCCCAGCATATTCTGAAAGTGAACAGGTTTGTGGCCCCAAAAGGCTGAAGAAATCACTAATTCAGGTGCAGTATAGTATTAACGGGCCTCTTCAGCTGCTGCAGAACAATAGTCCTTGGCCGTAACACCGCTTCTCTTCAGGTTCCCGCAGCTGTGGCACCCGGGAAAGGCAGCTGGTACAATTTGAGATAGGAGGGGATGCACTCCCACTGGTACGCACCATTTCCCAGAGACGGTGCTTCACACCTCTGCACTGAAATCTACACCAGCTTCCAGAAGAAAAGGGATTTTTTTCCACTCTGTGGAAAGTCCCCACAAGTGGAGATGACTCCCAAATCTCCCTGTAGATAACAACCGGCCTGAAACAAACAGTTTGAAACAAAAGAGATGTGCTTGGTCTTCCTGGGCAATATCTCAGAATTAACTTTGCAATCCATCACATTGCAGGAACGAGCACAATTTTATTATCATTGAAAACAAATAAACAAGCAAAATGGCACTACTACTTCATCTGCTGTCAAATATATGCATACAGTCCTTCAAGCATAATTCTTAGTCTCTTTTTCTATATGAGAAGAAAAGAAAGGATGGGAGAAGCAGGCAAATGTAAAGCTAGAGAAAGGGAAGCCTCAGGACAATCATCATTTTGCTCTTAGTGTTTCTCTGAAATGAACAGGAGCTGTCATTTCTTGCCTTCTCTTCTTCTACTTATAACCCACGTACGTTATGTCAATTTGCCTTCCTACTGCTCCACTGCATAAGGTGTCACTTTCCAAGCCAGCAGCAACCACATGTTCCTTCTAGCTGGTACAGATAAATCTCTTTCCTTTATACTTAAAGAAGCTAAAAATATTCTCTTCCATTTTCTTACAAAGTAAATTTACTTAAGGCCAAGATCAATGCAAACAGAAAATCGTTTCAAAATCAAAGAACCCTTAGACTATTTTCCCAGGTGAGTTTTCAGTAGGCATTCTGCCTCATCATGGTAAGAATGAGCTTTCATTTTCTTCTTGCAGGATCATTAAAGGAAACAGTCCTTTAGCAGAGAATTTTAGTCTATACATGCACATACCGAGTGAGCTATCATCTTAAATATAATGTAGTACAAAAATAACAGTACTTCTTGAAGACAGCTCGGTTAGGTCCTACGTCTGATGGAGTTGAAAGTGTAAAGAAATGTATTTTGGGTACGTAAACCACTTTGTTTCTAATCAGATCTGTAAAACTACTCTAAAGAACGTGCACTTTTGAAACCCTAAAATGTAATTCTATTCTCTTGTCCAGCTTTTTTCTGTTTCTCCATTATGCACCAGGCACATTGCTTTGCCTAAATTTTGGTGCGTGGGCTCAGAGGTGATCCATTGCTCCAAACCAAACACCGAGACATTGTGTGGAACAGGGTTGACTTCAATTGGCCGTCAGCCTCTATTTAGACTACTGGGAGAAACATGAGGAAACGCCGATGACCTGGGATGAGGTCTCCCACATTTTTAAGGATGGGAAACAGTAGAAACAATAACAGAAATTGGTAGTTTCCACACCGTCTCCTTGTCCTAAGGGAGGCCCCTAGCAAAGGCCTGGAAAAGCAAGACCCTGGGTCTGATAAGAAAGGGGACAAAAGGACAGGTGACTATCAGGTGAGACGTAGCAGGGCTCTGGCCCCAGGCCCCCGAGCTGGGCTGCAGAGGACGTAGGTCAGGAAAACAAGAAGCAGAGTCCCAGGGCATTCTTCTTGCGAAGAAGCGACCCCCAGAACACGTCGATAAAGCCATCAAGTTGTCTCTTCTTTGCTCACTTGTTCAATTACAGAAATTTAATGGCCTGGTTTGAGGGAAAAGGTGTTTCACCCAGCATACCTGGTGATCCAGAATCTCCATTTGGGTGTGGGCTGAGATCGTCCCAAAACCAGACCTGCACTCTCTGGGTGAAGGGTCCAGCATCTACTCTATTGGAGTACTAACTAGTTAGATTAAACAGTTATCTGTTTAATCCTGTATTATAACTAATATCAAGAGGTACGTCCTGTTCTTCCAGAACAAGCTCTTCTGAGCATGTTGCTGTATGCTAAGCTTGAGAAGTCTTGGAAAAGTGGTCAGGCCAACAGGGAAAGAGCCAGGTCCTAGGCACCTACAGCTACAGTGTAGGCTTAAGTAAGGAGGACTCTATGTCTGCTAACAGATATATTTTCTCCAGTTTAGATGTTGTTCTCCACCTCTTCTCTACCAATAGAAAAGTTACAGTACCTTCTGAGTTTTGGGAATATCATTTGGCTTCACATTAACTCGCTGTAGCTGCCTCATTTTGCCAGCTTTCCTCAGCTTATTACCACTTTTCACAAGCATCAGCAGGAGACTTAACTGACACTTTTAGACAATCTCTTTCTGGAAATAATTATTCTCTGTGATTTAAAATACTACTTTCTTTTTCTTTTCTTTTTTTTTTTTTTGATTGTTATTACTGCCTCTTACAGAGAGCAGAGGTAAATTTATGGCTTTACTGAAGTTACTGGCTGAACTTCCAGTATCAATTTTTTTCCTTTAGGTTACAGAGTAGAGTTTGTATAGAGGGAATTGCCACAAGTGGAGATTTGAAGAAAAACATTGAGATGAGGAAGGGTCAGGTGGCATGAAAGGTTTGACCCTCCTTCTCAGGCATTCTCCTTTTCATCTATGTTCATCTATTCATCCTTATCATCTATTGTTCAAATACGTGGTAGACAACTGCTTTGGGTTTGAAGGACTCTAAGAGGTGCTTAGCAGCATGCATGCTTCTGTGAGATCCTCCAACACCACAGTGCTCCTCCATTTTTTGCTTTTCTCCCCAGTGATGCTTGCTGGTTTGCTGTATTTTAGATGCCTGCATGGATGAACAGAAAGACGTAGTCTGTATTTCAAGCATCCCATGGTAAAATTTTGACATCCACTGTCAGGCACCGTCTGTTTTAACTTGTGCCTCAAATCATTTCAGGTGCCAGCACTGAAACCGGTGAGGCAAATGTAGACTTTATTTCATCATAAATCCTGTGTACCTGCAAGCAATGTTTCCAAAGGAAAGACACAGAGAGAGAAATTCTAAATTATAATCAAAACAAAGTATAAATATGAGTCAGAGGCAAGCGGAAATGCAGAAATTATGTGCTGAGTCACCCCTGTGCTCGACATGTTGGGAACACATTGTAAAGTTCAGAGCTGAGAAACACAGCCCGACACAGTTAATTAAAACGAGAGAAGAGACTGCAATCAAACACATCTTACTCATAATTTAAAGGATGATAGGACATATTTACTTGGGATGACATTTACTGCTGTTTCCCTAAAGAGGGGGAGGGGGGAGCAGCCCCGGACCTTCAGCGATTGCAAAAGCCCACACAATATAAAGGCCCTATTTCGGTTAACATGTTGTCAGTCTTTAACGACTAGTGGTGTAACAGCTGGTTTTGATGTAATTTCTTTTGAGACCACTAGATTACAAGCCGTTTATTGCATTCTTCTCCGCAGACTGCTCCCTGGATACAGGCAGGGAGTCAAGAGGTCAGAGGTCTAAAGCCAGGAGCTGAAGGATTTGTCATCATTTAACAGGTCACTTGTTGCTATGTACTATGCAAACTGGACAGTGCCTCGCAGCCCAGCAGACGGTAAGATATCTTTTATTTTTCTCATCTCCACAAGGGAAACTGGGTCCAACCCCACTGGAGAAGCAACTTTCTTACCTGGGATCATCAGTTCGTGCCTGGGGGCTCATGAGAGGAAGGCATGCACAATCACACACAGCAGCAAAATATCCTCGAATAGCACCATAATTATGGTTGTCCAGACCTGCACTCAATATTCAGACATAAACCCCCAAAAGGGACATGACATAAGCGGGTAGGGCAGTTCTCTAGTTGCTCCTAGTCATTGCTGCACCTCAAATTCCACTCTCAGCTACACGAGTGTAACTGTAAGAGCAGAATCGTTCTAATTCCTGCACAATTTCTGTCCTTTGCTGCTGCTCCTCGTTACACGGGGAGTTATTAGATTATGGTCTCTTTCTATGAGTATAAAAGAAGTTTGGTTTAATTGTCTGCAATAAGCATCCAGTGAGACACTGTCTGTAAGGAGCATGTGAACACGGGAGGATTGATTTATAAAGGGTCTGAGAAAACCCAGCTGACTTCAAAAATACGGGAATTGGATGACTTACCCCCAGAGGAAAAATGGAAGAACATTTCCTACCATTGCAGCCAAGAATTTGAAGCTCCATCAGTGTCTTTAGTTGTGAAGCTGAATTTCTCAAAGCTGAATTTTACTCAAAGAAACTCTTTTCTTTGAGTAGAATTATATTCAGCAAATGAAGAAGCAGAAATGTTCATATTTTTTGGTTCTTTGTACAAATCATATCTTTTAGATCTCAGAAGAGCTATTTGAGATCGTCCCTAGTCCTAGTAATTGTGATTCTTTATGTGTACATGCCAAAAGCAGTTCACCTTTTGCCTTTATAATATGTCCAAAGAACATATTCAGGCAGAACAGGAAACCGGCATTGAGATACCTTCTAAAGACAGATAGCAAATCAACCCAAGTTTGCTGTTCCCTTTGTTCCTTCATAGTGTCGATATCGTGGACTTTGCAAGACGGCGAAGGGTAAGGTCAGGCACTTTCTGCAAGCTCATTTTCATGTGGGGACTTTAATAAAGCAAGAAATTATTGAAACTTTCAGGAAGGGCAATTCAAGGATTCACTCTTCCTCGAGACAATAATGTAATTGCTTTTTTCAAGCTGAAATCTCTCAGTATCGGGTCACTTAGTCTTTATGATTTGGGTAAGCTGTCTGCCAAAATTCAGGTGGGCAATTCTGAGCTTGCGTCTGGAGCTCCTTCACAAGGTCCTGCCCCGTGTGCCAGCAGCTGCAGGGATGTGGAGGAGATGCTGCTTGGTGAGGACTTGCTGTGGTCTCCTGCTCCTCAGGAAGAGAGGGAAGAGCTAATGGGGTTAAAACTAGACCAGCTGGGTGATGTTCAGGCACTGGATCCCAGAACAGCATGCACCTGATGTGTCTGCTTGGTTTTGAGGATGAACAGCATGGATAAATCCTTTATACTCCTTGGGAGAGGATGTCCATGGTACCTCATGTCTGCACAGCCTGGCTCTGACAGGGGCTCCTGGGGAAGATTGGATCACAAGCCAGGATGTGTTGGGTGTCTCTGGGATCTCGAAGATCCTAGACCTTCCACTCAAAGCATGAGTGGAAGGGCAAATTCTGGCAGCTACTTGTGACTGGCACCCCCTGCTCCTGACACCAGTGATGTGGTGAGCATGACTCACGCCGTTCTACGAGGGAAGCAGCCATCCTCTGTGACCGCGTGGGTCACGCGTTCGTTCCCTTCCCCTCCTTATCAGGCCCTGAAGGTCCCGTGCACCAAGCAGACAAAGCAAACAGCTTCTTCCTGCCCTCCCTCAAGGCTCCTGGTGCCAGGCCGGTTACTGCCCTCCTCACCGGCCTTGACGGTCCCGGGCACCCGCCAGCCCGGCGCAGGGGAGGGGAGCGTCACGGCACGGAGCATCATCCATGAAATCATGTTCATTATAAACTCTGTGCGATGCTGCTTATAAATTGTACTACATTGCTTCTGCTTGTAGAAATCCTGACCCATTCTAATCATAAATTCTGTGCTATACTAATCATTCTGCTAAGAAAAATAAAGCTTTAATTGTAACTACGATTTACTGCTGCCATCATTCTGACAAGGATCCCTAAAAGAAGCCGTCTGTGCCCTCAGTGTCAGGTGGCACTTGTGACTTCAGGCATCTTCTCTGTGGGTCGTCCAGGGGGAGAACAATTGTAGTGGTAACTCGCAAACAAACAGTGATGAGGTTGTCTCCAAATATCCTGCCATATTTGCCATGCTCGGGAATATTTGAAGTCAGTAAAAAAAGGAAAAGAAAAAAAATAAATCAACACACACAACCCAGAACATGGAATCTCTTGGATTTCAGCATTTAGAATTTGCACCATCTTTATATTTGAACTGAAGGCATCAACAACCACTTCTACCCTGATACAATAATGCGGCTTTTTGGAGTGCATTCAGTAAACTCCTGGAGTTTAGAAATGCCTTGCCCTGTTATATATTGTATGTGCTACGCAGCTCAGCAAGCAGGCTGGGTGCAGAGAGCTGCATTAAACACATGTAATGTGGTTCCATTAGCCGGCTTTTGGAGGTTTGCAGAGCTGAGCTACAAAAAATACTTGCTTTGAAATGAAACTTGGTTTAAACCCTCCTGTCTCTTTATGTATTATGTACTTCATGTGTAGATTACCCTACACATTATGAACATGCTGCTGGAATGTTTTATTTTTGGGAAACAGAATTTTGATTTTGTTGACAAAAAGGCTAGTGGTTCCTACTTTAGGGATTTTGACTGGTTTGTATTTCAACGTCATTTTTCTTAAATATGAAACCATCAAAAAGAAAAAACTTGGTTAATATATATTTTTGCCTGTCATTTTGAAAATAGACCCGCTCCGAATACTAATATCAACAAAGTCCTTTTGTCTTTCCCCCCAGAAGTTCTGTCGTACATCTAAACATAAAGTCAGACCCTGCAATCAAAACTTTCTATTGTAGTTAAGTTACACTATGTATGACCTAATCTACTACGGGATTTAAAAGCACAATCGCTAATATACAGGAAATCTTTTCTACTTCTTTTATGCATAAAATTAAAAATGTTCTTTTGAGGTTCTTTTCTTTAAAGGCAGCAGAGGCAGGAAAGAGACATATATTCAGTTATTTACACTTTTTCACATGTATTTTTCACACAAAACTCTACTTTCTGAGAAAGTAAAATGCAGGTGAAGAAGTGCCCTTTTGCTGGATGAACTGAGCTCACCCACTGTGCCTTCATCTGTTCTACATCTTGAAAAAATCACATCTTATTTTTGTATAATGGAAGTTATACAAAGAAGTTATACATGGAAGTTATACATGGAAGTTGTGTACCCTGATTTACTGCTTCCTCCATTGGTTTTGACGGTGTATGTCCCTGATGCTTTCTAGTTAATCTGTGAAGGTTCCTGAACAGTAGTTTTCTAAACTCTGCTTTTCACCTACCGCTGAAAAGAGACAAGACAAACTTTGTTTGAAGTTTGGGAGAGTTCTCAGCTCTCTCCTGAGAGCTCTAGTCTCCTTCCAGTACCTCTTTGTTAAAATGAATGAACAGGTTTTTGGGAAGGGGAAAGGGAGAGCAGGGGGAAAGGGAAGGGGGAGGGAAGGGATGTTTACCTTTTACAGTTCTTTGGCTATCAGAACGATGACTGCGTCTGCATGCTGAGATGAATATCCAAAGGCAACATACCATAAATGTACATAATAGTTCCAAACCAATTAAATTCACAAGCCAACTGTCCATGAGCTAGCTCTTTCAGTTCAGATTTGAAGTAGATCTCAGAGAGTCGTTTTTCATATATATGCTAGGTCATACTTATCCATCAAGTTCAGTCCACAGATTTCAAAGGGACAGAAATAAACAGCAACTTACAAGTTAAGTCCCCACAACCTACATGAGAAAGTTGCTATGGAGACAAGACAGGGAAAACCTCTAGCAAATGTGGGTTTGTATTTGATGAGTGCTACAATCCCACCTTTGGGAAACTGCTCTTAATGCTGCATCACGGTTTCTAAATGTGTATAATTCTGATATTTTGAGATATCCTATTTATTATACTTGCTAAGGAAAAGATTTTTCCTTTTTTTTTTTGAAGTGAAAGAAGAATCTACAGCTTCTGTTGGAAACTAATCAGAAAGGCACGGGTTATAGAAAAGAAGCAGGATTAAAAAGAAAAGATTAAATGGCATACTTTGTACATTGGCAGACTGATTGGAGTTTTATTACGTAAGTTAAAAAATAATCACTGTGTTTTGAAACGATGTCCTCAAACATGCTTGCAAAATTGAGGAATTTCAAGGTTAAAGCTAGGAAGTTATGTATTCTGTGGCACCGAGACACATCTGGGTGAGCCCTTATCTGTTTGAGAGGCATGGCCTGTTTGTGCCTTGCAGTAAATTGCCCCACTTGTGTGTCTTTAAACAAGCTGATTCTATTTTTTGTTTTTGTTTGCTCACCTATGATTCGGTGTTCGGGTTTTAAAGAAGGGCCGGTCGGCATGCGAACTGGTGGTACCGAATGCCACGTGCTGTCCTCCCCCAGGACAATTAGCGACAGCAGCCGGGCTGAGACACCTAAAGCAGCCTCACTGAAGGAAGCCGGCCCTCCCATTACCTCCGTCACTTAAAGTCGATACAGGCTGCTTATCCTCCTACGGGCAGCTTTAATCAACGTCCATCATGTCTGGAGAAAACAGCCCCCAGGACGGAGCAAGAAACTCACCCGCTGCCAGCACCCTTTGTCTCTCCCATATGGGCAGGGCGTGATTCCCCGGGATTAGTCAACAATTACTTGCTCTGAACTGATCAATTCAGCCAATTTACTGTGCAAAGTAAATTGATCCTCCAGAACAAAGGGATCTGCCAGCGGGGAGGTACCTGAGAAAGTAGCATGCCTGTGTAAACAGTGCTGTCCTTGCCCCAGTGTGGAGTGGCCTGGCGCCATATGGTGCCACTAAGAACTTATTAACTGACAGATTAACTCATCTCAGCATTTGGGATCCCCCGTTTCCAGCTGTGAGGGTGATTGATGGGCTAACCACTGCCTCAGTCTTGGAAGTTATTTCTTCCATTTAACAGAGTCAGGAAGACAGAAAATTGCCCCCTTTGTAAATGCTAATCTCACCACTCCTCCAAACACCCAACACAGCAATTTATTCCAGGCAAAGTCTTAAAATTGGTATAGTACACATCAAATGCATACTAATTAGCAATTTCTTTTGAAGGCTCCATCACTTATTAAGGGTCTCCTTTTCCATATGCTCATCATGCCCCACTTCACCCTTTAATTACAAAACAGCACTTTCTGCTAATTGTGAGAAGGTACATTGTACCCGGTATCTGTATTAAATACTATACCTTTTGAGGCCTAATTTTGGGTCAGATAGATAGAAAGCAGGCAGATAGGCATAACGTCTTGGGGGCACAGTCCTCATTTTAGGTATATTCATTCTTATTCCCACTGGCAATGCTTCTTGAGGGAGCGCCCCATGAAAAGGGCATTTCTTTAGAAATGTCAAAGCCCATCTACCCACAGCATTGTACCAGCCGAGGTTTTCTCACTGCTGCTGAGCACAGTTTCACTACCAGAAATTTATTTCTTGGTACCTTCTAGTGGGAAGATGTCCGTGAATCTTAAAACAGGTGATCTGCAGCAGATCAGAGGATTTGGACTGTCCAATTCAGTTTGTGTTGACTCAGACCAATATTACCGGTATGACTCTTTACTGACTGTATAATGGGTCTTCGGTTCTTAAAAGCCCAGGATTATGTTACTTGTGGCTGCCATCACTCGCACCAGAATTGCAGCATGAAGACGTAAAAGAAACCGGGCAGAAGAAAAGCCCAAACTATTTCAGAGGCATACAAAAAATTTGCGTCTTTTTCTTGTTGAAAACATTAAAATGTGCTCCTCGTTTTGCTTTCCCTATGCCAGGCAACTGCAACTGTAACCTCGATAAGTAATTTGTCTTTCTGCCTATCATGGCATAAAGGTAACCGGAGGTGGATAAATAAACGGCCAAGTTCCAAAGCAGGTTTCACTGCTATGGTATTTATTTTCACATGATCCTTGTAGGCAATTTCGTGTTGGTTTGTTTAGTTCATTATCTTTAGCAACACACACAGCATCTAAAGCCCCATTCAAAGTGAATACTTTGTTATGAAATGAGGGAAACTACGTCATACAGATTAGAACAAATAAAAGCTCCAGGTGCATGCTGAAATTTATGTTTTAATGGTGTCCCTGTCGTTGCTTAAAAGATGAATATGCCTTTTTTGTGTTGAATTAAAAGAAGATGATCATTTCAGAGCATATGTAAGGATGATAATTTGTTTGAGGGAAAAAAACCTCAGGTTCTCTTAGTCACTCCTGTGTGATGAAAGCAGAGCTTGTCTGAAGCCAGGCAAAAATATTCACTCAAAGCTTTAATATTTTTCCTTGGTTTTGTTGGAACTTCCTTTCAATCAAGATTTTCCCACCAGTTCTAAGTGAAAAAAAGAAACACCCTTATCTTTTAAAAGGAACATTAAAGGGAGCACTATCTCATTTCATTTCACATTGCAGCATTTTAAATAATTACATCAAACATTAAAGCTGAGGTTAAAACATAACGTTAGCACTTATGAGTGCTGGCTGCTAGCGAGTTCCACGTTTGGGTTTGCTACCAACAGAAATCCGCTGAACAGATATGCTAGCCGAATTTGTGGTGGCTCCAAGAGCCTTAAATCATTTGTACTTTAGAAAATGTGCCGTGTAAGACCAAGGAGCAGTGCGGGAGATCCAGGGGATGACTTTTAACTGGGGGTAGCCTTTACCTTGAGGTGCAGCAGCAGAACCATCAGGGGAGGCTGGCACTGGACTCCAGGGTCGCAGAGAGACTGTTGCTGGCAGACAATTTATTCTAACCTGGGCATCTGTCCCCTACACAAAAAAATCAACACGTCTTTAATTTACACGGTCCTTAAAAAAAAATTTCACATTAACAAGATTTATCTATGTATCTATGGGTAAGACGCAATATTTGTACCAAATGTGTGTGACTTGTGGACAAGGTGAGACCATGGCCAGACATAGAGCTCCTCCATCCCAATGCAGTCTCCATCTAGCCGTTGGTCTGTGCCAGAAGCAACAGCTGTAACAGCCCTGTACCAGCTACACACGATGCACCTGGTCACACAGACTTCTCTAGGCAATGGAGGTTCTCACCGGACGCCTATTTTAGGAAGAAGCTGGAAAATGATTTTTTTTTATCTTGCTGAAATATCCCTTACTAGCATTTTCAGAATAAAGTGGTTTGATTTCAGCCAGTTTCTTTTAATTGTGCTTTAACACAGTCTTGAAAATAATTGTGAAAGGTAATGAAATTATTTCCCATTCCTCTGAAATGAAGTGCTTATTTCTTTTTTAACCAAACATGATAATCTGCTGAGTTTACATTGCATTGAACTTCTGTTTTCAGCATTCAGGTCTTTACAAATGTGATGTGATGCCTGGAACAATCTTTCAAAGTTCAAAAATTTCAGACTGTGTTAAAAAACCCCAACCCTACAGCAAACAAACAGGGAAAAAAACAAACAACCCCAAACAAATCCAAGCTGAAAAAAAGGAAGACTGAAAAATAAAGAAAAAAAAGAAATTTACCTGGACTAGTGACTGAACAACCGAACAAAAAAGGTCCTTCACTTGAGAAGCAGGTACCTAATAATCGCTTACAAATGAAGAGGAGAAATGAGGAGCTCCTTTTATGTACGTGTGTTTATATATGCACACACATGTACATATATATGTGTATATATATGTATAAGTGTATGTGTTTATAAGTCTGTGTATATATCTATGTGTATATATATAGATAATGTTACGACATAACGCCTTGAATTTGGGAGGGAAGAGTATACTGCAGCATTTTTTTGAGCACTGAAGGCTGACAATGCTGCATTTTGTTTGAAGTTCAATCATGTTTCAAAGGATTAAAGTATTTTTCACTTGTCAAAAAAAAAATGCAAGTATCTCTTGGCTGGCACTTCATACGCTGTGTCATGTCTGTGCCTGTTGTGTTTGGGGATGGACCAACATTTTCAACCTCAAAAATCATGATTTAAATTGGGAACTGACAGACCCCTACAGTCCTGCAAGTGGTGATGTTATCGTGAAGAAATGTAATTATATTGTCTCTGTCAGGGAGGCATTTGGCCAGTCACTCAGCGTTCACCTTATGTGCAAGCAGTTCTTTCATGAGGTATTAGCTTCATCGTCTTTAGGTGCTTTATTTTCAGCTGGAGCATCACACTGATCAAACTGCACCTTAATTAGGAATGCAGCATCCTTCTGTTCTCAGCTTAGGCGTCTCAAAAGCATTCCTAAAATATCAGATCCTCTGTCAGCTGAGTTGAACAACATGATAATTATTATATTTTTCTTTCTAACATGAGATCAAAGCTGCAGAAGAGGTGACATACGTCTTGGATATTCAGACTCAAGCGTGGAGGTCAATTGAACCCAGAGATGTTTTGTTGCTGATTTTATAGCATAAAAGCTGCTTTTAAAAGAAGTGTTCAGCTACATGGCAGTACTTAACTACTGCCCTGAGTTCATGTATATTGTGTGCTGTGTTAAGGTGTGTGGATCTTTCCCCCTCATGCACTGCCATTCATTTTAATACAGAAAACAAGCATGGAGCCGAGGCTCAGATCTGCAGAGACATCAGAAGAATTTTAAACCCAGCCCTCTTAAGCCCTGCTTTGAAAATTTACAGGGAGGAATTAATATTTCCTTTCTTACACCTCCCTAAATTTTAAATGTCCTGCATGTGTCCAGGAGGGGCTTTAACCTCAGGTTGCTAGCAGTCACTGAGTGATTTTCCCCTTCCCTTCTACTCTCCCCCTCTCTATAAATGCAGGTTTTTTTTCCTATTGGAATGCAAAAATCCCAGAACCCGAGAAGCTACTCCCATGCATGGGAAGGCTCCCAGAGTGTTCCCAAATGCCGTGTGGGTCTGTCCCGGGAGGACATGGGATGCCCTGGTGGCCACTGTGAGAAGAGCTTCTGCTCCCAATTGAATACTGTCGGTGCAGGAGCTGTGACGGCTGAATCGCCACCTCCCAGAAGGGCTGTAAACAAATGTAAAGTTGGATCCTTTGTCTTAACAATTAATTTCTCGTCTCTTTCCAATACAGCAACCACCAGAAGTGGCAAAAGAATCACAGGAACCTTCGTAATGGGTGTTTTATGAGTACAGGGGACAATCCTTGAGCGGCCATTGGCAGTGAGAGCTATTTTAAATCACCAAGCAGAGGAAAACTTAATTGTGGCACAGGAACTGTCCGTATTTCCTATTTTAAAATTCCCGATTAATGGAATGTGAAACTTTTCACTTGAGTTAGTGCAAGAGCATTTCGAGGGCAACGGTCCAAAGATATAAAGAGTTTTTAATTGGGGTAGCAGAAGGGAGAAGGGACCGCTTCTCATCACGCTAATTGAAAAAGCAAACTCACTGATTTTATACGCTGGGCTGGCCAAGAGCTTTCTATTATGCCTTAGTTTATTTAAACAGGGCACATCTGTGGCTCCAGTGCATTGCACACAGACGGCATCCCTTTTTGTTGAAGTGCTTGACGAGAGCATTGCTTACTTGTCAGTCTGGATCACCTCAGACAACATGAAGAAACTGCTTGCGTTACGCTTGATGATAGTTTCATTCATTACACGCCTTCGTCTTTCCCCTTTATCTGACTTTTGTTAAAGTCCCAAAACTCCATTCGTGTTCGGGAATGCCCTGGGCATGGAAAAGCTGCCTCAGACAAATGGCACATCACCTTTCCTTCCCCGGGGTGTGCAGCTCCCCGTGAAAACTCCTTTGACACACCAGGATCTGCTGGCTGAAAAATTGGAGAAAAAAAGCAGGTAGGCAGGAGGGAATGACAGCAGCCTGTGCACATATTAAGCGCTACTCATTAAAGGGGGTCCCTGGTGAATATGGCCACTACAGAGGGGGCAAAGGGCAGAGAATTAATGACAATCACCTCGGCAATGACAGAGAAGCAACAAGTCACCTTCCCGCACTGGCCTGGATCTTGCCAGCATCACACATGGTGCCACGCACGAAGCAGCATCGCCCCAGCCCCTGCTGCGTGTGGCTGCAATCAGGTTAAACGCTGGGCATCATTATCCACAGGGCATGGTGGTAGGAGTCCAGTCCCTGTATCTGTTTCCTTACTCACAAGAGGAGAGGGACCGGATGGGGTGGGAAAGGAGGCTGGGCTCTGGAAACGGTGCCTCGGGTCCCACCAGGGGATGGAGGAACTTGCACGTCTTCCAGCTGAACATCAGTTAAATGATGGGGCGGTACGCACAGCCCAGACTATTTCACATGACCAGGCTGCAGGAGCAGGCTGCAGGTCTTTCTTACCACCACTGTTCAAATGGACAATGTTACTCTTGGAGATTAACAACCCGTGGACATTTTGGTGGTGTTTTTTTCCACATGCCTGCTCATTAACTACTTCAACAGGCAGATGTGTAATGAGGCATTGCCAGGTCTGTCATGGGCTCAGACAAACAGGAATGGAAAAGCACCTCAAACAAAGGGCACGTGGCCTTTCTGTCTGAGGGTGTGCAGTTGTTTGCAAAATCGCCATAATATACTGGGGGTTGATGTCCAAGAAACGGGAGAACACTGTTTTCATGCCAGTTCCTTCATTGTACTTTTTCCTTTTTTCCTTTGAGCTTGATCCCGCTGCTGCCACCACCAAGGTATAGTACAGTGCCATGGTTTTTCAGCTCATCTTCCTGGGCGGCAGCAGGCACAACAGTGACCTGAACATGCAAACTCCTGTCTCCTGCTACTCCCATTTCGACAGCCAAGCAGCAGAGTGCCATTGCCTGCACATGGGAAATGAAAGGGTGTTGCCATATTACCCATCCTCCGAGACGGCAAAACACAGAAACATGACCCAACTTAAGTTTCTGTGCAAACTTTGAGTTCCCATCATCAGATTTCAGGACTGATGTACAAACACTTTAGATTGGAAGAGCATCCAGGATGGTCTGTCATGCAACTGCTAGATAAGTTTGGCATGGAAAGAGACTGGCAATTTCACCTGGTTTTGTGCTTTCTTTCACTTTGACCACAGCCTAAAACACATTATGGACAATTTCACTTTGCAGAATATCTGGACATTCCCAGCCTCCTGAGACCCATCCCTTCTCTCCTCGCTGTACTGATAAATGCCCATCCTCTGATTAGGTACTTCACTCCCAGCGCATACCACCTGAAGCAGTGATATTGGTAATAACTGGGGACTTTGAGGTAAGAGATTCGTGGAAGCAAATCTTCATGAAATACATCAACAGTATTTTGAACATAAATTGCGTTTTACATATAGGAGCTGGAAAACACTTTAAAAGGACTCCTGAAATGGAGATGCCTTTGATGGAAATAGTGCTTTGATGGAGGAAAGTATAATTATTTTGATAGTCAAGTCTTAGCAGTCCTGCCTGAAGTACCAGGGCAATGTGGTCTTCACTGCCATTGTGTCCGAATGTCTGACCAGCTCTTCAGGCTTGAAGACAGGACAAAGACAGTTTTCAGAAGTCGCAGTGGAAATGTGGACAAGGTTTCCTTTTCTCTCTAACCTCTAAGTTTGTAAGAAGAAGCTACTACTTTAATTTCTACCTGAAGCTTCAGGAACAGGCTTGGTCTGAATCTGCATCCAGAACGTGTCTCTGTGATGAGGAGGGGATTGCTGTCCCCCAGCACAGGGATGTGTGGGGAGAGCAGGAGGGAGGGAGGGAGGACTGCTTTGTAGCTGGTCCTTGTGGACTTCCAAGGGTGAATCCAGGCTGAGGAGAGTATTAATTCTAAAGAAAAGTAATAGAAAAGTAAATACAAAAGTGAGTATAGACTTGCCTCTGAATCCTAATATCTTTATCCTTGGGGATTTTGATTCCTTTACAAATATTAGCAAAGATAAAGGACATTTTATTTTAAGGGCAAGTCTAATTGGAAAGAAGTTAATTCTAGCAAAGTGGAAGTCAGCTAAAGAAATTAAAATTGATGTGAGGTCTGCAGTGGAGGTGTTGGATCCTTTAGGATTCTTCCCACATTTGAGTCAGAGTTCAGTCTTCAAGGGACCTTTTGTATCTTCCAAACCCCAACCCACACTTCCCTCTTGTCCTCTTAAGTCCTCCCAGCCCTTCTCATTCACATTTTGCCTTTGATGTTCTTGCACATCTTTCTCTTCCCATCCCAGCATGCTTTTTTGGAGGCACAAAATGCTCTCTACTACCTATTTAGACCCCCAAGAAAAGCAGGGGGGTGTCTCCCTCATTGTGAGGGGCCGTTTGCAAGGGCATGTAGCGATGGGACAAGGGGCAATGGTTTTAAACTAGAGCTGGGCAGGTTTAGATTAGGCAATAGGAAGAAGTTCTTTACAATGAGGGTGGTGAGACACCGGAACAGGTTGCCCAGAGAGGTGGTGGAGGCCCCATCCCTGCAGACATTCAAGGCCAGGCTGGATGAGGCTCTGAGCAACCTGATCTAGTTGAAGATGTCCCTGCTGACTGCAGGGGGGTTGGACTGGATGGCCTTTAGAGGTCCCTTCCAACCCAACACATTCTATGATTCTCTGATCTTTTAGAATTATGATTTTTACTGCTGCTCCTCTTCATCAGCTGTTGAATTAATGCATCTCAAGTGGGCAAAGCAACAAAAGATGCAATTTGACCATGCAGATGATGTAGACAATAGGCAAGAGAGTGACACAAGGACATGAAATTCACTTCACATTTCTTTCTTATCTGGTTCTCTAAAGAGGCAGAGCTCGCATTCCACAGGGTGTGAGCATGCACTCGTATCTGTGTGTGTGTGTCTTCTCAGCATCCTTGAGGCCAATTTCAATGAAATTGCCAAGAGTGCATGGTCTGAAGCCATGATGTTCCTAGCAGTTTTATGAGAAAACAAGGTATTGACATCTGCTTGTCTTGCTGTGACTTTGCTCCTCGGTGGCCCCTGCTGAATCCCACCAGCCATGCTGTCTAACCGTGCATGGCTGGGTTTATCTTCATAATAAACAGCCAGGCACATGAAGAAGGTCCTACCAGCATCTCTGCTGAAGCTCAGCCTGCACACAGTATGGGTACCCGCTCTGCCTCTCAGTGCTGAGAGAAAATAGCTGCGTGCACCGAAATTAAAATCAATAACATAAAGGCAATTCTATGTTGTTGCCCTCAATAAAAAGCTCCATAATACTAAAACCATTTAGAAATTATTTTGGGTATACAGAGATTTTACCACTGTGTTCACAGTCCCTGTAATTGTGTTAGCAAGAATATGAAACTACAAGATATCACAGGATGGTATCTGCTGTGTAAAAAAATGAAAGGAATTATGTCATAACTAATTGGTTGGAAAAGTAGCTGGTCACAGAAATATATAAAATCTAAAGGTACAGCACAAGTAAAATTAAGGACCCACACCACATTTAAAAACATATTGCCTGGGTAAAAGCAGACTTCTTGTTTAAAAAAAAAAAAAAGTGAAATAAATACACTTTCAAGAAAAAACATGCAGTAAGTTACAAAACCAAAAATAGCAAATTACAAATTTAACTTGATCATCACATTTGAAAGTAAGAGCAAAATGTTTCAAAATCATCTCTATAATGAGGAAAACCCCTAAGAACAGCGAAGGACTGCAGTCTTATTCGGAGGCCTCAATTACAACGATTTTATCAAATCTGGAGCAACCTGGTGCCTTGTGAACTTGTGATAGTCCATTGTTCATAAATCCACTCCTAAGCTTCCAGACTGCAGAAAAGAGCAAGAAGGCACATTCGAAAATGGAAATAATAGTTTCTAAAAACAAAGCATCTGCATGTTAAGCCAAAATGTCGATATAGGTAGTACATGAATTTCTGGCAGAGTTTGTGGTATGGAAGTTCAAATGTGGGGTTTTAATGGACGAAGAAGTCATTAGTCTTGGTCATTTGAAATGTTTATGGTATGAACTAAAGAAGAGGGGACACAGCTCTGAAATGTCACTTCGTAGATGTAACATTTATTTTGACTCAACATTTCCAAGGCACAAACACATACATGCTGTGCTTATGTCAGACAGATTTCTTAAGAACCCACTTAACTTTAATTGTCAAAATCCAAATCAATGGCCCTGCTCATAGCCTTGAGATTTGTGTTCGTTCAGGTATCTTGTTATAAAACTGAACTGAAGACATGCTTTAAACACACATATCCATTACCCGTTAAATTCCACTGCCAGCACAGCTTCCCCACAGCATGGCCATTCTCCACCGTTGGGATGCTCAGGGCCAGACCCTGCTCCTGGTCCCCTCCACCCGCCGCAGGTGGATATTACTGACCTTGCTACACCACCCTGCAGGGAGTTAGAGAAAGACCAAGGGGCAGAAATAAAGCAGGAAGAGGAGGAGGGACTCCAGGCAGAAAGGGAAGGTAGAAGTAGTTGCTGCTTTGGACGAGAAAACATCTCTGGGAACCAAAATTTCATTGTGACGACTCTGCCCACTGCTGGGTTAAACTCGATGGAACAAGGACCAATTTTCAGAAAGATAAACATGATGGAAGGTATTCACTTCTTGCTGGGAATAGAACATTTTAATTACCTGCTGACATTTGTTAAAGCTCTAGCAGCTCCACCTAATTCCTC
Source organism: Rissa tridactyla (assembly GCF_028500815.1). Lineage (NCBI taxonomy): Eukaryota > Metazoa > Chordata > Aves > Charadriiformes > Laridae > Rissa > Rissa tridactyla. The sequence continues at coordinate 6,123,801 of NC_071497.1, forward strand.
GGGCACAGCCCAGGGTTTGAGGTATTGTCGGCAGCTCTAAAACGTGCAACGCTGCAGTTGTGAGCGTATGCACTAGGGAAAGAAATACTAGGAGTGAATGTGTCCCTGGGGAAGGCCATCCTTCTAGATAGCAGTGGAGGCCACAAAACAGTGCGAGTTTGCTCTTATAGGTGTTTCTCAGAGGAAACAAAAATATTGCAGGCAGCGTTTTCTATTTTAAAAGTGTCTGTTCTGCAGTTTTTCATGTCAGGCAACACACCTCCAAGGAGGATGGGGAGCAAATGGGCTTCTAGTTCAAAGGGAGAATTAGCACTCAATCAAATAGTTAAAATTTTGGTCCCACCAAAATAAGTAGGCCAGGGCCCCACTCTCTGTGTCCCCCTAGACATGAACCAGCCCTGTAGGAAACATTTCCAAAGGAAAAGCCAAAGAAAAGGTATTGGTCAGAGAGATTACCTGGGGAATTTTGCCAGCTCGTGTGGAGTAACATACGCCTATGCAAAATACCACAGGATACTTTAAATGTCTGTGAGGGTGGAGGATCTTCATTTTACTTTTCAAATTAATGCACTTTCAGCCTTGTGGTAGCCTCTACCACCTATTCACAACTGACTCAGCTGGAGTTTGTGCTTACTTGTGGCACATCACATTTTTCGGTGCTAAGAGGCTCCCTAAGGCACTGCTCTGCCTGATGCAACCAAGTTCATGGCATCTGACAGGACCACAGTCGGCAGTGTTACATCTGGATAAAGAATCATATTCTTAAAAACATATTTTTTATTACAATTCAGGAGTACGATTCAAACCAGGAAGCAAATTATTAATGCATAATTATTAATTAATCTGCCAGAGGTTATATTTTTCCACCGTGTATCTCAGGAGGCCAACACCAAAAAGCAGAATGGAATGGTAGTTTTAGTAAGGAGTTTATCCCATTGATATAGGGCATGAAAGCAGAAGGAACATAAGGAATTATAAAGCAGTGAAGAAAGGATTTGGCCTAGCAGGGTTAAAGTGGAATGAAGACTTTGACATGATAATGTGAAAGACAACTAAGATAAGAGGTTAGTTATGGTCTTCAGAGCAAGATATTCTTGTTTATGGCAGTACATATTGCTCTGGCAACACATCTTCAAATAACATTGGATTGTTTTCATATTGAAGGAGGTGCTTAAAAGGAGCCATCTCTTTTTGTACACCCCTGTGCTCACACAGACTCATCTCAAGCGTGTTCTTCTATGCGATCTGGACCGCTCCACACAGAACTGACCTTTTTGTAGGTATGAAAAAAATGCTGACCTGGACCATAGCTGACTATGATTATAAAGGGGAAAGAAATGTGTGAGCTAGGAATTATCTAAACTAAGCTAAAGTTATTATGATGGCATCTTCTGGAATGAGAGACCCAAGTGTTAGGAGCACAGTAGCATTGTACATAGGCTGTAAGACTGTACCATGATAAAATCCTTTGGGGAAATTTAAATAATGGAACAAATTACTCTTAAGTTAAGTGATACACTTTATAACCCACTTCTTATTTTAGAAACATTTAATAATATTAAATTACTTAAATGGCTAGGGAGGGCTATACTTAGTGATTTACTAATTGCCGGCAGAGTCATTCCAAAAGTGGAAACCCCAAATGAGCCCACCCCAGTTCTGGCCCACTCACTGACAGATTGTGACTACTCTGAAAAAGTTCACTTTCAGAATGTGGGAACTGGTTGCATTTGACATTGCTTCTGGTTTGAACACATGAGGTGACCTCCAAACCTCCCTCAAATTAATGTAAGAAATTCTGTCTAAATTTAGTGAGATAAGGAACCCACACACTTGAGCCTTCTCTGTTGCTGCTTCTTCCTATTTGTTCTGAAGAAACTCCAGTAGGCCATTGCAAAACATAAATCGATATGGTGGGAGGCTGCTTTTTCTGAATTTGTGTAGTTTGCAAGCCGGTGACGGGATTAACAACACGTGCGGTCTTGTGAGCTGTCTGCTATTCTTCCTTTTAGGCAGTTCATATGCTTAAATTCAGGTATATATCAACTTTTTCTGAGATGTGCCTCAAGTATTCAAATTAGTTGTAATGAAAGTATAGTAGCATAGGCAGTGACTCCACTAGTAAGACATAAAGCATGTAAGTAATAAGCCATTTAATTGATATACAGGTCTTTACGGTACAATGCTAATGTTAAAACTTTCTCTGTAAACTATATGTAATATATATATTCTATGCCCAACTTTAAGAAAAATACCAAAAAAGAGTATATGATTGGAAAGAGCTCACAGAAATATTCTCACACTTTATACATTGTTTAAAATTAATGACTTCCCTGGGTAGTTCCCTGGGAATTTTGTTCTTTTCTGGTTTTCTTCCTTTCTTTTTTTTTTTTTTTTAATTGGATTAGGACAGTTCCTGTAAATTTCCTTCAAAAATATAAGTAGTGCTGGAACGGCAGAGCTGGGCCTGCTGAAGGGGAAGAGGGACCCTGTGGTGTGTCTGGGAGGGCTGATAGACTTGTGGCAGTGAATTAAAGTCAGGATGCTAAAGCTGTTACTGCCTTCAGCTGTTTGACCCATCTTTCCAACAGAGGGATGAGGGATGGCCAACTCAGAATAAACTGATCTACTCACAAACCAGTTCCTGACTTGCTGGTTCTCAGCCTTACACACTAATGGGAACTAATTCAGATTTTTGTTTTTTCTTAATAAACCATGCTGAAACCAGTGTCGGCTGAGCAGATGATTCATGAATGGAGTGAATGGTTTTGCCTCAGGGTTAAAAACACCGTGGGAGAGAGAGGGCAAATACCTGAGGGATGTAACTAATCCACTGCCCAATTTTCATTGGTTCCATCGACTCCTACACCCACTTTTGTAAGCAGTCTGTCTGCCTATGAATCTCAGACTGGATTTTATTATGCCTTTTATATCATCGTTTCTACAGTATTGCCCTGCAACCGATATCTGCAAGGTGCCATTTAGCGAAGCACTTTGAAACACGCTTAAAGTTAATGGCCTCTAACATGGGTTTTAATAATTTGCCACATTTACACCTGTTTATCCAAGCATTGTCTAATTCATTTAACACCACAACACTTTACAGCTTTACCAGATGTAAAGACAGACCTCTAGCTGATGCAGAACCCAAAAGGATTTTTAAGTAGCTTTTGCTGTGCTGTACTTTAAAACACATTTTGGCATTGAAAACCAACAAAATAATAGAGAATTGAGCCTCATTTGCAGGGATGCCTTTGGTTCCTCTTCAACCCACCCCATGCGTAGCTGCCAGCAGCATAAAAAGAAACAGTGGGACATATAGGACAAGGCGTAATGGTTTTAAACCGAAAGACGGGAGATTTAGATGAGATATTGGGAAGAAATTCTTTGCTGTGAGGGTGGTGAGCCCCTGGCCCAGGTTGCCCAGAGACGCTGTGGCTGCCCCATCCCTGGAGGGGTTCAAGGCCAGGTTGGACGGGGCTTGGAGCAACCTGGGCTGGTGGGAGGTGTCCCTGCCCAGGGCAGGGTCGTGGACTGGATGGTCTTTAAGGTCCCTTCCAACCCAAACCATTCTGCGAATCTGTGATTATGTCTCACCCACTTTGGTGTTCTCTATCATTGCCATATGACAATAATAAGCAACTCTTTTTCTTAAGGCTTGCTTGCCTGAGTGCCTCCCCTCCTTTCTCCCCATCTTCTCCTGGTTTCATGTTCAGATTGCCTGCTGTTGCAGAACTGTAGAAATTGCCCTGCTTTGCTCTTTGTGCCTCAAGAAATGTTGAAGATCATCTCATGTTCGACCTGTGAAGATACAATCAACGAGAAATCTAAAGCAGTCACAAAAGCCCTTCAGCTACTTTTGTGGAAATAAACAGGCGGATTTAGTTGTTTCTCAAAGCCAGGAAAATATGGAGCACCACTTTTTTATCTGGCTGGATTAAGCAGTGTCCTAGACCACCATTATTTTTAGGTGGTAATGTAAAGAGGGCAGGGGCAAACTTTGTGTTAAGATCCTTCACTGCTGTTGGGTTGTGCACATTCTTCAGCACCACATTATGAAACACCAGGTGCCTAAGGTGACAAGCTATTTTCCCCACAAGCCTGTGACATCATTTAGTATTAAAGAAATTAAATTTGGAAGGGATGACCAGATTAATGCCTAGGAAGGGGGGGAAAAAAGCCCTCTTTAAAACCCAAAGCAGACTTTAATAAATTAGGAGGGACCCGGTTTTCAATGTTTCAGCTAAGCTTTCTGAGAAATCCAGTAACATCCAGATTTGCACTTCAGCTGACACGACGGCAGAGCTGAGACCTCCTGTCAGGACCAGCTGATAGAGAAGGTAGACCTTGGTGAGGAGTCACTGGCATAACAATGAATACTGGCACTGTATGCCCAAAAATCGAAGTCAAAGAAATCTGGAAGATACTGAAGTGCACAGATGCCAAACCAGAGTCTTTTTAATTCATTTCCTTAGCCTTCTGACTTCTAGTATTTGCTTCCTATTGTATTTGTGTTTCTTAAACCCACCATTTATAAGGCACATAACATCATGAAGTGGAAGAACTCCACTGATGCAAAAGAGTGCGGTTGTGGCTGGCGTGTATCTCCATCACCTGATCACACCAACTGTGTCCAGATCCCTACAAATTTGCTGCTGCCAGGGTAGCTCCCATCCCTCTTTCCCTGCCTCTTGTCTTACAGCCAGTACTTGGCATGTAAGTGTCGAAGAGATGAAAGTTATCTATTAAAGTATTACAGCCATTATAAAGGTCAGACTGCCTCTTTTTTCCTGATTTTCAGCTGTTCCTTGATAAAACTGGCGACGCTTTCTCTGTTTGCACAGAGTTGACGTATCAGGTATATTTGATGAAGGAGCCTGAATAAACTGCAAATTAGCAATTAAATTCCTGGAAGAGACAATGAAAAAATGTTTGCTTTCTCACTGCTTAATGAGAAGAAGGGCCTGGCTCTTTCAAATTTTGTCATAAAATGTTTCGATGGCTTGTTACTAGTTAGCTGTGAATCTTTTGATCTCCTGATTTTGATAGACAACGACCCTGTCATCATATCAAAGCACTTCCTATTACAGTAAATGGAGAAGCACGGCTCTCGAGAGATATCCTTAGGGCAAAGTGTGTATGCATACACAAGGAAGATGGAGAAAAAGGGAGAGATCTATAGCATCTAGCCTATTTAGGGTTTTTCTGTACTAGAAATACAATTGTGTCATGGGACCCACTTACAACACAGTTTCATTGTGGAGTGCAGCTGGTAACCTTAACCTTTAAGCCTTGCTGTGGAACATAGTTATGGACCCATCAACACCACAAAATAGGACCATATTGTATTTGGGTCAGGGGATAACTGTGTTGTAACTTCGTCCCTTGTCACGGCTGTGGTTTTACCACAGACAAGGCCTTCTAAAGCCCGGTATTGTATTATATGTGTTATTCACTACTAATAATTGCTGCTGCTACTGCTGTTGTAGGGGAACCACCTGCTGTGTCTCTTTCTTTTGTAAAGCAGCCCCTTTAGCAGCAATAGTAGTAATTCTGGGAAACCCCAACACAGACTGTCATTTTACTGGATATAGTAAATGACAAGTTTTTGCATAGCGAATTTCTAACTTTGTACAGGAAGGTAAAGACCAAATCTGGAAAGGAGAGTGGTTACTCTCAGAAACCGTAATACTGAGTTTTTCTGGTGCCAGTAAAAGTCAAGGCTGTTAAAAAGCCTCCTTTCAGCTTTTGCTACTGACGTAAACTTGATAGCGGCATGTGACGGTGCGTGCCATCCAGATTGCTACCTTAACATCATTGCCAGCGTTAGTTGATAAACACAGCAAGAGACATGAAGTCTTTTCATGTCACTTGTAAAATCTTAGTCTGATATTTGGGGCAGGCGGGTGGCAAGAAGTTGTGTGTTTGCATTTTGGAGGGGAGCAGGTGGTGAACTCATCTAAACTCCCACCTTCATTTCCAAAGCTTGGGAGGGACATGGGAAAATGCCCAAAGAACTGCAGTGGGTCCCCATTTCCACTGCCGTCCTACATCAGAAGGGTCAGTGAAGGCAACAGAGAGCATGGTGTGCCTTAGCACGAGATCCCTCCATGGTTGGGTAATGCTTCCCGCGTCTGCTGCTCTACTGATACAGTGCAGGGCTCCTCTGAGGGGCTAAGCCACCCTAGCCCCACTGGATACTCTCCAAGTGATGAGGCAGCCTGAGAGGAGCAGGGGGGATCGCTAGAGCAACACACTGCAAGGTCACGGTTTCAGCAGGTCCCTTGTACCTCCAGCTACCACACACCACCTACCCTACAGCCTACAGGGTGCTCAGAGGATGGCTTATAGCTCTGCTGTGCAGCAGCTCCTTCGAGACCCTACCAAATCTTCAGGTGCGTGTGATAATTTCCCTATTGATAATGTCCCCATTGAAGTATCTTCTCAAAGGGCAAGGTGTTAGCTACCCCGTTCCCTTGTGGCCCATACCCGAATACGCCAAGGAGGAATGCCTTGGCTATGCTCAGGGCAAAGCAGCCCAGGCTAGCTGAAGCACATTTGCATTGAAATCTTTGCAGGGGAAAAGTGAGAGGAGGACACATCTCCTTGGAGCACAGGCGCAGCTTTCTGGAACAGCCCTTTCCTTGACGGAGGGATCATCAGAGTGGCGGGACCTGCTCTCCCAGAGAAGGCCAGAGAAATGAAGCTGCCCCGATGAGGGCAGCTGTGAAGCCTCCAAAATTGCGTGGATGGTGCCCGAGCACAGGGGTGGGCTGGCGAGGTAAGCACAGAGAGGGATGTGGGCGCCTCAAATGTGAAAGCAGCCCCCCTCGACTGGGCTCCGACACAGCTTGCCCAGAGGCACCTCGTGGCCAGAGAACAGACATTGCTGGGAATAGAGAGAGGGAAGACAGATCGAATACCACAGTAAACTTTGTTACTCCAATAGTTTCATAGTTTGCATTTTCCCTATGTCCACTTCCACCACAGTATCTCCGTGCCTCTCCAAGGCTGAAAAACAACTTGCAGTGCTTGATACCTCCTCGGCCTTTTCTTTCTACCAAAGAGCACTTTGGAGCGCGCACCAAAGCACACGGCGTTTGCCTGACCGTCGGGGAAGAGGAGGTGTGTGGGGAGCAGGATGGCAGGGGAGGCATTGCACAGCGCCAGGCCCACATTCAGGTGGAAACACAACCACCTGCTTATTGCTCTGCCTTCCCAAGGGCGAAGGCCGCTCTGGTTTTGGAGTCGCTGCCTGTAGCTGCCTTCCCTGCTTTCATCTGCGGGATGGTGATACGGAGACGAGCGCTGGAGCCCCGTCCTGCCATTTCCCCCCTCCTCCAAATCTGTACACAAAGTCTGGGTTGCTGCTTTTGCAGTAGCATTTTCCTAGCAAAGCCAGTCGCGGCGACGGCGATGGTGGAGCCTGAGGGGGTGCACAGCTCTGCCTGTAGCTACAGCCACCCACTTCTCAGGGAATTACTGCTGCCAGACCCCATGCACGCTCCTCCTCGCAGCTCCTCCTGCTTGAGAGCCAGGCGGGGAGGCAAGGGCTCGTTGCACCTGCTAACTCACCCCAGTTCTTACTTGTAAAGATTGTTTCCCCTTCTCCTTTCTACACCTTTTACACCTTCTCACTAAAGTTTAAAAGCTCTCCCCGCATAATAGTGAAATTGCATCTCCAATGTTAGAACTTCCCCTTGGGGGGAAAAAAAAAAAAGTCTGTCCTGGTATAATTTATTAATTTCTTTTGTTCAGGAAAATAAATTTATCTTTTGACAAGGGCAGAAAGTAGAGTGAGTAGTTTTAAAATATTCAACATGTAGCCAGTGTGGCTTCTTAGCTGTAATTTCTGTTCTGCTATTTTACTTCAAAAAAGCAATACATAGTTTGTATATATTTTTTTTTCTACAGGCTCTCTCCTGACAAAAGTTTTCTCTTCTCAAGCACTGCTACAGAGCAACCTGCGAAGAAGCCTCAGGGGAACAGGAACTGGGTCCCTGAACTTCAGCTGTCTTTAGCCAGCATAATGTGTAAATTTTGTTTTTACTGAGTACATAGCAGCTCCACTGGTGAAAAATTGTCTCCACTCACAGTCAAAAAAAAAAAGCAGACACTCACATACATTTCATTTTGCTTTTTTTCTGTTCGCCCAGCACCAAAAAAAATTAGATTTTCCATTCTGCAATAAGTGTTGTCAGGCAACTGTAATTAATACCTGCTGGAGATAGCCATTGCCCTCCATGGAAGGGCATTGAATTTGCCTGTACAGGAGCTACAGGTTTCCACTATGCGTCTTGAACAGCACTGATTTTGAAAGAAAGCAACCAAACCTCGAGTTTTTTTCTAGGCAGAAAGTGCACTGGGCAGTTGTTGTTTGTTTTGGAGTTTTGGTGTGGGTTTTTTGCCTTTTTTTTTTCCTGTTGGGTTTTTTTTTTGTTGTTGTTTGTTTGGGTTCTTTTCTGGTTTTGGGGATTGTTTTTCCTCCCCCCTGGGTAGTTATTCCTAACATAAGGCTGGTGCTTAAGATCCTCCTTCTGTCCCAATACCAGAGCTTCCTTATGCTTTGAATCTGTTGGCTACTGAAAACCTACAGACGCTGAAGCAGGTAATTGAATATGGAGAGCACAGAAAAGAACCGCCGCCTCCTAAAGGTGCCCCTAGTGAGCACGGGGGAGAAGAGAGGAGGCAGAGGGACAGCCCAAGGGCACAAGGGGCACCACCTGCCTCTCCCTCTGAAGGTCAAGAATATGTCTCTGTTTGTGCATGTTCTCTCAGTCCCGCTCTAACCGGGGCCCTGGTTGAATCAGGAGCCTCAGGGTTTCGTAATGTCACTTATTAAAGTGCTCAACCCCCTGAGCTTCTCCTAAAAGCCAGGTTTTGGCAAGCTGCTCCTGCAAGCAGGGGCTGCTGAAATGGGTCTCTGGTCTCCAATCTGCCTTATGTCTCCAAGAAGCAGCTCTTGTGTCTGTTTTCGCTCAGCTCTTGCCCATACTTACATATCAGTCAACAGCACATGACATCTCTTTTATCTTGGCAACATCCAAGGAGTATTCACGGAGAAAATCCAATACAACGAAAGGAAAATCATGGCTCTAAGTGTCTGAACATGAACACTGGGGAAGCTCAAACATACTCGACATGCCCTAAATCACCATCTATGGGTGATGTTAAAATTTTCCCTGTTCTGATCTTTTGCTTCCCTGATCTTTTGCATCCATCGACCAAAAACTCCTTTGTTGGTCTAGGGCATGTCCTACAACGAGGGTGCTCCTGAAGGCTTATTGGTAAAAGCCTTGTAGTCCCGACAGCCTGCAATTTCACCAAAGGCACTGCATGGAAGGGGCTCCGAAAGACAAAATTCATCCTCCAGCAATTCCAACAGAGGCAGTTACAAATGCTGAAAAATGCTTCTTATGCACAGTTATTGAAATTAGATTAATGCCACAACATGGGCTACAACTGGGAAGTCTACACACATTACACCCATGAAATAGCTTAAAATACACAAATGCAACAATAAACAATATTAATACTTTTTTTTTTTCTGGGAAGGAATAAAAAAAAATAATTCTAATAATACCTACATTTGGCAACGGACTGTCCAGGAAGCACTCTGGTCTCTCAGCAAAAGAAAAGCACTTCAGAGATGAATCTTACCCCGACACTGGTTTTACAGAAAAATAGAGGGACACTTTTTGACGGCTGTGAGACTTTGTAAATTCATTATTCATGTTCATCCCTATAACTGAATAGCTGTATCGCAATTCTCAACCACTGAGTTATGTTTCATTACTTCTAGGTAAAACTGCCGCCGTTATCTCTGCTTATGGATGACCGTGGAAGCTCCCCAGAAACTAACGCTTGTCTGACATATGGATAAGCTGTCACCTTTATTAAAAAAAACAAAACCGAAACCAAAAATATATCTCACTGGGGCTTTGTGCACTATTCTGTTTCCTCATGCAATACCATTTTAATTTCCTTCATAAGCCCCGCTACTCTTCTTCATAGCTTGGCTATAATTCTCCATCCCTCTCTGCATCGCCTCAAAAATATGATGGTCAGTCAGGATGATGCAGTTGATAATCACCAGAAAAAAAGCATTTCTTGAAAGAATTAAGCCACGATCTCAGCCTTTCTCGGTGTTGTACATGTTAAAACGGAATGTGTCCTTTGTGGCAAAGAAAATGAGAGCATCTCTCTCCTTTCTCCTTTGGATACGAAACTTATTGGTGTTTTGCCCATGTATTAGTGATGTTGTATTTCTTGCAGTAGCTTGACTTTTTATGGACTGCAAAGCCCCAAGTTCTCACAGACCTTTTTGCGGACTGTGAGCCCTCGCCGCCTCTCTCTGAGGGGGTTTGATGATATTGCTCCATTTTGAGTGTCAAAGCTGAGGCGGACATTTCTAAGAGCCACATAGCACGATGGCAGAGACTCAGGGCTCTTGGACTACGTGTGGGTGACATCTGCCTTCAAACGAAGACAAGGCAGGAGCTTGTCCTTCAGCTTTATAACTCTTTTTTTTTTTTTTTTTACCAGTTCTATCCACTTTGCGGGGCAGCAAAAAGTCACAGGTTCAAATTCACGATGGAAGCAATGTCACCATTTTGGCAGCTATCTATTAGCTGCAGTGAAGAGCTGGTACACAGGGCCGGTGTGAAATTGTGTCCACCAAAGAGATGTCATTGCTGGAAATCAGGCTCTGTGTGTTTCCACTGGAGAAAGATCAGGTAAGGACATCACTTTGTCTGACATTACAGATGAAGTAGTGTTGCTTCAGCAGTGAAAATGTCTTTAGACTACTGAAAACTACTTTAAAGCCCAGAGGCGCTGCCAGAGGAAAAAAAGAATGATTTTTTTCAGTGGCCTTCATCCTGTTCCTACTTTCTCCAGTAGTACGCTCCTCTTACAGTACTGTATATTAAGGGTGAAGGATCCTTTCCTGATACTCAGTGGATCACATTCCCCAAAAACCATAAAAATAGATTGCTCATATGATTCCATTAACTGCTATATTTCCAGGAGCTATTTTAATTCACCTCTGGTCCTCTGTAGCACTTCTTACTCAGGCCCAGAGGCAGGTTTGGTTGGGTTTTTTTCAAGAACAGGGCACACCTAAGGATGACGAGGCAGGACCAGGGTGCGTTGGGAGCATTTTCGCGCAGAGATCAGTTGTGTTCATTAGCTAAGACAACAAAATAATGAATGGGAAAGAAATTCCAACGGCGAAACTAGGTTTATGGCTGCTGTGAAATCTGCGTCACGGATGCTGCTGGGAGGAGAGGGGGATGCTGGAGAGGGGACATAGATGCAGTAACACAAACCCTCCCCGCCACCGGTGCCGTGAGCTGCTTGCAATAATCTAACAAAAGGTTGAAAATTGCTGTTGTCTCCTAGTCCTACGGCGTGCCTTCCTGCTCATCCCAGAGGAGGAGAGTGACCTTCTGGTCCAGAAGCAGCAACACCTGTATATACAAGGCAACACCTATATGTACAAGGATGGCCCCACAACCCTTATCAGGCTGTGATATACAGCTCACCAGGGATTTATTTCAAACTGGTGGAGACTGGAGGCCCCATAAAGCTGTACAGGCTCAATCCAGTGAAATAAGGTTAGTAAAATACATAAACTCTGATACTGGGCAGTGAAGTGTGCCTCCAATCAACTGCAATTCACCGGTGGCATCATGATGGATGCTCCAGCAGCTTGGTTTGTTTGCTGATAGATCTGACCAGTGCATGCCTTCAGCTCCTTTCTTCTCCCTCCTTTTTGCCTCCCCACCGCTGTGCTGCCCATTAGGATACAGGGATGAAGTTTTCTGGCTGCAGAGTCAATGCTAAGTAGCGACACTTCAGCAAAACCTGCTGCAGACCTCCTGGATGATAACTCACCTCACCCAAGCTCCAGCGTGGGACAAAAGTCCACACTTGCAAAATGAAAAATACAACGAGAGACAAAAAGAAAAAAGAGGCAATTAAAAAATATATAAAAAAATAAAATCTGTGCCGACGCTGTCTGGTCTGTCTCATAGGAGAAAACACACCAGGCAGAAACACTGGTTTTTTTACACTTCATACTACTGTCAGTGTGATGTTGAACAAGTGCCATTAATCAAGAGCTCTGTAATTCCGTAGGCACAGTGATGTACTTGAAATGTTTTTCAGTATCATTGTTCAAAGCCCCCGTAACAGATTTGAAAAAGTAAGCCAAACGGAATTAGCTGCTGCATTATAAAGCCAGGAGCAAGTTTAATTGGCAGTAACAACTTTCTTACCGTTAACCCAATTCTAAATATGAAAACAGGGAATTCTACAGTGCCTTGGTGGATCACCCCAGATGTTTCCCTGTCGGCATCCTAAGCGATGCTGCTCCAGGCAACATTCCTCACCGGGAACTGCAGACCCTATGGCCATGCAGGATATCCCCCTTTGGGCCTTTATCTCTGTTGCTCTGAGTCCAAAACTGTCTCATACAGCAGAAGCAGCTGGGTATTTATCCATTAATTAATAGAGACCCTATCTAATACAACTACAGTTAACCTCAGTATTTATGCCAGCACCCAAATCTGGTTTACTTGCATTAACCTGTAAGCCTGTGTGGTATCTGGTGGCAGTGATTTCTGCAGGTAGATTACACATATTGCAAAACAAGACTTTCCTCGTTATCGTAATATTTTCGGCTAACATCCGTGTCACGTGTTGTGGGTATGATTCACCTTCTGCATGCAGCTTGTTTTATGTGCATCTAGCATGCAATTTCTTATTGGATTCCCTTTTAAAAAGAGGATTCTTGCCTTTTCTGTAGCTCTTCAGACGGGACATATTTTACATATGGAATTATTTCCATTACCTTCACTTCTTTTTACTTTTCTTTCATGATATGGTGACGATATATCTGAACAGACTATTTTAAGTGAGGGAATGATATGTTTTAAACAGTTGGCATGGTATTCTCAGTACAGAGAATCTTCTCCTGTCCTACTTGCAATATTTCCTTGGGTTTTTTTCCTATGTGAAAGCCTGCATTTCAGTCAGAACCCAGGCATGTTAGAAGGACTTTGAGCCATCCTTGAGCATCTTCATTTACACATCCTGATACTGAATTCCACCTGGCTTTGACATCTGCAGGCACAAACTTTCTTAGCTGCTTCTGCACATTCTTGCAATCTTTTTTGTCTTCACTAACCTGAATTCTTTTTTGTTACTTGAAGATTTTGTTAGGCTTTGCTTGATCATTAGGAAATAGAGCACATCAACTATTGTTCAGGATTTAAAACATTTAATTATTATACTTTGCTAAAATAAAAAAACCTGTGTATTTCTAGTTCTCTTTTCTGTTTTTCAATCCATTGTGTGTTTATAGATAATATATCTCGTTTATTTCAGGACTTTGTTTTTTCACGTCAAAATACCTTTTTTTTCCTTAACAGCCAATAGTGATGGATTTTCTCAAAAGATTATGTTACATTGACATATTTATGGTTCATCCATCCTATTGATGAAACTTTAGCATATGTGTGGTAGGTTGTAGAATTGTGATTTTTTTTTCTTCTCATAGAACCTATATATTACTTTCTTGATCCATGTGCCCTTGATATTGCATTTGGTGGTGTGCAGCTAGGCTGCCGTGTTTCCAATAGAAAGCTGTACAGGCAGAGAAGTTTCACTGCCTTGAAAAGCATAAAAAATAGGGAACCCAGAAAAAATAGCTTCGAAACCCTATACCTGCATGGTAATGAATGAGGTAACTTATAAATAAATAAGTAGTTTATAAATAATGGTATATAAGTAATAAACCCGTGTACATCAAGTGATTCTACTCTGCAATAAACAACCTGTCTGAATTCCTCCTTCCTGGCAGAGAGCTTAGCTACAGCCACCGGTTATAAATGCGCTTAGGATTTTTTAATTATGTCTAAAAAAATCACCCAGAAAACATTCTGAGATGGAAGTCTTGCAAGTAGAAAGATGATTCAGAAGTACGTGCCAAGAAGCCTCCTCAACGCCCTGATGGTGTTGCATGTGATGCTGCCTCGAGAGCTCTAGGGGTAGATTACACACGAGTTGGAGACCTGTAGTGATGTGACCTCCTTTCTGAGGGTGTGACGCTGGACCTTAGAGCAGAACAAGTTTAAGGGCCTTTGTCTCCCTCCAATGCTCAGCATGGTGATGACGTTGCAATGCCGGGAGTGACCGCTCTCCCCCACTAGCACCCAGAAACCACACGCAGCACACACCAGCGTTGGTTCCAACATGACCTCATGGCTGTTTTGCCTGGTTCCACCTACATTTGTTCTGCCAAGACCGGCTCAAACGCCTCTTCCGAACAGAACCAAGTTTGCAACATTTTAAAATTATCAAGGTATATATTTCTTTTAAAGAGATCACTCACCACCACGTATCAGATAACCTGATATCTTCATGATACACATGTTAGTGACCAGCAGGTCCTCTCTTCTCTTGAACATCTTCTTACTGTCTCTCACTCACAAAACCTGGGATCTTCTCCTCTGGCACAAGCGAAGCACTCAACGAACAGAAATTGGTCAGCCGTTTCAGTTTCATCTTCATTACCTACTGCAAAAATATGCACAGCTAATATGCCTCACTTTCTGCGTGAAGAAGTGGTTAAGTTGATCACCTAAGGAGACTGTTTCAAATGCCACAGATTAATCAAGACATTTTAGGATGTTTTTGTATTCTTTTTAATCTTCATTATAGATAAGTAGTTCTGGTTTTTGCTTTATCTTCATTACAGGTAAGTAATTTGGTACTCCTATAGCATTACCCAGGTCCTCTCTTGAGGTTTTGTGAACCTGTTCTTCTGAAGTATACGTAAGACGCCTTGCCATTATTTCATTTCCTTCAATTTACCTTACAACCACAGAGTATTTTGTTAATAAACCTCATCAACTGATATTGTTGGCCAGTTTACTCAATAAATTTTTAAATACATGTTTTAGACATGATTCTGGTAAGAACTATGACATAGTTTTATGTTACCCACTAATTTATTACTAAATAAATATACATATTATATATCCTCTATAGACATTGTGTGTGTGTGTGCCTGTCTGTTGCTTTCTTGGGTAAATATCATAACGGTGAAGGCATTGGAAGTTTAAGAGAGTGATTTCCAAGAACGCCCCCCCCCCAAACTATCTGTGACTGTAGTGTAAGTCAAGAAAATTAGGCAAATGTTTGGTGAGTCCAAAAATGAAGCTCCAGTGTGTGCTACCAATAGTTCTGCAGGAAGCTAATGGCATAACTGACATAAAATGCAATTTCTGGTAAAATTAAAATCATGTGTATCTCATATTTGGTTAAAATATGTCTTTTCTTTTAAAAGAGGTAAGCAAATGGAGTTTTTGCTCAGGCTTTTCATTTGCTGGGGTTTGGCTTTAAAGAACTTTTATGTTGATAAGAGTGATGCTAGATATTACTCCACGCCATTTACCCAGCACTTCTTTTTATTCAATTATTTAGCAAGGTTAAGTGAAACAGCATTTAGTTTACCAGGCTTTCGGCAGTGCCATTTACTGAATCAGAAATGCATTATAGTCACCAAATAAAATTAAAATTATGTGTACCAGGACTAATTAATTATATTTATTGCAGACAGTAAATATTCTTGCATATAATTATTATGTTATAACTGTAAAAATAGATGAGTTAAAAAAGCCAATATACAAAGGGTGTATTTAATAAATCAGGCACACAGGGCTTACAAACTTGCTATTTGAAGTGGACAAAGTGCAGGAGTGGTTTTGACTGCAAAGAAAGCCTATCTCTCCCTCTATCCATCTATCCAAGGTATTTTAAGGCATTATTATTTTGGCATCTACATCCCAATTAGTGACAAGAGCTACAAAATGAGCTCCCGTTTCCATTGCAGCTTGCTGCGGATGGCACGAATAAGTTTATTTAGCAACAATAAGCGTAATGTTGTAAGTGCCTACTCCGTGAAGTTCTTGGTCATACCAATGCCTGCACACACAAGCGTCACATTTTTAGACCAGTAGCTGGGGTATTCATTAAAACTTTTCTGCATGCAGACGCAGTGCTCAGTCCCTGCCTTATAGTTTTAGGTAATCACCGTCCTCAAGTGGCAGCCGTGTGGCTAAATGTATTGCTTCATGGAGAGGTTTCATCAGGCATCTGAAACACATTCGACATTAGGCCTATTGAGAAACCGTCTTTGTTAGCAGGGTGGGTTTAGCTGTGGCTTTCTCACAGGTTTATGTGTTTAATTAGCTGGCAGAATGGAGGAAAGAGTGGGAGCTGAATGTGGAGGAGGGCTTGCAAAAGAAAATTGTGTGGAAGCATGGTGCAACTCTGAAGGTGTCAAACACTATGTAATAAAAAAATAAAAAATAAAAAAAAAAAAGAATGAACAACAAAAATAACTAACTTTTCCCTGCACGAGAGAGACCTAGTTGCCTTTTCACCTGACTTTTTATGCAGCACAAATAATTCGAGAAATTAGCACATAACGAAATACCCAGCAGACAATTTACTTGAGTGTGCTCAGCTTCAAGGGGGTGTCTTTATCTGAGCTACAGCTGTAGATTCATGAGGAACAGAAACCACATGTTTTAAAATGCCAGCTGTTCCTCCCCCTGCAGCTCACTGGTTACGGGTTCAAATGTTGTGGGTCAGGCTGGATATTAACACCACTGAAGCCGGGTGAAATATTCACAGCACAATGTGTCTACCTCTGGCCAAAACACGTTCACACAATTGAAACAATTGTGCCAAATGATGAATTAGTCATCATTTTATACACACATGGAAATATAGGATTGTGCAAAAATGGAAAATTAAGTGAATTTTTTTTTATTGCTTCTCGTTTTTATTTTGAAGTGCATTAGTTATAATTTGCGCGGCAGTAATTTTGATTTTCCTGAGGGTAGAGAGCATTGATAGAAGCCATTTGCCCTCATTTTCATACAAGGAATAGCCATACTAGAGTGCTATATTACTCCTTGCTGGCCCTATTTCTCTTTGCCCAGTTGGAATAAAACTCCAACAACAGCAGGAAGTAACAACCCTTACAGTGAGGCAAACGTAGTAGAGGAATTGACTTAATTCTCATTTATCTTTGAAGTAGAGCTGTGAAATAATTATTTTCCAATCCAAAGCAACACCTTTTCTTTAACCAGCTTTAGATCCTGGGTTTGGTTTACCCAAAGTGACATTTCAGAATTTTCTAAACTATGATAAGGGACATAGTGGCATCATGGTGTCTAAGATCTCTCTTTCAAACTTTTAAAATATTTTTGTCATTTTTCACAAAGAATACTTTACCATGGAGGGATTAAAATAGTCAGAAGGGTTTGGTTAAGGGGGAAATCAATGAAAACAAATATTCAAATTTTTTCCCTTACATCCTCAACCATTCTGTGATTTGGTGATTCTACAATCATCTCTGTGCTTCCAAACCCATATTTTTTTTTCACAACAGCTTACCTGTCCTCAAAAAAGTCAACATGTAATACTCTTCCATGAAGGTTTTCTTCAATTTTAGAAGGGCAGCGCCCTCAGCCTAGAAATTTCTGCTGAAGTGTTCTGGGGGGCAAGGCTTCGTCGGGAAGGCATGGGGCCAGCTCCTCTCCAGCGCAGTAAAACAGTTTGGGATAAGAGAGCTTGTGACAGGAGATATGCCAAAGGATTTATTGATTTTTAGATAGACAACTGATTCTGTGCCCTGATGCAGACTGATTAATAATCCTCCATCGATTTTTCCGGTTTCTTTACAGTAGATATGTTCTTTACCCGAAACTCACCACATCAATCTTGGATGTGTGCTATTGATACCATTTCATGTCAGGCACATAGAATTTGATTTTGGTAAACTCGGGCTTCATAAGCGTTTATGTTTTATTTCTCTTTAGTCACAAGTATTGATTTCAGTGAGCACCAGTGCTGTAGTAGAAATAAGAAATATTGCTGGGAGCTTACCTGCTGTCCATGCTGCAGTAAAAACTATATCCCAACATACGCCAATACAAAACCAAGCCGGGCATAATTTTTGTTGCATTTTTCCTCACCTAGCCTTCTTGCACCCCGAGCACCCCAGGAGCTGGTGCATGTCCAGCTCCAACCTCTGCACATCCCATACATTAATTTTTGTCAGCCATCGGTTGAACGGTTCCGTTTTATCCAGGAATTACCACAAGCCAAAACGGTTGCCCTCCTTTGTGCCTGGGTGTGAGGGTGCAGTCCCTGATGCAGATCACTAACAGCAAGATTTTGGCAGCTATACCACGAAATGTTTCCACCTCCACAGCTGTCTACTGTGGAAGACGTGCCTGCTGTATTGAGCAGAAGCTATGAGATTTTGGTCTTTTTGGATCAGACTGTGTATGTGCTTCAGTTGCTTTCCTTCCTTAATTGACCTGCCTACTCATCACTTATGTAAATAAATTGTTTTAATCTGCTCCGCATCTTTTCTGTGTATCATCATTTCTCTGGTGAATTATTATAATATATTCATGCAAAAATCTGAATGTCCTCAGTACTGAAAGATCAAACACAAGAAATTTCAAATTAAAAAAAAAAAAAAAGTAGTTTAAAGGCTTTGAAAAGAAAAAGTATTTTTAAGGAAAAAAAAAAAAAAGTCCTCTATTCTGCAATGTTATTTTCTTTGTCCAGAAATTATTTTGGAACTATGAGGCTGTAGTATATTTTGTAAGAACCTACTGTGTAATTTTTAGATTCTGACTATGTTGGATATATTGCAGGAATAGTTTTTCTTTGTGATTATTCCTGATCCTTTCCTCCCATTTCTTTAACATGGGACAAAATGAAGAAGGAGAAAACAAGCCATAGATGACTGATACTAGCCACGTAACTTTACACACTGTTGGAAGGTTTCCTGCAAATGGAGAAAATGAAAAAAAACAAAACAGAAAGAACTTCACTAAAAAAAGATAAGAACAGGAAAAATAAAATTAAATTAATCTTTTTAAAATTGAGAACTTGAAATTGCTGTGTTTTAGATTTGAGTTCTCTCCTTTCTTTGCGTCATGTATTGCATAGGCAAGACAGATAAACTGTACATTACACGGTTTTCATTATTTTCCCCCCCCCCTTTTCTTTCTTATTCTGACGTGTAACCTCAGACAATATGATCTGTCTCATGAAGGATTTCTTAATATTGGCCTGGCCGGGAAGGGAGATTTTCTGTAAGAAGTCAGAAAAGCTCCACTATGAAATTACGCCGATGAATTAGCACACGGAGACAATTGTTTGTGATGGTAATGCATTGCTGTGGTGAAGCTGCCACCAGCTGGAGCCACTCTTAACACGGGTGCTAAGAAAATTATAAAAGCAAGATTGGCAGGAGCAATAGAAACGGATAGGTGTGGAAGAAAATAAAGGGACAGAGGGGAAAAAAACCACACTAATTAGCGACAAAATGAAGTACCTTTACAACCACTTTTCACAGCCTCAGAGAAATAACGGCTTGAATCTAGCAAAGAACAAATACACGCAAAATAAAAAAAAATCAGATCAGCTGATTACTAAGTAAATGTCATCAAGGTTCTAGTGTATTTTGAAATAGCTGAATTAAGTTAATACAGACTTGGATGACATACCCCGTCTTTGCCCATAAAGCAGTGGCGGAGAAGGCTTCCTTCAGGGTTGCAGGGAATGCAGTGCTTGGTCATTCGCAGCTCTCATTTAAGCAGCGTCTGTTAGCGGCCGCTGTAAATAGAAAATCATAACAGATAGAGCAACCCCTCTGAACAGCAGCCACGCTGTAATACTGCCTTCAAATGCTATATACCTGACATCTCCACCCTTTCGCTGAGAATCAAACACGAAGTCTCATGCAAACTTCAATTCAAAGACTTGGGATAAGGAGTAGTCTTTACATACCACTTTTATGAACGTTTATCACATAGCAAGATGCGGGGAAAAAAAAAACCAGCACAGCAAGAGTTGCGCTTTTTTTCTTCCTCCAAACCGAAATGATAACGTCCATCATTTTTGTTGTTAGCCATTATAAGCTGGCTGCCTACAAGCTGAACGGGATGCGAAACTGGTGGTTAGGCGGTTTGCTTTCTGTCAAAAAACAGGCTTCTTGGAAGTGATCTTCCCTGTTATCCCAGAAATTAACCAGCTATCAATTAACCCAGGGACGAACAAAGCTAACTCTGGTAAGCTTTTGTCTCCTGGATGCCCTTCACTATGTAACACCCAGCAAACTGTTTTATCACAACAGGGTCAGAACAGTTTTGTAGTCGCATACACATCCTATTGTTCCCTTTTCGCTCATATGGTTAAATGACATGCTTTTCTTCCCGGCATGCACCTATGATTTTAAGCCGAATAATTTTAAAATACCAAGGCATTATGATAGTTTAGATTTCCAAGTGATATTTTAGTAATAGACACCAGGGCCTTTTTTTTATGAGGAAGTACATGGGAATAGTCCTCAAAACATAAGCACTACCCGGTGAAGCATATTCTGTAGACGTACTGAGAGACAGACAAGGTAAGGAAAGGACGAAAACAGATTAAAAGATTTTTTTCTTCTGCCACTTAAACATGCTATAGAAAGAAGTATAATCAAAAGATGCAGCAATCTAGCAACTGAGTGTGCATGGGACTTATGGAGAACTAGGAAGGTGCAGCAAGTTCCCAGGGACCACATCAGCAGTGGGACTCCTTTCAAAACAGTCATTTTAGCATGCTTGCCTCTCCAATTTACCGGATCAGACCTCAGTAATGTTTGCTTCAAGAAGGAGGACTTGTTCCTGGTGTCACCATCAGTCAGTGCCTGGAAATAGTGAGTAATAACAATGTACTAGCCCTCCTTCCACTGCTGTGTGCCATAAAAAAGGTTGGTGTCTCCTACTAAAAAAGCAAATTTTTACTTCCAGGTGGTCAGGATTGAGTTTCCTGGTTTTGTGCAGCAAGGGCTGAGACTAGCTGTGGGAATATTTTTGGTTTTTCTCTTGATGGAAGGAAGTTGTGTTTTTTCTATATATCAGTGAGCTGGTATTTTAAATACATATACAGATACCTGAAACTTTGAGGAGGCCTTTCTTTAATGTCTTTTACTTATTAAAAAAAAAATTACATCAAAATTGGTGATCATGTGAGCCACTCATCCCACCAAGCAGAGCATTCTCAGGTTTTACAGTTGACTCTAACAGCACATGTCATTACCAGACAACTTAATTCAGCTTCCCAGAGGTATTGGGCTATTTCCGATGTTCTGTCCAGTCTCATCCCGCTTTAATTAGCCTAGCCAAGAGATAGTTCTTAACTATTGCTGTTTCTGTTGTAAGACGTCAACTTTGGCTTCACAGAGTTGAGGTGACACTAAAGGTCTGCAAGAGGGTTGAAATCCCAAAGTGCTATGGATTTCAACAGGAATAAAAGATGCCACCACCTGGGAAAACCATACACTGCCAATCTAGTTCTTCATCAGTTTAGTGCAATTTCAAACCAAAACACATCCCACCCTCCAACTACTACCTCTGTAAACTCATGTGTTAAAACTCCTCTTGTGCCTCTGAGTTGTTGTGTGTATTTAATATATTACCTCTGCCTGACAGAGTATCACACCTGTACTTTTACGGGCATTCAGTAAGGGGTTAGACTTCATTTAAAAACTATCCTTGAATAATTTTGCATGTGTTACTATCTTGACATTGGAGACATTGAAGATTTCACTGTAGCGTCTAGGTACAGTGGTGATGGTACAAGTGCAGAAACAGAGATGTAGAAAACCCCACACATACAAACATGATAAACACATGTATGTATGGTACCTAGAAACAATATAGAACAGGTTTCGAAATTTTTTTTTAATTCTCTTGCATTCAAATACTCAGCCAGCAATAGTTTTATGGAATTTGTACAAAGTGAATATACTGTAACTTAATGATATTAAATGACTCCTCCAAAGATATTGAACAAATCTCCACTTTCCTTACATTACCATACATTGGTAACAATCCTAAGTAATTGGAATGTGTGAAAATTGAGTTCCTTGACGGAAACAACCATCTATTCAGCAAACAAGAGCAGCTGATAAATGCTTCATTGTCACCAATATTCATGGAAAGGGGACTTGAAGAAATTTAGAGGGGGAATAAAAAATAAGAAATATGAAAAAACATTAATGCGATGCTAGAGATGAAAATTGAACAGGAACTTTTGAATGTGTGTTTATAGAAGTGTAATCAACTCCATATAATTTCTTTAATAGAGAAAATTAAATACAGAAATTATGCTAATAAGAGGCTATAGTTCAGAATTTAAACACAGGAGTCGGAAATTGAAGTTACACTTCCCACTGCAACCGAATACGGGCTCTTCTGTCTCCACTGACTGAAAGTCTAAGCAAAAGAGTGCTTATACCTGAAAATGCGTATACTCATTATATAGGCTCTGTCCCTTTAGAGTGTCCAAGTTAAAACTGATGTTGGTAACTTAGCATTCCATATCTTCTAATTTAGCATAAGTTTAGCATTCCGTTATCTAGAAAACATTAAAGAAGCCTGCCTTCTGAGTCCGTATGAGATAAGCTGAATTTATTTTTTTTCACTTTTGATTATACAAATCAAGTTGCAGTGTGCTGTGTAGGCACTAGGCACCGCAGGCATTGGCAACACCGTGTCCTGAGAGGACTGGTGAACTGGTGTCTGGAAAAAAGTCTGATGAACCTAGTAATCAACCCAAGGTTATAAAGGGTAAGGTATGACTCCATAAGGTATGTTAGATTGAACACCTAAGCTGATTTCAAAGAAAAATGCCTTCTGTCATGCTAAGGCAACAACTGCTGGCATGTGCTGGGTGGGTTTCTCCCCTGTGGAGGGGCTGGTGTCCAAAACACTGATGGGGGGCTGGCAGAGTGCTGGAGGTGCGCTTTAGGAAGGTGAGATGAGCATCCTTCATCCTGGAAGTGGAAAGGGGAAGGGAAGGAGAGGAGCTCACCCACCAGCATTTGGTTACCAACACTGTGAGATGTTTAGTCATCTCCGAGGGCACATCATGAGGTCCTTGGTCTGAACGGCTCTCTGGAGAAACCTGTTTTCCTCTGTGGAGCCTACAGAGAGCCTAAAAAGCACCTCAAACCATAAAAGTGCCTGGTGAGAAGTCCCCTAAAAGTTCACCTCTGATGAAAGCTGTTTGATTAAACTTTGATCAGTAAGCAATGCACATGTATTTGTGTACATATGTAGGTCTGCATGTATGTCCTTCAGTAGATATACCTAAAAATGGGAATGATCATGTAAAGCTAGAAAATGTGCAGTAAAGTAATTGCAGCCGGCTTTAAAAATTTACATAAATTCTGTGAATGCCATTAAAATAATTTAGTGAATATATTTAAGATCTATAAACATACTTCCTATTTTGGTAACCTTCATTTTACATCAACTTCAAATACTTGTTTAAAAATATAAATACTCAAACTCATGCGCGTTTTCTCTCATCTCATGTTGGCTGACGCAGCATCATGACCTCATTGATAAATTCTGCTACTAAATAAAATGGATATTATAGAAAATTAATAGGGCATGACAGTTCATGGGTCTGTGTAATTAGACAACAAATGCCAGCCCACTCTAGTCCAGGTTACCTGAGAGCATTAGAAGTTAAACACCATTGAAATGTTAAAGTGAATGTTTGACATCAAAATATGGCTTCCATTATATTACTGCTACCTTAAAGGGACAGCAAATTATTTAAAATGTAAGATTAAAAACCCCAACAAATCATTCATCTTGGAAACTCTCAAGTGCAGCCTCTTCCTTAGACTACATTAAATTTATTGGTTTTGGAAGACACTGTTAAAATGCAACACAGGAGGAAACATTAACAGATAACTAAAAGTACCTCCTATGCTAAAAATTACAATCATTGCCAGCAACTGGTAGAAAATAGATGTAAATACAATAGTTCGATGTAGTTTACCATCGAGTAATTTGCAGTCATTTGAGTAAATTACAGTGCCTATATACTGTTTTCTGAAACAGAGTTTGAAGAATTACTGCAGCTCTATACCTAGCGAGCAGAGAATATAAACCAGGAAAAATCTTGTAACGTTGTGAGCCTTCAGGTAATGTTTTCATGGAGCTCTTTAAGGAAGACAGACTTTGCAAAACAGTTTCTGATGGTTGAATCACCGGGTTCCCTCACAACCAAAAGAGTGATGTTAGACGTTCTTTCTGGCAGCACAGATCTGCCTAGAAATGGGTAATCATTAGTATAAAACTAGCATGTAACACTTGCGCTTGAAAAGTCAAATCAAAATGAAAATACAATTAGCCATAGATTTCAGCCAGTTAATTATTCATCCTGAGCAGCATATAAAAATGTAAAGCTCTGTAACTGGCAAGCTGTATTTATAAAACCTGTTCAAGACATTGTACTCTGAAGCTTAGCTGTAATTTTCACAATATGAATGGTTTAAATCTCATCTCTATATTGCATATGGATTTTACCATTATCAAATTTGCCATTAACAAATTGTGTAAAAAAAAAACCAACCCAACAAACAGCCAAACAGATAGCTGCAAAACTTGGTACTTTGGTGTCAATTTAAATAGCAATTAACCTTTGTAATTTTTAGACACAGGAATGTGCACTTAGCTTAATAGGGGAGGATTGTAATAAGTATTTATTAATGTTTTAGATTAATGCAAGTTACAGTATGAAATCACAGGATAATCCTGATGGACTTGACATGGAGAAGGCAAACAAATGGAAAATATTAAATATCAGCAAGGCAGCTATTAGGATAAGGATAGTGTAAATCAATCAAAAAGAATATGGACATAAACATATGATTATAATATAATTAATTCATTTCTTTATATCCTTTTCAAAAGCATAATTCTTCCATTATTCTGTGCCTTTTTATCTTTTTTTCCCCAGGATTTTCTTCAAATGCTTTCACAGCACTAGTGAAATATAGCAAATGTTCAGCAGTAAAAGCTATTTTATTTCCCATATTCATAGTATGAACGCATTATTTTTAATCTTCTAATTTTATTTTACAACTATCAAAACAATTTTCACCTCCGACATGTGGATTCAGAAATTCTATAACAATTCCAGGTCTCCCAGAAATACGTTTGGTTACCAAAAGAGGCTTTTCATACAGGATAGTGCAAATACCTCAAATAAGACTATTAATAATATATAGAAATACTGCATTTCTTTGATAGTGATGAATAATAACATTAGTGTTTAGATCATTACGATCTTGATGATGATTTGATTCTTTGGCCAAAATTAATTCAAAAGTCAAATTTTTGCACAGTTTATTGAATTTATGTATCACTTTTACATAGAACAGTGATGCTGTTTAAAACCAGATTGTTTTCATCATTATTCTATTTTTACTCCTTTAAGCAATGTCCTTGATTCAGGGATCTTCTGCCTATGACAAGGAACACCTGTAGACCCCTGGCAGGAAAAAAGGAAATTAAATCCCGAGCAAAATGTTTAAAGCAAATAAATTCTTCAGAGGCTGGCCCGAGACTCTCTGTTATCAGAAGAAAGATACTTGTAGGATTAAATGTGTGCTTATTCATGTTTCCTCATTTCCTACCATGGTCTAAAATGCACTATCCTTTAAATATAAATAAATCACTGACAGTTAATTAACACACAGTCCTACTGAAGAGCTCTCCTCAAAAGCAGGCAGATTCAAGCTATACAGAGACGACTGCTATGAAGAGAATTTTTGTAGTGGGTTTCATAAATGGGTGATAAGACAGGGAGTAATAAAAGTAGCCTAAAATATAATATGATTTTGAAAAACAGTGGGTTTTTTCGTTGCTTTCCAGAAGCAGTCTTTACAAATGTTTTAATTTGTTTCATTCACACAGTTTGTTCAAAACCAGCCTTGTAATAATTAAGGGCAACCTGAAGTCAGTGGCAGTTGTGATAATTGCTCAGAAGAGTAAAAAAAAAATCAAAATGAAAAAAAAACCCAGAGTCCTAACTTTAAAGTTGTTTGTGGAATTTCTTGTGACAGTCTAAAAGGTGAATCATTAGTACTGCAGGGACAGCTGCTGTCTATCTGTGACTGATAAAGCTGGTATAATTGTATGACTTTCTTCTGTAAAGGTTTAAACAAAAGTAAATAGTTTGGTTTCTTTCTTTATAAAAAAAAATAATCCCCAAACCGACACAGCAAAAGGACGGGAAAGCTTAGCTGTGTTCAGTGTCCATTGATGAAAGCACTGTTCTCTGAGCCATGCTGCCATTGTTGGTTTTAGTTTAGCTCCCTCTCAATCAATACCTAACGGGGCATGATTTAATAAGGTTTTATAATCTCCAAAAAATGGGGGGAGGGCAGTGGTGGTATTGTCATTCATCAAAGGGGGCCTTTCAGGTTTCTTTGCTTTCACCTGCTGGGACCCATTTGGTCTCTTTCAAAGAGAATGCAATGACAAAATGAATGAGAAATGCTAGAATAAGAGTCCCTTATTCTACCCGATAGTATAATCAATGAGTACTTGTAATCCCTATTGTACTTCACAGAGGTAGTTGTAATACAATTAAATCTTGCTTCTCAGGCAAATGATTTTGGTAGTTAACCTGAAACAGCCAACAATATTGTAGACAGTGAATGCATCTGAAGCAATGATGTAATGGGATACTGCTTAGCTAGAAAAGCCTGGTGGTTTGGGTTTTTTTGGTTTTGTTTTGTTTTTTTTGCTAGCCTGGAATGACAGTACATGTGAGCTATAATTACAGAAAAATACTGGGGAAAAAAAAGAGCAAAAGAGCATATTTTAAATTTATTTCTCAAAGGTGCGAAAGGGGTGAATAATCCGTATATATGTTCTTTCCAATGCAGTTTGTATCTTAAATGTACAACAAGAGAGTCTTATACTTTTATGACAGTCTAAATTCTAAACGGGGGGGCTTAATGAATAGCAAACATTTACATAGTTAACATCATCATGATGTGACAACCAATTTAGCTTTAATTTCATTCGCATCAGCTAAATTCAATTCTAGCCTTTTTCTTCCTTATTGAATTCCTTGCATGTCAAAAGGGAGCTTGTGCTGTTTTGAGGAGGCATGCATTCATTCTGGACTCTGCATTATTTGTCCACCTTCTACCACAACGACTTGTTTTCTGAAAAGCACTTGTCTCCTGCATCATATCCATTTATGTACTCCTAAAAATTGCGTTTTTGCTATTAGACTCACTCTTGCATCATTTATGTATTTCAGCAGATTTGTAAACATTTGGTGCTATAATTAGAGTACTCCACAAAACAGAAATGGTCAAATAAGAATTGTTTTGCCTCAGACAGCAGAGACAGAACATATCAGAGTCAGCAGATGTTATTTGAGCCCCTACTTTTACATAATAAATGAAGGGAAATAAATGTTATTTGCCATTTGTATTATGAAATATTTCTAATGTAAGCATGTATACTTTTATTGTTTTAAATAGCAATTGTGCCAATAGTAGAGATTGGATTGCCAGTTTTCACTTCTTCACTCCAGATTTTAAAGAAGAGAAAAAGGCAAAATCAAGCCCTGACATAGTTTTACACTCTTCTGTTGGAAAATAGCTCCATTCTCTCCTTTTTTTGAGTGTAGGAGTGTCTCTCTGTCAAAAGGTCTATGACAGACACCTGAGATGATGCTTTGCATCGGATAAGGGACAGTCCTCTTTCAGAAGGCAATCCACCTTAGGAAGATGATAAGATTTACAATTTAAAAAATACTAACTTTTCTACTAACTCCTTCTATACAACCTTTTTTTTTAGGTGGTGCTATCTGAATGAAGTCACAGAAATACAGCAAGACTCTCAAACCTCTGTCCATGAATGCCAGTGGAAAGACTCTAATCCGTGCCAGCTTTCCAGGTTCCACATGACCATTTCGTGATAAATCCCATGAATGTTGTTTTGTACTTTGAATCATAAATACTTCTAAACTTGTCTTAAAATTAAAGTTCCATTGTCAGGGAAAGGCCGCATAATGCATTTTAAAAATGTCATATGGAGTAGCTGTTCTTTATAAATACTACCGTGCAAAGCAGAGCTGGGACGTGAGAGACCAAAAATATATTCATCTGTGCTTCAACTGAAAGGAGCGACTCTAATTTTGGGCAAAGAACATCAAGTGTTATGATTGGTTCGGACTAGATATTGTGCTAAGATTATTCAGCGTTGAGTAGGAAAAAGTGTTGCGTGTGGGATATGGTGGAAAAGGGCATAAAAAAGAAGAGGGATGCTGTTTAGTAATGGTTCGGAGGAGAAGGCAGAGGGAAACCATGACGGGGGTTCCCAGTGAGAAAAACCCTTGCCCATATGCACACAACACTGCTGCCTACTACAATTTCTTCTTCTTACTACGAAAGAAACTATGGTTTCGGGTGTTATGAACCAGCTGAAATGCAAGCCTGTGTTCAAGCCCAGCTGTATTCCCTCACTGCACATTAATTTGGCACCTACATGGTGGCCTGATGGACTTCTTGTTATCTTCTTGCTCTCCCTTTCTTAAGTCTCCTGAGTGAAATCCTGTCCCTTTGTGATGAAAGTCCAATTTGCCGTTGGTGCTAGCAGAAGCATGATTTGGTCTCCTGAATCAAACAGGCCCTCCCTGGCTCAACATGCCAGTAGACAACCCACGGCAACAGCACCAGTAACTGAGGTTTAACTCAAAAACAGTGTCAGTCACGGTTTTCTGTATAGAAGCTCCTCTAGTTTTTTATACAATAAAGATATCTATAGTGTTAACGATTTATGCCCATGGAAGCTACATTTATTACTGTACTTGTGTGTTTCCCACTCTAAAATAAGGAGTATGAGACACCTTGCAGAAGTCAAATGTCATTGCTTGGATTATAACTGATGTCAAAGCAAAGGACTCCAATTTTTAAATCTCCTCTCTATGAAGAAGACTCTCTGATGACAAATCCAAGAATAACTGGCCCTATGTGGGCAGTGCCGAGCCAGACTCACAAAGGGCTCCCCCTCCTCTCTGGCCATGGTGACCACTGGTGTGCAGGAGTACGCTGGATGGGGAGAGCAGCCAGCTGTGCTCTCCATGGCTTTCCCAAGCAGCAACAGGAGAAACAATTCCTCTGGTCTATTTCCTTCTGCCCCGTTTTTGTGTTTGCTGGGTGTTTGCTTTGCCTTGTGAAGAGGAGACACTTTCCTTCTCAAGTTCCTCAGCCCTGACTTAAGTGATGCGGTGGAGGAAGGAGTCTAGCCCTGCAGCTCCGCTCTGACCCACTTGGTAAATAAAGGCTGCGTCATCACAGATGGGATGTTTGTAGCCGTACGGTGTTGTTGAACTCAGCTGGCTAACCAGCAGTGACAGTGTTGGCGAAGGCTTTTCCTTCACCCTGGTTGCCTGGCATAAGAAATCCACCAAGGAGAAGAAGAGAGAGTTGTCCTGCTCTTGTTTCTTCCAAAAACAAAAGCTTGGGAAAATCACTTTGTGGCAGCCAGGTGTATTATTTTTATTCCTGATGGCCAGGTTGAGCTTTGCTGGGGGCAGCTTGCAAGGTGGACGGGACTTCAAAAAAAACACGTGGGAAGCTGCTAGGAGAAGACTCCTCAGGTAACTGTGTGTTGTTTTTGAGGGTGGCATTGGCGTGCCTGTTGACTTTCGTTGCTGAGATGGCAATTGCGTGAGATGAAGGAAGCTCAAGCGACCCTCTGCACAAAATAAAAGTTAAAAAGCATCCCTTAATTTTCTTTTCTTCTTTATTTTCTGTGTTAAGGATATGGGAAACATCTATTAAGCTACTGCGAAATTAGTTTTTTCTTTAGCAGGACATATTAATCTCTGTTAATACCTGCCTTCAGTTCTGTTTGACCCATGGTGGCTGGCTGGTATCTGGCTGAATGCCCTTTCTTTACTGGACTTTTATGTTTTTTTGCTTTTAATGGATTTTGAGATGTTATAAAGAAATTGAAACAGAGTTTATAACACTGTTCCTATATTTAAAAATCCTGAAAAATGTAGGAGTTTTTTCTTTCCTAATGAAAAAGCAGCATTTTGTTCCGGATTTATTTCATTCTTTTTCTTGGGGAGGGGCAGAGGGAGGTACTGATTTTCCTGTGGAGCTGCATCACCAAGAACAGAACTTCAGGGATTAATACAGGTGTAAGCTCTAACACGAAGTGCAGTAGCATTCGATATATGCAGTTGGTAGTGACAGAGTTAATTTTCAGCAGTAATTCAGCATGATAAGACAACCAAGACCATATCACAAGGCCCCATAAAAATCCCAAAGGAAAAGTAAAACACCAGTTCTTATTTATGTCAGTGTGTCTGCTGTGCAAACGCAGGAGGGAAAGTTCACAGCCAGAAGAGAGATATTTCAAATAAACAAGTCTATCTTTGCAAAAAAGCGTAATGCAAATCAAAAGATTGGGTAACGCAGTCAAAAGCCCTTACGGAACTCGTGTTATTTGTGCACAGGTGTAACAGAAGGATTCCTTTATTTCCTTTTCATAGCCCTACCTTTAGTCTTCAGCTTAACTAGAGCCTCTGCTCTTTGTACTTTCCCTGGCTATTCCCACAGCGGCGGGTTAAACGAGAGGGACACATACGATTGCTCTACCGTCCTGCTGGGGAGCACTAACGTCTGTCAAAATCATAACGTCAGAGTTATCAGTAGTCACGCCAACTGCGGCTTTTAAGATGGTTTCCAAACCATTTCAGTTCAAGAAAAGTTAAAGTCTGCCGCTTTTAAATTGCATTTCTTGTCTCGGTTTTGTGCGCGCAAAAATGAAAGAGAAACGGATGAAATAGCTGACGGTTCTGCATCAGGCTCTGCTGTGAGTTTTGCCGCTCGGGTGTATGCAGACACCGAAGGGGACTGAGGCAAACTCTCTCGAAGGTGTCTGGGATGAAGAACCTGCACTGCCCGCATCCTTCAGTACCGTGCCTGCCCCACAGGCTGCTCCCTGGGTGCCTCCGTGGGAATTAGTACCTGCCTTTTTGAGCCGAAAATGAAAATCTTGCCACCTGCATCTTCATAGCTGGGTTATTGCAGATTTTTTCCACGGCAGACTAACATTACCTGCCTCCCAGAGACACGTGGTTAAACCTCACCAAACTGCTGCTTAGGAATGCTATCCACTGGTGGGGCTGTAAAGCTATAGGTGTTATTTATACCTGTGGAAAAGCCTTAGATAATTCAAGAGTACCCGATGAGTTGTCATCACTTTTTTTTTTTTTTAAGACCTATTTTGGTTTAGTCCGTTTTGGGAGGAGATGCTTCATCTGACACAGTTTAACCAGAAATTATTTTCCGCACAAAATTCTATGCAAGGATTCATATGTGCAATAAGATTTGCTACAGCAGGGCCAGATTCCTAATATAGTTCAAAGGAATCGCACTCGCTCGCACTTACTGTGCCCTACAGCTTTCCGCCATACATAGTTCACACGCTTGTGATAGAAGTATAGACCTTCTGGCCCTTCAATGAACCCAACTGGGCTGAACCCGACTCAGATCTGCAAGGCTTTTTGTAAGATTTATCCCATTACTTGTAATAATAAGGAATTTTAAATTGTAAGATACTACAAAAACAAACAAACAAACAAACAAACAAACAAACAAAAAAGATGATAAAAGGAAGACTGTTAGTTCAACAAAAAGTGTAAACACAGACTGACTTACACGGAAAAACATACATACATATTTAGAAGACACCAGAAAGGTCTGGGTTGCAGAGTAGCAAGACTCACCTCAAGGTTTTCAGGGCTGTGCTGTTTTGCCTATGACTTAGACATAAACTCCTAATTCTGTCTCTGTTACAAGACGTGGCAATTTTATTTAAAACACCTTTAAAAGGAAAGATCCTCCCCAAAACTCCGAGAGGTATATCTGGCATCCACATCATAATCCAAATCATGCAAAAAATTGTCCAGTTTCAGAATTTGCTGTGCTAGGCACAACAGAAGTTTTAAATAGGCCACAAAAATCTCAGCTTTGTTTTTAGCCAGGTTAGAGGTGTCTGGGTTTTGAATTCTTCTTTTTGTTGGAACCATGTGAAATTAATGATTTAGCAACTTCAAACATTTCAACTTGGAAAGAGAAAGAAAATAAAATCTTAGTTTGAGCCCAAGGCAAAAAATTTCTGTGTTTCTCATCACTTTAGGAAATACAATGAAGTTTAAAACCTTTGTGGGTGATATGCACTTGTATAATAGCAAATCAGAAGCTAGAAAATCTATTATATCTGTATAAACTTACCTATATCAATAGCATATAAAATGAATCATGCTGTTCAGTTTCCCAGTGTGTAATAACTTTTCTGAGAATATGTAATTTTTCTACAACAGGATTAAAAGAGTTTCTTAAAGTGTACTCCAAACTACAACAGATTTGGCAGTCATGCATTGCTGAGCAGGGAGGCTTAATTTTACCTTTTTTTGCCGTTGCTTTAAATCAAGCCAGTTATCCAAAGGATCAAAAGAACTTATAAACAGGTATTTTGTGATGGAGGAAAGGGTGGTGCATGCCGGAATATAGCGATTTTTCACACCATAAAGGTGCAGGTGGTGGCGAAAAGCTTGGTGGGTGTGTTGCAAAAGTATAGACAGCGGGCCAAAAGTATCCCTAATGCAACCACGCTGAAATCAGCAAATCTGCACCAGGAAAAAAACAAATGGGGCGGTTGTAAATTCTCACGGAAAAGAAAAAAAAAAAGAAACAAAACAAAATAAAACAAAATAAAACCAAACCAAACCAAACCCGTGACTTCTTCTTTTTCTTTTTTTTTTTTTTTTCCCCAGGGAGAAAACAAACCCCAGCCGCGTTTATTTGCCGGGCGCGTCGGGCTGGTCCGGCCCCCGCGGGGCTGCGCGGGGCTGCGCGGGGCTGCGCGGTGCTCTCCTGCCATCTAGCGACTCCCGCCAGGCATCCCTTCGGGATAACATACCCTGTACCTAAATCCGCATCCCAAGTATTTGACGGCTCACCAGAGCAATTACGAGTCAAATACCTGCTCCTCCTGAAATCAGAAGGTTCCGAGCCAGCTGGCAGCAACGCTTTTGTAACGTGTTTTCGTTTGTTTTGTTTTTATTTTTTTTATCCTCTCCCTGTGTTGGCAGAAGGAATGTATGGACCAAACCACAAATCTCCATGTCAGCTGTGTGTTTCAGCCTTTAATCAGTAACAAAGGAACACCTTCTCTCGGTACATAACGGAGAGGAATTGGTTGGTTTCACAGAATAATGTGGAATAATTAACTTTACAGCCCATTTGTGAATCTAAGGTGTTGCTTCTGGATGCCCAGAGGTATTTATTTTTTCCCTTCTGATAGCCCCACCACTTTCCCCTTTAGCCCCGACCTGCTGTGGGCTCCCACTCTGACCCAACCTGGGACCCGTATATTTTGCCGTAGACCTCTGAGCTGGTTAAAGACTTTTCCCTTCCCTTTGGCATGTATCAGCACCATTTCCAGATCTTCTTATATAGCCTTTATTGTCTAATATTTCCAAACTTTTCTGTCTCACACCATTACAAAAGGCTGTTGCAGATGGTGATGAGGACTTCACAAGCACAAATCATTATTATTATTATTATTATTATTATTGAGCAAATGTATGGCTCAACATTCACATTCCTCAAACACCATAACAAGGAAATCCAGGTAGTACTAATTATCTGTTAAGTAAGTAACATAATAGAAGTTGTATACAAGTCCTGCTGTAAAACATCAAAATCAGCCCAAACCTTCATCTTCAAGACTCTCAAGTAGTATCTGAGTCTGAATACTAAGTGAGGCAAAAAATACAGGTTTTTTTTCTACCAGGCATATTCAAAACAACAACAAGGAGATGGCAGAACATTGCAGGACCACACCAAAGAACAGAAGGAAGTGTTTTATTGTACCATCTGCATTGGAATAATTTCTCAACAAATAACTGATTAAAATATCCCCAGATCTGTTCTTTAGCCTTGAAACCTCTGTTTTCCTGCTTTCCTTCATAAAGCAATGTAATGTCCTTTTTTTTATTGCAAATTTGCTTCATGTGACACTTTGTTTTGCTCCCTTTTGGATTTCTACAGAGTCACAGAACAATTTGGATGTTCAGTCTGGAGCACAAACTTAAAACCTAGACATGTTGAATAAGATTTTTTTGCATTAAGTCAGAAAGGACGCAAACAGTGGTACTTTTATATCAAAATTATGTGCTGTGTTTTGAATATCATTCCAGGTAGAACAGAATTCTACCATTGTGCTGCACATTTCCTCACATAAAACAGAGAAGAATTCATAATTGCTCCGTATAATCCAGCTACCCATGTAATTCCTTATCTAAAAGTAGGAAATCATGTCTGATATAATTGTGCTCTGATTCTGCTATTGATTTGAGTAGACTTCACACTGAAATGGAAAAAATGATTTCTGAATGGTCTGTGCTGCTGTCCTTACATAAAAAAAGCTATTCCGAAGCTTGGTTTTCTACATTTTAGATCCTGGGCCTTCAATATTTTTCTTAAGACTGTAGCTACTCCAAGATTTCTTTTTTTTAAGACTAAATCCTAAAGGGTGAACATTGCCATCTTAGGCTTATACATCATGTCCCCACTGTGCAGCTTAGTGTCTTCTGCTGTTCCTAACACCTCCTCTGATTTTCACACACACTCTCTGCATCTCCTGGTGCTCTGGAGCACCTTTTGTTTCACTCCATGCTTTTCCCTTCTCGGCTTCTTGTTAAAGGAAACAGAAAACCCTTTTCATCCCCATTTGAGCAACTGCTTTCCCATGGCGGGTCCCTCACTTTGCCTCTGGGCTGCCTTCCACCCCGCAGCTCACAATGCCCGATGAGCCCTCCATTCACTCGGTGGTTCGGCGTGGCATTGTGCAAATCAAAACAAGTTAAATGACAGATGGCTTGTGGCAATTTAATGAAACGTCTAGTCACCGAGCAGCCTCACTCTTGTAAATTACAGTAATGAACTGGCTATTGTACGGGCTACAGTAATGAAGCGGGCGCGGGCAGAGCCACCGAACCTGCGCTGCGCGAGCTTCGCGAGCTCTGCACCGAGGAGATCAAGGGTAGACATCGAAGGTGTCTCCTTCACCTCCCGCACCATGGTCTCCAGCCCCTGAGCCGGCACCTGTTCGGCCCCGCACAATCCAGCCGCTCACAGCCGTTGCTGTTTTCCACCATTGTCGCCGCTATAAATTGATTTTTATCTAATTTTATTTTTATTTAAACAGATAATATTTAAAAATATTTAAGTATTTTTATTTAAACCTGTTTTTATTTAATTTTATTTTACTTTTTTATTGGTTCATGTTATACCTCCCCACAGAGTGAAAATGAATGCTGCCAAGAGACCTGAGCAGTACACGTGCTACTCAAGAACCATAGAAAGGGGTGTCATCGCTGTTACCATAGTAAAATGTGGGTGGTATTCTCATTTCCAGGTAAGATTCTGCAAGGCAAGAAAGTTCTAGTGAGGTTCAATGGCTCATTTACATCTGTGCTGCGTACAGTGTCTGCACGCATCTCCGTATTTTCTGTACTTGTTACGGACCTGGATGCAAGTTTACTAAGTGTATAGGACCGTGAGTCAATCCTCAGATACCACGGCGATCAGCAATTAACAGCCATCAATCAAACTCCCGCTACCGAGGATAGAAGTGACCCCAGTGACTTCAACAGGGGAAAGTTCCTGAAACATTCACAGAGAAGCTCAGAAATACAGTCCGGTGCTTTCTGGAGCATGATGCTTTCTGAAGCATATTATGCTCTGTAAGTTTGTGCATCTTCTTGTGGCTGCCCTGGAGGTGTTCAAGTCCAGGTTGGATGGGGCTTTGAGCAACCTGGTCTAGCGGGAGGTGTCCCTGCCCATGACAGGGGTGGGACTGGATGATCTTTAAGGTCTCTTCCAACCCAAACCATTCTATGATTCAACATGGTCTCACACAGCACCCTCATAGGGAAGCTGAGGAAGAGTGGGCTTGATGAATGGACAGTAAGGTGGATAGAAAACAGGTCCAAAGACAGAGCTCAGAGGGTCGTGGTTAGGGGCACAGAGTCTAGCTGGAGGCCAGTGACGAGTGGTGTTCCCCAGGGGTCAGTACTGGGTCCACTCCTCTTCAATATATTCATCAATGACCTGGACGAGGGGATAGATAGAGTGTACCCTCAGCAGGTTTGCTGATGACACAAAGCTGGTGGGGGTGGCTGACACAGCGGAAGGCTGTGCCGCCATACAGAGACACCTGGACAGGTTGGAGATCTGGGCAAAGAGGAACCTTATGAAATTCAACCAGGGCAAGTGCAGGGTGCTGCACCTGGGGAGGAATAACCCCCTGCACCAGGACAGGTTGGGGCTGACCTGCTGGAGAGCAGCTCTGTGGAAAGAGATCTGGGAGTCCTGGGGGACAACAGGATGACCATGAACCAGCAATGTGCCCTTGTGGCCAAGAAGCCTAATGGCATGCTGGGGTGCATCAAGAAGAGTGTGGCCAGCAGGTGGAGGGAGGTCATCCTCCCCCTCTGCTCTGCCTTGGTGAGGCCACACCTGGAGTACTGTGTCCAGTTCTGGGCTCCCCAGTTCAAGAAGGACAGGAAACTGCTGGAGAAGGTGCAGCAAAGGGCTGCCAAGATGGTGAGGGGACTGGAACACCTCTCTTATGAAGAAAGGCTGAGGGAATTGGGTCTCTTCATTCTGGAACAAAGATGGCTGAGGGGGGATCTTATCAACACTTATAAATACTGAAAGGGTGGGTGTCAGGAGGATGGGGCCAGGCTTTTTTCAGTGGTGCCCGGGGACAGGACAAGAGGTAACGGGCACAAACTTGAGCATAGGAAGTTCCACCTAAACATGAGGAGGAACTTCTTTCCTGTGAGGGTGGCAGAGCCCTGGCACAGGCTGCCCAGAGAGGTGGTGGAGTCTCTGTCTCTGGAGACATTCCAAACCCGCCTGGAGGCGTTCCTGTGCCACCTGCTCTGGGTGACCCTGCTCTGGCAGGGGGTTGGACTAGATGATCTCCAGAGGTCCCTTCCAACCCTATGATTCTATGATTCTATGAAACTGGGGCCCTACGTGACACAGGGAACACTGCCTTTTAAAATATGGCTTTTGGGTTGTTTTTTTTTTTCCCCCAGTTGAAACTGAGTGCTGGCCCTGGGCTGTCCCCAGTGCTGAGCAACAGAGACAGAGTTTTGGTAGGAACTTTATATGAGTGGTGTTCTGTGCGAACACTTCTGTATGAATATGCTGATCATACCTGATTTCTCGTGGGAACCAGCATAATTTGCTTCATTCCAGTCAAATAGTGTTATGTTAAAACCCCAGTTTTTTGTTCATTAATACTAGTAGGAATTTTGCCATTGACTTCAATGGGAGCAGATAATGCTACATTATGAGTATTGCAACCTATTACTCCAAAAATCTTTCTTTTACATCCACGCTGATACTCTAGGATGAAAAAGGCGCACTGAAAAAAAAGGAGAGAAAACGCAATTTTACAAATTAATTGTTTACCTAACTTAAAATGAGCTCAGAGAAAGGGAACTAACACCAAAACAAGCTTTGAAAGTGTATAAAGAGGATGAAAATCAGATAAATTTGGGGATATCTGTCTAAAGTTACTCAGATCATGTATTATTTTCGGATTATATATTTCAAATTGGCACGCTGCTTGCACAGATGAGTCCACACCTGTTGCAAGGTGAGTTGCCTTCCAGCTCACCAGGACAATGTGCAGCATGAAGAGCTCATGGTGGCATTGGTCAAGTTAGCTTGATAATTATTAATTTTTAATTTAATTTTTTTTTCATCTCTTTTCTGACCGTAGCATTTTTTCCGAGTAGCTTAGTAAGGGGATAAGTCCCTGTGTCCCTAACCCCCCCCTGTGCATCCTTCCGACCAAAGGCTGTGCGCCAGGGAAACGGTGCACGAGGCATTGCACCCCGGCAGTGGAGGATTGTCCTGACCATGGGTCAAGCTGGGAAGCAAGGATCGGAGATAGGATAGTTGGAGCAGAAGGAGATGGAGAGTTTCAAAGCACTGTTACTGTTGTCGCCAGTGTCCACTGCTGTCTCCAAAGCATTC
The DNA here is from genome assembly GCF_028500815.1 of Rissa tridactyla. Lineage (NCBI taxonomy): Eukaryota > Metazoa > Chordata > Aves > Charadriiformes > Laridae > Rissa > Rissa tridactyla. The sequence continues at coordinate 6,161,854 of NC_071497.1, forward strand.
AGCCCACCAGCACTGATGCCTACCTTGCTCTCGTTAGCAGCAGCGAGACTGGCTACCCAGATGCAGGCAAAACAGGGTGTCCACAGTCATTTCTCCCTTTGCTCTGCCTTCTCAGCTGCTGTGCAGATGCCCCTCCACTGCACTAGGTACACCGCTCAGCAAAATTTATCCAAAACCTTCCAAAAGTGACGGAAAACCTCCCGTTCATTAGCAAGACAAAAAAAGCAAGTGAGCAAAACAGTACCCATCCCATTAAATAATAATCACCTTTTTAGATAATTGCCCTTTCATACCTTTGTAATTATCTCCTAGGTGCAGTAATCAACAGCCATTATCGCTATTTTTCAACCCTTTGGGCTCTGGGGCACTTCACCAGAAAAAAACCTCTCTGATATCACAGCATACTGAATGTTCATAAATGATGACTTTTTAATGATTCTTACTTCACTGTGTGGAGGGATGCTTTGTAAAAGTCAGAGACCGGCAGACATGATGATTGCTATATTCATGGAATTATTCCAGGAGACCTGGGGAAATGAGCCCTAAAAGAGAAATCCAGACGAGTTATTTTAGCTTGAGGTTTTCCCCTTTTTTTTTTTTCCCGAAGAAACACTGCTTCAGCCATAGTGTTGTGTAGTGATTAATTACACCACCCACTCACCGGTTATATTAATCATAGGTGAGCTCCTTATGGATATTCCGAAAGATTTATTCTCCATGCTGCTCTATTTCAAAATGCCAGCAGAAATTCAGATAGGGTGAACAAAGCTGTGTCCTTGAATACGTTACAGGCCCTAGTGCTTCTTCACAATTGATAGTCTTATTTCTGAAAGTATATTGGTTAATTTGCTTCACCACTACTGAGAGCAGAGAGAGAGACTAAGCAGCTGAGGAGACATATGAGGACAGAGAGTCAAAAAATGTTAGTTCCCTTGTCATAGGATTGGCAGGAGCTCAGGACGCCAGATCATGGTCTGTTGCTCTATCAGGTCACTGAACCCAGTGGTGGCAGCGTCTTATAGAATCATAGAATCATAGAATCTTCATGGTTGGAAAGGACCTTTGAGATCATCGAGTCCAACCATACACACACACAAAAACCCCCACAATCTCTGCCACTACAGCATGCCCTGAAGTGCCACATCTAGACGTTTCTTGAATCCCTCTAGGGATGGTGACTCAACCCCTTCCCTGGGCAGGCTGTTCCAGTGCCTGACCACTCTTTCAGTAAAGTCATTCTTCCCAATATCTAATCTAAACCTCCCCTGCTGCAGCTTCAGACCATTTCCTCTGGTCCTGTCATTATTCACCCGGGAGAAGAGGCCAACACCCACCTCTCTCCACCCTCCTTTCAGGTAGTTGTAGGGGGCAATGAGGTCTCCCCTCAGCCACCTTCTTCAGCCCTCATCTTCAACAGAAGACCTTTCCCAGAAGAAGACACCTGTGGGGGACATCATTTTCTGGCAGTTCAGCCCAGATTGCTGCTGACTGGGGAAACCTGTTAGTATTCAAAGACATCCCTAAAAAAAATGCCCAAAGTCCAAGGTTTTAGGAAAGTCAAACAAAAGTAATTAAGCAATTGGCAGAACATCTCCATTTATGGTACCAGTAAACTCCCTAGTGAGAAGCAAAATGTTGAACAAGTCTAGAAAGGGAAGAATCAGAGGCAGTTAAAAGGAAGAGTATGTTGACATGGAGAATACAATAAATATTGACCAGAAATTATTTTCCATTGGTCTACAATTTAAAGGAAAAAAAAAAATAGGAAAGAGAGGTTACTGTATTGGGTACCGCAAAAAAAAGGAACAGAGAAAGCTTTTTTATCTTGCGTACATCAAACTCCCTGCAGCAAGTCAGTGTCGCTGCTGCAAGTTTTAACAAAAGTGAAGTAATTTTAGCTTCTACTAACATTTCTGTTGGGAAAGGCCTGGTGTACCCAATGCTTTTTGATAAGTCTATATACTTAAGGTAAATTTAAAATTTTTATCCAACGTCCAGAAACATGTCTGTAAAGCAGCAACCTACGATCACGTCCTCCTGTAGCCTTCCCCAGCGCACTCCTTTTCCAGTTTGAGGGGAAGAAGGGAGTTCACCCACAGGGTCTAAAGGTAGGTCACACATATGATCTCCGATGTCTGCCTGTCCTTGATTCTTCACAGGTCCCATATACCTGCAGCAACCGTCCTGAAGCAAATGGCAGAGCGGCATCTGCCAAATAATAGGATCCAACCTTACAGCTGTGCAGGTACCGCTGCGAGGTGGTCTGACAACTGTCTTCCACTTGTCTGATCAAAACAAGACCACGTCTTCTCCCTGTGTCAGTCACCCCAGTCCTGTCGCCCTTCCACCGATGGCCATTACGGACTTCCACTTCAGTGCAATGATAAAACTGCCTTTGGCATTTCTTGACTTACACCGTGAGCAATGCTACCTTTAAAAATCTGGTGCCGATCTAGAATCTGAGCAATACTTACTTCTGTATTGGCAGAAAAGTAATTAGAGGGTCAGCACATTATTATATTGCTATTGTGACAATTACTATCATTACTATAAGCTGGGCGTGCTCCTTAAAGGACGCAACACGGAGTGTCTGATTAGAAAATGATAAGAATAACAGAAAAAGCAAGCAGCTGACATTGCCTTAGCACCATCACCCCAGAAAAGAGAAAAAGATGATTCTCACTGATCACCGTTTAGAATGAGATGAGAGAGAAACCTCACTCTCTGCTAATTCAGACTTTTCAGTAGGGCTCAGCTTGTCACAGCGTGTCGCTTTCTCCCCTTTGATAAGGTCAGTTTGCCAAAAAGAACAAAGTGCACATGAGTAATACATTACTCAACCACTTGTATACATACACCTATTTTTCTTACCAGGTCTCACTATTCAGAAAGGTACAGACATGGCATCATGATAAAAAGGGTCATTTAAAAGACTTCTCAGAGGCTCTGTACTGTGAAGGATTGAATTTTCACTCGAATGCCTACATTTTCACATCTTTTTCTTTACAGAAATATTCTTTTTGAATGGCAGGCTGCAATTGGATGTTTTCATATGTCGCTGACCAGGAATATATAAAATATGGGAGGGCATTTGTCCCAGGAGAGGACCACAGCTAACTCAGAGGCGCATCATTGTGGTGATGGAGGTTATACATCCAACCCTGGCCAGCAGCCTCCTCCAGCTCTGCTCAGATGGTGCTGCCACAGAACGGCCAAATTAAGACAATTTCTGAAATCATTAGCTCCCAAACACATTCGCAGGACCAACTCCCTTAATCATTGCACTTTCCACATGCTGGCAGAATGCTGACTCTGATCTGTTTTTTCCCTTCTTCTCAGCAAATTTAAGTGTTAAAGGGCAACATTTAAAAGATGTCCGCGAGGAATAATTGTGGGCTTGTGTTTGCGCATGCTTTGCAATGTGGTAAGGTGAAGTAGCTCCTTGGTCCTTTTGGAATATCTACTTGATATCTGAAAGTACAGGATGCTTCACAGACACAAAAAACATCTAAAAAAAAGAGTGTATGCATAAATTTAGGAAAACTTGGGTTTTTTTTCCCAGGTATTGTAACTCCTCCGAAAGATGGTAGGTTTCAGTGACTTTTACAAAGGTGGGTTCAGTTTCACCTAAAGGGGAGGGACATTTCTGGTTTGATATGGGCATTAGTCAGCATATCTGATGAAAATGGTCGTGTTTTTACAGCAAGTGGTACAATGTTTGTTAGTTTCCTGCTGAAACCCTGAAGTCAGTTTGTGCGCAGCAAATCTGACGAAAGATTTACCCAGTTCCCTGCAACAGCCCGGGGGACAACCCCCCGAGACCTCTCGCCCCCACGTTAGCAGTGATGGTGGCTTCACGCTCTTCTGCCTTGCAGAGACCCCTGTGCTGAGCACTGTGGGGGTGCGTAGGAAAGGAAAACCTTGGCATATCATCTGCAGAAAACTTGCATGCCAGTTGAAAAGCACTTCATCGCTATGAACCTCCACAACCTGATGGAAAGGACCTTTTGAAGGAATGAACCTTTTTCTACTGATTCTGCAGTAGCTGTTGAATGATGTTCAAGCATCACCGCGAACTAATGTTGCGCCACAATACTTACTTTTGTCAAGGTATTCTAGATACTTACACTGGGAAATTCTGCAAAAAAAAACCCCCAAAACTATTGTGACAGTGAAAGCCCAGATTGCATTAGGGTTCATTTTGTGTGTAAAGCTCATTTCAGACATATGCCTGCTTGGTTCCGAGCAAAAGAAATTTCTTCCACTAATCTCTTAGCCCTATTTTTTCTCATACCCTATTTAAAAACATGTAAGTAAAAAGAAGGTGACAAACAGGGTCAAGAAGAGAAGCAGACCTTAACAGAACACAAAATCCAAGCACTTCAATTCTGGAAAAAGAGGAAATTAATATACTACTGCTTTTCTAAAATGTGAATAGATAGATGAGTTATTACTTTTTCTTCTATTTGTTCAGGCATTTTTACACTTTTTTCTTCTAACAACCTTTGTCTTCATTAAATTCTTTCTAAGGTGCTTCTGTTTGCTATATGGTAAGGTTTAGAATAATTGCAAAAGAACGTCATAAATGGAAAATAACTGGAAACTATCTCCTGCTCTAATATATGCCTTTCCTCCCTCCAAGGAAGAAGTCGCCTTTAAATAAAATTATGTAAATGTAATCCCTTACAAATGCCTCATACAGAGGAGGCAGTAGAGGTAAGCAGCAAAATATCCGATGTTGTGAGCGTAAATACACGGCGTTGATTCATCACAAGTTAAAAAAGAGGATTTCCTGGATGCTTTTAATCTCAAGTTCTGATTCTCTGACGCTTGAAGAACTTCAGGAGTATTCCTGGGCACTATGTTTTCTAGTGGATTACACTTCTTCATATTCGTTGTAGCACGTTTTTTGCAGTACAATGATTTTGAGCAATCACAGTTTGTTCCAGGACGGCTGGGAGGTAGGGTCTGAATGGATCCAAATGGGATGAAGAGCACAAGAACGAGCGCGTTGGGTCAGACTGAAGTTCACGTAAACCACAGAGCACGGCTGGCAGCGGGCTCTGGGGGGGACGAGACCAGCGGTAGCGTGACCCTTTCCTCAGCACAGCCGAGCGGTCCCTCCTCACCTCCTGGCATCTGGCAGCCACGGGCCTGAGGACTTCCAGACTCAACGCTTCATTTGGGGCTTTGTTGGATCAATCTGGTGTAAATTTATCCAGATACTTTTGACAAATTAGATCTACGAGTGTCACAGACTCCTGAGAATCTATTAAATGCTGCGGGCAGGGGGGAGAAAGCCCCTTTCTCTTCTTCATTAGAAACTCACTACCAAGTAATTTCACCCAGTATCCCAAAGGTCTACTATCATGAGGAAACCGAATGTTAGGTCCCTATTCACCTTCCATAAAGCACTCACAATTTTGTTGATCTCTGTGATTCTCTCTATCAGTTGTGTCTTTCCTATTCTCTTTTCCAAGGATTCTTTTCTTGTTTTCATATCCTTTCTATAGCAGAATGCTCAGAATCGCATTAGATGCTCGGGATTGGGGAGTACCTGTGAATTTACACAGTGACATTAAAAAGCTCTTTTGTGTTTTTCACTCATGTCCTAATAATTACTAGCATCCTGGCACTGAACACTAGTGTCAGTGATAATGTAAATCAAAACGAGCACTCGACCCGGGATGTAACTAATAGTCATTCACACGCAGAGACTTCCTTCCTTCCCTTTAAATGACCTGCCCTGCTCACGTATGTGTAAGATAGCACAAGTGGCTGAAGCCGTAGAAAGGGGAAGTTACGCTATGGTGAACACTGATTTTCCTACACATTTCACGTAATCAACTTCTGAGATTAAATTATTCTGTTACTGTATTTACTTTGGCTGGTTTCCTACAGTTTCAATTTTCTTTTAACATGATGTTATATTTTACTTATTTGTGAATTCTCCTTGTATTAATTACTGTTCCTTTATAATTCTGTGACTATTTTACTTCCTTTTCCTTCAAAAGAACTAGTACTTTAAAGAATTTCTTTATAAACTCAAGTGAACTGCCTGTTTATCCCCCATCTCCCTTGTTTATCCTTTGCTCCTTGTGTCCTCGTTTTTGAGCCAGGTCTGCACTTGACTTCTGCTGCTTTTGAACTGGCTCATTTCAGTTCTTGCTTCTATATGCTGTACTTCTCCAACACATTCTTGCCGTTAAAGTGGCCAGCCCTTTGTTTTAATGATTTTGTCATTTTCTTAGCTGTGCGGTTACCCGTCTGCTGGGTGGCTTCCACGAAAAGCGATGAATTTTATGCTTTTTAGCATCTTAATAAATGATGGGCGAATGGTGACATGACAAAGTTTTTCAGTGCTGAGAACGTTTTCAGGATATTCAGATCTAATGCTGCTTGCAAAAACTTCTCGCAGAAAGGTGGAGGCAAATCATTGCAAAGTAATGCAAATCGGGTAAAAAAGAATTGCAACTGCACGTGTACAGTGATGACTGTCACTTTAAACATTTAGACACAGGAAATGCAGAGCTAAAACCGAAAAAAATATATACTGAGGTGCTAGGAAAACAATAACTTAAGAAACCAGAAAATACCATCATGCCATGGCTTAAATTTCTGCTGCTCCTATGTCTTGAATATTCTGTGAAGTTCTGATTCTTCCATCTCAAAAAAGATGTATTAGAGCTTGCAATGATATTGAGAAGGGGCAGAAAGTATGATCAGATATGAAACAGAATCTATATGAAAAGAGATTAAATAGACTAGGCTTCTTGGCTCGGGAAAGAGTACAGAGAAAATGAACATGGGGCTGCAAATTGTGATTACTTGCAACATGAAAAATAGATGAAGATAACTTAACTGTGAGATTCACTTCTATGGGGGCAAAATGAAGCCCATGTTCTGGGCACTAATTTGTTAAAAAAGGATTGAACAAATTCATGGGGGGCAAATTCACTGATGCCTATGAAATGTAGCAGTCCAGATGTAAACTGTAGATCAGAATATTCCCGAATTACTGTTTGTAGAGATGATATAACAGGGAGAAGTTCATGCGCACATATGTGACCTTATGTCTTCTGCTTTTAATAGTAACTTTTAATAGTTGCTGGTAGCATGTGCCATCATCTGTGCTGAATAATCTTTACAGTGAGTTTGATACGCTCCAGCTAGTACTTTCTACATGCAACTACAATGCAAATATGCAGAATTCTCTGTGTTGTGATTCTGCCTGGTATTCTGTATGTTTATGGGTTGAGTTTTTTTTTTTAGGTGAGAAGCCGCTGCTACTGCCATTCTCCTCTTTCCTTGTTCTTTGTACATGCTCCACCTCCGCTTCCTCGCGGCAGTGCCAGGCTGATGCAGAGACAAGTTAATTAGCCCAACGTGTTTACTAACTTGAGGTCTGAGCTGTGTCTTGCCTTTAAGGTAATTTTTGGAGGGTGAAGAATCAGTCACAGAAAAGTCTGTCTCTCTACAGTTTATGAATTCTGTTTGATTTCAGGGAACTCTCTCAGCGTATGCATTTCAGACTGGAAGAGCTACTTTGAAAGTGGGGCTTGCCTGCCTTTTCTGTTGTTATCGTGACTTTTTGCCGCTGGACTGATTTAGTAAGGCAACTTCGGTAAAACTGTGCTGATGTTCTTCTGCCAGTGAAGCAGATTTTGAACAGAGCTACCACTCACTCCAGGAATCATTAGTTTCAAGACTGAATAGCATAAGTAACCAAATTAGTTATCTAGGGATGGCTGGCTTAGTAATTCCTGTTGTTCACGTGTTTCCTAAAAAATACCCACAACAATCTGGAAAAGGAGATGGTGACAAATCAATACCCACAACAATCTGGAAAAGGAGATGGTGACAAAAAGGAACCAGAGATATCCCATGTGAAGGACAGCAGGGCTCCCTAGATGATAGCAATTACTGTACCAAAATTCAGTGTTTCAAAGGATGCTGCTGAAAAGATATGCGTGCCTTGTTTTCAACACAGGTTTACGTTTATTGTGCTAACATAATTGTATTAAAAATGTTCACAAAACGAAAGGGCTATGCACTTATTACTATGAATCTCAGAAGATAGGTGAATAGAAAATCAAATTGACCACAAAAGTCAAACTGACCACTGAAGGGTGTTTTGCTCTATAAGCAGCAAGAATTTAAGGTCTTCCCACATATCTAAGAAGTTAAGACCACAATGATTATCCAAGAAATGCCTACCCAGACAGAAAAATAAACAATTTTGAAGCCTATTGACACAAAAGAGACCTTTCCATCCTTTAGGAAGACAAGTTTTGCCAGATGAATGATAATGAAAATTTTACTATTTGCAAAATGAAGAATCATATATCTGATTTAAACTACATATTGCCACAAAGATGGGATCATCTGCAGCTGGCTGAGATTTCATATTTCGTGGCTTTTAGCAACACTAATTCTTGTGACAAAATTAAAAACTTCAGAAAAATAATTCTTAGAAAATTTTGAATGGGAGGAAAAATTATGCTGACACCCTGAATATATTCTTGCAACTTTTTTTTTTTTATCATCTCCATACCCAAATAAAGTGTATGCCTAAGTATGCTGCTCAATAGTTCATCTCTTAGCGTCAATCGGCTCCTAATTGTTTTACAGATAGCTATATAGATCCCCATAATTTTTATACTCTACTTTGATTCTGTATTTTATTTCATGGCAAAGGCACCTCACTTTGGGGATAAGTCTGTTTTAGGTCTCATAAATAAGAGCACATGTACACTACTGTATCTATATACATGATAAATATCCCACCGCATAGCTGAAAAGATTCCTTGCAGTGTTCTTGAGTTGCTGTTTAGCAGAAGTTAAGTCTTCCTGGCTTCTTTCAAGCAGTGGTGACGTGATGGGATGGTTCTATTTCAGAGCTACTGCAAATTCAGTTGTTGAGCGCCAGGCATTGGCCCGGCTGATTTGCTGTTTTAAATGGGGTCTGACTCGGTGCCCGTGTGTGTCTCGATGCTGTGGATTTCTGCACTGGATTTCTATGTTGGTTTTATTTGTCCTACACATCGACAAAGGGCTGTGTCATTGTCATGCTTTATTTTTTAAGTGACATAAGTCAGTCTTTTAGAATACCACACTGTAGCATTTCACTACGTGAAATGAAGGCGTTATTGTCACCTGATGAGTAAACATGCAGTATGAAAGGATAGCGGTATGCCAGTGATATGCAAGAGGACTTAAATGTGCCTCTTTCCTGGTACAACATCCCTCCAACCCCCCAGGCTTCCCTGGGAAAATACTGCCCATTATTTTTATTCAGGTCATATGCCTACCCGAAGCCCTTATTCGCCCATGATGTGGGGAGAAGCTGAAGAACACAGACATCAAAGCTCTAAAACCCTTGCTTGTGGTTGAGTTTAATTCCTATCTTTGCTAGACTTTATAGCATTTTTATCTAGCTCAGTATTTACAACTCATTTTTGCGCCTGGCAGACAGAACCATATGGATTTATGACCAGCACCAAATTCTGTACAATACAACCAAGAGGAAAAATACGCTAATTTTGCAGTCACACAACTTATTTGAAGATATCTCATGAACATAATATAGAGATGCTAAATTTCCTCTCAGTACTTTACAGTTATGTGGAGACATTCTGAAGGTGTTTAATGTGATTTTGTTTGCATTACTTATCAAGAATAACCTTTTTAAAGCCAGCTACACTGTATGTGCATAAAACTGCAAAAAGTTCAGGAACTCAGACTTCAGTTGTCCTTAAAGAGCACAGGAATTTGTTCTCTTCTGAGCAGGAGCCACCCTCTGTCCAAAGTCTTCCCTGTGCCACAGAAATTATTTTTAGCCTAAGCAATACAGCAATCATCCATAATAGCCATTTGCCTCAAACATTGATGTCTGTATGAAGACCAGAGGAAAATGGGTATTGCCTGACTTCAGCAAGTGATGCCACGTGTGGACTTTCAGAAAGCAGTCCTTCCATGAAGTATTTGCTGTGTTAGTTATGCACATCACCGTGCAGCACAATTTCTGTGACATTTTTTGACATTTGCACTCAGTAACTCAAGGTCTGGATAATGATACACCTGGAAAATTGTTGATCTAGGTGCAAGACTAAATGCACAAATCCCTTTAGCTTTTTTAGAGTGCTACACATGTTTTTTTCCTGTTCCTTGTAGAAGTGCTTCAGCAAATTAGATTGTTGACTGTCCCAATGTCTGCAGAGGAAACATAACTTTCAGTGAGACAATACTGCGTTCACATCTCTGCATTACATGATATCATGTGAAAAAAAAGTCTTGATTTGAATGTTACTACCTTGCCTCAATAGTTTTCAAACTTTTGTTGGCATCCACGTCTCGTATGAGGGTGAGGCTAAGGTGTGCAAATTGACGTAACATTTAGTTTTCTGTAACAGCTATTAAATATAAAAAAGGTGGGAGAGCGTTTCTTTTTAAAAGTTCCAGTGGGCCCTTTACTTTTCTTTTCTCATGCTGTTGTGAGTTCGGCCCTGCTAAAAAACATCTCTTTTGCCTGTGAGCCAAATTCACCTCTGACTGTGGAGACGAGTGGGACGCCCAGGTTTTGAGCCTTTCTTATTCTAAGGTAAAATGGGGTCATTTCTGAAACATGTTTTAATGGGAATCCCAAGAAATAACGTAACTAGAAGTTATCCATAGCCAGAAGCACACAAGAAAAGTAAAACCTGCAATTCCCCTGGGATATTTTCAAAAAAACAGTGGTCTTGGTACAGTCAGAAAGAGAAATGTTTGTTTGAAATGAGTTGAAAAGGGTGTAAGTAAAAGAGATGAAGTGATTGAGAAGAAAAGAAAGAAAAAGGGAAGTTCTCAAACCATTCAGGCTGGCCCGTACACCGTCTTGTTTATCAGATATTTATGATATAAATAGATAACAAAACTCCCCTCTGTTATCTGCTTCCATATTTCTGTGCTATAAATTACACTCCCTTGGTGTTGGGGTCAGAAGTGAATAACAAAAAGAGAATGATTAGGATTTGTATAAATGTCTTTTTAAAAAAAAATTATTACTATTATTAGTAGTAATATTAGTAGTAATAATAATAATGATAATAGCAACAACAAACAGAGAAATGGGAAGAGAGTTTGGTTCCCTTGGAGATAAAGGGAATAAGGTGTTCCTGAAGACTAATTGAAATTTAATTTACATCTCTGACTTATTTGACTGCTCACTGCTGGGTGGTAAAAGCTAGATACCAAATGACTTACAGCATTTTTCACTACACTCACGTAAGTTAACAGACCAGCTTATTGTCACCCCGGGCTAAAAGGCAGAGTAATTCCACCATTCCCACAGGTACAACATTAAGGGGAACGAATCTCATTCTCTTCCCTTTTTTGTAGTTTATCAAATGATTTATTTACAGAGCAGTCTGTATGGCAAGTAAACAAATATGTTATTTTTACTGTCTGCACCCTGCAAATGGATTCTGAACATGAAAAAGAGACAGAGCAAATGTCTTTCCTGGATGTGTGAAAAATTCGGCAACAGCCCTGGAAAATAAAGGGTACTGTATTACCAGGCGTTTAGCAAGAGCTGATTTACATACTGGAGTAGATCTTTCATGAATTACACAGAAATGCAAAAGAGAAAGGAGAAAAAAAAAAAAAGGGAAAAAAAAGATGGGGACAAAAAAAAAAAAGCCCGCAATTGCTCTCTACCACCGTGCATGTTGATGAATCCCTGGCACATGTTAATTAATGCCCCATTGTGTTTGGCAGCTTACCAAGGACTGGGACTGAAGACAGAGGGATCCTTTAGACTAAAAGGGGCTTCCAACATATATTGAAAAGGAAAAGATTTGTATTTATACAAGCTGTGAATATTCATTAGGAAGAAGCCTTTTTGCTGTTAGTGCAATTAACTGACATGAACTACCATCTATCACAATATTTTATCATTAGTACAATAAAATCTTATACCCTATAGAGTGAGTATAAAACATTTCTAGTATTAATGTGCCAGTTGGTCAAAAAGAATATTTGAAAAAATCCAGTAATCCTTCTCAGATTCCAGAGTAGGGGAGGGGGAATGATAATGATCATCAGAGTAAAGGGAATTATTTAAAATATTCAGTGAGTATCTGTACACATTTACAAATAAATGCATTTGTTTGTATTTTTATTTTTTTTTTGAGTTTCCCATGAACAAATTTGTAGCTGTTCTCAGAAATATCCAGGAAGTAAGGGGTTTTTTTTTGGGCACGAATACAGAGAAAAAAACACCACTCTTTTCAGATAATCAATTAGAATTAAATCTACAACAGAAAACCAATTCAAAGTGAGATGTTCATTCAGTCTATAACAGAAACTGCTGGTGTGACCCCCCAGTTCAGGCAAAATAGCACAACTTCTCACTATCAGAATTACAAAGCCAACAGCCAGCAAATGAGCTGCAAGCTAAAGATAATTCACAGAAATTATGGGTTGAATAATTTCCAGCAAAAAATACATCTGTGAAAATTATGATCCATTTTTTGGCATCCTGAAAGGAAGAAAAAAAACTGAAGAAAATAAAAAAATAAAAAAATCCATGAAAAACGTACCTATTACAAACTATTCATCCACTCTGCTAATGTGATATATATAATAACGGTTATACACTTCAAAGATCACAGTACTGTGCACTGCGTAGGTTTTACAAACAATTCTGTACCGAGTAAGAAACATGTGATCATCACAACAATCATGCAATAATTATAATTTTGTATTTTGCTCTAAGACGCGTTGTGTGGCCACGATACCCAGAAACTGAGCAGACCATGAAGTGCTCAGGTGTTTGGCACTGTCCAGGTGCCAGAATTTCTTCTTCGTTTTCCTTTTCTAGCGGGAAAACCGTGAATTATTAGACCTCCTTTTTTGCTAGAGTAGCTTATTATCTCTGCACATGTAGTCACCAAGGATGGAGCCAGGGCTCCCCCTAGACTCCATCTCCTGCCCTGTGCATGAGACCAGTCTGCATCCCCCATCATCTGGAGAAAGTCAATCGCAAGTACATCAGGAGATGCTTAGGCAGGCAGAGAACAGCTGTGGTGGTCCAAGACTATAACAATAACTTGGGCTCTCTTAGCGAAGACCTTTCGCTCTTCTGTCTGCCAGTCTTTGAGAAACCTTTCTTATGTAGGTTAGAACTCACAAGTTAATTACATGTATCTTAATATTAATTTACAGAGCCTAGCAATGCTTTACTTCAACACTAACTTCATAGATTTTATGGAAATGGTAATTTTTTTAGAGAAGAGAGAAAAACTGACATTTTATTATATCTTCTATGAAAATAAAAGCCATGTTTTCAGGCGTAATGAGACTTCCAGAAAGAAAAACCACAAAATCTTTCTGAAATCAAACTTAGCAGATAGTATTAGTCACTAGTGAGAAGGGCTGAATCATACCCTGTCATCATTTACCTCAACAGAAAAAGTGCAAGTCCTAAATTTCAGGCAAGGAACCCCGTCTATAACAGATGAGAGAAAAAGCTCCATCTCCACATAGTCTTATCGTTGGTTTACACTTTTATGAACTCAAATTCAGAGAACAGAGACATCTAAAACAACACTAAACATCTCACTTCAAAATGGTTTCCACTTACTTCCTTCTCAGAATTTAAGAAAAGTTAATTTTTACAACCAACATTTGACTACATATGACATTCCAAAGGTAGTTTTACAATGTTGATTACTAATCGGAGACACTGAGTTCCTTCTTATGCAATTTCTTTTCCTTGCTAGCTCTTTTTCTGTATGTGCTCCTGATGTCTCTCTATTAACAGAATACACCTTTCCTCTCCCTCTGACTACCAGTAACTTAGTGGTTGTTCACATAACACAATTCTTGTTGACCTATTTAACCTTGAGTTATTTATTTAGCATATTTATGCCTCCTTTTCCATCTGTGAAATGGGAACAGCATTACTTGCCTAACTCTAAGGACTAGGCAAATAATAATTTTTTTTTAATTTTTTTTTTTTACTTTATTTGGAGAAGACAGTTCCTCCATGTACCCACCCTGTACATCCCCGAACACAGGAATGAAAGGGGAGTCCCGAGTGGCAGGAAGGTGTAACAGGCCAGTTGTTTACAGCCAATTACGAGATGGAGGGCGTTCATGAATGGTTTTCCGGATACTTAAGATGTCAGCTGCACTTCAAAATCCAGACCATCTGCCATCAAACAGATGACACGCTTCTTCCAGATCATGGATTTTTATCCCTACAAACTACTGGTGATGCACTGAAAGTTTGCTAATTATGTTGTCTCCAATACTGTTAACAATTTGTCTGTTGACCAGACATTATTTTTTGTTACTCATGCTACATTTGATCATTGTTTTCTTTAAAAATATTGTTACATAAAAATATGTGAATTTCAAAATCTCTCAGTTTATTTGCCACATGACCTAAACATAATCTGTGTCATCTATTTTGCAAACTTCTTTGTAAAAAGGCTATCTACGCTTTTATGTGCTATTGGTCCCAAATAGTATTTTTTCTTTTAAGTTGACTTGACCTAATTGTTGACAACCTTTCTCATTTTTTATACTAATGATCTGAATGTTGACATATGTATTTTTATTAAAATTGCGCTACTGCAAGTAGTTTTCTACTGCTCTCAAAATAAAACTAAGTTCAGTGTTTTTCTGTAACGGAAGTTATTCTTTCTATGGTTGACAAGGCAAAATTTCTCAAAGGTAACCAACGTTATCTTGTCCACACAGGCAACGTTTTTTTGGCAGTGCAAGAGTCAAAAAAGAACAAAATACATTGCAAGATTAAAAGGAAATCAAGGTGAGAATGACTAGATCTTCTTCCTATTCCTCTACTGGAAGAAACCATTTTCAACACTTTAGGCACAGGCTTTGCCCCATGAGCCGGATTTACCTTGACTTCAACCACAAAAAAATCCACCTGGAAGCACAGATGCAAGTAAAACATGAGACACCGTGGAGGTGGGTATGGAGGTGGACAAAAGGCAGGAGGTCAAGGAGGAGGCAGGCACAGGCAAGACATGATTAATCCCGCCTGACAACAGAGCCTGGCCACACAGCTGCCCTCCTGTTGGTGTGATAAGCAAAAATTTAAACAGCATGGAAATGGAGGTGATGCCTTCAGCTTTCAGTGAGTTAGATACTGAGAACTCCTAGTTCTTGACATTATACTTTCTTGCCCCATAAATCAAAGCATAGAGCCACCATGAGATGGCGTTATGCGGTGGATCAGGTTCAGCTGGACACTCCGCTTCTCTTTGAGAGGTGTGATAAAGGCTTTTGTTCCTGCTTTCTAAAGAGAAGCCTAGGACCATAAGTGTTTCTTACACATCCAGACAAAGCAAAAAATTAAATAAATGCAAAGACAAACAGGTTTCTCATCCACCAGCTTTGCCTACAGCTCTGGGAGGAGGTTCTCCCCCGTACTCAGTGCTGGGCAGGCTACAAGCCACCAGTCCCCTCCCAGGCTCCAGACAGGTATTTTTAACTGTCCTTTCCCGACCGACCGACCTCATTCTCCACCATCCTCCCACAGCTTCTCAATAACAATTATGTCAATTATCTCCTCTTCCCCTGAGTTTTCTGATAGTCTGGATGACTTTTTCCAGGGAAAAAAAAAAAACAACAAAAAAACAAAAAGAAAAATTTTCAGCCAGAAATAGAAACAATGGCAGATGCCTTTCCATGGTCTCTTCATGTCGATATATTTCTCTTGCAACCTGTACCACCCCTTCCAAATCTCAGACAAGACAGATAGCCTTCAGTGTGGACGTATTTGTATTATTTTTTGCATCTGACTGAGGAATATAGATCTAAAAGTCTCCAACTGCAAAAGGAAACCCAGTTTCTTTTTGAGAGCAGATGAGTCTGTATTAACTTGTTTTGCCCGCATATGAGAAGGCCATTAGACAGCCTTAGCTCTGATACTTCCTGTTTATACCTATTTCTTCTTGTTTTTCACTTTAGCCTCAGTACCTCTTATTTGATCAATATTAAATAGCATTTGCATATTCATAAAATAAAAACTAATTAATGTGCAACCTTCTTCTAAAACCAAACATTTTTTTTTAGAAAATATCTAATAGATGGGTACAGATGGTCTCAAGGAGCTTGGGCTCCTCCATCCACACCCAAGCTGCCTTGTGGCAAGCCAGCCTCCTGGTCATGAGCGATGTCCAAGGCAATATGCTTGAATTCCAAGGCCTGTCATACTCTAGTAGCACTTCTCCACACTTGCCTAATTTCAATATATATTTAATGGATTTGGATGACTGTGGTGACTCTAGATGAGGTCTTAGTATTGCCTTTCATTGCTTTATTTGCACTCCCCTCTGGCACTGTCTTTCTTCATGGAGCTAAGGGTCACATCTGCCACCTTCATTCCTTGCATCAGACTGGCAGACCACAGCCATCCCCTTGCCAGCAGGGACAGACAGGTCTTCATCTGCTGTTTCCGGCTGATTAGCCCCACCCTATAGTAGAAATCCGTTTGATTACTCCCTAATCAAGACACCTTTTATCTATTCTTTAAAAAATTCCTCCCATTTTATCTCAAGGCTCAGTAGCTCTCCCTATGTGGTATTCTGATCCACCTTTGTAGTAACAATGCCTCCCGCCTCTGTGCTGCCAACGCATGCCATCAGCACCGTCAGATTTCTTCTGCCAAGACCCTTCATGGAAATATTCAATAAGTCCAGCTCCAAGCAAAGGCTAGCAAACTTTACCCCAGACTGGTACTCCTAAAATGTCTGTTTTCGCACTTCCTTTGAGAAATTTTATACCATTTTCCTTAAACTACTTTCCAGTCTGACACTGGCAGTCACTTTACCAAAGGTTAGACAGACCCTGCATTTCTACTGTAGACTAATGCCTAGAAAATTAGTTATTGAGGGAGGCTTTCATTGTCCAGGAACAGTCTAACTCTGCAGCCAGGATCAACGTGAAAGCTCTGGGTGTCAAGGCATGGAGGAAGCACACCGTAACTGTTGGCAGACTACTTAATTGAGCACAGAAATTGAGGTTTTGCTTTGTATGTGTCTTCTCCCACATGTTAGAAGGCATGGGTGCTGGAATAATGAATTATTTCTGCTACTGCATGGTATTGCTACTGCTGTATAAGAACTAACAACACTGTGGTACAACTGGCACTAGGAAATGTTATCAGGTGTCTTGAATCAAAGTTCTAGGATATGAATAACCCTGAGGAGAAGTTATTTCTTTGGTGTAAAGGTAGGATCCAGGCAAAAAAAAAGGTACGTGCACACTGTTTAAAGCGTACATCATGAGGCTAATGCTTCTCAGAAGCTCCAGACTTACACCAAATGCTCTACAGAGCTGGGATGCATATTTGCAGTGCTTCCAATAAGTCTGGGACAGATTTTTTGCAAGTCCGTTATAGATTTGACATCCATAGAAGGGCTGGACTCTGCACATGCACCACAGACCCTATCTACCTATGTGAAGTGCACGTATCTAGATTTTCTGGTATGCAGTATGTCTCAGCTGAGCTCTTGGTTGTCTGGAAGCACTGAGGAAATATGCAAAATCCTGTAATTCCTACAGAATTGAAATGCCATGAGGAGTTCAGGGACATAGCCAGGAATCCATGGAAAATTCTTCAAGAGACATTGAGTGGGCTTTCAGACACCATGATCAGGAGCAGTGGTGCGAGGAGACAATCATTCCAGGGATGACACCTTTCCTGTAACACAGGACAAAGGGAAGAGACTCAGGAACTAATTCCACCTTTCTGTCCAGGCTGATTTAATTACCAAGGAGGTGTTGCAGCTAAATGCTGTAGTAGGCTAACCAAAAATAAACTAACCAGAAATAACTTTCTCCATAAAACTAGGGAGAAGTAGGAAATTTTTTTTGTCTTAAAGATTATGTCACCACGGTTCCTGGGGCTGTATTAGGATGACATAATATCACCTTCTGATAAGTATTATATATAAAAGTGAAAATCAGGCCCTGTATGACAAGAAAAATGTAATTTTTATTTGCTGTTATGACATCAAGAAAATTGGGTTGCTTTTTTTGTAGATGGGATTATGCTAGAGCTCTGGTTAGGACACGCTATTAATAGTGGTATATATTTATAAAAGGACAAATCTTAAAATGAATGGGTGAAAAGGGAAGAAACTTATTCAGGTTTTTAAAGTCTTTTCTGCTGGGTACTTTTCTTTCTAATTATTCCGTGAATGAAAGGGTACTAATTCACCAGGGAAACGGATCTTTGTAAGACACCTTTTAACCAACTTCTTTCTCAATGCTTTAGGATAGATTCTGTCATTCTTGCTAAGTAGGAACAGACTCTGATATGGCAGAAGAAAGGAATCAGTTTCCCCAAATTGCTGGCATTTGAACTTATTCTGAATGGGTATCAATGCCATGGTGTTTAAATCATTGGCGGATGATTTTACTAGCAGCCCTCCCATCCGTGCCGGGAAAGGAGCTGAAATAGCCATGGTGACAGGCAGAGAGTTTTACAGGAATAAATGCAGCCTCAAGTGTTTGCATCATTTTTAGTACGGTGAGAGTGCTGCTACTGCAACTGCTAACAGCAGTAAAAAACAACTGTAACATAAATTTTTGAAAGACGTTAAGATAAACGGTGATGAGAAGTTAGGCAAAGAAAAGAAATTCAACTTAAAATCATAGATGAATGGAAGAAATAAAGAAAATGGGAAAATGTACATCTTAGGCAATAGTCTGCTGGAGCAGAGAAGGGTTCTTGAGACATGGCTCTCAGTCAATTTTGGTCAAGACTTACGTCGAGAGTAAGCTCAGTGAGGAGAATTTCCTCTTATTTCATGAGGAATAAAATCCCCAGAGTATAGGTGCTATGGGGGTACTACACTGCACTGAACCTGCTGCAGAGTTTAACTACAGAATTAACATCTCTACGTCCAGCTTGAAGGCAAGAGTCTCAAGCTCCAGGCTGGACAACATGGGAAGGCAGAGAATGAGTAGCTAGCTGTCTCTAGCCACCACCACAGCATTCTAATTACCTCCTTAAAAACAGAGTTTCCAGACCCCGATGCGGGACATGGAAACAAGACTGTCTGATACCCGCAGAGCTGCAACTGCTCAGGAGCTGAAAGACTGAGCCCTGGCATGGTGACAAAGGAGAGCGAGAGGTGGGATCAAAGTGCAGCGTGGTATCTCAGTTGGTGGTACAGCAGGTCTGGATGCACTGGGGGTAGCAGATCTGATGGAAATGGGGTCTCTGTGGGCTTGGTGCTGGACTTGCCTGAGATGTTCCCTGGTGTTGGGGACATCAGTGGTCAGAGATGACAAACCATGACCAGGGGGAGACAACGTGCAGACAAGTGTGTCATCCAAGGGACATGTGTGTGCCAGGTACTGACACCAATGGATGGAGAAGGTGATGTGAACGCTGAGTGCCTGGCTGTGGGGAAGCACCCCCATGACTGACGGATTGTTGTGCTCTCCCCAGACTGATGATGCAATCCTTTCCCTAAATAAAATTTTCTTTGTTTCAAACAGAGAAGTGCTGTTTAGCAAGAGCACCGCAGTGAAAATATGCTCCTTGATATCTGAGCACAGCCCCATCACTGCCATCAACACCTGGCATGAAGGTTTTGTGGGTAAAATTCAAGGAAGGGTAAGAAAAGATAAATGAGGTTATGTAAGGTCAAGTTAAGACTTCCAAGTTAAAAAAAAAATAAAAAAAATTCCACATGCTCCAACAGATACTGCCTTAGAACAGCTTGGGTTTTTTTCATGAAAAATTTCCACCCCTTTTTCTGAAGGTCCTACATTTAATTTGCAACCTGACCTTAGTTTATCTAGGGAAAAATGTCACCATGATAGTTCAGCAGAATGATGAAGAGAAAGCTTCAGATTTACAACGCTCTCTTCATCCTGTGGCAGTGCTACGCTTAGGGCTTGATTTGGTCACCAAGACGTAGGTTTCTAAAGCCATTTGAGAAGGCCTAAGGTATACTGCCTGCCCAGCATTTCAGAAGGGCTTGGATTTCCACCAGACCCTGTGTCAGGCTTGCCAGGTTTGCATAAAGCATGAGGCTCTGAGGGCATATTCCCTACTACAAACACAAGTCCTGCAGCTGAATCCTTCATTATTTTTCCTGAAGAAGGTCACAAATTTCACTGAGGCAAAACTTCCAAAAATGTTATCCCAGCTGTTTCAGATCTAAGAACTGAGCCTCTTTGATGCCCTTTTAAACACAGTTCCAAGTAAGTCTTTGCACACCTTCAGGTGGGATTATAGTTTATTTATAGGTCACTACGACAATCTCTATGTTTTCCCTGGTAGCACCCAGGGAACCTCAGCTTATGAATGCCTTTGTCATTTATTAAACTTCCGATGCTTCTGGAAGTAAGTCTATGAGAACTTAATACAGAAGCTTGCCTGAGTCTAAGTTGATGCACAGATTTGAATAAACTCACCATTCAAAATGTATGTTGGTAGGGGCATTAGTGCTGGGAACGCTACTGCCAGTGCCTCCTCTAGCTCCTCCTGACACACATAATATTTACAACCCCATAATTTGCCAGTACTTTCTCATCATGGAGGACTCTCAGTGAAGCATAGGCTCTGAAATCAAACGTGCATTACAGTGTTGGATAGAGGAAGGTCTGTATTCTTTAAAATCTGGATTAAAATTCTGTTAGTGCTCTTTCTCGTTCAGTATCTACAATACCATACTTGCATAAACACCTACTCTAGCTGGTGCTTACGTTTTGACGGCTTTTCTTGCTGCTAAAGTACCGTGTGATTTTCTCAGACCTGGGATATTTTGGGGCATGTATTGGTTTAACAAAAAAAGACTGGCAGGTTTTCCAAGTCCCAAGTAAACCTGAGACTCTCACCAAATCTCTGTTTTCTTTCCATCTCTGCTATTAAGCTGGTCGTTGGTTCCCATGAGGAGTTTGAGTCAAACACATGGCATCACACAGGCAGGGTCTGATGGCCCCAATCACCATGTATTTTGTTATTACGGTGAGAGCCTTTTCTCATAAATGGAAGAAGGTTTGGAAATTATTTATTTATTAAGCCCTCTGCGTGCTAGTACTTTGCTGGACAAGTCCTGTCCCTATGAGTAGGGGTGTTAAATGGGCATACTTTTGTCTTTCTTACTCTGCACTGGTATGTCAATGATTCCTTTTCTGTTCCATGTTATCTTCTGATAGAAACACACAAAAAAGTCATAAAAAATGACTTTCCCTCCCTATCCAGGATCAGTGACTTTCCATGAATTCCAGTGCACTTGGACGAACTCACCAGCAAGGGCTTGGTGTTTGCAGGGAACTGCAGAGATCACCTTTGGTAAAAAGGGGGACTTTGCGTTCATGCAAACATGGACTATTCATGAATGTACGGCTTGTAATTTGTGCATGACGTGAACCAGAAGAAAGTCTGCAGAATGCTGTGAGGGCAGGAGCTACAAGGCTTCACATAGCTTTAGCAGGAGATAGTGCAGGAGAAACTAAGTGGATTAAGACCTGTTTTCTGTGATAACTTCTGGTTCTGGTCAGTGGTAGGTTTCATACAAAATTCATGCACCAGAGCTGGAGAAGATGTCAAAGATGCCTGAAGAGCAACAGAAAGGGTTGGATCAATAGTCAACTTAAAACTGTAATCAGATTGTCCTTTCTTGGTGTCCTCAAGGCACCCACGCTCATCAGTAGCTCAATGTGTGTATATTCTTGAGAGACATTTCTTGTGTCACCTTAGAGTTTTTTCAGCTTTGGTTTGGCACCTTTCATCACCCTCTATTGTAATGCAAATAAACGTGCTTAAACATCCCAAGGCAAATTGATTGCTTCCCAAAAGACAGAAACTTTGGTGAGGTTTGCAGACAGAATATAAATGCTAGCAACATGTCAGTCTCTCTAATGCAGTAAGAGCACTTATAAGGTCCAGGACACAGCCCTGCTTGCATAAAATCCTGTCAGCTAAACAAATAAAGTGAAACCCTAGGAGAGAGAGTTGGAGAAATGAACTACTGTGGGCTATAGTTAATGAGTGGTTTGACAAGGAGAAAACCATGGTCATGAAAGTGTACTAATAGAACGGAAACAGAATTAACACCAAAAAAAAAGAATTTGTCCACTTACATTAGAGGCTTATTTCATCCAGAAGTTTATTGACTTTTTGTGGGATCTACCCCCAACCAGCTACTGAAGATCTTCCAAACAGGATCAACGAGATCAATCAAAACATTGGAACTTTGAAGTGTGGCCAGGCTGCTGGGTAAAAGTATGCAAAATACGTCTAAGACTTCATTAAAAAATTGTCTGCATGACATCTTCCATAAGATATGCAACAGTCTGGCAGCACGGGCTCATTAAGAAAAAAAAGCTGTAAACGGTCATTCCCCGAAGAACAGCTGTTGTGCCACATTATGGCCAGCCACAGGGGCATTTTGCTCGTGCCTGTTGTTATGATCCTAAGCAAGACAGTCTCTTGCACAGGAACACAGTTTGCTTAACGCAGTACTGTGGGTACGTTTAAGAGAGCACCACTGATACTTTTGCCTATTCAGACCCTGTTGTCCACCCCGGTGTCCTTCATGGTATTTGATTATCTGGACTAAGCATTAGAAAATCATACAACGAGACAAGGCAATTGTCCCTGGGTGATGGGAGGAGGACTACATGGCTCAAGGGACCTTTTTTTTTTTTTAATTTTCTGCCTCCGTGACAGTCTTTTCTGGAAAGAAAAGGTGAAAAATTAGACTATTCTAAAGGTATTGGAATCAGACACTTTGGAAGGAATTCCTTTGTTCTAATCTCTATCAGTAACATTCAGGTTAAATCTGCCCTACCTTTTATTTTAGAGCATCAGAGGAGCTGTCTTGTTATTTCTAATCACAGGGTATTCACAGCCTGCACTTGCACTCACATCCAGGGCATATAAACCATGGGATTGCTGAAGGTGATCATGACCAGGAAAGACCACAATGTTAAGAAAATGCAAACGATACAAAACTTCATGGTGTCTCCCACTGCACATAGTTAGAAGGCAAAAATATTTCTGTTTTCATGAGTCCTGGTTAAGCTCTGGCAGAAGGATTGGAGTTTTTTGCCTATTTCCAGTTCTTTCAAATAAAACTAAAATGTTCATAGGTCAGATGTCAAAGCTGGCTCACAATTTAGTTGACATGTTCCACTGATAGTCTTCTGCCAGCTAATTGCCATGGATCTCTTTAGTCTTTTTTTTTCTTCTGGACAAGAAATAAACCTGCTTCATAGTCACCTCACCTCTAGTCTCCTGAAATACACACGTACAGATATATCAGGGAGATAAAATCCAACCAGTTCTTCAAACTGAAGGCAGAATAAGCATTACCTGCAGCAGGGGCTGCTTGATTTGTTTTATCTCAACGTGAGTTTCAGTTATGATTTCATATTTTTAAATACAAATGAAAAATAGTATGGTATCTAGGGTACATAGGATATTCCCAAAGAAATTAACTGTGTCTTGAATTTACTGATCTGAAAGTATTTTCTTGTTTTTGCTCTGTCATTTTCTCTGCCCTTTACCCTTGTCAATGTTCCACCTACCATCACGTCCCAAGGACATAAGCCTAATATCTTGCCCTAAGCAATCAATATGCAAAATAGATTTTTGGTTAATAAACTGCAATTGGTCTTGTATGTTATTGGGTGGATGTTTTCTGTAATTCAGTCACATGAACCTATATTGTTAGAAGGAAAGCCTCAAGTAGAATGGAAGTTTTAATTTTCCTAGAGATGAAATGAGAAAATAATTAGATGGGCAGAAATGAGTTTCAAGGAACCTTGGGCTTTTAGGACCGAAACATCACAGCACGAAACACCATTCTTAAAAAACGGGCCACTGGAAGACAAACTGACTGAGTGCATGCAAAGCAAAATTTCCATTTTGATTTGTTGATACCAGCTGAGCCTGCAGAGTAGAAGGTTCAATTGGATGGATGTCTACCTGAATTGTTTAATTTCCTCCGTGGCAGGACTTTGGAGAAGACATTGTGATTCCCCATGAACTTCATCTATCAAGTAATCTGATTTCTTTCAAGACACAATCAGAGTCCTAATCCTTGTTCTGCCTCACAGAAAATGCACAAGAGTTAACACAAAAATTATTTTGAACAGACATTTAATAACTGTTGATAGACTTTCTTAAAATATTACATGAGAAAGAGAATGCAGCAAGTAGCTACCACCAGAATGGAGTTTAGTGGTACAATGATGAAAGGAGCAGGTTTTGAGGAGTGTGAGGGAGCATCCTTTGGGTGTTTCAGAGGCAAAAGGAAGAGTTCAGTTCTTCTTCTTCTCTGGTTCTTATATACATATATATACTTGGAAAATGAGACAGTGCATAGATTATGCATAGGTAATGTATGGTGTATGCCTAACGCCATAGTTCAATATTGCTTTTGGTTGGCATGGAAAATCAGGTTCACTGTTAAAAGAAAGACAAACTCTATCACCAACATGTGCAAAAAAGCCTTGTTTTTGTTTTCAGTGATATTATCATCAAGATTTCATACTGGATTATTAAAGGAATACTTCAAAAGAAGTAAGTCATGTTTGATATTTTTATTTATTTATTATGCTGTAGTTTCTCTACCATATTGTACCACATGAAGTTCAGAGGCAATATGCTCAGAGAAAGAGCATATCAAAGAAAGGGGGAGAAAAAAATTGACTTGAAGAAACTAAGGTCCAGCTTCTTGCAGAGCCTTATTTGCTAGTTTACATAATGGTTTTAAAAGTCAACCTATTAAGCTGTAAATCATAGCATTCGGTACTTTCTATATCTTTAGGAAAAATTAATGGTAGAGATAGGCACATTAGAAGAAGCCATAATGCAGTTATGTGACCATATTTTAAAAAAATTATGAGTAGGGGTTAGGAGCCGTGACATACAGCTCAAATTTAGTTTGAATGGCGATGAGCACCACTGTGTTGAGCCGTCGATTATACTATGTCCATGTTTGCACAGTTTGACTCATCATGGCTGACAGTGCAGCAACAGGAGTATGTTGATATCTGTGACGTTTTGAATGGTCCCAAAATATAAATTTGCAGGTAAACCTGGGATGGAATGTACACTGCTGGATCCAAACAAACATTTGTATGGCTGTATACACTGATTTTTCCAGTGGTCTGAAAGAAAGAAGCATGAACTTGGCAGTGAGAAGTGGCAATGCAGGGGTATTATACATAATATTTTCCTTAGCAAAGCTGAGACGCATTGGAAAGGTGGGACTTCCAGCATTGCATTCCTTGATATGCTGGTTTTCATCATTTTGGTGACCCACGTTCATTTTACTGTTACTGGTAACGGTGGCAATGTGGTTCAAAGGCTACCCAAAGAAGGCATCGAAGAAGCTTCGTCTGACTGCATCGTTCAAGTGGCTGATCGTTATGATGACTCCTTTATCTCTCTTTACAAAAGAGATATCAGACGGGCCATTAAAAATCCTATATACATCCGTTTTCACCACTGAAGCAGGAAAATGGATGCATTTATATTTTTAATTTAGGTGTGAGGAAACTGCAGTATAAGATCAGTTAGACCAGCTTCATAGGAGTGAGAACTTCTGTTGACATTTTTTCAGATGAGAGACATGCAGTATTCTCCATGGAGGTGAGACTAGATTTGCTTCACAGGGCCCTGAAACTCCTATATGAAAAGAAATGTCGTTGTGAGCGATTATTAATATATAATTAAATGTCAGGCTACATCTATCTTGTTCATCGTTTTCCCTTCATTTCAAGCTTTAATTTGAGTGGCTCAGGAAACAAGGAGCAGAGCTGTTTTCTACACAAAAGAGAGAGATATCATGAGGCTGTTTTTGATCTAGTACTGGCAATGTTAGTCAGAAAGCAAAACCCAAAATATCTTTTTCCTGAAGTTTTATTTACAAAGCTGGGCACAACTTTCACCCAGAAGAGAAAAGAAAAAAAAGAGAGAGGGCGAGATCACGAAGGAAATCAGAACATTTAAATCAACCAGAAAACAGCATCTTGAAAACACATCCAGATAGTGAAATAAGCATGCTGAAAACAGGGAAGATTTCTTGCATGCATTGCCATCTAACCTGTATCTGAATAAATCACCAACACAGCTGGAACGAGAAGGTGACCCCAGCATTAAATTAACATCTTGGGAAGGCTTCAGTAGGGTTCCTACTGGTTATCTGGACTGAGAAGGAGCATTCAAGACCATAGACCCAGAGAGCAGTTCAGGCAGGTTGTTGCTCACCCAAGAAGACCAGATTTTTGCAAAATCCCGCCACCGACCACTGAGAGTTATACACACAGCTCAAAATACAGAAAAGGTTTGTGCAATGTTGCAATAAAATTCATCTCCGGTGCTCCTAGGAAAAAAGGTTTGAAGACCAAAGACCAAAGGGATTTTTATTCAGAAAGATAATCATCATCTGTGCTCCAGTAAAGGCTCAGGGTATCTCCCACTCCATGAGCTGACGGAAGGGCAGCAGGGAAAGAGAAAATGGAGAAATACTGCTTTTCAGGTGCTGCCATGGACTACAGTGCCTGTCACGGCCGCTGTGATCTCTTCCCACCTGAACCGCCAGGCACATGAAAGGAGATCCATTCAGCAGAATATTTACGATTCATACCCTCATCTTTATAATTAGATATCAAAGCACATAGTTTCATGAGCAGGGAAAGTAATGAAGTATAATTTCCAAAGGATCTTTCCCATATAGTCTGTTGGGACATTAATAGGATCCCTCACCTTTAGCTAACAGTTAGAAACCTTATGGGAACTTAATGTCTTTGATGCATCAGCCTAGCTAGCAAGCTTGGCTGAAATTAGCCAAGAAGTTCAAAAGTTATTTGGAGCAGAATAAAATGGAGAAATGAACAGGAGACGACTAAAGAGAAATACGCATGTCCTCTTTGATGAGAATTAAATAAACCTGTGTTCTTGAGGCAAACAGATTAAAATCATTAAGGTTTGAAAGGCATCAACTACTGTTCCATCACCACTGGTGCTTGGATTATGTTCTCCATAGGAAGCTGAAGAAGGGATGAAATTCTTGGACATAGCTCCTTCAGATCGGTTCTGGCGCATCAGTGCCGTGCTGGTCACCATCTCCTCATTCAGACTGAAAGCGGAGGACTTCATCTCTGCTGATTGGGAGTTCAGTCTTGGTTTTCTCCTTCTCCCTGTTGTTTTTTTTTTCCCCCTCCTCCCAATCTCCCTGTCTCATTTATGTGCTGGATTTGCTACAACGCAAAACTTGCTGTCCCTGTGGCTCTAATGCAGCATGCCTGGGTAACAGCCATGGGGAAGCCAAGCATCTCAGATTTCAGAGCAGAAGGTGAAGAAGCTGATTCACATACAGGTTCACCACTGAGACGAACTACTTGTTTCAACTGTGCAAACTAGGGGAAAGGTAATACTAATACATGACGACTTTTAGATGTTTATTTTTCATCCACAAATCCCAAGACACTTTGCACTTTGTAATTATTCCTATTTTTAGTGAGGCTACAGAAAGAGAAAGTCAAATTAATTCTTAAACACAATCTACCCATAAAGAAATAGGACTAGACAGAGACCTTAGCACCCAGTTCTTTGCCCATAAATCTGTCTCCTAGATTACAATAAAGAACTGACACTGTCAATTTTTGTTCCTTTGCTGTAAGGTTATTGCATTGTATGGGGGCAGTGACTCAAGCCTGAATATCACTTTTGTACAGAAAAGGATCATCAGAAATGTAGACTTTTATTTCGCCTTGTGCTTTTTTTTTTTTGATAAGCAGACCCTCTATTTTTTAATATGATTTTATTAAAAAAACACGCAACATCAAGGATGAAAAAGTCACATGTCAATTCTAAATGTCATTGCTTCAAAAGAAGGACTATGCTGGTATTATATGGATACCTAGAAGATCATGAATGGATGAGAATTCATTTAACATATATCTGGCTGCAGTTTGCTCTGCTTTATTTGAGAGTGGAACCTGGCCTCATTCATTAGAGCACTTTGGAGGAAAGCTAAAATAAGCATTTTTATTTCTGAGCTAGAATGTAGGAAAGCACGGGCTTGGTTCTTGCTACAGCACCTGAGATGCTCAGCACTCGAGTGGCAAATCAGCGAAGCATTAACACTTGAGACTCCACATTGTCCTGCTGACATCAGTAGGGCTTCTGACAGGGCTAAGTGAAGTATATATTTCAATGTTGCTGCATTAAGATCAAAGCACCTTGAATGACCACTTGGCAGAACCTGTAAAATGACAGCAGAACTTGTGTTTTGCTTGGGATTGTTTGGTGGTTTTTAATTGGCAAGCGAAATTTTGAGTAGTTCATACATGAACTAGTGACTAGCTGATCAAAAAGCTACTGCAGACCACCAGTGAAAAAGCAATCTTCTTCCTTTTTGCACAAACTCACATTTATATCTGTGGCATGCGTATTTTGCAGTTCAAGATTGAGTGTGTCTATAAATGCTGACAGGTGTCTCAGATTATAAATTAAAGCAGGAAAATAGAATCTTATTATAAACACATACAGACACATATACATTTTCCCCTAAATATTAGATATCTATATCTTTCTGTCTATTTCATAGAATATATGCATATAAAGTATACTTTATATGTCTGTAGTTTTGTGTGCAGGGTATAAATACCTATTGTACGTAAATGATTTATTATAGAAATATCAATGTTTCTAGATTACACTGCATAGTAGATGAGCTGTCATTAGCAAAAAAAAAAGGATACACAGCTTTTCAACAACAGAAGAGAATGAGGCTGCCAGGGCGTTGCAGTGGTTTGGGCTTTTTCGTGTGCATGCATGTGTGTGTGTGTATGAGTCTTTGTGTGTGTGTGTGTGTGTGTGTGTGCGTCTTTTATTTATTTATTTTTTTAGCATCCATCCCTGCCAATCTTTGCACTGCCAGTAGGGAAAATCATATCCATGGCAACCAACTGCACCATTCCTACCCACATCAATGACGCCTCCAATCTAAACTGTCAAATATTCTATGCACATCATGTAAAATAGGTCTCTTTTCCTTATACCTCCGTGCATCTAGTTTCCGTGGCTACATGTTTATGCAAATGAGAATTGTCCTTTTTCTCTCAGGTTGATTGAACACTGAATTTGTTTTGCACCTTGGCAATGCAAAGCCATGCTGTCTTGCCACCTGGTATACCACGTAATTGCAAAAGCTATATTATAATGATAACTCTCCTTAAATTGGTCTGATAATACCAACTACCTCTCTTGTGAGGAAGACTTGGAGTGTGCTTTGAAAGAAGAACATTAATATGGGGCTGAGATACGCGAATAATGTTTAATTGGCTCTCTAGGGTGTACTAATTTTCAGGTCTGGAAAGCTAGTATTTCATTTGTTCTTTACAGTTAGTGAAAAGGAGAAAACGTCCTTCATAAATCCTGAATGAAAAATTCGTCACCATTTTTTGTTGGAAGACCTCAGATTCCAATGATTACCCTTTTCCTACTTGGCAGGAAAAAAAAAGAAAGCCCATCAAATGCTGTACGCTTCTGCTTCACATTTTAACGGACATACAGTGAAATCTCCTTTCCTTGGTCTCCTTTGAAAGGTGATTCCTACAATAACCTACAAATAACCTACAATAACCCTACAAAAGCAGCGTGGCGAGCAGATTGAGGGAGGGCATTCTGCCCCTCCACCCTCCTCTGGTGAGACACCACTCACAGTGCTGTGTCCAGCTCTGGGGCCACCATCATAAGAAGGACCTGTTGGTATGGGTCCAGAGGAGGCCAGGAGATATCAAGAAGAAATTCGGTGGTGTGAGGGTGGTGAGCCCCTGGCCCAGGTTGCCCAGAGAAGCTGTGGCTGCCCCAACCCTGGAGGGGTTCAAGGCCAGCTTGGACGGGGCTTGGAGCAACCTGGGCTGGTGGGAGGTGTCCCTGCCCAGGGCAGGGGGTTGGAACGACATGATCTTTAACATCTCTTCCAACTCTAACCGTTCTATGATTCTAAATTCCGCAGCAACACTAACCAGAGGTGCCAAGATGCCTAACACAGAACATGCACACGGCAGTGCTGAGCCCCTCCATCATGTCCCCACCTGTGGTGCCAAGTTAAGAGCAGAAGATACTTCCAGTCTCAGCCACCAGAACCCACAGCAGCCTCCAGACAGGTGCAAGGCTTTGGCTTTTACTTTTCATCCAAAAAAAAAGTTCTGGATGTCAAGACCTTGACATCATTACCTGGTAAATAAAAAGTGCTGTACAAAAGACACAGCATTAAAAAAGGATGTTCTTTTGAAGCTAAGGCCTTTTGGTGGCATTTTTCTTTGATGTGCAAGCATAATTCGGTGCCAAAGACTTTCTTGTATGCCAAGGACTGTGGGAAGTGTGAACTGGTTGCATAAGTCTGTAACTCAGCAGTGCAATCATCAAAAGCAAAATTGTTCTTGTTGAGAAAAACAACCCCAAAATGTAACTAAAGAAAGAGGATTCCATTTGACACAAATGCTCTCATTTGAACATTACTGCATAAGTGTGCTTACCTTTCACAAAGTTTCAGCTAATCAAAGACGAAAAAGTTATTTGAAAACAAAGTGTGCTCACAAAGCAAATTGCGTATCTTTCTGTGAATTCCAATCCTCTGTCAACTGATATCACTTTATCACACCTTAACTAGTAAAATGTAATGCACACAGGGCTGTACAGACAGCATATTACCCCTCTAAATTCAGTATAAATTGTACTGGTGAGACTGAGCACTGGTGCTGTATTCTCCTCTGTGGAATTAAAAAGCTCGTGAAAATACCATTCCACAGACAGCATTGTGTCTGGGATCCTCCAAAGGCATTTGCCAGGAGGACAATTGTAACACTGATTTCCAAAACACCCGCTTGTCTCTCGTGAAGGGAGCTTGTGGAATCTGCGAAAGGTCACCGCAGACATTAAAAATCGCGATTTCCCCCTGGCCCAGGGGAACCCTGAGATGTCAGATATGAGGTGGCCCCACCAGAGCTGTCAGCTTCTTTCTAAAATTTTCAGCCCACCTGCTATTGAATGGAGAGGTGATGGGAACCCATGCTCTGCTTGTGGCTGCTCTGGGAATGCTCCTAAGGCAGATGCAGAGAAAGACAGGAACTTGATGGAGACAGGAACAACATTTGAATGACAAAAGACCTTCCCTCTCCACACCAATACTTTAAGCATCATTTCCTACTACACTTACCCAGAGTTTCACACAGAGAGCAGAAAGTCAGACTTAGTATGACCATTTAGCATTTTGAAGGCATGTAGTCCTAAGGCCACCTGTTAGATCAAGCACACTGCCTACACAGATAGCAAACTTTCATATCTGCGTTTGTTTCTTCCCTCAGTTGCTGAATTTTTAAGATTTTAGACAACCATGTCCAAACCAAAGTTTTGAAAGAAAATTCAGATGCTCTATGGCAGATATTCCAGACTAGGATCGTCTTTAATCATAGAATCATAGAATGGTTAGAGTTGGAAGGGACTTTAAAAATCACCTAGTTCCAACCCCCTGCCCTGGGCAGGGACACCTCCCACCAGACCAGGTTGCTCCAAGCCCTGTCCAACCCGGCCTTGAACCCCTTCAGCGACGGGGCAGCCACAGCTTCTCTGGGCAACATGGGCCAGGGGCTCACCACCCTCACAGCAAAGAATTTCTTCACAATATCTCATCTAAATCCCCCCTCTTTCAGTTTTAAGCCATTCCCCCTCGTCCCGTGTTCCCCTCCCTGATCCAGAGTCCCTCCCCAGCTTTCCTGGAGCCCCTTTAGGGACTGGAAGGGGCTCTAAGGTCTCCCCGGAGCCTTCTCTTCTCCAGGCTGAACACCCCCAACTCTCTCAGCCTGTCCTCACAGCAGAGGGGCTCCAGCCCTCGGACCATCTTCGTGGCCTCCTCTGAACGTGCTCCAACAGGTCCATGTCCTTCTGATGTTGGAGCCCCCAGAACTGGACACAGTGCTCCAGGTGGGGTCTCCCCAGAGCGGAGCAGAGAGGCAGAATCTCCCCCCTCGCCCTGCTGGCCACACTTCCATTGATGCAGCCCAGGATGCAGTTTGCTTTCTGGGCTGCCAGGGCACATTGTTGGCTCATGTTGAGCTTCTCATCAACCAACACCCACAAGTCCTCAGGGCTGCTCATATTCTCCACCCAGCCTATATTTGTGCATGGGATTGCCCTGATGTGTGGATGCATTGCAATACCATTTAAATGGATTAAACACAAACAAGGGGCTCAACCAATATTGTGCACTTTTAGAAGGGTAAGTTTTGCAACCCTAATGTTTCTATAACTTTGTTTTTGGGTGGAAGAGGATTTATCAACAATTTGTTACGCAAACACTTTATTGTAGTCTGACACTTTCAAATAGATTTTAAAGTCAGCCATGTAGAGCAGGATCCTTGTCCCAAGAAGAATGAAGACTAAAGTCTAAAGTATAAATACCCTGCATAAAAATTCAGGAAGTGGGCTTCAGCTATTGAAGTGGAATGCTTTGCAAAGCAGATAGGCTTTTCAGGGTCTTTATAGAGAGTTAGGGGGAAGGGTATCAGTCTGCCAATTTTTCCAGGTGTATGAAGAAAACAGATATATTTCACCCAAGGTTACCAGCATTAACAAGCGTTTTTGTCTTTCTTGTCGTTAATGGTGCTACAGCGTCTTTTTTACAGAGTTATTCATTCTGACATGCAAGGCAGTGAGCAGTACGGATTCAAAGTGCAAATCAAAAGGATTTCATAAGAATCAAACTGCATCTGCCTTTGCTGTTACCCACCTGGCAATCCTCGCAACCTTTCCCGCGCTATTACTCTCATCACCAAAGACACACTTTCATACCTCACAGTTCCTTATGACTTAGCTCTCTTTGATTACCACTTGTGTTCAAAAGAAAGGTGTGTGTGGCTCAGTAAAAACAGCCTGCAATAGGGTGAATGGAAAGGAAGTCTTTTTGCTTATAAATATGTCATATCTGCATAGAAAACACACTCCAAATTAACAGGATCCTACAATCCTCTAGAAGGGTGGACACAAGCTTTAATCACTGGAACCTGGGAGAGGATACCAGGCTAACGTTCTTTGCTGAAATGGATTTTTAAAAATATCTTTAAGGATAAAAGGAAAAGAACCTGCATGATATTTTTATTGCTGTGACAGTCAGGAGTGAGGAGGGTATATTAATAAGAGATGATAACTGCTAATAATAGAATCCCTGGTCTCAGTCCTTTGTCACCAGCTGGAGTGTTCCTATAAAAACTGATGATGTCATACTGCTGTGAAATTTATGAGATCAAATGTGTTCACATATTTAGTAAGGCAAATGTAATCATTCATACAGTGCAAAATCAGGAGGCAATTTTGTACATGAGCATTGAATATAAGACCAAGGTGCATTACATACATTAATGAGAAAATGCTCAGGACTATCTTTTCCACCTTCAGCACCAGTACTCTCAGAAGGCAACTGGAAGACATTTTCCAACTATAACCATCCAAAAAAAACCCATTCAAATTATTATTTGTTCATGAGAAAACAGTTTGCATACTGCCTGCTCTGGGAGTCTGCCTATACTGAAATGTGCTAAATGCAGTCACAGTTCTGACAAACACTCTCCTCATTCATGGAACTGTCTTTTCAGAGGCCGTCGCATCACTGATGCTTCTCCAATAGTTTCTCTGGCATCAAAGGATGTTCTGGCATACAGCTAAAGATTCTATCAGCCTGGATTTAAGGAGAGAAGCAAAGTGTCACCAGGCTGCAGAGGTTCACACTAATCTATTTCCCTTCAAATGAAATAAAAGAGCAACTATATCTCTTTAATGACTATATATAATTTGTAGCCAGGGAAAGGAAGATGAAAATGATGTTTAAGTAAGTCTAAATCCATGGTGTAGAGCTACACCTGTTATAAATCAAGATATGAGTAAGTGCCAAGTTTCCTGTTTTGAATGAACTTACACATGCATTAATATCCCACCTGTAGCCATGCCACGCTTATCATCATCATCATCACCATAACCATCATCATCATCATCATCATCATCGTAGCTTTTGACTGATTTTTTTTCCTGCTGTGGATCTCAGACCATTCTTACTATGTCTGTTTACTGAAAGTACGTTCACATTTAAGTGTGAACGCTGTAGGCAGAGCCAAAGCAATTTTCTGTAACGCCCTAAAGTCTTTATGGTCTCAGGGAACTGTCTGTGGTACATCCAGTATATTTGAGCAAGATGCCAAACGCATTTTCTCTTGCAGTTTGAATGGAGTGTCTTCACTGGCTGAGTCAATATCAATGGGATCATGTCTTCCAACTCACAAACATACACTCCTCACTAATACAATAGATCGTACGCTGAGGATGCCAAAATTCAAATTCCTTGATTACTTCTTGCTGATCGTTGCATTGTCTGTTCCAAATCTGGAATTGCAAGGTCACTTACAACTGCAATAAAATTATTCTCCTTTACATAAAGTGCTGTTATATTGTCATAAGTTCTAGATGATACCACTCATTTTCTTCATGTTAGTGGAAATGTATCAACACGCAAGCCACTTCTGTTCAGATTTGATCTAAATAGTCACTTTGGACTGGAAACCTTTTTTTTTCTTTTAGGCTGTTACGTGGTCTGTATCGCAGCAGACATCCTGAGACTGAGGAACTAGGGAAACCAAACCAAGAGGCAAAATCCTAGCATGATCAATATGTAAACAAACGCAAAATGGGATCAGTTTATGGCATATTGTTAGTTCAGTCAATTTGGCATATGTCTTCCAATCACCTGTGGTATTTGTCAGTTTCTACAGAGTTGTTATTAATGCCTTTATTGTTTGGTTAATTGAAGTTAGACTCCATTATTAGCAGCTCCATCTTGTGTCATTCAGAACTTTCAAATTAATTTGTCTTCGGTGTGAATAATGATATTCCCGCTCTTCAAGGCAAATTGAATAGCAATCAAGTGAACCTTTTAAAACAGTATAATGTTTTGAAGAACCAGTCCTCCCCTTCCCATTATCAACTTTCTTACTATTCCCACTTCCAAGAAACTGCCTTTTGCTAGACCAACTCATAAAGTTCCTAGTATGTGCAGTGGATAAACATGGTACTTGTGGGAATCCGATGAGATAAAACTGGGGGATGGACAGGCTGCAAAGTCCACAAATCACAGAAAAGAGTTTATGTTTTCCAATCAGCTACACTTATTACTGGTTTTGGCACCTTAATGAAGGATGGTGTAAATTCGTACCAGTTTGGCTTGATTATTGGTGAATAACCGTTATTCCATCAACCTCACCCTTCAGTTTTGTCAAAACCTTGGCCAACAATGTTGTTTAAGCTCATATTCAGTAGGAACATTCATTAATTAGCCACACACTTTTATCCCAGGATGTGCTTGTCTAGGTACAATATCCATGGAATTGCAACACAGGCAACAATGATTCTTCAGCAGTCTATTTCTCATTCAAAAAAATCAAACAAACAGTTGAGAGTAGTTCTTAATGACCGATGTCAGCAGTTTCTCTCTCATGATTGCTGAGATGCTAGCTCTTTTCTCTGTAACAGTCATCCATCTAAAGCACCACTGATATTCTTATTTCATTTTGTGTTCCTGTTCCTAAATATTTTCAATTTTTTATACACTAGCACGAAATCCTGAGCATGTTCACAAATCAAACCTCTATTTTCTTCTTTCTCATGTTTAGTAAACAGTAAATTCAGTTCACCCTTACTCTCATCAAGCCTATTTTACTGTTTCTTTTTTCTTACACCTGCAGTGTTCCTTCTAAGCGTGTAGATAGCCCAAAATCTTATGATTTGTTGCTTCAAAATGGCGTATTTTTCTAAGTGTTGTTCCACCTGATATTTAATAATAATTTAATCTGCAAGGATTCCAGCTCTTCAGGACTTTCAGATTGGCTATACCTCTTTTTCTTGTCCTTCTAAACCAGGACATACTTATAAATGCAGTTCAGCTACTCAGACATTTTACAATTCGTTACTGATTTCCCTATTCTACCTCATTTGTTAATAGATCTATTTATCTAGTGTTTGTACTGACATATTTGAAGCCTCTTTGTAATTCCCACAGAGTGTTGTGTTACTCTGACAACTGACTTTATAAGTGGAATATGGGCTCTCCATGCACGTTCACTAATTCTACATCAAACCTTAAACACAAAATCTGGCCAGCCCTATAGATGAAAATTGCCACTGCTCTGCCACATGCTGCTGAGTTTTTAGGACAAAATCAACGTTTTTATTAGCCATCCAGGTAAGTGAAACATCGAAGCTCAGCTCACACTGGTTTCCACATCCCCACAGTGTATCATCAACGTAAATTTGACTCATATTGAGTTGGAGATGGAAATTCCACTGGCTAATGTATGTGAAAGTGTAAATCTAGTTGATAACATCTTAATTTTGGGAGACAGTGCAGGAAGAGAGGAGAATCCATTTTGATTTTTGGATCCTATGTTGATTTCTGAAGTTCAGAAAATGATCGTTTTACTTACATAAAAAACAAGTAAACCAGGAGTTATTGAAACACAATAGATAGATATCCTCTTAAAGCACTTTTTTGACACCATTTGCAGACAATTGCCTTCTGCATACTATGAATTTTTTTTCTTGTGTTTGTCTTTTTGTTGACCTTATGTTTACTTTTTGCATTTTATTAAGATTGGCTCTGTTTCCCTCCCATTTTGTTAATTTGTTTCAGCACATTTAACCTAACTGACCTGACAGCTTTTTCAAAGAAATATATTCAGTGCACCCACATGCTCCAAAGGCTGCTGTGGTGTCACCTAAAGACACACATTGAAGCCCAGATTTTGCACCAAGCTGAGGTCTTTGGGGAGCCAATTCTGATCTCCCTTACACCATTATAATTCTAATGATGTTAAATTTACCACAGTGAATCTTGTCCGAAACTTCTAAAAATCTAATTTAGCAGAACAGACAATTTCTGAAATACAGATTTTTTGGTCATACGTCATACTGTTCTCTAGAATTAGGACCCAAGTATTATACACTCCATTAAGATCATAAAGAACAACTAGATACACTCTTAAAAAATGTATAATGGTAGCAGATTTTCTTAATGTTTGCACTGAAACCTTAAAATCCTAATATCCTACCTGATACTAAGTACCAGTCAGAAATAAAGTTTTAATTTGTTTTAAAGTCTGAGCTGCAAAGCCAACAGCTTTGACAATCAAAAATCTCATTAACGAGCCTTCCTTGCAGACCAAAAATGGATCTCTGGAGCAGTCATGTTGTTGTAGTTCTCAGGGTGGTTTTTTTTCCCTGTAATTTTTTAAAATGAGTATAAATTCTGGAGGAATGAGAAGCTCTGAAAAAAGTCTATTAGACTGTTACTGAAACCCAGTTGAATGTGAACTCTCACAGATTATCAAAGAGTTTCATGAAATGCCACAAATCAGAATTCAAACACCAGAAAAAATAGTACACTTAATTAGTGGCAGCGAAAATATACTTTCTCCTAGTGACTTAACAGCTCCCCACTTCAGCATGCAACAGAACTAGTCAGTTTTGAAGATGATCTTGATAAATAATTTAAGACTTTAACAGTGTAGAAGGGTTTAGTAAGATGAGACCTAGGGGTTCAGAAGAAGAGAGAAGCTGGTGACTCCAAGTACTGCTTCACTCCTGTTTGAGGGTTACTTCAGTTGGTACAACAGGAGGGAATTCAGCTGCGCTGCCAGGGGAATTGTGCCAGACTCATCCTTTTCATTCTGCAGAATTTTGCTGGAAAATCAGGAAATTTAAACAAGATTGCACAATACAGCTGTGTCACCACATCTTTGCATTTGCTTAAAAAAAAAAAAGACAGAAAAAAAGGCGGGTTTTGCATCAGAAATTTTGCATATTTTTGACATCCAATTAATTTCTATTCAGGAACTAGTTTTGTCAGAAATGTCTTGATGAACACTCAATGGAAACTCTTATTTCTCAGGAAAAAAACCCAGATGCAGAATATTTTAGAGTGCTCAAATATAGAAGCAACTCTACAGCAACACACTAGAAAAAACTGAAAAATGTTCATTTGGCTCCAATGTGGATTGAAATAAAAAATACCAAAAAAAAGGAGGAAGCAACTTCAAAATAAATAAATTTCTTTTTCACACAACAAATATTTCCTTCATGGGGTACCACCAGTTGACAGAGGAACTTCTGAGAGGGAAGGGACAAAGTGTAACTACATGATGTTTAATTTTTAAACAGGATAAACATTTCAAAGTATGTCTGCCTTTCTACACACTCACAGAAACAGAATTCTGGGATTATTTGGCTGGGAACGGAAGCTCCAATCCTGCTGGTATTGGATAGTTTGTGCATTTCAGGGTGGGATTTGACTGTGGGTGCCAGTAATGTCAATGAATTTTTGACAGAAGGAAGGTAAGAATTAAAATTAAATATATAAATTAAAATGTGCATCTCTTTGTCTTTAGCTTTCAGGACTGGGAGCAGACAATCCGCATCACTTTCGTGAGAGGTGATCAGAGCTGCATTGTCTCCTGAGATTTCCTCTGTGGCTCATCACATGAGATAAAAAAGGACCCATAATCCAGAAGGGTTACATACAAAACACATGGAATTTACAGCGTTACTCTGCCAATGTTTTAACCAGGAAAATGGGGGGCGGGGGGGGTGGGGTGGGGGGGGAAGTCTGGTACTTTTTTAAAAGGAAAATCTTCCCATGATCGTTGTAAAACTTACTTGACAAGTGTCGTGATTGACTGATGTGTTTCGCCTTTGTTTTCTTGCGAACAATATCCTTCACGTGTACACTCACTATCCATAACAAATGAATTAACACATTTTTCCCCCTCTTTTTTCACACAGTGGTGTGAATGTTTGCATTCCAAAAATGACCCTGAAAAGGAGGGACTCATATGTACAGGCTAGTAACGATAACAGCAGTAAAGCTGTTACGTTGCAAAGAACAGATTCAGATAATTTGTACAGATGCAAAAAAAAATGAACAAAGTGTTCCAGGAGAGCAGCCGCACTAAAACAATAATTGCACTCCTGATAAACATTCAAGAAGAGTTTTGATCTGAGAAAATTTAAAAAGTGAAAACATGAGAAAGCCCGAAGAAGGTTCCTAAAATTAATCATGCAAATTGCTTGAAGAATTTGCTGCAGCAAGCACACGAACTTCTGCGTGTGCTTGCTTTTCAGAAACACTCATTCAGTCACATTTTACTTACATGAGTATCTGCAAAAAGTGAATTTCACACCCGTGTGCACAAATATTTGAAGAAAATGAATGGCAGATCCATAGCTGTGTATTCATGCAAGGGAAGTCCATGCGCTAATCTAATCAGTCAATTTACACAATGCCATGAGACAAATCTGCCCAATCACAAAGAACCTAAACATTAAACCATGAGTAAAAAGAGAGATCCAGTTTGGGGCAGTTCAATGGGAGATGGTAATAAACTTTGCCAAAATACCAGTGAGGATGTCATACCAAATCAAATTAAAAAAATAAAATTAAGATATCCCACAAGCAGCAAAAGGAGCTAATTTCACTGAATAAAATATTAATTGTGAATTATTCACTCAGCATTAATATTTGGTTTATAATTGATACTGAATAATTCATTTCTGCAACCACGGAGAAATCCATGAAATGCCTTATTTACATTTTTAAATATATCTTAAGTCTTAGTTTTATAACGATTTCAGAAGCCTGAGAGATCTAAATTATCTTCTTATTCCAGAAAATTTATCAGAGGACTGCATCAGGAAGATCCCTCTCCTGCAACCGAGAGGTTCCCCCCAGAGAGGGAGGGTGAGTCCTTTTCCCTTGGCCAGTCTGCCTCAGCAGATTCAGAACCATACCTCATCTTCTGATCCCCCTCTTCTCATCCCCCCCCTCCAATACTTGCTTTCCTTTTTTATGTTACATTATGCAAATTAGAGTGTTCTTTGTTTGTTTGGATTTTTTTTCTAGCACTCTGGTCTTCCATATATTTTTGTGTCCTTACACAAGCGATGCTGAATTTCTCATTATTTACCCTGCTCTTTTTTAGCCAGTGTTTGGATTGGGATGAACAATAAACAATGTATCGGAAACTGGTTTTGCATAGTGTGAGAAAGAAAGCACCGGCCTTGTTCAATAAAACAACGTGGCCGTGATGAGATCGCCAAAAAGTGAACAGAAATGCGTCATAGAGACACCGCTCTTCTTTTATCCACACGCTTATCTCTGAGCAGAACTGCTAAGGATGGCTCTTGTGTCTTTCTGAGCTTCTCCAAACTTCTCTTCTCTGTACTGTCATCTCAGGACATCCATTTACTGGAACGAAACCTGCGCAAACGCAGGGTGAGCACAGTCCAGTGCATACGGTTACAGGTATGTTTGGAGCTGGCATTCTGCACAAAAACTATTCCGTTTTGGACTTAATGCCAGTCCTTGGTATTTTTCACTTTTCCTCATAAACTGGCAAAACCCACCATGAACCCAGAATGGGAAGCAATCAATTAATATCCAAGGGCAATGATTCTGATTTTCGGTGTTGGCCACTTTTGGGTTGTCTCTTCAACAATTAAGCACAGCAAATATCCAGGGAATGTCAAAGGGATAGCTATACCTCTTTACTGATTTCCTCACCTACTTTCTGTGTGTTTTTCAGATGAAAAAGTAGGGACCCATTTTATAAAAATAGCATCATGAGTTTGGGGCATAATGTGATGAGTGAGGAATTAGTAAAGGAAAATACACAGCGGTAAAGTATTTCCCTCTGAGATGCCACTTTAATGCTTTGGTGGCTGAGACTACCATCTCTTCTGTCTATATAAATATAAAAACTTAAAATTAGCCAAGCTTATAAAGGAGGAAAAATCTTGGAATTCTTAATGCAAATGGCTGGAAGCCAAATATTATATTTCTCTGTCTGCTACAAAATACTCCGTTTTCGTAGAGAGAGCATTTCAATAGTGTGTTTCCAGTTTCCCTCAAAGGCAGGACAAGTAATACCTTCCTTATGCCAGTAATATCAGGTTCAATTCCTCAGTGTTTGTGACATGTTCAGATAACACAGTGATAAACCACACACAAAGACTCTTTTTATCAGGTCAGGTTCTCACTGACTTCGATTGAAGTTTGCTGTGATGAAGATGGAAACTGAATAAAAAATACGACTTATTATAAATAACAATTCATTTAAACCTTTTATTTAGGCTTATTTCATGTAGATTCCTCACATCTATGTGGTATGATCTCAGGAATGTGGGCTGGATTTTTTTTTTCTCTTCTTTTCTTTTCTCCACCTCCTTTTTTCCATGCACAATGCCCAGATTAACGGAGCCCTGAGTTATCCAAGGCTTATTATAATGCACTGAAGTAATGAATAATCATTTATGAGCAAAAAAAAAAAAAAAGACCAGGAATAACTGAGGGATGATGCTTGAAGTGGTCTGTCTAAATCATGCACTTG
The DNA here is from genome assembly GCF_028500815.1 of Rissa tridactyla. Classification (NCBI taxonomy): domain Eukaryota; kingdom Metazoa; phylum Chordata; class Aves; order Charadriiformes; family Laridae; genus Rissa; species Rissa tridactyla. The sequence goes on from NC_071497.1 coordinate 6,203,332, forward strand.
GATTATTTAAATATAGGTTTATAATATTTAAAGACCCTTTTGAATTGAAGGACATTAATTTCCAAGTGAAGTTTACAGCTAACGCTGCTGTGCCACAGTTTTGTGTATCAGATGGGGATTTCAGGTAAAAATACAGTTTGGGGGAAAGGCTGTGTGCAGCTAAAAGATGTTTGCCCCCCCTAAAGGAATGGGGAATTCTGTTTTAAAATTGATGCCACTAAATATCCAAGATCAAGAGTGCAACGGCTGTCCCCTCTGCCCAGTACGAGCTTGAGCTTGACTAGGTCGAACATGATGTGAAACCATGTGTGTTACAGATAAATGCTTGCTCCGGGGGCATTCTCCCATCATCAGACTCCCTTTTTCATAAGCTAATGATCCTCCAAAGTGCACAAAAAGCTCTTTTGTCTTTGTTGCAGAAGAAAAACCACCATATTTCAAGGTCCTCGTTCCAAGCAGAGCTACAACGATGGCACGTGCGAAGTGAATCCATCCCCTTCCAGAGGTGCAAGGTTTCACCTCTCAGCAGCATCCCATGACGAACGCGGGGGAGACACAGACACCTGGGGTAACACCATCGCAGCTGATGCTGGTTCCTAGAGGGAGAGCCCTTCAGCAGCAAGATATGCCTCCACCAAAAGCGTTCTTTCATAGCAGATGTTGCTCTGCTTTGACGACATCTGCCTGAAGGACGATAAGGCGCTTCCATTTATCTGCAGTAGAGTAAGTCATCCTTGTACCTGAATAAAAGCATTCACTGCCTGGTTTCAGACAATTTTAAAGATTTTTATCAACCCCCCCCCCCCACACACACACTGAAGATATTTAAGTGAGAGAAGTTAAATGTACCAGAAGGCTACAGATTAGGAGAAATTCTATGATTCTATGAAATTTCACTGCTGATTTCACTATTGCCCTGTCAAGGCATTAATGGCAATGGCCGTGTAGTAATTATTTCATTTTTTATATAAACAGAAACTGTCTCTGCAGTCGCTTCACATACAAACATCTTCTGTGGATGTATTGCTCTCAAGATAAGGCATATTCCTATGTATAACACAAGAAAGATCACAGCACAGAACCCCTCCTTAACCTTCTCATCAATCATTTTCCCCCTTTTGTTTTCTCCTCCTCTACACAGTTTCTCTTCTCCCAAATCAAATCACCTCTCACCCTCACCTCTCTTTTGGTTATCCCATCTCCCTGCTCCCCTTTATCATCACGTTTTTCAAGGTATTTAATCCCCAAAGCATAGAAAAGGGTAGGACTGAGCCTTTAGAGTTTTCTCTTCAAAGCCTCCTGGCACAAAACCTGTGCTTATTTGAAAAAAAGCAAATAAAAGGCTCCACAGGAACTCTAACATTTTTTTTTCAAATAAGTGGCACAAACCAATAAGAGAAATGCCTAAATCACACTTCCAAATGACAAAAATACTCAAAACGTTTTATATTTCCAGGATTTTCTAACAGCATTTGCCAATCTTTTGAAATGTAGATGAACATGAAGGGAAATATTTTTAAAAAGAGGCCCCCAACTTGAATGCAAACTTCCATACAATGCACAGTAGGTTTTAAAAAAAAAAAGATGTTGTAATCAGTCAAGCAAACAGGGCACGTAAGTATGAACTCGTAGGGAGAAGGGCCAATGCCCAGCTTATGCAAAGTGGCAGCTTCTCACTGAAAAAGGGTCCTGCTGCCAGCGAAGATGATGGGTGAAATAAGCCTAAATTCTGTTATCAGCGACAGCAGCAACATCGGTATAACACTACAGGATTGCTGGAGCTGCTGTACAGGTCTGACACTTCTCATGCGCCGTAAACTTATAGAAATGTGATTAATGAGCAAAACTGAGTGCTTTTTGCACTTACCCTTCTCATTCTGATTGATGACGAGAGGGCTTGAACACCTCTGCTGTGAGGACAGGCTGAGAGAGTTGGCGTTGTTCAGCCTGGAGAAGAGAAGGCTCCGGGGAGACCTTAGAGCCCCTTCCAGTCCCTAAAGGGGGCTACAGGAAAGCTGGGGAGGGGCTGTTTGCAAGGGCATGTAGCGATAGGACGAGGGGCAATGGTTTTAAACGAGAGCAGGGCAGGTTTAGATTAGACATTAGGAAGAAGTTCTTTACACTGAGGGTGGTGAGACACTGGGACAGGTTGCCCAGGGAGGTGGTGGAGGCCCCATCCCTGGAGACATTCAAGGCCAGACTTGGTGAGGCCCTGAGCAACCTGATCTAGTTGAAGATGTCCCTGCTGACTGCAGGGGGGTTGGACTGGATGACCTTTAAAGGTCCCTTCCAACCCAATACACTCTATGATTCTTTCAGAGTTTTTACGAGACACCTTGCACTTGAGCACTGAACTTGCTCTGGGGACCTGCATCGGGTGCCACTGGGCTCCCACTGCTGGGACAGGAGAGATCCCTCCTTTCAGATCCTTCTTACCCCTCTCAGGCCACTACCCGTAGTCTCCACGACACTTGTTTGACCTCTGGTAATGATTTTGAGGGACCCCAGAGGAACCCCTCTGAAGGCTGCTATTGCTGCAAAGCTGGGTGGAAGGAAGTACATTATCCAGTGGTCCACCCTTGAAATGGCCCAGATTTGACAGATGCGAGCGCCGAACCCCAAGGACAAACACCTCATAATATAAAAGTAACTTCCAGAATGTCAGCCAGCAATTTATTAAGTATTCAGAGATCATTAAGGTAACTTTGAGGTTGCTTTGCATTATCAGTTTGGTTTTTTTCTCTTTTTAATCAGAAAGTATTTATATATAAATGGCTATTCCATCCTGTTCTGTCTTCCTGTGTTTCAAATTCCACGAGATACACAAAATAGCACATCATGAATTAAAAACAGCACCAATAGGATATGAAAGTGTTAGCAGACCATACTCACAGTTCCCTATTGATTTTCCCTCCAATAGTATGAGATTAATAGGACAAAGGGCACTAATGCAATACAATGGAGATCTCACAGTTAAAATACCAGACTATTACATTGTAGTAATACCTAACACTGCTGTATTGAACTAGTGTGACGTCTATATAATATGATACAACAGTATGTGATGGTACATTAAGAATGCAAGCTAAATAGAAGTTGGGGTTTTTTTTTTATGTTAAAGAAAACAATATAGTCCTGCAAATACTGAGCAGGAAGGGAAAATACTGAGGATTAAAATAAAGGAAAATACCTTTACATTTAAGCCCACTACAGCGGAGAAGCATTAACTGAAGTTATTTTCTGTGGCTCAGTTTTATTATTTCTAAAGATGAGCTGTAGCTGCTGGGACTATTATCGTCATTTATATGGTTGGGGCTTGTGCAATATTTCATTGTGAACAGAGCACGCTTTTCATAGCCATGAGCCGGAGTACGTTACAAGAGGGTTTCTCTCCGTTATGAAAATCCGTATTGACTTAGCTGCAGAGCTGGCACCAAAGCGAAGCCAAACACAACCCAAGCAGGACTTCCACCCACAAATACCACAAGCAAATCGTTATTTTATGATACTGGAAGAGAAGGATCCTAGTGCCTAGTTTCCAGCCATGTGGCTAACGTTACGCCTACAGTTTTAACACCTGGGCACAGAAAAGAGTGAGAAACTTAACAACTCTCAAAACCTAAATATTAGCATCTATAATTGGTTCTATGTTTTTTTTTTTCCAAGTTTTTACTCAGTAGGCCTGTTTAGGAAATTGCTTTCACTTATGTGACATGAGGAGTTCTGATAAGGTCAGTATTTTCCTAGCTCAACAAGAGAGTTTAGAAGCTGGTCACCATGAACAGGTTTCACTGGATTTCCCTGTATGCATTTACAAGTCAAACTCAACGTGATTATGTGCTTGTGCTCAAAACGTGTGATACAAATACTTGCTTATGTTGGAGAATGGCCAAAGCCCAGGCACGAAAGATCAGTGTCAGTGTACCATCAACAATATCAACAACTACATTAAAACGAAAATAAATGCCAGAAATTGTTTTACTGGACACTTTTTCACAGTGCAATTTTTTAAAGTCGTCCAATACTTCCATTACTTTCACCTTCTGATCCGATAAAACCACTGTTGTCAACGAAACTGTCCACAGGCTCCAGGAATCAAAGAAATAGATCTCCATATAGAGATTTGGGCTGGGATTGTATTTATCACTGTGCTGTACATGTTTGCAATGTGCCGATGCACACATTGCCTGCTCTGGAGAAACATTGAACGTGGTGCTGGAGCCTTTTCTGTAAAATGTTATCACAATATTCTCAGCTAAAGAGTAAACTTTTTAATACACAATAAGGAAAAGATCTGTTAACTACTTTTAAATTGCAAGAACACAGCATCCTGTCAGAAGTTAAACATTAAGTGGTTTTAAAGAGCCTATTGTGCAGCTGTTTGGGGACGCTTGTTTAATTTCAATAAATGTCTTAACTGCCTGTAAAATAATAATATTATATTATAAAGCTATTCACTGTAATAAGTGGGCTTGTGACAACAATATCGGCATTTTAAAAAGTTCTGAGCTGCCACATCATCCTGCTCTTTGAAGAGGAAAAGAGAGCCTCCCTGTAACTCTCATTTTCAGCTTGGTCATTAGTTTCATAAACAGGATGAGCAAAATAAGCACTTTTAGGTATAATTATAGGGCAAACCTATCTTAGGCTGGGGAGCTGGAAGTATTCCTGCAATGGTATCTAAATTGCTTGGATTCAAAACACTGTCTCGTTAATTCTGCTCGAGGGGAACGAAGCAGGGTAGTGTATACGAAGCACAGCTGTATGCACGCGAAAGGATTCAGAACTCACTAATCTGGATGTGATCATACAAGTTTAATGTGTCACGAGCCAAAATTCACCCAGATCTTTGAGTTCGTGAATGGTGATACATGCGTCTTCTAAAGGGGACCCAAAGGGTAAGCAACCACAGGTAATTGCACTGAATCAGTATTTTTTTCTGCATAGCTATTACTGTACATAACTCATATTTCTATATATAGAATCATAGAATGGTTCAGGTTGGAAGGGGCCTTAAATATCATCTAATTCCAACCCCCCTGCCATGGGCTACGACAATTGTAACAACTCCACAACAACCGTTGGAGGCTATGGCCATCAGTTTGTCTCTTATCTGAGGAAAGGTGGGAAAAGATTTAGGAAGCCAAAATGTCCACTTTTTTACATTTGGGTTAAGGAATCTCTTAATCCCCTCCCATATCGGGGAAAAATGGAACATTTCAGTTGCTGATGCTATTACCAGCCTGCCCCACAACACTTAGTCTCCGCCTTTGGTATCCAAAGATGAAGGTCACCTTTCTGATGGATTTCAAAAGATCTCGGCAGTGCACAGACTTTGTTTGTGTCTCACTTGGGTGCTAGGACTGTTTTCCCCAGCAAACACAATTATTTCTTATTGTATGGAATATCGTGTCAGCTCAGAAACTAAATTAGCTGTTACCTGTTTTAGGAGAAGTGCATCTATCCCGCTCTCCTTCCACACACACCCCTCCCCCCAGTGTGGAATTAATGATACCAAATAATAAGAGAAGAAGTTAAATGCCGAAAAATTATCTCAGCTGTGTGATGGCTGGGCTAGCAGTGTGTCTGATCCTGCCCAACAGTTACTGCATAGAGAAGAGCAATAGTAATAATTAGAGGGGCAGAGGTTTTTAGCACAGAGATGGCTTATTTAACACTGAGAGGAGAAGGAAAAGGTCAAGACTGAGTGAAATCAGAAGGGCAGAGTGGAAAATTAATCTGATACTCCTGTTTGCCCCCTCCCCCCCCAACAAACGATCAATGAAAAAGAAAGTAATACAAAGTAAATTGAAAGGAAATCTTTTTAATGCAGTGCATTGGAAATGGCAAAGTTCACACTGTCTTACCATCAGATTGTGAGAGCTTGGCACAAAAAATAATTCAGCAGGATTTTTTCAAAGGACTGAATAATTTTTGTAGGCTTTTAACTTTTTCTGTTATGCAGGCAAAGTGAGCGCGAGGAGGAAAATCAGAGCCGGTGTCTCAGGGCAGTAATCTGATTGCCTGCAGGCATCAGCCATGTACTGATGTGCTTTACCCCCGTAACCTCGCTAAGCTGAGTAGACGCGTTGTGGTAGGTAAGATACATCAGTTCTTTAAGACCGCAGGTGTTAACATCCACCACCAGAGCAAGCTACCCTAGTGAACTGATTAATGGGCCAAGGAACCACGAGCTTTGCCTCTTTGGTGTTACTTAATCCAAGAAGTAGCTACGTGGTAGGAGCTCCTTCCAAAGGGGCTCCACACGAACCACGAGCGCCTCCAGTCCTGGTATCCAACATTCCCTGTTCCCAGCCTCAAGCTTATCTGTCCGATATTTAAAGACAAAAGATGGAACACACCTCCTTAAGGCAGCTTTGACCAGCAAAATCTCAGGGTCGGTGCTGCCCGTGGAATAACCGCAGAAATCAGCTTAACAGATCATTTCATTGACTGCAGGATGATCGGGGTAAAATTAGTCAATCCTGATGAGGGAGTCACTAGAGATATGTGTTTACCTTTCCAGCATTATAGTGTCTGTATTTGAAATACCTCCGCTCTCAGGGCATGCCTACTGTCAGAGCATATTAACGACACCCTTAATCACCAGGTTCTCTGTATTTCCATGCATATCTCTCTCTCTGGTATTTTTAATATATCTTGCTTCTGCTTTCAACTCATCCACAAAGCTGTCAATTTTCTGAAATGCTTCTCTCACTCTCTCCTTCTCCATGCACGTCTACATTTCTGATGATATGTGGATAACTCAAACGAAAGGCTGAGCATCCTGTTTTACAAGTGAGAATATTCAGTATTGCCAGCCTGTTTTGGTACATTTGAAGCTGTTTAAAAACTTGGTCTATTTGTGTGCAGTGCTGTAATGAGGTCTCATGGACAGCAAAAAACCCACCACACGTACCTCTGAGGAGCCACTCACAACCTCAGCTGATGCCTCATTTTAGGCTGGAGTCCTGGACTTTTTGTTCCTTTATAAAATTACATTTATTTTCTTCTCATTGTATTTGCCCTGATTTTTTTTTAAACATTTCTACTACCAGTCTCACAACCTTTGCCTTTTACATGCTGCCAAAAATACATCCATGATATTTAGAGGGAGCTGATTTATGGATGAATTATAGCAGATTAGATGAATAATAAGTGATTCCTAGCAGATTGACACCTTTTCTTTGCCTTTGCTGAAAAGATATTTTAGGTTTATCCCCAGCCTGCAGGAAACCTAAATATCTCTAAAAGGCAGAAGGACAACCAATATGGTAAAATCTATATGGTTCAACGAATCTTTTTTCCTCAACGAGTCTGGGCACAGCGGGACTCTTCTGTTTTGTTTTGGTTTGTTTTGTTTTATTATTTCTTTTCTTTATCTTTCTTTTCATCCAAGAGGGGAAATCTGCTGGTTGGCATCCCCTTCAGAGGGCATTAGCCAAACGTGCAGGTCCCTGTCCCTGCCAATGTCCCTGCTGGTCTCTGCTTCTAGCCCTCCATTGAACCAATGCTGCTCTGAGCTGCGCCTCTGCGACCTGCAAGAAAATTTGTCGTTTACCATTTACTGCCCAGGAAATCAGTTTGGGTGGGCCACATGACATGAAATCACCCCTCTTTTCAATCTCAGCACCCCAAAATTCAGGCCACTGTGGTTTTCCCTATTTACTTCTTTGCTCTCTGGAGACCTCCATGAGGTGCGGGGGAAATCACCTTAATTTTTAAAAGTTTACACCTTATCCTGCCTCTCGGATTGGTCTGTTTGCTCGGGACATGTGGCTGGTGTTGGAATAGCTGTAATATTTCAGGAGATAGGTCATAATTTCACATGGAGAATATAGGCTGAGCATAGATGAAATGCTGGAGAATCAAAAATTGTCTTCCCTAGCAATTCACTTGAGTAATACAGGTCTGGATTCTGAAGGTGCTTGCATTGGTTTCAAGTATTTAATGCTGTTTGGGATTCGGTCCCTAAAGAGAGAATAAATAGGTAGATTGGCAGAGTTATTTTTTAGAGCTATCTCCCAAGCATCATCTGTCCTTTACAGAATCCAGCAGGCTAAATAACAGTGTCGATAGAAGGACAGTTTTTGTTCTCTAAAGTAGGAGAAACTCCACAGATTACTGTCAAACATCAATGAATATATTTTCTCCTCAGATTCAGCAATCTCTTTTTAAAATCTGTGAGAAAAGCTACAAAATTATTTTGAAGCTAATGTCCTAAGGCACACACGTGGCAGCACATCTTAATTGTTTAATAAAAATGTGTTTAAAAGCTTGACATTGGATTATATTTTTGTTAACTTGCCTTCAGAAGAGGTGCACATAGGTGATTTTTCCTTTCCTCCCTAATATTTTGAATTTTGCACCTGGAAGTTGATCTCTGCCTTAACAACCTCAATTTTCCTGAAAACATTCCTCGGTTTCTTCTCTCTCCCGACGTCTATGCTGAAGATTGAAATACTCTAGCTTTTCTTAGCGTATTCATCCCTTGTACACAGAATCTTTACCTAAATTCAGCTACAGCAAATAAACCACAAGCAATAATTAAATAATTAATATTGACATTAAAATTCTTCACTCTTCAGCCTTCCATGCTGCAAGGGGAGCAATGGGAACTGCCATGGCGAGGAGGCAATACTGTATTTTAGTGTTATTGTTGGGGCTTTTTTTGTTTGTTTCTTGTCAATAAACTTGTGATAAGAGCACTTAAGTCACTTCCCTTGCTGAAAAATCAGGAGGAGATTGCGTGAAAAAGTTAATATTCTGAAGTACACAGGTCACGCTGAATTCTAAAGCCAAACCTTACAATAAAGGTAAAGCAAAAATATTTCTACTAAATATTTTTTATGGGTTTCTTGTTTGTTTTCTTTTCATTTATGGTATCATGAATAAAGAGATTGGTAAATCTGTATTGTACTTCCCTTTATTGTATAAAATGTGGACTCCGACAACATTATGCAAAGAGGAAATATTGACGTATTTCAGTTTGTTAAAAAAGAAACCATATAAATAAATAGATAAACAAAATCATGGTGGCAAGGAGAATTGTTAATGATGTGATGTCAGGGCTTACGTACTGATTTAGTGCCTGGCACATCATGTTCTGTACCTCTCCAATGATGCATTTTAGACATAATTTTTGAATGTAATGCAGTACAATTATACTACACATCCAAAAAATAACAACGTTTGGGAAAAAATCTGTTACCATTTGGAAAACATACCAAATGACGCCATAAACATATAAGGCTACTTAGGAATCGGATTTTTTTGGAGTGCTTTAGGTGAATAAATGCGACGTTGTATGTGCCACACTTGCAGTTTTTACTGTATGAGCAGATTTCTACTATTGCCGACTGCTCAGGAAGAAGATAGTCCTAAGTCCATGGACAGTGTGCGCTACCTGCTGTTGACTCTCTTTCATGCATCAGCCTAGGACCATGATTAAAATTTATTTGGTGAGCTGTCCGCTATGGAAATATCTGGACTTTGTGCACTCATATCACAATGGGGCCCAATCCTCTTTCCAGTGAGATTAACTCTGCAAGATCTCCTGGGCCGGGCACCAGGCCCTATATAGCAATAAAGTCATTACTTATGACTGAGAAGTCACCACTCATTACCGAAGACACTACCAGCTTACAATGAATAAACTGTGGACCCTAGCAAAACTGGAAAATGATTCATGTGATCCTGAACTAAAATGATTATAACACTTAGCCATGATGCAGCTCTACACATCCCTGAAGTGATGAATGAAGATGAATTAATTGCTCCTTCCAACACCCTGGGAGGAGAATCCTGTGAGAAAGCCACTGAAGGGTCATCAGGGTGGAGGAAAACTGGAAGATCCTTCTACAGAAATCCTCCCTTGGGGACACCTTGAGCTGGAAGGATGATATTTCTCCCTGGAGAAGGGCAAGGATGATGCCTGAAGATGTGTGGGAACACCTTCTTTCCCTCCAGCCCCATGTCTGTACCAGTGCCCACTGGTACATAGGACTGAGTTATAAGACGTATTATCTTTCCTTAATAATTCCTGAAGGGCCAGAGAACAGCAGACAGCCTATGGTGACAATTCCTACGAACCTATCCCTCCGTTTCTCCTCCCAGGAAAATGAAATCAATAGAACAACTGGTTCCCCCTTCTGTGACATAAAGACACAACCACGAGTACAATGAAGCCCCACCAGAGGCGTTTAGTGATGAAAGCTAAATGATGAGCAGCTCTCCCCATCACGATCACGGGGAGGAGAGCACAGGCACTGAAAGGACTTCTCCAGCCTTTTCAGGCAAACCGTAGCCAAGCCAAGAATGAAAAACTGCACTTGCTAAACTGAAATTCTTCTGATACATTGGCTCAGACTCACACCAGCACGTCTCTGTTTGACTTCCTGGTAAAACAGAAAGCTGAGTCTAATGGTGTTTTTAAACGCTCTTTGAAAATTACACTTGAAAGACACCTCCTCCAGTATTTTTCCCACTCCTCAACCCTCAAACCAGAAAAAAACCAAGAGCCATGAGATAAAATCCCAAACTAAAACAGAATACGTGACCTGAAAATATCTGTAGACGCTTTCTAAAGTTTGAACTGTTCTGTCTTTTTCTACTGTAGAAAACATGCTTGTTCCACATGTGTAAAAATTGATTGTACAGCACCCAGGGCTATTAGCCTTTTATGCCTGTAGCATCATGCCAACACGTATTTGAAATATTTTTTTTTTCTAATATGCTCTGCTTTGCTCCTGAGAACAATAATAACCCAAGCATCTGATATTTAAAGAAACAATAATTCTACGGGTCTGATCCACATTGCAGTTCTGGGTATGCTAACAACTCATTCATTATGTAAAAATGCTTCTTTTCATTATAGCTATTTTTCTATTTTTAATAATCTGTCAGCACCTTCATTCTAAATCCTGAGTACCAGTGGTTTGCAGCAAAACATCTTCAAAAATACCAAGATTTTTGACGTTGACGGAGAGAAGAGTTTGCAGAAGGCTAAATGGATATAAATACATGAAGGCAGGCGGTCTAGTGTGGGTAAATGGTTGGGAAAAAACCTCTTTGCTGGGTGTAATAGCAGTTTTGCTTTTTGGGAATGCATAAAGGTGAAATAAATTCGAGCTGCACAAATTGCAAGTCTGTGCTTTGTACCAGGGGCTATAGTGACACATCCAGAGTAACTATCTGTAGGATTTTTCTTTTATCACTAGGAAAACTGTGAAAGCTTGATTTTCTTCTTTCTTTCCTCAAGGTACGTCAGCAATACCACCACTGATGACAATGGTGTTATACTAGTGTAAAACTGGGGTGAGAGAGAGACAACCATCATCCTAATTTATTCCTTCATGTCAAGACATTATTTTCCTTTTAGGGCTCAGTCCTATGGTTCCCCGGCACGGCAACCACAACCAGTAGTACTGTGCCTGGCTAAAGGTTACTCGCAACAAAAAATGAAAAAGAGTTTGTTTCTTTGTCTTTTTTAAAATGTATACAGAAAACCCACAAGCCTCTTTGCTCCCTTTTTGTCCCCACAACTTTTTCCAGTACCAGAAATACAGGCTTTGTTGCACGCTGCGGTCAGCCTGGAGAAGCAGGAGTACACCGTCAGGAGGATGGCAGGAGCAAAGAAGGTGGAAGCAGGAACATTTATATTCAGATTCCCTTCTCCTTTTTATGCCCGTTCAATTAAAAACCTACAAAACAGCTGGATTAAAATACACACATTGCTCGCCCACCCTGCCGGGCAATTAAGGATGAATAAAGTTCAAAGTTCACTCTCCTATCATAGTTATTAAAGATATCCTTCCCATAAGTATTTATTTCCCTTAGGGAAAAAAAAAGGGAAAAAAATTAAAGAAAAGAGGAAAAAAAGAATACCAGCGAGATCTATGAAGCCAGGCACTGTTTCATTTCTGATTCCGCTTGCACAAAACAGATGAATCCCACTCTCACCAGATAGGGTGGTTTCATGTCATAGGTGAAAAGAAAATTGCTGTATTTCGGAGATGCTCGGCCGAGCCCGGGTGCGTACAGGAGGGACAGGTTTGTCATGGTTGTCTCCAAGCACACGGCATGGAGGACTGGATTTCTGACTTTCATAGCATCCTTTCTCGAAGAAGACACTAAAGCATTTCCCACCACATACCTCCTTATGGACAATTATGGTGTGCTCGTCACCCCCTTTTGTTTTTCCTCCAGAAGATGCCTCAGGCAGCATCTCCCTTCCCCTCTGCTGAGCCAACAAGGACATCCTCTGCTGTTCAGAAATGACTGACAAAGGCCAAGCCCTGAAGCCTTTCCTACGTGTAAAATCCCCACACTGCCTCTGGAAATTTCACCTAAGCAGCAATGGCAACAGTCACGGGTGAAAAACTGTCATCAGGATATTAACGAGCTATTTTCTTTTCACTGTGAAAAAGGCCAGACACCGAGGAAGGGCTTAGCGTAGAATAAGGTCCTGCATCCTATAACCATCCGGTAATAATATGTTTATTAATACAGGTATCCTTCATGCCATTTCTTTGATACGTCTTCTGTTTCTAGGGCAAGGATGTTCTTTTAAAACTGCCAGCCCTAAAATCCCGATAGTGTGTTACAGATTGCCTGGTGTTTATTGTAGCTGTAAACATTTAATGACTGATGATTAAATGCACAGTGAACTTATTAAAACCTGAAAGATTTAATTAAATGTACTTGGCAGGAGATGTAAATTTAAAATTAGTTTTAATAATTCTGCATGAAATGTAACATCTCTTGAATAGGTGCATCTAATCATGAGAGAGTTTTGTGTTTTTTCTCCTATTTTTAAATCTTAAGTTTTAATCCACTTTCCTGTTTCCCCTTCGAAATGATTTAAGGGGAAAAAGTAGAACAAAAATTGACAAATAGGCCAAATAATAATACATGCTCCTGGCAGGACCCATGATAGGAATCCTAAAAATATTCCTTTAATGCCACTTAAGAAATATCAGCAATATTTGTTTGAAGAAATAACATTACCGCAAACAAGAAAACTAGCAACTAAACCAAACAAGGCATTTTTGCTTTTTAGTTTGTTCCCCCAGGTTTTGGCTTGCACTAGCTTCACAGGAATAGTTGATACTAGCAGTGAAAACACATTCTTTATTCAGTATCTTCTCATTAGAGATTACTATGTGGTGGAAAACACATCAGCTTCCATCGTCTGTATAGCATTACTCCAGCTTGCCCGGAGTCAGTGTAATGTGTAATTTTAGTAATGCGGCATCATTAAAATCCACCTATTTCAGGTTTAGAGGTTCTACCTACATTCTGAAGCCATGGATAAATCAGTACCTCCTCGTTATCGTGTATGAAACACACACATTATTATATTTGATTCAGTTTAACGCATAGATGCTCTGATTATGCATAGTATTTAACACAACTTTTGCCGAAACTCTTATTGTGTATCATGCTTCTGTCTTATTGATTTTCCTTTTCTGTTTGGCCATCGTTAGTGCTCACATATGCTATATTTTGCCTGGGACACTGACTCCCCCAAGGGCCAGCATCCCTACCAACTTCTAGATCGGAACCCTTTGGAGCAAGCAAGTTTTAGATGTGATTAATTTATCCCCTAACGGCTTACTTCAAGGCACTAACAAAAGCCGAGTACTAAGCTAAGAATAAGAACGATGCTAATTTTCTGCAGTAATTGAAATACATAGACTAGCTTTGACTCTCTATACCTTGTTTCCCAAGTGCTGAGTCCTCAATTAACTCTTTCCTAATCGCCTCTCCTTAGTTTAGGAAAAGGTATCCCTTCCTCCCATCCTCCTCTTCAAATGACATCTTACATAGCAGAAAAATCAAACCAGCATTATAAATAACTTATTTACTGTGTAATTAATTCCTTTTCCAGATTGCATCCCTGTTTAAACGGAGGCGAGCGGAGAGGTTTCCAGTGTGCGAATGGGGGGGTGCACGTTGCACACCAATGCTGTGGCTTCTTATTTACATGTTGCTCATGTTTATGCAAGTTAAAGACAAATACAGCTGCTGATGCCTTCCCCGGCAACCCCAGGCACCGGCCAAGCTACAAAAAGCAGCCACAACCAAGCTCGTAACAAAATTTTCATGGAAAGCGAGAAGCGTTAATAGCCGGGGAGGGTGTGATGGGAGATCTGTGTGGTTTTCTTTGAAAAAATAGCCGACATTTTCAAAAAACAAATACCGTATGTTCTTTTCAGCTTCTTCAGTGGCTTTCATGTTATAGGAATATTTGCTGGTGATGAAAACGCCACGGAGCCAATCAAACTGCACTGCTACACAGCCCGCCGCGCTCGGAGCCCGGTGTTTAAAATAACCCTTATGCATTATTCATTAAGAGTTGATGTTTATGCAAATTACAGAAGCATGTGCCCACCTGGCCATCATGGGTTAATAACAACAACAACAACAACAACAACAACAACAAAGATGATGATAATACAAAAAAAAAAACAGGCGCAGCCTCTCCCTAAGCAAACTATCAATCTTTGAGCCATCCCCAGAATCTATATACAATCAATGATAACGCTCCTTCATTAAATGCATCCAAGAATTGCAATCCTTACCTGGTTAGCTCTGTAGGACCCTCAGGTTTTCTGGATGAAATAACTGACTGTGCACGCAACCAATAAAACTGAACTGAAAAGCTGATTAAGGGCACTTACTTAATGCAAAGCCACTCACTGAATATTCATATGGTGCCTGTGTTTATGCAAATTAAAGCAAAAGAAAGCCCAAGGGGATTGGTTGCCATAGCCTACAAACACTGTGAACAGCAGAAAGATAGAGAATAGGAACAAATAAATCTGTGAAGGAGAGCAAGGAGTATAGTAAAATATTTAAAGACTTACATGAATAACAGTTTTTAAAAGCTTTATCTAATCACACCATTTTTAGGTCTATCAGGTATTTTTCTACAATGTGCGATTCTGTAATTATCGTCATCGTACAAGAGAGTATCACTAATGTTTGTCAGCTTTATTTATTCTGTAACTGTGTAAGCAGAGTCCTTAAGCATATCAAGCAGGTGAAAAAATAATTACAACAAAAAATTATATTTTAATACATTAGGAACAAAACCACAGGCTTGTGTTACACTTTATTAAGTCTTTAATTTGAGGCTGCCTTCTCAAGTGAAAGGATAGAGAAAAGTAGAGTGTGCCAGTGGGACCCCACTAAAAAGGAAATTTAGCTCCTTGCTATCTTAATTTAGATGTGTAGCTGCTTCATTCCAGATGCAGGCTCGCATGTGATATAGCTAATATTATTCTTGCACTGGGCTTTTTCTCGGTCTGAAGAAATTTTGAAAAGACCATGCTTTCTTACAACTAAAAACTAAAATACATGTGAAATTTACATAAAATGCTACTTCTCAAATCAGGTTCAAATATACCGATTCAAGTTCTTAATATGGTAATCAGTAAAACTGATAATGCTTTTTTACAATGACATATTTTAAAATCTGAAAGATATAGTACATCAGCATTGCCATTTCCCTGGTAAGCAAGAATATATATATATATATATATATATATATATATATATATATATAAAAATCCTACTCTTCTGTAGTATATTACATTGTAACCTTTTCCATTTATTTCTATCAACAAAT
Organism: Rissa tridactyla; assembly: GCF_028500815.1. Taxonomy (NCBI): domain Eukaryota; kingdom Metazoa; phylum Chordata; class Aves; order Charadriiformes; family Laridae; genus Rissa; species Rissa tridactyla. The sequence goes on from NC_071497.1 coordinate 6,218,966, forward strand.
TACACTTTCAGGAGAGCTTCCCATTTGTAGATAAACGTGCATAAATAGTGCCATTGTTATTCAAGTTTTAAGACAGATCAGATGAAACCATCTCATACAAGATATTTGAATTACTGATCAATAAGTACATCTGGCTTTTAAGTTTTCTGTGATTTCCACTGATATCTATTGGCTGCTGTTAGCAGATAACTTTTCAGGTGAAAAAAACCAACAACCACCAAAACAGAGCCCAGCAGAAGATGCTCCTCCATGGGCACACAAGAACAGGGATTGCTGGCTTATAGAATCATAGAACCGTAGGGTTGGAAGGGACCTCTGGAGATCATCTAGTCCAACCCCCTGCCAGAGCAGGGTCACCCAGAGCAGGTGGCACAGGAATGCGTCCAGGCGGGTTTGGAATGTCTCCAGAGATGGAGACTCCACCACCTCTCTGGGCAGCCTGTGCCAGGGCTCTGCCACCCTCACAGGAAAGAAGTTCCTCCTCATGTTTAGGTGGAACTTCCTATGCTCAGGTTTCTGCCCGTTACCTCTTGTCCTGTCGCTGGGCACCACTGAAAAGAGCCTGGCCCCATCCTCCTGACACCCACCCTTTCAGTATTTATAAGTGTTGATAAGATCCCCCCTCAGCCATCTTTGTTCCAGACTGAAGAGACCCAAATCCCTCAGCCTTTCTTCATAAGAGGGGTGTTCCAGTCCCCTCACCATCTTGGCAGCCCTTTGCTGCACCCTCTCCAGCAGTTCCCTGTCCTTCTTGAACTGGGGAGCCCAGAACTGGACCCAGCACTCCAGGTGTGGCCTCACCAAGGCAGAGCAGAGGGGGAGGATGACCTCCCTCCACCTGCTGGCCACACTCTTCTTGATGCACCCCAGCATGCCATTGGCCTTTTTGGCCACGAGGGCACATTGCCGGCTCATGGTCATCCTGTTGTCCACCAGGACTCCCAGGTCTCTTTCCACCAAGCTGCTCTCCAGCAGGTCACCCCCAACCTGTCCTGGTGCAGGGGGTTATTCCTCCCCAGGTGCAGCACCCTGCACTTGCCCTGGTTGAATTTCATAAGGTTCCTCTTTGCCCAGATCTCCAGCCTGTCCAGGTCTCTCTGTATGGCGGCGCAGCCTTCCGGTGTGTCAGCCACCCCCCCCAGCTTTGCGTCATCAGCAAACTTGCTGAGGGTGCACTCCATCCCTTCATCCAGGTCATTGATGAATATATTGAAGAGGAGTGGACCCAGTACTGACCCCTGGGGAACACCACTTGTCACTGGCCTCCAGCTAGACTCTGTGCCCCTATCACTACCCTCTGAGCTCTGTCTTTCAACCAGTTGTCTGGTTGAATGGACAGCCTTTCAACCTTACTGTCCATTCATCAAGCCCGCTCTTCCTCAGCTTCCCTATGAGGATGCTGTGGGAGACCACGTCGAACGCCTTGCTGAAGTCAAGGTAGACCACATCTACCGCTCTCCCCCCATCTACCCATCCAGTCATGCTATCATAGAAGGCTATCAGATTAGTAGGAAGCTTGTAGGAAGCTGATGGGCTTTCCTTCCTGGTAAGATGAGTTGAGATCAAATGCAGCTTCTCAGAATGTGGAGTGATGGTCCTGCTGCAAGAAATCGAGGTATACCCTTGGCTTCATCACCATGGAGACTCCACTGCCAGTTTTGCTTGTGAAGACCATCCCATTCTCAATGTTTCCACTAGTCCTAGAGAGGACTGTGGAATTTGCTGTACCAGTTTATGACTTCTGAGTTGATGCCGTTGCTTATTGGGAGATTCAGGACCACGCAGCAAGGCTACTGGCTGCAAGGTGCCAGTGGACATGTTGGTACCTGAACAAGGGCAAAGAGACTCTTTGGCCATGGGATGCCAAAGCTCCTTGTGGGTGGCACAAGGCATGAAGCAGAGGGCCCTAACAGGTAAGAGACAGGCTGCTCAGAGCAAAGAAAGGAACCAGGCTCACCTACTTGGATGACAATGAATTCCTGCCTGGCTGAGGACCTCTAAGGGCAAGAAAGCTAACCATGATAGGGAAAAAAAAAAAAAGTGAGATGCCACACAGCCTGAGAGAAAGCTGTGTCTTGAAAGATGAACTTTCCAAAAGGTCAAAAAATTCTGTAGGAGTAGAAATGCATTTATCTACGTCTAATCATTTGTCTTGACTTACATGAAGGATAATTGTGCTTACAGATCCTTAGAAAGCCTATGTATCTTATGGCATCAACATCACCGCAGATATCCAAGTAGTTAAACGGAAAATGCAGAGTGCTCACATGTTTATGAAAGGCTGGGTCCTCAACGTAAGAAAAAGAAAGGTATCTGAGGACAAGGGCAGTTGGTTGCAGGGGCAAGGATGGAGGGCAGAAGGCCAAGAGAAGAGGCAGTCCTGCATTCACTCCTATACAGAGGAGGCTTGTAACAGGAACTGGGGTCTCATGATCAGTTGCTTAATAAAGGTCCAGTAGGAGATCAATCAACTGGTGAATATAACTATATGCATTTAAAAAAAATAATAGGGAGAACAAACACACACTGATTTCCTCCGCATCACCCACAAAAAAAAAAAAAAAAAAGGAACACAAGGACTTTTCTATTTTCAAGGCAGGCATGCGGCAATTTCGAATTATTCAATGAAGTTTTTGGAAAGTTCATGAAGATCTAATAGGACTCAAGTGCTTCCAAGTTTTTCCATTTCTCCTTAAGAGAAATAAGTCTAAAAAAACTCTTGTTTTCAGAGAAGAAGTGTCTTCCCATGTTGGACACAACGCCAGCTGCAACATCATAAATATTCATCCGTGGACCGAGCTGGAAGCACATGTGAGCATTGATGCAATGATTTGGTGCACCAGCACCTCATTCATAAGATAAATGGGTATGCAAACAAGCAGGCATATGTAGGAAGTAGAAATGAGAACAGAATATGAAGAAATTGTGAGGGGCCTTAATCAACTTTTTCACTTTGCGAGGACCACAGTTTGGCTGTCAGCAGCTAGTTTCCCAATGGATTCAGTGGGGCGGGATCAGTTGTGGGTGAGTGAGGTGGTGTTGGCTTTTCCAGCAGTCTTTAGTCTTATTCTCAGGTACTTACATGCATTTATTTCGAACACTTTGCACAATGTGGTTCAGAACGTGCTATGGAGCTAGCTGCTTCTTTTTCCCTTTCTTTTTTTCTTTTTCAAAAAAAGAGAATTTAAATTTAAATGGAATTGGAAGTTGACAAAGTCCTACTTTTTCAACTCCAGCTTTAGCACAGATGTACGTATATGACCTGATTCTGTGAAGTGATATTTCTGCACTGTAGTCCTGTCAATCCCTCACCTTTCAGGAACACTAAACCAATAAAGTAAATTATTTTAAAGAATAAAGAAACTGAGAAAATCCAATCTATAAATTGACTTCTTTGTTCTGCTGATTGACTAAATGATACTTAAGTCATCTCTAAGTGCCTGGAGAAAAATAAAAGGCATTTCTATTGTGAAGCTGAACAATTAGGCGATTGTAAAGCATGGAATGGCAAAGTGGAAAACGCATGGTAATAAAGTTTTCCATTTTTCTCTCCCCCATTTATTTATTTATTTATTTATTCTACAGCAAATGCCGTAAGTGGAGCAGAAAAGGAACTTCATTTTCTAACCTCTGGATTAGTGACAATACTGGAGATTTAGCTACTTTCCAGAAGCCCACATGTGGAAATGACTATCCCGCCACTATTTCACCATCATTTAGATAAAGAGGGGAGAGCTGTGCTGGCTTGCCCTTTCCTGCAGAGACCACGTGCATCTGTTTAACCTCAGGCGTTAACGCTGTTTCCAAAGTTGAATGACAGAAAGACATGCAGAAGAAAACACTTCATACGCTCACCCAAATGGTGCGTATCTCCTGGATGTCCAAGGCAATAAAAATAGCGACTCACACCGCAAAACCCTACTGATGCGTGACTCAAACCACGCTCCCGAGGATTTCACCTCACATTTTGGAAAAGACAGTGTTGAAGACGTCTCCATAACAACAGGTTTGTTGCTTCTTGTCAAAGCAGCATGTCTGCACGGGATTCAGCTCCCTGCATCAGCTCATCTCTCACCATTTTCCCTTCCTTCCTTCAGCAACATTTCCTCTTTTCATATTTTTCTGTCTCCTTCTCCCTTTATCCTTCTCTTGTCTCTCAGCTGCTGTCCTAATAACCAAATGTTTACTCCTAGTTAGTGACTTTCCTGCTCTTCCCACCCACACCAAAGCCCATTTCAAATCCTCCCTCTCCTGGCATCGTCATTCCATCACTAGCTATTTGTGAGACAAGGGCAGTATATACCCATGCCAACGTAACTGCCCAGACACATTGCGTCAGGAAAGTTTGACCCCATGTAACATAAAGATAGGTTAGGCATCATGGGAAATTAGACCCAGCTGGGAAAATTACAAGGGAACAAAGAGGAAACATAAGGTTGTGTCACATACCATTGAAGAGTCAATAGAGAAAACTGAGAGGTGGCCACTCAAAAATTACACAAAAAACATTCCAACTCTGTTTTAAAGAAAGCAATTATACCATAAACCACCACAGAAATGCCTGGAAGATTCATCCATACCAAAAAAAACCAAGAAGTGAACTTTTTGTGCTAGTGGAAGTACTGACTTCTGAGATAAGAAAACCATTACCTCCAAACAGAAGTAAAGATTAAAGAGTGTGGAGGGCTGTGGGGGTGTGTGTGAGGGTGGAAACGCTTTTACAGTGTTTGTGCCATTAGCTTGGATGAGACAAAAATACATTTGCAGGGCAAACCTGCTATGATGAGGGTAAGGGGAAATTTGTGCTGCAGACAAACATTTTTTTTATGAGAACTAGTGCAAGATGGAGGAGAAATGAAAGAGCAAACATTTATTTTTACGACCTAATGGGATTTTAGAATTAAGCACAGCAGGTAGCAATATGCTGCACTATTTAAAAAAAAAAAAAAAAAAAAACATTGCATGAACGTACATGAAAGCCTTCTCTCTTTTCAAAACACTCTGCTGTCACCTAGGGTATGGGAAATCAAAGCGCGGGATAGCAATGGACTCAACGTCTCTTTCCACAGGCAAGTGGTACAGTAAGGGCATTTGGAGACAGGACTAGAGCCACAATCCAGACTAGAAAGAGAAAAGAGTGAAGGCCCTACTTTCAAAAATCACCTCTGGATTCCAATTTCTTGATACCTCCTGCTCCAGGAGGTCTGCCAATAGCTGCTTTGAAAAGTATCTGCTCCTAGAGGAATTTTTTTTTGTGATCACTACACCCGCAGGTGGCCCTTTGAATGGACACACAATGTAATATGAGTATAAAAATCTCACTTTCAAGCAACATAAAAGACAAGGTGCCACTGGTAAATGTGTTCACAGGGAAGAAGAAAAAAAAAAAAAAAGAGGGAAAAAAATAGATTAACTGATTCTAGTACTGAAACATTGTTCTGTAACATGAAGGTACAGATTATGTGCTGTGAACAAAGTCCTGCAAGGTCTGGAAACTGGCTCCCTGGGTTGGAGCTGAGGTCCCCTGTGGAAGGTATAATTTTGCATAGGAACTGAAAAAATAAAAGTAATTACCCAAGTCTGTATGTGAAAGGTGTCAAGGCTGGCAGTGAGTGTTAATAATCTGATATATGTTTTATACCACTTCTTTAGTGAATGTGATATATATGATATTCAGCAGCAGGAATAAAAAATTAAAGAATTTCAGTGTTTGCCTTTTTTTTTTTTTTCTTTCCTTTGAATAGCAAGTGTTCTGTATCTCCAGGTTGCTAGGGATGAATGACCTAGTCAGAGAGGGTCTGGGAAAGTGGTGAAGAGTTTCCAAGGATTCGTATTGTCCCTTTAGAGAGGGGAAAATTCAGAACAAAGGATGGCTCTTGTTGGGATGCTCATTCTCGGAGCACAAAAGAATGTTTCTCTCCCCTACTTTACTTTATGATAGAATTAATAATGACTAAAGATTCTTCAACCTTTTTCAGCCTGAACCCATACGTGGCTTTTAGCAGAAATTAAAAACTTGTGGGGTCAAAAAGCAATCTGTCTGTCAGTCCTCTGTCTCTGAAAATTTCATCTTAGGGACTCAAAATCAAGCACAAAGAATAAACCTGAGTACGGGCTATCTGCCACTGAGACATAAGATTCAAGCGTCTTTTTTCCTCCTGCCTTTCAGTCTTCCAAGTATTTTTTTTTAACCAATTAGCTGAGGGAAGGCAGGGAATGCAACATGGACAAGTTCCAACTGGAAAGCTTGAACTTTCCAGATATATGAGCGCTGTCATCTGTACACACTACAAAACCCAATGTACTTCCTAATAGAGCAACAGTGGGTTTATAGAGCATGTGGGTTTATTTGCTTTTCTTTTCCTGAAAAGAGACAACAGTTCCCACACAAGGTCTACAACACAGTTTCCTAACACGGTTAATACCCCTTTTTTTTTGTAACCTGAGAAAAACCCATCTGAGAATGCTGGGTCTCCATTTTCTTTGGAAATACAATCAAAATACTGTCCCTTTCCTATGTACCATACACATGGCATGGAAAGGTTGGTGCTTTGATGAACAGTCAACATATGCCAACAAAGCTAACACATTCGATATCAAAATCCATACTGAAGCATTCTCAGCATTTCAGATACTCCTCTTGCTTCATGCCTCAAAGAAATTGTTTTCACGACTGAACCAAGGTGACAAAAAAAAAATGTTTATTTTATGTAAATCATGTAATAGAACAAATTGATATATCTGTTCAGAATAGTTTTTCAGAAAGGGATGTTCCCTGAAGGATGGAGTCATTCAGAAAAGCTTTCAGAAACCAGCACGCTTACTATATTCTTCTTTTTTTTGGTTCTTTATCAGATTGTTCCTAAAGACAATTCTTACGATGAGGCTACGTTTCCCATTTTGCCAAAGGAAGTGACCTGAGAACAGTTGTAGCTCTCTCTCTCGACAGTCAGATTGATGACAACAAGAAAAGGGTTTATAACTGGTGACTTGACAGCAGATGAACATCACAGCCAAGAAGTCCCAGACACAGCATACACTACGAACAGGTTACAAGGGAAACCACAAAAGGTGCTGGTGTCAAAGGGCTCCCAGGGTGCCCTTGCTGATGTAAGCAGACAGCTTTTGGTCCCTCAGGGAAACCTTTGGGGAGGGCAGCACGTTGGCCAGAAAAAATACACCCAACTGCTGCTTTGATAACGGTGTAGTTCACGCATTACACACCCCTGTTTTAATATGAATACAATTCTATAGATATGGGTCTTAATGGGACATACTCAAAGTCTAGTAATTATACTTTCAAGAAAATCTTACAAAAGAGAAATTGAATGCAATGCTTACCAATTAACCTGCCTTTGATAATGGTACACTGGAGGAAAACCATAAAAGCCATTTTTGTGTCTCAAAAAGCTGAGGAAAAAGTAACATCTTGAGAGACCTAAGGTGGCATTTGTAGGCAAAAGTGTTTGCTCTCTGCGGTGTGCAATAAGAGCTGTTGGGCTGTTTGTTGTTCAAATAGGCTATCCTTGGCCAGTGCTTGAAACTGTCATTGCTAATAGAAACCACAGACCTATTGGATGCCTGTGAAGGTCTCAAACTCTGGTGCTCAGTCATCACAGCTATCAATATTTTAGACCAAGTTCAATAAATACGTTGCTTTCATCACTTCAGTGAAAAGAACAGATAAGTGCAACTTTCATGACCGTAAAGTGGAGAAAAAAATTTGAGACGTGAACAAAGAGATCAGAGCCCTGTCAAGATTTTTGTAGTCTGTGAACGCTACAGATTTTAATGCTGTCTGTAGGTGTGTTGGGTGCTTTGCAGCCATCAAAAATGAAGCTAAACATAATAACCATGTGTCAGAGTTCAATGAGTAAAAATATTCTTCAGCTATTAGTTGAAGGAGTGAATTCATTATAACATCTAATTTGGGAACTGTTTCAACACTGGGAGTTTGCAAAGTGCATTTGAACATTATTGGGTTCTTATCCTCTAGAGGAAAGATTAAGAAAGAAAAGAGGATGGAGGATACAATACAAAATATGCAAAAGAGCCTTGAAGAGAAAAGAAAGACTATGTTTTTTCAAATTTGGTCTTCCTTGTATAAGCGGTTGTATTCCCTGTGTCTGTGCAGGACCTCTGTGTACATGCACATATGAACACATCTCCAAAGAGACATATAAGTACCTCAATGATCATTTATATTTAAAATCCTGAAACTCCATGGTTTCACTAAAAATCTGCGTAACCACTTTTGCAATTCTGAGGTTTCACTAAGAAATAAAATTGCTAATACAAGTGAGAGCTAGCTATTCTATCTTTCTTAACAAAAGCAAGAAAGTCTCTGTAGGGGCCCAGAACCCAGTCCTTCAGAATAACTCAAATATTCATATCAAAATGAATTACAAACAAAATTGAAAATCAGAGAGCATCCTACTTCACTTTATAACTGAAAAGGTACGAACAACTTTCAAATTGCCCCTGTGAATTGTAGAACTGATCTACTAATGCAGCAACACTAGAGCATGACAGGTCGTCATCTCCAGACTTTGCAAAAACCTGACATTCAAGATACGATACACCTAAACGATTACAAAAAGTTTCACAGGCAAAGCATGAAGACTTTCTGATCCTTATAATCAAACTTCACTGCTGTAAAAATCTGGCCAAAAAAATCTTTTAAGTTTTTCAGTGGTGATTGGGAAAGACGTATTTTTATTAGTTTTCTTATATTGTGCTCTGAAAAAATCCATTTTCACAGAAAAGAAATTAAGTAAACTGCTGGTGATTGAAAATTAGGGGTAATTTGTGAGAAATATTTTCCAAAAAATATTGCATTTGTCAAAATAAATAATAAAAAAAAAGATTACTGCAACACATTGCTCCTATAAGGCCATGATGCATTATGTTTTTCACTTTTACGTTATAGTATAAATCACAATATAACACTTATACATATAAAAGTTGAAGTAGTAATAACCATCTGAAAATAATTCCATAAAAGGTTAATTTTATATTAAGTAGAAGTTTCATATATTGTATTTTTATGTTTTAGAAAGGCTATTGATATTTTTTTGTGGTGATAAAAACAATTTTCAGGAAGTTGGCAGCCCAACTTTTCTTTTGCATCAGTGATGAGAAAAAATTGTCAGAAATCTCTGCAAGGGAAAAGGAAGTCTCAAAAAATAGTCTAAATACCAGAGCGCTGATGTGCTAGGGTACCACAATAAAGAGGAAGATGGAAGAATTTCTCTCCTGTCCTCATCAGAGGGTCTTTCATACATTTTTCTAGGGACAGAGGGTAAGATGAGAGCAGATTTTTTTAATTACCAGAGTTTCTGGAAGCTGATATAAGATTAAATGAGCTGTAAAGGTGAGAGAGGAAACAGACTGAAGTCCTTACTTCTGGCCAAATCTTGCAGCTTTTGGAGTGGCAGCTGTAACTCTTACGAGTTTATCAGAAGTCTCCTGCTATTTGGAGATTTCATTGAAGAGCCGGTGGCTGGTATCAAGAAATTGCATGCGACTTTCCACATCCTTTTTTTTTTCTAATGAAAAGCCAAGTTTCCATCCCTCCTGACTCTGGAGAGAAGCTCGCAGATATGAAGAGAGTGCAAACACAGAGCCTCTGCACAAAGACTTCTGAAGCAGAAGGCAAATAAAAATAACCCAAGATGACTATATATATATTTCCAGCTGCTCCTGTGATTTTGGGACTCAGATGGTGGATGGCCTTGGGTCAGAAGTATTGCTGTTGCAGGCTAAGTCTGAAGCCCAGACTTCAGCCCTGCTCCCATATGACTAATCCCATTTGTTCTGTGATCTGAGCTATGCGTTTTCCCTCTGATTTCCAGTGTTTAAAGATGCTCTGCAGCAGGGTCAAAACTCAGAGGTGGAAATATGCTCGCTGTGACAATTTCACCATAATATTACCCGTGTGATTAATAAAATAACTCACCTCAGGGGTAGCTTGAGTGGATGCTGCAGAGCTCGTGAGATGAGAAAAGTTGCCTCATTAAAATAATTCGAAAAAGAGCAAAAATAGAGAGCCTTATTTTACATCCCTGCATTAAACTATGAGAAACTCAAAAGGTGGAATGGAAAAGTGGCATGGACAAAGGGGAACACAAACAGCAAGAGACACCAAAACTCTGGCAGGAGTTTCTGCTAACTCTACCGAAGCTACAAAGTGCTTCGGGAGTCAATTTTTCTCCTTTTTCTGACCACCCAGAGGGACAGAGTGCCTCAAGAGGAGCAACAGCAGCAGAAGCACATAAAAAAACAGATTACCTTTGATTTTGTAGGATTTGGGTCGATGATTCAGCCTATCTGAGGGAGGTAAGGAATAATTTCTGTACAGCTACAACACACAGTTAAAACTAATGACCCTTCTCCTGGGAGCAGACATCCTCCCAGGAGCCAACACTAAGATGTTACCTGATAAAGATGAAGAGATTTTTGCACTTGTTTTTTCGGTTCTTTATGAAGACAGGTTTCCCTCCTAAGACCACTGAATCTTTGTTATTGTTCATCCCAACATTTTTATATAAAGTAAAATATTTCAAAAAGTGGTACAATATTCGTGATGTTCCTATGAGCAAACAGTATGTTGGCTGTATGTGTATATTGGGGCTGTTGGTGGATGAGAAGCTCAACATGAGCCAACAGTGTGCGCTGGCAGCCCAGAAAGCCAACTGCATCCTGGGCTGCATCAAAGGAAGCGTGTCCAGCAGGTTGAGGGAGGTGATTCTCCCCCTCTACTCTGCTCTCGTGAGACCCCACTTGGAGTACTGCGTCCAGCTCTTGGGCTCCCAACATCAGAAGGACATGGACCTGTTGGAGCAGGTCCAGAGGAGGGCCACAAAGACGATGCGAGGGCTGGAGCCCCTCTGCTGTGAGGACAGGCTGAGAGAGTTGGCAGTGTTCAGCCTGGAGAAGAGAAGGCTCCTTGGAGACCTTATAGCGGCCTTCCAGTACCTGAACAGGGCCTACAAGAGAGCTCGATAGGGACTTCTTACAAAGGCATAATGGCTTAAAACTGGAGGAGGGCAGATTTGGATTAGATATCAGAAAGAAATTTTTCACTCTGTGGGTAGTGAGCCCCTGGCCCAGGTTGCCCAGAGAAGCTGTGGCTGCCCCATCCCTGGAGGTGTTCAAGGCCAGGTTGGATGGGGCTTGGAGCAACCTTGTCTGGTGGGAGGTGTCCCTGCCCAGGGCAGGGGGGTTGGAACTAGGTGATCTTTAAGACCCCTTCCAACCCAAACCATTCTCTGATAAGTATATACTGCCAGCATCAAAAAACCACACTTATCTCTGCTTACGCTGACTCCACACTTAAGGTGATATGGTCACAGATCACCATGGTCCTAGCAAGCCCTAAGATGAGAGTGGAGGCTGAAAGCATGGGCACATGAGACCTCCTAGCACAACCAGCATGGGAAAAAATGGGAATAAATTTATTACCATGGGCTGCTGAAATGGAGCCATGGCAGAGAGGACTTCATGGAGACCAGGAAATGCCAGGTGTTGTCTGGGGCAATCTTCTTGGCGAAGTTCAGTAGTGGATAGCCCAGAAAAACTGAGGGCACCCAGCTGATAACATTTCTGTCCAATCATCAAGCCCCAAATGACTCTTTGTTTTTCACTGCTGTTGTTATTAGTTGCACTATCGTAGCAGCAATAGTCACAGTGACAGATCTAGGCTTTGTGCTGAGCAAAGAAGAACCAAAAAAAAAAATATCTCTGCCTCAGAAGAGTGTACGATAAGTCGGTACAAGTCAGGGATACCACCTGAAAGACAACAGTTATCTATACATGGTCATGTTTTCTGTAGATACCACTGTAGTCTTCCCAGGAGGCTATAACTTGGTTATTGAACCCATCAACTCCTTCTTCTTTCACAGGGAAACAAGGCTTGTACCTGGAAAGAAGCTGCTGAGATGAATTGACAGTGCTGGAAATGAATGTCTGGATTTTATTTTCTCTTTGCTGATTTCCCACTGATTTGTTGTCCCTTTCATGTCACCTCTCAGCCTGATGGGGAAAGGTGTCAGCTGGGAAATCTGCCTCTCCTCACCCTTTATTTTTCCACATATTTTAATAACTTCACCACCAATTTCTGACCTGGCACTAGCTCCTTACTTTTACTTGAACAAGATCTTTTGCTCTGTTACCTTCACTTGCCATCCTTCACAAAGTCCTCACTCTGCATTTGCATATCCCTAACATTATTTGTGTTATCTAGAATCCCTACAAAATAATTTGTGTTGCTCAACTCTTTGGTCTGCAAGCTTTTCTTACCTTCTTGTATGACGTGAAGCATAAGGAGGATGTTGTGCTGTAAATCTAGACAGCACCAGCACTCATTACTTTCTTGTAGCTTCGGCAATTTGATCAATCTTATTGCATGAACCAAACAAAAAATTGAACAACTTAATGTAGCTCATGTGCTATATCAAGCTGTGAATTTACAATGGCCAAAAGCAAAATTTAAATTAGACAACTAAATATCTGAGCTCGAACTCTGCTCTTTCTGCATATCCTCACTAGTGAAGCTTGAGTGTTCAATTTTATGAGAATGTTCAATGTTATTCAATTCAACGTTACGAGAAGATGAAAGAATACAGACCTGAACTAAATCAAGGTTTATTTTTCAAAGTAAAGCACATATTTGTGAAACAGTTTTCTACTATTTGTTCATTTCTGTTAGCCAGCCAGTGATCAGGGACTTAAATCCTGAAAATGTTCTTTTATCCCTTGGTTCTGATTCAGACCAGAGAACAAGCCATTGCTACATTTTTATATTGCTTCTGTGTTGTGGCCAGGGTGAGAACAGAAACTCAATAACCTTTTTCAAAGTCCTTGACTTTTTGGAAGGCTTTCAAGTCCTTCACAGCAGAACTAGCTTCCTGCTCTCATTTCACATGGGTCACATTGCTCAGCATCCTCAGATTTATGGAGACAGTAAAACGTTGCTGCAAACCTCATCTTCTGCTCTACTCTTTTGACCACATAATTTTTTTCTATGGCCTCCTGCTTTAGCTCCCCTTTTCAAATACTAGTTTTGTTTCCCACTTTCAAAGTTGTGTACAGACTTGGGAAGCTAGATCTCATTCTCAGTCCACGAAGCCACTTCCCTGTGTATCACTCAAATTCTTTCTCATTTTCTCCCATACCAGTCCTCATACTTGCAAGGAGTTCACAGCAGGATTTATGTTCCCCGTTTCAGCGATGAGGTGGGGGACCAGAAAGGATGGAGCACCTCTCCTATGAGGACAGGCTGAGGGAGCTGGGGGTGTTCAGCCTGGAGAAGAGAAGGCTCCGGGGAGACCTTAGAGCCCCTTCCAGTACCTGAAGAGGCTCCACGAAAGCTGGGGAAGGACTCTGGGTCAGGGAGGGGAGCCATAGGATGAGGGGTAACGGTTTTAAACTGAAAGAGGAGAGATTTAGATTAGGTATTAGGAAGAAATTCTTTACCGTGAGGGTGGTGAGGCACTGGCCCAGGTTGCCCAGAGAAGCTGTAGATGCCCCTTCCCTGGAAACATTCCAGGTCAGGTTAGATGGGGCTTTGAACAACCTGATCCTGTTGAAGATGTCCGTGCTTATTGCATAAAGGTTGGACCAGATGGCCTTCAAAGCTCCTTTCCATGCCAAACCATTCCATGATTCTATAAGGGCAGCCCTTGTGTGTCGGTGCCATTTAAAACAGCTGGGGATCCGCAGGCTGTAAGTCATTCTCATTTTGGTTATGAAAAGTAAAACAATGGGTTCTGTAACTTTAAGAAAAGAGGTGCAACAGAGTCATTTGGAGGCATCTGGGATTTCCAGCTCAGGAGATACTGGAGGAGACCAAGGTTGCAAGGAGATCCTCCTGGCTTACCAAAACAGATCGGGGCAGGTTCATGTTGTATTTGTTGGTTGGGGTCCTCTTCCCATGCATCTACTGCAGATAGTAACCTTGGCTGAAAAAGGGAGATAGACACACTCCCATAGCTACATATATTATACCTGTTTGGTTCAGGGATGTTAACGGTAAGAGCCAAAGAATCCTTTTGCACCGATGGGCTCACATGTATTTTTTACTGCTCTTTAAGATTAGACACCTGATACTACAGCCACTTAACACTCACCCACACAGCTTTGATGTCTATTGACCTCAGTGGTAGTTTACCTGTTAATTTGTTACAATGCTTCTGAAAACCCCCCACACCCCCGCATCTGCATCCTGTAGGCACCTAAACACATTTGATAGCCTGGCTCCGAGTTTAACCAGCTCAGTGGCAGCATTTGACACCTGCATCTTGTATTTTACCACTTTTTACACACTGAAGAGCTGAATAATTACCGCCAAGCAGTTATTTATTCTTTTTTTAACAAGACAGCTCTTGCGTCAGAGGGCAGTATTAATCCTTCTGTCTCTTCTTCCTCTGACGCACTTCATTATCTACAATTGAGAAGTCCAGTAAACAGCCAGACTTTGCTGGGGGAAAATAAAATAATAAAAGTGGTGTTGAAGTAGAAGTATTAAAAGAAGGGCAAATAAAATTGCAAGAATAATTACCCTGAACTATTTTAACCCATTTAAAAAGGTAATAAATAGGGCTATTCACATCTATCCCCCAAGGACTGTATTCTTCCATAATGATGAAAGGTAGAATATAAACCAGTGCTGCTAATGTTATTATGATAATCCTATGTACTTCCGCAGCTGCTTGCACTTAACTGTTTGTGGCATAAAACATTTACAGTAATCAAGTTCCTTCACAGTGTTTTTTTTCAATATATATATATTTTTTTATTTTTTTTTAGTTTAAGGTGCAACTAACCATTTCTATAAATAAACTATATAAGTGTACATCTATGTCACAAAGTGATGGATAAGACACGTTATTTTAAAGCTCCGATATACTCATCATGAAGGAGGAATGCACACGAACATGCCTGTGTTGACCCTGCTGAGCCAGAGCTGATGCTGAGCCAACACAGTGAGCCCTGGCTGTCTCCAGATGTGTCTCGCACCCAGATCCCCTACCATAAGAGAGGAAGGGAAAGCCTGCCTCCGCTCTGCTCCTGCCGGTCGCCAGTCGTCCCCCGTGGCAGGCAGGGAGGAGATGGGGGCTGCCGGCCGTCCCACGCTCCAGGGGCTCAGAGCCAGCAGAGCCAGGGGACAACCCACACCAGCACCGCAGCCGACAGCACGGACCTACTTCGAGCCCCAGCCATAGAAAAATCAGCACTATTCACGTTTCGGAGTCAACCCTAATATTTTATTCTGGGCTAGGTGAGAGTCGTCCCAGGGATAATTAAAATAGTTGCAGGGATTGTAGTCCCAATGTGCAATTTCAAGTGTCTCCCCGTGCGAATTACCTGTGGGCCATGATTTTAGTTACCGCTGGGAACAGTAATGCTGCCTGTGCTTAGTGATCCTGTAGTTATGTTCATCTAATTTTTGGTTCGCCTGCTCTGTGACTGAGCTGACAGGATTTTATCATGCATCAGCACTGAAGCATGACACTGTTAATCTCACAGATGTGCCAGCATCACTTGGACCATTTTGCTAGTAAGTACTGTAAAAAAATATTTGCACAAATATTTTAACCCACTCATTACCTGCAAAACTGATTGTGCCGTTGGGACCACAGGGGTGCGTTTTGCCATGGAACAGCACAGACCAGGCTCTCTGTGCCACTTGCTGCAGCACCAAAGGAGCTAAAAACAAATGGCGAAGTTTTTTCCAAGGAATCTGAAGAATATCATGTACTGGATTCCTCCAAAAGAATCCTTTGAAAGGTCTCAGCCTCTGTTTTTTGGGTTTGTGTTTCAGGGTATGCCCCTGATGGAGCAGATAATACGCATTGAAGTGATATGAGAGAACATGGGCGGATAGATTCAAGTTACTGTTGTGACATGTGGCACCCCTCAGTGAAAAGCAAGGAGAAATGGACAAACGAGTGACATTAAAGTGTCACCGAGCAAGTTCAAGACAAACATAACAGCATGAACAATAGCAAGTAGCAGCACAAAGCGTTGCCTGTTCGTGAGGATCAAGTGGCACAGAAAGCAGGGTGAGAATAAATGAGATGCATATTAAATTATTGCTACAATTATACTGTTAATAATGATGCACAGAGACACTCATCTAATATCTGTCTAAATTTATCCTGTGGGTGAAAGTAGTCTTTCTCCCACTACACAAATGTAGACTAATTAGTGGTACAAATGTTTGATTTTCATTTCTTACACACACAAATGTAAATCAAGAGTATTCCTATAAATAAAGTTATGCTAACTCAAACTGATAAAAGAACAGAAATGAGACACAGAAAATCTTTTTTTAAATGTTTCTCTATTATTTTTATCTATTTATCTGTTCATTACAAATAAACAGGAAGTAGCACAGATTGGATATCTTGATTTTTTTTCCTCAAACAAAGAACAGAAGGCAAGTTTGCACACGCTAAAGGTATAGAGTGGTGAAAGAGGTCTGAGGTTGGATGTGAGTTATATGATGACCGCAAAGGTTTCCTAGATAGCCTTGTTTGTTTCTGTTATTGTACCATGGCTAGAACTGCTGCATGGATGAGCTGGGAACTTAGGATTGATTCTCTATCAAGATGAGAAACAGATACAACTCTAAAAGTCAGATACTGCATCTTGGACTGCATCGTAGACAAGGAGGATGAGTTGATTGAGTAG
This sequence comes from Rissa tridactyla, assembly GCF_028500815.1. Taxonomy (NCBI): domain Eukaryota; kingdom Metazoa; phylum Chordata; class Aves; order Charadriiformes; family Laridae; genus Rissa; species Rissa tridactyla. Next base: position 6,235,661 of record NC_071497.1, read on the forward strand.
TTCATAGAATCATAGAATCATGGAATCATAGAATGTGTTGGGTTGGAAGGGACCTTTAAAGGCCATCTAGTCCAACCCCCCTGCAGTCAGCAGGGACATCTTCAACTAGATCAGGTTGCTCAGAGCCCCATCAAGCCTGGCCTTGAATGTCTCCAGGGATGAGGCCTCCACCACCCCTCTGGGCAACCTGGGCCAGTGTCTCACCAGTTCAGTTCTTGTGCCAGAATCCCAGACGGGCAGGGGTTGGAAGGGACCTCTGGAGATCATCTAGCCCTGCCAGAGCAGGGTCACCCAGAGTAGGTTGGTCAGGATGATGTCCAGGCAGGTTTTGAGTATCTCCAGAGAGGAGACTCCACAGCCTCTCTGGGCAGCCTAGAAGGCTGATCGCAACTCAGACTTGTACCACCAAAGCCACATCCAGTGGACCCCTTGCCAACATGGTATCCCAATATGCTGTCAGGTCTGACTTTCCTCAGCCACTCCTGGCCAGCAAGAGCACAAGTGGGCAATCACAACCAGCTCAAGCACAGACCAGTAATGACCAAAAGAGGTCGGTGACCTATTCCTCTGCTCAGCATCACAACCATGCAGGCCATTCCTGGAAGGCGCTTGCCCAATTTGTTCGTATCTCCAGTGATGCTGAATTAACAGACTCCTCATGAAAGCTGTCCCAGTGCTTTAGTACTTACAGAAATTTTTTCTTAATGCCAATCTTCAGTTATTCACTGCTGCAATTTAAGATGACTGTTTCCTGTTCTTCCCCCTATAGACATGGAGAGGTTGTTCCCTGCCTCTCTAGCAAACCTGAAAACTTCTACATCCTGCTTCAACCTTCCTATGCAGACAACCCCACTTTGTTTAATCTTTTCCACATGGGCCATGATTTTGTAGACTTCTGCTCATTTTCATTTTTTCCTTGAATGTCTCTGCAACTGGTCCATATTTTTCTTAATGTACGGGGGCAAAGACCAGGTACGCTACTCCAGTTGAGATCTTAGTGATGAGCTGCAAAACAACTTCAGGGCTTTCCAGGTTGCATTTCTGTTTATACCTCCCACCACCAATTTCATCGCAGCATGCGACTATCGGCACATGTTCAGCACGTGAAACACAGCCAGCCCCTAAAGCTTTTCTCCAGTTATTCCCCATCACATGTTCTTGTAGCTAATTAATTGTGCTCACATACAGTACCTGGTACATCTGCCTGTGAAGAGTATAAGATCACACTGCAACGTCCCAGGAGCACTTTGAATTGCAAGAACAACCTTCAGCACACAGGCAATGCCTCCCAGCACAAAGCCAGCTGCAAATGCAACAAGCGTAAGCTTTGTCCCGTCATCAGGTTTCTAATGAGAACATTGATGACTTGGCTGATGGACTATTGCACACCAGCAGAGCCACTGAAAGGGGAGTACTGTTTCAGTACAGAAATGATGACAAAGCCAAATGCAGAAGAGCTCCACCTTTTCTTTTAATATACTTGACATATATAAATGTGTATATATTAATATATAAAAATATTATATTCATATATAAATATTTTGTATAGGTATATACTTTTATATACTTTTTTTAAATATATATTTGACATTTTTTCCACTGTGGTCACTACAGCACTAACATCACATAGCTATTCTTAGAGAATTGGTATTATCAAGAGTTTTATTTACATTAATTAGTCTTTCTTAACAATAAAAAATACTTAAAATCTGCTTTACAAAGATTTTTATTATCAGGGTAGCTGAGGAATGCCGAATTCACTGAATTGAATAATATAACCAAGCAGCAATTTCTTAAAATATATTATAATGCTATATAGAAAAATGTATACCAGAGAATCCAGCACAGAGCTTATATTATTCTTACAAATTTTATTTATGTGCAGTCCATTTCTTTTACGGTATATTATAGAAATGGTAAAAATTAAAATTCAATTAACATTCTGAGTCACTTGGCATAACTGAGTTTCAGGCAGTTCTTGCCATAACCCCAGCTGCAGTCATTTTAGATCCAAAAGTCATCTGTTATATTCAAGGCTTCCACATATGATAGATCTCCTGCATTGGTAGCTAAATAATAATAATAATAATAATAATAATAATAGTAGTAGTAGTAGTAGCAGCAGCAGCAGCAGCAGTAGTAGTAATAATAATAATAATAGTTAAAAAAATTTCTGAGGAAGTTGTTTTATAAATTGGAAAATATTACATGGCAGATAAAGAAGTGTGTGAACTCAGACTGGCAAGAGGGCAGAAGGCAGACTTTTTTTAAGGCAAGCCTCTTTTTTTACGGCAATCCTGTGCTAAGGGCAATGTAGACTTTTAGTTGCTCCAAGGGAAGAAACAGCACGTCTATAATCCCCCACTGGTTGAAAAGTGCAGCACAGTCACATCTTTACGTCTAAAAAGTTTCATTGAGTTTCACATCCAATATGTTGACGTCACAGTGGTCTGAAATATAGGTACAAGAAAAAAACAGGTTTGGGTGGGATGAGAATCATAAGAAAATGACGGGGCGTACACAGAGCCCATCACATCTGCAAAGGGTGACGTGGTGGTGATGATTCTGCTCTAAAAACTCTGATGTGCATTTGAAGGGGATAAAATTTCACACAGAGATTTGTAAGCTGTCAGTAGGATGCCTATGTAGCATGCTTTTAAAACTGTGAAGTTCCGCAAAAGTACAGAAACAACATAAGCCACACAGAAAAGACCATCCTTGGTGTTTATGGTCCTACAGCACATGGTTTCCAAAAGCTCACCCCAAGTCTTTTCCAAAACACATGGCCACCCGAGCGATTATATTTTGCAACATACCTTCAGGCGGCAAAACATAGACCCGGGTTGATGGGCATTGAGATGGGGCCAGCTCTGAAGCCCAGGGGTCTGGATGAAGCCTAATTGGGTCATGGATTAAGCCGAGCACCACTGTAAGTGTAATTGGCACCACATGGTAAGGAGGAGATGGTGACTTAACGATGTTCTGGAACTCTATAAAAAAGCTGGATCCCCAAAATACTTGGAACTTACCAATTTTTGTCATGTTCCTTGGAAAAAATAGGCAGGGAGGAAAGAAAGAAGATGTTCAAATAATGTGACATTGCAAAAATTAATACTTTTGGAATCCTGCAAAGCAGAGACGGGACCAGAAATGGGCTTTTTTGCAGATGCTTCTTTCTTTGCTGGTGGACTTACCATGAATGCCTCTCTGCTACTATGCTACTGCACATTATGCGGTGATAAATGAACCTCTGGCAGACACCCAGAAGCTTCAAGGTATAGGATCTCCTGACCCAAGAGAGACATCCACACTGAGAACTTCCCTCGGCTCCTTCCCCTGAGGGAAAGGGACTCCATGTCTGATGTGGGCTACAACGGGATGGAGCTACATCTGTCCTGCTTCATAATACAAAATGAATGCAGAGGGACAACTCTGCTTTCCCAGAGTCCTTCCAAAGTTCTGTAAATTGTTCATTTTGTCTTGTGATCAAGGAATAACAGAAAATTATTCCACCATTCCCTGAGGTACCACCTGTCCAAAGCCCAGGACAGTATTCCCACTGAGGGTGACCAACACATAGCTGATGCAAGGATGACACCTTGGCTTGCAGGAGCAGGGGTAGTGGCAGAGGTCTTCAAAACAGGACTGAATTTCTTTAAAATTTTTATTAAATATTCTACCCATTTTCACTTGTAACCTTCAGTGCTTGAGGACCTGCTGTTCTTGCTGTTAGAGCTGTTCTTGCTCTCCCTGGGGCAGTCACAAACATTTACACTGAATTCTTGTGAGCGAAGACTTACTGCAAGTTTTCAACTTTTAAACTTCAGATCATTGTTCTTTTTGCATTTTTAATGAAAATTTGTCCTTGTCCAAAATGTACTCCAATTCTTTAGTAACATCTGGAATACAGGTGGTTGTCATATATACAGAGCACTGGTAGAAAATGATCCTTAAACATGCTTCTTTCAATGAGTTTTGAGACAAAAATATCTGTAAAATCACCATCCTTTTCTGCATCAGCTGATTTAACATGCAACAACATTTAAACCTAACTGTACATACCACACTATTAAGATTTTTATAATGCTGCTTGAAGGAGACTTCAATAGTCCAGCAACATCCTCCTGGGGATATTTTGGGAACGTATGCTAAAACTGTTCAGAGCACTAAACTAAATCAGCAGATACTATTTCACAGGATACCTGTCAAGCGGAACAAGGAGGTTTTCTTACAAAAACTATCGGTTTTGGCAATCAGAAAACCCCCCAGCAGAAGGCAGCGCATTGATCAAATGCAGTCATTTAAGATTAGTTTGTAGTCTTTGACATCTAAAGTTTGTAATCTTTGACATCAAATGTCCACCACTGAATTCGTAAGTGTAATGTTTCCCCTAATCCATACCATTGATCTCCTATCACTTTGCTGGCCGCTCTGAATCCACCTCCAAGACTTTAACATAAACAAGTGTCATAGATATGCTAGGTTAGCCTTGGGAGAATTTACAAAGAATAAGTAACGAATATAGACTCCAAAATACTGGTAAAAAAAAGCATTATTGAAAGCAGGCTCTCTGTCCCTTCCTCACTCTAATTCTGGAGGGATGCCACTGGATGCAGTGAGGCTGCTTCAAATTTATATCACCATAAGACAAATAAGGACAGAGCCCCAGGTGCTTTGCAATAGGAGGTCGCAGTTTGAGGGACTGCAAATAGTCTTCCATCCTGCTTTTATATGGCTTCGGTGTTGCAGGAAATTTAATGTCCTTTTTTTCACCCAGCTGAATTCTTGGTGTGAAACTCAGAAGCTGATCTGATACTCTCGATAATTTGATTGCAGCATGGTTTTCCCTACTTTAGTGTAAATCAGTAATGAAAAAGACAATTAGACTTTTTTTTTTTTTACTTATCAATGGTCAGCAGTGACTACTACAAAGAATGGAAGAGAATTACTCCCTATTAGAAAGAGTATATGGTTTATAATAGGGCTGCAATATTCAATATACTATTACACTGGAAAGCCAGGAACATTTTAAAATAAATTCTTATTGAACACATGGATTATTACAAAAAGCACTGTTTTTCAGCACACGGTTTTAAGATGGTGCAATGATACACAGAACTGCACTTATCCAGTGCAGATTTTCAGAGTGCCTTCTGCTCAATATTTTCTACAAAGAATTAATCCTGAGCAGGGGGGTGCAGCAAGTTCCCAAGGTCTCCTATACTTCAGCAATACTCCCCGGTTAAAATGAGGTAATGCATATGCACTTCTTGCCTGAAGAGCAGGTGCTGACGCAGGGTGCTAAAGGAGGGCTTGTTGCATCCCCTCCCTCATGAAACCTGCCGCTCTCTGAATCTGCTGTGAAACCAGATGATGTTTCCCCAGATTCATGTGAAACTTCACCGCTCTCCAGAGCGTGATGGTCCCTGTAGGGCAACACCAGCTGCAGAACTACTCTCCAGGCAGACTGACACCCAAATCTTCAGACACGGTTAGGCACTCAGGGTTCTTCAGTTGCAAACCTCCCAGTTCTTTAAAGTCTGCTTTTCACAGTGCCCCAGTATGGGGTTCCTTGTTGCTTGGAGCATACACCTTTGAATGTGTTAAACACCCTCCATGCCTACAAGCCTTCTATGGTGGCATGATGGGATGGATAGATGAGAGGAGGGCAGTGGATGTTATCTACCTTGACTTCAGCAAGGTGTTCAACACAGTCTCCCACAGCATCCTCATAGGGAAGCTGAGGAAGAGCGGGCTAGATGAATGGACAGTAAGGTTGATAGATAACTGGCTGAAAGACAGAGCTCAGAGGGTCGTGGTTAGGGGCACAGAGTCTAGCTGGAGGCCAGTGACGAGTGGTGTTCCCCAGGGGTCAGTACTGGGTCCACTCCTCTTCAATATATTCATCAATGACCTGGATGAAGGGATGGAGTGCACCCTCAGCAGGTTTGCTGATGACGCAAAGCTGGCGGGGGTGGCTGACACACCAGAAGGCTGTGCTGCCATACAGAGAGACCTGGACAGGCTGGAGAGTTGGGCAGAGACGAACCTTATGAAATTCAACCAGGGCAAGTGCAGGGTGCTGCACCTGGGGAGGAGTAACCCCCTGCACCAGGACAGGTTGGGAGTGACCTGCTGGAGAGCAGCTCAGTGGAAAGAGACCTGGGAGTCCTGGGGGACAACAGGATGACCATGAGCCAGCAATGTGCCCTCGTGGACAAAAAGGCCAATGGCATGCTGGGGTGCATCAAGAAGAGTGTGGCCAGCAGGTGGAGGGAGGTCATCCTGCCCCTCTGCTCTGCCTTGGTGAGGCCACACCTGGAGTACTGTGTCCAGTTCTGGGCTCCCTGGTTCAAGAAGGACAGGGAACTGCTGGAGAGGGTGCAGCAAAGGGCTGCCAAGATGGTGAGGGGACTGGAACACCTCTCTTATGAAGAAAGGCTGAGGGATTTGGGTCTCTTCACTCTGGAACAAAGACGGCTGAGGGGGGATCTTATCAACACTTAGAAATACTGAAAGGGTGGGTGTCAGGAGGATGGGGCCAGGCTCTTTTCAGTGGTGCCCGGGGACAGGACAAGAGGTAACGGGCACAAACTTGAGCATAGGAAGTTCCACCTAAACATGAGGAGGAACTTCTTTCCTGTGAGGGTGGCAGAGCCCTGGCACAGGCTGCCCAGAGAGGTGGTGGAGTCTCCAACTCTGGAGACATTCAAAACCTGCCTGGACATGGTCCTGTGCAACCTGCTCTGGCAGAGGGTTGGACTGGATGGTCCCCAGAGCTCCCTTCCAACCCTTCCATTCTGTGATTCTGTGATATTTCTTAACTTTGTACACCTTCCTTTAAATGAAGCTAAGAATATCTTTTCTGTAGAAACTGTTGTAATCACTCGTGCTCAATAGATATTATTATGCATAATTAGAATAAAGCTGTTTGATGACATCATGATGAATTCACTCCAAGATGCAGCTGTGCAGTATCTGAATAAGTTAGCAAAATGTGGCTAAAGGAAATAAATGCCACAGATGTAATTAAACAGTTCACACTCATTCGTTCATCCCTGTTATGGTGGCCAACAAGCATCTATTCATGTTGATGGGAGGGAAAAGTATCAGTTATTCTGCCATATTTCATAACTCTATGCATTGCAATCTTTAAAAAAATTAAATAGAAATACCTGGCCATGCAAATCCCTCCATAAATGACACTGTCATGCACATATCCATAGTTGTAGAGAGGTGGGGGTCGGTCTCTTCTCCCAAGTAACAGGTGATAGGACAAGAGGAAATGGCCTCAAGTTGCACCAGGGGAGGTTTAGACTGGATATTTGGAAAATTTTTTACACTGAAAGCGTTATTAAGCATAGGACCAGGCTGCCCAGGGAAGTTGTTGAGGCACCATCCCTGGAGGTATTTACAAGACAGTAGACAAAGTGCTTGGAGATATGGTTTAATGTTGGTTTTTGTCAGAGTTAGGTTGGTGGTTGGACTTGATGACCTGAAAGGTCCCTTCCAGCCTAATTCTATGATTCTATGATTCTATGATAGTTGAAATTTCCCCCTAAACTGTTTTGCACCCGACCAGTTGCATGGTTTTAGCCCCGTTCAGCACAAAACAAACTGTGCCTGAAACCGAGACTGTGAAATTCTACAGTGCAATCCAGGAGTCAGCAGCAGTAATGACAAAGATGTGTAATGAGGAAAAAATAAAACCACATGAAATGCAACTCTGCATTCGTTCTGGCACAGATAACATTTTTAGGCTCCAAGAAGCTGGTTCACATCGCTTTGTCAGGTTACAACTTACCAGCCCAGGTTGGAACACATTTGCAGCACAATACTGACACAGATTTCTTAGGAACTGGAATTTTTCAATGGAAAAATTTGCACTATTCTTTTGCAACCTTAGCGGCATTTATAAAACAATTCAGCTAGATCAAAGTTAGTAAAAAATTCTCATTCTTCAAAACTTCTCCTCAGTTTGGCAATAGCGATCTGCAGCCGGCAGGTATTTTTCAATGCACAGATATCGTGTCAATCACTGGCCTGAAACAGGGGGAATACTACTCACCTATCTTCCACTAATAAAGGAAAGAGAAATGTCATGTCAGTGTAGGTTCTCAAAGGAAAGGAAAAGAAGGTTGGGGATTTCTGCCACCCTAAATCATCCTCCTCTCACTACACCTTACTGTGCAGTTTTTATTAATAGTGTTCCCTAACAAGAAAGCCTTCCATACAAAATTTCATGTGATTCACTGCCTAGCGCAGACAGCCTTCGTAACGCATCCCTCTCAGAGATGCACGTACAGATCTCTATTTTAAAAAGAGCTCTGCACAGCACAATTGAGTCCAAACTTACAAAAAGACTCAGTTCCAATTTAGTCCCTTAAAGGAGTGTCAGATTTTCAGAAGAGCTCAGTACCCAACAGCCCAGCTCTCATTGTCACACACACGGCCCAGGGTTTGAAGAGACACTAAAATGTGCTCATCTCTTTTGAAAACGTGGTTACTAATTTTGGTCCCTCGCTGGGACAAGTTCTTTTGACAGTTTGGTGCCCACCTGTTGGTGCCAAGCTTTTTCTGAAAATAGGGCCTTTTGTGGCTGAGTCAACATTCATTGAATGAAATTAAGGGAAAGAAAAAAAAAAAAAGAGACTAAAACTCTTCTTGAAGAAAAGAGAAAAACAAACGAACTTCCAGTGATGTTCCTGTTTTGAAGTATTTTCATTCAGAAGTGCTATGATGTCCTGAACTCAGCAATAGAAAGAGACAGACTTTGCTCAGGACATTTATTTGGGCTATGAGAACGCCAGGTCCCTGATTGAAATGGTATCCTGCTTTCTGGTTAGCTCTGTTTATGGGCTTCCTGCAGCAGCTAAGGAGAAAATCTGCCATTTAATTTGATAGGTTTCACCTTCCCAATCCCAGACAGAACATCATGCAAGGCAAGAGGGAACTGAGGGTTGCAATAGCCATTTTAAGCCAATGATGGTTTTGAAAGCCTTCTGCTGAAGTAATCCTAAAAATTTCCAAAGTGCTGAGTTACCTAGCGGGTGTTGAACTGGGGGCCTTTTTCCTGCTTTGAATTCTCATCTGTCGTTGGCCTTTCAAATTATCTTGAAGAAATAACATCTGATGACTCCATTTTCTACACACACACGCACAAAAAAAGTAGTTAGTATATAATATATTGTATAGATATATAATATATAGTATATTGCATAGATAGCTTATAGATAAGGTTTCATCTGCTGACCAGGTGATTTAGCTTAATTACATTTTGAAACCTTATTCAAAATCTAAGAGAAAATTTACAATGACTTTTATGGGCGTACATTGCTCGTATTGGTTTTCAGTTTGGCTCAAAGACTGAAAACAAATCTGGCACATTTCGAACTTAACTTCTGTGGACACGGGAAATGCTTTACTCGGCCAAACCAACTAGGGGAGGTAAGACCTGGTTTGGCAGCAGCACATCATGCTGAGTCGGGAATTAGACGTGGCAGGGAGGGATGTTTGGGGAGCAGTTAAGACAGGGAGAAGGGAGGTGGACAAGCAGTACCTGCTTGAAAAGCAATTTTCTTTTTTTACGTAATAAAACAGGATTCGTTGACTATCATGTGCTAGGGAGAAAAAAAGTATTTGTGCTCAAAAAATACTATAACAGCAAACTGTAGAAGTTACATGACTGACCTGTACTTAATACAGAAAAGTTTTTACGAAGTTGAAAAAAAATAAAGTCTACATGAGATAATTGCATGTGTAGATTGCTATCTTATTTACCTGCATTTTACAGATTTCTAAATCTAACATGCATGCACATAGGCTCAAACATCGGCGTGCACACAAACACAACCAAAACACAAAAGTGCACCGTGCAGAACTCACATAACCACTTCTACCCTGCCAGACTGTCCCAATTCCTTGCCAGGCATCCATGAATTAATACATTACAAGTGTTCTCCCCTATACTGCAAAATTTATTACTGTCATGTTCATCAGGCATCACAACTCTGAAGTCAAAAAGACCGTAAAAAAAAGAGTCTGACTGTTGATTTATGTTTTTTGTACCTGTCCCCTAAGAAACTTACTGCCCAATTACAAAAGCAACAACATTGCAATTCCTAGAAACAGGAAAAGATTTGACTTTGTAATAAAGTTTTGCTAATTTATGCAATCAAATATAACTTGGAGTAAACCATATTCACCTAAAATGTATACACACATACATACTCCTGAATATGAATGCATCAGAAAAGGAAAAAAAATGGACCTGAAATAATTTTCTATTCGGTTATTCTTTTTAAGCTCAAGGAATTAAAAATACTTAGAGTGTGGTTATTTTAGATAGAGAACAAGGAGAAAGGCGCTTTTTTTACCCACTTCTTATATAACTAATTCAACAGAAAGTCTAGTAAAATGTTATTGCTTCCAAATGCAACCTGGTGCTGCTAAAGTGTTACCTATTTTGTGCTCTCAACTTGCTTTAAAAGTCCATCATTTCAAACAGAACAATGTCCAAGAAACCTGATCTTATATTTTGTCTAAAAACCAATGTTAATTGCGCTTTAAGCCTTGACAGATCTGCTGTGATCACCAAATCTGACCTCCTCTGCGTCACAGGGCACACAAACTCGACCACTATTTACACATCGACCCATAATTTATAGTAGAACAATAGCAGATATTTTAGAAAGATAAACAGTCATGTTTTCATTATTTCCAACGATGGGGAACCCATCTCATCCCTAGGGAAGGTTTTTCATTCATTAATCAGCAATGAATATCTTTGCCTTACTTTTAATTGAACTTTTTTTACTTTCACCTTCTGACCACTGAATCTTTCTATCACAGTGCAATTAATTTGTGTGCAGTGAATAAGAGTACTTACTTCCAGGAGCAGTTAGCTCCTGGAATTACCTAAATTATCTAAACACTGTATGAAAACATTGTTTCCAGGTTCAGTTTATAGTGCATACTTTTGTTTCCCTCAAATGATTTTGAATAATGACTTCTCCAACTTTTCAAATAATGTGGTAGACAAATTGAGGATCCTCCAAGTTTTACACCATCAATGTCTTGGTTGTCGTCTTTTTTCTTTTTTTCCCCACAGATTAGCGTCATGACACTGTCCCTCTTGAATACTGTCTGATATTGCTGAAATAAAAACTAAAACTTTCTGCTAGAATGAAAATTAAAATAATCGGACAGCACCCTTCATGTCACTTCACATACCAATCTGAAGCCAAAGTCCGCTCCTTTCTTAGAAAACTAGATCAAGTTACAACATGAACTCTAGGACATTCATTTACCAAGAGGATGCTAAAATAATTTTATCATTCACATAGACATAGGCTGTCACTTAATATTGTGGCAGGGAAAAGATTTCCCACAGGGAAAACCTTACTAAAGTTAGATTTGCAGCTAACTGACACCATTTCCCAAGTACATGTTCTATCCTGACCTAATTTTCTAGAAGAGACAAACCTTGAAAGGGACTAATTTGAAGTATTGATTAGAGAAGAAGCATCTTGAGCTGCGATTTCCCTGGCTTATTAAGGTGCATGGTTGAATGTGAAATTTAAAAAGCAATGAATAATTTTTCAAAGAATATTTTTGATGGTAAATAGGCTTAGTAGCCTTTCCATTGTTGTGCATTTTTGCTTTTGTTTTGTAGTTCTGCTCTTCATAGGCCTCACCTCTGTGTTAAAGTTATAGCCTGTAAAATGTCGTGGAAACAGTGAGAACTAAAGCTTGTAGAGCATCCCGAAGACCTTTCAAAGATGATTCAAAATGATAGGGATGTTTACAGTGCAAAAAGAAGCCTAACCTGGGCAGAAGCATTCCTGAATCCCAGCATCAGGGACTCTGATCCTGGAGGGGCTCCCAGCTGTGCCTTTTAAATCCAGAAGTTGGAGTATAGTTCATATTTATGTATGAATATACATATATCTATCATAGCACAAGTATGAAGGCACTGTAAACATGAACATGCAAACGCTTCTGGATGGAGAACAACATAAATTATCCAAGAGAGACGGCTTTCAAAGCTAAATCCTCATCCAAGACATAACAAAACACAACATTTATATCAATTCCAACACAAAGTCCCTATCACTTTTCTTTTTTTTTTTTTTCCCCGACAGCAATAGTGTTATTGACTTAAGGAATATGTTATCCATTTCAAAAGCAAGAATGGATGAATTGGCAATATTCTTGCTCTGGTTTATCTCTTTCCAACTGTTCTTCCAACTCCTTGTTTTTAAAGCAGGATTCCACTCTAACACAATGAAAATTAGATGCAAGCTTCCCAATTTGGACTGCTTGGGAATGGTCCACAGACTAAATTTAGAAGAGTGGGCTATTTTCTTTATTACCTTTAGAATTATTTTAATAGTAATGAAAATTTTCCTCTGAATTACAGCTTGCTCATATTTAAATCTAGATATCGTGTCTTCAAATAGTAAGTTCCCTGCTTTTACTAGACAAAATATCACTGTGAATGAATGTGATCCAAATATTCTCTAAGAAAATGCTGTCACAATATCAAAAACAATCTCCCTCCAGCAATTTTAACATTGTTATTCTTGACCTAATCTAAAAGGCTCTAGTGCTTGATCCAAACCGATTGAGCGACCTGGTCTAGTGGGAGATGTCCCTGCCCATGGCAGGGCGGTTGGAGCTAGATGATCTTTAGGTTCCCTTCCAAACCAAACCATTCTACGATTCTACATCCATGTCTGAACAAGGATGATTCACTATTAGAAAAACTCTCAAACAGTAAGGGTGTCGAAACCCTGAAACAAATTGCTTGGGGATGTTATGGACTCTCCATCTCCAGAGACTTTTATGAACAGTTAAACTGAGCTTGTATCACAATCAGCGCGTGGTGATTGCCCTTGGAGAAGGGGTAGACGTTTTTCAGTTCCTTTCAGCCCTTGGTTTTGCAGATGAACTGAGATCAATTGACAGGAATTTCTCTCCATGCGATTTTTCCCTCCCTTGATCACATGAGTCTCCAGATGCCTCCTCTCCACCATCCAATCTCCTATACCGTGTCTTACAGATTCCCATCCTGGCAAATTGCAAAGTCTTAAAAAAGGCATCCCCTGTACCCAGACTCTAATTCCTCCCTGTACATCCAAAGAAAGACCCTTCCTTTCACACCGCCTTTCGCGTGCTACATGGCACAGTGAGGAAATCTGACAGCAGACAGCCACTCTGATAAAAAATGTTTGAAAGGATGTTTGCTCAGCATCATACCATTAAGACATCTGCCTCGTACTGAGTCAGTAGATGTGACCCCATCTAACTGCATTTCTCTGAGGAGCGGGGAATAATTCAAGAGAAATAGGCAGTGGAGCACTCTCCTTGTTCTCTTTTTAAAGGAAATACTAGTGGTATCAGATCCTCTTTTTTTGTTGTTTCTGTCCAAAACAACTCTTGAAATACAAATAAAGCAGCAGTCTTAAGTACCTTGCTGAAATTTGAATGCAGATGGATCAGAGGTCTACGTTTAGACTCAGGTTTTCTGTTCTTATGGAAGGAAAAGGAGGTATCCAAAGATGTTGTCTAATCATCTCACACAAAGAAGAATTCTAAAAATATGACTTTACTGAATATTTTGCAAAATATGCCTAACAAAAGAGAGCATATTAATAAAATCACAGGATTTACTGGCCTCAGCTGTTACTGCTGAAGACAAAGAATAAAAGAACAATCTTCCACTGAGTTTGCGGAAGGTCTACACTCTTCATAATTTTTATGATAATTACACATGTTTCCAATGCAGAAAATCTACCTGGCAAGCAAGTCTGATCTTTTTTTAAAGGTCACCAAAGTCATCAGACTTATAAGCCTGGATAAGTCTGATTAAAGCCAACAATGAATTTCAAAGTGCAGATTTAGCCATATTCTAACAAACTCATGGGGTCTTCCAGAGTGATCTTTGGCTTTTGTTACATTCCCTTCAGGCTGACAACCCTAAATCCCCCCAAAAAAACGCCACCCTTTGTGTGCATTATTTTTGCCTGTTACATACAGCTGATCATGCTATAGACAACCAGGTGCCGAAAGGAGACGCAGTGAAAGGACATTGAAGAGCATCTCGTCCTTCAAATATTCCTTCTCGTGCTGCTGGCCAGTCTCTCCAGCCTGGACACGTGGTGACGGTGGAGGAAAAAAGTTGCTTACTGCGTAGTAAATGAACTAAGAAGGACCGCTTTCCTAAGGACGTGTGCCCTGTGCCCCCTAATTTTTTCCTGCTGTTTATCCCTCTCCTATCCCCTGTTTGCCATGCTTGGCAGCATGTGCCATATTATGTGTGTGCTGGTGGATCAGCCACTGCGAGCGTGCTGATTGACCAGCTGGCTGTTGCCTCTTAGAAAGGACAAGGATCTGAATTATAACTGCCTTTGCCTCACCGGGGAGCACTAATTGGAGCTTGCATTTTCCACCCAGCCCTCAGTTTGCTGGCTGCTGCCAGCTAGGAGAGGATGGCCAAGTTCTTCACGTCTCCACTTGTGTCACGGCTCAATACAGGTCCCTTTCTGTGACTAGCTGCCAACTCTTTACAGCATTCACAAGAAATGAATATCTTTGAGCCCTCCGGCTGTCTGTCAGAACTGGCTAAAAAGTCTAAAAATTATTCATTGAACTCTGAGAGACAGGTAGTGTGATCAAATATGTATCATTTTCCCAAAAAGCTGGGCTGATAGAATGTATATAACTGCACTTATGGGCAAAATCAATGTTCAAAATACAGGATAAAACATGAGTTTTGGTGATGTCATACATTACCATCTGTCAAATGAGTCACAGAAACCAGCTGGGTGCACACAGCTACCCTGTCCCAACTGTGAAAATAAAGCTTATTTGCTAAAACCTCAGCATGGTTCTGCAAACCTGCACCTTTGCAGATTTGTGTCTGAGTTCTCCACTTCATTACAGTTCACTTACAATTTTCTTCCGTTTTGCCAGTGGATTTTTTTCAACACAAAGCAATTTTTGGAGGAAAAAAATACACTTTTGCAGACCTGCCGTATATTTTTACACTCCCGAATTGATGTTTGCTACATGGCACAGTGACCCCAGCCCAACTTCCAGAGGCAACGTATGGCCTTAGCTGAAGGAAAGAAAAAAAATTCCAAAGATGACCTTGATGCACAAAATAAACACAATAAATATGTTAATTTTCTTAAAATATTGCTTTGAAAGGCTTATCCTTTTCTCCCTTCCAACAGGTAATTTATTTAACTGCAAGGCACCCAGTAGTAAACCATTACATCTTTTGTAACATTTGCCAACACTAACTCCTCTGGAGTGCACCCAATGATGGAATAACAGCAACAAGATCTGAAGCAGATAAATACAGCACGCTAGAAAAAGTACAACAACAAGGACTGAAATAAGATTTTAATATGCACAGTGAAATGTAGCCCAGTTCCTGGGCTGGCAGTTTTATTTCCATAACGTTAATCAGAAACTCTGAAGCCTAGAAAACCTCTAATAGTCCTTTAATGCCCATTATGCAAAGTTTGAGATGGTATATTGTTTGTTGCAATTAAACAATCCTTGATTTACCACGACTTTACACCTTACCTTATCACTTCCAGTGTGGTGCAAAATGATGATGGAGCACATGGATGGGATTTTTGTCCACCGTACACTTTGCACAGCTGGTAGCAATTACACAAGGTGCTCGGAAGAAAAGTACTGGGCTGTCAGTTTCTCAGACATCTCTTCTTTCTTGTTTCTTAGTTCCCACTCACTGACTTGATGTCCATCGTTACATCGATAGTGTCAAATTCCCCGTAAGACAGGAGTGAAGCCCACGAAGTACCTCACTTCTTCCGACCTCAGCTGGTGGCAGCCAGGACCTCTCACCACCCTGCAGAAGCCTGCTGCGCACTTGGCTTGTCTGAACCTCTGCCACGTGAGCCCGATTTTGGTGCTCCACCAAAAAAGCCAGCGATTCTACAGATTGCCAGGTGGCCAGCAAAAACCCTGCCATTGCACAAATCTTAATGGTCAGAAATGGCAGATTTTAATGTTTTAACCAGGAAACTGGTGTAGAATGGAAATAAGTTATTTCATAGACATAAGCTAATAAGCTTTTGTTGGCTTAGCTAATAAGCTATTAGGGTAGCTTTACCTGCACCACTATGCCTGAAAAATGCTTCTGAGTGAAGACTAGTTCAGGTAAATCAATTTTACTCTAGCTTCTGAGGAATTTAGTGGTGATGTTCTTGAAATCTTACCCACTGAAGAAAGAAATTTCATTTTTGTAAAAGACAAGAGTCAGTAACGAGACAGAAACGTCTTTTAGAATGGGAGGGCTGGTAGCCAACATGGTATCAAGTATTGGCAAAGCCATGGAGCCAATGGCCCAGACAATGGCCCAACACGCACACATCAACTCGTCACCTGGGAATGTGCCTGGAAAGTACTGTTCTTTCCTGACAACATTTTACACGTCATGAAAAAACTCTTCATGGCTGCATTCGCAGACTCATTTTTTAAGCAAAGGGCAAGGGGCTGCCAGCACCGAGTCCTGGTAGTCTCTCTAGAAATAGAGCGTCAGGAGAAACATGTGCTTTGTCGGCCCAAGTCCTCTTCCACTTCATTTACATGGAAATGGACTGGAGAAAGGCAAGTTAAAAAAGGCATTAATAGTAAGGGCAGGTGGGGAAACATCTTTACCTTCAAAACTGTGGCTAAATTTGAGGCTGTTGAGATTTAAGGGGAAGTAATGGCTGTGAATAAAAGAAAGTTTAAAGTATTTGGCTGTACAAGGAGAGGTTTCAGAGCAGGCACAGCTCCGGTCTTGCCGGGAACACCCGGAGCACTTGGATGCCTAGGACATCTGCCACAAAAAGATAAAAGGTAAAGAAAATACATTCCTCTTCCCGTTCTTGCACAAAGAGTGGAGAAATAGGACACAAATATTGCAAAGCACAGTACAGGCCAACACAGAGACTTGATTTAACACATAATCTCTCAGCTTTCTGCTTGGATGATGCTATTAAAGGCCTTTCGTAATCAATGAATTTCACTTCTGCTGCAGGAAAAGAGGGAGCCTGAACACATCAGCATTTTCTTAAGAATGTGCAAAGAGCAAAAAAATTAGTGAGTCATTAAGCAGACGATCGTGACATTTCGAAGAGGTTCTTCCCAAGTTGTGCTGCCCAAGAAGGCAGGATCACTGTGGCGCTCATGATGAGAGCCTCCGCTTTGAATTTTTTAGCAGGATCGGACATAGTTTGTTTATAACCCAAAGTTCTGGTATTACATTGGACGCGACCTGCAGGATCACAGCAGGTGACAAACCTCCCACGTCTTAATCCCACTTCACGCTCTTTGCTAATCCCTGGCTGGAGACTTTGAACTATCAGATTTATCTGCTGAGATTTCCAGTGGCCCGGAGCAACTGTAAAACTTCATTTCAAACTCTCTTTATCTTTTCTGCAGATTAGCTGCTGTCTTTTTGTCTTTTTTTTTTTTTTTTTTTTTTAAATGTAAAATCTGCGATTGGTTTTGTGTAATGAGGCTCCTTTCCCCCACAGCAGTTGTAGCCAACAAGGGCACCACCTGAAAACTAATAGGCTACATAATAATGTGAAGTGGCTGCAGCTTTCTGTTTATCACATGAATAGAAGCAGCACTGGTCACAGTAGGCACGGCCTTAACAGGAGGACATAGAGGACATACATTCACATACAGCTTTGTGTCAGCGTGCTACAAGCTACGCAGAGACAGAATGTGAATAATTGCATCAGATGTGTCAAAACAACGGCAAGCATGGGAATGGTGCGGATTACTCAAAGTTTCTCAGCCGTAGCTCCCGGGTAAGCAGGGAAAATGTGCATGCTTATAAGGAAATGGTCTTCTGTAGATGAATGGATTTTAAAACCAAACGGAACTCCCTTATCATCATCTCTTTATGGGAAGTCATATTCAGATCAAGAACATGCTTATGCGGCAAAACACAGACAGCAGACAGAGAGCTAACCATCTGGCTGGTTCAGATTGTGGCAAACACAAAAATGGGTTAAGGTGGGCTTCAGCCAATGTAGCTGGAAGATGACACCTTGGGAACTGTGGATTAATATTCCCCTGGATATCACTATGTTGTGCCTATGTCACCATGCTTGCCTCCATTTTTTAACTTAAATTAGCAAAACTGAACTAGCACTGGCTGCATTTTCAGCTTTGTTTTGCTGCATTGGATTGCATGATTTTCATATTCATGCCAACGAGTTCAGGCTCCATCAAGGAAAGTGTTTGTCACCTCCTCGCATTTTCACAAGGACGGATGAAATCCATGGAGGTGGCTGGGACAAACCCATCCCATCCACACCAAGAGGTAAAACACATACAAGCGTTCTCTTGTGATGTAGCCCAAAGGCTGCCTCAAGCCCACTGGAGCCTGGAGAAGAGAAGGCTCTGAGGAGACCTTATAGCCCCTTGTAGTCCCTAAAGAGGCTCCAGGAAAGCTGGGGAGGGACTCTTGATTGGGGAGTGTAATGATAGGATGAGGGGTAACGGTTTTAAACTGAAAGAGGGTAGATTTAGATGAGATATGAGGAAGAAATTCTTTGCTGTGAGGGTGGTGAGCCCTTGGCCCAGGTTGCCCAGAGAAGCTGTGGCTGCCCCATCCCTGGAGGTGTTCAAGCCCAGGCTGGAGGGGGCTTGGAGCAACCTGGTCTGGTGGGAGGTGCCGGCAGGGGGGTGGAACAAGATGAGTTTTAAGGCCCCTTCCAACCCAAACCATTCTGTGATTCTATGAAAATCAGACCTAAAGAAGCACTTTGAAAAGAGTAACAGAGTGCAGGCAGCCTTCAGGCACAGTCACCCCTCTGGTGTGTCTACAAGGACAATGAAACTCTTATATTTATTTGACCATACAGCTATTATGGTGATAGATGGTAATCTAATGAACAGGTGTCATTCAAGATTTGGACATCCTAAATGAAATAAATAGTTCTCCAAATAAACCAACTTACATTTGCATGTTGTGGATGCTGGAAGGGAGCCCAGACTTCTGTTGGATCTCTGTTTCTTGAATGACACAAATGGATTTATTTTTCAGATCTAAAAGCTAATCCAAAAAAAAGAGCTGAAGGAGAGAAAGAATGCAAATCTAAATTATATTTTTGCGCACATATGGGCTCTGGGATTGCTCTGTAAAGTTTGATACTGTTCAGAATCTTTCTCATACCTTCACCTCCATCCTTGTCAGCATTTTCTCAGGGTAATTGATCTTCTCCTAGGATTACAGTGGTTTTCAGCTACTTTCCTGATAAGCTTTTCCAGATAACATGCGCATCTGTCTGCCAAAAAAAAGGTTTTTGAGATTTGAGAATCCATCCACAACTTCTTTCTAAAGCAGCAGTAGCAAATGTCAGGAAATCATTGATATTTGATTGAAAATACATCCTACATCACCAGGCATACACATGGAAATGATGAACCCGCCAAGAAATACTGGGTCTTACACTAGGGTTCTGAAAGGATTTACAAAGCATAGTTTGTTCACAGAGACACATGCAAGGAAATATCCCCGGGAATGTCGGCTTTTTCCACTACAGTCTCCTTGACAACTAACCAGGATGTTACAAAATTAAAATCTGTGAAAGAAGAGGAAGAGAAAAAGTTGGAACCTCAGAAAGTTCAGGCAACTGGTGGTTAATAGAATTAATTTGGGAATTTTAATTGGATGTTGAATGGATAAACCTGTAAGGATAGCCTTTCTTGGATGCAGATGTAACGCCTCATCCATTTACATTTTGGTTAGCAAGACAAGGAGAGCAAAGAGGTCCCAAAAGGGAGGGAAGTTCTAGGATGTCACATCTTTCCAGATGAGTGTAACAGTGAACCAGCAGAAAAGTTTTGTAGCTCTTCAATAGATCTAAGGGCATATAACCAGCAAAGGTAAAAAACATATAGTTCCATTAAATTTAGCTTCACCAAGCAGATTCGTATCAGCTAAAAATCTGTCTCCCAGCATTTTGAAAAACAGCTACAAAAGTTTGATGGCTATTACGGTATATTGAAATATATAAAGGTGGGTGGGTTTTTTTCCCCAATAGGGAAGAAATGCATCTTTTCTTGCAGCACAGAGAACAGATGCCAGGCTCAATGCTGACAGTTGCTGCAATACCGTCCCTGCAGATCAGGAAAATCTCCTAATCAGGCAAACACCTGCAGTGAGAGTTTTGACTAAGGGTTGCGTCAGGACTTAAGGACGCAGCCCTGGAAGACTAAAATTTGAATTGATAGGGATAATTTTCAAAATATTAAAGTTTTGCTTTACTTACAGTAAGGGAGTCTGATAAAGACAATAATAATCAAGATGCCCGTCCTGCCCAAGCTGCAAGAGAGGAAAAGACTGAAGTGATTGTAGTAGCTACTGCTCTATGACTAAACTGTGCTTTCCTCCTACTACTTACCTCAAAAATAAAAAGTGCAAGGAGAAAAAGGCAGGGAGATAGATTAACGAGCACCAGGGTGGCCAAGTGGCTTGATTTGCTCAGACATCTCAGAATCTTTCATTAAGATTTACACCCTGATGCTGACCTAAGTGGCAAAGCAATTTCTTCACAGCAGAAGAAAGAAGCCAGCTCTCTCCGGCGGGGTCAGGTAACCCTTCTCGTGCTCACAGCAATTAATGGAGTCCCCCTCGTGTGAACCGGACTGACCAACGGATGTGTCCTCTTCGATTGCTCTGAAGCGGAGTGTTTTTCATGTGATCGCTGTGTCGCTGCTCATAGTTGAACAAGCGGTACCCTGATTTTATCCGTTTTCCTTCATGAAACAGGCAAGGCATAAAACAACAACAGCGTCTAAAAACCCTGCTCATACCGACATTAACACTTTCAAACTGAACTTCAAAAGGCATCTCAAAAATTGTAACGTAGCACTTCCGCGGCTCAGCTCCCAATTAAAAACGATAATGCTGAACAGTGCCTGAAGCATGACATCAGATCAGGATTTCTGGGATATTGGCTTTACTGAATTTCATCCAGGTAACCATTTGGCTTGATTTATAGAATCATAGAATCATAGAATCTTCATGGTTGGAAAGGACCTTTGAGATCATCGAGTCCAACCATACACACACACAAAAAAACCCAAAAAAAAACCAAACAAAAAAACAAACAAAAAAACTCACCACAAACAAACAACCTACAATCTCTGCCACTAGAGCATGCCCTGAAGTGCCACATCTAGACGTCTCTTAAATCCCTCTAGGGACGGTGACTCAAGCACCTCCCTGGGCAGGCTGTTCCAGTGCCTGACCACTCCTTCAGTAAAGTCATTCTTCCCAATATCTAATCTAAACCTCCCCTGCCACAGCTTCAGACCATTTCCTCTGGTCCTGTCATTATTCACCTGGGAGAAGAGGCCACCACCCACCTCTCTCCACCCTCCTTTCAGGTAGCTGTAGAGGGCAATGAGGTCTCCCCTCAGCCTCCTCTTCTCCAAGCTAAACATGCCCAGCTCCCTCAGCCTCTCCTCATATGCCCTGGTCTCCAGAGCCCTCACCAGCCTGGTAGCTCTCCTCTGGACACGCTCCAGCACTTCAATGTCCCTCTTGTACAGAGGGGCCCAGAACTGAACACAGCACTCGAGGTGAGGCCTCACCAGTGCCGAGTACAGAGGCACCATCACTTCCCTGCTCCTACTGGCCACACTATTCCTGATACAAGCCAGAATGCTCTTGGCCCTCTTGGCCACCTGGGCACACTGCTGGCTCATGTTAAGCTGGCTCCACCAGCACCCCCAGGTCCTTTTCTGCCAGGCAGCTTTCCAGCCACTCTTCCCCAAGCCTGTAGCGTTGCCCGGGGTTGTTGTGACCGAAATGCAGGACCCGGCACTTGGCCTTATTAAACCTCATACAGTTGGCCTTGGCCCATCGATCCAGCCTGCCCAGGTCCCTCTGTAGAGCCTTCCTACCCTCAAGCAGATCAACACTCCCACCTGTTTTGGTGTCATCTGCAAACTTACTGAGGGTGCACTCAATCCCCTCATCCAGATCATTGATACAGATATTAAACAAGACTGGCCCCAAAACTGAGCCCTGGGGGACACCACTGGTGACTGGCCACCAAGAGGATTTCACCCCATTAATCACAACTCTCTGGGCATGGCCATCCAGCCAGTTTTTAACCCAGCAAAGAGTACACTTGTCCATACCACAATTCGCCAGCTTCTCCAGGAGAATGCTGTGGGGGACGGTGTCAAAGGCCTTACCAAAGTCCAGACAGACAACGTCCACAGCCTTCCCCGCATCCAGAAGGCGGTGCATTTAAGGTGCATGAAAGGCACTATAAAACAGATGCCATCAGTTCTCCTGATCTCAAAATTTTGGTAACTATAGGAAGTCAAACTGTCTACAAGAAAAACAGCAGAGAAACTCAGAAATTAAGAACACCACCTGTCCCACATATTCAATTATCATGATGGAAATGGCTGCACACCGGCACTGAACCATTGGCAAAATTTACTGAGGACTTCACAAAACTTCTCATATCTCTGGTACACTCATGGTAAAACCAGATTCAGGATTAGCATTTGGCTTTTGTGATTTAGCCTTCCTTCTGTGTTAGTGATAACAGTTTGACTGAGTGGTATTGGGACTGGTGTGCCCATGAAAAGACCTTTCTGAGCAAGAGATTTTGAAACAGCATGAGTTTGCCCAGCCTCTGGAAGCTTGGATGCATCTCGTTCTTCTGCACGGAAACTGCTTCCACCCTGGTCCACTGTCCTGCACCCCGACACGAGGCAACGCAGAGCTGTTCAGCATTCGGGTCTGCCCCAGACCCAACAGCCCCCAGCCCTGGCACTGATGTTAATGGTGTGAGAGCACTTTGACACCAGCGCGATACACCAACAATGGAAATAATTGCACACCTGCTGAAACGACACACACCGAATAGTCTTCTCAGAAAGGAAAGGACCACAAGAATCAGAATCCCGGTGATTATAGAAAAAGAGGAAAACCGATTTCAGGTACTCAACACCAAAACGAGATGCTTTCATTTTTGTTTCATGATTGATTGTGTCTTGAGAGGATGGAGGTGAGGCACGACAGATCAGTATCAGGTATACAAAAGGCAGATGTGATCAGGATGACCTTATGACCCACTTCTGATGGGAGTGAACGCTTGTAGGATGCTAAGCTCTTCTCAAGTCATTAGGACTAGAAAGTGATTTGCACGATACAGTTGCTGAATACTAGCCAAGAAAAGGTGTTGTTAAAGGAAAACTGTCTTGCTGAGATTGCTTACTGCTATTGTATCATATTTTTTATGAGAAAGGAATAAGTTTAAATTAAATTCTTATTCTCAGTGTTCACTGTGAAATAAAGACAACTGCTCTCTACATCAGGGGCATGACCTAATGACACAGTGGCATCCGCGATTTTTTTGGTGTTTCCATGCTTCACCAATTCCTTTTTCTGATTTCTTGGTGAGCATTTTTGTCCACTGCCTTGTCTTCTTCAGTGCACGATAATTCCAACATTCCTTCCTGCATCTCAGTGATTTGTTTCATCTCAGCTGCACGTCGCTGGTACCACGGCAGGTATCTCACAGCCACCCTGATGTTGACCACATCCCTTGATAAACTTGATTTGGAAAGTGATTTGGCTGGCCACTTGCAGTTCACCATGTACATAGAATCAATATGCCAAAATACCTTTCAGGCCCGGAGTTGTGTTCGTACTCAGATACGCTGGTTTCTAACTTTGTGAAGCCTGGCTGCAGGCTCAGACATTTCTGATGGCTCCAGTGGAGCCCTTCTGACTTGCACCCACCGAGGACCTGGCTTGAGAGCCTCTCAGTCATTTGATGGGCACTGTATCTTCCCAAATAAATCATTATTCAAGCAACGTCTTCAGTTAATCAAGTATTCTTCTTAATGGAGACAAAGGGCCATCTGCCAGGGCATCTTGATTAGGATTCCACTGTATTAAATTTACAGTAGTTGTGGGAAGATCAGAGCCAACCAAAGGTTTTCTTCTTTCTCATTTTTGTTTAGAATTATTCAATGCTCAGGAATTGCCTTCCTTTGCCCCTCAACCAGGAAAAAAAAAAATTAAAAGAACAAAACAAAAAAGAAAACCCAAAACCTTCCAAATCCTGCAACTTAACTTTCTACCTTTCCGCCAAGTTCAATCACAAAAAAAAAATCTCATCAAAAGCTAATTTAGTGCAAAGTTCACTAAAAAGAGGGCCTCAGTTTGTGAAAGTAAGAGAAAATTATCTGAATTTTTTGTTTGTAGAGAACTATGCAATCTGGCAGCTTCACTGGCTCGGGATTTCTGTCCAGACATTTGCACGTCTCTGGAAAAATGCTTCTCTTCTGTGGTGATCAGCAACACGAAAAGGTGCTTTACATTTTAGCAGTGTAGGAGAGCAGGCTCTGCAATTTGCCTTGCCTTTATACAGGTTATTTACTCCTCAGAAGTTGTCCCTTTGCTCGTTCGTTCGTTTATTTGTCTTGGTCAGGTCAGGAGTAAGAAAAGTAAAGTTTTGCTCAGGTAACCTATCAGAAACAAGCAGTCATGGACTTGAAATACTAACTGCTTGACAAAGTTCAGCTGTCGTTGTTAAAGGGAGAAAAAAAGACATTTCAGCATTGTGTGTGTGTGTTCAGATGTGATGTGTTATCGGCAGCTAAAAACAACTCATTTACAGGACAGTTAATATCAGCAGCAGATGGTGAAGTGACAGTATCCTCAGCTATTAAAAATATTAATCAAAGCTAACTGTGAGAACTTGTACATGGCCTGGCCATCTACAGTGCCAGTTAAACACCTTGTGAAACTGTTTGCTATCGTAACCTTCAATACTTCCCCATAATATTGAAAGAAATCAGAAAAGTTTTTTTTCAAGTGATTTATAGATAGAAAAATTTTTAAAACAACCCGGTTCGTGTATCTGGATGAAACCAAAGGATCCTTACAGGTGCACAGTCAGGCTGGCAAACTGACCTTCATTTTCTTTCAGGAAAAATACTATCTACTTTCCTGAACATGCTTGAAGTGCTTGGAAAATTACTGGTCAAATCAAATCATTGGAAGCATAAGGACCCCCAACCTTATTAATGAACGATGGTTCTTTGGAGAGAGAGGAAGAGAAAAAATCAATTTTCTTGCTGCATAAACATAATGACTTGACTAAGATATTGCTAAAAGTAAAACCTTTGTGCAACTTCGTTAATTAACACTGTGTCTTTGTCCTCTATTAAAAATACATGTGACTATTTAAGGTAAGGATAACCTGTACATTGTAACAGCATCAGCTGACTCAGATGAAAAAAATGAATGTACATTTTAGAAGCCATTTCATTGTCCTGAAAAAAACCTAGAATAATATAAACTGAAAACTATAATATTAAACTAAAATGGCTAAACTAAAAACTAGAATACTATAAATTAAAAATTTTAATTTCTCTATCTTAAGATATTTCAAGTTCTTCTTCAGGTGTTTCTTAGCATTGCCTTGCTACTTTAATTGAGAGACCTTAAGAAATCTGATGGTTCTTTACTTATTTATAGCTTGTGCTCACATTTATGCAAATAGGGAAAAAATCCAGCAGTATCCTTTAAAATAAAAAAATCACAGATCTGACTGAATCTACAAAAGAGCAATCACAAACCTTTTAATGCATTCTTCCCGGGGGGGGGGGGGGGGGCGGGAAAAAAAAAAAAATTCAAGGAACAACAATGGCAGGCAAAACTTTGCAATACAATTACCTTGAAAAGGCTACAAATATGTCTCACAAAATAAATATTGTCCATTCCTGTCAGCCTTTTCAACCTCTTTTGTGTTCCCAGAAATTGCCAGTAATGAAAACAGAGCAGAGCCAATCGAATTGTTGTATACACTGCTGCACTGTGGGAGCTGGAAGCCCTGCATTTAAAGTGAGTCTTATGCATTATTCATAGACTATGTGTGTTTATGTAAATTACCGAAGGCGGAAATGTATACTAAAGCAAAATACGAGGTAAAACAGTGATGCTAAAAATACTCTGCTTAAACTGTACCTTATCAGGGGATACATAGATTGATAGATAGATAGATAGATGATAGATATAGATATGCATCTTCTACACCTCCTCGTTAAAAATGAGTGCAGTCATGTGCTGTATCCTGTATGGAAAACAAATATACTTTCTGGCTTCTAGGACAGACTTATTTTTCAACACTTATTTTGGACCAAGTATATAAATCCAAAACAAAGTATGTGAGCCTTTCAGTCATTCAGAAGGGAGATTTGGTAGTGCCACCTTTACAGAAGTTACACACTTAAAACTACGGGAGAGATCTTTGCTGGAACAGTCACCTGAAAACTTGCTAAAACAGAAAAAAAAGATTAAACTTAATGTTGCCAACAAACCTAGAACATTTCTAGGTCAAGGCCCCTCTTTCCACCCATTTATATCAGCTGTTATCAAGGCACAGCACATATACCACCTTCTGAAAGGAAGAGTTTTAGAGAAGACGACATTCATTGCAAAGGCACAGGCAAGGGTTAAAATGCTAATTTCATTCAGGCATTATGAGTGACAAGAGGAGGAGGAGCATTTACATAGAAGAGCTTTCTACCTCCAGGTCGACTCTGCAGCCCTCTGCAGTTGAGTAGCACACATAGCACAAATATATTGTTCTTGCTTCATATATTTGCATACAAAATTTAGTGACTTCGTTCTAATGTATTTAAATTTTGCGTTATATCACTTCGAAAATATACATCATACGTATATGCTATCTATTATACATGTTATACAATATTAATGAATATAACACATAATACATTACATGAATGTTACATTATGTGAAACCATTCTACTTTTCATCTTTTAAATAAAACTGCTGCTTGACCTAAGCTCAGAGCATAATTTATTGAGTGACAACAGCTGCATAGTTGCACACTTAGTGTGAGCAGGAGATTGTTTTCCTGTTCTATATTGCAATTTTCTTGTAATGTATTATAACAAAATGAACACCTCTTGTAATACTGCAGACTTACAACTTGCACCTCAAATAATCCATATTCCTCTAAAAAATATGGGTATTTTGAGTAAATCCTGAGGTACCCCACACAAACCAGAGGCAGAAACAGAGGAAACTTAGCGTCAAGGCGGCTGATAAGGAAGAACGATTTTGAAAGACATTTTTCCACTCTACCACAGTGCTGATTTTCGAGCAAATAACATCAGAATCATAAAGTGAAAATATCTGAGAAACTCCCTTGTTGAGCTGGTTTTGGGGTATAGAAAATACTGTGGGAGGCAGCTGGACCCATAATCCTACATGGACAAGCAACACTGAGTGAATAACTGACTTCCCATACCAAACACCTCCCTCCAGAACACCAGCCCGTCCCTCATTTTCCCTACACATACAGATCTCCACCACTTTCTTCCTACCTGTGTAGTACACAGATCTTAGTGCCCATAATGAAACACGTAGGCGAGGGCAAGGTTGTTGTATCTGAGCAACGTTGCTGTGAATGTCAAAAATCCCTCAGGGCAAGGAGCTGAGGACCTGTATTACTACGTCAGTCCTCATCTCTCAAGGCTGTAGTGAGAAATGTTCAACGCCACGAAGCCTGAGAAGAGCGCGCTGTAATTAGTTTATGCTGTTAACCCAACGATAAGCAGCATCCAATGAAAAGACTCGTCCAGAGAAGAACCTTCTGCATTCAGATCTCCCTGAAAAGACTTTGTGCCTTTGAGGAACGTGTTGTACCAAACAAGTCTGGTAATCCCAGACACCACCTGTTTGATACAGGCACCTTCCCATGTTTCAGTGATATGGCACTCAGCATCTCTCACACCTGGAATACCAGGCCACAGACTTTACCTGATATCTCCTGCATACACATACACATCAAATCTATTCATATCAGATAAATATGTATTATCAGAAAGATTAACACTTATGCCTTTCTGAAAATATCGTGACTTTGAAACGACCAAGTGAGATCCTATTAAGTAAGGAGATCAAACTGCATTAGGCAATTTTAGGAAGCAATATAGATATTTAACCCCCTGCTGAGGCTGAACTAAGGAAAAGGAATACAGTAAAGGTTTTGTTTTGACTAGAATGCACGTGGATTCCTTTGAGAAAAATTATCAGTGTAACCCTTAAGAGGCTTAAAATCCAGGCTGATATCCTACAGTCTTTCAGCATGCTTCTTTTTCTGGCTCAGGCGATACAGTTAATGGTTGTGTCTCTTGTATGTTTCTGAAAATAATCTCTCGAGCAGCAAATTTAGCAGACTCATCATGGTTCAGGAAGGGCAGCTCTCAATCTCCAAACTTAACACCCTCCTTAGCTCTGAATGTCCCAGCTGAAAAGTACCACGGCCTGCCAAATTAGGAGGAGAAGTTCCGTTCTTTCAGAAAGGTCCTATTGGTATCCAGCATGTAGCTCTGGAAGGTGGCAATAGTTGACTACAATGCAGAGGCATTTAAATTAATGACATTTAGCACAGAAATACTTAAACACGTACTGTGCAATGGTTCTCTTTCAGTTTATGGTGAACACAGTTACAGTGGATACCCATCAGAGGCAGACACCCACAAGACGGTTATCAGTACAAGGCAGACCCTGGGGGGCTGTATGGAGCGCAACGATTCTCCAGTACAGTCACCTCCGTGCTCACGAGGGAGTGATGCAATCTAAAAGTATCTGTGCATGATTTCGCACACCTGCTTCTAAAAACTTTTTAGAAGCTTTTTGATGAGTTTTTTTGGACCACTCAAAGATACGTCTTCGGTGCAGAATGACTTTGTGAGGGTGGCAAAGCAACATGCTGAAAAAATGCAAGTGCTAGACAATGGGAGAGCACTTGGCAGCCGTCACTTAAGTCTCTCAAAGACCCAGCCAGTTCAAGCCATCCCTCAGATCTTCTGTATACAGGCACAACCCAAATTAAGCGGAAACCTTTGCATTATAACTTCAGCTCAAGTTGTGCGCAGTAAACACTTGGTGAGACAGCAGATGAAGAAGGGATTGGGGCTCATATTCCAAGCCCTTCCATAAGATTTGTGAGGATCGGATCCAGCTACTGTAGCTTCGCCAAAACTGGAGGATGGAGGTAGGTCAAACCACACATGCAATGGCATTACAACAATGTATTCCACTTGCTACACAGTCATTGACTGAATGAATAATAAATGGATGGAAAGGTATTTCTAAACATGGATAAAGACAAATATATCAAAATTGGGGTGGTTACAGAATATTTGTGGGATTTTTGTTTATGAAAACCTCTCTCTCAAATGTGTATTAACTGGGCTGTAGCACAAAAATGGAAATCATTGCAAAACGCCAGCAATTATTCTGTAAATTGTGCTTCTCGCTGGCGTGAAGCTGCAGTTGATTTACATACAGCAGAGTTGGAAATGAAGCAACGTGACACACAGGACTTCACAAACATCAGACATTCCTGCTACAAATCCTACCAGCTCCAACAAACACATACTGCCACTTATAGATCAAAGGCAGCATTGCAACTGTTAGTGTTCACTGTGAAACTCTAAAAATACTTGGTTTTCTTTAACGAGATTAGGACTAGGAAGTTAAAGATCACAAGACAACAGTTTCCTTAATAAACTAAAGGAACACCCTTTTAAGTTTATTACAGGGAGAAATCTGTATTTTCAATGAAACTGCCAGGATTTTATGGAATGAGAAAATGTGCAGTGAAAGGACAAAAGTCCTCAGGGACTTGATAGTCTGAGCAAACAACACATACATGAAGCTTATTTTGTTATTTAAACAAAATTAATATAATAACAGCTTCTGCCTGCACTCACACATTGTGAAGAAATTATTTCCATGTCTTTGTACAGAAATGTCCTGTTTGAAACCTGCTGATATTTTTATACAAAACACCGTCTACTTCAAATCATGTCTTAGGAAAGTGGTTCAGTGTCCTTGGATGCTGTAACGCCGATGCTGTATCAACAATAAAAAGACATAAATTTTACCTCTTAAAATACCAGAGTAGATCCATGGTAGATGCAGAAGTTACTCTATGATTTCTAAGGTAATTTCCAGGGAGATAAACTAAACAGATGAAATGGGAGCACGATCCTGGATGCCATGGGCACAGAAATCTGAGATACAATGTGTTATTTTGGTGTTGGATGCTAGATGATATTTGTTGCTCTATATTTGATAGCAAACAAGCGGTATCATGATTTCTTACTAGTATTAGCACATATAACTGAGACTATGGAGATCACTAATTCTGGTGGTAGCGGTAGTCAAGAAGAATGGGAGAACTTTGACTACAAAATAAATTGAAAAAAATTATTTCTAGATTTTGCCAGTGTCAAATCTTCCTAATTTCCCAAGTAAATGAGACAGGTACACCCAGCTACTAAATATTCATGGCACATATCAACAGGCACAAAAGCAGTGAGGACGGAGTGAGAAGAGCACTTGTGGTCCTTTGGGGAGGAAGGACGAACATGGCAAGGATGACCAAGCCCTTCTGGCTGCCACCGCCATTGCTGCTGCTGCTGCTGAATGAGGTGGGATTTAGGCAATAGCATAAGGCAGGAGCTCAGCAAAAACTAGGGAACACAGTCTTCAGCCCAAGGATTCCAACAGCACTTCAGGGACATGTGCTTTTTCCTCCAGGATAAATTCAAGACAATTGTGACGACTAAAATTTATTCCTCCTGGACTATCCCGTGTACTACCTGCTTTGGCAATGAGTCTTCCACATTTCAGCAATTAATTTCAAATACAGAGACAGAAATGTGCAGCATCTATCACAGCTCTCTATCAAAGAATATTATTCCTTACGGTACCTCCTGAATATTACTAATTGATTAACATGCACATAACTCTACATTGAGGAGGGATGACCAATAACACTGCAGTCCTGACTTTCAACATGTAAAAAGTAACCCTGTGCTTTCACTTCACCTAAGCCTGTTTTAATTTGGGGATAAAGAACAGTAGCTACAATAAAAGCAGCCTCTAATGCCATAAGCACAATTCAGAAAATGTCACTTCTGTCCAAAGGGAAATAAGCTCTTCCCTTTTCTTGTTTTAAGGATTTTGGAGGGTGTTTTGTTTGTTTGTTTTCAAACAGCATCTTAATAGAGATGTGACACTGATTAACAATGTCGATACTCCAGACTCCAACCACTCCAAATGACGGCACCAGCACGGACTGGTGAGGGTGAAAGGATGCCAGTGCATGTCAAATTATGCAACTGCAAAAAAATTGACAAGAAAGAGGGGATTTGGTTGAAATCTGCTGCATGTTGGAGTCCAGTGCCATTTAAGATGCTGCAGTTTATTCTGGCTGTGTTCCATTTGATGTTTCGGAACACTGAAACTCTCCCATAGGTGCTGTGTCCCATCTACTAGTCCTGTGTGGACACATTGGACACCCAACGCCACCACAAATGAGGCTGGAGACCAATGCAGCAGTTGGTCCAGGGACCCGACCCAGCTGTTTCATCCTTCTTGTCTCTGGACGGGCCAGAGGTTCTTCTGAGATCTCCTCTTCAGGGGAGGGCAGGGATAAAATCCAGTGCTGTACAGTCAGGAAATACGTATAGTTTGGGGAGTCTGAGATTAATTACTGCAGTCCGTAGTGTCGTAGAAATGCTCCTGAAAGGGTGTCAGGAATGGCTAAACTGAATTCATTGTATCAAAATAAGGCGTTTGTAGCATAATTAATTACCAGAACAT
This sequence comes from Rissa tridactyla, assembly GCF_028500815.1. Classification (NCBI taxonomy): domain Eukaryota; kingdom Metazoa; phylum Chordata; class Aves; order Charadriiformes; family Laridae; genus Rissa; species Rissa tridactyla. Next base: position 6,267,394 of record NC_071497.1, read on the forward strand.
TTATATTAGCAGTTATCTCAATCACTTAAAAATACAGAATGATAGTATGACCGCAGAAATCACAGCTTTTATTTGATTTGAAGTAGATTTGTATCAGGCTTAATAGTTCTGTTACACAGAACTTAATTTCCACTAAGTTATGCTTTACTCACAGGACCAGTAAACTACAAATTCCATAACAGAACCATTGCAAAACGCAGCTTTTCAAAATCCTTCGTGTGACAGATACCTATATGTAAGAAACAAACTAGCTCTTTCACGTTTTTCTTTTGAAAAGACCGTAAAAAAGTGGAAGACAGTAGAATTTTAACCAAATGAGAAAAAGTGAAGAGAATTTTTCTGAATATCTGTGAATATGCTCCATCATACTTTGTAACGTAACTGCCTCCTAACCTGTTTCTGCTGATTTTCAATAACACACAGCGGCTGGAATCTCCTCAGGTCTCTAACAGCTCAGATTTCTGCAAGTTTTCCATTTTGGAAAGCCAATTCCCTCTTCGAGAAAATCTTATCTCACTGTTCTGTGGATGCACTAAAAGCTTTGCAGCAAGGGCAGATGATGGACAGAATACTGCTAAGGCCATGGAATCACAGAATCATTTAGGTCGGAAAAGACCTCTGAGATCATCAAGTCCAATCGTAAACCTAACGCTGCCAAGTCCACCACCAAGTATAATTCAATCAGTCTAAAGTGCTTTTCCAAGACAGTAAAAGGAGAGCACAATTGATGAAATTCCAGGGAAGGACAAACTCACTCGTATGCCAATTCACCGATAACCCATACATCAAATCACAGGTATCTTCCCATTTGAAACGAAACAAATCACTAGGTTTTGCAAGATGATATGACTTGATTAAAAGCAGAAAAAAACCCCACCCCACAGTTATATGACTTCAGTCCTGGCTCTCTACATTTTCTTCTGTTTTCCTTCTGCGTTTGTAATTAAGACAGCTGCCAAATAATTTTCGTTCCTCCAGCTGCCCAAGAATAGTGCATCTGATTTTGACTTACAACAGCAAAGCATGACGCTGCCATGGTGTCAGAGTGAGTGGTGGTGCGGTAGCAGTGGCAAACCTTGCGTTACGAGAAAACTGGACTTCTAGTTTTCTCGTTTCTCCGGTGAAGACACACATTGAGACTGTAAATCAATGCTCATGCAAAACCAAAAGAATGAGTTATGCCCATTTTAAGACCACATATAATAAGAGTGTCATAAAGCAATCCTGATGGAAACCAGAAATTCAGAATTAATCTAGAGGAAGGGGAGACATGAGGATCTCCTCCTACATTGGAGAAAGATATAAAATATTAGTTTAAATCTAAGCTTCCCAAAAGCTTCAGGTCATCCTTTCAGGCAACAGCGTGGACAAGACGTTGTGAGTTAGTGGTCTTTTTAAGGACTACTCTTTCTACAGACTATATATTATTTCTGCAGGGCTTTCACTAAATGTGTAAATCAGGCAGAATACAGTATATATAGCAGTACACAATAGAAAACTAGGCAAATCTGACAGATTAATATATTTCTAAAGCAATTTTATTAATTTTTAAGTATTTAAAAAAATGGATAAGAAATATCATATTCCTAAGTGGTCCTATACGCTATCATATGCTAAGTACTTGAAGAGGAAATCCATGTTCCCAGGGCAAACAGGTGAAATGAAGAAAGAGCTTGGAAAAGAGAAAGTCAAATAGGTGCTGAATACAGAGAAAGAAAATGAAATCAAAAGAATTCTTCTTGCCAGAATCAGTATACTCATGCAAAGGCAAGGAAAGTAAGCCCACCACCCCCCATACAGAAGACCCACATAAAAAAAAATCCATAGTAAAAAGATAATATCTTTCCCTCTTTCAAAATCTCATCTTAAAAGGAAAGTATGATCCCAACAGAACCCTTACTGATTTCCATTTCTTTCTAAAGATCCTGTTTTGAAGAAAGAGAAGTTCTCTGTGAATAGTATCCTGTAGATTTTTGCCATTATACGTCACCTACTTCCCATCTTCTCTGAAATGTAGTATCTCAACCACAGCTTTTGCATCCAATTGACAAAAATCACAGCAAACAATGAAAAAATGTTGAAGTAATCAGCAGTAAATTTCAGCTAGAAAATCGTTTCCCTTCCTGCCAGTACTTTCGGATCTTCCCTTCCCCGCTCTCCCGTGCCCAACCAGCTGGGCAGGTGAACTCAGGGATATAATGGGAACTATTAAACAGCCTCGGCTATTCAATCACTGTCACGGCTCCAGAACACAACACTAAACCTTGTCTTCACTAATCTGTGTGCAGCAGCAGCAAACGTATCTGCACAGCAACAGGCACTGATTCCCTTCTAAGTCCTTACGAAAACTAATTTTCATAAGACAGAGTGTGACAGTGATGAAACCCCATTTGGCTTCCATGTGCTCTCAACAGGTTACAGTTATGTGTCCTTAGAGACACAGAAATCTTCTCTCCCGAAGAAACACCTGGGAAGAAAAGTAAGTGGGATAAAAATTTAGGTAGGAAACCTTAATGTCAAACAAAATTATTTTAAAGCATTCTACTTTATTCTTCTTTTCTTAACTGCCCTTGTGTCGCCAACATTGCTATACCTCGAATGAAGTTTTCCAGAGATCACAACTCGCAGAAGCAGGTTCCTAAGACAGGAGTGATGAGAGCCACCTATCTATACACAGTACCATCACCTTTCTCTCTCTTCAAAGGCAGAAACCACTAGACGTTGCTTTTCATTTTTTCTGCCTGCTGAGTTGTAGTCTGTACAATAGAGAGTAGTTGTAGGACATTCAATAAAATGAAAAGGGAAAAAATACTTGTGGAAGTTCAAGGTTGCAGAGAGTTTTATATTATGTACTGGTATTAACTTCTGCAGAGTAAAACTGTCTCCTAGGCTTTCAAGGGGAAAACACCCTTTTATTTGTGAAATCCTCTTTTATTTGTGAAATCTGCACACAGGTTATAACAATCAGTCTTTCAAATATTCATTTGTCAACAATAGGCAAAGAGAAATACATTGAACAGTAGAAGGTTTTGCTACAATTATTCTTGAAATTGGGGTCTGCATTAAATGAGAAAATGTGATTTACTTCCTTGACTATCCAGCGTTTCCTGCATTGCCAGGGATGAGGACAGACCTGCACCCGAGGACTACAGTGTGTCACTTTCCTGGGCAGCAGAAGCATAAAGAATAATTGGCCCCAAATCTTAACGAGTCTTGAGTTTTCAGTAAGACTGAAAATGATGAGGTCTAGCATGAGTAAAAGACAGGAAAGCAGCTATTACGTGTAGGGTAGACATAAATATCCTCACATGCTAAAATAAGCATCCATCTCTTTCCCAAAAGAACTAATAAAACTTAAAGTTCAGTTGCAAGGGTTTTTTTTTTTAATTTATCTATTGAGACAAAGACAGAAATCTGAGACTTTTTGACATGAGGACAGAAAGGCTAGCACAAATACTTATGAAAACACATGTGCATTTATTATATCCTCAGGAAATTAAGTGGGATATAGGCCAAACTGCAACATAAGATTACCCAATATATATTATGGTGAATTTAACAATCCATTACCCAGACAAAGGAATTGGATTGGATCTCATTTCAGCAGGGATCCCAGTGAAGCACCTCTTTCTCATAAAGCATCTGATATGATATCAAATGGGAGCTTAAAACTGAAAGGATGAGGACTAATGCCAAGATAGTTAATGAACAATAGATTAGTAACAAAAGGGTGTCAGAAAGGAATTTATTAGTGGACTTCCTCAGGACTAATCTGTTCTGATATTTCCATCAGTGACCTTGTCACGAAAAAAAATCAGAGCATGTCAAGCACACTTGCTAAGGACACAGTTTTAGAGTGTAAAGAGGAATATTCACGTCATTGTGCATAAGAATCACCATGATTTAACATCTCTTCGCAGACAATGAAGAGAATCAGAGAGGATTTTTAAAAAGATGGTCCAGAGTGGGATTACACCTTATATGTTCTCTTGGAGAACATGATGAAGCTTCTTAACCAAGCACCTAAGCTGGGTGACGTTGCATCGTTGAGGCTGAAGAGGGTCAGAATATCACCTAGCAATAACCAGGTGACCTTGGGGAGAGAATAACAGAGAAACGATTACATTAAATAGGCTGAAATACAACGTCATGTGTCTAGCTGTTAACGCGAATTTGTGCTAGGAATATTGAGTCCACATTGAAAATGACGAGAGGCAAAAGTAAAGTCCAAAACCAAAAGTTGAGGTCTCTGCTGATGATAGGATGACTGTGATATAATGAAGCCATGACAAAAAAAACCAACCAAACAACCAAAAAAACCCCAAAAAGATAAAACAGCAACAACAAAAACCTAAACAAACAAAGAAAATCTAAATACATAGCAGGAAAACTTCTTCAGCACAGATAGGGAAATTAATTCCATTACCCAGAGCAATGATAAGATGTTTACCAGGACATACATTTCCGGTCAAAGGAAATTTGAACTGGGGTCAGTGAAGAGAAAGTATGTTTGCATGACCTGAGAAACAGAAAGTCTGTCTTACGGGACACTAAAAATGTTGAGCCTGACAAACTGTGGGCTAGGGGTGAGGGAGAAGATCTGCTTAAGCCAATGAAGTGCGCTGCCACAAACCCGATGTGCTTAACGTAGCCATGAATACAAGGAGACTGAAAAGTACGTTAATGACTTCTAGGACAATATACTCTGTGACAACCTTCTGCTTGGAACACTGGGTCCAAACAACCTACCAAGTTTAAGACAGAGAAGTTTATGAATGAGCTTTATGAATGGCAACCATAAAACTCCCAGGATATGGCTCAGGGCGGCGATGGAACCATAAATAATTTTTTGAGAAGCATTCTGAAATCATCAGATAAGAGGTGTTGCATAATCTGTAAATATTTTTACAGATTTTTATAATTAGATATGTCTATTCTTTCTTTATTTCAAAAAATGCCAAAAAAACCCTTACAGCTTTGTTATATGAGGAGGAAAATGAATATACTGTAACACTGTAGAATTGCTGCATGGATGCATACACATGGGTGGTAGAAGTTAATTAGAGATTTTAGGTAGTCCCGATAAATATATTCCACAGGATCTGCATTACAGATATCTTATTTCTCTAACCTCTACATCAGTACAGGAAGGTGCTTGCCAGGCTACATGTAGATATTTTGTCACTGGGTGCTTTCAGTATGCAGCACATACGAACTGCACAGTACTTCAGCTAATAAAATAATGGGACGTTGTGAGCAGTAAATGACAGAGAAGATGTTGCTGGCGCTCAGAGACTAAGTATTTTTGTCGCATAATTTTATAGTCACCCCTGATAACATGCACTGGTCCTGTTCTGCTTTCCATTACTGTTTTACATATGTGCAATGGCCGAGCAGCATACAAAAAGAATTAAGATGGACTGGTTAGGGTTCCTGCCTCTCCGTTTGCCTCTCTTTAGCTATCTAATCCTTCTACATTATAGTCACTTAGAAAATACCTAAGTAACTAAACTACGCTGGCTTGGCTGGTTTGTAACGCTAACAGAAAGGTCACAAAGTCACAGAATCACAGAATCATAGGGTTGGAAGGGACCTCTGGAGATCATCTAGTCCAACCCCCTGCCAGAGCACGGTCACCCAGAGCAGGTGGCACAGGAACGCGTCCAGGCGGGTTTGGAATGTCTCCAGAGACAGAGACTCCACCACCTCTCTGGGCAGCCTGTGCCAGGGCTCTGCCACCCTCACAGGAAAGAAGTTCCTCCTCAAGTTCAGGTGGAACTTCCTATGCTCAGGTTTCTGCCCATTACCTCTTGTCCTGTCGCTGGGCACCACTGAAAAAAGCCTGGCCCCATCCTCCTGACACCCACCCTTTCAGTATTTATAAGTGTTGATAAGATCCCCCCTCAGCCGTCTCTGTTCCGGACTGAAGAGACCCAAATCCCTCAGCCTTTCTTCCTAAGAGAGGTGTTACAGCCCCCTCACCATCTTGGTAGCCCTTTGCTGTCCCCTCTCCAGCAGTTCCCTGTCCTTCTTGAACCGGGAAGCCCAGAACTGGACACAGCACTCTAGATGCAGCCTTGGTCACATTTTTCTCACCATCTTGAATTTACAGATTTAAATCAGGAAGATGCAAGAGAAAGAAAATCAATTGGTTAAAGCAGTTTCTCTGCTTTAATTATTGAATTCACTGTGTGACTGGAGGAAAAATAATCTGAAATATATCCCTGGACATACCCCAGAACAGCAATGTCTTTTTTTTCTTAAAAGAAAAAGAACTTCAAGAGGGGTAACTTGGAGACCTGTATTTGCTGTGTGCTTGTAATTTCCAGTACGGTCAACAACTTACATCTGGTTTAATTGAAACACAGTACATAACAAGCTGAAAAGTATTTCAGAAAGATGAACCTTGAAGATAACATCCAAAAGCACTCAAGGAATAATGGTTTCAGAGGAGCTTCTCCAAGCATAAACTGATCTCCAAATCTTTTCCTGTTGGATTTGGTGACACTGTCTCATCAGTAGAAGGTGTATTTATTACTTTAAAAGTAATATAGAAGAGGAATAAATTCAATAGGGTTTTATATTTAATTTATCAAAAAATAATATACCTATCAGCAGATTGAAAAACGATGGAATCTTATGAATGATATGGTTTGTTTTCTGTCACAGAAAAGAGCAACATATTATTGTGAGAATAAAAAGATCTTCAGCCGTGCGACTACTCTGTCATCATCATTTTCCTTGTAGCACTTCGCATGAGTACTGCAGCAGTTTACACTAGTGCCACGGGGACTGCCGTGCCACTGTAAATAGCTCTACACAAAATTCCTGCCATTTCTAGTCTTTGATTCAGCAACATGCCTTTTTTTTTTTTTTAAATGAAAATGATGACAGCTTCTGGACCTCAACTGAGATGAAGAACAACTTGCTCTACCAATTAGGCTCTCTATATGAATGGGACATATTCCCTACAGTTTTGGGGGTGGCTTCAATATGATACACACCCACTGGTCAGGGCTAAATTAATTCTGTCCAATGGACAGACACTTTGCCTGACCTTACTTCAGGGTCCCCACAATATATCAGATATGGCTGTATTGAAGGCTCAGTCAGGGGAGGACTTGTGGAGAAAACAGGATAGGAATTACTTTAGAGAGAACAGCAGCATCCCCTCTCCACGGCTTCTGGATATCCCTGTGTGGTGGGCTGACCCTAGCTGGATGCCCAGTGCCCACCAAAGCCAGTCTGTTGCTCCCCTCCTCAGCTGGACAGGGGAGAGAAAAAATAATGTGGGGTCCTCCACGGGCTGCAGGTGGATATCTGCTCCACCATGGACGTCCATGGGCTGCAGGGGAACCTCTGCTCCAGCGCCTGGAGCACCTCCTCTCCCTCCTGCTTCACTGACCTTGGTGTCTGCAGAGCTGTTCCTCTCACATATTCTCACTCTTCTCTCTGGTTGCTCCCTAGCAGGTTTTTTCCCCCTATCTTAATGATGTTATCCCAGAGACACCACCACCATCGCTGATGGGCTTGGCCTTGGCCAGTAATGGGTCCATCTTGGAGCTGTCTGGCATGGGCTGTGTTGGACATGGGTGAAGCTTCTGTCAGCTTCTCACAGAAGCCACTCATGTTGCCCCACGGCGATCATAACCTTGCCATGCAAACCCAATACACACTGTGTCCCTTTCACACATCATTGTAACAAGGGATTGCCTTTAGAACAGCTTTTAAAAACTCATCCTAATGAGGATGGCATGGTCTTAACAACTCATCGTGGTTTTAAAAACTCATTCACGTGTTCATGCATTTTGTAAAAAATGAATATGGAGTTTTCCCCGTGGCCACAGCTAATCAAACTTTTTAGAAGACTCACACCTGTATTTTTTTAAAAGGACATTACCAACAACAAAGTTGAAAGGTTTTATGAATGTTTCTTTTTATCAGTAATCTCTACAGGGCAAGCCACTGGGCTTTAGGTACCTTTCTCTTCTTAGGTACTGTGTGTGCAGTGCTGCTCAGTCCTGCTCAGCCACCTTTACCTGTTCCAAGAGATCCTGGTTCTCTGTATCATCCAACACAAAGAACATTTAGAGCAGCCATGGCCATTATTGCAGCACTTAGGTTTTCTCGGGCTAGGAGGGGCACAAGTCTGAAGGACACCTTGGACTTAGTTGGGCAAGGCTGGACCCCTTGATGACACTTCCTTTGTACAAAAAACTTCCCTGTGGTCCCAAGAATATAGCTCTGTCGCCTCCTGTCCAGGCCATATCTATGGTAACAACAGCACCAACAACAGCACAGCTACATGTGAGCCAACTGCAACGAGGAATGGAAAAATGCACAGTTGTGGTCTGCAAAATCCTCATGCTCTACCTGATACCATGCGTTATACATAGAGTAAGAACCCAGCTGGCTGACACTGAAGGCAATGGAAGCTTTATTCTGAATTTAAATACTGGGCTACTCACTTATTCCTGGTATATAGCAAAGGCAGAATATTTTCGGGATCCTGGAAATTTAACAGCTATTTTTATGAGAGTCCCGTGTCACAGGCCCATTCCAAACTATCTCCCTTCAGGCAAAAAGGACATCACAGACAGAAAATCCTGTCAGACTTGGCTGGTGAGTGCGAACCTCCCTGGGGAATGGGTGGAGTGGGGAGTCACATGAAGGCCTCAGATGTGGAAATGTGACTGAGCTCAACCGATGGCTGCTTTGAAGGGGGAGAGCTCCCAGGAACCAGAAGCAAAAGAAGAGTCCAAGGATGCAGAGCACTGCAAACCTGGAAGAGGCCAGAGAAAGAGAAACGAAGAGATGCTGTCCCAGGGATGCCGATCTGTCTCATTTTGACTGGAGGATTACCATTTCTTGCCTTCCAAAACTTCTTCCTGCAGAAGTCAGTGCTCCTCCTTGCCATACAACCGAGCACTGGAAGCCTTGGGGAAACCTCTCCATCAAAGATAAATGCGCTGTGATAGGTCTACCCTATATACTATATATAGCAAATACACACATTTGCTCAGCAAATTGTACCCACATTGACGAGCCCACCCTGTCATCAAACCACAGGCAAGCTTCAGACCTTTTACCTCCCGTCACACACTGCTCATCAGAGTTGTCCTCAAGGAAACTCCTAACTTTCGACAAACAGATATGGGAGAAACAAATTATGCTCTGTTTATAATACTTAGGTGGTGGACATTATTTATGCTTTCAGGTAATTTTTCGGAGAAATTGCTACGCACATTTTCAAATGTCTAGCCAACTGGATAACTTTTATTATTTCACAAGGTTTGCTCTGCTATCTCACTAGGTTTCTCTAATTTGCTCTGGAACTGTTATGATTAGATGCACAACAAAAAACCTGTACCTGTTTTGGTATTTTTGGTATCAGCAATTCTTAAAAATCAGATTTGTTCTGATTTCAAACTACAGACATTCAACTGCTGCAATTAAGGCAAAGAAATGATAGAGTCAGACTACGTAGAGAATAAAATTATTTCCTGTGTAGTTTAGGAAAAGGACCTTTGACATTTCAGACTAAAAGAAAGCATTTTAACTACCAACCCTGCACACACCCACATGTGCCTAACATATTTATCTTATATACTTCAAATACAAGTGCAGTAATATCTAAAATTCACTTGCTAAAGCATGGAGGCTATGACATGCTGCTTCCAAACTTAATTGGGTCTTCTGTGTAACGATTATTTTGAGGGAGCAAGAAACCAAAGTGAGCAGTAGGAACCTGTAGGTGTACATGGATAAAACTGAAAGAGAGAGTGTTGCTATTCCGCAAAAGTCTATCACATGCTCCTTGCCAAGGTTCATATTATTCCTTGAGGAACTTTTCAGGTAAGACTTGAATTTTTAACTTCTAATCTCAGCTCTAAATCACCCTACCCATACGCCCTGGGTCTGGCTGGGATGGAGTTAACTTTCTTCACAGCAGCCCGTATAGTGCTGTGTTTTGGATTTGTGACTAAAGCAGTGTTGATAACACACCAGCGTTTCTTGATATCTACATGCGCCGAAGATAAATCCACAGCTGTACCCGCTGAATTTTATGGTACACCTTTCCCAACTTTAAGCAAAGAAAGCTCGCAGCTATGTGCTGCGTAGTGGCTTACAGCGTGTTGACACCGTGCTCGGCTGAACACACCCTCATTGTCTGTGAAGCTAAGAGGACTAAATGATAAACAAAAATGCTGACCAGCTTCTTGCAAATGATATTTGTTTCTTACTGCTGTAAACAGGAATATGTGTGCAAAAAGATAAAGGCAAAAAAAAAAAAAAAGGTTAATTAATTGTGCGTTCTCAGTTCTGATATAGAAAATACATCACTGGTAATAACTCTGACTTTCTGAAAGAGTTGTCACACTTTAAGATTTATTCCTGGTGAAGTAGGTGAAGTAGGGAGAGGAACACATGATCAATGGGTTTGGGTCTTTTTGCATAATTAGTGGCAATGGCAGTGATTCAATCTTAAAGTCCCTTCAGACGCTGGGAACCCCGAGTTCACACAGCATCAGACGGACCCCTGACGGATTCTCCTGCAGAACAGACACTCTCCATCTGTGGAGAGGTTCCTCCTCCCTCCCGTACCGTGGTGCCTTTTATTTTGTGTAATAAAAAGTCACATATCTTCGCCCGAAGAGGAGGCTGGATTGATACCTCTGTCAGAACACTCGCCAGTGCACGGGGCACTCCCACAGACTCCTGTGCAGAGGCTGCTCTGACAGGCTGAGAGAGCTGGGGTTGTTCTGCCTGGAGAAGAGAAGGCTCCAGGGAGACCTCAGAGCCCCTTCCAGTACCTGAAGGGGGCTACAGGAAAGCTGGGGAGGCGCTGTTTGCAAGGGCATGTAGTGATCGGACGAGGGGCAATGGTTTTAAACTAGAGCTGGGCAGGTTCAGATTAGACATTAGGAAGAAGTTCTTTACACTGAGGGTGGTGAGACACTGGCCCAGGTTGCCCAGAGAGGTGGGGGAGGCCCCATTCCTGGAGACATTCAAGGCCAGGCTGGATGGGGCCCTGTGCAACCTGATCTAGTTGAAGGTGTCCCTGCTGACTGCAGGAGGGTTGGACTAGATGGCCTTTAAAGGTCCCTTCCAACCCAACACATTCTATGATTCTATTTTAAATTTTTTTTTTTTTTGCTTTGCTCACATGTGCAGCTTTTGCCTTCGCTATTAATGTGCCATTACTCATGGACCATAATCCACGAGCCCTTCTTCTATTTTCTCTCCATCCCAGACGAGAGGGTAGCAAGTGGCTACGTGGACCCTAACAAGCTGGGGTCAACCCACACTGTAGCAGGAGCAGAATGTGAGGTCAGAACCACAGTCACTTGGTAACTCATTTTTTAACTTTCTCGTTTAAACAATAGTGAAAAATATTGTAAGAAATAAGAATGGTAAAAAGTTTGCAAGGTAAGACCAGAATAAAGAAAGTTCCGACAACTGGGTAGGAACTGTCTAGAAAATTACACTGAACAGAAACTCGAGTGTCTGTATCTAAATGTCAAAGCCACTGGCGTGCCTCTATGAAAACAGCTCAATAATTAGCAACAATGAAAGCAGCAACAAGGAAAATATTCAAAATACTGGAAAGAACCATATGATTGGTGAAGTGATGGGACAAGCTACCGCGACAAGTTGTTAAATCACCTTTATAGAGGTATTCATGGAAACCATACATCAACTGACAGCCTAAGATTAACAGTAATGAAATCAACCCTGACATGAGATAGGGATACAGACTAGAAGAACTGCTACAGGACTATTTCTTCTCAGATATTCATTTGAAAAGTCCCCAAGATTGATTTCATTTGGTATAACATAAAGGATTTCCTGCCGTTTTGTTTTTTTTTCCAAACAGTATTACTATTTGATGTTGATAAATTACATGGTTTGAGAAACGCTCCTTATCCAATAACAACGACTCAGGCAGTGAACGATACGAAGCACATTTTATTTGAGCAGTCTTGCAAGAACGGGTGACCTAGCAAGTAGGCACACTTTTGGTTCTTGAAACACACCTTTTTATTTCCTAATCCCCAGCCGAATTTTCCCTCCCGTTTCCCATTGGTTAGGTACTCCAGGGTTCACAGTCTGTCCAGAGCGCCCAAAATCCTTCCCTGGTATCTTGCCTCTGTTTACATCTCCTTATGCTACACCTAAAGGGATTATCTGACTAGTTTCTTTCTTTCCTTTTGGTAACATTGCTCAATGTCATTAGCCCTGGTTAAATGTTTGACTAGCCTTCTAGTCACTAATCCAGTATGAATCAGTTCTGTCTGTGTGATAAGAGATGTTCTACAAGCCTTTGCTGGAGCCTCTTTGTCGTAGTCATTCCCTTATCATGTCACCTCTGATGGAAACGGCTTTTCTCCACTGCAAAAACAATACCTGCCTTTCTTACAATGGTTTCATAGCGACATGGATGGAAACTGTACAGTGAACTTCTTTTTTGAGGTCCGCACGCTTCATGGAATTTTCAAGAAGCTTGAAAAACTGTGAAGCTGCATTTTATGGCCGTGCATTACTGTAACACGCTGTGAGAAGGACCACTGTCAGCCCAGCTCCCTGCCCCATCCACGACAGGCCACGGGGCCGCTGCGCTCCCAGACGATCGTGAAGGGCACTCCCTGTACGAGGAGCAGACGCTTTGCCCTTGCTGGCACTATGGTGCTGCGGATTCTGTCTCTCCATGCCACGCAGAGCTTTCATGCTGGGCTGCAAGTCCTCTTGCTACACCATTTTCACAAGAGAAAAAGCATTCCTCATTGACAGGCTTTCCTACACCGAAAGGCTTTCCACCACGTGCTCCCTCTGGGATGGATCCCAGCTCCCTTACTCGTACAAGCTAGTTTTTCATTACATTAAAAGGCCCAACGACAGATTAATGGCGGTGTTTTTGCATGAAGAGCAGCATCCCAGCTCTGAGGAGAAGCATATCACTCCCGCCTATTCCAGCCGTTCCCTGCACCCAATGGCGGCCGGGACCTTTCCCGCCCCCTCCCGCGGGGCTCGCTACCTTCACCCCCGCCACCAGAGCCGTCTCCAGCCCCTCCGACTCCCGCAGCCCCCGGCCGGTATCGCGGCCGCCCTCCCCTCCGCGCCCTCAGGCAGCCCATCGCCCGCTTCCCGCCGAACTACAACTCCCGGCACCCTCCGCGCCCGCCGTAAAGCGCGCTGCCGTAAAGCGCGGAGGTCGGTAAGCCGCCATCATGTACCACAGCAGCACGCAGAAGCGGCACTGGACTTTCAGCAGCGAGGAGGACCTGGCCCGCTGCCGGGCCGAGGCTAACCGCAAGTTCCGCTTCAAAGCGGTGTCCAGCGGGAAGGTGCGGGGCCGGGGAGGGGGGGGCTGTGAGGAAGGGGACGGCGGGGAGGGGGACGGGGAGCGTTGCGGCCTCCTCCCGGCCGGCGGTCCCTGCGCCTCTGACGGGGAGAGCTGCGGGGGAACGGGGGAGCCCAGCGCTTCCGTCAGGCTCGCTTTGCTCCTTTGAAGGTCCAGCAGAACGACCCTATCCTTCTGGAGCCCCACGAGGAGCTAGCGATATGCAAGTACTACGAAAAGCGGTTGGTGGACTTCTGCGCTGTCTTCAAGCCTGCCATGCCGAGATCCGTGGTGGTAAGGAGCGGTGCCCGGTTGCTGTGGCTTTGGCAAGTAACAGGCGATAGGACAGGAGGAAACGGCCTCAAGTTACACCAAGGGAGGTTTAGATTGGATGGTAGGAAAAATTTCTTCACCAAAAAGAGTTATCAAGCATTGGAATGTGCTGCCCAGGGTAGTGATGGAGTTGCCATCCCTGGAGGTATTTAAAAGATGGGTAGATGTGGTGCTCAGCTTGTTTTAGTGGTAAATTGGCAGTTTTAGGTTGATGGTTGGACTCGATGATCTTAAAGGTCCCTTCCAACCTAGACAATATGATGCACTTACGGTTTGAGAACTAACGGAGCTGTATACTTTGTCCCCTCCATGCCTCTTGTTCCCTCGCCTGCTGCTTACTTGTCTTGTCCTTGAGACCACGGATATCTTTCAAGTTTTTTGTTTTCCAGTGCTGCGGTCTGCCGCCTTTTTTTCTCTTTGTGTTTTCTGGGCAGTGCAGCTATTTCAAAACCAGAGTTACTTCTCAACTTCATCCATTTCTTGCGGCTGTTACAGCTGCATGGATGACTTTTAGCCTTTTTCTTTCCTCTCCCTTAAGGAAAAAGTAGAAACAAACCTAAAGATGTATGGCTTGATGATACAATAAAATGATCTTGCTGTGGCTACTGAAGGCAGTCCCAAAATTGGGCTGTCTGGTCCATTTGTTTCTCAAGCATTGGTGCTTGTCTGACCACAAAGCAAGCTCTTTCAAGCACCTGTACTGGCAGTAAACTAGCCTACAAAGGAAAAAAATAAATCTTTGAACTGACTTAAGAGTGTGTTTCAGAAGAGAGGCAGTGGGGACTTAACAGCTGAAGCAGGGAATGAATTTGTGCTTCTTTTGTTGCTCAGTGTATATTATCCCCTGTCAGTCCTGCCTTTTTCAGGCAGGTGTGGTGAATAACAGAGATGAAGACTGCTTTGTCTAAAGACGTGTTAGAAACATAGCAGTAGGCTGCCTTTGTATGCTCTGTGGAGCCAGACCTTCTGTTTCAAAAATGGCCCCTGTAGAGTGTCTGTGCTGGGTCAGACTCACTGAGTAGTGTTTTTGGAAAACACCTGCTTTCATGCCAATGACGTTCAGATCAACTTGGAAATGTGGCATTGACAGACTGCAGTACTTCTGGGCACACAGAGAGGCATAAATGTTGAACATATTGGGGAAATTGATTGATTTAAAAAGTCAGATATTTTGGCTGGGATTACTCACAACTTTCAGGGTAGTTTTTTCAGTCTTTGGTTTTTAAATTTAATTTCAGTATCAGGTTTTTCTCTGGAAGATATTTTTGACCACTTCTTGAGCATTATCTTCCTAAATATATGTATAAAAATGGATGAAAAGATAACTAAACTGCCACTTTGTAGGGCTTTTGCAGGCATAAATGTGTTAGACTTTGAAATATTTAATGATATGGTATTGTGTGCATCTTAGTGCTTTAGTGTATCCTGTATGTCTACAGTATATATTCAAACTTTCCTGTTCCGTTTTGTGATGTTATTTTTTTAATTATTTTTCTTAATGCCTTTTTGTTTCTATACTTACTTTCTCCTACCTTTTTTTTTTTATTTAGGGAACAGCTTGCGTGTATTTCAAACGTTTTTACCTCAATAACTCAGTGATGGAGTATCATCCTCGGATAATAATGTGAGTTATCAATGCATCTTGAGTTATTCTGTCAAGCAGAGCATTGGAAGTATAATTTTCATATCTGTAAAGACTTGAAAAAAATGAGAAAGGACACCTGAGAAATATTAGTAAAGACAAAGTATGGTTACTTCCGGTTTGCATCTGGAAAAGTTTGCTGTGTTCAGAACATGGTGTTTTGAAGATATAAATTTTCTGAACAGAACTCTTGATAATAAGGTTGATGCTGCGAATGTCAATTGCTTTTTTTTTTTTTTTCCTCCTCAAGGCTCACATGTGCATTTTTGGCTTGTAAAGTAGATGAATTTAATGTGTCCAGTGCACAGTTTGTTGGTAACCTTCGAGAAAGCCCTCTTGGACAGGAGAAGGCTCTTGAACAAATACTGGAATATGAACTACTGCTTATTCAGCAACTGAACTTCCACCTTATTGTCCACAATCCATACAGGCCATTTGAGGGATTTCTAATTGATTTGAAGGTAGTATTGTTTTATACGCTGTGTACTCTGTATTCTAATGTAATACAAATCTGTTGTGGTTTGTGTTAGAAAACTTGATTTTCTTTTGTGCCTGTGATCTTAAAAGACCTACGTTCTAAAGTGATAGGCAAATATCTGAAAGGAAGGCGGCTTACTTGTGGTCTTTAGGTACTTTAGATTATTTTTGGAATAAGAAGATGGCCTGCTACTTTTTAGTTTTACAAAATATTGTTGAATTGTGTGTTCTGACCTTATGAAGCAGAACATGAGGAACAGCTTCTTACTTTCCTCAATTCTTACTTTTTAGACTCGTTATCCAGTGCTGGACAACCCTGAAGTTTTAAGGAAAACAGCTGATGACTTCCTCAATCGAGTGGCTCTGACAGATGCGTATCTGCTCTTTTCTCCCTCACAGATAGCTCTCACTGCTATATTATCTAGTGGTTCAAGAGCAGGAATTAATATGGAAAGGTAGTCTTTTTTTGTTATGGGTATGATTTAAACAGTTAATTTGCTTCTGGTATAGAGTTGTTTTGTTCAGACATTCTTAACTCGTAGAAGCGTGAATTTACAGATTGTTAATACTCTGGTATGTTCTTTATGTTTCAAAACTGAAGTGGCATTTCTAAAAAATTTTCTCCATGTTCAAAAAGTAGGTGATAAAGGCACTTAGTTTGGGTCTGTTTTTCATATTCCCTCGGAAGAAGGAAAAAAAAATAATATTTCAAACCAATGACTTTTCCCTAATTAGAATAGCATAGGATTTTCAGACTTATCTTGAGATTAGAGCGAAGAAAGTTGAAATGCAGTAGAAGCTGAGAGTATGAAACACCTAAAGAATCAATTATAGAAAAAGTAAGATTTTTAAGGTATCTGAGGTTACAGACTCAAATGAAATTACGGTGAACTGACAGCTACTAGGCATGCTGAAGCAAAGTGATGTATTTGGCTGGTAAAACTGTTCAATTTTGATGGACTAATAATAAGGTGCTCTTTTAAATCAGTTCCTTTCCTTTCTGTGGTCTAGCTACTGGTGTTTGCAAAGGCATTATCAAACACTTCAATATCATTGCTGAAAGGCATGGTTTGTTTGGTTTGGTTTTATTTAAGGACAAAACATGCTCTTTTGTTCAGAAAAACAACTGAAGTAGTTGTAAGTAGCTGGATCTGGAGTGTTTGAATTGCATGACAGTCCATGTGAGCATTTTGCATTTAGAGTGTAATGCCTACAGGCACAAGGGCTACTGGTAAATGCGAACAGTTCTCTTTAAAGAAGCTTTCCTTCCACCTGCCCATAATGTATCTCAGATCTCTCCTGTCCTAAAAGAATGAGACAGTGTGGTAGTATCCTCTACAGGGTTCATGCCCTCTCGGAGTAGCGTAAAAATGCTCAGATGCTTACTATTACTTGAAACTTGTTGATCTCGTTCCTGAATATATATTGTATACTACTTGTGCCAAAATTCAGAAAAGCATGCTTACAAAAAGAGCTAGAATAATTTGTAGATAGCGTGTGAATCAAGCTACATGAATGTATCTTTGTGTATTCACGAAGAACTTAGTTATTTGTCACCATGTTGGCACCATACAGTTGCTACAACCTTGTCACTTACTGTTTTACGTAAGTTTGAGCAGCCGGACACGAGAGAAACTAATGCTGCAGCTTGGGTCTCATGGACCTGTGAGTAGGTGGGATGGAACACGGAAGGTGTGAAAACCTGTTGCTCCCATGATGTCAGTGTATAGGTCAGTCTTGAAAAAGTTCAAGCTTCGGGAATAAACAAGTGCCACTGCTCTGGCAAATAGGTGGCTCCAAATTAATCTTCAGATCTGGTATCAGCACAAGGTTGAATAATACTCTTAAACTTGAGCACTACAAGAGCAGTGGTGCTAACAGAGCAGCTCTTAGCTTAGCAGTTACCACCTTCGTGGTGGCTGGTGCCTCAGTCTGGGAGCTGCAACTGATAGAGCTGTGTATGTCTATGAAGTGAGTTTGAAGCTAGAACAGATTGATGTACTTTAGAGTCTTCGGTTTTTTTGTAATTCATCCATGAGTGCAATTCCCGGGAAGGGATAAAACTACTTGGTTGTTTTGGATCTTGGTGAGGATTGTTGCTTATATGTGTTGGAATTCTGTGCAGGTCGTGCGTGTGTGTGTTAATGTTCTTACTAAAAGCAAGTTGGACTCTCTGAGGGAAGAGGGAGGGACTAAGAGACTCGACAGCATTTAGGATTTGCTTCCAGTTGCCAAAAGAAGCAGTCCCATCTTGCAAGCTTTGCTGACTGTTGGTCTGTTGGAAGGCTACTCTTCTGTAGTATTTGCTTTTCCAGCAGTCATGCTGTGCACTAGTGTGATGACGCTTCACAGAACTTTAAACTTAAGTTGACTTAACTCAGTGAGGCTCACTTACAAATGTTTAATTCTACAACATTGGAACTTCAGTTCTTCAGATGGCCAGAGAATACTTCTGTCATTTTTTTACAGAAGAAGGATGTTCCAAGTGACAGATTTAGATTTTTATCTCTTTATAGCACTTATGTAACCAAAGTGTCCTTACTAAGTCTAAAAGCTCTAGCAGATATAAATAATAAGTAATACATGTTATGTCAACTAATGGTAGCTGTCACAAATAATTATGACACTTCATTTTAAGAACTTACTCTTCCATGTCTCTTTGCAGTTATTTATCAGAAAGTCTTATGCTGAAAGAAGACAGAATATCCTTAGCAAAGCTACTAGATGGCATGAAATGTAAGTAAACATTGGAAAAAATATGATAAATACTATCTTTAAAGGAAGAAAGACATTTTTTTCCAAGCAACAAAAGCTTTAAGCAGAAAGGTGTGCTTCAAGTGGTTTTCTTCACCTCAGGGCTGGCATAAGGTATATAAAACATGGGCAGTAGAACGAACTACCTAGCATGTGAACTCAGGGGGAGAAAACACTGAGATCTGCCTATGATACAAAGAGATTAAAGTAAGAGGCAAAGAGCCTGATGCTTCTCAGAACAATAGTGTTGCATTCAATTAAGTGCTACTGACTGACTCAAAAGTGAGAAATCTGTTTTGGGAACTAGATGATGGTTTTTGTAAGTCAGGATGAAACGCCTCTTTTCAGTCACTGTGACTTAAAAATTAGCTTCAGGCAAAAACCTGCAAGTAAGTATTTCTACCACCAGAGGGTACCTTTTCTAAGCTAAATGATTCGTGTTAGGTGATAGGCCAGGATTTATCCTTCAGTTCTGTTTTGCAGCTATACAGATGCTTTAAAAGTTGTTCAGGTTTGCTAGTGTGAGAAAATATATATACATTTTAATATATATATAAACACACATATATATATAATATCAAGAATGCTAGCATGGTTTAGCTAAAATAAATGGGGAATGTAGTACACTGATTATTATCTTTTTTTTAATTACATGAAAAGGCTGGGATACAAAATTTCCAGTAAGTAATCAGTTATTTAATGCTTTAAACTAATGCACACATTTGAAATGGGAGAATAGTAGCATTAAAAATTCAGTCCTTTGACTAAGCTGACTGTAGTAGTGAATACACCATAAAAGTCACCAGCGTCTACAATAAGTTTTATAAATTCCATTTAAATTTAAAGACGCTCTTCCTTTTCTCTTCCTGCTAACAAATCCAGTGTCTGCAGGTTTCCATTGCTGAGATGCAAAGGGAAAGCTGGGATCACTTATTCTTCACTTGCATTATTCTGGAAGGTAGCTTTAGCCCAAAGGTAGCTCTTCTGTAAACATATGATGGCTGGAAGGAAATTTCGAAGCATCTATAAATGACTAGTTTTACAAAGAACTGGTGGCAGAGGAAAAAGTCTTGTTTCTTGCAGGGTAAATTCAATTTGCAGTCTTAACAGAGACTGAAAACAATCTTTTCTTTTTTTAAGACTGAGCTACAATGCTGTAAGCAAAAAATCCCCGTGTATTTTTCAGCTTGTTAGAAGAGTAATGTGAGCTCTACAGTATTGTAATTACCTTGTAATTTACCTTCGGTGTAGTTCTTTGTGCTCAGTTTCTGCTGTACCTTGACATTATTTAGAATTAATCCTTGGATGTAAGATGATAGTTGAGTCTTAACACATGTGATCTTTGGTCCTCTAAAATTTGAGTGCTATGTGGAATGGGAATTTTTGTAAGCAAGCAGTTTGGGGAGTTTGGGAGTTGGAATGTCTAATACCTGCTTTGAAAATACAAGGATTTTACTTGTTAAGCTTTCTGTCTCAACTGTTTGCAGTATGTTGCCTTGTAGTGCCCTTTTGAGTCTGTTTAAAAACTAGATCCAATGCTTTCAAAACCTTACAGAGGTGTGGACTTGAAAACTTCTTACATTCTGTTTTTTCTCTGTGTACCATTCTGATGTTTTTTTTATTTTTGTGTAGGTGTTTTTTTCCCTAGTACAAATGTTGAAATTGTATACTGTTGTCCTGTTAGAATGAGGGAAGGGAGGGTAAACTGTTGGCTCAAGTTTAAGTGTGAGGGATAAGCAATAACAGTAGCTGTACTACTGATTGGTAAGCTTGTGTAATTCACAAGGTAGATCAGAAATTATTTAATTTGCTTAGAGCTGTGTTGTTGCCACTGTAGGCATGAAAAAT
This sequence comes from Rissa tridactyla, assembly GCF_028500815.1. Lineage (NCBI taxonomy): Eukaryota > Metazoa > Chordata > Aves > Charadriiformes > Laridae > Rissa > Rissa tridactyla. The sequence goes on from NC_071497.1 coordinate 6,287,790, forward strand.
CTCATAAAGAAATACGAACTGCCGAGGCCTGAAGAGGTTGCTGCACTAAAACAGAAATTAGAGAAGTGTCACGGCTCGGAACTTTTGCTTAATGTGAACTCGTAAGTAGATACTTACTCTTTGACATGTCAAACTTCTGCCTTTTTTTATTACATAGAAACATTAGGTTTCTCTGATCTGTGTGAGTGATTGAAAATGAAAAGATCTAAATGTACACCCGAGGATGTCAGTTCACACGCTCACTTACTATGTGAGTGTCTGCTGGAAGCTGAGAACCGAGACTCAAAGTAGTGCTTTCAGTAATACACAAACATGTTCTTTTGTGCTGATTTGCACTGCAAGCTGTAATACTGATTATTTGGTAACACAGAACTGGAATCCTGTGTGGCTTCTAAGGCTGCTTGATGTCATATGCTATGAGAATTAAGGGCTTTAAAATCACATGATTAAAGGGGTAATGTTTTCTTAAAACGTGTGGATGGCAAAGGACTTCCTGGTTTTTCTTTTCTGCCATTTTCCCTTTAGTTTTTCCTTTAGTACCCACTGCGAACTGCCAGCAAGCTGCTAGTTGAGGCTTTGGTAGTTTATGTGACAAATATGTCCATAATCTAATCTTGTCGCCAAATAAGGAGACTCTGAGTTATAAAAATACCTAAACATTTCACTTTTTTCCTGGTTGGGTGTTAGGAAGAAGAGGAAAGGCTATGAAGATGATGAATATGTTGCAAAGAAGTCTAAAATGGATGAGGTCAGTAAATGTACTGTACAAGTAGTTGCTTTTCCACTCATAACTGCTGAGACAAAAGTGACATAGCTACTGAGACAAACTTCTGCGTATGTTAATGTTCTTTTATGTGTTGCTCAGACAGAATCTTCTTCTAATTTAAAAAAAAAAAAAAAACCAAAAAAACCCAAAACAACAAAACAAACAAAACATGAGCCAGAGTTGTTTTCATTTACTTTCTTTGTCTTCTTGCACAAAGGAGAAGTCAACTGCTGGATTAAATTTCTACGTCAGCCAAATCGCTAGCGAGGCATGCATAAATTAGAGATGTGTAGCTGTTACCTGAGGTTGTAAGACCAAGTATAAATAAGGCAGATAGATAGACTGAGGAGGGGGACTCAACCAATCAAAACAGAATTAAGGTAATCCTTCAGACTTAATCTGAATACTTTTCAAGAGCTTTCATTTGTAACATTGACTGAAAGTTGTAGAGAATACATTCTGGTGGAGAACAGCTTTGTGAAGAACCCTTTTTGACTGGACTTCTCTTGATACTGAAGACATTGTATAACCTAATAGTCTAAGACACCATAGGTGTGGCACTTAGAAAAGCGTGCGAGCAGCTGAAGAGGGTTGTCTGTAAAAATCTTTAACATAAAAAAAATGCAGGATGTGTGGGTTTTTTGTAATTCAAGTGGTCTTGCTCTTATAAATTACCATAGTAGGTTGATGCTATGATGTCAAACTAGAATCTAAAAAATGTTTTGAACTAGATTATAATAAAATCAGCGTTGAAAGCATGTTCTAGCAAAATGTGGCACCTCAAGCATATTTTTATGTTAACTATTCAGTGCTGTAGAAACTTGATTAGTGTTGACTCCAAATGCCCGTCTTAAAAAGCATATTGAAACTGGCAACTGTGTAAAACTAGCACTTTCATAACTTTTTACTTTCTCATAAAATGACTTAAGAGAACAGATCCACCTAGGCTCTGGAGACTCAACTCTTCTCAACCCCACTTTAACTTGAAGATGGTCTTATTTTAGTTATGCTGCTATGGTTTAAGAAAGTTCTGATTTTGGGGGTTTGTTATTAATTTACATTCACAATTCTTTTTCCAAAGGAATAAACTGATTGGATGAATTCACATAGCCTACAGCATTTCACAATAAGCTCTTGCAGAGTTTTAACAGCTTTTGAAACTTAAGGCTTTTTAGATACTGATGTATATGAACTGCCAAGAGTTTGTACTTCTGTAGTCTCACTTCTGAGTAATTATCACATACAAGAGTAGATCTGAGCTGTCCAGGACATAAAGGAAAAAGTGCGCTTCATTTTTTGGAAAAAAGCTGATAGTATGTATGTGCATAGTGCTCAGACCTTGAGACCTCACTAATCCTGTAGCTAGCTGATACTAACAATATTTATAGCTTTAAGTAATAAGGCTGTAATGTAGAAGTGCTGAGTTGGTTCTAATCTACTTGTAAGGTATTTTTTTTCTTGATTTAATAGTTTGCAGCTGAAGTTAAACGCAATAGCAAGGCTGTAACTGGTATGGAGAGCTCATAAATGTGAAATGATTGATAGAAGAAACAAACACACAGGGTACTGGTTGAGCACAGCCGTAAAAAGCACAAGACGTTAGTAAAAGGTTGCAATAGGAGCTCTTACGGAAGTGTCTACATTGTTGTCCATAATGAATAAGCATGAACTAAACCTCAGAAGGGGGTGGCTGAAATGGCTGGGCCTCCATGACTTTAAGGTTAGTCTGAAGGGAAACTTAACAAACGTGCATTTTATCAAGTGACTTGTGTCACTTGATATGCCTTGCATGAATTCTTATTTCCTGTTGAGCTAGCCTTGTAAGTCAGCCAGGACTGGCAGCTGCTGCCTGGCTGTCAGGAGCAGAGTGGATGAGTGGAGCGCGCCAGACAAGCACGGTCAACTGTCCTGGCAGAAGTGCTCATCTCTCAAGTAATGTGGACAAGCACTATGTTTAAAATCAGTTTAAACTTGCTATTTGAGTCCATTACCCATAGCAGACACAGTGCAGAGATGTGAAAAGTTATGGGCTACTTAAATTCTCTTCAGCTGGCATGTGTAGTGGCAGTTACTGTGGCAGCAGGTGCATAGGGGTATGTACCTACTAGAGTCACGTATTGCCTGGCCCACCTTGCTGTAAAACACACCGAATTCAGACATTGCTCAAGGCATTATATTTTTCTTTTCCATTAGGAAGAGTGGACGGATGATGATCTTACGGATTTGGTGTAACTTTGAAGGAAGATGGAATCCTACCCCTACGGAAACTACTGTTCGATGTCAAGTGTGAACCTGTCTGCAGCAGGTTCCTTGCTCTGTATCATGAGGTATTTATTCTGTCAGTTCTTCATATGTTTGCAATAAAGCATGTGACTTTGCAAATTTGTTAAACTCCCATCCATTCAAGGTCAAACATTCATAAGAAATGTTTGCTTTAAGACATTTGTCACCTGGGGAAGAGTTTTGGTTCAGGAACAGCTCCTGCCATGCTGTCATCCTACACTTAACGTCAAACTGGCCATTTATTAAGCGGATAAATGCAAGCAGGAGACAGATCTGGTAACAAACCCATGTGTGCTTTACAGCAGGATGTGCTCTCTCCTCCCTTCCCAAGCTTGTCATTGAAGCAGCTAAAAGAATACAGCCATGCCCACAACACTGGGTGCATGGGGGAAGCTCTTCTCAGGTGTACCGACAGGCTGCAGCAACATATTTTACAATATGGAAAGTAATAATCGCACCTTTGTGACTTGCTTACTCTGCAGCTGTGGTTGCAGACTAGATTGTTGTGACTAATTTACCAGGGGACAACTGAGAAGAATGTTTTAAAAATCTTCCTAAGTAGTTAGATGGCTCAAAAATGTACGCCCTTTTCATATCCTGTTTTAGAACATAATCAGTTCTGTAATATGCACACCTAAATGCAACTTTGGGAGCGTCCTGGTTTCATTCTCATCACTGCATTTTGTATGTAGCCAGCCAAATCTATTCTCCAAAGTTTGTATTTTTACCATGTTACACTACCTACGCCCAGCCAACTAAAGCTACAAAACAACCCACTTTATCCACTCTGTTTTTGACAAATCCTTTTATATCAGGGTCAGCTGCTGACTTGTCAGGGAAGAAAAGCAGCTATTGCAATTCCACTTCAGAAAGCATGACACCATTTGCACACCACCTCCATAATCAAGTGAAGACAGTCTGATTTAACAGGGTTTAAGTTAAGTTGTGTACTGGTTGGAAACTGTAGGTGGAGCATTCTGCAGTAGTTATAAACTGGGGCTGTGACTTGTGTGACCTAACACTATACAGAGAGAGAACTAAATAGGGCTGAAAAAAAGACTGTTAGTGACCTTTTTGTCTGAGATAGATAGATACAGTTTAATACAGGCTTGACAGCAACAGGTCAAGCAGTGGTTTTGTGCGGCGATCTAAAGAAGAACTTGGTAATACCAAGGTCTTGCAAACAGGTTTGTCTTCCCTAGGCTGCATTAACAGCATCACCTCTGTCTACTAAGTGTAGCAGCCACGACACCTCTCACTACAGCCCTGGGCACTCCCCTTTGAGAAAGTTGCCCCAACTGGAGAGACCAGGGCAGCGCAGCAAGAGCCAAACGCAAACCTAAAACAACATGCACTGCATGTGTAAATTACTACATTACCGTAAAGACCCAAAGATAAAGTCTCCACAATTTAGTGGACAGTGAGTGGGAAACGCAGTTCTGTTGGACGTGAGATACTGTGTGTAAGGGTGTAACAGCCATGTTCATATTACACATTTATTTATGGGATTATCACATTAGTTTTGTCAGTGAATCTCAGCATCCTTGTATTCCTTATGAGATCACCTCCTAGAAAAGTTACAAATGGTGATGCTGAAATACCCTCTGAATCAACTGCATATTTTAATGTTTTTTTAAACAATTTTAACATCTACTTTCTTATCCTACAAGACAGAAGTACCAAATTAAGGCATATGGACAAGGTAATGCCATTTGGAGGATTCATGCTAAAAAGTGACGCCACAGAACATTTCAAAGTACATCATGTGTGCAGACACTGTAAAAAATTTCCACAGCAGCCAAAGTTAGCCAGTTTCTGTAAAGAGTTGATCCGCAGCTTGATTTATTTTAAAAACTTATTTTTCCACTTATAAAAATATTTATGCTAGACTTACAGTACACAAGAGACCAACCAATACATATTTTATAAAATGTTTTAATGAATGCATGCATGTCTGATACAACGATCAATAATTATTTACTTTTGTAAACATTTTACAAAAGCATTGTGATTTATCTGGATATTACAGTTCTTGATGGAAGAACTATTCAGACTGAATCAGTGGAACATCAAAAAATAAAGCTGACAAGACGCATTCTGCATATTCTCTTTCAACATGATTCCAGCAAGAGAAACAGCATGGTATAAAAAGTGTACAGTAAAGATTGTTTCTACCATAACATCAAATTCTGGAAACTGTAAATACAAGTTAAAGTGGTTGAAACAGTCAAAAGTCGTAATTATTGTAACCAGTCAGAAATTACAGTAAGAAATGTTATCCAGTTATATGTAGCTGTCAAAACAACAGATTTCTTTTTATGTCAGTTGATAATTCTTTTCCAACAAGACAGCAGAACTTTGGCAACTAGAGGTGCTGAAAATAATTTTCAAAGTTCAAGACAGAGTCACAGCATTTTCTTTGCGGAAGGTGAACTGTACACCAAGGCTCAGAGGTTGTGAAAACTGTTTCCAAGTGGAAAAAAAAAAGTGCAAATGTCCTGCACAGATAGCTTAAAAAAAGCTGCTGGTACAATCATTCACCAACAGGATCTTTGTTTTCTTTTTGCATAGTTCACACATCACTGGGAATGTGACAGGGTGTGCTATTTTTGGCAAGAGCAAGAAGAAGGTGATAGTGGTGTGAGTCACCATGTTGGGCATGCTGGATCCATGCAGAATTCAGGTAGAGGGCTGCTACCTATTGCTATTAGACACGGAATACTGATTTTGTTTCTGTTGAAGCAGTTCAGTAATAGCCAGAAGCTTCTTAAGAACATGCTGTAGAGAGAGAGTCGGTAAAACCATACGTTAAACAGAACAGTCTTGCTTGAGAAGCTTTTTCAGCATTAGCCTATCACACCTGCTACACAGCTTAAAGTATATTAAAGCAAAACCAAAAAAAGGAAACGGGCAATTCCCTAATCAATAAAACATTACCTTCAAAAGGGAAGTCTGAAACAACATTAGGAACTTTGCCTCTCCACCCATGGGTCTTTTTGCCGCTGTGTGGTTTAACGGGGAAGCTATGAAAGCGTGCTGCTAACGCTGGTGGGCTTTGCTAGAAAAGTTTGTCGTGTTGGTTTACAAATGGACAGGGAAATCAGGAAGCAGAAATGAGGTACCGACAGAAAGCTAATGGAAGTAAATTTAGTTCTCAACTGAAAAAAAAACAAGATCATAAAACTAACGACCCAGAGAGCCTGCCAGGGGACAGCAATGTTGTGGGTCTAGGTTTCCTCCAGAAACTAAAACTTCCTCTCGAAACTTTACAAAACCTCTTTGGTTTTGCTGCATGAAGAAAGAAAACTATGGACTAAATACTTACTTTACAGCTAATAACCTCCTGGTAAAATGCACGTATTTTAGAATGTTTATCAGCCACACTGCAGGCCGGAAATACTACCAAAGCATCCTGATACGAAGGATTAACTCAAGACGTACCGTCTGTACCTGTGTTTGTTGCTTACCTGCATTACACCTCGCTCATTACTGAGCGTCCGGAGTTCATCTGAGTGTGCCAGACATATCTCATGCAAGGCCGCCAGATCACGAGATAGGTCAGTTCTAGAGTGCTCTGTAGTGTCTGGAAGCTCAGGAACGTTCTTCAACACAAAGGATGAGAGCAGATTTAGGGTGCTGAGTAGCCGGGCACACAGGAAGATAAATTACAGCTCTACAGCTCTGCCGACACAATTGTTTTATACCACGAGCAAGTACTGCAATGTTCATCTTTCCAGCTAAGTCTCCAATCCATCTCTCTATTACAATTTACACATTTTTTCCTGCCCAGAAGCATGCATTTTATGAGTATACTGCCATTTCTACTCCTGGCTAGAAGGATTCTTCCTAAAAGATCCAATGTTGCTACACTACCATGGAGCGGACCAGAAAGCTACCGCATGTAGATACTCATAACCTTGCCCTAAGTGAGGGGGAATCCATCCAATAGGTTTGGGTTTTTTTCAGTCTAAATGAGAGAACAGCAGCAATGAAAATTCAGCAAAATCTGTGACTACCAAGTAACTCATTACACTGGTCATAAAACAATAAGGTTGTAATTAAAACAGTAGATTAATGCAAAAGTTACTTTCAAGCTAAGAGTTTTCAGAGACCTCATGCAAAATCTGTCATTTAAAGAAAAGTGACGTATCATCATATGCAGGAGTTGCAATTTAACAAGAAAAAGGTGACACTTAATCTACCCAAATGCCACACTTATTTTTATATCATATCAAAATATTCTGAGATATCTGCTAGGTCACTTTTAAGGGATCAACTCAGGAAGCTTGGCACGTTTTTTTCATCTTGGTTTTTAAAATGAATTCTTGGTTTAAAAATACACATATATAACATAAGGACCTTAGTCCTGTTGTAGCCATCATACATAAAACCCTAACAGTTTAAAAGAATATAGTAACTGCAGTTCACTTTCAAACTGCAATATCTAGAATGCATGCAGTGATGCATTAATGCGTACCTGAAATGAAACCTAATGCTTTTTAAAGCAAAAAATAATTTCAATCTCTGGTCAAAACCATACAACAAATTACATGTAAGAACTCTTCTCTTAAAATATCTTTTTAAAGATGTGTTTTTTTGGCCAAAATTTCTAATCCTCAGCTACAAAATTTATTTGAGCAAGTCTAAGATGACATTTGATGGTTTTAATTCCGTATGGCAGGCCAGCAATCTGCAGTTTCTAAGCACGCGTAAGAAAAATTTATTCAGTTAGAAGAATTCAAAATTGTACAGCAGCTGATGCACTTTTGAGCAAGTTAGTAAGTGTAAAGAATTTTCAGTTTCAATGTTGCTATGTAACTTCCAGTAAAGACTTGTTTAACCACTTACCCCGAGTTCATCCAAGAACATGATCATGCGATGTTTGTTGCTCTTGATGAATGGATTTACCCCTTCCATATATGGCTCCTAGTAATTTTTAAAAGTATTCATTAGAACAAGTCAATGCCAAGATAATTATCATACCTGAAGTATGCGCAGTCAGACAAATGACACTGCAAAACAGATGTCATCTGCAGTGATTTTATTTTTTCAAATGAATTTCTCATGTCTGGTGTGCAGCCAGTCGAAAGACTACAGAATTTGGTATTTTCTTATATTCAGAATCTCTGATTCAGAGGTTTTCTTACACATCCATACTGACATGAATTTGCATTAAGACCAATGTCTCTTGCTACCAAGCTGCCATGAACAAATGCTCTGCTTTCAAAGGTATGATCAGGAACAAGTGCCCTCGTTCTTTCATTAACGCTTACATTCCAAGTTACATGTGTCAGAGAAATAACTTCATAATGCCAGCCTAAAGTCACTTTCATTATGCTCAAGTCAGCAGATTTACTTTTCAACCAAGTTTCGGCCTGGGAACTGAGACAGGCCATTGCTGGCATTCTCTTAATGTTATAATAGAAACTTTATTGAAAGCTGGGCTTTTTAGTACAATATGTACGCTTGATGTACAATATTAATCATGTCCAGCAATATGGAAGTGAGTACAAATAGAAGGGGTGCTTTGAAGTGCTCTACCACAGAAAACACCAACTGAAGGATGCAGGGTGAAGCATCAGACGTTGGCAGTTCTTCATTTGTTTCAGAATTGGATAATCTATACCACACTGTGAATTAGATTAGTCTCAATCTGAAAGTTAATCACTATGTAGATAGAATATGTGCGTGGAATGCATTTCAAGATTGTGTAGAGAAGCATGCCGATATTACTGAAAGATGCCTCCCCTTTGCCATCAAATAATCAATGGAAATGCAAAAAAACCCCTCTCATCATCTATTTAAGGCAGAATATTTATCCTTTTAATTCTTTCCCATCGCAGGTTCCTGCTCCAGCGATTCTCAGTTGTCTTTCTTGATATGGATATTCCAAAAGAAAACGTGCCCGTTTTACCATCACGGACACTGCTGTTGTGGAGGGGTGGCTGCCACTTCCACTGGTGTCTCTGGAGCAAACTGCTTGCTGCGTTCTCATAGCATCAGTATAGGGTTGCATCACACCCTGCATACCTACTGGTGTGGTCATTTGTTCATCAGTTATTTTAACAGACCATTGCTGGTGTTCCTACTACCAGATTCAAAACCTTCATGGGTTCAACCTAGTCATTAACGTGAGTTTCTAGATCGCTTCCTCTCAAATGGTGATGGCTCTTCTTCCCAACGTGGCCAGACTTTATGCTACTGCTCTGGTTCAGATCAACACCCTGTTTAGCTCTAAATGCAGAGGACAGAAGCCATTGCAGTAACAAGGCCTCCTTGCTGATGAGGACAAACAGGTCACACGTTGGGCTTTGCACGAGAAGACAGCAACAGATTTTTGCCTGTATTACACAGAAACATTGAAGTGTGCTGGAAGTGTAGTTCTGAGCTGTTCTCTGTGTGTAAAATTATATTCACCTTAGCTCCAAATTCAACCAGATTTGCTAAATTCTGCACAGACTTGGCGACCAGCGTCAGTGTTCTTGCAGCAGTGGGGGAAGGAGAATCTGGCAGGAAAAGAAAGTAGAGAGTTACTGACCATTCCATTTAAAACTAACAGCAGATACATTAAAGTAAAGCTCTTCTCCAAGTCACAATTTTAAGGAATAAAATATTTTTAATATTATAACAGAAGTGCATGTGGAAAATGTCACTTGGTGAAGTAAAACTGATACTGCTTTAGTAACGTCCACAAAAATATATCAACACGAACATCTGATTTTGTGTAATAGTTGCACACAGAACAAGACGTTAACACTGACAGACAAGCTTAAAGGGGATTACTCAAATTCATAGGTAACCTTTTACACCTGCAGACACAGTGCAACCCAAGTTAGGAGGTACCTAACTTGGAAATTACCTGAAGATAAGGTAAACCTAAAGAAAGGGTCACTGTGTACCAGCCCTTGCTTCTCAAATGCTTGCTTTCTCCAAAGCACGGATGGAAATGATTACTGGGTGAGAGAAAGGAACTTTCTGTTCAACACAGCCCTTCTCATTATGTATAGCTTAAAGAGATACTACAGAAAACAGGCTACATTGTCTTAAAAAAGGAAGTGAACAAAGGGGAGGAAAAAAAAAAAGCAGCTATCTGGTACCGTCCAGCACTGTGCCGCAGGGCAGCACAGCAGCTCCGCAACCCCGGTCTTGCAAACAGGCACGTTCCCTGCCGCTGCTTTAGTTAGCTGCTATGGATGCCACCAAGAGAGCATCGAAAAACAGGGTAGGACTTGACACGGTGAAAACGTTCCCTGAGGCAAGCCCATGGGAACTCGCCTATATATGGCCTTTAAGTCAACCAGGATTACCACCTCAAGCCTGCACAACGCACCCTTTCTAAATGCCACCCCCGTCTCATCTCTAAGATTCCTTTTTTGGGATTAACCATACTTAATGAGTGAAAGTAAAGGCTTCCCCAATGGCTGGAAACAGCACATTTGAACAAGATATTCCAGCATAATTTTCTAGGTGCACAAATGTATTCCAAGCTCTGCAGACACATTTTCAACTTTATAAATCTTGTTAATTTAGGAGATACCATTGAGTTTCAGCCATTAACTTTGGCACCACGTTGTACTCAAAGTGACAGCTGAAGATCACATGCTTAGATTTTTCACACTGATAGAATATATTCCACATAGCACACTAGACTTTAACTCAAAATTGTATTATTAAATACTACCATGCCTGTTTTTCTGGACTGTAAAATGACACTGGGGTTAACCACAATCTAACCTTTCAGGGTGAAAAGCATACGCTGGCTGCCTTATGGAGAAGTCAGCCAAGTGACATGGATAAGATGACTTTGGACACAGCATTCAAAAAAGCGTCGTATTTTGCTACATTAGACACTACAGTAATTCCATGCCTACCACTATATAAAGTATGAATTCGATCTGAAGCCTATACTCACCTGAGATGATATTAAACATCCTTGGGTTCAGGATAGCAGGACAAATCAGTCGAAGAAAAACAAAGCCACTGAAACGGGAAGGAAATTGTATTTTGTTCAATAAAATGAGAGAATTAATGTAGATATTGTGTAGTCTTTAAGGATTCAAGTTAGCGTGGAATCTTTTTGAGACAGACACCAACCAACCAGCCCTGCGCTCTGTGAATACGTTAACAAATTAAGAATATCATGCTATGACTTGAACTATGATAAAAGCTGAAAAAAACTGGCATATTGATTTCCCAATTAAAGGTGAGCCGCTAAAAACACGCGGGGAGAACTTAATTTTAAAGCTGATCTCAGACCACATTGGCTTCAAAAAGTAGCCGCCCTTAGTCTCTGACCTCCCAAAGGTTTTCCATTGTCTGCCACCTCACGGCATCCATCCCACGCATCCATCCCACAGGATGCAGGAGCCACCGAGCCACCCACTCCCCCCGGCCAACGTATGGAGGAGGAGGGCAAAGGGAACCTCTCTTCTGGCAGCAACGCAGCCTTAGGTCAGCTTAAGCCGATCCACATCCTGATGACAGCACGCTACAGTAGAAAAATAATACAGGATCTACTACTTTCCTCCATGAAGTAATTGCTGACATCTAGAAAGCTGGGGAAAAAAAGCGCTCAGCACCTCAGCAAAATCTCACAACAGTCCACTTGTCTTCATGAGAAGGCACTAGCTTCCTTACCGTGTGGGGTCTGCATTTTAAAGAGCACAGACCTTAAACCATCTAAGACTTCTCCAGCAATTAACACACTCTACATAATAGTCCCTGGGTAAGGCGCAGTCCTCCCAGATGGCATATGACAGGGACATGATCTTCAGCGGTCACTGCTCTCTGCAGGTATCACAAAGGTTAACTATTGCTTCCACAGAAGTTCTTCTTTTCCAGCACAAAAAGGGGAATTGCTATTCTAAATTAGTTTGTAAAACTTGACAGAACACAAGTAAATTAAGAGTTAAAACTATTAAGTAAAGCTATACCGACCTCTATAGTACATCATCTTATTTTGGCAAGGCTCTAAGAAGATGATTAAAAACCTAGCAAGCTCATAATTAACTGGGATATCATGCCTCAGCATCGTAAATATCTTAAATACTGCTGTAACCTATGTTAGTACTATACAGTCTTGTCACTGAAAGAAACATAGATAAGCACATTAAAGTATCTCTTTAGCAAGACTTGAGAAGGCTGTTGTCAGAATAATGTGACAAGTAACTTACCTAACAACTCTGGTTCTCATGGTGGTATTCGCTGGCCACTTGTTTTGAACAGATTTCTGTAGGCACCCATAGATATACCGCAATGTCCTGCAAAAGTAATACCCAATTACTCATTTCATTAAACTTATAAAACCAAAACAGCTGGTCAGAAAGGATCTGGACCAACCCCCTTACTTGTTGCAGAACCATTATTAATACTACATTTATAAGCTTTAAATTAATTTTAACTAAGAGTTAATTTATAAGTTAATACATTTATCAAGTCAATCTCTATATTAAAATGTAAATTTATGAATGGCAAGGGAACGCCTTCATTAATACACAATTCTATATGCAATTCGGTGGTTATTCAGATGTGCATTAAATGTTTTATAACTGTCTGTTTCCTAAGTAGCATCTCCTTTTAAAAAAGACAATTTTTAGGGTTTGATTTTTTTCCTTCTTCTTAACTAAACAACTATTTTTTACATAAATGAGGGTTAGGTATTTAAAAGTTAAGCAGCCACAACAATAGTCCTCTCCCATTGAAAAATGGGAAAGTTGTGGTGTATTTTAGAAAACGTTGAGAGCTGCATCATGTACTTAAAAGAAGTGCAACCTTTAATGCTAATCTTGCCAGCAGTAACACAGAAGGCTTTTCTGCTACTTTGCCACCTCAAAACTGAAGGTTTTTACTTTAAAAGCTAATGACACAGCAAAAGAAAACTGGCAGTACTATCCTCTTTTTATTAGATGGTTCGAATTCTAAACGATGGACACAAGTAATGTTAGCAATTAAAAAAAGAAAAAATATATAACCTCTGCATTTCCCTAGCGGACAGAAGCAGTCGCACCATGGTACCATTCTACTACTGCCTGCTTGTATTTTTAATATGCTGTTAGTAGTTCCATCTCTTTCTCAGAGGAGGGGGACTGGAAATAATTTGTAATCAACTTACATACATATAATCATCTGCTAACTACTACCTTCTTCTACCTTTCTGTGGAAATATGCGATTATTATTCTTCCCCTGACCTCTTGGGTCTAGTATCTTCTCCTTTAAAGAAAAGCACATGTGCTAGACAGAGAGTTTTGGAAAAAGCACTATTAATTCCTGAGAGTTATTTTTTTTCCCCTGTCTGTATTCTCTGTGTGCATACAGCAACCAACCCTAATGACAGTGGCCTTATGACTGGTTAGCAGAAGATGAACCAATACGAACATCATTTTAAGGTGCAACGTAATTCACACAAACAGGAATTTTCAAATACAAATCTGAACAGGAAAGTGCGAACTTACGGAGGCAGTATCTCCGCAGCCATGAATATTTTCTCCACCAGTTCTGAAAGTATACTGAGTAGATGTGCCAAATTAGTGTTTACATCTTCATTTTTTTCTAACTTTGAGGGATTTAACTGAAACAAAAAAGACAAAAAGATTATGTTTCTTCTCCTAACTAGAACTAGATATTAAGAAACCAACTTACGTATGTAGTTGAATACTACTTCAAAGTAAATTAAGTATTCTGCTGCTGTACAGTTCTCTTAAAGCTCACAAGTCTGTTTCAATGGCTAGTCAGGAAATGCGAAGCAGCAATGGTTTTGAGTTCTAATACATGAGGCTTTTAACAGCTCAGATATTCGCCACTATCCATCTGCATGACCTTTCTGTCTCTCTCAATCCAAATTTCTGAGGACTCAAATGCCTTCCACAATTAAGTTAAACACAGAAGTCACGAGAGTCATTTTAAAAACAGTTTCAGGATCAATAGAAATCGCTTAATATCAGGAAGTTTTAAATTAAAACTAAAGTTCAGACATTGGCTTTACAGTATCTTGAGTTTACCAGAAGATACTTAGGTTAGGACACTCAGTAACTGCTACAAAACAGCTGACAATTGCTAAATAATAGATAATTGAAAGAAATTTTAATTAAAAACCTTATAAAGTTCTACTATGAATATTGTTCAAAGCCAAAATCTAGGGGGGGAAAAAAAAATATCTCATGAATTCAGTTCCGTTATTTCTTATGTAAACTAATTTTAGCTCTGAGAGATTAATGTCTCTGAAGCTAGGATTAATTGTGCCAACAAACCAAAATGTTTAAAAGCATAGTTGAAGGTATCACCTCACAGGACTGCTTGCTCTCCATTATCTTTAATATAGAGTCTTTCAGTGCGTGGTGAACAAAGCTTGTTGCTGTGGCTTTCATGTACTGCTCCATGAGTGTACTTGCTAAAGTGGTGGCACGAAACAAGGTAGTGGCTTCATCTGGAAAAAAAAAAAAAAAAAAAAGTGAAAATTGAGAAAAAAGCAGAGGATAAGTGTGCTGTCTTTACACTTTGATATATGTTGTAACTGAATGAGGTTAAAAAAAAAAAAAAAAAAGGAAGGCGCCGAAGCCCTTCCCTCCCCACCTGCCCAGAGTTCCAGTAAACTTCAGTGTCATTTAGCACAGTACCTTCCATGCTGATCTCCCTGTCATTTAGTGTTCGTAACAACAAGGACTCAAGCTTTTCATGAAGAAAAATCTTCAATAAAATGCCAGCCAACAGAGTTCTATCCTGTCCACAAACGTGTGATAGGGCATAGACTACGTGAAGTTCTTTCTGGAGTATAAGCTGAAAGAAAAACAGAATTTTAGAATATTCAGAAGCTTTTCCTAACGTGTAACAGCTGTGGAAAAACTGATATACATCTGTAGTGATATATAGATGTCACTATAAATATTATTTAATGATGTCAACCAGTGTTATTAGGACCCATCTCAAACAACAAAATCATTTTTGACAGATAAACCAAGGAAAGTTAAACAACTTCATACCTCTTTAAACTCATTGTACTCCTCTTCTGGCATAATCTTCTCCACAGAATACCGTGCTCGAACACGCAAAGATCCTGGCTCGATACCCTTTAGTGGTACATGGGAACTGAGCTGAAACCACTCATCTGTTGCATGTCCTTTTTGCAATCGGCTTAATTGGCAGCGCATGAACACTTAAGGAAAAAAAGCATTGTTCAAGTAAATTATCTCCAGCAAAACAGTGCTAGTATTGAATAAAAAAAAACAGTTTATTTTCAGCATATGTCATTTTGTTTCAGCAAAAGAGTCTTATTAAGAGTAATCAAGATTTTTGCCATCAATATATTGACAGATTCTCTCTTCAATGGTTTAACAAACTCCTGTAAACTGAAGAAATAGAAAGCATTCTGTAAAGAATGTATAAACAAATGTTCAAAAGTGACACGGATATTGGCACAGTTCTCTTTGTAACATCCAAGTAGTGAGTAAACAAATGCTACTCTGCAAATCCAGGCAGCAGCCAGAAACTAAAATTAGATAAAGTGTTCAGGGCTCACTGTCCTCTTTCCAGCCTTGGGCTGACACCACCATCGAGTTTGCTCCTGGACCACTTTGTTACTCCTTACTACTCATTATTATAGCGTTGTTATGGCTTTCCCAAATATTGCAATATGTATTTCTTCTATACTAATTCCCAGGTTAAGGCTGTAACAGTTTATGCAAATTATGTAAAATAAGTGTTCCCAAGCAGCTTGCTGCCTGGATAACGATGAAAGTCAACTCAAGAATGGCCAAACCATTAACGCATCCTTCAGTGGTGCTGGTACCTTGCAATCGCCAGCAGTGCCCCGGACCACAGCTGCGTTCTGGCCCCGTGTCTGGCTAGCAGGCTGCAGCAGCCGGACCACCGGCAGACGCGCTCCTGAGCCGAGTTATTTCACACAAAAAGTGCTCAGACACCGTCAGAGCCAACACTGTGCCTGCAAAACACCCCCCACGCTGCGGGAGGGGTCCACGGCTCCAGTTTCACATTTAGCCTGTCAGCCCGGATTGTCCAAGCAAGCTTTCTTTCCGTGCCTCTCAGGGAGATCTGCTTTTAAGTTCCCCGCATTAAAAAAAACAACCAGGAGTTTTGGTTTTTTTTTCATGTTTCTACAAAAGCCCATACACCACACCGCCTGCAGAAACCGTCAGCAGTTCCAGCAGACTTCCCGTGGCCCCAGGGTTGCCATACGCAGCCGGGTATCGTTTGATACCGGAACAGACAACCATCCCATTTATAATGCGCTCCTTCAGGACACTCCTGTTGCCTGATTCATATTATGTGGAGCTGATGACCTGATAGAAGCTCATACATTCAAATCAGTCCAGTAGTGTGAAAAACAATTCATCACCAGCTGCTACTTATCTCCAGTGTGGATGGGACGATGTCTTTAGACCAGATAATCAATTGACTTTCCCAGAATATTTCTCCCCAGCATCGAAGCTCCTGTACCCGCAACTGAGCAATGTGGTTTTCTTCTTATTTTGCTTGCGCACGTAAGGCAGAAAGGAACGGTGAATGAAATACGGGCTCTAGAATAAACTGATGATTTAATTTTTCCCTGTGGTTATAGCAGCACTGCATAGTTGTAATAGAAATACTAAAATCTTGCTTTGATTTTTAAATAAAAAAAAAGCCAGAAGAAAAATATACGTACAGAGACTGCAGAACAGTTGCTGTCATAATTTATATTCAATAACTTTAAAGGAACATGACTGTTTCCCATTTAGCAGCTCACACTGAAATAGTAAGCTACCTTAACTAAGAGGATGCTATTAGTTGAAAAATTCAGGATATTTACACTTTGCAATACAGCACATTTTAAAAGAGAAACAAATATACAGAAAATCATCAAAACAATAGTTGATCTCTTCTCTCCAGATACAGGTAGAACTCTCTTTAGAATGATCTTGATCCAAAAAGAATTGCAATGTTTTACATGATGAACGCTAGTACAAAAAAAAAAAAAGAAAAAAAAAGACTGAGGTCTTTTAATGGCTTATTTGGGAATCACAGTGGAAAGTTGTTCAAACTTAGGTTTGTTCCACTTTGTAGATGGGAAATGAACCCGAATTTACCATCAAAACTTTGTCTAACCCTGCCAGAACAAAATGGAACCATCAAAAAAATCCTAAAAAATTCTAATTACTGATTCAGAATAAAAGCCGTTTGAAATCTTGAGAAAGAAGAAAACGCTCGATACATGGACATACTAAATCCTGCCTTTCGCAGACACTAGTCACTGCCACGTTAGCACAGCCCACCCTCCTATAATCTCAGATACCAGTTTCAAAAACAAGCTTTGGCATTTCTGCAAATAGTAACCGTGCCTGAAAGGAAAGACAGTGGCTAACACTTCGCTCTGCAGGCTTGCCTAGATAAGGCGACCCCTGCCGTTATAAAAATGTTTCATTTTGAACGTGAATTAATTTGAAATTAACCAACTATCATGGTGCAAAACCAAACCTGAACTTCCACTCCATTTCAATACTGTGTGATATTTGAAATACTTTTAAAAAATAAAAATACTGAAATAATTATGGAACACTCATACCAGGCAAACTTCAAAGTGTAAGACTTGAAAGCTCAGGCAATATTTTAAAATACTGAAAAAATAGCTTCCATGCTATTATCATTTTGGTATTTAGCTTCTGTGTGTTACGATGAAAGAAATAAAGCAGTGAGGCCACTAATAGAATTTTGGGCCTTCAATCTGCATTACACGGCAGGAAAAGTAATCAGAAAAGCTGACTTAACCAATTAACTGGGAGGACGAGTAGTACCAGCTTCACGTGATGCTCCCTTCACAGCAGTCTGCATGTAAGAGCTGTGGCTGCAAAGGAGAATGTTCAGGAAAGGAACTAATTTCTCTTACTTTTGAAGAGTTCAAGGGTTACGCAGGCAGCACAGCACATCGGTAAGTCAGATAAGGTGTGGTTTAGCTCTTTTTTTCTCCTCCCTGCACTTAACATATTAAATAGGGCTTGGGGATGTAAGCAAAGATACGTGTTCACTCAAGCTGACTTAGTCTAATCCTTATCCCACAACGGAAGGACTGTTGGGTTATGCTGTAAGAGTGTACCTAACAGAATTAATAAACTCAACCCATTCTGCTCCTGACCTAGGTAAGGAAACCTTCTATCACCTCCCATCAGCTGGACACATCCAAAGCCAACACAACCTCCTTAATCTGGACAGACAGGAGGAAACTACAGAAACATTTTTGAAGACATTGCTAAAATATCCCATTAAAGAATTATCCTTTTAAAGATCCTTTTACCAACAGAGCTTTGGTGTGGACAGATAACGAGCTTTCCAGCTCAAAAAAGAACACCGCAAGAAGGTGGTCACAACTGCAATTACAGCCCTTTTGTCTCCCAGAGGGAGCGTATTTTTCCTCCTGCTATGCAGAAAGTTTTCTAGTTAGAGAAAGGAGAAAGAGGTCTGAAATTGAATTAGGTTCTGCAAGAGCATTTAAAATGAGGAGTAGTTCTTCTGCTTTGGTCAAGGTTTCTTTACAGATCTCAAAAAAAAAAAAAAATCAAGACATTACCACGGAGACAAATGTAACAGGCCAGTAATACAATACATGCAAACCGAAAAGAACTGCAATAGATTATAAATACTCTGACAGGCTCTGGAACAGACAGCTTTGAACACAACGGAAAATAAAACAATCTTGGAACAAATCTGAAGAGCGCGCGGAGGGCGTCCTGCCCTGCAGGCAGCAAAGAGGAGGCAGAGGGCTGAAGCTGTTCCACAAGTATGGTGGGAAACAAGATACCTTGAATAAGACAAAAGAAAAAAACAAAACCCCAAAACAACCCTAAAAGAACACATTGCATGGGAAGAGAACTAAAAAAGAAATTAAAATTCTATTTTTTTTTTTCCTAAGAGCTCAGAATCCACATTCTTCACACACTTTCTTTCCTAGAAAGCTGACAGATCTTACCAGCTTGCTGCTAATTTGCTGGAACAAAACCAAAATCACAGTTGAAGAAGCAGCTGTCTGGGTAACATGAGGAAAGTAAGTTCTGGGAACTTCTGTAAAAGGCAGGAGAAAATATGGATCCTTTCCCATTCAAAGTGATACTGAGGTAACTTCAGGTTTAAGCCCAAGAGTAGTACAAGGAAAGTAGACAGATGAAGTAAAATGGAAAGAAAATGAGGCAAATTTTTTTCAGAGATCACAAAGGATTTAAAAAAAAAAATTAATTATGAAAATAGTACACCTTTCCTCCCTTTCTTTTTCTCACTGGATGCAACAAAAAACCTGAAAAGAATTCAGTGCAAGGAGACTTAAATCTCCGTGGATATGGAGCAGACTAATGCTGACAGCTTCTCTTGCCCCTTGCTTTTTGGTGAGCACAGTCATTGTGTAACGCGACGGCTATTCTACCACAGAGCTAGGGAAGCCATCAGATACATGGGACTGGAATACTCTGCATTTTACTACTAAAAAACATGCACGTTCTCATTGTAAAAACATTAATGGCAGGCCAGCACCAGACATCCAAAACACACAAACACAGCAGTATGGTGAGCGTGAAAATATACTTTGTTCTCTTGTGACAATGTTTGACAGGAGTAATGAAAACCACACAAAGTATCCATCGCTGCAATATATATATATGCATCTTTTACAGAAAAATACTTACATATATCTGGATCTTTACTTTTCTTTGTTTTGTTACTAAGACTTATCTCAAATCTATTAATATCAGATGAAAGATCACTAGGAGAAAACACAGAAAGCCTCAATTAATATTGTATGTGGCTGAAATTTAACCTTATTCTAAACTCATTTCAATCCTGAGTTCTCATTAACAGCCAAAGACACTTGTACTAACAAAGACATTTAGGTGCCTACAGACAATTCTGCCCATGCAGAATTTGGCTGAAAGGTTGCGGCTGTATAAAAACACATTCAGTATTTTTCAAAAGCATACGCAAAACAGTACACAGTGTTAAGAATCTTAAATGCAATGCAACTTACAAGTCAAATTCAGTAATTGAAGAAGATTCACACTTACTCAAAGAAAAATTCTTCTGACCACACAGGGTTCTGCCCTTCCCTGATGTGTGTTTTGGCTACCTGGACACTGTTCAGGTAGATGTTACAATACGGATTGGTAAAATGCTTCACTGGGAGAGTATGAGCTTCTTCTACATGCAAAATAAGACTGCTGACCTAAAAAAAAAAATACAGAAAATTTACTTTTTTTTCCTGAAAGAGAAACACGAAACACATGAATAAATCATTTTTTATTCTCTGTGTGGAGGCTTAATGTTTGTGTATGAGTTCTGAATACGAACAAAAATTTTCTAATAAGAGCATCGAGGAACAGAAGTAATGGAACAACATTCTAAGAGGCACCAGTGACAAAATAACTCAAATAATTACTGAAAAAAATAATCTCCAGCCCCATGCTCTTAAGGCATCTTGTTATTTTATTTTAAAATTATCTTTGAGGCATTAGGATTTGAAAATACTAACTTTTCTATGCACAGGAAATTTTACTGAAGTCAAAGACTGGCACCTTGAATAAGAGCCACGGACGATTCCAAACACAATGGCTTATTTGGTGCTTATTTGGTGCTTTCCTAATAGATTATGTAAAATTCCCTTCTGCAACACATTCTATTTCTTTACGTAGATGAGCATTTTCTTTGCTTTTTAAAGTAAAGAATTATTTCAGCTTATCACTCTTTTTGCTTTGCTTTTGCAGCTTGACGCCCTCAATTTCGCTTACCACTCCAGCTGTGAACTCACCTAATTTAGCTCATTTATTCAGAAGCATCCAAGCACCTTTAATGTTATCTACAGAACAGTTCTGCATCATGAAAAACATCCTATTTTATTCATTTCTCCACTGTCTGTTGTAACAACTGCATTCAATATCCCTAACATTCAAAACTATCAGGGATTCTTGAAGTATTTCCCTGTTATTCTCCAAAGACTTGGAGCCGTTCATGACTAACTGTCCTCTACTTCCGAGGATATTCTGTCAAACACAGCGCTTTCAAGAGGCCGAGAGAATTAAGCCACAAGCATGGTTCTGCATGTATTTGTTGCTGAAAATAAGTAACATTAGTTAAACAAGTATTTTGTTTACACGCCACCGAAGTCTGTCAAATTTTTAAAGTTTCCCAAATCTGGTAAATTTTAAAAGTTAGGACAATACAGACATTGACTTCTTTACACTTTTACTCAAATGTGGTCAGAAATTAATACCTAGCAGAGAACGTGCAGATTACCTAAAGCCATTCTGGGTTTTACGTATATGGATATAACAACACAGTTCTGGTTGGTTTCATAAGGATACTGCATAGCTTCGAAAAGGAAAGCAAGTACATGCAGGATTTACTACTGTTGAAAGTAAAATTCCGAGATATATCAGTATTGTTTTGCAATGAGGAGACAAAACATCCTCCACATGCACCGCCAACCCCGCAATATCAGCTTCACCTGACGCAGACGTTTATTAGATGTTCCTGGACTGGTTTTTCTTAAACTGCAAAACATCTGCAGAGCTTTCATCCAGTCCTAAGAGAGAAGGACGCAGAATAATGCAATAAAACAAAGTCAGATACAGCTTCTTGCAGCGGAACAGACATATCTAAAAAGAGTATCTGAAGTTTTCCCATTAGCTCGGCAAAACCTAAGTTTTCTGTAATTCCGAAGTATGCAAGTTTGAATATTAAAGCAAAATCCTTATCTGTACTGAGCAAAACCTAATAAAGGATTTGCAAATCTGAACCATTTTCTCCTTTAGAAATATAAAGCATTACTAATGGATATACAGCATGACCTTTACCAATTTTCCAGTCTAGTAATATTACATTAAATTACAAATGGTATATAAAATGAAGCAAAAGTTGTTTGCTTCTAAGAAAGTTACACTTAACAAGCCAAACTGTTCTGATTATTCTCTCCGGTACTTCTGCATGGCAGTCGCAATACTGTGTATACTTCAAACAAAAACTAAAACAGCATCAGCAAAGGAACACAGAGGAATACAGACAACATTCCCCACTTTGCTCACAAACGCGTAAAGCAGAGTGGATGAACGGTCGGATGGATTCTGTTTTGATCAAGGAAATAAACAGGTTGTTTAACACCAAACTGACTGTGGAACCTTTGTGCCTGTTTTTTTTTTTTAAAACAAATAAGCTGCTAAGAGGCACTGCCAACTCGACAGGCCACCTCTGAAAAAGTCACTGCAGCATGAGAAAGTTGCCAAGAGAGGAGCTTTGCAATGGGCCTGCGGAAGGTGGAAGATGTGTTACAGCCTCAGTCGCCAGTTTTTGTCCCCCAGCCACCACGTTTTCTATAGCTCTTGCAAAGCACAAAACTTAGGTTTTGACCCACGGCCTTTTTAAGTCTGTATCTCAAAGATCCGCCATCTATTCCCAAAGCACAATTTCACTATGTCACTAAAAAACCCACGACGCTGTTCAGTCTTATCCTTCACAATACCTTCCACATTTCCGAAATGCAGGAACTCTTACTGCAGCCGCTCTCTGACAGACCACTTTGCGAGTCGGGTTCCAGGTTTTAAAACCTTCCACAGAAGGAAAAGCTTTCAACTGTGCATCACAAAGTTTCAGCTGCTCGTTTCCTTACTCTCAGAAGGAGTAGCAATCGAAGAAACAAATGCCTCCTAAACACTCTTAACAGCAATATTTCCTGGATGCCTAGTACGCCTCTACACTCACTCACAGCAGGAAAACCCTTCCCGTTAAATGCCACAGCTCACAACGTGCACAGCAAGCACAGTGGCACCGGCAGGTAAGGCTGCATTTTACTATGCGCTTTTGTTTTGTACAAACCATAAAGACAACGCACAGCCCATAGGATGGCGCTGCTCTGATCTTTTATTTGCCACATTATAGGAGAGCCTCAATATACAAATAAAACTATTCTTCCATGAAATGTTACAGAGCGAACTTTTCCTGGGCCAAAGCCATATTATAAGAACCCCCTGTATTCTGTATAAATGCAGTGAACAGCCTGTTAAGCAGATCAAACCCAAAAGCAGATTATACCAAATGTTCAGGGAACAGGACAGGATATTCTGCCTTCTGCACATTTTTACTTCTTTTAATTTCTTGAACACAAAAGACACTGCAGACACAATGAATGTACAGTAACAAGTGTGGAAATTAATGTATAGATCCTCAATTACTGTACAGCGTGCTGCTTCTCAAAGACATTAAAAGTTGTGTGGCAAACGCTACCGCATCATTCTGATGTCATCCCAGTGACTTCCATAAATTTGTATTAATTTAACAGGAAAATTCGTGCTTTCCTTTATATACAGCACAAGAAGGATACTAAATTAATTCAGCCTTCACACTCTAGTGAACAGCAGTCTATTACGAGTGCTCTAATCAGCTTTAATTCCATTCAAATAAAACCAAACGCAAAGCTTAACTTCTGATGCAGTATGTATTTTTCAGAGCTGTGGTTTTTCAGAGCTATAAACTCAATAAACAAGGACATTGTCTCATCTTAGATATGCGCTTCTGCTGGTGAGTGAATTTCAGAGAATTAGGCTCCTATCCTTCAATTCTTAATCAGCAAACATCAACGCTGGAGAGCTAGTAACTAAAGGATACCAACTAAAACCAGAAAACCTCACTTTTTGTGCATGATCAGAGCCCAAGACTATGAACAACCACCAGTTCATGGACAGGACAAATAACTGCCAGAGGCAGCTGTTCAGTATACTTTGGTCACTGGGCACACACAGGTGCATTAGCACTTTAGTTTGTATCAGGAATACGCCTTTGAAGGAAAACGCCCACTTTATCACGCTCTGGTTTATAACCTGCAAAACTCTTGGAATGTAAACTATTCTTCAGCATTGTACTATGTCAAAAAAATATGTTGCATTACACCACAAACATACGGTGTAAAATAAAGCAAGTTCAGTCCACGGCACCCAACTGGAGCTTGTCCAAAGTAAAAACCCCAAGTGCAGGTAACATAGGTGCTGGGTTCTCAGCAGCAACCGTTCCCCTTGTAGATCTACTACTACCCCATTATAACACCTGCTAATATAGACACAGCCACTAACTATTTGTGATAGACTTGTGTCCTGGTCTGAGGTAAAACAGAACCAATTTTCTGTTTTGTAATTTTACTTTTTAGCTGGGCCTCTTCTAACTGACTAAACTCTGAAATTAACAGCACATTGTTCACAAACTGTTCACTCTCAGAGTGGTAAGACCTAATTATACCAAGGAATGGTATGCACAGAGGCTCTTGGTTATACTTATCGCTATAACAACCAAGGTCAGATAACTTCGCTGTTTGCCCCGTTGGAGGGTCGGAAGCGGAGAAGCGTAGAGGGGTCCCACCTGCAGGGAGGAGCAGACGGGACAGGAGACCCAAAACTGACCAACAGGGTATTCCATCCCATCTGCATCACGCTCAGTATAAAAGCTGAGGGATCAAAGGGGCAAGGCTGCTTTGGCTCGCTCTTTCTTCAATGGCCGATGTCTGAGAAGGACCCTGTCTGTTCGTCTGCCTTTGATCCCAAGCCGAGCATTCCCGACTCCAGATCTGAATTCAGCTCCTGTCCATCCCTGACTCCAGTCTGGGACTTTCCCTGTGTCTGCTGGTGACGCAATCGTCATCCTGGGAGCTGGATACGGTTTTGTATATATTGTGTACTTTTTTAAAAAAAAATTTTATTATCTTTTATTTCCTTATTTATTATTATTTTCATTAAAGTAGTTTAGTTCTTTTTCTGAACTCATAAATCTCCTTACTTCTTCCTCTCCTTTCTGGTGTGTGGGGGGGATCTGTCATTCTGATTGGCCAATCCGGCCAAAACCACAACAACTTGCTTCCTGTTTAACAAGGGCAACATCATTAAGCACCACAAGACGAAAAAAATTACTTTTTAAATTATATTTACCAATAAAAGCTCTCACCTGTGCTTGTTCTGGAGTTTCGCCTGCGAAGTAGAAGATGTAATGCTCTTCACTAAAGTGCTGAACTACTATCTGAAAACAGTTTGGCCTTAAAAATAAAAAAAAAAAAGGTTAAGTTTTATTAATCTTCGTAATATTAACAGACCTCTTCACTTGTTGGTCTGTGCCAAAACGAAGTTTACACTGAACTAATGCATTTCTGATGTTTGTCTGTAAGGAGCATTGAACATTGCATCGATTTTTGTTTGTATACATGTAGCATCATCACACATGGAAAGAGGAAGAACTCCAACTAGAAAATTTCTCAGGTCCTTCAAAACTGCATTTTTTTTTTTTAATGTATTATGTCATTTTAATAAAACCTCACTTCAGTACAGCTAGGTTGTTTCAAAATACTGAGAAACTTTTAGAATGGCGTGTACTGAGTAGGAATGTATGCTGACTTACAGTTGAGGCAGAAAACAGCCATCCGGTCTGGCTCAGGGAGAGCAGGAAGCAGCCAGGTCTGGGGCTAATTAAATCATCGCCACCAGAGAACTATGCAAAGCTACAGACTTCGCTGTACTTCTGAGAAAAGGGGCAAAGGCGTTTTTACCAGCTGCTTAAAACGCAGGAGGAACTTTATCTCAGCTACGCTTCCTCACCAGCAGCTTCCTAAGCCGGTGCAACCATGCATCTCCTCCTACCCACAGTTCGTACCACTTACTGCCCCGCTGCGCTTCAGCCCACAGAGCACCGCTTCCTAAAAGCTGATTAAGAGACTGCCACTGTTGACCAAAATGTTCCTTGTTTACAATACGCACCAAAGCTTCCTGCATAATTGCCACCTTACAGAAGGAACATTTCAGTAATTTTTTTATTACTGTCCTGGTACTCTACCTGTACCTAGGCTCCCCATTCCATTAGTTTAATGGGTTTTTCAAAATTATTAAAAAGATTAAAAAACCACAACATATCAAACAAAAGCACCAGTCTTTGCATCTTAAGAAATGCTACAATTTTAAGCATTTGTCTTGAAGTTTTTTCACAAAGGTAACTAGAAGTTGACTATATATATAACTTTTTAATAAATATTAAGATCCATGGGATAACCAGAATTTCCATCTAATGTTTGTAGGAGTAAATGTACCTATTTCTTCCATACAAAACAGTGGATTTTTTTTTTTTGTAAATACCAATGAACAAATATGTAAACTTTTTCTTGTTAGGCACCAATGATATCTGAAAGACTTCAGATATCAGTTTCTCAGCTTCTTTGCTGATAATCACATTCCTTGCTGTTGGTGTATTTTGAATATCAAACGTATTACAGTAAATAAGATTTGATGTGAAAATTATCTCTGCACATAGTAACTCTACAAAAACAATTTCTGAGAATATCGACTTACATGAACTAGTTTACTGCTAAGTTGGTCTAATCTAACAAAAGTACTTTTTCTTAAATAGAGAAGTACTTACAGGCTCTGTCTAATGAAGCTAGCTTTCAAAAACCTATCAAAAGAATGTAGACCTTTCAGAATTGACAAGTTCTTGATCTTGGCAATTCTTAGTTCAAAAGGTTTAAAACCCTCAGTTCCTAAATGCTGATGTCTGGAAAATGAAACATGGAGCAACTAATGCACTCAATATTGAAAAAAATGATAATGCAAAAAAGCTGTAATCATCATCACATCTCATCTCACAATAAAAATTTAACGGTCAATTCTAAGATTTCTTACGAGAAGTTGTTTATGGATGGTTGCTAGCAATGGAGTTGCCACAGCTAAACAAGTTATTATTCATCAACTACATCTGCTCTTGCAATCCACACCAATGACAGACTCTTGGTATGAGCCACGATGCGAGCCAAGGCTACTTGCTCACTAGTGACATATTGCCCACGTCTTGTACATGCCTCTAACTAGCAGCCAACTCTGCTGCTGCACATACGAGAATTAAAAGCCAGTGTCCTACCTGCCAAACAAGCTGTCATGTACTCCGTAGACGGAACACACGCTAAGGTCTATTAGTCCTTTGGGTTTTGTGGCTCGTTTTTCACTTTCAAAATAAATAAGCTGGGCATCGTTTCCCTCTAATATAAAGTACAAGTTTTTCCATCTCTTTCCTTTACCTGTCGAAGAGTCAAGCAAAAAAAGTTACGATACTGTTTAAAATAAAGTGTAAACTTTGTAAATGAAGATAACAAAAGAGGGCAGTAAAGTTTTTGTCAAATTGCAAACAGAAGAAAAATGTACAGGTAATCACACTGAAGTTATAGTATCAACACACATACTCAATTTTATGCAACATGTAGCTATAACTAGACCCTCTTCACAGATGCAGGTAGAGTTGCAAAAGGTTCTCTAAACATTTTCACTAATTTCAACAGGATTGAGTAAGCGTGTATGAGCTGCCTGGACAGTGAGTTCCTGTCACTGTTAAGACTGTATCTACACAGTCTGCAAATAATGATGCTTTGGATCCCATTTATTACAGTTTTAATTAAGAAACAGACTCCTGACACGACAAAGTTGCTCCTGAACTCTGAACCATGTTTAACACATTGCATTACACATCTTAAAACAGTACGGCTGAAGAACAGAAATGGGATTATGTTACGTACAAACCTAAATCAGAACATGCCCCAACAGAACTGTGTCTGAGAATCTGGCTGATTGTTTCGGAGAAAACATTCTCTGAACTACAGTGGATTAGGAACTTTCTGCAACTAATTAATGCATAAGTCACTACCATTTAGAAAAAACTTTCAGCCTTAATTTTATGCTTTGATCATCATAAATCCACCATGGGCCTCAAATAAATGAATACTAGCACTGTTTTGAAAAGACAAATCTAAATCCACTTACTACACTCTGCCTCCGTTATGGAAGAGTGATTTTTGTTGAATTTGTTCCATACGCAGTTGTGTGCCACCTCCCCACACCTGCTCAGTACTCCAGTTTGCACATTTAAAGTATCTCATGATCTCTTTTACCTAAAGCTTTTCAATTCATTATTTGATACCTCACTCTACAACATCCCTCTACATCTTCTCTCAGAATCAGCCTTCTCAATCTAAGGGATGTATTCCTTCTTCTGTTCAGAGGGTCTACAGTTTGGGGTGGCTTGGGGTTTTTAACGTCTCTGTTATAGCTAGCTATACTTAAAATCATACTTACTTTCTGACTTTTGGTTGCTATCCAGATTACTGTCTGTAACTTACCCTTCTAGTTATGGTCTCTGTCATTGGCAGAAATTTTACTATTGATAGTTCTTCTGTTTCCATTAATGCTGATTTTTAACAAGTAGAAATGTAACACTGGGGAAGTGACTGGCTTCCTCAGAGCTTCAAAGACTTGCTCAGTGTCAGCTAGCTCTTCAGGGTTACATTGAGACGAGTCAAGCAGTCATCTTTTAATGTACTTATTGTATGTTATGTTGACTGTGTCAGTGTTAGAACCCTAAAAAAGTTGCTATACATCTCATACAGCAGAATATACACTCCAGCAAACGTCCATATTTATACTATTCTAGCTCTCTCTAACCTACTCTATCAGCTATAATTAATGAGTTCCCTATTCCTATTAATACAAACTTTATGTTTTATGAAAATATATTTCATTTAGTAAGTTTGAACACTACCTTTGACAAGCACGCCCAGTTTTTGTGCTGTGCTCTGTTTTGGTTTTTTTTTCAGAAAACTGCCAATCAGCACTTTCACACTGCATGCAATTTTATGTATCATGTTGTTCTATTCATGTACTACTTAAGGAGACCTTTCATACTCTTCACACACGTTCTAGAACCTCCCCCCCACTTCAGTTTTGTCCTTTTAGTACCACTACTATACTAAATTCACTAAATATGCATGTTCAGCTTGGAGAAGAGAAAGCTGAGCGGTGACCTCATCACAGTCTACACCTTCATCAAGGGGTCCAGCAGAGCAGGAGGTGCTGATCTCCTCTCCTGGGTGACCA
Source organism: Rissa tridactyla (assembly GCF_028500815.1). NCBI lineage: Eukaryota > Metazoa > Chordata > Aves > Charadriiformes > Laridae > Rissa > Rissa tridactyla. Next base: position 6,316,738 of record NC_071497.1, read on the forward strand.
GCAATAGGACATGAGGAAATGGAATGAAGCTGCATCAGGGGAAGTTCAAGCTGGACATCAGGAAAAGGTTTTTTCCTGAGAGGGTGGTCAGCCCCTGGAACAGGCTCCCCAGGGAAGTGGTCACAGCACCAAGCCTGTCAGGGTTCAAGGAGCATCTGGACAACACTCTTAGTTGTACGGTTTAGGTAGTCCTGTGCGGAGCAGGGAGTTGGACTCGATCATCCTTATGGGTCCCTTCCAACTTGAGATACTCTATGATACTATGAACCATATCTGCATTATTTAAAAAAAAAAATAAAAAATATAGAAGTAAACATAACTCACTTTTTTTCAGAAGATAACCTTTTTTGACAATATTTTTATAAAAAGCATCCTTTGTTTTCCGACGAATTGTATTGTAGATTTCTTTTCCATCCACTGTATCATTAAGTACTTGTTCTTGGTGCTGGTAAACATATAAGAAAAACATATTTTAAGCTAAGAAATCACCAGTAAAAAATTGCATACTATGAAGCTGCAACGAGGATCATCTCACTGAATGCTACCAATTCACTACTATTGTTCTCTCCTGCATTTTAATAAAGCAATATCATTTTTCATACAACACCCTTGCTAGAAATGTAATAAAACTACTTCCACATTTCCATAATCATTACAGAAGTTTTCAGTACAGACCAACTTCTACAAAGTAACATTGTGTCTTTTTCATATTAAATAAAAAGCAGCATCTTTCACCGTGATTTCTGTTAAATGTATGCAAGTCTTTGAAGATTGATCTAGCTTCTAACTGTCTTCTAACAAAGCTTTTGGGACTGAGTAATGATGGATAAACTCTGAAGCAACAGGAATAGCGCAGATCACAATTAAAAGCAACTCACTCAAAGTTTCACAGTCCCTCATTAATCTCATTAGAACTCACATGTCCTAATTAAGTAGAACTCAAGACAAGAGAAGAAAGTAGAAACAGAAAGCAGGAAAAGCATAAATTCACACAGAAAACTGTGTGAAGGATCTGGAATTGCAAGTAACAAATGACAATGGCCAAAAGCCAAGCCAAGTTTGACCTTACCAAGTAAGCTGATCAGCAAAAGTTCTTTAGTCGAAAGAAAACATGAAAAGCAAGATTGTAAAGTGGTATGAACAGAATTGAGATGAAAAGTGACATATGAACTTGTGCATAATAAACATTCTACTTTTCTTCCTGCCCCTGTATCTACAAGAATTATGATTTTGAACAACATGACAAAAGCAAGATGAAAAATACTTCGGTATTTTACTACCGGGAATCACCGGACCTACAGTGGAAGCAACATCCAGATGGTTACAAGCTCAAGATAATCTCCACAACCACACAAGAAAGGTGCACAAAAGAACAGATCTAGTGACAAATATTTTTAAGTAAATTTCACAGTAGACACAGGAAGTCAATCAGACTGACCCTAAAAATATGCAAGACTTGGATTCCCGCCCCCCCGCCTAAAAACCATAAAATGTAGTAGTATGTGGAAGGGAGATAACACAAAGCTGAACATAAATTGTAACACTGACCACTAAATTTTTAAACAAAGTCACAAATATCTCTGAATAGGTTAAAAGAATCTGAATTAGCCTCACACGGAAAATTATTAAATGCAGAGATTATTAATACAGGAACTGTAAGGTGCACATGCAAAAAGCTAAAATGAAGACAACTACTGCCATGATTCAAGAGGGACGATGGAGCACGAGGAAAGTTCAAGGAGCAGTCTCAGGATTCGTATTTGCGTTTTGTTCGAGCCGCATTACCGAGCAGAAGTTAACAGCAGCAAACAACTGGGAAGCACTGATGACACAACACAATTAGCAGTATAGGAAAGGTTGGACTAACAAGGTGTGAGTCTACTAGTACAACATAAAAGTTACACCTGCTGGCACTTACCACTAGAAAACAAAATGAGAAACTTGAACAGCTGAGTTGCTCACAGGAGGAGTGAGCTATGATATAACATGGCTATGAACACGTACTGGGTCTGGCAGGGACGGAGTTAACTTCTGTCACTGCAGCCCCCACGGCACTGTGTTTTGGTTTTGTGACTAAAACAGTGTCGGTAACACACCAGTGTTTTGTCTCTTGCTGATCAGTGCTCGCACAACCTCAAGACTTTCTTCATTTCACACTCTGCCCCCCTCCTCAGCTGGGGTGGGCAAGATGCTGGGAGCAGACACAGCCCGGACAGCTGATCAAAGGGACATTCCCTGCCACACAAAATCATGATCAGCAATAAAACTCTGGGGGGGGGGGGGGGGTGTGTCTCCGGCTCAGAGACCAGCCGGGCACCAGTCTGTTTGCAGGAGGTGGTGAGTGACTGCCTTTGCATCATACCCCCCACTCCTTCCTTTACTTATTAAACTGTATTTACCTCAAAACAGGAGTGTTTCTGCTTTTGCCCTCATCCTGCAGGAGGGGGAGTGAGCAAGCAAAGGTGGGGGTCCTTAGGTGCTCACCAGGGTCAACCCACCACAGAAAGTAACACCTATTCTAGGATATTTCTGTTAAGTATTTTCCAGAGAGAAAGGGAATTACCCATGACATGGTACTCTAAACTGTTCTGGTCACCACATTCAAGACAGGCAAGCTTGAACCAAAATTGGTGGCAGCAGGGCAACGATGAGAACATTACAAAAGGACAGATCAGCTTTGGTATGCTCAGCTTAGTGAGCTAAGGCAGAACACAAGAAATGTTCTCACATTAATATGACAAATCTCACAGAGGCGCATGAATTGACCATAACTCTATTTAGGAAGGAAATTAAGGGCAAATTTCTAACCATTGAAACAGGAAAGTTAGGGAACAGAGAGGGAACAAAATATACATGTGTACTTTATAACTAGCTATAAGCTTATGAAAAGCTAGATGATGATGATGTGTGCTTATTACTGGTGGCATTTTAGGACGAACTTCTACTATGGGGCAAGAGCGCTCCAGAACAAGCCCTGCAATAATCCCTGAAGCTTTTCTGTGCAAACAGGTTTCCTCTGGCAGAAGAAAAACGCCAGACACAGAAGACAGGAGGGCAGCAGCCTGGTTCCCCCTAACACGGGACTAAGGCACAGCATGGTTGAACCAAGGACCAGAGGCAGGGGCACACAGCAGAGGAGGAACACCTCAGAGCACAGACAGAGCTTACCGTATTTTCTGTTGACTACAAGCCAACCTTTGGTAAGTGAATGCATTTGAGGATAAAACAAAAGAAACACACGAGCTGAAAAAATCAGAATTGGAGAGGACGCTGTTTAACTACCACTGGTATCTCTGCTGTGATTCAGTTCATAAATTGAGTTGATGATGATTAGGTCTATGTCTTCAACAACAAACGCTCAGAGACAAAATCTTACCTGCATTGGAACGGGATCTTTAAGGTAATATCCTTCAACAATCTGTTCTTTTCTATAGTGCTCAATGATGTCAGCAATACTGTTCCAATAAGAAAAAGAGGATTCAAATGTTAAGCAGGTTAGAGAATTTGCTTTTCCATACAACCACAGAAAACTTTTTCACAAAGTTTTAATAAAATCAAGTGTTAAACATCATAATCTCATTTGCAGCAATGAGAATTTACTAACGTATTGAAGTCAAGAAAGTTCACAAAACTGTATTCAGAATGTATTAATTCTAAACTCTGCAAAATATTTTAATTAGTTGCTTAAAATGCCAATCGAGGACACTGCTTTTTCCACATTCAAGTAGCAGATGTGCATTACCAGCTCTCCAACCAGGCTGAAAATTGCTATTTCATTGGCAATAATTTTCAAAGTCCTAGAGTAACTAGGGAAGGGGAATGGGAGACAGCACAGTGCAGAGCAATTTCCTTCTAGGAAGACAGGAATAGAAACAGAAAAGGTTTGTATCAGAGCTTATACAGATAATACTTGGGAATCACTGAGCTATACTGTTACATTAAATACTCAATCACTAGCACTCCTCCACGGGGAAGCATTCATTCTAATCACCAGATTCAGATCACATTTGCGTTTGGAAGGCTTAGGAGTGAAGTAGTGACAGATACAAGCTGAAATTCAAGGCGCTAGAGTTGCTGTAACTTATTTTTTTTGCGGTTACTGAAATTCACACTGTAATAAAGAATAGGAACATGAACATAAAGTAGAAATGAATCATTCGTACACAAAAGATCAACCTAAAAAAAAGAACTAAATAGTTAAGTAGAAAATAAAAATATACTGCATGTGTCTTCTCACTTTATGCATGTTTAGCAGTGTGTGCAGAGATAATCAACAAGGCACATAGCAATGAAATCTTCAACCTGTTACAACGGGATGCAGTTGTGTCCAACACAGGAACAGTATCTGATACTGTAAAACTAATCTCAAAAACATTTAAATAAAGCTATAGCAAGACATCTTGGTTCACTTTTCTCTCTCTCATTCTAAAGCTATGAACTACTGCACACTTAATACAGTAATTAATCTTGCCACAAATACGTCTGTTTCTCAAGTATGTAGAATGACATGAATTTCTCATTCAGTATTACTGAAATCAAATAATTTATTTCAATTTTTAATGAGATGCAATCTGGATATGCCACTTTCTGCATAAAAATTTAAACTTTGCCACACTACAGAAAAGAATGACTCAGTCATTATATTTTTGCATGTCGAATAGTTACTGTCAACATCTTGTAATAAGTAAAACAGCATTATATAATTTTTTTTCACCCATCAAATCAAGAATACCTTGCCTGTCAATGCCTCCTCTCCTTCCTTAGTTAAAAATGCCAGCTGGAGTTCCTCAATAGAAGGAGCAGGTGCCTGATTTCTTCCAATTGTGTGAAGCAGGCTGAAGAATACACTCAGTTGTATCTGAAAACTCCTTTCCAAGTTAGAGTACTGTACAGAACGGGACTCTACGCCTTGATGGAGCGACTAAGGGCTTGGCTCTGCAGCCCTCTCCTCCCTCAAGTGAAGGTGATTCAGATGGCGACCTTTATATTGCCTTACGACTACGACAGCTCAAATGCCTGAACAAACCAAACACTGCAAACACAGAGATAGCAGGTATCTCCAGACAAGTACACTACAGAATGTGAATCCGCAAGTGATCAGCATTATCTAACATGTAAAAAGTCAAGCATGAAATCAGACGGACAACAAAACTTATCTAGAGGACAGGAAAATGAATCACGAAGCCTTCTTCAATGTCTGACAGCAACAACAATCCTACTTACACAAAACTCATCAAGGTAAGTACAAATAAACATAGATTTGGAGGGGAAAAAAACCAAAACCACCAAAAAAGTTAAACTTGGTTTGATATACAGAAATAAAGATGGATCTCAATACTACAGTACAGTTACTTCAGTAATTGTAAAGTGCTCAGCATTAGGCTTGTTAGGTTCCCCAGGTTACAGCTACTTGGATGATTTTAACAGTATCTCACCATCATGAGCAGTGTAATTTAATACTTGGAGTGAACTGAGAATTATTCAGAACTAAGCACCACCATCCTATACACTGTGAAATTATGAAGACAAAGAATTAATGCTAAAGCAGTATTGTTCAGCCTATGACAATACAGATTAATCTACCAGTTGAAACATAATTATCTTCCAATTGTCTAACTTTGCAAGTTGTGCTGTCTTTCAAATCTGAGATAACTCGAAAGCTTGTTCACTCTATAAACCATTGGTCCAATGTTTCTTATCTTTTTGTTTGACTTAGAATCACTAGAAACAAAGAACACCACCTAATTTTACAGGTTTTTTGGAATGCTACCTGTTGAATTTCGGAAAGAAGGCAGACAGAAGAAAAGGACAGGAGAAATGGCCTGGTATGGTTTTCCTACCACACGTTCAAAAATCAGAATTGAAACAGGAATAAATGCCATCTTACGTAAAAACCACTGTGAAACACACATGGAACTTATTCACAGAACGGGTGAAGGCAGAAAGCAGTTCTGGAGACCACCTAGGCCAGGCCCCCAGCTCCAAGCAGGGTCAGTGACGGCAGGTTGCTCCAGCCCTTGTTCAGTCCCATCCTGAGCACCTCCAAGGAAGGAGACTCCACACCTTTCTGGGTAACTTGTTCTAGTGTTCGATTCACCTTTGTAGTAAAAGCCGTACACCACTAATTGCACATCTTTGGATTGCGACCTCATGACACAGTTACTAAAATCACAACCGTACACAGTCTGCCTGGCATGGAGTTTATTTTCTTCCTAGCAGCCCGCGTGGTGCCGCATTTTAGATATGTGGCCGATGAAATGCTGATAGCACACCGGTGTTTTGGCTACTGCTGAGCCATCCTCGCAGCGTTGAGCCTTGCCTTTTTCCCCGGCCTGCTCCCCAGCACCCACCCCACAAGTAGGACAGGGGTGGGCAGGGATCTGGGAGCGGACACAGCGGGACAGCTGGCCTGAGCCAGCCAAAGGGACGTTCCCTGCCAGATAGTGTCACGCTCAGCAGTAAACGCTCAAGAAAAGGAGGAGGAAGAGCGGGGGGACGTTAAAACACCTGTGGAGGGGTGATGCTGGTCGGCAGCCCAACATTCTGCAGTGCTTGCTCATGCCCTGCCCTCAGGACAGGGGAGAAAACAGGAAAAGCAAATCCGCCAGAACTCGTGGGTCAAGATAAAGACAGTTTAATAAGTGAAGGGAGGGGGGAGGATGCCAGTGATGTGAAAGCAATCGCTCACCACCTCTCACAAGCAGACTGATGCTCACACAGTCTGAGCAACACCCACCTTGGAAGACGAAACATCCCCTCCAGTTTTTACTGAGTATACCTCTTTGGATCTCTGGAAAACAGAGAAAGTTTCAACACTGAGCAAACACTGCTCAGCAGGAGCCAAAACACTGGTGTTATCAACACTGTTTTAGTCACAAATCAGAATCATGGCGCTATACTGGCTGCTGTACAGAAAATTAACTTCACCCCAGTGAGACTCAGTACAACCACCAAGAAACGGCTTTGCTAATTTTTCCATGAAAATGTAGAAAGATGACTAATGGAGTAATCTGTTATCCACGGAATAAACAGAAAAATCCACAAAAGTTAAACGCTTTCCTAAAGTCTATGGGAAAATACTCCTTTGTTACACAGTCAACATAAATCCCGCAACAGGTATGCAATATAGGTGCTATATACTGGGACCTTCACGTGGACAGCTGAAAGACTGCAGGATGGCTGTTCTGCAGAGACGATACCAGAGAACGAAATAATGAAAGCAGATCTCCCTATAACAGACTGCAAACACAGCCCGTCGGTCATGCTCATCAACAGACATTTTAAGCAATTTACATACAGAGTGGTGCAAGCACATACAAAAGGAACAGGCTGGTGGAAAAAAATAAGTCTTCCTGCGCAGCACGGACTACGAGGTTCCTGAGATGTACCCAGGACCTCTTTCCCTGTGATCACCTGCAGTAGCTCCTTCTGGAATACAAGCAGACACACTCTTCCTTATACAGGTTATTGTGGTTCCAGTCCCACACCTGGATAATCAAAATATCTACGTAATAAAACAAACTTCTTTCACTTTGTGTTTCCTTACTATTCTTTCTCTTCTTACTTTTGTATGGAAAATCTTGGTCTATAAATTATTGAGACTATAACTGTAATCGATACTCTGCAGGCAAAGAGCAGATTGCTTTCATTTTATCTCTTACCCCAATTACAATCACAAAAACTTTAAGAGACTATTAAAAATAGTCTTCTATGAAGGACCATTTTGTAAAGAACTAGTCTAATACTAGTACCAGATTTCAAAGGAGATACCTTGAGAGAGAGCATTTACTGAACAGCTTAATACAAAAAAAGCTTAGAGTTAATGGAAACTGTTGAACAGATGCAGTAAAACAAGAAGCAGCACTCCAAGGTGAAAACTTCAGATTTAAGATGACAAACACTACATTCTTAGATAATCCGCAGAGACAGAACTCTCTGCACCAAGAAATGCTTATAAATGCTTTCATTATCTTGCATAAATTCATGCTTTGTATATCTCTGTTCTGGATTCAGTGCCTTGTTTATTGTTTTTCAGACACTTCCCATTATTCCACACAACAAAAACGCACTGGCCTTCACATGTTTAAAGATTTCTTTCTTACAGTGTCCCCATTAAATAAACTAATACAAGAATTAAAAAGCCCACAAGGTTATTCCTTCTCTCCTGTTTCTTATTTATTGCCCTCTGCAGTAGATCTTACATTACCGAATTTGGGCAGTTACCTTCATCATTTTGCAGCATTTTTATCTTGCATTGCATACTTGAACCTCCAGGAAGTTTGACAATTTGAAGCACATACTAAAGTTGGAATGAATGTGAGCCTAGGAATATAGTAGTAATTCTCCAAAACACGCAACAAAAATTAAGCTTTTTAAAGCTACTCATATTCTCTTTCACGCTGAGGAAGTTCTCTTCAAAGTAGGTACCAAAATATTAAAAAAAGTTTAAAAGCATTTTGTCATAACTTAGTGCTGCTTAACTTCACAATCTTTTTTTCCATTCAAAGAATCTTTTTCAGATAAATCTAATTTATATACACGCTTCAGGTGAATCCAGCACTGTATTCTAAAGTAATTTAAAGGAATAACTTAACACAGTAATTTTCTGAAGGTAATACCATTTAATGCTGCAAAACCATTTGAGACTAATAAGAGTTCAACTAATTGAGATGAATAACAGTTCCGCTAATTTGCTAGTTTGTTTGACATCACCTACAGAGGGGGCTCCAAGCCTCTCATCCTCCTTGTAAGCCACTTAACTAGAGAATGGGCAAAAGAGCATTTACCTTCACGAAAGGCTGACACAGCAGCTAGCCTGGTTTTCAATGAGGATGTCTGGAGGCCAGACTGATTAATGTAGAAGGTATTCAAGCAGCCTGGGTGTGGGATATGCATAGGTTCATAAGGTTCCCATGGTTTAGCCTCACACCATTGTCCGTTTGAAGTCATATGAAAAAGTCCACTGAACTTCTTAGTTAGGAGACCTCGACATTTTGTCAGCCACACCAGCTGCTGGATCTCTAACCACTCAGAAGCCAAGCTGGAAGTGAGAGAAATTCTGTATTGGGATGAAGAATGCCCTGGTTCTAGGTGAGCAAGTCTGGAAAAGTGCTGAGTTTATGAGGCAGGCAACCACCTCTGTTAAAAAGGAGGAGGCAAGTTTTCATTATTGAGAAGTCTTGCATCTACGACAACTCTAAAGACAACATTATCAAGCTGCACTGATAGCTTCTCCCACAAAACTTAATTAATTCTTGTTATTTCTTTTTCTTCTTGTACAAATTACTATTTTCTTGTACCAACGGGAAAACAAACACATCTCAAGTTTGCTCACTCTAAAGGAAGTGATCTGTACTTCTGACCCAAGTATTACACACATATTACAATGGAATTTAATTGCTTTTTCCAATAATGAAGGTGTTTTTTCCCTGTTCCTGTAAATATCCATTTGTATTATTCGAAAATCCTATCGAGTGTCTCAGATCAGATTAACATTTTCCCTTTTCAAATAGACAAGAATACAAATAGTAGCTTCCAAGACAACACAGCATTGTCTCAATTACAGATCCACATATGATCCATACGATCCACAAGCTTTTGGAAGAGAAAGAAGCGTGTGAAGAAACTGGTTTGCAGAAGAAAGACAACACTTCAAAAGAAAGAAGCTACGCTTAGCCTTCTGTAAGGTTTAAGAACTGTCTCAGTTACAAGTAACTACTAAGAAAGTTAAGTAAAATGGTTAGCATACTATTAAGAAAACTACAGTCTTATAGCAGTAAATAATTAACAGGAGCAAGTTACAAAAATTCTTTACACAAATAAAATGTGCACAATTCCTTTTACCATTAAAACTTACCTATTATAGTATCTGCCTCCCATCATAAACTGATTGTTTGATGTTGGGCATATTTTAAAACGCTGGATATTTTCACTGGTCCGAAAATAAAGTGAATAATCACCAGGTGTATTATCTGAAGGCCTCACAAGAAAACTGCACACCTGACCAACTGAAAAGATACCATAAAAGTGTTAATTTTCTCAGTGTTAGATTTGAGCCCTTATCAAATCTTTTTCCTCATAAATTAGCATGAATTGCACACTTGAAGAAATGCAAAGTCTATAAAGTAAGTTCCAATAGTGACCTCAGACTAGAAGAACTAGTTCTAAACTGCCAAAATTAATGCAAAATGGTTTAGCCGTAGCTGGCAACCTAGCTACATCATTATTACTTCTTTACAAGAGCTTACAAAAAAGAGTTTGACAGCATGTTTTCAAAAATTGAGTATTAGAACAGAAATTGTTTAAATATGCTATTTAAAATATGGGTCAGAAATCTTGATGCTTTCATTTAAAGAAGTATTTGCTCTATGAAAAGGCTAAAAAAGTATGTAATACGTTTTCCTTTAGGTATATAAAAGCCTATTCTCCACAGCATTTTGATGAAGACATCAATAAATGAAATAATTTATTACACATTTATTAACTGTACTTCAGAACATACTCAATACTCATAGCCACAATAGTTCTCTTCCAATGTAGTATTCTACCGAGGTAACAACCACAGGGGCTGGTCAGACTAAGACGCTCATATATGTTCATACATAAAAAGAAGTTTTGCCACAGTTTAATACGAATAGGATCACTTTGTGCCATTTCACTACCACTGTATTTCAATCAGAAATACAAGTACCTGTCATCAGCAAATTGTAAGCCTCTTGTTTGGAGATCTTCCCATGGAACCATCTTAACAAAGATGAAGAGAAAAATTAGAAAGCAAGACTACCCAGCTCTCTTTTTTGGCTGTGGTGACATCCAAGGCTCTGGCACCTATGAATTGATCTTTATTTAAAAAGACCTAATACATATAGATGAGATAATCAATGATTATGCTACTTAATGATTCTGTTCTAACAACAGCATGAAAAAACTAACATGAACTGGTATATAAATAATTTCAGTAAAAATGTCCAGCACTTGGAGTTGATGTTCAAATCCAACTCCCACTAGAGATGAAAATGAATTGTCTAAACAGTAGGTAATTTGACAGGCATTATTTGAATCATCATTTGAATCATCAGTCTCATAGAGCAATTTACTTGAATCAAGAAACCCAAAGCTCATGCAAGGAGGTTAAACACTGTACAGAAAAACAGAATTTTGCCAGAAACTGTGGAAATAAAACCTAGCTTTGTTAGACTACTGAATACAAACTGCTTTGATCTCACAGTTAGTACCTTCCCAGAGTACCAGTGTCAGAGCAGTGTCCTAAAGAAGTTCAGCAGCCTCCCTCCAGTCTCAGCCCGATACTTAGAACTGCACAGAACAGCTTGACATGCTACAACTTAATAGCTTATCTTCTGTCCTTTAATGAAAATCTAAAAATATGGCTTTTTTATGTATCAATAAAGAGCCCCCGTTCTAATTTTCTTTCTATACTACCTTTAGAGAATAATTTCTGGCTACCGGAATGTTCGAAGGAATCGCTGTCTCCCCAGGATTCCTCTGAGTGGCACAAATAACTGTAGACGGGCAGTACCAAAGCTCCATGCATCTGCTACAAACTACTTTGCAAATAAATAAATAAATAAATAAAAACCCCAGCATTTGAAGGCCTTCTCTACGGCCGAATTGACTAGCAGAACACTAGCAAGCAGTAAATAAACAACAAATACACCAGCGATTTTCTTTCTCCTGTTAAGGTAACAAGAAATGCCTCTTTCTGCCATCAGCTTCTTGCAAACTGGGCAACAGAGAAAAAGCAGCAGGTGCAAATATGGCAAGCAGATGGAGGACAGGTGAAATAATCAAGCCACTAGAAATTTTCTGGAACTTTCTTATGCCACTCGTCACTACTACTGAAAATAATCTATCAACAGCCTGACATATCAATACATTGTTGATTCTAAATTGCAGTCAATCTAAAAAAAAAAAAAGAAATCTAAGTATTTAAGCAAATAGAAGAAATCTTACGAGCCCTCCGGCTTTCTCTTTGAAATTTAACAGAGACAAGCTGTAAGTATCACACTATCATGTTTCTAATGGTACTTTGCTCTCTCTCTGAAAAAAGGTTACCTCTGAGGCAAACACTATGGTCAAGAAATACTCCATTGTGCATATTTTGGCTGAAAGTGATCATACAGGGACTCATCTAAGATTTTAACACTGCAAAACCCATTAGCAATAGGTATACTTATTACAGGACTCTTTCATGTTAATTATCATGCAATTTCAGCAGCTAGTATAGAAAAAAGTCTTGAGATGAAAAATTAAGTATCTTTGGTTCACCTTCCCAAAAGTTGGGAAATATCATAGCTGACGCTTAGAAACAGTTATGATTGCTTTTAATAACAAAACAAAAATCCTTACATTTTGCCTTCATGTGGATCTTCTTCTCTTCCCTAATAAGAAAATTAACATATTAAGTGCATGTCAACAATACAGCTCAGTTTTTTTTTTAAAAAAAAAAAAAACTTCATAGTTTAAGGCTTTCTGTAGCATTAAGTCTAAGACATTCTTGAACCAACAGGCTCATTGCAGTTCCATGAAAAGAATTTTCCTCTTCAATCACTAAGTGGAAATTCAGCCAAAATATGTTATTTCAGAGGATTGCTCCTGTCATGTTTTCAAGTCCTTCTTTAAAAGTGGTGACTTTTTTAAATCTCAGCTTTCCTAAGGTTAACTTAATCACTGATACATCAGTCTGCAGTTCAATAATCTAGTGCTGCCACGTCAATTTAGCCATTCACATCCTGCCACAGACCTGTGAGAAGCATCTGCAGGTAACACTGCTATTAGCAAAACACACGTACTATGCAGGAAAATATTATCAAAGACGTTTGATAATATTTGACTCCAAAGCAATGGTGAGCTTGTTAAAAAAAAAATAATAATTTTTTTTTTCTTTTTTTTTTTTTTTCCCCCTTCTGAAGTATGTTAAACCTTCTGTTCCCCTACAGTAACTGAATTATCTGCAGGTCACCTGGCTAGCTTCTTGAGCCCACACAAGCCTTTCTAGGTATAATTAACTCATCAATAGATTTTTAACCCACACTTCAACCTTAAAAAAAGATAAAGACCTACCACAATGTGAAATTACATTCTGTACAGTTTGTGAACGTTTCATGGCAAATAAAAAAATGAATATGCAATTAATTGAGTACCAGATTCTTTACCAGGACAGTGAAGTTTAGGAAACTGCCTAGTAAACATAATCATTCATTAGTACTTCTCGTTGGACAACACGCAAATGAGCACTTTTTTGATACTGAATTATGCTTAGAAGTTTGTTACACTATTTTAAAACAAGCAGCTCCAATTACTATGTTTAGAAAAGTACATAACTAGAAAACAGGAAATTAAATGTCACTAGTTTTGGTTTATTTCAATATTGTTTTACCAAAAAATCTCATTAATTTAAGAAATTTGAATATAAAAATGACTTACCACTTCTTCTACGAGGTCTTCTACAATAAGACCTTGCTCATCTGTCCGTAGGTTTGTAACCCACATCCAGCCATCTTCCAATTCATTATGGACAATAAACATGTCTCCTTTAAGGAAACTGAAGAGGGTTACAGCAAGATTTAGATCAGAGATACAATCATAATATAAAGTTTAATGAACACAATGAAATCTTGAGTATAATTTCTGCAAAATATTTGAGAAAACCTGTTCATGAAAAATGCATGAACTGATGCTCCAAGCACATCACGTGTATTCTTCCTCACCGTTAAGTGGCTACTATATATGAGTATTTATAGTGCTGATTTATGTTTACTATCTAATACATACTTCAGTTCTGTCAACATCAAAGCGTGCTGAGGATGTATAAAACAAAAGTAACACCGCAGAAATAATAAAAGTTAGTAATTTTGTTCTTTTGTCAAGAGAGATCAAATACTAAACAAAAATAAAATAACCAGAGATACCCTTAATAGTCTATTAGAAAATAACATTCCTTTTATCAAAAATTAATCTTGTACAACAAAAGCCTGTGGAATATCTCTTCTTTATGTTCTCACATATGAAGACAAGTGCTACAAAGACAGTACAGAACAGTTAGAGAAGCCATGCAATTAGCTACAAGAAAAGCATAAATAAGAAACAGTAACATGTCTAAGGGAGTTTCATTTCTGGAAGGTTAGTGTAAATTACTCCTTAAGTGTTATCCCAAACTCAGGTCATATGAAAACCTTTCACTGTAGCACAGTGAGACTTCTCAGTCAAGTTTGATGATGCATCAGGGTTCAGAAAATAGCAATAAAGTATTGAAACTCATTAACTACTATCTCAGTCGAAAATTACATAGCAAATTTCTATGGCATTTCTCTCATCTGAAGTAGGCTAACAGAAAAGGCATTAACTCAAGCACAAAGAAACAGCAAGAACTAAAGAGCAAAAAATAACAAAGGACTACTGTAAACGCAGAGTAAATTCAGCTGCTAATGAACCCGAATCCTAAGAATGGCTGACAGACAGAAAGAACATCCCCTGCATAACTATACATTAAGTAACTGCATGGAACACAGGCTGAAGTTAACCCTGCAATACTTCAAACTTTAGAAGTATTAACTATGATATTAAAATTTAAGGTCAAGATTCTCTGAAATGCATGAAGTCTTTCAAGAGCATATTCCTTTGACCTAGAACAAACTGAGAACTTTGGTCCCAGCTAAGCCACGAACAGAACCCTTTCAGCCATGTGGATCTCAAAACCCAAGCACAGAACACTGTATTTTAGCTGAACCCTAAATGAGGGAGAAAAGGTATAGTTTTCTACAATTTTTGTTATGATAGCAAAGTAATAAAATGCTTTTTCCTCTGAAGTTGGTAGGTGCAATAAGGCACTTAATGGACTCAAAGCCATCATTTTATTCTTACGCATAGTAGGTAGCCTTACTTGCAATATGCAATTAGAGAGTCCCTTCCCTGTCTTACCCCCTTCTCATCTGCTGAGAGACAGATACATAATCTCAAATATCCTCACCACATTCTTTAAAGAGGTCAGACAGGACTGGACTGTGAACCTTGGGATAAATTTCCACATACCTTTCTCTATAGCTTAGGCTAATACTTCCAAACCTAAGCCAATTCCCAACTGGCGCGTTAAAACAACTTACGAAACCAAGACTGTTTCGTTAGAGAGATTAAAAATCACTACAGATCTCTTTCAAATCCTCCTACGTTTCCATCTGAAAAAATAATAATTCTGACATCTCAAGAAAGCAGCATCAATTCCAGGTAACCAGCACATGCTCTTCTATTGGATATGGGACTGTTAGGGTTTTTTTCCTTTCCACATAGCACCTCATGAAAATGCAAGAAAGGTGGGGACAATCCCTAAGAAATTACTGAGGTACCAACATTGGAAAGGAAGCGAGTAACAGTTAACAGAAAAGTTTGTGAATATGAGATAGGCCTGCAATTCCGCAATTTTTTTAAGATTTTAAAATTATGGGAGATTACACATTTTAAAGTATCATTTGTTCAATACAGACTCTTTCCAAAAGGAGAGAGGTATGAGAAGGGAATGGAGAATCATTCTTGCTCCATTTTATGAATAGAGAAGTGAAGAGAACTTAGAAAAAATGGTCACCAGGTTTCTAAGCACAGGTAAGAAAATGAATACTAGAACATTACAGGCAAAACTTTTTCAGCATTACTCCTTTTTTCTTACTTCAAAGAAGGCATTAAATACTCTGCTCTTCCACTTATGAGTAGTCAATGCTCACATTCTCTTTCTAGTGGTCAGAAATGGTTTGGCTTGAACTATTTATCTGCTATTAGCTATGTGGCAGTTCAGGAAGAGTGCCTAGCTCATTTCTTTCACACACTCACATGAGGCATTTCTGCACAGAATTATTTTATACACAAATTTACCCTCTTGGAGAAAACCGTAGAGCTTTACAAAGCATACTTCAAAGCTATAACATTACTAATTTTACTTCTATAAATCTAATTTCCCTTGTAACTTCCCTTACAATTAATACAAACAAACATACCAAGAATAAAAAGTCTTGTTGCTATATCCAACATAAACAGCGAAGCATCATCCTTTAACCTAACTGTTTTAAGATATAACTGGATAGTATTTTCCTATGAACATATACTTAAATCATTCATAAATACTCTTGAGAATTTCACAACTACTCCTATTATTAAAACATACCTTATTTCATCAGTTTCTGGCACTTTGGTGTAAGGTAGAATTGCTCGAACTCTCCTTCTGTCCTCCACAGGCTACAATTTAAGAGAAGAGAGCAAACAATACTTTTTCCCTCTTTCTACTGTAGAATCCTTCTCCCCAGAATTAGGCTATTTGGAAGCAAAGGACTGGTAACAGCCACTTATATCCCCCTTGCCAGTTTTAAATTTTCTAAGCTCAAAACCACCGAGAGACAGAAAAGCATAATTCACAGAGCTAGCTATGAGAGCTCTTATTTTGTTTTTCTTCTAGCAGGACAGATAATGTATGTTTATCATCTTCAAAATTAACTACCAGTACGATAATTCTCATAGAAGTATACTTTTAAATTTTCTTCCATTTAGAGTGTAAATTTCTAGAAGTTCAACATTCAGAAACATCTTTACTGAAGTTTTGGGTTTTGTTGGGGTTTTTTTGTTTGGGTTGTGGGGTTTTTTTTGGGGGGAGGGTGCATTACGCAGTTGGGTTTTTTTCATTTTAATTACTTATATTGTTTTAAGGATGGGCATGTGAAAGAAGCACCATTTTCAGAATCCTTTGTTATTTCCAGGATGCATATATTGAAACCACTGTTAAAGACAAAAATATCACAACTCCGTAGAGGTTACAGTACAATGGTGCTCTTTACTAGGCAAGAACGGCACGTTTTCTTCTTCATCTCTGTTTACTTACAATGCTATTACTACATTTGGAGATAACTGCAATGCCTGATGCAGCTTTCTCACTACAAACTTTCATTAAATAGCTGCTTTTTTAAAAAAATCATTACTTTGTATCAGTAAGAATGCATTTTTATGTTCCTTATACTTCAAAGTATGCTGAGCATACACAGAACTACAGAAAGTTTTCTACAGTGCTTTTTTCCAAAAAAAAAAAAAAAAAAAATGTATGGCGATTAAAGTTACTAACATTTAAGTAAACAACACTTAAAAATTTTACTACTTGCCTCTGGAGGTGCTACCGGAAATAAGAGCTTTTCCCCTTTCAGCAAACAGGACACATGACTGTAATAACCGATTAGGTCCGAAAGTGAAGCAAAACGACGTCCACCAATGTAATAGTCTCCGCACATGGCAATAATCCTGTTAATATTAAAAGAAAAAAAAATGTTTGACTTAAGACAACTTTTTGCTACCAATTTTTTTAACTTTTAAGAAAAAGGAAATTGTGATAGTTTAATTTTTAAACCAGTGTCTACGTTCAGCAAAATACAGTATTACAAGGTTTCTATAAACATCAAGTAAATCTTAGGTAATGAATATTTCATCAAAAATTGTGTATGTATATAGCCTGATACACCAGTATTTTAAGGCTAAAGGAAGTGCTGATTCACAAAAAAAAAAAAGCCAGTACATTTGTTGGAACTTATGAAATTAAACAGAAAAATGTAATTGTTAGTGTCATGGAAGACTGAAAAAATGCACTAGTAGACAACAGCATTATTACTTGTATAATGCAGGACATAAGTTTATATAAGCCTGTCATAAAAGTTTAACAAAGTATCAAAATATTTTAACAACAAATAACTGCACTTGATTATAAAATGCAGAAGACATATACCTTCAAAAACCAGTCACTTTCTTACAGTTAGTTTAGCATCCGTAATAAAAATTGAGAAATTACTTTGGAATGATCAAAGTATCTCTTTATACTCAATTTCAAAATTTGCTAACTAATGGCAAAAAAGCTTACAAAACCATTTCAGTAGTTTAACACAACAAAGGATTCTTACAAAACTGTTCATTTTATTCTTTAAGGGTTGTGTTTTTCTGAAAGTACAGAGATCCATTGCTGCATCAAAAATGGGAATTACCATGTCTGTTCACATTGCTAGTCAATACAAATTCTAGAAGCAGTCAGGAATTATTTATTTAGATAAAAGAGTTAACAGCATTTAAAATATCCCCCTTACACTTAAGTGTCATTTGGAAAAGTGAAAAAGGACTTAAAATCTAAAAGCTCGTGTTAATTGTCTCTCCCATTTCCAGAAGAGAGAGAAATGATCCTAAGATTATTTCAAAATAAATTACAGTACCAAGAATAAACATACTTGAATCTTCTTAGTGTTCTACTTCATGTTTGACCTCTTCACAAAGCTTGTGAACAAATCAAAAGCAAAAGGGGGGGGAAAAACCCCCAAACACTTGATTACGAATCAACTTATCCTTCATCCCAAATAAGTACGCTATTTAATGGTCTCCTCCATTTTTACTCTTCCTCAGCAGGTCAATATTCCAATACATTGCTGCCCAAAAATTTTGCTTCTCAGTTCAGTTATCTGAACTAAGTAATTTCTCCCAAACAGGGATGTAACATGTATACAAAGATGAATCTTCAGAGATGAAATCTAAAGTTTTTAAGCATATAGCAACTGCAAGGGAAGTCAGAAAATAATGTAACTTTAAGGACATAGGCTAGATCTTTTTGAGATATTTTCTGTAAGATTCCTTGGTAAATTATTCAATAGAAACTAGGTTCAAAATGAAATTTACTGTTTCAGATTATTATTTCATCAAGCTTAAATGAAAACTTTCTTCTGAACACTGAGCTAGCAGATACAGAAAGACTTCTGTAATCACAGAAAATTCTGAAGGACAAGATTAAAAGATAAATATTTTCCTTCAAAATATTTTGCATCACTCTGACTCACCAAAAAAGGGTAACACTTCAGTGAAAAAAAGAGCGTTTTGACAGATTCAGATGCTATAAATTAATCATATGCTGCATAAGCATTTATGTCTGTATGCAACTTTCATGAGGTGCCGAAAGAATTAAAAGAGTTTAAGAAACTTTCATCTAAAATGTTGGGATTTCAGTTGCACAGAAATCTGAGAAAGGTTTAACGTGAAAAATAACACTTTCAGGAAACAAAATATGAGGGACATTTTTTAGCAATGGAAGTTTCACCCGTTCCTGATAGGCTGCAATTGGGAAAGAACAAGCTTTGGTGGAAATGGAACTTCTACCCTGTGGGACGTAGGGGATCCATCCCTAGATTTGCCTGAAATCACTTTAAGGCTGCCATTCTTGAGATTGACACTATTCTTGAGCGTAACACTTGCTTATTTAATACCAAACAAAAACACACACTTGGCAGTCAACGAATGAAACTGCAAACCCGTCCAATCTCTGAAGAACAGTATTAACTAACAAATTAATTCCCCTTGGATATTTATCTTTGTGTGATTTACGGATCTCAGAATGAAAGATTCTTTAAGGTTTGAAAACATCATTAAGGACCCTTTCCTTAGGGAATTGGAAATCATTAGACTGTTTTCTACCTGGGATGCCAGAAACACTTTGATGGTGGGCATGAACCAATAGACAATGGCCTGATACCGGCTTCAAAAGGAGAAGTTATTAAAAATAATCCGGGACTAAAACAGCACTAGAAAGCAAGTATTAGCATAGTTTACTTTTCTGCCACTGCTTCACAGTAACCAGTTCCCAAACGAGTACCAGTATAGCTGAGAAGCTGAAATTGATAGCTCAGATGGCAAGATGTGAACAAGAGATACTATTTATGTGCTATATTGTCTGCACTTAAGAGAATTATGCCTTCATGTCAATGGCAGGGCAGGACTTCTGAAGCATACTTTGTCACACAGCAGATGCAACCAGAAACTCCCAACATTTGCAAACCATGCACATAGTGCTCAAATGTTGGTATTCTGGTTAATTCCCACTTTCAGAAGTTGAAAAATTTGCTTTGAACTTGTTTGCTGTTATCAAGACGACTGATAAAGATTTCTTTTACTTGTGGAGAAACATTTGCTTTGCTATTTCGTAAAGATGAACATTACACTGCGGCACTTCACTTGCTGACTAACATTTAAGCTGTTCTCAGAATCCATCTCATTTACACTTAAGAATAAATGAATTTACTAATCTACACAGTTTGGCCATGGTAAAATAATCCTAGTTACAACTTTGGATGAAGAGCTACTTCTATTTAGAACAATTAATTCTAACACATACTAAAAACTGTTTCTAGTAAACCTTCGGATTATTAAATGTGTGGTCTCTTTGTTTCTTCTTGTTTTTTGGGTTTTTGGGGGTGGTTCCCTCAAAATTAAGGAAGCAACCACATGTGAGAGCACTTTATGTATGTCCTGTGACCTACAATGGCTACTACAGAACAGAGCCAAAACAATCTCCTTCACTGACTGCTGAAACCTGCATGTTGCTTTAAGTCTATTCACAACCACTTTAGACAAGTTTGTCTATCTAGGTATCGTTGGTTTCCTTGCATTTTTGTTCTTTAGCCTATAAAGCAATTTTTAAGCAGCATATTTTAAAACAATTAAACACAAGTTAAAAGCTGTACCATGGAAGAATTAAGAGTCAAAAATATTCAATTACAATACAATGATTGTTTTCTGTTTGTAGTGTATTGTGCTCTAAAACAAAAAATAACCATATTACAGTATTTTGAAATAAAACATTTAATTCTCACCTAAAATGATTGACATTTGTTTTACTAAGGAATGAAAGCACAAATGAACCTGGTCTCCGATCACTTTCTCGAATAAGGTAACTTCCAGGTTTTCCCGCTTGTCGAAGACGTTCTTCTGCAATTGTTCTGTCAAGTTTTCCATGATACCACCTGAAAAAAGAGTAACAATGGGTGTCCTTAGAACTTGAGTTTTGTGTTTATTCTCACAGAATAGACTTATGAAATTAACAAAAGCTTTCAGTCAAAACTGTTGTAACTAACTCCAAACCTATGTTTCAAAGTTATCACATCTTCCCATGTTCAACCTCCCAGTTTACTTATTTCCAATGAACAAAATTTTTAAAGATAGTATAGTTTTTCAGATAACCTACATCTCCCAACAAACCATACCAAGAGGTGGAGGCTCTATCCATATCATTACCTTTTCTCTCCTCCCTAATTTGCTTATTTTAAATAAACAGAACCAGGATGTGACTGATCTGACTTGGAAGACTGCTGCATTTTAAGCCTACCCAGGCTTCAGTTCAGGCGGGATTTTCCAAAAGCATAAATTGAGAAGTGAATTGTAAGAACCTGTTTCTCTGCTGTAGCAAAGCCTGCGCTGAGTTGGAGCAACAGCAGTCACCAGACACCCAGCCCCAAAACAGTCGTTCCTAATCACAACGCATACCCGATCAATTAAAAGCAGGTGCAGATGCGTAGCAAATCACAGGCTGCAAAATATGACCAAGGAACACTTCAGTCTAAAGTAAAGGTTAAGACTGTTACTATCAAGCATTCATTTGCCTTACCTCAGTTTATTTACATAGCTTTTGTCAGAACACTCCTCCTACTCCAAATGATCAAGTACTAGTTCGTTTTTGTTTTTTTTTTAAAAAAAAAAAAAAAAAAAGAGTAGCAAAGGAGAGCACCATTCAAATATAAAGCCAAGCATTGTTCTCATCACCTTCACAAAGCCACGGCATGTTCTGGAGCTACATACTGTAATAATTTATTAGCTCTGCCTCCATCAACTAACTATGCTTAGTTCAACCTTTAATTTCTACACTCAAGAAAACATCAGCTTCCATACAGGCACTGTTTGAGACAATTTAAGTCATTTACCACTTCAGTCCACTTGCCTTTTTAATTCTAACAGTTCAAATATGTCCTGCAAGAGCCACAAAAATGCATTTTGGAAGAGATATGTAAATGACCTTTTGAACTAATACATGCAAGAATACCAAAAAATTGCACAAATTACAGTTAAAAAAAAAAAAGAACAGCTGGGCTGTTGATAAAATCTGACCAGAAGCATTTTTTTTCCCGACAAAATAGAAGTAAAAGTTTTGAGAGCTTTTATCAGAATGAAAATCAGATAGACCAAACCGGTAAGCGTCACGTATACCAGCAGAAGCAGCACCAGCGTAGACACTGTTACCCTGGCAAAGCTGCGTGCCTGCTAGCGTAGCTCTTCTTTGCTTCTCCTCCTCACCCGCATCAAAACAAGCTAAACCAGAAAAAGTACTGCTGTGCCCATGCTGCTGCCGGCCGAGGTCGGTTAGCGAGATCCTCTCTCATCCCATCCCAGCACCACACAGCCTCCCAGACAGAAACCTGTCGCTCAAAGACAGTCTGCGGGGGGTCACTTTAGGAAATGAAACAAAACCATCTATTTTGAAGTACCTGGAATGAAATATTCTGCTTCGTGCACAGCGTGGATGAAACCCAAGTTTGTTCATTCCCAGCACGTCACAATTAACTGGGCTTTGCGGACTTTCACCAAGTAAGAAACTACACAGAGACACAAGAAACTTTCCTGATCAAGAAATTCTTTGAAACCAACATTCCATGAAGCCTATTTTAAACTAACAATAGGTTCACTAAGCTTTTATTTGTTCCTATTTATCACTCAGTTGAGAAAAATAATCTTAACTCTACTTAGAGACACATTGCCTTACAATGCCAAAGGCGCGCTTTTCAAATGGGGAAGGTGTGAGTGTTAATAAGACTGCAAATTACTAATAAAAAATATACTAGGAAAATAAAAAGGCAGGATTACTTGGAAACAAAACATTCAACTTTTCTGTAAGGGACCAGGATTTCTTATGACCATAGCACAAATGTGGGTGTTCAATTTTAAGACCAGAAACTTTGAACAAAGAGGACACCCTCCTTGCCGATGACAGCTATATATATATATAGATATATATATATAGGTAGATATATATGTGTGTATATATATACGCACACACACATTGGTATATCCCACATATTGGAGATCACGTCCTGTAACACTGAATGGGCTATATATATATTCTCTCCCAGTTTTATATCAAGCCTAATAGCAGACATTTATTACCTGGTAAAGTAGAAGCAGGGTTAAAAATTATTTACTCCACCATTTCAGAAAAGGTTTTCCAAAAAAAAAAAAAAACAAACATGTAGTCAACTTCTGAGTGCAATTAAATGCAGTGCCACTGAGCACATATTTGAAATATTAACAGCTCCTAGAAAATACACTGTTTTACAGCTTGCTATGTATTAATGTAATGTACAAACTACTCTATACCACTAGCAACAGAAATAAGTATTAACACTGAACTTAACTACCGACTGATATAAAGATACAAATGGCAGTAAAACAGTCAATATTGAGCAATGAGGAAACAGCTCAAGTAATATCCTCAGGAAGCCTCTGTAGATAGCACACATCTTCAAAAAATAGGATACACACTTAAGTACCAGCTTTTAAGATACCATTAGAATATGCAAAATGCTTGTCAAGAAATAACTGCATTTTTCCAGAGAGCAGTTTCATCACTAGACAAAACCACATTATTCAAGCAATACACAGTGTAAGCGTTGAAAGACTTCATTTTTAGAAATGCATCTTGTATTTCATCCAGCTATCACCTGTTTTCAATATGATATGAAGATGCACTCAGCAACTCTGCATCATTATCTTCAAGTAGTTTGATAGCAAATTGTAGACTATTTTACAAAATTGCAGTACTCAATCTTATTTAAGAATATCAAGTGCTCAATTAAGGAGTGGCATTATCTTTTTTTAATGCTTCTGTTAAAAGGTTGTAGGATTTTTTTCTTTTGCTTTCAAATACATCTATAGATCAATTTTTCTGTGAACATTAGCTAATGTACCGAGCACAAATTCATACCAATGAAAAATGTTAAGATGATTTATGCTGTATAATCAGTTAGAAAGGAAGATCCGCCCAACACTCAGTGGTACCCAAAGAAGGTACAACAGAAACAACTGAACTACAGAACCTGCCCTACTCGTTGTAATTTCATAAGAGAAAAAAGAGTGCATACTGCATACCACTCTAAAGGATAGGACCAGGCTATCACAAATTCTCAAATAAAATAAATCCTAGATCCTCTGGCTTTAACCCCCAGTCAGGTATCTCAAAAAAGCTTGAGTTCAGTGTTTCTGCAAAAATATATCAAGAAAACTACCTTTCCATCTTCGGAGGCTCTGCGCCATTTTGAGTTTTATAGGTCAAGATCAACAACTTTTTAACAGCTTCAAGTTTAATGCACTCACAGTTAGAAGCAACACTTAACCAAATATCTTGATTTGCCTCCTATACAGCTATTGAACAGATGTAAAAGGGAATCCTACCTACAGTGCACTACGAGTCTCATGAGGTTTGGATAGGAGGGTATAAAATAAAAAACCCGCCTAGCTGTTCGTAAATATAATGCTGTCCCTGTGGCTGTGTTTTATCAAATGCATGCGCTCAAAACCGTAACTCACTACGACTTACATGTGCATCCTCCATCACTGCCAAAGACAAGATCACTATCATTTCTAGTCAGTCACCTCTGCTTACTTGCCGGGTCCTACGTAGAAACACTTCTGTATTTCTATAACTCTGCAAATTTTTCAATGCTGACAATCCACTATTTTCACAGTGTTTTAAACAAACATAATTAAATGACATTCCAAATCACAGCTAGTGCCCTGACAATACAATAGCTATTAGGAGATGCATTAAAAGAGAAAACACAAGTAGCCTTGCAACAGAATGTTATGGAGTGATTCAATGATAAATTGTCTTACCAACTATAGATCTCAATTTAAGTGGTTGTTTCCATAACAACCCCGTTAACTGCTGTTACAAACTTGTAAACTTGATACCTAAATTGTGACCTTTATTTTGCTTCTAAGAGAATACCAGTAATAGGCTTCCATGTTCCACAAACCAGTCAGAAGCTGTGCAAGAAAATACTCCCATCTGCCAGTTTAAATCAAAAGCAGCATGTTCGAAACTCCAACCCTATGTATCACAACCTTAATTACAGCAAACAGACAGAATGCAGACACAACAGTATCACAAACAGCTTATACATCCACAGAAGCAACATACAGCTGTGCAGGAGGATGGTCCCAGCTGACAGCAATAGGCCAAGTCATAAACCTCATGCAGTGAGCTGCGCTGCAGTTAGGGCTGTTACCTCTGCCTCACAAACAAGAGTTCCTCAATTTTCCCCCACTCCATGGAAGCTACTGGGTACCAGACACCCAGTCACACCAGCCTCATTAGGCCAAGCTAAAACTTTCTACTGTGGGCAGGAATGCAACTACATCGCATCCCTCAGCAAGCTCACAGTGCGGTAGCAGGACTTCTGGCCTCCAACATGAACACACCACAAGGTCCGTGGAAGGCACTGGCTGTTCACAAAGGGGCAGCAGATGGTGGATTTACCATCTGGAAGCAGGCAGCTGCTATTGTGTGTGGAAGCATGTCACATTGTTCAACCAAATCCTTTTATTTACATATTTCCTTTTTACACGTGGGAAAAGCAAATATTACGAAGCTTTGCTGTTCCACTAAAGGATTCTGCTGTTCCAGTACGCTACAATTTTTCCTTAGGAACACAGTAGGCTAGGGAGGAGGGAACACAGGAGAAAGTGCCGAAGTGGAGTAAAAGTGTTTTTCACAAACTTAGTACAAATGTAGATGTCAGTAACAGCTGCAGACCTCTCTATCTCCGTCTAGAAAAAAGTTACGGTGCACAGAAAAAACAGTGCTCAAATGCCGTAACCAGTTCACTCAAAGCTCTTCTTAGTCATACCCTGCTGCTTCAACAAAACCCATACGAACAGAGAACTTCTAGGAGTCATGGTCAGAGCTCCCCTCCTATCAGTTCAGCCACTGATGTAGTACCTTCGACACGTTACAGATTCTTGTTATCACTGGCTGAGGCTAGATGAGCTCTGTTCCCGCTAGAAGCAAAAGAGAGCAGAGGTGATTACCTTGAACCGACAAAATCCTCAATTTCAAATGGCACGAAGAAATCTCAAGTACCGTTTCCTGAAGACAGAGGAGGGGAAAAAAAAAGCAGCAAAAAATATCCTGTATTCTTACTCGTTTCTGCTTAACACCAACCACCCCTGCTCAAACTTTCCGTCTGAAGACTTGATGCTCCTACTCACTGTTCAAGTTTTGTTTCAGTCTTACAGCTTCTCTCAGCCTAAAATGCATTCTCAGTTTTACCATTTTTAACCAGACTCTGCCTTTTAACAATTTATCCCCCACCTCTGCTAAGATTTGTAAGGCTGCATTACTTCCTTTATGCACATTATTTGTAGAGCTTAAATTAAGTTTCACTCAGACTTTACTAAATTCACATCCTCCTTCTGTCTTGTTAGTTACTATTCAGTACTTCGCAATTTTTGACCAACTCTTTGCAGCTCTCCACATCAAAGAACTTCCTGCCAGAAAAAGCTCTGCAAATATGTATCAACTACTACACTGGATGCACCTTTAAGATAATGAAAAAAGAACTGAAAATAACTCAGAGCCAAGTAAGTGTTCTTTGTCCAGAATGCATGAAAATAAGTGTTACACACTATTCTAGGAAAGGGAGAGAGAGAGGGGTTTTTATCCCTTTTCCATCCCTATGCGTTTTTCTAAGAGTCAGTACAATGCAGACAAGCATACCCATGTAAGCCTAATGAAGAATAATTCTGCTTTTCTCATTTTACTGTTCCAAAACCCCATAGGAACAGCATGTGGGAAACTGAACCACCACGGCTCACTTTGAGACCAGGAACCAGCCAACTAACGTGGAAAGTGTCTATCATGGAGACTCCTCAGTACACCAGCTGTGCCAACCTGTTAACCGCAGGACTTGCACGCACCTCCAAAAGAAGCCATTAAAACGCTTTCAGCAGAGTCTACATCAACTCTGGGCTAGAACAAAACAGACAGACCAAAAACCTCAGTACATCTTACAAAAAAGATTATGCAAAGATGAAAGAGCGAGATAAGCATACAGTCAAAGAGGAATACATTTAAATACGTTCACTAAGGAAAGAAAGGTCCTAAAAGTTTCAGTTGCTGTAAAAAAAAATGCTATAAGCTTTAAAAGAGACAGAGATTGACAACAGCATAATATAGCCAAAAGATTTCTTCCAAACCTACCTGATACATATTTACTGAAAAGAAGACTGATTGCCTATCTAATTTTTGCAAATGCCACCAATAAGCAGGTAAAGTATAACTAAACTGGCTGAAAAATAGCTCTTGAAAGAGCTTGCACTTTCTCACTGAAGGATCAGCTTAGGAAGGGAATTCTGGAACTCATTAAAGTTTTTAGTAAGAAACCTCCCATTTTTACAGGCTTCCTACTTTTGCCCTCAGATCCAAAATACTCCTTTTTCGGTTTGAACCAAGAGTTAACTACTACAGAAACAATGTTAATACTGCTACACAAATCAGCAGATACTCTTTGGCGATAATTAAGGAATTTCTAAGATGTTGTTCATCTTCTCTGCCATTACCTTCATTACATGTACCAGAGGCTCCTTCACCTTCCTCTTCCTCCTCGCGCCTCACCCTCTCTAACCAAGCACAGGGTTCCGTTTTGTGCTCCACTCTCACCACCCCTGGCAAGCTGGAATGCCTCTCAGAGAGGTGCATTGCACCCATGGAGAGAGAACTGCTTCTATAAGGAGAAAACCCTGACAGTTATACACTACAAACCAAAAGATAGGTACAATGCCTGAATTAAAAGACGTCCAATACCTCCCACATGCACTCGGAAAAACAGTGGGGGAATACAACCTAGAGAGCATAATCCATACACAACAAATCCAACAGCGTGATGTTAAAGAATTGTGTGTACAAGAAAATAAAAAAACAACCCTGTTTCTAGACATGAATATAGAACAAGATGATTAGTATAGAGGCTTGGTCACATTTTGCTTTTGGAGGAATAAGGACTTTTCTGTAGCATCCCTTTTATTGCCAAGGAGTGGAAAGAACAAAAAGAAAATTTCTCCACAGATGCTTAGAAAGCACAAAAATCTATGCAAGAAAAAGTCTGGGGAAAATATGTGGTTTGAAAAAGACAATCCAAGCAATTACTTAATCTTTTGGATTAAGCAAGTATCCAAGCTTGAATCTTGTAATGTCTCCAGTGTTACTCTACTAACAGAGGGCAATATGAATAATTGTTTGATTTATGGTTACTCTCAAATTTTAGAGAAAGATGATGCAATTTATCTATAAAATAACCATACAAAACCCAATGAGTAAGCCTCAAGCAGAATATCCTTTCGTGCATGTCCTACATACAGGTGAACATTTACATACATATGCATAATTTTATGGAAAGCAAGAGGTGGACTTAAAATAATAAAAAGAGACCAACATTTTAGAAAAACCATATAGTTCCTGAGTTGATTATCAAGGGTTGGCTAAACCTAGGTGGTTTCTGGAAACTACTCTGGAAAAAAAAAGCAGCGTACTCTGCATGGGGAAGTTCACAGAAGAAACCCCTGTCCAAGTATCTGTAAGTAGCTATTAATAAGAAAATCATATATCCACCCCTGCTGAGCCAATGACAGTAATCGTTAACAGAAAACTGTTAACGTTTTAAATATTCCCATGCAGTTACATATTCAACTTCTTCAAATACAATTACATACCACTAACATCTCAACACTAACATTAACCGGACAAACAGACTGGATGGGTGGTCTGCAAGATCGGTAGGAAATTGGCTCACGGGCCGTTCAGAGCGTGGTGATCAGTGGTCTGTACTCTGGCAGGCAGCCTGTCACAAATGGGGTCCCCCGGAGATCGACATTGGGCCCCGTGGTGTTCACCATCTTCACGAATGAGCTGGGTAATGAGATTGAAAGCACCAAGTTTGCCGATGACACCAAAATGGAAGGTGAGGTAGACATGCAGAGAGACCTGGGCAGGCTGGAAGAATGGGCTAGTAAGAACAGTATGAAGTTTAGCAAAGACAAGTGCAAGGTCCTGCATCTGAATCAGAATAACAAAAGAGCGCAGTCCAGGCTGGGATCTGTGTGGCTGGGGGGCGGTTGAGGGCGTTGAGCCTTGTTGAGGGGGACCTAGGGGTCCTGGTGGACAAGATGAACCTGAGTCAGCAGTGTGCTGCTGCAGCAACAAAGGCAGTTTGGATCCTGGTCTGCATCTGCAGGACCACTGCTAGCAGAGATATAGCGACGTGATCATCCCACTCTACCCAGTGGTCAGGTCGCATATAGAGTACTGTGTCCTCTTCTGGTCCCCACAATTCAAGATGTGGACAGACTGGAGACAGTCCAGAGGAGGGCCATGAGATGATGAGAGGGCTGGAGAACCTGCCCTGTGAGGAAAGACTGAGTCAGGCCTCTTCCACCTGGAGAAGGCTTGGGGAGACCTCATCACAGAATTACAGTAGTTAAAATTTTTTTACAGTTAGAAAAATCATTATCAGAACAACCTCCCCAGGGAGAGAGGAAAACCTCACTGGAGGTTTTGAAGATGCGGTTGGACAGGGTGCTAGATAATCTCAGCTACGCTCCCCTTCCCACAAAAGGTTGGACCAGATGATCTTTCAAGGTCCCTCCCACCTGTGCTGTTTTATGGTTCTATGATTCTATAGATTCCAACTCTGATGAAACTGTACACTTACAAAAAAATAAATTAGCACTTGAGAATGAATGACTATTACTATTTAAGTTTAACAAAAAAAGAAAATCTAACAAAAAGAACTGATTTGGTATGAAGTTGGCCTGAGAAGCAGCTGAAAATACCAAAACCTGAAGACGAAAACTACTTTTTTTTAGGGCATGATCATCACAAGAATCTTAACAGATATTGCTAACTTACCAGAACACTGACTGGGTACACTAAGTGTCCCGGAGACCTCGATACTCCATTCCTGAAATATGAATGGAGCTTTCAAGTTAATTTAGCAACATTGGTCTGTATATATTAATTTGCACGTATTAATCATTTTAATAAAAACATGTCTTAGAAGGAAAAGGTAGATATTCCAAGCAAATTTATTAAATATTTAAGCAGCACCGTTAGCTACCTTAGAAAAATTTATTTTTTTAAAAAGGAAAATTCTTGAGCTTTTACAGCAGAAATTACAAGATCTGCCAACATAGAAAATAATGATATGTTTACCAATCTAAGGATTTCCTGTATTTTTCCTTTAAAGTTTTCCCCATTAGCTGCTGCCTCTGACATTATTCCTGTCTACAACACTGATCCTCAACTACGAACAGCATGTTTACACATATACAGAATCACTTAAGTTGGAAGTGACCGCTGGGGATCATCCAGTTCAGCATTCCCCCACCACCCCGCTCAAGCAGGGTTAGCTACAGCTGGTTGTTCAGGGACGTGTTTGGTTGGGTAATAAACATCTTCAACAATCGACATTCCGCAACCTCTTCAGGCAACTTCTGCTACTGTTTGACCACCCCCACCATAAAAAACAGGAACTTTTTCATATTCAGATGGAATTTCAGGGTTTTTAATTTGTTTCCATTGCCTCTTGCTCACATCAAATATTTATACACATGGATAAGACCCAACACAGCCTCCTCTTCTCCAGGCTGAACAGTCCCAGCTCTCTCAGCCACTCCTCATCTGACAGATGATCCAGTTCCTTCATCATCTTCGTGGCCCTGTACCGGCCCCACTTCAGTAAGCCCACGCCTCTCTTGTACTGGCAAGCCCAGCACTGAACACACGTGTCTCACCAGTGTTGAAGGATCACCCTCCTTCAGCTGCTGGCAATGGTCCTCCCGATGCAGACCAAGATACTGGTAGCCTTCTTTGACATGGGGGTGCATTGCTGGCTTTGTCCACTGACAAACTGATGTCCTTCTGTGCAGAACTGCTGTCCAGCTGGTCAGCCCCGATCGGGTGCTTGGGGTTATTCCTCCCCTCTGCCAGAGCTTTGCATTTCCTTTGTTGAACTTCACGAGATCCCTCGCAGCTAATTCTCCAGCCTGCACAGGTCACTCTGCATGGCAGCGCACCCACTTGGTATTTCAGACACTCCTCTCAGTTTTGCATTGTCTGCGAACTTGCTAAGGGTGCACTCTGTCCCAGCATCCAGGTCATTAATCAAAATGTTAAACAGCACTGGCCCCCGGGTACACTCTGGGGAACACCACCAGTGACTTGCCTCCACCTGGACTTTGTGCTGCTGATCACCACCTTCTGGAGCCAGCACTTGGGCCGGTTTTCAATCCACCTCACTGTCCATTTATCTAACCTGTACACTGCCAGCTTGTCTATGAGGAGACTCTGGGAGATGGTGTCAAAAGCCTTACTAAAGTTGAGGTAAACTCTCCCCCTTTCTCTCCAAAACAATGACCTCATTGTGGAAGGCTGTTAGGTTGGTTAAGCATGATTTCCCCTTCATAAATCCATGCTGACTGCTCCTCACCACCTTCAACACAAACCATAACTCAGAGATAGACTCATGCAAGAACAGAAACTGTCATCTGCTCCAGAGTGATAGAGCACATATTATATATAAAAATAAAAATACAAAATACTGCCTGCAGTCTTTACATAGTATATAAAACTTGTCACGCACTGGTAACATTTTATTGATACTGACCAAACTCCAGAGGAACACAGAATCATTTCACTGCAATACTCCTATGCAGCACAACGAGAATGTTAAACAAGATACCTTCTCCTCCCTCCTGCTGTGCCTACCAGCGACACAAATACCACGATTTTTTTTTTGTTTTGTTTTCTTAAAGGAGAAAGAAAGATAAGTGAGAAACTGGAAAACTACTATGGGAGTCCTATTAGCTGAATCAACAGATGGGGTCCTACATTGAGGAGCCCCATGTCTCCACTGGTAAAATTTTTGTTCTTCCCCACTCCGCAGCTGCAAAACATTAAGGCAAGAAAAGGTGAAGAAACACGGTACAAGATTATGCTTCCCAATAGAGCAGGCCAGTAGATGAAGTGCGTAAGTCCCACACTAAAGTTCTGGGAGTCAATATACACACAAAATAAAAATCTAGATAAAGTGCAGGTCAAGAGACTCTACTCACTGTTTAAACAACATGACATCATCTGATGTTAACTAGAAATATTGACTTAAATACTGAAAAATCCTCCTCAAACTTTTTCCGGCACCAAATGCTGTTCTACTTCTGGTTTTCTTCATCTGAAACTTTAATTTATATATGTACCTAACATACTCAGCTTGCTTACTGCTTCACTTCCTATATATGGCTAGGTACGATTTTGACCTGCTGCTTTTAACCATTCATTTAAAACAGCACTTCCAACACCACACACTCAGCCAGAACTAAAACCAGATTTATATTCAGCCCTATTTCTTAAGTGGCCAAACCAGTACAATACTCATCAACTTTAGAAAAGTAAGGTGTTTCCCTTCAGTAGAGAACAGGAATTAGTAAAGAAATTCATTACCTAAAAAAGAAAAGTTTACCTGCTGACCATATTAATTGTTAAACAGAAAAGAAACCTCATACACTAGAATCAAGTTACACCACGCACTTTCTGTGTTTATACAGTACCTAACTGAACATGCCAATACTATTTCCCTGCAGTTTTCAGATTCATTCATCAGTATGGAAAAAAGTCCTCCGCCATTTTTCAGAAAAAAATTCCTTTTCATGAGTTACTGAAATAAACAAATGCTGCAAAACTCTGGACTTGCCACCTTCAACACTGACGTGAAGAAACTAGAACTTCACACTACACTCAGGCAGAAAAATGTTCTACTTTTATGCAATCCATGCATATTTAATATTTCTCTATCCATCTCTCTATCTTCAGCTCTTTTTCTCACTGTTAAGTTGCCCCAACAGGCACCAAGAGTGACTGTAAGAATACATCTGCTTTGGCTAAGATCTGTCTTAACCAGATGGTATTTTGACAGCCTATTTCATTTTGTATGATTGATAGCTTTCAATTTCAACTGACTTCCATTTCAAACTGATAATCACTGCTCAAAAAACACCGTATGAAAATGTCAGTTTTGCTGAATATACTGGAATGGCTTCTGCCACCTTAATGCAACATTACGACCTAAAATAATTTTGTCAACTAAGATTTTTAATCAAACACATAAATAACTGAACTATTCCACATACCGCTTGTTTACAACCGAATTAAATAGTATTAATTCATTAAATCTGAAGGCATTTTCTTAGACTATTTCAGCCTCTGTCAGTGAGCTTAGCAGGTGGGGTTGAAAGCACAGGAAAAAAAATGACAAAAACAAACACTGAGTTGCCCATTCTAGCATCCTGTGCCTCCCACCTAGCATTAAGCTACAATATCAACATGCTACTGCTGTGCTCCAGAAAAATGAAAAACCACACACACGCACACAGAATAGAAAAGCCTTAAGTCAGTTTCACTCCAGATTAAAGAAGATAAAAAACAACCCTACTTGGGGATTTTGAGTTTGTGAATAAAGAGAACCTGTTACATGCTAACAATCTCCTCCCACTGCTAGAAAATTAAAAAAAAAAACAACCAAACAAAAAAAACACACTAAGAGAAGACATATTCCCCTTTTCCTTACGTATGTGGAAAAGAGGAGAGGAAATCAAGTATATTAGGTGCTTGCTAGCAAAGACCAACACATCCTGACTACCTCGAATAAACTATATTTACAGCATCCTGATGGGAAGTGCAAAACTTGCATGTGCTTCACTTCCCATCTCTTCAGGTTAGTTACTGTGAAAGACAGAATGTCAACTACATGGTATTTAAAAACTAATTCATGTTTAAAAAAAAGTTTGGTCTGTAACACTTTTACAGCCTAACACTTGCAAACTGGGAACTCACTCAGATTATGTTTGGTTTGTATTTTGTTTTTTTTTTTTTTTTTTTAAATTTGCAAAACAAGTTAGGAGATGAAAACGTCAGAAAATTTTTTCAAAGCTTATGCAGAAAGCTCCATTTTATTTAGTACTTATAAGCCTTTTTCTTTTACACTTATAAGTCTAATCTGCGATTGGAGTATGAACTTAGAAACACCAGCAGCAACTTTTACCAGGTATTTTTGTTTGGAGTCAGTAATCAGCCATTCCGTAAATCCTGAAGCGTGATGCATGTCCATGGGAAGGCAAAGAAGCCTAGTGAATCGTAGCTGTTACGAAAGAAGTAATGCCTCTTCATTCTTATGCAGGAGAACAGTAATTCTGTATCACATAAAGCAAGGCCAGGAGCAAAGAGCACTCTTAATTTTCTGATGTACACATAATATATTGTAAGCAATTAAGACAAAGAAACAAAACCATTTGACTGAATCCTGGAATTATCCATCAAACCAACCCTGCATGCCTCCTACAAAAACTGAATGAATTAGAAGGAAGTGGGGAAGGGTGGAGCTGGCAGTGATATTTAAACAAATGGAACTGCAGTTTTGTAATCACATTCAACTGGAGAAATTTAATCCGAGTTTAAATTGCAAGATCAATTACTGCTCCTAAAGACTAAAGATAGATAATATTGATCTTTGGTAACAAACCAAGAATTCAACTCCATTGAAGCAGATGGTCTTACTACAAAGAAAGGGCACTTCCAAAATAAAACAGCAGGACCGAAAGGATACAATTTACTATCGACATATGGCAAATTTAAATGACTTAACCGGGAATGGTAAAAACTGACGCTGTATAAAATAGGTAAGAGATGAATGAAAGGGAAAAAGGCTTCTAATTATTTTAATCAGCCAACTTAAATTTTTTTAATGGAAAAGTCACACAACGTGGACACAATTACAAAGAAAAAGGATAAATATATGGAGGTATGGACTTCTGAATCTAATTTTTAAGTGTGTTTTATTTCTCAGATGTTTCCACATTAAAGAATCTTGAAGAGAAGAGCGTTTAACTACAGAGCTATGCCCTGGTCCTTTGCCTGAATAAGGTAAGTAGCCTTGTCAACCGAAACAAAATCAAGGCCTTTTCCCCTAGCATGTACTCCTTGTCAGAAATCTGACATCCTCTTTCATGAGAGTTAACCATGATGCTTGCACATGACCCACAAGACAACATTCTGGCTGCAAAATCCACTCAGAACTGTTGATGTAATAATAATTATTTAGAATCGAACGGTGATTATTCACAAATAATTACCCCACTTTCTAAAAATATTTCATAAAAGCTTGCTTTTTGGCTTTTTCCTCAGTTCTCTGAGGAATTTAACAGAAGCAGCAGTCTGATCTTTCAGAGAGAAAACCAGAAGAGCATAATTCTGTATCTCATCAGCTTGGCAGACAACACTGAAGAAGTAACTTTGCTTTTATGTGCTTCCATTTCCCTCCTTATTCTTTTGTCAAATCCACCTAATCCTATTTCTAGGCTGTTAGGGAAGTCTACAAGTTCAACACTATTCAAACACTGTCTTCACAAAACAAGGCCTTAATGTTTACAAACTTCCATAAGAAGTCCAGAAATTAAAAGAATAAAGGATGACTAGGAAACTTGTCAAGGCTACAGACATTAATTTAAAAGAAATCCTATGATACATTTTATGTCCTCCTTGCAACTACAATGGCTCCTGAAATCTTGAAAGTACCTGAAATAGAGCAGAAGTTAAGTTTCTGACAGTGCAGTTATGACAGAATGTAAAAAGGAACACTAATTTAGAGGGGTTTCAGATTAACTTTCTGACCTATATCTTGAATATTTCTGCCACCTTGTACCTCGAAAGCCAGAACTGTCAACTATACTCACTGTAACTTCAGGAACAACATATTTCTAGATACCAATGAAAGTAATTTAAGCCTTGGAAGCCAATTTCATTTGGGGGAGAGCAAGGTACCTCCTCGAGGGCTATTTTCTGTTCTAATACAAGCCTTGCAAGTGCTTTATGTAAACCTGCAGACTTTCTACAGTTAAATCCAAAGGTTTTGTTTAGACTACTTACTAATTACACAAACTGTATGTATCATTATCTGACCTTATATTTCACACAGTATAAACACAGAACTGGTCTGCCTCTGGTGCAAGATTCTTTCTATTACCAGCACTGCAGGAATCCTGATTAACCTAATGGATGGATAAGTATAATGAAACCTAACTGCAGGTTTACAGTTTCTTTTTTTCTCTCCAAACATAGCCTAATTAAAAACAACTTTATTTTAAATTGGTTGGGCAGCAAAGCAGTTAGACATTATTTAGGACAAGGGGTAATGGTTTTAAACTGTAAGAAGGCAGATTCAGACTAGGTATAAGGAAGGTATTTTTTACAATGAGGATGGTGAGACACTGGCCCTGGTTGCCCAGAGAGGTGGGAGATGCCCCATCCCTGGAAACATCCCAGGTCAGGCTGGGCAGGGCTCTGAGCAACCTGATCTAGTTGGAGATGTCCCGGCTCATGGCAGGGGGGTGGACTACATGGCCTTTAAAGGTCCCTTCCAGTCCAAACCATTCTATTATTCTGTGATTCTATTTATAAAAATAACCTCTCTGCTAACACTATAAAGTACAGAATTAATTTTAATTCATTTTAAATAAACGTTTCAAGACTGCCTAAAGTTAAAAAAAAAGACCAAACACGTGCACATTACTTTAGCTATGGTTGTATATGAAATGGAAAAGCTAAATACTACAAATATTTTTAGCAGAAAGCAACACAATACTAAATGACAATACGGCATAGAAATTACTTTATACCCTGGGCAGCATTTTTGTTAGCTTTTATTTAACATTTAAAAAAAAAAAAAAGTAGTTTATGGCTACACTGAGAAAGACCACAGCACTACCGGAGATTGGAAAAGTCTCCCCAACAGGTAGTTAAACCACAACCGGAACAGCTCACCCTTCCTGGCAGACTACGGTACGGCTGTGAAAACTTACGAAAAAAAAAAAAACCCAACAGCAAAAAAAACCCAAGCCCCAACTAATTCTGCTCTGCCCTTCTTCCCCAGGAACTGACCCCAGTTATGACCGGAGTAACGCTTTCAGGGGAAGGGGAACTTCGCCTCCCTCCTACCGCTGATCGCCCGGGAAGAGGGAAGGAAGGAGGAAGGGAAGGAAGGAAGGGAAGAAGGAGGGAGGAAAGCAGGCGGAGGAGCGCTGCCCCCCAGGCCGCCCCGGGGCTGCCGCGACCGGGCGCTCTCCCGGCGGAGCAGCCTTCCTGCTGGAGCGGAACCGGGGAACCTGGCGGGGGAGGGAACGGCGGTGGGGGGCCCGCGAAACTTCTGCGGGGCTTCCACACACACTTTCCACCGGGCAAAGGTGGCGGCCCGCCGCTGCGGGTCCCCCCCCCACTACTCCCCCCCGGCCACCCCCCCGGGAGGCCGGTGGGGAAGGAACGGGGGGAGCGGCCGGGCGTGGCGGGCCCCGGCGGGGCGGCGGCTACTCACTGGTTGGTGGGGGGCGCGTTGAGCGGGATGGCCACCTCCTCCTCTTCGTACTCCGGCCCGTCCAGCGAGTCGCCTTCATCCACAGTGCCCAGTCCACCGGACAAGGGGGGCGGCGGCGGCGGCAGCGGAGGGAAGGCGGCGAGATCGGTCGCCCGGGCCGCCTCGGGTCCCGCCGCCGCCGGAGGGGCAGGCCCCGCGCCCAGCTCCAGGAGCCCCAGCACCGAGCACAAAGCCGGGCCACCCGAGGGGCCGGCGCCCGGGCTGCTGCCGCCGCCGGGGCTGCCGGAGCCATCTGAGAAGGGGCCCTGCGGCCCCGGCGCCCTGCCCCGGCACACGGTGGGGTACTGCCCCGGCTCCACGCCGCCGCCGGCTCCCGTCGCCCCGGCTGAGGTAACCGAGCCGCCCTCCTCACACCCGGCCTCGGCCGCCATCATGTTGAGCCTCGCCCCCCCCCCCCACCCCGGGCCCCCCTCCGCCGGCCGCCGCCGCACGCCGGGGAGGTGGCGACAAAGGGGCCCCGGCCCCCCCCCCCCCGCCCCGCCCCGGCGGGGAGCGGAGCCGGGACGAGGGCAAAACTTCCCCGGCGGAGACGGGCTGTGAACAATACCCGGCTGGGCGGGGGCTGGGCGCGCAGCGCAGCTCCGCAGGGCCACGGCGGCGGCCGCCAGCGGAGCGGCGGCTGCGGCGACCTCACCCCGCCTCCCTCCCTCCCGCCGGCCGGCCCGGCGAGGCGCGGGAGCCAGACGGGCCGCGCCGCACCGCGCCTGCGCGCCAGCCTTCCCCCCTTCCCTTCACACACACGGACACGCGTGCGCGGGTGGGCAGGCCGGGGAGGCCCCCCCGGAGACCCCGGGGCGGGGGATCGGCCGCTGGCGGACCCCGGGGCGCAGGTGGGGCCTGCCCGGGGCGGGGGAGGCCGGTCGGGGCTGGGGCGAGGGCCGCGGGGCGGGAAGCCGCCTGCGGCCGATATTCAGCGGGTTTAGGCCCGGCTGCCCTCACACGGGGCGGCCGAGCTGCTCTCTGGGGTCGGTTTCCTCAGAAATCGACTTTAAAAGGACCCTTGCCCGTGTATATTGTCGCAAAGACCTGCTCTTCTACCATTTCGAATAAAAAAACCGCATCCTGCAGTCTACAAGATACTGTTTATCTTGCACCATGGCTACTAAAAAG
This sequence comes from Rissa tridactyla, assembly GCF_028500815.1. Classification (NCBI taxonomy): domain Eukaryota; kingdom Metazoa; phylum Chordata; class Aves; order Charadriiformes; family Laridae; genus Rissa; species Rissa tridactyla. The sequence goes on from NC_071497.1 coordinate 6,355,212, forward strand.
GTATTTATTCTGCACTTTCCTGAAATTGTACTTTTTTTTTTTTTTTTCATTATTATTCAAGCCGGCAAGCTCTCACGCCCCCAGCCCTACCTTTGTCGTTAATAATTCTGCCAACTTCAGTGAGTTTTGCCTGGCACATGGGGTTCACCTGTCATGTAAGTACCTCTGCCGTCAAGAAGGCATTGTGCGACAAACTTTACCAGGCGATATAACACATAGATATCTTTATTTTTTTTTATTTTTTTTTTTACCCGCCATTCGTTAAAAGCTGACAAATAGCAGCACGTTGACACTTGCATGTCTCTCCAGAGTTCTCAGAAGGCATCCAAACATTCAGGTTTTCAAAGCTTTGCATTACCCAAAAGTATTAAATGAATTTTTCCCGAGGCCACCAAAACAAACTAGTGCTCCCACTTTCACAGCTCCCCAGCCGACCTCTTTTTATCTGCTGAAATGAAGCTTCGTATCTTGCCTTCTACAGGCAGAGTTGGCTTCCAGTTACACCACTAGGATCCGGGGAGTTACGCTGGGTTTGTGCCTGGCGTCAGTGAAGGGAGAAGCTTAGCCCTGGGTTTACGGCATTGTAACACATTCGTGCCCTGCTGTTCTTCTGTTGAAGAAATCACAGCTTCAACAGCAATCTCTTACAACTCTTCATTTCGCATTTCTGTGCTTTAGTATTATAAACGTAATTTCAAATAATGTAGCCTGCTGTCTCTGTGGGTTTCTGTTTACTGCTGTTTGCTTTCCCTCACAGATTTCTAAATAAAAGTATTTTAACAGCCTTTTTGCTATTGTAGCAGTGATATGCCTAAATATAGAAATGTAGTGTAAATATTTATAAAATTCCTATTATGAGGCAGGCTTTTCTAAGTGCCTTCCAGGGCAGCAGCATGCGTATGGGTGCACGGGGACTGGGAGGACAGCTGTGCCAAAAATTTCCTGCAGGAGAGGGGGATGTGGCTGCGCCCGGGAGATTTATTTTGGGGAGGGACATTTCAAATTTGACAAGGGTTCCACAGAAAGAGGGTTTCTGGTAAGTTCAACTGAGCTGCTGCACGGCTGCCCCTGACATGCCGTTTCTGTTCATTTTGCAGGCAAAGTTGTCTGTCCCAAGCCACTTGGTGCTGTGGGTAACACACACGGCCCTGCATCTCCTCTTTCTTAAGTTGACTCCCGTTATACAAGCCCTCATGCAGCTTTATTTACGTGAATGTGTTTGGATGAGGAACAAGTGTAATGATATTTTTCTTGGGATACTTCTTGTGCATTTGCAAATACACCTTTTTCTGAAGTCCCTGGTATAAAAGATGCTAGGACAGTGAGTCCTTCGTCCCTGCTGTGTGGATGGTGTTAGGTGAGATTGTCCGAAAAGACAATTTGCTTTTTTCCTTGAGTCAGTTTGGGGGATGGTGAATCTGGGGATATATGGGATTTTCTTCTCTGCTGGCTATTGGGCCTGGTATCCCTTACCCTTGGTCTAGTATTGAAATGTCACAGCATGGTTAGATTATTATTTTTTCACACCTAATTTAAAGACCAAAACTGAGTCTGACACATTGAAGTCTATTAAAACTACCTGTTCGTTGTTTGATTTATGGTAAACAAAATTCTTCGCACAGGATCCTGCCTGTGGAGGACTAACACAGTCTGTGCCTGTGCTCGTAAATAAGATGGAGTGTTCCCCAGCGCTTGAACACGATTATCAGAAGGGCCCAGGGCGCAGCAGCCTTCCTGCCGTGCCTGTGAGCGAACCACCAGCTGGGTGTTGCTCGCCAGCAGAGGTAGGGCAAGCATCCTTCCCGGCTGGTGGCCAGTGTGCAGCCACCCCACTGTGGAGACCAGGAGAGCTCCCATCTGGAGTCACGTACCAGTGTGTACCAGTTGAGCACCAACGCTCAATTCACTCGTGTGGAGTGGATTCAGCCATAATTGCTGTTATTTTATTAATAGTGACAAGTGTCCTTCATAGATCTAGTTCATACTGCAAAGACTTTGGCATCCGAAGTTCTATCTTCCAGTGTAGCGGCCGGTGAATTACAATGGCATTGAGGCCTTTGAACACATTACTAACACGATAATATGTACCTTAAGAATGGTGACAGTGGTGAGGATGTTCCACGCAGCTGACTTTGTGATTAAGAATCAAGTTTTCGGGCTGGGTTTGTCACTGATTTGCATGGCCTTGGGCAAGTCACTTGAATCAGGCCACACTTTCTCCATCGGTGAAGTAAGAAGCTATTTCACATATGTGTCAGAGGATTAATTAGTTTTTTTACAATGTTTGAAAGCTGTTAAACATTAATGCTTATAAGGATGAACAGCCACACAAAGTAAATGACACAGTATTTCAGTTATTTATAGAGAATGTGCTGCTTGGATCATGGATACAAACACCATGTAACCTTCACGTTCATTCCTTATTTCAGCAAAAAACCTGCTTCTCTCCTTTACCTGAGGGCAGTTAGTTTCCCCTTTTCCAAAGGTGTTATCCCGTCTCAGAAACAAATAGCAGCAGGGGAATTTTCCATCTTTCTGTCGCAGGATGGAGTGATACAGCAGCCTTCCTGTAATGAGGAACCCGGAATGCTCCAACTATTCCAGCGCTTCCCCTTGTGCTCCTGCAGCTATATAATAAACAGCTACAGAGTGAGTGCTAAGTCTTCCCACCTGCGTAGATCTTATAACCCTGTGGGAGGCCACACATACTGCTGGGGTGGTGGAAAGGTGGTCAGAGTCTGGGCAAGAACTTTATTTCCTGTAATTTAAATCCTTTCTTCCATCATATTTGTATTTTCTTTTATTTTTATTGAATAAAGCTGTGCTCCCAGACTGATTATTGTAAGGTAATCATTGAACAGTGATCATCGCTGTTTGCATATTTAATTTTGGGTCTGTGCTGTCAAGTCTCCCATGTTCGTGGTACAAATTAGAAACTTTTGTTTGCATTTTGTTTGTATCAAATCTCTGAATAGATCATTAATGATAAGCTATTTTTAAAATCTTTCCCTTCACTTCGAAAGATCAACAGTTTTCAAATGTTATTTTTATTTAGTGACTTCCTGATTACTATTGATTTTCAAGTACATTTTTATCACGTTAGAAATGATGTCTTGCAAACTCCGAACTCTTTCGTAACATTTTGTCCCTACTCTTTTTGTTCTCATGTACTTTGATATACTTTCAGTTAAACGTGTAAGCTGGAGGTGAATTAAACCCAAATAAAAGACAATAATCCCCATACTGACAGAAATTTTATCCTATGTTAAGAGTCAGTATGTGTACGACTTAAAAATTCATAAAGAAATTACTACTGAATCACTACCTTTAATTTTGTCACTTAAGCAGATGCAAAAATATGTGTGCACAACTACCTTGAGGTAATCGGTTTTTATCAGTATGTGATACTTTCTCTTGGTTTCTTTTGTCTGCCTTCCAAAATGGCTTTGCCTGTAATTGTTCGCTTTCTCTTTTCAATTTTAGAACAGCACCATTACATAGAGGCAGAGGTCTTCGCTTGTCTCACTTCAGGTTACATCTGGAAAAGGAGTCTTTTTTTTTCTTCCCCCTCTAATTTTGCATATTTCATGGGTTTACTGGAGTAAATAGATGTGCTATTTCGGTCCCTTTTCACGAGGCCGTAGTGCACGCAGGAAATCTTCTTCCTCTCAGAAACAACTTGATGTTACCACTTGATACTCAGCCTCAGCACGACACATCTTTGAGTCTGAAGCCTTATGTTAGTTAAAACATTGAGGCTCAAAAATCTTTTCTTTTTGGAAAATCTTTTCCCTTGCTGATCTGAGTCTGGCCATACTTCAACCCAGTTGTTCCAGTCATGAACATCGATGGAAATGCTTTACCTTCCTTTTTCATTTGTACGTCCTGACAGATTTGCTCAGAACCTGTTGCGTGGCAGTTTTCTTGAGAATTAGAAAGCATGCAGTTTCTGTACCATACCATTTAAATGTTGTGCAGAGCTTAGTAGTTCAATCAAAGAATAATTATTTTACTGTTGACTTTTAAAAAAATCAATTTTTTTTTGAGTGTGTTACACTGACGTCAGTGTACATTTTATTCTAATTATTACCACATTATCAATGAATTTTCAAAATACTGTGTATTTTCTACTGTATTTTTGTTTGAGACATTTCTACTTTTAGACTATTTACTGTTTTCCTGAAGTTTAGCATGGTGTTTTGTGACGTGCCGATGGAAACATACTTTATTCATCTGAGTGAGTAGTCATCTTAGGTCGTACAGTGTATCAGCGAGTGAATTATTCAGAAGCAAACATTTTAAGCAAGAAAACAGCATTCAGTAGCACTCTGTTTGTAGGCGTTGCACAGCCTCCTGGCCACACCTTGGCTTGTACTAACAGAGAGTCAGAAGCTTTGTTTGCTGTTGCCCTTTGCCTGGTAAGTCAGTACCCAATTTTTTTTTCTTTCAGACCTTCAAAACGAAGGGCCTTTCAGACCTTCTGCAGTGACTAAGTAGGCAATGTTTCTTTCCACAAATCCTAACCAAGTGCCATGAAAATGTGCCTGTAAAGGCCAGTGCCATTAAAAGTACACATAGCATAAGAGTGCAGAAAAATTAAATTGTGTAGAGCAAAAGCAATGGTGTACTGCATTGGGATACTCGGATTGTTCTACTTACTTGTATTTTCCTGTGGCCAAATACTTTTCTGTCATTTCTGTAGGCGTCTGAGAAAATGCGCGCTCACAGATGCCCCTTGCTACAGCTTTTTACGGTTTTGCTGGGTTTCTTTGGAAAAGCCACTGTGGTTTGACTTTCAGATCCATTTTACCTGCTAGGTTTAGGCTGATGTCCTAGCACTCCATGTAAACCTCCTGCAGTAGATGTTCTAAAAATGGGCACAGATAATGAAAATTTCACTGGTTCTTACATTTAGATTTTCTAGTTGTAATTGTTATGTCTCAATAACTTTAAGCTTGTACCTGGCAAAATGTATCGACAAAGCAGTGTGTTTCAGAGATCAGGCTTGTTATTTCAGGCATAGCACATTCAAATCCAGGTGCATCTGTGCTGGCTTGTTCTCAGTGCGTTGCACTGTGCAGCGTGGTCGTACACAGCCTTGGGTCAAGACTAACTTGGTATTGTCAATGTTGCATTTTAATTTTACAGACAAACCTGAAAATTCAAGGACTAGTCCAGAGACTGGATGAAACTGATCACTAAGTGGAACCCAAACTGCAGGTCGTATATCTGGCATTCCCAGGAAGGCTGTTGTTAGATAATTGTCAGCTATAAACGTTAAGTGTGTTGTAGATGAAAAAAACGACGAAGAGGTAAGTTTCAGTCACAGAGGTGGCTGAGCACATAGGAGGCAAGTGGGAGCATGCTTTTCATATAATACTGCGTGACAGCTGTGGCTGCCACAATGCATGTTCTACCCGAAACAGAGCAGCAACTGCAAGGGCGTAAGTGGACACAGGGCCCAGAAAATAGACCAGCCATGCAAGTAGTGTATTTTTCCAAAGGAAATGTTGCAAGAGGCAAATCATAATAACAAAATGGGGGGGGGGGGGCGGAGCGTATGTAAAAACATTCATGTTATTTGCTTTGAAAAACTGCTTGTGATTTTCCATATGTGATTTTTCATATACGTCTTTGTCCATGTCGCTATCCTCTCTGATAGATGAGCTGTCTTTTTTAGTGTGTAATAGTTAACAAAGGAGCACCAGCATTTTTCCTGTATTCTGAGAGCTGAAGTTTGTGTCCCTGAAAGCCCATGGCAAAACACCCCTTTAACTTCAGTAGCACAGGAACAAGTGCTACATGAATGCTCTGTCAGTCTTAAAGACTCTGGTCCTTCAATTTCAGTTCCATATTATTGCCTATATTTAGATGTGAGAGAAACCTGTCAGTTTATACTTATCTATATTTATAATTTGTGCCCTCACATCAAGCACATATGGATTGTCTCCTGAACCGGTAAGCGCTGAGTGACTCCATTTATAGATATAATCAACAGTTATCTTATTTTTTAAGAAATACTAAAAGTATCCTCAGTTTTGGAAGATGATTTAGTTAGTTATTAAGTTTTTTCCATAAGAAGAGGCAAAAAATGAATTACAAACAACTTTTTTTTCCATTTTGAAGTATTCTGTATGTAATAATTTTCCCTGCTTACTTTGTTACAGCTACCTTCTATAAAGGTTCTCAGTAATGAATGACTTTAGGTTTATGCAGCATATCTCTGACTGTCGGTGGACAAAAATTTACACGTTGACAAGTATCTTTGTATTTTTGCAGCTGGTTAGGTATCCTTTGGATGTTTGTATAGGTGCTTTTACAGGAGCTAGGGAAAGGAAAAAAATCTGATAAGAATGAACAAACAGGAAAATGTGATTACACTCATAATACCTACAGACTTCCTCTGAGACCTGTGATGTAACGCACGCAGGGTGATCCCAGCCGTTGTGCGGAGGACTGTCTTTCATTTCAAGCTCGGGCAATTTTTCGTGCCGTTCACCCTGACACTTTTAAACAAACTGTATCATCAAACAAACAAAGCTGTATCACTCTCATTACTTTCAATAAAATAATTTCTCATTGTGTGGTAATGAGTTGCAATGACTTAGTATAAGCCACCTACCTATATCTTGTATTTAAATAAAGGACATTTTCTGTCAGACATAGCTAACAGGTGTTCCTGTAAATGAAATTACATTCATAACCTATAAAAATCAATAAAAGACTATAATGCATATATTACTCAACAGACTCATATTCTGCCTTAGTAGTAGAAATTTATATCCTTGCTTAATACAACAATTCAAGAGTAAAATTTTAAAAGAGTATTTCTAGATGTAGCTGTAGTATAGGTAACAAATAGCTATATATTGGCCTTTTCAAGGAATATTTGTATAGTGGTGCTCATAAAATAATAATAATGGAAATTATTTAATTTTTAATTTTAAAATGTCACGTAAGTTTCCAGATACCAGAAAATAACAATCACCTCTTTTTGACCTATATTTTAAATTAACATCTTCATGAACGCTGTCATTGAAAACTGAAAAATCAGGAAATGAAATACTGTTTCATGTAACAGTTGTGCGTTTAGCTAAGATGTAACTAGATGTAATTTCAGGGACATCAGATCTGCATACAGCCAGCAATTTTTTAAAACGGCTGCTCGTACGGTGCCAACAAAATTTGTAAACACTTATGGACTGTACAGAAACCAGTATTTGCATGTGAGGCATATAAAATATATTTGCAAAATTGGTAACTGTGTCTGAGGTCGTATTTATGCATCTAAAGTATCCATTCTATATATGAAGATTGCTGTTTCCTTATGTATATACTCCTGTGAAACAAGTTCCTTCAAGCATTACACTGGGATAGTTTAGGTGTCCTGTTCTACTTACAGGTTAGTTCCTATATGTCCTCCGTCCTAGGATGATCTTTTCAGTTAAGAAATGTTTCTAAATTAGAAAGAAGAAACAAAATGTTAAAATCCAATATGCTAAACCCAATTCTTGGCTATTTTTGTTATAGGATACAAGGACTTAATTAAGACATGGTGTATTAATCTAATTGCAAAAATGAATAGGTGAAGTGCTGTGGTTTATGTTATGGAATTACCCAGACCCCTAAACTTCTTGGCCTTCTAACGTGTTAATCTAAATGTATACTTTACATATAATCTACTTATTACTCTTTCCATTACTATTCTACTTATTGCTTATGATAGTATGTACTTGTATGAAAGTGATTTATTTAAGCTAGTTGTATTTCCGTTGTTGACTTTGAAATCAGTTCCACAGTAAGAAACTATGAGGAATAGGAGCATAAGTAGTCCATGGATTTAAGGTGTGGTATAACTCATTCCAGAGTAACCTAAATGTAATCACACAGTGATTACTCTACTGGATTTTAACTAATTGTGGGTCAAATGCCAAGAGGTATTAAATAGGAAATTACTAGCTGTCATCCCCCTGTTCGGTTTGATTTTAAGTCAGAGATACCTGAGGATCTAATGGTAATAGTGAAATCACTGCTGAACCTCATTACTTTGAAAGGGGCATAAGTGTGAGATGTGCAAGTCAACATGCCGTTCTTGATGATTAGGAAGATGGGAGGTTCAAACACGCTGCATCTGGTGCATGTCATCTGCTACATGAGGACAATTAATGTAGCAGCAGTTAAAAGTTAGTTATAGATAATATTAGTTACACTTCACATTCAAGTGATCATTTACACATGGTGTTTATATTTAATCTGGGATTTTCCAAGGTGTGCTGGTACGTGATTAGTTCATCTGCTGCTTTTGCAGCTGCTGTGAATAACTGCAACCTTCACTGATGTAGCGCAATTTGCAAGGATAGCCATTTCCTCATAATCAGCAATTACACATTGATTTTTCTATTTGCATATATGTAGAACGGTGAAAGGTGTGACAGTTTAGAGAAGTATGTCAATCACAGAGTATATAATAAGAATACACAAAGCTTTGGCTGTATTCTGAAAGTTTTGCCGCAGTATACGCATGGAATTTGTAACAGGAGCAGGGTCTAGCACAGTAAGCAGAAAATCAGGGAAGGCTGAGTCCTCGCATGCTTCTGTTCTAGCTGATGGCAAGCTGCAGCGCACGTGGTTAGAAGGAGTTTGTGAAACAAGGAGCTGCCTTGGCACACACAAGGGAAAAGCGTGTCCAGTCCCTGCACCAGGGGAGCGTGGAGGGGACGCGATGGAATGTTCCACTGTCACTAACACCAAGAAGGCAGTTTAGTAGTGCTGCAAAGAGACGAGGAAGCAGGTGATCTTGGTGCAGTCCAGTCGTTTTTCTGAGAGGCTTTGCTTTCTGAGAAAAGCAGCGTGCAGCTGAAAGAGTGCTGTGAGCCGAAGGTACCTCTGCACTCGGTGGTTAGCAGGGGGCCACTGCAGCACGCAGCGGACACTGGCCCTCTCTCTGATACGGAAGGTTGGGGACTGGAGGTTTTCCTCCGGGGCTTGTGAGACAAGCACCAGCCTATTTTCAACAGAGCTGCAATAAATCAGAAGCTGTTTTCTCTCTAGGGAGCAAAGGGTTACGGATTCTGTCTAAATTCATGCAAGATGATGGTCAGCAATTCCAAACGGAATAAAGTCAGATTGACAGGTTTCAAACAAGGTTAAAGGTACCTTTCTAATGGAATTAGAGCTGGCGGTGGGAGTGGGTCTTCATGGATGCAGGTTTTTGAGGATTTATGGAGGATCTTGAGCCTGCTGCGCCATCATTTAAAATCTTTTTTTTTCCCTGTAGGAGGAGACCTCTCTTCAGCCACAGATGAGCTTGTGTTATGTCTGCACAGGAAGACAGAGTGTCCCTTCTCACTGACAAGGGATGCTTCTTAGCATTTGTGTTTCTGAGTTTTTGTGTACGAGTAGGGGAATTGTGGACTGACAGATCACCTGCTACGGTTACCTCCTGCCCTTAATTGTCTTGCCTTTATATGTCTGGCAATTCCATGCCACGTTAAAGCAGATGCTAATTGAAAAAGTTATGGGCTTCTGTATGTGAGGGATTTACAGCAGTGCACGTGAGGCTGTTCCAGAGTACGACTTAAGTATAACTCACATTTCTCTAACGTGAATTTCCTCTGGAAAATTTATTCTTATGGGAATGAAGAGTAATTTGCATTGACATAAATTTATTTAGTTATGTCTGTGCCAAACTTTCTAGCAATTCTGCATTTGCCTTCCTGCTCTGCTTTCTCACCTTTCCAACCACTTTACTGTCCTAACCAGCCAGTCCACCTATTCCTATCACCTCTATTGCACCTGGACAACACAAATGCCCAACATGACCTCCTTGCCTGAATGGCAGGGCTTTGATATCAGCATAGCTAGAAAATATGCTATTTTAGTTAGACCTTTACTATACCTCTTCACCTAAGGTAAGATCATGAGTTGTATCAGGACCTAGGAAGAAATTAAAGCAAATATGACTTATCAGATACAGAAAATATGGCATTTTTGGGAGTAGTACCGTGACAGGGGAGAAGCAAGGTCTCAGCTGAATTGCTATGCAGTACCATAGTGAAAGTAGGGTGCCAGCAAGACAGTTAAAAACAACCAAGCAATTCCATAGGCAGCAATTTCTTATGAATATGTACTGTACATTTCTATGCATCCATGCTTCCTGCATCTTCACACATCATCACCATGTCTTCTTTTCTCTAAATGCTGTCTGAGGAGGAGAAAGCATAAGACGCAGCTGGTTCTGAACCAATTGTGGACTATTTCATTGAAAGCCGCATGCAGACTTGAGCCCTGTCTCTCGCTGGGGAGGGAGGAGAGTCTTTTCACCTTACCTTATTTTCCTAAAACTTGTGGAAAGGTAATTACTCCCGAGTCCTGGTAAAGACTTGGTCAACATTGGGCTGTTAGGTTCAAAGGTTGTTGGAGGAGGCAGACGTTTTTCACACACACATACAGGATGATCACATATTCTTAGAAAGCAAGGCTAAAGAGGATTGCTTTAGAAATAATGTTCGTTGAATGCTGTAGGTACTCTTATTTGCTTATAAGGTACATGCATGTTTTTAATCATGGAAGGAATTACTTCAGTTAATTGCTGTGATGTATCCAAAAAAACTTATCTATCAGTAAAATCTTAGTAAGCTACTTCTTATTAACATCTAATTTAGGCTATTTTATTCAGCAGAAACTCCCATCTGTGTTTCTTCAGCTTACTAAAAAATATTGCAGCAATATGAAAAATTCATGTTGCTGTTGTGTAACATGGGGTATTTCACAAGCTACCAACTGCTTAAGCTCCTAAACTGGCGAAAATCATTGAAAAACAGCAATCATGGTAACCCAAATTTTAAGCCAGACACAATATGCAAGAAATCATATTTTAGAAGCAAGAAATTCCATAATAGAGCTGTAGGAAGTGCCGATCTCCATTTTCCTTTCCTAAATACGTGAGTGTGCCTTCCAGTGTTGCGTGAAAAGGGGCAAAGCGGTTTTAGCAGAAGATAAACCCCCTTGCGTTCTAACACTCCTCACCGAGGTGGGAGGCCAGGTGCGGCTAGGTTTAAATTCTGAATGATGCCCAATTCAGCACTATCAGTCCAATCGCCTTTAATATGTATTACACTATTACGATTTGGATACACTAATAGTGGACTCCACCTTCAGTCTAGTTGTGCTTCTGAACTAGCACGGCCACTCTCGAGTCTTTGGTCGCGTTCAGTGAGAAACCAAAACGACTAGCTACTTAAAAAAGTGCAGTTTATTTAAGCAACAGATATATAGGTTCTTAGGATTGCCGGTGATAAATACACTCTGCAAAGCACGTGCAAATGAAAGTATTGTTACATATACAAAACGCGGGACAAAGTTATAAACGATACAGCCTGGCTTTAAATGTAGAAAAAGAGAGTCTCTAGAGAAATTTCTGAGTTTCCCGAGGAAGCACTCGGTATAATCTAAATCTTACCCAAAGGCGTCCCTATGGGGGGGAAGAGAGGCTCAGCCCGTCGACTGATCCCAGAAGTCAGTGATGTAATTCTTTATGATGGTGTCTTCCCTGGGTATCCCCCCTCTCTTGGGCTATTTTTATACTATTTGTTATCTTCAAGGTGGAGTTTGAGTGACTTTAGTCATACATACTTTTATCATGATTGGTGTAAATTTCTCTCGCTTCACAATTAAAGGTATAGTTTACGAGAAGCTCAGGGCCCAGACTCAAGAAGGAGTGGTCGCACCTTGGAGGCGGGTAGCCTTCGGGATGGAGGTGTGTTTTGGTATTATAATGACATTATAATGAGCAAAGTTCGCACAAAGGACAGCATTTCATCAAAATTTGACAAAATGTTGGCTCTGAGCATCTAGCGGGCAGCTAATTGGCAGCTTATCTGTTTCATGGTATCAACCCATTCCTGTATCCGCTATACATCATAAGGTAAAGCCACGGAATAATTGCATCCCGTCCCGTACCTCATGTAGCTTATCAGGGAACCACAGATGTTGTGTCCTTCATGCCAGCTGCGGCTATTTTCTACCTCAGAAGCCTCTTGATTTTATACTTTTCCTTAATGTGTGAACAATGCTGTACTTTTGTATTTTTTAGCCAATTTAGTATTTATTCCACATCCAGCAAACCCGGAAGGTCAGCATTCTGTTGGGTGATAGGAATTTGCACAAAGGGCAATATTTTCTGTATCTGGTCAGTCGGATTTGCTTTAATTTCTTCATACGTTCTGATACAACCCATGATCCTAGTTTAGGTGAAGAGGTACGGTAAAGGTCTAACTCAAATACGGAGAGACCCATGCCTGGAAGGAGGGCTGCTCAGCTGTGTCATGAAACCCATCAGTGCATTGGTCAGTGCCAGCAGAGGGTGAGGAAGGGAGATGGGAACCATTATCCTCTTAGTTTTATTTTTGTGTCTTTGCATAAATCTTTTGTCATGTCTTCTCAGCCTTCATGAAGGAGAGGAAACACAACTTGTTTCCTTTGCTGTTTCGTTGCATGGATTAGCAAAATACCTTTCAACATTAAGAATGCTGTAGAATGATGAATTAAACCAGCCTCAAAAGAAAAGCTACCCTTAACTCTGTGCCGTGCTCTAATTATTTTTGAGTTCAAAGGTAGCCCCCAAGACCTGTGCCACCTTTGTGTTTTCCTTATTCGAAACGAAGAACAGCACATCTGAAACCAAATGTGTCCTGTATTGCAGACAGGCTGTACCCTGCTAACGGTGGTTCCACAGCATGTTTTTAAAGTATGCAGAAAAAGAGGTAGAAAGGGATGTACCTCCTATATTTAAAAAGAAAAACAACCAACAACAACCATCCAACTAAAAAAGCCCAAACAACACAGAAGGGGTTGTGGGAAGACAGAAGTTGTACTAACATTCTCCTAAGTCATTATTGCTATGGAAATTTAATATTGCAGACTAACACCTTAGTGTCCAGATCCTGAAAAAAACTGATTTTAACTGCTGCTCACTGAACTGTTTGTTTTAAAAAGGCAACAGCATAAGATAAAAGGTTAATAAAACTACTGAAAACTTGTAAGAATGTGGAAAGTTAGCTCAGCAATTCAATATATTTCTGAAGGGATCCTTATCAGAATGATAGTGGCGCAAAATTGTAGTTACAATTAAAGCTTTATTTTCTTGGCAGGATATTATGATTAGTATAGCACAGAATTTGTGATTAGAATGGCACAGGATTTCTACAAGCAGAATTAATGTAGTACTATTTATAAGTAGAATCAGAATCACAGAATGGTTTGAGTTGGAAGGGACCTTAAAGATCACCCAGTGCCACCCCCTGCCCTGGGCAGGGACACCTCCCACCAGACCAGGTTGCTCCAAGCCCTGTCCAACCCGGCCTTGAACCCCTCCAGGGATGGGGCAGCCACAGCTTCTCTGGGCAACCTGGGCCAGGGGCTCACCACCCTCACAGCACAGAATTTCTTCCTCAGATCTCATCTAAATCCCCCCTCTTTCAATTTTAAGCCATTCCCCTTCGTCCCATGGCTCCCCTGCCTGATCCAGAGTCCCTCCCCAGCTTTCCTGGAGCCCCTTTAGGGACTGGAAGGGGCTCTAAGGTCTCCCCGGAGCCTTCTCTTCTCCAGGCTGAACACCCCCAGCTCTCTCAGCCTGTCCTCACAGCAGAGGGGCTCCAGCCCTCTGACCGTCTTTGTGGCTTCCTCTGGCCCCTCTCCAACAGGTCCATGTCCTTGTGATGTTGGAGCCCCCAGAACTGGACACAGTGCTCCAGGTGGGGTATCCCCAGAGCGGAGCAGAGGGGCAGAATCCACCCGCTTGCCCTGCCTGGCCACACTTCCATTGATGCAGCCCAGGCTGCGGGGGGTTTCTGTGTTGTGAGCACACAGTGCTGGCTGATGTTGAGCTTCTTGTCAACCAACACCCCTAAGTCCTTCTCCTAGAGTAAATGGCATCATACAGAATTTATAATATAGTTTAACTTATGATTTGTAATCACCTGGGCCCGCTGCAGATCGGGTGGGATCTTAATGTTTGTTTTGCTGAAGCAATATGGCAATCGCAGTCTGGACTGGAAAACCCCACAACCGCAGACGAGACTCCCTAAAATCCGGAGGCAGCCGAGGATGCTGGGGGTGTCCCTGGCCATGGGGGTCCCGGGTCTCACTCTCCAGTAGTGGTTTGGGGCCAGGTTCCCCCTTGGGACTTGCAACGGCTTCATTTCATGGACGATGCTCCGTGCCGTGACGCTTCCCTCCCCTGCGCCGGGCTGGCGGGTGCCCGGGACCGTCAAGGCCGGTGAGGAGGGCAGTAACCGGCCTGGCACCAGGAGCCTTGAGGGAGGGCAGGAAGAAGCTGTTTGCTTTGTTTGCTTGGTGCACGGGACCTTCAGGGCCTGATAAGGAGGGGAAGGGAACGAACGCGTGACCCACGCGGTCACAGAGGATGGCTGCTTCCCTCGTAGAACGGCGTGAGTCATGCTCACCACATCACCGGTGTCAGGAACAGGGGGTGCCAGTCACAGCAAGTAAATATTGTTGTCTGTGCATATTGTCCATGCAGTCACTTTCCACCATTTTCCTCACTGAAACCCTGCTTCAGTCACAGCAGACGGTCAGGCGTGCTAACTCAATGGAAAAACTTCATAGAAAATAAATGCCATAAATGCCCGTCACAGTGTAACTCTGTGAAAACGCATGAAGCAACACACTCGTTTTTCAAAGCAGGTGCACAGACATACCCCTGGCTGGCCAAGAGAGAGCTGTCATAGAAGCATCTTCTCAGGTCTGCAAAGTTGTCTCCTTTGCTTTTCAGCTCTTGCGTGGGACTGAGCTCATGATTCAGGGCAGGTATTGCTTGCGGCCTGAGGCTCCTGATTAATTACACTCACTGTTTACCCTGTTTAATTACACTCACTGTTTACCCATCCGTTTCCCAGGAGCATACCCATCTATCAGAGAATCACAGAACTGCCCAGGTTGGAAGGGACCTTTCAGATCACTGAGTCCAGCCACCAACCTAATTCTGACAAAAACCACTCCTAAACCATATCTCCAGGCACTATGTCTACCTTCTTTTAAAAACCTCCAGGGATGGTGCCTCAACCACTTCCCTGGGCAGCCTGGTCCAAGGCTGAATAACCCTTTCAGTGGAAAAAATTTTCCTAATATCCAGTCTAAACCTCCCCTGGCACGACTTGAGGCAGTTTTCTCTTGTCTTGTCACCTGTCACTTGGGAGAAGAGCGTGACCCCCCCTGGCTACCCCCTCCTTTCAGGGAGCTGCAGAGAGCGAGAAGGTCTCCCCTCAGCCTCCTTTCCTCCAGGCTGAACAACCCCAGCTCCCTCAGCCGCTCCTCGCAAGACTTGAGCTCCAGAGCCCACACCAGCTCCGTTGTCCTTCTCTGGACACGCTCCAGCTCCTCAATGTCTTTCTTGTGGTGAGGGGCCCTAAACTGGACACAGCACTCGAGGTGGGGCCTCACTGGTGACGAGTACAGGGGGATGATCACTGCCCTGGTCCTACTCACCACACTGTTCCTGATACAGGCCAGGATGCTGCTGGCCTTCTTGGCCACCTGGGCACACTGCTGGCTCATATTCAGCCGGCTGTCCACCAACACCCCCAGGTCCTTTTCTGCATCCCTTTTTGTGGCAATTATTTCTTTTCTAATCTGATAAAAGGTTTCATCAGCCCTACTGCTAAAGGACAGGCCAGGTCTTCTGGAATAGCGGAGGGATGCCAGCACCATTTGTTTCCAAAGCACAACTTTCTCTAACGAGGCATTCTTTTTCCGTTACAAAGAACAGGTGAGAATGCCTGGAAATGTCCGATCACAGGGGTTTTAGGCTGACATGCAATAATGCTAACAATCAGAACGCATTAAAGAAATGCACTTTCGTATATATGAACTCCTACATAAACTCATAAACAAACTCCTAGTGTATGTGAACTCTATATAAATATGCCCTAGTATATATGAGGATTTGCATAGGTTGTACATAGAGTGTGGGTTCTGTTAATTGCATGAATGTGTCTGGAGGACTGTATATTTGCAAATTATTCATAGAATCATAAAATCATAGAATGTTTTGAGTTGAAAGGGACCTCAAAGACCATCCAGTGCCACCCCCTGCCCTAGGCAGGGACACCTCCTACTAGACCATGTTGCTCCAAGCCCCGTCCAACCTGGCCTTGAACACCTCCAGGGATGGGGCAGCCACAGCTTCTCTGGGCAACCTGGGCCAGGGGCTCACCCCCCTCACCCTTATTGTTGACAAATAGAAGTTGTTAAAAGCCTCACAACAGAAAACTGCCTCTTTAGTGGGTGCACACAACCCTACCGCGGCAGTCACAGGAGCAGGTCTGTCCATGTCAAATTGGTCAGTACCTATTGGGCAGCAGCAGTGGTCAGGGGCTCAGCGCTAATAGTTTTGAATCAATAAATGATTCACATTGGCTTCTTGTCATATGTAGGCTAAAATTCATGCAGGTCTTCAGGAAGATCCTTTTTATAATGTTTTTAGAATTTGACACGCAGTCCTAGAATAGACGGGCTGCTGGCCAGATTTTGGTGGATATTCACACACATGTACTAGAAGCAATCGTCATCAGATATCCACTCATGATATTTGTGTGTACTCCAGGGGGAAAAACCCTGCATTTGTAAGCAATGACTCTTAGCAGCTGTTTGCTTGGACCGTGCCAGCTAGGATTAAATGCCGACATTCATACTCACATTTTTAAATACTCTTGTAACTATGGTAAGACCATCAGTTGAAGAAACAATGGAGAGGAAAAGAAAGAAGGAAAAAAATATTTGAAGTTTTTACTGCATAGAAATACTATAAAAGTTTCGCTTCAGATAATAGTGTAATTGACTATAATGACGTATCTGATACATATCCGTAATCTCTCTCCGATTGTCAGATTGAAAAATAGACAGAATAATTTCACTCAGCCTGTCATGCAGTTGGATAGAGTATTAGGATTTCTTCACCCTGGGTTATCTGGTATAATGCTGAATATGTAGGCAGAATTCACACAATTGCTTAAAAATCCATGCAGTGCTTCAGGTTTACGCACAATGCATTCAATAAAGCTCTTTCAGCGTGCAAAGGAACTGATTCAAACAATGCACAGACCACCAGCCTCAAGTGTATCTCCAAGTTCTCAGGCATACAGAAAACAAGTACAAAAAACAATCTTCAGTTATCTTCTTGGGTCACATGTAATTCTACATAGCTCCTACCACAGCAGGAGAGGCAATCCCTGTCGAAGAACTGCAGTGCAGTTCTTACAGTCAGAGTAATTTGTTTCCTCTAACTTAGAATTCAGTGATAAATTACTTAATGATGAAAACACAATTCTTATAATAATATATGTAATATTTCTCAGGTGTTAATACACAGCAAATGGGAATATGTGAATTTCAAACATGAACTAATACAAAATCATACGAGCATAATAATCACTTTTAAAAGCTACTTGCACTTTTCAAGTCTTATTTTTCAAATACTGTTTATTTTTTCATTGCTATAATTCAGTGTCAAAGATAAAAGATAAAATTCATGGTAATGTGTAGAAGAAGCTCATATGGGATAATGCCAGATCAGCTATGAGAAAACAGCTCACCCCAGTCATAAATTTGATGTGGGATTGTATCATAGATGTTTCCATTTAAACAAGTTTCTAGACTATCTCAGCCTTTTTAAGATGTAGGGTTTTTGACCTATTCTAAGCAATCTGTTTTAGAATCTCTTTCTGAAACTGCGTGTTTCACTCCACTCACAGAAATGGAAGATGAGGGTGACTGTAAGAGATACTGGTGGGAAGTGTCGTTCTTTAACACCTATTTAGATAAGATAAGGAACAAAGTCTGCTGAGAGTGTTGCAGTACAGACCCACTCAATTTAAGAGTCATTTCAGTGGAACATCGTTGTTAAGCAAAATGGTCAATACTGAACCATTTTAAAAGCTTCCGGGAGCACTTTGTTATCTTTGTGCTCTGTAACCGAGGGTGGACACTGAATCCCCCTGGGTTTGACTGCTCAAGGTTCTGTCGCTTTTGTTAATGAAAGTTTGTATTCATTTGAAATAGTTTGGTTCTTTTTTGATTTCCATATTGCAGAGCAAATACAATATGTTGTCAGAACAAAAGGGTTTGGTCAGTCCCAAGCTTGTTCTTGAATTTTCTCTCTCGGAGAATTTGAAAAAGACAGGTTTTCATTCTGACTCGCGGTAAAGCAAAATGTCAAAGCCTCCATGTATTTTAGGAAACATTTCCAACCTTTGCAGGTAAAAATGCATAGCCCCACCCTTGCACAAGCTGGTTTCAAAATTGTGTGTTCAAATGGGTTCTGATCCACTACACGCTTTTCTGTCTGCTGTAATGAAAACCACATATAGTTTGGCTCAAAGCTACGGAGAATGTGTGTTATACAATTGATCGCACCCTCTGAATGTATAATTATGCAGTTGGGTTTTTTTGAAAATGAGGATCGTTGCGTCTCTCGTTCAAAGAATACAAGCTGCTTGGTAATACGCCATGAATATTTCTTGCACATGTCAAATTGTCCAACATTTACATAAAAACAAAGGAAGTAAGGTTGTGAGAGCAGGGATTGAAACAACCCAAAGTACTGTCTGAAAAGAAAAGTGTACAAATGCTCCATCTGAACTACTGTATCGCAGTCTTTCCTTCAAAAAACTGAATTCTTTGACTGCAAACATCTATACGTCTGTGGTCACTGATTGGATACAGGTACAACTGAACTACGAAAAAAATAGCCAAACAGCTTATGTGAAAACACTCAAATGCTCTGCAGTGAAATACGCCGCTAAAGTCTACCCAAATGTGCGTCTGAGGGCAGGTTAGATTCCCTGAAATCAGTATGTGAGAAGACTTGAATAATGATGGGTTTAGACCTATCAGAACAGGAAAGAAACCCAAGTGTCCTGGAGTTTTGGAGAAACCACTTTGAAGAATATTTAGATCCTCTTGAGGGTTACTATCCAATAACAGAAGAAAAGAATTAAGGATCCATTCATCAGTTGTTTTTTCTAATGATGCCAGGAATTCTAACAGTGGCCTACAAAAGTAAAGTATTCAATATTTCGGGATTCCAAATTAGCTGAGGGAAATTTGGAGAGAATAAGCAATGACTAAATGATTCTATGATTCTATGAATACATTTTGAGCACAGGGGATGAGAAAGTATGTAGAAAGGAGATAACTGAGGAAGAGAAAGAGGAGGTTGGATAAACTGCTATAAATCTGTATGCTACTATTAGCACCAAAAAATTTATTTTATTATTTAAGTCAAAAAAATTTTCTGGTTTTGGCAGTTAAAACTTAACTTTTTGAAAAGAAACAATATTTCAGGTTTAATCAATGTGAAAATGTTGCTGAAATTATTTAATATGTGTTATAACAGACACCTCAAATGTATTTTTAAGCATGCTCACTCAGGGAAAATCGCACTACACCAAAGGAAGAGCAACATTCTCTTTAGATCTTAGCTGTACTAAAATAGACTTCAATACAGCTGCCCCGTTGGCTGCAGCGTTATTTGTATTTTTCTTCAGTGAAACTTTGATGAGGAAATCATCAAAGAGGAACCTTATGAAATTCAACCAGGGCAAGTGCAGGGTGCTGCACCTGGGGAGGAATAACCCCCTGCACCAGGACAGGTTGGGGCTGACCTGCTGGAGAGCAGCTCTGTGGAAAGAGACCTGGGAGTCCTGGGGGACAACAGGATGACCATGAGCCAGCACTGTGCCTTTGTGGCCAAGAAGGCCAATGGCATCCTGGGGGGCATCAAGAAGAGTGTGGCCAGCAGGTGGAGGGAGGTCATCCTCCCCCTCTGCTCTGCCTTGGTGAGGCCACACCTGGAGTGCTGGGTCCAGTTCTGGGCTCCCTGGTTCAAGAGGGACAGGGAACTGCTGGAGAGGGGACAGCAAAGGCTACCAAGATGGTGAGGGGACTGGAACACCTCTCTTATGAAGAAAGGCTGAGGGAATTGGGTCTCTTCATTCTGGAACAAAGATGGCTGAGGGGGGATCTTATCAACACTTATAAATACTGAAAGGGTGGGTGTCAGGAGGATGGGGCCAGGCTCTTCTCAGTGGTGCCTGGGGACAGGACAAGAGGTAACGGGCACAAACTTGAGCATAGGAAGTTCCACCTGAACTTGAGGAGGAACTTCTTTCCTGTGAGGGTGGCAGAGCCCTGGCACAGGCTGCCCAGAGAGGTGGTGGAGTCTCCGTCTCTGGAGACATTCCAAACCTGCCTGGACGCATTCCTGTGCCACCTGCTCTGGGTGACCCTGCTCTGGCAGGGGGTTGGACTAGATGATCTCCAGAGGTCCCGTCCAACCCTATGATTCTATGATTCTATGATTTGGTTTAAGATATTTACTTTTTTCTGCTGACCTTCTGACATTCCTCTGGCAGAACCTCATGCCATGCTGTCCATCTATAGCTTTAGAGGAAGCTGCTACTGCATTATCTCATTCCTGTGTTTTGGGAACACTCTTAAATCAGCTTTGTAATTCTCAATAAAAACTCGAAGCCGCTATGACGTCGTAGATAGCCTTCATTTATCAGCTATTTTGCCATTGAAAAAAAGCGTTATTTTTTATTGAAAACCTCAGTAGTTTATTTTTTGTTATGCTTATCTTCCAGAAGAACACCACTCTGTCTCCCTGATGAGAGAATTAGTGTTCTTTGTATTCAGGGCATGCTATAGGTTTTTCTGTCCGACTCATCCTCAGATGTGGTGTTATTCACACAGTTTTAAAGGTAACTGTAAAGCTTTCACATTTCAAGGTAAAATGCTGTAGCTTTTACAGTTTCATTTTTTTATACTTCACATCTACTACAGTACTGGGTTATTGTCATTATTTACTCTTCCATTTGTCCAACAAGATCCTGTACTACAGAAAAGGGAGAGGTTTGTTCAGACACATCCTTCTTGAAATAAATCTTTGATTGCTAATCAAGCAAGATACTGATTTTTCTTTCCACTCTTTGTGCTTAATGGTTTGGTTTGGTCTATCTTGTTGCTCTTTAAAGGAAAATCAAAAAGGAAGGGAAAAACCTGTCCCCTCTTCCCTCTTTCAGTTTTTTATGGTGTGGACAACATTAATTTTCCCAAGTGTGTGTTTTAACTTTGAGTTTTATTTTACAATATCGGACTGAAACACGAGTTCCTTCACAGAAGAGCAAATCTAGCCATTCAGAAGGTGAAATATACCCAGCTTTTAACAAATGCAGGGGAAAACCTAATGCTTCTAGGGGAAACCAGAGAGAACCCACTTCTCTGGCTATTTCGGGAGATGAAGCCGAAAGGGAAAAAGCTGGCAAGTTAATAAAAACCGAACAAGTGCTACAGTATTTAAGGAAATTATGTTTATTCTCTTTACAAGACCAATTCTACAATTTCTTGTATTCTAAGCTATGTATTTATAATTGTTCTTTGAAAAACATTTTCTTATTCCATATTTTACCAGCAGATTTTACTAGTTGGAGCAAAATAATCCAATGTACTTTTCACATATAAAGTCCCAGAGGGGGTGGGGAAGAAACTGTATGATGTTATTTAATAATCAGTGCCATAATATATATGCACAAAAAAAAAATAAAAAGTTTGGACCATTAATCTTAATTCTGCCATTTTATGACTCCTGAGTGCTTCCTTTCACAACCTTACTGTCCTTTTCCTGTACGTTTCATATGTGAGACAAAGACATGAATAGAGTCATTAATTTTCAGTGTTTTTTCATCTACATCAGTATGCAAATATGTCATGCATAATCCTTCGTTAGCATATCCAGAGTGCTAGAGTCCTTTTCACCTGCCTTCACAGAATCACAGAATGGCTGCTGTAGGAAGTGACCTCCGCAGGTTGTCTTGTCCAACCCTGCTCAAGCAGGGCCACCCAGACCCAGTTGCCCAGGACCAAGTCCAGTTGACCTTTGAGTGTCTCTGAGGATGGAGGCTCCACAACCTCCATGGGCAACCTGTGCCAGTGCTCTGTCACCCTCGCAATGAAAAAGTGTTTCCTGATGCCCAGTTCGAGCCTCCTGTGTTCCAGTTTGTGCCCACTGCCTCTGGTCCTGTTACTGGACACCGCTGAAAAGAGCCTGGCTCCATCCCCTTTGCACCCTCCCTACAGGTGTTGATATACTTTGATAAGATTCTGCTCCCTGCCCCAGCCTTCTCTTCTCAAGCCTAAACAGTCCCAGCTCTCAGCCATTCCTCAGGAGTGATGCTCCAGTCCCTTAATAATCTTAGTGGCCCTTTGTTGGACTGTCTCCAGTATGTCTGTGTCTCCACTGAATTTAGGAGCCCAGAACTGGACAAAGGACTCCAGGTATGGTCTCAGCAGTGCTGGGTAGAAGGGTAGGGTAGTAATAGTAGCGTTATTATTACTTACTGTGGTCTTCCTTCAGAGTCCAGTGCATCGCTAAATGATGGGGAATAGATGCATGGCCTTACTTCTCCAAATCAATTTCAATTCAGCAAGCCCTCCACCCATATCACAGCTATGAGCTCTAACACTTGAAAGCCACAAGGTGGGAGGTTCAACCAAAGAAGGTAGACTCTGTCCCATTGCTATTTCCATTGATCCTGTTTCTATTTAAATAAATGAATAGTTAGAGGGAAGAATCACCTCTCATCATAAGAGCTTGGCTCTTGCCCTTTAAAGTCAAAGTCAGAACTTTCTCGCTTTTAGTGCTAATGCCAGATAAGGAAGGGAACATGTAACTTTTTACTGAAGGGGGGCTAAGGTTGGGCTAAATGCTGGACAACAAAACTGGTTACCAGTGTGTTGAGTACAAGGGTTCCCGACTATTGGCAGTGTGCCCATCCTTGGGCAGCTCTTTCGTCCATCTGTACTCTGGTATCTCACTGCCGAAAGCAAACACTGAAAACCAGATTCTGCCCGAGTGACACGAGTGGAGGGTCTGTTCTCCCACTCCTGCCATGGCAATTTTGGTAAATGTGTAAATGACCTTGTGCATTTTTTTGGGCAATAATAGGTGACTTCAGTAGAGCCCTGAGTGCAAATATAGCAAAGTGCCATGTGACAGCTAATATCCTTTCCCCCCATACAGAAATAACCACTTCCTTTTGAAAAGTAATTCAGAATATCTGAGTCATTAAGTGTCTGTCTTAAAATGTGATTTCCATCACGTTGCTGTTTTTGTGGTTTGCATAACATGTGAGTTATCTACACCAGCCCTTTTTACTGTTTCAGATTTATGCCCTGGCTGACTCTAGGGGAAAAAAAGATAAAATTTTGAAGCAAAATGTGATATTTTATGAATTACTGTAGATTTTTGTTCTTTTTTTCCCCCCCTCCAGTATTGTTATCTGACTTACTGGAGTTATGTCAGTGATGGACTTGCCACTTTCTGTCCAGTGCTTTGAAAGGGGAGGCTGGTGCCTATAGCGATAGTAAAAGTAATCTTAAATAAGAGAGCCAAGAAATCTGCTGAGTAAATCAAGTAGGGTAATTTCAGTTTAACTAGCTCTAACTAGCAATATTAGTTAAATTTATTTACTACTACTAATACTACTTTTAATGATAATAACACTAAAAGAAACTGAAAATGACAGAAGTGATAGTAGTATCAAACTTCTTTACATTTCCTCCAGTGTACTGTTTCTCCCATCTCTTATAGTGTTTTCACCGTCTAGGCTGTCTTTTTATATCAAAGGCCCAATATAATTAAACAAATAAGTAGTGCAGTCTTTAAGTCCTCCCTCTGTATAACTTGCCACCCAACCTTCCATTTAGATATATAATTTCCTTTTCTAGGAAGGTGTTTACGCTTTCTTACCTACCTCAACTGCTTAACATCTGATCCTTATCTTGTCTTTTACTTAAACATTTGCTCATCCCCCAGTCAGGAGGTGCTAAAGTTGCTTCCTTTCTTTCCTTCCTTTGTTAATTCAGAGTTTGTGCAAATACAATTATATTGCCATAGTTTCTGTGCAAGATAACATTCCAAGAGGAGATTTTTGAAAGCATAAAAAGGCTGGTAGTTACAGTATTATTTTAAATGTTGTAGCCTACAGGTATAAGAAGTATGAGTTAGAGACTCGACTGTCATTGAGGTACATATCCCATGACCATGCACGCCGCTTACAGTTTCAGGACAGGTATTCTGCAGCTAAACCTAGAAACTTGAGTCAGGATCTGAAAGGTGGACTGGTACGGTTTTTTAGGTGTGAAAATAGTTTTCCGGATTTCTGGGGTTTTGAAACCCATAGTTTTTACTTAGGAGTAGTTGTATTGTAATCTCATAACTTTTGTTTTACATATGAAAAAGCTTTTTCTGGTGGATGGAAATCAATGTTCTACATAAGCACGCATCTACTCCTTGATAACTGAATTCAAAGGAGGGAGGAAGAAAGTGGAGGCAGCATTCAGTTTCTCAAGTAACTGTCTTTTAAAAGACTCCTGAAGGCAACGAACCCTGTGGTACACTGCATTAAACACCTAAATGATCACTTCATTGTGAAATGAACAAGGCATTAGATGTCCATTCAGGGGAAAGCCTCAATAAATGAAAGTGCATTCACTGCTTCTCATCTCACTTTCTCCACGGCACTGCATCCCTTAACATGAGGAGTTAAGCTTAGAGTCAGTGTGTTTTCACATGCTTTAAAATGCACAGAATTGTGAAAGGGAAGGACTGGATATTTCTTAGTAGCTTTTCTTTTGTTGTTGTTTTGGGTTTTTTTTCCTTTTTTTCCCCCCCAGTATGCTATTTATTTCACTGTTAATCTCACTGCTATTTCCTTGCAACTGAACACTGGATCACTGAAGGGATCATTAAACCACTTAACAATAACATGGTCCCTCTGCTGAAAAGCTGTGGAAGCAATTTGCAGAGGTGTATGTCCCCCCAAAACAGATTCCAGGAACAATCCAGAGTAGTTAAATAGAGCAGCTCCTTTATTTGTAAGCGAGACTCATTTATGAACATTGCACTCTGTTTACTTCTTCATTTATGCTTTTACTTACAAGCCTCAAATGTAGAAACAGTAGACCAAAAGAAGTCGTGAATAGCACAGACAAAGAGCTGATACAGCTGCTGCACAATGAACGCATATTTGAATTTCTATGCATGGCATTCAGAGAGAAGAAAAAAAAAAAGCTTGCATAGAATTTAATTATAGTGGGTAAAATTGATCTCTGCAGTAAGTCCCTGAAATTAACAGAGTGCTTTTTTTTTTTTTTGAGCCAAAGCAACATTATTTTTTCATTTTAGTAAGTATAAACTTAGTGATTGGCGCAAAGTGAGGTTTGAGATTTTATATCAGTTTAAGTTATGGCATCCATATTTAGCCTTTCCTACAAAGTTACTTTCTTAATGGGACCAAATATACCACATAAACAAAAAATAATTCTTGTGTAGAGTTTTTTCTTTAAGTTTGTTGAGTTTTTCTCCTTTCTGACTCTGTCAGGTCAGAATTTTTAACAGTAACACGCACCTGACTGTATTTAATTTTTTTTTTAATTATCCATTGATCTGAGATTTTTTGTTGCAACTAATGAGTTAGAGCTTAAAGCCAGAAGAACCATATCTCAGTTTAATTAGTGTTTCTGAAACTGAGAAAAGAAAAGATAAAGGAAGAACAAAGAAAATACAGTTCTTCCTGCCAGTTGTGCTGAGATGAAGTTGCTGTTTACCCTTTTCCTTTGTATTAAATAATCTAGAATTTCTGCTCTTTTTGTATTTAAGGCTGTATGTAGTGTCACATAGCTCAATAGACTCCCCCCTTTTTCTCACATACTTCAGTGATGGTATCTCTCTCTTTGTCCCAGATAAAAGGAACTTTTGCTGCTTTTATTCAAATCCTACTGAGCTGGGCAACCACCTGAGATTCCATCAGACGCCTTCAGCTCTTTACCAAGAACTCTCATCTCATTTGGAGCTTCAATTCAGATTTGACATACAGAACAAAAATATTTTACTGACTCAAACCTTCAAGCTTTTGTGATGCACGACATCAGTAATCACCAGCGTCTCCTGGGCAATAGTTCATGTGTTTTGAGTCCATAGGTGGAAACAGTAAAGCAAGTAGGTATGTCCCCAGGCTACATGAAGAAAGTACAATCACAGGTGCTTTCACTATTCTCCTTTTTACAGACATAGTATTTTGCATCCGTAGCGTGTTCAGTTATAGCAGTGGTCTATGAAGGCTGACATACATTAAAAGGCGGGTAGAGCACGTTATTATTTAAAAATGCACTGAGGACGTAGAACCTAGTTCTCATTAATATTACTCGTCCGTTTCATTTTTAGGTCTTCAAAAAGCTACTCAGAATGAGTACAGGAAAAAAAGTAAGTGCACCCATGTGGAAAAAGAAACGCGTGCCTTCTTATCTAAGCCGAACAGTCCCAGTAATAAATTAACCCTGTCACAGACCATTAGGTACTTGGCTCAATAATACCCAGCGTTTAATTGCTGCATAAGGATCAAAGATCTAAGAGAAATGGATGTTCATAACTAAGGGTATTGGCTGGAAGAGGATAAAGGTTGGGACAGTCCTGTACTAAAAGATACTGTTTTATTTGAAGAGCTTCCACTGAAAAAAGGACTAAGAAGGTTTTTTTTTTACCCTGGAATATCAGAGCTGCTGCCCTGTATTTTGGGGTTTTTTTTGCTTACTTTTTCACAGCTTTTATAGCATCTTCAGTGCATTGTACATAAATGCACGTAGTGCACTTCTCCCATGTCTTCCTTCCCCTCCTGCTGTCTCTTATGTAGTAATCAATGTAAAAGGAGTACAATACAGCACTGTTGCTTGAAGTCAAATGAAGTCAACAAAAAGGTATTAGCTCTGTAGATGGGAGGGAGACCTGAGTTGTTCTTGCTTGTTTGCTTTGTGGCCTTCATTCTGTCACTTTATCTTCTGGGACTCTTTGAACCCTTCAAGGCTCTGATTCTCCTTCCATCCCTCGATTATTTGTACTGCCCCTCTTGCCGTCCTTGTGCAGTATCTCACACAATACAGATTGACCTCAGCTCTGTCACAAGGCGAGATCAGGATAGCGCCACTTTCTCTGTTGTCTGAAGGTGATACATCCTGGTGGGGAACTGTTTGCTCTGCAAGCGTCATCATTCATTGTTTGGCACGACTACGGCAGCCACAATAAAACTCTGCTTATCATTGTTGATTCCTTTTCAACTTCGTAAGCCTTCTCTTATCTCTCATCCAATTACATTAGCATCTGTAGTCTTACATTTTCTAGGTATACATGTTGCTAATATTTGATCTTTGCTTCAGGCAGCATGCTTCCGCACAAAGATTATAAATGTAAGGTATGTGTCAAAGGTGGGTACTCTGATGTAGCACATGGGATGAACAAAACCTGGACACTGCCCACAAGTGGTTTATGGGAACGTTACTCTGGCCACTGTGAAGCAAAAAATTCTGCTCATCTTCTTGCGAGTTTTAAACTGATGATATACTTTTAAATTTTTCAGCATACACTGTACATTTGGGCTTCAGTGATTTAAAATATGTAAATAGAAACAGCTGCATGAGGGACATCAGAGAAATACCAACCATGAGAACTGTGCTGCATAAAGACGAAGTATACTAAAGGACACAGATTTTTCTATTATTAATGAAATGGATTGCTTTGAACAAACACAAGCAGACTAGAGTAATAACAAAGTCATGAATTAAATAGTGGTTTAAAAGTAAAAGTCACGTAGCTCTGCTGCACATGACACCTTTACACTGGAGTTCATTCAGTTGGGAACTGAAAGAGGATGATAGCAGTTTTGAAGCGAAGAAATCATGAATGGTTTAGAGAAGTTACCTTATTCTCATAATAAAAGGAAGTGGCATCATGCACATATTGCTTCAGTCTTCAGATGTTTTCTTCCCAAAAGAATTTGATCATATTTTCTTTCATTAGTATAATACCATCCGATTTACTCAGAAGCTACTTTTCTTAATTTTTAAGTGATAGACAGGTGGATCACAACAAACTCATTTCACATAAATATATGGTCGTGTTTATAACTGGTTGCTGTTATTCACAGAAAATCTCTGCAAGTGCTAACACTGTAATGAATAGGAGGAAGCAATAAAAATAAATTAATGCAGTGTTTTTGCTGAAAATGGCACAAATCTAAGGAGTCTGTCAGCACATCTGGTCTCCCAGTAATGCCTTTGAAGGCAGGTGGGGACAAAGACCATCCTTTCTTTAGGACTGTCTGAACTGGCTGATGTATGGGGAAGCCGAAGCTGAACAGGATACTTGCTTGAAGGTTGCATGTATCTACAAGAAACTGAAACACGAGCTCTATCACAGGAAGGACTGCATTGCTGAAACCTGCTAAAATAGATTCCTACATTCAAACAGAAGTACTTCTCTTTAAGGTCTGTTAGGTATGGTTGGGCTCAGTATATAATGAGATATGTGCGTATACTTGAATGTATACATGTGTATATCTATTATGTGTGCATATATAATGTGTATATACACACACATATGGAGTAGGGTTAATCTTATTTAGCTATAGCTGTTTATCGCAGGTATCCTGTCTGCTGCAGTTGAGTGGACTCTCTATAATCAACGGAGGCACATGAGGACCTCCAGATGTTAAAGAGGGGGTGAATCACCCTTTGGAGGATATCTGTTGACAATTCAGGCACCCTCCCTAATTTAAACTAAACATTCAAATTGTGTCCTGCTAAAATGAGGTGAAGTGATTCTCGCCTACTGTCCCCTGCAATTCCAGCCAGGCTGTCATCGCTGTTAAAAAAAATGTTTCTTTTTCCTGTGGCTCTACCTTCAATTTCCAGCCATGGAGTCTTATTACACCATCGTGTGCTACGTAGAAGAGCTCTCTCCTACCAAATTTTGGTTCAGATCAACAGATTATGGTGAAAGTCTCACATGCATAAATTAAGTGGATTATAGTCCTGTAATTAGCCACATGACTTTTCTTTGAGGTCTCTTGCTTTCTTCATACCACACACTATACCAGTGCCACCACCAACAAATGCCGGGTTACCATAATGTTCCTAGTTTATATTCCCTTGTTTAAACACCCAGCACATTTTTCATTTTATAGCAACTTTGGGAAGTCCTCTTTGGATTATTTATCCATCATGACCAGCAAGTCCCGCAGCCAAAGGCTGGAGATGTCAGCTCCCAACAGCAGCTGCTGCTCCACTGCCCACATCTGGCTGTCTGGTCAGGAGCCTGGCAGCTGGTAGCCTTATTTGCCACCCACACGGATATGTGGTAGGAACCCAGCACTCTGTGGCAAGTACAGGAAGATGCATTTGGCTTTTGCTGGAAGTCTGGGAAGCATGACGGGGTGTTTGCCCATGCTCATGTGAGGGTTGGGGTGGGTTGTTTCTGTATTGGGAGGAAGAAGCAGCTGCCTGACACCTGGGTATGGCCACAGTG
Source organism: Rissa tridactyla (assembly GCF_028500815.1). Lineage (NCBI taxonomy): Eukaryota > Metazoa > Chordata > Aves > Charadriiformes > Laridae > Rissa > Rissa tridactyla. Next base: position 6,384,646 of record NC_071497.1, read on the forward strand.
ATCGCCAGGCTTGAATCCCCCTCCTGCATTTTATCAGAGGAGACAGAGTTCAGGGTAAAAGAAAAAAATCTGGTTAAACGGAGAAACAAATGCATCTAAAACTTGAAAGCAGGTTTCAGTTGAGTGATACAGTTTAGGTTTTTAGCTATTTTATAGTAACTTTAAAAAATACCTAGTTTTTCCTGAGATTGTGATGCATTTTAATGATAACGTTTTGGGCCTATAGCTAATTGTGAGACTTTAGAACTGACATGTCAGTTTACAAATGATTTACAAAATCTCGTAAGAGAGTTTGTAGTTATTTTTGACAGATTCAGACTCACTGTGCCGGAAGAAATCTGATTTTCAGCTGGTACAGTTACACGTTAGAATTGCCCTTTCACTGATGTAGTGACAAGTGTGTTCTATATCATTCCCTGAAGACCACATGGAAGTGATGTTAAAAATAAAATCTCTCATTTCGTCTAAAATGAACTGCATTTCTTTTCTTCCAGAGGCACTGAACTGCCTATTGGCATGGTGTTTTGATGATAGGAAAAGAGAGAAAGCAGCTCTTTATTTTTTTTTTTAAACAAAGTATGAATTAGGATTTTATACCTGCAAGAAAATGCAAGGAACTAAGAAATACTAGTTGAGGTGAAACTTAGCCAACAAAGTGGTGAGTCTGCACAGAAAATGGCATCAGTATTTGTATTCATCTTCCTATTAAGGATCTGGGTTTCAGATTTTGTTTCAAGGTACATGTTTTCTGCAACAACTCAAGCCAGATAGTTGAATTTAAACCTTCTGATTTGAACATGACTTGTAAATAACGTTTGTTGAAGCGGTGTAGGTCATCTCTACACATCAACTGTGGCCTTCCTGAACCTGATGCAGAACTTGTTGAAATGGCTGAAAAGCTGCTCATTGGCTGTAGTAGGATTTGGGTCTTGTCTTCAGATGTCAGCAAGAGATAGCTTACCACCTAGATGCATTTATTGCCAGTGCCAAGTACTAGCACCCTCTGTACAAGATTGGTGAAAGCTTCATTTGATAGGACTCACTTGTCTTTGTGGCTTGATGTTTGGGGGATTGTGAGCTTGCCTGAACATCAGAATGTCATATTCCAGCAAATGAGAAAATTTTCCTGTGGGTGAGGGTGAATCAACTCATGTGTCTGTGTTAGTCACTGAGGAACTGTCTGGGTGCAGTACAATCAGCTCTTTGCATTTAGAAAAGAAGCCAGTAATAAATGCAAAGCAGGCCATCCTTCCCCCATTTGTTTCTGTGAAGATAGCAGAAACACTTGTATTTGAAAGAGAGCCAAAGCCAAGAAGCAGGAGCTAACATCCCCGTGGGAATGTAGTCTGTTTTCTTCGGATTTGTTTCATCTTCTTCTAAAATTAAAGTGTTTCTGTTTGCCTCAAGAATGACATGCAGCCTTAGGTAACTTTTAGTAATATTGTTAGTTTCCATCTCTCCTATTCAGGGCCTCTACAATGCAGAATTGTGATCTGCCCTTTTTGCTTTTTCTTTTATACTTATTGGGAGTGTGGCTTTGGTTCCTCACACATTTCTTAACACATACAGACATTGCCTTTGATTAGTTTGCCCTTTTGCTCCTTCAGCCTGGGTGAACTGGATACTAGCCTACTACATGTGTTATTTATAACTCTTCTTATTCATAATTAACTGCCAATTCTGGAAGCCATGTGTTGCTTTCGTTTTCTGTAGAAGTACCAGGTATATTTTCTAGACTAGATCTATTAAAAGAGCAGTAATGAAAAAAAAAAAACAACCAACCTTGTCCTCCGTGATGCTATTTTCCTTGGAAAATTGGTTTATCAATCATTTATGACCTGCTTGTCAACCAAGCTGAATTTTTTAAGAGGTTTATCTGGATAAGGCCTGTGGGTAGTTGGTTTAGGTCCTGACCTTTGTTTTTGTGGCTGTTTCTATGGCAGAGATTGCCCATTGGGCGTATTACAGCAGCTCTTCAGGAGTTAGCTGGAAGTCGCAGCTCTTGTTGCTCCTCACATTTCTGTCGTTTGGGTTCTGTCTTCAAAGCAATATATGAAGGCTCGAGTTGAAATGTAATGGATGTTCATGTGGCTGTATATTCTTCAGTTCCTGTCAGCTGTGCAGCAAGTCTTCATTTTTCCACCTTGTTCAATAAAGCGGTAAGAGGAAGAGACGGAGAGCAGAGGCAAGACCCTGACGTTGATTTACAATACCATCGGTTTTCAAGGACTAGTGGCGAGTAACATTTAAACTCCCTGCCTGAGTGCAGCTATGCCAAAACAAGTCACAGCTTTACCATATCATATTTATCTTCTTTCAAAGACAAGTACCTCTGGAAATATCTGCTGTAATCTGCTAGGAAAAAAAATTTCCACAAGCTCATCAGATGGTGGCTGACCTTTTGGGAATTTTCTTCACTGTTGAGACGAAGTGTTATTTAGCAGTCATTGAGGTGAAGTGTTCTTTCTTTAGGCAATCTTTCCTCAATATATCAGCCAGCATTTTTTCTCAGGCTTTGGCTTCAGCTGTTTATTTATTAACCTCAGGTAATATCTGGCTCTGATAGTGGTTTCTCTGGTGTGACACTTTTCCTCTAGGGATGCCACTGAAAATATTCCTTAGGCTATCAAATAGCCATCAGCTAAAAATGTCTTCTTGCAGCTAACATGGTGTTATAATTCTTAGTAGGAAATGTACAATGCTGACTGATGAGCATTGTCTCCCACATCTTAACACTTTTCAGCATAATAGCACTGTCTTTAGCTTACTTTTATACTTCTTCCTTACAGTATAGTCATGAGAATATTAAGAAAAACAAAACAGTAGATCCTAGTGGCTGTTAAACCCCCGTCTTCTCTTCCACGACATGTTTGCTTCAAGGGATTCCGTAGGACTAACTGATTGTTGTGGTGGGTTGTAGTCTTTGCAGAGATGCAGACATCTTACAAAGTATTCCTTCTTTCCCAAGCAAAATCTATTGATCTTTGTTTTACAACAGCTTTCCAAGTAACCACAGATGGAATTTTGTTGGGAAGGGGAAAAAGAAATGAATTACCAAACCAACACAAACCTTTAGCTAAGCAAAATGTCAGCATCATTTATTGCACTGTGGCCGATAAGTTGGCGCTGCTTAGTTGGAAAATATCCAGAGGCACCCATTAGAGGAATCTGCTGTTACAACCTGCAGTGATTTCAGTCTTTCAACTAGAATAGTCCATCCCACCCACACTTTTTAATGTCTCCTGCTCAGAATTGAACTAAAAATGCAAGTACCTATTGCAGTATTCAATGCCTGCTGCCTGTTCTTATGGTATCAGAAATTAAATTTGTCGTTACTTCCAAAGAGAATAGTTCATGTCAAGTGTTTAAACTACTTGTGTGTTAAGTCAGTGTGGTGGGCCAGCAGCTAAGCACCCCACAGCCTCTTGCTCAGTGCACCCCACGTGGGATGAGGGAGATAATAAGAAGAGCAAGTGTAAGAAAACTCCTGAGTTGAAATAGTTAAATAAGTGAAGGAGGTAAGATGAAAAAAGCCTGACAAAACAGGTGGTGCAAAGGAAGTCACTCGCTGCCTCCCACAAGTAGACGGATGCCCAGACAGCGTCCAAGCAACAGCTCCCTCCCCAAAACCCCACTTTGCTCAGTTTTTAATGCTGTCATGATGTCATGTGGCAGGAGGTATGGTCAATTCGAGTCAGCTGTGCTGGCTGTGTCCTCTCCCAGCCTGCTTGCTGTGCGGACAGAGTGGGACTCAGAGAAAGCCTGGGTGCTCAAAACACTGGTCAGCTGCCAGTGCTGTTTTAGCCACAAATCCGAAACACAGCACTTAGGGGCTGCTGTGGGGGTGGTGATCTGCACCCCAGCCAGACCCCGTCCAGCCAGTAAGAGCTGAAATATCAGTTATGATGAGGGGAGGAGAAATCCCTATATAGAGCCATACAATGCCTTTTTCAGTTATGTGCAATCTAAAAATTTCATCTTTTTTTTCGTTTTTTTTTTTGTTTTTTTAATAAGCAAAACGTTTCAATCAAGTTTGTGTTGGGCAACTGCCAGCAATATTTCTTTTTGGACGATGTTCTCAGCAGATCCATAATTCTTCAAATATGAAGTCATTTTCTTAATATTATTTGCAAGGAAATAAATTGCAAAGCAAGTTCATTAATTTTGCAAGAGGATACTTGCAAAATTACTTGTCTTAGATTCAAGGTGAGCTGGAAGCAATGTATTCTTTTAAAGAGAACAGCTCTAAACAAAAATGCATCCCAAGCACTATACAAATAGCATAGAGGGGAAAAGTTTAGGTTAAGGTCTAGTTTATTCAGTATAACATTAAATCATAGCTTTATGATGTAACCAAATTTAAATTTTGTGCAGCGTCAGCACGTGGCTGAAGTCAGAGTTGGAGGATGTTATAACAACAACATCCTGATTGCTGACCTAGGGACAAATTATAAGTTAAAATCTTAAGCTTTTGTTAAGCCCCATCTGATTCAGCTTTACTAATATTAAATACAATTAAGTTTATTCCAACTATCAGTATTATGGCTACACAGTGGAAGGTAAGTACATTTGAGTGCTGAATGTAAGAAATTTGGACAGTGGGATTCAAGGTGATAGAAAATAAAGAAAACCATAAGTCTAAGATCTGAAAGGAACTTCAGTTCAGACCCCCTATGTACAATCTGGCATTTCATATACCAGCACTAATTTAGTCTAGATGGATATCATAAGAAAATTCTAACAATATCTGGTATGTAAAATGGGTTTGCTTTTCCCTTTGGCATAAATGTTGAAGGAAAAATAAGCATATAGGATACTGATGGGAAAAAACCCATGTGAATGCAAGAGCTGATGTTGAACACTGAAAATATGTTCAGGAAAAGAAATGCTAACATGGAATAATCTGAACAAATTACCGTAGAACACTGCTACTCAAACAGCAGATACTGTAAATTACTATTAATTTTCATATCTGAACCTACAGTTTCCCCTGCTTGATGGAGCTTGGTTGCGTATTCTAAATTAGTATTATTTCTCATCCTTTTTTTTCTGTCTGGAGCCCTGTGAAAACCTCGGGGAAGAAAAAAAAAAAAAAAAAAGAGAGATTTTTCTGTCCTCCTGTTTTTGTTGTCCTATTTTTTGCTGATACTGAGGGTAAAGTCGATATGGTCTTTAAGAAAAGGGAAATTAAACTGCTTTTTATTTACTCTGAGAACTGACAAAGCTGTCTTCTATGAAAAGATTATTACAGCCTATGTATCCGTTTGTCACCCCGATAAGAGCAGAGCTGTTTGGTCTCCTAGAAAGTTGCAAATAAAATAGAATTTTTCAAGTTAAATATATTCACAAGGACATGTAAATATTCATAACCTCACTTCTTGCTGTTACAACAAATTGCAATAATTGAGAAAGAAATATATTTATTTATTTATTTAATATGTGGGCAGAAAGAGCTTATCTTTTCCCAATTTAGAAAGCTGTCTTTAAGAGGGATGAAGAGTTGAAATCTAAGTATAGGCATCTCTAAGTCTTTTTGGAAACATTTAAATTCAAATTCTCTCACAGGATGAAAAAAAAAAAAAGTAGATTGAGTGTTACAATTCAACTGTTCAGTAGGGCTTACTTTCACAGTTGTGTGAACACAGCAATGCTAATGTAAGTATTGAATCCACCTGTGTGAAAAAAGCTGGATTAACAAAGCAATCTGCAAGGAGTGCACAAATCTCTGCTTGGTCTTTTTTTAAAAAATGGGAGGTGAACGTTTTGTCTTCTGCGCACAGCTTTGAAATGCATTCCTTCATTTTCCCTTGTCCTGAAACCTCCACCAGTTGGTAGGTAGCATGTGCCTATGTTGTTAGAAGTTATTGCTCAACAAATTTGCACTGAAGGTTTGCAGAACCTGAACAGAATCCCCCTGTGGTAACAATTTCAGAAAGATATTTTGATGGGAGAAGTGAAAACTTCAAATTTGTACATACAGCTTGCCACAGGAATTTTAGGGGCAAGGGAAGATGGTTGTTTACTTACATTTAATTTTCAAAGATTTATATCTCAGTTGATGGAATGTCTGTGATGACAGACATCTTATTGTCCAGGTTTGCATCTAGTGATGACATTTATGTTGCTAGCAAACTGTCCTTCCTTCATCCACCTTGATTATGGTAACGTGCTGAGCTCGCACTGTACTTCTTGGTGCATACAAGCTAAGCTATGGTGCATCAAAGGGCTGGAGAACCTGTCCTATGAGGAAGAATTGAAGAGTCCCCTTCACTGGAGGTTTTCAAGGTGTGATTGGAGAAGGTCCTGGATCACCTTGTCTAGGCTCCCTTTTCCATGAAAGGCTGGACCAGGTGGTCCTTTGAGGTCCCTTCCAACCTGGGCTGTTCTCTGATTCTATGATCCTTTGTAACATGTAGAGTGGAGCAATTTTCAAAGCTAGCTTGTAGCCATCTTCCTTTTTGCAGTGACCTTATTTAAAGGTGGAAATGGTTACAGAGCGGCCTCTTATGTGGCCTTGATGGTAAAAGTCAATGTTGTTGTCTTTAATTCTATTACATATCACATAATCTCTAGTGGGATGTTGCAATGTTTACGGCTCAGTTGCCCGTGTTTCAGAACAGATTGTTGAAGGTTGCTTTGGGAATTTCTCTGTTCACAGTGTTCAGATTTAGGAGAATACAAGCCTGATGTGCCTGATATGGCGCATTCCACCGTCTACTGTAATGCACCTGCTATACATATGGTACTTGAGGAGAAGGGCATTTAGTATACAGATATCGGGTGGCAGTAGCAATTCTCATGCTTTCATATGAGGCAGATGGTCTTGGACTTATGCAAGGAGCTGGCACTTCTGCTCTTGCACTAAGACTCAAAACCTGTTAAATTTATTCTGGTTTTGGTTCATGGATAGCCATTTTGGTGTAGGCATATCATTTGTTAGGGCGACTGTGGTGGAGGCTTATGGTGCCCTTAAATGTTTATCGGCAGACTGTGGTCACTGGAGATGTGCCTGAAATAATAACTTCTTTTTCTTTTCCCCCCAACAAATGTGTGTCCGAAGTGCATTTGGACATATATGAAGGCAATAGAAAGTCACAGAAGAGTAAAATATAATATTTAAATTAAAAATAGTTTGTAAGTTTGAATGGCCAGCAATTTTACATCAATGGGGTTAAGGGTCTACATGGGGTTGAGGGTTTACATGCATTACCAACCAAAGCTTTATATCCGCCCTTCAGAAAAAAAATCTCTCTTAAAATTCCTGAATGGGTAATTGTTTTCAAGCCTTTGAAGGTGCATCCTCAAAGTGCATGCTGAGAATTACACTAATTAATGTTCTCACTTAGGTTCTACCTTCCAGACGCAAAAGTTGTCTCAGGTTCACACTGAATGCTATCCGAATTCCCCTTACTTTAAATATTCTCCATAGAAGTAATGGTAATACACTGCCTGTTCTTTCCTGGGGCATTGGTTCCAAGCCTTCTGCCGTTACAGGTGACCTTTCAATAAGGTCACCTTCAGGATAAACTGGCTTTAAAAGAACTTCCCACTCCTTCCGCATGTCTTCGCTGTGGAAGTATCATTGCATTTAGTGCAGTAGCCTGGACCATTTGTATAGTATAAAGGTACAATGGCAGATCTTTTTCTGCATCTGAGATGCTGCTTGACAAAGTCAAGTGGAGTCAAGTCAAGGACAGTCATTAATTCACCCCGACTCTTTTCCCAGCCCCTCACATTTAGCTGGGACATGACCTACTACTGTCACAAGTCTTTGTGGAGCATGCAGATCACTCTGGATTGCAGCGAGTTAATGATTAGTTCAAACTGTAATCCTCTAACTACAGCAGAGCTGTGACCCTTTCAAAGAGATTCATATCTTTACAGCGGCGCAATGATTTCTCTAGTCTTCCATATCCGTAGGGCCAGGATTATTTTTTCTTCTCCAAAGAAGAAAACTCCACCCTTTTTTATGACCTTTTGTAGGATTTGAGTGTATTACTGTTAAGTGGACCAGCCAGTTTTAATTTTTCTTGAGTGTCTGGATTGAAAACTCTACAACCATAAGCTGCCTTCAAGATAAACCGTATGTTTCGGGTTTTTTGCCTGAAAAGAAATACTGTTTGGGTGGCTCTTCATCTGTGGTCCTCAACTATACTTCTAGCATAAAGAGGAAACTCAGCAACACAAAAAGAACAAAAAAGATACTAATGACATCAATGCTTAATATTCTAAATTCTGATGTTTTATGTGGGTGTGATGCAAATACTTACAAAGAACTTTTTGGGGAAATAATCACTGTAAATGTGCCTCTTGCAGATAAGACAAAGATTTATGGGATTTTACTCCTATTCAGGGGATCTTCTATTAAAATATTATCTTGCTGCTGAAATTTGTACAAATCTTAAGCTGAAACTAAACTGGCATTGTGCATCATGAAACCAAAATTATACTGCAGAGAAATAAATAATCCACAATTAACAATAAGAAATGCAGGGCATCTTACATACACATCACAAACAACTGACAATGCCATTCTCCAGCACACAATGTCAAGAAATCCCGATCCAGAGTCATCTCTAGTGTCTAATTATTCTGCACTCAGTTCTCGTTTTTATCTTCTCTGCTAAATGAGTTCCTGCACGGCAGCCAAAGGAAGTGGTGAACCACCCCCACGGAAGACTTTATATTTGGGTTTAAGGATACTTTTGTACAAGCTTGCTGTTGTTGCTTCAGTAGATATTGCTAATATTTCACCTCTTTCCCAAGAGGAAAAAAAAATTGTCAGTGGCAAAAGATCAGCAGTCTTGCAAGTATCCAAATTATGCATTAGGATTAATGGGATTTCCATTAAAAAGGAAGTAATATAGGCAATTATTTGATATGCTCCAAGTTACTGATGTGATATTGCTATACAAAACCCAGTAAAAAAATCCTCTGTGTTTCCTGTTGAAGCGTGTTTCTAGGTGAAAGGTTCTATGTTACTGCACTGTGGAAGTGTGCATTGTGTTGTGTCATGACCTTTCCTGGTGTATAATCTCCAAGGGCTTTCATTACTGAACGTTTAATTTAATTTGAGAGAGAAACCTGCTCTCAGACCTTGGTTACTCTCAGCCTAATACACTGGAAAAATAACACTGTCATGTACCAGCACGGGATACTTTTCTTCTTAGTTCAGAAGAGCTGTTGCTTGATGAGAGAACTGTGTGAGTAATTTCTTATTTCTCACTAACTGCTCTTTCAGTGCTCAGTGCACTTTGCTCGTTCAGGTTGATGGAAAATATTCATAAATTTGGATCAAATTTGCTGAATGGCTTCGGTCTCAGTGCACATTTCCTTTGTTCAGCGTTCTCCCAAACCTCAAACCACATAATGATTCAATACTCGTCACAAGTCGAATGAGCAACTCTCAGAATAAAAAGTATTGAAATCAATGGGTCTCACTTGAGTAAGTTAGAAGCACTGCTTTCCGGTGTGGTGAGATGGTTGTGCTTTTGAAGCCCCACTCACGATCCCACACTTACTGTGAACAATCTCTCTGAGACGAGATTGCCCCGAAAGAGTCATATGCTTTTTAGTGGCTGATAAATGAACAAACCAGTTATTTAAAAATACTTTTAATAGCAGGAAAATAGAATAAATACCTGAAGTGTATAATGACTGACAGCAACAGGATAGCTGAGAGACTGTCAGTTGGGGAAAGCCTCACAGCATCCTTCTCCTACAGGCTGAGGCTTATTCCAATGGCCCGATTCTGCCGGTTTCACCTTTCTGGAAGATTCTATCCTTGAGGCAGACAAATTGTACAAAGACCAGTGCTGAGACCAGTGTTAGATAATAGGAAACTAGGTAATAGGCTCTGCTGTGAGCCAGAGTCTCCACTGATGCAAACAGTGACCGCAGACGGGTCTGACCTTGGGACACCAAATAGCCTGATCCTCCACAACTGAAACTGAGCAGCCCTTCCGCTGTGTTCAACAAGCATTAATAGGGTAAGGAACAGAGCCACTTGCAGCTGTTTGGAGTCCAGCTCTGATAGTAGAATATTTCTAATCTCTCCACCAAGCCTGTCCACACTGGCTAGGGCTCAGAATTTACAATGCCACCAACTACCGAGACCGCAAGGTGAGCGGTCCAGCTAGCACACCAAGAATGTTTCAGGGATCTGCTGGGACCTGACATTCGCAGCCCCACTCAGACTCTCCAACTTTTACTGCCAAGTCACATTTTTGCCTTTTACTTGAGTTTAAATACAAAATGTGTTCAGACAGACTGGGAGGACTTCAATCTAGAATTTAAATAATGTGTTTCTTCAGTATCTTTATAAATGCTTAATGCCAATTTCTCTCCATTCCTGGAACTCCAGGGCCTTGTCATGTACCTTGCTTAGCTGTTGATGCTGCTACCATTAGCCATATGATAGGAAATGTGTGAATCTGTTCCATTCGAAGCCTTAAGTTTTAGAAATGTGGTAAACAAGTAAAAAAGCCCCACCTGTGGTAGCTATTTTGCAGCTTATAGTTTGAAGTATATTTCTAAGGTACCGTTACCTGTGGTGTGTGATCCCTGGCAGCACACACCCTCAATATACCCTAAAACATCTTCTGAAACAAAAGCTGTTCATAGGTCGCTGATGCCTGCTGTGGACCCCAAAGCTAACCACAGCCTTAAAATTTGCCTGGTTACTTTTGCCAGCCCAAGGTGGTCTGCTAATTTACCAAAACTTGCTGCCTTGAGCCTGAACCATAATTGTCACTTTTAAGCTAGTGGTGCCTGCCAGTTTTGCCACAACCGCAGGGGCGCTACCCTAAACTTAGGCTATCCATCCTGTCTAGACTCAAGACTATTCTCAGTCAATTGGGAAGTCAAATCAATCCTTGGCAACTCAACTTTAGTTCTGATTATTAAACACTAAGGTAGTTTTTCCGATTTAAATGTGGGCCCATAGAATAAAATGACATACCTCTGTATAGTGAAGACATCAAATAAGTGTACTTATTGTTTTTTTAGTTTATTTATGGCTACAATTACTCTTAAATGGCAGATCTAGACCCAACCTCAGCTTTTGCTCAAGGACTGTCTCATTTAACAGAGGCAGTTTTGAATGTTACCTCTTCCGTCTCTATACCCCACTCCTCTGCTGGGCATTACCACCTTCATAACTGAAGAGACACCTCTGTTTAGTCCAGTCTATCAACACTTTTTGATATTCTAAACAAATCAGACTATAAAGTAGGATGACTGTAGTTCAGAAATGCTTTTTGCTCCGTTGTTGCTGTTGCAGGAGCAGTAAAATGCAGTGAATGACCAGGACAGTCATCCAAGTGTAAAAGTGTTGTAAATATGGTTTTACCCAACAGATTTGTTCTGTTGGGCTCTAAAAAAATTGGGTTAGCAGAACTAAGTTTAGGATTAGCACTGAGGTTTGCAAGGTCTGTTTATTAGCCTCACACATTTGTTCATAAAATGAGAAATTTGTCTGGAATGAGGTCAAAACTTACACTGGCAAAATCTGAGTTGAAGTTACCTGGAGTAATTTCCAGCAAAACTCATGAGGACAACATTGTGAATTGTAAGCCCTGATATAAAAATCTGGTCTTGTAAAATATACCTTTTTCGGACGCAAAAAAAATACAGGTTTTTTTTAGATCTGTATAACTGCCAATATTTCCAAAATACTGTTACTGGGACAATTCTGTTAGGAATTCAACTGTCTGCCACGAAAAAAAGAAGGTCATAAAGGATACAGTAAAACTGGTATAGGGACGCAGGTCTGTGGACTGAACGCCAAGGGTGAGGATGCTAATTCCAGGCACATCATCTAGCAAATCTAGATAAGATGTGGTTACGGCATGTGCTCTTCGGGAAGAATGACATAGTTATTGCAGGTGGTTGGGGAAGATGGAGAAGGGCGAGTTTTCTGCTTCATAGTTTGACAGGTAAACTGAACCAGGTCAAAGGAGCAATTCTTAAAATGTGAATTAATAATTTTTCTTGGAATGTAATCCTCTGATTTACTGTTCTGTACACATCTGGTACGAACTTCATTTGAGGTTAGCAAGCAAGGTATAAGAAACAATGGTGTTATAGTTTGAATCAATCACTTTCCCAGTCATCCCCATTTGCTGTACTTTGGTGCCTATTACAAAGCAGTCTTGAAGTGCACAAAGTGGGTTTCTTTCAGTTTAAGCTAAACAAAATGTACTCCAGGAGATCTTTGTTGTGTTGATACTGATAGACATTATGTTCAGGTCCCCCTCCCCACCAAGTGTGTACAATGTGACCTTAACTCCTCCATTCCAATGGTGTTGCTCCATAATCTATTCTTCCTGGGCCATGCTCCACTCTAGTGTAGACATAGGCCACTGTTACTTTTCCAGAAAACTTGCTTCTTGTCCTAAAAGGAAAATCCTTTACACAAGAATAGAGTTCTTTTACCTTTTGACTCAAAGTTCACTTAATTTATGATAAAGTAGCCTCTAACTTCATGTAAACGAAATGAACTTGTTCTAGATCAAAAGGAGTGAATATTTAGTCAATGTGGAGTTGAATAAATGTCTTTACATATTTTTTAAGATTTCCTGTTTTGCTATACAGTTACAAAAGAAGTAATTTTGTAGCACATTTTCAGCATATCTAAAGCTCCAGTTCTCTCTCCCGTAGAAGCTGAAGCTGCCTTAACATTTCAACAGCTGTTCAGAAGTATATATTTCCTCTTACTGAAAAACACTTACTCTTAAGAAAATAAATAACAGATGTGCCTTGCAGTATTTTTGTTGTGGGATTTCAGGGAGAAAAAGAAAATAAATGCTGTTGAATTGTATGTTGAAATATTTTTATGTAAGATAAATGCAGAGTAACATCACTTGGAAGTATCTCTATCCATTCATTAAGTTATGGAATAAATCCTGCTTTTATAGATATATACATACATATATATATATGCGCATGAATATATAAAATTTGTTATGAGAGAATATGCAAGTGAGCAAATAAAAAGCATGCAAACTAACACATTTAGGACTGCCAAAATTTACTGTCAGAAGATAAATGGGACTGAAAACACGTTTTTAAAAGTAGATTGTTTTCCCTGCTGTTCAAAAATGTGATCTCTCACTTCTATCTCTTCCAGTAGGCACTAACAATATTCCCTGAAGCCACTCGATTTTAGACTTAGTCCAACCTTGGCTAGAATACTTAACCAGCTCTTGTCCTGTGTGGATTTCTCTATGATGCCTGTATGTGAAAGAATGAATCTTGTACAAGAAATATCTGCTGGGATTTTGTCACTATTTTCGTGATCCAGTGATTATTTTTGTTTGTTTGCTCAGATGACGGTGGTATCCACAGCTTTTCTTACCTGCTTATCTCAATCCAGAGCTCTTTCCTCCATAGAGGCTTTAACTAAAGCTCTACTTGGTGAGTGTGACTATCCATGTGGAGCATGTTGGCTCTGGAAGCATGTTTCTTTGACTCCGCAAAAATAGTTCTCCCAGAGATACCACTTTTTCACTGATGTAGATGAGGGCTCTGGTCTGATATAGCCTTGTTACTTTTATTTAGAGCCTCACATTCCCTGAGAGCACATGTCTTTGATCCTTTCTGCTGAGCTGGGCACATGGTGGGTTGACCACCTGGGTGCTGCTTACAGATATCTGTCTAACAAGACAGACTGAAGAAGCTGAAGGAGAGTGAGAAGCCAACTTACAAACCATGAATCCAGAGGCCCTGTTCATCCCACAGGTCAGATCAGCCTGTCCTCAAAGGTCAACAGATCCTGCTTGTAGCCCATCTTGCTTCTGGATTAAACCACTTCACCATGACAATAACATGCACTTGCCAAGAGTTCATACTTGCATGTGTAAGTTGCCTTGGGGGGGCTACTGACACTGAAGAGGCTGCTGATGATTGGAGACCTGATTAGAAATTTCCTGACAGGATATTTTTTTCAAAAGAAAATAATACTTACCACATCAAAATGAGTCAACATTAGCACTGCTCCAACAGTGACTCACTTAGGCTCGTGCTACCTTAACTTCTTGATAGTCCTTTCCATAGCTTGCTGTAGACCCACAGCAGAAAACAGAATCTTCAGAAACCTTCAGCCTGTGGTAGGCTGAAGAGAACCAGGGAAGTCTCTTGATAGGACCTTCAAGTGGGTCAGTGCATCAGGCAGAGCATTAAAGAAGTTCTGTGTCTTGTGCTTCTGACTCAGCTGATAGAACCAACCAACCAGAGATCCCTCAACAGGGGACTTCCATTAACTGACCTAGTAGCTTCCTGCTTTGATTTTACAATGTTTCCAAGGTACTGAGCTCAGGTTTTGGCATTGGCTAGCTCTGCTTATTAAATGTGACTACCTTTTCTGGGTCATACTACCAGTAATCACTAAAAACTTCATGGGCTGCAGGAACTGATCCTTAAAGATGTTATTTAAAGCCTTACAAAACCCAGGGCCATGTTTCACACAGTGCTGAATTCCTCTGACAGAGTAGGCCATCCCATGGCTTAAAAATTGTGCTAGGGATTTGATGGTTAAAAAAGTGGTGAGCACCATTTTGATTCATCGTATTTGTCATACGACCTCTGATTTGCTGCAGCATGTCCTGGTGTTAGCATGGAAAAAAAGACACTGCGTGACTCACTGTGATGCAATGCAGTGGAGAATGGAAAAGAAAAAACCCCACACAATTTAAAATGCGCAATCTGCTCTCAGTACAGATGACAATCAGTTGATCTTGATTTTTTCAACTAATTATCTGGTTCAGTTACCCATAAAAATAGGGGGAATATTCCTCCATTTCTCATGAGTAGTCGGCAGGAGCAATTGGTGTGTGCGTTTTAGTGACTGTCCTGTCTGTTTTCTTTCCCTGTATAAGTCCCACCTTGATCATTTAGCTTCATTTTAACAGTGAAGCTGTTCACTGAAGCTTCTCTTAGCAGCAGGAGAATGGTTTTGCACAATTCAGTCCTAGATGCTATCCTTCTTCCCTTGCCTTAGGACTACTTTTTCCTTTCTTGTATTTCCATTCCTGTGTCCTTGGGTCTTCCCGTGCTATTTTCTGCATTAGCTGTTAGAGTCCAAGTAACCAACACAAGCTGAAACTTTAGTACTGGCTGGTGGAAAGAAAATCTGATCAGCCTCTCAAATCCTACAAATCCCTCAAGTCTTACAAATCCCCCAAATCACAGCCTTCGGTATTGTTTTGTTGTGGGTTTTTACTGTCCATTTTCTCTAATTTTTTTTCTCTTCTCATCTCCACCCAACTTAGCTTTGCTTACTCATATCACTGCTTGGTTTTATTACTTTTACAGAGATCTATATCAATTTGAAAGTAGAATGAGCTGTCTTCCCCCCCTCCCCAGAGAAATTAGGCTTGAAACCTGCCAGTAACATCCTACCTTTAATGTTGGCTCCCTCCAGCAGTTCAACCTGACCCATAAACACCAAAGAACTTGAGGCAGGAGCATAATTCCACTTCTTCAGAGATACTAACTCTACCTTCTCTCCCTTATGTCTTTTGCATGCTAGAAGCTGTGGGCGTTAAGCCTAAGATGTTGAAGCAATCCTACAGTTCTCTATTGTTTCTTCTGAAAACATCTTGTGAAAAACAATCCGCAGACATTGTGGTGAGCTACAAGCTATGATGTAGCTCGGGGAGGCCAGCTGTTCAGAATAACACCCAAGCCAGCATAATATGTCCTTATTGTGCCTTAAGAGCACCCATCTAGGGAAGGATACGAAGCAAGTATCATGAAGTTAATTCACACCTTTGTTTACGGCACTCTGACTTCTGCAGATAGACAAGCTGTGAGAGACCAGTCATTGGCAAAAGGTATGATCTTATTCAGTGACTTCATTAGTTTTCCAGAAAGGGGAACAAGCACCACATTGAGGAAATGCGCAGACTTTTCTAAGCCAGGAGGAGTTGTGAGCTTTTTAAAAAGGGGAATACCACAAAGGAACCTAGAAGGAGTACAAACCTCAAAAGAAATGCTAGTGGTTTCAACCAATAAAAATAAAAAATACTGCATTTTAAGAAGAGTCTGAAATATGAGACAGTGAGGAGCCTAGGAGGAAGTGAAGCTGCAAAACACGACTGCAACTAACAGGCATCAAATGAGACTTGATTTTTTAGAGACATAATTATTTATTTCCAATCATATTTCCTAATACTTATAACCACACTCACTTGGCATCTCTGAGGCCTTGAAGAGAAGGCTTCAAAATATGTGGTTCGGCATTGCTGTAATACAGGCAGAATTTACTGCAGAATCAAGAGGCGCAATTGATTTTTAATGAGGTGGCACAGGTGCAAGCTACAGGCCTGCCTTACGTTTTGGCAAAACAGTTGTGTCAGTATAAACATTCAACACAATTTTGTGGTCATTATATCCACAAAATAAAACAAATAGATAACTTGCTGTATAAGACCATACAAGTGGCTCTACCAAGTCAGAGCAATGGTTCGTCTGTAACTTGGGAAAGACTAACTACAAAGCAAAACAAGAGAGAGATGTTTTGTCACTTTTATTCTACGGTGTTCCAGCATCTGGCAGTTTGCCATCTACAGATTTCCAGAAGGTGGGCACGAAGGCTGGCGGAATTACACACACGTCATCTGACTTGCAAGTTTTCTTGAATCTTTTTTTCACAAATTTGTCAAATTACTGAACCATTTTGGACAGCTGGTATTCAGAACTTCTTGTGGTAATGAGTTCTATGGTACAAATATGTATTTTTGGAAAAAAAATGCTTCAGCTCCCCCCCACTTTTGTTTAGCCTTGTGGTTGATAAAGTTGGAACCTTCTGCTCAATGCTGATTACTACAATATCAGAAGTAAACAACAAAAATGGGTGACTTACTTAATTCCAGAAAAAATCCAAAGGGATGAGGACATTATAAAGACAGATTTATGAGGTAAGAGTTAAGCTAGCAAAGTTGGAAAACTGCTGAGAAACATGATGGGAATTACCAAAGATATGGAAGTTTGGAAAAAATAAGGATGGAATCGGTTGAAATTAAGGACTTAGCCTTTTGTGTAGATGTGTATCTGAAGTTAATGGATGAAATGTGGAAAGAAAGCCTGACTGGTAATACACCTTTTAGCTATAGAAAAGGGAAATGATGCAAATCCTAGTATTTAAAGCTCTGAAGTCTAGTTGGAAAAACATTTCTCCCCTGAAATGTGGCAGATGCTGACTGTGAAATTTCCCAGTAAGAGCTGGAGATTCCGGGAAATTTATTTCTGTTTGTAGTTTTCCATTATTTTCTGCAAGCAGAGCAGTGGGAACAAGCTGAGGTTTACCAAATCTCATCTATCTGGGTGTCAGTTCTTGTTCTAGCTCTGTTTGATCTTCCATATTCTTTGCATTTTTAATTGTTTCTAAAGAAAAACTTCAAATCTGGTGGGGGTCGGTCTCTTCTCCCAAGTGACAGGCAATAGGACAAGAGGAAACGGCCTCCTGTTGTGCCAGGGGAGGTTTAGACTGGATATTAGGAAAAAATTTTACACTGAAAGCGTTATTAAGCATGGGACCAGGCTGCCCAGGGAAGTGGCTGAGGCACCATCCCTGGAGGTTTTTAAAAGCCAGGTAGACATGGTGCTTAGAGATATGGTTTAGTGATGGTTCCTGTCAGAATTAGGCTGATGGTTGGACTCAGTGATCTGAAAGGTCCCTTCCAACCTGGGCGATTCTATGATTCTGTGATATTGGCATTTCTGTAATGGTTGATTAGTGCTGCAAATACCCTATTCTTGTGTTCACAAATGTAGATTTATCATTTTTACTGAATTTCATGTCAGAAAGGATATTCAAAACTGACTGATGTATCTGAGTGAAATAAGTCTGTTGAGGAAGAAGAGAAATGGCACCAAATGTCATGAATAGAAGAGGCTTTAGGATTATCAAATTTACCTCAGCATTAGGGCGGTATCATATGCTGTATTGAGGAATGGCATTCTTCTATGGCCACATACCAGGCTAATTCTGGCTCAATTGTTTTTCAAACTCTCTCACTCTCAAAGCTCTTTTTCAGTCTTGTTTTGGTTCTACAACCCATTTCTCCCTGAGACTGAAATGCAATACCCTACTGAATTCCCCTCCTTTAGCCTGGGTGACTAATCCTCTATCCGTGCCTGCCTTGCAACACTTTAAAATATTCCTTTGTTTTTAACCGTATTGGTGGGGAGCTGGGAAACAGCCGAACTGGAAAAGGGTAAGTGCCAACACCAGCAGCTGCAACAGCAAAAAGAACAAACCTGCTACAAATACTTCTCTGACAGTGCTTAATCCCTGTAATTTCCCCTAATAGCACAACATCTCTTAAGCAGCATTTAGGCATCTCATAAATAAACACTGATCCTATGCCTGCTGCTCAGGTAACTTTTGTGTCAGGTAATAAGGAGCATTGGTTCTTAATTTATCTCCATTTGATCAGTCTTTAAAGTATGTTAGAACAGGATCAGTTATACGCCGAAATTGTTTAAAACCCAGCAGTTTACATTTGTCACATTTTAACTCTATACAGAAAGCAGGATTTTCAGAAATATATGTTATAGAATGAGCCACAAGAATAGCTCTAAGATATTTCATAAATCTTCAAGAGAAGAACGCTAAAAAAATCAGGGACAAAAACATAACTCCAGAGAAATAGATCCAAAGCGGGAGAATCTCAGGTGACAAAGATGAGAAGCAGAAGAAAAAACAAGGCCTCTAGAATAGCGTATCACCTTGCTTTCACAGTTATGAAGTACAGTTTTTCCAAAATGAAAATCCCGTAATATGAGTTGTCTAAAATTTGAGCACCAAGTATTTAATACTGCCTCCTCTATTCTGCTTGAAATGTGTTCTAGGAACTTCTGAAACAAAAGCAATAAAGCAATGGTGGTTGACAGGCCTAATACCTAATTATATTTTCAGAAGACAGTAAGTAGTTCTACCTTTCTACACTGAACCTCAAAACCAGCAGCATCTACAAGAGACCGTAATTTTTAAAATGAATTCTCAAAGGTAGTTTTTGTCTCTAATTTACAACTTGTATTAAGTTGGAAAGTATCATGGGTCATTCCACTATAATTTCTTCGGTTCAACTCCAATATGATGGTTTGGTTTTAGCAGCATTTTGTTCACTGGTAGTTGGTAAATCACACAGGATAATTGTAAGGATACAACTACTGACTTCAGGATATTCACCCTCCTCTCAAGAGTTCGCACTCGCAGAGAAAAATGAAAGTTAATCCCACTAAATTGAGAAGCAACAGAAGACAACAACACACAGAGTTCAATTTTTTGAAATTGTGGTCTTTAGCTGAGTAAAACCTGAGGGTCCTACAGTTTGAATGTCGGCATAAAACTTCCCTATTTATTTCCTAAAAATAGGGAAGTTCCATAGCATATTTTCAATTTTTTTTCAAGAATGTTGATAGATGAGATTCCTCCAGGTCTGTCAAAATATTGGTCAGCTGGATGGTTGGTGGTTCAGTACAGGGTAATATCTTAAAAATATTTTTTGACAAAGTGAGGTAGAGTTGTGAAAGAATTAGTCTAATGTCACTTCTTAACCAGCAGTGAGCTTGACTTAAAAGCAGAAACTGAAAGACTGAATTCAGTTAGAGACCTTACGTATAATTCAAGGAGTATAGCTGTTTATTCACCCATATCTTTTTAACTGAAAATTTATAGGTTTCATATGGGGCTTCTGTGCAAACAGAATGAGACCTGAAACCATACAATACAATTTTTTTTTTACCTGGTATATTTAAATAACCTGGGGTTTTTTGTTAGTTTGTTTGTTTTTTTTTTCCCCCCACTCTGGTACAAGAAAAAATGTTTAGTTTTCATTTATCTAAGAAAGTTAAAAGGAAGAGAGAAGACAGCGTATATGGGCTTAGCTTGTAAGACTGAAAAAAATAAAGCCACAAGGAGCTTTATATTAGGCATTTTTTTTCAACTTGGACACTTCAAAGAAATATAAACTAACACCTAGTTAAATTCCACTCATAATTAAGCATCATCTGAGAATAAACTATTGAAGTTATTAGACTTCCCTCATGTTGTATTGTTCTCATAGAAATGATTATACACAACTATATGACTTCTTCATAGAAAAGACTTAAAATTTAAACAGGGGGTTTAAAATATTCCATTGTGAAGAAAAAACACATTTTTTTAAATGAAGGGCTGCAGCAAATTGTCATATGGAGATGTCTACATGTGTTTGCAAGTGGGACTGTTTTTTATCTGCAGAACAAAAAATGAACCTCTTTGTTTGGATGTAATCCCTTAGAGAATAGGTTCTTTCTTCTGCTGGCGAGGCTTCAGATGCCAAGTGTCATCCATTTGTCATTGCTCTGAATTGTATTTCATAGACTCAAGAGTTGAAGAACCCACTGTGGAAGTTAGAAAATAACCCTCCTCTATTCATTATTTTCATTTTACAACAGTAAAAGACCAAAGTGAGAGTGAATTGGAATGAATTAAATTGGAAGTATTTTTATTTAAATAAGACATATCCATAAAGAAACGTCCCCAATTGTGTTTTTCTTACATAAATTACTCAATGCCATGGACACCCAAATGACAGTTTACACCTGAAGATGATTCTCATCTTCAGAAGGCAAGAAAAGAGGTTTTAAAAAGCACACCCAAAATGCTTCTTCAGTGACTTAGAATGAAGATATTGGTGAAATACAGATTATGTATGCTATTTATAGATAAAATAGCCTACAAGAAATTCAGCTTGTGTCTGAGTCAGTGATTCATGTTAAATTCAGCAAAGACCAGGAATGACAAGTAGGAGTTAACAAGTTGGATAAAATATCTAAAGTTTTTGTCACAGACTGACAATTATGGAGGCTCAATTATCCAAACCATTTCATTTGTAGTATGAAGATTATACTTATTTTATTAACCGGAAGATTCCTTTTTTTTTTTTTCCCCCTCATCAAATCCACTAGCTATGAAAATATTGATGGGAAGAGTAAGGGGAAAAGAAGACTTACTGTACTGATGAGTGTGTTAGAGACTATGAGAAGAATAGGGATGACTACCTTCTTTTTACTTCTAATGGGGAAAAATTGGTTTTATTTATTTGTATCATGCTGCTCTACTTTTTTTGGCAATTACAGGGGGGTTAAATAATATAAAAATGTGGGTCCTGGGGCAGAACGGAAAATAAGGCTAAATGTTAGCGTGTGGTTGTTTTGTTCCATGAAAAGAGAAGAAAGTATCTATTTTATTTTATTTTTCCCTCCAGAGAGTATCTGCTAGTTCTCTCATTTTCAAATACCATATTTTATACTAAATTGTTCAGATTGCTTAGCTGGGCAACTTTGGGTGATCCACTCCCTAGAGTTATCATCCCGTACAGTTACAGCGGTTCGTCTAAGCAGATATTTTTTATCCGTGGCATATAAAATCAGGTATCATGTGAGCAAAAGAATATTGTTTGTGTCATGCTCATGGGTATGTATTCATGTCCAAAACAGAGTAAGACGTTAACAGAAAAAGCAGACAAGCCTTATGTTCAACACAGTTTTGGTAATTTGATCGCATATAAATATATACATGTATTTACATAAAAAGAAGAGGGAAAAAGTTCCCCAAACTGACCAAGACTCACAAAAACTATATAAATGCTCCAAGTTTATCCAACTCGAATATGAAACAGAGAAAAGTGGATATACACAAACTGACTTTGAATAATAATAGTAAAGAGGCAGGGAACAAGTGTTTCATTTATTTAGAAGAAAACTTGATGTGTTCTGAGCTTGACTTCTATGATATTTTCAGCAACGTAGTTTTAAAACGTTTTGACACTTCAGAGATGTCCAAACATTTACCAGCAGTTCTTATGCACACAATCTTCTGTATTTTCTACATCATATTTTTCTCTCTCAACAGTTCTGATTGCTTCTGCTCCTATGGCGTTTTATTTTTCCCAAGGTGGCTATTCAAACTAGCCAAATCCCTCAAAAGTGTAGATATTCAGTGGATAAAAATTGAAGCAAAAATATAAAAAAATACTTGATTTACTTTCAATCTGAGAACATTTTTCCTTCAGATCATCCCACCATCATCCATGGACCTGGGAAAATCTAAGTTGGATCTTAAGGTTAGATATGGATTCGAGTAAATGTTGTTTCTCTGAAAATAAATATGGAATCAAATATTGTGAACGCTCCCGTTTCACATGCAGATTTCTCCACACCTGTCTCCTGATCTCAGTTTTTAAGTTCTCAAGCAAAAGGAGAAGGAAAATGGCCTGGTATCCTCTCATCACTTCAGCTGGAGGGCAGAGGGCCCACTCTTCCCTTTTTTCCTTTAATTTATCATGAACGAGTTTGCATCTGAAAAAACAAGCTGCTACTGGCTCTTTGGGGCACATATCTGTATGAACAACAATCCTTCCTCAAACTGAGCCTTCCAGTAGAAATTATTTTCCAGCATCACAAAAGGACTGAAAATAGAAATTAAAATTAATCTGATTTTGTTTGCAACTCTTTCACCAAGGCTATCACAGGCAGTGTTCACTCAAAAGGGTGATTTCTGCCTGAGCAAAGTATGAGCTTCTGTCTGAAGAAAATAAGTCATAATTTACTTTGGGAAAAAATAAGTATAAAGTCATATTGGTCTTTATTGGATCAGGAATTCAATGTGACATATTGATCTATTTTCAAAGAGTATCTGAATTAAAGGGAAATAAAGATCATGGCTGAAAGTGTATGCTTAGAAATATTAGGAACTAGGTAGTTTGAAAGACAAGGTCTTTGATGGCATGTTCTATGGTATTGCTTCCTTGTATCTCAGAAAAAATAATTTTGCACTCAATTAAGAGCTCATGTTCTAAATGAGACAAGTATTACTATTTTATGAGAGGCTTTCTGTTCACCGTTTAGGTTTCAGGCCTGTTTGTTTGTTTCAGGTGTGCTACCCGGCTTGCAGTATTCCCTGGACTACGACAGTACAGTTTCATGCTTCATAACATTCCCATTTATTTCCAAATTTAGATGTTCATAACATTTTTGATACTCTGACACCTTTCATAAAGTTAAATCAAGAATTGTTTGTTGCAGGTAACTTGAAAGCACAGCCATTGCTGCAGCAGCGAAGGGACAGTAGAGAAATTATATTTACTGTAGGAATATTATCTGGGACCTCAAGAAGGTCAGACAGAAGTCATCTTCCTGCCAGAGAAAGCTCTAAAGGAATTGCTTGTCTTAAAGACAACGGGGTCTGTAAATCACATGTAAAGTAAATAGATGAACCTTCACATTGCTGACTCATACAGAGAGACTTAAAAATCATCAAAGATAGCAGAGACGTAAGGGAAGCAAATGGATGCATTTAGATGCTGCAGTGTGTGATTCATGCACCTGGATTAAATTTTAAATGATGCAACAGAAGTAAAGACATGCAGAAAAAAGGTTGTCCCTGACCAAAAGTGAGCAGTGGTTCTCATCTCAAGAACTGTGTAAAGCCAGACTTTGCAGTCTGGAAAAGAAATGACAAATACAATAAAGGCAGAGGAAGGGAAACCTATACTACTGTGGGTGGCACAGAGATGGCAGATAGACAGCCATTATTTACTGTTTATCACAAGTCAAAAACCATAAAGTGACAATTAAGATGGCAAGTTCCAAACAGATAACAGAGTAAGCAGAGGAGCCTTATGAAAATCATGAAGTCGATAATTTGATTATGCATACATATACATATATACACATATGTATATTTACGTGCATGGAGAGAGAAAAACAGAGAGAAAGGAGATGCAACTTCACATAGTGAATGTAAGCTGTGAAACTTGTTGCTGCAACGTGTTAGGGATCTTAAAATGCTGCTTTTGTTCAAAAAATGATTGAAAAATGCATAGTAGATAAAGCCGCCTAGCTCCACTGAACACAAGCTCAGGAAGTTCATGAGCTGCTGATTGCTGGAAGAGTATGTTGTAGAAAAGTTCACTTTAGGCTCACCTAGGTTTGTACTATGAAGCTTTTTTTTTTTTTTTTTTTTTTTTTTTGTCAAAGATGGGAACCTAAACAGGGCAGAGCTGTGATTTGTCACAATAATATTGTAGCTATTTAAATTGAAATGTATGAAGAAGTGTAACCGGTTCCTATCTGTTTTTAAGCTTAGCTGTAGTGTGTATATGCAGGAATAGCTAATTAAAACTAGCTAATAAAAATCCAGGATTTCAGATAAGCATAGAATCATAGAATCATAGAACGGTTTGGATTGGAAGGGACCTTTAAAGGCCATCTAGTCCCACTCCCCCCTGCCATGGGCAGGGACATCCTCAACTAGATCAGGTTGCTCAGAGCCCTGCCCAGCCTGACCTGGGATATCTCCAGGGATGGGGCATCTCCCACCTCTCTGGGCAACCTGGGCCAGTGTCTCACCATCCTCATTGTAAAAAATGTCTTCCTTAGATCTAGTCCCTCTTATTAGTTTAAAACCATTTACCCCTTGTCCTATCGCAACAGGCCCTGCTAAAAAGTTTGTAATAACAATAACAATAATACCAATACCAATACCAATAATAATAATGATAATGATGATAATAATGATAATGATGATGATAAAAATAATGTTAATAATAATGTGGTTAATAATAATGTGGTTAATAATAATGTGGTTAATAATAATAATAATAATAATAATAATAACAACAACAACCACCACCACCATCACCATAATAATACCAAGAATAATAATATAATAACAACAATAATACGATAACAACAATAATGACAATAACAAGCAGCAGCACCGACAACAGCATGACAATAAATAGCATCTCTTTGTTTTATTTATTTATTTGTTTTTGATAAACCGTGGAAGTTTGGCACCAAGTGGAAGCGCTCTCCTCCGGCTGAGCCGGGGACCCGTTCCTGCGGGGACACCCCCGGCAGGGGGCGGCGGCGGCGGCTGGTCCCGCTCCCCATCCCCCGGCGCTGGGGCCGCGCCGCCGCCCGGTGCCGCTGTGCGACAAGGAATCGGACCCCGCCGGCTCCCCCCTCCACCCCCCGGAGCGAAACAGCCGGGATTTTAAGGGTGGAATTGGTGGTTTCCCCCCTGCGCAATTTTTTTTTATTTAATTTTTTTTTTCCAGATCTGTTTTGGTGACTGAATATCGTTTTGTATGCTTAAGAGTACGTTTTCCTCGGTAGAGACAATAATCAGACCACTAAACGAAAAAAAGGAAAAAAAAAATAAATACGGAAATGCATGTACAACCTCCTCTTCTCCTCCGAAGCAACAAGTATAAATTCATTTTTCTATGAACACAGCAAGTGTCAAATTTCCAAACGTCAGTCTATCCCACAGGAAGGGTGGCAGAGGGCATGTTTCGGGAGGAATCGTTGTGAGGCAACAGAAAAGTGGAAACCTTAGTGCTTAAGATAACCTCGCAGTCTCCTGTCAGCAAATCCCGGCTGCGCTGGGCACGGGGAGGTATCGCAGGCGGTGGCCCGTTCAGCAGCAGCGTGCGCTGATGCTCGTAGAAGCCTCGGAGAATGTAGGTGAGGGAGGAACACCACAAAGACGACAAGATTGTAAAGAAAGAGCACACTCTCCCGTTTCTGTAATTTGTAGCATGCAAAATTATTTCAGGCTGGTTTCAGATTCAAGCCAACACAGGATACACATAATAGCATGAAGGCCAAACAAATATCTTAAATAATCATCGCCTAAAAGCTCTTTGGGTTTCAGCTCAGCCTCCCAGCGCTGGCAGATTTATTTAACGCCCAAGAATTATGAGGTTTTCCTGACAAGCACATGCTTACAGTGATGTATGAGGTGCAGCACTGAACTGTTAATCCAGTTAAGCTCACAAAGAAACCTGGTTTTATAGGCGAAACTATTCATTCAACGGTGCATTTTTCTTGACTGCTACTAGGCCAAATTTTAGTGTTGATTGGAGTAGGGAAAACAGCCCATCATTTTATGTGGTGCAGATGTAGGTGTGGGTTACTGAGGTCTGCAGCTATGCTGAAAACTGCACATATATACTAAAGAAAGAATAAACTAACTTTAAAAAGAAAGTGCAAGACAGCAAAAGATCCAAAAGAAACAGCACAAGGTCTTGTTATTGCCCATAGATTTTCCCAGGAAAACGTGAGAAAGGAAGGAAATAGTTTTGCTGTTCTTTTCTTCTCCATTTATGGTAACTTTCAGCTTTGTCCTTTCTCATCTCTGACAAATCTGCTTTCTGTTGATAGTCCCTCTCAGCTCCTGTCCTTTCTCCATCGTCACGCTGCTCTGCTACTTGTGGGACTTGTCCATCATTGTGCTTTCCTGTTCCTGTTTCCCTCCCTGCAAATCCTCTGGCAAGACTTTTACCTCTGGTGAAGCTGAAGTTACAGGAAATCTTCCTGTGCTACAGTTTTATCTTGTGCCCCCGCAGCAGGAAAGCATGGAGATTGCTTGGAGCGCCAAGGGGTTTGCAGACTCCAGTCTTCTGAGTCAAGATATCTAGCACTACTGTTTGCACAAAAATCAATAAAATTGGCTGTGCTGCAGACAAAGAGAGAATGAAGCGGCTTGGTTCATTCCCAAGCAGGCCAAACAAGATTTATCTTTTTGAAAACCCTGGTTATTTTTCCCACTTTCACCCTTGTCATGCCAAGCTCCGTGTCTCAATTTCCCAACCCCTTCAGTGTTTCTATCGCTCTCTCTTCTCTACACCAGAGCACGTATTTCTTCTCATGTTCATCCCTGGACCCCTCCTGCCTGCCTTTGTCAGTGTTCAGGTCAAAAAGCTCCCTTTAATAAACACCTCTGCTGTGAGGACACGCTGAGAGATTTGGGGTTGTTCAGTCTGGAGAACGGAAGGCTGCTCGGAGATATTGCATTGCAGCCCCTTCTAGTAGCTAAAGGGACTCCAGAAAAGCGGGGAGGGACTCTGGATCAGGGAGTGGAGACATAGCACAAGGGGTAACAGTTTTAAACTGAAAGAGGGGAGATTTAGATGAGATATAAGGAAGAAATTCTTTATAGTAGGGGTGGTGAGCCCCTGGCGCAGGTTGCCCAGAGGAGCTGTGGCTGCCCCACCCCTGGAGGGGTTCAAGGCCAGGTTGGACGGGGCTTGGAGCAACCTGGTCAGTGGGAGGTGTCCCTGCCCAGGGCAGGGGGGTGGGACTGGATGGTCTTTAAGGTCCCTTCCCACTCTAACCCTTCTGTGATTCTATGTTTCTATGAAAGGTCCTGGAGGCCACTGGGTGTCACTGAGCACACATGAAAATTCCCGTTTCCCATGATTCCACACTCTATTCTCAAGCAGCTGGAAGCAATCGGAGCAGGATAGGTCTGCCCCCAAACACCAAGGATTATTTTTAATTGTTGTGTCTGTGTGAAAAAAATTTGGCTGCCTTAAAATGTGAGCCCTGTGGGAGGCCTGGTCTCGCGTTCAATGAAAGGGCGTTGGCGCGTTGGGTTGTACTGAGGGAGCACAAGATGTGGTCAGGTCTTGGATCATCTGCTCACCATGCTTCATCCACGGTCGGTCCGCGTGGCGCTGCTGCCATGCTGCTCACCGCTGGTCTTCATCCAAAGAGCTTGTGTGTGGCACTCCATGGTGTGGAAGGTCCCTTTCTCTCTCCCCTATGCTAGCACGTTCAGAGCATTACAGTCCTTCAAAGAAATGGTTGCCACAGGTTTTTCCACACAGGCTTAAAAATACATTTTTTATTGTGCTTTCTTATTTTTGGCAGTCTTGTTTTGATTCTTGTTTTCAAAAACCTGAGCTGGAGGCAGTGACCATGAATGTAGAGGTTTCGCTTGTGACAGGATTGTTGTGTTACGAGCAACTAAAACCCGACAGTTTGTCAGCTTTAATGAGAAACAATGCTGACATGGATGCCTGTAAGAACCATAGATTTTACATTTGTTTGGGATTTAATTGTTTTCTGATGGAAAAACAACTTCTTTCTCTGCTCCATTTTCACCCCTACAACATCTTTCTTATTTCCTAATCCTCTTTGCCTCTCCCTCCTGTTCCTAGTGATTTGGTAAGGACTTAGCTGGATGCTTTGAATTTTTGCCTTTTTATTTGGGAAAACACTGTGCCCGTATGAAATAAATATGCTGGCAAAACTTCCTAAGTGTTGAAGTGTTTGCGTAAATTTCCTCTTCAATTTTAACTTTGTTTGTTCACATATTATCATTTTTTTATGAGGCTGGTGTTCTTTGATGCTGTCGTGCCAAAGTTTTTCAATCTCTATCTCCTGACTGAAGTTATTGAAAGTTGTATCATGCAGAAGGTATCTGAGTATTTCACCATTCTTGGTAAATTTAGTTTGACTGCTTTTTGAAGTCGTCTGTTATAACTTGGTGAGACTTCACCAAAACCAGGGAAACTACATCAACTTATGTCACGAAAGAATCAAGCTCTGCATAAAAATGCACTAATAATTTAGAAATATTAATAGACTTTGGCATAAACAGGAACCTGTATATGGTATATGTGTACTTGTAACACATACTTTTATTTTGATATATTAAAATGTTTTTTATGTATGTGAATGTCTCTAGTACATGGCATTATACTATTTAAATAACTAAAAATGGCCCTGATTTAACTACACTTATCTCACTGTGTTTGTACTTCAAAAGAACATAAAGTGCACAGTGACTGACTGACTAAAAGGTAGTTTCAATAAGAAGACTTCCTGTTATTTTTGCAGATAATGTAAGAAAATTTAAATTTTAATAAAAAATACTTTAAAGGAGCAAAGGCATAAGTACATTTACCTGCCAAATGTGTTTTCCTCTTTGCTCTTACTGATTCTCTTTAATTTTTAAACAAAATGGCATCTATGAAACTAAACAGATGTCTTCAGGAAGGTATTTATGCCATACGGTGTTGGAAACTTCACCTAAAATTTTTTTTGTAGGAATCCAAGGTTTGTCTTCTGCATTGTAAAGATCTACATTTTGTTGAGTAATAAGGTGCACACATATCAGAGGTATTTACTCAGAGCAGACCCTGCAGGAATCCACCTCCAAAACCCAACTTTCTAGGAACAAAACCATAGAGTCAGTCATCCTTCGACAGAATGACCAGCAAGAGGTAGGTACCTGCTACACAGCGAGTCACTGTAAGGCCAGCTGGTGAGTGTCTAAGTCATATCCTGGATCAAAAAGGCTTCTGAAAATTTTCCTGTTAGGCTCTAGTATTTTACTTTGCATTTTGAGCAAAGTCTTCATCTCAAATGGGGCTAAAACCAGGGATTTTTTTCACGCTCATGTTCTTTTTTTTTTTTAAACAGTTGTCAGTATGACAATGTGTGATACTTTGAGAACGGTTATGAGAAGCATAAGTTTGTAAAGCAGCATTGTTTATTCACTTAGTTCAAGAAATATGCTCTACCTATGCAGCCTTACTCAGAAGTGACAATTTAGGGTATATCCATTTCACAAGGCCTGGGCAATTTACATTTACGATGACCGTAGATTAGTGATAACGACAGCTGGAGAAGAATCCAGCAGCTCTGATCAGTGCACTTGCTCTCGAACGTGGTCAGATACCAGCATCCAGCAGAACTTAGAAAGCCCCTCTGCTTACGGTGAGTTCAGATTAGGAATTTCTGTTCATGCTTTCTGCAGGAATTTCCTTGTTCTGACCTCACTGTCCAGTTCTGGTGTCACAGTCCTTTGGCTTTATTACCTAGAAATGGACAACCTAACCCCACAAACAGACTTCACGGATGAAAGTCAATCTACTTAAACACCACTGTTAACTAGGACAGAATTTTAGCCATGATGATAAGATTTGAGAAGAGATAATTGTTGGAATAAATTCTCCCCAAGGCAATATTGAAGGCAACTCAGATGAAGGGAATAATTGGCATATAATTGTTATATGTGTCTTTGAACCCTAAAACTGTTGAAAAGTTAAAATATTGGTTAAAGTACAATTAATTCTTTTAGAGCCAAAAGGATTTTTGTATTCAGCTAGCAAATCTTATCTGGTACTTAAATAGCCTAATTAAGAGAAACAAATGTCCTGAAACCTCAATAGCCTATGAAAAGAGGAGTTATCAAATGATTTCTTAATTTCAATAGCAAGCAGCATGGTAATTCCCACAGTATAATTAGCTGAGAAGTTGATATATTGCATATTAGAAATAATGGTTATGTCTAATCAGAATGAGTTCTTCCTCATATTTTTCCATTCCATTAAAAAGTGAAGCACCCTCAACCTAATTATGAGTGTTGATAGGTTACCATTGTGAAATGAAGAATAAGAGGCAAAATTAATTAGTCATGTTAATGAACCTTTAATTTCATTTATATCCTTTTGGTTCTTTGAGAAGAAAAAGAAGATTCCCTAACACTGCAAGGAATAAACTGTTCTTTTAATAGTTTCACTTATTTTCTGCAGGAAACAGCGGTTTTCTTGCACTTCCCCCATTACTTATTTATCTGTTAGTGCTATTTCCCTTACCTATTTAACAAACAGAGATGGAAAGCTAATATCAATGTAAATACTGGCAATGTCTTACTGTGGTTCACTGATGTGGACCTTCGGGTTTTGGAAATACACTTTCTACTCTGTAATTCAGCCATAGCTATTCAAGGAGCCCTCTTTTCTAGGCTCTCATGCTCTTTCCGGTGTTTGATCTAGTAAATCACTGCAGAAGAAACGTTTTTGGATTTCCCTCTTAAGACTTGCAGCTTCTTCTGTTTCCAAGCTCTATGCCAGCCTCACAGTCCTGGAGCTGCTGCGCCTGAAGGATAATTCCACATGCTCTTCAGTCCCCAGAGTGCCTCAGACTGTTTTATGTCCACACATGGTCTTGTTAGAACTTGTCGTCAGCGCTTGATCTCAAGAAGCGCTGAGTCAGCGCACCAAGCACCCGGGTGCTGGCAGCTGAGCCTCGACGAAAAAGCAGCCAGGACTTGGAGTCCCAGGCACGAGCATCCCCTGCTTTTGCCATTTTCCTGTGAAAGAACTCAAAAGCAGAGTCTGCCCTGCTGTTTCTCAGAGAAAAGGGATGGAAGTGCCTGTAAATAAAACAAGTTTCCAGCATGCCTTCAAGGGCTTTGAGTGTGTTTGAATATACTTGAATGCTTCTGTTTTTAAAAGAACCTAACTTGTCAGCAATTGCTGTGAGGATAAAAGAGGGGAGTTTAGTTCTCTGATATTGTGCACTGCCTGGTTGGGTTTTTTGCGTGTCAGGATGGAAGGATTGGATCGAAATTTGTAGTGCTTAATCCTAGGTCTTGAAGTCACACAGAACTGTTTATCTAGACGGGAGGATGAGATGTTCGAACATGTTAATGGGATCCCAGGGGAGTCCCTAGGTCACAGCCTGGTCAGTGTCGAAGTGGAGAGGTGTCCTGGGAGGAAGGTAAGAGAGGACAGAGTTTCTAACGAGGTGTTAGATACCCCTGGAGCATGACACAGGGGTGTAGCCAGCATCTTCTTGCCAGGACATACCAAGACTCTCCTTCAGGCAAAGGAAAGCTTTCCGTGGGGTATTTTATTGTACTTTTAAAGAATTACTCCTCTCAATTTTATTGTAATCTGACTTGTAAAACAACTTTGCTAGGTAGAATATGGTTAAAAAATAGTAGGAATTCAAATTTAATTCCTTCTGCAAATAATAAAGGATTAACTGCAATGAATTTCTAAATATGATCTGGGGAGAAAATAATATACGTGACACACAGCAAGGCATAAGAATATATTCCAAACTTTATTTCTTAGTATTCAGCACTTTTTACCCTAGCACTCAGCACCATAAAATCGTAGCTGAGGGTAAGAGGTAAGATAAATTACCCGGCAGAGAGCATAGCTTCATTCTAACAGGCCCATTTCTTTCAACAGAGTGTTGTGCTGTGGCCAGTATTGCTTCACTTTACACCATTTGTCATGAAGAAATTTTATTTCCCAAAAGGATAGAATAAGGCTTTTCCTCAGCCCTGGGACACCTTGATGCCTTGCATTTGAGAGAGCTCTTTCAGCTCCTGTAATCAAAATGAATTTAAAAGCCAATGTTTAACTGAAAGACTCAGTCTTTTATGGTACACTGAATTTCAGAGCTTTACGAGGGAAAGGGTGATTCAGCACATTTAATGAGAATTACTGAACTAGGTAAACAAAGGCTGTTTCTATTGCAGTGGGCGCAGCCGTGAGGCAACAACTTCCCATGCAGAGGTAGGTCTGCCCCTCCTGAGTGTGGGAACACGGCTACACCGTTTTCTTCAGCAGATGTTGGCCCTTTTGTGTTGAGAACATAAGCAACCAAAGATCATAAAAAAATGGGTGCACAATGACACTTTTCAGATAAGACACTTAATAATCTGAAATGCAATTAATTCCTAATCCTTTCAAATATCTTAGTACCCCAGATAAAAGACAGAGGAAAAATGTAAAACTGCTTTAAAAATAGTGACAAAGGATGAGGAGAAGACTGAGGTACTTAATGCTGCCTTTGCCTCAATCTTAAGTAGTAGAGTCGCTTGTCCCCTGAGTACCCACCCCCCTGAGCTCGTAGATAAGGGTGGTGAGCAGAATGAAGCCCCCGTAATCCAAAGGGAGATGGTGAGGGACCTGCTCCAAGAGATGGACATACACAAGTCTATGGGGCCAGACGGGATCCACCCGAGGGTACTGAGGGAGCTGGTGGAAGTGCTCACCAAGCCCGTTTCCACCATTTACCAGCAGTCCTGGCAAACCGGGGAGGTCCCAGTTGACTGGCGTCTAGCAAATGTGATGGCCATCCACAAGAAGGGCCGGAAGGATGATCTGGGGAACTACAGGCCCGTCAGTCTGACCTCAGTGCCTGGGAAGGTCATGGAACAGATCATCCTCAGTGCTATTATGCGGCACACACAGGCAACCAGGCGATCAGGTCCAGTCAGTGTGGGTTCATGAAAGGCAGGTTCTTCTTGACAGACCTGAGCTCCTTCTATGACAAGGTGACCCACTTAGTGGATGAGGGTGTAGCAAGGAGGGAGTCGGTCTCTTGTCCCAAGCAGCGTGCAACAGGACAACAAGAAATAGCCCCAAGTTGTGCCAGTGGAGGTTTAGATTGGATGTTAGGAAAAATTTCTTCACTGAAAGGGTCATCAAGCATTGGAACAGGCTGCCCAGGCAAGTGGCGGAATTGTCATCCCCGGTGGTATTTAAAGGATGTGTAGATGTGGTGCTGAGGGACATGGTTTAATGACGGACTTGGCAGTTCTAGGTTAACAGGCGGACTTGATGGTCTTAAAGGTCTTTTCCAACCTAAACAATTCTATCATACTGTAAGAAAATTAGCTGTGGAAGCTATATCACTGGTATTGTCTGCTCCTTTTGCATCCCAGATTCTTCCAGAAGCCAGTGGAGAGTTGCCATGTGGAAGGATACCAGAAACATTGGTTATTATGTGCAAACACAGAGACATAGCAATTGTAAACACATTGCTGAATGAAAATTACATAAAAGGTTGCCATTATTATAATTCAAATATTTAAATGAATTAGTAGAATGGATAGTGCTATTTTAACATACCCATTCGAAAGACCAGCTTTCCCGTTCTGCCATGTAATTCTCATATAAATTTGAGTCTCTAGTCTCACACCAGTGAGGAGAACTGATTGCCATAGATTATGCCTGATCTAACATTATTCCAGCTGGTTTAGGTAACCATAGCACCAAAGATAAAATTATATGGTCTACAGATGCTCAAGGGAGAATATGAAGTCCCAAGAGAATTCTGAAGATCTTGTCTTTTATGATAGAGATACCTGAATTGGCTCAATTAGAAGCAGGTCTTCCTTGGGAATGTCATTTCCTGATGGCACACCATATTACTGAGGGAGAAGAAGAAACATCTGAGTCAGGGCACCTGAGTTATCTTTGGTACTGTGAGGTTTTATATCTTTCAGAAAGATGAGCTAGTACCTTCACATGGTTGGCACTGTCCTATGCAGTCATACCAGCTCTAGCTGGGGATCACTTCACTTGTCTCCATTGAATTACAAGGGCATTAGTACTTCTTTCCTGTGTGCAAAACTGATATGCTAACTGTGCCTTTCCTCACTCCATTCAAAATAATAAGAAGCTATGGACAAGATAGGGGAGGCATGCAGGGAGTGATCTCCTTAATGGACACCATCTAAGAGGAGTTTGTCAAAACATGGTTTTATTTCTAGGTTGTAGTTTTTACTTCAGATCTTCGGTAGAATTTTTAGAGGTAATTTTAGAAAGAATCAGCATCAAAATTATTTTTCTGTCCCAGTCCCCGGAAAATTCTTTTATCGTCCTGATGCTTTGGAATGACCTCAAAAGGTCCTTGGCTTGGCAGAGGCATTCTGGAGTCTACCTGAGAGCATGCTGGAGTCAGGAAGAACCTCCCCCAGAGCTCTGCTGAAGAGCAGAACAATGAGAAGACTGGGGCTTCCAAGGCCTCCAGACTTGTGGAGCTGTAAAGGGGCATGTGAGAGGTGTGGGATTTTTGACCTGATGAATATGTTGGGACCTGAATCCAGGAAAGACGGGTCAATAATAGCCTTCCAGATGAGGTGGCAAGGAAACCACTAAGACATAATAGTGCTGTGTTCTGACAGAAATCGTAGTTTTCTGATGAAACTCTGTGTCAGAATGCTCTCCAGTTCTGCAAATAAATGCCTTAGAAGTAATTCTTCTCTCTCTGCTTTCCACAAATGCTCAGGTTACTTGCACAAAGGGATCACATAGACTGAAATTTAAGCAACCGCTCCAAAAATATGAAGAATTATGAGCATGCACAGGCAAAAGGATGTTGATTCAAAGACCGACACTCTCATCAAATGTTGGGATACATGCCGACTGGCTTGTTATTTTGGATCTTATGGGGGTGTTGAAAACTGTTCTTGCCTATATTTGAGATGAAACTATAGTGATTTCACACTCAGTAATTTTTTGTACTCGAATGTCAGTGTTGGATTCAATGCCTTCAGTTTAAGTCTCTGAACCTTTTACTGAAATTTATAGAAACATGTACCTGTGTTTTGGGTTTATGTGG
This sequence comes from Rissa tridactyla, assembly GCF_028500815.1. Classification (NCBI taxonomy): domain Eukaryota; kingdom Metazoa; phylum Chordata; class Aves; order Charadriiformes; family Laridae; genus Rissa; species Rissa tridactyla. The sequence continues at coordinate 6,419,647 of NC_071497.1, forward strand.
CAAGGTTCTGGTGGGCAGGGAGGACTACAGGGGTGACCTTTGTGAGAAGAGACCAGGAGCTGGCCCCAGGGTAAAAAATGCCGCACAGCAGCTGTGAGAGAGGGGAGTGAGAAAAATGTAAGAGAATCATAGCATTGAAGAATCACAGAATGGCTTGGGTTGGAAGGGACCTTAAGGATCATCCAGTTCCACGCCCCTGCCCTGGGCAGGGACACCTCCCACCAGACCAGGCTACTCAAAGGCCCGTCCAACCCGGCCATGAACACCTCCAGGGATGGGGCATCCACAACTCCTCTGGGCAACCTGGGCCAGGGGCTCACCACCCTCACAGCAAAGAATTTCTTCATAATATCTACCCGCTTTCAGTTTAAAATGGTTACCCCTCATCCTATTGCTACACTCCCTGATCAAGAGTCCTTCTCCAGCTTTCTGGTAGGCCCCCTTTAGGTACTGGAAGGGGCTATAAGGTCTCCACAGAGCCTTCTTTTCTCGAGGCTGAACAGCCCCAGCTCTCTCAGCCTGTCCTCATAAGCAAAGGTGCTCCAGTCCTCTCATCCTCTTTGTGGCCTCCTCTGGATGCACTCCAACGTGTCGATGTCTTTCCTGTGCTGAGAGCCCCAGAACTGGACACAGTGCTCCAGGTGGAGTCTCACCAGAGAGGTGCAGAGGGGCAGAATCTTGTCAGGTCCCGTGGACTTGTGCACCTTCAGGTTCTTTAGATGGTCTTGAAACTGATCTTCTCCTACAGTGGGCTGTTCGTCATTCTCCCAGCCCCTGCCTTTGCCTTCTGTGACTTGGGCGGTGTGGCTAGAGCACTTGCCCATGAAGACTGAGGCAAAAAAACCATTGAATACCTCAGTCTTCTCCATATCCCAGGTGACCAGGTCTTTCTTTTCCTTCCGGAGGCAGACCACATTTTCCCTAGTCTTCCTTTTGTCACTGACATAGCTGTAGAAGATTTTCTTTTTGCCCTTGATGTGACCCTGGCCACATTTAACTCTATCTGGGCTTTAGCTTTCCTAACCTAGTCCCTGGTTGCTTGGACAATTTCTCTGTATTTCTCCTAGGTTACCCGCCCTTGCTTCCATCTTCTGTGGGCTTCCATTTTCTGTTTGAGATCATCCAGGAGCTCCTTGTTCATCCATGCAGGCCTCCCTGGGGTTTTGCCTGAGTTTCTTTTGTTGGGATGCATCATTCCTGAGAGCAGAAATGGTGATTCTTCAATACTAAGCTGCTTTCTTGGGCCCCTCTTCCCTCCAGGGCTTTATCTCATGGTACTCTGACAAGCAGATCCCTAAAGAGGCCAAAGTCTGCCCTCTTGAAGTCCAGGGTAGCGAGGTTGCTGTGCACCCTCCTCGCTGCCTTAAGGAGCTTGAACTCCACCATTTCATGGGCACTGCAGCCAAGGCTGCCCTTGAGCTTCACATTCCCCACCAGTCCCTCCTGGTTGGGGACAACAAGGTCCAGCATGGCACTTCTCCTCGTTGACTCCGCTATCACTTGGAGAAGGAAGTTGTCAGCAACGCATTCCAGGAACCACCTGGACTGCTCATTCCCGGCTGTGTTGTCCCTCCAATAGATATTGGGGTGGTTGAAGTCCCCCATAACGGGGGACCAGGGCTTGTGAACATGAGGCTACTCCTATCTGTTTGTAGAGGGCCTCATCCACTCAGTCGTCCTAGTCCAGTGTCCTGTAACAGACCCCCACTGTAATGTCACCTGTCCCTGACCTCCCTTTAATCCTTACCCATAAGCTCTTGATCGGCTCCTCATCCATCCAAAGGCTCAGCTCCACGCACTCAAGCTGGTCCTTGACATAGAGGGTGACATCCCCTCCTCTCTTCCTCTGCCTGTCCTTCCTGAAGAGCCTGTATCCTTCTATTCCAACACTCCAGTCATAGGAGCCATCCCACCATGTCTCCGCCGATAAGATCACAGACCTGCAAGCGTGCGTACGTCTCTAATTCCTCTTGTTTTTTCCCCATGCTACGTGTGTTTGCATAGAGGCATTTAAGTTGGGACTCTGATAAAGATGACTTACTGGCTGGAGTGGCTGGAATTCCTTTGTGCTGCACTCCAGGTGCTCTCCTGCTGAGCTGTGATCTTCCTCAGGCTCTGGGCATCTTTTGCTGGCACTGGCATTAAACTGGTAGGAGTGGAATGGACTGAAGTTCCACTTCCCTGGCAGCTCTAGTTTAAAGCCCTCTTTATGAGCTTGGCAAATCTATGGATGAGGATGCTCTTCCCCTTCTTTGACAGTTGAACCCCATCAGCAGATCAGGTTTCTCAAAGCAAGTCCCATGGTCTAAGTAGCCAAACTCCTGGCTGTGACACCAATCCTGTCGCCATTTATTGATTTGCCAGATTTGACCGGCCCTTTCAACCCCTTCCCTTTGACTGGGAACATTGATGAAAAGACTACCTGTGGTCCTGAGTCCTGTATGGCCACTGCCAGGACTCTGTAATCCTTGTGGTACTCCTCAGATAGCTCCTGGCTGTATCACTCATGCCCTCATGAAACAATAGCAAGAGATAACAGTCAGTGTAGCCTCTCCACGACAAAGCAGCCCTGCAAGCTCCTGTCAGGGAGAGAGGAGCCCATGCTGGAGCGGATTTGCTGGCAGGACTTGTGACCCCATGGGGGACCCATGCTGGAGCGGTCTGTTCCTGAAGGACTGCACCCCATGGAAGGGACCCACATGGGAGCAGTTCATGAAACACTGCAGGCCGTGGGAAAGACTCATGTTGGAGAAGTTCATGAAGGACTATCTCCCGTGGGAGGGACCCCACACTGGAGGAGGGGAAGACCATGAGCAGGAAGGAGCAGCAGAGACAATGTGTGATGAACTGACCGCAACATCTGTTCCCCATCCCTCTACGTAGGGGGACAGAAGTAAATAAACCTGGAGTGAAGTTGAGCCTGGGAAGAAGATGATGGTGGGGAAAAGTGTTTTCAGTTTTGTCTTTGTTTCTCACCATCCTACTCTATTATTAATTAGCAATAAATTAAATTAACCTTCCCTAAATAAAGTCTGTTTTGCCTGTGATGGTAACTGCTGAGCAATCCCCCTGTCCTTACTTCAGCCCAGGAGCTTTTTCATCCTATTTTCTCCCCCATCACGTAAAGCAGGGAGAGTAAGGGAGCGGCTTGGTGGGTGTCTGGCGGCCAGCCAAGGCTTACCCACCAACAGATGCATATGTATATGCGCATGTGTCTGAAAAGTTGTTTTATAAACATTAAAAAAAGGTTTTATTTTCTAATGAACATTAGGCTTAAATTTACTGAGTACTTGATAAGAAAAACCAATATGACTTATTTGTCTACATCCTATTTGAAGCAATGAAATGGCCTCCTTTCCGCACCTTTGGTCACAGCTATTTACAAAGTTACAGACATTAACAAGAAAATACATTGTCATGAATGCTGTTACACTTTCTTTTCTCTTACTTTTTTCATTTAGGTGATATGGATTACTGGTTTCTCGTTGCTTCTGATCTAATAATACCTGTATATCTTCACGGCACAGGGATAAAAGCTCAACTGCTATCTGCTTTCTGTAGGCTGTTTACCGAAATTTGATTGTTGGAACCTCCAATGTTTTTTAGCTTCACTGTATTTCAAGATAAGATGCAGTAGGAAACCGATGTATTGAATTTAACTGTGATTAATTGTGATAGATTTTTTTAATGGAATGACTTTTGTGTTTTATGTATTATAAGATGTACTTTGTGTGTTCTTTCTCTAGCTGTATTAGAATTGTCTTTACTTATCAGCTTACACCGAGTTGCAGGATTTAAGGACCGAAGTGTACGAACTTCACAGCCAAATTGCTTTAGGTGTCTTGGCACTCCTTTCCTTCCACACGAGCTCTCAAATGAGCTTCTCAAACACTTTCTGTTGACTGTTTTATCTGTGCTAGTGTGTGTGCTTGTGTGTGCGTGTCTGTATGCATATAAATAAATATATCACACTGAGAAAGGTCACATCAGCACAAAATGTCTTAATGTCACATCACAAGGGTTTTTTGGATAATGGCTAAACCAGCAATGGTCTAAGGACCAAGTCTGATCACCTTTGTTACAATAATATAAGTTGACGATATAATTAAGCCTGAGAGGAATGCAAGCAATCTAAGCATGATTGAAAGGCGAAAGCCAAAACCTCTCTTGCCGTGTAGGCAAGGAACAACCCCATTAATGATTAATCTTACCCACTGACGAACAGCTGTTGGGGAAATTGTTGACTGCTCATGTTCTCTGTCACGACATAAGGACATCTCCTTCTCCAGACCGCACCCCTGGACCAGCCAGTGAGACCTACCCCAAGTTAGCTTTGGGACGCCTTACCTATGGCATACTGCCTTCTGTGTTCAATCGTATGATTGGCCGGTTGAGGTAGGCACATCTTTTACATACAAAGCTGGATGTGCCTCAGGAATTTTGGTGATCCGCGAACAGTTACTTGTGGTTGATCATGGGTTTCTTTGTGGGAGCTGGTGCGTGCAGCAGTGCAAGCATGTCATGGAAGCGTTTTCCACTGTCTCATGCCATACCCGCGGTCAGGACTGTCTCACCACGCTTAAAGAGAAAAGAAACAAGACCTTTTGGGTGCCGTCTGTTGTAAATAGCCAAGCACTGGCTGCTGAACAAACCTACATCTTTCACAATCACCTCACAGTCGGACCCTTCTGTGTGAGAGCAGGGGATGTGGCTGTAGAGGTATGCTGGAGAGGTAGAAGTAAGCCGTTTTCTTTGCTACTCTTGGTGTGAACCCAATGATTCTTGTGTTCTTGGCTATGCAATATCAGGAAGACTGGTCAATGAAGCTGCACACTGTTCCACAAACATATGGTAGAATATAGTGGTTAGGACTTTTTCATCATTTGTGGAGTCAAATCCCATGAAGCACAGAGCTTAAAAAGCTTGTCCAAGCTTCTTGAACAACTAGAGTGTTGACTGCTGGATTAGACAGAGTTCAACACTTTATTACGTTTTCTAAGATAGCTTCTGACATGTCACGTTGAACAGATTATAAAATAAATCATGGAATGATGACACTAGACACTTACTATTCCTTTCATGCATCCAGTCTTTTTGACTCAGCACATTAAAATGGGAGGTATTATGGAAAAATCCTAAAAAATAATTTTAGAAACGTGCACTTCTACAATGCTAGCTATGTAATTTACACGTTAGTACCAGGCTGCAACTAGGTTACCAGACACTATATATTCAAGATCCCTAATTCCACTGATCACACATGGTTATTTATGTTTACATCGTTATCGTTTTCACATATGTAACATCATTGTGATCCCTGTGATGTTACCAGTGTTCTTACTGACATTCTGGGTTTCAAAACAAAAACCAAAATATATGTATTACTTGACAGCAAAGCACCCTCTTCACGTATTCACATCCAAAACAATATTAAATTTGAAACCTTCCTTGTCATCTTAGACAATGTAAAAAGAAAAAAATAAAGTTAAAGGACTTCTGTATCAAAAGCAAATTTTCTCATTTTTATTTCCACCATTCAAACTAGCAAAGCTCCTAAGTAGGATTTTAGTTCATTTTTACTCATGTCACAAGAAATATCCTGACTTTAATTTGGTCAGCAGTTCTACAATCATTTTTTAGAGTACCATGAAAAGTGACAGGACACTGTTCATCACTGGGTACTTTTTCTGAAAAATGGACTAAATACTGTGTAAGCTTAGTTTTATCTATTATAAACTGTACAGTTAATAGAGAGACATACATGGTAAGATTTTGGTTTTTATTAGGCCTAAAAACCACTGTTAGAAGTAGCAGGAAAATTATAGCAGAGTATTTCTTTTACTTGGCTACATGTTAATTACTTTGATCTAATTCATGCTGTTTTTTAAATACTATAAAAAGTCTAAGATTTTAAGCACTACGTCAATAAAAGATCCAAAGGATTATCTCTGGGGCTTTCTTTACAGCTTAAAAAAAATATATGTTGTCTAACTGGGCAATAAACCACCTCAGATTTAGTAGTTCTGCTTTGAAATTTATGTAGAATCCGGTGAAGTAATTTTAGGACATTTCTTGGCATGAATCAAAACACAGTGTTTTACTTTTATGGCTGTATAGTCTTATTTAACCCAGACACATAAACTTTTCCATCTTATCTGCAGAGCATTTGGAGAACATTGTGATTTTTTTTGCCTAGGAAAATAACTTGAAAAGTCAGCAGCTATTAGAAAAGACAGTGCTGTACTTTAAAAGGTTACTTCCCCAGATTACAAAACAAACTAATGTATGAATGACAATTAAGTCATTAAATTCACAGTGATATATATTATGTGATGTGCAAACAAGTCAGTCTGTAAAATTAATTCCCCGGAAAATTTTGAAGTGGAGAAAATAAATGTTTTGTGTCAAAACGTAGCTTAAATTATAAAATTATAGATGTATGTTTTTATAAAATAGCTACCATCCTGATCCTGAAAAATTCAAAGTGTGACGGTAGCCTGTTTAAGTGCGTTACCTTCTGTCGTGGTTTAACCCCAGCCAGCAACCAGGACTATGCAGCCGCTCGCTCACTCCCCCTGCCCTCACCCCCCAGTGGGGCAGGGAGAAGAGGGAGAAAAAGAGAGAGGAAAAAACCTTTGTGGGTTGAGATAAAGACAGTTTAATATTGAATAGTAGTAGAAGAGGGAAATAACAACAATAATAATGGTAAAAGAATATATAAAATAAAGTGATACAACACAAGTTGCTCTTAGCACCTGATGCCCAGGTTGCCTAATCCGTCCTGAACGGTGATTGCAGATTCCTGCACCCAGCCAACCCCCCTTTGTCTACTGAGCGTGATGTCTATGGTATGCCTATGGTATGGTGTCTATGGTAATATTGCTTTCTTCAGCTTGTCCTGCCTATGCTCCCTCTCAGCTTCTATGGGAAGCTGAAAAAATCCTTGACTAATGTAAACATCTCTTAGCAACAACCAAAACCGATATGTTTTAACAATATTTGGTATTCTCATACCAAAACCAAAACACAGCAGCTACAAGAAAGTAACTCTATGCCAGCTGAAACCACCAGAAGTTCTTTGCTGGATTAAGGACTAAACTAACAATTTTCAAAGATGAACAAAAAGTATGACCAAAGATGTTAAAAAAATACACCAAGTGTACCATTAAAGCAAATGCTCAGTATTCAATGGATAAACATTTTTTTCTTGACTTTAAAAGCAATTTGTTGGCTTCGGACAGTTTTGTAACCTCCTTGATAATTTTCCTACTCTTGCTTTTGTCAAAGTATTGTAAAAACATTTCCAGTGAGTCTTTGACTCTGTTGTGTGCTTTCATTTAAAAACAATATTATAAAACATACTTACATTTTAAAATCCCTAGTTCTTGAAGTTGAATAAGTGTATGTTTTTGTATCAGCATGTAATAACTCCCATTTTACCTTACTGTTTTAAGTAGTAGACGGCTTCATGTCTTCAAGCAGGATACTCTGAAGTCCATGTGTTAACATTCTTTTTTGTCCCATGTGGCATGAATGTTTCACACCACAGAAAGTTAAGGTTTATTTATGACTTTCTGATCTCTGTCAATATTCTTTTCCACAGGGCAGAAAAATTAAGGAGCCTCGTGGAGATCTGCACGTTCTTTACAACACCTGCATTTTGTTGTACTTTTTTTATATAACAAACGGGGCTTAAGGAGTTTATTTGCTAGGTAGATGGATAGCTCCCCAGGATCTTTGATGTATTCTGAGACTGGTATTTCCATCTAACACATGAGAAGGGAACATTTGAGAAAGAGAACAGGTAGAAACCTTGAAATCAGATACGCTATTTCTTTCTCCATTGGTTTGACTACATAAAGAGTTGTTATTCTTTTCTCTGGTCTCTGTTGTTTCAGAATAGAAGTTTGGACTTTGATGTGGAAAAAGTTAGTTTCTTCCAAGAACGGATAATTTGATTTCCTAGGCAGGAACCTAAAGTTTTAATTTTCTTAGGGCTTGATGAGCTGAAGGACTTCACTCTTGGTTTGGTCTGACATCCAGTTTTAGCTCATAACCTTCCAGCAGATCCTTGCTGGATAAACAAGCAAAATTCAGACCTGCTATGTAGAGCACCCAACACAGTAAGAATTGTTTCCCAGTTCAACACAGGTTTGAATTTGACCTGTGTCTTGTCTTCACCAGCATTTTGAATATATGGCTATTAGATATGTGAGCTTCAAAGACCACACTTAGTTTCAGACACAGCAAAGAGAAAGTACACACCAGGCTTTGGAATATGCTGTCTAGGCTTTCTGTGAATGTTTTATTGTATCTTTACCAAGCAGCGGAGCAATATTAGCAATATTGTTAATAGCAGTAAAGCTAGTGTTATAGCTGTTCAAAAAAATCCTAATTGTTTAGAGAAAAAGGCAAAAGGAGTCCTGGTGACAATTGAGAGGGCACTATATATTTTCTTAGGCATATTAATATCAAGGGAAAAAAAAAACAAACAACAAACCAGATGAATGTGTGTTTTGGGATTTTTGGAAAAAGAACCTGGTCTTGCTATTGAGCTGAGTCCAAGATGAGAAGTCACTACTACCTTGACATAGTTACTACTACCCTGCATGCCAGAGAGGAGAAAACCGGTTTTGTTTGCTTGGCCTAGCATAGTGAAGGCTGAGACGACATGCATAGCTCTTGACAAATATTTTGGGATGATAAACACCACAGAAGAAAACAAAGCTATGTAAACCACATGACAATGTTGACATAAGAGCATGTGGGTATAACTAAGCCTAAAGACCATAAAATTGGAGCAACCTGATTTAGTTGAAGATGTCCCTGCTCATTGCAGCAGGGTAGGACTAGATGACCTTTAGAGGTCCCTTTCGACCCAAACTATTCTATGATTCCATGAAATTAAAAGGAAGTTCCTAGTCAACAGGTGGGAGAGAGGTTCTGGCCTGCTTCTGTGGGATTACTTACACAAATTCTTGTTAGTAGCATATTTTTCTGACAATATATGCTATGAGGTACTACAGTAGCATGAGGATGATCTTTTTTCTGTCGTGCTGTTGCTTCTTTAATTTCATAATACTGCAGGCAACTAAAATTTGCTTTTTTTCAATATTAATATAGTCATGCTTGGTTTGCATGTAAGTTTTTGTGTCTTCATCTTTGTTTCTATAACATTAACTATGAAATTTATTAGCTGACCTTTAGGACATTCCTGAGGGTCCCATTGGCTGTATAATTGCACAGCAGAGAACCAGCTTCTTAAAAGCTCTTCAGCAGTTCTCTTGGCATCTCATGCAGTGCCACCTCTTTCATATAGGGCCAAACTTTATCACTGGTATTACTTGATTGCCTACAGGGATAAAGAGAGAGAAATCCACTTTTTACCTTTTTTTTTTTTTCTGATTGACAGTCTTTTGCTGCATGCAGGACTTAAACCTGTTTAAAGCTAACCAACTTTTTTTACTTTCTTCTTTGCAGGCCTCCCGTATGCTTCCTCTGCTCTTTGATTATAATGGCAGTAATATTGTCTTCCTTTCAAATATGCTGCCTAGGAATGCATTAAAGAAAACTGCCTGTCTTTTGTGCTGTATTTTAAATCAGATAATGTCACTATTTAATTTTTTTCAGCTCCAGATAATTTTCACTTGACAAAATAGCTACAAAGAAAATCTCCTTCTCTTAATTGCACACCACATGGGTATACTGGATAATGTACATTTCTCACTCAGCACACAAGTTGTCTTTCTTTGGCCTAGATAAGTTGTTTAAATAAAGCCAGACCTGAGGGGAACTAAACCACCGTCATTCTTGAGGGATGCAGGACAGAAATCCCTCCGAAGCAGATCGGTGGCATTCACTGTTAAGTTCCGCACAAGCTGATTGAGAACGGTTTATAAAGGCCCTTAACTCCCTGGACTAAGGTGGTTTTCCAGGTAGGGTCACATTTGCCTGAAGGCCTTAGAGGTCTCCATCATTTGTCAGTTTGGTGAAAGTTGTGTCATCCCCCACCTTTTGGCAATGAAAAATGTTGTTTCATAGGGAGAAAAATGAAAACAAGGAGATTAGATTGGAATAAAGAAAATGACCAGATATGTCCCGCAAATTGATAGTCATGGGATCAAAACTAATGTGCTATAATTTTGACCTAACTGAATAGTGCTTTTGTGGTGGAAGTGTGGGAAATGAGTAGTTACGAGTGGTAAGCAGGGAAATGAAAATTTGGCATTCCAGTGCTTCATCCCTGGAACAGTATTTTTCCATAAATTTCTAATGTTTCCTTCATTATGCCAAGTATGTTTGGAGATGTTGGACCATCTGTATGAAGTAAAAGAAAGGTATCCCAAATCTGCCCTCCTTTTCTATGTGTGTTTCTGCCCTTATATGTGTTGTCTGCCCTGACAAAGACAGAGTAGCAAAAATGGGATCACATTATAGGCAATGACACATAGCCAGTCTCCAGCACAACATTTTGTATCAGACCTTCCAGCCAAGACCATCCATCTACAGCTGCTTGAACACCTTGCACAGTAAGACCATCAACAGAAATCCTGAATTCTTTTACCTATACTGGCAAATTGCCCTCATATCAGTTTCACCAAAGGGAGGGAAATGGTTTGTCATTCTTGCTTCAGAGCTGAACAGAAGTAACTTTTTTCTCCAAATAGCTGACAATTCACAGAATATCACTTTGGTGGTCTTTCTGGGGCAAGAAGGAAAATCAACCCTTTATGATTCTCTATTTTAGTTTCTGATCAACCTTTTAATCTTGGTTTTAAAACTCATTTTAGTTCCTTTCAATTTGCTTATGTTTACTAACAAACATGACACAGATTGTCCTGTTGTGCTCAATGTGCTTGCAAGCAGATGTGGTCATAGGGTCAAGATGGGGTGGGAGGAGACCTCCACAGTAAATCAAGTCTGGACCTTGCTAATACCAGCACTGACCTCAAAGAGAGACGAGGTTGCTCAGGGCTTTGTTCAATCAGTTTTGAATATTCCCGAGGATGAAGTGTCTGTGACATCCCTAGTCTGGCTGTCATTGTCTCTCAGCCACTGTGGTTGAAACTCTGATGATTCTCAACCTTCAGCTTTCCTACTCATTCTGCTGCCTCAGGAGGTCTGCAGGTTGCCAGAGGGACAGGGTGAGATATTATAAATTCTATATTAAAATTAAAATTTATAGTAGTGTAGTAGAGTAGTTAGAAGTCCTCTCTTGAGTTGCACTTCGATTCCATTTCTAGATTAACAAAAAGAACCCATTTTACCATGTTAGTCTTTTTTTTGATATTTTTTAACTTTTATCAGGAAAATAGATTGACTGGTGCACCTTTCAAAGCAGAAATTGTTTCTATATTCCTAAAAACTAATTTGATGCAACTCTTCAGTTTATGGTGCAAGACTGAGTGCTGAGGACTGAAACCCAGATATCTTCTTTCAATTGTAAGAACAGATCCAATCGTAGAAATAGATCCTGTTGTAAAAAAATAGGTCCATACGGAAGAAACGCAATAGTGGTTTTAGTTGTGATTCCTGTGCCTGTCTCTTAAACAAAATAGCGCAAAACAAAGCATATAGAAGGGCAACAGAAATGATCCTTATACATCTTGTCCAACTTTTAGAAGAATGAGAAGAGCAGAAACTAAAATTTGTTATGTTGTGAAAATAGAAACAGTGATGTGTAGGTTTGTAGTTTGCATAATTCTCTTGCTCTGTGGTTTGCACAATTAATGGTTTTCATATTCTTCTTTTTTTTTCAAAGTTTTGACAAAATCTCCTTCTCCAAACAGTTTACTTTTTTTTTTTTGTTTCCAAGTGGAAATAAAAATTTACTTACAATTCATTTATAACAGTGAAAATTCTATTCCAGAATATTTTGTTCTCTTATCTTTTATCTTAAAAACTATTTTAATAAAGACTAATGAAAACCTCAGGGTCCTCTACGATAATGGAAAACTAGAATGCAAAATGACTCATTTATTCAAACCTTTCCTGATACTAATCTGTGAAGAGATAACAGTAGTATATTAAAATTACAGACAATATCTACTGTGCTAGGAAATTGGATAAGACATTAAACAGAAGCAGGCTATGTTAGCATCTTATTCTTGATTAGCTTCCAAAAAATGTAGTTGATTGTGTCTCCATAGCACAGTCTGGTTGATGTGGACTGGGGCAGAATACGGACCTTTCAAACAAAAGAACTTCTTATACAGAGAGCACTATAAGAATAGGAAAATTACAGGAAAAGAACTTTGCTAGTAGATAGTTGATTTTTGTCTATTGAAAACTAGGTCCATGGGTTCTCTAAAGCACCAAGCACTAACCCATCTGAAAGGGAAAAGGAAACTATTACTGCTTTAATAATAAATCTCCCAGATGTTCTGGTTTAGAAAAATCTACATTGGTGCACACGGAATGTATCCTTCTATGCTTGAAAGAGAAAGACTTGAAACCAAAAATCACTATTAGCCATCACAGTGGATGTTATCACGTTTCCCTGCTGACTAATAACCCTTTAACCTTGGTAGAGACGGTAACGCGATGAAATTGCTCACTCGTCACCTGCTGACTTTTTCTGACTTCATCCTAATTGGAAATATTTTATTTCAGAAATCAAAATGTTTTTCATTAACAGCACTTAATTATGCACTTTTTTCCCTTAAACTTGTTTTTGTTTTGTTTCGTTTTGTGTATGTTTTTCTATATTTCAGTTCAGCCACTTTTACATTTAGTTGTAAATATCCACATTAATTTCTGGTAATTCTATTACAGCCTTTTCCCATTTGAATGGGACATGATTTCTTTATGGCAATGAGTGCAGTTCATAACCTCTGCCCTTGTTACAACCACCCAGGTTCAACTTACTCCAGTAACATCTATAGCCTTAAAACAAGCCTTCATTCACAGAAACACCTCCGTCAAATCGCAGTTCCATGAACTGCCTGACCTGGTCAAACTGAAACCACTACACCTCACCTCTGTCACTGGAGGATGGGGACGAAAGGCTGCTGAAATCCACCGCTTGAGGCTGCAGGGAGGCTGATGAATTTCCTTCTTCAAAACAACTAAATGGATGAAAAATATCACTCTTTTCAGCTCCAGAATTCAGTCATCTTGCCTATTTGCTGTAGGCTTCTAATCAATGTTAGTTTTACAGTGTGTTTTTGACCTACCTTGTGTCACCTTTAGAAAATCTGACAGCAGTAGCACATATTTTAAGACACTTTGCACAGCGGGTCACCGTGGCAGCTTTGTGAACTGCAGAGATCTGCTGAGCACAGAGAGCTTTTGCAGTTTCTGAAAACAAGTGTATTTTGTTGTCTTACTGAGACTCAAGCCCCTCTGAAAATCTGCTTTTCTTGTGACAGGTTGAGTCCAACAAGGTATAAAGAACCTTTTATCAACATTTCTCTGTCCGTGTCTAAAACCCCGTTAGCCTCCCTTGCTTTCTGCTCTACTGCAGCCAAAGAAAGCACAAAAGGAGATGCTGTGCTGGCTCTCAGCCCTGGGGAGGTGTCTGAGAAAGATGCCCATCGACCTTGACTTCCTGCTCTAAGTACAATGAATTGCAGAAGGGCAAGGAGTACTCAGGCAAACAGCTAGAAAAATAGAGAATTAAACACAAAAACCCCAGAGAGACTGTGTCCAAATATTGAATCGATCAGTTTTACTGTTTCTTTGATTCGAAGTTACAGATCTTGAAGGCTTCTCATATTATAAATTGATGGTGGAGCGAGGCATCTGTGATGCAGTGATGTCTATTTACAAAGAATGTACTGAATCCCCTTTGTCTGAAGGAAGAAAAATCAAATGACAGCAGCTAATCCCCTTGCTCACAGTCCCAAGCTGTTCTCATTCGATAGATAGCTAAAATCTCTGTCTCCAGGCTGACACTCTTCTGTCTTTCTTGGTGTAATCCAGCTTTCCTTTTGCCTCTGTGTGTGTGCCCCTGTGCTGTTTCTGTAGTATTTTTCCTTTGAAGAGGCACACACATTTTATTTCCACATTTGTGCACAGCTCGTGTACAAATGTATTAGTCTCTCAGCGTCGCAATACCAGGAAATTGTATATGGAGCACTTGCGGTAACACTGAAATGCTCAGGCTGAAGGTGCCTGTTCATATCCCATCATAGTTTTTTTGAGTTTATGTAAAAATCTTAATTAAAGTGAGTCTAATTTATTTTTTCAGACCTTGTGTTACCATAACATGATCCGTTATGTCTCAACAGAAGCAGCTTCACACATCTGAAACCACCTGCAAGCTCTGGGGTTTGGTGTTTCAACAGCAGTGCAAAGACCAAGCCTTTGAATGGCGTTATGAATACCAGGCAAGACATAGTTTTCCCTTTCTGCTTACGGAAGTCCTTAAACCTTCTGTGCTTCTTATCACATAAGGAATGTAGTACTAGACTACCCTGCATACAAATCTGATATTCTCTTTGTGAAAGGGACCAGGAAGTGAAAATATACACCTAATCTCATTATGCATAAGAAAGGACGAAGTGAGAAGAAAGAGAAGGCTACGAAGGATGGGATGGGGTTCCCCCTCTAGCCTAGGAGAATTTATTTAAGAAACTGAACGGAGCTCTGGCTGCATTTTTTTAAGTCATCATTCCTGGAATCTGCTCTATCAGGGCAGAGTCCCTGTTCTTAAAGCACTGTTGGAGTAATACTGCCAAAGATCCGGGGGGAGTGGGACACAGAACGGCATCCAAGGTTTTTGTCAAGATGTGCCACATAGGTGAATGGCTATCCCACTCTTCTGTGGTGGCTTTGTAGGTCAGAACCACTGATCCATCTAGTTATTACCACTATGACTGCTGAAACTTAGAAAGTGTTATTCCAATTTATGCACAAGCTGCCTCGCACTTTCCTCCGTGTACATCTTTGTGAAAGCCAGATAGAAATCTGTCTTTAAACTTTATTCTGTTTGAGGGGACTTCTCAGTGTTACTGTAATAAGAGCTTTTTCATTCTCTATTCCATCTTTGTTTGTTTACCCCCATTCTTCCAGTCAATAGGTCAATACATGTAAACCAGAACAGTATAATAATAAAAGAAGAAAAGACAGCACACACAGTGCAATTACTAAACAATCCCACATGCATAGTACAGAAGGCTTCTCTTTCATGGGATGTATCTAGCAAGCTTATTCAGATTCTCCCTCATACTCTTCATCACTGTTATCATGTGGCTCAGCAGGAAGCTAAAATAAAAAGCATAAGGAGGGAGTACCTATAGTGGGAAAAACTCATAATCACAACAGCTTGAAAAGAATGTTTTCCAAAGTTAATATATGTTCTTTTTAAATAAGAAAGTTAAAAGTATTATGCTTCAGGAGCAGGAATAAAGTTGAGTCTTGCTGCCAGCCACATGTAGCTGATGTTAATGAGTTGTATTTACATGTAGCTTTCATGCAAGTTTTCTAAACTCGTTTTTTTTTTTTACCACTGTAAATAATAAATGTGAATAATTATTTATATATCTTTTCAAAACATATTACCAAGACACTTATTGAAATCTAAGTGCAAAGATGTAAAAAGCAGTGCTGAGAATGCAAAGTTTCTACTGGTGGACTGTTTACATTAACTTTGCAAATGCTGAGTGTCTTGGATTAAGTCATATTACTGACTTAACTAGAAATTGAGCTATTTACCTCCAGAAATGCAAATTTGGAAGATTTGATCCCTTTCTGTTATAAATTACACTTGGTATTCTAACTATATGTGAGCATCTAATTCCCAAAATGGCCAAAACACCACCTAGGAAAAAAGGGCAGAGTCCTAAACCTGCTGAAATCACTGATATCTATTTATTGCACTTAGCAGCATTAGAATTTCCCTTTGGTAGTTGCTCATTTAACACTAGATCAAAATTGAGCCATAATCAAGCCACAGCCTTAGCTCTCCTAATTAGTCTGGGTAGCACTCCAAAATTCTGTGACTAAACAGCTTCTGCAATACAGTAAATGAACCCATTTACCGCGCTCCATACAAACTCCTTACAAACTCTGGATTATTGTCATGTCCTTCATGCACTGTCAGAAGAGCTGCGAGAGAGCTTCACTGCCATCACCTCTTGCTGGGGATGGGTAGATAAGAATGAAATATTTGGGCAGAGGAAATATTTATTAACGATTTTGTTGAAATGCTACCTGTTTAAGTTGTGAAAAGTGAACAAATGTTGAAAAATGTCGTTAATTTCTTCTTGATTTGATCTCAGTCTCCGTTTCCCAACCTGACGGAAAATATGTGCATTATCTATAAATAATCTGTAGCTAATTTTTAGATTGCCTATGCCTCACTAAAAAATGTTGTTTAAAAGCTTAAACGCATTTATATTGCTTTTTATGGATGGCTTCCAGGATGATGGGTTTGATGAGAACTGTAGTTTCCAGGTTGTCTGTCTTTATAACAAGGCAAGCTTTCTTCCCTGGGCATTTTACTGCTTAGATCTCAGCCTCACCGAGAGCGCTCATTTGGAGCCGGGGAAAGGTAAATAGCAAGGTGGAGATTTCGGGCTTCTTTTGTCTCTCTAACTCCTTTTCTCAAGATCGGGAATCAATGAATGGAGCATCTCTGCTGCAAATCAGAAAAATGGGCCAGTAAAACGTGGCCTTGAGCTGTTGAAGAAAGACCCTTATTCTTTTTCCTGCAAAGATTTCACCAGTTCTGTTTCCTGCAAGAACAGCTTTTTTAAATGAAAGTTCTGTTTTAAATCTCAACAAACAGATGTTAACAAATTTGCTATCAATGTGTTTTTCTTGTACCTCTCCCTTCTCCTCTTCTATTGCTTTGTTATAGTTAAAAAGGGATGGAAGGCTTGTAATACCGTGTAAGACTGTGCCTGTCTGCTGATTATCCTGAGAACCACATCTGGCCTTGAAACCCTGGCTGTTTTTTTTTTTTTTTTAAATTGTATTTAAATTGGCGACAGGGACATTTTAAGTTAAATCTTAGCATTTTCACTGCACTTCATGTCATTCTTCCAAACTTAATAGCTTATTACTGAAAGCTCTGCGGCAGTCTGTGTGCATGAAAGAACGCAATGTACTGCATGGTCTTTAGTAAGATGTGAACAGCAGCCTGAGGAAGCTGCCATGTGTGCCCAGAAGCATGTTTATTTGCTTTTTAAAACCAGCAAATTACGCTAAGCATTTTTTAGTGCTATCCTACAGGAACTTCTGCAATATTTCCATACTTAGAGCGGATCTAGGAGCACAGCAGCCCTGGGTTCCCCTCTAAGTGACAGCCCCGTCACAGCAGCTGCCCGAGAGCAGTAGGCAGTAGGACTTCAGAGCCCATGGCTTCAGCATTCAACCTTGTCTGGGTTTTCTCTGTTTTATACCATGAAGACATGAGGCTGGAAGTCCTTGATCTAAGTGGAGTTGATGCGTTGCTTTGCCACAGAACCCCCCAAAATGCTGTGCGCCTCAGCTGCATGTAGTTCGTGTTTTAGGTATGAGTTGCTTATTTCACATATTCTGAAGTCTTACCCATGAAGATGTTGCGCTAGAGCTGTTTGGAGAATCACTCGGCTCTCATTCGTAATGGATATTGCACTGACATAATTTGATCGGTTTCCATGGAATTCCTCACCCCAGTGCGAGCGGAGAGGCACAACCCAATTTTATAGCAGCTTCAAAAGCTCATCAGTGCTTAATGGTATCCTTTCCATATGTGTTTGCCTTCTCTAGAAATTAACTACAGCACAAAACTGGAAATAATCATGTCAGCAAACTGTTAAGATTTTATAGCTTATTTTAAAACTTTATGTACTGATTTATTTTATAATGCTCAAGTATAACATGCTCATATCATTGATTTAAAAAAACAACATTTATTGTTTCGGCTGTCTGAGATGCCCTACTTTGAGACAAGGCATATGACTTCGCTTAAAATATTTCCTGTCTGAATACATTTTAATAAACAAATAAACCACTTCAAGGGGTAACCTAAATAAATCAGTAATAAATAAACCTCTTCAGAAAGCAACATCTGGTACTTTGAGAACAGGATATTTTAGTTAACGAAGATGCAATTCTGATCCCGGGTACTGGTGTGTACATTCGTAAATGACCTCACTGTGACACCGAACAAAGCATAATAGTTTAAAGCAGGCATTAAGGCTGAACAGTATCCAGGAGTTATCTCTGGCTATATTGCTAAGGGTACTTAGGAATGATTATAGTGAACACCTGGCTCATAAGTTACATATTATTAGTTTGCAATGCTGTTTATCCAGTGAAGCTGGATAGCATCTGGTTTTCAGCCACGTTCTGCTTTTCCTCCAGATTTCCCTCTGAGTAAATTAAGACTTTGGGGCCGATATGAGTATGGGAAGAGAAGGACCTAATTGACTTTCCCAGCATAGCCCAGTAAACCGCTGTCCTGATACCTTTAAGCTTTTGGACCACACAAAATTCGTCTATTTTAACTATGGTATGTAACTGACCTCTGACAAGGTTTCCCTCCTGTAAACCTCTTCAAATACCCCACACCTAGCTCTCCTCCCTGTGATAAACCACCCCCACAAAGAGTTATTTTGTGCCTTGCAGGCATTTTGGAACAGATTTTACATACTATGGATGCTTTTTACATATTAGAAATGGTTTCAGGCATTAAAATGCAGGCTTACAAACAAGCTGAATGCATAATAATTGTAGATCTTACGGATGTGTTTCCTGTAGATTTTTACCTACTTATCCTTCAACGGGATGACAGTAATTAGAGATAAAACACTGGTGATCTGACTCAGTGCACATACCAGTGAAAGAAGTGTCTCACAATGATTTTAGCATGCTTTGGATAAGTATCATCAAATTCCTTTTCATTCAAAGAAATATTAATATTTCCAGAATGAGGAAATGGTACCAGTCTGACATGAAATGTGAGGGTTTTTTTATTTACATTGTAAGAGTCGTCTCAGCCCAGGTTTTCTCCCATAGGCCACCTCTAAAAAAACATAGAACACCTCTTAAAGCCAGTGCTATAAAGAACTCTTGGTGAAAAAAATCTATTTGTTTAAAAAACCCCCAAGAAATATTTCTGTCTTTCTTTTGGTAATTACCCCCCTGTTGGTTTCCATCTCTTAGTGACTCCACGTCTCAGTTTTCTTGCTGACTAAATAAAGTCATTTACATATCCTATACTTTGGAATAAATGGAGAAAATAGTAAGAAAAGTGATTGTGGGGAAAAATAATATGGACAATCTATATGGGATCTGCTAGGAGGAGTAAGACCATCTATTCCATAAATGTCTAGATAAAGATTATGACGCTGCACTTCCACTTGGTTTTGTGAATATATTTCCACATATTCTTAAAGGCAGGAACATTTTCATAGAGTTATAGAATTGCCTAGGTTTGAAGGGACCTTTCAGATCATCTAGTCCAACCATCAACCTAATTCTGACAAAAACCATGACTAAATGATGTCCCTCAGCACTATGTCTACCTATCCAGTGATGGTGCCTCCACCACTTCCCTGGGCAGCCTGGTCCAATGCTGAATAACCCTCTCAATGTAAAAACTTTTCCTAATATCAAAACTAAACCTAGCCTGTTGCAACTTGAGGCTGTTTCTTCTTGTCCTATCACCTGTTACTTGGGAGAAGAGACTGACCCCCACGGCTCTACCACCTCCTTTCAGGGGGTTGTAGAGAGCGATAGGGTCTCCCCTCAGCCTCCTTTTCTCCAAGCTAAACAACACAAGCTCCCTCAGCCGCTCCTCATAAGACTTGTGCTCCAGACCCCTCACCAGCTTCGTTGCCCTTCTCTTGACACACTCCAGGACCTCAATGTCCCTCTTGTTGTGAGGGGCCCAAAACTGGACACAGCACTCGAGGTGGGGACTCAGCAGTGCAAGTACAGGGGGATGATCACTGCCCCAGTCCTCCTCACCACACTGTTCCTGATACAGGCCCGGATGCTGTTGGCCTTCTTGGCCACCTGGGCACACTGCTGGCTCATATTCAGCCTTCAGTTGACCAAAACCCCCAGGTCCTTTTTCACCAGCTCACCAGCCATTCCTCCCCAAGCCTGAACTGCTGCATGGGGTTGTTGTGACCTCAGTGCAGGACCTGGCACTTGGCCTTGTTGAACCTCATACCATTGGCCTCGGCCCATCCATCCAGCCTGTTCTGATCCCTCTGTAGACCCTTTGTACCTTCAAGCAGATCAACACTCCCACCCAGCTTGGTGTCACCTGCAAACTTACTGGGGGTGCACTTGATCCCCTCGTCCAGATCATTGATAAAGATATTAAAGAGAACTGGCCCCAGTATTGTCCCCTGGGGAACACCACTCATGACCAGCCACCAACTGGATTTAACTCCATTCACCACCACTCTCTGGGCCCGACCCTCCAGCCAGTTTTTTACCACGCTAAGCATACGCTTATGGGCAAGCCAAGCCATGGGCAGCCAGCTTCCCCAGGAGAATGCTTTGGGAAATGGTGTCAAAGGCCTTACTAAAGTCCAGATAAACAACATCCACAGCCTCATCCACTAAGTGGGTCACCTTGTCATAGAAGGAGATCAGGTCTGTCAAGAAGGACCTGCCTTTCATGAACCCACACTGACTGGACCTGATCGCCTGGTTGCCTGTGCGTGCTGCACAATGGCACTCAAGATGATCTGTTCCATGACCTTCCCAGGCACTGAGGTCAGACTGACGGGCCTGTAGTTCCCCAGATCATCCTTCCGGCCCTTCTTGTGGATGGCCATCACATTTGCTAGACGCCAGTCAACTGGGACCTCCCCGGTTTGCCAGGACTGCTGGTAAATGATGGAAACGGGCTTGGTGAGCACTTCCACCAGCTCCCTCAGTACCCTCGGGTGGATCCCGTCTGGCCCCATAGACTTGTGTATGTCCATCTCTTGGAGCAGGTCCCTCACCATCTCCCTTTGGATTACGGGGGCTTCATTCTGCTCACCACCCTTATCTACGAGCTCAGGGGGGTGGGTACTCAGGGGACAAGCGACTCTACTACTAAAGATTGAGGCAAAGGCAGCATTAAGTACCTCAGTCTTCTCCTCATCCTTTGTCACTATGTCATCGCCTTCATCTGATAAAGGGTGGAGTCCTCCTTTTGTTACTAATATACTTATAGAAACTCTTTTTATTGTTCTTAACAACCAAAGCCAGGTTAAATTCTAGTTGGGCTTTGGCCTTTCTAATTCTTTCCCTGTGTAGCCCTACAACATCTTCGTAGCCTTCCTGAGTGGCCTGCCCCTTCTTCCAAAGGCCATAAACTCTTCTTTTTTCCCTGAATTTTATCCATATCCCTCTGTTCAGCCAGGCCGGCCTTTTCCCCTGATGGCTTGTTTTATGGCACATGGGGACAGCCTACTCCTGCACCTTTATATTTTAAATAGTGATACATTAAAGTAAGACAAAAGAGCTGGGAAACATTGGCCAGTGATTGTCTGCATTAAGAATTTTCATACATTGATGAACAGAAAGGAAAAGCATCATCAGAAATATCAAAGTAGATTAAAATGTTGATATCTCTTGGTTTGCAGAGCTGTTTAACTGTGAAACACTTATCTTCCTCTCTCTGAAAAAAAAACTGGAGATTTTACTGGATGTGATAATTGAGCCTAAAGAGTCTGTATTTAGACAACAGACCTTCACTTCTTGAGCAATAGCCCATATTTACTTGAGCCTTTAGGACAACCAGCAGTGACTGAGGGGTGTGTACTATCAGGCAAGGACATGGGGTACTCCTGGATCAACTTTTGCTAGACAGCTTTCTCCTTTTAACTGCACAAATCTGCCTACATCCTTGCTCTGTTTGAAGTACTGCTGAGACAGAATGGCAAATGTAGGATACATATAGTACAGGCAGATAAAAAGATAAAAATTTCACATATTACTTTCCAGATAATAAATATAAAAGTTTTTTATTTCCTTTTTTGGGGGTGTTGCTGTTCTCTTCTTCCGTGCTAGGTTTGCATCCTGACTTCCTGGTTTTTCTTAAAACTTTCTTTTGGCCTTTTTTTTTTTTTTTTCAAGCTCTTTAAAATTTCATGCCCTTGGTTTGAAAACGCATTGGTAGAGCACCATGCCTCTTCTGTGTGTTTTGCTTGAGTGTCTGTAGCCTGAACTCCATGTACAGGCACACAGTAGGTGTGTGCAAATCCCCCCCAAAATAGATTTGCTACTGCCACCTGGGAAGTAGCTCTAGTTATCCTTCAGATTCGAACCAGCTTTCCTTCTTGAAAACACGTATGCCTGTATTATTTTTTAGATTTCTCTTTTGTAACAGGATGCAGCACAGGTAAGCGATGCAAGATGACAGGGTAAACCTGTAAGGATGGAAAACTTTTACCTACCAGAGATATCTTCTCTGCAAATTTTACAGCTAGATCAGTAGCAGTATGCACCACAATTCAGTGAGGTGAACTGCGAAAGCTGGAGATGAATAATCTTGCACTGGGTGGTTATTTATTGACTGGAAAAATGTAGTTTGACAAGATCCACAATTATATGCAAACCTGAGATGTTTTTTCTGCATAACTGGGCTAGATCCGCTGACATCCTCCCCAAAACTAATTCAGGAAGAGAGCTAGTGATCTTGAAGCAGAGTTTTGTGTAGGTAGTAATTTCAGCTCAAAAAATGCAATAAGAATTGAAGCTGAAAGTACTTATTTCTGTACAAAGTGATACAGCTAACAGGGTACTGAATATTCTGGGATGACCTTCTATCACATTTTCCTATAGAGCATTAAAAGTGGGTTTGAGGAGAAGGCCTCTAACATGGGGTTACAGAGTCATCCTCACCCCTTTCTCTGATTAAATGTTATATGATATAAAGCTGCTCCAACAGATAAGAAAGTGCCATAGCCCAGTTTAGATGTTACTGGGATATGGGTTGTCTTGCTCCAAACCTTTGCTCTGGGACAAAACAAGAACATCTTTCAGATGAGGTGAAGTTAAAGTTATTGGCCCAGGTGGCTCTCCAATGCTGGTTTTGTGAATAGTGACTTTTGTATCTACTGAAAGACTCTTCAAAATAAAACAAAAATATTTTTTTCAAATATATTGGAAAAATTTCCATCTAGCAAGCTGAAAAAATATGTTCTTATTCAGGATGTCCGAAATATGTCTTTCTCATTAAACTCCTTTTTTAAGTTATATTCTTGTTATTTGAGTGACACAAATAAGAAGTTTTTTTAAAAAAAACAATCCAAAATTTGCTGTTGGTCAGTAAATAAACACTAAAATATGGTTTTGTGCCGTTAGATCCTTTTTATTGTATATTAACCACGAAAGTGTCATTCTGCATGACAGTGTCAGTAACCGGTGATTATCTAACCACTGACAGAATCTTTTAGTCTTTGCCCTCATTTTTATTTGCGATACCTCTATCAGTAGCAATTAATTGCTTCATCTATAGACTCCTCAATACCACTCCTCTCACTGTTGTACAACTTTTTTTGTTTCTTTTATTTTTAAAAATTATTTAAATTCAATGCAGAGGATTTATAGGTGCAGCAGAGGAGTCCCATCCATGATGGACATGATCAACCATGATCTGAACATGATCAAGTGGTGTAGATGAGGTAAAGAATTCTTTGGATTCTCATTTTTGCACTGAAAAGGTCAGTCAAACTTTAGCAAAGACAACAACCTGTGGGTTTTTAAAATTACTACTGTTTTAGAAACTTTTAAGTTTCAAAAGGTAAGAGGTCCCTTAGTGTGGATTCATCCTCAGCTTACAGAAGAGTCTCTAGTTAATAAGTCTTGCTTGTGAACTAACGGATTTTATCTAAATGCCAAAACCAATAAAATGCTTAAGCATATGCTAAAGTTACATGGAAAAGTAGTGGTGATTTGCTGGATTGGGGTGTGGGTATAAACATTCAGATTTGCAACACCTGCCAGTTCTTTCGTGAAACTTGTACCTGCTACCTTTCTGAGAAATGACCACAGGTATTTTGGCAGGTTCTGCAATTGCCTTTTCCTGACAGAGTGGGTCGTTTTTTCTGTCCCGGGAGCTATTGCTAGGATTCTATCAAAAAATAGCAGTGCAAAAAAAGTCAAAGCACATGCCTTTGATAACAAAGGCTGCATCTGCCTCAGACAAACCTCTTCGTAAAAGGCTTTGGTGTGCAGCTGTAGTTGGAGTAGCAGATGTTTACTTTACAGTCTGCGAAATCTACCCTGCTATTCTGGAGAAACACTGGCCCAGCTGCAGTGCATTTGGTATTCAGAATTCTCTCGCTGAAGTGCCAGACCAGCTCAAATGAAATCTGAAAGCTTTAATTCTCTCTTCAGCATATAGTACTGTAATAGCTAGCAATTAGAGAATAATCATGCTGCTTTTGAAAACTTATAGTTGTAATCAAAATACAATAGACAGAGAAGTATTTACTTGGGTTTTTTTTTAATATGCAAATTCAATTCTTCTTGTGTTATGGGATCTTTGCCTGGATTAACTTGCTTTGATAGGTTCTGCAGTTGCTTCAATATGTTTCTCTCATGTTAAACAGTGAAAGAGGTAAAAGAGAAGCTTATCAAGGTACCTTCTTTAGCACATTCATGCACTTTTGCTTTACTCTCATAAAAGTGTTGCTGTGGTTTGAAAAGACACTGAACGTTATTCCATTTAAGTTGCAAAGCACAGTTACAGTCTTCCCAGACTGGAGACAAAGAGGAGCAGACCAGAACGTCACCCCACCATTTTGACATGTGCCATGCCTATGGGAGCCTTCCCTGCAAACCTGGGAGGGATTAGTTGTCAAAATATTTGTGCATGAAATTGCACAGCCTGTCCAATAGGGACAAAAGTTAGTAAAGTTGAGTAGTGTCACCCCTCTCTGACCCAAGACTTACATTTTTCATATTTGAGCTGGGTGAGGGCTTGCAAGCTTGTATGGAATTTACACTTTTTGATGGTGATTGAGAGAAGTTGGCTGGAGAAACCACTTAGGTCAGTTTAAAGAGAAGCAATTAACACAGGCACTTGTGTTAGGTGTAGGGGAATCCTTCCAAGCTCAGTCACTAGCGCTGAGTGAATGATTCTCAGCTGGAAAAATCATTGTGAGTTGTGGGTAGACAAGAGGGTTTTCAAGCCAAGCACTACAAGGGAATATCTCTTGTAGTCCAACCTGTTCTTTCTGAAATAAACATAGGAACTGAACCTGCAAAAATCGTTACATGAACATAATCGAGTTCACTGAATTCCTGTCTGAGAACGCTTGTTTGCAAAATAAGAATCACATTTTACATCTACTTGCAAATAAATCTTGTTTTCCTAGAATGAATTTGACATTTGCAGGCATCTGCAAAAACCTTTGAAAGATTAATTTTCATTCAATTAATTATTTGTTGCTACAGCTTAATTATTTTTTGTGTTTTGTGAGTGGGAACATAGTCAGGTTGTTCCCTGGTAGGCTTATAGAATTCATTTAGTGAGGACAAAAGAAATTTACTATTCCCCAGAAAAACACAGGAAAAAATGTTGGCTATTCCAAAACTCATTAAACTTCCAGTGTTTGTGAACAATTTCACAATTGTTCATGACTGTCTGAATAATAATTAATATAGCTTCATGAATGACGGTGAATTTGCTGGCCTCTGCATGGCTGGGTATCTTTATTTTAACGCAAAACATGATACCAGTCACCGATTTGAAGTATTACTCAAATACAATTAATTTTGTAATAGATGCTTTTGTCCAATGCCATTGGAGTTTTTATAAGTTTTACAATGTAGATTTTTGTTGTTGCTGTTATGTTTTTATAGATAAGTGAGGTCATAAATAAATTGCTAGCTCATAAACATAAGTGGTGGAAGATTGATTCCACCTGTAACCACTGCAGTGTTAGTTAGTGATGTAAATCAGTATGTAAAACCTTAAAAAATATTCCTTGATTCCTGAAATTATATTCCTCTACCAGAATTCCAAACAGTGTGTTTAGAGGTGTATATTAAAGATTACTTCTAATCTCTTGATTCCATTTTACGGTTCTTTTGAAAATTCTGCTCTTTCTGTGTGGCCAATGCCAATTTGTCTTCAAATTACCCTTTTAATGACAATGGATTTTATTTTGCTTTCCCTCAGAATTAATATGCAGATCGGATTTTTTGCAGTTTCATTGAAGACAGAAGGATTACTAATGAAAGAAATAATGTTAAGAATATATAAAATTGTATTACTGAGGAAGACTGACTCATAAAAATTCAATTTGATCTCAACTACAGGATCTTATACTATGGTGGAACCAATAAAATATTGAAAGCCAAAGCTTAAGAAGAAAATTCTTTTTTTCAATCACTTCTTGGTTGTTCTTTAAATCTGACCTTTCCGACACACCAGGATTTGGTAAATGCAGGAAGTTTTGAAAGAAATTTGAGAATAAATTTAGAAATACTAATTTTGTAAGGTAATGGTTTGGTTAGTCATTGTATGGAGGAGAGAAATATTTTTAAAAGACTGTGTTCTTGGCTATCAAGATGGTGTCCTTTATTTCAGTAGGGACGAAGAGATCGCTCAATAAGAAAGTTTGCGTCTCCAGCTCACCACAGAACTGGGCTTTTGCCCAAACTCTTATTTAAACATATTTTCATATGAGTGGGAACTACTCCCCCAAAGCTGAAAACTCCAGCCTCCCATAATCAGCATGCTGACAGCTATCAAAATATTTTATGATCAAACACAGCCATACTCTTGTGATTTGATTTTTAATAAAATACGATTACTAAGATCGTCCTGATATGAGAGGAGTGAGGGATTGTTCCAGTTGCAAGGGAGCAGATGCAAGAAAAGAGAAGCAAAGTATACTGGGATGCAGAGTGGTCCTACCTCCTGGGGCTACAGCTGACAGACCGTGTCTCTACGCTGGTCTAACCCATGGAGCTGGAGCAGAGGTTAGCTCTGGAGGGAACTCTTCCAGCTAGAGCCTATTACGTTGTGAGTCATGAAGAGGAGAGAGAACCCGCTGGGAAATTTTGCCAGCTACCCAGACCCTGGAGAGACAGATCAGGCTCTGCAGAAGCAACAACTTGTTCTTCATATCTGTCTGTAAAGTGCAGGCTTGCCTTCATGAATTTGAAGATCTAGAATTAGGCCTGTCCTTTCCATGAAAAAGATGACAGAATTCCTCTCCAGAGTTTTTCAGCAGATGGCATCTCACCTGAATAAGATTTTTGTACAATGCTCTCAGGGGAAAAAAAAGGGTCACATGACAACGCTAATGAAAAAGTAAACTTTTTTTTTTTTTTTTTAATTTCATACGTGCATCCAGACAGCACTCTTTGAAATATACCCTGTGTACCTAGGGACCAGCTCATCCAGGGAGAAGTAGTTTATGCACTTTCACTTTCTTTCTTATCTAACCACCTTGGATAGAAAGTTATTTTTAATGGTGCCTAATTACGCTGCAGAGGCTTGGTGTAGTTAGAGTTTTACATTCAGAATGAACGATTCTGCATTTCTTTGCACTAGGCTTTATGTAGAATATTAAAAAAAGCTTGCACTTTCAGTATCAGAAATCGCTTAAATGCCAGAAATGTACATTGTGATATTTCAGGGGTCAAAGAGGAAAGGAGAATTAGGTTACAGTTTTTAGTATACAGTTTTAGTAATAGGTATGATGAGAACACGATCACAGTGTTAATTACTAATACAGTGGCAATTCATTTTGTTCACTTACTTACTCTCAAATTTGGTTGATAGGTCATTTAAGTCATGGGAAACCTAGGAAGAACAGGATATTAACCGGCTCACTCCATATTTGCATTGTCTTTAAAGAATTTTTTAAAAAATAAAATTTCTTATCATTTCTAAAATGTCAGTGGAAGAACGTATCTGTAGCATATAATTTTGGTTTCATTCATATGTAAGCATAAAAAAAAAGTCATTACCTTTTTTGGTACTGATTATTTCAGTCAGTCTGTTTTTGGTAAGAGGTGTCATACTTCAGTCCAACCCAACTGACTTTTCAGTCCAATCCAAGACCTTCTGTCTTAAGGTGCCAGCACAAAGAATATGGTCTTGATTCACCATGCTAGTCTATTTTTTGCACTTGATGCTGTTTCAATGATCAGCAGAGTTTTGCTGAACATAAATACAAAATAGAAATAAAATGCTTAATAAAAACTTCAGCGCTTATGTTGGCTGTAGAAATCAGTGCTGTCATACTAATGAAAAATTTGAGTAGAGATGCCATATCTAACATAACATTTTGTGTTTTGATTCTGTAGTATTTACTGTCTAAGAGAAAAGGTGACACTGTAGACTTTGTTTTTTTTACCAAAAGACTTTATCTATGGGATCTACTGCCTTCAAGCTTCATCATGTTTTTGGAAATTTTGAAATTTTGTTTCTTTAGGCAGTCTAGAGCATGTAACCTTAATTTTCCTGTTAGATTTATGTGGAGGAAAACAAAATTTGTTTTTAAAGAATAAATCATTGTGCTTGCTACCTTCTGATGCTCACTATTTGAGCGCTCATTTGCAATGAAGGAGCTTAGAGGGCATTTCAACAAACGGTAACTATTTTTTTCTTTTATCTTATGCCAGGTTGCATCTCTCCCAGAACTTTTTCTGCTTGCTGTCAGTGCAGACCAACCCACACTTTGATTGAGAAGAGCACGTTTAATTCTTAGTGTAAATCAAGGGCTTAGGAACTCATGTTAAACCAGGTCGAGGCTTTTAATACAAATACGGAGTGCTGTAATTGAAAGTGGTAATAGTCCTTCTGGGATTCCTGACATCCTAAATAAGATTGTGATCTCCCTAGAAAGTTTCTCCAGAAAGGTTCTTAGGGCACTACTCTTATAAGAGTTGCTGCGTTGACAAGGCTTTGCTATCTTCAGTTTGCAAAGCAGAAAATCATTCTGACTTTACATCCTTCCTTCAGGCAGAAGGCAAAAAATTTAGATATACTTTACTCTCCTTTTTCCTCCAGAGACATTTACAGATCTCAGTTCCAGCTTCATGGGATGATTATCCTTAATTTCATCTTTCACATCTGCCTACTACCATAGCCACTACTTTTTAATGGAGCCCAGAAAAACTTTAAATTGGGAATCTTGCTAAACTGTTCACACACGCAAAGAAATATGCAGAAGCCTTGCAGACTTGTCAGTCTTTTGCCTGAAAATATCAGAAGGATGGTGTGGTTTTAGGACTGAGCTAAATACCCCATTACCATCTCATAATGAGTGGCCTGGTAGTTTGGAAACCACTTTTGTCTGCTATGTTCTAATTGGTTTTCTCGCTGCCCTACATATTTTCTTCTGGCCCCTTGGTCTGTGGGTGATTGAAGCTTAGCCTTAATAGCCAAGACAGTTGCATTTCAGAGTGCTACAAGACTTCTAACTAACACAGGCTGGAGGAAATGTCATACATGTGAGGCACTTATTCTGCAACAGAGTGTAGTAACTAATGAGATCGAAAAATACCTCTTTGTTTCAGCATTTTCTGAGCCAAATTCTAGTTTGGGGATACCAAGCGGGGCAGGCAATGATTACATCATTTGTCATCTTTTCAGACAGTGCGGATTAACTCACTGACATTCCTTCCCTTGACATCATGCTACACACCTATTTTCAAACAGTGCAAAACAATAGTTCTTTATCATTATTATTGATTTACATGGAAATGGAAAGAAGTTTGGTGAAGATAACCTAAACCCCACTTTCCGTTCCACTCTTCAGGAGCTCTTTGTTCCCCAATACTGATCTCTTTCTGCACACAATCTGAAGGGTATTTGTACAAACTAATAAAAGAAAGCTTTTTTTTTGAAGGAAAAGGGGGGTGGCATTTTGAACAAAAGCGTCAGTGTTAGAATATGTATCACAGCGTCTTCCACCAGCTTCGGCATGGCCAGAACACTTATGCATTGTGCATGTTCATTCTCAACACGACCTGGGGCTTTCAAGAAAGCAAAAGGCGAATGTGGCACGAGGCACAGGATGATAACCATGATTTTACTAGTGAAACGCGACATTACTGGAAGACTGGATTTTCAGTCTGTATTCAATACTGTATTTGTGGTTTACTTCTCTAAAAAATTTCCCACAAAGAGAAGACCTCTTCATTTTCTTGTTCCCTCATTTTTTCTTTAACCACAGACCGCTGCCTGTCGGAACTTCTCTTCAGGTGTATAGTGCTGACTAAACAGAACCACACAAACTCAGCATTCATTTACGATTTGAATTTGAACTGAGGTGATACTGCAACAGAAATTCATGGCAAATAGCACCTGTTTTAATGTTTAAACCTCTTCAGTTTCTGCATTGGATCACTTAAAAAAATTAAAGACTTCTTTCTTCCCCCAAGAAGACTCTATTCTATACATAAGAAGAATTGACCACAGGAGATCTTGTAGCTTGCTTAATTAGAAAACATTGATTTCACAGGTTTCACATGCATCCTTGTACTCTCATTAATGCACAAGTCACGAACAGAGGAAAAAAAATCTGCTCACAGCAGCTTGGCTTTTGATGGTGCATATTTAAGACAATATAGCCATGTGCTGGCTGTCCCTCACATGTTAGTAGAGAATTTAATGCAGAGTTCTCTGCTCACCACTGCCATCTCTTCCTAAAACGCATTGCATTTACATGATAAGACTAGAAAGGATCTAAGCTAAAGATTCAGGCAGAAAACACTTTTCAACCAATTGAAGAGCCTTGTAGGAGATCTTAATTGCTTCTAAGTGGACTATTTTCTAGTCAGAAGCCCTTAGCTGCTTCATGGCTAAATGGAAAGTGCAAAAATATCACCTTACAGCTGGGAGTTCACTTTTCTGGTTGTTGACTTCCGCATCACTGCCATATGCTTTAATAGTACTCATGGATTCATATTCAAGCACATGATTACTCATGTAACTGTGCAAAAGACCCTAACAAGGTCTGGAAGGAAAGATACTGTCATGAGCAGTTTAATTTTTTTCTGACAAAGCTAAATAATAAAACTTCTTTTTGTTCAGACAGAGCAGACCAAAAGTCTTCTCAGTTTTATGGTGATGAGAATGAGCAGTGATGACTGGACTAGACTGACGTTGAAGTATCCTTGCTGTATCAAAAGCTGCAAACAGCCTGGGGAAAAAATAGAGAAGGCATCAAAACTGTTCAGATTACTTTATGAGGTGAGAATCTTTTCATAAATTTGGTTGAAATAGCTGATGTATAACACCAGTAATTGTTGTGGGAAAAGAAGCTAACAAACTGGCTTTCAGATCTGCAAAGATGCTCACATACCGTCTGTAGTACTGTTTATAGCTAGTCAGCTTATGACATATGGAGAAGTATTATTATTCCCCTCCCACTTTTATTTTTCTTATTATTGAGATGGTGCTTTTAAACTTTAATGATCAACATACATACCATAAAGTCCTAGATTTATGTCATCATTTTTGAAATGGACCCTTAGTTAGTAAGGAAACACAGACAAGCTTAAAAGTGAAATCAATTCTTTGTTATTAACTAATAATTATTTAGTCTTCAAAGTTCTACATAGGAACTGAACCTCTTTTTCTTGCATGACTTTTTCTTTCTTTTTTTTTTTGAGTCTTTCCTGGAAATGGACAGAGACACCAGGATACAGTATTCTGCGAACCACTTCTGGAAAAGTTGCATGTGGCAGAAGTGGCCAGTCCCTGTGCGCTTGTAGCAGTGCTTGAAATAGGATCTTCTCAGTGTTGGGTGTCTATGTCCCGGTGTTGGTAGTGGGGGGCTGCAGGAGTGCCCTCTGTGAGAAGAAGCCAGGGGCTGCCCCCATGATGGACGGAGCCAGTTCCATCTGACTTTGTAATGCACCCACCACAGGACACAGCTGAGTGCATCAGCCAAACTCATTTAAGAAATGGTAAAAAATGCTTCACGGCAGTAAGGAGGGAGGAAAAAAGTGTGAGAAACAGCCCTGCAGCCAGCAGGGTCAGAGAAGAAGAAGGGGCAGGAGGTACTGGAGAAGACATTCCCCTGCAGCCCACGGTGGACCACACCAGAGCAGATATCCACACTGCAGCCTGTGGAGGACTTTGCACTGGAGCAGGTAGAGATGCCCCGAAGGAAGCTGCAGTCCCATGCTGGCGTAGGCTTATCCTAAAGGACTGCAGTCCACAGAGGACTGATGGTGGAGCAATTTCTTGAATGACTGTAACCCATGGAGAGGACCCACGTTGAAACAGGGGAAAAGTGTGGAGCCAGAAGGAGCAGCAAGTATGAACTGTTATGAACTGACTACACCCCCCATTCCCCATCCTCAGACCACCCCTTTGGGGTGGAAGGGTTAGAGGAGTTGAGAATGAAGGAGTAAAGTTGAGTCTGGGAAAAAGAGGGGTGTGGGGGAAAGTATTTTAGTTTTTGTCTTTGTTCCTCATTATCCAAATCTACTTTAATTAGCAATAAATTAAATTAATTTTCCCTAAGCAAAGGCTGTTTTCACTGTGTTGGTAACTGGTAACTGATCTCCTCGGCTTTACCTGAAACTGTGAGTTTTTCACCTTATTTTCTCCCCCCATCCTGTTGAGGAGGGGGAGTGAAAGCAGCTGGGTGGGCACCTGGCAGCCAAACAAGATGAACCCACCACATTTATACTGGTAAAAAACAACGGTGTCATTTTCAAGAGCTGGTTCAAGCCCTTGCCTTGGTCACTCCTTGAGGTGTTGGAGGTGCATCCATGGAGATCAACGGCGTCACTGGGTGCTTGTAACAGGCTCAACTAGTATGGTTGGGTCTGGCTACAGGGAGACTTGTGCAGAGGACGGTGTGAAGAGCGGTCATAAAGCAGTGAGCTACACACATCGTGGGTCAGACAGCACGAAATTTTACTGGGGCTCCAAAATGCACCTGCACTGTTACGTATTCTTGAGCGCCATGTATTGATGCTCTATGACCGCTAATTAGTCATGTGGTTTTAATGCTAAAAAATCATGTAAATACACTACATACCCATTCTGCTGGTGCATAAAACCAACTTATCTATGCCATGACAGCCAAAAATAACATTCTGGAAACTTCTAGAAGTAAATTTAAAACCTAAGGTTGGTCACAGAACAATGATTTCCTGAATATGTTTTGGAAAAAAAAATAAAATACAGAATAAAAGAGGCAGCTCCAGAAATTGTAAAGTAATTGGTTTTACAGATGATATTTTGCACTGGGATTTATAATACAGTGGATTAATGACATACACCACTGTGGACTGTGTAATTTTTTAATGAATTTTTTCTCTTCGGTAATGATTGTCCAACCTTATTGAGCAATTTAACCTGTTCGCTAAGGCCATATCTCAATATAGTCTGCCCTGGGTTGATAAAATGATTCCCATGCATGAAGCAAAAGACAGACACATGCTGATAAAACTCATTCTTGTCTCCTGCCTGAAAGCATTTTTCTTTGTAAAACTTACATTATAAAAATATGCAGTATGAGACTATATTGTAGGTTGTTTGATTGGACTCGATGATCTCAAAGGTCCTTTCCAACCATGAAGATTCTATGATTCTATGATTCTATATCTATGGCAACATGAGCATTGTTATAGTTTCAGTGCTTGTAAAACCCTATTGAACTTAAATTGTAAACATTACCAATAGCCTATTGTATATTTCACATTTTTAGAGATGTTTTGCCATATTCTAGAGCCATGTATTTCCATGACATACAGATTCTTAGACAGTGATGAATTGTTACACTAGTCACAGCATCGGCTTTGTCACTGTATTGTGGTTTCAATATACTTTTGTTGTGTACTACCAATAGAAAATTCAGTATTTGTTGTATATGGTATTCTGCAGCTGCTGAGCCATATCCGTTATCAGTATCATCATTGTAAAATCCTCATGCACAATATAAAGCACTTTTCAGCCCTTAAAGCAATTTGAAATAGAAGTGGAAATCAATAAAAAGCTCATCAGAAAATGACTTTTAATGCATTTATACACACATGCACACACACACAGGATCAAGTATTACTGGCATATAAACCAATTAAGTACATAATAGGACAGAAGCATATACGCTCAGCAGGAACTACAATGCACAGTTTTGAAAACCAGCTATAATGAAGATGCTGGAAAAGGCATAAAAGTAAAGCTGAATGATTATGTTTAGGATATATCAGGTTGAAATGCGCCCATTCTTGCAGTCTGGCTGCAATACCCTCTGTTCTGATGACAGTGAGAGTCATTGGCACGCGTTTTAGCACTGGGTAATCTTTGAAACAGTTGAACATTCTGTTCATCTTCAAAAATATAAAAATTTTTTATTTTCCCAATGGTTCTTTGCGTATTTTAAAACAGCGAAGGAAGTAATAATGGTGAAATGCAAATAAAAACTGCATGCTCCTAAATTCTTCTTTAGCATAGTAAACTTCAATATTTTGTGTGTGTGTGTGTATGCACACACACACACAAACATGTAGCTATATTTTTATATAGAAAAAAAAGAAATATTTAAGCAGATGCGACTACCTGGTCAGAAAAACCCCAACCCTAAAAATACCTGTTTCCATACCCATACCCATAAATGGGTGTCTCTGTAACAGTGAAGTGCCATAATTCTGATCCAAAGGAGGACCGAAGGAAGGAATGCGAGATTTCAGTGGTTCTTGCAATCCTTCTCATGTTTCTCTTTTACGTTGTCTCCTATTTTACCACCAGTAACAGCCACCTATCTTCTTCACTTCCTTGCTTTTGGGTTCAAAGGAACAGTTTTATTTCTTATGTTTTCCAATAAGTAAGCCTTTCATTTCCTCTATTAGAAGGGAGGCTGTACTTTTATTAGAAGACAGCTAAATACCATGTTAAGTACCTCTTAATGTTTTACGGCATTCAGAATTAGATTATCCTGTTTACTGTCTGTTCATTCAGATTCTCCCTGTTGCATAAGAAATGAAATCTTCCTTTTTTTAAATGTTTTCTGTTTCCCAAGGTGTCAGCAGCAGCTTATAATTCTAAATACCAATACAAGCTCATGCCATGGACCTTCTTGAGCAGAGATGTTTTTATGGGCGTGCTGCATTATTTAACAATGCCATAGATGAAAAATGTGCATTGTCTTCAAGGAAGTTCTATCTGCTTATCAGAATTTGTATTCTGGTTACTGATTGTAAATATAGTCATCTTTCAAATGCAGTATGGACATAAACATGTTTTGTCTGTATTACTCCATGACTCAGCAGAAACCGAAATTGCAATGTTAATAAAAAGAGTAGTTTTTGATCCACTCTAATTGTGAGCTGTTTATGTCACCTTCTCTGCCCATAGCCTCATAAATTAATACTTTATTGTTGCTCAACCTAAAGGCAAGTGAGTTCTGGATACTGTGAGTCAGTAAGGGAGCGGCAACAACAGAGAACACGAAATCAGCACTTAAGTGTGTTCTCAGGCCTAAAAGATTGATCTTCTTTGGCTTTTGACCCATGCAAAAAAATATCTATTTAAGTCAGGCTAACCAAGTGTAGTTTAGTGCAAAGAAGCTACTAAATCAAAAGGGGAAACAGCCCGCCCAGGTGACTTCTAATCCCATTTTCGCATTTCTTTTAGTTCGGGCTGTATGGGGTTGGTGGGTTTATGATTATTTTTCAGTGATGTCCACAAGAGGATAGGCCCTTTTCAAACACTGAAGAAGCAAAACTCAGCATTGGTGGAGGTAAAATGACCAATCGATCTGAACCAAAACCTGTCCTAGCAAATTAATGAAAAACAGTCATTCTACATCTGGCCCAGATTGCAAAAACGAATCCAAGGTAGGAACAGTAATATGGATCAGTTGTCTATCAGGTCAGTCTTCCACACCACCACCCATGCAAGTGTAATGTTAATAGTCTTAAAATAAACTTGTTTAATTATAACTGCTGTGTTTTGTCTTCATAGCCAGGACATGCAAGTAATATTTAAAGTACTTTTTGAAAACCTCTGTATAGAATATTCCAGACCTATATAACTTGAACAGAAACTCTAAAACTGAAACTCTGAAAAGCAGCAAATGTAATTCTCAATTTCAAAGGAAAGTCATACTTTATCTCCAGTTCACACACATTAATTATTTAATCAACTTTGCACATTTAAAAATGCAAAATGCATTGGATGAGGAAACAAAGTGTAAGTGTTCGGTTATTTTAACTGTTTAATTTCCTTTTTCTTCCAAGAAAATGTTGGAAAAA
This sequence comes from Rissa tridactyla, assembly GCF_028500815.1. Classification (NCBI taxonomy): domain Eukaryota; kingdom Metazoa; phylum Chordata; class Aves; order Charadriiformes; family Laridae; genus Rissa; species Rissa tridactyla. Next base: position 6,455,773 of record NC_071497.1, read on the forward strand.
TATGGATTAGTGAGTCTAGAAAAGAGAAGGCTATAGGAAGAATAGCATTTAACAGTATTGGCTAGATATAAGACATCAGGAAGGAGTAGGTTAGTATTTTTTTGTCAGTTTCCCATGTGAAAAGGACTAGAAGGTTTAAATTCAACAAGGAAAGTATAAGCTATGTGTAGGAAAAAGAAAAATCACAGATTATTTAATGGAATGAAGGATTAGTAGAGAAATGCATTACATTCAGTGGCATATAATTTAGGAATCTTGAGGTTTTTAAGAGTTTAGCCATTTGTCAACATTGACTTAGGCAGGTGAATGGACACTTCTATTTTTCTACGTTTTAGCAAGGAAGCGGTGACAGGAATACTAAAGCCTCAAGTGAAAGGTGGGTTTTATGTGGAACTGGCTATCTCAGTGTAAACCTCATGGTGCGCAGCAGATTTTATTTCCACATAACTGAAATTATTTCATTCAACCATGACTGGTCTCTTCAAAATCTAACTGCAGTGCCTTGTCTTCATCGGGATTGAGCCGACTTCACGTAACACTCATACCTTTCTGGCAATAAAAGTATGGCTGAGGTATTTAGAAAAGATGTAGAGCACAGGCAGAGCCATTGGATAACATGGGCAGAAAACGCAAATGCTTTTTCTGCTTAAAGTGCGCTTTCAAGATATTTGGCACAACTTCCCAGTCCAACTTGTGACAGAAATGTCACAGAATCACAGAATGGTTCAGGTTGGAAGGGACCTTAAAGATCACCTAGTTCCAACCCCCTGCCCTGGGCAGGGACACCTCCCACTAGACCAGGCTGCTCAAAGCCCCGTCCAGCCTGGCCTTGAACACCTCCAGGGATAGGGCAGCCACAACCTCCCTGGACAAACTGTTCCAGTGCCGCACCACCCTCACAGTCAAGAACTTCTTCCTGATATCCAATCTAAATCTAACCTCTTTCAGTTTGAGGCTGTTACCCCGTGTCCTATCATTACACTCCCTGATAGAGTCCCTCCGCATCCTTCCTGTAGCCTCTTCAGGTACTGGAAGGGTCTCTAAGGTCTCCCTGGAGCCTTCTCTTCTCCAGGCTGAACAATCCCAACTCTCTCAGCCTGTCGTCACAGCAGAGGGCCTCCAGCCCTCTGATCATCTTCGTGTCCCTCCTCTGGACCCGCTCCAACAGGTCCATGTCCTTCTTGTGGTGGGAACTCCAGAGGTGGACGCAGAAATGTCCTTGTGTCTCACTCTGTGCTTCTGGGTTGTAAACCAGTTGGGAAAGTCTTACCAGAAGATAACTTGCCCAAGCAAGTTCCAGTTTACTGAACTACTTTAACACATCTATGTGTGTTAAAATTAACATTAAAATGAATGTTTGATTTTAAATCTATGAGATTTGGTTTTGAAGCCGAGGACTTCAAAAGGTGTCAGCTTTATCTAGTGTGCAGGTTGAGGAATGGAAAGGCATGAATGGCTGTTGGCCCCCCTCTTTACTGCAAAAGGCAGTGGACAATACAGGAAGGCAATGGGTCTGTTTCAGCTTTTCTCCCATTTAGCACTGCTCCTCCTCAAGTACTGGCAATCACAGGGACTTAATATGTCATGACAGAGTGGAGATGAATGCACGTGTAGTCAAAGTTTTTTGCAGATTAATGAAATGTATTATTTTAATGTGATACCCAGAGATTAATTATAATCTTGTCGATAAAGTATCTTGGAAGATAATGGGGTTTACGGAGCACATTTTCAGATGTCTTCTCAAGAAAATTATAACTATTAATTTGTATTCTGTTTTGGGCTTGTTTTTTTTTTTTTAATTATACTCACTAAGACCAACAATTTTTGAAAATACAGTTGTTTACTGCTGAGAAAAAATACAATATGTTGTAATTCAATTAAGAATTTGGCTACCAGTATGTAAATTAGCAGACACAGAAATGTTTGTCTTCTGCTTGCAAGTATGTAACTCTTCTGTCTTCTTAAGTTCCCAGTACATTACAGTGCTGGTGATCATGTAACATAGTTTTTTTCTATTTCCCCATTTATTTATTTTTTTTTTTTGTATATTTGCCATTGGAAAACATAAATTGCTGCACATTGTATCCCAGCATGGAATAAACTTAAATTAGGCAAAAGATCTGTTCTGGAAGTTAGTTCCTATCCAAAGGAAACTATAATGTAATTTGGCAGGGTAAGGTATTTGGGAAGAAGGGGAAGACAGTAGAACAACAGAGCCGTAAGAACCATAGATTCTTCAAATTTCATTGTGGATCTTGCCAGCTCCTGGGGAAGAACACTTGTTGCTGCGAACAAGCCTCATGTCAGCTATGGTCTAATCCACCTTCTCTGATGAAAGTGCCTGTTGCGGCTGGTAATTGTAGAGTGCAGAGGAACTCATGGTCGCAGAGGGTCAGCTGAGTCCTGTTCTGGAAAGACCTTGAAAGCAATTATTTATATAGGAGCTTAAATTTCACCTGAAATTATTCAGCTACTGCAACAAGGAATTCCAAATTATCCACACACTATTATTTAAAACATTCTGGTAAATGTTGTACCATATGTGGCTGTCACCCGGCATTGAGGAGACAGATGGGTTCTTTTAGGGATCCTTGGCAGAAGGATGACAGCACAAAATTGTAGTTACAATTCAAGCTCTATTTTTCTTAACAGAGTATTATGATTAGTACAGCACAGAATTTATTATTAGAATGGCACACTTCTACAAGAAGAATCAATGTAGTATAATTTATAAGTAGCGTAATATAGAATTTGTAATACAATCTAACGTAAGATTTCTGACTACCTGGACCCTCTGCAGATCGGGTGGGATCTTAATGTTTGTTTTGCTGAAGCAATATGGCAATCGCAATCTGGACTGGAAAACCCCACAACCGCAGACGAGACTCCCTAAAATCCGGAGGCAGCCGAAGATGGTGGGGGTGTCCCTGGCCATGGGGGTCCCGGGTCTCACTCTCCAGTAGTGGTTTGGGGCCAGGTTCCCCCTTGGGACTTGCAACGGCTTCATTTCATGGACGATGCTCCGTGCCGTGACGAGGAGGGCAGTAACCGGCCTGGCACCAGGAGCCTTGAGGGAGGGCAGGAAGAAGCTGTTTGCTTTGTCTGCTTGGTGCACGGGACCTTCAGGGCCTGATAAGGAGGGGAAGGGAACGAACGCGTGACCCACGCGGTCACAGAGGATGGCTGCTTCCCTCGTAGAACGGCGTGAGTCATGCTCACCACATCACTGGTGTCAGGAACAGGGGGTGCCATGGGGTCTAGGCTATTTTCCCACATGAAGTTTTTTTTTTACCAGGTTGGAGAACTTGTGAGCTCATACTCCATTTGTGTTTTCCGGTTGTTTCCTTCCTTCTTCTTAAAAATGGAGGAGTTCAGGTTTGGGAAGGCAGGGATTCCTTGCACATCTTCAGTGCAAATGGTTTAGCCACGTGTTTGTATAACTTTTGCTTATATAATCAAGTGTATGTTTTTGGTTCCCAGTTCTGTGTGAAGGTTGAATATCAACAAAGAAGTCTAAAAAACTCAAGATTTTGCAGGTTATTGGAAGATAAAAAACCTGTGATGTAATCAGAATATTAGGTTTGTTGGTTTTGGTTGTTTTTTTTTTTTTTTTTTTTTTTTTTTTCTCTCTAGTTTTTCTATTAATTATGTCTAGGAATAGGTTTGGAACCAACACACTTTAATCTGAGTTTGCTCAGAATACGTATGTATGCCTATTGACAGCGAGCAGCCTTGAAAAAATCTTAACAGGAAAAAGAGGAAAAAGGCTGATCTTTATTCCCATGGATTTGGGACTACCATACAGTAGATCCAGATTTATTACCATGAAGGAAAGTGAGAACCATCACTGAACAGCCATCCTGGTTGTTGTTCAGACCATCCTTGGGAGAAGATCTGGACATGCACTAGGGAATACCTGCATGGGAAGAAAAGCCAAGAAGAAAGGACAAGCAGAGGGTATAAATTCAAATGTCTGACTTCTCTAGATGATTAGGAGAACAGGAATTGCGATACAGTCGAGCTTGTAAGTGAAGATAGAGCCTTTCTGAACCCAGTTCCTAATTTCACTGATTGTCAGCCCAGCGTATGAGCTGAGGAAAGACAAATATGTATGAAAGATTTGTATACTCAGGTCTAAGGGTTTATATATATTTTTTATACATACATATATACATATGCATGTATGTATATGCACAACAAAGGAATGGCTTGAGGAAGCTTGATTACAAGACACCCCATCAGATATTAGATTTAAATGTCTTCTTTTCAGCTGTGACACAGACTGTTTGCCCCTATCGAGTTTTCCCATGTGGTAAGGTACCAGACACCTGAAACCCAATAGATCATGGAGGTTGATGTGATGATGACCACAGTCACTGAGTTGCCATCAGGTGGCACAGACACCAGGAGAGCAGAAAAGATAATGAGCAATGCCCTTCCTGAGCTGGAACTCAGCTCGAGCTTCGTGTGAGCACAGAGAGGTTTCCTTCAAGAGTGGGAGATGGACTTTCCAGCGTAAGGCCTTGTAGGGATCCAAAAATCTCTTTGCCCTTACTCTGATTTCATCATGTTTCTCAAAGTCACACACCATTTTTATTCATTTCAGCTAGACATGGTGATGAGCTTGGAGACCACGCTTTATTTTAATTAGGTCTTCGCATGGCTCCTCCACATCAGTAGTTTGCAAAATGAGAAATGTATTTTTCTGTGAGCTTACAACAACCTAATTAAATCATGGAAAACTGTAAAATGTTCACAGCCATAGACAAAGGGGAAACACTTTGTTTCTTTTGTTTCATTTACCGTGTAATTCTTTATCAAAATCCGTTACCAAATAAGATTCCTCAGCTGTGCACTGTATTTTTAGCTATTCATGAAAATTGCCAAATGGTGACACACTGTCATCTGCGTCGTCCTGTCTCTCTCTACATGGAACCGGGCATGGATTTGCACGCCTGGGCAGCTGTCTCAAGAATGAAATTTTGAGACTGCCACTCAGCTGTCTAGTTTGGAGCTGAATAATCATTTTCATGGAAGTTTTGTCAGCAGATTTAAAGGTTGATTTCTCCAGTCTTTCACTCATGAACATACTCTGATAGGAATAGTGTATAATGATACATATTTTATTTTCAAAAGAATCTGAGTTTCTTGCTCAAATATAGGCTGTCAGAATAAAATACAATGTGTAACATATAATAATCTTGGTTAGCATCTTTCTGTTCTTCTCCAAAATCTCTCTGCTGAAGTGGGTTTTATTGATTTCATTTATTTAAAACTAATTTGCTTTAAAACTAGTCTTTTTTTTTTTTAACTAAAAGTGTCCAAACCTACATCCCCTTCTTTCACTTGCAGTTTTTTCCAGGGAACCTTAGAAAGGGAAAATTCTAGTTGAAGGTGAGGATGGTTTTATTTTAGCAAATACCTGCAGCAGAACTAGGTGGTAACACAGTGTTACCAACATAGTGTTGGGTAAGGCAATCTTTGCCAGATGATCCAGGACTGGAGGCAGCACTCCAGGTACTCAACACACCACCGCTGAACACAGTGGGATGATCCCCTCTTTTGACCGGCTGGTTGTGCTGCGTTTGATGCACCCCAGGATGCGGTTTGCCCTCCTGGTGCCAGGGGACACTGCTGGCTCCTATCGAGCTCGCTGCCAGCCAGCCCCCCAGATCCCGTTCTGCAGGGCTGCTCTCCAGCCACTCCTCTCCCGGTTTACGCTTGTGCCCAGCACTACTTTGTGGTAGGTGCAGAATCTGGCATTTCACCTTGTTAAACTTCATCCCATTGATCATGGCCAATGCTCCAGTCTATCTAGATCCCTCTGTGAGGCCTCTTGTTCCTCAAGAGGCTCAACAGCACCTCCCATTTTGGTGTCATCAGCAAACTTGTTAATGGCGCATTCAGCTCCTGCATCCAGGTCGTTGATAAATATACTGAAGAGAACTGGTGTTAGAATTGAATGTGGAGGAACACTGCTGGTGACTGGTCACCACCCAGATGTAGCACCATTCACTACAACACCTTGAGCTCTGACCTTCAGCCAGTTCTTCACCCAGTGCACCATGACCTTGCTCATACCACTGGACCATACCACCGGACCATACCACCTGCGTACCATACCAGCTGGACAACTTTTGTTTCTGGCAAGAGATCCAGGGCAAGACTTGGTGACTGTCTTTAACTCATGGAAAATGCACAGCTTCCACAATATGCGTTACGAACATTGGTGTCTACCATCAAAAAACTTGCTTGCATTCAAGATCTATGTAGTTTTGAGAAAGAAAGAAAGAAAGAAGGTCAAGTACAGTAATTTCTTCCTTACCACTACAAAAATACATCCTTCTCCACCTTCTATTTTGCCTCAGGAAGTGCATTAGATCCTAAAGTATTCAACTCACTCTCAGGTCCTTATTCTAAATCTGCTGGCTTGTTTCAGTGGATTTTTTTTAAAATGCCGCGATATGGTGGCTAAAGTCACCGTGGAGTTCTGCAAGGCAGGCTTCAAATCAGTGATGCACTGCACTTTACTGTATTTCTCACAGCAGTGACGGTTTTTTCTTTTCTTTCCCCCTCCACTAGTAGCCTAACATACAGAAACATAAACATACCAAGTGAAAATGTGGCTGAAGCTGATGATACCCACTGTATTGTTGCTATCAGCCATGAAAACAGTCTTACTGGTTTCTTGTGGTTTCCTATATGATTTTTTTTGTTAATTTTGTTGTTTGTTTTTTTCTTTTTGAGTGGTCAACAGTAGAACCTTCCTTCCTTTCGACACGGAGGTGTTTTCTCCCACGGCTGTGCGCACTTAACTCCCCCTAATGCTAATGGGAATTGCATCCACATTTTAAGAAGAAAATAGAGCCTTAATAGTTCCCAATAACATTCATTTTAAAGCTACCAGGTGTGCAGTGTGAATCTCATTATCTCGGCTGTTTTTATTTTTCTGCCATGCGCTCGCAAGCAAACTGTCAAAACCAGAAAGACGTTCATGAACATTACCTAGATTTTAACTGTAATAATGAAAAGAAACAAGGTGTTAATTAGCGAACAGACCAACCACTGACTTCAAAATCAAACTGAAGTATTTTGCTTTTCAGCTGGATTGGACTCTAATGTGAGCTGCATAAAAGCAGCTGTGTGAAGATATGCCGCATCATCTCATTAAGATGAAATTGATAACTTTGGAGTATAATTCCCACTCAGAGGGTTAGAAACATTTAGTCACAGACCATTTCTCTGGCTGAATGTCTGTGCGGTGATAATCTCAAAATACTTCTTTGGTCCACTCTTTCTTAGCTCCAATAGCAGAAATGCTCTTCATCACTCACCATCATGACAAAAGCTGGCAAAAATCACTGAAAAGAGAAGGGAAGATCTTTGGTGTGTGGAATTTTAACAAGTTGAAGATACAATAATAATAAATGTATATAGTTTAAGTGTCAAATTTCTCAAATATATGACTACTTAAAATTTCCAATCACTCAAATTGCCAATATTAGCCAAACCCAAAACTCAGTTATCTGTGTAGCTCTAATAGTTCCATCCTAGCCAACTTAAAAACGCATGATTTTAATGGAGTTGAAATGAAGTCACTGAAAAGTGTAAGTGCTCAAATTCCTGTCCTTTTCTGCAGCACTTACAGAGATCTCTAGTGAAGAACGCATTTGAACACACTACAAATGTATTCACAAAACCATGCAATTGCAAGAATTCTGCTTGTTAAAAAAAAAAGAAGAAAAAAGAAAAAAGAGTTTACACACAGCAAAAAATATAGCACAGAGTAGAGTGCCCAATGTATCTCAGGGTCTATTTTCACTTACATGTACACCTCAAGTCCCTCAGGCCAGGTTCAGAAAGGCATTTACATATCTAATCCCCACTGAAAATTCTTCATTGAGACCAAGCCTTGAGTGGTTTTGGAAATTGTCCCTTAGCATATGCACAACCGTGTAAAAATTGTTTTATAAGAAATTATGGCCACACAAGGTCCATTTTTTATGTACTCTTTATCTTCCCCATCCACTCAGTGTAGGACCACTAGATGCCACTGTGCCCTAAGGAAGAAAATGAACCACAGCTTCACAGTCTGCTTTAAATCCAGAGCATAAACAGTTTTAGAAAGCCTGTGTTGACTCAAATACTGCAATTTCTTTAAGTGTTTTTGTGACCAGACACAGCTAGACTGTTGATAAGAACGATTCCCTGAAGCACGGAGTTTAGCTCAAGAGGGTTAAAACACTTTGAGGTGCCACAGCTGTTTGCAGAACTGGTGCTAAAAGCTGATTGAGTTTTCGGACTGGGAGAATCTTCCCCGCACAGCAGGAACATCCCCTGGCGGCATCCCTGCTCTGAGTAAGATGGCAGTTGCTGCTTTCTCCCTCTTTCTTCCTCGCAAAAGAGCGAGTAATTCATCGCAATGTTGCCTATTGGTTTCTAAACCTGCCTGTTAACACGGTTAGTTAAGGCACTGTTATTTTTCCGTGTAAAGGATGCGGCAGGGACTCAGACATCATGAAGTTCTGATGCATCCTTGCAGTTTGCAGTGCAAGGCTCTTGCGGAGCTGAGTTTCTTGGAAATGGCTAGTTTTCTGGAGGAATTAAGACCTGAGTGAAAATATCAGGAAAACAATATAATTCTTATAACCTAGGCCGAGCAGTGAAAACTTACTTTCAGCAATGAACTCTTTCAAGTGCTGAGCTTCTGATTTCCTGGAACCATTTATAACATTGGGCAACGGAATTCTCAGAAGGAGAAAAACAATCGTCCTGCATTTCCAGGAGTTGGAGGAGGAGCTGAATAACCCAATGGTGCTTTTGTGGCTCTAGTCAGTTGTATTGGGAAAAGAATAACAAAACCTAGTTAAAATAGCTCAGAACATTGAATCTGATTTCATGATCGTGAAATTATAGCCAAGAACAGGAAAAGGGACATTGTCTTTTTTTTTTTTTCCCTTGTTAAATTATCTTATTTTGCATTTTCATGGTGACCTGGACCTATAGGAGAAAATATTGTGTCCAGCAGCACAGAACAATCAGAATTTTGTCTCAGAAGGCATCTTATGATTTGTCCTGATAAGGAGGAGACGTCCTTCAAATTCATTGGCATTTCAATGAAGCCGATAAACAGTCTTGCCTTCCCACCAGTACCTGTGCCACCAAACCCTTTGCCAGGTTCTATTTTAAAAAATCCCTTTAAAAATATCCAATTGCTCCCATAATTTGAATAGCTGCAATTTTTCTGAGAGTAAAACCAGAAGACTAGGTATTTGAAGAGGGAGGTCTACATGAGGAGCAAAATATTCCCTGCAGTGAGGTAAAACCCTTGCTGAGGTAAAACCCACGCTGAACATTTTGTTTACAGCAAAGATTTTCTTCTTCTGGAACCACAAAACGCTATATAATTATTTCTGCAAAAATGCCCAGAAGAACAATAATAATAAATGACTAATCTGTTGCTGCTGTGCAGAAGTTTCCAAAGGAAAAGCTAAAGAGTGGGGACTGCAGAACTGCAGCAACCTCTGCGTGTCGGGAGCGTGAGAAAAGCAGGGGGTGTGAGGGGGTGCGGAGCCCTCAGTGAGACTGCCCAGGTGAGTATCAGAGACCCAGGAGTGAGGAGTTCCAGGAAAATGCGGAATAGCGGGGTATTGAAAAAATTCCTGGTGCAGTTGCATGCTAAAATCAGGAAACTGGGAATATACACCTGAACAGCAGTTCGGCATGAGGGAGCTCAACATCACACCAAGGTGGAACCATACCTGAAATAAACATGAAATAAGGAAACAGAAGTATTCTACCAACTATTGCATTATTGTAAGGACTGTTGTTTCTTTTCCGTGGTGGGTAGGACAGAAATGTTGGTGTAACTGGCAGATGAGACGAATCCGGAGGGTAAACGCTCTGTAGCTCTGGGATGCGTTAAGTTGCACAGGGACATTGCTAATTGCTCGTCCCTGCAGTTCTTCTGATCAGGTGAGACACAACTCTAGCAGAAATGACGGCAGAAGGATTCAGGGGAGGAGGCGGGTTACTTGACCCTTTGCTGCCCCTGCGGTGATACTTAATCTGTGATTCTATGAATACGAACAAGAAGAAATACTTACCTTTTTAAAAGGAGGGAGGGTAAACTCTGAGGATTTGTAACTTCAGGCTAGTTTATGGAATATGTGCTATTTAACCTTCATGTGCAAGGTAAATATGCCTGCATTCTCATCCATTAAATGTAAATCACAGGTAAGATTTTTCAAATGTGGTTTTTTATCAGCCTGGCAGTGGGTGAATATCTATTTTCCATTTGCAATACTAGGTGCTACTGGAAGGGAATGTAGCTAGAGTGGTAAAGTAAAGCAGAGGTACACACAGATCATCATCCTGCTCTGCAACAGAGAACGCCAGATTTTAAAAAAATAATTATTTCTTTCCTACTTTTGGATGCGTGGGTGAGCGATGTACAGTGTTGAGTGTACTCTGTCTGGGAGCAGGCTGAGGAGCACTGTACTCCCTCTTCTCTTCCTCCGTGGTTACTACTGCTTGTCTGTGCATGGCTCCACATCCCCACCTTTCTTCTTACATTTGTGTCAGTGCCACAGCTGTCCCTGGGCTTGTCTGCAAGACAAGCTTCTTTTCCGGCCAGGATACCTCGATACAGCTGTAAGAATGTGTAATACATTTCAAAATGACACTAACTTTGCGCACTGCAGAATGCCAGAAAAAAAATTCAGTGTTATTAAAATACCTTTTCATTTCAGAGAATTTTCCTCAAAGGTGGGTGTATTTCTCCCCTGTCTGGCTGCTGGAACATTTTGATGCAGGCTTCTGTGATCTGTCTATCACGTCAGGTTCATGCTGAACGGAATTTTAAACTGTAACATGATTTTTTTTTTTTCCTCCAGGTTTTCTGAGTCTCTGAGAAACCTGTATGACAAGGAATTCAGTGGGGCTCTGAAATACTGAGACTCCTCTATCACAAGCCAGAGGTAGGTTAGGATTGAATTTCACCACTGTTGTATGCCTCTGTCACCAAAGATGCTAAAAATTATTGGAGGGAAGGAAGGAAGGAAGGAAGGAAGGAAGGAAGGAAGGAAGGAAGGAAGGAAGGAAGGAAGGAAGGAGGAAGGGAGGGAGGAAGGGAGGGAGGAAGGCAGGCAGGAAGGAAGGCAGGAAGGAAGGAAGGAAGGAAGGAGGGAGGGAAGGAGGAAGGAAGGAAGGGAGGGAGGGAGGGAGGGAGGGAGGGAGGGAGGAAGGAAGGAAGGAAGGAAGGAAGGAAGGAAGGAAGGAAGGAAGGAAGGAAGGAGGGAGGGAGGGAGGGAAGGAGGAAAGAAGGAAGGAAGGGAGGGAGGAAGGAAGGGAGGGAGGAAGGCAGGAGGGAAGGAAGGAAGGAAGGAAGGAAGGAAGGAAGGAAGGAAGGAAGGAAGGAAGGAAGGAAGGAAGGAAGGAAGGAAGGAAGGGAGGGAGGGAGGAAGGCAGGAAGGAAGGAAGGAAGGGAGGAGGGAGGGAGGAAGGAAGGGAGGAAGGAAGGAAGGAAGGAAGGAAGGAAGGAAGGAAGGAAGGAAGGAAGGAAGGAAGGAAGGAAGGGAGGAGGGAGGGAGGAAGGGAGGGAGGAAGGGAGGAAGGAAGGAGGGAAGGAAGGAAGGAAGGAAGGAAGGAAGGAAGGAAGGAGGGAAGGAAGGAAGGAAGGAAGGAAGGAAGGAAGGAAGGAAGGAAGGAAGGAAGGAAGGAAGGAAGGAAGGAAGGAGGGAAGGAGGGAAGGAGGGAAGGAAGGAAGGAAGGAAGGAAGGGAGGGAGGGAGGGAGGGAGGGAGGAAGGAAGGAAGGAAGGAAGGAAGGAAGGAAGGAAGGAAGGAAGGAAGGAAGGAAGGAAGGAAGGAGGGAGGGAGGGAAGGAGGAAGGAAGGAAGGAAGGGAGGGAGGAAGGCAGGAAGGAAGGAAGGGAGGGAGGAAGGCAGGAAGGAAGGAAGGAAGGGAGGAGGGAGGGAGGAAGGCAGGAAGGCAGGAAGGAAGGGAGGAAGGAAGGAAGGAAGGAAGGAAGGAAGGAAGGAGGGAAGGAAGGAGGGAAGGAAGGAAGGAAGGAAGGAAAGGGGGAGGTATTAGCAGGAGGGAAAACATCTTAGAAGACCATAATTCTGCATGGAGGTCATAATACATATCTTCATCACTGATGAGTATCCAGTCTTGTACATCCTTATCCAAACAAAGCCATGAGCATTCTTGATGTTTTATGACTATTGTGTGATGAATTTTTTAGTCTATTGAAGCTGTCTTACTTGTGCCCTTATATATTGTTATGGTTTAGTAAGGATTTGCCTTCGTTCCCCTTGATGATATTTTTTCAGTGACAGGCTGTCTTATCAGCACTGCTGTGGGGTCGTTTAGGAGTGACATGGACATTGTTAGGGAGCATAGACGCACACATAAAGAAGAATTTTAAAATGTGAATGCTCTAGAAGTATCAAAAACTTGTTTTGTGCTGAGATTCCATCGCAAAAACCTGCTTAAAATAGAAACATCCTGCAGTAACATGAAATCTGTACCTACGTGCTTGAAAACTCAGGCACACTTCTCCTGTCCTTTGCTTGTTCCCGTATTAATTTGTAGTTAAGTGGTTCTGTGGTCAAGACATTGTAATGGATGTAAAACCTATGGTACTGGCGCTATTCAGCCACAGGCTGCTCACTCAGTTCCTAGGCACTACAGAGATGTTAAGCCAAAAAATACTTCTTTGAGCTTTTTTCCTTTTCATTAGTTAAAGATGCTAATGACATCCCTGTTGTCAATACATAGTGACAAAAAAAAATCAAACACTTTTCCAGGCTTTGTGTGCTCGATTTACTACATGCACATAAAGTATTGCATAAATATAATGTGCACAGAAATGTTATATTTCTCATTGCTCTTTTAATTCATGATGTCTAACACAATTATAAAGTCTGTTGAGTTTCTGGAAATATTGTAGAATATTTTAAGTTGTCCTTGGAAAGTTGTCCTCGGCACACTGAACAGAAAATATAAAGAGGTGCTGCATAACATTATAGAGTTTAACTTAGTTATGACTATGAAATCAAATCACCCCAAAGTCTCAACATCCTTATATACTGAGAAAAAAAGCTGCACAAAACATGATACTGCTTATAAGGACCATTCCCTAGGCACCTGGTAAAGCAGCCGACTAAAGAAATAGAAGTATTTACTGAAGTAATTACTGAAGAATTCTAAACACTGGTCAAAAACTAAAAAAAAAATAAATAAAAAAGAATCTGCCAATATGTGTTAAATTAATTTTAAAGAATATTTGGGACATTTAAATTGGCTTCATATGTCAAGGGTTTTTTTTTAATGTCTGATGGTATTTTGCACATTTGCTGATAAAATTTTTCCACTTAGGCTGTTAACATAACATATTGACCAATTAGTTAGTGCTTTTATTCCAAACACTGAAATCTGTAATGAAAGATCTAGGGGCAAAATAAGTCTCCTAGGATATTTTCCTATGTGTAATTCACACCTTTTCTTTCAAGGCTGTGAGGTCTCGCTCGCATTGTTCTGAGCCATGAGACCTTCACCTTCCAAACCGTGGATGAACTGGAGTTCGACAGCAGTCTCCCTCCTGGCGTAGAGGCACATTTGACAGAGTATATGCCTATAAGAGGGAAGTAGGAAGCATTTTTGAGGCCCCAGATTTAAACATAAGTATCAAAATTCCTAAATACTTCCACTGATTCCAGCTGCACTATTTGAAAAACATTTATTTAATGTATGATAATTTAGCTCTTGAAAAGAAATTAAGTTTATCCGGGAATTTTGTTTGTAAGTACAGCCACTGATTACACAGGATTAAAATTACTATGATTAGCCATTTAGGTGTGTATTTATTTACTCTGGTTATTGCGGTTGCAATAACTTACCTTAGACAGTCACAAAATGAGTAAATGGCAGAAGCAGACCTGTTGATACAGCTATAGATGTAGGTATAGGTATAGATAACAAAGATAGCTAAAATAACACGTGGACTGGAGATAGTAGATCTGGAACTTCTGCTGTCCTAAAACACAAGAACAGTGAAGACATTTAATGTGATAAAAAGGGAATAAGCAACACTTTTTTCACATATAGTGCTGCAACAAAACACAAAATTACTTCATAGAGGGCAGAATATTTACTAAAGTTTTCGTTCTGCTAACACGCATTTAGTGGAAGGCATATTTTGTATTTTGCCAGGGTTTAAGCCAATGTGTCTTAGAAGGCAGGAGGAATTTCTGTATGATTAGCAGATTGTTCATATTTGCATGAAAAAGGTCACTTTTGGAGAGAGAATACCAGACTAGATTGTCTTGGGTTTGGTCCAATTGGGAAATCCCAGTATTTCCCATTAGACATGCAGCTTAAACACTGAACAAACGCATTGTCTAATTATTGAAGAAAGGAAGAGAGAGGTGAGACTGACAGAGTGAAAACTATGCACAGGCATATAGAAACTAAAATGTCCTACAGCTTGCCTAATGCAGCAATTTAATTTAAAAAGTACAGTTTTTAATCAAACAGGATAGCAGCTAGATTTGTGGGTGGTGTGAACTGTTCTCGGTCTTAAGATTTGAAAGATACTCAAAGTTCATGGGGACAATCCCCTACAGCTTTTTCTCATGCAGAAGTGCAATTGACTTGAAATGAGTATTTTGGCAGACAAAATAACTTTCGTTCAGATTTTGTGTTTAGCAATAAAGAAGAAATAGCTTTAGGCAGATCGTATGGCAAGAACAAACAAACAAAATATATTACAATACTAAAAAAATTGTTTTAAAAATATCTGAGAGATGAGATACAATACTTCAATTAATACCTAGACCTTATATGAGACACTCATTAGAAAATTACATTAAAGCAAGCAATTGTAGGAATATCAGGGCAGATTTCTGCTGTTCTGCATAACTGATTCTCCAACAGCTGACGCAGACTGTGATGCTCAATGTGGTAACAGGGGTGGTGATTTGGTTGCAACCAGTGCTTCCTCTCTGCTACTTATCACGAACTGTATTATATAGAGAGTTCTTTATTTTGAGTAAAAGCCAGTGAAAGGCTTTGTCAAAGGCCTGGAGAATCCAGGGGAATGTGATGGAGCAAGACATTGTCATTAAAGGTCATGACAAGCTTTGGGTTTTGTTACCAGTTCAGTCTCATGCTTGACGAAAGAAATCAACTTTTTGTCTCTCTCCCAATCTCTGCCCTGAAAAAAAATTTATATTTTCTTAGCTGTTTTACAAAGGAATGAGGGAGGTTTCATTCTCAGGTGGATTAATAAATATTTTGAGGTGTTTAAAAGGCACAATTAGATTTGAAAGGGTCATTTAATTTCATGAATTTTGGTACTTACAGGTGGAGTTTCAGAGGCATCTTAACTAGTCACACAGTACCAGAAGGAATGAAAGAAAAGAAAGAAGAAGGGCTCTTGTAGATTAGCATAGGAAATAGGTAAATTAGCTAGCTCTTCTTTTGCAACACTCCCCAATTTCTAACAAATACATGAAATGGAGAACTCACGCCAGAAACTCTCTTAACAAACTTTAATAACTGTAAATCTTGTATGATTCATCTGGAAAATTTCTGTTCAATACTTGTCCTCCCTTTATGCCATTGTTTGTATGATTCCATTATTAGATAATGGAATATATTTGAATTCAGCAACACATAATATATGGAATCTCACATTCTGAGTTAAATTGTGTACTACAATGAAGTAATACAGGTTTTTTTCTATTTCATTGAAAAGCCTTCTTTGAAAGCTTTTTTTAGGTTTTTACTTCCTTTCACTTCATTTTCATCCTTCATAAATATATTCTGGCTTTGCTTCTGTACTTCCAAACTATTGCCCTGGTTCCTTGTGATAAGGCTGGTATCAACCTAACAGTGTCTCCAAGAGCTTCCCAGGAGACTGTCAAAGCAAAACTAAACTGCGCGGATGATGGGGCTTCCTGACGCCTCATTGAGTTGAAAGGATTGCCATTTATCCTTTCACCCTTTGATAGTCACTTCCTCATTTTCTTTGTGAATGCATTAAAACAGAAGGAATTATCAGGAACTGGGCAGGAAAGGGCTGTTTGATAATTTTCATATAAATACACATACACACACTCAAATACACATACACACACACAAACACACACACACTACCTCCTTTGTTTTTAGTGCCAGACTGATCCTATGAGCAAAAAATGTATCTGTAGTGTTTTCCAAACTCTATAAGCTGCGTTATTTCTGAACAGCATGTTTCATATAATTAAGTCACCAATGATTTTGCTCCACAGCTATTATGACTACTGAATACACCACAATTAAATGAAACCCACAAAAGCAAGGACTGCAAAGTCAAGTTTCCAGGCACAGACCTATATATGCCTTTTACCTGTAGACAGTCAATTTACTATTCACAGAGCTGTCGGTCCGCAGAGCATACCTGGTAGTCTGCCTCCCTCGAGCAAGCTTTCTGCACAAGCTTTTCTACTCCTTCTTCCTCCCAGATTGGAGTATGTGGGATAAAATAATGGAGAGAGCTCGAAGAAAGTGTTTACTGGATCTGGTTAAACTTTGCAAGGTCATTCAACACATGAAATATCAAGTCAATATGATCCATTTCATCATATGTTTTATGTTTTTCAGATTTTATGTGTTTTGATAGGTGGGCAAGAATGGCGTACGGCATAAATTGTCCAGTCTTCGCAACTGGCTGAAAAATGCCAGAGAGCAGGGAGAGACACAAACACAAAATCTTGTTGAGAGAACAAATAAATCAGGATGAGGAAGTGTCTTTGGACTAGCCACCAAGTGTGGTGTTGCAGCAGCCTGGTGTGTCACCATCTGAGAGAGTTCAAACGAGCTGTAAATCCCAGGCCCTCCGGGCTGTGGGAAACTGGCTTGGAGAATTTCTTGTTTTGTTTCTTGGGAGGTAAAGCAGAGGCTGGCTAGCTGATGCTATAAGCATTCCCTGCTGGCTGATCAACATCAGACAGAAGAGTTTTCTTAACCTCTAGCCAAAGATAAGGCCAAAACGACAAGACAGTTTAGAAGAGAAAGAGTTTGCTGAAATAAAGGAGAGAGCTGATAGAAAAATTTAATGCTAGTTAGAGCTTATGGGCAAAAGGACTAATATTTTTAATCTGTTTAGATTGTGTCATGCTGAAGTCCTAAGGACCAGATTTTTAGAGGAACTGAGGCATTTACGTGAAATGCACACACTGGACACTGTCACATAGTTTTCACGGTACTGAAAAAAATCTAGTTATCCAGCAGGTGACTCCATGAAGTCGAGCATAAAGATGAACTAAATGGGGAACCTTAGGCAGTCTGAAGGGTAGTTCATAGTGAATGTAGATCCATGAAAATGACTAGGCAACGTAGATCCATGCAAGCATATTCAGATGGGAACTGCCTAGGGGCAGCCAGTAGAAAGTACCACGGGTAGGAGTGTATCTGAACTCCCCAAAACCTCTGAGTCCATGGTCACGGTCATTGCCTGCCCAGAATACAGAATAGAGTGCCACCTTTGTCAATAGGTGCCTAAATACACTGGGGTACCTCTCTTTATAGTATGTCTGCAGGTGATGAAGGTAGTGATGCTGGCGTGCTCTCTTACAACTGCCATAGTTTAGAACATTTGGAAATGGAAGATGTTGGCTTGGGGCTTTCTTTTCTAGAAGCAGAAAAATCCCCCTTTACAGGAGACAGCCTCCACCACCAAGCTCCAAGAAGGCTTGTGCGTGGCTTACCTTCCTGTTGAAGTTTGGCCACAGGAATGCAAGAGCCATCAGGATGGGAAAAGAGCAAGCAAGACACCGTGAGCCTCTACCAGGCTGGGTCTTTGGTGGACTTAGCTAGGTTTGGGTGGCCTTCCACCTAACATGTGGATAACCTTGGATACCAGGTACTTAGCTCTACAAATGAGAAAGTGTAAGAGCACGTGTGGAAGCCTGACCTTGTCTATAGGAAATATTGTTATTCAAAATGAATGTACTGTGTTCTTGCAGGCAGCTATCAGGTTGTATAGTTACTGAAAAGGAACCTCCAGACTGTATTTGAATTTGGACACCAATACCCATTGTAAAGTCTACTTTTAGCTCTGGATCTCACTCAATGTGTATTTCCTAAATTCATTTAATTTCTAGTCTCTGCATCTTTTAACTTGTCCTAAATTATTCTTGCCTCCATCAGAAATCAAAACATAGATTCTGAAGCCATTGTAATCCTGATACTGCGACCCAGAGCAAATTTGTTTTCCTCTGGCAGCTTCGAGTTTTCACTGGGATAGGAAAATTAACCTCATATGTAGATAAAAGTATCTGGAAAGATATCATCTAGCTTCTCCCTTGGTTCTCAAATCTAATGGGAATGAAGCGATCATCTGTTCGAGATGAATCACTTTTCTCCACAGGAGAGAAACTCAAGCAGCGCTGTGTGAAGCAGAGTCCTCCTCAATTCACCAGAGATCCTCGCTCAGGTCTAGCTTTCATTTGAGCGCTTTTTTCTACCCACTCATTTCCCAGTGTGTGAACGGCTTATCAGAAGGAGTTGAGGCAAAGCAGAGGTATCAGAAGAGATTCAGACAGGCAGAGATGAAGCTGGCTGTGCGTGACAGCGAGCATCAGGCGACAAGATGGTGTTGCATGAGATTAATCACTGTGAGACCAGAAAAGCTGTACAGAACCAGAAGACAACTGACTTCATGTCTAGCAATAATACAGAACCAATAAAGGGGAGGATGTGAGCAGATAAAGTGTTTTCTGGGACTCTGCTTCCAGACTTGCAGCAACTTTTGCTGTATGTTTGTCTTGCACTGATAGCATTTCATTGGAACCGGTGACTTAATGTGAAGGACCACACAAGTGACACCAAATGAAGTAGGAACATTGCGAAGCAGAATTGATGTGATGACCCACAGTGGCCCACTGGGCTGTTTCAGGATTGGAATTTTTCTGAGAGGCTTAGGCTGCTCGCTGGGAAGTGTTGAAATGAAATTAGATTTAAAGCAAACATCCCAGCCTCCCCCACTCTGTTTTTCACAGTAATGTAGAAGACAGCACATCACTGACCAAGTGCTAAATGTTTGGTGCTGCACCTTTGTTATTGGTTTTCAGATAAAACCAGCATGTGAAAATGAATCAAATATACTCTGGCATAGGCAGTTTGAGAGCTGGGGTGTTTTTTGTGAGTAGCATAATTTGGTGCTAACATCGTAATGAATGTTGTCAACTACAAAAGCAGAATAGATCTTATTAGGAAAAACAGGGAGTGCATACCCAGTATATGGTACTGACCATTTTACTGAGATCTTTTGCAGTCCTGCCTGACAGGTCAGATCAAATTAGCAGTACAATGTCCAACACCATCCACAACAGTTTAAATACCTAATCCGAGGTGTAGGTGTCGCAGAGGGACTGATGCACTTCACTCTCATACAGAGAAGCAGCGATACATTTATTGAAAAAAACAAGGGATTTAGCAAAGTTTGATAGTAAATGTGACAGAGGTTTAACAAGATTTGAGATGGTGAGGCACACTTGTTTATTTACTGCACAGAGGACAAGGTCAGACAGAAATGTCAGGGAGAAACTCCCGTTGAGTCGGCGTTCAGGGAGGACCCCCCCCGGCTTTCTAAACTCCTTCTCAGAGAGGAGTCTGGGTGCGGCTGGATCCAATCCTGGTCCTAGACTTGATCAACAGTTTGTGTCTAAAGGATTATGTACATGCAATCAATCCTTTATATCACTTAGCTAAGATTTCAAAGTTTAGCGTGCTGTTAGTCACTTACTCAGGATCTGTTGGGGCAAGGAATCTGCAAACCTTGAGGAGTAACCTTGAGAGGTGTCCCTACTCAGGGGGAGATCCTGGCGCGCAGCCCGCTGCCATGCAGGAGAGCTTAAAGGGCCGTTCACTATTCATGGGGGTAGGATGATGGACTTAATAGTCATATTTGCGTATCGACCACAGTACAAGTATTGTGGTGAGGTGGGTGCATTGCTCAAGTTAGCCCTCGGCTATTTTGTTGTTATCCTTCTCCCCAAAACCCTGTTGAGCCGGATGGAGCCACCACGACCACATGCACCCACTGTAGCCACCCCGGCTGGTTACCACTTGGGCAGGGTTACGGGAGATAAAGGTCAGATTGGCAGCGGAGCACACCGTCACAAGCTGAGATTTTTGTGCTAGCCTATAAAATGGAGATTCTCAGAACTCCTGTTTGTTTTATAAGCAGACCTGAAACCAGCAAAGACCTCTGTCTGCCTGTTTCTGACAGATCTTTAGACGGATAATGCTCTATTTCTGGATGTACCTTGGAGTATTTCTCTCATGACAACACTGAGCAATTCCCTTCTTAAATGCCATCAGGGTCAACACATGAGGCATTGCTCCACCTAAGGAGGTACAAGGTGTTTTGTAGGTCTGAGGCTGGTGTCTGCACAAGACAAAACAGCCCTGGCAGCTTTTATTCATCATGAAAAATGTTGGCTACGCTGCCTCAGATTGGTGGCTTAGTATGTCCGACACATACCAAGAACACTAAATTTCCTCTGTCCGGGAGGCAGAAGGAGGATGTTCATATGCATTTCATCTGACAGGGCTTTTGGAGGCCAGAAATCCCCCACCAACAATGTTGACAGGTTATAAATCCTATTCAGGTTCTGGTCTCCAGACCAGATGATGCTGGGAGCAGGAGCTGGTGCCTGGACCTCTCCCTCCAGCAGGGCACGTCTGGCTTTGCACAGAGAGGCAGCAAACACCCTCGTCTGCATGGACTTGAAGCAGTGGATTGTTTCGCTTGCATGTGCGGCCCGAAAACACGCTGCAGAATCTGCTTCAATACAATCAGCTCTTGATTTAAAAGTGCCTACTTTCTCGCACTAAAACAAATGCCTCCTCTGTATCAGGAACAAGAAGGTTAGGGCTGAGGAAATTGAATTAGAGAAGCTGGTAGCGGAGCAGAAAGAGTGCATTGATTGAATCAGCAAATCTACAACTAACTCGCGATTACAGCCAGGCTACCCACTGCTTGACTGCCCAGACTTCCCGCCTTCTCCTAGGGTCTGTGGGATTTGTAAGCAAGCGTGGGTTTTATACAGGTGTGTGGAAACAGAAACACGTTGACAGTCTCGGCGAATGCCAGGGCTCGGAGCTTTGACACAAGATCTGGGAGCGGTGGAGCCCCCGTCTCACGTTCATCCGACAAGACCGAGCTCCCAGCTGGGTCGTCCTGGCACAGCTCCAGCGAGAGCTGATGTGTCCCAGCTGGGAGCCTCTTCTCCTGAATAAGCTTCCCTGTGCATTTTATAACGCTGCTCAGACCGACTCCCTGCAACTTTGCCTCTGGTGTCTTATCTAACTAATTTCTAAATCCAGATGAGATGTTGAATACATCCTTGTCTCAGTTGCTGCTGCTTTCCCCTAATCACTGATATCCAAATGAAATGATGCAATTTATTATTTGAGAGTAATTTAAGAACTCCCTCTTTCTCATACAGTAATGTCTATATCGCATGCCCTGATGTTAAAAAGAATTAAAATAAGTAAATTTCTTTTTTACCCTTCTATCCCTGCTCATAATGTTTGTTGTGGGCAAAAAGGGAACACACCACTGACATAAAGCCCAGAATTTATTATAATTATAATTGCAATCGTCATTGTTTTAATAGTAAATCTAAATGATTATGATTATTCCAGACTAAACTGTTGCAGAAAAATAAAGGAAAAAAGAGAATATTATTATGCAGAAATCTCAGTTACAAAAAACAATAATACTGTTTCAGTATCATGAGCTTTATTTTTCCTCCTCCCCTTCCTGATTTTTTGATTCACCCTGAGCGATCTATTTTTGCATGTTTTCTAACATGCTTTTACACCCTGCTCTTTCTTCATTGGTCTGCTAGCCCACGGTGCATCCAAATCCATGGCATAAGGTGAGCTTTACCTCTGTTAAATATTGTTGTGCATTCTCTTTGTTAGCCCGGAATAGGTTTTGTCCAGCTCCTGGGATGAATTTTTTTAACTGACTGCAGACTGTGGGCTCTCCAGTGCCAGCCTGCGCCTCATCTCGTACCACCCCATGACTTCTCCTTTATGTTGCGTCCTCTGTCTCTGCTGCTCTTCTGGACTGCCTGCACTCCTCTGCACCCCACCGCACAGCCATACATCTCCACACTGCATTAGAGTAACAAATATCTCATTCTTCACAAAATAACTACCTCTTACTACTACCCTGACACAAAAACTGCGGTTACACAATTCAAAGATAAGAAAAAGTAAGACAAATTGGCCACAGCCACCCGGTCATTAGGAAAATCACTGTTATGGCTAAACCAAGTCAAAACAAAGCTCCAGGCAGGTCAAGACAAAATCACACAAAGCAAAACTGACATGGCTCAGTCCTAGAGCCTCACAAGTGCCGTATGAAGCCTGTGGACTGTTACTAGTGATAGCAGTACTATATTTCCTGGGCTACAGGGCTACAATAAACACCATTTCAGAAGGGGAGAGCACTGTCGATAATAATGGCTAAGTTTTCAGACAGAAACATGATTCTCAAGCTAATAATCTTTAACATTAGGCCTTTTCCTCATTGCAAGCTGCAAGGCTTGTCCGTTAACAGAGATAGTAAATAATTCCCTTTTTCATTATTAATTTGAAAGTATTCATAGCCTGTGATCACGTGTCTTACATGGGCGTGCTCTGTTTCTGGACTAAATAAATTTGAAGTCCTTAATCTCTGCCCAGAAATTTTGTTGCGTTTTAGTTTTCCTTTTTTTGAATAATTTGGGTACTCATTGTGGAGAGCACATAACCGCATCGTTTTGATTTTGTTTCTTTCAACAGCTTTACAGCCTCAGGAATATTTATAATTCAGCTGCTTGCTAGAAGGAAACCATTTATCTGAGCCCATTGACAATAGCCTCTTCACTGCTCCTGCTCTCGGAGAATAACCTTACAATGTCTTTCCTTTCCGCCAGCAGACGCCTAGATGTGTCAGGATTTCGTGTCGTGCCCACTGTCCGTTTCAATTATTATTTCTCTTATAATGGGCTTTTCTGTTTCAGCACCATTTCCACTGTATCTTCCTGCCAGTCTTCATCACGCTCGCTGCTGTACAAGGTAGGGCCCAGGCACACCGCTGCTCCGACGAGCCGGCGAGGAGTGACGATCAGGCTTTAGTTCCCAAACACTCCACTGCCCACAGTTTTCAGCATCCCCGATAATCTTCCGTCTCTCAAGACTGCCCCAGCGCTTTCTGCCAAAAGGCTTTTTTTGAGGCACAGGCAAAGAACTGGCCTCCTCTCCAAGCTCTTGGCGAGGCGCCCATCAGTTCGGACCAGTTTTGGATCAAAGTCCAATGGAAAAGCGTTTCCGTAAGTGCTTACCGTAAGTGTTATGTTCATAGTCAGTTCATAAATTTTTAATTGAAAACAAAAGCTTATTTTTTTTCCCCTCCAGTTTAAATGGCACCTGAATGAATTTAAAATCACATAACCCCATCAAATTATTAAGTTAATTAAAGGGAGGCATTGAGGTTTTACGCAATCTAATTTTTTACGGTGTTGTTAATGACAGTACATTAACTGTCTCCTGAGATGACATGAGACAATTTTCCATGTTTATTTTGTGTCACTTTGCTACCTTATGAAGTGCTCCTCTGGTACTCTTGCTCAGGATGAGTACCTGATGCACTTATCATAAGAACTTTTGCACAAATTACAGTAATTCTGCCAAAATACTGAATTAATACCTGCTTACCTTGCACAAACTTGCTTCTGTGTATTGAAAAGGCGCATGGGCTCTAGAGTTTGACAATGATTTGAACAGAAGACCTGACCACACAGGTTGAGAGAAGATTGCTTTATGCCTTGGTGTAAATGTAGTAGAGATGTCCTCTGACCACCTGAATTCCCCTCTCCATTTATGTTCACATGTTTGACATTGATACTTAATTGTTGTTGAATAGGTGAGTGAAAGTATTGCGATGATTTTCTAGCCTCCAGCTTTCCTGCAAAACAAACCCCGACCCTTCAATGAGCTCTGTGACGATCCGTCCTCAGACTCAGCATACCCATTGGGAAAGACAAATAGCATGACAGAGAAAACAAACATGCTATTGGGAAACCTGCATGTTTTACCTTAGCACAAATGTTTAACTTCTCTCAAATGTAAAAAAAAAGATGCAGGAGATTAGACATTTTTGTGAGTGCTTGGAAGTGTAAGATCATAATCATTACACACTGGGCTCACGTTTGGCAAAAGCAAGTACAGTTCATACCGAAGCCTGCACAGTGTCTATCTGGTGTCAAATTTGCAGTCATAAAAGGGGTAATACGGTGGCGTGACTTTTGTTCAGTTCAGCAGAAGTATGACTGAGCGCAGGAGGAAAGATAAGGCCTGAAAGAAGCGATAATTCACTAACTCGACCCTGCCAGCCACTCCTGTCAGTAAACAAGATCTTACTTCCCTTTAAACTTGAAGATGAGGGTAGTCTGAGTTTGTTCCTGTCTGCGCATTACACACAACACGGTTGTGTTGATTTCCAGTTGTCCTTGGCAAAGAGAAAAAAGCTCTTCAAGGACCTCTTCTGACCTGGAAGAAATGACTACAGCTCAGTGGAGAGGGAAACTTATTTTCGACTTGTTCAGCTGCAAAAAGCATCAAACATTACTAACAGTTTTGAAATAAAAGTAGCCATAAAGGCTTATAAATAAAACAACCCTCAAGAAAAGTTGCAGAAACTTTCCCTGCCCCTATTTTGTTGTAGTGAAACCAGAGTGAAGGGTGACACAAAGTACACGTCTCATGTTTTTCCTTCACAGAATTTTAAGTGCAGAGAAAGCCTGTATTTAATTGAATTCAGAAAGTGTTTGCACTTTAGACCCGTCAACAATCTCAGACAAACTAAAAGCAATACTACAGGAGCACAGTTTTACTGCTTTTTCTTCCTCCCTATCCACTTTCCCACAAACATACTTTCTCACCGACTTCACTTGCCTTGCTTCCTCCTGAAAACATGTCAACACCTTAGCCTGTAGCGTCATCCTTGGAAAACATCAAATTTCGTGAGAACTGTAAGCTCTGCACAGCCTGAGCCTCAAAAATAATCCAATTACTTAGGAAACGTCAAGTATTTCAGATCACAGATCAAACCCTCTTCAAAAAGTTAGCACATGAGCAAAAACGCTGCAAACATGAGAACAGAGAACACGCCTCTTTCAGAAATGATAAAACGGCAGCAGCACTTACCAGGAGTAATGGCCTAATTAATCAGCTGGGTAAAGCTGTTGGTTTATGGGACAGGCAGCCGAAAACTCTTTACAAGAATATAATGTCCCCAACAATCAGCTGCTCAGCCTCAGAGGGCACCAACCACATGTTATAACAGTGAACCATGAATTTCTAGTCCAACATCAAACAGTGACGTGAAAATATGTCCTTAAAACTATTTTGCTTTATTTGGAGGGAACAATTAATGATATAAAGACCTCTCAGTCAGCAGGTTGTCATCTGTTTAAAACCGATAAAACGGGAAAACAAACTTTCTCGTATTAATAAGTTACAATAAATCAAACCAAATCAAATGACAATATAATAAAAGAATATAAATCTACTTAAATTGAGCTTTGTAACAAAATAATCTGTATAAAAGATATTTTATCCTTCAATTAACGTGAAATACATGCATGTATTGGACCTTTCTGAAAACAACTCAATCATTTCTTTGTTACTCGAAATAGAGTTGGTCTCAGAATATTTTAAAGGTGATTCCTGCAACTATTTGTAAATCATAAGAGTTTTTGACTTCATGGAGGCCTGAGATTTAACTCAAGTCATTACTTCTTGGGTGTTCTCATCTTGCTTTGTCTTGGTTTTTTGCACTCTGGTCCAGTTGGCAATCTCCCAGCTGTCCTCCTCCTCCCCTTTTCTTTCTCCTCTATTTTGTGAACGTTTCTCACTACCATATCCAAGTAAAATCTATGTGAAGTAGGTTAACAGTGGTCACGTCCTTAGAGGACCTGGTGGAAAAATATTACCTTATCTTCCTCTCAAGTTAAAGAACGTTGCACCAGTAGGAATCCCTTTGTATTATGAACACTGTTCTGTTTATGGTGCATAAGTTTATTAGTGAAAAAAAGTTTTCCATCATTGTCCAAAGGTCGTCCAGGCGGGCCTAATTTAATAATCGCCTTTGGGAATTTAATTCTCTAACCAGATACTTTAACCAAAAAAAAAATCGTCCTTGTCTCTCCTCGTCTGCATTCTGAGTTTTATGGGTGACAATCCTGAAAAGGAAAACTACCATAAAAACCATGCAGTACATGCTGACAAGTCATGCGTTATACATGGGAAAAAATAGCATTGAATTCTGATATTTTTCCTTAACTGAATGAGTGTTGCTCTATCATGGGGCAAGAGACCCTTCAATTCCAATTTAAGAAAACCTGTTTAGAGCATATGTATTTTCCATCTACAGCAGTACTCTACCATCCTGCCTGAAGCCAAGCTACGCAACCCAGTACATATGTGCAAATTCAGTTTGAATAATTACCTGCAGCAGATGACGACCATGTATTACAATGATTGTAGTCACAAAGTGCAAGAGTTCATAATAATAATAATTCAGAAGTAGTTTCAGGAAATTTGATTCCCTGCCAACGCTGCGCACTCGGAGGAGAGGAGGCTCTCTGAAGTCTTTGAGTCAGGCACAGATCTGTAGAAATTGGGTTAATAAAGCACTCAGCACTCTGAGGCAGGACCTGCTGCTCTCGAAATCTTGGCACTGATGTACGCTACAGGTAAACATCTATAGTCTCACTAAAAAAGAACAGTTCTGAAAGGGCCAACAAAGGCGGGTGGTATCCATTTCTTAAGTATACTCTGTCCCTTCTCTGATCTGACTTCTGTCCTAAGGGAGAGGCACAAATCTGTCAAGATTCAGATGGGAATTAGGAGTAAAATTAGGTTTCCTCCATTCCACTCAAACAATTAAGTCACTAGAGAACCTGGCCTTCTCAGACATGTAGGACAAGCAGCCACACACTGATGAATTCAGGGAAAAAAATAATTATCAGAAATAATTTGATAAATAGCAAAACCTAAAACAGTTACTTAAAACTCTATAATCATATTGATAAATCCTTGGTCCTTAATGAGCATGAATAGATGGAAGTAATGATCAAATCTATGTTAACACACACCATGCAAAGCTGTACTCCATGTAATACTTTTACTTAATTCTACTAGCATATTTACAAATTAATTTTGTTAATATTAGTAATAATTCCCCTTTGCAATAGGTCCTACTGTAGGGACACGTGGACCTTTATAACTTGGTATGCCCTGGAACTGAAAAGTTCTGGGACGAGAATGTGAAGACTGAAATAGTAAAGGATTTTGCCATGTGCATTGCGACCAGCAGCATAGTGACAGCAAGAAAAAAGACAGCTCTTGTCTGTTAATACCACCATTTAATGACTATGGTGATCAAAATGCTTAAGCTGCATATTTATCGGTACTTCTGTATTATATTGCTACTACTGTGTACATAAAATCAACGCCAGCAATGTATTATATTGTTACTACCATTTTTGCTGTACCGTCATTGAAATTAAGAATACTAAAATGGAAATTTTCCAATTCCAAGAATAATTTTCTGATGATAGATAAATGCAATGATTTATGTAGAGACCTGTGTCATTACAGGCAAGGGAAAAACAGAAATAATAATGAATTAAAATGCTATAATTTTCTGCTTTTCAAGTGTTTTAAAATCCTTCTGCACACATAAATAACTACTCAAATTGGCCTAATTATAATTTATTTACTTTATTCAGTTTCTACACAATAAACCTAATCTATATTGCAACTGAGGACATCACCCATGCCCATGCTATAACCTTGTGCAGGAAGTTTTTTAGACATAGATAAAGTCCCTGATATTTGAAAACAAAAAGACATAATTATTTTCCAAAATTCACCTGCATAGACCAGAGCAATATTAGTTATGAAAATGTATTACTGTTCTTTTCTTATTAATATTTTCCACCAATAAAATTTCTTTAAAATAATGTTGTGGACAAGCATTCAAAAAAAAGTTTGCATGAATGGATTCTGATTCATGAGTTTTGTTAATTATTGGCTTACACTGCATCTTTGATGATTTTCTGTTCATTTGTTGTTTGGTTTCTGTGACTGGTCACCAAAATCAGCTCTTGCCATGACTACTGTCAATCTCTAACTATTCATCTTTTGGGTATAAGTCTTGAAGATGTGAGCATTGATCCATACTTTGAAAGAGGTTGACTGCTTGGTAACCCAATTCACTTTTTACAATTACGGAGGGAATTGCATTGATTTTGATGAGGTTGCCAACACATAATAGTGTGGAAATTGACTCTGATGCTGAACTTTCCACTCCAGAGTGAGGAGGCACCAGGACGATATTGCTACCTGTACTGAATTTCTTTCCCAAGTGACTTTCAAAGTGTATCACACTAAACTATGAAAAAAACTGTAATAATATTTTATTTATGAGCTGAGAAAGGGTTTCATTCGCTAACCCCTGGCTTGAACACTTTTTACTCTGGCTGCTATTATTTGACCTCATATGTGAGATCACTTTATTGACTTAGAGATTCTGCTGTGACAGAAAAAGGCAAAGGCAACACTTGGGAAATGAGGATAAATGGAGAAAATACCCTGTGAGCTGTTAAAGAGAACTGAAGTAGGTTAAAGAAGAGGATGGGAAGGAGAGTTGAAGGGAAAGGAGGAAATAGTATTAGTGAAATGTTACAGCCATAAACAGAGCATAGCTAGAGCTGTTAAAATAAATAGCAGTATTCATTCATGTTGGCAATGAATCTCAGCCAAACTAAACAGCTCTAAGACCTTTAATCTTGATCTCTGTGGCACCTCCTTGTTCTCCTCTCCAGCCCACAACTGCAATGTATCAAGCCTCCCTGGAAATTCACAGCTGCATTACGTCTGTCCAGCCTTCATCTTTCTCTGGACAAACACTTCTTTCAAAATTCAAAACACATCAAAGTCATCATTCAGGACCCTGAGAGCCGCCTTTGTTTTCCTGTGCTTATTTGCACATGTTTGGCCGTGTGAAGGGTGCTAGTTTTCATCCACTGAAGATACTTTGTGAAATACAGAGTGCACAATCTATTCCATTGTAATGTGTTATGAGATACAGCAAGGACCAAACAAACACGGTTGGTTCTTCTCTATTTTTGTTTTTCCTATGAGACATCCATATTAGATATGCTAACATCTTCAAGGCTTTTTATTACCTTCCCTTGCACAAGTGTTCTTGGAATGAGAGAAAAAGCTACTATGTCTATGTTTCTACTAGGGGTGGTGACTCTGGGGTGACTAATGAGGTGAAAAATAAGTTAAGAACCTTCAGGAACTTGCTGGACATCAATATCCACAGCAACTCACAATCTGAGTATCCTGACATTACAATGTGAATTTCACTGTACTTGTTGCTACAGTGAACAATATCAGAAACTCGTGTGAAACTGAGAACTGAATAAATTCTTTATTCTTTTACTGAGGTTTCTTTTAGGCTCACTAAGATTGCTCCAAACTCAACTGATTTACTGCTGTGTTTTAAATAATTTCAGTGCCGTTCTGTTGCCTTCATCCCTTGCATCCTGTTTCCCACATTGTCTAACTCACTCCCATTGTTATGTTCTAATTTCTCCAAATTCTTCATTATGTCCTGTTGTTAACAAATTGATGTACACTGGTAGAGAAATCAGTACAGAACGGTTTGTTCCATGTTTAGCTTTTTTGAGGTGCCAAGAGAATGCCTATGCGTTGAACTGGGAATGAGGTCAAGAAACAGACTGCAATGTTTCCATCAGCTGTAAAACAAACTTTATCATTGATCATAACTCCTAAACTCATGTAGGCTCCATCCAGGCGATGTACTGCCACAGTCTATAAAAATAGTATAGTTAAAGACTTATGAGCCTGTATATTATTTATATTTGAATTACCTTTCCGCATGATAGTCAACCAGTCAGATCACTTCTGTTCCTTAAACTACATAGATTGGCTTTTCTGAAAGCATGACTTCTCAAATGACTCTGCCTACTTCACTCTTATTAATCTGTGGTAGTTCTGCTAATTTGGTTTTATAGTTGGCTGCCAAGTCTGAAAAATGTGCTTGGGTAGCTGGTTTGGTCCTCCCTGCACCCATGCTCTTTAAATCAAGAAGTACACGTGATGTATGATCCACATCTAAAGCAAAGGATCTGTTCCTACGCTCTGTTGTGGCATTGTATGTTTTTACTGGCATGGCCTAGAGTGGAAAGGATCCCAGAATGACCAAGGAAGTAGTGCAGATTCCTGGTCCCATGTCAGGATGGGTTAGAAATTTGGTCTGGATCCACCAACAAAGCAGCAAAGCAAATGGCTTTGGTAGATCAGCTGATTTTTCAAGTGTTTCCATTGCAAAGGATTGATGATTCTGGAGACTCCTTAGCACCAAATGAAGCACTATAAATCATCTTCCTTCTTTTAGGGGCAATTTGAAAGAGTTCAGAACAAACTATTCAAAACAAGACAGTCATCATTTTAGGAACAGGCTCCATTCAAACCCAAGCCCTGAAATTCAAAAGCACAAGTGTAAGGTGCTTGCGTTATTGCAGCCACATACCATTGGGCATTGTTTTCCTGTTGAAGAGTATATTTAATTCCTTCTTTTGATTTATCTAAGAATTGAGCCTGTTCAATGTAATCTTTTTACCTGTCATAAGACAACCATTTAATAAGCAAGCAAGCACTGTCTTTTAAACAAAGTTGGCGAGCAAGTAAAATTCACAAACATGAAAACACATGGCCCTGAGCCAGTTGCATGGTGTTCACACTCCATTAAACTTGCAGTTTCTTGTTGCAGTTAACATCCAAATACAAGTTCAACATTCAGTGCTCTGTTGGATTTTGGTTGTGAATACAGAACGTGAAGCAATGCACAAACTGCATTTGGCAAATCCAGCCCTGTAGCTGTGAAGTTCCTGGTTTCCTCTCTTCACAATTTCTCAAGCATGGGAAAATATCACTAGCTGAGGATCTCTAACAAAGACAAATGCATTAAATGGGAAAGGACAATTATCAAGGGAGCTAAATTATTCCAAGATATTTTTGTGGAGCATATTAAAAGAACAACTCATGGAAAGCACTGTAGCTCCATAATCATTTAGGAACTTGAAAAAGAAATCACCTCAGTCTCTTTATACCTCCCTCTCTAAATTAATGGGCTCCTTTAGTCAAACTAAACTGTTTCCCTTACTTCCAGGGGGCCATCTGCAGACACTATGGCCTATCCCAGAAGAAGCCTTTAAAGTCTGCTATGGACCTGTTAGATCATGAGAAGCCTTTTCAAATCAGTATGGGAAGAAAGTTGAAAGTTAAGCAAAAAAGTCCCACAGAAAGGTAACTACACTTTGCATCCAGTCTCACGGAAACTATCCCCGTCGCGTGATAAGAGCTGCACCATCCCTGCTCCCAGAACTCTGCTGCTGTCTTGGTTGCTGTTTTGGTAGAGACAGGTCCAGCAAGAAAAAAGTCATTTTTCTGTACTCCTGCTGCATCAAAACCAAAGGCATTAAATCACAAGGGAGATTCAAAATGCTTCTGAGACCGTATTTGAACCTCTTCATCTACCATCTTGTTTAGAAGAATGCTTTATGCGTTTTGGAGAGGAAAGGCCCCCATAAGGCCCAGTTCTTATTTTTCTTATTTATTACTTAGACAAGTGTCTTATGATTTTAGGATTTGATCCTTGCGTGTAGTACTTCATTATTATTGAGCATGTCAGTCTTGATGGGACAGGTATCCAAAGTGCCATTTTCTGTGAAATATGAGTGCAAAAAGAAAGCAATTATAATTGTTTTGAAGTACCATTGTTCCAGCGGACTGTCATCTCCTCTTTAAACAGAAGTTTTTAAAGGCTAGTTCTTACTTACTTACACAGTTTTTTGGTTTTTATTTTTTTTTCCTAAACATAACTTTCAGTTATCAAATTTATTTTAGTTTTCATAATTAAGAAAAGAATAATTAAAATATTAAAAACATTTCTGGTAAACAGCTGCCAGATGGGCTAAAAGTTGTTGCAGAGGATCATTTTTCAAACATCTGTCTCACTTAATCTTGACCTTTACCAGAGGAGAGAACATATTGCTGAAAAGAATTGAAGTTGTTATGCTGTATCAGTTAATTAAATGAAATAATTGAACACATTTGCAGACAATAGGGAAAAGCGAAGTCCTGTGATGAACACGTGTTATTGCCAGGGCTATTTCTTTCAAAAGAACTTCATTCAAAATTTGCTTTCTGAGTTAGAAGGCTGGTAAGATAATTATTTGGAAAGCCCCACAAACCCAGTTCAAGCCACAGAGGTTCAAAATGCAAGTAAGAATCCCCCACACCCTTCCTTTCTCAAAGGACGTTTCAGCTTTGTATGGCTGAACATTTCAGGCTTTTTAACACACAGGAAAAAAATATTACTCTTCTGTCTTACTCCATGGATTTCATGTTTCTTCACAAGAATTGAAAAAGGAGAGATTCAAGTGTCTCTATAGGCCCTGCACTTCACTACATACAGCCTGTGTGTTAAATGAAAACTTATTAAATCCCTGTGTGAATGGCCTCAATAAAGACACATGTGGTCTTAGGTCTGTACAGTGCAATCTCTCTTGTGTCTTTGTTGGATTTTCCCTAAATTTCCCTCAATCTGCTCTACAGAAACAGCGTCATTTTCCTTTCCTTTCTCATCATGTAACATCATTGCAACGACCCATACCCTGGAGGCAAGGGGGAAGGTCTGGAGAGAGGAAGATTTTCCCTTAGTTGAGGAGGACTGGGTCAGAGACCACTTGGCCAAGCTGGACATTCATAAATCCATGGGCCCTGACGGGATGCACCCGCGAGTGCTGAGAGAGCTGGCAGATGTTATCGCTAGACCACTCTCCATTGTCTTTGCAAGGTCATGGGGAACAGGAGAGGTGCCTGAGGACTGGAGGAAGGCTGACATCACTCCAGTCTTCAAAAAAGGCAAGAAGGAGGACCCAGGGAACTACAGGCTGGTTAGTCTCACCTCTGTCCCTGGGAAGGTAATGGAGCGACTCATTCTGGATGTCGTCTCCAAACACATAGAGGAACAGGAAGTTATTGGAAGTGGTCAGCATGGATTTACCAAGGGCAAATCATGCCTGACCAATCTGATAGCTTTCTATGATGTTATAACGGGTTGGCTGGATGAGGGGAGAGCCGTAGATGTCATCTACCTTGACCTTAGCAAGGCTTTTGACACTGTCTCCCATAACATCCTCATTAGGAAGCTGAGGAAGTATGGGCTAGACGAGGTGACAGTGAGGTGGATCGAGAGCTGGCTGAGTGACAGAACCCAGAGGGTTGTGATCAGCGGCACAGAGTCCAGTTGGAGGCCTGTAACGAGTGGTGTCCCTCAGGGGTCAATACTTGGACCAATTTTGTTCAATATATTCATTAATGACCTAGATGAGGGGACAGAGTGTATCCTCAGCAAGTTTGCTGATGATACCAAGCTGGGAGGGGTGGCCGACACTCCAGAGGCCCGTGCTGCCATCCAGCGTGACCTGGACAGGCTGGAGAGCTGGGCAGAGAAGAACCTAATGAGGTTCAACAAAAGCAAGTGTAGGGTCCTGCACCTGGGAAGGAAGAATGCCAAACACCAGTATAGGTTAGGGGCGGACATGCTGGGAAGCAGCTCTGAGGAGAAGGACCTGGGGGTCCTGGTAGACAGCAAATTATCCATGAGCCAGCAGTGTGCCCTTGTCGCCAAGAAGGCCAATGGCATCCTGGGCTGCATAGGGAAGACTGTGGCCAGTAGGTCGAGGGAGGTCATTCTTCCCCTCTACTCTGCACTGGTGAGGCCACAACTGGAGTACTGTGTCCAGTTCTGGGCTCCCCAGTTCAAGAGGGACAGGGAACTACTGGAGCGAGTCCAGCGTAGGGCAACCAAGATGATTATGGGACTGGAGCACCTCCCTTATGAGAAAAGGCTGAAAGAGCTGGGACTCTTTAGCCTGGAGAAGAGAAGGTTGAGGGGGGACCTGATTAATGTTTACAAGTATCTAAAGGGTGGGTTTAAGGAGGACGGAGCCAGGCTCTTTTCAATGGTTCCCAGCGACAGGACAAGGGGCAATGGGCACAAGCTAGAACATAGGAAGTTCCGTTCAAATACACGGAAAAACTTCTTTACAGTGAGGCTGACAGAGCACTGGAACAGGCTGCCCAGGGAGGTTGTGGAGTCCCCTTCTCTGGAGATTTTCAAGACCCGCCTGGATGCAGCCCTGAGGGATGTGCTTTAGGCAATCCTGCTCTAGCAGGGGAGTTGGACTAGATGATGTCTAGAGGTCCCTTCCAACTCTGAAGATTCCGTGATTCCGTGATTCCGTGATTCCGTGACCCAGCGGTTCACCAGAAGTAAAGGAGATAATGACCTGGTGCTTATGGGTTATGTGTATCATCTGTATCGTGTGCCCTCCGTGGTAAAACAGATAGAAGGCTTGGGGATGGCCAGCTGATCTTTGACTATGCAAGTATTGTGTTTGCTAGGTTCTCTCTCCCCTGTCTTAATCTTTCAGATAACCTATGCAGGCCTGAGATTCATTCAGAAGAAAACCTCCATGTAAAAAGTTAACAAAGGTTTATCAGGTGTGACAGTTTCTTTGCTTCTACATGTTTTACTGAAATACATGACACCAGATGCAAGAGTACCATCTCACACAAATAATGAGAAAATTTGTGATTCAGATCCACATATTCCTTTGCTCTTCTCCAACAAACGTCACATCTTTCTGATGAGGCCATTAGCGTGAGAAATTAGCCTGCATAGTTTACATCCAACTACATCTAAAGACATTTCTTCTTTGGAAGAAATTCACAGCAGCCTGAAAACCTGCTTTCATGAAGGTGCATAAAGCTTTAGAGAATTTCTCCCAGCCTTTGTCTGATGAGCTACCACAAGGCTTAATTCAAAGCTTATTCATCCCAACAACAGCTCTTCTGCGAACTTTAATGTGTGCTGGATTGAATTAATGGATCTCAATGATATCGTATGAAAAAATTTGCATCATTCACAGAATGATAATTTTTAGCGATTCAAATCAAGATATGCAGTAATGCAAAGCACAAATTGCTTAACCCATTTTTTTTTCTGTGATCAATACGGAGATATTTTATAGGCAGATGGACAGCATTCATAGTCTTGGAGATGTATGTAAACAGATTATATCTCCCTCTTCAGACTGGTGATAAAAAAGAGTCTATAACAATCATATGTGTATTGAAACTACTAACTACACATTCAAGACATTGTCACTGAAGGAACTTACAAGGGTTTGATTTGTGCATTTTCTCACCCGTTCAATAGCTTCTCCTAACATCTATTACAAGCTGATGTCTAGCAATATTGATCCAAACATATTTTATTGTTAGGAGGATTTGATGCACTTAAACAACTAAAGATTTTGTTCTTTGCACACTTTTATCCCAGTTATTTCTTCCACCACTTCACATCTATGATAGCCTGCAAATTCATTTATTCTTAAGTTTATAGTTTAATCTGGGGGTTTGATCTACATTTTTTTCAGTTAGATGATATTATAGGGTCCAGTCCAGATAGATACTCTTAAAGGCAGCACAACCTTTGCTGTACACTTCACCAAGTGCTTGTATTTGGCTTGAGTAGTCAAGAGTCTTCTTTCATGGGTTCATTTTAATTCTAAAGCTGACTGGGGAGCTGTGAGCACGTGGTAACTTGCTGAGCTGTAGTAACTCCATCACTGGTGTCTGTGTAAGCACGGGGACAAGTAGTTGAAGAGCTGGCACACAAATATCATTTCTTTCATGTATATGTTCTTAGATGCCACTTGTTCATCATTTGAGACAGAATCAACTTTATGACGTTATTATTTTGAAAATAATATAATAAATGTTTGGGAAATAGCATACATACTGTATCCGAATGTGACTTCACAGTTAAACGTAAACACAGACTGCCAAAGTGTTCAGGTAGGAGCTCATGGATCCTTACTTTTAGAGCCTCCAGAACAGAGAGATTAAGAGATTCTTACACAGTCTAATCACCTGACTGATTAGTACTGATCCTATAACTTGAGGATGCTTCAGTTAGTTTAAGAGCTAATGTATGGTGAAATTCATTTTGATCTCATCTACTTTTCCCCTGCAGTTTTATGAAACGTGTAAGTTGCATGTTTCTGGGTGGTTTTCTACTTTCTGGCTCTTCTGAAAACTCCAGATTTTAAACATAGGCACAGAAAAAATAAAAAACATTTACTACATGTGCAAAGCATAACAGCTATAGTCAGGTGTTGCGTTGTCAGTTTTAGTGTGTGACTAGACTGCTTAATAAATTAATTCCTTGATAATTATTTTCTTTAAGGTGATAAGACAACCATTTCAGGGTGATGTTCATTTCACTTAACTTTGAAGCTCTGAAAGCGAGCTATCTAAGCCTTAAATTCATTGTTAGGGGCTTCTATACAGTGGATAAAAGTAAACTGATGAAGTCTGGGTTAGCTTTTCTGGCTGGGAATTTGACCTGACTTTAAAATGTTTTGTAAGGAATTGTCTTATGTGGCATCAAGCCTAGATTTTTCCATTTTGATTATTTTAGGGAGTGTTCTGTATTAATTTACTTTTAAATATGTAGAGGGCTAACAGGGGTTGATATGAAATAGTATCCGTTGCATTCTTTTAGCTAAACAAGAGTACCAAAACAAGGTAGTTTCCCAGTTCTTATAATCACGAGGTATGCCAAAGTGTGATAATGAAATAAATTTAAGAGCAATGAATAAGCGTCAAAGCTGACAGCACTAGGTAGCTCTTTTTGTTTGGTTGGGGTTTTTTTTATCTGTTTTTCTTTTTTTTGTGTTAGTCCCTTGGAAGCCTTGTTTCATTAGCAATAAATGAGAAACATGGTGCCCGTGTTACCATTGCCTCCTTCTTCTGCCTCCCATCTCTTGAATATTTTCAAGGTACCTTGAACTTTATTTTCGGTACAATGTGAAAGATCATCTGTGCTTAAGAATAACCCGTATGTACAGTGAGGGAACAACGGGATTACAATCTTCCCCATCTGAACCAAAGATTTTATTAAGAAAATGTTTATTTTGTAGACTTGCCTTGGGAGTGATGCTTCCTACCAAGTCACAAATTCACGTTCTCCCGAACACGTTTTCAGGAAAACGTGTACATCATATTTGGAAATCATGGTAAATTTCATATGAACTTAGATTATATCTTTTGAACAGTGTGAAGACATTTTTCAGTATAAGGCAACAATTTTTTTGGTACCTAGTTAAACAAAATGGTGGTATATTAAATGAAGCATAAACAGGAATAAAGACACGTAGCCAAAAATATTTATTCCTAAATATCTCCTAGCTATTTTTGAAGACTCCAATTGCAGTATCGTGTATGCTGTTTGATGTATAATACTACAAAGAAAAAAGTCTAATTTGGACCTAGCTGTGAAGTTCCTGAACAAGTGTTTTCTTGCTTTCTCTGTGCTGATATTCTTGCAGTGCTTGTCTTAACTGGCCTCTAACTGGGTTCTGTAAACTCGGAGTTCTTTTTGGAATAAAGCGGCACTTTGCCTATTAGCCTCTTCTTCTTTTGGCTAAGCTTCCGACACATATTATCCTTGTGATTTTGGCATCGTTCTGTCTCTCTCTAGATCAACCAGCTCCATATATAATGTGTCCATTTCTTAGCAACTATCTGAACACACTCTTAATCTTATTAGTGTCAGTGTAACGGGCTCCAGACATCCCCAGATGTGGGACTCCAATGCTTTAATTTTGAAACCTTCATTATCAGTGAGTCAGATTTTCCTATTGCAAATGATAAGAGGAGGAACAGAATTATGGGCGCCAACTTCCAGCCCTGTAGGTAAAATAAATATCTTCTAATTGGGAATCATTTAAGTCTTAGAAGTAAATTTTTATTCCCCCAAAAGAATTCAGACAGACAGATGTGGTGGAGGAAAGTGCGAACTTGCTGCTAATAATGTTCTAGACTTTCTACTACTTTTGTGAGTGAAACTATTAGTGGAAATATGACAAATTTTAAAATGTCAGGTTGGTAGCTACCGTGTTGCAATGCAATAATAGAAGTTCATTAGAAGCAGAACACCTTGGTCATAAAAGTCTCAATTTTTTCCTGAAATGAACAAAGTCATGATCAAGAGGCAATTTTAAAGTTTCATTTTAAAGTATTAAAGACTATTCAAGTATAATCTTCCCCCCAGCCCAGTACTAACATCCTCGTTTGTTTTAGTGTTATACCTTCATCTTTAGCAAACGACATGCTGCCTTCCAGGAAAGGACAGGCTGTGGCTTTACTTACAGAAGTAGGGAGGATGAGAAGAGAAATAAAAATCACGCCAGAGATTTTGCTGTGTTTTACCTTAATAAATGACCAAACAGTGGTCTGACATTTTGTGTGAACTAAAATCCAAAGCCTGTTTTTTAAAAGTCTGGAGAAATTTACATGCTTTGAAAATCAGACAACTTTATTTAGGAGCTTAATTAAAGATTCGCTGCCTTTG
Source organism: Rissa tridactyla (assembly GCF_028500815.1). Taxonomy (NCBI): domain Eukaryota; kingdom Metazoa; phylum Chordata; class Aves; order Charadriiformes; family Laridae; genus Rissa; species Rissa tridactyla. The sequence continues at coordinate 6,494,412 of NC_071497.1, forward strand.
ACATTCTGACACAAAGGTGCTGGCAACAGGTCAGAATATCAAGCCAGTAAACGCTTTCTTACCCTCACCTTATTCACGCTGTGTGACAGTGTTCACTGACAGTAAGGACTGCTGCAAAGCCTCCCTTTTTGAAAATCAGTTGCTGAATATGAAAGCAATTACCACAAATAGATGTCAATTAGCACAGGAGATCGTGGGTGTTTGAGCTAGAAGCTGCTAGATGATGGAATTCCATGACACACACTGTCTCTCACTGCACCAGCAAGTATCGCCGAGCCATACAATGAAGACCTATGTGATATGGGAGCTGTTGTTATCTAAAACAGAATGATTAAAAAGGGGTCCCTACCCTAGTGTTGGTATCCGCTGCTCCCGGTATTTATTTCTTATTGTTGCCTTAAAAGAGACCATATGTCCCGCTGTCATTATTTAAAATGTGCTTACAACTGAACAGAGCACACGAGGACGTGTTTATAATGTGTTTCAACAGCAACTGTTATTAAAGCAGACTCAAGAACCTGTAACATAACACAAATCCTTAATATCAAATTAAATAGCACACCTAGTCTAGGTGTGCTAACGTACATACTAATATACTATATGATTTCATCAGAAATATAAGTAAACTTAAGTGTGAGGAAAAAGTTGTTTATTAGTTCCACAGAATTGTGTCTTTGCTCTTGTCATGAGCGTCCCATGGTTTACGAGTACAACTGGTCCGTGAGTGATTTCTCAACCAAACATTAAAGAAATTAGAGGGAGGCCATTAGTGTGTGTTTAAAAGCACAATCTAGAGTGAAATCTACTGCAATTTAATTGTCTTACTGTTCTTATGTCTAATTTGCTGCCTAGTGGTACAATGTGTTTCTTAAACTAATGAGTTTTAACACAAAACATAAGTTACTCCTGAGCGGTAAGAAGCGCTCATTTGTTAGGCTAATGCAGTTCACAGTCTGAACAGCTATTTTGGATTGAGTTGTGCTGTTGTGTATTACTTTCACTAAACACAGAATGCTCGTTTCTTTCTTTTGTTTTCTTTCTTTTGTTTTTTTTTCCTGAGTTAAATCTTTTGACTTCATTGAGTTTATCCTTGATGGCCATTAGCTTCAGCAAGAACTGTACTGATAATGTACTGAAAAATACCACTGTGGCACTGCAACAGTCTCCATCACAGTTTTGTTTTAGATTAATTGCCACCCCTCCACCAGTTATTCAAACAGGGTGAACTTTATTGCAGTCACTTTTCCATCGAACTCCGGTTGGGAACTACAAACACGGTAAAATGGTCTGCACTCTGGTCTTGCTCTACCGCATCTTAGACCTATGCTTCTACAGAGCTCTCCAGAAAAAAAGTGCAACTATTGTTTATAAAGTTTATAAAGGACTGTGAAGTATGGCTGGCAATGTCTAATTAGCAAGCCAAGTTAATGATAACTGTATATAGGATAGATATATATATATTTTTTTTTATATATATTTATGTTACCTTAGCAACTGCTGGAGTTGGATGATTTGAAACTTCTGAAAGGGATGAACTCTTCAGCAAAATTTAGTCAAATCTGAAGTCTCACTGTAACTGCATTTTCATAGCTCCTGATTTTTGATGAGAGTTTGATAATCTATAGAAATTATGTTTGGCAGTCAGATCTTAATTCCTGTTGTGTTGCAGTTCACAACAGATGTAAGAAATCAAACAGTTCATGAACATGCGTCACAACATTTCTTCAGATATGTCAAGATACCAAAACACATTACACCAGGATTTTTAGGTTTTTTTGAAGGTGGGTGGTAAAAAGAACGTAGGAGTCTATTTGCTGTCTGATCTGCAGTAGCTGCAGTTTCAGACTGAGGTATGGTGGAAATGTCTGGAACTGACTCAGCTAAAATTAGTATTACCCAAAATAAACTCAGCAGTCCCACATCTCAGAGGGATTTCTCCCAGATTGTCAGGCCACGGGAAGAAGGTTATGTTGCTGAAAATGTAGACCTTACCTCTCCCTGCATCTGCATGAGTGCTTTTTTTTATTTTAAACACTTTTATAGAGTAGCCTCAAAAACACTTGCAGACAACACAAAAGCTTTAGGTAGAGTTCCTGAAAGTGTTTAAACAGCTGTGGGTTGGATATTATGCACAAGACTTTTTCAGAAAGGTGTGCCAGCTAAACCTCTAGTGGAGTTGTAGTTTGCAAGGTGCTGAATCCATCCATTTGGGTGTTGGAGCAAGTCCAGAGGAGGGCCATGAACATGCTGCAAGGGCTGGAGCACCTATCCTATGAAGACAGGCTGACAGAGTTGGGATTGTTCAGCCTGCAGAAGAGAAGGCTCCGGGGAGACCTTCGAGCCCCTTCCAGTACCTGAAGGGGGCCTACAGGAAAGACGGGGAGGGACTCTTTGTCAGGGAGTGTAATGCTAGGACAAAGGATAACAGTTTTAAACTGAAAGAAGGGAGGCTTATAATAGGTATGAGGAAGAAATTCTTTGCTGTGAGGGTGGTGAGCCCCTGGCCCAGGTTGCCCAGAGAAGCTGTGGCTGCCCCATCCCTGGAGGGGTTCAAGGCCAGATTGGACAGGGCTTGGAGCAACCTGGTCTAGTGGGAGGTGTCCCTGCCCAGGGCAGGGGGTTGGAACTGGATGGTCTCTTCCAACCTAAACCAGTCTATGATTTCTCAAAGCAGTATTGCATCAGCATATTAACCATCAGCTCCAACATCTTGGCACATAAACGGAGTTCACTTGATTTCACCTGATATTGGGCCAAGAGCTGCACTAGCTCATGGGAATGAATAAAGGAATTAGAAATCTGCCTCGCTCTATGGGGCCAGGAAAGATGTCTGGCTGCCACCCGTCTGCCTCCCAGGAGTCCAAGTGATGCTTATTGTATTTTGATATATTGACCAAGAGGAAAGGAAGCTGTGCCAAAATGTTCTAAAAACATTAACTGTGGTAACACCTAAACAGACGGTTTTAAGTATTGTGAAGACTTCTCCTATATTTTCATCTGTCTCTGTGGAAATACACCTCTGTTTTATTCATTCTCCAGTTACTAGAGAGTCTGGTAGACTTTTAACATATTAGGTAGGTGATGAGGTAGCAGAAGTATCATCTTTGAAAATGTACTTTTTCCATCTTCCAGGGATCCCAGTACTCTGCATGTGTTTTCTCTTCTATTTGCTGGTCTCCTTTACAAAATATCAGTTCTGTAGCTTCACAACCAAGAGTTTTTCTCTTTTAAAATATGATTTTTTACCTATATTCTAAATTGGGAGATGTGAGTTAATTTGAGGAACTGTTTAATTGAAGACTAGCTTCTTTGAAGCTTATCAACTAGCTTCATAAAACTGTCAATGAAAGTCTTCTTGTGTGATATGTTCTCAATGTGATGATGCGTTTTAGGGTAGGTTTGGTGTCCTATCACAGCAAGGCAATTATTATAATATATCTTCAGCTGATTAAATGCAGTACTTTTCAATATACAAGTGCTACAAGGAGTTACCCTTTGCTACCTTCAAAATATCTAAAATTTTCTTCTCTATTCTGAACTATTTTTTGTATATTCAAAGCAAGAGAGATGAATTTAGCTGTTGGTAAATTCAGTCGGTGATTTGTGGACTCTAATTTGAGAATAATCTTATAAGCAAAATTAGCTTTCTAAATAAATGTGCCTATTTACAAAAACCCAAACAAACAAATCCCCCAAACCTTGAAAATGGCCATTAAAAAATGGCAGTGTGCCTGCTCTTTTTTCCTCCCAGGAAAACCTTTATTTTTTATTTCTTTGTTATCTACCTAAGAACAGCAGTTTCTGTCCAACTTAGCCAACCAAAATGGTAACTGCTGAATGGGCAAATTGATGTCTTTCAGGAAGTGAAGACAAAAACTTGTCTGTAACCACACAAAAACAAAAGGAAGAAAGTAATTCATTAATATGGAAAGTCCCAGGCACCCTCAGGATATTCTGCCATCGAGTGATAAAAAGACACTTCTCCAAGTGGAAGAGCAGAGGCAGAGATACTATTTGTCTCTGACATCTGTAACTTGGGAGAAGGAGCTGCTGCTCAGCCACCAAAGCAATATAGGTCTTAAAACAGGTGGATGAAAGGTATTTTTCCTTCAGTTTTTCCAGCAAGCGTCCCCTACGCTGGTTATAGTTGAGTCCGTACCTTCGTAGCTTGAGAAGACTAAGTAGTCGTCCTCCCATACTAATTTTGCTGTAAGGAGAAAGTAAGGATCATGTGCCACTGGAAGATTAGCACTGGGGTCCAGCCTGCAGCATATGTGCTGGGAAGACCTGCAGACCTGCTTGTTGTCACTGCTAGTGCAAGGTCCTTCATCTTAAAGGTTTTCTGCCTGGAGGCCGTGGTACCCCACTGCAAACTAAAGGGACTTCTGTGTTTGGACCTGGGGAGAGACCTGAATGTAGAGAGGACCTACACCCTCTCCCTCCCTTATCCTTCCTCTCCAAAACACTGTCCCAGTTTGAAGTCTTATCTTGGTCTGCATGAGTCAAGGGAAAAGGAGGAAATAATACATGATGGAGCAGATCTTTGGATTGCACTCCCATACAGTTCACCTACTTCATGAGTCCCAAAAGAAAAATGTCTCATTTGTAGGCAGGAATGAAGCTCTTGGGATGGATGGCAAACGCCTGGGCTCTTGTCGAGATACTGGTTTTATGTTAGATAGCTTTTCTCTGCAATAAGTCAGTGAGACAGACTATTCCGCGTAGGACCAGGACAAACCGTAGATCAGGGCAGTCAATTAGTTTTGACTGAAGTCTAATAGATAACTTGATCGAAAACAGCATACTATATGTATGCTGCCTTTATGTGGACAGAGACAGGACATGACTATTTTCAGGGAAACTGGATTTCACCCTCCTCCAGCCTTCTCTGACCCTGATGTCTCTCAGATGTGGTGGTGTGACCCTAGAAAAAGGTATTTCTAGCCTACAATTGTGCTAAAGCCACTCAAGTGGCAGAGTCCATCTTAACTCTTGGTAACAATTTTGTTATTTCCATCTTGTCTCTTTTTTTCCAACACCCCTGCGTATTTTTTTGTGGTTACCTAATACGTTTAATACCTAAGTCAGCTTTAAAATTAAAAGGAAGGAAAAAAAATGGTTTGGTATAAAGCTTAGCAGAGCTTAAAACACCTGCCTGTTGCCAGAATTATCATTGGTGTTACAGACATATCTACAGGACTCTGCAAAAGAGTTAGAGCTCTTCACACTCACTTACTCATTATTGTTCTCATGATGCTTTAAAAATAAAAAGTATCTCTCAATCTCTTTATCAGGACTCCAAAGTTTTTAATGCGGGTCGTTAGAAGACTGGATCGATTTGAAGCTGTAAGTTCTGTGAACCTTAATTTTTAAGTGTGCTCCATGCAGAACACCTGAAATTAAATTTTAAGTAGTATTTACGAAGAGGGAGTAAATTCAAGTCTCAGCACTGACATAATTAAGGCAGATGAATAGGGTTTTTTATGATTCCCTTTGAAGTCTGTAAATGAACTTGTCCGCTCTTAGACTCTTGCCTTGGTTAAATATATAGCTCTTATTAAAGACAAATTCAAATACATATACTTTTATTACCCATATGTCCACAGGAAGAGATTGATAGATGAAACCATATACTATCTCCATAAAATCCTGCTTGAATAAGGTTGAACCATTAAATGGAACATTTTTATTAAATCCTCAAATATGAAGAATTTTTGAAGATGACCTGAGTAAGAACTTATTAAAGGTATTAATACAATTGTTATATTATTACAATAAACCGAGAGAACTCCAGAATTTATCCAATTTGTTCTGTACCCAGAAAAATGGGCAAAGTTGCTAACATAAGAGTTATGGCAGGAGAGAGGGTTGTCATCAAATGATGCCATTGAAACACATTTTTAGTCAACAGAAAGCGTGGGATACAAATTTTTGCATTTTATCTTTCTTTTTATTTGCCTCAGATCAATTCTGTAACACTCAGAACATGTGCTGCACAGCAACATTTTTGCTCTTTACTCTGTTCTGTTTTTACTCTTGATTCATTTGCTGCTCAAAGAGCAATGCGGTATGAAATACAGCTACTGGTTCACCACTGCTTTGGGGTGACATGTCCTTTTTTCAGAAGAAATGAAAAAGGTAAGGCGACGCAGATGCAGGAGGTGATGGATTGTTGGTGCTGGGGGTGAATTTCCACCTAGGAAGCCCTCTTCTTCCATCACTGCCTCCACGCATCTCCTTCTGCTACCCTGGTGGTAACATTCTCTTTTCAGAAGAGATCACAGATTCACAGAATAATAGAATGTGTTGGGTTGGAAGGGACCACCTAGTGCAACCCCCCTGCAGTGAGCAGGGACATCTTCAACTAGATCAGGTTCGTCAGAGCCTCACCAAGCCTGGTCTTGAATGTCTCCAGGGATGGGGCCTCCACCATGTCTCTGGGCAACCTGTCCCAGTGTCTCACCACCCTCAGTGTAAAGAAGTTTTTCCTAATGTCTAATCTGAACCTGCCCAGCTCTAGTTTAAAACCATTGCCCCTCGTCCTATCGCTACATGCCCTTGCAAACAGCCCCTCCCCAGCTTTCCTGTAGCCCCCTTCAGGTACTGGAAGGCTGCTATAAGGTCTCCCCGGAGCCTTCTCTTCTCCAGGCTGAACAACCCCGACTCAGCATGTCTTCGTAGGAGAGGTGCTCCAGCCCTTTGATCATCTTCGTGGCCCTACACAATGCAGAAGGTAAGGTGATGGAGACGCAGGAAGTGACAGACTGTTGATGCTGGGGGTGAATTTCCACCTAGGAAGCCCTGTTCTTCCATCATTGCCTTCACAAATCTCCTTCTGCTATTCTGGGCAGGTCTGGGGATAGAGGCATCCCCTCCAGCTGACAGCTAGAGCTTGGACCTTCCTACTGAGACCAATCTTCTCTGTGCTCACTGTCCCTCCTATGATGAACACAAAAACAGTGCTGTTCAAGTGAAGTAAACTTTCCAGTGATATCTGTGCAGGCACGTCGCTAACTTTTCCCGACAAATTGGAGCCGGTACGACTTTATTTTTTTATTTTTAAATCCTCTTCAATAAGTCTAAGCAAGACTGAACAGGCACACAAACAACATACTTGTCTTCGAGGTCTTGGCCTTGTGGCCGCAAAGAGCCAAATGCTCCAGCGGAGCATTCCTGGGTGTACAGCAGGATAACACAATTCCTCTAAAGGTCGGAAGCCTTAAAGGGTTCCTTGGGCTAATTGGGGAAAATATGTATGAAATCAATCAGCTTTCTTAGTTTATTTTTGTTAGCTGCCATTAATTACAGGCAGCAAGGAACTCATCTGGGAGTGATGGTAATTCAGGCTCGCAAGGTATTTCCAGCAATTAGATTTGTGTGAACTGAGAGGGTTCAGTGAATCTACTACCTCTCAGGCATTAACTGCACAAAATATATTTATCCCTCAGGAAAAAAAGAAGGGCCTAATGTCAAATATGCTACAAGCTTAACATTTCTTTTATTATTTTTTCCTTCTTACTCTTTTTCTTAAGAACATTTCAGATTGATTAAAACTAAAGGTTAAGAGCAAATTTTCTCCTATGTCTCTAAAAATAACAAAAGCAAATATCATGGATAAATTGTGTTTCTGGTAACTTTGCATCCTGTGTGTTTTTAGCTTTTGCCTCGCTTCGTACACCTGGTCCAAACAATTTTAAAGGATCCTTGCATAACTAACGGAGACCGCAGCAGTCCGTCTGCAGCACCTTCGGCGTAGCAGCACTATGCAGAGTCTCTGAAACTGGAAGAACTGTGGTGGTGGCTGCTCTCCCTACAGCACGCTTGACCTGCGTTTGCTGTCTTGATCACCACAAGCTTATGTGTAGGTCCTGGTGGATCACTCCTGGATCCCCCTGGATCACTTGTTTGCATCAAGGGGAATCCTTCATGCCCAGAGAGAGAAACTGTGCGGCTTCGCCTGGCTACTGCAGAAGGGGAGTAAGAGAGGTGGAGAAATCTTTCTTCTTAATGTGTGGCATGTCCTGATTAGCGTTCGTTGTGGAATGAGAAACTACAGGACGTTTTCTCCTCTCTAACTGTTAGAGCTTTCTTCTCTTTCCCCCCACCCTCTCTCCTTGCTACAGCTTTCCCTTACTCCCATAGCCTGCTTTTCCTGGCCCATGGGTTCGTGACAGCTGTGCTGATTGCAGTTGCGGTGGGTGTTTTGCCCTTGGTAGCTAATTTGGCATCTACTGCCAGCCTTTTATTTCATCTTTCTTGTTTGATCGGTTTGTCTGGGTGTCTGCATTGCTGATGTCTTATAACGGGAATCTTATGTTCCAAGCAAGAGTGTGCTATTGTCGAAATCCACATACTTGAGGCTACAGACCAGCTGTGATACTGTACGACAGCTTCGGTTATACGTCTTTATCTCTTCCCAGCTGGCCTCCATGCTGTCTTCCTCGGAGGAAGCCAGCCCAAGGCTTCTCCTGCAAATATAGGTCATGGTGAACAGATGGGAACCGTACTGCACTTGGTCTCCAACAAATACGTCAAGGGCAGATGTTTTCTTCGATGAATCCACCTTTGATAGAATAAGCACACAGCATGACATGTAGATTAGGCCTGAATGTAGCACATCTTGTTGTGGGAAATCATTATTGTACGTCTTTTACATGCAGTAAAAACATGCAGTTTTTCATTTTTCAGTGCCTTGCTTAATACAAAAATGCATTCAGACTGAATTGGGAGGGTAAGAATACAAAAATGAATGTGGCAGCATGGCTGTGCTGGGAAAAATACAACTCAGTTATCTGAATAGATGAAGACGTTCCTAAAAAATCTCAGAGAAAATGAGTGTTCTTTTTCCATTAAAAATTCTCCAAAAGACAAGTATTTTTGAAATATGTACATATAACAGCAAAAAGTATTTGTTCGTCTCTATTATGATTCCTTTATCTGCTTGTACGCTCCAGCCTAGTCTGAGAAAGGAAGGATAGAGAAGGAACAGTCTGAATAGCAATGATTCTTTCAGTGCTTTTCTTGTCCCTTTCTCACGCCCCTTACCTGGCGTTACATGCTACAGCACACATACCACACCACCTATGCTAATTCAATTTTCAGGACATGACGGAGGAAATGACATTTTCCCTTGGCAAATGCATATTCACGTGGCTGAAAATTCGAGGTGAAAATATGTTGTCTTGAATTACAGGACCAAACACCCTGAAATGTCAATGACTTTGGAATATTTTACTACAGCATCTTTTCCCCAATCTCAATCGCTGATAGGCACTTCTGGTCATCTAGAGGTGAGTGAATAGCTCACAGTCAGTGCTTCATGTTACAGTTTTTGTCTCTCACTTAGTAAACTGTTTGTGAGTGAATGAATAACCAAGTTAAACAGAACAATTTGGTCCAATCCTGCCAGTTAAAATAACTGCAGCTTTGCTGTACAGGAAAGGAAAAGGAGGAACTTGTATAGTTATAGCAATTTACAGTGACTTGGACCTCTAGTATTCAGAGATAGAGTCAGGGAAAGAATCTGCCTCCTAATTCCTTAAGACTGAATACCAATCTAGCACATTATATATGGTATATTAATATATCAGGGCAGAGCTGTGAGGGAGGTCTAACTTACAGTTCTGTTACTGACCATTATTTTAGCAATCGCCTGCCGCCAGTGACATCAGACCCTTCCAGAACAGTCAAACAGTACCAGCAGCCATGTCTTGCAAGGATTTGAACAAGATTACATTGCTCTAAAATATGATAATAGCTTCTTATGCTGCAATGAAAAGAAATGCTAGTAACTGATTCTTGGTTGCAAAACACATGGTAATGCTATTTGTCAGTCTTTTAGAGATGTTACACCTCATCCTTATTACAAGTCCCATAGATATATAGTAGTTCTTGGTGGTGATATGCCAAACCTCCTGGAGCACCTACCAATGAACCATGCATGTCCTATTTTACTGGATCTGACAGAAAAGGGAAAAGTTACAAATATTTATGGTCTGTAGCTGCATTCCAAGGCGAGATATTGCTGTTCCTGATGTGGCCTTAGGAGTCATAAGAGGACCAGCTCAGAAACTCAAAAGAAAAAGGGTACTCAATGGTCAGTTGAAGCAACCAGGGGCATTCCTGGCACTCTCAGTGTGGGGAATACCTGGGAGAGGGGCTCCATTTTCCACATTGCTGTTGCCACCTATGTCAAGTTTTGACAGACAGTTGATAACTCCCTTCCTCCACGTTTCTCAGTCCTTATCATTTTCACTTTGTAGTTGAAGAGAATTATCCTCTTACAGGATGAGTAATTCTTCTCTGGATCTTATGTATATACAAAGCATACTCACCCTTTCTCTCCCTGTTCTTCTTTGAGCTCCCCTTTTGTAAAGGATCTTGAAAGACCCTGGTCTATCCAGCACTGCAAACACACCACAGCTGTGGCATCTGGCTGAAACACTTGTAGACACATCTGAAAATACTTTTACTGAGTCATTTCAGGTACCAGTGCTATGTCTGGGGCATGTTCTGTGCAGAGCTGCCATGAGTCTCCTGCAAAACTCTGGACCAACAGTTCCTCCATTTTTGAGTTGAGAGCTTTGTCCTTAATGATGTTCTGTGTTTGTTTTCGGTGGCAGGGTTCAGCCAATTTCTGGTCTTCTTCCCTCAAATTTTGCACACACTGCTATATAGATGAACTCACTGTGCCAAGCACAACTTGGAGCCAATCTCAGCTTCTCCTCCTTGTCAGCAGCTTATGTCCTGCCTCTGCTGTCAGGCTGTCACTGCAGCCTGCGCCTTGCCCAGATCTGCCCTTTAGCTCCAGCCTTAGACTATCCTACTGCACACATCCTGCACAGAGGACCGTTCCTTGGTCTGGTGCGTGCTGTGTTCCCTTCCTCTGCTGAGTCAGAAGAATCATAGAATGGTTTGGGTTGGAAGGGACCTTAAAGACCATCCAGTCCCAACCCCTGCCCTGGGCAGGGACACCTCCCACTAGACCAGGTTGCTCAAAGCCCCGTCCAGCCTGGCCTTGGACACCTCCAGGGATGGGGCAGCCACAGCTTCTCTGGGCAACCTGCGCCAGGCGCTCACCACCCTGAGTGAAAAATTTCTTCCTGATATCTGATCTAAATCTACTGTCTCCTAGTTTGAAGCAATTAACCCTTGTGCTATCACTGCATACGCCTGTAAAGTGTTCCTCTCCAGCTTTCCTGTAGGCCCGCTTGAGATACTGGAAGGCTGCTATAAGGTCTCCCTGGAGCCTTCTCTTCTCCAGGCTGAACCCCCCCAGCTCTCTCAGCCTGTCCTCACAGCAGAGGGGCTCCAGCCCTCTGATCATCTTCCTGGCCCTCCACTGGACCCGCTCCAACAGGTCCATGTCCTTTTTGTGGTGAGAACTCCAGAGGTGGACGCAGAAATGTCCTTGTGTCTCACTCAGTGCTTCTGGGTTGGAAACCAGTTGGGAAAGTCTTACCAGAAGATAACTTGCCCAAGCAAGTTCCAGTTTACTGAACTACTTTAACACATCTATGTATGTTAAAATTAACATTAAAATGAATGTTTGATTTTAAATCTATGAGATTTGGTTTTGAAGTGCTTTTCTGTGCTGGAGGACTGTGTCCAGATGGGGATTCCTTCCACTGCTCTTTGTCTACATTCTTGTAAAAGATTTAACAGACTTCTTATCTATGCATGGAACAAACATGGAAATACCAAAGTGCTGTGATGCATCTGAAGCTGGGATTTCGATGAAATGTCACCAAAATACAAGAAGATGTTAAATGCTTAGGTCTCCCTCCACTGACATATACAGAAGCATTCTGGGGAAAGATGACCTTCAGGCACTTCCAAACTTGCTGTTGTAGCAGAAGGATACTTAGAGTTGAAGGTCAACCTGTCTTAACTGCAGGTGGTACTTAAATGTATAGATGCCCAAGCCAGATTTTAACCAGGTACTGGAAGCAATCAAGATATTTGAGAGTGCAGTTCCATGTCATCCAATTTATTTTGCTTTTTAGGTGAAGTCTATATCCTGGGTCTGTGCAGCAATCCAGTTGTAATCCCTTTTCAGGTATGTATGATGACAGCTCTTCAGTATGGACATTTGTGTTAATCTTTACTGTAGCAGAATGACACACTAGAAAAGAGGTCTTATCAAACAAAGTTTTTTGTGGAATAATAAAAAATGGGACTGGAAACAAAGACGACCTCATGGGGTCACCTAGTCAATGTTCTGGCCCCAATTATAGCTAAACCATTCCTGGCAGATGTTTGTCTAGCCTTATTTTTCTCATCCCAGCATGTCTTTATTCTCTGGCTGAACTTATTCTATTATGAATCAGGCACTATCAAGTCTCCATAAAAGATTAAAAGTTCTGTTTGAATAAAAGACTGTACATTGTAAGGCAAATTATGTACAGCAGACAAGGGAGAATTTCAGAAGAGAAAATATCTGACCTAGAAACTGCTGTCATGACTAAAAGGTCTTTAAAATGAATTTAGGATTTAATAGATAAAATAAACATTAGGGCATACACTGAGATTTTTAAAAAGTCCTTAATAAAATAAAAGCAAAAGTTTTTAAAAGGTTGATTATATCCTAAATGGTGTTAATGATGTGTATTATGTCCTGTACAAATCTCACAGGAATAAACAGTTAATGATTATTAAATGAAACCCTTTGCTGAAAGACGATACAAACGTGTGCTATCACTACTACAAAGAACCATATATTGCATTTTTCCAAATTCTATTGTTATAACTGCTTTAATGAGCAGGCTTTTTTCTTTACATGTGTCTAGCTTTTGCCTTCCTTACAGATGCTGTCTCTCTCACAAATCCAGAAATCCTTTTCTTGGTGCTGGCTGCAGCCTGGGAAACATTTAGACCTCCAGCATACACTGAAAAGCAACATGAGAGCTGTGCAGGTTTGCTGGAATGATATATTTTTGGCACGTTGTCCCTTGCCTGTGATGCATTAAGGGTCAGTCAAAGAGCACATTGTATTTAGAACATTGCAGAAATTGAAGGCATGCTGCAGAGGGCACTATTTACTAAGAAAATTAAAATAGGCATTGGGGTTAGGGAGTGAACGCTTATAAAAACACGTAGGGTGCTTTGATACATCTATTTTCTTACTCATTTTAATCAGGTATGAAGTATGGATTCAATATGCTTTTTTTTTTTCCCCCCACGTTCATAGATCTGGGAATGTCTGCACTGTAAGTTTTTGCAGGATAATATATATTCCATTATTATTTTTTCAGGAAAAAACAATATTTACTAAGACAATATTATCTGACACAATGCTATGTCTGAGACAGGCAGTTTTTAGGCTTTGAATTTATTCTAGTCCGCAATAAATAGCTGGAAAATGAAGGAAAGTCAAGATATAATCTCACTGAGACTAACATTATACTGTAATTTTCCACAAAATAAAACCAAAAACCAAAAACCAAAAAAACAAACCAACATTAATAAAATGACTGAACAAGATAAGATGGCCAAGTTCACTGTTTTAATGTTCTCAGAGAAGATGAGCATATCACTCTCTGTCTGTACCCAAGGTATTTTGTGCGTTAATTTAAATGCAGCCACCCTGCTGGTAATAATCTACATATTGTAAACTCCCTGATGGATGTTACACAATAAACAAATTCAAAATTTTCATGGGAATTAGAAGGGAGGTGGGAAGATGTCAGGTAGGAGAATGAAAATGTGTTGCAAGTTGTGTGACTCTCAATATCAGTATATCACAGTATTCCAGTCAGAGCCTGGCTGCATATTTTATCACAGTAGGTAGCTTTAAAAATTATTTATGAGACTTTCAGAACACTTAGTGTACCAAAGAAAGGAAAAATCACTTCTGCTCAGTATATACTTATGCTAAATTCTCAGTGGTCTGTAGCAAGTTTAAGATAAAGCTTCTCCTCTTTTCTTTCCCAGGAAAGCAATACAAATGTGACAGCAACAAGTGCGGGGCGTTTAGCGGTTCAGCATCCGTGCACTCTCACGAGGCTGGGAAATAGTCTTCTCTTCCAGCTCCACAGCTCTGCAACGGCCACGCAGGCTACCCCATTTTGTCAGCAGGAACCATTTCCAGCAGCCTTTCGGTGGGTTATTACTCGATGGAATTAAAAACCGGGAAGCACGTCATCAGATCAATTTTCTGAGTGTTAGTTTGAAAGGAACTTTTATCTCCAAATCAGTTTACATCAGTCAGATCTTTATCTGTTGCTGATAAACTCTGAGAATTGGATTTGATCTTAGCCTGGAGACTGAAGCAGACTCTCTGTCTTGGGAAGTTTCCATTATATTAATCAGGAAAATCTGAATGTTGATCCAGTCGCAAGACACAACCTCCACAACCGATTTCCATGCTTGCTGCAAGTCCTGTAAAGCAGCCAAAACCAAAGACGCAGTCAGATGTCCTGGCCTCGCAGGAGACCATGTCACTCTTCTCAGTTGCTGGCAATGTGATTGGATTAACCACTCACATCTGGTGGCTCCTCTGCTTGGGATGGAGATGGAGGTCTCATTTCTTCAAGCAACGCAGTGAGAAGAGCCAGCTACGTAACTCGTAAAATTTGCTGTGTTCAGTTAACAGGAGTAATTCAGCAGCTGAGGAAAAGAAGCCAGAACAAAATCATATCAATGTGTTACGGGAGCACAGTGTAAGTTCCCCGTGCCTCACAAAAATTTACTGCTTCTGGTTCATCCCCACTCCATCGAACATAGGGATCTACTGCACACAATCACCAATTTCTTCCTCGCTTTATATGAAGATATTTTCCTGAGCTATTATATGAATTATATATCCATATTATATATGAATTATATATTATATGAGTATTATATGATATTATTTCATATCCTTGCCATTATATGAAGATAATAAAGTGTTACATGTTTCTTTTCAAATGAAGATTTCTGGTGATTTTAGTAGTGTTAAAAAAAACCCTCAAACTATCTGGAAAATGGATTGGTCCTTGTAAGTGAAATAATGTGATTTATGTCTGATGAGGAAAGGGTTTGCTTCTTGAAGCAATAAAAACTTTTGATGTACTGACTTGTTAGTCAAACATGTCTACACTTAAGAATGTTTTCAGCATATATTTATAAGATCATTTTGACACTAACAATGGTATAAATATGGAAATGATAAAACAGTAAGCTAGCTGATTTTTAAACAGTGGAATAAAAGATCCTAAATGCGTAAGAGTGATAAATAAGTCTGTCCACATATGAAAAATAACTTTCCCATAGATACTTTGGATGAATGGCGGTTGTGCGGCTTCCTCCAGGATGAAACCTTTCATGTAGTTTATTTGTCTTCTTCTGCTGGAACGAAGGACGTTGTGAGAACGACAGACAGAAAAATGCTTGCAAGATTTCCCTTTCTAACAACGCAACTTTAATTTTAGTAACGGAGTGCAAACGTCCCCTTTTTATTTCTGCTTTAAACCCTGAGTTTCCGTAACAGTAGACTCTGACTTTCTGAGCACCGTGAGCGCTCAGGAAGGAGGACAGGAAGGTTTCACCCTGTACAGCCGCAGCCTAAGCTGGCAGTCAACATTAGCTACAGCGCCTTTTTGCATCCCCCTCTTGTGCTATGTGTAGCTGAAACAATTTGGTCAGGGATTTATAACTGAAACTGTGAATGTATTATTTCTTCATGAGGAAATGAACCCGTATTTAAACTGCAGAAATAAGCCATTGTCACGAACGGATAAGGGAATTGAAAGAGACCTTCAGAAGACATCTAGCCGTCGCTGCTAAAGCAGGATGAACCAGCTCTAGCTGTAAATATGCTGGTTGCACCAGCAGGTGTAAGAATTTGGTCCACAGCTGTTAGCAATGAAGGCAGCAGGACCACCAGATCCTGACCAGTGGCCAATAAACATTATCTGCACTCAGCCTCACGTTAAGCTGGCTGGCAAAATCTTTGCAGAGATTGAGCGGTTTTATTTGTTGAAGGTGAGTTGGCTCTGTATCACTTCTGTTTTGGTTTTGCAATCTTTGTAAATAAGGGATTGTAATGATTTTAATTTTTATAAGCTTTCATTGAAGCAGCAAGATCAGTGGTATAACCAGGGTAAGTGATAACATCTTATTTCCTTTCCTTTTGCTAATGTGAGAGAGGAACAGACTCGCACAGCTCTAGCCTAGCAGCAAAACCCCAGAGGTGCCTGCTTTTTGAAGGCAGACATCCAGGCTATTCTATTGTCTCATTCCAGAAAGGTGGTTGGACGTGATCCCAGCATTTACTGCAGGGTACTAATTGTCAGGAGCAGCATTTCTGTGGATAAATTTTATATACAACGGCAATATATCAAGTTTGACAGTGATATCTTTGACACATTCTGACATCTAAATCCCATACTTCATGCTCAGTCTTAGTCTTTTACCAGTATTTCCCCCCTTCACTTTTAAAAAGTGCATTTGCTAATAGCTGTCCCAGTACCGATATGCTCCACTAGCTGCTCTTGTTTATGAGGCAGATAGACCTCTGTTCTCTAATAACATTATGATGAAAAGCGGTGAATGCTCATGGGTGCTACAGAGCGCGTTCTTTTCGTTGTGCTGTGTGCTTTCAGCACAATGTGTGCTGCCGCGGGCTTTAACAGGCTCCTTGCCAAGAACAAGCCATTTCTTTACGTAAGATAGAAGCCCAAGACTGACGAAATGTACATAATCCAAGAAAAGACAAAGAACAAAGCTCAGTGGTTCTGTGAACTGCACGTGGCATGGCAATGTCTTTAAAAAAAACGCAGAAGGAGATGTTACCAGTTAATACAGCTCAGCAGGGAGCCCAGGATAAGATTAGATTCTACGAAAGTAAAATACTAGCCTTTAAAAACCATGTACTAAGATTGTTTCCTGTTAAAGTAAACCTAACTACGGTCGCAGGCTCAAGAGAGACGAGACAAAATCTGGGCATAAATAATTCTTATAACCATTTGTCTTAGATTCCTTAGGTTTTCTACTGCAGTCAGGTTGGCTATAGCAAAATAGCAAAACATAATTTTTTGTTGCCTATGTAAGAGCAGTGTCAACACATGCACTGGTTCCTGAATTGATTCTCCCCCTGGAGTTAAAAGAATTTAATTTGCTAATTTCAGTGAGTAATGAAGCACGATCTTACAGAGGAATCAGTGTGATTCTTGGTGAATTGTATCAAGAGATGTTTTTACTGAACGTTTTTTAGCATCTTGAATCCATAAATAAATTCTCTTTACGGATTCTCTTGTGTCATGTGTGCACCTTCAGCATGTCTGCTTCCACAGTTTAAAAAAAAATATCCTAGCAATTTATTTTTTTTTTTTTATTTATTTTAGCTTTGTCATATCCACAGTGCTCTTTGAGTAGTGAACCATGCTGCTTTAGCTATTCAGCATGGAAAATTGGTTGGATTGACAAACCCAGCCCTTGGCACACTGTGACGGCTCCTTCCCACCCAAGCCTGGACCAGAAATACGCAGGCTGCAGTTTGGGAAATCGAGTTGCAACTTGCAAGAGCTTTGAATCCAATTATTCCATTTCCAGTCTCGCCTTGGGTTGCTCCCCACCTTATATCCCCCTTCCTCAGCATATTTTAACTGCACTTAAGGCAAAAAATAATATAGGGAAGGATGTCATATAACGCTAATGTTTTTTCTAAATAATCAGTGATAGTGCGATAAGAGCTTATGAATAGAAATGTTTATGGATTATGTGACTATATTGATGTACTAGCCACATATCCCATTAGGTAAGTGCTTTACTTCATATGCATAAATACAGACAGAAGATATAGCATCAGATGTTAACATTGCAGTAGCAGAGACAAAAATTGCCTTGACGAGAAAACAATTTTAACTGGAAATCAGTTAATCCTTTACCTGTGTACTAAAACACATGTCAGCGTGCTTCTGAGACTTGCATATTTTTGATTGAAGAACACCATTGGAAACCAGGAATTTGAATTTCTGCTCAGGATAATAGTAGAATTCTTCCTGCATGTTGTAGAAGGATCCTTCCTGGTCCTGTTAGCACTGTGCCTGCAAACAAAACTGTCTGGTTCCATGTGTGTGGATAAAGTGTGTTAAATCTGGAGGAGACGGCTTGCGGTCTCTTGGGTGGCAATGGCAGGTCTGGAATTCCACTGTCGTATTGCCAGGAGAAGAGATGGTGTGAAATGAGAGAGGAATATGCCTCATCAGGACCGTGCAGAGACGTAGCAGCAGAGGTGTGTGCAGCTTCTTTTGGGAGGTGTATACCAGTGTGGTACCAGGCATGATACCTCCATCGGCTGTGTCAATGTACCAACACCGAAGGCTGTATGTTAAAGAAATGTTGATGGTACTCGTATTTATGCCCTTGCAACTCATGACATCCCAAATCTGTGCTGCTTGTGCAACTGTACCAGCATAGCTACAGAGATTGTCACCGATAGCAAGATTAGAAATGATTTTAAGCCATCAGTTTCTAACACCTGACCTCTCCTTCTCGTTATACATTAGGACACCCAAGGGTGTCTCAAAAACTACAGCTAAAATGATGTGTACTGCTGCCATCGTCATCTAAATTACATGGGGAGACTGAGCAGTAAATAACAGTGCTGTTCTTGTGGGTCTGCATTTTTGGTTCAATTCCTCCCAAAAGCCTTGCAAGGACCCCTTCCCCACTTCTTCAGGGTCCCCATCTCTCTCATGTGCTTGGGCTACCATGTTTATAAAACTCAGGTGACTATATAGGCTCGATTTTAGGACTTCATCTTCAGGCAGGCACTCGGTGGGGCTTTTTGTTCTGTTGGTTGGCATTTTTTCAAGCTGAAGATTTCATAGCTGTGTTTTTAACTCTGAAGGAGACCGTAGGCTAGCAAGGAAGATCTGCAGGCACGGGGGCGTTAACCAGTGCTAGTTACGTAAGTTTTAACCACTGGCAGTTGAGACAAAGGATCAGAAAAAAAATAATGGAAGCAGCTGAAGATTTCTTTGTCTGTGGAGCTGTGCAGTGAAGTGCTACTTAGTTTTAGAAACAGAAAAAATAGGTGCAATGCGTTGGTTTTTTTTTTTTTTTTTTGCTCTTCTCACTTATGAATCTCTTTCGAACTATGCCTAAACGTGGACAATGTTTCTTTCAAATAAGAGTGTCTAAAAATTTTGAGTGACAGAGCACAGGGACTTGTAATAGAAACAGGCGTGAGATCTCAGCTGCAGTGCTTTGTGATCAGCATCAGCTCCTCCACTGACGATATATGGAACACCCCTGCATCAGATTTTGAAATACCAGCTCCTTTAACTTTTTGCCATCCACAGAGTTGAGCTAAATGTTATTTCCACAGAAGGGGTATAGCTGAATCCCCCCCCCCCAAAAAAAAAAAAAAAAAGCCATAGAAATGGGACCCAAAGTCCTCTGGTTTTTGTAAGTTTGAGCATGGTAAACTTGCCCACGTTATTCGGAGTGTCTGTAGAAAACTAATTTCCTAGCTCTTTTTTTTTTAACCTCCAGATCTGTCACAGGTGCCTGTAACATGCATATAGTTCTGTTTGTAGACGGCATGTGCTCTTAAGGAAAAACATCAACCTATTTCAGACAATGAAAAGGAACAAGCCTTAATTTACACAGAAATACCCACAGGAAGTTAGGAACTGGTCAAGCCTTCGTTATTTTGACGTCTAGGCACCATTTCCTTACGTGGGTTTTGAAGTCCTGTTTTAGTACACTGCCGGTATGACAACCTGTGCATTGTAGCTTTAAATTACCTTGTAGGCTGAAGTCTACTGAATGAGAATAAAAAAAAAATCAACGAAAGAAATGCTGGGGTTTTTTTGCCAGGTGCTTGCAAACTAATATGTTTCCCTGCAGGCTAGAAATAAAAAGCATCTTATTAAATCACATCATAAATGACCCATGTAGCACAGTTTATTTTACATTACCTAGGTAAGGAGGCACTGAGCCAAATAAATCAAAGTGAACAAGGCAATAATTGTTCCTCCTTTTATATCACCTAAAATATGGGAGTAATGAAGGAAAGTGATTTAAGTGAGAATACTTTATTAGCAATAGGCTTTTCTTTCATTGTTTTTTACAGAAATCATGTTCACTGTGGACATGGAAGCCCCTTTCCCTGTATTTTCAAGATGACATTTCATATATATGAAAAGGATAATACCATGCTTGTAAAATAATACCAAGCACAAAATGTAGGTGGCTTTTTTTAGAGTACAGATTTTATGAGCTGGATTTGTTTTGGAATTTTTTTCATGAGTCCTTGCTGTGAGAAATCATATATTCAGGAAGAGGTCCAAACACCTCTTCAGTGCTTGTATTAAAAATTCTATGATTTTCTGGAGACTAAAGACCACCATAGATTCTTTCTTTCATGTGCCAGCTAATTTTATTGAAATAAATGGAATTACTTAATGGAGGTTACGTGGTGAATCTGTTTCTTAACTGAACTGTGTACTATACCCATTTGTCTTCTGTAGGATTAAGATTTCACAGAGTAGCAAATTAGATTTAATCATTACAGCTTAAGTAAATGAAATAGCAATATGGCCCAGAGTAGAAAAATAGCCTTAATTATGATAAAAATATAAAACAAAGAGAAATATATCTTCATGATCAAGATTAATCATGCACTTGCCAGGTCTGAAACGCAATTAAATTTTTAAAGGTGCATCTTCAAAGGACTGGTTGTTTAAGACAATATTCCAACTTGCTTGTGTAGGAACGTCCTTACTGGCTCAGGCCGAGGGTCCTCTTGATGCAGTGTCCTGACTCCGAGGTCAGCCAGCAGCAAACACACAAGAACATGAGAAACAGGAAATTATAGAACTATACAGAGGTACTAAATACAGAATTATGTACAGGTCCTTTCCCAGGATACCTCCCTACGGCTTTCTGTCTTATGCTTAAGAGTTCGTATCGTACTTGGGCTGCCATCTTTATCTCATACTGATGGACCTGTCCTCTTTGAATTTGTCCTTCCACATGTTTTATTTCTTTGGAACAATGTGTTCTGCAATGGAATTTACAATCTGCAAAAAATTATTTCCTTCTGTTTATTTAGGGTACTCCTAATCCATTACAGTAATAAGAATATTTACTTTCTGCTCAACAGGCAGTTGCCAGCAGTACTGGAACTGAATGCTGCTGTTAGATATCGAATTCAGATTTTGGGCTTTCAAGTCACCCAGACATTGGAGACGGGCAGAAGACCATACCACATAAGCACTGAACAGCTTTGCTGGTCTTTCTAACTACAGCATGGTGACATCCAAATCCTAACTGTGAACCAAAAGACCATGAGCACGCTTTCTAATAATACTTTTTCCCCTGAATGACTGTATTTACCATGAGACATAAATTGTTCCCTACATTATTCTTGTGTGTCACCTATATCTGATATTTATAGCTCTTCCAATTTTCTAATTTTCTGGTAAAAGCTATTTGCCTTGCTGGTAACTGGAATCTCACATTCACTGAGTTCTGCATTTTATTTTACTTCTTACCAGTACTTTAACCACTAGCCTTGACTCAATCCACCAGTTCTGCCTCAACTCACTCACAACCTTTCCCACCAAATACATTTTTCCCCGTGCATGGAGATCATCATCCGTAGTCCGTGGATGATGCTGTTCTGCAAACATAATTGTATTGCAGCTGTGTGGATTTTGAAGAAACACTGCAGATTAAATCTGATCTTATTCTGAAGGTATTCTTTACTTTTTGTATCGAAATTATTTCAGATTCCATTTGGCCAGTTAGTCAGATTCCAGGAAAGAAAGAGATGTAACATGAATGCGTCATTTTTTCCTGGTCTGTAACTCAGTACCTCGATCCCCCATGCTGCCGTCTATCTCTGCAATTGTGTTGTGCCAAATATTGTAGGATGGTTCCGTATGAAGGATGCTAAACATGGCAAATGCAAGTAGATGAGCTAGTCGTGTGAACAGGTGATCCTAGACACTGTGGGACACCACCTCACAGTGGTGCCAAGTTCTGCCTTAGAAGTGACTTCTGCACGCATGTCCGTACCTACCATGCACGTGCAGCAGAAAAGGTGAGACCAACTCAAACCCTAAAACAGGTGGGACAGGCAGTGAGAGAGCCTAGTAACAACTCAGTGCAAAGCCTTGTTATTGGATTAGTTGAGAATCAACTGAATTTTAACCTCATTTCCCTAGGAGAGTCCTTCAGGAATGAACGGGATACACAGAGCCACTTGTCCTCTCTCAAGTGAGCAGTGGTCAACCTCAACACAGAGAGCTGAAATCCTTATTTCCCATTATTAGCAGGTGGAAAACAAACTGACACTTCATGAAGTGTTTTGTAATCCTTTTGGGATGGAAAAAAAATATTCTGTAAATACTATAATCTTCACTGGGCCTCGTGGCTCTCTCCTGTGCCAGAAATGAACGGAAAGGAAGAGCAGCCCATATCTTTTCTCCTCCTTTGTAAAAGGTCTTCCATAATTTAGACATCTAAAGCACCTCAAATTCACCTTTACTCAAAGCACGTACCTTCTTTGAATATTGTTTTCTCATCCCAAATCACCTCCATAGATTATAAATGAATTTCTGGAGCCAGCTCACAGAATTGGCTCAGGAGTCAAATACTTGGGAAAAGAACAGAGGAAAGAGAGTTGGGCCAGCTCCCACCAGCTGTCCAGAGACGTGATAAACCCATTTGTGCATCTGTGCTAACTCTAACCTGCCAACCAGCCTGCAAAATACATTGATTATTTTGATCTCCCATATAATAGTATCTTTCAGGATTAGTTTTCTTGTTTTAAGGAGGAACAGAACCAGCTCATCAGTAACAAGAATATTAACACTTTGACAGGGGTTTTTATGGCCAAATGGGACCCAATCCACTACATTCTTGTGTTAGGTTACAGCAGCCGTCAAGCAAAAAGTTGACTGAATGACCAAGGGGTTGTGCCCATGCTTTAGCACCATCTGGTGAAGCAGGCATGATCCTCTCTTCCATACTGTGTCTGTATTCGCCCCTACATGCCTCTCTCATTGAAATTAGCAATTCTTTTGGGTACAGGCCAACAGGAGAATAACAAAGGATATTGAGAACGGTTTCAAAAGATCAGTTTACAGCTAAATAGCTCTGTGCAAAACCAGACATTCCTGGACCGTCCTAACAGCCTTTTGGTGTAGGTCAGTGGGGATAACAAGCAGCACTTGCCACGAGCCATTTCTTGACAAGATTCAGGACTGGATCAAGGAGCCTGATGCAGAAAGCCAAAATATAATCAAAAGGGTATTTAGTCTTTGTGCTCTTGGCAGACGAGCAATACCTACATGTCGCTGGTGGCTTCGGTCCACAATTGAACTGTGTATGGATTTTGTTTATTACCACTGAAGATGGCAGAAGAGTAAATGCTGCCCTTGTGTGTTGCTTGTTGTGTTAAATTGGTGGCTTTCAAGGCGACCATTCTGGCTTGCTCTGCTTATTTTGGTGGGATGGACCTGGGGGTTATGAGCATTACTTTGGTAAAAATGATTTCATGTTAAAGTCATTCCTAATTGAAAGGGTTAGAGTATATCCAAAAGCAACATTAAACAGATTGTGCTTAGTATGATGTGTTATCTTAATCAAATATGTCGTTTGAAGGGTAACCAAATATGGTCATAGTTTTATTGTCACTACATGGTCATTTACTAGAAGCCAGTAAACTACACACTGCTTGTTAAAGTCTGAGTGCCCTTTTCAAGGCTGAGTAGAGTGCTAAGTACATTAAATGAGTCACGTTTCCTTATCTGGCATGACAGATGTTTGATTTTGTTGACATTTGCAGGAATGCACAAACAATTACGACTTCAATTGTTTATTCATCAGAGAATGTGAAGTTACCTCATGGTGCATATATACTGGGGGGGGTCTGTACAATAAATCTTGCTGTTGTTGTTGGTCTCATGTAAGTTTATCAGCATTTAAAAAGACATAAGCAACAATCCTTTTCTTCATGTAAAGGTCATTTCTTTCTGACAGGTGATGTTTTAGACACTAGCAAATTATTCCCAGACATCGCAGAGAAATCAAGCATTCGTGCAACGCTACGTGAAAGGGCATCTAATTTAGGTACTCTTGAATTTTATAAGCTTCACCAAATGAAGGAGTATTCCGCTCCTCTGGATGCTCTCTGAATGGATGGGTAGTATCTGCTGGATGGTTTACTGGGAATTCTTTTCCTTGGCAGCGGTCCAGAACAGCTAATTTTTTGGCAAACACTTGAGCATGTATTTCAATTTTCTTCCACTTACAATACTTATTATAGCAACACAGCAATGTAAAAACACCGCCTGTTTAGAAAATGAGGTATGGGAATGATTGGAGTCCTTTGGAGTTTAATACTTGAACTGAGCAGAGAGGTGACGTAAGAATTAGACAATATTTATTCAGATGTTGCAGTGCTATGTAAGTAGTCATTCTGTTCAAAGAATGAAGTTTTAGGAAAGTTATGTTTTATAGGTAAGGACGATAGAATAGGGGGAAATGCAATGGGAAAGTTTTACTAATGTTTTTAATGTTTTCATTCTGTGCATATTCATTCCCAAGTAAGAAACAGGATTTTTCAGTGTAACAGAGAGCAACTCTAAGCATTCAGACCCTTCTGTAAATTCTTACTACCTGTACACCACCATACACATACATTAAAAACGAAGAAAATAAATAACTAGGAAAAGACGCATCAAATAGAGCTAAATAAAATGGTGGCACAAAAAGCTGACATGATTTTTCACATAATTTGGGGGGTTTAGCCCTTCTACAAAAGTTTTTTACAGTCCATTTGAAATCTAAAGGAATTTCTTAATTAGCTAGACTTTGAATTTATCCAATTGCTATTATATAGCTTCCCTTGGCAAATGAAAACCTACAGCAATTTTTGCTAGGAATTCTCTAATTTTTAAAAAATATGCCTATATTTCAAGAAATGCAAATATCTTCTCCAAGGTCTGAAAACGCTCAATAAGGAAAAACTGAACTTCCCAAAGTCACTTAGCTACTTCTGTTCTAAACGTCTACTTTATATGACTTTAGCAGTGCTACCCTTGCTAGTTTAAAACCACATTTGCATTATGGCATGACAATAGAGCTTTGGCTCTTTTTTGGGTTTTGAATGCTTCATGAATTTAGTATCTTTTAAGAGAAAAAGAAGATAAATGTGGCAGAAGAACCTGCAGAAGATTTTGATGGAGGGGGAGGGAGCAGTGAATTTTTTGTATTCTGCGAGAGTAACAGAGACATTATGAGGCCAGATGGTGCATTGCCTCCTAAAGTACTTTTGCATTTCACAAGAAGACAGGAAAATTTTAAAATATCAGCACTTGAATGGGATTGTCAAATAGGTAGCTAATCATCAGCACCAAATGGGACAAGTGTTGACGTTTCATAGAATACTTATTGCTGGAAATGGAGAAACTAGTTTTTGAGAACAGCTAGTGAGATGGTACAAACTTTTGAGAAGGAAAATATTTGGGGTTAAAGGTAAGCAACAACACAGCTTTTTAAATATACAGGCTGAAATTTTTCTAAATTACTTTTAGTTTAAGGACTTCTAATTTTTGCAAGTATAGTTTCCTGAACTCTGCATTGATCTGGTGCTCACAAAGTGAGTTGGCAGACTTTTTTCTGAAAAGTTGGCCTGTCTGAATCATTTGTGATTGGGTATTCACTATATGAGTACCTTGGATGACAAATGTTGCAGAAAATACTAGCCAAAATAAGGAGAGACATTGATGCTGTTTTATTCTTAAAGTCCTCCTGTAATTATAGATGGAAAACCAGACCCATCCATGTTGCACCTGGACCTGCTGGCTGCACCAGCACAAGCTCGCTGATGGTTATTCACATGTGGACTGAGCTAGTGAGGAGAAATACCTGGGGAAATTTAGGTCCCAATTTTCCTTTTTTTCTTTTTTTTTTTTTTTCCCCACCTGATAGGTGGACAAACACCCTTCGGTGGGAGGTTTTTCTTAAATGTGATTTGTGGCAGGTATAAGACATTTTAACCTTGACTTAGTATCTCTCATCCAGCAGCGCCCACCGCTATTTCATGTTTAGTGAGATGGTTTGGAACTCTTGTTTTTTTCTCTTCTGTCAATAGTTTTACCTTGAATTGTCTTCTATTTCTGTTTGGTCGCTAATTTTTCAAAGGTCATTGATTTCTAAGGGAGACCAAAGGTTTCGTTTAGTAATCTTACCTGAAAATTGCTAGGGGGAGTTTAAGAAATGAATGTCTTCAGTTCCTGATGACATATGGTATTTTCCCTCTCCTATAATTTCAGAAAAACTTTTTAGAGTATGTATCTGACAGTGATGTCGTTTCCAAAAGCAGAACCTGCGGTTATTTTCTCTCCTGTGTGACCTGATTTAGTGGGTGTTCACATGGCTACTGGAGGGGTATCTAAATTTAGCTGGAGAAAGAAGCAATATGTGGTCACCTCCCACCCAGGAGAGCTTTTGTGCAGAATATGAGAGATCAAGGTTCAGTTTCAAGTGATCTCCAGTGTCTTCCCAAGAGCGTGCTTTACTCCGCACAGTTTCAGGTACACTGATGAGGGTGTGCTCTCAGTACCACCCGCCTGAGCTATTCCACTTTTCAAGGATTATTTAAGTATCTGTTGTACAGGAGGCGTAGCTGGGGTGAGTTTGTGTTCTAATAAATAAAAAATACTCATTATATAAGACTGTATTTAAACACTCACTGGAGCAAGTGCTAAAAGTCAAGTCTTCTCTCACATAAAATTAAATTGACTATCAATTTACGGGCTTTCTGTAATGAAATGAAAACTGAACCACTGAAAACCTTAGGACATGGCCTCAACCTTGGACATGGTTCCTTTCTGGAGACCTCAAGTGAGGCTGCTAATGCCCCAGAGAAATGGGGAGGTCTGAGCCCTATCCTTGTACTTGGCTTTCTGGAGTTTGCACATCCCATTCTTAGGGTTTCCCACATAGCAAACCTCAGGAAAATTAACTTGAATTAACTTCTTAAAAAATGAACTACCTGAAGTGCTGTTAGTAAAGTTTTTGCTGACCTACTTAGAATTGGAGTAACCGGAAAATGATTTTACGTAGGCTGATTTCAGAGGTAAATTTAAATTGAACTGGTGTAGGGCTACTTTAACTTGAAAGCAGTGTCGAACGGAGAATTCAATAAAGTTCAAGTAATTTTGAAGTCACACCTTCAGCTGGTTAATTGTCCTGTAGATAAACTGTCAGGTGGCTGTACGCTCCTGTTGTATTATGTACTGGGCAGGGGCGCGTAACAAGTTAAATGATGCAGTATCGAAACCCTTTTGCAGAATACCTCCCCCTTTGTGCAGCCACTTTGGAATATGAAAAGGGAGACCTTATTTAGGGGTTGCCAGCCTCCCCCCTGCCCTCTTCAAAAGCACCCCAGCCCCCTCCACACTCAGCTTCGTGAAGCTGGCACTAAAATACTCCCAACTGGGCTATAAAGAGGCATTTATAGCTCCTGACAGTGGGTTGAGATAATAGTGAGTTAACAACTTAACTGCCGCTGTCTGGCTGAAAACAATTTTCTGCAATATTGGATTCAGAGGTCAGCGGCACATCTGGAAAAACAAACAGGGAAGAAAAACGACAGTGCTGGGGCGAGGGCGGGGAGGAGCAAGAGCTGAAGCACAGCCCCCGTGGTTTGGGAGCGCAGCGGTGGTGCACGTTTCCAGAAAGGTTTCCCATTCGATGTCCCTAAATCTGAAGCGGCACTGCTTCAGGCTGTCAGAAAAAAAAACTTCGGTAAGACAAGGCGTTACAGAGGTGGATCTTCTTTGGAGAGATACATCTTCCTTAGCTTTCACTTTCAATTAACTAGATGGCTCGTAAACGCATGCAAAAAGAATTGCACATTCATATTAATGACCCATATATGTACATATGTTTACTTTTTTTTCTTTCCCCAACAGCATGTTCTGTGCTGTTTCAGGCAACAGGTAATGGCGTTGGTTAACTGCAAAGCCCCTTTTACTCAAATATCCATGCTGACTGACGCAGCAGGCTAGTAGCTACCAGGTTTTCCCTTCCTCAAGGATGAGATCTTTCTCCTTGTCTTTACAAAACTACATTTAGTCCAGAATTATGGAGCACTTTTTTTCTCCTACACTTAGTGTAAAGGACCCTCGAGCAATTCTGAATTCTAATGGTGCAATCAAAATTTTACAAAAAGGAAACAAAACCTCAGATGGCACTCTTTCCTCTCAGTGCTCTCCTTCCACACCTGTCATAATTTTTACACTCACCGTTATTTTCACCAGCAAGGAACATTTCCACGATTTGTTGCTGGCTCTGGCTTATTTAGGTTCTCGGCAACGCTATTCATACACTGACATTTTTCAAAGAGCTGCACGCTCTCCATAGCTAATGGAAAAGGTGGCACAGCCACAGAAAAGAACTTAATATTATTCATGGAATACTGAAAGAGAAAATGGAACCGTGGATCACATTAATTCTCACAAGTACTATTATTTTAAACTCATTTAAATGCAAGTCAAACTTACTGGGCATATCATCCTAGAGAGCAACTAACATTTATCTTCTAGCTATAATCAGAGCAAGCAAAAGCTGGTTAGGGAGCCGGTCAGAGGTTGGCCTTCACAGTTTGCAGGAACAGGCCATTAGCACAGCTGCCTCTGATAAAACCTACAGATACGGCAGAGGAGGGGCAATTCTACCTTTACATTTTATTTAATTGGAACAATGATTAATTGCATGCATTCCCATCTGTACAGAGGGCCTTACGGTCGCTGTCTTTTCATCTGGATCTGCCGTAAACCGGTCAATGCTATTCCAAAGTCTATGTTTCCAGTACCCTACACCCTAAAGATACAGCATTCTTTTCATTTTTATACCTATGGTTTTTTGATGGTAATTGAAGGTGTAATTACAATACCTGAAAAAATAAATCAATGTGTTACTGGTTCCTTTGATATCCATTCCAATTTCCAGTTAAACAGTCCAAAGACTTCACAGAATGGTTTGGGTTGGAAGGGACTTTAAAGCCCTCCCAGTGCCACCCCCTGCCCTGGGCAGAGACACCTCCCACCAGCCCAGGTTGCTCCAAGCCCCGTCCAACCTGGCCTTGAACCCCTCCAGGGATGGGGCAGCCACAGCTTCTCTGGGCAACCTGGGCCAGGGGCTCACCACCCTCACAGCAAAGAATTTCTGCCTCAGATCTCATCTAAATCTCCCCTCTTTCAGTGTGAAGCCATTTCTGCTTATCCTATTGCTCCACTCCCTCATCAGGAGTCCCTCCCCAGCTTTCCTGTAGCCCCCTTCAGGTACTGGAAGGTCGCTATAAGGTCTCCCTGGAGCCTTCTCTTCTCCAGGCTGAACAACCCCAGCTCTCTCAGACTGTCTTTGTAGCAGAGGTGCTCTAGCCCTCGGATCATCCTCGTGGCCTCCTCTGGACCTGCTCCAACAGGTCCATGTCCTTCCCGTGCTGAGGACTCCAAAGCTGGACACAATATATTTTTCCCCACTCCTCATATTTTTACACATACTTCTTACGGCCGGCAGGAGTATTTTTATAACACAGGACAGTCAGACTGTACCCCAGCTCTGCTATGACTTAGTGGGTGTATCATTTGACCGCTCTGTAACTTTATTTTCTCGTTCATGAAATTGAGAACAAACAATTTGTTTTACATGGAAGCAGCAAAGTTAGTAATTTCATTCTTTCTTCCTCACCCTTAACAAGTCTATTTAATTTTTTGAATAATACCCACCAATATTGCTACACTGAGATTCTGGAAATCAGACAAGGTAATGAAATGCAATGTTTACAGGACCTTTATCTTTAAAGAATAAAATAAAATAAAAAAATCTTGTTAGCCTGTGCAACACTGTCCAAGCTCTCATCCACTGCTTATGTTCAACAAGAACAGCTGCTAATTTGGTTGTCATGACAACCACATCTCTACTTTCATATTTTCTTCCTCGAGCCCAATTTGTTTATAAACCTCTAAATTGTTTCATGTTCCTATGTTAATCTCAAACAGAACTAAAAATCTCAGGCCAGCAAAAAACACAAAAAGGAAAAGAGTAGCTGACAACTTATATGAGAAAGGACTTTTACTCTACTATTTAATTAGTAGTAAAAGATTTTTATGTAATTTTCATAAGTAACTCACACTCTAATTATTGTATAGGGCACCATATCATTCAAATGGTCATCAATAATTTAATTCAAAGCAAGAAAACCATAGCCCAGGTTTCTTTTGTACTAATATGCAATTTATTACGTAAGTGTTGCCCACCATGCGTGGTTCATCTATATGATATACAGAAATACACTATCCTATCTCCAACATGGCTTAATACCAGATGCTTCAAGGCACTACTGAACAAAACCTAGAATTTCTGTTCTTTAGGAGGAAAAGAAAACCTAACAGCCATTGCTTTCTAAAAACTGGAAAATTACATTGCAAAATTAACTACTGAAGAGAAATTCCAGAAATATTTTATTTGAAAAATAATATATATGATATTTTTCATCAAATCATTTACCCCATCTGGTGTAACCCAACACAAGTACTTCATTTTGCCCCCCTCCCTCGCATTCAATACCAGACATCTTTCCTGTATGATAACATACTGCTTAGTGAAAGAGCAGTTCAAAGGTAATGCTCCATTTTCCCCCATTTAAAAAAAAAAGCAAACAAACCAACCCCCTTCACCCCCCTTATCCACTGCAGAAGTCACAGCCTGGGGGTGTGAACAGTGGATTCTTGTCATTGGGACTAGTAATATTTTTCAGATGTGAATGATTCTGAGAGGATAGCTTTTTCCTCCCATTCTTTTCTAAACTAAGGAGTTCTAATTACTCCCTCTTCATGTAGAAACCTTTCCATATCAGAAGCTATTAAGGTTTTTTGTGTGTCCTTCAGTCATTTGGGTAGAATAAGAAAATTCCACATGATGTTCAAGGAATGGCATACCACTTGTAGGTATGCAGTGGCACTGTGATATCTGCAATTATGGTTTCCATCCCTTTCTATAGAAGAGATTAACGACCTGCTTGCCTTTTTGAGTGCCACTGTGCACTGAGCAGCTCTTTTCGTTCAGCAGTCTGCTATGGCATCTTCTGCTAGTGATCGTGATTCACGTAGGATACACCATCTCCATGAGGGTTTAAATTGCCCCACTATCACCTTGCCCTTGTCAACACTGACTTTTATCTGTCATGTTGATTAGAATTAACTACCTCTGCACATCTCTCAGATATATAATATAAACACGTAGAGAAAAGATGTGAAGCATTGCTTTACCATCCTATTTGTGTCAAACGTTCACCATTTGTTATTTCTAAAAAAAATTAACCTCTGATACACTTCCTCTTCCTCTCTCCATCAAAATACTTAATCTCATAACTTCAGGGCACTTTGTAAAGATTTTATTAATGTTCAGCTGTGTTTATGAAACGAGACAAAATAATGTTCCAGAGTAAGACAAAAAGATGTCCAGACTGGAAGCATTCCAAATATCAAAACATAAGGACAACTAAATCATGTCTGCTTAGATTTAATTGAGAAACTGCTTGAAGACTACTGATATCTAACATAATTAAAATGCTGAAGTGTGAACCTCTCTGGAAACAAAATGAAACTATTTTGAGTTTGAGCCAAAATAGAATTTGTGAAGGGGAAAATCATAACAAGAAAACTCGAAAAAAATCAGGGAGCGTGAAAGATTTTCCTTAAAACTGGCATCTAGCAAGCAAAAAAATATTATCATTTACACAGATGTTTAATTTCCCAGATGTCCTTTAACCAAGTTGTTTCCTTCGTACAATTGTAATGATAGAGAAGCACCACTTACATATTGCTTTTTGCCTATAACATCAAGATTGTAAGTATTTTATATTTCTACCTCGTTTTTTCAATGGATTTATCTTCTACCAAGTCACGGTGCCCTAAAGGGAACCCAAAAGGTTATTTTTAAAATAAATACTACATTAGGTACTCGTTATATATCTGACTGTGATGGAACATACTTTCTGTTTTGAAGAACTTAATTCTACAACTCCTGTTTTTTAACGAATCTGATCTTATTACCACTAAATATCAGTTCGTTCTTGCATACATACAGCAACACCTCCATCTCCGGAATCGCTCAGGCCTGGGTATTCCCATGTTAATATCTGTGGTGGAAATGTGTTTAAGAGAGGTCATTCCCAAATGAGATTCTGGTTCCCTTGAGGTCAAACAAACACTTGGTATCTTATAGGGTCCCAAAATCAGCTAAACTATCCCCCATCTTGTGCTAGCAGATGAAGGGATGGGGCTTGTCAGGCTGTAGAGCTGGGCCAGTCCCATTTATGTGAAGTAAAGAGAAGACTCAGTGGCTCAGCACTCCTTGAAGTCATGCATTAGTACTTCAAATTGGACATTTTTTGGAAGTTACTTTATCCACAGCATTGCTCCCCAAGACCAGCATAAAGTTTCCCATCAGAGATCGTTTGGTCTGCCCCAGCCTTTTGCAGCCATGGACAGGTTTTCTACACCGTGGAGCTAGGCATGGAAGGAAAGAGTTGAGAGATGCCACAGAGAGTGGTTAATAGCTTACCTTCTTAGCAGTCAGTAAGAAATTAAAAGGGTAGGAGGACTTAAATAGGAAAACATAGAATGGGTAAACCAGAAAAGATTAAGACCAACATAATTTTGGGAGTAGTAGTAAAATAAATAAATAATAATAATAATAATAATTTTAAAAAATGGTTGAAGAGGGAAGGTGCTCTAGGCTCTGACGTGTGCTCCTAAAATCAAGCTTGGCTATAGGCAGTGGTCGTCTCATAACAGCACAGAAACAACAAATCTGGAGTTGTGCCTCTGTGAAATTAAACACTGTCAAACACCTGACATTAAGGATAGGAGCCAGATATCTCTCAACGGCAACCAGTATTTTTCACCCAAGCAATCAAATGAAGAAATTTAGACTCTGCTTTGTTGAACAGTGATGAGATTACAGATAATCTAATAGTAAAAAATGCCTTTGGGTAGAGTGCCGTGTGTCCTCATTTGCATTAATAGAAAGACAGATCAGAACAGATCTGTTAATGCGTTTCTATTACAGAAGTGAAAGTTTTGAAAACCTAAGGGAACCAATTACTTAAGTGAGACAGAAAACCTATGGACTTGATAATTGATGGGGCTTGAAAATTACTGAAAACTGCCCAAGCAAGTCATGTAGAGAAATAGTCCAATTCTAAAGGGACTAATTATGGCTTTGGCAGGACGTAAGAATAACAGTGTTTGCAATGAATGGAGAATATGGCTACTCATTTTCAAACTTACAGCGTGCAGGTGTTATATTAAAAATACAAGCTAACAACTGGAGAGCTGTCTATTTAACTCAAGAAATCTCGAAAGGATTAACTGAGCAGGTTAGAGTAAAAAGGCTACAAAATTATACTAAACTTTCTTTTTAAAGCAAAGATTAATTAATAATAGGACACCGTGAACATGGGTTTATCAAATCATAGTTCTTGACTAACATGGCACATTTATCACAGAATGGTTCGGGTTGGAAGGGACCTTAAAGACCATCCAGTCCCGCCCCCTGCCCTGGGCAGGGACACCTCCCACCAGCCCAGGTTGCTCCAAGCCCCGTCCAACCCGGCCTTGAACCCCTCCAGGGATGGGGCAGCCACAGCTTCTCTGAGCAACCTGGGCCAGGGGCTCACCACCCTCGCACCACTGAATTTCTTCCTCGTATCTCATCTCAATCCCCCCTCTTTCAGTTTAAAACCATTACCCCTTGTCCTATGGCTCCCCTCCCTGATCCAGAGTCCCTCCCCAGCTTTCCTGGAGCCCCTTTAGTGACTGGAAGGGGCTCTAAGGTCTCCCCGGAGCCTTCTCTTCTCCAGGCTGAACAGATAACTTTCAGTTTACTTATCCAAAGCAGGGCTGATGTGGTTTTGTGTGACTCTTACTGGCACACAAAGAGTGGGAGCACACAGCAGCTAAGAGCTGGAACACAACCACCAGTGCCGTGGAAGTTCATATCATCCCCCAGAATATGCCTTACAGATGCAGTAACAGAAATTAAGTGGAAGAGCAGGAGAAGAAAGGTTATGGGTATTGTGATACACATCAGTAATTTTTATAAGTTGGTGGCAGGGTTGGAAACAGGGTCAGAATTTGAAAACTTCTTGTAACTAGTAGCCCCCAGGACCTCTCTACTCCCAAATGACTACGATCCATCAATGTAATGACACAGTGAAAAAGAATTATTACAGTTTTGGAATACATCATGAGAAGGGAGAATCTCTAGCATTTAATCTGAAAACAACTGTTTTAAGTTTAACCACCCATGCTCAAAACTATATTTAAATAGAAAAAATACAGAGAAAGGGAGCTGGTTTGCCTAGCCCACAAGATAAACCTTCAGAGATGATGCTTAATCTTTTCAAATACACTGATTTGGGAAAAAGAGGGAAAATTAAACAAACAAACCAAAACATGTTATTTAAATTAAGAACAAAGACTGTGAGCTAGGTACAAGTAAATACTCAGTGGAAGTTACATTTGTGATCCATAGGAGAAACGCGATTCTGTGACAGGCTTCCATTCGGACTTGCCTCGTGCAACAGACATTTGACTTGCTCATCTGCAACAAGAGGCAAACAAGACTTTGTCACCTAAGAGCTCCCATTTTGATTTTTGCATAAAAAGGACAGATTTTTTTTTTTAAAGTGCCCAAGTTCTTCCAGGAAATCCGAATGCCCAGACCAAGAAATTGCCACCTTTTCTGGATTTCCCAGGCATCTTGGCAGACTGTTCCCATATCACCTACGCTGCACACATGGCATTTGCTCACTCCAAGACACACTAATTCTGTGTTGAGAAGCATTACTCTGCAGACAGAAAATACACACATTAACAGTAAAAACCAAATTATAGCACATAATTGTACCTCAGTCATAGCCATAAGGCTTTCTTACTATCCAAACCTATTACAGTTTGGTATCTTTCCTCTGAATTCTTCTTATCACTTTTCTGCAGCCTTTGCTGGTCCTTTGATCAAAACCACCATGCTTCATTAAGTTTCCTTTTAGCTCTACTGAAGAAGTTGTAGCAATGGACAGTATTATTCTGTTTTGTTCCCAGCTCAGGCTCTTCAAACACTCGTCATCAGCACTTTAAAGCCACCCCTACAAAAAGAAATGTGGCACCCAAAATCTATTATGTTGTGAACACTATTTTATTGTGAACAGTATTTTATTGCTCTTATATACACTTCTGCTGATGGTATTTGATGACAAGCTCATACTCATATAAATTTGAACAATACCATCAGAACCTGAACTTTATGAAGCAAGTATTCAGTTCATGGACTGAAAGATGTTGGAAGCCACACTGAATGCACTGTGCTAGAGCAGAAGGGCTTGTTTCAGGGTGAAAAAGTAAACCAGAAAACCTCACTGAAGGAAAGCAACTCAATATTTTCCACTTAACAGCATCATTGGCAAGGGTGAAGTAACCACTGCAGGGTTACGCCAGTGCTTTTCAGACCGCCTGTCTTCAGTTGAGGTGATCGCAACAAAAGTGGATGAGAAAGTGACTTTCTACTCACGCTGTCAACAGGGCTGCTAATTCAAACATCTGTCTGTCATAGTCAAGTTGGCAGAAGTATCCTGACAGCATTCTTCACAGCTCCTTCATTACCTTCAATTACACAGGCCCCAGTGTTGGCACGACTCTGTGCCACAGCTACAAACTGAAAGCTATCAATTCTTTCCAAACAGCTACAAATTTGCAATATCAGAGTTTTGATAGGCTATGTAATACTGACTGGAAGAGACATTGGTAGAGATGTATTTATTGCTACTGTACTTGTTTTCTAGGCTACATCATCTGAGCCTGAAGCGTAAATAAACCTGCAGCACAACACACACATTCCTCCTCAGAGCAACACTAACACAGCACACTACAGAGAGCTCCTAACAGCAGCTCTTTAGCTGAATGTGGAAGCAAAGCCAAATAAAATATTCTCAACTGATCAACCCAAAACGCTGAAAATAAAATTTCTGCAGCATGGATTATGCTGACAGTATAACTCACTGTGAGGCTCACTGGTTATAACCTACCCCAGGTCATTACTACACGAGTAGTGTGTCTGGGAACACCACATAGCTTAGTACAGCTATTTAAACATCTATCCAGCTAAAAATTTTAAGTCCAACTTCAGTTTTGAAATGCAATTTTTCCAACCATCTATTTTTATATGTAAAGACAATTACTGTTTAATTTAATGACAATACTGCAACTTGAAGGGATTCTCAGTACACACCAGTTGTCAAAAGCACTTCAGGAGTTTAACAAAATACACAGCACAAGATCTTCAGATTTAAGATTTTATTTAGACATAGCCAGCATGGTACGCAATTGCAGCTATCCTTTTTCCATTGAAAGATGCTGTGTAGAAGAGTTCAACTCTGCAAGAAAAAAGAAGAGAATTACAAATTGAAGAACTCCATCACCTTTCAATTAGAAAAGTTATAAAGATATGCTTTAACTAGAATTTTAATGGGCTTTGCTACATCCACCAGGTGTTTTTGTAGCAGAAGCCTTGACTTAAATGAAATCATACAGTTCTAAATGCTCAAGTTCAGTACAAGTGTCCCAATTTTCTTTTTTTCTCTCCTTGGTCTAGGGAGCCAAAAACATCAGACTGGCAAAAGAATTACACAGATGACTTAAATTTGTTTCAATTATGAGACTCCAGTGAGGACTATTTTCTTACAAGAACTACTTGGATCATTCCAGCTCCTCAGAAAGATCTACTGTTTCTCAGATTATAGAATTAACACCACCAGCTACTTCCAAAGCGGAATCAGATTAAGATAAATTGAAATGGCTTTTCAACTGGAAATGGCATGCTTGCACAGTCTGAACTATGTCTGTGGCTTGCTTTGTTTGTAAAGGTTCATCAGCAAGCATCAGTTAAAATCACTTCTGCAGTTACTGACCTTATTTTAAGTACGCTTTATCCTGCAAATGATTAGGAACATTATGTGTAGATGGTGTGATTGTTTTGACATGGTTGAGCTGAAGTTCAAGAAATCTTGTTTTCCACCAAGTTTTAACTGGCACATCAGAAAGCGTTTACAGTATCACAGTTTCTCATACTGTTTTCTTCACATCATACATGCCAGTAATTCCTACATAATACGTGTTATGTTTCCTCAAAGAAGGTAGTCATGATTTTGGTTATAGCTATTATCCAAATCAAATCAGTAGCACTCTTCTGTCAATCAGCTCAGCTGTCGGCTAACAAGAAGGTGCACTCAGAGAGGTGCGGCCTCTGGGGAGTCAAAGTTCACAAGTAAATGGGAGTGCATCAGCCCTGTGAAGCAAACTTACACCTATTCATTATTTGAGTGTACAGGCAACTGCAGACGACAACTCTAAGCACCTGGACTGTGCAAGGCTGAAAACTGTAATAATGGTTTAAGATGAGGTTAGACTCTTCAAAGTTCAGTTTTGACCAGATTCCACTATGCTATGAAATCTAACAAAATCAGTTACCTAGTTAGAGCAATTACAGTCTATCCTCTTCATTTCTTCAGAAGCTGGTGTCTGACGATAAAGAAGGGGGCAACAAATCCACTTCCAAAAAATCCACACATTAATACAAGTAATCGCCATTTGTTGTCCACAGAAAATGGAAGGTTCTAGAAGAAAAAAATATGAATTTTAGGTTTGCAATCAATACAGTAATTACTTCCCTAATGACTTTAAAACGGTGAGAAGCTCGGAGAACTAGCAGTCCTCTGCTGCTAGTCAAACTGACAAAATAAATATTCAGTCTTGAAACAACTTCCCTTCCTCTCAAGGAAAGAAACACAGTAATTATAACATCTTGGATGTGACCTCTGGAGGTCATTTTGTCCACTCCCCTCTCTTCTCCCAATTCAAAGCAAGGCCAGTTTGCTTAAAGCCTCATCCAGTCAAGTATAAATGTCCCCGAAGATGCAGACATCACATCATCTCCAAGGAACCTGTTCCAATGAAGGTAATTAAATCTTTTTAATTACCTTCATTGTGAAGACTTCCTCATATTCATTAGATATATAAAATAAGTTTTTAGATGTAGGGCTTAGGACAGAATATTAAGCACAAGGTACATCAGAAAGCGTTTACAGTATCATTGTTTTCCCTCATACTGTAATACTCATCATCTGTACCACTGAAGCAGAAGGTTGCAGGGAAGGACACTGAAGTCAATCGCACACAGTTCACTGTGCTGTGGCCGTAACACCTCAAAGCCCATCCAACACCAGCTGGAGAATTGGCAACAGGGCAGTCATTACTCTGCCCTTCCCAACGGCACCCAGGTCCTTAGAACCCGAGGGATGATCAAGTGAGGGACTCACCTTGAGCACGCCCGAGGCAGGACGGGGCTGCGCCTCACCCCGGCACCACTCACGAGCCGGGGCCGCCGCGCAGTGCTGCTCCAGAGACGCCCTCACGGCCCCTCTCCACCAGCCTCCCCAATTCCCCGGCCCCTCACCCAGGGGCTGTGCCGGGGCGAGGCCTAGGTGGGCGCCGTCGGCGCAGTGTCCTTCAGGGACGCTTTTCTCCCCCTCCCCCTCGGCGAACCGTCGCCCTCCCTCCCCCTCCACCCCTACGCCATCCCCTCGCCGAGCCCGGCCGCAGGCCCCTTCCAGCGACCTTCAGGCCGCGCCGCCGCGGGCCGCTGGGGGAGGCCTCCTCACCACTTTACCTTTCCAGGGCCCTCCTCATAGTGGCTCCTACGGAGGGCAGAGGTGGTAAACCTGCGGACACCGGCAGCCAGCATGGTACCGAGCGAGCAGCTCAGCGACCCTCACCCCTGCACGACCTTCCCGCAGCACGGCCGGCGCCCTCTGGGAAAGCGGAAGGGGAGGGAAAATGGCTGCTGTCCCGTAGGCATGATGGGAGTTGTAGTTTCGCGTCTCTCCCACGTGGTCACGTGGTGCGAAGCAGCAGCTTGCGGTTGGACGAACCCTGCGCCTCAGAGGTGGGAGCGTCAAGCCGAGCTCCGCCCCTCCGGCCGCCATTTTCTCGGCGGCTCCGAGCTTCCCGCCAGAGCGTCAGGTGCGGCGGGGGAAATGGCAACGCGCTTTGTAGAGGCGGTGGAAAGGTTCAGCTGTGACAAGAGGAAACGAAAGCAATCGCGATAGGTGGAGTGAAAAGCACTTCTGTGTCACCTCAGGCTAATCTTGCTAATAGCACAGGTCAGCTTGTCAAGTAAGAAATCCTGAATCTTGGGGGTCCTGGTAGGTGAAAAGCTGGACATGAGCCAACAATGTGCACTTGCAGCCCAGAAGGCCAATCACATCCTGGGCTATATCAAAAGAACTGTGGCCGGCAGATTGAGAGAGGTGATTCTCCCCCGCTACTCTGCTCTTATGAGACCCCACCTGGAGTACTGTATCCAGCTCTGGAGGCCTCAGCACAAGAGGGACATGGACCTGTTGGAGGGGGTCCAGAGGAGGGCCACGAAGATGATCTGAGGGCTTAAGCACCTATGCTGTGAAGACAGGCTGAGAGAGTTGGGGTTATTCAGCCTGGAGAAGAGAAGGCTCCAGGGAGACCTTGTAGCGGCCTTCCAGTACCTGAAGGGAGCCTATAAGAAAGCTGGGGAGGGGCTGTTGGTAAGGGCGTGTATCGGTAGGATGAGGGGCAATGGTTTTAAACGAGAGCAGGGCAAGTTTAGATTAGACATTAGGAAGAAGTTCTTTACACTGAAGGTGGTGAGACACTGCGACAGGTTGCCCAGGGAGGTGGTGGAGGCCCCATCCCTGGAGACATTCAAGACCAGGCTTGGTGAGGCTCTGAGCAACCTGATCTAGTTGAAGATGTCCCTGTTTCCTGCAGGGGGGTTGGACTGGATGATCTTTAAAGGTCCCTTCCAACCCAATACATTCTATGATTCTGTGATTCTTTGTAGGGTGGCAAAGCAGTGGAGGTGGGAGTCAACAATCAGCACTTAATCTCAATGGTGCTACAGAAATAGAGGTCACTGAGCGGTGATTTAGCTGATTGACGTAGTTTTGAAAACTTAAAGAGTCCAATGAATATGAACAAAACAAAGGGTGAAGGTTTATGTGATTTTGACAGCTTTAATGAATGATTCTGGCCTAGTTTTGTTACAAAGTTACACTTCAAAGAAACTTTCACAATGTGTCAGAAAAAAAGGACCCACACCATGCGTCGTGTTTGAAAAAGGAATAATAAAAAAAACTCCACAAAGTTATTTCTAAAATGATAGTCTCTATCTGTTTTCTTACATGCAGTATTTTAAAGACAAACTCTGGATTATTTTTGTATTTTCCAGTAAAAATTTGATGCTGCCATCTCTGTGTTGCATGGAAACAATTTTTTTTGTAGCCTTTCTGCATAGTTACATAGTTTCTAAGGGAGGAAGAAAAACAGGATTTTTATGCTCGCCAGCATAACACATTAATAAAGTGAGGTTGAAAGGAGTGTGAGTTCGAGAAATGACACATAATTACATTAGTTTTTATTTAGAAAATCTATTTTGGAAAATAACGTCATTAGGAACAGTAAGGAATTATTATTACAGATTGGTTTGAGAGGCAAAGTCTGTTCAAGCAGAGGACACAGTAAAGCAACATGAAACAGCAAAGTTTTTTGAATATTTAAAGTGTGTCAAATGGAAGTATTCTCATAAAGTGGAATTAAGTACAAAGATTCATTGAATATTCAGGAATGATTTCTTTTTTTAAATTACAAATCAATATAAATGAATTTGCACTAGGTGTACTTGCAAACACTTCAAAAACAGTTATGTGAGTATACAGTAGATTTGGACTGGGTTGCTTTCCTACACCTGAGTTTTAATGTGAGTAAATGAAACTGCCAGGAAAACGTAGTAATAACTTTTTATACTTCTGAGTACAGGACTTCCTGCACCTGGAGGGCAATCTGACTTAGTTCAGATGCAGTTTTCTGTGTGAGTCTCTGAATTTCTTGTGATAATGTAACTTCTGAATTGTTCTAGATTCAGAATATAATTTATCTCTATAATTCTAATGGAATGCTTTGTAAGAATTGGAATTTTTTTGCCCCAAAATGTTTTTCTCTGGTGTTTTGTTGACTGTACAGGAGTCCTGTGGAAAGCCATTTGGAAACTGGAATTTTAAGTCAAGTAATCCTCATCCACATGTGTATTGTTGTCTTCATCAGCACTTCAAGACATTTGTAATGCTGGCCTTCTCATTATGGAAGCAAAATCAACACAGGCACCCCTTTATGTTTATTCAAATATCTCCTTATTCTAGCATTGTTATAATGTCTGCTAAAAAGTGCTGTACAGATTACAGTCTCAGAAACCTGTAGTTCCACTGGGAAACTATTGGAATAAATGGGTATTGTATTTATCACAGAAGGAATTTTTAAGTGTGAGCTCAGCCTAATCATTAGTAATTCAGCAATTCATCATAGATTTCTCTTAGAGGTTGCACACGAGTGTCATTTAGTCCTGGTTATTTCTTAGTGCTTATTCTGCCCATAGATACACCATAGCCTGTTCATATAGATCCTATTCTGCCTCCCTCGCAAAAAAAGACTGTGACATGCACCCTAACCAGGTTTCTTCCACAACAAATACCAGTGCAAAGAATGCATTTAAGCAGTTCTGCAAACAGCCTTGTCGTTCCTGAGTGCTTCTTTATTCCTTAACCATTAATAGGTAATATAGAACTCAAAGACACTTTTTGGCTCTGTTTGTAGATTTAGTTGTGATTCCTTCAGCTAGTTGGTTTTTGGACTTCTTTTCCGCCGTCTAGTTTTATTTTTAATTGTCATGGGGGATGCTTTCCTGTTTCTGCTAACTTCCCTTGCTGTTTAGGCAGCCAGACCTCTTTTTTTTTCCCCTTTCTCAAACCTTTCCTAATAGGAATTAATAACTCAATGGTGCTCTGTTTCCTGTATGGTAGTCTGCTATATTATCTTTTTAACAAGTGTTCTCATTTTAATGTAGCTCTTCTCTTCCTGTAGTGGATTTTATGGTGTTTGTTCCTGCTGAAGTGATGCTGGATATAAGTATAACTTCAGTGGTGAGATTTTGTACCAGGTGAAGATCTTTCATGTTATTCAGGAACAAGTAAAGCGTTACTTTTTCTTCTTGTGGTCTCCTAGCGAGCTGACAGAAATAGAGATCTGGAGGTAGATAAGATAGAGAGTGGTAGATCTTCAGGAGAAGGAGGCACCTGTTTTATACTTGGTGAGGACATTTGTGAACACTCACATCTATTCTTCAAAGTTTAAACTGGGAAGTGAAGTATGCCAGTCCAGGCATTTGAGAAAACCATGCAGCAATAGTTTAGAGAAACAGGCTCAGTTGCCATCCGGTGCATTTTTGGTGAAGAAATGAAAGATAATATTTTCCAAATTATTAGAAATATGATGTACAGTAACTGTAATGAGGATAATCAAGTAGCAGGGCAGATTATTATAGGAGACAGTAAATGCTCCAGTGGGTGCCTTTGTGAAAAGACTGTCTAACTCACACACAAATTGTAGGGCTTACAAAAGCAATTACTGGGTGAAATTCCCTGGCCTGTGTTATGCGGAGGGTCAGAACAGGTGTTTGTAATGGTATCTTCTGGCTTTCTTCTTTCTTTCTTTGATTCTTCCTTTTTTTTTTTCCCTCCTTTAAAAAACTTCTTAGATTCGCTATATTTCTTAATCTTCAATAATATGTTACATTTTGCTACTTGTGAGTATAACTTGGTGATGAAATTTTTCAGGTACTGCTTTCTTATTGCTACTCACTTTTTCCCCACAAAGAACATTCCTCATCTTGAACTGTAAGGCAAAAATATAAATAAGAAAAAAGCCAGGTTAAAATCTGCCTTTTGTGATCTGGATGAAAGGAAGAAGCATAGAAAGTTTAGTGGACTAAATTTTAGCAAAATATCCAGGGCCATAGAAGGCTATGCTTTTCCAAGCTGATCGTGCCAGTCACTGAGATAATGATAGAGCCAAGATACAAGTCATACTGACTTATTCAATCCTGTTTTATGAGTGAAGGAAACAGCTGTTTTTAAATACTGAAACTACATGTGGTTAAGTTCAGATGTATGTACTTCCTAAAAACTTTTTAATAGCATAAACTCCCTAAATTTTTTAACAGTGTCATGGACAGAGGTCTTGGGACAGAAAGCAACTATCATATATAACATGAAAATATTGGGGTTTTTTTGTGGAAATTCTCCTGTGTATTTGTTGGCAAGATAAATTATTTTGTAGAGCAGTTAAAATTAGGAGTTAGCGTCCCTCTGGTCATAAGGGCAGATATTAACCACAAGATTAAACAGTTGTTAAATGCTCATTAATGAAGGGGAAAGGGTGAATAGAAGCTGTAAGAGGCATTATATAATGGACAATAGTTACGTATTTTTTAGGAAAACTATGGGTTAACAGAAATATCTCTAATAGAAATAATTTGTCAGTGTCTTACTCTAATTTCGTGGTTGTAGAAGTATGTCTTTCATAACAGTAATTTACCTTGCCTCATATATGACAGGTCTTTTTTTTCAGCAAAGTGAGTGTTTAAAATGTAAAAATGTGTTCTAAATATAAAATAAATAGACAACAGTATTAAAAATAACATTGAGATCATCAGCTGAAAAAAGAAGTCTTAGTATATGAAACATCTGTATTTAACACAATGAAAGGCTGAAAACCTTGAAATGAAAGTCTACAGAAAATGTTAGTTTAAAAGAATTCTTACTTTAAGAAGATACTGCTTTGTTTGCTTCCGAAGAGCCCACATAAGTTTCTGGAAAGTGAAATAGAGCAGTAAGAGGAATTGACCTGTGGCAACAGTTATAGTGCTGTTGTAGACATCAGTAGTATAAGGTTGCTTGTCGGAGAAGGTTGTTAAGAGAAGTAGTATCTTTTATGATATTATTATGGATATAGTTGTTAAAACCAGCCAAGCTTCCAAATGCACAAACCTTTCTTAAAGTGTAAAACTGATGGAGTTACTTTCAAAGGTAAATACAGGCTGAAAATAATTTTTGTAAGGCATAGTTCAAAGTTCTTCCCTCCTCCTCCATCCCTCCCCCCAAGTGTTTTTTTGAGTGGATCAGTTCACAGATCCAGTTAGCTATGTAGTTGCACAAAAACTTATGCTGGCCGACAGTAAAGTGTGGACCAGTTGTAGCGGTAAAAAAATGGAAACGGAGGCTTAGAAATTAAGTGCTTTTCTTGGCAGCAATACCAGTTTATGTTGGCAAAAAGAGCTTACCCAGCTACAGCTTTAGTGCTGAATACATATATATTATTTGAGATTAAGGCATGAAAAAATTATTACGTGAGACAAATCAAATTCTTTCACAAGTCCCTTCTAGACTTCTAATGTCTCCTGTAGTCATGAATTTTAGTTCCCAAGATCATCCTTCATGGTATTCAAGATAAGATGTTACTGTGGTAGGTGTGTCGTGTAGGGAGTGATGCACTTCGCTTTTGAGAGATAAGCAGCAATATATTTATTGATATAAAACAATGCTTTAACAAAGTTTGACAGTAAAGGCAACAGTGTTTTAACAAAATTTGGTGGCAAGGCACACTTGGTTATTTACTGCATAGAGGACAGGGTCAGACAGAATTGTCAGGGAGACCTTCTCGTTGAGTCGGCGTTCAGAGAGGACCCCCTGGCTTTCTAAACTCCTTCTCAGAGAGGAGTCTGGGTGCATCTGGATGCAATCCTAGTCCCAGGCTCGGTTTACGTCTAAAGGGTTATATGTGCACAGTCAATCTAAGATATAATCTTAATGAAGCTTCAAAGTTTAGCATGCTGTTAGTCACTTACTCAGGATCTGTTGTGGCAAGGGATCTGTGAACCTTGAGAAGTAACCTTGAGAGACGTCGCTATTCAAGGGGCGATCCTGGCATGCAGGTTGCTGCCGTGCAGGA
The DNA here is from genome assembly GCF_028500815.1 of Rissa tridactyla. Classification (NCBI taxonomy): domain Eukaryota; kingdom Metazoa; phylum Chordata; class Aves; order Charadriiformes; family Laridae; genus Rissa; species Rissa tridactyla. The sequence continues at coordinate 6,539,357 of NC_071497.1, forward strand.
GAGCTCCAATGGCTCTTTGGCTATGCACTATGTAAGATGTGTCTTGTAGTCATATTTGCATACCAACTGTAGATGTTATTTGTTCCCAGTTTGGCATGATTCGGACGTTGACCAGCACTGTGGTTAGGTGACCACATGGCCATAAATTAGCCCTTGGCTGTTGTGTTGTTACTTGTCTCCCCTGAATCCACTTTGACCAGATGCATCCATCATGACCTCCACTGGTGGTTATTGCTCCAGCAGAGTTACGGGAAAAAGTCAGGTCAGGTGTGGTGGAGCACACCATCACAAGGTGTTACAATATTTTGCAATTTTGTAAGCAGATTTCAATTTATCATGATTTGTTATAAACAAGAGGGTAAAATAAGTGGAGATTTCTTTTTGTACTGTAATATCTTTATGTCTAAAGGTTTTCCTGACACTCCACTGTAAGCTTTCTTTTTTGTCTTTGTCTTTTTTGTCTTTGTCAACCACTACTTCAGAAATGCAACTTACCTTTTCTTTAAAACTGTATAATTAGTATTATTAACATCCTACAGTTAACACATTAACATATTAGCATATTAACAATTAACATATGCAGTGAAACTTACAGTTAAACTTACTGTTCTCAACCTGAATTGAAATACTATGATTTTTGCGGCTGTTTAAAACCTGAAAGAGGGTCTGTGTGTCCAAACTGGGCCTGTTAGCTCCAGTTGTATCATTTGGTTTACTAGTAGGATTATAGGGACAAGTAGCACAACACCTATGTAATTCATATGTTTAAATCATCCTGGCTACAAAAGTGCTACAGGAATTTCTTTGTGGCATTCCTGCTTATTAGTTAGGGTAGTCACTTGTAAGTACTCTAGTGTCAATTTGTTGTGAAAAACACAGGTAATATGAAAAGTTGGGCATATATTTATAGATTGAATGTTACTCATGAAAGCAGGTTAAGCATAGGTGTAGCTGGATGTGTATAGTGACAAAATTACAATTTTGGAAATGTACCTAGATAAATTTATTTTCACTGTATGAGGAATATTTCAAACATTCCTCTGTCATACAAATGATTCCTTATGGATGTGAAGTCTCATTTGTATGTACAAAACCAGATTTCACAAGATGAAATGAGTGTCTGAAAATAATATTTTACCCTGCCAGAATTTTTTTTGTTAATCTTAAGCACTTTGCAGCACTAATTAAATCTCACAAAAGTCCATATAAAATAGGTAATGGAAGGTTTATTATATGGAACCTATTTTAGAGGCTTCATAAGAATACAACACTTGCGTAGTGAGTAAGAGCTACTTTGCATTATTTATTTTGTCTTGATGTCTTTCTCTAAAATGGAGTATGTAAAGCTCCTTATTTATTATCATAGACACCAAGACACATTTGGTTTATAATTACAGTGAACAGTATTATAATTACTTGCATTTTGAGCTATCTCATTGTAACAGTCATTGCTTGGTTGCTGAAACTTGTGTTTGAAGGAGTTTTTTGTGTATAGGAATATCGAGGAGCCGTGGAGTCACCCTATTTACCCTAAACTTATTTGCAGGTGCAATACTCAATTTACATATGTAATAAAAGCCAAAAATGCCTTTAATTTTTCTGCTCTATTTGTACTTATTTTTTATATAGTTTAACAAAGGATTTTTGCATAAAATTCCTTTTTTTATTTTTTATTAGAGGGGTTTGAAGTCTTATTGCTTTCCCCAGCATCAGGGCAGTGTGTGGTTGAAAATATGCAAGGGGGCAAAAAAAGACCGCTCAAAATACAGTCTTTCTAATATACCTGTGTCGCATATGATTTGCATACTGGCCAGATAATTTTCTGCCAGTCTCCTCCTTTACAATTCTTTATACACAGGTATGTTTAATATATTTGTATTTCTGAAATATTTTTTAAAATTAATTTAGATAAATTGAGCATTATGATCAGCTTTTTCACTATAGAAGGAAGTCCTTTGGTTAAATGTATTGCGCAAATGGGAGGTTAGTCCTCTTTCAGTTTTTTCACACTTGTAAATTTTTCCATTGATATTTAGTTTCGAGCTGTGTAAGTCCAGAGCAATACACATTGACTGTCTCCCTGGCTGAACATGTATCTTTGTTTAAAAAAAAATAAAATTTGAGAATGTGTTTTTTGTCCCTTAGTCTTGGAGAGAAATGCTATGGTGTAGTACTCGTTTTAAAGATCAGTGTTATCAACAGATAACAGTTGCTTCCAAAATGATGATAGATATTGTGAACATTTGCTAGGGAAATATATTTTTTACAGTAGCTAACTGAAAAACCTGTTAGAGTCCATAAATGCTATTGAGTTTTGAAGGATTTGTTTAACCTATCTTGGATTTTTTTTTTTGTATGAATAGGTAAAAGACAAAATTAAACTCAAACTACCAAATCAAGAGGTTGATGTATAATGAATTGGAAAGGGCTTGTTTGTGTACGCAAGCTGTCCTACTTTGTACGTGGCAAGTGGTATCACATCCATAGCATGAATGCAACTATTATTGACAGGAAGAGGTGCCTTACATCAATACTGGCATTCCTGTAGAACATATTGAATTATGTCAACAGTCTGTTTCAATTCCCTTCTTGTATACTTGTGTGCAGGTTACAGCTTGTTCTAGTATATGTATTTTAATTTAAAAAAAACCCACATGCTTTTAGGTAAAGTAGTGATACTCATTTAGATACTATATCTAAGAAAAGCATTGGCAAATCTCTGTAACTGATCAGAAAGAAAAATAGATTAAACTCCAAATGTTTGGAGATCTTAGCTTAAAAGTTGCTACTTGTACTTGGTGCCAAGTATTGTACCAGGACGAAGCTGCTCTCAAAGCTAACCTCCAAAATTCTACTCAGCTTCTTGGGCTTTTCACGTTACACAGGGTATTTTTTTTTGTCTTGGCTTGCAATCTAAGTGAGGCCAATGTTATTGTGCCTGATATGCATGCTTGTATGCTTCCTTTGATAAGATTTGAACCCTCTGGCCACTTTTAAGTACATTTGACAAAGGATACTAAGTTACTAAGTTTCTATAATTTCCATGAAAAGAGGTGACCATGCATAGGAAAGAAAAATTCAGGAGCATTTGCCGGAGGGTGATAGGTGGTTGGGTTTGTGTTTTTTTTTTTCTTTCCAGTCATGGTAGCCATGTGATCTAGGTGTTAATCTGGGGAGTTTGTTTGGCAAATGAACATTATCCTTTCAGGGGTGTGTTGAGGGAAATGCAATTGGACTTGACAGGATGACGCCTTTGAGCCTGACAAGGGGGATGGGTCTTGCCTGAGGCACAAGGGGGTACAAATGCAGTAGCTGAAGGAAGTGGAGTTGTTTGCAGTAGGAGTGTGTGTTGACAGAAATAGGAGGAGTATCATGTTAGTGTGGGCCATTTATTCTGGTGTCTTTGGGTTTTTGGATTTTATTTTGTTTCTTTTTCCTCTTCTTTGCTTTTTCTTTTTCTATTTTTTAATTGGCCTAATAAAGATAAAGTAGGAAAAAAGGAGAGGCTAAACTGTAGTAAGCCTTGAAAATGTATGTGGTTTTCTTGTTACTCAAAATCTTGCTGGCTGCTGAGTTTATTCCACAGCATGTAATGTGAATAATCACCTGGCAGTGCACAATACGTTTGTTCACCAGGATTTAAAACAGCGTGAAGAAATGGAGAAGCTCATGGATGAAGTTGGAAAGGATGTTGTAGTATCCACCTTCATTGTGAAAATCCTTGTACTTCCTTATGGAAGGAGCATGGCCTGCTGAGAAGAAATAGTCTCATCTTTTAGGTGTTACATATCCTCCAGCCAACGCCAATATGCTTATGGCCTGAGGGCCTTTTGCATCTGGACTGATCAAGGATAGAGGAAGCAGGTAGTCAGAGAGGCAAACTCCGTTAGGCAGGTGTCTGAGAGGATTAGAACTGCCTGGAAACTTGGCTGCTATAAAGGTAGCACACTTAATGAGATGTCTAGGTTGCTCAGGCATGGAGGAAGAATTTGGCAGTCATGCACCATGTTGGTAAAAATGACACAGGAAAGAAGATGAGTGCCGGGGAGACTAAACTCCGGCTGCTAGGCAGGAGTCTGACTGACCAGGATCTTCATGGCAGCATTGTTTGAAATAGTACTCATGCTGTGTCTGGGTCCTGGGAGGCAGGTAGAGCTCTGTCATTGTAATGCATAGATGAGATAATAGCATAGAGAGGAGGCATTAAGGGTGTGGGTTGTCATACAGGGACTACAGTGTAGACATTACCTAGAGGTGGGATATCTAGGGAGTGAAATGCCAACTGAAGTGCCATTTGCTTAAAGCTCAGTTCACCTCTAAATCTGGACCAATATTACTGCTAATGTTTCAGGGAATAAGGCAAAAGAGAGGTTCAATTAATTTGAGTGGGTAATCTGAAAACCTCAGTTGGTCACAGACAGGTGCATCATTACTTGCTATTGATCAGTCAGTATTTCTGTGAGAAGACTGCATTTCCAAAGAAATACAGCAGTTAAAACAAAGGGAAATGAAGGTGGAAAGAGGAAGATTTTTTTATGTGTGTTACTTTTTATGAAAAATAATATCTTTAACTATTAAAGGTCAAATTGCATGTCTCTATAACTTATTGGAGCAATGCAATTACACCTCTATTTACTATTGTTTTAAATACTTTCACGGTACGCTTTCTGGACTGACATTTTCAGAAACTTGTAATTAGTCATAAGCAATAACTCTCTGTATTATTAAGTTTCCCTAATAGCAGTAGATTGTTCTGCTGTTAAGCAAGTATTGCTCTCATTTTTCTTATTTATATATTATCAGACTATAAATTTACTTGTGACATTCCATGCACAACAGCTTTTAACTGTATCTTTTACAACAAGGATGCCTGCCAGTGGCATTACTTCTGATTTCCCTTGACTAAAGAGCACTAGCTGCCATTTCTAAGACCCATTCTGAGATACCTTAAGCAGGTACCAGCGTTGACAGGGGGTGAAATTATGTCATTTTAATTTTGACATCACTGAGGATGTAAAAATAATTTAATATCTTAGTCCTCAGAACTCAAAGCTGGAGCTTCCATCAGAGCCTACTTCTACAACATGGTCTCATGATCTGCAACATTTCTTTGAGGAAGGTAGTTAGTCTATCTACTGTCAGTCTAAAGAAGTAGTGAACTTGCCTGCTCTGCCTATGGGCAAGTGAAACTCTTCTGACAACTTGTTGAAATATGCTTTGGTTCCGTGGTAGTGATGATACTGGTCTGGCTGTGTGCTTACGGTTACCCTCTACACTGAGGGGCCTTAAGAGAACAAGGCTCTGTTACTTGATGATGGCCTTATATTTAAATATTTACATATATAATAATATATGAAATATACATATTTGTGTACATATATATAGCTTAAAGATAAGCAGTCTTTACAATTGTACTGCACTCTTTAATATGAGGAGAATCCCAAGAGTCTCCTTTTTGTTTTCCAGGGGTAGTATTTTTCCCCCCTATAAATGTATCACCTTAAACTATGCACATTTCTTGTGATATTTTGATTCATTAATAACATCCCCAGTTCAGTCAAGCTATTTTATTTACTAGTAAGCCTTTCAGTCCCTCCGCTGACCTGTTCACTCTGAACTTAATTTTTCAAGAATGTTTTTGTATTTTGATTGTTAAATTGAATGTGTCATCTCCCAATGATCATTATCATGAAATATTAACTGTTCAAAATGTTGAATGTGAAATATGCTGGTGGCCTCTAGTTTATATTCATTGTGCATCAACTTTATCGCCTTTGTTTACGAGGTCAACAAAGAGCTAACATCTGCCAAAGCACAGATATTTTTTGTTTAAGAACTGGCTGTGTTTGGTCAGCAGTCAGGCATGTTGAAGGGACAGTAAGTTTAGTCTCAAACTTGCTTGTGAATTTGCTATGTAATTCAGGCAATACTAACTCATTAACTTTAAATATGAACTTAAAATGAAGTGACAGTGATGATGATTGACATCATCTTCATTACAAGCACTAACAAAATCATTGTGCTAGAAAGTCTGTAGTCACACTTATCAGTCAAATGATTAAGATGGGTAGGAGGAAGTATTTCAGCGATACACTTAGTGAGATAAGCAGAAGATGCTGCACTAGATTTGTTTAGATGAATGGCCAGGTTGGATGGGGCTTTGAGTAACCTGATCTAGTGGAAGGTGTCACGGGCCATGGCAGGGAGGTTGGAACTAGATGATCTTTAAGGTGCCTTCCAACTCTAACCATTCTATGATTCTGTGAATGACATTTTCAAAATAGTCTTCAACTATTGCCTAGCCATAGGTTCCTATGTTTCCACAAGAAAGTTTATGCAAAGCTGCAAACTGCAAATGCAGCCCTAGAGCTAAATAACTGTTGGTTTTTTTTTTTTCCTAATGGGAATCTCAGGCTAGTCATTTGCCACACCTTTTGGCAGTGAATCTGTTTCTGTGATGTATTTAAATGTTTTCCTGGAAGGTAAGCTAGATTTTGATACTGTGCAGATTCCTACTCTGAAATGTACTGTGCATGTTCTCCTCCTCCCTCTAAAACAAGATGTCTTTTCACTAGCAGTCAATGTTTGTTTTGTTCGCATTAAGGCACAATGGGATAATTGCATGCTGTATTAGATTTATGTGGCAAGGTTTTGGTAGTGGGGGGCTGCAGGACAAGGTCCTGAAATAGCCAACTTGTGTTAGAAAAATGTAAATTTGCCCTCCTTACCTTGGAATACTTGAACTTGGGTCTCTGTGCACTCCATTTGGCTCCTCTCAAGTTGCCTGACAGAGAGTCCGTGACCGTTCTCCAGAAGTGAAAAGACAGTTTGCACTTCTGAGACTGTGGATTTAGTAACAATGCTAAATCTGGGAGAGGTGGGGCCGCTTGACAATGAGACAGGGTTCAAATCCAGCAGGAAAAGACAATGAGGACAAGAAGTGTGCTTTAGTTTCCTTTGATGAAACTGGCCTGGCTGCAGGCAGGAGCAGGGTTACGGTTCTAGCCAGCAAGTCTCTCCCCGCCCTTACCTTTCAGAATTGGAGCCAGTCCCACCCAAGCCTGTGAAGCAGTGCACAAAGTATCAGTTTGAATGCAAGTAGAAACTGAAGCCTGAGCTTTCATGGCCACGTAGAAATACTAACGTCAGAGTATCAGGCACTAAGGATGCATCCAATACCTTGCATGAAGTCTGTGTAGAACTCCAAAATCCTTATTCAGAGCTTTACTTGAACAATCTTTTTTATCAGCTTAATATTTGTTCCTGAGATTAAAAAAATCCTCTTAAATGTCTGAAGAAAAACACTCTGGAATTCATCTTGGGTGGACTTACTGTCATTTTTAATCCTCTGTGGCTTCAAACTTTATCAAATGCTCGATGTATTTATCAAATACCATGAACAATTTCCATTGCTCAAAAGCTATCTTTTCTTTTTCATGTCTCATGTTTGTCTTATTCTGTGTCTTGTAGAGATGTGTGTAAAGCTTCTCTGAAGAATTTGATAGCTTCAGCAGCTTGTCACTGGGTCCCAGATCTCTTCTTTAAAATAGTTCATTTTGTAAATGGCAATTCAATACATTTTATATATAGAAGGGAATCTTTACCAAGTAGACATGGGGATAGCAGTGGATTTTTTTTTTTTCTACTGGACATACTCGATTGTTTCATGGAATTTCATTTCACAGTTTGAAACTTGACTCCTGACTGGAGTTGTATGATACTACCAATTTTTGCTTTCACTATTCAAGTGTAAAAATGGCAAACTTTGCAAGAATACAGCATACTTAATACAGCTCAAGAGTGTCACGTTACTGTAGAGGAAGTGATTCTTGTCTATGAAAATAACCAGACTGGAAATCTGAAAAAGAAAAACCTAATTTTCCTACAGGTACTCAGGTTGAATCAAAGATTATTTGTTGCCTGTCTTTATCAGAATGTAAGGTTCTGAATGTTTTATTCCTATTTAAAATTACACAAAACCAAGCAGATTGATAGTCCATTATACTCATCTGTTTCCTACTATTCTGGTAGCACATAGCATAGTTAAATCTAGCTAAACGAGTGGGTAGCAGGGCCTATACAGCTGATGTTTGAATTTTTGCAGTAGATGACTTGCTAGCTTTTGCTTTGGTAGGGCAAGCACAAAGCTGAGTAGCTATTTGTGAATCTTGCTTGAATACTGCTGCTAAGCTTTTCAGATAAATATGACGCATGGTTGAAACGTGGTTGCAGCTGCAATTCCGTGTCTGAGAATTCAAGGTCAGGTATGTCTGCTTGTAGGAATATGGGGCAGAATTATAAAATTTCTATCAGAAGCTCATTTTTCCCACAGTTTTTTACTTACATGTGTGTCGTACATTAGCTTAACTTCTCATACAAAACATTTTTATCACCAATAGCACTTTCTCCTAGATTGTATCTAAAGTGTGAGAATTGCACATACAGAATGAGAATGTAAAAACCTCTTGTCTCTTGAGACTGAGGGTGTGACAACTTCGTCCCAGTTCTTGCCTCTGCTCTGTATTTCTGGGATTTCTTTCCTGTGAAAACTGCTTGCAAGTCATATGACCAGAGTCAAAGGTGTTCTCATGTTTATTCTTTTTCCCCAAATCCGAAGTCTCTTTCTAGTTCTGTCTTGTCAAAATCCTTGGGGTCATTTCATCTTTTGTTGTTTTCCAGGAGTGCTTTAAACTGCAATACTCAGTTTCCTCTCTTGAGTACTTGATCCATGGAGAGCGATTCTGGGGAGAAAGCAGGAAGGAAGCAGAGGGCTAGGGCTGGAAGTAAATATATCAAGGAAGGACATTTGGAAAAAGATAGATGAGGAAGGCATTAGTGAAAGAAATTATAGGGGATTGTATGGTACATATTAATGAGATCAAGAGCGTCAGCTTGTCTTCTGTGCTACCATTCAAACTTGGATTCAGCAAGGCTCTTTGGTGTACAAATGCGTGGTACCGCATGGTACTCAAATGTATGCTGAAGTGCTTTCCAAAGTGGGATTGGCCTTAAAAGTGAGCTCATGTTTGCATCTGATGTGTCTAATTCGGTGTCTAAATAAAAGGAAGATAGTAATACATTGTTCTGTCATCATAGTCTCCAAAGGGCATGTCAATGTTTTAAGAAAACATCTATTAAATCTCCTGCAATTACAAGTGACAATATAATAAACACATTCAGTTTTTATTTACTGTGCTTTGTGTGGTGTTTATCCTTTTGCCTCCTACTGAGACTAGTATATTTGTTGAGAGCATAAATATTTTTTCCCATCTGTCACACTTTTCTTTTAGTAAAGCATTAAACAGTAAGCCGTTGTCCTGGATGTTTTGCAGAGGCATACTTGTGTTGGTGATACATGTGGTGATGATAATGTAGACTTATGATAGTTTGTAGTTATGAAATTTTTTTGATAGAGTATTTTTGTGCAAGTCTTTGTCCTCTTGAAATCTTGGTCTGCTAACTGTTCTTAAAATCTTACTCTTCTCTGCAATTCTACCTTCCTCAATTTTCATGGCTTTAGTTTATGGAGTTTCTGATAGCATTTTCTGTCAATTTAGCGTTTATTCCGTAAGTTTGAGCCAAGATTACACAACTGTTCTCTCAGAACTAGGCCTAGGTTCAAGTCAGTTGATCACCAAAGAAGATTGCATAGCCCTGTACTTTAAAGGAAATGTTAAGTCCCTTGCTCAGGAGTTGCACAGCGGCCTCAGCTTTAGGGGGCTTTCTTCAGAGCCATCTTCATTCCACATAAAGCACAAATATGTGGCAGTTTTCAGTTTATGCCTGAATTTATGTCAAGCAAAGAAAGATGAGTTTATAAGACAAAGTCTGGATCTGAGTTTAATCTGTGATTTAGATTTGAAGGGGTCAGCAGTGGTTGCTGTCTATATGGGTTTATACTCTTTGATCAACAAAACAAATGAGCTTATTGTTTCTCTTAGTCTTGTGCATGTAGCTGTATGATCTTTGGAGCGAGTCTTGTCACGTGTCAGACTGAGTGGCACAAAGACTATTCAGGACTTGGCCACCAGACTGCTACAGAAAACACAGGTGCAGAGAGTGTTCTGCTGATGTTTAGTGTCTTTCTGTGTCATTCCTGTTATGCATTGTTCCTTCCCCTGAGTAAAAACCGCCCTCAGCAATGTGTTCTAATGATTCCTTTTTTCAGATAAATTGTAAATAAATAAATAAGACAAAAAATTAATAATCCCATAACAGTTCTTCTAAGCAGTATGTCATGGTTTCTGGAAGGATTTCTGTTTGCCTACAGACACTTTATCACTGTCTTAATTTAACTGAGGATACTTAAATGATAGTATATCAGAAGATAATGAAGATAATGAATTGATCTTGTTTCTAGTCACCAGATCTCATTCTAGAGGAGCAGAAAAAGTCAATCCTTTGCTTGTGTGCATGTAAACGAACAGAAAAACTGTATGTGCTATTTGGCGTGGTGCAAGGGCTCCATCAACATGCTTTTGGTGAACATGGTACTCTGATAGCAAAGTTACATCGTGGTTATTTGGTCTATTCACCTTACCATCAGGACTTCCAAAGGTGCAGGTACTTTATGAGGAAGGCCATGCATGATAGTGGCTGACGTGGGGCTGTAGTTAGCATGAGTTCTGCTATGTAGTACTTGGTTTGTCACTGTAGTGGTGATGTCTAAAGAACCAAGTTAAAAGTTTAACAAGAAGTTTCATCTGGGACATGGTTGAGACGTCACAGAAGGTACCTAACCTTTAATAGGATGTGAAATGAAACAATGTGTTTTATGTGTTTTTTTCAGTTGCTGACTCTAGACACAAGATAGCAAAACCTAAAACTTCTGGACCAAAGTCAAGCCAAGAGTATGTCCCAAACTAACCTTCAATAATTATAATGCTAAGATACACCCCTTTGTTAATAATGAGCATGTTAATCAGGTAACCTCCCTAAATGTTTTAAACATGAACTTAGGTATCTATGTATAGTTAGGAGTGGTGAATGAATCAGTATTAACCAATCAATCAGCTGTATTTTATCATTATAAATATTGGGTAGTGGGAAACATGTGATGTGCTGGCTGTTGTTAAATGCCCGGCACCTGATTCTGCTGAATTGAAATGAAAATAAATATCTCAATTCAGTGTGTTGATTGGCTCTTGCACGCGAAGTGAAGAACCCTCATTTAGCACAACTGTGCCACACAAAATAAATGAAGCAATATGTAATAAATAGATAACTTTTTTCCTTAACACAGAATATTTTGTTTTTATAGTCTTATTGTCTCAGAACTTTTTGTTACAGTAAATTACGATGAGTACTGGGAAGTGTAGAGTCTTTATGCAATGTTGTGTAGAGATTTAATCTAAAACTTAAAAATACCATAAACTTTCAAAATAACAATTTTGTATTGATTTCAGTAGGACCAGGATTGTTGTGAAATTTGACTTGTCAGTCATCCCAGAACTCTATAGATTGTCCTTGGTAGTTATGTGACAAACTCTGAGACCCTACTTTCAGTTTTAGCCCTGGAACTGACCATCCTTTATTTAGAGACTGATATATTGGAGTAAGCCTGACCAGATGAGGAGTAACCTGTAAACTTGTTTTCCAAACTTGGGGTATGTGAGGAAGCTTTACCAGCTGGCCACTGCTTGGTGTACTGCTTGGCTGTAAGTGCAGTTTTAAGTTTGTTATTGCTCTTTCTGTGAGTTTGCTCCAGTCTCCAATTTTTTTGTTGTTTTGGGGTTTGTTTGTTGTTTGTTTGTTTGTTTTTTGGCATAGGTCAGTAATCTGTGTCCCCGCTACCTAGTGCATTCTTCTCTCACCCTCTAGCAAAATGAATGGTTTGGTTTCCTGCTTCTCTGATACTGATGCCTATCTCACTTGGCTTCAGCCTCAGTTTTGTGCTGGTAGGGTGGTTGTCCACATCTGTCTAGAATGGTTAGGGGTGTGGGAATGTTATGAATAAACCCAAAAGATAGATCAGGCAGTGTGAGGAGACAGAAAGAACATCTTCTATTTATGTGTGAGGAAATGATACATTAAATGAAGTATGCTGGTGGGTATTTATATAAATCTGTATATATACTGTATGATTGGATATGGCTATAAAAAACATAACCAGCCAGGAAAGCAACTTTGATATTTCCTGTCAGAATCTTTCCTTGTAAGAATGTATTCCTTTGCTGAAACTGGAACTAGAGAAATTTCCTGGGAAAATGTTTGAAATATCTCACTAGTACTTTCCTACTGGTAAGGGTTTTTTATTATTTGAAATTAAATTGTGCATCAATATTTTAGATAGCAGAGGATCTCAAATGAGGGCACAAAGTGTGCCCTTTCTTTACCTTTCTAGGGAAGAAACAAAAAATGAATGTTACATGACAGGGACTTGTCTAGTTTGGCTTAGTTCCATTTTTATTCAAGATGATTTATTTTTAAGGTCTGTAAAAATGTCTTTGCTTTACAGCCATGTCAACCAAAAGAGAAAAGACTTCCACCAGGACCTATAGTGCCTACAGAGATGCATGTAGAAAGATCCTTGTGGTTGTAATCTCAGAGCTACACTGAGAGTAGCAGTTTATGGCAGAGCATTTTGATAGCTGTACTTCCCTGTGAAGCAGCAGTAAGTGGCTTGCAACATTAAGACTCCCGTGGTTTGCTGTTCCTTTTTTGTTTGTTTGTTTGTTTTGGGGTTTTTTTTTGATCAAACATCAAAACATTAAGCATGGTGTAAGTAATTTAAAGAGAAAAATCTTACACATTGGGTGAGAGACTCAAATGTAAGCCTGGAAGGGTAAAAGTAAATAATTGTAAAATTGCAGTTTTGGAGCTAAACACTATACATTATTTTTTCTATTTAAAAACAGGGACAGAAACTTGCCTACTTCTCCAGAAAAATGAGAGCTCCTAGGCAGCAGGAAGAGTTCTAAAAGTAAGACAGTGCATTTTCATCCTGTTGCTGTGTACGTTGTATAAAAGTGGAGGAAATATAGTGTCTAGAAAAGGTGTAAATTAAGTGTTGGAAAAAAAAAAGTTACTCTTGGCCTCAATTCAATAAAATAATTGTTTGAAGAAAGATAAAAATACAGAACTGTAATACAGAATAGGAGGAAAAATAGTGTAAAATATTGATTTGTGAAAAGTCATAGAATACTTGATAGCAAAGTCAGAGAAAGATTCTAGAGCTTGTAAGATGAGAAGCTTATCTTATGCCTTGTATCTTACTTTGACATTTTTATCCAAGGAAAGCAGAAACAAAAAACTGACCTGCATTCACTGTAGGTAGATGTAAATGACTAACGAATGTGAGAGGCAGTGCATGCTTATTTGAAAGTTCCCATACCAGTGATGTAATATTAAGATGGAAGAGAAAGTCAGAAGGAATTTTCACAGCCTTACAATATTTCCATTTTCATCGTAATATTTGACTCAGTTAGGATAATCAGAATCAAATACAGAACATATGTTGTGTCTTAAAAAAATATTTTTTTTCCTATCTCCCACAAAGGATGGGCAATGTGGTGATTGTTTTCTCTCTGCAGAGTGCTTATATCTTATCTTCTTAGAACTGAAGAGATGTGAGGAGTTCATTTCATCTGTTTCTGGGGAGATGAGTTTGAAACATACTAAACATACCAAAAATGAACAGTTGTTACTTGAGTTGTCTTCAGTTAGCACTGTTTTCTCTGGGTTTTGCTCCAAAATCAGCTGCAAATAGGAACAGGGTAAGAGCCACAGATTAATATACATAATGTTAATGATTTTATTTGTACCAAGCACAGTTCTGTTAGTTTCTTCCCTCTCGTAGGCTATATATTTATTTGGAAAACAAACAGAAGAGGTCAGGTCTGTATACGCAGCTCTTTTCTCAAGTCACTTTCTTATAGAGGAGGAAAAATCCAGTGTGTGATATTGATCTCTATGTAGTAATATCTTTTAATATATGAAGGAACCGGTTCATGGGCTCTCTACAGAGAAACCTGTCAGAGTCCCCTGTGTTTGGCTGAATTACTTAGGGGAGGAGTTTATAATAGATACCAAGTGTGATGGGGCGGTTAATGTTCAGATCTGCTCTGGTTTGCATATTCCCAGTCTTCACTCAGTTTGAGAAGCTGTTGCATTGCCATGGTGCTGAGCCAGAGCTGATGCTGCAGTACACGCAGAAAGCCTTGACACTTGTGACCATCAGCTGGAGCAGAGAATACAAATGAGTTTTAGGAGAGGCAAAGGGGGAGGTGAGGAATGAGTGAGGTGAATGTTAAAAATTTAAATAATGGGTGTCAGCTAACTCAGTTGGACTGGAACAAGTTAGGAGATGCTGACACAAAAGGGACGCTAGAAAGTAGGTGATCATAATGAGAAAAGGAGAGGTAAACTCTCCAGCTGCTACAGCAGCAGCCAGAAAAAAACCCCATACTGAAGGACCTCTGAAGGTCACTAATCCGTCAAGAGCTAACTAGCTTATAAATGGTGCTAACATTTCTATTGTATGTGCAAATGTTGAAAATGTCAGTTACTACAATGAGCAGTGCAATTTACTTGTGCAAACTGATAAAACACAATAGGGAATATCCAGTTAATATAATGATTTCATTCAGCCATCTAATGAAAAGAAATTTTTCTGCTCAAGATTAGGAGTTGGATTAGATGCTTTCTTATACAGCGACAAAACAATAATACTAAGTGCTATAAAAAAGGTTTTCTTGGGTGAAATGTAATTTGAATTGTAGTAGTTGCAGGTTTCCTTTAAATATTTTAGTACCTAATAAATATTCCAACAACAATGTAGATGAATTTTAACAGAGTGTCTTGCTGGTACTACTCATGCTAATTTACAAGATTTACAGCAATTACCATTCCTGAAAGCTAAAAAATAGTGAGTTATTTCATGAACACATAAAACAAGGCCTTTGAAAAGATTTAACAGCACTCTTAAAATGAAATATTTGTCTCAGATATAATTTGAGCTGGATACAAAATTAAAGTGCACTGTCATTCCTGACATTCATAAAAATAAATTATTGTGTATTGTTTCCTTCTCTTTATTTCTGAATACAGATCAGTTTGAAAGAAATTAGATACTTTCATTCTCTTGTTTCTGAGGGTGTTAGGAGGTTGCTGTGTGCACTTCCAAGTAACCAATTAACCCTGGAGCCAAAGAAGCCTGTTTCATCAGTTTATGTATCGTAAAATAGAAAGATTAGTCCTTTAAGTAATTGGAACTTTTTGTAAAAAACATATTCATATATCTGATTCAATTTTTAATGGTATTTCTGTATGTTCCTTAGGACATCTAATCTGCAGCCATTTCAGCAGGTATATATGTAGGGATTTTTCCTTTTAAAGGGGAGGCAGAGAGATAAAACAGGAGAGGGAGTTCATAGTATTGCAGTGTAGAGGTGAAAACTTGATTGTAGTGAGATCAGTGAGAAAAAAATGGATTGATTAGTGGGGCAGGATTTATTTATCACTGACAGTTGTCTAGAATTTCCCTTTGAGGGTTTAAAGGAAAGAATTTGTGTGTGCTCTTCCATCCCACTGATGTTTATTCACCTGGTAAGTTTTCATTTATATAGATATATATATGTACATCATATGGTACTTGGTAAATATTACTTTGTTTTTCATCTCATTTAGGGATCCTATACTGATCACTGTAAGACTTCATAATAATTTTTTATGATCAGCAGGAAGAAAAAACGCTGTAAGTCTATGTTTTGTGATTTTCTATTAAGTCTGACAAATATTCTGTAGTAGCATAAAAACTGTTTTCTCAAACTGATGTGCTTTTATGTAATCTTCACCGAAAGGGTTCTAAAGCACTGGAACAGGCTGCCTAGGGAAGTGGTTCGATCATCATCCCTAGGGGTATTTTAAAGACGTGTAGATGTGGTCCTGAGGAACATGGTTTAGTGGTGGACTTGGCAGTGTTAGGTTTATGGTTGGACTCGATGATTTTAAAGGTCTCTTACAACCTAAACAATTCTATGACTGTATAATGCCCTATATAAATGGCATAATGAGATACATGAACTGTTTGAAGTTCAATGGGGAAAAAGCTTTCTTGATAGTAGTTTATAAGCTGGCAGTTTATAATTGAATGAATTTGTATCTCTAGAAGACATAGAAGAGCTGTGCAAAGTACTCTCAGAATAAATCTATACAAATTAAATTCTTGACCAATGTCGTAGTCTTTGCTGAAATTAGGTAGTTAAAAAAGAAACTACCAGCACATCATATGATTTCCCCACACACATCCAAAATGTTCTTTGATCATTTTAATCTCAGGTAAAGAATTAAAAGTATAAAAAGTAGTAAACCTTGATTCCAAGGGAGGAAACAAGTTAGAGATGACAGTGTGGATTAAGCCACCCAGGCATACATGATAAAGCATGTTATACGTAGCTGCAATTATGAAAGTGTAAGCATGAAAACTATAAAATTTCTCTCAGCCTTTGACAGTAGCCATGGGAATAATTTAGATGTATACTTCAGCCATTTTTTTCTTCAAGTGTTCAAAAAGCATGATCTGTGCTGCAAAGCAACTGTTCCACACCACTGTTTATCTAGAATCCCAGATGTACAGGAGAGGGGAAATAGGGGATGTGCAGTAGTTTCACTTGCAAAAACTTTCTGAAAAGACTCACCAAGTGTTGCTTGTTACCATGCGTCATGAAGTTTTGCTCAGGTAATATGCAATCAGCTGCAGTATTTAAGGTTGTATTCAGCCTAGATCTGTAAGTCTGAGTAAGGCTGCATCTTTAGCATGGTTGTCAAAATAAGGAAGGTGAACCTGAGAGTCTGCCTAGTTGTGGAAGGTCATTTTTTCTCAAAATTTGTAGTATGGGGAAACTCAATAAGTGTCAATGCATTTTTATGTGCAAAGCAAGATGTGCCTCAGTCAGCATGAGATGGATTTTGCCATCTGGCTGGACATCAGTTGTTATTTTCTTTAATCACTCTGAACATGCAGGGAAAGGAGCACTGTAAATAAAGTTGACTTTAATTTTGTATTTTAGTATAGATTTATTTACATTATGTGTGAGCTAACACAGAATAATTTAATCCAAATCCTTTTTTCCTTGACTGCTGAATTATTTTTAGAAGTTTTGAAGTAAATCTGGTAAAGTTATAAATATATTATATATATATAAGTTATGAGGTTATAAGTGTTTCTGAAAGTGGGTGTTTTAAAAACTTGTCTCAGTGAAAAATAATGGCAAGCTGGGTAAGCAAATAAAAGTATGTTTTTAAAGTCAGTTTGAAATAATGTGAGACTTCGCCCAATGCTAAAAGGATACGAATGTACATATCCTCAGTACAAGAGAGATGTGGACATGCTGGAGAGAGTCCAACAAAGGGCCATGATGATGATGATGAAGGGACTGGAGCATCTGTCCTATGAGGAAAGGCTGAGAGAACTGGGATTGCTTAGCTTTGAGATGAGAAGGCTCAGGAGGAAACTTATCAATGTGTACAAATACCTGAAGGGAGGGTGCCAAGCTCTTTTCAATGGTGCCCAGTGACAGCACAGAATAAATTATGTGAATTCAATTAATTTTAAAAGTATTCCATAATATTACTATAAAATTATGAATGTTTGTTGCTTAGATACCTTTGTTACATGTCTGCATGCATGTCCTTCTCAAGTTTCATTTGGGATCAGAATATCACGGGTTTATGATTGTAATATTTTTGACCTTGAATTAACAGGTGCTGTCAGTGTTATCTGAGGATTAATGAAGGTTTAAAAACAGATATGAGTTTCTGTAAGACTAGGAAATGGATCAGATTGGCTAAGTGAGGAAGGTACAGAAATAGACATGTTGGGGCAAAAAATATTCATGGTTCTGAATGTTGCCCAGTCAGGTACAAAATACTCAAATTTTGAAGAAATTATTTCATGGTCATTTTAACTTATGTGGATCTCAGCTTTTGTATCTGCAGGGAGGGGGAGGCAAAGAACTGTCAGGGTGTGAGAGCTAATACAAATAAAAATCTTATAACAGAGAGGAAATTAATGTTAAAGGCAGCAGAGAAGATACTATCACCAACTATCCTTAAATGCTCAAATCCTTCTTTGGAGCTTGAGTTTTTTTAATGCTTGTTTTGCATTTACATTTCACAGTTCTCAACAAAATTAAGTGTGACTGAATTGATATTTCCAGCCTGTTTTTCTTAGCCAGAGGAAATTCAATTAACAGCAAGGACAGAGGAAAAAGATAACAAATAATTATTACCCTTCTTTTTACCTTTTTTTTTCATGTAGTTTTAGCTTCAGCAAAACCAGATTTCAGACAAAGATGTTGGACACTTAAGGAGCTTGTAAATAATGTCTCCAGCTAGCTTTACTGATTTTGTGTTAAACGAATTGTGCTTTGCAATTTTGTTACTGTAATGGGTCCTTTTTGCTAATTTATTGGAATGATGCTCCATTTTTGCTTTATACATTTTTAAAGCTGTTACTTATGGTTTAAATATTTTCAACATCAGTGCTATATTTAAGTCTTTGTTTTCATAAACTAGCTTTGGTGTCTTAGCATAACATTCCACTGGCTTTTTGCTTCTGGAAATGAAGTTTGAATGACTTAAAAAATAAACAAAAGAACAGTAAATGAGATCAGACACAGCGTGAAAAAGGAGGAAGCTTTTCTTGAAAAAGGCAAGATGCAGAAAAATGAGAAAATAACAAAAGCCAGATTCCTTGGGCTAAGGGGAAGACATCAAAACCATTTGTACATAAGTGTAATTGCCCCATGACACAAATAATGTTTTTATAGATGTGACAAAAGTTACTGGCATGAGGAAGTATTCCCATGTTTCATCATATCCTTTTTGGATGTGCTCTTTCTCAAGAGTGTGTGCTGCTGATATTCTTATATGTGGCATTAAGTATGAAATTGTTTGTTGTCATAAACACCTTAAAATTATGCTTGTGCTTAAACTGGACTAAAGTCAAGGAAAATCTGTGTGGTCATTAAGGATTTCACTGGTTTATTTACAAAAGTAAAGACTGCAACCATGTCCTTGTCAGTTTGCATGCTGGGAAGCAATATGACTGTCATTTTGATTACAGTGGCTGTGGTGTGAGTCTTAAATGCTAAAGATCAGAGCACTAGCAGTTGATCAGTCTGCATTATGCTAGTTGGGACTTTTGCTTACATGCTGCATTTTAAACTCATCTACAATATTTCTTAATATAGCTGTTGCTATTTTCCCAAGAAATGGCTACAAAGGATAAATAGACAAAGTGATTGCTGTGATTAATAAATGGGTCTGTATTGTATACACTAAAGGACAAGGGAGGGAGAAAATAACACGTGTCAGGCAGGAATAAAGGGAGCACCCGAAGTTTGCAATTCTGGTCCCAGTGAAAACAGTGACTTCTTGCAGCTATAGCTAGTGCTTTTTGTAACTTGCCCGTATGCCAGATACTGACCTGTTAACAAGTTGGGAGGAGACCTGCCTGTCTGTATCTGTCTTCTTTCTCCCTTTCCCCCATACCCTGGTTTCTATAGGAAGAGAGTCTGAGTGCGTGGGCTGGGAGTGAGATCTGGTATACCCTTGTATGGTCTGCCAGGTCTTCACCTCATGGAAGGTATCTGCTCCATAGCTGCAGCAAAGTTCGTGGGTTTTTTTTTTTTTGAAGTGAGGAAAGAAATCCCGTCAAGGTGTCTGCAAAATGTCCACAGGCATTTGGGACCTTAATGGTAACTCATCCAAGATATACAGGACAAGATCCTGGGGATTCTAACTAAGTTCAGGAATCTGAACCTCCAAAAGAATTTACTGAAACCATGGGAATTTTTCCAGATTAACAGATGAAAATTGATTGCGACTGCCTTGTAAAGTAATTTTAGCAGCAAGTGCAGGAGAACAGACCAAAAAAAAATACAAGTCCTGGACCCTTTTGAATTGATGAGAATTTTGTCAGTACTGGTAAGATCTTACCCCAAACATCAGTTTCTGAGATGATTGCCAACTAATAAAAGAAATCTGCACCTCTTAGATAAACTTGTGTTTGCAAAATAGTGATAGTTTATTTGCAAGAGATACATTTTGTTGATATGCATAATATAGGCATGCAACCACTTCCTTTTCTTTCAAAAGCCATCACAGTTCAGAATTTATGCTACATAAAGTCTAGATATATCTCATGTTGTGTAGGACCTTGTTCTAGAGATAATTCCTTGGAATTCCAATATTAATTGCAGATGGTCTGAATGGTGTAATTTTTGGCTTTATTTCTATCAGTAAGTTCCAGTGGGCAAGCATAATGTGATGGTATTGGTATACTGCTAGCTGCCAGAGAAATTAAGAATAGTAAACTAACCTTAAAATGTATTTCGTATATTACAGAGAGTAAAGCTTTGAGGTGTAATCCTTGTTCCACTGTCCGTGGGACAGGCAGCCAGTGAGTCAATAGGATTTTTCATCAGTTTCATGAGTTTAATTTCTGATCCTTTTAAAGGTGTCGTTTTGATTCATGCTTGTTTACCTAGATGCCTGAGGAAGTGATACTGATACTAAATAGCTTGCAGTATCTTGGAAATGTGTTTCCTAGTGTGGCTGGTGGCATCTGCTTGAGCAACATTACTTAGGTAAGATTAGCTATGTGCATGACATCTGCATTATATTTTGTTTCATGATATGAGCAGGTTGGCTTTTTGATTTTATTTAGCATTTTATTGAGTGAGATATGGCAACGGATGGTTATTTTGTTAGCTGCGCTGGGAGAAAAGGAGGGAGGAAGGAAAAGCAATGGATATAGAAACCAGCCTAAATATTTTATCCCTCCCCCCAAAGGAAGAAATGCATGCCATTTTGTGGAGCCTAAATGTGTTTGCTGGGAAATAAATGAATGTTGTTTTACAGAGAGTACTTCCTAGGCATAAATGTAAGTTGTGCACTGAGTCATAGAAACTTGTCATTGTTATGGCAGTGATTCTCAGAGAGGGGGAATATCACAAGTAGGGCAATTGCAATTACGTGGAGAGATTACCCTCCCACCCCCAGCTTTAGTTTCTTTTCAAATATGTGTTCTGTGCCTGCCTGAAACAATGACAGTTTATCCTTGTCCTAAATGCAATAATCTAGTTTCCCTCTTCTTCACTCATATACACAGAGCACCTACATCTACACAGATTCATTTCTCTGTAGGCATTTGTTTTCGTTCTCCTTTCTTTCTGATGAAATTAGACATACCTAGGGTCGAAAGCTGGGATTCATTCTCTATGCTGCCATGCTATTAAGGATGATGTTGGGGCACAAGTGAATGAAGGAAGGTGAACATGACAGTTTTCTAGTTTTCAGGGATGCCAGCTATTTCAGTTGGAAAGTCTGAGTATCAAAAGCAGACAGATTTTGCACCACAGATAAGACCACAACTAAAACAACTTGGAGCTCCACATATAGTTGGTGGAAAGAGACAGAGAGTGTGATTTGGAGTGTTTAGGCAAGGAACTAACTTTTTCATTGACTATATAGATTTAGTTTCCTAAAACACCCAATCACTCTTTAAATATAAGTCATCTGAATACTTTCAGTTCTTTGCAGTACTGGTTGCCATAGTTTGACTAGTATTGTTCCTAGACATCCCAACTCAGAGCCTCCCAAAGAACATACATAAGAGAAAAATCAAAGCTGAGGAGTATGTAAAAAGATAAAACCAAGAATCTTAAAATTGGACTGTCTTCATTCCTTTGCAATGATTTTTTTTTTTAACTGGAACCTTTCTTTCATGGTCCTGTGTTTTGTCACTCTTTTGGAATTAACAATATCTCTGAAAAGAGATCATGTAGGGTGCCATCTAGTTGCAGGGCTCCAGTTATGACAAGTGTAAGAAGATTTTAGGAACAGTTAAGTAAGTTTTGTAAGAGAATGCATGTAATTTTCCCTGCTCTTGGGCAAGGAGATCCCCTAAGTGACCTGAAACTCCTTCCATGTGTCTCCCACAATTCTGTGATTTATGGAGTAGTGACTCATTTCTTTGACCCTTCTGACTGGATATAAAGCTCCTGATCCTTTTCAATTTCCTGCGATTACTACAGCAAATATGACCTTACTTCAGAAGTACTGGTAGAGCTGGCCGTTGGGTGCTAGGCCTTTGCAGAGCACAGTATTTAATTGAGAGAAAAGCAAATGGAAGAAAAATATAAGCAATTTAAACACAACTAGCTTACTGGAAATTACCCATTGGCAACTTGAGATCTTCACTAGTAAAGACAAATTTTTATCAGCTTTTAGTTCTTTAGTGGAGCATTTTCAGCTGTTCTTGAGTGAGCCTCAACCAAGTTGTTGTGTCTATATGGCACTAAGGAGAGCTGTGTGAAGATACTAATTTGGTCTGAGAATCATGTGTGTTAGTTTGGTGTATCACTTGAGCTCATAAGTCTCCCTCTCATTTGCAGTTAGCTTTTTCATTTCTGCATGGTGACAGATTTATAAAGGATTGTGCTTTTCAGCTCTGGATCTTAAGATGCCTTCATATTTTTGTGTTTCGGGCTTATTGATTCTAAATACAATATATATTACTGTGGTGCAAAAGGAAACTTCCATATTTAATTTGCCCTGTGATGTAAGTCACCTTATGGTGTTTCCAGGCTCCCAAAGACTATGATGATTCCTTATGTTTAGGCAACAGATCTATTTCAAAAGACCACAACATCAGACATACCATATTTAAAGGTCCATGCTTCCAACAGCTCATATTTGCCCCTATGATGTAAATGCTTTTCAGTCATTAAAATTGTTTTAATGAGAACATGAATTAACATTGAAAATAAAATCAATGTATTTTTTGGAAGACACAACCTGAAGTTTAATTCCTTTTTTAAGAAAAGGAAAACAATTTGTCTGGAACTATTTGTCTGTTCACATTTAGAGCAGATAACTATTCTTCTACTTTAAGCAGATCAACATATGAAAGTCTGATAGAATTTTGTTTCTAAATGAGCATTTTTTGTCTTGTTTTTCTCCTGCAACACACTGGGCTTTTTTTTTTTTTTTTTTTAAAGAATATCATTTGTCACTATGGAACCAAATTACCAGTTTGAAATAATTGCCAATTACTTTTTCTATAAGGAAACTAGACCCAAATGATTGGGAAATACTATCGACATTATTATGAGAAGTGTTTCTAATTCCTAAACTCTGTATATAGCACAATCAGTCCATTTTCAGAGGAGATGACCTTGTACCACTAGAAAAACAGATTTGCATCTAAAAGATGACATTACAGGCGTGGAATTGTAACAGTCCTCATGCAAAAAGGAATGTGTCTCTACAGTTTGTATTGAAGGCTGTCTTGAGGGTTTTTGAGATTTGTAGTTGACTATTAACAGCAGACTATTGCAATGATCTTTCTGCCAAAATGAACATCTGCTGATGTGTGAATTGCATGAAAACCAGCTCTGTGAAACTCTCTGTATACGAGAACTCTAGTTTCATTGACACTTTAATGTACAGTGGATTCAGTCCTTGCATCTGTTACTTACACTGCCCCTTTCGAAAGCATCCCTTTTGGCGTCTTTCTGCATCACTTTCAAAACAGCATGGTTCTGATCTATATTGTAATATGGAATAACCCTGCCCATGAGTGGCAGCATCTCCTAATTTTAAGACCCATTATTATGACTGGATGTAAAATAGTCTCTGAAGGTGAAGGATGTTGAAGAAGCCTACCTGCACTAACAGACTTACATAGTTGTAATAATAGATCTATATTGTTAACAGCCTCTGGCAGAGGTGCGGGACTTTGTAGCTAGACATGAATTTGGAGCACTAAACTCAATATTAGAACAGATTTACATGTTTTGCTGCTGCCTCAGAAACATTTCAGGACAGCAGCAAGATGGAACTGAGCTCTAACACTGCTATTTTGCACTGATACAGGCCAAAAGTCTGATTTATATTTACCTATGTATTTTGTGTTGGGAGGAGTGCTAAACAACAGTATCAGTAAACATCTCTTTTAATCCCACCTGCCAACCGTCAGCCTCCCCTCTTTTTTTTTTTTTTTTTTCCTCAGTGAAGAAGGGAATGAACCCTCTGAGGAGCCAAATTTTCAACCACCAACTTTCTTTCCCTCTCCCCACAGGCAGACCTGGGCTAGGTGATGCATTCATGAAATGCTGTCTTTGTTCTATGAGTGTGCAAGAAAAAATTTCCTGATGCCATTGTTAACAAGTTTTCACATTTCATATAGTTTTCTTCCTGAACAAAAGTCGTGCTCTTTTCCTGTCTTCACATTTCTTGTTTTTGAGGGCGCAGATGTGTGTAGCTGCTTTTTTACATTTTTGCTTAAAGGAAGGGTTGTCTGTTCTTTGTATACTAGCAAAGCTAGCTCTGGTGCTGCCAGCAGGAAACAGGAAGGTGAACTGAAAGGTGCCTGTTGAGTTTGGGTGATCATTATGAGTTGATTTTCCAGTTGAAATTTCACAATGATATTTAGTGTTAAAGATTTTTCTTCAGGTGCGTGATAAGGTCAGAATTTTGCAGGCAGCATTTGTTAAGAGCTACTGTTAACCTGTGCTGCTTCTGTCCAGTTTGCAGAAAGCATACAGGGTCAAAAGTTGCATTGCAGGATTGTCACGTCATTTAAAAAAACACATTAATACTCCCTAATCTCTCACAGGTCCTTTCCTCCTACCTCCTAAGGGCTTCCACCCTTCCTGTTAGTGCTGTAGATATCTGTAGTTCACTATGTAGTGGTTTCAAAATCCAGTATCATTGGTCAATTGATGGCTACCTAAAAAAGTGGCACTGCTAACACTGCTTTTAGCTTTTCATAAACGCATTCTCAGAGACACCTGGTATGGCCACCCTAGTCTCAAGGAATAGCATAACTAGAAACTACAGTGTCTTTGTTGTGATACTTATATTGAAAGGACAATATAATCAAGAGGGAAAATACAAAGAATAAATAAAAAGGATTTTTTTCATGTACATATCCTCAACTCCAATCAAGAAGGAAAAGTTGGCATTCGCAGTCACAGGTATGTAGTTATGTTGGTATGGGAATGCATCACGTATCTATGTGCACTTGTAATATGGGAAGAAACTTGGTTTTCATTTCAGTGCTAGAAAAAGTTATTGACCACAGAGTGAGTGAGACTTTAGATGTTAATAGAAATCTATAATACTGAGTGATAAAGACAGGGCAAAACGATGAGATAGAGGGTGAAAACAGGCTTTCAAAAAAGCACCTAATTTTTTTTTCCTGCTAATTTTAAACTCTATCTAGATATATCTGATAATCATCTTAGGTGCACATTTGAGTCATTGGTGCACTTAACTGCTTTGAAAATCTGATCTGAAGCTAAAATCACATAAGTTTGTTAAAAACACAAGAGTTTTGTAATTCTAGTTAGCAATGACAAAATGTCTACTACTAAAGCAATTTGCAAACAGTGAAAACTTTTAATAGGTCCTTGACTTCCCTTTCCTGCTACTTTTAGCAAGACTGACTTTGGGAACAAGTGAAGAAGACTTTGGTGTAACGTTCCAGTTTGAGAGGAGTGGCAAACTGATGACAACAGGTGAGAGCGAGAAGAATCCAGAGGGAAGTAGCTGTGGATTCTTTCTGGTCTAGAGGGCAGCTTCCACAACAGTCTGCCAATGCACAGAGCATGAAGACCGAGCACCCTCCATGCTAGCCCTGGCCTTGCTGCTTGTATTGTTTGGCCTGCTCCCCACCAAGCTCCTCCTGTGCTGTTCAGGAAGAAAGCTCTGCAGCTATTGGGCAATCCCAGCAGTTGGAGAGATGGGAAGCCATGATGCAGATTGGCCATGTCAACTCATATGGAAGAAGTGACAGAGAAGCAAATATGGAGGCAAATGGAGGATGCAGTCAGATACGCTGGCAATAATGCTACAGAGAGGGATGCTTCCTCAGTTGCAGCAGTGAGAGAATGAGACTGCTGTAAAATTACGTTTGCAGCCTCAATAATGAGAGGAAACAATTTTTCTAGTACAAGGGTTGTGGAGTGGATTGGATTTCACTATAGATTGTGACTAGGCTTGTGTTGGCTCCCTAAATGACATCTCCATTTCCCACTGTTGAAGACAGAAGAAATAGGTGCTGGGTTATTCATTGGTCTGACCCTGTAGGTCGTTTGCTGTGCATTGCCAGGTAAATATGAGCAATGTTTTCTGTGCATCTAGTTTCAGTGAAAAAGAGGAAACTGAACAAATAAGCTATTGTTTGAAATGCAAACTAGATCAGCTTTATTGTTCTAGGTAGAACATGGTGATTCCAAATACAATTCACTTAACGCTCTTTCAAATTCTCAGTGAATGACTTGAAGTAGTTCTGACTTTATTGCTGGTTTCTAAAATGTTATTAGAGGCAGAATAATGGCAAAAAGAAGCTTTTCTCATATGTTATTTTTTAAAAAAACAAAATGAATTACAGAATCCTGAAGCTTCAGATTTATGTATGGTTTCAGGGTTGTAAAGTTGTTTGGAAGGTTTTTCTTGAAATGTGTTTATTGAGTATTTTTACTGGTGTGTATAGTGTAATGGACCACAAAGACAAAAAAAGCTACAGGTAGTTTTATTTACAATTTTTTTTTTTGCATTTTCACTGTAGGTTTTTATTGTTTGTTAGTTTGGTTTATTCTTTTCACAAAGCTGTTTCGATCATGCAAAAGCCCATCCAAACTTTCCAGCCTACAAGTACACAAAATATACAGAAGGCTTGGCTTAGGGTGTAGAGAGGTATGTGCAGGGGAGTGCAAATGTATGTAACATCTTTTTACAATTTAAAGTTATAACTCTGGATCCATAGGTTAGATTTGCTTTATTTTCTGAAGCTGTTACTTTCTTCTGTCATAGAAATCGCAAGTGGATATTCATTTGAACCATTAAAGAATAACATTTTCTTTTTTGCCATATTGTGTCAAGACTGTGTTAGCTCTCATGGAATCATATCCTAATTGATCTTTTCCCTTATCCTATCCATATTTTACTTATAAAAAATGGTGGGAGTGAGAGTAGAGAAAGAACTGTGTTTAGCGAGTAGTCAGAACTGTGGAACAAGTCATTGGAAAGAAGAGGGGGAGAAAGGGAGATAAATGAACTAGACAGAGATGCAATTTTAAAATCTATTAAATACCAATGCAGCTGTGATGAAACCAAAAGAAAAAGTATTTCTTTCACATGGGGGTTGTCTTAACATTAATTAACTACTTGCTTGTTGCCTAATATTCCTGACAGATGGAAAAAATGTGCCTGCAGTGCATCTTAATGAAGTTAGCATATAAAAGAAAGGTGCCAGATGCCATACTGAAAAAAGAGAGGCACACAGGACTAAGAGGGTTAAAGGTTTGCGATCTACTTGTGTTTTCATTGTTTGCGTCAGACTGTAACTGAGCTTTTTGTGCATCCACCTATAAGTGGAAAAGGTCCAGGAATGGTCACCAGTTCCCTTCACTGGCATTCACACTTAAACTGCCTCAGTAAGTTATACAAAAACTCATTTTTGATCCTGAATACTACAAATAACACTGTATCTACTATTCTGGAACCAGCCGATGCATCTGTGCATTGTTTCCCTTAGGGTCTGGATGACTTTTTGTCTTGAAAGCATTGTGCCACATGCATACATTAGGTCAGTCAGTTTAGGTTTGCTGTGTTCGTACAGGGTTGCACAAAAGCTAAAAGCCTTTTCAGAGCTGGGAGGTACCTGAAGGGCTTTCTGTAGGGGTAGCTGCATCCTACAGGACTTGTGCTACAAAGCTTGTGCTGCTGAATCTGACCTTGGCTGATCTCTTCTGAGCAATTATTGTACTGAGTTCTTGAGGTACCTGAGTTTGTAATCTGCTGTATAGGGAATTAGTAACATTTGCAGTTAGCACAAAATACCTCTGTATTACTTCTAGGTCCAAGCCAACTTTTTAAGAGAAGTACTTGAATTAAGAAAACTCTGCTTTAGAATGAGGACAGCTGGACAGCTTTAATATTGCTGGAACATTGTCTGCAAATCAGAGAAGCCATCCAAGGCCAGTGAAAATCTGATTGCATTTTTTGGAAGGAAAGTACAAGAACTCTCTGAAGTTTGCCAGTGGAGGTTATAACTTCCTGTAATGGGCTGTAATGAGCTGATTTGAAGCATTTTTTATCCCATATGCAACTTTAAGCATATAAGGATGAATATTGTGCTTTCTAAAGCCTGGTGCAGTTAAGTTTATGGCTTCTGTAATACCTGCATCTCTGAAATAGGTTCTGATATAGCTAAAGCCTATTGACTTTTGTGCCAAGCATGATGATGTATCTATCTGAATGGCTTACTGCAGAAGGAGATGTTGCGGAATTAGACCTGCATGAGAGAAAGTGTTTTGTTGGATTTTGTGTTTTGCTGGCTGTTGGAGATAAAGCCGCTGTGCAGTTTTATTTTTGCTCTAATGATTTGTTTTAAGGTTCCTCAGAATCTTAGGCAGAAGTCCCTTCTTCATATGACATGCTTCCAGATAACAGCTGATATTTTTCCATCTCTGAAAGATGAAAGGTGAATGACAAAATTGTGATAATTAATACAATGCCTTCCCATTTTATTATAAAAAAAAAAAGAGAAATTGAACCTCAGACAGGTATAATGGCTTTTCTTTCTGTGAGGAAACATGAAAGCTTTTATATAGTGTTTACTCTCATGCTTTCTTGTGTTGGAAGATTGGCTCAGGTTTCGGTTATTAAGTGATGTTAATAAGAAAAACAATTAAGAGTCTCCTGACATCCAGAGCTGTAATTGGACTGTTTGGATTTTCTGTGCTGCCTTTTCATCCCGGTATACCTGGAAACTCTCAAATCTCAGGTATGAGATTTTGCTTGCAAAGTGTATCTTTTTACCTTAAGAAAAAATTCCTAGTGTTAGTCATGCATCATTGCATACTAGTTAGGGAATATCATGAAAAATGTACTGACTTTTTAAGAAAAAAATTATGTAAGATTTCATCTTCATTAATCAGTTGTTACAAGTTTATTGAAGTCTTGCTTTTATGGTATGTGACTTTTTAGTAGCCCTATCGGTTTTGAAGTGAATGAAAATTATACATGACTTTTTTCCTTTGCGATGCAGTCTTTCCACATAGAAGGAGGATGTTTCTCAAATCCATATAAGAATGAGACGAAATGTTAACTATGTAAAGAACTGTATATTGTGTTCATAGTGTACATGCATCTAAACCATGCAAAATATTTATTTTTGGTATATGAATGAAATGCTGCATCACATCTTGCTGTTATGAGAAAGAAGTTCCCTAAAGTAAAAATAAAGGTTGTCTTTGTCAGTATTTTGGTGGGAAATCATCAGGCAAAATTCTCTAAACAAAGCATATGAAATCGATGTCTGCCTGACTGAAGAGGGCAGTGGTGCCTAATGTGACAGAATCTCCTCATTTTCAATGAAGTACATTTTATTTCTCACTAGATTTCCTTTGATGGATAACCTGAAAGTCTTCTATTACTCTTTTAGAAATGCTTTATGCAATTACACTTTAGAAAATGGTACTTCTGTACATTAACTTGTAGGAAATATCAGAGTTTGAACCACTGGTGCATCAGCGTTCCTGAGATTGACTGCAAAGTCTGCCTCAGGTGAACAGAAATAACTCTTTGAAACCTTGCTGATTTTTTTTTTGGTTCTATATGAGTTTTAGGCTTCTGATTTTATTTCTTTAGACCTTTTCTCAAAATTTCAAACTGCTTTCTGTACATCATTAGCCATTTGGGAGTAAGTCAAATCAATTTAAGTAATTTTAGGCACACAACATGAAAGCTAATGATTTTGTGCCTATATGTTTCTTGAATACTCAAACATAATTGTCTTATCTTGTTCCCTTAATGTCTTTCAAAGCAGACACTTAGAAAACATAGACATTCAGAATCATGAGGCAATTCTGAAAATCATAACCAGAAAGAATGAAATATGAAAAGAAGATTTTTTTTTTATTCCTAGAAGGCTAGTTAGAATGAGCAGCTCACCTATTGTTAGGAGAAAAAAAAAAAAAGTATGAATCAGTAAGAGCAAAGAAAAAAAATTCTTCTAGGATTATTCTCGTGCCAACATTTTGCTGCTTACCACCTTTGTGTATCAGACGATTTGCTAGAACTCCTGAGATATTCATTACATTAATTAAAATGTTTTTATTTGGGTTTTTGTGGAAGTCTTTCAGTACATTTGCTTCTTTGACCCAAGTGATGCATTTTAACTGTAGTACTAATGAGGCAATGGCATAAAATTCTAATTCAATTTGGAAAAGGTTTTTGTCATATGAGCCAAGTTGGCAACTTGTTTGAAGTTCCTATAATTAAAGCATATATCTTAGCTGAAATTCTGTTTAGCCAGTTGATTATATTTTCAAACAGCTAGCCAAATTGGCAAAAAAAAAAACAAACTCAAAAAGATCAGGCTAAAACTGTTGATGTCTCCATGAAACATTTCTAATTAGCTGACCTCATAATGAACTAAGGTTGATAAGTGCACGAATTTTGACAGAGTTACTGGTCTTTGACTTTTAATTTTACATTGCATTGTTTTATTTTTTCCTGGTGTAAGTGAAATAACCTAGGCTGAGAGAATGAAGTAATGCCTTTCATTATAGCATTGCATGCTGTTCCTCTTTCAGGTTTGCCTGATGATGGCAGGAGAGATCAAACTTAAGTTGTTCTTATGGAAGGTGAAAACAGAGATGTTTCCTGTAGCTGGCATATGGTAGTTTTTAATCCGAAGCTCTGAAGCTTGTGAAAGGTAATTTCCTAGCCTTTCTGCAGTTTTCCTAGGGAGTATGTGTGTGGTTAAACTACCATTTTTTTTGACAGAACGGGTGTCTTTCCATGCAGCATCTTTCTATGCAGCAAAAGGTATTGAAAAGGGACTGTTAAAATACACACTTTTGGGGGGTTTCTTGTATACAAAATCTGAAACCTACAATGCCATTCCAAAGTCCTGACATCAAATCATTTGACTACCGTGGGGTGATTTTCATGATTTCCTTTGAATCATGGAAGTCATGGTTTGAAAGGAGTATAAAATCATAAGTATCATAAAATAAATTTTATTTGGTGTATATGTGGGTTTTGTTTTTGGTTTGTGATGGGCAGTGTATGTGTTCAGTGTACAAATGAATAGGTATTAAAGAGCAAGATCTGCAAGAAAAATGGATATACATAATTCGGAAACACCACATTCAGATCACCGATGATGAGTATTCCTTTGAACTATGTTCTTTTTTTGTTTGTTTTTTGAAGAAAAAGTGAAAATGAATGACTCAGTGCTTAGAGCAAAAAGTGCATAGCACTTTAAGTCTCTCCTCTGATAAATATACTCCTGATTAAGAACTATGCCTTTCAAGAAAGTTCTTATGTTACTGAAATAGGATTTCACTTCACTATTTAGTAAGGGAGGCCACAGTAGTGACAGCAACTTCATCACAATGATGGCAGCTAATAACTTGGGACTGAGAAAATGAGAATGTTTCAGTGTTTTATTCAAACTAAAAAATCCTTTCCTTGAGCAAGAGAACACAAAATTCTTAGGGTAAAAAGAGGCAGCTTGACTTCATCATCAGACAGACTTTTTTTTTTCCCCAGATGTGCTCATATGTTACTTCCAGAGATCCCTGCGCTTGTTTGTGTAATCATGTTTGCGAGAGGAGATTGTTATTTGTATTCTTCCAGAGGCCGTACTATTCCACTGTACTTTCTCCTTGAGCTGTGAGACTGTCAAATTTTTACTCAGATTTTGGTAGCTTTTGTAAGGGTAACTGTGTGCTTAGGGCTTTTCTTCCTCCTCTTCCTTGCTAGAACCATGTTGGGTTTGTTTAAGCTGTCATAAGATGCTGAAGCCCAATTTTAACCCAATAATGTTTTATTAATTGATACAAAAGTCACTTAAAGTGCTTGGTAAGTGCTTTGCTATTGCACTTGATCCTGAGGAGGTCTGAGCCAAGTAAAGAGAAGGCATGCAAATGGGTCTTCCTTGCTTCGGTTCTGACCTTTTAGCTGCTCTTGCAAGGAATGGAATGGAATGGAATGGAATAGAACTATTTCAGTTGGAAGAGACCTACAACTATCCCCTAGTCCAACTGCCTGACCAATTCAGGGCTGACTGAGTTAAAGCATATTATTCAGGGTATTTCCCAAATGACAGGCTTGGAGCATTGACCACTTCTCTAGGAAGCCTGTTGCAGTGTTTGACCACCCTCTCAATAAAGAAATGCTTCCTCATGTCCAGTCTGAACCTCCCCTGGTGCAGCTTCGAACCATTCCCATGCGTCCTATCGCTGGATACCAGGGAGAAGAGCTCAGCACCTCCCTCTCCACTTCTCCTCCTCAGGAAGCTGTAGAGAGCAACAGGATTGCCCCTCAGCCTCCTTTCCGCCAAACTAGACAAGCCCAGAGTCCTTAGTCGCTCCTCACAGGACACACCTTCCAGCCCTGTCACCAGCTTTGTTGCCCTCCTCTGAACGTGTTCAAGGACTTTCACATCCTTCTTAAATTGTGGGGTCCAGGACTGGAGGCAGCACTCCGGGTACTCAACACACCACCACTGAACACAGTGGGATGATCCCCTCTTTTGACCGGCTGGTTGTGCTGCGTTTGATGCACCCCAGGATGCGGTTTGCCCTCCTGGTGCCAGGGGACACTGCTGGCTCCTATCGAGCTCGCTGCCAACCAGCCCCCCAGATCCCGTTCTGCAGGGCTGCTCTCCAGCCACTCCTCTCCCGGTTTACGCTTGTGCCCAGCACTACTTTGTGGTAGGTGCAGAATCTGGCATTTCACCTTGTTAAACTTCATCCCATTGATCATGGCCAATGCTCCAGTCTATCTAGATCCCTCTGTGAGGCCTCTTGTTCCTCAAGAGGCTCAACAGCACCTCCCATTTTGGTGTCAACAGCAAACTTGTTAATGGCGCATTCAGCTCCTGCATCCAGGTCGTTGATAAATATACTGAAGAGAACTGGTGTTAGAATTGAATGTGGAGGAAACCTGGGGGCTGATTCAGATTTCTCCAGGTTTGGAACAGGATGAAATAACTTCCTCAGTTTCTGAAGGAATCATACCAGTAGATAAAGTGTTGATAGTACCAGTTTATGCTTGAACTTAAATTGTAGCATCTCCAGTGTTTTGTTTTGGAGAATTTGAGCCAAGGTAAATCCATATGATAGTCACTGAGTACTGAAAAGTTTTTTTGATTTTTTTATTGTTTTGTTGTTTCTTTTTTAACCTTCCTCTATACAGACTTCCCCAGCAACGTTGTTCTTGGTCACTGACTGCTGCTTCCTGGGCTTTCAAAATGGCTCATAGTGCCTCTTACTAATATAATACCTTTGATTTATTCTTCGTTTGTCCTTTTTCTATAATCTGTGGAATGCTTTTTGACAGCCCATTGGCTGCACTAGGAAACACTCACCAAAGTCACTGCCTCCAAAATGATCTATAACTTTGCAAGTGGGCCTTCAGTTGAATACTTTATTGATTTGTAGGAAACCAAGTCTATCAATAAGGTAGATGATCCCTTTTGAAGAGTGAAGGCTTTGAAAGACATGAACCTTGGTAGCTAATTTTGGAGGGAATTACAGCTTCCTCTTGCAAGGTGCAGAGTGTCATTAATGCCCATGGAAGGCACTGGGAAATCAGGCTCTGAGAACTTCTCAGCATTTTTGAGGATTGAGCCTTTCCTCAAAGTGAAAGAGCATAATTTTTCATTGCACACAATTTCCATAGCTCCATGCTGTACTTTTAATGAGAGGATTATATCACATTGCTTCTGTGACAGATAGGAAATGTATGCTGCTAATCTACTCCAGGGCCAAAACATTTGTCTACAGAGTATTTCTTAATCTCTGGAACTAAACTAATATATTCAGGGACAGCCAATAATTTAAAAGTACTAGCAGAAAAAGTGTGATCAAGATCAGTTCAAAAGAGGGTTTCTGCCATTTTTGCCTGTCTAGGAAAACTTCCTGATGAATAGCTGGCTGATCTGTGCATCTAGTTCTACAATGAGTTTGAGATGTTTAAAAGCAGGTGGTAGTTGAAACTTTAAGTACTAATCCTTCATAACCTCTTTTTAATCTCTGCTGCTTCTTAAGCAAGGAAGCAAATATCAGCCTTTATCTTCATATAGTTCATTGATTCTCATTCAGCAGGTTACTCTTCTTCTGAAACCTCCCCGAGCCTCTGTGAAATATTTTTCCTCAGAAACTGAAGCTTGGGATGTCCAAGGAGAAGACAGAAGGATTTGTATGCATTTTCAGATAAAGTTTTGTAGTTGTGTATTATATTCTACTGCTAACCCGTATGGGGAGATCATTGGTTCTTGGACATATTTTTAGATGCTGGATGTTTCTTTAATGGGTAAGTTCAAAATCTGAGCTGATTTTTTTTAAGAATATCAATAAATCATGCATTATGTTTTATCACTCAGTTATATGAATCAAACAGCTGCTAATTTTAGAGTAAAGATTGCATTTTCCATAGTGTTACCTCTTTCAAGAGGGCTTTAGTAAGATTTAATGGAAGCCCAGGCCCATATAGTAATCATGTTCAGTACAAAGTAATAGGTAGGGAGGAGGATGTGTGAGACGGTGCCTTCCTTTCTTTATTCCTTATATAAATTTTCAGAGCAGCTATAATGATTCTTGACTTTTCTTCTTTACTACAGTAAAAAAAAGAGTGTCAGGGAAAAGTCAGGAAGAAATTCTTTACGGTAAGGGTGGTGAGGCACTGGAACAGGTTGCCCAGGGAAGTTGTCAATGCCCCATCCCTGGAGGTGTTCAAGCCCAGGCTGGATGGGGCTTTGAGCAGCCTGTTCTGGTGGGGGGTGTCCCTGCCCAGGGCAGGGTGTTGGAACTAGATGGTACTTAAGGTCCCTTCCAACGCGAACCATTCTGTGATTCTGTGAAAAGTCAAGCTACAATACAAAGTTTGCTGGCTGGTTTTACCATTGCGTTCAGGTGGCCTTGGTCTGTGAGTGAGGAGGGGACAGGAGGTGATCTTCCAGGACTTCTTCTTATCCATGCACATGGTGTATATGCATAGACTGTCCACACTGTGATTAGGAAATTTTAGTAGTTGTGAAATCCAGTTTTTAGGGAATGCCAGATTTTGCTATTGTATATGAAATGCAAATTCCCTATAAACTCAAATGCTCTGTAATTAGTTCTGCAACTGCATTTTAGATATAAAATATAGAAGTAAAGTGTAGGAAACAAGAAGAACAACTTTGAATGAGATTGAATTTCCCTTTTTCTAAATATATGCACACCTCAAGTAAGTCCATATACATTTTAAAGCTACAAGAAATCTATAATGTTACGAATTCTGTTTTTCGCACATCTGAGCAGTATTTTTTTCTTCACTGAAACATAGACATATTATGCATGGTTTTATATTTATATTTATTACTACAATGTATGCATACCTATGCATACAGACTCATATAAATATAGTACTTTGTTAATATTTGAGTAAATCTAACTTAACCTCCCTAGGGAAGAGAGAGAGATATATTAAATTTATTGAAAGTCATTGCCAGAATCTAACCCATCTAAATTTTTGCCTGAATGTCTTCTGTCTCTGGATGTTTTCGCTAGATTCCTTTCTTTCAGAGATATGATTTTTTGCCAGGGTTAGTGCCATATAAACAGAATGCAATAATTGAAGAAAGGCAGCAGTGCTTAGTTTATTATTAACAATATCAGAATTTAACAAAAAGGAGGTGTCTGCTTAGATGGGACTTCAGTCGCATGCTATTAATTTTATCTAACTCACCTGTCTGTTACTTGTCAATATTGAACTTTATCTTTCATTTAAACAGTCCTTTTTTTCCCCACATTATTGTTTTTCATTCTGGATTTCTGAAGGATATTGCTGAAGTATCCTTACTGAATCCTGTTAGCAAAATGCCTTTGGCTTAGATTAGTTTCCTTCTGTCACACCAAACTCAGGAAACTTGCAGGTGTGTGGCATGGTATCCGACCTCCTAAGGAGCAAGATCTTACCACTACATAGGGCACTACAATAAGGTACCAAAGAGACAGGCCTTTAATTAGTTTTATAGTGAATGTTATACTTACTTTTGGGCACTAAGGTTCTTTTCTTATCCACAGCTCTTTAAATCTTCACCTTGGTTAATGCATATTATTTCTGAGTTATGAATTCTTGGAAGATTCCCTGTGGGGCTTCGTAACATTCTGCCTAGTGCCTTTTGCAATTTACAGGATTTATTAAATTATTCCCTAAGAAATGTTGAGGTTCTCTCAATTGCTGTAACATCCTTTCTACTAGTTACCCTTGGCACTGGATTTGAGCTTTTATATTTGTCTTTTATTCCCCAGTATTTAGCTACTGGGTCTCTAACATTTATTTAAATATGCTTTTTTCCCTCATATTTTTGTTTGACCAAGATCATTCCAAACATGGTGTTGTTCCATCAAAAGGATCTATCAGAAAGAGCATAAATGCAACATAAATGCAAAACAAGAAGGCTTGAAATGCTGAATATTTCACTACTGTTTAGCCTTACAGAACTTTTTCTTTTGTAATCATAAGTTCATCATCATTTCCATTTGTTTTCCTGGGCAGTCAGAAGTTCATACATTTTCTAAGTGAGTGCAAAAACAATGTGTAAATGTTCTGTCATTTTCTATTTCATTTATAGTCTTCCTGAAAAAGGAGGTAAAAGGAGAGTTTTGAAAGGAAGGTTGAAAAGGAAGATGAATGATGGAAGATAAGCCATTCAGTGAATAAATGAGTGGAGAAGGTGGTTAGAAGGAAAACTAAGATAAAAATGACAAATGACAAAAAGAGAAGGTAAACTTGAATGAAAAAATACCTGTGCTATTGAAAGCCTTCACTTAGAGGCTTAGCATATTTACCTTCTGGATGTTTTTAATAGGTGGCACCTGCTCAATTACAAAAGCTTGGTTTTGAACTGGTGGCAGTGATGACTAAATCCACAAAACACATAGGGTGGGTGTCACATAGCTGCTATGGCAGAATTCATGGCTTAGATTTAGCTGATGGAGCTATCTGTGAAATGCGTGGAACAACTTGGTTGCTAAGAACTAGATTCCCAACAGCTGAGCATGATGAAGCAGCTGCCCCAACTGCACATTGGAAAAGTGTGTCCTAGGTCTCACATTTCTGATAGGGCCGTACTTGAACTTTTTTTCCAGCATCTCAGGGCTAGAATGTGCTATCAGTTGATGGCTGAGGCTATTGGGAGGTGGGAGAATGTAGTTGTAAATTGATTGAGGCAGAAAAGAACTTGCATCTTCTGGAGCTGGCCTAGAGACTACACTACTGAATTAAAAGGCAAAGGTATACCTCCTTTGGCTGTTTTCTGCATGCTTTAGGTATTTGTCAAGACTAGTGAACTGACTGGAGCCCTCAGATGATGTACGTGGAAGAAGGCAGGCTTGTGTAAAACGGTTATTGAGTTTTTTGTGCTTAAATTATAGAGTTTCTGAGCACAACCAGAAGCAAAACTTTACACTTACTTGAGAAATACATTTGGAAAATGTAGGTACTTTCAGATGCTTCCAGTTAGATGAGAGAGAATTATAGTCAAAAAAGACATAGGAGACTGAAGTGCCTACACTGGGAGTTTGGTGTGACTTAGGCACTAAATGCAGAAGTGGTTTGAGCTTTGTCAATCATTCTCCCCAATTTTCTGTTCATTTTGGGCTTATCCAAAACTTATCTGGACAATTTCGGTATTTTGGGGGCGTATATAACTAGAGGCATGATTTCTCCACTTATTAAAACCTTTTAAAAATGCATGTTAATAGCTTTTATTTTTTGTAACATAGGAGCTCCCATAAGCATTCATTAAGACTTTCATACCAGTGCTATGTACTCAGCAGATACCTAATAAAAGATACTTCTTTTTTTAAGAATCTAACTTATTATCTACTGTCAGCCTTTTACTTATCTAAAACCTTATTCAAAGGTTTTTGTGGTTTTTTTGTTTGTTTGTTTGTTGGTTTGGTTTTGGTGGTTTTGTTTTTGTTTTTTTTCAAATACAGTTGTTACTTTGAAGCTGTATGAGGTATGCAGTTTGTCTTAATTTGCTGAAGTTATATGTTAGTGAATGGTGAGGCTAAATGGAAATAATACTTCGGCAGTGTAGAATGCTATATTTTTTTACCCAAGTAGAATATTTTTCTCTCTTTTATAACCGTAAGCCCAAGCCTCTACTGCTCTACATGCCCTTATTAACCACTCAGGAAAAAAAATCAATGCATTATAGCAACATTAATAGGTAGGGTTTTTTAAACCAAATAACTACCAGTTTTGATAAAAGCTCCTGCTGTATTGGAAAAATAACGTTTTAAGTAATGCAAATGCAGTGCTCTTAGTAGTGATTTTTGGAGAGAGGAAAGAGTTGCAATTCTGAAGCTGGATTTTCAGAGAATCCTGAGCAGTAATATTCATACAGAAAGGCTTTTAAAAAGGCTTATCTCATCCAGAGACATCCAGAAATTGAAACATCCAGAATTCTAAATTGTGAAGTATTTCCTATAAATCCTCGTGTTAGTAAGTTACACTGTATAATAAATATATGCAGTTGTAAGAAGTAAGAAGTTGCTTGTTTATGGCAAAAATTCTTAAGTGTTTAAAAAGTGCCCTTTCTCTTAGTGGCGGGTTTTTTGTATGGAATACGACACTCTTTTTTCTTTTTTCTTTTTTCTTTTTTCTTTTTTTTCACTCTGAGAGGCAGCATATGAATTTGTGTGGGTGGGAATGGATTATAATGAATTAACACAATAATAATGATTATTTTGGTAAATGTGTCACAGAGGCCTTAGTTGTGTAATGCATTAGTAGGTATTTGCATCTAAGCAGAGACTTGTATGATCGAGTGACTTCAGAAACAGTTACTATTTTCTGAGGAATTTTGTCGGACTCTTCTAACTGGCTTGAGTGAAGGACTGGATAAGGCACCCGTGTGTTTGAAAGGTGCCTGAGAACTGTCTCTTGTATTGTCTCTTTCTAACAGACGATCACTTGTTAAACTGTCTTACCTGCCCTGAAAGGCTGAACCCCAAACGGGAAGATGTGCCTGCATGCTGCCAGATGATTTTTACTGGGGCTCTGTGACAAAATGACATAAAATAAGTCCTCCTTCTTGGCCCTCAGTTTAGGAATATGCTGTATGTTGTTTGAAAATAGTGGAGGATGGGCGCATGACACATTATGAATGGAGAACTAAGTATAAGCCTTCATTGTACGTTAAGGAGAATCTATCAGGAGGCTTTACTGGAAATTTGGTACTTTAGTATAAAAGTGTGAGTTATACAACCTTGTCAAGAGAACATCTGTTATTGGGGTTTTATTTAGAACCATTTTTTAGTCCTACACAACTCAGGTCAAAAACCATGGACCTGTCTGAAGGTTTAATATGAAGGTTCTTAGACAAGGAAATACATGTACAACCATGTATTTCATTTCAGCAACTGTCAGGACATTTACTAACATATCATGGTTTGTATTCAACGTGTATGTAAAAAAGAGATGCCCGAACTTTAGAAGTGTTCCCAAGTGTACTTTTGTTTCTGGAGTAGAATAGGATTTCTTCTGCATTAATATTCTTTAACCAAATAGCATGTGCCTTCTCTGTGTCCTAGTGCATGGTGAAGAGCCTGAGGATGTAAAATCCGAATAAAGGCCATCCCTTCGTTCAGTCCTTTCTCAGGTCTACTGTGAAATAGTAAAGGGAAAAACAGCTCCTGAAGTTGGTGTGCACTTTACAATGTGCTTTATAGGCCTTATCACACCTTTGGTGTGAAGCACTGTGTAATTGGGATGCTATTCCCCAAAATATTAGTTAAATGGCTTAGTACTAGACTATCTGGTGTTTTGCGGTGATTGTAATGGAAATAAAGAAGGAATGAAAAATAAACATAAGTTGTCAGGAACTTTGTATTCCACATAATTATTTCTAGTTAAAATTTATGTAGTAGAACTGCTCACAGAGTTTAGGTAGGCATGTGCAAACCTTCTCTTCCCTAATTTGCAGTTCTTTCAAACAGGGGTTTTAATTTGGACCATTAGTAAAATTGATCCAGATGATGTCCAGATACGTATTTGGATACTTTTACTTACCTGGTAAAAGGTAAGCGGTAATCAACACTTCTCATCTTGATTTATGTATGAGGAAGGGATGGAGAATGGGTGCAAAAAGAGCTCTGCCACAAAAGGACTGAAAATAAAACATTGCCTGTGGAAGCATATAAATAAATATATATACACATATGCAGTCACCTGTTTCTTCCATTAGCCCTTCTCTTACACCATATCCATTTGTCTGATGTTGTTATTTGAGGGCACCATAATGCAGCCCCCTCCGGACTCTTCCTTACCAAGGTGTGTTTCTGAGGCTACTTCCGGATCCCTGATTGAAAGATGTAAGAATCAGAGAGCTATGGCACAATCCCTAAACCTTCTGATTGAAAAACTCCCAGACTATAGTCTATTTACCATGTCCAGAGGAGAGCTACCAGGCTGGTGAGGGCTCTGGAGACCAGGGCATATGAGGAGAGGCTGAGGGAGCTGGGCATGTTTAGCTTGGAGAAGAGGAGGCTGAGAGGAGACCTCATTGCCCTCTACAGCTACCTGAAAGGAGGGTGGAGAGAGGTGGGTGTTGGCCTCTTCTCCCAGGTGTATAATGACAGGACCAGAGGAAATGGTCTGAAGCTGCAGCAGGGGAGGTTTAGATTAGATATTGGGAAGAATTACTTTACTGAAAGAGTGGTCAGGCACTGGAACAGCCTGCCCAGGGAGGGGGTTGAGTCACCATCCCTAGAGGGATTCAAGAAACTTCTAGATGTGGCACTTCAGGGCATGCTCTAGTGGCAGAGATTGTAGGTTGTTTAGTTGGACTCGATGATCTCAAAGGTCCTTTCCAACCATGAAGATTCTATGATTTCTGTGTTGAATCCAAGTACTGCAATATTCCACTATTTTTATACAAATTTTGAAAGCTGTGGATTTTTTTATTTGATCTTTTTCTTTATAAAGAACTCATGATTTAGTTGTTGTGCTTTTATTACTGACACATTAAATATGACATTAAATGCATTAAAAGCAAGTGGAAAATAAAAGGTCTCGAGTCACTTTCACAGCGGTGTGTTGTCTCGTCCACACCAGGAATTACCTGATGTGTTATGGCATAATGTGTGTTTCTTCACCCAAACAACTGGCACATGAAGGTAAAGCTTAAGATTTTTACTGAGGACAGCACAGCCTGGTGTCTGAACAATTCTGTCCTAAATATTTCCTGAACATTTAATAGTGAACAGTTCTTACCTATAAAAATTGGAAGCATATGTTATCTGTCAAATATGTTCTCATAGCTGTAATCATTCTTCGAAAGAAAGCCCCAGGTATACATAAGCTGTTTTTAAATATCACAAATTATTAATCCAATCAGAGACATTTAAAAATACAGTAAAAACTGTAACATCAGTAGACTGATGGTATCCAGTAGATACATTGAAGCAGATGTTTGTAATATTTTGCCTAAAGCTAGAGAATAGCCCGTCTACAGAAATATGAATCAGTATAATTTTTAATGGATTTATACCTCATTAAAAACAAGTCTATTGCCCAAGAGATGTATACTTCACAGTACTTTTAGAAAAAAATATCTTTAAAAGATTATGCTCTTTCAAAAAGCTCTACTTTCATGTCTGACAGACATATTTAAACAGAATTACATTGAAATAACCACACTAAGATGCATTCTTTTTCTGCCTGTATATATTTTTCAAAATTTAACATCTCAAAAGATTCCTTCATCCTGGGACTAGTGGTATTTACTTGTTGAAGGGAGTGTCTTTTAATCAGGCTGATCTAGAGCGCACCTGAGTGGGAACACAGCGGGACCGTTCCCTTGGTTTCAAATAACGTTATTACATATTTTGCAGATGCAGCGTTACTGGTGTGGCAGGGATGCTCTGTCCATTTCAGGGAGGAGGTAAAATGTGTAAAATTCATCACTTTGCTACATACCAGAGTGTCATACGATTTCACAGAAAATCAAGAAATCCAAAGATGAATGTGATAGCTACTTTCTGTACAGGGAATAGTTTATTAGATGATAGTATGATGGGGTTTATGCAAAGACATTACTGTAGCTTTAATTCCAGGATGTAGTTATTAGTGGAGCATTACATTAGCCTTGCAATGAAGTTCCATGCAGATGGAACACAAATACCTGCAAACTACTGGTACCGGGAAATGGAAAGAAGATAAAGTGTCACAAGTGATGGCTCTTTATTTCTTTGGGTTTTTTAAAGCACCAATATATAAGTACTTTACAAAGCAAGGACTATAAAACAGGTTCTGTGCCTGATCATTGTTTTATCTGCCAAAGAATTATGTCTGTTTTATGCTTTCTCTGTTAGCATAAGTTATTTCCAGAGAAAACTGTCTACTATCAACCGCTATAGAGACATAAGAAACACACATGAGTGTAAATTTATTCCAAATAGCAGGTTTAGGTTTTGGTTTTTGTTTTGTTTTGTTTCCTCCTGCCCCGGCTTCCTCCAGAAGATGGTAGTTCAGGGCTGGATAGATAGTGTTGTTATGGTTTTGCTGAAGATTGCAGAATATGATCTGATTTTCCCAAACCATCTGGATTTGTAAAATGAAGGTTTTCCATATCCTCTACCATCCCAACCTGCAAGACAAGTATACTATTTTCCTGTTTTATTAAATGTATTATTTTTATTTATAAAAAGTCAGAGAAAAAAAATATATTTGCTAATGTCAGCTAGATACTGTTGAACTATTTGTACACTGATCAGGAAGGCTTCTTTTCTCTGGAAAATTCTGGCTATCAAAAACAAAGACATGAACATCGAAGTATTTTTTTCTCAGTTCATCAATCTGGAATTTAAAATTTTGTATATTTGCTGTCTGCAAAGTGGCCTGGGACTATTAATTACTTAGGTTGTTTTCCTTAGGGAACTGTATATTTCATTTTTGATGATAGGAGATGTATTCTGTGCAAAAATTACACTTGGGCAAAAATTATATTTTAATTAGAGGAAAATATCTTTTTTTTTTCCCTCAAAGCTAATTGAAGTTAGAATTAGGAAATTATTTAGATATTGGAGAGTAATTAGAATAATTTAGTAAGTTACTGTATGTCAAATTCACTTGCTTGACTTTTTCGAATTATATATATTCTACTTGTTTAAAAATAGAAAAGGGATAAAAACAATAAGCCTCAACTAAGGAAATAAAATGTTAGAAGGTTTTAATTTTGTAGTAGCTACTTTTCCTTAATGCAGATAAAAGATCAGCCTTAGTCATACCTAGTAAGATTTTAGAGTGACCTGAAGAGAATTGTACTGCAAGAAGCAAAGTAACGTTTTTAGAGTGAGATGGTGAAAGAATACTTGAGGTATAATACATAGTACAAAAAGACCTGAAGACTAGGGCCAAAATTTATTCTTTCCCAGAGCGGTGAAGGATGTACAGGTAAGATTTATGTAGTTTCTGAAGGAAGTCATTTACTCCATGAATAAGCACACCTTTCAGACCAGTGAAGTCCAATGAAATTAGAAAATGCACTTGCTGCATTTTGGTGCTTCTTTTTCATTTCCTTTCCTTTCTTCTTTTCTTTTTTACCCCCACATTTTGAAGGGTTGAAGATTAATCTGTCAATCTGGTTTAGGTTGATTTCTTCTATACCTAAGTTTAGGATGGCTATCCCCCACCTGCCCTCCCCATGGATATGCATTCTATACAAATATAAGTGACTTTATCCATTCTTGTTCAATATCCGTTATCCATATCCATTAAAAGTATGTTATTCCTATTGGATGTTGCTTAGTTACTCTGTTTAATAAAGACTGACTCTGGAGTAAACTGAGGGCTGTGATGCTAAAACCATGAAGCTAATAATTTAAGTGTTTGAGAACTGTAAATATTCCTCCCAGATTATACTGAATCCTCTCAAGCTTTGTATAAAAAACTAGGACAATTTGATTAATAGCATCACTGATAACTTTTACAGTAGAGAATTCTGCTTCTATTTGAAGATAAAGTAGTTCTGGTGCTCCGCTGGGCTGAGGGTTCAGGTGAGTAGAATTAAGCATGGCTGCGTGCCAGGTTATCTATGCTGATGCGCCAACTTCCATTCATGCTGCCTGTGTTGATGTCATCATTGAGACATCTCACCTCGGAGGACTGTGAAAGTAGGGAAAAATGAAACTGGGAATGTGCTGCAGTCAAGCACTAGTGAGATATTCGTCCTGCAGAGGTTCAATGAAGTCTTTGCATAAAATCTGAAGGAAAATCATGATGATTTTTTTACATGTGCATGCTGAGTGTTGGAGGAATTATTAGCGAACTATTGAACTAAAATCTGCTAGTAACAAGGGAATACTGCTAGTGTTAGATGTGTTGTGGACAATATGATCCAAGTTAAATGAAGGAGACGGCAAAACAGCAAAGTTTGTCCTAGACTGCACAAAGGGAAAGACGTAAAGGTTTCAGTATCCAGCCCTCATTGCCGCCACTGAAGGGTTTAGGGGGGAAAGAATTATGTTCAGAACACTCCTCTTTCAGCCTGAAACAAAATGTTTAATTTTCATTTCACAAATCTTCAATGAAAGCAAAGCAGCTGAAATGAACTCTGAGAAGAGTTTGCAAAATGAGAAGGCTTTATAATCAGTCAGTGCTTTTTAATTCTGTGTTGTAATGAATGACACTCAAATATGAAGATTTGATTTGACCATGACATCCTGGTCTCTAAATTGGAAAGGCATGTATTTGATGGATGGAC
The DNA here is from genome assembly GCF_028500815.1 of Rissa tridactyla. NCBI lineage: Eukaryota > Metazoa > Chordata > Aves > Charadriiformes > Laridae > Rissa > Rissa tridactyla. Next base: position 6,584,151 of record NC_071497.1, read on the forward strand.
CACTTGGTGGATAAGGAACTGGCTTGATGGCCGCACTCAAAGGATTGTGGTCAACAGCTCAGTATCCAAGTGGAAACTAGTGACAAGTGGCATTCCTCAGGGGTCAGTACTGGGACCAGTGCTGTTTAACGTCTTTGTCAGAGGCATGGACAGTGGGATTGAGTGCACCTTCAGCAAGTTTGCCGATGACACCAAACTGTGTGGTGTGGTTGACATGCCTGGAGGGAAGGGATGCCACCCAGAGGGACCTGGACAGGCTTGAGAAGTGGGCCCTTGCAAACTTCATGAACTTCAACCAGGCCAAGTGCAAGGTCCTGCACCTGGGTCGGGGCAATCCCAGGCACAAATACAGGTTGGGCAGAGAATGGCTAGAGAGCAGCCCTGAGGAGAAGGACTTGGGGGTGCTGATGGACGAGAAGCTCAACATGAGCTGTCAATGCGCACTTGCAGCCCAGAAAGCCAACTGCATCCTGGGCTGCATCAAAAGAAGTGTGGCCAGCAGGGCGAGGGAGGTGATTCTTCCTCTCTACTCTGCTCTGGTGAGACCCCACCTGGAGTACTGCGTCCAGCTCTGGAGCCCTCAGCACAAGAAGGACATGGACCTGTTGGAGTGGGTCCAGAGGAGGGCCACGAAGTTGATGAGAAGGCTGGAGTGCCTCTGCTATGGGGACAGGCTGAGAGAGTTGGATTTGTTCAGCCTGGAGAAGAGAAGGCTCCAGGGAGATCTTATAGTGGCCTTCCAGTACCTAAAAGGGGCCTACAGGAAGGATGGGGAGGGACTCTTCATCAGGGAGTGGAGTGATAGGATGACGGGTAGCAGTTTTAAACTGAAAGAGGGGAGATTTAGATGAGATATTAGGAAGAAATTCTTTGTTGTGAGGGTGGTGAGCCCCTGGCCCAGGTTGCCCAGAGAAGCTGTGGCTGCCCCATCCCTGGAATTTTTCAAGGCCAGGTTGGATGGGGCTTTGAGCAGCCTGGTCTAGTGGGAGGTGTCCCTGCCCAGGGCAGGGGGGTTGGAACTAGATGATCTTTAAGGTCCCTTCTAACCCGAACCATTCTATGATTCTATGATTTGTTCAATATCCTATTCTGTTTGGGGTGATTTCAACCCCAATGCCTATTTTCCTCGAGAACTTTCAGGTTAAAAGATATTTCAAGGTATAATTTTATCATTTAAAGACAATTCACTTTGAATGAAACACTTCAAAGTTAGTACAACGTGAATCTAGCTGTCTGACCCTCAAATAAGTTTTCTTATCACCCCTCTTTAGCACCGTCCCATGTTTTTGTTCACTTGGTCTTTCTGATTGGAATCATAAGAATTTTATACAGTGCGGAATCATTCTGAGAAGGGGGATTGGGAGAGACTCCAAACTATAATTCCGTGTAGCACATTTAGTGAATTTCTCTGGTAAGTACAGGAGCTCTGTTGATATCCAAGCTACAGATTGGACTGAGCATAAACTTTAACTGGCATCCCCTATATCATGCTCTGCGAGCCATTGGTAAGAGCGGATGCTGGCTTTGTTGTTGCATTCTGCGAATTACATCATGGCATTTCCCCCCTCCCAGCCAAAAAAACTGCAAAATTATTCTGGATTCTGTAGAAATGTGGTGCTTTTTTTACCTGAACTTCTCACTGATTAAAAACAACAGAAACCTCATGCAGCAACAGGCTTTTGTATGAACTCAGTTGAAAAGGGGGTTGAAGATAGCAGTGGTGAAGGAAATTATTCTTTGCATGAGTGCCAACATAAAAAAAAAAAAAAAGCCAACATATGAAAAATGTGTAGAATATTAGTTGGAATTGCAATTATGCCAAGAAATGGTGAATGATTAGGAAGGAGGTTTGAGTTACAAGTTGGAACTGAAGATGGGGCAAGATTGAACTAGACACCACCACAAGGAAGCCAGTTGAACTAATGTAAAATATCATTTTCCTGTCTACATCCATCCATCCATCCATGCATGCATCTCACTCCATGTTTAAAAGCAAGAAGCACCAGGAGTGTTCACACCTCTGGTCTTTCACAAAGGATGGGAAATTTTAATTAAATTAATCACCAATTAATAAGTACTCTCTAGAAGGATAGGGTAACTCTATCTCGGTATGTCTTAAATTCGAATGTGTTAAACAACTGTGGATCTTCTACTCACATAATTTGGTAATGCTATAAAACCCATAGAAAATGGAACTTGGAGAAAATATCCTCAAATTATACTTTCTAATGGCAACTATCCCCTTTTCCCCCCAAGAAAAAAGAATGAGAAACCTCCATGCCCCAAGGTAGAAAATACTACACATTCTATCTATGTTAATCTACCAGCAGTGACTGGTTTTGGCCTTACAACACCAGCCAAAACCATAAAGTGCTGCTAAAGTATTAGAAGAAACTGAAAAATGAGTAAATAATGTATTTGTGTTTCAAAGTTTTTTCTGACAGAAGTCCCAAAGAAATTGGTGGAATTCATAGCAGTGAAAAATTACCTGTCAAGTGTATATTTTGTGTTGGTTTACTTAGTGATTATGAAAACTTCCAGTTTGTCTGTGAATGAGTCACTGCTTTCAGGGAGATTTCGTGACAGCTGAAGGCTTGACTATTTTAGTTGTCAGAAGACAGAATCCTTATTAAACTGGCTTGAAGGACACACAACATTTGTAATGTGAGACAAATCCCCACAGTGGTGTTCCTTACTTCTGCTCTAACAGTTTCATGAAAGTTAGAAACTTGCAAATATGTTGAATGCATAAACAAGTACTTTATCTTGATACGTCTTTATAATGGCTGGTCTGTTCTCATTTGCACTTCTGCAGACAGTGTTGTTCCTAGTCATGTGTAATTTGCTGTAGTTCACCAAATTCAGTAGAATTATAGGGAAGTACATCTGCTCAGTTCGCCTTGTTGATGTCAGTAGGGTTACCCACGTGGTCAGTTCTGCTTGAACCTTTCATCATGTTAATACCAAAAAATGTGCACAATGCTGTAAACAATCACATTATACCTTGTGGACTAATGCCCAGTGAAGCTTCACAGTATAGGCAGGAAATTCCCACTCCAGAAGGAAGTGCGGGAGAAATTATTTCTGCTTTAAAGAGAAGTTAAAATCAGATTTACTGTATGACACCTACTCAACATTGACTTGTGATACAGAAAGATGTTAAATATTATTATGGAAACATCATAATTATTATTGCTGTTGTTCCTATTATTATTATAATCTTGAAATGACATTATGACATAGTTTCTTCAACAAGCCTTTCTATCCAAATAATTTATGCTTTCACCTTTTGGTTCTCAGATGGGTCATTGGCCACTTGTTTTTTACAATGATAAAATATTTTCCGGGGCAAAATTTTAGGTGACTGAATATGTTTAGACATACTAACCTTGTTTAAGGATTAATTTCTGCAGCATTGGAGGATAATAGACTTTTGCTCCCGTATAATCTCCATTGCTAGACAATTTAAACTGCCCAGGAGCTATTTTTATTTTCATGGTATACAAGATAAATTACTACAATCAGACTAGTAGGAAACCAATTACATTATGCATATGTATGAAAGCAGTTGAAAATATCCAAATAAATGTTTAAACTTTTTTTTTTCTTTGGCAGTTAAGATTCTGGAACTGGCAGAACAGAAGCTTTTTGTTGTTTATTGTACAAATAAAATGAGTTTCAGTGTCTTTCCTTTTTAAAGAATTATTAAATTTTATTCTCTTTATATGTAATTTTACTTACTTAAAATATTCAGAAATTTTATATAGTCTCTGCGATAGAAAAATCTCTTCAAAATTTCTGACACTATAAATCACATAATCCCCCAAATGCTGATGTGATTGAGAAAGGGAAATTTGCGACTCAGTCCAATACAATAGTTTAAATACCTGAAGAAGAGTCATAAATGCGCTGACCTGTTCACTAGCATGGCAGGTGTTCAACCCTTTCTACTGAGTGTCTGGGTAGGGTATGGCATCTCTAAGAGGAAAATCACAAGTATTTTTGGAAACAGTGTTTTAAAATCATTCTCGGTACCTGTTTACAGGCCCAAATATTGTGATTTTGCTATGCTACTTTAATTTTCTTGGTTTGCTGTATACTCATGTCACCGTGTTTTCTGCCACTTGTCATATATATAAAAATATATTTATAAAATATATATGAATTTCTAAAAGACTACAAAGTTAGTATCTGAGCAAACCTTGCAATGTTCTACTATTGGAATGCATAAGAAATTTGAAGTGAATGAGTCTTGGCTTTGTCTCCCATGATAAAAGTTCCCAGCAATGCTAAAGAAATTAGGGTTCTGTCTCTGGAACCATTGTATGCTGAACTTTGTCTTTTTTTTTTTTAAATATTTTTTTTAAATGGTAGTTTACTACAAGTTCAAAAAAGCTATTTTAGGTAGACAATGAGTAAAATATTCTGTTTAAAGGAGTGGTGAGTATTCAAGCCCAATGTGTTTGTTATGAAACTCTTCAGAATTAGAGGCAAAAAAAGTTGTAAAAAAATAACACAAATAATTTTCACACACTGAAAGGTTTTCTGCATTATTGTTTTTGAAATGGCTCCATTCCCGGGCTCCATACGTCATGACAGTAGGCTTGTCATGACCATTGTGTGCTATATTAAGAGAATAATATACTCTATTCTTTTTAAACTTATTATCTTTTACCTGTATCAAAGCCGTGTTGTGATGATAGCATTTATTATTCTGGGTCTAGATTTGCTAAAGAACTGAAAAATATTCAAACTGATCACTCTTTTTTTTAAGGTATTTTAAGAAACATTACAGTGTCATGCTGGAACTAATTTCTACTTTATAATTTCAATTAAAAATATAAGAGACTCTGGCAGCCATTCCGAGTAGATGAGGCTGCCCATGGCCGGTGTTTTTAAGCTTTTAATTTTCTTGGGTCTTTTTTTTTTTATCTTTTAAAGAATTTAAAAAATGAAACAATTTGCGTATTTGCCAAAAACTTTTGTTAAAAAATGTGTGCTAAACATATAACCCTTCAGCGGTTATGGCAGAAAGTGAAATACCTACATTCCCAGGAAAGATAAATTTAAAATAAAATTTCACCTCACTAAAATTGGTAGCAAATTATCTTATTTTTATTTTTCAGTTAAATCTGCATTCCTTCCCCTTCTACAGGATTAAAAAAAAGTTCCTGAGTGTGCACCACCCCTGTGCAAGTCCTTCATCTCTGACATCCTTCTCTGCAAAGCCCTTTGCCTTTGAGATGTATCTTGCTGATGTAATTAATTCTGTGTCGGAATTAGCTGCGTGCCTTGACTGCTAGCCCTAGACCTCTTCCAGTCACGATTTTCAGCGTTGGAACTGAGGATCTGGTTCCTCTGACTACACCTGAACTCCTCTGTGACTTTGTGTTATCTGCGGAAAATGGGTGTTAATGTTTCCCTTCTCCTAGGAGTTGTCTTGCTGGCTGGCTAGCTTGTTATTATCTTAAAAAATGCATTTGTAGTATGAGCTAGCATCTCCCGATATTAAAGAATGTAGTCTGTTTAGCTTTTTAGTTTGGGGATGTTTTTTTGGTTTTTGTTTTTTTTTTTTTTTCATCTTCCTTTCTTCTTAACACCATTTCTTAGTCTGAACTGTGACAATGTTATTCCAAACTGTTACTGATGGTTTCTGGTACCCATGGGCTACAGAGTGCTTAGGAAAAAACATGCATTTCTAATGGGAATATAAATAACCAGTACATTGGATAATAAACTACTTAGGGACCAATGTGGTGTCAATGAAGTCAGGGTTACGTTTTACCCCCTTCCAGAGCTTAATTGCCTTAATCAGAGATGACTGGAAGTGTATAGTCCAGTAGTTGAACCTGAAAGTATGTGCCTGAAGGTGTGTGCCTCTTGTACATTTTTAAGACGAGAGCAAGACCCACGCTTTTCTTTGCTCTTGTGGAGGTGCTGGTGATGCCAACTCCAGTCCCAGGAGGGGAGACCCAGACTTAAGTTCCCTCCTTTACTGAAGGCACTTAAGTAGACTCTTTTCTCTAATGATGTGTTGTGATTTACTTACCTAAATACTTAGGTAATTTTTTATCAGTACAAATCTATTAAAAGTACATTGTATCACTAAGAAAACTCTAGGTAGGAAACGTACAAAATGTGCTGCTTCCTATTAACCAGATACCAATGCAGTTAGGTTGTAGTACCTCTAAAATTAATTGCAAAGCATCCTCAAGGTACTGTCAACTTCAAACAGATCTTCAGGGGACATGCAATGGAATTTGGAAATCAGAAATTGTGTTCCTGTTTCCAAAACTGGGAACTGTGCCCTTTTGTCCTTTGTAACAGCAAGGTGAAACAGAAAGCTATGTTAATCATCTCTCACTTCTTTGGGACCTAACACCCATCCCGTGCAGAGAGAGAAAGGGGTACAGGCTGGCTCTTTAGGGCAAAATGTGTAGAATTCATGAGTGTACCTTGAGTTATAATCAAGACAATCCTCTGGTAGGAATACCTGGGGAGCACTGGTGAACTTCGTTCCCTGAGGAGAGGGCAACATCTGAACATGGTTTTCTTCACTTTTTATTCAACGTAGCTCTTTACCTGTAGGGATGGACTGGAGTCTGTCAATGGACGTATTTGTGGCAAAAGCCATGTATCCAACACTGTGCACAATTTTTGCCCAGAGGATTGGAAATATGTAAAATATATTCAACCTGACTTTTATTTCTGTTAGTACGATATGATATTAGTACAATATTTTTTCCACTGTTCCAGAAGCAGCGTCTATGGTACTGGCTTCTCTTAAGTGTCATAAACCACGTAGTCTTTATGTTGTTTGACTAGCTAGTCTAGGGGCATTTTTTTTTTTTTTGTTAAAGTTATGAATGCCTATAAAATGCGGTTGTTTAGTTAAATGTGCTCACTCACATCATGTTCTGAAAAGATTATTGATACTCTCTGGCCTCTTGCTGTGTTATTTTACAGTGAAGTGAAAAGCACGGTCTGTCATATCTTGTGTGTCTAACCTAGTTTTGTTCACATCTGGAAGTGATAGATGTACTGCATATAACAAGCTCAAAACTGACAAGAAGAAAAGCAGGGTGTTATTTTAAAAACTGCACAAAACTGATGAAACCCTCTGAAAACTGTCGGATAGTGGGAAAGAAGCTGGCTGCTGTTTCATATCTGGAAAATGGTGTTAGAAAAGGAAAATATTTGGTCCTTACTGGAAGCTGATGTGCAGTGGTAGAGGTGAAACTTCTTGGGGAGTAAAATGCAAAAGATAATGGCAAGGAATTAGGGCCTCTCTACTGCAAGATAGTCTAATTCCGATAGACTGGGCTTGTAGTAGAAGAAAAGCGCACTTTAAGCAATCTAAGGAGGAGTTATCATCTATAATTTGTACCTTTCCTTTGGTCAGATCCTGCTGAGCTTGCACTTGGCTGTGTATCCTGCCAGTTTGTGTGGCAGTCTCAGCACACATCCTGATGCCCTAGGAGACACGGTACAGAGGCCATATCAGCCCACAATCAATTTGGCTGGGGTTTCTTCCTATTTCACTTATTTCTTTGCTTGTACCTGTACTGATATGGTCATCTTCTTTTATACATAATGTGTTTCTCACATTCCATTGTTAGTGGCTAGCAGGCAAGAAATCATATAGGAACTGTTGCATATGGAAAATACAGAAGATATTTTGCTCTAAATAAACGGTGCCAAGCCATTGGTCTTGGGACTAAGGGATCAAGTGGAAGTCAAACTGTCACAGGCATCTTTTAGGACAACCTTCTGTACCAAAGGGACTCTGCAAAGGATGGAGTCTTTGTGCTCAGGGTTTTTGATGGTAAGGGAATCCTAAGCGGATACTGTGGAAACGGGCAAAAAGATGCGGAGGTAGATGATGGCTGTAACAAACTAATACTTTTGGAAATGCACTCCATCAGAGCAGCAGGTTTACCTCATCCTCTTCTCTTGATGATCCCCTGCAATCACATTAACCTTGTGCTTCACCAGCCCTGATTGCCTTTAGTCTCCGGGAACATCAATTTGCCAAAGAACTCCTCAGCTGCAACTTCTTCCCACAATACAGTAAAAACAGTTGCCTGTGGGAGTCATGCTCCTTTTATCTTTCCAAATCAAGTAGGAGGTTCATCCAATACCAACCTAATCCTGTTTCTCAAGCCCTATAATAGCGCTTTTGAACTGAAACTACACAAGCTGTAGAATTGAAATTATCTGCGAGCCTTCCTCCAAACTCCACGGACTGATATGTAGGGAAGAAGGATTTTGTTATTGTTTTTTTAAATATTAAGGGGGGGTTATTTTTGTCAAAAGTATTGTCCTGCCATGAAAGCCCATCTTTCATTCTTTTTATAATTCATAGATTTATAAGTCATGTATAAAAAAAATCCTGCCTATAGAGAAGGAGTGCCTTAGGCAGGTAAGATGTGGCATTGAAATCATCCATACAGCAAAAAAAATTGCAAAGAAACGAAAGCAGGAAAAATGAACCTGCATTACTAAAACATGCAGTGTTTTCCTTGTTTCCCCACAGGGCAATGCCATGTGCTGCCATTTGCATTTCCCCAACAGTGAAACCACAGCAATGTAAAATTAATAAGAGTATACAGAGCGTGTTTAACAAACGCTGACACATACCCTGTGGTGACTTGGCTTCCAACATTTTGCTTGGAGTTGATAGAAGTGTACAGAGCTTACTGGAAAAAAAAAAAAGTCACATAATATCTGTAAATAAATGAACAAATCCCCACAGTCCAGCAGGTTTTGGACAGGTCTGGAGCTGTCATACACTGCAGGTCACTCAGAGTAGTAGGTAAAGTGTGTATCCAATACATGTACCGTCTGGTAGGGCTACCTGGTGGGTCCTTGTTTGCTTGGGAACATCTTGAGGACTGATTAGTCCATCCTGAAAGTCTCCAAACTATTTTTTTCCAGTCTCTGTAGAGGTTCCCTTTGCTGTCATGATTTTGGCACACAGCAGAGCACACAGTTCTTATTCAATTGCCTTAAGCTGTCTAGATCACAACTACCTACTCTGTATCTCCCAGAAGTATGCATACCGTCATCTTGAAATTTTTGATGTCCGAAAAACCAAATATTCAGAGAAATATTTAGTCAGATAAAGCATTAAACTAGTGGAAAGCATTAGCAGTGTTAATTCTTATATTCTTACCTGTCCTAGTGTGCTATTTTCATCTGTCAGATTCCTTCTTGCGTGGTGAGTTTTTCTAGGTTATCCTACAACATTGTGCATAGATCTGTACGTTCTATGATATTCCACTAGTTGTTGGAGAAAAGTACAGAAAGTTGACTTTCAGTTTGTGAAATTTATTACCTATTGTGCTACATCTCATGCAAAAATAATACGTCTTTCAGTTGTTTCAAGACAGTTGGAAACACTCTTTTTTACAAAGCATACAGGTTTTTTTCAAGGAATGTCTAATGGATATACAACCCTTAGTCATAGCAGTATCTGTAGCCAATGTATTGAGCTCCAAGGAGGGTAATTACTAAATGTAGTAAACAGGACATGCAGATTTTTCAGATGGTTTTGAACACGTACTTCTAAAGAGAGATGTAAGCTTTCAGAGCATTGGTAAACTCTGTGTTGGCTGGTAGATCCTGAAGACTGTCGCATGGAGTCAAGTTCCTATAGGCATCCTTCTTAATGCTGCCTATCAATATTACTACTTATGTGCTTCGTTCTCTCAGTCCCATTGTTTTAGATAAAGTGTTCTTGCAGCTGAATTGCTCATTAACACAGCAGTTGATTAATCCAGCTGCAGTCCTTTCAGCTGCACAGTTGGCTCTTTCAATTAGCAGTTGTTGCTTAAGAAGGTGTGAACTGTGGATTGTATGAGAGAAATCATTGGACTTTTATAATAAGACACATACTTTGTTAGAAATTTTACTCTAAGCTGAGAAGACAATAACCCTCCAAAACAATCTTCATAAAATTTGGAGTCGTAAGACAGCACAAAAATTGAAACACATAGTTATAACAGGGAGAGCGTGTTTCAGAGGAAGACTCCTCCTCCCCAACTAAATGAGGGAAATGACTTGTTTTGAAGTAAAAGCTGAATACTTACTGGGTTGTGCTTACTAACTAATGAACAAAGCAATTGCAACAAGGCCTTTTAGTTTGAGGTAAATCCCTCAGTTAGACAAGCTGTCAGTCAATACCTCACTTGAGTCATTAGCAGTTCGAGAAATCCCTGTAATAATTAGAAATAAGTATGTGTTAAAGCTGAGAAGCATTACCTAAAAGCATATGGCATCCTCCAAATCTATCATGTTTAGGAGAGAAAAAAAGAGAATCCTGCATCTAGTATCTTGAACTGGGAATACTACAATAATACAATATTCAGAAATGATGTTTCTCGTTTGTTTTGATTTAGTGCTTAATGAAACCCTCTAAATTTTGACTATCTGGTAATGCTAATCACTCATCAAATCAAAATCCTTAACTATACCTGCAAAATGTTTAGAACTGAGTGGTTTGGGTTTTTTTTTTAACATTCAAGTATAATCTGTATCCAATTTTCTGTTTCTACAGTGCAGATAAAATCATGGTGGTGGGTCAGGCTTTGAGGAATTGGTTTGCCTGATATTTGTGGTTTTGAACTTTTATCTTAACCGGAGCAAGAATGTCTCAATTTGTACTTCTAGTCACCTCTGAAGGAACCACTCACTAAACATGTATAAAGTCTTTGCACAATAAAAAAATTTTGGAAGAAAAAAATAGCTGGAAAAATGTGTGTTACTGTCTGCATTATAAATTTCTTAGAAACGTAGCTCTTACATATCTCTGAAAGTCTCACAAGACTATTCTTTATAAAAGCATTTTATAAAAGGTTTTTTTGAGCACCCAAAGCATACAGTATTAGTAATTCCAATATAGTATTAATTATGAAAAACTATTCATAGGTGCTGGGCACATCCTATACCCTCCCCTCACAAGCACATACCATTCAAAGAGGTGAAGAATGAATACAGTGTTTAGAGCAAATTAATATATAACGGCTGCATGGATATATTTTGGCTATTTTCCGTTGGAAAAAAGTTTGCGCACTCACTTCACGTTTACAAAGCAAATATCCTAGAGGGGAACTTTAGAAATCACTGTGAGAACCAGACGTTTAGAGGTGACGAAGAAAGTACCTAAGCCATCTGGTTCCTTTAACTATTTTGTCTCTTCACAAGAAATGTTACCAGCACTCACGAAGTGAACCTGTTGCAGTTTGAAGATCTTGGTGATGGGCCAAAGGCAGTGTCAAACTTCTGTAATTCATCGTTTATTTAGGAGAACTTTAGACTACTTAGTATCTGAGTCCAGTAAATTTCCTGATGCTGACCTGAAAGGTGGGGTGCCTTAAAAAGAGTGTGGTCAGCAGGTGGAGGGAGGTCATCCTCACCCTCCGCTCTGCCCTGGTGAGGCCACATCTGGAGTGCTGTGTCCAGTTCTGGGCTCCCTGGGTCAAGAAGGACAGGGAACTGCTGGAAAGATTCCAGTGGAGGGCTATGAAGATGATCAAGAGACTGGAGCACTCTCTTACAAGGAAAGACTGAGAGGCCTGGGTCTGTTTAGCCTGGAGAAGACTGAGAGGGGATCTTATGAATGCTTATCAATATCTAAAGGGTCGTTGTCAGAAGGATGGGGCCAGACTTTTCAGTGGTGCCTGGCAGCAGAACAAGGAGCAAGAGGTACAAACTGGAACACAGGAAACTGCCTCTCAACATGAGGAAAAACTTCTTTACTTTGAGGGTGGCAGAGCCCTGGCACAGGCTGCCCAGAGAGGTGGTGGAGATCTGAGGTTCTCTGGAGACATGCAAAAACCCACCTGGACACGTTGCTGTGCAACCTGCCCTAGGTGACCCTGCTCTGGCAGTGGGTTGGACTGGTTGATCTCCGAAGGTCCCTTCCAACCCCTATCATTCTGTGATTCTGTGATTTAGCAGTAACAGTTGTGGAAGTGGTGCAACATACTCTTAGTAGTTGTAACTGAGCATACAAAACATAAGGATATGTTAATACTTGCATCTTAATTTCCAAATACTGATTTACCTAGGCAACATTTCAGAGTTTTAACCTTGCTTATCTCTACTACCTTGAAAACATATGGGTAGAAAGCTAACTGTAAACAATGCACAATGCTAGCAAGTCTGCCTCGGTAGCTGAAATGTTTATGAAAAGTGCCATTTCTAGAATTTCTGCTTGCTACATTTTTTTCTGTGGAAATTTCCTAAGTGTGTGAATGGCAACGAATTTTAGCAGAACTCTCCCATATAGAGCTGTTAGAACATGCCATGAAGACGTATTAGATTTCAAAGGGTCATTTCATGTGATCTCTGTCTGAACTTTTTGTTTACCTTGTGCTTTGGAATTAGGGACTAGCATCCTACTGTGTAATATCTGCTGTACGTGCTTAATCACAATCATGTATATTTTTGTCTAGAGCAGCAAGGACAAAAATCTCCCATTTGTTATCTGTTCCATGTTAGGGAAATATTTTACCATTCCTATAACTTTTTCTTCTTTACAATGGTGAAGGGAATATTTACATTACCACTTTAAAAAAACCAGTATACTTCTCCCTATTCTGCGTAGGAGAATAAAAGCAAAGAGATATTTTTCCTCATCATCTTCTCAGGCTTCATATCAGAAGACCTCCAGAGAAAGTGCTAAGTGAATATAGTCTGCTTTCCATGCCAGAAGCTCAGCCGAGGTGTTTGGGAATGGAAGATCATTTTCCCTCATTTACAGCCAGGTGAGTCTTTAATGATTCTCTAGAAACTGCTATTTAAATTTATAAGGTACGCTCCTTTTCTACTGGAGAGAAAGTCACTGAAATTACTTGCTCTGTGTGTAAACTCAGTTGTAAGCCAAATTCTGTTGCTTTTCATTAAAGCAAATTCTGTAAGCCATATTCTGTTGCTTTTCATCCTTCCCCAGCCAGAAGATGTTGATGAAAGTCTGGTAACTCCTTTCTTGTAGTACGTCTGTAATTTGACAATAGGTGCATTTGCATGAAGACCTGAGCTGTGGAATAAAATTTTGAAATTTTCCTTTTTTTTCCTTTTTTTTTCCCTATGTTCTACCTCTTATTGCCACATCCTTCAAACCTCCAAGTCTGTCTGTAATTGGAGGGATAGAAAACCTAACAGAATTACAGTAAATAAACATACTGTTCAGGTGGTTTAGGACCTCATTCTACAAAGACTTGCACACATTTTGCTGTATTTGGAATAATAAAAAATAAGGCAATTTAACTGTTTACAGCATCTGGAATTACCACATTCGGAAATGTTGAAGGTGATTAGGAATGCAATTATTGAAAATTCCCACAGATTTTTGGGCCTGAATCATCTTCCCAGATGTGTAACAGTGATTTAAGTTCAACAGCAGGGAATCAGTTTTCTGTTTCTCTGGCATGGAAGGGGCTTCATTTTGTTTTTAAGTGATTATTAACAATAAAATAGAGTGGTATCAAATGAAAAAGAAATGGTGATTGAGCAGGTTGGCACAAGAAATAGGCATGAAGAAATCTTAAAAATATTTAGTTTATTATTTTTAAGTGTAAATTTCATTGTATTTTTTATAATAGAGCTAGTGGCTGATACATTAGATATAGATCTAGTCTTATATTAACTGACTTTTAGAAATTTACTTAATAAAATACGCCTTCAAGGAGGATATCAGCCACACAAGATGTCTATGAGCTCTGTAGAACCATATTTTGTAAAGCACATTGATCTTTCATTATAATCATTTCTCTTAACTCCAAAGAGAATAAAAACGAGTCTTTAATCACGTTTGATTTCTTAAGAGAGACGGCAAGAGAGGTGAACAAGAGTCAGCTTCTCAGTGGTTTTTACTCATCGAGTCATGCAGACGGTTCCAATCCTACCCACCTCTCTGATGAAGGGATTCTCAGTATTTCAGAGAGGAAAATGACCTGTAAGAATCACAATGAAAAGTAGCTATTCTGGAGTGGAACCTGGAGCACTCAGGCCACCAAACAGGGGCACAAGCTTGCTTTTGCAGTTTTTGCGGCACTACTTGACTTGACTTAGTCTTTCTACTAAACACACAGAACGTTCTCTCTCACCTACAAAACACTACTCTATGCATTAGTAACATTTATTGTACTTCAGGTAAAAGAAGTTAAACATTGCTGCAGAGCCATGGCTTTATCACATCACTCCAGAGCTATTGGAGGTCTGAAGCTTCCTCAACTCTTTTCTCCTCTGTCCCAAAGCTTCTTTTACCTATCCTTCCATATTTCCAGGAACGATAACATGGTTTTTGTTCAAGTTACCTGTACTGAACTTCCTGAACAAAAAAGTTTGTAGCCTGCCCCTGGTATTTTTTCCTCTTTGACAGATAATTCTTAGGCAAATACCGACTTGACCCTTTATGTGAAATTGTCATAAGGTACAGTAAACGAAGACCTGGCAGTTATGTGCACATATGTTTCCATTAGTTCTGCCAATCATTTCTTCAGTTTTAAATGCCCAAATAAACTCTGCAGTTTGCCCACATGAAGGGCATATGTCATGCGTATGAAGCATGGCTGGTTGTTCTGGCTTGTATATCAGGACTTTTTGGTCCAATGTTTTGAGGGAATGGTGAGTACACGTATGTGGAAGTTAAATGAAGATGATGTTGGGAAATGTTGATATTTTTAACAGCTTGAAAAGTTTCCATCCTCTTTTGTAATATGGCCAAGAAGTTTGACCAAAGCATATCTGACATATTGGTGAGATTTTTTCGCATTGGCAAAGGCAGCTGTTCTGAGTTTGGAAAACAATGAACAGCAATGCAGAGAAATGTGACATATTTTATTTTTTTTCTTTAAAACAAGTTAAGGAAGACAGTGGACTGCAAGGGGCAGAGGAAATAATGAACAGACCTGTGAGGCAGGTTTAAGATGTAATCTACCAACAGATGTGGTATCTCTCTAAACTGCCCTGTCTTTATCTTGCAGATGTATAAAACATCCAAAAGTGCAAGACCAGTCTGCTTTTCTAGTCATTCACATAGCATGTTTTACAAGGCAGCCATGTCCCAGAACCCTTCACAGCCAGAAACTGCAATACAAGGAGCCTTGGTATATGTAATAATTTCAGATACAAGTCTTAAAAATATGGGAAATATTACCATTTAGAAAAGAGAGATTCTGTTGTTTGTTTGTTTGTTTTAGAGATGTATTAGCACAAAGTGAAAAGATAGATTTCATCAAAAACAAGGCATCTCAATATTGTGCAACATTTTTGTCGTTGAAAAAGGTAATTTACCAAAATAGAAACCTTTCATGAGAAAGTGCTCATTTCAGTTAACTTCTCAGCAAATGTTTTTAAATTGTTTTCATTTTTTTAATATCATGCATTTGCCTTGTCGCAATGGAAATTTTGATTGTGTTACCTGAAACAGAATTTAAATGTGTGATACTTAGAAATTTAATGAGAAGTGAAACTGTGGTCTTCACAAAAATCCATAAAATTGAACAGTATTATTTTGACATCGGTTGAACATTCAGATTAATTCACATTGGAAATATACTTGTTGTCTTAGTTCAGGAAATCTCATCTCAACTATTGGTCACGAGAGGAAAAAGCCTTTTCCTGCTGAGTGCCAACATAACATCTGTTTCAGAAATGGTGGTCCTAACACATCTGTGTCCTATGCAAAGAATGGAGCATTTCAGAGTCTCCATGTAACAGATCTGTCCTGTGGCTAATAAGCCAATGAATTCAGTACTGATTTCAAAAGGATAAACTCCTTGGCTTCTATTTCACCACATTCCAGCAGGATTGGGAATAGTCAAGATACAAAAAAGGTCATGGGGCTTCTATTGTACTTCATTTCGTAAGCTGAGTTTTCCTGTCTCTTTCATGCCCACTTTCTGTTTTCTGTGAAGTGAGATAATTCTTTAAAGAGACCAAGGTTACTCATTCCAAGGTTACTAATTCAAACTTGGCCTCAGGGCAGCTTCCTGGATAAAGCTTTGTCATAGTTTAACCCCAGCCAGCAACTAGAACCATGCAGCTGGCTCCCTTCTCCCCACTCCCAGTCGGATGGGGAGAAGAATCAGAAAAAATAAGGAAAACTCATAGCTTGAAATAAAGAGAGTTGAATAGGTAAAGCAAAAGCCATGCACAAAAGCGGAGCAAAACAAGGAATTAAGTCACTACTTCCCATTGTCAGGCAGGTACTCAGCCATCGCGAGGAAAGCAGGGCTCTATCATGCGTTAAGGTTACTTGGGATGACAAAACACCATAACTCCGAACGACCTCTCCCCCATCCTTCTTCCCCTAGCTTTATATATGGAGCATGATGTCATATGGCATCTTTGGTCAGCTGGGGTCAGTTGTCCCACCTGTGTCCACTTGCAGCTTTTTGTGGACTCCCAACCTGCTCGCTGGCGGGCTGGTGTGAGGAGCAGAAAAGGCCTTGACTGCTTAGCAGCAACCATAAACATCATTGTGCCATGAATACCACTCACATCCTAAATCCAAAACACAGCATCACACCAGGTCCCAGCAAGAAAGTCAACTTCCCAGCCAAAACCATGACAAGCCTAGACCCTCATGTATTTTACTGCCAATTTATTCTACATTGTCTGCAGGTGGTTGCCTTTGATTTGTAGGTTAAAAGAAATTAATCCAACAGTACTGCTTTATAATAATTTACAGCACTCTCTATTTGAATTACAGATGAGATAATTGTGTAAAAGTGACTTAGGATCACAAAGCTTATAAATTTTTAATCATTTTATATTTTCAAAGTTATAGTGTATTGTCTATTTATATTAGCTTTAAGTTAATTCATGTGGGCAGCAATCATGCTTGCAGTTGTCTAGGTAAATAAAATAGTTGCCATTAATATATGTATCATTTCCATATGTATGCCATATTGTTTATACAGGATTGGACAGAATAATGCTTGGGGAAAAATGGGTAATGACATAGAATAAATT
Organism: Rissa tridactyla; assembly: GCF_028500815.1. NCBI lineage: Eukaryota > Metazoa > Chordata > Aves > Charadriiformes > Laridae > Rissa > Rissa tridactyla. The sequence continues at coordinate 6,601,134 of NC_071497.1, forward strand.
TAAAAAAGTAAGAGAGATACATAATTACAACTTTCATTTTGAGAAGAATGCATAATTAATTTAATGGTTACACATCTGTGGATGGCTAAGAATGCAACTAAATAATGACACATCATGTAAATAGAGCAGAAAATAGCAGGATAGTTGTAGTGAATTAGTTGCTACTTTTGCATTCGCCAACATCCATTTTATCTTCATTAAAGACCAGGTGTGTATATGTTAGTATTATCAGCAAACGAAGACCTTTCCTTTTTGAGTCCAAATTTATGTCTGGTTCAGCTTGCAACGGCTTAAGAGTTTCTTTCAGGTGTATGTTTTGTAGCCTGTGTAGAACCACATTTATGGTCAGTGTCTAATTTTCTTTAGACAATTGTTCATCTGAAAAACAAACCAGAAATCGTTATCTCAGCTAGCCCCTGCACCACCTGTTTCCAGCAACTGAACACCCTGGTTATTCCATCTCGAAGACTGATCTTTCAGTTGGTGTGATAAAATTCTGATCTTTTAGTGTGGCATTTTGGGATTTGATCCCTAGTGACGGTTGGTTTCTGTATGTCTGTGGGGATGACAGGTTCAGTCAAATAGAAGTGCATGCATTTGTATTTGTGAACATTTGTAGTGCTCTCTATAGAGAGAATGACTGTGGTTTTCCAGCTGGGAATAAAAATATTTAGCCTGTAATTTCACTGAAAATTAAGCAGATGTGCACATCATGGACCCATTCGCCATCGTAAGCTTTTCCATCTTTCTGAAAAGTCAGCGACAGCTAAGGGTAATGAGCAACTACGGGACTGTGCCCTTTGTTTTCTAGCAAATTAACTTCACAGAGACACCATTTCCTTTTCTTCTAAGCTGGCCGCTGAGCTTTAGCCACATTATCTGCTGCAAAGTAATTGAAAGTATGAGCTAAAATATGCCTGTTGTGTCTTTCAGTTTATATGGAATAAAAAATCAAAGAAAACTAAAACGTCTCAAAGCGCCAGCTGTACCACAGTCCAACTTCTAATAAGTCTGAATAACTTAGTTATTTGAACACTGTTAAATAATTAAACATTTTTCTCATGTCGTTTTACTTAGAAACACAGAGTTCCTAAGCAAACTCTACAGAAAAATATCTTATGTATAATTTGTCATTTCATGAATAAACATAGATGAATGCAAAAAACATGGAAATTGGCTGGATTGCTAAGTAATCCCTTACAAGCATGAGCTATATGCATCCCTTCATTAACAGTTCAAACAAGGTTCAGAAGAAGACAAAACCATCGTCGTTCTTGCTATGAATGCACCAAGCACCTTGTTGCCTCATGTCGTAACTGTGTGACGACCATCACGTAGATGAGGGAAGGGTGAGGGCAGCCTCTGCAGCTGGTTGTATAAAAAAGTTTTCAAGCCAAATGGCTGTAGAGAGGAACCTAAGTGTGACCTGAGGATGCTTCATCCATTGTGCCAGTGTGGTCAGTGCTGTCAGTTGTAGAAGAACCTGAAAAGTTTTTATCGTTTCAGTTTTAATAAGACTTCCATAAGAACATGTCGTACTTCTGTGCCTGGGGCATAAGGTACGTAGTGGCTGCCTGACCTGTCACTGAATGTTATGCATGATATGAGGAAATCGATCTTTGGTCTCCTGTATCGCTAGAGGTATAGCTTCTCCTTCTAGGAACAGTGAAACCAGACAGCAAAATTTTATAAAAAAAAAAAAAAAGTCAAACCAAAAAAAACAACAAGAAACTGACACTTCATTTCTCTGAAAAGTCTCTTTTATTTTGGCAGCTGAATCACAAACACCCACAATCATGAACAGAAAGGCACATCTGTGTGGATATCTTTGAATAATCAGATTATGTCTGATTATTGATTACTATTTGACCAGGAAGGCCAAATTTTGGCTCCCGTACTGAATTTGCTTCGGAGATAACCTCCTCCAGTTCTGTGATCTTCTTGTGTAATTAATTCTATTTTAAAAAACATCTATACCAGTGGCTATAGGGAAAACAATGGATACAAATACACCTTTGCCAGACTGCTTTGGGTACGTGAATAGGAGAACTTGGTAAAGAGAGAGAAAAGAAAATGCTACCAGATGAAATAACTGAAATTAATTTGTCAGATCAGGAGTTCCGACTTTCTGGATTCTAGTTTGTTAACACTTGTATTCATATTTGTCTCATTCTGAGGTACTAAAAGGAAGGGGAAGTAAGGTCTGCAGAAAGGCTGTCATGCAGTGGTGGCATGCTTTTTGTATTTCTGTATTCCTAAATAAAGTTAGTTCACTGAGAGCTGTAATCAGTATTCCTGCATTCATCAAATTAGTATCACTTGTGCTTTATTAAAGAGCAAACCAGGGAATCTATGCAAGTTCTTACATTGCTGACAATCACAGTTAAGCTGAAAAATACTTACCAACATCAGTTTTATTGCTTTTATTGAAACGAATTTAATGACGATGCTAGCTAGTTCCTAAAATTTTATATATAAAATTTTCCATGTAGTGCATGTGAAATTAATATATATTTTTCCCAACATAAAAACAGTGTAAACAAAAACATAGGAATTTGTAATGGGTGTTTTTGAGCGCATTCAGTAGCAGATCTGAAAGTCTATAAAGAATTGGCAAGTATGCGTATCCAATTAATGTGAGTTTTCATTAACCTTTTTTGTCATGTATATCTTTGAAGGCAACATTGTAGTACTGTGTCTACAAGGACTAGACTGGGAGTGGAAACTTGCAAGGCTATCAAGCTCCCAGTTGCTCCCATACTTCCATAATGTTTCTTACTCACACTTCAAAACTGCTTCTGCTGATGTGAATTGAGAAAATCCATAGGCATGAATCTATAGGCTTTGCCTTTATATCAGCTAATCACCACAGGAATACAGATAGTTGATAATACTAACTTTTATTGTCCTCTTTTTGTTGGTGAAAACTGCATTCTGCGAGAAACCTCTGGTTTCTGGTTAGTGCATCTTGTTTTATGTTTTATGACGGGGAAAAGAATGAGGACAAACACAACAGCATGAGACTGTGACTGTTTTTAAGGCCACTTGACCAAAACATAGCATAGAATCATAGAACAGTTTGGATGGAAGGGACCTGAAGAGCATCTAGTCCAAACTCCCTGCTGTGCGCAGCGACATCTTCAATTAGATCAAGTTGCTCAAAAAAACCCACCCAGCACCTCTCCTGTGAGGACAGGCTGAGAGATTTGGGGTTGTTCCGCCTGGAGAAGAGAAGGCTCCAGGGAGACCTACAGCGGCCTTCCAGTACTTAAAGGGGGCCTACAGGAAAGCTGGGGAGGGACTTTTTAGAAGGGCCTGTAGTGATAGGATGAGGGGTAATGGCTTCAAACTGAAAGATGGAAGATTCAGATTAGACATCAGGAAGAAAATTTTCACTCTGAGGGTGGTGAGACCCTGGCACAGGTTGTCCAGAGGAGTTGTGGATGCCCTGGAGGTGTTCAAGGCCAGGCTGGATGGGGCTTGGAGCAACTTGGTCTGGTGGGAGGTGTCCCTGCCCAGGGCAGGGGGTTGGAACTAGATGATCTTTAAGGTCCCTTCCAACCCAAACCATTCTGTGATTCTATGATGATATAAAAAACAGTGGTTTATATATAAAATATAAAACCAATGTTACGTACCAAGGCTGCCAGGGCTCTTTATAACAGTTCTTGCATATCTCAAACTGTGAAAAAAACAACTGTTGTGCATCATAAGCACATGGTTAAAACTGTTACTGCTGGCTAGCTGGCAGGGCTGAGTTCTCTCGTCTGTGTTGCACGTGTCTTCTTTCTTACGCATGGCTTCCTAAGGATGTCTTCATCCACCTCGGAGTCATGGCTGCTCTCCTGGAAAAGGAGACATATCATCCTCATTTTGAACATAAATGAAACATGTCTTAAATCTCACAGAAGAGTGCTATCTGCTTTTTGTATTCTTCCATCTGACATAAGCATCCCTCCACTTCTTGCCAGCTGGGACACAGCTCCATGGCTAATGGCAAGGGAGGGAAAGGAGGGACTTCGTAATTCTGAGTCTGTTCTGTAGTCTGTGTTGTGCTGGCCTCCAGGAAACATTCATTGGGTTAGGAAGATAAAGTACACATGACCCATAAAGTTTGTAGAAAGATAACTGTGTTTCAGGGATTACTTTTCATTGTGTGGTTGCTGCCAGGCGAGTACTCTGGCGGCTGGGTTTCTGAACAAGCAGCAGGATTGCCTGTCCTCTGGCTGTACTCGAAAGGAAGGAGGCGGCTGGTACTGTTTTATGAATCCCCCAGGTCTGATGTAAGTGTTAAATTTAGTCTCAGAACACTTATTGGATTGAACTCCTTGGGTGTTTTATGCAGGAGGTGATGTTATTTCTGAATCCCACTAAGAATCGGATACAAGCAAAGCCCCGCTCTATCAAGAAAGAAGCACTGGGAATTAAAAACACAACTGCTGGGAACATTCAGGTCAAAATTTGATTTTGTTGCTTTTCTAGTGTTAACCAGTGGTAAAGCAGGGATTTTAAAGGTTCCGGTTTATATGAGTCGAGTCTCTTAGTCCTAGGTGACACCTGAGGTCCCCTTTGCTCTTCTCGGCTTTTCCACATCCCTGCGTGGGCAGCCCGGCAGTGCCGCTTGCTTCTTTGCAGACTCCTCTCAGGGCCACTGTTGCTTTCACAGCAGGCTTTGGGATCATTCACAGTGGCTACCTGAGCAGCTTTTCTAGTCAAACTTCATCTTCTTTTTCTACTTTTGAGGACACTCACACACAGGTGGAAACAGCAATTCCAATATTTTTGACAGTAGTTCTGCTCAGGTGCTACTTAAAATTCTGTATGACAGGTTTCAGATTTACATTATAGGTTCCGTTTTAGAAATATTCTTGGCAGCAAGGAACAGAGACTTGCTGATGGAAAGAAAATAATTATTCCCTCTTCCTTTTGCCAAGAATTCTGTTTCACCCTTCAAAGAGAGCATGCCGGGGATCACAGCAAGTCTGGTTCTTCAGTTTGTCTATCGTTTAGGGATAACTGGAGCTGAGCTACTAGTCTACTTCCAAAGCTCATCCTGACTCTAGAGGAATATTTCTGGTAGTGCAAGTCAGAGGTTGACAGGCAGCAAAGCCATCCCTTTGCCTGTGCTTGGTACCATGAGAATTAAGAAATACCTGCAGAAATGTTATTTCCTGCCAGAGGCAGGGTTGTGTTCCTGTGATGCCATGTTGCTATCATCAGTTTTCTGACTCAGTTTTTGTATAAAGGGGATAACTTAATATTTAGCACAATATTGAGAATTTTTTTTGGGGGAAGGGGGAGTTACAGTTGATTAGTTTGTATTTTTGTGTAATGTGTTGATAAACTGAGATGAGAAGCTTGTGTTAGGTATGTATTACAGGTCTTGTATTTTATTTTAGAAACTGGTAATCATTTGTCATCTCGTTACAAGGTTTTGGGGTTTTATTTAGCCTGCCAATGGTAGGCTGCTGGGAATTGTTGCTGGGCTGGACATCAGTCTTCATCTGGGTATCTGAGGTGATTCTGTGCTATACTGCAGAGTAAAATTGTTTATATTTTGAGAAGACGAAAATTCTCTCATAGGGAGCAAGTTCAATGACCATATCTTGGCCATCTTAAGTTCTCCTAGGTGGTCAATGTCTTACAGTTGATGCAATGCTTCTGTGGACCTAGTGCATTACAAGACATTTGTGCAGTCCAAGAGACAAATTACAGCCGCACAGAGCTGTTTTATTTCATACTGGACAATCCACATCATTGTGGTAGCTGAAGCTGAAAGATTAAAGTACAAGAGCACGTAGATATGTCTTAACTACACCTCACTACACAGGGAAAGTAAGAAGAGCTGATAAGGCAACAGGGATGGCTTAAAAACTTGAGATGATTCCTTTTGACAAGGAAGAATTCTTCCCTTTGTGTCTACTGCAAACGGAGGGTCACCTGGCGTCCACCACACAGATGAGCTGGTGGGCTGCCAAATACCACCGGTTTAGCTGATGGCCATGGCCAAATCCATTTCTGCACAAGGTAGTGGGAGACAGGCGGATGGGAGCCTTGCACCGATCTCAAAAGGTGGGGGTGATGCAGGCACAGCTCTGCACACATTCAGTACTGAAAGAGCCTGAAGAACTGTGTTCCCCTGCACCGCTTTTAAGGGAATCACTAGCTAGACAGTATTTTTAAAGACTGAATCTATCTGGCATTTTTTTGAGTTTAAAAACACCACTGAGGAGCCTGAACAGACTGTGAGTGGTGAAGTAAGAAAGGGAGTTTGAAGTTTAAAATAGTCGAAAGCAGAGTGCTGCAAGTACTAAAACCGCAAAGAACACCCAAAGAGACTTCATCCTTTGAAGGCTGAATTTCCAGGTCTAGTGTCACTATACAAACTCACTTCTGCAGTTATTTAAAGTAAAACATTCCTGAATTAGTCTTCAAGTTTTAACATAAGTCTCCTACACCTTTTAGAAAAAAAATTTTTTTTCAGCTGTCATACTTTTAAGATTATCTAGTTTTAAAACAAAATTTTATAAATTATCTGATCTTTAATAGTATCTATACATCTGGTCCAGTAATAGCATGACTGGCTAAGACGTTGCCATCGCTTCATTGCTTTTCTTCTTCCAAAACTTAAACATTTGCATTCATATTTGTAAGTTCAATTACAAAATGTGGAAATGTGGATTTCAGTGGGAGGCTGATATTCTGAGTCAGCTCTCAGGGCTCTTCGAGTGCCCTTGTGGGTCTTGTGTTGATGTGTGTGGAGCTGGGGTTTCGCTGTTCGTGGTTCCCATACTGGGTAAGTTGAAGACATTCTGAATGGGTGAGTAGATGCTGTAGTCCTCTCTAACTGGCATAAAGATTCCTTTATTTTCCTTATTTCCTAAAAAGTCTATAATTTTGCATGTGATTATAAAAAACCCAAACAAACTATCCCCCCAAAATTGTGGTTGAAATATTGTTCACACATCTCTTAGCAAATTTGGTGCAGGAGCAGAAGGATACTGAAACCAGGAAACTTCTTTTATTGCCAGGCAAATTACAAGCTCTAGTTCCACTTACTATTTTCAAAATCATATTTACATTACCATACATGTCTCTGCATCTTGTGCTGTGGTTACCGTTGAAGTGTTTTAAGCTACCCTAACTTAAAATCCTACGGATCACAGGAGATGAATGTTCATCACCAAGTAAGAGGAAATATGGGATTTGGATCTCTAGCTTTACTGGTCTCATGCAGCATTTTCATTATTTTATTCTCAGTTCTACTTGCAACAGTAAGATCTAATGGAATCTGTCTCCCTTGTACTAGTATGTACTAAATTTTTTGAAGCAATTTCAGTATTTTGACCTTTTCTGGTCAGTATTTTCCTGAACTACTTAAAGCAGTAAAAGCTTATTATACTGCATTTCTTTCTTCCTTCTTTGGACTCTGGTTTTCTGTAGCTTCTCTGGCTGCCTTTCATCTGCAACAGGCGGTCTCCATGTAGCTTTTAGTTTTCTAACTCTTTTGATAACATTTTCTGGAGTTCTAAAGCTTTTCTGTATTGAAATTGCTTTGTGAATATTATAATTTGCAGATGCCAGTGAAGAGAAGCATTTTTTACTTGTAGGTTAAAAAAATTATGTCCAGGAACTCTCTAATCATTTTGCTTTACTTCTTCCTAGAATTCTCAGGAATCTTCCAAGGAAAGCTAGGTAATTTTGAGCTGGCCTGAAGCTCACTAAGGCCAGTGGAAAGATTTTCATTGACTTTAAGTGGTTTTAGATAGTAGTATATTTGTTCAGTAGACATGCAAGAAATGTATGTGTCTTAGAGAAGCCCAGGAATCCACAGATATGTAGATTTATACTTTAAAACTATTCCTTTAAGGAAAAAAACCCAACACTGTTTTGATGTTGCTAACAGTGAAATATAGCTAATTAGGGAGCTGAAAATTATTTAATTAATGCAGTTCACTTTATAGTAGACAAAAGGGGATTACTGCATATCACCTTAACACGACAGTTTTAAAAATAGTTAAATGCTATGTTCCAAGGCAATTTCATTTTCTTATTGTAATGAACAAATTTAACGCTTGAATGTGCCCTAGAAATAGTCATCCCAAGGCAATTTTATATTCTTCTTGTTGTGAATTTTTGATGCATGAATCTGTCATAGAAATAGTAGTGTTTGGAACAGAATACACAACACTTAAATTAAAAAAAGTACTTAATCCCATACCAGCCACGAAGACTCTTGACATGTAAATTGGAATCTGGAGGAGACAGAAATGTATAATTCAGGATGGAAAGAGTCAACTTGAATTGCTTATTTTTATGGATTCCCTTGGGTGCTCAAAGATTTACAGTTCCAAGGAAGAAGGAAAGAAATAGTACAAAACATGGAAAATAAATAGTACACACCAGTCTCAATGAAACTATGACGATTTGAAATGTCTTAAATGAAAGCAAATCAAACTTATTTAAACAAAGTGTATTGTTTAAATGTATCTTGTCCTCTTTAAATGCATAAAGGTATATTTGCATAGTAAATCTACATCAGGTAAACGATCTACGTTAAGTGATTTTTATAAGCAGAATACTTCTTTTAAAATCTGCTTACTTTTTGCCTGTATAATATTGTTCCATTTTACAATGGAATTTTATCATACTGAAGTTGAATTTAAGCAGAGGCAAAGAAAGGAAAGGAAATAATTTGTTGTTTACTTTTCTTACACACAATAGATGCAAAAATGCACCTGTTTTGCTTTTCTTGCCCCTGAAAGGAGGCATATTTTGCAAGGCTTTTGTAAAAGCACAGCATTAAGATAGTTAAATGATTTACATGGGATAAGCTCTAGTCACATACTTAATTTTTAGACTTTTTTTTTAAACTTATTTTAAACATAGTGGGACTGTTCCAAATGGCATTTTATCTGTTTTATTCCGTCCACCCATTATATCCTGGCCTATATTGGAGAGACAGTTCTCTACATATTACAGTTTTAACTGAGAGAAATATTCCAACAAGATGGTCTTTCTAAGAAGTTTAAAGAAGGACACCCAAACCTCAGTTTCTCACTAGAGGATTTTTCCATGAAGATAATTTTGGTGAGTCATATTTGGCTATGTCTAATACAGATACATATTTGGCTTACAGTTAGAATTGTTCTATTGGAGTAGTTACAGAATGCCTAGTAAAAGTAAAAAAAAAAATAAATTCTGAACCCTTCACAGGGTGTTCATCTCCTTTGGCATTAAATGTTTGCAATATACATGTCTATGTCAGGTTAGCCACCTGAGGCTGTAGTCACAGTAGAGAAAAAGGCACCTGATCTCTCTCTAGATAGTCTGCTTAAAATGAAATATACCACACACTAGAAATACTTTACTTTTGAGTACAGGAGATCAGAGTGATTAGCGTAGATGTAAATAACAAACACGCATCAGTTGTTCATGTAGCACTTCAGGTGTTATACGAGGAATTGGGACCGCAGCACTTCCGAACCTTCTCCGAGTCATATTCAGAGCTGACTGAATTGTTTATTCATGAATAATTTCTCTCAGGCATTTTGCTTTTCTTCTTACAAATAATTAGTGAATAATTATGGTATTTTACTACCTGTGGAAAAAATCCAAAGTGGGTGTTAATATAAATAGTGATTTTTTTTTTTTTTTTTTAATCATACCTAAGATTGGTTTTAAGAAATGTTTTTCACTGTTTGACTCATTCAAATTAGGCTCCTTGTGACTGGATTAATCACAAGGTGTTTTTGGAGAGCCTTAGGACTAGGGTATTTGAGAAAAGTCAAGAGGTATCATATATATTTAAAAGGCTTATTTATTTTGCAAATGTCAACGAATGTATGTTACTGCACAGAGTTTATTGCTCCCATGGTGTGCTTCCGAGTTATTTGGTAGAGCAACTATTATGCTGTGGTCTGTGATGATCACAGTTATTGTGATTATGCCTGAATTTTTTGGTAGATTTTATTGCGTCATCTGTAATATGTCATAGAATTTTATCAAAGTACCATAATCACTTTGATATAATAAAATGTCTTTCAGTGATGAAGTCCTTAAGTTGAGGTACAAAATTCTGCCCATGATATCAACTGTATAATGACAAAGAAATTCACTGCAAAATGAGGCCACAAAACAAATTTATTTGTGACCATCTGCAAACCAAGACGAACTTCTGCCTGCTATGAGATATAGTGAATAAATTCCTTCTTTGTTTTCCTTTTGCTATGCCTATTAAACTGTCCTTATCTCAACCCACAATTCTCACTTTCTATTTTCTGCCTGTCCTGCAGGAGAGGTGTCATGGTTTTGGCAAAAATTGGCCAATGGCTGGTGACAGATGCCCTCCCCCCACCTCTTGCACACGGAGAGGCGGAGGAGACATAAAAAGATTTATGAATTTAGAAGAAACTAAACTACTTTAATGAAATATTAATTACAAAATAAAAAGGAAATAATGAAATAGAGACAGTATATATAAAACCGTAATAAGCTCCAGGATGCTGCCACCGGCAGGCACTGGGGAAGTCCCAGGCTGGACTCAGCGATGGGTGGGAACTGGATTCCACAGATGAGTCAGGAACCCACGGATCGGGATCAAAGGCAGATGAACAGACAGGGTCCTCCTCGGACGTCGGCCGTTGAAGAAAGAGAGCTGACCCTTTGATCCCTCAGCTTTTATGCTGAGCATGGGGCAGATGGGATGGACTACCCTGTTGGTCAGTTTTGGGTCCCCTGTCCTGTCCACTCCTCCCCGCAGGTGGGACCTCTACGCTTTTCCGTTTCCGACCCTCCAACAGGGCAAATAATGAAATTAGCTGACCTTGGTTGTTGTAGCAATAAGTATAAGCAAGAGCCTCTGTGTGTAGCATTCCTTAGCACTAATTGTAAACATTAGTCTTATCACTCTGCGAACGAACCATTTTCGGCACAACATGCTGTTAATTTCAGACAGTTAGAAGAGGCCTAGCTAAGAAGTAAAATTACTGAACAGAAAGTTGGTTCTGTTTTACCTCAAACCAGAAGAAGAGGGCAGTGAGTGAGCAGCTGTGTGGGAGTTTAGTTGCTGGATGAAGTCAATCCACCTCAGAGACACATTTGCCTGAAGTGAAATTTCTCTTGTATGCCTCATCCATCTTATAAAAACAAAGATAATTTTTGAAAAATACTTTAAACATCTGTTTTCTTTTGATATTTTTCCCAGTTTTTTATTCATTGGGACCAGTAATGCCAGTGATGTAGAAAAAGCTTTCCTAAAACATTTCTGAGAATGTTTTTCTTACCAGATCATTAAAAAATTATGACAAATTGCATGCATGTCAGCTTCAAACAAGCAAATTGCATGGTAATATAAACTATACTTTTACTTGGTTGGCTATACTTTAGCTTGGTTAATAAGCAAGCTACTTTCAAGTCACAGAGCAATGTTTCTCACTATCCCACATTAAAGAAATATTTAAGAAATATTTCCAAAAGAGAAAAAAATATTTTTCAGTGTACAGTTTTTATCTTACGCCTCCCAGTAAAGCTTAAAATTAGTCTCCACATGTGCATTGAATTCAGCTGAAAAAACTTCAACATGGTATTTTTAATATACAGAAAGCATTAGCAAAGATAAACTACAGGGGTTACCAAATGTTAACAAATGATTGGATAGTTTGAATCATGGCACAAAGAATTTCGGATTTTATCTGAGATTCTCCTGAAGGCAGCTAATGCTCTAACTGGGAAGATGAAGGGTGCAGAGTGATGAAGCAAGAGCTGCAATATCAAGGATCAGTTTGGAAGGCTGCCGATGGAAGATCACGCTTACATAGGTCATCGGAGAGAAACAGGAGTAGTTGCAGAAATGCATGGCTGCGGAGGCACTCTTCAGTGTGTAAGAGAATTCCCTTTTTCCAGCCAGTAGAGAAAAATGCTTTCACAATTCCTGCTTGTTTACCTGAGCAAAACACCTTTGCTTAGACCACTTAGAATCATAGAATCTTCATGGTTGGAAAGGACCTCTGAGGTCATCGAGTCCAACCATACACACAAAAAAACTCCAAACCCCTACAATCTCTGCCACTAGAGCATGCCCTGAAGTGCCACATCTAGACGTTTCTTAAATCTCTCTAGGGATGGTGACTCAACCCCCTCCCTGGGCAGCCTGTTCCAGTGCCTGACCACTCTTTCAGTAAAGTAATCCTTCCTAATAGCTAAACCTAAATCTTGTCCAAAGAAGCCAAGATACTTTGTAGAATAAAAGCATATTATTTTTTACTATCTTCCCATTTTGCTGTTTTCACCACTGACCAAACTGAAGACCTCCTGGAAACAGTGTGACTGATCTGAGTGTGGTAGACGACCCTTGTTTTTCTTGGTCTTTCTTGCTGGTGAGATCAAAAATCAAGGCCTTTCAAATCACGTTGTTTTTTCCTAAAGTCCTAGGCTTTCTTTATCTCGTCAATATGACATTGTGATATTGGCATCTTTATCTCTCAGTATCACATGGTGAACAATACATGGCATGTTGGAAGGATCTGCAAGACTCTTCATCTTCTGCAGTACCAGACATACAGACACAAGACCCTGCAAAGACTTTTAAACTATTAGGGGAAAGTTTGCTTTCTGGTTGAGTCTCATTGTCAGTGTGACTTAAGAGGTAAATACACCCGATGCTATTAGTAATCACAGGAGTAAATCCTGTCATTTGTGCCTTTGTGGGTAAGAAAAGTCTCCAGACTCTCTTGTCTTTTTCAGTGTACATCAATTACAGTGCCATGAGCACTTTTGCTAAACGGAGCAAAAGTATCTGCACAGATAATTAATCTGTCATGCTTCTCTTTATGTTTACTACCTGCATATCTGCATCTGAGCTGTTTGTCCAGAATTTCTTTAGTGGAAAAAAATACCACTCTTGAAGTGTAAGTTCCCTCTATTGTCCTTATTTTTCTTCCCTTCACACCTCCAACTTCCTCCAGTCTTGTGGATTACGTGGACCTTTCTGTTATATCACAGAGATATGTCCAAGCCATTCTATGAGTTTCCTAATTCAAACGATCACACTTTCTATTTAATTTTAGGTGTCTGTATGTAAAAGTGATGACTAACATTGTTAGAGATTATCGGGGACAAGTCTGAAGCTATCCTTCCTTTCCATTGGCTCTTTATCCACCAAATGCCTTAACCTTTCCTTCCTCATTTTCTCCACCAGGTTTTGCAGGGTCAGGCTGCTTAAAGTCAGGGCGACGTCACTTGTTTAGGGCTGAATTACCTTGCTGTCAGAGATACTCTTGTTCCTTGTCTTGGACAATGGATAACTGAAGAGGTATTTAATGGATAAGGCATTTCCTGCTGATGAGGTAATGTTAACAAGACCAACTATACACCAAGCTATTTCTTTCACCATCACAAACTGCATTAACTGCATAATCTAAAAGCACGACTCTGCTTTGACAGGCAATGGGAACAGTGTCATGCTAAGGTGATATGCAAAAGGTTAGAGCTGTTGGGATCAAATGACCTTTGAGTTCATTGTTTGGCTCAGATTTTTTTTTAACCTGCCACTTTTAAGTTTTTTTCCATGCATTTGTATGCTTTTTTCTGTAACACAAAGTTTACTTAATTTTTCAAGAATGTCAAGAAATTGTAATGTAAAAGGCTGAGTAACAAGAAGGAACAAAATCAATGGTACAGCTGATTTCCTTGGCCCAGTGAGCAAGCTGATAAGTACAATAAGAAAAGCAGCTGCAGAAGAAAGTAAGTTAACCAAGTGTATCATTGCCCAGTTCTGTCAAATTTCTGAAGCGTATGGAAGGTGTGTGAACTTTCAACCCTCAATAAGAGTTTCCCAGATTCTCTAATTAGAATTACACGAAGTGCCGTAAGTGACTGTATTTGGAAACTACAAATAGACAGGAAAGGAAAAAAAAATATTGATTTTTCTCTCTGTAACTTTTACATATGACACTTCTTCATTTTGTTAATTCTAATGTGAAAATGGCATTAGCTGTATTTTCCCTCCTTTCTATACGTTTCATGCAGTAATAGAACTATAATGATTTTATTTCTTTGACTTCAGTATTTCCTACTGCAATCCAGTCATTCAACCAAATTCCCTTACTATAAATTAGAGATGATATTTACATATTCATGTTATTTGTTAACACTGACTTTTCTGTAAAATCTAATGATGGAACTTCATGTTTAAGAAACACACATTAAGATACACACAATGTGTATCTCTTACACAGAGAAACATGGAGACGTGGTGGAATGGTTCCTAGACTGGAGTGTTGGAATGGAAGTGTACAGGTCCTTCAGGAAGGACACCAGGGAAGATGAGGAGGGGGTGTCACCCTCTATGTCAAGGACCGGCAGGACTGTATGGAGCTGTGCCTGGGGATGGATGAGGAGCCGACTGAGAGCTGATAGGTCAGGATAAAAAGGGAGGGCAGGGACAGGTGATGTTGCAGTAGTAGAGGACACCTGACCAGGATGACCGAGTGGATGACATATAAATAGAGATAAGAGCAGCCTCATGTTCACAAGCCCTGGTCCTCCTGGGGGACTTCAGCCACCCCAATATCTGTTGGAGGGACAACACAGCAGGGCATGAGCAATACAGGTGGTTCCTGGAATGCGTTGATGGTAACTTCCTTCTCCAAGTAATAAAGGAGTCAACGAGGAGACTGGAAAAGGGGAAACATAATGCTGATTTTTAAATGGGAAAAAAGGAGGACCTGTGGAGCTTACAGGCCCGTCAGTCTCACCTCTGTGGATGGCAAGATGATGGAGCAGATCCTCCTGGAATCTCTGCTAAGGCACATGGAAAATAAGGTATTCATCAATGATGGACAACATGGCTTCACTAAAGGCAAATGTACCTGACAAATTTGGCGGCCGCCTATGACAGCGTTAACAGCATTGGTGGATAAGGGAAGAGCAACTGACATCATCTACCTGGACTTGAGCAAAGCATTTGATTCTGTCCCACATGACAGCCTTTCCTCTAGATTGGGGAGGCATGGATGTGATGCACGGTCCACTCAGTGGACAAGAAACTGGCTGGATGGCCACACTGAAGGAATTATGGTCAACAGCTCGATTTCAAGTCGTCCAGTGACAAGTGATTTCCTCAGGGGTTGGTACGGGGACTAATGCTGTTTAACATCTTTGTTGGCAACATGGACAGTGGGACTGTGTGCACCCTGAACAAGTTTGCCAACGGCACCAAGCTGTGTGGTGCAGTCAACGTGCTGGAGGGAAGGGATGCCATCCAAAGGGACCTTGACAGACTTAAGAGGTGGGCCCGTGCGAACCTCATGAAGTTCAACCAGGCCAAGTGCAAGGTCCTGCACCTGGGTCAGGGAAATCCCAGGCACAAATACAGGCTGGGCAGAGAATGGACTGAGAGTAGCCCTGATAAGAAAGACTTGGGGGTGCTGATTGATGAGAAGCTCAACATGAGCCAGCAATGTGCACTTGCAACTGCATCCTGGTCTGCATGAGAAGATGCGTGTCCAGCAGGTGGAGGGAGGTGATTCTTCCCCTCTATTCTGCTCTGGTGAGACCCCACCTGCAGTACTGCATCCAGCTCTGGGGCCCCCAATATCAGAAGGACACGGACCTGTAGGAGTGAGTCCAGAGAAGGCCAAGAAGGTCAGAGGGCTGGAGCACCTGTCCTATGAAGACAGGCTGAGAGAGTTGGATTTGTTCAGCCTGGAGAAGAGAAGGCTCCAGGGAGACCTTAGAGCCCCTTCCCATATTTAAAGGGAGCCTACAAGAAAGGTGGGAAGGGACTCTTTGTCAGGGAGTGTAGCAATAGGACAAGGGGTAACAGTTTTAAACTGAAAGAAGGCAGATTTAGATTAGAGATTAGGAAGAAATTCTTTGCTGTGAGGGCGGTGAGCCCCTGGCCCAGGTTGCCCAGAGAAGCTGTGGCTGCCCCATCCCTGGAGGGGTTCAAGGCCAGGTTGGACAGGGCTTGGAGCAACCCGGTCTAGTGGGAGGTTCAAACCCCCCATGGCAGGGAGGTTGGAACTAGATGATCTTTAAGGTCCCTTCCAAAACAAACCATTCTATGATTCTGTGAATGTCTAACAAGTTGCCCAGTTTCAGTCCAATGGGATTACTTGTGTTAATTACAATTATTATGTATGAAAAGCAGGGGAAACTAGCAACAAACTGTGAAGAACAAAGTCTGTTCAGTGTAGCATCTATTAGTAGGTCAACATGGGAAACTGTGTCACTGTGCTATTTCTGCTTCTGTTGCTCTATGGCTTTCTACTTCTGTGTTCATAACTGTTGGTGTCTTCATCTACATTATAAATAAGCCATTCTGGGACAAATATGAAACTTATTAAAATAATACTGTTACTTCATTAGATTTTGGATCAAGGATAAAACTAGATAAACTACAAAAATCACAGTGGTACAATCTCCAGGCTCTATTCATTTTTCTAATACAACATATGCAACTGAAGTTTTTGTGTGTTTTTTTTTTTTTCCTTCCATGAAAAACTGAATCTGAAAAACAATACTTTGCTTGTGATGCATAGTAATATCTCAACTGTGTATAAAAATAAAATACATTTGTTTGAGAATTACAATGTAAGGCTGATGAAAATAAAGAACATGAGTAGTGTACCGTCTATTATCTTTTTCTGGATCATATACATCAAATTAAATTCCCTATTTCATTGTCTCAGGAGCTAGCACTTATACTATCATGAATCCAAGTTCATGTTAGCTTGTTGTTAACAAATTGCTTATATAACGTGTTTTGACAAACGATTTTCTGTTAACATTTGCCAAAAATAAGGTTTTCATACATAGGATACATGAGAAAGAGAGATATTTTGGATGTTAATATATTCACTAAAACAGTTGTGTATTACTTGCTGAAAGCTTAGCATGGAAGTGAAAAGATTGTCATTTCACCCATAATCAAAATAACACACAAACTTTTTTTTTTTTTACTCTAAAGAAAAAGTTTCAAAAATGTTCACAGAAACAGTGATGGATTGAGCTTGTAGGACATTATATTTCCTTTCTGACAATATCTGAGTTACTTATCCCCTTATTAGCACAGTTTCTGAATAGCATGCAGTCCTAAATACTCTGCTCATACTCTTCCGAGGTAACACACTTGCTTGTCATCAGGTACCTCCTGATAATAAGGCCATGGGTAAGAAGCTACGAGCATTGAGAAATGGAAATTTGAAGGTTTCCTAGAACATGTTGTTTTTTGCAGAAGGTGAGAATTGTTTAAAGAAAGTCAAAAGAAACTCAGCTTTTGTAAGGTGGTGCATTCTGGGTCAAGCGCAGCATGTGTGGGGCATCAAGGCCATCCATCAGGCTGCTACCGATTCGAGAACCACAGTGATTTTCCCATTGGCATATACCTCTGAGCTGAGCCTGTAGGAAAATTAGAGTTCGGCTGCCTAAACCTTATTCTGAAGCCCATCCCTGTCCGTGTAATAATTTGGCAAAAATCACAGACGTGCTCGTGTGCCTGCCTGATCAGTGATTTCTACGTTTTCCCGTCAGCAGGAGAGGAGGTTTTTGCTTCTGCTTACTGACCCCACTCAGAGAGCGAAGGATTTCAGGTGAAGCTTACGCAGCATACAGATTACTTAAATATGCTGCATAAGGTTAAAAAAGTGGAAGGGCCCAGAGCTGGATAGTTGCTAATCTTCGTGTGTAAGACTGAGGAGTTGACTTAGTGTGACCCTGTGCCCCTGTCTGTTCAGTCCAGTCTCTCGATACAGTTCATTAACTGAATTTCTGGCTGGAGTTACAATTTGAATGGAGAATACATTTTCAGTTTCTTAAGTGAGATCATGCTTTCTGTGCTGCTTCCTTTGCTGGGCCAGTGACTTTGCCTACCATACTAAGATTTTGACTACTTTGTTTGCAGTTTATTCTTGACTTAAAAGATTGTATTTAGCAGGATACCTAAGATAAAGTACATTGCTATAGCTTCAAATTTTCCTCTTATTTTAACTTTATAATACCTAAAATTTGCATAAGGAATACAGAACTAATGCAGAATTCCCCCAAAGGCCAGTTGTACCTTAATATTTACTTCATTTATTTATGGTAATAGTGCCGCTTACCTTTTGTTTTATTTCCAGGTTGTTAGATTGAATATTTCAGAAATGTTGGATGGAAAAATCAATTGACATCTCCTCGTGCTGTAAGCTACAGAGAAATAAAATGTAAGATAAGAGGAAACCCAGACTGATATATGAAGATTTTACCTGTACCAAATCAAGAAAATGGCTGCTTCAGGGAAAAAAGTAAATAAATTTCTATGATGTGCTGAACAAGCAGCAGAATGCTGAATGGTGGCCCCGCTGGGTTTCTATTAAACCGATCGCACAGGTCAGACCAAGCTTCTGCTGTCAAATAGCCTATATGAATATCCTTTAAAAACAATAATAAATATACAGCACATTTTATTGATATCTTTTTGACGCCCTTGTCATCAGAGACGTATTTTGTTGTTTGGAACCCAGAGATGTTTACTGTTTTTTCTGGTAGTGAATAAAATAAGAAGGCTCCACAAAGACTTCTCCATTAAAAGCATGTTTTTTGTTTAACCCATATTTATGGCCTCCATATCTGAGATGCAAGTTTTTGTATACATTGTAGGTAGCCAGAATAATTTTTCAATAAAACACTATTGGCATACCCAAAGACCAGTAATACCAGTGAAAAAATCTTCAAGAAGGCAAAACATGCCCTGCCATGTGACAGGAGCTGAGCAGAGATTTAGAGGCAGCTGACGGTGGGTCATACTTAAACTTCCCTTTTAATCAGCTTGGGATGAAAGAGAAAAGACAAAAAGAAATCCCAAAGCCATAATCAATTAGAGAAAGGGCTTGCAGTCTCACCAAGGAATGTAGTTCTTTCTTACTTTTCTCAGAGGGCGATCTTCACCCTAAGTATATACACGGTTATCATCTTTCGTGTACTTTATACTTCTGACTCTCAAGAAAAGTATTGTATTTCTTTCTGTGTACAGTACCGCTACGAATGTTCATGTCAGCAATTATCAGGGCCTCATACTACACTGCAAAGGAATCCGAGTTGTTTTCCAAGATCCTCTTCACTACCCATTATACCTGTTAAAAGAAAAATGGACTTTGGGTCTAGCTTTAACAGTTTGTCCTCTCAAGTAATCTCAGGCTCAGTAATCTCAAACGTCGAGGTTTTCTTGTTGCCTGAAGAACTTTTATTGTTACTTTACCTAAACAAGTTTACATGGGCTACGGGGTTCCTGTGTTACTGGTTAAGTATATCAAAGCACTGATATAAGGATCTCACGTTTTAAGTAAAAATGTCAATTCTGAATGAAGTTGAAATATGTCAGCAGCGTAATTATTCAAAAATACTAGATAAATTAATTGCACACTATTACTTCTTAAACATTCAAACATCTTATTTTCATTTTTATGAATATTTAATTACTGTGAGTGCTTATTCAGAAATAAAAGAACAGTGATTATCACTGTAAATACGGATTTGAGTGAGAAGAGAAAGATTTTTATAGCCATTTTAAAATTATCCACAAAAACTTAAAGTCTGAGTATTACGGGCAAGTCTCTAACACCAAAAAAACTTTCCCTGTTCAGGTCCCCCAGCAGCGTGTCAAAAACCAATAAATGTGACTATTCACACAATTTGAGTACTCTTAATAGGATTTCCAACTACGCTCTGTGTGCTGTTGCTTGTACGAACTCGCAAAGACAATGACGTCATAGTAAGTGATGTTTTTTCCCTGACAGCTAACAGAACAAGATTGCTCCTGTTTCGCTCTTGTAATAAACTGATCACTTTCCACTAGTTTATGTCAGTGTGTGACAGAATGTGAAGAAGGAAAACAGCTTAAGTCCAAGTTTATGCTGGAGTAAGTGTGTAGTACTGTGAGGATGAGGTTCATTCAGAGGGTTCATTACTGCAGTAAGTGTAGTACCATGAGTGTGATGGATTTTAGACAGCTGACTGCATCCCAAATGCTGAAGGAAGTAGGAGCGGCCTGAGTATAAATTATGATTTATTTACCCATGTATTTCTTATAAACTTGGATATAGACATGTAATCTAGACGGGCTGTTTTGTAAGTGGGAGAAGAATGCAGTCAAAGCAGTTGAGATCTCGACAGAGAACTAAGAAATGCTCTGGAGGAACCTCCGAGAATTTGAGTGACTGCAGAATGTTGGTGGTACCACTGTGGAGGCGTTACGTTTTCAAATCATGCATAATGTGACAAAAAAAAAAAAAGCTAAAAAACTCCTTTAATTTCTACATTCTTAGGATATTATAAAAGGAGATAAAATTGATTGGAGAACTCTGATTAGGGGGATAATTTGTAACTATGTTTTATTGGCTTTTATAATTACAAGTCTAATTAAAAGACTTAAATATGGCGTATGTAAATTATTAATGAGGTTTGAGAATACCCGTTAACAATGCAACTGACTGAAATAATGGGCACAGCAAAACTCTGCATGGTATAAAGAGAGATGGGGATGAAATTTAATATACTCTTTTGATCTGTACGTGTTAGATTTAGGGGAAAGGACCATTTGCCCAGGTAGTTTCATTGTTTAACTTCTTCATGTGTTTAATCACTGCTATACCTTTATATTAGGCTGTTTAGCTTTGCAGGCATCTACAAACATTCTCTTTATTTAAGAACATAGGAAGGAAGTCACCTAAAAGTGGGAAACTCGTATTATTCTTCAAGTTTTGTAAGTTCAATATGTTTTTCCTCCTCTTTTTTTTTTATATTTGTTTAACCTGGAGTTTAGTGTTCTTGAGAAGATTAGAAGCAGTGATATTGATTAACTACAAAGGAGGCTATTTTGGTAGTATTCCATTCTGTCTTGGAGCAGGAAGCTCTGCAAGCCTCTTGACAAAGTGTCAAGCATGGCTGTAGAGATTTAAGTGCTGTGAAAAAAAACCCAAACCAACCAAAAAAGAAGATTTTGTTGTTGCTTATCTCAACTGAACGGAGGCTCTGTAACTTTTGAGAGTTGTTCTTTGTTCAAATCCTTTTGACATTTTGTTGTACCTGCAGAGAAGAACAGTGCAAGTCTTTCAGAGGACTTATTAAAGCTTAGTCCAAAGAATGCTCTCGTTAAGCGGAGTACTAAAGAAAGCTCTTGCCATTGACGTTATGGCATTTCTTGAGGACTGTTCCTCATGCCCGGAAAACCTTGACTCTCAAGTGGAGCTATTCTAGACACTTTGCTTCAGCTAGTGGTTTCAGGTAATGGATTTTCTTAATGTTGTGTTTGGGTTTTTTGGTTTGTTTGTTTCTTTTTTTTTTTTCCTGAGGGGCCTTGCTTTTACATAGAGGAGCTTTTACATAGGGGAGCAATTACTCTTTGCCAAGAAGTTCTGCAGTAAGTTTGAACTATGGTGCTTGCTTTTTTTCTCCCCTGTGCTGCATCTGGATTGTAATTGCCTAAATTCTGTTTTTGTTTAGTCTTTCTATTTCTCAGAATATCTTGTTTACTTTGTTATGACTCTTTTAGGGTCCCTCGTGCTTCTGGGATACATTTGTCAACACAGTGAAGACTGCTGACATTTTATAAGGGTGTTCCACACAGATTGGTGTCACCTTTGGTTGCCTAGGGGGCTTATCCTTTAATTCAGTAGAGCACCAAAATAAGAAGACATTCAATCAAGTCAGGCATCGGGTTGTGAGATGATTTCTGAATTATTGAAATGTCACCCTTACTTTACAATTAGTAATCTTACTCTGTTTGTGGAAGAACAGGCATCTTAAAGTATTTGAGGAGATAAAATGATGACAAGTTTGTAACTGAAGGACAGAAGTATGTGGCGAGGCACTCAAGTCAATCTGAGATTTGTAGTTTCTGTTGTCTTTTAGCTACTTTTTTCCAAAGGAAAGCTTTAAGAATTCATTGAAAATGGGAAAGACGAGAAGGGGGAAATGAATTAGTGATGGGCAATAGCTTATGAATTTTTCACAATATTTGTGGTATACTGTTCAAGGAATTGGTATAAATATTGCAATACTAGTAAAACTTTAGTGGAAAGTAATCCGTGGGTTTTCAGAAGACTGTAAGTAAGGACATGGAGATATTTCTTATGAACCTGCCGTTGCGCTGCTGTTTTTTCCCAGCTTTGTTCAGTGTCATTCAGTTTCATGTACGTATTTATATTTTATTAAGTTTTCTGGTACCTGTGGTGGTACCTATGTTTCTGAAAGTGCACTTGTTCTTCCTATTCACTTTCTTTTTGGATAAAAAAGTTTATGTGATTTTTACATTCTTGGAATATTGTTTTGTACAGTGAGGGGCAGAACTTATGTGGAGAACCACACAAATATGACCACTTGTTTCTCTCTTTCTCTTTGGGGATAAATCAACACTAAAACAAAGGATTTCCCAGTTGCTCTGCTTTCTTCTCAAAGTAGGTCTGGACCTAAAAGGGAGTGGAACTAGAGGGAAAGCTCTGCTTCTTACCCTGAAGAACATATCCACATTATTAATGGCACACCAATTTCTTCTTTGGCTCTTTCTCTTGTATGATCTGAACAACTCCTCTCAGCTGAGCTGTTTCCTCCTCCTTCCACCCTATGTCACTTTCCTTCATTTTCCCTCCTGGCTGAACTTATGAACTGACATATCTGCTGTTGGCTTCCTGCTGTAACATTTCAGCAACACACAGGGAGTAACAAAGCCTTTGTCTACCGGATTGAAAAGTGCCATTCACTTACACTATTTTTCCATATTTATGCTGCTGCTACTGCAAGCTCCGAGCATGGATGGGACGGAGCCGGAGGATATGGCTGTGAAAATGTAGGGCTAACTGGCCACCCCAAGTGAATCCGCCCTTTCCCTGTTCAAATCTGTTGTTAATAATTAGGTCACAGTCTTTGGAACAGATTAAATGCAATCTAAACAACAAACTGAAAACAGCAGCGTTAGCTTCCGAAAGCCTATGAATGAAGAACAGCTTTTCATTGTTAAACAGCTATAGGGACATTATTTTCTCATCTTTCTTCTAATTTTCTTTCCATCTGCAGATTAAATGTCTGCCAACTGCTATTTAAACGACAAGAGTAATATCCTGACTCTCGAGATCAAAATTTCCATTAACTACCACGAGACCAGAAAAGCTGTCATTCTATAAACACCTCTCTTCCCTTCCTGTGCACTCCCCTTCCTACTCTTAACGCATTCTTCATTCTATTTTTGCTTCCTTTCAGACAGTTCATCTCCCTTCTCCCTTCAATTGATCGATTTACCTCAATCAACGTGAATTTTACTTGGTTCACAAACTCGGCTTTGCTCCTTATATAAGCTTTTCACTTTCTTGATGTTATCACTGTTACTGGGTATGAGAAAGAGGAAAGTGGAGTAAAAGAAAGGTTGTGAAAAGGAAGAGGAATGGACATGGTGAAAGATGTTTCCCTTTCCTTGCTATTTGAACCGTTCTGTCAACTGGCCTGTAAGGCTGTGGTTGGTTTGGAAAATCAGAGGAGTTTCCTCACCAAGGACAAAGATTTTTTCAGAAAAAAAGCTGCACATTCAGAAATTCAGAGAAATTGCAAGCACACATGCAAAGAAGAACCTCCTCAAGCAAACAACCATTTCAATATTATCAATCAAAGCGAGCAAGAGATAAATTTCTATAAGTAATAAACTATTACAACTCTTTCTTGCCTGAGATTATATTTGATTAGCTTACAACAGTAGAGGGATGGATTCTCAGACTGAGAGCTGTGATTGTGCAGAATGCTTCAACAAATGGGGAAATTCAATTTGGAACATGGATTTGGAAACGCTCCAATCATTTAACTTCTGAAAACCAAACTGACACAATATACGTATTTCTAAGGGCCTACATAGATTGATCAATTAGGAACAGATGAGATCAGTCATTCCAAATTAATATTTCAAAAACGGGTGTGATAGAATACCGCTGTGATTAAAGCGTCCAGGGATATCATCACCTAGCAAACTTTCAGAAATTTATCTCAGGTGGTTTAAAGTCAAGAGGGATTCCTATCTTGTCTCTTTCTATGCATGCCTCATTCAGGCATCTCTCAGAACCATTAGGATATTATAGCAAAAAACTTTGTGTGATTAAAAAAATAAGTTTCAGTATTTTTTTGTTTGTGTTGGTTTTTTTTGTTTTTTTTTTTTTAATATGAAATTCAATGAAGTGTTCAATAGGCTTGCAAGTATTACTACATCACGTGAGATGATGTAGTAATCTCACGAGTAGCTGAGTTTGGGTTATGAAATGGAGATTACTGCTTCGTGTAAGTCTTTCACGTCAGGTGTGAAAGCAGAGTAGGCAAGGTCAGTTCTATCTCATTTTTATAGGTTATTCTTGGCAGTACTTAACGGACGCTGACAATTTCTAGAGGCTTGGAAAGCAGACATCGTTTCCCGTACCATAAGTCCTTGTATCTCTGAAATGCTACCTTCCTTACACCAGCTGCCTCCTTTGTAAGATGTCTTAGGAAGGATGCTGCAAATTTTGCATCCCCGATAGCAGGGAGGAACAGAAGAGGAATTCCTTGCTGGTTTTGTGCAGGCAATTTCAGTTTCTTAATAAAGGGAACCTAACTGGCCTTAGCATGTACTAGTCTCTATGCTGCCTCACGTGTAGTCCCAAATAAAAACGTCGTGTATCTGATAAAGTGAAATAGCTCATACTGCACAGCCTTTTCACTAAGTTTTTAGTGGAGAAAATGGAGTCTTTGCATATACTAACTCAAGATTTTATAAATATATGAAGTAACCTGAACCCATGCATTGAAGTTCACACAGAGAAAGTGTAAAAGGACTTATGAAGTCTGGATATAGCAAAAAAGTGGAACTGTAATATAGAAATCATATTCTTTTTATTCAAGAAGGTGGAAAGGTGTTGATAATATCTGTTGTCTCCTCTCCATCCCCACTCCTCTCCTTGCAACACAAAACAAGTTGGTTAATTTTCTAGGGTAGTTTAGAATGTATTAGTATCTAAAAATCACACGTATGGAATAACATTTGTCAATACCTTTGAAAATATAAAAAGATGTAGACACTATCTCCTATACTTTCTGGTAGCAGTTGTATAAAAAGGGAAGAAACAGCAGCTGAGCCCCTAAGCTGCTTTGCAAAGGCTTGTGCAAAGACAGGTGAGTAGAAGAAGTTCAAAGTCTGGGGCAGACCAAAGGCTCTATGGAGAGGTGATCTGGTGTTTGAAAAGGCCAGTATCAGTCTGATAAACCAGAGGATTGCTCAGTGAGTGATCCCCTCATCTACATCCCGTTTGGTGTGCGAACCACATACACCCCCTTATTGTGAGGATGGGTCTTCCCCCCTCCCCTTCCCCCTTGGAATTTCTTTAGCATTAGTGGTTCTTCCACTAGCAGGAATTCTCCCATCTGAACCTTATAAAATGTTAAACTAAATTAAATCCGTGAGTGACAGGTGGTAGACTGAGTAGGGGAAGGGCGAAGCAGCACAGAGCAGAAGAGGTGTTCTTAGAGCTTTCACCCTGGTTGCTAAGGAAACTGTTCCTTTTCTGTATGTTCAAAGTGTCGTTTCTAGCTAGGCTGGCATCTAGACATTTGCTCGCAGACACACCATCATTTTCAACTTATCTCCCTCTGTGTAACCCTTGTTTGCTTTCTTCTGAAAAAAAAAGAAGCGATGGGAAAGAAAACATACAGCAAAAACTACTTGGTTTTCTTAGACATGTGTGTTTTTTGATTGAGGTGGGATCTCAGTGTAGGAGATCTCTGCTGCTGCTTCAGCAGGACCTGTCAGTAGTTGCCAGACTCTTTATTTGACCTTTGTTTAACCCATATTCTACAAAATTATTGTGTCATGTTAAGAGATAAATTACTTGCAACTTATGCATGGGTGAAGACTGTGGACACTAATGTCTCATGAAAGTTGAGTGTTAAGCATGATCTCCTCTATATTTAATGTACGTACGCCAGTAAGCAAGCTTTCTCTGAATGCAAGGGAACTATTCAGCAACTTAAACTAAAATATGTGTCCACCAAGTTAAAGTACACTGGAAAAAGTTTTGGGGGCTCAGGTTACCAAAACTAAAAGGTCACGATGGAATTATTGATGGCTGGATGTCTGTGTCTCAGTGTCTCGTGTCAGCCAAGAAGGCCACTGAGGAACTGCAGAATGAAGATGGTGCCATTGCAGTGCTCAAACTGGTGTCCTTCTCATGATGCACTTGTTTCAGGTCCGCTCATGTTTTTCATGGTTGTCACGTCCCACTCTCAGGAAAGAGGAGGGTAAGTGACTTCAGATTCGTAAATTCCCAACGGCGCGGACTAGGTGAGATAAATCTTAAGGTCCATATAGAAACATTTATCAGCTTCCCAAAATGGTTAGTATAGGTCTTAACAAGTCCACGATAATTGGTTAGGTATATAACAAATTATGGCAAGTGGTGAGGTATGCATTGTGTTACTTAACAACAGGGATAGGACAACTGACGGCAAGCAGTACCTAATGTCGTACTTAAGGTGGTTACTTAACAACTCTAACCGTTACTTAACAATGCTAAGAGAGAAGAGAAATTGAGGGATAGAGAAAGGAAAAGACAGAGGAAGAGACAGAGATGAAGAGATCACCAGTCCTGGTTCCAGTGTCTTTTTCAGGGAATCTTCCCAGGCATAATCTTCTTCTTTCTTGGAAAAATCTTCCCAGGCACGGTCGTCTTCTTTTGTTTCTTCTTTGTTTTCCCCTCTCTAGGGACACTTATTTTATGTTTGCCAAATTAGCATGGTCCACCCCCCTTGCTGAGGGCAGCCTCGTCTCAGGTTTCTCCCTTCTCCCAGGTGACGTGTAGCATGATTTGGGTGGAGAGACGAGTGCCATAGTCATACATGTTTAGCATGATCTCTATAATCTTCATTAGCATATGCAGGGTGTGCGCTTTCATATGCATTTTATGGATAATGAAGCAAAGGTCACTCATCGGACACAGTGACCTTGAGAACTGAGAACCAGCAAGCTCACCTCATGAGTGGCAGAACTATCCTGTCTTCACAAGACAGTTCTCCCACACTTTAAGACGCCAGAAGTGTTAGCCTTATCTGTGCTTTGAAGGCCAGGCCTGCATTATTTATGTCCTTGCGAGTGTTTGAGGCATTCCACTGAAGGCTTGGAGGGCCTTCTGCCCCTCCTCAGGGAATTCACAGTCCATCTCTTACAATAGTAGACTGTTTTCTTTTCCTCTTTGTCCTTAGTCTTAAAAATCTTAAGTCTTAAAGTCTTAGTATTTGAAATGGAGATATAAGAATATCGAGGGTTATGTATTTTGCTCTTCATACTGAGAATATATACATATATACTCTTAATACAGTTGTTGACAGGGGCTAGTAGTTCTCTGTGGATTTTGGGCGTACTGGTGAACCCTCTGAGGTAGATGGCAGAAGTCCAATGCCATTCAACTGCAGTTAAATGTTAGTATTTTTGGCTTGGATTTGCTTAGGGAGAAACCTCCCTTAGGTTTCTCTGAAAACCCTAGCCTTTATAAGTATCACTGAATATTTCTTTCATTATTTGAAGCAGTGTGTTTAAAGAAGACAGTGACTTGCTAACAGAAATTTGAAGCTTTTCCAACATCTCTTGGTGCTTGGTTTCACCTGGAATAACTGTCAGAGCTGGGTCTGTGGTTTTAAGCAACCCTAAACTAACTTTCTTTGCGTATGCTTGTATGCCATGCAGTCGTGTCCCTAAGAATGTGTACTTAGTGTCCTGAATGCCTCTACACATGTAAGGGAAACATAGCTTTAATACGTGTTGCTTACACAGAGAATTTAGACCCAGTTAGGAATTTTTTAAGTACGTGCTATTGGCAAGAAAGAGCGAGTTGTGAAGCCAAACATTTCCTGAAAATGCAAATGCCGTCAACGAAGCTTGCTGGGAAGGTCTTTCAGGACTGGAAAGACAGAAAATGGAAAGGTTCATTTCAGAAATTTGTGCTGCCCATAGTCTAGTGATTAGGGCTGTCTGCTGAGATGCAAGAAACTTGCATTCATTGTAGTGCTCTGTTTGATGCTCAGCAAGAACTGAATAACAGCTTCCTGAGACTTAGACACCTCACCGCTGAGCTGAAGACTCAGGGTTTTTCTCCTCATGCAGCTCTTTGACCATGAAAATTTCTAAACAGTCATTAACTCTAAAGTGGTGATTTTCAGTGTCCTGATGCTAATGCTAATATTAATAATTCTGAGCCAGATTTGATGTGAAATTAGCCCTAAACACCACCTGCCACTCTCTAGTGTCGGTTTTCTACTGCTGAGGACACTTAACGAGGTTCTGCGAGAGCCAGGGCCCAGCTCATACCCACTGTGAAAGCAGGACCACTTCAGCACAGCATATTGAAGAGCTGCTCCCAGAAGAGCTCACAGGAGACTTTCCAAGTGTAAGGGCATGCAATCTCTTTTTTTGATTTAGCGAAAAGTGATGACTTGAAAACAGACATTCTACCTTGCTGGTTCCTGCCACAGTATAGTGTGTTTTGTGTTAACTGGGCAACGCTCATTTTCTTGTGGGATTTATGCACGGAAGAAAAATCATAAATGGAAAGAGATAGGATCTAAAATATTGTGTGGGGTGGTGTAGAATTCTCCTTTGCCTTTCTAATTTGACAGTTAGACTTCGGCAAGGATGGCACTTTTGTAAGCAGTCAGATGTGGGAGCATTTTTTGTGTCCTAAGTCTAGCTGTACAACCTCTCCATGTCCTGAATACAAACTTCTTGGACATTTGATGCTTGCCATTGGTCTTCTTCCAATCCGTTAATGTAAGGAAGTCTAGATACCTGTCTAGAGGGAGACAGAGTTCAGAGAAGCCACGATGCCCTCAAACTGTTCAGCATCAGTGATTTGGGTACCAAGATTGTGGACCTCACTGATAGAGAGCATCTGTCAGTGATGGTGGTGGTGCCCTTAACTTTTTGTCTGTGCTTTGTTGAGATAGGGAAGTATAACTCAAATTCAAGACAGTGTCAGAGCATTTAGACATTGCAATAACTAACTTTGAAATCCTTTTATGGATTTATTGCTAAGTCAGTTAGGTGCCTTTGGAAATGCCACTGCATCTTTCAAATCCGTCTAAAATTACATTCCCATGACATTTCATGGAGCTGGTAACATTTACAGTGTTATAAAGTTTGAAGAACTTTAACTTTGCAAACATGTAATCTTCCAGAATTGTTTTACATTTACATAGAAAGAGATTTTTTTTTTAAAAACAATTTTTTTTTTTTGCCATGTATTTTCTAGCTTTTCTTCCAATAAATCTTCCTAATACTTATTTGGCTTTGGGGTACTCCACTGTGTCATTGGTGGGAGTGAGGAAATCTACTGAGAATGATAATCATTCACCACTATTTCTGTATTTTACAGAATATTAATTAAGGTAACATTTTAAATTATTACCTTGACGAATTGTAATACATGTCTTGGAAATTGTACATAATAGGCAGAACAAAAGACAAAACCCAAGTTTAAAAAAACCTCCCAAACCTCTATATTCAAAACTATGTGGTGCATGTAAGTAGTTCATGATAGTAAGGAATTAATAACGCTTCATTATTAGTTTGTATAACAAACTAATTGTATACGTATAATCTGTAATGTATAATCAGATCGCCACATTGCTCTCCACAATAAGTTACACATGAGAAGGATATCTTCCAAAGAAATTACTGCAAGCAGAATGTTTGGTCCAGCTCTGTTTATTTGGCCTTTAGTTTAAATACTGTATAATAGCGAGTCCTAACATGTGCTGTTCCCTTGGGGGTGTCCCAGTGGTTCCTGGAAAGTAAGTTGTCTTTACACTATGCAATGAAGGATGGTTTTGATCCACTATTTGATCCACTTTCATGCACTAGAAGGAACAAAGCCTTGTTGCTTTGACTGAGAAAATATAAGAAAGTATACCTTATTGGCTGTATCACAACCATGTGTAAATACACTTGCGTTGCTTTTGAGACACGATGTAGAAGCAATGTGCATGAGGTGAAATTTTAGAAGGGACTTATGTCTTTGGGGAAGTTGCTGCTGAGGAATAGTCATGGAAATTTGCTTTGTCATCGGAACCTCTCTGCAGTGGCCCGTCATCAAACAACATACCACCTTTCTGCGGAGCCTTTCCCTCATTTCCCCCCCGGATGCAGCTAAATGAAAACTCAAAGATTTTGTTTTTAGACTGATGAACAAGGTCATACCTTTTTTATCGGTAGCTTAAAGGAAAGTGTTTTTTCACAATCAGTAGTGTCTACAGTTTAGGAATTCTTCCATGTTGCATACTTCCAAGTTAAATGAATGCAACACAAATGTCCCACTGGAGTCAATGGGTGTAATTTTCCCTTTTGGCAGAGCAGTAGTCAGATCTCCATCAAGTATAATCCTAATTCAAGTATTAGAATTGTGCGTTTGTCGAGAGTACTAGCCCAGACGGGGACTTTGCTGAATGCCAGCTGATAGTTTAAAACTCAGGATTTGAAAACCGATCTCACCAGCTCATAGCAGTATGTCTGCTAATGAGTGGCTGTGGTCACATTAAAAGATACAGAACCACCATCCTTTGCCAACTTTTGGACATTTTAAAAGAATGTATATTCTCTGAAAAACTTAACTCTGGTAATAAGATTTAATCTCATTACTGGAAGGCAGCAGAGATTACCATCCATAAATTAGTATTTCATAATATATGTATTTGAAACTACCAGTCAGGAAGAGCATTTTGGTTTTCATCTCGTACCCTTCTTATGACACAGAAAACTCCTTGATGCTGTTGGCATATTGCATTTGAGTGACTGTCTAATGGTTCATGCCAGTAGTCAGGTGGGTTACACGGGATAACAAAGAGATGCAATTGTAAAGCAATCTGCAAAGTAAACTATGCAGTGAGAAGTCTGTGTGACTGATTATATATTTACCTTATTAAAAAGCTAACGCTTTAGCTGTCTCCTTGTTTTTTCACTACCTGAGTATTTCATGGCTGCTAATAATACAAGAATTAGGATACTGTAAATATACAGAATTGTAGCATTTGAACTTAATAGGACTAATGAACTGCCAAGCCAAACATGCAATTGCAAATTGATAGAACAGAGTGCAATTATTTTATTCATTGCTGGATGAGCCTCTCTAAGTACAAGCTGATGAGTGTGTAAAAGCTTAAAAATTAATTTGCATGTTCACATTGGTTAGTTAGGTATGGAAATAAGCAATGATAACTGTTAATTCAAAGCTAGTTGTTTCTCGTATGTTTGCTCTCCCTTTTCTCTGTGGTCTGTTTAGTCACTTTATTTAAAACACAGACTTTTGAGTTTCCAGGGGGAGATGCTGCTATTTGTAAGTGCATAATAAAAGGAGACTCTCAGAGCATCTGAGCTGTTTAGCTATTACCATGTCGTGTCATAATCATTGGGTAAATGAAGCAAAGAATTGGCTGAATTAAAAGCAGAGGTGGAGGAGTCTACCTTGTCTCAAAGGCATTTCTTTTTGTTTGTAACACAATGACTTTAAAGCTGATCAATTTTGTAACTTCAGTGAAAGTTCAAGGACCTGGAGAACACAACCTAATTGATTTCCCCCTCCCCTTTTTGCAAACAGAATATTAGAAGAATGTGTTTAGGAGGAAAGTCAGTGAGGAGAGGGCAAACCTCCTGGAGGTCAGGGTCGAGAATCTCTGCTATCTTCTGCTGCTTACGCATCAGAGACAGCAGCTTCACTGTAGCTTAAACTCCAACAGGAATGAAGCAAGCTTTACAGGGAGGACTAATAGAAAGACTATGAAATGGAGAAAGGAGAGAAAGTTTTGTGTAAAGCAGAAAATAAAGACCAGTCTGGAGGAGATTTTAGGGGAAAGGAGAGAACTGGGATGTGTCATTGTGTGTGTTGGACAAGGACAGACAGCTGCAGAACCAGAGGAGTCACGTCGTGGGAGAAGCACAGCGAGCAAAAAGTCTGGAGGAATTCGAAAGTGAAAAGAAATAGATGTCACTCAGAAGGTGACCATATATCCTAGTGTTCATGGACATGTCCTTTTCATTGCCTTACCCTGGGACATGTGAGCATTTGTCTCAAATCTGGATTTAATTGATAAAATCTAGGATTTGCAGGAATCTAGAAACCTGCTTGTCACCACCCACATCCTGAATTCCTGAGCGCTGATACTTTGCACAGCAGCTCTACAGTTTGTTGCATGAGCCCTGCACAGCTGCATATTAGACGTACTGTACAGACAGATTACGCACGAGGAATAAAAATGACACATTCTCAAAGGAATTACTCCACTGCACATGTTCACACTTATTTGTCCAGAAAATCATTAATAGAAACACAATAACGCATGGACTGACAATAGTTCATGAGGATGAGTGAGAGATCCCAAGACAGAGAGGAGTATTAGTAATGGATTTGATAGCTGGAACCTGAAGGATTGGGCAAAATACAAAGAAAAATAGGCAGAATTCAGCTGGGCTGTTTCACCTCCCTTTCATTAATTACTGGTGGGGAAAGAGATGTGGAAGACTATTAAAAATGTTTTTGATCTTGAAAATGCAGCAAAAGTTTTCAAATAACTTGCAAATAAATGTTCCTGCTTGGGTGAAAGAAGCGGAATGTAAGAAAAAAATGATGTAAGGAAATGGTGCCATGTCTTTTGGTCATACCACGAAGAAGCACCAAAGAGCCAAACACCACAGGTCTCAGCTCCGAACGGTATAAGCCTGTAAGGCAGTATTGCCATTGTTGGTAGCAGAACATAAGCTTTCTATTGCATTAGCAAGGTCTCAGTACTTAGGCTTGTCTGAGCTTTGTCTGCCGCTCTGCTTTACTTGCCTTGTCACACTGTGACATCAATTTCTCTATTTGACCATTTATCTGTGGCTAATCTGTCTGGGGACTTTTTTTTGCTTGTTTGTTTGTTTGCTTTTTTTTTTTTTTTTTTTTTTGTGTGGTGCAACTGTAGCTTTATATGGATGACAGCAGCAAGTACGTTTTCCATGTAGAGTGAGGTACTTACAAACCTAACACAATGATGTTGTGTTGAAAAATACAGGCCTAGTCTGAGGGCAGATTAAGAAGAAGAGGCGCAGGATGTAGAGGACTACAGGGACAGGGTTGTAAGGGATGGGGCATAGGCTTGGCACTGGAGACCCCACAGCTGTGAGAAACTCACCCACTGTCACGTAAAGAAATGCAGATCTGGAGTTTGACTGATTTTAGGGGTAGTAAAGCAAACTAAGGAGTCGTAGCCAACATACCTTAAAGTCACCATTTGTCCTAAATTGGGATGTCGCATAAAGTTGCAGACCAACGGAGAAAGCAAAAGGCATATAAGCTTGTGGAAAATGTATGAAAGACCCCAAGTGGATGTTAGAGTGAAGATGAAACCACTATCACAAACATATTTCTTCTGGCAAAAGACTTCAGAATCATTGAATCATAAAATGCTTTGTGTTGGAAGGGACCTTTCAAGGTCATCTAGTCCAACCCCCTGTAATGAGCAGGGACATCTTCAGCTGACAGCTTGCTGTATTGCTCCTCCACTGAAATCCAACTTGCCAGCCTTAGGACGCAGAGGAGCAGAGGAAGGGTGAAAATAATTCCAGGAA
The DNA here is from genome assembly GCF_028500815.1 of Rissa tridactyla. NCBI lineage: Eukaryota > Metazoa > Chordata > Aves > Charadriiformes > Laridae > Rissa > Rissa tridactyla. The sequence goes on from NC_071497.1 coordinate 6,634,765, forward strand.
AAGGGGAGAAATCAAGAAGTGAGTGTAACAATTTAAACTACATGATTATTTCTTTCTCTGTAACAGTTAGACCTGGACTGGTAATTACTAGAGTCTTAAATTTTCAATTATTCTTACAATAACTTCTTGGCTTTATACTTGTGTATGCGTATATACACAAATATAGATAAAATGTATAGATATGTATCCACAAACAAGACCTTGAGTGTAACAACTCCAACAGAAAGTGGCCAGATTTACAAAATGCAGGCATTTCCTCATATGAGCTGTATATTTCATTGTGTGATGGGATATATGAGCAAGCGGTCTCTAATCGTACCACCTTGTGGTACACTCAATCATCTAAACTGTGCCTGTTTCCATCACATCAGTAGGGATGCTTCTGCCCTTCGGTCACTTTCCCATTGGTAGGAGGAGGCTATAGGGCCACTTTTGAGGTTTCCAGTAAGGGTCTGTGTGACCTCTTCAACCCAAGTTTAAACCCACATGAGAAATTAAACAAACATTTTTCAAAAGGACTGATCATTTAAGCAGGCTTGGTCACATTTCCTTGCATTAAGGCTCATTATGGCTTTCTTCTCATTCAGTGACGTGAGAATTAAGCTTTGCTTGGTGCGTTTTTTGGAACTGGTTTAAAAAGTAAGTGTTATAGAATGGAAGGTTGAAACCGATGCAAGGAGCCCTGTGTATCCTGATGGTACTGCAACAGCAAAATAGTGTTTCCTGGACATAACTCTGCCTGGCAGTATTCTGCAGAAGAGATGCAGACAACTGCATGCTACGAGCTGGCATCTTGCATGTCAGTGCTTTCCAAAGGGATTTAGGCATGTTAGCATAAAGCTAGATTAATCCTGCTGGGAAGCATCAGGTGGCTTTTCGCAAGAGTGCTGGCCAGAGCATAGTCCTCTTTCAAAGGATTATGTTTTTTTTTTCCCCAGTTTTTAGTGAGGTATTACTGCTGCTCCCTGCAACAAATCAGTCCAATTTTTTTTCAGGGAGCTTCAATATAGCCGATTTTCTGTACAAATGTCCTTCCACCATATGAGATGTGGTTTGCTCTCCCACTCCTGCCAAAGAAAATGGTCCCTGGCTGTTGCTAAAATGGAATCATGTTAAACTGTCTCCATCTGGGGAGCAAAATATGAACTTTCTGTCACAGGAAGGTTGTAAATCTCTCTGGTTAGGTTATGCCAGAATTCTCTTCTTGGCTTAAATCCACTTTGATTTTTTTTTTTGAACTCTAGGTCATTCAAAATCTTGTAGGTAGTTACCAGAACCAGATTTTACCATCAAAAACTCATTGCTTTGCCTGCCACAGGCTCTAGCATGAAACAAAAGATATCTAGCAGTGAAACTATTTGTATTTAAGCAAATCAGCATGTTTAAATTCTTTTACTTTTTCATGTTTTTTTTTTTTGTCTAAAAGTAAATTACGGGGCTGGAAGTGTCTTTGAGGAGATAAAGCTCAGTCCTCTGCTCTGATGTCAATCCATCTTCAGTGATGTTGTTTCCGACCCACTTTAGAGGCCTCCAGTGATGGAGCAGTTTATTCCCATTTATTCCAGTGTTCTTCTGTTCTTACCATTGTTTCTACTGTATTTCAGAAACTTCTGTGCTACAGCAGAGAGACAATACTTTTTGGCCCATTTGCTGCAGACATGGAAGTAACCCAGTTTTCTTTCTTTTTTCATCAGCTTCTTAAACACTTGAAGATTTTTGTCCTATCTTTACAATCCTCTCAGCCTTGGATATTTTTGTTAGTCAAAGTACTTTTTGGCAGCCTTTTTCTGAAAATGTTATTTTCTGCAAGTGCTGCATGCAGAAGAATTACTTTGGTCTTGCCTAAAATTGCAATTGCAGCTCCGTGATCTGCTACAGCTACTGATAGCGGTGTTTTTGTGGTAGCGTGACATTTAACAGACCGGTGGAACTTATCCAAGGTGCTTTGCAGGTCTTAGGAGTTCTGTACTTCTACAGCTACAAGGCTGGATTCCATTTAGAGAGTTAAAACTAGTTTGGATACAAACAAGTCATGATCACAGCTTAGATTCTGTATCCTTTCCATTCGGTCTTTCACCGTCACTTTCCAGGAAGCGTGTTGTCCTCAATTAAATAATGCATTTTGTTATTAAAGGCTTTCAGCTGAATAGCTTTGACATTCCTTGTATTCACTTCAAAAACTTTTTAAAAAATGAACTCATAGATCAACATTGTTTTGTGGTCTTGAAAGAAATTGTGTTTTGATAATGACACAGATCTAATGGGTCTGTAGGAAGTGTTCAGAAGACATGAGACATAAAGTGGGTTTAAAGATCAGACAAATTCAAGATGGAACCTTAATGTTGGTCTAAAACTGGTTCTAATAATTTATTTTAATGAGTATTAAGTACTTGTGTTATAAAGTGTTTCCAAGAACTATAAAGTATTAACTAATCAATAGAAGTTCTTGGAATCAAATGATCTCAAAGTTCAAATCAGTGAGGAGATTTAATTTATTTTCATAGAAAAACCTTCTATTGTCCTTTTCAACTATTTCAATGTAATTGTAAATTTAATTATGCTTTTGTATGTGTTTATTATTCTAGGGCTAGGAAGCTGGGTAGTTAGCTGCAATTAGTATTATTAAGAGATGAGTAATATCAATAGTAAGGAAAAAACCCTGAGTGAGATTTTCTTTAATTTTCTGCTTTGGTGAATTTTTTTTTTGTGTGTGCTTTATATTCTTGGATTCTTCAGCTTGCAGTGCTCAAAATCAAATGCTTCACCAGAAACGTAGTAGAAGTCCTAAACATCTGAATCTAACATTTTCAGGCGGTCTTTTAGGCCTTCTGTGATTACTCACTAGGGAAAGCATCTTCTCTGGCTGTTAATGGAGTCTGTGGTGGATCTTGAGCTTGATTCCAGAATGAATATTTGCCGTTCATTTAATTAAGGCTACAGTCTCCTTTAGAAACCATCTGACTGTAACTTCACTGTACCTTGGAGTGGGGAAAGGCTCGACAAACCAGGACGCTGAACACAGTCACCGTATTGAGTCCTTGAGAAATGAACTGGAATGAGGAACTAACTCTTGCAGTGCTGGCATTTTCCAATTTACCAGTGGATGAATTCAGTTCAGTGAGTATGTGCATTTAACACTTGGCCTTCTAGCTTGGGGGTTTGCGTACTGTGTGCATTCAGGAGGTCGTACCTTTGGAAGAAGGAGAATGATGAGGAGAATGTCACTCAGCCTGAGAATAGAAGTTGTCATAAGATCGAATGGCATAATAAACACAGCACAAGAGATCAATGAAAAGAGAAATGTCTGCAGACATTTTTGCATTGATACGTGTTGTTTAGTGTAGTCTTTCAGGTTCTGCAGTGCTGTAATACTGAAAAGACCGAGACCTGTAAAATTATTCCACTCCTTTAAAATGAGGGCGTACATTGTGACTGAAACTGATCCTAGATCACATGCAGCACAGAAATTCATTGTGGAAAGCATTCTGCTTCATTTTTCAGGTTTTTTTCCCCCTTATCTCTCTCCAGTCTATCTGAGGGGGATCTGTCAAGTGGGCAGTACCGCATTCCCAGCCACAGTTTCAGGTCCACCATAAATGATGTAGGACTCTGGCTCCTGCTGGCATGCACTCTAACTCCTAGGGCATCACAGTTTAATTCCAACTTCTCTTTACTCTAGCATATGACAAATATGTCTTTTTCCTTGCTTAATCTGTCTTTTTCCTTGCCTTCTCCATGACATGCACTGCTATGGCCTCTCTGTGCTTCTGCACTGATTTTCTGCTCACTTCTTAACAGTCCTATGGGAAGAAAGACTGGATAGAGAGGCTTGCCTCCATATGTTGCTCGTGTTTATTTCCATCAGTTTCCACGGGGGAGGAGGCAGAAAGGGAACCTCAAAAGGAGACAGTCTCTTTTTGGAGATGCCTTGCCAGCCACAAGAGCAGTTGGCCCCGAAGAGTTGGCATTATCCCTGCGTTATTTACTAGCAGGATCACTTTTGAAAGTAATTGATTATTACCGATGTTTTAACCTCTCTTCTAGAGACAAGCTTTTTGGTATATGGGACGCTTAAAATAACTGTATACCATCTTGGTGTGTAAAGACCTTGTTCTGAGTCATTTCCATCACGTTGACTGAAAATAGGTGAAAAAGTTAGCTGAGCATATATACCCTCAGCAGTCTTTCAAGGAGGATTACTGTTACAAATCAGAATCAGACCCCTTTTGGTCCATATTGAGATGATGCAATAATTGTGCAAAAAACAGAGGGTGATTTTTTCCCTTTTTTCTAGAGCCCAACAAAGTAAACTTGCAGTGACAAGAGTGGGTGCAAAGGAAAGTGTTTTTCCTACCTATCAGGATTGGATAGTAAATTGTCTTTTATGGTATCAGATTAACCTGTTCATGGACTATGTGTTGTTTTTTTTTTTCTTTAAGAAACTTCAGTGTTGTTGTGTTCTGCAAGATTTTTTCCCCTGCTTTGCAATATAGGTAAAACCTAAAATCTGACTGCTGTAAATAGATAATTGTATTCAGAAATAGAAGCATACAGAAAAAAACCCCCAGATATAAAACCACATTCTGAATAATTTCACTGAAATAAGGTAAATATGTTTACCGTAGTATATGTCCACAGCTTCTAGAAAAGTTGCGTGCAATCTGAACTCCACAATGACAACTACACCGGCGTTTTGCAAAAGTTTATCTTTTAAAAGCGTATTTTATACGGGCCAATTAAAGCAGCCATTTCAAAACCCCTATGAAGCTGACTTTCTTACAGTATATCTTCATTTAATTGAAAATTAAATTAAAATTCAAGAAAATCTCCAGTCCTTATGGGTCAAGGTCCAAGGCCACTGTTTGTTTATTTCTCGGTGCATTTCTTAGTTATTTGTCATCTGGAAATCAATGAGAAAGAGCATGTCAGACAAAAGGACACATTTCATATTATGACAAATCCATCTGATGAAGATCAAGAAAGGCCATCTGCCATTTCAGCTTTCAGAAATGAGATTTCTGTCAATCATCGTGCAACAGGTGGGTACTCTCCCATGCTTTGAAAAATGATTTTGTGTTTCTTGTATTGGGATAAAGTGGGTCTACTGAGAATAGACAAGTTTGATTTGATCTTTAATAAAATGGTAAGAAACAGCCTGAAACAGGTTATTTTCTATTATGTTTTGCACTGCTGATATGTAAGAGGGGTATTGATAGTTCTTTCAACTATTCAGAGGGGGAAGGGAAATGTTTCTGAAGTATTGCTGCAGCTGTACTGCTATATACCCTGTGAAACTTTTTATTGTTTTGAGATCATGCACTGCTGTTCGTTGGGTTCTCCTCTGAAAGCAAGGAGAATAATGCATTGTGCCTGGGATAGACTCAGAAGTTCTATTTACTTTCTATACTCAAATGCTACAGAAATGTAACAGTTTGTTTTCCCCCCTTTATGCACCACATTTTTTCCTGGTACATAATATAGTGTGAGTTTCCAAAAACAAAGACAGAAAAAATACAATTTCAAAGAATCATGATAAAAATGCCACTTTCCTGATTATTTTTTGTCCTCCTGAGAACTATCTCTTACTTAACTGTGACACACACTAGTGCTGAAGTAATTAAATGTAGTATTTGTCACTGACTCCTCCCACCTTCCACAATTATGAAACCAGAAACAAAATCACAGAATCACAGAATCACAGAATTCTTGGCTAATGTTGTAAAAAGGAAATTAGAATCTGAAACACAGAACACTTCTCAGTGTTTCATCTATATACATATGAAACATGTACATATATTCATACAATATATGAAATATTGGATAGTTTTATTTCTACAATTTCATCATGATCGTGTTTAGAGATAATCAAAATGTATGAATATCTTATAGTGAAACCGTCATTCAATATTTGGTAATTTTTAAAGTTTCATTAAGTTTTTAGAGTTTAAGCTTCAATTTTTAAAATTTCATTAAAAAGCATAATGGGTTTTAAAATAATGTGAAGATATTTAGTTGTCTATGCCTGTTGTACAGCTTTAAGAAAAATAAGGAGTACCATTTGAAGACTGATTTTCAGGAAAGTGATGCTGAAGACCTAATCAAAATAAAAATGTAGAATTGGGTGAGCTCCAAATTTTAGAATTCAGGCTTAGTCACTGAAATAACCCAAAGTGTAAGAAGACCCCATAGCCCTCTACGATGAGATGGCTGGCTTAGTGGATGACATGAGAGGGGTGAATATTGCTTACCTCAACTTTAGTAAGGCTTTGAAGCTGTCTCCTGCAACATCCTCATAGACAAACTGACAGAGTACAGGCTAGGCACTTAAAAGTTGTGATCAGCAGCACAAAGGTCAGCTGGAGGCCAATCGCTAGAATATTGAGGGCCAGTACTGGAGCATCTGGAGTTCTATGTCCAGGTCTGGGTTCCCCAGTGCAAGAGAGACATGGAGCTACTGGAGTTAGTCCAGCCCAGGGACACGAAGATGATGAAGGGACCGGAGCATTTCTCCTATGAGTAAAGGCTGAGAGAGCTGGGACTGCTCAGCCTAGAGAAGAGAAGGCTCAGGGGGATCTTAGTCATGTGTATAAATGCCTGATGGGTGGTGGTAATGACAGTGAAGCAAGACTGTTTCCAGTAGTTCCAATAGCAGGACAAGAAGCAATGGACAGAAATTGAAATACAAGGAATTCCACCTAACATAAAAAAAAACTTTGTTATTTTGAGGGCAATTGAACACTGCAACTGGTTCCCCAGAGAGGTTGGAAGATCCCCATCCTTGGAGATATTCAGAAGCCATGCGGACAAGGTCTTGGGAAAGCTGCTGTAGTTCAGACTACTTTGAGCAGGAAACTTGGAGAAGACAATCTCCAGAGTCCCTTTCAGCCTCAGCAATTCTGTGATTCTGCGAAAAATTATCTTTCAAACTCTCAAAGTGAATTTGCCCTTTGTCCGAAGGGGTATTTATTGTTAACTTATCATTACTTCATTGGTTTATGGATACTGAAGGCAAAGAAAGCAATTTCAGTCCTAAGAAGTTTGCTAGAAAAACTTCTAGTTGCTTGCTTCTCCATTTTTTGTTGTTGTTGTTTTGGGTTTTTTTTAAGGGAGATTTGAAGTATATTTATTATGTATGTATACATAATCATGTATACATACATAATAAATGTATACATTGTCACGTAGCACAGCAAAAGATATGTAAGTCTGTAGAGAGGATGAGATGGTACTGAGGCATCCACACTGTGTCCACACTATGTTTCATGAGGCTTTCTTCAGACAAGGGCCAGCCGTGTCTCTTGGACTGGATGCCCATTAGCGGTTGAAGCGACTTTAGTGCAGTCCTGGAGGAACACATATTGTGGTTTCCTTTCATCTGAAAGGAAGACAGCTTTGATGTGACACTGATGTACCATGAAAACCAAAGCACAAGAAGCTGGGCTAAATGGGAGGTTGGCTTCAAAATTGCACTGCTGGTCTTTCTGAAATAAAATGTCAACCCGGACACGCCATTAGTTGCTCTTTCCCTAACCCTTCCAGAGTGGCTGGCTTCTCAGTGCTGTTCTGGTTTATGGTCTGATTGTTACCGTTTACCTCCAACAGGTAACCATAGCCAACACACTTGGTTTGTCCGGATCTAGAACAAAGGTGCAAATCTCTAACTTTGTGAAATTTAAGAAGACTGGAATCCTGGAAGCCCCTAAACAGACTTCCCCAGCTATCCAGGGATTACCTGCCCCACCCGTATCCATCTGGAATAGCAAGTATCTTACCAGCAGCATCCTGCCTGTTTCAGTGGAATGGTAGGGTGGAGAAAAAACAGTTTCCTTCAGAATAAAGTTAGAAGAACCTGGTAAATACCTTGTGTGTGTATATGTGCCTACACAAGAGACCATTATGGAAGAGGTGCTTATTGTAAGGACAAATAGTGACACAGATTTCAATAGGAACCTGAAGGCAAAGAATGAAGAATGCCATGTCTGTGAAAGTAAATTAAATGTACCCTGGAAAATGTCCTTGTTCTAAAAGTCACGGAATTGCTCGTGTCGTTGCTGGCAAATTGTTTTAGTCTCTAAAAAAAACCAGGATGTCCTCACATAAACTGTCTGCTGGGCAGATTGACCTTTGCCTGTGGAATGTTCCTGAGAGTTGTTTGCGAAGGTACCTCGTGTCATCAGCTGTGCTGCAGCACACATTATAAATATTTCCATGCATTGTTTCATTTCCTAATACAGATGTGTCAAAACTGGAGGAAAAGAAGCACAGGTAGGCAGACTTTAAATCTGGGTGACCCAGCTTCCCTTTTGACTTGACAGTGCACTATTTTCTTTGTCTCTTTTTGTCTTCCTATAGTTTTCAGCCTAAACTAGATCCTGTTATCATATTCAGTTGAGTTTTGGTTTTCCTGTAGCTGTAGAGGGGAATAGAGGGAAAATGGATCTGTACAAGCATGATGTACATGACATTTTAATTATAGATGACAATGAACTTCAGCAAAGTTGGCTATTTCATATATTTTTTCAAATTTCATGTTTTCAAATGAATCAGGTGCTGTCATAAGCAAAGCGTATCACATCATCATTATCTTGTGGACCTCAATGCACTGATTTGGATTGTCAAATCTGAATGATCTATTTCAGTAATGTAATAACAATAAAAGAGCTGCTGCAATAATTGCTTAAGTGTTGCAAATCGTGGAGCATTGCTCTGAGTAACTATTTGGAAATTGCTAATTAATCATCTCACTCATTTAGCTCTCCATCTTCTTGCATGAGTATCTTGAGATACTCAAATGTAGGATGGAATCAATTTCTCCTTTTATAGCTTTATACTGACTTTTAGAGAGGAGTTGACAGTTTGAAATACTTATTTCTGGAAAAGTATCCTTGAACTCACATCTGTTATTCTAATGTTGTATTTTATACTAGCGTAGAAATAGCATTAGGTATAGACCAAATTCCTTTCTTCCTTAAACAAAGGAAACATAGTTTCCTTGCTACTTTTAATTAAAGCAAAGTAAAAGCAAATTATACACAGTATAATTTCTCTTTTACTTTGAAGTTAATTTTCACACCTTTCTGATAGTATAATTAAATACGTGTCTGTTTTAAAATTCATGATTTAAAAAAAAAATTAACAAATTGATTCCTTAATAACTTGGTGTCCCCTGAGTCTCAGACTGATATTTATCACACAATTCTTACAGCTTTGAATTCACTGGATGAAGTGCGTTCAGTGATTTACCACTCTTAAACCGTAAAGAAGATTAAGAAGGCAAATAATACAACGTATGATAGCTTTTTACTAATGAAATATTCCCCCCGGCCCCCGCAATTCCATTTTATAGACTGCACAGAAGGCAGTTATTCCAGCTCCTACTCCACTGAAAACAGTAGAAACATCTCTTAAGTAAGGTCATTTCCTCAGAAAAAGCACATGTGCCTTACCCCTAAAAGTGAGAAAACTAAACTTAATTCAGGGACATTAGGGTGTCTTTACTTACGCTCATTTTGACAAGTTGGAGATGAAAGTATATAGGGTCAATGCGTTCTTTTTTTATCTCTTATTTCTGAACATTAAACAACTTGAAAGTTGGAGTAAGCCACTTGGAGTAGCCCTGCTTTATTTGCGTACTTGTTTCAAAATTGAGAAGATAATTTTTAAAAGATTAAGATTTTTCTGTTCCCTTGTTAACTATAAGCAATTATAGTTTCTCACATTTGATTATTTTAAATTGTATACTGTAGGACAGTTACAAACTACCACTGGTCTGTTGAATATCCGTAAGTAGTTATCAGCACTTGTTCATAAAAACTGAATTTTTGTTGGCAGTTTTTGATTAAAGATTCAATGATAATTTGCATGCTGTTGAAGTTAATTTCAGTATGTAATTTCAAAGTTATATCAACACTCAGTCCTTTTGAGAATCCCTCTCACAGCAGAGATCATTTGCTTGCATTAACTCACTAGATGAACTGTTAGAATCAATTTCTGTTGAAGAGGTGATCTTCATAGAATTTGGTATTCATTCCCATGATTATAATCTGTTTAAAATTAACTATTTGTGATTTTTATCTCTATGCGGGAGAGTAGGAAATGCATTTGTTAGAATGTTTACACAAAATGAGCAAACGTGTAAGAAAACAACTGACGTGAATTAATGCATTTGTTTAAGGGCTGCAGAACGTGTAAGATATTTGCCTAACTTTTCCTCTGTACTGTAATATTAATTATGCTTACTTCCACCTTTTTAAGTCAAACATCCTGTCTGCTCTAGGTAATGCTCTATCCTAGAATATAGTGGATTCACAAAGTCTGGGCCAGAAGAGATCATTACCTCGGGTATTCTCAGCTTTTTGGTGTATCGCAGACATTGCATCTCACTCGTTTTTCTCTATGTTGAGCCCACAAAATCTCACATTTGGGTAAAAACTGAGTTTTGAACTGAGGCATACGAAAGAGGAGACCTGCTGAGAGTATGCAGTATCTAGCACTGAACTGAACACCAGTTCCCAAAAAACCTTTCTAGAAACATGTAAATTGTAACATCGTTCCCCTTTTTTAATTGCTTTTTCCATTTTTGCTCTGTTAAGGTTCTTGTGGCCTTTTCTGCCATGTTTATAGAGGCTGATATCCAATTAAACATCCTCTTGCTTTTCTGCTCATCTATTTAATCTTTTGAAAAGCTGACTCAAGTCATAGTATTCCAGAATTTCCCCAGGAATCCAAGATTTAAGAAACAAGTCAGCTGACATAGCTTATCTCACTAAATGGTTTAAAAATGTGGCTAGTCTACTGAATAATATCTATGGAGATATTAATAATAGCTTATTATTCTGAGGTATTCAGCCATTCTGGTAAAGAAATGGGATGTGGCATGATTTTCTGTTGCTGGTTCAGTATGTGGCATGATCTTCTGGTCCTTGTAGTCATGAAGATTTTAGGAATAGAATTTTTTTTTTCTAAATGTGGTTTGAAATGCTTATACTATGCATCCCCCACATCTTCACATCTCCCACCCCCCGAAAAGAAAAACAAAAACAAAATAACAAAAAAACAAAAACCCAACCCAAAAATCAACCCAACCCAAAACAAGCCCTCAGCAAAACTTATTTCCTATGTGTGGTACTATTATCTCTTTGTAAGAAATGAAATATAAAGGAATGTGTTCATACAGAGCACCAGCGTGCTTGCACTTGACGTCTGACTTGGGAACTTAATCTTAAACTATCAGTGTGGCATCTGAGGCTTGGCTTGAAAGCTATTCAAGTTGTAATTTCCTGTACTAGAAAATTAGATATGCTACCTGTATGTGGCTATTCAAATACTTTACTGCATTTACCAAGATGTTCTTTTCAGCCTGAAGACATTCTTAATTTATCTCACAGTGAAGCTCATCATCTTGTAGGAATATATGCCTCTTGTATGATTTTTAACAGTATCCAAATTCTGGTACGTTTGTCAGAAGAATACTTCACCTTCTTCTCTTTTTCTATCATATCAATTAGCAGCAGAGTCAAAAGGAATTCTCTGACTTACGGCTTTTAAGTTGGGGAACATTTATTCCCTTTTCCTGCAAAGCAAAGAAGTGCATATGCACATTTTAGTGTGCTTTTAAAAATTCTAAGTTCAACTACAAGCAAGCTAGATAGAAAACACCAAAAGTTGTCTTTGCGCTCTACAGTTCTGAATATTCTCTCTGTTCGCTCACATTCTTCTGCATGCTCTTTGGCTGCAGAGCTCACATCTTTGGCTGCTAATTAAATGGTCAGTATTATTAAATATTAAACATTTCCATGGAAGTCGGACAACTCTGTGGGACTACACCAATTTGCAGGGCCCCGGGACACTACTTTTCACTTGTGGGTTTCTTTTGTGAGCTCTCAAGACAATGCATGTGTTCACCGCAGACAATAAACTGTTGGTTGTTTAAAACTGCATTTACTTTATCAGATTCGTACTGCCAAAGTCTACCCAGGAATGAAAGACTGCAGTAAAGCTTATCTCTTTTAGCAGGTATCACTCTAGACCTTTCTGAAACACGCTGGTGAATACGTAGGAACTAAATTATACATTAAACAATTGGAAATGAGCTTGAAGGAGTGACTACCCGTGAAGGCATTCATAATTCCCTGCAGTTGCTTAGGAATAAACCTCATAAATTCTTTTTATAGATTCTTAATCTTGTCGTTTGCTCAGAAAATCACCATATTCAGATTGATGCACTTTTTTTCTTAAATTTTACAGTGGCTTGCCATCAAGATAACGCAGGCAAATTACAGACAATATTTAGTAGTATCTGAGACCACAATTTAATAATTGCTGTATTAAATATGCAGTTCAGATTATCAGATGATGTGTGTATCAAGCTATTTTTGTCATATGGCACGCTCCAGTCTACTCTTTTTGTGAATCTTTAATGCTCAAAATATCCTTACATGATAACATCAAAGTATTCTTTTTGAATAAGGAGGTCATTATCTTCTAGTTAAGACTAAATTTATAGTTTTAACTGAGACCTTGTTAAATTGTAAGAAAAGAAAAAAGGGGCTACTGCAGGAAGCAATATTGCAAACACTTCCACCCCCTGCAAAAAAACCCAACACACCAGATATCTAACATAGCAATCAAATTGGTCATTAAATTATTTCCCCAATTATTCCTCTATGGCTTTAATAACCACAGAAAAGTTATTAACCTCTACTGATTTTTCAAGAAATGCACATAGTTCTAATTAAACAAATATTTCATTTTCCAAATTTTTATCAAAAGAAGACATGGCTCGCAACAATGATTGGGTTTAATGAGCTTAAGAGTGATTTCCACACTGAGCAATAGTAACCCTTAGATAATTTCTGTGTTTTATTCCTTTCTTCATGCAATGCTTTCAAAACCAAAAACGAAACAATAAGGGACTGAAAAGACAACCCCACCCCATGTAAATCATGTTGAACTGGAGAAGATTCTATTTGTCCAGCTCCTCTGAAGAAGAAATTTCCCACATATGTCAATTTTGTTTAAAGCCGGTCTATTTCAGAACTCCTTAGAAGTCACAGAAACTTCTTGTTTCCATCCCATAGTTATTTTCTTAAGAAATCGAGTCCTCTGAAGTAGGAGTCCTTAAAACCTTATACAGCAGGTATAAGGGAAATTTTTGTGACACTTAAATGTTTACAGTAATTCAGCTCTGAGAGGGATAAAATTTAGTTTCTTTTCGTATTTTTTTTATTACAAATTGTTCTTTATCTCTCTTTTTCCTTGTTTCTTTTTTTTTTTTTTTTTTTCCCATTGAGGTCTCAGTTTTCAAAAGCAGATTTTTGGACTGTTGTAATGTGTCAGGTTCTCCACTTGTCAAACCCAAGGACAAAACACTTGAGAGCTAACTGGAGTAAACAACCTTTTACTAGAATGATAATTGGATTGGATGACTGAATCAAATCTTTGTTAATATCTGGTAGTCCATAAATCAAAGTCAGCACAGAAAATTGGTATTGCATTTATTTGCTAATCTGCATAAATTCTAGAAGAAGAAGAAAAGATCACATTGTTATCACATACTTATTCTAACTGTATTGCTGAGAGCTGTTTTATCCGATTTGGCTGATGTAAATACGTGTTACGATAAGACACACCATTGCAATGGTGCTCTTTCTAGAACCTAGTGAAGCCATTTAGCAAATCTGATATGTCTGCTAATGAGAAATTAGGGAAAAAGGAAACAAGGAATTATCTGAAAGAATTACCTAGAACAGGGCGGCTTCCAGTAAAAGTAGGCCTAACGTATAAATCTTCTTTCCAAAATTTTTAAGTTTTAAAAAATACAGCTATGCATTCCCAGAAACCGTAATGTGTTATGGTAACACATGGGGTAAGGCACTTGTTTTTGATGGTATGAGCCAGAGACTTAGTCTGGGGTTCAGGTAGTCCCCTAGATCCAGCGAGGCTGTGAAGTCATTAGCCAGGTGCCACTTGCGTGGCGTTTCCTACAAAATCTGGGAGCCTCACCTACCTACCAGCCTTGCTGGGATGTTTAGCCTCAGAAAGGTCTTTGAAGCCAGGGAGCTTGTTCAGACCACAGTGGCCCTACTGAAGCGTCCTAGGTTGGCAGAAACCCAAACACAGCAAATCTAAAGTTCTTCTTGACAGCAGTGAACTGCATTGTAGATACATTGACAGCTGTCTTAGTACCCAGACGGGTTTCAGTGACCTTGCTTGTAGGTTAGGAAAACAAAGCAAACAACAATACTCTAGTTACATTGTATTTTTCTTGGTTAACAATACCACTTAATGTTAAATTTCAATAATATAGACACAGTAATGGGATAATACTTGCTTAGAAAGGTTTCACCCACCTATATGAGGAGCTAACAAGAATTAAATTTTGATAAACTGTTTAGCAAGTAAATAGGGAAAGTAGTTAAAATAAAACGTAAAGTTTTTGTGTTGTGGAGAACCTCCTAGGTATGATGTTTCTGAATACCAGACCTCATATTTCCACTAGCTTGATTAGCAAAGCAACATTATTAACTGAGGAATAAAAAAAAAAAAAAAAAAATAAAAGGATCTATGAATGTTTTCTTCTGATTTTTGCAAAGAAAACCTGACTTGTAAAGATTTTGGTATGAAACTAGCAATACCAGGGTCTAATTTGTCCCTGTATTAATTTCGTTCTCTTCTCAGCTCTTTGGTCTTTTTGCATGAACAGCCCTGGCCTGCTTTTGTTTCTCTTCACCAGACTAAATGCTCAAATTTGCTTTTAGTTAAATTATACCTTTGCATAAAAACTCTGATTTACAATTTATACAGGAGACTGTTTTGGTTGGGTGATATCTTTGCCTAACTATATCTGACAATTTCTTTCCTCACCAGGGAAGAGCCATGGTGAACAGAGACATTCAGCACGTGTGTGCAGCCAGAGCCCTGGCTGTGGGCAAGAAGGAAACATTCAAAACTGGGTGATACCGTACTTAGAGCTTCCTCAGAGTAAGTCAAGAACAAGTACAGAAATGTGGAAGCAACGAAGGCTCAGGTGAAATTTGAGTAGAATTTCATTACTCTTAAGCTTAGATCTTATCTGTTGCAAATATTTTGTAACTTTCTTTGACAATTCAATAACCTTAAAAAAAAAAAAAAAGCCTTAAGCTTTCAGTCAGCAAAATCTCCCTTTGATTATTTATATTTGAAGAAAGCTCTCTGAATCTTAAAAATTGCCTTATGATAGCTAAGTCTGAAAAAATACATGAATAGGAGGCACAGAGGTGCAATATCTTACATGCCTAATGTTGTGCTGTCAAATGTATATTATCAAGAACAACCCTTTAGCCATTTACAAGGGAACGAAATGCTTCAAAGACAAGCTAATGGCAGGCAGGCTGTGTACAATATTAGTCAGAATATGAAATTGCAGCTGTAATAACAGTATTACTTACTAGCATGTGAGCACCGTAACTTTCCTCAATAAGCTAGAGAATGAATTATATTCCTTTTCTATTTCACTTCCCACCCTGAGCTCCAGTAGGTGCCAATGTGCGTGAACACCAAAACCTGCTTTCTTCAAAGTAATTAATATTAAAAATTCCTTCTGTGTAGTAGAATCTGACAGGAGAATGTGGATTTGATAGGCTATATGTATTATAGGATGCATTTGGTTTTATTTTTTTCCTTTTTTTCCCTTTTTTTTCTTTTTTTCCCAGCTTAGCAGTTGTACCTGTGCCAGTGCAGCTGTCGAGCAGGGCTGCACAATCGGGAAGATTGATTAGCCATATGATAGAGCAGCACATCTATTTGATTCCTTTCTTTTAATTCCATCCAAAGTGAGCAAGAAAATCACTTTAATTCCAGCAATAATCTAGTTTTAATTGAGAATGGTTAACTTGTCACAAAGTTTGTTTTTATCCTTTCTTACGTTCTTCCTCATGCTGTATTTGGCTTATTCTCACACATGAAGGCTTACAAGGGGCTTTGATGCCTGCCTGGCTCCACCACGCGCCGTCAGCAGTTGCCGGGAAGAAGAAGGCAGTGTCATCTGATAGGTCATGATGTATGTTTGCATTGAAAACCCAGCAGCTGCACTCAGACAGATAAAAAGGAAAGAGGAGAGAAAGGAGAGTTTTAGCTAAGAATCAATATGGAAAATGCGGAAAAAAATCCTTAGTACTACTCCAGTCTTCCTAATAGTTCCCTTGCTTCATCCTTTGCTTAAGTCCTGAGAAGCTCTGCTGTGAAGTGTTAGCAATGATATATGGCTCTTACTTTATTGTCTCTGCAAGATCCTTGAATATTGCACTTCTCTGTTTACCCAAGGCTTTTGGGAGAGCTTATTCAAGCCCTTGATGCAGGAAGGAGCTATTTTTCTCCACTAGCGGTTGATTTTCTGAACTGTGGTACGGAGGTAATCAGGAGTTTACTTTCCTAGCAGTGAGTTATCTTTCCTGCTGGTCAGCTGTGGTTCTGAGGTGACAGGATCTATGAAAAATGCATAAAAAATACGCTCTTGCTACAATTAACCCTCAGTTACCGATGAGCGGATTGTCTGACATGGGAGTTAGGTGCAGCATGGATGCGGGAGGGCTTGAGTACCCGCTGATGTATGAGCTCAGGAGCCACGACAAAAGCATCTGCAGGAGCTCCGGGATTACAGCAGTCTGCACAGAGCGTTCTACATTTACTTTCTCTTGCAGGTGACCAGGGTATGCCTGTCAAGAGGCAGAAAAGGTGGCCAACTGAGCACTGCATACAGGAGTCCTACCTGAGCCTCACTGAGAGAGCCGTTGGTATTAATAAGTATTTAGACTATTGCTTATTTTCGTGGACCTAGTCACGAATTAAAAGCTCACAGTATGCTAGGGGTCTGTAAAGACACAATACTAGGAAGTACTACAGAGGACTTGTGTCTCAATAAATTTTCATCCCATTCAAGGACAAGAGCTGGCCAATAGCTGTACACAGACAGGTGGAGAACAGCAAAAAGTCAATGAGACAGAATTTGTGAGAATTAGAGGTGACGGTCTTAGCTACAGCCTCATCACTGTCAGTGTTTTAACACCCACAGGAAAGGAGAGTTTTAATTTAAAGGAGCTTTATGTTTTCTGGAGTACGCAGGAGAAACATCAAGGATGAAAGTGAAGAGGAGATTTTAAAACTAACAATCTCACTTGGGCACTGAAATCTGTTATCAAGAGTAGATTGTAGGCAATAATCAATATCTCAGGAGAAAATAAGCAGTAAAGAGCCTTGAACAGAGCCTAAGAGCAGGTAAAAAGATATTAGTTTAGACATGGGTAGCAGTTTCACCAGTAAAAAATGAATTGAAAAATAAAACTGAAACTCCAAGCAGCAATAGAGCATATTCAATCAACGTAAAAGCAAAAGGAAATGAGATGGTAATTGAAATGGCACAGGCTGATACAGTCCGGCTGATACAGTCTATTTGGATTTCCAAAAGTCTTTACACAAAGTCCCTGATCAAAGACTTTGGGGAAGCTAAGCAGCCTCAGTCTAAGAAAGAAGGTCCCTGAATAGATAGGTAAATGCTAAAAAAGGTAAGAAACAAAGCGTAGGAGGAAATAGCCAGTTCTTTCAGGAGAGTGAGGCCGTACGAGTTCTGCAGAGCTCGAGCTCTGCACTGGAAGATTTTAAAACTTTTCATAAATTACCTGCAAAAGGAGATGGCCAGTGAGGAAACAAAGTTTTGTGATAGTACTAAGTTAGTTGGAAAGTAAAGACAAGGCCAAAGTATGAAACATTATAGGAAGACCTTACCAGCATGGCAGGTAGTACAGTGTCCAGTAGTTCAATGTAGATAAATATAAAGCAGTGTGAACGGTGGAAAAGACACCTAATTTCACATATAAAAAGGTAGTTGTTATAATTCAGTAGCAATATTTTTGGGATTATGATAGACAGCTCCATGAAAACTGCAGCGATAGTTAATAAAAAGGAGGAAAAAAAATCTAGTATTAGGATTTACTACAAGAGGAATAGAGAATAAACCAGCTTCCCTTCGCATTATAGAAATCTGTGGTTGGCCTGCCGCTTGAATAGACATTAGCTTTTAGTCTCCTGTCTCAAAAAGGATATAAATGGACTTGTAGATCTTTAAAAAATGGCAACAAGAACAACTAAATGGGCCTTTTCATGCAATGACTGAGTAGTCCAGGACCATCCAATCTGAAAAATAAGCAAATGCAGTGGGATACATAACTGCCTATAAAACTTCGAGTGCTGCTGAAGAATTTGTGTATGATTTGACCGTTCCTGTTCACTCGAAGTGCTGTCTAACCCATTTTGTTCCTAACAGGTGCCAACAGGAGAAGATTAGGGAAGACCGTAAAAATAAAACAAATATTTTGTGATTATTCCTCGGTGAGCTCTTGCAGTCTCCAGAATCTGTGGCTGCACATCTGGAGGCAGAGGTGACATCTGTGCCATTCAAGACACTGGAGGAGAAAAGCGAGGATAGAAGGCGATGAGGAAGAGAAACTGTTTTTAAAAATATATTTATTGGGAAATCTGGGAAGTTTAATATGAAAAGGAAATTAATATGAAGAGGTAGCAGAGGTGGAATAAATTCTGAAAGGGTAAATATAACAAGAAGAGAAGAAAGGTATTACATGTCAGAAAGCATTGGGAGGGACGTGGCAGGTGGCATGGGCAGGTGGGTAGGACTGTGATTAACAAAGGTTTTGACTATGGAAGAGGACCTTGCTGTGTAAGTAAAAGGTATTGTCCTGTCTTAATAAAGAGAAATAACTGAAAAATAGAAAAATGTCTGTTATTGTCTGAAAAATACCTCTTTACTACACGAATATGTTTGTATGCCAAGGTACTCAAGAAATACATATATTCGTTAAATTTTTACTCGGAAGAACACTTGCTATAAAGGTGGTTGGTTAAACATGTCGCTTTAATGATGTCCTCTTACCCCCCCATTTCTCCTTTAGTTAGAAGTATTCTGATGGATTTTACTGAAAGGAGGCTTTGTCTTCAAATCTTGTGGTAGGTCACAACCAAGGGTAACAAATGCATTGAGGGCCGGAAGCTCTCTCAGCTGAGGTGCAAAATTGTCAGTAAGGCCCTCCTTCATGGACTGGTCAAGGAGAAAAGCTGGTGAACACAAATCTCCGATCTCACATGCGGTGCAGAGATCTGTGTGCATCGCAAAGCTTTCAAAGAGAGCTGGTGTCTCAGAGGCTGAAAGCATGATGCTGGAAAGGTGTTCTGAGAAGGTGTTGACTTCAGACATTGCCTGCAGGAAAAAATGAAGAAAAAGCGACTAGCTGAATACCTGGCACAAGAAGATGCACTTTCTCCCTTGAATTGCATTCAAGAATAAGATAAGTAAATCCCTATGTTTTAATAGGTTCCATGTGATTTTTACTTTGTTTTGGAAATGTGCATAATTTAGTAAATTAACAACACTTAGTCTGCAGCATATGTAATTTGGTTCAGAGTGATTAGACCTTTTTATTTTATATACCTGGGAAGTGCTTGCTTTATGGCTTGAACCTGAAAGAGGAAAAGGTGTTATACAACTTTCACTAAATTTGGCAATATTTTTTAGAGCCTTCAAATTGTTTGGTTCTTTCAGGGCAAATATGAAGGTTGCTTTTAATAAAAACAGCTCTTCTATTAAATACCAGCTTTTTGTTTTCATGGAATAAATTGCTGTGACCGGTACAGTAGATCTTTCCTCCTTTCTGTCCCTCAGTCTGACTCGGACACAATCTAGACCCACGGACAGTGAATACTGGTATACTTTAGTCAACAAACAGAATAAATGCAAAAATACCAAATATATTGAGTGGCTCCTAGAATTTATGTGGTAATGACCTTATGAATGATGTTAGGAAGAAATTGGTGTTCTGAATTTCCTATAAACAGACAAGGTCTGAGTGGGACCTGCTAAATTTAGGGTCTGATCTCCAGAAAAAAAACCCAAAATCACAACAATATCTCATTGTGTTTTTTTCCCAGTTACTTTACCTGTATTCTTGAGTACATAGAAAATATGCGTATTTCCTTTATTTCATTAAGTACCTAAATGTAGCTGCAAGCTGAAAGGCTACAGTTATGCACCCACAATTGACATAAGTAACCACAGATCCCTCTTATTCGAAGTACAAATATCACAACCCCAAACTCTTTTATTTTAGAAATGCATCCTTTTAATTTTCTTTTAAGTAGATGAAACTACATTTCAAATGGTTGAAAATACCTGTGCTGTGAAAATGCAACGCGAAATCTTAAATCTTTGTAATGTTCTTCACACACACAAAAACCTGAAGGACAGACATTTGTGGGATATAATCGAGTGGCTAATTTCTAATTAAAAAAAATATAAATAAAACATGAGAAAGAAAGAGTGCGAAAGATGATGACATTTAGTCACTACTGACTCTGTGCAGATGAATCCTTGCTGGAAGTGAAAGACAAGAAATTTTCTTGTGCAGTTATTTGTAGGTCAGGGGACTGTAAAATCCCAGAAGCACTGTAGATCCAATGCAGTATTGGAAAAGCACACCAATATCTTATTGATACAGCTCCGCAGTGATGTTTCTGTGAAATGTTTTGAAAGCTCCACTGATTTCCTGTGCTTTTACTGCAGTTATTAAGGAAGAGCCATAAAAATATAACTTTTCTGACTTCGCGTATAGATCACACAGATGAATCTGTATCTTAATTAATAACCGTGAAGACCTTACCTGGAATATATTTCCAGTTTTGGGTGCTGCTCTCAGGAAAGAGGTGAAACAAGCTGTTGAAAGTTTGGAAATCTCATCATAGGAAATGATGAGACTCCTGAAAAATGACTTGTGAGGAAAGCTGGAGGTGAGACATAGCAAATTTCATGTATGTAAAAAGGAGGAGAAAGAAATGGGTTGTGTTTCGTGTCTCTGGTGAGTAAGACAAGGACTAAAAAGTTTGAATTGGAGACTTAGAAAATTCGTGAAAAACTGCAGCAGATTGATTAGGAAGGTTGTTTACGTTTCGGCCACAAAGATCTTTAAGTAGACATTAGGGTCTCAGTCAAAGATGAGTAATATCTGCAGGGAAGTGGGTGGTCTACGCAACCTCCCTAAGACTCTTTCAGTCTATTTGTCCATGCTGCTCTCATGCAATGCTGGAGGATTTGCTTCTTGTTTGTCACTTTTCTTCACAGTCTAGAGTCTCCCTGATCCTTTGTCATATTGTGTATATGCCTGGTGCTTCACATGGCGAATATGCCTTGTTTTGTTTTTGGCTGCAGTGTACTCCAGACTCTTATTAGTAGTTACATTTTTTTTTTTTTTTTTTGAGAAAAGAGATTTAGACTAATTATGTGAAGTCCTTCAGGGCTGTTTCCACTGAGCTTTTCAGTTTTATAAGTACCATAAGAGATCTGTACTCCTTATGATTTTTCTTATCAAAAGTTTGTTGATTTTTGGAAGGATTAATTCAGAAGCCCTGAGAGACAAATATGGGGTTGCAAAACATTCCTGGTTAGATCTCTTATGCTTCAAGCACATTTAATTTTCATTTCTATGTGATTTAGCCTTGGATCAGATTCTTCAAAAGAATCTTATTTTGTTTTCGGTTTAGACATAGAGATAATATTTCATCTTTATACCATTATTGGCTACCCTAAATGTAAAATAAGGAAAGCTCTACTGAAAAATGACCCCTGATATTTCAAGGAAATAAGATTTTTTTTTTAAATCTAATTTGATCTTTGAACAATTTTTAGATATTATGCATAACAGCAAATAATTAATAAACTAAGCCATGACAGGCAAAGTTTATTTTTAATAACAGTACTCCAGAAGTTGAATCTTTAGAAAATGAGGAGAATAAACATAAAAAATTGTTCCTGACAATACTTTTCTAAGTGTCCATCTTAGGTGTTCCAGGGTAAACTCAATGCTGATAGTTGTACTTGAATAATGACAGCAAACTTTTACTTGTAGAGTGATATTTTTATTTCTTGGCTTTTCCATGTAGTTCAAAAAATAAGTCCTTATAAACTCTACTTTAAGATTTATTGGTTGCATTTTGTCAACCTGAAAGCAATTTAGCAGCCTGGTCCTGAAAAATTGATTATGTCAAGGATTCCCTGACACCGGGCACATAGAAATAAGAGACTTCCTATTCCATAGCTGTCATCCTTGTCCCTTCAAATTCAGTCATCGCTTCTTGTTTCTCCAACAACATACGAGAATACAGGGGAAAGATGTAGTGAATTATGTTCAGGTGGTCATTGTGTTAGAACCTGAACATACACGTTGCGGAAAAAGTGAAGTCCTGAAAGCATTACTTTCTCTCTCCATTATGCTAGACCTTAGCTAAAGCTCTGAAGTTGTTGCAGTAAATAATCTTTTTTCTTTCTGTCCTCCAAGTACTGAAAATTTATTTGGAAATGTGAAGTAAAAATCTTTATTATATTTATAGCTGTCATTAGGTAGCACTCTAAAAATTATAACAAAAGTGTTTATTTCCAGTGAGCAGATTGTCTCATCTGAATTTTTATTTACAAAGAGCATAGTAAGAAACTCCCACAATAGTGTGGAACCACTTGCTAATTCATACAGGCTTCTTTACAGACTGTCTCCAAAAAATAATGATGTTACCTGCTGTATTTAGTTTTAAAAATGCTTATTCTCTAAAATTAACCTCACCTAGAACAACATTGATGTTAGATAGAATGAAATTTACTCAAACCCTTAAGTTTGGCTTCAGTGAGAAATAAATTAAGAGTAAATAACATTGGCAAACAGAACTACTAACAGAGAAATGACAGCACTCTGCCACCATTTCCCAAAGAATTTAAATATCCTGTGAAGTATTATCCCCTAAAGGTAGTTGGAAAACTCCCATGTATAAAATTGCTGTAATAAAATTCCGATTTTGCTGTAGCATTCAAGTTCTCCATTTGAAAAGCTTAAATAATTTGCTTGAGGAGAACTGAACATATTTTTGTGAGTGTTGTTTTATCCTAAGACACCATAGTATTTAGTATGGATGCAGTTTAACATGATGTTTAAATTCACGTAATTTCTTTGGGCTTTGTTACTGGACTCATAATAGCGCATTTTAAACCCTTCGGTTAACTGACACAGACTATCATAGAAAATGTAGTGTATTTGTGAAGTTCAGACTTTTAAAAATAACAGAGGTGAGATTTTCAAATTACAACTTTGATAAGGCTTGACATTTGTATAGAGAATGCAAATTTGTTTTGGGAAAAGCAGAAGCAAACTGGTGTGACTTAGTTCAACGAGTCACATTCACAGAATGTTAAAAATATCACAGTATTTCTGAACCTCTTCTGTTAACGTTACAAGCCTTATTTCAAGATTCCTGTGTGTGACCAGCACTTTTCCCATGACCCATAGCAAAAGCAAGCTACTCCCAATTTCATTTCTCAGAGGACAGTAGTTTGTCAGAGAATGCCAAAGTAGCTCCCTTTTAAAAACAGCTTGATCAAGCTAGTCATAAATATATCTTTCATTTCTTTTATTCTCCAGAGATGTTCCCAGTCTGGCTACCTGTCCTAGGAACACAGGTTGTAGCACTCCTTCGGGGGGGGGGGGGGGAAAGATGGAGGAGGAGCACTGCTTTGCTTCCTACATCTTTGATCACTTCCTTGTGACGACTTCTATTTATTGCTCAACAGACCTACCTTCCCCATCTCTTTGTATAAGGAGGGTTAGGTCTGCTCTAAGAAGCGTCCCTTATTGTCAGAGAAAACACACACTAAATTAAACAGCACTGTACTGCAGGAAAATGCTCCCTTCTCCTTTCCTTCCTCTGTACCCCAGACTAGTTCTTTCTTTAGTTTCTCTCTGTGGATTGGGAATCTAACGTTGTGAATTGTCCGGAAGAATATATTCCTTAGTAAGAACAGCCCCTGCTGACATGAGGAAAGTGAATTTCACAGAAATGATACAAACTTGGTAAGTTTGAAATAAAGGCAATATAAAAGGGAGAAATTGAATGTCAGTATTCATTTCCATTTGTGCCTCAAAGCATCTAAATGCAACTCGGGCAAGGAAACTTATTTCCTTTATCATAACTGTCTTCTTTTCCATTACTCTGTCTTTTTGGATTTTTTTCTCTTCATTAATATAAATAAATGGCTAATCCAGTTGGCAACAGTAATCCACTCTTGTTATATCAGTCATCAAACCCAGGAAAATTGGTCCCCTTAATTATGTGGCATAACCACCTAAAAAACAATCTGAAGGAAGTTTTGTTGTTATCTATTTCCCTAGATAAGCAATATATTTCCTTCAGAGAGCAGAGCAAAAATCAGAAGCTCCTCACACATGCTTACTTTCTTAATATTTGTTTTCCAGGATTCTTTTTCCATCATTCCCCACTGACCTCCAGCTTGCTTGCGGGCTTGTGTGCACCTGCATGAAATGAATATTTTCCTCTCATATTCTCTGCAATGGTTATTTTTAGAATTAATTAAACCCTCTGAGATCAGGCTTCATTGTGGTTTTGCGGAGAGGTTCCATGCACAAACTCTTATTTAGGGAAAACTTGCAAGAAGCAAGTACAAAGGGCTTTCAAATCACTATTAACCTGTCTGTGAAATGTACTTGCGGTGGTTCTGCATTTCTGGTGATGTGGTTTTTTACCCTATAGTGCCCTGTAGTCCATGGGCCATTAGTTGCTGCTGGTGTAATAAAGATAGGAAAAGTCTGTGAGCTGGATACTTGTGATTAGATGATGACGGGGTCACGCCAACCCCATGCAGGGCTACAGGCTTGGGGAGGAGTGGCTGGAGAGCTGCCTGGTGTAAAAGGACCTGGGGGTGTTGGTCAACAGCCGGCTGAATATGAGCCAGCAGTGTGCCCAGGTGGCCAAGAAGGCCAACAGCGTCCTGGCCTGTATCAGGAACAGTGTGGCCAGCAGGATTGGGGCAGTGATCGTCCCCCTGTACTTGGCACTGGTGAGGCCCCACCTCGAGGGCTGTGTTCAGTTTTTGGCCCCTCACTGCAGGAGAGACATTGAGGGGCTGGAGCAGGTCCAAAGAAGGGCAACGGAGCCGGTGAGGGGTCGGTCAGTCTGTTCTCCCAAGTAACAGGAGATAAGACAAGAGGAAATGGCCTCAAGTTGTGCCAGGGGAGGTTTAGATTAGATATTAGGAAAAATGTCTTCACTGAAAGGGTTGTCAAGTGTCGGAACCGGCTGCCCAGGGAAGTGGTTGAGTTGCCAACCCTGGAGGTATTTAAAAGACTGGTAGATGTAGTGATGAGGGACATGGTTTAGTGGTGGACTTGGCAGTGCTAAGTTGACAGTTGGACTTGGTGAGCTTAAAGGTCTTTTCCAACCTAAATGATTCTATGATAGTGAAGAGAGAGGTGAAACGTATTTATATTTTTGGACTGTTCAGCACTCAATGCTGGCACAGGACACATGTAAGGACGAAAACAGAGGCATATCTTCCTGGGTTTTGTTTACACCTATTTGAAATGTTAGTTACACTCAGAAATGCCTGAAGTTAGCATTGTAATTCTAGATCATTATATCCATTACATATAAACACTAACTGCAGCTGCTGTGCTGTATTCAGTTTTCACTTACTGCCATTTACATCTTTGGATAGTATTTAAGATACCTCCAGTCCTTATTCATAGGAGCACTGTGAGTAAAGGTATTAGAACTGCTGCATGATATTTGTTGACTATAAACACTTTCTAAATGAAAATATTATCCAATAACAGTATATATCACTATATTTTGTCATTCATTTTACGCTGAAATCTCCATTGTTCTCAAGAGGGATACAACTTCTTTTCATCCATGAATGTTCAGAGTAGCTATATGTGACTATGATTTTTAAAATAGAATTCAATTTGACTTAATGCTGCAGTGTCTGTAATAAATACCACTGCTAAAAGAAAATTCTATAGAGAGGAGGAAGAGGAAAGTCTGCCCTGTCTTCTAGCTGTTTTCTGCAAGCACTACTCACAATATTCAGTGAAATTATAGGAATTCAGTTATAAATAGTCCTTAGCTAACAGCATACATTTAACACCACCAGGGACTGCTAAGATGTAAATAGGCCTTCCCTTCAGATTTGTGGAATTGTTTTTACAACTCAAGAACAAACTGAATTTCTTTTCTCAGAGTAACTGGCATTTGGTTTCCTTTCAGCCAAAATGATTTGCCATCTGCTCCTTCTCCACTGCTTTTATTTCTTTCAGTTATCCTTTTAAACTTTTTTAGAATCAAGGGAAACAAAACCCCCAAAATCTTCATAAAATAAAACCAGTGGTTTTACTCAGTGGTGAATGGAAATTGGTACATAAATCTCTAGGATGAAATCCAACATTCAGTGTAAAAAAAAAATAATTACAGTATAACGTACAATATTATCAGGAGCCATTACATTTTACTTTTTTGGCACTACAAAGACAATAAGAAGAAAATTTCAGTTTAAGAAACTGGAAAAAAAAATTGCTTAATTTTTACCAGAATCAGAGTTATGTTGCTCCTTCAGTATTGGAGGATACTCTAAATCAATTCAAATCAGTCTGAAAAAAAAAATTCCATGGCCACTATTTTTTTTTTTTTCTGTTGTAGTGCATCCTGTAATTCCAGCACTTCCTACTGACAAGTGTAATTTTCATCATGAGCAGGAATGATAGTGGGGCTATCCATGCGCCCAGCTGGGCAAAAAATTTGTTACTCAGTCCCTGAAAATTACGGGGGTGCAACCTACTCTTATCTATGCCTAAGTGAAAGACTCCACCACTAGCTAAGCAAATAAATACAAGATGTGGGTTCGATTAAATTAGTTCATGCAGAAATTTTGACCAGTTAATTTGTACTAAAAGCAAGACATGGGTAAGTGGGGGGAAATCAGCTGTTTTGGTTGCATGTTTTCTTGTGGAGAATAACTTCAATGGCAGGAGGGGAAGGCTCAAGAGTGGAGGAAGAAGATTATATTGAAAGTAAAGTTTTGGCAAAACTAATACAAAGAAAATGTGGGGCTGGTGGCCTCAAAGGTCAGCTTGTAGTCATAGGACAAGCAGAGGATTTAAATAAGGGAGACTACTATGCGTTTTCGATCTGGTACTTCAGCTGGCAGTTGGACTACTAGTTGCTGATTAAATATTGCTGTTGCCGACACCTTCACTCCATTCTTGCTTTTACTACTATTTATGTGACAGTCTGAATTTCTGTTACTGAAAATAGTTCATGTGTTGGAGGCAAAATGACTTACTGTGGTACACAAATCTTTTTAGATGTTTTGAGCCCCCATAAATGAAAGTTCCTGCTCAAATGCACTCTGATGTTGCTAAAGCAGAGTAAAGTAATTGGGCAAAAAATATCTATTCATAAGCAGGTCTTTATTCATAGCATCTCTGGGATGCTACTGATGCTAATTTTCAAAGTAAATATTAGAATGGAAACTCAAAGCTTTACGTTCATGAATTTACCTTTCTTCAGATCTGAGGTTCATCATTATGCTGACACAAGCATTAGTGATGGTCCAAATGATACAGGTTTTTAATCCCCACCTGTTAACTGCTGAGTACAATGCAGGGCTACAAAGGAAAGAAAAGATGAATTAAAATGTGGTGTAAAGTATTATTTTTTTAATATAAGAAAAATATTTCCAAGTAGAAAGGACATTGATGTTGTTGCTGCATGTCTTTTTGGGGATTTTTTAAGAAGAAAGGTTTCCTTAGACGCTTCAGTACTTGTCCTCAAAGTTAAGTACATACTTATCAAAAAGGAAACACATTTATGAGGAAACGTATGGATATCAAATAACATAAATGTCAATATCAATACAACAAAATATCAATACATAAATGTCAGAAACAGTAAAATAAAAATAAAGAACAGGAACTAAATTTTATGCAGAATGAATACCGTGTCAAGATGGACATTGAACCACGGTTTAGGAACAGAAAAGAGAAGAAGAAAAAATGAAGTAATATCTCTGTATGGGTAGTTCTATTTTAACAACTATTTTGGATCAAGAGTGTAATGATGAAATGGTTTTGTTGATCGTCAATGGTTAATGTGCTGTGGGTACTATGTTCACAAGGAAAATGACGTATTTAGATGAAACTACTCCAGAAGATAGACCTCAGCAACATCTAGTGCATCCTACCTACTAAAGAGATTTCAGATTATGAGATCAAATTAGATCTAGTCCAAAGCAAAATTTCCAAAGTGTGCATAATATAAATGCTAAATCCTCAAAACAGCTGTTTTGCTCTTTACATCTGCTCCTGTTGCACTGCATTACTTGCTAAGGTAGAAATAATTTGTATTTAGTCTGAAAGAGATGAGGCACAAGTTTGTTGAATCCCTTTCGGTGAAGGAGATGATGGAAAAGAAGAGGGAAAATGTGATATAGGGGTTTCTTCTTAGGATTGCTGCCTGGGAAGAAAAGAGATATATGAGCTACTTCAGCAACTACTGGAAATGTCCAAGAACAAGATTAGTAATAATGGATGTGTCCTGGAAGTTATCAGATTATCAGCTGTATACTAGAAAACAAAACAACCCCCCAAATTCTTAGCCAATACATCTAGATAGAGACATCTTTGTATTTCAGATAGCGGGGGAATGTAATTACGGAGCAACTACATAGGAGAGTGTGAAAGACTGAAAGCAATTTGTGTGAAAGTGATCATGAAGTGTAAGCACTCATTATTCTCAGGAAAGGTGTTTGTGATTACAGCAGAATACAGATTATAGGTTTTGGAAGAACGGAATTCTGTACAACCAAGGAACTAGTAGGAAAAAAAATCTTGCAAGAAAACAGTGAATATACCACATTGCAGATGAGGTGAAATTTACTGGGAATATGCATAACTGCAAAATTTCTCCGTACAATTGCAAATTAAGATGCATAGTGAATAGCCATGATGGCTGCATCAAGATCATTTTAGTGAAGGCCAGAAAGAAATAATGCAGAATAGTAGCATTTTTTCTAGGGCAAACTATGAAAGGATTATGTAAGTGTGTAGGGATAAAATAAAAAAACAGCTAAGATGCAAAAAAAAAAAAAGTAAAAGGACATTAAATAATACAAAAATATGTTCATAAATATACTAAGAGGAGAACTATATTGGCAGTTTTTTATAACTTCCCACACACTTTGCATTCACCTAAATTTTGAGGAATTCTCCAAAGTTTAACTGCTAACATTTACAAAATTTTTTTTTTTAATAGGATTTTTCAACTTCATTAGCTGTACATTCACAGCAGTTTTATTTACAACATACTCTCTTTCCTTAAATCTCACTGGGACTCCAACAAAATTCCAATTACATTACAGTTGATGCATTCCTTTTATAATAGATTTAATGACCTTTTCAAAGAAAGAAATGAAAATCGTTTGATATTGTGTGCTACGGCCAAATCCATGGTCTAATCCCCAAATTATTTACATATTGATTGTTTAGTAATTTGTTCAGATATCTCTATGGGTATTGAAGTTAGGACAGCTTGTCCTCTTGTTAGCCACATTTTGAAGACAAATAGTGTCTTTGCCCTTTTTAAGCCCTCTAGGCTCTCATTCATTCCCCATTACTTCTCATATGTAATCATTAATAATTCAGAACTTGTATCAAAACAAATATCACCAGATCCTCTGACCTGAATGCATTTAATCTAGCCACATATCTCTTGATCTATTTTTTTTCCCCTTTTCTGATTTTTTTTTTAACATTTTTTAAAGATTTTAACAGTAACTATTTTTGTGGTGGCAGAAGCTAAAAAGGTCCTGAATACACTTAGCTTTTTTCGATGTCTTCATTACTTTGATTCCTTTCTCCATCTACTGCACCTCTGTTTTCCTTTACTTCCTCACTTAATTCTGTTATATCCTAGCATTTTTTCTTGATTTTCTGTGCTTCTGCTAATTGCACCATTGTCTTTTTGATTGAACTTAATGTGACTGTGCTGTAATCTTAGGCTTTGTCTGAACCCTTATTTCTTTATCTTTTTGCAATCCTTTTTAGATTTTGGAGCTTTTAACGGGTTCGTTGCACAGCCCAACTTGTTTCTTACTACCTCTCTTTGTCATCATCGCCTGTTGTCAATGGTATATAACGTCCCTCTTCATGATTGTATTCCAGGCTTAAAAACTTCCAACTTTTCTTTGCATGGAATATTACCGGAAGTCTTTTTTGGCAGTTTCTTTTTTCTTACAGTGAATCGGCTTTTCTACTCCCAGTGGACTTTAGGGCAGTCATACCCTTCTGAATGTTACTCCTTCCTTTCTCTTTTTCACCCCAGTTATGTATCCTGAGCTCATCCCTTTCTTTACCACAAGGTTCACCCATAGCAGCCACTATTCCCTAGTCAGGAAAACTGTAATCCTTTTCTCTATGTCTATAGACACACTTTTACTCTATCTACAGAAACACTTTTACTTGTGCTTATCCACCTTTGAGTCACTACCTTCACTCAGTAAGGCTGACAGGAACCCTGCTCCTGCATCGTAATCCTTCACCTTCATTCCCCAAAACACACGTGAAATTTGAAAATGCTACATTCTACATTCTAAAAATTCTTCTAAGATGATATAGAATATTTAATTTGTAAATGAGCTTGCACAGTCTGGGCAGAATATGATGTATTTTAGGGCTATGCAACCACAATACCAAGATGTCAGATCACAGCCGGTGGTTCTCTCCCATTTCGAGAAGAATTTCCACTTACATCCTTAAGCGTCATCTTCTCTGGGCCAGCAACAATGAACCCCGTACACTGTCTGAATATATGTTGGGTCATATATACACGTCTGGTACAAATCTATTTTTTATTCTTCCTCTTTTATCTTAAATATCTTTGTTGCAGTTCTTTATATTTAATGAGCTTCACTGTTGGCCTAACAGCACATTGTAGCTAGCCTAGAATTAGGAAGGGGAATTTCAAACAGTACGGTGAATTTTGGAATTAGTGTCCTCTTTATATTTTTAGGGCAACCTGAAAGAATCTGTATGCAGTAGACTCTGAACAGTGCGGACTAAAATTTTCCTTTCTAGGAAGACACATGCCTTGTCACTTAATGATCTGTTGCTCTCAAAGATGAAATTTCAGAGCTTTTTGCTGTCAAAAGTTGATGTCAACATTCATCTAATCTGTACCTAGGATGTTTCCTAGAGGCTTTCAGAAAAATGCGAATAATTAAAGTGCTTAACAAGAACAGCGCTGTAAGTTTATGTAAACTATAAGCTATATGATGACTTTTGCCCTGTGTATTCTCATGGCAGAATATGAAGAATTATGACAATTTGTCTTCCAGGAGTGACACAGAGCAGTAGCAAGAGCTATATCCAATTTCTGTTATTTTTCCCAGGAAACTGAATGTGGTTTCTGACATAATGCATGCAAATTATACCCTCAAACCATATTATCTGGTTCCTCTGCTCCTGCAATAAAAATTTGCTAAAGAAGGACTAACTTTGAGTCTGGTTTGGTAAAACAGGCAATTACATTCAAGTTACATTAAGAATTGAATGTGTAGACGTATGATAAGAAGATTTAATGACCTACAGCATATAATTAAAAGGAGAAAAATAAAGGAACATCTCTACGTGCTATCTCTTTATTCTCAAAGGTTGGTATCCAACAGCGCTTAATTCCATCCCATGCCACTTACCAAGATAAATGTTTGTTATCTTCACATTCAAATCAATCAGCTTTCCCAGACATGCGGAGAGCAGCTCTTCACTTCTTATTCCCAGTGCCTTTGCCTACAAACTGCGTGTTTCACAGCAACCTGCAGCTTTGTTTGAGAGGAAAATCTTATTTCACTCTTCACTGCTTGTAGAAGGGACTTTTAGGGTATTTTTGTCTCTGCAGCTATGTGAACTATGTTTTTTTGGTGTTTTTTGTTTTTTTTTTTTCTTGAAAGAATTCAGTGCTGATACCTAAACATTTTCATTGTTCTGGGATATCTAGGTACCTTGCATGGGAAGGATCAGAGGGAGAGCCTACAGGGAAACTCTGCCACTGAAGAGCAGAAGCTCTGGCTCAAGGAAGATACACTATAGAACCTAAAATAAAGCAGAATCCCTCTATCTTGGCACCTCAACCTTCCCTGAAACGCAGATTTTGGCAGGTTTTCAGCATCAGCAGTAGCGCCAACTCTATCTGCTGACAACTTTCACATCCATAAACCAAAAAAAAAGGCCCATTTTTCAAATCCCTGTCCCATTTCTTGCATTTCTGTTCTGTAGCTCAGACCTCAGTTAGAAGGAACAGGGTGGAAAAAGGTTTTGTGTCTTCTTGGTCATGTCTAGTATAAGCTTATATCTCTATTCTCTTTAGGGGAAAATGAAATGAATGCTGAAAGTGAGAGGGAGGATGAGATCAGCCTTGACAGAAGACCGGTGTAAATCTCCAAAAACTTCCCAGGTGTGTATTTGTTCCCAGCCCCCTCAGTTAACTTGGCAGCAAACCTCTGAAAATGAGCCCTTAGAAGGCGAGGTAATATCGAACTGACTTCTCAGCTTTCGTGGAGTAAAGCTTCAGGTGGCCCGATCTGGAAGGCGACCCCTGACGTGAAGCACTGTCATGGTTTTGCTTATCCGCCGCAGCTCAAGGCAGCCTCAGAGGCACCTGAACCACAGTTTGGAAAAGAGGCTATTTTCAGGACCATTTAAAATGGCCATTTGCTTATTTTAGACTTTAATTTTCTTTAGTAGCTGTGTTTCCAGTCTTCCATCAAGATCCTGGTTGTTTATGTGTTGAACTCGCTTTCATTTTAATTTTACCTTCTTAAACTCCTGTGATTTTCACACACATAAGGCAATTGCTTTTACTAAAGCAGAACGTTGAAAATCAAGGGAAAACTCTTTGTGGTATAATCCAAGATAAATGAGACGATCTTCTATGGAAACATTAAAGGCCAGTTGATACAAGTGGTAGGTGAAGCAGTGTGTTATTTCCTAGCCTTTATTTCTGAAATGCCTGAATTATTTTGATTCATTTTCTAAACATAATCTCTACACAAGAACCAGAGGAAAAAAAGTTCTGGAAACTAGAATCTGTAAGGAGAAGCTTGTCTATTACGCAACCTTTATTTTGAAAGTGCTTACATTTTAATTTAAATATGCATAAATTTTTGGAAGTGAGCCCTTTCCTGGTGTCAACCATTTTTTGTACCAGTGATATGTATTTATCTTACCTCCTATGTCTAGGAAAATAAAAATCTTTTTGCTCTCTGTGTTAAGTAAAAAAGTCAAAATCCCATGATGTTCATGTGATTATGTTAAGAGACTTGTCTTTGTGAAGAATTATTTTTCAGAAAGGATTATTTTAATTTTGTAGTGGATGCAATAACAGCAGTTGGTGGACAATATTAATGTACTTCAGACTTACTGTACTATTAGAAAATAATTATAAGAATCTGAAGGACTGGATATTTTCCTGATTTTTTTTGTGCCCGTGGTTCTTGCACCCTTTTGCAATCTGCTAATGGATGAAGTTGGATACAAAGTCAGAGGAATGACTGCTTATAGTGCTGCAGTAGGAAAAGGAGAAAAATTGATACCTCTTTACTCTGAGTCATCCCTTTCTCAGTTTTCTAATAGAAAGAAGAAAGAAAATTGGAAAGCACCAAGATATGAAACTGGACAGTTTTCTTTTTTCCTGAACTAATTCCATTCTGAGTTTGTTTTCATTCCTGTCCTGAAAAAAAAGAATATCTTTCAAAAACTTTGGTGAAATTACAGTTGTTGGAGGAAAAGGGTCTTCATGTATATGATCGCATAGCTTTACGTGTATAAATTGCTTGTAACATTAAAGTAACTGTACTAATTAAGAGTGATTTACAGAGATGGTACAGTAGCAGCTAATATTCTAGTTTTGAAGACTGCTATCTACTTCAAACTCGTCTCCCAAAAAATTATTTCTGGGAGAAATCACTTTTTCCTCACTCTACACAGAAGGCAGTATGTTCATGGCCTTGTTTGTTGCTGTTATTTGTGGAAGCATTTGATGATCTACGAGCAGAATTACTGAAGTGTATTGCATAATAGGGACCTGTCTTTTACTATTATTCATTGTGATCTGTTAGACTACTACATTTTCTTGGATATTCTTGGTTTCAGCCTCTGATTTCTTTGTCAACTATATTTCTTCTGTTCTCTTCCTGACATTTGCATCTGGATAGTGCTCTATTATTTATAGTTGTCTTGTGTTCGTCTAGCCCACATCAGGCACAGGTGATAAGCAACAATTTTTCTCCGAATTCTAGGACTGGGCATTGAGGGGTTGATTGCCACCTCTCTGTATGTGCTGATTGTCATCTAAGGCTTGTCCTCAGCTTCATAGCTATTACTGTCCCAAATCCAGAAATACTGCCTTCTGTTAATGGTAAAATTCCAGTTAATCCAAAATTCCCTAAAAATGGTCTGATTTAAAATGTCATAGTCCTAATCTGTCATCTGTATATTTTTGTTATGAAATCACACAACAATAATTTTCTTAATCCCATTTCACTTAACCTGAACACTTGGTAAGAGGGCTTCCTGTAAATTTTCAGGATTTACCTACTTTTTGCTCTTCCATCACATGTGAATTTCCCGGTATTGGGTTATAATAACAAAGTAGTCCGCACATAAATATTCCACTAGAGATCTTATTTAGAAAAATGAGTATATTTTTCAGTCTACAAACAAGCATCTAGTACTTACCTCCCTGTTATTAGCCTTTAACTATTTGAAAATTGTCTGTTGTTATCCTGGTTGTGAACTAACTATGAATGTTTTGATGTATCACTATAAATTCCTGCTATCATTCCTCTGCCAGGTTTATTATGCCCTGTGAATGTCAGAATGTTAGAAAATATACCAGATATTAGAATTAGAGAAGGTTCATCTTCCACCCCATCAAGGAATTAAAACAAAATATCTATTTAATGAAATAACTTATCTTTAATCGAGTCTTTGATGTACAGCTTCAAGAAGTTTAATGAGAGAATGTTTGTGATTTAATGTCAGTATTCTACTGTTATTCAAATTTGCTTTGATTTTTAGAGAAGATACACCAAAGGGTACTTAGGCAAAAATAAGAAAAATAAATGAATCTGATTACTGCATGATTTCTTTGCAGGACATTTTCTTCTCTCCATTGTTTCTTTAAACTCTGCTCCATTATATACTACAGACGACATGTCACAAATATGTTAGTCACTTTGCTTTAGGTTTAATGTACTATTGTACAGAAATGCATGTTTCATACAAACAATGTTGAGATAATTTTATTTGATTTTTAAGTTATTTGCTCTGGTTGAATTATGTGGCACTTTTACTGTGTTCTGAACAGGTTTTGTGGCCTAAAAATTTGTGGTATTGTAAAATTTCAGGGTATTTTAACTGAACAATAGGGAACATCTGCAGACAGAAAAATATGAACTCACTTCTTATATTGAGTCACACCACGAATTTTGGTGTAGGAGTGAAGGAAATGCAGGCACAGAAAGGACCGTACCATGGGTGAATTTTTGCCAATGCTGCCAGAATTTCACAATGCTCTGACGCTTTTGAAAAATTGGTAGAGTGACTGAAATTAAATTCCACAGT
This sequence comes from Rissa tridactyla, assembly GCF_028500815.1. NCBI lineage: Eukaryota > Metazoa > Chordata > Aves > Charadriiformes > Laridae > Rissa > Rissa tridactyla. The sequence continues at coordinate 6,670,314 of NC_071497.1, forward strand.
AATAGCTGGTCATGGCTTACAATAATGCTCATGCAATAGACTTTGTAGGAAGAATATTCCCGTCTGTTTAGCATCTTGTACATAACACAACCACAAGGTAGAAAAAACAGAAGAAATTGTGGTGTCTGTGAATGAAGCTTCAATTAAATGCTTATTTTCCTCAAGACTAATATAGTTTTGGTCATTTCCCAATTGGATAAAAATGGAATATCTAAATCTGTTTTAGTGAGCAATACAATTGATGACTAATAATTTTCCTGAAGTCCCATATTATCTTGTAGCTGTATTTTAAGACTACTTTTTACCTTATAAATTCAATAGATATGGCTGTTATATAAAACTACATTTCTGACAACAGATTCTAGTGCATGATGTTCATCTCAAGAGTAATTTAGGGTTCTTATTCACCTAGTATTACTAAACTTTATTCTTACTATCAGAAAGTGAATGTTTGAGGTTAATAGCACCATTCTTTTTCTAGACATTGGATTTCCCTTAATGTAATACTACATAATTTTTGTGATAATGTGAAAGTGGAGAAAATATGGAAAACAAGCATCTGAACTTAATAAAAATAACCCTTAAAAAGTATCTCAACAAAACTGGTACCCATTATTGTCAAAATTACCTTTTTAAGAAATGTGGGATAGCATAGCCTTTCCAGCAGCTGCATTTTCTTCATCTGGCAGGTTTTTGCCTCCTACACATTTTTGTATTTAATCAGATTGTAATACATCCCCAGGGATTACTGAATATTGTTGGTGAGGTATTTCTGTGTTTATACACTGAAAATACTGAATTAGCTAAAGTTATTTTTGTGATTTTAATTGTTGAAATGCAGTCAACTCTTGTTTATAGCTGAGTACATGAAATTACACAGTTTTATGGAAGTTGTGCTAAATATCGAGCACATCACTTTTCCAGCTGGTAAAATACAGAAGTTTAATGACAAGCAGTGGGATCCGGCTTTCTTTGTTTTACTGGATACAACTACTGGATAGAACAGTGAAAATCAGAAATACTACTCAGACTGAAATTTATGAGCAGGAAAGCCAACACAACACTTAGTTTGACTTAGACACCCAAATTGTGGTTTAAAGGGCATGAAAGTAAAGCACCACTTTCTATCTAAAGTAGGGATTTTAATCTACTTCAGTATCCAGAACTGTACTACAAGAGGTATGATCATTTGAGCCACAGACACCAGAAATGGCCAGTGGTTGCTCAGGAGCTGGGGAACCCCACATAACCTGTATATTTTGACAGGCAGAGAGCTTTGCCTGTTGAGGCAGTTGAGAATGAGATGGGGCTGGAGAGGACTGGTCAAGAGCTAAGAGAGATGTCAACATGGCATTGACTCGAAATGCAAGATCTGAAATAAGGTTTAGCTTCAATCTTATGTGGGGACAGAGCACAGCTGAATCCAATTAATTGGATTCCATGTCAAATTTCCCCAGCTAAATGGACCAGGGAAGAGTATGACTTGGGGCTACCCGTACTGGCAATGTTTCTTTGCTATTAAGTGTACAAAAGTAGTAGCTATACATGTGTGCATATGAGTAGATAATTACTTGAAGTATTACCACTTAATTTAGTAATTTCTAAGAAGAAAGCTGCTGATACCTTGATGAGAAACAAAAAAAGAATCTAGCTTTTTGAGTTGTGACGGCATTAGAAACTGTCAACAAGTGAGAAACAGAAGACATCCTTTAACCTTGTGCAGAGTAAAAAAGCATGTTTGAAAATACAATATGAAGTAATGATACACTGGTTCTTCTAAAAACACATGCAAAATTACTAGAACTAATAGCTCCATTTCTCTCAAAAGCCTCAATGAGAATTCCTTAAAATACATTTTTTTTTTTAAGGTTTTCATAAAATGTGCATGATATATTTAAGTACAGGAATCTTAAAAAAAAACCCACAAAACACCATTGTGGGAAAAGAAGTTGTATATCTAAACCAGACTGTTCCAGGGTGCACAAAATCATTTAAATAAACTCAACAGTAAAACGTGTAAATTCATTGTTTTCACAATAAAGGAGATTTCTCTGCAGCTTTTAAAATAACGTATGAGGCTTGTTTTCTCCCTAAGTTGTTACAGCTTTAAGTGAATATGATACCAATAACCAGCTACAGTAGTGGCTTGGTGTCTCGGAACACTGGGAGTGCAATGCAGGTTTTTCTTCTGATGGTTTGGGAATGGAAAGTGCTTCAGGAGTGGATGTAGAAGTTATTAACAGGTTTGGGGGATTTGTTTGTGTTTTTCCCCCCTTAAATGAACTGGGGAGGAAGAAGTAAGTACAGGCTTCTTTTACATTGCTAATATGCCTCGTTCCTTTGCAGAAACTGCGAAAGCGATGCAGTCCTAAACAGACAAATGTACAGCACAGATCCCAAATGGCGTGGCTGAAGCTATTTGCCTGGTCCCTGGAAATATTCAAGGCCAGGTTGGACAGGGCTCTGAGCAACCTGATCGAGTTGGAGATGTCCCTGCCCACGGCAGGGGGATTGGGACTAGATGGCCTTTAAAGGTCCCTTCCAACTCTAACCGTTTCATGATTCTGCGATTTTGTCATTCTGCGATTCCACGTTTCTACGATTCTACGATTCTATGACTCTACGATTCTATGATTCTGTGATTCTATTAGCGCTGGGGAAGCAGATGCCAGAGACAATCTTCCCAGGTAAGCACTGCAGCAGAACATCCATGGATACTGTCCATTATGTAGCAACTTTGTTGGTAAAAATCCTGAAATACAGGTCTCAGACTCCAAACTGCTGAAACTTTGCAGTTTCAGCACCTGGTTTGCTTGCGTGATTCCTCACGCTTCTGAGGTACAAAATTCCAGGCAAGTAGTTCAGAGTAACACCTATTTGTAGCACGGTCTTTATTTCCTCTGGTTGTGGAAGTGTCTGATTTACTTCCTTAAAGGTTAACCTTGGCGTCTGAAGCCCTGGGGAATACGTTTGCAGCCATGACCCACCCGTGCCTGCGGTAGCCAGTTCTGCGCTGTGTCTGTCTGATGGCCTGGGGAGATGGTGCCTTACACAACTCTGCCCTGTACACTGTTTTTTGGCCATTTTAATTTGATTGCAGAATGGGACCAGCCTGGCATCTGGGCATCTGGAGCGTTCCCTCAAAATGAATAATAAAATGTAGTAATAGCTATAACTATACTATAGCATGACAAAGAAAAAAAAATAAACCCATGAATAGTTGGTCAAGCAATTGCCTGACTTGTGATAAAGCCTGCATTTTTTTTAAACAAAATCTATGTTTTTCACCAGGCTTTTCACTCACAATGTTAAAAAGTTGTTCTGAAAAGAGAAATGTTGCTGGAAAGAAGGTACATCTACTTTGTTCAGGTGACATCTGTTTCTGAGCTGCTGATGACCCTGATCAACTCTTAAAAATGATTGAAGATGATGCCACTCCCTGTCACCAGCAGGTTAAATTTAAGTTCAAGCAAAGTAGAGAAATGGTGTTAGCTCACTTTAATGGTTACGTCCCGAAAGGTGAAATCCAGTTTTGAAAAGAAGTATTTGTCATGTTCATGTCGGGATGCTGGAAAGATGAAGTTACAGAGAAAGAATGAAAATGCATTTTCTTCAGGTTCTGGTAGTTCATTTAAGGGGTTGGGAGTCAGGGTGCGAACACAGTGAAGGTTTAAGAGGGATGTGAAGTACCTATGGTCAGAGATGGGAGCCCAAAGGGTATGTCTAATGGAAACGTTGTCACTCTGTGGGAAGCTCCAGGCTGGTAAAGGACTTCAGGTGGTGCATGGAGTAGTGTCCTTGGAGAAGTTCAGTTCTGGAAGTGGAGGAAGAAGAAACTAATAAGACTGAGAACTGAAAAGAAAGATGACTTGTATCTTGCTCTCCCTGTTACCACACGAATATTCCAAAGCACGTGGCCTGTCTCTGTGGGTGGGCAGAGTCTTCAGAGGTTGGATGAGGCTGTGCAGAATAAACTCCTCTGAATTAGAAAGGGATGTGAAACTTCATTAAAAATATGGAGCAAGAAATCCTTATCAAGTATGCAACACGTTGTGAAACAGGTAATGATAGATTTGTTACTGGTGAAGTGTGCTCAATTAACTTACAGGCTGTCAACTATGTAGGCAGATATTGAGGTATTACAAACCTTACCTGGAGGTTTTTCTTTTTTTTTTTAAAAAAAATAGATGGTTTGAAAAGCAACGTTCACCTCATGAATGTATGTGACCTTTAGAGCTGAGTACAAGTTGAACAAATCTAAAGGTATCATTATAGTTAGTCATGCGGAGCGTTCATGTACTTATCTTTTTAGTAGAACAGAGATACACACTTGTTCAGTAGAGCAAGGATATCATCCAAAAATGTAAAAATGTGGGTGTTAAACTTCTGTAGCTGAATAGGCTGAAGGATTGCGTCATCTAATATTTACTGACAAAATTTCTAGTAACTGTAGTTAGGACTAGTTTATTATCCATTAGAAATACAGACTCTTCCTTAATCATTTTCGCTTTTTAAAATGTTTATGGAAGCTACCAACGCACAGGTCATAGAGAGTTTAGACGCAGGCCTTCCAGAGTGCTTTGGTGGCTGTTAAGTTAGGAACTATATTTAGTTGTGGAAAACTGTGATATTTAAGAAGTCCATAAATATTTTTCACGTTATACTGATTGTTGAATGTATTACTGTTCTAAAGGAACTCAAGGTATTTAAGTCTACAACATGTAACACCATCTCGTGCAACAGTAATGCATTGCTCCAATCTGAAGTCCTCCGTCTGTTATGTTCTCTGTCAATTGCAAATGCTGATCAGAAACTGACTTCAGACTTCAGGCCTTTTCTGCCAACTTCTCTCCCAAGTGCTCCACTGAAGTGCACTGTAGATTTTTTCTTTCATAATTTTCTGCATTTTTCTATATCTTCTTTTTTAAGTATGAAATATCTTTCTCCACGTTTATCAAGCTACTCTCATGCACATTAAAATTCTGTCTGAAAACTTCTTTGTTCATAGGACAAAAAAAAAATTTAAAAATGCTCAAAAAAATTTAAAAAGCTGATTAGTTTGATCAATCTCTCATTTATTGACCAAAAATCAAGAGGAATACAGTAAATCCAAAAATGCCAGTATAAAACTGGTTTCAGAGCCAATTTCTGCCATACTGAAATCAGCAGTAGTTTTCGCCGACTTTAGTAGGAACCAAAGAAGAGACCCAGTCCCTGTTCACTGCTTCCTGTGGTGTTTCGTCAGCCATTCAGGCACTAATACTTTTAGGTCAGGGACAGCATTTTTGTGGTCTGTGCTTTGACACACAGAGAAAAAAAAAACCATCTTCATAACATCAGAAAGCAATAACTAGTAAAAGCCAATTTTGCCCATTAAGAACAGTGAATGAGTGAAGATAAATGAAGTGTAATGCATAGCTTTGAAGCATAAAAAATTGTGGTAATGCTCACATTTAATTATAATTTATCTGCATTCATTTCTCTTTAGATACCTGACAAGCCACTGTTTCATTTTTCTAACATTCACTACAATATTTAGCTTTTTATTTCCTGCAATAATTTCATCACTTCACTTCAAAAGCACATCTATTCCTTCTGGACTTAAGACAAATGTGTTTGTTGACTTTCAAGCTGTTAAAATTAGCCATAGCAGTGGATTAATATTCATTTGGAGTTGTAACTCCATTCCATCTATCTGCTGCTAAGCATGCACCTTCTAATGTGTCGTCTGACTTTTATGTAAATAAATATGCCTCCTGCCTGCAGAGTTTGATGGCAACTGTAGAACTTTTTGAACTTCATGGAGGTTTTCTAATACAACAGCACAACTCAAAATCCAAAGTAACTAGTTTTTAGTTTAGTTGTGTTTTGTTTGTTTGTTTTTTCTTCCACCTTCTGCTCTCTGATTACATGGGTAGTAATTTTTAAAATATTTATCAGAAACTTTCTTCAGCACAGACTGGATTCAAGTTTACTTTTCTACACTTTCAGACTGTATTTCAGAAAGGCACCCAGAAATCCTTCAAAAGCTATAGTTTGCTAAAAGTTTGGGGTTTTTCCCTCCTCATTTTTTCCTTTCTCTGATCCTGGCACATAATTCTTTCACAAGGCCTTTTTTTGCTATTGTTCCTGTATGTCTCTAGTTCTGTATTTTTCCTGCCATTTACCTCTCCTTCATAGCCCTGCCGCTTTCATCATTCATACATGAGTAAAAAGGAATTGGTTAGAAAGGACTATTACTCAGAGTTTTCCCTGTAGATATGGTAATGGAGCAGCATATGCAATGTAACATTTGTTTTAGACTTTTGAGATCTACTGGGAATATGAATGTTCTGCCTGTTGAGTCAGAATTGCTACAACAAACAACCTCAAAAGCATCATGAAATTGTATTGGATCCTATTTTTATTATTATTCTTTTCTCAGGACCTAGTTTTTTAATTTAAATGCTGATGTGGCTTTGTTTAGAAATTATGTTCCTTAGGCTTCATGTCTTCAAAATGTGTATCTTAAAGTTGCATCTTCTTGCCCTGTTAGTCTTTTAACTAGAACAGGGATATCCCAACGTAATGTTTATTTTGCTGTTTGTTTTCTTTTGCTCTGGATCTGAAACTGATAGTGCTTTGCTGATATTTGTTTAGAAATACTATGCTTATCTAATCTTCCAACCTGATGACGATTTAAAAAGTAAAGCACTTAGGATGCTTTTTAACACCATAGAGCTCTTTCAGGGCAGTGCATTTTTATATCAGCTGGTAATCCGGCTTTTAATATTTTGCCCCTGCACCTCTACCTCTGCTCCTCTTTACCCAATGCGTTTTTGAAAATCAAATCCTTCTTCATTCTAATACATTTAGGTGTCTGCTTTTATGGATTTGGTATGGCTTATCACTAGCATCTAGCATTCTGCCCATTAAATTTAGGGCTAAAACTCCCACTGAATCATATTTGATACCTAATCCAATGTTTTATTTTGGTCAATATATGGGAAACTCAGAGTTCTATAGACTTCACTATCAGATTTCAGTAAGCTACTGAAAGTAGATTTTGTATTAATCATCATGGAAATAACTGGCATAACTGAAGAGAAGCACTGTGCAGACTGATTAATGTTTCAAAACATCCTGGTAATTAGAAAAATAATCCCTACTATAATAATAAAATCTTCATGATAGGGCAATGAGCTTTTCATAAAATGCTAGATTTCTCAAACACTCTAAAACAGGAGTGGGGCTTTACAAGGTTTGTACTACAGTAATTCCGTGCTGATACACAAAAACCATGATAGCATTTTTATCTGAAAAAAAACCCCAACAGATCCTAGTCAACCTGATTTTCAGATGAGCCAAAATAATTGCTGGCCAGTGGTGGGGCAAAAAACATGCAGACTGTTTTAGGTGATTAGCTTGTGAATCCATTTTCATTATGCAGGTTATTCATAGCAAGATCTGACTTCAGTGCTTCAAATCTGTTGCTTTCTGATGAGTACAAGTTGTGTAAGAAGACCAAACTCCTAATTTAGGCAACTGAAATAGATGCCTAAGGTTAGGTTTTGTGATTTTCTCTGGGATATTTGGATCTTAGTTTAGGTAACAGTAACATTTGTTATCTTAACTGTTTGAGAAATAATGTTGGTTCAACACTGTGGTAGACAATAGAAAAGTTTTATCATAATTTTGCAAGATACAAACAGGAATGATTACATTATGGCAAGTCTGATTCTGCGAAGGCAGCCTGTTGTAAGTGAAGTCAGGATGATTGGGATGAAAATGGTTCAGCTCCCTTCTCCACCCAGAGCGGGCTGTGACGTGGGGTCTGCTTAGCCAAATGTTCCCCATAAGGGAACGTAGTTTATAACTGGAGGCTCACTTTATTGTGAGCATGCAAAGGTACTCTCCAAAGGGAGTTATTTGCAATTGGTAAACAGCTGGATTTGCTATTATTGACCAGTGAGAATGAAATATAAAAGATTGGTAAGTGATAGATAAAACCAAAGAGTAGTAAAGGTTGGTAGAAGAATCACAGAACCATAGAATCGTCTAGGTTGGAAGGGACCTTGCAAATCAGATAGTCCAGCTATCAACCTAACTCTGACAAAAACCATCACTAAACCATGTCCCTCAGCACCCCATTTACCCATCTTTTAAATACCTCCAGGGATGACAATTCCACCACTTCCCTGGGCAGCCTGTTCTGATGTTTGATGAGCCTTTCAGTGAAGAATTTTTTCCTAATATCTAGTCTAAACCTCCCCTGGTGCAACTGTGGGCCATTTCCTCTTGTCCTGTCGCCTATTACCTGGGAGAAGAGACCGACCCCCACCTCTCTACCCCCTCCTTTCAGGGAGCTGTAGAGAGCGAGAAGGTCTCCCCTCAGCCTCCTTTTCTCCAGGCTGAACACCCCCAGCTCCCTTGGCTGCACCTCATAAGACTTGTGCTCCAGACCCCTCACCAGCTCCGTTGCCCTTCTCTGGACCCGCTCCAGCACCTCAGTGTCTCTCCTGCAATGAGGGGCCAAAAACTGAACACAGTGTTCAAGATGGGGCCTCATCAGTGCTGAGTTTAGTGGGACGATCACTGCCCCAGTCCTGCTGGCCACACTGTTCCTGATACAGGCCAGGACGCTGTTGGCCGTCTTGGCCACCTGGGCACACTGCTGGCTCATATTCAGCTGGCTGTTGACCAACACCCCCAGGTCCTTTTCTGCTGGGCAGTTTTCCAGCCACTCTTCCCCAGGCCTGTAGTGTTCATGGGGTTGTTGTGGCCCAAGTGCAGAACCCGGCACTTGGCCTTATTGAACCTCATACCATTGGCCTTGGCTCATCGATCCAGCCTGTCCAGAAAAAGTGAGGAACAGAATAAGCTATGGAAAAATAAAGAGAATGGATATAGATGAGGCAACTTTTTCCTCCACTCACCAACATGCCTGTGCATTTCTGTGTTTTGGCATTTCTGTGCTAGCCCAGAGATAGCCTTTTCAGTTTTGGTCAGTTTAATACCTTCTCTGTTTCTAATCACTACCAAAATCCATGATGTAGAGGTTCCTTTTTCTGTCTCCCTCAAAAGGAATTTATTGGATCTGTCAGTATTCTTTATAGATAAAATGGTGAACTTCAGGGGCGAAGAAGAATTCATCCTTTCTTCCTCCCTCAAGTCCAGTGGAACTTGATGTGGAACTATTTTAGCAGAATATTCACTGTAAAGGAACACAGTAGCTGGCAATTGTCCAGTTTCCTTCCAAAATGCAATACGGAAAGATGATATGGTCACCTGCTTTTCAGAAGTTTCAAGCCCTGACCTAAGGAACAGATTGATCAGGTACAATTACCTTCCTATCGTTAGGTATTTGAAAACATATCTCTCAGGATACCACGAAACACCAGGCTGTGAGGTTATGCTATCACAGTCTGAGGTTTGGGATGGAATAAAAAAAACCCCAAACTAAAAAAAAAAACAAACAAAAAAACCTGGTAAAATTTCTGATTTGGTAGCAAAGGGCAAAGAGGCACTGAACGGAACAGGAGCTTGTGGGATGGATTTTAGGGCATTCCCCCAGGAAAGGACACTCCAGGTTTCAGTTTCAAGGGGTGATTATGTACTTTCTTGTATTACTCTTTAATGTCAACTTTGAAATGCAAAGATAGGCCTGGAGAAGAGAAAATAAATGCTTTTTTTTTTTCAGGTATGAAGCCATCATCTTCCTTTAAAAAGAAATTTGAAGAGGTTTCCTTGCAGAGTTTTTAAAATTACCTAAAAATCCTTAATACAGAAAATAGTATCTGTTGTGTGTGTTTCTGCACATGCTTGAGGCAACATCCATGATAACGTATCACCATCAGTATTATTCCAAGGCACCCAAGTCTTGCACACTGAGCTAAGTAACGAGCTGAAGTCCATTTTAAACACTACTGTCATGAATTTCCTCAAAGCAAAGTGTTCGCAGCTGCTTTAAAAGAGCTAAGAATCGTTTCAAGTTTAGGATTTCTTCCAATTCCCTCTCATACTTTAATACTGATCTTACCATTTTGCTCTGCCGGAATACCATTTTGTCCCATCATCGCAGCTGATGGACCAAAACCAAATTTCCTTTAGTATTTGGCATCTGAATATGAGGTGCTGGGCAGCATAAGTTCTGTGTTATGCAGGCAAAGAAGGTCCTAGCTTCTCCTGTAAGTATTTTGCATTTGCAGTGTTAGAGGATCAGAAACAACTTCAGAGGAACTGGCTGCTTAGAGTTTCTCCAGGTGAAAATTTCATCTCCCGTAATAATAATAATGTAAAAATTATTGCTTTCCTTGTTTCCCATTAACTGTATATTATTTTTTTAACATCTCCATACATACAAGCTTTTGGATTTGTGTATAAACACTTTTATATAGCAGTTGTGCTTAGTTATCTCCCTGCTGTGCCATGGAAAGCATAGGCATTTTTATTGCAAAATATGTTATTTTTCAACACTGTCTCTCACTCCTGCTTCTCCTCTCACCTCCTGTAATAATCTTGCACTTTCTTCTATTGTTTATAAGCACTAGAAACCTCATTTCTAGTGTTGAGCATGTGTATGCTTATGCCTACTTTACAAAATCTGTCCTTAAGCTTCTTGTAATTCTTTTTGTGCCAGCAGAATTGAAAGTCTTGCAGCATCCTTTTCAGAGATGATATCCTTGTACTAGAATCAATTTGAGTGACCAAAAGTCTGGATAAAGTTGTCCCCACTGGCATCAGGAGCAGTTGCACTTCTATGATATGCTCAGGCTGCTTCACGTAGGAGCTGTACTCGCTCGTGTGAGACATAGGGATAAAAAACTGGCCCCTGTCCCTGTTTTGTGCATTCTTTGCCGTGGTATTGTGCTGGGACTGCTGTGGAGGCAGTGAGATGAGAGTACTGGTATTTTGGTAGTCAGTTCTTGCCTTGACAAGAAACCAACGTGCTTTGCTAAGAGGATCCCAGTTTGCACGTGGATGGACCATGGCTGCATACTGGTTTTATTCCTGTAAAGTCTAAGGCTATAAGCACAAAAGCTGCTGCAGACCTACTAAGGCAGGTTGGAAAGGTAATGTGAGCTCTATATGCAAAGGATTTCCAATGAAAAAAGCTATATACTATTCTGAAAAAAATGGCACTTGTCTTCTTCATCTGTGGTTACCCACCTCCCAGTGTGACGGTGTCCGTAGGTGGCAGGTGTGAGACTCATTGTTCAGACTGTTACGAAGGATTTTTCCAAGAATGTCTCTGCTCCCAGTCATCAGCGCCCATTTTATTTTGCAGGACATCTCAGCTCCTTTGACTGGTCCTGCCGAGGTGGTTTAGCCATTTTCCTGTATGTAGACCAGTATGTAGGGTAATTGCATTTCTATATAGCTGTGCAGGAACTGTGGAAAATCTGGATGGCTAAACTTCACACTTATGCCCATTTTAATTGGTTTTACAAAGAATTAGCCACATTAATACATGAAAAAGTCTTTTTCTGCTGCAGTCTTCTTTTGTAACCTCTGCCTTTTTATTTTAGTATCATTCTTAATGAGGTAGAGAGCAAATCGCTATTGCACGCATCTAATAGTTCCTGTAGGATCAATTATAATAAGAAGCTTCTTTAACTCCTTCGGGGCATCTCTGTCTGTCAGTTTCTCACATTCCTGTAACACACATCATGGACTTCAAGTTCAGAAGACAGAGCCAGCAGATGGAGAAATCTAACTCTTAAAGCTTTTCCTGATGCCCAGGCACCAAGTCTGAAGACACAGTATTTTGTCTTTGTGTATGTTGTAGTTTCCTTTTGATTTTTTATTAAAACCTCTTTTCTTACTGATTACTTGTTTGTCTAGTGATCTCTAGCACTTCATTTCTTATGTTTTTCTGTGGTGACTTTTCCTTATCTCTATGGTTTTTGTCATTTTTTACTTTGGTCAGGTTGCTGCATCCTTATCTTCAGCAAACCATTTTCCTTTTAATCTCTTTTGATCTTTCTTTTCTGTATATTGGACTGTCATTTTCTGTGCTTTTCCCCTTCTGTTTGTGTATATGTGTGTGTGTGTTGGTGACTAGATTATGTTATTTTTTGATTCATATGAAGAGTTTTCCTTTGTGTTCTACCTTTTTTTTAAAAAAAAATGTTTCTATGGTTATTTTTGTTCTACTGTTTTTCTCAGTGTATGTCATTATATTTTTTTCTTGTCAGATCTTAGCGCTTTTTTCTTCTGGGTAATCTCATTGCATTTTCTGCTTTCCTTTTCTATATGCTTTTTTGCGCTGACTTCTTCATTTGAGTTTTTTTAACAGACCAACTTCACTTCTCATCCTGTTCTTAAAAAAAGAATACATACGCGTACAGATACACATAGACCTATTCCTTACTTTCACTGTACTGCATGAATAGCAGGAAAGAATGAAAATACCTTCTTGGGCCCAATTCTGCACTCTTCGTTTTAGGGTTGACTTTGTTTTGGAATATAATTTCCTGAACAAATGTGCTACAGAGAAAAGAGCAACTCTTATCTATTTTCCTGACAACTCACCTGATACTAAGGCTCCTTTCTCCTGCTTTGGCAATAAACAAGATGCTCATGTAACGTGCAGTTAGTTCAGGGCTCCTGTGCATTGAAGGGGTGTCGCAAGTGGTCACTGGATAAATGGAAACCACATTTGGGATGTCTCAGCCTTGATCTAAACAGCTTACCAGCAATAAACAGCTTACCGCACCTGGAGTCCTGTGTCCAGTTCTGGGCTCCCCGGTTCAAGAAGGACAGGGAACTGCTGGAGAGGGTGCAGCAAAGGGCTACCAAGATGCTGAGGGGACTGGAACACCTCTCTTATGAAGAAAGGCTGAGGGATTTGGGTCCCTTCAGTCTGGAAAAAAGACGGCTGAGGGGGGACCTTATCAACACTTAGAAATACTGAAAGGGTGGGTGTCAGGAGGATGGGGCCAGGCTTTTTTCAGTGGTGCCCGGGGACAGGACAAGAGGTAACGGGCACAAACTTGAGCACAGGATGTTCCACCTGAACATGAGGAGGAACTTCTTTCCTGTGAGGGTGGCAGAGCCCTGGCACAGGCTGCCCAGAGAGGTGGTGGAGTCTCTGTCTCTGGAGACATTCCAAACCCGCCTGGATGCGTTCCTGTGCCACCTGCTCTGGGTGACCCTGCTCTGGCAGGGGGTTGGACTAGATGATCTCCAGAGGTCTCTTCCCACCCCCACCATTCTGTGATTCTATGAATACATGACAAAGTAGATCGTACTGCCATGCTTTCACTTTTCTGATGAAATTACAAGTAAGAAAGAGTGATGATCATGGCTTTTGTGATGGAGTTGCCATGCTGTGTGTGCTTAGGGGAATATGGGCCTTTATTCAAAATAATTTCTTCTTCAATACCTTTTATATTATTGGCTTTTAAATGTAGCTTTTTTCTATTAGAATGAAGATTAACAAAAATGAAATGAAATATAGAAGCCATTCCAATTCTCTTGGATTTTTTGTTCCTCAAAAGAAACAGATGTGAAAGAAGTCAGAGATGTTCATTGGATTTTAATTTTATTTCAAAGTAAATTAATTAGCACCTAGATTTGCTCTGCTATTCTGACCAAAGAGCTGTCACATTTTTTTCAGTTGACAACAGTTTAATGTAAGAAACTTTACAGTCTGACAAGAAAAAGTTTGTCATTTCAGTTTTAAAATTGTTACAGTCTGGGGTTTTGATATTTATGTAAAAAAAAAATAAATATTGCAGCTTTATAGGGTAAACAATCTCTATATTTTTAACCGCATATTTGTGTTTCACTTTTTCTTATGACCATCGATGTGTACCTTTCTAGTTGCAGAAATGCACCATCTTCAATTCATCAAGAAGATTTTGAGAGTCATAAATATTGCGGAAATTCTTTTAAAATGATTATGTGGTTATGCGCGTGTATGTGTGTTACTTTGGAGATATCCTGACATCTTCTTCTCTTGAATTTTAGAGAGGAAATTGTGCTTTACCTTCATGGGTGTCTGGGCACAACCAAATTCTCATAAAAGGCAACAGAAGTCTTTCCTTTGGCTTCTCTTGAGGCCAGTATAATCATAAAGAATCAGCCATGAAGGTGAAAAACTGTCATGTAGAGGCTGCACAAGTGTATAAATTTAGAGCTATCTAATCACAGTGACAAAAAATAGGTTACCTAAGCCTAAAGCATCTGGTGCTTAGCTTTTCCTTTCTCTTGCACTCCTCCTGTTGACTACAGATTATCCTGGGTATGTAAATGCTTGGCAAAGGATAATATTTACAGCTTTCTGTAGCTTTGCAACTGTGACATACTTTTTAATTAAACAGTAACAACTGTAGCTTGCGGCATTTTCTGAGATTAATGAGTGGCTGGAAAACTTTGTGGCCTAAAGCAAATTAGCCCATCATTAATTAATCATAAAAGACTTGCTCTGGGCTTTGTTTGTAATCTGTTTGGACTCAGAATCAAATGAAAAGAATTAGTTTTCTTTTTCTGTAGTGCTGCCTCTTTTACCCAAACTACTGGGAGCTTCAATTAACTCTAACATTCAGTATTGATGTAATGCACTATGAATTTCATTGACTTAATGCATGGTGCACATTTTTCAGAAAACAGAGCACTTTTGAATCCTTTTTCCTCTGTAGAAGATGCATTCTCACTGAGGTAGATGAGTTTTTCTGAATTTTCTACATTTTTTCTTTCTCTATGCTTTCATCAAAGTTTTTTTTTCAAGATTTTCTATGTCTTTGTACATTTCAAAAACATTCCAGAAATTTTTGACTTTGTTAAACTATTTTAAGGGTTTTTAAATAAAATCAAATTAATTTTCCCTTACCTCCCAAATTTGTGATAGTTTTAGGAAAATTCTAAACAGTAAATTTGAAAAGATTAGAAACATGAATTCACATTATTGATCTAATACAAACTTTGTGTTTTCTCTGTTTTGATCTTGTTTCAGCATTGTGCTGTTCGACAAGAAACAAAAACACTAAAGTACCTCAGAAATGTGTGTGAAGCCTGACTGGAGCTGTTCTGGTGTAAAGCAGCCCAGACACAGAATAGAAAATCACAGAACAGCCCAGGTTGGAACGGACCTTGAAAGACCATCTGGTTCAACATTTCACTGGAAAGGGAGCATAGATGAGATTTTCTAGCACCCTGTCCAATCTCATCTTGAAAACTCTAATTGATGGGTATTTTACCAGATGCATGGGGAGGTTCTTCCAGTGAGTGATTGCTCTCACTGTAAAAAAAAATTTTCCTCATATGGAGATGAAACCTCTCCTTGTGCAAATTGTACCCGTTGTCCCTTGTCCTCTCCATGTGGCTCCTTGTGAAGAGAGAGCCTGCATTCTCTTTGTGCCTCAGATAAAGATGCCCTTTATCTACTGAGATACTGTGATAAGATCCCCTGAGCCTTCTCTTTGCCGGGAAGAAGAGACATAACTCCTCAGTCTTTACCCACAGGGCAGGTTCTCCAGTCCTTTTATCATCTTGTGACCCTACTTGGGATTGTCTCCTGTCTGCATCATTCTCGAATTGTGGGGACCATAACTAGACATGGTACTGCAGGTGCAGCCTGACAGCTGGGTAGAGTGGGACCATCGTGTCTCTATCTCTGCTTAGCAATATCCTTATGGATACTGCCCAGGATCCAAACTGCCTTTGTTGCTGCAGCGACACACTGCTGACTCAGGTTCATCTTGATGTCCACCATGACCCCAAGGTCCCTCTCAGCAAGGCTGCTCCCCAGCCACACAGATCCCAGCCTGGACTGGGCTCCTTGGTTATGTCATCCCAGGTACAGGACCTTGTTCTTGTCTTTGTTAAACTTCATACTGTTCTTACTAGCCCACTCTTCCAGCCTCCCTAGGCATTTGTAGGCTCACCCTTCCAACATGCCCACCTCACCACCCAGTTTAATGTCATCCCCGTCATTTTTCATGTCTTTCCACTGAGCAATGTAGAACACCATGCCGCTACAGCTAGCAACAAGGATCTTTACACATACTCATTTCATTTAAATGCTGGAGACAAGAAGTTACTGTATTTGTTTTTCACCATGAAGTTAGTGATGGCTATGAATGAAAAGCGTAAATTTACAAATGAGATTTTTTTTTTTTCATGAAATAGTGGTAATAAGGTCAATGGTGTGTCAGAGGCCAATCCACTACATGCTTCAGAGACACAGGTTGTGAGATGGAGAGAAATCTTTTGTCTCTGTATCTTTTCAGCCTATAGTTTCTCTGGTAATACTGTAAACAAAACTACTGGCAAGTAATTTTTTTCTTCTGGTGATGATGGTGTATTAGGAATTTGACACAATCCAATAGCAAATATAAGGTAGTAAAACTTTGTTTACTCATCATCCATCTTCATTCTAGTGAGGCAATCTCAAAAAGCCTGAAGAAAACACACATACACCTGAACGATCCAGTTGGGCAAAAGAAAGGTGACTGCAAAAGGCACTTTGACCAAGCTTGGTACTTTGTGAGCTCAGCTGATTTTGAAGATAGTCAACACAAATCTGCAATTCACAGAAAATCAGTCTCTAAAAGAGATATTTCTAACTTTTTCAACAACCATTTGGCACGATGCAAATGCTCTACCAGAATATAAACATACTTATGACCTTTGTAAAAACCTAATTAAAATGAACTCGTATCACAATTTTAAAAGGTTTAAATGGCTAAGGACAAATGCAGAGAAATAAGAAACCTGACATGTTCACAGAAAAGCAGCAAATGAACTCACAAAGAAAAGAGTGTACTGAGATAAGTCAGATACAAAAGCAAGTTTGGCGAGATAAGATCAGGTTTTTCTTGGTTTGTAATTTGCTCCGTGACTCTTAATTTCCGAGATTCAGTGCATCAGATTGTCCCCAGGAGGTGTGTGCCTGGCTGGGAATGAAGGCAGAGTATGAGGCAATGTTGCTAAAACAGAAACTTGTCTTGTTCCAGATAACCCCGAGGCCAAGTGCTGAAGTGGAGTCCAGGGAAAAAGAGAATCTCTTAGCGCTGTTTATCTGTACACCAAACAACTCTTCATGCCAGCAGTCACCCTCAGCAGGTTCGTAATGCTTCGCATATAACTGCTAGAGTTAAAGGCAAGAGAGCTAATTTCCTCGTAATGAATGTAGCCTTTTTTTTTTCAGCTTGCAGACGAACGATTGGCTTCAGTTCTGAAAATACTAATCACCATTTTCTCTTTATCTTCAGAACCTGTGAGTAGGCTTGATGGAGCTGTATGACTACTCACAATGCATAAAGCAAAATCTATTCTCGGGTCTTTGAAGGAGTACGGATGCTGAATTCATTGATTTCTCAATAACAGTGACACACAACATAAAATTTATAAAGGGGCCTCTATACTTGGAATGATTAAGCAGACTAGGACTCCTCAGTTTAAAAAATAAATGAATAAGAGATCTGATAGAAGACTATGAGAACACAAGTGGCATGGAGAAGGTGTCAATTGTTCACTTTCTTCTAACAGAACAATTAAAGGGTGTCAGAGCCATCAGGAGGCAGGTTCAAACACATAATGTGCATGTAGTTAATCAGCAATACTTGCTGCAGAATAGTATGAACGGTCATGGCCTATGAGTGTTCAAAGTAAGAACAGACAAATTCATAGATAAAAAGTCCGTGAAAGATTACTAAATACATGAAAAGTGCCTCAGTCTCAGGAAGACCCTCGGCTACAAATTGTGAGATAGGATGGTTTTGGCAAAAAGCACCCTGGTACATTAGGTCTATATTTATAGTAGCCTCTAGCCATTTGCTCGTGGTGACTTGAAAGCAGGGTACTGGATTAGACAGACCTTTGGCATGCCTCGTGTGTCATTATTGCGTTCTTATCCTCCCAGTTATACCTTTGCTAGTTGTTGCTGCTGTGTGATGAGTTGTTTAAGTCTATTGTTTCTATGATCACATGGCTATTTCCATACACCATGGGATTAACTAAAACTTTATACATGGGAGAACATGCATTTATAAATACTCACAAATGCCAACATGCATCATGCCATAAATATGAATAGATATTGCTGACTGCATGAAAAACAGGATTCTCTTCATATTCATGCAAACAGAAACTTTTTATAGATGCTTAAATATGCAAACTAATAGAAAGAGGTTCAGTGAAGACCAAAATCAAGGAGTCGTTCAGAATTTATATACCAGAAGTGCTTTCACAGTGGAATTGCTCCCTTTGGTAACCTTTTTTTCCCCCCTAATTTAAGATTCAGAGGTATTCTCTTCACCCAGTGTAAAACTTATGGCATTTAAGGTTGTTCTCTAATCATGTCTAAAATCAGATGATGCTTGAAAGCACTTGCTACTTCTCTCTAAAAGAAGTACTCAACAATCATGCCATATAATACGTGAACCCTGGGCTTCATTTACCAAAATTATTATGAGGAAATTATGTTATTTTTCCTAAGAATGACAGAGTCCAGCCTCTGTCATTGTATATTACAGAGATTCCAACTGGAATCTTCAAGTGTCCTAATCTTGATAGTCCATTTATCAAACTCCCAAGCGTCACCTTTACTTTTTCTCCCACATCTCTCTGAAGGTCTACACTTTTGCATACAGTTACGCAAGGATATTTTTAAGCTTCCATTTATAATGCACCTCTGTAATTGTGCCTACAAAATATTTGATAATTAGCAGGTACACTGTGACTGATGCATAAGCAGTCAAGATTTACGATTCATTGATAGTCTAATTACCTTCTCCTGCTTTTGTGTCTAACAGCTTTTAGGAGTTCTTTTAAGGGAGGATTTTTTTCCCTTTGTAGTAGGGACCTTTGTTATAAGCATATGAGGACTAGAATTGGGAGTTACTACCGTTTCTTTTGTGTCTCAGCACATGCCGTCCCAGGACAGGGAAATGTTATGTTTCTCAGCATTGAACAATCCACGTGTAGGGATTGCTCTGTGCTGTGGACCAGGAAAGCAGCTCATCATGAATTCACACAAAGAATCATGGGAATCCTGTATTTAATTTACTGAATGCTTGTTAAACTTAATCTATCTAGAGCAAAATACTTATGATTCAATAGAATTACATTGTGAGGAAAAACCTCTAACTTCTTTCTTCCCAGAAGCATGCCTGCTAAAATGTATTGAAAAAAGCATCCTCAGGACATCGACTTTTAAAATGCAGCTGAACACCCTGTGGGAACTTGAAACAGTTACTGTCTAAGGGTCTTTCATTACCAAAATGGGATAAAGAAGAAATAACAGCAGCATGGATTTTCTTCTGAAAAGGCATGCCATTCATTATTTATGGAACAATACTTTCTGATTGCTGTTCCTCTGGAATCTAAGTGTACAATAGCATTATTCATCATTTCCACCAAAAAGATTTATATTGACTCTACTACAGGGAGTCTGGCTGCTTACCTCTGACATTGCCTAAGAAAAAAAAAATAATTGGGGCTTACCATACAGCCCATGTTTTAAAAGAAGGTGTTTCCAATAGGAGCGATCAGAAAAGGTCTAACTGGACCAGGAGAGACCAGAAAGGTCCAATTGTTTTTCTTCTTTTACACTTTCTATCAAATGGCAATTTATAACATTTTCATTTGTGAAGTATGTTATTACCTTTTTGGATGATCAATGACTTTAACAACAAAGAGATATATGCAGTAGGACAACTTTGTGACCAAAAGGACAGAGAAAATTTCATGCAAATGAGAATGTATACATTTTGTTTCAATTATGGAGATTTTCTGTAAGTGCAAAAATATTTTTTCAAACAGCTGTAACTATGACTATATTAACAGCCTAATTTCCCTATGTTCTTTAAAGCCCAGAAGCCCCCATCTCCCACTGATTTAGGTTGCAATGATACATATTAAATCCACGGATTACTGCGACATAAAACCAGATTTAAGTACCCCATCTTTGATAGCCGGGGTCAGATGTTTAACTGGTCACAGATCATGACTTCATTGTTATTATGACAAATTACCTCATCAGAAAACCTATCCCTTCTTTTGGTAACATTGTGCAAAATAGGCAGCATGTGCTTTACAAAATTATATCCATCATAATTTGCAAAAAAAAAAACCTTTTAATTTTTTGATGCTACTTTGTAGTTTAATATGGTGCTTACATGAATGGATAACAATAATGATCCTAAATTTTAATATTATTAAGCAATATCTTATTGATAATAAGTATATTGATTTGGTCCAGCTAATGCAATGCTAGTGTGATGATAAGAATCAAGAGTGCATCCAATACTGTTTTAAAAACTATAAAGAACATTTAGAATTGTCACTGGGAAATATCAAATGTAATTGTAATGAATAATGAATACTGTACTAGTTTTAGAATCTATATACCTAATTAGTAAAATATCTATGACTGTAGAGGGGAAGGAGGAAAAAGTATTTAGCTATTCTAAATGAGCTCAAGATTTCAATTATTCTGAAATTATTCTACTCAGGGTCCAATTTTCTTCACTTACAACCTTCTTACTGCACTTCGTAAAAATTTTAAAATGATTAGCAAAGTGTGTGGGTAAAAACGTGTCTAACATAAGTATGTAGGGGCGGTTAGCAACCCATTTTTAATTAGGATGTTAACATACTGAGAGTCAGTACTCACTTTTTCATTTAGCTGTGTGCAAGTAGCAAAATGCCCACAGATCTAAGCTGAGAGCTACTGCAGAACTGTATAGTTTATTGTTTCTCTGCATTTGTTTGCTTTTAAGGTTATGGAAAAAAGACCTTAACTCTTTTCTGTGGACCCTAGTGTGTGATGCGTTTTGGGAAAAATTTTGTTTTCACGTAACAAAAGCTAAAAGATTGGTGGAATGGCAAGTAGACCCTTGAATAGGGGATCATAAATATCAAAAAGTTTTGAAAACTAGAGTGTAAATACTCTAGCAAAACTGTA
Source organism: Rissa tridactyla (assembly GCF_028500815.1). NCBI lineage: Eukaryota > Metazoa > Chordata > Aves > Charadriiformes > Laridae > Rissa > Rissa tridactyla. The sequence goes on from NC_071497.1 coordinate 6,691,207, forward strand.
AGCTTTAGTTCATACAATGTGGAGCAGAGTTTCAGATACTGTGCATCTTATCAGCTGAGGTTTACTGAGTGCTAATAAACACACTATGGTTTTGATTTCCTCCACTGTTCTTCCTTCTCATAATATCCAATTTGTCCTTGTCTGCTCAATTAATAGGATAACATCAATGTAAACTGGATCAGTCTAGTGATAATTTATGGTGTATAAGATAAATTGAGAATTTCCATGTAAGAGAACTCTACTGCCTGTCCTTGCTTGTTCTTTGTCAAATGAAAATACACGTTTTCAAGTATATGTGGTGCACTGATAAATTATTCTGATCAATCAGTGACAATTTCTGATCTGTTGGTGATTTTTGTGTAATTTGATTACATATATGTGAGATCTTCAAAAAAGCAATGAATCAAAATTCACTATAGCATATGACAGACAGATACTTTCTTACAATAATGGATTTCTTTTTTTGACTTATGGAGACGTTATTTTCTTAATCAAATTAGCAATAGTTCATTGAATTTACTGTTAAATATTACATTTCATGCCCTGTTTAGTCTTCAGGGTTGCAGATTTTTGGCATTATTCAGAATGATTTACTAAACAGCTGTAAATAATACCACTTGCCCTTCAGTGTTTATGCTAGTAACAACTTTCTCTCTTGTGTCTCATATATGTGAGCGCTTCTTTGAAATAGAGCAACTCTTTTCCACCTTGATGGCCGTAACTATTGCCATAGTTATGCAGTTGTTTCTTGGACATCAGGCACAAGTTTAGAACATGATGCTGGGCCAGTGCAATGGAATGTATTTGACTGATATTAGTTCAGCTCAAAGTTTATTTTGAGGTTTAATGGTTAGGTCTTGCAAGATTCATGGAGGACATAGTTTACTGATGGCCTATCCCTGACAGCCTCTTCAGGGGTGTGCTTGGTAGACTACCATGGGATAAAGCCCTGGAGGAAAGAGTGGCCCAAGAAAGATGGTTAATATTCAAGGGTCATCTGCGCCAAGCTCAGGAGCAATGCAACCCAACAAAGCTGAAGTTGGGCAAAAATGCCAGGAGGCCTGCATGGGTAAACAAGGAGTTCCTGGACAATCTCAAACAGAAAAAGGGAGCCTACAGAAGGTGGAAGCAAGGACAGATAGCATGGGAGGAATATAAAGAAATTGTCCAAGCAGACAGAGATCAGGTTAGGAAAGCTAAAGCCCAGACAGAGTTAAATTGGGCCAGCGACATCAAGGGCAACAAGAAAACCTTCTACAGCTACATGACTGGTAAAAGGAAGACTAGGGAAAATGTGGGCCCTCTCTGCAAGGAAACAGGAGGCGTGGTTACCCAGGGTATGAAGAAGGCTGAGGTACTCAATAACTTCTTTTTGCCTCAGTCTTCACTGGTAAGTGCCCTAGCCACACTACCCAAGTCACAGAAGGCAAAAGCAGGGACTCAGAGAATGAGGAACTGCCCACTGTAGGAGAAGACCAGGTTTGAGACTGCCTGAAGAACCTGAAAATGCACAAGTCCATGGGACCATGGGACCTCAGATACCTCTACAGGACCTGAGGGAAGTGGCGGATGAAGTTGCCTAGACACTATCCATCATATTTGAGAAGTTGCAGCAGTCTGGTTAAGTTCATGCCAACTGGAAAAGGGGGAACATAACCCCATTTTTAAAAGCGGAAAAAAGGAAGACCCAAGGAACTGCAGGCCAGTCAATCTCACCTCCATGCCTGGCAAGATGATGGAGAAGATCCTCCCGGAAACTCTGCTAAGTGACATGGAAAATAAGGTAATGATCAGTGACGGACAACTTCTCTAAAGGCAAATGTGTCTAACAAATTTGGTTGCCTTCTACGACAGTGCTACAGAGTTAGTGGATAAGGGAAAAGAAACTGACATCATCTACCTGGACTTGTGCAAAGCATCTGAAACTGTCCTGCATGACATCCTTGCTTCTAAATTGGAGAGACATGGATTTGGCATGTGGACCACTCAGTGGGTAAGGAATTGGCTGTATGTTTGCACTGAAAGAGTCACAGTCAATGGCTTGATGTCCAAGTGGTAAGCAGTGATGAACGGTGTTCCTCAGGGATTGGTACTGGGAACAGTGCTGCTTAACATCTTTGTTGGTGACATGGACAGTGGAATTCAGTGCACCCTCAGCAAGTTTGCCAACAGCACCAAGCTGTGTGGCGTGGTTGACATACTGGAGAGAAGGGATGCCATCCAGAGCAACCTGGACAGGCTTGAGAGATGGGCCTGTGCAAACCTCATGAAGTTCAACCAGGCCAAGTGCAAGGTCCTGCACCTGGGTTGGGGCAATCCTAGGCACAAATACAGGTTGGGCGGAGAATGGCTAGAGAGCAGCCCTGAGGAGAAGGACTTGGGGCTGTTGGTTGATGAGAAGCTCAACATGAGCCAGCAATGTGCGCTTGCAGCCCAGAAGGGCAATGGCCTCCTGGGCTGCATCAAAAGAAGCATGGCCAGCAGGTGGAGGGAGGTGATTCTTCCTCTCTACTCTGTTCTCAGTACTGCATCCAGCTCTGGGGTCCCCAAGATGAGAAGGACACAGACTTGTTGGAATGAGTTCAGAGGAGGCCATGAAGATGATGAGAAGGCTGGACCAGCTCTCCTATGAAGGACAGGCAGAGAAAGTTGGGCTTGTTCAGCATGGAGAAGAAAAGGCTCCATGGAGACCCTTTAGGGACCTTCCAGTACTTGAAGGGGGCCTCCAGGAAAGACGGGGGGGGATCTTCATCAGGGAGTGTCCTTCATCAGGACAAGGGGTAACTGTTTTAAACTGAAAGAGGGTAATTTTAGATTAGATATTAGGAAGAAATTCTTTATTGTGAAGGTGGTGAGGCACTGGAACACATTGCCCAGAGAAGTTGTGGATGGCCCATCCCTGGAGGTGTTCAAGGCCAGGTTTGATGGCGTTTTGAGCAACCTGGTCTAGTGGGAGGTGTCCCTGCCCAGGGCAGGGGGGTTGGAACTAGATGATCTTTAAGGTTTCTTGCAACACAAACCAGTCTATGGTTTTATGATTCTACGATTCTATATTTCAGAGCTCTGAAAAACATGATTTCTTCATTTTGGTAATCCTTCCCATGGTATGCTGCACTTGTTTTGCTCTCTTAACCTTTTGCTTGCTAGGCTATTGACATTTCCAATTTCGTGCTTTCTGTAGAAAAAATAATATCCATTCTAAGAGTCTTTTTGTTGGTTACTTCTAGGGAAATATTCATTAAAACCAAGGTTGGACACAGATGAAAGCTTACAAATTGGTGATAACATATACATGCCATATTGAAATTCAGTGCTATACTTATGAAGCAACCTATTCCAGTATGTAAGTCTTGTACATAATGCTTACTTTGATACATAAGTAATTTAAATTTGTCTTAGTCTCTGAGATGTTAAGTTATGCAGAAAAATAGCAAAGCAGATTTCAGGACATGTCTCTGCATTCAAAAATGAGGCTGATGGCTGTCTTCAACAACATATCTACAGTTTTGAAATGGATTTTTTTTTATGAGCTTTATAGATAAAGAAACATAAAGAATCTGGTGGAAACTCTTGTTCTTTGAAAAATATTTGTATTTCCATTTGAAATGGAGATTCAAGCTCTAGGCCATTTGTCTTAACATGAGTGTACGGTTTTTACAAGCTTTGTAGAATTAATGCATTTAAAATATGAGTTTCTTCTAGCAAATGGAAATCAAAGAATGAATCTATGTGTGATATTATGAAATGAATAAATACTTGGAAAACGAAAACATTTTCTGACTTGAATATGAATGAAAAATGTCTTGCAAATGATGTGGTGAAATTTATCAGGTACTTGCAACATGTTTGCTTGATACACTCTGACCCTGAGGTTAAACTAGGAAAGGCTTTTGCTGAGGAAAGTTGGAAATAACACCCAAATAATTCTGAAATGTGTATTATGAACATTGTGAAATGCTCATATTGTGGCAGAAATGATTAAAGTGATTTACATTTATATAGCTTTTACATCAAGAAACTGCTTCCAGAGCTTTATAAACTGAATGCAGGGACCACTGTAGCCAAAATGGGAAGTGTTTGTCTCTGAAATATTTTATTTTAATACCACATAGCAACATTATTTGATATTTTGGACAGAATATCATGATCACTTCATCAAAATTTCAGGGAGAAGTGACTTGACCAGAAGAATTAAGCTAAAGCATGAACTCTTAAGAAACAGTGCCATGGAATACTTAGGAATTCAAGAAATAGGTGTTTTACGTAATCGTAAAGATCAAACCATGCACACCTTGGGAAACTGGTTTAAGACAGATACTTGTGAGGTAGGGCTACTTCCCTTATGAAGGAAGAGTTTCTCCTTGCTTTTTTTCCCTTTCTTTTTTTAGAACACCTGTGTATTTCTTTGAGCTCTCCATGTGGATGGATGACAAGACATTTTGTCTTGCTACTGAGCAGGAGTAATCCTGGTTTCAAACTGAAAGTTATCTTTCCTAATGCTACTTATGCTTCAAAACAGTACATCCATGATCCAAATTCTCAGTTGTGGCCAAGGAAAGATCAATGCTGCTGTGAAAGGAAAGGTCAAAGGAACCATTTAAATATACCTGTTTGCCTAACTCTGTCACACGACTGAAGGTAGTCTGCAGGACAGGAGACGGGTCTCATTCTTCTCCTATTGATGTGAAAGAGAAAACATTCAAACGACTGAGAAAGTGAGCTAGGGAGAGCCACTCCTGACTTTTTGCTGGCACATTTTTACCTGGGCTAATCCTCTGACATAATTTAGAGTCGTATGGGGACTTGTGTTAAAGAAGAAATCTACTACATGCTCTTGCAATGTCAAGCCTTGTGAAAAAGAGGCAAATTGGGTTCCCTCAGTAATACCTCTTTTAGAGTACCTCAGAGCTGGTTCCTCCTTTCACTGACCAACAGGATTATGCTGACTTAATACAACTTTTTTTTTTTTTTTAATCATATCCCATGCCATACAGCACTTGCCAACCATGCGTAACAGTCTTTTAGGAGGCAGTGTGTCCTGAGCCTTGCTGAAGTTTAAGGAAACTTGTCATCGTCACTGCTGTCAACTTTCATTATTCTTCAGTGATTTTCATCAAGCTCGTTAAGCTTGGTTTTCCTTTATAAATTCGCACCAGTTTTCTAGTTAGTCCGTGCCTGTTTTGTTCACCTTCCCTATCATGGAGACTTTGACTAGAAAAGCAGCATTAAATCTTTGAACTTTGGTTTCATTTTCTGTTTTCATTTGAGTATGGGTGTCATATTAGGTTCTTTATAGTTTGAAGTCCAATTTTTTTCCTGTTTTTTTTATATTTCAGGATTCCGGTGAATTTAAAAACAGGCAATGGGTCAGTAAAACTCACAGCTTCTCTAGAGCTGTTGCTCAGATCAGCTGTATATGTCTCTGTTCTTAGAATCATTGTGAAAATACTTCACAGATTTTCTGCAATATTAATGAATATTAATGATGAGAAACACATTGTTGGAAGAAATGAAGAGTGATCGTTACATATCTTGAAATGAATAAGATGACATCAGGATGTTCAAAGTTTTCCTGAGTTTTTCACCCTTTCAAAGAAAGAGTGGGAACTATGATGTGTTCCTATACATACCATGGTCTACATGACCAGACTGTGGAGTCTCTCTACGAAGGAAACTGTTCCTAGGAGGCTCAACAGCGAAAATTTTGTAACTTTTAAAAAATAAAATGGTAAATCCTCTCTGATTTTAGTTTTGGCATATATTGAATTATTGTATGTTAAGCCAGCTGTCTCTGCTTTCAGATAATGTCTATGCTTATATTGATCTCCATAACACAATAGATACCTTGTAGACACTTTTGGACAAGCAATTAATTTTGAAACCTGACAGGGCAGAGATAAAGTCAATTTTAATTACTGTACCATATACCTCTGTCAGCTGGCTTTTACAAGCTTGTTAATTATTATTTTTAAATTTATAATATTTTCTGAGTTTCTAAATGCATGACATACCTAATGAACATTTGGATTTTATGATCTCCGGAGAAAATTTAGACTCAAAGTACAAAAAAGTGCTTGTCAGCCTCTCATAGCCTCGTACAAAGTCTCGGTGTGGACTCACTAGATAAAGGATGATCTTATGATTATAGCCCCAGAAATATGTCTCCAGTTCTCTACCATTTATAGTTTTTCTGTTTGATTTAGACAAGTGATTAATTTCTCTGCTCTTCAGTCTTCCTTTTCTAAAATTAAGATAATATTCCCTAGCTGTATAAGGTGATAGTCTTCACTGGCTGATGGCTGAAGCTACCCATGTGTAACGATGCTGCTGGTTGTATAAATAACGCAGAGGGAAGAATTTTAAATTGATATGGTTATAAATTGCATGCAAGTTTTAGGGAGGCAGTGTAGGTGTACTGGATGCATTGATGGGGGGGAAGAATACAATATATTAACCCATTCTTTCTGTAAAAGGGTTTGAACTTTCCTTTCAGTGCAGCACAGAACATTTACTTTCTAAGCTCAGTCTGTCTTGCTCTGGGGATTCTGAAAGCTCAGCTCAGGAGACTGCAGTTCCTTTCAGTTAGGAAAACCGAAACCCTCCGAAGTTGATTGTTTAATGGTTACAACTTGGCCCTGAGCAGTAAAGAATTAAAGTTTATCTGAAAAGGAAAAGTAATAATAATGAAATGCTGCTGGGTATGGTATAAATTATCATGTATAGGCTATATTCTGGTCTTGCTAAAATGGATTTACAGACGGTATAGTCCTATTATTAGTAAATACCTGCCTTTTAGAACTTATATACCTGTTAAAGAAATTACACTGAAACCTCAGGACATGTCTGTGCTATTCAAAGAAACACTGAGCTGAGACACTCAAGCTAGTGCAGTCCACATAGTGCCATGGTATCAATCATTAAAGCAAAGTTAAGCAGCTGAGGCAACAGGGCTATTCCTAACATATAACGTAACCTTGAAGGTTAAAGTCTTTTCTCAGTGGTAGGAAATACAGCTACTGTCAGGCTGAGGCAGGATTAGAATCAAGGTTTATCATGTAGGGAAGAGTTCTATTCGTCGGGCTGCCATACGGTCATCACCACAGTCGCTTCTTGACAACAGAGTTCATGAATATTGTATTTTTGGCTAAATTCAGGGCTGTTGTGCATATTAAGCTTTGTAGGTTAAGCCCTCTGTCAGGGAGGTGCTGCCTGCTTTCTGGATCGAAGCAGGGCATAGTTTGAAGGTGGGACAATTTTAAGTATACTTACCTACAGAATTACACGTCAGTAGTAAAGATGGCTAGAATGAAGCTGAACAAGGCTTTAGAAAATTTTGACTTTAGTCTCAAGTATCCCAAATCAACCTTAAAAAAATCTAGTTTAGGTGTTGAAGTTCTTTTTACATTTTTGTTCTTGGCTTGGACCAAAAGAGTGACTTTCTCTTCTAGAATTGAGAAAATAAGGAATTAGGCAATTGCATCTAACACACGACAATATTGTGAGTTTAACAGAAATATTTAGGCTGTTTCTATCCATGAGGAGGGACTATACTCAAAAGAAAGAAATAGAAGCAGAATAAGACTACATGAAGGTTGGCCTTTGAATATGTTTGATAATATATGAGAAGAGCATTTTGATTTTACCTACCAACGAGACAAAATGAAGCAAATTGTTCATTTGCATGACAGCTGAGTAAGTGATTCTGCAAGATAGACCATGATATTTTCATATGTAGTGGCCTTCCAAATATAACATCTTCATTAGTTATGTCTAGAATCGTCCAATACCTTATTAATGAGATTAGAAGAAGAGTTTCATACAGTGCTTAAGTTTTATGAGTTACTGTTTTCTTCTTTATCCCGACTTCAGATCTTGATCCACCCAAACTTTACATAACTAGGAGCAATGAGAACAGAAAGTTGGAGGAAACAAAAATGTAAGCTAAATAAATCATTTCATTGACTTGATTTTTTAGAGGTAACAGCAGTGTAGGACTGGAATAGCTAAAAGGCAGGGTTGCATTTCGTTTTTATAAAGTATGTTGCTGCTCCACCTTCCCTGCGTTTAACTACTATGCTAAACAGTAACTGGATTCTTATGAACATTTTCAGCTTTTTATTAGCACTACTCAAAGTTTGTAAGTATAAGGCTAGTAATATTTTGTTTGGTGCACTGTCTTCTGCTCTGGTCTAGTCGCGGACAAAAATGATGACTTAAAAAAAACAGCCCTCAAAACACTTATTCTGAACTCAGCCCATACGTTGTTTATGACAAGCAGTGCTGATTAAGTGGCCAAGGAACGCTGTAAGATAACAATGAAGCAGAAGAGGGGCTAGACCTAACCATGGGTACTAGAGAGTCATCTCATCTAGTGATACTAATCTAATTTACAATATCACTGTGGTTTCTATGGGTTATTAGGGTATCAAAGGACCAATATATAACCCAAATTTTCTCTGCAAGCCATACCTTGTATACAATAATGCAATAATATTTCCATGGCACCCGAGGAAGCCATTCTGACCACAAAGAACATAGATTTTGTGCAGAAAGTAGTCTTGAAAAGCTGGTCAGATTACCATAATATATTAAACTTGCAATTTCATTTCTTCTAGCTCTGTTTTCATTAGATTTTGCTCTTGATTTTACATTTTTTGTATGTTACGAATTACAAATTCTTTTGGGTTTTTTTTGAGAGGAAATGGTAAGTATTTTTGTTATAATGTTGGTTTTGAATTTTTTTTTTCCTGAAAACTTGACTGAATTCAAGTTTTTGTGTGTAAATCTTCCCACAGCTACAACCTGATGTCAGAGAAATTCAGTTCTAATAAGAGTTCTGAAATGCAGCAGACCAAAACTCTTAAAGATGACCAAAAGGATTCTCAAAGCAGCTCAGATGAATACTGAAACTTCCCTTTTCATGCTGCAGCTGCTTAATACTTCAACCGTGGCAGGGCTTGTGCCTCCTTGATGAAGAGTAAAAGGTAGGTTAAAGAAACGCCAAGCAGTTTTAAGGTTCAGTCAGTGACATATTGCTAAAAATAGTACATAGTGTCCATGGGATGACTCGTGGGGAGCTGATGGAAGAAGATGCTCCATAACTTGCCAGGAGGTTGCAGGAGGAGCCTGCCATAAGTTCCTGAAGCAAGTACCTATGGCACAAAAATGCCTACTGTGAATTTTTCTTTGCCAGGTTCACTGTTGCTGGTTCCAATCCATCACAAATTATGCAAAGTAACTGTTGCTTCTTGGTTTCCCTGCAGTGATTCCATAAACACACTGTCACAGTGTTTTGTAGACAGTAATGGGTTTAAATGCTACATGAAGATATCTGTCAGGTATCTTTCAAAAGCACAATACATCTTGTAGAAAGTAATTATTAGTTAGAGACACGAAATTCACATCAAAAGTAGGATCTGAGTGTGGAGGATTTTTTGCTTAGAATCCCTGTATAAGGTTGAAGCTAAGAATAGCTGCACTAAAATAAAACCTTACACTTCCTTAGCACATTAGTCCAGGAAGTGGCAGAATTTTTCTTTTAATGTAGGTACCTAAGAGCTTAATCTTGAAAAGCAAATTAATTTAGAGTACCTACAGATTTTTAGTTTCTTTTCTGAACTTGTAACATGACTTTATTTTAACTGGAAAGGTAAAACACAAATAACACAACCTTCTTGCCTTCTCCCAGAACATAGTTCCGTGCTTAGCAAAAAACCAAGGTTTCTAATTCTTCACCATGTTCTGTGAGAGATGTTGTGAAAAATCTCAGGGAATCTTTGGCTGAGCTTGACCTACAGTGTGAGGGGAAAACCATAGGGTATTCAGAAAGGAAAACTTAAAATGTAGGCTTGAACAAGTGTTTACTGTTCCTAGCAGACCAAGAAGCTGCAAACTTAACATTTACTTTTGCTTTGAACAAGAAAAGTCAGTATCAAGCTTGCTTGCTTGCTTGCTTTTAGCTGGAATGCTGGAAACTTAGCTTGAACTCCTTGACTTCAGAAGATAAAGTTACCTAAGACCCTGAAATTGCCAAGAAAAAAGGCAAGGCTTTTCTCTGCTGTGTTTATGTTTTGTCTAGCTTTCTGGACTTAATCACTCTAGAATTTAAGGGAACATTAAACTCTACAAGCAAAGGCATGCTTCATTCTAATCAGAACATTATGAAAAATGAGATTTGTGCAACACTAGTAAATCCTCCTGAGCTCAATGTACAGTGAAAAGAGTGCAATAGCAATTATTTTTGTTTTAAATGTGCAGGTAGTTTATTTGAACACCCAGTTTCAGAGCAGAAGATTATTTTCCATAATAAAGGTCACAGCTTGTAATCTCATTTATACAAGTACAAATAATGAGTTGCGACTCCGGGTTCCACTGTTATTGCTGGAAGCAGGCTGATCTGAGAGCACAAACTACCTATTCACTGACTTTTGATTAGTTTATATTTACCTGCCGTCACTCTGACGTGCATCTTGGATGGGTGTATGTGGCAGAGGAGCTGCTGTGATCCATGAATATTTGACCTGAGAGTCAAGAAAAATGATCCTGTCTGTGGCTCTGCTGCTGGCCTTTTTTTTTGACAAATCACCCACTTACCCTTCCTTTGGGTTCTCCTGCCATCCTTTCTGGTTTATGCAGAAGGGAAGCACTTCTGCAACTTTATTGTACCTAATGCAGACAGAATCTTAGCCCTTTTTGTCTATGGCATCAAAATACTGTTAATCTTTAATAAATAACAATATACAATAGATTTTATGTTTTTCCTTGTAAACCTTATGCATTTTCATGACTTTTTGGCCCGTGTTTTTTTGTAGAACTGAATCTGGAACCTGGACAGAAAAATGTGGGGTTTTGACTGATTTCTCTTTATTTATTTTAAATAAAAGATTTCTGCATCAGGACAGCTTGTTATGGAGAAAAGCTTGAGTAATTGTTTTATTAATCCAAGCTGACAATGAATATTTCATCCCTAACATTTATGTTTGCTAAGTAAACAAAAATGTCCATCTCTTAATGAGATTATTACCTATTAACTTGCCACATATGGTTGTTACTCTAGTTAATGTCAAACAAAGCAGAAAATTAACTTCATACTAGAGATAAGGTGTAGTTAAAAGGCAAGATTTGTTGTAAAAGGCCTGATTTTCCTATTTGTGCCTCTAGATAGATCTACCTCAACATTTTTTGTCATCTGATATAACAGAACGACCAACACAGTTTATTCTGACCACAAATAACCAAAATCTCTGAGCAAAAGCTGTAAAAATTATTTTCAGGATAGAATACAGATACATAAGCAGAAAGAACCCATGTTAATGGCAAAGGACATTTTTTTTTTCCTATTGAAAAGGAGGCATATATTTCTTAATGATAAGAGGAAGAAAAAAGTCTTCCAGATCGTTAGTCTTCATTTTCCATAAATAACTTGGCAAGAAGAGGATACCGCAGCTAAACAGGTAATTACGCAAAGCTGCGTTTGGAAATAAACCATAGGTTAGGGGTTATTAATTCATTTCAAGCATTGAAGTTCATGTTGAGGCACAAGGTGCAGATAAATTACCCCATGTAGTGCTCTCTCTTACCACCACTAGCCTGCTGCAAGTCAGGAAACAAGTCTTTTCCGAGCCAGCCTGGTTATCGCTGCCCTATTCCATAGAGCATCTGGGTGGCATTAAGGTCATTCCTTTATGTTATGTACATCCCAGCTGCAACTGGAAATAGAAGAAAGAAAATGTCTTTCGTGCTGCTGAGCTAAAATGATAAAAGAAAAAACTCCATGCTGTTGAATGCCTATGTTGCTCTCCTCTGTAATTTTTCTAGTTCTGTTATTTCTATTCTGCGATCAGATGACAATAGTCAAAGGAAGGGCTTAGGGATTTATGTACTGGCATAATGACATTTTTTGTTCTGTTCCTTAATTCTTAATATTATGTTTTTATATATCTACTGAGCATTGAGATGACATTTTCGTAGAATTATCTACTTAAGCTCCATGATATATTGGATTAGTAGTAATAGGTCATTCAGATCACTACGTATGAGAAATTTGGATTTTGCCTATGTAATTCATTTTGCATTATCAACTCTGAATTTAATTCCCTGTTTTATCACCCAATCAGAATCTTAAAACCCCTCTGTAAATATTTTGCAGTCAGCTTTTATTTTGCTGATGGTGGCAACTAGCAATCTCTTCTCCACATCAGTTTTGATTAAGAATTTTCAGATAACGCTGAAGTTCAATTTTCAGAAGAGTGATGTGAAGCATCATCTGTGTACCATCTCTGTTGCAGTTATTGACACTTCGCAAGGCCTGATTGTTAAAAATTACTTTGAATCTGATAGTAAAATGTTTTTTATTGCAAAATGAAAGATTACAAACTTCTTATGACGTACCCAAGAAATAAAAATTCAGAGTAGAGTAATTAGAAAGACTATTAAGATGATCAGACCATAGAAGACACACAGGAGAAGACTAGCAGGACTTGATTTGCTCCGTCTAGAAAAACAATAATTAGGAGAAGAATTGGTCTGTGTTTCTTAAATCTGACATTTTTATGTTCTTATTTTTAAGAACAAGCTTTTCAAGATGGAGCTTGATATTTTCAGGAAATCATGTATGTTATGCATTCCTTGCGATAGAAGGCAATGGAGCTCAGAGGTAGAAATCTTCTTTCAGTTTTGTGTGCTATACTCTCAAGGATTTTTGAATTCCTATTTTTAGTAAAGATATTGTCTGGAACAGTTCTGAGGAAGTCCAAGAACACGTGTTGTAAAGCAGATCAGACTGGATTACGAGAGCTTTCTGTCTCTATAATTTTTGGAAACCACACACAAGAAATAAAGATAGACGCTTATAGGTTCTGTCAATTTGGATCGAAATTGAACCCTGTGCAATAAACTTCAGTGTGGAGAGGGATTTGTGTCTCAGTCAGAGCTTGTGGTGAATGCAATCCTTTGTTGTCTTGCCTCTAGTCTTTCTATTCTAATCTTCCATTTGTCCCTTGTGTATGTGTCAAATTCTGCTCTGTAATGCAAGAATTGAAACGATGTCTACCTACATATTACACAGGCTTGTTGTAGCTCCCTACTCCTTGTTCAAGGGACTTAAAAAAAAAAAAAAAAAAAAAAGAAGTATTATTCCTAAAAAGAGTTTGGTACCAGAATATGCAGCACACAGAATAACTTTCCTATGTAGAGATTTGTTATATTTTTCAATAAACGAAGGAGAGAGCTCAAATATTGCACATCTTTGTGCAGTGTCAGATTAAGAAATATTTCTTCTTACCTGTTTATTTTGAAAATAAAGATTTGCGCTTTTTAAGGCATCTCCTCACTGACATTCCCCAAAAGTGTATTAAAGCATTAGCAAATCATTTCTCACAGCAGTTTTGATTTTCAAAAGTGCAGAACCCAGTCGCTGAAAATTAAGCCATTTAAAGACATAGCAAATTGCGTAGCAATGTCAGTGAATGTCAGCTAGGAAATTTAAATATGAATGTTTACCTTTAAAAAGAAATTGAATCAGAGGAAATGTTTTCTGTGCTATATGTAATAATTTATTCATCTCTTAAAAAGCAGGGTGTGCAAACTGAATCCTCTTTCACTGTTCTAAATCATACTCTGGTAGGATTCCTTCTTCTATTGAACAAAAAGCTTCTTGTTGCATATAAATATGGTGTTAGGGGTTGACTGGGAAGGAAGAGGATTCTTGCTCTGTGCCTCATAAAATGGTCCAAGATCTTTACTAAGACATGACAGTGATGGTTGAAAAGTGCAGTTATTTGTGGGAACGGACACAGGTTTTGTAAAAGCTTAGAGGAAATCAAGGATGACCTGCGTTACTAAAAATTGTTGCAAAGTGCAGGAGGAGGTAGAAGGCGTTTTTCTTCAGGGAAACACTAAAACCTGGAAACTATAAATGACAGATGGTGGAAAAGAAATTGTAATAGTCTATGCATCTGTGACTCTGTCTTCAACATCTACTTAGGTTACGCTGAAATCAGCAGAAACAGACTCATTGGTGGCAAAGACCAATGTAGCTCATGAGAATTTCTTAACTGATAATACCTGCAAAAAAAAGCTAATAAACTAACTATGTGAGAAGAACTAGTAAAAAGCAGCAAGGCACAATCCAACAAGCAGGCATTTGTTTAAAGAAGACGAAGCCTTTGCAATACCTGCAATACCTTTAAGAAGCTCATGCCAGGTATTACAGAAAATTGTCAAGGCTATCAAAATGGTAGGTGAATGTCTAAGGAAACACAAGTTTAATTCAGACTTTCAAAAAAACCTTAATAGGAATCTGTACATGGTGCATTTATATACAAATCTATAACTCACTATGAAAATATCTGTTTTGCAACATTATCACATTTTTATCATGTTATTCTTGCATAATCAAAATTTCCTCCAGAGGTCTACTTTTATTTGTTTTTATTTTCTTTTTACTTAACACCAGAGAGGCTACTTCCCTGTCGAACAAGACTCCTGTTCAACAAAAGTGGTTTAAGCATTCTTCAGATAAGTGTACAGAGTAAAACAAGACACAGTCTCTGAAGCGCAATAAATTTACATTCATGTTTCCCAAAATCCCATTGCTATATTAGAAGAGAGAACGAGAAGGAATTTTACTGGAAGATGCATTTAGAACAAGCGTTATTACACTGGGTTTAGAAATACTGTCTTTCTGTAAATGTGTACAATTCAGAAAGTATCTATTTTGAATAAATTTTGTTTGAATATAATCTCCAGGCCTGTAACTGAGCAGCTTTGATTATGCTATATCATCCCAGCTGACATTTTTAGAACGGAGATCTATGATTGTTTTTTATAAATTTTTTCACCCTCAAAACATAGTTTGGTATTAAAAAGAATGAAGGTAGTAAACTGTGATTAAATATTTTGGTTTTGCAGAAACACAAATATCCAGTAACAATATAAAAATATGTTATTTTGTTTTGTGAAAAAAGTGATTTTTTATATTTTCTGTCAGTTTGTGAATAGTAAGAAGTTAAAACACCATGAAATTTGCAATGGAATGCACTGAATACTTTTTGTCCTTGTTTAGGCCCAGTAAAACTTTCACTGCTTTCTCTAAAATTGAGAAAGGAATTTTTAATGAGAGACCTATTTTCTAAGGACGCAGGGTCAGGTCTAGTCTTATAACCTGAAACTGACAGTTGCTTAAGTGAAGACTTCTGTCTCTGAGCTGCAGCACATCTGTGCTGCCCATGCTGCTGTCTTTGCTCTGAGGACAGTAACCTCGGGCAGGGGGCTGTGGGTTTGGCCTGCGTTGACATGACGTGTAAGCGTTCATAAGAATTTCACCCATTTATTCTTGATTTCAGTAGAAATGAGACACTTGGACCTCGGTGGAAAGGAACCGTGTGGGATCTAATTTTGGGGAACACAGGATCCAGTATCTGGAACCTGGACAACGTGGATTCCCCTACAACATGTAGGGAAGGTTGATCAGCCCGAAAGAGATCCACAGAAACTGGAATGGCTTGCAGGGTCAACAGGCTAGGGAAGGAGATGCTTAGAGAGACCTGATCTGGAAAGGCAGAAGGTAGATGATAATTTCTAGCACGGTCATACTCATGGGGATCTTTTCAATATCGGAAAATATCTGCACGTCTGCTAGAAATGCTACCCATTTCCTTTACTAAGTAGTTTCCAAATATATGGATAAAAAAAGCATATGAAAAAAGAATTTACACCCACAATGCACAAAAGGGAAAATAAGTGTTTATTTGATTTGGCCAGGGCTGAAAAAAAATCTGTTGGCAGAGGAACAATTTGCAGCCCCTGCCTCATGTCTTCAGCACTTGTCCACCCTTCTAAAGAGAGTTCAGTTCCCATTTTTTTCCCCACTTCTTCGTAATAAAAATGATAAATTCCTTCCTGCACATTCATACACTAGTGAGCAAACAACAGCGCAGCTGTTTTGGAATCGAGAGAAATTTAATACACACTAATTTGCTGTGGTATAATTATATAAAATACACTTACCACCGAGAATGAGTTTTAAATTAGTTATAAACAAATTGAAATAATTTAGAATCATTAAGAATAACTGCATCTGGCAAAGTTTTGCTGTAGCAACTTCGCCACAGGATTTCTGATGAAGCCTGCTCTTTCTGGCTGACATATTCTCTTTTCTTAGCATGAAACCTCAGGTGGTGGACTATGATTGTAATTGAATACATAATTAAAATTAAAATATCACATGAGTGATATCACATCCGAGTGGAGAAAGGCATGATGTGTGGTATATCCAGTAGTGCAATCAAAACCTGTATTAAGAAAAAGAATCAAATCACTGTGTCACAAGTGCTTAGGTATTGGAAAACTTCATTTGCTGGAGGTATTTCCACGTTTTGTAGATAGAACTTACAGCCTGAAATAAAGTAACAGACCGTTTTTATTCCGTATAGTTAGCTCTGACAACATGTCAGTGTCAGCTCAGCCCCTCTCAGGACTTGGACTAAAGCTACCGCAGAGAATACCTCTAAAAGTAATGCTAGCCATAAAGGCACAGTATAACTTTCTGTGTTTTAAGAGAAAGGAAAACCACTGAAACTTGCCATTACTTTGAAGTACATTGTCCACTAGCTGAAACATTTCTGAGCTGTGATATACTGCCCTTTTGTCTAAGATCTTCTTGTTTGTTTAGCCCTTGGTGTATTGCTTCCGAATTGTACTCTAACCCTTTTGATACGTTTGGTCAAATTTTCCTCCAACATTTTACCTATGCATTTGAAAACTGCAAGTGGATGTTTGAAAGCCTTTTTTTATTCAGTTCTAATAAACAAATAGCTCTGGTGCACCAGAGGCATTTTGCTTTACCTTCTGCCTCATTGTCTTCTTGCAGTATGTACAGATTTGCGCTACGGCATGATTTGTCATGTCTTACTGCTTAATTAACCTTTAGTGTGGTGGCATTTCCCAGATTGCCTGCAGAATTATTTCAGAAGAATGTGTCTGTGTAGATAGGCAATGTCAAATATAGCAGCTTTCTACTTAAAATATTGTTATTTGCTAGCACTAAGGACATTATTCTTTTGAATAGAGGCTGTTGAGACTCTCAGATCCAAACTTTGCTGTTAGCTTATTTTAAAGCCCAGCTTTGAGCATGCAAAATCATCACAAGCCTTCTTTTTCTTTATGTGAAAAAATTTTTGAAACATCAAACCAGACGTACCCCTGAGAAACAGAAAAGCTGTTCTCAGGACTTACTTATCTATTTTGTACTTGCTAAGTGCCTGCTTACTTTTTTAAGGTAACTACTACTGTTCTGCACCGTCTGAAATATTTCTTAATTCTTCCTTGTGAGAAAACATTATTTTACCTACTAAACCAGAATGGTTTGAAAGCCAAGTTATCTAAGATGTTGCAATCGAGTCCCAGATGTTTTAAAAGGACAAAAAAGCAAAAGTTAACAAGATTTTCAAAGGAGGTATTTTTTTTTTTGTTGCTGAGCATTTAGGAAGTTTGTTCAGCTACCGTGCCTTTAATAACCTCCGAGTTCTTTTAAACTTTGTATTTTTGTTTTACCACTGGCCCCATGGTTCCTAAAATTTTCACTTACAATCAGGATGTAATCTTCAGCAAAATGGGAATAATATTTGAGTTTCTTTCTTCCGAATCCAAAACTTCTGTAAAAACGGAGGACAAAAGTTCATGGGGATTAAAAAAGGGAGACAATGGATAGACAAGAAAAAAAATGAAAGGCAGTTTCCTTTGTAACCTTTGACTCAACAGATGATCAGAAATAGATAAATTGAAAATCTCGTGGAAATATATTCAAGCAGTAACATTTATTTAGGTATTCCCGTGAAACATATTTCACTAGGACTAGCAACACTTTAAAGCCCTTAAAATGAAAGTTGACAGATTTAAACAGTGGAAAACACAAATGAGTGGTTCACAGCTTTTCATCTTAAAACAGATGAAGGTTGACATATGTTAAAGATCTAATGCTAATAATTAAAAAAAAAGTTCAGAGACATTTTCAATAAAACATGAAATACTTATGAAATCTCTTCAAAAGTTAAAAAAAAAGATATATTTACTAGAGATAATGTACAAAGGAAAGAATGACAAACTAGCGGTAAAGCTTAAAATTATATGAAAATCATACAAATAATAACCTCTGGTGAAAAGCAGTTCTGGGAAATAAAATGATTGTATAGAAGGTAAGCAATAAGGATTTAATAAAAGTGAAACCATTAAATCTTCATAATATGAAGATTCTATATATCAGGTTAAAGAAGGTTAGGATTATTTGTTTCAGGACATTTAAGAAGAAGAGGAGGAATATTCCTAAAATGGTAATGCTTGATTTACAAACTTGCAGGGCCATATTTTTAAAGTGTATATTACTCTACTCATAATTTGTTACTTTCTTATATATGTATTTGAAAATAAATTTGTTTTTCTCAAGTTTTTACTTTTCAAATTGATGTGATAGTAATAAATAATGTACATGTTAATCTGTCTTTAGTTTTTAAAAATAAATCTTCATGGATACAGCATGCATGACCATAAATTAACAAATTTACATGTAATGCTGTAGACTGTTTACAGCTTACCAATGTAGAAAACCCAGTGAAGTAATGGAAGATATGTGCTAATTAATGGTAACTCCAGTATAGCATTTTGTACTCATCCAATAAATATTTTCAATTCTTTACTGCTAGCAACATGGGAGGATAGTATAAAGCCACCCTATCCTACTAGATTTGGATAAAAATCATGTT
Organism: Rissa tridactyla; assembly: GCF_028500815.1. Lineage (NCBI taxonomy): Eukaryota > Metazoa > Chordata > Aves > Charadriiformes > Laridae > Rissa > Rissa tridactyla. Next base: position 6,709,965 of record NC_071497.1, read on the forward strand.
GTCCCAAAGCAAATCTGTTTGCTTTGTCTGTTTGACAGAACTTTCCATCAAAATTTTACAGTTAATCAGGTGAGGACCCAAAAGTGCATTCTGTACTCAAAATCCATCAGTAGGACAGAAGTAGTTTCTTCTGACTTCATTGCAGCACAGTTCTAAAGAGCTTGTAATCTTCAAGCATTACTAATTACTTTTTAGTACATCAAGATCCTACTGAAGTTAACACATGTGTTGCTTGTGTGCGCTGTGAATTGGGCCAGGTCTTCTAATATTTTGCACATAAAAATTTTGAAGTTTTACCAACAGTGGGGAAAAAGATTGAAGATGAAGAAATGTGTGGTCTATGCTTAGCTTGCCCATTTTTACTGTTTGAAAAAGTACAAATGAGAAAGATCTAAGGATTTCTCAGTATTTCTGAGGACATTTTGCCATGATCTGTCGTGGAAAATTCTATTTTACCTCTTATGTTTTTAAGACTAGTATATTATTTTCATGTTGAAATTGTAATAAATTGTTTCATGTAGTGCAACTGTATTTTCAGAGCAGAATTTTCTGACAAACACTTTAACTTTTTCTCCTGATTTTTTTTTTAGGATATATAACATGGATGCCCTTTAATGGAAAAGTAAATTCTGCTTTTATTGTAGAGTCATTAAAGAAGTAAGTGGTGCAATCTATCATTGTCGTCACCCTCTTAGTCTTTACTCTATCTTCACCTGCATAGTTAACTATATAGTTATCTTCACATCCTTCGTGCCCAGGCAGTACAGGTAAATATATTCCAATGCAGACCTCAGATGAGCAAAGCTCCTGTTTTCTTTTGGCTCTAGCGGAAGCAGCCACACTTGACACAGGTGCCTTCACCAAGATATCTAGACTTAGATGAGAGGAATTTGTTGTTAAATATACATGAAAAATTAAATATTATTAGAAGATATATTTAAAATATTTAATTTAAGCCACAATTTAAGATTTGCCAAAATGAACACCTAATATTTATTTCCTAAGTTTGCATCTAAGCATGCAAATAAGTAATTAGAGTTAAGTATGCATAGAAAGCTGAGCTGTGTGCTTGCTAAGTGGCTTATACTTTTTGTGATGTAGTTAATCAAGAAGTAGTAACAACTTGGGGAAAAAAATAATAAAAAGAATCAAAATTAAATACACTAGTTTGGATTAATCTGTTTTATAAAATGTTAGGTTTGTTTTCTTAGAACATACAGATTAAGTCCTTTCAATAGGCACTTTTCAGAAAAATAAGTTTTCAAGAAACTCTATGGCCATGTGTGCGTGCACAGACACAAACACTCTCACACAGAGGATGAACTCCACTCTGCTAACTTATGTTTTGTGAATTAAATATATTCTGCCAAACAAGTTACCTTATAAATTAAAAGGGCTTTGTGCAAATAGCTTGAAACAGAGTCAAACTTTGTCTGTAGTACTGATTAACACCAACGATTTGTGCTTTTCTTCCTGTTTGTTTGCCGATAACATCAGTCACGCTAGTACCTATTTACAAATATAGATCTCCTAGTACATTTCTTGACTCTTTCCCTTTAAAATCTTTTGTGATGGTCCATATGTTCTACAACATAGATGTGCTGTGCAATGCACTGCACAACGAACAAGGGCATCGTTACTTACTTAATATGACTGCTGTGTAAGGTTTGAGGCACTTGTGTATGGTAAGGATAATAGTGGGCTATGACTCATGAACAAATGCATTATTCAAAGCATTAACAATTCTTTTGCTAAAGAAAGTCAAACCGATACGTACTCAGTCTTTGATTAATCAGAGTTAAAGCTGTGCATGAGCAAGGACGCAAAAATAGTATTCTTGGAAGGCCCTGTGATCTCCTCCCTTATGCTTTGAGGGTGCTAGAATTGTTGTTTAATAATTAAATTTAACGTTACTGTTGCCTGTGGTATGAAAACAAGTGTGGAACGTAGGAATCACTGAATTGACTTTTGTTTGTTCATTATAATTTAAATTAATGACCTGGTAACAATTAGTGGAAGAGTTAAAATGCTAAGACATTATAAAAAAATGTTGTTTAAGTAAAGTATTTTATTGAAGAAGACAAGACAAGGATTTTTTTAAAGCATTCCAGAACTTGGCAGTAAGCTTTATTTTAGAATACTGTGTAACACACAGAAATATTTTGGTTTGGATTTTTTTTTTTTATGTTACATGAAATTGCTTGCTATGAAATACTTACTTGAAATTGCTGTAAGTGTACAGAAAATGATAGATGATGATAATTTCACACCATTCAGAGGTGACATTTAGATGGATGTTTATCTTAATGTAGCAGAATTACAGTGGTCTGAGATTCACTAGAACAAACAGTTTTCCTGTAAGATTGCCATAATGTCTTATTACCAACAAAAATCTTAATATTTTAGATTGGATATTCAAGTTCATGCATATTTGTTTAGGATTTGGATATGAAAATGCTGTGTTGAAAATAATTAGATAATACAGGATTGGCAAAAACAGATAGAAAAAGGAAAGAATTTAGGAAAAAAGAACAGAAAACCTGGATAAATTAATTCCCAACTTTGCATTTTTCCTGCTTGCCTGAGGACTGTGCTAATGCAGATACTCTGGTTGTTGGCATCAGTGAACGGCAGTGGAAGGTGGATTGGTGTAGACAAGCTCCCACTGCTGAATGGTCTCCATGTGATCAGGTGGAATCTGGTACCCTCTTTCTAAAAGGGAAATGCAAAATTTCAGCCTCATGGTGGATGGGCTAAAGTTGTTTTAACCTGCATTTATACTGTCTGCAGCACTGGCAGCTGTAGATGATGCTGGGGTAGCTTTCACAGCCACGAGTGCCCATTTAGGGTGTGTCATGCTGTCTAGAGCTCCTGTAAGATAGCCTTCTCCTCTTAGGAAAATAAGCCCCTACCATCTGTGGTTGGATGAGCAATGTACACTTTTTCCCTCCTTCCCCCAGTGCACGGGTTGGTTTGTAAGCCCTTAGAGGACAACCCCATAGCTAGCAAGTGTCCTGAGCTGGGGAATTCCTGCCTTGGATAGCCACACAGAGATACTTTACACTTTTGCTGACCTTTTCCCAGGGATGTCCTCTCCACAAGTTAAGCCTTAAAACTTAATTTCTTTTAGCATATGCTACTTCAAGTCAAAGCCAGGTATTTCCAGGATGGTCTTCCCATGCAAACCTCATGAAGCTTAACCAGGCCAAGTGCAAGGTCCTGCACCTGGGTCGGGGCAATCCCAGGCACAAATACAGGTTGGACAGAGAATGGCTTGAGAGCAGCCCTGAGAAGAAGGACTTGGGGTCCTGGTGAACGAGAAGCTCAACATGAGCCGGCAACGTGCACTCGCAGCCCAGAAAGCCAACCCGAACCTGGGCTGCACCAAAAGAAGTATGGCCAGCAACTCAAGGGAGGGGATTCTGCCCCTCTACTGGGCTTTGGTGAGACCCCACCTGGAGTACTGCATCCAGCTCTGGAGTCCTCAGCACAAGAAGGACCTGGACCTGTTGGGTCCAGCGGAGGGCCATGAAGACCAGAGGGCTGGAGAACCTCTCCTGTGAGGACAGGCTGAGAGAGTTGGGGTTGTTCAGCCTGGAGAAGAGGAGGCTCCAGGGAGACCTTATAGCGACCTTCCAGTACCTAAAGGGGGCCTACAGGAAGGATGGGGAGGGACTCTTCATCAGGGAGTGTGATGATAGGATGAGGGGTAATGGTTTTAAACTGAAAGAGGGGAGATTTAGATCAGATATTAGGAAGACATTCTTAATTGTGAGGGTCGTGAGGCACTGGAACAGGTTGCCCAGAGAAGCTGTGGCTGCCCCATCCTTGGAGGTGTTCAAGGCCAGGCTGGACAGGACTTTGAGCAACGTGGTTTGGCAGGAGGTGTCCCTGCCCAGGGCAGGGGGTTTGGAACTAGGTGATCTTTAAGGTCCCCTCTAACCCGAACCAGAAAAATTTTCTTAGCAAAGTTTCCTCAGATTAAGAGCAGGTTTAGATCTTCTCCAAGCATCTGTTAATACTTTTGATAGTCAGGCTTTTTTCCATACAAAAGGGACCTTTTCCATCCAGATTCTTATTGCACCGTCTCCTGTGCCATGAGTCTTACCTTTTCTCCTGTACACCAAAATCTCTTGGAAAACTTTAACTTAGCAAAAGTCTTTATGTCCTCACCTTCCATCACATGTCAGAAATTGTGTAGGACCATGTAAATCATCAAACAGATTTGGAAGCAGCAGTGTTTGTAGCAAACACTTTTGAGCCCAATTCAAAGGAGGCAAATAGAGTAATATTTCAGTGTGGGAAGATGAGCTACCTGGGTGCCTGAATGTTAGAACTTTGAATGTAAATGTTATCCACATGTGAATTTCAGTCTGTTCAATGGCCCTTAAATATTTTCAGTGGCTTAACAGTATTTCTCTGTAATTTACCCAAGAACACCTGAAAGTCTGTTTCATAAACTTTAACTACAAACCCAAAAATAAATTAGGATCATTTTAATGTTGCTGTTCTTTCACTTATCTTCATGTATCTTTCATGATACATAGGTTTGCGCTTACTGTAACTGTGTCATAAGTTACTTTTGCAAGTAAAAGTCATGTTTCTGTGTTTATATTGAGTACAATGCATGTTATTTCATTATTTCACTTTCTCTACTGTGTTTAGAAGAAAGAAAAGCACTATTTAGGCCATCCTTACATTCAAGCTGTTGCTTTGTAGTTTTAAACAGGCTCCCGAGTCTTGTTTATTCCCTTTTTACAATAATGTTGCTGTTATGTGCTGATATGTGGATTATATGGATTTACATCTTGCATATTACAGCTGTTGAGTCTCACAATGCTTAGAGATATCTACAGAGTTTGTAATAGAGTACGGTTTGCTTTCCCTAACACATACATATACGTATTTTTTTTTTACCTCCCTAATGAAACTCATGTTTTCATAAAGGCTTTTACAAAATTATTTTATTTTATTGCATATTTCTTCCCAAATTTCACCCTATATTAAGATTTACCTTCAGGCACTATATACAGAAGTAGCATGCAATCAATATCAAATGCAGGACATGTGCAAACTCTTCCCTTTCCAAAGCCACAGAAAAGAATAAGATTAAAAAAGTCTAATTTCCGTGCTTGGGCTTTTGCACAAACATATTAGGTTATTTACTTCCATAGCACACTGAATTACTTGATAATGAATAAGTGGCTAATAATAGGCCGGACACAAGAATTCTAGTGGTTTGTGCATGAAGGATTTCTACGACATACATAAAGCGGATATGAAATTATTGATTCTTATTGAGAACAGGGTTACACTAGATTATTTTTCAAAACATTTTTTCATTATACATCCTGCTGTCTTGCTAGTGAAACCCACACTTTATTTTTCGGAGTCGAAATATTATGCTTGCATTTAATTTCCATCAAAAAGCATCTCATTCCAGCTGAGTAGAAGTGCCACAGCAAAGTCTTTACTAATTAGACCCATGTCTTACACAAATTCACGTGCCAATTATTTTTTGCAACAATTCCCTTCTTGAAAAAAAGATCCAGTCTTGCAGTAAAGACTTACAATGTGACTTCCAGAAACCCTTTTCTGTCTGACTTCCTGGATAAACCTGTCACATTTGGGTCACTTTGTTCTGACAGGGTATAGAATGGTCTTCTAAATGGTTGTCAAGTCATATGTTTCTAAGCAAGAACATCAACTACTTTCACTTGTTCATCAGGAAATGACCCAGGTGTTGAATTTTTTAAGAAAAAGCAAGAGGACTGTGAAGAACCTGAAGAACTTTAGACGTTCCTAAACCATCCTGTTGACTGGACAAGCCCATTTTTATGTCTCTCAGGTGCATTTGTTTCAGTCAGAATTTAAATGGGATGAAGGACCTGTGGATAACAATAGGTGGAGTTCCAACGCACTCAGCACTGGGAACAGCATCCATTCCTAGAGCCAATTTATGGCAAATTAAAGCTTTCTCTAAACTTTATTGGGTGATTGCAGTTATGATAAGGGAGGCTCCACTGAAATATTCAACTCATTCTTCTCTCTGACCGCCACTTGACCAATATATTAATAGACACAACAGAAAAGTGTCTCAGTTGTTTATATAAAGTACTAAAGAGCTTTGAGTTTGGGTAAAATACACTGAAATTGCAAGATTTGACCAATTCTATGTTATTTGGTCTACAGATTATTACAGAATTGTTATGTCTGACTGCTGTTTAAAATTACAAGCAGTAAGCCATGAAGAAGTAAAATTTTGAAAATGTCCAGTTGACAATTATCTCATAAACATAACAGATTATGTGCTTCTAAAGTCTCAGTTGTTTCTTCTTGACCTCACCTGTCCCATTATTTCTTTTTTTATGTTTCTTTAAAAAAAATCAGAACAGTGGCACAAAATCCATTCAAATGTTCAAAGTAGACCATATGGCCTCCTCTATTATTGCCATATGTGGCCTGTCCACCTGAGGAAGATGATGTGCTTATAGCTGTGGTGTGAATTTACACCCAGCCAGGCCCGTCCTACTGATTCTCCCATAAACTGACTTAGTGTGCACCATCTACCAGCATTTGGGTGTTAAGTCTGGAGATGACTGCCTCAGAGATAGCGTGTGGACTCCCCTTCTGATCACATTTCTGCAAAGTGAAGTCTACCATCTGTTGTAGATATCTGTGAAACAAATCAATGGTGTCCTGAAGGCACTTATATCTCTCAGACATTTCAGACACCAGGTTGGCCAGCCAGAAATGGATAGTTGGAAGGATTTATGTTCCTAATGATCAGTAACTATGGCTTTAACATAAATATATCCTGAGCTATATGGGGACTACCAACTCATAGTTTATGCTACTTCATTTAAATGATATAGCACAGCACTTTTCAGCCCATGGCACAGTCATGCAGCAGTCCACACTGCTGCTTTTGACTAGGGAGCTGTAAGAGCTGTCTGCTCCTGGTGTAGGCTATGGATCTCACCTACATGGCACAGTCCTGTCAGGTTTGAAGACAATGTCAGAGCCAGGTACAAGTAATAAGGTCCATCAACAGTCACAGGTGAGACAAGGTGGCAAACCAGGTCCAGAGTCCGTGGAAGGTGTCTGGTCAGGAGCAAAAGGGGACAGAAGCAGAGACAGAACTGGAGACATGGCTACAGCATGGGTCCAAAGTCCACCAAGGAGATAGGGCTGCAGACAGGGACACCTGTGACACAGGGAAAGTTGGTGATGTTTCTGTTCAACCATGTTCAAGGACCACCCACATAGTGCTATGCTACTGTAGCCTACAAAAGTTATAGGACCTGTGATGTAATGACCATGGTAAAGAAATTGTGCAACTGTCCCATCATCTGAAGAAAGTGTTGCTTCATTCTCTAATGCTGAGAAGAATCTCTGCAATGAAATGTAATCATAAGGACTGCACTCTGGAGAAAAGTTTTACGATTAACTGTATGAAGAAGTGTCAAAAAGACCATCACCTGGGAATACTGAAATTCCTGTTAATTTATAAACTAGTAGAGGTGGTGATAAACTTTTAAATGTCTTGTGAAAACCTGCCAACATCTTGCACTCTTATTTCACTGCTGCTTAGATGAGTTGTGTAACATTATATTTAGTAACAACAAAATAAATAAAATGAGATTTCAAAGCATTTGTTTAAGGCATGTACCTCAAGGACTGCTGAAAGCAGAAAAAACACTAATAAACAGGCAAACCTCAAGTAAACTTTACACACACTTCAGTTGTCCCTAAATAGATCTAAAAGATTTATAAGTTTAACTTGCATATTTGCTTGAGAAAAGACACAAGGACCTTCCTGATTTGCAAAAGCCTCCCTTCTTTGGTTTGATAATTAGTTATACAGCACCAAAGATGATTCAGTAGCTCACAACTGCCTAACGTTGGAAAATACTATATATATAAAACCCAGTTATATTCGCATAACATGGCTGAACATAGCTTCCTTTCAAGTTTAAAGCTTCTGACGAATCAGCAAATTTAAACCATTTAGCCTGAGTAAGTATACCGGTCTATCAGGTAAAGAAGATATATTAAGCTTATTTTTCTTTTGAACTTGCCCATCAAAGACGCTCACGCACCCTTTAATCTGTGTTGAGGGAATGTATGGTGTTTTCCTCTATAAATCAGCAACAGGGTACAGAGCTGTCTTGTTTTCATACTCCCAAAAGCTGAGAATTACTAAGCTCTGTATGCAAAATCTCTGCTGTGGATATTAAAGAAGCACTGAAACGAGAGGGAGGTAAAGTCTATTACAGAAAGATTTTTTTTCTACTGTAAAGTGAAGACAAAAGGGAAAAGAATAAAGGAGACCCACACATTTTTCCTCTTATGGCAGAAGAAATGGCAGGTGATCTTTGAGGAAATTTGCAGGCACATGTTAGTAAAAAATTTTTGCATTCTAATAAAAAATGTCACTACTGCAGCTGTTGATACATGAAAGAATTGATAAAGACCTTTTGATTATACTTTGTGACAGATAATAAAGTTTTTTCCCCCAAGCTCAGAAGTTCATCGCACCCTTTTGTTGCTGGCACTGAAATAGCGATAATGCTCCTAATCTTCAGAAATCACCTTTTACCCTTGCATATGTGTGTGCTGTGAACACATGTACGTATTTATACGTTGGTCTTACAGGAGAGTATTACTGCTTGTACTGAGGCAGATGTTCACACTGAGGCCACACAGGCATTTCAAGGTTGAGGGGCGTTACAATGATTTAAGGAGATTTTATAAAGGGGGCAAGGGCCAGGACAAAAAGGCCATTTTTTACATCTGAGTCACAGGGCTGCAGTGAAGCTTCTTTTTATTTGGTCCTCTCTTGGCTCCATACGAGTTGGGTTTTTGGCCTTGAGGTGGCTTTGCCCTAACAGGTGGGAGAGAGGATGTGGTTGAGTAATTAGCTAGAGGATGTGGTAGGCTTGAGTTTCATTGGATTGAGAAGGCTATTGAAATTGTCTGCTGCTTCTGCGGGGCTGATCCATCTACTAATCTGTGATGCAAAGGGCCAATGGCAATTTCTCTCTCTCACACTGTTTCTGAACGATCACGTATCTGCTGTGTCTGCTGCCTTCAGTACTGAAGACATGTGGTCCTCCTAGCTGCCTAGACAGAGACCCAAGATGCGTAAGTTTAAGATGCCCGGGATGCAGAGAGGACGCCCGTTAGCTCAGCAGCTGCAAGCCCTGAGCAGCATTTCCCCTGGTAGTCTCTCCTGGAAGTCCAGTTCTCTTGGACTTCCTCACCAAAAGTCCAAGTCTCATCTTAGGTGCCCAAATAGATTTTACAAATACCTATGTAACTTATTTCCATGGTACAACTGCCAGGATAGAGCTCTAACAGAATCTGATTATTAGAAATATTAGTCCTATTTAGTTAGAAAAAAATGAATTGGCTCGTTTGGATTTGGTTTTATTCCGTTAGTCATAAAGGATGCATTTTATTGATGATAGCTCCACCAAAGAAAAAAACTCTTCACAAGCCATCCTCATCTTCTACGTTTAATGGCATAATAGTTAGGACAGTCATATTCTCATTATGTCTTTTGTTGCTCTTGTGATAAAATTTATATGACTGCAGATTCCATCACTTATGATGTAATAATAAAATCACACTTGCTATTTACCACATAAATCATTCTGTGGTTATAATATTCCAGTCACATACACCTAATAGAATATAGGGAGTGGAGGAAAGCTAAAAATAACCTTTGGCAGAGCTTGAACGGGTTTGTATCTTACTATTCAAATCATGGCTATGTAAAATATTCACAGATGGGAATGAACACTAATATACAGCAAGAAATGTTTGTCCTTTTGTTACAGGACAACACTTGTACAGCCAAGTAATGAAATGAACATCACAGATGTGGGATTTGTCAGGGTAGAGTAATAATCAGAACCAAATCTTGCAACATAACAGTGAACCCATTGGCCCGGAACATAAACAAGTAGAATAATAAGTCCAGCTTTCATATTTGCTGATTTAGATATAAATGTTCTAGTAAATAAACTATGAACACTTTATGGACATGGATGCAACAAGGGAGAAGCTAGTTTTTGGACATTCAATTTTATTCTCTTCAACAAAATTGTGCCAAACCAGGTAAGTGAAATAAATAGATGAAACCATCCAGTCTGGCTAAAGGTCATTAAAAAATTCAGCACCTTAACCTTGACTGTATCCAATAGGTCTAAATCACATTGTCTCTTACCACTGCACTCTGAAAACTGTAACCAGAGAGTGGACAGTGTTCTTTCATAAAAAGAAGGTAAAACATAAACAACACAGTTATGTCTAATTAGGACATACTAAATGCAGAGCCAAAAGACACTTGTATTCAAGTTGCTAAGCATTAAATCATGTAAGTTTGTAAGTGGGACAAGATTTGAGATCAGAGAATCATCTTATAATCACAGAATCACAGAATCATAGACTACCAGATTGGAAGGGACCTCAGGGATCATCTGGTCCAACCTTTCTTGGCAGAAGCACACCTAGACAAGATGGCCCAGCACCCTGTCCAGCTGGATCTTAAAAGTGTCTAATCATGGGGAATCCACCCCTTCCCTGGGGAGATTAATCCATTTACTGGTTGTTCTCATTGTGAAAAATTTTCCTCTTGTGTCCAATCAGAATCTCCCCAGGAGTAACCTGTACCCATCACCCCTTGTCTTTTCCTTGTGACTCCTGGTAAAAAGGGAGTCTCCACCTTCTTCGTGCCACCCTTTGAATACTGGAACATGGCGATAAGGTCTCCCCTAAGCTTTCCTTTCTCAAGGCTGAACAAACACAATTGTCTCAGCCTTCCTCATATGCCAGGCTACTCAGTCCTTGGATCATCTTGGTGGCCCTTCTGTGGACCATCTCTGTATCTTTTTGTATGGCATGGACCAAAACTGAACACAATATTCCGGGTGTGGCCTGACAAGTGCTGAGTACAGTGGGATATGACTTTATCTCTGCTGGTGATCTTCTTGTTGATGCAACCCAGCATCTGGTTGGCTTTGTTTGCCACAGAGGCACACTGTTCATTCATATGGAGCTCATTGTTCATCAGGACCCCCAGGTCCCTTTCCACAGAGCTGCTCCCCAGCTGGGTAGATCCCAGGATGTGCTGCCCTCCGGGATTATGTTTTTCCAGGTGCAAGAGTTTACGCTTGTCCTTGTTGAACTTCATAAGGTTCCTGGTAGCCCACTCTTCCAGACTGTCCAGGTCGTCCTGCAGAGTGGCTCTCCATTCCCAAGTGTCTGCTTCCCGACTCAAATAGCACCATCAACAAAGTTCATCAGGGTGCATTTGATTCCATCATCCAGATCACTTATGAAGATATTAAACAATTATTGTATGAAAGTACTGGCGTGTTCAATGTTGGCTTTACATTCAACATTTCTAACAGCCCCTTCAGTTGGGAGAATAAGTAAGCAAAGTAATCACAGAAAAGAGGTCCCAAGTCACTGCTCTGTTGAAATCCACTTAGAAGTAAAAAAAGAATAACATGTAATGTCACTCAGCATACCAATATTCATGAAGCAATCAATTTATTACATGAAGTGTCTTTGTTATTCTCACAACCTATATTTATTGTCATTGTATTGGCAATTACAGAAAGAAATTAAAGGGCAGATCTGCTTTAATGATTCATGAAATTCTTATGTGGATTTGAGGTGCTGCTTGCATATTTTTTACTGGCTGATTTTGTATATTTATATCTCAATTAACACTAAGAGGAAGAAAATTGTAGTTGTAATTACAAATTTGTATTTCCAGCCACAGAACCTGAAAGTATTTGGATGAAAATTTGCAGGCTCAACTCATTTTGGTATATACTGGGAAGTCTAGAAAATATCATTGTCAGATTTTTTGAATCATTCTAAGTCTCAAAGATTTACTGAGGTCTAGTCCTTGTCTCCTAAAAGGATATCCCCTATGAATGATATTTTTTCATCTCTCTCTTTCTGTTGAGAGAGATTAATGTTTTTATTTGTAAAATAACTTTTTAAGGAGATTTACACAGCTGCACTAGCAATTTAGGATTCTTCTAGTACATGAATCTGTCATTATTGTCTTTTATAAACAGTTCTTAACCTGTTTAGAATAAATTTGGACATTAGCTCTGATATTTCATTTTTTTCCAGCACATTATTATATTTTTGGCAGGGAAGATAAATGATATTGGCATATATTGTTGACATTATACCTGACACAACAAATATATAAAAATATTGTCATTGTGTATGAGGATACAATAGAATTTTGAATCATATGTTGTTATCAGTAAAGTTGTCTTTCAAAAAATAGAATCATCTATTACGTATATAGGTCCCAGTAATAACAAGTCTTGAAATAATTTCCAAATCTTCTTTAAAAGTAGACAAGAACAGGACATTATTCAAAACATATAGGTAATTTAAAAAAATGCAAGTCATACAAGGTATGCAACTCTAATCCAATGGAAGAACATAAGCCAAAACCAGATGCATGTGTTGAAATCGATTATGCCCATCAGGTGACCCAAGCTATTAACAATTTATTTGGCTTATAAATTATAATAATAATTGTCAATAAAACATGCAAACCCATCATGTTTCTGGATTCTAAACCATAACAACCAAAATGCAAATGAAATACAAATTGACTTGTGGAAAACATTTAATAATTACGAAGTGTGTTGAATAGTCATTCAGCTTGCACCAGGTGAAGTCTGTAAATAATGAGAACATGTTTGTTACAGCTTTGTGTTGAAAGGTGGGCACAAATTTCTAAGTAATTGAATGGAAAACATAAAATCAGATAAAGCAATAATCATAATTTATATGTAAAATGAAGAATACAAACATGTTTAGTGAAGTGAATTGTTTATGAATATTCAACCTTTATAAATATGTATTGCTTGTTATGAACAACATAAGGAGAATGCAGTAAAATAATCTCTGAGCAAGAATGGACTTTCCTTTCCAAAATGGAGCCAGTTAATTAGTCTATCAAGGAGAGACTAATATGTTGTAAAACATATTAAAAATCATAGAATGGGAAGTGTTGCTCCTGTGTTACTTTCATCTTCAGCTTTTCCAAACAAATAAACAAAGACTGAAATTCTTACATACTGATGTGTGTCAAAAAGAATTAATGTGAAGTTAAAAATAAGAAAGTTATGCAATATTTGCTAATATTTTGTTTGGCACAGACCAGTTTGAACCAGAAACAGCCATAGCAAGAAGCAAAAGCTTTACTACTTGAGCTAAAGAGACAAAAGTTGTTAGCTGGAACTTGATATTCAGACTTTGAAGTCAGTTTTACATCTAGTAGATTGTAATAGCAAGGAGCAACTTAGTAAGTCTTAGATTTGCATAAGAGATTTCCAGTTCATCTTGTGTTGGAAAAATTCTACCCATAAAGCCAACATCAACAAATGCAAAGTTATTTTAAATTGCGGACAAATTTCTTAAAAGACTTGGGCAAATTTTGTTGTTATTTTTAATGAATTTTGTCTGCTAATGAGATTCCTCCAAGACAGTGAAAATAAAAGGAATATATCCAAAAGAATGATGAATGGTATATTATTTTAAGCAGTGTTATTTTTTTTTTCTAGACTAATTTAATATTTTAAATATGCAGTAATGAAACTTATAGCTTTGGCAATGTCTGGGATTTCCAGTTATTGTCTTTAATGTAACATAATTCCAGATGTGATTCATTTGCCAGGAATAAAGGTGCTATACAGATAATACTGAAAACAGTTATACAGAAGAGTAAGCTGTATCATTACTTCTTTTCCTTATGCTAAATGGCTTTTTAATTCCACTGACAAGCCTTCTTAAAAATATTACCTGGTTTAAGGGAGAAATTAAGAATGGGAACTTGGGACATCATAGCAATCCATCGAAATGGCACCTTAAATAAACAAAAAGAAAGCCTAGATTTAGAGACATTTTTCCTTTAAAATAAAGATTTGTCATGGATTTTAGCACTGAGAGGAATGAAGCAGCCTTCTGCTTACTTTTATTTTTCTCTCTGTAATTATTTATACAGACTGTTTTTAACAAAATTGTAAGTAAATGACACTCATTATAAGAAGAAATTTAATCAGATACATGTTTCCACTGAAGTTAAAGCAGTGAATTATAGTGTTTTACTTTTCTTTCCCCTCTTGTCTACCATTGCCAGCCTTGGGATAAAATATGAGAAAAAAACAAAGCTTAAGAATATGAGGAAATATCTAGAAATCAAAGATTCTGTTTTCAGCAGGGACCATTCCTGCCTCAGAGAAAAAAAAAAAAAAGAATCAAATGGGAAAAGAATGTTGTGATCTGTGCTCATGACAATCACAGGGCTTTGTGAGCTGAAAATTGCATCTAGGTCATATTTAACAGCAGCTGCTGAACGTGCTTTCCATGACTGTGCCTATTCTTGTCTTAAACCCATTTACAACATTCACTTCTATCAGTTTAAGTAATGGGCAGATACACGGAGACAGTGATTAGGGGACAGACAGGAACCATTTCAGCTGTACTTGCTCTGAAAGCATTAGCTGTAACGTTAGCTTGCACTTGCAATCTCAGATGATATACTTCCACCTGAGACCTGATATGAACAACATTTTATAGTTGAAGATGAAAATAGTAAAAATCTACGGTTCTGAGATGTCATAAGCAATATCACAACCCCCTTCCCCCAGAAACGAAATGGATGTTTTTCCCCCCAAATGCATTGTTATTCATAAATGTTTATTTAAATCTTCCAATTTGCTTCCAAATTTTGGAAGTAGTGAGAGGTTCAGAATCAAATATGGTTTTAAAATTAAATTTTTTAATTTTGGTATTTTTAATGGTGAAACTAAACTTGAAAGGATGTGGACTAATGCAAAATTTAACACCTAGAGTTGGTAAACAAGACATACTGTATTTCCTAATTAATATAACTGGAAAATATCAAAAATGTATATATTTAAAAAACACATAATATAGTTTTGATTTATTGAATCTGTAATAGCAGTTTCATAATGAAAGCATTCATTTAGTATAGGTCTTTTGTTGCTTGGGTGGTTTTGTTGGTTTGCTGTTTTTTTTTTTTTTAGCTTTGGAGAGACATAGGAAAAGACCTTTAATAGTCAGTGATTAAAATGTTAGATGACACTGGCAGCTCAGGTGGATCAGAAGTAGCAAACATTCCACATAATGAGTCCAAATGGAATCTTGTGTCTTTTCTGTTCTCATTTGGGAATTTGAGCCTCTGATACGCCTACTTAACATTTGAAACAGTTTGTAAAAAAAATAAAATAAAATCAAAGAGTCAATCAGATATATTTGATCTCCTGCTTTAATTGATCCATCTTGCTCATTTTGTTTTTAATAATCATCCTGTGAAGTAGACTTGGTTTTAGGTTTTTAAAACATAGTCTGTAATCCACTTAAAGATTCCAACCACAGAAAACTTTCCCCGGAAACCCTATTTTTTATGGCCAGGCACTAATCACTTTTACAATGTGTGAATTATTATTGTAGGGAATATCAAAACAGAATAATTACAGTTAATAATTTCTCTTCCTGAATAAATTGATGTAAATACTGGATACTCGGAATTAAGAAATCCTGTTCAGTAAAGGTCTTGTTGAAAATAAGTGGATATTCAAAGACACTATGTGTGAAAATAGCAGTAGGCAATATAAAAGTGATATATTTGTGCTGTTCAGTGCTGTTGGTCCCCAAGCATTTTAGAAATTGTAGTGCAAAGAATTCTCCATCTCTGTCCTGAAGAAAGAGTGGCAAATATGTAGCACTGTCTGATTATAGTACATTAATTTTTATAATGGGGAGCTAGTGAGTTTACTATTTAGGACAGGAGGTTAAGGAGATAATATAAAGAATGTTTAAAAGAACAGTTACAGGAGTGTAAGGTTTCACTGATACTACGCCACATTAAAAAGAAGGAAATGTCTTCTTTTATTTTATTGCTATCCCATCCACTCATAAAATAAAGAAAAAAGAAAAAAGAAAAAAACACCAAACCTCTGCAGGTTGGGACCTTTTGTTCAGATGTATTTCTCAGTCTATCTGTTATGCTGCCATTGCACTACTCTAGATTGTGACAAGGGAGGTCTGAGGTGTAATATTCTCTCAACTTCGAGAAGATATGCGGAACAGCTTAAAGGGAGAAAAAAATAAATCATACTGCCTTATGATTTTCTAAGTCACGATGCTAAGCTTAAAAACATATAATAATCACACGTTCAAACTATATCCCAAAATGTAGTGTGCTGTGCTACACTGAGGCAAGGGAACAGGCTTATAGCAGACCCAAATTCCCAAACCTTTCCTATTTGGGGAAGAAAATAAAGACTACCAAAATTCTTAAAAGAAAAATAATTATTTTTTATTTGGTTTTAGGCTTGCAAAGTGCTTTTTAGTAACATTTTTTTATTATTTAACTGCATACTCTGAAGCTGTATCCTGCTCTTGAAATGTGTCAAGTAACTCTCATTTGTCTATGAAGGCAACGTTTAATCCTTTCACCATAGAGGATGCAGGTTAAAGATTTAGAGGTAGTCTTTGAAAGTAAATATATGTTGTGAGACATTCAACAACTTTCAGGTCCTGAGTTTTAGAAACGTAACTGTCTGAAGTGCTTTTCTTCACTATTAGCATTATAACATGACTGTGGCTTTTGGGGAATATCTTAACTATATGTATCGGTTTTACTGCCTGGAAAACTTAATGGTGTTCTCCATCCATGAAAAATAAGCAAGGTAATATGATTGCCTTTTAGTACTGAGAATAAGACCACATAGAGAGATAAAAAGGTTGTGTGAGTCTGGAACCAAGAAACCCATCAAAATGTAGCTCCAGAATAATTAAGTTCTCTTTAGGTGGAGGTATGTATCTGCACAACATAATAAAGAAATTCCAAGACTTTTAAAATATTTTTTTCCAAATAGTAAATTATCACAGGCTGGAACAGGGATAATATTTTGGCTTAGAGACATCCACAAAGACAGATAAGTTTTGAATAATTTGCTATTTAAATATTGAAGACATTTCAATACTGTTAAAATAATCCTTTTCAAATTTGAGAACAAAAAGTTAATTTTTGTCATGTAAGTATTTAAAATTGAGGTTATTTAAGCTATGCATATACAACATTCACCCCATCATTTTTTTAGCAGAGTAAAACCTCTCTGTTACATTTCTTAAGTTATAATCTTTTTCATGACCTGAATTGCCAAGATTGGAGAAACTTAGAACACAGAGTTTTGAAAGACAGATTTTTTTGTTAGTTTCTCCTGTGAAGGCTACAGAGAAAAGGATATGAGAAGAAACAGTGTCGTTTTATTAGCTTCTTGTCGTCCGAACGGTACAGATCTAACTCTGAATTGTGAGTGGAGTGAAGCTAAACTTTGAAAAGAACAATGATATTTTATACACAGAGCACGGCTTTCTCATTTAAAGTGTGCGCCAGTTCTCCCAAGGAAACTACGGACAGTCCCTGCAGTGTTTGATGATTCAGATATAAAATTGAAGTAGTCCAGGAGAAATTCCTCTATTGATTCATAGGGACTTTCTACTTACACGTATAAACCTCTACCTCTTAAGGACATCCCAACTTTGAAATAGAATTTAAGATAAATATATGCTGAAGAGGCAAAAGACGAACAATTGCACGGGTTATTCACCTCTGAAATACAGCATTTAAGGAGTTGTGCACAGCAGAGGTAATATAATCCTTCTGAAATCCTGATCCTAATGCTTTTTTGTGCAGCAGGTGCTCTAGAGCGACATCTTAATGCGGCAATATTTGCCTGCCTGACGCGTCAGGAAAACTGGATTTTATTGTCCAAGCTAGTCCCTGCAGTTTATAAATGTAAACAAGGTGGCTTTTATAGAAGGATGCCTACAAACCCTTGGAAAGTTAAGTTAAAACTGCTCTTGAAAGATAAAAAAAAGAAGAAAAAAAGACAGGTCAAATAATTGTTAGGGATTTGTGGATGTTAAGGTTCTTGTTCTGCCTCAAATATTCATGTATCTGAGTGATGTGGATTTACAAACGAAAAGCTACAGCAAAGGAGAAAATAGCTTTAAAATACAGTGCAGTAACTGTACTTAAGTTTTAATGGAAATAATTTTTTTTTCTGAGTGTCATGTCCTTCTTAACTCCTTGTTATGCAGTGTAATTGCACTAATAACAATGAATTAATTTAAAATTCATTTGGTTGTCATAGATACAGCCATAAAAGTTCTATTATAATGCAGAGCTAATTTAATGTAGCACTAAAATAGAAAGTTACCGGCTTTAGTCAGTTTTTAATACTCCACTGCATTTATTAAAACTGAGCAGATGGTCTCCAGAGAAGCCCAATAATCACAACAGTGGTAGGAGGTGGGTTGGTGGGTTGCTGCACGGTTGTATCTATCCTTGTGCTCTAAACTTTCTCTCGGGATGACTTTAGGGATGGTCCAGGAAAGGGTCAGCTGGGAAAGGCTAGTCCTTACGTTTCCCACAGAGTTTTGGGGTGAAGATTTTAAACAAGAATAAGAGTTTGCTAGCCTTCTCTCCTCTCAAGAGGAGTCGAGCAAGATAATAAATAGGGTCATGGGAATATGCTTTAAAACTCTCAGGCAGAGAAATAAGAGAAAGGTACATGCAATGGGAAGAAAACCATTTCAGAGAGAACAACCCTGTTTTAAAAAGCTACCATGGAGATTTCTGTGGGGGAAAGAAATTATATTCATGGAAGAGTTTGTGCATACAAAATTCTTTCTTCTATTTTAAATCAATTTGTGCTACAAAACCCCTCTTAATTTTCTCTAAGAAAAATATTTTTTTTTTAAAAATGTTTGACTCAAAACATTTTATTTCTGTTTCAAGTTTCATTTTGATATACATGCGATTTAAAAATATCTAAGTGAAAACTTATTTAAAAAAGAGTATCTCAAAAAAAGAGCCAATATGAAAATATTTCACTAGTTATGTTTTCATATTGCCTCATTTTTGTTTCCTAAATATAGTCTAAACTAAAAAACTTGTGACATCAGCTAATTTCACCAAGTAATATTCCTGTTTGTAGAACAGTATATTCTGATGGACAAAGTTCTTCTGAAGTTTCTTTGACCAGTTCCAACTCTGGTATCTCTGGGTGGATGAATGCTAGGAAGACTGATAATCTAATCCATGAATTAGAATTCATCTTAACTTTTAGAAACCTGTTAATAGTTAATTAACGACAATGGCATTGTCATTACAGAACCCCATGAATAATTTCCTACATAGTCATATTATGATTAAAAAATTGACCAAGCAAGCAATTTTAAGAAACTGTGTGGGAAGTTCAGCAATTTCCTCCTGCAGTTAAGCTGATCATTTTTTCTCCTAGCAGATGCGTTATTGGTATTCTATGGTATTTATAATATATAATAGATGATATGTCAATGTAGTTGCTATTATATTTAATTTACACAGACATTCCTAAATTGTTAGCTTAATAACATTAAACCAATTAACTATAAAACTAATAAGAATTGTGCACACTAATGGATCTCTAGTGGAATTGAATTTGCTTACATTGTCAGTATATTTGGCCCATTATTATCAGAAGTCCGAAGTCCTTTGCTGCCTTGCCTTTAAGATGTGATCAGTCCAAATTCTAGTGTGCACAGACTCTGATAATGCTTGCTGTAAAGCTCTGAACATCATAGCGGAAGAAGAAATTTCCAGAAACCTGAACTGAGCTGCCTACTTGAATGATTTACATCTGTATTTCATCTTTTCTTCTTTTAATTCTGGCTTTTAAGTGCTTACTAGTAGTTACAATTTCTAAACTTGAGAATACTCAGCTGGTTCCAAAATTAATCCAGAAATAGCAGTTATCTCCCAGGGTTACACGTAATCCTTGAAAACTATGCGTGTCTCATTTCATGACAGCAAAGCTTTCCCTAAAAAAATCTGTTCTTTCTTGTTCAATATAATTTTAAGCTGTGTGACACTTCCAATCACTTTATAGTATATTCACTTCTGAAGTCAGCAGGGGCCAAGAGCTTCAAAGGAAAAAATCAAATCTTATAGCGTCAAGGTCTTAAATATGAAGTTGGAGTTGTGTGGTTTAAAAATAAATATTTAAATATGAGTTTTGAATGTATATACATACATTGCCAAATATGCACATAAATGTTAAAAATTAATTGCTTGGGGGATGTCAATCTTCAGACAGATAGTTGTACTTGCACCATCTCTGAATCTAGCCGCTCTTTTGGAATTTGCTATTTCTCTGTGTATTACAAGCTCATTCTTTTCTTGAATTTCAGCCTGAGGTTTCCTGGTTTGTGGGGTTTTTTTTGATTTTTTTTTTGGTTGTTGTTTCTTGGTTCTTGTTGGTTGTGGTGGTGTTTTGTTGTTTTGTTTTGTTTTTCTTTGTTTTGTTTTGTTTGTTTTGTTTTTAAAGATGCTCTTTATAAAGCATATAAGCAGATCTGCTTGATGCAGGAGATTGAACTGGGAGACGACTGGTTCTTAAAGCTATGCACTGCATGCCTGATGAGGAATTGTAACATTAACTAGAAGGCTGTAAATCCCTGCTGAGGTTACTTTCAGAATCCTTATCAGCTAGTACCACTAATTTCATTCCTCCTTTCTGGTTCCTGTTATATACATCCAGTCAGATCACTCTCCTCATAACATTAAGCTTTTTACAGTGCAAGCATAGTCTTGTGTGCCTACACTCAAATTTGCAATAAACCTGGGATCTTTATCTTACGATTCTTGCCGTAACCATGGCAAGTTGCCTTGGCAGAAGGTCAGCAATTCATTAGTGACATACTAACATAGAGGTGGCTGCTGACGATTTGAAGGAAATGGACTTTTAGTCTGTTTTTAAACTTTACAACCATGTAAACTTTCTCCCTTGTCTCCTTGAAAATGACATCTTGTATTCAGCAGTCATTGATTACCACCCTCTGTTTTCAAGGGTTATGACAAAGTTGCAAAATGCCTTGTCTTTTTGCAATGGTTATAATGCAGCTGGCCCTTTTTCTCACTCCTCAAGGCTTTCTGTCTTGTGTAACGCAATTGAGACGCTTCAAACTTTTTGGGCAAGCAACGAAAGAAAAGATCTGTTTAACCGGAAACCCAATTAGCTCTGTTCTTTCTTAACTCAGTCATCTTGCCATCTGTATGTTTGTTGCTTTGGATATCAGTTTTTGAAATTAAACACATAGAATGACCATTCAACACTGTAAATGGTTTTGTGAACTATTTGCTGCTAAATAAACCAGGGTTAGGTCTGGTTTCTGGCCTAAGACCAAGAGGCACAGACTGATGAAACATGTAGGAAAAGTGGCATAGTGTCAAAGTTGCTCTCTCTACCTGTGTTAAATTTATTGGTATAGAAATATCCTTAGAGCAGGATCAATTTGGCCAAATGTAGATGAGTGTGTTCTGGACGTCTGAACCTAGCTGTGTCTGTAATAAAACAATTGAAATTGTATCTCTCTAAAGTGGAGAAGTTGATTAAATGAACGTGCTAATTTTTCCCATTGATTGTAGAAAGAGCCACAGTTTATTTAAGCACATCTAAATTGTAACTTCTAAAGTTAGACTAAATGGAGTTAGTGCATTTCTTTTAAATATTTCTATTTAAACATCCACTTTTCAAAATGAAACTGGAATGTGTGAATTTTTACTGTGTCAAGTGGCAATTTAACTGTATTTAAAGGCATATTTCACTTCAACACAGAAACCAAGCTTCTTTAAGAACTTCCAGTCTTCTGATTTGATGATTCTACCTGTAGTTATTGCTTTTGTTTTACCATGTTTTACCATCTGTTATTGTTTTACCATTTAATCTTTGAGGAATACATATCCCTAGAACAGTTGTTTACTGTTCTGCTTACTGTGCTTCCAACATTTATTACCACCCTATACATCTTTTAAAATAATCACTCAAAAGGCAAAATTAACTGAAATAAAATCTTGAAGTCATAGGTGACTAAAAGAACAACAGAAGCGTTCAAAATTTTGTATTCCTAATGTTGTACTGTCATCTTTCCTTACTCTTAGCCCACCCTGCTCAAGTCACTGAACTCTTCAGTAAATCCTCAGCCAGATTAAAGGAAGATTTGTTAAATGGCATCAGAGACCAGAGTTGTTTTTCTGGCTTTCATTTGTCTCTCCTGGCAGGTACGCAGCTTTCCAGTAGAGAGAATCAACGCGTTTTTTTCTCTCTCATGTTTTTAGTCAGAAGTTCTTCATATTCACAACTAATAAAAAAAATTGGTAATAAAATGGGAAGATGTATGAGAGAGCTTGATGGTTTTGCCCATTAAAGTACCCCATCTTTCTGTAGAGATCATCAAGAGGTATATTGTTGTCTTAATAACGCTCTGAAACCCCTTTTCTGTCTTCTGTCATAAAAGCATGGGTGGAAAAAGGGTCCTAGCCACGGGTCTCTTTCCAACTGTAGTAATAGCCTTTTCAGGAGCAGACTTCATCAAAGCACTACCGTGTGCACAGTGCTTTCCCCAGTAGCCTCGTGCCTGCCAAGCACCACTTCATCACAGCAAAATACTTGGATCAACGGGATCACTCTTTTGGACAGAGACAGAGTAAAGCTACAGGTAAAAAGAGGAAATGCATTTTGACAAATATCGGTAGCACTTGTAATCCCCAGATACTATGACCTGAGTGATGGATTGATGTTCATATGGCAATACACTAGTCTATTTCTAGTCATTGACAGCAGCCTACTTTTTAACATTTTCTTTCAGTCTTTAATTCCCCCTGGACAGATTACCGGCACCTACGAAAAGCCATGTATTAATGCAGATGTATGTCAGTTAAGGGGGACACCATGAGAGTGACTGACTTATTTCTCACCATCTCCATGACCCAAACAGTCATGATGCCCATCTACACATTTTAAATTTCTGCTAAAATTTATCTCTGAAGGGGACAGACTCAGTAGGTCATTAGTGGAACTATACTCGTAACACAAAGCCGAAGGCCAATAATACTATGTTAGTATTTCTGTCTCAAGAGAAATTATTGCTATGTGCAATTCCTATCTAGGAAGGCATTTAAAATATTTTTTTTTTATTTTAATGATTTGCCATATACAGTAAATAGTAAACTATGGGGGTTGGGAGGGGGGGTTTGGGGGGATGGGGGTGGAGGGGAAATGAAGGCAGACATGCATTCAGATATATTTACTTCATTTTTAAAAAAATATACCTAGACACTATTCTTGGAGCTAAGGAGGGAGGGTTGGAATTAACAGAATGAATTTATACGTTTTGATAGGAAAAAATAAATGTTTAATGGACATGCAGTGGGCTGACCCTGGCTGGACGCTGGCTGCCCCCCAAAGCTGCTCTGTCACCCCCTCCTCAGCTGGACAGGGGAGAGAAAATAGAATGAAAGGCTCGTGGGACGAAATAAGGACAGGCAGACTCAACTTGAAGAAATTAGTTTAATTTATTGCTAATCAAATCAGACTTGGGTAATGAGAAATGAAAACTAAACCTCCAAACCCCTTCCCCCCACCCCTCCCTTCTTCCGGGGCTCAACTTCACTCCCCATTTCTCTCCCTTGCCCCGAGCAGCACAGGGGGACGGGGAATGGGGGTTGTGGTCAGTTCATCACACCTTGCCTCTGCCGCTGCTTCCTCCTCAGAGGGAGGACTCCTCACACTCTGCCCCTGCTCCAGCATGGGGTCCCTCCTGTGGAATAATTACTAAATTGGCCAAGAATACAAAAGTACAGCATTGTTCACACATTAAGGAAAGTCATAAAATCAAGAGGCTTCTGAGGTAGAATACAGCCACAGCTGTCACGCGAAGAATGCATCTGCGATTGCCTGCACAAGGTTGTTTGTGAAACTACACGAGGGGTGGAATGGAACTTGCTTGTTCCGTGGCCTTGCCTTGTGACAAATACCAGATATGGGGACGAGATGATACTACGGGACAGATAAGCGGCCTACACGCTACCCGAGCCAACATTTCGTCAAATGTTGATAAAATGCTGTCCTTTGTGTGAACTACAATGTACCAAAACACACCTCCATCCTGGAGGCTATCCACCCCCAAGGTGTGAACACTCCTCCTTGAGTACATTAATCATAATAAAAGTACGTATGACTAAAGTCATTCAAACTCCACTTTGAAAATAAAAAATTAGTATAAAAATATAAAATAGTATAAAAATAGTAAAAAATAGTACAAAATACTAAAAAATATAAAGTAGTATAAAAATAGCCCCAGAGAGAGGGGATGCCAGGGAAGACACCATCGCGAAGAATTCCATCGCTGATTTCCGGGATCAGTCGACGGGCTGAGACTTTCTTCCCCCCCATATGGATGCCTTTGCGTAAGACTTAGATTATACTGAGTTCTTTCTCGGGAATTTCTCTAGGGAATCTCTACCCTACATTTATAGCCAGGCCGTATTGTTTATAACTTTGTCACGCGTTTTGTATGTTTAACAATATCTTTATTTGCACGTGCTTTGCAGACAGTGTATTTATCACCGGCAATCCTAAGAACCTATATATCTGTTGTTTAAATAAACTGCACTCTTTAAGTAGCTGGTCGTTTCGCTTTCTCACTGAACGCGACCAAAGCCTCGAGAGTGGCCGTGCTAGTTCATGAGCACGACTAGACTGAAGGTGGAGTCCACTATTAGCGTATCTGAGTTGTAATAGTTTAATACATATTAAAGGCGATTGGACTGATAGTGCTGAATTGGGCATCATTCAGAATTTAAACCTAGCCGCACCTGGCCTCCCACCTCGGTGAGGAGTGTTAGAACGCAAGGGGGTTTATCTTCTGCCAAAACCTCTTGGCCACTTTTCACGCAACACCTCCCACAGGAGATGGTTCTTCACCAAATTCTCCAATGCGGATCTTTCCCACAAGCTGCAGTTCTTCACCCGCTGCTCCAGTGTGGGTCCCTTCCATGGGGTGCAGTCCTTCAGAAACAGCCTGCTCCACATGAGTCCCACATGGGGCCACAGGCCCTGCCAGGAGCCTGCTCCGAAGTGGGCTCATCACGGGCTCACACCTCCTTTGGGCATCCACCTGCTCCGGTGTGGGATCCTTTAGGGGCTGCAGGTGGAGATCTGCTCCACCATAGGCCTCCATGGGCTGCAGGGGGACAGCCTTCCTCACCAAGGTCTTCACCATGGGCTGCAGGGGAACCTCTGTTCTGGCACCTGGAGCACCTCCTCTCCTTCCCTCTTCATGGACTTTGGTGTCTGCCGAGTTTTTCCTCTCACATGTTCTCACCCTTCTCTCTGGCTGCTCTCATGTATTTTTTTCCCCTTCTTAAATACGTTATCCAAGAGGCACTGCCACTGTCACTGATGGACTTCACCTTGGCCAGTGGTGGGTCTGTCTTGGAGCTGGCTGGCGTTGGCTGTGTTGGACATGGGAGAAGCCTCTGGAAGCTTCTCCCAGACGCCACCCCTGTACCGCCTCCCCCCCACACTCCTTCTCTCCCAGTACCAAAACGTTCACATGCAAACCCAATACACGATATTACGTTTTGGTCCATTGATTCATAGAGAGCTGATGCCTTATTTTATTGACAGCACAGATAATTAGAAGTATGCACGAAATCAATGTAAAACTAGTGTGGAAACCTAGCTTTCCTGTAGTTATCAGATTGCTAATTTGAGCATCAGCAACCTGCATCCTACCAATACAACATGTCAAGGTATTACCCCACCATTTTAATGTGTAAGAATTTTGAAATGTATGATCTATATTTGGCTGAGGAAGCAGTTGAAAAAATCAAACAAAGCTGAAAAGTATTGTTTGTCTTTGACCTAATTCCAATAGAATGTTAAAAATACCTATTAATGCAAAAAATATGCAGGTGGCGACTGTAGCTGCGGAATGGCTGCTCTCTTGCTAGCTTCTTCCCACAGTAGTCATTGTATTTGTCCACGCTGACCCATGCTGAATATATGTGATCTTGCCAGTTGGAACTAAATGTAATGTTACACCACTGATGCTATACCAGAATTGAAAAGGTGTCAGACCCCCACAGACCAGCTGTTCAGTGGCACTGCAGGGGAGATTTACTGTTTTACATGCAATTTGTTATGGTAGAGTTATCTGTTAAATAACAAAAGGACCTTTGTTCTTTGTCATTAATCCTACTGTCTGTCATACCACATGGCAATGGAGACAAAAGTTGTAGCAACGTGGTGGAAGCTGGAGGGAAGAAAATATCCTGCCTGATGATAAATCATGTTGCAATAAAAATGAGAGTAAAATCTCCAGGCTTGTATTACGTTTAATTTTCTCCATTAAAACTTCTGAGTAGAGGTTAGTTGTTTTAGTGAATTTCTTCACTGGCTTACAGTTCTGAGTGAAGTGGGTTTAAACAATTCAGAGAGGTCAAGCAGAAATATCTTCAGGATCATCCAGTAGAAAAATGTAGCCTTACATATCTGTACCAAGTCCCATTCAAGCAGTAGGAGTCCTTTTTGCCTGTTAAAAAGGGAGTGAACCGAGCCCAGAGCTGCAGGAGGTCTCAGACTTGAGTATGGGAGAAAATACTTGCTTTTCTTAGGGCTGGGAAAGAGGAAGAAAAAGGGAGAACCTTGCTTTCTGTTGCACCCAGAAATGACAGGAGGGAAATAGCTGACAGTAACAAAGCTTGTGTGAAGCCAGCATCTTAGGTGTGAGAACTAAAAATGTTTATAGAATGTCCTTGGTGAGAAAAATAGACTAAAGAATAAAATACTTCCACATTCTACTGAGATAAAAGCATCCAAACAGTTAATTTGGTCTTTAACACACAGGAAAGGTCAAGAAGAATTCAACATTTAGCATTTATTGTGTAGGGTCACTGCGTACATATTGTTGTGCATACGTTCATTCTTAATATAAACCCTTTGCCCTACCCAAGAATTAACACCACCAGTCAACTCCACCTACAAAGGCAAACTTATGAGTTTTTAATGAATAGTCTAATATATTATTTAGTGCCCTCTACTGTAGAAAAGCTTGATCATCAACCGGTGAAGACACAGATATGTCTTTGGGATAATATGAAGGTAAACTCAGGAAAATATGCCTATTCATCTACAACTTGTTATGTTGTAGCAGTTTTAATTGTATTTATTGCGATTAATGTCTTGATCTGGAATGGATTTTTTTGGTGGAGATAAGACTGATCTTAATCAAGTTCTCTTCACTACAGTTGCACGGAGAATTTCAGAAAAAAAATATTTAATGTTTTTTAATTATTTGAGTATTTTTCCTGTGTTTTGTGTGCCCCTTGTATGCATTAATGTGCTTACTAACACCATCCTTAAACACCTATATAATGTATAGATTAGCAAATATGAAAACAAACACACAGTGGTCTTCCAGGTTTCTTCAAGCTGTCATCAGAAGTCAGCATGGGGAAAGATGGCCTTTTCACATGGTTGAAAGATACGGTAAGCCAAGAGGAAATGAGTCGCAAAGGAACCTACACCACCTTTGCAGCATGTTTCTTTGATGACCATGGGATCAGGACAGTGCGTCTGCATAAGCATCCACTTCTTGTAGCTCTCTTCTTTACTTGCACCATTAGCCTATGAAGAAATTATACAAAACCTCTTCCAGATCCTGCCCATTCCAGGTGGAACAATTGCTGTCTAATTCCTGTCCCAAATATATGGCAGCCATAGCACAGCTATTGCTTCCAAGACTGCTTGTAAATCCACCATGTCTTCCTGACTTCTTGTTGTGGACAATCTTCTTCTACCTACTTTCCTTTCTGTTCAGTCACCTTAGAGAATCATGGAATGATTTGGGTTGGAAGGGACCTTAAACATCATCTAGTTCCAACCCTCCTGCCACGGGCAGGGACACCTTCCACCTTCCACCTCCAACCTCCCACCTCCACCCATCTTCTTTTCTCCATCTTTTTCTCTTGAGCCTTGTCCTGGTTTCAGGTGAGATAGAATTAATTTTTTTCTAGTGATTACTGTGTTTCAGATTTGGTATGAAAGGAATGCCAGTAATTAATATTGGTTTAGTTGTTGGCAAACGATGTTCACACTAGTCAAGGAGTTTTTTCAACTTCCCATAGAAGCTGAGAAAGACCATGGGTAGAACAATGGAATGGACAATGGAATATTCCATAGCATAGATGTCATGCTCGGTATATAATAGAGGGTTGGCCAGGGGAGCAAATCTGCGATCTCTGCTCTGGTTGGGTGGGGGAACCAGTTCACCGGGTGGTGAGAGTGACTTGTGTCTTGTGTATTCTTCTACCATTATTATCATTGTTATTCTTATTGTTATTTTCCTTTTCCATTATTCTATTAAACTGTCTTTATCTCAATACACAATATTTTTTTTTCCCTTTCCTTTCCTTTTCTCCCTCTTCTCCCTACCCTACTGGGTGGGGAAAGGGGAGTGGGCAAGAGGCTGCATGGTCCTAGCTGCTGCCTGGGGTTAAATCATAACAGGCCTTTAAAGCAATATCTCTCCCATACTGCTTCACTGTAAGGAACGGTTCCTCCTCCAATGGACAGATGACATGATTTTCTCTTCTTCACCAACAAAGTTATGGGCAAAATTAACTTTTCACTCTTCATCCAATTTTCTGTGTTTAAGCTAAAATAATATCCAGGTTTTTAAAATAACGTAATTCTCACCTAATTCATACTATAAGCAAGTCCTATAACAACATCAAGAGTTACATAAAAATGCAAAGAGTTTTCTTTGTACTCATGATACAGATTTCTTAAATCCCTAATGTTTCTGAATCATCCAAACACTTTCAGCAGTACAAGGATGACTAATTTCAGTGGAATACAGACACTTGCATTGAGAGACCCTTTATTACTGCCTTAACCCCAAAGTCAGTGCTGTTGAGATCCAGACGTTAACTCGTCCTCATCAAAAATTTAAACCATGCCTCAAGCAGGACCTGAAACACAGGGCACAGAGGGTCAGTGAAGCAGAAAGTATGGTACACTGAACTGCTGTGCTGGCTCCAAGGAAAAAAAAGGTTTGGAAATGTGGCAAAATTCATTAATTTCCACTTAAAATATTTAGTATTCACTCTGGAGGTGTAAGACTGACTGAGGAGAAATACTTTCCCTGAAGTTCGTGCTGCACAGGCTGAGATTTATTTTGATAGTTTCATCCTTCTGAAGCCTTAGTGCTAAAAATACCTATGGAAAAAAAATACAGAGAAAAGAAACAAACCAACAAATTTCTGTTCCTGATCCATCACATACTTTTGTGTTTTAAGTGCTGTTTTTTCCTGTAGAAGTTAGCCGTAAGCTCTCTCAAATGAGAATAGGATTTCTTGCAGTATTTATCTTTTGTGCAGTAGCATCGTTTCATGACAGAATTTATACAACTGTTGATAATAGCTCATGTAAAACTGTTGTGACTCTTTCATTTGTCTTCAGATTTCTACCTCATTATTGAAGAAATAGCATAGTTTATTTAAAGAAAACCAAGCTTGCAGTTTGTGGTAACTACATATACATTACATCACAGAAATTATGCATTAGTTAGAAAAAAAAGGAATTATTGGTAACCTTGTGAAATATAATAATACTTGTTTAACCTCTGTCTTTCTATATGAAGCAGGTAACCTCTTCTCTTCTCTTCTCTTCTCTTCTCTTCTCTTCTCTTCTCTTCTCTTCTCTTCTCTTCTCTTCTCTTCTCTTCTCTTCTCTTCTCTTCTCTTCTCTTCTCTTCTCTTCTCTTCTCTCTTCTCCCTTGATGTTATACTATGATACTTGATAAAAAAAAAACAAGAAATACTACAAGGCTTGGTGTAAGACTAAAAATTCAGATGGAATTTCTCACACATTTACTTTGCACAGTAAGTAGGCTTGCTAATAGAGAACTATAGCTAATGTTCCCCTTATTTTTAAGTGAAACATTCCTCTTAGTTGTGCCCTTCTGCTATTATTATAGAAAAATCTTTTCCTTATTAACTTTCCTCTTTCTTTTTTAAAGCAGTGTATTAAAACTAGGGAATTTATGGAAGCATTTATGGAGACATTTATGCAAAAAAATCATCTTATTTTGGAGGAAAATGTTGATAAATTTTTAAAAAAGTAACAAGCAGACAAAGTTAGGAAACTGTTACCTTGTTCGTACTTAACCAGGAAATAAATATATTAAGACGAGTCACTGATCTAAGACAAACCATTTCTTAGGAAAGTAATTTCTTCCTATTATATGTGAGTATTCTACATCTGTCCAATTCTTTCTGAAAACATCCCTGAAATCTGTTTTCACTTATAAACTGTATTCATTTATAAACACAAAGGGAACAGATCCCAATGTGATAATAAATTAGGAACTATTGTTTCCTTATAGTATTTGTCATTTGTACTAAACATGCTGGATTTTTTTCAGCCTTCTGCTTTCTTTGGATTTTGCATGTTAACAATGAAAAGAGATGTAAGAGCAGATGTCAGTGTGCTACCCCCTGCCTTCAGAGCAGATTGAATTTTTCATTATCACCATTTGCAGACTATTGTGTGCAGACGTTTACTTTGAAATTTCCTTAGCAACACTCCAAAGTATGCTTTATGAGAGATATTTGTGGGTGGAAATGTTATTAAATAAATCTTGATACTTTTCCCCTTATGCTTTATCTGTATGCCATTTTATTAAAATAATTATAAGGTAAGAGTCAGTGCATTTTCCATATAGCCACAAAACAAGCATGTACAACCTATGCGTAGGTGCAGTTTGTAATTGCATTAACAGTATTGAACACTTTCCGCACTGCACTACAACTATCTTCTGTTTCCACCTCAAGCATAACTTCCTCAAAAAGAAACAAATTAAATCCCAAATCTTACTGAGGCTAAAGTACAATTTTAGATCTCTTTAATAGTGCCCGCAATGATAATTACCATTCCGTTATTTGTTGTGATATGACTACTTTGGAAGACCTCAACGATGGCACGAACCTTAAGTTTGTCAAACTTCATTCAGTCCTCCTAGATGGGTTTGTCTTGCTGCAGCATGTATATTATATGTATATTTGACAAAAAGGGGACCCTGATTCAAAATGTCTTATGAAAATATCCATAATTGCACAAGAGGAGGATACAAGTGTCAAGTCACACTCTAAATAGCTCCACCTGTTAACTTTGAAGAAGACTCCTCAAAAAATGTGTAAGAAGGAGATCAAACACTCTTTGAATGTAACATTTCTTCTTCCTCTGTTTTCTTACACAAGATATTTCTTGTCATAATTAAAATTAAATTTTCTGATAATTTGTTAGCTTCTGGCTGTAAAAATTCTTTACATATTCTCAAGACTTCTTAAGGCAAAGTTCAAATTCTGAGCAGAAAAAAAACAGAAACCTTTTTAACATTTTCTCTTTCAGTGTCATAATGCAGTTAAATGGGTCGCATTTGTAGTCCCTGAGATTTAACAAAGTGTCAGGAATAATTAAAATAGGTGAATCTGACTATTCACAGACAGGCCTAGAACTGTTGCAAGAAGGAAATCAAGACAGAAATTTAGAGCTCTTTGCTAGCACTTTGCTTTTGTCTTGCTTTCTATCCTCTGTTCTGGGACTGAGTTGTTCAACAGCACATTTAACTTTGTATCTCAGATTACTCATCGTTAGTAGAAAGTGCTGTTACAGTTATTATAATGAGTCAATCTGAATTTTCTGTTTTCACTGAGCATTTTCATTTACCATTTTGCTGAAAGAGAATTTATCAGATGTAAATTTTAATGCATTTTATACATTCTAATTTATCTAGCTTTTGAATGCATTTTGAAATGAGTCACAACAGAAGTGCAACTCTAATATTGTTAAGGCTCAACAGCAGGTCTTGACATTGAGGTGATTTGTAAATACTTTTTTGTTGTTTTTACTTATTAGCTAAGGAATTACCCATTAGTGACAGGAGTACTATTTATTCTGGTCACATTTATGGTTCCTTCTTCTACAGATTCTACACATGAAAAAGCATAGACCTGTATGTAGAAATTTAGAAGCTGGAAGCTATAAATATTAAAGGAAACCGTTTTTTGTCTTATTAGAAGGGCAATGACCTTAGTGGTCTCACTCTAGGTTCTGTGGACATTTTTCAGTGGGGTAGAACTGAGTCTTTTGGTATATATGTATTCACCGACTATAAAATTCAGTGCTTGACAATAGACGTCTGGTGTCTCTCAGCGCCCTCCAGATAAGTCTAGCATAGTCACTTTCTCCTGTGTCACCAGTGCTAACGCTCCTTACACCTGTCTCTCTTGTCTTACCTGTCTCATTTTGCATCATTCTATTTAATCCTTTTATCTATCCTACCATATACCATCCACCAGGTTTCAAAGCTCATTATGGCTATTTCTTTCTCTATTAATCATATTTAATTTTGTATTTATATTGTAAATGACCATCATAATGAATCATACAATCATAATGCTACACTCCTTTATCTATTTATTAAATTTTTTAAAGAACGATCTGTATTTTTCTTTTCAGGTTGTCTATCATACTAAAAAAGTCCTCCCTAAATGTAGTCCTCCCCTCCCTCCTTTCTCTCATTCAAGGTCTCTTTAAATCTCTTTATCCCGAGTGTCCGTAAAAGACTATTCAGGAGCTGGGCTGCAGATACCTCCTCTTTTCCATCCATTCATTTATGTTTATCTGTTTATTCTTGTGTTAGTTTTTAAACAGGATGGTTGAAGACCTTTTCTTAGTTCCTTGTGTCTTAGAGGCCTTGTGTTCTGTATTTGAAGATTTTAGGCACTGTAGTCACATATAAAAATATTAATGAACAGTTAATAAATATTTATCATTGTATCTATTACCTTTTGATCCAGCTGGGAGAATAACCTCCCCCCTTCCCAGATCACCTTTAATTAAAGATCTCCAGAGATTTACAGGAAAAGGTTATATTATTATCCCCGTTTCACACATGAGGGAGCCACAGTGAGGGTGAAGAAACATATTGGGAGAAAACCACACCTCATCTTAACCTGGGCTGACACCGCCTGATATTTTCAAGTGCCTGTGGGCTTTCCTTCTGTCAAAACACAAGTGCAATTTTTTTAAAGTGTAGCAGGACCCATCTGTTTAAGAGTTTTTTTCCTTTTGCCACTAATGGCAACAGGATTAATTTTTCATTATTTTCATCTTGACAAGTAAATGTCACCGAGGCTGGCAGAACCACTTCTGCAAAGAGGATAGCATCTGCTTTTCCTGAGCGTTCCTGAGCCACAGAGGTATAAAGAGGATGTGAGTCATATTTATTAATTCTATCAGCAGAAACTGCATGCTTATCTGAGGACAGTATTTAGGCTCTATTTCCAATGTGTAGTCATTTCAAGGACATAGGTGTTAAGTCTTTTCATGAACAAGGCAGGGGAAGGAAGTGGAAAAAAAAAAACGACACAAAGGCAGCAGAAGCACTACCTTTGTTATTGTACAAGTCCAACAAAATTTCTGCGAAACAGGAAGACTATAAATGACTGAGCTCTGAGGATGAGCTATTGCTGTAAGGCAAGATGGTCTTTCCAATATATTGTACAATGCAAATGGCAGGAGAGTTGCACAACAACAAAACTGAACAACTGCATTTTGGTCCCATTTCTCAACCAGTAACAAAGGTCCTATTGCAATCACGTTAGTGAGAAAATGTTAAAATGTATCTTGAGGCCAAAAGCTAACTCTCAAGGTGATTTACACTCCCATAGCACGCAAACCCAATGTTCTTACAGAGCTGCAAAATGGTGTTGTAAGTACTGTAAATGTTGTAAATCCCTTGGTGGAAATGGAAACCATTTTGCTTTCTCGATTTTACCTGAATCTAATAAAAACAGCATCATGCTTCCATGCCACTGCAGCCTGAGCAAGCTTCAGAAGTTCTGTTCTTTCTTTGGGTGAAAAGGGAAGTTGCACTCAAGTCAAAATAATTTTTATTGAATCAGACCTTGTGAGCAACGAAGGTAGGTAATAAAAGTAAACATTGAAACTAAAATTGCAAATTGTGTTTCTTTGTTTGTTTGTTTTTCCAAATCGTTTTCATAGTGACATTTGCCTCCCCTCTGAATGGTATGACACAGTATTAAGTCACATGCCTGATTTAAGAGTAAGAAGCTGTTCTTTAGGGAATTTTGTAGAGCAAGAGTAAGGCTACAGTTTTCCTGGTTATATTTTCCTAATAAAAAATGAGTTTATGTTATGTTAAAAGAACAGAGGTTGATCCTGTCATGAAAAAAAAAATAAAAAATAAGGTTGGTAGGTTTTTAAAAAAGTGATCGGAGGAATCCAAATTCTTTTGTAACAGTTGTATAAACTTTCAGGTTAATGCTGGATAGTGCTAGCGATACAACTACGAAAACTGCAAGCAGCTTGTATGGGCAAACAGCACGTGATATCAAGTGGGTCTCCTCCTTCACGCAATGGTCCAAAGTGCAAAGCTGCTTACTAGTTTATGGGCTAGAGCATTGAAGATGCTGTTGTAGCAGTGCCTTGATTGATTCAGGGCCCCGTTGCATTAATCCTCACAAAAACTTGGAAGTGACCATAGAAATCTTAGAGCTTAGATGGGTAACTGTGAAAAAAAGGCTGAGAAGAAATAGCAGCAGCAAACTGGGATTTATCAGGTCATGCTTTGAGAACTATACTGACACATATATATCTGATAAATTTTTGATACAGCTAATGGAGAGAAAAGGAACATTTCTAAAGCACAATTAATTTTATCTTAAAATAGGTGTTTCAAATTGGTTAAATAAATTGTGTCTGCTTCTCTTGGACAACTGTAAAAGACTTCCAGATAACTAGCTCAGATGTGTCTGTATTATACATGTCTGACATTAGGTGAGATGAAGAGGCTTTTTATAAAGTCACAAAGAATACTAAAGACCGAGTCAGGACTGTATACCTCCTCCATCGCCCTATGCAACAGACGAAGTGCTTTTTCTATTTAAAGGTGATCTTAATATTTTTAATTAAAGTGTGAATAATTTCTATATTTTTCCTTTGTTTGACTAGACCCAACTAGGCTGATTAAATTCTGCATATGTTGATACATATTTTCAAGTTCCTGGAGTGATGACCTCTATAATTGATGAAGTTTCGTGGTTGCACTATGCAAACTTCGCTCAAGCTAGTGTTGGTCATCATCACCATATGCTGTAGCTGGAACAAGACATCAAGAAAATAAGGTTAACCATTTTTCAATGTGCCGTCTCATTGTAGGGTCTGGGTCCTCACTATTTTGCTATTATTTTTCATATCTTTGAGAGAAAAATTTGATTCGTAATTCATTATGTATCCCAATATAGAGATATCTTTTGTTTTAATTCAAATTCTATCATTATTCTAGCCCCCAGAACTTGGGAGTTTTAAGTCACTGGGAGTAGTTAATTCCCGATAAAGAATGATGGAGAAAAAAACAGACAGGAAATTTAACAAAGTAATATAATAATTAATGTAACAATGAATAATCTATATAACAGTAGATCAGTTCTCCCTTACACTATAAAATTGTTAATCCTTTAAAAACTGTCTTATGGTTCTAGGTTAAAAGTGGGTTAATATGGAGGAGGGCAAACATTCAAGGGAAATACCTAGGATGGTAAGTTCTGATGTGGTGATGTGCCTCTTTGTGACATACATTAGTAGTCAGATAGAAGATTCTTTTTTCCTGGTTATTTTCAGAAGTAGTTTTGCTGCCTTTTTTCAGGAAGAACTATTTTGAATTCATTGAGCTGGTTTTTGATTAAGCCTTAAAAAGAATATGAAGCAGGACAGATCCTTTTTGCTTTTTCTACCCATAAATTCAGCGCACATGACAAGGCTTATTCAGGTGCAGGTTAAACAGATACTTCAAATATATTTTTCTACGCTTATGTGTAAATCAGTCATGGAGAGTATGTAGGCAGAGAATAAAGGTATTGAAACAAGACTGCTTTTAGGCTCAGATAAGGATTCTGCCTCTATGCTGAAACCTACTATTGTTCTAGAAAACTTTGAGAGAAAATATTAAGATTTTCTTCAAGGACAGACACAAAATGTGACAGCATGTCCTTGATCCAACTTTATGCCACTGGAAATATCACAGAATCACACAATAGCTGAGGCTGAAAGGACTTCTGAGGTCATCTGTTCCAAGCCCTCTGCTCAAACAGTGCCTCCAAGAACCAGTTACCCTGTGCAGATAGCTTTTGAATATCTCCAAGGATGGAGATTCTACAACCTCCCTGGGCAACTTGTGCCACTGCTCTGTCAGCTTCACAGTAAAAAAAGTGTTTCTTGATGTTGAGATGGAACCTCCTGGGCTCCGGTTTGTGCTCATTGCTTCTGGTCCTATCACCAGGCACCACAGAAAAGAGCCTGGCTCCTTTCGCTTTGCATCCTTCCCTTCAGGTACTTGTATTCATTGTTGTGTTTCCTCCTGAACCTTCTCTTCTCCAAGCTAAGCATCCCAGCTCTCTCAGCCTTTCCTCACAGGGGAGGTGCTCCAGTCCCTTCACCATCTTAGTGTCTGTTCACTGGGTTCTTTCCAGTATTTCCATGTCTTTCCGGGGAGCCCAGAACTGAACACAGTGCTCCATTATGTGCTCACCAGTGCTGAGAAAAGGGGAAGGATTCTCTGCCTTGACCTGTTGGCAACGCTCCTCCTAATGCAGCCCAAGATGCTGTTGGCCTTCTTTGCTGCAATGGTATGTTGCTGGCTCATGTTCATCTTGCTGTCCACCAGGACCCCTACGTAATTTTCTGCAGAGCTTCTTTCCAGCTGGGAGGGCCCCAGCATGTACTGGTGTATCGAGTTTTTCCTCCTCAGGGGCAGGACTCTGTACTCCTCCTTGTTGAACTTCATGACATTCCTTTTGGCCCATTTTTCCAATCTGTTGAGGTCCCTCTGGATGGCAGCACAATCCTCTGGTTTTGTGTCATCTGCAGATTTGCTGAAGATACACTCTGCCTCATCATCTGATCATTAATGAGTGGATCCGTTATTGGTCCCTGGGGAACACTGCTATTTACTGACCTCCAACTAGACTTCGAATCATTGATCACCACCCTCTGGGCCAAACCACCTCACTACCTACTCATCCAGCCCATACTTCATCAGCTTCTCTATGAGCATCTTATGAGAGGCAGTGTCAAAATCTTTCCCCCATCTACCAAACCAATCTTGTCCATGAGTTGACAGCACACAAAGACAGAGTTTGAAAATCATTTGAAACAATAGCATGAGTTAATTCTTGGCATCCCCTTAAAGAATGATAACTTGGGCTCTGTCTACGTACCACCGGTGCTAATTCACACTAGCTATGGCACACGTCTGCTGTGGTGTCTCAGGCACTGCTAAATAACTGACGTGCTGTAGTCATACCTATGCAGAAACCTGCTTCTTACTGAAGCCTGAGCCCCATGTAAGTTAACCTTTGCTTCTGAGTTAAGCTTGAAGGCAATTTCTTTTCCTGCTGCCCAGCTGCAGGGTGCATGGCACAGTTAGCTGTAGTTGCTAGGTAGCACAACCAAACTGCCAGCTTCCAAGTGAGTCTCCTCATGCCAATCAGTGGGCTATTTCTTCTTGTCTGGCTGGCCCCCAAGGTATTAGTGATCATTTGACAGAGAAACATCAGTCTAATGAGAGACATCAACAAGGAGATCAGTTTCTGCTGTGTGACAGAGAAAGGGATAATCACAGTGGCTGCTTGCAGAACAGCAGGGCGTCGGCTGGGGGTAGAGCAAGGACCAAGTAAATGTTTATTGAGAATCTCTTCTTAATTTCTTTTTTGCTTAGAGCCTTCCAAGCAAGGGCTTGGAAGACCTGTTATGGAGTGCCGAGACGCCCAGCAGTCGAAGCCAGCATATTGCGAACAGTATTTCTCTGGCAGTCCACTGGTGCTAGAGCTCTTCTATTCAGGAAAGAACAGAAGACTATTGGTTGGGAGACTCTGACAGCTAACTAATCAGTCATGTTACTGCCCAGGGGTGTTGTGATGGATGTCTCATTTTCCAGTATATTTCTTGTTTATTGTCAGGTTTTCTAGCCCTCACCAGGTTACTGTTAGTTTTGAACACGTGATGAACTGGAATTGAATTGAGGCAATTGTGGGATCTGCTATTGTAAATAGAGCCAAGAAAATGTAGCAGAAGCAAAGAAAATTCAGGAGCACACAAGCACCAGAAAGCTTTTGTTCAAACACTTTTATCATTGCAGCTTACAGTTGGGTGTTTCTGTAGACTTTTCCCCTGGACATTCTTCTGGAAGAGCTGGTCAAAACACGTGATTTCTGTGAGAAATTTCATATGGGATAAAACCATTTATTTTTTATTTTTCACAAAGCAGAAATTCAAAGACAAATTTACTTTGAAAACAGAAAAAAAACCCCCAAACAACCACAACCAAAAAAGAAAGAATTGTGGGTTTTGTATAGTTGACAGCTTGGCCGAGCTTGGAAAACTTTAAACTTTTCCCAGAAACACTCTGAGCTACAATCAAGCATTCAGCAGAGTCTTGGAGGCAGCAAATGCCAAGCCATTCATTATATGTAGTAATAATGATTTCTTACCAGGACTCAAGCGTGGTCTGAATTTCTCTTTTAAATGTAGCAATCTACTCTGTAAAACCTGAAAAATTGTCTGCTGCTTGGTGACATTGGCATGAAGTATAAAGGAAGTTTAAAAATAAATTTTAGACATTATAAACATGTAAAAGAATAATAATAATAATAATAATAATAATAATAATTAGCCACATTACCAAAGGTGACTAATTTTATTATTTTTTAAAATATAGATAAAAAGCATTTGACCCACAAGAATGTTCTTCAATGTGCTGTTTGTAATGAAGAGAGGTAGTGATTAGAAAAAGTTTTCCATCGTGTTACTGTTCTGCTGTTACTTTTCCTACAAAACACATCATAACAGATTAGGGGAACAATACATGCAATCAGTGAACACACATGATAAATTGAAAAAAAATATTGCTGTTAAAATATCAAGCAAAGTGTTATCCCAAATCAGTGTGATTTTTTTTTTACCCTAAACTGCTGTGATGTACCTATTTATTGCCACAGCATAGGAGCAGTTGCGTTTTAAGTGTATAAGCATATAAGTTTAATTGTCAAGTATATAAGTTTAAGTGTCTAAGTAAAAAGTTTATATGTATCAGCATAAGAGAAGCTGAGCTTATAAGTAAATAAAGACTTGTTCTTTTTTTCTGAGACAACATTTGTGTAGGAAATAAAAAAAGGACTTAAAAGAGAGAACAGCTTTCTGAATGTGAATTTGTAAATGAGAAAAATTAACAGAAAAACTAATGAGTTTATTTTAACATTTGACGCTGTACTCATTTTTTTTTTTTTTTAAATAGGGTGCTAATGATAAAAGGAGGAATTGAAATTCCCACTATGTTTGCAAATATCTATATCATACAAATTATTTTATGCTCTCTGTATATGTTTGGGTATGCATGTATAGATTATAATGTTTCTATACATATTTACAACATATTTGTATCTATGTATATATTTATTTACAACACATGCATTTTTTTTCTTCGTTAAACTACTTTTTAAAGTTTTTATAATAGTAAAATTTAAGGAGTATAAGAACTATAGATATGTTGTAATCTATCTTTACCATATGCTACTAATTATGTAAAGCAGTATTTTAAAGAAGCAAAAAAATCTCAATAATAAGATTAATAATGAAATATCATCCATCAAAATATTGTATTAGCTGAACTGCTGAGTCACTTTCAGAAAGTGGGAGGGGTGGCTGACCCCCTGCACCAGGACAGGTTGGGCCTGACCTGCTGGAGAGCAGTTCTGTGGAAAGAGACCTGGGAGTCCTGGGGGGCAACAGGATGACCATGAGCCGGCAATGTGCCCTCGTGGCCAAGAAGGCCAATGGCATCCTGGGGTGCATCAAGAAGAGTGTGGCCAGCAGATGGAGGGAGGTCATCCTCCCCCTCTGCTCTGCCTTGGTGAGGCCACACTTGGAGTGCTGTGTCCAGTTCTGGGCTCCCCGGTTCAAGAAGGACAGGGAACTGCTGGAGAGGGGACAGCAAAGGCTACCAAGATGGTGAGGGGACTGGAACACCCCTCTTATGAAGAAAGGCTGAGGGATTTGGGTCTCTTTAGTCTGGAAAAAAGATGGCTGAGGGGGGACCTTATCAACACTTAGAAATACTGAAAGGGTGGGTGTCAGGAGGATGGGGCCTGGCTCTCTTCAGCATCTCTGAGCTCGTAAGAGGTAGTAGTCCTGTGTGTAGTAGTTTAAAAGTAAAGAGTAACCAAAATTAGAGACCAGGATCGGTAATTGTACATTGCTCTTGGGTGAGTCCTCTGAATTGATTGACAGATTTATAATGAAAATATTGCATACAGAGAAATAATATTACGTATAACTCTTTTACTCCTATTGAGTTTTCACCTTAGTTTACTTCTTCATTGAAACACTGATTTAATAGCTCTCTT
Source organism: Rissa tridactyla (assembly GCF_028500815.1). NCBI lineage: Eukaryota > Metazoa > Chordata > Aves > Charadriiformes > Laridae > Rissa > Rissa tridactyla. The sequence continues at coordinate 6,750,421 of NC_071497.1, forward strand.
TTCAGAATTTTAAAGAAAGTACTATACCGAGTTATTTATGAAAAGCTCTAGGGAGAAGATGTTAATAGTTCCCAGGAAAAATTTGAACATAAAATGCCATAAGTATTGTAAATAAAAGTTGTACTAGTGTAAATAATATTAAAATTTTGTCTCATAGCAAATCTGATGATCTTTCTTATTTAAAGAGCCTTATTTGAGTCACACAGGGCTAATCGCTCACCCCCACGACTCAGGACCTCCTCAACCAAGAAAAAAAGGAAAGTAATTATAGTAGGTGACTCCCTTCTGAGAGGAACAGAGGGCCCTGTCTGTCGACTGGACCCATCCCACAGAGAAGTCAGCTGTCTTCCTGGGGCCAGGATCAAGGACATAGAAAGGAAACTCCCTACCCTGGTTTGGCCCCCAGATTATTATCCACTGCTGATATTTCAAATAGGTAATGACGAGATAGATAGCAGAAGTCTAAGGGCAATGAAGACAGACTTTGGAGCCCTGGGACAGCTTGTTAAGGGATCAGGAGCACAAGTAGTGTTCTCCTCTATCCCACCAGGTGCAGGGATTGATGAGGGGATAAACAGGAAGAGTCAGCAGATTAACTCCTGGCTCAGACTGGTGCAACCAGCAGAACTTTGGTTACTTTGATCATGGATTAATATAAAGGACACCAGGCATGCTGGCAACAGGTGGGGAAAGCCTAACCCAAAGGGGAAGAAGGATTATTGGATGAGGGAAAGGCTGTGGACATTGTCTACCTAGACTTTTGAAAAGCATTTGACACTGTCCCCCATAGAATTCTCATGGAAAAACTGGCGGCTCATGGCCTGGATGAGCATACGATCGGCTGGATCAAGCACTGGCTGGCTGGGCGGTCCCCAAGAGTGGTGGTCAATGGAGTTAAATCCAGCTGGTGTCCCTCAGGGCTCGGTGTTGGGACCATTTCTGTTTAACATCTTTATTGATGACCTTGATAAGGACATAGAGTGTATCTTCAGCAAGTTTGCAGATGACACAAAGCTAAGCAGGAGTGTTGATCTGCATGAGGATAGGGAGGCACTACAGAGAGACTTGGATAGATTGGACCGATGGGCCAATGCTAGCCATATGAGCTTCAACAAGGCCAAGTGCCAGGTCCTGCACTTGGGCCACAAGAACCCCATGCATTGCTGCAGGCTTGGGGCAGTGTGGCTGGAGAGCTGCCTGGCAGCTACCTGGGGGTTCTAATTGACATGAGGCAGCAGTGTGCCCAGGTAGCCAAGAAAGCCAATGGCCTCCTGGCTTGTATTAGAAATAGTGTGACCACCAGAAAGAGGGAGGTGATTGTCCCCCTGTACTCAGCACTGGTGAGGCCACCCCTTGAGTATTGTGTCCTGTTCTGGGCACCTCAATACGAGAGAGATATCAAGGTGTTGGAGCGAGTGCCCAGGAGGGCAACGAAACTGGTGGAGGGCCTGGAGAATAAATCTGATGAGGAGCGATTGAAGGAGCTGGGACTGTTTAGTTTGAGGAAGAGGAGGCTGAGGGGAGACCTCATCGCTCTCTACAACTACTTGAAAGGCCACTGTAGAGAGGTTGGTGCTGGTCTCTTCTCACAGGTAATTGGCGATAGAAAAAGAGGGAATGGGTTCAAGCTGCAGCAGGGTAGGTTTAGGCTGGACATTAGGAAAAAATTCTTCACAGAAAGAGTGGTCAGACTCTGGAATAGGCTGCCCAGGGAGGTGGTGGAGTCACCATCCCGGAATGTGTTTAAGAGTCGTTTAGATGTGGTGTTGAGGGATATGGTGTAAGGGAGAACTTTGTAGAGTGGAGTTGATGGTTGGACTCGGTGATCCCAAGGGTCTTTTCCAACCTAAATGATTCTATGATTCTATTCTATGATTCTGTGATTCTGGGACAGAAGTTAGCAGGACTTATTGAAAGGGCTTTAAACTAGGTTTGAAGGGTGACAGGGGTGTAACCAGAGTTACTGAAGTGGTGCCTGGAAGTAGCATGCCAGTGCTGGTGGGTAAAAGCGCTAGCAAGGTCTTGCAGCCTGTTGTTCCAGTGGAGGTGGGAGACGATGACTCATGTGCTAGCAAAGAAAGACATGAGGAGTAGTGCTATGTTGGCAACTGCAGAAATGTCTGAGCGTGGACAGGTGGGAATAAGGGCTTGTCCCTCAAATAAAGTGGCAAAGCAATTAGCCCAGCTGAACTGCATCTACACGAATGCACTCAGCATGGGCAACAAACAGGAAGAGTTGGAGGCCATTGTACAGCAGGGAAACTACGATACAGCTTCCATCACAGAAATGTGGTGGTAAGACACGCACAACTGGAGTGTGGTCATTGATGGCCACCACCGCTTCAGAAAGGATAGGCAAGGTATTGAATGACAAGAACTTAACAATGTGCATGACGACATTGTTGAGTGTTTATGGGTGAGAATCAAGGTGAAGGCCAATAAGCCACACATTGTGGTGGGAGTTTGTTACAGACCCCACAAACAGAATGTAGAGGCTGATGAAGTATTCTATAAGCAGCTGGCAGAGGTCTCAAGATCGCTCACCCTTGTTCTTCTGGTGGACTTCAACTTCCCAGATGTCTGCTGGAAGTATAACACAGCAGAGAATGAACAGTCCTGGAGGTTCCTGGATTGTGTGGAAGACAACTTCCTAACACAGCTGGTGAGGGAGCCAGCAAGGGAAAGTGCCCTACAGGACCTGCTGCTTGTTAACAGAGAAGGTCTTGTAGGAGATGTAAAGATTGGAGGTCGTCTTGGGTAGAGTGTTCATGAAATGATAGCATTTTCGATTCTTGGTGAAACTAGGCAGGGAGCCAGCAGAACTGCCACCTTAGATTTCTGAAGGGCAAACTTTGGCCTGCTTAAGAGCATGGTTGAGAGTGTCCCTTGGGGGACAGTCCTGAAGGGCAAAGGTGCCCAGGAAGGCTGGTCTTACTTCAAGAAGGAACTCTTAAAAGCTCAGGAGAAGACCATCCCCAAGTGCCAAAAAATGAGCAGACAGGGAAGTAGACGAGCCTGGCTAAATAGAGAGCTTTGGCTGGACCTCAGGAAAAAAGGAAAGTTTATGATCTTTGGAAAAGGGGGTTGGCTACTTATGAAAAATACCAAGATGTAGTGAAGCTATGCAGGGTGAAAATTAGAAGGGCCAAAGCTCAAGCAGAACTCATCTTGGCCACCACGGTTAAAGATAACAAGCAGTTCTTTCTGTATATCAATAGAAAAAAGACGACTAGGGAAAATGTAGGCCCACTAACAAAGAGATGGACGCCCAAGTGGTGGAAGACACAGAGAAGGCAGAGCTACTGAATGCCTTCTTTGCTTCAGTCTTCACTGCTAAAGCCGTCCCTCATGAATACCAGGCCCTGGAGGGAAGGGGGAAGGTCTGGAGAGAGGAAGAGTTTTCCCCAGTAGAGGAAGATCAGGTTAGAGACCACTTGGCCATACTAGACACCTGCAAGGACGAGATGCACTCGTGAGTGCTGAGAGAGCTGGCAGATGTTATTGCTTGGCCACTCTCTATCATCTTCGAAAGGTCATAGAGAACAGGAGAGGTGTCTGAGGACTGGAGGAAGGCCAATATCACTCCAGTCTTCAAAAAGAGCAAGAAGGAGGACCCAAGGAACTACAGGCTGGTTAATCTCACCTCCATCCCTGGGAAGGTAATGGAGCGACTTGTTCTGGATGTCATATCCAAGCACATTCAAGAGCAGGAAGTTATTGGAAGTGGCCAACATGGATTTACCAAGGGTAAATCATGCTTGACCGATCTCATAGCCTTCTATGATGTTATAACTGGTTGGCTGGATGAGGGCAGAGCAGCAGATGTCATCTACCTTGACTTCAGCAAAGCTTTTGACACTGTCTCTCATAACATCTTCCTTAGAAAACTGAGGAAGTGTGGACTAGATGAGGGGACAGTGAGGTGGATGGAGAGCTGGCTGTGTGACAGGACTCAGAGGGTTGTGAATAAAGGAGCAGGGTCGAGTTGGAGGCCTGTAATCAGTGGTGTCCCCCAGGGGTCAATACTTGGACCGATGTTGTTTAATGTATTCATCAACAACCTGGATGAGAGGACAGATTGTATGCTCAGCAAGTTTGCTTGTGCTACCAAACTGTGTGGGGTGGCTGACACCCCAGAGGGCCGTGCTGCCATCCAGCATGACCTAGACAGGCTGGAGAGCCGGGCAGAGAAGAATCTAATGAGGTTCAACAAGGATAAGTGTAGGGTCCTGCACCTGGGAAGGAAGAATGTCAGGCACCAGTATAGGTTAGGGGCGGACCTGCTGGAAAGCAGCTCTGAAGAAAAGGATCTGGGTGTCTTGGTAGACAGTAAATTATCCATGAGCCAGCAATGCGCCCTTATTGCCAAGAAGGCCAATGGAATTCTGGCCTGCATAGGGAAGAGTGTGGCCAGCAGGTCAAGGGAGGTCATTCTCCCCCTCTGCTCTGCACTGGTGAGGCCACACCTGGAATACTGTGTCCAATTCTGGGCTCCCCAGTTCGAGAGACAGGGAACTACCGGAGAGAGTCCAGCGTAGGGCAACAAAGATGATTGAGGGATTGGAGCATCTCCCTTAGGACGAAAGGCTGAGAGAGCTGGGGCTCTTTAGCCTGGAGAAGAGAAGCTTGAGGGGAGGCCTTATTAATGTTTACAAGTATCTAAAGGGTGGGTTGAAGGAGGATGGAGCCAGAATCTTTTCAGTGGTTCCAAGTAACAAGACGAGGGGTAATGGGCACAAGCTGGAACATAGAAAGTTCCAATCAAATATGAGAAAAAACTTCTTTACAGTGAGGGTGACAAGCACTGGAATAGGCTGCCCAGGGAGGTGTGGAATAATTACTAAATTGGCCAAGAATACAAAAGTACAGCATTGTTCACACATTAAGGAAAGTCATAAAATCAAGAGGCTTCTGAGGTAGAATACAGCCACAGCTGTCACGTGAAGAATGCAGCATCTGCGATTGCCTGCACAAGGTTGTTTGCGAAACTACACGAGGGGTGGAATGGAACGCGATTATTCCGTGGCCTTGCCTTGTGACAAATAGCAGATATGGGAACAAGATGATACTACGGGACAGATAAGCTGCCTACTTGCTTACTACAAAACAGAAAAGTGGCCTACTCGCTACCTGAGCCAACATTTTGATGAAATGCTGTCCTTCGTGTGAACTTTGCTCATTACAATGTACCAAAACACACCTCCATCCCAGATGCTACCCGCCCCCAAGGTGTGACCACTCCTCCTTGAGTACACCAATCATAATAAAAGTATTTATGACTAAAGTCACTCAAACTCCACTTTTAAGATAAAAAAATAGTATAAAAGTAGCCCGAGAGAGGGGGGATACCAGGGAAGACAACATCGCAAGCAAGTCAGGAGAACTCCATCACTGACTTCCGGGATCAGTCGATGGGCTGAGACTTTCTTCCCCACCATGCGGACGCCTTTGGGTAAGACTTAGATTATACCAAGTGTTTCGTTGGGGAACTTAGAAATCTCTCTAGAGAATCTCTTTCCTACATTTATAGCCAGGCCGTATTGTTTATAACTTTGTCACGCGTTTTGTATGTTTAACAATATCTTTATTTGCACGTGCTTTGCAGACAGTGTATTTATCACCGGCAATCCAAAGAACCTATATATCTGTTGTTTAAATAAACTGCACTCTTTAAGTAGCTGGTCATTTCATTTTCTCACTGAACGCGACCAAAGACTCGAGAGTGGCCGTGCTAGTTCAGGAGCACGACTAGACTGAAGGTGGAGTCCACTATTAGTGTATCCAAGTCGTAATAGTGTAATACATATTAAAGGCGATTGGACTGATAGTGCTGAATTGGGCATCATTCAGAATTTAAACCTAGCCGCACCTGGCCTCCCACCTCGGTGAGGAGTGTTAGAACGCAAGGGGGTTTATCTTCTGCCAAAACCGCTTGGTCCCTTTTCATGCAACAGGAGGTTGTGGAATCCCCTTCTCTAGAGACTTTCGAGACCCGCCTGGATGCAGTCCTGAGTAATGTGGTCTAGGCAATCTGCTTTGACAGGGAAGTTGGACTAGATGATCTCTAGAGGTCCCTTCCAATTCTGGAAAAAAAAAATCTGTAATTCCATAATTCCCTAAATTCCATATTTTAATGAGGTTTCAAGATACTTTTACCCTCAAAAAAATTAGCACAGATACATAAATATGTTCCTCTTGCTCTTCTGTTCAGAAAGGATGATGGTTTCTTGGTAGTCAATATGATCTTTTGGTTAATTAGTGGTTGGTCTCTTCATTTACTAGCAGGCAGAAATCTATACTTAAAATTATACAGACGCTGGGGGTTATCCCTCACATAGAGTAGGTTTTGGTCTTTGTTAATTGGCTACTGGGTCTACAAGTTTTTCTTGAACTGATAATTTCCTTCTCCATGCTATTGGCTGAGGTCTTGCTGTGAACTACAAGAGGCACAGGCAGATTTGCTCTATGGAGAATATTCCATACAGTTTTTGTTCTGTACTGGGCAGGCTAATAACCCGCACAATTTTTTTTTTTTCTCACCTTCCTGGACCTTTCTCTCTAACATTCTGCACTTTGTGCACTGACATAGAGTATTAATAACTGTTTATATCCTTCTTTCTCTTCTTTCTTCCTTTTGGTCTAAAACAAGTCAAACTACTTTTCAAAATGGAGCTACATGTAAATAACTAAGTTAAAATTCAACTGTTGACCTCTTTGTGTAAGGTTAGGATCAGTGAACAGCAAAATCAGATTATATGAAGCTGGCTAACAATTCTATTAATTATACTGATCAATAGGTTTTGCCATTCAGTTAGTGTTGTTACCCTTTACAAAGGAACTACAAATTATGGTGTTCTATCCTGGCACCTACACTGTTTACATATTATATGCCACCTCTTTCAACTACATTGTGATTTTTTCTGCTACTACTTTTGCTCCTTGATATCGATTTTCTAAAATCCAGAACTGCGTTGATGTAGACATCTCACAGTAGACCTGAATTTTTCACTAAGAGCTTAAATGAAGACACCAACATTTCAAAACAGAGGTGGTGGTACATATTATAAATAAAGTGGTTAGCTATGCAGTCTATGTAGAAATAATTCTATAAATATGTGAAATTCTGGGGGGGCGGGGGGAAAGAAAAGAAGCTTGCCCAATTTATAGAGAAGTAATTTGAAATGGAGTGTGAATTTGTTGTCTTTGTGATTGATAAATATGTCAAATTATTTAACGCCAAGATGGTGCTTTTAGTCTTATATCAGTCAAATACCATTGGTACACCCAGAATGGAAACAGTAAATTGAGCCTGTCTAGTTTAAGATCTAGTCTGGAATTCCAAAACCTAGACCAGTTTCTGGTCTAGACCAAAGATCTGATATAAAATTTAAACTAAACTGAAATTCAACAATTTGCATAAATGAGGTTTCAACTTTTTTCTTTTCTCCATCAGCGTGGAGACTTCATGACTACAATTTCAAAATGCTAATAAAAACAGATGACATTTGTCAATATTCATAAGAGCTATACTTTGTAATGAATTTATCAAAAATAACATTTTTTGCTTACTCATCGCTTGCTAATTTGTGTAAAAGCCTGTTATTGTATGCAGATAGGATTACAGGAATAAAATTGAAGAGGTAAGGAAGAGTTCATGCTCTTAGTATGAAAATTTAAGGAAAAATTAAGTGGTAGAATTAGTGCAGTAGAACACAAGTAAGTGATTGTTTTCAGTTTATTGTGAATTACACTTATGCAGTCTGAGAAAAATAAAATAAAAAAATCAAACTCAGAAAGTTATAAAGAGGCATAAAGGACTATCTGAAAATACAAAAGTCATCCCAGCACTACTTTTGAGAGTTGTTTGCACTGTCCCTGCCAACCCTGTTGTATCTGAAGCTCTTGGTAACAACTAACCGCTAGGAAATAATACAAGAACATTTTCCAAAGAAGCTAGCCTCAGAGGATGAAGTCATGAACTTGTTTAAATCTATGGAAAAATATCTTTTGACTACAGGAAGGCCAAGATTCAGACTTGATGTTTTAAATATGTCTATCCTGATTAAGTGCTAAAGGGTAAATGGAGCGCTAGCAGGAGGCCTGATCACATAGTTCATAAATATTTAGGAAGTCCATTCCACTTCCCATCAAAGGAGAAAAGGACACAGAAGGACAAAACCAGACCGTAATGAAAGTCCATCTGTTTCTAAAGTGCCAGAAGGTTACGTGAGAGTTTTTTCCAAAGGAACCAGAGAGTATAGCTCAGAAATATATGCAAAAACTCATAACAACTCAGGCAAGTAAAACTTTCAAAGACAAATTTTCTTAATTATTTTTAATACTTATGGATGATAAATTTTGGCTCCACTAACGTAAATTTACAACCTTATATGCAACATTAGTTTTAAATATATGAATATAATAAATTTCTATCTATACTTTAGAAGTATCCCAAAACTATGCTTTGTGGCCAGAAAATTGTAATTGTGTCAGCAAAAGAAAATAGAGAAGCACGTTTGAAATTGTATTTCAATGTAAGTTTTAGAGCATGGCAAAAATACAAATATGGAAAGGAAAGAAAATTTTAAAACCTGTGGTATGACAATGTAACTCTTGCAATGTGTGGAAAATAAAATTCCCCCATTGTATATGAAAATATATTTTTCACTTGTTGAGAAGAGAAAAAAAAAAAAAAAGAAACTGAATTTTACCTGAGATGAATGCATGCAAAATTGGCTGGCGTTCAGCATTCCTTGCTACAATAAATTTGTATTTTTCTGAATTAAGCATTATACACAGCCTTTTGTTTTGACTGATTGTCATAATTTGGGATAAAATATGAAATTCAGTTAACATACGTTAATCCCCAAATGCCTTTTTTGAGGATTTCATTTATATGATTTAATGATGCACATATGGAAAAGTACTGCTTGTCTGTTTGAATTCTGATTAAGAGATAAAAGATGACTGGCAATTATAGAAAACTTAACTTATGAAAGGCAATGTTTCCCCATGTTTGTTCCATTTGCTTCCTGGGAATGAGGTTATTGATATAAAGACTCTGCAGTACCTCTGCAATTGTGGTGACCCCTTAACAACTCTTTGGGTCACTGTCCTCACTCAGGGCCATAATTTGATTTGTAACCTAGCTGCCATTTTTTCTCACAAGAAACATTTTCTCCAGATTTGATTCTGGCTCCTGACAATCTGCTGTTTCTATTGAGCAAACTAGTCTGGTCATTCTGAACTGTTTCATCGTAATTGAAGATGAGCAAAGAAATGCATTGTGTGAATGCAGCTAGAAGATACACCTTGTGATCGTAGCATGGAGAGACACTTGTACACTTGTGCTTTCCCTATCGTGAATCTTAAAGGTGCTTCATGGTTTAGTGTTTCAGCTATGTTAAATGGGACATTTACTACATCTCAGTGAAATGGCCATAATTTAAGCAAATAATTAAACCAAGTGCCATTACCATGTATTCCTTTTCTTCAAATTTTATTTGACTTAGAAAAAGCAAGAAGGATTTTGGCTCTTTTCTTCTTGATGACACACAGCTTTACATTTTATTGTGAATGTATGCTTCCCTCTCCTGATGTGAAATGGATCTTTGCTGTGTGATTTAAATTATTATTTGGTTTGAAATTGGTAAGGTACTTACCTCTGCACAGAATATAATTTCAAATAACATTCATTTCATAATTAAATTTTACTGTGTGTAAATACTGTTGCGTTGCTACCACTTTTGAGCTGAAGTGCTACATATTGTCCTTCATCTGTGGCAGGTCATCCAGCAACTTTAAGGGCTGGGGAGGAGGCATGCAAAGGGAATATTATATAGCTTTCAGTCAATAAAGGCCAAGACCATAAAAGGGAAATGGAAAAGGATTTGAAAATAACAGAATTACTTCTTTGATAACTGACACATCTCATTAATTGCATTTATAAGTAACATAGATGCATAAAAGCAAATATATATATATATGAACTAGTTGCCAATGTCTCATTATCTAAGCATTGTTTAGTCTTTTCTACATACAAACTCAGTTATATCTAAGTGGAACTCATTAGAAATAATCCAGGGTGCAAGAAATATTTTTTTTTAAATACGTTTAGTGATATCCATCACAATTACACTCACTTTTTAAAGAACAGGTGTTCTTTCATCAAGTAAAGTAGGGAGAAAAATACTCTTCAGGAGGAATAACTGTAGCCCACCCGTTGCATATTTTGATAGGTTTTTGTAACAATAGTCCTTGGCAGTGCAAGAATTGGGAATAAACGATTGTACTGGGTATGTAGAACTTGTATTTAACTTCTCAGTATCATGTCTCTTCTCTCATGGAAGTATTCTTAAACTCATACAGAGTTAATACCATGGTTCAAAAGAGAAATCCATGAAATATTTTGTCATCGTACTTCATGGTTGGATATGTTTCAATCTTGCATACTTAAGTTCATCAATATATAGGAAAGGGCTAATTATGAATAAATCTCTGGTGATTTATTAGATATATTTTGTACAACTGGCATTCAAAAAGATTTTCAGTGTACTTTAATGACACCCGGACTACATTCACTCTGGTTTTTCAATGTGAAGTAGTAACTGGAGAATCGGTTTCGAGTTAAGCATCTAGGGAATGTACAGAAGACTTTTACATGATTTTGTGTAGTTGGCACATATACAGACATTGAAACCTCTTTGGTAATATTTATGTGTAATATTTAAGCCTGTTTATAAAAGATGCTGAGCATCTTGAACATCTCTGTCTCCGTATTTCTCTGAAGTGACTCAAAAAAACCCAGGTCTTGAAAAATGATTTCTAGTTGTAGGTGTCTGATCTCTCATCTGAAGGCCCAGGAAATAAGTGGTGTTTGTCCCTAGGTGTTTGCCCAGCTGGTTCTCACACTGGAGTGCACAAGGATCACATTCCACAGTTTACTCTTGGACAGACTGCTTTGCACATTTTTATGCGATTATTTTGGAAGCGCACAGTAAATTCAGCTTTCAAGGGAAAGATTGGACTTTTATTGCAGTGTCTAGCAGATGCCTCTGGACACCGCAGCTACAACGTGTGGGCTCGTGGCAGCCAAAAGCACCTGCAGGAGAGGGCTTGTGCACCACGGCACCACCGTGCAGGGAATATGCTCAGGAGCTCCAGGAATGCCATGGCCAGGCTGGGACTGACACGTGGGCAGCATCTGAGCTGCAGGTGTTCACGGCTAGAGGGGCATCAACTCCTCCAGAAATTCATGACAAGTTTAACTTGCCAGGAACAGCCAAACACATTTGGAAGGAACTGCTTGAAAAGGCTTGGATTTTCCTATTTTGGACTAGTAGCGGGAAATTCAGCTAAAAAGAAAAAAAAAAAAAGAAAAAAAGTAAATGCTGCAAAGTTGTTTGGAAATTCACCAAATTGATGTTCAGTTTATGTGTTTATTGATCACATTAGTAAATCCCAACTGATTAATTATTAACATGTATTTCTAAGGTCTATTTAATTATTTTTTTTCCTACATATAAAGGGACTTTTGTGACTAATTCAGTCAGCTGCTGAAATTCATTTTGTTAGGTGCTGCTGTGTAAGTTAGTTGGATTGTCTATTTACACTTATTAAATGACTTCGGAGCAGATAAAAGGTGGCAAACATTGAATTTCTGATATTCAAAAAGTAATAGGACCCAAAATAGAAATATCTAAACACTCAGACTTTGCTTTCCATCCCCAGTGGAGTGGGAATTTTTGTTTACTTGTGAACATCAGTTACTGATGGGACAGAAATTGCCATAAGCAGCTTACAGTCTTTCATTGAGGCATTTCTTCTGAACTGCAGTGACTATATTTTCAGAAGCAAGAAATGATTCACAAACTGTCATTAACCAGGCGATGTAAAATAGAAGAAGAGTTAGAAGCCCCTATTCAGTTGCAAATTTCCTACCGAGTCCCAATTTATTTTGTTTCATAAGCCTTCAAAATTCAACATCTGAGCATTTATATCAGGAAGCTTTCCATATTGTATTCGTTTAGTGAAGGTGGCTATTGTGAGTTTACCTTATTTATCTGTGTGGGTTTTGTTTTCATTTTTTAAAAAATATGAATTAAGTTGTCCAAAGAACAAAAGCCTTAAGAGAAAATAAAGGAGACAGCAAGGGGTTCACTGGTCGTTCAGCTTCTTCTTGGCAGCGGTAAGAAGCTGTGTTTTCTCAAAACTAAACATTTGTCAATATACTAGAAATAGGAATACAAGTCACTATGCAGCAGTACCATTTTGTTTCCTTTCATATTAGTCTTGTTTTTGTGGTAAATTAGTGTGATTATATTACTAGCAGACTAATGAAGACCTTTTGTTTTTTTTTTTGTTCTCAGCCAAGGAAAACAGCAAGTAAATTTGGTTTTAGGTGATAGACATTTATGTACAAAAACTGTATAAAATAACCTTGAACCCAGACTGCCAGGTTTCTAACTGGCTGTGAAATATAACGCTTACCTGTTAACTCTAAGCCCCATGAATGTATATTTGACCATTTTTAATTGGATAAATTAACCTAGCAATGTCAATTCAGTCTATTATTTGAAACAAAGTATCTTTTTTGCATTGCCAATTAGCATTTCCAAGGAGAGACTTATTTTTTCAGAAATAGAATTTTTTTTCATTAGCATACATTTTTTTTGTGTTTTTAGCCTGTGCCTTGTTAGTTGGGTCTTCCATATTTCTTTATCAGCTTAAGATAATGGGAAGAACCTATAAATAGAAGGAAAAAGACTTAAAATAGCATAGATAATATTCATCAGGAATACCATAGGGGCCTTTTGACAGATCCAGAACACTGTCCTAAAAAAGTTTAAGGATAAAGATAATTAGGTGTTAATTTTCCACTGCGAGCTATGCTGTAGCCATTACAATCATGCTGCACAAGGAACGTGAATTTTAATTCCTTCAGTATATTTTCAAAGGAAATAATTATTCTGTCAAAAATGCATGTTTGTCTAAGAATCGTCACTGATTACCTATAGAAATTGAACACATTATAGCTTAGGAAATTGCATAAGGATAATGTAGTCTACACAAGGTATGTTCTCTGTGGAGCAAATATAGAGCAAAAAATATAAAGTTTTTGCAAAACTGGCCTGCCAAATATTGTTTCTGGCCATCTTGTGCATGTGGTAATCTCAGCCCTGACAAGTGGTAGTGGTGTCCATCTAACATCACACAGTCCAGCGGTTTCTGAGCATCCACTGAGAGAGAAAGCCTTAGGTAGACCATTCTTTATATGCCTTTTTAATGCACTGTGGGGATAATGGTTTTCTTGTGTTGATATTAATGCCCGCAGCAAAGACCAACTACTTCTCTCACATTCATAGAAAGCTGAAACAAGTGCTATTTGATGCTGTTTAAGGTTTCTTTCTGCCGCTACTTCACTTCAGAGGCAGGACTACAATGTTTGCAGCGTTTCAGATGCCACTTTAATGCCTCTGGGTCTCATCCTTAGAAGAGATCGCATTAGAAATGTCAGGGAGTTAATGATTGGAACTGATCATAAGCAGTTTCTTTTTCAAGGCTGAGCTGTTTGTCAAACATCCCTGGCTCCTCAATTTTTCCTTATTCTCCTATTTGAAGAACAATGGCAACCACTTCTTAGATATTTCTAAACAAGTCACAAATACAGGTAGAATTGCATAAGATGATAGAAAAATAACGACACGGATCTACACCAACATTGATTTTTTTCTAACCTGTGTTTCAAAGTGACGAAGAAATACTTTTAAAGTATTATCTATATTTGCTTCCTTACCCTTGCAGGAAATTATGTGAATCAATTTCATAAGCATGCAAAACTTCATAGTACATTTCATACAGAGTATTTTTCTCCTTGTTTCTCTCCATCCCCACCACCTGCTATATAATTTAAAAATTAGGAGAATAAAATTCTGCACTGATTTTTAATCATCCATTCTAAGTCATCCAGAATAAATGTCTCATAATAAAATGTCCTAAAATTATTAAAATTACCTAGTCTCTTCAGATACATAATTTCATCTGTGCAATTTTTTCTCCTCGGTTAATTTTTGGGGCGGTACGATTGTAGCCATAAAGGCTCTGGGATATAAAACTATTATTTGTTTTCCCCAAACTGACATTTCTTTTTTATTATGATTATGTAAAATTACTTACAGACTAAAACAATTAAAGTGAAAGAGCACAGCCTCTGATACAGAGTCAGAAGCAGAGGAAGGAGGAAGAAAGCCTGATTTGAAAAAAAAAAAGTTTGTGTCAGAATGCAAGAAGTGCAAGAGGAGTATGCGAAAATTGACACATTCACTCTTTCTTCAGACCACTGAAAGATGTGATTTCTGAAACCAAGAAACTCCTTATGTTAAAGAATAAAGATACTGAGATGCAATACAGACACCAGGCAACTGATATCAACAGGAGGATTTTTATACACTTCTTCACGGTGAAAGAACTCATAAAACACCTATAAACACAGAAGGCTTTTAAAACTTGTTTATGGAAGTTTTAAACAGCTCTAAGATTTGAAAAAGGATAAAACTGAATTAAATTGTTACTCCACATCATCATCACCTGAGTGCCACTGCTTCTGATCTCTTATCTGACTCCACGTAATGCTCATTAATTAGTAGTCCTACCCCAAAGGGTATATGCAGACTCAGTGTTGTGAGCTTCTTCCTAGTTGCTTTTGAAGTGCAGAGAGACTGGCTTTTTTTACGACAAAGTGATTTCTCTTCCAGGAGCTTATCATCACAGGCAAGGAGATGAGTATGTGTCCTGCTGATAATGCAGCTATGTGGTAGAAGTTTCTGGTGCACCTACTCAACCAGCCTTGTAGGCAGCAAAGCCAGCCTGGGAAAGTAATGTATAGGCACATGTATTTTGATTGACAGATCCATCGCTTTCAGTCTTACTAAAAAGCTTTTCAAGCGCCCTGGTCTGGATATCCACTCTTCTCAATGATCTGCTGGAGACCACCGTGGTTGGCACAGTCAAAGGAGCCGACCAGTGTGATATACATTCTTCTTTCTGACGGTGTGCTCTGGGAATAAGATGAAATGCATTCAATGTTCCTGCAAAGGAACAGCAAAAAAACAGTCCTATGACTGACGTCTGTTTTCTTCTTTTTTTCCTGTTTTTTCTGTCCCTCCCAGTATACAGGAAAACCTGTATAGGTTTTCCAGTTTAAACTGAAGCACGGCATGCTGCTTCTATCACACAACCCTTATGAGGTCTCATGTAAAAGTATGCCTTTTCTGATTCTTTTTATCGTTACTTCACACTTAACCTGGGCTCTACAGACTGCACTGAATTAATTATTCGATATCTGTGTTGGAAGATAAGGAGTTTACTCAGGAGTAAACCGGTGGTACTGTTTGAAGACAAGGAGGGTCTATGGGTCAAGCAGAGTTTGGATTGCAGGTTCAGTTCTTTGCAACGGACTTAACTGCAAAACAAAATTATCCATAAGGTTAAGGTGAGAAATTAAATCATGGTATGTGTAGTGACTTCAAATAAACCCTGCTATTCCACACTTTTAACAGATGCAATATCCTTTAAAGGGGCAGTCAGGCACTTGCAGCTATAAGGACCTGAACCAATGATGATAAGCTATGAAAACAGAAATGAGGAAAACCTTACAAAAGCTGGTATGATTTTTAGGGTATTTTGAATGCCTTGGGACAGAAGTTTTAAACCTCTGTCAGATTCTGGACCTCTGAATTTTTTTTTTTTTGATGTCAGGCTGCAGATGACCATATGAACGTCATGTGTATAGATGCATAGCAGCTATGTTCTTATTTTCTGCGTCAATTTTCACAGATACTTCTGAAGTAATCACGACGACTCCTGAGCATCTAAAGACTGCAAGTCAGTAATCATTATCTTATATGTGAGAGAGCAGCAGAAGGCTATCAAGATATTAACTCTCCATACTGCTTTTCCCAGAAGACCAAGTTTAGGAGAGAAAGGAAAGAATGGAATGATGGATCTTAGCTCCATACGGATGCAAAAGACATATCCAAATGTGGCTGCACATCTAAAAGAGGCCCAGGAACCGTGACGATGATTCAGTAGCTGCGCACACACATGTCATGGTGACTCTGAGCGTGTCGACATGAGTCTCGGAGCGCAAATGAGTGAAATCAGTCTCCTTCGAAAGTAAAAATCACCTTGCCTTCCTACCTGGCATCACATTTGCTATGCTATTGATACACTATTTCCTGCAAATGTGGAATGAAGTGACGTGCTTCTATCCAGTTTATCTTAATTCATCTCCTTAATTCATCTTCCTACTGGTCAGAAAGGTCACAGAAAAATCAGAGAATAAATGTCCACATGCAATATGAGAAAAGCAGCTATTCCTAACAGCTACCGCATACTGTTCCTCCAATCAGATATTTGGGGCAAACTACTAACTACATCTCAATAACAATGAAATTATACAGAGAAATGGGAAAATGTGAGAAATTAAGTATTTCTTTTTGCAGACCTACCTTTGCTGTTTTTTTCAGTTAGCTCTGGTATAAGCTATTTCTGAAAAAGATAGCATATAATGCCAAGAATTGCCGAATGCACATTAGAAAACAAGTATTTTGCGTAATTACAGTAGAACTAAGCCATTATGTTGATATTTACTTATTTTTAATATATAAAATAATGATAATGGATGCCAAACCCCAGCACAAATCAACAGAATTGTATATCAGCTATTATTTTATGCATTACTCTTCATATTAGTCTATATTATTTTAATAAACCTTAATTTTAAATGGAACTGCAATGAGTAATGAGGCGTTATTATAGACAAAGTATAAGACACTCAGTTTAACATGCACATATTTCTATTTCCTTTAAAACTTGAATTCAGTCAGAACATAGTTCACAGTTTCATGGAAAAAATTGTACACACTGGAATATCTAAATTTCTCCCAGGAAGAAAAAAAAAGGTGGGGGAGGGAGGAAAAGAAGTATTCTAAACTAACACGTTTTCCCTTGATGTGGCCTCCTTTTTATTACCATTGCTAAAAGATTTCTGCCTTGTGCTGTCCAAAAATCATTTACTGTGTTTACTTTTCCCTGTGATTTTGTCAAAGCTTATTGAAGCATGCTGTCAGTTCTCTAACACAATTTTTAGGAACAGCTCACATGAATTTCAGATTTTATTCCTGTAGGGTAGGATTGCAGAAGTTAAATTTTTGCTTAGAGTGTACTTTGTTAAAGTAAAATAAAGTCTCTACTCCGAGAAGCAAAGCTAAGAAACTGAGGCTGCATTTGTGAAACTTCACCTTGGAGAAGCAATTCTGGTTATTTAGGAGGAAATAAGTTAGAGATGGAACAAGAGCCAATCCACAATTGGATAGTGCTCATAAACCACTTATGAGCTTTTTACTCTCTTATCCCTCAAAATTCATTGTGCTGGCATGGCACTTTAAATTGAAAGCTCTTAGTTTTCTATTAACTCTCTACAACAGCTACGGCTGCTGTCAGAAACTGGGCCATCTCATGCTGTCTCCCTCTTTTGCAGTTCTCCTGGACGCATTTTCGCTATTCCCAATCGGACTGCATACTTTGAAAACCTCAGTTTCCATATTCATCTCACAAAGATACAAATTCTGGAACTGCATGTTACTGTATGGGGTAAAATATCCTTGCCGATATTGTATAATTTCCTGGACTTTAAAAGGAAAACTATGCGGGATTGCCTAGCAAAACTCTATTGTGTACTGCATATGGAAATTTCTATTATAGAGATTGAATATAAAAAAGCTGGATTTGGATTTTTCTCTTCTCATGTGTTTCATTATACCCTGAAATCTTGTTGCCTGGCCCTTGGCAAGAAATGTCTCTAAAATCATTGCCTGGCATTGGGGTAGTGCTGGCTGGCATGAGCCACCGTCACACCAAGGAGGGTGATTAGAGCTGTGTAATGTGGACAATCACGTACCAGTGCCTGAGTAAGTCTGTGCCATGTATGGCTTAATTGTACATATTTATACAAATTCATATTAGCTCAGTATATTAAATTATATACATATTTTTTATATATATATATTAATTATTAACATTAAATTATTTTAATGTTAGTGTGAAGCACTAATATTCATATGTTTCTCTTCGGTCACATATTTCTACATATGCCTTTCTGCAGAATGTACTGCTTCACCTTATCATTGTGAAAATTTGGACTTTATATGTAAATAAGTAGTGGTCAACTCTTACCTCTTTGCAAGCTTCTGCACTCTTAATTTGTCTCTGTGACAGTAACACACTTCTTGAGAGAGAATAGGTTTTACAGATACAGAAACAGAGAAATATTGATTTCTACTTGTACTAATGTGGAATCTTATTTGTAAAAGAAAAGGGACACAGTTTTTCATTATTGTGCTGCCTGTCCCAATTTCTGCACTAAGTTGCTCAGTTTTTCCACAAGTTGGCATTTGAGTTCTTGAGGGGAGGGGGAAATGGAGGCAAGATCAAGTTTGTCAAAGGACCGCTACTCGACAAATTCACTATTTGCAGCATTACTGGCTTATCTTCCCTGTGTAAGTCAATACAAATGAGCTGGTGTGGTCTGCAGACTCAGATAAATGGGATGTATTAGCCTCTGTAACTTCAGGATGACTCAGTGTTTCTTATTTCATACCAATTCTCCTGTGACTCATGGCTGCAGTTTCTTAGGTTTGATTGCATTATTTCTCCCTTTCCTGATCTCTATACTATAAACTAGAGAAGGAGAGATTGTTCTTACTAGCAGGTCTGAAGAGTTTTATATGTCAAATAGTGTCTTTGAAAGCAAAAAGTTTCCCTAGCAGGGCCTAATAATATAAAATTGGGAAAGATACTTTTGCCTTAATCATAGTCTTGATGTTTCTTTGCTATTATAAGAATTTCTTTGTTGCTGCTTGTTATAGCATATTCTCTGAGTTTTAGTCCAGACAGTCTTTCGAAGACTATATTTAAGATCAGTTAAGGAAAAGCAGAGAATACATCAGGGCTTGAATGATAATCCCAGTTAATGTGAAAGCTTGGTCAATGGGCTACCGCTTAAAATGTCTTGTAAGCTGCTCGCTTTGGTCCAGCGAGATGCACCTTCCCAATAAGCTTAACTGAAAGTCTTGGGGACTTTAAAAATACATTACCTCTTAAGAGTAAAGAAGCACATCAATATGCTCTGCAGACTTTTTCCTCTCTGAATTGCACACAAACTGTAGGCAAACTTCTCAGAGTTTAATACGATAACTTTAAATGAATCTTTCTGATAGAGACTTTACATTCTTTTACAATCTATGGCATCTTTGATTACACTGTGAATTTTCAAAAATCATTGTTTCTTTCTCATCTTTGGGCCAGTTATTCAGTGTATTTGTTTCTTGAATGTTCCTCACAGATTGCTATAATAATGTGGTATTACAATATATTTACTTTTCTTGCTATTAGTTTGAGGTGATTTGGGTTATACCAGTGCAATGCTTCCCTCCTTCTTTCTGGTCTGATTCATGTGAGGTAACTTAATTATCTACAAAAAGCCCATTCAAGATAGTGAAACAGCCTGAAGTCCGTTCTCCAGGTTTAACTGTGGGAAAAAATCATTGTATGTATAGCCATTGTCATGTATTGTAAGTAAAAACACATAGCTATTGAATGATGTCCCACCATCTTCTATTTTTTAAATAAAATAGCTTCTACAGATCTTTGTCTGTTACCATCATGTTTGCAATTATTTAAAAAAATAATCTCTGAAAAGTTCAGTGAAAGAGAATATCAAGCAACTAATTCAGAAAGTTTATAAAAATGAATTTGTAGTCCCCTCTATTTGCACTGCAAACTTGAATCTGAGATAACTGCTGGCAGTAATGAAAGTCAAATATTCTCTGCAATCCATGTTGCTAACCCAAACAGCTACAGCTTTAGCGTTAATCGAAACGATCAGGTGAACAATAAGGAAAAATGAGCATGTGTGTGGCTCTGTAGAGCTATCAAGAGGATTGCAATAAGAATAATTGCAAGTCCTAAAGTACTGCTTTTACATTTGTAAGATTGCTCTTCTCTGGCATCTTCTGTGTCCCAATTTGCTTCTATTTTCATTGGAATAGAAGGGTCATAAGTGACTTTCTTTTTTCCCCGTTTAAATCTGAAAATTCATTCTTAGAAGAATTTATCTTAGGGGATTTTGCCATTCGGGGAATTGAATTGTTAATATGTAGAATTATAAACCCTTCACCCTCTCTGATTTCACACTCAGAATGTGTCTGAACTGTACAATCTTTTAGGCTTTGATTAAGCTAGCTTGCATAATGGACGTGGAATATCCAAATTATTAGCTCTGTCCAGGTTAGTTAAATGTGCTTAATGAAAGAGAATATTAAAACAGAAGTTATTTGTATTGCAAGCAAAAATATTTGCAGAAACAATGAATGAGAGTACAATTTTCCAAATATTTGGTTTCACAACCCATTACTTATCTTTCAAAACATAACACTTTCTTCTACTGGAATGGATGTTTCTAGAAGTGATTCATTCATTGTGTTGGTAAAACAGAATGCAAGAAGTCAAAATATAACTATTAAGGCCACATTTTAAACTACATATGCCAAAATCCAGTGAATTTCAGTTATCTTTCTCTATTCTGTAGTATTAATAGTTTCTCCTCTCCTAAAACTACATCAGTGAATATAAGAAGAATCAAGAAGAAAACCATTTCCAATGAAAGTACAAAAATGTGAAATTACCATAGCTGATTAAATGTGCTTGATGTGAGTTATTTATGAAAAGATTCACATGTATTTTTTCCATGCCGTAGTTGACTTGGATTTGTTCTATTCATTATTTGAAGTTGTCTGCCAAAGGAAAAGCTACGACATATTAAATTTATGAAGAAATATTTCCTTCACAGACATTTACTAACCAAAATAGCTTGTTTGTGTTTTTTTTTTTTTTAAATAGCAAATTGTGAAAGAAATTTGTCCAGATATTTTCTAAAAAAGCTGACTCGTTTCTCTGTGAAAAAATTCACAGGAAGAAGGTAAGTTCTTTCTGGTGTTACTTGCAAGCTTTAAACTGAAGACAAAGTCAAAGCCACCGGTGTCTGATGAAATATTGGTAACTAATATTTTTCAACAATTCATACCACGTAACCTTAAATACAAAATACTCTTCTTCTAGATAATAAGATGAAACTTTTTTTTTTTAAAGCCTTTCAAGGAATATAAAGGTTTATAAAAAAATTAAATTGAACATATTTCTGTGTTGAACGCCTTCCTCAGCTAAATTAACAAGGACATTGAAACAGTATTGTATCTTGGGATTTAAATCTATTCATCTGAGCTGTGCAGTAACCTTTTCTTGAAAAAAAAAAAAAAGAAAGGAAAAATGAGAGAAATTCCTTCTTAAGACTTTGTTAGTGCTGATTTTATTCAGAGTGCTCAGCTCCTTTGTAGAACCAGAAGAGAGCCAAGCAAATGTTGTTTAACACTGCAGAAAAATAAATTTTTTTGTTCTTCTTTGCAGCTGCTGGCTTTTTTTTTTTTCCATCCAGCACTCTGCATCAAAACCTTAACTGAGGTTTGTGCAGCCACTGTTTTCCAGGCATTTCGGTCACCTTCAGTCCGTTTTCTAACTCACTTTCTGAACTGCCCGAAAAATGGTCTTTGTTTTGATCAGTGCCAATTACATTATATATTCCACCTCAAAAGCATGATTTTTATTTTTTTTTCTTCCAATAGATGGTTTCTTCGACTTCAAAAATTTTAAATAAAAAAGTTTTTATTCATATGATTTTTATTTTATTTATAAAAATAGAAACTATGTACTATTGTTGTCGTCTGACACTCATCGAGAAGTGGATATCATTTTAAAAGTATTAATCAGGAGAGTGACAAGAATACATGTGGTATATTTTAAACTGGAATTAAAGACGAGTTAGAAAATCAAAGTATGCTCACGCATGAATGTGACCTTAGTGTCCATCCTGAGGGTGGTTGAATTGAAACTGTCACTTTAGGGCATGGTTGCTGTGGAAATGGCATCATTAATTTTGCATGGCTTAATTGAAGTGAATGATCTCAGAGTAAGTCAGATCAGAGCTACCTTTTTTGCCATAAAGTCTATAGTGCTATGGTTGGGCACCTGTGAAATTTTTCTGATTGCCTTTTTTCATATGAATTTCCAAAGCACACATCTACACAGATAATCTCTCACTTGCCCATCCTGAGGATGTACACTGTATTTCTGCTTCTTTCTGCAGAGTGGACAGACTGTCCAAGGCTGGACTCGATCCAGCTGGCAAAAACTACAGGATGGTGGGTTAGCTACTCTTCCAAGTGGTGGAAGCGTGAATTTGAACACCCAAATCTTGAGGAGAAAAACAAACACCCATTTCCAGAATGAGATTGAGGGATCATATAAATATGGGCACAGTCTCATGGTGACAATGCATTTTAGGAAGGAACTCTTATTCAAGGATCCCAGTGCTATTGGTACTTAACTATCCCATATACTTTGGATACATTTCGAACAGCGTCCCTTCTGCATTGCTCTGCCACGCTAACAGAATATTTGAAAAGGCTTAGTAAGAAGCAATATGTGTGCAGGACAGAACTTCTGGACCTCTCCAAACAAAGCAAAATGCAACAAAAAAAAGCAACAGGTTAAAAATTTTCCAGCCAAGCGTTTTCATGTCAATTCTGGATTTACCTAGGTGAATCTGTGTTAGATGGCAGCTGAAATTATATTTTTGGAGTGCAATTTTAGACATAGGTGCCTAAAGTCTGTCAAAGTCCTATTTTAGTTTTCTTCTGGTTGTGATCTGGGCTTTGTCCATGAAAACTCATCCATATTAAATATAAACCATTAATCTGTTCTGGAAAAAAATAGCCTCAAAAAAAAAAAATCATTTTTAATTAGACCTATGCTATTATACAAGTTTCCAAAAAAATTTCAGTATAGTTCACAGAAGGGTCTCCTTGAAGAAGTATCACAGTACGATTTATGCTCGATAAATTCACTTGAACTGTTCTGAATGTTCTCATGCAGTCCATTTATTAAATAACCTGGGAATATCTTTGTTTATAAACTGATAACAAACTGCTGAGCTATGGGAACTTCACAGTATTTGTTCACCTTGACTATGTTTAACAAAATGCAGTACCTTTTTCAAATCACAGAAAACAGGGGGTTTCCTACCTCTGGATTCCAGTTATGATTAAAACAAACAAACAAACAAAAGATTTAAAAATTATGGTGAGAGTTCCAGTTGACAATAAAGTTTTTACACTTAGGTTTAACTTAGTTTCCTCCCAACCACTTAACGATCAAACTTTCTTGTTAAGAGTTGCTTTTAATTCTTCATTTTTCTATTAACAAGAGGCATTTTCTACAAATTTTATAAAAGCTGTTATTTACTGTTCTACTTGCACATAGAACACCTTGTTTTACATATTCTCCTTTTTTGTTTTACAAACTGTGTTTTGACAAACACTAATCACTATTTTCTCTGGCTTGTCAAATAAAATAAAAAATGGACCCTGTATTTCATTACATTAGTGAAGCAAAAACGTCATGCTTTCGACTAAAGTATTTACCTGTGGAGGATTCAAATCAGTTCATCACCCTACATCTCTATTTCACAAGTTTTTTCAGGCTTGTTTGGAAAATTCTCATGGTTTCCGGCATAAGCTCTTTGGGTACTTTGCAACATTCAGCTTTTCTTCCATGATCTATTTCCACTTGCAGTATCTCCTGTGGATAACAAACTAGAAACACTGGCTACATCCAGACTATAAGAGCAACATCTATTCTTTTATGAAACCACCGACATATGAATGTTGGCAGCGTGTAAATTTGGAAAGCAAAATGGGCTGAAAGGTGATACCTTACGTCAAGCTAATCATCAAAAAAGAAAATAAGCAAAAAATTTCGTAGCATAAATCTTATTTAACATATTTTGATTCAATATAAAGACTATTGAAGTCGATAGTGCAAATATATACACTGCCAAAAATATACGTATTGCATTCCATAGTTGCCCAAAATACAGATTGAGCCAAAATAGGTTACAGTTTTATTGCTATTATAACAAAATAGAACTCATTTAGCAATTGGTATGAAACATACATTAAAAGAGCTGTAGGAATGTGTACAGTAAGAGATATTTTGAAGTTAGGAAAAATGGAAATAAATAGAAATTTTGTAATTTATGAAGCAGTTTAGAAACGAAGCAAAACAAAACAAACAAAAAACCCCCCAAAACCTGCAGAGACAGAGGTTAAGCTTTCTCTTCAGATGTTATTGACTACCTTCCCTGCTTTCAATTAAATTTCTTAAAATGCATTTCTGTGTATTTCTTTTATTTCATTTTTACCTTTAGCAAAGGCTTAAGGGAGTAGTTAAACCTGAATGTTTGAATTAAATTTTTTAGGAACTATTTTGCTCAGTTTTTTGTCTTACTGGTGGAGTGACTTGATTTAGAAATTACTCGGCAGAGTAATTTTACTGGCTTTTAGCATCTTCTGTGGCACTGAAATTTAGTGGCCTAATTTGCAGACAGAATGATTATTTAAGTGAAATTCTGTTTATTTTGGGGAAGCAGTAGATTACAGTATTTCCCAAAGATTTAAGTTAATTAGCAGCACATATTCTATAAAAGTCACAACATTTTTTAGTAGAAATTATTGCCTATAGGTATATTATAATTACCACATGTATTTTACAATAATGCTTTTTGTCACACATCTGGCCACCAGGGTGCTTTTTAATATTGCCAAGTACTTAGTTTCTTTTCACTATATCTAGGATAAATATAGCTCTCTTTAAATTGGCTGCACAGTTATTATCCTGTCATTATGAATAATTCTACTCTATAATTTTAAAGACAAAAAGAATATTGATCCAAAAAGAATGTCCCTCTGCAAGTAAAATCTCCTGCTATTTTGGGACTATAAGTAGCTTTCTGATCTGCTTCATCAAAATCAACTTTTTTAAAAAAGGGTGTTTAGCTAGAGCTCTTCTTTTGGATAAAGTTATGGCGTGGACAAACAGCAAAGACAAATATATGAATACAAATCAGGATTTTTATCTTATTGTGGCTTTAGTGAACAGTTACAAAGTGCAAGGACTCTTCATTACACATGGCAGAAAGGGATCGCTCCCCGGTTCGTACTGGTGATTGAATTCCCTGAAAAGTTGAGGCAGTCTTGAGTGACAACAATCAGGTGTTAACACTGAGCCCTTAAAAAAAACTGTCTATTTGACTGGAGGAGAAAAATAAAGATGTTAATTTGTATTAATATGGAATGGTTAATGATAGGGGAACTGGTTGCACTTCAGATTACATACATCTTTCTTTGTTCTGTTGAAGTCTATTAATTTCAAAGCTGTTTTGAAAATTTTTCTTTTGGCCTTTCCTGCAATTTATACATGACTGATTTCCTGGAATAATTCTGCAGACTGATCACTAGCACAAATGTTTTTTAAGTATAGATTGTGCCGCTGTTTTTCAAAGCTTTTTCTTTTAGTTCAGCAGGTCAGGAGCTAGTTATTTTTAAGTAGACCCAACAGCACTTCCGACAAAGCAGCTGCACAGTGTTACCTGAGTCTGCACGTCTAGTGTGCCGCAGAAAGTTCATGGGTGTAGCCTGCTAAACTCTGAAAGCCTCTGAATTAACCTGAAAGTGTCCTACTTTTGCAGAACTGTCCCAGATGGCTGCATTTCTCAGGTACATACCTGAGAAGTCCTCACTGGTAGGCATTTTCAGGATATATTCAATGCCAGCAGCTGCGCAAAAGGCAGGGCAACCCGAGGTCAGGGTTGCCTTTACAAGGGCAGGAGTAAAAGAAATCATGTTTTATATCTCTTCAGCTTAAGAGTTTAGGATGCTGCAGAATAGTTGGGTATCTCTTAGCCTTCAGTGCAGTTTGGGTTGGAATACAGGAATCCAAGGTCATAGGTGCAGAGACTCATAAGCAGATGCAAACTCATCTGCTGCAAGGAAAACGATGCATGGTGGCTTGAAGCAGACTGGCTGTGTTTTGGGGTAAGGCGAGGATGGGAAGCTGCTCTGCAGCGAAATAACTTCAGATCGACCCTTTTCTGCAGTGGGTAAGAGCTCCGTCTTATGAATCCGATAACCAGTATTTTGCAGAAGGGCATTCTGTGTGTTACCTGTGTGTTCTGTGTGTTACTAAGACATTCATGCCTTTGGTGGGAGAGAACGGCTCTTTGGTTGCGTGCGTATGGTGGCTCGTGGAAGAGCTTCACGCTGGCCGCTCTGCAGTTGTGGGCAGTCTGACACCTGTGAAAAAGATTATGGTGCGAGGGTTACTAAGGAGATGCTGACTGCGGTATTTCCGTGAAGCTAGTAGCTTTTGATTTCACATCTTTTGAATTGCTCTACCAATGCTGAGGTATGGTTAATTTAGTATTTAATGGAGGTTGCTGTGAAAAAATAAGGATCTTTCTGATTTTCTACCTTATTTACGCGTCTGGATAAATAAACACGCTTACAAAAGCATTTTTTTCTTAATGGTTTTATTTATCTGGGAGGATAAATGAAAGCAGCATGAAAAAAATTGAGATGTGGAGCAGAGATGGGCGCTTGCCCCAGACTACTGACACTCACTGTTTGAGGGCGTCCTGGTTTCGGCTGGAAAAGAGTTAATTTTCTTACCAGCAGCTGGTATAGTGCCGAGTTTTGGATTTAGAACATTGTGGATAGCACACTAATATATCAGTTGTTGCTAGGCAGTAAAGGACTTCTCAGCTTTTCATAGTAGCCTGCCAACAAGAAGGCAGGGGGCACTGCAGGACGTGGGAGGGGACGCAGCTGGGACAGCTGACCCCAACTGACCAAAGGGATATTCCATGCCATGGGATGTCATGGTCAGTACATAAAGCTTGGGAGAAGAAGAAGGGAGGGGGACGTTTGGAGTGATGGCATTTATTCTTCCCAAGTAACAATTGTGCATGATGGAGCCCTGCTTTCCTGGAGATGGCCGCACACCTGCCTGCCCATGGGAAGCAAGGAATGAATTCTTTCTTTTCCTTCGCTTGTGTGGGCAGCTTTTGATTTACTTATTAAACTATCTTTATCTCAACCTGCAAGTTTTCTCACTTTCACTCTGCTGATTCTCTCCCCCATCCCACCGAGGGGACGGAGACGGGAGTGAGTGAGTGGCTCCGTGGTTCTTAGTTGCTGGCTGGGATTAAACCACGGCAGAGAGTCGTACCCGCTGTTAGTACCTCACACAGCACCAGTGACAGGGAAAGCTTTCTAGCAGATGCATCTGGCCAGGCTAAGATATAAACCTGGTTTATATTTTTGGATATAAACCTAAGATATAGGTTTATATCTTAGGATACAAACCTAAGGTACATCCCTATCTGGTTTATCTTAGGACCCATTTCTCCGTCTCTCAGGGGCAGGCTACAACAATTCATTCTTATTAATTGGGAAATATTAATCGGCCAGCTACTGTACGCTAGGTCGATGAATAGCTGTATGTCAGTGGCTGCTCATTTTCTGAACTTCGGTTTGGACCATGTGAGATACCACCTTGGGGACAGAGGCTGCCCCTTTCTCCACTCCGGCTGGCCTCTGCTGTGCTGAGTAAGCATCTGAGCTCACTCCTGCTTTATTTTTGGGATGGAGAGTCACTTGTTTCAGAAATGGCTCTGCCCTCACCAACTGACATACGATTTTGTTGGTTCTCAGGGATGACAGCAGACATATCTGCTCACACTGGTTGCTGCATATGGATTGGAAAGAGGAGACTTTCTTTTCTGAGAGTATTTTAATGTACGGGCGTGTGTTAGGTATTCTTATTTACATTCTATTAGATCTAATCCATATAGTACCATAGACACTGATTTCTGTGAACTTATATTGACTTCAACATCTGACTTACAGCCACTGCTGGTATCAGTAAGCTGCATCTTATGATGCAACTCACTGGCAGAAACTAATTTCTGAAAGTCTTAAAAATAAAATCCATCACAAAGAAAACTCTCCACTGTTTTCAGGAGGTAAATACACTGCTTAAGAGATGTAACTTTGTAAGATTTATCTACTACAGATTAAATTTAAAATAAAAAAATACCAGACACATATTCAGCTCATTTTTTTAAAAAAATGACACCTTCCCACAGATGCTCTGCCTCTGTCCTGTACTGTCGGATGGAGCTTTGTCACACATGGGAAGCTGGTGAAATCTTTGCAGCCACGCTACCCTGTTCACTCTGTCCCTGTGATGAATAAGAGCTGCGGTGACATCCCAACTAGCTCAGCCTCTGTGCTCACCTCAAAATAAATCACCTTCTGAGTTAGGCTGTACCAACACCGACTGATGTTTTTCTCAGTGCCGAGGTTGTGGCTCCATGCGGCACGCACCGGGTGGTTTTAGCCGCACGCTGAGCTGGCAGCCACTGTGGCTGGCAGTGACCTGTGCTCTTTTTCTTGCAGTCCTGAGGGGTCCGGTGCTCCTCGGCTGGTGGGGAGCTTGATGGTTCTGGCTCCATGCTGTTAGAGTACCTTTCTGTCAAAGCATGAAAGAGAAAATAAATTTTTTAACAGACTCAGCTTTGGAGAAGCAGAAGGGAAAAATAAAATCACTAAAACTGTACTTATTCATGTAAAAAGAAAGGTTGTTACTGCAGCTGAAAATGTTTTTCTTAGAACTACAGGAGGCAAAATAGCTACACTAGCTACTATAGAAATGAAATTTAAAAATAACATTTAAAGAAGCTTAAAATATGCACGTGTACAAATATTAGACTGGATAGACTAAAGAGCTGGGCAATCATCAACCATGTGAAAATTAAGAGCAAGTGCAGGATTCTCCACCTGGGATGCAATAATCCTGGTCATAACATAGAAACTGAGGGATAAGAGGTTGGAGAGCAACCCCCAAAAGGGGTTTGAGTTAATGGCAAGTTGAATATGAGTCAACAGTATGGCCTGGCAGGCAAAAGAGACAACCCTGTCCTGGAGTGCACCAAGCATTGCATAGTTAGCCTTTCGAGGGAGGTGATTGTCCCACATGACACTGCACTGGTGTGACCCCACCTCGAGTCCTGTGTGCAGTTTTGGGTGCCACAATATAAGAAGGACATCAAACTGTGAGAGTATGTCCAGAGGAAGACAACCAAGATGGTGAAATGGAGGAAGGGCTGAGGTCACTTGGCTTGTTCAGCGTGGAGAAGAGAAGGCTGAGGGGTAACCGCGCTGCTGTGGGGACATCCCATCACTGAGGGGTGACCTCATTGCAGTCTACATGTTCCTCACGGGGCACAGCAGAGGGGGAGCTGCTGATCTCCTCTCTCTGGCAACTAGTGACAGGACACAAGGAAATGGAATGAAGCTGTGTCAGGGCAAGTTCAGGTTGGACATTAAGAAAAGGTTCTTCATTGAGAGGGTGGTCAGTCACTGGAACAGGCTCCCCAGGGAAGCGGTCACAGCACCAAGCCCGTCAGGGTTCTAGAAGCATCTGGAACACACGCTTAGCCATATGGCCTAGTTTTAGGTAGTCCTGCAAGGAGCAGGGAGTAGGGCTTGATCATCCTCATGGGTCCCTTCTGGCTCAAGATGTTCTGTGACTCTATGATTCTATGATTAGTGAATTCACTGACTATGGCTCTAAAGTTTCTAAATAGTGGGACTTTTGTTGTCTATGCAGCAAAGTGGTTAGCAATTTTGAACTTCAGAGATAACAGGGAGCTAATAGTTCTCCAGTACTCAGAAAAAAAAATCACTTAGAAAGATTTCCTGTTATTTGTTGTGTACTACTTTATTTAATCTTAGAGTATTGCTTTCAATGAGTCTGCACGGTAAAAAGGAATTACTTCTTGTTACGGTGCCTTCCATACAATTACAGATAATTCTTTCCTAAAGATAAGTTTAACTTAATTATCTCAATGAAATGGAGAGCACTATTGTAATTTTAAGAAAATTCTTCCGTAACTTCCAAAGTTTATTCCCTTTCTTCTCTTCTAAAGAATCTACATCAATCATTTGTATGTCATGGGTGGGATGTGGTTCACCAACACTGTGGTATTGGACTAGTTTCACAGGGAGAATTTGGGATGTGCTTGTGTTTGTTGGGCAGTGTTGTAGATCCTTCAGCCAACTCTGGGATTTAGCACATCTCCATTGGGTAAAAGCATATCAAGCAACAATATTAACTCCACTTTTAGAGGTAGAGTACTCTGCCTCTAACAAGATTAATTGTTTTAGACTCGGCTCTGCACTTGATACAGTGGTGTTGTGGCTAGGAGCTAATTACATGCTTAATTCATACTTACACTTGAATAAGCATTATGAATAAGCATGTCTTTTCTGGTTTTATTAACAGAGAATCATCTGATGGAGATGCTCTGTGGATGTTCAGTCCTGTGCAAAAAACAGAAGATGATTCCTGCTTTTACACAGTAGACTAGTGCTAGAACACTCCAGTAGAGAAATTTTGAGTTTAACTCCCACCTCTAAGGAAGCATGAGGCTAGATTCTGTGAAGCTTTCCTTTCCCCTGTGAAGGAACCCCCATAGTTTAAAGCCAGTTACATATTAGTTGGAGAAACCACACAGTTCTCTCTTCAACTGAAATATTTTTCCCTACTCCTTGAGAAAATGTTATATTATAAACTAAAGGCACTGCACATCATCCTTTTGAAAGAAAGGACTTCTTTTTTTCCCTTGGAGAGGGAATTTAGATGCCCATCTATAAAGAAAAGCTCAAAGATATTTATCTCTTCTTGAGATTTATATCTAAATCCCTGAAAGTGTCTCTGGTACTTAAAAGCCACATTTTGCCTCACTATTAAAACTACAGATTCCTTCTTCATTCACTTCTCTACTGTGAATCTTGCAGCTACTAGTTTGAGTCATTTTTTTTTATAACCGGGTATCTTCACTTAAAAGGATCCTTATCTTGTCTCAACAACACGTATTTCTTTTATGCTTAAACCCACACTTATTAATCCAGGCAAGAGTTCCAAATACATTTCTATGACTGCTTCCCCTTGGTCATGGAAAAAACCATGTGTTCCAGACTTTTCATTAAAGAACTTGCCCTATGAGGCTTTTGAGATGTTTAAATATATGGGGTTCTTTATAGGTAATTGGACAAGTCGTGTTCGATTGCATTCCAAATAATAGACCTGAAATAAACAATAGAGAATAGTTGTAGAAGCATAAAAATATGCATGGAAAGGCAGAGCTGACTTTCACATCCAATACAGTAGGGAGATTTGGATAGGGAAAAGTTGTCTTCTGAATCAGGAGAGAATGCTGTAATTCATTTATGCTGGATCTTAATCCTTCCTACGTCCTTATAAAATGCCTTCTCTGGGATGGCTTTTATTTCTTTTATATGGTGTATTTGTAAAAGGCAATTTGTTCCAAAAAGTACTATTCAAATTGCTCCAAAGAGGGAAATTTCCAGAATAAATATCATGTGCTATTTCTATGTGGAAAAAGCGCTTTGCTTGTACATATGTAAACTAGAAAAAAGAATTTGTACTTACTACATAAGGCAAGTCAGATTGCCTATTTTCTTAACTGTCTGACCAAATGGAGGTGAAATTTTAATTATTTCTTTTTTGTTTCTGAAAACAGAATCTAGGTTACTTCCGTATCTGCAAATAACGTGCAAACAGTAGGACATCTCTGACTTCTAATCAGAAGTTACTTCTGATATTTTTTTACTGCTTTAAAAGCAGACAGGTATTCTACCAAAACAGCAGATTCGGGGGCTAAGTTGGAGATCAAATAAAGAATTGCTTGTCAAAAATAGTACAGAAGAGAGGGTGGAAGAGTGAAATTCATTCACCCACAGCTACAGTGCATATGGCTGTTCATGATATATTTCTTTAAGCACTCTGGTGGGGAAAAATGTTCATTCTGCTTGTGGACCAGGAATAAATTCCAGAAGATAAAGGACAGAAACAAAAGTTAGTAGAAATGTCCTAAATGTTGCATGACTCAGACAATCAGATGAGAAAACTCACGGTGAGGATTGCATGTCTTTTAAATCAAGACACAATGCTTATGACGATTGTTTGATTAAAAAAAAAAAAAAAAAAGAAAAGAAAGAAAAAGGCACCTCTAAAAGATGCATTTCACAAAGCTCTTTATGTTTTTTGAACCATTCTGTAACAATTTTTAGCTCAACGCTCCTCATTCAGAAAGAGGATATAGATCGGATTTTATGTCTTGAAACTTTCCCCCTTGTATGTAGGAAAATCCAGTCTGAGGGTATTTCAATACTGTCCAGGCAGGCATAGGCAGAGCTGTAGCCCTGAGCTAAGGATTCCTTCCTCCCGGGCTGCCTCCTCAGCAACAAGAAAACACCTTACGCGATCCTGCTGGTGTGCTAGAAATTGATGTCCACCCTCTGGTCACTTCCCGTCACCATTTGAGAAAATCTAGTAAAGTGTAATTCAGAAAAGCTAGTAAAGAGAAGCTGGCAACAAGCCACTCTATTTAAGCAGTATGAAATGCTGATCACAGGACTGGGAATGTAGCTGCACGTCCTCTGTAAGGTAAAAACTCTTACTGAGAGCTCCAAAAAACCCCTCCATAATCCTTAGGGTAGGACTGAATATTTGTATCAAGAGCAAAGCCTTATTAAAAAAAAAGTTCATTTTCTTTGACTGCTTGAATATAAATACTTTTATGGTCAAGCGGTCAAATTACTTATTTGCAAGCTATGATTCCCAGTGCTTGCGATCAGGCCTCTGGGTGGATTTTTGGGCCAACCCAATGACTTGTAAAAAAGTATTAAAAGCATGAAATAGGATATGAGATTTTTTTTTTTCCTACAGTGGGTGAAAAAGGCTCTTTTTAAATAACGAGACCTGTAAGGCTACTCTGTGCTGCTGTGCTGGGAAGGGGAAAGGAAATGTGTGCTCTCTTCCTCTGTTACCTAGCTTTCATAGCAACAAAAAACAGGCTCACGGGTTAGGGGGAAGCTGTGGAAGGACTGAGCGTCAAATCTTCATTCTTTCTTTATTTCCAGAGCGTAGGTAACACCACGTGCAGTCAACATGTTCTTCTGATGTCCCTGTGCAACCCACACGGTTTTCTCATCATGAAGAGGCAGTTTATTTTGACGCATGCCTGGAAACACACAAAGCAAAGTTTGTTAATAAAGGTACGATGATGCAAATGTGTATGTAAATGTGGGTAAAGAAGTAACTTTTTTTTCCCCAAAAATGTCTTACAACAAAACGAAAATGGAAACGTTCCCTGAGGATGCTTCAGGAGGGATTTAAGATGCTTCAGGTGTTTGAGATTTTTTTTTTTTTCCTCTTGATAGACAGAAAAATAAACACCATTTCTTTTATTTTAGGGACCCCTTGCCCAGCGGGAGCCCTATCAGCTGCCGGCAAGAGATGTGGGACTCATAGGGATGAAAGAAAAACAACCATGACCCAACTGCTGCAACATTAGAGGGAGTTACCAAGCGAAACAGACAAGTTCCTGGAGAACATCAGGTGGATAAAAAAGGTGAGCTGTTATTAGCACATTGTTGCCATGAGGGAGCATGACAGAAAGATGCAACGTAAACAGCAAATTCTGCACGGGGAGGTGGCGGAGCACTCACCTGACGTGCAAAACCTGGGTTTGCAGCCTCTCCTCTGCCCCACGGACTCCCCCGGCAACGTCAGCTCAGCCCCTCACCAAACGCAAGACACAGGTACTCCTTCGGGTGGGAAAAGTGCAGCAAAAAGGGAGGAGCAGCACGTCTAGAACCACGTGCATTGCATGTGGCAGAAGCTGGGAGAGAGATCTTGTGGGATTCGTATTTAGCCAAGACATGTAATAATTTTAATACACCAGTTTTGCAAATGACATCCCCTCCTCCCAGTCCGTTGCTGCCTTTTGTTGCTCAGGTGGTTGAAATCTTTGTCTGCTGTTCCTGTCCTGTTTTATCTTATGCATTTATTTAGTTTTATTTTTCAAGATGTGATAGGAAGGGATTTAAATGAGAAGTGCTTTTTTTGCGTTTATTTCCATGTGATTGTTTACTCTCTATGTGAATGTAAAGTATTGGCTGTACTGTTGCTTTTTAGAACTCAGAAATGCTAAGGAAATATTAATTACAATAAAATTCTGTCTTTAATAAATTCCTGCATAGGTTTGACTACTTCAGACCATTAAAAAAAAAAAAAAAGAGAGAGAGAGGGAAAAAAAATAACCCAACAAAAAAAGAACCCCCCAAAGCAATCTGTCAAGACACATTGCTGAAGTTGCATTATCCATTATGACAGCTCCTCCCTGGCCAACATTTTACATTGTTATGATAATTTGCTCTGCAAAACAAGTGTGTGGGCACATACGGCATCCCATTATTTCTTTTGCTTTCTTGGAGTCAGACCCTGTTATCACAGGTGCATTTTCTGGCTGCCTCCTCCTCCTGCGTAAATGAACACTGGCACCGACCCACCCCTGGGAAAAGCTCACCGCCTCTTCCTTGCAAATGTTATGCGGTGCAAAGGACTCCCCTGCAACACATGGCAATTCTACCCTTTTGCATTCAAGTCAGTTGTGCAAGCAGCCTCAAGTTGCCTGTAATTGCCCAAACGCACGCTTTACAACCATCCTGCAATTAATTGCAGCTTAGTGTGCAATTAAACCTCCTTCTGCCAGGTGCTCTCACGTCAGGACCATACTTCACCAGCCAGGGCACAGGCGGATCAGCCAGGTTTTGGGAACTCTCTGGTTTCTCACATCCTGCTCACAGATGATCATGGCAGTCAACAGATACTGGCATTTTCCTCATCAGCACCATTAAAGGAGAGATCATGGGCACATATGTACTGTGATAGGGCTTGCATAATTCATTAAACCTTTTCACATATAGCCTACTCTTGGTACGCTATCAATCCTCACTGCTGAGCGCAGTCTGCTCCATAACTGTCTGACAAACTCCTCTGCAGGAACACTGATGGCTGATCAACAAATGCTTTTAAATGTAGGAGTCAGAATTAGTCAGATTTCCAATAGCACCCTGTTCTGGCAGAACCTCTTTCGTGGATGTGACTGTGAAATGAAGGAATGGGGCAAGGTTTATTTTGGGGAGGTGGCCTGCGCAGGCGCCCCTGGTGACCACATCACTGCATGATAATAGTCTCACCGTTCTTTGCTTTTCTGTCTTCATCAGAGCCACAAATCAGCAAACATCTCCGCTGTTTTAGACCACACCTGCAATTCCATTGCTGTCTGCATCCAGCAGATGTGCATTTCTTAATAAAACACACAGTAAGTAGGTCAGACCAACAGGATGTTATCAGTTTGTTGCTGACACCGCCTCAGACATTGCATATTTCCTTTTCACCGATGAGTTATAAAAGCTAGAATATCTCCCAAACATGGAAGCAATCCCTTGTCAGTGATGCTACTGATGATTTTCCAAGCAGAAGTGCATTTCTACATGGGCTTACAGGAGACAATTTGTGCACCACGCTTTGCAAAGTAATTGAGATGGCCAGTTAGCTCAGAAGCTCAGTGTAGTGTGCTGCTGTAGAGCCTACAACTCCAGCCCAGACAGTTTCTTGGTTCCTCTTTTGCTGAGTTTTAACTCTAATGAAGCCATATGCTGCATAGACTCACACATATTCGTATAAAGTCCAAAGTTTCACTCTATGGTCTACAGGAATAAGGATTTGTAGGTGTCAATCTGTGCTTCAGTACTGTCCTTTGAGGCCGGAGTGTAAACTACACAAAATAGACAGGATCCTGTATCTCAAATGCATTAGATGTTCAAAATGGCTGATAATGTATCCATTTAAATGACTGATTGCTAAAAATAAGTCCTAAAAGTCACTACAAACACTCTTTCTTCAGAAACTTATGCTATTCTCATGAGGTAATCCTTCATCTAGCGTGAAGATGATGAAGTCTGGGAATCATAAAAACAAAATGCAGAAACTGCCTAATACAGAAATAATTGGTTTATAAATCTGACATTCTTTAAAAGGGAGTAACACATCTTCAACACTATTCAAAGAATAAAACACGAAGTCTCAAAATCTTGCCAGCAGTTGGTTAGGTGCTTGTATCTGCTGTCTGATAGGTATTTAGAAGCCCCACCCCTCCATGAGTTTAAGAGGAGGCAATGAATATTAGAGAATAAATATTTGTTGATTATTAAATACATGTAAACATATCCAGCTCAGGAGGATCTGAGATACCTTCTTTCTCTGCTGGGACCTGAATATGATATTGTCCTCTAAGGCAGATGGGGCAAAGGGTGCTTCTTTCTATGTTTTGAGAAGGATTTATGGTAAGTGAAAATCAAGCACCAAAGCATCAAGAAAAACAAAGTTGTTATTTGTGTTGCTGGCTTGCGTGGTAAGGGAGCCAACCAGAGAGCAGAGGAAGAGGAAGCGAGCCCTGTATAAAGAAAAGCATAGCTGAAAAAATATAGCTGAGTATTTTTTAACTCCACAGAATGTAAGAAGCAAGACTGATGAATGACTCCCGAAGTTTGCAGTGGACCTGGAGCATATCTGCCACTTCAGGCACATGCTGCCTAAAATGATTTTCCAAAATATGAGCTTTCATTTGCATATCTATGACGTGAACACATTTTCCTGGTTTCTCAGGCAGCAAACTGGCTCTTTTCTCATGTAATTAGTGTCTTTTCATATCAGTTAAGCAAGCAGATGGTCACACAGTTTGTACACACAGATTTCCAAATGTTCCTAGTGTTTGACTCTTGTTGATGGTCACAATCAACAACACCAAATAGGATCCTCTCCAAATTGTGATAAAGCAAAATGACCGTTAAGTTGGATCAAAGGCAGTTATTCATTTAGGTTTAGTAGAGTGTTCATTATAGTCTTTATAGTAATACACATTATATTACATAAATATGAGCACTGTGTTAATAGCCCAATTCTGCAACAATTCATTCAAAGGAGCAGGAAAAAACTTCCAACTGAGATATCTCACAATGAGACTGCCCAACTTGGGACATGCCATTTGCTATAGCAACGGGGTAATGGTAACTACTACCCTGTGGTGACTGCATTTCATAAAGGATGGACAAACTAAGGGGTACTAGAAATCATCTGGGTCCCGGTCAAGCTTGTCATATGAACCAATAGTTGTGTTTTAGAAAAACTCTTTTCTAGATAGTTCAGTCTTATTGTTTTTTGAAGTCAGAGTTAAAGGTATTTCTTCTTTCAGGATAGGTATTTATGTTGTTTTCTCTTGTTACAGGGATACTCCATAGCAGTAGAGGCATAGGCATTCGATTAGAATGTCAGTAGTCTGTAGTTGAAAATATATATATTTTTTTATATATATATATATATTACAATCTCTGAATTTTGTTGAATTTTTAAGACTTGTAATATACAAGTAAAAAAAAAAATTCCTTTATGCAGTTTTTTTGGCTATAACTCCCAATAATTCTCCCTTGGAGTCAATAAAAAATCCAAAGGCTTTAGGAACATAAGAAATCTCCCTCTTGGTGAAAACAGTGATCCAGCTAGCCTTCCACACTGTTTACAGAAGTAGCAACATGAGATGTTATTTAATGAGACTGTATGATTTTGGTTTATATCTTGGTTTTAATGATTAATAGAATGCATTAATAAATCAAACAGCGTTTCATATGTGAGAAAGGAGCAAGAAAATTATTTAAAGTGAGAAGACAGAATTACTTTTGCCTTCCCACCAGCTACTTATTCCCTCAGTAAATGTATAGATATGTGTAAAAAAAATATGGGCCTTGTTGAATTCTGGAAGTGCAAAGTCTGAAAATAGTCAGCAAAACCATGAGAAAGTACAACTGCATTCACTGAGCGTCGTCTGGAACCGGCAGGTAATTCTATTTCCCTCCAGGAACGTGTGGTGAACCTGAAGCATTATTATGAACTCCACACACAATCGGGGTCACGGTGATCCTGAAAGAAAATAATAAAAGAAAATCACCAGGAACAGCGGTGAGACTCTCTGTCTTCATTCCTAACAGGTTTCCTATCTCTTTCCCTTGTTGTTAAAGCACAGCCAAGGCATTACTTATTCTGACCCGTACACCTGCATGCAGTCAGAGCCTGCTTTGAACACACGCTCTGGGCACACACAGGCACCCTGGAGCACCACTCTGTCAACTCTCACTGCTGCTCCCCTTCCCTCTCTGAATCCCAAATGAAAGGAAAATGCTGTTGTCCTTCTCAATGATGCTCGACCTATTCCTCACATTGCCTAAGTCATCCTGCCCCTGCAACAAAAAAAAAAAGAACCCCACATTCAAAAAGGGCAAGGACTGCAGTGAGGTTCTCCTAGGAGCTTTTTGGAGTTGTTAGTTTTGTTTTGCTTTACTTTTGCTTAGGAAAAGGTCAAAGAGGAGTACCAAATGGAGTATTTTCCACAAGAGTGAAGAAAAGGATAGGACTGTAAATGCCTTGTCTTAAACGCCAATGGAGAAAGCAGAGCACATGGTTGCATGAGAGTGGTGGTAAAAGTAGCGTTATTGATGTAGTTGTGGTAATATCACAGTTGAAGACCATAAAGAGAAACTGGAGCTCCTTTAATCTAAAGATCTTTCCCCCTACCCAAAGACCTAATTCTGATACAGATAGGTAGAAGTGAAAGAATGGTTTCACTAATATGTGGCTGTGTGTGAGAAATGTTGTTTTGCCAAATACTCATCTCACTGAGTCACAGCAAGCACAGGCTTGCTGATTATGTTGTCATCTGCCGTGAGAAAAGAGCAACACAGAAGGCAGCTGGTATCTAGCATAACAGCCAGAGAGTGAACAGAAATGCTCTAGAGTGCTGTTTAGAGCAGAATATTCAAAATCACCTTTTGTAGGAGCTAATGTCTCATCACTGCCTCTCTAGGGAGAGCCGAACAAGACTAGCTTCCTAAGTCAGATGTTCTGAATCTTTATTGTAGTTACACAATACTGGGAACACCCTCGAGACCACATTAATTCACAAATCCGTCTCTTGCCTCTGCTGGTCAGTGACTGAGAAGAAGATATCTCATGGTGTTTGTATGAAGCAGATGTTTTTACCTTTTCTCTGTTGCTGCGGAGTTGTTCCTCTCATGTATTGTCTCTCCTCTCTCTGGCTGCAGTTGCTGTTCATAGAATCATAGAATGGTTTGGGTTGGAAGGGATCTTAAAGATGACCTAGTTCCAGCCCCCCTGCCGCAGGCACAGATACCGTCCACTAGACCAGGCTGCTCAAAGCCCCATCCAACCTGGTCTTGAACACCTCCAGGGATGGGGCACTCATAGCTTCTCCGGGCAACCTGTTCCAGTGTCTCACCACCCTCATAGTGAAAAATTTCTTCCTGATATGTCATCTAAATCTACCCTCTTCCAGTTAGAAGCCATTACCCCTCTACATGTCGCTTGTAAAAAGTCCTGCAGGGGACCCATGCTGGAGGAGGCTGTTTCTGAAGGACTGCGCCCTGTGGAAGAGACCCACAATGGAGCAGCTGGTGAAGAACTGCAGCCTGTGGGAAGGACTCACACTGGAGAAGTTGGTGAGGACTGTCTCCTGTGGGAGGGAACACAAGCTGGAGCAGGGGCAGAGTGTGAGGAGTCCTCCCCCTGAGGCAGAGACAAGGTGTGATGAACTGACCACAACCCCCATTCCCCGTCCCCCTGTGCCACACGGGGGGAGGCGGGAGAGAAATGGGGAGTGAAGTTGAGCCCAGGAAGAAGGGAGGGCTGGGGGGAAGGTGTTTTAAGGTTTATGGTTTTTTTCTCATTACCCAACTCTGATTTGATTGGTAATAAATTAAACTAATTTGCCCAAGTTAAGTCTGTTTTGTCGGTGACAGTACTGGGTGAGTGATCTCCCTGTCCTTATCTCGACCCACAAGCATTTTGGGCTATTTTCTCTCCCCTGCCCAGCTGAGGAGGGGAGCAACAGAGCAGCTTTGGTGGGCACTGAGCGTCCAACCATGGTCAACCCACCACATCAGCTCATAATATTCTTTAAATCGCACTCACTGAGTTAATTTGGAAACTTTGATGCCTTTGAAAGGCAGAAGGATTGATGAAATAAAGAAACAAAAAAAGAAATTATAAATTAAAAATTACCAAGAGAATAACTGTACAATTGTACAATTGTGAGTGATGGATAATGGTTAGCTCTTCAGCTGCTTTGCCACTTTATGTTTCCTAGAATGTCCTTTCTGCTGTTTTGTGACGACTATTTCCTTTGAATTACGTAGTTATCGTATGAGACTTTTGACCAGTCTTCACACAGATACTTATTCTTATCAACAATGGGTGAAGTTATAGTTTTAAAAAGTCAGAAATGGCAAGCAGAGTAGTACTGATTACTTGAGAACAAAACTGCAATATTTTTTAGTCTTTGGTTTTATAATTTTCTTTTGCAAGCAATTATCACAAAGAACTTTATGTATTACAGCAGACATTATACACTTCATTACTGTAAGCTAAAGGAAAGATCTTATGATGCAAAAATGTATGCTGCTAAGTTTTCTAAAGTGCCTGATGATGTATTTTGTCAGAACCCATGTTTTTAAAAAAAAAAACAACATTGAATCTAATGCTTCAAAACATAAAGCAAGGTATAATCATTTATCACAAAGAAAATGAAATGGAGGATCTGTTGTACAATATTTCCAAATTCTGGGGTCTCTCCCTTTTCTGAAGTCATTTAGAAATGCCTTTTGTTGAGCATGATGTAAATATATTTGCGTGTACTGTGGTTTGATAACTCTTCCCAAGTCTCACAGCAGTTGGATCCCTCCCTTGAGTCCAAGATCCAGTGTGTGCCAAAGCCCGTTTTCATGCCTGAGATTCTCCATCAGGGGAACTGGCTGCCTGACTTAAACTGTAGGGTGAGCCAAGAAATGCTCATTGCAGATAATTGGAGGATTTCAGCTTGAGGGCAAACATGAAGTCAATATAATCAGCTCATAAATTCATAACAGCATCTAAACAACTCCAATTTGAGAAGTCTAATAGAAATCTATTCCCAAGGATACACACCATTTTATAAGCTTTACATTTTTTTTTCCTGTGAAGTCAAGGGAAAAATAGAGATAGAATTTTGTTTTTATAATAATCTTATTCCAAAAAAATAACTACATGTCCCAGTTAGAATTCATCTTGGCATAAATACAACTCCAAAGACTTCAAGGACCTCCACGGTAATCAGGTGATTCAGCATCAGCTCCCAAGCTCCAACAATAAGGAAAGTATGTACATATAAAAGAGAATAATGTTAAAAATAAAGAAAAATATTAATGTAGATGAGTTATATTCAATCTCGCGAATCTGAGAGAAACATGAATTACTATTCAGCATTTGCGAATCATCAGTGAGAAGCAGGTGTGTGTAGGAGCAGGCACTACCTACTGGATTTACAGGCAGTTAAAATATGTTGGGGAAAAAAAATTAATTTGAAGTAGAACGGAAATAAATTTTAAAAACAATGACTGATATGGGATTTCTTGAGGAAAAAAGAGAAAGAAAGTGGAGGTGGTAAAAAGAGGTGAAACCTACTACGTTGGTACAAATCTTTATTGGGCTGTGCCTGTGAGCAGAAAAGTTAATGAGATAGGAAAAAAGCTCAGTATTTCAGTGCTGTGAGACAACGGCAAACTCCCCAAGCAGATGGGTCATCAATATAAAGATTAAAGTCTTGGACAATCAAACAGTTTTCAAAAGAACACCTCAAAGTTTTCAAAAGATGAAAAAATTCTGTAGTAATTGATCCAACCAGCTTCAGGGTGCAATAACCATTAAGCATTAAAACAGATACAAGAAGTAACGCAAAGTTGCAAGTAAGATGCTCATATTTTTGTTTGTTCTTTAGTTTATTCAAAGCGATGTGTCAAGACTCTAGAAAAAAGTACATTTCAAAATGTTGCTAGATCATACTACTTCAGGATTTCAAAGCCATGTGCCATGATCTGCTTCACAGACCATGGCAGGGAATATTCCTGCAGGACAAGCCATTATGCGTACTCACTAGTTCCCATACTCGACCCCTGCTGTGTTGCATTAGTTTCAATTTACTGTATATCATGTGTAAAATTTAGGTGGTCTAGATGACTCTGACAAAGGGCTTCATCATGTTCATGTTGAATCAATGACTAATTAATTTACTTAATCTACTTGCTTAATTTTGAACACTAGAGCCTTGAACTAAGATTGACTTCCTCTGCTTGGACTTTTATACAGCTTTAACATTCGGTCTCCACCTATCTTGTTTAATAAATATCTGTCCTTCAGGAGAAACGTTGAGTCACTATGACTATGACAATAGCAATAGCTGTCAAGATTATATCCAATGCATTTCATCAGCCCTTCTTTTAACTAGACACTTTGAAATAAATTAGCATTGCCGTGTACCTGGAAGGAAATTAACTGATTTCTTCAAGGTCAATTTGTAGAATGAATTGACCACCAGTTCTGGTGGAGCTGACTTTGATTGTCAGTATTTGGACTCTGTGTATCCCATATCTTTCTTTGGCTTGACAGTTCAGAGGACAGCTATGAGTTTTGTAGCAGGTTAGTGAATAAAAGCTAAAATACTTTAGTAATCTGAACTGTAAAATTCATTCTGTAAAAACATAGGGTTCGAAAAACCTCTTAAAGCATGGTGTTCAATTCCTTGCCATGGTATATAGTCTATCTCAAATTTATCTCTGTTCTTGAATACGGAGGAATTTTCCACTAGTGTTCCCTAAAATTTCCTGGGTTTTTGGGACCATTGATCTAATTCCAAGCTTAAATACCATCATCAATTGTCCTTTGTCCTTTGTCCTTGTGCAAATGTTGGGCCAAATTTTGTTATGCAGTTTAGCTATCGTGTCTTACCTTTTGCCTTCTGAAGTACCTGTACAGAGGATTTTGTCTGATTTTATGTCTATTTTCGAATTATGGACAGGTAAATCTTTTCTCAGTGTCCTGTGATCTAATTCTGCTGGGCATCCTAGCGGCTTTTTTGCACCTCTTTGAATTTGATCTTCTTTTCCTTAAACCTTCAACCAGAACTGAGCTCAGTGTTCATGTTTTTTTCTAGATCGTGTACTAGTTATTAACAGTTGGATGACAAACAAATCTCTCTATTCTTCTACTGGGTTTTGGCTTCTAGGTTTGTAGTATATATTCTTGTTATTAGACCCCAATTAAATTGCTTTCCATTTATAAGTTTCATTCTTTCTGCAATTTCAGTTTTCACAACCACACAGTACTGCCCATGTTTCAACATATAATGGGTTTCCCAGGGACTTCAATAGCTGTGCAAAATCCAGTTGCGAGTTATTGATTTTGATGACAAGATGACTAACATAAATCAATAGAATGAACAGAAAGCTGGCACCAAGAATAAGAAATTCAGGTTAAAATTCCAACCTTGAAATGAAACAAAATGGTAGTGCAAAATAAAATAGAGCACTTAATTTTTTACAGTTTCCTGAAACGTTTTTGTTGCAAGCTTCGTTTAGATTGTAGACATCTTGGTTTCAAGGATTAAAAAAAAAAAAAAAAAAAAAAGATAAAGAAAAAATAGATAACTTCTAAGCAGGTTTATTTAAAGGCCTTTGCAAGCATTTTCTTCAGTGAGAATTTCTGAAGTTTCTTGCACTGATTTAGATAGTGATTATCTACCCATATACTTAAGATAAATGGTGCTTTAGGTATTTAAATGCATGATTATACACTTCCTGGGTGGATAAAAGTGTTTATAAAGTTTCTCTTCAGTTCAAATGTTTTCTAGAACTATTTCACTGATTTTATTTAGGGATTTATTTATTTTTTTTTTTTAAACAGAGTGATTTATGACAGTGTTGTTAAAATGCATGCTGTAAAGCAGCAATCCAGACTTAATGTTTTCCCTGGGCTGCAGTCTTCATAATCTCACAGAATCTAGCTACAGACATCTGTAGAAGTTGAAAAATTGTTCCTGGACTTACTTGATAGCATTAGTTTATGAAGGACTTTCAAAGACATCAATTTAAGTCCAGTATTCAGGAATTTCCAAATAACTGACATATATTTAAAACTGATATTGCCTTAGGTTATTTTTTTCTAGGTTAACCATGGTATTGTATAGGGAATATTTCTGCAAGATTTGTTAGGAACTCTTTGCATTTTGAGTGTTATGAAGTTTCTTTAAAATTTTGTTCCAGCAAAACCAATAGCAGAACTCTTATCAAGTCCTGAATTAAAAATATCTATTTGTCACTTTAAAGTATTATTTGTCATGTCTTTTTGTAAAATGAGAGCAAAATTCATTAACTCAAAGTT
Source organism: Rissa tridactyla (assembly GCF_028500815.1). Classification (NCBI taxonomy): domain Eukaryota; kingdom Metazoa; phylum Chordata; class Aves; order Charadriiformes; family Laridae; genus Rissa; species Rissa tridactyla. The sequence continues at coordinate 6,794,683 of NC_071497.1, forward strand.
ATGGAATTTTTTTAAACCGCTGTGGTTTACCAGAGCTCCTAGAAAAGAGTTGTAGTTTCAAAGAATCAAGTATTAGTTTGGGAGACTAAATTTGTGTTTAGCTTTGATTTTTAGGAATTTTTTGTGTCCTTAACTGGCACCACTCTAAATACCGAAGAAAATGTGCCATTCATTATTGATCTTGTATGCAAAGATAGGACGGAAGATATGCTGGATTGCAATATACCTCTTGAAGAGCTGGTCAAGGCATATTACTGCTTGATCCATAGATGTTCATGCAATGCAGCTAGGTTTAGCTAGCAGTCTTCACCGTAAAGCACAAAATGTTACATGTACGTCTTATCCTTGTTGTGCTTTTACTGAGCTTCATTTCAAGCTGTGTGATCAGGACTATGCATTGATATGGAAATGAAGCAAACGCGATTTGATATATCATCTTTGTATCTTTTTCTTTCATTCTCAGAAATGAACTTTCTTTTCCACTGAATTATCACCATTGCAAAATTTTTCGTGTTTCAGATAAGAGCTCTATTAACATTAGGCTATGGAGCATAAATAACAAACATTTATAGAACTATGTCTTTATGAATCTTTTTGTGTTTCTAAAAGACACAGTAATTACAGAGACAGTAACAGTAATTACAGTAATTACTATGGGGCGATAGTTCAAGCACTGGGGACTATACCCAAAATAGTGGTCTGCTACCATTGGACAGTCATAGGTTTGGGAGTATCTGGTGCTGCTTCAGAAAATACAGTCCTTTCATCCTCAGTTTGGTTCTGATTCCTTTTTAGAGGGAGAATCTCTAAATGCTGGGTAGTGTGCAGATTTGTACACAATATAGATGAGACTACATATTATATGTAAAAAAGCCGAACTGTGGGAATTCTTTGAGAGGTGCTGGGGACAAGGAGGTACCATAAAATTATAAGCCTATTGCTTTCCATTTTTAAATTGAGATATATTTAAATTAGTCCTAAAATAATGCTATTCATCTCTAGTTCCTTCCTAATAATGAGACAACCAATTTTGGAATATGAGTATATCCTACTTAGAAAATAAAAACCTAACTTTATTTGTCCAAACATTCCAAAGGAGTTAGGTAAACTTCTTTTAAAGGCTTTCTGGTGTTCATAGCTTCACAATATCTTTTTGGTTTTTTTAAAGATTCCTTCCATCATCTCTCACTTTCATTTTCAGAGAGCAGTTACTTCTGCTGAAAGCTGTGCCAGCAGAAACACACATGATCTTTTTTCTAGAATGGACTTTCTGTGTCATTTTAGGACGTGGTCTGGCATGGTATTTTCACACACTGTCAGAAATAAAACCTCTTGGACTATGAAAAGCATGCAGCATTGTTCTCATTCTGATTAAGCTATTGAGGCCAACAGCAGCAGGGCTTGGTCAGTATTGAACGCTTTGAAAAATGCCTTCTAAACATATAAATGAAGCATGTAGGATTTCTAGGTTATCCTACTTCTTTTGTCCATATAATATAAAGGTTTGTGCAGTTATTTTATACTACAATAAATACTAGCCTTAGGTATAAATACTTAAAATGTTCCCAAAGCAATTAATTTGCTGTCATCGCCTCATAGCAAAAGACAGCTTATAGTTAATAACAATGTCCGTTCAAAAAAGTGACACTGCATTAATTAACACCAAGGTGAAGGACACTACCATAAAGATGGTTGGAAAATGTAGTCAGAAGGTAACTCACAATCCACTAACTGAAGAAAATGTTAATGCTCATTTGATCGTAGTTATGGTCTATATTCAATAATTAAGACAAGTTGGCAAAAATTATTTAATAATGCAGTTATCTGTGCTCCTGTGGAAGAATTCCCTAATTAAAAGTGTAACGGATAGAAACCATGCAGACCGTAGAGTTTTATTACTTTTTCTTCTAGGATAAACAAGATTAATTACAACATAAATGTAACATAATTAATAATTTAATTTGTCCAAGGACATTTTTCATCAAATTACTCCATTTAGTCATGCAAATGAATAGGCAACATTTTAAATATTTACCTTTAATAATGTCTATATATTTTTCTAAGGAAATCTATAGCAAAACTGACGAATTTTTAGTCATAGAGATAGAAAAGATCAAGTGATTTACCAAGCCTAAAAAAATGGTGGTAAATGTGTATTCCAGGTATTCCAGGCCTTTCACCATATAAATTGTTCCTTTTCTACAGAGCTACACCAGCATTTGCGTCTTAGTACCTGAATAAAAGATTGTCAAAATTTAGGACACATTTCCCACGAGCTCAGAACAAGAATGATAGCATTAATCGTGCAATCGTAATTTTTACTAGAGCACAGTTGATATGTTGTGGGAAAAGTAACTTTATGTCAAAAAATCTGGAGTTGAACTGTTTTGTGTAGGAGTTTTTTGTATGCTGTGGAAACACGTTGGGATCAGAAATCTATTGTTTCCTCCAAATACAAGACATAAGTAAACCAAACCTGAATGACCAAGTGACAGCTAAGAATTACGAGCAGCAGATGGCAGTAGGTTATTTATTATTTTTACACTGTGTTGCAGTCGATCTGTGTTTCAGCCTATCATTTATAGAAATTGCAGAGAATATGTGCATATTAATTAATGCGTGCTCTAAATCCTTTTTTATTGTTTACCACTGGCATATGCATCCTGTCTCCTCATCCTGGCATTGGAACTTCTCAATGTAAAAATACAGGGAAAGCGATCTCACTAATAACGTTGTGAGATCTGGCTTTGCCAGAGCCGTTGTATATGCCTTTATAATCTCTGCTTGTTGCTACCTTTTATATGATAGGTGTCTGCACCTGTCTTACAAAGCACTTTCAGAAGTTAGAGGGGTAATATAGGACACGTCTTTACTTCAGGAAACTACTGTGCCATAAGTAGCATCACAAATACAGATGGATCAGAGCTGTTGTTAACAGCAGCTACAGTAGGTGGAGAAAATAAGTGACTGGAACTAATATGTCTGAGAGGAGAGCAAAGACGGTATCAATAATATAAGTGTATTTGTGGGAATGATACCAATTCACTCTAAACAGTCTTGCCCGATATTCCCCGCAATTTTGAGGAAATTACAGTGCTGCTCAAGACTTGTGTGATAATGCTTCATGAGACTATGCAATTCAACTATAGAATGGGAAAATAATGGTAGTCATCAGTAGTAGCTTACTATATAATAAATGTCTTTTTAAAGTCACGACTGCAGTAGGGAAAACATTAGAGAAGCATTGATTTTTGAAGTGTGACATTTTAATTAGATAAAGAAAATGCAGAAACTTTTCAAGGGAGGACAAATAGCATTTGTGCTTCATACCATTTCATGTAAGTATCATTTCTCTGTAATTTTGGTGATGATGGTATTTTTCATTATAGATAAAACTATTTCATTTCTTTCCATCCTCTTTAATTGCACGTGGCAACCTCTTTTGGTTATAGCTATTTGAGCAGAGCAGAATCTTAAAGAATTTGCAAAAGGAGGAATATCCAGGTCACACCTACCTGCTGACAAAAGTCTATGTTAGATTGAGTTTATGCTACATGTCTTATCATAAAGGATACTATGATCACTCTGATAAGGTTTCCAGTTAGAAATATGCTCTCTCTAAACTTTGGAGCACTTAATGAAAACTGAATGAAAAGGCAAAGTAGGACTTTAGCGGGGAAAGTTCTCATTGGTAACCACTACTCTTTAAATCTGTAGCTGTGTATTGCTTTTAAAGCCACAGGACAGTGTAGGAGAATCTGGTTTAAAATAGAGTATATTTGACACTCATGACTGAAAAAAGAATAAACGGTCTTGAAACCCAAAGTTTTCTTCTGAACACTAGAAAAACTATGACTTGATACGAATATATACCGGAAACAATAACTACTGTCATGGTTTGGGCCAGACTGACCACTGAAATGGACAAGGGATGCTTTCTCCAAACTCTTCCTTCAGGGAGAGAAAGATGAGAGAGGAGGAGAATTCTGAGTTTGAAATAAACTAAACTACTTCAATAAAATATTAGTAATAAAATAATAAAAAGAAAAAACAATAATATATTAGTAAAGAAGAAATATGTACAATGTATAGAAAACCATATTGAGGTCCCCAGATGATGATCACATCACTGGCAGGCACTGGGAAAGTCCCAGACTGGTCTCAGTGACAGATGGGAGCTGGATTCAGGAACGCATGGATCTGGATCAAAGGCAGGTGAACAGACAGAGTCCTCCTCAGACGCCAGCCATTGAAGAAAGAGAACCAACCCTTTGATCCCTGAGCATGGGGCAGATGGGATGGAATACCCCTGTTGGTCAGTTTGGGCTCACCTGTCCTGTCCAGTCCTCCATGGGTGCAACCCCTCTATGCTTTTCCGTTTCAGACCCTCCAATGGGGCAAATAACGAAATGAGCTGACCTTCGTTGTTATAGCAATAAGTATAAGCAAGAGCCTCTCTGTGTAACATTCCTTGGCATTAATTACAAACATCAGGCCTTATCTCTGATAGAAGTGGATACTATCTGAAAAAAATGCTGTTAATTTCAGAGGACAGTTAGTTAGAAGAGGCTTAGAGGCTTAGCTGAAAAGTAAAATCAGTAAAAAAAATGTTAGTTCTGTTTTACCTCAAACCAGGACAGCTACTAAGGCCAAATTTGAACTTGATGATATTAAGAGTAACGTAAATAAGTGAGGCTTTCTTCACATACCTGTTCCACATAATGATCGTCAATGCATCTATAAAGAATAATAATAATGTTTAATATATGAGGTACCAATCAAGTTACTCCTGGTAAACTATTTTTCATCTAAATGTGCAATTATTGGAATAAAGGCATTATATCATACAAAAGTCTGATTTTAATATAATATCCTGGATATTCAGTAACTTACTTTACAGACTGCAGTTTCATTTATTAGTATAGTTTAATGCTTGGTGAGAAGGGCTTGAATAGACCTTACTGCATGAAAACCTCTTTGATTTCCAGATATTAAAACAGATAAGTAAGATGTAAGGGATTTATTTTACTCAAGTTTCATTATCTGGAAAAAAGAGACTGCAAGTCCCTGATTCAGCCAAACAGCCCACATAGATGTTTAATTCAAAATGATTGCCCTCACTGAATTCAGTGGTCACAGGATATGATGAGGTGTGTGGCTAAGATGGTCCATGGGATTCAGTCACACAGACGAGAGATTACGCAATATAACAGCTGTTAAAGTTCAATGTGTATATTTGGTTTTGTAAAGAAGGTGAGTGTAGGTTCAAATCCAGACTCTTTGGCCAAGGAACACTTTCCTTGTTTAGATCACAGAGCATGAGGACTAAATCACGTCCCTCATCATGAAGAGCAACAGAGGTCACCGACTTGATGTAGAACCTCCGGAGGTCCGAAACCTCGTTCTCACATGGATGAGATTACTGCCAACACTAGATCAGATCACGTGGGCTTGTCTAGTCCAGTCTTGAAAAACTCCAAGCACTAAGAATATAAATAAACTGAACTATGAACATTTCATAACATACATTTATCTGTACACTCTTTTGAATATGATGTCTAACATTATGTTAGTTTATGGAATTAACTAGTGAAATGAAAAATTATATGCTGAAACATCATTTGATTTAACTCTGAGGAGAAAAAGGCATATGCTTCATTTTGTTAACTAGTATTATCAGAGCCGAACAACCAAACAAAGAAAATCACTTCGACTTTATCCTGTCTAATATTAAAATGACTATTTGTTTACCCTAAGCCATCAGGATTAAAAGCAGAATCAAGAAGGATGTTAATTTCTGAAATGTAATGAAGTTTCATTTGAGTTCCTAGAAATCATAGATTTCTGATGACCAGAAGTTCACAAATAACCTATGGATATTGGAAGCAAATAAGTTGGTCTGTAAGTTGAAGTATTATGATTGAGTAGGGCCCTATTATTATTTTTGCTTTTTGAATGTTAAAAGCAGTACTCTCTGATTACGTTAGATCTGGTTTCTCACAAATATTATTACTTGTTGCTCTTACTCATCCAGTTTAGAGTGCTCAGTATTAGAATGACTTTCTACTCTGATTTCTCTGAAGGTATGCAAACCTCCTCCACTTAACATGCAGTGTAAATGATCTGAAAGTACTGACAGCTTCATAAATAAAACTAAATAAGAGTGGAAAGTTATTTGTTGGAGATGATTTCTAATTGGATTTTAATTACACAACAGCCATATTTACCTATAGTTTTCCATAGATGTCCAACACGTTAAGTTTTACTAAACACAAATGTTCTCAAAAGGATTTCTTTAAAAGCTTAAACGTTCAAACTGGTGTTAAGACAAATTTCAAGTTTGCAGTTTACACAGTGTTTTGTATAAACTTGCGTATTGACATATTCAAGCCTCAGGAAAGAGTCAATATTAAATAATGGTGCAATCAAACAAACACACCTTGAATATTGTGGGCATACAAGCCACATATTTTAGTTTATTTTTTTGACAAGTTAATATGGGCAATACTGCATAAATTGTCTATTAGATCATAGTATTTACTATTTGCTTTTAATTTTATTTGAGTATGTTCTGAAATCTTTAATCAGAAAATAAAAATAGTATTACATATTACTGTAAAAATGAAAAGAGATCAAATTGTGAATTTTCAAGAAAAACCTATTTCATAATTATTATTAATCTCAAGTAATAATAAGTTGGACAGTGTGCCTCTGTGTGTGAATGCTTTGTGATATGAGGCACACAAGTGTAGACAATGCTTCTCATTCTCCAGGGATGTTGGCTTCTGATTTGTATTCAGATGGCCACATCCCTCTGGCTTTGCTGACTCTCATATTGGAATTAGGTACCTACATATCTCTGAGGAGGCTGTTGTCATTCATTTGAAGACAGGGTTGTCATCCATTGAAATAATCCCTATAAATAGTTCATTCAGGTTTCACCAGCCTGTTCCTCCTCTATTTTTTGCGAGCAGAGTTTTTCTCCAGGTACTCTAAGCTACTGTCCAAAGGTGGCATATAATTGTTAGTCAGACAGGATTTTGCTAGTGGAGGAAATCAGTCAGTTACAAGCTTCTGATAATAAAAGTGCCCCCGGCACTCAGGAGAGAGATGGGTGTTTTCGCACCTACCAGTGCTGTAATGCTACAGCCGTCCTCTCCTTGCCTGCTAGGACTGACGCAGACACCCACTCACACACTCTCCTCCATTTCTTGCAATTCTGCCACTAAAATGCCTCCCAATCTCACTGACTGGCTACCACGCATTTGCTGCTCACATTTCCTGTCATATCCTGAATTATTTTGTTATTTTCATTACTGTGTAACAAGCATACTTGTCTGTTAAATGTTCAGGAACTTTGAAATTTGTATGATGTTAAACTGAAACGTAAATGTTTTACGTTTTTATTCACAGTACTGCTGAAAGACAAAGAATATTTGAAAGCTTGGTTTGCCTTTTTTTTTTTTAAACTTACTAAATCTAACATTCTAATGTTGAGATTCAGCCCCTTTAGCTTAACTGTCCAAACAAAAATTTAAGTGTGGGATTTTAGCATGCTGTGCTTAGAAAACTAATGTCTTGCAGTAACGTTCAGCTTTTTCTGGAAAAAAAAAGAAAGAAAAGAAAAGACCAAACCAAAACATATTACTGACTGTAAGTGATCCTCCTTGTTTATTTATTAGCATTGTAAATGGATGTGGCATGCTAACATTTTTATTCACTTAAACATTTAAAGGTGTGCCTGAGGGTATGTTAATATCCAGCTGTAAGGGAAATCTAAGATAAAAGTTATTTGTAAAGTAGGAGAGACACTGGTAGTGAGCAGATGACACAGGATAGATGAAATGAGGTTACTGGCACTGGTAACAAACATATGACAAACACAGCTGCAGTGGTGGTCCGCAGCTGCAGGAAGATGGAAAGGTCCCCAAAGCTGAGGACATCTCCAAGGTCAAGGAGAAAAAACCATTAGCAACTGAAATGAGGAAGTCATTAATTCGGCAGAGGAGAGCAATTTCCTTGTGAAGGCCACAGAAAAATCCCGATTAAAATCAGTCAAGGGTATTGTTGTGTGCAAAATGATTTCTGTGATGGTAAAAGGGCTACTTCCTTGAGCCTTTTTCTTCCTGGGAACACAAAAATTAGAGAGGAGGTTTTTTTTGTAAAATAGATTGTCTTCAAGGTCAATGAGATTTTTAAAGAAGTTGTAGTTCTGTAACTTAATTCTTTCACTTTTTTTTATTTCTTGGGTTTATCATATCTACAACATTAAAATAGGGAAAAGGTAAACGCAGATAGGAAGATGCAGATGGAAGATGATGAGAAGACATTGAAGAAAGAACAGCCATTAACAACAGTCACAGTGAAAGAAAGATGCTAAAAAGAAGCATGTTGTAAAAAGTAGTGCAGTTCTATAAAACTGAGTGATACTTAAGCGAAGCAAGTCATGAGAAAGGTGTAAGTGAGACACGACTGATTGCAAAGATTACAACACAGGGAAGTGGTGTAAATAGGTCTATTTTGCATGTTCCTTTGATAACAGGTAAAAGTTGGACAACATTTCAGCAACAGAGAATATTTCAACAACATCAGCCCACATCAGTGGGCTGATGTGCCCTGTGTACATAAAACAGGAGGGAAAAAAAGGAACCGACGAGGCAGTGTTAGAAGGGAATGTATAAGAGAGATAATACGTGCTTGGGGAATATTTGCATCCACGTATTTCTCAAAGGTCACAGTGACTGCATTTAGTCATGTATTACAGTGGTTTTATGTAGGAAGTGATTAAATGAATAAAGTCTGCAGATCTGTGAGGTAATTATCTAGGGAAAGGGAGAGATTAGAAGATGTTACTGGGGGATTATAAACATCTAGTAATACCAAACTTTTCTGTAATTAGCACAGTGGAATTAAAAAACAAAACAAAACAAAACAAAGCAACAGGTAATAGAATAAATAAAGACGAGCTCCTGACTTTTGGCATATAAAGAGCTCATAAAAATAAGCAAGTCCAAAGTTAAATGCATTTACTTATCTTACCTTAATAATATTTCTATAAAAATTGGCTACCCTTTGTCTATTTTCTTAGCTCATTTTGTGTGGCCTCATGTTCCTCCGAATCTAACTGTGATTTTATTAGTATTTTGAACATATACTGAGACTGCTAAAACAACTCATGCAGTTGGTGGACTATCATCTTAGTCATTACTGTCTTGCAAAAAAATCTCAAGTATTCAGGCCTGGTGAATATAATGACATAACTAAAGGTAGAATTTCTCACTGAACTTTTTTATTCTATCAAATTTATTTTATAATTAGTTTTTCAGACTTTTTTTTGTGATTACCTAGTGCCAGGTGCAATCTGAAGCAGTTTCATCTGGTCTTGTACATTAATTTCTTCAAGTGGTGTTACATCATATGAAGGAATAAAATATCTTGTACTGCTGCATGTCTTTAATAATGTCAAATAATGTCTTTTGCTGAACATCCAGAAATACCTGATATTCTTTCTGACACCACTGGTAACCTCTGCAAGGAAGCTCTTCCCACTGCATGCAAATGGACTTGTTGCCAGGTATGGTTAGGTGAGGTCAAAAGAACATTTAAAAAATGAAAAACCCTAAATGTGAAGTTTCTTATTAAAATATTATCCATGATAAGGATAATAATTTAAAATGGAAAGAGTTTAAATGAAAAATGTTTTGATATATACATACATAAATATGTTACACATTACTTCATCTTATATCTTAATATTTTATAGTCTATACTTATGTGGACATTTATACCCATTGAATAGATAACTCTTTCAATTACATTAAAAAAAAACCCTGTGAATATAATGGTTGGATATACAAGCTTTCCTCTTTATATTAAAAATGCAAACAGAATAGCGGAGAAATAAACAGGACTAAACTGTCAGCAAAGAGAGTGAAATTGTCGTATTGAATCTTTTTGACAGGCTTGAATTAAATACTTGCAGGAGGGTACACTAAAGGCTAGTGCTTGCATTGAATGGTTCCAAAACAAATGTCAGGAATGATAAAAAATAGGAGAAGGTTGTTACTATTAACTGTTATTAACATTCAGGTTAGGACATTTCATTCACATGTGTGTTTGCAGAATTTATGGTGTACTTAAAAACACTATGTTTGGTTTTGGTTTTGGTTTTTTTCCTTCTGTTTAGTGATCTGTCTTGAATACATTAAAGTTCAAGAATATCTCAAGCTGCCATTCTGAGACATTCATGCATACATTTAAACAAAAAAGGAAAAGGAAATTAGAATAACATGAGCAGAATTATTTTCTGTTGAATGTTTATTTACATGTAGATCATTATTCTAAAGAAAAAAGTATGTACAAGTTAAAAAAAAATTGTTCTGCCTCTCATTTTCTCCATAACAAAAGACATTGTGATTCCCAATATATTTTTTTTGCATTAACAGTGATTTATTCCTTTTGCAGAAGACCAAAAAATATTCTATATTATCAGTTTTTCCTGGATTTTTTTGCTTTCCTGATACTTCTCCATAGTGTTGATACACCATCTCGTCTTTTAGCCTTTCCAGCACCCTCTAGAACAGTGAGCTAAAAGAGCATGTAAGAAACTTTACCATGTTAATTCAAAGAATATGTGTCAGAGGTGTGAACAGCCTCAAGATTTCTCTAACTGTTCAATCCACTAAATCATCTTCAGTTTTCTTATTCTTGTCTTCTGTGAATTTTCATGTCGCTTTGCTCTAAAAAAACCACAAATGAATGCACATAACAGTTAAATAGAAAAATGTATATTACACTGGTGGTAGATATGGTAGTCAAAAGATAGTGGTGCTTCTAAGACTAGAAATCGGGCTGGGCGTCTTCTAAGCATAACATTTTCCATATGAATCATGAGATTTCTCGTTTTTCGAGTTCTCCACTGCTTTGCCTGCAATCTGGAAACCAATTATTGCTTTCAGATTTACTCTCAAAATAATCAGGCCATTGAATCTGGCTATTTCCGTAGAGGAAGTTTGCTTCTTACTGGAATAAGTGCTTTGTAAAGAAGACAGTAAAAGTACAATATATTTTAGTAGCAAAGAAGTAGCAATGCATGATTATATTATCATTGTAGGCCCTTTAAGTCTCAGCCATATTTTCCAAATCCGGTTTATCACACATCTGCCTTTTGCAGTGTTATTACTGTAGTAGAAGTAAAAGTATAAGTAATTTTCTTCTAGAAATTAATGGGAAGAATGAGAAATGTGCAGTTACAGGGATACCAGAAGGAAAATAAAATTAAAGAAGAAATAAAAAAACCCGCTTTCATTATGTAATAATCATTAAATTTACTGGAAATCATTTAATCGGCTGCCATAATAAAATCACGGGCATTTTAAAAGCTTTTTGGTTACCTAAGTAAATACAGATCATAGTTATATCTTTTTACAGGAAATTGCTAAATTTGTTTTATTTAAGCTTTACAGTGGTTTACTTTAAGGTGTTGGTACTTTCAAATCATGTTTAACATTTCCTCTATTTCTGAATACTATAAATTCCAGCACTGAAGTAAATGTAATTTCTTTTGGATGTAGTTATGCAAAGCTTTGGAAAAAAAAACACCACTATTTTCAACCAATCTGAATGTCAGTGACTGAGATAAAAGAAATCATTCCTGGACACTATGGGGGTAGGACGCCATTCTCCATGTCCTGTGAGTGTCTCCTATATCAGAGAGCCCGTTAGTAGCAAAGTCCAGAAGATGATCCCTGGAAAGTTTTGTTGTGTCTTCTCCCTCCTTTGCCTGCCTCCAGCGGGTGGCATCATGAGGCAATACTCCAGAGCAGCTGCAGATGAGGTCAAAACTTAGCCCCTTGATGAAAAATACTTAGTGAAAAATACCTTGTTTGAAGTATAATTAGAAAAATCATAACGGGAGAGAAAAAGATATGTGAGTAGAGGAGCTTCTTTTTGTCCAAAATGACCGATAATTTGAAAATCACATTTTTAAGGGGATGAGTGTAGGAATTGCTGCTGAGCATCTAATTTTAACAGAGCTCCCAAGTTTAACAGGAATCTCCTTTTGTGTTTGAAGTTCTTTTGAAGTTGGGGCAGAACCTTTTTAATGTGCTCTGTCATTCCCACAGGCACAACAAAATGAAAACCAGATGCTACAACACTTGATCATATTAAACCCAATGGCACCGTCCATCTGATGAAATGTCATTTTTTCTTCCTCAGAGCTGGCCAAAGCTTTCTGTTCAGCACTGCAAAATTTTGCTGAAAAGGAGCGAAAATGTTAATGCAGCTCATACTTATGTCCATAAAGAGAACTGTGGTAAATGCTTGCCGCATGGACACCTGAAGAAAACTTTCAGGAAAAAAATCAACAACAAAACATAAAACCCTAAACATAAAAATAAGTCATTGCTTATTAGCGGTTTGTGTTTAACTGAAGCAGTTTGTCTAACATGTTACTGATGCCACTGGGCATCAAAAAAAGTACATGTGGGACCTGTGATTCCCTAATCCTGACCCCATCCTCCCCTGGTCAAAGCAGGGCTAACTTTTATCAAGTTGCTTTGGTCCTCACCTGGGCAAGTTTTGAATATTTTCAAGGACGAATATTTCACAACCTCTCTGGGCAACCTGCTGCAATATTTAGCCACCCTTTCAGTGAAAAAGTTTTTCCTTTCATCTAATTCTAATTTCTAACATTGCAAGTTGTGCCTGTTGTTTCTTGCTCTGCCCCTGGGATCTGCCTGTCTCTGCATTTTGAAACAGCATGATGAAACTTGTGTTAAATTCATCAGGAGTAAGCCAAATTCCTACTAGTCAAGAGTTTGTTTAAAATAGTGACTTCCTGAATCCCATAGGTTTTTTGATAAGAGGAGGAGAAATGTGAGTGAGAACCTGATGAAACTTCCCTCCCATGTGATGGATACACGCAGGAGATTCAGATGTGCTGAAAAAGGTAAGAGAGAGGTAGAAGAGGAGAGGAGCAGTAACTGAACCAAGAGGAGCAGCAAAACAAAAAGAGACAATGACCCAGCTGACGTGCAAGCTGGAGAAAATAAATATAGGAAAGCTTATTGAATAAACACAGTTATCGCTACACAATTAAAATCTTGTAGCAGAAATATGTCCTAGTTTTCTTGAGAGTGTAGTCTCTGTGCGTATGTGCATACACGCAAAGCCAAAGATCTTAAGGCAGTGTGCTTTTGATTGATGGCTCTCTGATTACCAGGTAACCAGCAGGCTTCTTGCAGCTTTCATCTCCGCATCTCTGATTGCCATTTCGAGAAGCCTTGGTTGCTGCTGTCAGATCGTTATACCATCTTTACAGTCACATTTGCATTATCGCTGTCACTTGTAAAACTAGTTTAGAAAACAGCTTGGATTTTTGCGACGGTTTATAGTTGCACCGTTGTTTGCTGCTTCTGTATCAATGAGCTCATTGCCACCTTAAATGTCAAAAGTGGAATTCTGATCTTATGTCTATTGTACAAAACCTCTTACGGCTTTCGCATAAATAACTACTGCTTTATTGCGCCTAGCTACAAAGCATTGAATAATTTAATGTCATGCAACTATACAGGCTGAATTTTTACAGTCATTAAAGTATTATTATCTTCTACCATCTGCCTGTATCTTGTTGATTTTCCACTTGAACATTTCAGTAGATAAGAAAAATCTCAAATGTTCCTTAGAAAAGTTATGCCAATGGCATTACTCGCAGTATCAGGAACAACGGTAAAGGACCCAGTGTTCTTTGAATTGCACTCAAAACTACAGCAAATGACAGAGATTGAGTTTCTGAATGGAATTTTTTTAAAGCTTTATGCACAGGGCATTAAGTTGATTTCCTGTGATTCTTTCCTGAGCTTCATGACTTGGCATCATAATGGCTTATAACAAAATGAGTAATCCTCTCATAAATATCTCAAGAGGAAATAATAGCTCCCATTATTTTGCACAGACGGTAAACTGCTGAGAGACTGGGCTCAAATTTTCGTTAAAGAGAAGAAAAGTGAGAACGTATGTTTCAGAGGATGGACATCAATTACATCTCTTTTACTCCCTTCTTAAACTGAACCGTTATCTCAGGACTAATTGGTTGCCTCTGTACTAAGAATGTTTACATCTGGTGCCAAAAAACATAAAATCCACAGAAAGTGTTGTTAATACATTTCATTTTAATTTCATCATCACGATATTCCCCAGTGGAAGCACACAATTATTACTTTCCCATAGTGGTTTATTCTTTGAACAAACTTGTAGCTACTGTGGAGAACAGTTGCTATAAGCCCCTTTCGTTCCACTTTCTTCGGCTTGCCTGGGCCTCACAAGACACTGAGCTCGATCCTGTGGATGGAGCTGTAGTTTTCATAGGTATGGTGCCACTGGATGACACAGTTGTCAGAAAAAGTTATTCTGGTGTCACGTGACACATTTAAATTATATACCTCTGCGTATTTTTATGTGATACATACAAAGAATGGGATTGGTCATAGTAGAATAGTTATTTTTATTTTGCATTAATCCACAAGTATACCCACATCCTTAGTATGCTCTAGACACTGTAAGTATAACCCATATGTCACTACTATTTACTGCTCGTTCTTGGGAGCTAACGCTGAAGAAATGACAGGTCATGCACTGAAGAACTTCCAGTTGCACCCTTCGTAGATAAATAGCTTTTTCTGCCTAAAACGTCATCTGGGCCCCAGCCAGGTGGGAAACTGCTCAGATGTAGCTTATTGAATCTTGAACCTCACTTGTATGCTGCATGTTTTACTACGCGATTACTATGTTCACTATTGCTATTTTTACTGCTATTATTTACTATACTTGCACTAGCTCTTATTATTGCTATTACTACAACGTAGTTACTATTTATTATATAATTATTATATTACCTAATTGTATTTTGGAAGTTTTTGTCAGGTTATGGTGCTAAAACTGCTTGAGTCTTGTCTAGAATTAACCCCACTTACTGTAACTTTGCAGATTTTTTTTTTTTTTTAAATGAAAGACTTTAGATTCCTGTTAAAAATATGGAGTTTTGGCTACCTAACTTTCACTTAGAGTGTTGTCATGGATAGACATACATAAAGTTGGTAGTTCCCAGAGCAGCCCTATTCTTGCTGAGGAGCACCTGTTTCCTACAATAAACGTACACCATAAACGTGACAAGCTTTGCCAGCGTTAGTGTGCATGGCTGCTGCATTGAAACTAGAGGTGGGACAAACCCTTGTAGGAGATAATCCCCAAAAGAGCAGTTTTGCCGGGCCCAGGATGTGTTTTTCTTTCAGATACTAGTAGACTAGTCAGCTAAAGTAGTTGTCAGCCAGTTCAATCAAGAGGCCTTCCTTAAAATGTATATATTGATTGAGGCTTTATTTATTTTGGGGTCAGAAGGAGCATGGTGGCTTGTTTTTGTTTATTTTTTTATTTTTGTGTTGTTTTGTTTGTTTGCTTTGCTGTGGGAATTTCTTGTTGCCTCTGTGGATGGCAAAGTGAGGAAGAATTAATTATGGGATGAACTACTTTGGTGTACAATGCCTTGGTCTTCCTTGGTAAACCAACTGTTCTCTGTCCCTGTTTTCTTCTAGGATTGTTTATCATGTGTGGTTTTAGTAGCTTTGCATTTATTTGGGTTTTTGCTTGATTATGATTACTTAAAGGAGAATTACTGCCAAAAGTTAATAGAATCTGGGAGATCAAATTAAATATACTCTGGATATAGAGTTCATGCTGATCCTAGTAGTTACATGGGTCTGCATTGTGCAATGCTGTCTTATATCCGATATGAGTTTTTAACCTCTGGCTATATTAAAGACATTTGTCTGTTAATACCATACCTATGCATAAAACCATACAGTAAAGTGTTATTACATGTTTTATAGCCAAAAAAAATGAAACTTTACAACTGGCATAGAAATGTGTTCTTTCCATATACAAAGTATACACAAAATGTCACTAATCCCATCCGGAAAGTCATGTAAGTATATCACATTTTATGGTATACGATATCACCATTTAATAGGCTGCATTTTACATTTTGGAGTGAAGATTTATATTGTCATTACCTAGTGTAATTTAACTACCATTGCCTAATATTTTATTACTGGGTACTTGTACAATATTGCTCCAAGCATCACTTTTTTCAGAGAGCTCTGAAAAGGTTCTTGTCTCTTAAGACATAGTTGTGTAACAAAATATGCCAAAGCCACACTCTGGCCAAGAGGCCAAAGAGTGTATGCTGGTTTAGGCTCATATGAGCAAAAAGAATGACTGTGCTTAAACTTCGTGCTGGGAAGGGTCACTGACAGATCATCCCAACAATGCTTTGCTCAGCAGGATTCACAGGTTCATTTAGAAGAGTCAACTAGCTGAGAGAGACCAAAACCATATATGGAGAGCCATGGACCCCACGCTAACCCATTTCATGTAAGAGTACAGAGGGATTTTACCTGTGAGGCGTATTTTAAGTTTACATTTTAATTTACTATTGCTCAATGTTGTACTTATCCTTGACCATATAGAGCCATGATTCATATTGCTACTCTTCAATTCAGCAGGGTTTAAGAAAAGCAGATGTCTTGAAGGACATCCCAATTTATTCCAATAAAAAAGGGTACAGCAAGTTGCCTCTTTTAACTGCCTTTTGTAGGACCCTCACAATTTGGTAAATTTGGAGACACCTGGCTCAGGGGCCACAGAGGGGATGCCATGCCAAAGGCAGTAATTCCTTACTGCATGGAGGGCTTCACTTGGAAAATAATACCAAAAGCCAAGAGATTCTCAGAGCCATGTGCTCATACTGAGGGGCAAGGATTGCCTACAATTTGTCTATGATGGATTTACTGCTTCCTTGGTCATTTGGAAGCTGAATTAGCCAATTTGTGCATCAGCGTACTTGAAGAATAGCCGCTCTGAAGTTTAGAGTGATGTGAATCTAAGTGAAAGGAGAATAATACTATATGGAGGAGGGAATAAGGAAAAGGCCACAGAGATGCTGTGGTTTTATATATGGCTCTTTAAAGCACTGAATAAATCAAATTTATTTATTATTTTAAGCATTCATGTTGCATTAAATTTTGAACATTTTCAACCGGTGATGGGACATCACAGTGCTTAGTATTGTACAAAACACAGGAGCCAATTCCTGCTCTGGTGAGTGTAAAACCTGAAGGACCTTCTCTGCCTGTGAGCAAATATTCATGTTTATTTACTTTAGCATTATTGCAAGTCTTACATTCATAAATCATTTCAGGCAGGAAAAAACACATTTACATATTGAAATATGAATCTCACTTTACTGGCTTTGCTCTGGATTTATTTTTTTAAAATATTTATTATGTCTCATTTCACTTGTGTTTACTTAGGAATTTTGAAACATCGGAGATGTCATGCAAACATGCAGTAAGAAAATGAGGATCTAATTTTCTCAGGAGATTTTGTGAATTTTGCTTTACAGCAAAGAAAAAAACAAGTACTTCATAATTTTTCAAAGCAAGTGTCTCACACCTCATAATACATCAGACTGAGTTTGCTTATAGGAGGTTGTTGTTTTGGGGTTTTTTTTTGTTTGGTTTTTGGCGTTTTTTGTGTGTTTGTTTTTTTCTTTTTTTTTTTTTTTTAAATGGAGATATAAGCAGATACAGACATGGAGCAGGATATCTAGCAACATACAGCTACTTGTCAGATACTGACATTTGATGTTTGTGCTTTTCGGGTGCTTTCACTATGTATACCTAAACAGCTGCATATAGAGATCGTCTTGTTTTAACACAACCGTAGAAATATAGTAAGCACTATCCCTGGATTTTAAAACATCATCTGCATAAATGGGACACTGAATGTTACTAGTTTCCTGTATGATCTCCATCTATCTTTTTTTCAAAAGAAGGTGTAAGCAATAATGAAACTCCTGCAAACACAATTACAGATTAAAACCAAAATGTTTATAATGTTTGTAAGTCGAAAAAAACAAAGCTTATTTTCTTAAATTTATTAATCTCTCTGTTCAACAACATGAATTTCCCAGAAATTATTAATCTTAATGCTCTGATTCCATTAATAGACTAAGCACATAAGTATTCTTGTCAGATTAAAATTGTTTCCAGTTATTTGGATGCGTGTATGATCAGGGGCTTGAGGCGTGAGTTTACCATTTTCCATGTGATTTGACAAGCTCAACTGTTTCCTGCAGATTTTCCACAAAATCTAGCTGGAAAAAAAAAAAAGTTTTTGTCTTCAGAATTCCATGAGCAGGACAAATGCATACGATGTTATATGTCTATATTTGCTTAACTGGAGAAGTGGAATTTTTCTTTCTCATCTTGTCCAGTGTGCCATAAACTTCTCAGAGATGCAGGTAAATAATTTTCTTATTTTTCTTCAGTGCTAGGGAATCCTGCATTTCTTCAAACACTGTAGGAAGCTGTGAATAGAAATACCATTTCTGTCTTCCTCCACCCCACAAGTCCTCACAAATCTTGGGAAAATCTAGGCAAAGAAACTGAAAAATTCTTGGGTAAAGCAAGATAAAGCAAATTAAGTTAAATGAAGGCTGTCACTATAGATGAGCTGAAACCATATTTGAAGATTTTAATTAGGCACCATATTGAAGAACAAGGACCACATTCTCTACTGATGGAAAATTTCATGGAAACAGTATTAAATGCCAACTAAAAAATAATTAAATTTGCATAGACAAACTAACATTATACTTACTGTACTTCAGAGGAAAGTAGGCCAGCTATTGGTACACCAGTAACTTTTTGCACAGTTCCTCAAAGTGCTGTTTAAAAGGAAAAGCTTTAAAAGGAAAGCTCCTAAGTTTCTTTATCATTAAAGATAAGTTTATCTTTAAAACCTGGTAATTATCAGTGGCTGTTAAACAATCTTCATCTTCATGAGCATTGGTTTTCAATTAAAGAACAATAGTCATCTAATAGTGGTATTCATCTAAACCACTTAGCGGTTTAGTGGAATTTATATGGTGGAAAAAATATTTTAGTGGAATTTACATTAACCAAAAGCCAAGTTAGAAATCATACATACATATTATAGGCCTGTGTATAATATTAAAGCCTGAAGATGTTATAGCTTAATATTCAGAAAAGCAGACACAAGGTATTCTCTTCCCATATCATTTTAGAAAATTAATTTAGAAATTATATTTTCTGTTAAAATGGTGCAAAAAAAGGGCTGGTTGGTTTTTAGTTTACAGAAAGTAAGTTTCTTGAAAGAACAAGGCTTATGTTCTTAAGCTGTTCTTGTTTTGTACCATCATTATATTAAAGCTTAAGTTTTGAAAACAGTAATCTTTCTTTTCCCTCCCATTCTTCCCTTCACTCAAAAAAAGTAGGTGAAGTAAGAAGTTTTGCAGAGTTTCATTATGAAGAAATGTTGGTCAGGGCTAATATATCATCTGAAGTTTTAACTTCAGTCTGCAATAAAGTGTGTGAAGAAGTTGTATTTTGTTTATTTGCAAATCGTAGCAACATGCCTTCAAAAGTATGAGCCATTGCAAATGACACTGAAAATTCTAAAAATAAATATTTTCCTTTCAATATTTAATTATAAATCTAAATTTTATTATAAAAATAAAAATATAAATTTTTATTATAAGCCTAAAAGAGTAGAAAGATTTTCTGAGGATGTAGTCCACTTGATGGATGTCAAACTACTGATGTAGAGATGGAGATGGCAAGAGGTCAGAATCCACCACTTTTCCTCTGGTGGTAATTTGAGTCCTCTATTCTGCAGTGACTGAACAAGGCAAGCTGAGTCTGCTAGCCTACAGAATGAAAGATCAATGGCTATTTTTCTCTAATCTCCAGTCAATTGCTGAAATAAAGGAGAAAATTATTTCCTTTATGGCTACTCCAGTTCCTGTGTTTCTGAAATGGACAAATGCCCATGGATAGTCGTAATATTTGCAGCTGTATACTGTAACAGCTGTAACAGGTGATAGTGATCACAGCGATTCTTGAGATTTATAAATTTTGTAGTAGAATGGTATAATGAAGACCTTTCTTTTTTTTCTTTCTTTTTTTTTTTCTGTGAGAGAGAGACTCTTTTCCTTTTTAGTCCATATTACTTAAATAGCATTCTTTATAAAATTTTCTCTCTTTGCCTCTCTTTGTGTTTTTCCACACTGATTTTTCATGACTGAATTGTAAGACTGGAAGAAAATGTCTTCATGGCAGCACGAAGAGGGGAATCTGAGAAAGTTAAAATTATTGAAGCTCAATTAAAATATGGATAATTTGTACTTCTCCATTTGCAAGCAGAAATATAGCAAAAAATCATCCAGAAACTTAGTGAAGAAAGGTTATCTGATAAATATTATTTCTTTGTACTTCCTATAATCAAGATTTTGGTATTACAGCCTATTCTAGGTTTTCATGATGCAATTTTTTATTACAGCTTAACAGGCCTATTGTTCAGTACAAACCCCCTGAGCGTAGTTTTCCAATAGCCAAAAATAAGAGTAGCATGATTTCAATAGTTTATGGTTTTGTGTAATATTTTTTTAAATGCAGTGTTATTCTCATAATATAATTCAACTACAGTTTGTAGGTTTGCTGCAATCAGTATTTGCTGCTCAGCTAAATTTTTAAACCTAATCAAATTATCTGGTATTTAAATTGATTCAGGAAAATTCTGTTCTTTCCACTTTCTGTTTTTAACGATGTCTAGAAAATATGTGTTAGGTATATTAGGTTAAAATTAAATTCCCTTTCTCAGTCTATTGCTGGTTACAATAAAATTCTTAATTTTCAATGAAAGGCTTATTTCAGGAATCTCTTCTACCACAGACATCTCTGACTGAGATGCTGGATCTGTCATGCTGGTGTACCGTCTCCTTACACTCTGCCAGCAGGTAGATCAGTTTTGACAGCTAAAAAATGGTAAAGTATGTTTCATATTCAAAGATAATCAATTCTGTCACTGCTCTTAAACACATTTATTTATAATCCATTCAAGCAATATAGTGATTGCAATTTTCCTTTTTCACACTCCTGTTTTCTTTAGCTTCAGGTCCGTGAAGATGGGCCACCACTCCCCAACCTCTTGTTCATGCAGGTGGGCTGCCCATCCGTGGCAGGGTCACCAAGCTTATCTCCAGGCAGGATCCAGGCTGCAGTTCCCCAAGGTGAGCTGAAGAATCCTCATTTGCAGGCTACTAATTTGCTCCTAGCTCTGTGTAGGACTGTGCAAAAGAGCTTTATCGAAAGCACGCATAGTAAAAACCTACCATTGTCAAACAACAGTTAGCATTTCTTCATGAAAGGGGGTGAGGACTCTACCGTAGCTGCTCAGTTTGGGCTAGAAAGGTGTGTTAAAAACCTCCATCAGCATGTTGCCAACTGCACAATAAAGGTAGACCCCTTGCATCTGTACTTTCCACCTTGACAGCAATTTCACTGGCAGTTGGTGTGACGTTTGCCAGGGTGTAGAGACAGCCACTCATTCTCTTTTCCAGTGCCAGTTATCTTTCAGTATTCTGATTTCTTGCTGACAAAAATTTGTCAAGTGATCCTCTTGGGAAGGACACCAAAGGAGGGAAAGATTCATTTGCAAAGATTAATTCTAGTGAGCAAGACACAAAAAAAAGGCTGATTCATGATTAACTGCACTTGAAAAAAAACAAAAAAAACCCTCGAAAAACTAGGAAAGAATAGTCTATTTTTTGCCTTCCTTTTTTTTTTTTTTTTTTTTTTTCTGTACATTTAATTACAGGCTCATCTCAGAGGTAATTTACAGTATCTTTAATTTCTATGTTTCCTCCCAAACCCAGGAAACCTCCTGTTAAAAACTACCAAAGTAGAAAGTGAAACTCATTGGCAAACTCCAAAAGGAGCTGACAGCAATGAAACAAAATCTCAGATAAGAGACCTGGACAGACAGCTTGTTTTTTTGTCTGAGGTCCTGGCCAAAGAAAGCGTGGCCACCAGCACACCCTGAGACAGCTGTTGATACAGATTTTTTCCCCCAGGCACATTTGGGCTGGGTGCCCAGAGGATTAAAGAAAGACAAGCCAGGATCTCTGGAAACATCTGCTTTTGACATGAAAGGACCATGATGGTCTGGAGACAGAACAGAGAATGTGAGTGGAACACCTGCTGGGGAGAGCCTGGCAAGAGGACATGGCAAAGAGGGTTGTGTCACTGTGGTCTTGCAGATTATTCTCATCTATAAGGTTATTTGTGGGTTTTATTGTTTCATTTCATTTGGTTTATTGCTGGTTGATTAATTTGATTATTTCATATTATATCCTGAATTTATGGAATAGCTTACTGGATGAAAATATTTTAATTTCTTTCAAATAATAGAATGAAAGAAACTCTCTTGTTAATTTCTTTGGAATTAAGAAAGGCATTGTCTTCGTGTGTGTTGCATTTCACGGTAAGAGAACTTACGTTTACTAAGGGTGGGTATCCACTTGCAGATGGACTATCCCTCCCCACTTAGGTTCACAGTTCACTCATTCTGTCATTTAGACCATCTATTAGTCTGAAGTGGTATTTTGGGATGACAGAGACCCTATCTAAATGATCTCCATGTGTTTCCTCATTGAGACTGCAGTATTCCAAAATAAAATGTAATTTCTAATGGACAACGCTCAGAGAAGAGGGTCTATTTTGAATGGGTACTGTTCTCAGTTCTGTGGTCTACAAAGGTGAATTGCTGGACAATCCTGTTTCCACAGAAAGCATAATATATTCCAATATTTTGTTATCCTGGAGTCTCCAAGGCAATGGGATTGTCTTGTTTTGGGAGATGGAGGAAGGGGATGATTGCCTTAGGATGGAAAAGGAAACCCTGTTTGTAGCTGTTTTGGACGGGGCAAAGGCAAGCTGCTGAAACAGCAGCTTTCATCCTGAGGGGGTTTTAGCTTTTCTCTTAATGTTGTCATAGGCCCTGAAGGTAGTCTATATCCAGCTTATCAGTGGGGATTGTACAGTTCCAGAAACCACATCAAGAAAAAACCCCGGTGCTTTCAGTAACACGCTTGCTTTCAACCCCAATCGACAGAGTGCATCCTAGGAGGCACTGGCCATATCTGTTTTGAAGATTTCAGTAGCAGGCTTCCTCACTGCAGACAGGTTTCTTAGCAAGAGTCCATGTGACAATGGGTGTGCTCTTGATGGGGCAGTGTATCAGTATTTCAGGTCAAACCCGGCGTATGCTGTCAATGTTCTCCAAGCAGAATGGCTGCTTATGGCTTCAGTGCAGAATGGGTGGCTTACCTGGAAGAGAGATTGTAGGATTTGGTGCCTCCTTTTGCATCTCAGGATCCGGGAAAAGTAAGTGCAGTGCAGACTAGGTAGTCTAAGCCTGCATCCCAAATTATATTATTACACACAGATGTTCAGTGTAATTGGTACACTTGAATTCACTGCCACAATGTTCATGAATAAAAAGCACAAGATGGTCTTTTGGTTTGGTGACGTTGAGTCTGAATTTAAAAGCCAATATTACAAACCAGTGCAGATATACTTCTGTACTGTTCTGTACTGTCCAAAGCCAGTGTTTACTGTTCTAAGTACGCTTCACCCCATATCCTTCATATCAGTGAGGATTTTCTCCACATTTGAACGGGATCAGAATGACAATTACAAGTAGATAATTACATTTCTGCACCATAAACATTTGAAACCCTAGCCTAACTTACAATTTCTCTTCTTCATAATTTATTTTTAATTTCTAGAGGACATCTCAAGTGTTTCAATTTAATATGGACTGATTGATGCTGCTTATCAAAAAATCATTGTGATTTTAAAGTTATTGTTATTCTTAACACATATAAATATGCCACAATTGCTTTCCCAGTCCATAATGGAGTCTGGTAGGTTAATACTATTTTATTTTATGGTGTTTTGTCTTAGTATTTAATTTATCAGGTCATTAACATATCAGACGATCTGTAAGCTATAAGATATAATTTGTTTGTGTTAGTACTGTCTCCATTCCTACCCAGCAGATGTACAGGACCAGCCATTCTTTGACTTGTCATATTTGTTCTCATTTTTTGTAACAAACCTAAACTTCTATATCCCTTTGCTAGTAGAGTTCTATTATTATGTTTGTTTTTTTTTCACATCCCAGAGTAAACCTGTGGGTTAATTGATAACTACAGAGTTCCTCAAAGCCATGCAAAAATCTTGCATGAAATGGATAATTATTTGTAGGTTTGAGATTTTGAAAAACATGTAAATGAATTTTCCTTAGACCTCTGACATGGTGCTTGTCTTCATGAGGTAGAGAAAGTTAATATTCTTTGGAAGACAATAAAAGTATTCTACATTTATTGAAGCTTGTTCAAGTGTTAGTACTGGTAAGGAGAGTTGAGCCCAGATTTGAGAGGTTCCTGAAGACTACAGGTGTAAAAGAAGGGCTGTTTTGGGGGTGCTGTGCTTGCTTCATGTGGAAGCATTGGGATAATCCTTCCAAATTATTAACTGAAAACACTTTGACATCTATGATTATATCAGAACCTTTTTGTTTGACTTCTAAACTAAGATGAACTCTATTAACCTGATGTGGACCAACATCTATAATAAAAACCTACAGTTTATAAAGTATAGTTTTGAGTACGTTACATTCCTAATTTAATAATCTATGAAAATAATCTATGATAGAAAATAAAAGAATAGTTAATGTGTTCTAGCAGACAGCAGAGCAATGCCTATTAACATGCAACTGCAGGTAACATTCATAACTTATGTAAAATGCACAAAAAGAAGACTGGATTGATGGTGTTTGGTTTGCAATGGTATCCAGTATTGATCCCTGTGTGATAGAGATGGTTTTCATAAAAAGTAAAGACAATTGATATGAGTTGAAAACATACATTATAGATACATATATCTACAAAGGTGTATAAGCACATCCACCATAAATTATGTAACTGTATTGACTTTAGAAACCAGGAAACATGAACAGTGACAGAACAAGTAAACTGTGTGTGCATCTAATGGTTTTCTAAGCACTGGTTAGGGTGGAAGTAAAGGCTGGTTTACGTTCTTATGGGTTTGATTCTACTTTTCTGTTTGGAGACACTTGTTTCTAAGACTCTTTTCTTCTTTTTTTTCCTTCTGAAAAACTTTATTAAGTTATTCTTTTGTTGACTTCATGCATTTCAACACTCCAACATTTCTAGCCTATTCTACATCTTTCTTTTTCTGACTTTTCTTGGGAATAAAACCACTTCTCTCTCACAACATATTGATCCATGTCTTCAGCTCGCAGCACAGAGCAGCTGCAGGTTCTCTTTTCACATTCTCAATTGTATTGCAGTGTTGCCTGTTCTTCACAAAATTCGCCTCTAAAAAATTTCGTGGTTACTCTTTACCATTTCTATGTTGAAATTTGGAGATGGATTTCCACCTTTCCAGGCTTCTTGGAATAATAAAACAGAATATATTCACAGTAGAAATCTGTTAAAATATCAGGTTCATAGCTTTTACTTTAAACTTGAAAAAAAACTAGTCATCAGACTTCAAGATAGTTTATGTTTTAGATCCATTCCTCTATGCTCCTTTCTAACTAACCCTGCTGGCACTGCATCAGCTGGCAACATATTGACCCTTAAATATGCTTTAAAACCTGCCTTAAAGTTAGTAAACTGTTACACCTTAAAATAAGTAGCAGCAATTACTTTGAGATTACTCTGTGAAGTTTAGTGGCCTGAAAAAATAAATCCCTTGAGTGGTGTTGATATAGCAAACAAGCAAATCTTATTTTCTTGTGTGAATGGCAAAATATTTTTATATGAGTTCAAAAGAAGCCTAGATGAACAAAATATTACTAACAAAAAAGGTATTACTCATTATAATAGCCCCTTTTATTTTCATATCAAATTTAACTATAGCTTTGCGGTTCTAAGATCTAAGAACAAGATTTGCCAACAAAGTGACAGAGAAGTGAGAATCACTTCTATAAAACAAATGTTGTAACAGTGACGTCCAAGCTTTGCTACTTCCTTTTATTGCAAAGATTTAGTTCACTTTAGTGCATTATTTAGTCTATGTTCTCAACAGTAGGTTCTATATAGTTGTGTTTAAAGAGAGTTTAGTAAACGCTCATCACTTGCATCAAAAATTATCTTCACTTCTCTCTTACCAGGTAACTTTTCCTCGGACTGACATGTAACTCTTCTCAATTTCGTTTGCCAATAGAAGGAGCTCCTGCATTAGGCAACAAGCTGGAGCTCCCAGGAGAACCTTTCCTCTGATCCAGACAGATGGATTCTGGCTTTCATACTGCGTGATGTGTACAAAAATTTTGATTACACTTTTGGTACAAACTAGCCAGTCATATTGCAAACAAACCCTGTGAGATTATTGCCAGATAGGAACATAGCACTGTTTAGAGGAAGGCCTATTCGAAGGAAAAAATATTCAGTTAGGTTTATCTCCTTGTATCTTGTCAAATTGCAGTGGCTGGAAGCACTCTGCTGTAGAAGCTGGTCAGCAGTGGCCCTGCTCTTTGTGATAAAGCACACTGCCTGACTGCAGACATAAGTTACTGAGTGGTATTAGAGAAACAGCAAGGACCAGAATAACATAAAACACCAGTTACTGAGGATTTTGAAGGTGTTGCTGGTGTGAACTGGCGAAAGAAAACACATGTGCACTCTGTATAGAAAGGGAGTGATGGAAGAAAGTGAAATAGGCACTGATTCAGCAAAATATATTCCAGTTTGAGACAGAAGATTTTCATATTTAAGTAACTGATGAGTGTGGTCAAAATATTTTAAGGGAGAGAGAATTTTGACTATTTCGTTCAGGCAAAAAAGGTGTATTGTTTAAGCTGATTTTAAAAAAGTTTCACTGAATCACACTGTACACTACTTACCGTGTTTTCTGAAAATCTTAATTTAATTAACTGGACTCGTATTTCTTAATTCATTATGATAGACTTTCTTTTTTATGAGATACATCTATCTTCTCCTCTCTGCTTTTACTTTCAATGTTACTTTCATTAAAGTTGTCTTGTTCTTTTCACACAGCATTTCTTAATGACAAGCAGTTCCTAGGTATTAATAACAAAAGTGCCCCGGATATCTTCCAAGTAACAGAAAAATCTTCAGAAAATCTGTGGTTGCCTAAATAGTGTGATTTGACTGCAATGTCAAGTCCTTTACTGCATAAAAATATCTGTATTATCAGAGGATTTGAACACAAAACAAGCGTTTTAATGTCATTGTCCTTTTTGTGCGGGAAGGAAATTTAACTTCTGGGCTGTGGATATACGTAACTGATGCTGGAAAGAATCATCAGAGCTTGTGCTGTTTGCCTAACCATGGGGCCATTTTATTCTTCACACAACTGCAGTGTAGGTTTCCCTCCAGATTTTCACAGAATCATGGAATCATACAATGGTTTAGGTGCGAAAGGACCTTAAAGATCATCTAGTTCCAAGCCCCTGCCCTGGGCAGGGACACCTCCCACTAGACCAAGTTGCTCAAAGCCCCATCCAGCCTGGCCTTGAACACCTCCAGGGATGGGGCAGCCACAACTTCCTTGGGCAACCTGGGCCAGTGGCTCACCACCCTCAGAGTGAAAAATTTCTTCCTGATATCTGACCTAAATCTAACCTCTTCCAATTTGAAGCCATTTCCCCTTGTCCTATCACTACATACAGTTGTAAAAAGTCCCTCCCTAGCGTTCTTGTAGGTGCCCTAAAGATACTGGAAAGCTGCTATAAAGTACCCCCAGAGCCTTGTCTTCTCCAGCCTGAACAACCCCAACTCTCTCAGCCTGTCCTCATAGCATAGGTGCACCTCTGGACTCGTTCCAACAGGTCCATGTCCTTCTTATGTTGGGAGACTCCAAATCTGGACGCAGTACTCTAGGTAGGGTCTCACCAGACCAGAGTAGAGGAAGAGAATTACCTCCCTCCACCTGCTGGCCATGCTGCTGGGGATGCAGCCCATGATACAGTTGTTTTCCTGGGCTGCAAACACACATTGCCTGCTCACATTGGGCTTCCCAGGCATCAACACCCCTAAGTCCTTCTCCTCAGGGCTGCTCTCAAGCCATTCTCTGCCCAGCCTGTATTTGTGTGTGGGGTTGCCCCAACCCACATGCAGGACCTTGGACTTGGCCTCATTGAACTACACGAGGTTTCCACAGGCCCACCTGTCAAGGCTGTCAAGGTCCCTTTTGATGGCATCCCTTCCCTCCAGCATGTCGACCTCTCCACACATCTTGCTGTCATTGGCAAACTTGCTGAGGGTGCACTCAAGCCTACTGTCCATGTCACCAACAAAAATGTTAAATAGTACCAGTCCCAGTACCAGTCCCTGAGGACTATCACTCGTTACTGGTTGTCACTTGGACATTGTGCCATTGGCCACAACTCTTTGAGTGCAACCATCCAGCCAGTTCCTTATCCACTGAGTGGTACATCGGCCAAATCCATGTCTCACCAATTTAGGGACCAGAATGTCATGTTGGACAGTGTCAAAGGCTTTACAGTAGTCCAGGTAGATGATGCCAGTTCCTCTTCCTTATCAACCAACACTGTAACATCGTTGTAGAAAGTCATCAAGTTTCTCAGGCACAATTTGCCCTTACAAATTTGCTGGCCTTCTCAATGGCATTACAGTGTTGTTGGATAAAGGGAGAGTAGCTGACATCATCTACCTGGACTTTCACCACCTTTTTCACCACCATTTTCTTTCACCACCTTTTCCAGAAAACATACTTTTTTCTTGTGCGTGCCATATCTTTAAAGATGTCTTAATGAAACCTAACCTGCACTACATCTTAAGCTTTTACTTGTGCTACAACTTAACTTTTATGGTTTCTAAAAACTCACTTTCTTTTTTCTTTCTTTCAAATATTATAGCTCTTTATGAGTCTGTATGAAAGTGATACATTAATTGAGTGCATTATCCAGTGATTATGGCTAATTAAAATCACTAATGAGTTGATGGCTGGGCTAAAGAGCTGAGGCAGCAGTCTTTACTCTCATGCTCTTCTGGTCCTGGCATTCCTGTGCAAAAGTTAGTGTCACTTCACTTTTTATTTTTCATTCATTGCTCCTTATCTGAAGAGTTTTCTCCCTCTATCAGTACAATGGTGCAGGAGAGAAAATAGAAGCCATAAAACATGCTTTGCTTGCCAAAGTGTAATAAAACAGAGGGCATTATACAAGAAAGATCCCTCCTGACTTGCTTCATGGCATTTTGCCTGCCTGTGTAAGAGTGAATGATCTCTCTTACAGAAACACCTGGAGTAAAAATTGAATTGTAGAGCAAAAAACCTGTAATGCTTCCTTCCAGACATGTACGGACTGAAGCCTTTACTTGCGCTTAGGCTGCATAATAGAGGCCCTAATATATGCTTGCAGCTTCTATGGACAGATGAAAAAACATTGAAAAGACAAAATGAAAAATATCACAGTAGACCTAAGAGACACAGAGGGATCTTGGGGATTTTACTTCTTCCTTTTTTCTCCATATATCTTCTATTGGCTTTGTGAAGTCAACAGAGTTATGAATATCTCCATCACAGGATATAACCCCTAAATACTCCAGGGCCAGATTCTCGGGTTAATTTATTTCTGTTATCCTCCATATCATTCATGCAGTATAAAAAGACCAATAAATTGGCAGCATACACCTGGGGCATACCATTCCCCTGGTATGTGGAGACACTGATGTGTATTGCTGATCTGGTTTGGATTTGTTTCTCCGCTTGCTGTCTCGCTGAGAGAGAAGGAAAGCAGCGATATGGCCGAGCTGCACTCCACCATATGTCATAGTTGAATGACTTCTAGCATTCTTTTTTCTTTTTAATGTATCTATCCTGTACTACTTCACTTCAAGATAGGGTTGCATTCTTATTCTCTATATTAATATACACTCTGGGACTCTGGGGCACAGGTAGTTTTTTCATCAATCCCCTGGTCAAAGGGAAAGGGCCAGGTGAATCTGGCAAATCAATAAATAGCTACAAGACTGGTGCCACAGCCGGGGGTTTGGCTTTTTAGGTCATGGGACTTACTTTGAGAAATTGGGTCTCCTGGGGGCTGATGGGGTTCATCTGTCAGAGAAGGGGAACAGCATCTTTGGCCACAGGTTTGCCGAGCTTGTGAAGAGGGTATTAAATTAACGTTGCTGGGACAGGGGAAGAGCAATCCATCCCACTCCTTCCAGTTTGATGTCAGTGCCAGAAATAGATGCAGAGAGCCTGCAAAAGGGTCGCAAGTCAGCAGAAGAGCACCTGGAGTACAGCATAAAGGAAAACTAGCCACTGCAGCCAGTAAGTCAGCTTCATCAGGGGCCAAACTTTAATGCTTCTATGCAAATGCATGTAGAATGGGGAACAAACAAGAGGAATTGGAGACGTGCACGTCTGCAGGGCTGTGATCTTATTGGCATCGTGGAGACATGGTGGAATGGTTCCTTTGACTGGAGTGTTGGAATGGAAGGATACAGGCCCTTCAGGAAGGACAGGTAGAGGAGACGAGGAGGGGGTGTCTCCCTCTATGTCAATGACCAGCTTGAGTGCATACAGTTGCGCCTGGGGATGGATGAGGAGATGATCAAGAGCTTATGGGTCAGGATTAAAGGGAGGGCAGGGACATTGCAGTGGGGCTCTGCTATAGGCCACTGGACCAGGAAGACCGAGCAGATGAGTGTCTCTATGCACAAGTAGGAGCAGCCTCACATTCACAAAGTCCTGATGGGGAATGTGAAGCTCAGGGGCAGCCTGGGCTGCAGTGCCCATGAAATGGTGGAGTTCAAGATCCTTAGGGCAGCAAGGAGGGCACACAGGAAGCTCGTTACCCTGGACTTCAGGAGAACAGACTTTGGCCTCTTCAGAGATTGGCTTGTCAGAGTACCATGGGATAAAGCCCAGGAGAAAAGAGGAGCCCAGAAAAGCTGGTTAATATTCAAGGACCACCTCCTCCAAGCTCAGGAGCGAGAGGAAGTCAGGCAAAAACCCCATGGGGCCTGCATGGATGAGCAAGAAGCTCTTGGACAAACTCAAACACAAAAAGGAAGCCTACAGAGCATGGAAGCAAGGACAGGTAGCCTGGAAAGAACACCAAGAAATTGTCCAAGCAGCCAGGGATCAGATTAGGAAAGCTAAAGCCCAGAGAGAGTGAAATCTGGCCAAGGACATGAAGGGTAACTTGGCTTACTGCGTCCAGCTCTGGGTCCTCCAACATAAGAAGGACATAGACCTGTGGGGGGCTGGAACTAGATGATCTTTAAAGTCCCTTTCAACTCTAGCCATTCTATGATTCTATAATTCTATGAATAAATGGAGAGCTGAGATACAGAGATTCCATCCTGCAGCTCAGATTCAGCTATCTCAGTACCTAGCATGTTGATTGCAACACTCAGATGACTTTGTGGATCTATAATGAAGTTTTGTAAGTATCTAAGTTTGAATATCTTTACTATGTATCTACCAATTCCTTTAAACATCTTTTATGTACACAGAAGTTTGCAGCAAAGCTCAAGAAAATTCTATTTCGGCTAATTAGTGCTCTCAATTTCTGTCAAATCCAGAAAAAAAGGAACTTTAGCAGAGGGGAATAAAAAAACTCTGCTGCCTAGTCAGTCTAGGTCACTTGGTTATTGTGACCCCAGACTGATTCAGGTACATCATGCCTCTAAACTTGGAGACTTTTTTACGATGTTGTATTGAAATTGTGCTACCTGTGTCAAGAGATCAGAGTTCAAGTTAATGTCTTTCTAATAAACATGCTGCCCTCAAAAATGATCTAGGAATTTGAGGGAAATCTATCTCTCAGATTTAGTTTTTAATATAAAAGTGCATAGGTTCAATGCTGCTGTTACAACACCATAGTTTAACAGCAGCATGGATTTGAGAGCCTATTAATCTCATTATTACAATGCCAAGTTTACATGGGAACAGGGAGCAGTTACCTTCAAGCTCAGATTTTTTCCTCAGTCACATTTCAACTCTCTGGCAGTAGCTTTCAATCTTTAGATTTGCTCGAAGGCGGACCGTTCTCCCTGCCACCCTCTGGGCTTAACTACGCACGCCAATATCTTTCTGCATAGCAGAAATGCCTTCATGATCAAAACTTGTGACACGCAGATGTTTTTACCTCTCCTGATACTCCTCATTTTACCCCTACACTTGGTCCTTGCAGTTGAGGAGAGAATGTGCTGGTAAGCTACTGCACTTGATAGGCTTCCCTGCATAGTTTATAGCTGCTGCTTTGCAATTACCTTCAATCATACCGAGTCTTGTTTGAGGGAAAGTGCAAACAAACAGGATAATACATTCACAACATCCAAAACATACAACGTAGTTACGGATGCTTTTAAATGACACAAACAAATAAATAAACAAATAAAAACCCTCCAACACCTTACCTATTTATACGAAGGCTAAATCAGAAAGGTCCTACCTTATCCAGTTGACTCACTCCTCTCCTGACAAAGCTGTAGTCAGGCTTTTAGTCTTGTGCATACCACTCAGAGAAAGATTCTACATAGGAGAAACTGTCAGAGAACTCATTTATAGTGGAAGTTTCTCTTACAGTGTCTCCAGCAAAGAATACTTTTGGGAACACACTCTTACATGGCTGTTCATTTCTCTGATCTTACAGATGTTGATGTTGTTGGAACTTTGATCCTACAGAGACTCATGAGAAATTCATGTTGATGGAACTGGAAGAGGAATCATAGAGACCATCTTACATCCCAACAGTTACTGTATTGCTTATTTATTCACCATTCAGTTTTCATGATCAGAATGAATATTGTTTTGCTTCTACGATATGCAAAAACATCTCTACTAACATAGGTATGATCTTCTATACTGTACTGGCTATTAAAAAAAAAAAATGTTCTTGCATCAATAAGCAACGTTTCCCTTTCTTTCTGGTGATTCATTGTCATATTTCCGTGGCAAAAAAATCTTTCACTGAATTTTGTCATCTACATCATTAGCCAAGACATACTGCACCAATGTCTAAATATAACAAATGTACATAACTTATTAACAACTAATTGATATCAAATATGACTCTAATTAATCATTTGGGATGAAAATATGCTCAGAGATACTAACTCACGGACTCTTTTTTTAAGCATTTTGAGACAAGAAAGTTTCAGTGAAACAAATTGGGGAAAAAAAAAGAACCCCCACAAAAACAAACCTAAACCATGCTTGTTCTCAGGAGAGTTAAATTAACAGTTAACATCTGTTTAGTACATATGTGTTGGGTTAATCTTGGCTGCCAAGTGCCCACTAAGCTGCTGTCTCACTCTCTTTACTCAGCAAGATATGGGGAGAAAGTAAGATGAAAAAGCTCCTGGACTGAGATAAGGACAGGGAGATCATTCACCAATTACCATCACGGACAAAACAGGCTCAACTTGTGAAGGTTAGTTTAATTTATTGACAATTAACAAAGACAAACCTAAAACCACCTCCTTCAAAGCTGTGTTTCTTTCCAGGCTCATCTTCACTCCTGACGCAAAGAAGTCTATGGGGCCAGATGGGATCCACACAAGTGTACTGAGGGAGCTGGTGGAAGTGCTCACTGAGCCACTTTCCATCATTTATGAGCAGTCTTGGCAAAGCAGGGAGGTCCCAGTTGACTAGAGGTTAGCAAATGTGACACCAATCCACAAGAAGGTTAGCAAATGTGATGTCTATCCACAAGAAGGTCTGGAAGGAGGATCTGAGGAACTACACGCCTGTCAGTCAGACCTTTGTGCCTGGGAAGGTCATGGAACAGATCATCCTGAGTGCCATTACATAGCACATGCAGGACGACCAAGTGATCAGGCCCAGCCAGCATGGGTTCATGACAGGCAGGTCCTCCTTTAGAAACACAATCTCCTTCTATGACAAGGTGACTTGCTTGGTGGTTGAGGGAAAGGCTGTGGATGTTGTCTACCTAGACTTTAATAAAGCTTTTTACACCATTTCCCACAGGTTTCTCCTGGAGAAACTGGATGTCTGTGGCTTGGACGGGAGTACTCCTCACTGGATAAAAAATTGTTTGGAAGGCCAGGCCCAAAGAGTGGTGGTGAGTGGAGTTAAATCCAGTTGGTGGCTGGCCACAAGCGGTGTTCCCTAGGGGCCCGTTCTGTTTAATATCTTTATCAACAACCTGGATAAAGGGATTGAGTGCACCCTCAGTAAGTTTGCAGATGACACCAAGTTGGGTGGGAATGTTGATCTGCTGAAGGCTCTACAGAGGGATCAGAACAGGCTGGATGGATGGGCTGAGGCCAATGGCATGAGGTTCAACAAGGCCAAGTGCCGGGTCCTGCACTTGGGTCACAACAACCCCATGCAGCCTTACAAGCTTGGGGAGGAGTGGCTGGAGAACTGCCTGGCAGAAAAGGACCTGGGGGTCTTGGTCGTCAGTCAGCTGAATACGAGCCAGCAGTGTGCCCAGGTGGCCATAAAGGACAACAGCATCATGCCCTGTAACCGAAGCAGTGTGGCCAGCACGATTAGGGATGTGATTGTCCCGCTGTACTGGGCACTGGTGAGGCACCACCCTGAATACTGTGTTCAGTTTTTGGCCCCTCTCTGCAGGAGGGACATTGAGGTGCTGGAGCATGTCCAGAGAAGGGCAACGGAGCTGGTGAGGGGTCTGGAGCACAAGTCTTGTAAGGAGTGGCTGAAGGAACTGGGATTGTTTAGCCTGGAGAAAAGGAAGCTGAGGAGAGACCTTCTCGCTCTCTACAATTACCTGAAAGGAGGGTGTAGCCAGGTGGAAGTTGGTCTGTTCTCCCAAGTAACAGGCAATAGGACAAGAGAAATGCGCTCAAGTTGTGCCAGGGGAGGTTTGGATTGGATATAAGGAAAAATTTCTTCACCTAAAGGGCTATCAAGCATTGGAATAGACTGCCCGGGGAAGTGGTGGAGTCACCATCCTGGGATGTATTTAAAGGACATGTCAATGTAGTCCTGAAGGACGTAGCTTAGTGGTAACTTGGCAGTGTCAGGTTAATGGTTGGACTTGATGATCTTCAAAGTCTCTTCCAACCAAAACTATTCTATAACTCTAACTCGTCCTCCTGAGCGGTGCAGGGGGACAGGGAATGGTAGTCGTGTTCTGTTCATAATGCATTGTCTCTGCCACTCCTTCCTCCTCACACTCTTCTCCTCCTCCAGCATGGGGTCCCACTTATAGGAAACAGTTCTTCACAAACTTCTACAATGTGTATCCTTCCCACGGGCTGCAGTTCTTCATGAACTGCTCCAGGTTGGGTCTTTTCCGTGGGGTGCAGTCCTTCAGGAACAGACTACTCCAGCGTGGGTGCCCCATGGGGACACAGGTCCTGACAGAAAACCTGCTCCAGTTGTGGGATCATCTCCATGGGGCACAGACCTTGCCAGGAGCCTGCTCCAGCATGGGCTTTCCACGGGCTGCAGCTTCCTTAAGGTGCATCCACCTGCATGGCATCCTCCTAGTGTGGGGTCCTCCACGGACTCCAGGGTGGATATCTGCTCAAGTGTGGTCCTCCATGGAGAGCAGAGGGACAACTTGCCTTACTGTCTGTGGGCTGCAGGGGAACCTCTGATCTGGCACCTAGAGCAACTCTTGCCCTGCCTTCTTCACTGACCTTGGTGTCTGCAGGGTTGTTTCTCTCATGTTTTTCTCACTCCTCACAGATGTTGTCCAGCATTTTTACCCTTCCTTAAATATGTTTTCACAAAGCTGCCACCAGCGTTGCTGATAGACTCAGCTTTGGGCATCAGGTCCCTCTTGGCTGTATCTGATGTGGGGCAGCCCCTGGGCTCCTCTCACAAAGGCCATCCTTGCAGTGTCCACCCTTATCACCCCTCTGTTACCAAAACCTTGTCATGTAAACCCAATACACTAGAAATAGAAAAAGACTGAAACACACTTCTGTGTAGACTATGCTCTTTTCTTCAGATAGCAGTCTAAGTACCTTTGCAGGTGAGATCCTCAGTCTTTCTCTATATGTTCTTATGAGAATATGTGAACTTATTTGTAATTTCTGCCAATGAAATTCCTTGTTTCTGTGATAACATCGCAGTAGAATTCAGATGTATACTGCAGAAGTTAATATTCTGAAAGCATGTAGTTTCTTGCACTTGTCAATAGTGAATTTTTCTAACACATACTGACAATCTGCTTCCCTTTGGCGCTCATCACAATTATCAACAGCACAAATAAGTCATCTCAAAATTCATCTGTCCTAATTTTCACTTTTTTTTTTTTTTTTTCATTTTCTGTTAGAAGCTGCAGTTGGATACCTTTATGCTATACAGTTTTACGTCCTGGAAGGACGCTGGGGTTTTGTTGTTTGTTTATTTGGTTTTTTTTGGTTGGTTGGTTGGTTTCGTTTGGTTTGGTTTCATTTGTTTTTTTTTTTAATGCTTTCATTCTGGACATTTTCCATTTTCTTAATTGTGTAAGCCGTCGTCTTTTATAGCACAGACCCTTGGTCTCTATTAAATGATATGATCTAAATGTATGAACCGGCAAGACTAGTGCAAGCAGAATGAGTTTATCTGTTCTCATATTAAAATGCTTTATGCTTTGTGAAAAATAATTATTTCTTTGCTTTATGCAGAAATCTATACAGTCAAACATTTAGAGTGTAACTGTGATCAAAACTTATGCTCCAGAGGATCTGAATCACTCGGGGGACAGATACCAGGAAGTTCATCTCTAGGTCACTAGTCTGAAGATACTCCAAGTCTGACGGAAAACTGACTGAAAGCTGATCTCCAAGGGAAATACGTTTATTCAGGGCAGCTTCTTGTGATTACAGGTCTGCTTCAAACTAACCTTTATCACAGCTGACACTAGTTACCAATCCTATTATCATGATCCACAGGCATGTCTTCTGGTAGATAGTAACAAAGTTTGTGAAATATTAGTTTTGATTAGCTATTTACCTATTCTGAACCGTTATTGGAGATTATTTTGATCAGATGTTTTCTCTTTTCCCAACCAATCACAGCTGAGTACTGAAAAGCAATTAATGGTTCTAATGTGTTGCTGATTTATCCTACTTTTATTTCCTGATTACCATGCAATAGAAAGGTAAAAAAATTATCTTCTTCCTCTCCCAGTCCTCTTTTCATTTGACTTATGTCCTTCTTTAGTCTTCATGACTATTAATGTATTCAACTGTCGCTTACTACCTATTCCCCCTTTCTGGACTTCTTGTTTCATTGTGAATAAACAGCAAGTCACTCCACTTACAATAGAAAGTTTCAAAAATTATTTCCTTTATCAAGTGAAAATAGGCTTCCTAAAAATTATAGTTTTTTACACATTCCTTAAAATAAGTGCTGACTATAAGGGATCACTGTATGAACATAATTGTATTTCTCTTAAAAAAAAAAAAAAAAAAGGTTACTCCCAGCAATAATGTTTGAGGGCATTATTTTTAATTTACTGGGCATTATCAGTTTCTTTGTGTTAATAGTTTTTATTTTGTTTCAGTTTGAAAGCCATTTAAATTTTGTCCTATTTTTCTGACTTAAGAAAAAATCTGTATGCATAATATCTAAATGTGCAAATCACATCAGAGTGTCTTCTTAAATTCTTTCATTTCAAAATGGTGGGGAAGCCCTCCCTGCCCTGTTCTTTCTTCTGAAATGAAAGGAGAGAAGAGCAACAAGACATTTAAAACTTCAGAGTGAAAATTTCTGACGCTTTCGTTTAAATTCTAAGAGGCTTCTGTTTGGCCAAAGGAACAGGAGAAACTGAAGGTCTCTCTGTGACCTTCAGAAACTTTTATAAGCAGAAACAGAATGTTTCCACACGTCCCAGCACACAGTGCTTTTGAAGTGTCTGTTTTTCCTAGGCTGTATTTTCCAGTCCTCACACCAACAAATTCTCCTGCAACTGATCATGTCTGATAAAGAAGGAGATTCCTTTCACAGGTGTCACTTATTGTTGACAAACATCAGTGAAAAAAACCCCATCATTCAGAATAAAGTTTTCAAATGCTCTAGTTTGGTGGTAAGGGGGGAAGCGTTGCCCAAACATTTTTACAATTGCAAGTCTTTACATACAGTTAAGGAGATATGGAAATGTTTTTCATAG
The DNA here is from genome assembly GCF_028500815.1 of Rissa tridactyla. NCBI lineage: Eukaryota > Metazoa > Chordata > Aves > Charadriiformes > Laridae > Rissa > Rissa tridactyla. The sequence goes on from NC_071497.1 coordinate 6,832,738, forward strand.
CCTTTTAATAAAAAAAAGATTTATTTTACGAAAATATATAATATCAGTTTTAAACACATGGGGAAAATATTCTCCTGAATTTAGTAGCTATCAATAGTAAAATAAGACTAATATGTTAATGGTAATATGATGTTCTATCTACTCTATCTTCTCCAGCATGTCATGACCACAGGTTATGTGGGTTACCTATTTCCTTAGAGAAGGCCGAGGAACATTTTTTTGATCTCAAAATGTTTTGGATCAATATTTTGGTTTTGAGGAGAAGGAAAGAAAAATATATAATCTACTGCAATAGCATGCAGACCTATAATGAGAGCTGGCCTGTAAATTTTTTGACCTAAAAACAGCAGATGCAAATGAAATTGTCTCTGGATACAAGAGAGGCTCATCCTCAACTCACCTCCCCTGGTATGGTGTTGCTGTGAAATCTGAACCGAATGGTTGAGAGAACAACTGGAGATGTAGGAAAGCGGGATAGGACAAACAGATGGACAGACAGGACAGACAAACAGATACACAAGTCATACTCTCAAAAAAGTTGTTGCTTAAATTTTCACGTATTCAAAGCCTGCTTCAACCTACCGAAACAGAGCCCGTGTTTTGCCGCCAAAACAAAACTGTGTCCTCAAAGGATATGAAGGTCTCATTAGCATGGATCTTTGGGAAAAATCATAGAGCCTTTAGACACTGCATTTCTATGTTGTATTATGTTTATCTTAAACTGTCATCCAATCCCATTTTCGTAATGACTGGGTTTGTTTGACAGCCAACATGTGCATTTGTTTATGGTCTTAAATGTGACCTCTGCTTGGGCTACTGACTGAAGGTTGTTACTGAAGTTTTCGTGATCCTTCACTTAGATTTGATGGGCATCATTCAAAACTCTCTTGCTAAAGCTTCTCTTGAAGTTGTTCAAGCAGGAGTTATGTAAGCTCTCTGGGGAAGTGGCACTGCCATTCCAAATTAAAAACTCTTGCAGAGTTAAAGACATACATACAGAAATTGCAGAGATGATGGTAGGATATACTTGTCAGAGGCAAAAGGTAATGACGGGTAAAGAAAACTAAGTATCACCTGTACCAATTTCTTTTTGAGGTAGGTTTGGTACCGTCTATGGCCAGGGGATGCCATCAGCACCAGGTCACTGGTGACAGAAAAATTTCAAAACTAGGGAAGGAACCATACCACAGTCCAAAAAACCAAGCTATTTGAGAAACCAGAATTTCTTCCATACCAAGACAGTCTTCATCCAGGACTGTAAGAATGTGGAAAGGCAGTAATGCAATACTGCTACTGGATGGTTTCTAAAATGTTGTTTAATTTTGGACTTTTTTGCAGGCACAGGCAATCCTTCATTTTTTTCTCCTAGATTCAAAACTGGAATTATGAGAATGGTAGACGAGGTGAGGAATTTCCTTTTCAGGTTTAAATTTAGTTTTTCAATTTTCATATAGATTTTTAACTCATTAGCATTATTACAATATCAAGAAAGCTCATCTTCCAGCATATTTTGTCAACAAAAGATAATAATATTTTAACTTTTCTCACAATCGTGTGTTATTGACAAATTGGCACATCTGATTTTAAGAATATGATTTCTAACATTGCAAATGGATTTGTTTCTTTATTTTTGCCTCGAAGCCTAATTGCCAAATATTACAATAAATAATTTTCTTTATATATATGAGAAAAGATATGGGAAGACACATTGTTAATTTAGCTTTCCTTTGTTTCTCTGACCTTTTTTCTTTCAAAAAACAGATTTTTAATTATGATGGAAATAATTGTGTCACTGAAATCATATTAAGCTGATAATAACAACTTCATTTGAGGCAAAGTTTGTTTATTATTTGTTCAAGCGATGAATCTTTATGCCCCCATTGTATCTGTCCTAACTCCATAATGGTGACTGACTTAGTAGCATCCAGACCCAGTAGTCCCCTTATGTGGCTTCAATTATGTTCGTTATATCTGATGAACAGGCTAGTGTCCCCTGTAGCTATATATAAAGCTGTGTCTTTTTTTTCCCTTTTTTATTTTTTTTTGCTTTTTTTCTTTTTTTCTTTTTCTTTTTCTTTTCTTTCTCTTTCTTTTTCTTTTTCTTTTTTTTTTCTTTTTATAAAGTAAAAGAAAGGAAATTGCCGTGCTTATCACATCTGAACTATAATTAAAAGAGGGGCAACAGTCTTCTTCCCTGCCCTTTGGGGTCTTTTATTATTGATATTGAAAGCATGTCATCTGTGTGTTTATAAACTGTAAAGTTTGTTGTTAGCAGTCAAGTCTCTAAGACTTTTCTAGTTTTTTTGAATACACAATAGAACAACAGAATAAAGACTATGCCTGACAAAGTAAAAACATCATAGCTCTAATTAGGACTCCCCAGCTTTTGCCCTTCGTGATGGGATTTAATAAATCCTTTGAAGAGCTCTGAAGAGCTATGCGCAAGTCTCATACAGAGAAACAGTATGCATCAGTTCTGTGACTGACTGCCAAAATTATCTTGACCTCTTCTTTAGATGATGTAACATCACAATGGCTCTTGTAATTGCTGTTGTATCTGACAACTCAAAATCATCACACAAACTTTCCAGTTTGTACCATCCCATGAGGAAACCTTTCCGTCTTTTTCTCAATTACTATATAGAACACAATATAAAGCAAAAATAGCAGGAATATTACTCTTGTTGAAATGTGACATATCCATGGTCAGCATCAATTCACCTTATCATATGTAGTATGGGGAAATATATGGGATGGGGAAAGAGTAGAACAGACTCCTAGAAGTGATAGGGTAAGTCCATTGACATTACTTATTTATACTGGTCTGTTCATTCCGGGTGAGGGAAAAAGAAAATTCTTGCCCTCACCTTTTTTGAAATGTCTGACGATATGGACATCCCATGCTTCCTTTTCTCTGACTGCACTTGAATCCGTCCAAGATGATACTCTTGTCCCTAATAATCAGTCAGGAGCTTCATAGACACACTCAAGCTCAAGAAAAATGAAGATGAAATTCATGTTGAGAGTTCTGCCCTGGAAAGTTCAGTTTAAAAACAAGAGCACAAAATGGAGCAAGACTGTAGAGGTCACAGTGAGTTACTTTGGTATTTCACCACAGGATTAGCTAATGAAAGAGGAGAACCAGTATAAAGAGGTTTTGAGAGTCAAGGGTAAGAGACCTGAAATGGTATAGGAACAAGGACAGGAACCCATCCGGCTAACTTTGACTCTGAAAAATTGTATGTGTTCATCTGGAAGGTTTCCAGCTGGATTCAGGCATTGTCACTCATGCATATAAACAATCACGTATTTCTATATATCTATATTTCTATTTAATACTCTAGCTGCACAAGAGACTACAAACAACTGAAAAAGCCCTGAACCCAATTAATAAAAATTAAAAATAGTGGCCTTATAATACAGTAAATACATAAACCTGGTACAAAGTGAGCATAAGCAATTTCCTGAATTGTGTACAAAGTGATTTGTGAATTATCTGTAAAATCATTGTACCGTCACTTCTTTGTAGCCTTCTATTTGCACATTTTTCTTTTTTACATAGGAATTAGGTTTTTTTAAGAAGCTCTAATTAAATCTATATGGTAATAACTAAAGAAAGAATAACCATTACTAGAATCTTGATCCAGAACTGTTAGCAACTATTGTTTTCAAGGCATTTTAGGATATTTAAATTATTTATTACTGCATATGAGGTGGTGCGTCTTTTTAATAAGCCATCAGTGAAAGACAATGAAAGTGACAAGATCTGCAGCAAATTTCCATAAAGATTAAGTGCTTGAATTCAAATTATTGTTCTCCAAATACACAAAAGACACATGTTTTGTTGTGTGTATTGTTCTGTCATCCACAGTGCCGAAAGGTACACATATCTATTTAAATTATTTTGTTAATTCTTCTTCATTGAGTTGTTCTTGTACAGAGTACTTTACTGGCTCCAAACTGCACGTAAACACTTGTATTCAAAAATCTGCATTCAGATTTCTGAAACATTTCCAAGGATTTTCACTTCAACGGTGCACAGAGTTTTTCACTGAACAAAACTGGCTTTTCAAACATTTTCCGCATGAACACTAAAAGTATATAAGTAAAAAACAGGACACTGTAAATGATTAACTGTTATCAAGGCTGTAGGACAACGCAATGAGCAATAAAGTGGGTAGCTGACTGTCTGTAAAGATCCTTCACAAAATCCAGTGCATGATTTTTTGAGAAGTGTACTCTGGAAAGAATGTTTTTAAGATGGCTAATCTCTGAAATAACTTGGTTCACTTTTGGTACTGTTGCACTAGATGTCAGGGTCAGCCGTGCATGCCCTTTCCTTCTAGGAGATAAGAAGACTGATGTTTGGATTTATAGTTCTTGTTTCTAGGTTAATCAGTCAAAGTGAATGTATTGGATTCCTGACAAAATTTGCAGTTGAACAGAGAGTAGTCTTACTGGACTATATTTATTCACTACAGTGGTAGGTGTTCATTGAGTTTGAGTTCTGTCAGACTATAAAAGGGTCACCATTTTTTAACTTCTGAAGTCTTTTTTAGTTTACGTCAAATGTGCTATCATGCAAAAAACAGTTCCATCTGTATTTTTGTATCCCCTTCCTGCTTACTTATATTCATTCAGGGTGATATTTGTAAAATGATCTAACCAGCAAAATCTAATACTGCGAACTGTCCACTGAAGAAGGTCTAATCCAGATTTTATTATTTTAACACAATATTTTCCAGTGTGGAATCAGATTCTGTGTGTACCATTCATAAGATATAAAAGGAAAGTAAAACTGGCTAACTTAAATCACTGTAATGGGTTTACATTATAATTGATGGCAAGGTAATCTATTATTGAAGAAGAGAAGCGGCTGTGGAGGATTAAGGCAAAAATTATATCCTACTGTTAATAAAGCCTTTTTAAAGATCTTAAAAGTGTTAATTAAAAGGGGGAAAAAAAGGGGAAAAAAAGCCCCAAAATCAAACAGGAACGAGTAGCAGCAAAACTGTCATAGGTTTTATAGTACATTTTTTTTTTTTTTTCTGTTAAGGACAATAATCGATTCCATGCATACCTTCATATTTAAGTTGCTAATGTTTAATTTTTGTTTAAATTCTTGATAGAGATTTGTTTTAGCTCAACTCAATTATAAAACATCAAGAAAAGAATTCAAAATGGTTTTAATTCATCAGTCTGTGTAATGACTTTGTAATACTAAACTGGGATATGATGCTTTTGGGACAGAAGATTTTGCAGCATCAGCCAGTCAAAGGTTCTAACTCTGCAATTTCAATGCTGAATTTATCACTTTTGGCACTGATGTCAACCATACGTCAATGCCTGCTCATGCGATGGGGACTTTCTGAATCTAGCCTATTAATTCAAGGCCATAAAGAAAGTATATTTAGCTCTAATACTAACTTATTTAAAGTTATAGGCAGTCTAGTAGATGGATAACAAGGTTGTTTAGATGGAGATGTATTATCTATTTGCAACGGTTACCGATGACTTTGTAACCTACAAGATGTCATTTTTTATCGTAGAAAATGTACAGTGGGCAAAAAACAGGCCAGTCAGAAAATAAAAAAGGTCACCTGTAAAAGAATCTAGCATCCTCCGAAGCTCCCTAAATGGAACAAAGACTATCCAACAGCCTTTAATGGTCCTCCACACAATGTGTCTTCCTGTCACTTCTCTCTCTCCTTATAAGCAAAGAAACCTTCACAAAGGGCACAAGGTACTGTAACAGTATTTATGTTTTATGTGGAAGAACCTTCATTACTATAGAAGCACAGGACAGAATTAGAGAGTTACAGAATTCATATTGGAAGGGACCTCAGGAGGTCTCCTGTTTGACCTCCTCCTCAAAGCAGGGACAGCTTGGAGATTAGACGGAGATGCTCCGGATTTTTTCAAGTCCCACCTTGAAAAGCTCTGAGGCTGGAGACTGCACAGCTTCCTTGGGCTACCTACTCCCCTGCCCAGCATCCTCATGGGGAGAAATTATCACCTCGTACCCACTCCAAACCTCTCATTATCTATTGTCACACTGCCATGCACTGCTGTGAAGGGCCTGACTTTGTCTGCTTAACCCCTCTGCCTCCCTGCAGGCATCGTGGGCTGCTGTTGAGTACCTGAAGCTGTCCCTTCCCCTGGATGAACCAGTCCTGTTCTCAACTGCCTCTCCTTACAGGGCAGGGTCTCCAGCCCTGACCATCACGGTAGTCTCCCTTGACGTCACTCCAGTTTATTCAGGTCTTTCCTGAACTGGAAGTCACAAAACTGAACACCTGCCCCCTTGCAGAGGCTCTCCTTTCCCAGGGCAGAGATTTTTGTTTGTGCTCGTTGATTATGGTATGGCTCCTGATGGTCCCTTCCTTCAGCCTGACTGGGTCTGTCTGGGTGGCAAACCCAGGTTTGGTGTCACCTGCAGGCATGATGGGATAGATGACTCTGTCATCTCCTCCAGGTCATTAATGAAGATGTCCCTCAGGTATTCCAATTCTTACTGGTTTGCAGGAAGGGTATGACCCCTTAACCACTACCCTTGGAGCCTGATCATTCAAGCAGATTTTTGCCTAAGCTAATATTCTTTATGGTATAATACATATGAAAATATAACATGAAACCAAAGTAAAGATTTAAAGCTGTTAGTCCACTCATAGAGCAGTCCAAAGTGTCAACATCCCCTTTTTAGACTGTCGTCTTATTTCTCTTTGCTGTACCCAACTACACGTGGATGAAATAAAAGTTATGGTCTATGACATATAAAATATTGCTTTAAATTCTGTGAATCATTCACTCAGGTTCCATTTTTACCTCATTCAGTGTCAGCTGTTGCAATTGTTTTATAATCCACTGCTATAAACCTAATGACTAAATTACTTCCACAAATATTCATACATGCATGAAAATAGTTTTCAATGTCCCTAAATTCCTGATGTTTCCCATGACCCAGTTGTTTTTGTCCATATTACCTTTGCAGGCCACTTAAACTCAGGCTGTATCCAGACTGATACAGATCTGAGAGGGTTTGTGACAGGCAACATCATGGTTTTTCCAGGAGCCCCAAATCTGTGCATGGTTTATTAATTTCTACAAAAAAGGAAAATGGATTAGCTGGAGGCTGCACAGGGTTTGTATATTCCCATATGCTAATTCTGAAGATGTGGCTTCAGTGTGGTTGGCAAGTTGCTGGCAAGCAGCCTTGATCTTGGGAAAGTGAAGCTGTGGTATAGACACAACTCTAGTTATGAGGTGCTTTAGTGTGGTGAAGAAACAGTAATTTTTGGTAGCAAATTTTACTTATAAAAGGAAGAAGGAAGGAAATGGCGAACAATTTTGTATGTAAGTTCATCCTAAGAGAAGCCTAAAACATTATTTCTCTTGCGACATCATAAGAAATAAGTAATAATTTTCTGATTTTTTCCAATATTGTTATGATGTTCTAAAGATACAGATGAAAATACACACAATAATATGCATAAATAACAAGTGTAAATACTATTACGAACAGTGCTCGTTAGAGAAGACAATCAACAATTCTCTCTCTTGTGAGAGAAACCACATGCTTAGTTTTTATTAGGACTTGTGTCTTAATCATTAGATTTTTAAAGATCTTGGTTTAAAGATCATGAGAAATGATTTCAAAGTTAACCTTTTTTCCCCATGAGGAAACTCTGTATTTTTCTTTCTCCTTTTTAATTAAGTTTTCAAAAAAATCTTATAGCCGACATTTTTTTAATTTTCATGAGAAATTAAAATTTTTCTTTATTATGTCACATAAGGATCTCAGAAGTACTATTTAAAACAATAGATTGGCTTTCTAAGAAAAACCGTTGACTTCAAAGACTAAAAACTTTCAGAAAGATGGAAAGTGTAATTTTTTCTTTCATGGGACAGGTAAATTTTCCTTTTTCGAACATGAATTAAGTTATTAGAAGCAGCAGCAGGTACTTTATCATTGCCATCAGTAGGCAAAGGATTAATTGCTGTCACTGTTCATACCACGGTACCTTGTGGGGTACAAATTACATTTCTCTAACCTCAGCACCTTAATCAAAACCAACATGATCAGAGCTCATATTAATCTGCCGCAGCCAGCACCAGCCTTTCTATGCCAAATGAATGCAAGGTCAGCAGTATGGACTTCTGAAAGGAGGGAGCAAGCTTATCAGGAAAATGCACATGGTGAGGTCCAGAAGCAATGACAATGTGAAAAATCAAGTTAACATCCAGTAAAAAGGCATGCACATCGCAGTGCTGTTGCCTTTCTGTCAATTTGTTCCATGCTGAATCAAAACAGGGATTTGTGTGTGTCTCAAGTGCCCACAAGCTCCTTGTAATTTGTCTGCTAGATATCTGAACTTCCATTAAACGGGCAGATACAACACAAAAAAAAGCAGTGTAAGTGGTAGATACACAAAAGAGTCTTTCCCTTAAGAAATTAAGCTGAACTGTAAAAGCACTGTATTTGATAAACAGCTTTATGTACACTTCAGGCTTGCCTTCTGTTTTATGTGCCTGTTCACGCTCCAGTTGGGCAGTCAGGCTTTCAACTGCTTATGAGGAAAGTAAGGCGGATTCACTCAGCGGGGGTTGTATGGCTGAACTTTGTGTGATACCTCTAGCCTAATCAAAGAGTTCATTTATGAAGATTTATCTACCAGATTGCTAAAGGAAAGGATCTTACAGCACTCAGCTTATCAGTTTTCTAAACACAAAACTGCTGGAACAGTTCTTTGAGAAATACATTTTGATCCTGAAAGGAGCATTGTCCTTCCAACCACATTATCTTTAAGACCATTTGAAAATATTAGGAAAAGCATTGAGCTGATTTACAATCACACTAACAATACCAGGCAGAATAGTTTAATGGTTTGAGAGGTCAATTAATCATAAACTCTGTGGAAATGTGATGAAGGACACAATCTAAAGCTGTGGAAGGTGAAACTACTTAATGCAAGAGTTCAATCACCCTCTTTTTAAGAAAATCTTTGACCAAATTTTTCAGCCTGTGTACCAGAAGTTGAGCATCTAGATTTAAATTTTTGTGCTCATATATGTCTCTCGCATATATGCAATATATCTACATGATACCAATGAAATACCATGAGATATAGATATGTTATCTATATATCATTCCACCATACAAAAAAAGTCAAGCTTTAGACACTTAAGATTAGTGTCCTACATTGAAAACTTTTACACTAAAGTTTTGGCCTATCTTCAAGTATTTCCGTCATGACAATAGAACTGTAGAAAGCAGAGTTATGTGTTGCAAGATACTGGCCAACTGATCCATGTCATCACTTCAGGAGCAGGTAGTCTCGGTGTTAGCCATTCGTGGACTGTCTGCCTCTATGTAGCTGAGGTGCTCCTGACTTAATAAGAAAATTGAGACATATTTTAGTTTCAATCTGCTCTAGAAAGTTCTGCAGAATTGTTGATAAAAGCTTTAAATATATTGCCCTTAGTCAGAATATTACTGCTATGTCAAAAAACAGGCCAGTGTCACTGAGCATCTGCAGCAGTTCAGGCAAAAGTCTGTTTCACAGTTCCCCTCAATGGGGAAAAAAAAAAAGAAAGTATTTTAGATAGTCTGATGACAGTGTAATAAAATAATAGCTGATCAAGCAAAGAAGTTCATTTTGAAACTGAAGATTACATTTTGTCTGTCTATAAGGAACACAGCACAGCAGACCACCAGTTTCCACAGAGCATTCAAGCTCCACAGATGTATATATTAATAAAACAGTGAATTCTAACTAAGTAATGTAAATAAGACAACTACATAGAACAAAAAATCTCAGCTTAGGTGAACGGTAGTGTAACTGTGCACAAACCAATAGCCATACTTATTTTTCTCATTGCTTGGATGGGTGTTACTTGCATCAAGCTACAGAAATTAATTGTAGGAGCTCTTGATCCTTCAGAAAAAAACCACCAAGTCTAGGTTCAGAATTCAGCATTCAGATTTCAAGGTGCAACTGAATCTCGTCTTTAAGCAGTGGAGTTAGAAACCTTTGCATAGCTCAACACAGAGCACACTCCTGGAACTGCAGTTAAAGGGTGAGGTTGTTGAAAAGGACATGAAGTTGTCAAGGCAAGACTGGCAAGAAGAAATTCCCAATGAGTATAGCCCAGAGCATTCCAGGAAATATAGAAATTGAGCCCCCCTCAAGATAATGACTTAACCCCACCTCTCTCAAATATACAGGAGAATAGTAAATACTATTAATTCTCTATGGCATGTTTCCACTTACTAATGTTCCTGGAGCAACAAGATAGAAACTTTGCTCTGCAGCATTACTAAAGTTCCTGTTATTTATTTTCTTCACCTGAGTTCAATCACGCTGCATGGTCTAATGTCTATGTCAAACTAAGAAGCTTCAGGGAAAGCCACTCATTCATGGAGTGCTGAGGAGGCAATTTTTCTTTCAGCTCAAGCTGGATAAAAAGTCCTTGATTTCTTTTTCTTTCTCCCCAGTGTTCAACAAAGCCTTGTGACATATGCATGCCAGACTGTACAAGCTTCAGAGAAGCCAAGGCCACTCATTTAATGAATGCTGACTATGCAAGTATTAGCTCTATAACCTTTCTGATCTACTTTTATGAAGCAACTGATGTTAAAACATGAATTTGAAGCAATATGTGCTGCTACTCTTGCTATTTCCCTGTTTAAAAATTAACAGGAGCTCATAAATTTATAACCATTAAGAGGCAGGCTGCTACTGAAATGTAATCGAAGGTTTAAATTTGCAATGAAAGGCTTCCATCTTGTAGGTACAGAACAGAAGGAGATTTTGCTCCAAGAAGTGACCCCTGTGCGATGTTGGAGGGTTGCGCAGCAACCACAAAGGAGTCAGTTCAGGGATGTTGTTATGTGAAAGTATACCACAGATTTTGCACAGGAAGAATGTGTAACAGGCTTTTACTTACCTAGTAGAAACTTTAGAAAAAAACTTTCCTGTATGTATAAAATCCTCTTGTTTTAGACCAGTGAATATCCTTAAATTTTGCTAGACGACGTTCTGTATGCTCTGTTTTATATTGTAGTACTACATTTATGAAACAAGGAGATGATGTGCTTAACTTACGGGAGTGGTAGTTTTAACCTTGAACCCTAAATCTCATAATGTAGTAAAGAAAGGCTTTAAAATTGTTATTAAAATCTGGCAGTTCTATTCCAATATTCTTCTCTGAATAAAAAACGCTCTTTGTTCCTGCTTAAAAATTTACTTGAAGAAAAAGATAGCCATAGTAGAGCATACAGAATAATCCAATGGTCGCTTTAATTTTCTTGATTCGTTTTTTCAAGGTAAACAAAAATAAACCTGAAAAAAAAAAGATATAATGATATGTCACGACATAATCTTTCCATCATATGGTTTTGTGTAAATGTGAGAAAGAATATGTTGTAAGAAATCTTCTATTGTGACTTCAGATATCACCTATAATATATTAATGCATGAGAGATGCTGAGCTTTAAAATCCACGATTATATTAATATCAATGCCATTTTTGTGACGTCTCAGAAGCCAAAATTACCTTCCTTAGGAGGAATTTGACAATAAATATGCTAACTGATAAGTGTGCATTCTGCTGCGAGGTGTACTCCCTACTTCAGCAGAAGTACCTGCCTAACTGGTACCAGCCTTTGGTGTGGAAGAGTAAGTTCAGCTTAGTTAACACTTTAGCTAACATACCAAAATAACATAAATGTTACCTATCTTATTTACAGTCACTCTTTAGAAATGCGCTTTTTCAGGCTTTCAAATGCTGACCAACATCTTTGAGGTGGAATAGCTACACCAAGTTTTAAGATACATCTAGTTAACACATGCTAGATAAAAAAAATGATATTAAAAAGACCTGAATACGCCAAAATGGAAAAGGACATAATATTTCCTTGAGGAAGACATGAAAAATAAACTGTCTTTGAAACACGCTGAGCATTTTTTTTGTATGCTTGTTTGTTTCTTTTGTGTTGGTTTGTTGTTTTTTTTTTTTTTAGATTGGACATTGAAACAAGGAACACAACTGCTTAATGCCATTGATCAAATCATGCTTTGGAAGCAGACCCTGGATTAATGGGTTTAGGAATGTTCTTCTAAATTACTAACATCTGTAATGATCCTCCAAGGACAAACAGGGCACTCTGGTTCAATGAGTAGGTAATGAGATTGCTGTATAGCCCTCCTTATCAGTGTACAAAAGTTTGCTGGTGCTGCAGGACAGACTGCCTCAATGTCCTGGCAAACCACCGTTGGCTTATCACTGTAATGTTCATTAAAACCCTCTATGTAATATTTATATTCACTTTTTAAAAGCAGACTAATGAGAGTCTGTCACTTTGCCTTTTGTTAATGTATTCTCATACACAGCTTGACATTACTGTGAATATAAATGGTTTTAACAAGAATGTTTTTCAAATCCTAGCTGTAATAGATATCTTTGTGGGATATCTTTTCCTTCAAGATTTGTTTGATAAAATTAAGTCTGGGTTCAGAATGAATGTGATTTATCTATTACAGCACACTTACTGTCCCCCTAGATCAATGCAATCTTTTTTGTGCTTTTATGTACAAATGTATGAAACATTGCAAATCAAATCAAGATATTACCTTCTTCCAAAATTCTTTGTGAATTGAAGCCAGACATTTTAAAAGGCTAGATAATCTCTCTTAAAAAAATAAAGTATTTTAAACCTCATTTCACTATTTAATGTGACCAAAACTGGAAACACAGAGCTACAGTTATGTCAGCCTCCCTTTTTTTTCTTCATAAACTGTTTAATTCAAGGAAGACTGGATTATTGGTATGAGAACATTTTCCATCTGCTATTCTTAAAGAGTAGTTTGGAAGAAGTAGGTATTTTAGAGAGTCTTATCTGATCTGGATTTCTGAACATTTTGAGAACACTCCGTTTCTGTCCCTTAAGCAGAAAAGCACAGAGATCTCAGACTTCATCCCATGCAGAGATGAAATGGCCTTTACATGACAGACTTTAAATGTGGGATTAGAATCAGAAAATCAGGGGCGGCTTTACTGCAGATCAAATTAACTCTAGTCTCCACAGATTTCTGACCTGCTGTGTTTCTTTTGGAAGGCTACAGGAGTAGATCCTTTCTGTTCTGGATGACCTGCACAATGGGGTGTTTGGGTCTGTCCTCTGAGCTGAGTCACAGTGATGTTAAATGTCCATAGAGACATAAGGAGTGACTTATAAGCATTAGGGTAGTAGCACAGACAATAAGAAAATGCAAGGCCTATGCACTGAAGAAATACTTCAGCTCCCAGGATGTAACTTTATTGTGACAGAAAAACTATAGAGACATGCTTATAACTGTCTTACTGCACTTCTTTGCACATTTTTTTTTTTTTTTACCCCAGAATACTAAAAAATGGTAACAAGCTTCTGAGATTTCAGTCTCATTCTTAATGCCAGTTTTGAGTTTGGATAAGAGAGTCACTAACATTTATCGTGCGTTTTCCAGAAGGAGAGCAAATAAAAATTTATCCTGCTAGACTGTAGAAAATTTGAGATCTCTTCTGTCATTAAATTGTTCACAACACAGGTAAGCTTTAAAATGATGATTTAACAGCCATAGGAAACCCAGTATTTCAAAAATAATAAACAATCAGGAATATTAAACTCTTCCTGAGACCTGTTAAAGAGGTTTCTTTCCCATGTCATCACCTGAGATGTCCTGACCCACCTTGAATCTTCCCTGTTGTGTCCATAACAAACCTGTACTATGTCTGGAATATGAATGTGTATTTCAGCCATTGATATTTATTATAACCAACCAAAATTCTCCTCATCTATGTCATAAACACTGCTTTCCAAAGAACTTGAAGATGAGTGTATTGAAGTTGATCCATAAGACAAAAAGACTATGGTCTTCTCAAGCAAACTCTACTTAAGAATTAATTTCCTCAATCAATCACTTTACTCACTTTACTCATACTCACTTTATGAACCTGATAGTGACACATCTCCAGATATTGTGATAGTATAGCTACATTGACTTACGATTCCATTTTGTGAAAATGGGCTCATTTCTTATTCTTTTATGGGCTTCTACATCAGAAAAATATTTTTCCCAAATATTTTGAATCAAACTAACATTTTGGTTTATCTCAGTCTCTGTATTGTAGCTTCAAAATACAATAGATATTCCTCATCTGATGATTATCAAACTATTTTGACTAGACAACTATAATTTTTAAAATAAACAAGTCAGATCCTACTCTTTGTGTTCAAGATCAAGGAGAACTGAATTAATAAAAAAATAAAATAAAGCAGAAGTTGTACAGGAGTTTCACTAACAGATCTGAGTCTTGTAAAATGACTTTGTTGTCATTATGAAAACTTGATTATTGAAATAACAACAATTCCAGGATTAACCTATGATCACTTTTAAGTACAGATCCCCCAGTTTCACACCAAAAATGCTTGCAAAGAGAAAATGTTCTTGTAGATATCTACAGAAGGCCAGCTGTAATTCCACTGGCATGCAAAACCATTATTTGTTTTTCAGAGGCAGAGTTTACTTTTGCAAAGGTGAATATTGCATGACTTGCAATTGTATTTCAACTACCCAATACCACTGAACAAAAATCATAGAATCACGGAATCGTAGAATGGTTTGGATCAAAAGGGGTCTTTAAAGATCATCTAGTCCAATCACCCCAGCATGGGCAGGGGTGTATTCCACTGGATAAGGTTGCTCAAAACCTGCTCCAACCTGATCTTGAAGACTTTCCATGATGGGGCATCCACAACTTCTCTAGGCAACCTATTCCAGTGACTCACCAGCCTCGTAATAAGACAATTTCTTCCTTATGTCCAATCTAAATCTATGGGCTTTCAGTTCAGAAAACCATTGCCCCTTGTCCTGTCACTACAGCCCTTGCTAAAACTCTCTCTCCATCTTTCATATAAACATCTTTTATATATTGAAAGGCCACAATAAGGTCTCCCCAGAGCCTTCTCTTCTCCAGGCTGAACAACCCCAACTCTCTCAGACTTTCTTTATAGGAGAGGTGCTCCGGCCCTCTGATCATTCTCTTGGCCCTCCTCTGGATCTGGTCTAACAAGTCCATGTCTTTAATGTATTGGGGATCCCGGAGTTGGAAGCAGTGCTCCAGGTGGGGTCTCACAAGAGTGGAGTAGAGGGGCAGAGTCACCTACCCTGACTTGCTGGCCATGTTTCTTTTGATGCAGCCCAGGATGCGGTTAGCTTTCTGAGCTGCAAGTGCATGTTGCTGGCTCATGTCCAATTTTTCATCCACCAGTATCCTTAAATCCTTTTACTGCAGGGCTTTTCTCAATCTATGTCTTCACCAGCCTCTCTTGATTTTGGAGATTGCCCCAACCCATGTGCAGGACCTTGGACTTGGCCTTGTCGAATTTCATGAGGTCTGTACAAGCCCAACTTCTCAAGGCTGTGAGGGTTCCTCTGAATGGCACCCCTTCCATCAAGCATATCAACTGCACCACTCAGCTTGGTGTCATCTGCAAACTTGCTGAGGGTGCACTCAATCCCACTGTCTATGACCTTCATGAAGATATTAAGTAGTATTGGTACTAATATGGACCCCTGAGGGACACCATATTGGTTATGGTGTTACTAGTTTCCACTTGGACATTGGGCCATGGACTGTAACTCTTTGGATGTGGCCATCCAGCCAATTCCTTATACACTGAATGGTCCATTCATCAAACCCTTAGTTCTCCAATTTAGCAGCAAGAATGTTGCGGTGCCCCATACCAAAACCCTTACAGAAGGCCAGGTAGATGATATCTGTAGCTCTTCCCTCATCCACCGATGCAGTCACTCCATTGAAGAAGGCCACTAGATTAGTCAGGCACAATTTGCCCTCGGTGATGCCGTGTTTGAAATCTTTAAATCAAGAAGTCTTAGTTTATTAGAGGTCAAACTTGAAATTCTTAAATACTTGTCTCTGCAGGTATTAATTTGTCACAGATAGATGCTCATCTTGATTTTAATAAGGAATTGGTCAGCGTATTCTTGAATAATCTAGCCACTCTAAATTTTACCAGCTGTGTTGTTCTGTGGTGAAGTGATGACAAGTATCTTTTTAAGTAATGGTGATATAAGCGTGCAGAGAGATGCAAAGGAATCGCTCTGCTCTTGACTGATATGCACTGGCAGAAGGTACTTTTGCACAGAGTTCAGCAATGATACACTCCTGTGCTCTTATATTTTGCTTATTTGCATTCAAGTTTCTTCTGCCACTGTCAAACAGATTGAAATGCTGATGTGTTTTGGTAACATTCACCATTGCATCCATTTTCCATAAAAGATTAGGTGCTAACAAAGAAAGTAGTATTTCTGCTTGCACACACCATTGAGTAATTATCATTTTTCCTCTGATCTTTATATTTGTTTGTCTGCAGTCATCTAATTTGATTTATGTATATGTTTAACAGCAGGTTTTCCTTTCCTTTCTTGCTTGTTTTGGCAGCTTGAAGCTCATATAAAAGGGCTCAATTTGGAAAATTAATTTGAATATGGAGAACTTGCTGAGTCTAGATCCTCACTTGGAAAATTCTATTCTGTCAGACTTTTTGGATGCAGAGTTATGATGAATTCACAAAAGGCTGTTTGGCAAAACCTGCAGTATACTCCAGATTAGATACACAGACACAAGAATAGCATGCTTGGAATTACTGTAAGTATACTGAGGATAAAAATTAAAGAAGTTCACCAGATAAATCAGAATAACGTTTATGCCTATAACACATGGAAACTAGATATTTTATTGACCAAGAAACATTGGTGAGTATAAGCAAAATATCTAGGAGTTGTCAACTAGCATATCTGCTTTGAAATATTGGTCTGTCATGTCAATATAATTACTTCAAATTACATCAGACAGGATTATTCCTCCTCTGTATATATCGCCAAGTTCCTAGATAAACTTATTTTACTTCATTCTAACTTTAATAACCTGAAAGAAAAAGAATTCTTCCTCCTATAGAGCAGCCCATCATAAATCGACAGAAAATATTTTTTTTAATCATGTGGTGAGGCTGTGGGGATAAGAAAGCATGCAAATCAGAAAAAGGGGGCAAAAACCTACTTGAAAATGGGGTCACATTTTTTTGGCTACAAAGTAAATAATATACTATTTAAGCATACCAAATATCATTCAAGAATGTGGATATCTAGTTATAGTTAACCCCTTACCAGAAAACCCTGTAAAAAACATTCTTTAAAAAAACAAGGATGTAATTTATTTAATTATTACCTTAGTTCTCTCACCCGCATAAAACCCACCCCACACACATATCCACCTATTGAATTAAAAGGCAAAAAGAATTCGAAGGATCAGACCCCTAAACTGAGAAGAAGCAGTTCAACTGCTCTACAAATAAGCCAGTTTCAAAACAAAATAAAGCAAAACAAAACGTCACACCCAATTTCACATATAATTTAGAAGGTTTATAACAATGTTTGAGTAGCCTGAGGTCATCTGGCTGGTAAGATAATAATGAAATCTAACATTCCACTTATGTTAACAGTGCAAACACAGACTATATTTGTAAACGCTTCAATTAATTACTTTTTTGCTGTAGGTCCAGATATATAGTAATATCACAGAGCACAGGCTGACTTTATGCCTACTTAATCTGAAATTAAATGAAGATTTAACAGATGTACCTACCACAAATGGAAGGGCAAAATCAGAAAAGCCTCATCACAGAATGAGATACAGCTAGAAGAGGACACAAGAAGTGACAAGCTATGATTCTCGGAGTGTATGAGAAGCTGTCACGGGCAGAGTGAATAACTTCACTAGTAAGAGAGTAGTGAAATGTTTATTAACACAAAACAGTGATTTAACAAAGTTAGTAGAGAATGCGACAGTGTTTTACGAGATTCGATGCCAGGGTACACTCGGTTATTTACTGCGCAGAGGCCATGGTCAGACAAGCTCTCAGGGACACCCTCCCGTTGAGTGCCAAGGTTCACAAAGGACCCCCTGGCTTTCTAAACTCCTTCTCAGAGAGGAGTCTGGGTGCGGCTGGATCCAATCCTAGTCCCAGACTTGGTCAACGGTTTATGTCTAAAGGATTATATATGTGCAATCAATCCTTATATCACTTAGCCAAGATTTCAAAGTTTAGCATGCTGTTAGTCGCTTACCGAGAATCTGTTGCGGCAAGGAATCTCTCAGCCTCGAGGAGAAGAACCTTAAGCGAGCTTCCCCACTCACAGGGAGATCCTGTCATGCAGCCCGCTGCCGTGCAGGAGAGCTCAAAGGGCTCTTGGGCTGTCCACTGTTTATGGAGTAAGGTAATTGACCTATAGTCATATTCGCATGGCAACAAGATACCTAGGTTCCCACTCCACACAGTGTTTTGCTTATGTTGCCAGCCATCTCCCACAGTTCAAGTGCAACTCGTAACAGCTCCAGCTGATGGCCATGGCTTGGGAGAGCACACCGCTACAGAAGCATGAGGAAGAGTGAGGTCTGATAGTCCATAAAGACTATGCTCACAGACACCTTTAAGGCTGAAGTTTTGACATCCTCGACCGCAGTTTTTGTTACAACTGTATACATATATATGTTTTATTTCTGTATATATGTAATACCCATTTACATTATATATACAAATATTTGTAATATGTATACAATTTATATATCTGTGCATAGATTAGGAAAATTATCGTGGTGATGGAAGCATTCAGAAGACTGAGAAATCAGCTGTTTCATTCTTCAGAGCAACACTCCACAGGATTGAGACTCATTAATCGCACACACTGCCAATGGTTACCTCTTAGACATCTTCAGGTGTTCTCATTGCTGCTGCAAACAAATAGCCTTTAAGAAGCTTATGATAAATTAGTCATTTACCCAATGACATGGAGCTCAGGCATAGATTGAGTGCTGGTGGTGAAAGTCCAAAATGGTCTTAGCTTCCAAGATCCAGGTCATGAAGCTTCGACGGGAGTGGGCAACCTCCTTCTCCTCTTCTCTCCTCTTTTGTGCTCTTCAGACCCCTTCTCCAAATAAAAGGGGATAACCACATCAGCTGTCAACATAGTTAATCTTAAATTGAGGACCAGGATTTTTTCTGGTTTCACTACACATCTTTCCCACTTCTCTACAAACTTTCTGACACTTCTGTTGAGCGACTATACCACGTCTTCATTTGCCCATTTACACTTAAATATTAGTTATAGATTTATGCTTAACTTTTTTACAAAATGCTTGCTGATGGTGGTGTATGCTCTAGAAGTGGTAGTTTTACAAAATGCTTAATACTGCCACAATTATAATATTTCACTGAGTTGAAGTCTGGTTTCAAGCCAAGCATGTATGAATTGTACCTTTTTTAAGTCTACTACTAATTCACAGGTGCAAAAAACCTCTGATTTGGTTACAGTTTTGATAACAATATCATCTAATAATGGGGCTAATACAGTGAGTACTGGTAATGTACTAATTGTACATTAGGTAATTGGTCTGTAGGACAAAAAGCCTGGCAAGAAGCTAATTAGAAAAGCTAGTTATTTTGCAATGGAAGGCTGTGGTGAACAAGATATTGGAAATGCAGGTTCATGTCAAACCATTCAAATCTTATGCAACAATACAGGAAATAGTCGATATACATTTTTATTATAGCAAGGCTTTTGACGCAGTTTGAAATGTATTTTCATGTTAAAAAAAATACAGTCATATAGCTACAGAAGTATAGTGTTATAGAAATAATGCAGAAAACCATACTTATAATAACCATTAATGCTTTATTTTCAGCAGTAAAGTATATATCAAGTAAGATTGTGCAAAGATCAACAATATTTTCTTTAATTACAGGGGCGATAGAAGGAACAATGTTCACTTTTAAATTAGTAGTTTAATCAATCTGAGATGGCTTAAAAGGACCCTGGAGAATGGATTTGAGTTCAAAATGGATTAAAACCAGACAAAATTCAATAGATATTTTACTGCAAAGAAAAAAAAAAAAAGATCTGAGATTATAGTCAATGGCCAGCTAAGTATGATCTAGCAAAGGCGTACAGTTGCAAAAAAGGCAATTGTCATAAGAGGTATCGTGCAGCCTGCAAGATTAGTGAAGCAATTATTCTGTTCAGCTTTGGCAAAGTCTCTTTCGGTGTTCTGTGTGCTTTCAGTTGCCAGACTTCAAGGTTTTAGTTATATAAGCCTTGATATCCTCTCTTTTAAGAACATTTCATTATTCTCTGATCAGTAAAAATTGGAAGCCCTCCTCTAGTCACAGAGGTTTTTTGCGATGTTTTTTAGGTCACGTAACTGAGTGGATTAATTTGTCATGTTCAGTCAGGTTCACAGACATTTATTGTTGGTTATGATATGGTAGTACTAACTAGTACAGTCAGGTGATGTTGGACAATTCATTAACAGTGGTAACTCCTGCTAATTATGAGTATATGCTACAGATGCTCATGAACAACTGATTGTGTATGAATATAAATATGTTCTACCTTCTTTTGAGATTGACAGTGATGTGTTTTAGCTCTAAGTTTAAACGAATTGGGTTTTTCTGTTGGTGGTTTTTGGTTTTGTTTTCTTTCTCCTTTTCAATGTAGCATGCATCTACCCAAGTTTCAAGTCCAGATGAATAATTGCATTAATTACAACATGGCTGAATACTTACTAAAGACACTGTTATAGCACTTGTGAAACCTTGCAATGCTTTCCTTCAACTGAGCAGTCATTAATTCATTCAAAATTCATTAAAGCTTGTGCGACTTCACTTGAGATTCCTCAAGATAGCATGTATGCATCTAAAATTTCCTTTCAGCTGTAATGTACAAGCAATTGAAATAAGTAAGACATCTGAAGTCTTACGTACAGTTGAATCCAGTCAAATAAGATCATTTGTAGATGAATGCAGAAGTTATGATTGCATGAGAAGGGAAGAAAAAGAAGCAAAGAATGGGGCAGAGATGGCAGAGAACAAATTGCCATTGTCTAGTCTAGTACAAGGTCATGTTCCTTATACAGTTAGAAGTTTGTGTGTAAAGGGAAAGATATATTGAATTTAACAGCAGTACATCTTTTTATAAATTGCTAATTTTGGTGATATTTCCAAGTATGTGACATATACTCAGGAATACATCATCTTCACTTCCTCTTTGGTATAATATAAAATTAGCCTCTAATAACAAGTGGGAAATATGACTTTTTGTTAGAATGAAAGTCCCTGGCGAAAACCCATACTTAAAGTACATGTCCCTAGTGTAGTCCCCTCTACACAGGGGGCTCAGTTTCAGACCTGACTGTTTTCTTATGAGTACTCTGTTAGCAAAACATTCGTACCCTTAGGAATGCTCTTGAGCCCTGTTTCAGGCTGTCTCTACAAATATCATTTGACGTCCACCAAGTCAGGCTTCATGTAGCACTATGGGGATGTGTGTATGTGCTGGCACCATAAATTTGGAGCCCTATAAACTTTTTATTCTGTGTTTCCACAGCTTTTATTAAGACAGAATACCCCAAAACTACAAATTTTTTCTTGTAAGTTTCTAAATTTAAAGTCTTCTTTGAATCATGTGAATTTTCCCAGGTTTGCATCCACATCTATGCAGAATGAGTCACTGCTTTTACTTCTTCAAGGAAATCCATAATGAATCCAAAATCCTGAGTGGATGACAGCATTTTACACTCCTTCTGTGTAGGTGTAACTGATTGCCCAGGCGCAGGTGAGCAGCAAACCGAGCCATATATATGCATGTGACTCGGTTCCATACTCAAACATAGTCAGTTCCTGTATTTAGTTGGTGGAACTTCTAAGACTTTTTTAGTTTTGTAAAAAAAACCAGGACTTTCAAATATTTTGTAACTTCCTTTCTGCCAGCCTTACAAATACAAGTATTAGAGTTGAAAGAATGGAAAGAATAATCAGTGAGTACGTTATTAAAGAAATATAAATTAATTTAGGCTCCATTTGCTGTACACGAAACAGTCAAGTGATGAAATTTACAGGTTAGAATATGCAAGAAGTTATTGGTGAATGTTTAGTGAATAATGAATATGTACAAAAATCAAATATGTTGGTGTTAGGGCTGAGTACTTGCATCTGCGTAATTTAGGCTGGTCTGCTATAACTGCCTTTTAATATTCTGACTTCAGGTGCTGAGACAAGAAGTGCATAATTCAGACACATTTACTTTATATTAAAAAGCAATTAAAAGCTTTCTAGATTAGAGTTTCTGATTGGAGGCATTGGCTTTAAAATAATTGTTCCCTGAAATTCTGTTATCATACGCTTAGGGTGTGAAGATTCAGTTTTTCATTCATCACTCATGCAGAAAAAAATGATCTGTGGTTCAGTCAATCTACTGTGATGTTTCTGGACCTGAGACATGTAAGTTAAAATTTTCAAAGGCAGGAATAGTTTAGTGGCTGACTGCCCTTGTGATTTTCTTACCCTTTTTTTATCCCATAACCTGTGGTTACTTATTACACTCTGTCAGTCTGAATAGGAGGTCATTTATCTAAGTCCATTATTTACAGGTTTTTCAGTAGACCTGAAACTTTGAGGTCTCCTGCTGCTACGCAGGGTTTTAGGGAAGTATTTCCCCACTGCCCTCAGCTCTGCTCTGCAATTCCTCCATGTGGTGGAAGAAGGAAATGTATCCCTGTCTCAAACTTAACCATGCTCACAATCATGATAAATAATGATGATTTTTTAACATGCACCGTCTGCTTTGAAGTGAACCTGTGTTTTTTGTTATCACCATCATGAAAACTGAAGTGAGATTTCTCAAAAAAGTTGAGGGAGCCATGCTCCTCAGTCACAGAAGCCCTGACAGAACAGGTCAGTGTGCACTTCACCAGCACAGTTTCCAGTCTTTCCCTCTGCCAGCACAACAGGAAAACAAAACCATGATCTGAGTGTAAAGGAAAAAACCTGAAAGCTAAAAAATGAAAAGTTAAAATTTTAACTTCATCTGATTTAGGCCTCGTGACTAGGTGGTATCTGCATTTTCCGCTGTTTTGGTAAGGAACTTGTCTACACACATTGGTGTTGTCCTAATTACTTGCTTTCTTATTCTATATTGTGTGTATATATTTTGGATCTATTCAGCTGCAACACATTAAAATGCCTTTAGTAGTGGGCTGTCTTCTAGGCTATGATACAATTTTAAAAAAGAAAGAAGCAAACAGGAAATTGTTCATTCAAAAAACCTTATGTAGGAATGAATGGTGTACAGTATAACATAAATATAGATCATATCTGTCATATTGGAATAATTTTTGATTAACTACACCGTTAAGCTAATGTTGGTCAAACAGTGAGGGAGTCAACAAAGCATCACAGAAAAAAACTGAAGCAATTTTTTCTCTTGCCATGACTAGACCAATAAGTTACAAAACATATTCTGAATATGTATAAAATCTGCTTCTAAAAATACCTTAAATGGTAACACTTGGAAGTATTTCACATATAATTTACATCTCTAATTCTATGTCTAAATCCTGACCAAGATTAATACTTACTGAACAAACACGCATTCTTTAGACAGACAGGACAAAAGGTTGTAAGCCAGAGGATTTTCTGCTATCTGGGCTTTATTCTACTACTATCTGTTAGTACTGCCAGAAAGTTTCCTCATTAATCATAGTATTCCTCCCTCTTTAATATAGGCACTGTCCAAAAGGATTTGAAGAGAGCTTAATGAACAATTTGTCTTTACATATTTAGATGAAAAATCTGATGTCTTTTTTCTCACATTGTTTCTTTTTGTGATGTTTTTCTGTAAGATACAATGCCATAATTTATACTTGTCCTATGTAATCATCCATCCAATCATTTGCCTTATCTGTGTTCTTTCTTATAATCCATAATTTATATGAGGTCACTTGGCACAAGAGAGACCACATTTTGAAGTAGTCCAAAACAACCCTCACTTCATCACTCAGAATTGGGGAAAAACTTTTGTTTTTTCAGGCTTTTGGGATAGCAAGGGTCTGATTGGCATTAAAGTGTGCCATAGCTCTCAGAATGTTCTGTCCTGTGAGACTGAGAAAGTCAGTGTGAGCACCTGAAAGTTAGCCTGAATGATTAATAATACCTTATTTTAGCTAATAACAGCTTTTTCTTCTAGGTGACACATTAGCTTAATTTTAACAAATAACTTCTCTAGTATATACAGTACTCACAAGATATCACAGCCTTATTTTATACTACCACCCACGTGGCTAGTAAAAGATAGAGGCCTTTATGACTGTATTTTTTTTTATAGAACTAGCAATTGTATTCCCACAGAGTTATTTAACTGGGTTCTTTTCCTTTTACTATTGAAATGTGATATGCCAAATATATCACTTCTGCAACATGGAAATTTCTGTCCGAGCTTTTATTCTTCTTTCTTTAAGAGTAAAGAAAGAAAATGAGGTGAGATTTTGAGGGTTTTTCATGCACAAATTACATGATTCCTTTCTTTGTCAATTTCTATAATCATAGATTCATAGAATCATAGAATCATTTAGGTTGGAAAAGACCCTTGGGATCATCGAGTCCAACCATCATTTCCACTCTACAAAGTTCTCCCCTACACCACATCCCCCAACACCACATCTGAACGACTCTTAAACACATTCCGGGATGGTGAGTCCACCACCTCCCTGGGCAGCCTATTCCAGTGTCTGACCACTCTTTCTGTGAAGAATTTTTTCCTAATGTCCAGCCTAAACCTACCCTGCTGCAGCTTGAACCCATTCCCTTTTGTTCTATCAATGCTTAAGCATATTTATTTTTATCTCGTTGATGACATTGTGCAGTGTAATATGATGGTAAAAATACAATAGATTTGTCCTACTCGTAGATTGAGACATGTGTGCTCTAATTTAAAGTGATACTTTTCCTCTCAAAACATTCATTCCAGAGCAGTGCTCCAGCATCAGTACCCCTATTGTCTTCTGTAGTTACGTACGATACATTCAGGAGCAGCAGTAACTAGTCTCTGACTTTCCAGGCCATTCTTTTCCTGAGAAATGAAGATGTCATGGATATCTCACAGCCAAATTTCTGTCCCACGCAGTCACAGTTTGCTTTTGACTTTGACTTTAAACCTTCTCTGCCTTGCAAAAATTTTTTTTTCATGTCTTTTCATCACATTTCAGAAAAAACATAAGAGGAGGACTATCGTTCCTTTTAGAAAATAAATAAAATGACAATTTAGATTCAGACCTTGCACATTCCTTTATGTGTTTGAGCCTGTTATTACCTAGGTCCATCACACTTTAAATGAAGCAGCTACACTGAGCATAATCTATAGAGATATTGAGTAGGTGGTTGCCCTGGCAACAGAAATAGAAATAAAGTTCAGGAAAAAACTTCCTCTCCACCCCTATTTCCTTCCATTGTTTCTCATGGTCACCAAACCTATATGTTTTTGAGGTTTAACTAACTGTGATGTAATGGAAATCAGGTATATTAAACCAATGTTTTTTATCAATATGGGATGTCTGATTCAATTCAAATAAACTACAGGTTGTAATATTCAAATAAAATACTGTTTGTGAAAAGAAGTTATCTACCAAAATTGATGATTGGGTGTCAAGGGTGCAAATGAAATTGCAGGTTTGTGTCTCTGTTTACTTTGGGAAAAACTGTCTTTGTCTGACAAGTACACAGAGAATAATTTACAGCATTACCTGTATTAAGATTTTAAAAATAATATTAATAGAGTAGAAGCTAAGCTCCTGTATGAAAATCATTTATTCATCTAATATCTATTAGCTTGACTTTACTAATAGAGATCTATCTTACCTTGATGAAGTCAAGAACTTTCAAGGTCAACCTCTTAATCAATTTTATAGGATCAAGTTCACCTAATTTTTTTAAATTGTCTTGTATTCCATTTTAAATATGGCGATTTACAACTTACCATTTTAATGAAAAGACTAAATGTTTATGCTGCTTCAGGAGAACCATTTCACAGTACATTAACAGTGTTTATATTGGAATCAACTGGAGTACTGCATCTGGCAGTGCATGGGTACGTGCAAATTGATGTGTGCATAGCTTAGGACATAACAAATTCAAGACTTCTTCAGCCTGTCAGGCTCTGAAATCAAATTGGCCAATTAATTCTGGTTCTGTCTCCTTACTTTTAGGCAACAGAAAAGATGTCTCACCTGATAGCCAATTTCTTTTCCTGAGTATTCTTTTGGTGATTTGTAGAGGAATTATTACAAGATTGCACACTTCCTGCACTATCAGGCAAAAAGGACATTAAATCCGCTAGAAGAAAGGGATTATGTATTCACTGACAGCCCACTGCAGAAATTCTCTCAGGAATTACCTTTTTAAAATATTTAAGTAGCTAAGTTAACCAACAGAGGAAACCCCTCACCTTGATGTTTGTCTGTCATTGCAAATATGAAACTTGAAAGGTGGTTTTCTATCCAGGCCAAAATATTACAAAAAAGTGAAAGTACAGTGTATTAAAGTGAAGGAGTGTACATTAATGAATTATTATAATGATGCAAAATTGGCATTTTTTGAGAGCGTTTCACTCATCATGGAGTTTCATTTAACTTCAAATTATATGAAAATATAACTCAAATATAAAGAAGAAAATAATTTTTAACAGATTCAGATTCACAAAGTAGTGCTATTGAAAAACATTTGTCTCAGGACAAAGAACTCCCTATTTCAGGAGTATGCACTAGGCCCAGGTTATAGGCTCCACTTAGTTGTATCTTTGTCACATCACATCAAGGCTATACTGCTCAATAATATTTAGATTTTCTTAAGGTGGAAGACAGAGAGATTAACAGTGACTGTGATCCTGATTTAACAAATGTTTTTAACACTATTCTGTGCAGGAGGAGAGGCATTTAATCAGGAAAGATTGCTAAAGAAACCATTGCAGAATAACATATGTCCTGGGCATTTTCTTAAAAAAACATAAAAGCCTGATTCAAAGACTTGTTCTAATTAGACAAAAAAGAGTAAACTCAGTGGAAAGAATAAGCCACTCCTCTTTCTATCCAAAATGTCCAGAGTTTACCCTTGGAAAGATTATATTTCTCATCCACCCAAATCAAATTGAGACTGCAAAATGAAGGAAATATATATTTAATTTTACAAAATGTAAGTATATCAGAAACAAGAAAAGAAGACAAACATCCATACATTTTAACTGACAACAGAGATCTAATAACATTAAATGTTTCTGAAAATGCAAATGAATTCTCAGATGCGTAAAAGCATTTCCAACAGAAAAAAGATAACCAAATTGTGTAAAAAAATAGTAAAATTTCCTGTGAATTTCTTTGGAACTAGTAAGAGAAAATGGTTTCTAGAGTGATTAGACACGGGAGACATCTTTTTAAGTGAAAATATGATGTTAACCCAAGAAGAAATGGATTTAAATGTGCCGTTGGTCCAGGAATTAGAGGCACGTTTGTAAGGATAAGATAAGTGAGGTCCTGTAGCTATTTCTGAAAGTGACTGGGTGGGAGGTGTTGGGGGGTTGGAAAAGCAGTGTTTTCTTGTAAATTTTCAAAGAAAAGATTAACGGTTTATGAAAAAGATTGCATTCTATCTGTTACAATGTGTAATTGCTACAAATTAGCTATGATTGCATTTCTCCAGTTTCCCACAACCAACCAGAAAAGGACAGAAAACAGATTTATTTTAAGGATATCCTGTTACCTGATGCTTTTTGCTGGACAATTCCACTTCAGGCTGTTTTATGTTTCAGTGAATTCAGTAAGCAATTTCTGTTTATTTGGATTTTTCCTTTGTAATATGCATCAATTTCCATTTTCATTTGTATTGTTATGATTTAAGCATTTGCAGAGGGAGTTGAATACATTCATGGAGCATACAATGAGAAACAAGTAGTAAGGTTTCAGAGATGGTAAAACGTTCACTGTTGACTTCATCTACATGGAAACTTTTATCATGTAACTCCTTATAGCAGGATTTACTGGTATACATCTGTTTACAGATCTGTGAAGCTAAGTGCCCCCAGTGTGACATTAAGTTCCACATTTTCTACTGATACTAACAAGTGGAAGGTACTCACCCTCCCCCCAAAGGACTGAAGTCATGATGGTGAGACCTGCTGATGTATGCAAACAAAATCATCCTAAAAAAATGGTCTAAAAGAGGAGGATAAACATTTTTAATTTTTTTTTTTTTTTTTTTTTAATCTTTGAGGTAATCCAGTGTGTTTGCCCAGTGTATTACCATTAGATGTGGTCCTGAACAAAAAACTGGACAGAGGTGATAAACTCTCCCATGAAGTATTTAATAAAATTAAGCTGCTTTATCAAATTAAAAGAAAGGAAATACACATGGAAGTCTTTACATAAAGAAATCAAAAGGAAATGGCTGCCTAAATTGCTGCATGGATGTTAAAACTTCAAGTAAAATCAGTTGCTGCAATAGACCTTGAAGAAACAATTCTAAGAAAATGTGTGATGCTAGATAGAGACAGGCGCTGGGAAAGTCAGAGGTGAAATAAGAAAGAAAATTAAGGTATTTCTTCTAAATGAGAAGATGTATTCAGATGTTAATACGCAGGAACCGGCAACACTGAGGGGAAAATGAGTGCAGTATTTGTGCTGGTAGTTAAAAGAGGAATGTAGTTAGAATAATGTAAAGAATGGGACAGAGACAGTGTGATGAGAGTTTACAAACCCAAAAATAAATCAAAAGTGTGATCTTTGAACAAAGCAAATATGCTGCTACAAGAACCTTGAGGAGCACTGCCAAAGCAGCTTTCTTACATATTGGCAAAAGCGAAAAAAGAAATCAAATCAATCACATTCTTTTGATTGCACAGTTTGAAGGGAGGAGAGATGTGCAATGTTCAGGTGGGTTGTTACCTATCACACAGCAGTTCCCTCTGAGATATTGTCGAGCGAGAAAGGATTGACAGTCCGTCAATGTTTGTGCATACAAAAAAAATAGCTGACAGAATGTCTTGGTGTCAAAATGAAGCTTGAGAACAAAACATCAAGGAAGGAATAAAATAAAACCATCAATACCACTAAAATAGTTTTTACTTTCCCCTAAGCACCTCTAAATACAAATATACAAATCTCAAATCTTATTCCAGACTCCTCTTTCCCAGTCTTCTCCCATAGGATCTTCGTCCAACATCATTTAGGAAAAACTGTGTCACTGGCTTTCTGAGCACATTGCATTTGCATGATGAGGAAATAACAAGCAAAACTCACAGGCTGGATAGAAAATATAAGGAGGGAAGAAAGAAAAACTAAATCGTGTACATGAATATATAAATTATACATCTGATTGACATTCGGATCGAGATTCTTTTAACTTATGCTACCACAATTACACTTACGTTAAAGCCCTTTCACAGTTCCACAGAGGCCGCAGTGTAAACCTCTTACGCTTATGATATCTGAGAGACCATGATTTGGGGTCTACAATAGTGCAAATTAGAGTGGCACTTGTCAAAACAGCAAGATTTGGCTTTATGAAACAAGGAGTTTGGATTAGCAACTTGCCTAAAGCAGCGAATTTAGCTTTGTGGAATTTGAAGCGCAGTAGCACGTTGCCAACACAAATTCTGCTTGAGAGAACCAGCCTTTCAGGGATTTACGTTGTTCTCATATTTTTGTGTACCAGAACACCTGTAATGGAAATTGACCAGATCAGATTATTTTCTTACAAAATCCTATACCTGCAGCTGTATTTCCCCTTTGATACGAGTTCCAGCTTTCTGCTCATAACTTACGGATCCAGAATTTAGCCTTTATGTTATTACTATACTAAGAGTGATACACTCATAAATACAGTTTCAGGGCATTGGTAGGGGTCTTAAAGACTATATGAACGTGACGGCTGTGAAGCTGTGAGCTCAGAAGCATGCCTTGTGGCACAGGAAACTGGATGGTACCACTAAAGCAAGTAACAATGTTCATTCAGCCAGCGATTCTGAGGATAAAATACCATCTGATTTGTAATTAGATTTCATTTTTCATGGACTGCAAAGAAACGCAAAACCATATACCTATGCATGCAAGACTATATTCTTATATAACTGTACATACATATGTCTACAACATGAATAATGAATAATAAATAACAAGGGGGAAATATTCATGTACGTATGCATATATGTATGCATACATAAATATGCACATACATATGCATATACATATGCATGGATACACTTATTATTAGCTGGTTTTCTACTGAAAAAAATACATATTTGCATAAAAAGGATGTGCAGTATATATTATCTTACTGTTTGATTTCATACTGTTTGATGATTTTTGGTCTCAGGCACTAAGGCTTACCTTCTCTAAGGGTGTCCAGGTACACATTGTCAGTTTTGGCAGCTGGAACTCTATGTCGTTTTTGAAAATCTAACCCATGGTTTCTCAGCTACCATCATGGTAAAGTACATGAAGACTATCATCACAAACTCGAATTTCTTGAACAAAACCATTTCAAATTAATGTCACTTTAAAGAAACCGAAACATGTGAATTAAGGAAAAAATCGTGTCAACTGAAAATGACATGTGAATTGAGACTCATAATTGCAGCAAACCTACATTATTCATACCCAGTGCTTTAAAAAAAAAAAGTTTCTTCTCCAACCTTCAATTATCTCCACAATAAAATTAGATGCTCCAATTCTTTTCTTTTGTTATGCTATTTTAGAAGTTATTATTAAAATGCAGTGTGCCAAGTTATCTGATTATAATTCTTAACCTATATTTCGGCCTCTTCTCACATTCAAATTCATCACAAAGCAAAGAAAAAAATAATAAAAAAAAAATTATAAAAGAAAGACTGAAATAACTTACTGAGAAAGATTTTAAGAAGGTTTTTTTTCCTTGTCCTGTTTGCACAGTTGCAAGGAGGATTCAGGTGTTTAAACACAGGTATGGAGTTCTATTTCAGGTAGTGTGGTGCAACCCTGAGTTTGCAGGAATCATCTGCTACCCCTGCAAAAATGTTTGGCATCTGGAACATCTACAACGACACCAAACTCCGACAACAGGCAGCTGGATTGCTCCCAGGGTGATTGCTTATTAAAGCCTGTCTAAACAAGTCTAAGGTTTACGTTTTAAAATCTGGGTAACAGCTTGCAGTAAGGATGCCTGTTGCTTATCTGTGACGAGCTTAGATTAATTATTTTTTTCATTGTGTTAACTCTGATTCCTGAACCATGTCTTCAATTTCCCCATCAGGGTCTGCCTAAGCAAATTAACATTTGAAAACTTGTAATTTTTGTTGGTAACACTGACTTTTTTCTTTTTTTTTCCTCCCGCATTTGATCACTGCACGTAATTTGGTTTTCAATATTCTAGGACTACACTGAAGCTGACCCTGTGCAAGTAAATGGGCAGGCAGGACGTCCAAGGAGTTGCCCTCCCTGTGTTTGCCTATGTGGCGAAACACACTGCAGATGTAGTGGCCGAATCCAGCGCCCACACAGGGCATGCGTTCATGAAATGAAATGGGTAAGATTTCTGTAATGTCAGCCTCTGTTCCTGATGACCAGGTTAGCAAGGCTTGGAAAATTGTCCACTCTGTTCCTGATGACCAGGTTAGCAAGGCTCGGAAAATTGTCCACGTCACTTTATCAAAGGGAGGAGAAAAACTCGAGCTGTCTCCCCTGGGTGCTCATGACCAGTCCTCACTGTGCCCGCTGCACCGCTGTCGGAGTACAGCTCTCTCCGTATCGCTTTATCCACCATATCGCTAGCAGACAATTACATACCAGTCTTTGGAATGTCAGTAACTATTTTTGCCCCTATCTACATGCATTTTCTGTCTTTGCTTGTTAGTATTATCCGCGAACCGTAGTACAACGAGCTTAATTCCAGAACTTGAATATTTCCCTATAAATCTGCTCTAAAATGGATGACTTAACATCTTTGATTGCTTGTTGCAGTGCAGCTTATGAAGCATAATATCATTTGGAGTCTCACAGTCCTGACACAATGTATACATAATGTACTGTAAATCACCTGTGCAAAGCCCTTGAGATAGAAAAATCGCAAGCAGGCATGGGGAGCAGTATGCTTTTCTAACTCCCTCAAGTCTCTCCAGAGGGATATTTCATTATGTCAATTCAGGCAACGCAAAGGCTAAGAGCTGAACCATGCAGTTGCTACCTTCAATTATTCACAAATCCACCGCAGAACACACAGAAATGGCTGACAGCCTTGTAGGAACACTACGGCGGCAGCTCTGTTCTCTGGGCCCAAACTGTCTCTCTGGTGGAGACATTCGGGTTCCTTAAAACAGATAAATTATTTAGCGTTCTGTTTCTACATCCTGTGTTTGTTGCGGCTGTGCTGCCTCCTTCCACTTTCTTTGAGAACGTTGCCTTTAGCAATATCTCCTTCAGTTTTGCTAACTTTTATACATTGCCTAATAAGGACACAGCAAGGAATAAAGGCGACCACAAGGTTTTAGAGCATCAGCTCACCGATGTTTTAGGATCAAGTGAATTTTGACAAAAAGTTATCCTATTGTTAATAAGACTACAATACCTCATTAACAAGAAGACTACACAAACTCAGAAAATGGGCGCATTATTTTATGCTGCTTTTATTCATGTAAAACGTGGCAGTTTATAAGGTGCTCTGAGCAGTGATTACCCTTTGCTTTTGTAACGATGTATGTAGCCTCTAACTGGCAAAATATCTTTGTAATCTGCCTTGAGAAGTACCATTTGTATATCTCAAACTAGTTTTTCAAATGACAAGAAGGAAAAATGACAATGACATAACTCAACTTAATATTTATTTTAGACAGCCATAGTTGAAATTCTTAATTAAATTTGCAAGTTTTATTTTTTTCTAGTCTTCCTTTTAGTGTACAATAGAACTTTCTTCTCATTTTCATTCTTTTTGCTTAATAAATTAGGATCTTGCACGTGCATGTGTATTTCAAGCTACACATTCCTGGAACAAGTGCTCCTTCCTCAGAGCATTTCTTTGGCCTGATCGCATTTGCCTGTATTCACGGTTATGGCAGTTATGGGAATGGTGGTAAATAAATCCAGAGCTTCTGCAGCATTTGGTGTAGCTAGCCAGGTGAAGTTCTTGCTAACTGAAAAACCCACGGACCTTTTATTTTAGCAAATACAGTAAAAAATGTCAGAGCATCGGCAACTCAAGGTCTTTTTCAGGCATGTTACTCCTTATCCTTAGCTCAGCCTTTCCCACTGGAAAAAGCATTTCAGACTGTTGCTTGGTTTTGCTTTGTTTTGTTTTGTTATGTTTTGTTTTGTTTTAACCTGTAATGTATTGAGTTATACGATATTGTCTCAAGTTCAGTAGCCTTTACATTGTTCATGCAGTGTCTTATTCTTCTAGGTCTACTGCATGACTCAATCCATCCACCAGCTGATCTTTCAGTCACCTCTTATTTTAAAGCCTTTGGCAAATTTATTTAAAGCTATTTGCTTTTTTCTTTCAGATGAGCAAGGATGTTGGTACAGACATTGTTCTGCATGGTATCCCAGTAGATGTATCTTCATTACGTGCTATTTTTTATATTAACTTTACGGTTATATGTTTTGTATGTAAAATTTTTTGTATTGCAGTGTGTATTCATGGTCAAAGAATTAATTTTCTACCAATATTTTCTTTATATTCATGATCCTTTATATTCATGATCCTATATTCATGAGCGGGGGACTATTTATGCCGGGTAGTTTAGTATGTCAGATTGAAAGAACCATATCTGCAGGGGAGGGCCCTCATGGGTTAGAGACAGATAAATGGCACACACATATAGTGAAGACAGTCTATAAGATCAAGCTTTCTATTCATCTTTTATTCTGCAAGTCACTGCATTATGAGGATGTTGCAAGGATAGAGAGTGTGAGATAATTGTGCTATATACAACATCTGCTCATAAGACAGCATTTGGGGTGGACTGCTAAAAGTTTAATTTTGGCTGAATTACAGTTTTGTTTAGCAGGGTTTATTACTGAAGGAGGATGAAGATAGAGAAATACACAAATTGATTTTGCATTGTATTTCTCCCTGAGATATGCTTTTGTACAATATATATGGTCTGCCCTTTAAGAAGTTATAAAAAAATCATGTTCTCTTAATAGAAGCTACGCTAAGTGACTGCAAGTATCCCCAGGCCTTTGCAGGTGCTGTTTTTTAATGCAGGGTAGAAAAACAAAGCTTTTTATCCTGTGTTCATAAGATAACACTAGAAAATGTTCTGGAATACTTTCCCCTTCCCTCTCCCCTCCTCTGTACTCTACTTCACTCCATGTGCTTTTTTTTCCCTTCTATTACCTGTGTGTTAAATCCCAGACTCATGCACAATGGGCTCTGGCACAGTTTTAATGAGCTCGCTCTTCTATTTTCTCGCCTGCTGTGTAAACATGCAGGCCAGTAGACTGCTATCTGACTACTTATGGCTGCTGCTCATCAGACTAAATGGAATTCTGTGTACTATGCTGGTATATGCACATTAATCCATATTCACTCCTGGTACCCTAAAAATGTTTATTCAGAAAGGATATCACAGATTTACCAATTTTTTTCTGGTTTTGCTTGTTTGTTTGTTTTCTTTTCCAGACTGTGCAAAACACAGTGGGTAAAATCTTCTTCAGTCACAATTCTTAGTACATCTCTCCCTGTGTTCATCCCTAGGTATCTCCTGATCTAAAGTCTTTTTGATGTTTCAATTCCAATTCCTAAGGAGTTTTCTTATTTCTAATTAATTTCTGATAATTCATTTTTCCCTGTCATTCCACCTTCTCCAACACATTTGCTCCTTTTCATCACATTTCCCTGTCCTTGAAATTCCATTTATAACCCTAAAGAAAAAATATCCCCTTCCTTTCACCTATATTCTTGCAAATGCCTTTTTTGGTATACAGAATTGCTACCCCTGGTCAATAAAACCACTGCATCCCAGCTATAAGATTTATAAAATCTGTTTGAGAGATAGAACCATCCTCTGAGTCAGTTACAGCAGTATATTTCTGTTTAAGCTGCCTGGGTTTTGGGGGTTGTTTGCTTTTTATTATTTTTGGTTTCTGATTTTTGTTTGGTTTTCCATTTTGTTTTGTTTTTAAAATTTCTTGGGGCTGCTAAGCCACATTCTCAGCTGGGGTAAACTGGCCTGTTTTCATTTAGCTCAGAGAACTATGTTGATTTATGCAGTATCTATCTGGTCTAATTTCTGTCTTTAACAGACTGCATGTTCTTTCACTACAAACCTGTGTTTTACTCGAGATGTGAATTTTATAGATGCCTAAAATTAGCTTGAAGATTTCTTATGGCCAATGCCTCATTCTAAGTAATTGTGCTGTATACTATAATTTATCAAGGGTCTGCTACAGGTAACATCTAAAATAGGAAAATCACTGTAAACCAGTGATAATCATGGTTATCAGAGTGCCATAAATAATATTAGCTTTTGGTGTAGAGTGGTGGAATAAGTGAATGATAATTAACATTAGTTAGTGAATTATATAGCTTTATTGGATCATTATTCCAAAGTATCAAACTAGGCACTTGACAGCTAAACTGATTGAAAATGTGTGTCTTTGCTGGAATAAGCTTCCTTCAATACTGTCTGATTCTAAGTAAAAAAAATTTGGTAAATCAAAGTTTATGGGATTTTTTTTTTCGTGCTTTTCCCCATTCAAGAGTTTGGGAAACAAAGGAAGTGTTTCTCCAAAGAGATCTAGACGGTACTTCACTTCCAGTCTGAAACTATCACAGAATCACAGAATCACAGAATGGTAGGGGTTGGAAGGGACCTCTAGAAATTATCCAGTCCAACCACCCTGGCAGAGCAGGTTTGCCTAGAGCAGGCTGGACAGGAGCACATCCAGGTGGGTTTTGAATATCTCCAGAGAAGGAGACTCCACAGCCTCTCTGGGCAGCCTGTGCCAGGGCTCTGCCACCCTCAAAGTACAGATTTTTTTCCTCATGTTGAGAAGGAATTTCATGTGTTCCAGCTTGTGTGTGTTGCCCCTTTTTCTGCCACTGGGCACCACTGAAAAGAGTCTGGCCCCATCCTCTTGACACCAGCCCTTTAGATATTTATAAGCATTGATGAGATCCCCTCTCAGTCTTCTCTTCTCCAGGCTAAACAGACCCAGGTCTCTCAGTCTTTCATCAAAAGAGACGTGCTCCGTTCCCTTGATCATCTTTGTAACCCTCTGCTGGATCTCTCTATCAGTTCCCTGTCCTTCTTGAACCGGGGAGCCCAGAACTGGACACAGCACTCCAGATGTGGTCTCACCAGGGCAGAGAAGAGGGTGAGGATGACCTCCCTCGACCTGCTGACCACCCTCTTTTTAATGCACTCCCGGATATCATTGGCCTTCTTGGCCACCAGGGCACATTGCTGGCTCATGGTCAACCTGTTGTTCACCAGGACTCCCAAGTCCTTCTCCACAGAGCTGCCTTCCAGCAGATCAAACCCTAATCTGTACTGGTGCCTGGGGCTATTGCTCCATAGGTGCAGGACCCTACACTTGCCTTTGTTGAACTTCATTACGTTCCTCTCCACTCAATGCTGTAGCCTGTCCAGGTCTTGCTGTATGGCAGCACAGTCTTCTGGTGTGCCAGCCACCCATCCCAGCTTTGTGTCACCAGCAAACTTGCTGAGGGCGTACTCTGTTCCCTCATCTGGGTCATTGATGAATATGTTGAACAAGACTGGACCCAGTACTGACCCCTGGGGGACACCGCTAGCTACAGGCCCCCAACTGGACTCTGTGCCACTGATCACAACCCTCTGAGCTTTGCCATTCAGCCAGTTCTCAATCCACCTCACTGTCCACTCATCTAACTGACACATTTTCCTCCACAAGCTTAGAGATGACATCCAGGATGAGTTGTTCCATCACCTTTCCAGGGATGGAGGTGAGGCTGACTGGCCTTTAGTTTCCCAGGCCCTCCCTCCTTCTTGCCCCTTTTGAAAAATGGCATGAAATTGGCTTTCCTCCAGTCCTCAGGCGCCTTTCCTCTTCTCCGTGATCTTTCAAAGATGTTGGAGAGCAGCTTCACAATAACATCTTCCAGCTCCCTCAGCGTTTGTGGGTGCATCCCATCAGGGCCAATGGATTTGTGGGTGCCAAGTTTGCCTAAATGATCTCTAACCTTGACCAGGGTAAAGTCTTTCTTTCTCCAGAATCTCTCTCTTTCCTGCAGAGTCTGGGATTCCTGGGGGCTGACCTTAGCTGAAAGACTTAAGCCAAGAAGGCATTCAGTAACGCCACCTTCTCTGTATCCTCCACCACAAAGGCACCCACCTCATTCAGCAGTGGGTCCACATTTTCCCTAGTCTTCCTTTTGCTACTGATCTACTTGACGAAGCCCTTCTTGTCCTTGACATCTCTTGCTAGCCTTAATTCCAAGTGGGCCTTAGCCTTCCTCTTTGCATACTCTGCATACTCTGACAACATTCCTATATTCCTCCCAAGTGGACAGTCCCTTTTTTCACATTCTGTAAATCTCCTTCTTCCATCTGAGTTTTTGCAGAACCTCTTTGCTCATTCATGCAGGTCTCCTGCTTCCTTTGTCTGATTTCTTACTCCTGTGAATGATCTTGAGCTTGAAGGAAGTGACTTTTGAATATTAACTAGCTCTCTTGCACCCCTCTGCCTTCTAGAGCTCTGACCCATGGTATTCCTCCAAGTAGGTCTTTGAAGAGGCAAAGGTCAGCTCTCCTGGACTGTAATCCTGCTTTTTGCCCTGATTCTTCCATGCAAGATCCTGAACTCCACCATCTCATGGTCACTGCAGCCAAGGCTATGGTATTTGCTCCGAAATACTGATTTGGGGTTGTATTCAACAAGTTCGGTTGTAAAAAGAGCACACTTCACTAAGACATTAGTGAAGGTGAAGAAGAACCACATTTGTAGGAAGATGCTTGCACCATTGCTTAGTAACCAGATGTACATTGTTTTCTCTGAGGTGAAGTTTCCTGAATACCACTTTATTAAAAGCTGCCAGTGTCACTTTCTCTGTACAGCTATTGAGGAGCATTTGGTTTTATTTTGTTTATTAACCAAGTGCCATGGATATATCTATCATTTCTTTAAATCTATACCAAAAAGCACAGAAGGTTGAAGATCTGAAGTTTCCAGGCACAGGCCCCATAATAAAGTAGGAAAGAAGAAATCAAACTTGAAAAGCATTATTTCTTTCTTGAATCTAATAAATGTCTTCCTTCTAGGTTAAAGTGTAATTATTTTTACTTGGCATCTTTACCAGTAGAACACAACATTTTTTAAAGGCACTAAGATATTGGTAATTTTTGCTTTATGAGTCCTTTTTGGATATATCACCTGCACAGGAAGAGAAAATGCTGTTTAAGAAAGGTGATTTTTCCTACCAGTCTTCTGTTGGACCAGTAACAGAGATTTCTGCTGTGTCTGGAAACATTGCTCTACAAACTAAAGGCTGTTGCATTTACTCATTTTACAGAAACAATATTTTTGCATTATTTCATAGAAAGTTAGTCTCTAAAATTGTTCCCCCGTTGACAGTATTGTGCTGGCATCGACACCGAACCATATTGCAGGGTATATCGCGTTAGAGGCATCTGACTTCCCTGTTACCAGTGAAGAGACATCTGGTTCATAACTTTTAGCATCGCGTGTCTCTTGATGTTGCGTCAGCATCCTAAATCAAGCACGACAAAAGCTCACACTTGGAG
The DNA here is from genome assembly GCF_028500815.1 of Rissa tridactyla. Classification (NCBI taxonomy): domain Eukaryota; kingdom Metazoa; phylum Chordata; class Aves; order Charadriiformes; family Laridae; genus Rissa; species Rissa tridactyla. The sequence continues at coordinate 6,871,434 of NC_071497.1, forward strand.
ATCAAAAAGACCATTTGCAGTATCGCTAATTTCTAATTGTGTATTAAAACCTGGACAAATTGTATTTACAAGAGGATACATACATTCAAATCAACACCTGTAATTTGGAGCAATTAAGATATTATTTGCAGGGTTGTTCTTACCCCGGTAGTCAGGGTAATGTCTAGGGCAGCCTGGATACCAAGAAACCAGGCTACACTGGCAACTTGCACCATGTGAAATGAAGATGGAAACAAGCCATCGTTCTCCATCACAGCGTTTGGTGTGGCTTCCTGTGCAATGGCCCTGAGAGAGCTCAGCGTGCGTTGATGGTCTAAACAATCTCTGTCCAATGGCCTGGCACTGTTCCTGTGGAAATATTCTTGAAGCATTTCCACAGAGACTCTGAGATACAGTGACTCTGAAAAGATAAGTTTTCTAATGTATTACTCAGTGGGTTCAACTTTAATTTCCTAAATAGGTATGTCTCATACGGAGAGGTAAAGCTACAGTGAATGAGCTGCTGTTGGAATTTTTTTCTGATTGCTTTGTGAGTGATGCTTACCCCATCAAGGAGTCACACTGTTTAGGTAACCAGCTGAGATAGAAGGAAAGGAAGCAAAACACATCTGGACCTTTCTGTGTGAGGCACCATGTGTTCGTGTGAACCCCTTTCCACTGCTAACAATGATGCACTAACATCCAGCATGAAGAATACTCACCATGAACCTCATCATGATACACCTCATCATGATACACCTCATCACGATACACCTCATGAGCATAAAAGACAAAGTCTATCAAGTTAACTGCTTACTATAAATTATTGATGTGGCTGTATTTATTGCATACAATTAAACAGCTCTTACTTTATCCTATACAGGACCGTTACAGGTTTGTCCTGATGGGTAGTTAATTTACAGCCCACTTTGCAGTTTTATGTTGTGTTTAAGAGGAGCACTCGCCTAAGCAAAGAGCGCAGAGAGCAAACAAGAGTTTCAAAAACGGACACTGAGAAAACATATCAGATGTTTGTTTTCCATTGCTCTAGTATCTATTTTTTTTTTCCAGTTATAAAGGCTGTTTGAAGGTGGCAACTCTTATCATAGGCACAGACAAGGAGAGAGGGGAAAAAAAAAGGAAAAAAAAAAGAAAGAAAAAGAAAAAAAGAAAAAGAAAAAGAAAAAGAAAAAGGAAAAAGAAAAAGAAAAAGGAAAAAGAAAAAGAAAAAGAAAAAGAAAAAGAAAAAGAAAAAGAAAAAGAAAAAGAAAAAGAAAAAAAGAAAAAGCTGTTGGCCTGCATTCCAGTTTGCCACTTCAAGATCCAGAAAATGTGAAATGCTTTTAGATTTTCAGGACTGCAATATTGCCTCTATACTTTCCTTCCGTTCTGCAAACAGGCTGGGCACAATCTGACCTGTTAAATGCTGTCCAGGCAATTAGTATCCCTCTGACTCTTTCCCAAACGTATAGATTTGGGAAAATAAAGTCTTTAGATTTCTATGGTCTATAGTCTTTGCATTTTCACACTGATTAGGGAGGATGAATTGTTTGTAAAGCTTTGATGGAAGGTCATAGAGTAGTTCAGTAAGTATTCATTGTTAAGAAGAAAAAAACATACGAAAACGCAGGAAGTATTTTCCTAACCCTGAAGTGGTGAAATTTCAGGGTAAGATGATGCTTTTTAAGTTACATAAGCTTATATATATCATTTTTCTATGTATTTACCATGTATCTGTCATATGGAAATCACTAAAGATATATTTTGGTAGTATTAATGAGCTCTTCTGCTGTGACCTGAACAGGCTGCCCCTCAGAACAGGAACATGTGCATTCTTTTTAGAATACATTCAGAGTTTACAAGGGATGAGAAAGTAGCCATTTAAAAAAATTATAGTTTAATGTCATTGCCTTAATGCTTTTACACAATAGACAAAGTAAATTGAACTTTCGTTCAGCAGTTCTACCAGCAAAATGACTCCTCATATTTTATTATAGTTACCAGTGGAAGTATTGGCTAACCTATTCTTTATTAAAATGTTCATTTTCCTTGTACAGCAATGCCTCTGGCCTTGGCATATTTCTCGTGAGCTGCTGCTGGAAAATTCTCTGTGCTTGGCAGAAGTCAAGAATTTATGATGTGCCTCTGAGCAGTGCTGAGGCAAACAGCAAAAGCTGTTATCCTTAGTGCACTTTTGCAGGGCTATCTATTAAAATGTGCATCTGATCTGAAATTCCTGTTTGTGTTTCAAATGTTATTTTGATGCTGCCTCGCCAACAAAACCCAACCCAAAACAGCAGCAACAAAAGTCCTCTGCCCAGCATGGTATTCAGGAGCGGAATAATCCCATAAAGCACAGATCAAATGTTTCTTATCTGCAAGGCATTTTAAAATAAGTAGAAAAACAAGGATGAATTACCCTTGGCCTTGTTAAACCAGGCTGTGATGTGTAGCATAAACTTGGATTTCCATTATTATGCTGAGTCAGAAGCTATGACAGCCTTGGTTCTGGGAAAAATGTGTACAACTAAATTCACTGTTGCAGGCACACAGTGACGGTAAATTCCCGTGGGACGTCTGCTAAATAATTGTGCGCGTGAGTCCGCAAGGGTGACTTCCTTGGGAACAGTATTTCTGCAAATGCATTTTTCAATGACAGAAAGGCTGCATCTTGGAAATAATTCAATGTTTCTTGCATACTCACTTTATCATGCTGGCTGTTTATGGGGGGGCAGTGTGAGGGGGGGTTTTAAAGGTTAAGTTTCCTGTAACTTTATAAAAAATGAAGTGGTCTCTGCTACACACAGGAAAAGACTGGAAGATCCGAATCCCTGTCTTCTTTTATTAGAGCTAAAAAAGTTGTACTTTTTCTGTCCACAGGAAAATTCTCCACAATGCCATCTGAAGTGTTTTTCTCCCAAAGAGTTTTGAGATGTTAGCGAGCTACCATGGCTTTAACAAATTACTGCAAGGCAGATGAAACATGTTTACTGTTTCTGTTCCTGATCCTTCTGGCACAGATGGTTGGAAATGAAGTTTAACCCACAAGTAGTCACTACTCTCGCATGACAGGATCAACTGTGTCCCAGTCTTAGTATATTTTTAAGGCAGTCCAGGCTTACCTGGTTAATGTGGAAAGCTTTTTCTTGAGAGGGAATGTTTTCAGTTCTTGGGGTGATGGTGCTGTGAAACAAACTAACAAACAAGAAAACAAAAAAACACCAAAGCAGCTTATTTCAAATGTGGACTCGAGTTCCTAAAACGAGTTCAAAGACTCCCATTTAATTTAGCGGGGTTTGGCTCAGGCTATTAAACTTGGGGTATTTTTCACTGAGAATCAAATCTAAAGCTTTCATGGAAGCTTGAAATGCTAAATAATTTGTTCTAGCACTTAATGCAGTTCACTGACTGCTTAAATTACTTTCTAATGCTTCGGTATATCTCTGAAAATAGGCTGTCTGATTTATCAGTAAATGCACCTTTGTTGACAGCTGTTGTCCAGTCCTTTATGCACTACTATTTTTTATAATGGTTCTCCTCCTTCTAGATGATTATATGTCACAGTACCCTAGCTTTTGGTAGCATACATTCTGATATAGAGTAGGCTATGTTCTGGGGAAAAGACATAATTTTCCAGTGACTAATCCTGACCTGCAAAACTAGCTTCAGTGACCATGCCTGTCTCGGTGACCAGGACACGAAAATAACCTCAATAAATATGGGCAGTATATACTTTTTCCAAACAAATGAAAATTTAAAGGCATAGTGACAAGTTCTGAGGAGCATATACTAAGCAAAATACCATCCGTCTTTCAAAATTCCTGCTAGGCAAATTCTTAGAGGAATCTGTTACGTACAAGAGCAGCATGCTGATTTGGGAGTCACCTGTGGTTTTTTTACTTGGTTTTGAGAAATTCATTTTCAGTATCTTTTATGATCCTCCCCCTTCCTTTTTTCTATCTCTTTTTTGTAATCATTCTGTTACACAGCAGTTAGAGTTTGATTTCTAATGAGATCATCTGCCATGATTTATAGCTTGTTTTCTTCTTAAGCCAGAACCTCTCACATTGACTCACACTGAGTATTATGTGATTGCTCAAATAGCTGTAATGAGGGAGTATGTTGCTTCTGAAACAAAAAGTGAAGACTAGCAGAACCCATCCCCACAATAATTTCCATACCTTCTGTGAAACATTAAAAAATGTAGATGCAGACAGGAAACCAGAACCCCATTTAGGCATTTACTTTATAAATCCTTAATATCTGCGTTAATTCCCATCATTTCCGGGTATTAAATATTGTGTGAGAGGCTGCTCACATTACAAAAAAAAAAAAGATTTTTCCTGCTTATAGTGCAGCTTATGTCTTCTTGTCTTGTCTCTATCTATCAAGCATCCTCATCTCATGCATGGTTATGTTTCTTCCCCTGCTTCACAGCAGGATCCTGGAAGCTAGAATTTCGTTTACACCTGTTGTCACTGAAGAAACAATGTCACACTTATCTATGTTTTAAGTGGAGCAGACATTAAGATGGATGTGTTTGTTTTGGTTTACTGTTTTGCTTTTGTTTTTCAACCATTGCCTTCTAATGACACAATGTGAGGTTGTTTTTGTTTGTCCTCTCTGTTAAAATGTTGAAATTAAAATACCGTGTAACTGGCATAGGAGAAGGAATAGACAATACATATGAGTGGGAAGAGGGTCACTTTTATTATTACTTTTTAAGTTACTGTGAAAAGAAATTTTCTGCGTTTCTTAAAAAGCTAAGTGCCCCAATGTCCTAGTGTACCATAATAACTCTCAAAAACCAAACAGATAAGGTTTTGAGGGTATTTTTGCAAATAAAATGCGTTCTTTAATATTTTTCCAGTTCAAAACTGAAATAAAACCCCAATACATGGTTTCAAAAGTCTCTTTCAAGGGAAAAAAATGTAGAGCAAATGTGTAATGCATACCTGTTGCCAACAGCCTTAAACAAATAATCAAAGCCGGTGCCAACTACAGAAAATGAAAAATTAAAGGATATTTTTTAAAAACAATTCAGAGGGATTTAAAAGAATAAAAGTCATTGATGTTTTGGACTTTAAGTCCTAAATTGCTTGGAGTGTTATGACCATTGCGATGGCTTCCCTTTTGTGCACTGAAGTCTGTATGAACAGCCATTTTAGGCCAGATCAAAGACCAATTGACTGTAGCATCAATATCTAGTTTCCTCTCATGTTCTCTGTTGGATATTAGGAGAATAAAGAAGTACGTTTTTTGAGTTTATAACCAAATTCCATGTGTAGGCTCTGTTACTCGCAATATTTAGCCACCTGCAGTACCTGCAGAGATCATTTCAGAGGTGAACTGTTAATCAGATCCCAAAAGATGGTCAGTGTTTTTTCAAATCTTCCTTACTTCCGTATGTAATCTGATTACTGCTGCTGTCTGCAGCAGGGGTGGATAGGGGAAGGTTAGGTTTACACTACAGAAATAAATGCTGTGGGATGCCGGCAGCCGCTGAGGCTGGATGAGCAGGTGGGACTTACCGTGCTGCCTGCCAACGGCGAAAACCCATCCAAGGCAAAGGGACATCATTCCATCCCATCACTCTTGCAGCTCACCCTTTGGGGTCCCCTTGCCTCTGAGAAGCACTGTGTCAGTCAGTCTGTGCCGACAAAGTCTTTCATAGTTGACATGGTAGTCTCTTCAAACTCAGGCCTATTTAATTGTTTATTTGTCTATTTAGAAGTGCAACCACATGATCAAACTTAGCTTGTCTTGTTTCCCTCTGCCAACTTTACTTATCATTATCTTACCTATAATGCAGGATAGTATATGGAATACAACTTATGTCCTGTGAAGTGTTTCAGTACATTAAAATTGAGTATCAAAACGTGCTTTGGTTTCCTATGTAAGAGCTCAGGCCATGGAATTTTAATATTTTATTTTTTTTAATCCCTTTTTTCCACTATTCTATAACCTTCTAATGTGAAATATATTGGTAAAATTGCACCTCAGAGCATCCTTATCTTCCAGTTCAATGGCTGTTTGAAAAAGATAGAACTTGAAAGTCTGGGAAAAACCAAAAATATTTGGAAATATTTAAAAAAAAAGAAGTTTCAGACTCATTTTTTTATTAAACCTTTCATATTTACTCTTTCACTAATTTTAATTGTTCATTCTTTAGACTGAGAAGCTCTCCAAGCTATGAGAAAAAAATGGAGTAAAAAGTAAGGTTTTAGCTTCACAATCTTTAATATAGATGCACTGAATTATACTGAATAAGTAATATTATGTATAAAAACCACATTTTTATAATAGAGAAGTTGGTGTTTACATTTAATCAGTATCCCCAAATGGTAGCATTGACTATCCATTACACGAAATGGGAAATGTTTATAAGATTCATTACCATGAGTTGAAATGAATGTATGAGACCATGTTGTTATGTTTGTGTTTTTGGAAAGCAACCTTTCTTTTAAAATCGAGTAGTAATGTAAGGTTTTATATCATTTTGATTTTAATTAAATTTTAACTTGTATTGCTTTATTTGCTTGCATTTTTTGCTAAAGGCTGATTTGAGGTAATTCTTGAATTATTATATTTTTTTCCCTAGTGTGATTTTGTTGTTAAAAAAGTATAACACTATGTATAATAAGAAAAAAACCCCAAAAACTGGCTCTCCATGTTTGGGCTCAGTAATGGCTTCCTCCAGTGAATATTGCAGTATCAAACACTGAAACAGATACTCACTTATATAATCAGTGTTTCAGATGTGGTTTTGAGGCAGGAGAATTTGTCACAGTAAGATCTTTGGTTGTCTAAACACATTACACACACAGTTTTTTTAATTTTCTCTAGAGGAAAAAAACATTCAGGCAGGAGGAGAAAAAGGAGGCTCAGTTATATGTATGATAAAATTAATCTGTGTGTTTAATCCAGATAACTTTGAATGTATGCAAGTTAAATATTGAATATTTATAGCACAAATAATCCAGTGGAAGGGTAAAGCTGCCACTTAGCTCTATGTAAGACCAAAAAAATCGTTAACATATAGTGCAATTCTTTCTGCAAAACAGATTACGCAAATATCTTTCTTTAAGTACACAGCCTGCTGGGTAACAAAGTGTTGTTAGAATCAATGCAGATTTCAGTCTGCAGAACAATTTGGGGTAGCACCAGCTGTTTTAATGGTCAGATCATTTTAAATCTTCAAATATAATGCAGCAATGTGTCTTTGCAAAATCAATAGCTTCTCCAATTACAGCTAACATGGTTCTCAAGACAGGCTACAAATGCCATGCAATTACACTCCAAGGCACTATTTCTTTCTCTTGTGCCAGCTCTTCCTAGGGCTGAATAGCTGGAAGGAGCAACTAATTTCTTACTTTCTCAACAAATATTTATTTTTTCTAGTACACTAATTATTATCAGTAGAAAGTAATTTTTGCTTGGATATTTTGCCTTTCTGTGAATTGCTAGGGAAGCAGCAGAGACCCCTTCTTTTTTGACACATTGATTTAATGGGAAAAAAAATTGTCATTTTATCCTCCTTGATCCCCTTGAAAGAATATGTATAAAATCCATGTTGGGTTCTGTAGCCATGCCATAGATATGGGAGTGACAATCCACGTAAGTCCCATAGAGTATCTGTAAAATGCATCTGCATTTTTGTTCTATCTGTAGTGATCTAGCATAAGCGCCCCTTCCTGGTTCTCGCTCATGTTACAAGACAGATCCTCCAGGAGTCGTTCATTCTTGGAAGTGGCAGAAACACTTCAGTCTTACATCACTGATCTTTGAGCCACTGCATACTTCATCATGGAAGTAGTTGGTCAGTGTGTAATGTATAGTGAGATAAAATGAAAAAGTTTCTTGGCAGAAATCATTTATTTACCCTTATATCTCTTCCAAGATCCAACAGAGCCAGGTAGCCCATCTCGTCCATAGATTCTAAGGGTGACCAAGCCAGGGAAATACAATACCATCTCCCTGTACCGTCTAATTAAACCTCTGAGAAACATTTTAGCTTGAATGCCCCCCTGTCATCCAGTAACACTGGACAGAAAAATTTCCATCACAACATTTTGAAAACCGGTGCCATTTTCCAATTATTTTGAGGGAAAACTTATTTTCAGCAAGTAATGGCTGAAGAAAATATGAGGATTAAATGTCTGAGATCAATGGAGGTCACAAAAAATAATTAGCTATGAATGAAAACAGTTCACATGAAACTTATTGGAAATTCTGTATTATTTAATTGAGTGAGGGGGTTTTGCTTGTTATTCTCTTTCTTTTCCTTTCTTTTTTTTTTTTAATATTAGTTTATTTCAAGGCTAGTAGAAGTGGAATTCCTGCTGGGGGTGGCCAACCTCACAGCAATGACAAAGGTTAAGGAAGTCTCGCTCCTGGCATACCTCTTTTTATATTTAAAGAAAATGTAAATATAATCCCATTGAAACATCATGCTTATCTGAAGCAAAACCACAACCTTTGGAACAATGTGATTGAGAATTTAAAAACTGACAACCTCTATTAAAACACAGTAGGGCTTCAGGGAGGCTAAAAAGAGAGAATATGAAGTCCACTTTATTATTTTGTTCTAAAAGTTAGAAGAAAAGCATTCAGAAGAGAGTCTAGAAGGGAAAAAAGTCTGTAGTATTTTATAAAAAAATTCTATCTAATTCACAAACACAGCTTTTGACTTAAGTTGTTGGTTTCTTTTTAAATTTAAGTCCTGTTTAAATTTTGCAAGTTACCAAAAGAAGCACACGCATTCTTGCCTTTAACTCTTGTATAGCCTTTTCTTCTAATTTTGAAAGGTGTGATAAACTCTTTTTTTGCCCTAACTGAGCAAGGCTACCTTTCAGCCATCCACTGGCAGAGTTGCTTTTAACTCTAACTGTCAGGGGAATTTGTATGGAAAAATCTTACCTTTCAGAATTTAGGAATTAATAATAGAGAAGTGTCCAGATGCCCAGTAAACTAATCCTATGATCATTTAGTTTGACACAAGATATACACTTGCTACAGATGTGTGAATGAGTGCAATGCACAGACTAGTTGTTTGTCTTTATGCGTAAAACTTAATGCACGTTTCACTTCCCAGGAGAGCATGCACATCTGTAGGCAGGAATTTATTTAGAACGTTTTACAATGTACGTCCATGAATGTTAAGAGTGATCAGGTATTCCCCACAGATAACACATTTTGTAAGATTAATTTTCATTTCATCTTCTTTTTCTTGAGTATATGCCATGATTTTGCTGTAATTAATTCTTCTTAGAGCCAACAACTTCAACAAGTAACAAGGGACTTCAACAAAAAGGCCACAGTTAGGCTATTTTAATCATGTCATAAATTAAGAGGTAACAAAAAATTTAGCTTCAGACATCAGACATCATCTAAAATATTATTAAGTTTTAAAAAATAATTATTATTTCTTTTATTTTATTTGTCAACATTACTATTGTTTGCATTACTGGTATATAAAAAGTAAAAACTGGTATATAAAAAGTAAAAACACACCAAAAAAAAAAACCCTTTACAAATAGTTACTTGATTCAGTAGGAAATTACCGCATTGTTCATTCACTGGGAACATATCAAAATTGCTGCCTGTTAGTTATTTAGTTTTTGCAATTTTTAGTACATTTTGAGCCATTGCTTTAGTACGAAACTCCCTTCCCTGGTGTATTTCCAGTCTGATACTCTAGAGATTCAATTTTAAATTAATCAGTGTGATTATAGTTTGACTCCAAAGATTAAATGAAAATTTAGCTGAGATTAAGTTCACCAGTCTGTATTTGAAGGTAGTTTCCAATGAAGTGCTGAAAATAGCTATTATTGTTCCACTATTCTGAAATGCTGGATGGGTGCTTAGCAAGTTCTGTTAGAAAGTTCGCAATTCTCGTTTTCCTTATCTCTCTCTATAATGCTATGCAGTTCATTGTGTTGCAGTTTATTGACAGGCATGGTAGCTTTGACCAACTAAATCAATACCAAGTGCTGGATCCAGGTATATATGGGCAATTCAGAGACTTCCAGGAGTTTTCTAGTAAGAATTTCCAGAAGGTTTGCAGTATCTTGATAACTAGAAACAAATCCTATACCTTAGACTTATCCCGACTCTAGGCAGGAGGAACTGGACATGTGCAATAATAACATCTACTAAAGTATTTTGGACCAGAGAAGTGCACATTATTCTTACCATACCTCCAAATTTTCTTCCTCTGCCTGTCTCTAGGCTTGACATAAGAATTTTTATTTCTTTTTCAGGGGAAAATGCAACTTAAATTGCTGTTTCTTCTGTATTCCAGAGTCCTTAGGTCAATGCTGATGGCTGATCCAAAAGAGTGCTTTACTTCCAGAATTTATGAACAACCACAATGATTTTTTAATCCTTTGCACAAAAGGAAGCAAAGGGTCAATACATGAAATATTTTAATACTTTTTCTTTTTGGTAGATGGAAATAATTCTTTTTTTTTTTCCTCCTTCTAGGATAAAAACAATTTAATGAGATAATTATCATTGACATTCGTATTTCATTTCCATAATTATTATAAAATATGCGTAAGCATGTAAGTGAATTAACCTTGAGATTGCTATGATTTGCTAAAAATCCTTAAAATTTTTAAGGCAGAAAACCTTTCTGTGTGAGAAGATATTTTTGAAGAAAATAACAATGCAGAGCAAAAAGTGGGGTAAGCACAGCGAACTCAGCTCATCTAGCCATAGCAGCTAACCATAAACCAAAGGTAACGACCTCTCTGCTAGGAGAAACCCACAGGGAACCAGAGCATGAATATGCAGGTGACCTCTGATCACAGCCAGGTTATCGTATAGCTGATTCCCGGACGCACTGGGTCATTTCAGCTGCCCACACCTCTGAGGGCGAGAGGAGAGCGTGTGAGCAGACAGTCCTGAAGGAGACGGAGGGGCTTTCCCGTACGATATTCAGGTAAGACAAGGATCACCAGGGGAAATTGGTTGAGATTCTGGTTTAGGTTCCAACTTTACTGAAAAATGGATGAAGAAAGGGAAAGTCACAAATCCCTGATTTCAGTAAGGAATATGCTATTAATCTAAACTGTATAGTGCAGTAGATATATTTTTTTCCATGTTTTTCTCCATCACACAATTAGCAAAATTATGGCCATCTTTATCCCACCTCACAGAATTTTTTTTCTCACTGGGGCTGACTGAATAGAAGGCTACTTCAGTGAAAATAACCTCATTAACTCTGGATTTTGAATTGTCCCTCTGTTTCTTTGTTTCCTCATGGAGAAAAAACAGGTGCTGAGCCTGGATATCTACATTTGTAGTTTCCCTGGTAGATGGTACTTTCTGTCCACACAAGTGGCTTTTTCACATCATTTGTCTCCGGTCTAGTAATATGAGTTCATATTTAAATTACTAGTTATTTTTTTTTTTTTAAGTGTCTGCAAAAGACAGTAGGCTCCTCAGTGCTATTTGAATGCAACTCCAAACTTTTCAGCAAGGCTGCAGACTTGTGCCCTGTTTCTGCTGCAGCTGCTCCTCACTGCTCATCCTTCACCTTCAGATTTTCTTTTGAGCTTTTTGTTTGTTTGGGTTCCTCACTAACACTAGAATTAGCTGTGTCAGTTTTTAAGCTCTTTGCATTAATCACATGCACTTCAGGCAGAAAGTCTTCACAAAATTACTGCAGGGAGCAGCCTGTGAGGGTTAACTTCCACCAGCAGGCAGTGAAAACCACTTGGACTGGCAATTTCAAAATTTGAGTGATATTGCTGATCACGTCAAATGCAGTTGGCATGTAAAAAAAATCTGCAAACTAGATTTTAAACACAGGCAATGAATGGAGATTCTGTGAACAGGTTTTGTGAAAATGAGGTACCGAAATCTCTTAAGAGTAACTTCTAGATGTTAAGCGAAGTCTAATTTTGTGGCATTTATATAGTAAAAGAAGCCTACGTTTCCTTAAAATTGGCTTCTGTGAAATGTCAAGTTACTAATTCAGTATTAGTGAATGCAAGGAAAATTAAAACCCGTGAAACTACACAGTTTATGATAACATTTTTTCCAATGAGGTCAGAAAAGTCATTGAATCAGACTTTGCAAATATTTGCGAATATTCCATTTGAGACAAAAAAAAAAAAAAAGAAAGAAAAAAAGAGCTCCATAGAATATTTTTAAGCAGTTAAAACCAGAACTTCGTAGTGAAAAAAGGTAAACATTCTTAACTATACATGCTCCATTATATTAAGATATTTTGCTTTTATACTGTCCTTTTTATAAAATGTGTAATAGAAGCACATTAATTTCTGTTGGTTTCAGGGTTACAGTCAAAAGTTTTATTGCTGTAATTTTACAATGCATTTTTAACAATTATAGTTGAAATATAGGACCCTTTATTTTCCAGACACTGCATTTTTTTAATAAGTGGTTAATTTTTTGTTGTGACCTGAGTTAAGGGGGGAGGGCAAAATTTACCACTATTTTTACTGTAAATCTCATCAGACATTCTGTCAGCACATATTAAATATACTGCAGCTTTTCTACTGAAGAGATAAAATATTTCCCAAATATTAAACTGCTGCACTGCAAAATAATGACACGTAGAAAACAAAGTTTCTGACCTGCTGAATTGTGATGGCTTTGAGAGACCTAGAATAAGTGATGGCATTTTCTGTATTTATCTTGGGACAGCAGGCGCCATATATGACAAAATGAATAATCATCAAAAGATTGCTTTGCACTTCTATGGTTTTGATTTAAAACTAGAGGTTTGGGGACAGGACGTTAACAGGAAGGGACTTTGACTTGGAAAATCTTGTTTTCATTTCAGCCTGATTGCTTGGCTTTAATGATGGCTAAAACTGTCTTCTATGCTTTTGCATGCAAGTTTTCAAAATCACAAAGAGAGAGAAGGTCTTGGGGCTTGTTTCATTTTTCTGCTGTGTTCATAATTTTACAGTTTTGTACTTGGGAGTCAAATTTTACTAAAGATTTATATGCCTGATGACATCTAGTTTTAAAATATTTACTTTTCACACAGATAAATGGGAAAAAAATAATTTTTGAGCCAAAGTTGTACCACTTACCGGATTCCTTAAGGCCCAAATTTTGATCTTTCCCTTGGATAGAGAACCCAAAGTGATGAGTTCTGCACAGGAGTTGCAAGCTTAATTCTGATGGCAAATCGTTCTAAAATTGTATGTAAAGCAGCTAGACAGCTGTAAATTAATGTTCAATGGGAAGTGACTAGCTTCTGAAAACCATATATATCTCTTTTTCATAGGAGTTTACTGGAAAAATACAGTGGAAAAAAAGAACACTTAGCATAAATCAATTTCCTTAAAAGGATGACCTAAGTGATGTCATTTTTGGCACCTGTCTATTGGCCAGAGATTGATTTTTTTTCCCCTCTAAGGAAAAGTTTTTTCATAATATTAAGCAATTTAACTAAATCTATGATGCATTTCTGTTACGTCCAGATGGACTTGATACAGGAATCTTCATTGTCTAGGGATATTGAGATGCCAGGATGATATGCAGAAGATGCAAAACCAAGAAAATAAAAAACTCAACCCACTGTGCTCCATAGACTCAAACTTAATGGAGCCTATTCTGTGATTAAACAGAACTTTTTGTTATTCTCCAACACAGTATTTACACAGATTGTGAAACTTTGCCAACAAGCTGGCCTCTGAATCTTAACTTGCTTCCTCATGGCAACCTATTTGTTTGAACTTGTCATAGAGTCCAGAATTTATCCTTGGTTAAATCATTTATCTACTGCTGGCCACATATCATGATACCATTTTCCATTCTGAAGAGGACAGTTAATAATGCAAAAAATAATAAATGCCTGAGAAAATACAGACTTTATTTAAAAAAAAAATTTTTGAAAAAGGTCTGGGTTTGTTGCAACTTCCTTTCTTCTACTGTCTTCTACCTTCTGATCTGAAATAAAAAGATAAAAATAGTTAAAGTCACTGAAGTGAAAAAGGGACACAGTCCATCAGAAGCAGAACGTGAAAGATTAATTGTAAAAGGTAATGTGGAAAAAGAAAAACTTTAAGCAAATTCCATTTTTACATGGATGAAACTGCTGTTCTCAAACAAGATTTAATCTGAGTAGCTGTGCTGCTTTCCTTTCCAAACCTGAAAAATAACTTTGCAGAGGATTCAAATACTATTAAGACTTTTCTTGATGGTCAAGTTATATTTGTTCTTTCCTTGGCTAGAGAAATTTGTATGGTAACATATTCCACTTGCTGCTTGTGCAAGAGAAGGGAAGGGTGGCAACATCTGTGTAAGGAGTGAAAAGCTGCAAAGAAACGAGCTCGGTTTTGCAACAGAAAAAGGCACAAGGTACAAGCCAAACCTCTGCTAGATGATGAGTGCTCTCTGCGTATCTAATTATTTATAAAATTTCCCATCCCTTTTTGGTCCCTTGGGAGGTGGTTATATAATTGCTGAATGTTCATGAATGAAAATTATTTTTTACTTCCTTCTTAAACTAATAAGTGATTGCTTCGTCTGCCACGTGTTTTATGAATATTAAAGAGATTTGCTCCCAATGTTACACTTCATTGAAGTAAGGAACACATACGGGTCCTTTACTCTGGGTTCATGTAATTTTAAATTTTTTCCTTTAATTACTTTGGAAACTCAACAATTCTGTATGACTACTTCAAAATGAAAAAATGCTTTTATGTTTTTTATCACTAAGACTTAGCCAACTTGAGAGATCAAATGAGTCATAATCTGGAATTTAATAAAGGGTTTTATTTTCTTTCTTCTTTTACCATAACAAGTAATGGAAATTTGTGTCTGTTTGGCTAATGAAAAATATATTTGAAAAGAGTAAATATTCATTGAAGTAATATGATTAAATGCATATAATAATTTAAAACAAGTCATGCGGATTGAGGTCTAACGTTACAAAGGACTGCTTCCCAGCTTACTAAACAACCTTGTTCAAAGTTAACTCTTGTCTATGGTTTCAGTATAAACCTCCATTATTTTCGATCAGTGTAACTTTTGTAGCCACCCAGACAATTCTTTTTTGGCAAAACTTTGTACTTCGTGCATTCTTATGTTATATATTCAATGTTATTTACTTATTAGTTTTCCTTGTTTGTGTTGTTTTGATTTATAAACAATACTTTATGTGTTTTGCTTGGCAGTTCACCCAGATGCTATTTCATGGCGATGTTTCAAAGTCCACTTTTGTATTAGCTTCCCATTTAACTACTGAGGTAAAGTAGTTTGCTAGTAGCTCAATTCAGCTGAACCGTTTGGTGTGAAGAACTTCCTTTAGGTAGAGATGTGTACACCACACTTCTGCACAGTTTCAAAGCCATAGATGGGTTCGGCGGTCGTTGACAGAGGCACATGGGCCACTCTCAGTGGGCGCTGAATTTCCTTAAAACCCTTAGTTAGGTCAGCCCTGCAATGGAGGTGAGGGCATATAGTGCCAATATGTTCTATTTTATTTTCATGAATTGAGAAGAGTGAAATGGCAATCGAGAGGTCTCAGTGGAGTACATGGAGGAATTTAGGTTTGTTTGCTCATGTATGATCTCCAAACTGTGAGCATTTTTTTCACAACTTAGTACTAGGAATTGGGGCAAGATACAACATTTTCACCCCTCAGAGTCACAAAAGTCATCAAATTAATTGTCTACCTGTTCATCCAGCACTGCATGTTCTGTGGTGGAGGTTACCCACATAAATAAAAGTTTGATCAGTAGTTCATATTCTTTTAAGAAGTCATTCAAAAACTGCGACAGTCAAAAAGAACACATGGCGCTCTTGACTGCGTGCTCTCAGTAAACTGCATTATTTGAGCATGTTATCTAATCTTTTGAAAAAGCAAAAGTATATTTTAATATATACTGTATGTTGGTCACCTCTAAGCATAATGTTATTTGTGATTATGTACATAATGATAAGCCAGTAGATTAACAAGGTACTGAGATAAGATAATTTTCATATGGACTAAATAATTGATATAATTTCTATATAGTTTTAATAAATACCATTACTTGAGTCTTAAAAAAGCGTAAAAGCCACAGGGGAGAAAACAGGAAGGAATAATTACTGATGAAAAATGGTGGGAAACTCCTCCAGAATAACAGTTTAATCATAAAATCATAAAAAAAAAATATATGTTGGAACAGAGACTCTCTTGGGAAGTGGATAAAGCATGCTTCGTATCTTACTATCTTATCATTTGCCTAATCTTAGGGCCATCAAACATGCCATAAAACATGATATGAGATGTAACCAATGTTAACTAACAGATTGCTATCAAATTATGAAAGGTTCTCTCTTTAGACCAACCACAGGCTACACAAAAATGACTTAATTTTTTCTTTACACTCCATATACTAAGAAAATGAAAAGCAAGGTTCTACCGTAGCAGCTGTCCAGTCACTTGAAAACTCCCCTTAGGTATGAGACTATCCCACACCAGCCATTTAAACCAAGTTTAAAGCTAATTTTTAGTGCAAGAAGCAAGGACATTCAACCTTGAAGGTTGGATGCACTGACTACAGACAGCAGAAAGCTCTCCCTGCCTACTGAAAAAAAATGAGACATGTTTTTTTGCTTATTTCTTTTGATTTTTAAAAAAAAAGAAAAACCACATTTTTTTCTATAATTCTTTGTGTAGTGTAACCACAATCACTTTCTGTGAAGATTTGCATAATCTATGATATATAGTCCATATATTTACCTTATAGACATGTACATAAGACTTAATTTTCAAGCAAAGTTTCACTAGTAAATTTACTTTTGTCCTGATATTTTAGTTTTTTATACACAATAAAACTGTGTCGAGGTTCCTCAGACTGACAAAAGTCTCTTTTTGTTGATTTTTTGCTGACACCTTACTAACCATTTGTCATGAAACACAACTAATTATGACATGCTTTTTGATGGACACAAAAATATTTAGACAAAGGTTTCGAAAATGTTCATAATCACTGATGAGTTTTTATTCATATGTAATACTATGCTATGCTTCTGTTATTTGCAAGATCATTATTTTTGTGTACGGAATCATGATCACATTACCTTTGGAAAATACATAATTTAAAATGCATAATTTACAATTTCTTACTAGTTAGAGATACTTATTCAGAAACACATTTCACATATGTGTTTAAGGAATCAAAATTATAATCCCCTGTAAATTCAGAAATTTCATGTTAGTTCCCTTGATATTAATTTTATCGATGTACTGGTGGAGTACAGTAACATCAAGTTTTAAAGTGAAAAGCTTACAAGCAGAACCAAAGTTAAATTTCTACCTATTAAATAAATATACTAATGATACTTCTCTTACATTTGCTGAACATTTTGACATTCTCAGTTCAGTAGGAAAAATAAGGTGTTCTCATAGTATTTATGAGTCATGATATTTTTGCCTCTCAAATTTGGAGAAAATATTGCCTGAAAATTGTGCTTTTTTTGTACGGAGAACTCAGAATAGTTCTATTGCACTCGGATGTTATTTAACAAGACAAGACTTGTATCAGGAAGTCATATCCCCAGGAAGAAATAGGCCCTGTTACCCTAGCTGACAGATTTGAGGAGGGAGCCCAAAATCATGACTTCAGTTACCCAAACCCTTTTTCAGATTGGAATTGCAAGCATAAAAGTTCAAACAAGTACATGCTGAGACCAGTCTGCTTCTACTATTTCAGATGTAAGGAAGAGCTTACACCCCTGGGAAATTTCTCTGACTCTTTACAGCTTTATCAGTTGATCTAACAAAAGATATTGCCTTGTCTTGTTCTATTGTTTTAGGCCATTGTGGCTACACTGGTGCAGCTGGTTATACACAGCACTCTGAAATGGGAGTCACAAACTACGTTTCCAGACCCTTTTTCAGTTTCCCACCACTTGATGAAACAATCATCAACTGCGCTTGCCTCTGCTATAAACAGTCTTGCTAATGAAGTAGGGACTCTAAAACACCACGTAAAATATAGCTTTCCATCAAGACAAATTACTTAAAAATAGCTATTTATTGCCTAAAGGTGCAGATGTATTTCAAACAAACTTTTCTGGAGACACATGCATACTAGAGCCTGCTAGAGATAAAACAGTAAAATATCTACAGCCTAGTCAAACAAAGGAAGGACAAAATAGACTTGTTCTCACCCTTCTGGCTTCTGCCTAATATGTAGGCAGAATAACATAATGACACTAACTTCCAAGTAAAAACAGAGTCCTCTTAAGACTTCATAACACAGCATGTAACTTAAATTAGCTCTCAAGCACTACAGTTATTGAAGGCTATCATATTAAAGTTGTGATGCCCAAGTATTTTTCATTGCTTATCAATTTCCTTTCAGTGTCCACAAAATATTCTGCAAATTTCTGTACAATGTCGTGTGGTCACAACAGTTATTGGAAAGGTAGTAACAACAACTGGTCCCAGCTTTAAGCAAAATACTCAAACTCCTAAGAAACCTTATTTTTTTTTGCTATTAATATCTATCATTACTTATGTGTTTGCTTATGTCACATTTACCCATTTAAACAAAAAATAATTAAAAAAAGGATATTATCAGACATAATGTTTCCTAAAGAAAATAACACTGTGGATCACCCTCCTCTGGAATACTATTCTAAGCTTTGCAGCTGGTTGTATTTATACTTGTAATTATGATCCCATAAGATAAGCTCTTAAGCACAGATACACAGCTGTGTTACTAGTTTATTAAATAACAGCTTGCGGTTGAGGTGGGCATTTTGATATACTATTTGAATGGAGTGTTTTCCATAAACAGTTTGTTGTATTAGTGGGGCTACAACAGGCTAGAATAATTTTGGACCCATTCATTAGTGATTTCATAATAGAAAAATAAAATCTGAATAAATTCTACACAATACATTATTAGTTGATAAAAGGTAAAAGACCTAATCAGCTACATTCTGCATACATTCTTTAATAGCTATTAGAAACAGCTAGATGTATAGTTCATACTATTAAGAAATTGTCTGTTCCTTCAGATTGAATTAAAAAAAAAAAAAGTTGATATTTGAAAAATATGATGAGATGACAATTAACTTACCTGTTACCGCTAAGCAACAGGCAATCAGTTGTTGCATATCTTCTTACTTATGCATATCTTCTTACACTGACACCCTACTTTTTTTTTCCAGTTGCTGCTTATTAAGAAAGATATGTCTGAAGCTATCCTGATCAGAAAGCTCTCCTTAGGACCTTGGAATAACAAGTACTCACTCATTTTTTTCCATTTTCAGAGGACAGTCTAGTGTGATCATGACCTTGAGCCACAGAAAGGTACACAGCAGGTACACAAGCAGCAAAAAAAATATCATAGATAACTTCATATGTATAGACATTGATGCATGTGTTACTTGGCACTAGGGAATTAAAGAGAGTAATAAGGTGCCTGCTTTTACTTTTTAAAGACAGTGACATACAGAAAATGATTGATCACAATGGAGAGAATTGCATAATACATTGTCCTCCTGACTAGATAAATGTATTAAAAATGTGAGAAAGACCATTGGGTGATATATAGCAAAATAAATATGAGTTCACAGTGCAGGAACAGTGGAAAGAAAGCAAAAACCTCTGCTATTTTCAGACACGCATACTGAATGAGTTTCAGGTGAGAAAAGGGGGCAGAACACAGTTGTTCTGCATAGGACTGGTTATAAATTCACCTAAATATCACCGTAATTGTTTGTAATTTGCACTGAAGTGCAAATCTTTAGTCCCAAAATAGAAGGCTAGAGCCTTAGTCCTAAAGTAGGACATAATATAGAATACTGTATGAATAACAGCAAAAGAGGAACTTAGAAGCAACTAGGCAACACTGGCCGCCTTGATGGTAGGTAGTAATTGCAATAGCAGGATTTCACATTTCAGTGAGAATTATGGCAAAGACCATTCTTCTTTCCCTCTTCCAGTGTTTCTTGGGAGCTGTAAGCGCCACGCGGGCAAAAATTGTGAGGATATTTGACTGTCATTAGCTATTTGGCAGAACTTCCCAGTATGCTCATACTGACTCGGATCTGATAGTTTATGAGATGGACTGTTAGAAAATAGGAAAAAGTAGTCTGTCAGTAAAATATTACCGTAGGAATCATCCCTTTATCCTGGTTTTTGTGGCAAACAATGAATTCTACAGCAATATTTGGAACTGTCAAGCAGGGGTCCACTTTGATACATACTCCTTATGAATACTAAAAGAAGACAAGGGTAAGCAAAAATATGGGAATTCTACAGGAAGAGGTAGTTTTTATTTCAAACAAAGAGAAGTGACAAACAGAGGATCACTACTTTGTTTTGGCCAGAAGGAAACAGGTCTGCATCAAGCAGAGAGATATTTTTTAATCAGTGTGAAAAGGATAGCTGAACTTGGTGGTAAATTAGGTTACCTAGTGATAATGAGCAGAAGTGAAAGGGATAATAAATCAAGCAGAGTGCAAGCAACACTCTCTAGATCAGATCGCAGGTTGGTGAGGATAAGAGCAAACTGAATTTTGATGAGGGACGTTTTGGTAGAGCTCAAGAAGCTGTACTGGAAACTTTGTAAGATGCCACTGAATTCGAACTTCATTAATAACTGAGAGATAGAAATCCAGACAGCCATTTGTAGGTAACACCTTTAATAAGACATGAAAAGGAGATAAGGCAGTAGTATATATTGGGAGATTTATATTGTCTGTCTATCCTTTTCAATTACTCATGCACATTCTCAGTATGAAGGAGAAACTTTCATTGCCTCCATAAATTATCGCTTCTTACAGGTATATGTCCTGCCATTTTTACACCCTGAGCAACCCCGCACTCCTGGAGCAATTCCCTTCGTCTCCTTGAAACTTTTTGTGGAGTTAAATTTGACTTGCTGTCCCTGACAATGCTGAGGTGAGGAGCATAAACCGGAATGAACGTCAGTAACGCTCAGCTCTCAGTCAGTGGCCTCAAATCCTCCACATCAGGAAAGGTACAGGTACCTGGAACTCCAGGTTTCAGAGCATTGCAGAGAACTGTTAATCAGCCTCCTGTAATACCCCAAGACTTTCTCTCCTCACCCATAATAAGCACTTGGATTTGAATGCTATTACTGATTTGTATTAGAGATCTGACTGTTTTCTGTCTCCGCTGTTATGATCAATAATTTAAGAACATTATTTTCCATCAGCATTCCCAGTAGTGCTCTAATATCTATCCCTCAGCTGAGAAACAGAGTGTGAGATAGAAAGCAGAAAGATTTATTTATTTATGTATTTATTTATTTAGAAATTTTTTTACGTATTTAATTATTTTAGAACATATTTGGCCTGGCAAAATATCTGTTTGTTTCCAAATTGCCTACAAGTAAATGAAATATTGGACAACTAGGAAGATCAGCTACAGGTTCTTTTTGAAGATATAATCTCAGTTTAAATGGTTTACCCTTTTGCAGAAGTTTGTAAAAATTTGCTGTAGTTTGGCATGCAGATAGTTCAGAAGTAATTCTATATCAATAATCACGTGAATGCTTGCTAGGGCTTTCATTGCATTTTGATCAGGTTGCCTGATCTTCCATCTTTGAGCAGAGTTTAACTAAATCAATATGGGCTTATATTACTTTTTATGATTACACAACTGAAGTAAATTGAGAGGAATGGTTTATGATATGACAGAAAATCAAGATGTAGAAAGGTCCTTGCATGAAGATGTTAATCAGCAGCTCTGCAGAAACAGACTGCATTTCATATTTACAAGTGGTAACTCAGCTGTTTGTCACCTCTCCTGAAACCTCAGAGCCATAACTGCTGTGGCCATCCAGTGCTTTAGGTGGCTGACCTTACCAAAAAATCATGAACTGCTATTTATCCTTAACTGCTGCAGAGAAGAAAGACTGCACATCTAGCTATTATTTAATTTCCTCAGACAAACTGACCAAGGAGTTTTTGGGCTTCAGGAAACAGTCCAACCGCAGACTTCAAGAAAAAGAAACTTCCACTTTCAGTGTATAACTTTTCTCCAACACCACTCTGAAATTTTAGTCCTTATTTTTCTGACTTATTTTTCTGACTTGTATTGAGGGTGGTAAAAGAAGGAAAATAGAAAGCAACTAAAAGTTAATTTTGAGTTTCCTATGTGAGTATTGTACACTGGAAACACTAAATGCTGCCTTTGCTGGTCAAGAAGTGACTGAGCCTTTAGAAGTACCTGTGTACTTTACGTTTGTGATACCAGTTGTGACAGAGGAAAAGACATGGCAATATATGTGAGATCCTTATAGGCAATGGCATCAAGCCATGAAACAGGAAAAAAGAGATTAATTTTTTTCTCTCTCTGTTGAGGTCATCTCTTGAGGACAAAGTTCATACGCAATTTTAGGAAATGGAGGGAAGGATTAGCAAGCAGGAGCCAGGAAAGAACACAGACTTTCTTCTAAGGCTTGTCAATTCAGCAATGCTTTTCTTGGGGGGATAAAGCTCAGGAACGTTGTGTGATGTTTATCCAGCTATTACAGGCAAAGTGAGTCAGAATTCTTTTTTTCGGTCTTCCCTGTCTACTTCTTTCTGCCTAAGTTCCTGACCCCTTCTTCTCTTTTTCAGTAAAAGAAAGATAACAATCAAGTTAGATCTAAAAATTCAAAATCTGAACTCTTGACAAAAGTTAACTAAGAATACAAGGAAAGAACATGTGGGTTTGTGGAAAGTAATTAATGAAGGGAGGGGAACCGATTGTTTATGTGAGAGAATTTCATTATTTAAAATAGTGTAAAATTAGGGAGAAAACATAGACTGTCTGTTAGGGTAAAACAGCAGAGTTTACATGGAATTATTTTGATTCTACCTCAAAGTTTTAGTGCTTTTGGTCAAGATATTACAGTTTTTGTTACAATATGAGCCGATAAATAACATTTAGTAAAGTAGTGGTTGGTAATCTAAATATCTGGGCTCTTTATTCTGTCATTCTTCCTTAGAGTTGTATGTTGTCCTTCCACTAATCTCCATAAAAATATGGGAAAGAAACTCAAATCATATACCAGGAAAGCAACTTTTACTTTTCAAGGATTGTAATATTTTATTCCATCTAATGTATATGATTCCTATCTGTCTCCCCTTTTACATAGCATTGACCCACAGACCTGTGTTATTGAAGTCTCAACTTTTTCAAGAATCTCTGAACTCTGAGCTATTCTTTTCTTGTCTCTCGGGTGGTTCTTCATTCCTCCAAAAAGATTTCTTCTGAATTTTCCATATTGAACGAGTTATTTTAGATTTTTCCTCAACAAGATATGTATTAACGAAGGGAAATTGGAGCTCACAGTTTAACTTATTTACAGAGGATGGATTCAAGGATAGAATCACCCTAGGATGTCATTAATGTTTACCTAGGTATTTGTTCTTGGGCTGATTTTCAGTAACCAGAGTATCTCTAGCCCTGAAGAGTTTTTTTATATTGAGAGGTTTAGTAAACCCCTTTTTGTTAACATTTAAGAAGTAATGTCAGAAAAACAGAAGAATGAAACTGGTAAAAAAATCGAGTTAGTAATGAAAACCTAATACCACTTACATGTTGTGAAATATGTCCGTTGTACTTTTAACTCTGAAGGTTTCAGATTTTCTGATTTGAAGCCTTTGGAACAGCGCAG
Source organism: Rissa tridactyla (assembly GCF_028500815.1). Taxonomy (NCBI): domain Eukaryota; kingdom Metazoa; phylum Chordata; class Aves; order Charadriiformes; family Laridae; genus Rissa; species Rissa tridactyla. The sequence goes on from NC_071497.1 coordinate 6,895,034, forward strand.
AAAAGAACTAACTTATGTCTTATATTTCTTAATCTACAGCTCTGAAAAATGGGTATTGCCACTTTGATTTCCAGAATGCTTTTATTATGTTCTTTTCTTCATCTCTTTAAAAACTTCTCTGGAAATAAATGAGAGTTTAATGATACGTCCCAATTTACATGCCCACTGGCCCATTAAATGATATTTACCTTGTCAAACCTGTGGAAAACATGCATCTCGATTCACAGTTCAAGCAAATACTGACAGCTCTTTAAGTTCATTAGGCAGTGCTGACCACCAGAAGAGTCAGGAGTTGAAGACAAGCAGAAGCACAGATAGCAAACACCAACTGTAAACAATGCTATTTTTGCAAAATAGTGTGCTCTCTAGTTTAAGGGATTACAGACATATTTTTTGAGGATTTTCTATGTTTTTACTACTCCTGTAGTGATGTAGTAAATAAAAACCCCAAGATTTTCTTTTTAAAGAATGTATTTTTTTTTGAAGAATACTGAAAATAAAGCAGGATTTTATAGTAATGTATAAGTTTGATAATGAAATTAAGCTTTGTTCAGTTCTTCTGGCTAATCTGTATGTTAAATTCAAACTTTTTAAAGGAGATAGATACTTTTTAACATGAAAATAATTAGGAAGATGACACTGAACAATTTTGTTATCCAAAATATTCAACAAGTAGGCCAAAAAAAGGCCCATTTCCCAAAGGCTGACAGTTGTTTTTCAGGGAGCTTCAGGCAAGAGCTTCAGATAAGCCTGTGGACAAGTTTCCCAACCCTTCACCTGCAGGTTGGGAAGTTGCTTCTCTGGGCTTCCACCTTTGTTGTTCTGCCTGTGGCTCAAAACCTCAGAGACTGCAGCGTGTGGAGGGCTTTGTAGCCAACACCATGAGGTGTTCCATTAACATCTTTTTAATTAGGATATTTAATTATGCAGAACGATTTTCACATTCTGGAATCACAACTATATGGTTGCGCAGGGAGGTTTTCTTCAAAGCAAGTGTGAAATGGGTAGCACTACTTCCCAGCTGAGGCACTTTGACAACCACCAGGCAAGTTCCTTTCTTTACCCCAGGGAACAGGAGAAAGGAAGTGCAGGAAGGAAAAGGAATCTAAGAAAAAAGACAATGGCCTATATAAAAGGGCTGGCAGATTTTTTGATTTGTCTGATTTTTCCCTTCGCCACCTCTAATCCCTTCTTTTTGCCCACCGTTCCATCCCCAGCTCCAGTTTTATTCCACCATAGGTCTCAGTCTCTTCCCGGGTTGTGGTTAAACCTTTCTAGATTTCTTGGAATATATCCTGTGGCTCTCTTATATGATCTGTTTTGTCACATCTACTTTCATTGCAGGAAGCCATTTTCAGAGGAGTCAGTGTATTCAGCCTTTCATTAGTAGTAACAGATGTATGGTAATAATTGTGAGAGAATAAAGCATGCTCAGTTAAGAAAGACTTAAAAAAATTAGTTGTTAAATACTGATGAATCTGTGCTAAGCTTGTACGAGGTATTTTTATTTATTTATTTATTTATTTATTTATTTTATTTTCCCAAGGTGTTACTGAACTGACAAAATACTTTTGAATAGTGAGAGACTCAGCAAAAGACAAATCTTTGAAACAAAAAACTCTTTCTAATCAGACATAACACTCTGAATCCCGGGGATTTAAACCCTAGCTCAAAGCAAGCGTGAGTCTCCTAGATCTTCTGTAGCTGAAAAAACAGGGCATATGACATTCCCATGACAGGTATAAATTTAGGTAAATTTCCAGCTCAAATTGCTAAAATGCTAAAGTTTATAAACCACTAGGAAAAAAAAAAAGGTCTAAAAGAGAACTATTGAATTATCTAAAAAATCAGCTTTGTACCTAGTAACATAACAAAAGTTAATTATTTTATTAAAACACCTCCCCTACCTACCCCAACCCCAACGCCAAAATTCTGAAGTTTGGAAAAAAAGCTACTGTCAAGTCCTGGATGCTGGAACAATCCTGTGCATTGTATAAACTTATTTAGGAGATGCAATCAAACTAAATATCACCATTGACAGCTTATTTATACCTGTATCGAAAACTATCACAAAGTATATGACTTTGAAATTTTCAGTTGGAAAGTATGTTTTCATCAAAACCAAAATTTTCTTCAGGAACTTGTTTGAGAAATTTTAATTTATAAAACCAAATCAAAACAGGACATACTGAAAATGTCAAAAGATTTTGTTACAACTTCTAGGAACCTGATTTCCTTTTATTTGTTTGAAAATATATTGTTTTGGGACGTATCTTACATCATAAAGTGTTATATATTTTAGCATAGTATTTTTTTTGAGATCCAGGAAACATATACAGATCCAGATTCCTCATCTAACATTTTTATTTTGGATTGAAAAAAAATGATGGACACTTTGGAGTTTTATGCAGCACCACACTTCTTGCATAAGCACAGGCCTGGGGAGTTAGCTTTTAAAAATAGATAGTTGCCAGTCATTGTAGTTTCTATGTTAAGTGTACGACCTCTTAAACAACATGATCATACACAGTTCAGGACACTGTGGATAGGACATGTTCTGCTTAACTTACGCAAATATCCTATATGTAAATCTTCTGACCCTTAACTAAATAGCACTTACAAAAGAAACGCCTGAGGAGTCCAACTAGTCGTGAAAGCATTCATGGCAGGGAAAGTCTCTGAACTGCAATACTCTCCAGGTTGGACAGTTTTCCTCTCTGCGGAGACCTTTAAAGGCTCCTTCTCTCCCTATTACAGGAACACTTATTTCACACAGGCTGCTTCATTCCATACATAAAAGTAAATGGACGTTAGATGCTTAGATTAGATGGTCTGGATCCTGTTACACCTTTAAAATTTCCATATGACTTGTAGCTACAAACCTACCCTTTTTCTACAGCCTGTGATTTTACGTCACTAATGTAGAAAAGACACCATGCAGAGGATAAAAATTAACACGTTGCAATTTCTTTAGCTTCTTTTACACAGTCACGGTTTGGGGAAGTGGCTTCTTATTTGATAGTACAGTATGTACCAGTAATGAAAACCACACTTTCTTGTGCAATCCCCCTCTTCCCTCCCTCCCCACTCACAGCACTAGAGAAGGGCATGACAAGATGACTGTGACTCCTTGTGTTGTTCTTTAGACAGGCAAACTATTAAAAAGATATAACTCATCTTTGTCTGAATGAATTTTGTAATAGGTCTCTGGAACAAGAGCAAAAACTGTTTTCCTAATGGGATTGCATAAATAATGGCACTGCAGGTGAGCTAACACACATGCAGAATATAACTAGCACTAGAACTGTGTAAAGTAGTGTGGCGGCTGACTGTTACTTCTTGTACTCATTCACAAGATGGATAGGTGAATTAAAATCTCATTACCTGCGTTACATTATGTAGCCTTGTTATGTGTAATTATCAAAGTCAATTTGCTGCTATAACTTGATGACCAAATCGAAGGAGAACTTCTTCAAAATAGAAGTACGTGTTAACAGCATCACAAGATTTCAGATTATAAACCTTGTGCAATTTACTGGTGTTGTCATGCTATTGTTTTTAAATGTTTGTCCTTCATTCTGCTGGTATGCAGCCGTAAGTCAAAACGTGCCTTCACAGAATTAAAGGCAACTCAGGAGATGGATCTTCATATTCTTGTGCTAACTCAAAGTCTTGTTTAAGACACTTAGAGTCAAGGAAAAGAATGGGAAGCAAAAGTTATATTTGATGTCTGATTTTCATTTACACTGACTCTGAGGGCCCTTATGGCTACTAGGAGGAAGTACACTGTCCTTAATAGAATGACACTTGAGCCTTTTCTTTAAACTCTGGGACATCTGCATTGGTGTGAGAATACTATTAGGTCTGAATTCAGAACAAGACTAGAGGCAAGATTGCTTTTTCAACATCATCGCTGGCTTCTGAGCATGAAGTTCGGAGAATGAAATGTATTATTATGATCCGAACAGCATAAGTTGAGGAGAATGCCTTATCCTAACTCAATATCCTTCAGAATAATAACCTTTAGAATTGCTTCCCTTGTAATCTATAAAATGTAATATTTCCAGAACTATTACAAAAAATGGTAGAAACCTTACAACGCACATCCCCGTACGTTTGTTATAAAGGTGGGTGGGTTTTTTTCAGCAAATCAACAACAAACTGTTAAAAGTTTAGGGAAATTCTTATATTCAGGTATAAACCTGTCACCTGTGAATGCTGAGGAATGAAAATACAAAATGAACACTTAACTCGTTTCTAAGAGGTGACTTGGTTGCTCTTGCAAGGTCTTTGCTGTTACTTTCTCGACACCTGAAGGGACTGGTGGGCAGGTGAAGCAGGATGCAATCCAGGTGGGCCAAAAAGTCTGCATTCTGTTGCCACTGGGAAACAGCCTCTCAGCCCAAAGCTGACTGTTTTGGATATAATGGTACCTGGGATGCTTTTAGAGAAACCATGCTGTCAGTGTTGCATTCGTTACCTTTTAAAGGGCTTTGTGAAGCTTTGACTATGAAAAGTACTTAACGTGTAAAAAGTTCCCTTTTATTTTTTTCTCATAGACCTTCATTAGGAATTACTGAAGCACAGAGAAGGCGAGCAAGACTGACACTGATAGCTATCTCTGCTAAAAGTTAGTGGAGATAATTATCTCGTCTTTGTCACTCTAGTCTGTAGTTCAATTTGCAGTGCAGAAGCTGAAGACAAATCTATGGGCTATAGTACATATTTAAGTATTAAATTCTTCAACCTTCATTCTGAGTGAAAAGTCCGTTACTCTTCAGATACAGACCCACAGTTTTCATTAGGGCTACTGGGTTTTGCTCACCAATCCAACAAGATTTGTGGTGAAAAGGGAAAATCATGATGGGTTTTCTAAGGAAGAGGGTTCTTGTGGAACAGGAATTTGTTGTATTGGGCTGTGTGTGAGCATGCTTTCAATTCCCCTGTTTCCCATCCAGTGATATCACAGATGGGGGCAGTCTCATAGACAATGGTGTTCCTAAAAGTTCTCAGAGAAGACAAAAGAGAGAAAATAAATTTGCTGTTTCCTACGAGGAATAGGGGGAAGGAGACTCTGCTTCCCATTGGCAAGAGGCAACTGGCCAACCCGTGTGCATAGGCATGGTGGCCACCACACCTGCAGCTGCAAACAGGCTGGGACACTAGCTGTCCCTTGCAGACCAGGAATTTCGTAAATTTTTTAGATAGAGAGGTGAGATTATTGTGGCATAAATGGAAAATATGTGTAGGGGAGAAAGGATACAAATGTGTCGGGAAACAGGCTTCCAATTCCAGGCCTTATTCACCACACTCTTGGCAGGGGGGAGCTGACTTTGTTATTTCTATTTATGATGCACAATCATAGCTAAGACAGCTTTGTACAAGGCACAGTATCCCAAGTGCTTATATAATCTATATCAAAATTGTGAAAATACTAAACCTCAGCACTGTGGTCTACCTTTTATACATCTGCTTCCTTCTGCTGTTCTTCTGAACACTAGTCAATCTCTGCATTTCCTTCAAAAATCAGCATAGTTTTGAGAATTATTTTTTACCATTTAATTTATTTTAGAAAATTATTACATTTTTTCACAGAATCATAGAACAGCAGGTAGGGAGGGACCTCAAGGATCATCTGGTCCAACCTTTTTTGGCAAAAACACGGTCTAAACAAGATGGCCCAGAACCCTGTCCAGCTGAGACTTTTGATTTAGAATGGGAATAAGTTAAGTATATATGTCACTGTGTAGTTACCAGTTGTATCTTGCCATGCTAGAAACAAAATTTTCCACTTACAAACAGAATTAAGTCTAGATAAAAACACTACCTCTGTGCACAGACCCCACTGAAATCACATGTATAATCCAGAAAGGGGACCAGAGCTTCTACAACTGCAACTTGAATTATTACGTTTGAATTATTAATTCTTAAAGTGTTTTATGATCTTTGTGACAGTAGCACAAAATTATCGTTTCAACTTATACTGGTAATTAAGCTGTTTATGGACATATTGGCATAAAATATGAGTATTACTTACAGTTTCCAGTTAAAATTAGTATTACTTTATTTTAGTCATTTAGCACATACAAGCTATACTTTTGCAGAGGAGAAAAATGTGAACTGTTTTGCAATGAATTTATTAGCAATGATTGCAAGAATAGCTGTACTAATATTGAATTACAATACTTATATTTTACATCATTAACCAGTCTTTTCTACTGTAAAATTGAGGTAGAAGAATAATGCATTGCAATTTTGGCAATATCCTTTTATTGTAACCAGACTACCTGCTACTGCATTGTTTATGAACTGATGAGCCTTGCACTGAATGGAAATTTACATATAATAAAACATCCTAGAAACTGTTTCTCGCATAGTGAGAACAATGCGGTAGAGGAAAAAAATAAAAGCTTCCATTGATGTTTCTCCTGGACACAGTTCTTGCAGAAGTGTACACCTATCTGTTTCACTGGAATTAATGATTTATCTCAGACTGAATTGAATGAAAACTAGACATTTTCTTTCCTATGATGGAAGTGCTTTTTCTTAAATTAGACTTTATGTAGCACTTTGCTCAATTGAAATGGTGAAAGAAGGACTGAACAGCCGTGTTTTGTAGCTCTTATGCCTTTAAACATAAATTAATATGGAGTGTATTGCAAGACAAACTTACCTTGTAGAATAACCAGCTTTAGCGGTGCATTATTTACAATTCAAGTTCGTCAAACAGCCGGCACCATGCTTTTCTCTAAGGACTCAGAAGTCATTTGCTGTGAGGTATCTAGAGAGAGAGACCTCACATTCCTCCTAAGGCATTGAGTTTGTCGGCATTTCCTCTGGTAGTGAAGTGAATGGCAAAAGATTAAACAAAAATTCTGCCTTGCTTTCATATTTGTTAATATAGACAAATGCAGACTATGTAGTCAATAGACAGTAGTAATATAGACAAATGTAGTCCTGCAGAGGGCTTAGGGTCAGGGCTGTCCTTGATGAACACAATCTCCACCCCAGGGGTAGTGCAACTGCATGGACTTAGGCATTTAAATGCTCAGGAAGCAGGACGGCTCTCTGCAACGGCCCGCTGGTTTCACCTGTTGAGCATGTCTGATAGTCAATGAGTTTTAAGAGACAGTCTCTTTGTCATTTTACCTACCGTGATCCGCTGCTTCTCTGAAGTTCTGGTTTGTCCTAGATATTTCAGTTTTTATCTTGAATACTTCTGTGACCTTGCACTTAGTTTTCAGATTCCAAAGCCTCAGAGACATTCATACAGTGAACAGTAAATAAGTGTATAATATTAAGGATACATTAGACTGCATCTGAAACACACTTTTTGTAAGATGTAATTTCAGTGTTCATGCTACTAGACTTCTCTGACACAAATTGAGTGCGAGTCATAAATTGACATGGGGTCCCCAAAACAGTTTTGTAAAAACAATGTCTATTGCATTCCACCAGTCCTTCTATAATAAAAAGTGAAACAGATTTGATCGCTTAAAATAAATAATGAAATGGGGATGTCAGTTCCATTACTGTCCACATCTCTATCTGACATAGGATACACACTAAATTCTGACTGAATAGCTGATGTAATCTACCAGATTAAAGTTGAAGTTTAAATGGTGACATTCAATTTGGAATATTCTGCTGCAGAGTTACCCTCCAAAGTTGTTATTTGGTTTGTCACCCAGCTTTTCCATTCAGTGCTCTGACTGATCACTTGTTTCCAAAAGATGCTTCATAAAGTACCATCATTTAGATTCCTTATGCTTACATATTTTAACACTGTATGAATTTGTATGTATGTATAAAAATATTGCACAAAACCCTCAAAACAATCAGCATTTTAAAAATTGTGAATTCAGAGAGTTCCTAGTTCTTATAGCTCAGCGGCTCAATACCCAATATGAATATGAAATAACAACAAATAAGGTACTGCTGTGACTGCAGATGTGGTTGACTGAAAGTGTAACCACATTTTATAATAATTAAGACTAGACTTTATGCCATACAGTTTCATATCTCTTTTGTGCTTGTCTAGAGCACAGTATTGTTCTGATGACACTGATATTATTCCTTGTAACATGCACAGCATAATGACTCAAAGTGTATACAGAGAGTGAACTAGTATCTGATTTACATTCCTATTAACTGAAGTTTGATTTTCTGAACATAAAAGTTTCAAGCAATCTGACTTTGTTCTTTCATTCTGTATTAGTAATCATTGAAATATAGTCTTTAAAATCTTCAAACTGAATGAAACACTGCTACATGTGTCATTTTCTTTTGGTGTTCATTTGTAAGGATGGTGATGAGTTAATTTGATGTCGATGGTGGAAAAGCCCTGCTGAGATTTGTATCACTGGAATCCCTGACAGGGTTTCTGCTATGTGCCCTTGCCAAAATAATAACTGCGTCTGATTCCCAAATGTACTCATCCAGAGTGAACTTGCAGATTTTCAACAGTGCATGCAAAATTGAATTTTCTTGTCCCAAAGGCAGGACTCTGGTCTGGCTGGGGCCAAGTTCCTGCTGTATGGGAAAGCAGAGGAAAATTACTGCGGGAGCGGAAAGAAGAGCCAGAGCCCCTTGCAAGCTGGAGGTTTCCATTTCTGGTGCTTCCAACAGAGCAACAGCACAAACTAATGTAATAATAATAATAACATCAATAACAACAATAATAACAATAACAATAAATAATACAGAATTAATCCCTCCTGTTTTCATGGACTCTGTGTGTTGCAGGCGTTGAGGAGCTATGCTTGCAGGAACCTCCTCCAGAGACCATCACAAAATGATCATCACTTCATTGCCCTACCCCAGAGGGGTGGACGAGTAGGAGCGGACAACTGCTGCATCCCTGAGAAGAAGAGAGAATATTTCCTGGGTCTGTTGCAAGACCTAGGGTAATTTTTCAACTCTGAATTCTCAGTGGTTTATAACTTGATTTGATTTAACTTCCAGTCCCACAAGAAAAACAGGCAGAAAGAAGCCAAAAAGATAACGAATATAACTCTATTAAGGAAGAAAAAAACTCAACACCATCAAAAAAAACAAACTCCCAAAAAATCTCAATGCCCTGCCCAAAACCAGATTCACATATGGCAGAGTAATTTATACATTAAGTCCTCATTGACTCGATGTGTGTGTGTGTGTGTATGTATCTGCATGGGCAGGCAACGCTGTTATTAGGACTACTATCAGTGCTGACAACAGAATTAAATTTTCTTAACTGGCCCTTCCCCATGGTGGGAAACGAAAAATTTCCATGTTTTAGATATCTCCTGCGTTCTTCAGTAACCATCTGAAACACTTGTTCTGCAGAAAATTTGGTCCTGGAAAGCAGGATGAGGAAAATTCTTGCAAAAACCAAAACTGCATGATAATCTTTTATTATGGAGGTTGATTTTGCTTGTTACTATGGAGGAAAAAGAAACATGCTAACCTACATGAAATAATATGGTATTCAGTTACAGACTAGTTCAGTATTTTTTTTCAGTTTTCTTCACTAGCTACCTCTTTCTTGTTTGGGTGGGTTTCTTGTTTGTTTGTTTGTTTTTTTGTTTGTTTGGTTGGTTTCGTTTTGGTTTTGTTTGTTTGGGCTTTTTTGTATTTATGTCATATGGGAACAGAAATAGGATATTAGTCTCACAGATGGTGGGGTTTTGCTCAGCACTATCTTTTAAAATTATGTAACTTAAGTCAAACAGAACACTGCAGCCCAAGCTCCACAAGGTGCCAAAATATAAGAAAATGAGTAACTGAAGCCAGGCTTTTGTTGTTTTTAATTAAGTAGTGAGAGATGAAAATCAGGATACTCTTATTTCAAATAATTCTTATTACCTAGGGAAAAAAGACATTACCAGCTCATACAAATGTTTTGCTTATTGTCATATAAGTATCTGGGGGGAGGGGATAAGAAGGAGAGGAGAATGAGATTTCATAATGGCAATATCCATATTTTGATGTAGATTTTTTGCCTGGATGGAATTAGAATAGCCAGCAGAAAAATATTTTGCTCAATGAGCTGTACTAACTGCACTTTTTTTGCTGAAATTGCCCTCCTGGCATTTTACTTTCTTTCAATAACCAGCTCAGACGAATGCGAAGCCAGAGGGAAATTTTAACAATAGAACAAATATTGAAGGCTGATCGCAAAGCAATCATTAGCTGCGATGACATTATTGCAGGATGCTGACTTGCTATCATCAGAAACTTGGGCTTGTGGTAAGCATAAATCTGGATTTATTCTTAGGAGGAAATAAAAACACTTTAACTTTAAAAGCCTGAAATTTTCCTCACACCACACTGAGCAGAACACCTGTTTCTCTATTGTACGTCAGAGAAATATCAAAAAAAAGGAGGGTGCACCCATATATTATTTCAGTTATTCCCTATACCAGAGCAATGATGCAGGCCCATTCTTGGGTTTTGCTTTTTTGAGACAGAGACAATTAATTCATCTTCCTAGAAGCACAGTCAAAAAAGACAGAAGTTATCAGGTCAAAATAAATGCTAAAAAAACTTACGTGGTCCTCAGTTGAAGCCCATGTAAAAAAATTTACAAGGGCCCCATCTCATTTCAAATCACCTCGTATTTACAGCTTAGAATTAAATTCTAATTAAATGCTATTTTACAATAAACCAAACAAAACTATCATATAGCACTGAACAATTTTAAATTACTTAAGAGGTAAGGGCCAGCAAAACAACAAACATGGTAGGTAAATCACAAAAGAAAAGATAAGTATCAAATAGTACCTTCAATAATGAAAGATATGTCTCACATTTGAGGTTTTTTCCTCCTTTAGCATGCAAGAATAAGACTTTTATAAGATCTTTAGACCTGTAGGTGATTAGCATGTACTGGGAGACTTGGGCTTTAGTGGTTTTATTCCTTGGCTTTTGTCCTGTTACAGGATCTTTAAAAGAGACTAATATAACCTTAAAAGAGTCATCTTCAAGGTTGACAGGTAGAAACAGTAACTTTCCTGGAAAACAACCTGTGTTTGTGGTTTGTTTTTTTTTTTTCTTCCAAGTATGACATGCTGATGGGAAAAAAAAAAAAAAAAAAAAAAAAAAAAAAAAGAAGCATTTATCATTCTCAAAAGAACATTCTGTTTGATGGGGGTGAACGTCTTGGCAGAGTACCTGGAACTCGGCTCTGGATCAGCAAGGAAAGTTTCCTGTTTTCATTGTTAGGCGGGTAGAGCGTGGGGCCTGTTAACCGTAGCAAACGATGCATAAAATAAAATTGCTTCAGCACAACCTGAAATTGCTGTGATGTTCCTAAAGTAGATTAAAGCCGTTTGCAGTGTCCCCATGTAGTTCAGTGACTGCACTTGGAAAGGTTGCTCATGCAGGAAGGTGAACTTTGTAGAAGGACTCATATCATATCAGATGCCTCATACTCCAGATCCCAAGACCAGCCTAGACATATCCTGTTTGTTTTCCACAGTTATAATGCAAAATATTCATCTTATAAATGTACTTAGTTACAGGTCAGAGCTTCAGTGTGGAAATCCACTACAGTATCTCGTCTTCTCCATCTTGCAATGTTTTGTGTTTATAGGTGTATTAGTTTGTAATTTCATGTGTACATTCACACACATAAGTGACATGCTACTCTTATTGCTCCTGCTCCCTAAACTCTAATCTGGATTTGTTTTACGAACAGGTCCATCACCAGAAAAGTTGACATATGATGATTATGATATGCCCTGACCCTGAGGGTTCAAGCCAGGAAAGGAAGAATCCATTTTGGTCCAGTAAAAGTACATGGCAAAGATAAAAGTTTATCCTGGACTTTAGAGCCTCAGAAATGACCAACTATGGACATACAGTATTACATTTAATTTCATAACTGGGATACTTATAGTCCTGAGGGTAGCACACAAAAGAGCTATAAAAACCAGTAGTTTGGTAACATATGTCTTTTTATGCATAGTTGCCACAGGACCCATGCCATAATTGTGGTGTCGATAAGCAAGACCTCACCCCAATTTGCTGGTGAATGTGCAAGCTTAATTGAGTTTTTCTGTCTTACTGCCTGGTATGAGTTTGGCTGTACCTGCTTCAAACTTGAGACTCTCCGGCATCCAGATCCTTCGTAAATGTCCCTGTGGTAATCATCTGCTTTGAGCAACCCTCCATGAGCTATGGGTATGAAGAAACCTTCAGCATTTTGGGCCAGATTGCTTCTGCTCCAAAGGGAAAGAACAGAAAATCCCCCAATTTTCTCTTATCTCAGTGAGGGCTATCGTGTCCTCTTCCCTTTCATATACTTCAAATGTAGTTGAAAACAATTACAGAAGAAGCCATGAAAATTGATATGGAGTGAAGCAAGCTTTCTTAAAGCTAAAGGCAAAAGTTAGGGATTGATATATTCTGCCAAATCAGTTTACAGACAGTAACTGTGCCCTTTCAAAAAAAAAAAAGAAAAAAAAGATGGGTAAGTGGAGGATGAAGAGGAGAAAAAAGCTGGCTGGAAGGTGAGGACTGTGAGCTGTTACACCTGGGTGACTGAAAATTTTAAGCCATCCTACACATCTGAATTGGCACAAACCTTTTTCCAGCAGTCCTGTAAATGGCAGTCTCCTAATTCACCAGGCTCAACTCTGCAAAGATCGCTGACCTATAAAAGAACACGGACGAGTCAACAGACTGGTAAGTACATCATTTTTATGTGAGGTTTGTCTTAAAAATATGGGTAGCAAGGATTCAGTGAGGAGAAGAATAAAGTTCTGGGTGGGGAAGGTAAATTCAGAAAAACTTGGATGTAGAACCGTGTTTGGAAAAAATAGTCAATTCTCAAGCTTTGTTCCTGTTTGACAGCACAAAGAGGGCTGAGGTCATCTCTTATTCCATCAAAACTTTCATCAAAGCAACTGGCCAAATTAAAAACGCATTACTAGGGTAAGGACACAGTGGATGGTCTGCTATGCTGTGCACCAGTTTACAATCCAATCTCCAGATACCCTTGTTTTCTTTTTTTTTTTTTTAAATTTATTTATGAATATCTGGACTGGGGTCCAAGCTGTTGCTAGACATTTGAAGGACGATAAATGAATTTAAATAACTCCTTTATCTCCCCTTGAAAATACTAAAGAATGAACCAAACACATAGTCAACATAAACCTGCCCATACTGGGGGGAAAAAATAAGTTTTAAAATATAATTTTCTGACAACACTACAATGATAAGAAATCATTATATAACAACAAAGAAATGAAGAAGAACCAATGAGAATCAAGAAGGAAAATAATTTATGTGTATTTGTGCATGTGTGCATGTGTGTGTCTGGGGAGAAATATTGTTCTTCATCTGCTTCCCTCCAACATCAGCTGCCAACATGAAAGACTGCAAGTTCTTTTGCAAAGGACTTAAATGGTGCTTTGCTCATACTTGCAATAAGAAGAAACTAAAAGGCTAGAAATCTCCGAAAGCAGATCACATTCTTTGGGATTATTTTTGCTTTATTCTACTGTTAAAGACCACTTACTGGCTTGATGTGGGCTGAACTCTTACCATTTCACAAAATGGGGAACAATAAGTTTGTAAGTCAATTAAAAAAGCTGCAGTCTTGGCTTTGCAACAATAGCCAAGAACTGGTACCAAAGAACTAAATATCTGGAATGAAATTTTACTTTAAATATTTGCAAGACTGTCTCAGCTCTTTGCTCTAGCAAATGGGCTTTATAGACTAGTTGAGGCATAATCAGCTGGATTTATTGTAACAGCTTTACCCCAATGCTTACCATTTCTCATTTCAAGGAGCTATTTCTGTAATGGAAAATGTTAAGAAGCAGTGGAGAATATTCTGTTCTGTGTGACTCTCAGTTGCGTCTCATGACTTCCTCTGACTAATACCGGAATTATTTGGCATCTAGCCACTAGACTGTGCGTATATTATTTTCTGTGAAATTTTGGTCTGCCTGTCATCACTCCGGCAGTACTCACCCCATGTCATGCCGAAATCTAAGAATACACAACAAGTGTACACAGTATATATGCCCCGTATCTTGTTAATTCAAGTGTAGATGCAGATATCCAAGCAGTTCTTACTTTATCCAAGTCAATTTATACAAACGGAAGTTAGTTCAGCGCATGCTCAATAGCTGGTTTTACACATAATGATTATTATAATAATTGCATGCACAGGATATGCAGTACTGCATATTTCAAAGCATTATATTACTTTGCATTCCAATACAGAATGCAGAACAAGGGAAATGAGGTGTTAAAAATTTAATCAAAAATAGGCATGTTGTTTGATGGCATTCAATTCAAAACCACAGCGTTTCACAAACAAGGTATTTTATGACGTATGATCACATCTAGAGTAATTATGCTAAATACTCTAATTGCCTTTATAGCTTTCTAAATCTTTTAGTTTTGTTCAAATTCTATTTTAAGTAAGATATAATTATTTTACCTTGGTTTTGCTAAGCACGTTAATGGTTTATATGCGCGGAAACATTCAGGACAACAAAACTACGTACACTTTCACTAAGCAGTGCATAAGATTGTTTGGAAACAGTCTAAGTAGCCACAGTTAGCTGTTTTCACAATGCTTCTTACTTAAAAAACGTTCTTCATTTGTTAGGCAAATGAACAGAAGTTGGTAAATTCTTGCAAGGTGCAACAGAGTATTCAGATTACAAAGAAAAGAACGGTCATGGTCTGAAGAGGACACATTACTATGAAGTCACTGGACTAATTTGGGGTCAAGACGGACATTTAAATGTGCTTAATTATGTTACTCCATTTGTTACTTTAAAAGAAGCTAAGTGGCCTAAGACTTCAACAATTCCACTTTTTTTTTGATCTAATGCTTATTTTGCCTTACCAAAAGATGCAAACAGAGATAATGTAGTGAAATAAGTGGGTATATGTCTGTAATAAGACACAGTACGACCACTTGGTGCAAGTAGGGCTGTCAGAATCTTCTACTTGGGATACTGCAAGTGAGAAATCGTATTGTGTCGGGTCTACATGGCAAGGTTTTGGTAGTGGGGTGGCTACAGGGGTGACTTGTGTAAGAAGATGCCAGAAGCTTCACCCAAGTCCGACAGAGCCAACGCCAGCTGGCTCCAAGATGGACCCGTGACTGGCCAAGGCCGAGCCCATCAGTGACAGTAGTAGTGCCTCTGCTACAACATAGTTAAGAGGGGGAAAAAAACTGCTGCTCAACAGCAGCTGGGGTAGAGGAGTGAGAATACGTGCAAGAGACAACCCTGCAGACACTAAGGTCAGTGAAGAAGGAAGTGCTCCAGGCACTGGAGCAGAGGTTCCCCTGCAGCCTGTGGTGAAGACCATGGTAAAGCAGGCTGTCCCCCTGCACCCCGTAGAAAGGATCCACGCTGGAGCAGTTCAAGGACTGTCTCCAGTGGGAGGGACCTCACTCTGGAGCAGGGGAAGTGTGTGAGGAGTCCTCCCCCTGAGGAGGAAGGAGCTGCAGAGGCAACATAGGATGACCACAACAACCAGTTCCTGTCCACCTGACACCTTCCGTTCCCTCCACCACTTGGTAGGAGGAGGTAGAGAAATTGTGAGTGAAGTTGAACCTGGGAAGATGTTAACTGATACACGATCCCCCTGTCCTTATCTCGACCTACGAACTTTTCATCATTTTTTCTCCCCTATCCTGTTGAGACGAGTGGTAGAGCATCTTTGTGGGCACCTGGTGGCTAGCCATAGTCAACCTGACATTGTATTTATGCCTTTTTAAAAGCAAGATGTGCAAGCTCCCACCAGTTCCGCTTCTCTCCATCCTAGGAAGCTGCACACTCTCTCTGTGTCCTGCTGCAGTTCATACAGCCTAATTCTACTTCTGACAATTTGACTCAGGTCCTGAATGGGGAAAAGTCCACACAAATTAGAAGTTTGTCTTCAATCACAGGGAAATCACAAAGAATATAAAGGAGAGGAAGCCCAAATGTGTAGTGGAGATGAAGCCAATCTGCACCAGAGGGGGATGAGATTCAGGCAGTGGGGAAGTCCGTAATACTTGGAGCCACAGGACTCAATTTATCTGGCAGAAGAAACACACTCTTGTTCTCTGTACGCACCCTAATATGCCATCTAGCTCTTTCAATAAGGTATCTTCACGTTTGTAAACTGCTACTCACTCCAAAATTGATGTTTCAGTATCTTTCTCCACACTAATAGCACTGCTTGATCATTTGTCCATCCGTTTGTTGCGTGCCATTTCTTCTACATGTTGTCTAAATTGAATAGTTTGTCAAAAATTTTATGTCAGAACAAACTTTCTTTATTATTACACGTAATTCAGAACATGTGGACTTTATATCTTTGTAGAGATACTAGTGACAGCATGAGATCCAGGGCAACAGAAGATCAGCTCTACTTTCCCAAGAAACTCACTCATTCATTCCTTTCTTTGACACCAAGGAATTACACAAATCTCTGCCCTTAACTTTTTCAGATCCTGTAAGCCCTAAGATCTCCAATGGGAAAACCTAGCTGTGTCAATGCTTAAAAACTGTGGCAGATTTTCTTTATTAACAAAATTATCACCGACAACATTTGCCATTTCTGTTTTGCCCTTTTGTAGCCTTTACTCCTGCCTTTAATGTCTTCAGCAGTGGTAGAACAGCACAAGGTGAGAAATTATTGCTAGTGCCACACACATCTGACAGCATTGCTGTAACTCCTGTATTATAAAACATGACATTTCTTTCAGAAGGCAGAAGAATTCGGGACACATTGCAGTTAAACTCCTGTCAGTCTTTGTGTATCTCTTCATTTTGTTTTATTTTCAAATGAGGACAGTTTTCAAAGTGTCATAAGATTATGTGGGGACGACACTGGCAAACAGGGTGATATTCACACTGATAATGGAAGTTGCTGTGGCAGCACCTTCCAAGTCCTACAGCAACTTCGTAACAAGACCTATTGTCCCATCAACAGGGAGAAATATTCGAAGAAACAAATTATTCTCTTCCATTTCTCCACGTTTAAAGGGGGGTTCTTGGTCTTTACATCGACAAAATGGTAGAACCAACTAAAGGCAGAAATACCAAACTGAAAAATGCAGGCGCACAATGAGTTATTTAAATTTAAGAGGCAGCAAAGTATATGCCATTGAACACGGGCTTGTGAAGAAAAAATCACGTCGCAGTGTTCTTACTCTCATCTTTACATCCACAACAGGCCTACAGACCTTACAAATAGGAATGAAACAGCAACTGCCATTTTGTTTGACTTCAGTAAGGCTTTTGACTGCTTTGTGTGACATTTTACAAGCAAACTAGGGAAACACAATCTACTGAAACAGACATATTTGGGTTATAAACCTTCTTGCAGGATTGATTGTTTTTTCAAAGTAATTATTAATATTTCACTGTCATACTAGAAAGATGTTTCAGATGAGACCTATTCTGGTCAAGGTACCACCTGTTATTTTCTTGATTATTGAGTTAAACACTCTAGCTGAAGGGAGCGTTCGTGTTGCACTTGCAAACGGTATCAAATCAGCAACAGTTGAAAGATAAGGTTAATATTTAAAGTGGTCTTCACAAATTGGAAAATCATCTAATGACAGAACAAAACTGAAAAGACAGATGAAGAGTTGTATTCTTAGCAGAAATAAGAAGATATACACAGGCAGATTTAACAGCTGGAATGTTTGCAAGGCCCTTTCCAGATGGAAAAAAAACAGGATGAAAACTTGTAAGAAAAGATTAGAGAAAAAAGATACAAAAAGAAAAAAAAAATTCTTGTTTAGTCTGGGCAAGTGAAGATGAAGGGGCAATGCAAAGGAGGTCCACAAATATTGGAAATACAACTGCAAAGCAAAAGGATATGCAACAGATAAGTTGCACCTTGTAGACAAGATTTAGGTTGAACACAAGGAAAATTAAAATTAATCATAAAGACAATGGATGAAAACTGTTTAAGGAGGACAGTGAATCTCCACAACAGGATGTTTTTAATTACAGGTCAGACAAAGTTTTCTTAAAAGTGACTTGAGTGCGGCCGGCATTACGTGGTCCAAAAGAATGGATCACAGAAGCTGCTCAGGTCCTTTCTAATTCAAGAACTTTCATAGCAAAAAAAATGATTCCTGTAAGAAGCAGCTTAACTCTCACCTTGCTAATCCTTAATGCCATTGGAAGCATTCCAAGTCCTGTCATTCATCGCTTACAAAAGAGAATATATTTATTTAATTATGCAACCTGAACGTCTGTAAAATGTTAAATCTATGCATGTGCACATGGGAGATGAAAAAGCTGTTCAGGTAGCAACCACATTTTTAAACCCTTTAGTCTTTGAATTACTAGGAAATTTTTTCACTCTTAGGGTAATTGTTATACGTTCTTTGCATAAACCCAAACGATAAAAGCAGCAAATCTGGCAGGTAGTTGGGAGGGAAGTAAGTAAGGAAATTGGCTGAATATTTTGAAAGAGTGTAATGGTTCACAGGCACAGGATCAGAGGTGCATCAAATTCTTGCTTTGATGCTAGGTGCCATTTCTAAACAGCATGTGGGTTTTTGTTAGTTTTTTGTGTTTTTATTGATGTGTCTGTGTGTGGGGTTAGCGCAAGACTGAAGTCATAACTGGGAACTCTGACTTAATATATATATGTACGACGTGAAAAAAAAAAATGGCATTGAGTTGGGCATTTTTATACAAGACATCCAAAGTTCTATATATGATAGGGAGACTGAACATTTTGAGCATCTGGATAAGTCTTAGTATGCTAAAAACAAAGGTATTTTTAATGATGTCCTTTCGAACAGCAATAGCTTTGCCAATCTGAGTGGTGTGAGCACTAAAAAAAATGTTGAACAGACTTAAATCTGTGCAGAGCTGAAAATCCACTGAACGTATTAAAACAGACCATTTCCAAACACATTTAGCTCTTTGTAAGGGCGATTTCGTGAGAAAGGTGGTTTATTTTTTCCATGGTCCTCAGAAGTATTGAGGTATTCATGATGCTCTAGCTATTTCTGCAAGATCTCATTTTTAAAAAAAAAAAAAGCTTTAGAAACTCACTATCACTGTCCACATAGCCCAGCTACTCACACTGACATGAAATCTCTTGAAAAATCCCATTCTCATTCTGAGAAGTCCTACAGCTGAGGCGTAATTCCTTCTCTTCATGTATCAAGACTTTGAGTCTTACTTGTTGCTACTTTTATGTATTTGTAACCATTTTGTTGGGTTTTTGTTGGATGAGTTGTTCAAAAGGATGTTAACTCTGGAAGGCAGTAACAATAAAGACCTTAAAAATGAAGCAGGCCTGGTGAGTAATCAGGAATGTATGAAAAGAGGAGAAGTGCTGCAAAGCTGAAGCAAGAAAGGAGGCAGGAGAGCTCAGGTGGGCTCGTGGAGCTAGCAAGTACTTTGTGTGCCACCGGGAGAAAAATGTAAGAAGTGGTCCAAGACAGGGATTGCTCCACATCTATTTAGTTTTGGGTAAACGATTTATTCTGTGCTTGTGAAATCCCCATAGGCTTAAAACCATTTTTTTAAAGTGAGACCAATTATAACAAGGAAAATATAATATAGCATGACTCATGCTATAGCATGAAATAACTCTAGTTAATTCAAAACAGAGGTCAAATGTAGTTGTGCAGATTTATATGCAGGCTTTTCTTTTTTTTTTTTTGTTTCACCGTCTGGGTGGGACGGGCGCTCTGAGGACTCAGGGCAATGTCCTTCTCTCAGTGGAGCCAACAGGCATTTTTCCTTTGACTTCAGCGAGGCCAGTCACTTTGAAGGAAATTATCAGATCAGCAGTTTTGACCTGACAGAAGGATATTAGACTGAAAGAAAATAGATGAGAAAACAAGTTTTAATTAACAAACATGAGTTGTTCAGAGGAATATGCTGACCGCGTGAATTATTTCTTTTTTCTCACTTTGTGGAATGGAGGAGTCAAACCGAAGTTGCCCTCACCTTGACCTTGAAGTATGTCCACCTTTTAATTGTGCTCAGCACAAAGAAAATGGAATCCTGTGAAGCAGCAGTGTGAGCCTGCCAGCTTTAGTGCTCTGTCTTTGTGTAAGACTCAGTCTACAGCTACACTTCAGCTTTCTTGTTTATTTTGTTGAGCATTTCATTCTGTGGCTTCGACCTTTTTTTTTTTTTCCCCTTCTTTTTTTTTATGGTCTGATCAGTCTTTTTAAAAATTCATCTGCTCCTGATCTTGCCCTAAAGCTGAATAACGGTTCCAAGAACACCTCCTGTGTCATAGGCTTAAAACTAAAAATCAACCAGGAAATAACAAGATTTGAGGAAGACTATTAAAATAAAACTGCTTGGGGCCGTAGGGTGGGGGGTACTAGGACTTAGATGGCTAAAAAAGAAATGAAGACAAAGGCTTTTCCTAGAGAGAAAAAAGGAATCAGTGTACAACCCAGCAGGATAATATGTTTAAGGAAAAGTTAAACATTAAAAAAAAAAGCAAACCAAACCCCCAAAACAACCAAAACCAAGAAAAATCAGTAGACAACAACAGTACTAATAAAAGCAATGATGTTCTATTGCTTCCAAACATCACCTGAAGAAAGGACCTTTGTCAGAGCTGGGATTTTAATTTTCCTATTATTCTGAATATTCTGGAAAGGGATAGAATCTCAAAAGACAAAGCAACATGGAACAGGATATGGGATATTGAGAAAGGGAGTTGATTATGTTTTATCACGCACTATAAGCAGCAAACTGCAACTTAGCTCAAGTTGCTCACAGTAACATCCATATCTGTCTGCGAGACTGCAAAATTGTGCTAGAGAATTTATAGTGAATATAGATCCAAATTAATGGAACTGATTTTCTTCTATAAAATGATGTACGCTGTACCACTGACAACCTGTATGAGATGATTCTCTTGGGTTTTTATGGTTTCAGCTGTTTCCTCAGAACTGCAATGTGAACAATGCTTGGCACCCTTACAGCAGTTAATAGGAAACACTGTCCTCTCTTACTGTGAGAAAATTCTTATGTTTGGACAAAAAGTGATTCTACTATGAAGCAAGAAAAGACTATAACTGACAAATCCTTTTGACAGTCATAGAAGGCAAGGTGCAAACTGTGCTTTCTGTGGGGAAGAACAGGACTTTTTCTCCATCGGGTAGGATGTTTTTAACATCACAAACCTTTTTTATTTATGGTGCATTAACTTTAAACACAGGTTAGTGGTTGTCCACTTGCTACAAAAAAAAAGTTATGACATCTTGAATAATGCTGTCAATTGGATGCCATCAACTGATGTAGGGTGACAGAGACAGAGCTCAGAAACACTCTCCATGTCACTGTAATTCTTATTGCAGATTGTTTATGCTAAAGTCAGTTACCTGAAAGGAAGCTTTTAATCAGAGAACCTTGTGTTTTCAAATTTAGCTGCCTTTGTGTGCTGTTGTCGTTACTTCAATACACTGGGAATGCAGTCTTGGCTCAGTTGAAATCAATTGCAAAACTCTCATAGATTTTAACAGTGGCAGAATTTCAGTTGATATGATTTTGAACAACATTAATCCCCCAGGGTGTTTCTTTTTGTTAATTGATGGGTTACCTAAGTGGTATGTATAGGTTAAATAAAAATAGCAGGAAAGACACAGCAGTTAACAGTGGTAGTAAGTGGCTGGGAAGAATGGAGAATAAAAACCCAGAAGCTGACAGAAAGCAAGAAAAGAGTATTGAGGGGCTGGGCTGGGGGGGGAGGGGGGAGGAAATAGTGCAAGTATGCCATGAATAATATTCTTGTAACTCTGAGCTGGCACTAGATATGTAGAAATAAGTAGTACTAGGAAGATCATCAGAAAGAGGTGTAGGATTACTAGAATTTTATTTATGTCTCCACACTTTTTTTTCCCTATTTTCCTTTCAGAAACTAATATTCTAGTTGGATTCTGCTGTGCTTCTGTTACTGAGCTCCATCAGGTAGATCCTACACTTTAAAAATGAGTCCTGGGGAACGTTTGAGTGATGGTCACCATCTTGCTACACTGCTGTGGACTGATCTAAGAAATGATTTGGAACTGGAAGGAGAAACACCTACGTGTTCAGCTAGTGAAGTGGGTTTCAAAGCTGAAACTCATGTTCTTTGTAGATCACATAAAAATAGAGAAAAATTAAACAAATCGAAAAATGGGCTACACTTGCAAAAAAAGTATTTCAACGAGAGTTCTCTTACCATATTCCTGGTTTGCTGTACATAATTTTTAATGAAAAGACTTTCATAAAAATGGCAGCATATATTTTTCTGTAAAAAGGTGCAGGTGCAGTTAGAGAATTTTTATGTGGCCAGAAATTTAGAATAGGTACACTTTAAAATGTTTGGGTTTGACAGGATTTTTAGACATCTGAATAAATACCAGGTCCTTATTGGCACAGCTATACGTGATCAAGAAATATAACCCCATCAAAATTACTTGAAGAAAACATTAATGCTTAAAACATTCTACACAAGTAAAGCTTAAAAATGTTAGTAAGTAGGAAAATAATTCTGGAGTTTAATTCTGGAGTTTTCTAGATTTGTTTTACTGAAGAAACTATGAGTGGTTTTTTTGTTTGGTTTGGTTTTGGGCTGTTTGGGTTTGTTTTTTTTTTTTTTTTTTTTTTGAAACCCATTCAGACGTTTTCAAACCACTTCAATTAGAACTATATGATGTACATATGTGGAAAACGTTATCTCCCAATTAAGTGTAACTAGGCTAAGACATTATTCTGAATTTATAGTAATTCTGAAATAATCTTAAACAGAACAGCAAAATCAATGGATTGTCCAAAAGAATCATATATCAGAAAGAAACAAACTGTCTTTAAAAATGTGTGGTTAGTCCATAAAAGATCACTATTTGAGATATTGATTTTTCATGAATATTATAATAACATCACAAGGTACTATATTCAATTTGATATAAGGTCTTGTTTTCTGTAAGCTGGATGAGAAGTTATAAAGACAAGCAACTATTTCCCAGTGTTCACTTGTAAAAATATTTATTTCTAGTTGACATGCAACTATTTCTTGATGTTTACTTGTCAAAGTATCTATTTCAAGTTTTAGGTGGACAATTGCAAATCAAGTACGGTAATGAAGTTAAAGTTCCTGGAATACGGCCTGGCTTATGTCTGAAAGCAGTATATAAGATACACTTCGAACTTGAATGCTGACAATTGTTTCTCCCTGAAGACTTCTGGCTTTCATGTTGTTTCTTTTTGGTGCACTGGGGTTTTTTTTTGTTTGTTTTATTTTTGCTTGGTTTTGCTGGTTTTTTTTTAAGGATTCATAGCTTGTTTTTTTCAACATACGATTTGTATGACTGAGATGTTAAACATGAAAATGTGCAGATTTTTGAAAAATGTTTTCCTAATATCATCGTGACTGAGAAATTAAATTCATTTTTTTTTATATGTATTTCAACAACAAACCATAGACAACTTGATCTGGTTTTTGGTTTTGGTTTTTTTTTTTTTGAAAGCAGAGATAATTTTTCTTATATACTCTTCATTTTTCTGCTTTATCAGAAAGTCCCTGGAACTTTCTGATTTGGCTTTTGTACATCTGATTCATCACCTGTCTAAGGCCTTGCATTTTGAGAATCCTTGAGGAGATGAAACTGGTAAGAAGACCAAGATCTATGGTGTTAGTGTGGTTACTTTTAGATGTCACGTTGATTTTATTGTCATCAATCCAGACAACATGATTACTTTACATGGAAAAGCATTCTACAAGACAAATTCATCTGTGAAGTTTCTCCACTGAAACTGGTTAAATAAGACTTCAGACAATTTTGTCCCACAGTGTTCTAATATAAGCTTGTATTGATGCAACAGAAGCTTGGAATCCTTTAATATAACATAAGATAATACATAATCATTTATTTTCATCATTTGAACAAAGCTGCAAGATAAACATGCTCGTTTTCCTTAAATATTTTGTCTATTCTGAGGAAAAAACATCAGGAAGGGGTAGCAAACAAAATCTGAAAACCATATCTGCAATTTTAAGAGATACTATTTTTATGTGGTTGGAAATATATCTTCCTTGCTTCATTTCCTTTCAATACAAGAATATATTTGGCAGATACACTCTCTTACTGACGGTTTATCAAATACAAATAAAAGAGAAAGGATGGGGGAGGAGAAAGAAATGAAGTAGAAAAATCTTTAACTAATTCCAAATCTGTGCCATCATCAATAAGAAAATCTAACTGCAGTGTCATCATGATTTTACAAGAAATCTGTATCATTTTAAATTTGGTGGGGATTTTTAGGTAAGAAAATATTGCAAAGGATGAAAACACAGATTTTCCATTGCTAACTACTGTCTCTTATTAAGGACATTAAAAGAGTATGTAAAATTGCCACAAAAAGTTAAGAAATATAAAAGTCTCTGGGAGATCCATATGGAGCTCAGAGGTCGTAACATTAATATACAAAGAGGGATGCATGAGAACATGAGACACACATGCTGCAAAATCTGAGTTATTTGAGATACAAAGAAATTAAAAGAATAGCTAAAATTCAAAGAAATGCCTAATGTTGTAAAATCCTGATTGACTTTGTAAAATCTGTTCACCCTTTACATCTTACTGATTTCTATTAAAATTAAACACTCCTTATGCTTACTGACTGCTTTTAATGTTCTTACTCTGTCAAACTAAAGCAATTAACTTCCTCTTGTTAATTCACTTACCAAAAAGGAGGTGTACAAGTAACTTTTTTCATACCACCAAAAATAAGTCCCAATCAAACCTTAGAATTATCTGCATAATTTAGGTGTCATATTTCAATATTTAAGCATGCATAACCAGAAATATAAAAATACAGCATTGTCCTCACCAGGCTCAAAATACTTAAGGATGGAAACTCACGAAGCGAAATAAGCATTTCACACCTTTAATTATGCTATTTGGGTACTCTGAAGTGTTACGACATTATTTTCAGCATTCTTGTTTTTCATGGCAGATTAGGGACTAATTTACTAGTTAACTGAAACCATCGAGATGCCAGTAATGAGACTGTCATCTGCTTCAGCCTGGCGACGCTGCCTCTCTGTTTCTGCCTGTCCAGGCAAAGACAGTGCAGGGGCAGTGCATTCCCAGCCTTTCTTTGGTATTTTATTTCACAGTGCTAAGCCTTCGTCACTGGATCTAGACCAAAGTGCCTGGAAATCATCTAGGATGTGCAAGATATGTGTGGATTACAACGGAAGTCAGAATCAAAAATGATGCTTTCAGCATTAGCAAGTGATAGAAAAAATACATCTCCCTGGTATTTTTTTACCTTCGTACCTGAGAGTCAAAACAATTATTTTCATAACTAATATGTGAAATTGAAGGGAGGAATGGCCTCTCCTGCTCCAGTAAGATATGTGCTTGCATCATACTATGTCTGGCTGTACTGGCAAAGTTGTCTTCAGCTGTACTGGATCCAGGTCCTTCCTAGGTGATCCCTCAGTCTATGCAGATGGTAGAACCTGGGGCTGTTGTGGGAATGGGCAGAAGCTGAACTCTATAGAGGACTGAAGAAATTCATTCTCCAAGAATTTTGTGCATCCCACTTGCAAAGACCAAAGAAGTGGTCGTCGATTCTGCGGTATTTTCACTTTACCCAAGTGGTTTTTCATGCTTTAAGGTACTGTCTTTTCCTGCGGACTTTAGACTTCTTCAAAGAAGATTAGACAAGCATAAATGCTCGGAGTCTGGATTTGTGGTGTGGTCTTATATTGTTTTGGGCACGTGCAATTACAGTGCAGCAGTTGCCCCATGGTAACCATGTGCAAGTTTTAAATCATAGGATCATAGAAATCCTTTGTAAATGCAAAATAACTATCCCACTTTTTACTGGGGATTGATATAATCTTTATTTTTCTCGTGCAGAGCAGGAATGTGGAGAGTTGCCAAGAAAAAACTGGAATTTGTTAAGCCTATGCACTGGTTTATATCGCAATAGTTAGTTCATTGCAACTGTTATCGTCTCACATTCAGATAGAGGTACCTCCTTCTCTCCATTATGTTCAAATTAAAACGTCCCAAGACGAAAAGTTTTGTGTTCAGTTTAGAAACCTCTCTGTGTCATAGTGAATTATGGGGGTTTAATTGGAACCTAAGCACCGCCTAGTTCAGATCGAGGATATTGCCGTTCATCTGATTTCCTAAATCAGGTTAACAAGGGAACCTTGGTTAGACTTTGGCACATTGCTGCCTCCCTCCTACGAATGCACCCTGTTTCTTAGAAAAATATTGTCCAAATGAAGCTGCTGACAGAGCTTAGATACTGCAAGGCAGGCTATATAAAATGAAAAGTAGCTGTTTCGACTCATTTCCTAGGTTACACTCCACCTTCCTTCACTTCAGGCTTCTGCAGCTGGCCATCACAGTCCTGCTCTGAGAGTCACTGACAAGCGCCAGCCACACACTTCAGAAATACGGCAATCATCTGCTCGTTGATGATAATGAAAGTATACTTTATGCAAAATGAGTAGCTGGCTACACATCCTTTTTTTTTTTTTTTTTTCTCGTCACAGCTGTTGTGGTAAAGTGGATTTTGCCTTCAGTTCACTTCTAACTATTCTCATTTTTGATTTTTATTACTAAAAGAGGAGAAGGTGTAATTTAGAATTTATAGCATGAAAAACTGATTGGTGCCATAAGCGTGTTCAGTATTGCTTTTCTTTCATAAAATACCACTAAAACAGAATTTCTAGCTGTCTTACAATTTGTTTTTTAAAGCTGGACACCACAGCTTGGTCAGCAGGGAAGTCTACCAATATAATTTTGACAATGTAGCATCATTTCAATAGGCACGCTCTGGGATTGGTTTTATTTTATTTCAACTTATTATTCATAATTTCTTCTCCATAGACTTTCAATGACATTGTTTTGTCTTGACATTATAACATAATCTGCATATATTTGCATAAAATAATCAGACACTGGTTGAGAGTTTCAGACAAAAACCATGTGTGCTCTGAAGTAGCATCTCAGCTCAAAATGTCTACAAAGTTTATTACAACTGTAAATTAAAATCTCTGGATCTTTAATTGTTAGCTCCTGGGATCACAAACTTCAGAAGCTGAACTTAAATTTCTAAAATGTATATTTTTATAGCATCTATGTAATCTTTACAGAAGTTATTAACTGTTATCAGGTGTAATTCCTACCTGTCTCTGAATAGAATAATTAAACCATATATTCTCTGAATCTAATTCTTATAACTGAAATAATACCATGTGCATATCTGAACTCAAACTTTCTTCATCCCTTTGGCTTTTTCCAGGATTTTTCTTAGAAACAGAAAGTGTTCGTGCATTTTATCTCCCGGTTAGAGCTATCTGCCCCAATAGGGTTTCACAGAGTCTTTATGGAGGCAGTATTTACCAAGACAACTGTTTGTGCTGAATCTTCAGAAAAAAAAGAGCTTGATTGTGTAGCATTGATTCTATACATGGACTGAGGCATGAACTTGCTGAATTGAAAGAAAAATTGTTCAGAGCTGCGTGTTGTGGCAAATAAGAGATATAGTTATGAAGGCATACGGTAATGTATTCTACATTTTTACATTTGCAGTGCCGTGATCAAACTGGGACCTGTTGGTCCAAATCAGCAGTAAGACAAACTTTACAATGCTGTCATTACCTTAAACTGCTACTTCAACAGAGGTGAGCAGAGTTTTTGATTCATTTACTAACATGCAATCTATGGAAGTGGAAAATACACTCGGAAATACAATCACAGGAAACCTGGTATCATAGCTCTTATCTCTTATTGGAGATCATCTTGGGTATTCAATTTATCAGTGTTATGGTAGAGTAAGGTTTTGGGAGCGAAGATTCATAAGAGCTCTTGATATTTACAGATGACTAGTCAGATCAGCATCTGCAGTTCCTCCATGAAAATGCCCAACTTCAGACAGGGCGGTGATACCTGAAGGAGGAAATCTGTTTTGAACTTACATTGGAATCTTTGAGCTTCACTCCAGAAATGTTAAATGAGACGCAGTTTTCTTTTTTTCAGGCTGTCAAGACTAATTCTATAATTTTACACCTCTTAATAAGAACAGAGCCACTGAAATTTTTTTGGTTGTTTGTGTATGGATCCATTTGCTAGAAAAACATACATTTCTCTGATTCTCATTGTTTCTTCCTTTTTTATACATATTTATTTATATAAATATAGGCATATGCAATAAATATAAGTAGGTGCATATGTCACAGTATCACTTATCCTCTTGCTTTTTGGCCAAAAAGTGAAAGGGTTCAGGTGTCTGACTTCAATATATGAAGTTAGACTACTTTCTCCATGTTGGATAGTTAGTTATACCAAGGACGTTCAATTCAATTGCAATTTTTGTGTAAGAAGAGGACCTGAGACTTATAAGTCTTTCTGTTGACTGTCACATCATAATAAAAACTATTGCTCTGAAGTTTCTTTTTAAGGAGCCAGAGCACTTGAAAAAAGCTAAAAGTCAGAAAAAAAAGAACATTCTAACACAGGGAGGAGTTCAGATAAGACACAGAAAAAAATTGTCATTTTTGTGTGCTAGAAATCTTTGTCTTTCATCTGGCTCAATGTGGACTTAAATTGTCTTCAAAGAAAGGTTTTAAGAAACATCATCCCAGGTCACCTTCCTTTACTCTCAGCTGCTCTAACTCAAACTTTTAACTGACACCATTACATTAAATAAGTAGAAGGTGACATTCTGTAATGAAAGACAGACCTGGGATAAAAAGAAAAAAATGTCTGTCTGTCCTGGTGTAACCTCCTTGCCCAAACACCTGTTTGTGGGTAAGATAAAAGTAAAAATTAAAATAGAAACAACTCACCACATCTGAAGAACATGTAGTTAGTATCACCATTAGTTAGGCAAATTCAGAAAGGAAGAAACATTCTTAAAGGTATTTTAAGCATCTATGTACTGATGATTTCTTCAATAATCTTCTAGAACCATCAGAAATTTTATCCCTTTCCACGTTTATATTGCAAGATCTTAAGCTTTGCTATTGATGCCCTATTGATCTATATTTTACAGCATCTAGCACAGTGCAGATTCTACTCTATGGTTAGTGTTTCTAGGTATCAATAATATAAATAATAAATACCACTATAACGCTACACAAACAAAGAACATTTTTTTTCACCCTTGATTTTTTTTGGTTCGTTGGTTGGTTGGTGGTTTTTGTCTGTTTTTTTATGACTTGTCTAAGCAAAGGATCTAAAAGGGTATTCAGCTTCAGTCGCACCTTCATAACACTGTTCCAGCCATTTAACCAGCCAAATGCTGAAATGCATTGTTTGCAAGCATAAAACCCTTCATAATCAGGAAGGTAACACTGCAGCTGCATGTGGACTGATTATTGCATTTTCCAGGTTTTGAACAGGCAATGGCATGGATACAATTCAGTCAGGCTGCTTTTCTTGGAGAAGATTTTACAAAGTTAGCTGGTTTGTGGGGATCCATACACTGACAATATTCCGTGCTTGGTGCTGGCTGTCTGAATTGTCTTTAGATGGGATTTTAGTCTTTGACAGGTACTCACAAACACCTAGGAAATGTTTAACATAAGAACTATGAAGCTACAGCTGTAGTCATCTGTCATCCATGCTTGCTTTAAACTATTTAAAAAGCCTGTTGGTAGTTCTGGGGTGGCTTTATGGTAGCATTTCTGCAAGACAAGGTCATGTGGAGATATCCAACCCACCCATTTTCAGGTTAGTTCATGCACTACACATTTGCAAATGACTTTCCCAAGCGTTTGCCATAAGAAGAGTCGTGATGGAATTCAAAAACTTTCTTCCAGTCCAAGGATGTAGGATCCAGTACTGGACAAAGTCTTTTATCATTATTGATTTATTCATAGTATTTTGCTCTTAACCTCATGCAGGGTAGCAGCATGTACCTACTAGGTCTTTTTCTCCAGCTTAAATGATAAATTTGCACAAGAGTTCATGAGACTGCAAAACTGATTAGCTACAAGTATGTATTTTTTTTCTTCAATAAAATCCCGGAAGTTAAATAACCTAGAAGTTAATATGCCCAAATTATGCTACACAAACATTATTAAGCATGAAAAATGACACATATGAAAATCAGGAAAAGTCGTAACCAAGACTATGTATTTGAATGTAATTTAGCCATATTTATACTTATATTATGACGCAAATTTAAGAGAATTTCTCTCTGTCTTGTTATGTTTATTAGGTGGGGATCAGTACCATTGCTCCAACGTATGCCTGAAGCTGTGATGGACTTCCTGATGGACACAGGTGACTGAAAGTTGAATAAGTTGGCCAATGGGATCTGCTCCCCATCTCTTTCCCTGCCACAGTTTTCCTGTGTGACTCTAAGGTAGGCCCTAAGTTCACCATCCTCAGCTTACATGAGGTCCTGCAGACTCAATCTCAGGAGCGCTCATCATTTAAAGCTACAGCCCATACTGAGCACAGAAGCACCTTGTTTAGCAGGCCCAAGAGGAAAGAGCTGTAATATTCTCCTAAATTGTGCCTAAACTTCACGAAGTGTGGAACCATGGCTAAAACTTTGACTCTCCGGAGAAAGTATTAGGAGAAATCCTGACCATAGCTCATTAATCTGGTATCAGAACGCACCTAGTCTCTTCTAGCTCAGGTGCTCCTTGTGAACTTGTCCTTCAGATCTGCTTTTCCCAGTGATTGATCTTTATGGCTGTCCTCACTTTCGCATTAATGCTTATCATAATCACAATATTTTTACTTGGTTTTATGACAAGCAAAACATACTAAAAGTATATATTAGACATCACTTACATTCTCTGGGCTGCACATGAACAGTCATACCAGTTTTACTTGCTTACTTACTTACTTACTTACAGATATATATGGTTTTAGTATTATTATCTTATCTGGTTTCCTTATTTCTTAGGCACGATCTCAGTGTAGGACAAAGATGTTGAGGACTATATGTTTTCCAGACATCTATCCATTCAGATACACTCATATTTGAAGGATTTTACTTAAAATCCACTGAAGTCTTTGGAAATTTTGTTGTTTTTCTTTCTTTTAACCAGCATTCTACAGAATAGAACTCAAAAATTTAGCTGACGGATTCCTATTTGCATAATTTATTTTTTTTTTCCCACATGGATAGTAACACTTAAACAGTTTTCAAATAAAGGTACAGAACTTGGCCATTTCAAGGGTCCCTTTAACTGCTATTTGCAGCAAAGGTGTGTCCTGTATATGGGGAATCATATGAACCTGACTTCATAAATTTTCTTTATTATATATATATTCACACATATATAGATATATTTATGTGTGTGATGCATTTCTCATTACAAATATATAGGAAAAAATAATTTAACATTTCCAGTTTGACTTTCAGTTTGAGAGAGAGACTTTTTTAAGCTGCCAGATTGCCTATTGCTTCAAAGTAATCAGCTCTTACAGATAAGGGAGATTTCGATCGTTGTACAATTAATTTTATTTTAGCCATCATAGCACCTTTGAGTAACTATTTCCCATTACCACTATCTGAGTCATTTAAGAAGGAAAGTTTTTCTAATAGATACATGGAAGGCTAATTTGCAGAGCTGGAAAGGCAGATATACCAGTCATGTTGTAATAAATATGATATTATTTTGTAATTCCAGAGCATATGTGTGGTATTTCTTCACATACAATCCATTATCTGTTTCTACAACACCTGTTTCCCCCAAAATAAGTCCATATGAAAGCTAAACTCATTTATATTAATCATTTCCTGATCAGGGTTTTTTTTTTTTATTTCCTACATAGAAGACATAGATGTGGAATATCCTGAATTTTCTGAATATATACATATTTTGATTAGCGTCATTTCCAGGCTAAAGTCTTTAATCTGTGCATTTATATACACTTATACATAGGTTTTCATATATATATTGTTACAAGGAGAGGTCTGGCTTTTTTTGTCATGAAAAAGACATGGACTATTGTCTCTTCTGCTTCAGTCCTTTTTACAGTAACTTTCATCTACACCATTTCAGACAAGGCTCTGCTCTACTGGTGGGATGGAATACCTGAAATAAAAGATATTACTTTTATCTGGAAACCCAGTTCTAACTGCTGCACTTCTTCCATATTCCCTGTCCTTTTTGCTTACTAGAGGATAGCAAACATTAGCAGTAAGATAGAATTGCTGATACAACCTAGCTAGGTTGTTTGGGTCAGTGATTCTCAACTCATCTACTGCAGGTGAGAAACTTTGCCTGATTTGCCAGGCTTAACCTATCCTAGCCTGAGATAATAATCTGATTTTCAACCAACTGTTCAAAAAAAACCTGGGGAAATCAAAGCAGAATTAGAATTTACAACTAGATAGGTACGTAATCGTTTAATCACATGTTTACTCTTGTGGACTACATTCTTCATTACCAGCTGCCCCACGAACTTTCTACAGAACCAAATATCCAAATCAGGTCATGAATATTACTAGAAGGCATCAGGCTGAAAGATTTACTCTAAAAGTGCAGTCACATTGCAAGGTTCCTTTAAACACAGGTATCTGTGAAGAATAATTTGATACTTCAATGCCCTGGAACACTGTCCTGGGTTGAACGACACAGGACTAATTTCTTTTCCAATGCTGGGGAAAACTGCACTTTTAGAAGACTCTAGAGTCTGAATTTGTGAAAATATTTACTTTAGAGTAATAGCTAGGCTATGTGGGATTCCAGGTCTCAGTGTTTTCAAGCCTTGCCAGGTGCAGGGATGAAGAGGAGCGAGGCTTGGGCATTCGACCCAGGCAGCCAACAGGATTATCTCATACCATGAACGTCACATTTGGTATAAATTAGAAAGTTTGCTGTGTAGTTTCTCTCTCCCTTGATGGCGCGGTCCAGAGAACTTCTTGCCCCAGTGCTGGACCCCTGAGGCGTTCCCTTGCTCCTGAAGCCGTTGTGCTCACAGACATTTGCTGTCCCCTGGAGACAGTCAGGTGCTTTTGTAAACACCATTGACAAAGAACATCTCAGTTCACAGGAAAGATAAACAAGCAGCTGTTAGAAAATGCTCTCCCAATTCCTCTTTCCTTCAAAAAAAACCCGTCCAACCATTAAAAGAAGAGGTTTAACTGTCATGAAATACTGCCAGAAATGTGCTTTGCCCTCTTA
This sequence comes from Rissa tridactyla, assembly GCF_028500815.1. Classification (NCBI taxonomy): domain Eukaryota; kingdom Metazoa; phylum Chordata; class Aves; order Charadriiformes; family Laridae; genus Rissa; species Rissa tridactyla. Next base: position 6,928,139 of record NC_071497.1, read on the forward strand.
ATTGTTAGTGGTAAGAAGATCAATTTTCATTTTTGCTTTGTTCTTTTGTGAATTATTTTCCTCCTTTATATCAACCCGCCACCCCTATATATGTATAACATCAATTTAAAACTTTCGACCAAAATTCCCCCAAAAGATTCAGAACGACTTTTAATGGCTTTTATTTAGCAAAAAAAATGAGAAATACATATAATGCAAAAGTAGTTTGCGCTATCAATCTATAAACTGTAAAACTCAAATAACTAAGTCCTTCAGAGTTTTGTATCGTATAGCTTCCTTTTTTGTATATTAAATTGCAGTGCCCTTAATTAAACACGAGTATTAGAATGTTAATTTATTTTATCTTCTAACTAAATCGTGGAGGGGGGGTGATGGTGCTATTTAAAGACCTCTCCATACAATATATTTATTATTCTATGTTTTTTAAATTAGTCTTGAAAGCTACTGAGTGTACGTAAAGAATGTCTTTACATAACTTATTGCATATTCACATCAAACCCATCCAGATAAAATTAACAAAGAAAACAAAACACTTGTAATTTTTAGGCATTATTTAAAAAGCCTGATTAGTGCAAAATTAATTCTATTAGATAAAATTGTTCCAATTTCTGTCACAACAAAATTGTTCAATCTATGTATTAAAGACACTTTGCCCTCTCTAATGTAAATTAATCAAACTACAGTTTTCAGCTATCCCTTTGGGAAACATCTGAAAAGAGTTCTTTGATGAGACATTTCTTCATGAACAGCTTAACATTTTCTCTTTATTTTTTTTTTTTTTTTAAATTTTCTTCAGATTCTTATTAGCTTCAAATTCTCTGGTATGCTTGAAGTCATTCTCTTCCTCTTTTACAATTAAAGCCTAATTTTAGGCTTATTAGAGCAATGGGCAACTATTTCTTTGAAAAATAAATTTTAGACTGGGGCTTAACAGGTTTCAAATACTTGTGTATAAGTCTCACTATGAGATTCTGATGAATTGGTAGCTAAAAATTAGCAAGCTTCTGAAAAGACAAATGTATAGCTGCATGTTTCCTCTCCCAGACAAATATTGAAATGGAAAATTTGACGTATTAAAGAAAACACAGTTCATGTTTTGCCTGTTGTGAAATGACAGTGAATTTGCAAATCTCTAAAAGGCAGTAGAAAATAGGAAAAAAAATCATATAACACTGCTGTCATTAAAACATCAGATTTGACTAATGGTGGTCTCTAAATGAGTGTAGCATGTAACAAGGACATATAGTAAACATTATATGTCAATATATGAATGTGTGTCAATGTAATGTATACGTGCATCTATATTTGTAAGGCAATAGGAAAAACTGGTGGAATTGAATCCCATTAATGGATTGATGGAATTAGATTTCATAAGTCAAACTTATCAATCACTTTCAATGTCATCATAAAAGAACAACAGGAACACTGCCCTTCAAACCTAGACAGCTTACTAAAGTACTATGAAGTATTTTAGTGTGTAATTTGGTTTTTGAGGTTTTATTTGTCCAAAGAAATAAATAAAGGTCTCAGTTATACAAAGACATTTATGAGTAATATGTATTGAAGTTTAAGAGGCAATGCTTAAAATTCCAATTGTGTTAGGATATTTACACGTCTTTGGGTTTTATTTCATGATCCTGAAGACACTTATGCGCTTATATAGCTTTATTCATAGAAATAATCTTATTTGAATTCTGAAAGTAAAGCAATGTGTATGCTTAACATCGGCAGAAGCTGAGCCTTGAGCAGTGACTAAGGTCTGATATAAAAAAATAAACAATTTAAATTAATTCGAATCCTAAACCCTTCAATATGTCTCCTAAATCCATCTTGGACTCAGGAATAAATGGTGTGATTTTCAGAGCTGTTGATTTTCATGTTGTTCAATGAGTTTAACATCTATGAAAAACAGTAGGTGTAAATCTTCTTTGTTGGTTTGGATTTTGATTATTTCCTAAGGCCAAATATGACATGTATGTTTTCTTTTTTTTCTGATTCCCATGCTATAATTACAGCAACTTTAGAACATGTTTAGAGCTATGAAGTGAAGGCAGAGGCTAGATACTGGAAAAAAGATGTGGTCTAAATTAAAAATGTTACAGTATTTTCACTACTATTTATTTCTAAATCCTTTCACTAACCAATTGAAGCATGCAAAATTCTTACCTAATATTAAAGATAAGCTATTCTCTATTAGAACATTGTACTGAAGAAAAGCACTTCTCTTTACTGTTTCAAATCAGAAGACATTAACAACCAAAACCTGCATATTGGTCCAGACGTGATCTATCTTCCTGTTTCATTGTTATGCTTTTGCAACACAGACCAGAAGAATTTCAATAGCTGATCAAAACAGAGTTCATCATTCAAAAATCCATTTTGTTTCTGCATTTAAATAGTTATTAGAGAAAGAACTTTACAGGATTTATATTGTATGAAGTAGTGCTATATTTGACATTTCTAAGACTAGTGAAAATTAAAGTCTAACTATTTCTTGGATTTTTCTTAAAACTTCTTATTATGTATAACTTTTTTTTATTTTTTTTTGGGGGGGAAGGGTAGGAGTGGGGTGGGGAATTAGAACTAATCATAGCTTTCATTTAGAGTCCAGTACGAAATAGGTCAATAGAGAAAGTATAAAATTAAAGAGACCATGATAACGAAAGAATACCCGTGTTGTGGAGCCCTTACCCAATATTCTGTGTAAGATAATAATACTATTAAGCCATCATATGGCCAGTTGTAGAAGGAATTTTACTTGATGGAAACCATAGAAATCTGAATAGGTCAGGAGGCTACATTGTCTCCAAGTGAGAAGTTTCTCTGATCACAGAGCAGGGGGAACAGAGGGCAAAGGTAACCCATAAAAAATAATGACTGAGAACTGATAATTCTAACACCATATACACACATTTACTCCTCTGAGAACTGCTAAACAAAGTGCAGATAAGTATTTTGCTGCACAACCCCCAAAAATGCACAGGAGCTTTAATGAAGGCATGGCTAATCAAAAGACCTTATCTATAATGGATCATGCTTTGGATTCAGGGACAATAAGCATGTATTCAGATTATTTTTATTCATGCAAGTGATCACAGTTTATCTCACATGAAACAGGGTTTCTTGCTTGTCTGGTAGGTAGCCTGATTAAATATAGAGTTTGGTTCTGACTTTCTCATGGAAACTTACCCTTCAATTTAAGGTTCTGGAGTTGACCTGAAGTTATCTCAGGAGTTATTTTGAACTGCAGAATTGCAAAATAGTCGTTCAGTGAGACGGATTCCAATAATTTTTTTACAAAAGAATGTTTATAAAAACAAACAAAAACTGTCACACGAAAACAATGCACCTATGTAAGTGATGCCATCATTCAGTGGTATTTGCTTTCTGAACTGCAAAAACTCTCATCAACAACTTTTGGGTATCATCTTTTAACATGCCTGATAGGATTTACATGGTTGTACTTAGACATCTCCGCTATAGATACTTACATTCTTTTCATGACCCTTAGGGTGAAAAAGCCACTTCTAAGGCGTGTTTAATTTCATCCTCATGATGAAGTCTAAAAAAAGCTGGATAAAACAAAACAGGTCTCCACTCATTAAGAAGGGAGCCTTGGCTGACAAGCCGGGCTGTAGACATCTACAGCGTGGAAGTTCAAACTGTCTTAACTAAAGTGAGCATTGACTGCTTCAGTTATTGCTGGACATTTTGCATTCTCAGAGCCAGAGTTAATGAGACAAACAAAACCATGTTATTGCTATGATACAATTTTAATTGAGCAAGACCTTCTTTATTCAGGGTGAGCATCATCACTCCTCATTTTTAAGCAGCATCTGCCTATTCTTAAAGTGAAGAAAGCTTCTGGTTCTTCTTTGTTTTAGTTCATTCATTTTCTGAAGACCTGTGATCTGTTAGAAACAACAAGTTTTTGTTGAAATCTTCATCTGTTGAACACCAAAGGATGATTCTTATATTGTATAACCAATTCTTTACCAACAATTATTAAAACCAAGAAAGGCCAAGGCTTTCTCCTGCTATTTGTGATGCAGATCTTTCCCCAAATAAGACTGTTTTACATCCTAAGTCTGAAACACATTTTGTACACTGGAGTTGTTTGCCATAGTGGTGGGGATACAGAAAGTCTTTTTAGTGTTTTGGTTGGTTTATAATTTTTCAAGTGTTTAAGAGAAAATTTACCTTTCCTAGATTAATAAGCTGGATTTATGAAGGAAATAAACAGATTAAAATAGTTAATTACTTCAACTTCCTTGTAAATGAAAACCTGCTACACCAGTGGTCTCTCAATCATGGACTCTCCCTTTTAAACTTAATTCTATCAACAATAGCTCCTGCTTCAATAAATAATTAGTTTTTTCTTTAGCAATTTTTCACACATATCAAAGTTCAAGAAAAAATCCTAATAAAAATCTAGCATGTAACCATTTCTAATGATAATAGCAATGTATTGAACACATAGAAGGATATCTAAATTATTGTTCATATGCACAGTCTTAAAAAGAGGAAAACGTAGCATATACTGTCAGCAAGTGTATGAGCTCAGGAACAGGCACAGTCTCCTAGAGAATTTTCAGTTCTACAGGGCATAAAGTAAGCTAAATTCAGATGAAAATGCATGATTCTTTGTTACCCTAACCTCCAAAGAAAGTCAGGATTTTATTTGATTTTTCTTAGTCCCACGATTCAGCAGGAGACCTTAACTGTGCTTTTCTGATTCAGCTGGTATCCAAAGAAAAGGGTTTGGTGTCAGTTCTGTGGGACGAATTAAACTTATCCTCAGGGATTTTGAAAACCCTAAAATAAATGTGATATAGTTTGAAAAAGGACACTGAAAATGTTTTAAATATATGCATATTTTAGTTTTGGGCCAACATTGACCCCATGTCAGATTCTTGTATCAACATCTCAATGGGATAGAAATTAGGTACGTTCTTTTATTTTACACTACTCTATTGTGTACCAAGTCGTATATCCTTATAAAACTTGGAAACTGAATCTTTGAATGGTTTATCTTTTTAAGATAACCAAAATACTGTTTTCCTCTTTCCAAAATTATTTTTCATTTTCCTTATGTTCTGTATTTACCTCTTTCAGAGTGGCACAACCCTGTTTGATTTATCACATATGAAAACCAAACAGAAGAAAGATGAATCTGTGTTTCAAAAAAACCCACACAGATTTCTATTTTCTAAACCTGCATATTGTCAATAAAATAAAATAAAATAAAAGTTTGTTTTGACAAACTATATGCTGTTGTATTGACAATTAATGAAAACTGGACAGGTAGAGTATACTACAGGTACTGTAGCATGCAACATCATTTAAAATGAGGGGGGTTTTATATAATGGGAAGAAAAGCTCCATTTATAAATTGCAAGTACAAGATTGTTATTGAATGGACAAAAAGGATGGCTGAACAAAGATGAACACCAGTCCTCTGATGTACCTCAGAAAGATGTAGCAGATACACGTATTTGCTAAATTTAGAAAGTCTTTATTGATTATATGATTTCTACAACTTCATCATCTAGCCAAATCTGAACATAGCAATAAGGAAAGTTATATTTAATACACGAGGGTCATATCCTTCCACATTTCAGTAAGGTGCTGGAGATTCTTACTGAAATAAACACATATATGTTCAGCAAAGGCAGAATAATGTATTTCCACTTCGTTTTATCCTCAGAATCAACTCTGTATTTTCTTTTTGTTTGTTGGTTTTTTTTGTTGTTGTTTTTGGCTATTCAGCATGTGACACTTTGGAGAATTAATGTTTATAAAAAAAAAAAAAGGATAGTGTTCCAATGAATAGGGGTATACAACTCTGTTTTGATAAGAAATGTACGGATAAATAAACAAATGTATTTTATGTACTTATTCTATTTACCTACCACCCCATCAGAACAATGACTTCATAGAAAAGGACTATCAAATTATATTATGGGCCAGTACAATTTCCTTTTAATAAACACCAGTAACATGAATAGGAAAGACACAACAGTCCAAAAAGTATTACCATGTCAAAAATTAGTGTTAGAAATTAATTTCTAACATCACTTGTTAAGGATGAGTAAGAGTACCTGTGTAACTTCATACTGAATCTCCTAACCTCAGGCTGCCTCCTTTAGCTATACAAAAATTGTTATAGTGGTATGAAAGCAAAATGGAAATAATTTTATTTAATAGCACCAACTACCAGAAAATATTACTTTTTGTGTATAGTTCAGCAGATCCTTTCAAAATTTTAACTCAGAAACTCTTCCATTTTACTTATAAAAGAAAGCTATTATTTATAATTGATTGGTAAGGATTAAGTAGTTAAAGTTTGACAAGGGTCCTAAATTTGTGACATTTTTCACATACTTGAAAGTATTTGAATACAGTAATGATAAGATATCATTTCCTTGCTGATCTAGATAGTGTGAATTTGAATTTCAGGTTCTTATTTCTTCCATGTCGACTCTGCTTCAATTGTTAAAAACAAAGGTACTGTTAGTTGTAAAACTGATGATCTCACCTCCTGCCAAACCCTGTTTTTAAATACGCTTATTTCTGAGTCAGGAACTAGGTAGGGACTATCTTTTTTAAAAGACAATTTCGTGGGTAGAAAGTTGAGGCAGAGGGAATGGCTGGATATACACCTACTTCAGGTTCATCATCTTCAAAATGTTTTTATTGAAAAGCCTTTTATTAACAGGTCGTTCTTTCATGCCTTTTCACTTAAGGTATGACTATTAGATCAATCTGAAAACAGTACTTTGTTCCATTTCTTCACTGCTCTATCTCAAAGGGACATTAATTCCTATAGAGCATCAGTGAAATATGGACCCGAAGAACTACCAACCCACGCTACAAATGAGACATACAAGACAACATCTCCCCATTTCTCATACACATCATAACCATGTTTTGCTCTTGTCAAGGTATATGGATAGCTATTTATTTGTGTCGTGTGAAATGAGTTTTGAAATACAGAATGAACTCAAAGCCATGGAGACATTAGGTCATTATCAGGTGTCTCAAGCATCCTTTCTAATTAGAATGGGTATAGGGAGAATATTCATACTGTTAAGCATGAAAATATATGGAGCAAACGACGTGGAATGCACATGCAACAAAAGAGATGCATATTAACAAAAAACAAAAATGCTGTTTAGAGTTGAGGTTTTATAATCAAAGTTAATTACAGTAAGACAGAGTTTTAAGTTCAGCTTTTGTTAATTATGCAAGTGTTGTGTAAAAGAACCAGAGGTTAATTTTAATTACAGATTTGTTTTCTACCTAATCTACTATAGCTAAAATTTGAATATCATCACCACAGAACAGATGCTGTCCACTGTCATAAAATAAGCTTTCATTTACTATGTTGGCATTTGAAATTTATTAGTGTTATGGTGACTGACACTTTGTATTTATGTTGTGATTGATACAGTAGAAAGATAAGACTTGGCAGTATATTAAAAAAAAAAAGTATTTAATATGTCCTAGTTCATTCAAAATAGGCAAGTCAATTTCGGAGATCTGGAATTTCAAATCATGAGAGTCTGTAATTATCAGAAGACACATAAGTATCACTTTAATCAGGAGAGAAAAAAGCATGTCAAAATACAGTAACATGGAACATAACTGCACTCTGTAGAATGTTTTTTTCCTTTTCAATTTTTTTTTTTTTGTAATATTGTTTTAGAACTTTACAGTATGACTTACTTATACATGCCCAGAGACCAATAACTCTAAATTACCTTGTTCGGGTGCCATCTTGAAACTGAGCAGAGAACTAGAGGAAGGATTTAAAAGCTAGTCTGCATGAGGACAACAGCAGCAATTCTGTGTTCAGCACATGCTACCAACTGCTGTGCCGAAATCGACAGAAATCGATAGAAGTCAAATGTGGAAGTGCTAAGGAATAGGTCCAGTCGCATTCACACTAGTCACTCTCTCGTTTACTTGATGTAGAAATGCTAAAGCAAAAAGCAGTGTAGTTTTAAAAAGTGACAACAAAAGCCAACCACACTGACCCGAAAATGAAATAGTGCCATTTGAAATGCTTTCTCTTTGCCAATTGCATTAAGTGACAAAGCTGCTGCCAACTTCAACACTGCAGAACAGAGGTTTTAAAAGAGAACCTAAGTCCTCATCAAGTTTAATTTTATGGACCTGTTCAGTATAGGGATATATATCTGCACAACACAGAAACACACATACATAGCAAGTTGAATTGAAAATTTTCTTGACCACAAAGCCTGCTGATTTGTCAAAAATGAAAGGTTTTGTAGAAATGTTAAGATTTTATTAAAATTTAACCTAAAATAAAAAACATGAAAAGGAATCATATGGTCCCATTTTCCATTTTGAAATGGTTTTAGTCATTATTTAATTCAACTCCATTTCAAATTAAAACTTAAATGGTGTTTTTTTCTATTAACTTACATATTAAGTTTTATTTATGACAGAAAAGAAAATGTCTTCTCAGAAGAAAATTTTCAATTTTAGCACAAAACCAACAGAAGATTAAAGTAGTGACCTACTGAATTTGTTTATCATGCACATCTGTAGGCATTTGTAAGTATGCATTAATGTTCTCAAAACTTTAATCTGTGCATCTTAGTTCATTATGTGCCATCAAACATGAAATCACACAATACTTTTTTTAATTTTTTTTTTTTCATTTTGGGTGATATTTGTATTTTGTTCTTCTGATGAAACCAGCATATTGTTTCTTTTTCTTGTACAACCATATTTCTTGGATTATTAAATTGGGTTATTCTCCAAATAAATTATAGACCATATGATATTTTGGACCTGAAAGAAATGATATTCTAAAAGATTTGAAAGATTTTCTACACTTTAAGGAACTGGTAAATATGGGTATGTGGGAGGCATCCATTTGTTGCAATTATGTTTTAAGCATCTGATAGCAAAATCTTGAGAAATTCACACATTTGTGGCTTTCTGGTTTTCTCTCAAGGCTTTCCTATTCGAAGATGTTTTTTTAAAGAATATTGCTAATTTAATTTGTGTCCTACTACATGAAACATAGACTTGCACTTTTTTGTTTTTGTTTTTGTTTTTAATTCAAAAGGACAAATGTTAACAAGAAAACTTTTCAAAAACAATTTTTATGGTAAGGAGGTCATCTTCAGTTCAAGGGATTGGAGATATAAAACCTAATTAGGATGCCCTTAACATTTTTCTGACGCAGGACAAAAGCAAAATGTTCCAAGTTCCTTGCAAAACAGTGGAAAGATAATTTGGTAATACTATGAGTGGATTATGCTGCTTCTCTTCGCCTGCTATGATCACTTGGTGCATCCCTTTCCTTTGAAATAACAATTATTTTGGTCTGCTGTTGCTAAGAAAAGACTGATGAAGGTTGGTGTTGCTTTTCCTCTCAGTTTTGTCAGCTGCTGATTTTTAATACTGCAGTCCCACCGCCAGTGACCACTCTCAGACTCAATTTGCACATGATCAGACTCTCCAGTGGCATCACTTCCTTTAGGAGGTAAAATGTTTTACAGATAGGGCCCCGCTTGGAAGAGTTTAATCCATAAACTGATAATGGAAATGAATAATTAGCATGAAATTCTTCATCAAAGATTAAACCTGTGACAAAGAAAATGGATGTTTTTTCTTAATCTCAAGTTTCCCTGTGCTAACTAGAAAGGCAAAAATAATGACAGTGATACACAAGCAATCTGTATTCAGACATAATTTTCAAGGGCTAAATACTGATTACACTACCAGTATAAGAACAGTTGTATGGTTATGACATCTTGATTTCTCTAATAATACTTATTATCCTTACTATTGAGAGTACAATTCTTTTTCTGTGTCAGAAGTATAACATTTTTGAAGGAGCATGTAGTCATATAGTTTGTCTTTTAGTCTTTCTTATTGAATCCACCCTTCCAGGAGAGAAAAAGACGTGATTGTCAACACAAAAAGGAAGAAACAGCTACTTGGTAGCGCAAAGAAATAATATTAATTGTCTAAAACTCTTTCCCACTTTGAGGACTAGCTGTCATCATCCGCTCCTGCAGTGAGTTGCAGTTAAATATAGTCCTTGTCACACCAATAAACCCCTTTACAGCCCTATTGTCAAAGGTAACACCAAGACGTGTTACCAATTTGTAGCATCCGAGTTACAAAACACACTGCTTAAATTCCCACCAGTTTGTTACGTTCAAATTCTTCTTTGCCGGCAAAAGCAACACATTGTGCATGCAGAGCCAAGAATTCATTATTAGTCTAACTGGAGCCTCAAGAGCCTAATCCACTATTAGTCTCATCAAAATGGCACTAACACTTCTATAGTTCAGGTTAGAGACAGTTGAAATGGTACGTGAAGAAACATTCCAGTATCTATCCCCTCTCTTCTGGTGCTATATTCACCTCTGGGACCTCTGGCAGATGGCTTCTGCATGGATATGAAGAGTAGTCATCACCCGTCCCAGAGGCATTTGGATGTATTTTCCAGCATGCTTTACACCTTCCTCTTTCATCCCAGGTTTGCAACCACACTCTACATCCAGTTTTCTATATAAAATGAGTTGGGTGTCTCTATGCATTGAGTAAATGTTTTGCAGTCTCTTTCATACTCCTAGTTTGCTCAGCCTCTCAAGGTTGCATTGCTCTCCTGACCACCAGTTGACTACTGATTAGCTTTTTATATCTTTGGGACATCCAATATGATCTTGTGCCTGCACCTTCAAGTCCTCTGCTGTCATCCCATGCCTGTGCTCCTCCGTGCTGTGTACATAGTCTTCAGCAGTCTTCCAGATGTTCAGACTAAACATAGTAGTAAGAATTAGACAATTTCTGGTACAGCCAAAGAAGACAAGCCCAGAAAAAGTCCCTGGCTACTTCAAAGCAAAGCTCGTGGGCTCCTGCCAACAATGGCAATGCCGTATTTTCTGGGCTACAAGGCCATAGAGTTGAGTAGTTGCTTCAGTGATCTAGAGTTAAGAATACACTGGGGAGCTGAATAAATAGGATAAATGGAAGGACTGTTTCTGCTTCTGTGTTTTTGTAGTGCTCTTTCTTTTCCCTTCTATCCCTAGACTCACTTGTGCTAAGCTAATTGAAAGAAATGAAAGATAAAAATTAAGGAGCTGGTCCAAAGTGTTTCAAGATTAAGTCAGGCATCTCTGTCTTGTTTTGAAGGGTGTGTGTGGGGAAGATAACAAGGACATGAAGCAGACAGTTCATGGGAAAAAAAATAATAATAACCCCCCCTGAAACAACGCACAATTAAATAGGTCAAATAGAGAAGACACAGCTGTGGAGGCAGAGAAGAGAATTATGGTACAATTCACGGGAATGCGTGACTACATTAGCAACAGCCTTTGGTATTTTGGAGACAATCTCATGAAAAAATGTTTTTCCACCTCCCAAGCCCAGACATATGAATATTTCCTCTGAGCAGTCCTCCCTGTGCTGTGGGAAAAGGTAGCAAGATAATCCCTTGCAATACCCGCCAAAGGTAACACGATGACTGCGCAAGAAGGCACACTTGGTAATGCAAAAGGCAAGTTGGCAGCTTTCTGTGTCATATCCTAACTGTGAACCTGCCCAGCTGGAGGTTGTCTCACAGTATTTATTTGCTTAAAATCCCTATTCATTTCTAGCCAATATTTCATTACAGTGATAATTCTGTAACTGACTGCTTGGAAAAAATAAGGAACAAATGAATCCTTATGCAACTGATGGTATTTAACACATTTGTGTAATGTATTCCAATTTCAAGATGCCACAAAAACATTAGATAACAGTACAGGGAAAACTCCACTATACACATGATGATCCTAAGTGTCTGCTTATTGTTCCCTCCAAATGGGAAACAAACTCCTTTTCATTTTCAACTATTTCAAAGTCCTTTGCAAATGTAGAATAACAAATGTATATCATGCTAATACAGATAAAAGAAGTATAAAAGGCTTGATCCTCTAATTCGTACTGTCTAAGGCCTGGGAGCTATTCGTAGTTTTGGTTGGGTTTAGCGTACAACGATCTAACCAATTTTTACTAACTACCCAGTCTTCTTTCTTAAAAAAAACCATACCTTTTAATAATGGGGTGATTCAATGGACAGAGAGACACTTTTGCTGCTCTCAGGAAATAGAGTGGTACCTAATTGGTAACGTCGCAAGGTATCCATATAGAAGTCCTGTTTGGACATAATTAGGTATGACAAAACCATCTACCTAATGGAAAAAAGTTGTGATTTTCTCTAAGAAATGGGAATCAACTTTATCTTTACTTACACGGGAAGAAGCTATTAGGATTAAGAAGCGTCTCATTCCGCAATAGTCAGAACTAATTTACCAAAGTGATGGGAACAAGCAATTGCCAGGTGGTGTCTGCAAAGTGTCTTTGCTTCTTTTGCCCTTGCACAGACTTCTTGCACAGACTTCTTGCACAGTCTGTGCCACATGGTGATACCACTTAATTTTATTTTACTTGAGGGTGGGGAACAATTTGTTTTTCCAGGCAAATTTGAGTTTCTACCACTTCCTGTGATCTGTAAGTATCTGAAAAAAATATTTATTGGGAATTTCTTCTTTCCTTCTTGGAAGGTAAGCATAATTTTCTTTAAGGAGTGCCTGGGTAGCTCTGAAATCAGTGCTGTAGAGAACAGAGGAGGAATAGAAAAAGATACAAATGTTCATAAACTCTGTGTCACTCAGTGCTCTGCCCTTCCAGTTCGTTCTAAGGATAGATTGTCATTTGAACAAATCTTCCAAAGCTATTTCTTCAAACAGATGCTCCTTTTCATGTCCATATAATAAAAACTTTGCTAAGATGTATACATATTTTCACAATTGGAGTCCATTTAAGCAGATAAATTATTTCCATAAATGCTTGTCCAGAATCTTATAATCACCCTTTGATTAATGTATGTTATTATAATGACAGCTTTTTCCAGAAAATGTCAAAGATAAGCTTTTTTGAATGTGCTAGAACTAATGTTGATTCTGCCTGATTAAGAAACTAAAAAGTTGTCTCAGAAAAATCTAGATATAGGGACAATACCGTTATAGAATAAATACTTTCTGGTAAAGAAAGAATATAGCTTAGCGAGCTGTTACATAGATGCTCAGATAATGTCATCATCATTCTTAGAGATGATATCAGAATTCAGTTTCCTTCTCTAAAAGCAACTTAAATGGGTAATACTAACTTCAGTGTTATGTAAATTGACAGCACATTTTCTGCTTTTTCTTTTCTGCTTATTCTTAGTTGGTGTGTCTGTATGATAACACTGAGGGTCTCAGCTCTCGTGGAAAGCTGGTGGGTTCGCTTGTTCACTTGGCAGTGAGAATGTCAAGCTGGAGTTTTAGCTTGAAACCAGTTTCTAAGTTACCTATAAAAAACTCATCACGTGATAACTGAGGGTCAACATCTTTTTGGTGAGCTCAAAGGCAAAAAGAATTGAGAGAGAAGTAAAATAGCTTGCTGGTATTATAAACTAGGTAAGGAGAAAGGCATATGTATAGCCCAGCTCCTCTCACCATTTACTCATGGCACAGTTTGGGTGAGCTCTAACAGGAAAGCCCTGTGCTGCCGCCCTAGGCTCCAGCAAAGCAGAGGATGGACGCCGAACCTACTTCTTCCTGACTACTGGGAGACAATTTTCTTTAATCTTTTTAAACAGAAAATGGGAATGGCGTTTTGCCAGCCAGTGAAGTCCACGTCTCAATCTTCTTGTGTGATTAATCCATCAAAAATACCTTTTAAAACCCTACCAGTCTGCCATCAGGTCTTTGTGTCTGTCATCAAGACTAAAGGTAGTCCCGTACTAGCCCACTACCAGAAAGATACTATAGTTAAGTCGCAGCCAAAAAACAGGCTTTAGGAGATCAGTGACCTTTTGTGCTTGTATTTAGACACTTCATTCTGTGCCTTCCTTAGTTCTTTTGTGGATTTTTCCCTTAATAAACAGCTCTGAACCTTGGTCACCTTTGAACATGCACTTACACTCCTTAATTACTTGGAATCTTTTGGAACCCGTTCATTAGCACAGGATAGAAAGTGATGAAATATAAAGAATATGTAAAATCAGTTTTGCAATGCATCACACGCAGTTCTGTGTCAGGGACCTACAAACAGTTCCTGTGAAAAAAAATAATTACATGGAAGTGAATTTTAGCAGAACAAGAGATATAATTTACAGAGTTATTTTGAAGTGAGACACTTTGAAGATCAAAGAGTTAGCCCTTTATAACTTTTAACAGAAGAAGAAGAAAAAAATTTCTTTTCTAAACAGGTATTTTTGAATGATAGTGCATAGCAAATCCTCTGCAGAAACTATTTTTATTTTCCCTTAGAAATAAATTAATAAAATATAATTAAAAAGTAATTTTATTTGGAAAAAGAAGTGATGAAAGGAAAAAGAAACTGTCAGCTGATAGCTAAGCGAAATTTAATCTGAAATCATTGTTTCCTACCATGTCAGATCTATCTTGTTCATTATGAAATACTGCTAAACTATGCTTATCTTTACCATTTAAGATAGACAGTACTTTATAATATAGAGGCAGACACTAGTACAGCAATGCATGAAACACAGCATGAGAAACACCAGGTATTAGCATGAAAACAATCCATGCTTTTAAACAAAATAGGTACATTATCCAATGCTACCTATTGCTGGTTTTAAACCCACTGCATATGCATTCTAACTGACTTAACTAAACTGTCCTTCTGAAACCTACACTCCATTCCAAACATTATAGATCATCACAAATTTCTCCAGACCATAAGACAAGATACTTATTCTATCATTCAGGTCACATTAGAGAGCTGGACAATTTTCCCAAGTCGTTGATACTTTTGAGGAGGGAGTAGTTACAGACCCCAGTGAAAATCTGTAAAACTCTGATGTCTAAATAAATAAATAAATATACGGATAGGTAGATCGATAGATACAAATTAAACCCACCTTAAACTCGTTAAGCTGGCAGCTGAAAACCACCCCAGAATTACAGGGTCATTATTTTGCCACTTAATTCTAGCGGTATAACAGGATTTTTACAGACTGTGTATGAAGGCAATGAAAAAAGTCAGAGCGTTGCAGGATACTATGGGTAATTACTGGTAAAGTTTATAAACCTTCTGATCAGTTTGAGCCTGCACAGAGGCAATAAGCCCCAAATAGTACACACATTGCAGAAAAGTGAAGGGAAACGTAAACTCTTTATTGCTCAAATACTCATTGAACTCATTTTGAAGGTTAGTATTTCTTGTGTTGTCCTATAATGCCTGTGCAAAAAACAAAACCAAAAACCACCAACCAAAAAAAAACTCAAAGAAAGAAACAAACAAAAAGATCTATACTATGCTATCGTAAAGCATAGGTTTATCCTTTAACCTATGGACAGTCTGTGGCATCAGTTAGTTACCTGGACCTTGTGGTGTTTTTTGGAGGGGGGCGGTAGAAAGACACAGCACGCTGCACAAATAAAATGGCAATGCTGGATTATATGGCCTTCCAAAAAGTTTGGAGCACAAATCTGTGATTACTTTAAGAGTAGTTTAGAAAAAAGAAATAAAAAAAATACCAAACCAAAGCTGACCAAAGTAGCTTTTATATCTTTAGACATGACAACATGCTGTGGATGTCTATTACTGCAGGGGATTTGGGGCACCTGCAAATGCACAGTTGGTGATTAGTATTGCCTAAAAGAGATTTTATCCCACGGATTGTTATTTACCTAATGTTGGCAATAAGCACAGAGGACATCTAGTGTGCATGGGGCTGACTGCGGTTTGGTATTCATGCATACGCAATTAATGCAGGAACATTCTCTTACAGGCCCCATGAACGGACAAAATACCTGCCAATGCTTCTAATTTGTCTTCATTTTCCAACACTACTAAAGTGACTGTAAAGTTAAATATTTAACCACACTATGATTTCCAGAAATGTGTAGGTCAATGAGAGGAAAATTCAGGCAAAGAGTGAAAGATTATTTCCACATGATTATATTTAAAACAACAAGCTGCTTTTTATCTTGTGCTCGTCAGCTGTGCCACAATGCTTATTGGCTATTAGATTTCACAAGTTTCAAGTCACATTGTTTATTCATCTTCTAAACTTAGTCCTCTGCGTCTGCTTGCCTGTGTTGATACCATAATATCTCACAGCCTTTGCGTTATGCATAATAGATGCCTGTCAGAAGGTGCAGCACTGATATGCACAGGTGTTTCTGAATGCAACTATACGTGCGCTTACTCTTTGCTGTGTGACGTGCGATGTGCTGTGTCTTAAATCTCCTCTTGTCATAAAAGAAAGTACTAGCACAGCATCTAAACAAACATTTCTTCTATACTGTTCACCTTTCTTTAAGGAACAGCTAAGATTTTCTGTTTATTTTGCAAGCTTCTGTCAATCTGATGGATGGTTTGTTTTTCCATTTGGGGATAATTTCTGGGATCTCTCATGTCTTTACTCCTTTCTTTTTAAGTTCTAAAAGAGAGGAACACGTTTCAGAAATTTACAGTCAACAGATGGCAGGAGAAACCGAAACAGAAGGAGAGTTGTGATCAGAGGAGCACCATAAGACCTCTTTGTTATAACACAGTGCTAACTCGCCTTGGGATGCTGTATCTCTTCTTTATCCCGTAAAATCGCACAAGAGCAAAGAGCTGCCACCTTAGTGTTATGAGCAAAACAGATACTCCTTACCTGTAGTCTCTCAGACTTGAGAACCTCCAGCTAAAAATTGTCTTTGAAAGGCTGTGAGCAGTCTTTTTTTTTTGGGAAAAAGCCAGCTCTGACAGGCAGGGACTGCAGCAGACCACTCATCGCTGCACATTACAGGCTTTCTGCACAAGTAGCCCCCATGCCAGGACTGAAGAGCGTTTACTGTGCAGGTCCTGCTCATTCATGATGTAAGAGAAGCATGGTATATGAGTCTTTATAGGAAGAAATAACGTATTAATTGATGGGGGTATGGGGAGCTGACCAAAGCTGGAGTAGGGGAACATTTGCAGAGAAACCTCAAAAGAAGTCAAAGGTCCCATTCAGTCATATCCTTCTGCTGGGTTAACATCAAAGAGGATTACACTGGCAAGTCACTTCTGTTATTGCTGACATTAACACAAAGGAATGGAGAGCTTCAGTAGTGTATTCCTTTATTTCGTAATTACAGTTGTAATAACAACTTCTGGGCTGGGCGAAGTCATGCCCTAGCAGGGAGGTGAATCTGCCAAAGCTATGGATTTGGGGCCATTGCATTTTTTTGGAGCAGAAAAGTGTCTACTCCAGGGTGGGAATTACTGACAGTCTCAGTAGGAGTTATTTCTTTTGGGTCAGAAGATGGGCTGGATAAACTAGGGATGTTCATTCTGGATCTTTGAATTGCATCACATCATACAATACTCTGTTCATCTCCATCTTTTTTTACTATTAGAAAAACAGAGACAAATAGACCAGCTACCAACTGGTAACAACTGAATTTCCCAATTGTGTTAATGACTTCAATGATTATTAAAATTTTAGGCATGTTGCGCACAAGGAATATGACCTAAAATATGTTTTTTATTCTTAAAAAGAGACTTTATGTATAATGAAATCTTTTATCAGAATACTGGCAAGGCAGTAAAAATCATTAACAGAAACTGGAAGTAGTTCAAGATATCAATCAGATACTCAAAAAGGATTCCACGAAGGAAAATGTTACACTGGTCAGGAATCTATCCTGTTCAGAAGAAGTCGCGAAACCTTCTATGTATAATTTTAAAAATAAGTGTGTAAAAGGTGGTTACTAGATGGCAATGTGTATCAGCCACAAAAATCAGTAGAAAGAATCAATGAAATATCAATAGTGAGTACAAGGAGGATAACAATAAGATTATAATTTTTTTAAATGTTAAGAAGGAAACCAATAGTCAGTACAATGTTCTGAGTTCACTCACCAGGAGGAAAAGAAGGCTGATAGTCTGTACTGGAAAAGCAAAACAATGTGTGATTTTGCCACTTTTGGGCAAGCATTAGTTTCTCCATGTTGTGGGAGCACACAAAAGCTAGCACACCATTGAACACAGTTCCAGTTTTTTGCTGGTAACTTTTGCAGATGTGCAGTAATAAATAACAAAGTGAATGGGTTATTGGTAGAGGCATTTCAGCCATCTGGTTGAATGAACATGATCTGACCAAATATTTCACTGAAAAATCAGGAAGCAAGATTCTGCAGAAGGTGTGGCTTATGGACTCTCAGAAATCTGGAAGAGAAAATGGTTTAATACAATTGAAGCTTTTAAAAGTGGTTGTAGAGAGTGGAAATGGGGTATCAGCCTCAACCAAGGCACGGGAAGAGGTTTTAAGTGGAACTCTGGGAGGGTGACTACTGACACCCAGTCCCCAGTCATTTGTCATTTGTCATCCTGTTTGGTTTTGCTGCTGTGTCCTGGAGGTCTTGTTTTACCTTTCATTTCGCTTTTGTTGAAGCTTCATGCTGAAGCTTTTACGGTGCTTAGCTATTTAGAGGGCTTGATAAAGAAGACTGGAAACTAGTGTGAAAACATAATACACGATGCAGGAAGGGTAGAGCAATTAGAAAGGCCATGTTGTGGTAATTCTTTGTATGGAAACACTCAAATGCCAGCTAATACCACAGTCTTGCTCAGGGAGATTTGTTACATGGTGGACATCAGTACAAAATGCCTATAAAACCCTATCTTAAAAATGCAAATGTTTATTTCTACTTTTGGTAATTACCCAGTAGATTGGTCACGCTTTTATATGTATTTTAGCTTTTTCCAAGTTCTTGTCAAGAAATGAATTTTTGCTTTATTGCAAGCATTTAACTTGAACAATATGCTTCAGTCAGGACAATTTTCTTCTCATTTTTCCTTTGTGGAGCGCTCACTACTTCTTACACTGTGAACCTTTGATCTCCCTCCCCTCCAGTTTCTCCTAATTACTACGCCAGCTAGAACAAACTAATTTGTTTTGTTGCAAGCTCGGTGTGATTATCTTCCACGGGCATGCATGTGAACACAGCCAAGCTACACAAAAGCTGATAAATGAGCCATTTATTTGATACAGTAATAATCAGATTTATCAAAGGTCTGTGCATTGGCTGTGTTACAGATATATTAATCAGAAAGCTTGAACTGAACTTCCTCAAGGTGATAACTTGCTAGGTCCTTCCTGAAAGCCTATTTTCTTCTGTGCTAAGTATAATACTTTGACAATTGTAATCTCTTGTGAACAACATTTAAGCCACCTTGAAAAGACTTTATGTTTGTCTCCGACCATTTTTTCAGGCAGCAGTCAGGTACTGTCTAGGGTTTTCCAGATGAGTGTTTTTGTCCTCGTTGATGAAACTTATTGAGTGCCCTTGTCAGCATTTGTCCTCTTTACCTGCCATTTTAAAAAGGGATGAGAAATTAGCATAAGATTCAAAAGGAGGGCTGTGCTTGCACGAACCTTGCTTTGGCAGCTTGTTTTTTGATACCCACGTGATCAAAAACCCTTCCTTTGTGCTCAGAATTTTTAGATGATCAGTATGGATGGGTCCTTAGTTGTTACACTGAATTTTTTGCTCCTTCTCTCCAAATGTGTTAGAGGAGCCTGCGCACCTCACCCTGTGGATTCTGCTGTGGCACCAGGTGTTGAAGGGACTTATGGAAGGACCCTGCAGCTTCCAAAGGAGATCAGCACCTCAGATACCTCTCCAGCCATCAGGTTTCACTTCTTTAATTTGGGGAATCTTGAAAATTTTCCAGCTTCTGCTGGCTTGCAAGGGAGGCAAATTTCGATGTCTCTAAACTCTTTTGAAGTAGAATAACCTTGTCTGTTTTCTTCTATGTAAGGATCAATATTTTATTAGCTGATAATTAAAGATATGCATCAATTTAAATGCTGGCCCTGTTTCCACCTGTTGTTGTCCCATGTGGTTAGTTTTCTTAAATTTTGTAAGATTGACTGGAAATACATTATATACTGAGTGTCTTGCAGTATGTCTAGAGGAAAAATGAAAGATTATATGTTGGGAAAACTTTTCTCTTGTTATTGTAGGTGACCCTCAAACTAGCATGTGATAGACATGGGACTACCTTCATATTTTTTAAACAGAAAATAAACTAGATTATTTAGTATTTTACCTGTAACATCTGCAATTTTTGCCATTGTAAAAGGCAGCCTGACTTTTCATTCCTGTGATGAGTTTCAAATACCAACAGTGAATATGGAAATACGGTCTGGTGTTGCACTGAGAAAACAATATTAAAGTCTTTTTGTTTTTACGGGCTGTGTGTCTTGCTGTCTCATTCTACTGCATAAATTGAAGAGCTGAAGGAGATTTCTTTCTGAAAAAATTTACATTACGCTTCATTACTTATATACAGAGCTCTTTAATGTGACACAACTCTTATTTAGCCTCTCTAATATGATGCATAGAAAGGAAGAATACCTGCAGCTGAATTTATTAGGTGAAATGTTAAGTTGAAAGGACAATTTTTTTCAGTATCTTATGGCTTCTATTTCACAAAGCTACACTATATTTGTAAATTCAAGTGTATGTTTTTCTTCAGATGGAGATTGTAAAATTTGTCCAAGAATAGAAATTAGCTTTTAAATGTTCTAACCCTGACACAAGTGTGCAATTGCTAATGACGTGCAATTCATAATCATATGCTATCATATCATATCATTCAGAAGACAGTTTAAGAAAACGAAGGCCCTGCTTTTAGAGAATATATGGAACCACAATATAAATAAATTGTACTTAGGACTATTTCCAGAAGATAAAATAAGACCCTAATACACAAGTCTGGGGTATGAGGCATGTCAGTCTGAAACTGTGATCTCAAACCTTCCCAGTCGCTCCCTAACCTGTAAACATTTTGATTAGAAAATTTCTTTGCAGGGCTAGGTTTCTGCTTCTACCTGTGTGCAGTGCTGCCCATGTTTAAGCTTTACGTAAGCTCCAATAAAGTCAGAAGAAGCCGATCATTAAATTCTCTATAGTCCTAACTTAGAGGCACCTATGTCTTATACTGGACCACGCTTTAGTTTTTAACATGTAGATTTTTATCCAATTAATTAAAGCATTTTACATCTTAATCTTGGCTTTGCAGCCAGATAAACTGAAGCATCAGAAGAAAAAAATATTTGTCAGGTCACCCAGAGAAACAGTAGCAGAACATGACGTTCAACACTTCAATATTATGTCTTCACTTATTGCTGTCTACTATATTACTCTACTAATAAGAACATTTCTGTCTTTTGCACACAAATTAGGTACAATAATTTGACTGTTCTCACCACAAGCTGTATGGCAGAATATATTTCTAAGCTTAGATGTGACAAGTGTGGTTCTGAAACTGCAAATTGTAGTTAATGAACGCTATATTTTCCTCTGCATGGAACTTGTTTAAAGGCAGTATTTTTAATAGACTGTGTGAATGTATTTGAAGGTCAAAGTGTATATGTGAACCTGCTCTCAAAATGGCTTAGTAGAAAATTAGTGAGCTGGTATAGGAACGTGTGTGAATATGAAATGTCTCTCCAGTATTATGGAAGACTAACTGTGAAAGACTTTGATAGATTGCCCTGTAAGTCTGAAAGCCAAATGTATAACTGTGCTCTGTAATCTTCACTGGACCTATTATTGAACTTTTTCGTGGGTTTTCGCAGCTTAGTAGGAACAATGAGACTTTTGGCCTGGTCAGTTTCTGACTTTTTTGTTTCTTTCATTGCTAAGCCACAGAGTAGTGGCACCATCATTTTATATGAAGACCATGTGCTTCTGTGTTTCATACATGAATTTTATTCAATATTTGGTAGCAAAAAGGACCCACAATGTTGTATGTGGTGACTCGTTAAATGAACTCATCTCTTTTCTTTCAGTAGTCAGTTTTAATATTTGGTCTTCATACACTGACCCAAAGGAAGTTCAAGTGAACATTTTTCTATCACTTGAAGAAAATTAGACACATAATGACAGTAGGTTGAAAACAAAAACAGATGATTAAATTGTTCTGAGTGCCCAAATTTCCTAAAGGATGGGACAGGAGAAGTATGGCAATAGGCTGACTGAGAGGCTGGGGAGCTTCAACCACCGGAGTTTTAAAAAACAAACTTTAGTTTGTATTTAATATAAGAATCATCATTCTTGCCTTCGCCCTTGCAGATGGCCTGAGTGGCCTTTTGAGTTTCCTCCTAGCCCTATTCTCTTAAGATCCTAAGGTCTCTACATGAGTTCTTCTTTCTCTTGTGAGTGAGGCCACCTGCCCTAACCCTAACCAAGAGCTGTCTGAGGCTGCCTCTGCCTTGCTGCTGGCTGTAGACACTGCATAAGACCAGGAGGCACCGTGCTCTCTTGTTATGACAATTGGTCATGCCACCCCAAGGTGGCCAAAATATCCTTCCTGCACCATGCCGAGAAGCAGAGAATGCTGTCCTTGCCTTGTGTAGCTCTGACAACACGGCCCTGTAATGAGGTGGGGCACACATCCACCAAGATACACCAGCCTGAGTGATTTTCTGCCTTCCTCAGGTATTTTTTAAGTCATACTGGTTTTGCTCTGAAGTCCTAAAGTCTCATGATAGAACAAACACAAATGGCAGAAATGGTTAAAAGACATTTTTTCAAACTTAACATGTAATTAACCTTACAAGAAACCGAAGTATTGGCCAACAATTTATATTGCTTATCTGCTGAATTAAAAGGTTGAATACAAAACAATTATATTTCTTGCTCTCAGATACATATGAAAAGTTTTTTCTCCTAGTATTCAGCATAGTCCTTCAAACAACCTCACATATAATCACAGGCAATTGTCATTAGTGACCGCACCTTAACCTTTCAATTATTCTAACAGTGATAACCTTCTGTATCGTAAAGCTTTTGAAGTCCTTAATTTTGTATTATTCAACTAACTGCACTTAAGTCATAAAATGGTCTGCTTTAACCTCAATAATCAAAGATGTTCAAAGTTAAAATTGAGAATGCAGGATAAGAAAGAATATGAAAAGACCATTTGTGCAAGCCAAAATATCTGCTTGCATTTTCATTTTCTTTCTGAAATACTTTATTTCATTTTGATCTTAAATCAGACACTCAACAAAATTTCAAACCTGGGCATCTGAAATACCCCCAAAAATAGATGTACATATATTTAAATAAATAATAGCACTAAAGTACAACTGCATTCATGCAAAATAGGTTTTAAGATACAGTGCTCCCAGTTTGCATAAAACTGTCTGTGTTGCCTGCATAACATTTTTGCATATGCATATTTAAGAGCAGACTAGGAACATGGCTTCAAAACCAGATACTCACACCACTCCCAAGCCCTGATGTCCCCCTGAGATAGTGAAACAGCTCAACTTCTAAAGCTGTTATGATATGTTCACTCTGGAATGGACATAGTAAATCCGGATGGTTTTTTTTTGTGAAGAAAAATGACCTGATTTAGACTCCTACCTTGTAAAAGAATTCAAGCCTTTCAGTAGGAGTGGAGGAGTGTGTCTGATCATCTTTCAGCTGTGAGCATTTCCTCAGCACTTGCCGCAGAACCACTTATGCACAATATCCTAACATTGCCACAGAGTATTCCAACGTGCCTTGCGGAGTCCCCGTCCCCTGACTGTCCGGAGCAGGGGCTGCTGCAGGGGATGCTCTGCATCCTGCCCCAACGGATCATGCGTTCTGGGGCATGTGGAGCTGGGCGCACCCAATCCCACCCTCCAGATAGAGTCCTGTCAAACCATGATCCAGGTCCCAGTTGTATGCAAATAAGTGAACGAGGAGCTATGATTTTTTTTGCTATAATTTTGGTCTTTGCTCAAGGGAGCACATGGAACCTGAAGCCTCACTAGTTCAGAAAGTAGGAACAAAGAAAGGCCATGCTGCTGGGCTGGTACTAATTTGTAAAAGTTGAAAATGAAGTAAAACTGTCAAAGATCCAGAGAAAAAGGTAAGATTAAAAAGCCCTAGGAAAGAAAACAGAGAGGGGAAGACAACAGGGCAGCAAGGTGGAGATTTGACCCATATGAAGGTGCAGTATAAGTCAATCTTTCCCTATCTGGGTGACAGCCTTAATGGCAGAGATCTAGCGCAAAACTGCATGGAGGGTGGTGAGTGTGCTGCTGGTTTACCTAACAAGTTAGCCGTAGCTCATGACTATGCGTACTAAGGGTAAGTAATTGTTTCATGCTCATGATCACCCTTTCAAGTCTCTGATCCTAATAAAAGATACCCATATATTTGAGGACTGCAAAGTGGCTATTAATTTTCTTTTCCTTTTGGGATGTCCATTAGCTATAATTTGCATTCCCAATCTTCACATGGCTCATTATCTAAATCTTCTTATCACTGTAACAATCTTGGCCATATACTTACCTTTCTGTTGTTAAATTATCTATTTTTGTTTTCCTTTCTTACTTCTGACCTCCTGGAAAAAGACTTGAGAGCTTTTCTAAGATTTAACTGTAAGGAAAGTAATGTTTCCTATATATTGTTCACCAAATGTTATTTCGTGACCTATAAAAAATTTGAATGTGTGTTCAGCTTGAAGAACTTAAATGACCTAGCTAAGTCAAAGGAAAGGTAAGCCCTTGTTTAACTGCCGTGCTGGACTGAAATCAGAATTCTTAGGACATTTCTCAAGTAAAACACTTTACACCTCGGAAGTTACAACTTTCAGTGTACCTGTATAAAAAAAAATTAGCTGCAGCAGGAAAATCTGTATTAGCCTCATGTATCACAACAGGACACAATTTATTTCTGCTCTTCCTTTTTTTTTTTTTGAAAAAAAAAATCTACAAAAGGCATGCAAATATGAAAAATATCAGAATTTGGGAAGAGCTTGTACAAAAAGATTAACTACATTAAGATTTTCACTGTGGAAAACAAGACTGATATGGGATGTGGTAGAGGTAGAGGTAAGTAAATGATCAATGGTACAGGGAAGGTCAATGAGTTACAGCTATTCTATTTCTCATACTGTAACAGCTGGGGGCATCAAATGAAATGAGCAGGCAGATGGTTTAAAACAAAAAAGAAGTTTACAAAATGCATAATTAAATTGGGGAATTCATTGCCAGAGGATGTTGTGGATGCCAATAATATTAATACCTTCAGAAAGCCATTAGACAAATTAATAGGGAAAATATCCATTAGAAGATGTAAAACACAATAATTTGCATCAATGTCTGGCTCCAGAAGTACCTCATCACAAATTCTTGAAGGTAGAGAAGATATATGTGAAAAAAATACCATCTGTGCTTCTCCACTCCGGTATACATTACGTACATTTTAAAAATGTATCTTATGTAATCACAAAATCAGACATTTTTCTGTTTAATTTAATCTGTTAAAAAATAGTTCAGTGGTTTATTTACAAATATCTAATGATTAAAAAAATTAACAAGTTTCTTAATATCAGGAAACTGTAACAAATTGACCAAAATTAAAAGAAAGTGGAGCATGACTGCCTTCCTGTAGCTACTCTGAGTAGATCTCATTGAATTTAGCTATGTTATTTCATTTTTCACTTTTCATTTGCATAAAGTTTTGCTATGAATATTTTTTTTCTAAGTGAACAGATGAAAGTAGAAAGATCAGCAATACTAGAGATTCACTGAACAATTGCCTAGGAATCCTGAACATCAGGTCAAGTAGAAACACAGTAAAAGTTAGTTTGCAATAGTTATTATTCCAGATCTGTAAGTGGCCATTGTTGGTTTCTAAGTATGTGTAAGTTTTAAAAATCAGATCTTCTAAGGTACGCTGCTGTCATAGCATTTTCATTCTGTTTAAAAGGTGGTGGTGTAGTGAAGCAGAGTATGGAGAGCTGTGTGGTTACGAAACGTTTGTCTCCCCTCTCCACCTATTGAATAAAGAGAGCTACAAATTTGTCTAACCTTCTTGGTGAATCACACATTATGTACTTCCTTCAGTTCCTACTCTCCTCCCCAGATGATCCAAGTTGCTATTTTTCCACCAGGTACCACAGGAGTCTTTAGTTGTCCGGTCCCACTGTTGGCCTGACCATTCAAATTAGTCTGTCCCACCAGGACAGAAGGACATGGGAGGAAATGCCAAGAGTCTGTGTGCACATCCTAACTTGAAATATAACTTTGTAATTAAATGAATACTATATAACTTGAAAATTCACCATGTGATATAAAATATACTATTATTAATATTATTTTTATGCATTTTGATGTCATTCAGAAGCTCTGGGTAACAGAGAACTGGCATTATAATTGTCCTTATATCCTGGCAGGATCGAATTTGCTAAATGGCTGGCATGTTTGTGCAGTCATGTAAGACAATCAGGTACTTTATTTTTTTATGGGCTGCACTTCCTTTCCATTTGAATGTTGCTGAAATTCAAGTTGTTGATTTTCTCAACTATAAGGTTTTTTATAACCTGGGTCCTTGTTACATGTTCTCTCTCTTTGCTGCTGTTATTATAGTAATTAAAGTCTATATCATGAATTTGTACTACATAGATCTAAAACCAGAATGTCTTGTACTGTCCCAGTATAATTGGCTACTGAAGAGACAAAGCAGCTGACAATAATGGTCTGATTTTTCACCCTGGGGCCTCTACTTATCTATGTACAAATGATATATCTATGCTTTGACCTGGGGAGCTCACTGGGTGCATATTTTGATTTTGAGTGGAAAGGTTGTATATACTGAGACAATTCAACTGATATTTTTGTATGTAAGATTGCTCACAGTCAGTGACTCAATTCTATGAGTATATAAAAGAATAGGATAAAAAAACCCTATGTTCAAGTTATGATCTTTCAAACACTATGTTTTCACTGAAATACTATTCTGTCCTTCCTTTTCTTCAATATTTATGGTAAGGCAGGATACCCATCTGAAAAATTTTAATAAAATATTAACATTCATCTATTTAAGTTGTTTATTGCCCAAAGAAAAAATACCATTGGTTGTTCACTGCCTCATGAGCCTTGCTGAGTTTAGGTTAATGGGATGGTACACAGGTTAATGAGGCATATGTCTGGGGAATAGCTACATTTATACATCTTTTGTAATTAATAAAAACAGCTTTTCTATTCTGAAATCTCCCTCTTTGCTTATTCATAGTTATAAAACAAATATGAACATATGAAGTCAAACAAAATTACAATAAAGTAAATATATTATGGAAATTAATATTGATAATCTTTTCTTATCTGTATTTTTATCTGAATTGACCTCTTTTTGTTACTCAGAATACTCAGATATTAATTTTTCAATTCACTTACATGCACCTTCTCTTATCTTCCCTTCCAGTTGTGAGTCCAATGCTCTCTGAGCAAGATCTTTTAGATATTCTGCATGAGGAAGGTTTAATGTTTAATGTTAAATTTAATTATCTGGAGATACTTATCACGATAGGGGATGTTGATTTAGCAGAGTGATACAGCAATGCATTGAAATCACAACACAAACACAGTATAGCAGTAGCAATATACACCTGGATCACAACACAAAAGTGATTCCCTTTACCAGTCTCTATATGCTCACTGTCATGATGTTGGCTCTTCCCAGTCATCAGGAAGGACTAGGTAGATTGAAGTCAGCTCAAGCCCATTGCTCTCTTCAAAGTTCATTTTGTTGGTTGTTTGATCTTTATACTGTATGTTGGACTGAGCCACACATACACTGTCCCTGTGCTAGGTCTATCTGGCTTAGGATGATAATGCTGTCTACTGATGATTGTAGGGAAGGACATTTAGACAATCAGTTGCCCCACTCAATAGACAGAGCCATTTATCTAAAGCCGCCCCTGGGTCCCCTTTATGTTAAATTCAGCTTCCTTTAAGACAACTCTTCTGAGCTTCATGAGCACATTATCCTTGCTTATCTTCTCTGAGCCTTATTCCACTACACGTGTTCTCTGATTGGTCACACCAGTTTATGCTCCATCCTTTTTCCTCTGTTGCACTTCCAGGAGATGTAGCAGTAGAAAACAAACAAACAAAAACTAACCACTACAAAAGATGGCCCCAAGTACCAAAATTTCTCAGTCTGTTGCTGGAGTTTCTTATTGTCCTGGACAAATTAACATCTCAAAAATAACACCCGAGATTTTAGCACAGGCATAAGTAGACTTTCCAGTTTGACTGATGTCAAACACAGTCTATTTCATGCTAGTTAATCTCTGTGCCATAAAATACTCCCAGGAAATGTTAATTTGTCATTTCCTAATGACTAGGAAAAGCATACCCATAATAGGTCCTTCCTCTTTCCATCTACTTATAAACATCAAAATTTTGAGCACTTGATACCTCTGAGATTATTTCTTCATGTCAAATACATTTGAAATCTGCACAATATGTTTAAAAAAACACTAGGTGGAGAATTTACATTTTCTTACATACACCAAATAAATAGTATTGCTTTTTTAGAAATTAAATAGTGTAAAATATCACCCTGTCAATTTCAGCTTGTATATAGAAGTTATTTTGTGTTTTCATTTATTTGCTAGGAAAACAAAAGCAATTTGGAAGAAGGAGATCAGTGGGAGGAAAACCAAAATTGTTTTACAGGTTTGTAAACTGCTTCTCAGTCCTTTCTATGAATTCTTACAGAGACATAGTTCTAAGCAATTAAGAGATGATAAATTAAGAAGTTGATAGATTTATAAAGTTTTGTCCCTTTCCTGTAGCCAAATTTATTTTTACACCTTCACTCCTCAAACCATTATTACAGTTACACTCAGCTGAACAAAATCTCCCTAGAAACTGTCTGCAAAGGGATTCAGTCAGAAAGTATCAGACATCAAATGCAAAATGATCACGTTATTAAGACTCTGGGCTTCAGAATGCCCCTGGCTTTTTCTTCCACCTCATAACAAAATTAACAGTTTTATTACAATGGATTACAAAGACACATCTCTCTGGTATTGTTTATTACTTGCTGATGGCAATTCGAAGGAATACCTCCTGCTCAGTCCCAGAGATGAAATTGCTAGTCAAGAATAATAGTGTATGCTAACTGAATTCTTACTGGGAAAAAAAAAAAAAAAAAAAAAGAGAAAAAAAGAAAAAAGAACCAAATTATGCTAAATATAAGTCACAACTTTTGACTATCAGGCTAGTTATTAAACAGTGTCATGACTTTACACAATCAAATACAGTGGTTTCCAGACATTAATCCTGTTGAATACGTCTGCTAGGATTAGCTGTGATATTAGGAACAAGTAATATCCATTGCTAACATTTTCAGCCTACAGTTTCATTTCATCTTTCATCCCTATTACAGATTAGACTGGCAAAGTAATTCAACCAGTAAGCTCATTTTGTTTGCATTTGTTCTTTATTCCTGTAGTCATTAATTACAATGGAACAATTTCTACCTATGTTATACTCTTTGTTTTTAGTAGCCCAATACATTAAACATAAACATGTTTCTTTTCATGAAATTTTCAGGGTTTTTTTCATAGACCTTCCAACAGACTGCTAGAATTGTCATCATTTCAATCCAGTTCTGATACTAACATTTAAAAAATAGGTATTGAAACATCCATATAAAGGTCTTCTCTTTTTTTTTCTTTTTTTTTTTTTTTTCTCAAATTTAAGGCAAAAGTCTAGAAAATACCCAAAATGTGTATTAAGACATTTCATTTGTGGTACTACTTCTCATTCTTCCCTCCCTTACTTTTCTTAATTCAGTTACCTACATTATCTTGCTCACAATGATTGTATTTAAAAAAGTCTTAATATGCTCACTCAGAGGATGAGAATGACTGCATATAAATTGCTGGGAAATTTTTAAAAAGTCAATATAAAGACTAGCACTGGTCTACAGCATTATTTATGCCAAGTATGATAATTGTTAGAAAAACAGTAGAATTCCTTTTCCAAACTATTCTGAAGTTTATTCAGGACTTTTTCACATATTTTATTTACTACAAGGCACAGAAGAAAAGTTTTACTACCAATGAAAATACAGTATTTCAGACACATATTGGAACTGGTTTTACACTTCACTATGCTTTGTCCACTATTTGTTTTTTCCAGAAAGCAGGATATACATACTTATTATTCAGAAAGGTACCATTTTACAGTTATTTCTCATAGGTGGAAATGTCCAAAAGGGTATGAAGGTGAGGAGCAATCATCTCACTTAAAGGTTCTCTGTTTCCAAAAAAAAGTTTTATTACATCTCATGTTTAGATCTGACACACGAGTAAGAATGAACACCCTGAGAAGGAAAAAAACACCCAAAGCAAAACAAAAATTGAAAGACGTTTATGGAAGAAAGGGGACCTGAATCTTTAAATGCTTTGACTATGTCTGAGTCCATACATATGTCTTGGATAAACAATGCAAAAGTTAGCAGTAATTATATTCAGAACGGGCAAAAATTCCCTTGTGTTGAATTTAAACAGTTAGTAACTGGATGCCTTTTATGTTCAATGGAGACCTGTGGCAGGACTTGTGGCTACATACTGAAAAAAAAGCCTCTTAGCCACCTTCAGTTTTAAGAATTATTTCATCTCCCACAAGGTAGGAATGAAATGCCCAAATAGATTTAATGTAGAGAGTACCTAAGGGTTCCACTTTCAGAAAATTAAGTCCCCTTCATTTTTATTTCACTGAAGAAACTTAAACTTTTAGGGTGGCTCTGAATTTTTTTCCTCTCCAAGGAAAAAAAATCACTTCTCCTGGAGCAAGAAAATATTAGATTATTGTTGTGATTTTTTCAAATGAATTGGAGTTAACTGGTCACCCAAGTTTACTGAGTTTCAGGATAATTTAGATTCCCAAATTCTTTAGGTTTCATTGAAAATCAAAGGCATTTACACCAGCATATTACCAGTCTCCACACACTTCTTTCCTATCGTGATACACAGTTATTATAAGCAATGGTATTTTGCAAATCAAATGGAAGTACACAGGATAAGTGTCACCAAAACAACACTGTGAAAAATTTAAACAGTGGATCATATTACTGTGAACTGAAATGCAAAATACAGCAAAAAGTATGGTTGTGGATGAAGGAGTGTCAGTGAGGAGCTGCTATGGACTGACTGCAACTCCCATTTCTCATCCCTCTGTGCCACTTGATGCGGGGCAAGGCAGTAGAGGAGTTGGGAGTGACGGAAGGAAGTTGAGCCTGCCAAGAAGGGGGATCTGGGGAGAAGGTGCTTTAGTTTTTTGTCTTTGTTGCTCAACATCCAGCTATATTTTTAATTAGCAATACGTTAAATGAATGTTCCCCAAGTTGTGTCTGTTTTGCCTGTTACAGCAATTGGTAAATGATTCCCCTCTCTTTATCTAGACACGTGGTTTTCATCTTATTTTCTCCCTCTGTTTTATTGAGGAGGGGAAATGAGAGAATGACTGGGTCGATGTCTGGCAGATGGGCAAGGTCAACCCACTGTAGTCTTCCATGCCTAACTGTTAATTGATACCATCTTTACATACAGGGCTGTTAAATAAATATGTTTTTTGCCTTCTATAGCTCTTCTAAAATTAATCACAGCAAACCCTCTGGCATTTCTAAATGTATGAAAACATAGAGATATTTTTGTCTATATTCCTAATGTATTTTATAGTGATATGTCAATTTGGTGTTTAAGCGACCTCTTGCAATGAGATTCTTTTTGTTTGAAGAAGGTAATAGTATTTTTGCAATCATACAGCTGTAAAGAAGTCCGATTTTAGGTACTGCTGCTTGACAGTAACCAAGTGAGTGACTGCAACAGTGGTGCTGAATATGTAAAGTTTTGAATTCTGCTCTGAGTACTTTTCTGTACCAAACTACTTCTTTACTGACCTGAAAAACAGGTCTGTAAAGGGTAATGGATGGGGCACGAGATAATAACAGATGTTTGATATATAGTTACGATTTAATACCTATGTGCATAACTCCAGAAATACAAGCCTTGATATCTTCCTTTAAAACCTAGGCAGGAAGAATTTTTCCACCCTGTGAAAATATTAAAAGTATTGAAACATGTTCCTATCCCATATTTTCATAAACAGTATAGAGTTCACATTCTCATGCACATTTTTCTCCAATGCTTACCAACAAAAATGTGAAAAAATAGAGGCATTTTTATATATTTGAAGTAATTTCCTCTGAGTGCGACTTTTTTGGTTCGTGTTTTTGTCTGACAGCTAACAAAAGCTGAGGTTATGCCTACTGAAAGACATTAATATCTTTGCTCAAACAAAAAGCTGCAAGTGAGTTTTTCACACAGTTTTAATTAATGTAAATGGAGAAGAACCATTAATACTGATTTCTTTTTAGGACTATTTTTAATGTTTAAAAAATTGTGACTTGTGTGGGAGAGGAATACAGAGTATGAAAAATTCCAAATCCATTGCTGCTTTTGTTGTGAGGGAGCCTCACCTTGTAACCCTTTCACATCAGAGGAACTGAACATATATGAGACGGAGCTGCTGTCTTTACAAAGAATACAGATATTATTCATACATAGGAAAGAGTTTAGTAATCTCTTTCATATTGTTGAGGAAAAACAGAAATTAAATCTTTCTGCCTAATCAAAACAAAATATCTTTGCCTACAATAAAATAATATTTGTAGCAGTAATATTTTTGGCAGGTTTAAGGACAGTTTGGAAAAAGGCATGTAATGCAGGAGAAGTTATAAAAGCTAATCACATCAGACAAATATATTTATGTTTATATAGAAACCCTTTATGCCAATTGAATCCAAGAATCCAGGATTTTTGAGTCGGTGGAGGACATGGTGATTACTCCAATTTTTTATTTATGACTGACATAATGACTTTGTTGTGCTGGATATATTATTTACAGGGACACGGAAAGCAAGAGATTTCATCGAAATGACACACTGTTAGTTAGGAGAACAGGTAACTCTTGAAATTGTATTGGATATCAAAATTTTCTTCAAACAAATCTTCAGGATTTCCAGGTAATGTGAGTGGTTAAGAGGCAGGGGAACAGAGGAATATAGCTAACTTTGACTAAAACAAAAGTTGCTGAGTAGACAACTTGATTTCAGAATAAAGCAAAAGTTTTAAAACTTAGATCCTTAGAGAAAATTTTATTCACTCTGCAGTAATTGTCCATACAATTTGGTAGTCTTTGGTAAAACTAATTTTATGAAGAAGTGTCTCAGAATTGAACTTTAATAAATATAAATTTAAGATGACTGACGCACATTGCAATATCAATCTGAGACAAACTATCGAACAGAGCAAATACACTAATAGATAATATCGTCTGTCATTCCTGCCTTGGTTATTGCTGTGTTAGAAATGTATTCTTTGTATATATCCCTGTATTTTTAATAACATTTTTCTAGATTTTTGGTCAGTATTTTTCAACTCCTAAACAATTAGGTCTTTGTAGATATCCTATCAAAAATAACAAGGGTCTAATTTGAATGGTACACATTAAAATGCACACAGTTCATAAACTACCTATTAGTATGATAATTGCAGTACCCTGTACTTATAGGCTCAGAAAGAAGAGCTATTATTAGATATGAATCTGATGGTGGCATCACATAATACATACTAACTACCATACAAAAATAAATTATCTTACATTGATTACTTGAATTACTCTGAAAAGGTTCACAGCCTTTCTCTCTTCCAGAAAACATGACACGGACACAAAGGATGTTTTTTTCTGGTAAGAGACACTTTAAATATGTTTAACAGGTTGTGTCAAAATAGTACATAGGCCTCAGGGTCTGTTATCTTCCTCCATGCCCAATGCAAGAGCTATTACACAGTCATACATACAAAGAATTACTCGCGTGTTCCCTATTGCTCTGCAAGAAACATTTTGAATTAATTTTGAGAGATCCTGAAGCATAAATACTCCTCTGGGTACTTGTCTCAAAACTTCAAGTAGGTTGCCAATTAACACCACAGAGTGGGATTTCAGTAGCAAAGAAAAGCTTCCCAAGGCCGATGTGTGATTTTCCCAGTCCTCCTCTGCTGCTTCTGCAGCCTCATCGTGCATCAGGGAGTGGAGGACCAGTGCAGGGAGGTTCCCTGTGGATGATTTCTTCTTAAGTGCCTCACTGGGAAGTCAGGTGCATATTAACACGCGGTGAATGCTGAACTGTGATCCTCTGCGGTCCGTGAATGTGTAAAGGTTAATAATACCCACCATGCCCCAACAGGGATGTGTTTAGCTTTTCATTCGGCGCTATTGCTACGGGAGGGAAAAATTGCATTGCAGGTGAAACTAGAAAAAAATAAGTTCTTAGAAGTGACACAAAAAGTTCAGTTAAAAAAGCCAACACCACAGTAAAAGTCTGACTGTTCCAGCTTGGAAGAGTGGCAGAGACTATGTACAACGAAGAACATCCTCAGCCTCTAGAGAAAGCAGTGAGATCCCCAAACCCACAGTGAGCTAATGCAGTGTAAATGGTATTTTATGCAACAACACTGGCAGATGCAATACCTGTTTCTGACTATACACCCATATAGGCTCTGTAGACAGCGCATTCTCAGGTACAGTGAACCTCAGATAATCTCAGAAAGATTTCTGGGTTTCTATTAAAGATTTCCTAGACCTGTAAATACTTTCTAACATGGCAAAGATGTTCAGAAGTTGTCCTCTGAAAAACTGTGCCTACTTTACAGGGTGAGTTAAATCAGCAGATTATTAAGTAAAGGATTGTATTTTCTCATAAAAGAAATACAGTAAATTAGTACCACACTCTCTTGATTAAATGGAAATGCCTGAGTTTAGTGCTGTTGGTTTATTTGCAGAGTGGGACCATTAAAATATTTGTTGAAATGCATCTGCAAAGATCAAGCTTTACTTCAACTGGTCTCAGCTCCTACTGCAGTTCAACTTCAAGGACAACGGAAGAGTTTAAATTCTGCCACTGCCTTCAAGAAACCCAAAATTTCACTGAATGTGTTCAATGAACACCTTTAATATTGAGGCTATGTACATATTATTATAAAAGTATGGTTTATGTTTCCTATTTAGTTTTCTTCAGGAAAAAACCCAACACCCCCTCCTTTATCCAGAAGAAAAACCAAAAAAAAAACCAAAAAAAACCCCAAACCACACAAGGTTCTCTTTCCAGAAGACAGAATCATCTGGGATTATCAGTTTTGATAAGGCTTTTAGATCTTTCCACAGGTTCCTAATCTGCCTGGGTCTAAGAAGAGGAATTGGTAAGCCTGTAGAAAGTTTGTATTTCCATGTATGTCTATGGAAATAAGTCTTATTTATAAAGATTCATGATGATTTACAGAAATTGCCAAATTGCGCTCATTTGAGCATGACCTGTATAACTCTATCATGTCTAAAATAAAGAAAGTTTAGGGATGAGAGCCTGTCAGATTTTGCATACTGAGCTGTCTGGATTTATTTCTTATTAGGTGGCGTAGCTTAACACCTAAATTGTGAACATATCATGTTTGTTTATGAAATTAAGGACTGAAGGTGTGTTTATAAGCTCAATTGCAAGCAGTTACTCATCACCCCACCCAAGTTCACAGCTAACAAAATGCAATTAGCAGTCATTTAATTACGTTAGTGTGGTAACACGCCTCAGACAATATATTCAGCTACTTGGCCGAGTTTATTAGCTCAGGCATTGTGCCGGTTTAGCAGCAAGCCTACAGACCAGTGCTGGTACGGGGGCCTTTGCAGAGCCTGTCTGCAACCAACTGCGTAGACACTCGAAAGAGGACAAATACCAAAATGGAGACTAAGAGTCTTTCAAAAATAATTACTGATTATAATTCTGTGGCTGTGTAGCAGGTCAAACTAAAGGATAATAGTCTCTTATGTCCTTCAAAACTATGAATTAAATTGCCACTTAGGAATACTCTGGTTTCAATGGAAATACTCCCATGAGGGAGAGTTGCAAGAACAAGTATGTAACCTTCTGCTGTGGGACCAGTGTGTCATTTTAGTTCTGCCTTAATGCATTCTCGTACTAAGAGTCAGGGGAGACAAAATGAGAGAGAAAGTGGTTTGAGTGCAGGAAAATGCTAAGTCATTCACAAGCTCAACACCAGCTTTATTTTTGCTGGATCTAACTCTGTACAACAATATGCCAGGCCAACTACCTGACTTCACTACAGCCTACCCAAACATTTAACTCAGGCTTTTGATGACTATCTGAGTTTTCAACCTAAATTACTGACCCATAGTTGAATGAACTATGAAACTACTGCATTTTCACTTATGGAAATTGTATTTGACTTTGGTTTGTACCAAATTTTCTCTGTTGCCATAAATGTCGAATCTTGGCTCATAAGCGTCTGTAATAGCAATTTAGAGAAATATTAGTGCTTTAAAAGCAGTTTCTGCTTTTTAGGAGGGAGCATTCTTCATAGAATCTCAAAGTTTTAAGGAGCCATGAAAGAGAGAGTCTGATCCTGTGCAAATATATCATGTTTTTTAGTTTTACAGTTTAATTTTACAAGCAAATGCTTCCCTAGTTAATATATTGAATACAGCAACTTAAACAGTTCAGACATGTACCGTGATCAGAGTTGCAGGAGATCCCAATGAGCATCAATATCATTGTTCTGTGTAACAATCTTAGGATGCAAATAGAATTTTTTATGTTTACATCTTTCAAAATTATCATTTTCTCTTTATTCTTATGTTGCCATGGGATTAAAATCAAATGTAAGGCTGGAGGCCAGGAGATCTGTCACTATGGAAAACAACCAACAGCATTGCAGAGGATAGAAATATGTAAGTTTCACACGTGAACTATGTAAAGATAATAAGAATAAATGAAGTATACCATTAAATATGGATTTAACCTGTAGAGGATACCACTCCATTCAAACAGCAGAGTGGAAATGGATTTTCCTTCCATTTACGTTCATAGTCTCTCTTAAGAGAGACAGAAACCAAATAATGCTTGGCTCAGATTGTAATACTCTCTTGGCTATTAGAATTGGTTTGTTACTAGAACAAACGTGATATCACTGTTTAAATATTTAAGTAATTTAATTTAATGACATAAACATTAGCTTTAGTGCCATTGGATACATATAGGAATTGAAAGAAGAGCAAACTGAAAATCACTGTATTACTGATGTGTGAAGGATGGTTCAGAGAACGCAGGAGCAATGCATTTTACAGCGTTCTTTTTCTCTTTTCTAGAAATAAAATGTTTAGGTGCCTTACCGCATCCCCAAAACTTCCCACTGCACTCTCCTAGACTTCACAGACTGCTACTGGGTAATGGACCAAGATCTTTACCATGAGCCTACTGTGAAAACAAGTGCAAACCTGGCTGCTGAGGTTTGCATGTCATCAAGCCTTTAACAGTTTGAGCAGTTTATGGCTCATCTAAGCTATCAAAAATGTCTGGCAAGATGAAATATCCATCAACAGAGTAACACAAAAGTAGACGTGTTTCAAATTTCATGAAATACAGAGGACCGTGATGCAGAAAGTGCTACTTATGAAAGATATTTCTCAGAAATCTGTGACAAATGCACAAGTCCGCATGTGTCAGTTACCGAAAACAGTTAAACCTCTCAAGTATTTTGAAATAAAACTGCAGGCTGAAGAGGCAATTAGAAAATGATGCAATACATCAAGGGAAGAAGTGACAAAAGCACCATGCAAGCTGTCCCCATTCTGCCTGTGTGAGGATAAGTATGCTTTTTCATTTAACTTTTAAAACTAAGTGTCACTATTTCTGGGGAAAAAAGTGAAAAGTAAGACAAGAGGTATTACTCAGTGCAAGCTCAAAGAGCAAGCTGTTCACCACCCTGTCCTTCTCTAACAGATCATTCCAGGTCTCTGATCCAAAAAAACTGATTCACACATACTGATCCTCCTTGTGTTCCTCTTTCTCAGGTCTATTTTTAAGCTCCTGTCTATGTTTAAACAACAGACAGCCTGAATTCAGCCTATTTGACACAGTATATGAAGGCAAACTTTTTCTTGCTTGCTATGCATATGCCTACTGATATCAGGCTTTGAATGCGATGTAACTTATTGCAGAGAGGCTGATCCTCAGTACTCATATTAATATCCGTTTAATATGCAGACATTCAGTACACTAAGCATGAGGCTAAAATTTATTTAGGGAATAAAATTAAGGAATCTCCATTCTTTCAGTAAAAGACAAGGGAGCAAAATGTCTGGTGCATGCTCAGTTACTCCAGTCCATGAACTACATTTACCTCTGTGGAACATGCCTTTGAGCTTCAGCCTTATTCTGAGCAATATCACAATATTGAAGTCTCTACTATATTTCACTCCCTGGAAAACATGTGTGAAAACTCCCAGGTCCTGGGGCCATCACTGTAAAACTTTGCTGAAACTTTCTGTGGTCCCATCTGGATGGTACAGGTAGGTTTCCTTGTCATGGAAATCAGGCGATAGGGTCAGGGGCTATGGAGCTGTTATGTACCTGGTATGGCATCCCAGGATGGAGTCAGGACATGGGACAACTGCCCAACTGGGAACCGAGCCGCAGTCACAAATTTGTTGTGGAAGCATCTTCAGCACCCTTGTCAGTTCTGAAACCAGACATCCGTCATGCTTGGGAGCGGGCTCCACTCTAACTGAATTATTGATAATTCCTGCAGTTAAATCTGCCTTGAAAAGTGGAATCTCATCGTAAACAATGGGGGAACTACCAAAGATGTACCACAGCACCTGGCTGTGAAAACCTCCATTCCTCACCTGTTCCCAGGTCCAGCTTGAAGGAAAACTCTGCTGAATCTTTAAACAACAAAATAATGCCACAGGTCTAGTTGTATCTGTTTTCCAAAAAAAAAGTGTTTATTAAAACTCACAATTGCATAAACTATACTTATAAACAGTTTCTCCACTCTGTGTTCTGTTGATACTACTTTTTTTTTAAATGTTTCTATGTTTTCAATTCACACAATTCACTTCTCATGTTTTACCCTTTTTCTGAAAGCTTGGATAATTGCCAATTCAACGGGTGAAGACAAATTTCTGTGTCTTCTAATTATTCTTCTCACTAGTCATACAGTTTAAATCATGATAAAGTGATGTAGTTAGAAAAGTGACTACAACCTCAAACGCTTCCTCCTGGTGTCATACCCACTAACTAGTGTCACTACAGTAAACAGCAGTTAATTTCACGCTATTGATATTTGAAAACACTATTTGTTCTGTAAATACATGTCAAAGCAGCTTTCCTCAATTTTAGAACAAGCAGGAGGATTTCTGCTGTTTTTCCTCTTGGTTTCTTATAGCATCACCATTTTAGGCTAGACGGTGTATAAAAGACCTTGCAACCTGCAGAAACTGAATAATCCTCTGCTGACATTTACAGAAAATGTTAAATTACTGGGACTTTGTACACTGCAACAACCCTCAATTACTGATTTGTAGGAAAGCACACGGTACAGAAAAATATGTATTGGAACTGCCTGAGGCCCTATGAATATATAAGAATGCAAGAACATTTTGTTGTTCAGCATCTGAGGCAGAAACATCTTTTAAAGGTCATGCAGTCTTTTTTTTTTCTTTCTCACTCCTTAAAGATTTTTTTCTTTTAGTTACATTTTCTTATTTTGTAGATGCCATATACTAAAGACAGAATATAAACAAAGAAAAGCTCATATAAACAAAGAAAAAA
The DNA here is from genome assembly GCF_028500815.1 of Rissa tridactyla. Classification (NCBI taxonomy): domain Eukaryota; kingdom Metazoa; phylum Chordata; class Aves; order Charadriiformes; family Laridae; genus Rissa; species Rissa tridactyla. Next base: position 6,967,711 of record NC_071497.1, read on the forward strand.
AGAAAATAAACATCAAAGATATGCAATGCCTCAATTAGTCATAGATTCTTTCTCTGCTCCATATACAGTGCCAGAATTTTTTTCTTATTACTACCTGGAGAAGTCAGTGTTTTTTAATAAATTTGCCAATGACGCAAAGCTGGGGGGGGTGGCTGACACACCGGAAGGCTGTGCCGCCATACAGAGAGACCTGGACAGGTTGGAGATCTGGGCAAAGAGGAACCTTATGAAATTCAACCAGGGCAAGTGCAGGGTGCTGCACCTGGGGAGGAATAACCCCCTGCACCAGGACAGGTTGGGGCTGACCTGCTGGAGAGCAGCTCGGTGGAAAGAGACCTGGGAGTCCTGGGGGACAACAGGATGACCATGAGCCGGCAATGTGCCCTCGTGGCCAAGAAGGCCAATGGCATCCTGGGGTGCATCAAGAAGAGTGTGGTCAGCAGGTGGAGGGAGGTCATCCTCCCCCTCTGCTCTGCCTTGGTGGGGCCACACCTGGAGTGCTGTGTCCAGTTCTGGGCTCCCCGGTTCAAGAAGGACAGGGGACTCCTGGAGAGGGGACAGCGAAGGGCTACCAAGGTGGTGAGGGGACTGGAACACCTCTCTTATGAAGAAAGGCTGAGGGATTTGGGTCTCTTCAGTCTGGAAAAAAGACAGCAGAGGGGGGACCTTATCAATGCTTATTAATACTTAAAGGGTGGGTGTCAGGAGGATGGGGCCAGGCTCTTTTCAGTGGTGCCCAGCAACAGGATAAGAGGTAATGGGCACAAACCTAAGCATCGGAAGTTCCACCTAAACATGAGGAGGAACTTCTTTCCTTTGAGGGTGGCAGAGCGCTGGCACAGGCTGCCCAGAGAGGTGGTGGAGTCTCTGTCTCTGGAGACATTCCAAACCCACCTGGAGGCGTTCCTGTGCCACCTGCTCTGGGTGACCCTGCTCTGGCAGGGGGTTGGACTAGATGATCTCCAGAGGTCCCTTCCAATCCTATGGTTCTATGATTCTATGATTCTACAGTTCCCAGATATTATTAATTAGTATCCAGCCAAACTTCACCTCTATAAGAAGGAAGAAGAAAAGAAAAAAAAAAAGAAAAAAGTACCTATAGAAATTCTAAGCTTTACTATGGAGGAAAATAAAATCCATGCAAGTATCCCTGCTGGACAACAATATAGTGGTATAGCATAAAGAATTTTCAAAGGCTGTTTATTCTATCATATTTGGTAATTTGGTAATGGCTGCCACTTAAACTAAACATTTATTATGAAATAACATATTTGCATCTGGAGATAACTTGAAACAAAATACAGTAGAAGTATGTGTTTGTATATTTGGGAGGGAATATGTTCAAGGCAGCAGGAGCTAGATCCACAGAATTACTGAAGTGCAAAGACACACCTAAATTGAAAAATTAAATTGCTTATTTAGCATCTTAACTTTGGAAACACCTGATCTCAAGCATGGATATAGTCTCCCTCCTCTACAGGCAAGAGAAAGGACTTGCTGTGCCTGGAGGCCAACATGCTCATCCCCGTTTGGTCTTGTCGTGACAGAAGGGGGCCCACCTCTGAGTTTCTCAGCACTGGGAGGCCTCACCGCTTTGCATGTTGGGAAACCATGAGAATAGAATGGAGAGTTGCTGTCTGTTAAACCAGGAGGAGAAAAAAGGAGTTCCAAAACTCATGTCAACGCATTACGGTTTGTCTGCTTTGCCAAACCAGGATGTGTCCCACACATTTCCTACAGCTTAGTTAAACAGATGAATGTTCAGACTTTCACGACAGCTTTTATAGGCACCTATTTCCCTGTATATATAGCACAAGTGTGTTGTCATTAACAAGCTCTAGAGTGAATCCTATCAAGAGTAAAGTTCCCTCAAAGCTAGGTATTACAAGACTTGATTGCTGTAACAGTAATTAATACGTATGACAGCTAAGATATAAAATCAAATTTGAGCCTAGGATCTTTTACCTGCTTTACTATCAAATAATCAGACATGGAATGCCAATGGGCTGTTGGGTGCAGATAAGAGCAGGATTTTGTGTTATTTAGTGTAATTGATGCCTACAGCTGTATGTGCACTGCCTGTATAGATTCAGACAGGGGTACAAACTCTTGTCTCTAGTGGGATGGCTTTTGTAACTTTCTTCAAAAAAATGCAGCAAAAAAATGAAAACTTAAATAAATGAGGATAAGAAAAATAAATAAAATACCAAGGGCACACAGAAAAGAAGATACAAGTTTTCCAGTATGTCCAGGGGAGAAGCAATAAAAGAAAGAGATGGTTTCTGCCTCCAAACAGAATGCCTTTTGGCCATGCCTAACGCTGATGTGAAAATCAAATGCTACTCCTCTCTTTGTGACACAGTTACCTTTCTTCTTTCTTGTGTGCCTTAATCAAGAAAGTAAAGGTTTATAGTGTTGTTTAGATTGTTATCCTTAGTTTCAAATTTTAGCACTCCAAAATGAACATGAACGCTTTCCTTAGAGTTGTGATTTCAAGCTACAGAAGCCACAAGGGCATGCTGAGCTATTAGTTTATGTTTAATTTACATCCCAAAGGCTTTGCTCACAAGCAAAGTGCTTAAGTATTATGCTATTTTAATAGAAAGTTTAGATTCAGCCACCAGAGAAAGGGTTTGCCAAGTCCAGGCTAGTCAGCCTTATTTAAAATGCTGCTGTATGACAGAAATGTATATGGATTTTTTTCATAACCATAGGTTAGATAGGCTTAGTTAGTGTACCCTTGTGTAACAAAGTCAAATCTCTAAATCATTAATACCACCCTATCTTAAAAGACCTTTGAAGGATGCTTTGCGCAATGCTAACTTGATGGTTAGCCAACATTAATATTCTTTCATTATTTCCATTGCGCTTGTAGAATGGGAAATACTTAAACGGCAGGTTATCCCTGCTAGTGGGATGTTTTGCTTAGGGCAGTAATCGTTCAGTCACTCAAAATCACACAAGTCAGTCCTGTGTAAGAGCAAGAACTGCTGACCTTCCCATTTAGAGGCAGAGTATTGGTTCAGTGCTGTTTCATGCCTATCAGTAGAAACCTTCCTTGTTTGAATTAGATGGATATTGGAAGTGTCCTACCTTTGACTTTAAATCAGTGGCACAGACATCTGTTAGATTAGCTTGTTTGGCTTCTTCCCAAATGAGAACTGCAGGGGTGGAAAACAACATGAGTTGAGATTATTTGCCTCAGAGAATCGTTGTTTTCAATTTTTCTCTCTGTCAGTACCAAGCTGTGTTTTATGTGCAGTACCGTCTTCTCCAATCCTTTGATATACTACTGTTTGCATTGCTCTGAAACTGTGTTTAAAGACTCTGCTTAAGAGGTTAGCAAGAAGCAGACAGCTAAGGTATTTGGGAGTTTTCCTAAAGGAGCTACTGTGCACTCTAGGGTTTCAAAGTAGAAGAGCGTGGTCACTACCAGTAATTACTTTTGCAGATGGCAGATGCAAACTTGATAGATATTTAATAGATATGATTATTTTTCCCACTAACAAACAGACAAATTATGTCTTTTGCTAACCTGACTTGGTTTTGGTTTATCCTTCCTCTACTTACTTGCAGTTCTTTTAGTAGGGATTAATGTAACTTTTGTTTTTAAAGTTTTTGAGGCCATTCTTTACCATTTAAAACTCTAGCAATCCTGACACATTTATAAGGGCAGATGATATGTTTTATGCTTCATGCACTTATGTTCACTGATAAGCTCGAATGTTGTATTTTACAGATCTCTTCAAATCTAGTTCTTTAAAAGTATTGCCTGGTGTGGAAGAGCTCTCTCACTTATGTATGCAGTTGGACTAGATGACCTTTAAAGGTCCCTTCCAACCCAACACATTCTATGATTCTATGATTCTATGATTCTATGATTCTATGATGATTCTATGATTCTATGTGCTTCTCATCTTTACTTAGAAGGGACTGCTGGGGACAATCTGTGCTGCTTAGTATAGTCTCTGTATTGGCATTTTCAGGAGGACTGTGAAAAAAATGCCTGCTGGCCAGAGGCTCTTCCTTCTTGCGAGAATGGAAGAGGTCTATTTTTATTTTCTCATATGTAAGAATATGGTCCTAAACCTTTGTTCATTTTGGCCTTTGTGAATATGCTACAAAACTTCAGACATTTTAATCTTGCTTTATGCTGCTAAATTTTCACCATGTACATTTCCAAGTGTGTTATCTGGAGGACTTTCGCGCTGATTATCTCTAACATTCCTGCGACAATTCCCTACAGTGAAACTGGCATAGATGTTAATGCTGAAGGCAGACACTGCAGGATATGTGGATAGAGCTTTTTTTTTTTTCCCCATTTTATTGCTGTTGCAGTACATTGAGTAACAATTTGGTGCCAAATCAACTTTAAAATGTTGTCTCTGACATTCATGTAAAGGCAGACATCACTCCAAGTTCTCAAGTTCTCTACTTCCTAAATCGACTCCTCAGTACAGTCTCAGGTTGGCTGACTTCAGCTGGTTAAACATTGCCAGACACAATCTGGAGGCTTGTGAATCTTGCACTTTTATCAGCAGTGCTCTTCCATACAGGTCTTCTGTATTTAGTCACATTTCTTAGCCTTCTGCGATGTGAATATCAATCAAATCTTACTCTAACAGATCACCTTTGCCATAGTAGTTTCATATAATATCCCAATCTCTTGATTCAGTTCTGTCAGAAAACACAATATTTTCATTTTTTTATTAAAAAAAAAAAAGAAAGGATTCTGCAGGGTTTTTCAGTTGACATGAATGCTTCCACAGCAAGTGGCTGGAGGTCTTGAACTGCTTAAGATTTACACAGACTCTAGGAAAGGTTGAAATCCCACATTCAGGTCATTTCCTCTGCTGGGGAATTTCAAACTAACTCTTTCAGCCCCAGTTCTACCTTAGATGGCTGTGTCTTTGCCTGAGCTGATTCACTGCTAGTCAGTCTATCTAAGATGAGAAAAACTTTCACATTCAACCCTTGCAGGCGACATCTGCATTAGGGAAGGCTTGTGTTAGAGGTTTCTGTGGTGACATTGAGTGCACTTGCCTGATCGCTAAAAGACCATCAGTAAAGCCCTTAGCAAGGAAGATGTGGACTAATGTTACTCTCCATAACCAGATCTACAGTAAAGAATCTTATCTCTTTGTAGAAAACCACTTTCCTTCACAAAGCCCTTTTTTACAGAAGGCTTTATTAATTCCAGCAGCTTCAGCAGTCATAGTAAGGCAGCCATAGATGGACTGGGACTGGACAAGAACTGACCAACTGGTCACTTAATCTGTTCCTGAACTCACCGAAGAACACGGTTTCCTTGTTACATTCCTACATTTCCTATCATTTATTCCACAAAACATGGGTGAGGGAAGTGGAAGTCTTCACATCTTTTCTGCTCTGATTGAGTCTTGTAAAATTTACAATAATATCAATGCATGCACAATTATGAACAGTATGCCAATGTTAGATATGTTTTTTTTGGTTATGGAGAATAGTATTTCTCACAAAAATCTGAGCAGAGGATAATTCACAAATAACATTTAAAAGAGAAAATCATGGAAGCCTTAATATGAATACTGCTCCTAAGCTGCCACACAGTTAGGAATACAAAAAAGGAATGAATTAATGAATGACTAAATAAAATGCTTCCAGACATCCCTTCCAAACTCAGCCATAGAGTCTTTCTTCTGAGTGCAAGTTCAAAGTCTTAACACTACTGTTATTCTTTCTGTTTGTTTTTTTTGAGATCCGCTTCAGATAACTAGCCTGAAAATGAAGGGTTTCTAAGAGTAAAGTAACAAATGAACAATCAATTCTTTATTTTAGCAAGATAAACTCCGGGGCAAAAACATTGCTTTCAGTTTCAGCATTGAGGTCATGGTAGAAGTGGTTTCGCCTTGTAATTTCCATGGCTCAGGAATTAGGAAAGCCAGAGAGTCTGAAATTGAAGTTATGTAATGCAATGAAAAAATATGATTATGTTCTTCTCACACTATGATCTTTGAAAAATACCCATTATGGGAGCTAAATATCAATTCAGAAGGGCTTTTAATGGTGGAAATAAACATACATAAGCAGATTTTTCAAAGTGCATAAACACTTTCAGAAATCTGAAAGAAGCCTGTCATGCAGAGAGAGGATTTCAGAAGGAACTGCCCTTCTGTAGTCTCATGCTTGCCAAGATTATTTTGGAATGACATAAGTTTCTAAACTGCCAAGAATAAATTTAGAAAGAATGATGCCTCAAATCTTCGAAAGTGCCTGCATAAATGACTTTATTTTTCAGAAGTTTTGTACACGTCCAGTTTGAGAGACCCTAAAATTGGCTCTATGGACCCAGTTCAAAACTGATGTTAAGGGTGGAAATATTTCCTTGTAAACTCAAGGCATTTGCACTTTTAAGGTGTTAAATCAACACTGTTCTTAGAATAGAAGTTCAAATAATTTGAGACGAGTAAGCAGACTTGTCTTCTTCACTTCAATACCTTTTCAGCTACTTTAAAAAAAACACCCATCCAAAATAATTTTTATTATTTTAGTTTGTAATTATGTCTGGAAAAAGTAGAATTACCTTCATTTTGTCAAAACCTAATAAAAATTTTTCAACCATTGCCTTCAGTTAGTCCACAAGATCTAAGACAGAGGCACAGAAGTCCAAATACATTTTTGGTTTTTCAACTAAGGAAGCTTGACTCTTGAACCTGATGAGAACTCCTTCATTGCTGTGCTACATCACAGTCAGCCTTCAGTATCCCCATTTTTGTTGAGTTTTAAAATACTAATATTACTGCTGACAGATTGGCCTTACTGCATGATGTTGTTCCGTCTCTTTTTGTATCCAGGTTCTTCATAGAGTCGTAACATAGATAAACATAGCCTTGACAGAAGAATCCTGGCACTCATTTATTATTCTTATATAAATCTCACTGATGGATATTTTATTTCCCAGACAAGCTTTACCTTTCTAAGAGTTCTGCGCTAAAGTTTAGTATCTCTATCATTAAGAACAAGTATCCACCTCGCCTATCATCCAGTTGCTTCTGAGTCTCAAAATGGAGTACTGCTTTCCTCACTGTTATTTTTTTAAAACATCCTGAAGCAGTTAGGATTTTTGTCAAGTTCCCTATTGTAGCACTGTGCAGTTTTAGAGCAGTGTCTAAATCATTTACAACCTTTTTGTTTGTTTGTTTCTTCTGTGTTTCTATATTCAGCTTCACAAAATATTGTGGACATTTTTTTTGTGCTTAACAATTCAGTACGCATGTAATCCCTGGAACAGTGTACAAAATACAGAAAATTTATGTCAACAGGTCATTTATAAGTCATAAATGACTCCCCATGTAAAACAACTTGTTATCACTAGCACCGTGACTGTGCTGCCTTATACAGTCCACCAAAGACTTTTCCCTACTTACAGAGTTGATTTATTTGAAAACAGAAATGGGGACTTGAATATCTAAATATTTTTTACTACCATGTCCAGTAGGTAAAAGAAACTGCAATCTGCGAAAAGTAATTCCCATCTAATCTTTCATATTGTATACTTAATCACTAAAGGACTTTGATGCATGTATTTTTTGTCCTTTGAAAAGCATTTTGATTAGAGTACACCACTGAATATACTTGTTATCAAAAGACAATATCACAGTTATTCTCTGTTCCTTCAACCATTTTTTTTTTTTTCAGATGACTATCCTGGTTTCATCTGTGATAGAGTTAATATTTTTTTTTTCCTAGTGGTTGCAGTGTTTCAGACTTGGTATGAAAGGACTATCAATAATGCATATTGTTTCGGCTGTTGCCAGGTGATGTTTATATTTTTCAAGGACTTTTTTCAGCTTCCTGTAGAAGCTGATAAGGAGCATAGATAGAACAATGGAATGGCCAATGGAGTATTCCATACCATAGACGTCATGCTTGGTATATAAATGCGGTTCACCAGGGGAAGGGGAGTATTCATGATCACTGCTTGGGCCAGTGCCAATTCACTGGGTGGTGAGAGTGACTTGGGTTATTATTATTATTATTGTTAGTATAATTTATTGTTGTTATTTTTCTTCTCTGCTATTGTTCTATTAAACTGTCTTTATCTCAACCCACAATTTTTTTTTCTTTTTCTTTCCCCTCCTTTTCTCCCTGTTCTCTCTGCCCTTCTAGGGGGAAAGGGGAGAACTGCATGAGTAACATGGTCCTAGCTGCCGGCTGGGATAAACACATGACAATGACAATTTAATTACTTTGTTTCAGAATAACTAGGATTACACTAAAATATCGAGTGGTGAATTGACCACACTTCTGCCTGCACTTAAATATTTGAATTCATGAATAACAAAACAATTAATTTATTCTAGTCACCCTAACATTATTTTTATGTACCAAATAGTTATCTTCAACAAGGAACATAATGTAGGTATTGTAAATAAATTTGATAACTGAAGAACATGAAACATTTGAAATACAACTTAAATATAAGTATTTGACTTCAATGTCTTATAAATATAATTTTAGCCTTTAATTAAAATCCCACAAATTTATTTTGGCGTCATATTCTGAATGTGCAACCATGAGAACCCTGACAATTCTTTGCTTCCTATTGCTCGCAGGAACTATGTCTCGTGTTAGAATACATACTCATTAATAATGCAAGTGAGGCAGCTATAATAAGCTTATTTATTTCACTTGTCAGGGTTAGGAAGTTTTTTGACCTGCTTTCTCCAAATTACTGAAGACTAACTCGAATTCAAAATGTTTTCACTTGATGCAGTTGGGATCAGTTTTACTTAATCATTTCAGTCATTAAAATACAGTAAATTATTTCTTAGACAAAGTGTAGACTTCATGTCTAAACTATTTAAGCATTCTAAGGACAATTTTTGAATGTGACTTGTGTAGATTAGCCATGTTAATAAAGTTCTATGAATTAAATAAATTGATTAATTAACAGAACTTTTCAGAGGGTCATGCAAAAATTGTACATGTTGGATCACACACTCCTTTTTTGTTCATGTTTATATAAGCTTTCCCCCTGGAGAAAATTTGTCATGAGAAATGTCATTTAAATTGCTATTCCACTGAATAAAGAGATGACACAGAAGTCTAGATTTCCATCCACTTCATGAGAAATTGGATATGGCACTATTAAATAAGTCTACAGGGAGAATACAATAGGGGCATTCCTCTAACTCACAGAGCCAAATTTATCGCTGCAGCATGACTGCATAGCTAAAAAATTATTTCTTCGTTGGCATTTGTAAGTGACTGGGGCAAGGCTGACCTACGACCAGGGTTTCCTGTATGTAAATACCCAGGAGGATGTAGTGCTTGGACAAGGCACATCATCAGACTGCAACTTCTAGGAATTACTTTACCCAGTGAACCCTACCATCAGTTCAAAGTGGATTCCTTAAATACAAGCTAGGGTGTTCCACCTTAAGTAGTTTCTTATCCATCTCATGTGCCAGGTATTAATTCCCAGCTTATCCAGCTACAGTTTATTTTGTAGGCTGTAAACAGCTTCCTGGGAGGAATCACAGTGCATAAGTGAGGCATCACAGTAACCGTTTTCCTGCTACTCCAACTATTTTGTTTAGCTTTTTTAAGTGTACAGCATGTTTGCTTCCAGAAATTACACTCTCATCTCTTCAAAAGAACATTAAAGGCAATATTTGTGTCAAGCCAGCAGAGCCAGCTGTTTAATTTGCCACAAAAACCTATGAAATTATTCAGTGTGTATATATCATCATTAAAGTTGCAACAGATAGATAACAAGGAAAAGGGACAGAAAAAAAATCGTGGAAGGGGAAGATACTTTTCTGGGGAATATGTGAATCCCACACAATATTGCATTTCTCTGAACAATGATCATTTAGATTTAAAACCAGATCTGTTAAGCAATCAATAACAGTAATCTTTAGACCTTTTCAGGAAAAAAAAAAAAAAGAAAAGAAAAAGGCAAGTATTTATCAGTCTACTGTCACACACATCTGTAAGTTAATGAGAAAGCGTGGAATGACAGAAGAAGGTGTCGAGATTCAGCAGTTAGTATCACAGACTGATTTTGTGGTCAGGACTCTACTGAATATAGTCATATCTGCAGATAATGCCAATTTAAAGCAGCATTCAATAATTACATTTCTCAAAGCCCTGTAGAAATTAAAATACAAAGCACCTTACCCCTCTCACAGTGGAAACAGAAAATAAGGATGCAGTGTTGCTTGATAATTACACTTATCTGTTACCATAAGTGTACTATATGAATTGGAAATGGAAATGTATGTTAGAAAACAGTCACTGAGATGATGCCTCCACTATATCAGAAGATAGACTAACATACCTTGCACATATGGGTTTTTAATACTTTGGGTACTATGTGGAACTGCCAAGTAAGGGTTTAAATATGCAAATTTTAAGGTAAAATTTTGGAAGCATAAAATGTTGCATGCAGAAACAAGAAGATACAAATTGCAGATATTTTGTGAAGATAAGAAATTTCCTTGTGCTGTACACTTAATTAGTTCATCAAGACACAATGTATGTCTTCAGATGTTCCATCGCAGAAATATTGCCCATATTTTTTTCAGTTTAAACATAGTCATTTTCAAAGAAAACATATTTGCCTCTATGCTCAAGAAGAATAAAATAAAGCAATGCCTTCTTACAGAAAATCTTGGGTATTTTTTTATAAATGTCTTGCTGAGGAAAACATTTATTGAATCATTAGGTCTTGCAGCGGTGAAGGGAAAACTTAAGAAATGTTTGCTAATCTAGTGTAAAAAAAGACGTTCTAAATAACTTAGGGATAAAAATGGTTTTTACCTTCTTTCTTTTACTCCCTAAGCAGAACAACTGTAAAAACCACCTGTAGTACCTTGTTGGGTGGTCCTCCTCAATATTTTTTATAGCCATTAAAATCCATAAACTAGAGAAGTGCATGATGACTATTATTAAAAAAGCAATTGCTATAATCGGTCATAAAATTTTTTTTTTCTGCTTCAGCTCTTACATTGACACAATTTTTTAAACCTTGATATGGTTTAACCCCAGCTGGAAACTAGGACCACAGAGCCACTCGCTCAGTAACGCCACGGTGGGATGGGGGAGAGAATCAGAAGAGCAAAAGTGAGAAAACACGTGGGTTGAAGTAAAGAAAGTTTAATTAGTAAAGCAAAAGTCGCACACACAAGCAAAGTGAAGCAACGAATTCGTTCACTACTTCCCATGGGCAGGCAGGTGTTCGGCTATCTCCAGGAAAGCAGATCTCCATCATGTATAACGGTTACTTGGGATGAAAAAATGCCACCACTCCAAACATCCCTCCCTTCCTCCTTTTTCCCCCAGCTTTATATACTGACCTTGATGTCACAAGGTATGGAATATCCCTTTGGTCAGTTGGGGTCAGCTGTATCCCTCCCAACTTTTTGTGCACTCGCAGCCTGCTCGCTGGTGGGGCGGTGTGAGGAGCAGAAAAGGCCTTGACCGCGTAGCAGCAACCAAAAACGTCAGTGTTTTACCAACACTATTTTCATCCCAAATCCAAAACATAGCACTATACCATCTGAAACCATGACAAACCTTAGGAACAGTATAATTTATGTTTTTCCCCATTTCATTCTATACTAGGTTATGAGAAATGTCTGTAGATGTATAAGAAAGTACTGCCCTGTTTATACTTTTAAATAATTGCATATTATCTCACATACAACATGATATTTAAAGGGACGCTCAGATGTTCTTATTTACTGAGCAGGTTGTCTAACATTAGAAATGTGACTGCTTTCACTGTACTCACATATTATGACTCTTACACTACAAGGCTTGTACAGCCTCTGTTTCATGGGTTGCTCTCTTTAAACTCCTTTAAGAAAAATAATAAATTTTATAGATCCAAACCCCAGAAGATGTTAGGATGCTTCTTCTCAGAAACCTTTAACCTTCTTCACCTACCAACATTTCATACTCTTTATGAAGTTCCTTAAATTTTTTTTTATAAATTCTGCTTTTCAGGAGAATATATTCTAGGTCACATATTTTTCTTGGCATGGTCTTCTTTCTAAAATGTCTTGAAGGCAATTGGAATTAGCTAGAACTCCTATTGGAATAGTTGAATGTACACAAAAAACAAATAAACAAAACCACAAAAAACAAATAAAGTCTGAAAGTTTTAGCAAGTGCTTTATAGTAACTTGGTCTTTTATTCAATGTAAGATTAAATGACTACCAGACATCTGAGTATAAACACTGGTTGCTAGATACAGAGGTATATTTACAGAGAGTTATGAGTTTTTTCATTTGCTTGTTTGGTTTAGTGTTTTGGTTTGGTTTTGTTTGGTTTTGTTTTGTTATTGTTTGTTTGTTTGTTTGTTTTGTTTGTTTGTTGTGTTTTGTTTGTTTGTTTTTTAATATATAAAGTGGCTTAAGCTCCATTTTTTGTATTTTTCTACCTATGCAATCCCTAAACTTCAAGTCTTACATCCAAGTTTCTCTGGCATTTGCCTTCTTTCACAAAATGTTCTACGTACCTTAGTGTACATCGTACCAAGAAATGCGGGTGTTACGCTCCAAAAGTTTTTGAACAAGCCCAGGGGACTGCATGAAAACACCAATAGTAACCATGGACTAAAAATAATCTTTCCATTCTCTCCTCACCCAACTACCCGAGTTATCTGGGGAGTTTCTTTTTTTATTTTACCTTGTTTTCCCAAAACCAACCTATTTGCTACTTTTTTGTGTTTTCCCATACTTACATTTTTATTAGTTATCGTCTCGTGTTTCAGCAAAATCCCTCATATGATGTAGTTTCTGTGGTCCAAATGAATTCCCAGAATTCTTTCTTGTGATCTTCATTAAATTTTAAAAAAATAAATTCACTTCCCCTAATAAGGACCCAAGATTTACTGTAACTGTTCACGAGTAAACCCAAACTGTATGAAGTTTCTTGTAGAAGAAAATTTATTGAGATAATTTCCTATTTATTATCTGTCTAATTCACCTGGCACACCTTCTTGGAGTCCATCATATTTTCAAAGTTGGAGTCAATGACTCTGTGTAGAATATGTTTCCTGGCAAATTCAGTCTATCAGCTATGAATTATGGAACCTCACACCTGTTCTCCTGGATGAAATACTAATTCTGCATCTCCCTTGGATATTCTCAACCACATTTTTGATACTGGAAATGATTCAAAGAAATTACAAAGCTGCCTTGCAGTGATTCTGATGATTGCTGGAGTCTAAAAAAAACCAAAACTTTTGTTGCCGTGTTTCCAGGGCTTGTGCCACCAGTGATGGAACTAGTGGTGCCTTCCTAAATATTGCTTGATATGCAAGAGTACATTATAAGTATTTCACATTTGTGACAAAATGAGCTTCCCCTGAGCACCACTTCCATTAGTTTGAACATAAAATCCACTATTTACAACTACTGTTTTTTTCTACTTTTATAAAGATGAAAAGCCTTGTTTTGCTAGGAGATTAACAGACAGAGAACAAGCTGCCTGGACAGACAAAAGTAAAGCAAATACCCTTATCTTAATCATCAGATAATAAACTATAATATTAATGAGCACCTGAAGAACAAACATGTGTGTGTGTATGGTTATACGTGTGTGTAAATACAGATATATATATATATGTACTGATATTTAATATTTCCTATTTCCTTAAGGAAAACTGTTTAAGAAGAAGACAGTATACTTCCACCAGTCCTAGAAACTTATTTTCAGTGGCCTACCTTCAAAGTAGAAAGATTGTGACAGATTTCCTTTTATGCTCAAAGTTAAGACACAGAAATTATCAAAATAGGATAGTTTTGTCTAAGCTGAACTTGTCTGATCAGAAGAAAGGATGCTTGTCCTGTTACAGAATTTACTTCACAAAAGGTGATGGGGATTTTATTCTGACAGATATATTTCATTGGGAAGCAAAAACGATCCCTTTGTTTACCCATTTCTTGTTTGCTCTTCTCTCTCCCTTCCACCAAGATATTTATGCAGTGCTTTCAATAATCTGAAAATAGACCAAAAAGCTGTCATTTTGTCATTCCTAATGTATTGAATATGGAGAGGTCCTCAAATACGATCATGAACCTATTATGTCAGTATTTAGTTTATGGTCAATACAAAATACATCATCATGAGATCAGAGGATCCAGTTAGTGTAATCATTATCATGATGCTGGCTGGACAGGCTCCTGACAGTAAGAATATAAAGAAAATACTAAATCATCTCAGGAGTGTCAGTATCTTATCTATATCTGTAACTTTGCCCAGTCACTGTCTGCCCCAAAAATATCTTTTTTAACTACGCAGGACAGATGTAATCCTTCAGAGCTTTGCTGTTTCACATTTGGTAACCTATATGTAGGATTTTGTTTTTCTTCAAGTATGAAAAGGAATATAAATGAGATTAATGATGGGAAGATTTGCAAGGACATCATTACATACTTTAATTTTTTAAAATTTTTTCATTTTCTATAATTCATTTAAGAATATGTAATAAAAGCTTTAAAAATAATTAGTAAGAAAAAAAAGCAAATACATGTTACTGGTGATACCATGGCAAATATTATTTTTTATTGTGCTAATGGAGAAAAGTAATAGCACAAAATCAATGGATTCTCTTAAAATCTGCAGGCATGATTTTCTCATCATCCATGTTTGCACTGCTATATCCATTTATTCCCGGTTCGTTTTATCAAAAATGACACGGCAATGGGGATTGTTGTGTGACAGATCACGGAATCACGGAATCTTCAGAGTTGGAAGGGACCTCTAGAGATCATCTAGTCCAACTCCCCTGCTAGAGCAGGATTGCCTAAAGCACATCCCTCAGGGCTGCATCCAGGCGGGTCTTGAAAATCTCCAGAGAAGGGGACTCCACAACCTCCCTGGGCAGCCTGTTCCAGTGCTCTGTCACCCTCACTGTAAAGAAGTTTTTCCGTGTATTTGAACGGAACTTCCTATGTTCTAGCTTGTGCCCATTACCCCTTGTCCTGTCACTGGGAACCATTGAAAAGAGCCTGGCTCCGTCCTCCTTAAACCCACCCTTTAGATACTTGTAAACATTAATCAGGTCCCACCTCAACCTTCTCTTCTCCATAGATATATGTCTAAGATGCACCCAAAGGCCAAGTACAGCTTGGAAAGGCTAGTCCCAAATCCCTTGTTCTGCAAGCATTTTACCCAAGCAATTCTTCACAGACGCAGAGCTGCTCGGTGATCTGATGTGCTGCTGAAGGGGCCCATCTTTTCTAAAGCCACAGGGAGTTGTCTGAGTCATGTATACATGTACCACATGGAACAACACACAGGAAAATACAAAGTTTATTCAACATACACTACCATGCTTTGGTATTTTCTTACTTGTGGTTCGTCGAGAAACATTACTGAACATATAGAGCCATGTCCAACAGGCTTAGATTTCCAGGCAATAAACAACAGTTGCAAACATTAGCATTTAAAGTAATGATGGCATGTACAACCCTTGTGAGGATGAGACTGTAATTCTAGCATAGCGTCAGGTTAAGGCATTGCGAAGCAGCTCGATTATACGACATGTCATATACAGGACACAAACACAGATTCAATTTGGTCCTGGGTGAGTGGTGATAAACGTTATACAGTCAATAAAGCTTTACTTAAGAAGTTCCTATCTTCAGGCACAGGCAAGAGTCACATACAAACCTCAAGAACACTGCTGGATGTGTAAGAACAGATTCTTCAGAAAGGTTGGTCACTGTGAAGTATCTGTCACTTCAACACATTTCACTAAATATGTGAGCAGAGGAACATTGCTTTACGTGACCTTGACTGATGTATCTGATACCTCCACTTCCAATACAGTTTAGTACAGAATAAAAATACTTTTCTTTCCTTGAGGGAAAAAGTGAAAAAGAAGAAAAAGGCCAGTCTACACTTCATAGGTTTTACTGAAGTGAACTTTTACAACAAAGTAATCAAGAGAAATGTTGAATATTAACCTTTAAGAAAGAGAGTGTTAAATTTTTAACCAAAACTGAAACAAGACTCTTTTAATTATATATCAATATTTGTAATATTAGTATGAAAAGCAATCAACAGAAAGTAATCTGATGCTAAGACATCATTTCTTTAGGATACATTTTTTTTCAGCATAATTTCCATGAAGCACATAGAAAGTTGTTGCAAGATAAACTAAATTTCCTCATTTCACCATGAGCCAGTTTAAATTTTCCTGCAATATTTTATCTCATGCTAAGATAAGAGGTATTTCATTAATCTTTTTGTTTTCAGGTATGCCTATAAACTACTATTATGTGCATATATACACACATGTAAGTGTTTCTTTTCTCTGTTGAAGATAATAATGCATGTATATTTTGAAATAAAAGTCTACACAAGTAAATGCAATCAGTTAAAATGAAACAGTGACTTACAGCCATAGTCTTAGTCTTGTTGTGGTTTATTTGCATGTAAGTCTGCATTATTTAAAAATTACGCTTTTAAAAAAGATACTTTCTGAAACTGGTGATAGACTATTTGATAAAAAATTTATCATGTTTTAGAAAAGACATATTATAAGGTGAATGGCTTGATTTTATTCTTGTTCATTCATGTTTATTGCCTCGTCTACAGCTTCCTGTTGGGGGTCTTTCCAAGTAGGATATAGGGATCCTAGTTTATCTTCCCTTTTACTGTACTCCACAATATCTGTCAAAGTCAGCTACCACTGCCTTGTTACTATATATGACACCTCTGCTCTTTAATCACAGTGGCCTACTGGAGTACATGAACCTTTTACTTCCTTGGGTATCCCAGTTGTCATTGGGAGCAGGACAAAATTAAAGTATATCTCACTAGCATCTGATATTGTTGATCTTCCCTATACCATTAACTCGACATCGCTGCTAGACACCTTCTAGGATGCAGTCCTTAGTATTTCTTTTACTAAACCCAATAAAAAAAACTGGCATAGCATATAATGAATTATAAAAAGGGCTAGTAAAAACAAAACAAAACAAAAGATAAAGATGTTTAAAATGAGATCACTGGGTGAAAAAAGTAATTTCCCCTCTTAAAACAAACACACCTGACAGCTTGTAGTGCTTTGCTGTCAGATTAGTCAAAGGAAGTTTGGCAAAACAGCACCTTTTATTGGTGAAGTTCGAGTATCTGGAGTGATTCCTCCTCTTCTAAATAGCAGCTTTCATATCCATGCTTGTTTCCACTTTGATTGAATTAAATTTAAAATACTCTCTGCCTTGCCCAGGAAAGGCAGGGGAGCTATTATTTACAATAAGCACATTTTAATTCAGATGTGGAAAGATAATCTAAAAACTGATTAAGGAAACTCATTTAGGGGATTTCATGTGCAGAGCTTAACATCTTTGGTAGCATTTAGCAAGGTGGAAGGTGTGATTCTAACTAGTGCTGTTTCAAGGAACTGTCAGGAATAGCATACACATAGCTGGCAGGATATCACCAGGAACATGGATTTGCTTCTTGGGTTTTTTCTCAAGAAAAAAATTCAAAGCATTTATTATATGTACTTACAGGAATTATGGAAGTTGAAGCACAAGGAGAGTGTACATTGTTTTACCACTTTGCAAAATAATATTGCCATTAATAGCTAATAACTCACAGCTTTGCATGGCAGGCAGTATAGCATGTAATGAATAAGAGATATGAAAATATTGGAAGCTGCAGGGAGGTACCCAGGCTAGTTTATATTCAGTGCACCTGTTGAAATTCTAGGGAAGATGTGGTGAGAAGAAGATATGCTATTTCATGAAAAGCCTGTAGTACTGCATACTGATGAGGCATAACACATACTGCTTTTAACATGACAACAAAACCTCTTGGGATTAGAGCAGGCATCAGCTCGAAGTTAGTCAAAGACATGTTTTGCTCATGAGCACACGGCCTCAGTCCTTCGAGCCTCTTCTTTGATCCGGGCCCTCAACCTATCAAAGGTCTGACTTCTTTACATAGCTTATGTGATCAGACACTAAAACATTTCTGCAAGTCAGTGTTCAGCCTCAGTGTGATTTCCTCTGAATCTCAGTGGGCAACCTCTGATGACAGATTCATCTATGTTCCTCAAATGGTGGAAAGCAGACACAAATTTTCATCATCCACTGAAATGCCTTCATAGATATTTTCTTTCTTCTTTTTCTAGTTGTAGGTGATTTTGCTGAGCAGGGTTGTTGAGTATTTCTAATTTACATCATATGTTAAGTTTCATATGTTAGGTATTAAAGTGAGCAGGGAAACACCTCTTTGTATAACTATAATCACATATAGTACAAGGACAATAAAACCTAAGAACAGAATTAATGTTCAATAAAAAAACATGTTATGGATTCATTATTACTATAATTTAAACCCGGGTTTGAGGAACTGATCGTAAGTAAAAGGGAAAAAAAACCAACAGCAATGCAACTAATATAGACTATGGTGCTTCAAAAGTCTACAGCTGTAAGTCTAACTTTTAAAATTCTAGTACAGAGTATAACAGGCTGAACTCTAAATTTCATTCTATGATCTTGCAAAGTGAAAACTAGTAAATCCAGACCCTTTTTTTGTAGTAAACTCTAATTTAATTTGTTATTGAGTGAGAAAATTTTTATCAAATGGAACCAGGCATAAATATTTTTAAATGACCACAAAAAGGAGATATTTCAAGCAGTACACAATGAAAGTATTCACCTGCCTAAAATAATACATTGGGGATGATAAAAGTGGACATGGATTGAAAAAATGACTAGATTCCCTTGTGGAAGAAAAATCCACCTAATACCTGTATTGTTTAACATCTGACCTGTTCCATGTCCTCCTCCTGGCATCCGCCAGCAATCGCTTCTGGACAGGGGATACTGGGCTGGATGGACTTTCAGTCTAGCATAGTATAAACAATATGACGCTTTTACTGTTTCTTAAAATACTCATCAGGACATTGATACTTATCTGGAAAGGAGTGACTGGCATTCATTGCCTTTTGTGATGTTCCAAGAAGGCCTGAAGGAAGACTTTGCTGATTCAGCCTATTTCACAGGAGACAACATGCCGTATCACCATCCAGAGGTACAGTTTCACTCACAGCCCTTTGCCAGGCTTTGACGGCCTTTATGTATGTCAACACTCAGTCCTTTGGGAATGATGATTTGGGCATCACACAGAGTTAGGACGTCTCACTAAGACAGCTGGCCCAGCCCAACATAAAAATTCATCCTCTGAGCTTGGAACACAATTTGTGTGCCTTGGCAGCTAATGTTTTGGCAATGCGTTTGTGATAAGCTGTAAACCAGTTTGTATTTGGCTATCAGCCTCCATCAGTATAGGTGTTTGTTCCAGCTTTTTCAAGCCAAATCGGTCTGTTTTGTCAAGATCACCAACACAGACCAAGACATGTGCAGGTCTGTGGCAAAATATCTTACAGCTCCATGAGAGAAGACTAGACATTTGTAGACTGTAGGTCTTGAGAACTTTCTATGTATAATTGTGTGAAGTTTTCTCAAAATTTAAGGAAATTTTTTTTAACGCATTTTATTCTCCTGATTTAATTAAAAATTTGGATAAATTGGTGGAATATGTTTTAAAGGGTGACCGGAACACCCTCAGAAAGCATTTTTTTTGTTTTAAAAATGACGTCTTTCCCTTAATTTCTCTTTCACCATGAAAATAAAATCAGGACAAAAATACTGGTTTAAAACAAGTCATCTTATATATAAATTTATCTGAGCTAATAATCCAATGCTAATCACTACTCATGCACATGTAATTTCCAGACAGGAAATACTTTTCCTCTGGATGTGGTCTTAACTTGCTAGGTACCACCTGGTTTTTATTTTTCCCAGATTTTGTAGAAAGCTATTGAGTTAATATGTGGATTCTCAGGTTTCACAGAACAGAGGAAACTGGAAGTAGGAAACATGACCCAAGAAAGTTAGAATAAAAGAAAAAAGTGAGCTGTGTTTTTCTTTGCCGTTGCATAACCAATATTAGGTAAAGTGGCATTTCATGCCAGCCTTATGGACTAAAGTCATGATAAATGAAAATGTCTTAATTACCTTACTTCAGGATGAGATTGTTCCCTGAAAGTGCATCACCACTCCTTTCACTCTAAAAATTCAAGAAAACTAGGTAGTTATGTTCTTCACTGTATTTTTTTTTTAATTTCTGAAATGAAAAGTTTTAATTTCCTGAGTATAATAAAAACAAACAGGAGGCCGTTTCCACAACTGCCAACAGTAGGAAGCATTAATCCATCTCACATCGCTGCTCCATTTCACTTGGTCCTATTGCACATATGCCATACAGTTAGTTCGTAAGGATTAGCCATGTTTCCAGCATCTCCATCTGGACGGTCAGATGTCCAGAAATGGTAGACTACCATCAGAAGCAATAGAAATGGTAAACCCACATTTGCTTGGTTCAGAAATTTCCAATTTTGCTTTGGTGAGCTCTGATTTTAAACTACGACTTTGGCTCTGTCTGCACACTGTTATTCTAGCCCATAGCTAACCTGTATGCCTGGCACAGGCTGAGTGAGATTGCTGTGAGGGCCAGTAGCATACATAGACTACGGCCAGGAACATACAGCCATGACAATGCAAATGCCAAACCTGGACACATCCTAACGATGGCATTGCTTGGATCTAGTCAAAGAGCTACCCAGAGAGGACAGGACATCCTTTAGCTTTTATAAGCTCTTTGTGAGTGTCTTTGGAGAAAAGACTCATTTAGTAGCAGCGGCTGATAGATTACCATGGAACGGAATTTAGATTAAAACGTGAAAAATTAAGGCACAAAAGAAAACATATAAAACAGGTAAAACCCCTTCAAAAATCATCTTTTGGCTAATCTGCAAGTATCAGAATTGTCTCTACAGGCACCATATATAATGTCTGGGTTTGGAAAAAACAGTCCAAAAGCAGCTGGACCAAACTAATGGCTGTCTGGAATAGCTGTAATATATCAATGGTACAGTATGGAGGTACGGGTAGCTAAATCTTTATCTCGTCCCAGAAAATTACTGGACCAAACTCTGGGTTTGAATAACTGAGCTAACACCACAGATTTAATCCAGTTTGTTTGCCCATATGATCGATCTAGATGAAAGTTTGCACTTTTAAAGCACAAGGTTTTTATTGTGTACTATGTATCACCAAGGATCTCAAATGAAGAAGGGATTTTCAAGCAAATTTATGATCATACTGGATTTTTGATGAGACCCCTTAGAAAATACAGTATTTTGAGTAGCTTAATTTAGGGAACAGCTGTTTTCTAAGTGAAGCTGAAGCACCTGCAATCCTTTTGAAAGAAAATTGTTTGGGGAGATATTGTAAAATAATTTGGTGTCCACTGCAGACTAGACTCCTAATACCAATTTCATAAATGTAAATATTCTAATCCCAGAAGTGCTGCACTGACCTTTCATATTGATTTTGTGCACTTTGCCAGGATTTTGAGAAAATATGAACCGTGAAGTTTGAAATACTGTGCTACATTTCTCCACTTCAAAAGCAATAACAGTCACTTTTAACATGTAAAAGCTCTCTTGGGACAAAAACTCTTCGCTTATGATAAATTTTCTTTGCTTTGCTTTTTTCTCCTTCCTTAAAAGAAGACACTTAAAACATTTTCTGTTTCTCCATGGGAAATGCAGGTAATAAGAAGGCAATGTTAGCCCTTAACAATATGAAAAATAAGGGATAACAACAGTATGGGAAATTATCTGCATTTTCCACCCTTTCCTCAGCCTGAGCAGAACATCTGCAGTGCATCAATAAGACAAAGAGAGCATTTCTGGCAAGGTCTGTGATGACACTTAGTCTTAATTGGAAACTGATTTCCATTTCTTCTGGAATCGTCATTGCACAGAATGTATTTCTTTACTGGTAGAAATCATAAATGTTATTTTACAAAGCACTTAAAACCAAGACAGATAAAAATGTAATATAAAAGAGTCTTAGCTTCCTATTCCACCTGATCCAGGCTAAGCAAATGACAACCCGAATGCTTTCCAGTCTTTGTTATCTTATGTTGTTTTATGCATGTAAAAAAAATTTGTCACGTCATTTTCTGCAAAGATAAGGAGCTATATAAAACTTTATATGTATCTCTGAGAGGCAAATAAATTTACCTTACAATCCCCTAGGTAAATATTTCTTTCTGGGAAGAAATAAAAACATTGATTGTAAGTTTACCAGTACTTCCCAAACAAACTATTTTCAGAACTGTATTTGTTATTTAGCAGGGAGATTGTGTGGATTATTAGCTTTTTTATTAGTTTATTAGTTTATTTATTAGGATGGGTTTTTTTTATAAAACACTAACTAAAAATATAGAATAATAACCAGTGTATTAACTTGTTGTCTCATTATTTACAAAATTCCTCTAATCCAGTCCCTTAAGTATCAAATTCTTATCTGCAATATGCAGATTTTCATGAGAAAAAAAAAAAAAGTTTAAAAGTTGACAAACTGTGAGAGGTCTACGTATGTGAGAGGGACATGCCTCAAAGAACATGAAAGCCAATGGAAGAAAATTTGTGGATGGAAAATTTAATTGATCAGGCCCTAAATGTAAACTTAGCAATAGACATCACTTTTTCTAACCACAGGTCAGTAAAAATTCGAAAGAAGGGTGCAAGTCAATGATTTCCTATCTTCCTTGTATGGCACATGAGAATCCTGAGGAAGAAATGGTGTGTCGTATTTTGCTCCTTTTTACAAACACAGGCAAGAGAAATGGTGTCTTCCTGATGCCATTAAATCACGAGATGAGTTTAGTATAATGTACTTTAGCTTAACACCAGCCAGTTAAAAACATTTGGGGATAACTTTGAGATCAGTTCAAACAGAAAAAATATGATATTGCCAAGTTTTAGAAAATGAAGGTTTGGTGATACATCCACGTGCCGTGAGATCAAAGTGATTAAAGAAGGAGAATGATTCAAAAAGTGAGAATACCAATATAATTCATGGCAATTTAATTTGATTTTAATATTTCTAACATGAAGTGTTGATTTTTATCTTTATTTTGTTGTTGTTTGTTGTTATTTTGAGGTTTGGGTTTGTTTTTTTTTTTTTTTTAATGGAGTGGTACCATAATGTCAGATTTAAAACCTTTTAAGGCCTGTAAAAACTTCTGTTCATTGAAAAGTACTTAGTACATCTTGACATTCTGAAAGCATGCAGCATAGCAAGTTCTTTTTGTGATAGATTTTATGAGGTATGTTAATGATGATGGAGTGCAAGGTATTTCTTAACATCCTTGTAATGGGGAAGCTATGGAAGAACCTGCTTTCATTGCCATGAAATCCACACATTCATTACAAAACCATTTATTGGCATTCCCTGTTTGTATCTAGACCACTGCCCTTTATACCATATCCCCAGTGGTTTTCATCTGTCCTTTGGACTTCTCTGCATGGAAACAAAAGTGTTTTACTGACTCATAGTGCAGGTTGTAAATCAAGATTAGCCTTTATCTATGCAAAAAAGACTGAATGGCTTTGCAAAAAAATCTACCAGAACTTAATTTTATTACATGAAACAAACAACTTAAAAATCCTATGGATATGATAGTAAAATATCCATTATATGAAATGATGATTCATAAAATGAATGCCTAGAAAATATGTAGACAGCTGTTTGACATAATATCTTCCTCAATAAAACAGAGGTTTAGTTCAAAGACATCCTGTTTATTTCCAGCCTTTGAATTCTTCTGACTCAAAGTCTTCTTCATTAGCAAAGGCATTGTCTTGAGGCTGCCATCTAAATATTTGTAATTTAGGATTGTTTAATGTATCAAACATTTATCTGTGGCTGTTATGCTTGAAATGGGAATAAAGATGGTAATATACACGCAATTCAAATTAATATTCTTTTTGTTGTTGTTGTTTTTCAGCTACTGAAGACTCTGAAATAAAGTCAAACAAAGGGGAAAAATAAACCAGTTTCAAAGCAATGTTACTTTTACTAATGAGAAAGTGGTATTGTAGTGGCATCACTTGCAGGGTTCAAAAGGTCACACAGTTCACAGACATTATAGCTTCTGAAAATTATCAAATGAGGTAAAAGGAGAAAAAGCATTCCTTATTAATGAACTAAGATAATGAATGCAATTAAAAAACAAAATGACATGAAATAATTTTTTGATTTTGTCATTTATTAGGGCATCATTTGTATGGAGAAGGGTTGTTAATACATGTAGAGGACAGCACATACTGCCTCTTCCCAACAAACACATTTCCAGGATGCAACAGGAACAGCTATGGAAATATTTGGGGCATTTTAACGCATTTCTTCTGTTTACATGGGGTGCCCTTGAACACAAAAACGTATTTTCTAGCTTTTGAAGAAAAAAAAGATATTACTCCGATTCATGGGATGAAGTGATGAATTAAGAGCCGAGCTTGCCTATGGCAAGGTGTTTTATTGGGATCTGTGGATTCTTAGGGACCACTGACTTCTCTGTGCTGCCTAGATTTTAACTTAAACACATAAATGCACACCTGTCACGTCCCACTCCCAGTAAAGAGGGAGGGTAAGTGACTGCAGATTTGTAAATTCTCAACGGTGCGGACTAAGGTGAGATAAATCTCAAGGTCCATGTAGAAACATTTGTCACTTCCCAAAATGGTTAGTATAGGTCTTAACAAGTCCACTATAATTGGTTAGGTATATAACAAGTTATGGCAAGTGGTGAGGTATGCATTGTGTTACTTAACAACAGGGATAGGACAACTGACGGCAAGCGGTACCTAATGTTGTACTTAAGGGGGTTACTTAACAACTCTAACCGTTACTTAACAATGCTAAGAGAGAAGAGAAATTGAGGGATAGAGAAAGGAAAAGACAGAGGAAAAGACAGAGATGAAGGGATCACCGGTCCTGGTTCCAGCGTCTTTTTCAGGGAATCTTCCCAGGCACAATCATCTTTCTTGGGAAAAATCTTCCCAGGCACTATCTTCTTCTTTTGTTTTTCCTTTGTTCCCCTTAGGGGCACTTATTTTCCCCTTTTATGTTTGTTGAATTAGCATGGTCCACCCTCCTTGCCCCCAACACTCACTCAGCCTCATCTCAGGTTTCTCCCTTCTCCCAGGTGACGTGTAGCATGATTTGGGTGGAGAGACGAATGCCATAGTCATACATATTTAGCATGATCTCTATAATCTTCATTAGCATATGCAACGTGTGCGCTTTCATATGCATTTCATGGATAATGAAGCAAAGGTCACTCATCGGACACAGTGGCCTTGAGAACTGAGAACTAGCAAGCTCACCACATGAGTGGCAGAACTATCCTGTCTTCACAAGACAGTTCTCCTACACTTTAAGACGCCAGAAGTGTTATCAGTTCTTTGAAGGCCAGGCCTGCATTATTTATGTCCTTGCGAGTGTTTGAGGCATTCCACTGAAGGCTTGGAGGGCCTTCTGCCCCTCCTCAGGGAATTCACAGCCCGTCCCTTACAACACCATTCAACTAAGATTGCATCAGGGCTGTTTGACATCACAACACATAGCAAGAAAGCATGGAAATCGCATGTTGAAAATTACACTGAGACAACTGTGTCAAAGTCATCAAAAAAAGACTAGTGGACAGGTGCTGTGATTTCAGTGGACCAAAGTTCATATGTCAGCTGGAAACTGACTCCTTGCCTTCACCTTACACACCACACCTGACTTGGGAAAAAGCTACAGTGCTGTACCACGCCTCTCGGGAGAACATTCAGAATAACAACATACTGATAATTGGTTCTGGGACCATAGAAGATGACCAACTACATTCATTACTTTACGAACATGCATATTTAAAGACAGTAATTTCTCTTCTGTTCGGAGGATACAGGTCTAGTAATGCTTGTGCCACATGGTAACTGAGTCTGTGCTGTTGACACAGCTGAATTTATAACACTTTACCAAAGTCAATTATTGAAATATTTGGATGAACTTATGAGGTGATGAGCAATAGCAACACATTATATAAACATTTAAGTAGTTAATACATGTAAATATTGACAGAAATAGCAGAAATTGAACAGAAGCAAGTTAAAATAAAAAAATATTCATTTCTGCTTTATTTTCAATACTTCAAAATATGTTTTGGTCATTTTAGTACTATCTTTGTAGCTGAAGCATAACACTATTTTCAAAATTTCCACTTGTCTGGAAGTACCTCCTGTTTTACAGAAGGAACCGAAACTTTAATTTTTTTAAAGTCTGCTTCTATGAAGGATGTCAAAATCATTTCTCAGGCCAGAAGGTCTAGAATTCAGTATTTCTGCTTTGGAAAGAATAAAACAAATTTTATTTTTGCTGTTCAACAAATCACGCATCCTGCCCAGTGCCCACCAAAGCTGCTCTGTCACTCCCCTCCTCAGCTGGACAGAGGAGAGAAAATATAATAAAAGGCTCCTGGGTTGAGATAAAGACAGAGAGATCACCCACCCTTTACTTTCTTGACTTGGGAAAATTAATTTAATTTATTACCAATCCAATCAAAGTAGGGTAAATGAGAAATAAAAACTTAATCTTCCTCCCACCTCTCCCTTTTTCTGGGCTCAACTTCACTCCCCATTTCTCTCCCTCCTCCCCCCAAGCGGCACAGGGGTACAGTGAAAGGGGGTTGTGGTCAGTTCATCACACCTTGTCTCTGCCGCTGCTTCCTCCTCAGAAGAAGGAATCCTCACACTCTGCCCCTCCTCCAGCATGTGGTCCCTACCATGGAAGACAGTTCTCTATTAACTTCTCCAACCAGAATTCTTCCCATGGGCTGCAGTTCTTCACCATCTGCTGCAGCATGGTCCCTTTCCATGGGATGTGGTCCTTCAGGAACAGACTGCTCCAGTTTGGGTCACTCATGGGGTCACAAGTCCTGCCAGCAAACCTGCTCCAGTGTGGGCTCTTCTCTCCATGGGACCACAGGTCCTGCCAGGAGACTGCTCTAGCATGGGCTCTCCGCAGGGTCACAGCCTCCTTTGGGCATCCACCTGCCCTGGCGTGGGGTCCTCCATGGGCTGCAGGTGGAGATCTGCTCCACCATGGACCTCCATGGGCTGCCGGGGGACAGCCTGCCTCACCAAGGTCTTCACCATGGGCTGCAGGGGAACCTCAGCTCCAGCACCTTGAGCACCTCCTCCCCATCCTTCTTCATGGATGTTAGTGGCTGCAGGGTTATTGCTCTCACATATTCTCACTCTACTCTCCTAGCTACAGTTGCTGTTGCACAGGTTTTTTTCCCCTTCTTAACTATGTTATCCCAGAGGCACAACCACCATTGCTGATGGGCTCAGCCTTGGCCAGCAGCAGGTTTGTTGGAGCCGGCTGGCATTGGCTGTGTCGGACACAGGGTAAGCTTCTGGCAGCTTCTCACAGAAGCCACCCCTTTTGCCCCCACACTACCAAAACCTTGCCACGCAAACCCAATACAACCTGATTACTCACGGACATCTGCTGCATGGGGGTAGGGTCTCTCAAGTAAGAAGAGTTCATTATTGAAGACTTACAGGCAAAATTATAATACAAGAACATGAAAATAATGTTAGTAATAATCAAGAGCATGGGAATTACAATTTATCATAAAATAGTACAAAACCCATGAAACCCTACCCCCTGATATTACTGACAATTCAAACATTCTGTAATTGAAGGACAGTTACAGGAACATCTGTTTTCTACTCCAGAATCATTTTTCTCACTCTGC
The DNA here is from genome assembly GCF_028500815.1 of Rissa tridactyla. NCBI lineage: Eukaryota > Metazoa > Chordata > Aves > Charadriiformes > Laridae > Rissa > Rissa tridactyla. The sequence continues at coordinate 6,995,390 of NC_071497.1, forward strand.
ATGGTGAAAAAGAAACCATACAAATTGTAGAAAAATATAGCATTCTAAAGTATTAATAATCTTATAGGGTTTCCATCCATAATGGATGATTGCTTTTTTTTGCATCTTAATTCACACCCTTACAACAATGCAGGAACAATTTTTTGTATTTCCTACATTTCTTTTGGAAGAATTATCCACAGGAGAAAAATAGACATTTAGAAGAGAAAGTTGAAGTCTATTCTGTTTCCCTTTTCTATTTTCTAAATTCCCCTTTCAGAAGAATGGAAATACTGATCTTTTCTTTGAACTCACATAACTACACAGTGGGAAGCCTATTTAAGTCTGTCTTTTAGCTATTTTAAAGGTGGAAAAGGGGAAGAATAAGAATATTTACTTTCAAATCAGCTACATCAGCTATAAAATGAAGAAATATCTGAGAAATGCCTCACATTAGTCACTGTATACAACTAATAAATACACTTCTTTTGTTAAACACATAATTACAGAGTTCTCAGAGCTATGAAATCTTTCAAAAAATATGATTAATTACAAACATTCACATAGCCTGTTCAAAGAATGCTGCGATTTTACTAGTGTTGCTTGAAGACACTGCGAAAGGAAGGCAATGATTTCAGGCTTCATTGCAATAATAAACAGAGCAGGAAGAAGGCTCAGAAACAAACAAACAAAAAAAACCCAACTACCAAGCAGAGTAAACACAGCAATGCAAAGCTACCAGGAAGGTGCTCTTTGAGGCAACCAAGGATTCTCCTGACACGAGAGAATTTCATGGGTAGACAAGGCTAGTAACAACTCCTACATCCAGTGAGTCTCTGTGGTTTGAAGGAGTTATTTTGGAAGGAAGGCAAGTATCCTGGGCTCCATCTTTCTTTATGAAAAAAACCTTCCAATCCACATTCTAATCACTTTTGAATAGTCCTAAATCATGTAGATGTCTAAAGCACTCGTGTTCCCAAGAAGGAGATGGAGAGGACACTAACATATAAACATGTAATGTCCTTTCCCTCCAGTTTCTTAGAATCAAAGAATGATTTGGGTTGGAAGAGACCTTTAAAAATCATCTAGTCCAGTCCCCCTTCCATAAGCAGGGACATCTACCACTAGATCAGGTTGCTAAAAGCCCTACCAAACCTGACCTTGAACACTTCCAATGATGAGGCATCCACAACTTCTCTGGGCAACCTTTCCAGTGTCTCACTGCCAAAAAAATTATCTTCCTTTTGTCCAATCTGAATTGACCCTCTTTCACTGTAAAACCATTTCCACTTGTCCTGCCACTACAGGACCTGGTAAAATTCCTTTCTCTATCTTTCTTATAAACCCCCTTTATTTATTGAAAGGCCGCAATAAGGTTGCCCCAGAGCCTTCTCTTCTCCAGTCTGAACAACCCCAACTCTTTCAGCCTGCCTTCACAGCAGAGGTGTTTCAGACCTCTGACCATTCTCATGGCCCTCCTCTGGACCAGCTCTAACAGGTCAGTGTCTCTTTTATGCTGGGGACCGTATAGCTGGATGGAATACTCTAGTTAGGGTCTCATAAGAGCAGAGTAGAAGCAGGGAACTACCTCTTTTGACCTGCTGGACATGTTTCCTTTTATGCAGCCCAGGATACTTCCAGGGCTGCAGAAGTCCATTGCCAGCTCACATAAAATTTTTCATCCCCCAGTATCCCCAAGTCCTTCTCTGCAGGGCTGCTCTCAATCCATTCATTCCCCAGCCTGTATTGAATTTGGGGATTTCCCCAACCCAGGTGCAGGACCTTGCACTTGGCCGTGTTGAACTTCATGAGATTTGCATGGGACCATTCCTCAAGCCTTTCAAGGTCACTCTGGATGGCATCCCTTCCCTCTGGTGAATCAATTGCACCACTCAGCTTGGTGTTACCTGCAAACTTCTGAGGGTGCACTCAATCCCACTGTCTATGTCATTGATGAAGATATTAAATAGTACTGATCCCAGTATGGACCCCTGAAGGACAGCACACATTACTGGTTTCCACTTGGACACTGATCCATTGACTATAACTCTTTGGATGTGGCCATCCATACAATTCCTTATCCAACAGTCCAGAAGTTCAGGTGGATAATATCTGTAGTTCTTCCCTTGTCCGCTGATGTAGCTTCTCCATTGTAGAAGACTGCTAGATTAGTCAGACACAATTTTCTCTTGGGAAAGCCATCCTGGCTGTCTCAAATCACCTTCCTCTCCTCCATGTGCCTTAGCATAGCTTCTAGGAGGATCTGTTCCATGACTTTCCCAGGCACAGAGGTGAGGCTGACAGGTTGTTAGTTCTACCGCTTTTAAAAATAGGTGCAATATTTCCATTTTTCCAGTTACCGGGGACTTCACCTGACTGCCATGACTTTTCAACTATCATGGAGAGTGGCTTGGCAACTACATCAGCCAATTCCCTCAGGACTCTGGGATGCATCTCATCAGGTCCCATGGCTTGCATAAATTAAGGTTCCTCAGATCTCAAACTTGGTCTTTTGTGATGAGAGGGATATTCGCCCAGTTCTTGTCTTGATTTTCAGGGACTGATGGGTGATGTGGGAAGATGTGGGAAGATAGATTACCATGAAAACTGAGACTCAAAAATGATTGAGTACGTCAGCCTTCTCCACGTTGATTGTCATCATCGCTCCTGTCTTATTTACCAAGGGGGATACCTTTTCTTTAATCTTCCTTTTCTGTCCAACAAACCTGTAAAAAATCATCTTATTATTCTTTGCATTCCTTGCCAAATTCAGCTCCAACTGTCCAAAGCCTTATCCCTATACATCCAGGTAGTGTCCCTGTATTATTCGCAGGATACATGCCCCTGGTTCCATTGCCTGTGCATTTCCGTCTTACACTTTAGTTTGACCAGGAGGTCCTTGCTGAGCCATGCCGGTCTCCTGCCTTTTTTGTCCAATTTCTTACATGTGACAATTTAAAGCTTTGGTGCTCTAAGAAACATGTCCTTAAAGAGCTGGCAGCTTTGTTCACCTACTTTGTCCCTGAGGCCAGTTTCCCAGGGAATCCCATCCAGTAGTTGCTTAAACAACTGTAAATTCACTCTCCTAAGATTCAGTGTCCTGACTCTACTCTTCACCTGGCCCACATACCTCAAGATTTTGAATTGACTACAGCATGGTCACCAGGCTGCCAGCTGGGACACCCCATGAGGTGGGGCGGCCGGAAGTAAACACCAACTAAAAGGTTTTCTCTGTCAGCTTGGCCCCTAATTTTTACCCATAAGCTTTCAACCTCTTCGTCACTGTTCTTCGCAGTCAATCCATGCTTTTACGTAGAGGGCAAACCCTCCTTGCTCTGTCCCTCCTTCCTGCCTGTCCCTTCTGAAAGGTTCATTGCCATTGACTGCAGTGCTCCAATCATGCGATTCATCCCCTCATGTTTCTGTGACAGCAATTAGATTTTAGTTTTCTAGATGCACAATAGCTTCCATCTCCTCCTGCTTGTTACCTGTGTTCCGTGCATTGGTATAGAAGCACTTCAACTGGCCTATTGACCATGTCACCTTTTTAGAGGAACATGCCCTAGTTCTTTTGAGGTGTTTCATAATTGTTTCCCCATTAGTTCCTAATACATCAGCAGCTCCTGGCTCTGCTCTGTTGATCAAAACTCCATCTCCTTGTCCCTAAGTATAATTTAAAGACCTCCATATAAGTCTTGCCAGCTTGTTGACAAAGACCCACTTGCCCCACTTGGTCTGGTACACCATCAGCTCCCAACAGACCCAGCTTCTCAAAGGCAGATCTGTGATCATAGAAACCAAAATGTTGAGCATGGCACCAGCCATGCATTTCCCTGTTCAATTTCTCTCCTTTTTCCTAAACTCCTTATTCTGACTGAGAGGATAGCTTTTTTAATTGGTTGAAGGGACACATAGCATCTTTTGATAGTTCTAAATTGCATCATTGCAGAATCTTTGGGTCCTATGTGGAATAGCAGAGGCAAATTATAATCTGCAGGGTTCTCCAGGCTCAGCAGTCTCTCAGTGATATCATGAATGCAAATTCCTGGTAGGCAGCAAACTTCTGTAAAGAAATTGTCTGGACAGAAAATGGGTGCTTTGATGTATCTCAGTAAGGAATCTCCAGTACCTAATTCTTTATGTGCTTTTCTGTTGGTAGGTGGTTGGATCAACTTTGCATGGCTGGCTTCTCCTGGATGCTCTCCATTCCTCACATGCTCTCCATTAGCTAGCCCCAGAGCATTGTATCTGATATGCAGAAATTTAGGGGAAGGGGTAAGGTTCTTCCCTCTTCCCCAAGCATAAACACAGACATTATTTAGGACTCCTTAGTTTCTTTCTGCATAACAAAATACATATTTCTAATCAAACCATCTAAATAGTGACACAGAATAGAATGAGAGAGATTATCATGGTATGTCCTAATCACAACTAGCATATAGGGAAAAATACAGAAAGGAATTTTATATGTATATATGTAAGCATGACTTACTTTATTTTACTTTAATATCAAAATTTGATAATTTCAATATCACTATATACTGTCTCTATTTTTTCCATCTTTTCTGCCTTGAAAAAGTAAACTGTGAAAAAGGCTGTGACCAACAAATAAAGATTTGAATATGGTAAAAGAGTGAGCTGATTTCCTCTGTCTTATAAAATAATATAGTATTATCTTACTAAGTACAATATGACTTAAAGTAATTAGCAGAGAATGCCAGAGTAATTTTAAGTATATGCTAATTTAATAAAAGTAGAACAAGGAAGCACACTCTGTTCCTCTGTGCTTTCTACCCAATATTATTATGAAATCTCAGGAAAACAGAGAAGGCAGCTGGCTCTTGGTCCAGGGCCAACTCAGCTTTCTTTCTATCTCCTGATGACTCCAGTGATAAGAGCTGCTCAGCCACTCCCTAACTCCTTCAATGCTGCCCCAGTGATACCATCAGAATACTTTCATTCCCTCCCTTAAAAGTGTATTGTAAATACCCCTCACTACCTTCTGGGGTTTGATCTTTGATTTGCCATGAGCAGGTGTTTGCAAAGGCAAGATTTTTCTCCTCTCTGTCTTCTTTCACCTGAAAAGACTTCATGGTTTCAGTCATTTGGATTGGAGCAATCCCAAGCACAAATACACGTGTGGTTGAGAACGGATTAACAGCAGCCCTAAGGGGAAGGACTTGCGGGTCTTGGTGGATGAGAAGCTCAACTTGAACTGGCAATGTGTGCTCAGAGCCCAGAAAGCCACCTGCATCCTGGGCTGCATCAAAAGCAGTGTGGCCAGAAGGGCGAGGGAGGTCATTCTGCCCCTATACTCCGTTCTTGTGAGACCCCACCTTGAGTACTGCATCCAGCTCTGGGGCCACAACATAAGAAGGACCTGTTGGAGCGAGTCCGGAGGAGGCCATGAAGATGATGAGAGGGCTGGAGATCCTCTGCTATGAGAAAAGTCTGAGAGAGCTGAGGTTGTTCAGCCTGGAGAAGAGAAGGCTCCAGGGAGACCTTATAGTGGCCTTCCAGTACCAAAAGGGGGCCTACAGGAAAAGATGGAGAGGGAGTTTTTGTCAGGGAAAGAGGCAATAGGGTGAGGGGTAATGGTTTTAAAGTGAAAGAAGGTAGATTTATATTAGACATTAGGAAGAAATTCTTTACCATGGTGGTGGTGAGATGCTAGAACAAGTTGCTCAAAGAAGTTGTGGATGCCTCATCTCTGTGAGTGGTTAAGGGTGGGTAGTTGAAGGTGTCTCTGGCCATGGCAGGGAGGTTGGAACTAGATGATCTTTAAGCTTGCTTCCAACTCTTGCTGTTCAATGATTCATATGATTCTGTGATTCCCTGTGCATTGGTTTATTGGTATCTCATCACCATTGCTGCTCTCTAGATTGATTTATTGAATTTGGTCCATTTCAATTTGGCCCATGGTATGACAGAATGCTTCAGCTGAGATTGGCCAAGTAGAACAGTACGTCCATTTCTCCTGTCTAGCAGCCTCTATTCCTGTTTGTGTCTCGGTATAGTTTCTGTTTATTTTAATGGTGTGAAAAGGTTGACTTGTCCTCTGTGTGCAAGATGTCATTATATAAAACTTTTTTCTGCACCTCTTCTACTAGTGAGATCCTGACCATTCTTTATTTCTGCAGTTTCTAAGTATAATAGCTCTCATTGGAAATTATAGCTCAAAATGCTGATTGGAAGTATATGTCAAGGGGTGGACATGTAACTATATATGTATGGCAAATTTGAAAAGTTCATCTCTCATATTGTAGATTACAAAACTTGTGAAAGTTTTCAAAGTTTGAAAGCATAATACGCTATAATTTGTCGTAAAATATTTTACTACAGTGACATGAGTGTAAGTGATTGAACTCAAGTTCTGTCTTGGGGTACACCGAGATTCACTTTAGATGTCATCTCTATTTTAGAGCAACTGCTGTCTTCACATCAGCAGTCATCTTCCCTCACCTTTCCACAGAACAGATTGCTGACAACTTCTCCTCATGGCACCTCAAAAGCAGAAGGAATGAGATATATACAAATATGGCATTTTTTTTAATTTTAAATTAAAAGCCTTAAAAATGATCTGATACATTGTTCCAGGACATAAATTCACTTGGCGTGAAACTGTGACATTTCCAAGTACTTTCACACACCTGTGAGAAAGCAACTGGTATACATGGAAATAAAGAGCTCAAGTGTTATATTTAAGGCGCTAATAAGATACAGACCTTTATTTTTGTGCACAAGCTGTTTCAAGAAACTTTTTTGGGTCTGAAAGTGAGTCAGTCTACCCAAGGAGAAAGTCAAAGTGTCTCTGAAGCTACCTGGAACATTGAAATGTGACATCTGTACACACTACAAGCTCTGTCTTCTGGTTTATTGTCTTTTCAAACTGGGCTAACAGAGACGTACATGGAAGGTGCAAGATCCTTAATAAATGGTAAAATGAGAAGAGGTTATCTGCATTTGCTATGTCTTTATAAATACTAAAAATTTCCTGGGTTTTCTTGAAGTACAACAGTGCATTTATTATTTAAGTTGTACGTAAAGGGTTATGCTTGTGAATACCTGATCCAAGCTTAAGTTCCTCTGAATACTTGCATTTACCACTTTCATGTCATAATGAGTTTGATATTTAAGAATGTATAAAATGTAATTTCTTTCAACAGTTTCATATTTGTTGCAGTTTGATTTTACTGCTAGACCCTTCAGTTGAGTGCTGGTGTTTTCACAAGGTTAAAGTCCCAACTGCCCCTCCTAATTTCCTGTATATTTTTTGCTTGGCAGTATTTCTGTTCACTTCAATATTAGGTTACCCTTAATGGGCAGATAGGTAGCATTAATTTGAGACAGAGATGGAAGCAATATTCTCACAATAAACCTTTAATTAAGATTAGGAGATAAGGGTTGTGTCACTAAATGAAGAAAAATGTTTAAATAACGTTTTAGAAGGGACTAAAGTGTATATATGCAACAAGACTTGTGCAGAGTTTGAAAAGACTATATTTTTCAATGCATGTTTATACTCTCCCATGAAATCTACCTACCACGTTTGCATTAGAAAGGGATTTTCCAATACCATAGTCTCATGTTTCATTTTTAGTAATTTGTAGCGAATAGAAAAACTGACTAAACAATGAACCTTAGGGCAGTAAAGCCAATGCCAGATGGTTTATTTGTTCAGAATTTAATATTAGATATCAATGAAAATTAACCATGCTAATCAACTGCTCACATAAGTATTTAAGCCATGAAGCAGAAGCAAAAGTCACCAAAGTGTGAATTTTCCCCTTGTGTCCAATCGGAATCTCCCCAGGAGTAACTTGTACCCAATTACCCCTTGTCTTTTCCTTGTGAAAAGGGAGTGTCTATCTTTGTATCCACCCTTTAAATACTGGAACATGGTGATAAGGTCACCCCTAAGCCTTCTTTTCTCAAGGCTGAAAAAAAGCAGCACAAATCCTTGCTTGTATACTCACTAGTAGGCAGGAAGATGGGCTCAAATTAAATCCTGGCTGCTGCAGCCAGCAGGAACACCATCCTGCCTCAGGCCCAGTGGTGTCGGCATCTCTAGAAACTGGGTAAATTCCCTTGTGATGGGAGATGACTAAATGAACATAAGTTGCTTGTTAAAAGAAACCATCTTAAGTACGGTATTCTTCCTGTTAGAGTGATGTAACTAACAGTGTTGCCACTAGAAGAGCTAAGAGGAGAGAAGGAGTAAATAAGAGAAATTTACACTTTCCCACTCTTCTGGGAAGAAACAGAACTGAATTTTCAGGGTTTAATCCAACAGTCACCTCATGCTAATTCTTAAAATATCTTAAAAATATTTTTCAGAGCTTGATTTCCCATTACCCTGATTGCAAAGTTCATAAAGTCTAGTCGTAACTCCAGGACTTCTTCACTCTGGGCACTGTTGCTACAAGAGGATGCAGCTCCCTAGATTCCGGGGCCTGGGTCCTAATTGTAGGATTTGACCAGTAAGTGTGAATGTAAATGGAAAATGGCCAAGTCTCCTCATGTCAAGTCCTTCAGTCTTCAAGGCACTTCTCTAACATATGCAGTATTATGGCCACCAATGTCTTCAGGTCTGACCCCATGCTCTCAGGAAAAATGTCTGCTTGCCCTCCTTAATGTTATACCAACAGTGGGTATCTGTCATGTTCTGAATACACTGATTGGACACCCACAAGACACTCATTTAGGCTTCCGTGCAGCTACCTCAGTTTTCCAGAGCCGTCTACTGAAAGATATTTTATTTTTGGCTACCCAGATTTTTGTCTTAGTTCTCTGTTAGGCAGAGCTATAAAGCATCTTTGTTACCATCATATTTTTGATCAGGAGGAACTAAAATCTTGAGATTTTTCATGTGGGAATTGAGAATTACAGCATCATTTAAGTGAAACTGTCTTCACATATTGGGAGAACTACATAGGAACATTAAAGATTTCTATTTTCGCGTATCACATAAATGTCAGGTCTGAGAAAGATGAGAGTGACTACCCTCAGTCCAACACCCTTGATCTCTAAGGGCAAGCACTTACCATTTTTCTTTTTTTTCAAGCCTTACTCATGCTTTTATGACCTGAATGACAGAAGCATGAGGTTCTTTTGCTTGTTTTACAGATTTAAGAGTAGGAAAGGGCAAGCATCTTGTGGGTGAATCCTGCAGAGGCTGGACTATGAGAGAGCCACAAGGAAAAGATCACTGGAGCGAATAATAGAGGAAGCTGTACCAATGAGTGAGCAATGATGATGGTTTTGAGACAGCAGCAAGGAAAGAAACAGAGTATCACTTTATGCAAAGAAACCAGAATGCCTCGCACGCCTATTGGAAACAGTAGGCGTGATTATGCCACCACTGAAGAGCAGCTTGGCTACCTTTGGGCCCATAATTATGACCCATAAACAAAAGAGTTAAATTAATAAAATCTGAAAGAAAGACAAAGAAGTCAGGTGTAATTTTGCTGAGGCTGAGCACCACCACACCAAACTTAATTAAGCGGCTGAGACACAGGGTGGACGTTTATCAAGCCCTCAATATGCTTTTAGCTTCCTGGGTTTGACAATCCAAGTGTAAATCAGGGATTAGTGAGTATTAGAAGGAAATCTACTTGAGCATGGCAACAGAGTTTACAGTTTGATAAATATTCTAGCTGAGTATTCATGGTGAGCAGTGTCTTTTTCAAGTATGTGCACAGCCTGTGAATTGATTATCTCCGCCTAATGTTCTTCTTTAGGGCTTCTACTCAGCTGCAAAGTGGCAAACAGTTGATCAGAATCAAGGATTTTGTAACAGATGAAAGCAGATGCCTAGCTGGGAGATCATGTGCATGAAGATGTTAAACAAAATAACTAACAGACGTCTACCTATTTTATCACCAAGAAGCGTCCTACCCAAGAAGCAGGAAGCAGCCAGCTTGCTGATTTGCACATTTTTGAAAGATAGATTTTTTAGCAACAGCTTAGTCATTCAATAAGGAGCTTTTAAGTCAGTGCACGTCTGGCAAGATCACTCTTGAGGGTAGGAGAGACCATACAGGTATGGATTACCGTGTGAGGCTGACATGTCATTTTATTTTCTTCCACCCCCCACCTCACCCCAGCCTTTTTCTATGTAGCTTAGAGGACAGGCTGTAAAATACAGTAATTTTAGAAGGGGATCTATTGTTACACAGCTGCAGGGTGGCTAGCATACAAGCAGCAAAACTGGGAACCATAATAGTTTGTCAATATTGAAATCGCTGCCCTACTTTTGAGTTCTGTAAATACCTGGATCAGGTTTGGTTTCAACTGAGGTAGATACTTTATAATTACTAATGTACTGGAGTCTGAAGACCACCCCAAAATTTTGGAAATTCAGTCTGAAGTGCTAGCATATGTTACAAGAGGGGGCAGTCCATGCACGTTAAAGGTCAAATTAACATATTTTCGTGCTCTCAACTCATTTTTTAGCATTTTTGAAATGCTAAAAAAAAATGTGTGTGAAAATTCTTGCACACATGCCTGCTACAAGCATTTAAAGAGTAACCAAAAGATTTCCCCATAAATCTTACAGATTATGTACAGTAACCCGTTATGTTACCTCTATTTTTTAAAAAAAAGTCATCAAGGGTTTTAGAGATTTGTAAGCATTTATTTTGCAGTATTTTTTTTTTTTTTTTAAAAATTACATTTAGTGAATCAGTCTTAATACAAGCAGGAAGGCTATTTTGAGATGGATAAGTCAGAATACAGGGTATGGGGTGAGGTATTAATGAAATCTAAGAACAGCTAAAACATTGAAAAATGAGATTATCTATTCACTATTTTTCTAAATTTTAAATTAATGAGCTTTAATCTAGAGTTATTTGACTCAACAGGTTTCAGCAATGCACTACAAAGAACAAAACATTTTGCTCTATAACTTCTATTTAATCGTTGATGTGTATGATATTTGTAGCCTAATTACACATTTCTGGGAGTTTATTTTATTGTTCTGTCTGGAATACTTCAAAGGCAGCTTTGATACACAACTCAAGTCCAATTGCACAACAATGAAATGCTGCCAAGCTAGGGAATGCCAATGTAGACTTACTCTACAGCGTAGTTAAATGACCATATTTTCTCTTATATTCTCCTTGTTTAGTTTTTCACTATGAGAGTATGCAGAGTGTTTATGTATGATTTGCATACACTTTTACACCTTTCTTCTACATCTTTCTCCAACATAAAACAGATTTTGCACCTTAACTGGATGGCACCAGTATCCTAATGTTTAGTATTTCTAAAACCTGTGCTTTTAGGGAAATGACAGGCATAAACACTTTTTGTTAACATAAAAAATCAAGCTGTTTCCAAAATACTGAATTCCTTCCCCTCAGGAAAGGGATATAGCCTGATGATTAAAATCCACAGCAGCTGTTAACTGGCACAGGAGCTAGTCATGGTGTTGTGATAGCACTAATAATGAAATGTTTCTATGAATGTGTTATCATTCAGTGTAAAGATGTGCCCTGTGATATCCAAAGCTCAATATTAGAAGACTATCAAGTTTGAGAGACATCGCATATTAATGTATATAGTAAGAGGAAATAGACCACTTGAATGTGAGTAGTAATGAAAAAAAACAAATAAATAAAAAAACCCCACCAAACGAAAGTCCTTCCATAAGAAAAAAACCAAAAACAACAACAAAAAAACCCACCCTTACTTATAGCATGTCCACAAAAAAATTATTTCTTTCTCTTAAATATAGTTTTTAGGACAAGTTTGTAGACAAGCTGAGGATAGAAAATCTTATTGATGCCATTCCGTGGAGAGCAGAACTGGAATTTTTGTTGATAAGGAAATACTGACTAGCTTTTGGATAACAAATGGTCTTTAACAACAACAAAATGTAATTACAGGAAGGAAAGATATTCCCTTGGAAGTTGTTCTTGGTTTGTTTTTGGGTTTTTTTCTTGGCCAGTCTGAGGGATGAAATCAAACCATGTAGATTACTATAAGGGTGCTTGAAGAGTTGGTAGGGAAAGTTTCGAAATGATGTTCTGACCCATAGCTAAAGGCAATAGTCTCTTCCCTGTTGTGTCTCAACAGGACATTAATGCTGCGGTCATAACAGATGGCAAATCTAACTCTGATAGTGATTTCAGTAAATGATCACTGTTGTGGAAATGCCCAGAAATTTGGAGTTGTCATGGTTTAACCCCAGATGAAAACTGGGCCCCACAAAACCGCTCACTCACTCATCCCCACAGCAGGATGGGAGAGAGAATCGGAAGGGTAAAAGTGAGAAAAAACTCATGGTTTGAGATAAAGACAGTTTAATAGATAAGCAAAAGCCATGCATGCAATCAAAGCAAAAGAAGGAATTCATTCACTGTTTTCCATTGGCAGGCAGGTGTTCAGCCATCTCCTGGAAACACGTGACACGTCTCCAGGAACCTCCATCCCTCATAACAGTTACTTTGGAAGACAAATGCCTTCACTCCGGACACCTCTCGCTTCCTTCTTCTTTCCCCAGGTTTATATGTTGAGCATGGCCTCATATGGCATGGAATGTCCCTTTGGTCAGTTGGGGCCCACGGTCCCAGCTGTGTTCCATCCCAACTTCTTGTGCCCCCCAAACCTGCTCGCTGGTGGAGTGGTGTGAGGAGCGGAAAAGGTCTTGACTCTGTGTAAGCATTGCTCAGCAATAACTAAAGCATCCCTGTGTTACCAGCACTGTTTTCAGCAAAAACCCAAAACAGAGCCCCATACTAGCTACTATGAAAAAAACTACTCTAGCCAAAACCAGCACAGGCGTAATCTCATATTAATTACAGAGGTTCTTCTCCTCATAGAAGATTTATTTATTTATTTACTTGTAGAAGAACAAGCAAATCGTACTATTCAGGTCAAGCATCTAACACCTTCAGGGAGCCAATATGACTAATACAACAAAGCTGTTATTTATTTTTGACTTCAGCCTTACCTTAATTATCACGCCAGCAAAGATCTTCAGTACGAGGCTTTACTGAAGTAACTTCTATATAATACATAATCCAGGAATGGTTTTATAGTTGTATATATGTGTTTACTTGTAACTGTATGTTTCCCTTTTACATTTATACAAACATAGGCTATGTACTTCCAAAGTACCTTTGCAAAACTTTATTTTGAAGGTATTTACTTGCAATGATCAATAAACAAACTATTTGTGTGAAATTATTATTCACCCCACTACAAAAATATATAAATTAGAATCACACAACAAATTTCAGAACAGTCTATACTGGAATGAAAAACAGTTTATCATCTGATGGGAAACACTTTTAGGCATCTTACACATTCATTTTTATTCTTCCCCGAAAGAATTCTTGGGGAAAAAAAAGTTTTAGAACAGCTGCCTAATCATTTATTTCTGTGGGCTTTCAAGATGTGCTTAATTTATCCAGACTCAGACTCCAGGTACTTCATGATAATAAGTCTAAGAGACTATGCATTATTCAATAGATTGACCTATATGCAAATGAACAGAGCATAAACATTTTAACATAAAAGTGCTTTACCTTATATCACAGTACACTGTGAAACCACTAAAACTGTACCTCTGAAGTGCAGAACATAATATTGGCTTTAATGAATTTGTTTGAGTGGCTTTTTGAAACAATGCAATCTCATGGATCAATCTGCAGTCTGAGAATTAGAAACTCTGGATTTCTAATCCTGGTTCTGGCCTTTTACCACAAGAAAATCATAGCCCTTTTGAGTTTAGCTTTCTTTTGCTTATTAAAATTATAGATTATATTATTGCAAAGCATTCTTGAAAATACTGGTTAAGGCACCTATGTGTTTAATTTATGTATGTGAAAGATTGGAACGCATATTTCTACATGTATGTGTCTACTTCAAAACGTATTATATACTCATATTACTTCATATATATACTTTATAGTGATATTACATTATACATATAGGTATAATTTCTTTATAAATCAAAATGGATGCTTTCATAGTGAATGTTCTCTAGTGTTTTTTTACAGATGTAAATTTACATGTTTAGCACATTTTTTTTCTCAGTCACAGCTGTACTGTATGTTAATGAAGGATTTCCTTGAATAGCAGGATGAAAATAAGGACAAAGGATTGTATATTTTTCCTATTTAATGAAAGATAGAAAATTAAGGGGCCTTCCCCAGAACTTTGCTGAGATCGCATACAAAAATCTGCTTTTTCCTGCTCATTTCCTTAATTATTTCTGAATATATTATTAGGAAACTGTTGTATTTGTCCTCATTTTTACGGCAACTCAACTTGATTGAGGGTAATTTTTTGTTGGGTTTTTTTTTTTTAAACTAATTTTAACCTTTTTCCCTAATAGGCTGTGTAGAATTTTCTTTAACAAAGGACATGGTTTAAAAGATGCCAAGAAACCTTCCTTCTCCTCATAACATGTTGAAAAATATAGGTAATCATGTTATACAACATTGAGCACAATTATATTCTGAAGGTCAGAGAAGTATATATAGCACTTCAAGTTCAGCAGAAAGTACATCTGGTGATACATCTCTCCCAGTCACTTTCATCTCAATAAACCCTTCTAAAAAGCTAGAAAATGATAGGCATCTGCAGAGATTGCATCATCTCAGCCTATGATAGGTTGAAATCCAGAAATAAGGAACCATAAGTAACTAAAAATTTAAGTCTACATCTTTCGCAAAACAGTGAAACAGATTAGCTAGCTTAGGTTAGGAGGCTATTTTTTTCCCTGGTACATATTGCTTCTTTTGAAAAGTATTGCCATGCTCATCAAAATGTCAGTTGGTTGCAGAGATGTGGACTAAAATAAAACAGTTAGAGCACAAAAGACTGCTTAGCCCATGCACAACGAAGAAAAAAAAGGGAAGGTGCATCAGGGACTCTGGTGATGTCTGGACTTCTGTGTAACCAGAAGAATGTGCTCTTTCGATATTTTGGGGCATGAACACGGTAAAAAGGATGATAATTGCTAGAAGAAAATCCTAATGATTAAAGCATAGGAGACGGGATGTGACAGGCCTTTTAAGAGTCCATTGCAAAATGGCAACGGCGAGGTTTCAAAGCTCTGTGTTCTTTCTATCTCATTTGATATTAATGGGAGTTGCAAGAGCCAGCTCCTTTCAGGAGCAGGTCTCAAATTAGCAGCAGCCTCACTTACTCATAGATAGAAAGCCGGGCACTACTCGTGCTGTTGGCATGCAATGAAAAGGGGTAAAATTGACTCAGGAGTTAGGGATTGTGATCCTCCTTGTATCAAAGGCAGGATGATGAAAGGCAAATTGTTGCTTTAAAAATCCCCCCTAGAAGCTGGTAAAAAAGTGGCAGGAACTGGCATTAGTTTTTCTGAGCCTATAGACCTCAGGTATTTAATTTGCCTTGCTCATATGAAAGCAGATATTAACCTTCCAGATAGTCTCTTCATGACAACTGTCAGTGCATGTATTTCTTAAGACAGAGATCTATTTCCATATTGAGAAATAAACACAGTGTAAAAAGTCCCATAAGAAATGAACCTGAGGAGAGTGGAAAAAAAAAAAGGACTTTATCTAGGTCTTGTATTACATTCCTTGTAAATTGTCTTTCTTTTTGTCTGTTTTAGTCTGTTTTACCTCTTTATACCTTTGTAGCCTTCCAGAACATAACACAGTAACTCACCTTAGCTATTTTCTGGTATTATCTTCCTTGGCATATATCTTCTTTTGTATACACAAATATACAAAAAATATACAAAAAAACCCACGAACAACAAAACAAAACATAAAGAATACAAATTCCAAAAGACTTAAAACACTACTCTTAAAGCGGAACATCTAGACAAGTACTACAATTTATTATTTACTGAAAATTGGATTTGCTTAGTTGTATTTCTGTTTACAACCCTGACTCTCCTCTTTGTTGTCGTAAAAGGTCTCAATCGGTCACAAAATCATCATCTGCAGTTTCATTTAGTGCCTGGTACGACCTGAGCACTCAGGTCGACGTACTTCAAGGTGGGCTCCGATGTTCCATCCATCAAGAGAAATATTTTGATGCATAAACACTTACTGATTCATCTGGCTTTTTTTAAGGGTTTATAAATACTGTGGCTGTTCCCTAAACAAAACCAGCACTAGAGCATTGTTATTGCCATAAGCACTCTGGTTACAAACCCATCTGTCCATGTCTGCATTTTTATGTGTCTGGATTCTTTCTTCCAGGCATTATATGTACCATTACCAGTTATGCTTAATAAATTATCTTTCTTTAAAACTACCATCAAGTTTCTGGTTTGCTGCTGTTAACAAAACATAAGAAGGAACAAGCAAATTTAAGTTCCAGCCTTATTAGTGCATACCTTTTATGCTTTTTATAGGATTTTTATTTTAATTTTATAAAACTGAAATAAACATCTCTTTGGATAAGAAGCAAAACCTGTAGCCTTGTTGCTCAGGGATAGTAAATAATAAGATTCTTATATAAAAGAGAAAAGGATTCAAGATTTAAAATGCCTCCAGAAACCTCTGCTCTGCTTACAAATTCAGCCCCCGCACTGCAGTCCTCTAATGAAAAATAATAAATTTTGTAGGGACTTCTACCTCCGACAAAAATCCCTAATGGAAAAGAAACAAATATCAACACAATCCTTCCTGCTGCCCACGTGTTTAAGTGAACACTCTTCACCTGTGGTAAGGTTCATACAAGTCTTTAGTATTCATTGAGATAAACTGCTTTTCTCCCCAAAGCTCCGAGTTAATGGTTTGTTCATTTCGGATCCCCAGCTGAAAAGCTTAAAGCATGTGCTGGATATTTGAGCTACATCTCTCTTACCTTACACCTAAAAGAAGTCCAGAGTTGCACCTTTTGCAATTTCTCTCAAACAATTATGTGTTACCAGTCTTCATTTTTATCAAGGATGTCAGGCACGGTAATTTGTGTTCTTTTTCCCCTTTCACTAGTCTGAAAAGCTTTGCATCACTGAGATGTTGGCTACGGTATGAAAAACAAAAGTGGAAAAATGTGAAGCTCATAGCCCGTTGAATGTGTCATTCAGCAGATGAAACTTATGAATGTCAATCATGCAGCTTTGTTGTTTCCAGACACATTCCATATAATGACTGTTTATACTTAGCTGCAAGTACACCTTTTAAAGATGATTTTAAAAAAGAGACACATTTTATAGAAACCTGCAAGAACAGCAATTATATTACTGAAAAATCAATTCCTTTTGCAAAGTTTGATCATGGATTAGTAAAAATGTTGCTGAGTGGAGGAATTCGAACTACTGAAAGTTTAGTTTGCATGGGAATACAAATTACAAGTGTTTGCTCAAAACTCACTTGGTACGTCATTCAGCAAGTCCAACCCAGTAAGTAAATTCAACACGCAATTCTACTGACATATCCTCTCTTGAGTTGAGAACATAGAGTTGGAGTTTCTGTGCACGCTTACATGAAACAGATTAAAGAGATGAAGTCAGGGTTCCGCCACTCGGAGAGCTGAGCATTTAGACTCTGAGAAAATCTGATGGGAGATTGGATTAGTCAGTAGGTGATTTTTACAAATTAAAAAAAAAAATTAGTTGAAGTTTTGGAGGCTCCTGGCAGATGTGTTTTCCAATTCTGTTCCCATACCACTGATATGTATTAGTTTAGTTCAAAAAGAAAATCTGGATCTCTATGTTTCATACTGACTGTCTGGCTTTTCCCCAGCCTAGAGGCGTACGTTTTCTTCTTGAGGAAACCAGATCTCAAGGATGGGACCTTGTGTGCTGGGGATGTTTTTGAATACAGGAAATGCAGCCGTGTCCTGAGGAGCCAGGAACAGCGCAGGTGCAAAGCTCAGACATAGCTATAGGTACTGAAATGCTATGGACGCGCAGAAACCTGGTATCATTAGTTCACCTTCCACACATCACTTGTCTTTCCTCCTCTCTTTCCCTGTACACTTCCTCTGCCCCAAACCCTGCCGTTTTTGTGTTTCTGCAAGTAATCTTGAAAGAACCTGTAACTCTGGAACACTGGTTAGGCAATTATTTTGTCTATCTTTAATTATATTCATGAAAATCGTGTGAACAGAAAGAGAAATTAAAGAACTTTTGGGTACAGACCTGTACTTTTGACCATTTAAAAAAATATATTACATTATTTCTGTGAAAATACAGACAGGTTAAGCCTTTATGACTCAGTTCCTCCGATGGTCTCGTATGATGTTGGTACAGTTAAGAGAGGTAGGACTGGAGGAAATGAGAAGCTGTAAGCACTGCCTTCTCCCTCTCTCTTATCTCATTTCATAACTTAAACCAAATCATCTGTCTACCCTGTTGCTCACTAATGAGTCTGTACACCACATACTTACTGCTGTCCCTAAGCCCTGAGGCATGATCTATTCGCAGACTGTGAGGAAAGCCGGCAGCTCTCAACCATCCACACCACCCCAGGACTGTTGTACCTCCAAAGAAACAGTGGGCTGCCCTGCCTGCATTTTCTACACTTAGGGCTGGAGAACAGGCTTTATTTTTTTCTTACTGGAAGTAATGTCTAAAGTGCAAATATATTCAAGGACATAAATTTTACAGTGTTATACACATACACAGCAGATTCGCTGGGTATTGCTTTTTTCTTTTTTCTAATTTACTTTTTTCTAATTTACTTTTTTTTTTTTTACTGTGTTAAACTTGGAACTTCTGTAGGAAACTCTACCACTTGCTTGCTGTTCCCGTGTTCTCATCCATCACTGAATGAAATGGAAGAGCCTCTGTAGCTGGTGGGGATACCTATTTCTTAAGGCAGCATCTGAGCATTAGTTCCACTAGAAGTAATGGAGCAAGGAAACTTCAGAGAAGATTGGGTAAGCTCCAAATATCACTAATGTGGGCAATAGTCAAAACATTTTGTGAGCTTGATGCCTCACAAACAGAAGTTGTGTGAGTTTAAAGACTGAAACTTCGAACGTGTTTACCAAAGGTCACATAAGAAGGTACAAATTTGTATTGGGAGGCACTGTTGTTTTTTTTTTTTTTAATAGATTCCAGGTTACATGTCTCGAATGATACCTTTTCCTGATATACACGTATACAGAAGGTGAAGTTTACAAAATATCAAGTGGACTATATTGGTGTGGGACAGGAGGAAAAATACAAATAGAAGAAAAAATAAAGGAATAAATCTTCAATAAAATATTGTACTGGAGCTAGAAAACTTACCATTTACTTAATCAAGGCATAAATCAGGAGTAAACTGATCTACTCTTCTTTTTCAGAGTCTATGTAATTTTTGCACCATATTGATAACATTTTTAACGAGCAATATAAGAAGAAATAGGTTTAAAAAAAAAAAAAAAAGAAAAAGCAGAGAAGCAGTACCTAAAGAGAGATGATCCTTCTGCTTTCAATCCTGGTTGTCTGTATAGGAAATTACTGTTATTTCAGGAACAGGGATGAGGAAAGTTAAGTTTGATTATAGTTCTTAATCAACAAAGCATCTGGCTGTAAAAGGGCTTAAAAGAACACTTTCTTAAAAAGGGCTTAAAAGAACACAACTAGGGATCTGACGCAGGAGAAGAAGATAGGTTGCATGAAAGAAGAAAGAAGAGTGGAAAAGGCATGAAAGAGAAGATAAGATGAAGGGAGGGAAGCAGAAGCCAAGGAGGAAAAGTCAAGCAAGAACTGCTCCAATATACGTGACTGAAAGGCGAAAAAATAGGAAGACTGTAGAGGAAACTGAACCAGAAAGGTATCAAAGGTATCAACACAAAGGCGTGCAGCAAGGGTAGCAGAGTAAGGGATTTAGCAGATAATTGTCTTTTCCACATTTGAAACAAGCCACACAATAACAGTGAAGGCAAAAGGTACTGAATTATCTTTAACTGCAACATAAAATGATGATTTTTAATAATTTTTTGCCTTTTAGTTCATGGTAGTTTCGAAAAAAAGTAAGCACATAAAAAATCTGCCCTCTTTCTTTTGATTGTAGGACTAGATCCTGAAGCATCTTCAGTGCTGGCTTCAAAATACTTACAAGAGGCAGCTTGCCATCACATCACCACAGTTTGAGAAATTCCCTTTCCTTACTTTGCATGGTCATAATGCTCAAGTCAGTCCTCATTGCCCTATGAAAAGTGGGACCTTCTTCCTTCTTACTGTTTATATAGAATAAACATACACAAGAGTATAAGATACTTAGATAATTTTGAGAAGAGGTGTATGGACACTTTTGATGAGGGAACTGTTTAATCACTAATATTAACAGCTATCAAACACGTGAAAGATTTTAGCAGAGGCGAACCGAGCCCCTTGAGAGGTTTTCCTAGCAGGGAGTTCACACTATTAGATTTAATTCATACTATGGGTGTGTGAATTACATATTTTTTTTCCTACTAGTTGGATAATAATGCAATAAAACTTTCTGATGTGTTAATGTGTCAGATTGGAGTGTGTTGAACTGGGTGATGAGAATGATTTAATAACATATTTGCCAATAGTGAAGTTGGCCTGCCTGAAACCAATGATTTGAAAACACAGTAAAGGCAATAGACCATTAATGATGATGGAATGATGTAACTGAACTGATTGAATAGGATTTTGTGAGGGATGTTAATATAGAGATATAATTTACACAGATTAGATTGTTTGAGCTCTCAGAGAGCACTTTCATTTTTAGGAGATGTCCTCATGAATTTTTTCAAGATCTTGTTTGTCATGTTTTTGTGAAATGTTAAGATAGTATGCACAGCAAGCTAGCAAAATATTGCTTTGCAAAGCACAGCATTAATTCTAGTCACAAAAGGATGCTAACTATGACCACTGATTGCTTTTGAAATATGTCTAAATCTTCTTGTAATGACTTCATTCAGTTAGTCAAAATAACAAATATTAGTCAGGCTGCATGAAGATAATCTCAGTTTAATCTGTCAGTTGGTCATTTAAATAATTCTACTTTTGATTCAACAAGTTATTTTATTTTAATTCACTTCACCTTATTTCTCCCTTCGGCAATTATTTTTAACTGACAAGGAAGAGCACTGGCAAGTGTTATATATATAAAAAAAACCATGCACAGCAGTTGTTTTCCAACCTGTTTCTTATGCCAGTTGTATTGCAAGAAAAGGAACTGTTATCCTTACGAAGGTATGCCAAAATGTACTTTTTACCATGTTCACCAGCTTTTTCCACCTACAATGAAACTTAATATTTTCCAGAGAAAAAATAGAGCGCCTTAGGTATTTTTTCTTTCCTCTGTATTAGGATACGATAAGCAGAACTGTCCTGCTGAGGAAATTCATGCTGGCTTCAGGGGAGTAGCCTGGGAGCAGACGAATGGCACCGGGGAGCCAGCAGCTGTTGTACTTTCTACACGAACGATAACTACTTCCCAACCTGATCCCAACCAGGTGGAGAGAGTAGAAAGGAAACAAAGCTGCCAGCAAGCCAGGCACAAGCAATACAAGTCCTCAGAGAAAAGGTCTCTTTTGCCGCAGGAGGGAGGCAAGCTTCCTGGATGTTTTTAACAGGCAGATCTTGCATCCCAGACTTGTTATCTCTGCCTGTTGAGCAGCATGAATATCACCATTAAGGTAAGAGTCTCCAGTTTTGCTGGAAATGTTACTTGTTTGATACTTTTACCATCATATATACTCATGGTTTATCAAACAGATACAGATAACAAGAATAAAAAGTAATATCTACATCTACACAGTTAATTTTAAAATAGGCTTAAAATTCAGTTATTTAAAGGCTCAAACACCCATAGCACATGATTAGAAATTAAGAAGGTGATTCCTGTTTCTTGATGTGACTCTTAAGTAACCCAACTGCAGCATAAGACTTACCTGCATTTAAAAATAACCATTATTTCCAAGCAGAAAGCAAATACCTCTCTCTGAAGTTAGAGGACCATATGACAAAGGCTAAGTCAGCTCAGAAACTTTAGTTAAAACTTCTCATCCAGGTGGAAAGAAAGCAAAAGAACAAGATGATCTGGTGGCACAGAGACATAAACTTCAAACATGAAACGGGACTTTGAACATGAGAGTTTCTTTAAGAAGGATGTAGAAGACAAGAGGTTTCACAATGTAAAATCTGGAAAGCAAGTCCTGAAAATGAACACGGGGATAAACTTTTCACTTTTTAAGCAATTGTGGAAAAGTTGCATTTGAAATACTTGTAGGGTGAGAAAGCTTTTTGTAAAATGTTGAAGCCACATGAACATAAATTAGAAATAAATTACCCATATATTACACATTTTATCACCAATAACTACCATTTTAACAGTCCACCAAACCTGTAGTGCATTCTGGGTTGAGGAATATTTTTGAACCCATATCGAACTTATTTTTTCTTTCTAAAACTGATACTCTATTTCAATTCAGGAAAGACCATCAGTTTTGGATCTCTTGTAGTCATAAAATTTATGAACCACAATAAAATGTTTCAGTTGAACAACTCAGTTACTGCAAGTGTATTTAGTTTCCTTTGTTTTGTTAAGCTAGCTTTTATGTCATGTTTCAGCTCAATAATTTCTTAGAGATTTCAGATATACATGTGGAGAAAAATTGCATATATTTTGATGGACTTCTTTTCTTACACCAGAACCATAGCATTATCCTTTTCCAGAAAGGATGACAAAAATGAATATAATCCATTGCTTGTTACAATTACAGCTAGCTACTCTAATTGCAATATTAAAAATTCCCTTATAAGCATCTCGATGTTAAAAGTACCTTCATCATAACTTTCATTATTATGCCTTAGAGGAATAAATATTCAAGAAACTGCAACCAGATTATTAACCAGAACTTAAACAAAACAATTTGTTAATGCAACCAGATGAATGAACCAAATGTCAAGCAAAAGAAGTGAGGCAAACACAGTACCCTGAAGGTCAACAGGTCTCGGGAGGACTGTTACAGAGAGTAAGTTTTCACTTAGTAACCAAAGAGAATTTTCTATTTCAGAGTTTTATCTCAGTGGTTTGAAACAATATCAACTCAGTGTCTGTATTTTGTTGGACCTGACAAATTTTTCTTCTAACAAAATGATTTGAAACTAGAGTTTGATTCTAGAGTATTTTCATTGAAATGAAAATTGAAAATATGAACTAAAATGCTCATAAATTGTTATATTGTCAAAAACACCTGCATAGCATTGACAATGAGCCAGACAAAACTACATTATGTTATCTTAGGAATGTGAATTTACCGTATAAACTGGAATTTGTTTTACTCATACTTCTTCAAGAAATGATGAAGCTGAGAATATTTTAGACCAGATTAGAATTACAAAAATGAGCTTCAGAGCGCAGCTAAGTCCCCAGTCTGGGGTATATAATACTTCAGAGCATGCTTTGTGGTAAGGAATTATGTTTGTTATGATGAAGACGATAAGAAACCCTTTGTTGTACTAGTTTGTTTTTCTCCCTCTCCTTCCCATTTTATTTGTTTGCCAAAACTAGAATAAAGAAAGAGTTTTGTTTTGAAGTCAAATCAAACTGCTGTTTCTCATCCAATTTCCTTTTCTGACTTCTTTATTAAATTTATTAAATAACAAATTATTTCCTCAGTAAAATAGTTTTCGATCTCAAAGAAAGAAACAAAGACTGTATTTTCTTTAGAGACGAGACGGGATGGACTGTAAATTCTTGAAAGAAATTAATTTTTGGGATAATAGATTTAGTTTTACATGGAAAGTAAATGTAGATGCAAAGTGGTGAAGGGAAAGGGAAATAAGACTGTGATCAAACATTTCCAGAGTAGAGTGCAATGTTGTATGAAGAAATTAATAAATGTCATTTTGTTTGTATAAAATTAAAATGTAAATATCAAAAAATGCCATTATAAGTAGTAAAAAGTATTTTTTTTTCTTCACAGTAACATAACAGATTAGATTTTGCTGCCATTTTTTCACTTACTGCACAATCAGTTTATAGTATTTTGCACTACTGCCATCACTGATATGATTCTTGTCTCTGAAAGTGGCAGCAAAATTGAGCAGATCGCTCACCTAGTACTGTCACCGGCAAAACAGACTCGACTTGGGGAAATTAATTTAATTTATTACCAATCCAATCAGAGTAGGGTAATGAAAAAATAAAAGCTAAACTTAAAACACCTTACCTCCACCCCTCCCTTCTTCCCAGGCTCAACTTCGCTCCCCATTTCTCTCCCTTGCCCCGAGCAGCACAGGGGGACGGGTAATGGGGGTTGTGGTCAGTTCATCATACCTTGTCTCTGCTGCTCCTTCCTCCTCAGGGGGAGGACTCCTCACACTCTGCCCCTGCTCCAGCATGGTGTCCCTCCCATGGAAGACATTCCTCCACCAACTTCTCTAGCATGAGTCCTTCCTGCAGTCCACAGTTCTTTATGAACTGCTCCAGTCTGGGTCCCTTCCATGGGGTCACAAGTCCTGCCAGCAAACCTGCTCCAGTGTGGGCTCCTCTCTCCATGGGGCCACGGGTCCTGCCAGGAGCCTGTTCCAGCTTGGGCTCTCCACAGGGTCACAGCATCCTTTGGGCATCCATGTGCTCCAGTGTGGGGCTGCAGGTGGAGATCTACTCCACCATGGACCTTCATGGGCTGCTGGTGAACAACCTGCCTTGCCGTGGTCTTCACCACAGGCTGCAGGGGAACCTCAGCTCCAGCGCCTGGAGCACTTCCTCCCCTCCTGCTTCACTGACCTTGGTGTCTGCAGAGCTGTTCCTTTCCCATATTCTCACTCCTCTGTCTGGCTGCTGTTCCTCAGCAGGTTTTTTTTCCCCTTCTTAACTGCGTTATCCCAGAGGCACTACCACCATTGCTGATGGGCTCAGACTTGGACACTGATGGGTCCGTTCTGGAGATGGCTGGCATTGGCTGTGTCAGACGTGGGGGAAGCTTCTGTCAGCTTCTCACAGAAGCCACCTCTATAGTCCCCCTGCTACCAAAACCTTGCCATGCAAACCCAAAACACTACTTTTGCAATAGATTTTATGTAGTATATAGCAGACACCTTGATCTATGATTAAGTATGAAAGGTAACAAAATCCATACTTTAAAGTCAGTCAGTAATGGCATTACTGTAATAAGCTATTGGTTCTACAGTATAAGCTCTGAGATCCTAATTCCTTTAAAAGACATTAATTTTACTTCATTGATACTCTTTGGACTTCAGTAGATTTTTCTTTTTTATTTACACTAATATGAAAAAAGTCAATTCTGGAATGAACCTAGTGTGCAAGTCATTGACTAAAAGATTAATCATCTTCTTCAGATTCTTCCACTGATTGAAACTAAAAAATAAAGAGATCATAAACAAAAGAATGCTCAATAAAAACCTGAACATTATGGCTAATACGATAGGAACAGCAGTAAGCCAGCAGTACTATCCTAAATTATTTGATTTCCAAATATCTAAAAGGAAATGCCAGAGAAATACAAAAAGCAAGATAGGTTTTTTAAAGAATCAAAACTTGAAAAAAACAAAAGAGTTTGATGCATGTAGTATTTAGTGAGAAGTTATCAGAGGATTATCGAAATATGTACAAGCTTCTACATTTTATTCTATAGATGTTTCCCTTTAAATAAAAACAGATTTTAAGTTGCTTGGATTTGTTTACTTGAAATGATAAATTATTTAACCCAGATATTGGGTTTAGAGGATGTTTTCACTGTGAGTTACGTTTCAAAAAGTAAAATGTCAAAAATTCAAATTTCAGACATAAATACTTATTTTTGAAAAAGAGATGAAATAAAAGGAACAAGGCCGATGGTTATTTTGGGTCTCATGTACCAATATAACTGTTTTAAACATGCATTCAACTATAATGAGATTATATTTCAGCAGGATAGTTTCAGAAAATTGCTAGTTGTTATTTTAAGTTAACAGGGAAACCATTAGAAAGAATGCTACAATTAAAAGGTTAAGATGTTCTTCACTTCCCTTTGAAGTAAATATTTGAAAAGTAAATATTTTCTTATGTGAAACTCCAGTTGTATTCATGATCTAGGTAACTATTTTTCTATTCTATTGTATTCTATTCTATTCTATTCTATTTTTATTTTATTTTATTTTATTTTATTTTATTTTATTTTATTTTATATTATTTTATTTTATTTTATTTTATTTTATTAACAGAAAATGTGACCACTTGTTAGACTTTCAAAATACTTGAAGGTCTAGCATTATTACAAAGCTTTGATACAGAAACTCTACACATAAAATACTACTAATACTCTTTGCTGTCATCCTAGTTTTAATTTCAGTTAAAAAAATTCAGAAAGCTTTACTCTTCCTTTCTAAAAATTTCTCATACTTATGTGCTATAGGTCCAAAATTAGGCTAATACACTTTCAAAAAGAGTTAGTGAACACATACCTCTAACTTAGAGTTCAGCATGGGGTTAAAAAGTTTTTGCTTTTCGAAGACTGTATGCAATGGAGGTGCCAAGAAAGGGAAGAGCAAATGTATGTGAATATTAGTTATAAATACTATTTAACTTAGCACTGATCGACAGACTGTATCTGATAATTTTTCGGTTCGGAAGCTGAGCTTCCATGTGGTCTGAAAGCTACAAGGAGTGCCAAGAGTGGGTTGGCCGTTGCTTTACGCTGACTCCAGAAGTGAACAAGAGGAGATTAAGCTCTTTTCTCCAATGGTTCTGACTCTTGTTCCCTGCAACATGGTCCATGTTGCCCAAATTTGATATGAAAAGATTTGACTTAAATAGATCTTTTATAACAAATTGGAAGATGCTTCCCAGAATGAATTAGGTGTTTATTTGTATACTGAGGATTTAGTACTTTTACTGCTGAATCAATGTTTTTCACGCAAGTGAAAACTAAACTTCATGCTTACATGCATATAGACAGCTACCTTCTTGCACAGATCACTTTTCTAAAATTTCATGTTGTATGTAGATATTCTATTTGATGTAATCTACCTTTGCCACCTCGCACCAACAGCTTAGAGGATGACTAATTCTTGTGTAAGATTAGAAAATACGAGATTTCTTTTCACGTCTCTGTTCACAGCTTGGCAGCCCTGGCCACATTTATGTTTATCTCAAAACTACCTCTTAAAATACACAGAATATCAAATCGTGGTAAGTATACATACTGCTGCTCTTCATTATGTTCCATTCATGTGGCACATGCAAATAGAAAATATGATCAACAATAATACCGCAGACTTTAAATCCCCATATTAATCCTATAGGTCTCGATCTACACGTTTCCGTTTCAAGACCTGCAGTTTGTATCCAAAGTCCTCTACATTTCTGGAATGAGAAACAAGCAGAGGGGCAGTATAGGTCCTACAAAGATCCGATTTCATACAAAGAACGCAGGAAGCAGTACATGTACGAAACTGGGATTGATTCTGAAGTTGCAAACCTAATCCATTTTCTCTGAGAGGTAAGAAAGAGGCTTAATGAGTCTATCTCTGCCTCTTCCAGAACAAGAGGAAGAAGATGTGTTTCCATGTTTGCAAAAATCACAACAAGGAGAAAAAATAAGGAACTGTTTGTCACTAAATGCAGCCATTTGACAGCAGTATCAGGCTGTATAATGAAGCCTACTCATTTAAATTGTTCTTCCTCCTGTAGTATTGCCATAATATTGCAGCCTTATGGAGACATATCGGGACTTATACACCAAAGCTGGCCTTTTGCAGCACCTCCGAGAGAAAATGTAGTGATTCAGCTCTTAAAGCAAGAGCTACTCTTTCTGTAAATTTAGTTCATTAGTAAAACATTGCACTATCAAATATGGGCATTCCTTGCATTTTAAACAAAAATGTATTTCTGTCCCATCGTTTAGTAAATTCTGTGAAAATGCACTTGAGCAAATAGTAACATTCTTCTAAAGCTTTCAGTTGGAGTGGAGATTAAAAAAAACCTGGGTGTTATCCCAAATGCACACTTCCCCCTGCGGTTAACCTAACCTGTGATGATAGCTCTTCCATTTAATTTTTTGTGACCTTAGAGTTCGTTCAGGCACACACCAGCTCAGAGCGTTATTGAGCATATCCATGGAACATGCTTTGATATTGGTTAAAAAGTCCTGTCTTAGGGCCAGGATTTCTAAACTGAAGGCCTGAAAGACCTTCTGCAAGAAAAAAAAATCTATAAGAAAGAGGGCTTCTGAAGATCCACATTTTTTTCATGCCATTAATGTGCCTGTGTGAACAAACAAAATGTATCAATGCACAAACATTTAATTATATTCACCTTATTTGGACATACCTTCACAATCATTTAGCCGCAGAAGGAAGTGCTTAAATGAATATGGACCATACGACCTGCTTAATAAAACAGAAAGAAAAAGAATATCATGGCTTCTTGGCAAAGAATGTAATAGCATGCTATTCTAAAAGTCTTGGCTAATAATACTAAAAATACTGGCATAACTGGTATACATCACATGAAAAATGTTAAGAAAAAGATATTCCTTGAGTCTTTTTGTCCTTTCTGCAAATTAAGAGGGCACATTCTCATATATATGTAAAACAAATATAAGTCCACTGAAGTCAAGTCTTCGAATCCTCTAGACTAACTGGCATAACTGACTGAAGAGTAGCCTGAAAGGTACCTAAAATATCCTTATACAAAGGATCGTTAGTTAGCATTTGAATAAATTCATGCAGATGGAGTTTAACTGTACTGTTGATCTGTACTGTTGCTTTTAAATTATTCTTGAGGTTGTTTTTTCAGAAATATTCAGGAAAGACTGTATTGCTGTTGAAATGTCTTAAGAATCTGAAAATGCGATTGGAGGTGTTTGGAAACTATAATAACTTCCAAGCATTTACTATCTGTTGTGAAATAAGTTTATCAATGTGGATTTCAGGAAAGTGATGAGCAGGGATCATCTTGTTATTATATTGTCAAAGAAAGCATATATACCATGTTTTCTTATTTCAGTTTTTTTTTCTGTTCGGGGTTTTTTTTATATATTTGAGTTGGTTTCTTAGTAATTATTAACCACTGTCTGTTTATCACTATTTCTCATGCGATAACAACATTTGATTCTCCACAATTTTACAAATAGATAGAGGTCTTACATGTTATTACACTTTTCAAGTTTTACAGAAATAGGAAGGAGATAAGGGAAGATGGACTGCAAATACTTTAGCTGTGAAGAAAGCTGAGCTCATGTACTGCTGGAAATGAGAGAAAAGGAGACCATATAATTGCGTGACCCAAGAGTAAAACTTCAGTCGCACTTTGCGACTGCTTAGACATGAAAATCAATCAGCTGCAGTACCTCTGTCCTCAGGAAAGCAGGGTTCATTATACCTAGCTTTTGGAGAACATTAATTCTCTGTAAGTGGGATTTACTGGCTGCACCTGTACTAATAAATAAAAAAGGTCAAGACTTTTTCTCTGTCCATAAGGGAAAAATTGCACAGGTCTCATCCATACAATTAAAATTTTTTTCCTCACAAAACTTGCCCATGTTCATAGCATGTAATGGGACTACCCTGTGCTGTGCCTTCACCTGTGCCCAGGAAAAGCTTGGGAGAGAGCTGACTGGCATGGAGCAAAGCTGCATCAGAACCCATGTCAACGATTTAATGAAATACACAAGCGCATGCTAGCAACTGAGCTGTGTTCTAGACCTTTTCTGTATACTGGTATATAGATTATACCACTGTGTCATCATCCCAACTTTAGTTATCTTAACATATTTCTTACTTTTGTATGTTCTATCCCTTCTATAGTAGAATAAAATTAATAACTTGGTGTAAAACTTGTTGCCTATAACTCTCCAGTGTTACAAGAAGCCTAAGGTTTTGAACACTACCCTGTTGACTAACACTTTTAAGCTTCCTTAAATCAAAGTTGGTAGCATCTTCCTTCCTTACTGTTTTCTGAGCATCGACAAAGCACTTCTGTTGTTCCCTCTTCAGCTTCCCGGAAAATGCTTGAAGCTTAGAGACAGATCCTTCCCTCCAATATGCTTTTTCCCATGAATTATAGACTTGCTCTGATTTCCTTCTTTCAAGTGAGATCCAGCTGGCTATATCTAATTAAGTGTAACTTTCGCTTTTTCATGCTTTCCACCTTGTAGCTATAAAAGCCCCTTTTGACACTCCTTATTTCAAACCCACCAAAAGTCTGTGATCAGTAGCAGTAATTTTCCCTGTTTTGATGGTATGGCATTAATATTTTATTTTTTTTGGCTTGCATTTGGAAAAGTTTTGTTTTGCAATTCCACACCAAGCAAGAAGGTCAGCTCAACTGTTTTCACCAGCCTTTAGGTACCACTTTGTTCTACGGCTTTTCCATGTCCGTGCTCGGTCGTTCAGGTTTAAAGGTTTTCAGTTCTGGCTCATCAGCTAAGCCCACAAAAAGAGAGTCTCTAAGCTTATTGTTAAGTCATGCCTCACTAAACAATACAGCATCCTACAACTTCATAATGGCATGCTGATGAACTGTGTGCTGCTGAGTTCCCTGAATTGCAGCAATTACTGTGGTGTCAAAGGGAGTCCTGAGGTTTCCAGAGGTGAGCTCATTTGCACAATTCTCTGTCCAAGTCCAATTTTAGAAGGTTCCAGATGTGGAAGCATGGCCAGTCAGTCAGGCTTCCCCTCCCACTGAAAGCAAAGAGACTACTCCTGTCTTATAACGTTGTTTTTTGAGTTAAATTTGATTTTAAAGATGTTACCAATTGCTTACACAGTCTGCAGTATGTGCATAGGGATTCTTCCACTAAAATCAATCAGATGTTTAAAACCAAGTATTTGTGGTTTTGTTTGCTCACGTCCCTCAAAACTTGTGAAATGGGCACCCCACTTCATGCAAGTAAGAATGGTATTAGCAGAGTTTGTGATACATATAGTCTATTTACATAGTAGATATATTTTAAAATAGGCCACAATGTACATCTAACTTATATATAGTTATAGTTGATATAATGGGATTATATATAGATGATTAGTTGTGCATCTGAATCATTTTGCGGTGCCATGCACAGATGATAAAGTAAGAGGGATTCAGATTACTCAATTTTTCCTTTAAGAAGCACCTTTTCTAAGCCATAAATACACGGTTTAGGAGTAATTGATTTTCTCTGGTAGGGTGCATGGCTTACATCCTAGCAGCAGAAAAGCAGTGTTAAACCGTCAGTTATGCTAAATATCAGTTTCCATACCACAGTAGTATTTCCTCTTCTTGACAAGATGGCTTTAATCAATAAATCAGTAATTTTGCTTTGATCTGCATTTATCAACCTTCTTTTACTTTGTCTTTATTTAACTTACCATACACTAGCAATCTGAATTCAGCTCTGATATATTTATTTATTTATTTTTAACCACACTTTAGATAATGTTTTACTGGAGAATTTTTTATACAGCAGATGCTTTTCCTGCTGTGTGTTGATTAATCATATTTCATATTATCTGCTTCTCCAAAGCATTTCACACTTTGTGCTGAATAGATACAGTACGTCATAAACTACATTACTGGTACTCAGATGTCTTTCTTTTACTAGCTATATTATTAACACTTCCATTTGCATTTCTGCACTTATAGCTGCCATTATGAATACGTTTGCTGTTTTCATAGTAGTGCTTTCCTTGTTGATTTGGTAGCATTTTATTTCAACAAGTTCAGATTACCCTAGAAGTTTCTAGTTTAACGGCCTTTATCTAATCATTGTAAATTGTAATATAGCCTGTCATTTGTAAACATACAGCTTCAGCGATCCCTAAACATGGGCATTTAGTATATTCTTTTTTATGCCTTAATATTTGTATCCTTTAATAATTTTCATTTACCTCATTTTTTAATATTATCAGATTTAGTAGTTTAGTTTTACTGGTTTTTCTTTTTAAAATGCCTGGATATGCCAAAGAATCAACTAATATCTGATATTTAAGGGGGTCTTAACATGTTTGTCTAGCAAATAAGTAGAAATACTTCATTTGTTTAAATCTTGACAGAAATTTTTGTGAGCTTGAGATACTCAATGCAAAATACCTGTGGGATTTTTATTTCTGCTATTGCTTATCCTGTCAGCTCTTTTTAGTCAGAAAGGTTAAAAGGTTGCTTGTTTGGCAAAATTAATTTTAAACACTTACTTATTATTTATCCATGGGTGAGTCTCCTTCACTTTCAAATCTGCAGGGTCTCAGTTTCTTACATTCTCTGGGTTCTGATCTAAAGCTGTTATATCAAGAACAATGTTTTCATATCTTTCAATAGAGTTTGGCTTGGAAAGTAACCGTAGGTTTCTCTTTGTTGTTCATATTATTCTCAGGAAAAGCATGAGAAGCCTTATTTCTGCAGAAAGGGGGAGAAGGTTCTTGTTTGTCTTTGTTTGCTGGCTTTTGTAAAACAGCACCTGATTGCATGTATTTCACTGGAATAGTAACATATCATTTTTCATTGTGGTACGTGTTGTTTGTTGAGTTTTTGGTGCCTCATTTGACATGATAGTATGAACCAATCTAATGCTTGTCGAGGAAAAGCAGTCTTTGGAATGCAACAGTCTTGAATTCAGGTCTCATATAAATAAATATGTGTTTACTAAATTTGCTATAAGTTTTTTCTCTCAGATATTGCCATCAGGTACTTCTATACTCAGAAAGTGAATCATGGTCTTGTGTTTTCCTCCAGACTATTTATAAAAAAAATGTTTACAAATGTACTATCCAATTCTTTTGAACCCTATTACAATCAATACAGCTCTTTGATGGTAATTCCTCACTTGAAGCTGAATTTTGAGACCTATGGCTAGACAAATTTTAACATAAATAATATGTGATAAATGAGGGGTTTTAAAAAATATTTTAGAATTTAATGAAATATAAATTTTGACATTTCTAAGTTAAATGCTTTTCACGGACCTCATTACATCATCAGACAAACCTTCAACTTCATTAAAAATCTTCAATTAGTTTGTTAAAATCTTTTCATCAAACACTTGTTTTGATTGGCATTTGTTCTATGACATGCCTTATATTCTTTATTAATTGTGTCCCAAATCAGTCTCCAATCAAATAGCACTTCTTTCGATTGAAATCATCCCTTTGTTGTTATCCCTTCCTGATTCAGTTATTCCACAATGTTCAGCACCTCTGATTGATTGAAATATTCTACACTATGGACAGTGAAAATCATAGTATGGAAGGTTAATCAGTATGTATGTTCTGGAAGATGATGTTGGTTTTAATAATTGTTTGTCAATACTTTTATTCTGCTCTGTAAAGTTAACACTTTCTGGCAATATGGGACATGAAGCACCAGAAATAGGAAAGCTGGATGTTTATTTTCAATTTATACCAAAAATAGTGTCCCATTTTGCTCCCATTACTGATAATGGGTAACTTTTATCATAAATCCAATCAGCTGATTGCTAAGTTGTCTATCTAGTACTCTCCTGTAATTTCAGTTGGACTCTTCATAATTATTTTCAGCTGCCTGAAAACACAGGCAACAACAACATTGTTTTTATCACGTCTTTATACTGGGATGTGATCAAAAGAAAAATTCAAATAATAATAAGGCTACCTGTATCATTCCAGAATTTATATTTTGATGATAGCATAGTAGAATGATTCATATGGACTACTCTCTAGAAATGCATTATAAACCTTGTTTATTGGCTTCAGCTCTCCTCACGTAAAAAGTAACAAGCTGAGGAAACTCAAGTACTCAGCACCACATCAAATTGAGTGGAGTAACAGGAAAGCTGCTGAGAAACCACCAACCATCACTCTCCAAAAATATTCTGCAATGCTGAACAAAACCTGCCATGTTATGACAGTTGCAGATCCACTCTCTCAGGAAAACAACAGCGTACAATGATTAGGTCAAATAGTGTAGCTTATGGGTGGACGTGAACCAACAAATACACACAGGAAGGATTGTTTTATTTTCAATTGGATTTGGAAAAAAAGGCAATCTCCAAGCAAAAACCGTGCCTCTAGAACTAGGATTTGTTCACCTCAGAGGTCATATTTTATTTCAATTCATTTCTCAGGAGGAGAAAGGAATTAAGGAGGAAAATTAAATTCTGTTTGAATTGTTTCAGGATCATCGCCTAGTGTAAGTGTAAGCTTCGTCCTGAAAATCACTGAGAATAAATGTCTCAGAAGAATAAGCTACGGCAATTTTTACATTGGTCTGTGTCAAAACTCAAGATAATTTACAGTATGAGGTTTAAAGATTTTCTGTAATCAATAAAGAGATTGTTAACATAAGGGAGGCCAAGAAAATCTGTGAAATTCTGTTTTAAAGTTGGTGTTCTGAACATTTCTAGCTTCACAGAACTCTTCACATGCAAAATGTTCACTTACCTTACTGTTTGAAAACTTCCTTATTATCAAAATAACTGAATGTTATTTTGGTTCAGATAGCAGTTTCCACTGCTGCAATCATCTACTGATAGAGCCATTGAAAAGATTGGTCTAGTGGTATCAGTTTTCCATAATCTTTTGTTACTTTATGAATATTTGTGTTTTGGTGTCCGACCAGGTTTTGGTCTTTGTTTCTCAGAATATCACCAAAAGAAAATTATTGAATCTGTCCTTATAAAACAGGTATCTTTCCTTCAAAGGAAGATTTTTTGGTTTTGTTGTTAAAGTTCTTAAATGAACAGCTCAAAGTGATTTGAGCGATTCAGGTTAACCATCAGATCTTTTGGTACTTATCAAAACATTCTTGACCTATTTCTTTTGATAACTTCTCTATGTAGCTGTCTGGACCTTATAAACCTTCATCTAAACAACAATAATCCTTGGGCGAAGATACTTCCTGGAGCCAGTAAAAGGAAACAATCCTGAATATTTTAATCTAATGCTTTAATTTTATTTATTTTCTAATAGGAAAAGGAAGAAAACAAATTTACTTTTCTGCTTTGAAAACTATATAGTCAAAGCTGTTGGCTCTCATCATGTTATAAAATACACAGGAATGTAAAAACGTTATCCCAAATTTGTTAATCCCATATTTGCATTAGAGACTTTATCTTTTGACCTAGGAACAGGCTGATAATTTGTTGGCAAACAGTGTCACAGTATCAAAGATTTCTAAACTCACTTATAAATTAGTAGAGATTCTTCACCTATTCATTTCTAAGTATGACCTAAACCATATTTAGTTAAAATGTCAATTCTTACAGACTGCCCAAATTACTCATCTAAATTTACATCAAATCATCATGAACACTACTCTATTATTCTGTTACCATACCGATAGAGTTATTACAATTGAACCTTGGCCTAGATTACTAACGAAAGATTTTATTCCATTAAATAACCTAAATGATTCTGATACAGCAATACCATTTTTTTTGTAAGCTCATAATTAATTATAAGTAACAGTCTATATACAATAGCACTAGCATGTCCATAATATATTGCTATGTCAAATAAGCATATGCTTAACAAGGCAGGGTTCTTAAGATCTAGTTTTATTGAGGTTTTTTTGCTCTGAAACACTAAGTTACCCTCAAACCATCAGACAATAAGAAGGTGTGCTGTATTCACAAAAGGAACAGATTTCTGCCTAAACCCTAGACAATTTCTTAGGAAACTGAAGAAACCAAAGCCTTCTACTTGAATAAATAGTAGAAATAAGTAACAGCAGTCCTGATACAAAGATCAGACACTACAAGGTCTTTGTGGCAGACGAGTGGTAGAAAATTTTATGTTATTATCAATTTTCTTGCTTTATGAAATACAGTGAAATTATATTGTCACAAGACTTTAAGTTTTCTTGTTGCCAACACAGGAAAAGTTTCCTTTGTTGGAAGGAAAAGCCATTATCTCCACTATCTTTTTAAAGCATTTTCTGCATCTTGGAACAGTTAGCATTAAACCAGCAGTTGTCTAGGTGATTAATTCTTGTTAATCAGGCATAGTAATATCTGTCAGGCTGTCAGCTGCGTCGCTGTTCAAACACAAAATCAAGGGTTATGAAGCTACTGGAAGTATTACAGTCCAGTGTCAAATGTCCTCTCATGGGGGTCTTAGATGTGTTAATGAGGAGAGGGGATAGACTTAATCCCTGCAGGATATTCTACATAAGGGCAGTGGAAGAAAGAGCTGCTGCCTGTCACATCGCACTGTGATCAGCTTGAGAAAAATCTGATGCAGGTGAAGTACTTCACCATCCACTCTTGGCTATAGCTCATTATGAAATCCACTGCTACACTCAAATAATGTATGTTACCCCATCCTGTTTATACCCAGAGGGCAGTAAGTGCTCTTTTATGAGTTCTTCATCTCACTCTCTGTTCAGCTGCTGGTAATATCCAAGTAAATGTGGATCATGTAAGAATTTTGCAATCCACATGATAAGTCCGACCAAGTTACCTGGAACAACACTTTCTCTGTTCACTTACTGTACTTTTCTGAGCTGAAAATAGCTCCTTGATCTACTGGAAAGTTCCAGAAGGAGGAAAAAAACAAAAATAAAAACAAAAAATACCCGAACTAAAACAACCAAAAAAACCCCAACCAGAACATCTTAAATACATAGGTTTGTTCAGTGCAGAAGTGTGTCTTAACTGGTATGTTCAGTAAAGTTCACTGGCACCCTTTACCAACAGCTACTTGAAAGAAATACTGGTTCAGTATATATTCCATTTCTCACTGCCAATAAAAAAGGAATCTCATGTCATGAGGTCTCACATAACTTAGGCAACTGTGATTCATTGGTTTCTCCATTAATACTGGTACTGGAGAAAGCTATTGTTGCCTGCACATGTAACATACACATACATACAAATATAGATATAGTCAAGGTGTGTGAACTCTTGCTGTGGTTGTCAGAAGGTAGGAAGGATGAACAATGTCACAAGAATATTGTGCTTAAATGAGGATGATAGCTACGCATGCCTTAATCCAACCTAATGAAAAGGAATGAATGCGCTGCTGTTTTTTTTTTTAAAAAGAAAGTCATCAGGTGTCATCCACACTCCATTAAGGGCCAATTCTAGCTTTGATTTTGTATGTAAACATTTTCAGGTTTGGCAGTTATTAAAATTAGAAACATAAGACTGGGAAGAATCTCTCCCTCCAAGTCTAGTCTTATATTACAGACAATTGTATCTCATTTTTTTGGTCAGAAACTAATTAAATTACATCTTAAAAATGCAGTAATATCTTGGTGCTTTTCTTCTTTTGGAAACTATTTCAGACCCCTCCTCATTGATATTTTTTTCAACCAAATTCATTCAGTCATTTTGTATTCATTTGCTTTTATATTAACAGCTCCTTCTTTGATTTTGCTTACTTGGAGAACCAAGCATTTTAGTCTACATTATAAGAAACCATGATAAATGGAATAAAAACACAAATACCTTTTCTGTGTGTTCAGATGGGAAAAGGTGCCTCTATGTCGGAGATTAGTTAATAGAATTGTAGCATGCCTGATAAATGCTAGAGGTAGGTTAGCCTTTCCACTGGTGGTTCAGTCTTCTGTGAACACGAGTCTTTTTTTTTTTTTTTTTCTCTCATTAGCTGAGTCCAACCAAGATCTCCACTCTTTGTCCTTCAAAGTATGATGCTGCCTGCCTTCTAGTAACTACTTTTTGTCTTAGTACTATTACCCCTTTACCAAGTTGATGCAGATTTTCCAGTCCTTCTCCATACACTTAAGATTGACATCTCTAACTTATTAGCAAATTTCATCAGAATACACCTCTCTGTTTTCCTGACACGGCATTGATACCAACACCTATACTTAATTTTATTAACTTTTTCCATCTTGAAAGTTTGTCTTTCATCCAAGATCCTGTAACCTCCATTTCGGGTGATGTAGATGTTCCCCAGTATTTATACTAATGCTATCTTTGGTAGACTTCCTGTACATTAAATTTTAAATTTTTATCGAAGTTCACATAGATTAGATCTACTTCATTTACTTTGTCTAGAAAAAGAATATCACATTAGTCTAATGTGGTCTAACTTTGGTAAACTCATGTCTTATATAGTGGAATTTCATACCTGATGCAGCATGAAATGAATTCTAATGGCTCCCCTAGTGACATTAGACAAAAGTAATTGTTAAGGTAGAAGATAATTTTTTCTCAGTAGAAATTCATGTGAACTGTAACATCATTAATTTTTAATTTTTATTACCCATGAATTGATCCTTAAAAAATGATTTTGATTTCAGTGGTATCATTTCAGTGGTATCATACAACAAAATAACATTCTATAACAAATAAAAGTCATATCAACTGTGGGTCTAGACCAAAAAACTTTTAGTGATGATAAATATAATCTGCTTATAGTCTGTAGTATTACTTCAGAAATAAACATTTTCATAAATCAAAAACAAATGGAAATTACTTTTAGCCTTCAAAGTTGAGTGACATTATCAAATTATGTTGATTTACCTTAAAATAATATATCAATTTAAATTCTAGAATATATTTACATCAGCACAGGAGAAGAATTCAATTTATACTACTGCAAAAGCTGGAAATTAACTCACAGCTGTTCAGGAAGTCCCTAAACGGAACCTGTTTGGATGTGAGAGTATTATGGGGATGTAGATATATGGGGATATGTACTCTTACGTTCTCCTGTAGGATTTTGTACTGGGTCTGGCTGGGAAAGAATTAATGTCCTTCACAGCAGCCTGTGTGGTGCTACGTTTTTAATTTGTGACTAAAAGGCTGTTGATAATGTACCAATGTTTTTGGCTGTTGCAGACCCGCGCTTGCACGGTGTCAAGGCTTTCTGTTTTCCCTACTTTGTCACCCCAGCAAGTACACTGGAGGTACGTGTGAAGCTGGGATTGGATACAGCTCGGAGCGCTAACCTGAGCCAGCCAAAAGGATATTACATGCCACGCTCCATGTAATCTGCACGCTCAGCATTAGTGTCATGCCCAGTAATAAAACCTGGGCACATTTGGTCTTCTGAGGTCTTCCAAGGCTGCCACTCAGAGAGTGGCTGGTCACCTGTCCACTTGTAGGAGGTGGTGAGTGATTGCCTTTGAATTGCTTGTTCTGGGGGATTTTCCCCTCGTTCCTTATCTGTTAAACTGCTTTGTTTCATAACTGTCTTGCTCTTCCTGTTCTCTCCTCTGTCCTGCTAGGAAGTGGAAAAGTGAGCGAGCAGCTGTGTGGGTGCTGAGATGCTGGCTGGGGTCAACCCTCCACAGTGTGCCTCACTGCCATTCCTGGCAAAAGGATGGTTTGGTCTCAGATAATAGCTATAACAGAACAGCTATAATACAGTGTGCTGCAGTCAGATGGCATAACCTCAGCAGACAGGTCAGCGTGTCGGTTAGTCCAGAGTAGCCCCAGTCCAACCAGTGTTTCAACAGCCAGATCAAAATACATCAGTTATTATTAGCCCAGTTACAAAGACGTACACTTACAAGTTATAGAGGTGGTTGAGACAAATGTACAGAAACTTTCTAATATGTACCCTTTATTCTATAACTCTGTGCTCATCCTTCCAGTTCTGACAAGCTCCTACCTTCCTTCAGAGGATGCCTGGGGATGGTGATGGTGGT
Organism: Rissa tridactyla; assembly: GCF_028500815.1. Classification (NCBI taxonomy): domain Eukaryota; kingdom Metazoa; phylum Chordata; class Aves; order Charadriiformes; family Laridae; genus Rissa; species Rissa tridactyla. The sequence continues at coordinate 7,034,803 of NC_071497.1, forward strand.
AGCAACTAGGACAACAGTATCACAAGCATGTCATCAGATGTGTGCTCTTCATGGCACAGGTTTCCTCCACCTCAGTCCTGGGCCAGTTTGGGGTTATTTTGAAGTGCGTTCTAATACAGTCAGTCTTAATTCCTCCACCTTTGGTTCCTAGCTACTGTTTGACTACCTTCACTCCTTGACTGTTACTGAAATTACACAATAGCCTCCCAGAATTGACATAAAGTTAACGTGACCAGGAAGGTTTGATAGAATTTTACTGCATATGGTCCACACAGAGCCAAGCTAAAACAAGTTCAATAATAGTAAGCTGCCTCCTAGCCACTTTTAGTTACAACTAAAATAAGGTGAGTCAGCTTAGGCTAACACAAGCCTGAGTAACTCCTGAGACCTGCAGTCAAGTTAATCACAGAATCACAGAATGGTAGGGTTGGAAGGGACCTCCGGAGATCATCCAGTCCAACCTCCTGCCAGAGCAGGGTCACCCAGAGCAGGTTGCACAGGAACGCATCCAGGTGGGTTTTGGGTATCTCCAGAGAAGGAGACTCCACCACCTCTCTGGGCAGCCTGTGCCAGGGCTCTGATACCCTCAAAGTAGCAGAGGCTTTTACTAGCCCCCTCGGTGTCATCTGTACTGAGCCACAAGCCAGACGAAATACAGACTTCAGTGCTCAAAGAGCTATTTTCTATCAACCCCAAGAAAAAGAAGTGCTTCCAAGGAATCCTACTGGCTGCTGTTTGGACCGCACACAGACTTATTTCAGCATGCTGAGTTCATGTAATTCAGTGATTTTCTGTCTTTGCTGCTAGCACAAGAAAACACTTCCTTTATATAATCAAGGCTCTCTTTTTATTCTAAAATTCTAACCTGTAAGTATTCAATAATGCAGTGAAGGGAAATTGACTCAAAAAGCTTACTTTTTCCACCCCAGCTTATATATATTTGGTACCAGGGTAAATTCAGTTGTTCTTTATCTAAGCAGTTCAAAAATAGCAAGGAGAGAAAAACTGCATTACTTTGACAGTTGTTCCAAAAATATATTCTACCACATGAAATACAGTAACAAAAAAATAATGAAATATGTCTGTTGAAAGACAAGCACAATAGAGAATGTAATTTGCGCCACACTATAACAGACTAAAGAAAGCATGTAAAGAATGAACAAAACTGTGAGCAAAATCAGCTTGGAAGAAGAGAAAATAAGATACTGTCCAGCCCTCTACTCTGCAGTTTCTAGATATGGCTAATAGTGGAAAATGTTCCCACCACAAAGGAATGAGGGAGTCTCTTGAAGCACAACATGCAGCAAAGAAAACGCATCCTAATTCATTCCAGATTCATGTTCTTTGGGAAACAGATATGGATTCACTTCTCGTTGTGGAGTTTATGAAAGGCTAATGGTTTAGCTTCGCCCTATCTGATCTCAGGGAATCTGTGGGTTGCAGTGTAAGGAACAGAATTGTAAAGTCAAAGAAAATACAGATTCTTTTTGCCCAAACTTCTGAGAATACAAATTTCCTTCTTTTTTTTTTTTTTTTAAGATGGCTTTATAAATTACACATGTTGAGCTGCTTGTATTACTTCATAAATTGAGATTGCTCAGCAGTGCAATGGAATGCCCAGCTAGTCATCTTTTGAAATACAGACACACTATTTTACATTACATATTTTGGCCCAACCATATAATATAAAACTATGTAAGATTTATTTCATAGAAACTTGTTAGTGTTAGAGGAACTCTTTAAATTTCTCTCATCATTACTGAATGGTATCTTTCGTTCTTAATTAAACACACACAAAACTCAACAACAAAACAAGCTACTAATATTAAAAACATAATTTTCCTCCAAAATCCTTCCTTAGGAAAAATAAATAAAATTTAAAGTATGTATAACTATTCCAGAAAAACACCTCTTTTTACCATTGAAAAAAGACTCTTTTCATACAAAAGCAAACTTTACTAGCAATCAGGATGAGATGCCTCAGTTGATCAAGAATTTCTTTTGACCAGACCAAGTATATGCTCTTAAACATATGTATGAATATAAGTTAAGGCTTTTTTTTCTTCACCTAAACACTTAGGATAAGACCTATTGGTGGGTTTAGGTAAAGTATTAAGAGCTTCTGACTTTAACTTTGAAAGTCCCCTTATCTTTCCTAGTGTTTTGATCATATTCTTTCACATAAATACCAAATGAAAACTCTGTCCTGAAGTATTTTCTGGGAAACATGGCACAGGAAGGGAACAGAGGATCCTGGCAAAGAGTTAAACTAACACAGTATTTCACTAACAGATATAAGAGTATCTGCCAGATCTCTGTCCAGGCTCCCATGTGAGTTCCTCATCCTCCAGATCCTGATGACAGCCTATCATCTGTGCTTTTCCGCTCCTGTATTATTCATCTTTTTTTTCACTCTATCAATCCTTTGCTGTTACCTCTTCTTTCTTCAGGCCACTAATAAATTTTGTTTACCACAGAACAACATCCTATTGCACTAAACACTTCCTGAATTTTTTTTGCTTTCAACTGCCCCTGTTCCGTGCCAAAAGGATATTTGTTTCCTGGGAACTTTTGATCTGTCACCTTTTGTTTGTCTTGTACTTCCCTTTCAAAATTTTTTAAGACTAATTGAAAGAAAACATCAATGACAGAAAATGTCTTAGTAAGATATTAATAACATGAAAATACTAAGAGAATACTTGATGAAGTTTGTAAACATTTTTCCTAATGGACTTTGATACAGTAGATTAACATTTTGCTCACCATTATTTGGTGCTCATATTTGTCATTGTCAAAAGAAGCTATAAAGCATTTTCAAAGCCTCTCCTGCAGCTTCTCCCACCCATCCTTATCCCACCGTTATGATGTAACATTATCCAAATGTTTTCTTCTGAACTAATTTAAAAAAAAAATTTTAAAAAGAGGCAACATATAAAAAGTAGTTTTACTTGTGAGTGCATCTGTTTTCTTCTGCTATGGTGTTCAGTCAAATTCAGAACATCTCTAAACTACTAGCACTCTCCAGCCTCAGGGGCAGTTTTTTCTGGTTCTGTAAGTTTCTCTGGTCCTGTCATCATCTAGGTCCTGCCTCTTCTACTCCTTTATTCCTCCATGAATCTTCCTTTCTGTCTCCCTTGTTTGTAATGGACTGGGTTTTTAACCCCATTTTAACTTCTGGGTATTCTACTGTATGCATACATGATTCTCTTTACATAAGCTGGAGAAAAAATGGTGCCAACTTGCCTATAGTTGCTTGTGCTCTTCTCAGAAGATGTTATCTTCTGATGGTCATGAATTCTTAATTAAATTAGAAAACAGATCAAAAGCACAAGTAGTTACTTTGCACTTACCTTCTGAAGACTAGGAGTCACCTGTAAAGATGGTGAGATTTAATATGGGCATGACATAAATTGTCCTCAAGTGTTCTAAAGATGTGTTCTGCAGCTTCACTAATTCATATTCCTATCAAAACAGAGGAAGTATAATTGTAATATCTACTATACAATTCCAAACATTTGTTTTCTGTCTAATAAGACTAAGAAGCCTGGACAACCTTTCAACTTCTTTCACCTTCTGTGTTTCTTATAACATGAAAACTAACAACATAAAAAGTAATCCGGGGTTTACCAGATAATAGGAAATATTTGTTAACTATGATATTGAGGTATATTTTAAATTTAAATCTTTCTTTGTGAAATGTATTTCTTTTGCCATGCATTTTGAAAGACTGTCTTCATGTTTATATCAGTCAAGGACATGCGTTTTTATGAATCAGTTTGAGACACTTCCTGAATTTTATGCACACGACCTGAGTAATTACTATCCAAAAAAAAGATTCAACCTCTGAAAAAATTAATCTAAAATAAATAACCTAAAAAAGTAAACAAACAGCAAGAGGTGACTGAAAGAAAAAATTTCTTTTCACTTTAAGATCTCAAGACCTTGGTTTGTTCTGCCCTGGAAACTAAACTACTTGGAATTTTTTTTGAAGTTCTTCCTGTGTATTTCTTTTTGCTTGACATTTAAAAACATTTTCTTCATTTTGGAAGGTAGAGCCTTGTTGAGCTAAGAGACCAAGATGATCAGGGTACAGGAAGGAGTTTTCCATTTGGAAATCACATGCACTCAGATTTCTAAGGACCAGGGTTGTTACTGTCATCATCACTAGACTAGAAAAAGGAGTCTGCCACTCCAATAAATATCTTTCCCCTTTCTGAAATTCCTGCCCCCGCAAGCCCTGTCCTAAAAAAACCTAAAAATTACTTCTGGAAGCATTTTGATTTTAATGGGTTCAGAACCAGCCTAATCTTAATTTCTTGAGAAAGTAGAGTTTTTTCTTATCTGCCTAAACTTTTTCTATTATGCTAAGTAGATTCTTTTTATTAGTTTATGTGTAATAGTAAGCAATATTAAACTATACCCTTGCATCTAGTCTAAATTTTTCTTCTGTTTTTCATATGGTTACAGTTTTCGAAGTAGCAAATAGTAACTGTATATGTGCAATTCCTTGTATTTAAGTCCTCAATAAGATTTTAAATCAGAAAGTTTTGTTTAATGCACTTTAATATCAAAACTTTGAATAAAAATACCACCCCACATACATAAAACCAAAGCTCTTCGCTTTAAATAGAAATTGAACTCTGCGTACTGTAGACCGTAATCAAAAGCATTCATCTGCAAGACCAGCTTGAGCATTTTAGTTGTAATTTACAGGTCATTGACTTCTTCATTATAGGCAGCCCTTGGGAAAAGTAGTTTCTAATACAAAGGCACCTACAGTAGCCAAGCTGCAATATGTGAGCACTGCAGCAGTTCGCCTGCGACTGCAGGGTTTGGATATGCATTTAATAAATATTTGCTTTCCAACTTGATCTTACTAAACAAAATTATTTCCTACAGGGAGAGGAAGTAAAAGAATGGACAAATAAAGCCAGACAACAGTTTCATTGCCTTTCAAGTAGCCATATTTTGCAACATTAAGCTTCAGTGTCACCAAAGACCCACAGTATTTTTAGGATCAGAATACTTTTTTTTAACAATAAATATATGGAATGGACAAATTTTCTTAGCACCTGAATTCTGACAGAGCACGATAAGCAGTGTGTTTCATGCTCAGTAATATTATTTCTATATCTATGTCATTCTTTTTATCGTAATTTACTTTTAACTGGAAAGTCTGAGTACTTTCAGATTTTTTTCACCCAACAAAGTCATCAACCTAATGCAGTACAAAAATCAAAGCAAACCAATGGACATCAGAGAGTTAAGGTTTTATGTAACTTCAAAATGACTGCACATACATACTGTTCCACAGCTTCATCAGGTAACAGATGCGAAAGGCAAGAAAAACTATGTCCCTGATGATGTTTCTCTGTGAAAGAAGGCAATACTATGATCATCAAAAAAAACCCTGTACCATTCAGCATACTCCAGAGGTGAAGATACTTATGCTTCTGTATCAAAGATTAAATTTTAGACAGCAACCAGAGTTTAAATATTTTTGCCTCTCATTCCTCATTCTCTATCAGTTCTTCTCTGTGCTTGTGTGTGTGAAGGCTCTGAAAAACAATTTGTTATTTTTTTTTTTCTAGATCTGTATCAGGTATAGCAGATATTCTATCACATAAACTTTACAGAACAAGGAACAACAGTTCTATAGCTCACACAGAGCTCTCCAGGATATTTCATGCTTACTGGGATTCAGACATGACTGTAGTATTGGAGGTAAATGATAAACAACATTTTTATTCTTTCTAAATTCAGCATCTTTTTTAATTTTTGAGTGAAATGGAAGTGCACACAAACATCTACTAACACAAAATTTTACCAAAATGCTTATTATAAAGACAGAAACCACCACTTAAACTTACATTTAGAAAGAAACTTAAGAATGTAATTATTATACAGTACTGGATCTATTTTTTTTTTTTAAGTTAAACCGTTTTCTTCCAAAATTCATTAGTTCCACTGAAATTAAAATAGGGCTGAAACTGTGAGCAAGTCTTCATAACCAAATGATCAAATCTTCAGCTCAGAAAATACTCTTACAGTCCAGACTCTGTTCCAATAAATGTTAAAATATGGGGGTGGGGGTGGTGATAAAAATTCCTTTATCCTATGTCAAGTAGTACAGATCTAACAAGTGGATTCAGCATACCTGCATTCATTTTCACAGTAAAATTCATCTGAGGCAAATTCAGATTTTTGTTTTGTAAGGTCGTAAACTGAAAAAAGATCTTTTAAATCTTGGATAAGTGTTCTTGCCACATAGACTGTATGAATATAACTGGAAAACCTGAGTCAAGGATGTTAAATACTGTTAGGTTTGGTTCTTGACTTTACCCCTCTGAGGGTTAAAGACTTCCACCCCATTTTCTACCTCAGTGTATTCAGTGCATTTCTATAAATTTGTTCCCATGTTAACTTTGCACTTTAAGTTAAAGGTATTTTCAAGCATTTACCTGTCTTTTATTTCTCTGAACACTGCTCCTGTCTCTACTCAGCCTTTGGATGCTTCTAAAGTGAAAATAATTTAGTTTTTTTTTTTATTCTAACATGTATGTATTTTTGGGCAATCTTTTTAATAAAACGAACTCTTATGAAATCTGGCTTCAGGTGCAACTGTCTGCTTCAAGGAGGTGACCACCCAAGGTTTGGCTCGCTGCACATTACATTGTCTTCTGATATTACCTTATAAAACGCACTTGTACTGTGAAGTACCCGAACTTTCCTTTTTTCTCACCTCAGGGCATGCAGCAAATGCTGTCACCATCATACTGCAAGTCACTCAGTATTCAATCTTTCAGGCTCTTTGAACTAAAAAGGAAAAATAGTAAGTATCAGGCAATACCTGGATCAAGTGTTACGCAATGTAGACACTGAATTTTTATATGGACTAGTTTGAGGTAAATATTTTATAAAACCAAGACCACTTTTTCTTTGGTAGAATACACAAAACAACCCATTTTCACCTTTCATTTTGCAACTGGACTTCATTTCTTCAAATATCTCTGTACTTATTTGGAGACATATCCAAACTAACCCTTCTCGTACATGACTGATTAGAACTGCACACAGGGGATGGTTCCACACAACTCTGCTCCACTTAACATATTCAGAAAATAGCACTAATTTTTCCCATTACAGCTGTATAATGAAAATGAGCATGAGCAACTCCTTCTCCTCTTAATATAAGAACTCTTATGGAGATGGTATTACAAGAAAGTCTGTACTAAGACCCTGCAATTGAGGTAGGAAAAGTAATTTGTGGACTGGGGATACCTACAGGTCCCCTAACATGTCTTAAAACCCAGGTGCTTCTGAGCATAGCCGGAGCTCACATTTAGGAATCTCAGGAATTCCAACAGTGGAAAACCATGTGATTACTCATTCTAAGAACTTGATTAACTGACAGCTGAGGGCAGACATACAGACTTACTGTATGTTTTACTCAGAAGCCTACAAGAGCAGTTAGGCCATACTTTGATATCTGAAGCCTTCTGTTGCTTTTAGCTTTCATTCAATAAGTAACTCTAGAACAGACCAAATTCTTGACTTTCTTTTCTTTAGGTTTGTATCCCAGTCTGAATACTGAGTATAGATCCTTATGGTTAAAGTAGGTGTATAACTCTGATTTTGCAAGATTCTACTTTGAATGATGTCATAATCAAATGTTACTCAGGAGGATTAATATGAGGAAAGGTCATTGACTTCACATGCTGAAAAATTCCACCAGGCAAGCAAGCTGTTGAATAAAAAACCAAAGGCTTGCCAGACTTACATTAATCCAGCTTAATTAGTTGCTTTTTATAACTCTCAACTAATTTGACAGAGATGATGTTTTCTATTTGAGCCTCTTTTCAGAGGGAGTTTAGAAGGCAAAAGGTGTTCTAGCTCAGAGACTCCAAAAATGTCTAACATGAAAAGTTTCTTGTTCATCTTGATAGCAAATTTTTTTGGGGTTAACTGAAACTCATATTGCACTCTATTATTTATGACTGTCCAAAAGAATTAGAGTAGTAGATGGAAATTCTATTTGAAGGTGCATAGATTTAAACAAACACAGCAAATATAAATCTTGAACCAAAAACCAGAATCGTCACTGCTTCCCATCTCTACTCCCCTCTTAACAAGAAATCTCCATACATTTTTAGGTGAGATAACACACCCACGCTACTCAAATTATATCTCCTAGATTTATGTAGAACATGGCAAAAGAACAAATTATCTTACCTAGAAAATCTGTATTTTCTATATGGTGTGTGATGTAGTATAATACTTATAGAGATCTTCCTCAGCATAACTTGCTCAGCGTTACTAGCTAAATTTGCTGAAGCCTTGGGCTGCAAGCTGTGAACTTTCACCCAGATATGCTGAACTTTCACCTAGATAAGTAAAAGAAGGCCCCAGAGCTCGTTCAAGCTGGAAGATAAAAAAAGCAAGGAAGGCAGCTACAACCATCAGCTGATGCAGCAGCCTTAGAGATAAGAGAAGAATGGCCACACCTAGAGTCAATAAGGGATCCAAAGAAGAAAGTGAAGACCCCAGACCCTAATATTACTACTGGCCAGAACTGTCACGTAACGGGTTTTTCAGGCTGGAGAAAAGGAGGCTGAGAGGAGACCTTACCACTCCCTACGTCTACCTGAAAGGAGGTTGTAGAGAGGTGGGGGTCGGTCTCTTCTCCCAAGTAACAAGCAATAGGACAAGAGGAAATGGGCTCAAGTTGCACTAAGGGAGGTTTAGGATGTTAGGAATAATTTCTTCACTGAAAGGGTTGTGGAGCATTGGACCAGGCTGCCCAGGGAAGTGGTGGAATTGCCGTCCCTGGAGGTATTTAAAAGAGGGGTAGATGGGGTGCTCAGGGACATGGTTTAGTGATGGTTTTGGCAGTGTCAGGGTAGCGGTTGGACTCGATGATCTTACAGGTCTTTTCCAACCTAAATGATTCTATGACTCTATGATTCTAACCAATGTAGTGATCGCTTCCTGGGGTGGCAAGCAGAAAATTTGAAAGATAATACATTACCCAGAGGTTCTATACTTGTACCATATGAAGATGATTTGTTACTTGCCAGCAAGACAGACAAAGATTGCTTGAAAAATACTATTTATCTATGTAATGCTTTAGCAGAAAAAGGTCACTGTGCATCTCTTTCTAAGCTTCAGCTGCGTCAGCAGGAAATAAAACATATAGGATTCATACTAGAAGAAGGACAAAGATTAGTAGACCCAGAACGGGTCCAGGTTATTGTAGAAATACATTGACTGGTAACAAAGAAGAAATTGCAAGGATTTTTAGGTGCAGTAGGATATTGCAGGCCTTGGATATCAGGACAAGGGGAGATCATGGTCCAAGCAGCATCCTCCAGCCTAGAGGGCCCATCTGTTCGTGGTGAATGAAGTTGGACGCCCTGGGACTTTTCTAGGGCGCTGACCTAGTTCATTATTATCTCATCCTAATCTGATTTTACAGGCTTTCTGGGGAACTTTGCAGGTGAAGTCTGGGCCACAGGTCCCACTGTACCCAGCTGCAAAACATGGCCCTCATAGTTGTCTTTCTTCTCCTCCTGGTGCTGACTGCTCTTATCTTCTACCATTGCTGCAAGCCCGTTGTGCAATTTGGTGTACTACTTATATAGAACTTGCTTAGCATAACTTGCTTAGATTAGTAGCTAAATTTTCTGAAGCCTTAGGTCGCAAGTTGTGAACTTTCAGCCAGATATGCACCTAGATAAGTAAAAGAAAGCTACAGAGGTGGTTTGAGCTGGAAGATAAGGAAGAAAGGAAGGCCAGTACAGTCATCAGCTGACACAGGAACTTTAGAAATAAGAGAAGGAATGGCCCACCTAGAGACGATGAAGGGATCCAAAGAAGAACAGAAAGACCCCAGAACCTAGTATTACTACTGGTCAGAACTGTCATGGGCGGGGTGGGGAGTTTAGACTGTAAGGGAATAATTGCCCAAGGATTTCTTTGTTTGGGGTTCCTCTTCAGAGGCACTCAGTTCAAGCTGCTCTGTTTGTCAGATAAATAAATCACTAATTTACTCAGTGGATTGGTGACTCATCTTTTTTGAGCAGGAACCTAGGGTTGAGCCCTGTTGACAGTGGCAGAATTCCTGCAGGTGGCATAATTCCCTCAACACTATATTTAGAAGAAAGTAAAACAGCATTTGTGAATCACCATTGTATTTGACTGTTTAGTACTGAACTGCTTTATGCCTGGCCTTTTAAAGAACTAAACAGCTTAGAAAAAATTTGCCTCTGTACTGCAAATAAATTAAGACTGTTTTCTCAGGAATGGTGCCAATGAGTGCTGCTATCCAACACAAATGATGCTGAGATGCAAGAATGAATGTCTAATTGCCTGTCTTGGTCATAAGTGAATTACTTGAATCATGCTTTACTTAATTCGTTCTAAATTTGAACATAAAATGCATCCTAAGAATCATGTTAATACTACACAAGGAGAGTGCCCATATTCAAGGGAAGTTGCCTTGAACTAGCGACGTTCACTAGCAATGTTTTAGCATCACTCTGATAGTAAAAGCAATCTGCCCTTTCTAACTTCTTTTCTGAAAGTTATGGTCAACACAGTGGCCTTCTCTTCCTCTGAGGTTGATGTTCCCTGGCCAGAATCATAGAACGGTTTGGGTTGGAATGGACCTTTAAAGGCCACCTAGTCCAACCTCCCTGCAGTAAGCAGGGACATCTTCAACTAGATCAGGTTTCTCAGAGCCCCATCCAACCTGGCCTTGAATGTTTCCAGGGATGGGACACCTACCACCTCTCTGGGAAACCTGAAACAGCCAATCCCTCGTAAGCTCAGTCACCATCAGCCCTGAGCCCACCCCTGGGGATGCCTAACCACATTCCCACTGCCCAACAGCCACAGGGGGGTTGATTTCCTACCATGGCTGTCCTTCATGCAGTACAAGGCTCCTCCACCCCGCTGAAGGCTACAATGGCTTCAAGAGTACTGAGGGAGTTATTCGCACTAATGCCCCACCTCCTGGTCCCCATTGTCTCCCCAGTTAGCCTGCCATCAGTGAGGCTCTCAGGGTTGTCTCTCAGGACAGCCCTTGGACTCTCCAACACCTCAGGAGCAGCCTGCAGTAATAGCCTCCATCTTCAAGCATGGTGGGGTGCTTTTGGGGGGATTCCCAGTGCCCAGGCCAGTATTCCATACAGGGCTTTTATATGTGGCTAAGAGCTACATGTATACTCCAAGACTGTACAAAAATTGAACTAATTTGGGGAATTCGTTTAAGTGCTACTTATGTGTTTGGGATTTCTAAGGTTGAGGGTAGTGGGCTAAGATGCGAGTTCTCAGTGAGACATACACACAGATCACAATGTTCATAAATTCACAGTCTAATCTGACAGAAAATAAAACACAGGTACCTGAATGTACAAGCACACATATTTTCTTATACGTTTCCTTAAAAACAGTTTGTGGTAAAACAGGATTTCTGCTATGAACAAATAATCATACCTGTAGTCAATCCGTTGTTAAGGATTTAGCAGCTCCCAATTTCATCACATAGAAACTATATCCCCAGGACAAAGATGATCAAAGGGCTGGAGCATCTCTCCTATGAGGACAAGCTGAGAGAGTGGGGGTTGTTCATCCTGGAGAAGAAAAGGTTGTGAGGAGACCTTATAGAAGCCTTCCAATATCTGAAGGGGTCCTACAAGAAAGCTGGAGAGTGACTTTTTACAAGGGCGTGTAGTGATAGGATAAGGGGTAATGGCTTCAAACCAGAAGAAGGTAGATTTAGATTAGATAGCAGGAAGAAATTTGTCACTATGAAGGTGGTGAGGCACTGGAAGATGGTTGCTCAGAGAAGGTGCAAACGCCCCAGCCCTGGAAGTCTTCAAGATCATGCTGCCAGGGCTTTGAGCAACCTGGTCTAGGGGAAGGTGTCCCTGCCCATTGCAAGGGGGTTGGTACTAAATGATATTTAAGGTCCCTTCCAACCCAAACCGTTCTATGATTCTATGATTGACTTCCTTTGGCAACAGAGTCCCCCAGAATTTGGAAGATTACCCATGTACAGTTTGAAGAAATTTAGAGCAAGTATGGCTGACTAAAGATAGGCTGTTGGCAGAGACCAAAATATTGCGGTTAATTCTAGGATGATAGGTGGCTTCTGCTGGCAACAAAAGGCACATTCTAGAGAGCCATTGCCTTGGAAATCCCATCCCATTACCTTGATGGAGATCATCAAACTCTTCCTAGCTCTCTCTAGGTACTGGGAGATGCCCGCAGGAGAAGGCTGTGTCTGGAAGGACATTCCCATCCCATGCTCATCAAAGGTATTGCAATCCCTGAACTGGCATGGGAGTGTCCATTTGATTTAGAAGTGTTTGAGATAGACTGTCAATCAAACCCACCTATTCCTCTATTACCAGCAGTTCCCGCCCAACTCCCACTTAGGCACAGTTGGGCAAATCTAACTGCTTACCCCTTGCAACTTCAGATCTGGTCTGCTTTAGCCAGCAGAGTCAGTGGCTTGCCAAAGTGTAAACTGGAAGCTCTGTGTTACAATCCCCCCATGAGGTGAATGTCTCAAGTTGAACAAGTTTTTGCTTATCCCATCTGCTTTAACTGATATAACTCTTGGTGTAATCTGGCATGATGGAATAAGGCTTTTACGAAGGTGAGATATATATCTAATAAAATAAGGGATAAAGATTGGTAAAGTGAAGAGTACAGCTTAAGATGCTGTACTGTTTAAATGAGGCAGGGATAGAATAGGAAATGAAATCTGTATAGCACTGAGATATTATAAAGTGTGTGTGTATTGTGAGATAAGGGCCCATGCATTGAATTTTCCTAATATTAACAAGAATATAAGTACAAGCAGTTCTGACATACAGTCTTTGCATACATAAACAATAGCAAAGCTATTCTGCTTAACTAAATCAAAGAAGAAAGAAGGATTCATCTTCTTCAAGGAAGAAGAATCAGTGGGTTTGGTGACAAACAAGGATTATGAATTTCTAACCCTTGATCTTCACCAAGAAAACCAAGACTGTCATATTCATGACAATTTTCAGCATTTACAGCTTCGAAGCTGTTCACTTCTGGGTATGCAAGGTGGTTCATCTCTCTAGAATACATCGCTATATTCTCCTTTTCTTGCAAAACCAAGCAGATCGCAGGAAAGACAGACAATATGTCAACATCTGAAATTAGGATTATGAATAATCATTGTTGAAAACATAACTAATTCACTGTATTCTACGATATTTTCCCATGTTGGAATAATTTTTCTCATACCTTGCTGCCTGGTGCCCAACTGGTTGAAACAATTGGTTCGGGGTATCTAATTTTCCTGCTACTCTGGTAGCATAAGAAACCTAGTTAGCCATTACTTCTATATCTGCAACATCAACAGCAGATGTATCTACTCCAGTAGGGCCCATCCAGTCCTTCCAATCTCTTTTAACTCTGGATTTCAGTGTTTCTGAGTGCTTCAGATTGGCTCTCTCATCCATTCCTGTTGACTTATTCTCAAGTAGAGAGCACACTGGGATATGGTTTTGGAGTTGTTCAAGCCATCTAATTGTATCTGGATTTCTTTAAGAGAAGGTCTTGGGCTTCTAATGACTTTAGTAGGTTGATCTAATTTAAGTACATAGAGAGCAATTGCAAGATATTCTAAGTCATAAAGGGGCATATCATTTATCCTGGAAGAATCGAACATGTATATTGTTTGATTCTTTCTTCCCAACAACAATGTATAGTTCCCTTTTGGATCCTCCCTAGCATTAAATGACATTTCCCAATATTTTTTAAGCAGATAACTGACATGTCTTTACTGCATATGTCTCCTTTCTATGGAATGAGCCAGTCAGGGGGGTCTTTCTGATTCAGTTTAAATTTTTGTGAAATAATTAGTGAATTACTGACATTGCAATGGCTTGGAAATCCTCACTTATGAAAAGACCAGACCCTCTTAGATAGAAACCCAAATCAGGGATGTCACTTTTGCTTTTCACATCCCATTAAAGGTACTGAGGAAGGCCCCATTGGCAGTTACTTCACTTTATGTGAACAAGAGATACATATGCATATTGGTAGTTTATCTCTAGAAAATAAAACTGTGTTGGACCCTGATTGTCCTCACCAAGCCTGATCCTGACCCCCACATGTGGCCTGACATCCCTCCTGGCCTTGGCCTGGCCACATCACTGGCACCTGACAATGTCACCACAGACTTTGTCTCTACTGTCTCTTCTGCCTGGTTTTAAGAAGTCACCCTTATGTACGCACTGTTGTGTATGTGTAGGAAGGACAACATTTTCTGAAATAATCTTGCGATCTTGTGATTTTTTATGTCAGTTCAGGAATTCCTGTATGCTCCTGTGCTTTGACCTCTCTTTAAAAAAAAACAAACAAGCTAACAAAACAAAACAAAAAGAAGCAAACGGCTTTTGGGGCAACGATTACATTTTCAGGGATGATCTTCTTCAGCTGATTCAGTAGTAAACCTGAACTGGCTGAACAACTGCTCAAGCCTCCAGGCTACATCTAATACTTTGAAGAAAATTGTTGCCAACATCAATAATGGTGTCCCTCAGCTAACTGCACACTCAACCTGAAGTCTTGTAATTGAAATTTAATGTTTATTTTTTTCTGTAACTACCAGGCTAACTTTGTCAGACCAGAGATGCCACCAAACTTCACAGTCTGCAGTCATTCTTAGTTCCCATAGTTTATAGTTTCTGTGACACCAAGATGAAAAATGGCACTTTAAAATCAATGTTATTCAATAACAACAAGATGTAATTGATTAGAGCTCCAAAACTACTCACAGACTTTCTGGAAGCTTCAGAAACTGAAGTACTTGGAGATTAAGTGATTAAGTCTGGACCAGATACACTGTGCTTCTTATTTAAGTGGATTTGTGCAAGTTTGAAAATGAATATGAATCAATGTAAAATATGGCAGTGGAATGTCATCTTTGTTACACAGACAGGCATTTGGCAGAGCATGGATGTGCTGAGCACACAGGACAATCGTCCAGGAAAATCTTAGACTTTGCCCTTGTGCAGCCCTTGGGAACTGTGAGTCGAGGGTAGGGGACAGCCTTGGTCTGCCGGGGGACTCGCGCCATGCGATGGCAGTGGCGCGGTGGCTGTAACCCAGCTGGCAGCCACAGCTGTGTAGTGCCTGAGCAGTGCTGCGGGTATTTTGTGGACACTTAACAGCCACACTCTAATGAGCCTAACAAGTAACCACGGGAATAGCAAAAGGATCATGCAGCACGAGGGGGGCATAGCCCTGCCAAATTTCAAGAAAGATGAGAACCATTTAACTTTTCAATTAAGCTGTTACCTATAACCCTTTCTCTACTGCCTTTCTGTATATTTGGGTATGCAACTAAAAGAAAAGATTGTAATTGAAAGAGTTATCTGGACTTACCTATAAAAGTTTGTCTCTAATCAAAGGCATTATATATTATACCCTCACAGTTTGCTTTGTCAGCCTTTCCTGTTTTGGTTTGTTTGCTTGCTTGCTTTAATTATTCTTATTTTTATTTAAACTAATGAAGTTTGAAGCAAGACCATTTATCACAGATGCTATTCACCTTCCACACAGTATGACTTTAAAAACTATTAAATCTTGATCTGTTAGATTATGGCAAATTTACTTCAAGGTTCCAGTTTAAATAGACTATTACTGACGAAGAACTGGAGAGCATAAAAAAAACGAAGTACAGAACTAACAACCACTTTCATAGATGGAATGGTACTGGTAATAGACAGCAACAAGTCATAGATGAAATACAAGTTTTACTACATTATATGATTGAAAATAATGTTTTACTGCAGTAAGGCAGCACAACAAATACATCTACTGTAATTTGTGGGAAGTATAAAAAAAAATGTTCTACTTCCATTATCAATTACAGGTGAATGTATGACACAGAAAAGATTAGACTGGAAACAGCTTTCATTCTATAGCATAAAGAAGCACTAAACCAAAACAAATTGAATCAAAAAAGTCCAGTGAAGGCCTTTTGGTGAAGAAAGAAATGCTGGTCAGATGTGAACTTATATAATTACTCTGCAAAGACCTATTCTTCTCATAGTGTAATAGCAAAACTCACATTAAGACCATATTTATTTTGATTCCTGCAGTTCTTTAAAAAATATCTGTAATGTCTGAGGTCTTCCGTCAAACATAGCAACCAAAAAAAGTTAAGAAAATTTTGGTCTCCTTCAATAGAGGTTTAGTTCAATGCAATTATTCCCAAGGTTAAATAGTCTAGAATATGTTTAATAGAAGTATTACAGATCTTTTGATGTCTTCAGCTTGCACCTCAATCTAAGGCTTTTGTTTAAATTTAATGACTTGGACAGTTTCTAAAACAGAGGATATGAAAACAGAAATCACAAATAAGTAATGTGAAACATCAAAAAAACCTGCTGAAGACATAATCTTCAGTGACAAGGAAGGCTAAGAACAGTCACACTCAGTTATAACAGGACTGCACTCAGCCACAACACCCTGTATCTTTCAGAGATGATTGAAATCTAAGTTGTCGTTGTCATATGGATCCAAGAGGGAAATAAATATTTTCTTTAGTGGGCAATATGAACAGTTGTGGAAAATATATTCCAAACGTCACTGATAATGTGATAGGTGAAACCTTCCACACTCATTTGGGGAATTAAAAAGCAGTTGTGTCTCACAAAAACAGCTTTCAAACATGCTGAGTTAGTATATTTAGAACAAGAATATGATGATGAAATGGAAAACGTTGACTTACTAACTGGCATGTAGTCCTATGAGGCACGTTTATTTTCACCTTGGAACTGCATATCATAGTAATATTAAACGACACATTAGTAAAACTGTGAGACTATATTAGAGTGACATATATTTTACATGTAAAAAAAAATAATCCTATTGTGTATCATACTAATGTTTGTCCTTTAGTCCTTGGGGCATAATAAATTTCAGGACCAGCAGAAATATTTCTCAAAACATCTATCCAATTCAAATGGTTTCACCCATATTGAACCTATGGTATTGTAGACTTACATAAATGTGCATTAGAGAGGGAGAGAAGCACACAAAACCATCTGAAAGCACCAGACACATAAAGGTACAGATATGATTTTGGATTGATTCTTTTCACTATCAGGAATATGAACACAATTTAAAAATGTAGCACTGTGTGGTATATAAATAGATATTAGGAGATAATCAGCAACACCCAAAACTTCTGATTTGTGGTATCCTTTCACATTTTACTTGCTAGTTTTCTATAATTCAGATTGTAACACATTAATTATGGTCCCTGTGACTTACTGCGTGAAGTAGGATCACTGCAAGAAGTGGTAAAGCCTAACCGCACTAGCTAAAATAGATATGTCCAGTTTAAATTTCAAGGTAACAAACTTTTTTTTTCTTAGATATCAAATCCAGGAAACTGTTTGTTGCTACAAGAGGAATCAGAGTATTAAAAAATCATTAGTAATTAATTTCAGAAATTTGGAGACTTAACTTTAAGTATGCATGTAACATGAAAATATCCTGTTCAAAGAACTGAAATTTAGCAAGATTCTGAAGAAATAAAATAGTATTTTGTGAAGAAAATAAGAAACTACAACAAAAAATGTTATCAGCCCTGTAACATCTAAGTTAAAGGAAAAATTAAGTCCCAGGTAAAGTTGGCTTTATGTTGGCTTATGGTTTTATTTCAAGGCTATTTCAAAAATATTTTAGGTTTTCTACACACAGAGGTCCAAAATAAATGAAGGCTATGTGAATTTGTTCCACTTCAAAGGGGTTAGAATGAAGATATTTCATTCTGTGGAACTGTAATACTAAATGATTAATATATTTCTCAGGGAAACAAGAATATATGCAGTACATGGGCATATTCCTTTAGGATCAAGTTCTCCTTTCAGAAAATTGCGCTATAAATGTATATTGCTTGCTCAGCACTTGTTCTGCCAGAAGTTAACTTTGATAAATGTCCACAAATAAAAAGAGACATAATCTGAACAAGCGAAATGTAGTAATGATTAAAAACAAATGCTTAGAAAGATGTTTTCATATGCAAGGATATTTTTCAGTACCTGTCTTTTTCTAAGATCTGACCATTCCATCTGACTATTTCTAAGGTCATGACCATAAAAAAGATCTTAAACCGCTACTTCATGATCAATAGAACCTTTAGTAGGCCAATTATAAATTAAAGTATAATAAGTGATCTCCAGGAAAAGACTATTACCTAAACTATCACTGTCTAAGCAGAACTTTTCCCTCATCTCAAATCTCACTTACAGAAAGTTAGGAAGAAGAAAATGTGACTTCATTTACCAGGATTTTTCATTTATCTTGTCAGGAGGCACAGAATTTCTTTTATTGCACAGAGTGAAAATTCTTTTAAAAAAATGAAAATGTAAAGGAAACCAACGAGAATGAAGTGGCACGTTCTGACCTTGCTCTATACACCGTGAGAAATTTTCTTCCTTCTTTCAGAAAAATATCAAGTAAGAATGGACACTGGATTTCTTTTCTCTAGTAGTAAGACTTTTATTGACTCACACTTGTCAAATGCCTGGATTTTTATTGTATTACCTTTCTTCAGGGGGGATATTAATACTAAGCAAATATATACGCAATCAGTCACTTATTGGTTGAGAGTATGAAAGCCCTCTCTCTTTTAAAATGTTGTCATGGTTTTGGCAGGACAAGTATATACAAGAACAGATAGTTTAATATGGCAAATCCAAAAGATTCAATAAAAATATCAGAGTAGATGTAGCATTGTAAAGAAAAGTTGGAATTTTATTTGAAGGTAATATTCTACAACAATTTCTGAAATCATTGTGTGTGGTGCCTGTGAAGTCTTAAAGAACTATATCACTTTTCCCAGAAATGTCAGTTACAGAGTGCGAGATAAAATAATCCAGTAAATGTGGGAACTAATTTATTACTTCTTAATGTCAAGAAGAGTAGACAAAATCATATCTAAAAAGTCATATATTTTTTCAACCAATTTCAAATTAAAACCAAACACATGTAAATCCTGTACAATCCTATATTGCGTGATTTGAACTGTAATGGTATATGTCTATGTATTCATATAGAGCTGGTAAAACCACGTCTGAGTGTTGTATCTTAGAATATACACTATACTAAAGACCACCTTCGGTTATGCTAATGCATAAATTGAACTCTCATTTCAACCATTTTTATATAAAACTGAATGAACCTCACTGGATATAGAGATTTCTCAACCCAGCAGAAAGTTAAGTGCCCTTAATCCTGCAGTATCCAGGAGGCAAAGTGGCAGGATCTTTCCAGTTTGTGGGAATGCTCTCTGACTGTGTCCTGATTTGCTCTCTGGGGAACCAATCTTCTAGATTGGCCCAGGTCTTTTACAACTCCTGTGTCTGGACCTTTCCCTGTGGAAAACAGGGTTCAGTAGGAGGATGTGAACAGGGGATGTGCAGTCTGATAAACGTAACTTCTTAATGAAAATCAATCAAAGAAACAAAAAACCTAGATTTTGCCAAAAGACTGAAATACAAACATGTATGCTGGGAGGAAAAAAAAAAGTGGGTTTGTTCTTTTTCTTTTTCTTTTTTTTTTTTTCTTTTTTCCCTTCTTGTTTCCCATGTTATTTTGGGACAGAGTAGAACAAAAACAAAGCTGAAATGAGAAACGTGTCTGTTCTTATTTGTGGATATTAGTCCTCAAACTGTATATGAGAACTCTGAAAACAGCAAGTATTCTTTATAATCTCTCCTTTTTTCCTGATCCCACCTCCAGATGTCACACTTCCTGTCTAAACTATACCTAAACTGAAACTGGTATAATCAGTGTGAGCAGAATGGCCATCTCATTATAAAATGTTTTCATGTTCTAATACATTTTTCAACAGGATTGCAAATCCCACCCATTTCCTTTAAACACCTGTGTATATAAAGATATACATATTTATATACAAAGATCTACCTATTTATATAAAGAACCTGCTGGCAACACTCCTCCTAATACAGCCCAGAATGCTGTTAGCTGTACTTGTTGTAAGGGCACATTGCTGCATCATGTTCCACTTGTTACCCACCAGGAACCCCAGTTTTTCTGCAAAGCTGCTTTCCAGACTTTTGATCCCCAGCGTGCAGTGTTGCATGAGATTGTTCCTCCCTAGGTGCAGGGCTTTGCACTTCTCCTTGTTGAACTTCACAAGGTTCCTCTCAGTCCATTTCTTAGCCTGGTGAGGTCCTTCTGGATGGCAGCACAACTCTCTGGCATATGAGACACTCCTCCAAGTTTTGTGTCACCAGTGAGCTTGCTGAAGGTCCACTCTGCCCCATCAACCAGATGATGAAGGTGAAAAGTCCTACGCAGATTACGTAGATACCTGAAGCACCTTAAGCACCTGATTCTTTTGGAAAAAAACTTGCTTGTACACCTAAATGTCTAATATTTCTAAATTCTAATATTTCTAAATTTCTAATATTTCTAAATTTCTGAATTTCTGCCCTTGTAAGGTTATTTGTAATCAGCAAGCTAAGGCTAAAATTTATTTAACCTAATACTTGACACTACAGGTAAACTGGTCCTATATGATACTTTTTAATCAATGGAAAGAAACAGACTTTTTAGGGTATAAATCTTCTGGTCTATTTAATTGGTCTATTACAGCAAGAGATGATCAGTGGTCTAGAAGTATCTGTTTAATTCCAATGACTGTACAGGTACATCTGACGTCTAACTTCAAAGAAAATCTACATAACACAGACACCAAATTTTCATCATTGAAACAGCAAGTAATAAAAATACAATTTGGAAACTGTTGGAAAAGGCTGCTAATGATGACAGCTGCTAATGCTGACAACACAAATATTCTGTAGCTTTACCACAAAAGGCATGAGCTAGTCTTAAATCTCAAAGTACACATTGTAGACATTTTCATATATTCAGATATATATGACCCAAATAAGTCTAAACCTGAATTTCTGAATAGGTCTTAATCTAAAAATTCATAGAGAACCCAGTATCTATAGACTATTGAGTAGAAAGAATTTAGTCCTGCTTACAGATTTGCCATGGCCTGTTGACTTCTGAACCCAAATCTTTTGATTCCCAGCAGGTCCAGAAAAAAAACAAAAACAAAAACAAACAAACAAACAAACAAACAAACAAACTCTTTCCTGTGTAATTTGGAGGACTAGGTAAGCAGAAGTCATGGGTGTCTGTAGGAGAGTAGTCAATAGGAATCCTTGATATCTGCACCCATGGCTGGAGCAGTTTTCCAGGACAGTCGTTGAATTACGTTTCTGTATCCTCTGGGTCCTCTTACTGTGTGCTATATTAGTTGAAAAACAGAAAGACACTGGAACCTGCAATCATCTTTTTGGAGTTTGGTAAAGGTCCATTGGGATATAGCTATATTTTGCTCAAATTATATCAATTTCACTTGTTTACCTTTATCAAGGTGATAATCCGCTTAAGAGAAAAGAATTCTGCAGGGGTACAGATCAGGAAGCTCTGAAGTGATCATTTGAGATGAGATGGGATTTTTTAATCTTGTTTGAAGTTAAAAAACATTACTGGGAAATAAATAATGTCATTAAGTTAATAAAGTTAAATAATTAGCAATTGAATTGAAAAGATTTCCCTTACAATTAACTTACTGTCACATCTACTTAAGAAGATGTAATTTTCACCCACACTTACCTTTTACTTCTACTCTGGCTTTTGTTGCACACAGTTTGAAAATAAGGGAGTGTGAGATGCAATGCTGAGATGAAGAATGCTTAGGAAAGATGTAAGAAAGTCACTTCACAAGAGAATGTGAAAATGTGTCTTAAGCCAAGATACTCCCCTTCTATATCTTAATCTTGTGTCTTCTAGTTACATAATATCTAAATCACAGTAGCTTCTCTCTCACACAGTTCCTCAAATTATGTATTACTTGAATTTAATGCTCTACTTTTTATGTTGGGAATTATGAAAGAGGAGGAATAAAGTTTTCTTGAGAAAGAAAGTGAAAGATGTGCATTTAAACAGTTATTTTTCTCTTTGAGATAATAAATTGGCAATCAAATGTACTGAGTGCAGTTATTCTGACTTCTTAATAATGTTACTGGCTGTGTAAAGCCCAAAAAGAATGTGTCAGAGTATATTCTAAAGGACTCTGGGAATCTAAGTATATTGAAAATCTAATGATTTTCTGTTTCATAACTGTTGAACATTATAATGAGGGGTAAGAGACTTTATTCAGCTTGGCTTATTAAAATATCATTTCTTGGACTTAACACTTCTTGCTAAACATATTAATAACTTCTCATAAAAAATCTAGCAATGGTTTCTGGTGTCAAAGTAGGAACAGAAACTGGGAAATATAATTAAATTAGACCAGATAAGAGTTTTAGAAGATTTTTTTTTTCTTTTAAGAAAATCTATGTCATAGAGAGCATGACATGAAATGATAACCAGTAAATGAAATACAAAGATGTAGGCATTGGCAGAAAACATGAAAAAACTCTATGCCTGATTAAAAAACATAGGCAACTTCATGGCGAAGATAGGAAAGAAGAAAAAAACCCTGAACTGTAGAGGGTGAAAGCAACAATCCTTGTTCTTGTTCCACCAGGGAGACACTGAGTCTATAGCAGTCTCTTTACTGATCCTTATAGGAATTAAATCAAGCTCCTTGAGAGAGGTAGCCTAACAAAAAGGAGTGAAATTTATGACCATAAAAGAGTGGTCTACCCCTCGTCCTAAGAGTAGAGAAATAAAGAAGGAATGAGAGCATAGTTATAGACATTATTAAATTAGATATGGATTTTACAGTGGAGGACCTGAAGTAAAAGATTGTATGAGGAAAAAGCAAAATAGTAAAAAGGAGACAAAGAATGATATGGGAATGGAATTATGGAATTGAGGAAATATTGATAGCAAAAAAGAAAGCAAGGCAACAAAAAGCAACCACTTCAAAATGTGTGCAAGCTTTAACCTATTCTTCCATTTAGTTTTATCACAGATATAATGTGTATCTTTATCACTTATGCCAGATTTGTTCCTGAGGAGACCTGTTAATTGCACATGCATTATTCTGGAGAATTGATTGTTCTATTCTGTAAGCAGAGGAAAAGAAATCAAGATCAACTTTGGTCTTATCTATCTCTGGGAATAGGTAATGAAGCTCGACTTTTCAGCGTTGTGTGACTGCTGCAATATGTGCAGAAGTACAGTATACTCACTATGGTATGTCTCTGCACAGTCTGGAAAACAGAAGAAAACCATGCCTTAAATACTATTGATCTACATACAGGAATTAATTTGCAGCTAGAAAACATGAATCAAAGCTGCTTATCACTGAAAAGACATCAACTCTTTCTTATCCATATAAAGTATGGTGTGTGAAACTCCAACGCCTAGAAATGCTGACCAGTCCCATTTAGCCAGAGTGTACTCTGAAGGCCACATAAAGCATCTTAACAGAAGCACAGAACCAATGTTCTTGTGGTATTTGTTTACGCCTCCTGACAAACATACCAGTTCACATCACTGTCACACAATTTTTTACACCTCTCATACAGTAAGAAAAGGTGAGCTCAGGCAATTGCTTTCATATAGGCTATTTTCCAACGATCACACTTTTTTCAATTTTGGTTGCAGACACACCTCCAAAACCACCTTATTTTATCAACAACTCTTCAACAGGAAGTATCATGCGTATCATGATGACCCTTATAGAAAGGCAGCTATTAGCCTGTCTTTGAGTTGTTAAAGTATGTATAGATGTCACATTATAATTTTCTCTCATTGTGTCACACAGTCTTCTCTCATCCAGTGTCGGTAGATACATCAAAATTATGAATGTGCATTATCATGAATAAATTCTTATGTTTGTCAAATAATAAAAGTTGTCACACTGCAAACACACTGGCCATAATCTGTGTGAGAAACTCAGTATTTTCTGTTCAAGAATAACAATTTAAAATACATACAGACAATCCACAATCTAAAATAAATAAAAAAATAAAAAGGTAAAGAAATTTTATTGTAAGTTAGGACAATTTTAAAATCAAAATTTTAATTTAAATTTAAATCAATTTAATTAAAATTTAAATCAAAAAAATCCTTATTTTAAAATCAAAACTCTGTCAGTAATGTCACTAGCTTATTAGAAATCAGTCGTCTGGATTCAGCCTTGCTGTAATACTGTTAAGGGCAATAAAATTACACCAGATATTAATTTGCCTCATTATGCCCTCTATTGTGATCATCTGAGACCTCACATTTTAATTGCAATACATGAAATTTTAATAAGCAGAGGTTGATGAAGAAACTATGACCTTTCTAGGCTACTTTGAGTACTTAAAAAATAAAAAGAATACGTTATTTGCGTTTGATTTTTCAGAGTTAGGAAAGGAAAAAGAGTGAATCTGTAGTTATGGATAATCATTGTTGATCTCACTCTTTTTATTTGATAAGTCGATTTAGAAATTTGCTCAAGCTTTCTGAATGAAAAAGGATTCTTCATATACTACATATTACTCAGTTTCTTTTTTCTTGTTAACAATATAGGTTTCCTATATACAGGCACTTGCTGACTACTACACTTAGGAAGTAGAAATAGAAAACATAAACGGGAACAAAGAAGGCAACACTTCTGCAGAAAAAGTTCCAAAGTTAAAGTGGATGTTGAATCTCATTTAGAAAGTCAACAACATGAAATTTTGACACAAAAAGTAGATGTTATGCTGGTATATTGAAAGGTAATGTTACATATAGAACATGGGATTGTTCCTCTCAGCTCACTTCTGGATTAATCTGAGATGGAGTATTTACCTTTGTAAACTCTGTTATAAGAAAGATGCAAATTAACAGTAATCCATAGAAAAGCAATAGCAAAGCTAAAAAATTTGACTATACAATGCAAGAGGGGAAGCTGAAGGGCCTGACTTGTCTGATGAAGAAAAGAGAATGTGAGGTGGGGGAGAAACACTTTAGTTTTTGCAGTATCTCTTAGCTATTGTAATAAAAGGGTAAAAAACGCAATTGTTTTCATGGAGATTTTTAAAAATGGGTTAGACATTCCTTCAGAAAACATCCGCAATATTTGGAAATTATTTCCAAAATTTCAGTTTTATTATTTCTCTCATTCAAGAGGGAAGTTTTTGACACAATTTTACTTAATGAGATTACATTTCTACCATTAAAAAATAATCTGAAATTAAGAGATGAAAACCTAACCCTTTCTGAAAGATTGAGCTAAAATGGAAAAATTATATTTAATGGAAGTTTCAAAAGTCTTTATATGCACGTAAAATTTTCCGGAAAGCAGATCTGATGGTCTTTAATATGAAATGAAATGTGTATTGAATTATATTTAGAGTTAAGTATTCCACAGTGCCTAACTTTATTTTTCTTAAGGATAGCATTAGGAAAAAGCAATAAACTGTTACCTGTGTTGTCTGTGAGTAAGTCACAGATTTATTGCCTATAATCCCAGCCTCATGATATGCTGTAGCACATGATTGCTGTGGTTTACTGATAAATAGATCTTTGATCACTCCCTTCCACTGCAACTCCTTAACATCTACAGTACCATCTGATTTGAATTCATAAAAGCTGCAGAGGTGGGAGTAATGATTTCCCTCGATCTGCTGTTCTTTCTAAAGCACAGCACACAACTAGCCTCCACTGCTGCAGGGGTGCACTGTTTACTCAGTTCACCACAAGGACCCTTGGTCCTGCACTGAAAAGCTGCTGTTTACCCAACTGGTGACCAGTCTGCGTAGGAATATTGCATCCCACATGCAAGATTTTACTCATCTTTGATGATCTCCATGATGCTTCTGTCAGTCTGTCACTGAAGTTTAGTCGTGATTAAGGGAGAAGATACCTTACCAAATGTCAAATACCAACACCAAGAAAGAAACTGAAAGAACACACCTTCAGGCGCTGATATAGATTACGAAGGTGAACCTTGTAACTGATCTACTGATGTTCTTCACTACCCTCTATTTTTTTGCTGCTCAGAATCCTTCTATCTGTGAAGATACCTGACTCTGTATCTAATACAGTAATATGCATGCCAGGCAGGACCAATATGTACTCCTTAGGGGACCTATTTGAATTTTGTTTCATATTTGTTTCTGCATGTGCATTTCTTTACATGCTCCTACCTTTGAGATTTTGGATTAAGGAATAACACCTGAATCACTGATGATTTAGCACACTCTACTATGAATAATTTAATTTATACTGTGTTTGATTCCTTAAATCTAACTATATAAGGATATATAAAAGCCTTCCTTCCCAGATGACAAATTATCAGCTCAGTATAAAAACATATGATGCCTGAAATTCAAAGGAGCATCCAAGATTGTGCTTTAATTGCACAGGCACCATGACTTGCCTGGAATGAAAAGCAGAACTGACTACACTCTGAGTTACAATTTCCTGTCAATCCATCAGATGGGATTAGTCAACTCACAGCAGTATAAAGATTGTCTACTAGGAAACATATTTTTGAGAGATGAGATCGTCTAAGAATGCAGTGGCTGTCAGAAAAAAATCTAATATATTATGACAGCTCTTTCTGGAACAGGTAACCTTCGAGCCATCAGAGATATTCACCCAAGATATATTTCCTTATTAGAAATCTTGTCTGAACCGTATAGTGACGTTTCTTTCTTAATCTTTTTTTTTTTTCTTTTTTTTTTGGGTAGCTAAGGTATTTACTGTTATTTTTCTAGGATCAATACTGTCAAGACGAAGAACATGAAATCTGAACTGTCTTCCCATCATAATAACAGCTGTTAGTCCAGTTTTGATTGTAGATTCTTGCTGTTGTTAGGCATGCATGGTTTGAGAAGTGACACAGTGTGATCAACTGAGCTCAAACATGGGAGGTTAACCTTGTACTAGATTTCTTCAGGATCACAGAAATATTGCACCAATTCTTGAGATTCTTTAGGCTGCAGACAGCACAGAGAACTAAGTTTTCTAATACTCTGTGCTTCTTACATTGTATAACTGTCCATCTGTACAGCAATTGCTATGACTTCTGCCGAATTTTATGCTGTTCCGCCACCTGCTCAGCTGCTATTATAATCTATTGAGTTTTTAAATCAAGAAACAAGTGAGAAATGGCACACCTTTGGGCAATTCCAGTATTCCTCTGTCTACTTAGAGGCACAGAAGTAGCATATGATAGCAGGGAATTCCCAGAGCCCAGCACCTTTACAAACCATAACTCCAACTATTCCCTAATCCAGCCTTCAAAACCGAGGATAGCTGTGAAATTTCACTGAATTTGGTGGGTGAAGGACCAAGCCATTAAAGTGCGTTTCACAGAGCAATTTGACACTTTCCACACTATGTGGTTTTTCTGTCTTTTTTTCTTTCATTACACCTGCTTGTAGTCTCTCTTTTCCTTTCTTAGCATCTTGAATAGTTTTTCCACAAAATAAATGTCTTACTTCCTATTTAAAAATTAAAGCAACCCCCAAGGAGAAAAGGAAAGTACTTGCTGTCATTCTTTCTTCAATACTCCAGTAAACAAACAAACAAGCAAACAAAACAAAACAAAAAAAAACAAAACTCCAACTTGAAAACGTCCCTTTAAAATATCAGTTTGACCGAGATAATCATTATTCACTGTCCCACTGTTTTACTCGAGCCCCAGGTGTTATTCCAGACATGAGACTGAATTGAATTAGGAAAGAATTTTTTCCATTGTTTTCACTGTATAATGTGCAACACTTATCCAAATGCAGGTTGGATTCTGATCCAGCTTATTCCAGCCTAGACCCACTTAATTTTTTTTCTGTTCAGTTTTTGCATTTATGCAGATTTTGAACTATCTGATCTGGTTTCATCTGATCTAAAAAACAGCTCAACATTTTTCATTACTGAGAAGCATCTAAAATCAACTATAAATCTAAGCAGAAAAGGTCATTCTTAACACGTTTCCTGATTTAAGCATCCAGTGGATTAAAGAAGCAACTGGGCAGACTGAAAATGTTTGTTGATACGCTGGAATAAAATGGATGCCACCTGAGCCCAAAAATAAATCTACCTCTATTCCCAGGATCACTTCCCTCTGGCCTCAAAAATGTAAGAGCTAAAAAGATCAATATTAAATTTTCAGCGATGTAGTTTTTCATATTGAAGAGTACATTCAATCTGTTAGAATCTGATTTTCAAGAGACTGTAAAGACTGGCAGAAGTTCAACTTCCTTTAAAGAGCCCTGTGTCAGTACAATAGGTAAATCAGGTACGAAGTTCTTTTAAACATATGAAATTGTTAATCTGATACTTTGCATCTTCCCTCTGTAGCTAGATTTCTTCCTTGGAGACGTTTAGATGTCCCAGCAACACACGTTCACCAGAGTGATGTCTTTTTAAATGAATATCCATCGCCTTATAGGTAAAATGACAAATACACGTATTTTAGTTGCTGCCTTACAATTTTAAATTGTTTTAGAAAATTAGCAGTGGAAACAGATTTATCTGACACATTTTGAGAGAAGGCCATTTCTCCCAGTCATACAGACAAAATGCTCAAAGATTAAATCATTACATTACATTTAACATGCAGTCTAAAGTTTTAATTTGATTTATATCATTACCTTGGTGCAGAGAAGAGAAAAGAAAGGAAATAGGCTTCAAATTACTGTGATCCTCCAGCCAGGCTTCCTGCCACGGATGAGACAGACAGATGCCTGGCGAGGGCTGGGAGCAGACTGATAACAAGGTCCTGTTTACGTTCAGGGCTTGTCTGGGGACACAAAAAATACAAAAGGAAAGGGAAAAATGAAAGAGGTAGACCTCAGCGAGAGGTTCTGGAAGTTGGACTAGATGATCTTCCTGATCCTTCTAGGTCCCTTCCAACAGAAAATATTCTGTTCTATTCTAATTTTTGCAGCTTGGATCACTGTGTGCACATTTACACCAAGGTCCTGCCAAAGAATGGCTTTTGCTACTGTTAGGAGCTGTAGAGGTGCTCCCTACTTGGTGGGTAGGCCAGGTTGTCTGACCTGAGCAACCATGGTGAGGCATCCGGGTGAACCAGGAACCAGATTTTGCACCACATGTGGAAAAGCTGCTTTTCTACGCTGAGAGACTAGCTCTCCAAATGTGTCCTTTGTCTTGGTGGAGGGAGCATCAGGCCTTTCCATTACATGTTGCTTTTGATAATAAGGTGGCAGTAATGTAGTGCTACCAGTAGGGCAGTCTTGTGCTGCTGTGTCTGAGGCAACAGCAGCTGGAATGATGGCAGAGGTCTGGTGGCAGGGAGTGATGGTGGTGATAGCGAATGTGGTGTTTCCAGACACTACACTCGGAGGCAGCCAGATGTGGGCAGCTTCAGGTCTTCTATCCACCCTGACCACCTATGGAGGCAGGATAGTGGGGAAGTTAACCTTTGATCTGACCAGAAGGGTTGCTTTCATCTTTACAGAAACTAGTTAAGATTCATCTAACAAAGACGGTTAGTATGTTAAAATACAGGTAGAAGAAGAAGTATTGTGTTAGCAGCATGGATACAAGCGCTTGGTATAAGATCATGATCAGGCACTTTCCTTGTATTATGCATTGAATCACTGATTTTTGTATCAGGTCATATCTCTGTATTTTTCCCAGACTTTTCCAGCTGTAGTGCAAGTGTTCAAAATTCACTGTGAGTGGGTACGGAGAAATCTGATCTGCAAATCCTGTTTTCGTGCGGTGTTACCCAACAACTGTGACAGAAAATGCAAATACCTTACAGGATGAGTGTTCTCAGGAACAAAGAGAATATCAGGATCTGTTATATTTTCTATAATTTGGCAGCTCTGTCATAAGTATCCTGATGCGTAAAGCAATATATTTTAGTCAAATTTTGTGAAAACCACAGTTGGGATGTAACTTATATCAGTTTGGGCATACGTATCTGAAAAGCACCTGTCTGAAAAACTAATTTAGTCTGTCTAAACTTTGTAAGGGAGTGTCATATATGTAGTGAGGGAGATACTCTTAGCAATTTTTGAGGGAATGATATAGGTAACAATGACCATAAATCAGAAAGGAAAATGAGAGAGAGAAAAGAGAGAGAGAACAAGAGAGATGCATTTTAATAGAATGCGGTACCCTCTTATTTGATTAATAACTTTGATTTAAATAATGATTTAAGCATTCAACATAGAGGAGCATAAAACCAATTAAGTCATATTAAACACTTACTCTTAAGTCAGTTGTAGCTTTCACTGCATTTTGATTCTGGACATTTGTCCCACATAATGGCTTTCAAAGCAAAATGACTATTGGATTCCATTTACATTAGACAAAAGATTCTTTCTGCAGTGTTTAAAGTTTTTATGTCTTTTAAGTACTGTGAAAGCTATAAAAAGATTATTTATTTCCTCAGTTCTCACAATTCCGATCCATTTTAAAATGCATGGAACTGCAAGCTCAATAGATAATTACAGTTGTCTGAAGATAAAGAACATGTCTTTCAGACCCTGGAAAACAAGAGAGTGCTTTTTTTTCCACAGTGTCATCTTTGGAGCTTTGTTACAAATTATTTGAAAAACAGAAAGCTAACTTAATTTTCTTGACAAATTGAGAACAATGGTCACAAAGCCAGCCTGAAAACAATATTGCAGGTAACACCATAGTTGGTGGAAGTTACTTATTTTAGAAGCTTTTGGTAGAAATGGGAATTTTGGTATGTGATAATATCAGTGAAAATAGCTCAATAAAATTAAATATGAGGCTATCTGTGAGATAGTAACAAAGAAAAGCAAAAAAGAGAGAGAAAACACTCAAAAAGACCATGAACAAAACAAATAAAGAAGGAGTAATTGAAAGTGGATTAATATTTTAGAGCTTGTTAAACTACATTCGTAACTCATTATAGTAATGATTTTAGTTTAATTAAAACAAATGCTTCCATTGATAATGTAAATGTCATCCAGTGGGATGGGAGAAAGTGAAACAGATCAGTTGACTGGGAGGCGTGGGATTCCATAAAAAAATAGTGGAGCTCTGGCAAGACAAGGGGAGAAAGGAAAGTAGTATTTGCTGGGCAACAGCCTTAGATTAGGACAATGGTGGTAATGAATTTATGAGGATTTGGAGCAAGTTTCAAAAGGGAAGAGGGAAGACTGGGCTAGTGACAGATGATCAGGTGGCAAGTTTGACAGAAGTGAACGTGAGACCTTTTGAGTCTCCTTTATATTAGGTAAGAGCTGTGAGATCTACTGTTACATTCTCTGATCACCACTGCTGAGGATTAGAAGAAGATAATTTACATGTCAGACATTTATGCAGTGAGTTAAAAGCCTTCAGCATTATTGGTAGGTAACTCAAGTGGATGCACTTTTGCTGAAACTGCTGTAGATCAAATTAATTTGTTTTACAATACCTACAGACTAAATGCCAAAAAAAAAAAAAAAAAAAAGAAAAAGAAAAAGATGTAATTGTTATCCCATACTCTCAAAAGTTATATGGTTGGGGGAAAACTTAACTTTGTCCTTTTCTTGATATGCCTTATGAGATAGTTTTTCATTACACAGAGACACACTATTTTTTTCCACCAGACATTGGGAAGAAATGAACCAGTGTTGGAATGAATCTGAATTGTCCAGCAATAGGCGTTGTTGCCAGTCAAATCATTGCAGCTAAAGAAGAATCAGAATGATTGAAGGACATGTCTATAAAAGGGGGGAAAAAATAAAATATAAAAATGTGTTTGATTATGACAGATTAATGTTTATTCATTACAGATGAATTGCTGTACAGTTCCTGTGAGATAATAGATAACACGTGTAAATTGACTTTGTTTTCTGATGATCACCAATTAGAAAATCCTTTTTTTCCTGATGTAAATATTTTCCTGAAGGAGAACAGACCTTTACAAACACAAGGATCGTACATATTTTGTGTGACCATTGGTTCCAAAAAATCTTATAGTACATTAGAAAAAGAAAAAAAAAACAAAACAAAAAAAAAATGAAAAAAAAAAACCACACCAGGAGAAAAAAGCATGACAAAAGGGAAAAAATATTACTTTTTTGTGGTATGTCTGAGGACACGTCTCTGAATCCTACACCAAATTGCTGTCTCTGGACAAGCAATCTCCACATGTGTTTGACAGAAAGAATGGACCTTTTGCAAAGGCAGTTGCTAATTCGTACTAAGTGTTGATGTGCACAGTCCCAGACTGACTTATGAAATTAGTTACATTGGAAATCAAAATCGAACTAAATGAGACATGGAAGGTGAAGAATACCCAGGGGACTGCAGAAATGCTTTTGGTGGCATAGCTAGCTTCTTTCATTCTCTTTCTAGTGTTTTTTTCTTTTTGTCTCCCCCAAAGAAAATCAAATATGAACTGATGACCTACATGTTCAAAAGGGATCTCCAAAAAAGACTGCAATAATCAGGTGTACTCTTCTGTGTGTGTTTGTGCATACACATTCACACACACTCCTGGATTTGTGTAGAGAGCAACCACTTCAATACACATATATTTCGTATGATTCATTACAAAATAGTGTTACAAATGATATTTTACTTGCTAACTAATTTTGACCTGCCGTCTCACTCTAGAAATTTGGGAATGACATCAGCTGCCTAATAGTATACCCGTCTGAGTCTGAGTCTTGCTCACATTTACTGAGATGGTTAACAGTGTCACTGTGGGTAATCACAAAAAAAGCAATAGGATTATTCATCACAAACAGTTAAACCTAAGATTCAACTCTCCATAAGATTGTCTCTTCTTCATTAGTTTTTATTTATATAGAGAGGAATATAGAAGAATATTTTACTGATAAATAACTTCTGCTGTTTGTGCAATGCAAAAGTGCTTGTGTTAGCAGTTGATCATCTTTTATGTCTGAAGTATAAAAGTAAGGCTTATTCCAGATTCTAATCAATATTAATTGGGAATACAATCATGCAAGACAAAAGCCCCTCTGCAACAGCAATCACTATAAAAAAAGAAATATAAAGTACAAGCTCAGAAAAAAATATTATTACCCACAAATATTGAAGCTGACTACATATTTTCCATCCAAAAATATCATCTCTATTAATAGTTATAAGCATTGATTGTTAAATGCTTCTGAATACTTGGAAATAATTAATACAGTGTGAGGAAGGTTATAAAAGTTTTATGGGTGTGTCTTGAATGGGACCCTGCCCCAACCTCTTTCTGAAACAAGGAATATCTATCTTCATTATCATTGCTAAAGTTAAGTCAAGTATGGAGAGTGTCACAAGATAAATTTCTTGTTCGTACTTCTAAAGTTGTTATTTAATCCATCTAACAAAATTTACAAATGAAGCATCATCTCTAAATCTATAAGCAACCCAGAAAGCATGTAGTTAACAAAGACTGTGTGTATTCTGACCAAATCGGTAGGCTTTTGTATTTTATGCAATTTCAGTTTCTGTGTGTATCTAATCTGTAGCAGCAGATCAATTACAAGGCTACATATGCAATCTTATGGTAAAGACAAGAATCACAGTTATATTATCTTAGAATTTGAAAAGCTCTACATAAAAAGAAAAAAGATGGGAAAAATAGTGAATGGATACGGCTGCTATATTTGCTATATCAATTGTAGGTTGTGAATTCAGGAAACAAGTAACCAGCATACAGTCTAAACATATGCAGAAGATACAGTCCTTGCTACAGTCTTCCTAATGTTTCTCCAATTAATCAACATTACTTCATATTAATGGACAAGCTCGGTTAGTTTGCCCTTAACCCTCTTGGACAAAACACATGGATGACTGAACAAAAAGATTAACATTATATGAGAAATATCTGAGGACAACATGGCTTAGAAGCAGTCAGACAGTATTTTAGTGGTTAATTCTTAAAGGTTTTGTTCTCAGAAGAAGCATATGGCATTTTTATTCACAAAGCAGCAGTCATCTCTTTGTACTGATGGAAGATCATTAGACAACATAACATGTTAAGTGACGACCCCTTGCTGTATCTACTGATCCAACGAAACATTAACTAGTACCACATTGCTATGAATGCCAAGAAATCTTCAGACAATACAGAACCTTCGTTCATAAAGATGTTAAGTCAGTGAACTCTGAAAGTTTCAGTGTGTGGTCTTAGAAGTACATATTTCTGGTACAGTACAATCAATCGTGCTCGTTTAACCCTATCCAAGAATTCAGAAATAAATTCCCAGATTAAGGACACTGTATCGGAGTTAATAAAGACACAGGAGTCCTGCATTCAACAGATATGCAGATAATAGAGGCATATAATTCTTTCCGAAATTATTACTCAATTAGACATTTATCTTTGACTGAGTGCTCTAAAAGTGTTCTAGTAATGCAGTGCTAGCTTCCCTTATTATTGATATTGTTGCAAGATTAACCTTTAATTAATCTGTGGTGCAAATATATTCTACATCCACAGACTGTTCTTAAGATTTTTATCAACACGTTTCAGAACAATTTAAAAAAATGTGATGGTTGTAGTTCTTTGCAATCTTTACATTACTTTATAATCTGGGTATATCCCAAGAAATACTTACCCGGTATTTCTACGGTATGCATGTACTGGTTTTAGCCAGGATAGAGTTAAATTTCTTCATAGTAGCTTGTATGGGGCTATGTTTTGGATTTGTATTGAAAACAGTGTTGATAAGACACTGATGTTTTATTGTTGAACAGTGCTTACACAACAGCAAGGCCTTTTCTTCTTCTCACATCCCCCCTGCCAGTGAGTAGGCTGGGAATGAAAGAAATTGGAAGAGGACACAACTAAGACAGTGCACTCCAACTGACCAAAGGGATATCCCGTACTGTATGATGCCATGCTCATCAATGAAAGCTACTGGGAAGACAGAGGAATGGAAGTCAGAGTGATGGTGTTTGTCTACACGAGTAACCTCTATGCGTGATGGAGCCCTGCTTTCCTGGAGACGGCGAACACCTGCCTGCCCATGGGAAGTAGTGAATGAATTCCTTGCTTTACTTTGCTTGCTCACACAGCTTTTGCTTTATCTATTGAACTATCTCAACCCACGAGATTTTGCGCATTTTCCCTTCTGATTCTCTCCCCTGCGCCACTAGGGGGAGTGAGTGAGTGACTGTGTGGTTCTTTTAGCTACCTACTGGGGTGGGTTAAACCATGAAAATGCAAAAGTAGCATATTTATTGTGCCTTATAGCGTTTATTTTTTTTTTATTAAATTCTTCTCATAAATTACTTCTATATACCTGTAGGTTATCAGTGTTCAGTAAAAGCTAAGATGAACTACAGATTTTAAATATGGTCTCTGAAAAGTAATTTAGAAAAAAAATAATTTAGATTTAAAAAGTTGTTATATATATGCAAGAAGTAAAATTCCTGTCTCTTAGAAGAAACTTTTCTTCATGGACATGGTAAAAGAATTTCGTACAATGTGGCCACAAAATAATCCGTAATCATAACATCAGCAGTTCCTGAAAGACAAAAAATTAAAGTCCTTTAAGTGTTTATAACATTATATTTAAAGGCAATATGAATTACTCTCATGCCTTTGTGAGTATTGATTTGTATTCCACTAATGCACAAACTAGAAGGGAGGATCTTCAAGCAGCAATAACGTCTAAAAAGCTTTCAACATAAGGTGCAAAGTCATTAAATGATTCAAAAGGTAATACAAATCATTTATCGCTATACCTACCTGTGCATCCATGATACCATCTTAATTTAGAGTTTAGTTGAGTATCCTGAAGCATGGTGACAGTATCACTGTGTAGTTTACCTGAGATTGAAGGGTTTGCTATAAAGATTACTAAATATTTTAAACCAGTGTACTGTAATATATGTGAATATACTAGCTGAGGATCTGGTCCATTTTTGTCCTTTACCTTTCTGGGGATATCACTGTAATCCTGTGTCAGTCCCAGTGTAGATATAAGTATTCAACTGTGTTCAAAGTGTGGGGTTCTTTTTCTTATGTATTACACTTGCAAGACTGTGTGTATTCCTTTGTTTTTCTCTTTTTTATAAATAAATATATGTGTCTGCAAACACTAGGAGAAGGGCGATGTTTAAAGAGGATGATTCTTTCAGAAGTATATCAAATACATACAAAAACAAAAAAATAGCTAGGTTTTTTTTTCTTCTCTGAAGCATAGCTTGCTTACTTATTGAGAACATTTTTTATTTCCTTAATGGGCTTTGGATTACAGATTCAGAGACCAATGACACAGCACAAAATTTATTGAATATTCAGTATTTTTGCTGGGGTTTTTTTGTTATTGAAAGTAACCTTTGATTTTCCCAGATGGCTGTATCACATGAGAACTAATTAAGCCTGATATTGTATTTTACATAGAAGATGATAAATTCTTCAAATATCTCTTTCTGCAAAAAAGTCTAAGTTAAACAGCGTAGAATAACTTTACCGCAAAACATTCTATTGACATATTCCATATACAAAGAAAGGCAACAAGTCCTTCATTCAAGATCTTATCCTGTCTTTTTCTCCATGAGGAGAAAATATCTGCTTCAAGGTAGCAGATAATTATGGAATATGTTAAAAGAGAAGATACAGTTCATAGCCCTATGCCACAAAACATATCTGATAATTCGTTTTGTGATCTTAGCTTCTTTAGTTTATATTACTATTGCTCATTATTGTATTTTAAAGAACAGTATACAAGACACAAAAATGCATCAGGTCAGGCAGAAAGTGTCTGGAAGGCAGAGTTCAAGACAGAGAAGGTTCTCATTTGAAGTTCATAGAAAGGAGCTATTTTTGATAAAATCTTCTCCACCTTCAGTTGTCTATATAGTAAATAATAGCTTCAAATGCTAGTGTTGCACAGTCTGTTTCTTGCATTAAATACTGTTCATGCTGTGTTTTTATGTGCTCTAAAATGTCTCAAAGTATTCTATGTCTTTAATGATTTTTTTTCCAATTATTCTTTCACTTGGCATTAATGACTAACTAGATATAGATTTCTCCTGTGTTTCTGTGGATTTTTTTTCTCTCTTTTCATATCAGGATTTTCAGCATGGTAACTGAATTGAAGGAAAAATATGTGTTGAGTACACATACAAATCTCTAATGACAGTCTCGTGGCAATGTAAAAGGCAGTTCTGATCTAGTAAAGACATGATTATTCTCCAATAACATATAACAAGCTTTTGTCCTGCTATGTAGAACAATATACATACCATATATCTATGAAAGTATCATTACATTGCTCTCAAACTGAAATACTGCTGGCTAAATATTTCTATATGTTCAAGGATGAAGCAGCTAAAAAATATTTCCACTAGATCTGCTCTTGTACATCCATAACTTTACTGGATCATTTCCTTTATTAGGAAAGATGTCTAGAGCTCTAAAGAGAGTTTCAGCTAAGTGGAACCCTACAGTGTAAATTATCTGTAAAATGAGGAAATCCATACTTTTCCCTATAGTTTCATTGAAAGAACTTGAGCCATGTAGAAATGGTGACTAAAAGAGGACCACAGTGGCTTAAATCTTTCCATTAGGCATGGGAAATACTTTACCTTGAACAATAAAGATTAAACTGAAATCAAACAAACACACACCATGGAGATAAAACTATGGAAATGACTGAATTTTCAGCTTACTACCCAAATGAAAAGAATACACCTCAGACATATGCAATTATGTGTTTCAGTTTTCTCAGACAAACTGGAATACTGAAATAAAATATCCTCACAAATACTTTGCTTTAAAAACAGTTTACAATGAGTTTAGATATTAATAAATCTTCCTAGAAATGAGAAAGTATTAAGTTGGCTTTTCTCGATTTTAGCAGGGATTTTCTTGTAGTCCCACATAATTTTGTATTTTCATTATACAGTATGAATAATTGTATTTTTATCTAAAATTATTTTTTATCAGTAGTTATATTGAAGGGAAGTCAAGAATGTAAGAAAAAAAAAAAGACCTGCTACAATAGAATTTTAGGGGTTTGAAGCATATTAAAGGAGGACAATGTTAGATCTAGAGGTTTTGCTCTTGGCAGAGACAGGAAAAGATCACATAGATATTTCTGCCCACAGTTCTGTGGAGAACAGCACAGTGATTAGCTGGCTGTGTGCTTAAGCCTTTTGCTTCTAAAATAATGCTCCCTTAAGCTAAAGAGATAGCATAAAATTCCTTTTCCTTTTATGTATCCTCTTCTCCATGGTAAACCAACATATGGTGTTTTCCAAAATGGTCCCCTGCCTGTTGGCTTCTGGGCATATTTCAAAATCCAATGAAGGGAAGTGTTAATGAAGATAGCATTGGTAGAAATAGTCTGTCTTCACAAATTGTGACCTTTAATTAAATGAATTAGAAATATATATTTTTTTAATACTTTGTTAGATTTCAAACTCAGTAGGTTGGAAAAAAAATAAATAATAAAAATAATAATAAAAATAATAATAATATTAATGCACACACACACCACCAACTAAATACATGTCCGTAGGACTAGTATAAGTTGTGTTGATTTATTAAGGCTTAGTCTGGTATTATTTGTTCCCACCTGAAATGGAATGAACAGAGTTCCTCATGATACACAGGATTAGAGAAGAACAGGTAGACAGAACTACATATAAAAGTTAAAAAATACAGGCACTGATTTTCATTGTTCAAGGTAATATAGGCATTAGGTTTTGTGCTAAAAAGGAATAATCGTGACTGAAATGATAGCATGGGAGTAAAACTCATAAAAATATTGCTACTTCTCTTTTGCTTCAGTCAAAAACACAATTTACATCCATAATCAAAGTTAATTATTGTTCCAAAAGGAATTTCAAGAGTTACTGTATGTTACAGATAAAGTAAACTTAATTTAAAACTGTACTGCAAATCGTGATACCATGAAACTAATGACATACCAAATAATTTGGTTTGCAGTTTATTCCCAGTTGAAAGAAAGAATCAGAACTATAATTCTTCTATATCAAAGCTGAAGAATTGAGGACCTCTCCTTTTAAAAGAAAACTAAATGAATAGAGAGCTTTGTCATATTTAAAATATAAAACCAACCAAGATAAGTTCCAAAGACAATAGACTGAAACTGGAGAAAACCAGATCCTTACAATTTTTATTTGAATTTTATTTGCTGTTGCTAATATTTTTGATGACTCGGACATAATAACCCTGAATGTGCACTGTACATTTCCAGAAAGACTGATGCAGCAAATTTTCAGTTTATTAATTTCAGGGAGAAATGAAATCTCTCTGAAAGTGCTTCATCCATAAAAATTATAAATAAAGTGGACTGGTTTTAATTTTTAATGGGTTGGAGAGAAAGAATTTACTTTTAGAGATTTTGGCAGTATTTTGTTTCTTCCTTAATTTTAAAGGTTGTATTTCAGAGAAGTTTTAATTTCATAATTTTTTTGTTCTTTATGGCAAAATTTCCACTGACTCAAGGTGGACAATATTCCATGGTTTTCTGTTGGTGCTAGACATGTGGTTTTTTTTTTCTTTTAGTGGGAAAGTTATTTCAAATTGTACATCTTTAATCATACTTGTATTTACAGATGCCATCCCATAAGACAGATGAAGGCAACAGTATGTTGACATATGAGCATGAGTAAAATTGTGCATAAATAAATCAAAGTTGGAGGTGAAAATCAAAAGCATTTATTGCAGTTTAAGTATTATGTGGTACATGTTTCTAAAAAAAGCATGCAGGAAAGGAATGTAAATATCTTGGGACTGAAGTTAGAATCCATGGTCTGATAATGCTTCAAATCAACATTACATTAGCTGACTTAGAAAAGATATGGAAAAAAAAAAAAGAAGAAAATTCTTACTAGGAGTATTACCCATCTCTTTTACTACACATCATTTGTCATACACTTTTCAATTATTACTTTGTCCAGCAGTCATTTCAATGCTATGCTACAATGCTGTCTTGGTTATTTTCCAGCCAGATGGTCACATGGACAAATTAAGGAACCATACCTTTACGCTGATTACGGTTACAAAACCTTTTTTTTATGTTGTGTTCAATGAGATTACTGGTTGATAAATGGCATGATGTCAGCTTCAGTTTCTGAATACTAAGCCCTTATAATTTAGTTTTAACTGATGCTCCTAAAAATTCAAACACAAAAAGAATCCCTTAGAATTACATATCCTATTTAAATGTAATTACATTAATGAATTTCGTTTAATTTAAGGTCTATGTATCTCTATCAACTTCTCCTTTTCAAGAGTATGTATTGAATTGTGATGACCATATTAATTATGCCTAACTATAATAATAAATATTATTAGATCCACTTTGTTGTTCTCATATACCACATAGTAGCATTCTAGGAAAAAGCATGTAGTCACCTAGTACATGAAAAAAAAAAAGTGCCTTAAGGGAAGTGAAGACTGTTAAGGATTCATTGGTGTCATTCTGTTCATGTTTGTGAAGAAGTCTTTGAAATAAAATCTTTCTTTCAGTGAAAACTGTCAGTGAAATAGTAAACCTGTTACTTCAGCCTTGGTTTGGGAGGTTGACCTCAGGCCCATTAGACACAGTTTCCACCTCAAGTTTGACTTTCAGTGTCCACAACACCCTGTCTGAGATCGGAGGGGATTCTAATAAAAATTTACGGAAGTCCTTTTCTTTATTATACCTTGTAAATGATCAAAATGGGGAATAGCTGACTGAAAATATCCCTTTGGAGAGGATGGTTTCTAAATTTTTTTTTTTTTTAATTGGACTTTCTTTTTCATTTTAGTAACATGATACAGATTGATACCCATGGAGATATACAGACCAAAAGAGAAAATAATGGAAGTGTCAAAACCAAAATAGACAAGAAATTCTTAAAACTTCACTTTTCTCTGTCTTTCAGCAAGGTTTTTGGATACTTATTAGGAT
Organism: Rissa tridactyla; assembly: GCF_028500815.1. NCBI lineage: Eukaryota > Metazoa > Chordata > Aves > Charadriiformes > Laridae > Rissa > Rissa tridactyla. Next base: position 7,075,674 of record NC_071497.1, read on the forward strand.
AAAAATGCTGATTTAAGATCTGTTTCCATTTTCATTCTGCTGTTCCTCTGTGTACAATCAATCAAAACATTGAAAAATAGTATACAGAATATTGAAAGATCATATATTGATTTCTAGATCAGAAGTATGTTTTTGAGAGTGCAAATGAGAAAGAACCTGATCTTTCCAGAAGTTAACATTAAGCAGGAAAACTCTCATTGACTTAGTAGAGGTGCAATTACATTTTTACGAAAAAGAAAACACAGGACAGAAATATTCTGTTTAGTTTTGTATATTCTTCAAATTGCTTTTCCAATAGAATTTTAGTTAAACACAGTTTTCCTCAGAGAACAGAAATATGTTTTCATCACTGAGTTGAGAGGTCTGATGACAAAGAACAATAATGTTCTGAGCACGGGCGCAGGTTGCTCAGAGAGGCTGTGGAGTCTCCTTCCTTGGAGTTATTAAAAAACGGTGGGGACATGGTCCTGGGCAGGACCTGGCCTACTCCAGGTCAGCCTGCTTGAACAGGGTGGTTGAACAAAATGACCTCCGGAGAGCCCTTCAATTCTTAACTATTCTGTGATTTTGAGTGTACTAGGGCCTAAAAGTTCTGAAGTTCAGAATGTTTTGGGTTTATGGCTCACAGTTATTAAAACTCCTTTCCCTTGGTAATTCACCTAAGTGTGATTCATGTAGCTAATTCTTTTTCAAAATCTGAACCTTTAATTCAGTTTATGTTTAAAGTATTTTGTCTTAATGTCACCACAAACCCTCAATACTAATAAATTGATTGATGAAATCATATACATGTTGTTGTTTTCCACTATGATCATAATACATTTATCATACAATAATGAGCAGAACACAGTATAACTGTGAATGACACAGTGTAAGGATTACGACACGAAATATTTTATCAAAAAGTGCCTCAAAAAACCTATCAGAAAGTCTTCACAGCAGAAAAGTCAGTGTTGTAGGTTGAAGCACTATCTTCAGACAACAAGGTTAGCCTGTTAGACTGCTGCCCCAGTTTTGCGCATTCACATGGGCCATTGAGGTATTTATACACCTCCCCAGCCAAAACATTCACCATCAGGTTGAAATCTGGCAGCCTTAAAGGTGGTCGTTTCCAACTCTTCAAGTCTACCTCTCAGCTTCTGCATTGTATGAAGGAAATATAGTATTTAATATAGTGGCTTTACAGCAAAGTAGAGGATAACGTGTGGATAAAATCTGACTGTAAGAGATGATACTTTTGAATCTGTCATGGTGACATAGAGAATGTGCGTTGACCAATACAGTGGCTATTCATATCATCCTTTTCTTTTTTCCCCAACCATGAAGACCACCACATACTAGAAGCACTTAGTGCCTTTCCCAAGGCAGAAGCAAGAGCTGACATCAGAACCACAAGTTAAATCTGCCCAGTGACTGAAAAACACTCAATGACATTGCCTCATGTTTATATGAGATACAGTTTTTAAATATACTTCAAAATGTTAATAAGTCCAGAAGCACATTTAAATACTTTTGTAAATTTGGTAATTAAACTATATAAAATAAATGTTATCTTTCTTCACAATATTTTAAGATGATATCTAAATTGTTTAAATGGGAATAAAAAATATAAAGGGTAGTCATTGAGGAGTAATCATTTATAATAGAATTTAATTAACACAAAAAAATAGCACTTTCCTCTAAAAATATTTTCAAAATCTGATTGCTAAGAGGTTGACCTTTTATTTTGCATGGGATTTTCTCTCAAGTCAATTAGGAATAATGACCACTGATATTTAAAGTGAGAAATGTGACATTTCATTTGAACATGATTTTTTAAGGCATTTCCTTTATTTTCTAGAAATGTTAGTATTACAGAGAACTAAATACTTTAGAAGTTATCATTTTAGCATAGGAATAAAAATATGTAATTACACCACCTTAAAAGCAAAAGTGGTCTTCTGCAGGTGTACTAGCAGAAAATTAAGTCTCTTATGTTAAAGAAAACAAGATTTCTGTAGGTGGCTAGGGACAAAAAAATGGGAGGACAAATCTTTCTATACTTTATAAATAAAATAATTTTATAACACCAAGAAAACATAGAACTGATGATATCCCATTGTTTTGATTCTCTAAAATTTAATTTCTTTATTTTGCAATATATGAAATAATTCATAAATTTGAGTTTGGTGTCATTAGTCAACAGGGATTCACCAAGGGGAAATCATGTCTGACTAATCTGACAGCCTTCTATGATGGCATGATGGGATGGATAGATGAGGGGAGGGCAGCGGATGTTGTCTACCTTGACTTCAGCAAGGCGTTTGACTCGGTCTCCTGCAGCATCCTCATAAGGAAGCTGAGGAAGTGTGGGTTACATGAATGGACAGTAAGGTGGATAGAAAACTGGTTGAAAGACAGAGCTCAGAGGGTAATGAGGGGGAGGGGCACAGAGTCTAGTTGGAGGTCAGTGACAAGTGGTGTTCCCCAGGGGTCAGTACTGGGTCCACTCCTCTTCAATATATTCATCAATGACCTGGATGAAGGGATAGATAGAGTGCACCCTCAGCAAGTTTGCTGATGACACAAAGCTGGGGGGGATGGCTGACACACCAGAAGGCTGTGCTGCCATACAGAGAGACCTGGACAGGTTGGAGATCTGAGCAAAGAGGAACCTTATGAAATTCAATAAGGGCAAGTGTAGGGTGCTGCACCTGGGGAGGAATAACCCCCTGCACCAGGACAGGTTGGGGCTGACCTGCTGGAGAGCAGCTCGGTGGAAAGAGACCTGGGAGTCCTGGGAGACAACAGGATGACCATGAGCCAGCACTGTGCCCTCGTGGCCAAGAAGGCCAATGGCATGCTGGGGTGCATCAAGAAGAGTGTGGCCAGCAGGTGGAGGGAGGTCATCCTCCCCCTCTGCTCTGCCTTGGTGAGGCCGCACCTGGAGTACTGTGTCCAGTTCTGGGCTCCCTGGTTCAAGAAGGACAGGGAACTGCTGGAGAGGGTGCAGTAAAGGCTACCAAGATGCTGAGGGGACTGGAACACCCCTCTTATGAAGAAAGGCTGAGAGATTTGGTTCTTCAGTCTGGAAAAAAGACGTCTGAGGGGGGGCCTTATCAACACTTATAAACACTTGAAGGGTGGGTGTCAGGAGGATGGGGCCAAGCTCTTTTCAGTGGTGCCCAGCGGCAGGACAAGAGGTGACACAAACTTAAACATGGGAAGTTCCCTCCCAACATGAGGAGGAACTTTTTTACTTTGAGCGTGGCAGAGCCCTGGCACAGGCTGCCCAGAGAGGTGGTGGAATCTCCAACTCTGGAAACATTCAAAACCCCCCTGGACGCATTCCCATGTAACATGCTCTAGGTGACCTTGCTCTAGCAGGGGGTTGGACTAGATGATCTCCAGAGGTCCCTTCCAACCCGTATCATTCTGTGATTCTGTGAACCTAAAATTATGACGTGAATATTTTTGGTCTACTGATTTGTGCCTGTTTCAGTGAAGCTTCCTAGTTAGCCAGAAGAGTACAAGAGAATTTGAAGTACCACTTATACCACTGCAGAACTTATTACATTGTTCTCAACTGTAGAGATATTTTGCTATAGTGCAGACACGCAAGCACTTTCCCTAAACCTCTTACCTAAACTGATTCAGAGCCACAGTCTCACTGAGTTCAAAGGTTTTAGGTACCCATTCCTGAAACATATCATTCCTTCACCCATACTTTTTCAGTTAATGCTAACAAAAGGGGAAAGGATGTGTTCAGCCAAATAATGTGCCATTTGGAAAGCAAATGTTTGCTTTCAATTTGTTAGGACATGCTAAAAAGGAGAGATGAAAAAAGTCAATTAGAGGCCCTCTGAGCACAATAGTTGAGAAATATTTGTGCACTTTTCCCAAACGTGTAGTTAGGTATTCACATGCAGTCAGTGTGAAGACTGCTCTGAATTGCCGTCACTGTGTAGAATATTAGCACTTTATACATAAAATCTTAAGTATCTCTGTAGTGATTGGACCAGTGTTCACAGCATCATTTGGTAGCATAGTTTAGAGTAATTTAAGGGCTTTTCTCTAAGGAATATGACCATGCTCCACTGAAAGGTTTGTTTACAAAATAAAGAAAACATTTATTTTCCATTATATCTTTTTTTTTTTAAATTAAATTAATCTGCAATTCACTGTGAAAAAACTGACTGTGACAAAGAAATTTCTAATTTGAGTCACTGCATTATGCCCATCTGGTAGGAACTTGTCCGTGTGTTGTTGAACTTTTTCATGAGAAGTTATTTCTTTCAATCTCAAAAAAGTACTGCTCAAATAATGATAAAAGGAGATAAGAAAAAAAAATCCTGGCTTTCTTCCATGCTCAGAGTCAACCTAATCACACGTTTTGAAGCAGGTCATACATTAGCCCGTAAGTTAAATTGAAAGGATCCTTAAGATTTTTTTTTCCCTTCCCTAGAGCTGGAGCTCACCTGCTGGAATCATCTTATTAAATTACTTATAATTAGTTCTCTGGCATTGCATGGGACTACTGACATTGCCACCAGTTTCTTTACTTTAGTTTTCTTTCCTCAGTTTAAGATTGTTCTCTCTCGCCCTAAAGGCTGCTTCAAAATACCAGTCATTGGGATAAAAGCAGAAATAATTAACAAACATTTTAATGACCATTTTAGGTCACTCGTGGGCCTATGTTTACACAACTCTGTTCACTACATAGTTGGCATTAGCCTATGAAAATCAGGAAGAATATACGAGTGAGAAACAGAACTGCACATTTGTGAAGTTATGGTGAATCTCAGGGTTTTTCATTAGAGAGATTACTTTCTCCAACAACAAAAGAGAAAGAAGAATATCAAGCACAGCAACTGTTACACTATGTGAGGGAGTAGCCAGGACAGCAGAAAGTGGCCAAATCATTTCCCTTTTCTGAAGGCTTATGACTAAACCATGGTAAAACCCATATTCCTTGGATATGCCCCAGAATTAGAGGCCAAGATAAATCCATTTGAACACGCAGTTCAGAGTCTCAGCCAAATTGTGATACTTTACATGCTCAGTAATGAACTATTTTTTGGCTCTGCAATATGAGAGAATGTATTAAAATCTGGTTATTGAGAAATAACTGCAGCAATTCTTACTTTTTTATTCAAACATCTACAACTCTTGTGATTTTTGCAGAGAACAGCTAATATAATGTTTCTGTAGCACTGCCAGTGTATTAGCTGATCCTAAGAGATGAAAGGGTATGGGCTCCAAAACAAAAAAACCTTGGAGTAAAATGCAAAAAATAGAAAAAATGCAACAAATACATAAACAAAATACCGGTACGTCATGGACAGAAATGTATAAATAAAATTCAGCATCCATTTCATGCAACCTCTTTTCCATGTTCATCTTCTCCTAATTATGGAAAATCAAGCATTACAATAAATCTGTTTGACTTCATATTCTGTGTCAGTTAAGATGTCCACATACGTGCAGTAGCTAACCTGCCCTAGTAAACGTGCGCTTATATTACTATGTGCCTATGGGTAACAGCCTTTTCTATTGTCAGTGGGTGGAAAAGGAAGATTCATTCAACATTTAGTTGTTTTTTTCTGCTTCTTTGGCTCTTTCTGTAACTTTTTCTGTCCATGAATTTTTTTGAAAATATTTGTAGACTTCACTTATGTCACCATTTCTGTCCAAGTAAGTCACAAACACATACAAACTTGAGAAGATGATTAAAATATTTGTAGATGTACACAGTACAACATGATCATATATGAGTATAGCATACACCCTGTCTACTTCATGAAGACCCCATTAAAAAGGTGCTGAAGCCTGAGTATCCACGTTGTCTTCAGCAATGAACTTCAATACGATAAACAGACAACTCAACATGTAAAGCTAAACTTACATTAACTTCGGTCTCAAGGCAGCATCCTAATGCAGTGTCCATCATTGCGGACAACTGTTGTGATCTTCCTTTGGCATGTATTAATAGAAAAAGTATGCTAAATCTGCCTTGTACATTTGCATTTTAAAAAGTGTCTTCTTTCAGTGTCTATTTTATATTTGAAATAAAATTTCACACATATGCGCACATACATATTGTTGTGCATTCATTCACTTGGATGGAATGAAGTATAAGTAAAACTGTCAAAAGAGGAAACAAAATCAGAAAAGCACACATTAAAAAAACCCCAACTTTATGATCACAGGTATTTCTTTTACAATAAAAGCATTACTTAATTCTGTGTGAAAAAAATATTGTATCATACTGAGGGCATATTGCGATAAATATATACCATGACTTAATTTCAGACAGTAGTGCTTTAAGTGAAGAATGAGTTAGTGCCATTGTAGGATTAAACAAAGATTGTCAGTCAAACAGAATTGAAATTTATAATTGGTTTTATTTTGTTGTTTGCATATAGCAAACATATGCAAACATATAGGAAAATTAAAAGGTCTTCAGCCAAATGAAATGAAACTGGGTTGTTGGGGTCTGGGGTTTTTCACAGTTAACCTCCTAGAGAGAGCTCACCTAATATGTCAGAGAACATAGTCATGTCTCAGATACCCAGTTTTCATCAAAAAAGAGGAATCTAACAAAAAGGCTGTTGGCTAAATCAAGTCTTTGGGTGGTAGGCTGCTTGCTCTTACTGTTTGTAGTATCAACTTTGCAAATCTTGCCTTGAGCAGCAGTTTGCCATTCCCATAAATGGTTTATAAGTGTGCTCAAATGGGTGTCTTTCCAGGAAAGAGTACGGACATGCATGCGTCTGTAAGGGGAGGCATTTCAAGAAAAAACAGATTTAGTATTTTCACTATGTTTATGTTGTTGTCATTGTTTTTATAAAGAAGAAGTCTGTTTAACTTTCTCAATGGCTCTGGGTAAACTTTCAAAGATTAACATCTACTCTGCATCTGTAGTGTACGAAAACAGAAGGATGAACACTCAGAAAACGGAAGCATATTGTTCTGTAGTATTCTACAGCAGTTTCCTTTCAAATCATGGCTGTGTGTTCCTGAAAATCTCTAATTTCTCTTAGTTTTCACTTCTGAGGAATAAAATTATTTGTATTCTTGAAACAATAAATCCAACAACTGTTGACAGAAGACAAAGATTTTAAGGTATCTTTCTGGATAACATACTCCCAAGAAATGTAAAACTAGTAACACAAAACAAGTCAAATAAGCTTAAGATCCTCTGCCTTTCGAAAGTCAAAACAATCTCCACATAACTTAAAACCAATTTTGACAGACAAGCTGCTTTTCCACACAGTCGGTCTTGAAGAAATCGGGAGTTAACCAGCTCTTTACAGGTCAAAGCTTGGGCTGATAGGGGGTGCACTGGGAATACAATGCTCACCTACTAGGGTACTACATTGCTATCACTTTGCTGTATGAAGACAGACAAAGCAGGCAACGGACACTACATTTCCAGACCCAGAACACTCACCTGCAGCCTCCTGGATCTCATAAAAAATAACAGAAGGGAAGATCTCAAGAAGGGAGTAGATAAAGCAACAAGAATTGATATTTTCCTCTTTTTCTCTAACACAGCAGATAACCAACTGAAAGTCCAGTTCACTCTGTAATATATATGAGCAATACCACACAATATAACCACGACAAAGCACAGGAAATTGAACTATCATATCACGAGTTTAATCTTTGAATTCTAGAAATTATTTGAATACTTCATTCTCTGTGAGACTCTGTCCCTGATCGTTATGCCAACAATAGGTGAAGTTGAAAACTAATTTCCTCAATACCAAATCCAAGAGGTTCCTGAACCTGCATGTACTTTTCTGCAGTTGAGTGTGATTAAATCTTTACGGTCTGTTAAATGGCGAACAATTTTCTTCATATTTTTAAGGGGTTTTTCACATCAACAAAGGTATTGAAAAGATTGAACTGCATGATTGGAAAGCGACGTACAAAATTGAATACAATGGCAATTGAAAAATAAATTAATTATTTAAATTATATTAAATAAGCTATTAAAGACTATGTTTATATTTAATGTGTGAAAATAATATCCAAATTTGTACATAAATTTATATTTGTTGTATATAATTTTGCATGAAAAGCAGTTGCTCATGTAAAATATTCATTCTGCAGATAAATGCAGGTTTTGTGCTTGTTTCGATCAATGGTATAATTTCAGTTTTCCCTTTTCGCAGTCAACCTCATTTTGATATAGGAAGTACTAAGAACAGAAATTACTCATTATCAATATGTTAACTTTAAATTACGAGTACCTCATGCAGAAATGTTAACCATCACCCTTTACCCAAATTAGTTCATAATATTCATTTAATTCTTTCAGAAAGCTGACAAAAGATGAAATTAACTATTTAGGAAGACAGATATTTATTAAAAATCTGAGAGTGGTAGTTTTTAATGATTGCTATTTATTCATATTTCATAATAAATTCTCTCCAACATTAGTGACAGACTGGTGGGGAAAGTAACTGTGTCTCCATTCTTTATGGAAAGGTACTCCTACAGCAGATACAAAAATATTTTTTCAGCAACATTCGCATACTTAACACTTTCAGCTAACAATCTTAAATGACCCATCATGTATCTTTTTTTTTAACATTACAAATCTGCTCATATTTCTAAGATGCATAAAGGCCAAATTCTCCACTCATAGTGCATAGACACGAACATTCCTGTGTAGACTAGTTACTTCAATTATTCCAGTTTTGGTATTTCATAAAAAACACAGGCCTGTTAACAAGTATATCTTGGTAGTGAGGTTAAGAAGTGAAAAGAGCAAGAAGTAGCTGCAACAGAAGTAATTGATTTTATGCATAATGATGATAGTCTCATATAAATGTTTGGACACATGTACAAGTGACTGGGTGTTTAACTGAATTTCTCCTGAGGCTGCGCTTTTCAGAATATTATGACTCCTGTTCATAATATCAAATTGCATAAATTAGGATATTTCAAAGACAATCTCAGGTTTTGGCCCTATTCAGTGCCACAGATAATGGTACGGAGATGGCAGTATCCAGGGAAAAAGGTAAACTGCAATTCTGAATCAACAAAAAATCCCTTTCCTGTGAGAAAACCATGCTCTATAAACCAGATTAACACTATCAGAAATCAAAATTTACCTGAAGTTGAATTTGCTTTAAATTTCTGCAAAACAACTGCAAATTACTTATGTCAGCCTAGTTGTAACAAAGCAAACAATGCAAGAGGTTTCTTTTCTTACTGTGAGGAAAATACGTAATCCAGCTAAAATAAATGATAGTGTTTAGTTCAATGGATTCCTTGGCTCTGGCTCACCAGCACTCACAAGACTATTTATTGTCACAGTTTACAATGTATTGTCCATTTTATGCTCTTCTAAATCATTTTCTTACCAGAAGATGGTCTCTGAATTGGCAAATATATTGAAGTTGTGTAGTTCATGAAAAAGTCATTAGAAGACGCAGAGGATGGTGAAACTAGGAGTAAGAATGCCACACTACCTAACTATCACAAAACTAACAAGTACATAAACCCTGCATGACATATATTTACTGATAATGAGAACTGACAGTTCCCCGTGAATTCAGAGGGGTCCAAGGCTGCTCAGCACTGATTAAAATTAGATCACACTAATTTTACTTATCTTGCAAAGTTTACAATCCTTTCAAAAAGTGTCATTTTATTTTTTATCACTCAAGAAGTATCCCAATAAAATGCTTTCCTCAACAAAAGTCGTTTCCACTGAGTTCTTCATTAGGTAAAAATTATTATGAAATGTCAGTAAGAAGAAAATTCTGTATTGTATTTCATTTTTAAAAACCCGGGGTTAATGATCAATAACAGTTTAACATTACAGTAAAAAATTGATAGGAAGTGGAAGCTGTGTTGCAAGTGAAAATACACTGCAATTTTTAAACCTTGTCAAAGAAAACATTCAAAGATTTTAACTTTTCTGTTTTTCCTACAATGTGCTGACAGTTTTAGTAGGTCCTGTTCTAGCAGACTCAAGGAAAAAAAAAGCTTGTGATTAGTTGTTGGGTGAAATCCTAAAGAGGTATCAGATGCAGCTAACCGTATGCACCCACTGTTTGAACCACTGTAATTTGTTTTGGAGTTAAACAGAAAAAGGAAACTGTATACAGGAAACTTTGATTTCACAAGGAATTATTTGTACTGTGTTCTTTTGGGAGAAGAAAAAAACCAAAACCAGCAGGTTGTTACATAACATGGCAACATATCTGCACCTCTAATAGTGAAATTTCATATTATAGTCGTGTTGTGGACAGATTATACTAATTCTGGAAACACTTTAAATATTTTGTTTTATTTTTTAATGTGAATGTTATTAATTCCACATATCAGAAGTAAATACAAATATGCTAATAATAATCTTTAGCGCCATGTCTTCACATGAGCCCTTACATCATGAAATCTGGTCAAATATCTCAGAATCTCATATTTAATGCTTAAACCTGTTTCCTGTCAGTAGTTATAACAATCCGATTTAACAATAAAATAGGGTGAAATACTGGTTTCTTTGCTTTCTAAGACTGCTGTACAGCTATGCTTTTAGAAATACTGAATCAAGAAACAGATATGCCAATAAAAAGAAAATCGACTTTTCATAATTCGAAAATTTCATAATTTGCACAAAAAGCAAGTGTAATAAGATGAATTCAAAGTGAATCCACAGCAGTTTCAAATCTGAAATCTCTAAGTAGACCAAAACAGAAGATTCAGAACAAAATTAAAATCTGCCAACAAACTATTTATTCTCTCTTAATAGAGAATTTCCCTCATCTCCGTAGTATGCAGGCAGGCACCCATCCTGCTTTGCACTTTAAAATCAGACAGGTTGAAAAAACAGAGAAGCACCTTTATGCTGTGTTGGTTAGAATCCAGTGTTTCTGTAGTTGTTGCTTATATGAAAGTATTTAATACACTTCAGATTTTTGTTGAACTGCTCTTCAAAAGAAAAATTTCATCCCTGTAAAGGTATTACAGTTTTTAGTAGTGATTATTCCATTGCATTCCTGTTTGAATTGCCCTAGCTTTATAACAAATGTTTATCTATTAAAAGACTTAGTAAATACAGTGTCCTGGGCTTGCATACCCATATTTGTTATTCTCAGTAGCTCATACATACTTTTGATACAAGAATAGATCTGATTCCTGACAATCAATCCCAGAGATTCTGCAGATAGGTTAATAGTTAAACTAGTGAGTTATCAGCAATTTGAAGACATTGAGGACAGTTACACTTTTATACACATTTGTTGAGCTCATTAGCCTTCTAAACAATTTTCTGAATGTTCTAATGGGATTAGAATAAGAGATTTGTCTGGGTAAAGTAAAATATTTGGACTTCAAAAGTGCATTTTATCAGAAAACACATGGAAAAAGAGAACTGAGATTTCCTTAAATACAACAGAGCAAATGTTTCCACTTTTGTTAAATGATATTTGGGAGTAAGGTCTTGACATCCATTTTTAGGCCAGACCTAAATGCTACCAACAATATATAAAAAGAAGGCAGATAAAAGCCTCGCTATCAATTGCCTAACGAAAAATCTCAGCTTCTCACCCTGAAGTTGCTGCAAAGCTGGTAATGTGCTTAAAAGCTCCTCACTGGGCAACTGCTTAGGATTTTAGATGCTGCTGAAAGGTTTTGTGAATATTCTGGCGTGAAGCATTTTTAATAAGACTGGAAGCAGAGAGGGGAACGCAGGAGCATAGTTCTGCATTTCCGTGGAGCCAGGCTCCCGCTGGGCTATGCTGCACTGGGGGGGAAGGAGCAGCTGGTTTTGCTTCTGAAGGAACTAATTCCCTGCTTCTACCGCATTTCCACTCGTGCCTTAGGAGGGCTCAGTAGGTGTTACAAAGACCTTGGAGCCTCTGCAGGTGCCAGGATCAAGTCTTCTGGGATTTTGCAGCCCCACTGCGGCCCTGAAAGCACACAAAAGGATCTGCTGCTCACAAAATGTCACAGAGTTCCTAATCTTAAAATAGAAAAGTAGAGGTGTGATATGCCAACCCATTCTACCCTACATGATGTAGAGTTTTAATAAATATCAGTTACATGATCACTACAGCCCTCAGAGAGGAGTGAGTGAAAGTCAGTAGCAGATGTACAGGAGTATGTTCACACATCCCCCTCTTTGTGCATTTGTGTATCTTAACTTGTCCTCATCACTGTCCTCTTCTAAAAGTAACCATTTTGTCTATTCACATAGTTTTAGCTGCTTGTGCAATAGCTCTCCAACCTCTTCCAATCTAAATGGCTGGTCTAAGCATGAGCAAAAGAGCAAAGTGCAGAATGCAAGAAGTGACAAGCAACACATGGCCAAAGGTATGTCTTGTACCATTTTCATTACAGCCAAAACAGAATGTTGAGCACACACAACCCACGCCAAGCATTCAACGCTCATTTCAAACCAGAACAGCATATGGTTTTGGGTTTCTTTTGGTGTTTGTTTTGTGGTCATGGTTTGTTTTTTTTTTTTTTTTTAACCTGAAGCATGTAATATTGAGGTAATTTTCCTTTAGAGACATGGCCATAGTAGCAGTAAGGGCTATGTGGGGAGACATATTTGTTTTGTTTTGTTTTGTTTTGTTTTTTTCAAACCACAGATTATGCTCTTTCTCAAGCCACTTGCACTCTCTCACTTATTGCCCATCAGTTACATAGCTGTGGCAAATACTCGTATCATAAAAGCAGTAACCAGAACTAAAGTCTTCTAGACAACCAGTTTCATAGCTTTTTCACCTCAAAGTAGTAGGCAACTGTTATTAAAAAAAAAAAAAAAAAAAAAAGAGAGAGAGAGAGAAAAAAGAAAAGAATAAAAGACTCCCAGCTTGACTTTCAGATCCTAAGGTTTGGTATATAAAAATGGATAGCTATGGGCACAAGGGAGGAGAAATCCTGTAAAATGTGCAATTTTGACCCGCAGTCATTTAGAGACGATAAATGTGAACTCCTACTGTGACGTTTTTATGGTGCTACATCTTTAGGGTAGAACAAAGCTTTAAGAACCACCTCTGAGTGATATAACTGATCATCATATCATGCTAGATTGAGCTGAATGTAAGTGTCGTGCTGGCAGCACTCTGATTGCATTGCTTCTGCTCTTACCTAGCTAACAGATGTCATTTGATGTCAGCAGGAGACTTTTCCACATCCTCTGGCCTATTTACTAGTTCCAATTTGCATGTTGCCACTGGGCAAGGCATTCGCAAACATTTGATGAGCTTTCATCTGTAGGCTACTGAAGCTCTGATTTCTCAGTCATTAGAGCTTAATATTGATTCAGCTGGGATCTGGTCAGATGTGTAATAGCGCCGAGATATAGAAAAACAATTATTCAAAATAAATGCATTAAAAAACAGAGAAAACACTGGAAGTCTGAGTGGGTCTAAGTTCTTGTTTCCTTATCAAGCTACATCTTACTGACTGAAAAATTAACAACTAATGCTCTGGCTGTGTACTGTAAGTCAGCACGTATTCAGGAGTCAATTTTATTAAAATTTCTTTTACACTTACACTAAACATTTCTAAGATGATATCTCATTTCTCAGGATACAAATGTATTTGATGCATCTCTTTCCGGACAGGCTACTGGCTACAGTGACGCTGTTTGTGGAGATGTTGGACATCTTTCTGGTTCTGCACCGGTTCATTCAATGTTTGGCGGCTCAGCTATTGGCAAACCCCGAACTAAATAGCCCCCAAACTACTATGATATCTCTCCCCTGACCGTCAGTTCATCATAGGATTGATTTTAGCTGCAGGCAGTTCTCCTCAGTCGCATGCTGCTGAGCTGTCTGCATGAAGTGCGAGTTATGCCATTTAGCCGTAAGTGATCTGCGGACTGTAGGGTCCTCTTCGTAGTGACTGGAAAATCTGAGGTTACACCACCACAGTGAGACACGTGTAACTTCAGTAGAAAATTGTTTATTCATTGGTAGGGTCATTTTAGATTTCGTGCCCTGTGCCATGGATTGACTTCCTTTAATTGTTGATTGTGGATGTGGGCCAGATTTATGCTCATTCTGTGGCACGTCTTCCCCGAATTTTTGTTGGTTGGGGGCTGGGGGTGTTTGCTGGTTTTTGTTTTGATTAGCCATTGTAATTCTTTCAGCTGCCAGCATTTTGAGACAGAAATAAACAAATAATCCCCTTCCTATTTCCTCCCAAGCACTTGACATCTATTGACACTTTCCGGGCTTCTTTGACCTGCTTCCTGGTAGCTGGGTCCTCAGGGACCCTCTGAATCTTGTAGTCTGGCATGACAGCCCTCTCTTCTGCTTGGCCCGTATGCAGCTCACGCTCTAAGGGCTGTATTCAACAGCTCCTTTTTCTTTCTCTCCTTTCCACAGAGTTTGATCCTTTCTAATTTTCTCGTATGCTTTTGCATTGAATACAACTATAAATAATTAATTAAACACTAATTATAAATCATTTATGCTTTGAATTTATTTACACAGCTATTAAGAGGCCTAGAAAAGACATGCTTGTTGCAACAGCTCCTCCCTCTTCTGTCTCCTATCCTTCAAAGCACGTCTGTAATACTATAAGTCACACAGGAGTTACGTGTGATAGTGAAGCTGACAAAACACAGATTAGAGAAAGCTGAGTTCCAGGGCCTTCTGCTTTTTTTTTTTCCTGCAGGCCCTGACTCAATTTATGGGGATTTACATAAGCATAGGAATATTGTACAGCTCAGTGAGATGTTCCTAGCTGGAGGCTGCAGTATGATCATAACGGTAAGGAAGGAGAAATAGTTCTGGAGGAATATGTGATGCCTAAAGTGGACAGTTAAGGGACTAACTTTTTGCCCTCATTCCATTCAGACTTAACACCTGCAATATTTGGAGTATTCCTGACATCTGACAGGACAGTCTGCCAATTGCCCTGTGTGCTGGTGGAGGCATAAGCACGCCTATTTGTATGCTGTCATATAATTTTCAAATGATCATATTTATTATCATATTTACTGCAGTGCATTCTGATTACTGTTTCAGTTTGTAGACACTCGAAAAAAGTATCCAATATGATTTTTTAACAGTCATTCATACAGGCAGCATGCATTCATTCTCCATAGCCAACACTGCCTTCCAATTTTCTTTTATTACAAAGGCAATCGTCTATATATCTTGAATGTCTTGAGAGATTTTGTATGCTTGCTTCCAAGTTTTTTGTTAGGTTATGTGATGAAGCTCATCTGCATACTACCAAAGAAGCTCAGAGAAACAATGGCAGGAGAAGCCCAAATAACACCCTGACTACTCTCAGACCTACCCCAAGGTCTATCAGTCTGTCAAAGGTCCGTCTGCAGAATGAGCACAATGGGAGAGGGGAACCCAATTAAGGATTTCTGAGGACTAACATCCTGTCCCGACCCCCAACAGGGCTCTCCCAGCAGAACCATCAGCCCCAGATTCTACATGTGAAACCATCTGTGATCCGTGCGGCCAGCCATGTATATACGCACATACATGGTATGTAAGTGTGCTCTGTGCGTTCTCCATGCTGGGCATACATCTTCAGCTTTGCTGCTGGTTGGACCCAGGAATGCTCAGTGTGCCTCTATTAGCCTGGTCCATCCAGCATGATACGTTTTCCTCTAAAAATTTTGGTAAGTGCTTTTAAGAAAGCCACTAAATAAATATCTGTTGTGCAAAGCTCATAATATTCAGATTTGGTCTTACAGGTATGAATCATGTGAGTTTCTGCCAGATTTTTTTTAAACTCAGTTCAAGAAGAAACAGCATATTTTCAGACAACTTCCTAACAGCAGCAGTATCTGTGTTTGGAAATACGAAAAAAGAAATTGCTAAGGAACTTAAGATTTATAATGTGGTTTTCTGTGACTTATTGGTGCCCTTTTTTTTTCAGTTAAAGAAATATTCTCCATTTTGATTATGTGATTTTCTGATAACAGATTTCTGATGTAATATCAACCATCTGTACAATGAAATTCCTATCTCAAGGTAGACCATGACACTCTCAAATGCTAAGCACAAAAGTGTTCAACTGGTACATATTGGTTGATATGTCAGTTTTGGGGAGTACGTTAGTCGCTTTGTATCACCTGAAACTTGTCTGAAAATCTTTAAGTATCACTCAAAACTCCACTGCTGATTTAATAAAAATTATCATTTAATCTTAATCTCTATAATAAATTATTTTTTAAAATAATTTAACATTAGTGTACTCAATATTTACATATTGTTCAATGAAGCAGCATGCTATGACATTGTATGAAGACATCATAGCCTATGGACAACAGCATGGATGATACAAGGAGCAATTCCATATCAAAATATTTCTGATTCTAAAAACAGTTCAGCTGGGTTTTTTTTTAAATAAAAATAAAATAAAACAAAAATAAAAATATTCCTCAGAGTAGTCTTTAGATTATTTTGTCTAAGACAGTTCATGTGGAAAATTACGTTGAGTTGCAATTGTTTTCCAAGCACATCTTCAATGGGAATTTTCAAAGAGTTTTTTGTTTGGTTTGTTTTTTTTTTCTTGTGAAAAACTGAAAAAGGAAGTTGATTTTTTTATTTACAAGTAATGGAGTAAATCTTTAGGAAGAGTGAATCAGAACAGTTCAACTGTTAGTGGGTATTATGCTGTGTGGCCATGAACTCCTCTTATGTCCCCTTAAACTTATATATTTACACAAAAGAAGGTCCATTTTAATTTGACATGAATCACGGAATCACGGAATCTTCAGAGTTGGAAGGGACCTCTAGAGATCATCTAGTCCAACTCCCCTGCTAGAGCAGGATTGCCTAAAGCACATCCCTCAGGGCTGCATCCAGGCGGGTCTTGAAAATCTCCAGAGAAGGGGACTCCACCACCTGCCTGGGCAGCCTGTTCCAGTGCTCTGTCACCCTCACTGTAAAGAAGTTTTTCCGTGTATTTGAACGGAACTTCCTATGTTCTAGCTTGTGCCCATTGCCCCTTGTCCTGTTGCTGGGAACCATTGAAAAGAGCCTGGCTCCGTCCTCCTTAAACCCACCCTTTAGATACTTGTAAACATTAATCAGGTCCCCCCTCAACCTTCTCTTCTCCAGGCTAAAGAGTCCCAGCTCTTTCAGCCTTTTCTCATAAGGGAGGTGCTCCAGTCCCATAATCATCTTGGTTGCCCTACGCTGGACTCGCTCCAGTAGTTCCCTGTCCCTCTTGAACTGGGGAGCCCAGAACTGGACACAGTACTCCAGTTGTGGCCTCACCAGTGCAGAGTAGAGGGGAAGAATGACCTCCCTCGACCTACTGGCCACAGTCTTCCCTATGCAGCCCAGGATGCCATTGGCCTTCTTGGCGACAAGGGCACACTGCTGGCTCATGGATAATTTGCTGTCTACCAGGACCCCCAGGTCCTTCTCCTCAGAGCTGCTTCCCAGCATGTCCGCCCCTAACCTATACTGGTGTTTGGCATTCTTCCTTCCCAGGTGCAGGACCCTACACTTGCTTTTGTTGAACCTCATTAGGTTCTTCTCTGCCCAGTTCTCCAGCCTGTCCAGGTCACGCTGGATGGCAGCACGGCCCTCTGGAGTGTCGGCCACCCCTCCCAGCTTGGTATCATCAGCAAACTTGCTGAGGATACACTCTGTCCCCTCATCTAGGTCATTAATGAATATATTGAACAAAATTGGTCCAAGTATTGACCCCTGAGGGACACCACTCGTTACAGGCCTCCAACTGGACTCTGTGCCGCTGATCACAACCCTCTGGGTTCTGTCACTCAGCCAGCTCTCGATCCACCTCACTGTCACCTCGTCTAGCCCATACTTCCTCAGCTTCCTAATGAGGATGTTATGGGGGACAGTGTCAAAAGCCTTGCTAAGGTCACGGTAGATGACATCTACGGCTCTCCCCTCATCCAGCCAACCAGTTATAACATGATAGAAAGCTATCAGATTGGTCAGGCATGATTTGCCCTTGGTAAATCCATGCTGACCACTTCCAATAACTTCCTGTTCCTCCATGTGTTTGGAGACGACATCCAGAATGAGTCGCTCCATTACCTTCCCAGGGACAGAGGTGAGACTAACTGGCCTGTAGTTCCCTGGGTCCTCCTTCTTGCCTTTTTTGAAGACTGGAGTGATGTCAGCCTTCCTCCAGTCCTCAGGCACCTCTCCTGTTCCCCATGACCTTGCAAAGACAATGGAGAGTGGTCTAGCGATAACATCTGCCAGCTCTCTCAGCACTCGCGGGTGCATCCCATCAGGGCCCATGGATTTATGAATGTCCAGCTTGGCCAAGTGGTCTCTGACCCAGTCCTCCTCAACTAAGGGAAAATCTTCCTCTCTCCAGACCTTCCCCCTTGCCTCCAGGGTATGGGATGCGCGAGGGACAGCTTTATCAGTGAAGACCGAAGAAAAGAAGGCATTCAGTAACTCTGCCTTCTCTGTGTCTTCCACCACTAGGGCACCCGTCTCATTCATCAGTGGCCTATATTTTCCCTAGTTTTCCTTTTTCTGTTGATATACTGGAAAAATCTCTTCTTGTTGTCTTTAACTGCAGTGGCCAAGCTGAGTTCTGATTGAGCTTTGGCCCTTCTAATCTTCCCCTGCATAGCTTTGTTATATCTTGATAATCCTCATAAGTTGCTAAGCCCCTTTTCCAGAGAATGTAAGCCTTCCTTTTTTTCCTGAGGTCCAGCCAAAGCTCTCTATTTAGCCAGGCTGGCCTTCTTCCCCGTCGGCTCGTCTTTCGGGACATGGGGATGGCCTTCACCTGTGCTTCTAAGAGCACCTGCTTGAAGTATGACCAGCTTTCCTGGGCACCTTTGCTCTTCAAAACTGCCTCCCAAGGGACACTCTCAACCATGCTCCTAAACAGGCTAAAGTCTGCCCTTCGGAAATCCAAGGTGGCAGTTTTGCTGGCTCCCCGCCTCCCTTCACCAAGAATTGAAAACTCTATCATTTCATGCTCACTCTGCCCAAGACGACCTCCAACCTTTACATCCCCCACAAGACCTTCTCTGTTAACAAACAGTAGGTCCAGTAGGGCACTTCCCCTAGTAGGTTCCTTCACCAGCTGTGTTAGGAAGTTGTCTTCCACACACTCCAGGAACTTCCGGGACTGTTCCCTCTCTGCTGTGTAGCATTCCCAGCGGACATCCGGGAAGTTGAAATCCCCCACAAGAACAAGGGCAGATGATCGCGAGACCTCTGCCAGCCGCTTATAGAATACTTCATCAGTTTCTACATCCTGATTAGGGGGTCTATAACAAACTCCCATCACGATATCTGCCTTGTTGGCCTTCCCCTTGATTTTTATCCATACACACTCAACACTGTCATTCACACTGTTGAGTTCTAGACATTCAAAACCGCCCCTAACATAGAGGGCCACCCCACCACCTCTCTTCCCTTGCCTATCTCTTCTGAAAAGCTGGTAGCCATCAATTACAGCACTCCACTTGTGTGTGTCTTCCCACCACGTTTCCATGATGGCAACCACATCATAGTTTCCCTGCTGCATGATGGCCTCCAGCTCATCCTGCTTATTCCCCATGCTGCGTGCATTAGTGTAGATGCACTTCAGTTGGGTTAATTGTCCTGCCACTTTCTTGGGGGGACAGGCCCTGATTTGCACCTGATCATTCTCGGACACTATGGTAGTTACCAATTTATCACTACTTCTTGTGTCTATGCTGCCACACAATTCACTATCCCCCACCATCGCTGAGACAGGCTGCAAGACCTTGCTATCACTTTTACCCATGAGCACTGCTATGTTGCTCCCAGGCACCACTTTTGTGATCCTGGTTTCGTCCCCATCCCCCATCAAACCTAGTTTAAAGCCTTATGGATAAGCCCTGCTAATTCTTGTCCCAGTCTCTTTCTTCCCCTTCGGGTTAGGCTTCCCCCGCCTGATGCCAGCATGCCTGGTTTCCTGTAGATCAGCCCATGTTCAAAAAAGCCAAAGTCCTGCCGGACGCACCAGTCGCGGAGCCAGGAGTTAATTTGCTGGCTCCTCCTATTTATCCCCTCGTCTACCCCTGCAAATGGTGGGATAGAGGAGAACACTATTTGTGCTCCCGATCCCTTAACCAGCCGTCCCAGGGCCCTAAAGTCATTCTTCATTGCCCTCAGACTTCTGGTACCTACTTCGTCACTGCCTACCTGAAATATCGGTAGCGGATAGTAATCTGATGACTGGACCAGGGAAGGGAGTTTCCTCCGTATGTCCTTAATTCTGGCCCCAGGGAGGCAGCTGACTTCCCTGTGGGATGGGTCCGGTCTACAGATAGGACCCTCTGTTCCTCTCAGAAGGGAGTCACCTACTACAATAACCCTTCTTTCTTTCTTTGTTGAGGACGTCCTGAGGCATGGGGGTGAGTGACGAGCACTGTGCATTTCACTGGATGGATCAGCTTCTCCATCCTCAATCGCCTGGTCCTCAATTTCCAGAGCCTCATACCTATTACGTAAGGGCAGTTGGGATGGTGAGGGGGGCCGTGAGAGGTTTCGCTTACCTCTCCGAGGAGGGATCTGACTCCACTCCCCCTTATCCCTTGAGTCCTCTCCTTCTGCCTGGTGACAGGAGGGAAGTGGGTCATCCACTTCTGATAGAGCCTCTCCCTGCTGCCTTTGCCTCAGGGTATGGCTCCACCAATCTATTTCGTTTTCACAGTTCCTAATACTTCTTAACCTTTCTACCTCTTCCTTCAGTTCAACCACCTTCCTGAGCAGATCATTTACTTGATTGCACCGTATGCACACAGTGTCTCTGGAACCCTGTGGGAGCAGTGCCAGACTCAGGCATTCATTACAGCCCGAGACCTGCACAGCCACATGCTTGCAGAGGAGCTCAGTCTGAGTTCCCACGTTCTTCCTCGCAGAAGCTTTTGACTGTTTTGCGGCCATGTTCTTTTCTCGTGCCGGGAGATGGAGGATCTCTGCTGTTCGCTTCCCTCGCGCCCTGAGCCGGTGCCCTTGCACGCCGATGTTCCTCTGCTTGTGGTTGCCCAGCTTCTGCTTACCTTAGACTCAAGGCTTCCAGTGACCCACCGTACGAAATGCTGCTCCTTGTTCGTTCGCTCGCACTGCGGTGCCGCCCTGGGTGACCCACGTAGGCCACCCGCGTGCTGGGTGCGCAGCGGCCGGCCGCTGCGCTCCGGGACCACCTGTTTAGAGCTGCCGCGTGTGACGCTGACTCCGCCCCTGCCGCGTCAGCAGCCCGCCCCCGAGCTGCCGGTTTCGGCATTGAACATTATCTTACATAAGATATTGCGTCAGACATTCACTTTTTGATTATTTGGCTACAGGTTAGTACATGATCTCAGAGGTTTTAAATACATGCAAATACATTATCAGGATGAAATATGTAATCGTCACTCAGTCACTTTTGAGACCATACTCCTAAGATTATTAGAAGGGTTGGTCCATAATAAAATTATAAATTATTCCAATAGAAATAAACTACTTGTGCCTTCCAATTCTAATTCATTAATTCCAATTCATTTTAAGTCAGCAAACAGATCAATCAGGAATTATAGAGCTATAATAAATTAACATTACTAATTTTGCATGGAAAAGAAACTTTCTACTATTTTCAAGTAGCTAGGCCAATTTACTTCAAATACATATATTTTTGGCTAAATTCACTGTGAATGCATGGAGGTATCAGATATTGTCTACAAATTTGGGGATTAGTTTGAGCTATTTTTGAAACTGAGATCCTGAAACAGCAACCCCCAAACTTGAGTGTATTGTTGTCATCTATTTTCTTCAGTGGTCTCTCATTTTTAGGGACAATAATAAAATTTCTTTTAGTGTATCTGTCTTAATTTTTGTGTAGGATATTTTACTACTTATCAATATATAAGTAAATGAAACCAATAAGAGAAAAAAATTATTTTTTTTCAGCTGAAATCTATTGTGTTTCTCTATCACAATGTTTTATATGGTAAATATTGAGATATTAGTGTTTGTAAGCTGCAATGATGAGAAGTGCAGGTGTATTTGTTCACATATATATCTTTATACTTCTACTACAGAAGACTACAGGAGGACATTTATTCTCAGAAGATACATTTAAAATTTATTTTTATTGGCTTTATTAATATATTTAACTTAGCATCACCAAGTCTACATTGATTTTGTTTTTCTTCAGGACACATTATAAATTGAATTATCTATTTCTGAATTCTAGGGCATTTGGAGCTATCTGAGTATTGTGTGCAAAGGAGACATTCAGTCTTGATTTTGTGATGTGATGTCTAATTGGTTTATAGATCATCTAATTGATAAATACCATGAACTTTTAATTATTCTAATTATTGACTACCGATATCTGGTTATGCTCAGAAGCTTCACTTAACACTGAACAGAAAAATTGCAAGAATTCAGAACAAACAAAACATATATCATAAAGCAGAAAACATTAAAATAAGTAAAAGGTATATTGAGCTGATTGCACAAATATAGAGATACAGAAACTAAAAAGTGAAAGATTAAAAATTTAAAAGAAATATACCTAGCAGAAGTAATTTTTTTTTTTCCCCAGCATAGATTTTAAGGTGAAGAATCTGTCATATAAAGCCACTCATTTTGTGACTATCATTAGGTTAAAGAAGTTAGGTTATTTTTCTGGGTTGAAAGCAAGGTACTATTCTCAACACTTATATCATCTAGAAGAGAAAAGCAAAATGGGGATGACAAAAAGAAAAAAAAGGAAAATTCTTTTGAAAGCTCACAGAAAATTGTCTTTTCTATTATTTTTTAGATTATTAGATTATTATAGAACAATATTCTACTATTAACCAGCAGAAAATTACTGAAAACTCTGTATTCACTTTCGAACAACAGTTTTGAAGTAAAACTAACAAGTGATTAAACCATATTGCTACAACTCTTTAGCACCTCTGCTGTGCCATCCCAAGGATAACATTCAATGATGGTACAAGCTCCCACACTTAACTGGATTCTTTAGTCTCTGCTTACTCAAAATTCCATTTGAATTTAAATGTGTTGATCTGATCTGTGAGAACTGTAGCTGACAGACCTATAACTGAATACCAGTACAAATCCATGCACTTCTGTCATTTCAGAATCTACTTTGGGAATTCTTATGATCTTCAGCAGTCCATCTCTTGACCCATATGGCACACTACCATTTTTCCTTGTGTATTTGCTTACATTGTTTTGGTTTGGTACATTGCTTCGAGTCTGTTTTGGTTTTTTGGGTTTTGGGTTTTTTTTTTGTTTTTTTTTTTTTTGTTAAAGGATATGTTGCTATATGAATGTGCAAAGATGTGTGGAGAAACACAGAAGTTCAGATGGATTTTAAAATTTGAGCCTTTTGCTTTCATAAAATTGAATGTTAGTCAATTTCCTTTCCACAGAAGTATGCACATATAAGTTACTTTTAATCCATTTCATAATAAAAAATAAACAAGGTGCACTGTGTAGTGTTTCTTGGAGACAATAAGATATCTCCAGTGACCCAATATCTTGACCATATCTCTGTATTCTTATTTCCATTACTGAAACATGCAACCTTGGACCCTTGGGCAGGAGAAAATTTGACTGCAATCAGGTTGAGTTGTTACATTAAAGAGTGGTGAGGTCTGACTGTTTGCTTCAGAATCTCGTTCTCACATCACTGTGCTCACTATGGAGCAAGCAGTTCAGTACGTTGTAGTAGCAACAGTGTGTTGCAGTTACTGAGTATTGTAGTAGCAGTATAGTCGCTGTAGTACTGTAATAACAAGTTGTAGTTACCACAGTCACCTTTAGTTTATTGCAAATTATGTGACACCGTTGTCCCAAGCACAAGAAATACTAATACTTTAGAGAACTGGTAACTTTCTCACTTCGGTAATTACAAATTCCTGGATGCTAGCTAACTTTGTGAGAAGGGTGAAGAAATACTTGACAAGAATTTTTAAACAAAATGTGACAAACAAAATGGATGAAAGCAGTTAATATTATTAAAATAAGGTTCTTGATCCGTTGGACTTGTGCTAAATGAGGAACAGCTTTCTTAATTTACAGAGTTGTTTCAAATTTTAAATGACATTTAGTACAATCAGAAATTGAACTCCTTTCATTAATATTTCATTAAAACTGAAATGCAATCAAGACACTTATACTTTTTGGACATTTTTAATTAAAATTTTAAATAAACATTTCTGATTGCTACGTCAACCTATCCAAAAATTGAAAGTCTGCTGCCACATACTGCCTGTGTGAATGGAGAAGGGAAAAGCTACACAACCAAGGTTAGTAACAAACACATTACATGCATTCCTAATGTGGGGGCAAAATCAGTCTTAGTTTTTCCTGTTGGGCCAGCAAGCATACTAATGGGAGATTGGTTTGCTAACAACTATCAACACTATCAACAACACTATAACAACAGGTGTTCTATATCCATATCACATAAATGTCAATATACATGCATGCTACGAGGCTGTACCTTATACATAGTTATTCACAATAGCATTTTCCTAATGATCTATCAAACTATTCCATCTAAGTCATTGTTACAAATTTACCTAAGATAGGACAGCAAATACCACTACACACTTAATAAAATGAACTACAAAATAGTTCTTTTACTAATCTCTTTGTAATTATTGTATGCAGCTGATTATGTGCATTTTCTTCTTCGAAACATTTTAGATATGTAAGATAAGACTACGTAGCAGTTTATAGTCTAAATTAAATTATTATAAACTGTCAGTTTAGGCATTCAGGTAAATCTCGTATGAGCATCAGTTAAGAAAGCAGTGATTCGCATTTGCCATGACATGGGTCCCAAAGTTGTCATTTTGAAATGTTTAAACGCTCACAGACCAACATTTTACTGTTAGCAATTATTTTTATGTAAATAGTGTATGAAAATATGATTTTAATTCCATGACAAAAAATTGCGGAAGTAATAAATAGAAAACATGCCACTTAGTCAATTTCTTCCTCATTTAATCCTTTCATTATTCTCCGTTGCAGATAATGCCGTTGCTGCGTCCAACACCTGCTGAAGAGACATTTGCAGCAGTGAGCCCCTTATGTTTTCTTCCTTTCTGTATATCCCCCAACAGGATTAGCCAAAACTTCATTCAAAAGAAGCTGCTTCTGTAGTAGAATATCATCTTTACTAAAGTATCCAGAGCTTAGTAGCTCCTTTTCTGTTCCCCTATTGCACCTTCAGTGGTGCTTTAGCAGCAGCAGAATTCTTCTTCCTAAACAACTGACACAGATGTTGCATCCTTTACCACTTACCATGTGTTTGCGGGAAGTGTCTCTATTTACCAGCCAAATCACTCTGCACAGCAAGCCTAAATACTCCTGCCAAATGAACGTTTTTCCTCTTTCATTGATAATGAAAATAGACGCACACATAAGGAAATTTTTAAGATGTATCTACTTAAATATGGAGCTATACTGAATGCTTGCATTTGTTCTCCTTAGATACATCAAAAATACTTGTGTATATATATGAAAATACATGTTTCCAAATATAATCTATGTTCATATTTATTTATTTTTAACTAAAATTGAAATCACACATCTAAATATATGCTTGCACACACGCACACGCAAACACCCACACAAAGGCACAAAATTATTTTGTTTGAAGCAGTAGGAGGACCTTGAGGTTAGGGTGTTGGTTTGTCCAAATACTGGCAGAGCTATGTGTGACCAGCTTTACATTCTGTACACAAAAGTGCATGCTTCTAAGCACTCGTGTTCAAGCTGCTGTAAGCAAAGATAAACGACTTGAAGAACATGGGTTCCAAAGGGCTCTTAATCAGCAAGGGAAATAAAGGCAGGCATGGGCTTCTGGAGACTGGACCCTTTCTTCTGGCTTGCTCGAGAATGCAAATAAATATATGCAAATTCATTTTAAAAAGAGATATAAAGAAATAAAAAGTTAAATTGAATGTCCCCTGCTAAACCAAAACAGACGTGAGAGGTGGGAGGACACTTTCAAAGCAGTGTGCAAATCTATCAGCGCACAGAATTCCCTTGTCTCAGCCTCCACACACCACTTTGAAAGATTTCCCTGAGGTTTTTTCTGGTATTTTCCTATTCCTAAGAAAGCACTAAGCTTTCATGGCAGAAATGAAAGAAAAATAGCAAAGACTGAAAGAAAATAGGCTGTATAAAATGAGATGAGCATAGTAACTCTGGCTGGACTAACAGATTTTGGTGTGAGAAAACAAAAAAAAAAAATCCCTAGCAAATATTTCATACTCTAAGAAAATATTTTTCAAATGTTCAACTTCAAATGTCCAGAGGATAAAAGATAACCTTTCAGTGAGAAACACTTTGGCATTAGCTGAAAAAGTTGGAGCTAGTCTGTCATTAACAGCTGCTCCATATGTGTCTGTGTCCTATAGACATAGGACAATTTTACATGAATGATGAGGGATAAGAAGGGCTTTTCTGTCATAACTACTGAGCACAACCTTTCAAGATGCCAGCATAACTAAGGAACAAGTTCAAGGACTCCAAGAAGGCATTGCAATGCTGTGGATGAGTACCGTATCTCATATAATTTGTTTGATGGTTCAGCTTGTCAGTCATCAACCCAGAAAGATTTCAATGATAATAATGTTATTAGGCAGTGTGGTAGAGAAAGACAATAAGATTTCTGAAAGGAACGTAATTTGTTTTACTTCTGAAAAGGAGTAAGACCTTGACCAAATCTTTCCTGAACCACCAACTACATTGCTTGCTGCCAAAAAAATATGCAGGAAAATCCCCAGATTTGGTCACATTTGGTTATCCCGCAGCTAAGTTTCAGAGGTAAACCATTAAATCCTGTGTGACATTTATGGCTTAAATACAGAACGAGGAGTAAAACTATAGGATGAATCTGGTCTTCCTTAAATGGGTGAAAATTATCTTTTTTGTAACTCTACATCATCTTAAATTTAACCATGAAAAAATATCTTTTTGCAAGAAGGAACAGGTCTGCGACTGCATTATCTTATTTAAAATTCCAGTTGTTGCCATGCTGCCCTGCTCACAGATGAAATACTATGGGACTATTCTAAAAATTATGTTATAATTTGTCAGAATAGTGATTTAAAATGGCTCTTCAACATAGATGATAATCACACAGGAAACCTAACTTTAAAAAAGGATCAGAATAAAATCAACCTGCTCCATTTTTGAATATTTTCTTCTGATCTTGCTAACCTGGATGATAATTTACTTCCTGTATACTTGAATTCTAAGTTCTGAGAATAACTCAGTAATTATTTTTCTGAAATCCTTTGTCAATTTTATTTCATTGTTGCGGTTACATGCATAGGTTCAGACTTCAGTGAGAAGTGCACAATTGTATTAAAATATTAAGAAAGTCACTTTAAGCACTATTTTCAATGTTTTAACATCATAAAGCAGTTGTAAAATGATACGTTAATCTCAGACTGAAGTAACTAAATGGTAGGTCACCCCTAAGACACACAGTCTTATGGGTATGAGCCAGGGTGTTCTGAGGTAATAGAAGTCAAGAGAGAAACACCAGAGAAATACCTCAAAGGAATTAAGGGGTGTTCCTCTAAGTAGGTGACACAGCAGACAGCCAAGCTGAAGCACCTGTACACCAGTGCACGCAGAATGGGCAACAAACAGGAGGAGCTGGAAGCCATTGTATTGCTAGAAAGCTACGACCTCGTTGCCATTACTGAATCTTGGTGGGATGAATCCCACAACTGGACTGCAACTATTGATGTCTACAGGCTGTTCAGAAGGGACAGGCAAGGAAGGAGGGGTGGAGGTGTTGCCCTCTATATCAAGAAATGGATAGAGTGTGAAGAGCTGTCTGAAGAAAAGCTATGTGCAGGTTGAAAGCTTATTGGTAGGAATTTGAGACCAAGGCAACAAAGGGAACTTTGTGGCTGGTGTCTACTACAGGCCACCTGATCAAGGGGAGCCTACTGATGGAACCTTCTTACTCCAGCTACAGGAGGCATCATGCTCACAGGGTCTCATCCTGCTGGGGGACTTTAACCATCCCGATGTCTGCTGGAAAAATAGCATGGCAAGATATAGGCAATCCGTGAGACTCCAGGAGTGCATGGAGTATAACTTCTTAAGCCAGGTAATAGACAGTGCCACCAGAAGGGCTGGGATACTGGACCTGTTGGTCACCAACACAAGTGAAGACACAGGTGATATCAAGACTGGAGGCAGCCTGGGCTGTAGTGATGATGCACTGGTGGAGCTTGCAGTCCTGAGGGTCAGGCGAAGAGTAGTCAGGACCCTGAATTTTTGGAAAACAAACTTCAACCTCTTCAAGGAGCTAGTCAATAGGATCCCATGGGAAACTGCCCTCAGGGACAAAGAAGCAGCACAGAACTGGCAGATCCTTAAGGACCCTTTTCTTAGAGCACAAGAGCTCTCAATCCCCAGGTGAAAGAAATTAGGAAACGAGGACAAGAGACCAGCATGGCTGAGGCGAGACCTGCTGGTCAAACTAAAGTGAAAAAAGGAAATGCACAGGCAGTGGAAGCAGGGGCAAGTATCCTGTGATGAGTACAGGCATGCTGCCCGGTTGTGTAGTGATGGGGTCAGGAAGCCCAAGGTGAAGCTGGAGCTGAACTGGGCAAGGAATGCAAAGAATAACAAGAAAGGCTTCTACAGGTATGTCAGCCAGAAAAGGAAGGTCAAAGAAAGCATACCCCCGCGATAAGCGAGACTGGCAAACTACTAACAATGGACGAGGAGAAGGCTGATGTATTCAACAACATTTTTGCCTCAGTCTTCACTGGCGATCTCTCTCCCCATACCACTCTAGTCCATGGACCGCAAAGTAGGGACTGGAGGAACAAAGTCCTTCCCGTTGTAAGAAAAGATCAGGCTCAAGACCGTCTAAGGAACCTGAACATACACAAGTCTGCGAGACCTGAGAAGTCACATCCCAGAGTCCTGAGGAAATTGGCTGATGTAGTTGCCAAGCCACGCTCCATCATAGTTGAAAAGTCATGGTAAAGTCCCTGGTGGCTGGAAAAAGGGAAACATTGCACCCATTTTTTAACAGTGTAGGAAGTAGGAACCTTGCAACTGCTGAACTGTCAGCCTCACCTCTGTGCCTGGGAAGGTCATGGAACAGATCCTCCTAGAAGCTATGCCAAGACACATGGAGGACAGGGAGATGATTCGAGGCAGGCAGCATAGCTTCACCAGGGGCAAGTCTTGCCTTCCCAACTATAGCCTTCTATGATGGAGTGACTACACAGTGGACAAGAGCAAAGTTACAGGTGTTGTCTATCTGGACTTCTAGAAGGCCTTTGACACAGTCCCCCACAACATCCTTCTCTCTAAATTGTAGAGATATGGATTTGGTGGGTTGGCTGTTTGGTGGATGAGGAATTGGTTGGAAGGTAACATCCAGAGGATGGTGGTCAACAGCTCAATGTCCAGATGGAGATCAGTGACAAGTGGTGTTCCTCAGGGTTCTGTACTGTACTGGGACCAGTACTGTTTAGTATCTTCATCAGTGACAAAGCGTAATGGAGTGCACCCTCAGCAAGTTTGCAGGTGACACCAATCTGAATGATGATGTTGACACGTCTGAGGGAGGTGGAGTACTGCATCCAGCTCTGCGGCCCCCAAGATAAGAATGACATGAACCTATGGAAGAGGGTCCAGAGGACGGCCATGAAAATGATCAGAGATCTGGAGCACCTCTCATATAGGGACAGGCTGGGGCAGTTGGGGTTGTTCAGCCTGGGGAAGAGAAGGCTCTGGGGAGACCTTATTGCTGCCTTTCAGTACTTAAAGGGGTCTTATAAGAAAGATGGCCTTTACAGGTTCCTTCCAACCCAAACTATTATATGATTCTATCATTCTATTTTAAGTAGTCCTCAGTACTCAAAACGTGGAAGAATAACATCCTGATTCACTGCAGTGAGTACTGAGATTAACTGCCTGGTTTCTTTAAACTTATGTCTATCAGAAGAAAAAATAAATCGGTGTGGATATTCTCCAGTTGCTTCAAGAAAGCCAAAAGAGTTGTTTTGATGACTGTAATCCTTTTGCTTTTATCACCATTTTGTTTCAGTGCAATTATTTTGGAATTACAAGAGTTCATTAAAAATACTCTAACTGTGGTCATACTCATTGCAATGGTAAACTACCTTTTGCATTGTTGGTCTCAGAAATTTCACTTTAGTACAGTATTATGAAAATAGACTTCAGAACTAGATGAAGATTCAAAGTTATCCCACCTTCCAGAAAGCACACGGTCAATTGTTGGTGGTACTTAAGAAGTTACAAAAATGAGTGCTTAGTCTGACTGAAGTAGAAGTGATTCAGATTCCTTTTTGTCCATCCCATCTCTGCTCTGGCACATGACAGCATCATTGTTAAGACACAGATCCATTGCTTAAATGCAACAACAGAAGACACACAAACCCCATTTAAAGTACCATGCCTTATTGGCAAGGAAATCTAACAGTCCTATAGAATAAAACTTAGTCTTATATGGGTCTCAGATTTTAGTGAATTAACCTATTTTTATTCTTTCTGAAAATTTCATCTAAAATTGTTCTGGGTATTTGCATCATGTTTTAGGCACTCATTCTGAAAGCTTCTACTCACATTGTTATTTTTGGCATTTTTAAAAGATTGTAAAATAAAATAACATGTACTGTATTATAATATTTATGTAATTGCAAGAGTATATACAACACTGTAATATGCATTTTTATTAATTTATCACATTAAGTTAGAATACTAGCTTATTCTCCTTATGGAGCAATATAGAGATCTATCTGTGGCTGTATAACTCAGTTGTCATGCTTTATGTGTTCGCAGCTTTTCAGTCTTCTTGAAACTGTTCAAAAGTTAACCACTTCAAAGCAGAATGGCAGAAGAGCAGTCCATAGCTGAGCAATGAGGCATGATTCTGCTAATTTACTCATTCAAGAAAACCTATCTTGCATGAACAGTGCAATTTGAATTAATTGTACAACTTCTTATGTTAGTAAGGATGAGGAACATGAACAAATGTTATAAAACTAAATCTACACAAGTGCTATAAAGCTAGACTTACGTGCACTTGTCAAAGTCACTTTATCAAGAAGGTTAAACATGGACTGATTATGCAAGTAAAATATGTCAATTTCTAAAAAAATAAAGCACCAAACTAGAACTAAATTGATTTCATTCTTAGAAAAATATGTAGGATGTTGAGTTTCAACCTGTTAATATCCCATAAGTAGTACTGTAGAATCATAGAACCATAGAATAGTTTGGTTTGGAAAGGACCTGTAAAAGTCACCTATTCCAACCCCCCCGCAGGGACATCTGCAACTAGATCAGATTGATCAGAGCCCTGTCCAAGCTGACCTGGAATGTTTCCAGGGATGGGGCATTTACCACCGCTCTGGGTAACCTGGGCCAGTGTCTCACCACCCCCACTGTAAAAAATGTCTTCCTTATATCTACTCTGAATCTACTCTCTTTTAGTTTGAAACCATTACCCCTTGTCCTATTGCAAAAGACCCTACTAAAAAGTCTGTCCCCATCTTTCTTATAAGCCCACTTTAAGTGCAGTAAGGTCTCCTGGAGCCTTCTCCAGGCTGAACAACCCCAGCTCTTTCAGCCTTCTAAGTACTTCATTACTAGTTTACAAACAGCTAAAACACTGTGCTGTAGAGGAAGTAGTAAGAAGGGTTCTGTCTTTGGGGCATCAAAAAAGTTGTAAGATGGTTTCCACAGCAACTGTGACATTACACACCAATATCATTTCAGGCCTCTTGAATGTATTTATTTATTTGTGCCTGCAGCTTTGCCTCTGGCATAAACTTTTGCAGCTGAGCTGAAGCTTATGATACATGTCATGCTTTTTTTCACTGCCAAATCTAGATATGACCAGCCACCTTAAAAGGGAGAATTCTCATAGCTGAAAGAGGAGGGGAAAAAAAAGAATAGGGTTACTGTCAAGCTTCATCTACAAAGAGATGGATGCAGAAGTGAATTTCCAGTTTTCAGAATATAGGTTTTTACCTTGCATTCTAGGCTTAGGAAAAATCCACAGTGGCTTAGTTTAAACTTCATGTAGTGAATTGCTTGTTTTACATGTCAGCGCAGGTTGTTACAAAACAACCGCTTCAGGACTAGAATTGTTCTGGTATGCAGAAAATATAGAAACAGCAATATATGGAGAAAAAGAAAGGCTGAGGACAGTAGCTATTGCAAATCTTGTTAAGGTCTGTAAGGTCTCTGAAATAAATTCTGATTATTTACTATATCATCTGTGTAGATAAATCTGTGTGGAATTGAATGAAGTAGAAATAACAGACTATGCTCTTTAGGGGAATAGCGGTCTTTACTGATCTCTCTTGAGTTCTTGAGCTGAGGTGGGGAAAGAAGGAGTCAAGGAGAAACCTTGATTTCTTTACATGAAACTGTGTATAGAAAAGTTTACTTTTTTATGTAAAAGTTTACTTTTTATGTAAAGTTTATTTTTTACGTAAAAGCAGAACTCAACTGGGTGCTGAAATTAGAATTACACAAACATAAAGGTTAATATTTCCCTTTTCTTTTTTTTTGACGAATAATGGTATCTATACAGCTCTTCATGTAGGTAGTGAGAGACAATTCAGAATACATTAAACAAATCATAGAGGGGAAAAAAAAAACCTTAGGCCTAGACTACATAAGCTGCTCCTAAAAAATACAACTCCTGTATTCTTCTATTTTTAAATCTACCTACCTACAACTGTCTATCTACTCTCTACTTCTGTTTTGTAAATTTCAGTTTAACTTACTGTCACAGTCTAAATCATACGGAATTCAGTATACATTTTTATCTTCAGCAAAAAGATACTGAAATAAATTGTATAGATTCTGAAATACTGAATGTGATGGCAATATAATGTCAATCCTGTCTCAGGCCTGCCTTTACAAACTTCAAATCTTCAGCTATCTCATGGTGGAACTGGGGAAATGTAAGTAATTGTGGTACCAGTGTGGAAAAGTCAGTTTTTCCACTAGCAAACATTAATCCTTTTTGCCAGCTAGGAACACAGCAGGACGTCATAGCCCTGATGAATCAAAACCGTATATATGAACTATGTACACTTATATTTTTGACTTTGTGAAATGGGAAAGATCTCAGCTTATAGAATGAGAAATTAATACAGTCACAAGGAGGAAGTAACCTGGGGTGGTTAGGAAGAAATGGTGCCCTGGTTGAAGAGATAGCAACAAGGGTTAGTGCACCAGTCACTGATATTCCTGGTTTATCTTTGTATCTTCTGCCTTTCCCTTGAGTCCAAGAGTCTTGAAGTTTTGTGTCTTTTTTCGACTTGTTTACACAAAGGACACATTATGGTTTGCTGCTTATTTATTTTAGTTGAAAGAACGGAAAAACTTTAATTGTTCAAAAACTCCGGTCTAATTTATCTATTCATAATGTCTGTAAAAAACATGGATTGTCACAGGGGAGTAATTTGTTCAAACTGCTGTGTCAAAAGGTACTGTACTTTCTTTTTGTTTATGTGGGGAGGGTCACAGCATTTCTTCCTGAGTATTACGAAGACAACACATACTGATAATTTTGTTCCATATTTCAGTGGTAGTGGCTTCCATGCCTTCTTGTGGCACCAGCACTGTTGTACAAAGTCCAAAGAAAGGGAGATAAATCATCCTCTCTGTCTTTTCTTGTGCAATGCGCCTTAAATATATTGTTCTCATTCAGTATTAAATGCTCCAGTTAAAACAGTCTCTCTTGAATTCTTGGTTAATCACAGATTACGTTATGAACTAGACTATCTTCTGCCTTCCCGCTCCTCCTGTTAGTTGTTTGCTAATTTTTAACCTTTCAAAAACTCTTTCTGACTCACAGTGTAAATTGCAGGAGTTCCCAAAATAGTCAGGTGCTCGTAAAACATAGGGAAAGGTGCACAAATCTAATCTTGCACTTCAATATTCATTTGCCAGTTATGAAATGTTAAAGTCAAAGCAATGTCAGAATTGATTTTTAATATAGCGATGAAGATATAGAATTAGAAATGCCTCTTTAACTGTATTTCAAATAAGTTTTTAAATATAGGTATGACCACATAAACACACACACACATATTTGGAAGTAAGTAGCTTTATCAGTCAGATGTTTAAATAACCACATTTTTTTTAAGCATTCAAAAGGAATGCAGCCATAAAGGATGAGGGTAAGTGACAAGTAAGTACAGATTTAACTTCTTGATAAATGGTTAATTTAATGCGAATCCCACGTAAAATGACTTCAGCTTCACCAAGAGCATTTGCCCCCTACTAATATCTGCAAAGATCTCACCAGTAATGAAAGAAGGCAGACTTTAAGTAAACTTACTTTAAAAGAAACTGCTTTCAAGTTTGCCTAGTTCACGGGCTCAAACAGGATTGAATCAATAGAGAATGGAGAAACATAAAAAGAATTAGGGTATTAAAAAATCTTACAAGAAGGCGCTGGAGGAGGTGGATCTTATGAGAATCATTCTGAACTCTATAGATGGCTATGTGTTGATGATGGAGAATGTCATCTGAGAAGAAAACTGAATGAAAATGAATGTCTCACACATACATGTGCAGTGATTTTATAAGATCAAGATATAAAGAAAGAATATTTTTGATCAGTAAGGCATAATTAATACCAAAAATAACACTCTCAAAATAATACTACCTTCCTCCTTCAGAAAGGTAATATCACTTTTATTTTTGCTTTAAGTCTTTTCTCCCCCTCCGTCTCTAGTCATTATTCACTAAACCAAACTGGGCATCCCATTGAGACTTTCAGGTTTGGAGCTGTAAGACTCACTTAGGGCTTAAAACCACAGCTCATTACTCCGCGTCTCTAATACGTGTTAATGGAAAGTGGAGTCTCTGTTAAGTGTCATTTCAGAGGTGCTCTGCCAGGGCAAGCACTCTTTCAGAAAAATATTTCCAAATATCTATAACACAACAAAGCATTTTAGAGTGCCTGTAGTATATTTTCTTTGGATCAGTTTAGTTTTACCAAGAGATCACATAGCAAGCCTTCACTGACAGTGTCCAAACTTGAGTCTCCAGGAGCAACATGGAATGAGGATGTTTTTCCATCTACCTCTGAATCATCTGTCCAGGAGTGACAAAATAGGCATATAAAAGGAAAACAGAAAATCTCCCTCACAGGAATTTCAGACAGCAATTTCCCATGGGAGCATTTCCTTTTCTCTACTATAGCAAAATCAATCATTGAATAAAACTCCTTAGAAATATGAAAGTAAATGTTCTTTTTTAAAGGCAATGTGTTTTTTTTGCTTAACTCCTTCCTTTCTTGTGGATTTGTCTGACTAAGATTAAAAAAAATATCTAGAATTAAGTCATTTATCAGGAAATGGAATAAGAGTGGACTAAAAAAAATCCACCTTGGCATCTTTCCTCTGATTTTTTTCTTTTAATTACTTGAATAACTTCATCTTCCTACCTCAATATCAGTAGCATATAAGTAATATAATTTGCTACAATTTCTCTGGGAGAATTGCCTAATCTCTGTCGCCATCTTCATCTGGCTGCTGTTCTTAGTCACCTGGATAATTCTTTGTTATTGGATTTCCTTGGCAGGGCTACTATATAGTTTTCTATATCCAATACATCTGTTTCCCTTGCCAGCACACAAGCATGCTGATTTCTTGCCAGAATGAGGATGGAAGTAACACTCTTGGTAGTCTTAGGTTGAAATGAACTGTGATCAAGATAATTATAGTATTTTTTGTGTGTTATTATTCCATATGTTTGACAGAAATTATTATCACTTTTCTTTGGGGATTTTTTTTTTTTTATATAAAAAGAAAAATAGGCTAATAATCTTTTGCAACATACAAGAACTACAAAATAACAGTGGACAAGCTGTCTTTATTCAACTTCATTATAAAAATCTGAAATATAAGGCTACACCATACTTACACACATTCCCATTGACACCCTAAGACTTGTATTCAGGGTGGTATAGCAGCTCAGTGCCGAGTTGGGATCAAAGGATTCACACACAGATTTCCAGTGGAACATGTTGGAGAAAGCTCTAACCCTTCTTCCAGAACATCAGCACTACCACAGGCCCTTTCCCAGGCTGTGGTGTCAGAGCAAGTATTTGAATCACAGTGTAGGCACCTGCCCTCTGAAAGTAATTTAAACCTTTAAATCTTGTTTCCTCAGAGGCATCAAAATGCCTGGATATCACATTCTGGAACACAGCAAATTTCAGACAGACTCTCCCTAGCGGGTTGAAGTGTTCCCCAAATATTGCCCAGTTCATATTTGAAAAAAGTTTTGTTTTTTTTTCTGCTCTGGGACATCCACACCTCTTGAGTCAATGGACTGCAAGGCTGGAGGACTGCAATGGACTGGAGGAACAAAGTTCTTCCCATTGTAACAGAAGATCAGGCTCAAGACCATCTAAGGAACCTGAACATACACAAGTGTATGGGACCCAATGAAATACATCTCAGAGTCCTGAGGGAACTGGCTGATGTAGTTGCCAAGCCACGCTCGATCATAGTTGAAAAGTCATGGCAGTCAGGTGAAGTCCCTGGTGGCTGGAAAAAGGGAAACATTGCACCCATTTTTTAACAGTGTAGGAAGTAGGAACCTTGCAACTGCTGACCTGTCAGCCTCACCTCTGTGCCTGGGAAGGTCATGGAACAGATCCTCCTAGAAGCTATGCCAAGACACATGGAGGACAGGGAGATGATTCGAGGCAGGCAGCATAGCTTCACCAGGGGCAAGTCTTGCCTTCCCAACCATAGCCTTCTATGATGGAGTGACTACACAGTGGACAAGAGAAGAGTTACAGATGTTGTCTATCTGGACTGCTGGAAGGCCTTTGACACAGTCCCCCACAACATCCTTCTCTCTAAATTGTAGAGATATGGATTTGGTGGGTTGGCTGTTTGGTGGATGAGGAATTAGTTGGAAGATCACATCCGGAGGGTAATGGACAACAGCTCAGTGTCTGGATGGAGATCAGTCACGAGTGGTGTCCCTCAGGGGTCCATATTGGGATCAGTACCATTTAATATCTTCATCAATAACAGACATTTGCACCCTCAGCAAGTTTGCAGGTGACACTAAGCTGAGCAGTGTGCCTGACATGCC
Source organism: Rissa tridactyla (assembly GCF_028500815.1). Classification (NCBI taxonomy): domain Eukaryota; kingdom Metazoa; phylum Chordata; class Aves; order Charadriiformes; family Laridae; genus Rissa; species Rissa tridactyla. Next base: position 7,112,738 of record NC_071497.1, read on the forward strand.
TGAAGGATGGGATGCCATTTAGTGTGACCTGGACAAGCCCAAGAAGTGGGCCTGTGTTAACCTCATGAACTTCCAAAAGGCCAAGTGCAAGGCCCTGTGCCTGGGTTGGGGCAACTCCTGGTGTGTACGCGGGCTGGGGGGTGAATGGATTGAGATCAGCCCTGCTGAGAAGGATTTGGTGAATGAAAATCTGAACATGAGCTGACAATGTGAGCTTGCAGCTCAGAAGGCTAACCGTATCGTGGGCTGTATCATGAGAAGTGTGGCCAGAAGGTCAAGAGAGGTGATTCTGCCCCTGTACAGGCTGAGAGAGTTGGGGTTGATCAGCCTGGAGAAGAGAAGGCTCTCGGGAGACCTTACAGCAGCATTTCAAAACTTAAATGGGGCTTATAAGAAAGATGGGGACAGACTTTTAACAGGGGCAATGATTTTAAACTAAAAGAGGGTAGCTTCAGAGTAGATATAAGGAAGACATTTTTTATAAAGGGCGTGGTGAAACATGGGCCCGGGTTGGCCAAAGAGGTGGTAAATACCCCATCCCTGGAAACTTTCCAGGTCAGGTTGGACAGTGTTCTGAGCAACCTGATCTAGTTGCAGATGTTCCTGCAGGGGGATTGGACTAGATGACTTTTACAGGTTGCTTCCAACCCAAATTGTTCTATGATTCTACGATTCTTTCATTGATTCTATGATTCTATGTGCCAAGACTGAATTATTTTTAAAGACGAATTCAGCAGTTCTGCCCCAGTATTCTTTTTATTTGCAGAAGAGTACAAAGAAAAGGATAGTCATGAGACTTTACCTAAAATGGTAAAGAAAAATGCCTTATATCAACTGATATTGATATTGATACTGATACTTATATCTCACAAGTAACAAATACAGAAGTAACTTGCATATACAGTAGACAGAATGAAGGAAAAGCCTAGTTCACATTATGACACATACTCTGGTTGTACACTAGGTTGGACAACACATGCTAATAGATTACCTTATGCACCTACTAGGGAAAGGTAATGTTAAAGGAATATGCTTGGTGGAAGGATAAAAACAGTAACCAAACCAAAACTGTGTTTGAAATGTCTAAAATCATGAAACTTGGTAATGAATATATTATGAACACTTAACAGCAAGCTAAAGCAAGAAAAAGCTTACGCTAAGAGGCAAAAACTTAAGAAACTTCCAAAATAAAATTTTAAGAAAGGAATTAAGTTAAACTTAAAGGAGTTAAATGTATTAACTCCTGTAAAGAGTTAAAAGGAGTTAAATGTTTTATATTCTTAACACTAAGAAACATTATGAAAATAATATATATTTCTTGTCAATTCCCGATAATTAAGCAAAGAATGAAAAAGCTTATTATCTCAGTGCCACTGCATATGTGTGGAAAAGTGCAGAAACAATGGAAGGGCACTGCTCAGTGGTCAAAACGGGAAAAAAAAAATAGACCTGTTACATAGAAATATAGAGACCCTTAAGTAGTAAACTAAATATGGACAAATGCCAGATCTGGGGATAAAATCTTGATAATATTCATCATCATAAACACCCACAGAGGGTGACAGCTCAGTCCAGAAAAACACACCATATTAGTTGCATTCCTCTACTGTGAAGATAAATGAAGAACATTTTAATTATGTAACCAGTTACACAATATTAAGAAACACTCTTCCCCCCAACCTTTTTTTATTTTATTTTATTTTTTTTTATTTGTGATATGGAAACACACAGTACTGAAAAGAAGAAAAACTAAAATGTGGTTGCTGGAGGAAACTCCTCCCCAGGAGGAATTTATAAATATAACTTCTCAAGTTATATGTACTGTTTAAATCTACCCACTCCCATGCAATTGAATTTGTAAGTGAAATTAGATTTGCCCTCTCCCTTCTGTATCACTGGCCTTAACTCTCTGTGGAACTGCTAGTACATTCTTCCTTAACATACATGTTAAAGAGTATACAAAAAAAACAGATCTGGCAGCTAGAGTTGTGATATCTACCGTTTGCTAAGTATCACGCACAATATCTTATTAATGCAAATAAAAACTTTGTCCCAGTAATACCCTATTACCTGACATTGGCAATATATTCAAAAACACTAATCTCAGGAATATAACCTGAGATTGAAACAAGGAAAGAAATGTGTAAATTAACTGCAGAGGAAGTTACATTTAGAGAAAAAAAATTATTTCCAGTGAAGACAATAAATTAAAGTACTGCCTCTAGCAAAAAGCTGTAAATTATACAAAAAGCAGTGAGCCATCAAATATTCTGGTTAGATTATTTGAATTGCAACATGTTTATGTAACTGGAGAGGGGACGCAATACAGGTGTGCTGTTCTGAACAAAGTCCTTTCAAAATATCACACATCTGGATAGCATGCTATAAAGTAGAGGACAGTACTGCAAGGGCAGTATAACTTCATCAGGAAGAAACTCAAGTGCTTTAGATCAGAGTACGAATTCCACTTCTGCCACATTACACCGGAATAACAGAATAATCACCCACTGTTTTGTTAATTGTATTTGGTTTGAACCTACATTCTTATACATAAAACAAACTGATAAAACAATCCTCAAGTGAGTCCTTAGAGGACTTTGCTTATCTGAGGCATAACTACTCAGCTGTTCAAGAAGTGGTATCTTTTTAGGACTACACGTTTCTAAGGCAAATGGGTGAAATTTTCTCTTAACGTTAGCCAAAAAGTATCTTTGTGCCAGAGGTAAAAGAAAGACATGCAGTCACTGAATATTTATCCATTTGAAATCTTCCTCATCAAAATTTGTGATAGCCTCACAGCCATTAATGAATCTATCCTAACCTACAGATTTGGGAGTATTGTTCTTTCTATATAGATATGGTGATAACAGAGATTCAGAAATTTAAATTAAAATGGTAAACAGGCAGGGTTATATGATATAGGTTTCCAAAGTCCACTTTCCAAAGGACATACGAGCTCATGGGGTTTTACTGTTGGTGGGGATTTTTTGTCAGTCAGCTAGTAATGTGAATTTTAGCTACAGCTACTCCATAGTCCACAGAGTAACATTTTGAAAAATAACTTATTCCCCTCTGAAAGTTCTATTTGATTATCTACTTGACTTCTGAAAATGGATTGCTAGGCCCAGGTTGCCCAGGTGCTTATGAGATATCGTCATGGGTGACTTGACTAAAGGCATATGGGAAATCTGTGTCCAGGGAGAGAACGGAAATCACTTGTTCCAAATTTGTGGCTATTGACACAAACAATACTCTTTCCCCCAGAGACCAGTTATTACCATTACTTAATAGAACCTGTTTTTCTTTAATTTGTCATATTTGAAAAGACAAAGCCACTTACATGCGTAAAAATAAAAGGATTTGGAAGGAATATTTCCCCCGAATGGTATTCTTTGTTGTGGCTGTCTCACTCATGCTCATCCAGAAATGCTTTTCTTAACAGATTGCTTCTATGTCTCAGCTCAGAAAAATATTTGACCATATAAAATCAAATCAAATCAAATCAAATGGGAATTATGAACTCTTCTTAATATCAGTGCAACTCATGAGAATTTTTTTCTTCTAAAGTATGCCACAGATTTTTTGGGGGTATCATATGGGTACCATATATGACGAATTGGTGAGTTAATATAAAGAAGAACATAGAATTTTACAGGGATATGTTAGAGAAGTATTTGTTAAAAATGCCAGAAGACACAAAGATTTTATGACTTCTTGACACCCTAATTACTGTTGTCAGAGACTAAGCAAAAAAAGGAAAACAGAGAAATTATTAAACAATTAGCAGAAAAGGTCCTGTGAAAAAGAAGAAATTATAAGCTCCTAAGAGGTAAAGGGAGGAAGTGGAGGGAAGGAACAAACTAACCCCCTTTGTGTGCATACACAAAACTTTCTGCGAAGTCACAGTTTTATAACTACATGCAGACGTGCAGCTGCCTACCAGCTTGACAGAGCACTTACAAAGAGTTAGAGCTCTTTTCCTCATCTGTCCTTTCCTCATTTGCCCCCTACATGCTACTGTCAAAAAACATCGAAGGTTTTCACATAACGATTTCCATGGCTGGTTTATGATGTCTCTAAGGACATAGTTTAGCTGGGATGACAAAATGACCTCAACATTTCTAACTGTGAAAAATATTTTCAGATTGTGTTGATGTGTGTATCAATTTCTTACTGTGCTGCAAATCCACTTGATAACAATAAGCTCACTATCATCTTGGTCAGCTGAGCTGCCATTTCTCATAATTAAAAAAAAATAAAAAATCCTTGCCCTCTGCCAGCAATCTCAGAACCTAACAGACTGTAAATGAGCCTTTTGGTTTTCCAAGCACATCTGTTGCCTTTATTGCTTTAAAACTCATTCCAATTTACTTCCATACTTTTAAATTGACTAAAATGATAGTTATAAGGACAACAGCTTAGTAGAACTCAACAACCAGACTTTATGAGCATCATGTAACTGTGTTATGTTAGGCAGGGCTTTATCTCTTTCATAACCCACATGTGCTGATCTAGAACAAACTGCAGTGTTTAAATTAATACAAATATACTATGCCTTGTCTCCTCAGCCTGGTTTCTACTAACTGTTCCAAGAACTGGCACCAGAATAAGAATGAAGAAATTGCAGATGCAACTGCATTGCTTGTCTGTTTGGTTTTTTTGTTTATCTGTTTATTTGTTCATTTGCAGGGGAGGTGGGGGGTTGTCTTGTTTGGTTTCGGTGTTTTTTAATACTATCACAATGAATTTGAGCAGTCAAATGTGATTTTGACTTGCTTTATTTTTTATAACAACTCTTTTCCTCTGTGGTCATATAATCCTTTTCTGAACAGCTTAGAAAACGTTTGCCTGAAAAAGAAGCAGAAATATATATAAGTATATATATGTGCATAAACTTGCTTTGTAGATTTGTATAAACTTGTTGCTTTTGAGTTTGGCTTTGTAAATATGCTCAATTTCTAATGAAGTCATCAGTAAATTCCATATACCTGAAGGCCTAAATCGAATTCAACATGAAATGCATTTGAGTGCAATGCACTGCCTAATCCATTTTATAAACACATTTGATGCAATAGGTAGCTGATTTCAAAGAAAAAGGAGGCTAGGAAAGCGTCTAAGGTTTGTAAAATAATGAGTTTTGTTGTTCTAAAATGATATAGCTAAAAAAATTAGTAAGCTGTTAGCTACTGAGATTTCATTCTTTTCTGCATGATGCTAGATTGTCTCCTCTAGAAAAAAATTAAACTGATTGCTTCCAAAACTATATTATTAAGATGTATTTCTCCTTTGTTGCTGTTTACAATTTACATTTCTTTGCATCTGGAGCCTTTGTACTATATTTGCTTTTTCTAGACATAACTACGTAGGTGGAGATTACTAGATATTTTGCAGCACATTATTTAGAAACACACTTAGAGAGTCAGTGAGAGGCCTTTCTACATAGATAATATCAGATGCCACATGGCAATGACCACTTGCACAAAAAATTGGTAAGCAAGGAACTAATGAAAAGCTGACCTGGGAATAAAGACAATATTGCTTGTTCTAAACTAGTGTTAATCCAATTTCATGAGAATTGAGAAGTTCTGAAGAGTGCAACAAACAGAAGAGGTGACAAAATGAGAATCAACTGTCTGTTGTGACTGCGACTGGACAGAATAAATTAATTATGGATTTATACACAATGAGGCAGGGGAGCAGAAGGAAGAAAACAATGGGAAATAAAGCCCTCACCTAACATCATCAAGAACATGCACATTGAGTCAAGAAACACAACCAGACTTGGACTCCCCTTCAGTGACACATAAAATCCTATTTAATCTCACTTAATCATACTTTTTTTTTTTTTTTTTTTTACTTGCCCACACTGCGAGCTGCCTATGCTCATCTCTTCTAAGTGGTGACTGTACTAGAAGTACTCCCTCAACTGGCTGGCCAGATTGGTGAGGAGTAGTGATCCCCAAGGTGTGTGCAACCAGAACACCAATACAAAAATCTGACAGAGTCATTCATCCAGGTGAATACTCTGCCTTGGAAATATGAAATATAAAAGTCACTATGCATCCCACACTGAGTATTATGACTTTTCTTTTCCTTGTAGAGAAATGAGAACCACTTGCAAAGACTATTATGCATCAAACGCATATCTAGGAAAGAGCAAGAATTATCATTACAAGTGAGCATTTTTGAAAGTAAACAGAAATTAAGGTCCCAACCTCCTTAGGAACAGCAGTGTACACTGCATTGTGCGAACCTGCAGTACCAGCAGGATAACAAGTTAATTTAGCTTACATAATAATTGACTTCAGTGGAACAAAACTGAGGTTAGAAGAACTGTTAATGCTACTGAAGGGTAAATGAGGAATGCCTTATTTACTACAAGACAAATGGGCAATTAGCAAGACAAAATTCTCTTCTCAACTTCCTCTTTCTTGCCCCAGTGTCAAATGCCTTATCTCAGGAAATTTTTTTCATGTTCTTCTGCAACTAAAGGCTGAGTCCTACACCACTCAAACGTACTGAATAATGCATCAGTCCTTGGTCATCCTGGGTCAATAGAGCTATTTTTGGAGTAAAATGCTATTTACTGTGAGAATTTCAGTTTGCGGTATACATATCTAGTGAGTTTGTTTTAATCTGATTTATAAGATAAATATTTTGTTGTAAGGTGAAGCATAAGCCTCCACTGTACCCTGGAGAAATTAATATAGTCATATTAATATGGTTCTATTAATATTGTCCTAAAAATTAAAAGTACCCTCTGAGATAAAGCTATTTCAGGCTTCATTCAATGCTCAGAAACTCCCTTTATTTTCTCTTACTTGTTCTGAGAAAATGTTAAGCATAGTTAAAATACTGACAAAGTGGTTCTCAAACATGCATTTATTTTAATATCATAGGTGTCACTCATACCTATGGTGTAATTTTGATATCCCATGTACGATTCTGTAAAGATTAGTTTTACATGAATGTAAACTTACAGCAAAATTCAGACATTTATATTGCAATACCCTTAAACCTGAATTTAAATTGAAATGAGGAAGAAAAGCAATTTTGGAAACCATCAGAAGAGTTAAAAAAAAAAACAAACCAAACAGACTTCAATTCTTGACATAAGTTGGTTGCAACTGGAACCTGCTATGGAAATATGCATGTATATAAAGGATTCTCTGGTCCCCTCCTCCACCGTAAGTCCTACAGCTACTGACCCAATTCATTCATTTTTATCTTTTTTTCCAACTGCCAGCAATGCATATCAAAAACATTGGCTGCTGCTTAGTTCACATAGTGGCAGCACAGAACTATTTAGAATGTTGTTTGTGTAAATTGGTCTCTATAATCATTCTGGTTTTTTACAGCTACTGTAATATTTATAGGTTGACCAAGTGAACCACAGTGAAATGCCTGCATTGCTTTATGGAGTAGTGTGAAGCACCACTAAAATCTATGGTAAGTCTGAAGAATTTAAAATGAACTGGCACATTTCCTCTATGTAAAATATAAAACAAACTAAGCCATCAGTGCAAATGGTATCTTTAAATTCTTTACACATAAAACTTCTATGAAGAAGTAATGAAGTAATGAAGAATATATAGAATATTTGTAATTTTAGAGTAAAATTTTACAGTATGTTATCACCATAGCTTAAATAATATTTTATGTTCCACTGTAATTGCCATTACATATCTTTGTGAACCAAGGTGCATCACTTGAATTAGCAACACACAATTTTTTGCTATTCTCCTAGAAATTACTATTTTGTTTTAAAATGCAACCTTGTTTTTAATAATAATTTGTACCTCTGAGTAGCAAGTTGCTGCAGAAAAATAAAAAAATGAATTCCTTATCAGAAATGTTGAAGGATCCAAGCTCTACTTAAAGAAACCTGTTATAAAATTAAAGAGATTTTTTCTTCTGGTTTTAACTGAAAACTTTTATGATGATCACTTGTAATAGGGTCCAAACTGAATAATGATATTTGCAGATAGAGGAGACTAACGGAAAAGTTATGTAGCGTAGGACAACTGTATTTCCTTTGACTCAAAATGGTGCAGGATTTTTCTTTCTGTTCAGCTCGTGCTTTAAAATGGCTACCATCCGGGTTTTTTCTGACCAGCAGTTTTAAAAATTTTGGAACACAATTGAACAAATAATCAAACCAGGTCTCTGTGTCTGTAGAGCTACTGTGACAATGCTTTTGTACTCTATACTGTTAATGTTGAGTTTTAATTCTAAAAGACCTGTCAAATTCTCCGTAAATTCTATGCAGACATTATTGTTGTTGCACCTATACTTTTTAACCCATCCCAATTGATAAACTTTTTGGAATGACAGGTTCCAACGAGCTGTACAATCTCTGTTTTTCTAGTCAGCTTCTTCAGGACAAATGTTAGTGAAGCAAAACAAATGAAAAAGGCTTAGCAGAAGGATAATGAACAAAAATTATGTCCCAGAAGTTTGGAAGAAGGCTGTTATCACCCCCATCTACAAGAAGGACTTAAAGGAGAATCCAGGAAGCGATAGGCCCAACAGACTTACCCCAGTCTCTGGGAAAGTTATGGAACAAATCCTCCTAGGCTATCACAAGTCAAATGAAGCACGTGATTGGGTAAAGCCAGCATGGATTCACCAGGGGCAAGTCGTGCTTGACAAACCTGATTGCCTTCTATGATAGAGTAACCTGCTTGGTTGATGTGGGGTAAGCAGTGGACATTGTCTACCTGGATTTCTCCAATGCCTTCAACATGGTTCCCCGCAGCCTCCTCCTAGAGAAACTGATGCATTAAGGTCTAGAGAAGTGGTCTGTGTGGTGGGTGGGGATCTGGCAGACAGGCTGCAACCATGGGGTGGTGGTAAATAGCTCCTTTTCAAACTGCCAACCTGTCACAAGCGGGGTCCTTCCAGGGGTTGATGTTGGGCCCAGCACAGTTTAATACCTTCATAAGTGATATGAATGATGGGATCAAGTGTACCCTGATGAAATATACTGATGATAACAAACTGAGCGAGGAAGCGGACACTTCAGAAGGGAGAGCCACCCTGAAGGAAGACCTGGACAGGCTGGAAGAGTGGGCTAACAGGAACCTTATGAAGTTCAACAAGGACAAGTGTAAGCTCTTGCACCTGGGAAAACATAATCCCGGAGGGCAGCACAGCCTGGGATCTACCCAGATAGGGAACAGCTCTGTGGAAAGGGACCTGGTGGTCCCGGTGGACAACAAGCTTCATATGAGTGAACAGTGTGCTGTTGTGGCAAACAAAGCCAACTGGATGCTGGGTTGCACCAACAGGGGCAGCACCATCAGAGATAAAGAAGTCATTATCCCACTCTACCCAGTGCTTGTCGGGCCACATCTGGAACACTGTGTTCAGTTTTGGTTCCCACTATGCAAAAATTATATGGACAGGCTGGAGAGGGTCCGCAGAAGGGCCACCAAGATGATCCAAGGACTGGGAAGCCTGTCATATGAGGGGAGGCTGAGTGAATTGGGTTTGTTCAGCCTTGAGAAAAGAAGGCTTAGGGGAGAATTTACCACCATGTTTCAGTATTCAAAGGGTGGTTACAAAGAAGGTGGAGACTCTCTTTTTACATGGAGTTACATGGAAAAGATGGGGGATAATGGGTAGAGGTGTCAGTTCCAATTGGAATTGGAATTTCCTCCAGAAAAGGAAAATTGTTTGCACTGATAACAATCAGCCATTGGAATAATCTCCCCAGGGAAGGGGTGGATTACCCATGACTGGACACTTTTAAGATTCAGCTGGACAGGGTGTTGGGCCACCTTGTCTATACCATGCTTTTGCCAAGAAAGGTTGGACCGGATGAACCTTGAGGTCCCTTCCAACCTGGTATTCTATGACTCTGTGCTGAAAAACGCCTCAAACAACATTACATCTACAGATCTTTAAACACCAAACTCCTTAAAACTTTTTCCTCTGTGTCTTATCAAGTTTATGCATCCCAGATGTGCACTGAGATGATCTTATCTCAGTCCGTAAGACCATTTAGTGCTTATTCACAACTTTCAGGGCTGGAAGAGAGCATTAGGAATATCTTGTACAATCTGTTACCTAAGCTGTATCATAGATGTCTGAAATATTTTGCTTGAAGTGCAGCACATCTTCTGGTAATGTTCAGTCTTGACTTTGAAAAGTGCAGCTCAGTAAAATCTATGACAATCCTTGGCAGGTAATTCTCATAACATTCAGCATTAGCAATATGACTCTTTCTGCTGCCAATGTGGTCTAATTTTCTGCCTGTGTTTCTGGGCTACACATGCTCTGTCTAAGTCCGATTAAAAAAAAATGTATTTTCTAAAATTTTTTTTCATTTGAGAGAGAAAAACTGCATTTAAATTTTATATGCTTTATCCTGAGTTTTGCCACTGCTACAATGTCAATTTTTACTCTTTAAAAAAAAAAAAATTAAAAAAAAAATTGTACTGCAGTCCTACGTACATTGAAAATAGGTGATCAAACCTGTAAAATGGCAGCCCAAAGCTATTAAAAGTATGGGTATGATGACAACAGTCTGAACTATAGAGAAGGTGGTTAGAATCTTTTAAATGTTATTGAAACAGTGAATTCCTGAGGATATTTCCAGTACTAAGCAATAAAATAATGGGTCACTCTATGCTAACACCACAGCTTTTACTACGTACTCACTTATGAGCCAAACTTATCGCAGCTGATGTGAGTATTAAGTGTTTAAGAAATCAAGGAAAGCCTTGACGTCTAAGCTATGATTTTAAAAGTATGAAAGCTAATCAAGTGAGAGTCATACACTAGAAGAGGAATCTGCTTTGACTAATACATTGCACTAATAGCTAACTTTCTCTTTTGTACTGATATTCAAAGCTGGACAGCTAGATAACCTTCCCATGTCTTCCCCTTGTTAAGAGCGTGTTGACACCATGTCTGCTTCCAGCCTGTCTTACAGGAAAAGATGGTGTGGAAAGAAAGATAGGAAAGAAACCCCCTCAGAGATAAAGAAAGTTTTAGTGAAAAGAATTTTTTTTTTTTTTTCCTGTCAAGACACTGAGAAATTTTTATCAGGTCTCGTTTCAAAAAACTGATATTCCCATGTCCTTAATATGCTATATTAATATTATATATTAAATATATCCTTAGCTATCTGCAGGAATGATTAGCAAAGAGAAATCGTATTTCAAATATTATTTCTCACAGTACATCAAAATAGAAAAAAAAAAAAATCCAACAAAATAACAAAAACAAAACCCCACAAACAAACACAGAAAAAAAAAAAAAACACCCCAGAAAGAAAACTGCAGTGATGACACAGAAGCGTGACAGAGTGAGGTGCTGAGTCAGTGTATTTATGATGCCCCTGCTCTTGCCGGTGCACTGGGGCACGGAGGCGTCAGGGTTGTGCTGAAGTCCCATCAGGTAGAGATCATGTCATTCGTGCCTTTGCCAGAGCCCTGTCAGCAAGTCGGCGGCTGCCACCATGGTCTGATGACCCCGGTGCAAACGGCAGAGCACTCTTCCCTTTTCACATCTGAGTTTAGTTAAAGCTGACAACAGATTAAATAACAGCTCATCACTGCTTGAACCCAAGCTGCAGAGTAATTGAGAGTTCACAGTTATGCTCTCAGTTGATCACGAATGAGGGAAGGAGAGAGACTTCAGCCTGTAGCCGGGACTTGTAAGAGCTTCACTCTATGATGAAGAGGCTGGCTTTGACTTTCCTTTCGAACTGCTGGGTATGTCTGGGTGTTCAGGGCCTGATTAAGGATCCATTGAAGCTGGAGGAAGCCTGGAAAATAAAATCTACCACCTGCTGTCCCTGAGTGTGTAGGAGTAGAGGAGGAAAGTAAGGAGGTGCCTTGGGGCTTCCTGGTAATTACTTCTTGCAAAATGCTCAGCATCCTCTTGTCTCTAAGCAAAACCCCAATCATTTTAAATGTTCTTTTGTTTATCACAGGATTTATTGCCAGTGTGCAAACACAGATGATGTTTTATATAATTTGTAAATAATTTATATGCATATGATATTGTGACTACAGAAAGACACCCACAAAATTGAATGATTACAGAGGCTGAGATACAGTACCATAAATGTGTATAGAGAACTATACCTTGAATGTATAAGTAACATACACCTCTCCATCAAAAATCCTTCTGTGGCCTATTAATTAAATTGGGAAAGATTACACGCTTCCTTCCTACAGAGGAAAAAATTACGCACAGTAAACTGGAGAGTGAAATCCATGCTGGCTACACTGAATTAATTTCTCAGTGAAAGTAAACTTTAAAATTTTCAAAGTCAGTTTCCATTATCTGTACTTATTTGCATATATTTGATTGGAAATTTCACAAACACTGTGGCAGTTTTATTATAAAGCCATGATACAGAAATAGTTTATTCTGTATATATACAGAAATATAGATTAGTATTATTTTAGTAGCATCTTTTTAAACAGGCCTTGAACTACTGCCACAAGCTGTACGTAGTATATTCTAACTTTAAAGTGAGAGTTTACGTAGTTTGTTGAAATGTAATAGCATACAAATATTTTATATTTAGTGAGGATATAAATTACAGTTCCTTTCTTTCACTAGGTTTAATTTTGCTTTCAATATAATTTATAATTTGTTGAGTATATTAACACTGTTGTTCACATGATTCTTGTGGAGCAATTGCTGCTTGACAAACCCAGGATTGTCAGCTTGGAAGGAGATGTAATTTTGCTTTCTGTGAATGAGTTTGTCTATTTTTTTCTGATTATTTGTCATCCTCAGCATAATCACTTTTAATATACTATAAAACAGGAAGCTTGAATTCTAAAATGCAATTAAATAAAGTTTTCACATTAAGTTAATTATTTTACATACCCATTTGTTTAATATAATGAAGAAATCTGTCAGGTTTGTCTGCTGGGATTTGTATGTAAGCAATTTGCAAGAAAATCCAGATTATTCTAGTTTTAGAGGTATAGGATTTATGAAAATATACGTGTACTGATGTATGCTGTATACAAATACCTATACTTATAAACATGGGTTCATTGAACTAATCATATTCACAGCACATTCTTGAGTCTAATAATCAAGATTTCAGTTCCCACTCCAGTTCATCAAATTAACAAAGTGTAGAAATGGGGTAGATATATAACTCAAACAAAAACTAGTCCAATAAGATATGTTAGCACATGAACCCACAAATCATTAGATTTATATCTGTGTTTTGATCCAAATGTTTGATTTGATCCACATCAAATAATCCTTCCAATTTCCCACTGAAGAAGAGAGCGTTACGCTGCACATGACTTCATAATTTAGACTGTGTGTTCTTCATTTTCCATCTCTTCCATGGGTTCTCCACCCTGTCCTAGGCAATTGCCAAACACCCTAAATCTAAACCTAAAACTATAATGGTTCTTATGCTATCAATTAAGAAGATTAATTAATTTCTAAAAGCAAAAGAATATGGTGTAAAAAGTATTCTTAATTAAATTTGACTCTTTTTTTTTTTTTTTCAGCTGAACAACATAAGGTTTACCATGAAGTAACATAAAGTTTTTATAATGATCTAAAAGTAACTAACATAAAATAAGTGTCTTCAGGGAAAGTCGCTTGAGCACTGCAGAACAAAACTCTGAGACTGCAGTCCTCTACTCATCGTTCTTACCTTTCACATTTACTTATTGTATTAAATTATGTGTGTGTAAGGGTACTCATAAGCTGGAGCAGGAGTTTAGAATTTCAGGGCTCCCAGCTCTAATAGAACATTTTTTCCTTCTACTTAAGGCAGGGGGTGGGAAGTCACGTTACTTTCTTGAAGTCTATTTGTAGTATACTCTTCAGGTCAAAATACTAAGGGCACGAAATTGCTACTAGCTCCAGCTATTAGAAGAATGAAAGCAATAGGCTGCAGTCTTTGTTAATCACATCTAATGCAACAGTTAAGAAAAGAGTGTTAGCAAAAGGCTATATCCTATTTATCAACTCAGAATTTCAACTTTCAGAGATATGATGTCAAGAAAATGGCTGCTGTCAGCAAACATGCGTTTGCTAGCTATTGAAAAGGCAAAAGGACAAGGGACAGTAATTTTCCTACAATGCTTGGGAGAATCATTTCCATACCACAAGGGACCCAAACGTGGAACAATCATTAGGACTAACATGACTAAGGGGATTTTGGCTACTGTTTTGTGCTTAATGAGATCAGGTTTCTAGGGTTTTCTGTGCTTTAACCTGAGGCTATGATTCTCAGAAAGTCTGGGAAATTACACACCCAACCCTCAGAGGAGTTTGGTGTATTTTTTGAATATAACACTTCTAAGGTCTTCAAAATGTTGTAGCCTAGAGATGCAGGTGATAAAGTTAATGTTTCGTAATTTTATTAAAACAGAAGTGGCCGGAAAATTATAAAACAGCACCTTGTTTGTTAATAAGACAAAGTCATATAGCTGTGAGCTTACAGAAGCTATATGTACGTGCGCTATGGCCTTATCAGAAGCCTCTGCTGACTTTCTATTCCACCCACGCAAAGATATAGGTTTCTTTCATTCCCCTGTTCTAACACTAAAATGTACTCTATTGAAACATTTCTTTCATCCTGTCACCTGTATTGCTGTGACTGACATCATCCTCTAGGAAGAAGTATTTATTTAGTAATACTTTATCAGCATAAAGGGGGAGAGTCTAACCTAAACTGCTGTACATATATCATTGCATGTCTTTGAAAGTCTACTACTGTAAAAGTGTCTACATGCATAGTAGCAATTTTTCAACTGTGACTTGTTTTTTGTTTTATAGTATCTTTTTGTTTAGACTCTTTATGGCTCAAAGTACTCAGAAATCATATTCATCTAAGAAGCCTAACAGTTAAAAAAAGAGTTTGTTGTTTTTTTTTTTCCAGTGCACATCTAGGTAATCTAATATATCTAGCAATCCTCCAGTTATGCACCTAGAATTGATGACATTCTGTGATCACTAAAATGCCCTAAAACTTTAAAGCTAAAAATTTTTTTTTCTTAATTTCAAAATTGTAATATTTAAAACTACCCATATAATTTAAAGGATGATGAAATGCAGAACCAAAGGAAGCCTTTTTGCTTTCTGTTCAGGTTCTTAAGAGATATGGTTTCATCTGAGGGTTCCTCTTCATTTCATGCACAGAAAAATGAACAACTGTTCTCATTCATAGTAGAAAGAAGAATTATTTTGTTTTTTAAAGTCTCTGAACTAGTTCAGACAATTAACTATCCCTAACAATCTTCATAATTGTCCTGTAAACGTTCCATCAAATATAATTTGAGCACAGAAGAAGAATCAGAGAGTTGCTGAACTATATCTTTAATAAATGATGTCCCTGCAAAGTTACTCAAGTGTTACTGTCAACTAAGCTTCACATCTCTCATCATCCTCATAATCAGATAGCTGTTGAAGATCATATATAACACAGGTTTGCCATTTGCAAAGCTTCACTTGAAAGATGGATGCCCTCAGTGGCATAAATTGTGACCACAATTCTCAAGCAGTGAGACTCATAAGAAATATGTGCTGACATCACATTTCTGCATTTTACTATGGAGCTGACATTTATGCCATTTATTGCCAAGTGAGAGATGAAGCAAAAATAAAGGACTAATGAAAGATGTCATTAAACTTCCAGGGAAGTTTAAGCCCTGAGTTTAAATGGAACTGTACAGGAGATGTGTAGGGAAATGCAGCACCAATCCACCCCAAAACCTCAGCAATGAGAGGGCATTGGTCCTCTAGAGAAGTACCCTTGAGATCCTGTGTCAAGAACATAAACACAGAAAGAGATTACACAAACATGATGGACTCTGAATGCCCTATGTCAGCCTGTGATTTAGGAACATGGAGCATGCTCTCTGGGCTCCCCACCTCCCACCAAATCCCACAGATTAATAAATTATTGTATTTTTATTTTTCATGAATGGAGAAAAAAGGTCTGATTGAGTCAGGAGGAGACATCCAAAGAAACTGACAACGTGGGTAAGTCTTTTGGCCTTCAGCAAGGAAGCTTGATTTCTATAACTGAATTAAAATAATAAGTTAAAACAATTTCTGCTTTTAGACTTGGGAGTTTGGACTCATAGGTGGTAATCCCCATATTTTTGTCTGAAGAGCACATTCTACTCTTCTGAAAATGGCATACCAGTCAACAAAGCAGCAAAAGGGAACATAAATTCTTTCGCTCTCTCTCCCCCTGCCCCTTCTCTCCCACTCACGCCAGACTGACATCTGAAACTTAAATTACAAAGAAGTGGTCTCCCTTAAACTGAAGAATGTCATATTTATTGCATCCTTGGAACACTTTCCATAATGCCTGTATCTCACATCCGAGCAGAGACATCTCCTGTATTACAGGGTATGAGTCATTTGACTTCCTCTCCCTTGGTTAGTCAGAAATGCAGTCTCCCAAATATTATGGAGAAAAAAGATGACATGAGGGTACTTGGTTCAGCCGGGCATGGCCTTTATATCTTTTTATTATCCTAATCCATCAAAGAACTGGCAGAATCTCTTACGTAGTCTCCTTGTGATATTTGTGAGAGTAGCTGTTCATGTAGACTGCAATAATAGATTTTGCAACTTCAGTTAATACAAAAGTAACTGCTAGGAACAGAATTTCCATTGTGAGAGAACAGTAATACACTGTCTTTTGTGTGTGCGTGTCTAAAAGTCTTGTTTAAATAGTGCTTTCTTCTGTAGGCCAAGCAGTTATACTTTCAAAGATAGTTGCTCACTCAGTATTTTCTCCACTGTAAACTTGGGGCTTCTATTAACTGAATGAAAGCTCTGAAAGCTTCACAGTCTCGGCTACAATAGTGAAGTGCTCTTCTGGCCTGATAACAGCAACGTTAACAAAATATATGTTTGACACGTGTGACATTTTTTGCTGAAGGCTTATTTTTAAGGCTTATAATCATTCAGCAGCAATAGGAAATTTCTCGTTAAATGGTAGAAAGCTCTAGGAAAAAGAGAGGGTTTTAACCAAAAGTGAGAAGGCTTTATATTGTGACCATACATACATATATATAAAGTATAACAGGGGGGAAGTTCAGAAGACCAAGGTAAGAAACAGCCGTATCAACATTGTCACGAGCGACTGACTAGATTAGAAACTATGTACAGAAAGTGTGTTCGTATTCATTGGGCCGGGTGACTTTCACCTGAGTGTGCTGAAAGAGCAAGGACACTATGATCTGTGAAACATCAAGCAACTAAGGGAGGGTCCGTGATGCCTGAAGATGGCATCTTTAAGAGGAGCAAGGACAAGTGTTTGAGGCAGTATGGTCTAGTTAATTTCTGTCCTTGAAAGATCCAAACCATGTTTTTTTGAATCCATTTCCAAGCACATGAAGACAATTAGATAATCAGAAACAGTCAATACAGATTTGCCAATAATAAATCATTCAAGACCACTCTGATCACAAAACATTGTGATGATGAAGAATGGTGATGCAATATACTGTGATCAAGAATGTCTTTAACATTCTCTCATAGCATACCCATTTGGAAGCGGAGGAGATATGGACTGAAAGAACAAACCGTCAGGTGAAGTGAAAACTGGTTGGACCTCCAGGGTCAAATCAATGCCTTGACACCCAGGAGTGTGTCCCTAACAAGCAAGTTGACCCAGGGCTTGCTGCTGAGGCAAACATGCCTTAATACTTTAATCATCAACCTAGAAAATGAAGAAGAAAGCACTCTCAACAAATTTTCAGGTGATAATAAATTTGGGCAAAATGGTTAATATGCCAAATGGTAGAAATTCAGTCCAGAGGAACTTTGAAAACTTCACTACCAGTCTTTCAGAAACCTTACAAATTTCAAAAAGCAGAAGTGCAAAGTTTTGCATCTGGGGTAGAGTAGCCTCGTGGTGGGGATTACAGAGGTACATGTAGGTACAGGCCAGGAACTGACTGATTGGGTGGCAGCTCTGATGAAAAGGTACTAGGAGACTGGGTGGGCACCAGGTTGAAAATGAGTGAAAAACGTTCTCATGTTGTGTAAAGAAAACTGCATAGCCAGCAGGTCAAGGGAAGTTATTCTCTACCTCTGATCAGCACGAATGAGGCCATCACTGGAACGCTCTATCCAGTTTTCATTGTACCATTTTCAGAGCAATGTTGGATTCTTCCAATAGTATGTTACTGAGATTGTTAGGAGAAGAGCATATAACCTATGAGGAGAAGTTAAAGGAGCTGTTAAAGGGCTTGTTCCTTCTGGGAGAGTGCAGGCCGGGAGGAAAAGGATCTAATAGCAACCTACAACTAGATACAGGAAAGTTACAAAGATGGTGAAGAATACAGTTTTCTGGGTAGCGCCAGATGATAAAACAAGGGGCGGTAGCACAAATTGTAATTTAGGATGTTCAAAAATGACAACATAAAAACATCCAGGTATGAGGGTACTGAACTGATAGAAGTGCTAAGCTGGATAGGTTGTGAAATGTCCATCCTTGGAGCTTTGCAATACTTAGACAGACAACCACTGATGTAAGCTTAGCAGTAGTCTGTGGTTTGAATGGGAGGCTTAAGTAACTGCCTTCCAGAGCTCCCTCCTCATCAATATCTTCATTCCTGTCTTTTTCTTCCACAAAGCAGTTTTAATTTCATCTTTCATTTTAATTCTCAGTTATTCAGCACCAAAGACCTCTTTGCAATTGGCCTTTTCTTTTTACTAAACCAAATACCTTACTTGTTCATAAAAGGCTTGATTATTGAGATGACTGGGTAGAGCAGCATGCTCACTATCTCATATTAATATGGTTCTCCAGTGTTGACCTATCTACTTCAAGATTTAAACCTATTTATCATTTTTTAAGCAGGTATTGTTTGTGTGAGAATCTTCACCTTTTATCCCGTCATGGATGGAGTTTTTAAAAATGTTTTCATAAAGAGTGTAGCTGAATTAACTTTTGAAAAATCTGAGTAGTTTTAGATTAGCTGGATATTCTCCTTGTTCAGACACTCACTGATTACCTCAAAGAACTCCGTCAAGTTTCTCTCCATCAGGTGACACACATCAGTGCACAAAATAACATTGTTTTTTTACAGAATATCATCCCTGTAACCACTAGTTAAAGAAGATGTTACACACTGTAGTCTGTGGTTCAACATTTTTACCCTTTATTTCTTTTAGAACATCTAGATAAATAAGAAAGGGCACTGAAAAGTCGTTGATGATAATTTTGTTTATTCTTTATGTAATTTACCCTCACACTTCAGAATCTCATTGAAAATATGCTTGCATTCATTTGAGACAGCCTATCACCCTGTGAGGGAAAATTTCATTATGGGATCCTCTCCGAGATTCTCTAGAGTTTTAAAGCAAATGCGTTTTTCTAGTAGAGACTATCTTCTCTAAATAGGTCTTTGTCATAAAAACAACTGTATATTAGATGAACAAGCTCAAACAACATTTGTTTCAAAGCTCTCACAGGTTTTTATTTGTTGACAAAAGTTTTAGTTTTGTGCTAAAACAATAAACTAGATGTAGAATAGATTTACATGTAATGGATGTTAGTCTCAGTTAAATCATCCAGCTTTGGTGGAGCTAACTGAGATTTACTGCCTGAATTCATGCTGTCAAAGTAGATAGTGAAATAATTCAGGTCAATTTAGGATTTATATATCCTTTGTAAATTAGGTTCATTTGATGCAATTCAAATGGTAATTTGCATTAGTCTCCCACCGTAACAGGAGGTTCCACTTTAGGTTTAAATGGACACTTTGTATGCAATACTATTAAATTCAGATTAAGGAAAAAGATGATAAAAAATGATTTTTCATGGAGAAAATGCAGAAGTTTCACTAGTTGATTATTTCTGTTGGCATGGAAGAGAGTTTAATGGAGAACCATCATTGTTTTATGTGCAAGACAAAACTAATGGTGGTCTTGCATAAACGTGAAATAAAGTCTTATATTCGGTGTCATCGAAGTGGTATTGACAGCAGACTACACAAAAGAAACCTGGAAAATATATGTTAAATCCAATCATCAATTTCTAAAAATTCTGCACAAAAACCTTGATACAACTAAGTTTGAAGATATTAACAAAAGCGATATTTCCAAGAAAATTGTATTTGGAGAATAATAATAATAATTTTAAAAAAGCCAACAAAAACCCCCAGTGCTTTCAGATTCACAAAGCTGTCTAAAGTATGACATTCTAAAATTTCATGGAAATTAATGGCTTACATTGATCTAGAGGGGGACTAGTAAATCTCAACTTTTTCTACTCAAAAGTGAAGGTGTAAAAAGTGAAATTATTAAAAGACACTTGAATTTACCATAAAAAGCCTATTTAAGAAATCTGACATAAATATGTCTAGAATAAAGATCTTAAAAAAATACAGGAAAGCTTTCACACTCAAACTACATCGTTCTGCTTGCCAGACAAGAGGGAAAGTGTAAAAAACTCTGTCAAACTAAACAGTATTTAAAAGTTTTACCATTTTTTTCCTGTAAAAAAAAATAGATTAATGTTTAATGTTTTTATGGTGTCCCGCAACTTAAACCCCAAACCCCATGGATCATATAGATCTTGAGTTCAGATCCTCATTTGGCAAGTAGCCATCTTGACTGTGGAATAATACATTTTCAGTGCAGGCCTCAGTCTATTTCTGACCTTTAAAAGAAGATCGTTACATGAGATTGATGAAGCTGAGAATGATTATCTTCTGTAACCATCATCAAGCCATACAACATTTGATTATTTTCCTACTTTATGAATTTTATACATCCTCTGACACTTCCAATTTATCAGTTATTGCCTTTTAAGTGAATCATCTGAATTTAAAATGATGAAATATTAAAGGTAAGGCATCATATGCATAACATTGTATACTCACATAAGCACTACCCAATAATATAGTCTAATTTGCTGACAAGTTTCAGAGAATTTTTTCCTGTAGTCTTAAACCGTGCATGTGTACCCGTGCAAGAACTCTTTTTTTCATATGCTTCAAAGTATTTAATAGACATATTTTCTTTGTGCATTCAGTCAGACATCTATCTTTGCAGCTGATAGTACAGTAACAATTATTCGTACTAATAAAAATGAAAAAGAGAGTATTCTATGTGAAGAAAATAAAAAAAAAAAGTTTATTTTTCTATTACAGGATGAGCACACGGATTCCAAAATAGTTTGCAAGGAAAGTGTTATTATCACCCAACTCAATTAGAAATTGTAGAATGATGAAGTCAGTGCCCCATTAATTGGACATATTTCACACAGGAAGGAGTGTACAGGAAAACGCTGGTAGTAGTGAAAGACAGAATGCCCATGAAGTGGGGGTATCTATTCTCCAGCTGTTAATAGCATATTTCCAAAGTAAAGCCTGTTATGAGAGAGCTCCATCTTCACCAAGATATTTTCCTGTTTTCTCCTATTATAAAAACAGTCAAAAAAACAGTCAAATGGATAGTTACCATTCATTTCAGCAGGTGAATCATAGTAACTATAGTTTGAACATGTCCTGAAATGATCACTCTTTTTCTAGTGAAAGATTTCTCTGAAATTAAAGTTAAACTGCTCCTTTTACCTGGTGGAAAGAAGGAGGTTAGCAATCTCTGCTTAACATTGCTCTCTTCACAGTAAGCCCTTCCATCATTAATGTATTGGCACCTCCTGTGATCACAGTGCAAACTAAAGTTTTTTGCAAATTATTACCTTTACATGTTGACTCTTGTGCTTGAACGTAAACATTCTTTTTCCCCGTTTCCTATTATACGTACACTAATAAAATACTGGCATAACATGAAACTGATATTACTAGATTTACAATTTGTGTTCTACAATGTATAGCAAAATTAAACTCTGGAGAAAAGAAAATACCTGTATCTTTCCTTTGGCAAGTAATATCTGATACCACAAAAGTCAGCGCCAATTAAGAGCTAAAAGACAGCAATTCAGATGAGGTTGTAACTTGAAGAAAACTTATTGTCTTTGAGACACAAAGAAACATCCCATCAACATTCAAATAGAACAAAATCTTTTGGCAAGATCATGAGTTTTGTTGATGTGGGAGTACTCCTGATGTGAAGTCAAACTCCTGTATTTTTAATTGAATAAAGTGATATTTGTCAAATTTAATCTCCATTTTTTTCTAGAAATGAATCACCAGTGAGGAAGACAAGTAAATTTGCCACTGTAGATGAGATGCCTGTCATATAAGAGGACAGAAATTTTCTGTGAAAGTCAATCATTAAAAGCAAAATGTTTTGTAATATAGTGTCAGTTACAATGGCACAAGGCAGACTTGCAACAGAACTTGCTCCATTTTCATGGGAAAATTTGAAAATTCAGGTTACCATAGACACAGAAATCACACAGCTTCTAGGATTTGTAAGGTAGAATTCAGGTTGTGGAGGCAAAACAGGGACATCAGAGCTTACTTATCAGGGTTTCCCAGGTAAATACCGCATAGCCAAATTTAATACAATTGTCAGATGGGTAGTCTATGTTTTGACAAAAGTTGTTGGGTTTTGTTTTGTTTTGTTTTGTTAAATAGAAGCTTTTTGTTCCACTGAGTGAAAAAGTGCAGCATGAATTTAACCCTTATTAGTATTCTATTTGTGTATATAAATGCAAATATACTGGACCTCTCCCACAAGACACAGTTCTGTAAGACACAAAAATGTCTTGGTTCTAGAGATTTCACAGTTCTCAAATTTCTTATTTCTCTGCAGGTCAGGTTTCTAACTTTTTGACTCACTCACTATACTTATACATTATTCAAGGACAGATTCTCAAAACCTGCTCAACTTAAGGTGTTTTTTATACTCAAATATTAATGTATATCACTTTGAGAAATGGAAAAGCTTTTCAAATAGAAATTGCCTATTGTTTAGACTCTCTCACAGCTTTTGTTAATTAAGTGTATTTTGCAAAGGCATGACATGATTGTTTCTCAGAATGACTACTTTGGGAGTTTTAATTTCTTATGAATCTTGTATTTACTATACATTATGTCTCAGTTTGTTCCTTCTAATGGAGTAATAACATAATTGTTCTATTGTAAAATATTATTTTACATGACTTTTTTAACCTGCCTCAAACACTATAAAATTCCAAGTCTCAAACATAATCTTCAAACACTTTGATTTTCTTTTCTTTTTACTGGGGTTCAACGAATGAATATAGGAAGAGAATCAAAACTGAAAAATCACCCGTTCCAATATTGAAGTTCTAGATTATCACAGACAAAGAAAAAAAAAAAGGACAAAGCAGAATTTGAAAGGAGCTTTTTGGGCATTCTTCCCTCTACAGTGATTTCATAGCTATGTATAAATAACCTACCTGACTATAACATTCTGTAACTTTTCTAAAAAGGAATATTTACTTGCGAACTTTGATGTTGTCAGCTAAGAATTATGTAGCCTTTAACATTCTAGGCTGGATCAGGGACAAGCTTTTTAGCATATCTGTTTACTATGCTTTAGCTAATATCAGGGCATGATCTCAGAAGAGGTATCTTGAAATCCCTTTGGATGACCCTGTGCTGGAATCTCTTTTCAAGTCACTAATGGGTATTCAGTCCATGGGAACTGTTGGAGCTAATCTGAAGTAAACCTTCACAGCACATATGCAGGCGTCTTCAGAGCCTCAGCACCAACCATTTCTATCTACAGACACTCTCCTATCGTGCAATTATTTGGTAATGCAAACCTCTTTCTGCTACTGCAGCCACATTTCCTCCAAATATGTTAATGCAAATGCATATATGTTCACAAGACAATGTGAAGGGAAAGTTTCATCTTTGAAGACTCCAGTTTTGCATTATATAAATCAAAATTGCACTTTCCCAAGTGAAGGATTTTAAACTTTTCAGTTTTAAAATATTTAAGTTGGTAACATGAACCTTCAACAGACCTATACATTGTTGATCTACAAATCAATAAAAACTTGAAAGATGGATACATTTTACTTATTACTTATCTTCCTTTGTTCTAAGAATGATTTCTGAAAAGAGTCCCTTTTATGCTACAATAATTGATGTGCAACAAAAAAGTAAGAAAATTTTAACAGACTGGAAAAAAAAAATCAAACTAAAGTTTTTGTCTGGTGTCCTCATTATTTCTTGCATTTTTGTGATAGTTTTCCAGTTTGTGAGATTTTGACTGAACTAGACTTGTATGTTGGTGCTTTTTACAATGCTTTAGCCATAAGTTTAAGGCAGGTTAGTATTGTTTACTACTGACCTGAAGAGCAAACGACAAAGAGGTTTTGCATGTGTTATATTTCTAAAAAAAATACCTGTATCTCAATGTATGATCTGTAAAGAAAAACAGAATTTCCTTGGAGAATAATGTGAACAGTTTCCAAGTCAGTTCGTAAGAATCTTTAGGAATGTGCTGATAAAATATTTGTTTATACGTATAAATCATCATTACTGTCTTTCCTCTGAAGGGTAAGAACAAGTTGCTTGGGTGATACCTTATGCAAGCTCTAGATTCAAGCACTCACCTACCAAACAGATAAGATACACTAACTGGAAGTTAACATTCACAGAATCATGGAATCACGGAATTTTTCAGAGTTGGAAGGGACCTCTAGGGATCATCTAGTCCAACTCCCCTGCTAAAGCAGGATTGCCCAGAGCACATTACTCAGGACTGCATCCAGAAGGGTCTTGAAAGTCTCCAGAGAAGGGGACTCCACAACCTCCCATAATACTATTTCCTGAGATACATGTCATAAATGAAAAAGCTTTTGATATATTTTTCTCCTTTGGGGCTTATTGCCTTGGATTTCTTTCTTGTGAATCGGTACTGTTGAGCATTAAGCCCAAGAGCTTCAAGCAGAGAGAGGCACATGACATACTCTTTGTCTACTTTCTACACTGTTCCAAATTTTTTCATCCATGTGTGTGAAAGCAGATGAATTGGAATAACTAAGTGTGTAGGGCATTGCGTTAGGGGAATTTTTATTGTTCTGCTGTTACATTTTGGTTTAAAAATCAGATGCATGCCTTTGTTTTAAGGCTTAAAAAATTAAGAATTTGCAAAATGTCCTGGAAAGTAAGATAGTCATGTTTGACATGTAGATATGTTTTTCAGCAGAGGGAAAAATTGAGTGATTCCCAAGGCATAAATATCTACCTAGGAGAATGAGGTGTTGTAGATTAGATCGAGCAAAATTTACTTATTATCTTCTAAGTAGCAAAGGACATGACTAATCAACCCTAAATCTATGTATTTATAAAATAATATGAGATTCCACATTAATCAAATGGACATAAATGTTCCAAGTTCTCACACAAAATCACTGTTTAGACATAGAGAAGTAATAATTTCAGTTGAACACATTAGCTCTCCATCCACTTAAATACTGAAACAGAAATAAAATTCCACCGCAAGGCCAAATAAAATTTGAAAAACATACTGCAAGGTGTTCCTTAAAATCACATCCTTGCTTTTTTCATACCTTTTTTATATGCAGAACAGTTGATGCTATTTCTACCTCTCTTTCAAAGCGCACTGAATACAATGAAATGACCTTTTTTAAAATTTGTTGAGTTCAGTTTGCTTGTCTGCTTTTTGATATAAGTACTGGCCACCTCGTCCTGGGCACCAGAAGAAGAAACATAATATACCAGAAATATCATCTGACCAGCCTACAGATTTATTAAATTATATCAGGGAATAATCCAGCAATAGCACATCCAGCAGATCATAATTTATTTCATAACTATTACCATATGGTAACGACCTGTTCTCAGTTACCATCACCCCATCTCCTCTCCCACCTCCAATCTGTTAATGTGAGCAGTTTTTGAACACCACAGCCTTCCCCCTCATAATGTGACAAATGAGTCAAAAGAGATGGAGCAACTCTTTACCATACTAAACAATAAATTCTTTACGCTCCTTCTAGTACTTTCTGGAATTTCCTTTTCCTAAATTGTTGGAAATTCCAGTCGGGTGAGGAAACAGATTACAAACTGAATAAATACAGACATAAGAACTTTCCATCTTGAGAAAAATATTAATTTAGATGCTTAATTGATTTATTTTACTTAATCCATCAATAAATAAATAAATAAATCCAAATTTGTTAAATATAATCTAGTAGTACACTTCTAGTCTCAAAACACCACATAGCGTGAAGCCCACAACAATGTTCCCAAAGCTGTCATTTTGCTAGGAATTTTTAAAGAGTGTGAAAGGCTTACTCTAGTTATAATAAATATCTGTCAGGTTTTATGGAACAGATTTTACATTCTCTTTCAGAAACACAAGCATTAATTATTTACTGAAGGAACTTTTTTGGTCAGATTTTTAAAGCCTGCCTAAGTAGTAAAAAAGAACATTTGCTGGTAACACTCAAATAAGGACATCATAATTTTTTTAACTATTTCTTCTGAAGTTCTCTTGCCTCTGCAAGAACTATTGCATAAAAAAATTCTCCAAAATGAAGTGAAAACTTCTCTTAAAAAAAAAAAAATACCCAAACCCAAATATCCTAGGTCCTAAAATCAGGGATTATTCAACAAAGAGATTACAAAAGACAGTATGTAAAAACATTCCGAAAAGAAAAAAAACATAGAATGGTTTGGGTTGGAAACCAATCACTAAGGAGTGATACAACCACTGTTATTAGTTTTTGAAACATAACCATCATCCTCAACACCTTAAAAATATGAAGAAAAACATTATTTTATGTCAAGTATGCTTATAAAGCAAGAATTCATATAACTCGCAAGTATCTGAGATTTATTCTAGGATTCTCTGTTATTACAGCACAGCAAAAGCTGCCTTGCTGTTTGCATTATTTACATTAGTACAATGAAGTATTTGGAAACTCAAACATAAATACATAATTGCCTTAATAAAACATAATAAGATGAAAAACATAATTGCCTTTATTTTTGTTTCACTACTACTGTGTGGAGTTAAACAACACCTGACATAACCTGTAAGGGATTAAGGGATGACAGTATGTCACTACTTTCTCTATTCTTTCTTTCTTTCTTTCTTTTTCTTTCTTTCTTTCTTTCTTTCTTTCTTTCTTTCTTTCTTTCTTTCTTTCTTTCTTTCTTTCTTTCTTTCTTTCTTTCTTTCTTTCTTTCTTTCTTTCTTTCTTTCTTTCTTTCTTTCTTTCTTTCTTTCTTTCTTTCTTTCTTTCTTTCTTTCTTTCTTTTTATACAAAGATGAACAGCTGTAAAGTTATAAATCTCTCTACTTGCATTCTATCACAGTAAAAGCAAGTCAAATAAACAAAATCTCTGAAAGGAGAGCCAACACTATCCTAATTTCAAGTGGAAATAGAATTTTATACAAAACATGAATTATTTCTTAAAGATGAACTGAGCTTACTCCAAGACGTTTTCTGGCTAATTTATTTATCCGGAGTTCACAACATCTGAACTCCCCTGAAGAATTTCTCCCATGAAATGTTATGTCTTGCCTGCACTTCAAAATGCTAGCTTCATCATGAATTTACAATATCTACTCAGCTGATGTGAATTTTTTTTTTTCATTAGAGTGTGACAACATCTCCATTTGAAGCACAACAGTACTGAACTTAGAGCAGATTCTGCCAATAGCTATATGAGAATCACCTCCAAATGTGATTATAAATGATCCTTAAATGCTGACTTTACTAATAGTAATCAGCTTATACAAGTGAAGAATTTGTGTTCTCTTCCTACAGCCTCTCAGGATCTGTCAAGGTCAAAAAAATGTCAAGGCTGTGCATTAGAGATACTCTTACAACAAATAAGCAACAAAAATGCTCATTAGTGGGCTTCAAAACTAATTTGTGACAAAAGAACCCTTTGAACCAACTGAAGTAAACACATAGTCAAAGGTGATACTGGTAAGCAGCACAAAAGCACATCTGTCTGGTAGTATTACAGAGACCTACAAGCACATTTTTTTATCTCAGCATTTTGTTTTCCTGTTCTGCAACACGTAGGTACTCGTCTACCTCAGAAGGACTTTGAATGCTTCATGAACAGTGGTACTGATGCAAATATTGTTATTTCTAGAAGCACAAACAGCATGACACTGTATTTGTTAAAAAAACTCCAACAAACCAAACGCTCAAAACGTATACATAGTAATAATACAAGAGTACAGACGGCTCACTGAGAATTAATTTTTTTTATAAATATTTCAGCTTTTATTTTGGAGGAAGATTGTGAAAAATTTTATAAAGCCAGACATATAAACTTCAATGGAGGGCACATCAAGCTCAGTCAACTGTATGTCTTTTTATCTCCAGTTTCAAGCCACACATCAATATAATTTTGTGAGATCCTGTATAGTTGCCATTCTTTACTAGCTCGAACGTGCACTAAGCCTGCAGCTAAAAACTTCGTTATTGTGGAAAAGTTCTACACACAGCAATACTGTGGAAGATTGCTTTCACTGTTGCAATTTCCTTTCCAAATCTTTGAAGGTGTTTCAGTTTGCAATGAAGTGTGTTTTGAAGCTTACTGCAAAAGTGAACATTTGAAAAGAAAGCCAAACCCTCTTTTAAAATAACCACAATGTTGTGTTGAAAATATTTCTTAATTTGTGCTAAAAGTAAGCTTAGGTTTTACTCAGCCTTTCTTGTTTTGTAAGGTTATACAAGCTTTCTTGTACAACTCTCTTTGGTTTCCTCCAACCCTAACTGTCCTCCTGCAACCCTTGTGTCCACCTCCACCAAAAGATTTAAATTCTTTAAATTTACAGCAGAAATGCAGTAGCCTATTTACACTAGAAATATGTAGAATATTTCTATATATTTACTGTTATCCATGAACACATTTTTGACTCTGAACATATTTAGTAGCTGAATTCTGTCTGACTCTTGAGCCATACAGAAGGGAGCTTGAGAGGAATAAATGCTTCATCTATCATCTTAGACGGGTGACAACTGTAGAAACTTTTTCCCTAAAAATGCGTAATTCAGAAAATGCCAGTTTATCCTTCAGCAACAGTACAGTTATACTAGCATAAATACATCTAGCACTGTATAAACAACAGTAGCTACTCATGCTCAGTGAAAACTGAAAGAATAAATCTCTGAAAGGAAAAGGCAACTTTTCTAACCTCCTTGTCCCTACCTTTGCCGCTTAACATAGCTTTCTGCATGAATCAGCCAACAATGTCTGAAAGTCAATGAGGAGACAAAGGAGCTGAATTACTTTTCCTTAAATCACCTTCATTTCAGTTTCCTTAGAGCAAAAACTTATAGCTTTTGGAAAGACTTTTAGATTTAGCTTGTAGATTTAACTATATTAATTAATACGCAAATTATAATAATTTCTAGAATGAGTAATTTTGTCTTTCTTCAGGTCAGAGCCACATCTAATTAGCCAGATTCAGCCTTTCCAATTATTGCAATCAAGACCTACAAATTGAATATTTTAGAAATCAGAAAAACAGAATAACATAAGACCAAACTGACTGCATTAAAGCAGAAGTCTACATAGACCAGTATGTACTTTGAATATAGCATTTCCAATAACAGATGTCTGGGGAAGCACATAAGAGGGCATATAGAGGAATACTTTCTGGTGGTACTCTGCGCATCAGTGGTTTCCAGATCACGGGCTTTTGAATCAGAGGTAATAGCACTCTCCTGAACTATATTGGCTGGATTTTCTACCATTAATTCTAAATTCTAATTTGTACTGTGTCTTATGAAATAGTATGGCAGCCAGCACTGTCTCACATAGTGTTGGTTTTTGTTGTTTCAAACCTGCCACTTGTTATCTCCTGATTCTTAGTCATCCTCTTTGATGCCACTTAAAATTTTATAGACTTTTAACAAGTCCTAAAATATTTATCTCCACACTGAAGAGTTTAGGTTATTTAATAGCTTACCATATCCAAACCATATACTGTTGTTGCTTTTCAACCTTTTTCAATTCTGCTATCTTCCTTTGGAAAACCTGGAATAGGATACAGTATTGCTTGCCTTACTTAGGCTATGAGTTTGCTGCACTTCTAGCTAGGGCATCCTGATGTTCTCTGTATTTCTGCAACAGTTCTTACCATTTTATTTATTTATTTTCTTAAATGCTGCTGACCCAGACCTTACAGATCTGCCAAGATATATATATATATAGCCAAGATCTCATTCTTGAATAACAAGATTTAGCTTACAAGTATAATTTTATCCGAAAGATTAAGATTGCTTTCCCACCTCGCATTCTTCTTTAGATCTCTGCAATTATCTCCTCCACAGTATGAAAAGTGGTCATGTTTCCTGTCTTTGAACCAGTTATTTTATCTGAGCTTATGCCTGTGGGATCTCCCATGCACACCGACTCATTTCAAGAACGTGAATAGGGCTATGAGGAAAAGACAGATCTATTAATCTTTAATATTGTTTATTTATGTGTCTGTTATTTAATATTCTTAGGAATACTTTCTATAAGTCTCCCCCATCAATAGTTGTGTTCTCTGAACAACCTCTACAGGGGCCACAAAGGAAGACAAACATTCAGAAAGAGTGAAATAAGAGTTTGGGCATTGACTCGCTAAACAACACAAAGCAAGATCTTTAATAAGTGTGATGTGCTTCGGCATCTCTGTCACAGGAAACTGTAGGATGTATTACAATCGTGAAAACACACTTCAGATACTCTGCCCTTGCTTCTTTTTTCCTCTTCAGATAATAGGCTTTAGACATACACTAATAGTAATTTGTTATTTCTTTACAATTCTTTGAATAAGGAGTGAAAAAAGAGCTCATTCCTTTCTTCTCATTTCTCTTGAAATAGGATAGTAAGGTGGGATGTCCTCAACGCTACTTGACACACGCTCAAGCCAAAGCTTCAGGTATTAGCACAAGACTGATATTTCTGCTTGGATTACTCACAAAAGAAGTGAAATCTATGTCATAGGTCCTTATTAAAATAAGACTGTTTTATTTTGGGTACGTATTTAGTGAGGATAATATTTAACACTGCATTATAGGCTATAAAAACTCTTTCTGAACAATAAAGAAACAGTAAATGTTCACTTAAAATAAACTATTGCCTGAGCACTAGTGATGAGACATTTACTTTCTACAAATTGAATATGGCACCAACTAGTACTATATTTTCTGACATTGGAAAAAAAAAAAAAATCCCAGCTAATAACAGCTGGAATAATCTTAGAGACATCATACCACTTGCTTCAAAAAACATTTTGCAGATTTAAATTCAAAGCAATTTGGGATGAAAAAAAGCATGTGAAAGCACAATAAAAAGAAATTACATATAAAAGGAGAATGCAATATCCATTTATTAACCATTCATCTAAGCTACAACTTAACATATTTCAGCAACTATAAAGTATAAGAGGTCAAAAATATCAACATCAAATATGGAGAAACAGCATTAGGGAGTTTTATAAGCATATTAACAATGAAAATAAACCACAACTGTATAGTCAAGAATATCTAATATTTCCTTTTGTCTGTGAAATGAAAATAGGGACTATATACATTTTGTATCTTTGACTTTGGAAAGTAATCAGCTACAACTAGTTTCAAGGAATCAAAGTTGGGATACTTTAAGATTAAAATATTCCAGAAAAATACAGCCTGGAAGAATTGATCTTGACCTAAACAATAAGCTGTATTTAAGAAATTCCTATGGCCTTAAAGGTATGAAAAGACTAAAAGTACAAGAAATGTAAATCAATCTAGTTATTTGTCAAACAAATTTTGGTTTTGGTTTTGTTTTCTTTTTGAAAGAATTAATTCAATTGGTAGAGGTGAGTGTTGATAAACTATATCCACATTTTTCAAGGCAATTAGATTAATTCCTCATGATATATTTCTCTAAGTTTTCACTTAAATTGTAAAAAAAACCAACCAAAAACAAATAAAAAAGGAGTTCATTAAATTTAAGTGTTTTAAGAACTGGTCTGTTGGTGAATCTACATGTTACTAGGGAAGCATCAAGCATCTGAGCAAAACCAGAAAAAACATGTACTAGAACATTTCTACAGATATTAGCTCATTGTCCAATACTACTGAATGCTTGCATGGCTAATGTAGAGGATGAGAAATCTGTTCCTGAATATGGCAGATCAGTTGAGGGGTTAGACCAGAAAGAGATGATTTGTCTGATTCTTCTGGAAGGGGACCATTTACAGGATTGTGTTAAGACATGTTAAAAGATAACATAGACCTAGGCCTTAGCCTGTGGAAAGCACTAAATCATCACAAATAAACCACAGCAAAAGCAAATTAGATACTTCCATTATAAAAAGACGCCATGTATGATCCCTGAATGTATAAAAAGAGAATATTGTATAGAGACCGGGAAATGACATTGCCACTCCACAGTGCTGAAGTTACCTTACAGTCTCTCTTACACCTTATATTAAACTGTTCCTCTACAACGTAAAATATGATCAGCTACACAATTGCTTACAAAACACACCACTACAAGAACTTGTGATTCAGTGGTACATAGTTACCTCCTAGTTTCTCTTCTTAGAATAAACTCGGCTTTTTAAAACCATACTGTTTATTCTAACTATTTTTAGGCTTAACGAATTGTTAAGCGTGACCTATTACACATCATAAGCCATACTGATAATCTAGTGATCCATATTGGCCTCAGATGCCGTGAGCTATTAAATGTTCTAGGTGACTAAAATAGTAACTAACACAAATAATATACATCACTACAAAGTTTAACAAAATATTGAAATCCCACTTGCAGTTTGTTCTAACCACTGTGGGAGCTGTCAAAATCACTCAAGGGCAACAATACAAAGTCTGATAAAAGCACAATTTTTGTATAAGGTATAGACTTGTTTGCACAGAGATGCTGTTGATTTTTAAAGCAATATCATATGAAATATCACTATTTGCAATGCCTAATATGAATTAAGTAGCCCCTCAGAAGTGCTTCTTCAAAGGGCTTCAGAATTAACTGCTCTATCGTTTTACCCCCCACCTGAGGGAGGACAATGGGAAATACACAATCCAGTTTCCACTAAAAAGGAAGAATAGTTTACATTACACCTGATACAAACTATTCATACACTCATTTTCCTCTTATAAGTTACTCATGATCCTCCAGAGACCAGCGTGGGAGAATACTAAGTGTGGTGAATGAATCTTAAGTTGAATTGCAAAGTAATCTTCAACAACAAGACTCTTGTCTGAATAAGATAGACAGGTTAGGGAAAGAAGTCACTCTTCTATGACTTAATATGCATCCATTCAAATTTGGGGGGAAAATGTGGCTATTTGACAGTAGGAACAAGATGGATGCTGATGTGTAACAACAGCTGAATTTCTGATGTAGAATGTGGTCCAGGGAAAACAGAAGCACAAACTATACATAAAACGCCACATTGTGGATTATTACTGTTTATAGTGCATTTGAAAGGTGACAACATAGTTTTCTTACAGGCCAAGACTACATTTATTCCAAAAGTTTTTTAAGATTATAGAAGTGTATAGTACAAAACAAATGTGAAGAAAAGCGGATCAAGTATCTTTGCTGATCTGTTTTACAACTTTTCTTTTACAGGCATTAATCCTGATTACTAGAAGATACCCAAATATAGGTTCCAACCTATCAATAAAAAATGATTTTACAAGGGGAATAAAAGATCAGCAATGAGGGGTACAACACTTTGGCAGCTGAACTGCACGTACTTGACAGTATAGCTCACTCATGACTGCATTTCAGCTGAATTAGCTAAGGATTAAGTGGATTTTTTTAGGACATAAATTAATCACAGCCTATATGTTTGATTGAATACTGACTAAAAGCACTTTGACCAATGCCATTTTGAATTATTACTTCTTTTTTGGTTTTTTTTTCGGTATCAGCATCGCCTTTGACAAATGCATCTTAAGAAACTGAAAGATTTTACTACCTATCATCATCACCACAGGTTTTAAACTGAAATTCCCTTTCCCTGTTTTTTTGAGTGGAAGATGAAACTTACTCCACAGAATGCAAACAGGAGTCTAGTTTTTGTATGTGCATAACTTACCTTGTTAATATTTCTGTCCATATAAATGCATTGTGGTTTTTTTTTTCTCAGACATTTACCTAAAACCATTACAGAATTTCTTTGGGCAGTTGGGCTATTACTGGAGCTGTAAGAATCACCCAACGTAAAGGTAAAGAAGTAAAATTCAGTCTATGTTATCTCCCTTCCCCATACCAACAGAATAAGCCTCATCATTTAGTTCTTGCACAAATTGAATATTTTAAATTTTATTCAAGGCAAAAATGAAAAAGATAAACTTATATTTATTGCGAAAACACATACAGCACAAATTATAAATTAAATTACCTCTGTATAATAGAAGTAATACTCTGAAAATAAAAAAAAAATACTTAGGTTAACAAGACCCACTGTATCTCAGATTGTTTGGCTTTTTCAAAAGTCTGTGTTTTTCAAATAAATCTTCACTAAAAGATTAAATAGAATAACTTAATTCCACCAATTCAGCATCTTGTGATAGAAATCTTTTTCATTCAGAGAATATAAATTCTAGTGTCAAATATCAACCTAAAATGGAATTTCAAAGGATATTTAAGGAACTTATGCTCATCCATGCAGGTCTCCTTAATTTTAATTTTCTTAGGTTGGGAAATGTATTATTCAGTGCGCTATTTTTTACAACCAAAATAAATACACATATTACAGGTAGAGGGGAAGAAAAAGAGCAAAGACAGAAACAATAAGAAACAAAGAACCTACAACATGTTTTATTCTCAAAACAAACAGAAACCACACAGAGAAGACTCTTTAATTTGTTTTCTCTTAAGAAAAATTCATTTTATTATGTTGTACATTCTACAAGTCATTTCAATAGTAAAATGCAATTTAGTTTTACTACTAATGGGCTGTACAGTCTCTTAAACAATGGCCATGTTACAAATAAAACATATTGTTTATCATGGGGAAATTTCAAGCAGTAAAAGATGATATTATTGTGAAACTGGTCATTGCTCAGCCATAAAAAAAACGCAAATGGAAATTAGAAGAGCCACAGTGATGGATGATGAGAACAAAGAGTTTCTGATTTTCGTTATGCACATTTAGGGAAAATACTTTAATAGCTACTTTGCTCATTTGTTGAAAGTATTTGGAGGAAAGTTTCGGGTTAAGCTGTCTACTTTTAAGGTGAAACAGTTTAAGTTTTCAAAAGTATTATATTGATCACCTTACAATTTTGAACTATTCCATAAGATTGATGGAAACAAATAAAAAAGAAAACCTAAACAAACAAACAAAATTCTGAATCTGAGAACAAAAAAATTGTTGCTTTCATTTAAGTAGCATTTTCACCAAAACAATCAGTACCTTGTGAAGGGAGTAGGTCTGTAATGTGTAACAGTGTGGGCATACACAGCATATGGATGAGCTACACCACATCTGCTGAACAGATACAGCAATGGGATAATTCTGAAATCCAGCAGTAGTCAAGCTTAAGATGCCTTATCCAATTCAGTCCACGTTCCCTTGGGGATGTGAATGCTATTCATTGGCATGATGTGTAATTAAGGGGTGGTATAAAGTTTTAGTTTTCTGTCATTCTTAATACTTTTTCCTTGAACCTAAAAAATAAACCTCCCTGTTTTTCATCTGTGCCAAAGAGTTATTTGGCATTGAAGGCAAAATGGAATGACACGGAGTCAAACACAAAGTGAGTTGCTGAACAGCAAAACCAAGCAGCTGTGTTTGCTCCTCCTGTTGTGAAAGAACCTTGGGGATGTACCTCCAGGTAGAACCAGGTAGGAACTTCTCTTTTCTGCAACCACACAGCCAAAATGGCTTTGAAATAAGATTACATTCATAGGCAGTGTATCTTCCCAAATCCATGAAGAGAAACAATCTTTAACCACAGGAAAAAAAAAATCAAAAAAAGAAATAAAACTGTAAAATTCCTGTTAAATGGGAAAAAGAAAAAAAAAAAAAAGATAAAGCATCACTTGACATCATCTTCTCCAAGATGTTTTATCACAATTCATTGCTTTCTAAGCTAGAACAATTGCCTAATATCACGCAATTGTAAAATTAAGGGTTTTTTGAATGCAAACAGGCTTAATAAGAGGGCTTAAGGAGAAGATGTATTCCTTTAGTACAGTTCAGCCAGAACTTTATATCCAAGATCGTTTACACTCCAAACAGGTTTTCAGGGAACCCATCTGTAGTAATGGTAAGAACTGCAGATGGTCAGTCAGTCTGGAGAACAGAAGTAAAGGTGACAAAGAAGGTGGAAACTAATATTTCCTCAGTACCTAACAATGTTCCAGATTCTTCCAGCTGAGCATGGTCTCTCACACCTGCATGAAGAATTATTCTGCTATGGTAATACTTCTTTTTACTAATATTGGTTAAGCACATCATATTAAAACAAATACAGTCAGTTTAGTTAAAGATCCCGTGTAGGAGAAACAACAGCAGTTGTCAAGATTCCGCACGTAAAGCAGCCAGCATCACTCACAAAACAATGCCGTTCACAGCTACATTGCCGTTACATATGGCTGCCTTATAAAGCATCTCGATAACTTGTTTGACAGCAAGTGCAACTTGCTTTGTCACCTCAGTGGACCCTTTTCTAAAATGCCATTCTAAATAGTTAATTGAATAGTCAGGTGATTTTAACACTTGTCAGTCTGTGGGCTCTGATGATATCACAAACACTGTATTATCATTTGCCTTCATAAGGAGCATGGTTTTTCACTATGTTTGGATTCTTTTGCTAACTGGGGTCATGAAGACCAGCTAATGGTGCTAATCTCAAATGCTGGAGTTCAGAATTCAACAGAATTCACTTTTTACCAGAACCTCACTGTAACGTGACACAGTTTGTTAAAACAGAGAATTTGCTTTACAAAAGCACCGAGTTTTTCAATTGCCCAATGTTTGAGATACTACCATGCAGAAGCAGTGATTACTATCACTGGCTTTTTGCTTGTGAGAATTATATAGTGTGCAATTCAGTATAAAACTTATGTGTGTTTCCGTAAAAAAAATAAGAGTTTTAATCCTCCCAGGTTTAATTTAAGAACCAGCTGATATAAAACTAAGACTAACCTCATACTTCAGATAAAAGTCATCAGTAAGTTCCAACTTTGGCTTACTAATACCTGTAGACCCAACGGCAGGTGAAAGTCATCAGTGTTGAGCAATGGGCCGGCACGCTGGCAGAAAGCAGGATTTGTTTGCACGTCACTGACTGCATCTGGTGATTCACTGCACTTCTCCAGCTGACTGACTCTGACAGAATCCCGAACTTCTTTTTACATCTCAGATGAAAATGTGTCATAACAGATCATGCACAACCTGATTTCAAATAATTCCTTTTTTTATTTCAATCTCCAGTACCCGGTGAAAGCAAGAATTTAATACGCCCAGACATGAGAGATATATGTTAAACTTATTTTATTGAATTCTTTCCTTTTGTGTGTGTCTCTGTGTGTTTGTGTACTGGAGTGGCAGAAGGAGTCAGAAAGATTTATAGACTTTATTTTCTGATAAATCTTACAAAGGAAAAGGTCAGAATTTTCAGCAGCCTGGTATCTAAAAGGCAATAAAATGTACAGACCACTCTCTCTTAAAAGCAATAAAATTTAATATTGTTTTCATGAGTATCTTTTACTATTCCCTTCTTTTTTAAATTCGTTTTTTCCCCCTTTTTTTGTAGTTTTAACCCCAGTACATTCAATAGTTTTAATTTAAACATATTCTTGGTTCAGGAAGATAGAGAGACTTTCTTGTCTATCTGCTACACTATTTTCATCCTTTTTGTTTGCATTAAGCAAAAGATGTTTGCCTTTAAAAACTCTCAGGAAAAATAGACGGAAAAGAAAAGTTCTGTGGCATGAAGATAACAAAGGAGAGCCAGGACAAAAAGCCAAACAAATAGGGGAGGGGAAAGAAAAAAAAAAAAAACAAGCAGAAAAAGATGTCAGTTCTACCCACTAGGTGAATTGAATTACTTAATTTTTTTAAAGTTCCATGGAAAGATTTATCCTAATAATAGCAGAATTCTATAGGATCTTATCCAATTGAAATCTTTCTGTCAGCAATACCAGAAGATTACTAAGATCTGAGAAAGTGAGAAGATGTTCCCTTTTCGTGTGAAAGCTACCCGTAAAAGCTACAGCACTACTAAAGAGTAGGACAAATTAACCTGCAGGTCTGCCTACAGGTGTACAACATAACCTCTTGGTGGATAATTTACATCAGATTTAGACAGGCAATCCATGTATATTAGCTCAAGTAAAACTAGGATTAATCAGAAAGGAAGAAAGGAAATGAAAACACAAGTGAAACAAAGAATAACTGAAAGGATTGAATTCCACTTGAGAAAAAAACAGCAAGTAAAATCAAAATTAAAGTAAGCAAAACTGAGAAAAGCTGATTTGGAAATTAATGAAGAAATTAGGAATAAAAAGTATTTTTAACATTTACAGAAATTTAAATGTCATTTACTAAGACGATCTTTTCTTATTTATTTACAATTCATATAGGGAATATCTACACTGCAAATTAGTTATGGTTGATTTTACTACATTAGGCAATCTATTCCGCAACATTTGTTGCAAAAGAAGCGTGTGGATGTTACTACAAGGCTGATCAGGTACATTTTACCTCACATTTATTCCAGCAGTGTTTAAAAATGAACACTGAAGACTGAAGAGATATCCTTCTGTTGAATTTCCCTTGCCTTGGACTGTGTACCATTTTTGCAATATAAAATAAACACTGGATTCCCATAGAAAATATAAGAATTTTGAAATTTGAGATCAAAACAAATAATCACCAGGATTCCTTTTTTTTTCCCTATCAGTTCACCAGTTTTATAGGGAACAGTCTGGATCTCTGCAATTTCTAAGAGCTCGGAATAATTTGCTACTATCTCAACTGATGCTTTTATTCCTGTTGTTTTTCAGAACACTGGTAGCGTTGCAATTTTTTAGCACAGCTCTGTAGTTTGTTCTGTGCTTTCATAGATTCCGTGCCTTTAATTGATCAATGACTTTGTGAAAAGAGGTGTTTAATGAAATAACAAGACGGTACAAAGTAACATTGGTATGCACATTTACACAGTAAGTTAGGTAGCCAGGTAGGTGTGATTTTGTCAGTTCCTATTTCTGGAGATAAAGGCCCTATTATCCTTATTTCACAATAAATACTAGATACGGGATCTAGAAATGAGAGAGGGAAAAGATTCACGTTGTTTAAATCCATCTAATAAGCCAATAGGTAGCGTAATATATTTTGGTACTTTTTTTGTCTGGCAACTCTTTGATTGCTGTAATAACAGCAATCCCGGACTAACAATCAAGCTGGAAAATGGCTCTTTCCTACACCACTTCTCCCTATAAAATTACAACCTTTCCTAGGAAAGGCTGCGCTGCAGTGGTAACTCGTGTTTTAGATGGTGATATCTCAACAGAATATTTTGAGCAGAAATGTGTGTGACTGCATGTGGAAATAACACAACAGAGGCTGAAGAGAACAATACCGAGAACAATTAGGAGTACGACATACTGTACAAAATAAGAACAGTGTAAATTAGCCATTTTCAATAAAATAGTCACAAAATTGATATATAACAAAATATTTAGTTGTTATGTGATGGAAAATATAAAGAAATGGTTATTATATTTTAACTTTCCCCTAAACAACACTTTTTATCACAAGTTGGAACAACTTGTTACCCCTGTTGTCCAAGACAGATAAACTTCTGTTGTGCTATGCTGCCACTGCCTATTATTATTAAGACCTGAAGTTTTTAGTGGGGTTTATAAAGTTTTCATTGGAATAAGTTATGCTGGTCCGTGAGGAAAGAGATGTCACCACTGGCCTGCCTCTCTTTATTTTCATATAGCCAATGTTGTGCATTTTCCATGTTGGATCATATGTGCTTTTGTGTAGAAACCCTCCCGATGTACGACTGGTGGGAGGGGTGACCAAGGAACAGATAAACAACATCGAACTACTTTGGGTTTTACCACAGGAGGAATATCAGGAACGAGGAAACACTAACTCAGCCATCTTCTATTAGATAAAAAAAATGTATTTTGATCCCTTTACATGGAATGCTGCCCAGTTTGGAGGAGATGAGAATTTCCTATTCCTTTCTCTCACCTACTGGCTGCTTCTTACTGTACCTTCCTCCCTATTAATCTAGCATACCAGTGCAGAGAGAAAAGACAAAAATCCACTGTAATTTTATGTGAGAAAATATGGAATTAACTTCCTCTGTGTTCTTCAACAAGCTTACTTCAGTAAGCTTCCACGTTCTCACCTGTAGCTGAAGCTGAAGTTCTCACCTGTAGCTGTAGCAGGCCCTTCAAAACCTCAATGTAATTTTTTATTCTGCAGAAAACAAAGAGCTGTGTGGACAATAGTGACAAGAGGCACAAATGTCCTTACCATCTTTCTCTGACACAGAGTGGAGACAAAGCCTTACAAGCTGAAAGATCTCCCAGAGCCATTAATTAACATGAGTACCACTAACCCTGTGGATTTTCCCAATCCTAGATGAAACATCTTTTCAAGAAACTAAAAAACATAACAAAAGTATTTTTATTCCCTCCTAATTCACGCTCACTCCTCATCCGCATTTTTAAATACATTATTTTGTCCTGAAAGTTATTTTTCTTCCAATTGAATTTTCTGTGCTAAGTTTATCTGACCATTATTTTATGTACATATCCTAGGTAGCATATGCATCCCATAAGTTGGGTTTTTCAGTAAATTGCAGACCTGGCCATGAATTAAGCAATAAGTAGTATTACATAGTATTCTGCTTCTCAGTCTGGATTAAAACCAGCTGCTTTGATCATACATGTAAAAAAATCTATTATTTTCTAATGAACATAACATTCCACAATCAACTTGATTTGTATTATGCAGGGAATTACAATTTTGCCCATTGTTGCTGGTGGTGATATATTCCACTACAGCATCAGCCAGGCCTCAGAGATAAGAGGGTTTAAGAGTTTAATTAGAAAGGTTTTTAGTCTTAAAGATAAGCAAAGAAGATTAATGCTAGTTGGCTTGAAAGCTACATGTGATCTCTGATGACAACTCCTGCTATGAGGCAAGTATTTGTTTTCTAATTAAAACCCACGTACTAAAAATGCTTTGAAGAGGCCTCTGCAGCCATTCTTATTCTCCAGTCACAGTGACAATCAAAATATTGACACTAATCTGGATCTCTGCACTCAGAGGTACTGAGGGAAACAAGTGAGATTTGAAGCATTTGTCCCTGGAAATTTCCCACAGACCTTGAGCTATCTGTCAGTTACAGTAATCACCATACATGGTCCTTACATACATGATGCATCACCAAAAATTCTGGTGTATCCTATACATTTATTGAAGATAAATAATTGGGCTGATTTTACTCTATCATGGGAACTGTTGTGAAACAGTAAAAACACGTCATTAGTGATTAATGAAATATTACTGAGATATTGTGATTTACAATATTGTAAATATTTGTCACTTACAATATTGTAAATAATTGTCACTCATGAGCTTTATAAAAATGCCACTGGAAGGACACAGAGATTTTGTGAACGGCACCATCAGAGTAGAAGTCTTGGAACAAACACACTGCAGTTTATAATATGGGAACACCTAGAATCCTAATCATAATTCACAAGTTGAACTATAATTATACACACAATTAAAAGTACTGAAGAGGGAATACAAACTTTCTGAGACAGTAATGGCAAGATCAAATCTGAGAAAGAGAATGGGGAGAGAACAACAGTGACGCAGTCTAACACATCTGTATATTAATTTTCTACATGTATTTTGTAGTTATGTATGAGAGAACACTACTACAACTTCATATTCTAATCTTGCAGTCTTCTCATCTGGAGAGTGGTTGTGGCAAATAAACCTTGTCCACAGTAGACATTAACTAGAAGTCTTTAACAGATGTCTTCCTGGCACTGTGAATGCTGCAAGAGTTATAATAATCTTGGCAGCTAAACAGTCATAATTAGACATCAAAGAAGAAGTCCCATTTGAATAAACAAAACTTTTTTGTGCCACTGTGTGCTCCAAATATCGTATCATAGTATGCTAAATGTCTATTCTGACAGAAACAAGATGGTAAAGATTTTGATGGTGTAAAATGGTGTGTCTTACCTATAAAAACTGTTAACTTTTTTTCTGGAATGTTTAGACAGCCGTGGAAAAATCAACAGCTCACAAGGAGCATATGTCTTCTCTACCTAGGGCAGCATTGATATCAGCATTGTTAAAAGAAAAAAAAAAAAAGACAAGGAAAAAACAAACAAACAAACAAAACCCCAACCAGTCCCATTTCTGTGTAAAAAATAAAACAATGTTAGCCAAAGATATAAGAAGTAATTTATTTTCATAAGGCCCCCAATAAATAAATAAATGAGAAATAAAATAAAAAATAAGTGTCAGAGGAAGCCTTTGGACCTTACTGTACTTTTCTTCCTCTCCTAACCATACACCACACAAATACAGAGAGCAAAGATGTGAAGAATACTTTATTTGTTTTCCCAGATAACGAGTTGTTCCTAAAACAATAGAAGAGAGGGAGAAAGGTGAAGAAGCTAGGTCTCAAGATCACTGGACATATTGCTTTTACAGGCCAACAAGAGTGGCAAAATAGATGCTGAATGCATCATTTTCAGCACTGGAGAAATGCTCATTCATACTAGGCAGTTTTACATCTGCACTGTATGTTTGATTTCAACCTGAATTCAAGCCTTGGTTTAAAAGGCTTTTATCCACGTGTGTTTTATCCATATTAAGGCAGTGAGGTATTTGGCCCAGACAATAGACAGTAACTTACTAAAACTTGCAACTGCCAACCACCAGTGCTTCCTACCCAAGACTAGTATCTACCCATTTTCTTTTGAAATGCAAGTGTCAATAATATTCATTCATAGTTAAGTCTAATGTTTTTGAAGGCACAGATTTCAGGTCAACGGCTGAGGAGAAAGCAGCACATCTCTTCAACATGGCTAGTTGAAAGCAATAGCAAAGCGGGGTGAGGAAAGCCTTTTAGCTGAGTGGTACCTTATTCTGCCACAGAGGTACCCAGCCATAGGATTGTGCTGACTCCATATGGAAAGATAATCTGCCTGATAGATGTTGACCACTTGTGGCTACTATCTCTGATGAGAGATCCAGACACAGGTAAATGTGCATCTTTTTATTCTGTTGCCTTTTAATATGAACATCTGATTTTACCCTGTGTGAGGAGGAGCTTCACACGGCAAGGGCACAACGCTCAGTTACAACATGCCAAGTCGTAATAGTACATCAATTTAGCATCAAATGGAGGAGAAATTTCAGTTTGCACAAGACTGTCCTGGGTCTTGCAACAGTCTCAGTCCAGTAGTACCTTAGAGGAGCCAGAGCACAGGGTTAGTCCACAAACACTGTTTGAATACAGCTTAATACATTTCTTATGCCTGTATGCATATCTCATGATGGGTTTTTTTCCTCACTTACCAGTATATGTCTCCCAGCACTAATGTGCACTGGCTGGTCCTACAGATGTCAGCCAACGTGGGGCTGCCTATAGCATTTCTTT
The DNA here is from genome assembly GCF_028500815.1 of Rissa tridactyla. NCBI lineage: Eukaryota > Metazoa > Chordata > Aves > Charadriiformes > Laridae > Rissa > Rissa tridactyla. The sequence continues at coordinate 7,156,269 of NC_071497.1, forward strand.
CTTCTCTTCTCTTTTTCAATTAAAGATTTTTTATGTATGCTAACAACCCAAAATTAAATTTGCACAGACAGTGGTAACAGTTTATTTAACTACTCTTATCTGCTCATCTTTCCCCTTCAGATATATGTCTCTCCCTAGTTCCCTTACAAATCACATGAGCATAATTCTGCTTACAAACTAAATCACTGGACTGTTGGCATAAAGTTTTAAAATTATGGAGGACTTTCCTAGCACATCATAAATAATGTTCACTTTGTGTATGAAATGATGGGAAGGAAATGGTGATGATAGCAATCATAACACTAAGCTTCAGAATACACTGTACATAGTGCCCTGGCTTGCACGTAGTAGACAACTACAACTCAGGCACCTCCTAACTTTGACATCATTTCAAAGCAGAATTATCTTTAATGTACGTGTAATTATAACATGTGTAAACCAGATTTTAAGTCTCTTGTTAATTAGTCATGACTACGGAATTTTGGGTTTTCAGTTGCCTAGGAAAAAGGTTATGAAATCAACAAGGAGAATCCAAATGCTGGAAAGCATCACCAGGTTTGCATGCTTCCTCAGCATTGGCAGAACCCTTTGTACTGTTGGCCAAGTGACTAAGGTACAAATGGTTGCTGTTCATATCATCAGAGTATTTATCCAAAACACATAATTGTCACATAACCAGATTCTCTTTTTTTTGTAATGGCAGCTCCAGTACATCGGTTTAGTCCTTCTCATTAATGATAATATTTGTCTTGTTAAGAGCAAGCTAGTATGGCATTGAAGATTCTATATATGTGAAAACCTGCCATCCTCATAATTCTTCAGACCATACACACCGTAGTTTGGTTCTGTTCCTCTTTCACGTAATTCACAGGATCACAAAATAGTTGAGGCTGGCAGGGACCTCTGGAGGTCATCTGGTCCAACCTCCTGTTCAAGCAGGGTGAACCAGATCTAATTTCCTCAGACCTTGTCCAGATGGCTTTTGAATGTTTCCAGGGATGGAGGCTTCACAATCTCTCTGTTCCAGTTCTTGGTCACTCTCACAGCAAAAAAAAGTGTTTCTTTTAATTGTTTATTAACTTCAATTGTTTATTAACTGGATTAGTTTTGGTTTTTTAATGTAACAGTTCTTATTTCTGCATAAGGTCATACACAATGATATGACTACTGAGAAGAATGAATATTTGGTGTGCTTACTGGCATTCAGAAAATGCAGAGAGACAGAGAGAAGAGAGAGAGGGAACGAGAAAAAGTATAAAAACCTGTTTGAAATATTCACTGAAATTATTACAAACCCAGAAGAAAAAAGAAGATTTGCTATTAGCTGAGAATATTTCAAATATTTGAAACCTGGTTGGCAACTAGGACCACACAGGCACTCACCCGCTTCTCCCCATCTCCAGTGGTGACGGAAAGAAGAATCAGAATAAATAAGGAAAACTCATTGAGTTTTTGAGATAAGGACAGGTTAAAAGGTTGAGATAAAGACAGGTTAAAAGGTAAAGAAAAAGCCATGCACAGAAGCAAAGCTAAACAAGGAACTCATTCTTTGCCCTCCATCGGCAGGCAGGTATTCAGCCATCTCCAGGAAAGCAGGTCTCCGTCACGCATAACAGTAACTTGGGAAAACAAACGCCATCACTCCAAACATCCCCCCTTCCTTCTTCTTTCCCCAGCTTTATATCCTGACCATAACCTCACATGGTATGGGATATCCCTTTGGTCAGTTGGGGACAGCTATCCCAGCTGTGTCACCTCCCAGCTTCTTGTGCCTTGCCTGGTCCCAGCCTGCTCATTGGCAGGGTGGTATGAGAAGCAGAAAAGGCCTTGACTGCACAGCAACAACACAAAACGTCAGTGTTTTACCAACACTATTTTCATCCTAAATCCGAAGCATTGCACTATATCCATTGCTAGTAAGAAAGTTGACTCTATCCCAGCGAAAACATGACAGTGGGGAAGATGGGAAAGACTGTGAGTGGCAAGTCTGAGTAACTCAAACAACGAACATATCCCCATAGATTTGTTTCTCACTCCAAAAACATGTAACTGCAAGAGATGTATTCCTGGTCTAGGAGCCATATATGATGCTTGGTTGTGATACTCCCTGCTTCCCCCTGATTTGCCAGACATGTCACATTTGGCTGATTCCCCACTGAGTTACGATTTAACCTAGCATCCTAAGGCAACCCTGCACTGAGTAAAAAGATATTCTCGGCAGTGTTCTGTTTCTAGTTAATTTAGTACTGAAAGATAGGAAAAATAGAAACACAGTACTGTACAAAAGAAGAAATACAGACAGACAAAAAATTTTCAAGACAGTTTGCTTCAAGTATGTGACGAAGACAGATGAAAGAAATCCATCACAGATTCAATCATTGAAATAATTTTTATTTTTAATTAATTAATTAATCAATTACAAGTGGAATAATTTGTACCTAAAGTTACAGAAAGTTTATAAAGTATGTTAAACTTCTACATAAGTATGTCAGAAACAAGGAAATAGGGTGAATTTCAGAAGATTAATTTTGTGCTTCTGGTACATGTCTGTACTAATTTTACTACATAGTGGAAGACTGTACAATCTTTCAGTTTAGTTATACTCTGTCACTCATAAGGTGGGGGTTTTGCTAGGCATCTTCTTCCATATCTATGAACATTTCAGTCATTAACTACACTTAATCATCATAAAGAAGAGGTTTTAAGGATAAGACTTCTAGCTTTCTGAAAGGTGACTCATTTTCAGTTATGCATTATCTTTTTTATTTTTGAACTTAAAAATCAACAATTAAAAGGAAACATCTTGTAGAAAAATTGTGGAAAAAAACAAATTTTACTGTCAATCTTACAATTCATAACAAAGAAAATTAAAAACCTAAATGAATAGAGTAACACTCAAAATTATTTAGGTCTTAAGTGATCATATAATTAACTGAAACAATGTTTGTACAAAATAAAATCAATTTGTATATTTGTATTTCTATCCTTTAAATACCTTTATACAGGCCTTTGTTGACAGAAAAGATTATTAGCATTTTATGAGCAACTTTCAGCTTGACAGAAAATCTTCTGGCTAGTTTCATTTCTGTGTTCAATGCTTTTTTGAAATTCTGAAACCTATCAAAGTGACACAAACATCTGATATTCCAGTTTACGTATCCGTAATTTAGGTGTATGTTATGCCTACTCACTAAATAGTAACAAATGGATTATTTGCTGTAATGAATTTTAGTATAAGAACGATTATTTGGATCTGGGGTTTTGAAAATGACTACTTTTACATACTTATTCTGAAATTCAATGTGAGACATTGAAATGCCTCTTTTTTTCTTTCCTTTTTTCTCCAGTCGGTTTAAAAATATGTGAGTAAGATTAAAGAAACCAAAACCACAGTGTGTAGTAAAGCAACTTGTTGTAAATTAACTAGATATTTAAATTAACAAGTAATCATTTGTAGTTAAGGTTTAAGAGAAGGATGTGACAAGAGTTAATATGGAGTGGAAGAAAAAAAGTCTAGATGATATTCTCATAATGTTCGAAAAGAATCTGTCAGTTTGGGAAAATTAATTCCTTGGGTTACTTTAGAAAGATTTTTCTGATGTTTATTCTAAGCTCAAAGAAGACAGCAGTTCTGTTAAGGGAGGCAGAAGAAATCAGTACTAACATAAATGATTTCAGACATGTCTGAAGACAGAGAGAAAGATTAGTCAGGGCCATGACAAATGCAATTAAACTTTCAGGTACAATACATGCCTTACTGAAAAGGCTGCCAAAAAATTCAATAAGGATAAAATAATACTTCTCTTCAGCTCAGATTCATTTGAATTCACACACTTGTGTGTTAAAAAGAAAAAAAAAAAGTGTAAAGAGGGATGGAGGATCATTTCCTAAAATTTCTTGGGCTCTTGTTCTAGTGATTCTGTACTATTGAAAAATTATCAGACCTGATCTCCATTATCTTTGCCCTTCCAGTCCTTAGCTTTCATTTTTTTTCTTTCCTTGTTATTTATTCATTTCTTGTCACTTGATGGGACGCTTACCCATGTCCCATGTTAGCTGGTATCAGTTATGTGTTGCTTCACAAAAAATAATGACTCCCTGGAGATCATCAGTGAGGTCATCTTCTTGAGGTCATGCTTTTTCTCCATGCCTGATAATTAAAACCTAACATCGATAAGCTCAGCTCAGTTTTCAAACAATGAGATCTAAACCTTTACACAAGCACAACTAAAATGCTCTCAAAGACCAATTCATTGTGCGTGCAAAATTTAACCATTTTGAATTAGGTTCTTCAGTGCTTCCCAGCTACCAGAAGCAATGGCGGATACATGTCAAATTTCACCTTAGCTTTGATTGATGAAAATGAATAAAACCTATCTCGTGTACACAGTGAAAGACAGAACTTTAACATGTTTTTAGAATATTACATAAGCCACTTAGCATTTTAACTTGTTTTAACTTATCGCCCTATTTACATTATTTTAAATGTGTGCATTGCAGATGGTTTCAAACAGATGTTCATGTAACTTCCTTCCTGTTTAACTGTTCTCAGTATTGGCAGAAAATATATTAATATTAATATATTAATGATCAATGCAGCCCTACTCCTTTAATATTCTCAATAACAAAAATATAAAATGCACTCTGTGACAAGATCTGTCATGTAATGTCATGCATTTGAAATCAAAACACAGGATGGCAAGAAAAGTATGTACATACAAATGCTAAAGATTACACAAAGCTGACAACTCTAAGGAGTGTCATTATCATTCATTAGTTTACCACAAATTGAATAATACTCCTCCTCCAAAAGTCAAAGGTAAAAAGTTGAAGAATGTACCAGCATCTTGAGCTTTATCTTCTGTTTGACTAACAGTTTGATGTTCAGAGGATCATTTATGTTAACCATGACCATGAGTCCAATGGGACTGTAATAAATGCTGGATTGTACCAAATTAGTGATCTCTTAAATCCAAGAGAAAAAGCATTTTAGAAAAGCATTCTAGAATCCACACAAATTCTCTGGATTAACCATAACTACATAATTCTTGCATGGCTGTTTTAAGTTTACATAGACCAATCTAAATATTTCCACAGCATGACTTTCAAGGGAAAAGATTTTCCTTAAATCCAAATTGTCCAAATTTCCAGAATGCCTACAATTTCCCTGCAGTTTATCATTCTCCAATTTATCGTTATATAAACCAAACTGAGTAGTTTTCAACAGAAGGTCTATGGGTTTTAAGTGTCCTGCCTCAGAAAACAATCCAAAAAATAATTTTATGTTGGTCATGTAGTTTAATTAAGAGGAAATATATTGAAGCATAACAGTTCCTTTCAATGACTTTGTTATATTTTCTCTACAAAAGAAATATTATGCTAGGTGCAAAATGAAACTTTCTTTCTATATGGAAAATCACAGTGAATATCCGGATTTTTCTAGAATTCCTGTAGCAAGTACTTCCTGTATAATCAGAAGGCTTTTTGTCCCCAGGATCGTATGCAAACTAATAAAGTTTAAATGTTTGCTTGTACTAAGAACCATCCAATGTTTAGTGCAAATACTCAATCACATACTAAAAAAAGAAACAAAACAAAACAAAACCCACCAACAAACATAAATAGAAGATACACCATCCTCTACCTTGCAAAAGATAAACCAATGTAATATGCATTAATGTAAAAAAAAAATTTTGACAAAATTCTAGATGTTGGAAAGACCGTTGCTAATGAAACATGACTGCTACAGAAAAAGTGAAATGCAAAAATCATTATGTGTATACAACAGATCAACTCACAATCATAAAATATACATTTGTTTAATTTAAATTTCATCTAAACGTATACTTCATCTCTGCAAATTATATATTTTAAATAGCTTAACACCAGAGTATAAACTTCCAGAAATGCATTCTTACAAATAGCAGCAAGTGCACAGTCAAAAGACCAAGAACAATCTATTGCTATTAGATCCAATGTAATTAAGCTTGACACAGCTGCTCAACAATATGCATGCTATAAAATAAAGAAGCAGGAAAAACTGCAATACTTTGGTACAAAACCACCAAACATGCTGTAAAGGCATCTTTCAGGAGCACTTTGGTGGTATTTTCAATTCTTTGGACTTCATTGCAAAAGATTTTGTGTCCCCAGTGTAAGAAAGATGTAGATAAATCGGCATACGTTCATCAAAGAGCCACCAAAATGCTTGGGGAGTGAAGCACTTGCCCTTTGAAGAAAGGCTGAAGGAAGTAGTCCTTTTTGAACTGGAGGGGAAAAAAAAAAAAAAAAGATCTGGGGGCACCTAACATCAGCCTCCTAATGCCTATGAGAGTATTCCTAAGAAGGCAGAGGCTTTTTACTGATATGATTTCTGGCTGAAAATACAGGGAAAAAAAATAAATACGTATGAGGATAATTGAGGTTGCCAAGACAGGTTGTTTCGAGACTCAATTAGTCAAAGCTCACAGCAACTAGCTGTGAATTTAGTATTGACCCTGTTTTGAGAAGGATTTTGGACTCATCAATTTCCTGAGTTCTCTTCCATCCTGAATAATTCCATGATTATTCCCTAATATCGATAAAAGTTGGGGGGAGGAAGACTTAAAGTTATTAAGAACCGATTTCTTTAAAATCTGAAGCATAAAAAATTTCATCCTAAGAGGATGACATCTGTACATTTCGCTAGGATGAATTGTGCCTGTGCTCAGGGATCAGAGAACATCCGTATAAAATAAAAAGAAAATGCGAATCAGCTGGAAAAGAGGAGCAATAACCCCTGTTGGAAACAGAAAGGGACTAAATTATAGAAAGTCAAGAGATGAGATGCACAAGTGAAGCCAGGTGGCACAATAGAGAAGGGGAGTCTATATGGTAGGAGCTGGAGATGGGAAGTGAGCATCCGTAGGAGAGCAAGAGGCTGTAGGAGCACAAAGGGCAAAAAAGACTTGGAGAAGAAAAGAAATTATCAAAGGGAAGGTCACAGCTTACTATGTCTTGTGGACTGAAAGATGGTAAGCAAGGTGATTCTGGTAGGCATGGTATTTGAGGTTAGCACAATAAGTGAAACAAAGCTGAAAAACAATGTGATGTTTAAAAAAAAAAAAATCCAGCATTTGGAATAAATAACAAAACTTGGAGGCACGGATTCATTTTTTTTTTAAATTCTGTAGTGTCTCCCACCAGTACTGATGCCAGGCTTCTTACTCATGATGTATGGAGCAATTACAGAAATTATGTCAAAATATCAGAGCCAGAGATTAAGTATTGAGAAAGTTTTGTCAAAAACACTGAGTATGAAATATTGAGAAGCGTGTGTAGTGGAGCTTAATAAGGAAAGACACTATTTTTATCTAGTGACTGATGATGATATTAATTAGAACTCATTTTGCACTTTTTAAGCTATGGTCACAAATGAAAAGTTGAGATAAGATTAGAAGAGCTTTACAGAAATATCAAGAAAAGTCAATCCTAAATAGCTAGTAGAAAAATAGCTTAACTAGGAAGAATTAAAGAAAATTCTTATCCTTCCTAACAATTAGTCTTGAACTCCGTGCATCTGTAAAATTTATCTATTTAGATAAATTCACTATCTTGAGAACATCTTTACCTCAGTTCGAGTACAAAATCCAATAATGATCTTCTTTTTAATTTTTATTTTTCACTTGATCTAAGTTAAGATATAAGAACTCTTCTCTGGTGTCCCAAAATTCTGTTTCCTTGGAGACGTAAATCTTAGAAATGCTGCATAATCTTGAAGAAGCAAGAGATTTTAAAATGCAAGCATATCTCTGTCCAAGTTAAGTCACAAAACGTTTGCTGAACTAAACTATAACCATCAATATTTTATTTTTTTTAATTGAGGTATGGATTGTGGTCTGAACTAGCTCTCAGACTGCCTTTGCAATACTCAGGTCACTCCTTTACTCATTAGGAAACCATAAACAAATGACTCCTTCCCTAACCAAGTGTTTAAACATCTGTGTAGATGAACTCTAGTGCAATCATCTCAACGTGGAAAGCCGTGTTTCTGTTTGTGTGTTGTACAAATCTTTTCTGATAGTTTTGAGTCCTGTTTTAGAAATATAAGACCTTTGTACACAGCATTGTATGCAGTATGCTGTGCAATTAAGCAGCATGTGGCATCAAAGAAATATTATTTATTTTCCTTTAGCTATCAGCAAGTAAAAACAAAATTAAAGAACAAACTTGCGGAGCTTGGTTCTTTTTAGAAGTTTAAGAATTTAAAGCACATTACAAAGAATTGTCAGTAAACACTGGGTACTATAACATCTTGTCACTTCCAAATTCGACGTTGTGTATTTTTGCTTAGTACTGATTGTTTCAATTAAGCAGTGTTCCCATTCTTACATAATTATCTCCATATAGGTTGTCATTTTACTTTCAAATAGCAGACTAGAGACTACTCAGCTCCTAACCAGAAAGAACAGTTGTGTTTTTAAGTAAACAAAGATATCAAGAACTGAAAACATTCTTATGCTGCCTGCCAAAAGTACTGTAAGTGTACTGGGATTTTTAGCAATCATTCTATTGCTATCATTGATGAAGTATGCTATCAAATATCATATACTTACATATTTGGGCAAATTCTAAAGATCTCTAATGCTGACATCTGTAAAAGAGATAATTGAAGAAAGATTGTACATTGTAATTACACCAATTCCCTGGGTTAGGAACATATTAAAGGACTTGCATTTTCCAAATATGTCATTCCCACAAAAATTAAATTGACCACTCTTATACTGCTCATCATTAATATTTAGAATTTATTTGTCAATCAATCAATGAAACAAACACAATACATCACTGCTTTTCTTCCATATCAGAAGTTGCAGACCACACAAGATGTTTTTCTACATCTGTCTCTTAATTTTTCTAACGACATATGGCCACCAACTCCCCAAATTTATTTTTCTTGCAGAAAAAAAAAAAAAAAGGGCAGGAGAAAGGGGATATACAGCAAAGAACAAAATCAGAAATGGAATAATGTGCTTTTTGTGCTCAGCACTTACGGTGCACAGACAAATTCGAATACACCTCCAGGAAAGGTAAAATTCTAAGGTTAAGCAGAGAAAATGCCAATATTATACCCAAATCTTGATATATACATACTGCTTCACAGGAACCCTGTTTTCCAGAACCTGCAAGATTTTGATTTGGTGTCAGACTTCAGAGACATCTATTGTCCCTGTGTGAGAGCATCAGGGATCCTTACATAGCGACCCATCAGTCTTGTCTATTTTATTAGTCTAAAAATGAAAACAAGAACAAAAAAATATCTAGTTTTGTTAAGAAAATACGATCGTGTCTATTTGGGATAATCTGTTTTGCTTGCTAAATAGCTAAATTTCAGAAGGATGGTAGGCAAAGCAGGCACACTAAGTGAAATGTGACTAGTCTACCTCAGTTATGAGTAGTTGTCTGTTTTTTAACCACTTGCATAAGTGTTTAAAACTTAATAAAAAAATGAAGTATTAACACCTAGAAATATAATACCACATTACTAAGTTGATTTGTCATAAAATTATTCAGGTACACTAAGTATATTTATCACCCAGTGTATGAATATAGAAATGTGAGCAAATGATGAATTTGCCTGAAACATCTGAGAAGTTTTGGTAAATCTGGGATCAAAGACCCTCCTGTGATCTAACCTGCAGCCCATCTTATTAGCTTCAGCTAATCCAGCCAATTGGCTAAATTTTAGTTGCCACTACAGAGCGATGACTTACAGTGTTCTTGAGAGAAAGAATTAACAGATCTGTGTCAATCTGTCCCTCTCCACGGCAATTAACACACTCCACTCTCTACTAAGAGTCCATGTCAGGACTAGAATGTGAAATTACACAATGTCTGTGAAGTGTTTCCTTGTAAAATTATTGAGATGACATCCAGCAGGAAACGAGCAGTCATTTGGCCATTACCGTGTCAAATTGCTTATAGAATAGGAGCAAATTACTTCAAACAAATGACTACACCAGGGAGGAGGCTCAAGGCTTTTTAGCTCTCCTGGTAAATCTGCACCTGACATTGAAGACAGCTGGCAGGGTTTCACTGCACACCTTCTAAACCTCTCAGGAGGAAAGGATAACATTGTTGGCAGGAGCTCCTGACAAAACCATGTTGAGTGGGATGATCAAGCAGCTTTAAAGCCAAAATGCAATTTCCTCGCTGATCCTCCACATTTGAATAGCATCTTGGCTGCACCCTGAGTCCTTTTTTGAGCCAGCAAATATCTCCTTAGGGAGAAAGCATGAATCAAACAGTACTAATAATCATGTTTTTACTGTCTCGGGGACCATTTCATGGGTGAGGAGAGCTTAGTTCAGTAAGACCCTGATTCCGGGAAAGCTCATAAGCTTGTGCTTAACTTCAATCACATGAACATTTACGTTAAAGTCTCAGAATAACTTGCACTTGAAATTTAACATATGCTTAAGAGATTCAGTCAGTTGGATCTCAAAGAAAAGAAAAAATTATGTTAACATTGTACTAGTCTAAATGAAACAAATTACCAAGGTTGAAGTGTTAAATAGGGAATGCCATGAGAATCTGATGTACTGGATGCAGCCAGAAAAAACTTAGAAACTTTCCACTTTTTTTTGCAGAGATTTCTTGTTTAGCAAATGAAAGCTTCAACTCTAGAAGCATTTGCACAGACTGAATGTGGGATTATATGAACATTTACATGTACGTAACACCAGATAGGCATGCCAGTCAGGAAAGCAGACTTCTCTAGTTTTGGCTTGCTTGAGGGTATATTCTGGTTTGGGTTCTGAATAAGGAGCTCAGGTTCATACAAAGCGGTACAGACTAACTTGTACTGATTTTGCTGTGAAAAACTAAGTTTAAAAGTCTTACTATGAAGAGACTGACTTTCCTTTAGCACCATAAATTGTGGAAGGACATTCACAGTCACATTTTCAGAATGGATTAAAAGTATTATAGCAGTTATGAATCATATTTCATACCAAGCTTTAGAATATTGATAGGGATATTCAACATGACTTTTGTACGTATATGTGCCTGGTTCATTCGTCTCCTTTTATACTCAACAGGAGCCTTGTGCCCGTATCTGAGCAAAGTTAGTACTTAGAACTGTAATTCTATAACCCTACACTGATGCTGAAACAATGCGTTCTAATCTACAAAGCATATCTATTTTCATAGAGTTAATATATATCTCCAAGGGTTTCCCTAATTACACTAAGCCCATTTAAACCTCTGATTACTGCAGTGAAAATGTGTATTCTTTAACGGATCCGACAGAGCAGTTTCCAGAAGCAGATGAAGGTACTTAATTCAGTTTGCATTTTCATTAATACACACTTCAGAATAATTTAGAGACATACCCAACAGCAGCAATTCCCCTATGTTTTTATGAGATATGTCTTTACCTTTTTTTTTTTATTATCATTATTTAGTACTTGTTCAAGGGTAAAAAAAGCGTTATTTTGCAACTTCACACTGTATTTTTCTAATACACAATACTGATAATGTTGAATATATTTGGAACCTGGTTTACTTGCAAAACTAGTAACGAATTCCAGATACAAAGATGACTAATATAATGCATCTTTGATGCCTTATATTGCTTTAAGAAAAGGATTGCTTGCAAGTTTACTTCTTCTCATGTAGATATTCTGCCCGGCTACTTGAGGAGACCAGTTAATCTTTATCCTGGGCTCCACTTACATCTTTTACAACCCCGAAAACATCCAGCAGTTATAAAGACCCTGGGACACTGCCTGTCAGTGCTGAATCCTACTGTGAAGTTATACCTACGTTTTAAGGTAGCTTGGGTTTATTCCTCTAGAAAAGGCAATAACCCTGTAGTTAGTGAAGATTTCACGCTCATAAATTCTTCACAACGTCATTCTTGGCCATAAAACCTCATAAAATGAGAGGGAAAACATTCAGATTTATGTTCTGATTCAGCACAAAAGTTTGAGAACTGAATTCATTGTGAGGACTGCAAAATTTGTGAGAACAGGGCAACAACCAGAAATCTTGAAAATAGTTGGGTAAACTTTCACCCCCTAACTAGTTATTAGAGATTGTACTTATGCATGTTTGGCTTCAGATATGGGCAGGTAAATGCAATGTGTCAAAAGTGAGGTCAGTACAGGAAATAAATAATTTTCCAAAGTGAAAGAAGATTGGTTGCTCAACTTCTTTATACTTTTAATAGGTAATGGGATCCCATAAGTCCAAGCACTTATTTAAATGTTTAAATATTTTTCTTTTGCTCTTAGTTGATCATTTGCTTCTTATTTCATTGATTTGGCTGAGGTTATAAGTAAAATACATTGTACTACTTCTAGTAATGTATTATAAGGATTTATTAGATCCAAATGATCCATGTGTCACTCTGATAAGTGTCTGGGATGACCTATTTGTCTCAGCTATGCATCTGACATCGGACCAAAACATCGCACGTGCAAAAACAGTCATGTTTTTTCCATTCAAAGGATTGAAAGCAATCGAAGAACTATTCTTACACAGACAAGTAAGGCACTTAGTGAAAATCAGTTTTGATGTTACATATTAAAAATGACTTTATATCTGGGGTAACCTGCTGTACATTGCTAGCAACGTATTAGAGAAGAAATTTGAATTGGTGTTCTTTGGATAATCATATTTATGTGGACTTGAAAAGTATTGGCACAGACTTGCCATCACTCAAACAAACAGTAAACTCGTTGACTTCAGCACAACAGCTGTTACCTCGGTAGTTGGTGGTGACAAAGACTCACAATTTTTGCTCTGCTATGTTAACTTTGGTTTGAAAGCATAAGTGTTTGAAGGAGTTGGAAATCATTGTGGAAGGACACTAACACAGGGAATGTTTATGCTGATGAAAGGCTGTGGGAGTTCAGTTTGTTTAGCTTCAAGAAGAAAAGGTTTAGGGGGATCTAACTGCAGTCTTTAATTGGCATAAAGAGAAGAAAATGACAGAGAAGACAAAATAAGACTCAGAGAAGCACAGTTAAAAAGATGAGAGGCACACAGGTTGCACAAAGTGAGATTTCAACTGGATCTACATATTAATTCACAGTTAGGATGATTAAGCACTGGAACCAGTCCCAGAGAGGTGGCAGAATCTCTGTCCTGGCATTTTTTTTCTTTTTATTTCTTGACCAGACAGTCCTCTGAGGTTACCAATCTAAGTCAGAAGTAAGCCATCTTTTGAACAACACAAGCCCAGAGGTCCTTTCTAGTCTACACTATTTTATGATCAAATCTTGCAATCCTAGCAGATCCCCTGGACTCTGCACATATAAAGCTCAAACCGCCCCGAGACCATGAATTCTTATTCATAACGTTCCTTGCATAAGTATGTTAAACTTAAAAATGAAGGTAGGCCTGTTAGAGAGCAATCTCTGATCTAAGAGAGGTCAGGATCCATCCCTTCTTGTAGGTTAAGCAGTAAATTAGAGATTTGCCTAAATATTTCCAATGTTTAGTGTCTTCCCTTCCTCACAACATCTGAGGTGAAAGGAAGGTATTAAAATATTAAAATTCTATCCAAGAAGGCCTTAGTGAAAATGTGAATATATTTATTAATAATTTTAAGTTAATACACTTTTGGCTAATTCTCTACTGTACTGAATTACTTCAAGTATATCTGCTACCAGGTGCAAAGACATATATTTCTCCGAGGGGAAGATGGAACAAAGTGCTGTTAATTATGCAGTGTTGAAGCTTCATTATCCTGACACACAACACCAGGAGCCACTGTGACACTTCATAAAATACATCACTCTGTAAATGATGTTTCTTTTGGGCCAAGGTGAAAGGGAAATGAGACATACCAGATATTGTATTCTCAGTTGGAATTGCCTTTTTTTTTTTTTTAAATTTGAAATATACGTACAGGAAAAAAATATTTATTAACAGCCTGTGTCCCTTCAGCCCACATATCTTTATGTGTGTGTGCATGTTTTTGTACACATGCACATGTAAGCAGAGGGAGAAAGTGGGAAGTAACCATCACTAACTTTTGTCCAGATTCAGAAAAGGTTACTCTAGTCTCATAGACAGAGCACGTCAGTCCTTGAAATTTCCCTTGAAGGTCAAACTGTGAAGCCAATGAATTACATAAATTGCATATCAATGTAAAATATTTTCAGTTTGAAACACTCTGATGTCAGTCTTGCATGAAATACATGCAACCGTGTGGGTGTCACACAGCAAAGTAGGAAAAACCAGGGTGAGTCAATAGCTATTTTTTGTTTGAGGTTTTTATATGAAAGAAATAAAAATAATGTTAATTTTAAAACATAATTTATTCAATTCTAGTAGTCATGATAAAACAACTATATAAAACAACTATTAAGCAAATACTATCTAGTGTTCCCTATGCAAGCTCTGTATGATTAGAATATCTTTGTATTGTCGTGTTTGGGCTGAATCCTACAGAGTAGGGAAAAATATTGATACCTTAAAGCCTCAAGTTCATGGTATGGTTGGATTTTTCAAGACATTCACTAATACATGCTAAACTGGTGTAAAAGTCTGAGTGTAAGATTAACCTAAGTAGTTAAACTGTATATATAAAAAACTAAAAAGCGTACAGGAGGTAAATATATTTTCAAAGCCAGGTTCTTTTGGCAAGTAAAAATAAAATAAAATAATTGTCCATTTTTGAAAATTTAGATCATAGCAGTTTTTAACGTCTCACAGAACACGTGAATGATTATACAAGCACGAGTGTAAAATAAGGAGGTTCTTTAAAGGCAAACTTCCCTTATGTAGTTCCTTCTTGTCACAATTTCAAAGTTGAAAAAATGATAATTTCTAATTATAGCCTTCTTTTTAGCCCCTTGAGTCCCTCCAGTTTGCTTTATGCTATTTGAATATTTTTAAGGCAGCATTGTGTGTTAAGTAATATAAACCTATTATATGAAGTTCATATTTCCTATTATCATCTCTAATAAGTTCTCCTTTTTAAAATAGATAGATGAACAATAGTATTTGTAGATTAATCTGAAGAAAAACTTCTTATATTAAAATAAATAGTTCTACTTATGTAGGAATTTCTCAGTGGCATCAGGATTACAGATTATTACTATAATAAAATTCTAATCAGGACTATGTTGCTGTGATGTTTTGAAAGTTAGTCCAAGATTTCTAACACAAATTGTAGCCACTCTGGGGTACAACAATCTAAATACGGACTGAGGAAATACTATACATAAATCTGAAAAATTTCTAGCTACGTATATTCACATAAATCTTGATATAATACATGCATATCACTTTGCAAAACATGTCTGAAAATTTTTCTTTGATGATCTAGGTTTTTCTTTTTTTTCTCTAGTTTTTCCCCTCAGAGGAAATATTTTTAACAAGACCTGAAAATGTCCTCTGTCATAAATAGAAGGTATTTTTAATAACAATGGTGGGTTTTAACTTTTAGAAGTGATAGAAACATGCTTTTTATAAGAATAAAATATTTTTGGTAAATACTGGGTGGTTTTCTTCTGAATAATTCAAGGCAAAGGTAGCTCATCAGACAAAAAAAAAAAGTGAAAATTTAAGAAATAACTTATCATTTAATTTTCACACACTTTACAATCATAAAGGCTATTCTAGAAGAACCCAATGCTTAAAAAGTAGAGTTTAACCTAAAATATCCAAGACCTCTTCTAACGTCTGAAGTCAAAATAAAAGGTTATGATCATCTTAAGATCACAACTTCAATATAATATGAGGTTTCACAATAAATAAACAAAATAAAACCAACCAAACAAAACCAAACTCAAAACATTTAAAATGAAAAAGCAAAAATCTTCATTTGCTAAGTTATTATTTTTTCTCTGTAAATATTTGAATTAGATAACACATTCTCTTCTTGGCCTTATATGAAACAATACAGTCAAAAATATACTTTTAGAGATTGACTTCTTTCTACAGAAAGGAACTCTGCTTGTTCAAGTAATATGCTTTTGCAAATGGACTTATGATTCAACAACCTGAATGTCATTTTGTCAAACCAGGCCACACACCAAAACTACTTTGAATTTTTTACTCATAAACTCAGTCAGTTAGACAGGGCTGAGATATCTCAAAAATCCTTAAGTATTAAAATCCTCTGCTTACTGACAGACAAACAAGTCTTGAAACAAAACAAGTTCCAGCAGGGGCTAAAAAAGACTTATTGTTCCTTTACATTAGTTTTTGGTGAAGTTAGGAAATTTAACATGCACCAGTGATATCAAGCAGAATAGAATGGTGCAAAAAATATTTTTAGTTTACTGTTTTTTTAGTTAGCTTCATTTAAACAAAACAAACATCTTACTACAAGTGGATATGCTCTTTAGTTATGATCATCACCAGCTTATCCATCTTGAAAAGGACTTGTATTGTTTGAGTCAAACCAACAGAATTAAAGTTTTAAATCAATGTATATGTAGTAAGAAGTGTATTTTGAAAAAGAAAGCCACAAGTATTACAATTTACGAAAGGATTTCTCTCCCTGTGACTAGGCAGTCAATGCTATTCTCAAGATAACAGAGAGCAGAGAGACTGCTTCCTAAGAGTATCTCTAAGCAGCTTAGATCAATTTTCTTTTCCAGAGCAAGCTGTAGCTGCTGGTCTTATTCACATGAGACATAGTATTTGTGTAGGTGGTACCATTGAGTTGGGTTACTGGAAAAAATGGTATCTATTTAGAGCTATATAACTTGGAAGTAGCCTTTCAATGAAAGGGTTGCCTGTGTTTCCCAAACTAATGAACAATTTGTTTTAATAGCTACTTAATTATCAGATGTTTCTTTTTAAATAGAAGTCTAATAACTCACTGAATTAGACCATAATTAAGTAAGAAATTCTTTTCCAATCGTAATGTGTTTTCTTTCCTTCTCATTTCCTTTAATTATTTCTGATTTTCCCCATCTCTTTCATGTCTTGATCTGATATATATTGTCTTACTATTCATTGGACTTTAAACATGGTTAACTACTAGTCTCCCATAAAAATAAATAAATAAAGTTGGAGGCTGGTAATTTAAACTTCCTTCTGCCTAATTGGGTAGCTAATGGGAGGAATTTGAATTAGAGTTACGCAAGTACTGCAAGCACAGCTTTGGTATAGCTCTGCCAATTTAAATACATTTTGTTGGGCACTGGAATGTTGGTATGGCCAAATTAATTAGAAAATCAACTACTTAACAGGAAAAGTAAATTAAAAATCATTTATTTCTCTATGGAAGGGCAGGCAAATAAAAATGTGCCTGTCTAGTTCCCTATGGCCCAGTAAACTTTGGGCTATTGCAATTGGCATCAATTAAAGTAGCCTTCATTCTCTTAGCTATCCAAATCCATTGGATAGTTTCCTAGCAAGAATTACTAAAATCAGAAGCTGTATGTGGAAAATTCCCTGTTCTTTATGGCATTGAACTTTCCTAGTCCGTATTTGTCACTGGTGCATAGTTTCTAGGGTTTATTTTAAAATATTAAACACTATTATTGGCACCATCTGCCCAAACAGAACAAACATACTTTGTTTCTTATTACAGATGGGACAGGTCTCCTAAGTACTGAGGAAATCAACTAACCTAACTCTTATTATGAAGTCACAAGAAGTCCTGAGGAACATGAGTTCCTAGCTAAAGAACAAATTTAAGGAGTCTGAGCTGAAGTACAGAGTAATAGACAGGTAATTTAGCTGAGGCAGTTCAGCAAAATCAAAAGTCTTGTAAGGGCCTTTCCTGACTGAAAAGAAGATTGGTTTAGTGTCTTTCTCAAAAGCAGAATTTAGATGGTGAGTTTGTTCACTCATTCCTGGTTTGTAGAGGATTACCCTGCATGATTTCATGTCTTAGACTGCCCTTCTTTTTGGTTGACCTTTTAGAACAAAGTTAACTGGAAAAATCTGACAGACATTGCCTCCTATGATGGTAGAACATGCTGAGAACTATCGGGAGCATCCAATGTTGTGGGCTGAGACAGTCTAACAGTGGACAGTCTAGTTATAACGCTCTAAATGCAGTCATGTAACTTGATTCAGCCTTAAACAGATGCTTAGGACAAGACCTTCAATGAAGTAGAGCCTAATCTGAATCTCTACCTGTCAAATAACTATTAATATCTGTTTGACTAAGGTCAATCATCTGGCTGTTAGGTGTTCAAGAAATAACCTTGTACTGCTGCTCACGAGAAGCTAGGTATCTGTGTAGGGGTTTTTAATGTTTTTAGGAAGAGGTTGTATGTGTTGTAATCGCTTTTACTGATAACCTGCAGAGATTAAATGTCATTCAGACACTGTTAAAATCATGGAGCTGATGGAACAGAAATAATTTTTCTTACCACGTGAGGAAAAGGAAAGCTACAGAGACTATTTAGGTGGCTGGAATGTTTCATTTTCTACCTCATTAACCTCTGCAGGACATAGGAAAAGAGATCAGAAGACTAGTCAATTACTTCTAGCTAAGCAGAAAAAAATGCATATAAATTTCAACATGGTCTATGAAAGCTATCTCTGTACCTGAAAATGTACATTCTGTGAGCACATATATGTTTTCAGTAAAGGTATACAAAATCTATTGCTGCTGTTTCACTATTGAAAATGTTTACTAATGATTTCCATGACCTGTTGCACCATATACAAAGCAACTATAGAAGCTATATAAGTATTTTCAGATCAGGATGTTGGTAGGTACAGTGCTCTCCTCACGGATAAAACCACAGTACAAAAGAATAAGGATTTAGAAACTTACTTAAAGTCTCCCTTCACTTTCCCTTCCGCTTCCTCTTTCCCCATGGATCAACAGCAGCTAAAACTAAATCAAGGGGACTTGTAGAAATGCTAAGGTTTAACATTGCAGTAAATCACATTACCTAGGCATGTCATGGTGTCTAAATGTGAGTGTAGGTCACTGAACAAAGATGTACACTTGATATTTAAAAAAAAAAAAAAGCTATAAAATCCCTAAATGTTTTTTTCTCCCTTTTTCTGGAGCTATCTTCATTTCTCAAGAGTTGCTTCAATTTAATTCTTTGCTGACATCAAAAAACTCTCATCATTTATCACTACATATTGGGTGCCACAATTAACTATGGTCCTGTATGGGAAGTACATTTAGCTCTAGTGACTTGCAACTTGTCTGTCATCAATAAATATAGAGTTTGGATCAATGCTTAAGGGTCTGTGTTACAGGAAGTTATCTCAAAAACATAAGATGAAGAAATATTCTTGAGGAGGCTCAGACCAAATAAATGAACAAGCAAATTTGTTAAAGAATATCTAGAGCATAATATGCTAGAGCACAAATTAATCATATTTGATTGTGGATGTTCTTCTGGACAAGACGCACACTCTTTTACAAAGGTATTCAGTCAGTTGTACTAGATGATCGTTGTAGGTCCCTTCTAACTGAAATATTCTATTCTATTCTATTCTATTCTATTCTATTCTATTCTATTCTATTCTAATTTTATTCTATTCTATTCTATTCCGTTCCATTCCATTCCATTCCAGTCTAGCCTAGCCTAGTCTAGCCTAGTCTAGTCTAGTCTAGTCTAGTCTATTCAACTTTTTGGCAACTTTCAGGCCTCTTAAAAAAACAAGGAGTTTGTAAGTGACAAGTTAAAATATGTTGCAATTGAAGTTTTGTACCCTGAGAGAGGATGGATAATGCTTCCTATGTGGAGTCTCAGAGTACAACAGTTTTTGAATGAAAAACTATTTTAATTACTCCCATTCCTGTGAAAAACATGAATTAATTGCCATCTGGTTCAGGGAATAAACCGTAACTATAAGAACATGAGAACATAGTTCCAAAAGACAAAACATCTTTTCAGTGACACATGCTGAAAAGGCTTTCCTTTACACCAAAAATGTCAGGGTAGGATTAATTTTTTTTTCATAATCTGGTCATACTTACCTCTTATTATCGTCACCTAGAGAGTATATTTTATCCTGATGGCTTCATTTATTTGGAATGGATCTTTTTTTTGGTCAGCCTAGCCTGAAGAAATTTACTGTTTGATCCCTTCATTCCACCTTCTTTTCAAGTAGAATATTTTTTCAAAAAGACTACATTTATACTGCCTTCCCAAGTCTTGATACAAGTCTGGGAAGCATCCCAATTCTTCTTTCTCACTTTCTGTCTTCTCTTCCAAAAATAAACCTGAGAATGAAAACTTGAGTGTGAGAGCTGGAATAACTCATAATGGATTCCAACAAATTCTGCAGTCCAGATGCTCAGGTCTTCTGGACTGCAGGCTGCTTTGATGAGTTTGGCTATTATTTAGCCCAAAATTGTTCCTGGATGAATGGGAGACAGAAAATTACATTTTTGCCCCATTTGAGTCTAAAATAAGTTCAGAATTCTGCAGTATCGAGTTCACATTTGTTGAGGGAAAATGGAAACCTTGAAGTAGCAGAGATAGGCTGGAATGGGTTGGTTTTGTTTTAACAGTCAGCTTTATATGTCATTACAACATACACTCCTTTAAATACTCTTCCTTGGGGAAAAAGAAGCTCACATTTTCAGAAAAAAAAAAATTTAAAAAAATCAGAAACTTAGGTGAAGACATGATGAATTATGTTGTTGTACATTTTTCCCACAGTGGGTATTTATTGACATACAACTTTTGCTGTAAGACTGGCTTGGTAGTATGCTCATGCAAGGAGTAATATATTTTTTCTTACTCTCTTGATTCTGATGAAGGTTAAGTTTAACCACCAAAAGGGTTTGAAATGTTTTCTTGTGTTTGTCATACAAGTAGATTATTGTTGCACTACCGTCTGTTCTTAGAAATATTTTATGATTGGCATGGGATAAAGATTAGTCTTCTCCATTTCTGGTAGTTTTTGTCTTAAGGATGGGTTATTACGTTTTTGTGTGTGTGTAATCTATTTTTGTTCTCATCACCTTCTCATTCCTCTGACAAAAACCATGATGGGTACTGAAAATTGCACGAAATTAATCCATTACCCTGACAGAGGCTGTAAAATCATTAATTTCAAAATGGTTACAGAATAGCAGGGTAGTTTACTATTTTGAGCTGAATTGCTTACAAAGTGGAAAAGGTGATATTATCAGACTATTATTTTTATAAATTATCATACAAATTAATAGGTATTGATGTTGTGAGGATACACAACAGTAAGCCTGCACAGCCTGCTTATTTAAAGGAAACACCATTTGATTCTGGAAAAAGCAATACATACCACTAAAAATAAAAGTAATAGTGAACAGAATCAGAAAGAATCAGAACAGAAACAGTAACTCCACCAAATTAATTGGAAGTATAAACAGAGAGAAAAATCGGAGAAACTATCAATTAGCAGTACCCAAAAGCTAAGTGTCAAGACGCGAAGTCTGGAGAATCATGCTTTAGCAATTTCAAAGAAAATTTCTTTCTTCTCTCCCACATTTTACCACTGCTGCAGGAAAGTTGGCAGGCAGAAACATATAGTCTTGTCTTAGCTGATGAGTGGTAACGTGTTAAAGTTAGATAGAAAAAAAGATGGTAAGAAGTCATGGCAGTTTAAGCTAAGTAGCTGGTTCAGCATTCCCGTTTACCAAACTTGTGGAAGGGTGTGACAGCCATCTTGAAGAATTACTGTGGATGGAAAATGGTGGCAAGTTCTCCCTTTGGAAGTGGACCCACATTGTTGATTTAGAGGCCCAAAAGCTCAATACAGTAAAGCAGGATAATATTTGTGTCCAAACTAGAATTCATGACAGCCAGCTCTCTGAATATGTCTAAGGTATTAAAAAAATAGCACAGAAGGTGAAACTCTCGTTACTGTGTGGGTTATTACCTACCTCACACTGAGCATTTTTTCTCTAGTTTACATACTCACTGAATTATAGCATTCCTTATGTTATAGAGGACCACATGAGACCATCTAATCCAATGCCCCTGCTCAGCTAGTGTGAGCTAGAACAGATTGCACACAACTGTATCTAGTCAGGCTATGAATATCTGCAAGGATGAAGACTCTACTACATCTCTGGGCAGCCTGCTCTGGTGTTTGACTACCCTCACAATAAAAAAGTTGTTTTGTATTCAGGTGGAATTTAAAGTTTTTTTTAATTTGTTCCCACCTCCTCTTCTCCTGTCAGTAGACACTGCTGAGGAGAGTCTGGCTCCCTCATCCCTCCCATCGGTGTTACTGCTTACTCAACTCCTGCCCAGGTTTTAGCTTAATACGTAGCTTATGTTAAGACTTGATGTTTGCTGGAAACCTTGCCATTCAGTCAAATAAAGAGCAACATGCACTTGGGACACAATGGACAGGAAGGGATAAGGACCATTCTGCAGACTGGAAATCAAGTATTTATACAGATGGATAAGATCCCCCTCAGCCTCCTCTTCTCCATGCTGAGTCCCAGTCACAGCCTCCCATCATAGGACAGATGTCCCAGTCCCTTCATCATCTTCATGGGCCTGTGCTGGACTCTCTCCAAAATGTCCTTGTCTCTCTTGTACTGGGGAGTCCAGAATTGGACCCAGCACCACAGATATGTCTTATCAATGTTGAGTAGAGGTGAAGGATCACCTCCCTCAAACTGCTGGTAATATTATGCTTAATGCAGCTCAAGAGACTTTTGGCCTTCTTTGTCACAGGAGTGCGTCACTGGCTCATGGTCAACTTGGCATACACCAGGACCCACTGGACCTTTTCCGAAAAACTGATTTCCAGATGGTCAGCTCCAGCATGCACTGCTGCCTGTAGCTGATCATCCCCAGGGGCAGGGCTTTGCACTTCCCTATATTGAACTTTGTGAGGTTCCTGCCAGCCTAATTCTTCACCCTGCCTTGGGCCTTCTTATCAGCAGCACGCCCATATGATGCACCAACCAGTCCTCCCAGTTTTGTGTCATTAACAAAACTTGCCAAGTGTGTTCTCTGTCCCACCATTCAGATCATTAATGAAGGTGTTGAACCAGATTGGATCTAGTATTGAGCTCTGGGGTGCACCCCCAGAGTCTTGTCTCCAACTGGACTTTGTGCCACTGATCACCACCCCCTGGTGCCCCTGATCTCTTGTCTTTCTTGAAAATTGAAGTGGCATTTTCTCTTTTTGAGTCTTCAGGACCCTCTCCCAGTCTCTATGACCATTCAAAGATAATTGAGAGTGGCCTTGCAATGACATCAACAATTCCCTCAGTACTGACGGGTGCAACCCACAAGGTCCCATGGACTTTTGTATGTCCGGTTTCTTAACTATTGTCTAACCTGATTCTCTACCACCACGGGTACATCTTCCTTGCTCCAGACTTCCCCCCTGATATCTGGGTCTGGATTCCTAAAACCTTATCTTGCTAGGAAAGACTGAGGTGGAGAAGGCATGTAGTAACTCAGCCTTTTTCATGTTCTGTGTCACCAGAGATGCTGCCCCATTCAGCAGTGGATGCACAATTTCTGTAATCCTTTTCTAAGTACCTGCGGAAGCCTTTCTTGTTGCTTTTCACATCATTTGCCAGATTCAAACCCAGGTCGGCCTTGGCTTTCCCAACCATATCCCTGCAAGATCAGACAGCAGCTTTATATTCTTCATGCGTCCCCTGCCCCTGCTTCTCATAATTGTACGCTCCCTTACTGTGTCTGAATTCAGCTTGGACCTCCTTGCTCACCTCTGCATGTCTCCTGCTGCTTTTGCTATCTTTCCTGCTTTTCAGGATGAGCCTTTCTTGAGCTTGGAGGAGGTGATTCTTCCATGTCAGCCATCATGCTCGGACCCCTCCTCTCTGGAGGGCAATATCCCATGGGGAATGGAGGAAATTTGCACATGCAACTCTCCCACAAAAAGGCAATGTCCACACAAGCTGTATGTGGAGTACTCAGGTGAGCTACTGTATTGCCAGAAAAGTGTTTAACAGGTTGGGGAAAATGTCTCCTGCTTCTTATATACATCTCATTCTAGTCTCTAAACTGGAGGCTGGATAAACCCATTATAAATATTGTTTTGTAGATTAATGTGGGAATTTTGTATGTAGTTTTTATGTTAATAATAGGTATCTAGATTTTGGGACATTACAGAAGTCAAATAGAGAGAGAAAACCAATATTACTGTCCAAAATTATTAACCTAGAACAAAGCCAAGTAGTTATTTGCACAATTTGTTCATTCACCAAGAACAAGAGAGCATCAGTTTGATGGAGCAGCGCTAGAAATATATTCCAGTTATAGGAGACAAGAAGAAAGACAAAGATATTTTTAAACCATGTGACAGAAAATGGGGGAAAGGATATGTAATGATGAAGGATGAGGAAGTCAAATCTTGAACCACTGACAGGAGGGAGGAAAATAAAACGCACCAGATGAAACCCTGTTAGATGAGTGGAACAGAACTTTCTGAAGCTGGAGGATTTGTAGCAAGGGAGGAATGGAAGTTAAAAGGGACATTCAAAGGGAATTGGAGTACCATGGATACAGAGAACCAGGCTATCTCATGTTCTCTATTTCTTTTGTCTCCTACTCTCCACATCTTGGGTAGCGATATCTTCCACTAGTCTTTAGAGGCTTTAGCACAAGCATAAACCATTAAATACTTGATACAGTGAAGAAATAACTGTAAGTACAAGAATAGGAAAGATTATATTCATTCAGGCCATCATGGATTGCCACAGGGTCTTTGTTTATTTGAAGTGTTCTTTCCAAAATGAATTGTTTCCCTTAAACACTATGTTGTTATTCTTTCCACTATTCCACAGTGGAAAATGATTTGCAAGCGTTAGTCCTGATTAAATGGATACACTTGCAATCTTTTCAGTTGCTTCCTAATTTACCCAGCTTCTTATCCATGTTCAGATTAAAAATACAAATTTCCTTTTACCTAATAGAAGTTCTACATCACTGCTTCTTTTGCAGTAGCTCAACTCTTCAGAGATTCTTTTCAATAAGTAAAATTAACAAATCACTCGGAAAACTTGAAAGATGCGAATAATCACAGAAAGAAAATTATGTTCACTTTTTTGAATTTAAATGAAGAATACTGTGTGGCAAACTGGTAAAACATTTGAATTACCTCATGGAATGGGTAAGTAATTCCATTCATGTAGGTTGTTTAAATGCCAAGGGCAATTACCATGTCTGATTATTATTATTTATTATTATTATTAATTATTATTATTTATTAATTAATTATTATTATTATTACTGTAATAGTGCAATTATAAAAGTGATTCTCAACTAGGATTATGTAGATTAAGACCATTATGAAATTTAAATTTGCTTCTGAAAAAGCTTAGGACACACGATCACTGATATGAAATGAAAGCTAGTCTATAAAATGGTTAACAAATTCCATTATTAGGATTTATTTTATGTTTTATTTTATCTATATTTTTGAAAGAAAACATTACCTGCTGTTTAATTACTATGTTATAGTATTTTCAATAACATTCCAAAAGTAAATAAAAATTGATTGTCTGCCTATTGTATTTGCACACTCAAAAGAGTCCAATTTTCAATACAGTTCTAGCAGCTATTTTTGGTTCAATTACTTCTTCCATTTTCACACTGATATTTTCCCTGATAGTTGTTAACGAACAGAGCATTTTTTCCCTGTTTGGGTGAAACTGGTTAAATTAATTTTAAGTTATTAGACTGTAAAGAAAAAAAAAAATATATTTTCTAATTCCAAAACTCTGCAATGTTTGGGTTGAATCCTGCGTGGCAAATTATGTGAGGAACCTGCTACTATGCAATAGCATTATTTTCTGCTTAGGGGCTTTGAAAAATGGTTTCAGATGTAAACTTCATAGAACTCATCTTGTAAGTATTACTGAAATTTAAAGAAAACAGTCCGGTTAAGGAAAAAATAGAAACAAAATTAGCATTTTTATAGTCATTACAACTTGAAAAGAAAGTAAGATATGCTACATGTGTATTTTTAATTTACTTTAATTTCCTACTCCAGTAGTTTTGATTTTATGTCTGATTTTCACATCTGCTCCATGAAAATGTTCCGTTCATCTTCTACCCTCTCCAGATGTAGTAGCCATGTATTTCAAACCAAGTTTTAGGTGTTTATTTTAGGATAAAGAACTTCTGTTTCTAGAATAATCAGGAAGAACAGTCAGGCTGGACAGCTCTGAATTCAGATATCAAAATTCCTAAATGTTTTTTTAAATATTGCTATACCTGAATATTTTTTTTTAATATTTCTATACACCCGAAGCTGTTTTAAGCCATCATTGTATAACTATAATAGTAAATGATGATATGTAAGAATAAAGCATATGTGTTTCGAGGTCATCAATTACGTGTCCTACCACCCTCCACCCTTCACTACCAACCCCCTATCCCTCACCCCCACAACACACTGACTTGAGAGGGGTGAGGATTTTTATATTGAGAATCTGAGAGAGGAGCTCAGGTTCCCTCCATCACAGTCCTTTATGTTGTTTCATTACAAAGTATAAGCTCCAATTCAAACTTCTCATTAAGTGGCGTTAAAATATAGTACTTACTGAGTCATCATTATTCCTGATGAATTTTAGTATTTTTATGCTATTTGGTTGATTCTAAGGGATGGACAGAAAGGAAAGGGAAGTCATTAAATTCATGGTCATTCTGAGCCTCGGAGCTCAAAAATATTTCATTTGTGAAACTATAGCCTTTTTTCTACTACACAACTTCACATTATTCTTCCATATGATAGCTATCTCTGAATTTAAATAAACTATTAACACTGCTTACCATTCTTCCCCAGAGGTAACATGAGTTTGCAGAGCAAAATACTGGCTTCAGTGTCTATATTTCTATGTCCAGTTTTAATAAAATGACTACTTAACTTCAATAAATATTTTCTTAATGTGTGCATAGCATTCCGGAAAAGTAAAAAGAGTGAGGCAAAAATTAATAGCGCTCTATAAAAAGCATGAAATGGGATTAAGATGTTTGGTACAGGAAGTGTTACTAACAAATGTGATTTGCCTAATCTGCACATTTGATTTATTGATGGATAAATCAGGTGTAGGAGAGATGTGGTGAACTGAAATGGATGAGTAAACACTCCAATCGCTATATATGTCTAACTTCATTGCCTGTAGTTATTTAAGAGGCTAGTCCAGAGAACATAAAGTTGTTTTTCAACCTTAAAATGCATGGATGTAATATAAATGTTTGATGGATTGCAGATTTGTTTGGTTTGCGCAGGAGGCAGCTATCTGCATTCAAGTGGGAGGATGACAGTGTGTGCTGCTGAGCCAACAAGGAAAGCTTCAGCACCCCTGAGCCTCCAACACTTTTTTTCCTCCATGAGCAGCTGAAATGAGTCCTGTATGCCAGCGTACAGGAACTCCCACACTATCTGTCAGGAATGGTCAAAATGCCTCTAACTCAGGTCTCCTTTGTAAGAGTGGATAGAAAAGATTTCAGCTTACTGTTAAGTGTCGCTTCCCATTATTGTTAGAGATGTTGTGTGCGTGTCCTCTGCCACCTCTCCTCCTTCCCTCACCCCCTCAGCCCCAGGAAAATCAAACCCCAAACTCTAAGTAAACATGCGTGTACCATCTGTCATTTTTGGATGACAAATTTCTGTAAACATTTTTAGAATACTAACAAAGAGTTCCACACGCACAAAAAAGTAAGTTAATTTTCCTAATACAATGTCTCTCAAAACAGACTCCAGAGGAAAAAAAAGCAAATAAATATTCTTTTCTCTCCTCCATTGTTGCAGAAGTAGAAAGGCTGATATAAAAAAGCAAGAGGCCTATAGACCACAGAGTTAGAATCAGAGTTAGAATCTCAGACAAAAGATTTTTTTTTCTCTCCTTCTGGCCATACCTAAACTAAGGGATCCAGAAACACTTACACACACTTGGCTCTAGCCCCATCTTTGCTTTGCATTAGCACAAAACTATGTACCTATGTCCTTTTCCCATGGAAAGGAAAAACACATGTATGGGTAAGATAGCACCCACATGGTATTATAATATGTACTAGAAAGCTGCTGATCTTGGTGAGCAAAGAAGCAGGACCTCAAAGTGTGTTAAGATATACACTAGCTGGTCAGTGTAATTGCAGTCTTTTTTCCCTCCAGTAATGATTTGTGTAGAAGACAGATTTAGTGAATGACACACTGTCATCTTAGTATCTTCCCTGATAAAGAAGGAAAAGTGCATGGTAATAGAAAGCAATATTTTCTGTGATGCAACCGCAGTAGGTAAAATTTCTGAGGCCAAAGGCTGACTGATCTGTTTCTGAGTAAGAAAGGAAGAGGAAAAGTGTGAAAGAAGCAGCCGTGTGATGAAGGTAACTGATACTGCATTTAACATTGCCAAGTACTGGTTCTAATTCTGAGCATCTCGTCTCAAGAAGGGCATGGGTCAGTCAGAAGTTGCCCAGAGAACTGTATAAACTAAGGATCTGGAAAAAAGTGAGTTTTACTAGAAAGAAAAAATTACATTTGCAGAGACAAAAAGAGAAAATAATGTTATAAAAATATTTTTATACGTTTAAGGATATTTAAATAGTGAGGAATACTGTCACTTGTTTGCTTTCTGGAGTCTGACGAAGACTCTGTCCGTTTGTCTGTCTTTGATCCCCATCTGTGCATTCCTGACTCCAGATCCAGAATCCAGTCCCCATTCATCACTGAGTCTGGTCTGGGACTTCCCCAGTGCCCGCCGGTGACGTTATCGCCATCCTGGGAGCTTGGTGTGGTTTTGCATATATTCATAGAATCATAGAAACATAGAATGGTTTGGGCTGGAAAGGACCTTTAGGACCATCTAGTTCCAACTCTCTGCCCTGGGCAGGGACACCTCCCACCAGACCAGGTTGCTCAAAGCCCCATCCAGCCTGGCCTTGAACCCCTCCAGGGATAGGGCAGCCACAGCTTCTCTGGGCAACCTGTTCCAGTGCTTCACCACCCTCACAGTAAAGAATTTCTTCCTGATATCTAATCTAAATCTACCCTCTTTCAGTTTAAAACCATTACCCCTCGTCCTATCATTACCTTCCCTGATCAAGAGTCCCTCCCCATATTTCCTGTAGCCCCTTCAGGTACTGGGAGGCTGCTATAAAGTTTCCCCAGTCTTCTCTTCTCCAGGCTGAACAACCCCAACTCTCTCAGCCTGTCTCCATACCAGAGGTGCTCCAGCCCTCTGATCATCTTCGTGATCCTCCTCTGGACCTGCTCCAACAATATATTGTATATATTGTATATATTTGCTTATTTTCTTTTTATTATTTTATTATTATTTTCATTAAAACAGTTTAGCTCCTTCTAAATTCATAAATCTCTTTATATATCTCCCTCCTTGAAGAGACAGATGGGGAAGAACATCTGTCATTCTTCTGAGTGGCCAGTCCATCACAGACCACAACGGTGATTCAAAAAAGATATTAATGAAAATTCAGCTTCTCCAGCACATCCTGCCAGTGAAAAAAGCAAACCAAGGCCTTTATAGGAATCTGTCTTCAAGTGGAAAAAACCTGAATTTGATATAGATAATTCAATGTATTTTTGGGGGGGTTTAATGTATTTTTTTAATCAAAGTTATTAATTATAATAACTAATAATTTACCAGAAACTTTACAAGGAAATTTTGGAATTGCTCCAAGTTGCTCCAATTGCTTTGGAGCAATTAATTTTGATTATGTCTGTCTGAAATTATACAGAGTAATCAGATTTAAGAAAGGGGAATAGAATAACTAAACCTCAAAATCTTTATTTTTCTCCTCTCTTGCTTCATTCTGATGAATCTCTGAACTTTCCGAGGATCACGTATTTCCCATGGCTGTCATAAGGATTAGGAGTCCTATGTTTTCTTAAATACCACTTTGAGTGATAGATTGTTCAAGAGATAATATCCCATTATAAAGTGCCATACCAATAAAATTTTTGTGATCCATGACAACAACAAAAGTTCTTTACCTGCCTGAAAACAGCAGCCCATTTCCTTCCCCCAGAAATACAAAATTAAACTGGAAATATTCACTCCTTTGTTCTAGGAGTAACTATTGCCAAAAAAATCAAGTGGACTAAACCCTTTCCTGAATCCCTTCTCTTACCCTGTTTATTTCAGTCCTCAGCTATTTTTACACGATTCCCTTCAATTGCTCACAGGAGAAGAAAGATGTCTTCCGACACTAGACTCCTAGCGTAGTTAGAAATTTTACCACTGAACTACATCATAATCCAGGGGATTTTCCTATGCTCTCTTTGCTCTGCCATAACAGATTCTATCAGTTATGTAGCAGTAATGTTATACAGATCATCTGATGAAAGGTGAGATCTTAAGGGGAAAAAGTACAGCAATGAACAAGCACGGACAGATATCACCAAATTCGCACAGAACATCTAGTACTTCAGGTGTTACCATTTCACATGGCGACTTTTCAAAAGAGAAGACCCTAAAACCTTTTAAATCAGGCGCTATACCAAAGGTAGATGTTATAATCATCCTTGGAATTGGATGGAACACTTGGAAAAAAAGAGTACAGAAAGAAATGAAATGGTGCCATCAGAAGTGCTTACCTTTAACAAGACCATAAGCAGCTCTAGGAATGAACTCTAGTAGCTGCTTTAAATCTGAAACCCTGCAAATGACATCCATGAATGAGGTTGTGAAGAAGGGTCTGTTTAGATGATTTGCTTATTATTTGGCTTGAATATTACAATCATAGAATTTAAAAGCTCTCCGAAGTCATTGTCTCATCACAAAGCAAGAAAATGTGTTTATATTATTGTGTTATTTAATGCACTGTGTAATAAAGAAAAGAGTCTTTGACATTTTTAAGAATTTTTTTGTTGTGGGTTTGCTTTTGTTATTTTCTTTGTTTGTTTGTTTGTTTTTTCTCTAAAAGATGTTCATTGTGTCTGTTTTAAATTAACTTCATGATGCAATATAAACAGATTTGGACTTCTGATTAAAGTCCAAAGGCTTTGGACTTCAACATAAAAAGTTGTGGTCAGACACGAGAACAACAGGAGCAAAAGAAAAGACAATAGAAACAGTAATTAAGAGAACTGGTCCATAACCACCAGAAGAATTTCAAGTAGCAATTTAAGTTTATTCTCACTGGTGGGTAGGAAAGATACAAGAGATTCTACAAAGTTACTGTCAAAGTTTGAGGCATTTATATTGTTTGTTTACATGTTTAATTTTATTCCTTGTTTCTCTTAAGGTTAGAATGTATTCTTTTTTGTTCTAAAAGGACTTTGGTAATTAATATGTTTGGAATGCTTGAATTAGTAAGAAGGTAATTTTTTTTTTCTAGGTTTGGGGATGAAAAGAACAGGTAAATCTCTCTCACATAAAGGAACGTAGTGCAAAATGCCCGTACTCTACTGTGCTCAGTTCAAAACTGGAAACAATAGAGCCAGATTAACAATTTTTCTTTCTTTTTTTTTTTTTTTTTTTTTTCAGTGTGACTAGAATGCTTTTAGGTTGGAATACAGATGCTGTAGTGTGCTCTGTAAATATATCAGCTTGGGTGTGTGCTAATTTATGCATCTCATCCTTTGTAGCTCTTTCAGTTACTCGGCAAAGTGGATGCTATGCAAATTTATACTCCCCATCATCTCATTGATCAAGAACAAAAGGGGATGCAGGCTAGATTTAAGCAGAGGATAGCACCTTTATTAAGCTAACAGTGGGGAGGCACAGTTTCTGAAAATGATTTGATGCTATTCTGCGTGCATCCTATCTATCAAAAATTCCAGTGTTGCAATATGAACATTATTGTTGTGTCAAATGAATTTCTTAATGCATTCAATTACAAATGGTTAAACATCTGTTACCTTTTGTGCATGAAAAATTCTGACTACAGCCTGCTTCAATTTTTTTTGTTTTCTTTTTTCAGAAGTTTGTTAACAGAACATTCCCATTATGGTAGTAATCTGTTTAGAATAAACATTTTCCTTTAACAGTAACCTTAAACATTATGGGTGGCAGAATACTTTTTTTTTTGCACTTTCAATGGAATGTAGAAAACCTCAGTTATAGTCAGAATTTTAAAATCACTGTTGTCAGAATTGCAAGCTTTGGCTCTGAAACCTGACCTGAAAGTCTTTCCACACGTTTTCCTTCCACATCCAATTTTTTTCTCTGTTTTAAATTTCATTTTCATCACAGACATATTTGTATCAATACAAAATTTACATTGATACTTCTACAGAAGCAATGGGTAGCAGAAAA
Source organism: Rissa tridactyla (assembly GCF_028500815.1). NCBI lineage: Eukaryota > Metazoa > Chordata > Aves > Charadriiformes > Laridae > Rissa > Rissa tridactyla. The sequence continues at coordinate 7,188,406 of NC_071497.1, forward strand.
CATGTAAAAGTAACTTAGCAGGATTATTGTGGTCTATCACTGACAATCACATTTTGCCTTGACATTTGACAGCTCAATAAGATCTTTTAGAACTGCAGAGAGCATATACTCTTTTCCCAAAAATACCTCATTCTTGGCCATTATCAAACCCTATTATTTTACACTTGTAAATTTCCTTAGTACCTTAGCATAACTACACTTAAGAACATTCCACTGATGCAGGCACAGTGTGTGTTTACTGAAAAATGGCAAGCAGTCTACAGTAATTAAAGAATCTTTAGTCTTTCTATTGTCCAAAAATCTCCCAAGTAAGGAAATAAAATTCTCTGTCTCATGATTTGTCCTTACCACTGTGGCTGTGAGTTTCTGTTCTTCCTAGATGTTTTCTTCAGTTGATTTATCATGTTTAATGACTGTTACCACTGAACTTGCTTCTAAGGCTTGTATACACATAGATACTCAATTTATATTAACAAATACATATGTGAACAGAATTACACAAACCTGGAAATATCCGGGTTTAAACAGACACTGCATTTCCATCAAAAAGAGAAAGTCTGTGAATCCAGTTTGTGTTCATGCTTAAGAATAAGTCTGAACACTTACATAATCCAAATTTTATTCAAACTCTTGAAAAAGATTTAAGTTTATAAATATTCTCTTTTCCTATTTCATTGTATTTATATAACATTCTCCTGGCTGAACCATCAAAAGTCATTATCAGTTCCAATAGTTTAACATCTCTATAATTTCAAAGAAATATAATCTTATGAATATCCTTTCTCCTTATTTAAATCATGTATAATAACCATATTCTCTGCAGGTGAGTAAAAATGCATTCTGAAAGATCAGTTTTGAAAGGTCAGATATTCGCAAGTGAAGGTCAAATGTAGTAGTCTAGTTACTAACTCCTTCATGCTTTTCAGGCCAAATACATCATTTGAGAATTAGACAGTGATTGTTATGCATATTTTCAGCTTGATTCATTAAATATGTGAAGAAAACTTCAGACTTCTTAAAGGAGATATTGCAGATAAAAGTACAATAATGTTAACATCAGAAATAGAATTGAGGGGAAATAGAATAATGCGTTCGCTTTAGGGTTTTTGTTGCTCTGGTCTGATTAGGAAAATTTTTGAAACCCTGCTACTCAAAGGATGAGAGAAAATTAAATAAGACAGATCATATACTATAAATATAAGTATTGTAAGTAATTTTTTTTAGATTAAATTAGGAAATCTCTGAATTGTACCTGTTGGTATTGTTGCAGAAATTTGGGAACAACTACCCAAAATAACTCCACAACAGTCAGTATCTAAGTTTTAAAACCTCAAAAAAAAAGGCAATTTTTTTCATTCAGTGTAGTTTCTTGTAGAATTTCATGGAGAAATGCATGTGTAGTAGTTGAACATGCACAAAATGATTGCTCAAAGGACATGATATGTGGTGTTAAGGGATATGGTGTAAGGGAGAACTTTGTAGTACGGAGATGATGGTTGGACTCGATGATCCCAAGGGTCTTTTCCAACCTAAATGATTCTATGATTCTATTCTATTCTATGATGTCAATCTAAGACATGTAGTCTGCACGTGCTCAGTGTTCATCAGAATGAAACAACAGGACACAAACAGTAGCGCAAAACCAGAATAACAATTATAACTACTGGGTTGATAAAAAGCCTTTTCCCTTTAAAATGAAAAATATTGAGGACTTTGCTTCTTGCAGAGTCCTTAGGTTAAAAAACTACACAGTTCCTATTTCAAAAGCCTCTAGATTGCCCCCACATTAGCAGAACAGCATATATTTGAGACTCAGTATATTTGAGAATCTGATGCTTAGCGACACTTTTAAGATGTAAGTTTACATGCTGAGTAAAAATGAAATCTTCAAGCGAACCTAAAACTTGATCATCTAAACATGAACATCTAAAACTTGATTTTCAACTTAGCTGACTTTTTGACTTCTCACTTCAAAGCATAGTAAGATTGACAATGTCTAGTCATTTTTGCTGCTGGTTTTAAAAAAACTTTCTCTTCCACGTCTACAAAACCAAGTATTTGGGGTTTTTTTCCAGATCAGTCAGGATGAGTCCTAATTTATAGCAAATAATATAATTAAAAATAAACCCAAGAACAGATAGAACATCAGTAAGAATTCTGTGTAAGACAATGGAGTTGCAAGTGAGCATGATGTAGATATCTCTGTGGTGATGCAGGACTTAAGTTGAAGCTGGCATGCATAAGAAAGTCACACATAAAGGTGGGCTTTGACTTCATTGTATAATTTACATAATATTTAACTTGTCTAATTATCTTGGATGGAGTGGTCAGAACAGTTGGAAATGTTCAGGTGGTGACTTGAAATACAAAATAGATGTTTTGTTCAATCATTCAACAAATAATTCTGTCATTCAAGTTGTTATTTACAACACAGAAACATTATATTTTGTTGGCGAGATTACCATAAATACCCATTAGAGGATCTGAACTGTCAGTCTGGTTAACTGATTTGTTATCTCCTTCTGATGTAACAAGATTAGGTCTGATTTTGTGAAGCTCTGACAGTAACTAATAGGAGTTGAAGTTTGTTCCCCTATAAAACAAAACGTCCAAGTGAAGGCATCCTACATAGGCCAAGAACCTTGAGATTAAAGTCTCCCACCATTTCCTTAAAATAAATGTATGAGTCTTGGTCTCCAAAGCCAAGGATTTTAGATGCAGGGTAATGAGACTAGAAAAGAGAAGAGCAGGTGTACTGAGTGAGACAAAGTAGATGGCAGGTTTGAATAAGAGCCTGATCTTTCCAATGGTATGCTTCCAGGGTGGACTTTGTCATCCCACTCTGTCCTGCTGCCCTGCTTTTCCACCCATCAGCTTTCAAAGGGCTTTCTAGATTGGGAAACAATTCATCATTTTTCTCCCATTCTATCCATTCCCTCAAGTGTCCAGAAAAGTCTCCTTTCCATTACTCTGAAGTTTTCCTTTTAGGTCTGCTCTTTGTTGCAAGCAAACCTTCCTCCTTTCCGCAGGGTCCCCAAACAACATGCTTATGGCTCCCTGCCTGCTTCTCCTCTCGCCTGTGCTGGGCTGTGTTCTAGGAGTGCTCTCAGCACAGCTCAGGCGCTTCCAAAAAAGAGGTAAAACACTGGTGAATTTCACAGAAAATTGCTTTGGGATCACCACACATTATTTAGTCATTTATTTATTTTTAAGAAAAATATTTCCTGGGGCAAAATCTCTCTTTCATTTTTGTTCTTTGAAAAGCAGCCCAATGCTCACTTTTAGGACAACTTAGTGAAATTGATGGCATGGGTTATTTCAAAAAAACTTATTTTGTTTTTATGGCTACATTTTTTTTGAGTTTTCTCTGCTATCATTGCATTACTGCAAGGGTCTTTGTGGTTCTTTCCTCAGGCAATTTTGTGCATATGTCATTATTATATGCCATTTCCACTCAGATTTTTAGAAGAAAAATATGCTGGGTTTTATTTTCCACAATGACAATGTTGTGTTAGCAGTAATGAATATACTTGAAATTGTACTGTTACTGAACTCTTTAACTGTCACATTCCTCCTAATGTTTCCAGTTAACACAGGAGAAAAATAAGACCTATATAAAGAAATTAAGTTTTGCCCCCTTAGCTTGATGTATTCTATGATGCCATTTAAAATAAGGACATACCTATCTTCTTCAAAGAATGTAATCATGTAGATAAAAATGTCAAGTATTTCAAAATTCAATAAAACTTTTATATATATATATATAATATGTAGAAGTAAAAAAGCTGAAGAAAACTGCATCAACTGGTTTTAGTTTTCAGAACGTTGAGATTCTAGCTTTACAGAATTAACTTATTTCTTTTTAGCACTCTGTAACCCTACTGATGTTGAACTTTGAAATATAAGTAGTCATCTAGGAAAAAGCAAGCAAAATCAAACTATTATAGAGTGATCTGTTTCAGAACCATAGAATATATATAGAATTACATGAGAAGCAAAAAAAAATAAAGTGTGTTGGTAGTAAAGATCTCTCCACAGAAAGATCACATTTCCCTCTTTAAATAATAATAAAGTATTAAATATTCACTTACACCTTCCCTAAATATAATCTTCTGAAAGAAACCTATTATCTGGATGAAATCTTTTAGTCAAGTGGGTTTTGGGACTCATTTCAAAGTTTTTAAAATTCCATAAGTAATGTATGAGAATTAGTAGTATGCAAACAATAGATTTTGCAAATTAACGTGTGGCACAACAGTTTAATAAACAGCACCTAGAATGTTTCCATATGTTGTCAAGCTCTGCACCAACAGCATTGAACACCAGCACATCCACAAACTGAGACCTCAGGTCAAGCTTCACTGAAATCAATACAAGACGCCCCCCCACCCCCAGTTCTTCTGTGGGTTTTGTAGAGCATATCCATGAAAAAGAGATTCCTCTCAGGGTCAGCCACAGAAGCTGACAGTTAACATGCTTTCATCAACGAGTTTTATACGGATTGTCTGGTCCTGCCAAAACCTCTGAAGAGTATGGATAATTTTGACAAACAATAGTTAATTACTTGCCTATCCACGCTGTTCTACACAAGATCCTTAGTTTGAGCACACACATGCCTGCTTGAGTATGTAAACTCAGGGTAGTGAATAGGAAAAGCTTGATAGGTTAATTTTTCTTCTTTACATTAGATACCAATGCCTAAAGACTATTAGGGGGTTTTGCATGGCATGAAATGTCAATCCATTTAATATTTTCTTATTGTTTTAAGCAATTCATAAACAACCCTGGTTTCATTAAGTTATGAATGTTATATTCTCTATTATGTAAAAGAGATACACTTTTTCTCAAAAAAACAGACAACAAATAGAGTATGTATTTCTGCAAGAGCACAATTGAAGTTTAAAAGCAGCTAAATAATTTCTTTATCAGATCTGATAGCTGAAGTTACTGAAGCAAGTACAATTGAATTTGGAAGTAAGAATTTTCAAGAATTAAACTTACCGTATTTTAATATAGAGATTATATTGAAACTGATGTTGCAACTGAGGGGCATTATACTGATAGATATGGTGCACTGTAAATCTAAATGAAATTCGTATATCAAAACATCCCTAGTACAATCCAAGTTCATTGCATCAAGATTTATATTCAACAGCACAATGGTATGGTCTGCCATCCACATGATAGTAGATGTTTATCAGTATGTCTAGAACGGGGACAGGACCAGCTATTTCCAGTAGACACCATTCTAACAACTAATACTCATTCTTGTGTCACAGTCAAAATATCTTCTGCCCTGGAAAATAAACGTTTCCTAGGTTCCCTCCTGGACTGGAAATGAGAACAGTTTTCATCAGCTTGCTTGGCCTGACAGCTTCTTGTGTGTACATGCATGTATTTTTTTGTTCTTGTGTGGCAACATAACGGTTTATGTGGGAGCATTCTGCAACTCTTGCTTGCCAGCAATTTGTACAGACCAAGTGTTTTTCCACAGCCACAGCAGGAGAATGGACTGTAATAACAGTCTTCTTAATGAGTCACATAAATTGTTTTTTCTCAGTTCAACTGGTTTTGATACAAATGTGAAACTCCGTTGACATCAGCTGAATTTCTCTTCTACACACTAGGTAATATGAAGAGAATTAGGCCTTGACATATTAGCAGTCACATTCCCACTTTCATCTATGTTAATGCATAGATACCACTGTAAATAATTATCAAGAGTTCAGAAGACTGTAAATCCTGTGTTAAGACTTCTATATTTAATTTCATTTTCTCAGCAAGAGTTGCAACATATTACAAATTGTGCAAGATTTCTATTTTTTGTAGGGGAAATTGAGCAGTTTACACTAACTATAGGTCTGACTGAGATTATTGATAATGTATATAAAATACATTTCTGTATACATATATATATGTATACACACATATATATATATATATAAAAAAGCATGTTAACTCAGGATTTGCCAAGAAGTACCTAATCTGAGGATTGAACATCATGTATTTCCTGCATATATCAGATCAACAGTTTTCTCTTCCAGAATCAAAACAGATCACTTGTGTTCCCTGACAAGTCTAAAAGTCGAAGTCTATTAAGGTAGTTCCAATGAACTGAAGAAAATATCTTTTTCTGCATACTTGTGTAGTAGTTTCTTTAGTCCAGTTCCCATTTCACAGTAAAGCCACAAACTCAGAGCAGGTTACAAGGGAATACTGAGGGACTTTCATTTATACTGCCACCAGACATAACTTTAACTCTGTTCTTGCATTTAACATCTTTCTTCAGTTTACTGGACCATGAGCCCTATTGTGTACCTCATTGAACTTACCAGTATCTAAGATAGAAATACATTTACAGAACAGCTCCCAAGAGATTAAAATGGAAAATCGGTTCTTTTATTGCAGATGTACTAATTTATAGTGTACCATTAGTATAAGCTTTTCCATTAACTCACTGAACACATTAATACCAAAAAAGGATGTGAATTGAGTTGCTCCTACCCCCCCCCCAGTCTTCTCTGGATATCTGTTTCTGCAGTATTATCAGCTTTCAAAACAAATGTTTTGCAATAGCAGTAAATGATAGAATTATTTTAGAAACATGTAATTGAAAGTTATGTTTCAAAGTCAAAGGGATTATTTTCACTATGATATAGCAAAGCAAAGCTTTAATTGGAAAGATTTCATGCAGCTCTCCTTTCAAGCCAGCTCTTCATAACATAAAACATTTGCATGCATTTCTTCTTATATTTTTTTCTGGTGAAGCTGATTTGAGATGAATTCTCAACAGAAATTAATGGGGAGAATTTGTAAAGACAGGGGAATTTCCCTTTTTTTTTTTTAATTTTTAATGGGAGATTAAATGACAGAGTAAATGAGAGACTGAGTATCTGGGGAGTTAGTATTGCAAATAACAAATCCTTTTTTTATATTTTGTATTTATATACTTTCCTTTTGGTCAGGAAAATGGACAACCAGACAAGATATCCTATGAATGCTTCTACTTTCTACCTGTTTTAACTTCTTTTATTGTTAACTACTTGGGAAAAAATTGGGAACAAAAAATATCTTTTTTTTTTCTTTTTCTTTTGTATAAATATCCTACCAATTTCCATTTAAGAAAATAAAATGTTTTTGTTTTTAATTATTTAAAAAACAGTTCTCTAGGACAGCTTTGATTTCTCTAAACTTCTGTGGCACCAATATCAGATAAATATCCCAGGCAGAATTGTTCAAAATTATCCTGTTTATTAACTGAAATGCAGGAATAGAACTATGTAGCCCAAGCAGAAAATGGATTTAGAAGGTTAAAATACATTCATGGATTTTATCTTTATTCCCAAAATAAACTTCATTTGTAGAAAAACAGTTATTTTTGATATTAAAATGAGGAATAGAAGGCTTGATGAGGCTCTGAGCAACCTGATCTAGTTGAAGATGTCCCTGCTGACTGCAGGGGGGTTGGACTGGATGAACTTCAAAGGTCCCTTCCAACCCAACACATTCTATCATTCTATGATTCTATGAAGTTAGATGGTTATTTAAATTTAGCAAAAAGAGAAATGTAATAATAGTGTGTAATTATGTGGTAATATCATGATACTTTGGTTTTTTTCTTTTAAACTGTGACAAGGTACACACAGGCCAATTTTTTTCAGCATTTTTATATTCCCTGAAGGAAATGGGACAATTTTTCTTTCTGTTTTTAAGCTTATAATTTTAAGTCTAAAAGTCAAACTGAAACCCTTTGATATTTACACATTTTCCCACTCTGCTTCTGTAACATAACTGCTACAAGATCAGCCATGGCATTTAAAGGAAAAAAAGTTTAAAATATATTATAGCTGTCTTTCACACTGATAGACCACTAAAGAAGTATTTCTCTCGCTGACCAGCTGAGAACCTGCTGGCCTTTTTTTTTTTAAAAAAAACAAAAAAAAAAAAGAAAACTGAAATTCCGGCAAATATAATAAATTGATAGACAGGGCACCAAATGCTGACAGTAACACTGGTGGTTTGACCCTGGCTGACACCTGGTGCCCACCAAAGCAGGTCTGTCACTCACCTGCTCAGCTGGGCAGGGGAGAGAAAATACACTGAAAGGCTCGTGAGTCGAGATGAGGACAGGGAGATCACTCACCCAGTACTGTCACGGGCAAAAGACTCAACTTCAGGAAATGAATTTAATTTATTACCAATCCAACCAGAGTTGGGTTATGAGAAATAAAAATCAAATCTTGAAACACCTTCCCCCCACCCCTTCCCTTTTTCTGGGCTCAACTTCACTCCCCATTTCTCTCCCTCCTCACCCCAAGCGGCACAGGGGGACGGGGAATGGGGGTTGTGGTCAGTTCATCACACCTTGTCTCTGCCGCTGCTTCCTCCTCAAGGGGAGGACTCCTCACACTCTGCCCCTGCTCCAGCATAGGGTCCCTCCCACGGGAGACAGTTCTCCATGAACTTCTCCAGCATGGGTCCTTCCCACGGGCTGCAGTTCTTCATCAGCTGCTCCAGTCTGGGTCCTTTCCACAGGGTGTGGTCCTTCAGGAACAGACTGCTCCAGCACGGGTCCCCCGCGGGGCCACAGGTCCTGCCAGAAGCCTGATCCAGCATGGGATCTTCATGGGGTCACAGCCTCCTTTGGGCATCCACCTGCTCCAGTGTGGGGTCCTCCATGGGCTACAGGTGGAGATCTGCTGCACCATGGGCCTCCATGGGCTGCAGGGGGACAGCCTGCCTCACCAAGGTCTTCACCACAGGCTGCAGGGGAACTCCAGCACCTGGAGCACCTCCTCTCCATTCTTCTTCATTGACCTTGGTGTCTGTAGAGTTGTTTCCTCTCACATATTCTCACTCCTCTCTCTGGCTGCTGTTCCACAGCAGGTTTTTTCCCCTTGTCTTAATGATGTGATCCTAGAGGCGCTACCACTGTCACTGATGGTTTGGCCTTGGCCAGCAGCAGGTTTGTTGGAGACGGCTGGTATTGGCTGTGTCAGACATGGAAGAAGCTTCTGGCAGCTTCTTACAGAAGCCACCCCTGTAGCTCCCACACTACCAAAACCTTGCCATGCAAACCCAATGCAAACCGTTAGAGACAACCTTTAAAAGAGACTTTTCCTGCTTCTAGCTTTTTCTTTACATAACAATTTTCACTGAATTTTGACTGTTGCTCATAAAAAGTGAAACTGCTATTATATTCCCCTATTACATAGCAGAACATAGTAGGCTGGCAATCTTGTTACATTCTCCTTAGTACCAGAGAATTATGTTGAAATAGCTATCAAACAAGCCTCCATGTTAGTCTTCTACCTTTGACACAAAGTAAAAAGTTTCTGTTATCATATCGAGTAAGAATGTTTGTTTGGAGAAAATTTTATTATTTGTTTGTGATTTAGTGGTTTTTTTCATTTTTTTCTTCTAATGAAAAAGACAAGCCTTTATAAAAAATTATTGTGAATACAGAACAGTCAGACAGATTTAGACCAACTTGTCAGACAAAAATCTCTAAGGTTTCGGTTTGGAACCTTTATAGATGGAAATAGCATATTCTGCATGAAAACAGTTTGACTGAACTGAACAGCAAACTGCCTCTGTTGCCATACGGATACAAACAAACTGAAATGAGTTGCAGCAATCCAGCAATGTCGTTCCCTCAATTCCTTTTGAAAAATTGGTAATGTCTCATAACTGACTAGGAAAGAACTTCAGCAGATCAATAAAAATGCATGAAGGTAATAACCACAGCTTCTATACAGAATTAACTGAAAGAAAAATAAGGCACAGTAACCCAGACAAAGTTTTTCTATTGAAATATCTGCACAAAACCAGTTTTCCTTTGATACTTGTCACGATGCCAACTGTGAGGTGATATGAGAGAATGTAGTTTATTATTTTATTAGCTTTCAGAGTGCTAAATTGGTAAGAGTAATCCATAGTTTATGCAAGAGAAATTACAGTTTTTATGTATCTTATTCTGCTTGGTAGCTGAGAACCAATTTCACTCTGAGACAATAAATACCAGGGCAAGATCCAAAATGTTTAAAAGGAATTTTTGAAAGGATAGAAAGGCAAATAGGTAAAATTTCTTTCCAATAGAGACTTTTTTTCCTCACCAATGGAGAAATTTCTCCTCAATGGATAAAGTTTTTAATGCCTCATTTTGAACAATTTTCAGATCTTCTACTTATTTGGTGATTTCACCAAATGGTTACTTACGTGGAATACAATTATAATTCAGCAAAATATCACTATTAAATGCACAATTGCTGTCAAGAATAATAACCTTATTCATGTGGCATTTCAGATAGCCTTTATCATATCTTGACAAATCTACTTTCTATGTAAAACTGCATTCCTGTGCCAATGACGTTTAATTTCAAGTATTAAATGAAAGAAGCGTTAGTAAGCCAAGTACTTAAATTCAACTTAAGATATGAACTTTTATTCTTTACTTGTAGATTATTTAGTTTATATACTTAAACAAAAATTTCTGTTTTCTTCTTCTTTTTTGCCTTTGACAGGGCAACAAGCAAGTCATGACAAGTGCTACTGTGTTACCAAGAATAAAACTGGAATACCCTGTCCTTGAAAAAAACATATTTTATCGCACTTTATTACACATTGTTTCCTGCTTATTTTATATTATCTCAAGTAAAAATCTGCCCAACTCTCCATGTGCATATGTAACTCACAGTGTTCCTAAAACAACAAGTCATCAATTTAGATTGAGTCCAGTTATTGAAGTGTCTGTCCTGGCAAGCTTTTCCAGAGTATGGTGAATATACGTTGTAAAATAGTCATTACATATTTGGATCGAATATTAACATCCTTAATATTTAAATTTCAATAAAATGTTTACATGTACGCATAACTTTCTTCATGATACACCTTGGATGGCTTCCTTAAAGTCAGAAAGAAACCCATGCTCCTTTGGCTTTATAAAGGGTTGTTTCTTTTTAAGCATTTTCCCAGGTGTCAGGTATGGCATAAAGGATATGCAGTATGTTTAATCTGTTTCTTTTAGTGACAATGAGCACTAAACCGATGTAGTAATGAGCTAGAAGCTGCCACGAGGTCTTTGACTGACAAATGACACAACATTGATTTAAGGGAATAATTTCAAGCCCCTCCATTAGTATCCTGGCTTGGCTAGACCCCTGGAAGAGGTTATCCTTTGCTGGCTAACACTATACTAGGACAGGTGGCTACATTGGTGTTATGTTAATCACCCCATGTGTTCTTTTTTCAATAGAAACATGAGAAGGGCAAATAAAATGTTTTGTGGAAGTACAGACCAGTAAGGAAGGTGGCCAGCTTGTTTTTTGTTACTTAAATTCACTGCTAAAATAAAAAGCGCCTGAAATGAATGTGTGTGATAGAGTGTCTTTTGGCATTAGATTATTGATATAACTTAACTGTTAAATAAAGTATGCTGTCTCAATATGTATGTATCGTGTCTTACCAAATTAGAGGGTAAAAAGATGAAGGAAGAGATAAATAGATTAGAGTAAAATAATATCTATTCTCTGGTTTTGGGCTTGTTTCTTATTTTAATTCACATGTTGCCTTTATTAGTGTTTCCTTTGACTACCTGTTAAAAAGGTTTATCAAAACATTCAAAAAAAACCTGTTTCACCACAGATCCCATCTATTCTTGCAGCATGTCCACAGGCACTTTTAAGCAAGACTTGCCAAACCCCCCTATTTTCTTGGTGCAGGTGATTGATACTCAACAGGAACATAGGAAGGCAAAAAAAGGCTAGTAAAATAGGCTGGTAAAAAAAGCCACTGAGGTACATTCATATTGTTTTTAAGTGCTTCAGTGTCCCACAATGTGCAGAAAGCCCGTGATTTTTTTTTATTCTCACAGCTCCTCTTCTGAACTGTGTTCAGGCCAGTTATGTACCTGCAAGTCAGAAGTATGTCTAGGCAATGAATTTAGCCTCAAGCTACATGTGGTGCAACTGATACAGCTTAGATAGAGTCAGATGATGCCAAGAAGTATAATAAGACATTAACTGAATGCCTAGGGGGTAAAAAAAAAAAAAAAAAAAAAAAAAAAAGATAAGAGGAAAGTACTGTGTAGCAGATTCTGAGCACAGAAAAAAATGAAAAGTCCAATAAGAGACTCATTAAAAGAATACTGACCCATTAAATTAAATAGAGCTGTGTAGGAGGAAAGAGCTGGTGACAGACTGTAGGACTGGAGGGGGAGGTTGGCTGCATGGGAGAAAAAGACTGGGAGGTCAAGAATGAGGGGTTCTGAATATTCTAGAGAAGCATACGGAGTCTGCAGTATTTAACCAAATTAGACCTAGATTGTTACTTAAAAAGTCAGTACTTTTGAAATTCCAAGACATTTTTGCAAAATCTAAATTTTTTTATACAGTTTAAATAATGTTTCAAGAAGCATGCAGGACCTGGGGTCCATACATCCCAACATCAGAAAGCAGAAAGCCCTCACAAGGTAGCAACATAAAAGCAAAACTTCTCTGCTCTTGTGTGGAGAGGTGATTGTTGGTTTTCTGATATTGAATACTGGATTTTTGTTTTATCTTCCTCTTTTCTTTGGGAAAAAAAAAAGTCTTTTATTCAAGCATAGATTTTTAGGATGGTGTTGACAACCATTAATACAACTGGGTTAAGTACAAGTTTGTTGAGTACAACTGGGTTAAGACCTATGGATTCAAGAGTTATTTGAATCTATGCTTATGTAAAACACCTCGAAAACTGGAAAAGTAAAATTCTCGTATTCACTAAATTTTCTCTCTCTTTAACACTCAAATTCCTTTTGCTGTTCTGTTCTTATTCATACTTTATTAGAAACCCATACTCAATTTTGATGAACTGTTTGTGGAAGTAGAACAGAGGTAGGAAACTGTAGAGAAGCAGCCTGAGGGTGACTCTGGAGATTAAGGCAGTGCTATTTAAAGAGACACGACTGGAATATTTTAATAAAGACCTGAACAATCATTTATTTAGACAAGGATGAAAAATCTAAAAGAGCTAGTTAGTGTCTTAAGTTTAGTTTAGAAAGCTGGTAAATTATCAAAAATCAGCTGGAAATCCTACAGTAATTTGACATTTTCAAGCATTTGTATTAGAAAAAAATTCTTTCAAATCATTGGCAGTTTGCATTTTTTATGGAATTTATTAGAAGCAGGTGAGTGATTTCTAGATCAAAGAGCATAGCAAAGGTGGGGATTAATTCCACTCAGCATTAGCTATCTACAAATAAGATGTCTTTTGTAGGGAAGTTACTTACCCACCATAGAGGTTCAGGCACCTATGTATTCCATTATTTGTGGCAATGCCCTTTTCACTCTCTGTTGGTATAGAAAGATCTAAATGACTAGGGAAGACTAAATTACTTAATTTAAACGGTTAAAAGTAAATTATTCCCAGTCTGGATTGCTGCAACAGGTAGAAAGTAAATAAAAGAAATGGATAAATGAATCTAGCTAGAAAAGTTGATTTTTGTAAGAAGTTATATTCTCCCTGGTCACAAATCACTCCTATAATCCACAGCAGTTCTACTGAAATCCACAGATTTTAAGTTTACAGCTATAAGTGATATCAGTGTGATATCAATTAAACATAAAGATATTTCCTAATTTAAATGACAGCTGGATACCTAAGTAATGTTAGCGTCTCATAATGACATAATGCAATTTGAATGTTAATTGATTAGTAGATTGTATTGGACAAAAGTATTTAGTGATATATTGCAGTGTTCTTTGATTAGATTTGTTAGATTACAAAGAAGGTTTTTTTCAGTGAATCAGGTTTCTTAAAAAATTATATATAACAGAAATATCAGCTCTTAAATCTATAAACCTTAACCGCTGTAATAAGACAATGAAAACTGCTTGTACGAAAACACAGCTTTTAAATACAATGATGTTAATGTACTCTCCTGTAAAAAACACAGAAAGAAGTTGCATTAAATTTCTATTTGTATTAGACATAGCTGTCTCAATATAGCTTGGGTGATTATTTAAAGTTAAAAATAATGCTATTATTTCTACATTTAAAAACGTCCCATGAAGGCACACACTTAAATTCTTCAGGTGCCATTTCATTGAATTTCAGATTCAGAAGTTTGGGTTTAATTCTAAGAAACTTATTCTGAAAGCTTTTTTTTGTTATTTTCCTTTAAGTTTGAAGACCTGAAATTGCTAATGAAACAGCAACACTAGTCCAGCTTTGGTGTTAAATGCTACTGAAAACAGTAAACCAAGGCCTTCTGGGGGACAAAAAGCCCTCGAGTCCTTAAGCACCAAGTTCTAATGGCATGTAAACACTCAGATTGCCGTGTCTACCTTAATCTCTGCTAAATGAATTCAATATCAGTGCCCCCACAGCTGTACATACCAATTAACGTGATTATTAATTCAGTAATTCGGTATTTTTTGTTATGTCTGAGAAAGGTCTATTATGTGGGTAGGATTTCTTTAGCTTAAGATTAAATGCATAAAATGTAAGCATCCACCGCATTGCCTAGGTTATTATTGTATCTTCAGTTTTTAATTTTACCATTATACAATGTAATGTTTTGGTTTTAACTTCGCTAACTTTGTATAGAAAGCTTTATAGAGGAAATTTAACGTTATCTCGGATTAAGAATGTACTGAGAAACAAGGTAGATTCAAATTTACTATAGCAGGAATTCAATTTTCAATTAGTACCTTACACTAATTAGATATGTTACTTAATTTATTTCTGTAGGTTTTGTGCTTTCACCTATGCTGGTCTTTCTTCATTTTTTTAACCTTATCTGCAGCACAGCAGAGAAATCATCCCTCTTTAAGGCCTCTATTTAACTTTTCTTTGTTAGGAGATAGAATGTAAATTAACTGTAACTAATGTCGCTACATTTCTATTATGTCAAACTGAAATTAGTCTTAAAAGATAAGAATAAATTCCCTATCCAGAGAAACTTGTTATCAGTTCCTAACGCCTCTTTATGATTAACCAGATCCTGTCTGCTTTTTGAATTTGATTCTTATTTTTAACAACTCTGATATTCGTGTACAAATTATGTAAAAGTGACTTTTTTGAGAATTATCTCAAATTCCCTAAGCTTTCTCAATGCTTGGGAATTCTTTTAATTACAAAATCATTTCAGCTGGTTGCAAAACTGAAGTGTACTATTTTTCCTATAGACTATTAGAACCAAAGTGTCCTATTTCCCATGATTTATTTAAATTTCCCTTTGTTTAATGCCATTGGTCAGTTACTATCCAGCCCTTTCTGGATATTGAAACTGTAGCCATCCACAAGACCTGGAAACCATTAAAGGGTTAAGTACTAGCCTGATCATAGAATCATAGAATCACAGAATCATTAGGGTTGGAAAGGACCTTAAAGATCATCTAGTTCCAACCCCCCTGCCGTGGGCAGGGACACCTCCCACTAGATCAGGTTGCTCAGAGCCCCGTCCAGCCTGACCTTAAAAACCTCCAGGGATGGGGCTTCCACCACCTCTCTGGGCAACCTGTTCCAGTGTCTCACCACCCTCATGGTGAAGAACTTCTTCCTAATGTCCAGTCTGAATCGACCCATCTCTAGTTTTACTTCATTCCCTTCAGTCCTGCCATTACCCGACATCCTAAAAAGTCCCTCACCAGCTTCCTTGTAGGCCCCCTTAAGATACTGGTAGGCCACCTAAGGTCTCCTCGGAGCCTTTTCTCCAGACTGAACAACCCCAACTGTCTCAGTCTGTCCTCATAGGAGAGGTGCTGCAGCCCTCTGATCATGCTCGTGGCCCTTCTCTGGACACGTTCCAGCACGTCCATATCTCTCTTGTAGTAGGGGCTCCAGAACTGGACGCAGTACTCCAGGTGGGGTCTCACAAGAGTGGAGCAGAGAGAGAGAATCACCTCCCTTGACCTGCTGGCCACGCTTCTCCTGATGCAGCCCAGGATACGATTGTCTTTCTGGGCTGCTAGTGCACACTGACGGCTCATGTTGAGCATCTCATCTACCAGCACCCCCAAGTCCTTTTCTTCAGGACTGCTCTCAAGCCAGTCACTGCCCAGCCTACATCGGTGGTCGGGATTGCCCTGACCCAGATGGAGGACCTTGCACTTGGTCTTGTTGAACTTCATGCGCTTGCCATGGGCCCACGTGTCCAGCCTGTCAAGGTCCCTCTGGATGGCATCCCTTCCCTCCAGTGTGTCAGCTGCCCCACACAGCTTGCTGTCATCGGCAAACTTGCTGAGAGTGCACTCTATATATAAGGAAGTACATAAAATAGCCTTTCTTGGTTCAATGTTTATTTCTGAAGTATATTGGTTCTGGATTTATGATCTCCACTGGTGGTTACTGCTTTCTGACATCCATTCCTGAGATCTCCCACCCATCCCATTGACTTTGCTGCTGCCCCAACTCCTTAACTCATTCCTGGCTTTGTCATGTGGACTTGATGACACTTCCCTTGGCTTATGATCAGGCTCTCATTTTGCTTTCTCTGTCATTTTCTCCTCCAATGTCTCCATTTTAGCATGGTTCTTGGCTATGGTATGTGCCCAGAGCATTAAGTTCTCCAGCTACATGTGTGCTAGCAAATGAAATAACTCCACAGCTGTGTCCTCAGTGTCAACTAACCCATACCAATACTATTTCTCCCTTTTGGTCAAAAAGATAGAATAGTCAGATGTAAACCACCTACTGCATTATGAGAGGCTCCTCACCTGTGCATACTCTCAAACTGTGCCTTGAAATGATGCCAAGGACCGTTCTAGTTTAACAGTAAAGAGAAATGAGACAGAGTGCCGGGGTAACTAAAGGTTGTGGTTAGTGTGGATTTAGCCTCTGGTCTATAACGCCTTCTTATCTCTGTTTTTGTACCTGGTATCAGTCTCCAAATGTTTTATTCAGGCCTTCATTGTCTGGTTCATGTGCCTGAGTCCCCCTGTATCTTCCCAGTGACAGTCATAGTTACAGATCTGCCTCTAAACCTAAGTGTGAGAGTGATCTGTTTTGATTTTTGTTAATTTGGGCCTGCTGGAGCTGTTCTTATTTCCTTGTTCATCTACTAGTAAGGCAGTTGTAGCATGTAGAGCACTGCAATATAGACTCGTTTTCATAATAGAAATTTTAGCCAATCATTTAATCACTTCGGCTCAGTCAGCGTACAGGTTACATACTCTCAAAAAACACTGCTATTTTTTAAGCCAATATCGAAACTTTTACAGATGGTTTCCTCAAGGTCATATTTAGGAAAAATACGTTATAATACTTTTGTGTATATTTAGACTTTTTTTCTTCACCCTGAATCTACTGAGGTACTACTATGTAGTAACAGTACATGGTTACAGGTACTATGTATATAGTTACTAGAACTATGTATTAGTTGGTAAATGATGATGTTTGTAAATTATCAACACTAAAAGATATGTCTGTTAGGAATGGCAAAGGAATCTGGGAATTATCTGTGAAAATGGATGGTGAAAAAAAAAGAAATGAGCTCACTATGGTGTGAAAACTATAATTGGGAAAAAAAAAAACAAAACCCAAAAACGAAAATCCAAAGAAAACCCACAACCATCTATCACATTTGCGTTGAAACTTCTGTGTAACCAACCAAGAAGCCGGAACACCAGCAGGGTCACATGACTTAAAACAGGCTATAAATTTCATTTACTATACATGTACTTTACTACTGAAGTAATTTAGTCTAGCAATGTGTGTACACACTTAATTTAAAAGTTCATCCATTTATTTTCAAGAGGTTGTACACAGGAATGAGCAAAAAAAACAGATTTTTTTTTCTATAGACTAGACTACAGTAGGCTAGAATAGAATAGAATAAAATAGAATATTTCAGTTGGAAGGGACCTATAACGATCACCTAGTCCAAAGCCTGACCACTTCAGGGCTGACCAAGTCAAAGCATATTATTAAAGGCATTTCCCAAGTGCCTTTAAACACTGACAGGCTTGGGGCATCGACCACTTCTCCAGGAAGCCTGTTGCAGTGTTTGACCACCCTCTCAATAAAGAAATGCTTCCTCATGTCCAGTCTGAACCTCCCCTGGTGCAGCTTCGAACCATTCCCATGCGTCCTATCGCTGGATACCAGGGAGAAGAGCTCAGCACCTCCCTCTCCACTTCTCCTCCTCAGGAAGCTGTAGAGAGCAACAGGATTGCCCCTCAGCCTCCTTTCCGCCAAACTAGACAAGCCCAGAGTCCTTAGTCGCTCCTCACAGGACACACCTTCCAGCCCTGTCACCAGCTTTGTTGCCCTCCTCTGAACGTGTTCAAGGACTTTCACATCCTTCTTAAATTGTGGGGTCCAGGACTGGAGGCAGCACTCCAGGTACTCAACACACCACCGATGAACACAGTGGGATGATCCCCTCTTTTGACCGGCTGGTTGTGCTGCGTTTGATGCACCCCAGGATGCGGTTTGCCCTCCTGGTGCCAGGGGACACTGCTGGCTCCTATCGAGCTCGCTGCCAACCAGCCCCCCAGATCCCGTTCTGCAGGGCTGCTCTCCAGCCACTCCTCTCCCAGTTTACGCTTGTGCCCAGCACTACTTTGTCGTAGGTGCAGAATCTGGCATTTCACCTTGTTAAACTTCATCCCATTGATCATGGCCAATGCTCCAGTCTATCTAGATCCCCCTGTGAGGCCTCTTGTTCCTCAAGAGACTCAACAGCACCTCCCATTTTGGTGTCATCAGCAAACTTGTTAATGGCACATTCAGCTCCTGCATCCAGATCGTTGATAAATATACTGAACCGAACTGGTGTTAGAATTGAATGTGGAGGAACACCGCTGGTAGCCAGCCAGATGTAGCCTCATTCACTACAACTCTTTGAGCTCTGCCCTTCAGCCAGTTCTTCACCCAGTGCACCACGAACATGCTCATACTACAGTTGGACAACTTGTCCAGAAGGATTCTGTGAGGGACAGTATAGAAAACCTTACTAAAATCATAAGAAAATGCATATATTTTAATGAAGAAATTAATGTAAGTTAAAGGCAATTGAAAAAGAATTCATAAATTGTACAAATTTAATTTTGACTCCCAGGTATTATAACTACTGTTTTTGTTTATTTTTCCAAAGGTAGCTACTCATCTATGTGAAAATAATTTCTTTCTTTATTTGGAATCTGATGTTTATTAGTGAGTACTTGAAAAAAAAAATAAAAAGGAAAAAAGGAATTTTAGTCAATATTGTTTCTGAGGCTTGCTTCACCATTAGTCCATGTGAATGGTAGTCCACAGGTAGCTAGTACTGTTAAGCAGATGGAGTACACAAAAGATTGTAAGACTAAATGGGCAAACACTGGCAGTTCTTGCAACTCACTGAGCCATTTAAGATGAGCAATGAGTCAGAACTGGAGTCCTACTGAGAAAGATCAATGGTGAATGCATTATCATAGTTATTTCCAATGACAGGAATAATAATGCAGTATTTATTTCTGGCACAAGGTTGTTTCAAGCATAATTTTTTCCCCTCTCATGATTTGGGTTGTACCTCATTCTAGCGCAAAATAGAGATATCTCACTGTGTTTAATACTATGATTCCACTCAATCTAGCTACTAAATACATTTTTTTCACATTATGTTGGTTAATTAAACTTTCTGTGAAGATTGTGGTAATTGAGTGTAAGGCTCCCATTAACAGCAATAGGACTGCAAGGCAGTAATGTAGCCTTCTACAGTTTTAGCACTGCTCTCTGTGAAATAAAGGGGAATAAACAAACAACTAGCCTGTGGCTTTATGTAAGCTGAAACAGAGGAAGAATAAAACAAACAAAAAAAACCAAACCCAAAACAGGTAAGCTGAAAGAGATCAAAACCATTTCTCCTAAACTAGGAAAGAGACTAGATGGAGATTACAAGGAGAGTAAAGCCAGGAACAATCCAAATGTTCCAGAAGGGGTGAATTTTTTCTTACTTTAGCCTCTGTGGTCTTTCATCTGTTGACTTTTACAAAACTCTTTAGATCCTAAACCTCTTTGACACATTGACACTTTTTGGTTTTTCCCTACTAAGTCATTGGGACTATCTCATGCCAAAATGTAAATTAGCAGCTATTTTCTTATTCTCTGTGTAGGAAAACCGCTTCAAGAAAATTATCTAAGAACTTGTAAAGAATGAAGTCAAAATCATAACTAGAATACAAACTCAAGGCTTTCTAGCTTCTGTTTCTGTGATCCTGTATATATTTATGATGATCTAAAATAAAGTATCCCTCATATAAATATCTGGAAATGCACTTTACCATTTAAAGTTAACACTTCATGTTTGGAAAAAGTACTCAATGACACTTTTTAAACCCTAACGGATTCTTTATATACCTTTTTCAGTAAATTTTGAAACACAGCTTTGCTTTGACATGTTTATTGTCAATTGTCTTTATGAGTTTATCGTTAAATGTCAAATCCTTGTCACAGGGGTGAAATTTCATTTACAACTTATCTGTTGATTGCTTAGGAAGTGTTTTCACTTCTCATAAATGCAGGGATACTTTCAAAGATTAGTATATATATATGTTAAATAGCATCTAGAATATCACTTAGGAAAAAGTTCTATTCATACTACTACTTCTTCATCAATCTAGATTAATGTGATTAGAGAGGAATTTCAAAGACTATCAACTAAAGTGGGAAAAAACCAACATTTTTTTAATTGCTTCTCAGTTTGTTTTCTCAAACCACTTGCCTCCAACCTTTTTGGCTTTTCTCCTGATTCGTTTAGGTGGAATCTTCTTGTTTTAACAGACTTAAGCAATAAACCAGCTGTGAGACTGCTCTTCCGTATAATTAAATTTGTGTGTTTTTAGCACTGCTTTTATCAAAACCATCAGAACCTGTTGGTCATCACATTTTTTAAGATTCAGTCAGATTAGAAACTATGCCTCTGCCATTGTTACTTACAAATTGGATGGATGAGGGAAGAAAAGGATCAGAAAAGCGGATTGCTCATACCCAATTTATTCTATTAGTTCTGCCAGATGGGCAGAAATCAACATTCAGGACAGTGGAGAACAGCAGTAAATTATTAGTTAAGAGTTCATCTTGGAAATCACAAGGACTTAGATCTTTCTTAGGTCAGGCCATCAGGGAAAAGAAATTATAAGCACAGGATTTCACAGAGAGTACAATATGGATTTACAGGTTCTAGTATGCCAGTTCTGTTCTCCAGTCACCAAGCAATGCAAGAAGAAAACTTGTTCCCGAAGTTTTCTTGAAAATGTGTTAAGTGCTTTATAAATATGCTGAGAAACAGAATCTAAATTTATTATTTTCTAATGGATTAACTCTTCTGATTTTATAGTTTTTTGAGGAAAATACATGTCTTCTTCAGGCATAATAATTATAAATAGAAAATCTTCCTTTAATTTTAATGAGCTGAAATGGTGATATCACCAAACAATCTTATATTTTTCAATGGGTCACATTCCAACTTTACACAATTCAAATTTGGATGTTCCAAGTATGGCATACATCTACTGAAGCATAGACAACAGGTAGGCTTCCCATGCCCCTGAATGATTTTCATAAAGTGACATATTTTAGGCATAACAAGAATTTATTCTTTATATATTTATATAGGCATAAATTCCCTGAGAATTGAATTGTCAGTATAGAGGAGGGAAATGAGGCAGCACATGGCTAGCAGTCAGATAAGTCCAGTAGCCCCTGCTTCACACATATCATCCATGAATTTCTGTTTTGCTGCAAAAAAAAAAAATAAAATAAAAAGTTGAAAAAGCTCATGAGTACCAGAAGCTACTGCTTTGTCCCAGGTGCCATCACCCACAGGAGATAGAACTCCCTAGTGATTCAGCTCAGTAACCATCCTCTGGGTGTTGAGTTCCGACCTCAAGCTCCCTGGCCAGGCACTTCAGGCATTTGCCTTTTTGCCTAATCTTGAGTGTCCCAGAAAGTTACTGAACTCCTCCAGAAAGCAATTACTTTCAGAAAAAGTTAATATTATTGGCTTTCTTAAGCTACCCCTTATAAATGGTCAAATAGTAATGTCCATAGAAGCACACAGAAGGTCACATAAACCTTCATACATTAATTTTTGAAAATGTGGAATACTTTGATGTTTGCCTGTTTGCCAAATACTCTGTGTTACTCAAGAAGGAGATATGTTTCTTCCTGAGGCAAATCCAGCTGCCTGTTCTGCACTGGATTAAGCCATGAACTTCAAAGCAAAGCGATAAGCTTGTAAATGTGTTAAATAAAACTTAGCATCCACTCAGATGTTCCCTCTGACTGCTGCACTGTGTCAGGTAACAAGATTGTGTAGGTTCAGCTGCATCTATTAACAGTCACTATTACAGGCAAGAAGTACTTGTTTGTGTGCATTACTAACATTTTGAGTAGCAACCATGATTCACAGAATCATAGAATCATAGGGTTGGAGGAACCTCTGGAGATCATCTAGTCCAACCCCCCTGCCAGAGCAGGGTCACCCAGAGCAGGTGGCACAGGAACGCCTCCAGGTGGGTTTGGAATGTCTCCAGAAACAGAGACCCCACCACCTCTCTGGGCAGCCTGTGCCAGGGCTCTGCCACGCTCAAAGTAAACAAGTTCCTCCTCATGTTTAGGTGGAACTTCCGATGCTCAAGTTTGTGCCCATTACCTCTTGTCCTGTCGCCGGGCACCACTGAAAAGAGCCTGGCCCCATCCTCCTGACGCCGACCCTTTCAGTATTTATAAGTGTTGATAAGATCCCCCCTCAGTCATCTTTTTTTCCAGACTGAGGAGACCCAAATCCCTCAGGCTTTCTTCATAAGAGAGGTGTTCCAGTCCCCTCATCATCTTGGTAGCCCTTGTATCTACCAAATATGAATTATGCCTTTAACTCTGCCACTCAAAAAATGCTTTTCATATACTGTTCTTCTTTGTGTTGTTCAGACTGGATTCCATTTTCCCAGGCACTCTGCCAGATTGTTTTCTTCAATCAAATCCAAAACAAGACGTTCAAATAGTGTTTGTAAAGTGATGCGTCTGATGAACTCTTTCAATACGTTACCGGGTATAAGTATCACATGGCCAAGGTCTAGCCTGCAGTTAGGCATGCCCTTCACCTTTTTCTGCCTCAAGCCTGGGCTTACCATCACACAACTATGAACAAACTCGGGGGCTCCTCCACTGTTCCCTGTTACTTCATATAGAAGGATGCCTTTTGTCCTTGCCCTAGTAATAGTCTATTCCCTCCTACATGAATAACAATACAAAAATCTGCAGATTTTCTAGAATCAAAAGGTTAAACATTTTGGAAACCACACAGTTAAATGACTGACTCTGGATTATGTTCAACAATTACAGTGGACTGACCTACTGCTACCACCAAGTTTAAGAAACACACGTAGTGTGCAAGAAGGTTGACCAAAACTAACACAACAACCTGGTATGTCTTTTGTGTCAAATCTGGATTCAAATAAGTTTCTGAGCAACCACAGGCATTTTTAATATCTGGAGGTTGAAACAAACATGATCGTCAATCTTTTTTATGTACTCTTCAACAATTCGTTTCCAGTAGTTCAAAGCAATTGGTAATTAATTTGGTGACTTCTGAATATTCCCATTGGATGAATATCAACATCAGAAAAATAAACCCTGGAACTCAATTATGGCAAGTAATTAAGAAGATGTATGAAGATTGCAGTCCTGATGTGCTTTTCATGCCAAATAAAACAGGATTTTCTAATCTGCAGCCATTATTCTGGCACTTTGCAGCTACACTTATGAACTACATATCTAATACACGTATATGGTCAGGCACTGGAACAGCCTGCCCAGGGAGGTGGTTGAGTCCCCATCCCTAGAGGTGTTTAAGAAACGTCTAGATGTGGCACTTCAGGGCATGCTGTAGTGGCAGAGACTGTAGGTTGTTTGGTTGGACTCGATGATCTCAAATGTCCTTTCCAACTGTGAAGATTCTGTGATTCTGTGATTCTGTGATATGTATTTAAATAAATAACTGCAGTAAATGAAACAGAAGTACAAAAAGTTGTTTGATGTGTTGGATTATGTTTATTATGAGTAGTAAAATGTATTATATGTATATATCTTATGTATTTTATTACTCTTTAATATAACAGTCTTTTGAATTATGTCAATATTTTTAGGTTCCCTGGCAGTTTCAGTCTGTTGCACTCATTTGTCCAGTCCTATAGTATGATAGATGGCTATATTTCAGAATTTTCTCAGTGAAGAAAAGGAAATCACATAAAACCCTACATAAATGCTACAGAAAAAATTAATTGAATACATTTTTTTTATTGCAGATATTGTACTATACTGAAGACCAGGCCACTGTCTTCTTCAAAATAATAAAGCTGGCCATAGGAAGACAATATGAATGATTTTAATCTTTTGTGCTTCAAATCATGTAAAAGACGAATTAAAATAAGGCCTGAAATTCTAATATAAGTGAGTAAAGATATCATTTTATATTATGCCTTTTTGCTCCTGTTGAAGTACTAGAGCCTTTGAAATAAACCAACATCAGTGAGTGGCAAGTTGTACCACTGCAGCGTGATTGGTTACTAAAAAGCAAAGAATCATAAGAGAAAGGGAAGATATTTCTTTTATTTATAAAGCGCATTTCGAACGTAACAAACTTTGAACCGATCAGCTGAAAAGCTAAGAAAAATCAATGATTTTCCTAGTATCTTTCAGATGAATAAAGGAGAAAAGATGGCACTCGCTACCCCTCACACACACACACTACCTGAAACCATTTAAAGAACTACTCTTACTTTGTACTTAGTTCCTTAGAGAGACTTCTCAAAAATTACAGCTTACTTCTGAAGTTATTCTGCAAAGTGACCAAATGCCCCCAATTTTAATGGACTGTATCAGCCTCAGAGGGATTGTTACTGGAACATTAACTTGTCCCTTTTAAAGCCACAAACTGAAAAGGCACAGTATTTGCTGACTTTCCCAAAGGTGACAGTCTAAAAAATGTTTCCCCATAACCCAAAACCTAGCATTCAATTCACACAAAATTGTAGAGACAGTTTCACCCTTTTCTGGATGCTGAACTGAACCGAACAGCTGTTCCTTCACAATCTGTGTTTGCTGAAGATGCTGAATTTGTATATATAGCCGTTCTTCACCAGCAGCTCAGAACGAGGAAAATCAATGGCTTGGGGTTGTTAATTTTCACCTACCATGAAAAATCATAAGGATCTCATTTAGTTTAGTTTGTGAAGTACCAAGTGCTTTTTGCCAGATATCAAACAGTCTCAAACTCCATAAAGCAAACAGAAATGTCTGAATGAAGATTCATATATTTAAAGAGTAACTGGTAACTTAACAATCACAAAGAAATTTGAATTTGACATAGAATCCTTTAAAAGCAACAACATGAGCTCCCCAAAAGAGCATTCTGAAAACAGCACAAAGAAAAATATTTTACAGAAAAATATAAAACAATCATTTAATAAACTCTCACTCTTTTTTTTTTAAATTGACTAATTATTGAACTTAAATGAACTTCCCACACACTTCAGCAAACGTCTAGTTACTACACCATAAAAGAAAACAACATGACATCATTTTACCCACAACCACAATGAGAGGTTTGGAAGTAAACTTTCTGCCACACTGAAAAAAATAGATCAGGGAAACAGAAGTTTAAAAAGAAAATACTGGAGAGACAGTATTGTTGGGAAGAATTCTTCTGGCAGCTAAAAATTACAGAAAGCATGATTTTTGTTATGGTTACTAAGTAAAACCAAAATCAGTTAATGAAGTAATTTTCTCTCATTTCCTACATCTATGAATTATGATAGAGTCATTATGTAGTCTACAAAGCTGGTGAAGGGTCTGGAGCACAAGTCGTATGAGGAGAGCCTGAGGGAGCTGGGGTTGTTCAGCCTGGAGAAAAGGAGTCTGCCTCTAAAACTGACTGAAAGGAGGGTGTAGAGATGTGGAGGTTGGTATTTTCTCCCAAGTAGCGGGTGATAGGACAAGAGGAAATGGTCTCAGGTTACATCAGGGGAGGTTTAGATTAGATATTAGGAAAAAGTTGTTCACAGAAATAGCTTATCAAGCATTGGAACAGGCTGCCCAGGGAAGTGATTGAGTCACCGTCCCTGGAGGCATTTAAAAGACGTGTAGACATGGTGCTCAGTTACATGGTTTAGTGGTGGACTTGGCAGTGCAAGTTAACGGTTGGACCTGATGATCTTAAAGGTCTTTTTCAACCTAAATGATTCTATGATTCTTTTTCCACATGAATAATCCAAAAAGATATTTAGACAACATATCGCTCCTCAACAATTCTGTAGAATTTTGTATATATGTTTCTCACTATCCAATTAAAAAGATAATATAAGCAAAGGGTAATCTCAAACATGCTTATGATGTTTTAGAACAACTTAGCTTTATGTAGAACAAAAAGAGAAAAAATGGTGCACTATGATTATAAAATGATGAAGTTATAAAAGAACTTCATATTAAATGAGCCACAAGAAATTAAAGTCAATCAGAACCTGATAACATTCAGTTGTGTCATTTGGATATTTGTTTCATCATCAGTTAAGATAAGGATGCTAGATAAAGGGAATAGAAAAGAAATAAGCAGACATTTTTGCAGACCAAGGTTGATACTACAATATGCAGACAAAACACATTGTTATACCACTCTGGACTGAACCAATGTTTAGTGAAAATATATGGTAAAGAGGAAGAGTGAATGGTAGTCAGGAGTAGAAGCAGGAATTTGCTAAGTTAAAGGAGTATGGAGAAAGCTGGAGATCATGGAAACATGTAAGAAAGAGCAAATCTGAAAGATATGCAGAAGAAATGGCTTTTCACACACTGAATATGCAAAGTGTTTAGAATTTTTTTAAATGGAAAAAAAACCAACAAACCAACCAAACAAAAAAAAAAAAAAAAAACCAAAAACCAAAACCAACAATTGAATTGTTCAGATAAAACATTCTGGAGAACGGTTTGAATGAGTCCCAGGTCAGTAAATCAGATACAAGGTGATCGAGCAGCTGGTAAGAGTCTTGTATGACCTCAGGTCTGATGTCAGGACTCTACCAATAAAGATCTGCCACCATCCATCATCCAACCATCCTACATATAGAACTCTGAGGAAATGTGACAAAAGCTGCACTACAGTTTCAGCTCATCAGTAATATTTGAGTAGAGAGTCTATGCGGGGAAAATCTTTCTCCTTTCGCAATGAAACTGTTGCTTACTTTTTACATTTTGCATCAACATTCATTTTTAGCCTGTTCATTGCCAGCCAAATACTTGCAGTTGCTCATTCATAAACAGATGTATAAGTATGGTGACTGGAAACAATTGCTTAAATCAACCCTGAACACAATGATCTATGCCTGTATCATAGATTATGAGGGAAAACTTCTTAAATGACTGCTATTAAGTCAAGCAATTTGGTAAAAATAAAATCATTTTCTTGATATCAGAGGCTAATTGCTTCTGATTGCTATATGTGGTCTGTTTCCCTTTTGATAATTGTGAGCTTTTGATATCACTTTAACTTTCCTGATGACTCTCAAGTTAAATAAAAATCTACATACTAATCATACTAAAACCATTCAGAGAAGTTTTAGTTTTTGTGTGCCTAAAGAAAATCAGTGGCCCAAGGCATGGCATCCTATTCTCTCTTCTGTAACAGGAATCCCAGAGAATCAAGGTGGGAGAAAGAAACAATTAAGCAACACATTTTTTAATGTATGTTTTCATGTTTGTCTCTAGCTTTAAAATTTTTAAATGAGTTTAATTCCTGCTCTGCACTGAGCAAAAGAAAAAAAAAATGCAGAGCAAAACCAGACTGTGATAAAATTGAATGCATCTATTTTAAGCAAATATATATTTAACTATTTAAAGTAAAGCATAAGAGGTCTTTCTGAAACTGCACAAAAGATGCATACTGGAATTAGGATTTTTCATTCCGTACATTTTGAGCAACCGCTCAAACTGAGTATTGTCTCATTAATCTTTTTCTTTTATCATTTCTCTTTTATTATATCCACAGAACTCGGGCACAAAAATGTAGTTTGAAGATATCATTAAAAAGACAATTTTAAAAATAGCTCTTTAATAAAATAGAGTCAGTTGTTCCACTACCCCCTTTCAATTCTCCAGATTTGTTTACAGAAATGCTGTTTATTTTACCTTCTGTGTACAGCTTCCCATTTATAAGTTTCAAATCTTTCTCACTTGGCTGCAATCTCTACTCCTGTTACTCTCTCTGGTTGCATTTTACAGCCAAGTTGACGTTCCACATTGCTTCTCCTCTTCTAGTTTAATCATGGGCAGTTTTCACAAAGCAGCACCCAACAAAGTTATAGAACAACAGTCCAGAGGGAAAGTTTGTTTACCCATTGAATGAAGTTCTGATATAGTCACTATATCCCACAGCAGCAAAGCATTTTACTTAGTACACAATCATCCTCTGTCCGTACCATTTCAGGTCTTTTACAGCCTCCCCCTCGAATAGAAGGAATCAGTCCTGTCAGACAGTATATGTGCCAAAACCACAAGAGAAAAACTGTGAAGAACAGAGGGATTCCCCTCACAGACAGAGGATATAACCGAACATCAAGTAATTAACTTATTTTAAAATACTTAATTTCTGCTAAATGGTTTGAAAATAAAATTTAAATATATATATATAATTAACTAATAAATATTGAAATT
The DNA here is from genome assembly GCF_028500815.1 of Rissa tridactyla. Lineage (NCBI taxonomy): Eukaryota > Metazoa > Chordata > Aves > Charadriiformes > Laridae > Rissa > Rissa tridactyla. Next base: position 7,217,071 of record NC_071497.1, read on the forward strand.
ATAATAGTTTTTATACTTTAAGTCGAGTTAGAAAATCAAAGGAAACCATTACATTCACACCAATTTATTTGTAAAATATTCATATGTCAACAAATCCATCTTTCAGAAGAAAATTCCTGCCATCTGATGTTAACAGTACACCTTTTATGAAGAATTAACATTATTTATCAGCAAAAAGCAAATGGAGAGCAAGCAATTTTGGTATTTGCACTGAAAAAGGAAATGGTCCTTTCATTGGATATTATATTGGACTCATAAAGAATTTTAAATAATGATTCCCTTTTGTAGTTTTCATTGATGTATTTTTATTACTTTTTATCATAGACAATTCTGTGACTGCCCTCTGACCCTATTTATTCTGTCAATATGTAAAAGTACAATTTTCCATTAGTAAACTTAAAGTCAGGGAAAAGGACTTCTGAATCTTTTTTATTAATATTAATATGAAACGGTTTTAATCATTTTTAGTAAATACGCGCTGTGCCTATGGATTCTATAAATTCAGATGTACTCCCTGCTAAAGTATTAATGGTGCCCTGATCAAAATCACTGCATAAAAAATATAATTAGATCATAACTCTGTGTAAAAATGAGTTGTAAAAATATTTTGATTCTTTTTTTCCGATTTCATGAAAACTGCAAAGTTTAGTTAACTTAACCACACAATAGTATGAGTTAAATTGTGCACGTTGTCACTAATGATTAAAAGCACAGATGTTTATGTTTAACTATGGTGGTATAAAATTTTATACAAAAAAACATGCATACAAATAACCAGAATCTGGCCCCAAAATTATTGCATGGATTGAACACTAGACACAGTCCTGTGTGTTGATCTTCTCTGTTTCTATGACTTGTGAAACCTGTCTAAATAAATTTGTCTAAAAATTGCAATGGCACTGAAATAATCTATTAGTGACTTGATCACTGGGAGAGGGACACATTTTGATACTATACTTTATATATATATATAAAAGCTTATTCTTCGGTATCACAAAATCAAAACTTTTGTTCTCTGATAGACTACTAGTCTCTGGGCTTTACCAATTCTGGAAACTAATTGCATTAGCTCATAGGTAAAACACATTTTTAAGTCAACCAATTTTCATCTTTTCAATAACTTTTGGTGTTGGGGTCCAAAAAATTAAAAAGAGAAAAAGAACTATACCCCTCCTTCCTAATACCTGAAGAACAAATCACATTTTCTACCTTGTAGGTCATTCTCTTTCATCACGTCAATGTAGAGAAATAGATATTAAAAGCAGTTTTATACTAGGAAAAACTTCATTGTGAGGGATGTCACCTTTCAAATGTTTTGTGCAGAGAATCTCTGAAATCTCTATCATTGAAGATACTCAAAGCTCAACAGGATGAGTCTCCAAGCAATCTGCTCTAGCTGGAACAGCTTTGAGAAAAGACTGAGCTACAGAACATCCAGTCCTTTCCAATCCAAATTATTCTATTGTTCCATGCTAACACTTTGGTTTTATTTATTGGCAGGCTTTTTTGGTGTCTCTGACATCTTTGATATGCGAACTCACAAGTTCCCTGAAACTTGCATAACCCATTTGAACTCATTACTTTCTCATAACAGGTTTACTCAGATATTGATATTAAGGACTTTATTCTCCAATAAAAGTTCTTAGTGATGTCAATGGCATCATAAAAGAAAATTATGTGAAACTATTAATAAAAGTTAGCGTTTCGGTAACAGCTCAGATCAGTCATTTGGAAAGGCACTACTTTAAGATCTCTTTGCGATGGAAATAGAAATACACACTTAACTTCTATACCTTCTGCAGAAAAAACTGATTTGACATTTGACATTTTTTGCTAAAAGCTCTTGTAGACTTGGAAATGACAATGAAACTTCAGATCCTTTTTAGATGACAATAACACGTTGAAATCAGAAAAAAACGTTACAAATAGTCTTGAGAAATCTGTGTGCAACTGGTATTCATGGAATCTATAACAAGTACAGAGAAAGACCAGACACAGGGAACTCAAATAATACAATAGAGACAAACAAGTTTGATATCAATTTCATCTATTCCAAAGGATATAATGAAAACATATAATTTGAAAGAGATAACAGGATCAACCATAATTTCCATTTCGATCTGATATTTTCATGAGAAAACTGGGAGTATTTAAAGTATACACAACACATGTTCATTTTTAATATATTAACTTTTCAAGAACTTGTATATTATCAAATTCATTGATAAACATTGTTTCTGTGAGCAAGGAAATACAGAACAAGGCAAAATACACAAATAACAAACACCAGATTATTGTTGTATATTATTGTTAGTATCTATCTAGTCTTTCTCTCCTTACTATTAATTTTAGAAAATTAAAAAACTATGTTAAAATAATTAAATATAAGACATTTTTACATTATTTTCATTAAATGTAAACTTTCATGGCAAGTTAAATTTCATACTTTTAGTCAGCCTTCTGTATTTTTTTTCCCTCCTACCAGCTTTCTGAATTAAGCACAAGAGCATTTTATGACATGGAAATGAAATCTGGCAATAAACCCAGCAGAAACAACATGTTGTCTCTGCTTTTTTTTTTTTTTTAATAAACTTTCTGTATCACTGAGTGTTCCTTGCGTTTTTTTGTCTTACGTGTTTGTTCTACTTTAAAAATAAACCCTTTTTAAAAAATGTTTTGAATTTTTTGTTGTAGTGCTTATGCAGAAGAGAACAGAAAATCATAATCTTTGGTAAAAACATTTTATCTATCTCATATTGGTATAAATCAGTCTAGTTTGGTATGGCAGTGACTGAACATTAGTTTTGTTTGAACGTGCCAAACTTTTCTGAGATACCAAGTGACTGAATTGCTTTAGTAAGTGAAGACTACAGAGAGCCTAGGTAACTCTGGAGCAGACACATATGTGAGTTTTGCAGTTAGAATATTCAGAAAGTTAAAAGCTGTGACTTGACTTATAAATAGGCATTCCATGTGTTTTAAAATACAAGATCAGGGATTATTTATAAGAATCAGAATTTCTGTTCATACTAAGGATTCTTTGGCTAGCTTTGGTGAATATCCCATTATTTGGAAGACCCTTCTAACATTACAAACTGGGATAAACTAGTTAGTCTAGTTCCCTCCTTCCCAAGTTTCTACAGCTTATTGCAAGTTGAAATGTCTGACTTGTTGTTTGATGTTCTTGAAAGAGAAGTTCAATTTTTTCTGGGACATCAGATGCAATAACATGATTTTTTCAATCTTACAGAGTAGAAAAAGAGAATGTACTGAGATATAATGGCAAAAATTACTCATGCTTTATTTTGGTACTCACACCAAAACACACACGCTCACACACACATATTTTTTTCCTCTCAAGCCTTTCAGTGAGAAAAAAAATGGGTACCTTCTTGGTATTTAGATATTAATAAAAACTCTGTCCGCAAGAGAAACAAACACAAGAGCCCTCACTTCTAGATGTTAGATGGACAGAAACACTTTTTACAGATCTATGCAAGCAGCTAGGCAGGTGGGGTAGGACTGCCTATGTATAGTTACTTAGACCCATTTGAGGCAGTATAGTTTACCAAGACGGGTCTACTACCTGCCATGGGAGACCTGATGGCTACGACACAAGATGCCTCAAAGAGTTGCATTTCTTTGGAGAGGCAGATGGAGGTTCATAGGATATCCTACACCGCCTAAAATGGCACTGGACACCTGTGGTTATTTAAGTGAATTCTGGCCTTAACCAAGAGAGCTTGAAACTTGATGAAAGTCAAGAGACCTCAATAAAACATACAAGAAAACTAATCACAAACAAGTTACAATTCTCCTGATTTTCTGATAAGTCAGAGATATGATATTTTATGCCTGCCAAGGAGTCCTTACATAACCTCATATACCGGAACCAAGGAAGACAAAACACAATGTGAAATCCAGAGGAGCTTCTGATACATACATGCTGCTTCTACTGATAAAAATAATGTTCAAAGCTATCGCAGTTTTATCAGACTTCCTAAGAAGGATTCAAAATTGTTGTTTCAGGTAGACCAATACAATTTTTCCACTCACAGAAGTGTTTTACTGCATTTATTCTTGCACTAAGATGTTGAAGCTCTGATTGTTAAAGACTTATCCTGAAGATGATCCCTATTGCAAGGGACTACAAAAAAAGGTTGACCTTACCCTGATAAGTGAGTGGGGTGGAAAAACATTTTTAGAAATTATTTGGCTCTTGCTTTTATTGGCCTCGATGGCCAGGCTTTTGACAGCTGATTTTACTCTCCATGCATTACCCTGGTGGGCTTATTATTCTACTCTATATATATATGGTTTTTTTCATGGTACCTATCTCAAATTTTCTTTTCCTAGCACCACTGTAAAAAATGACAAATAAGATTTAAAAATTTAGCCCTACTAGTCCTTAAAAGGTCTCTTATCATCTTCACTGATTTCTTTCCACTTATGCTACTTATACTTTTCTTCTTATTCAAGATAACCCATACTGAATTTTTCTTTACAGTTATGCCTGCTTTACAAGACACATTGAAATCATAGAAGTACAAATAGACTCACTGATATTTCATGAGTTTTTTCTGTTCAAAAATTCATGCAACCAGGGAGAGTAAAAAAAAAACCTTTCTGAAATCTTTCCTGGAAAATCATACCCTGCAACTGTCTGCTCACAGGGCTTGGCTGCTGTCTAAGGGTTCTGAAACAAGCACAAGACACTTCTGAGGCCAGAGATACCTCCAATGGGTTACTTGAGTTAAGCAGCTGTTGTTTAATGAGTTGTGACTCCTTCATAATGTTGCAATTTTTATTTGATAGAAAAATAATTGAGGCTTTATTTAACCTGCACCTGTAATTAGCAGTGTTTTGTTTCTCAGTGCTTTTTTTTTTTTTTGTCAACTGAAGATTTTGTCTTCCCTACTTACCTGAAAAGAAATTTCTCACAAGGGACAGGATTTGCTTTAATATAGGAAGAAATACAGTTGATAAAGATGGAGTATCTCTCCAATAAAAAGTCAGTATGTTAATTATTATATAATACTGATTTATGGTAAATATTACTTGACAATAAAAAAAAAAGAGTAAAAAAAAGCTCTGAAATTTTTCAATGAAATTGAAACATTTAATCACCTCAATTTGAACCACGAGTTCAAAATTAAAATTATCAACTTGCAAACAAGTGTTTCAAATCAAAGCCTTTCCTTTTCCCTTGGAAAATTCTAATTTGATTAGGTGAAATTCTATGATGAGAAGTATTGGATTTTCTGAACTATCTTGGACAAGAATATTTCTCCAAGGTGTTTAGCTAAAAAGCAATCCATATCTTTAAAGGTAAATAGACCTGAATTTCATTCTTATTTGTTACATAAATCTATCCAAATATATTTTCCAACACTTCTAAACAAAACTCTAGAAGAAAAAACAAAGCAGTTGACCATTTTCAACAAATAAGCTACATAGTCCATAAGTTAATATGTGAAACTAAACTGAAATGTGAAAATTTCTAACCTGTTCTCTTTCAAAATAATTATTGAAGTATTTAATAAGGTAACAATGTTGGGCAAGAGATTACAGATGTGCATCATTGAACTGCATGTATTTCCTGGTGTTCAGATAAGGACATATAAAAAAAGTGTAACAGGTATTTTTTTATTGCAGGAAAGTAGGGGTTTTAGGAGGATTGAGGAGATAGCCATCATTGGCAGGCTGGTAGAAAAAGGTCATCTCAGACACACAGAAGGAGATGAAAATGGATGAACAAGTGCAGACAGCAACTGAGACAGAAAAGGTGGAAAGCGAGTGACTGGACATTAGTTGTGTCTATGTGGTATAGCATGCAGGTGAAAAAATGTATTTTTCATGCATCTTTGAAAGTTTCCTCTGTATTCTGCCTTGAAACCAAGTAAGCCCAAGATCCTAGCAGTTTCATAAAATCGTCTTTAAAATTAATAGAGGAATAAACAGATAAACAACTTAAGAAACATGTTAGTCATGAGAATGTTTTCTTCTTATCTGTGAAACAGCATTTATGCACAGACTTGTGCTGGACATAATTCCAGGAAGTTTATGCTCGGATAAACTTGGAGGCCATGGATTTAAAAAAAAAAAAAAAAATCACATGTGAAAGATCTGGAAAGTCTTATTAACTTAAAGACAGTGCTTCTGTTTCATTAGTTCTCTAGATGGTAAGAATGGTTTCATGTGTATCTTCTTCTTCCATTCTCCCCTGCACATCCGATATTGACTGTTCTAAAAGAGAAGATATAGGACAAGAAGGACCTTATGGCTTAAAGAGCTGTGCATCTTAACACATAAACGTACTTGAATCCTCCAGGCAAAAAAGTTGTTTCTAAGGAGTGCACATTCTAAAAGCTTTTAAACTGCTTTCCGTCATTCAAAGCTCCCTGGATTACTCTTTAGCTATCGTGTTGCTACTTAGCTTCAGTTGTAAAACTCCATTTGTCTTCCTTATACATTTCTAAATTTTCATTATCCTGTGAAGGATAATTAAATCACAATGCAAGCAAAGCTGATTCAGTGGTGAACGAAAAGCCAATGCTACAAAATGGTATTAAAAATTGAAACCGAACAGTTTAGCTTTACCAGCTAATTTACTTAGGTATCACCCTAAGGCATCAACACCATTTATCACTATTGCTGTAGTCTGGCATGTTTGCACCATCACTAGGCACAGAAGCATTTATGGAAAACAAATTAGGAACTTAAGGGAAATACAAGGTAAATATTGAGATGAATCAGTAAATACACAGAATATCTGCAATCGGGCACCAAGTTCTTATGTTAAGAATCTGCACTTCAATTAAACCAGTGCAGATACAAGGTTCTAGGTAAGAAGCTATGCTCATTAATTAAATTACATAAGATGTGGTGATGCTAGGCATTTTTTAAGTAAAACAAAGTGCAATCACATTTCCAAAGGGCTTTGAAAGTATAAATCTAATACATGTATGCAGCTACAATTTTAATAGGGCTAATGAAGAGTTAGTAAGGCAGTAAAAGAGGGTGGAGACATTTCCATTAAAAGGTAGGCATTCAATTAGAGGTTTACTTTTTTACAAGACCATCTTTTAAATATACTTTTTTTGTCCAGGAACAGGGACATTTCTATATGAGAGAAGTATGTAACCTTCCATCAGCTTTTCCTCACCCTAACAGATGGTTGAAGTTAGGATATAGATTTTATGTGCTCTGAGTAGTGACTGTGAGAAAACATATGAACCTGTTGTTAATGACTCTGAAATTACTGCAGTTTGTTGTAAACAATATTTTATATGGAGTTAGAAAGAGAAGATTCAAAGTTTACCTCCAAACTCTTCCACAAAACTCATATTATTCTCCCTTCCTATCCTTTTTTGATACTCAGAAGATGGATCCAGAGCTTTGGAAAGACAAATATAATCATAATTTTCACTCTTCATTATTCTATGGTCATAGAGCTTCACTAAAAGAGATACTAAGATTTCACTATTGTGGTTTAAATTAGGAATACCAAGAGAATTCAACCACCGTATTCCCAAAAACAATTGGATTGGTCTTTACATGCAACATACAGGTAAAACTTTTGGCAACAGGAAACTTCTCAATTTTGCAGATATGTAGATGGCAAGAGGAGCTGCTCAAGGTTAGAAAAAATCAACAAAAGCGAAACTTTGGTTGCCAGCTTAATGCACTAGCCATCTTTGTTACTTTATACACAGGCACAAAGAAACAAACAGTACAAAGACAAAGAGGAGGCAACATATAACTTTCAGAGAGTGCTTCAAAAGTACTATGAATATTCTTTTTTTTATATATTAGAAATACAGAACAAGTATTTCCATACTATTTCTTGTGATTTGAATGGTCATACCTGAGGTTTGAACATGCCAGCAAGACTGTCAAGTTAAAAATTAGGGGTTTGGAACAACTGACTAAAACTATTTCAGTTCTATTACTGCTACAGTTTAATTAATAAGGGAACCATGGCATAATAAGTGCAAAGATTTTATTTGATTGTTCTCTCCCCACAATAATTTTCAATAAAACTAAACACATTTAGTTGAAGTTGAACACTTTTAGGTTTTGCATTTTATTTTGTTAGTATAAAAATACATATGAAAGCAATACAAAAACAGTATTATGGATTTAAAGTAACAAAAGAAATCAATTTTATCTATTCATTTTAAATTTACTTGCTTCTGTTGGTTAAAGACAACCCTATAGATTCTTTCAGAGTCCTTTTTCAACGCAATATCACTGCCTGTTACAATTTAAACTGTGTATGTCTGAAGTATAGTCCTTTCTTTCCCTTTGTTAAAGGTATTTGCAAACTATTGAAATGCAAATGGCGGTAAACACTGAAGGATAATGCTAATAATGTTACCGAAAAGGTATACACATTTTAAACTAATTTTTAAGGTTTTGAACTTCTGGGAGTACGTCTGATAGTTTCAGGAAAAAGAAATATTAAACATTTGTTATTTTGTGCAGAAGGTCATGTCTTAACAAGCAAACTCAGATATTTTCTATCAAGATCACTGGAACAAATGTAAAGACCGCCTTACTGAAATCATTAATTCTTTTCTTCCATTTAAGTTAACTTTCTAACTACTTGTCGTCAACTGATAATTTTCCCTACCTTCAGTGATGAAGAAGACGTCAGACTACATTAATTATCCCACAAACTACTGTCGTATCCATAAGCTCACTTGCCTGTTAGGTTATCGTGTTCAGCAAGCTCAGTCAGTTGCTTGGGGTTTTTTTGTATTTTTGAAACTATGTCCAGCTAAGACACATCTCATTCACGAGACAAGCCAAAAACATTATTTGATGGAACTATCCATTCATAGCTTCAAAACCGTTTACCTTTTCCCTGGAAGTCCAGCAATATCTCTAGACTTACTTTTATCCTTATTTACATAATTACTAGAATTTCATTTTGCACTTCATTAGCAGCTACAGCCAATCCTAATATTCTAAATGAGCAAAAGCTCTTCATATTTCTTTTAATCATAAGCACTCATTATAATTTTTCTGGGTGATGGAGTATATCTGAAAATCAACACAGTTCCAATATGTCTAATTTACATCCAACAGAGTTCTAAATTCTCCCTAACCATGTTTCTGCAAATGTACAGCCAGTAAAATAAATTAATGTAAGAATTTAAAAGGCACTTCAAAACAAACTTTCTCACTGAGAATCATCATTGAACTCTTCTCTCATTTCCTTTCACAATGTGTAAACACAGAGCCACACTTTTTGAAGGTACACATCTTTTTCCTGTGCATCCAGATGTCAGAATTTCTGTGTCAAAAAGCCTTTTTCCAGCATTTACTTTTCTGAGCCATAAGTACACTTCTGTTCTAACACCTTTCATTATTCAAATTCTCCCTCTTTGAACTCTCAGGTTTCTGTTTACCTCTGTTCGGTGAGGTTCTTTTCTGCCCTCATTGATTGGAACAGAACACAATGACAAGCTCAATTATATCTCCATATGTGACTAATGTTCCAATTTCAACTCTTTATGGCAACAGGAAAACGTCTGGATTCTGCTGCCTTGAAGAATTCTCAAAGGAAAAAGGGAGAAAATATCTCCACCGCTGAGCGGCCATGGAGGTCAATTAGGCAGATCAACTGGAGAACGTGGGTCTGGCTCATATCATCTAGACAAGAAGAACGTGCAAATTCAGGAATATTTGCCTTAAAGAAATCATAGCTATGGAACATTCATTCTGATCTATGTTTAGACACTGCAAGTAAAATAAGCCTATTGCTGTAATGTGAAGAAGAAAACAAATGGAAAACAATTTAAGTTTTAATACAAAGTTAGTCGTCATGTAAGATGGAAAGACTAACAAGAGAAAAAGCCATCAAGATAAAAATATTTAGCACCATCTAGAAAAGCGAAATAGCTTAGTCCCAGTAAAAGAAACTCACCTTAAGTGCACTTGCTGAAAAAAACACTTTCCAAGAGCACAAGGTTCTCTATTATTGACATATTAAAGACACAAAGAAAAAAAAATATCTGAGGTTTGTGTTTATTTATAAATAATATATTATTGTGGTATCACATACTGATTCACCAGTCAGTCTCTGTAAAGGCTGAATTGTGTCATTTAATCACTATATTTTTATTTAGATTTTTTACAGAATAGGAGAATTATTTGTAAAACAGAAATTGACCATCCAAACAAGTATTTCACACCCTGGTGGGGTATATATACAGACTTTGATAGTACAGACAAATATACTTAAGACAGAAAACAGTGAACAAACAAAATTAATGAAACTAAATGTAACACTTCCAAGGTACCAGATAGCAGTCTCAGAGTTCAAGAAAACACATACATATGAATCTATCACATAATAGCTTTGCTGCAGTTTCTATACTTTTCTTGGAAGTTTCATAAATTATTGTAATTTAACTCTTTCTTTTGTCACAGAAATAGTGGTTAATTGACATTTCAACATATACTTTCTACACAGAATTGCATTTTAGCAGTTTTGTAAAATTTCACTTCACATTTAACCATCAGTTTTACATTTCATACACAGAAAGTTTATTTCTCTCATGCACATTTGTTTTCAGTGAGTTTGATGATGCAAATTACTAGTTCACAAAAATCTCGATGTTTTATAAATCCATGGTATATGTTTCTGTAACATAAAGGCCACTTAGGTTTCACGAAAAAACTGACCATATTTTAGCTGCAGTTGCCTTTGGGTATTTGAAAAAGGCATTTTAAAAATCTCAGATATCATGTTTCTAATAAGCAGCTATGATGCATACAAAAAAGTGAAAATTCTCAGAATTTTCTGCATTTTTTTCTACGTAGTATTTACTGCATGATATGATGGGCATACAAATCCCCAATTATAGAAAAATGCCATTACTTTGTATTTATTTTCTTCTCATATTTTATTAGTACAAAGAAAGATACTATTTTATATTACTTCATGTGAAAGTCTTCTATAAAGACTTTGTTGTCCTTTGTAGAATATACAGATCATCCAATCAGTTTCTGACCTTAGCACAGTCTTGCCTAGACTTGCCTCTTTATTAACAAGCTGAATGATCAGGCTATGAGCTTTTAGCATGAAATGCTCAAATATGGATGAGTCAGAAGCTGCTTGTCTTCTATATTAAGTCTTAGTAATTACAGAAAAAAAAAAAAAGAAGACAATTTAAAGATCAGAGGGTTGCAAATATTTTGCGGCTATATGAAATATTTTACGGAAGAAGTATGAACCAAAAAGGTGACTCAGGAAGTATTGCAATGTTATGAACTGAGAAGTATGTTGTATAATTGCCGATTCTAGTTGTACAAAACTTTCCCTCTTGAGATACATATTTGTTTTAAAACTGGTTTTCAATTTTGAAGGGCTGCAAAACTTTACAATTTCACTGTTGTAAAATGGATTGAGGCATTTTAAAAAGTTCTGAACCTAATTAAATACATGCTAGAAAACTCAGCTGAAGTCACCAGAGCAATTTCAAGACATATTAAGTTGAAATGCTGCTGTTGGAAACCATCTAAACTCATCTATAATGCTAGGAGCCAGGGCTGTGCACAGGTAGCTCTCAAAGACTAACAGAGCAAAATATTTTGTGACAGGAAATCTCTCCTGATATCCTGAAGCCAGACCAAGCGATGTGGAAGATTGAGGATGAGGGACGTGGAGATAAGCACTTCCAGCTTCACATGAATAACAACACATCTTGCATTTGGCTCCGATCCTGAAGATGTTACCTGCACGTGTGTTACAGCACACGCTGCCCTCAGCCAGCCACGGGCAGACTACAGCCTGTGAGTCTGCTACTTTGTAAAGCTGTGTATTTTATTTCATTTCATGCTGTTTAATTACTTCTCAATTTTTTCTCAAAGCCCTGTCGTATGACAGAACTTTAAGTGAAACCGGTAACATTTACTCTCCCATTTCTTTGTTAATTTTCCCTTGTTTTTCTTTCATTTTTAAATGCAGTTTACACCAATCCTCTGTCTAGGTGTGTATTTTGTCCCTTATTTTCCTAGCATGTTCTGACACTTTTCTTCAAACTCCAATTTGACCTGAGGACACCAAACATCACCTTCAATCCTGTTCATTGCCTGTTCTGATTGCCAAGCCCCACAGATGAATGGCAGTCATCCTAGGAATGACATGCAGCAATTCATCAAATGGGTTTGCCCATTAGGCACATCCAGGCAATCCAGTGACAAAACCATATAATCTTATCTTCCTGTCCCCTGCTATACCAAGTGTAACAAATACTGCACAGAAACGGTGCATATCACCACTTAATATGGAAAACAATGAAGTATTTTCTGCCCTTGTCATTTTTTCACATACTTTTAGATCCTTTTTAGATCTTTTAAATCTAATTTCAATTTAAATGATCGCATTCTGCCTGGCCTATTATGATTATTTTCGTGAAAACAAAAACATTGACTCTAATATCTTCTTCGTTCAAATAACAACTAACCAAGTTAGTTCACCTCTAGAAGTAGATAAAATCACTAAATCCCTCAAAAAAGTGTGCAAAATAAGAAAATTACTCTGTTTCCTACACAGTAGGTGAATGCTGCAGAGGTAACAAATCTTTTTCATTGTGATCACTATGCAATAATGTTTTATGAAAAGTACTGTGTTCCTGTAAAAAAAGATTTTTTTAAAATCTTGAAATATTAATCTCACAGTAATGCAAGTTTCATCTAGGCAGATACAACCTGTGAAAAAGGACAAAATTAAAGTAAATTTGGAAACCACTCTGCTCAGTTTTATGCTGTACAGAACACATATGTAGTGTTACCTTCCTACCTGTAGCCCATTCAGGAGTGACTGGGAGGTTATACTGTTGACGCTGTCGTTCAAGGTGGACCTTCCTCTGTGCTTGAAGAAAAAGAAATGGAAAGAGAGTGCGTTGGTGACTAAGGATAATTTGAAATTCTTCTCAAAAAGACATATTGCTTAATAACCTTCTGAAACCCTGATGGTAGTGGACTAGAAAAAGTTATGGCTTTTCTTGCTGTAGGATACTTCTTCGTCAGGTGAGTACAATGGCATCCACTAACACGATCCAGAATTTTGGGGGAAAAAAACCCAAAAAGTTATCTCCAGCAGAGTCATGGATAGTATGTGTAGTTGTAGGAGAATAAGTCTCAGGAAAAGATTCAGAAATTCCATTTTGAAAATGGAAGACAGACCAGGACTGAAATGGTAAATTTGTGATACTAAGCTCTTGAACGGGGGGGAAGGCGGGGACATAGAAGAACAGACAATGAATGACAATTTTTCAGCAGCAAGAGACTACATTTTCACTAAGTAAACTAATTCAAAGTATGTTTCAAACCCTTATCTTTAGCCACGAAAACCTGCAAATAACGTACTGAGTTCCCTTGCTCTGCTAGTCATATAATAGCCTTCATTGAGGGGACAAAAAAGAACTTATGAAAGAATGCATTTAAAAATAAGATCTCTTAAGTGATATTTTTGTTTAAAAATTATATATGTGTAGGAATGTGTCTGAGAGAAAATGGTCATGTGAGCCAGCCTCCCTACTATGAGAGATTAGCTTAAGGGCAAAACAGGTGGTAGAAGATGGAATTAGTACATGGGAAAAACAGGAACTGAGAAGGTAGAAAACATGTTGTGCTAATGACTAAGTAATTTACTATGTGAATTCTTGTAACCAATCTGATCTGTGAATGAACTGCATGGACAGTGCGTGAACAGAGACTGTAAGCCAATCATATAGCTGCCGCTAGCGCGTGCTCTTATTGCCTGTCTATATATACTCTGTGAAAACTTGAATAAAGGGAGAACGATCATACTCATATTGAGATTCCATCGTTACTCCGGGTCCGTCTCCCACTCCAACATCCTCCGACATATATGTATAGGTCAGATTCTTTTACTGCAGCAGAAACACAGGAATAGAAGGAGAAGCAACTGATATTTTCTAGCAAGTATACTGTCTAATGTGTAAATCTACACAGTAAGATTGTCGCATAGCGCCATTTTCCTGCCATGGTCTAGTTTCTGTGTTACATATTTAAAAGTAAAATTTTGTTTATATATTCCCTATTCCCACTTTATTTTTTTTGTCCTTTCAGCAACCTATCATAACATATTTGCTCCTGTTTAATAACACTCAAATACCTTTTCCAAGGGTCTTATGGTAATACAGGTATGGGTTCATCCATCTGCTAATTCTCCAGGCCAGGCCATGAGAAATGGATAAAAACCTGATGTATTTTGTTTAAGTTAAAACAGTATAAATATCATTTACCAGCTTTTCATATCAACTATACCTTTAACGGTACAAGTGACTAAATATCAAATGTAAGAATTTGTCATCTGTTATGGCATGCCCCCAAGAAACTTCAAACACACCTTTCTCAGTCTGTATTTCATTGATTAAAGCACATTTATTTCAGCTAATACTTCAAGTGACACCAAAACTTGTCTCCTCTCCAAGCTTAGTTAATCTGAAAAAAGAACAGATTCAAAACCTTCTGTTGAAACTGTTACACTTTTCACCAAGATATTAGAGCCTTTACTAATGGAAAACAAATACAATAGAATCATAGAATCACAGAATGATTTGGGTTGGAAGGGACCTTAAAGATCATCTTGTTCCAACTCCCTGCCCTGGGCAGGGACACCTCCCACTAGACCAGGTTGCTCCAAGCCCCGTCCAACCTGGCCTTGAACACCTCCGGGGATGGGGCAGCCACAACTTCCCTGGGCAACTGGAGCCAGTGCCTCACCACCCTCACAATAAAGAATTTCTTCCTAATGTCTAATCTAAATTTTCCTTCTTTCAGTTTAAAACCATTACCCCTCAACCTATCGCTCTATTCTCTCATAAAGACTCCATCCCCAGCTTTCCTTTCCCCTTTAGGGACTGGAAGGGCCTATAAAGTCTCCCTGGAGCCTTCTTTTCTCCAGGATGAACACCCCCAACTCTCTCAGCCTGTCCTCTTAGCAGAGGTGCTCCAGCCCTCTGATCGTCTTCGTGGCCCTCCTCTGGACCCATTCCAACAGGTTCTTGTCCTTCCTGTGCTGGGGACTCCAAAGCTGGATGCAGTATTCCAGGTGAGGTCTCACCAGAGATGAGCACAGGGGCAGAATTACCTCCCTAAACCTGCTGGCCACGCTTCTTTTGATGCAGCCCAGGGTGCAGTTGGCTTTATGGGCTACAAGTGCACATTCCCAGCTCATGTTGAGCTTCTCATCCACCAACACCCCCAAGTCCTTCTCTCTCCTCAGGGCTGCTCTCAATCCATTCTCCACCCAGACAGTATTTGTGCTTGGGATTGCTGTGACTCAGCTGCAGGGCCTTGTGCTTGGCTTGGTTGAACTTCATGAGGTTTGCACGGGCCCACCTCTCAAGCCTGTCCAGGTCCCTCTGGATGGCATCCCTTCCCTCCAGTATGTCAACCATACCACACAGCTTTGTGTCACCAGCAAACTTGCTGAAGGTGCACTCAATCCCACTGTCCATGTCACCAACAAAGATGTTAAACAGCACTGGTTTAACATCTACAAGCATCAAAATATAATCATCATCCTGCAGCTGTGTGATGTGAAAGGGGAAAATAAATCTTAGCCCCAGCTCCTGGTTGAAAGGACTGTTGAAGTATTTTATCATTTTCTTCCATCTTGAGAATGTCTTTAAAGGGAACAAAGACATCTTTCAAAAATAAGAAGCAACTACTGTCCATCATGTAAAGGAAAAACCTTAAGAACCTGTGAGAGTATTGGGTTATGAATCCTGAGCAAAAGTTAGTGTCATTTTCATGATAGAAGCAAGCATTTGAATTCCAAACAATCAATTTTAGCAATTACTCGCTGCTTCCAAATATTTCCTTTCTGTGGTGGTTTCTGTCTGTGGTCATGCTGTCTGTGGGTGATGCTTTGGTTTGCTCCTACAGGTATGCTATTCTAAGGCATTGTATGAAAAGCTATGCGGACTGGAAACTAATACCTACAACATACAAATTTTCAGATGCAATGATACTGTATCTTACAATGTTTGTTTGTACTGTTCATTTTTCACATTTACTATGATTTCATCATTTTTCTGAATGTATGTTGACAGAGAAATCCTGATATTTCTGAATTTAGAAGATTTTTTATCTGCCTTCAATAAAGGCAGAATTTCCCTTCAGAGATTTAGCCCCTGGTTATAACATCAAAACTAAATTAAAAATTCTAATACCTGCTCACTGTAACTTATGTCTCCTCTAGAAAGTCTTAGAGCCATCTATACAGAGAGCTAATAAAGAAAATGGCAATTCAAGGTTCAACATTGCCTTTCTCACCAGCATCTTTCACCTATTGATTATCCACCTAATGAGAAAAAAATATCTAATGATACGCATCCTCTGGACTCTGTGAAATCGTTAGTTGCAGTTTAGTTTCAGGACTAACAGTGTCATTTGTGGTATGGATTCTTCTCTGTAAGACAGGGCTGCAAGTTGAACTGAGCTCCACTTGAATGTATACTTTGAGGCTGGTTTCTTAAGGAAGCAGAGGAGAATCCATATGTGTGATCTTACATGGCTGCATTTGAGATCAAGGAAATACAAAACCATGCCACAGTAGGCTAATAAACTCAGACGGGAAAGAGTATATTACTTTAGGTGTAGAACTTGCACATATTGCTTTCCAGTCAGAGCTTATATACAGGTGGAGGAGGATTAAAAGACAACAATGTTGACAAATACATCAACAAGCTGTTTTCCTGGTGGCTCAAGTCATCTCTGGTTTGGGATCTTGGAACATAAAAAGACGGGCATTAGATAAAAAACAATCTTCACTTCACTGGGGAGGTATGACAGTACTGGAAGAGGTTACGAGAGAGCTTGCAGAATTTCTGTCCTTGAAGATTTTCAAGCCTTAGCAAGAAAAATCCTCACCAGACCTGATCCAGTGCCAATAATATACCCACTGGGAGTGATGTGTTGGACTAGGTGACCTCCATAGATTCCTTCCAAGCAACATTTTTATGATTCCATTGTCTTTGTACTGTGCTTCATGGTATCGTGTTCACAGCAGTGACCCATTTCACTTTACCAATACTCACCTCACAGTGTGCAATAAGTTCAGTATTCTTCAACTTTCTGTAAAATATTTAATTCTCTTTGCTTAACTATAGTAAGTATTTTAAACAGTAGTCACATTCACCTATGAAAAATTACGCCTTTTGATCAAGCTTTGTTAAAGTGAGTGACCACATCATCTGTGAAAAAGCTGCTGGTACTACCACATATTTAATTACACTATATGGAAAAAAAACAAGTCCAAAACTACCGGTAAACAAACAAACAAACAAAAATTCAAATCAGAAACATAGACAATATCTATTAAACTGAAAAGTTAGAATTTTTTAAAATTATTGAGGAATTGTGCTATAGGAACAGAAATATTTCATTTAATTTGAAGATCAACCCAACTCAAAGGAGCAGAAAAGTAAATAATCTTCTTCCAAAAGTACATATTGGAAGCTATCACAAAAAAAAAAAAAAAAAAGTTTAATTTACATTAACAATAATAATCAGATAGTGCAGATGCATAATTTCTATAACTTAAGAAGTGAACAGAACAGATTCAGCAACAGTCATGCTATGATGAACATATAAGATCAGTTTGTTACATTTTAATTAACCTTTCAATAACACAGACATTTAGTTTATTGAACTTTTACTGAAATCAACAGTAGCCTTAAAACATACTTCAAAGGGAAAAATAGTGGCCCAGGAGCTATATACACATCCTCCTAAGTATCCGCTTGGCTGGCAGTCTGGAAAATGTCAGCTTCAAAGGATTAAAACTTTATTTGAGAATCCTAATTTAAAGTGTTACTATGAGATGTAATGGCATCGCTGGTCATGCCATGAAATAAAGTAGAAAGATGTCACTAACCTTTATTGACAGCTCCATGAAATTTAAGATTAAGGCAACCATTGTGATTTTGCTGCAGAGCCCTTTATCCCCTCAGTTCCCTCTTGATTTGGCTTAAAGGGACAGCACGTTTCTAGCACAGTAAAACATTTCGTCTTACTCTGGAGCACTGCAGTTTAAGAGTATGTTATATTGCTTGGCAGAAAAAAATTCTCAACACTTCATTCAGTATTTGCAGAATAGATGATTACTGGCAACATTAGTGATTATTTTTACTTGAATACCATCCAAAAGAGAAGACAAGGTGCAGCATTCAGGTCTAATAGCAGTCTGAGTCAAACTGTGGGTGCATGAGTCCAAACCAGTGGTCCTGAAATGACCACAGTTACCGTCAACATTTAAAAGATACAGGCTTTTACTATGAACAGCCTGACAACTAGTTCATAACTAGTTTGTGGTTATCATACCAGAAATAGACATTACCCCTCATGAAAGAGAATAATTGGATTATAAATCTGAGGTTCATATCTTTCTCCAGGTTAAGGAGGCTGAAACCCACTGTCTCTCATAATAAATTAATAAAAATAGAAGTATATGTGCAAATGATTAAGTTCTCATACCCCATTTTTACTAGAATACACTTTTTCTTCTTCTTTCTGTATGCCACAACAGAGAAAATAGCAGGTTTAATTCTGACTTCTTCGGTCTCTAATGGATTCACTGGGAAATACCAGTATTACAATTCATTGTCAAGTGTTACTATTTAAGAAAGTGATAAAGTGTTAAAATAAATGCAAAATTTCATAGAAAATCTGCATGCTGAAACCTGTGAAACTCATAGACAATGTGAAAAGAGAACAGCACAAGTCAACAGCAAGCCATTATAACGAGTGATACCATTGCATCTGGAATCCCTCATTATGAACCAGAACTCCCATGTGCAAAACACTTAAGGGAATTAACATGCAAATATTGGGCCAAATACTCTGCTCATATAAAATGCTATGCTCCATTGACTTTGATGTTACATTGATTTATACCAGTTGAAAACTTCTTATCATGTAATAAAACTGTTTTCAGGTAATTGAGGCACCTGATTGTTTCTTATTCCTTCTTTTAGAAAACTTTTCTTTAAGAATCTGAAAGATTCAAAGTCATTGAATCAGCTCAGTTAGGAATTAAATTATAAATGCAGCACATAACACTTAACAGTAAAGCACATAATGATAACCAAAGCTTAATGTATTGCAGTCCTAAGGGGTGACAGTAGCTATTTTATTCTACACTACTCCTTGCTCAGATTGAGCAGTGCATTTCGGTGTATATTATCTTTTCATTACACTCATTAAAATGAATGAAAAGAAGCTGAGATACATTTTGTATCTACATTATTTGAGAAATGCCACCAACCATAACTTATAAGACCTAGTTAAGAGTTTGCCTTTATTTTGAAAGTCAGTTCCAAAAGACTTTCACAGAACTAAAGTTTGACAAAACTAATGTCAAAGTAGTTCTCTGTTATTTTATAAAATATAGGACAGAGAGGAAGCCAGGAATTGCTCTATGGGGAATGTAGCGGAGCTTTAAACTTCTCAGAGTTCAAAGGTAATAAAATAATTCCATAAGATCCTTGCTTTTCTGAAATGCTGGCCCCTTGTCAATGACACTACTTATTTTTCTCTATAGTCCCCAATGTTTAACCTGTGTATTCAACTAAAAGACACTTTGTCTTCTACACTTACATTCATCCCTAGAGAAAATTTCAAACAGGATCAACCCTACTAGTTTACGGAAGATGCAGTTCACAAGACTGAGCAGGTGAAGGAGCAAGCAGGGGCTTTTCCTGAAACACTAAAATACAGAAGGAGAGGACATGCATATTTATCCTTCTGGCAAGGCAAAGTTGACATCATCCAGATGAAGGACATTCATAACAGGTGTCCTCTGAAACACTGCAACACAAACCTATATCTGATTCGTAGTGTCATAGGATGTTGAGCACTTCCTGAAACACACTTAAAGAAATGCTCAGCAGCTTTAAAAGTATCCACTAGCTTGGTCAGACTCTTGCTCCGGAGAAGAGGTTCACACCACAGCACATAGCACCGATTACTTGCAGTTAGTGCTGTGGCTGGTAACTACTAGTGTTTAGCCAGTACTGCAGTCTCAGACACCTCTACTCCAGGTTAACCCTAATGCTGATCTTACTTTCTAAATGAATGACCACGGCTGGTTTTGATGAAAAAGGTGTGGTTGAGCTTATTTTCAGCAAGGGGTGACTCCAGCACAGTATTTTTGGCAAGCATGAAAAATACTTCAAGGTGTCAGCACAAAGCTGTGTTCTCTGAACATACAAAGTGACAGGGCTTTTGTCTTCCTTTTGGATGGTGAGTTATAGAGGAAGTTATGCTGATCAAATTAACTGTAATTAAGATGATTTGTCAATCTGTTTTGTACCTCGTACTTCTGTATTTTGTGTAGAAAAAAAATAAATCATTTTAAATATTAAAACGAACAGCATTTCTTGTGATTATTGGTGGTGCAGTCACAGAACTTATATTGATGTCCATATACTGAAGCAAATTCATCACTATGTCAGCTTTCCTTCATAAATGAATTGGCTTTAAATGAAAATAGTGATTCTTAGATTTGAATAATAGCTTTATGCGGCTGGAGTAATCTTAATCCAATGCTATCAGTTCATATAAATGTTACATTTATTCACAGCTTCAAGAACTCAAATCTAGCTTTTCAGCTGTCACAAGCTTTGATAAAGGCAAAATCATGAACAAATCTGGTATCGCAACTATGAATTGCACAAATGATGCTAAATAGAGTCAGTATTTCTTGCAGGGCAGATTCTGTTTTTCTGTAGAATATAAATTGGGTATAGAATCACAGAATGGTTCGGGTTGGAAGGGACCTTAAAGATCATCTAGTTCCAACTCCCTGCCCTGGCCAGGGACACCTCCCACCAGACCAGGTTGCTCAAAGCCCCGTCCAGCCTGGCCTTGAACACCTCCAGGGATGGGGCAGTCACAGCTTCTCTGGGCAACCTGTTCCAGTGCCTCACCACCCTCACAGTAAAGAATTTCTTCCTGATATCTAATCTAAACTTACCCTCTTTCAGTTTAAAACAGTTACCCTTCATCCTATCATTACACTCCCTGATCAAGAGTCCCTCACAGCTTTCATGCAGGCGCCCTTTAGGTACTGGAAGGCCACTATAAAATCTTGCCGGAGCCTTCTCTTCTCCAGGCTGAACAACCCCACCTCTCTCAGCCTGTCTCCATAGCATATAGGTGCTCCAGCCCTCTGATCATCTTCGTGGCCCTCCTCTGGACCCGCTCCAACAGGTCCATGTCCTTCTTGTGCTGAGGACTCCAGAGCTGCACGCAGTACTCCAGGTATCTTTCCTTAACTGTTTGAAAATGTATTACAGCATCATGATTGATTAGAATAGAAGGGTAGTAGGCCTGTAATTTTTTATTAGTTTATTTTCCTCTGTTTCTTTCCCTTTGTTTGATTTTGGACCCATATATCTGAGAGAACAAAAGTGGGAGATTGATGCTAGTGAATTAGAAAATCTGACCACTTATCATGGTTTTACCAGAAGCACCTTTTAAGCTTTTAAAATACAGAATTGCAGGTGACACTAGTATGATTCCAGTTATTCTTGTGTTCAAAAAAAAAGCAAAAAACTTTTTCTTGTTTATGTGATTTATTTTTTTTCATTAAGCTTTACTGAAAACTTCAGCTAAGTGGGAGAATTATAGTATATGTGGGCACATGTGCATGCAGACAGGAAAAAAAAAGAATGACAACAACTTCATTTCAAGTATAACATTGCTTTTAGTTACAGATTAATGGAGTATTAAACTTGTATTATATTTCATACTTATTATTGATTGTGCTTGCCTATTAACAAGTCTGATTTAGGTACCCAATAAAGTCTTTTGTCAAAACGTAATCTGTTTTTGGTCTCACTTTTATACCAGTCATTGATTGCACATCACTCATTATATTGAACATTTTGTATGCATTTACATCTTTTGCTTAAGAATTTTGTTTAATATGATTATACCATAGGTTTATAATTTTGATAAAAAAGTTAGACGTTTGTTAAACACATTCCTTGATAAGGCTTTTTTTTTGTCACCAGGATGAAGGCTATTATATGACTAGCAGAGCAAGGGAACTCAGTACGTTATTTGCAGGTTTTCGTGGCTAAAGATAAGGGTTTGAATAGATATATTTTGAATTACTTTACTAATGAAAATATAGCCTGTTGCTGCTGAAAAATTTTCATTCATTGTCTGTTCTTTTTTCCCCTTCTTCTTTAAGAACTTAGTATCAGAAATTTACCATATCAGTCCTGGTCTGTCTTCCATTTTCAAAATGGAATTTCTGAATCTTTTCCTGAGACTTATTCTCCTACAACTACACATACTATCCATGACTCTGCTGGAGATAACTTTTTGGGTTTTTTCCCCCCAAAATTCTGGATCGTGTTAGTGGATGCCATTGTACTCACCTGACGAAGAAGTATCCTACAGCAAGAAAAGCCATAACTTTTTCTAGTCCACTACCATCAGGGTTTCAGAAGGTTATTAAGCAATATGTCTTTTTGAGAAGAATTTCAAATTATCCTTAGTCACCAACGCACTCTCTTTCCATTTCTTTTTCTTCAAGCACAGAGGAAGGTCCACCTTGAACGACAGCGTCAACAGTATAACCTCCCAGTCACTCCTGAATGGGCTACAGGTAGGAAGGTAACACTACATATGTGTTCTGTACAGCATAAAACTGAGTGAGTCAGACAATGTATAAGTGGATGAAATTCTTGTAAATAATTAACAAGGTAAAGATATTATTTTTATGAGTTTTTATAAGATATTAATGTTTATAAAGTTATACTACTGATTATTGCCCTCAGCATTAGGATAGTAGCTTGGGTCTTTTTGCATTCTTTCCTCCCAGTTGCCTTGACCCTCTGCCAGCTTGTTAGAGGTAGTTGCCAAAGTTTATTCGTGTATGTTAAAGTTGTGCTGGGATGTTACCTCAATATCAGCACTCCCAGCAAGACAGCCGCAGTTAATTAATTAAGTTTATTGCCCTTGACGTCCCCAAATCCAAAGAGCAAGAACAGCAGCATTCTGCTGTAGCGTCAGAGAAAAAAAGAAAAAGATGATTGGATTTTGAAACACTGAGACACATGTTATTTAACATTAGATCTTGCAGAAGTTGGCATCTCTACCGAGACTCGTGAAAAAAAGTTTATAGACTTGTAGATTAAAAAGGAATTTCTGCAAAAGTTCATGTTCTCAAAACAAGCTGTTTAATGTTTGGATGGATGTAGTTAGCATAGGTTATGCACTTGTTACGTAAAAAAGAACAGAATCACAGAAATGCGAAGGACATGTCTACGAGCTGTGGTATTATTGAAGATCTTCTGCCCATGCTCAGATCAGACAAGGCACCAGCCACATCCTGCCTGGGAGCCATATGGCACGCTGTTGTGTCTCAAAGACTAGCACCTGCCTCTTGGCATCTTTCTAACTCTTTTCCTTTTTCACACAACCTCACATCTACCTACACTTGTCTGGATAAAAATACTGTTCCATCATCTGGCCATAAACTGAGTCTAATCTTATGTTTGGGGGAATTCAGGTTTGGCACTTATGCATAGTTATACATCTAAAACGTGCAACCACAGCAATTATCCCTTCTGATCTGTAGTATTTCAAACCTGTGGAACTTTCCCTGAGAACTTCAAAATGTAGTTTTGAAATGGTAAATTAAGAAACTGGCAAAAAAAATAGCTGAAAAATAAGCAATGGCATATTAAACTTCAAGCAGAAAAAAAAAAAATCTACAAGTTTATGGACTTGGTTCACCATCTAAAAAAAATCTTTTGAAGAGAACTTACCTGACAAAACCACATCTGTCTTCATTGTTCAATAAATTAAATACTTAATAATTCAAAAATAATGAAGTACGTTTAGGGAAAATAGATAGTGATTAGGCCATTAACCTAGCATTAGGATGGCCTGAATTCAATTTGCTGTTTTGAAACAGACTTCCTAGGAAGCATTAAGCAGGTTATAAAGCAAAAAATCTTTTAAACCATTTAGGAACCTGGCAAAATCCTTACTTTAAGCTACCTTTCTGATTCCTGCTGCAATTAAGCATTTTTGAAAATCCTATTAGGTACTTACCTATAATACAGATATTTAAATACATTTTTATATTCAGCATTTATCTCAGTTCAGATGGAGTAACTCTTACAGATGTCAGCAGTGTATAGATACAGAGGGTTTTTTTGGATCAGCCTATCTAGCTTCCGTTTTTTATCACAATGTAAAATTAAAAACAATTCTTTATTTTGCTAAGGAGTGGCAGAATTAAGTGCATTTAAAAATGAAAGTTAGTTAGGCACCCATGAAAAGGAAATTTCTCTAGGAAATTGCTAGAGAAATAGGAATTACTTCACATTTTGATGGTAAGGACCTAAATACAAGCTGCATTTGTCCATCACGGCATGACTGCACAGCCTAGGCTATGGTTAGACCATGGAAACTTTTACAGAACTCAGTTCAGGCATGCGCAATGTGAGTGGGAGTGTCTCTCCCTCCTTTAGGTACTTTATTTGGCACAGATCATTGTTGCTGCTGAACCACATGAGTCAATCTTTTGCTTCCTGTGCAGTTATTTCCTAATGTGCTTGTAAACACATGCACCGGGGTAGACCCTATACTATCTGTCTAGAATCGAGCCACATATTCCTATTCCTATTTCCCAATTCATTTAACATTTCAGAGAAAGCATTGCTCAAATGTATGCAAATAACAAGAATATTGTTTCTGAAAGCAATTATCTTATCCTTGACAGCAAGACACTTTATTTGCTCACAGCAGATTTAAAGGATATGCCATCTAAATTCTGACACAATTCAAAATATTCTGTGCTCTGGGCTAAACAGATTTAATGTAACAGCTGGTCAGGTTTTTTTCATACTTCACAGTTTTTCCATAGGAAAATTTCACCTCATGATTGGAACAGACCACAATGTTTTGAAAAGCTTGGACTTCTCTTAAAAAAAAACAAAGCTCCCAACTGAAAATACTGAAAATGATAGAAAGCTCAGTGCTTATACACTGCAGTGGAAGTTTCCATTCGTGCTTTGGTTAGGAAGTCTTAGACCTCTTCATCCTCGCTGAACAGAAAACCACTCTGTGTTACCAGACATGCCAAGCTGACCTGCTCCTCATTGCTCCCGGTGATCTTGTCTCAGTTGAAGACTCACGGAGTAGGGACATGAATCTGAGTTTTCTATCATAAAGGCCACTCACCTGTGTGCTGTCATAATCATCCCCATGCTCACACATCCTTGCCATGGTCCCAAAGCAGAGTTTGAAATTTTACCAGTTTCAGA
The DNA here is from genome assembly GCF_028500815.1 of Rissa tridactyla. Lineage (NCBI taxonomy): Eukaryota > Metazoa > Chordata > Aves > Charadriiformes > Laridae > Rissa > Rissa tridactyla. The sequence continues at coordinate 7,242,411 of NC_071497.1, forward strand.
CGGAAGAGACTCTTTGAACAGCTATACATGTCACACTTTTATGAAAACATAAACCAAACACAAAACAAGTATTTAATGGTGTAGATAAACAGATATGTAAGCATATATTCAGGAACTTTGCAAGTAGAAGGAATCAGCCAAACTTTTAATTAATAATCACTTTGATCATGGAAGGAAAGATTCTTGAATCTTCTGATTTATATAAATTATTAAATTTTACAAGAAATAAGAAAAAAATCTGTCAAATATTCATCTTCTTCAGCTTCACTGTAAAGAGCTTAGCTAGGCAACTCTGCAAAAAAATCAATAAAAAGTGCATTTTAAAATACTTGCCGTTATAGAATTGGTATGAATTTAAAATTAGATTTAAAAAGGGAAGCAAAACCTACACCTACTCTTGAATGGAATAATTTTGAGGGACTGATAAAGTTTATTTTCTCCTTCCATACCAAGCACTAGGAAAATATATTTAGAATAATATTTTTTGTTTTGAAAAATGACATGAAAAAATAAACTGTACAGCACACATAACAATACAGTAGGAAAAGAAATAGACTTGAAGGAAATGATGCATTTTACATGGAGAAAATGGGGGAAATACATTTTATTCTCCTCTTTAAAACTGAAAGGAACAGAAACTGTGATGTGGTTGCCACTTATTCAAACCTCAAGCAAAAAATATCAATTCTTTACAAGTCTTGTATGGTAATGCAATGTTCAAGACAAGCAGCAGTCTTAACCATGCATCCAAAAGCAGAGTTTTGTTTTAGACACAAACTATTTTTCCTGATTTTATGCAGAAGACTACTCTGGTCTAAAGAAGATAAAAGTTATAAAGTGCTTGACAGTTAACCTGTCCCCCTTTCAGGCTGATTCAATTATCAACGTGCATCATACATTATAGTAGATATAAATTTTTCTGAAATCAGGAAAGCTTCCAATCAGCTACACATTTGGGATATTTCTCTGGTTTGCTAGAGGCATCTGACAGGAATAGTCTTTAAGAATTATAAATTGTGTAAACACCAGTTCATACTATTAAGGGAAACAGTAACTTCTCTGTAGTTAAAATTTTATCCAGCACTAAAAGCAAAGTTCTGTTTTAGCTGCCATAACATTTTATTTTAATAATTGATGATCCTGAATAATACAGTATTTACACTAGTAGCATTTGTTCCCACAAAGTTTGAAGAAACTCATATTTTGAGTAAGGCATTACAAAATGTCTCTATTCTCAAATGATTGTTTACATCTAGCTAAAAAAAAATCCATCAATTCGTTACCTGCACACAGTGCATGTTTTTTAAATTTGAGTCTGATAATTTGATGTTGCAATTAAACATAATGAATCTTATACACATTTGTGTCAGATTAAACTTCATTTTCATACAGCCCTTTTTTTTTCTTCCATACTCCATTGTAGCTTCAAATTCCCAGAAGACATAGTCTGTAAGTGATATGAAATAACACTTTTCAGAGAACAGAAGCGTTAGCAGCCAAGAAAAAGTTGGCAACAAAGTAATTGATAATGGATCTACAATTCCCTAGGAAAGTCCATCCTTGGACAGTCATATAAAGAAAGAATTGTCAAATTAGTCATGAAATGAGTCACTCTAAACTATTGCAATTACTTGGATAAAACGAGAGTTGAATCAACAATGTTACCAGGCTGCCTGCCCAACTACACTATAACTCCCTGTCACTCTCTTAAAAGACAAAGACACCTCAAGGATAGGCTGAACAAATCCAGAAAGTTACCAGAAATTCCAGGGGAAGATGGGGACATGCAATGGCCCTTAAACCGTTCACTGGTAGAATGAGGCTTATGCAGTTTGTGATGGCCCTGAGTGTACGCCCAGGATGTGGCATGGCCATTGAGATGGTCATGGGTTAATCTGAAGTGTATGCTGCTAACACAGCTAGTGTTAGTGTTTTCCACACCATTAAGGAAGGTCTGACCTCTGTCGGAAACTATTACTCATGAAATGTGGTCGTTTGTGGAAAGCAAGTTCTGTCCTATCTGTTGAAAATACCTATTACATCAATGCCTGTTGTTCCAGAGAAATGAAACTCAGAAGGTCCCTTTCTGTCCCATTTGCATCTATGGAAAAAAATATTTTTAGATAAGGAGTCAGCATTAAAGAAAAGTTATCTTGGAAATAATCTGTAGCTCATTAGTAAAGTTGCTGGGGTGTGGCACGAAATTTACCTTTTTGCTTGCTATGAAAAATGTGCTAGTTGATATAGTCAATGTAAGATTTATGATATCCTTAGCTATTCATTACTTTATAACAGTTTTGTAAATAATAAGGTACTATCTTATAAAGAGCAAACAGCTCACAAATTAAAATTATATTTTAATTAATATTCTAATAGAATAATTAAGCACTTTAAAGGTAAGCCAAGTTAAACAGCCAGAAGTGTGTTTGCAGCCCAGAAGGCAAACCACATCCTGGTCTGCATCAAAAGACGTGTGGCCAGCACGGCAAGGGAGGTGATTCTGACCTTCTGCTCTGCTCTTGTGAGACTCGGCCTGGAGTACTGTGTCCAGCTTTGGAGCCCCCAACATAAGAAGGACATGGGCCTGTTGGAAAGATGTCCACAGGAGGGACACAAAGATGATGAGAAGGCTGGAGCACCTCTGCTATGAAGACAGGCTGAGAGAGTTGGGATTGCTCAGCCTGGAGAAGAGAAAGCTCCCGAGAGACCTTATTGTAGCATTTCAATACTTAAAAAGGGGCTTATGAGAAAGATGGAGAGACTTTTTTTATCATGGCTTGCAGTGGCACGACTAGGGGTAATGGTTTCAAACTGAAAAAGGGTAGATTTATATTGGACATAAGGAAGAAATTTTTTACGATGTGGGTGGTGAGATACTGGAATGGGTTGTTCAGAGAAGTTTTGGGTGCTCCTTTCTGGGAGGTGTCGAAGGCCAGGTTGGATGGGGCTTTGAGCAACCTGATCTAGTGAAACATGTCCCTGCTCATGACAGGGTGGTTGGACCCTTTCAACTCAAAACACCTTGTGATTCTATGATTCTGTGATAAGTTACGATACATCAGGAGTGTGAATATTTGAGCTTGGCTGCTCTAGTACACATATCTGAGGCAGTTTTAAATTATATGGGTACATTACTTCTTTTAAGCAGTGTCCCTGTTTCATGAAATGTACAGAATAAATAAATCTATGTAATAACTATTCTAATATTTCATATTCTCATCATCTTACTTAAAAAAACGGTTTCATGACTCACTGTGTGAAATTGAAACCATGCTTTGAAGGCATGTGGAACTTCATGTGTTCAAAGCACAGATCTAATTTTTTACATAATTTTGAATGAAGAAGCTTGCTAATACTATTACAAACCAGACCTGGGGCCACCAGTGAAGAACAAAAAAAAAGCACAAACCATGAAGCTCATGATAATTGTTGACAAATGTATCTCAGAAGTGACAGGACAGAATCCACTTTGAAGGTGTTTTCAAACGGTTGAGAAAAGTTGAAAACTTTCTCCCTCTTGGAACCATGAAAAATGGTCTTTGCCTTATGTGACAGAGTGCTATTGTAATATTTTATTTCTAAAACCGTATTTTCTATCCCCAGTAAGATTCTTAAAGTTCACTGCATACACTTGTTTCTGGGAGACTTTCAGGAACATGTAGACTTATTAATACTTTATGATTCATTTATATCGTGGAAGTTAATTAGTATGAGATTCAGAATAACCTCAAAAAACATACTAATAAAGGTTTTACTAATAAAAAGTCTACAGCTGATGCACTATTGTTTTAAAAGTTTTTTTTTTAGGACTTGTTATAAAAACTTCATAGAATTTGCTGGGGAAAAAAAAGCCATTATGAAACTTAAAATATAAAGTTGTAAACATAATAAACTTGTTCTGTACTTTGTATTAACCACTGCATTACCACTCTACAATGTGCATTTTGTGAAGTCTCAAAAAATTATTTATAATTAGAACATATATATCAAATATTTTGAAAAAGTTCTCCCTGGGAGTTTTTCAAGTGACATTTGCTAATACTGTCAGCAGTCTTGTTATAAGGAGAAAAAGAAAATTTCAGAAGACACTCTGAAGTAATTTCACAAGTATTCCATGTAGATTTTCAGAATTAAGCAGGGGTTTGCATGTAATAGCAGAAACTCCTTGGAAATTTGAGGTCAAGAAAAGTAATAACAAAATAAGGATTTCAAGAAGTGAAGAAAAGCTAGAACCTTTTCAAGGTGTATTTTAAGTTTTGCAGTAATTTCTTCACCTAGACAAGAATAAAAAAAATTAAACAAAAAAAAAAAAGAAAAAAATTGTAACTGCTATGCAGTAAGAACGACTAGATAATTTAAATCCAGATAAAATGTTCATAAGCGGTTGGCTTCAGTTCGAGAAAAAGAGAATGGCAGTAAGTCTGGAGGAAAGCTAGTAAGGGTAATGAAATTAAAGTACATATGTATAAAAATAAAGATATCTAATTACTGCAACATAGAAAAATAGTAACATGGATGTAAGAAAAAATAGTAGAATTTAGTCTATTCCAGAATAACCAACTTTCTCCCTCTTGCCTGCAACAAGGTGCCTGACCTGATTTTCTAGACAAAAAGAGTTGGGTAGATTTGTTAAGTTCAGGCTCAGAGTAATTGATGTGGAACCACATGAAACACCATTAATGAAGCTAGAGGTAGATTAACGTAGAAGGAACTTGTTGAGAGACTAAGGAGGACCATGAAGGCAGATAAAAAGGAGAACATTAGAAAGGCGGGTTGCTAACCTTAGCTTCACCAAGTAGTGAGCTTTGGATATACTAGTGATTTATATCTCATCAAAATGTGATGTTGCCATAAAGAAATAGATGTACTTCTAGGGAAATATTTATGACACTGAACAAGATCCATGTCAGACTCGTCTGAAAATAACCCTGGCCACCAGTGTTCAAGAAATAAGTTGAAACCAGAAAAGGTTTGATAAAATATCTGTAGAGTTGTTAGGGTAAAGGATGCAGCCTTGAGCAAAGATCAGTCCAGGTAGGCTGTTTAGCCTAGCAAAACAAAAGTTAAATAATGCTATGACTGCAGTCTATAAATACATTGGAGGTCACCTGTAGACCAGAAGAGGAGCTTTTTATGCCAAACTTTGCTATATAGGATTAAATGGATGTATGCTAGCCATGAATATATTCTGACTATGACTATGAATACATTCAGAATACAAACCAAATTTCTGAACATCTTTCCAACAGAACAATGGAGAAATGTGTGTGCCAGAAACACTGATAATCTTAAATGTTTCAAAATAAACAGGTGTGATAGTCCTTAGCATTAGACACCTCAAACAAAAAATCTGGGTTGTTGTGTGTTTTCTGAAGCAGCAAATTCATGTTAATCAGTGGCTGAGCCTAAAGTTATAATCTCTGTTAGGAAACTGGACTTATTGTTTAAAGCTCCTTGCCACATCTGTTTAGAAACATGGCTTCAGCAACAGATTCGAATTACAGCTGTTCAGCTCAGACAACAGGCAAAGCAAGCCTGAGATATCTATAAAAATCACATAGCTGTGAACTCTGTTAGTTCAGAATCCATTTTCATTAAGCATTGCCAGAGCTAAGTAATAAAGAGTGAGTCAATCTGTCCCCACCAATACACATATTGCTTCCCTTGTTCTTTAAAGTCATAGCAGCTTTATGAAATTCTCCTTATTTGTATGTCAAATCGCATGACTCTCTGTGAGTACTTTCACTCTCTTCCTTTCTTCCCTGGATCAAACACCTTTCTGCTACACACACCAGGTGAACTTGCTTCTACACGACAGACTTATATTTAGTTTCCTCCAACATGGCCAAAGCTTTCTTTGCACCTCAGTGATGGAAGGACCAACACCTCCTGCGTGCATTGCATCTGCTCCATCCTGCGCTCTTGTGTGGTGCTCCCCTTTCTCTCTTCTGCCTTCACAATGCTGTAGAATTTATGGTAATAGCCAAATGATTCTGTATAAAGCACACACTTTCTCTTGTATGTATGCAGTACTCTTAAAATCACAGAAACTTCAGTATGCTATCACAAGTTACAGTTAAAATACATTTATACAAGCAATATAACATAGTCACCTCAGAAAAAAATGTACTGTTTTGGCATTAAAAGCATTAAATTCTTTGATAACTTATCTTGGAGATATATTTAATTTAAGTTAAGGAAAACAGAAATTATACTTAAGATTGACAATTTTAAAAGTGAATTAATTATCTAGGGTATAAGACCCTTGAATTTCAATAGGAATCGTCAACTTTTCACAAGCTCCTTCAAAAATTATACAATAATATTTTAATTTTTAAATTACTCTATATTTTAGGGAAATAACCACTTAGGTCACTGAAGATCTCTTCACTGTCAGAGGTTTTTAAGGATGAAGCATTAGCAACAGCATGCACTGAAAATATATTATGATTATTTTTGGCAATTATGTCATGTCATGATTTTTAGTAAGTAATCTTCACCTTCTTCAAGGCTATCTATATATTAAGCTTTGTAATAGCAAATAATTTTTTATAACATTTCTTGTTAAGGGTTAATAATAGTATTATTTTTATTATTGATAGTCTTTTACAACAGACTGAAAAATTATTACGTATTCCAGCTACATCTACTTAAATCTTGTCAATGTAAACAGAAAGTTATAAATGAAGCCATAGTTTCAGAGGAAAATATTATGTATGTTTGTGAAATTCAATTTGTTGGTTTTTTTTTTCCAAAGCAGTAAGGAAAATCCAAGCTCAATGTTTACTAAAATGGATGTTTTTCACCTTCCTGGTGAAAGGAAAGATTTTGGTCTTCCTGACCCCTAAGACATAGCTATGCTAACCATTTCCATGGTTCAGAAGAGGCCCAGGATACACTTTGCTTAATACTCTTGGTTTATCAGTTAGACTAGGATTAAAAAGACTTTGTTTATACAAAATTGAAAAAAAAAGCAAAGTAAAATAAGATAACACACTGGTTTGGAAATTCTTATTTTTCTTACAAATAACCTAGTGAATTATTCTCTGGCACATTAATTAACAGTTGCACAATATTTCTAAAGGTCCTTATGAATATCAATAAACAGCAAAATTATTTTTAACATCAGAGAAACAAACAATGTTTTTTCGTAGCTGTCAAATTGCCTTGTAGAAGTGAAAGCATCGCTAATGTGCTTGAAACTTTTGTTATTGTTATTATTAGTGTTATAAGGCAACACGGAAAAACACATAACTCTTAGAAATACATCATCTAAGCTGGTCAGCAAAATTTAGGTCAAATCAGTAAATGAGTCTCCACCTTTCATTATACCCTTCCAGAGGTTTCTGATAGAACACAAAATATATTGCCATGTTACCTAGGACTGACAGTTAATATTATTTCCAAGGCTGATTTTACATTAGTGGTAAATGGAGGATAGATAGAGTTACGTTTCAGTGTGATGTGAAGTCTGAGTGTTTGTGCTGACTGGGATCTTTTGACGATTTTGTATTGTTACCTGAATTAGAAGCCTAAAAATTTTAATCTATTTTTCAGTCTATTATTACTGTTTCCATCAAACTGGAAAGGTTTCTCCAGCTGTCAGAGCTTCTAATTGAATGCTGCCTGAGAATCACTAAAAGTATCCTGGACATTTTCAAAAGAACAAAATAAGACTTTATCTCCCTAATGGTAAACACTGAACAATGCAAAGGAAGGTATAAAACATAGCACAAACCTCCACAGTCACACACAACTGGGGGGGAAATTTCGTCTTAATGTCTACCTGACAACCAGTTACTGCTCTGAAACAGGTTAACTAATAAAATTTCTTCACTAATATTTCAGCTGATGTCCAATAATCATAAAATCATAGAATCATAGAATGGTTAGAGTTGGAAGGGATCTTAAAGATCATGTCATTCCAATCCCCCTGCCCTGGGCAGGGACACGTCCCACCAGCCCAGGTTGCTCCAAGCCCCGTCCAACCTGGCCCTTGAACCCCTCCAGGGATGGGGCATCCACAGCTTCTCTGGGCAACCTGGGCCAGGGGCTCACCACCCTCACAGCCAAGAATTTCTTCCTAGTATCTAATGGCTATCTAATGCCTATTGATTTCCCAAAAGAAAAGTAAAAACTAAATATAGCTGCCACTTTTCAGTAGCAGACTGCTTCATCACATTGTCCAGGTTTGCTAGAGCTGTTAATGGAGATTTTTCTCTTGTGTGAGGAAGGTCGTGATTTGTAAATTCTCCAATGCAATAATTACTGAAGGCAAATAGGATTTCGCATGGGATAACGAAAGCAGAAAAGCCGGGGGGTGAGGGGGGGGTGGGGGAGGGTTGAAGGAAGTACCCCAAAAGGTACATCCATGTTAGCTTTTCTGAAGTATCTGCTGACCATATTGTAGCCCATGTTGCAGAGCAGTCTTGCAGAGTGTGCATTCCTTTGGATGAAACTCCATGAAAATGCTGTCCATAATGCAACCAGTTCACTAAGCAAGACTTGAGCTTGTTAAAGTAAACCCCGAGATGTTCACTACCAGGACATTTGTTCCTCCATACCAACTTGTTTGCTTTGCAGGCGTGTTTTCATCAGGCACCGTCTTGCTAATAGAGACACAGCCAGTATAGGCAACTAGAAGGTCTAGACTCTAGTCTATCACAGATGTAACCTGAGTCAAATCATTCAGGTAAAGCTGTTTTTCTTCTTTTGAAGTACACCGCAAATACATGCTAGATGGTATAGGAGAAACATAATCAACCACAATGAAGCGGGGGGAGGGGGGAAGGAAAGAAACTGAACATTTATTACAGGACCAAACAAGAACAACAATAAATAAAAAAAATCCCTGAGGAGAACAGTAGCACCACTTATTTTAGGGCACTGTTGGGTTTTTTTTCAGTTATTTAGAGTTTTTAGTTCTCTCCAACGTTGTCAAAACCACTTACCAGGATCCTGTCTTCAAATTCACAGCACTTGTCACATCCCCAGCCCAAATATGAAATTTTAAACACATTAGGCTTCTGTCTGTTCTTGTGTAAGAGAAAGTTTTCTAGCTCCATTTGTCACATTCAATAACCATAGCCTAGAAAACGGAGAAAACAAGAAGTCCTGTCTGAAGGCATCATCCTGATGAGGTTAACCAGAAACAAGTGAGTCAGCAATATGAGACACACAGACTGATCATGCATACCTGGGCAATTAGAGACCAGACAATCAGTGACTGGAAATCAGTACAAACGCAATAGGTAGAAAGGCACGATCAAGAGAATTTTCTCTATAAACTTTACAACAATATTTCATTCTGAGATTTTACATGATTTTTACTGAAATCAAAACAATATCTTCACTGAGGTCAAAAGGTTTTGCACTTGATCGGGAATGGTGCTTAGGGCAAGAAAGGTTGTCTGTATATATGTGCGCTTTTCTGTGTATATGTGTGTGTGTGTGTGCATGCACACTTCCACATATGTGTGTGCACGTGTATGTATGTCTATTTGGAATTAGTAAAGAATTAAAATGGATTTGGAAATAAAATCTGGAGAATGAGGTGCCAAAGGACAAAACTCCTTTTTTTTGCAGAGATCATAGAAAGTCATTTAATAACATTCTAGTATTAAGCTCTCTCTTTTTCTACAGATATAGTTCAAAATATATGAAGAAACCTATGCGCTTAGCACAGTATTGACTTTGGGTTTAGCTTAACATCTTGAATGAAAATAATTGTCATAGTCCTTTTTAAGAAATCGTGTTCTCTAATTTTGGACATATCGTAGAATCACAGAATATTTTGAGTTGGAAGGGACTTTTAAAGATCTTTTAAAGACTTTTTAAAGACTTTTAAAGAATGCTAACGAAGACCACACTAAGAAATGTTTGATATATAATTGGCACCAACCTCTGTACCATTGTCTGGGTCATACTGATAAAAGTTTAAATTGATAGAAGTTAGGTCATTTTGTCTATAAATACACCTGAAATTTCATGACCTTGCGGAATTTCGTATGATGGAATTCTTGAAACACAAACTTTAACACTTTTGCACAATATTAAAAAATCAGATGGGCAATAGCATTTAAAGACAAAACAAGCTGCCAAACTAATTTAAGTCACATTAGTAGACTCCCACATCTCATGTTTGATGCAATCTGTTTTGCATTCTTTAGCTGCCAGAACTTTTCATTTTAGCAAGTAAATGATTATAATTTAGAGACATCAGTAACATTCCAGTGCAGCCTATGGGTTAATACACTTTGCTTTAAACAAGTACAAAGCATTGTCTCAGCATTTTTATGCTTCAAATTTTTATTTTTGATCCATGGACTACACTAGAAACTCAGCTGGGAAAGCCCTTTGTACTGATTATGTGAGTGACTGCTGCATTTGCTGCTCAGTCAAGCACTAGAATGTACACCCTTAAAGCAGATTCATCAAAACTGTGATTATTCAGTCCACCAAGGTGCAGAAAAGAGAGCAAGAAAAAAATGTGTGGGAGAGATCTCAACTGGAGTAAATAGTATTCCAGACTTCTGTATTAGAAAGCAATTTCAGCAGGATAAATTCAGGACAAACCATAGGACATATCTAACCTCATCTGGTAAAACAGAAGTATTTCATTATTGTGCTTCTGCAAAAAGAATCTTACAGTCTAACTATAAACAAAATATTTTTTTCTGTAAAACAGACTTCTTAGCACTCCCCACACCCTAGTTAAATAAATCATTAAATGCCATTTGTTTTGAAAGGAAAAAAGGTACTCCAATGCTTTATGACAATATGACTGTAAGGATTTTTCTGTTTAAAATAACTGATTTTGCATGCTCAATCCCACTGAACATTATAACTTGTTCTACATTAAAAGATTCAGTTTCTAAAGTGTTAAAGATTCAAAGTTTCAGACAACAGGTGAATGAGGAGAGTTGCTACCTTTGTTTTTAGCATATGGTAGAAACTTAGAGCAGGTAAAAGAGAAGTTTGAAGAGTAACAGGTTTCTGTGGATAATAAATTAAAAAAAAAAAATGTTTGAAAACTCCATGACAATGATTGCATTTGTGCATATGGTGTACTCAGCTGTATGGATATCAGAATAATTTCAGCACCAAAACAGACTTCTCCTGAATCTTCTTTCAGACAGATTGCTGCTGCTAGAGATACATCAAGAGTACTATAAACATCAAGAATTACAGATTATACAGTCAAAGTTGTGATTGGCAGGAACTACCTGCAATTTTAATACAGGTTTTAAATTCATCTTAAGTGTTGGAATACTCTAGGTTTAAAATATCTAAATCCTACTTTTCGGTGCAGAGGAAGAGTGTTCTTGAAAATCATGTTAAGATAAAGCAGCACTCTTCATTAATTTACACATTTACAAAAATTTAAATAGTTTTACAGCATGGTCTATAATTAAGAGCTTCAGAAGCCTATTTTCTCAGTTGAGGGGCAACGTCTGAAGATGGAACACCAAACTGGGATGGAAAGAAGATAGTTATATTTAATTTAACTGTGGTAACAACTGCAGCTTCTGGAAGGACCAGAGCATATACTGAGTGGTTTCCAGATGCTGTAGGTGTGGTACAGCGTGACAGAACTTGGCACAAGACCTACCTCAAGTCAAGAACCTCTCAGCTGAGTTAGTCTACATTAGTGAGTCTCCACTTTCTGTTGCAACTACTTTCTCTGCTAAGCCTTTGTCCAGGCAAAGTAAGAAAAACAGACCTAACTTCAGATATATCTTTCCAGAAATTGATATCTCATTGGACAGTTTAAATATATAAAAATATGCACCCTTATTTTGCATGGGAGTTGGAAACCCATAGGCAATCCTGTGTCTAGACTAAACATGTGTTTAATTACTCAAAAATAACAACAAATGAAGCTGAAAATAATTGTTTTAATCTGAAACACAGGATTATTAAGAGTGACAACAAGCTCTGATGGATTTATATTCTTGTCAGATGTATCTCCCTAATGAGTTTCTGAAACTGCCTACTAACATGTCATGATACAAAGAAATGTCAAACAGCCAAGATGATGAACCAATCAGAGAAGGAAAAAAACTTATTTTTCCACCCTCAAAACAGATCGGTCACTCAACTGAAAGATTGATTCAAAGCACTAAAGACAGTTATTTAAGATTCACCCTAATATAAGAAAGAGCAGATGTCTCCTTTGTCGAAACAACCATGCCATGGGAAAAATTCATCAGTTGAGAGCTGTAAATCAGCATCTCTAGCTGTAAAATGTAATGTAAGAGGTAAAATTGTGATTTGGCTGATTATTTAGGAAATTCTACTAGACATCAGTTAAGTATATTTACAGACAAAGTTATAATGTTCTAGTGTTGTTAAAGCATGAATTAACTTTCTCTAGAACATGACTCTTCTTGACTGGCTCCAAAATTCTGGTAGGTTACTCATTAACTGCAGAAAGAGGTATTTCTTACTCTGTGGTTTTTTGTCTATCAAATAAAAATGATCTGGCTGACAGAAAATGCCTCTGTGCAAGCCAGAAAATCTGCAACTCTTTAAATCAATGGGAATTTTACCCATATGAACAAGATTTCACTCTAAATGCACATTCTGGTCACCTCTAAAATGCTCTCAGCCTTGGATGCCCAGCACGCAGAGGGACCTCCTCCTGTATCAAAATAATATAGGAAGTTTAAAAAGAAATCTGATTCTTATATTGGTTGAACACAAATGTGATTTAATCTTGTTTCTTCTCCCCTTTTCTTATCTACAGCTAGAACCATCTGTGAAGCACCTGATATATTCCATGTACGGCAGAGTTTTGTATTACTTTGACCTTTTCAATATTCTGTACTTTTATTGGTTAAGCTGTTCTGTGGTTTCCCTACAGGTTAGCTGCCTGCAAGTAGCTGAGGAGGAAAGCTGGCAAGGAGCAGCCTATAGTATTTGTGAACACTGAAAAGGTCAAAGCTGTATAGACCACTCTTAAGCCCTGGAGAATATAGAAGGCAACAAAATCCTCCCGCTTTACTCATCTGGTAAATGTTGTGATGTGAACAGAAAATGCTATCACATTAGTATCTTATGGCGATCATGAAGACCATCACAAATAGTTCTAAATATTCCTTCTGTGGTTACAATTGTGTGATCTTTTTGCTTCTGTGATTCATTGCACCTGATGAGCAGCTGTGTAAAATGCCTGGTAGAAAAATCAAACCAAAGTGCTGGGTAATTAATACTGGCTTAACCTGCATGAATATTTTAAAGAGCAGTTTTCAAAGGGTCAAATAAATTGGCATTCTTTAAAATGTGTTAGTAATGTTATTATATCAATATTCTTTACAGAAAAATACTTAAAGGATAGTACCCTCTTACTGAATCAGTCCTGTGCTGCTATCTAGGATATTGTCATCGTTTCTTTATTTCTTTTTCATGAAGGGAAAGAACAATATTTTTACCAATGTTGCACTTTCCTGTAAGTCTTAAGTGTCTTGGTTTCCTCTTGTAGTACTGGAAGTGTGTCCTATTTTAAAATAGTCTCATTCTATATAGTATTTTATGATAATTCACAGTGCAATATTGTAGCTAAAAACATCCCGCTACACGTAGCTTTATAACTTTTTACTTTCATCAAAGCACAGTTACAGGAAATGTGGATACAAGAGTTCCCAAGAGTCATAAATATTACAGCTAATCCAGACCCTGACTGGATAGGCTGCATATCTATGAAACAGTAACAATACAATATTTCTTAATATCTTGAATTTGAGTCCAAAATTATTTATCAAAAAATATCAAGTACAGTTTCCAATTTCAGATATTAAGTTGAACAAATAAGCATGAAGATGAACAGATTATGCACTATAAACCACTAACAGAAGTAACTCTCAAAGGCCCTGATACATCATAATTAATTTTTAAAGCACTTTATGTTCTTTTCCTACAGGATACCTTGAGATAAAGTGAAAGATGGCACTGGTATTAAAAGGAGGAGCTATTTTTTTTTTCTGTGGTTGAAGAATTTAACGTGACCTGTCAGCCTAGTTACGGAGAGACAATTTTACAGTTGGTGGCAACAGGTGTCTGTTTTCGGATGCATGCTACTTGCTAATAAGTAGGGGAGGATAAGACTAGTGAACATACGTTACTGAGTTTATGGCGACAACAAAACATGGAGAATTCGGTGTGGATAGAAATGGTGAGAGGTTTAGCTTATTTTGCTTGTACAACAAATGCTTACTGGTGATATGGATTCAGGTCTTATTCACAAATAGACATGAGTTATTGATTTCACACTGGTTTGTTTCTTAAGAGAAGTAAAACATAGTGCAAAGCAACCTGTTCTACTGGCAGTATCTGGGCAGGGGTAGAAGTGTCAAAACATTTTCACAATAAGCAACAGCAAATGCCTGAGTAAGGTGAGGAGATGTTAGTGAACTCTGCACAAAGAAATGTCCTGAGCAGGTCCAACAACCATCTTCATGAATAGTCGCACAAAACACTTATATGCAGCTTAAACAATTATAAAAGCAGTGGGTAGCTGGTTTGGCAGGGTTGCTGATGAAAACATTTACTCCAGGATTAATAAACGTAATCCATCCAAACAAGAAAACCAACATTATACTTCCAGTCCGATTTTCAGTTTCAGAGTACCTCTAGAGTTTAAGTTATCACTAATTCATAACTATTCAAAGTCAGGGTGGGGGGCAGAAATTGTTAGTTCAATTTCTTCAGGCAAATATGAGGGACACTGTTGTGGATGTTTATTACAGGCCACCTGAGATCAGGATGGAGAAGCTGATGAGGCTTTCTACAGAAAGCTGAAGGTAGCCTCGCAATCGCAGGCCTTGGTTCTCATGGGGGACTTCAATCACCCCAATATCTGCTGGGAAGACCACGCAGCCAGGCACGCACAGTCCAGGAGGCTCCTCCAGTGCATTGATGACAACTTTTTGACACAGGTGGTGCAGGAGCCAACAAGGAAGGGAGCACTGCTGGACCTGGTACTGACAAACACAGAGGGACTGGTGGAGGACACTAAGACTGGGGACACCCTAGGTTGTAGTGATCATGAAATGATGGAGTTCAGGATCATGGGTACTATGCACAAAACACCAAGAAGTAAAATTACAGCCTTGGATTTCAGGAGGGCTAACTTCGACCTCTTCAAGAAACTGCCTGGAGAGATCCCGTGGGCTAAGGCTCTGGAAGGCAAAGGGGCTCAAGAAAGCTGATTGGTATTCAAAGACCACTTCCTCCTAGCTCAGGATCAGTGCATCCCTATGAGAAAAGAATGGGCCAAGGGAGGCAGGAGACCTGCATGGTTGAGCAGGAAGCTTCTGAAAAAGCTCAAGTGGAAGAAGGAAGTTTACAATAAGTGGAAGAAGGGACTGATCCCTTGGGAGGATTACAAGAATGCTGCCAGAGGGTGCAGGGATGAAAAAAGGAAAGCCAAGGCCGCCTTGAAATTAAATCTGGCGAGGGATGGCAAGGTCAACAGGAAGGGCTTCTACAAGTATATTGGAATCAAAAGGAAGACCAGAGAAGCTGTGGGCCCACTGTTGAATGAAACAGGAGCCATGGTGACGGAGGATGCGGATAAGGCGGAGTTACTAAATGCCTTCTTTGCTTTGGTCTTTACTGCTCGGCCCAGCCCTCAGGAGTCCCAGGCATTGGGGGAAGTAACGGGGAAAGAAGAAGACTTCCCCTGGGTTGAGGAGGATTGAGTGAGGGACCAATTAGGTCAATTAGATATTCACAAGTCCATGGGCCCTGATGGGATGCACCCGAGAGTGCTGAGGGAGCTGGTGAAAGTCATTGCTGGGCCGCTCTCCATCATCTTTGAAAGGTCCTGGAGAACAAGCGAGGTGCCTTAGGAAGCTTAGGAAGAGTGGGCTTGATGAATGGACAGTAAGGTGGATAGATAACTGGTTGAAAGACAGAGCTCAGAGGGTCCTGATTAGGGGCACAGAGTCTAGTTGGAGGTCAAAGACGAGTGGTGTTCCCCAGGGGTCAGTACTGGGTCCACTCCTCTTCAATATATTCATCAATGACCTGGATGAGGGGATAGAGTGTACCCTCAGCAAATTTGCTGATGACACAAAGCTGGCGCGGGTGGCTGACACACTGGAAGGCTGTGCCGCCACACAGAGAGACCTGGACAGACTGCAGAGATGCACAAAGAGGAACCTTATGAAATTCAATAAGGGCAAGTCTAGGGTGCTGCACCTGGGGAGGAATAACCCCATGCACCAGGACAGGTTGGGGCTGACCTGCTGGAGAGCAGCTCGGTGGAAAGAGACCTGGGAGTCCTGGGGGAAAACAGGATGACCATGAGCCAGCAATGTGCCCTCGTGGCCAAGAAGGCCAATGGCATGCTGGGGTGCATCAAGAAGAGTGTGGCCAGCAGGTGGAGGGAGGTCATCCTCCCTCTCTGCTCTGCCTTGGTGAGGCCGCACCTGGAGTACTGTGTCCAGTTCTGGGCTCCCTGGTTCAAGAAGGACAGGGAACTGCTGGAGAGGGTGCAGCAAAGGGCTACCAAGATGCTGAGGGGACTGGAACACCCCTCTTATGAAGAAAGGCTGAGGGATTTGGGTCTCCTCAGTCTGGAAAAAAGATGACTGAGAGGGGATCTTATCAACACTTATAAATTCTTAAAGGGTGGGTGTCAGGAGGATGGGGCCAGGCTCTTTTCAGTGGTGCCCAGTGACAGAACAAGAGGTAACGGGCACAAACTTGAGCATCAGAAGTTCCACCTAAACATGAGGAGGAACTTGTTTACTTTGAGCGTGGCAGAGCCCTGGCACAGGCTGCCCAGAGAGATGGTGGAGTCTCCAATTCTGGAGACATTCAAAACCTGCCTGGACATGTTCCTGTGCAACCTGCTCTGGGTGACCCTGCTCTGGCAGGGGGTTGGACTGGGTGATCTCCAGAGGTCCCTTCCAACCCTATGATTCTATGATGCTATGATTCTTCAAGAAACTGACCAAGCATGGCCTCATCTGACACCTCTTGCCTGGGTAGCTGTTGTGCAAATGAGGATTCATGCAATTTGATCTTCTAAGCTGACTATCATCCAGGGAAAGACAAATGAAGTGCCAAGTTTTAAAGAGAGAAATTGAAAACAATCTCTGGGTTAGATTTTACAAGGTCTAGAAACATTATTTAGGATGTTGAAAATGAATTTTACTATATTTCTCTCTATACACCCTCTGATCAAGCTCTGTATTGGTGAATT
The DNA here is from genome assembly GCF_028500815.1 of Rissa tridactyla. Lineage (NCBI taxonomy): Eukaryota > Metazoa > Chordata > Aves > Charadriiformes > Laridae > Rissa > Rissa tridactyla. Next base: position 7,259,623 of record NC_071497.1, read on the forward strand.
TTCATTTACAATTGACCAACATGCCCAATATGGTTCTTGTATATACACATATATAAAGGCCTGGAACCAAAAAGGAAAGGTTAACTAAAAGGTCTGACATACCAGTTTTTTCTGCAATTCGTTGCCTGAATAAAACTAGAAGGAGTTCAGGGGACCAAAGGGTCAGGGTAGGAGGAAGAAGACTTATTTCGATAGGCATAGAAATATTTTTTCTTTTCAAACATTATTTTAATACTGTTGTAAAGTTCCTATCACTTATAAACCCAAAATATAATCTTATGTGGCTGGAAAATAATGTTATTCCTAACAAGAAATAAACCATAACCATCCCCAATAATTAACCAGGAAGTCTTTCAGTAATGGAAAACATCAAAAGTCTTATCACTTGGGATGAAACTGATCGATTGACTCATTTGACCTCATTCAAAGGCCTTACATTGGGGGAAACCCTGGAACTGCACCAACCAACTATCCAATTAGGAACAGAGCAGAAATTTAAAAGCTTTGACAGTCAATATACCTAAAGGCAAAAGTCAAAGGGGGTTGAAACTGGCAGGTTTCTGCATCTAGGAAGCCAGGAATTATTTGTAGAGCCAGGTATACATATAAACTGTTTTTGAATATATTCTCTGCCCAATGATTTTGTTCAGAAAAAATAAATCCTTCAATTTGTGCAAGCTGTCACACAGACTTTGACATTGTCATGGTGTTTCAGAAAATAGTGTAAGTATTGACAGAAATTGTATCCTGCAGAGAGCATGGAGGAATTCAGGGCTTACTGGAGAGCTTGAGGGGGCCTTTAAGGGATGATTTCAAGAAGAAATGTGTTTACCAGAGTAGTAAATGGGTTAATACACTTTGTTAATACAGTACAAAGCATTGGTGCTCTCTCTCACCATTTTTATGAAATTAAACTTTCATCAGGATGGCTCAGACAATGGTACAGAGGCTGGTGTCAATTACATATCAAATATTTTTTAGCATGGACTTCTTCATACCAAACTAACCACGTAAAGTCTATTATAAATACAATGCTTTCTCATTTTATCTTCACTTACTGTAATTCAGTGAACTTACAGTGACTTCCCAAAACCTTCTTTTACTTTATTCTACCATTTCATTCCTCGGGTACAGATAAGAGCTACATGTTAATCACAAGAAGTAAATAAGATAGGCTTATTGACAGGATTGCTTTACTTAAGGTATCATGAAAGTTTCTAATAGCACAAAAGTAGAAATACTATATTCACTTTCCTTTACTCCCTTTCCTCATAATTCAGAAACGTTCTTTGTTTAAAAGCATTTTTCTGAGGTTCTTGGGATCCTTTTTTCATGGAAATCTTTCCATGAGTTTAAAAATAAGAAGTGTTTTCCTAGCTCCTCAGAGCTAGCTTTTTCAGGACAGGCCTTTACTCATTCCCCCTGCTACAAAATCACAATCCCACAAGCCTTATAATTTGTACTCTATTTCTCAATTTTCTCCTGACAGTCCTAGCATGACGCAAAAACTCCAGTCTCTAAGTAATGCTGGTAAAAGACAAATTTTAGCACCAATTGTTGAGGGACTTCTTAGATATAAAATGTATTCCCAATAAAGAATGCCACTGGCAAGATTATGCTTACTTAACCTTGGATAAAGCATAGGAAAAGTCCACTGATCATGGTAAGAATACAATTTTAGAAACAGAGCAGATGAATATGTTTTCTATAAACAATATGATGTATTCTTTTCTTACTAATATAAAATTATAGCAACAGAGCCAAAGAATGTATGAAATATGTAGTGCAGTTACTACAAAAGAGTAGTAACATCTGTGTTAGGGTATGCAAACAGGTTTGCATAGCTGCTATGAGACATGGGAAATTTAAATCTAGCAAATAAGAGAAGCCTTTTATACTTGTGCAAAAGGCACAGCTGGAGATGTGAGGGACGGCTGGGGTTTGCAGGTGGTTAAGGGTCAATTATGTGAGACACAGCTAAACTTCCCAGGTAATTGGAGATAAACATTGGTGGCTTTTGGAGAGGTAAATCTCACAAAGCCCACAGCCTCCATGTGTATGTACCAGCGATACCTTACACGGCTGACATGTCTGGCATGGCATGGCATGGCATGGCATGGCACAGCATGGCATGCCATGGCATACAGTAGTACCATAAAAGACTGGTAATGGCATCAGAAATACCAAATCTGAATATAGACATAACAAAGCAAGGACCAACGGGGAAAAAATAATTAGGTGTGGGCTGTTTATTTCGGAGAAGACAAGATTTGAGAAAGGAAGGGGTCAAGCTGTTTGGCTAAGCAAGAAGAACGGTAAAATAGAAAAAGAAGGATAAAAATGGGCAGTTGAGGGTCATTGAGCTGCATGTTCTCTGCTGCATTTGTGCAGGTGGAAGTACAGACACTGATCTGTGTTGATGCGTATCTGCTCCTCTGACCAGGGCTCTGTGGGGCTGGAGGGAGACACACTGTTTTAAACACCAGAAAAGTGGGCCAAAACAGAAGAACATCCCCGCACCCCCAAGTTCACCAGGTCTTGGTTTCCTTCGGCACACAAGTAGAATGATTCATCCTCTGTAAGGCTCACTGCAGGCTCAGCAGAAGACTGGTTTTCAACACAGAGACAAAATCAGCATATAGGTTTCTGCAGTATATCCATATGTATAGGGAGAAGAAGTTTTCATTCTCTCTTTTAAATTACAGTGTATAAAGCAGTACTGGCATTAATCTTCAGGAAGAAGATGAAAACTGTAAACTGCTGTGCCCTTTCCATAACTACAGCACTATTATTAATGATTTAAAAATAACTACACAGTACTCCAAACCTATTGCCTAATGTATCGGAGAAATAACTACATTGCAAAGGAAAAAATGCATTAGTGAAAAAACAAATGTCATATAACAGCCACTTTAAAACCATTTCCAAAGACTTAAAATTAAAACTAAAAATATATATTATTGAAATAGTCTACCTATCTGATAATCTCAGAATGTGAAGCCAATTTTTACTCAAGTAACTTTGCTTAAATTTACCATGACCCTTCTTACCTCTTTTTCATGAAGTAAAAAGAAAGATTATAAAGCGTGCAAAAACATCAGGTTACCTAAACCGCTCATGTAAACTCTAGATGTAAACACAGTGACTTATAAAATATATATATGGTAACTATTGCAGCTATTGTAAATACAGGTATTGAAAAAGAAGGTGCAGTACGTAAGGCAAACAAAAGAGATGCACTGCCATAAATTCATTACTCTTACATTGCCAATGTAAAAGAAAGGAGATTTTAACAATGAAGCTAAACTAATTGAAATCACAAAACTCTATCAGTCAATGGCCACTTAGTGGTATATCACAGATTTTCCTATTTAGGGAAGACTGCTAATAAAATAAACAAGCAAACAAATAAATAAATAACACAAAATACCCAACAATTCAAACGAACAAAAAAAAACCAAACAAGTTCCTGAAACAGAAATTAGAATTATCCATATTATAAGGTAAAATTTTTACAACCTTCAGAACCAAAACGTACAATGCGGAACATGGAAACGTATTTCGATAACCAGCGTATAAAAGTCCTTCATGTCCGAAATAAAACACACACAGAGAAGGTTACTACTCCAAGGTAAGCAATTTAATTAATACAGAATTACAAAAACCTAACACATGGTTATAATTTTGCTAGAGAGCCAAAAGGTTTTTTTTACTGTTCTGATAACCTGAGTGTTCATTTGCACGTCTTTAAATCCATATGGCACAGACATAAGTTATTTTCATAAAGCATTGGAGCATCAGGCTCTTAATTATCTTAGGATTCCTCAGAGTTATGCTTCCCCTCCTACCTCTACGGAGAAAGACATGAAGACAATATAAAGGTAATCAACACTTCAGCTACTTATAAGCCAAACTATGCTCCTTTCACTTTTCCCTTACTGTTTCAGAGTGCAACCCAACTCAGTATTGTAAACAAACCACCTTGCTTATGCTGCCTTATCTTCGATACCCCTATGAAACACATATTTCTTCCTGAAAAGAAAGATTTTCCTTATCCGCATTTGCTATTTTCCATTAAGCAAGAAGGCAGATTAAAAAACCTCCACATTTTTCCTACAGTTCTCTGTAATTTAAACTATAAATGTTATGGCAGCAACACCCAAGAGCTGGTTCAGTATCATAAGCAGAAAACACGGCAGAGAGATCATCAGGACCAAAAAGAAGTAGAAGATGCTCTCTCAATATTAGCAATATCCTTGAGGAGGCAACGAGGGTGTGGTTGCTTCCAAGTTGATAGAGGTGGTCCCTGCCTTCAGGTGAGTGCCTTCTGTCTAGCAAAAATGGCTGGGTTTACAGCTATCTCTTAGTGCAGAACTAAATCCAAGATTTTGTCAACTCTTAAGAACTCTTAAGAACCTGAAACTCCTAAAAGTCCTTCTCATACACACAGGAGAACGAAGAGGATGATTAAGTCCACTCAGATTTGAGCCAGTCTCTCAGATATTTCTCTTCCCATACTGGAAATAGAAATGTAACGTGAACAATGTCTTATTTTAGGCACCCCTGATAAATGCCTAAGATCATGGCAGATTAATCGGGGCCTAAATAATTACCGTCCATCAAGTTTTAATGAATTTCCATCCTTAAAATAAAGAAAAAGCATCCCTCGCCTAGTCATATATCCACCAAGAATGACATCAGTGCACACAGTTCTGCCTTGGAGCAAGAGGATGGACGTAATGACCTTCTGAGGTCCAGGCAAGCCTTATTTCTTATGGTTCTGAAAAATAATAAAATAAAAATTATTTTCTTAGTCTTTGCACGTTTGAATTTGCTGGGATATTGATTTTGTAACAAAATTAGCTCTTTTTCTAAGTTAAGACTGTTACTATTTTTTCAAGACATGGTTGTTTCAGAATTCAAAGTAAATATTTCATCTCTAAAATATGCTGGCAAAGGTGGACATTTCCACTGGAATAACAATGCCTTTCACTCACCTCTCTTTCAGCATGCATTCAAACAGTACATACAGTTTGACTTTAGATTTGCATTGGGAAAATAAACAAGAAAAAAAAAGGTACAAAATATTCAGAAATACAAGCAAGTACTTCTTATGCCTACTCTGTAATTAATCTTAGCATGATACAGTTAGAGTATTGTACTATTGTATTTGGGGCCATTTGGAAAAGCTTAACCAACCCAATATATGATGATCAATATGGGAAATGTATGAAAAAAAAATCAAAATAACAATATAATCATATTGATATAAAAGAATGATTAGTAGAAAATCTGTGTTAGCATAATGGTGAAAAAAAAAAAAAGCATTCAGACCTCCTTTACACTAGAGAGTAGGAAACAATTTTCTTTTCTTTACACAGTTGGAAAGCTTACATTTCCTTTTATTTTCATCAGAGTGCATGACCAACATTTATAAATCAACAGTAAGACAGAAAGGTGGATTATAATTTTAAAATTAAAATGTATTGATTTAATTAGAACCTTTTTACACAAGACCTTTTTTTAGATGTGTGTTTTAAAAAAATACTCTTGGAGTTTTGCAAAATTATTTGGTTTTCTTTTTTAATAATTGGTAGAATGGTGGAATTGCATTACTTAGAGATTTTTAGATCAAGAATTGCTGTATTTTAAAATGGAATTTGTTGAAGACAAAAGCATTTAGCTAAAAAATATTCAAAAGTGGTCATTCTATAGGTGCAGGGCTGTTCTGTCATAAGACTGGGATCTCTTAAAGAAGGTCCTAGAACAGCACAATGAATATAAGGAGGTACAGTGTTTTGTTTTCTACACACAGTTTCTTTATTTAACATGAAAAGTACAGAATCATGTAAACTGAACCAAAATACTATGTGAATGGCCTGTAAGAAATCTTTGATCTTTTTGTCTTGTACAAAATACACAGTTTTTTTCTGTTTTTCTTCTTTCTTTTCAAGTTGTACAGAGGTGCAGGTAGGGTTACAGGGCTTCGATGCTTCTTAGATCAGATGGCAATTTCTCTATGTCTCAGCGACAGAATATGAACACACAAGCAAAAACAAACAAGTACAAAATATATATTAAATTTGCCTACTTATCTGTTTCATTTGGCTATAACAAGCATTGACTGAAACACTGCTGCCTGAACAAATATCTGGTCATGCATGCTATTTCTCAACCGTTGGTGATCCCTCATATTTTCTCATGTATTAATTTTTCTTGGAGCCATACCTACCTAACCCTGAATATTCCCACTTTCTACAATCCAAAATCTCTTGTATATTCTACTTTGCATACTTTTTTTCAGATCAAGAACATCCTACCATTGTTACCAAAACGCGCTATGGTACACAAAGCTACTAGCAATATATCCACTGCGAATTTTTCTTTTCACTTCAAAACTTGGTAAAAATTATTATTTCAACACTTATACCCTTTCCTGAATGTCTCAATCATTTTTATTGGAGCAGGAAACAACAAACTTTAAGAGCATCAGGAGCTACTGAAAAGGCTGTTTAAAGTGAGTTAGAGATAGCTACAGCTTTCAGGTGATTTGCTAACACCAGAATATTACCTTTACTCAGTGAAAATATTTTAATTTACGTGAAAATACATGACCACTCAGGGCAGGTAACATCATTAAGTGCTGGGAAAACATACAGGAAATGAAAATGCAACAAAAAACTGTTGACCAAATGTAGAATCATAGAATGTGTTGGGTTGGAAGGGACCTTTAAAGGTCACCTAGTCCAACCCCCATATAATGCATATAACCTTGTGCATTATATTATATTAGCTTTATATTTATTATTTTTATTATATTTCATCGAATCATAGCATCATAGAATCATAGGGCTGGAGGCACCTCTGAAGATCATCTGCTCCAACCCCCCTCCAGAGCAGGGTCACCCAGAGCAGGTGGCACAGGAACGCATCCAGGCGGGTTTGGAATGTCTCCAGAGACAGAGACTCCACCACCTCTCTGGGCAGCCTGTGCCAGGGCTCTGCCACGCTCAAAGTAAACAAGTTCCTCCTCATGTTTAGGTGGAACTTCTGATGCTCAAGTTTGTGCCCGTTACCTCTTGTTCTGTCACCGGGCACCACTGAAAAGAGCCTGGCCCCATCCTCCTGACGCCGACCCTTTCAGTATTTATAAGTGTTGATAAGATCCCCCCTCAGTCATCTTTTTTCCAGACTGAAGAGACCCAAATCCCTCAGCCTTTCTTCATAAGAGGGGTGTTCCAGTCCCCTCAGCATCTTGGTAGCCCTTTGCTGCACCCTCTCCAGCAGTTCCCTGTCCTTCTTGAACCGGGGAGCCCAGAACTGGACACAGTACTCCAGGTGCGGCCTCACCAAGGCAGAGCAGAGAGGGAGGATGACCTCCCTCCACCTGCTGGCCACACTCTTCTTGATGCACCCCAGCATGCCATTGGCCTTCTTGGCCACAAGGGCACATTGCTGGCTCATGGTCATCCTGTTGTCCCCCAGGACTGCCAGGTCTCTTTCCACCGAGCTGCTCTCCAGCAGGTCAGCCCCAACCTGTCCTGGTGCAGGGGGTTATTCCTCCCCAGGTGCAGCACCCTGCACTTGCCCTGGTTGAATTTCGTAAGGTTTCTCTTTGCCCAACTCTCCAGCCTGTCCAGGTCTCTCTGTCACAGCCTTCCAGTGTGTCAGCCACCCCCCCCAGATTTGTGTCATATATTTGTGTCATATATTTTTTATATTTATTTTAACATCGGATAATTAGTTTAGTGATCACATCAAGTAGCACCTCATTTTTGGTTTTTTTGGTTTGTTTTTTTTTTTTTTCCTGTTGCCACCAACAGTATGTTAGAGGCAACATGTGCATCGTTTACACAGTTTAATAGTAAGAAGACTGTAGTACTTTATTGCTTATATCAATTCCTGGTTTAGTCTTATCACCTTTCTCTTCAGTGGGAGTGAAAAAAAAGCCAGATTTTTGCTTCAGTGGTATTAACATACAAGATATGACTGCAACAGGGGTTTACACCATCGTCTGGGGATCTCCTGTCTAATGTCAAGCTGACACATGTACACAGCAGAACAAGGCTGTGCTGCGCTCCTGACTTTGGACCAGAAACACTCCAGTCAGCAGGATGGTGTCTGAGGTTGTCCATCCTGCAGACATGGCTGCTGCCAGCTCTGGAGCCAGAAACCCTCACAAGAGAAAGAGCCTCCGCTATGGTAGGATTAACATCTCCATACACCACCATGACAGTGCAAGCAGACATCTTTCCATTTAAATACTGTTTTGAAAGCCAGAGCTTTTCTTTTCACTGTGAAATAATATAAATATGCATGCCCATCACAGCTACCAGCAACGTATGCCTGCCCTCCCTCTTTGTGCTTCTGCACAGATCTTCTAGAAGCTGTGGATACGACTTCTTTCATTAAAAGGGGCCTACCCAGCCCCACTGGGGAAAAAAGTCCACGGAATACAGATATCTGTCAGACCTAATTAGGAAGATATAACACTTCTAAAGCTAATATTAACATGAAGACAAAACAAACCCTGGCAGGCACACATAAGAACAAAAGGGATCAGAACTTCCAAACCTGTCCTCTTATGTGAGACCGATGTGAAATTGCTTGTGCTTTTTTTAAAGTGATAACAGGCCTGTAAGAGAAATTATTTTGAGGTACAATTTTTGCCAAATTTTAAACAATAGAGCAAACACACAAGCCATTATCCTGAAGAATAAAGGTTGAAAAAGGGCTATGTAGACAATTTTTGAACTCAGCGCCTAAACTAAAAAACAAAACAAAACAAAACGTGTTTTTTATAGTTTGACTTTTTAAAAAAATTTAAAAAATCAGAATGTAAATTTCTTGCTGCCTTTAGCTAAAAGTTCCTACTAGGACATTGAAAAGAATGTGAAGTGAATTATGCACCTTCCTTTTACCTAGCAGTCCACAGGTTAGTATCCTTAGACCTGAGCTGTGTTTTTTTGTGTGCATCTGCCAATATCCACGTGTTTTATTATCCTGACAAATGCTTAAGCACTCAGCAAGTGATTTAAACTTTGGTCTCTTTCTTTGCCTTTGTTTCTCTTGGCACTGGTCTATGCAGTACACTTCTGAAATCCAGAGCAGAAGCAAGAGCTGGTATTTCTGAACGGAGCTTCCTGCACATGGACCTGTGTGGTTCTCTTCGGAGGCGAGCCGCATGTCTCCACCTTCCCTGCAGTGAGAGGTCAGTTACACAGTGGGGAAGCAGGTAGGGCTAGGTGTTAAGATAGTGCTAAATTCTGATGTGGGAAAGGTAAGAATAAAGAATGGCGAGAGAAAGAGCCGGTCAATCCTGGTGAATGCTTTTTGCTGAAACACAGTGTAGGAGATTAGAGACCTACATCTACTGGTCCATCCTGTCTTATTTGAGAGTGAAGTACTCCAGTTCTAATATTTAGAGCAAGCACACAAAGCATTTTAATGCCTCGGTTCTGATGTCTTCAGTATTTATTAAAGAGATTAGTTGATAATTATTTTAGCAGAGTACAGAAGAGTCAGCAAGGGTAGGGAAAGACTTATTTATAAAGCTTTTGTTTCATTATAATTGCCTACCAACTCTTATGTCATTATACTTCTACTCCACACATTGCTATTAACCTCTTAAAACACTTCCTTTTTAAAGAGTAAATATTCAATAGTGGCATTAGTAATTTGAGAGGTACTTTTGGAAAAAAATCAGAAGTTTGCTTTCAAATTCAAATATTATAGATTCCCTTCCATAAATATTCAAATTAGTTTTCAAAATCCCACAGGAAATTTAGGACATAGACCATTGATATTCCTGGAAAAATACTCCAAATCACATATATGCTCTTGAAAATTCTGTTCTGTCTTTCTCAATGTGTTTGCAAGAAGCCAATTTCCCGCATGCTAATTCCAAGCTCCACATCTAGTTTTAACATTCGAAATTTACCATTCTTCTTGTACTTGCTATTTACATAAATTAACCAGACGAAAGCAGAAGTAACATCATATGACTTATGCAACCAGTCAACATGCTCTGAATTATGAATATTTATAGGAAATTCTTTGTGCACTAGACATGAAAGAGAAAATTACACATAGAAATTAATGAATATTTGTGAATAACCCTTAGTGGTGAATTTTACAATCCATTTGCAAACAACATGCAAAAGAAGAAACAATGAATGTTAATGAATATTAATTAGTACTCCTTCTTTTGTCTGACATACACACACTCACTCCCCTATTCAGTTCAGTAAAGTAGTGTAGTTGCACCAGATGGCAAAATTTGGTTCACAATATGGGTAGCAATTCGTATTCATATTCACACAGAGCCACAATACAGTGTGCTCTCAAGTAGTGTGTTGACAGAACATGTATATATGTTACAGCTACAGCAAGAAAGGTCAAAATGTAACATCAACTCATTGCTTGAACCTGCAAGACTTTCGGCTGTGCTATTTTTTGAAAAAGTCATCCAACTTGTTGGGCTCATAGGCAAGAAAAAGAAATTTTAAAACAAACTTTGAAATACCTTTTAGCTTGATGAGATGCTGTTTATCAAATTATCACAAAATCTGCTTAGACTCAAGAAGAAAGTTTTCAATCAAAATCCTTGCTTTTAAGAGCATGTACACCCCGACTCCTTTATGCAATCAAAGTGGTACAGGCAAACCATCTCAGATGCGCAAATACAGAAAATAATCTGTAGATCAAAAAACGAAATGAGAATCTGCAGGTTTAGGTAATGGGAATCCCGCACCTTTCCATAAGAATGCATCGTTGGTATTTTCTGCACCATTTTCTATCCACCGGTTGCATTTGTCCTGACTTCTTTATAAGCAGAAACAAAGATTAATAGAAGCTACCAGTGCAGCATGTCTTTCTTTCTGTACTCAAACTGAAAAGTACATCTAACCAGCAGTATCTGGTTAGATTTTGCAACAAAAAGATCTCTTTTTGTTGGAAAGGGAGGCAACTATAGAAGTTATAACGCATTTCCACTTTGCCAATATGCTAGCTTGATACCAAGTGAATAATTTTCTGAAGGAAAATACCCAGCAATTTTGAGGAATTCACCACTGATGCAGACTTTGGGCATAGAAAAAAAAAAAGTCTTTTGTATCTCTTGAAAAAGAGACAGGTACAATAGTCAATCCTAATTCAGCTTTGGGGGCAGCTTGCAAATTATATTGTTCCCTTTTGAGTTACACTATAATTTACCAGGACGCATCTAGTTTCCTAGAGGGGAGATACATGCTTGGTGCTCATGCTTAGCCATGACAGTAGCACTGTCCTTCTCCTGAGCTCTCTATCCTTGTATGTGTGGTCCCGTCCCTCCAAATGGACACATACCCTCTTCTGTCCTTTCTCTGGCTGTGACAAGAGGAGAAGAAGCAGCTGATCACTTTAATCTCACTCTGATGCAGATTTGGGACACGATTAGAACATGACACGCAGAAAAGATGATGTTCCCTCAGTTTTTATGCAGCTTCTGGGTGATGCAGCTGAGATATTAGCCCCACAGTTTTAAGACTTAAGCTATGTCTTAGGAGTGGTAAAAAATTAGTGTCATCCATTTTTAGAGCTGTACCTTAAGTTAATATATCACACACACCTTTTCTGCAGTGAGAAATGTCCCCATTTTTACTTCAGTTGTCAGGTTGACTCCTGTGAGAACCCATGACAAGCAAAACAAAACATTCTATTTCAGTTCAATAACAAGTTCAACGAAACTAGAGAAATAGACTTTTAAACAAACAGTTTTCATATATATTTGGTTTTGTCTAATTTTACGTTTTGCTACAGGCTGTTAGAAGATTTCCCTCTTGAATTACAGGAAAAGCTCGTATTGTAGGAAAACTTTGGATACCTGTGTGGATAACTCTCACATTCTCCTGCCTCTCCCAATGAGACTGATTTTTGTTTTAGGAAGGCAGAAATGGGATGCAGAGGAATCTCACTTTGTGAAATCCAGGACTTAATCATGTCCTAATCCGGTTCCTAACCGCAGCAATTAATTTTCTCTTCTCACTTTCAAAACCAACAGGATTACAACACTGTTTGTCTCGTTGTTCCCTTGGGCTGTGTGCTTGCAGTTAGCAGCACTGTGTTTTATGTCAGAAACTAGCACTTCACCACCCCTATACCCCATGTTCTTGTACCTGTGTCGTGCCCCTTCTCAGGTCAGGCTCAGTTTCCCCAAATGACCAGTCAAGTTCTCTAGCAGAGCGTCTTCAACATCTTGGAGTGGTCAAATGCAGGATGCCTAAATAAAAACTGAGAAATTCAGGTTAAAAGAAACATTGCACTTTCTGAACTCTGGGATACATTTCAGCATTCACATAGCCAGATTTTTCATCATCAACATTTAGCAATAATCCCCTATTGATGATGTCTGCACTGCGGTGAGCAGAAGGGTCTTAATTTCCTACTAGATCTTACAGGTCTGATTCTGATCTTTTAAATCAATCTTTTAAAAAAAAAAAAAAAGATCTTTACAAGAGTCAGTGTAAGTAAAAGCAGTATCTGACATACAGTTTCCTTTTGCAGACTCAGTTTGACAACTGCATTCATCAGGTTCTTTTTTATTATCATTAGAAGAATATTAAAAAAAAAAAAAAAATGCAAGCTTTGATTCAAGAATGTTCAAGTGCCTCAGATGCTAAACATCTGCCGGCTAGGGTGGGTACTGCACAGACACCAGACAGTCAGGAGGGGACTTTTTTTTAAATATACTGCATCACTAAGAAATAAGAGAATTCCGTAAATTGGATAACCTCAAACACTAGTTAATGAATCAGGATCTGAGCCCAGTCCTTCTGTCAAGCTCTTATTCCTACATTACCACAGTCAGCAGAGTTAATGAGCAACATGCAGTGATGGCCAAGAACAAGCCTTCTTAGTTATTGGACGCTATGATGGAAATGTTTACATTTTTATTTCAGTGAATGTTTCAAGGCCTTGTCTCTGTCCTGAACAGAGACATGAGTATTTTAGCATTTTGGGGAAAAAGTTCAAATTATACTATTTATTTAACCATTACCTTTTAGACTAAAGAAAGAAAAAATTCTAAAAACACACACCACGGAACCTTTGCAACTTCTAAGACTTGAGTGCAGAGTACAGGGAAAATGTAGGCTTTGGACAACCACAGGCTGTATCATATAATACATTTATTATAAGAGACAACAATTCTGAAATGTTTGAAGTTTTCTTCATTGACCTATCTATTACAAAGACAGATGTGAATTAGGATATCTCCGATTAGATCTCCAGAGCAAATGATACAGAGAAATTTGAATGCTATGGATTTCATTCTTCAATGAAAAGTGACATCTGCACCCAAAACCATTAGTGGTATTTCACATTTCTGAGACACAGAGTGGAAATGAGAGATGAGGTAGCAACAAATATAAAATGTAAACTAAGATGATAGTAATCCTGAAAGCAAATTACATTTACAATGTATTTAGGTGTTGCAGTGCTTTGTGTAATCCATGTTACCATGGTGAAATATATTTTTAGAACTGAAACTATAAACTCCGTTGAAGTTCATATTTCCCTAGAACTTTAAATGCTTCTGGAACTTTTCTGTAGACATCTCCTTGCAGCATTTATATTTCTTAAAATGTTTAACACCTACTATGTTAATATGATTGCATTTATTTTACTTTGTGGAGTACATTCTGGCTCGTTTTGCAATACAGTATATATGGAAATCAAAGTTTCTTTTACCTCTGCAACTTGATATATTTATTGTTGTATTAGACAATTACTAGTACTCACATAATTAAAGCTCCTCTACAGATTATATTAAATATATATTTTTTTCTATTGAACAATTTTGATATTTATTCATTAGCCTCTTAACAGCGATTCTCAATATTTGAAAAACAAAACATAGAAATTCAATGTTTGAACCATTAACTAACGAACTATTAGAATTCTATAGACAGACATCAGATTTTTAGTCCAGCCTACACCAAAACACAGAACTGAACATGAAGATTTTTGCATAATACCATATGCTCCAAAAACATGACAGTATGTCTAGTAGTACAAACGATGCACTATTTTGGAATATTGTTTAAGCAAAAGAAGATGGTTAAAAGAACAGATCTTTCATGTCCTCATTCGAGTTTCACACATATGGTCAAAAAGTATTAGTTAGACAATAATAATAATAATACTAATACTAATAATACTAATAATACTACTAATAATTTTTTTGTATAGTTCGCAGGGGAAAAAATGTTCAGGAGCTCTAAAGTTTTCGAAAGGAGTAAAAGCCAGCATACTATTTTCAGAGACTGCTTTCTATGATTCTACAGGAAACATATAGAAAAAATACAAGAAACACACCATCAGACACACTCCAGAACATCCCCTCGATCTGTTGAAGATATTTGTTTATTCAACAAATTCACACATTCCTGTATTGCAGACCAAGAGACAGACCTGGTTCCAGAGCTCTGGGGCTCTCCAAGGAAGAATAGGACCACCCAGTACCCCTAGAGCTAGGCAGTGTCAGAGTTGCCAGAGTTTACAGGTCATAATCCGTATTAGAAACACGAAACAGGAAGATCAGTTGGAGTGTAAAACACTCCAGGTGTAAAATATGTTTTTCTAACTGGTCATCTCTAAGGAGCAATTTCAGATACAAAGCACAAAGCTCAATATGCTGATTATGCTATGCCCTTTGCAGATACTGCTTTACAACTGGTGTAAATGAGATTGTCAACAGATATGTTACATTGAATTAGTTCACCTGAACTACAAATAAAAATATGTATTCTCAAAATACATGGGACATTTTAAGGCACTGCCATTCATAATTCACAAAGAATGCACAGTCTGTATCTTCAGGTGTAATACCTTCATAAAATCTCATAGCACTGTTTGTTCTGTGCATAAAGAGTCAATAACTGCAAAATGCGGCACTTGTGGAAAGTGTTGCTTTGCAGAAGTAGAAGCACCTTTCTTCTTGGAAATGCTCTGTCAACATATTCAGTTACATATATTGAGCTTTGTGATGAACATAAAAGTTTACATAGAAGTTCAGAGAAGAACCAACACAGCTAAAATTGAATTAGCTGTATATTTATTTTACTGTGTTGTATATGATCAAAAAAATTGTTTGATAAGTTTCCATCAGTTGTGAATCCTGACACAAATCCTCTAACAGAAAATGAAAATACAAAAGTAGCACAATGTTCTAAAGACTGAACCATTGCATGAATGTAACTAAAGAAGAAATTTGTGTAAAAAGAAGTTTTTTGCTAAACATGATGTTTTACCTTGAAAAAGAATTTGAGTTTACAGTTCAGACTTGTTATTAAAAAAGAATGAGAGCAAATTCAAGTCAGCCAATACAACTCAGACATCCTTTGGAGGACTGAAGGTTTGAATTTGAAACTCTTTAAGAACTGCACAGAACAAAATCTACTACCATCGAAATTCTCTCCTGCTCTGTTTTATTTTAGTAGACAGGTGAGCAACTGAGAGATCAGGAGGCAGAGGAATTGCTAAATGCTATCCAGCAACCCAAAAATGATGGGAGGAGCAGTAATAAACCAACTATCTTACAATCCAGATCCAGCAGTTTTTGCCTGAAAACGCATGAAGATTATTATAATGCATTTTTGATGGTGATATTTCAAAAAAAGTATCAACAAATTAAAAAGGATTTTCTTGTATGTACGAGAATAAGTCATATTTAACAAAATTACATTTGCATTTCGAGAATACAATTCACCCATGGGTCAGACTGAACCAGCTCAAAGTAATTTGCTCTTCCTTTCCCTCTGCATCTTCTCTCCTCGGCATTTCTAATCAGTTATCCTCTACATGGAGGAGAAAAATATTATAGTAAAAAAATCATTACCGGTAGGGACTACAACATTCTCAGTGTCTACATACTGGTCTTTCAAGATCACACAGGTCATCATTGTTCAGGTCATCAGAAATATTATGGGGGAAGAGTGCATGTGAGTAGTGTGTGCGTGTTTGTGTATAAAAATACCGTTTCTGCTACTACATTTGCATTCATTTTGGAGTCCAGTTAGTATTTTCCCTAAATTCAATCCTTAACATTTATACATTCACAGTCAATAAATTTTGAACATTTATCATGAGCGCTGGAGAATTCAGAGCACTAAGGTTCCAATTTGTTTTCTGCTGAGCCAAGGTTTTTTACAAAAACAAGAGCTTGCAGAACTCTTCCGTGCAGTGTTAATCTTTCACACAAATAATGACTCAAAACTAAATCAACATCTGAATTTTGTGACAGTTTTAAGAGTCACCCAGCAAAAACAGAAACAAATATTAGTTCCTGTCAGGAACAACACACATTTTCTTGCGCAGGTATGTAGATTATTTTAAAGTGGTCTTGAATGTGAAATTATTCGTATGCCCACAAATACCCTACAGTAGCATTCTCAAAAGGCTATTAAAATTAATAGAAATCTCATATTTATGTCTTTTAAAGCTGTTTCAGCTTATATAAATGATCACAAGGTTATTTCATTTAAAGCTCTTTGGTCTATTCCGTTGGGTCAACTCTTGTTGCCAGTTTCCACATACTTCCACCCTTAAGAAGAATGTCCTACAACCCTTCCTCCCTTCCTGCCCCACAAACAGTCCTTTCTTGAACTCAGTTTACTATGAAAAAACAAAAGAATTCCCGAATCTCCTCTTTGAGGCTCAGAACTGAGCTCCTCTGTTCCTTGATTCCCTCTCTCCCTAAGGGTGGTAAACACTTTCTTTATCGCATCTTTACACACAATACACACCTGTCAGCTATATTAATTTTGCCTTTGAAGGTCACAATTAATTACCAGCTTATAAATGTAATGAGTTACTCTACACTAGCAAACATTAAAAATGTATGTGAAGAAGAGAACACAAACACACTGTCAAGCACAACAACAGATTTTAACAAAAACTGCTTCATTTCAAGATTCCACAAATGTCTGAAACTGTCCAGGAAAGACATGAAAGTTCGTAAGTGGAACAACACATTTTTGATCAAGTCGCAATCATTTTTTTTAATGCAGAAATCAATAGTACACATTTACATTTCTACTACAGGGAAACTGTTCTTCATTTCAGAAGCAAATTGATCACAGATTGTCTTGTGGTGGTGTTGTTGGTAATTCCCCTAGACTTTCATTCATAAAATGCAAGTCCCACAGCCCACTTTCCACTACCTACTCTGACAGGCAAACATTTGCCAAAGGAATGGGGTGTTCACTGTTTGACAGAAATATAAAATGTTTCTCTTTCATATGTTGTCATTAACTTGAAATAATAAAATGATAGGAAGATCAACTATTTACAAAGAGAGCCACTAAAATGAAAAATTATGAAAATATTTGATTGCAGTAATAAATATTTTGATTGCCTCATACTGTTAATTAGCATTGCACATTAAGCCAGTATCTTGCAGTGCATTAAGTTCATATCTCCTGGTGTCTTGAAAGAATAAAGAGATCATCTACCTTTTTAAAAAAACAGAACTAGCGGCATATACTAGTATTTTCTACTTAGCCTTGAAAACAGAATTAATTCAAACAGCTCATTGTTTAGTGTGAATAAGCTATGGTTTACTAAAAATTATTGTTTGTCCCCAGAAAAACATGAGAACAGGCATATGAATATTCTTTAAGAATGACAGCTGTAGTAGAAATCACATTTAAAAACTGGTAGAAGGCATGCAGGGTACTTACAAAGCTGGAGAGAAAGCATATCAATAACATTACTGTTTAACAGCACAAAGGAAGCAGTACTTTCAAATACCAGACAAATACAATACATTCTAAAATCTATTAAAAGTCTCTAAGTAAGAGAAGTTAAAGCTCATAAATAGTATTTTATACCTAATTAGATGCTTATTTTGTTGTATAAGAAATTTATTTTCTTGTTTTGGAGATGGTTATTTTTAGGCTATCAAGAAACAAACACAATGTTTAACTGAGTAAAGGCACGGCTACGTTACCACCTGCTATTCACCTGCTGAAATGGTAATAAAACAAGCATATTCTTTCACTCCATTAAGAAACATTAAGCAATCGGATGAATGAGTAGGAAGAACTACCCTAAGTGCCACAATTATGCATTGAGGAAAATACTTGGGGCACTCCACTTACTGAACTTGACCATGACATATTTGAGTGAAGATGATACTTAGTCTTCAAATGTCTTTACGGGAGATAGAAAGCATGACAGTGAAAAATCCCTGTCCAAGTCCAGTACCCTCTGACCAGGTTCTTTTAGTTATTCCACGCGTGGAGGGTGTAATGTTTAATATCAGATTTACTTATCTGAAGGCAGCTGATGTTACACAAGATTCCTTTTATTAGTTGTCTAGTTTTTATACTTTATGTTGGACTGAAACACATGTTCACTCCTCCCATGCTGGTCTGCCCACCCTCTGGTCCCCTTTGTGTTGAGATGAAGTCTGCTTTGTTGCAACAGTTGTGCTCAGTCACACCCTACATCATTCCCTGAGTTTCAGTGGTACATTGCCCTTGCCTATGTCCCCTGAGCCTTCTTCCATTTTAGGGACATATTGGACAATCACATTCCACCCCTCAGAGTTTAGTCAGTCACAGTCCCCAAGCTAGCAACAGCATGGAAAGATTTAAGATTTTTTTTGTCTGAAAATATAATCTATTTAGAGTTGAACTAGAAGAAAATAATAAGCTTTTAATGGAGCTATATCTTGTCAAGATTCTGCAGACTTTCCATCAGTAGGGTATTTGTTTAAACAAAAGTTAGCTAATATTTCTAAAGAAAATTTTCTAGATCATGAGAGATATCACAAATATTCTTTTGCCTTTTTAGCTGATGTGTCTACAAAGTTCAATCAAAGCTCTGAAATTTAATAGAGGAAGTGCACACCTCATTTCTGAGGTAATTCTGAGGGGGTTTTGCATGCAACTGCACTTTATTGCTGTTTTTCATTTTCTACCATAATTAGGCTTTCTTGTACTGATGGAAGAAAAGTATCTTAAGATGATGCAGATAAAACATTATGACTAGCAAAAAAGAAGACTGACTGTCTCAGTCCCTCAGGTCTTCAAAAAACCACTGTAGAGCAGTTTCTGGTGTCCTTTCTCTTCCTTTCACTCTAATAATGCTAGAGGGAAGAGGATCAGAGTGTCAGGTACAGGATTCCCTGGTTCACCTTCTGATCCTTCTCTTCAAAGCATGAGACCACACAGAAGTAGCAATATCTTTTCAGACAGCATAGCAGGGAAAGGGGTTTAACACCTCTTAAAACGTTTGCCCCAGCTATAGAATTAGGTACTATGCCTGCTAACCTCCCCTAGATACATGCCTAGATACGTGAGTAGATCCTGCTCCATTTCTCTCTGCTATGTTGCCAGTTTGCTGATAGAGATATGTTACATACGTCAGTATTTCTTATAGAAAAATAAATCCTATTTTGTAAGCCAAGCCGAGGAATAGACATGTATCAAACATTTCAGTTTTCTACAGATGAAAGACGATTTTCTCTCTGGCTTTCAAAAAAGAACAGGATGACACTGATTTTGTTCATATTCTCCACTCATCTTCCATGCAATCATATAGTCAGATTCTGCTGGTAATGAGTAAGCTGCTCTTGCCCTTTCATTAAAGATGGGGAAAAAATAGAAATGCTGATTCTAAAGACAAATATCAAGGATAGAAATTTCAATGTCATCACTTAAAAAGGTTCACTGCTTGTAAATGGCCAATAAATGTAATTCACAAAAGGTGGTGCAAAAATATTGCAGACATAGGGAAAAATGAAACATTCCAATTCATTTTGGCACCACCCAAAATATTCAGCTGATGGTAATATCACTCCCAAATGTGCTTGCATGGTCTTATCTATAAGGACTCTTCTACTCAGTACCTCCAAATATCTTAATAAAGAAACAAAACTGAATTGAGATAAACAGATTGGTCAATCCAATCTCCTCGGAAGCCAAAAGAGAGTTGTGTGGAAACATAATTCCTCTCAAGAATTCACTATGTTTAGAAAAATCTCAGATGGTTCTGATTTATGAAAGTAAGTCTTGAGAAAACTGGAAGTTTTTTTAACCCTTGGTGTATGGTTTTATAAAAAGCTCTTGAAATTAATCAGGACAGAATCTGGATGGCCCTACTTTATCTACTGTAAAAATCTATTTCTATGTGGAGGAAAGGACATTTTCTTACAGTTTTTACAAAATTTTATTAAATTTCTGCTGCAGAAATGTCTCAGTTTAAAAATGAAATTTTTTCTTGCTAAGTAATTCTACAAGCCTTGCTGATATGTACCAGGGCAAAAACCTTTCTGTGTTGATAACATTACAAAATCAAATCAAGTCCTTCAGTTCAAAACCTTAGCAATAAGGAGTGTGTTTATGTCATGTGTTATTGCATTGCCTTCTTGAGGCACCAGCAATTTTAATATCCACTCACCTGGTGGGAAACACTAATTGATCATCACTGTCTTTCAGCCTTTTTAGGCTGAAGACAGACAATGCATAAGTCTTTCAAATAATACTATTTTTTAGCAGAAAACTAATCTGCAAAAGAAATTATCAAAACAATTGGTGTGAGCTTTTATGGTCTACTTGATATGATGGTGGCAGTAGGACAGCACCACAACAGCACATCGCCATATGTTTCAGTAGTTGCTGTGCTACGGAGACCCATTATACTGCTTTTTTGGGGGAGACACAGGAATAGCTTTATTGTTGTAGACTTCCCTATAAATTCTTCCACTAAATGTTGTCACGGATTCAAATTTAAACTTAAAACACATTATAAACCAGAGTCATTTGTCATCATCTAGGACAGATTGTTATTAAACTGCCATTTCCGTTTAATAATGCTATTCGGCTATGAAGGCCTACATAATATGGATGTCAATACATACAGCTTGCAACGTGTATTACAACAGGCATTATAATGAAGTAGGCTACCAGTTAACTATTTACTTATATTTAAATTCTGACAGGCTAGACACTGAAAAAAAGAAATTGAAGTTTTCCTTTCTTTGGTAGCTGCAGCACAAGAAATAAGATGACCCAGAGAACAGCCATCCTCTGAGGAATCAAAATAACTAAACAGACAAAAAGAAAAGCACTTCACAGAGAATAACAGGAGTTATTCTAAATATATGACTTACAAGTACAAAGTCATTAGTGTCATTTAAAATAAATCTCCTTGAGAAGTAATTGCAGTCCTATACATCCATTTAGTATAATGAGAAATGGGAACACTGCTATTTTTGCCTCTTTCATTTTGATCTTTCTTGAAAGATACTTAAAAAACTTCAGTTTTTAACCAAACATCTTGGTACGCTGCAAACCAGTTTTAAGTTTTTCCAACAACCCACACCTTTTTAAAAATAAATAAAACCCCAAACAAAACACAAAGGCAAGATTAAAAAAAAAAAAACAAACCCAAAAAACCAAAAATCACAACCAACACCCCTCCCCTTCTAAACCCCACCAACCAAAAAAATGTAACTGTTGTCATCAGGACCTTCCCCTTCCTCAGTTATACTATATTCATAGGAGACATTGGAGATCTCCTAGAAGACCAGAAATAAAGTCTAGAGTGTGGTCAATCAATGACTTCTATAATATATATACCAAAATAAAACACGACATTTGCCTTTGACAGGTTCTTACTATAAGGAAATATACATGCGTCACAATATGCTTTCTGTAGAAACAGACAAGAGCCAAAAAAAAACCCAAAAAACCAAACCAGAACTCAAGGAGCACAAGAGATGTAGAGAGATAAGAAAACTTGCCACCAAGTGTTTGTAATGTGTGATAAATCACTAATATTTTCAATAACTTCACAGATGCTTTATCTTATAAAGCACTGCTGGAGCCACAGACATTTGCAGTGATAATTTTATTTGGTTTTAGTAAAAATTTTGCTATACTTTAATAAAGCCTTACTGAACTTTTTAATGTGTTATTACTATTTATGCAAGAAAAACTCTGCACACTGTAAACCTTAGTGTTATTTTAGTTACTAGAATAGATAGTTCTT
Source organism: Rissa tridactyla (assembly GCF_028500815.1). Lineage (NCBI taxonomy): Eukaryota > Metazoa > Chordata > Aves > Charadriiformes > Laridae > Rissa > Rissa tridactyla. The sequence goes on from NC_071497.1 coordinate 7,281,661, forward strand.
GTAGTTGTAAAAAGAATAATATTTCAAACTGACAAGATGCAACATTTAAAGATCTGTTCATTTGTACGAGGCACACACACGTGTGCTTGCACATACACACAGAGAGTCTGCAGAATCATAACTGGTTTGAAATAATTATTTTTAATTGAAAGCATAAATCAATTCTTTTCAAGCATAGAAATAGCTTCCTTTTTACTATTCAAAATGGTCTGGTAGATAATTAGATGAAACTTGAGTTCATAGATAAATATATGCTTTATTTATTACACATGACATTTCAAAAGCAGCTGCAGAATTACTGAAAGAATTGAAATTTAAACAAAATCTCTGGAATCTCAAATTCTCTGGCATCTTTTATCAGTAACATGGAGCAATACAGAGATTTACTTATACTGTCACACAAATTGATCTATTAGTCTGGTAGGGAAAAAAAAAGGCAAGAAATATTATACATCCAGGTTTTTTTGTAGATGATCATCACCTCAAGAACACTTAGGGTGCTCACAAACTTCAGGCTATAGCTAAATAAAATAGTAACAGAGATTGACCACAATGCATGCCCAGATGCTGTAACTTGTCACCAAGAGTAATTTCTTTGAGAAATCTACACAAATTTCCTATTTGCTATCCTCATTTCTATACAGAAACTATACGCATAAAACTTGAAATATCCTAATGCTTTTGGAATCCACAGATTACGGTGTTATATGAATACAAAACTTTTATTTTTTCATTAAATCTGCATTTTTCATTTGATAATCTTGTAAATCCAGATGCAGATTTTGTTCAGATAAGCATGATAAATTTAATAGAGGTATGTTTGTTATCTATTTGAAAAAATATTTCTAAATTAGGCAAACACACCATTTAGCACCCACAGTTTGAGAAGCACTTACTGTTCCATGAACGACTTCCTTTGTAGAGACAGATCTGCAAGGTTCCTCTTATAACACCATAGAATTGTCTCCCAGAGGAGAAAAAGCATTTAAAACTTCATCAACAAAGAATACTGGGTAAATATTTGTTTCAGTATAACTTCCTTTGAATAATAAGGTAAGACAAAAAATCAACATGAGAAAATGCATAGATATGTACGTGTATTATATGACCATTCGAAGCCCCATGGTTTGTTACACATGGTCTTGCCATTGCTTGTAACAGGCAACAGGTTTGGCATTAACATACAACTCACGGTGTATGTGTGTATGTCAGGCTTTAGCTGGACTGATCTCACCTGCCTAGAGACTTGCTTTAGTCAGTAAGAGCATCCAATGTTATTTTATATTTAGCTTGGTTTAGCTTTTGCTCAGCCGTGTAGCACAATGTGTATCTGTAATTAATAAAATAATTAAAAGTGTAGTGAGTACAGGCATAGAATGATGACAGAAGCCTAAAAACAGTAGTCATGGATTGATGCAGGAGGACAGGGTCTATAAACAGCTTTTCTGTGGTCAAATACTGCTCAGAGAAATGCAAGCTTAGAAGCTGGGTGAAACAAGTTTTATGGAAAACAAGTAATGAGCAAACATAAAACGCACCAAGTATAGTAAATTTGGATGAAAAGTGGAACTGCAAAGCAGTGAAGAAAGCGCACGGTGTAATCTGTGGCCGCATATATGTAAAAATGACCTAAACCAGACCCTACGGTGAGGAGAGAAGAATCATCAGCATCAAGCCCTTCTGGCAACAACCTCAGGAGGATGAAAACACACCACACTCCCCAAGCTCCTCTGCCTGATGCCAGTGACCTTAAATGAAAGATGAACAATTCAGCGTAAAACAACTGGAAGGGGTAGATGATAGTAAACGTGGGTATAACAACCTTAATTGTACATAATCTGGAGCATCAACATCATTGTAACTGAAATAATGATAATTATTTAATTAGCTTGTTAATTCAATTAAAATCTTAACAGGAAATTCTTGACATTATTTAATGCATTTCTTTTTCCACAGAATCACAAAATCACAGAATGGTAGGGTTGGAAGGGACCTCTGGAGACCATCTAGTTCAACCCCCTGCCAGAGCAGGGTCACCCAGAGCAGGTTGCACAGGAACGCATCCAGGCGGGTTTGGAATGTCTCCAGAGACGGAGACTCCACCACCTCTCTGGGCAGCCTGTGCCAGGGCTCTGCCACGCTCAAAGTAAACAAGTTCCTCCTCATGTTTAGGTGGAACTTCCGATGCTCAAGTTTGTGCCCTTTACCTCTTGTCCTGTTGCTGGGCACCACTGAAAAGAGCCTGGCCCCATCCTCCTGACACCCACCCTTTAAGTATTTATAAGTGTTGATAAGATCTCCCCTCAGCCGTCTTTTTTCCAGACTGAAGAGACCCAAATCCCTCAGCCTTTCTTCATAAGAGAGGTGTTCCAGTCCCCTCAGCATCTTGGTAGCCCTTTGCTGCACCCTCTCCAGCAGTTCCCTGTCCTTCTTGAACCAGGGAGCCCAGAACTGGACACAGTACTCCAGGTGCGGCCTCACCAAGGCAGAGCAGAGAGGGAGGATGACCTCCCTCCACCTGCTGGCCACACTCTTCTTGATGCAGCCCAGGATGCCATTGGCCTTCTTGACCACAAGGGCACATTGCTGGCTCATGGTCATCCTGTTTTCCCCCAGGACTGCCAGGTCTCTTTCCACCGAGCTGCTCTCCAGCAGGTCAGCCCCAACCTGTCCTGGTGCATGGGTTATTCCTCCCCAGGTGCAGCACCCTAGACTTGCCCTTATTGAATTTCATAAGGTTTCTCTCCTCCCTACTCTCCAGCCTGTCCAGGTCTCTCTGTATGGCAGCACAGCCTTCCGGTGTGTCAGCTACACCCCCGGCTTTGTGTCATCAGCAAACTCGCTGAGGGTGCACTCTATCCCCTCATCCAGGTCATTGATGAATATATTGAAGAGGAGTGGACCCAGTACTGACCCCTGGGGAACACCACTTGTCACAGACGTCTAGACTCTGTGCCCCTAATCACGACCCTCTGAGCTCTGTCTTTCAACCTGTTTTCTATCCACCCCACTGCCCATTCATCAAACCCACTCTTCCTCAGCTTCCCTATGAGGATGGTGTGGGAGATCGTGTTGAATGCCCTGCTGAAGTCAAGCTAGAAAACAAATTCAAGCAATTAAGTGTGACATAACAATAACATTTGTAAACTAGCTTAGCCAAATCTTAATTTTAAAAGTTCGTTAGGGTAGACATCTGTGACAGTGTGCTCCTCCTTCCCAGGTGCCAAGCTGACCTTTGTCTCCTGTAACTCTGCCCAAGAGACAACCACCCGGGGTGGTCACAATGAGTGCGTGTAGTTGTGATGGCTGCACCGGGCTCAACGTGGGTTTGGTGAGACAGATAACAGCACAATAGCCCAGGGCTAATTTTAGCAATACTGGTACTGTGATGAATATGCAAATATGACTATAGGTCAATCATCTTACCCCCGTAAATAGTGAACAGCCCAAGAGCCCTTTGAGCTCTCGTGCATGGCAGTGGGCTGAATGCCAGGATCTGCCCTTGAGCAGGCATGCCCACTCAAGGTTTTGTTTACTTCTCAAGGTTGATAGATTCCTTGACATGACAGATTCTCATTAAGTGACTAATAGCATGCTAAACTTTGAAATCTTAGCTAAGTGGCACAAACAATTGATTGTGCATATATAATCCTTTAGAGGTAAACTGTTGACCAAGTCTGGGAGCAGTATTGGATCCAGCCGCAACCTGACTCCTCTCTGAGAAGGAGTTTAAAAATCCAGGGGGTCCCTTCTGAACCTCATGACTCAACAGGGGGGTCTCCCTGACAGTTCTGTCAGACCTCATCCTCTGTGCAGTAAATAACCAAGTGTGCCTCGCCATCTCAAATCTTCTTAAAACACCGTCAAGTTTACCATCAAACTTTGCTAAATTCCTGGTTTATATCAATAAATGTATTGCTACTTCTCTCTATGAGTGAAATGCATCACTTCCATCTGCAACTACATCTAAGTTTCTGTGAGGCTGATGAGACCCTGGCCCAGGTTGCCCAGAGAAGCTGTGGCTGCCCCATCCCTGGAGGTGTTCAAGGCCAGGTTGGATGGGGTTTGCAGCAGCCTGGTCTGGTGGGAGGTGCCCCTGCCCATGGCAGGGGGGTTGGAACTAGATGATCTTTAAGGTCCTTTCCAGCCCAAACCATTCTATGATTCTATAACTTACATTGTTTCATTAAATATTTCTAAGTTAACATAATGTGTAAATATATTACTGTAAAGAATATTTTCATCCTAAATTCTGTAAGTATACCTCAGCATAATTTTTGTGAAAATACAAACCAGTAGACTTGATTATAAGTTTTTAATTTTAAAAAATATTAATTAGAAATGGACATATTTAATAAGTTACAGATTTTTTTTCCCATGAACAGCTTTGTCTAAAGCACTAAAATGAAATGATTCAAATACACATTCTGTTGTCTCCTAGAAAGAAGAGTGAATAGTCTCAAGAAAATAACACTAGCATTTAATATATGCACATTTCGATTGGGCTTCTTATCTATTATTTGCAAACACAGGGAGAGACAACTAATGAAAGCAAAACAGAGGTGAACAAATTAATAACAACTAGAGATGATTATTTCTTACAGTCTCTCAGTCTGTCTGTTCACTCAGTCACAGTTATAAGGAACCAGTCTGCTAACCAAAGTGATGTGTGATTTCTACAGGAAGAAAATAATTTTCAATGAAGACTGGAAATACCCCTTGCAGACTTATCTAATTTTGGATTCAATTTAAGAAGCAAAAGCAATCAAAGTGTTAGAATGTAAGTAGGGAAAAAATGGAGTTCAAGTACAACAGTCAAAAAAAGCACTGTAATTCTGCTTTTACCAGCTTAGCTAATGGTGGTAGATGGACTTTTTTCTGATCCCGTTCAGCTTCTCTTATGATCTAGATGAATTCAGTTCCCTTCCAAATGGAGGAAGCTTTTTCATTACATGGAGTCTTCTCTGTTGCCTCAGAAGATGTTCTTCCTCTAAATAAGGAAAAAACTGTGTTTCCAAATTGTAAATGTATTATTCAGGTTTTGTTTTCTTCATGGCAGCATACTAAAATTCCTCACTCATAATCAAGCAATGCAGTTTAAATTCCCAAGAACAGCACAAGTGTGGTCTTTCCAAAGATATCTTTGGGGAAGGATATTGTATTCCATGAGCTAAAGATTCCTGTGAAACAAAACTGAGGAATTCTAATAGGATCGTAAAGTTTGGGGATTTCTTTGGTTCAGTCAGGATCAATGTTGCAAAAGATCCTCCTTATCAATATTTAAAATGAGACAGCATTGATATGACAGCATTTTGCATCATAGTCACTGAATTGTTACTGTAGCATGAACACATTCATGCCAAATGGTTAAACTAGCAGTAATTCTTTGCATCATTTCAGGATTATTTTTTTTTTTATTAGGAAAAGTACAAACATACATACATGTATGTGTATAGGTATGTGTATATGTGTGTGTATAGACACACATATATATGTAAATATATACACACATATAGACACATACAAATACAGAGAGACACGTGTGTGTAAGCAAATAAATACAAGTGCTCCTGCCACAGAACAACAGACACATTAATGTAGGCTGGTTAGTTATTATAACATTTATGGGGACCAACCTCCCCCTTCAAAAAAACCAAACCAAACCAAACCAAGCAACGAACACCCCACACAGACACAAAATGCCCAAACTCTTGAGGACTTTTCTTGTTTTAAAATGTATTTGTTTGGTTGGTTGTTGTTTAGGGGGTGGTGGTTTTTGTTTTCCCTAAGGGCAATGTCTGTTCAATTGAACATGGTATGGTCTTACAATTTTAACTTCAGTTTTAATTACAGTTGATGCCTAAACTATTTCATGAATTAGTAGCATTTTGTCATTGTAGGTATGAACTGTTCTGTCATTTGCAAGATGAGGGGAAAAAAGAAAAAGTAAAAATCTTATTGGGTACTTTCCTTAAATGGAATTCATTTTTCAAGGGATGCTAATGTTCTCCATAAGCCCAGAAAGCTTTTAGACCTTTTTGAACTAGTCAGATATGAAAACTGTTGAAGTAGAAAAAAAAAAAAAAAAACCAAACAAAAAACCCACAACCTAGTGATACTGTCAGTCTCTAATTTTAGCAGAACACACTTGTGTTGAAAAACCCTTCTGTGTAACTAAAGATTTTGGAAATCTTGCTAAAGCAGAGGAATGAACAGGGAAATGAAGTCTGGCTTGAAATAAAGTAACAATAGGAAGAGAATTCTGTACAGACTTTCTGATGGACAAAAGCAAATGACTACATATGCTTTATGCAAACTACACAATCTGGGGAAAAAGAAAGCTTCATTCTCTGCCCTAAGTAAAAAGCTAAACGCAAAACATAAGTAGTAGTCACCTCCAGTGAAGATTTTGAGGAAATGTGTTTTTCATCATTCTGATAGTTCTAATATATAGCTTGGCATTATACATATCAATGTTGACCCCTTGTCCATCACCATATCGAAAATGGAGGCCATTTATTTTTATGAATTTTAATAACTATTTCTATGTTTTATTTAAAGTCTTTTTTTGTAACTATCATAATTTTTCCTCTATTCTTTTTCTCTCAACAAGATGCTTCATCTCTATGGTTATTTATTTTACTTTTGACAGTTCTTACTTCAAGTGTTTCTGTTACTAAATGGTAGAGGTAGGTAGTTACGTACACTGATCAGTTCCTTTGCAACTTCCTAAATTTCACTTCTTTAACTGAGATGGTTATCCCTAAAAGTTACAGTTTCTCTAGGAGAAAGTTACTAAGCATTTCCTTGAACTTCTCGGTCACGCTTATCTTGACAATATTTGTCTTATTTTAAAATATTTTGCCCTTCTGGAATGAAGAGATTTAGACCTATTTTTAACTTAAAGTTTAATTTAATCTGAAGCAACTTTATACCTCTTCTAGTTTTACTATTTAATACTACTAGTAATCTAGCATTTTCAAGTCAATTAGTGCCTTAATAAATTTGGGGGCAAGAATAAATTACTTCACCCAAGAGTGTATAATCCCTATTTTTTATCTTAAAATAGATGAATCTTTTTTGTTGTTCTGCATTCTCATTAACCTTGCACACAAACTGAATTGCTGTCAGTTAGCCAAGCTCCACAACTTTATTTGTTCAAATAACTTGCAACTGAAGATATTTCCAAGGAACAAATAGTTTTTGGTTGAGTGATAATAGTGTCTTTAATCCAAACACAATCACCAATAGCCATACTACTATTCTTATCAATATAAGCACATATTTTCTTGTATTCATATGTCAGTTGCCATTTCATATACAGCCAATTCTTTACACAAGGAGCTTGTACACTCAGGGTATGCCTTAACCTTTACATTAACCCAAGTTACCTCCTTCTGACAAGTTAACCTAAGTCAATTGAAAGGAACCATACTCCACACCAGCTGGACAGACTGGGTGTGTTCATAGGAGGATCGCCTCACCTAATCTCCATGACAGGACAAGTAATTCAAAGTAAGCAACGTCTTGTCAAGGAGTTCCTGAGATTTGAGTTATGGACAACTTGTCAGGCACCCTCTGCTAAATCACTACTGGCATTCCCTCCTCTCCTATAAAATATTCCCAAAAGCCCTTCCTGAACACATTTGAAAAACCTCTACAGATCTACCATGACCAGCAGAAGCACCATGGTTTAACCACTTGTTCATAGTACTTCTCAATGCTAAACATTTCTAAATATAGACAACTATGTTTCAAGGTGGATGGAAAATACCTTTTCAACATAGATTTAATTTAAAAGCAGGATCTGAGCAGTGAGGGAAGAACATCAATTACATTTTTAAGTAACATAAGTAAAAGCAAATGAATGATAGAAGTAAACTCAAAACCAATACTTTGTCTTAATTTCAGTTATTTTATGCTTTAGTGAAGAACAAAAAGTTAAGGTTTAGATTTTCAAAAGTAACATTTCAGGATTTTAAAATTGAAATTTTATCTTTCAAAATCTTTTAATTTCTAGCCTCAGTAAATTTCAACTTGGAGCCACTACTATGTTAGTCCTTAAATTGAAATCTGAAAAATATTAGATTATGGAAAAAAAAAAAAACAAAAAAACAAAACCAAAACAAAACCAAAACAACACCCAAACAACCCCCAAACATATCCCAACTCTCTTTTTGTGGTGCAAGGCAGTCCTAAAAAAAAAAAAAAAAAAAAGCAAATCTACAGAGCAGAGCACAGGAACATTGCCTTATATCCTGCAAATAGTGCAGTTGCTTTAACGTGGCATTATGCTTGAGCTAATGCTACGCGTTTCAGGATTCCTAATTAGTCCACGTGCAGTGCCATGAATATAGAACTGTACTGCTTCTGGCTCTCTAGCTAGCTCATTTCCAATTAGGTGAAGTATCTCTTCATGATATTAAATTGTACACAACTCACCCTCAAGCAAGGAAGAATGATCAGGCATACTGAGTCAAGTGCTGCTATTTTAATAGTATGACTCAAGAAAAATGGACCCATGGAGAGCCTTTCCTTTATCTTTCTTGTAAGGACAATAGCTGGCAGGCTGGTTACTTCACTGTGCTTACAAAGGACAATAGAAATTAAAACTTAAATGCAGAAGACAGTTTAAAATACAAATTTGGATCCTTAAAAATCATGCATTTCTTCTGATATCAATGTCTCCTTTACAGAACATAAGGCCTGATTTGTTAATTTCAAAATTTCATTTTTTGATCACAAGCAACCTGGAGTCCATTCCTAAGTCTCCTTGTAGAGGTCTATAGCATGCTGGGGTATTTTTTTTGGTGACATTTATCCTTGTTTGAAAGCAGGCCAAGGTCAATTGGTTGCATAGCTTGCATCTCTTCAATTTGAGTCTGACAAAACATTCAGTGCTTTTGCACCATCACTTTTTTATAACATTTATAGCATAAACCAATAGTTTAATTTCATAATTTAAGGTGTTGCTTCATATGGTAGAGCTTTTTCCAAACTGTTTAGAACACACACAAAAAATTATAGAGAAAAAAAAATCGTTAAGTATAACAAGGAAAATGTTTTTTGTTGATGGAATTTTTAACTGTGTTTTTTTCAAAAGCTGTTCCAGAAAGCCATATAAAGACATCTTAAAGGACATTAAAAGACATTGTTCCACACTCCTGCACTCCCAATATCATAACTTTTGTTATATCCTGCAAGAAGTACCAAAAGGCAAATGATCAGAAGCTTTTTCCAAATAACCACTGCTAAATGTAATGTTATTTTGAGATGCTGATATGCATGATGGCCACTGTTTGATTTGGAGGTCCAGACTGAAGGTGGTACAGAGCTTGAGGACAACCTCCTCTTTCTGAAGAAGATGAGGGTTCCAAGGTTCTTTCAGCAAGCAGGCCTTCCTCTAACCAAATGCTTTACTCTCCTGAGTAGATCTTTTCTCTAAAAGGTACATGGCAATTTCAGAATTTAACTTCAGTTCTGGTTACATTTTATTATCAGTTTTTGTCCTGTGCAAACGCCATAATTTCTAGATTGAGCAAATGACTGCTTGATGAAAGTGAAAAATACATTAGAATACGAGTGCTAAAGTATATGACATAGAAATGCTACAATGAAAATATAGAAAGAAAATGTAGCTTGAATGAATGATTTCTTGTCTTCCCTCCCAAAAAAATAAAAGAGTTTTCTTCTATGTAAAAATTCTATCCCATTTAAGATGTTTTTAGGATATTTAAAAACAAAACAAAACTTTAAAAAAATAAACCACAACACAAAATAACAAAGCTACATGCACAAAATAACAACATTAGTATCATCAGCTTTCAGCCATAGCTCAGTATGTAGAAGAGTCACTAAAGTAATAGTTTCAAATTTCAAATAGGAAGTAATAGTTTCAAATTTACTCTGTCCACTTCAGGAAAGAGACTTGAACCAAATTCTCACGTATTTAACTATGTGAAGAAGTCATGGTGGTATTCTGAATTCATTACCACAAAAGTATCAGTCATCAGGATGAACAAAGTGATCCCTCTGGTCTGATTGATTTCTGTTCTGGCAAAACTTTTTGGCATAACTTTGTTTCTGTACACAGTACAGAAGAGTACTGAGAGGAGTGAATGGAAGCATCTTGCAGCAGGACAACACACACTTGACAAGGAACTCTTCAGGACAAGGAAAAACTTGATTTCAACGCTAGGCAGAAGAGAGGAAAAAGGAACAAAAACTACACGCGGCAGATGACATTTGTTCATTTACAGTTTACTATGTAACATCTTTTTTTTTTAATACTTCTTTTTTTTTCCCTTTTCCTCTCTTCTTTCCAAAGCAGCAGCTTTTAGGCTGAGTGTAGTATAGAGACTGCTAAAGAGAACAGACCTAAAGCCAGGTTTCAGAGTTGATGGGTAGAAACCTGGAGACTGCAGAGATGTTACATCCTGAGGTACAGTTGAAATCTAACATATTACAAACAGGATAAAGGAGAAAGTCAATCTACTAAGTCTTAGTGGACAAGGAATTGTTTTCTCAAACATTCTGTCTGCCCCCCAGACATAGCATTTTACTATTTTTCTAAAAAAATATTTTTACAACTTCTCTATTGCTTTCCTGTTATCCTTCTATTTAAAAAGCAAGCTTTTCTAAAACCTGCTTTCAGGGATTGAAAGCCCTTTCAGTTTTGATGGGTTTAATGTTTTTGTTTTGTTTTTTATTAAACTAGCTTTGTGGCATAGATCAGTAAGCAGCTTTTGTTTCAAAGCCCTGGTCATCTCATCCACTAAAGTCATCAAGGCTTTCACACTCAGGGTGACAGCCAAAGTTTCTCAGGTGCTGGAAAGGAAAGTGAACACAATCATAGAATCATAGGGTTGAAAGGGACTTCTGGAGATCGTCTAGTCCAACCAGTTATCTATCCACCTTACTGTCCATTCATCAAGCCCACTCTTCCTAAGCTTCCCTATGAGGATGCTGTGGGAGACCGTGTCAAACGCCTTGCTTAAGTCAAGGTAGACCACACCTACTGCCCTCCCCTCATCTATCCATCCAGTCATGCCATCATAGAAGGCTATCATATTAGTCAGACACGATTTCCCCTTGGTGAATCCATGATGAGTACTTCCGATAGCTTTCTTTTCCTCCACATGCCTTGAGATGATGCCCAGAATGAGCTGTTCCATCATCTTTCCAAGGATGGAGGTGAGGCTTACTGGCCTGTAGCTCCCCAGCTCCTCCTTCTTGCCTTTTTTGAAGACTGGAGTGACACTGGCTTTCCTTCAGTCCTCAGGCACCTCGCCTGTTCTCCAGGACCTTTCAAAGATGATGGAGAGCGGCCCAGCAATGACTTCCACCAGCTCCCTCAGCACTCTTGAGTGCATCCCATCGGGGCCCATGGACTTGTGAATATCTAATTGACCTAATTGATCCCTCACTCAACCTCCTCAACCCAAGGGAAGTCTTCTTCTTTACCCGTTACTTCCCCCAATGCCTGGGACTCCTGAGGGCTGGGCCGAGCAGTAAAGACCAAAGCAAAGAAGGCATTCAGTAACTTTGCCTTCTCTGCATCCTCCGTCACCATGGCTCCTGTTCCATTCAACAGTGGGCCCACAACTTCTCTGGTCTTCCTTTTGATTCCAATATACTTGTAGAAGCCCTTCCTGTTGACCTTGCCATCTCTCACCAGGTTTAATTTCAAGGCGGCCTTGGCTTTCCTTTTTTCATCCCTGCACCCTCTGGCAGCATTCTTGTAATCCTCCCAAGGGATCAGTCCCTTCTTCCACTTATTGTAAACTTCCTTCTTCCACTTGAGCTTTTTCAGAAGCTTCCTGCTCAACCATGCAGGTCTTCTGCCTCCCCTGGCCCATTCCTTTCTCGTAGGGATGCACTGATCCTGAGCTAGGAGGAAGTGGTCTTTGAATACCAATCAGCTTTCTTGAGCCCCTTTGCCTTCCAGAGCCTTAGCCCACGGGATCTCTCCAGGCAGTTTCTTGAAGCGGTCGAAGTTAGCCCTCCTGAAATCCAAGGCTGTAATTTTACTTCTTGATGTTTTGTGCATAGTACCCATGATCCTGAACTCCATCATTTCATGATCACTACAACCTAGGGTGTCCCCAGTCTTAGTGTCCTCCACCAGTCCCTCTGTGTTTGTCAGTACCAGGTCCAGCAGTGCTCCCTTCCTTGTTGGCTCCTGCACCACCTGTGTCAAAAAGTTGTCATCAATGCACTGGAGGAGCCCCCTGGACTGTGCGTGCCTGGCTGTGTGGTCTTCCCAGCAGATATCGGGGGGGTGATTGAAGTCCCCCATGAGAACCAAAGCCTGCGATTGCGAGGCTACCTTCAGCTTTCTGTAGAAAGCCTCATCAGCTTCTCCATCCTGATCTCAGGTGGCCTGTAATAAACATCCACAACAGTGTCCCTCATATTTGCCTGCCCCTTCATCCTTACCCATAAGCTCTCGACCGTCTCGTCATTCGCCCCTAGTGAGAGCTCGATGCATTCCAAATGCTCTCTCACATAGTGCAATTCCACTACCATGCCTCGCTGGTCTGTCTTTCCTGAAAAAGAGGTAGCCATCCATGACAGCATTCCAGTCAAGCGAGCTGTCGCACCACGTCTCAGTAATTGCAATGAGATTGTGGCCCTGCAACTGCACACAGATCTCCAGCTCTTCCTGCTTATTCCCCATGCTGCATGCATTGGTGTATAAGCATTTCAGAGAGGGAGTTGCGTGTGTATTTACAATATTTACTTTTTTTTTGTTTGTTTGTTTTTTGTACTGAATTAGAGTATTTACAATACACACACATCTGAATCTATTTAGCAATTAACTCAAAAGATATCAGAAGATTGTATAAGATTATAGGCATTTTACATTAAAAATATAGAAAAAAACCTCTACAAGCACTTGTCTCTTCTTGATAACCTAACAAGCACTGTTCACTTTACAAGACGTCTGTTAATAGCATGACACCCAGCAACTTCATTTACAGAACCACAGAATCACAGAATGGTTCGGGTTGGAAGGGACCTTAAAGATCATCTAGCTCCAACCCCCCACACTACTGCAGGAGTCTTGTTTCTAGTAACAAATTTTCATTTCCAATATGTGATAAAAAATTAACTGTGATAAAAAATACGTGATAAAAAATTAACTTTTACTAAGGTAATTCTGACAGATAGCAACAGGTACCACAATGCCCCAAATACAGAAGCAGAGGCATGCAGAAGTCACCTTATTACTACAAGAAAATAAATGATCAACGCTACAGGTAATCTAATTCTGTTAAACTGCAAATCACCATAGTCAAAGCAGTCTAATTCCACATGTTATGGAAGGGTTCTTGCTCTCAGAAAGGATTCCGTCAAATGCCTAATAAATTAATTTTGAGATTCTTAAGGTTTTTGAGATGTGAGGTAACAGGCAGAGCTGTGTAGAATACCAGAGTGATTAAGTCTTTAATTTATTTTACTCCTGTTCAATTATGCTTAAAAAAATGGACACACTTCTTTCATTTTAACAACTAAAGAGTGCATGAGCCTATTTCTCCATATATCAATTCTAATTACCTTTGAGCAATTAATAAAGATAATCTATCACAACTAAGAGCAACATGTTTTTAGGTGCACTTTGTCAAATGACTATCATGAATATTCAGATCATGCACACTTTAATCAGAAAAAATAATGATGACAAACAGCGATCATTTTTCAAAAAGAGAACCTTTATTATTCAGCAGCTGATTTTTTTTAAAAATAACAATACCCTTCAGAAATATGTGAATTGCATTGTATTCACAATGTCCATACTTTGTGACAAGAACATCAAATGTGGCTCTTAAAATACAGAGTTATTAAATGCTACTATGCTGCAGATCCCAGGAAAAAGATTTGGGCAAAGACTGGTTATTTAACAACCTCATTGTACCTGCTTCTGAGGCAATCTCTCTTCTACCATCAAGAGGAAAGAAAGAAATTAATCACTTGTATGTTCTAAAAAAAATTATTTCTCCAAATATTTAAAACAAAGAATAACAGAATTGCACCACTTGCATTTTTACCCTGTAGCCCTATCTATTTAATATCCTCTCTCTGTTAACATTGGTGAACAACAGTAAAATAAATATTATTTCAGTCTTGAACTAAGATTAAGGTCATTCTCAATTGATATGTCCTTTAATATTGTATGTATAAGATTCAAAAAGTACAAATTCTCATGTCAGTATGTAGAATAATGAAGACAAAATTACAAAAAAAGGATATAAAGTTATAAATAAAAATTTAAAGTCAGACTAATGCATATCCACCTTTGGGCACTTCTTTCACTTTATTGGTACAGCTTTTTATTTCACTTAATATTTGACAAGTTTTCTCCTCCACACCACGCACCTTTGAGTTATTTAGATTTTTATAAGGACTGACAAACATAAGTCACCTCGATTTTCCTCAAGTCCAGAAGTGGTATCCATGGAGCCTTCACTCAGCTTTGACACAAAAGGTGCTTTTGTGTCTATTGAAGTTCCCCAAGTATCTAAAACTCTGCTAAAGGATACACTGAGTGTCCTCATCTACAAAACTGAGGATACACAAATTAAACATTACTCTTTCCCTGCATCACAGCGAATTAAATCTGGCAGGCTAGGAACGTCTTGAATCCAACTGGCAGGATCAAATTCCTCACAAAAATGCACTTGGAAATTTTTTTTACTGAAAAGGCAAAAGCAACAACAATCATATTTTGTCTATACAACTTAGCTTTCACCAAGAAAACTGGATTCAGTTCAGCTATACAGGTATTGGACACTGCACTTCCATTTCTACACCAAGTACAGCCTAAAAAAGCATAGTTCAGATTCCATCTTACTCCAAATCTTTTCAGTAATTATTAAAACAAAAAATAAAAAATATGTCATTACATGTTAGATGCAGCCCTGAACAAGTACATTTTTACCTCAGCTAAGGTAAAAAACTCCTACCTCTTTGGCCTTTCACAGCTAGCCAATACCCTTATTTCATGAGGCCTTCTTAAGAGGGAATGAAGTACAGCTACATGTCTAACCTCGATGAACCAAATCCCAATGTTTTTATTATTTTCCCCTCATCAATAATTTTGAAATCCTCAGGGAAACTATGGAAAATAACCAATTACCCTACCCAGGTAGAAAACCGGGTGCTCAGCTCTGGAGTCCTCAGCAGAAGAAAGACATGGGACTGTTAGAACAGGTCCAGAGGAGGGCCAGGAAAATGATCAAAGGGCTGGAGCACCACTCCTGTGAAGAAAGGCTGAGAGAGTTGGGGTTGTTCAGCCTGGAGAAGAGAAGGCTCCAGGGAGACCTTAATGCAACTTTCCCATACTTAAAAGGGGCTTATAAAAAAGACGGAGAGAGTCTTTTTACCTGTGTAGCCTACAGTGAAAGGACAAGGGGCAGTGGTTTTAAACTGAAAGAGGGTAGATTTAGACTGGACATAAGGAAGAAAAGTTTTATGATGAGGGTGGTGAGACACTGGAACAGATTGCCCAGAGAAACTGTGGATAGTCCACCATTGAAAGTGTTCAAGGTCAAGTCCGATGGGGCTTTGAACAACCTGTTCTAGTGAAAGTTGTCTCTGCCTGCAGCAGGGTGGTTTGGACTAGATGATCTTCAAAGGTCTCTTCCAACCCAAACCATTCAGTATTTGATCCACACTGTTTTGGGGGCAGGAGAGGCAGGAAGATATTATAGGTGACTGAAGCATGGGAAAAGCTTTGATCACAGCCTGCAATTTATAGTTACTAAAATAAAGCAGTCTTCAGACAAATCTGGAGGAAACCTGTCTTCAGTAATGCTTACTATTAGTCATTTTGTTAGCATATAAGATCTTGCACAGTATTGTGTTAAAAACAGAGCAGAGAAGGTCTGATTTATTTTTTTTTTTGTTCTGATTTCTTTTGTATAGTTAAATTAAGGCATAGTCTGTACATTTCCTTTTATCATCATTGAATATCCTTTTCCAGTTTGGGGCAGAGGGAACAACCGTGCAATAATTTGAACAGTTGATAGTTACTCTTTCTTGCCACTTGAAATGGCCAGGCTTCAGCAATATCTCCTCACTTTTGCTGTTACTTAATTAAATGAAAAACATAGTCATAATCAAGGTTTTGTGATTTTATAAAATTTCCACTAGCATCCAGTTATATGTAGGATGAAGCATCTTTTAAAAACCATATGCCTCATACCTGAATTATTTCAAATGGTAGCTTAAAATGCTCTCATAAATATTTATTAACTTAATAAGAATCTATTATAAATGTTTTTGTTTATAATTTGGAGTTAATTAAAGTGTGTTAGACTCAGTGTTGCTCCTTATTAAGCTCATCACTACTTATTCAATAATTTATTGATATTTAACAAATACAAATAGTGTCTTAATATATCTATTCTAAACCCCCCTGTTTGGTTATAAACTGAGCTGTAACAACACACAACAGGGCAGTCGCCTCCACTCTGTTTACAATGCTTTATTTAGGCTCCAAACTTTATTTTATTTATGGTGCGTAATTTACTTGTACTAAGTTCTAATGCAAGATGTTAAAATAATGACAGCTAACACCTTTACAAAATTGAAGTACAGCCGTGTTATTTTTCAGGCAGCAGCTGCAACACGAAATATCTTCTTTACCAGAAGGTTAGCCCTTCCTTCTATTTTCCTCATCCCTATCCCTATATGCTGCATATTTTCTACTTTTAAAGTAATGATTCTTCTGCAGAAAGTACTATGCATTGCTTCGGCAAATCTTACAGGCCTTCCTGAAGGAATCCAAGGACTGCTTACAGTAACACTAATAGACAGAAAATAAATTTGTTTCAGTAATTGTCTTTAAAATATATTTATTATCTTTTCACCTCATTCAGGTGGGGTGCTTTTGATGAGGGTAACAGTTATTTGTCTTAATAGATAATCAATTCTTCCTCAAAGCATTTTTGAAATATGCATTATGACAATATGTAGACATTGCCAAAATGTATAACTTACTTACAAAGTTTTTCCACAGACAAGATATTATTGCTAGACTGAAAAACTCTGCTGCCTTTCTGGGGTGAGTGTGTGGCACAGACCACCCTGGCCCCAGGAGCATCTCTGGGAGAACACAGCAGTAGAGCACAGGCAGAACAAGGCCTTCAGGAAGGTTGCAGCAGCTGATCGGTGGTGGGAATCTGCTGTGGCATGAATTTAGGCCATGATTTCAGTATCCAGATTTCACCCTATAAATCAGACAATTCAGGCTGGAAGGAAGCTCAGGAGGTATCTAGTCCAACCTTCTGCTTAGAGCAGGACCAGGTCTGACATCAGACAACGTTGCTCAGGGTGTTATCCAGTTGGGTCTTGGAAACCTCTGAGCATGGAGGTGATGCAATCTCTGGACAACCTGTTCCAATGCTTTCACTCATGGTGAAAAGGCATTTTTCTTGCAACAGCTGATCAACATAAACATGTAAAACCCGACAGCAAAATAACCCAGTAAAATAAAAATGTACTTAAAATAGGTGCCCAAGCAGTCTTAACTATTTCTACCACTGTATAGAAACATCATTTAAAGAAATCAGAGCATTTAAATCAAGAGCAATGGAGAACTCCAACCCTAAAGGAACTTGATAAAAAGTTTAAACTAAGAAAAAGCTTTAAGATTTTTAACCTGTTATGATTTCCACTGTTTGGCTTTTTTAATTAGGACTTTATATGCCCTACTTGTAATCGGAGAGCCACAGAGCTTGTTGATAACATGGTCTTTAAAGACCTAATTTATTTTCATGAAGACTGCTAAGAGGATGTGGAAAAAGTAATTAAGTATTATCTCTTTTTTTCCTAATAACTATAAACTTATTAAATGACTAATAACCAAAGTGTGCGGATACCACATCCATTTTAGCATCATTTAATCCTGAACAGTTAAAGAGAAAATGTGTGAGTTAACAAAATACAAAATTATTTACAGAACTATGGTAGTTCACTGATAGCTTAGTATTAGCATATACATGTAGTCTGTCTTTCAAATGGAACAGAGTTTCAGGTTCTTTTGAATTTTATAAATAATATAGACTGCTCTTTACAAGAAGCTATCAAGAACTTTATCCAACTATTTTGTTTTCATGCTCTGCTAAGAAGCTCCCACTTCCAATCACTGTGCTGTGACTTTAGGAAAACTTTAGGTAATGTGATTTCAGTGGTTGTTGAGCACACAGATGCCCATGAAAAACTAATTAGTCAATCATTTGTGTATTTATACATTTGCAGTCTGATAATAGTGTAAATTGGGAGAAACATTTGGGATTCTTTTTTGCACACACACACTACCATGAAAAAATCATGCAGATCACAGAATGGTAGGGGTTGGAGGGGACCTTTGGAGATCCAACCCCCCTGTGCAGGTTGCACAGGATTGCATCCAGACAGGTTTTGAATGTCTCCAGAGAAGGAGCCTCCACAACCTCTCTGGGCAGCCTGTGCCAGAGTGGCACACTCAAAGTACAAAAGCTTTTCCATCCATCCATCGTGCTCAGATGGAATTTCATGTGTTCCAGTTTGTGCCTGTTGCTCCTTGTCCTGTCACTGGAGACCACTGAAAAGAGCCTGGCCCCATCCTCTTGACACCCACCCTTTAGATATTTATAAGCATCAATTAGATCCCCTCTCACTCTTCTCTTCTCCAGGCTAAACAGACCCAGCTCTTTCAGTCTTCCCTCATTAGAGAGATGCTCCAGTCCCCTGATCATCTTCATAGCCCTCCGCTGGACACTTTCCAGTAGTTGCCTGTCTTTCTTGAACCGGGGATCCCAGCACTGTCCACAGTACTCCAGATGTGTCCTTGCTAGGGCAGAGTACAGAGAGAGGATAACCTCCCTTGACCTGCTGGACACGTGTTTTTTAATGCACCCCAGGATACCATTGACCTTCTTGGCCACAAGGGCACATTGCTGTCTTATGGTCAACCTGTTGTCCACCACGACTCCCACGTCCTTCTCCACAGAGCTCCTTTCCAGCAGACCAACCCCTAATCTGTACTGGTGCCTGGGGTTATTCCACCACAGATGCAGGACCCTACACTTGCCTTTGTTGAACTTCATTGGGTTCCTCTCTGCTCAACTCTCCAGCCTGTCCAGGTCTTGCTGTATGGCAGCACGGTCTTCTGGTGCGTCAGCCACCTCTGCCAGCTTTGTGTCACCATTGAACTTGCTGAGGGCACACTCTGTTCCCTCATCCAGGTCATCGATGAATATGCTGAACAAGACTGGACCCAGTACTGACCCCCAGGGAACACTGCTAGCTACAAGCCTCCAAATGGACTCTGCACTGTTGATCAAACCCTCTGAGCTTTGCCATTCGGCCAGCTCTCAATCCACACTACTGCCCACTCATCTAACCCACATTTCCTAAGCTTACCTATGAGGATGGTATGGGAGATAGTGTCAAAAATCCTGCTGAAGTTGAGGTAGACAATGTCCACTGCTCTCCCCTCATCTACCAAGGTAGTCGTGCCATCATAGAAGGCTATCAGATTGGTTAAGCATGATTTCCCATTCTGTTTTGGGCCAGGTTGGCCAATGACAAGATGACAGATGCCCTCCTCCACCTCTCGCACAGCCAGTTCCCTCAAGTACTTGATACCTTTTTCCATTGGACGGCATTCAATATCATCCTTGAAGGGATACCTGCCCTTTAGAGATGATAGCAGTCGACTCAAGAGACTGAGAATGTTTGATTTTCTCTCAATCACATTATCAATACCTCCATCTCTGGACAGGTTTCCCAATTGCCTACCTTCTCTACCACCTAAGTCTATGGAATCAGTTCCATTATCCCACCATTGGAGCAACCAGGAGATAAGTGTCTTCCCTTCTTGATGACTAAATTCCTTCCGCATGTTTCTCAAATTCTTCATAGAGAAGGACTTAACAATTATCTCTACATCTGAGTACTCCTGAGTTGACGGTGTCTTAGAAGGACCCTTTCCTTTATCTGCTTTAGGAGGACCCTCTCCTGGATCTGCTTTAACAGGGCCCTCTACTGGATCGTTGTGGGAAGAGTCAGGGGAAGGAGCTGATTTCCTTTTCTGCTTTGGTGCTACCTGAGAACCTGAGAAGGACCCTCTCCTGGATCTTCATCAGAAGATGCAAGGGAAGGAGCTGATTTCCTTTTCTGCTTCCTGGTCACTGGGGCAACTGGTACCAGTTCTGTTGGAGTTTGAGTACCAGCAGTACTCATGTGTGAAGCATCTGGAGTAGTGACAGTAGTGGCTGGTGCTGATGCAGGTGGCAGAGCAACTTTTACTGCACACTGCTGTGTGGCTGGCGGGGGGTGGCTGGCATGGCTGATGCTGCTGGAGCTGGTGCCAGTGGAACTGCTGCTGCAGCTTCCCCCATTATGGGCTGGAGCAAAGGCTTGGCTGGGGGAGTAGCTTGGGGAGTGGTTTGTGTCTGTGCTGGATGCGAATTGGCCCATGGGATTTGAGTAGCAGCAGCACGTGTCATACCATATGTGCTCCTGAACCGATTTTTAACACAAAACCACCCCTGCAACACACTCAGGAGAACCAGCAACAAAATCACAATCTTTCGACAGTAACATTCATTTTCTAAGCAGCCCAAAATGTTCCCATCCTCTAGCTCTGTGACACAAGCATTAAAGGACGAAATAAACCTTTCCCAGGTGAAACCAAAAGTGTAATTAGTAAAAAAATCCATCACGTGATGCCCATACTATGCAGGTATAGCCATTTTCCAAGTAACCGTATTATACATCTGCATGACAAACCATACAAAACCAGCACATTTAAACTACTGCATATAAATACAAAGAACAAGAAAACCATGCAACATATTCAGCAGGTTTAGCAGCATTGTATCTACTAACTTCAAACAATGCTCTTTAAAGGCACAATATAACATTTCGCTTAGGAATGACATTCCCTGAGCAAACTGGAAGCTTGTGCCCCATGTTGTATGCCAATTAATCTGTCATGGTTTGGGCCAGGTTGGCCAATGACAAGACAACAGATGCTGTCCTCTATCTCTCACTCCAAGGACAGGAAGAAGAGAGATAAAGATTTGTGAGATTAGAAAAAACTAAACTACTATTAATATATTAATATCATAATAAAAAATATTATTAATAAAATAAAAAAGAAATAATGAAATAGATATAATATATACAAATATACACAAAACCGTATCAAGCTCCCAGGGAGATGTCCCTGGCAGGCATCGTGAAAGTTCCAGACTGGACTCAGTGACAAATGGGAACTGGAACACACTGACTGGGATCAAAAGGCAGATGAGCTGACGGAGTCCTCCTCAGATGCCAGTCACTGAAGAAGCAGTCCATTGAAGAAGAGCCCACTGGAGAAGATCCAAAGAAGAAGTGCCCTTAGAAAAGAGTCCTTGGAGAGGAGCCAACCTGACCCCTTTGATCCCTCAGCTTTTACACTCAGTGTGAAGGTGGAATACCCCAATTGTCAGTTGGGGTCACCTGACCTGTCCACAGGTGTAACGCTTCCACAGTAAACAACCAAATCAGCTGACCCTGGTTGCCACAGCAACAAGTATAGGCAAGAGCATCTCTCACTGAATAGAAAGTTGGTTCTGCTTCACCCCAAACCAGGACACTTCCCCTTGGTACATCCATGTTGACCACTCCTGGAAACTTTCTTTTCTTTTCCTCCACATGCTTAAAGATGACATCCAGAATGAGCTGTTCCATCACCTCTCCAGGAATGGTTGGTGCCAGTCCTCAGGCACCTTTGCTATTCTCCGTGACCTTTCAAAGATGATGGAGAGCAGCTTTGCAATGACATCTGCCAGCTCCCTCAGCACTCGTGGGTGCATCACATTGGGGCCCATGAATTTGTGGGTGTCAAGTTTGCCTAAATGATCTCTAACCCAGTCCTCCTCGATCAAGGGAAAGGTTTACCTCCAGGGTCTGGGATTCCTGAGGGCTGGCCTTAGCAGTAAAGGCTGTAGCAAAGGAGGCATTCAGTAACTCTGCCTTCTCTGCATCTTCCATCACCAGGGCACCCATCTTATTCAGCAGCAGGCCCACATTTTCCTAATCTTCCTTTTGCTACTGATCTACTTGAAGAATCCCTTCTTGTTGTCCTTGACATCTCTTGCTAGGCTTAATTCCAAGTGGGCCTTAGCCTTCCTCATTGCATCTCTGAATAGTCTGACAACGTTCCTATATTCCTCCCAAGTGGCCAGTCCCTTTCTCCATATTCTGTAAACTTCCTTCTTACATTTGAGTTTTTCCAGAACCTCTATGCTCATTCATGCAGGTTTCCTTCCTCCTTTGCTTGATTTCTTACTCCTAGGGATGCATCGATCTTGACCAGGACCCTGAACTCCACAATCTCATGGTGACTACAGCCAAGGCTGCCCCCAGCCTTCGCATCCCCAACCAGTCTGTCCTTGTTTGTTAGTACAAGGTCCAGCAGCACACTTCTCCTAGTTGGCTCCTCCACCACCTGTGTTAAAAAGTTATCACCAGTGCTGTGCAGAAACCTCCTGGTCTTTGCTTGCCTGACTGTGTTGCCTTTCCAGCAAATATCCTGGTGGTTGAGGTCCCCCATAAGAACCACGGCCTGTGATCATGAATCTACTTTCAACTTCCATAATAATTCGTCCATCCCCTTAGTATCATTTTACCTCCTTTTCATTAGCAAACCACAATATATAGAGGTCAGATGTTGTTTCCATAAAGGTGCTACTGATGGTGAGCAAGTGAGGTTTTCAGGAGAAAACAATATTTCTGAGAAAAAAAATGCTTCTCCCAGAATGGACAAAAAGAAGATGTGGTTAGGTTTTCCCCAAAATAGACTAAGAAAGCATTATTATAAGGACAGTTTTAGAAAATGTTAGACTTTTGAAGAAAAAAACAATCTATGCTAAAACTTTTATTGAAAATTCATTGTCATGGTCTTTTGGGATCATCAGTGAAAAGTAACCAAGTGTCTAAAGACATTTAGTATTTTTTCATTTAAAGACTGGATGATCTCCCAAATGCATTCAAAGGTCATGAAAGGAGATCTTAGTCCAGTCTTCTAACCACACATGTTTGGCACTACTCACAAAGTCAGCATCTTTGTCTAATCTTCTTTTAATGTTAGTGACCAGCTTTGCTGATGTTTATCCATGGAGAGTGGGGAGACGAAAAAGCTCACAGAAGGTTGCAGCATTCTTATAGTTCCCCTGACATGCACTACTGAACTTTTCATGGAGAGTTCAATCTTTCATAGATACGGCACATGAGATGTTATCTTTCCTGGAGTTGCTATTGACTGCTTTGCTAAAGGGAGGGGAGTATGCTTTGTTACAAGAATACAAAGGGCTGCCTTAGTAGTCCTTTGATGGCTTCACTGTTAGATGCAATCAAAGGATCAAATAAGCCTTCTAAACCTCCCCTGGCATCATGTGATGTGAGTGCATTCAGTTAGACACAATAGTTAAATCCTTATCTATAGTTTTGAAATATGTCAGAAACACTGCTGAGTCATGCCACATAATATCCATTTATGGTTCAAAATCCATCCCTTTAAATGAAGTTACTTGAAAGATAATTGGAGTAAATTCATTAGCTAGTGTAGATTTCATAAAACTTTCTCACAGAATGTTCTTGACATTTTTAAATGAAATTAAAATTAACTATTTCTACAAGACATAGAAAATGTACTTAACGTCCAGGAGGTCTTAGGAAAAAAAATTTACTTTAATAAGAAATTATTATTAAAATGCATTATTAAAAGCATTTCCTCCTAGCCACAGTTTGGTACAAGTAATGTCACACCTATTTTATATGTAGCCCTCATATACACACCCATACTACCAAAACTTTTATATTCCCCTCCCCCTCCCCGAAAATCCATACTGCTTGTTTGGAAGGGAGAGAAAAATGATTGTAGGCACAAACCTCCCATATGAAATTGATACAGATCAAGACTTTTTTTTCTCCAAATTGTCAAGTGCTAAATGTTTATGTATTTCCTTTCACCTGAAGTCAGAGACATAACTGTATATTTCCGTTAACCAACCTTCTTCTTTACTTTATTCCACCTTGGAGAAAAACGGTGCTAAAAAAATGAAGTAAAAATTGTGAAAGTTGCAATTATTCAGAAAAGCAACAAAGAGAAAAAAACTTGAAATGAATGCAATCATGCAAATGGTTCTGTTCAATAGGAAAGAATGCTCTTAGGGCTGTTTACTTCCTACATTTGCTTTGTAACATTACTGATTTAATTATACCTTAAAGCTATCTCAGATATTATCAGGAAAGTATTTAATGATGGTTATCAGATGATAATTTTCCTAATCATTCTGACACAGATTTTTCCTTAAAATTCACCTTGGAGCAAAAACATGACTTGCCTATAGTTTAAAATAAAATAGATACAGTTTCTCAGGACAATCAAGAAAAAAAAAAGGTTATCCAGGTTCAAAAAGAAGTCTTCATTCTTTGCATGGAAATATGGTACTAACCTGTCCCCTCCATTTCAGTAAACACTGTAACAACCATTCAGTTCAGAAGAATCCTTGAGACCTCCTCATATATGCCTCTCAAGCAGCAGGATCAACGAGTGACTTGATTGATAGACACAATTTTAACCCGGAACTTACGGGCAGGACTCATAAGATATTTGAATTTATCATCCACAGCAATAGCATCATCAGTATCCTACTGTAGGCTATACCCCCTAACAACTTAACATAGACCTACAGACACAGGTATGAAAGAAATTGCCAGGGCTTCAGAGAAAAAGGAAAAATATAGAATATTAAATAAGAATAGATACTTTGTTTTAGTATTCTGCCAGATTTTAGTCTATATCCAACACAAAAATGCATATGAACCAAAATTAATGCAACAGCACAAGTAATAAGTTAATTCTCTTGTCTTCCTGCTCATAAAGTTCCATGTAATTTGCCTAAGTCGCCATAGCATTACATTGTTGATACACTGCACTTTATTAACTTAACCGATCCACGTGATCGTTGGTGCACTGAAGGCCTTTAAAACACTTCTGCTTGAAGTGTGATGACTTCTGCTCCCACCCATGCTTCTGTCCTACTAAAAAGGTGGGATAGTTTCATCACACCCTTATGGCCAGCCTGATCCCTGACACAGTGTAAGAATCCTCCTCAGCCAAGAAATTTGTTCTCACATGTACTCCTTTATAACACAGAATTGTCCCCACATCTGTGCGCTCTTGGCAGAGTTAAACATTTTCATATGCAGGAAATATTAATTTAATCTGTTGTCTACAACTATGGTGTATATTTTCAGTACAGGCATCCTTCTCCTATGATTACCTGCTTTTTATGAAAAATAGATTATATGTGATAACTGTGGAATGTCTTCTATTCATGTTCTGGGGATCTGGTGCTTTCACCTTTATGTCGCTTCCTTCAGCAATGGTTTTATATTCTTTCTTTTTGAATATACAAACTGAGCTGCTTGGCTATTCCCAGCTCATTGACATCAATCTTAATATTCCAAGGGAAAATTAGTTTAAATGTTACACCTTACTGTGTGGCCACCTTACTATGTAGTAACAACTTTAAAAGATCTAAGTAAAAGATTTCAAAGTCGAAGTGTTCAGATGCTTTCTAAACAATCTGATATGGCCTTTGTCCATACATACAGATCCTCAGAAGCGCTATCCTTTTTAGGTCATTTTAGACCGCTTAGAAAATAAAGTCACTTTTAATTCGGAACAACCCATTTATACAATTCAAACATTTAGATCATTATACAAAAATTAGATCTTAATATTTACCCTTTTTTGACCATAATGGTTAGAAATGTAAAAAATCAGTTCAAGTTATGCTTGTCTCTTTTTTAGACAAATTGTTTATGAAAAGGCTTTTGCCATTCTGAGTGGCTGATGACAAGAGCAAAATGTACTTTCTCCCTCCCACCTTGTATTTTTGATAAGAGTAATCTCCTGAGGCTGAAGGCTCTGTCATGCCTGAACTCTATGAAGTTTTCTAACAGCTGGAGAAAGAATGAGAAGGAAAACAACTGGGTTTGACACTGCGAACTAGATATCCTTTCACCTAAGTCTCCACAGCTCAGGCATGTAGGTGTGCAGACTTCGTGAATGCTTAGTACTTATACCTTGTATTTGGAATATAAGATGCACATGAACACAAGTATTTAGATCTACTAGTAAAAACTATGATAGCACCTTTTTAGGGAATTGCTACATAATTAGTTGCTGAAACCTCCATCCCACTGAAACTTACCAAGCCCTACTAAACCTTACAATCACCATGTGCCTAGAGGTCCTCCTGTGTGAGGTGCTGTCAGACAGCATGGGATAATCCCCGCTCTAATGGCTAAGACACTGGGCAGGTGGAAACAGATCTGTTCAAAACATGCAATCAAAAAACTAGGGATAAGGAAATGACACAAAAGAATTACTTACAAGTTGCAACAATTTTTTTAAGTTTCCTTAAAGGCTAAAAAAAAAAAAAAAAAACAGAGAAAAAAATTCAGGAAAGCTAGGATTACAGCCAATGAAATCTTGGTGGCCAAAAGTTAGTATCCTTCCAGTTACTGTGCTGTCACCTCTACTATACTTCCTGGATTGGCACATTTGTAGAAAAAAAGTCCATAGGGTACATGGAAGTCCATTTATATCTCACATTAAGAAAACCTGAACCTTCAAGCTTTCTCCCCTGCATTATTCTGTGGCCTGTACCAAACCATCAAAATAGGTAAAAATAACTACATCTGTGTGTGACTATGACTAACATGTGAATTTTCTTTTAAATTATGAACTTGTTCTATAAAACTGCACACAAATGGGCATTCCTAGGCACAACTCATAGTGTGATGGATGTGCCTATACTTAAACTAGGCAACCCCAGATAAGCTATAAAGGGCTATTTTCTTTATATGTGGAAATAAAATGCAGTTTTAGTTGTAAAAAGCAAAGAACAGACCTGTTACTTTGTGGAAGTACTGATCTGTAACACCGCTGGAAGCATTTCAAGATGTTTACGTATTCCAGCACTCTATGCCCCATGTAGAGTTCATTTTACTTTAAAGTAGCCTCTATTTTTATGGATAGTTCAGTGTTCTTTCCTAAAAACTCTTAGCTACCTTCGATTTCCACATAAATTTGTCTAAGGAGGATTGTACAATACTGACACAGAATATGAAGTGCCCTTGAAGCTTAAAAAATAATTATTAGGTTGGTGATTATTAAGAGGTTTTAAGACTGTAATTAATTACCCTATGCTAATAAACTATGTCATATGATTTGAAAATAGCACTATAGCTTATAATTTCCATAGAAATAGACTCGTATACAGACTTACAGTTTTAAATATGTCTAAAGCAGTCAACAAAATATGCACGTTTGTTCACCAGTTGAAGCAGCACTGTGATCCAGACTCAATTCACAGTAAGTTTTGAAAGTTAGTGTTATTTCTAGTCTAGATATAGAGGATTTTGTACAATATAATCAACAGTTTACTGGGTATTCTAATCTCTGTAGCTATTCCTACACCTCACTACACAAAATCTACTGAAGACGCTTTACAGTGAAATACCACATTATAATACAGCACACCAGCCTCTTCTGTGTGGGAGACCTTCTGTGCAGCTGCAAGTGACGCAACGTTCTGCTCCAGCAGAATGCTCTGCCGTTGGAGAACAGCATTGCTTGGCTCAGCCTGTAAAGCAGTTGTACAAGTATTAGCAAGCAACGGTGAGAAACATACATGGCATGTTTCAATAGCATTTTTAAAATATCATCCTGACTGGGTCTATAACAGCAAAAAAAAAGCCAAAATGGGCTCTAGAGACCCACAGTACTTCTCCAAGTATGCGATGCACACAAGGATGGCAAAATCTTACATGCAAATAGTTTAGTGAGACATGAGAACAGGGCAGCTGGGTGAGGCACGTGCTGTGTTTAACCAGGATGTACTCCACTGACCAATCAAGTAGATTTGTACATGCGAATTAATGCAAGTAAATGTAATTTTCCTATGGATTTCAATATCATGCGTTTAATGCTAGCGCGTGAGATAAGTAGCTGCCCTTAGGTTTTCAACAGAATTTCTGGAATGTGACTCTTTTAGGGTCATCTTTTAGGAAAGAAAATCAATTTTTACGTTCCGTGTTTTTTTAAGTTAAACTATTTAAGATGAGGAATAACCCTCATGTTGCTTTCAGGTAAATATAGTATTTCTTGAAAGCATTCTCTTTTGGGTTCAGTGACTGATTTCCACAATACACTAACATAAAAGCTTGTTCTGATTGTTTTTATTCAAGAAATTTTTCTCCCTTACATCATATTTCCCTCACATCACATCTTCCCTCATCCAGTTGCAGGGAATAACGAGGGAAGAAACAGTAAGAGCCAGAAAATCAATACCTGACTCCAAGCCTGGTGTCACCAGCAGAATTTTGGGGTTTTTGATCATGGGTCGGTTTACACAAACCAGGCCTGCTGGCAACAGATGGGGTAAACCTTTCGCAAAGGGTAAAAGGATATTCGTGCAGGAGATAGAAGAGCTCATTGAAAGAGCTTTAAACTAGGTTTGAAGGGAGAAAGGAATAAAATCAGGCTCGCTAAAGATAAGCCTAGGGGTGGCATGCCAATGTTTGAGGGACAATGTGCTAGTAAGGTCCTTTGGCCTGTCATCTCAGTGGAGGTAAGGGATGGAGATCCATGTGGCAGCAAAGACACAATGGTTATTGACAGGTAGAGAAGAGAGGCTCCAGGGAAACCTTTTTGTAGCCTTTCAATACTTAAATAGGGCTTATAAAAAAGACGAGGACAAACTTTTTCACGGGGCCTGTTGCAATAGGACAAGGGGTAATAGTTTTAAACTAAACGAGAGTAGATTTAGACCAGACATAAGGAAGAAATGTTTTACAATGAGGGTGGTGAAACACTGGCCCAGGTTGCCCAGAGAGGTTGGAGATGGTCCATCCCTGGAAACGTTCCAGATCAGGTTGTACAGGGCTCTGAGAAACCTGATCTAGTTGAAGATGCCCCTGCTTATTGCAAGTGGATGGGACCAGATAACTTTTAAAGGTCCCTTCCAACCCAAGCTGTTCTATGATTCTGTGACTTGTTAGAAACCACAGAATTGCCTGAAAATGGTCACATAGAAATTAGGGCTTCTCCCCTAAAAAAGGTGACAGGTTCAATAATAGCCCAAGTGAAGTGCATCTATACCAATGCATGCAGCATGGGCCACAAACAGGAGAAGCTGGAAGCCATCGTGCAGCTGGAAAGCTATGATACAGTTGACATCAAAGAAACATGGTGGGATAACTCACACAACTGGAATGCTGCAATGGATGGCTATATACTCTTCAGAAGGGATAGGCAAGGAAGCAGAGGCAGTGGAGTGGCCCTGCATGTTGGGGAGTGTTTTGATTATCTTGAGCTTAATGATGATGATGATAAGGTAGAGACTTTATGGGTAAGAATCAGAGGGAAGGTCAACAAGGCAGATATCATGGTGGGAGTCTGTTATAGACCACCCGACCAAGATGAAGAGACAGAAAAAACATTCTATAAGCAGCTGGGAGAAGTCTCACGATCGCTAGCACTTGTTCTCATGGGGCACTTCAACTCACCAGATGTTGGAAATACAACACAACAGAGAGGAAACAGTCTAGGATGTTCCTGGAGTGTGTGGAAGATAACTTCCTGACACAGCTCGTGAATGAACCAGCTAGGGAAGGTGCCCTGCTGGACCTGTTGTTTGGAAACAGAGAAGGACTTGAGGGTGATGTGATCGTTGGAGGCCATCTGGGACATAGCGGTCATGAAATGAAAGTGTTTTGATTATCAGAGAAGTAAGGAGAGGGTTTAGCAGAATTTGGACTTCTGGAGGGCAGACTTTGGCCTGTTTAGGAGCATGGTTGACAGGGTCTGTTGGGAGACAGTCCTGAAGGGGAAAGGAGTCCATGAAGGCTGGACATTCTCTAAGATGGAAATTTTTAGGGCAGAGGAGCTGGCCATCCCCATGTGCCGTAGGATGAGCCACAAGGAAAAATAGACCTGGAATTCAGAAAGAAAAGAGAGAGTTTATGACCTTTGGAAGAAGGGGCAGGCAACTCAGGAGGACTACAAGGATGTCATGAGGTTATGTAGGGAGAAATTAGAAGGACCAAAGCCCAACTAAAAATTAATCTGGCTACTGCCATTAAAGACAATAAATTTTTTTTCTATAAATACATTAACAACAAAAGGAGGGCTAAGGAAAGTCTCCATTCTTTATTGTATGCGAGGGGAAATATAGTGACCAAGGATGAGGAAAAGGCTAAGGTGCATAATGCATTCTTTGCCTCAGTCTTTAACAGCAAGACAGTTGTCCTCTGGGTAGCCAGCCCCTTGAGCTGGATAACAGGGATGGGGAGTAGAATGAAGCCCCCACAATCCAAGGGGCAACAGTTGTCAGTCATTGACGCAAGTCTATGGGGTCAGATGGGATTCTCCCAAGGATACTGATGGAGCTGGCGGAAGTACTCACCAAGCCAGTTTCCATCATTTATCAATAGTCTTGGTTAACCAGGGAGTTTCCGGTTGACTGGAGGCTAAAAAATGTGATTCCAGTATATAAGAAGAGCTGGAAGGAGGATCCAGGGAATTAGAGGCCTGTCAGTCTGACCTTGGTGCCAAGGAAGGTTATGGAGAAGTTCATCTTGAGTGCCATCACAGGGCACATGATCGGGCACAGTCAGCATGGCTTTATGAAAGGCAGTTTCTGCTTAACTAACCTAATCTCCTTCTTTAACAAGGTGACCTGCTTAGTGAACAAGAGAAAGGTTGTGGCTGTTGTTTACCTGGACTTTAGTAAAGCCTTTGACACCATTTCCCACAGCATTCTCCTGGAGAAACTGGCTGCCCAAGTATTGGATGGGAGTATGCTTTGCTGGGTAAAAAACTGGGTGGATGGCTGGACCCAAAGAGTTCTGGTGAATGGAGTTAAATCCAGATGGTGACAGGTCACCAGTGGTGTTCAGCAGGGCTCAGTACTGGGGCCAGTTCCCTTTAATATCTTTATCAATTATCTGGATGAGGGGATTGAGTGCACCATCAGTAAGTTTGCAGGTGACACCAAGTTGGGCAGCAGTATTGATCTGCTTGAGGGCAGGAAGGTTCTACAGAGGGATCTGGACAGGATCGATGGATGGGCCAAGCCCAATGGTATGAAGTTCAGCAAGGCCAAGTGCCAGGTCCTGCACTTGGGTCACGGCAACTGCATGCAGCTCTACAGGCTTGGGGAAGAGTGGCTGGAGAGCTGCCCAGCAGAAAAGGACCTGGGGGTGTTGGTTGACAGCCGGCTGAGTATGAGCCAGCAGTGTGCCCGGGTGGCCAAGAAGGCCAAGAGCATCCTGGCCTGTAACAGGGATAGTGCAGCCAGCAGGACTAAGTAGGTGATTCTCCCCCTGTACTCGGCACTGGTGAGGCTCCATTTTGAGTACTGTGTCCGGTTTTGGGCTCCTCACTACAAGAGAGACGTTGAGATGCTGGAGTGTGTTCAGAGAAGTGTAACAAAGCTGGTGAAGAGTCTCGACCACAAGTCTTATAAGGAGCAGCTGAGGGAACTTGGATTGTTTAACCTGGAGAAAAGGAGGCTAAGGGAAAACCATAACACTCTCTACAGCTACCTGAAAGGAGGTTCTAGCAAGGTGGGGGCCCGTCCCTTCTTTCAGGTAACAAACAATAGGACAAGAGGAATTGACCTCAAGTTGTGCCAAGGAAGTTTTAGATTGAGTATTAGGAAAAATTTATTCACTGAAAGGGTTGTCAAATATTGGAACTGGTTGCCCAGGGAAAAGGTTGGGTCACCATCCCTGGAGGTACTTAAAAGATGTGTATATGTGGTCCTGAGGGACATGAATAAGTGGTGGACTTGGCAGTGTTAGGTTTATGGTTGGACTAGGCGATCTGAAAGGTCTTTTCCAGCCTAAATGATTCTATGATCCCATATTTCTTCCTCGCCTCAAACGTTAGGGCTTTTTGTTGCTTGGGTTTTGCTATATACTGCTCATTACATCTTTTAGTACCTCGCCTTTTACACTCAACTACAGATACTTTTCCACCTCACAATTCATTTTTGAACACCTAGGGAGATTCATAAAATTGTCCAAAACATGTGAAAACTAAGTAACACAACATTATAAAACAGCAGTATGCATTCACCATGCATTCAAATCTTTGTCTGTTTCTGGTTCTTTTGTGTGTCTTAGTCACTAGGGAGGCTCCCACATTTTACACACAGTCATACTTTTATTTGAAATGTTAATCCATACAGGGAACGATGCCGAATTAAAACCTCTACTTTTTTTTTTTAATTATACTACTGGAAGGGTGGGGGAACTCTCATCTTCCTTCAGGGTAAATAAAGGCATATAATTATAAAATTCAGATGTTCCATAAACCTGTCACCAGGATGAAACAAAACAATTTAAAACCATCCTGCAACTGTGTTGAACTATTTTACATACTATATCATTGTCTAATTAGTTGTATAGCTAGTAATAGCTAAAGTAAGTAATTGGTAAGATTTATTTAAACCTAGTCACAGAGCAGTGGCAGAATTCAGCAGATAAATTTGAAATTAGTTTAATATCACAGTCACCAGATTAAATTAATTTCTTTCCCATGCCTCAATTTCCAACCTTCTATCTGCAAATTAAGGAGAATATTTGTTTCACTGAGTTACAGTGCTGAGTTTCAGTTACAGAAGAGGTTTGTACCACCATCAACAATTTAAGGTTGAGCGTTTACAATTTGGGAAGAACAGCATTTGAAGCAACACTGCCTTTAGCTTTATACTATAAATGTTTAGCTTAAATTCTTTTACAAAGCTGAAGGGCAAGCACAGGAAGACAATGTATGAAGCCTCAGTTACTTTAGTAGCTTTACTAAATCCATATTTTTAAAATATAGCCAATGATAGACAATGGTTGAAAAATACTACTGCACTCCCCGGATTAAATTCACCTTGTGGCAAACCTGAGCCAAGTAATATTTAATCTTTTTCTTTTCAGCCTACATGCTTTGGCTTCCTTAAAATGCCGTGGAGGACCAGAAAACTGTAGAAGAGTCATCAGTAGACCACAGATCTCTTGACTGCTACTGTTGGCTGTAAC
This sequence comes from Rissa tridactyla, assembly GCF_028500815.1. Lineage (NCBI taxonomy): Eukaryota > Metazoa > Chordata > Aves > Charadriiformes > Laridae > Rissa > Rissa tridactyla. Next base: position 7,314,811 of record NC_071497.1, read on the forward strand.
TACACAGCCATCTTTCTTCCCTACATTTTGTTTTATCGATTTCGTTAGACAGCTGTCTATTGAGACAGAGAGTAGCTTCTGTGGATTACAACAAAGACCAAGATGTGACCACAGGCAGCAGCCATCATCACTCCACCAGCGTGTGCATGACATCTATAAGACAAGATGAGTTGGTGATTTATTTCCTTGGAGGCAATCCACCCACTTTCATGTCTCTTTCTGATGACAGCTGAGCTAAATGTGAGGCTTTGGGTCAAGTAGTATGGACAGGGAATTTTCCATTGGTGTTGGCAGTGAGTTTCATTTTTTAATCAGTGTCAAATTTGGCTAGGAATACACCACTTAGCAGCGTCACTGCAAGTTGTTTTAAAAAGAAGTTAAAGTGGTTTCTTTTAACTGATATTCTCTCAACTGACCCAGGATAGGGCTGTCTGTTATCACACATATTCTTTAGCAGCAGTTTCAAGTAGTCAAAAAACCACATATGGCATAGCAGAAGAAATCCCAATAGACAGCAGACAGGGCCATAACTTCTGCTACGCTACAGTCTCCAATATTTCTTGGAGTGTGGAATTTCGTCATGTGAAAGCATCTTAGATAAATTGATATCAAGTCGATCCTTACAGCACTATTATTAAGCCATAACAGAACTTTGAAGCAAAAGTTTTGCTGTTTTCCCCCCACCCCCTTCCCTTCCTGTTTTTAAAATGGTGTTGATTGCATGGGTTGATTTTAGACGACTTCAGAAGACTTACTATTTTAAAACATTTTAATTCTGTGGGTTTTTTAACAACCCTTACTACATTGACTCAGAGTGCACAAAAGATCTTAATTCATGCTGACCTAAGTGAGCTTTTCATAGTTTTCAATAATATAATCAGCCGTCCCTTTTGGATTTTCAATTTTCTCCAGCTCTCTCAAGTTTTTCAGCTTGTCAGTCAGTGTGGATTATGGAATCCAAACATCTTTTGAAGCTGATCTACTAAGCTGACAAATATATACATCTCAAAAAGGTTAAAATAATTTGAGTTACACAAAAAGCAGATGAATTTAAATTTGTTTCCAGTACAGATTCAACTACAAACTCATCCTTCCAGCTAATGATTACACACATCTGAATTGATACTGAATAAGACTACTCTGTTTAGAAATTCTGTGAGCAGTGATTTTTATTTTTTTTTTAATTTCTCCCCCTAATTATTTTTCTTTGGGAAACATCATATTTAAACTAAATTGGACTGTAAAATTATAAAGCAAAGTAAAACACAGAATATTTATGATCTTTGGAGGATCATAAAACGGCAGCTAATGTGTTAAAAACCAACCAACCAACCAAACAAACAAACAAAAAAAAGCCCCAAACACAATCATCACCATCACTACACTTATAAGAGAAGGGTTTTCTCAACCTTCTTGAAAGGGTTTTCAAGTCATAAGACTAGGCAACGTGCAGTGAAACATTATCTATCCTCAGCACAGATTCTGAAATATTTCGAAGACTTTGGAATGACAGTAACCCATAAGGGAAGATTAAATAGTACCAGTCTTGGACACAAGGTTTGTTGGAAACTATTTCTTCTTAAAAAAACTCATAGGACAAGTCCATGACAATGCTGCTGTTGTACAAGTGACGTTTGACAGAGAAAAATCCCTTCTTCATCCATAGTTATTTGTGGGCTCCACACAAAACTATACAATCAAGCACTGGATTCACTTTTGATAGTGGGAAGTGGCTTCACTGACAGCAGTACTGCTTCTCGCCACATCTCAGATTGCTTTAGTAGTACTTTAATACCGTGAATGGTGTTTCTGCACATCTTAAGTCAACTACAGTGAGGAGATTTCTTCAGCGGCAATTAACATGAAGATGGGGGTGGAGAGGAAAGAGACAGAGGAAAGCTTCACACAGCTTTCCTGAAAATTAATTCATTAAGAATCAGTTTGTAATGGAAGGATTATGAAAAAGCTATACAAGAGCTCAGGATTAAAAAAAAAAGAATAATCAGAAATAGTACCAGACTATAGAAAGATTTTCATTTGGTTTAATGGCTTTGTACACTGTTCAGCTATTACAATTTTCACATGTGACAAGAGGATAAGATAACTGTTCACAATTGACTTCTAAAGAGTTCCAAGCCAGAAGTATTAATCTACAACTTCGAGAATTGTTTTCTTCTTTTACCCTAAAATGGGAGAATGCTAAAGGTGTAGTGGAGGAAGATAATTCAACTTAACCAATTTCAAAGTAAAAAATAAATTCCAAAATGTTCTGAACTGTGTAATCCCCAGTAGTATTCTTGTCGGTAGATTTGAGTATGCTTGCATCTGAGTATAACTGAGTATACTCAAAATGAATTTGAGCGTACTCAAATATTGTCAGCAGATTTGAGTACACCAAAGCTTGTTCTTTGCATTAAGTTTTTGAACAAAATACCATTTATTGTGCCCAACTCATCTTAATGAGGGAAAAAAAAAAAAAATTAATCCTGTTTTTTTCTGGTTATAGTTTTGTACAGAGCAGCAAGTGATACCAACCTTCTGATTGATCAGCAGCTGTTAAAGAAGATAACACTGAATTATTTCCATATTTAGGCTTTGGACAAAATGCTCTCTAACAAATCTGTATGGAGATAATACAGTCTATCTAAATACCCAGCTGAGATTTTCCTGAGAAAGTTTCAAAGTTCAATGGCAGAAGGTAATTCTTTCCAGGGAGAAAAATGTTTATGTTTTTTATACTTTCACCCTAGTGCAAAATTTTGTCTTCATAACATGCAGTGTTTTCACAAATATATAGAACTATCTTTTTCCTCTAGCCAGGTCCTTCCTTTGTGCAGCTGGAGTCTTCTGCTTCCTCTCTTTTCCAAAGAGAATATTAAGGAGTTGAATTTAGTTTGGTTCTTCCAGTTTATCACTCCTAACTGTCAGAAATTTTTTGAAGCACATTCACCTGAAACATACTGGTGCTTCTAGATGGCTGCAGCCACAGGCGTTAATTAACCACACAGTAAGTGTTACGCAGCTAAGCAGTCACAACAGTATACTTACTGTAAGCCATACCCAGTTGTATTTATAGCACAGAACTGCTTTAACACATTTGCTGTGGAAGCAAGATAGTTTCTCCAATATTAATAGATGAAAAAAGCACCAAAGCCTATGCTAGCACTTGCTCACTTAGCAGAATTATTTCAATGCAAATAAATTAATTCAAATAAAAGCCTGCATGGTTACCTGTAGATGCAGTACTGTTGCCACATTTTGAGGTGGGGCGAGATCCCGCAGGTGTGTCTGATATGCCATAGCCTTTGCTCTGTAGAAACACAGATTTGAGGTTATTCTGAAATTATCAATTAGCACTTTTAGAAGTCTCATCTTTCAAGTGTTAAGAGTGGTAAGTTGCTCAGCCAGGGCAGATTCCTCGCTATTACTTACCAATTTTAATATATTAATTGAATTCCATTAATGACATCCTCTGAACAGTGAAACTGCTGTCTATTCCCCATGACTCAAAATTGTCCTGTTTTAAATCCATTAAATTAAATTATGTGATACAAAGGTTAATTAATCATGCATACCCAGCAGCAGAAAATCAGACATATAAACAGAATATTGATTTTCAAGGAGTCTGATACTACTTGAAACCACCATGGAATTACCCACAGGTATGTTTTCATGAGCGGTACAGATATAATTAACAGTAATAAACTCTGGCCTTGGTAGTTAATTAGATCAGCTATGGAGAACATTTCACAAAAGTGATTCCAGGAGCTCACGCACTATTTTAAAAATGGCAAGCCATTCCCTTTTTCACATGGATACAGTTTGGAAATATCAACCATTAACTAATGAAAGTTGAATGATAAATCATCAGACAATAGTTTCTCTTGATAGTCCAGTGCAGTAAAGCTGACATCATTAAAATTAACAAACTAAAATGGTTTTATACAACCAGTGTAGCAGTATTTTACATTTCCTTTTCAAAATGCAGCAGTACTACTCTGTCTTTGACACAGTATCATTGCTGCCATAAAACTCTTCCATTAGAGCTCTCAAACTTATCTGACCAAAGCTCTCAAAATCCTTTCTGTAAACCACATTGTAAGTTGCGATGAAATTTGCAGCTTTCTTACTTTAGAAACCATAAATGTGACTATCTCCTATTAAATAATTGAAAACATTGGTTTATATAATCATTTAAGATAGTTAAGGTAACACAAGCAGGCTATATAGCTAACATCAGTAAAGTGTTTAATCTGAACATGCATTTTTATACATGTATATATATACACGTGTACTTTTTTATACATCTATATATATACATATGTATAAGTTATGTTATTTAAGACTACAGATGTTGGGGTATATTGAAATATCAGTCACGCAATGTGAATTCCTCTTCTTTTTATAGCCTGCATTAGGCAAATGGAAAGACATAGATGCTGCAGAAGCCAGCATGGTCTCTCAGAGTTATGGTAAAGTGCAATATGCATTTGCAAACACATATAAACTCAACAGCACTATGAAAATAACTCCAATTCAGACATGTACTTTAAGACCTCAGTTAAGTCAGTGCCCTATCAAAGAAAAGATAAAGATATTCAGATAAGACTACTATCCATTTTTAACTTTCCAGGTTTTACTGAATTCTTGGAACCTTGTACTATAGCTCTCTATTTTTAATGTTTTACTCCTGTGAGAGAAGGATTTTAATTTCCACCCATTACAAGGAATTTTATCACTAAAGAAATCTTAATCACAACAGTGTCCTCAATCTGCCTAGAAATAATAAAATTTTTAATGATTTGGCACTTTTAGAATTGGTTGAGCCAGTATAGAACTATCTCATATGGACTTTAATGGAGTTTCAGAATGGGATTAATGATGTGAGATGTATCATCTATACTGATAGTAGCAGGTAGCTATAGGAATATTAAAACAGGATCAGGAGTGCTACACTATGCTCAACCCAGTTCAGTTCCACAGAGAGTTTTAAGTCTCATTTTTAATGCTTCATCTGTCTCTTCTGCCGTCAGATTTGTAGACAACTGGAAAAGTCTAAGCTTCACAGGAACCAGGACTTCAATGTGCAGATGGAAAAAATGTTCAGATAGCTGAATATGTGGAGGAGTGTGACATTATCTGAAGTCCAAATTAGTCTTATAAGGCTTCTGTAGGAAAGATAAACCTTCTGGAAAAGACATGTAATCAGGCAATCTGAAAATGTTTAGAAATAATAAAAGCTTAGGAAGGCCAGTGTTTGAATGACTTTAACTACTACTGAAGAGGAAAGAAAAAATAAGTGTATTCTATGATCTGCAATAACATCCAAAGTATAAAAAGAAAGCAAATGAGCCCATGCATACAAACTGTCCAGGCTGCATTGAGACAAAAATACTGAAACAGTACCTATAACAGAATTTAAGGAGAAGGTGAATTCCTCCACAAGTCTTACTTAGCCAGCTCTAGTCTAAGAGGATGAGTGCATGGACCTCTGTGCCCCTGCCTAAAGGATGAAACACTCAGGTTTCCTTAAGCTTTAGTTCTACCAGTCTGGAATGTCTCAGGGCAAGCACTGAGGTGCTTGATCTTGAACAGCAATGTTCAGTTAGTTTCATTAATAAGGAAAAATTAGTAATTTTTTTGTTCCTTTTGTTAAAGTCTCTTTTTCAGAGCTGTCTTCCAGGGAGCCAGGGATGCAGCAGAGTGCCTGTGTTAACCTGTGGGCTTTCAAAGCTACCTACTACACTTTCAGAAGAGTATTTTCACTGAACTGTAGTCAGTAAGTTTCTCATGGACCTGGACTACTATGCAGCCAAGAGGAAAATAACTGGTTAAAAATACTCAAGTCAGAAGATGTGGGCATGGGTCAGGGTCCTTGCTCCCCATGCTACTGGCTTTCTTCTTTATTCACAAACCACTGGAGAAAGCACACATAGTCAGAGGAATAAAACACTCTTCTGATTCTTTTCTTACCTGCCAGGCCTTAAATACTTGGCTGGAGTCACATAAAATGTTCATAGTATATGGAACAAAAAAAAATTTTACGTCTTTATACTAGTGGCCTAGTTTTCTTAAAGGAAAGAAGAATTATATTATCAGCACAGTTTTTGCCTAAGGGTAGGAGAGACAGGATTAAAAACTCCTTTTTTCTTTCCAATTTTGCACTCCAAAGGTTGAGGACCTGGGGCAAGGGTTGCAGACCAGGGTTAGAAAATACAAGTTGGTCATGAACTAGTTAGAAGACTGACAAAGGACATGGCAAATAAACAGAAGCTTTTGTAACTGTGATTTTCAATTAAAGTATTTTAAACTTGCTTATGTCCTACGTTATAAACTTGAGACCCTTATTAGAACTAACCCCAATCACTTTTTCCTATATTTCCCTAATAACATGAAGAAACTAACCTTTGAAGAAGTGCAATGAAATGCAGAAACATGAAAGCTAGGAAAAGAGAGGAACTCTAATTCGCAGTATCACAAAAGGTTTGCCAGTTACCAAAACTGAGGGGCAGAGTTGACATGATTAACAGAAAAAAAAAGATAAATGAGACAATACTGGGTTCCATCTGCAAGCTAGAGACTCAGGGGAAAGAAAATATGTGCTTATATCATTTAACTTGCTGCATAATTGACCAGCTTTCATACCTGCTTTGAAGGTTAGATAAAGAGCAAAGCCTACAGCTGCCTTCTTGCTTCAAACAAAACAAAATTCTCCCTGGCAGCAACTCAAGTATTTTCTGAGACAACTATCTAGGCAGCATTACCCTTTGCGGAAAAGCAAACTTTCTCCTAAATTAAAGTTCAAAATTTAATCTCTACAGCCAAATGACATTTCATCAGTGAAATTACAAGTTGCAGTTAGTGTTGGTCAACAGAAGTTGTGTACTGCAGTGGGTTCAGGTCTTTGCTTAAGCCTTTCTCAGTTGAGGAAACAGACTTAGCCTTAGTAATTCACATACAGATAATCAATTACACATGTGTGGTTGCTTCATGTGCATAAAGAAGTTGTGGTGTTTGAGTCAGTAATGGAAAGTGTTAAACCTTGTTGCCAGAAGAACATCTTGCTCTTGTTTAGCACCTCTTACCAAGTAGGTATTACAACCTTCACAGCAGTGGGTTACTAACAGCACACTTACGCAATAGCTTTTATGCATTTTATTAGTATTCAAGGAAAAAAATTGAATCTCATGTTTAGATGGTTCTCCAAATGCATGCAAAAACCAGAAGTGCAGTCAAGCAAGAAAAAAAACATAGAAAAATATTGATTTTTAAAGTTAGCAGTTATACAAGTATCACTGAAAAGAAGGATTAGCAAAGGTTCTAATCTGCTCTAAGGCTGGGTTTCCTAGGTAATCACCTCAGAAAAACCTGAAAATATTGATCTCCCATCACTCAATGGGAACATGGTATTCATAACACTATATCCAGCCACATTCGTCATTTTTTAATCCTATTGGTCCATTTTTTTTCAGAAAAATTGCTGTTACCTAACTAAAGGAAACTTAAAATAAATAGGACGAGCATAAAGAGGATGTTGGTTGACAGTTGGTTGAATATCAGCCATCAATGTGCCCAGGTGGCCAAGAAGGCCAACAGCATCCTAGCTTGTATCAGGAATAGTGTGTCCAGTGATTGTCCCCCTGTACTCGGCACTGGTGAGGCCCCACCTTGAGTGCTGTGTCCGGTTTTGGGCTTCTCACTACAAGAAAGACATTGAGGTGCTGGAGCATGTTCAGAGAAAGGCAACAAAGCTGGTGAGGGGTCTAGAGAACAAGTCTTATGAGGGACATCTGAGGGAACTGGGATTGTTTAGCCTGAAGAAAAGGAGGCTGGGGGGAGACCTTATTGCTCTCTACAACTAGAAGAGGGTGTAGCAAGGTGGGGCTTGGTCTCTTCTCCCAAGTAACAGGAGACAGGGCAAGAGGAAATGGCTTCTAGTTGAGCCAGGGGAGGTTTAGACTAGATATTCAGAAAAAAAATTCTACACCAAAAGAGTTATCAAGCATTGGAACAGGCTGCCTGGAGAAGTCGTGGAATCATCCCTGGAGGTATTTCAAAGATGGCTAGACATGGTGTTTAGAGATACGGTTTAATGATGTTTTTTGTCAGTTACGTTGACGGTTGGACTCAATGATCTGAAAGGTCCCTTCCAACCTAGGCAATTCTGTGATTCTATGATCTTGAAAAACAGGATTTATTCAGCTTTATGTAATAATAGATGGGTGAAAAATGGTTTCAATCGCCAGAGACAAAGCTCTGAAAGAGCTTCAGCTATAACTTGCATACATCTTGGCCTAACACTAATGACCAATGATATACCGGTCTCTATAGCTCAAGCCAAACACAAGGCAATGTTCAAAAAGAGAGAGTTCAGCCTCCTCAAGCCACATAACAGAAACAACCCAGAGGTCTCTTTCTTTCTCTGTCTGGATTCCAGATTTTCTAACCAATAGCAGAAATGAGACATAGCATGAGAATTGGTTTCTAGAAGATTTTCCAGGTAAAAAAAACAAAACAAAACAAAACAAAACAGAACAAAACAAACCTGGTGAAAAATAAAAGCTAAAGAGCCTGATTCTATTAAAAAGCAATGTATAGATAACAAATGTGAAACTCAATGTCAGACCTTAACTCTCTCAACATGCAACAGCTGTTGCTAGAGAAGTCCTCTTGGAAAAGGGAAAACACCCCATGCAGCTCATAAGGAAGTAGAAAACAGGTACTGTCTGTATTGATACAACCATGCTCAGCATCAGGAGGAACAGTTTTTCATGCTACCTCTTCAGAGTCAGGACCGCATGAAAAAATGCCACGTCAGAGGATTAGCGACACATTTGTTCAAGGTTTGAAACAATATTTCAGCATTAGTTCCATCTGGGATGTGTACATCTACATAAATGAATATTTTCACTTTCCTTTTGCCTTAGAATCAACTCTAAACACAATCAATAACACAGTATAAACTATTCTGACAATGTTTATAGTCAAAATGTAAATTCCAAGATGACAGACCCTGGGCATGACTTCCCTTCCCAGCAAACAGAAAAAAATCCATTTAAAAGAGTTTAGACTATTTAAAGTCGGGGTACAGAAGTGCAAGTTGACCTTGCCCCACAAACATTAATGGCATCCCTCTATTGATTATTATAACTCAGTATAGTCTATTTTTATAAGCAGTTGCTGACAGAACATAACAGTTACAAAGAGATGGGCTACACCAAACTAAAAGGGGTCAGCATCTGACCTTTGTCATAGTACTATGGCTTTGGAGAATCAATATTTTTCTTTTTGTTATACCTGAAAGCAAATCTCTTGCCATCCACCCAGAGACACAGTGTCTGGAGCCATTATTTATTTTCACAGAATCTTCATGGTTGGAAAGGACCCTTAAGATCATCGAGTCCAACCAAACAACCTACAATCTCTGCCACTAGAGCATGCCCTGAAGTGCCGCATCTGGACGTTTCTTAAACACCTCTAGGGATGGGGACTCAACCACCTCCCTGGGCAGGCTGTTCCAGTGCCTGACCACTCTTTCAGTAGAGTAATTCTTCCTAATATCTAATCTAAACCTCCCCTGCCGCAACTTCAGACCATTTCCTCTGGTCCTGTCATTATTCACCTGGGAGAAGAGGCCACCACCCACCTCTCTCCACCCTCCTTTCAGGGAGTTGTAGAGGGCAAGGAGGTCTCCCCTCAGCCTCCTCTTCTCCAAGCTAAAAATGCCCAGCAATTTTGATTCCTTGAAGGACATATCTTAAGAACATTCAAATATTTGCAGGATTTATCCTTCTTTAATAACCTAAAACAATATTGTGCAAGAATCTTCACTTCTGTTTCCGTGTTCAAGAGGTGTCTTCAGTCCATATTTAGTTAAAGTTAATGTTTTGAAGTAACTTCTATGGCCATTATGTTATCAGAATCAAGAATTCAATTTGCCTTGCATTATTGATGATGTTACAAGGTATAGATTAAAGTCCAGTGTCTCTGGGGACCTTTCCACCTCACATATTAATGTGATCTTTGGGAAAATAAATTTCAGATTCAATAGCCAATAGGATGGTAAACACCCTTTCTAATGAATTGTGTTACCTATGTCTCAGAGAATTATCAGTTCAGAAGTGATGTCATATATAGATTCTACAATTACGACACCCTATGAGACCCATGAACTTACAGTCCTTCATTCAGCATGGTACTTACTCTCATTTGCTCTACACAAAAATATATCCAGGACTGGAATGGTTAAAAATCTGGTTTTAAAAACATTTTTAAAAAGTGGTATGTATGACTTCTTGTAGTCTGGACAAACCAATGCATACACTGTCCAGAGTAGTTTGTCCCATCTATTGAGAGCACTAATGTCCAGATGAATCACCCTGATATCTTTTGATTGATTGTATAGGTATCTCAGACCAGCTGGCTAAAGCTGGGGCAATGGGACAGTGCCTAAGGTTCAAATCTTCCAAGACTTTTTGGTGCTGGGGCAGAGGTACAATATACTTGACAGAATTTTCAATTCTGTGAAGGCTGAAAAAGAAACTCCCACCCATCTCACTGTACAAGGAGAGTTAGCAAAAGTAAGACTAAAACAGGATGAACGTACCGGCAAAGTTCCAGCAACAAATTAAGAGAGACCTTCAGGAGAGAAATGAGCTACTTAAATCAGTTCCCATAAAATGCAAAGCCAAAACCAGTTGGCAGGATTCTACAGATTTTATGTCTCACTGTGAAAATGGCTGTTCCTATACAGTGGGCCCATACATTGCCTACTGCAACATGGTCTGCCCTTCTTTTGAATCTGCACTTCGCTTTTCAACCAGCCAACATGGCAAGGGTTGCATATTCACTTTGGAAGTGGGTGAAGGCTAACGTTTCAGGAAAGAGCAGATTCATCATGGAATTCTGTGGCGGTTTGTTTTTTTTATTTTTAGTGCTGGATTCAAGTCTGAACGTTCATACTGATCTGGGTTTCATGAATCCCAGCTATTCTTACAGATGGTCATAATTCTCTCCTCCATTTTTGCCTCCGTAAGTGTAGAACAAGTGACAAGTTACCACGGTGCACTCTAGAAAATCGGCATACTTGCTCAGAAACTTATGACTATTGATGTAAATATAGACCAGGAAAAGCGATACATTCTGTAAGTTCCTTAAAAGATCAGTAAAGCAAGAATTAAGTTTTGCCTTTATGGTTCTCTCTCACTGCATTAATATAATAAGCTTTCTGTAGCTTAACATTTCTTTTTTCACTTTACTTTGTGCCAAGTATCAGTCTCCTTAATACTGCAGCATTACAGCCTGGCAAGGCTAATTTAGAGTCATCTCCAGAACAACAGCTTTGTTACCAGTTTCTGGAAGGATTTTATGAAATGTGCCAAGGCTACTAATATAGGGCTTAACACAGCAATGAGATTTCTCACGCCAAGATTTGTACTACGCTGTTCAGATAAATTTTAGTTAAACATTGCAAGTGGTTATTAGGAAAACTGCACTTATTTGGTTCAAGCCCAAGTTACATAAGAAGACTGTTCCAAGCATACATCAGTTTGATTTTTATTCTTTCTCCAAGTTTCAGCTTATAGCATTTATAAGTAGTCAGAAATTGTGTTACAAATATTCAAGAAACATGATAATAAAAACCTTTATTCGTGTCAGCAATTTCCTTGTTTTTGCCATCATCCTGACCGATGATTGTTGCACATTTCACTAACAGTGTAATAGGCAGGTAGGAATCCTTTTAAAGAGTCCTGATGCATCAGTCTGAGTGAAATACACTGCCAGTGTCCTTCTCTAATGCAGAAATTCTGTTTCTCTACCAAACCATGCCATTAGAACAGTGAAAATTGGAATTGATTACCTGGCATTGAATATTTGGAGAGAGGAAATGAGACACATGCACACACGCACACTAGCTATGCTTTATTTTGCTAGAAGTAGTTGGCACCAGAGTCATAAGCACTACCTGCAAGGCTTCACACCCAGATCCTACAAAAATGTGTGCTGCAGCTTCTGAAGTACACAAAAAGCCCCAGCAGGCATTCTCCTACTCCGAAAGTCTTGACTGATTGAAAGGTATCCACCCCATCTTCTGAAAATCGTTTTTTAAAGATAAGTGGAGGAGGACTAGTTAAGATAAGGCATCTATCAACTATAGTATCCAAGTCTAGCGTTACTTAGCTCTTGTTCAAGGCAACAGTACAGAGACAAAAACTTCAAAGTATATATCTTACCATGTTTATCATTAGCAACTCAGAGGGTCCCATAGAGTCCTTCCATCATAGCCATTCAAAATTGAAGCCAATCTTACAATGAATCACTAATTCGAGATGCAAGAGCCACGCCTAAACTCTTATACAGCTGCAGAACACTTACTTTCACTTTGCCACATCTGGTGCACAAAACCAGAGGGCTCATAGCTCCAAGGTACCTCTCTCACCATTTGCAGTTCTAAATTGCAGCAACTAGATCACAAGTTATTAAAAACATTAAACCTTAACTCAGTAATCACCTGCAAAATTATCATATGAAAATAAATATCATATTGACATTTACCTTTTGGAGACACGGTTACTCACTGTGTCAGATGCTGGGGCTTTCCACAGTGAAGCTTTGTCCTACAACACAGGCTGAAATTCCTTCTTACTCTCTTATCTCCTCTGGAAGAATCACAGAATCAGAGAATTATAGGGGTTGTAAGGCACCTCTGAAGATCATCTAGTCCAACTGTCCTGCCAGAGCAGGGTCACCCAGAGCAGGTGGCACAGGAACGTGTCCAGGTGGGTTTTGAATATTTCCAGAGATGGAGACTCCACCACCCCTCTGCGCAGCCTGTGCCAGTGCTCTGTCACCCTCAAAGAAAAGAAGTTCCTCCCCACGTTTAGATGGAACTTCCTGTGTTCAAGTTTGTGCCCATTACCATACCATCCAGCACATATCATGCACTTCAGCACAACTTCCTCTCCAAATCCACAGGTCTCCAGTGACACTTCAAGTAATTTTGTTCTCATCCCGTATCTGCTGGAGAGGTGAAGCATGGTCTACCAGCAGGCCTCTCAGAGTATGAGTCACACCAAGAGCACTTTCCTAGTTTTGCTGAGGGTGATGGTAGGGACTCAAAGACTGTCCAAGATGGGTGACCAAGGCTGGAACTGTGACAGTATCAAAATAATATTGTTCGGTATCACATTCTTTGAGACTTGTGACATAAAATGGTACAGGCATACTGTCCATCTTTCAAGTAGATTTCTTCTGGTACTTCTTTTCAGCAAGCTCTCTGTAGCACAGAAATAACTTCACATATGCAGCATCACAGATTTCATTTGCTTGAAGAAAAGAACCTCAAAAGTGTGAGAATGGAAAAAAAAAAGTGTGTAACCATCACATTTGTTACTAAATGCATGTTCCTTCCAGATAACAACACTGAATTTGACTAGATCAACAGCATTCACAGTAAGATGCAAAATGTATAAGAAACTGGGTTAAGGTAAGTAAAACTACAAACCTGCAAATCAGAACTAACCTTCATTATTCAGTCATTTTAATTACTTAACAAGAAAGAGAAGGAGATGAAGAATTCAACATGTAATAAAAACACAAGAACTGCTGTGTTCCATTTCCAAAAATGAGCAGAAGGAAAAGGAAACTTCCCAGCAAAGTACTCAGTTCTGCCCCACTAACATTCTGAAGACCTGTGAATTAATTAATACTTATTCACATAGAATATCACAGTATCATAAATACACAGCTTTTAAACTGCAGAGTACCCGATGAACTGATGTCTTTTAAAGAATCAATACATTTCCATCAGTTACTCAATCGAAGCATTGGAGACTCAAATAAGTCAAATAAGTTATTTAGACTGCATTAAGATTTTATACCATTATAGAAGACATCGTGCAGGGTCTCAGGACCTGCCTTGCCCTGAGCTGCTTTAGACTGTGATGTCACTCAATCACAAGAAGATTCTTTATCACCTAACTTGGTTTAGCTTAGGCTCTGTAAATACCACACAGGGCAAACCTTGGCAGGTACCGTATTAACAGAAAGGTCTTTACAGTAACTGAGATTTGGGAACAATACTGAGCCACTTTCAGACCTTAGCTGGAAAAACACATACCTACGCATGTAGACACACACACGCACGCACTTCGAACTCTTCCTTGTGAAAGACCCTGGAAATTCATCATGACTTCTCTACCCCGAGGCTTCTTGAGGAAGGCTGAAACTGTTGACCCCAGGGCCCAGAGGAATGCTGGAAGGATGAGCACCACACAAGGGAAACTGAGGTAGATACTAGGAAATCTGCTTACAATTAATTTAACTATGTTATTAATAAGACTTTCCTGTAATTAGATAATTTGAACTTACTTTGATTGGATTTTAAATATTTGACTAAGAAAACCCCATAAAGTCCCTTATGAAAGGTGCATATTTTAACCCAAAAAAAAGATTTGAAGTGTCTCTCCCATACCAGTCATCTTGAGGTATCCTGCTCTTCTTCAGGATTACGATTTCCACTGTTCAAGTACTTGTACAGACTCACTCTCCTCCCAAAGGATCTGCCTTGCATCTGAGTCAGTGTGTTTTATTATGGTGAAGAAACTCTTCAAGAGGGGTTGCAAGCCAGTTCTTCCAGTCCTTTAAGAGAACAGCATAGAACATTTGAAGTGGTCTTACTGTATATGTATATATGTATAGAGGCATGTTTACAGTACAGTACATGTTGTGTTTGCTCTGTATGGTCTAAAAGAAAATGCATATTCTCTGGCTACTTTTTTCATAACCTCGAAAAACCTTACTAAGACCTGCACTATAAAAAGTTGAAGTCTTCAGACCTGGTACAGACACATTTTGATGCGTGCAAGGTGAAACCAGCTGTTGGGCTCCTCCACCACTGGTCGAATTAAGTAGAAAATTTCTGTGTAAGCAAGCTAAAACTTAATGTCATCAGAAACAACAACCTTTTCATTTTCAGACTTGCATACCAGCTCTTCTCTAACTGTAGTTCTATTTTAAGTTGATAACACCTGGTTCTTCAGGGACCTAGCATTCTTCATCTGAAAGGAGAAAATACAAGCACATATCAGACAAGCCTTTATAGATAGATATAGATAAAATAGGTAGACGGTCTGTCATGTCAACACAAAAACTTCAAGTTTAATTTTAAAGTAATATGGAAAAACACAACTTTCCTGCTCTTTGTGTTTATTGTTTTATGCATGTAACTGACCAAAAAGTAGTATTTTTGTGCTAGACACCAATGAATCATAACATGTTTATTTTAATAACATGAAGAAACTTGGTAATTAGGAATAAGTACAACTTATGTTCCAACGGTATTCCACACTGTGATGATTTGACCCTGGCTGGATGCCTGGTGCCCACCAAAGCCGCTCTGTCACTCCTCTCCACAGCTTGGCAGGGGAGAGAAAATACACCAAAAGGCTCATGCGTCAAGATAAGGACAGAGAGATCACTCACCCAGTACTGTCACCGACAAAACAGACTCGACTTGGGGAAGTTAATTTAATTTATTACCAATCCAATCAGAGTTGGGTAACGAAAAATAAAAACTAAACCTTAAAACACCTTCCCCCCACCCCTCGCTTCTGCCAGGGCTCAACTTCACTCCCTATTTCTCTCCCTCCTCCCCCCAAGCGGCACAGGGGGACGGGGAAAGGGAGTTGTGGTCAGTTCATCACACCTTGTCTCTGCTGCTCCTTCCTCCTCAGGGGGAGGACTCCTCACACTCTGCCTCTGCTTCAGCATGGGGTCCCTCCCACAGAAGACATTCCTCCACCAACTTCTCCAGCATGAGTCCTTCCCACGGGCTGCAGTTCTTTAGGAACTGTTTCAGCGTGGGTCCTTTCCAAGGGGTGCAGTCCTTCAGGAACAGGCTGCTCTAGTGTGGGTCCCCTGCAGGATCACAAGTCCTTCCAGCAAACCTGCTCCAGTGTGGGCTCCTCTCTTCACGGGGCCACAGGCCCTGCCAGAAGCCTGATCCAGTGTGGGCTCTCCATGGGGTCATAGCCTCCTTTGGGCATCCACCTACTCCAGCATGGGGTCCTCCACGGGCTGCAGGTGGAGATCTGCTGCACCATGGACCTCCATGGGCTGCAGAGGGACAGCCTGTCTCACCAAGGTCTTCACCATGGGCTGCAGGGGAACCTCAGCTCCAGCGCCTGGAGCACCTCCTCCCCATCCTTCTTCACTGACCTTGGTGTCTGTAGAGTTGTTTCCTCTCATGTATTCTCACTCCTCTCTCCTAGCTGCTGTTCCTCATCAGGTTTTTTTCCCCTTCTTAACTATGTTATCCCACAGGGCTACTACCATTGCTGGTGGGCTCGGCCTTGGCCAGTGGGGTGTCTGTCTTGGAGCCAGCTGGTGTTCTCTCTGTTGGACATGGGGGAAGCTTCTGGCAGCTTCTCTGTAGCCACCTCTGTAGCCCCCCCCACTAACAAAACCTTGCCATGCAAACCCAATACACACATTTTTCATAAGTAATTGAACGACTGAAGCATTTTGTATGCAAATGCCTTTTTTACTTTCATTAAACTTATGCATGCATTTGAAGTGATCCTAATAGGAATAGCTAAAACTTCTTTTTTTATCTCTGTTTTCTGGAGCTGTACAACATTGTGGAGATCTGAATGAGATTCTGAACAGGAGGTCGTTGATTTGATTGATGGCGTGAAGTTTTTGTTCTCTTCATTAAACTTGTTATCTCACTGTGGATCATATGGTTTCAGAAGAGCCTGTTAACACCCTTTTTTAGACACTATTGAAGCTCTGGGAGTACTTTTTCCTTGCCACCTTTGCTTTGCCAGTAGAGTATGCCTGGTTCTCCAGGCAACTCTAATCTTAAAACACATTAAAATAATGCATTTCCTACCCTATGATTATGCAAACCAGATTCAAAGTCCCAGAGCATATCATACACAATCAGAAAATTGGACATGAGCCTGTGATATCTAATTTTGCATAGTCTTTGATTTGAGAGTAATCCTAAAAGGTTTAGGAACCTATAGAATATTAGAAATCTGGTAAATTGTTTACTTTTTATCCTACACATTATCTTTAAAAAATGAGGAGAAGACGGAGATAAAAATGTTCTTGATATTGCAATGGGACAACTTTCTGCTGAAATAATGAAAAGATAATAGGAAAATTATTGTATATACATTTATCCACACCTACAACTTTCCTAATGGAAGATTAGTACTATTGTTGAGAAAAAATCAAAGTAGGTTGAAATAAATTCTGCCAGTTCTCTTTCAATACTTTCATTTATTCTGTGTTCTTTTTACACATTTTGTTTGTCTGTAATAATTAGAAACAATCTATTACATACCCTTTCTGTTTACCTCTGGCAAATTACCTTGTATCAGCAGTGATATGGAAATACAAATGAGCAGTATAAATCTTCTTGAAAATCATTTAAGATAGATTCATAAGAGCCCTGTTTATGTGAATATGAAACAAATGAGAAATATGGTAAAGCCTGGGAGAAAAAAGCATCATCAAAGTGAAGTAGTATCTATGTGATTTCATAAGTGATACAAGAACACTCAGAGGCTTGGAAGTCAGAGATAAGAACATCTGAGGATCTTCTGAAGTCTTAAGATTATAAACCACACAAACTTTTAACTTTAGCAGAGCCACCAAATTTTCTGGCTAAGATTAAACAAATTTCACAAAGGAAAGCAAAGCAAAAACAACGTCATATTACCTTTAAGGTTCTGGGCTATCCAGAGACAAAGGCTCTGACATGAACAGTCTGTCTTAAGACAGACGGAGGTTGTTTTCCAATTGCATCAAGGTAATTCAAATCAATCACATCAAGGTACCACAAACAAGAAAACAGATTTGCTTACTTGTAAAAACAAATTCCATCTTTTTACCTTACAGAGGCATAGCCATAATGGCCATTAATGCAGATTTTTTTTTTTCTTTGGGTCTAATCTTCCTGTATATCACTAAGAGAAGCAAAGCCGTTGCTAGCAGCAAGACACAGGTCTATAGTCAAGTCTAAGAAGTAAATGAAAAGAGAGTTTCCTAAGAGATATTGGCACAAGGTATTGCAGTTTTGCAGCTCAGAAAAGCGCTTGAAGTTAGTGCATCAAAATACAACGACACAATGGACAAGATCAAAGCACAGAAGAAAATGTATTTTTAAGTCCTCTTATTTCAAACTCTCTCATCAAGCAAATATGTTTAAGAATTGTCTTTTTTTGTAGTTAGTAGAGTACTTGAGAAAAAGCTATCAAATTAAACTAGCTTAGGTTTGCACTGGGACAAATTATCACACCAACTACACCACCAACAGCATGAAAAGCACATGATCGCTGTGTTTATGATGTTAGATTTAAGGAGGGACCAGAGATAACCTGTTCCAGAATATCACTGGCTTGCAGTATTTCTATGTGTTGTTCCTTGCAAATATCTTAGTTGCTGTCATGTATGACCTATGCCAGGACCCTGAGCTACATGAGGTCTTGCAGACCTCACTCGGGGCCTTCACACACCACCTACTGCTCATGGGCCAAGGATTACCACTGAAGATCAGTCCCAGGGCTTCAGACCCTGCCTAAGCTAGGGTTCAGAAATGTGTATCTCCCGCTCATGCCTGTGTCTGGCCATGGGTCTTATGGGTCTAGGCCCCCACACGCAGGGTAGTGATTACTAGGCTGTGTCTGACTCTGGAAACTCAAGATTATAATGCTGCACTGCATCCCTTTGTGGCCTCAGTTACCTGTTGGTCTGAGAGAGCCAACAATAGGAGCAGCTATAATGCACAAGAAAGGAATGGCTTCACCCTACAAAAAATGGCATACACCTTCCCATGATTTGTGAAATATTCACCACATTTAATGACTAATTGGAGTGACAGTAGAATTTTGTGTGGAGGGAATGACATCATAAAGTATTAAGCTTTTAAACTGAAACTTTAACCCAAGTCTTTGAGTCTTATGTTGAGTATTCAGAAGAACAATTTTAATATTGTTGGGAACAAATTTGTGGTTGAAGCAGAATCTTAATACCTCCTCTTAAGTTTGGTGTTTATTTACTAACTTACACATACATATCTATGCACACATCTATGTTTTGGATAAAGGATATGCCATCTGCATGTGAATTGGTGGAACTCTGTCATTGCAAATTAATGTATTTCTGTGGATTTTTTCAAGTGCAAATCCTCATGTACAGAAGAGATATTAACCAGAATGTCTAAACAATATCTCGGGCACTAGACAAAGAATTTAAAAGTGATGAGGTGACGACAAAGATAAAACACTGTGGATCAATTGATCATATTGAAATCTTTGTTTAAAATTGAGAGCACTAAAATACATCAAAGTAACCGGCTTCATAATTCTAAGAACTAAATATTTATTTGTCTCCTCACTGCAGCTTCTAGTGTTTGGCGAGTACAGATTTTCAAGATCACAATGTGACGGAATGATATTTTCAGAGAATGGTAGAATAATTGTAGAACGTTCTTTACTTATGCCAGAAGATTTATGTTTTATAAAGGGAGAAGATTCAAGACATCATTACTGGTGAAGGAAGTCAGCAAAGAGGTTTTCTGGGGATTTAGAAGGATAAGTGGGTAGAAAATCAAACTGAAACTTAAACTAAACTAAGAGTATATCTTGCTAATGAGCCTGTTGTATGTAAAACTGACAACGAGTGGTCAAAACAGAGTAATATGTTTCTTCCTTAAACATGCAGAGACACAGGGATCAGGAAAAAAGCAGCTGAACTGTAGAAGCAGTATTAATGAGAAAAATAACCTTCTTAAGAGAGCTGCAAAAAATCAATTCCTGAGGCAACTATGAATAAGAATTTCAGCAACCTGCCTCGTTAAACACTGATGGATATGCAGGATGTTCCTCATCAGTAAAATACATTAGAGAACTACTCACTTTTAGGATCCATCAAATTTGTGTGGATGCTATTAGAACTCCAAAACTTTGTAGTACCTCAGAAAATGAAAAAGGTGTTCTGCTGCAGAGTGGTCAATGGAAAAAATACACAGAATACGTACTCATATTATTAGGCTGCCAGATAATGTTGTTAATTAGCCAGCAACAGCAAGTAATGTTATGGAGCCTAAGAGACAGTGTATTATATCAAAACAGACTTAAGGAGCATCTTAGAGACAAGGACTATAAAGCTATTCTGTTTCTTTGTGGGTCAGACATCTGTAGGTGTACAGAAAATGTCAAGAAGTTACTATTTTGCCTCTGTACCTAGAAACAGAAAGGATGTAACTTCATAATACGTCATCCAAACCACCGATAAAATGATTCAGAAAAGAGTTGGTGTAGGTGAAAAGATTAAAAAAAGCATAAATGACAAATACTTCATTGGTGTTGAAAGATAAGAGCAGTGCAATAACGGCTGAAAAAAAGGAAGACATGAGGAGGTGGCTGAGGATATTGATAGGAAAAGACTTAATATTACATTTTGTCAATTTTTCTTTTTAGAGAAATCAGTAATAAGCTCCTTAGAGACAGAAGCAGAGGAAGAAGTGATCTGTCTGAGGATTGAAATTAATCATAATAAAGAATCTGCTGGGATTGAAGATGGAGCATTAAGTAAAATTAGAAAAGTTGTTGTTTACGAATAGGTAAAGCAGAACCAAAGACAGAAAGGACGTTTTCTGCTGGTGAAAGTCAAGCTAGTTCTTTGATTTTTGAAGTGAATCATAGCAAAGACCCTGCAGTCAGAATAAATAGCCTTACAATCAATTAACCTGTTCTAATTAACCTTGAAGAAATGGTTAATTTATTAAATTTACTATTCTCAATTAATGAACATATAATCTTGCAAATGCATTTCTTTATCAAGTTTGTTTCATTAAGTCTCAGGCTTTGAATTGACATTTTAATTTGGCTGTATGAGTGAAAAATGTGGGCATGCAAATATAAAACAACATGTTTTGATGTTTAAAACAATTTACTTAGATTCAACACAGAAAACATCTGTTTATTATTTCACAATTGCAACTGCAGAAAAGAACATTGAAGCTTCTATGCAGAATATGAAAAGTACTTGAATTTTTTAACAGCAGGAAAACACATTACACTCTCCAGATAATATTCTTTGATTAAACTGAGGCATTATTTCCTTTCTGGAGAGAAAAAAATAAGAAAAAAAAAAAAGAAAAAAAAAGAAAAAGAAAAAAGAAAACAACGTATTATAAACATTTACTCAAGAAATACTGCTGAAAACATTGGCTTTAATACTTACTCTTTGTCACTCCCCACCTCGGGTAGTACACTTAAATTTGTCAGGTGACTTTCTATGGCTTAGAAACCAGGCTGCATTGCTTCCCTTCAGCTAACAAAAGTCTTACTTTTGTATATGACTAGGTGATTGATTGCCTGGCCTTCTTGGACTTCTTTTTCCCTCCCTTTTTACGGTGTTAATGCATTGAGGATTTTTCATTTAGATGTAGTGATTTAAAAGAACGTCATGTGCCAAATACCTATTCTGACACTCACCGAAGACTGCAGAGAAGGCAACTCCCCTGCCTAACTCAGTGTAGTTAACAGGATTAAGAGGTACACCTTTAGACAGACTGTGGCCCTCTGCTGGGATTTTATAGAATAAAAACATCTGCATATCAAGCTTGAGAATTGGTGGGTTATAACTTTGTAAAGACAGAGTTTATGCTATCAGCCATACCTCATTGTCACGTATGGATGTTGGCAACAACAGTAAATTTAGTATTTGTGAACAAAGCTTCCATATACTCTTAAAATTAAGGACAAAATAATGGATAGCATCCATTACACTCAATTTATTTTTTTAATTAAAAAAGGGTTTTAATTTTAAGGATTTTTAAATTTTTTTTTAATTTCTAGAAATATTTCACACACTAGGAAGAATTCCAAGAAGGAAGAAAAAAAAATGCAGAAGAGGTGGATCTGAAGAAAAATTAAATATATGTGACTCAGAACATCAGTGATCCAGCATTCCAACAGAGGGTGGAAGATAAGATTTGAGGAGAAATGTAAAAATCTGCGAGTAAAAGGGATTCCAAAAAAAGTGAATTCTGAGTGATTCTAATTCAGTGATGTGTTGACTCAGCAGAGTGTATTCAGTTCTATCATCTTCTCATTTTTTCCATCTTTTTTATTTTCACTATATGAAAAGTTTTGACAATTTTTGACCTCACCTGAAAACAGTTTTCTTGTCAAAAGAGCAGTCACTGTTGTTAAAATGCATGGGAACTGTCCAACTGGAACAAGTGAAGGGGTTATCTGCTGCCTATTTTATAAAATATAAACTGTGGCAGCAGTCATATCTGTACTGGGAGCCAGCTACCCGTTCTCCCAGAAGGAATGGAGTAATGGGAAACAACGTTTACAGAGGGTCCAGAGCTCTGTTTTTTCTGTTTGTTCTATAGATGGCCCATTAAACAGTAGCTTTATATTTTTATGAGACTCAGGGAAATATTTTTTTTTTTTAATTTTTGAAACAATGTTGATCAGCCCTCCAGAATGTTTGATGGGGATGAGAACAGGATGATTCTTGTGATTCCTTGCCTGAGAGATCACCATGAGGTTCAGTTAACCTACGGAAACAGATGGAAACCTTTACTGGAATGAACAGCAACTGTCTTCTTTGTACCTTTATTATTCTGATGCTTTTAATTTAAAAACTGATAACAGAGACACAGATAAGAAAAGACCAACATGTCTTCCAGTTGCCAGACACAATACATACCTGCAACTTTAATATCTATGTGGATTATTGGCTAAAAACAGCTCTCTTCATAGTATTCTGGGCATTGCTGACAAAACACTTTTTCCCAGCTGTTTGTGATAACGAGTCTTATTGATAAATAAAGATAAAAATATTTTATTACTGCTCAGTAGTCTTTCTTTCTCTCTCCTGTACATACACACTGTAGATGAATTAACCTTTTTTTTTCACTATTTTTTACACATTATCTGTGTTCTCATGTACGTGACTATATTCCTTCCTTCTCTTTTAGGCACTTATTGTCTTGTTTCTTGAGTTAAGAAAAAAAAATCACTACTGTAACATTCAGTGCCACAATTCCTCACATATTTCAAATATTTTTGTAACTGTACAAGCATGGCATACAGTAAAGATCTAGAGCATGATCTCCTTCATGCCATTACTCATGAATGTATCTAGCTGTGGATGGGAAAACATCCCATTTTCACGGGTCATAAGAAGTATTAAGACTATCCATCAATATAAGTAAACTGTAGTGGAGCAAATTCTTGTTTTTAAGCTGCAAATAAGATCCACTTCTACATAGAGGATCCAGCTCAAGACCTATCCACCTCTCATATCCCACTTAAGCTTTTGCAATAGATGTAAAAAACTCAGATGATGAGAAAAGATCATAACTCTATTTAAGTCACATACCCCAAATCAATAATCATTTTCACAAGGTCTTGTCTGAAAGCCTACAAACCTTGAATACAAGTTTACAAAAAATATTTATCCTGGTAAAACTAGTTCAATTGAATAAAAAGGATTTTTTTTTAATTATAATTGCCTATAGATTCCTAAGATTATTCTTATGGGGAAAAACAAATAAAAGAAAAGAAAAGAAAATACAACAAACAAAAAACTCACAAACTATATCCACCTTCTATTGAGAATTATTCTCACACCAAGGTTTGCATGCACCTTTCAAGCTCAGAGCTAGCTAGTATGATTTACCGAACTCTAGACAACCGAGTGTCAGTTGTTGTCTCTAACTAAAAACATCTGTTTTTCCCCGATTGTAAGCTGTGTTTTTTACAGAAATCACATCTTGAGAAAGGGATTTGAAACTGAAAACACGTCACCTATTTATACATTTACTGTATTTGAGCAACACCTGTGTGATAATCTTCTGTTAATGTGCAGTAATGACTGCAGCCAGCCTTCGTTACTTTTCCACTTCAGAAAGGGGCAGTGCTGCTGTGTTTTCAAATAGCAGTGACACATACTATTTTCTATAGGAAAAAAAATATTTTCTGCAAAAAATATAAATATTCAGGCTTATACTTATCTCTGTAAATTATGTTATACACAGATTTTCCAGTATAGCAGAGGAATAAAGCTGAAATAAAGTAACTTTAACTTTTTGGTCAAACTTAAGTTCCTCTAGAAAATTTTACTTTAAAAATGGTTTGACCATAATTTTAAAGTACCATTTATTGCCATTTTCAGTTAGCTATTTGAATTATCTTTAAAGAAGAATACATTTATTATTTTTTTTCCAGGAAAATTGCTCTCTCATTGTGCCTTGAAACAATCTTTCTCTGCGTGATGGAAGAGTGAGTAATTTCACATTTGCTATGTAATCATGTTAGTATGTGCAACAGTCACATTCACATTTAAAAATACGGTAGATGGCAGATCTAACAATACCCTTCTAAGCCCTATTTTAGTGGTCCAGTTATAAAGGTACTGCTAAGATTCAGTTATGCGTATGAGTATGCGTATCCAGCATTGACAAAAAAAAGAATCTTTTCTTGTGTACAACATAAAAAGAGCTTTTTAATTTTACTGAGAAGGGGTTTTAGCTTGCTGCCGGAATTTGATACATAGAGTTCAAATGAAACTAAATGGTCAATTATAGATGAGAACCTGAAGGCAGATTATCCAGTTAGACATCAACTCTTTCTAATTTTGAAAAAGATGATGCTCAGAGACACGTATAGGATAAGGCTTAAGTACCTGTAGGTTTTTTTCAGGTTGTATATTCAGAAATGCTTCAGAATGCATTCAGAAATGTCTATGACAATGTCTGATGTAAAAGTGCAAAGAAGTATATAAGTGTTCACTATGATCTGTCATCACTTCCCGCAGCATTCTCAGAGTGAGTACATTTATTTAGTAAAATTGTGTGCAGACTGCAAGAGCAACTGCTTGTGTCTTTAGACAGAAAAATATTTGCTTGGCATAACTATTTGCTCTAGGTGCATAATTCCCTTTATTTTATGTCTTTTTAGTAAACCTTTCCAGTAAAATTTAACTGAATGCGAAACGTAGTTGGGTATTATATGGTAAACATAGACAATACACATTCTCTTTAACTTTTTTGGACGTTAGAAAATAGTATGAACTGCTGGATCTGCCTTATTTCAGCAGATCTAGAAAGGAATTTCAGATACATCATTGAAGTGTCAGCATTTCTTAGGATGACAAATATGGTCTTAGAATGAGTTGGTCTTTTAAACAGTTCTGTTCGAAACATCTTAAATGTTTTTTTTCTGCACAGAATTTTAATAGATTAATTGTTGTGTTATAAATGTCAAAAAAATGTGACAAGCAAAAAATCTTATTTTTCTCACATTTAAACATTTTTCAGAAAAGGTAAAAGGTAATGATCTTCAAAATAATAGTCAGCTGTTTAATAATTGAGAAATCAAATTTAAAAAAATATTCCTGTGAGGAAGACTTTGTCAGAACCCAAAGGTGAAGGGCAGTTAAGATATATGGCTGTATTCACATCCCTGACACCAAACACTTTCGTCTTCAAAACAAGATGTAATTGAGATTCTCTAACAAACTGATGGCTGGTACTGGCCTACGATACCGTGTTGGTGATACTTAAAAAAACAGAGATAGTCACATAATCTAATCCAGAAGGCATATAAAGTGAAGGTATTCTAGTATTCCTTGTAGCAATAAGTGACCCTTATAAGCAATGAAGAATCGAGTGGCAATTATGCAATTTAAAATTAGAACTTCTCTTCTAGAGACATCTATAAAATGTTTTTACATCTCTCAGGAGCTATAACATGATATGTCCTCTTACATGTTCCCTATAACTACACATCCAGAATCTTTCTCATTTTTTCATGAAAACCAGAGGAAGATTTTTTCCTTATCCCAATACTCAGGTCCTGTATTTTGAGTATAGGACACAATGATCCAAACCGTTTTTCTTCAGAAGGCACTCAAAATTCATCACCACTTTTCAAATAAATTTTCTGACAGTAAAGTTGTCCACTGTGAGCTGAATCTCTGTTATTTCTCCTGTTCTTCTTTATATACACAAGCAAACAACAGTGAAACCCCATAAACTGGTAATGGAAACTGGTAATCCATAGTCACCAGGTTGCAGAAGATCAAGTTTCAGGTTTATAAAACAAATCAGACAAAACAGAATTATGTATAACTGTCCTCATCATTGTCAATGAAAGTCCTAATGATTTAAAAACAGTTACTATGTCAGCCACAGAGACATCTAGATGATCTATCTATGCTGATTTTCTAAGTAATGTGAGATTAGCTAAAGAATCCATAAATTAGACGCTGGTTCGCTGCTGCAACCTAGTCTAGCTGCAAATTCAGAAATGCTGTAGTTATATAGATTTAGATACCATACAGACAAAAATACAGTGGCACTACATTTATCTATTCGTCACGCATTAGAAACTAAGTCTGACTATTCTGGGATATGAAATGCAAATGACCAGGAAATCATAGAATCATAGAAACATAGAACCATATAATCATAGAATGGTTTGAGTTGGAAGGAACCTTAAGGATCTTCAAGTTCCAACCCCTCTGGCAAGGACAGGGATATCTTCCAGTAGACCAGGTTGCTCAAAGCCCTGTCCAACCTGGCCTTGAACACCTCCAGGGACAGGGCATCCACACCTTCTCTGGTTAGCCTATTCCAGTGTCTCACCAGCACCACAGTAAGGAATTTCTTCCTAATATCTAATCTAAATCTTCCCATTTTCAGTTTAAAACCTTTACCCCAGCACACACTGCTGGCTTATGTTGAGCTTCTCATCCACCAGCACCCCCAAGTCCTTCTCCTCAGGGCTGCTCTCAATCCATTCTCCACCCAGCCTGTGTTTGTGCTTGAGATTGCCATGACCCATGTGCAGGACCTTGTGCTTGGCCTTATTGAACTTCATGAGGTTCACAAGGACCCACTTCTCAAGCCTGTCAAGGTTCCTCTGGATGGCATCCCTTCCCTCCATCTTGTTGGCCACGCCTCACAGCTTGGTGTCATCGGCAACCTTGCTGAGGGTGCACTCCGTCCCACTGTCCATGTTGCCAACAAAGATGTTAAACAGCACCGGTCCCAGTACTGACCCCTGAGGAACACCACCCATCACTAGTTCCCACTTGGACATCAAGCCATTGACTGCAACTTTTTGAGTGCAACCATCCAGTCAATTTCATATCCACTGAGTGGTCCATCTATCAAATTCACACCTCTCCAATTTGGAGACAAGGATGTTCTGTGGGACAGTGACAAATGCTTTGCACACCTCCATGTAGATGATGTCAGTTGCTCTTCCCTTATCCACCAATGCTGTAAAAATGGGTGGCACCTATTGTCCTTGTCCCTGCCTTTGCCTTCTGCTACTTGGGCAGTGTGGCTAGAGCACTTGCTTGTGAAGAGTGTGGCAAAAATGTCATCGAGTACCTCAACCCTGTCCACATCCCGAGTAACCAAGTCTCCTGTTTCCTTCCAGGGAGGACACACATTTTTCCTGGTCTTCCTTTTCTCATTGTAGCTGTAGAAGCTTTTCTTGTTGCCTGTGACATTCCTGTCCAGATTTAATTCTGTCTGGGCTTTAGCTTAATCAGATCCCTGGCTGCTTGAACAATTTCTCTGTATTCCTCCCAGGCTGCTATCTGTCCTTGTTTCCACCCTCTGTAGGCTTCCGTTTTGAGTTTGAGTTTGTCCAGGATCTCCTTGTTCATCCAGATTCAACTGGCCCTTTCAAACCCCTTCCCTTTGACCAGGAGGAAGTAAATCATTACTCCTATTGTAAATCATCACTGCTATTAGGGGTAAATTATTACTCCTATTGCTAAGTTTCTAAAGTCTGAAAGATAATGATTTTTTTTTCTTTACCCAAATACAAAATTAATGAACTAAGTTAAAATTCAGAAAACAAAATCTTCTTTGTAATTTTATTTTTATATTGCCTTCATAAATTATATTCAATATTGTACTTTATTAGACTACCTGGTACACTGTAAAAATAACATATACATTCTCTTCATTTTGGTGGTGTGAGGGGGATCTCAATGCACAAGTACTCCAAAATCTATTAATAGAGTTCTAGGTGATCCCACTGAACAAAACAAAACAAAACAAAACAAACAAAAAAGACATTAAAAGCCTTTCGTTTGAAAAAAATGTTGACAAATTATCTAAGTTATTATAACTTCCACCCAAAGTTAGAAGCAAAAATTTGACTGATGAATGAGATACCAGTATTTTTTTTTTTTTCAAACTCAGACATGATATGAAACCCATGGCTTATTTTACAGTCAGTTCTTTTATTAATGTGTTTACATTGCTTTATTTAGTATATCATTGGCCAAATAAATATTGTCAGACAAATTGTTGGAAATGTTACTGCTAATGACTCTGTGAAAGTTATTTTTACAGTCTCATTCTACAGCATAGACTTTGAAGGCTAAACTTACTCTTCTTATAAATAGACTAATTTCCAGTTGATCTGGGCTCACTTCAGAAATTCAATTGCAGTCACGTGAGCAAATTATAAACAAGGAAAAATCACACTGTAAGTACATACCACATGTGCCAAATTTAAGACCAACTAATGAGTGGAAGAAAGTGTAGTGTTCCTCAGACAATTTCAATCTCAAAAATAAAAGCCTTATGAATTAACCAGCTACAAAATCCTTAGATTTTTTGCCACCCAGCCATGAGACTTTGAAATTTCCAACTCACT
Source organism: Rissa tridactyla (assembly GCF_028500815.1). Classification (NCBI taxonomy): domain Eukaryota; kingdom Metazoa; phylum Chordata; class Aves; order Charadriiformes; family Laridae; genus Rissa; species Rissa tridactyla. The sequence continues at coordinate 7,343,532 of NC_071497.1, forward strand.
ACCCTTCTTTACAGTTGATAATCCATATAATACCTAATATTTATAGTTTTTATAAAAATGTGTATTGGGGAAGGTATTTCTCTTCTTACATATTTTTCAGATTTCATTTTCTCGCTAGATGTATGCCCTTCATTTTGTCAAGAACAGTTTTTTAAGAAATATTTAATTTAAATTTAAAATATCTGATACTGTTTCAAAATTATTGGAGATAAATTAATGAACTCTTTCTCCTCTACTTGAGTGTGAAACTATTGAAGTAGGATATGAAAATAAAAGCTGATACTTATCTCAGAAATTGGTATTTGTTAAATTAAAATGAAAAAAACCCCAAACATGACACGTCTTAAATTTTTTTCTATTTTTTTTTTAAATCAGACTTCATAATTTATATACCTGAACATGTGATATGCCCTTGGCATTGTAGCTGCATTTGACTAATTAAAATATGGAGCTAAAGATATATATTCTATATTTTACATTGAACAGAAACACTATGGTGTTTAACTGCCATGGAGTTATACTTTTAAATCCAGTTACTAGCAAGGTGTCTTCATTTACATTTGGTGAACATTTTTTGTGAGATAATTATCACTAGTTACATTATTGCTGCCTCTGTATCATGATGCTACAGTTTAACCTTATGTTCTAGGACCTGAAGAAAAAATTATCTATTAATATAGAGGAAAAATGACACAGGGAAAATATAACTTTACATTACAGGTGAGGTACCCTACAATCCACACTACCTAATGAAACCAGCCTCCAAAAATCCACGTACCATGGCAGCCTGTATTTGTTTAGATTCCTTAAGAGTAATTTAAAAGCAAAAAAAAATATCTCTTTAAACTTAAAAGAATAGTAGTAGGTGCAATTTCTCTATTATGGAACTGTCAAAATATAGTTGTCTTAAGAATTAACATGAGGAACTGTACTTGCAAACAGAGAGAATTTTTGCCACTTTCACTTTTACACTTTTACATTAAAAAACCACTTTCCTTAAAGCTACTAATTAACTCACTTTAAAATGCTACCTTACAGTTCACAGTTTACCCCAGTATATGAATATTCATATAATGGGTTCCCATTTAAATTCTTTTTAGAAAAAACATTTCTGATTTAAAGCCTAGTCAGAGCAGAATATTTTCTTTTAAAGTCTTATGCAAAATTTTAAATATTTTGCGTTATTTGACAGAAAATATCAGAGCAATTAAGAAACGTGACGGAATTTCTAGAGGTGAGGTTGTGTCTTTAAGGTGTCTAAATCTACCTCAGTTCTTGTATCATCAGTAGTAACAGTGGCTAACTTGCTTATAGTTATTAATGCTGATTAAGACCCTGGTAACATCTTTAAGTGACCTCTTTTTTTTACAAAGAGGTTCTGTGAGTGTTTTCAAGAAACAGGCTGTCAAACACATGGTACGTCTCAAACTTACTTTCTGGGGTGTGTGTGTGTTGGTGGTGGTAGTAGTGGTGGTAAACTTCCCATATTTCAGTAAGAAGTTGGTCTGATTTATGTGATTCTGTCTTTGTTATTAGCTAGAAGTTTAATTATGGGTTGATATTCTCAAGTGCGAAACCTATTTGAAAAGGACAAAGACTGTAACTTGTTGAGTAAATAAAGATGCAAATCATCCCCTTGTCCTGTAGTCACCCAGAAATTGTCTCAATGTTATAAATTAAACAGCTGAAATGTATGTCTAATATGGGGAAAAACAGCAAACCATGTATTGATTTTCTCATTTATCAGACCCAGTTCTAAACTTTTTAAATGTCTGACGTCAGATCACAAGAACAAACCATGAATGCAAACAAAAGTTAATAAACTTAAAGAGACTGTAATATTGTGCATCATAGGTTTATTCTTCCTTGCTAGCAGTATAACCAAACTAGATATTTAGTCAGCCAGAATTTTTTTAGCAAGTTTTAATTTTAAATTAATGGAAAAAATATAGAAAAGAGATCTATACTATAGCTGGAAAATTACCTATAAGGACTCAGAGCAAATGTCTGTATTTCCCAGTGTCCTTGGCAGAGGTGAGTAAATGAGCTTACAGGGAACAAAGGAACAATAAGAACAAAGAAAGACCCTGTCACCCTTGGCTCCTCAGCCCTTCTGGAGCAGCCAGACCCTTTACTCCCTGAGCTTGGGCTTTGCCTCATCCTGCTTCAACAGTCACATCTGAACAGGTCCCCTGACACAAAGGGTCTAGGTCTTCACCCCACTGGGAGCCTCACTGAGCTGTTGGGGGGATGCTCATGAGGACGTGCTCTTGTGTGGTGCAGGGCAGATCCCCTTTCTCTGGATGAGAACAAGAAAGCAGAGAGGGTATCAGATGCTCCCATGACAAAAATCCTCTGAACACAGTATGCTGTGCCTACCTATGTGCTTGATCTAGCTCCATAACAATCTGTCTTGACTTCCTATGAACACAAATGGCATTTTCTCTACTTTGGAAATACACTTAGACCTTCAAAATTGACCCTAAGTAAACTTTAATATATTTTCTTCTTGGAGGAGAAAAACAAAGTTAGGATTAAATGGATATGATACATTAAGAGTTCACAAATTGATTCTCTTGTGCATTTATATAACTTCTATTAATCACAATTAAATATAAATCTAAAATCTTATGTTCCCATTAGCTTATGTTTTTGAGTATTGGCTCAATTGGGCAAGAAATATTAACCTGCAGATTTCAAGAACTGAAAATAGCAACATATCCTTAAAAGCAGCCCCATATCAAAAAATCCATACTTGAAGAGCTACCACTGAATATTCATTACACATATTACATCAGTACAAATATTTTTGGTTCATTCATAGTTTAGAGTTTCACTTTGATTTTGATCTTTTTCAATAACTCTGTTTTTATAATTGAAAAAATTCTAAAGGAAATTTTGAAACAAAGGTCTTGGAATGATCTAAAAAAACCCTTTTTCTATTTTAAAAGTGTCAGCTTCTGCTTCATAAACATTCTATGCTCGTTTTCTAAATGAGATCTTCTTTGGAAAATAGACTGAAAATCTAAATTAAAGATAAAAATTGAGCAGCATATCAAACATATTACATGAAAATGTGAAATGCTCTCTGATTGATATTAATTTGCTTTAAAAAATTGTTTAACTACTGCTAATGGACTACCCTTAGTGCAAGGCCATTCATACAATGCTACAGATGCCAATTCTTATTGCTGGTTACCCCACCTTCTTCAAAAGTTACTTATGTCTATATATTTATATCGTCTTTACTGAAAATCAGGTGGTTCTCCTGCCAAGAAGAACCATTTCTCATATTGTAGATATTCGTGGGTTTTCCCTTTCTATTTCACAAACTGCTTCCTCCAAGGCATCGTTGTTCATCGTCTGCTGCCACATCATCCTCACATCTCCTGATATACACAGCCCCTCAAATGTGCCACATGGCAGTCCATGACAAAAGCTTCCAGTAACTACTGCAGTCCAGAAGCTATTCTGTCAGATCAGAATGACTGAATTTATCAGACAGTACCATTTAAAGTGCAAAATTTTTAATTCCTTCAACACACACACATCAAGAACATTGTCTTGATTCATTTACTTTCAGAACTCATTTTGGTTTTTGATTCTTATGCTGAGCCCTCTGAGTTAAAGTCTTACTTGCAGATTGGAACTGGCTGAGATTTTCTGTCCAAGGTTTATTTGCTGAAACTATAGCTTCTGCAAAATTGAAATTCACAGTGGGGAAAGGTTTTGTTTCATGTTTCTTTCTTACATGTTTCTTCCTTACACTGTGAAAGACATTTTTTGGGGTAACATTATGCATGTATTAATTTTGTATGTGCCCTTTTTATTTTTGGCAGATAAAGCTAAAACTATTTGAAAGTTTAAGTTTTCATTCCCTACTACTGTGTTTAGCTCTGTTCTGGAATACTGTCGTGTAATGCAGATTTGTCTTTTTTCATGTAATTCTCTACAGGAACTTACACAAAACAACTATTCAATTCTATAGAGGAAAAAAGTCAAGGTCTTAACATTTACTACCACTGCAGGGCAAGAGAAAGACCTTTAAAACTTTTTATAAAGCCTGGGCTGTTCAGGCAAAGCCAGAAGCTTAAATGAATTGGCCAGTTTCAAATTTAGCTTGTGTCAGAGGGTGTTGGTCTACACAATCCAAAGTACACTTCGTGGATCTGATCCCTACACCTAACTGCAGGCTGACGCTGCCAAGTTTTCTTTCCAAATGATGTTTGGAGGTTTCCAGGCCATAGAGAGCAAGATTCAATGCACTTTACCTTCTGAGGTGGAGTCGAGACACAGTGACATTCAAGAGATCAAAATGAGTCTGTGGAACAACACTTTTAGACATCCGGATAAATGACAGAACAAAAGAATAAGGAAATTTTTCTTCCTGTACCCATGGTAGAGTGTGGTTGGTATTGTTTAAGGAAATCAGACTCACTAGTCCTCATGCATAAGTTTAGACCTTCCAAAAGGATTCATTATTCCAATAAGCACCACAGGCACAAACTTTTTGGTTTATAGAATCATAGAATGTGTTGGGTTGGAAGGGACCTTTAAAGGTCACCTAGTCCAACCCCCCTGCAGGAAGCAGGGACACCTTCAACTAGATCAAGTTGCTCAGAGCCTCATCAAGCCTGGAATGTCTCCAGGGATGGGGCCTTCACCACCTCTCAGGGCAACCTGGGCCAGTGTCTCACCACCCTCATTGTAAAGAACTTCTTCCTAATGTCTCATCTAAACCTGCCCTGCTCTAGTTTAAAACCGTTGCCCCTCGTCCTGTTACTACATGCCCTTGCAAACAGTCCCTCCCCAGCCCTCCTGTAGGCCCCCTTCAGGTATTGGAAGGCTGCTATAAGGTCTTCCCGGAGCCTTCTCTTCTCCAGGCTGAACAACCCCAACTCGCTCAGCCTGTCTTCATAGGAGATTTGCTCCAGCCCTCGGATCATCTTCGTGGCCCTCCTCTGGACCCGCTCCAACAGGTCCATGTTCTTCTTGTGCTGAGGGCTCCTGAGCTGGACACAGTACTCCAGGTGGAGTCTCACGAGAGCAGAGTAGAGGGGGAGAATCACCTCTCTGGATCTGCTGGCCACAGTTCTTTTGATGCAGCCCAGGAAGCCATTGGCCTTCGGGGCTGCAAGCACACATTGTTGGCTCATGCCCAGCTTTTCATCCACGAGTACCCCAAAGTCCTTTTCTGCAGGGCTGCTCTCTATCACATCATCCTCCAGCCTGTATTGATAACAAGGATTGTCCCGACCCAAGTGTAGGACCTTGCACTTGGCCTTGTTGAACTTCATAAGGTTTGCTCGGGCCCACCTCTCTAGCTCATGCAGGTCCTTCTGGATGACATCCCGTCCTTCTGTCACATCGACCACACCACTCAGCTTAGTGTCATCGGCAAACTTGCTGAAGGTGCACTTGATCTCACTGTCTATGTCATTGACGAAGATGTTGAACAGCACTGTTGGGCAGTTATGACCTGAACAAAATTGCTTGGGCTGTCCATGTTTCTTTTAGAATATTTAGAAGGCAGAGGTAAATACGAAATTGACAGAAATCTTGTGGTAAATAAAGTCTCTTTCTGTTTACAATGAAAAACTTGTCATAATTCAGGATTTATTTTTTTAAAAGCTTTCAAAATGCAGATCCCTACTTGTACAGTTTCCAACTTTTGGGACATTTAAAGAGAAAATGGAAGGAGATATTAGCATGGACTAAGACTACCTTTCCAAAGAGTGTAGATTTTTCCATTTATCTCCAATTTTTCCTTGTTTTAAAAAAGAAAATACAGCAAATCCAAAATTCTGTAACCTGTTTAGTAGGTGTAGAAGACAGTAAAGTATTCCAAATGCTTTCAAGTTTCATTTTCATCTCTTTCTCTTCAAAGTATAGTATTTTATATTATAATGTCATGTTTTGCAACAGTATTGATAAAACTTCAAGTGTACTGGTATAGAGAGCTAGGCAGAAGAAAAGGTAGAAGTAAATTGCTGTGTCAAGATATAACACCTTTTAAAGATGAACATAACAAGGGTTCTCAGGCTTATGCAAAAAATATGTACCAGTGACTGCAGTAAGTTTGAATTTCAGATATCTATAGCTGCTGTTGGACTCTTGGCCCTCAATATCAGAATAAACAGAAAATACATTATTAATGTACAAGCTACATTTCATACATATTATTATACCCAAGCATACTGCACAAATGCATATGCTTTATAAGCAGCAAAGCTATATCCTTAGATGTGTTTTAACTGAATAGTATCTACTAGTTCATTAGTCTTCAGATTAGGTTTTGCTCAAACCCTAAAAAAACTTCTCATAACAATTCTTAACCCAAAAAAAAAACCAAACAACCTTATGAGACATTCAGAGAAGACATTCAAAGTTTGAATCAGTAACTCTAACATGAAATGTTTTGAGAACTGAAATGAAAGTTGGGTAATTTTACATGATTGATACAATTCAAATTTTGTGCAGCATGGCAAGTCTACATGTTAAAGAACCGTTATATATTCCTGGTCACCATTAGGTTTTCAAGTAATAGCGCGTGGCAAAACAAGAATTAATAAGAGCAACAAAAGCCTCTGCTATGATCTTTATTGCTCACAATCTTCTAAGAAACAGCAGAATCAGATTCAGAAAAAATATTTGTGTTTCCAAATCATCCTAGACCTGAATCTGGTATTTCTCTAAGCTTTTTGTTCCCATTTCCAGTGACTGTTAGAAGACTGTGTTAGATCTCAGGTTGACCAGTAAAATACTGCAGACACTTAAGTCCTGATAGACATTTCAGTGCTGAGCAGCTTATGGAAAGGCAGAGATTGACTTCCCAGGTTGCCAAAAAGTAGCTAATGGTTTGGGCTCTGCATCTCCAGAGCATTCCCCCAGCAGGTGGTACACATTCATTTTCTTTACGCACAGACCCCTCTCCCCTTTTTGAAGAAACTTGGTACACTACATTCCAGATCACTAGTCATCAGGCTAAGGCTATGGGGTCACAGCATCTTCACAGTTCTGGCCAAAGCTACCCAATTTTCAATGGAAGTGTGATATCAGAGTCTACAATATTTTGTGAAGCAGGAAAGTGGCCGAATCGCTTCAAAATTTTAATCTTTCACAACTACTTTGCAACTATTGTATGTTCAGCTGATTCAGAAAGAGAAATCAACTATACCTTTAAATACTATCCGAGAATTTCTTATAAGATGGTATTTATACCTGTTCCAGGAAGGGGGAGCGGTGAATACAAAAGTCCTTAGGCAGAGAAGGGAACAAAACTCAAAGCTTATATCATAGATGAACCTTGCAGATTGTGTTGGAAACAGAATTCAAATTTATGTCCTTGTGCCCTGTGTGAACTATTGTTCAATGGATAAGTTCACAGCCTCAGACATTCCAGACAAGTCTCTAAACACAGACTGGTTACACACATTCTTTGGTTGTGGTGTTATGACTGCCTACAGACAATGGTTACATGTCATCAGAAAACCTGATACGATAAAAACAGAAGCCGGGTAAGATACATCATTTTTCAATTAGCACTGAACAGAAGATAAAATTGAAACAAAAAATGAGTAACAGATACGTACATAGATTTTTGTTATTTTCCATCTATTTTTTAATAGAACTCATCTTTCAAATCTCCATAAATTTTGATAGACCACATACATCAGCTGACAATATTGAATTCATTTGAAGATCATAATTTTTAATTAAAGCTGCTTCTATTTTTCTTTGCTGCCTATAGCAGGTCAAGTGCAGTTATATTCATCTTTGACAGCTCAGTGTTATAATTATACAAATGTTGCATTAGAATACTAGGTAATTGAAAACTCTTGCTTGTGAACAGTGCTCTTGGAAAAAAAGCGCTAAAACCCGCAGTAACTGCAGCTGTGTATACACACTATACTTTTAGAAATAATTAAGGATTTCTAGTGTCTTGGGTACTGCTTTGAAAACAGATTATGGGGTTGAAATAAAATTTCAACTTTGGTGCCTATAAAACCTAAAATTCTGATTTTTGAAAGCCAGTTAAGTTAGTGATGTTGAACCCAAAGTTATCTACACAGAGATATGAAACACCATAAGATGGCCAAGAAACTCATAAATGCTTTTCTTTCTTTTTTTTTAAAAAAAAACAAACAACAAAACAAAACAAAACAAAACAAACCAGAGTGCTGTTGTATTAACGTAATAAAAAAATTAGTCTAAGCATAATAGCCAGTGACTTTAGGGTTAGATGATACTATTTTACCATTATTCTACCATACACAATTCCAGTACTTCCAGGTGAGTTGAGAGCGATTTGGGTGAGCATAGTATGAATTTGTAGGTTCTGAGACTTTAAGACTCCTTTAAATTACCTCTCAAGGATATTCTCAAGGCTACTTAGAGTGTTTCGGTACTTAAGTTAGGGTACCCAGATACCACTGGAATAGTATCTAAATCCCACTTATCCCACTGAAACAGGGAGTTATAGGTGTATATATCTTTAAGGATATGAACCTAAGTAAAGCAGAGCTAAATGTCAGCAATGCCTTACATACAACAAACACTGTGTTGTATGAATAATCCTGCTGAAGGAAGACGAACAACTTTTTGAATTAAGTGTTATTCTATTTGAATAACAGTACTGTAATTTGGACTTTTTTAATGTTATCCTATTATCTGCTGTAATGAAAGCAACAAGACACACATGTTGAAGTGTCCTGAGTGCTTACAGCTGCAGTATCACTGTGTTACATATGTTATTAGCTGGTTTTACAGGATCACTACTGATGAGAATACAGATCCTTTCCCACTCTTTTGAAGGCTTCATAAAATATCAAGAACAGAAATGCAATCGTTAATGGAAAACAAACAAACAAAAAATTATAAAAGCAGATGTGAGACTAAAAGAATACATTTTTCCTATTTTACTGTATATTGCATCTCTTTACCAACATTAGTAGCACACTGCAGTTACAATGTCTAGTGTACATGGTCCAGTTCCAATTCATTTTAAGATAGAAAACACAAATAAAGGGGTGAAAAAAGCATAAAATATAATAAACCCTTCTCCTGCTACAGGAGACAGCCACCGACGCCATTGCTTTGCTTTTCATTTGGTTGTAATACTGTGTAGAAAACATCTTATTAAAGCTCAAAAGGGAACCATAATCTTGCAGGAACATTTTATAGTTGATCACCTCTCTTTGTCTAGACAGTGTTTTCTTTAAGGCCTTTGAAAGTGATCCAATAGCTAAATCATTTTTATAAAGCATGAATGCGGTATATACATTACAACTTTTTAACAGACCTATAAAAAATTAAAGTCAATTAGTAACACTAATAATTGTTCAGTGACCTTTAGCATGTCATAAACCTAGATCTGCTTGCCATGAGATGTGACTGTCCTTTTCTAGAGCTATAATGAATGATGAATCACCGAAACTATTACATACAAAATAAAAAGTCAATAAATTACTGTGAATAGTTATTTATTATATGAACAAAGTGCATATGTGCATGTACAAATAGTTAAATGAAGTACGTAGGGTTTTGCCATGCCTCTTTCCGACACTTTGAGTTGCAAAACTGCACACGTTCAGAAACTTTAAAATAATTATTGATATAAGACAACTTAATGGGTAAAACACAAGGCACAGAACTTGTTATCTCATATTTAATGTGCTGATAGAGTTATGATAAAACATACTGTTCATCCCTTCAATATCACAGCCAATATAATAAGCATCAGAGATGTAACAGGAGTTATATTTCTTTCTTTCAGTTACATATGTCCTCTGTCATTGATGTTGCCTTTTGTAAACAGGGGTTTTTTAAGTATAATGGACATAATTTAAAAAAACCCTCTCCTTGTCACTGAAGGAGACTCAGGAATTCACCTGAAGAATAAGAGGCATTGTGAATACATCTTCTTTCCTAGGTGCAGACATGATGCTCACAACTGTTCATTTTTTCTCATTTTGATCTGGGGAAGGTAGAAGCAGGTGCTGTTTTGTAAATCTACACAATTTTCCACATGTATCAGTATTTTTCTATTCCTGAAACTGAGATAATCTCTTTGATGTTTTGCTGGTTTTCAGTTTGCTAGTTTCTGTCCTTTTGAGAAGCGTGTTTTCCAGGAGTGATCCCCCGGTTTATCCCCAACAGAAGGATGAAAGAGTAACTTTACATGTAATGGCATTACACATTTCAACCCCAGATCCTGGTTTCATAATAACAGGTCTTCCCTCCCCTTACATTTTTTGCAAAGACTGTGTTGTCTCCTTCACTTCGCTCGGTCCTCAATTCTCCATGTCAGAGTGAGAATTACTTTTGGAAAGCTATGCAAATAATTGCAAATCACTTTCACTGTTTCCAGCAAGGGTGGAGAGGGCTTCATACGGTGATCCTTTGCAAAAGGGCACTAGATTTGGGCAGAGGATCAAACAGCTTCTAGCCCCCACAATGGACACACAGGGGTATGTGTGACAGCTATGCCTTATGATCTTCAGGAAAACGCAAAGTGGGAACTCCAACTGATAAAACAGGCAACCCTTTCCCTTCCCTTCTCTCCCTCCCCAACACCAAAAAAAGAAATGTCATAATGCTATTTACCAAAACTGTTTTGTCAGCTTTTTCAGGCAGGGACTACCCAAGATCTGTGTTAATACAGGACTGACTGCAATGAGGATTTCTTCTGTTTAGAGCTTGGACCTTTCTGTCGTACACGTGTTTAATTAGTACAATCTCAAACCATCTTCTACTGTGTCTCGCCATGTTCAGCACTGCCGTTGACAAATTTCTGAGCTGGAAAACGTGCTCAAACATGATTTTCAGCTGGACTTTCAAATAAGTTCATTAACACTTACTGAAACCTAAAAATAACAAAATCACTTGCTAATGGTAAGATTTTTTTCTTTATGCATAGAATTACTTTGGCAATTGCTCACCAGATGCTAACTCATATAACTCAATTTTAGCTTCTGTGTCCTCTGGTCATTTCAATGCTTTGTTGTCTTCCAGACTAATGACCTCCATATTCTTTTGAGACCTTCCTGATTCTCTTGTTTTTCCACATTAATTTGGGGTCCAGAGATAACATTCTGGCCCTTATTGTAGTCAGAGGGGTATTTGTAGTGATTGCTGAAATGTAGCCACAATTCTGAATTTGTTTTTCTTCCCTGTTCTTCTGTCCTGCTTACGACTTGATTAATAATACACTCCATTACGCTGTTGGCAGATTGTAAAATGTTCAGAATTCTTTTTTATCTTCTTAATATAAGTTATTCAAAACAGAGATGACACTTAACCTATTCAAATTAATAAATGTTTACAGAAATTTCTGAAATATAAAGTGAATGAACTCTGGTCTGTTTCCTAAAATCTGATTCATGAGTATGAAATGGAAAAGCACGAGAATTTTCCTTCAATATTTTATTGATATGCTTTTCAATGTAAAAGTAATTGTCCAAAGGAAGTCTTTTTAATTTTTATCTGATCTTTGGAGTAGAAAAAGAGAGAGCTCTGTATCTCGGAGATAGTGACAATATGTTTCTTATTATTTTATATTTTTTATTTTAATATTTTAATTATTTAAATATTTTAACAAAAAAATAATTTCATGATAGCTATATTGCCCTTTTATTTGTGACAGACTGAAAGGAAGATTCAGGAAATCAATTAAGACATTTTGACCTATATATCTCTTGAATTATCATTTTATTGCTTACTTAGATCATTTATCTTGGCTTTTGTTTTATGCACCCTCTCACAGCAAATAAAGATGAAAAGGCTTCTAATACCCTCAAGCAAAACAAATAAGCATTCAATATTTAGGCTGTCCTATGCCACAATCCCGACAATGTGGAAACACTCGAACCTCTAACTGTTAAGTTTACAAGTCATGGCTCAGCATGGGCTTTAGAGTATGAAGACCAAGATTCTGTGAGCTACAGATTGTCTGTCACAGCCAGAAGCTTTGAAGCTCAGACTTTCACATGGAATTTTCTGATTATTTCAGGCTTTTCCTTCAGCAGAATGTTCTATCTAAATTGTCTTTAAATTACTTCAATTTTTTCAGCATTCCTTGCAAAATTAATATTGGAACTATAAGTAATTTGATTTTTTTTTTAGTTTTCTGATTGAACCAAAAGAAAAAAGAAACTGTTCTAACTGAAGAGTTAATTAAAAGAAACATTTTCAGTATTTCTGAGAATTCAACAATACTAAGGGCTGAATATGAAACATTGCTTTGGTCATTGTTAAAAAAAAATAGTATGAAAAATTGGAAATGAAAAACAAGATTTCCAACTTGATTTCTCCTCTGTCATTATCCAACTATTGGCAAAGCAAAAAGCACTAGATATTCCTCATATTCTCACATTAAAATATGTAATATTTTTAAAAATAGCAGACTGGGACCTGATATGAAATTTGATAGAGTTTAACACCAAGGAAAGATATGCCTACTGGGAGCTTCCGGTAACTTACTGAGTTATACTACAAAATAGTAAGAAACTGAAAACATTTTTCAATATCTTTTGAGGCAAGGGTAAGTTTCTACTTACTTCAGGGTAAGGTAGGACTGCATTTGTCACTTGTGGTTCTGACAAGTTCTTGTAGAAGAGAATTAAAGTGAATTTTTTCAAGTATCTTTTAACAGCTATATCTGAAATTAGTTTAAATAATAAATACATAAATTTTCTTCTATATTTTTACCTTGACCTTGTCGATGAATGCAGTGAGTTGCATGAAGGCATAATAGTTTTCCATGAATGCTCTCAGCGAGAAAATAAATTCTGTGCATCTAACTTTTTGAAGCAACATACTGATACATCACAGTCTTTTGATTGTGGCGAGAGAAGTCAGGAGTGCCACAACGTTTTATGAACTTTTAAAGTTCTGTGGGTCAGAATTTATTTAGGTCATGCAGTAGACAAGAAGAAACTGCTTAACTTTTGGTCACATTTATAAAGAGAAATCACATCATAGAAAATCACTCTTTGTATTTATCTGGAACTATTTTGACTTTTTTTTTCTTACCTTCCTGACTGAAGGATCCAAGACATCTCTGTGGCTGTGACAGGGTGAAGTGTCCTTTGTCTACGGCAAGGGCCTCTCCATCCACTGCCGGAAATGTTCAGAAAACACATAGGGATTAACATTTTCTCTCCCGTCATTGTTGTACTCCTGTGGTTCCATGATCTCCAGTCCATGTAAGCAATTACCACTGATGTTAACTAAAGACTGAATTAGACTCAGTATATTCAGAAGATAAGGATCAGGAATAGAGTTCATAAAGAAAGGGACCAGCCATTCTATTTTTCAGCCCATCTCTGTTCAGACTTCTATCACTCTAACCCCCACAGGACATTTGCTGAAACTCAGCTGAAGCATCAGCATAATTATTCTGTATAATGTTGACACCCAGTCTTTCATTTTTCATCTAGAAGTGCAAATCAATGTTGCTGCAGTGCTATAGTGATCTAAAGCATGATTTCATACAGCCAGAATTTCTCTTTAAGTAAAGAACAGGTTACAGATAAGACCAACACAGTCCCTCGACTCTGAAAGTAATATTCAAACATGAGAGCAGAACTCTTTAATCTTCCCAGTGGAGATACTTTTTTATCAAAACCTTAGAACCAGAATCTGCCACGTTTACATTAAACAGAATTCTTATGTGAGGCAGAAAAATAATATCATGAAGTGGGATTTGACTTTTGGGAAAAAGTAAAACAACTTTTTGCAATCCTGATATTATAACTAACTGTTCAGCCTTACTCTACCACCATTCGCTTACACAAAATGAGACAGAAATTGCCATTCCATGTGTATTTCTTTTCTAAAATTTTGTTCAGCATCATTTGGGATTAGTGCAGGATATTTACTTCTTTCGCTGCCTCGAGCACTTTTTTTCATAATATCAATTTAAGGACTTAGAGCATCAAGTAATATCAAAGACATCATCAATCCAAAGAGCTTTTCTTTCTGCCTTGCTCCTTGCTAGGCTTCTATAGGTCCTGATGGAATATAGAAAGAAAAAGGAAAAGGAAAAAGGGACCTATTACCTTTCCTTGTCCTACCACCTGAACAGTTTTATATCGACTGGATTAAGGTAGGTTTCTTCGGTCATAAAATAAAAGTTATGGTCAAATGCAGCATTGAAAATTTAGATTGAACCATGCTTTAATAACAGCATGATAGTGGTAGAGTAATAAAAAGTATCATCAAGATGAAATAGCTCGATTTACTTGGGAATTTTGCTCAGACTTTCTGGAGTATAAAACAGTGTGGGACATGAGCATGTTACCTAAGAAGAACAGTAAATTTTATACAACCCATTACAGAAAAAGAATAAAACCAGGAACTCTCTTGGTAACTTGGTGGTGAGTGAAGGAATTTTTCTCTAAAAATGTGTTTGTTTTGGAGATCCAAGCTATTATTTTAGAAGCATTAAAATACAGATAGATCAGTACCGGGAAAGACAGGTATTTCTAAATTATTTAGATCTATTTTATACTTTAAGATACTTTCACCAATTATAATAAAGATAATAAAGTTAGCAAGGTAAAATACTGATATTCATTCTTCGTTGTGTTAAGTTTATAATTTCTTAACTACTTTTAAAAGCGGCATCAAAGTTTTTAACTTTCTTTTGTTTGCTTTCGGCAATGCATTATTCTGACATCATAAGATACAATGATACGGTAAAATCATCAATCATAAAAAATGGCTTGCAAATTCCTCCTAGAAAGACAGCTTGTTATGGATGTTCTGTGCTGCTGCACAGATTTGAAAGACTAATCTAGACCTTTTCTTTCCCCCCCCCCCCTTTTTTTTTTCCAAACAGCACAATGCATATAAATGCCAAAATTCCTATTTTGTATTTACGTAAAATCAGAATTAGATTTAGCAATTGCTCTTTTTGGTCTCATTTTAAGAATGAAAAGTAGTAGTAAAGATCAAAGTATTTCTTGTGCATTGTCATTATTTTTTGTGGTATGTTACAATTTTGAAAAAAAATGTTTTTTGTTGTTCTGATTTTGTGAAAGAGTTATTATTTTCAGTAACTGTTATCATGATCTCAAAAAATATAGCTTCATGCCTATATCCCAATAAAAAAAAATGGAAAGACTTAACTGAACACAATTAATGATAACATTTATTGTAATGAAGACTCATACTTTAATTTTGAAAACAGAAACTTAATTTGCATGTAAGAAGCTATTTTTGATTGAATTCATTTTTACTAGTTGAAGAAAGAAATACGCTTTTTCTAAAGCTTGTTTCTAATTTAAGTTCCTACATAACACCTACAGACTTTAATGACAGATGTTAAGAATCCTTTCAGGTAGATACCTGCATGTGGGGACTTCAAGGTTTTTTTGCTGTGCACATGGTGTTGCTGCTAGAAATTTTTGATAGAATATTTTAAGTTAAAATTTAAAATTCTAAATTTTGAGAAGGCAACTTCTTAATTTTTTTTAAAAACTGCTTTCTTCCATGATTCTCTTTTATGTGGTATGTACATTTTTATGAGTCTCAACAAACAAGTGCCACGTTTAATAATTATTGAAGTTTGATTCTGCACATTTAATTCTGGATTAATTCTGTAAATGTTTACTTCAGCTCATTAGGCATCTACTGTGTGTATGTGAGGTACTCTCAGTCAATCAACATATTGTAATATTAACGATTTAAAAAAAAAATATTAGTGTATTCACAACACTATAACTATCTTGTGAATTGATGCATCTTGTCATCACTAGTCCTGTCTCAGAGGTGTCCCTCCAAAAAATAATTTGATATATACCATGACAGAAATCCTAAAAGCACACAGTTCTGCAGATTGTATTGTTTTATCAGTAAGTATCTACATTGTCTGAATATGTGCAAAAACTAAGTATTATGTGAAAGGTTTAGAAAAACTTCATTTTTTTAAACTGCCTAATAATACTTTCTGCTCAGTACTCAAGCACTCAGAAGTGATCTAGTTCACCTTATCTTGCTGTATGTATGAAAGTCACAATATATGCATTTGAAGTGGAATTCCTCACACTAGTATACCAAACCTCTAATCTCCTGTCTTTCAATGTTAATGTTGAAACAATACAAAATGCAAGCTGTCAATTAATTTGTTTCAAAGGATGTTTCTAACATTAGAGAAAATATTTTAGTAGCTTTGGCAGAGCAAAAGTAGAAAGAAATCTACTGGTTTTAAGACAGAGTTTGACATTTATAAGCATGATTCTCAAGGTGGATGAATCTGAGGAAAAAAACTTCCAGCCCGCTACATTTACTGTTTTTAAGTTCTAAACTGTAAGTAATAAAGTAGCCTCTGCAAGAACACCAGATGCCAAAAACTTAACACTATAGAAAAGTTAAGAACTTCATTACTTTTATTTTACAAGTTAAGGTGACACTGCTTAAAATACATCTTTCAGGAACATTTTAAAACACAATATAAAGTTGAGTCAGTAACAATTCAGAACAAAATGATATCCAGAAAGTAAAATTCTGAAGCAGATTTCCAAAGCTGATTGAGAGATCAGGAGCCATAGTTTCATTACAGTAGAGATGGATATAAACTGAAGGGACTGCATGACAAAATAGGGAAATCTCTAATTTAGAAATTGTAAGTTGTGAGTCCCACATATTTTGTATGTTGATATCCCTAAGCAGATTTAAAAGAATACTAGTTCTCCTTTAAAAGTATGGCATTTACAGTTAATACTGTAAAATGTTTTAATATATATGAAATAAATTCCACGGTGGCCACTGAACATCCCAAGAGGATTTTTATTTGTGGTTGACTTTTCGTTGAGATTTCAGGATGTAAATGAATGTTCATTAGAAATAGAACAATGCTGATGGATTATCTCAGTGAATATTAGCACTAGTAATATTTTTCACTTGTTTGGATCCTGTGTCTTCCTTGTGCACCCAGGCCTGGAAAATCAGGTGGATGACAGTGTTAGCATCCACACGAAAAAAGAAGTGGGAAGGAAGAAAAGCTCTCCACTGCATTTTTCCCCTTAGCAAGGTCTCGTTCTACCAATTCATTGCTGGGACATTCAGTAGATTTCAGAGAGACATAGGTGGGAAATATGGAAAAGAAGATACAATTTAAGGGCAGGCAAATAAAATTGCAAATAATCTCAGCAGCAATGAGTGCTGAAGACATATAAATACACTTGGCCAGTGACTTGAATGCTAACTTCAAATTTATACATGTGTAGATTTGCGAAAACACCTTTGGTTTTACTTCCAGTGAAGCAGAAATATTCAAGACAGATTACCGAAAAATATGCAAAATAAAAGTAACATAAAGAAAAAAGCTGTCTGGTGTTTTTCTTTGCATTATGGAAATTCTACAGATAAAGCAACCTACAGGAACCCTTATTAACAGAATTTTGAATTTTTATTGTCATGAAACACATAAGCTGTACACGATCAATAGGGGAAGAAAAAAATTGATACATACTTCTACAGCTTAGAATAACTACTGCAGAAAGTTATACTCCCTGTCATCTTAGAAATGAGAGTAATTTGAAATTCCCTAAACCTGAAAACTGCTGAAATGCAATCAATCAGAAAGGTTCTTACAGTAAACATGAAGCAATCTTGGGTAAGATTACAACCATAGTCCCTGCAAAATCACCTGAGCGTATTTTCCAACTAAGGCAATATTTTTCGGCGACAAGGCACTTTACACTGTCTACTTACATTGTCTTTAGAAAAAGGCTGCTCCAATTTAGAGAGAAACCTAACTTTATTTGGTAATGCAGAGAGGAAAAAAATTCTGAGTAGATTCCACTTTTCTCACTTATTCTAACACAGTCTGCTGTTTTACAAAACTAAGCATGATACTTTACAGAAATGTTCAAAATGGTCTCATAATTACCTACTGAATACAGCATGCAATGACTATACCCTTAATTAATTTGCATCTAAAACAGGAGTCTGCAATGTGTTGTTATTGAAATTAAAATTAAGGTCATCATAGATCCCCCCCAAATTGACAGTAAATTGTCTGTGGATTCATTTTGAAGGTCATAAGTAAACCTGCAAATTGAAAAAAAAAAAAAAAATATATAGATCGTGTTACGCTTTCCCTTACATAGTAGTACAAATATATTAGATGGGAAAAGCCTTAGTGTCACTGATAGGTACAGAATCCATTAGACTCTGCTGTACTGAAATTCCCTACCATATGCAAATTTAAAAATTAAGTTGTCTTTTATTAACATATTCTCCTTTAAACTGCCTACATGATTCAGTCTAATGCACATAACAGTAGAGTCTTATATTTTGTCCAGAGGCTTCGTATTTCTGAGTTAGAGTAGAGGCAATTTTAGTCTGGCTTCTTCTTCATATCCGTTCAATTAACCTCTCAGAGCTTTAGAACAAAAGTCAGCGTGACGGGTGTCATTAGAATTGAACAAATGCCACCTAACTGTCAAAGTATTGACTTACATCAGCTACTCCAAGCCAAGACCAGGATTTGAAATGAGTGGACAAACTATGAGGCAGTGCGAACTAATTGTTGATATTTCAGAAACCTCAGTTCTAAGACTACACGAATGCTGGTGTTTGACAAGCTCTTCTAGCTCATCTGAAGCTATAACTCTTACTATGCTCAAAGTTATTTGCAAAATAAATATTTTGCCATCTGTCCCCATTTGCTGGGTACAGCACCTTGTTCTAGTTACTGGCATCGATAGTTCCTAGCTGAGCAGAATACCCCATGCTTTTTATTCAAGGCATCAGTGAGTACCACTCAACACAGACATTCAACTATGGCTGTGAGTTACTTTCCGTTCAGTTTTGCCTCTGCCCATGCACCCTTTTACCTAAAACCAAACAGGGTCTTTTTTAGCAGAAGTCAGGCAAACCCTTCACAGTTTTGTCAATGCCACAATCTGACATTGCTTTCCCTTTTTTGTACTGAAAAACCAGTTACTTTGTTCACTCTGCAGTCAGGAAAGTTGCAGCGGAGAAGGCAATTGAACACAGACTTTTGGAGTCACCTTTTTTTCAAATATATATGTGATAATCAAAAGTTAATTTGGACATACTGCAAGTCAATGGTAAGACTCACATTCAGTCCAAGGGGAATAAAATTTCAGGTTTTCTGTTTCATCATTGAAGGTTCTGGAAGTGGTACCTCGTTTTATGTGTGTCTGGCACCAAAGATGCATGCAAATGCTCTGGACTCCTTAGCTTTTTCGTGACTTTTTGCTGGGAACAAGAGGTGGGAATAACACAAACCACAGTGGGTCACTCCCAAAGTCCATCTCCAGCATGCCCAGCACTGTCAGCGGGCAATAACAAATGCTTTGGACAAAGTGGCAAGAAACTCAATGCTGGACCCATTGTCATTCTGTGAGATGAAAACCAATATTATATATACTTAATGAATTCTTTAACTTTTCCCCTCATAATGTTTTATCTAGAAAAAAGTTTTTATATTTTTACGTAAAAATTAAAATCCTATCAAGCTTGTATTGGACAGGGAACAGCAGGAGTGGGCTTCACCAAAAGGGAAGGCAAACTTGGGGCTGAGGTGAACAGAGACAGTCCCCTTCACCAATAAGGGAACAGACCCACAGGACCTGATCAAGAAGAGCAGGGCAGGTTTAGCAATGGTAACTGGGGTCAGCCAAGAGTCTAGATCACCAGACAAGCCCACAGCAACAATGCAGGTCCAGGTCAAGCCAAGAAGTCAAGTCAGTTAGTGAAAGTCAGGATTTGGTATAGCGATTGGAACAAGGGTCAGTCAGTGTCCCCATGGCCACCAGGCAAGCACCTAGTAACAAAACAAGGCTAAGGTTGAGCCAGAAAGTGAAGTCCATGGGTAGGGTGAGGGCTTTGGGTTGCAAAGACTTCCTCCCACGCTTTCTCAGACAGCTTTCTCACAGCACTCAGATCCAAAGTTTAACGGTTGCACCTTAGTCAGAGGCACCCAAAACCCCGGAGCATGTGCTGTCAGGGCCATGACAGGTGCCAATAGTTCCCTGGGGCATGTAAGTTACATTTAGCCCCTTCCGGGTAAACTTGAGTTAGAATGACAGAAGGATTTCTATTTTGAAATCTGCTTTTCTGTCTATTCCACATAAAAATGCTTTAGAACAAAGTGTTTAAGCTTTATTTTTATAGGGTTTTGACACTATTGCGTGCCTCTCATATTTCTCAGATTAGTCAATCAAACTGAGGCATATGGAATTATCTATTACCTTGGTTTATCTTCATCTGTGACCTGCAATATTAATGCTTTGTAAAGATCCCATCATTTGCTAGCTCTGGCAGAGAATCCACAAGGCTACTGTTACAGATGATACTGATAATGATATTTTATATATTCAGTGCCAGCAACAACAAGAATTCTGACTAAGGATGGTTGAGTAAAGAAAAAATGAACACTTCGGTTAGTGCAAAACTTGTACCATCTTAAATCACTTCTATCTTTTCTGTGTCGTTCCAAAGGATCGAAGGAGCTGAAATTTAAGTAAAGATGAAAGAAAAAAATTCATTTTCACTTTGAAACTTCAGAAAACTTGAACTGCATATCCAGAGCTTCTCTAAATGCCTTTGTAATGGAAATTCAGCAGCAGGTCCCATAACAAAAAAAAAAAAAATGCAGAAAATTCCAACACACTGATAATGCATTGTAGCAGGAGATGGTGTCTCAAAACTTTGCTCTGGAGTTCTGAACAAAACTCTAGATTTACTGCATTTTGTCCTGGGAACTGCAGCTAGAGCTCCACGACTAAACTTCAGGAAAATGTTGATGGGTTTTGGTTTTGGTTTTGTTATGGTTTTGCTTTTCCTAAAATGTCACATCATTTTAACATTACAGCTGGTTATAGGTTTCTCTGTAATTTGACAGGTAGAGAAAATTTCAGCCTGTTTTCCTGTTCCATATTTATGGAGTGTTAGACTTCAGCTACTTGGAGTAGTTGGAGCTTAGCTAAAGCTTCAATAAAATGACAATATTGATTCAAAACTTCTATGGAATAATACTGATAGATTTTATTAGCTAATTAATGGTATTTTTACTTGAAGGTACACTTACAATGAGTATGCTTTGTAAAATACCTTGAAGTATCAACATAATTTAAAATCTTAGTTTTACAAAACTTCTATTTGTAAACTATCATCTACTAAAAAGAAATAAATATATAGTAAATAGTGCTTATTAACATGAAAAGTGTTGAGACTACTTGAGATTCATGACTAGTAATTCTGAAACTGACCTCAGAATCAATTTGTTTGACTTTATATTACTCTATCATCCAGGAATTTAACTTGAACCTTCTTCCTACTGAAGTAAAAAGTGACAGTTTCCATGTAAAGAAAAATGTTGTCTGCATTCCTTCTGATTTTGAATACCAATGCTTCATATATATATATATTGTACAAAGAGTTGTTATCATACCAATATTTGAAATCGAATTGATAAGGCTTCCTTAGAAAACTATGCTAATGTTAGAAAAGTATGGAGAAAATGCAGCAATATGTCATAGCTTAGCACACAATGTGTATTAAAGCAGGACAGCACTATAAATGCCCTTTTATTTCAAATTGTCATTAATTAATCTGGAGAGTAAATGCAGTGTCACTTATAAGCAGAGAGATTACTAGATTTTTTGCCCTTTCTTTACAGAAGAAGCACAAAAGTCCCTGAAGAGATTTCCTGTTAACATGTAGTACTCCATCTGTGTAAACAGACAAATAGAGCTTGAGACTCTAGCGTTTAATTATAAAAAACAAATAAGAAGATTCACATCCAGGGAGTGAAAGATAAAAATGCCTATTTAAACAATGAGAACTTGCTGCAAAGAGAAATGCAAACCCTATCATTACGAAAGATCCCTGATATTGTTTATTTTCAACCTGTTAAGTATTAAGGTACAGGTGTCATGATTTTCAAGAACGAGAATCAACATCTGGATTTTGTCACGAATCCCAGTGCCAGGTAAATGTGCCCGGCACACTAAGAACAGTGCAGACACATCTGTGACTGCAAATGGTGGTTTCCTTCGATTCCAATTTGGCTTGTGTAGGCTATTCCTGTTAATTAAAATCCATACTGATGGATTTACTTGATCAAGAAAAGCAGTCTATAAATTAGTTTTATCCATGTATTACTCAGTAAGCCATATTTTTCATATTCCCTTTTTTCTTTCCCCCACTGCCCCGTAAATCTCAGCTTTCAAAACTTGGCCTTCAAATGCTGTACACTTTTCCACTGAGACCATACTGGAACTCCTGGGAGAACAGCAAGTTATTGATTAAGTAAGATTCATGACCGTAACCTGAGACAATAACTGTGTGTCTGTGTTTGAAATCGTGAGTTCAAATTTTGGAGGAGAAACTGGCATTGAACCTAATAAGCAGACTATTTCTGATGAGAACAGGAGATGATAAAGCTCTCCAGAGAAGCAGCCGGCTCTTTGTCAGAGATTCAAACTCTCCAAACAAGCCTCGTGGTGCTTGTCAGGTTTAGAACATGAGACGGTTGCTTCTGCCCCATCACAGGCACCGTTCAATGAAAGCTAAAACAAAAATAATTCAGGGTCTATGCTTGAAATTGAACGCTTCATGAAAAACTATTCCTGCAAGCTCCTGGGAAATTCACTCTGTTGCCAAGATCCGAGCAAACACAGCAAGGTAGAAAGTGACACCCTGGATGGAAATACGAGGTTGGGCCTATGTGCAAGCACTTGTTTCATTTTATTTCATTTTCTGTTATGGACACCTGCAGCATGTGAATGCAGTAAAGAAGGTAGGAAAAAGAAGTATCAGTACATGAACAAAAGAACAAGGGAGATAAAATTTTCAGAATTGACTGAGTAAAGACAGTGTCTTTCTACTTATTTCAGTATTTTTGTCCTTTCACAACAGAACTACTTTACTTATTTGTTTGCTTGATTGATTGTCCTGAAACTATAGAAGCTATTGCAAAATCAATAGGAAACTTTGGCCTGTGTGAGAGATTTAAGTAACTATAGAAATCTGCAAAATATAGAGTAACAAAAAAAAAAAAAAGAGAATGTATCTAACAATAAAATTAGATTAATAGTTCCCATATCTGCAGTGCAGCATTTTACAATTCGATAACCATAATTTTATTACAAAAGTACAGAACAGTAAAGGTACAAGGTTTCTAAATAAGATTTAAATTAACATCCTTGCGTCAAATGGGAAACAGGATCACAGTGTATTGAAACTTCTAACTTCACTTTCGTTATTTATTACTCCACTGATTTCTCAAAAGAGTATCAGTGCTCTCTCCTATTCTCCCCTCACTTCTACCTCCTGTTAGTTTTAAGATGACAGTGGTCCAAAACTTGTTCTTACTATGAACATGATGCTTTCTAAAATGAAGGCAGATCCCATAGTATGATAAGGCACACTATTATTCTTGCCCATTTCTCCGTACATTCAAATGGAGAAACTGCTACAGCGCTTTGGAGACTCCAAGAAGGAAATCTTAGAGAAGTGCTATTCCATATGTTTCTCAATGCCGCTGTACAATGGCTAGGTTTGGCTGTGAATGGCCCCTTGTCAAAATTTTAGTTTCTAATATGTTGTTAAATTCTTCTTTTTTGCTGTAATTTTAAAGAGAATGTATTCAGTGGTAATTATCTTTTATCAGATAAGATATGAATATATCCGCAAAGACAGTAACAACCTTTGGGCTGCCATTCCGTTTCAGGCATTAAACTGCAATTTCTATTCAACCTTGACTCAGATGAAAACACGCATGTATGTCATCTGTCTTTTAATAACTTTTAGGGAACACTCAGTACTCTAACCCCTATGGCATAATTATAACTGAACAACTCTGCAGCCGTACCTATGTTAAGGAAGCTTTTGTCCTTGTTTGGAAAAAAAAACTGGGAGAACTAAAAACTATGTTGATCCTTTAGGTTGAGTTAGTCACATAAATTTATCTAAATTTATCTGAGGCTGGAGTGAAGGAGGATGAGACCTTTATAGAAATGCTGACGTTCTCCAAGTTAAGATTCTAACTCAGTCATTTTCAGTTCAGAAACTGAAATTGTCACTTTTCAACTTTATGCAATAATAAATGCATTAAAAAAAAAAAAAAGACAAAGTTTGCATATATTTTTGTAATATCAACTTGAAAAATCATTTTTTGCTTCTGGGAGTGTTAATACAGATCTATAGTGGTGTGGAAAGAGATATCCAAAGAAATACGGAACAATACAAAACCACGTGTGCGTGTGCCTTTGTCAATAATGCACACATACAGATGGAACAAGTATTTATACATCTCTGTTGATTGATTTAGGATTTTGAGTTCTTATGTTTCATCGATATGCCTAGTATGGTAAAAATTACCATGTTTCGATTGCTGTCAGTCTTTTTTCCCTTTTTTTTTTTATTTCCTTTTATTAGTTTTTTGGGATTTATTTGTGGGTTTTCACGATAGTGCAAATATAACTTCAAAGAAGCCTCTGCATCCTAAGGGTTAATATCAAACAGAAAAAAAGAATCCAATTTCTGCTTCAACTTTTTAGCAGTGCACACCTTACTGACTCTCAGCTTTGATTTCTGCACAACCCCTTCAGCAGTCAGTATAGTTTTTACTCCGGTGCTCGTGGTAATTCGGTGTTATAAAGGGGCTCTCTGTTCAGTGGAACATTTACAAGAATTGGTTTATAAAAAGTTTATTATTAGAGAAGACCCTCAGCTTCTCTCCCACACCGTTGGTGCAAAAGAAATGTAGAACAGTGCTGGGGTATGAGTCATTCTAGCAGTTGAAAGCCATACTGCAGAACAGTGACGGTGGAGGTGAGCCTGCTCTGCCTTCTGCTGATTTTACAACAGTTACTCTGCAAAAAGAAAGGAATTCACAACACGTTGTTTTCTTAGAGGGACTTCAAATGTGAAGTGGTTTATATGGGAATACTCTTACGAGCATCCATTACGCAACGTGGCAGCTTGTGTGCTTCTTGAGCTCACAAGCAATCTTTATCAAAGGTGTACAATAACATCTAGGGTCAGCATCTAAAAGTGAAGCTCTGAAAAAACATTTTTGTTTTCCAGTCTCTCTGATCTCAATCTGCAAAGACAAGCTTGTTATTAAACTTTCTATTTTATTGTACTTCAATAAGACCTCTGTATATAACGAGCTTTTAATCATATCAAAGCCATATTTAGAAATAGAGACAAATAACAAGGCAAAGTCCTAGAAAGATGTTTTGCATCCCAAATGCTTAAAATACTTTCCTGTTGTCCCAGAAATATGCAGAAACCTGTCTCTGTTTCTTCAATTGAGACTGCAGATGATTATATTCAGTTCTGCATTCACAATTTGTCTGAAAGGGTTCTTTCGTCTTTGAGGTTTGGGGGTTTTGCTATAGATTAAGAAGACACAGCATTTTAATAGTGTGTAATTTAGGAAGAGAAATGCAATGTATCTTTGTCCTGTTTTACATGCTTTGAACTTCACCTAAACTTTGTAGCATTTTGTGAATTGAATTGCCTGTGTGAAGGCTCTCAGCATTTTTTAGCCAGAAATACCCGCACATCTCAGATGATCTTCACATTTGCACTAATTGAGTTGTATTGCCCACATCAACTTTACAGTGAGTCAGTACAGAGCACCTGCATTAAATCAGAGGCAAGCTGCACATGATGTGGAGCTTGTGATTATCAGCACAAGCACATATGTTCATAGTGCCTGTTGTAGTGCTAGCCATAGCTGGGCTTTGCCTGGATTAATTGCAAAACTTTGTAACACAGGGAAATCTTGGGTAAATATACGAAGATTTCAGATTCTACTCAGACAAGATTTCTGAATGTAAAGAGGGTTTGTCCAGGAAAATATAGTCCTTTAGTACCCCTCTGTGCCACAGGAAATCAAACAAATCCTGCTTTATTCTTACCTGTGAATATGTGGCTTTCTAATGGAAATTGTTGCTGCCGCTTATGCCATGGTGGTGATAGTGAAAAGAAAGATAGGAGGGCTTCCTTGCATTTTGATCCCTCTAAGAAAAGTCTGACAATTTAATCAATGTATTTTAAAATCAGAATATGGTTAAGAACTTCAAAGAGCAAGAAAAGTGAATTCATACTAACTTTACAGTTCTGCTTTTTTCCATCCTGATCTTAATCCATGCTATCACACTAAGAAAGGAGATTGGGTCTTCAAACTCTGAGCTAAGGGAACTGAATAGAGTGACTACTAACATTTACATATGAGTGAGGGCATGAGTGACTGACAGTGACAAATTCAATGTTCCTATCTTGCAAGTGCATGGAAATATGTCTAGGGCTCATAATGATTTCCTGAGTGAAAGAATGAGAGAATGCTTTGATTTGAGCATTTTAACTTTTCCGTTCTATGTGCTCCCTTCAAACTTTCAAGTGTCTGTGAGCTACAGTTTTCAATAATTGCAGGTGGAAGAAACTAAGTTCTGTGTTTATTATATTACAAGCAGTCAAAAGACGAGTGATAATTACATTCTTAATTTTATGAATGAGTTGTTTTGGATTTGACTAGAATTTTAATCTCCAATTGCTTACACTTAAATGCTTGACAGTTAAGATTGTTTCGTGTTTATGTTCTACATGGTAGAAAGTGCGTCCATTCTTCATCACCAGATCTGTCAAAGCATGCAGAGTAATTACCAGCAACAAAAGTCATGCTTACCAGAAGCAAGGGAGTTGTCAGATATATTAATGAATAATATAATGGGATAGGTCTGTCTGCCAGCCTGGGTATAGCGTATTCACCTTCATAGTGTTAATATTTTAGCCAAGAGTCAGATGGAACTACTCCAAAACCGATGGAGGAAATTCAAATAGCCATAGGTGTACTCTAGAATACTTAAATATTTTTATTATTCACAAGTATTTTTACCTTTCTATGAAACTATTTCAGTTCGTCACCATGAAAGTAATTTTCTTGCCGTTGGAGTAATCTCATACAGTACTACACTCCAAATTTTTCAAGTCAAATTAGAACTTTTGATTCAAAATTTTTACCACTTGTTAGCCCTGTTAACCGTGTATAGTTGTGTATTGACTCAGCTGTTTCCTCCAATTGTAGGACTACTCTGGCAGTTTTTGGGTCAGTCAGAAGGAACTTTGGTCAGAAACAGGCTCTAAAGCAAGGTGGAATAGAGTAGACTTCAACACTCCCAGCTCTGGCTGCAGGTGAATAATCAAGACAGACTTTTTTTAAAAAAAATTACTAATACCAGAATCCTATTTGGCCAAATTGGAATTCAGAGTCTCACTATCAAAGTGAACATATAAATAAACTACTTTGCTCACTCTTACCAATGAAGAAATCTCCTCATTTTCCGGACAGTAGTTCTTTGTGTGCTTTCTCATTTATAGCTAGAAGACCCCTGGTTCAGTTACTCCCATTGAAAAGTTATGATTTTTAATTATTTCTACTTCAAAATAATACTAAAAGATCCCAAGCAATTAGTTTTTCTGGATTTTTTTCAAACCAATCTCTTTCAAGTTAGGCTTTTATCTCAAAATGCCATCATAATCATTCTGTAACTCAGTGATGGTTATACTTGCTGAGCAAAAATCCTCTTAATGGATGATAAAAGTATAAGATAGCTGTGAATAGTATATAATGGAAAAGAATAGTGACTTCTTCAATTTTATGAATAAGTCAGTAGGAAACAAAGTAGGCACTGATTTTTTATGAGAGTAGTTTGCATTTCTGATCAATTAAGCCAGTAAATGGATATGCCTGAACCTTCTATAAATGTGTATGCCATGGGGAAATGTGCATTTGGGTACTGAGGAACAGTATCAAGAGGAAGGGTAAAATTAAAGAAAGTGTTGGTAGTAGAAAATGGAAGATTAGTCAAATGTCTTCTTGAGGAAGATGTTGGACAGAGTGGGAGTGAAAATGCTGCATGAATAATTGAAGAAAAAGACAAAGACAAATCACCATTTGTGGAACCTTGAAAAAGTCCATACAAGACCAACAGGAATAGCGATCAAGGAATAAAAGAATGCCTCCCTTCCATTCAGTTTTTGTTGTCACATTTCCAGAATATGCACAATCTAACTGGTTTTCAAAAACCAGAAGACGAATGTAATTTTTCAGACATAGAAACAAGGTCTTGAAGATAGTTTCATAAAGAGGGGATAATCAGTGAAGAGGGATGAGGAGCAAGTATTTCCTGATTCTGGCCAAACTAAACTAGTCTTGGGGCTAGCCTGGTTTACAGAGAGTTACAGGGTCTTTTACTCCTTCCACCATCCAAAGAGGCCAGAGTACCAAAGGCACCAAGCAGTCTAGATGTGGCTTCTCCTGCCTTCACCCAAAGTCTGCTTAGAGAGTGTGTACATCCTTGAAGGTTCAGTGATATGTGGTCGATATCACTGGAAACATGATGGATTTCAGTTTTGTATCAACTTCCAAGGCTAAACCATTTTCTGGTGGTCAGGTTTCTCAACTGATTTTAGCTTTGACACTGATTGTTATAGGATTAGGTCTGCAAACACAAGCATTTGCATTGCTTTATTTGTTTAAGCAAGTCAAGCAGTTCAGAAAAAAAATGGTTGAAAGACTGGGGAGGGAAAGCATATGTAAGTATATATAGTTTCATAATAATTTGGACAAAATGCTGTTTACACTAAACTAAATAGGTTATTGTACCTTTCACTACAATGCAGACTAAGGAAGTATATTTAAGAAATATAGTTTCTTTATCTTCTTTGTATCTCTATGTCTAAGGTTTAAATCAAAGAAAGCATATAATTCTGTTTGAAAAATTCATCTACATTGTATTTATGTCCAAGTTTAGACAACATTTTTGCTCTGTATCTGTTCTTCTGACTGTAACCTACTATGTCTTAGATGAAGCTAGAGGAATAAACGCTACAAATAATGTTGCTGTCACAATGTTTCTGACAGCAGTAGCTGGAAAAAAGAAAAGAAATCTCACCGACTTTTACTGTGGAAAATCTGCTGCAGCCTGTGCAAATCTTTTAAACTTCAAGGAATTAGTCAGTAGTAGTTTAACACAGTATTACATATGCACAGCAGAATTACTTAATACAGACTGTTAGATTGATGTCATGAATTTCTATTCATAATTTAATAGACTTATGTAAAATGAATACGGAACTATTTTTACAGAAACCACACTGCATGCTTTAAAGTCTACAGTTAGCTAATAAAAAATGGCATTTCCTATTTAGTACTTACTTGTGTCAATATACATAAAATATTTCTGTATCACTATTAATGCTGAATAACAAAAGGGACTGAATTAAAAGCATTTATTCTGAAATTTAATATTTAATATATATTATATATTATATATATATAATTATATAGAATATATATTATATATAAAATATATATAATTATATATATTAACTTAATTTATAGCTTCAGAAGAGAATTTATAGCTTCAGTCGTGTAAAATGTAATTATTATAAGTAGGAATTGATTTGACATGATAGGCCATAGCTCATAAGAATGATTTGGAATCGGAAGTTAATTAAATTCTTTGAAGATGCAACTTTTTTGTTTTCTGGGGGGGCCTGAAGGAGAGGTGTTTTCTAATGCAACTATTCTATGTTTTATTGCAATGATTATTACACCATTTTTTAAA
Source organism: Rissa tridactyla (assembly GCF_028500815.1). Taxonomy (NCBI): domain Eukaryota; kingdom Metazoa; phylum Chordata; class Aves; order Charadriiformes; family Laridae; genus Rissa; species Rissa tridactyla. The sequence continues at coordinate 7,373,156 of NC_071497.1, forward strand.
TTTCTACAAGATTTTTTTGCCTGGAAAATTATTTTTAAACGGCTAAGCAATACCATGGAATATATAACACATGAGTTTCATTTTTTTTTATTTAGGCTCCAGAAAAAAAGAACTTGCAGTGTGTGGAGAAGGGGAAAGGGGACTTGAGGAGCATGGGTATTTGACAGAAGGAGGAGAGGAACTTTCTCGTCATCACAAAATAATGAACAACAATTCCTTACACCTGGAGAGTCCTGGATTAAGGTTTTTACTTATGCATTTTATTAAGGTAATGATGGTTATAAATTTCATTATGCTGCTCTCCAAAAAATGAAGTAATATAATACTGCCTTTATTAAACTTTAGTTACTGTTCCCAAGTACTTTAGGTAATAAATTTAGGTTTATTTGAAAATTCACGATTTATAAGATGCTTGACAAATATTTTTAATAAGAATTCCTTCTGTATGGGCTCTAATGTTTGACAACATTAAAGGCTTCCAGCAGAACATGGAAGTATTTAAAGCTTTACTTCACACTTAACTTTCTTTTCACTAAGATAGTTTAGGGATTTTGATTAAATCTTATCTTCTATTGCAGTTTAACATCTGTGATCAATGCCTGGAAAAAGCTAAGAACCTCAGAAAACAATTCAGGGAAAGAAGTATTTAATGTCTATTTAAGACATTCAGCTCAGTAAATATCAAATGGGAGATGTTTCTAGATTTACCCAAAGGCAATTTTTCTTTGCATTAGTAAATTAATTTTCAGAATTCAGGTTAAATTTTGTGTTTTATTTGAACACAATGTCTGAGGATTTTACCTTTGACTACAGGTGCCCTATTCAGATCTCTTTTTCAGGATCTGAGCCTTTAGCTTCATTGACGTCAGCAGGGCAAACTTCTTGTACAAAGCCATGAATTATTTCTAAGTAGAGATATTCAGAAAGGAATGGATTCAGACAAGTTTGTTTGGTTTGCTTTTTTTCTCGATCAGGTCAAGATAAGAAGAAGATTTAAAAAACTCCCAACTTCAATTCCAAACATTCAGTTAACCAGTTTGAGATTCCTTGTGACACACACAATGCAGAATTTGAGCTTTATCAGAATTTTAGTAGCAGACATTTCAGGAGAACAGAAGTGCTATGTCAAAATCACAGGTTTTTTTCAAGGGTTTGCCCCAGCTTCTATCCTGAAGAGAAAGTGCTGGAGGTAAGGATTTATATATGTGAGGTCACAGTAAAGGGTCTCCGTTTTCTGAGCTTGAATTTACATTTCCTAATGCTAAATCACAAGGTAACTATAAAATAAATAATCCGTGAATTTGATTTTATCACTGTTCCAGTACTCTACCAATACTTAAGCATGCTCCTATTCTTAACAACTTCTGAATAAGAGGCTTGTTACCTCTGAGTAATACCTTTGTTCATTTCTGTTTGCTAGTTACTTACAGAAATGGGAAGAGTATTTGGGAAATATAAGACTAGGATTCGGAAGGGAACAATCTTGGTTTTATACCCTCCTCTATACCTTATGAAAGGATTAAAACATGTCATTTGGTTTTAATTATTTTTTTTCTCATCTTTTTATTGATGTGATATCTCCATGGGTGGATCTTGCTAACATCTGTAGATCTCAAATATGCTATTTAATGTGTACACAGGATATTTCTAATTGTCCTTGCTCATGTTAAGGTAAACGCCACAGTATTTTAACTTTCTATTCAAGCCATTTTCTGAAACTAATCAGAACTTCCTTCTTCTCAGATGTAATGGGAGTTAAAATCCTTTTTGATTGAGTCTAAACAAAGTTAAGTCAATATTAAAGCCTGAGTTACTTCTTTAGAATTACTTCTTCCCTCTTTAGAGTTACCTCTTTAAGCTTTAAAGAGTTACCTCTTTAGTCTCTTACCTCTTCAGACTTCAATCTGGTACTACAGTGGTAAAAGGTGTGAAATGGAGAGAACACAAGTTATTCCCTCATTTTCTGCAGGTGAAACAATAAGGTTTTGCATCTTTAAGCACTCGAGCTTGCAGTCTGTTTTTATGACTTTATTTCACATATGTATAATGAAAAGGCTTCTGTTCCTAGACTTGAATAGAACATCTCTTTAATTAATGATTTTAATATGCTGCTTCTTTCCTTCAGGAAATCTGTTATTCTCTGAATAACTGTTCAGTCTGCTGAAACAATTGGGTGCAGACATCAGCATATAAGATGAAATAAAACAGCAAATAAAGCACTTGCTGTTTAAAAGCAGTTTCTCACCCAAACTTGTCTGCCCTCCTGCTTGCTTGGAGTATACTGACTATAACTTCAAACGATTCTAACATTTGGGATGCCTTTAAGCCTTACTCTTGTGCTGAATATTTGGCCAAAAACTATATGTGTCTTGTCCCAACTTGGCATACCAAACAGATGCAACAATGCAATGAATTTTAAAGGAAGTGAAAGGGCAGAGTGTATCCACAAACAACAAAAAAAAAGCATTACTTTTCTAACTGCATAATAACGAAGTAATTCCACATGTGTACCATTTCATGTTCAGATGAGACTGATGACTCCTGGTTTTCCTGCGACAGTGAATGAGTCTTTGTAAATGAAGGCCCATGCTTACTCTGTCGACAGTTCAGAATTTTTATGTTACATTAAGCAGCGTTGTGCTCTTGCACCTTATTAATTACAGAGCCTCTCATTGATTCTGTGATAGTTTTTCTTCAATGGCACCTCTGTGTGGAAACACAGCTTCTTTCAAAGAAACCCGTCACGCTGAAAGCAGCTCATTAACTTCATTCTTCCTCTCTGTTTGATATGACAGACTTCTCTAACTAACTTTCGATGTGAGGTAATAAAGTTTTATCTCTTTTCACAGTTATTCAAGACAGTTCATCATGCACTTCGCTTGCAGACAGAAAGCTGTGCAGACTTGAGCACATCAGGAATCCTCTGTACACCAGATGCCCACAAAATTCTAATTTGAATGAAGAAACTGACTTCAATCAAAACTCACAAACGCTCGTGTTGTGCAGAGATAACATGGGTTTTCATTCCCCTCCTCCCCCTAGCCTTCTCAGTTTGAAGGCCTTATATTCAGCTCCTAGATTTTTCCTCTTTACATGCTCATTTCACATAAGTCTGGACATCCCTGTAAGAGGGATGCGAGACAGACAGAGGATCATGATGCGTTCCCATAATTTTAAGAATACAGTTTCCAAGGGTGGAGTGAAGCAGAATAGCAGACAAATGAGGCGAGGACGGAAGTTCTGTATTTCTCAGCACACAAAAAAATGTAGCTTCATATAACGTTAGTCTCATTTGGGTGTTTCCGCTACTGAGTTGTGTTTTAGAGCAGTAGCGTAGCTTTAAACAAGTCATTTTACTAATTCCATTTACTAAATGGTGTTTTGGACTTCAGTGTTCAGTGCACATAAGCAGTGTTCATTTTTGAAGGAATTCAGACAAGCTTTGCTCCCAAAGCTCACCAGTGCTTAGTGGAGAAGCTGCTTACAGCTTGAGATGTTGGTCATAAGACAGCTATGCCCTCCCACACATATCTAACAGCATGCACCAACAGAAGGGTTTAATCTAAAGCTCCCATGACATCCTACAATGGTTCTCATGCCACATGAAGGGACAAATGTTGTGTACATCTCCCTAGCTAGTAGTTACTATGAGCATTTAAATTGCTGTTAGAGCTTTCTCCTGCTTCATCTTCCATCTAGGCTTCTGGTCTTCCCTTCTTTTCTTGTTCTACCTCTATTGCTGCCCTGATTTTTAGAAGTCCTTGTGTCTCTTATTGAAAGATAAATGGATTGTTGTTCCTTTATTTTTCCTTTTCATCCATCTAGCCTTGCTCTTTTGCCCTGGTATTAGTTACCCCTGCATTAAGAGAGGAAAGATTCAGAGGTGCTGCCTGCAGACCCCAAAAGATAACACCATTCACTAATCTCTACCATCAGGGAACCAGAAGCTTTTATGCAGGGGGCTGCCTTAGTAGCGGCATCATGAGATTTTTAAGGTTGCTGCTGCTGCTGGTTCTATTGTGTTTCACAGCAAAGGATTACAAAACCTGACATGATAAAGGTGGTGATCCTGAACTAGAGCAACAACTGTTTCAGAGAAAGCATGACAGACCTGCTCCTCCTGAATGTAGAGATTTTTCAGGCAGAAGCATGCTGCTGTGTCAGCTTCATATTTGGTTTTTGGGCTACTGTCTTTTGGTACTGACGTCTGTACAGAACAGTCTGTGATCTCACTGCAGGAGGGCACATTGTGGCAGGTGCCTTCACCCATCAGTCCTATCTTTGGCAGGCAGGGAGTAGAGTTTGCCGTGGGAAGTTCACCTGGAGAGGAAGAAGCAGCATCTCAGGACAAGGTGGCATTTCAAGAGGAGGAAGTAGAAGGGAACAGGAGGGATGGCAAAAGTCCTGGGCTAACCAAGATACCTATCTGGCAAAGGCTGAGGAGCAGGAGGCTCCATGAAACTGGTAGAATCGCACACTCCTGCAAGAGAATCCTTACCTGGCTCCAGATCTGCCAAGCCATGTTCGCTTGCAGCTAGTTGTGGAGACACCAAAGGAGGAGGAAGGTCAGCTGCTCCTAAAGGAGAGCCCTCGGCTCCCCAGTAATCGTCTCATCTTCTGAGCGCTTCTCATGTGGGAGAGCAGAGGCAGTTTCTGACATGGTAGAAACACTCTCAGGTACCAACCAGTTGGCCATGGGGTGGCACCATGATGGGGTTGCAAATTTCTGCCAACTCTGAACAAAGTGCTTGACCCCAGGATGAGGACACACAGGTGTCTGGCCTTGGGAGTGGAGAGGAAGAGTGGACAGTTGTACAGAAACTCATCAATGATTTAGGGAGTGGACACAGGGAGATTTCTTGCTATGCTCAACAGTGTACAGGTAATTAAAGAAGGTTTTTCTGCAAACAGAAAGTAAAAGCAAAAAGAGTGACTGAGTAAAGCTCAACGTTAGCAGCATTTGCTTGATATGTCAAGCCTTTGCCCCAGTAATCAAAATACATCATACGAAACAGCTCAAAGGACATAGGTAATAGGCTTAGTTTTCTTCGCACCCTACTGGAGTCTTTCAACAGAGATCCTCTTCTGACTGGTAGACGACTGCAGCAAACCACTCTCTCCGGAGGAGGGAAGAGTCAGAATTTTTTCATTTATAAAGAACATTTCTCTCAGACAAATTTTACGTAGGCAATTTGATTTTACTTCAGTTATTTTCCTGAGGCACTAAACCTGGTTCAGAGAAGAATCCAGACGTAGTTGGAATTATTTTTGTAAATAACACATGGTGCAATTTATTCTTTTCTACCAAATTGGCATCATTACAAAGTGCTGCAAGCTTTCCAAATTATGTGACAACTTTTCTGGTGCTTAGAAATAAAGACCTCTTTTCTCTAGGAATATAAAATAGTCTGTATTAAACAGGAAAATTGAGAGCTTTTACACTGGGCTAACATACCCACTACCTTGCTTATGGGTGTATAAACCAGGGTGACAAAATGTATGACATGCTATTTTCAAATTACTGTTTGTGATCCCATTTAGCTTGGAATAGGCCTGCATGCCCTATGACTGTGTGAAATGCCCTGTTATTTTCAATCTGTTCCATTTAACAAATTGGCACTCTGTAGGAAAGCTGGTTTGATCATTCCTTACATGATCCTAATTTGCATAAATAGGAAATGTCCCTTCATAAGTCTTTTGGAGGGTGTTGGTTTTTTCCTTGTTCATTGCTAGAATATTGTCAAGCATTATAATCCTACACCACATTATCTCTCTGGACTTTTATTGCCTCTTCTCGCTGTTTGAATGTTTCCTTATGCTATGAAGAAAGGAAGTAATAAATAAATATATGCTCTTTATAAACCCTTTTTTTTCTTTTCAAAGTCTATGCAGCTGTCATAAAATGAATCAAAATTAAGTTATCTTGTAAACAAAACAGCCATTCTTGCCAATAACACAAAGCATTCTATTTCTGTATCTTTCACAAAAATTACTATCACTTGTCTAAAATTTTGCAGTCTGGAATCATGTGACTATATGAGAATACTTGCTTCTGGAGACTGAATTAATACTGTTTTAATCTTGTTAAATTAAACTCAGAACTGGTGGTCTTCAAGCAGCGATAAATACAGTCACAGGCATTATAGGGAATTAAGTCTAAAAAAAGCAGCGAACCTTTTCTTCTATGACATAATGTCTTCCAAGAAGATACTCTGTAGAGCAATAAATTACTTGTAAATTAGGTAGTAACTTGAATGTAATATCTAAACAGCAAATTGGGCAGACAAGAGGAAGAAATGTCTCAGGAGTCAGGTTCTATGACATAGAAAATGACTACAATTCAGAAACAATTTGCGTTGCTAATTCCTTGTACAACAAGAGTTAACAAGGTGGAGCTAGGTAACTCGAAGTGGCAGCTACTAGTGATTACCTGCTGAAATGTCTGGCTAAGGAAATGCTGAGGCACCTGGACTGTTATCAGGAGGTGGTTTCTAGCAGAGGAAGGAAGTGTTGAAAGCCTCATCTTTAGCCCTCCCTGGTAACTTTCTGTGGTTTGAAAATGCAGAAATAGGAGCAGTCTATAACACTGAGAAGCCCAATGAAATAGGCATCCACCATAATTAAGCACAACATCCACAGGCTCCAATGTTCTTGATGTCCAACCAATTATTATGTCTGCCTTGTAAAACTAATACCTACATATGCTGTCCATCTGTTTAACCCATTGTCATGGTTTAACCCCAGCTGGCAACCAGGACCACACAGTTGCTTGCTCATGCTCCTCTTTCCCCCATCCTCCAAGAAGGGCAAGGAGAAGAGTGAAAAAAAGGAGGGGAAAGGGAGAAAAAACAACAACAACAATAACAAAACCCCCCAATTTGTAGGCTGAGATAAAAACAGTTTAATAGAACAATAACAGAAAAGGAAAATAACAGTAATAATCATGACACAGGCCACTCTCACTGCCTGGTGAATTGGCACCACCCTAAGCAGTGATTGCTAGTTGTCTTCCCTCCCTCCCCACCAGCCAACCCCCATTTATATACCAAGCATGACATCTATGGTACAGAATATTCCTGCTGGCCATTCTATTGTTCTGTCTTTGCTCCTTCTCAGCCTCTATGGGAAGCTGAAAAGACTTCTTGAAAAGTATAATACATCACTTGGCAACAACTAAAACAATATGCATTGTTGACATTCCTTTCACAGTAATCACTAGAAAAAAAATTAAGTCTTTCCCAGCTGAAACGAGGACACTCAGTCAGGACTGGCTGACCAGGACTGACTCATAAATTCAGTCTCACTCCCAGATTTACTGCAATCATGTTTCATTGTATAGGCACTTATGTCTTCATACAAAATTATGAAGAGAGAAATCTATGTGTTCCTCACATGCTCTACCACATTCTTTGACACCTCCTCTGGAAATTAGACCTGGAACATATATCTTGCCCAGTTTTCAGCAGAGCAGAAAGGTGAACACCTTACTGACATCTACTAGATTCTCCTTACTCCCACTTGGAATTTACAAGATGGTCTACAGAAGGCTTGAACGTATATACCACTCCATTCTGTGAAAGGTAAGGCACTTTCTTTTAAAGGATTGTGTGATAAAGTTTTTGATAGACTAGCATTAAATTTTTTTGTTTTGAGAAGCAAAAGGTCTGGATTCTTCTTAATTTATTGAATTACTTCTTTTCAACTTAATTTAAAAATACTGTTTGAGGTCTCAAGTTCATCCTCTCCACTACCATAGCAATACCATGTTTACAGCCAACAAAATTATTCTTACGGGGAGGATTTAAGCATCATAGAATCATAGGGCTGGAAGGGACCTCTGAAGATCATCTAGTCCAACCCCCCTGCCAGAGCAGGGTCACCCAGAGCAGGTTGCACAGGAACGTGTCCAGGTGGGTTTGGAATGTCTCCAGAGATGGAGACTCCACCACCTCTCTGGGCAGCCTGTGCCAGGGCTCTGCCACTCTCAGGGTAAAGATGTTCCTCCTCATGTTTAGGTGGAACTTCTGATGCTTAAGTTTGTGCCTGTAACCTCTTGTCCTGTTGCTGGGCACCACTGAAAAGAGCCTGGCCCCATCCTCCTGACACCCACCCTTTAAGTATTTATAAGTGTTGATAAGATCCCCCCTCAGTCATCTTTTTTCCAGACTGAGGAGACCCAAATCCCTCAGGCTTTCTTCATAAGAGAGGTGTTCCAGTCCCCTCAGCATCTGGTAGCCCTTTGCTGTCCCCTCTCCAGCAGTTCCCTGTCCTTCTTGAACCGGGGAGCCCAGAACTGGACACAGCATTCCAAGTGCAGCCTTAGCAAGGCAGAGTAGAGGGGGAGGATGACCACCCTTGACCTGTTGGCCACACTCTTCTTGATGCAGCCCAGGATGCCATTGGCCTTCTTGGCCACAAGGGCACATTGCTGGCTCATGGTCATCCTGTTGTCCCCCAGGACTCCCAGGTCTCTTTCCACCGAGCTGCTCTCCAGCAGGTCAGCCCCAACCCATCCTGGTGCAGGGGGTTATTCCTCCCCAGGTGCAGCACCCTACACTTGCCCTTATTGAATTTCATAAGGTTCTTCTTTGCCCAGATCTCCAACCTGTCCAGGCCTCTCTGTATGGCGGCATAGCCTTCCGGTGTGTCAGCCACCCACCCCAGCTTTGTGTCGTTGGCAAACTTGCTGAGGGTTCCCTCTATCCCCTCATCCAGGTCATTGATGAATATATGGAATAGGAGTGGACCCAGTACGGACCCCTGGGGAACACCACTCGTCACTGACCTCTAGACTCTGTGCCCCTGATTAGACTTTGCGCCCCTAATCACAACCCTCTGGGCTCTGTCTTTCAACCAGTTATCTATCCACCTCACTGTCCATTCATCGAGCCCACTCTTCCTAAGATTCCCTATGAGGATGCTGTGGGAGACCATGTCAAACACCTTGCTGAAGTCAAGGCAGACCACATCTACCGCCCTCCCCTCATCTATCCATCCAGTCATGCCATCATAGAAGGCTATCAGATTAGTCAGACATGATTTCCCCTTGGTGAATCCATGTCGAGTACTTCCAATAGCTTTCTTTTCCTCCACATGCCTTGAGATGATGCCCAGAATGAGCTGTTCCATCATCTTTCCAGGGGTGGAGGTGAGGCTGACTGGCCTGTAGTTCCCCAGCTCCTCCTTCTTGCCTTTTTTGAAGACTGGAGTGACACTGGCTTTCCTCTAGTCCTCAGGCACCTGGCCTGTTCTCCAGGACCTTTCAAAGATGACGGAGAGCGGCCCAGCAATGACTTCCACCAGCTCCCTCAGCACTCTTGGGTGTATCCCATCGGGGCCCATGGACTTGTGAATATCTAATTGACCTAATTGATCCCTCACTCAATCCTCCTCAACCCAGGGGAAGTCTTCGTCTTTCCCCGTTACTTCCCCCAATGCCTGGGACTCCTGAGGGTTGGGCCGAGCAGTAAAGACCGAAGCAAAGAAGGCATTCAGTAACTTTGCCTTCTCCGCATCCTCCATCACCATGGCTCCTGTTTCATTCAACAGTGGTCCCACAACTTCTCTGGTCTTCCTTTTGCTTCCAATATACTTGTAGAAGCCCTTCCTGTTGAGCTTGACATCCCTAGCCAGGTTTAAAGCACCTCCACCTGAAGGAACACTACCGCTCTTCAAGCCCTTCTACCACTATATATTAATATAAACAGATAATTAATACTATGATGAAATAACTAAATTGGCACTAAGTGAGATAAATGGAATTGAATTGAGTAGAATTTCTCCCCTTATCATTTATCACCATTAGTAGATCCTCTTCCATTTGAGAGAGCAAGTCTGTGTAGACAAAGGTCCTCCTCACTCATGGAGTGTTATTGTCCCTCTGTCCCAGAGAAATCCTTTGGCATATAAAAGCAGGACCTAAAGGCAGGAAGTGAAGCTGAGGAAGAATAATATTTTTACATGCAAGAATATGTGGGAAGGTATTTGAAGAAGCCTGTATGGTTTTAACCTTATTAACTAGACATATGGATCCTATCATCTCCCCTGCCACGTTTCATGGGGGTTGCAGCTGCCATGGAAATTCAGTTGGCTCAGTGGCTCCACGTGAAGCTGGGTTGTGGGTTAAGTGGGAGCAGAGTCAATGTAGACAGCTAAAAGTCACCATATGAATGGCTCTGGATTCCCAGGGAAATTCTGTCATCTGTAGGCATGAAGGTAGGACTTCATCCAGGTCAAAGACCGAATACGGTGGCTGACAGGACAGCAGCAAAAGACAGAACATGTATAAGGGATTGCTTGCAGTGACTGTTACATTAAATTATTTTCATATGATAACTTAAAAGTCTGTTTTCATTCCTTTGTTCCCCTTTTTTTTTTTCTTTTGTTCTCTTTTTTTGACATTATTTTTTCACTCTTTAACATTATTTGGGTCACAGCAATCCCAAGCACAAATACAGGCTGGGCAGAGAAGGGACTGAGAACAGCCCTGAGGAGAAGAACTCGGGTGCGTTTGTGAATGAGAAGCTCAACACAAGCCAGACATGCGCGCTTGTAGCCCAGAAAGCCAACCACATCCTGCGCTGCGTCGAAAGAAGTATGATCAGCAGGTCAAGGGTGGTGATTCTGCCCCTCTGCTCCTCTCTGGTGAGACCCCACCTGGAGCACTGCTGGCAGCTCTGGAATCCTCAGCACAACAAGGACATGGACCTGTTGGAATGGGTCCAGCGGAGGGCCAAGAAGATGATGAGAGGGCTGGAGCACCTCTGCTATGAGGACAGGCTGAGAGAGTTGGGGTTGTTCAGCCTGGAGGAGAAAGATGCTGGGGGCACTTTATAGCAGCCTTCCAGTACCTAAAGAGGGCCTACAGGAAAGCTGGGGAGGCATTCTTTATCAGAGAGTGTAGCGGTAGGACGAGGGGTAATGGTTTCAAACTGAAATAGGGTAGATTTAGATTGGATATTAGGAAGAAATTCTTTATTGTGAGGGTGGTGGGGCACTGGAACAGGTTGCCCAGGGAAGTTGTGGATGCCCCATGCCTGGAAGTGTTCAAGGCCACGCTGGATGAGGCTTTGAGCGACCTGGTCTAGTGGGAGGTGTCCCTGTCCAGGGCAGGTGGGTTGGAACTAGATTATCTTTAAGGTCCCTTCCAACCCACACCATTCTGTGATCCTGTGATTCTAAAGAGGTCTATGAGTTTAGAAAAGAACTAAACTACTTTAATGAAAATATTAATAAATAAATACAAAAATTAAAATCAGAAACAAATGAAATATATACAATATATACAAAACCATATCAAGCTCCCAGGATGACAATCACGTCACTGGCAGGCACTGGGGAAGTCACAGGCTGGACCCAGCAATGGACAGGAACTGGGTTCCAGATCTGGAGTCAAGAATGCTTGGACCGGGATTAAAGGCAGACAAACAGACAGAATCCTCCTCGGATGTCAGCCATTGAAGAAAGAGGCTGACCCTGTGATCCCTCAGCTTTTATACTGAGCATGGGACAGATGGGTTGGAATACCCCGTTGGTCAGTTTTGTGTCACCTGTCCTGTCCGCTCCTCCCTGCAGGTGGGACCCCTCTACACTTTTCTGCTGCTGACTTTCCAACAGGGCAAATAACAAAGTTTGCTGACCTTGGCATAATCAGGTCTTAACACTGTGAGAATGAAAATTTTCTTCATGATATGCTGTTAATTTCGGAGATTTCAGTCAGTTAGAAGAGGCTTCGCTAGAAAGTAAAATTACTGAACAGAAGATTGGTTCTGTTTTACCCCAAACCAGGATGGTAGGTAATGCTAAACACCTCTTTTTAACAATAAGGACAATTTTTTTAATTTCTAATGTCTTGCTTGATGTACATTATTACGTATGGATGTTTCTTCTTGTGAGAAGTTTAAGCTGTCGTGATTTTTGACAAAGTTGTTCATATTACTTTCCCCTGATTTAACTTGAGCAGACAGAGGTCTGCTTGTACTTTCACTCTAAATTGCAGTTGTCTGCCAATCAAAAAGCTGAAAACAGCTATTCTGACACAAAACATCCCTGTGTAAATCACAGATATCTGGAAATTTCTTTGCAGTTCTCACAGCTTAATAGCATAACTAGCACATAGACTAATCTTTTACTCTAAATTCCTATATTCTGTATCTCTGGTTCTCCTTCAAAACTAAAAGCATGGATACATTTGATAAGTGTGACTGTAATTGAGTTTTCCTTTTCTCTAGTTGACAGATAAGTCTAAGTCTTATAAAAACACAAGTTTCTTCAGGCTTGCAATTTCAACATCATAGATCGTATATCCAACCGGTGCGATTCTACCAGACTCAAAATTCTGTTGCTTTAAAAAAAGCAAAATCTATTCCATATTGCATATGACCTTGAGCTGTTCAACAGATTGAATGGTGCTAAAGAAGCTCCATGTTGCTATATTGTAAAAGCAAAAAAAAGGATTTTGCTATTTTGACGTATAATAAAATTTACCTTCTTGTTCAAATTAATTTTTTTCATTGTGAGTGGCAAGCTTAAGATTTTTAACTCATCTCTCTCACTTGAGCCTTATTTTCATTAACATTCATTTGAAACTCTACAGCTTTATGGATAGTGGACATAGCAGGAAGTTACTACTTTTATCTTATTTCCCAGCAGATTAGCTATTTGCATTATTTTTTTATTTATTTTTTTTCCTTCTTTAGTCCATGGTAATAAAACCTGATGATTTCATGTATTTGTTTTTGGAAAGCCAGGTGACTTAAAAAGTCTTCATGGTTCATCAGATACGTATCATTACCCATTAGCTGAAAGTTTTTCAACTATTTCAATAGTATCTGAAACATATAATGTTATTTGATAATAATCACTATAAGTAGAAAAATTATTCTCTCTGTTTACAAAGCGTATTAAACTTTAAATTGATCGCTCTGTATATTGAACATGCCCTGTCAACATGCTAGTGACACCATTTTTCAAAAAGTAAGGCTGGTTATTAACTGTAATTGTGACTAGGAGCAGAACCTTGGAGCACAAGAGGAAATATTACTGTCCCTCATGTTCTGGGAAAGGAATTCTATTCCATTGGGTGTAAACAAAATTATGCATAGGGTACAGGCATTATTTTTTCACCCTATTAATCGGGTTATTGACTAAATGAATGGTGCTAACAATTTGCTATATCATTGGTGAATTGTGCCTAATAGTATGTCAAAATATTTTGTTCAGCGAAGCAGTTGACTGAACATGACTCCTCACCTAGATGCTTTCATCTGTCAGCAATGATGAAGTTAAACTGTAATGCTGACCACCAGATAAGAAGCCCCAATGAGAACAAAATATTGAAGCAGTCTGAAAGGAAAATTTGACATTACCTTAATTTTTTTAAGAGTTTCTTTGCCTTGCTGCACCTATTTAATTTCCCAGGTCTGTTGCAGATGTGTAGGAGGGAAGGGCTATGCCTGCCAAAGTTTGAGCTTGGTGTGCAGTTACTTCATATCTCTAAAAAAAAGAAAGTTCTTGTGGAAAAATGAGTTGAAGTGAGACTCTCAACGTCAGACTGTCATTGCAGTTTTGGAAGATCCATAGCATGACTTCTATTGCAGAACTTGCTGGAATAAGCAGGAAAAAAAAGTCATTACACTGTCCCCCGCAGCATTTTCCTGGAGAAGTTGGTGAATCATGGCATAGACAAGTGTACTCTTCGCTGGGTTAAAAACTGGCTGGATGGCCGTGCCCAGAGAGTTGTGATTAATGGGGTGAAATCCTCTTGGTGGCCAGTCACCAGGGGTGTCCCTCAGGGCTCAGTTTTGGGGCCAGTTTTGTTTAATATCTGTATCAATGATCTGGATGAGGGGATTGAGTGCACCCTCAGTAAGTTTGCAGATGACACCAAACTAGGCAGGAGTGTTGATCTGCTTGAGGGTAGGAAGACTCTACAGAGGGATCTGGACAGGCTGGACCAATGGGCCAAGGCCAACTGTATGAGGTTTAATAAGGCCAAGTGCCGGGTCCTGCATTTCGGTCACAACAACCCCCAGCAACACTACAGGCTTGGGGAAGAGTGGCTGGAAAGCTGCTCAGCAGAAAAGGACCTGGGGGTGCTGGTGGACGGCCACCATGAAGAATCTATGATTCTATGATTATTATAGTAGATGCAAAAAATACTTAGAAAATATTCTTATTAAAGAGAAGGTATTCTTTTTAAAATTTACCTTTCAGTCTTGAGATTTTAAGAAAACTTAACTAGATATTTGGAACCATAACATTTTTCCAGAAGATTAAATTAGATTGAAAATAGGACAGGGCTTTGGCCAATATTTGTCAGTGTACCTTGACATTTTTATATTTAGATCCAAGATAGGCCGTGCTGGTTTTGTACAGAATCAAATAGTACTAAAATGCTAAACAGAAATGATGAGATAATTCAGCTAATGGGGTTGACAAATTTTTTCCAGACAGCCATCAAGAGAATTGCTTCTTGCTGCAGCCAGGTAAGAATTCCCCAGCTTCCCACTTTATACAGAACAGAAAGGACGTTCTGCTATTTCCATGTTCTCAAGAGTTCTTCATTGCCCTGCATCACAGCACCAAAGCCTCCCACAAGTATCCAGGGGAAAAGTTCAGTTTGTGTGGGAATTCATCTACTTGGATGAACTTTTCCTACCATCCAAAGGCATATCCTGCAGCACTACAGCTGCCTTTGGATTTCCTCAAGGGACTTTAATAACCATTTCTGCAGAGAGCTGAACCTATATCAGCCTTTAGATGAGGGTTTTTCATGATTCACATCCTTGAAGAATTCCCCAGGCCATTTTCTCCCTTTCTAGATGGGAAACCAATGAGTTGGAAATTATGTGAGCACACCTAACTTTCAAACATTTCAACCCTGTGCTTTTTATTGCTCCAGTAATAATTTGAAGAAATTCATCATCCTCTCTCAGACTGAGATTTCTGGGCACACTTCACAATCAAACTGCTCTAATCCTTCAAGCTGACCTTTCAAGTTATGTATTAAAGTTGATTGCATTTTGTGTCGCATCAAGCAAATTAATTCGGTCAAGATAAGAACTTCTTTTGAATCTTTTTTCGTTGCTTCTATGGACCTAAATCTGAAACTTGGTGGGGGAGGAGGTTCAAGGCTGAATAATGCACTTGTTAAGGTGTCTGCTCCCAGTCACACAAATCTTTCCTAATGGCGTTTCGCTATGTCTCCCTGTTTACCAAGAAAGGCAGGCTGTGCTGAGATTGTATAGTTCACGAAAGCAACAGGGAAGTCTGAGTGGTGGTAGCATAAGCCTAAGAATAGGCTTAACCTATTCACACATAAAAAATAGTTTGTATTTCAGAATATTTTTTCCCCAAAAGTGAAGTTTTGTGGCACATCTTGATCAGCTGACACTGCATGACAAAATACTATTGTCAGTTGCATCTAATTATCTCTCATTTTGCAGCTTTTCCCCATAATTGCACCAAACACCAAAACCAAGAATAAAATAGGTGGCAAGGTCCAGAACACGTAAGTACTACTAAGTGTTGAAGAAATTCCCTTGGCAGAGAGAGGGAATGAAAGTGCCCCAAAATGGTGGAAAAAATCACATATTAGGAAATAAAAGAACATGAGGACACCAAGACTTGCCTTTCAAATGTATGTGAGCGTTCAAGTTTTAAAAAAACTCTGTGGTATAATTAATACACAATTCGATGAACATTTAACTAAGTTATAGTTACTGCATATTCTGAATTTTGATGCGAATACGAGCATTAAGGTAATGTGTTCATCACAATCAGTTGCCAGCTTTATTTAATCCATACTTCTAATATATTTGTTTCAATATTTAACAATACCAGAGCTGGAAGCCTTAACACCACCTTAACCTGGCAGGTAAATGGGTAAGTATTGAACAGCTACAGTCAATGCGCAAAGAAATCTCTGAGTGAGGATTCTTTAAGGCAGACAGTGAAGGAACTGCCGTAGCTTTGAAAAAAAATTTTCCATGGCTTTCATGCTCCTGTGAAAGACAATGTAAAATCACATTAATTTCTCCATAGTATTAAAATATTAAAAAACTAAGAGGGATTGGCTATCTTCCAGGAGGATTGAGGACCAGAAATATTGCCCGGAGAATAAGCCTACCCAAATAATCCATGCATGACCATATATATAAGCATCTATATACTTTTACATGGGGATTTTTTTACATGGGACTCTCGTTAACTTAGGAGTTTGCCACAAAGAAGATTGCTTTTGCCTGATTTTGTACATATCTCTAAATGTTATACATAAAATGGAAAGATGACATCTTTTTTCTTTTGTCTTTAGATTCATCTTTATCTTGTGGAAAGAGTGTCCCAACAGTTTTATTTCGATTAGTAGTTCTTCCTTCACCTTCTTAGTTACGATGTGCTCTCTTTTGGTATTTATGGCAACCAGTAATGGCAGTGTGAAAGCAGCATTGTCTGGGTGTGGTTTGTTTTTTTTTTTTTCTTTATCAACTTCATATTGTCAAATCAGAGCACTCTCTTTCATTCTCGTTCCTTTTAGACCAAAATAAGGAAAGTATTTCTCAGAATCACTTTAAGATCACTAAATCTTAATAATTACTACTAAACTGAATCAACTGCTGTGCTTAACTGCAGGTTCACAGTGAAATCAGTGGGTGTTGTGTCATTAGACTGTTATTCCTTTTCTGCACTACTAATGTTAAATGAGTCAGGATCAGAAATAAAAGGAATTGAGCAGTTTGTCACAAAATAAGGCCGTCTTTGGGAAATTTTGCTGAGTAAAAGAAGTATCAGCAAATAATTGTTCGTAATTCTTGTTTACACATTGTTTGGAAAGTCATCTGCATATTCAGCTACTATAAATACTTGCATATAGTTTAAATAATATGTAGACAACATAGTCTAAGGCATATTTTTTTACCAACAACAACAATTACACACGTTGCTCACTGGATTCTATGTTAATCCACTAATCACCCACAGAAATTACTACTCAAATTTGTGCCCTCTAAGTTATTTTGATATCTCCTTTAAGTATGTCCTTGACAAGCAGAAAACATCAACATGGTTAGAAGGAGATTAATTTCAGCTGTCATTCAATAACAAGCTACTACAAAAAAACAGTAAAGTTTAATATAAAATGCAGGTGAGTAAAAGATAAAATCCCTTTATTCCCCTGTCTCTGTCACCCCTTTGGGAAGAAAAAAAAGGAGAATGGTAAACTACTGATAAACTGAAAATTTAAACATAGCTAGTTTCTGTGTTAAACAAAGTTGAACTCCACCATTCACTCATTGCACCTCTCCTCTTCCGCTTAATCTCTTGAGACAGAGAACTGCCCTTGGAAGTGTAACTTCTGCTTGTGGCAGATTTATTGGTTCTGAATGTCAGACCCTGCAAAGAGAAAAGGTCTGTCCTTAGCTCACTTATAAATCTAGTTTCCTTTGTATAGCAGCGCACCAGGATACTTTGAGTTACTAGTTTAAATCAGTTCATCTTGATGCATATCACATTTTTACACCCATTTAATGAAATGATTGATTGTTACCTATAAATCAAATTCTCACATACAAAAAAAAAAAAGAAAAAAATAATTTCTTGTGTTACTGTTGATCTTTAGTATTTGAAGAATGGGATGGTCACACACCAGAGTGCTGCTAAAAGAAAATGTTGGAATACTTCATGAGTCTCTGATGGATACTCTGAAATCCAGCATGAGATTGCAGCTCATTCTTCTCAGTGCAGCTGACAGATATGAGAATTCCAAAATATTAACATACATGCTACTTCCTGAAATGCTGAGTGCTAGCATATTAGGCAGTTTAATTTTTACTGCAAAGCCTTGTTGTTTAGTACCTCAAACAAGTCTGCTGGATAGGGTGCTAAAAACACTGGAAGGAGAAACAGATTTTAGGAGACCTAACCTTGAAAAAACAACTCTCCACCAAGTTCGAATATTAAGCAGTATTTGATTATTCCAGTTCGGACTATATAACAAATAAATGACCAAAAGTTCATGATACTGTAGCAATAGTTTTTTGATGTTTAATATAATGCAACGCTTCCCATCACAAACCTCATCTTTTTAGCTTTCAGCATTTTTCACGTAGATAGGAAAACTTTCAGGTCCTGTTAATAAGTGTGTACCTCTCAATATCTTTTCATTTAAGGTCTAGTCTTAACATGTTTTCAGCACTCGGATATGGCTTCATGGCAGTGAAAAGGTAGGAAGAATATCTGATGAGAATAGCTTCCATACCATTGCATTTGTCCTACAAGGCATTACCGTCATTTAAAAGAAATTTCTGTGTTTAAGTGAGACAGCATAAATCCTACTCTCTTCTTGGCAGAAGTAGCATGTTCTTCTGTTCCCCAGTATTTTCCACACACACCTCCAAGAATTTGGGTAAGGAGTCACCTCCCATGGAGCAGAGTTTTGTGGCAGTTTCACGATTTTCTGTCTCCAGAATTTCAAGTGAAAGAAAGCTACCAGAAAATGTTGTAAGCTACTATGTAGCTTATCTTTTTACAATTAAGGACTGTATTGACTCTGTTCCAAGTGCACAAATCTTTTTATATTTCATTGCAAACTGGAAATTCAATTTAAAAGTTATCGTCAACATTTGATGCTGAATATTCTGGAGCCAAATAAATTTAGAACATTTGTAAAAGCAAATTTATTCCCATAAATCTTTACAGAGGGAGAAGTAATCTCATTACCGTATTGTATTGCATTGACACAGGAACAAGGAGAAGGAAAATCTTGAGACCTACATGTTACTTGCATCAAAAAAAACCCTTTTGTGACTGCTGTTATGGGTGGGTAATGATTATATTCTGTTTTCATGAATTTTGTATATGTGTACAATTTAAGCTTCAGTTCCTTTATGATTCAAATTCCCCGTGTTGTCCTTGCTAAGACTAACAGATGAACATATTGGAGTGACAAGAGTACAAGTCTTTAGGTGTTCACTTGCACACAAGTTCAGAGGTGAACACAGGTATTCAGAGAAAAGAACTCCTGAGAAATGTGGCCAAAACTTGGGGGATGAAGGGTCTGGCAGAAGGTATTGATCTTTGTAGACAATTAGGTAAAAAGAGGAATAAAATGATTGATTTTGTCACATTTAGTCATCTAAATCAAAGTTTGAGTCAACCAGAGAATGTTTAGGCTGGATAGAAAAAGCTGGATTTCAGATGCTTATATCCTATTGCTGCCTACTGATTTCATGAAATAAAATGTCCTGGACATACATTAGAGTCTGACTTTTTAAGGTGCAGAAAATATTCCACTCTAGTTAAAGGCAATGGGAACTGTAGTTGCCTTTTATGGCTGAATAATCAGGCATTTACTGCTTTTATAGCCACAGCAGACTTTTTTTTCTTTTAATAAATGAGCGCTTAAACTCTTAAATTCTTTCCTGAACTGCTGGAAACAATCAAATACTTAACATTTTAGAAAAAAATAGACCACTCATGTAAGTACCTCTAAAAAGAAAGATCTAGGGTCTTAATATTAGGGTCCCACTTAGAAAGGAAATATTACATAATGTAATTAACCTGTAAATGTAACATTAATAAACTACTTCTCAAGGACACAGTTTACTAATGTATACTGGCAAACGTGAATAACTGGATTAAAAGTGCAGCTGAAAAATACACACTACAAAGAATGAGTTTGTTACTTTATTGTTAAATGGTAGCCATTCTGCAGTATTTCAATTTTACTTTTCACAAAAGCTACCTTCTGGATTTGGAGTCATTCTTTTTCTGGTGGATGGAAAATTTGAACTGTAACCACTCAGCGGTGGTAATTCATGACCAAGAGTGATTTGGCATGGATGGCAAGAAGGTCGTACTGAAGAGAGATTAAACTAGCTGGAAGCAGGGATTCCAGGGGCAGAAAAACTTCCTGCAAGAGGGTGAAGTTTGCTGATGAGATAAGAAATGCCACTGTGTTTTCTTGTAGCAATCAGTCATGTAATGTGAACACTCAGAGACCACTCTTGATCAGCAGAGGTAGTGCTGGGGGGTGAACCCAACGTCGGGCTGATGTGCCTGATGCCAACACTGGCGCAATTGGTGCTCGTGCAAATGCTTATAAGGAAATGGCTTGTGCCACAGCTGATAGACCAGCTTATGCTGGTAAGAGTCTGTCCAATGCATTCTGTTTAAGCATATAAATTCCCCAACACTGCGATATAAAGAATACTAGGTGTCTTTGTTTCTAAGGAGGCGATGCCCGGCTGGGACTCACCTGCCTGAACTTACCAATATTCACTAGTGCTGAAGCTGTGAGCTTTCACACTGCTATGTATCCATCTCACAGTGATCAAATGAAGGCAGGTCCACTTGGGAACCAACTGCAGGAGACGCAGAAGAGAGCAACAAAAGCAATCTAAAAAACACAAACGCAAGAATTAGCATTTTTTTCCTGCTAAAGATTGAAGATAAAAGTGCTAATGGCTTTCAGACTCTTCCCTCTTTTCACCAGGGATAAGACAAGTAGAAATGGAAGTAAGTTACAGACAAAAGACACTATGAGAAGAATGTTGTGACTGTATGTCTAGTACAGCACTGAAATGAGCTGTCTGGGGAGGTGCTGTAAAACAGCTGTTAATGGAAACTCTTAAAACAAAGTTAAAGGCATCAGCCAGCACGGGTTCTGGAGTACCTGACTCCACCTTGCACGCTCATCTGCTCTCAGCAGTCTGTGTAGTACCAATATATATTTATGAACAAAGTATAGAGAGCTCTTAGCTGAAAGGCAATCTGTGAAAAATAACAAAAAGATGAAACATAGTCCTTACTCACCCTCTGCATCAGTGACCAGCTAGAATTGATGGAGCTCTACATGGGGACGGACGAGGAGCTCGTTGAGAGTGTATGGGTTAAGATTAAAGGGAAGACAGGGGAAGGCAATGTTACAGTAGGGGTCTGCTACAGGCCACCTGACCAGCAGAGCCAAGCAGACGAGGCCCTCCGTAGGCAGATAGAAGTGGCTTTGCTTTCATAGGCCCTGGTCCTCGTGGGGGACTTCAACCACCCTGACATCTGCTGGAGGGACAACACAACAAGACACCAGCAATCCAGGATGTTCCTGGAATGCATTGATGACAACTTCCTCCTCCAAATGGTAGAGGAACCAACAAGAAAAGGTGCTATGCTGGACCTCGTTCTCACCAACAGGGAAGGGCTGGTGACCAACTTGAGGCTCAGGGATAACCTTGGCTGCAGCGACCACGAAGCGATAGAATTTGAGATCCTCAGGGCAACTAGGAGGAGGTATTCCAAGCTTACAACCCTGGACTTTAGGCACACAGACTTCAGCGATCTGCTTCAAATTGCTTCAGGGATCTGCTGGCCAAAGTGCCATGGGACAAAGCTCTTGAGGGAAGGGGGGCCCAGGACAGTTGGTCGCTATTCAAGGATCACGTTCTCCGTGTCCAGGAGCAAACTATACTGACAAAGAGGAAGGCAGGAAAGAATGCTAGGAGACCTGCCTGGGTGAACAGGAAGCTCCTGTACACACTGTCGCAAAAAAAGAAACTTTATAAGGAGGGGAAGAAAGTACAGCTGGAATGGGGGGCATATAAGGAAGCTGTCTAAACAGCATGCGACCTGGTGAGAAAAGATAAAGTTCAGTTAGAATTAAATCTAGCCAAGGAGATCAAGGGAAACAGCAAAAATTTCTATAGGTACATTAATGGTAAGAAGACTAGGGAGGGTGTGGGCCCCCTCAGAAATGAAATGGGGGAGCTGGTGACAAGTGATATGGAGAAGGCCAAAGTTCTCAATGACTTCTTTTCCTCAGTCTTCACTGGCAAGGGCTCCAGCCATGCTCCCAGAGTCACAGAAGACAATGGCAGGGGTTGGAAAGAACTGCCCATCGTAAGTGAAGACCAGGTTCATGACCATCTGATGAACCTGAAAGTGAACAGGTCTATGGGACCTGATGGGATACACCCCCGGGTACCAAGGGAACTGGCGGATAAGGTTGCTAAACCACTCTCTACTATATTCCAAAAGTCATGGCAGTCTGGTGAAGTCCCCGCTGACTGGAAAAGGGGAAACATAATCCCCATTTTCAAAAAGGGAAAGAAGGAGGAACCAGGGAACTATAAGGAAGTCAGTCTCACCTCTGTGCGTGGTAAGATTATGGAGCAGATCCTCCTGGAGGCACTGCTGATGCAGAAGAATAATGAAGAGGTTATTGGGTACAACCAACACAGCTTCACCAAGGGCAAATCGTGCCTGAAAAACCTGGTGGCCTTCTATGAGAAGGTCACAACATCAATAGACAAGGGGAGAGCAACTGACGTCATTTACCTGGACCTGAGCAAAGCCTTTGACACTGTCCTGCATGACATCCTGGTCTACAAGCTGATAAAATATGGTTTTGCTGGACTGACAATTCAGTGAATAAAGAACTGGCTTGACGGCCGCACCCAAAAAGTGGCTGTCAACGGGTCCATGTCCAAGTGGAGGCCAGTGACAAGTGGAGTCCCTCAAGGATCAGTATTGGGACCAGTCTTGTTCAACATCTTCGTCAGCGACATGGACAGTGGCATAGAGTGCACCCTCAGCAAGTTTGCTGACGACACCAAGCTGTGTGGGGCGGCTGACACACCAGAGGGAAGGGATGCCATCCAGAGGGACCTTGTCAGGCTGGACAGGTGGGCCCACGCCAGCCTCATGAAGTTCAACAAGACCAAGTGCAAGGTCCTCCATCTGGGTCGGGGCAATCCCGACAACCGATGTAGGCTGGGCAGTGACTGGCTTGAGAGCAGCCCTGAAGAAAAGGACTTGGGGGTGCTGGTAGACGAGAGGCTCGACATGAGCTGTCAGTGTGCACTAGCAGCCCAGAAAGACAATTGTATCCTGGGCTGCATCAGGAGAAGCGTGGCCAGCAGGTCGAGGGAGGTGATTCTCCCCCTCTACTCCACTCTTGTGAGACCCCACCTGGAGTACTGCGTCCAGTTCTGGAGCCCCTACTACAAGAGAGATATGGACGTGCTGGAACGTGTCCAGAGAAGGGCCATGAGGATGATCAGAGGGCTGGAGCACCTCTCCTATGAGGACAGACTGAGACAGCTGGGATTGTTCAGTCTGGAGAAAAGGCTCTGAGGAGACCTTATGGTCGCCTACCAGTATCTTAAGGGGGCCTACAAGGAAGCTGGTGAGGGACTTTTTAGCATGTTGGGACTAGAGGGAGTGGATTAAAACTAGAGATGCGTCGATTCAGACTGGACATTAGGAAGAAGTTCTTCACCATGAGGGTGGTAAGACACTGGAGCAGGTTGCCCAGAGAGGTGGTGGAAGTCCCATCCCCGGAAGTTTTAAGGCCAGGCTGGACTGGGCTCTGAGCAACCTGATCTAGTGGGAGGTGTCCCTGCCCACGGCAGGGGGGTTGGAACTAGACGATCTTTAAGGTCCCTTCCAACCCTAACAATTCTATGATTCTATGATTCTACTGGTCCAGTCTCGGGGGAGGCTAAGGAATACAACTGGGAATTTTAATGCCACCGAAACAGTAACATGATCAGATTCATACATTTGTAAATTTTAATGGGTAATTTCCTTTGTATAAAAAGAAATTCCACTGAATAAACTAAAATTGTAAATACAGTTTTCAAACTGGTGTAAAACAGTGCCTTTTCTAATGACTGTCAAGGATAATGTAACAAACACTAAAGACAGAAGAAAGAACAAAGAATGCTCGTTGCAGAGGTCTTACTCTTTGTATTACTGCAGTAGCTCAGCATACTTCACTACACTTTTTGGACGCAGTTCACAAAATTACATTAGAAGAACAGGTTAAATAGGCTAGGAGTTTCATTTACATAATGCTTGACATTCAGAAAGCTCTTCCAATTAGTCGATCACTTAAATCGTCTTGCATTGTGAAATAGCTTCCTATAAAATTAGGAGTCTTAGTTGTCAAGTATTAGCTAAGTATAATTCAATTAAAAAGTAATGAGACCACATTATCATATTAAATGAAATATGACATGCATTTTTGCCAAGGTTGCAAATTTTCATTCTTTAAAACTTGCTAGTGTGTGACTGTCAGATTTTTTTTTTTCTCATTTAGGCAACATTTTAGTAGTTTGCATCTTCTAACAGCAAATAGTCTGCCAACTGCTAAAGCAGCTGAACAAAACCTAGCTGTCTAGTTAAGATTTCATTTCTTAATGGAAAATTATGGTGTGGAGATCCAGCATGAAAGCTTTCTAGCACTGCTAGTCTCACATACTAGTAAAGGCAGCATTTATGGTGGAAAGGAGTCTGTTTTCCATTCTGCTATTACAAGCTGCCAGAATGGCATCTTACAGCTCAGAAGCCAGTGCATCAATAACCACAGTTTGGAAGCTGGATGTCTTAATGCTGGGAACAGGACCAGCTTTTGCATGACTTCGGGCTTTATTTCTGCCTCTTTCTCTAATTCTGCAATGACTCTAGTTTAGGGTGTCCAAATAATTTGCAGACATTATCTAGATGTTTTTGACTCTTGCATCCATTGGCTTTTTGAAAAAGAGAAGTCTATTTGTCTGCTTAAAGTACACTCATTTTCAACAGAGTAGTGGAACCTATCTCCACAAATATTTTCATTAGAAATTCAAATTACCTGCTTTTTCTATAGGACTTTCCTCTACCATAAAAGACTATTGTTGATGATCATTTGTATTTTAAGTAGACTGTCACATGACCGCGTAAAATAGGCAAATAATTGCAAGAACAGAATGTTCTGAATGCCGCAGGTTCTAAATTACCATTTTTGTCTCAGAAGGTTGTATCAGAACAATATTTAGCAGATTAAAATAATTTATTTTTCTGCTCTGTTGCACACAACCTTTTAAAGTACACACAGCACAGATATAGGTTTCTGTATGAATTGCAAATGACCTTTTAAGACTTTAAGCTGTAGCTTATCAGTAGTACACCTGCTGTAACATCTTTGCAAAGTTTATTACTTTTGAGCATGTTTCATCCACTTTTCCTTAACTATTTGTCATTCTTTTAAAGTAATAGACCTAAAATTCTGGAATGTGCATTCTAAAATGTTTCTTCTGTTCTAGGAAAAAGCTCATTAGAAAAAGTAACAAATGATAGTTTTAATGATTCTTTTTCAATTTAATTTTAAATTTTTCATTCAAAAATAAATACTCCCAACCAAGAGATATGATGGACTCCATATAAAGGACCTGATAGACCAATACCTTTGTGCTGCTGCACAAGTGGGAAAGGATTGGTGCTTCACAACAAGTGTCAAGTTGCTTTCAGCCATCTAACAATGAAAGACTGCTCAGTTTTAGCACATGTTTATAACAATATAAATGCCTGCATTTTTAATAAAGACATAACTCAAAGTAGCTATTCCATTTTCTTTAGACTTCACCTGGAATGGCAAACTTTCATGAGTGAACTTAAGCTTCCTTCCAAATTGTTTCTGAAAAAAATGAGAGTAAGAATGGAAAGCAACTGATTGCAGAGAAGTTCTGCAATCTTAACCATCAAACACAAAGCACACCGGAAGGCTGTGTAGGATGCTGCACCTAGGGAGAACTAACCCCATGCACCAGGACAGGTTGAGGGGTGACCTGCTGGAGAGCAGCTCAGTGGAAAGAGACCTGGGAGTCCTGGGGGACAACAGGATGACCATGAGCCAGCAATGTGCCCTTGTGGTCAAGAAGGCCAATGGCATCCTGGGCTGCATCAAGAAGAGTGTGGCCAGCAGGTCAAGGGTGGTCATCCTCCCCCTCTACTCTGCGTTGGTGAGGCTGCACCTGGAGTGCTGTGTCCAGTTCTGGGCTCCCTGGTTCAAGAAGGACAGGGAACTGCTGGAGAGGGTGCAGCAAAGGGCTACTGAGATGATGAGGGGACTGGAACACCCCTCTTATGAGGAAAGGCTGAGGGATTTGTGTCTCTTCAGTCTGGAAAAAAAGATGACTGAGGGGGGATCTTATCAACACTTATAAATACTGAAAGGGTGGGTGTCAGGAGGATGGGGCCATGCTCTTTTCAGTGGTGCCCAGCAACAGGACAAGAGGTAACAGGCACAAATGTGACATCGGAAGTTCCACCTAAACATGAGGAGGAACTTCTTTACTGTGAGGGTGGCAGAGCCCTGGCACAGGCTGCCCAGAGAGGTGGTGGAGTCTCCATCCCTGGAGACATTCCAAACCCGCCTGCACACGTTCCTGTGCAACCTGCTCTGGATGACCCTGCTCTGGTACGGGAGTTGAACTATATGATCTCCAGAGGTCCCTTCCAACCCTATGATTCTGTCATTCTGTGACTCAGTGTGATTCTGTGATTCTGTAGAAAGTGCTCTAGAAAGACTTTATGCCATGCTCTAGAATAATGTCACCGCTAAGTTATTGGTCAGATGCTCTCACACTCTTTTATGGGTTTGGGATTAGGTGGTTGCACCTTTTAGGTCTATGATTAGATTTTCATATAAATGAAGACTTGAAGACTTTCTCTGCCATATGAATAAGGGAAAGATATTGGGGGAAAAAAATGAAGAAGAAGAAGAAGAGGAAGAAGAAGAAGAAGAAGAAGAAGAAGAAGAAGAAGAAGAAGAAGAAGAAGAAGAAGAAGAAGAAGAAGAAGAAGAAAAACTTGTTTCCTCTTCTGGTCTGGTAATCATTGTTATCAGATTTACCAAGAAGTAAACAAGGATGTTGTACAGCACTGTGGATAATCTCCATACTAATGAGACTATTTTGGTTCAAAGTGATCCCACAATGTAGGGGAAAGGCTGTTTCATCCCTCCAAACATTCAGCAATAACTGCTCATGATTTAATGAATTTATCTCCCATCTCTGCTTAGTAAATGATATGACAGTCACATCATTGCACTTCAGTTTAGATTGTATGAAACACCACATTTTTGTCAGGAAGTTATAAAACCAAGATGTGTGTGGAATGAAAAATAAATCACTCATTCGGTGAGTAGCTATACTATTTACTGAGAAAGACAAAAGAGAAATTGAGTTCCAATTTCTATATCTGTAGTCTATTCTGTAATCACCTTTTTCTTATAGATATAAAAATATTAGTATTCAAACCACTACCAGTATAAATAAAGCTGTGACCTGTAATCATCTTGCAGAAAGCAGGAAGAATGCTAAAATGGTAATATTCTAGTTTTTTGCCAATGAAGTATAATATTCTAGTTAAATTGACCAGCAGCCTGAATATCAAGTAGCTCACTAAAACATGACTTTTCCAACAGCTTTTTGTATTTCCAAAAGACAAAGTTAATGTCTTTATGATAATTCTATCTATTTAGCATATTTAAGTAAAGAGTGCATTCATCATCCATTTAAGTAATTGTGGGAAACTACATAATCTCATTCAAAAAGGCAATAAGCCAGACAAGACATTTCTGATCTTTAGGTTCCAGAAATAGTGTCAAGGCATAAGATACTGCATGGGCTATAAGCACAGGAGATAATGATTGCAATAAACCTGACCATGTATTGAATAATTAATATTGGTAGGGTTTACGAGTGCTTCCCCTCCTCCTTTTTTCCTGATACATAGTCAAAGATGTTCTCCTTCAGCTGTGTACTAAAAGCAATGCAAAAGAATAAAAACAAACCAAAAAATAAAACTAACTCTTCCACTTGTTAGTATATTCTGTTCACATTTCATAAAAGCAAGAAAAAAAGAAAATTTCTCATCCAATCTCTTTCCTTTCTTTGAAGAATACTTTTTCCAACTTACTGCTACTTAAGGAACTCTTATTTTGCTTTGTCATTGGATAGAAATTCCGTAGCTTCTACCATGAACCCTACAGAACATTTGTTTTCATTTGCGTTATATTCTTAGTCAACATTTCCATTATAAAGTTTTTGTTCTCATTTGAATTTCTTAAGTTAGAGTCTTCTGTCTTGTATATTTTAGCATGTTTCTCCTGTGTTTACTAATGAGCTGTCTTGTCTTTCTTTCTTGGCCTTAAATAAGGCATTCAGTTTTAATAACATGTAAAATCTATGTTGACTAAAGTATGATTTACTTGATTACAGAACAATAAGAAAGCTCTAAAGAATTAATGAAACTGATTTTAAGGCCACAGAAATTATAGACAAACAAGCTTTTTTCCATTGCCTATTGAATTCCCAAGTGTTTGTAGGTCAAATGAATTTTTAAGCATATTTTTAAAATGACCCTCAGTGTGCCCTTTCTCAGAAAGACAAAAAGTCATTTTTCACTTATCAGGTATGTTCATCATACCTGCTTAACAAATATGTGTTTCTTAGAACTCAAAATATTAAAACCTTTTTCAGAAGTATGACTGTGAGGTGCTTCTACAAGATGTCTTAGCAACACTTTTTTCTAGCATCTAATCTAAGAAACAGATCCCCAATCATTTGTGTGCATAATGTACCTAACAGACATCACAATTACAATAACCATAATTGTTTTTTACATTGAGTGCATTTTCCTCACTCCCTCTATATTTCATTGTCCTCTGTCCTTAATCACAACATGTCCCTTTGACACTTGGGGTAACCTTTGCCATGCTTCAAAGATTGTTACTGTTCTTATTTTCTGGAGACCGGGCAAAAAATCTCCAAGTACTTAATTCATTTTAGTAATTTTTTGAATTTATAGGAGAACTTCTTGGGAGTAGGTAACAGCCATCAGGTATTGCAGTCAACTGTGTTTTTTCTATTCTAAAAATGGAAAAAGAGGGGTAGACATCTAGTGGAAAACATAATACCATGTAAAAATTAAAATGCACTGAGAAAAGAAGCCAGGGAGGGGAAGAAGAATATATAGAACATTAGCAGTACTTAGCAAAGTTAAAGGCTTAATTTCAGGTAGGCCAATGTCCTGGCAGTTATCCTTTATAAGCAGCTAAAGGCAAAAACTTTATTTCTTTATGGTAGTCTGGTTTACATAGAGCTTAAATTTATGCAAGACTCATTATACCAAGGACCCAAAAATTAAAATTTAATTGAAATCTGGTAACATCATTACCAATGTGAAAAAAAGTCATACACTCATACATATAAAAACAAAACAACTCTCACTCTTTAAAGTGCACATTAAAAACAAATTATGTCCTCAAAATAGGTAATACGGACCATTCTCTTTTGAGGACAAATTTGATTTAATGATGGTTCTTGGTTTTCAGCACAGCAATTTGTTGTAGCATTTGTAATGGTTTGTAAACTGAAAATGTCTCTGAAAATCAGGAAGTAGAGCACAAGAAGTAGTCTCGCTGTGAGAAGAGCTTAATTCTCATTATACTAATGCATCATATGTGCATTATTTAGAGAAATGGAAGATCTCTGTGGGGTTATATATTGCTCATTTTATTAAAAGGCTTTGAATACTGAATATTTTAGCCAGATTTCTTTTAAGGACTAGACAAACCTGCTAAAATTTTAGAACCAGATGAAACTGTATACCTTTTCCATGTTTGTTTACAAAAATGCCATTAAGGTAATAGCGCATTTCAATTTTGCACACCACTTCTCTTCAAGTTTCATAGAACACTCTGCAAATTCTGTAAGCCTCAAAACAGACTTATTGGAAAGATTTTTATCTCCATTTAAATGATAAAGAAACAGTAGCACAAACAGTTTACAAAAATGGCCTCTAAATTTTTGGTACCTTAAGAACAACATTAAAAATCAGAACAGCTTTAAGAACATTGTAGTAACTCACTTGCCCATGATTACAGAAAAAATCATTGCAAAATCAAAACCAGTTTTTACCTCACCCTCACTGACACATATTGGCATTTGTTCTTGCATTTGGTCATATGACTGGGTGGCTTTCCGATTGTGACAATTCTGGGGCAGTTTCCACCTCAAAGTCTTTGTGCCATGTAAGCACAAAAACATCGTTACACTCTCCTATGAAAAAGTATCTTCCTGCTAAAACATCAGAAAATTATTTGTATTTTCCTTTGAAATACAAAGAATATGACCTTTGTATTGTATCTGTTTTCAGTAGTGCTTTATCCCTGAAATGGAAAATTGGAAAAGTGATGACAACTGATGTGATTCTGTTTGATTCTCTGTACTGTAGTTCTTATGCAAATTACTGGAATGTACTTTTATTGTGTCTCTCTTTATGTTCTCTTTAAAGTAAACCAGCCATATCTTTTCAATCTCTTTTCAGAAAAAGAGTTTTTGTGTATTAAGTCACTCTAATCGTCTTCCTCTGGATGGCTTACACTATTCTGATGTATCTTTTCAGAGCTGGAATATACAAAATGATATTCCAGATGAGGGAAAGTCACTGATTTATGTTGTGACATTATATTTTCTGCTGTTTTCCCCACCCTGTTCCTCACGCATCATTACATTTTGTTTATTTGTTTTTACTGTTGCTGTACATTGCCCAGACAACGATGCCAATCCTGGACCATTAGATAGTTTCTGTCACACCATCATGTTACTTTATTATTCCTTCTTGATATTCCTGCAGTGCATGTCTCACTTTTTGTTGTCGTTGGTGGTGGCATTGTTCTTTCCTGTCTCCATAACAATATGGAGTAAAGAATATAATTTTACACAATTATTTGCTAGAATCTAGTGCCTCTTTACATTATCTTTAAATAGTTATGTCCAAAGAAATAACAAAGCAACCTCTTTAGTTTTGCTCCTTTTTTTTTTTTCTTCTGGATTCTTATTTTAATGGATGTGTTTTATCTTTTGTTTGTGTCCCATTGTGCTTAGGTGCCTAATAATTACAAAATGTGCTTTGTCCAACAACTGTATTTTCGAAAGGATGTGTACCCTAGAAGTTAATCCTCCTTTTGTATGCCTATGACGAAACCTGTTACACAGCAGACCACCTGTCAATGGAATTTGAATATTAGTTGGTGAATAATGACATGAACTTCAAAAATAAAAAACAATTGATCTTTAGCTCATGTCCTATAGCAGAGAAGTCCATCTGGGCCATGCTTCAGCTATTCTATTACCAGGACCTTGAAATGATTGCTCTATTCCCAACAAGAAGAAGCAGATAGTTATGAAACTGTCGGATGAGATTGTCCCTTCCATTTCAGCATGTGAGTTAGAGGACAAGCCAGAAGCAACGCCTTCCCACTCTAAAATGGATTTTCCAAACTGAGTTGCCTGCAATGCACTTAAGGGAATATTATCCCATTAAGGATAAGGGTAAAACTTTAGGTGTCACAATTTTGCAAGGAATTTCCTTTATGATAGTTGAACTTACATTGAACTGAAAGAAGGAAAAAAGAATCCTTGTTTCTAGAGTGGCACATTTCCAAATAGTAACTTATTTTATATAGAAACACATAGCAACTGTGCAAATCCCAGACTTTCCTGCCTTTCCCCTCCTCTTTTCCTAAATCTCTCTTATCACTTCTTTGTGTCTTTCTGGAGCTGAAGACTTGCTCCTTAACACGTCTCTTTCTTGCCACCCTACTGTGAAAAACGCTAACTGCTTGCTTCATATTTGTTTGACTGCGAAATTAAATTAAATTAAAGAACAATCCATATATGAACTCACCAAAGCATGCTGATGCCTGTCTTGCCTCTGCCATCCCGTTGGCAGCATCTCACTAAACATGCAATAAAAGACCTTGCATCTTCCTACTTGCTGCAGAGAGGTGCCTGACATTGCTATTACTGTCACCATCTGCAGAACGTCCAGTTTTACAGCTAAGAGGTGCCAAAACCACTGAAGATTTTGGCAACCCAAAGTAACGTTTTACATATTTGCACTATGTTCATTGCACTGACAGCTGCTCAGACAGATTTCTGAGTCTTTTGTGGCACTAGTGCTCTACGTATTTCTGTCCTTGGCAATCCTTTCAAGAGGAGAAAATACCAGCTGTTACTCCTGGCCACCAGAGCAGCAACAGCCTTCTTTTCTCATCACCTCAAAATAAATAACTGAGGCAACTAAATCTAGACTGTGGAATGGCTTCCATTTCTAAATCAGACTGATTACATGGTATTAACTCAATAGAGCTGTGTAAGTCTTCAGTGAAAACAACAAAAACAAAAAGGATGAAAATAGTTGTGCTTGGGGGCTTGGGGTTTGGGACTTTTGTTTCTCAAAATACTTTTAGCAGATAGCCAATGTGTCTTTTTTTCTCCCTCCCACTATATAGTCACATAAATCATTGGTGCAACAATACCCCGTATCTATAGAAGAGATAGAAAGATGTGTTTATGCAGGATCATCCAAAAAAGATCATTGCAGATGCCAAACCTAACGGTTTCAAAATTCTGCAAAAGTCTGTGTCCTCTTTGTTTTATATATCAACAGAATACATTTCCTCCCCCCCTTACTTTTCAGTTTTCCAGTTACACGTTTGGGCTACATCTGTACATCATCTCTTGCACACAGAATATACTGTAAAAGACGCTTCAGAGAGTCAGTCACAATACAGGCATGACTGGAGGCAAAAGAGTTAATTTCTGAGTATCTCCTCATATATCTCACACAGAAAATACATGGATATAGCCATCACTTTCCTACTTTCATTCCTCCTTGAAAGTCCCTGGCCAGTGGCTGGGAGGGCAGGGAGCTGTGGTCACAGCCCCAATTAGTTCGTTTCATCAGTGACACCTGCCTGCCATGGGGCTGCTATGAACCACCCTATTAGCATTACACCCTTCTAGAACATACTGGTGAATTTTAACCTTTGGCTTCTTCAGATAGGACTTCTCATTCATTATGTGTTGCACAGCATTTTGCTCATTAAGACCCTAACTTGCCTGCTAATTAGATCTTACAGTGGCCACTACAAATACACTTCAATATTTGCTTTAGTAAGTATTTATTATTGAACTAATGTCTTTCACAGAAGATACTGTTAAGTCAATAGCCCTACTGATTCCAGTTACTGGATAAACAGATGACATTAATCCTGCTAAGATGTTAAAAGATGGGGAGGATAGTGGGGAAAATTAGTAAGAGTGGATTTTGTTCAGTTAAGTTAGCTACTAACAGTAATTTTTAAAGTAGGCAAATAAACTCCGTGAATCAGCAGAACCCCTACATATGTAACAGTAATTACAAGTGTGTCTTCCAAAGAGTCCAAGGGACAGTTTCTTAATTTTAGATGTATCTGTTATTCCTGTAACTTAAAAAAAAAAAAAATGTAAATCTCCTTAGGCACACTACCTGAGTAGCAGATTTTCTTCAGTCTGCAGTTCTGCAGTTCTTCTGGGATTAGAAACTGGCCCTGAAAATAGAGCATGTCAAAAGTCTGAGTCACTATAACCCCTTCACGCATGAATAAACATTTCTTCTCCATTTTCGTTGTCTCATTTTTCACAGCAGTGTGGAGTTCGGTCTTGAGCTGATCTCCTGGCATTATACCCGTTTACAGGTTGCAACATTAACGTATTGATTATTCAAATTGTCACTATTTGCTAAACCTAATTTTTTTCTGTATTCCGTGTAATTCTCCAGAAACAGCTCACCCAGCCAAAAGTTTTGGTTTTCAGGGGGTGATCTTACATTCTTATGCTGCTGGTAATAGAAAGGGGAGTATACTTATCATAACATATTGAAGCTACACATTTGCAGGGTTTCTGCAGTGCTATCTGTTTATATGAGCCTCCTATCATATCATAGGATATCATATCATTCAGTTCTGCCTTCTGTAAAGAACTGAAGCATCGCTAAATATTATCTGTTATCTGCCATCCAATACACATTCAGATACTGTGTGATTAAGCAGCCTACAAAACTGAACCATTTTTTCTCATTATTGGAGACTAAGAATGGCTTTAAATCATTTTCAAGACAGATGCAGGGAGACATAAAACTACCAATTTTTGAGTTTAATTTACAGAAGTAAATTCTGACTTAAACTATGTACACCGTGTCTGCTCTAGCAAACGCATGGTGCTACCATTGTATAAAAAAGAGTAATTTTAGAAAGAGGCACAATCTGGTTTTATGCACTTTGAACGGCTCTTCTGATATTGTTTTGAAATATATATTTTTTGTTTCAATTTTATTTCTTTTAAGAGCTTATTTTAAAATATAAAAATCTATCAAACCTTGGAGTATAAGCACAAAACATAAATTCAAAACTTAACTTCCAATTTAGCTGCTGTGTATCCTACCTTACAAAAGAGCCTTTTCTCTCAGGAGATGAAATCCCAATCCACAGGTATTAATAGCAAACTTCGACTAAATTGCAGGGTTTCATTATGTCTATCTGTCTCTTGATATGCAAGCTAACAGCAATCCAAAGTCCCACGTGGATAATGTGCTTTGTCAATGCAGCCAGGGGCAGGAGACTGAATTTGAGAGAAAGCAACAAATCTTGCAGATTGAGTAGATGATGTAGTTGTTAGTCGATAAACCCAACCGCCTGGCAACAAAAGAATGAAGGAGAGGGATTCCCAGCAGTTGGACTGACGGGATCAAGTAGTTTCTACATAGCAACTCCACGTAAAACACGTAGCTGAGGAGAGGGAAAGTCTAGTGGGCACCTGAAATACAGTGAGAAGTTTGATTCTTGACTTTCATACAACCAGTGCAGTTCTTTTACAGGACATGACAAACACTTAGACATACGTAATAATTTGGGGGCTTTGTGAGTATTTCGTGTAGTAATTTTGAGCAACTTTCACCGTCTGTCAGTGAATTCACTGAGATTGGGAAAGAATCAGAACTGAATTGACGCAGTTCTTGCAGGTGTCCTCACCTTGGTTGTTAGGTCTTGGGCACAGTTAGCTTAGAAAGAACTATAGATTGAGACTTAGTAGAGACAAGTTTGGGTTGCCATAATTTAATGGTGACCATAAAGGCTAAAAGACACATCTGCCAGGATTTATATACTTGTAGATGTCTATGCCCTGGAGGATGCAGGGCTGATTCCCAAAAGTGAAACTGAAGGCTTTTTAAGGTGACTTTTATACTCCGCAAAGAGTCTACCAAATGCCCAGGTTGCTCCACAGTATGAGTAAGAACAGCTGTTATTTATTACTAAGTTTAGCACTTTCTGGCTTCTCGATTAAAGACTCATCTGAGCTTGATTTACATTCACTGCTTATCTGGATCAGGACTGCAGTTTGCCTCAAGTAGAGGGTCAGGAATTTGCATAGATTCCTGCAGTCACTGTGATGACCCAGATTTTGACATATCACAGTGAAGATCATTTTAGAAATACAAAGTTAAGTGGAAGTTGCCAGAAAAGACAACCTAAACAAAAGTGCTTGCCCCAGAAAAAAATGAAGAAAGAATCAAAGACTAGGAAAAAAAAAAGATTTAATAGATTCTACAGAGATGTGATAATATATATGTAAACTAGAATATCTACTTTTCATACTTGTATGACCAAACCTATGGAATTATTTTCACAAATTTGAAAATGCATAGTATTTATAGATCTTTAATATATGTTTTGCGGCTTCTGTGGGAGCAGCTTAAAGACCAGTGTTCACATGATCTGTACAGGTAAAAATTGTTTATTTATTTTCTTGTGTGAACATACATATTCTGCAAACTCATCAGGCCTAGAAACTATTTTCTGACAAAAGAAATCTTAGAACTCTTTGAAAAAAGGAGCTTTCACATCACAGGCAAGTCACGTTTTATAACAAAAAAAAATTTCAGTTAATGACATTTCAAGAAACAGAATTCACTAACCCAAATGATGCCCTTCCTATGTATATACAAAACCCCATATTATTAAAAGAGATGTCTGACCATTTTTAGAAGCCATAATGTCATCTTAAAATTTATTTTGTTAATTGTATATTATTCAACTCGATTAATCTTTATGTACCGAGCTGACCTTTGGAAATAAGAAAAAAAAAATTTTTTGTTGGTTTCATCTGTTGAAATAATCTTTTAGATCATTAGAAATCTCTGAGGTTCCTATAGTTACTAGTTTTGTTGAAGTTCTAGGCATAGCTCTTCAAAGCTTTGAGTCATAATCTGCATATAACTGTTATGTATGGGAAAAATCACATAGAGGCTGTTTGAGTACAAAAATTGCATAAAAATTCTCCATATGCTTTTGGGCTTTCTTGTACAATTGTGATCCAAAAAAAATTATTAAAGCAGTTATTTGACCACTTCTAGTTGATGTAACATAAAAAATGATTCCTTCAGTTTCAATCATTTTGAATTTGGACAACAATCCTAAAAGGACTCCTTTTTTTTCTTTTTTTTCTTTTTTTTTGAGACTCAGTAGTAAGCTGATTTGGGATGACTGCAGAAACTAGAACTGTGAGATTTATAGAAGTCCTAGTTGGTGAGCTGTTACATGAAAAAAAAAAAAGTTGTCAAAGATCAATTAAGCCTAAGGGGAGGAGGCTTAATTAGTTGGTGCAATCCCTGTGATGTTTAATAGAAAAAAGGAAAATCCAAGCACAGCAATCTTTTTGGCACGCAGTTCAGTATTTGTCCTTTTGGCAGACACATAAATTTGTCACTGTTTATTTCTCCTGTTTTTCCTATCTGAAGCGTTTGGAATAAAATGGACAGTTTTCGAGGTCTTATCTGTGCAACAGCTGTGGTGTTCTGGGGTTGCCTTAAACTGTAAGAAACTTCTTACAGGTGGTTCACTTTCCGGGCAGGAGGAACTTGTTTCCAAACTTTGGCACTTTACATTGCTGTTTCTCACACTGATCTTTGCAGCTTCATGCAGAAATCCGCAGATCTCTCCAAATACTCTAAAACTTTGGTGGATCCTTAATGTCAGACGACACTTCTAACTGCAAAACAGGAGATAATATACAACTTTTTCTGACAAAAAAAAAATAATTCATACCTTAAATTGCAACGAGTCAGTGAAGGCACCACAGGGTAGTCCAGGACTCCAAAGTCTGTGAGACAAAGGGCACAGCCTTACCACACATATCAATCACTATTCAGAAATACAGAAAAGAAACATTGCTTATAATACATATAAAAGTACTAAAATTTATTTCCCCGCTCCTAAACATTTTCTGGTTTTCTGATATGTTGAGTCACAAGACGCAAGAGAAAACCCAGAAAAAAACCCAGAAAAATCCTTTTCTCCCATCAACAGGTGAAAAGGATCTTTACACATGGGTTGGCAGGGCTCATTGAAAGGCCTTTAAACTAGATTTGAAGGGGGAAAAGAATAAAACCAGCCTGGCTAGAGACAAGCCTCTGGGTGACACATTAATGTTTGAGGGATGGGATGCTAGTGAGCTCTGCCATCCCATTGGAGGTAGGGGATGGAGTGCCATGCAATAGCAAAGATGCGAGAGATATTGATGGGCTAGAAATCATGGAAGCACCTAGGAATCATCAGGTAGGAATTACTGCTTCTACCTGCAAAAAGGTGATGAGATCAATAGCCCAACTGAAGTGCATCTACACCAATGCATGCTGAATGAGCAACAAACAGGAGGAGCTGGAAGCCACTGTGCAGCAGGAAAACTATGGTGTAGTCACCACGATATCATGGTGGGAGTCTGTTATAGACCACCCGACCAAGATGAAGAGACAGAAAAAACATTCTATAAGCAGCTGGGAGAAGTCTCACAATCAATGCCACTTGTTCTCACGGGGGACTTCAACTTACCAGACATCTGCTGGAAATGCAATACAACAAAATGGAAACAGTCTAGGAGGCTCCTGGAGTGTGTGGAAGATAACTTCATGACACAGCTGATGAGTGAGAGAACTAGGGATGGTGCCCTGCTGGACCTGTTGTTTGCAAGCAGAGAAGGACTTGTGGACGATGTGATGGTTAGAGGCCATCTGGGACATAGCAATCATGAAATGACAGAGTTTTGATTATCGGAGAAGTAAGGAGAGGGTTTAGCAGAATTTGGACTTCTGGAGGGCAGACTTTGGCCTGTTTAGGAGCATGGTTGACAGAGTCTGTTGGGAGACAGTCCTGGAGGGGAAAGGAGTCCAGGAAGGCTGGACATTCTTCAAGAAGGAAATCTTTAAGGCAGAGGAGCTGGCTGTCCCATTTCGAAAATATGACTTGTGTTTCCCCTTTTCCAGTCAGTGGGAATTTCACCAGACTGCCACGACTTTTCAAATATAGTGGAAAGTGGCTTAGCAACTGTATCCTCCAATTCCCTCAGGACCTATGGATGGATTTCATCAGGTCCCATGGACTTGTGTACTTTCAGGTTCCCTAGGTGGTCTCCTACTTATCAGACCAGTCCTGGCAAACAAGGGAGTTCCCAGTTGTCTAGAGGTTAGCAAGTGTGACGCCCATGTACAAGAAGGGCTGGAAGGAGGATCCAGGATACTACAAGCCTGTTGGTCTGACATTGGTGCCAGGGAAGGTTATGCAACAAATCATTTTGAGTGCCATCACATGGCACAAGCAGGACAACCATGTGATCAGGCACAGTCAGCATGGCTTTATGGAAGCCAGGTCCTGCTTGACTAACCTGATCTCGTCTGGTAAGGTGACCCATTTAGTGGATGAGGGAAAGGCTGTGGCTGTTGTTTACCTGGACTTTAGTAAAGCCTTTGATACCATTTCCCCCAGCACTCTCCTGGAGAAACTGGCTGCTCATGGCTTGGATGGGCATACTCTTCGCTAGGTGAAAAACTGGCTGGATGGCCAGACCCAAACAGTAGCAGTGAATGGAGCTAAATCCAGCTGGTGGCAGGTCACAAGTGGTGTTCCGCAGGGCTCAGTGTTTGAGATGGTTCTCTTTAATATCTTTATCAATGATCTAGGTGAGGGGATTGAGTGTGCCCTCAGTAAGTTTGCAGATGACACCAAGTTAAGTGGGAGTGTCAATCTGCTGGAGGGTAGGAAGGCTCTACAGAGATATCAGGACAGGTTGGATGGATGGGCTGAGGCCAGTGGTATGAGGTTCGAAAAGGTCAAGTGCCATGTCCTGCACTTGGGTCACAACAACCCCATGCAGGACTACAGGCTTGGGGAAAAGTGGCTGGAAAGCTGCCCAGCAAAAAAGGACCTGGAAGTCTTGGTCAATAGCTGGATGATATGTGGCCAGGTAGCCAAGAAGGCCAACAGCATCCTGGCTGGTATCAGGAATAGTGTGGTGAGTAGGACTAGGGAACTGATCTCTTCTCCAGCCCTAGCCATGTACTCAACTTTGGTGAGGCCACACTTCAAATACTGTGTTCGGTTTTGGGCCCGTCACTACAAGAAAGACATTGAAGTGCTGGATCGTGTCCAGAGCAGAGCAACAAAGCTTGTGGGGGGTTTGGAGCACAAGTGTTATGAGGAGTGTCTGAGGGAACTGGGTTTTTTTAGCCTGGGGAAAAGGAAGCTGAGGGAAGACCTTATCGCTCTCTACAACTACCTGAAAGGAGGGTGTAGAGAGGTAAGGGTCAGTCTCTTTTCCCAAGTAGCAGGCAATAGGACAAGAGGAAATGGCCTCAAGTTTCTCCAGGGGAGATTTAGATTGGATATTAGGAAAAATTTCTTCGCTGAAAGGGTTGTCAAACATTGGAACAGGCTGCCCACAGAAGTGGTTGAGCCACCATCCCTGGTTGTGTTTAAAATTTAAAAGACGTGTAGATGTGGTACTTAGGGACATGGTTTAGTGGTAAGTTGGCAGTGCTAGGTTAACAACTGATGATATTAAAGGTCTCTTCCATCCATAATGATTCTATGGTCCTATGATTAACCTACCTGTTTTAGGTAGTGGCTGCCCTTTGATAAAATGTCACTATGAATTAGATTTCTGCTTCCAGACAGCACAAATGATGACTACCCAATAGTTTTTAACTGCATGTTTCAGAAACAAATTATTACTTAAAAAATATTACAGGAAAAAAAAGCATTAACGTGAGCAAGTGCTTCTTCTGTATCATCAAAATCACAAATCATTTTTCATCATTTGTATATGTTCCTGTAGACTTCTGTTCACCTGAGCATTAGACCTTCAGACACATCCCTGACAAATTTATAACATGATAATGGCAGTTCGGCATTCCTAGCCTTGGACGGACGATAATATATAAGAGGTGCTGGAGAGACGGATTGTCTTTTACTTCTAAACCCACAAAAGTAAACACATATCTGAACTATAACACGTTGGCAGACAGGCATAAAGTGATGTCACTTGTTGATTGGATTTTGTCAGGTTCCACTGCCAAGGAACACAAGTTTTTGTCACATTGGCACAGAAATTATAGAGCATCTTTGCAGAAAGTCTGGGAGTAGCAGACTGGCAGATTATGGCTAATGGTGAAGAGGTACATCTGTATTAACCAGCATGTGCACTGAACTAAATAATGTATTTTGTATTTCTCAAGCCATGAGTGTGTATTCCTCGTCAGGGCTGTGACTGAGTATAAGAAGTTAGAAAAAAATGTTTTGGGTGTCCCTTCCCACTATCAGAGAAGTCCTCAAGGATGGGAGAGTCAAAAGAGCAAAGTAATATAAGCACTTCTCTGTCCTCAGTCAAAAATGCCGGAGTTATTCAATTACCTAAGAATCAGGCAAAACCCAAGAAGTCATATTTTTGAATCAACTATTTGGTAGGAAGAGGAAATAATACAAATCTGAAACTGAAAATTTATAACACATGATTGAGTTAAATTAAAAATTAAACTAAAAGTGCTACCACCTTTCATTCACTTTATACAGCCAGTTTGCTGGACTGGGACTTTCAAAAGGAAAAAGTATGAGGTACCCAGAATTTCAGTGAGTGAATGCATTTCTGCAGGATGCCTCTGCTTGGAAAGCTTCCTTTTCTCTTCTAAAAACTCCGAGGAAATCATACAATGTGAATTACATGGTTTGTAGTAGAAGGGATTTTCTCGAGTTTTTAGAAATTCTCACCAATTTTCAATAAAGTTATTCATGGAAATACTAGCAATGTTCATAAGAGCATAATTAGAACTAAATTTCACTATTATTAATTATTACTGTTACTTATTTGTATTACAACACAGCACTGTCCAGACATGGGATGAAAAGATAATTGTGATCTTGATTACTACTTATCTTTCACTGAGTAGGTAGTGTAATTAATTAATGTCTTGTTCTTCCAGGATGTGCACACAATAGAATTACTTTTTAATCAGTGCTTTCACATCTATTTCAGCTGGGCCTACTGTTATGCCTCAAATTGCTGCTGTTCTGCTATCCCTAGGGAAGAAAGAGAAAGAAAGGGAGCCACAATAGTTGATTAACATGGCAAAAGAAGACATGAAAAAAATTCCTATCTGTATACTTAGCATTTACTGTATTTACCATTAAATCCCACTCTGGAGGAACCACAGCAATTCACTGATGTTTGAGTACCAAAGAGGTGAGTAATACTACTTCTGTTGTGAACTTGGAGGACTAACAGGTTTGTACTGTGATGGTAACATCACTTGAAGATTGTAGGCTTGAAAGTACTCCTTTGGTAGGGATCGGATGTCTGATAAAAATCTTGACACAGCTGCAAGGAAAAAGAAACAAAAAGTAAATATCTGTTTGATAATGCAATAATAACAGCTAAGCCATGATGACTGAGGATAATGAAGGATGGTAGTGTTGAACCTGTAGCTGAAAATACAAGATTGTACTGTGAAGTGTATGATTTGTCCTCATAACTTTCCTGTATCACTTCAAGTGCTGTCTGGTAAAAACAGAGTATAATAGTTCTGTACAGTCATTTTACTGATGTGTAGCTCTGAGTTTAAGCCACTGCAGCTTCATCTCAGTCAAGCAACTCAGTAACAATGGCAATCCTTTTAAGTACATTATTGTAAAGAAAATGAACCTAATTGATGACGAAAGCCACGTATACCAAGCTATTTCCTTGCATGGAGTGCCAGGTGTCACCTTCCCCATTGTCTGGAGTCAGGCTGAGATTGAGAACAGTCTTACTCAGAATATTTATTCATCGATCCATTTTTTTGTGTTCCTACAAAATGTTTGTCTCCAGCAGATGTAGATGCTACCAAAATTTATTTCACTCTATTCCTCGAGGAGTATCCTTTAAGAGGGAAATACTACTTCCAACTGCTTCTGACATATGATGAACCCAGCTTTCAGAAACACAGTTTCTAATTCCTGCAAAGGTCTTGTGGCAACAAGCTACAAAAATCCATTCAGAGTAAAACCAAATACACCTGTAAGTATAAATAAATAGAATGTTTTGGACTCATGTAGGCATTTTCAGAGTTGTAAACCCTTTTCACCTTCTTTGTCAAAAAACAATTTGCCAAAGGGACTTCGTAGGCTGGAAATCAAAGGTTATGCCTTTGGATTCAAATAAAATCCCTTCAAAATCTTAAATGTCAGAAAATGTCTGCATAATTTAGTGGTCCCATTAACCTCAATGGGTGAACTATAATTGTATTGAAGACAATGGGAGCTTTGCTATTAATTTTTTAAAAAACAATACAAGTAAGTGGGAGCTAGTGCAAAAACATCTGCAGGAGACAGAACAAGTTTGATCCGAATTTGAACCTCAGGTATTCATGATTACGCACTTTGGGAAACCAAAATAAATTGGCATTTTTTTAGACCGGCCATGTGTACTTTTTGAACAGATAGGGAGAGCATTGAAGTGTGTAAAAAAATGCATAAAGTAGTAATACTAACAGATGATATGGATGCAATGGCAAAAAAAAGTGTTTATGCACTGAGAAGTCTTTTATTTAGTCTCACAAGTAATGTAACCTTTATATGTGCAATGTACTTAATGATGTAGGGTTTGTCTTTGCTAACTTGTAAACAGAAATAGAAGCAAAAATGAAATTAAAAGTTTTAGTAAGAAAAAAAAATGGAAGTTTTAGAAGTTTTAAATATCTCTAGTCAGGGCGATAGAGGCAGAACAACAGGGCAATGTGTCATCACCGTTTAACCTGTTGGTCTTTCAATGCCATTTCACTTATCACTGAGCATGAACTCTGGAAGGAATGAAATGATCATATATGATTTTGTTATGTCAGGCCAGAAATGCCTTGCCCTGGTAATCGATATCAAGAACAGCAGTTACTCCAAGGGAATGCAAAAAACAAATCACGTCCCTAGAGGTCATACCAGCAACATGACAATTTCAGGCTCTGGCTTACTGGTGAGAGTATGCAGCAATGCCTGCTAGCCTCGTGGGATTAATGGCATGCGACCTTAGTGACAGAAGAGATATTGAAAGAGAGATTTCCCCAAGTATTTGTTTAAATATAAGCAGTGACATTGTTCATTATAAAGTGATTTATTTTCCTAAGTGTTCCTTGTGTGGGATTAGGCAAGACAGATGCAATCGCCTCAGACACAAAGTCTTCAAGAAAGGTGTTCTTTCAATTAGAAATGCTTAAGATGAATTATCTGCATTGATAGATCAAGGGGGTTGGCTTTTTCTACAGGTTAATTCTTTTCTCCCCAGCATATGTTCAAGATTTTATTGTCCATGAAAGTGAAGGGCAGAGAATACAGGGTCCAGCTGAACATAGTTGAGGGAAATGAGATGCATAGTAAATGATGTGCATAATTCCCTGCACATTTATGCTAGTGACAGGGAATCTCAGGTGCGAAAACACTCAACAACCCATCTGTTCCAAATGAAGTCCTTTCCTGCAGGGAGGAGAAAAGAAGTTACCAGGCCTTTAACTTTCAGTCCAACGCTATTGTGCTTTTTTTGTTATAGGATATTTTTATTTGCATTATGGAAATAGACAAGTATTTGATTGGGAGCAGAATGAAATTACAAAGAAAGAGACTAAGAACAGCTCAGGATCCAAACTCTGTTCCAGATAGTGTTCTGTGCATTTAAGTATTTGAAAATTTCTAGAAGACTTCAGAAGCCCTTCTTAGTATGGGAATTATACGTGTGTCTGTGTGTATCTGCATTGCACAATAGGAAAGGCTGGTGCTTATTATTTGGAAAAAACTTGTCCACAGATATCTGGAGACTTAGTCAATGCCCCTTGGACTATCATGTCTACATTCAAGAGTGCTTCTGGACTTCAGTCATATATTGGCAAAAGAAGAAGATAATTGTCGGCAGCTTAAACGTCTTATCCAAACCGAAACTTATCCAGGAAATAACCTTTTATAGTAAGTAGGTTAATTGTCTCACTCATCTTTCTCATGAATTCAAACTCCATACTAAACAGTCACAGTGGTTTCAGGTGCCATAAGAAATATAGATGGCTCATAGAATCATAGAATCATAGAAGCATAGAATTGCTGAGGTTGGAAGGGACCTTTAAGATCATCGAGTCCAGCCTTTAGCCTACCCTGACAAAAGCCACTTCTAAACCATGTCCCTAAGTGCCCCATCTACCCTTTTTTTAAACACCCCCAGGGATGGTGAA
Organism: Rissa tridactyla; assembly: GCF_028500815.1. Taxonomy (NCBI): domain Eukaryota; kingdom Metazoa; phylum Chordata; class Aves; order Charadriiformes; family Laridae; genus Rissa; species Rissa tridactyla. The sequence continues at coordinate 7,417,364 of NC_071497.1, forward strand.
TCCACCACCTCCCTGGGCAGCCTATTCCAATGTTTAATAACCCTTTCAGTGAAAAAATGTTTCCTAATATCCAATCTAAACCTCCCCTGATGTAACTTGAGCCCGTTTCCCCTCGTCCTATCACTTGTCACCAGGGAGAAGAGGTCAGCCCCCATCTCTCTACAACCTCCTTTCAGGTAGTTGTAGAGGGTGATAAGGTCTCCCCTCAGCCTCCTCTTCTCCAAGCTAAACAACCCCAGCTCCCTCAGTTGTTCTTCATAAGGTTTGTCCTCCAGACCCCTCACCAGCTTTGTAGCCCTTCTCTGGACACGCTCCAACACCTCAATGTCCCTCTTGTAGAGAGAGGCCCAAAACTGAACACAGTACTCAAGGTGGGGCCTCACCAGTGCCGAGCACAGGGGGATGATCACTTCCCTAGTCCGGCTCACCACACTATTCCTGACACAGGCCAGGATGCTGTTGGCCTTCTTGGCCACCTGGGCACACTGCTGGCTCATATTCAGCCGGCTGTCAACCAACACTCCCAAGTCCTTTTCTGCCGGGCTGCTTTAGAGCCTCTCTGCCCCAATCCTGTAGCGCTGCATGGGGTTGTTGTGACCCAAGTGCAGGACCCGGCACTTGGCCTTGTTGAACCTCATACTATTGGTCTCAGCCCATCGGTCCAGCCTGTCCAGATCCCTCTGCAAAGCCAACCTACCCTCAAGCAGATCAACACGCCCGCCCAGCTTAGTGTCATCTGCGAACTTACTGAGGGTGCATTCGATCCCTTCATCCAGATCATTGATAAAGATATTAAAGGGAACCGGCCCCAGCACCGAGCCCTGGGGGACACCACTTGTGACCGGACACCAACTGGATTTAACTCCATTTACCACCAGTCTCTGGGCACGACCATCCAGCCAGTTTTTTACCCAGCGAAGAGTACACCTGTCCAGGCCATGAGCAGCCAGTTTCTCCAGGAGAATGCTGTGGGAAACAGTGTCAAAAGCTTTGCAAAAATCCAAGTAGATAACATCCACAGCTTTTCCCTCATCCACTAAGTGGGTCACCTTATCATAGAAGGATATTAGGTTTGATAGGCATGACCTGCCCTTCACAAACCCATGCTGACTGGGCCTGATCACCCTGTTCTCCTGCATGTGCCGTGTAATGGCACTGAGGAGGATCTGTTCCATGACCTTCCCAGGCACCGAGGTCAGACTGACTGGCCTGTAGTTCCCCAGATCCTCCTTCTGGCCCTTCTTGTGGATGGGTGTCACATTTGCTAACCTCCAGTCAGCTGGGACCTCCCCGGTTGTCCAGGACTGCTCGTAAATGATGCAAAGTGGCCTGGCGAGCACTTCCACCAGCTCTTTCAATACCCTTGGGTGGATCCCATCTGGCCCCATAGATTTGTGCACCTCAAGGTGCTGAAGCAGGTGGATACTGACTGCATACTGACTGCTTGGTGTAGAGCAGAAAAGTAATAAACAGAATGTATTGATTTTCTACCAAAAAACCCCTTCAAAATATTAAGATTTTATTTGTCCCTTTTGCCCTGCCTATAAGATTAGATTTCAATTGCACATTTTCTCTTATTGGGCTGTGCTTTGGAAGTGATATATTATCCACTTTAGGGTACTTCATTGTATTTGTTTCTCTTTCGGACAAAGGCTTGACTGAAAAGGATCTGTTGTGTTTAAGAGCTCAAGGCAAAAATATATATACATAAAACTGCTTTCTAGATGTTTTGTTTGCTAAATATACCTGAACAGAGGGCTTTTTGTTGATACCCAGCCTCAGTTTGAGTTAGTTCTTGCTATCCAAAAAGGATAGGTCATACTTGAAGATATCTTATGAGTTGTGTATTTCCAGGATTAAGTGAACAGCAATCAATAGGGTTTTAATAGCAATTTTAGAGTTGAGAATCTGCAATTCTGCTGAATATTGTGTTAGGAATTTAACTTCTATTTTAGGGTCTGGTCCAACATTACAACTAAATTTTTAGTGACAGCCTGTGACCTAAACAGCACCCTATTTTTAGTAAATTTGCTTCTCTCAGGTCTCTGAATAATAACGCAAATTTTAAGCATACACTATGAGGGAAAGCTAGCATTTGAAACGCACACTTGCTCTTAATTAATGTTTTTATCTCTCTGCTGAATGTCAGACTAGAATAATAGGAAAGAAAAATGCATATTAAAATCCACGAAAGACACTAATTTGCTATTTTAAAATACACCAGCAAGAATCTGGCTGCTTCTGCCGTTTAAAGCATTTACAGAGATCTTATTTTATCTTCTCTTAAAGATGTGTTACAATTGTTGCTACAATTCTGCTTTGTGATTTTCTCTCAATAAAATAAAAAAAAATATTGTTTTTGTAAGAGAGCAATGGGATATTATTTTATAGTGTGTTTTTATGAAAAAAGTACTAATAGGATATATATTATATATAAACACTGAGGAGAAAACTATCCATATTCAGAATTTCAGGTGTCATAAGTTAAATTTGAAGAATCAGAGGCAAACATCTTTTAAGTACTAGAGATACAATTGTTTTACAATTCTTAGCTTGGCTGGAAGTCTGTCAGATCCAGGAAAAGAGCCCATCTGTCATACACTGCAATCCAGAGTTTAAACATAAACATTCTTTTCTCTCCCATTTGTCTTATTCATGCCCCTCCTGCACATGAATAAAGCAGGAGTCCTAGGAAACAAAAATATGTCATCAAGTAAGAAAAGGTTCTCTGCCAAGCTGAATTAAAAATGACAAGCAAATTTCATTCTAGGATCTGAGGTCTTGCTGAATAATAGGAATCATGAACTGTAGTAAATTAACACCAGTATCTAATATATTCCTTGTCACTGACTGAGCAAACTTTCTTTTGGGCATAAGCACTTTTTACCAGCCACTTTACCTGGGTGCATTCACAATCTTCTATGAAGCCATAATCTTCAGATCTCACAGTAGAATCATAGAATCTTCATGGTTGGAAAGGACCTTTGAGATCATCGAGTCCAACCAAACAACCTACAATCTCTGCCACTAGAGCATGCCCTGAAGTGCCACACCTAGACGTTTCTTAAACACCTCTAGGGATGGGGACTCAACCACCTCCCTGGCTGTTCCAGTGCCTGACCACTCTTTCAGTAAAGTCATTCTTCCCAATATCTAATCTAAACCTCCCCTGCTGCAGCTTCAGACCATTTCCTCTGCTCCTGTCATTATTCACCTGGGAGAAGAGGCCAACACCCACCTCTCTCCACCCTCCTTTCAGGTAGTTGTGGAGGGCAATGAGGTCTGCCATCAGCCTCCTCTTCTCCAAGCTAAACATGCCCAGCTCCCTCAGCCTCTCCTCATATGACCTGGTCTCCAGACCCCTCACCAGCCTGGTAGCTCGCCTCTGGACACGTTCCAGCACTTCTATGTCCCTCTTGTACAGAGGGGCCCAGAACTGAACACAGCACTCGAGGTGAGGCCTCACCAGTGCCGAGTACAGAGGCACCATCACTTCCCTGCTCCTACTGGCCAAGCTATTCCTGATACAAGCCAGAATGCTCTTGGCCTTCTTGGCCACCTGGGCACACTGCTGGCTCATGTTAAGCTGGCCGTCCACCAGCACCCCCAGGTCCTTTTCTGCTGGGCAGCTTTCCAGCCACTCTTCCCCAAGCCTGTAGCGTTGCTTGGGGTTGGTGTGACCAAAATGCAGGAGCCAGCACTTGGCCTTATTAAACCTCATACAGTTGGCCTTGGCCCATTGGTCCATCCTGTCCAGATCCCTCTGTAGAGCCTTCCTACCCTCAAGCAGATCAACTCTCTCACCTGGTTTGGTGTCATCTGCAAACTTACTGAGGGTGCACTCAATCCCCTCATCCAGATCATTGATAAAGATATTAAACAAAACTGGCCCCAAAACTGAGCCCTGAGGGACACCCCTGGTGACTGGCCACCAAGAGGATTTCACCCCATTAATCACAACTCTCTGGGCACGGCCATCCAGCCAGTTTTTAACCCAGCGAAGAGTACACTTGTCTATGCCATGATTCACCAGCTTCTCCAGGAGAATGCTGTGAGGGACGGTGTCAAAGGCCTTACCAAAGTCCAGATAGACAATGTCCACAGCCTTCCCCACATCCAGAAGGCAGGTCACATGGTCATAGAAAGAGATCAGGTTGGTTAAGCAGGACCTCCCCTTCCTAAACCCCTGCTGGCTGGCCCTGATCCCTTGGCTGCCCTGCACTTGCCGTGAGAGCTCACTCAAGATGATCCTCTCCATGATCTTTCCTGGTACCGAGGTCAGGCAATCACATTCAGAATTTTACTCTCAAAACCAATGAAAACATTTTGAAGTTTGTGATATAGCTGGCCTTTATTAATTTGAATTTAAAGACCTAGGTGTTCTTTTAACTTCATGAACACATCCTAAAGATATTTTTATTATTTTTGTTATTATTTTATTATTTATAATTTTATATTTTTTTGCTTGCATTTGAAAACCAAGAGAGAATTGTTTTCTAATAATATACACAATATTCTACGGTTACAAGAATTAATATTTAAAGAGTTTGTTTTACTATTACTTTTGAAAACAGCTACGCTAAACATAGAAATATTCCAGACGTGTTCTCTTGTTTATTTGAATGGAGAAAGACATCCCAGGGGAAGGGAAGGGAAGGGAAGGGAAGGGAAGGGAAGGGAAGGGAAGGGAAGGGAAGGGAAGGGAAGGGAAGGGAAGGGAAGGGAAGGGAAGGGAAGGGAAGGGAAGGGAAGAAGGCAAAGAAATCATAACAGACAAGACTACAAGTTGGCTTTGAGTTAGATCTTTTTGGGGGATATCTGTAAAGCTAACAGAAAATTCAGAGCAAGGAGGTGCTTGCTTGAAAAAAAAATGCAAAAAGAAAGGCACAGTACCATCACATTCAAAGGTGTAGGGAAGATGACCAGCAGGAGGTATGGCCACCTGGGAGAAGAAGGAGCATTACATTATCATTATGGTAAGCACAGGGACAAAAGGAGAGTGTTGTCTGCTCTATAAAGTGCCATGCTCTAGCTCACCCCATCAAGCAGTAGTTACTAACAGGACATTGCAACCTGGCACCACGAGGACCACCATTCAGATCCTCCTGAAGCCCTTGGGTGCTAGCATTTCTCTCAGCCTGCTCCTATTTCGTTTATCATCTCTAAATCCACATAACTTCTGAAATGTACAGAATCTTCTTTCATTCTTCTCTGATTTGCACCTAATTTCTCTTTATTTTTATTAACTTTAAAATTCACATGCTATTTAAGCAGCCCTGCAACGATCAGTAACGTCTGCAAGATGGGTTTCTCCATGGTACCTTCATTAACCTTCCACAGAATTCAAGCCCCTCAGTCACTTATACAGTATAATTAGTTTATCTTCTATGCAAGTATCATCTGTCTTTGGCTTAAATATGTGCTAGCTTTTACTTTTTGCTACACTGAATGAATATTTACCTTGCTCGTAACTGGTTTTGTAAGTGTGCACACTGAATCTTTTTTAAAAACTTAAATTTTTCATAACTTGAGCTGTCAAATGTTAATTACAAACATTTGTTATAAAATTTGCTGAGATTTGCTGTAAAATAGGAAAAAGAGTGCTATTATATACTGCCAGAAGTAGTCATCATAAGACATATCCATAAGTGTGTATAAAAACAAATAAATAAAATGAAATACATACTTATGTGCACAAGTATATATACAAAGTATAACACCAACTAGCACAGGCAACAAAATTAACTTCTAGAGCACCTAAACTGGACTGACTCTATGGTTAACAAAGTCTAGTGGTAGAAAACACAAAATTAAAACACCAATACTGGATAATATATTGCAAAACTTTATTAGCTCCTTCATTTCCCAGTAGAGCAGTACTAACCATAACGATTATTGCCTTGAGTATTTCAATAACCTTGTATTCTGCCCAAGAATGGTACTACGGTAAAACAAAATGCTGCTGCAGAAGCTGGGTAAAACATCCAAGCAAAGTTAGGGGCTCAACACCCAGCACTGGGCACACACAGCGGCAGGTCAGATGCTGCACTAAATCGCTACACTTCCACCAGTGCCCACGCACTGAATATCTGGTGATACACAGTCAGAGGTTAAAAATACAAGTCTTTAATGTTCCTGCATAAATTAGCAAATACCAGAGATGTGGGCTTTGTGGGAGGGAGCAGGACCCACGTAGAATTAACTCACACTTTGAACATTACCTCTCTCTGGCATCGAGCGGTCTCTTTCAGGCTGGTTAGGGATAAATAGGTGTTGCAATTCAAAGTCCCTTGCAAGGATAATTAGCCTCACAAATAAATCTATACTAATTTTAGTCAGCTAACCATATGACAGAGCTTAATAACAGAGGAGATTTCAATGCAGTGCAGTTTTATAAGGATTTTGAATGTGCTTTAGCAAGAATCAGGTTTTAGCCGTTAGGGAAAAAAAAGGTTGAAAAATCAGTGGCCATTTTTGTTATCTTTAGAACACAAAAGCCTGGAATTCTTCAAAGAGAGACCATTACACCAACCTGAAATAAAGTAATTCGTGAATTTTAGGGATGAGATTATTTGATTAGTGACAGGCGATCTGAGAAAACTGCAGCAATTCATTGTGCAACTGGAAGCTCAAGACAGTATGCCCTTGTTTTAGGGCCTTATATCCATCACCCTCTATATCCCAACAGAGAGTAAAACCTGGAGCTGTACAAAAGGGACATTGGAAGGATTAAAAAAATATCTATCTCTTTTTCCCCAGAAAAGCTCTGTGATAGACATGGTGAAGTACTTAGCCAGCTCTGCTTGCTATAAAGCATTCTAAGATAAGGAAGAAGTACTTTAAGAAGCGCTTTTGCAGTAAAAAATTTGTCTGTTCAAAAGTATGGGGGCATTTTTTCCTAAAAGATTTGAACCTTTCAGCCATTTAGTACTTAAAAATTTCACTGTCTTCTCTTAGATGTCTCTTAACAAGGACCTAGAGAAGTCAAGACATAATAGGAACTTGTTAGGGATTAAATGAATGTCCAGGCAGGGAATAGAACAGAGTAAGAATAGGGACCTGAAGAAAAAAAAAAAAGCCAATAGAGGGAGAAAAAGAAGAAAATACAAAAATACGGAAAACCATCAAATCATCATAAGAGGATTGCAAAATGCTGCCAACTGTCTAGACAGATATGGAAATATGTGATGAAATATTTTTTTCTTTTGTAGAATTTTAATTTTTCAAATACAACAAATTTAAATTCATGTAAGTGATAAAAACCAAAACTATTACATCAGAAAGGAGAAGTATCATGCAGGATAGAAAGAATTTCCTGTGGACTTTATCGGTTATAAGAAATAATACAGAAAAAGTGAATATTGCAAATGCACTTTCCCTTTTTCCTTAAACTCATATTAGCATAGGATTTTTTTTTCCTGGTCAGCTAATCATCCCTGATCTTGTGCAAAGCATTTGACACTGTCCAGCATGACATCCTTGTCTCTAAATTGGAAAGCCATAGATTTGATGGATGCACCACTTGGTGGATAAGGATTGACTTAAAGAGTTGTGGTCAATGAGTGGTGTTCCTCAGGGGTCAGTACTGGGACCGATGCTGTTTAACATCTTTGTTGGTGACATGGACAGTGGGATTGAGCGCACCCTCAGCAAGTTTGCTGATGACACCAAGCCATGTCGTGAAGTCGACACGCTGGAGGGAAGGGATGCCATCCAGAGGGACCTGGACAGGCTTGAGATGTGGGCCTGTGTGAATTCATGAAGTTCAAAAAGGCCAAGTGCAAGGTCCTGCAACTGGGTCAGGGCAATCCCAAGCACAAATGCAGACTGGGCGTGGAGGGGATGGAGAGCAGCCCTGAAGAGAAAGCCTTGGCAGTGTTGATTGATTAGAAGCTCAACATGAGCCAGCAATGTGAGCTTGCAACCCAGATGGCCAACCATATCCTCGTCTGCCTCCAAGGAAACGTGGTGAGTAGGTAGAGGGATGTGATTCTGCCCCTCTACTCCACTCTGGTGAGACCTCACCTGGAGTACTGCATCCAGCTCTGGAGTCCTCAGAGCAAGAAGGACGTGGACCTGTTGGAGAGGGTCCAGAGGAGGGCCACAAAAATGGTCAGGGGGCTGGAGCACCTCTCCTGTGAGGACAGGTAGAGGGACTTGTTCATGCTGAAGAAGAGAAGGTTCAGGAGAGACCTCATATCAGCCTTCTGGTACCTAAAGGGGGCCTACAGGAAAGACGGGGAGGGACTTTATCAGAAAGTACAGCAGCAGGACAAGGGGTAACATTTTTAAACTGAAAGTGGGTAGATTTACAGTAGATATTAGGAAGAAATTCTTTACTGTGAGGGTGGTGAGACACTGGAACAGGTTGCCTAGAGAAGCTGTGGCTGCCCCATCTCTGGAGGTGTTCAAGACCAGATTAGATGGGGATTTGAGCAACCTGGTCTAGTGGGAGGTGTCCCTGTTGGGGACTAGATGATCGTTAAGGGGAGGTTCCCTGTTGGAACTAGGTGATCTTTAAGGTCTCTTACAGCCCAAACCATTCTATGATTCTATGATTCCATGATTCTATGATTATATGATTCTCATGTAAGGAAAGACGTTTATTTTATTAATATCCTTTACTGCACTTAAATAATGTTTCTGATACTTTCTCCTGCCAAAAAAAAAAAAAAAAAAAAGAAAAGAATATTCCAATGTAAGCATATAAAATACAGAATTTAATTGTATTAAAAAGATTGGGAATTTAAATAACTGTATGTAAGACACGTATGTGAAGCACATTCAGTGTGTTTATTCAGACCGCTTAGTTAGCTATTGAGTATCAATGGCAAAGTTTCTCTGCTATCTTTCGCAATAGCTGTCATGCTTGCTATCTTTGAGAAAAAGTGTTTCTTCTAACCCAAAAATTATTATAAAACTCAAGTTATGTTCAATTTAACATTCTTATAATAAAATCAAAATCAGCATAGAATTCCTTTGATCATTTAGCCATTTTCTTGAAAATAGACTTTGTAGATGATTTTGTCTCCTGTAAACTATCCATCCTTGTAAGCAAACAGAAAATACAAGGGAACATATGGCAAAATGGCAAAAGCAATCTAGAGGAGGGATGGATGGATGTTGAAAGAGGCAGATGCCTAATCTTGTAAGCCTAATTTTCCCCCTCCTTATTTCACTATAGTTGTATTAGGTTGCCATATTAATGCACACTTACTATTTTTAACTAAATATCTTACCCAAGTAATTGCACCTATGAAGATATGATCGCCTTCACCAGGAGCCTGCCTCTCCAATTTTAATTTTAAGAGCGAATATCATTGTACATTGGGCAAATTTTGCTGTAACTCACTGAAATGTAACTAACAAAAAACAGAGCTCTAAAAAACTTAAAACATCTATCGGAATGGAGATTGGTGTTCATCTCGCAACAGATGTAATAAAACCCGCTACCAGGTTCATACAGGGCAGTATGAGAACGACACTCTGCATCTGTACTGTGATTCTGTACAGCAGAGAGAAAGTACAAGGAAACGTCACATAATCTTTCATTTCCTTAGGCTATGGACTTTCACACTTGCTTCTCAAAATGACAGAAATTAATTAAACTTATAAACTTACAAACTTACAATGTAATTGATAGATATCTGGTCAGTGGAGCATATGATATGGTAGGTGACCTCTTTTGGGTGTGCACACAGGGTGCTCACACATTTCTCTAAGCACACACACCTTTCTGTCTCTTCACATTTTCCAAACTGCAGCTAAGACACTTTCCCAAAGAAAATGCTGTCAAAATGCAGCAGGATACTGCAAACCAGCACTTTCAGCGGAGGCTGTTTCATCACAAAATTCCAAACTAGTGCTCATAAACAACCCCGTAATTGTTCGCGGCATGTCAACGAGCAAAGGCTTTGATAATTTTATTTTGGCAGCAAACAATAGTGAGGAATTAAGTTCATAAAACTTGACTTAATTGTGGATAAAACCCTGGCATACAATTCTGCTACATTTCAGAAGCCAATTAAAGTGTTTACAGATTAGTCAACATCTATCCATCCAATTCACATCATCAGTATGCAGTCTGCAATGGAAATGCTAAATAGAAATAAACAAATGCCTGTAATTTATAGTTGTAGAAAGTTGTCATCTGCTTCCCTTAGCTTACTGGTCTGTCAGGATTTCTTTTCTAAACTGTCATACTCAAGAAAGTTTACATATTGCCTTAGAATTTGTGTAGTCAAATATTTCTGTAAACATTATATTCTTGCAAAGGCTGGAATGTCATTAGATAATGACATTCTCATACTTGGCCCATATTTACAATTCAAATTAGGTCTTTTTTAAATCTTTTTTGAAATTCTGAAGTGATCTGATAAAAATGCTTTTTGCCTGATCAATAATGAACAGCATTCAAAAGGTCAGCTAGGCCTTTCTGTTCACAACAAAAAAGCAACAACTTGTTCAGCAAAATTTAAAGTCCAGAAATATAAAATCACTAATAGGAAGGCAATTGTCTGGAAAAAACACTTACTTTGCCTTATAACTGTAGTATTTGCTGGCACAAGATAAATTCTTAAGAATATTATATAGTTCATAAAAGGATATTTTTAAAGTTGATTCACATAAACTACTTTATAAAAATTTTAATTTACTCATTTAAATTTAAAATTACAATTTTTAAATAAAATATTTTTTAGTTGTATCGGGTATTCATACAGCTATCTTAAACAGTGATTAGTTTATATATTCAAGAGGAATAACATTATTTCATTTCAGGATATAAAACTATTACTAATAGAAAATTTCTCTAATAATCATATCATGATGTCCAACTTCAGCCTTGGAGACAGGACAGTAGTGTACCAGAATATAGTTGGTTTGGTCAGGGGTTTCTTATCATGGTCCTGAGACAATATCTTGTGAAAGCCAAATTATGGCAAAATAAAAACAGCAGACCAGTTTTGCTCATGTTGTGGGGGAAAAGTATTTTTTGTTGCATAAGACAATTATAAAAATAATTCGGTTTAAGTTTCTTGACCTACACTTTGACCTCTAGCAGTATGTTTAAACACAAGGAAAAATCCCACCCTGCAGAGCATAAAGACTTCATTGTTTGTTCTTATGAAGGTAAAAGTTGTTCTGCCCTAAGAACATCTTATAATCAAATAATGTGAGGATTCATTAAAAGGTTTAGCTTACATCTTCACTTTGTATTGAACTAAAAACCCACTCTCATATACTATAGGCTGCTGTTTGTAAGAAAGTGGGGAAAAAAAAGAAAGGAAGGAAACTGCATAGAAAAGCAAAACATTAGATGTTTATCAAGGCTTTTCTGTGTGGAAAACAGAGGATATTCCATAGATGGCTTCTAAAGAAGACCAAGAGGACATGCCTTCTCTTTTTATGAATACATGTTTCCACAGGAGAAGCAGCTACACTCAGGGATGTGACATGGTAACTTCATCTTCCCTACGCAAAGACACCATGGATGTGACAGAGACACTTGGGTGTCCTGGGTGCCCTCTCCTCCCACACCAACCATGCCTCAATTCCAGTACCAACAACATCATGAGTTTTCAACTTTTCACACTCGCTGCTGTAGAAAGCTGACACTTCCCTGGAGCTGGAAAGAAGGAGACTGCACCAGGGCAGCCACAGCAAAACCAGCAGGCTGGAGGGCTCACAGGGAAGGGAGGAGTTGATGTTTTGCCTGTCCAACAACAGAAACTCAGCTGTTTCCTCTGCAGGGAATGACAATCACTCACCTGTTGCCTTGATCCACTTCCTACAAATAAACAGGTTATTCATTAGGTCCAGTGGAAAACTGGATCCAGTTTAAAAATTAACTGATGAGTTACTTGGAGAACCAAAACGAACAGGGCTCATTTACAGGCCAGCCTTCCTGCACATCCCATGGAATTTGTCTTGCCTCATCTACGTTTCAGTTCTCTATTATTTCCTAAAAATAAGGTGCTTCCTGCGTTTGCGATCTGAGATCTCTAGGGCAAAGTTCCTGTTTCACTCTAGGATTGTGAAGCATCCTACATACGGAGGCTCTTTCCTGCCTGGGGGCTATTGGGGTCACCATGAAACAAAAAGCAGTGGAGAGCAGAGGATGGCTTTGTGGAACTTAATAAACAGCATTTGCAGGCTGTCTGGATTGAACTTTTGGCATATCTGGGAACCCTGTAGGGACCTCATAATTTGTTTCTGCTGACTAACTGATGCAAGTGCAGCTTGTTAACTTCACCCTGGATATTAAGAAGATAAGTAGGCTTGCTTCAGCAGAGAGAAGCAGTAGAAAGCAGATGAAAAAGAGATCTGTCCAGAGCAACAAGCTATCACAAAATTAATTTAGCAACAGAAACAAGCAATTCCTCCACAGCCTCAGTCTCTTCAGCTTCCTCACATTAATTTTGTAGATTGTAAGAAAAATAAGTTATAATGCATCCCTGCTGCAGGCACAAAGCTCAGTGAGGATGAGAAAGAAGTGCAATTTCATTTTTCCCATTCTGTGGTTATAGTGGTGAACGAAATCAGATATCTCATTTCATGTCTAATTTACGAGAGCCAGCTCCAATCATTATTACTTTGTCTATAGTGAGAATGACATCACTGTAAGTTCCTGTTTTTTCTGGCTAGTCAACCTTGTTTCTGAGAAACATCCATCCCACCCGCAATCAGGTCTTCTTAGGGACAAAACCTGCCTCACAAATGAAACGACCGAGAGTTGAAAAAACCTAGGTATACATCCACATGCTGTCAGATATTGCTGTGGGGCAAAATTAAATACATAAAACTACCAGATTGGATTAATGAATTACATTAAGAACACCAATGCTTGAAACTGAGAAATGAATGCGAGATCTGCTCCCGCTGTCTTCATGCACTAAAAAAGAAAGACAGCAAACAACAAATGTTATTCAGTAGTCAGATGAAAAATATGCCAAGTCAATAAAGATTGATCGACATGCTCAGGTTCAAAATCCTCCTTTGTTGGTTAGCCTCTGGCCCAAACACTTTGTATTTCTGCAAAAGTAAAAAGGTTCAGCAGCCACAGAAGCAGAAACATACCAGCTGGAACTTGGCAGACAGTTAATTCCTGTGACTCAGTGTGTCTGGCACTGGGTGTCAAATGTAAGGGAGCGGGGGGGAGAAGAGGGTGTTTTTTCTGGCATTTCTAACCAACCAGACTCACTCACAAGCCTTGTGTCATTCAAGATGTCAGTATAATATATCACAAATATAATGAAATATGCACTGAAGTGTAGAGATCCTTATGACATATTATTCTTTACCTTAATGCAGAGAATACCATGCTATCAGCTAGGGTAATTTTTTCTGTTTCTATATATGCTTGGTCATCAAAGAGATAGCTGTAGTTAACAGATCAGCTGGCATAATTGAGATCCAGAGCTAATGATATTAATAAGACGAATGGGAGAATTCACGCCTTGCAGTGACTGCTTCTGACTACTTGCTCAGGCAAAGGCCAATGAGACTTTTTCTTTTTCCATTCATAATGCAAAGGTTGTCTTCACTACTATGACTTCAGTGGTTATGAGCTGGGATACCCTTGCTGAAATCAGTGATGGCAGGATTTACAATAGTAAGTGATTTGTTCTTAGTTTTAAATGAAAGATTAGGTTTTGAAACACAGGATCTCCCATGTCATGAAAGCAAGACTCAATCTTCTCCCGTCTCTCTCCGAAATATAAGGTATCTCTGCTGAACCCCAACTGAAGATCCCCTCAAACCATTAATACTATACTTGCTTCATTACATTTATCCACCTAATAAGCAATATTAATCTGGAGATTGAACGGCTGATATGAAAATAATCCACACAGCATCTTCATTTGCTAGCATATCAGTGATCCTTCACAAATTATATAGCCGTAGCTAGCTCATCCAAAACTAGTCAGAAAGAAGGAAAATGATGATGGATAAAATGTCTTTGCAAGACGTACCTCACCTGCAATTATTACACCAGATCTTTTGCAGCTATAAGCTAGCAAAATGCCTAAATTCAGCAGAGCTCTATCCCTATTGACTCTGCTATTACAGATCTGTTACACTTGACTGGTGGAACAAAGTGTCAGGATAAGACCACTTAAGGCTAATTATTTTGCAGCAGCACTGTTTTAATAGTTCCCATTTTCCCACATGTTTAACCCTCTCCTGCTGAGACTGGGTTTCAGGAGTTTGGAGTGGGAGCGTTTGCAGGAGCTTCCCACACCCAGAAGGGTTTGGCTGACGTACCAGCCCTCAGAAGCCAATTTATATAGCAGGAAATGTGTTACTGCCTTAAACTGTGTGGGGGCCCTCACTGAGCACAAGATGGACTCTCTTTAATTGAACGGTGCACTCCTGAACGACAACGTCATGTCCCTGTCTTGCCCACTTCAGCTAGAGAGGTCAAATATTTTCTCCATCACTGCTTAGAGAACTGCCATTAGAGTTGCTAACAAGCTAAGTGTCAAGGATATTTGAATAGAGTGTCCAACTCACCAGACATCTGTCAGCAATAAAGGTGTGACTAAGTCAAATCAAGTTGAAAAAAACCCAGTTTTTTAGAATATCAACTATTTACTAACTTGACCAGCATCATTATATCTCATCAGTTGTAACCCTCAGCTGGTTGAAAAATGTTGCAGAATATATGTAGCCCAAAGAAAAAATATTTAATAATATATTAATAATATTTTTCCCCATCTGGGTACCTCTAAACCAATAGAGAAGGGGATAACTTTGGATACTGCCTTATGCTATTTCTGGTTTTCTAAATTGCAGACATAAAATAAATTATTCTAAAATTTTAGCAGATATTGTACACTTACTCAGTTAGATTTTGAAAAGATTAATCCCACTGTCTTCCTTTTGTAAAGTTACTTTGTTTTCCCTATGTTAATTTACCCCTGTAACCCAAATATCTCAAATACATGATCCCAGAATAACCCTACAGTCTACATTATAATGGCAGAATATCATTTTTGTGATTATTACTGACTACCGCAGTGGCTATTTAGTGACAATTTTGTCCTCACTGTAACAAAATTAAACTTGTTCATATGCACATGTGTTTTGCTATAGCTTCCAAAAAGTAGCAGTATTCTTACATAAATTTAGTGACCTCATGCAGCATGTTAGCATCTTCTTCTTATAACGATTGAATGTCAGTAAACAGTTGGAAAGTACTATCTATAAGAATTCCATACTTTGAAGTTTTATGGAAAAGTTAAAGCTTTCATATGAGACAGTGGCAATGAAATATCTTCATTTTTTAAGAAGTCCCAGGTAGAAAACTGAAATCATAGAGTATTAGTAACTTTCAAATCATGTTAGTGCTAAAGTTGACGTATCTAATTAGTGTGTTATATCATCAGTCAAATAGGAAAAGCAGGTTTTTTGCTACTTTCACTCCTGTATAAAGAGGATATAAAATCAATAATGTTAGTGGTGTGCATTAAAATCACACTAGTCATCAACACACGTGCCTATGGGTCTAAACAGAAGACACTTTTTTCCATTCATTTAGAGAGGAGCATGCAAAAAACTTTGCTATATACACGAGGTGCAAGAACCAGTCCTTCATTCAGGATAGAGCCTCTATAAGCTCAGAATTTACCTCCCTCAAAAGGCTGAAGAAGACATGGGAACGCCACCACACGATACCCCGCACTAAGTTATAGCAGAGATCACTCACACATGACGCCTTACCTGTGTGGATGTACAGACCTTCTCCTTGCCCTGCAGTTTCCATTATGTGGAAACTAGAAGGGAATATGTCAGGCTACAGTCTTTTAGAAATAAGCTGTGTTGTCCTTCTCCCCCTCAAAATCCTTAACAACAGCTTTGCCCTATTTAACAAGATGTCAAAGCTACCTCAACGTAGGGAGGAGTGCGTACGCTCTTCCCAGACAGCATGAGCTGGGCAGTAATGGGTGACAAGAGTGATAGAGTTGACTGAATAATTTTTAATATTCTGGAAATATGTGAAGTACAGCTTGCTTTATAGTCATGCTTTTTAGTGTGCCTTTAGCTGTTTACGAAAATATTCACAAATCCTTCAGGTCTTATGAATTATGTCATAAATTATTATCTCTCCAACAGCTTACAATAAAAGTACAATATTCATTATTTACCATTCATCTTCAGATTAAAATGTTATAATCATCTAGTTCTGGGATACAAACAGTGTCACATGAGGTAGCAAATCTGCAGTTAACTATTCCAGGCAGCATATGTTTGAAATGAGCAATTTAAGGACAATTTATAAGGCTGAAATGCAATGTATACTTCATAGTGCTAAATGGATGTAGATTAAATAGATCCAAAATAGTTTATGAATTGCTTTTCATATCTAACAACATTACCAGAATTGTTATTTTAAGGCCATGAATGAGATTATGCATAGTTCATACTGATATCTTAAAGAGCAAGCTGGATGCCCTAAGTAGATATGCTGGTTTGTGGGGAGAAAGAGGTTCTTTCCACTGCCACCAAGTGCATCAATTCCCAAAATGGCACAAGGAGTCATCCTGAGAAATACTGCTGGGAATGAGAAATGGAACAAGACCTGGGCACAGGTGCATGTGAACTGCACCTAGGGGTAAGGGATGAGCAATTTTGGGATGGCTCCAGGCATGGAGCATGTACAAGAAAAGCAGGGGTTATCTGCGTCCACCAGAAGTGGTGACATTGGCCCTCAGTCCCAGCAAACAGCCTCTGAGCTGGTGGCAGTGTCACCCTGGGCGAGGAGCACCTTCCTGCCAGTGGGAATATGGGGATGGGGGGGAATTGCTTGTAGGGGAACAACCCGCCGTTGTCAGGCCTGGGATGGGCACCAGGCAGAGCTTACCTTGTCCATGCTGAGCACCAGGAAGAGCCCACATTGCCTGCATCCTCTGAAATATCACTAATAATTCAGCTGTTTTGGAGGTTCCTCAGCGGCACGATTTTTATGAAGTAACACTGCTGCAATATTTCAGAATTCATTTATTTATTTTGTCTCTTCACAGAAGAAATCTCTGTGATGTACTTCCCAAATGGAAATGGCTGTCAGGAATTCAGGATTTGTGCGTGGCTCCTCTGTTAATGTTGTGATATAAAAACTACATACATACCCAAATTTCAAGTACCCTATGTATTTTGTGCGTCTTTAGATTTTCAGTTCGGAAATGTAGAAAATAAATATCCTACAGTCTAAATAATGAATATTTGCTTCTTTGAAGTTTATAATACTCCTTTTTTTTCCCCTTAAGTTCAATTTGAACTTTATGTGGGGGGAAAAAAAAAATCTCTTTACACAGAAAATCCTGAAACTTGATTAACAAATAGCTATATATACCTTCCATTCAATCATTTTATATTTGAGTAAGATAATGCTTAAGTCATGTTGCTTCCAAAACTAAGATGACAATGTCTGTAACTAATTGCAAAAATCCTTTTTTTTTTTTTCTTCTTTTTTTCCCCCCCTTTAAAATCTTGATTTTGCATTTATAACTTATCGCTGTTGGGAACTTTAGTTCCTTAACCCTTTACACAAGCTGACTTCCACATTACATGCATTCTTATGTTCTTAAACATATATTCACTACCTCTACAAATTGTGTGGTTCCTTACCTTAATTGAAGTTATCTATGCCCAGTTCACACCGTAGTTCAGAATTCAAGTGAATGGTGCCAGTTCCAACAAGTGGTACGGAATGGCTAGAGACAGCAAACTCTCTGCTTCCCCTAACTAGGGAAACTACAGTGCTGGTTCAGGACCCTTAGAGCACCAAGCACAAGTAGCCATCATGACATTAAATATCCTCACAGGGGACCTGAAAAGGGTTTGCATAGTATGTTTTGAGAAAATATGGTATAAATGACGCTGATACTGATATTTAGGTGTATAATATAATATAACATAAAGGAAGAAGTTATAATTCCTGCTTCTCTTACATGACTCCTTTGACCTTTGTTCCTTAGCTATAGCACAGGCTTGAATGCTATTGCTCGTGGCTGAGGTCTGACTGACTGGTTGTAAAGCAATGGGAGTGTGCTATCATGCAGAATAAATTCTCCAGAATATGAGAAAACTAATATTTTCCTTTTTGTTTTTCATAAATCTCATGAATGTCTCACAAGGAGCAGCAAGGACACAGGGTCATATGCACAAGCTTTAAGCATCCTTGACTTCATTTAAGTTTTCTAACTGTGGTAAGCGTTGACTATGAAACAATTTTAGCATAAAGTAAATATTAATAAGCTATTAGAGTTATTGTTGCAAATTAAGTATGTTATCAGGGAGAGATTTTAGCAAATAGTAGTCCAAAACTGTTAATTCTCAAACATGTCTCCAAAAATCTATGTTTTTTAACTAACACTATATACTAAACTATTGATTTTATATTAATTGTGTAGAGAAAAAAAAATTGTAATGAAAATAAGTACTTTCATACACATATATATATATTTATAGATGGGTATTTATTTATATATGGATATTTAACACAAAACCAGAGAAGCTTTCTGAAATGTAAAAGTCTAATATTGTACTTCTTATAAATATTCACCACTGTTAAGAACTGATTTACTATCTTCTTTTCCTCCTCTCTTAAAGAGATATAAGATGAGTGATACCATTCTTGCAATCTAGACAAGCTCTTCCAAAATTACCACTTGGACTTTACCATGAGTTTCCAGAAGTCTTAGTGAGATAAGGACAGAATTCTAGACGTATTTAAAAAACACCTCCATCCCTTTCATCAGTTGTCTAGGGTTTCATTTTAAGAATAACAGCTTTTTTTTATCATTAAGTAAATTAAGATAAAGAATTAATTGAACATGAAAGAAATAAAATTTGTACCTTTGTGTAATTTCCCACAGATCTGGAATCATTATTTTCCTATGGGTCTTTTCAAACAGGTAATTGTACATCTCCCATAGAATAGACTGGTAAAAATACATTATCTTCATAATGGAATATAATTTATTTGAAAAAGCTTAATCCAGTTCATGTTTAGCTTGTTACGGGTATAAAAAGCTCAGATTTCTGCAGATATATTCCTTAAATAATGACCTTCTCTTGTCGTTTTTACAGCTCAGTGCTAAGGGCCAGAATTATTGAGTAATTTTACATTTGCTCAGATATAGGCACTTTCCAAAGAAAATTTTGTAAAAGCTAACCAAGGAAATTTCACACAATAGAGTGCCTTTTCAAAATAATACCCAGATTGCCTAGGCAATTCTTCCCTGTCATTTCTGCAAGTTAAGGCATGGTTAAATGGGTCACAGCTCCTTTTACCAAGTGGAGTAAAAATCCTGTAGGAGCTGGATGGGATTTGGGCAGGTTACAGCTTTCTAGAGTCTCTCCTGTCACAAATATGGAGAGTAAGGTAATTTAATATTCTGACAGATGTGAAGCTTAACAGAATCATGGAAAGGTTTGGGTTGAAAGGGACCTTAAAGATCATCTAGTTCCAACGCCCCTGCCATGAGCAAGGACACCTTGCACTAGACCAGGTTAACAGACTGGTCTTTTACACCACTGTGAAAATACGTCCTGAAAACCAGCAGGTTTTACCAAATACGAGCAAGATGAAAGTGCAAGATGTCAGGGAGCAGTGCGGGCCAGACACTTGGTGAGGGAGTGCCAGGCCAGCATCACAGCAAGGGTGACAGTGCATTTCTCGTAATATATAATTTTGTCAGGTGAGAAACCATAAGGAGGATGATTTTTCCTTTGAATGGTCACTCTACCACCTTCATTAAGAGTCTTGGACTTTATAGCTTTCCTGCCATTTATACATATATATATTTCATATATATACATATATGAAATATATATATAATACTTCCTTAATTAACAGTCTTGGACTTTTTAGATTTCCTGTCATTTTGTAATTTATATATATTTAATATATTATATATATTAAATATATATATAATACCTCCTTAATTAA
Source organism: Rissa tridactyla (assembly GCF_028500815.1). Taxonomy (NCBI): domain Eukaryota; kingdom Metazoa; phylum Chordata; class Aves; order Charadriiformes; family Laridae; genus Rissa; species Rissa tridactyla. The sequence goes on from NC_071497.1 coordinate 7,437,318, forward strand.
CATTCATGGACTTTGTAGCTTTCCTGACATTAATATATATATAAAATTCATTTCCCAAGAGGAGGTGAGTCTGCTGGGTGTGTCACCACTTCTCTGCCTCAAACCAGTATCCCATGACTGGAAAGCCCTGCGTGACTGTCCATGTGCCTTGGACTAGTTTGTTTGTTTTTTTTTAAAAAAAAAAGTCCTTCCCAATACAGAAATAGTTTTTAAATATAACTTCAAAGGACTTGATACGCAAGAGCACTTAAAAAATGCTGCTGACTGCAGGGTAGTATAGCATTATCTCAGCTACTTTTAAACTAACTGATTTAGGCACTAGTAGTAGTAACTATGGTGCAACAGAACTTAGTACCATGCTACAGTAATTATTCCTAATAAGAATTAGATGCACGCATTTTCACACATCAGGAAAATATTATCCCAATATTTTCAGTTTTCACATATGTTTTTTAAGGTAAAATAAATACCATTAAGCTAATTTACACATACAGTCTAATTTCCCTTGCTGCCTTCCTTGCTGAATATTTTTTTCCCCAAAACTACTAGAACTAGATTCAGGAAATCATATTTCACTGTTATAAAATAAAAAGTTCAGTGGAAAGAAATTAAATTGCTGATCAGCATACCCGTAAATAAGAATGGGTAGGAAACACAAAAGACTTGCGAATTATGGTAAATTATATGGCAGGAGTTATAGTCTTGATCCTCACTGCTCTGGAATAACAACTACCTCTGTCTTTCCAGTAGTATCTCAGTATCGTTGTTGTCTCTAATCTCTATTTCATGAGGTATAAAGCTTTCATTCTATTTCTTTTAGTGTATGACAAATGTCAAGGTGAATGCCAGTCTACCAGAAATTCTGTCCATCGAGGGTTTTTTCTAGATATCTGGCAATATCTGGCTGATTTAGAATTGAATAGGACAGCATAAGGTGTATTATAAATTAATATATAGTCACATCTAAAATTACACAGGAGATATGTATGAGGTGCGTTTTCAAGTGATAGAGATAGAAATTACTGAGATTACCTATCAGAAACGATACCTGCATATGTGCATGTGGTTGTGTGTTTTGTTTGTCTGTAGGGATTTGAAAGCACTGTTTCTCAAAAGGCTTACAAGGTGCAGCTGCTTTCATTTATTAATTCTGCCACTTTTAGCCACACCTAAGAGTGTGTTACTCTATCCTTTGGCTTCAGTGTGGCTGAACTTGGAACCTTGAGGCACTCCCTAAGTGTAAATGAGCACCCAAATTTCATGGCCGCACCTGGGTGTCAACCTGCTCAAAGCCAGGTGGACACTTCTGCAGACGCAAGAAGTTCAGTGGGGTATGTCCACTGCTCTTGATAACATGGACACTAAAAGGTATTTTATTTGGCATTTTTTAAATATGCAGTTTCACAGAACATTTACAAAAACATATGGCACCATGAAAAAGCAAGTCAGTAGAAAAGGCACAGCGTGGAACAGGTTCAACCTGAATCCAGTTCGTGCTCAACTTGTTAACTTCCATGAATATAGCTTTAGAGACGCTTTTACTGATGATTTTGACAATGTCACAATGAACAAGCCGAAAATACACTTTCTGCACTGGGGAAGGGGCACAAGTAAAATGACTGTAATTTGAAAAAAAAAAAAAAATCTCTGTGGAGTAACTGGTTTTTTAGAAATATGTGTGCTAAATAATATGAAAGGAGTAGCTCTGCAAATATATCTCCATAAATTCTTAATGTTTATGGACATTGGTTTAAACTTACAGGCTTATGTGGCACCATAGATGACCTCGATGGCAACTGTAAAGTGGAAAACTATCATGGACTGCAACAAGCATGGAAAAAAAATTTTTGTACAAGTTCTTGCAGACAGACAACTGGGGTGACGAGTACAAAATAAAAAGTATTATTAGAGTAAAGGGCTGCAGGTACTGGAAATGCCCCACACTAGGGATAAGTTCAACAGAAATGTGTATATGAAATGATCAAAGAAACACTCACACCTAGAAAAAATTGTGAAACATTTCAGATATTTTGAGATACCACTAAAATCTCTCAAGGTTATAAGTCCTGTTTGGAGATTTTTATTTATTTCTTAAACTAACTTAAGTTACAAACGACTTGGACTTCTAAGTAGAATGGCCAGGTTTTGGAAGGGTGTAGGAGTGTCTGGAGTACTGAGCAAGATGAAAACATCTAGATAGGAGACTCCCAGTTTCCAGATTTACAGCACCTTTGTGCTGTGAAAGAATCAATATATATGCTTGATATTATTAAAAATATTTATTCATGTGTTTCCAGCTAATAGTTAAAACTTCTGATGTGCTTGCAAGAAAATTTACTGAGAACTAGGTACACTGGACAATCGTGAGATACAAATAGCTATGCACAGAAACTTAAAATATTGCAATAACTCCCTATGCTGCCCAAAATTGCCCTTCCTACTTTCTTCAGATGTCTACTGTTTTGTAATGTTCAATACTGCACTTTAAATGTTTCTAGTTTTAGGCTTGACTCGTCTGCGATATCTTCTTTTTGGTTACCCCTATTGCGTTTTTGTAGCAATATTTTTTCCTACTCTTCCCTTCAGGCTGCAATGTATTACATTTCTTCTTTTTTTTTATGACAAGAATAATTCTCTACTCAAGGGTATTTTGAGGCTAAATTCATTAATATGTATGAGGGCTTCAAACTATAGTGATAAGCACCACTGAAACTGTATGTATGTGTGTGTGTATATATCTCTACATAAACACACATTTCCACGCATATATTTAAGTCAGTGTATTTATTGCTAACTGGTATATATAACTATGACATGAGTATATAAATACTTTGCATTTCCTCTGCATTGTTTTTTCCCACTTCTTGATTACGGAGATAACGTCTGTTATTCTGTCGACTGTACCATGTTCATTACTGTTATTAATAGGCTGCGTTGCTGAAGGCTATCTCTATGCAGAAATGCGAGAGCACTCCATAGGGTGGCTCATAGCCTTGATTCCCAAGACATTTCCACTAGCACCAGGGCTAGAGCTCATCATGGCTCTTCTTCAGCCTGCCCAACAACCCACCCAGTTTTGGGGTTTTGTGGGGTTTTTTTCCCATATTCACAAAGGTGTGAGGTGGCAGTGCATGTCTAGGGCTTATTTCAGTATGGGAAGTGCTGGACAGTTTATTATGGAAGAGCTAGGGGCTTTATATTTTTATATAGCTTATATGTCTCAGATGAGTTTGCACCTTGTTTTCCTAAGCATTATGCAAATACAGAAGTCACAAGACATTCACAGTCTAAACAGTAGGCAGAAAATGTGAAATATGTCTGAAGTTGTACTTTCTCCTTCATAGGCCTGACTAGGTTTTTGATAGATATCTTGATAGATATTAACTTTCAATACTCACTGTATTTTAGCTACTACTTCCTACAGTTTAGACCCTCATGCATGGCCTGGGATAGAGTGGGTATCCAGGGCACGATTTATCCCTGTGTTTGAGCTGAAGTGCATGCCTGTGCATGCAGAGGTCTCTGCCTGCCTGAAGTTCAGATGCCTGGGGCACTGTTGATTTTCACGTTTGCCTGGAGCCACGTGGCTGATAGACAAGAAGATCTTGGGGTTCACACCAACCTAGACTTCACCTCCTCTGGACTTTCTAGGCTTGATTTAAATACTGATTTCTAGCCCAGAGCTACAGAAATCTCGAGCAAGCTGAGCAGAGAAGTCCCTACTGATATCTGGGTCTGGTTGGGATTTGCAGGACAGAGATGCTCCGCTCACCATGGCTGCATCCAGGAGAGGGGGTGCAGGGATTTCTCGTAAATCCAATGTTGTGTGCTCAGTGCTTTAACTGGTTGTCAAGCTGGCTTCAGATCTGTAATTCCTCAGACAGACAGAAAAACACTTTTGCAGGTACCTACCCATATCTGACATAGCTCTGTGGTTTTCCTTGCAGAAACAGAGCCTAAGGAGTATGAATTACAACCTAGTTAACTGAAACAAACTTATTCTTTGTATCTGTACCCACACATCTCACCCTTGTTTCCTCCATGTAGCTTAGTACATGTGTAAATTTAGAATTTTGACACTTATTTAGAACTTTAATAGAGAATAATGGTAAAGCTAGGTTTTAAACAGATAAATATGCACATTTCAATCCTTGTTTTATAGCACTATAATTTATTATAATGGTTGAAAATAGTCTGTATGATAACATTACCAAGAATATTTTAATTACATGTCATAAATGTACCATTTGTTTTCAATCATATAAAAAGTAATGCACTCAGAAATGCTTTGCAAGGTAAGAGTCTCTTCTCCAATGATTTTTTTAAGTACAGTTATAAAATGAAGGCTGTTTATCTAGCAGCTTGCTTTAATCATTACACATTATACATCTAATGCATAAATTCAGGTCGGTGCATTAGCTGTCAAATGCAATGAAAAATTTTAATGTGAGATTTTGATGTTAAAAATCTGTATTATCATAAAAAGTAGTCTATTTATTAATAATTCAAAGGGCCAGATGGACCACATTGACTTTTGTGGCCCACCTGAGGATCTGGAGTCTAATCTAAATTCCCACCCAAGCAAGAAGCGAGTGAGATGACACATTAAGCCTGGCGATGCTGTGCACCTCCTGAAGTTCTGCAGTGACCTTTTTGAATGAACAAAGATCAGAGAAGCTGCTGGGAGAGCAGCTGTACTTTCTAGAGAAAGATTTTCATGACAGTGTATATGAAACCATGTTAAAGCTGGGAACCAGAGAATCCATCCAGTAGAAGACAAAAATAGATTCATTTCCATTTGTTATCTTACTACTTTTTCAGTTGCTGACTCATTAGCAGTTGAAAAAATCTCACTCTATTACATTTTTTGTGGGTGAACCAGATATCCGTATCTCCAGCTAAAGTAATAGCAGGAATGCTACGTTTAGAGAAGAAAGCCTGCTTCTGAATAGTCAGTGTTTGTCTCCTGAAAAGAATATGGACCTTTGGTGAGGTTCTTCTTTTCTGAGGTCTCTTGAGATCATGATTTGTGCCCCTGGAAACTTTATGTAGCAAAATTATACTTAAGCTCTAACCTCTAATCCTACTACATGTCATTTAAAAAGACAAGATGTTTTTGTTTTCAGAAAAATGTACTCACCTTAGAAGGCAGCAAATTATGATCGATGGTAGCTATATGATAAAGGCACTGTATTTCACATGACTAAGTTCTCAAAGTGAAAAATTTAGGCAAATGTGGTCATAAGCAACTTAGTCACGTGGTTAAACTTTTAAGGGTTTTCCAAGTAGTGTGACCAAAGACAGTCACTGCCATTGAACAAAACGCACCTGAAGCAACCCTTGCCCCTGCAATGACTGTAGCACAGAAATCTGGAAAGGAGGATCAGGCAAATTAAACATTGGAAGAATGAACTGCTGTTCCAGAACAATTGTGCAGATCACTGAGCCTGCTCTCAAAGTGCAGCAGTCAACCATATCACATGTTTTATTCCCCAATTTATCAAGCTGCAACTTAAAGCTAGCTAGGGTTTTTGTAAATCTTTTGTCTATATGGGGGATCCTGAATTGTAGGATCACATTTGTTGTTTTCGCATATTGGTGTCAGCTAGAATTCACAGGTTGTTTTCTGTTCCTAATAATCCTTCATTCCATGGGAAAAAACCCTTTGTTAGCCTCCAAGTACAAGATCTATATAAGCATTTTACTTTCATTACTTAATGTCATCCCATTTTATTTCTCCCTTTCCAAAAGCATTCTATTATTCCTGTATAATTTTATAATCCTTCCTGCATGAACAGTTCTTCCCAATTTTGTGCCACTACACAGTTTAGCTATAAAAATTCCAGTTTGTGTGCCGAAGTCTAAATGAAAAAGGTAAATGATGTCCAATAGTTAGAGTCCTTGTGAAATTTACTATGACATCCTTCAGACATACTCTGCTTTCAACACACTCAGTTGCCAAGTCTGCCTTAATTTCGTCCCTAATTCACAATTATTTTACTAACAGTCCTGTTACTCATCTTCTCTATTTCAACAAGTAATTACCCGAGTGGTTTGTAAATATCTCAGAAGTTTAATTTTCTCATAATGGCGTAACTCACTTCAATATTTATTCTTTCATTATTGAAATAATTAGATCAAAACTTGGAAATTAGAAGCAGATTCATATGTGCCCGATAGAAACTCTCTCACAATTCTCCCTTAAAGAGTTTTGACCCAAAACATTAAGGTTTCTATTACGTTTACTTAACTTATCCATATATAGTCTATATGATCATCTTTACCTGGATTTGTTATGCCCGTATTTCACAACTAACTGATGTTTCCATACTTTTCTGTTATCTTTTCTCATACCTTTTACCAGGAGCAAAAAACTTTCATTTGGTTTTCCAGCCTTGCACAAATATCCCATTTGTTTCTCTGGTTTCACATGGTCCATTAGGCAGATTAGTCCCTTAGGTCTTTTATCTATTTACTTGCCCCCTGCTCTCATCAATATCCTGTTTCTCTTTATTGGCCTTTCCCAAGGGTCGAAGGAGGGTTAACGGAAGTGGATTATTGATACCCATCACCTTGCAGTATACTCCATCTCTCGACGTGGTGGACCTGACAGCTCCCAGGGCGGCACTGCAGCATGTCTCCAGCTCTGTCTCCCGCTCCACGTTCTCCTCATGTCTTAGCAATGGAGTCAGGGGGACCTGACACTGACTGCCAACATACAGAGTCTCACCCTAAGTGGCCAGGGGAGTCCCCTCTTCTTGTCACCTGGGGGCTATTTCTGACTTAGATTATTCTCAGTGTTATTTCTTTCCCTCATTATGTTGGCATTAACTTGATATTCCTGTTTTTTTAGGGAACAAGGATGTGAAACTGGTTTTACTTAAGCCAGTACTTCCCTTCTAGGTCTATGGCTATTTCTTTCATTAGTGCAACGGGAAAGAAAGTGAAGAAGGGGAAGCAGTGTTCACCTGTTGCTCTGACAAGTGCACAAAATGGACACTTTTGTAAAAAAAAAAATGAGATAAAAGAACATCATTATTAAAGCCTGCATATAGTTGCATAATTGTAAGTATTATTTAAAGTATGAGATTCATCAAGCTGACTCCTTTAATAAACGAGAATAATCAGACATTTGTTCAAATTTGCACAGAAACTCTAAAGCTGTATCTGCTAAAAGATTTTGCCTGCTTGTGAATGTTATTTTTTTTGTGGGTTCTTTGTTGTTTTTTTTTAATAATAATAATCTCAATTTTAGCATAATTCTGTTCTAATAAAGGGTGTATCTTCATTCCAGGGTCAGGCAGGCACTACCATCTGGAAACACTCCTGCCACCAACATGAATATCTGAAAATGGAGTTTCAAGTCAAAAATAATAATTCCATTAGGTCCTGTAAGCAGCAAGTTTATTTTAGGACTAGATTATCAAACTTCAAGTACAGGATTTTTCCTTCATTTTTCATGCCAGCGAGTGTCTAGTTATTTAGAAAGAAACTTTGTAGACCTAGAAAAGAGGATTACTGACACTTAGCATTGTGCTAACAAAATTCTAGACTCTAAACCTTTACTCTAGTGTGAAGAAAAAAAAAAAGAAGACATTTCAAATTCAAATTTTGTTTTCTTCACTACAATTGGTGACCTTGAACGCTGTGAAAAAAAAGAAACAAATTCCACTATTGTAGGGTTTCAGTGTGAAAAATAATGGTGTGTAAAGAAAGAGAAGGCATTTTCCTGATCTTAAAAAAATGAAGTTTACTGTCAAATATGCAGTCTTTTTGACCCATGTTGAGTAAAGTTCCTTGCTGTTTGTTTTTTTCATTGCTGATTTAAAATTTAGGTTTGGCAAGGCAATTTAAGGCACCTGCAACTGGCAGGATCAGGGTGTTGGTCTTTAGCGACTCTCTGAAAACTCTGGATGTTGTTATAGCATCATTTCCATGATGCATAATAAAACAGAGCCAGAAAAATACATATTATCTCCAGTCTCTTCTCCAGAATATGTTCGCACAAATGCAATGCTGCAAATAGGTTGAACTGAGAGAAAGAGTTTCGGTCCATAGAAATACAAATGTGTTTTCTAAGTAAAAAAATTTGATTCTTTATTTTTAAAACTTTGAATTAAACTATTTTAAAAACATGGATTTTATTTTTGAAGGTATTTAGAAGTGCTTGAAATCTTGGAAATTTAAAAAATGCTTCTTCTTAGATTGGTCATGTCTTTTCTGGTTTGATAAGGCAAAGCAGGATATTTTTCTGCTTGTGGCTCTAGCTTTAATGCAGTTGTTTGGATTTATAGATTCTTTAGTTTTAGATGAGAAAATAAGCCACCACCTTTTAATTACCTATGGCCTTATAATTAAGGACAAACTCCACCTTACGGAATATTTCCCTAGATCTTATGGCTAATATGAGGCATGAATTTCTCCAGAATTCCATGAAGTAGCTCAAAAATTTCAAATATACCACAAACTGTAATAGTACTTTTTCAGGTTCTCCCCCCCCAAAAAAAAACCCAAAAAAAACAGAGGTACCAGCTAATATGACTTTTTTTTTCCTCACCTTACTTAATAGGTAAAGGAATTTGATTTTCTGACTCAATGCTCTAAAGTTACATAATGGAAACTAAATAAGCTCATTCTTTAAGAAGCCCTAATAAGTCCCTCTGCATGCAAGCAATAAAAGCGTAATGTCTGCAGTTTTCTCTGTTTAAGCTACAGGTCAGCAGACAGTGGTGTTATGTGGGGAAGAGCAAAAATACATAGAAAGATTTTCTGCAACAAATGGATTTACAACTGACTCTGTCTGCATGCCCTGTTTGCTTTTTAATGATAGTAACAAACCTCTCCTAAAACCCAAGGGAGACATAATACACTTAAGCTTTCATTCTTGTGGTCATGTTGCTTATGATATCAATCCATATTTCTTAAAATTCATGTTAAAATGGGCCCCCCTGCTCCTAAATAAATAAATAAATAAATAAACATGACCAATAAATGAAAGACCGCATTGACTAAACAAGAAACTTACACTTTACAGATGAGAGGACAATGTTTTAGTTTAATGTTGAGGGGGACACTATAAGAAAAGGGCTTAAATATGTGATGAAGCTGGATAGCCTAACTGCAGAATTTTTTGTCAACAGTTGCATAAGAATGCATACTGGAAGGGGTAATACGAATTGATGATACATACCAATAAGCTCCAGTCTAAATGAAGCTTAAAAAAAGAAAACGCTAATACCTCATGGCAGTTCAATTACAACGTAGGTCTAGGTCATTCAGTGGAAACAGCAAAACAGTAATACAGAGAAATGTTAGGATACACAGAAAAAGCAGAATTGTGTTGTCACTACACTGAAATTTGACTAATACTAATGTGAGCGCAGCCGTATTGTGATCAAAAGTCTCCCTGAGCCTGTAGACTGCTTCTAGCAGGGGTCAATTTTAGATGCCTGTAGAAGATTGTGGAAATAGACAAAACACTCTTAAGTTTTTCTAAGACTCCAAAAATTTAATTTCACTGACAGCTGAGCCAGAAGAGGAACCTCTGCATCAAACTGCAGATCTTCTAGGGTTAGGAAAAAAAGCTTTAAAAATTATAAGAAAGATAAAAAGACAGAAAACTACAACAGAAAATTCAAGAGCTGATTAAACAGGAGAACACAAAACAGATCAATGTTGATCTATGAAGAATATACAAGTCAGTTTGATATCCATTTTCAAACCAGGAGGACTATTTTATGTTGTATGTATGTACGTATGTTGTATGTTCGAAATGTAGAGGAAAAAATTAAGTTCAAATACAAAGGAATTACTTTAATTATACAAAAAAAAAATATTAACCTGTGTGTAATTCTATGTCATAACTGAGAATAGGACCTTAACAAATAAAGAAGTATATGGATAATAAAACTTCAACAAAATATACACGGTAAAACTGCAATTTCTCTTCTGGGCTAACACAAAGTAAGAGTGCTAAGGATTTACACTGTACCGTATGTTAAAAAAGTGTCAGCGTGGTCCTACCACATAGGTCAAAGTGTAATCCCATTAAGTTCACACAGATTCTGCAAGATAGATGATCCAATACCAATGCGTGCCATAACGTTTTTTTACAATTTATTTTAATTAGTCAAGTGAAAAGATATTTACATTTTAACTATGTATAAGAAAGTAAATGGCAATTATTATACATAAATTCCAATTAAATATGGCATACAGCAGGACCTAAGAAATGAATATGATTAATAAACCAGACAATATCAAAAATTTATATCAGCAATTTTTCAGTAGATTGTTATAAAAAGTAGTTATTTTCATGCATTTTGAAGTCTTGTTATTTTTATTCATTGTTTTGCTTTAAAAATAGAGTTTTCCTAATTCGTAGTGCAAAATGATGAAGACATACAACACATGTCTTTTTTACTTTATCGGTACTAATAAGTCAACAACAAAAGAACATGTAACACATGTTTAGGCTACTAATCTACACAGGAAAATTCAGTTTTTGTGGTTGTGACTGTACTTCTCCATGTGTTTGGCTGCAATGTATACACCTTACTACTGCTGGTACAGGAGAATGTTCTCAAGTATATTCACAGACCCCTGGGCTCTCAAATGATCAAAGTGTGACTGCTTCCTAATCTTAAATTTTCGGGACTGTACTATTACCCCCAAAAGCCAAGAAACTGTCAACGTGATGGAAGAAGAAAACATAAACCTTCAGAGACATGATTTGAATGTAACACTTAAATTTAGGTGAATATTCTTTTTGCAAATGAAATTTTTCAACTCTATCTAAAAGATATTATGTCATGGGGAATAAGTCTTTTCAGTTAGGGAAAAAAGGAACATATCAGAATGAATTTGTACCATTGTAATGAATGCTTTCAAGAAAGATGCCTCCACTACTTAATAAAAATACTAGCAGAATAAAACCTGCCTGTAATGTGGTCCCAGGAAGAACAGGAAGAACCTGAAACAATTTGCACCACTACATTAAATATATCACACACTGGAATTTAATCTGAGAGGCTGTTACTGTTTTTACCAATCCATGTTGTACTGCTCTAAATTTGGAGATATACAACTCTCACCAATGTTGTTTTGAACAGGCTAAAACACAAGCTATTCTATGATCATGGCATATTTACCCTCCTGGCAGAATGAGATATTAAAAAAGGTAGCATCTTCAGTGGCAAGATTTCTTATTTACTACTCTATCAGCTTCGCAGATTTTCGCAAAATTCATAACCGGGTTGAGTCTTTACCATGGTTTGAGCTAATCTGATGAGGTGCTGCAAAGCTAGACAGATCTTTGTAATCACTGATTAAAATAAATATCAATTTACAAGCTACCCTTGTTTGCCCCGTAAGACTCTGTCTATAATAATTTTCTAAACAGCTCTGCATTGCTTATTGACTGCTCAGCATCTTTAGCTAATCTCTCAGTTGATGATGCAAAACCCAAATTGTTTCACCTCTAGCCCTGAGGCACATCATCATGAGGGACATTGATGACTGACTCACGGAAAGGTGTTTTTTTTTTCACTCTGATTCAAAAAGAACCAAAAATATATGCTCATTTTCAATTTTGTGTGAAGTTAGCCATTGACTACAGTGAAAGTACTAACGAGCTTTGACAGGTAGACATTATACAATGGGATATAAAAAAAAGCTGCTATAGTGTTCAATAAAGCCAGTGAAATATGGCTATGATTAGCATCATAGTTACTCTCAAATGGTTATGACATTCAGATACTAACAGAAGCTTATATTTTTTACAAATGCTTATAATTACTGCAAGTCTCCTTATACAGATTTTAAAAATATTGCCTGCAAATACATACTTTTTCTCCGCATAAATAATATCATTCCTGCTTTGCCAAAATCTCAAAAATGAACTCATTTTCAGAATAAGCATTAAATAAATATAGTATTTGTTTTGTTCCTTTTCTTTTTCAAATTAACATATTCCCATTTGTTTCAAAAAAAGGATTTCCTTTTTATGCAACTGTTATCAATTTAAAGCTAAGGAAATGTAAATATTTTCTGTGTTTTCAAAGGGACTGAAACAGGACTGGCTTCGATAGCGGTGTACTATCAAAAAAGATTCCACAAAACTGAAAAACAAAGGTTTTCTGTGCTATACTTTAATAGCCATGTGCTCTCGCATGAATAGGATTGCCCATTATTTGACACCTGATTAAGGTCAGGTGGAAGAAAGGCTGTAGACCCTGTGCTCCACAAGAACAGCTGACCTTACCCAAAAACTTGGACAATGGCTCTAGCGGAGTAAGACAGGAGATGAGGAATTGAATGATGTTTCCCTTCATGACTTGCATCCCATCAGGATTTTTAGCTCAGAGGTAATGGAGCTCTACAGCCCTTACATGAGATTGTTCATCTCAAGTTATCAAGTATGTTGCAGAAACTTCCCCTTTCCTGAAAAAGCTTCTAAATTACAGGAAGGGATGGCAAACTCTTCAAATGAGTTTCAGTTATTAGGAATTATGGAGTGGAAAAAATGAGCTTTCTGAATGTACACTATTCATTAAAAAAGAAATTTAGTAAAAAGTAATTCAGAAAGACTGCATTATTAGCAATTCTTGAGGTATTGGAGTTCAGAAAGCAGTCACTTTCACATAGGCTTTTCTGATTTTCTTGTCACACCCCCTGATCACCACTTATTTTTGATAGCTCTAAAACATTCAGCTCTGCGTAGCCAGGAAGAGGCTGTTCAGGCTGCCTCCCACCATGCTTCCCATGGCGATGTGAACTACAATGGGACAGAATCACATCTTGTGTTTCTCATTACTTTAACATGGAGCGGCATCTGACGTGTTGGGTACTGCCCATGGAAGCAGGAGGTGTGGGGCTTGAGCCTTTTGCAGAGAAAAGGAAGCAGGATTTATCTGGCCCAGGGAAGTGGTGGAATGGTCATCCCCGGAGGTATTTAAAAGATGGGTAGACGTAGTGCTTAGCGATATGGTTTAGTGATGTTTTTTGACAGTCTTAGGTTGATGGTTGGATTTGATGTTCTGAAAGGTTCCTTCCTTCCAACCTAGACAATTCTATGGTTATTTGATTCAGGTGCTCATGGAGTGCTCTAACCTTTCAGCTGCTGTGTAAAGATGCTGATCCTTTTGCCAGCTCTGGGAAAAAGCTAGGATCTTCCTCTCAGTTGTAAAATAAAAGAACATTTAAGAAACCTTTCAAGCCTGCACATGTCAAATAGAAAGAATAACTCAAACTTTAGAGACAGCTGGGATTGAAGATGCTGTAATCCCCTTCCTCAGCATTATTTACTGCTCGTCTAGGGCAGTTCTATTTTGCAGTCTGTTTTTTCTAACATCCACTTTGAAGCGTCTAACTCCCCTATATATTGTAGAGGCAGTACTTCTGAATCCTCATCCTGAAATTTCTCTGAGGACCTGCTTATTGATCAGTTCGTTCAATATCACAAGTTGTGATAGGAGCAGAAAGCTAAGGCAGCACTCCCAAATCCCATGCTAGTAGCCGAACCACTTTCCCTTTATCTGGTTTATACGCAGCAAAACTTTTATTCTTCCCAATCACAAACGCAGTAAGGAAAAATAACAAGGAACATGAACTAACATACACATGCGGAAGGAGCAGTGATTCTCCCTTGACTTCTGTGGGGTACAGAGCATCCGTAAAGGAACAAAACTGTTAAGATATATCTCATAGAATACGCCTAGGAGTACTGTTGAGAATGGCCTTGCTTCAGTTTTTCCTCCTTATATTAGGAATGAATTACACAGGGGAGCGTGAGCCAGTGAGCAGATCCATCAGCCTGCCTCCTGCTCTCCCTGTCAAAGCGGAGTTGGCACGATTCATCAACACTGTTAGCACATTCTTTCATCTCCCTACATCTCTTAAACATGCAGAAGGGAGGTGATAACCCCATCCTTTGTGCACAGGCGACTGTTTAAATCTCATGTCTTATGAATATATCTCGTGTATAGAGCTTCGTCTCTGCCACCACCTGATGCATAAATTTTGTTCCATCCAGCTGAGGAGGAAGTAGCCCAACCTTCCACTGCTGGCTTGTGCTGCATAACTTCATTCTCTCCTGAGGTGAATTTTCCCCTCACACTGTGAAAAAGAGACTAACCATATAATCTTTCAGAACAGTACAGCAAAGGGACTGTTTTACCAAAATACAGTGAAACTTTGATTTACCACAAAGCTGTGACTACACATTTTTCCATAGTGCGCCATGGGTTAGACCTGTATAGTGACAGAGATGACTGAGTCGGTGTTGACACTGATTTACCACTTGAGAATCAAGCCTTATGACTTTAAAAAAATCAGACATGCCAATGAGAATTGGTGTATGTTGAAGAATGTTGTCTGATATTCTACGTACACACCCTTCTTAAATCAGATGGGCTACCTCCTCTTCAACTTCGTTTCTCTAGTTCACAATGACTGTTTTTCTTATAGATGGTTATGGAGAGATGGAACTTTAAAGCTGCAGTACCTTCATTTTTTTCTATGGCTGTGGCTCTTGTCACCTCCCTGTCTCAATGCAGATTATGAAATCACTATTTTGTCTCTCAGACACTGCAGTAATAGTCGCTGTGTAGGTAATTAGAATAGGTGTTTTGTTTTTCTGTTAGTATATTACCACTGGAATAAAGAACACTAAATTCAACTTAGTTTCTGAACTAAATTTTGCTGCATAAAAAATGCCTACTTTTACATACACCCTTCTAGGTGATAAAATAACATGTATCATGACATGCTGTGATTACTGAAACAGGCTTTAATGTACCTGTTGATAATAATCCCCAGATCTCTCTACATAACCAGGCCTAGTTAATTTCCCTTGTTTACTGCCTGCAGAAGCACAGCTTTTCTTCAGTCTTTGTCCTAATAGCAAAATAGGCATTTTGATTCACACAGTTCTCATAAGTTTGGAATCCAGTACCCTTTTCCAAAATGCCACATGCACCACAACCCTGTACCTCAGCTGAAAGCTAATTTTACTGTCTAGATAAATAAAAGCAAATTCAATAGAGAAAGGTATTTCAGATGATACTTTAAAATCTGTGTATAACTCAAACAAAATTAGTTATAAAAAAGGAAATGGAACAACCAAATGGATATACATATAGATAAAAGGAATGTGCCCATGCTCATATAAAGAGAAAAAATATCATAGAAAGCAGTGACTCTGAAAGATCTGAAAGAATAAAAAAGATCCTTCCATTTTCCTGATGATAGAAGTTGATGTGACATGTAATTAATAAAGAGTAACAGAGAAGTAATTTTATCTCTACTGATGGGGAAACTGAAAGTGGGTACTCTACATTCTGACATGTGTGAATTTTAGTTTAAAAAAATTAAAAGTTGTCTGAGAACACATTACAAATATTGCTGAAGGCACAGCAGCTAGCCCTGTCAAACTGTCCTGCCTGAAGAAGTACAACACTTTCACTTGCTTCCCTGTTTGGCCTGGAGTATTTCCGCCTTTGTAACTATTCTAAGACAGGAATTTTAGCATGGAAGTGATAGTTTGATTACAAGCATTACTTCATATTTTCATTAAGAGTGGTTTTTTTTTTTTCTGTTTTTGAGTATTTCATACATGTCCTAAGCCTCTCAGTCTGGACCTTAAATCCTCACCAGTGCAAAGAACATTGATTTATAAGCCCATGATAACCTATTGGCAGTCTTCATTGGCCTGAAAGATAACCTTTGAAGTTTCTTGTAAACATTATTATAGATGTTCTCGGTTTTGTGCTCAAATATTTTGTAAAACAGTTGTTAGTCTTCCCAATGTTCAAAGAAGATACTCTATGAAGGAGTGTTAAGGAGGACATGCATGCATGAAAGTGCTTGAAAAAACACATGGTGCTTTTTGTTCCTTTGGGACAAGTTGCTTGTAGGTGCAGTAGCTTATAAAACAGACAGGAAAATGGACAAGAAGCTTTGCTTTTATGAACTTTAGAAAGGAATCCACAGAAAAAGTAACACGTTTGAATAATAGTAGAAAAAGGAAGAGGATATTTTCATTCTGTTTTGATTGTATTTAAAAATGCATAATAAAGCTTAATGAGGTCCTCTCTGCGTAGTTTCTACATACATTACACAGCCTTCGTTCCATATTCTCACTCAGAATATCACATTTCACTATTTTTTTTTAAATTATGAATATTATTATACTATGCATAGGCTAGGTACCAACAAGTGCTCATTGTGAAAAATAAAACAATTAAGTACCAGTTAGAGGAACATGGAAAAATCCCATGCATTTAGCTTTCCGTAGCCCTGCAAATTGAGAATGAGAATGCATTTCAAAATTTGTTTAAGAAAAAAAAATTCAATGAATCAGAGAGAACTTTTGCAGCATGTGAAATATCAGTGTTTCTAATAGAAACACTGGCAGACTACAACATATAATGGCTCTATTGGGTGATTTTCTAATATAACTAATGTATAAATGCTGACTTTCCTGATGTCATCAAAAATTAATTTCATTTCATTTCACATTTACTGACATTTAAAGTGCACATACACAGCAATTGATTTCTTTCAGGCTTCTAAACAACTTTAAATAAAACTAGTGAAAATTGATTCTTTTTTGTTTCCTTCCATGTCAATTTAAATTCAGTTATTGAGCCAAATTCTTGAAAATGAACAGATACTTCAAAGAAAGTTAAAATAAATGTTTACCTCTAGAAGTCCTAAGGCATCTTAGAATGGTATCCTTAAATGATAATTTAAGAATTAAATAATAATAAATAATAATAATAAATTATAGATAATAATAAATTAAGAATAATAACTAAATAATAATGCTAACTTCTGTAGTTTCAAATGCACTTAGCTTATTATAGAATGTCTGAATGTAAATAGTCTTATCTTGTGTTTCTTCAAGTGTTTACTTTTGTTTTTCAGAATATTTGATAATACTCTCTACTACGTATATCTAAATCATGTTGCATCTAAGAAACAATATAGTTTGTATTGGAAAAAATGGGAAAAGATATCTCTATTGACAGAAATAAGTATTACAGATATAGTTTCACTTGATAAGCTTTATAAATACAGTGTGTTACTATAGGACACTTTGTAACAGAAAACAGCTGAGATTTAATCTATTTTTACTGACCTTCAAGAAAAGAATTGTAAACGGTTTTCAAATTCATTGAGCCAAACCTAAGAGCCTTAGAATTTATTCAACCATCAGGACAGCACACAAGAGAAGCCAAATTCTCTTGGTGTGTTACCTATTTACAGGTGCTGTAGAACTTGCTTCGGGTTACACTGCTTTTGAGCCCATTGTCCTTCTAACCCAAGGAGCGACATGTTTATTTTCAATGGAAAGAGAATAAATCAACCCTTTCTGTATGGTGCAACAAAAATTCAGTAGGGCAACACACTTCTTTTTTATCTATATGGTCTAACACATTGCAAAATTGCCCTGTGTCCTCTGAATACTCTGAACTCTGTCAAACACTAACTAAATGCAAAAACTAAATCTGTAGAATATTATTAAACTACTATATACAGAAGATGGAAGCAATACTTTAGACAGAAAAGCAAAATGTAGTTGTGAATCATCTTTGCCTAGTTTCTAGGTGTTCCCCAAGCATAGATTTGTATTTAACAAATTACATTTACTGCACTTTTTTAGCAGAGTGCTCATAGCTAAAGATCTAGAATTCAATTTGCAGGAGGATTTTGTTATTTTCCTGCCTGATTTCAGTCCATTTCACTTGGAATCAAATTATTTTCAAAATTCATGAGAAATAGCTGCCTAAATTGTCCGCAGCCCAAGGTGGAGGTTTTTCATAGCTTGGTTTATCTCATAATCAAATATTTCAATGTATTAAATACCTAACAGTGTGGGTGGGTGTAAAGAAGACGGAGTCAATCGTATCAAGGCCAAGAGGCAGTGGGCACAAACTGAAATATAAGAAACTCTAGTTAAACATAAGAAATTTACTTTGAGGGAGATCAAATACTGAAGCAGATTGCTTGTAGAGCTTGAGGAGTCTCCTTGGAGATGTTCAAACCCTGACTGGACATGGTCATGGACACCGTGCTCTATCTGACCCTGTTTTAGCAGGTGAGTTGGATTATACATCTGCAGATGTCCCTTCTAACCTCAACAGCTCTACGACTCTAAGAATAATCCATTGATTGCTGCAAATAATTTGAGTTGTGCAACTTTTTTCAGTGAGGAAGATATCTAATCCTGTTTTAAAGATTACAAGATCTCACTTCATCCTTGGAATGTTCTTATTTTATTAGTCTTGCTCTTGTTAATAAAAAATATACCTCATTCCTAACATGTATCTGTGTAACCTTAACTTCTAAGTACCTGGTGTCATAACTTTTTCAAGACATATGAATGTATGTTAACTATTACTACCATTACTTTCAATTGAGTCCTTATATAATTCTAGGTTTCATGAAAAGAGAGGGTAGTACTCTCATTTTTCAATAAATTCTAGATGGTTGGTGATCCAGTCCCTTCAATTTGTCCCATGAAAGACATAAACAACAACCTCTATATTGGTACACACAAAATATGAACATTTGCATTACAGGGATTCAATGGATAGCAGCTTCTCCATGGTTTTGTAGTATAACATATATATATGTCTTGGCTGAGAGGACAACTGAGTTACTCTTCTTTGCCAATCTTTTCAAAATTAGGCTATCAAACTGGTGCAGTGGTTAGCTTTGGAACCACTAAGCTAACTAGTGCCCTAATCTCCGTTGGATTTTGAATTCTCAGAGTCAAAGACCATCCCTTTAAAGGTAACATATGTTCTATCTCAATTACACTCTGTCAGGGTCTCTGAAATGCTTTAGTTCCTGGAATGGTAAGAAATTAATCAGTAAAATGTAGGAATTTATAGCATTTCCAGACCTTATGTTCCTTGTGCAAACCACAACCATTAATAAAAGGTTTGTATTTACTGTATAATGGAGATTCACATAGACTATAACCTTGCATCCAAATAACTGACTGACTATATTTTGAATTTATTTTCTAAGCACAGATATTACGCAATGTTTTGGAGAATGTTAACTCACTTTTTCCAATGGTACATCTTTAATTTCCTTTTAAAGTTCATTATAAACTTAGAAATGTAATTGTCCGGGTTTTATTACTATACAGAAATAAGATACTAATTAAAGAATACTCTGTGTAGATCAGCACTGAGTTTTAACCTCTAGAGAGCTATATTAACCAAACGATCTTTCTTAACGGTGCTTATAAAACTCTTATTTTTTCAAATTACAGTAGAAATATTAATCAAGCAGTAGAGGAGTAATCTAGAAAGCAATTCAAGGTGGGGCCCTTTTTTTTTAAAAAAAAAAAAAAGTTTGTATTCCATAGACAACATTTTAAAAAATCCAGAATGAGACAGAAAAGTTTTTTGTAATGAGAAATAATAAAATTTTAAAAAGCTGTACTTTCCACTGATGTATATTCTTGTTGATATTTGTCAGTTCAGAAAAATTTCAGCTTGGTACAGCTTCAAAAGAACTCCACTTATGCACACAATAGATGAAGAACTGTCTCTGATTACTACTTTTTTGTATGTATTTATTTTCTCGGTCTCACGTGACTTCTCATTGCATATTATTGTCCTGCTTTGGCACTTAGTTGTGATAACATGAAAGCAATACAGATAAGAAATTAATTTGTTAAGGATGAGGGATTCTCCTAATTGGAAAGGAATAGTCCAAAGAACAACGTTTCCTTGACTGGGGTTTAATACCTGACTGGTTTGATAAGGCAAAAAAGACTCCAAAAAAATCTAAAAGCTGCCAAGGTGTAGGCTTCACAAAGGATATGTTTGAATTCAGCTGAAGTCTATGAGCTTCTATTTTTAATTTCAAGATAAATACAATTATCCTTTAGCACATCAGATGTAATTGGCTGTAATCCACCCAAATGCTTAAGAGCTGTTATGCTATAAAATGTATTTGCCATCATGCATAAGCTTTTAGGCTTGCAGACCTTTCACTGTGTTCTTAAAATACGTTGTTACAGTTATAGCTAAATGGAACGGATCAAATAAAAGAAATAAACAAATAGGTCTCTTTTTTTTTCTCAATAACTTCTTGTTTTTTGACTCAAAACCATCCAAAGAACTGTAAACAGAGCAGATCAGAAGTTAAATTGTATGAGTTTAGGATATCTTTGAAACTGAAAGTGAATGTTGAGGTTAGAAGTTTGAATGATTGCACGTGTTCACATTTGTGTGTGAAAGAAGGAGAAAACCAAGAGTAAGAAAGTAGGAGAATGAAGGAAAAAAGTGCTAGCATACTTGGGAAGAACACAAGAAGTATAAATTACAGCTTCATATCAAAACAGTCAGCAGCAATACCAGCTTACAGCAGTGCATCTTCCTTCACTGTGACCGTTTCTTTGCATTTCCCTACCATATGCCCACCACAGCTGTAATGAAGGAGAGGAAAGGAAGAAGAATTAACTGATTCAAAAAAGTCTAATTTTTTTATGCTTTATGAAATAAAAAAGTTTCATTTTTCCAAATGACTGAATGAAAAGGAAGACTTCTTTTCTTAAACTGCCTCCCGTTGATTTTTTTTGAATGTTTTTCAGTCAATTTAACTTTGTACAGCCTATTGCAGTGTGGAGGGGACCTGTGGAACTAAGATTCGGTAATATAGTCTTTTAATTTTCCACCATATGAAATTGTCTGGTACTATTAGCTTTTAAGTAGCTTTATATGTAAAAAGACTAAGTTATTGGTGTTTCAGCTGCATTTTTTAAAGTTTAGCTCGAAGTTTCTTTTCAGGCCTGCCTTCTCAACTAGAAATACATTATAAATTTAAAATATGAAATAATTAAAAATGAAATTATTTTCAAAACCTTTTATCCAAAAGCCAATAAGTTAAGAATTCACAGTATTCTAAGTACTTCTTTTGTCTTAGGAGTGGAAGGAACAAAGCAATTGAGCTACAAGATCTAAGTACAATTTTTTTAAGAATATTTCTTCTGATAACTTACAAGGCTTTCCTAAAACAAGCTAAGAAAACTCAAGTCATATATCTCCACATGTAAGTGCCTGATTTTTAGATCACCATTGTTTGCAGATATCTCTGGTAGAATGCACAAAATCTTCAGAACATTGGTGAAAATGAGAGTTGGGAGAGGAAAAAGATAAATTAATAACTTCAGCAGTGAACAAGAATATGCTATTCTATGAATAAAGAACAAGAATGATTAATTTAATGTATGCTGCTGATCAAGGTAAGTGAATAGGCAAGAATGTGTTCTGTACTGGACATGTAAGACCCACAGCCTCAAGTAATACAACTACTGCACCTGGAAAGAGTTTCCATAAAAGTTGTAAAACACGGCACTACAAGCTGACATTCATTCTTACAATCCAGCTGTTTACCAATATGCTACAGTTTTGGTACATAATAAAATTCCTGACTTAATTCACGGGAGTCATTCTGAAGACCTGTGAAAGTGATGAAACAAATACTTGTTCATCAACGCAAAGCGCAGACTGCAGCTGCAGAAACCGACTCTCAATAGATTGCAGGATTCAGAATTGATTCCTAGTGCTATGATTTATCCCAAGGATAATGGAAAAAGCCTTCTAGGGTGGACTGAAGGGACTTTTTTCCCATAAATCAAGACTGAATTTACCAAAGGATTGAATTTATTTATTTTTTTTCCTCCAATTTTCCTCTTGGCCCAATACTTCACTTAATTACACAATTTGAGGCAATTTTTTTTTTTTTTCAAAAATGTATAGTCATAAACAGATTAGATTTCTTTCAGAGGTGAAAAGTTATACTGTGTAATGATCTGAGAACTGCAGTAAAGAGAAGGAAGAAGGAGTGTTTTCATGAGTTAACCTCAATCACAAAGAGGTGGAATCCCCAGAGTACCTACAGCCTGTGATGTCAAGGTGCACAGGGTGCCAGCTGGTGTGGACCGGCAGGGCAAGGCTGTGTCATCTCATGGCATCACTCCAGCATGGGCTGCTTGTCCCCTGCTGGGATGAAACAAGGTCCTGGGCCATGGGTAGGGTATCGGGAGCTCCTGAGGAGGCTGGGCAGGTGGCAGTGCCCCAGGACCTTACAGATACGTCCTTGCAGAGGGGAATTCAAAACACCTAAACTAAGCTACTGGTCTAAATTACCAGCCAGGAAACCAATGCCTCTCTATGCACTGCACAAGAGCTTATAGCAGGCTTACCCATATTGTGCAACGTTAAATAACTATAAAATATTCTAGTCTATAAAATAGTCCAATCTGACAAACAGCATCAGAGACACCAAAAAAATAGCAGGAAGATAAGTGAACATGACACTCAAATGAGACTAAAAAGGTTTCATTCTGCTTTCAAATTAAAGGCAGATATTTCAGTATAAAGCACAGGATGAGAGTAAAAAATATTTATCCCAGACTAATTTCTTAAGCCCAAGTTAAATAGCGCTGATTGTGGTACAGCGCCAGTGGCTTTATGGGACTTGGCTGTAGACATCTCTCCAGAGATGCTAGCGGGTGAGGCATTGAAGGACTGGGAAAAGGGACTTCGCAAAGCAGGTGGGCTTGGGAAACACAGGTGTCTGACGTTTTGTCCACATGGCATTTTGCTTTCTGACAAGCACGTGACAACCAAAAGCAAGTGCTTCACAAGTGCAATGCCGCGTTCATTTCTGGTTCTTTCTGCCTTCGGGGAATTCTCTGCCACTGTCCTCACCTCGAGACTGGAGTGCAGCTTTGTGCAGAGCCCTCTGAGCATGGAGATGGTGCCCAGCAGGGCAGGGTGGGATCCAGACAAGTGTCCATACTGTAGAGGACTCTGAGGTTTAGCATGGACAGTTAAGCAGGTGTTCCCTGTGTGGTGCAATTGGGTTGATATGGAGAGTCAGCTCCAGGATCGATTTTGAAAGTGACCCAGAGCCTCAAGGCCTGTCTTTCTACTAGTTCTGCAAACCCTTTGTCAGCTTCAGAGTGTGCTTCAGACTCCAGAGCTTACCTTAGCTCAAAAGTAAAGAATTCAACTGTCTTCTCATGACCTTCAAGAATAAAAATGTTATCCTTAGATTATGAATGTATGTAAGAAAATCTTTAAATTGAAAAAGGTCACCTGCACATCTTTGCCTAAACAGGAAGAAAAAAAGGAAAGTATGTGTTTGTTTTTAACTTCTTTATTTTTAACCTAGGTTATATTTGCCTGTATAGCCTTGAAACTGGAATCAGAGAAAGAGGCACACGGGGACGGTGTCCTTTTTGGGAATGGTATGCATTGTGAGGGGAGGACAAGGACAAGGAGCCCAAGGGTTGTGCAACAACTGTAAGAGGTGGACATGCAGGATGAATTCAAATTTGTTACTACAATAAATTACAGCCACATCTCTATGTCTAGCTCTGCAGAATATTCGTGCTTCCTTGGCACAACGTCCTGGTTTGGAGACAGTTCACCCTAAGAGGAATTAATGCAGAATGTGTGTGAAGACTACTTTAGCTTGTGACCATACACATGAAGCAATTAAAAAATAACAATAATGCATTGCAAAATTTGGTAACTTTTTTCTTTTCGGTTGTGTTCTTTTACACTTAGTGACAGATATATCCAGAAGCCTATCTTTGTAAAAATTAACAGCAAACCAGTGAAACCGCATGCTGTTCCCCATCTTCAAAGGTTGAGGGACCATACAGCAGTGTTGCACGTTTCTTCTGGGCTGAGTGTTGATTTGGAGTAGGTGGCTGTGCAAATGTTAGAAGATATATGAGTGATTTGGGAAGCTAGCAGTCTCTTGAATTGGTGGCTTGGGTACCGACAAGAGTTACACTGTGTGAGTAACCGTTACACCGCGTGCATAACAAGCAGGATACCGTTAAGCTGTTTAAGGCAACACATGCACAAATTTATGAGTGAAAATTGCAATTGTTTGAAAAGAATGGTTACACTGAAAGCCAAAGCGAGAGATACTGATTTGGTTAGTGTCAACATACAGCCTAATGCTATTTTGGCGTTTTTTTCTGCATATTCAGGGTGTATCTGGTTTCCTAGAATTGGTCCGTCTGCACTGGTTGTTGTTTCCTGGGGTTTTTTACCTCTTGTTCAACAGTGATATCAAAAGACATCTAAGAGGTTCCTTTCCAGGAACAGAGAGGGGAAGAAGGTTACTACTTTCTCTTTCTGGGAAGAGTAATGACCTCAGCTATAGCACAGCTGTCTTAAATCGCAGCATTCCCCGAGCAAAAGTAAAAAGGTACCATCTATAAAGTTTATTAGCAAAATTGTCTTCGGTTTCTGTGGGACTAAAGCACAAGGCTTGGAGGAATTAGCAGGATCTTAAAGAAGCGTATTGCTCAATGCGTGAAGAGTCACTTGCCATGCTTTTTAAAAGAAAAGTCTTTTTATCATTTTCTCCCTGTGCAATGGCAGGCTGCTTTCCTGGACTGAAGGAAACCTGCCTATTCTGCTGGTTTACATTAGTGCTATGCAGATTTTCGTCCTGCTGGTGCTCTGTAAGGCTCAATGTCCTTCACTTCCATCTGAGCAAGTGACTTGACACTAATGTGAGATTCCTGCTTTTTACCCAAATGCAACACCAGAACACCTGCTTATGAAAGGCCAGTGTTAGTAGCAGAGTTCAAGCACATCCATAAGGTTCGTAAGCGTTCAGCGAGGGCAAAGCATTAGAAAATGAACCAGTTGATGAACTTTAGAGGTCTCCAGTGCCTAATTATTTCAAACGATGTCCCTCTCATAGGTTAATACTGCAGGAAGTTAACCAAAGTTAATTAGCATGTACTTTGGCAGTCTGCTCAGTTTAATTATTTTGCTACATTCTGCTAGGGCAGAGTGTCCAGTTAGCAATAATGATAAAAATGCCTTGTAAAAGTGCTTGCTTGGCTGAGGAGCTCCATACCATGTACAACTGCTTTTGTGCCATCACTACTGAGTGGTGTAGTTTTTATATGTTACCTGAACAGACTCTGCTGCTCGACCTGCAGCCAGGCACCTAAATGCCATGGGAAATTACGGAGTTAAATAATGTTGGGATATATGATCAGCAATCTTACTTGAATGGGACAGTTAAAAGAGACAGGGGAAAAAAAAAACAAACACCACAGTATTTTGTGTGTTGTAGACTTTTGAACTAAAGAGAAGAAAATGGTGGTGTTTTAATGACACAATACTCAATTTAGTGTTTCAGGAGATCCATTGGGCCAAGATCTTTCTCTGTTAGCACTTTCGCACCACTTAGAAGGGGCACACTTTCAGGAAAAGGGAAGGAACTATATGCGGTATACTATGTGCACACAGCTTAGGGCAGGGGGCAGCTAGCATGGTTGTTAGGAAGGTACGACCAATGTAAATCCCAGCTGTGTTTTTTTTGGTTTTTTGGTTTTGGTTTTGGTTTTTTGTTTGTTTTTTTTTTTTGTGATATAAACTGAAATCCGTCTTTTGGGTATGGCTTTTCCATGAGGTTGAGAATTCAGACCAATTGGTTTTTCTGCCAGCCTTAGGAAAAAACGCTTGCATTTTTCTTTCAGCTGTAAACAGCCCATAGAGAATGGGTTTCAGTAGTTAGCAATAAATTACATACGAGTATCAGTTTAGTAGGAAAAACTTATAATAAGCCAATTCTTGTTCTTATCCATTTCCTTCTAGGTCAGATTGTACACATTGTATTGAGCTGAGTTCCTGATTGTGTTTTTACTGATGTAAATCAAAAACCTCAACATTTTAGACGTGTGTTTGTAAGGTCAGAGAAGCACAGCGTGTACCTGAAGTCTCCTGAGGCAGGCTGTTTCTATGCTATTCTTCTCAGGGCAAGCAATGTACTCGTGGGCCAATTATGGATGCTCACTATCACCAGCACACATCTATGTAGACCAAAAAGACTGCAAGAGTTCTGAAGAAGCCTGCTCAGCTGTAAGCCTTGCCTTCCTGGACAAACACTGTCGAGATTTGGGTCTCAGAGATTCAGTGGTGACAGTAAAGTGTCCTCACTTGGACGCTTTTGTTTTCCACTGAGATATGTAGAAATTTTTGTTGAAAAGATGGCTTGAGCGTGTATGTGAGAATTTCCTCAGTCTCTCCTGACACCCAAGCTGAAGTGACAATTTTTTTTCCTTACTGATCCCCAAAACAAAATAAACAAGGACAGCTAGGCGTCATGCCTGCACATGTGACTTTGCATGCAAGATTGAGGGCAGAAAGCCAAATTGTGCTAAGATAAAGCTGTTCTGTGTTGTACAACAATAATAATGGCAGGCAGGAAGTTAAAACTTTTGCAATTATCATGTTACAACCCTCCATGTATGAGAATCCTGCACACTTAGGGAATGACAAAACCAATGGCTTTGGATCAAAACAGAGATGGTAATGAAAAGACATTCACCACTGCATGGATCTGACTTTGTGAGATGATTTGAGGCCATTGTCTGCAGCCATGAAGCCTGACACAGCTTTCATGTTCAAAGATCCTCAGGGAAGGAAAGAAAGGTCCGTCAGAGAAGTGGTCTTAGGACTGGCCAGGTGCATAGCTCAATGCCGCGGCAGGACATTACTTGAGTAAAGTTTGCAAATGCAGGGAGAAGAGCTGACAGCAGTAAAGGCACAAAGACACTAAAGTACAGCAACAGGTACGAATGCAAAGCTTGCTCCATCCCCTGTTTGCGTCCGTGTGTTTGCTTTGCCTCGTGTCTCTTGCTGGTGTGTCTCTGCATGAAGGGTTCGCTCACCCCAGGGTAGGCTCACCCAGGTGTTTTCTTGCTGACAGCGGCCCTCGAGACTTTTGTTGTTATTTCTGAAATTACCAAACAAACAATAAATAACCTGACCAGCTCTTCCTGAGAAGCAATGAGTACACATGTAGTCATGAAAAGTGAGGAAAACCACTGATCTTTTCTATTATATCATGAAACTTTACAAGAGCAAAGCAGGCAAGGCTGTGTCCTTGAAGAACAGGGATTCAAATCTAAAATCAGCGCATTTATGAGGTAAACATTTATTTGGGAAAGCTTCTCTCCTGTTCTAAGAAATGTCTTAATTCAAATATAAAAGCATCCAAACTTCTTTTTCTGTGCAAAAATATTCTTTCAAAGGCCTCTTTCAGTGAAAATATGTCTCCTTTATGCTCTATAGAGCTCCTTGATGTTCCCCACCAATGCAACACATAGCAACTAAAAGCACTTCTTTTGGAACTTTTCCCATTAACTAGCCTGAAGATGCTTTTTTTTTTTTTCTTTTCTGTATTTTCAGAAATGCGCTGCTCAGATCTCATTCTCACCCACAATGCACTCTTTTGAGTTTTTACCTTAACAACCAGAGTGCGTTTTTTTATCCTTCCTGTTCAGTTCCCCTTTTCCATTTAACATCCACTCTAATCTTATTTTCCTCGTTCTCTATTAGCAAAACACATTAGGAAAACCTCCGGATACTTTTAGAGAACAGTATTGATTTACAGACTTCGATGGGAAAAAAATGGTTTCCTTCTGAGAAAATAATCTCCTCCAAGATGTCAGACCGTTTTGACACTGGGTTGAGCAGCAACCTTGCTCTACTCTAACAATTACATTCTAAAAAGCCTCACTGATTAAAACCTGATTCCTCCTAATTTTGATTTGGGACTGCCACACATCTCTTATTCCGTCTTTGCAATGGAGCCATTGAAAGTCTACATAAATACCCTTGTAAGTGTAAGAAGAACATGCTTGTAAATTTCCTTTGGGTCAAAAAGATTAATTTGTTCTATTAATTAGCATTCAGGCCACTGAGATTTAAATACAACTTGTAGAATGCTAAGCAAAATAGTCTACCAGGATCTAATATCTACTTTGTTCTACTTGATTAAACACAACACAAGTGCCACTGGACCTCTTGGAACTACATAATATACTTTTATACCCAGATGTCCCAGTTTCTCCTTCATTTGCATTTACTCAGACTTTTAAACTACAGTACTTGCTATCAAATCTCCCATGCAGAGAGAAAGTCTGAAAGAAATTAGGTCTCTTCAGCCCAGTGCTTTTTTTCTTTTTTCTTTTTTCTTTCCCCCTACCCTTTTTATGGCCCAAACCTCAAATTAACTTCAGGGATAACTGATAAATTGTAGTGTGGTTTTATTTGTATCAGAAATTAAGGGTTAGATTTTATCGTGCTTGTTTACTCCAAGAGGTAGTTTAACTGCTCTGTAATAATAAGGGACTTCAGAGGGAATAAGGTATTACTGAAAGCAAGTGTCGTATAGTCTGGTTCTTGAAATATAGTTCTAAAATAGTTTCAGAAAGCATATCTGATGCATATGGAACAGTGGTAGGGTTTTGTATATTTATTTTTTAGAAACGAATAGTAGTTAGATCTTTTTTGAAGAAGATTGAAAGAGAAGACAAATCACATGTTTGAACTGAAAGACTTAATCAATATCAAACTGGTGTCATTTTAAAGAGAAACACTGGAATCATTGTTTAACTGAGTAAACTCACTTTTATCCCAGCATCAACCATCTCTGAAAAGAGCTGAATTTGTAGAAATATCAAAAACAATTTTCATGATTATTCTTCAAGACTGTAAGCCTACATAAATGCAGCAGCCCAGAAATTAATATTAATTGTATATTAAATGTAGTTGTGGCATGTCACCAACAATCATGTTGCTAACAGGCAAGATGCAAAAGGTGGTACTAATTGGCCACATCACGAACAATAAGAAGTTTATCCAATTTTAGCAGTCACTACACATGAGCTCCTGTGTGTTTGTTCAAAATGTGCCATCAGATAAAGAGTCAGCATATCTGTATAAGAAATACCTGAGAAGGCTGTAATATTCCATTAACAGGAGAAAAGTGAACAAGTACTTATACGTGAAATAACATCATTATTATCAAACGCATACGTATGAAACCTTTCAGAAGACATTCATAGAAGTATACTCCAGAAATACAACAGAATTAAATAGCTAAGTTATTGAAACTTTTTAGAAAATATTTTTTTTTCAAAAATAAGTGATGTAATGTTGTTAAGAACACTGATGAGCTTCACAAGTAGAATATGAAATGAGACATGACTTCTGTGTTTCTTATTCATGATTTGATCTTTCAGCTACAAATTTTGCATTTCTTTCCTGATGAAAGGCAAGTGTTCTCCTCTGTATGACAAAATGGAGAAATTGAATGGCAAATAGATTAAAGTTTCAGTCATACAAGACCTAATCGATGCTGGAGATGAGAACACTCAAGTATTCCATTCAACAACATTAACTTCTGAAGGACACGCATCCCATAGCCACAAACTCTTCTCCTTTGCCATGTTTACAGGCATTTTCTACTACTGAAAAAGTAGTAACAAAGGACCTTTTTTTTAAAATAATCTCATTAAACATTAGAAAATTTAATTTTAAACAATGTGTTTCCTGTTTAAAACACAATTCAAAACCCAAACATGTATGTTTGTGCAAAGGGAGGTATTTAGATAGTTTAGTCCATTCATAAATGGACTACGTAGTAGAACACGGGAGAAACTCAAAAGTTGTGCAAAAAGCGCTGTAACTTTTATGATTTAAGGGAAGTGTGATCCCTCTATAAACTGGAAGTGTTGGAAGTGTATTCTGTTTCTGTACCTCCTCAGACATAACAGCCAACATATTGCTTACCATGGAGACAAAGAAACCAGTAATACGTCCCAGTTCTCTAAGGTTTTTTGATTAGTTGTTCATGTCTGCAAAACCATGAGGGAATTATTACTGTTTTCATCCCAAGAGAAAGGCAGAAAAGCAGAATGACACAAAAAAAAGAAGTGTATGGGAAGCAAAGGGGTTATTGGAGAGCGACTCTGTTGGTTATAGTCTGTTCCTGTGCTTCCAAATATGATAAAGTCTTTCCTTATTTTCGCTTTATTTCTTTGGAAAAAAAGTCAACATTTCACCTTCAGATTCCCCGTCTTTCATTAACATATAATATAGACAATCACTAGTATTCTTTGCCTATTTTTCAGTTGCATGCAGCTTCTGCCTGTAAGATCAGGTAAATCTTTTTTTTTTTTTTTTTTTTTTTTGCTCATATTTCCAGCTGTTCTACCTACATAGTAGAAATCTCTGCCCTACTTTATTCAGACTCCTAAATCCAACATCCAACATCATCCCTTTTTAACAGCTTGTGAATGGATTCCTGGGAAAACACAAAATAGGCCAATGACACAGGGTGAGCCCTTGGGCAAATAATTGAAATAACAAATTACAAAGAACTGAGCAGTGAGAACATCCCTTATTACAGTAAGGACCAGGACACAACAAAATAAGTGTATATATTTAGGAAAGTTTCTGAAATTATACAAATGTGTTATATTTGGAGAATGAAAAAAGACTGTGTTTTATAAATTCGAGGGACTTAACAGCTTCCAGGGTTAAGGCTGTATTTTTACATTTTCATGGTCATATACATTAATCCGCTATGTTCTTCTATACATCTTCACGAATTATGTTCATTAAAAATACACTTTTTTTTTGTTTGCTATTCATAGTCCGTAGTTTTGGAAAATGTTACAGCAAGAAAAGTTAATTCAATATTTTTAAATGGTCAAACAAAACTGAAAAATGAGCACCTCATCTACTGGAAACTGAACTTGCCAACAAAGGATGTAACCACTACTAAGTGATCTAGGTTTCCCATGTTTTAGAACATCCAAAAAGTTTCCCTTATTTAATTAACAATTCATTCAGTTCAGTTTCAGTAGGAAGTAATTTAAAGAAAATTGTACTGCATGTATTACATGGTTTGGTTTTGAATCTTACGTGAAAATGTCCTTGGAGGTGTTATCAAAAAGGCTTAATCTTAATGTTCCACTAGTTTCTAGAGCTCAAAGATAATCTGGGCAAGATCTCAGCTGTTATAAATAGGTACAGATTTACACTGTCCACCTTGTGATTCAGTGTTTGTGAAGATATGAGGATAATTAATATGTTGCCTTCCACAGACCAATGCTTAAAATATTATTTGTGTGATTGCATATGGAAATCATACTATGTTCACCAAAACCCAACATCCTTTTGGTCTTTGAGAGTTACAAACTTTGTAAAAATATACTTGCTAGTGTAAGCTCTTCTTACAAGATGAACAAGTGCCCTTAAAGAACATTCCTGTTTTTTCCAGCTGTGTATATTTCGTGAATTTTCATTCCACCGATAGCGGCTTGATTAGTCTACTGAGCTTTTCATTTCACTTGGTAAAGCTAGCAAAAATGGGGAAACATTGTTTATTGATGTATTACTATAGTCACTGCAGTGACAGCTTTAGTCATACTCTATGCTGAAAGAGTCATTAGCCAAATGGAAATCTGAGGCCAGAAAACATTTTTGATGTTCAACAAGATAGTTCAGTTATTTGAAAAACAGTGCGTATTTCATCATGGAAGTGTCAAATTCTTTCCCAGGATAATGTGTTTTCAATCAAAACTTTAAAGCTATCTGCACTTCCAAAAAAAACCTAGAAGGTTTTAGAAATTAAAGTAGTGCTACCCAAATCTTCCCATCGCTTCCCAATACTGAAATGGATTATGGTAATACACTCTTTCTATCCAGATCACTACACCTGCAAGCACTGCATGAGTACAAGTTTATGTCGCTTGGCCACTACCATATCTACTGGGTTCCAGTTCCACATTCTTACATTGACTTTACACATATGCAAGAGCAGACAAATTGTAAAACTGTACAGCTTGTAAAACCGTAAGACAGTAAAACTTTACAGCCCACTGTAATGCCCAGTGAAACTAATTGGAAAGAGTGTCATTCATTTCATGAGGGTTTCTTTTAATTTGTCTTCAATGTTGTTGCTTCATGTGTTAGTAAAGAGTATCACCAGATTATAGACTTCGGAAGAAGTGTAACTCATAAACTATTGCACCTACCACAATGTTCTTAAACTGCGCAAGACTAAAATTAATCTGAAAAAGAAACAGGCTTTCAACATACAGTGCTGGTGCAACCAGCACACAATACTTCTTCTGAGTGGTATTGATACTAAGTTAATTGTGTTATTTTATTTTCTGAATATCTGACAAAGTCTTTTTACCCCAGTGATCCCTGTCAGTTCTGTCTTCCTTTGCAAAATTGGATGTTTAAATATCATAACTTTTAATGCCAAAAACATTCATTCCTTTCATTCCACCTTTTCAGTACAACTGATCTTGAACACCATTGCTTGGCAACCATTTGGCAATTGGATAGTATTTAAAAAAAAAAACAACAAAGAAACAAACAAACATCAGAACTTTTACCAAAATAGTTCTCTAGTTCTCAGAGACCCATCAACATTTAGTTCCAAATGTCATACAGAAGCAGTTTCTGATTATCACTCTCCTTTAGACTTTTATTACTCCCAAACCGATTAATCCTTTTTCTTGTCCAGCTTTGCCTGTCAATTTTAATATCTTCACTAGAAGTAGTGTGCTTACTTTGCCTTTTTACTCCAAAAATGCACATACAGTTGCACAAATGTACAAATATGTACAAATACATTTGTATTAAAGCAATCACTGACCATGATTCCAACAATCTAACTACTGGAACTTGTATTTTGCATCAAGGTTAATAAAAAACAGTGCAGAAGAAGTCTTCCCCTCTCCTTCAAACCAAATGTAGTGTTTAAAGTAAAAGCATCCATTGGTATTTCAATACCAGGAATACCAGGTATTCCAATACCAACACCAGGAATGCAGAAAATAGCATCTTTAAATTGGTTAAAATTACTCATGCTTTTCTCTCCCAAATTCCTTGGTACACTGCATTCCTCAAATATATTTTCCTTACATAGATGTATATCTCATTTACCTGTTAGGAATATTGTAGGATCATGCCATGATTATGAACTTTGCATCATTCTGCACTAGAAAGACGGGAAGTTAACTGAACTCATTTCAGATGTTCATTAACCCAGATTATAAAACCTCCAAGATTTCTGAGGTAAGAGGCTAATGTGTTAATGCATTGTAACACATAGACTGTGCATGGTAAAATTCTTATGAATTTTGAATACTGATGAAAAATTTCTTCCAGCATGGCCTTCTGTCTTGTTCAGAAAATTCCAGGAACTTCATTTCAGACAGGCTCCTGGGCTTTCCAGCTATTTGCAAGAGGCATCATAGTATGATCTGTATAAAACATTAACATTTATATTTGAGCTCCTTAGCAAAACAGATTAAATGCTAAAACATCAGCCAAAATAAGAAGCTTAGGGCCTTATCCAGTAGAAAGCAGATGTTGGTCTACAAAAGCTTAGACTCCCACACTCCCAGGGCCTGCTGCTCTTTCAGTAATACTGTGCTACTAGAGACTGAAAACGATTTTCCCCCAAGCAATTCTTCCCCATTTCACTCATTAGGTGTACGAATCAATTTATGCTTGTGAATGAGGTAAATAGCGTGTCATAATACACTAAGTGGCAGATATGTATTGGATACTGTGTATTCTTGTGCTGGCATGACTTTAAATGCCTTTAATTGTGAGGCTTAGTAATAGCTATCAAGGGTTTGCAAACATAGCTGAGGAAAACGAGAATGTATCACCATCAAACCTGTTACTACCTGCAGACACAAGACAGGAGCTCCCAAACCCACCTTACCCAGGCTCACCCATCAAGACATCAGGCCAGACGCTAGCTTTGCTTTAATTGGCTTGTAAAGACCAGCAGCTTCATGAGAGGCTTCCACACCTTCTCCTCCCTTTCCGACCCCAAAATCATTCATAAGCACCCGGTGGGGGAGATGACACGACAGATAGCTACTCAACCCAACGTGGTAGGATCTATCTTTGCCATTTATAAGCAATGATTTATTCTTCCAGTATTGTGCCTGTTACCTGACTTCTAAATTTACATACTGGTCAATGTTTACAAAACCCCGTTTCTCAGGTTGTTTTTCTCTGAACTGTTTTCCACAAGGTAAAGGCTTTCTAAGGTGAGAGTTCCTATTTTATTACTGCCATCCATTTTCATTACTGTCACTTCCAAAAATAATTGAGGGAAATAACTAAACAGACTTCCAGAATGTCTTATGTGCTATTTTTGTGAGAACATTTTCATCATTTCATGGGAAAAGGCTGTTTTTACAGGCTACGTTCACAAAACTTCATCAACAGCTATATATTTATGGTAGACTAAAAATTTGTTAATTTGGTGAAACTCTTACCAGATGTTAGTTCTTTGGTTTATTTTAGCCTGCAAAACTAGTAAACACTTGTTAGTTTGTAATAGAAAATATTTTTTTTAATGGAATGGTGTCATTGCTGTTAAAATTTGTGGAGCTATTTGTTGGAAACGTGGTTTTGAAAAAAAAAATATTGCTCTGCTATTAAAATAAATGTCAGGGTAAAATTTGGCAGGCATTTTCTTCGTCCATTAGTGAATTTCCTTTTAGCATTCCTTATAATCGGCTTGCCTATTACATTACTTATATTTTATTAATGGTCAAAATGCTTTCATTTTCCTCAACAACAAAAGAGGCACATATGAAGAGCCAAAACCACCCTCAAAGAAAGGTATGCAATCCTGCTGATTTCAGAAGTAGCTGCAAAAACAACTTGGCCAGATATTGTGAGCAAATTTCAACTTCCACATAGTAAATGAAAGAAAATTCCTAGAACCTTGGTAACTGGGTGGTAAATTGAACAAGTTTAAAAGAGAAACCCTGAGACTGTCCAGGGTATGTGTCTAAATTCATTGTTCTGTGTTCTTCCAGCATTCTTCCAGCACAGACAAACAAGAATTTTGCTTCAGAACCACAGGAGGTTCATTACTGGACTCAGTGGCACATTTAGTATCAAAAAGGAGTTGGCTTACAGCACTAGTATTCACCCAAATCTACTCAGTTTTTTATTTCAGGTTAGATGTAGTATAAGGCTGAGGGTTTTTTATGTGACTAACATCTCCGCCTGGGGATCTATTGGAAATCTCGAAGTCCAGAGATTTATGAAAATAAAAATTAATGAGAAAAAGTTAATCAAAATATGGCAATCTCTAACAAAGGCTTGACCTAAATGAAGAAGCGGATGTTTGGGTCAGGCCAATCAATTTTTTCTTAGTTCTGTAGCATATTCACAGTGCTACTACTTAATCAGTCATCCCCCGACAAAGAACATTTTGAAATCTCTAATGAGGAGAGAGATACAGGGGCTGTCAAATTAACATCCATCTATTTCTCCAAAATTGTCTAAAGCAGCAGCATAGCACCAAAAGAGCTCAGTTTGCAAGTGTACACAATTTATATTGAAGATAAAGATTGCACATTATATACTGAGCTCCAAGAGAGCACGGCCACATTGGGTTGACTCATTTATCCCAGTCCTGTCCGGAAAAGCAGATTCCTGCATCTTTCAGCATGCAGCAACACCTGAACGCCGAGGTCCATCCTGCTGCCTCCCCCCCGGCACACCACGCAGCGCTGACCCCCTCCCAAGAGGTTCGTCGTGCTTGTACTAATTACACAGCTAGGAGCAACCCTGCCTGAGTGCTGGGAGAAGGCAGCTCCATTTGATTAGTTACGGGCTTTGTAGTACAAATCACAGAAATAAGCTACCTAGCCTGAAAACGTTCCAACGGCGATGTTATCTCTCAGGATGGATTTGTATTTCTTAAGGAAATATGAGAAGAGGTCAGGGACTAGAGTGCAACTTAAAAAAAGGAGGTGGAAAAATAGTCCTGTGAAAAGGTGCAATGCAAAAATAGTGACACCTCCTGGGCTATCAACACAGGATAAAGATGCTACCCCAAACCAACACCTGGTCTGCTCTTCCCACACTTCTCTATCTTGAGTTACTTATTAAGGTCCCCAGGGATTTACTGTAAAGCCAGGGATTGCTGGAGCAGAAAGGAACCACTGTCATCCACGTTTCATTGTTTCCCTGTCCACAGCACTTCTAATTATTATGGATAGGAATGACATATGAGAGCATCTGTGACAGTCTTGCATATTTAAGGACCTCGCTACATAGAGGATACACTCCTGTGCTGTAGTGGTACTATAAATCTGCTTTGGGGGGAATATTTCAGCATACTTTACGATAACATCATCAAAATTTGTTAGATCATTGGGAAGTTCTTCAAGGCAGAGTCTACCCATTTTTTGAAGTTAAAAAATGTTCAGCAGAAAATCTTCAGATCCCATTTAGTACTCAGTAAAGTAATACGTTTTGAAATGTATCAGGAGAAAGAAAGGCTTTCAAAGTAATACAGCGACTTAATTAGAGATTAATTCAAAATACAATTTTAATTAATGAAATCAAACAATGAAATATTTTTATTAGTTTCTCTACTTTAATAAATTTTAGCATTAGCTATATATATTTGAAGAAAAGTATATGTTTACAGACAATAATTCAGAAACCATTGCCATTTTGCACCCACTATTAACTCTGCATGATTTCCTCAGTGCTTAAACAATTTCTAGGTAACCTGGCAAGGACAAATTTTGTTCTCAGAAAGGGAAGGAGAGAATGAACTGGAGTGTGTTCAACAGTTTTCTAAAAGCAGTATTTTTTGATAGCTCTTCAGCTTGACCTATATGCAAGCTTAAACAAGGTAAAGCATTCAAAATGGACTCCAGAAAAGAACATACATGCCTTATCATAATTAAGTTCAGCAGAATGGAGACGGTGTGTCCCTAAGACACAGACTCTTCAGCACACTTAATAAATACAGAGTTTTTCCAATAATAGTATTAAAAATAAAGGGCAAGGCACTTTTGACTTCTTAGCCATGAGATGCTCTGGCTTTCCGCTCGTGGGTACACCTTCATTAAAGGACTTTTATGCTCAGAAGTCTGGTTTCAGGATGTTCTGACTCCAGCAAAACAAATCACTACCCAGCTAGAAGGACACCTCACACCTGCAAGAAGATTAATGTCTGTCCTCCTTACTTAGGCAGTTAGTTAAGAAAAAGTGCTGTACAGGCTACAGAACAAGGGCCTGATCCTCTATAGGGCCTTTAATGGCAACAAGGCTTTTGTCAGAGTAGAACTTTTCTGAAGTAATGATCGTAAATAAGGCTTAGCTTTATACCTTTAAGGATGCAGCAAACACGTCTTTATCCTGGTACAAAACTTGGGGGGGGGGGGGGGGGGGAAGAAAAGAGGAAAGAAAAAAGTAGCCCAAAAACTGTGTCTATAAAAAGTTGCCGCGTTGAACAACAAGAGAAATGCCTAAGAGTTTAAGTAAGTGGAGGGTTGGGTTTTTTTTATTTTCTTCTTATCCTAAGCTTGACCTTTTTCCCTCTTCTTTCATATTGTGCTTTGTGAGACTCCTTAAAGAGGAAAAGTTTCTATTACCAGCAGCGGGAGCTGGGCTTAGGCAACGGATCACAGGATCTCTTATATTAGTTGGAGTGTATGAAATGAAGTTTTCAAGGGTGCTCCAAGTGGGTTGAATTCTGAAGTCAGTGGAAAGTTTATCAAATACCTATACAACACTTTGAAAATCCCACAGCACTTTAATTACATCCAGTAAATTGAAAGCTTTTATTTTTTGGACTGGACATCTTTTTAATATGCACATGCGAACCACACATTTGGATCCCTCGGGTGGTTCTCTGTAAAAATATGATGGAAATAAATGCTGCTACTATGAATATGATCAAGAAATTTTTATATTTTCAGAATAAAAGAAGAAAAGTCTTTTCAGTAGTGTTATTTAGAATGGAAAGAGGGACATAAACAAATTATCTGTAGTGGAGGAATATACTGCACTTTAAACACTAATAACAAAAGAAAAAGCATATCAAAACAGCATCACCATCTAGTCTGCAATCTTGTTTGCAGAGTTCAAAGTACTTAACAAAGAAAGACATAATTATGTCAGTACTGAATTCTGATTATATACCCACACTTTGAGCCTTGTTGCTTGCTTGTATCCGTATGCATATCAGCAGGGTGCTCTCCAAATCAGATTTTTACAAAAACAGTACAAGAGAAAATCAAGAACATTTCAGATTATTTACTTTAAATGCTAGTAAAAGCTCATTTTACCTATAACATCCAGAACAAGGTTCATCCAAAGCATATCATTCTTTCTTTTAAAGAATTAAGCTATCTATGTGTGTCTTGTGCCAAATCAAAAACCAGTTAGAAGGCAAATAACTCAAAGATCTTTATTTCCTTTAAGATTAACAAGCTTTAAAGAAATTTACTAAGATTTTGATTGTTGGGATAATGTCTTAGAAAGGATATATAAAGCTTCATGTGCAAAGTTATGTAACTAGTTACAGTTGAAAGCTTAAAATACTTTTTCTTGCCTTGTTTTTGTAACAGCATACCTGAAAATGACCATTTTCTGAGTTACTGTCCAGAATTTTAAAATCCTGGAGAAGAGTTTGAAGCTTAACTTTAAAAGTTTCATGCCAGAAACGGCAAAAAATATATCTTCTAGATATTTAAACCATTGAAATATAGAACACAAAATTTCATCTGAATCTACATTTCCCATTAGCATAATATTACCAGAAGATTAGCACATAATGGAAATGCACGTATCTTGCAAAAGGTGCACCTATGGTCAAATTACCACATTTTCCATTAGCCAGTACTATTACGCCTTGCTTAATGCAAAGTATGCACAGTCTACGTAACTGTAATCACTCGGAAATTTTCCATGTCAGGATATCTCAAGCTGAGAATTCTCTTTTTTCAAGATTTTTGTCCAAAAGTAACCATAATTTCAAAGAATAAGTTGAGGGAGAAAGTGTGGCTTTGCCCACAGTAGAAGTTCCTCAAGTCATCTGAACCCAAGAAACCTCATTGTTTGGGTTAGAACATAGAAATTTAGCAAGATGCTTGATCTGGGCAACAGGGATCTATCTATACGTGGAAAAACTTTCATGTCTGACCATTCTGAAAGGCTGTAGCTGTCACACGTAGAGCATGAGCGCGATTCAATAATTAGTGGAAAATATTAGCAGCAGAATTAGCAGCAGGAACCAGTGCTTGATTTGGTGCAAACGATGTGTCCACACTTTCTCCCACTATCTGTACAGCAGAATTGCACAGCAGAAACAAGTTTAGTGGCAGGTCCCAGCACACATGCTTTGTGAGATTTTACCTGCAGATCTGGGTGCGATAACATAGCAGGACCCTCCCAGCAGCCGCCACTCACGGCAGAAATGAGAGCAGTGAGCCTGTCCTTTCTTGCTTCCAATATTCTCCTGCTAAACCCAACCAGTATGAGACAGAGGAAGGCAACCAGGGGTGGGTGTATATGAAAAAAGAAAACCTTATATATTAAAATCCTAGAACTGCAAAGAAGAACAGGTTAGAAGAAAGACAGTTGATTGCAGTGAGGCTTGTTGCTGGCTGCTGATGGGACCGAGACAGTCACCTGGGACAAAGAAATGGGGATAGCTGAGCAAAAAGGCGGGGAATAGACATGCAGAAAGGAAAGAGAGGCAGGTGACATGAAACAGAAGATGATGCAAAATAAACCGGGCCTGAGTGCACATGATTTCCCTAGGATTACAGGTAAAATGAGACATACAAAGACTAATTTTTGCTGACTTGAGACACATCAGTGTATGCCCTACTTGTGAAGTCTTCTTTCTCCTTTTAAATTACGGGAAAAAAGTTATCATTCTGATATTTATATAAGTGAGCTGAGAACAGAAGGAGGATTTCTGAGGGTGGGATAATCATGCCTGCAGCACATTAGGAACTTAATTTTTAATTTCATTCCAAGACATCATGCATTCATTTAAAATAAGCCCTTTCTCATGGAAGAATATCCTGCAAAGGAAAAAATAAAATGTCAGAAGAAGTCCTAAAGCCAAATGGTTTTAATTCAACAAAGACATCAAGAGAAAGAAATATTAATGCAAAACATTTTCAAGTAAATGTGATAGATGTTAAGTTTAGCAAATGTTGTTCTGACAATAAGTAAAATATCTTCAAAGTTCAGGTTTCATATTCTAAAACAAACAACCAAACATAAAATCTGAAATGTGCTGGAGTCATTAATTCCATCTCAGAAACAAAGAAAGGAATCTCAGACCCACAGATGAGTCCAGAGAAAAGGAATTTAAGAAGGATTTTCTAGATTTTACCTTCAAGGTTTTGATTGACTGCTTAATTAGAAAAGCAGCAAGAATTCAGTAACGATATAATGGCCTATTTAAAAATCTTTCAGCATTCAGCTTTCCTTTCCCTCTCCTCTCTAGGATGGTTGGCTTTGTGATGCTTTTTTGTTTTGTTTTATTTCATTTTTCCTATTGCCTTTATTTTTGCTTCTTCAGATACAAATTTTGGTAAACATATAAAGTTAAAGGGA
Organism: Rissa tridactyla; assembly: GCF_028500815.1. Lineage (NCBI taxonomy): Eukaryota > Metazoa > Chordata > Aves > Charadriiformes > Laridae > Rissa > Rissa tridactyla. The sequence continues at coordinate 7,477,613 of NC_071497.1, forward strand.
TGGGATTTTTGTTGTAGGATCCTGTCCAAAGATTTCAGAGGAAGATGTATTGAACATCTGTTGAGTCCTAACAGTTCAGAATGATTGATGCTTTTCTTTCAGAAAGCATATCCCAAAATTATGGTCAGGCAGAATATTTTGGGTCTGATTTTTTTTTTTTTTTTTGAGATACTGGTAACGTCTGGGGAATGCATAGACTCCCTTGATTCCCAGTGACTGCGGATCTGGACCACGGTGTGTTTTATCGATTATCACATAGGGCTTGATCCAATCAAAGCCCCATAAAGTGAATAACAAAATCTATCTGCCAGTAATGTGCTTTGAATAGTCCTTCAGCCTGAGATTGCTAATACAGATTCTAAAAAAAAGAACCCCAAAAAAATGAAAAAAAACAAAATTAACTGAAGATTTTCCTCAAAAAATGCCTTTGGCATGCATTACTGAGATGAATATCACAACAGTGAACATTTAGGGACTTTGCCAACGAGGAGAATTGACTCTGTAGCACAGATTCAAGTGCCCTGAAAATGGATTCACAAGAATTAGCAAGGATCTGCTTTGACTTATCAATAAGAAAAGAAAGGGTACATAAAAACATAAGAACAGCCTTACTGTATCACATCAAATATAAAGAATGAAACCAAGAATAAGCTATAAAAATAGCTCATCACAGCTAACCAAGTATCCTGTCTCTGATAATAGCCTAAAAGCGTTGCTTCAGAGGAAAACAAAATCAGGTCAGGCATACAAAAGACTTGCCCAGCTTTTAACAGGATGAAGTTTAGGGGTTTTATGAGGCACAGATGGTATTACTTCTTTGGTTTTAAGTTGCTATTAATTAGCTTTTCACCCATGTATTTGCTCATGTTTGTTCTGGCTGGAGGTGTACCACAGCAAGCTCCCTTCCTCTATTTCATCCTGGGGTTGTTTGGATCATTTGTAGTTTGAAGAATGACATTCAAAAGCAAACAAAATGGGTGATGTTTTAACTTAAAATTCTGTGCACTGGGACTCATAGATAGGGTGATAACCTTATTCTCTGTCTTGCTTGTAAAGTGACCTTGCCCATCAGTCAAATCTCCTAGGAGTAAGAGCACTAACTTAGGTTACAGGAGCTTTAAGTCTATATGCATTTCATTTTAGCTCTCATCACATATTTAGCAGCTAATAATCTCAAAACACCTGACAGATCAGCACTACTTTGTGAATTTTGCTGGAATACAGCTGATGAGCTGGCCATCAGGACTTCCTTTACTATAGATGGTGAGAAAAAGGGAACAATTCATCTCTTCTTTAATCTAAAAGCTCATCTAACCTAAAGTAGATTAGATGATTTAGATGACTGTCTTCTGCAAGTGACTATTTCTCTCCCTTGGCTAAAAAGGGGAATCTAACTCTGCAGGCTTATGAAGTTATGGATGTGCAGGAGACAGTAAAGTGTGGAAGGATGATCTATGTTTTTTCTAAATCATTTTATTGCTAAAAACATTATAAAGCTGATAAAAATAATGTGATTTATTGCTTTTTTCTGTTAGTGACTTTACATTTTTTCATATCTTTTTGCATTTCCGGTTTGGTAAGCAGTTATTCCCATATATGCATGCACACAAACACACACTCACGTGCATGCATGCATACACACACACAAGAGTATATAAAAATTATTTACGGTAAAATGGACCAGTACCTAACCTTTTTTTTTTCTTCTTCTTTTTTTTTACAGACATTATTTTATTCTGAGAATAGAGGAAGAAATAATGCCTCCTCTTAGATAAAAATCATTCTGATTTCAACATAGTAATTTGCTAATTATTTATTATCTTTTGTGAGCAAGAAGAGTAGAGTAGATTTGCTTTAGGATTATTTTAGGCTTATTTTCTTCCCTGGAGAAACTTTTGTAGGTGGACACATGCTTGTAGGACAATAATCTCCTCTAAATTTTATTAATAAATCTACTATGTTTCACTTGTTGTATCTCAATTAAGAATGTTAAATAATTACATTCAAGAACACTATCAACAATTATGCAACTTAGGATAAAATTACCAGAGCTTTCTGACTTCCTAAATGAAAGCCCAAGTCCATTGAAGAGTTGCAGAGGTCAGGGGAGATTTTCTTCCACAGTGTGGGATATTCCAACCTCTGCCCATCACTGTTTGGTGTACGTTTTTCTCATAAATCTCCTCTGCCGTGTTTGATATCACCCCCAGACCTGGTCCTGCAGTGAGATTAGCCATTTGTTTGAAACTTGTTGAGGCTCTTGGTACCAACCTTTATGCGGTGACTTTTTTCAACTGACAAATTATCCAAAGTATAACTTCACTGTTACACAACCCGTGTCCTGGAAGACAAGCAGTCAGTGTTTGATGATTGAGTTTTCCTTCCAAACAGTATATAATTAGTAGGCCATTGTAAGCTTTTCCCACAAGTGGAATGTGATATATTCACTTTTCCAAGTCAACCCATAACTTAAAAGGACCAATGCTTTGAATAATACAAAATCTATCAGCCAAACAACTTTTAGAATCCTAAACAAAAACCCACTTAAGTGGTTTGGGACTAATCAAATTTATCTCAAAGAAGATTTATCTCAAAGAAGGGAATACATGGAAGAAACAGAGCAAGAAAGAAACTTAAGGTTCCTACAAAGACTGCAGAAGAAAAAGTGTTGGAAATATTGATTTGCAATAATTAATAACGTAACTAACTGGAAAAAAAAGTAATTTACTTAGGTAAGGTTAATTTAATAGGGAATAAGATGTTTGATCCTGTTAACAGACTCTTTAACATTATGAAGTGTATTATACAGAAAGTATTCTTGATTATTTAGTCAATAAAAATGTTAAGAGGAAAAATGTGGACAGAATAGTGAAGAAATAAGCAGGAAAGATTTTCCGTCATAAAGATTCCTGACTGTGCATAAATGAGGATGTGTTTACCATGCACACTGTAGGCAAATCTGTATTGCTGTAGCAGAACTTCTTGTGTTACTTAATTTAACTCATTTGGCACTAAATCCTCTATCCCTACAGTTTCAGCATATACTGCAGGCACACCCGAAAGAAAAAAGTTATCTTAATTAGGGTTTGGTTTTCTAGTGACAATTTCAATTGGCATAAGCACTTCCTTCCAAAGTTTTTCATTTATTAGACAAGTAGTAACAGTGGACTCCTCAGGATCACGGCATATGGTCTGATCCATGCAATAAGCCTCAAAGCCTTCATTAGCATCACTGAAAGATGAACTGAAATATTGGATTACAAATTCTAGATCACACGGTATACTGAATGAAGAATATTTTTACTTAAAGTTATACCAATATATGTGTTAACAGCTATGTTAACTGAGTAAGTTTTCCTCTTTTATCAGGAAACAAGCCCTCCATTACATGGTTCACTCATAAAAATAACACTGCTAGCTAGCATGCTGTTTGGGCATTTATTTCACTAATAGTTTTCATAACATACTTAATATCAGAGCTATTATAAAGGAAGACCATTTTTTGGTTTTCCTTAACCTGAGGATATCCTCAGAAAGTATTTATTTCCAAATATTATGTTCAAAGGAAAGTGAACAGGGGGGTTATAATGTATTTGAGAATTTCTTATCAAAGTCTTTCATTCAAATTTGATGCTAACCAAAAATTAACATTCATAAAAGTTTTTAATTTAATTTCACTTTTTAAATCCATGTCACTCTCATGGTTTTTGAAATCACATCCAGACTCCTGCCACTATACAACCACGTGTTTCATATTGGGAAGGGGTCTTTACAAAACAGGATAGATCATACTAAAACTGTATTTGGTAGAACTTCTATTTCATTTCATGGCAGCAAAGAGGGACTTTAACTTCCAGTTTTGACAGGAGCTTTTTTTATGTGCGTTGTGCTTGCACTGCTTCTGAGAAAATGAAAACTTCACAAAAGAAGAATAAAAAAGTAAAGACTTATTTTTCTAGTAATATAATCTCATGAAGTGAAAACCAAGTTTGAAACTTAATAAGTAGGCACTAATAGTATGTTCTGGGACTTTTAGATTGCTGAAACAACATTTATATTCCATTGCATTTTGCAAAGGAAAAAAAGCTGAAGTAGGAATTTCCTGACGGCATAAGTTTATTTCAAGCTACCTTAAAAAAAAATATGATAATATGCTTCAGTAACTGAATTTGAGTTGATTTGCAACTGTTAAAGAATCAGCTGCTTTCAGATAAATTAAATTAAAATTAACACAGGTGTTTATGTTTAGGATGGCTTAACTGTGTGTATGTTTATGATCCCTTCACTAAGTGAAGGGAATGGATCTGTGCAAAATCAGTTTCATTCAACATGTGTTCAAATTTTGTTCTTCAAGTAATAACCAATTGTTTTTAACAAATTCAATAATTTACTTAAAATACACCACTATTACTGACAGCTATTCCCCCAGAAATATCAGTGCAGCCTCTCTTTCCCCTCCAAGACTGAAATTTGAATGAGAAAAACTTGACAGACTATGCATTACAAAAGTAGCCAAATTAATTCCAAAACCACTTTCTAAATAACTTTCCTGAAAAAAAAGGCGGGTTTAGGAAACAAACACAGTTCCGGTTGTTAATATCAAAATGCAGCATCTGCAGAAAAGGCCTAATCAATTTGTTTAAAACTGTCTGGTAGCTTTCCCCATAAGCAATAGTTAACAAGTGGTCTTTGTGGGTTTTTGCATAATTTCTGTGGACAATTGTCCTGTCAAAAGTTCAGTAACAATTTACCATTTCAGTTTGAAATATGCACCATACTTTAGGGGGAAACACATTTAAAACATTGATAGGCACACAGACAATATTCTGATAAGTTTTACGTGGCCAACAAGGGGCAGACCTGAGTGAGTCATTTATTACAAAATGATGAATTACCTATTTCATAATGACATAATAAATAATAAAAAATAAAATAAAATAAAAATACCCTAATAAAAAAGTGTGATCTTCCTCTGTCCAAATAAAATACTGAAAAACTCAAATGACCATTACTTACCTCCTCCTGATTTTCAACAAGAAATATGTCTAACTTAGACCCTTTGTTTCTGTCTTTTCCTTTCCTTTTCTTCTCTTTTAGTAGTAAATTCCTCAGTTATCTGACTTTTCCCTGAACCGGGGATAAGCAACTGCCCTCCAACTGGGATAGAAAGAAACCTTCTGCAGACTGCTGTTACGGCACAACACGGAAATTTCCAAGGAAATTTCACCATCATAAAAAGCTACCAAAAAAGAAGAAATTGGGAGGAACGTGGGGAAGAAAAGGAAATCTATGAAATCACCTGGTTTGCTTAAAGGAAAGATTTTTGGACAATAACCCATGTGCCTGAAAGTCTCATAACTGTCAACTGTGTAACTCATCTACCTTGCTAAGACTTACTCTGTCACAGGAAGCTCAGTGCTGGCCAGTTGGAGGACCTTCAGATCCATCAGAAAGAACTATTATGTCCAGCAGGTTGGACAGGTTCCTGGTAACCACACTCAGGTGGGCTCATGTACCCCAAACGTGACTATTGTCCCTGATTCCTAAACTGGATGCAGTCCTGCTTTGGTCCCTAAACTGACATTGCACTGAGCATGATCTAAAAGGTTGTTTTAAGAGACAAGACATTTTAGAGGAAGATCTTCTGTCCTGCATCTGGCTCATATTCATCTGGGCTGAGACATGAGACTCTCTATATCTATCCATACTTTTAAACATCTTTGTATTTTTGGTGTTGTCTGTCTGCAGTTACACAGGTAATCAGCAGCAAGAAGCCCAAGATAAACACTACTACTAATAGATCATTTTCCTAAGAGAAGCCTGGTATCCCACAGCATCATTCTATATGCTCTCTCTAACACAGATTTACAAAACTATTTCAGAGGGCCTTTGGCAAGAAGTATTTATAACTGAAGCAATATGCTGGGATAAGCCCAGCTGGGATGGACTTAATTCTTTTCACAGCAGCCTGTTTGGTGCTGAGTTTCGGATTTGCAATTAAAAATGTGTTGATAACACACCAGCGTTTTGGCTCTCACTGAGCAGCACTTGCACAACACCCAGGCTTTCTCTGTTTAACACTCTGCTCCCCCCGCAAGTAGGCTGGGGGTAGGCAAGAGGCTGGGAGGGGACACAGCACAGACAGGTGACCTGAATTGTTCCAAAAGGATATTCCATCCATTATAATGTTGCAACCAGCAATAAAACTGAGGAAGAAGGGTTTGGTCAGGGAGAGAGCTATTGCTCAGAGGCTGGCTGGGCATCAGTCTACTTTTGGGGGACAGTGAGTAATTGCCTTTGCATCACTTTAAAGGTTCTGGTTTGTTCTCTTTCCTTCTTCTATTAAACTGTCTCTATTGTGACCTATGGGTTTTCTCACTTTTGCTCTTCCTACTTTCTCCCTCATCCCACTGCAAGGGGAGCTGAGTGAGCAGCTGTGTGGGACTTAGCTGCTGACTGGTGTCAACCCACTGCACATAGGGAAGTCTTCATCCCTTTCTTGGCTTAAGGAGCAAAGTGAACTACGGTATTTCAGATATTTATATGGAATCAGGCCATGTAGCTAGCATGAACCCTGTAGCCTAGATATAAGTTTTTTGTTTTGTTTTGTTTTTTTTTATTTGTATTTATCCATAATTATAAGCTAGAGAGTTTGGATCCTGTTCTGACTAACAAAGGAAAGAGAGAGCGTTTTGATAAAATTCTGCTTTAAATCCAGCTCTTACTCTTCTTAATGCGTTTTAGCACACTACGAACTTATTCAGTTGGCTAATTAACATTTCCCATGGAAAGTAATTGAGGTCTATTGGATACCCTCTATTTCTGCAGGCATAGGAGGGAGTAGAATGGAAAGGAAGAAAAATCCTAATACAATATACTCACTGTTCTCCAAAGCTATTCACTGGATGTTGGGAGGCTCTCAATTTCTGCAGTCATAATGATGTTTAGAAAGATATCTGACCTATACTGGATCTTCTGCTTCAAAAAATCTCTCACACTATAGCTTTTACTACCTAATTCTATCCCTTCCTAGGAAGATACCATTTGATCTCAAGATCAGTATACGGACACCAATGTGTCACTGTGTTTGAACAAATGAATTCTTATGAAGTGCTCATTAGCCCCAATGAATGGTTACTTTATTAACCTGAACATTGCACCATACAGCCCATAGGCTGTATGCACAAGGCAGTGTGCTAGTGCTGCTGTATTGCTCTCAGTTTGGAAATGAGAATGGTCTCTTTCTGGCTTGTGCCTCTCCACAGCAGGGTGTACTGTGTGAAAAGCAAAATGCTCTTGTTTCTGTCACAGTATTAAAATGCTTACTCCAAGCGGAAGCCAGGAAAAGTATATCTGGAGAAGAGCATCCCTACATTGGAACTTTCTACAAGACCTGAGGTGTCAAAATGTTAGGAAGCACCTGTTGGAGAAGCTGCATAGTAGTATATAAAAGAGCCTAGGACTCTGGCATATCATATTGTTAATTTCCAAAAATTATTTGAGAAGGAAAAAGAAGGATAATTATTTTTTTTTTTTAATAAATAAAAAAACCCTACTCTAATAATTTACTTCTAATTATAAAAATGTTATGATCCAAACAGGAACAAATGGCAAAATAATGCTGGAAGAGGCTGCTGTATCTTCTCTCTGTTCAGTAAATAATAGCAAACTAATGTACGGAACCTCTGTAAAACTTTTAAACTAAGTAATAGTAGTGTTCCGTCACTAAGATTCTTTTCTGTTGTATCCTGGACCTCTGAAAACACAGACATAAATCGTTTACAGTGTCTATCCAAGTGACTCAGGTAAGTACCCTAAAGCTCCTAGAGGGGAAAAAAACACCTTAAACAGTAAATACATTTAAAATTGCTCCATAGAGACTACTCTAGCCTCAAAGAGCAAGAAGCATCTGTTCTTCCAAAGTCCTCCTCCACAGGGTAACAGGAGGAGAAAATACTGTGTTTATCACTAGAAAGACTAATGCATATAATGCAACTTTCTCAAATCTCAGGAACAACTCCAAATTGCATTTTGAACTCTGAAATTAATGAGCAATTCTTTCATGTGCTTGAATAAGAGCAGTCTTTAATATATTTGATATTTCACCTCATGATAACCTGTTAACCTGATAACCTCAGTTAACCTGAAACAATTAATAACAAGTGCTTCACATCCAAAGTGCTTCCTTCAATGAGCAAGACCCTCAAAGTTTTACTCAAAAGAGTAATTCCCTTTAAAGACAACTAAGCAATATTCCTAGGATTACAGCTGGAGATCAGGCTCTTTTCCTGCACATAAAAATACTGGCTGTTGTCTATATTTTCTTGTACACCAAAAGCAATGCCTCATTAGACTCTGACATCAGTGAAGACATTTCCTTATCTAATCACACTGAATTTTTAGAGGTGTGGGAATTGTTTTCTAACCTGAGTGATAGAACTGTAGGTTTTAGAAAATATATGTGATTCTCAATGAATTATTCAACGATAGGAAAGAGCAGATAAGTTTTTCTACAGATAAGTTTAAGAAAAGTTCTCTTTTTTTTTTTTTTCTTATCAATGGTTTCCAGGTTGCATTAATTAATTGCTATTAAAAGCTTCCATAATCTTTTACTGTCTTCTACAGAGCCAGTACTTCTCCTTTTATTAAAAGGACTTAGATTTTTGTCTTTATTCCTCTGGGCATGTTTTCAGGGAGATGTTTTTATGTGTTTTTTGAGACTTTTAGGGGGATGTGGGGTTACATAGGCTGAATCTCACAGATGGTGTGAATAGTGTTATATTTTCCAAATACTCACTTTTGATTAAGCAGTATCATTATAAAAAGTAATGACTAGTTTTCTTCGCTTTTATGGCGAGCATAGGTCCAGTATTATAAAAAAGCAAGTTAAAAGTTTTAAGTTTCCTTAAAGGAATCCATTTCTCTGACATCCAGAGGAAACCTGCAAAATAAGACAAAATGGCATTATAAAACTAATGAAAATAAATGGTGTGAAACATATTTCTGTACTAAAAGTCTTCACACCATACATTTCAGTGGTTTATATGGTCCATGGGAGTATGTGAAGTTAGAAGGTGCAACTAAGTGGGAAGAGAAAAGGGAAGGGGAAGGGGAAAAGGCAACTCTAAGCACAAAAACAGCGATTGAAGTGTCCTGTTCTTTTTGTACTGGAACATGGTAAATCTTTTCAAAAGTGTGTGTCTAAAAGATGGACAAGTTTGATGGCTCCTTCAGTATCTCTGACTGCACATACCCAAACTCTGTCTTCAAATACTTGTACTTCAGGTTGCTAATTTTTAATGCATCAACAGAAGTCCAAGTAGCTCTGCTTCAGCCTTCAGAAAAAATAAGTCCTTTATCTGTGAAATAATTTTGGGTTTGGTTTAGGCTTTTTTTTCTATGTTTCTCTGTTACTTGACTTCATGACTGATGACAAAGTTTAATAATCACAACCCAGGGTAGTTTCCTGATTTAAACCAGTGTGTGAGCTTTTACCTTTTGCTTGACTACTTTCGCATTTTTCCCAGCAGCAACAAAACCCTCAGAATGAGTAAACCTAATGACGAGCTATCAGCCCAAACCTAGTGTACACAATATCATGGTGAATAGCCTGGAAGTACTGAAACATATTTAACAGAAGTACTTTCCTCCCTTTCGTAACAAAAGGATCTAAGCAAAAGCCTCAGCGTCGTATTCTGAGGTAAACAGTCCAGACCTGACACAGAAACAATTTTAGTGACAGCAGTGCCATCTATTTCATAGCTTAGTACAAATTTTTTAATCTTTATTGTTCTTTAATCTTGGAATAGAGCCATCCAACAAAAGCAAAAACAAACAAAGAAACAAAAAGTGCAAAGAAACTCATGTTTTAAGCCTTTTAATAGTTTTCTTGTTCTAACAACTGTTTTTAAAAGTAACAGAAAAAATTGTAGATTTCATACTTTATATTATCAACAGTATTTAGTTAATGAAGAATTGTTGCATTCTCTTCTGCCATATGTTCAACAAATATTGTAGAAAATCCTTAATTATTTGTTTATACATTTCTGAAACTGTGTTTAGCATGCTGTCTGCCTACTGTTTGACAAGACGAAACAAAGAATCTTAGAAATCATTAACTGAAAATACATTAATCATACATATAAGACAGCTGGACAGAGAAAAAGATATTGATACCAATGCATGAATCTGTCAACATTTTCTTCTGCAAAAAGAAAAGTCTCTCAAAGGGCACAGCTAACTTTTTAGAAATAAGCTTCCTTCATATTTCATGTAGCATCTATTTGCTAGCAATAGCAAAAGATTCATGAATTTCATCCTCAATTCAACTTAACATGTTAAGTGTATTTCAAAGAAGCCACTATCTGAGGATTAATGTTACTTAATTTCTCATTAAATAGAAATATAGGTCTTTTAATGTGACTTGCTAGATGATACTTTCACTTTGGTATTTGACAATACTTACAAAGTTTTTCCTCTTTCTTCATCATCCCTGTCGTCCTAATATTTTTTCATTAAATATCTATGAGAAGGTACTTTTGCATTTCATTTAATGTAGCTTCTGAGAGTCTCCTATGTATCTATTACACTGCAAAGATCTTTTCCTGGTCAAGGATCAATATCATCCCCATTTACAAAAAAGAATAGACACATAGAGGATGCATTTATTTTGTCCAGAGCAGGGTGATTTGAGAATGTGCTACAGCACACTAGTTTTTCTGACCTCTATTTTGTACTTGTGCACTTTACCATAATGTGGACACTTCCATCATAACAGCCTCCACTGACTGCACTGTGACAAGCACCATGTGGAGGTGACTGCTTTGTCCACCCCATATGGATAAGTGATGCTTCTAGAAAGCCCTGTGGGCTATGTCGTATCCAATTGCACTATCTGTGCATCAGGAGGGCACGTATCGGCCTCTGTGGTCAGGAGTAGCATGGCTTCAAACATTGCTTCTATTTCCATCTACGGGGTAGCCCAGGTAGTTCATGGCTGCACTTCAGCATGCATCTAAGCAGTATTGACTATCCCATTATAGAATCATAGAGTCATAGAATGGTTTTGGGTTGGATGGGACTTTAAAGTCCAACCAGTTCCAACCAGTTCCAACACGTCTCACTAGACCAAGTTGCTCAAAGCCCCATCCAGCCTGGCCCTAAATACCTCAAGGGATGGGGCAGCCACAGCTTCTCTGGGCAACCCGTTCCAGTGCCTCACCACCCTCACAGTTAAGAATTTCTTCCTCACATCTAATCTAAGTCTCCCCTCTTTCAGTTTAAAACCATTACCCCTTGTCCTATCACTCGACTTCCTGATAGAGAGTCCTTCCCCATCTCTCCTGTAGGGCCCCTTTAGGGACGGGAAGGCTGCTATAAGGTCTCGCCAGAGCCTTCTTTTCTTCAGGCTGAACAACCCCAACTCTCTCAGCCTGTCCTCATAGCAGAGGTGCTCCAGCCCTCTGAACACCTTCGTGGCCCTCCTCTGGACCCCCTCCAACAGGTCCATGTTCTTGTGCTGAGGACTGCAGAGCTGCCAGCAGTACTCCAGGTGGGGTCTCACCAGAGTGGAGTAGAGGGGCATAATCACGTCCACCTCCCTTACGGTCCTCAAGAGCCATAGAACACCACATAAAAACTCAGCACTGGTAATATTAGTCTCCAGCTTATTTCCTAAACATTAAACCAACTCATCTTCCTGGAATTACAGTTCTCTTCTTGTAAATCACCTGTATTAGAGACAGATTCTCATGATAAGCAACTAGATAGAAAAACTATATACAGACTACTTTGAAATGCAGCATTCACAGACCTCCTGAGGGACCAGAGGATGATGCATGTATAGTTAGGCAATAAACGCAGCATTAGCATGCTTTTCTCCCATGTACCCAGCGATGACAGCTTGTCAGGTGTGAGGAAGGAGCAGCCCCTTCAAGTTACATCATGGAAGAAACTGTCGGAGTGTTGAGTAGGCAGAAGGAAGAGGCAGAGGAATGAGGCATGGGCAGTCTGCCTTTAACACAGCTTAAACACTTCCAGTTTTGGGGTCTGGTACAGGCAAGCAAGTGAATCAGGTGTGGATTAGCTCTAGAAAGCTATTACAGTATATTTCAAGACTAAAAGAAAAAAATAACTGGAAGACAACTTAATTTTTTTGAGACGAAATATTTCCTTACCTGGCTACATAAAATGTTACCTAAAATATGTACATTTAAAGAGGGTCAGTTTTGTTGTTATCTGAAAGTGCTCTGTGGTCCTTGATGGTAGGTCTGTAATCAAGTTAATAATGGAGGAAATTGGATGATGCTGTCCTGGAAACATAAGAGAGAAAGACTGAGCCAGGAAGCTAAGTTCCCAAGACCTTGTCTTCTGTAAAATGTCTCTGAAGGGGAATCCTGCCTTAAAATACAAACAAAACAAAACAAAACAAACCCAAAGCAACACCAAAATAAATAATAATAATAATAATAATAATAATAATAATAAAAAAACTAAAACAAACAAAAAATACAAAAACACCCTATACACACACAAAAAAAAGCAACCCAAAACAAAACAAAACAAAAAAACAAAACACCAAGCCCCCCAAAACACTCAAAAAACAACTAGTTTGGTAAGCTAAAGAAACTTGACATTAACTTATTAGCACTACTTAAATTATTTCCTTTTAAGAGACATTTTTGGTAAATGATAGAACTGCAAAAAGAGCTATCTAAAATTTTCCTTCCTATTGGTTTTAATTCAGCACTATGCTTGAGCACCTGCAAGGGAATGCAAAAGGGTCCTGCAGACTGAAATCCCATTATCCCTCCTGCAACAGCTTCCAACACAGGAGCCTGTGTGCCTCAGCATTTCAGGTATTTCAGGTATTATGGGAGTCTGTTACACTTAAGTATAACAATTCCCAACACATAATATTACATATGTGGGAAAGGGTTTGCTGGGTAGATGGAGATTTCAGATCATTTCCAGGCACTTCACAGCTACTTATTTTCTCCCTATTCAGGATGACTTTTCACAAATCTAAGAGCTAAAAAATAGCAATGATTGTTTTTAACAATTACATCCTCTTAGTAGTTTTTATGAGAACCATACAGTATAAACAAATTACAATGTTTGTGATGCTTCATGCTTCTGGGAGGAATGACCCGCGTTCTCACTTATGTTTTCACTCATGTGTAGAATAGCTACAGCAAATGAGGAACAATTAGGTCTTAATTCTGCTCCAGGAGATGCATTGTGAATTCTCTCTTTCTATGCAAGAAACTGAGAAAAACTAAAGATAATCGTCAATGGAGTTTGCCCATAGATAACCAACTCAATGTACATTAAAAAAAAAAAAAAAAAAAAGTAGAAAAAATTACTGTGAGAGTCAAGTAATTTTAAATAAAAATTAGGGGGCATTTTAAGAATGGCTGATGCACCTTTAAGAAACAAACAAAAAAAATTCCCAAATTGTAAGTGCATGAAGATTAAATTGCTGTTATATTAAATTGTGCTTTTTCTTCTTTTCCTTTTTTTTTTTCTTAGTGTTGGACAAATAATTGAAAAGGACAAATAATTCTTGTGTAGGGATTGGGAGTTGATGATATATTAGAATGCAGCAGAACTGAGAGTTTAACAAGTTATAGTTGTAGGAAGCATATATTTGATGTTGAAAGCCTTATCTGTTGATCAGTGTATCACACAGTCCCCCTCCCTCTTCTGAATAATTCAGTTTTTATTGAACAATTTTTCTTAATCTTGTTTTTCTGTAAACTTAGTTTTTGTTTATGATGGTTTCAGGCAAAAAGGGAAGATATTGACCACAAAAAATAAAGGCGAATAAGAGTGACTCTATGGGCATTGTTTTCCAAGTGATAATTGGGTATTTAGGTTTTAAAACAAATGCGACATAAGATTTCATAATGCTATGTGTTTTTATAGCAGATGTTGAAGAATGTCTTTCCCTATTATTAATATATTGTATGCATGTCATAAGCTTCTTCAACGTTGTCTAGTGGAAATAAACTATGGTTTCCTACATTAAGTTTCCTTGTATTGGTTTTTAATTTGATTAAGTGTTCTGCACACATATTTTAACACCATGTGTTATGATCATTTGTGTGTGAATTAAGAGAAGACAAGATAGAGGCATCTTAAGGGAGGCTCCCCATCAAAACGATCAAACAATCAGTCAATTGGGCTACCAAAGAACAGCAGAGATAAAAGGCTGGTAAATCACAGGTGTTAGCAAATACACATACACTTTCTAATCAAGGTATTCTTTACCTTAGTGCAGGACCATAGGAAAAAATGATCTTCCGAGTTACTACATTAGTGTATACTACTTAGGTAGAATCAGGTTTTCATTCTCCGTTATTCCAGATGATTTCCATGGTGTTGAATGAAAAATAATTGCCTGTGCTTAAATTCCAAAACGGAATTTTGACATTTTGTTACTCAAATATCCATCTCTTATTTTGAGGTTTGGTTTGCTTGTTTGTTTGTAATAACACCTATCTCTTTCTTGCAATCAACTGTGTAAGTATTTTTAAATTTCAGTACTGGGGAAAAAAACGAGATTAAAGATGTTGTAAATATCCTTTCATTAAAAAAAAAAAGCAAACAAAACACAAACAAACCACAAAACACTTTAATTTTTTAATTGGTGTATACGAAGAGACTGTCAAATATATCAAAGATATCAAAGATGGGAGAAAATGTTTTTTTCAGACAGGAAACAAACACAATAACTGCTACTGTGTATGATACCATAGGCTTTGAAAGACATTTCTTCAAAACCTTAGTCATGAATGTCCATATGACTCCAACTTACTAAATGGTGTTGTTAACTGAATTCTTTTCTTGTTTGGTTACTTGGACTGCTGCCATTAAATACAACAAAGCATTAGAAATGCATTGTAAATCACACTACTCTTTGTACTGACATTTTTGGTGTACTAATCATCAATGTAAGTGAAATTCCTGAGGAATGATGGCCTTGTGTTCTTATTTATGAAGTTCCAGATTTTGCAAATTAATCTGATTACTACAGTGAAAATAAGTTACAGGAACTGTTCCTTGGTCCATAAAAAATAGTTTATATTCAAGCTTCCCTTTTTCCCTGTTAGAAAAGCAACCCTGAATCAAACAAAAACATATAAAGAGGAGATATCATCTTAAAATAATGAGCTCAATGGGTAACTTTTTTAAGTGGATGGAAACGAGAGGTGATAAAAGCAAAAAACAAGCTGCAAACAGAATACAAAAAGCATTTAAAGTTCAGCCAGAATACTAACTATGGACTCTAGTAAATGCTGGCCATCTGTATCGTTACAATAGTATCCATTATTTTTATTAGAGATGATATCACCAACTTTATGTTTTAATCTTTAAAATTGCTAGCTAAGTGTACATTTCTTGCAAGTGATCAAGGTGTTAATGTTAACATTTGTTAATGGATAGCACCTCTTCTGTTATTGCAGATAAAAGAAGAGTGAAATGTTTATCTTGCCTTTTCTACAACCAATATATACATTTACAAAATGCATTACATTTCCAAAGCATCTGTATTACAAAACAATAAAAAAGGAGTTCCTCTGTAAGCAACAGTACCAATCAAGCCTAGTTTTCTACATGTATTGTGGGGTCCTTTTGATTGTTTCTTTTGTCAAAATCTACTGCAATATCTGCATGACACTCCAATCATGGTAACCTCTGTCGTCCACGATAAAGTCACACTGAAGTACCATCAGGTTACCTCCTTCTAATAATTTATTAGTATTTCCCCTCCACAACATAGTATTTCAGTCTCTTTTAAAGGGGTTTATCTCCTCCCTTTCATTTTCTCAGTCTTTGATGATATTTCTAGTTACTTTCTGTGGTTCTCCAATTAAATGGAACCTCTGATCCTTCTTCTGCTTCTCATTCTAGGGTCTCTGTGATTTTTTTTCATGGACAAAGACCTCCTCACCCCTGTACTCTGATTATTCTGCATCCTCTCGTCAGTGTGAGCAACTGCTGTCCAAATTATGTGTGTGAATTTCTGCCCACGGAGAGACAAAAATGTCTTTATTTGGCAATTGATCTTCCTGGAGTTTTGGGACACACATCCGTTTTTCAAACAGCTAGACTCTAGAAGCTATTTTAAATGGTTGGAAAAAAAAAAAATCCCGGATTTACTGTGGGAGCACGGTCTTCCAGAAGTCTCATATCCAACTGGAGAATGGTCTAAGAAATATGGGTCAAAGGAATACCAAGCACATGGTCTTGCTAAAAACAAACAAACAAGTAAACAAACAAACAAAAAGAAACCCAAACCAAGCAAAACTAAAGGATAGAGGAATTTTGGAGGAACTAACCTAGATTAAAAGACCACAGCTTTGAATGACAGGGAAAACTTCTGAGTAGGACTCGCAGTCATTAAGCTCCAGATTTTCTAAAACTTAACAAAGAAATTCTGTGTTTCCAAACCAAACTGAACATGCTAAATCATGTGGATTTCTTTTTTTTTAGGTTTGAAATAAATTTCTTACTCATATTATTGTTGCTTCTAAATAATGTGAACTAGGCAGATGCATCAAATTTCTCTTGTGCAGTTCACAGTGTGGCAGTTCAGCTTTGGGAGGCTATAGTGGATCAAGTCCAGGTATAATTTTTATTATCCCTGATGAGTACTTGGTTCATTGCACCTCAGTGTAAAGGGTGTATTTTTCAACCTTGTAACAAAAGAACAGCATCTGCAGAAACAAATGAATAGGATGAAAAAACCCCACATCTCTAAAGGATTGTTAAGTTGGGCCACTCCTTTGATCTCCAGGGACTTTAGTTGCCAGAAGCAGGAGTGAAATGTGAATCGACAAATAACATTTGGCATTGAAGTACAACTCCTCTCTGTCCATGTAATAGAATGTGACTTTTCTTCAGGCTCAAAGGTCATAATTTTATTTGTATTTCAGATACAATATTCCTGAATTAGTCTGAGGGCTGTAAAAGTGAATTTAAACCCTGCCTAGGCTGAAGAAGTCGTTCTGGCCCAGGAAAAAATCTGTGCTTAAATGGGTCATTCTTACCTGCATGCATGTAAATGGTTGAAAAACTGGATTTTAATAATCAACTTGTCAAAGGTTAATGATCAAACTGTTTTTGTAAAGTGTGTCTTTGGCTATTCTTATCAGCTTCTGCTTTTTTTTTTCTCTCCTCTCCCCATCATGAAAAGAGGGATTTTGAGATTTAATCTTCTTCTCTATGGCGGCAGTGTTACAATATTGGCTATTTGATTACCAAAGCTACAAAACCTTACTGTTGAATAGATGTTAGACACCATTACATCTCTGGTGAATGAATATACAAGATTTCTAAGAGCCACCCTAATTTGCAAGATACTAAAATATTTGACTGCTTATATTAAAGAATAACTTGACAAATAATATGCTTGCATATTATATCCATCCATCCATATTTTATAATTGAATTTCATAGCAGTAATTAATCTTTCCTATTTAGCTGACTGGAACCGAAGGACTTGCAAGAAAACTACCTTTCTGAAAATCCTAATTCTAGAGTACAACGTTTTAAAATAAATACATACAGAAACATCCTTTATCATACTCTTTGCTTTCGTGTCCTTGTGTAAGGAAATCTCTTAAAGAGGAAACTTTTTGCAGATTGAGAAAAATGGAGCATGAAAATTGCCCTTTAAAGTGTTCTCACTCAAGAGACAAAACTCCCAATTATAAAGATTAAACAAAGTTTTTGATGAGACAAAACCACCACTCAGGTAGCACTTCAGGATATCTAAAAGGAGTAAGAGGAGGGACATATATAAAAACCTTGGAAGAAAGAAAACATTTATGTGAAATATTTACATATTTCAATGTTATTCATCTTTATCCACAGTATTAGGAACATGTAGTCATAGTGCATTCTAAATCCTGTTGAATAATGTGGTGAAAGCGACCATCCAGTAATGAGATAAACATTGTTTGTTCTATGTGCCTATGCTTAAATATTTTTTTGCTTTCTGAGTTTCCCTTTATTTTCATTACATCATTGTATTATTATTATTATTATTAATTATTATTGTTATTATTATTATTACTGTTGTTGTCGTCGTTGTTGTTGTTATTATTATATCATAGAATCGTTTGTTTGGAAGCAACCTTAAAGTTCATCCAGTTCTCGCCTCCCACTAGACCAGGTTGCTCAAAGCCCCGTCCCGCTTGGCCTTGAATACCTCCAGGGATGGGGCATCCACAAGTGCTATTGCTCTTGTTAATGCTATTATTATTTACTATTACTATTACTATTACTATTACTATTACTATTACTATTACTATTACTATTATTATTGTTTGCTACTGGGCTAAAACTGTACTGATGCAACCTCCTGCTCCAGGGAGAGATGTCCTTATTTTGAACTCAAAAGAGACAACATTTCTGGTGCTCTGGGACCTACAAGATCCTTTAGAGGTTCCTGTGAGGATACAGATGTCAGTCTGAAAGAGCTTTTAACTCAGACAACCCAAGCCACCTTCGCATTATTTCTTTCCCAAGACCCATATCCAATACAATTAGTACCACAAATAGGAAAGGAATTGCATGGATAGACCTTATTTTGTCATAAAACATTTTATTTCTTTACTTATTCTTCTGCACATCCACTTTGTTTCTCCCCTGTGCTTTGTGTTTTCGGCTGTAATCTTAAACTGGGAATCCTCCAGGGAAGGGGCTGCTGCCGTTGCACCTTGGCACAGTCTCTAATGCGGTGCAGCCTCAAACCCCAGCCCCAACAACAGCTGTCTGGAAAATATGTTTTGAGGGTCAATAGAGATAAAATCAAATGAGAAAAAATGAAGATTTCTCAAAATTATCATGAGAAACAGAGTACCCATTGGAAAAGTGCAGTCCCTGAGGGGGAGGAAATAGTCAAGATATTTAATTGACATACCAGAAAGCCAGATGAAGCAGCTGTATTGCCTGAATCAGAGTATGGGTAGAAATCTCAGCGTGTTGTGTCAGGCAAGTTTTCTGGCTGCTGTACCACTAACAATCTGAAAAGAAAAAAGGATCTTGTGTCTTCTTTAGATGAGTATGCCCTTTTCCCACCTTGCACAAAAATGTTCTACCAGTCATGAAGAATATTACCTTTCAGAAATTTAACAGGAACTACCACATCTCCTTTCCTAAACATTTTTTTTTTTTTTTGTGATGAATATCAATTTCTGGCACACATCTCTAGGTTTTGTCTCAAGAAAAACAAACCAAACCAATAAACCAAGCAAACAAAAAGTACCAAAAAAAAAAAAAGGAAAAAACTCCATAAAACCAAGAACACCTAAAAATAATTTCATATGACAAGGAAAAATTGTCATACATTGAGACAGGATGGCTCTGTCAGTGTGCTGCAGTGATATAAAAGTATTCCTAAAATCTCTCACATTGTCAAATTCCAACCTGAATGATTTACAAAATGTTGTGATAGTCTGCCAGCTCATCAGAAGATGAAAGAAAAAGTTTTGGTTAGTTGTCTTCTTGCTTCACAGAAAAACAATAACTGAAATGAAATGTTGATTTGAAATGCATTCCACCATGAGAGACCAGGTGTCAAAAGTCTCCTGGCTCTAATAATATTCTCTTATTTTGAAATCACAAGATCTTTGGCTCAGTTTGCATTTAAGTCTCTGAAATGCAGATGGCACAACTCCATTAAATACTTTATTGTGATTTAATGGTTCCTCCCCTGGGTTCTGAAATTCAGTGTGAATGAGCTGTTAAAACTAATTGTGCAATATAAGTGCTGAAAGTAAGACCAAAGAATTTTTAAAATTATGCTCCAAATCTCTTTTTCTCTTTCAGAGTAAAAAATTAACAAAAACAACAACAACAAAAAAAGGGATAAACTCTTCTTATTTATTGGAACAATCTGCAGCAGACGATTTAGGGAAAAGCAGCTTCACACACTAGTAAGAGCAGCTTACACTTTAAGTGGTTAAAGCATATTCTCACTAAGACTAAAATATCTTTTGTAGGTATCTGAAATAAACTCTTTTACTGAGTTCATTTGTAGTGTTATCCTTGGAATTCTAATATAACAGTAGGATGCAGACCTTGGTGTAACACATTTAACTTTGCAAAACTGCAATTCAAGCATTTATGTAGCACTGAAACAAAAAGAAAAAATAATCCAAAACATCTTCGTCATTACAAACTTTTAAGATAGGGATTTCAGATTTGCCTCTAAAAAGGCATATTTGGAATGCTATCAGCTTTCTTCTCTCAAGAGCCCTTGGGCATTTTGGAGAAATTGAGCCTCAGCCTCATTTGATCAAGTCGTGGCAGCACCAGTGAACACAGATTTCAAAGCCTGCAACATACCTATATTGCATGAGAGTGAATCCTCCCAGCTTCTACAAACCTGGCTTGCTGGGCTGCACTTCGTAAATGGTTCAGGGTGCTAACAGGTCCCAATAATGAGGGATGGAAGGCAAGGCAAACTTTGCTAGAGATTTCAAAGAACTGTTGCCCCCTTTTCTCTCAACAGCTGTTTAGAATGACATATGCGTTTGATAGTGACTTATGCTTCCATTAACAATCATGATTTAGCTTTGTCGTAAAAGGGAGTACAAACAAGGAGGGCAGAACAACCTTTACTAGTGCAAGGCAGCCAGTGTGCAAGTGGAGAAAACAGGAACCATGCACCCACGGAGAGAGAGACAAACACTAAAAGGAGAGAGGTGTGTCCTGACTTGGTTTCGTAAGGAACTAAGGTCTATTCAATCAGATAGTCTCCCCTCTGCTGATTTCCTTTAAATGCACAGGTCTGCAGCTGGAAAGGGGAAGGAGGCCGTGGAGGGCACAGAAGCATAACATCTGAGATGCTAGTCGCGCCCCTTCTCACTGTTGAGTGCAAAAGCATCTTATAAACGGCTGTAGTGACAAAGCGTGGGGTGATGGACCCTCCAGGTGCTCATCGCCCTCTCAAGAAATGCGGGTACTCCAGAGTCCTCCAGCAGAGGGACTTGGGCTCACCTGAGAACACAATCTCACAGCATCACCGCCTACCGGCGCAGGGTCTTGAGCAGAAACCAGTTTGTACCCGTGTCAGAAGACCCACCGTGTGCAGCTTGCTGCGAGTGACACTTATTTAAAGGGGTGCATCCCTGCCTCGTTACCTCAAGAGCGGCAACATAGAGGAGTGACAGTAATGTTTAACTCAGACCTTCCTACACAGAAAGTAGAGGAACCATGCGGTGTTGGAGACGAGCTGTCTGTAGAGGCAGTGAACAGGCACACGTGCATCAGTACGCAGCCTCTGCGCCCGTCTTACTGCTGCCGAAAGAACCGCCGCTCACCATTCCCATAAACCCAAACTGCGAACTTTCTTCCTTTCACAAGTGGGCAGGGAATAATTTGAGCTGAAATTAATTAGCATGTCATTCCCCAACTTCAGCGGTGTGCAGAAGGATACATAGAATTAAATGTAGGAATATCTCATTTCAGGGGTTGCTCTCACACCTTAGCCTGTGCACCCTTCTCCTCCTTTATGTTCTCGTGCACATTACACATTCATATTATGGGTGGCAAAGGATTAATTTAAAAAAAAACTCAGACATTGAACCATTGCACAGGATTCTTAAATAGCTGTCATCTGTAGGCAGAAAGGCTTACTTCCAAGATAAAGGAAAGGGAATCAAAACCAATTATGGCACTGATTTTGTTGCCTCTTTTCTATAAATAGTAAAAAAGAAATAATCAAAAAAATCCATGCTATAGACGAAGGAAAGGAAAAGTTGTTTTTTTTACATGGAGTTTTGAGTGTTTCCATGCCGCAGCCACTTGTCTGCCTTTTGTGATGCAGCATTACAAGACACTTCTTTTGAACCAGAAAGGTTTGTGGGAAACAGGATCTTCCATGCTTTACGCAACAAAAACTCACGTTGACTTAACGGGAAACCTTGCATGTTCAAGAAACAGGGGATCAGGCTCCGTTTGGGAAGAGAAAAAAGAATGAATTGTTTCCTTTTTCAGAGGCAGTGTCAACCAAAAGAATAATTCTGGCAGTGGTGCAGTGGTGGTGATAGACAGATGTAGTATCTGTTCTTTTCTCTGAGGCAAATACACGCCGATGACTTGCAGAATCAGAGCAGCCTGTTAGGGTGAATGGTGTATGACAAATCCCTGATGAACAAGGTACATATTATTAGAAAACATTATGGAAAGTTCTACGGCTTGTGTGCAGCAGTGGCTTTTTATAGCCCTAATTATAATTGAGGTGGCAATATAATCTCTGGGCTCTGAGCTTGTCCTGATCTCTCACTTTAAGGCGGTTCAGATCTGGCCAGTGCTTTGATGGGAGCCAGTGATAAAGCTTATCTCCTAAGCAAAGCTGGTATCCAAGATACCCTAAAGGTGTTATAGGGTAATTGACAGGTTACATTTATGTTTACTAGATGCCTTCTAAAATTGGCAAGAGGTTGGCGCATAGTAAGGATAAGCTCTTACTCTTTTACTACTGCAGCACAGATGCGAGCTACTCAGTTCACCATTTTTTGTAATAAGTATTAGACCTTATGTCACTACTATTAAACATTAGGTTTTAGTCTATTTCTTACGCTAAAAATGTATTCATTTTGTGCATTAAGATTTGTTGTTCTTCTTTTACTGATGGATTTTTATCTAAGGGCAGTGTGGCAAATGACGTGGCTGCCTACATTTCTAATTGCTATAATTATTTTCTGTTTGATGTGCTGCAGGACTTCAAAGGGTTAATTTGAGCATTTGAGGTAGAACAGGAAATAATGCAGACAAAAGATGAGGAAAATTAAGGCACTAATGAAAGGAAAATGGAGGAAAAAATGGAGACGTTACCAGCTGTGGGATAGCTCTTGCTCAGCGCCAAAGCAGCTGATGATGTTGTGTTTTCCCTTTGAAAGGTAGCAGTTGATCTGCCTCTGCTCTACCCCTTCCATTACAGAAGATCAACAGGGATCCTTAGCGTAAGCAGGGGGTGTTGCGGATTTAGACAGTTTCCACAGTCCCTATCTGGCTATCCTGTTAGACAGACATTCCTGGAAACAATGCTGATCATTTAGATGGAAGAAGTTGAAAAAAACTGGATGCAAAAGAGTTCTTGACCCTGAGTGATCAGAAAACAAATAAAATAAATAGTTGGATATTTGAGTGCAGCTAATTAAAATTCAGCAGAAATGATCCTGAAGTGCGGAAACAATTTGGAAAATGAAAAGCAGCCTTTGTGTCTTATGTTCACACAATGGATGGCAGAAAAAGGAAGACAGGATTAATATCTGGCAGCTCTTGAGCCCATTTCAGTATTAAATTCCAGAACATGAAGTACATAATGAATTCACATGACAGAAGGAAGAATTTTGCATTACAGATAAATATCAAAATAGAAATATAAAAATGTAATATTTATATATCGTATATAAATATTAAAATCCATATAAAAGGTGAGAGTGTCAGCTTGAGCTGCAATGGCTTGTGCCATTCCAGTCCCACCTCGTCCATATTTCAGCCAAGAGCCTACACCGTTGGGAAGTCATTAAGGATTTGCAGATATGTAAGCAAATAAGGGAAAAAGAACCTTCAAGATATCTTGAGTCCTGGGTTTTCCCCTATGGAAATGGTGTTTACATACCTGTAGTACTTATAGATGGTAGCAGAGTCAGAAGGCACTTTTCCCCACCATCAAGCGAGGCAGTGGCTTCAAGAAAGGTGCGTACAACAAATGGCAAAAATCCACTATTTTTGAACTTTAGAGGACAGCGAAGGAGACCGGGTCAGCCTCTTCACCGAGATGGTCAGGTCAAGGATCAGTGATTGTTGGTGGTGAGCACCATGACGTGCTGCAACCACAACAACCCTGGTGGCAACGCTGGCGATGTAGCACTGAAGAATTGGGGGCCCACCGCGCAAGAGCACAGGGAGTCATGGGTAAAACTCAGGCTAGCACAGTAAATAGGTTTGGCTTATATATATCAGAAAAATCCACATTTAGAAAACCTAGATGTAAATAATTTCCACATCTGAGTCGGGAGGAAGGAACGGTCTGCACCTCGGAGCCATTCTCACAGCACCAAGCTGCAGCAGGGTATTGCATTGCTCTGTACTAGGAAAATCCACTGGGCGAGAAAGGAAGGTGCTGGATGAAGGGGAGCTCCTGCAGCATCCCCGAGTCAGGGTCCTTCCCGAAACACGGGGGAGCAAGGAACGGAAGCGGCACCCGAAGGGGAGCCCGGCAGAGAGGGGCAGCAAGAACAGTCTGATTACTCTGAGGTGGGGAGATAGATTTTATTGAATAAAACTTATTCAGAATCTGAAAACAAAAAGGCATTGCACTTTAGGTAAGAAGCAAACATAAAAGCCTTTTGTTGTTTCATCCCTTTTGGCTGAATAAACAATGCCTGGCTTTGAAGAAGCTATTTCTGTGTCATTTTAATCAGCTGCTAGTCACAGGCTCTCAGTGGAAAAAGGCTTCCCAGTACCAAATGTAGTTAGGCCCTTTAGATTTATCCTAATTGGGGAAATGAAGGGGCTGCATTATGGGATTATTCCCTCAAGAAAAATAAAAAAAAGGCAAGCCTGCCACTTGGGGGTGCAGGCATGCTGGGCTGCCACAGCAGCTAAAGTGCAGCTTGCCTTGTAATTATGACAGCTGGATTCTTGGTTGTAAAACAGAGATAAGCAGTAAAATTAGCACCGTTGTGGAGAAATGATGCATTAATATCAGAAGCTTTGTTAAGGCTTCCTAAATTTCCGCTATCTCTTTATGGATACTAAAGCAACCCTCGAGGAGAAATAGTGTTTTCTTTCCAGACAGTAGTTCTTTGGGGAGATCTCTGGCATGGAGACTGACGTGTAAAATCCAAGTTGCTGTAGAAGTAATGATGCAATCGCAGGGTATGTCTGTGCAGCAAAAGGAAGGCATGAATGTAGCCCATGCGAAAGCTGCCAGGTGAATTACGCGAGCACACAAAATTGTGAAGACAGTGAAAGTTTTGGTGAATGCTACCAGCTACTGCATGTCCAGAGAGATGTGTTGGACTAAAGCCTGTGCTAACGTATCTTCTCTGCTAGAATGGGCTTCATTAGTGTAGGGAAGACTTTTTTTTTCTTTATCTGTCCTAACCTGCTGGATAATTTTGCGGTGCCCCGCTATTGGTGGGTGAGTGCCACCAGAGAACCTTGCACTTCCGTGATGGGTGAAGTCAATGCTTAGCGTGTGCATCTGTGCCCAGTATGCCAGCAGAAAATGCTGGATTTCTGTGTGTAAAGTGCTCTTTATCGAGGTGTGTTATTTCTGGCAATTTCATAGTTTAACCAATGCAAAAAACCTGATCCTTTTAATTCTTTCCTGACAATGCAATGTGTTGAAACTGAAATACCTCCCATGTCAGGGAAAAACGCGATTAATTGCAAGCTCAGATGTAAAACTAGAGCTTTAGGGAAGGGCTGTCACCCTGCCACTTACAGGCATTCAATGGTAGACAAAGGGCTGGTAAAATGAAATGCTGGAAACTATTGTGAGACGCCAAAGTAGCCAACAGATTAGACGATTTAACGGGTCGTTTCCACTCTTAATTTCATCATGTCTCTCCTTATCATGCAACCGGCCCGGACATTCAGGTTGTATCTATAGAAATGCTTCTCAACAGCCTAATGCTGTTAAGTGCGTTCTTACTCAGCAATTGCATTAACGTTTAATATAATATTAATATGGGCTCTTTTACTATGTGGGCATGTAGAAGGGATGCAAATTACGGATATAAAGTATCTGAAGAGCCTTTTGACTGCCATTGGGCAATTACTACTTATTTCACTCTTGTAGCTGTATATAGGCAAGTAGGTGAAAAAAAAAAAATTGTGAGTAGTGGGACCTTCTCGTCCTGCACCTTGGACTACTTCTTAAATTTCACCACGTCTCGCAGTCTTGCTTTGATTTCCTTTCAGTAACGGGCAGGATGAGAAGCTACCTGGAAAAGGGGGTGGAAGAATGCGCATTTACATTTCATGTAAGTTCCCTCTGTCTGGATGTTCATAGAGGATTTTAAGTCGGCAGCTGAAGCAGCGCACAGCAAAGAGCAGGGCTCAGGCGACACCTACAAGACAAAAGTTTGCGGAGGGTAAAACTACCTCTGTGAGCCGTGCCGGCCTGCCTCCCATTGCCCCCAGCACAGGAGGGCAGCTCCCCACGGGGCCGACGACTAAACCACGACACGCTAATCTGTCGCGGAACAGGGTGGCCAAGAGCGCAGCCCTGAGCCGGCTCCCGAGACCAACGGTACTTGAGGGGCACGGAGCCGGCTTTTCGGGGGTGACAAACTCCGCCAAAAGCCAGTTCCTCGCCTCCCTGCCCTCCATCCCTCCCGGCTCGGGCGCTGCAACTTCATTTCACACCACCGCCGCAGCGGCCCGGGGGGGGCGGAGCAGGTGCCGGGGTGTGCCGGGCAGCACCGCCCGCCGCCGCCGCCTCCTCCCCCCCGAAGGAGCAGAAGAAGAAGGAGGAGGAGGAGGAGGAGGAGGAGGCGGCGGGACGGAGGCGGCCGGCCGGGCCATGCTGGAGGCGCGGCGGCACCTGGCGGGCGCGCAGAGCGGACGGGCGGCGGGGCAGCATCCTCGGCGCTGGTAGGGCGGCGGCAGCGGGGGCCGGAGCCGAGCCGAGCCGAGCCGGGAGGGACCTCCATCGCATCGCATCGCGTCGCATCCCCTCGCATCCCTTCGCCTCGCCGGGCGGAGGCGCCGCCGCCGCCTCCATCCTTCGGCAGAGGCGGCGCGGCCGCGGGAGGAGAGGACGATGAGCCGCGCGGTGGTGGCTTGGCTGGTGCTCTGCGGGAGCCTCGCCCGAGGTGAGGGGAAGGGGACAGGGCGGGGGGTGACACCGCGGGGAGCCACGGGGAGCGGCAGGGACGGGGGTCGGGAGCTCTCGCAAAGTCGGAGCCGAAGTGTGCGGGGGAGCGGGGAGGCGCGCCCGGCGGGCGGCTCTCAGCCGGATGCCTCCGTCTGGGCTTGCCTTCTATTTTTTTTTTTTTTTTTTAATAAAAAAAAAAAATACTTATCTCCACATTTAAAATAGAAGCCGACGAAAGATCCATCCTCAGACATGTTCTGTTTTGAAACTACGCTTAATTAGAGGGGGAAACAAATGCCGTGAGGGCTTAAATGTAATCCAGATGAGCGGTTGGGAAGATTTAATAATATCCGCAGAGCTGTCCAGATCTGTTTTCCCTTCCTCTTCCCCCCACCCCCCCACCCCATCACAGGTCTTCATTTTAATTTGAAGGCTGTGAGCTCTGAGCCGGAGATCCAGCAAACCACGGAACAGTTTGCAAACACGTTCGGGGGCTTTAGCATCTCGGCAGCAGTGAACAGCGACCCTTCTCCTGCCTCCCTCTAACTAGGGCATCTTCATCTAAGACACCAACGGTGCCTTCTCTGTATCATCCCCCCCCACACCCCCTCCCCAAAAAAAAAAACAAGAAAAAAAAAAAACAACAAACAAAAAAGAACCAAACCCAATCCTACCCCAGAAAAAATCACTTTAGAGCTCTTAGAGTTCTCTTTATTATTATTTAGAACAATTTTTTAGTGCAGGCTAGATGGGTTTTCCCTCCTCGCGTTAAAAAAGTTGTCGGAGCTCATCGTCGTGAGGTGGTGGGGGGGGAGGACGTGTTCCACAGCAGCAGCTCCTGTGAGGGCGAAGGGGCCGGGGGTGGCCGGGCTGCCCGGGGGGAAGGCACCAGGCGCCGTGGGAGCTCACCTGCCGCCCGTCCCGTCCCGTCCCGGACGCTCCCGGTGCCCCCCCGGCGCTCCCCGCCGAGACCCCCGCAGCGCCGTCGGGTAAGGAGCTCAGCCCCCGGGGACGGCCGTGGGTGCCCCGGACACCGCCACCACCCCCTCGCCCCACAGCACGAAATTCTCCGTGGGAGGGGGGGCCCGTCCCGCCTGGGGGCTGCCTTGTCCCCCCTCCCCCCCTCACAAGACGCAGAGCAGCCGGGGGGGCTCTTTCTGTGCCTCCCTGTGGTTGCCGGGATGAGGGGAATCTCAGGGCTGGAGACCTTTCAATAGTCCTAGTTGTATCTTCCCGAAGCTTAGTAGAACAACTGTTATCCTAATGAGTAACGGAATTGTTCCATTGACTTTTAGACCTGTTCCCGTCATTATTCACTTTTTTTTTTTTAAATTTTAAAATGAAACCGATGTATCAGTAAAATTGAATATTTTATTAGCTCTTAAATTATTCAGGACGGTGGATTCTCAAAATCCAATAACATTCACACAGTTGCAGAGAGCATGTGATAGCTTATGCAATATGTCCTTGTACCTGCAGTTTATGCCCAAAGTCTTTTAAGCAAAAGATGCTGCATCTGCCACAAAGCCCGGACTTGTCATAAATACTTTTCATTAGGCTTCTGTAGGACTTCTCATAGTTCACGTCTGAAACATTTTTTTCATTTAAATGTATGGTCTTGCCGTGTTTTAGGTAACTTCAGAACAGAGAGAACTTCACGGATTTTCTAGAAGAAGTGAAATAGGAAGGAAAAAAACCTATTTGCTCTGTGATTGCTTACGCTGTAATTACTCAGTTAAAGGTTTGTCCTTGGCTTTCAAAATGAAACAGAAGAAAATTATACAGAGTCTTTTTTTATGCTGAAACAGAATAAAATGCTGCTTGACAGGTCTGATATACTGGGTTAATTTTGCTCACTGTCATAACGTTTACTTTTAATAGATCCTCTCATCCTTATGATGACTGTAAGCACTGTAAGTAATTGAAACTCTTTAGAGAGTAGGTTTTGAACAGTACAAAACTTTTTGTGCATTGTTTGAACATTACTTACTGATTAGTCCATTTGCATATTGAAGTATAATGAAAACCTGTGGTACTGTCATCTGTGCAGTGAGCAGTTCTTCCCTATCTTCTTTTGGAGTAAATTTCAACTGCCGATCAAAGTTTAGTCATATAGTTTTCATTAGTGACCTGTGTTTCAAGTCTACTGCTAAAGAAATACACCAATTGCTTTTTTATTGGAGCTCTGAAAAGTAATGATGGAGGTCAAAATCCTCTTTATTCATCGTATCTTAAAAACCTCTTTTGCTTTTTGCATTTGGAACACTAGCATAGTATATCAGCAAGTATTTTTTTTTTCTTTTTTCCTTTTTTTTTCTTTAAAGGGGACAAAGAAGGGGGAGAAAGATTGAAAGTGAGAGACATGATGATGATGATGCAAAAGTCATCCCAATGGAAGACTGGAATTTTCTTTTTTGTGGTCAGTCTGCTAAATTTGCAATCTCATGCACTGCAACTGGAGTATGATCTTCAGAGATGTGTTTATATGCATGTGTATGTTCAAACTAGGCTTCAAGGGTGCAGTGACTTCTACCTCCTACTTTGCAAGAAAGATGCAGGTGCATTTTTAATAAGGAATGCCCTTTTATACATATTTCAAAACAGCTGTAAAGTTTTACATTTGCTGTTGTTGCTCTTTCTTGGTCAAATTTGAACACGAGCCAATCATCTGATGTTCTACCATGTAGTGGACAGACAGCAACTACAGGAGTGACTACAGAGACTGCAGGAGATTATTTCAGGGGGAAGAAATATAATGCATCTCATCTATAGTAATACAGGTTCCTGAGTCCCACTGTGTATATTATTAGGAAAAAATAAGCCAATGCCTTTCAGAACAGTCAGTGAAGATTGGGATCAAACAGCAGGAAAACATAGTTTAAAAACAGTGGCTGTTCTAGTTCCCAGATTTGCCTCATGGAATAGGATAAGCTGATCGGCTATGGTAATGGTACTGTAAATGCATAGCAAATCGGTGTATTCTACGTCAATATGTTAAATGTCTTTGCAACACGATCTTCTGAAGACTTACCATTTGAGTTGTCTTTATTGTGAACTGATCCTTAAATTGTGTCATGCTTTTTCACTTAGCTTGTTCCTGTTTTTATGTATCATTTGCCAAAACTGGGCAAATCCAGCTCTTTATTTTATGACTGCGTCCTGTGAGCCTGAGATAAATATTTTGGGACTCTCAAGGAACTGTTTCAAAGATGTTGCTTTTTCTCCGTTACAGTGGGAACCTTCACTCTCTCTGAGGCTTAGAAGTTTCTATAAAGCCTCTTTCTGCAGCTGGAATGAGCTGCAAGGAGTGAAAGTGCTGAGAAACAAGAGAGGTAAACTGTAGCTTTGTTCTCATATAACTACACAGAAAGAGTGGAAAGATCACAGGCATTTTTACAGACCAAGATTCTTCTGTTTTATCAAATGCCTTTGCATCTTTGGACGGCATCTGCTTCTGTACAAACTGCTGACAGTGTGACCCTGCATAATGATTTTCACTGTTCTTTTAACAAATTACATTTGTATTCAAATTGATTTTCCATGACTGCTCATATAGCCTCCAGAAAGCATATAGCAGATATACTATTGCATCCGGTACGTGTCTGGTCAGCCCAGGACAGAATTTTATGTCATGCCATGCATTGTTGTAACTGGAATTAATAGCCCTGGTGGTATTAGTTGGGTGTTTTAAGTGTCCAGCTTCCTCTTTCTCTGCCCTTTATGTCTTTATCCTTTATCCTTTATGTCTTTTTTCAAAGGGTATACTTCATACAAGCTTGTGTATCAATGGTAGCGTAGTGAAAAGGGGCACTGTCTTATCTTCCCTCCTCTGTATTTTTCCAATGACCATCCAGTTGAAAAATCAAAGAAGTGATCCACTTCGGAAGTTATTTCAAAAGACTGACACTTTTTATTAAGAGGTTGATTTTTATGCCTTGAATTAGCTGTTTGTACAGCACATGTCTGTACAGCACCAGTAACAAACTCAGAGCCCGATATCCCTTCAACAGAAGTAAAGATAACTGGAGAAGTGGTGTTTAAGAAACTACGAGTCAGAAATAAGTCTATGTTATTCTCAAATTTATTGTGAGTCACATAGGAGTTAGCAAGTTACCGTTTTCCATTTTTTTTAGGTTTGTACACATTTCGAACTTATGTAAGCCACAGAGGCAGGATTATTTCTGAAAATTTAAGAGGATGATCAGCATTGAATTACAAATGATATTGGGCTTCTTTGTAGCATACTTGAAGCCCGGGTTTGACAGAGTATGGGTTGAAAATCAAAACAGTATTAATTTATTTCAACTTTCAAAACAAGTTCACAGTGAAAATATGAGTTTAATTTTTCTTGGTCAGATGATACACTAGAAAATAAAAGATGAGTTAAGAGATACCAAACCAAAAAAGGGTTGTTAGAACCTTTACATTTGAATACATGAAAACCCCAGAAGATGTTGTCTCAGATTGGAGGACCTACATTCATTTTCCATTTAAAGGAAGTGAAAGGAGGAAGTAGGGGGAAAGCCAACATCAGCCTAAATTCAGTGTCTTACATCAGCCTGAGGAATAAGTGACAGTGGGTCTAGGTTTCCTTCTTTAAAAGAGACTTCAAGTTTAAATTTAAAGACTGGGCAAATCTTAGAGGGAGAGCTGCCCAGTGTGACAGCAGGGTATGGCTAATTTTCTAATAATATGGTGTGTAGTGGGTAAAACAGCTTTTGTGCCATTCGTATTGCAGGACCAGAGTGTGGACCTGTTCAAAACCAGTAACTGCAGTCACGGACCTGGATGCTGGATGTTACTGAAAGCAGGGGCTGAGCTAGCAGCTGAAGTGTCCCAGAAATTTGGAGATGCAGAATTTTATGCATGTCTTTTCATGGTTTTGGATTTTATCAAATCTCAGTCTTGCTGTTGTGGGAATATACTTACAGGGTTTTTCTGTTCATTCGTTTGTGTGGGTTTTTTTTCTCTTTAATCAGCAAGCTGTGTTACCTTTCATCACAGTGGGGGTGTTCTTCTATTTTAAGTTTTAAAAGCTGAGAAACGAAACAGACCGTGATTATCTAATAAAATGTCTAGCTAATCTAGCTAACAATTACAGTATGTGGTGTGTGAGTGAATGCATTATCATATGAAACACACATAGAAACAACTTAATTTTACATTTTATATAGTGGCTTTATGCATATATACTGTATTGTGGGTATATCCACACTTTAGATAGATAGTGTACAGAGGAATTACATTCACTTATGTGCCACATAAGTCTATTTCTTAAAAGTTTGAATAATGTTAGACAAGACTTCATCTTACTATGAACTCAGGATGCAGAGCTCCCTATTTCAAGTCAAAATTTGTTATATTCAACAAAACCAATGAACAATTAAGGCTGGTTTTTTGAGACTCCCAATAGTATTCCACACTCAACCCCACCCCAACTTTTTAATAAGGGGCCACTTGTAGCAAAGGCTTTTTATGACTATAAGAGTTTGGTGAAGTTGTTTGAAAAAATGGAAGAAAGTACTGATTCGCCTCTGCCATTCAAATGGAGAATCCTGGAGTATCTTAACTATACCACTTGTGGCAGCAGAGCATCAAATTTTTGGTTTTAGGACTTAGGATTTTAACCACAATATTTAAAGCAGTAACCTCAAGTATGCAGATGACAGCAGGGAGGAGCAGCAGATGGATCAGCAGAAGCAAGAAGATCTGTTCTCCTTGCATGGAGCCCAGGCAGGAGCTTTGTGCATCCCTGTGGGAAACTGAAGGTGTTAGTGAAGGACGTGCAACTGCTTCAGTTTCATGGATCATGTGTGACTTTGGAGGCCACAGGGAAGGGGGAGGGGAGCCAGGGCCTCCACTGGAGGAGGTGGGAGGTTTGGTGTAGGTGTTCCCTGTGTCCTCTCCTCCCAGCTGGTCCATGGGAGAGCAGGGCAGATCCGGAGGTGTAACCTGTCCAGGATGCAGTGTCTGCATCAAGAGATGAGTCTTGATTAAAACTATTGAGAAATTCGCCAACCAAAAATACTTTATCAGGACATCGCAGTTCTGTACATACGAGCTCCACCAGTAATCAGTCTTCCTTGTCCTACTCCGGTGTTTAGTTTGCCCACGTGGGGCACCGACAGCATGGGTTCGGATTGACTGTTACGTGGTTCAGACTATGGATTTGAATCTGAGAGTTTCGATTTTTTTTTATTTTAATACAGGGCAGAACCTCTTCAGTGTTTTGCAAATAATCTTCTTTACTTCTTCCTGTCCCGCTCTCATTGCAACTCATTTTTTTCCTTAATTGTTTTCAGTTTTAAACAGCACAAGGCATTTGTGTATAGCCAGGTTGTGGCCCTACTGTAGGATAAATCACAGAATCACACACAGAATAACAGAATGGTTTGGGTTGGAAGGGACCTTAAAGATCATCTAGTGCCAACCCCCTGCCCTGTAAGCTACAGTTTAGACAAAGGGCTTTTTTTTTGGTGTCTTTGAGTATTCTCACAATAGTAACTTTTTGGCAGAGACAAAAAAAAAAAAAACAAAAAAACTTAAAAGAGGTGATTGTTTTGCCAGTTTTTAGCGGCAGTAATTTTATTTGCCATGCTTATATGTAGAGAGGCTGAGAAAATTTCTACAAAAACTGCTTTTTTCCTATCATTGTCGAGATGCTGTGTCAGCCTCCATAATTATGGAGAGCTGTGACAGCAGTGTGTAAATAACAGTAATTTCTGCCATCTGATTACTCATGTCTTAGGTTTTTACAATAGTGAAGCGACAACAGACAATATAGGAAACACTTTTGGATGAGACTTATGTATGCCATGTGTGAGTGTGAAAAATAGAAAACAAAAGATTATTATATTTTTAACATTTACATCTTTCATTCCGTCTCTCCCTCATGTATGACAGCCTCTATCGCTGCTGGATATCATTGCACAAAACCAGCCCCTTTAATCCAGGCTTCCTCTCTGATTATTCTCTATTACAGTCCCATAGGCCATACTGCTTTAATCTCTTTGGCAGTTTTTTGTTTTTCTAGTTAAGTTTTACGTTTGCAGACAGTGGCCTGGGCTCTGAAACAGACTTTTTTTTTTTTTTTTCCTTTTAACTCACACCCTTTGCAGCTTGGGCTTTTGAAACAGAGATGGAGAAAATATTACTTGCTATGTAACTTGTCAGATTCCTTACTTGTGTGAGGAATTGCACGGGATTGCGTTACAAGAGCTTTTCTAGGTTAAAAATGAGGAACTAGTAGCTGATTTCTTTCAGACAGTATTCCAGAACTATTTTAAAACCACTGAATGTCCATTTATTTGAGCAATTTTAAGGGAAGATTCAATTAATACTATGAATAGTGTACAGTGTGGATGGGGAAATTAAGTGCTGTTGTCATGGGATGCAGCTAAAATGACCTAGTAGGTCTCTTCTATGGTACATCCCATCTATCTTTAATGAAGCTTTTGTCTAATTTCTTTGATGTCTTTTTTATGGCTTACCTCTGACCTCATATAAAATGATGCATCATTTATAGGTAGTCCTTCAAGATAAAGATCAATCTTTTTAATAATGACTTTCATTTTCCTGTGTGTGATCAAGCTCATCCTATTGTAACCTCTTGACTTTCTTCACCAGGCTTCTCTTTAACCTGGTGTCATTGTTAAGGTGCATGTTTTCTTTTAGAAACTTCTCTAAGAAATGTTGTATTGTGTACCGTTGCACACTTGCACATAAATTTACCACTATTCTCCAAATGTGGGTCTTGTGGTTCAGCCCCTTAGTAAAGTCATAGCGGACAACCAAGATCAACCAAAAAAGGTAATTGAAGCAATGTCAGACTACATTGCTTCAGACATGAAGCAATGAGACTACATTGGTAATGCAGTCTCAGAGGTGTATCCCTTCTTTTGTGAAACCTGTTGGGGAAAAAAATCAAAGCAACACTCCGAGTAAGAACCCTGAAATCAGCTGGAGACTATGTATAATGGCTTAATATTAAGATACATCTATATTGCTTTACACAGCAAGAGCAATTACTCCAGTATGACTCAGTATCTTTCAGTATAGTTGGATAATTATGTGCTAATATGCATTTAAAATGCTCACTGAGTATGAGTAAAAATGGAATAGCAATAGGTGCAGCTCTGATCTGTGGGTCACAGACTCCTGGCCACTGGAGGGGTGAAACAAGGGTCTGGTCTGTAGGAAACTAAGTCTCCATAGTTTGTTACTACTGGACATCAGCTGAGACGAGCAGCTCTGCCATGTGAAATTTGACAGTATGGCCAAGCCCATCCCCATCTAATTGCACTTTGTCACTGGCTTTTCCCTAATTACAACAATGATGCTGGTCTTCTGCAGAGCAATACAAAAATCCATTTCTATGCCATGCTAGTTTTCCGGCAGTTTATCTTGGGATACTTAGGGTGGGACCAGGCAAGCCCCAGCGCTGGTGCAAGGAAGGGAAATGGGAAGAAGGAGGGAGGAGCGAGTGGCACAGAGCTGTCTGCATTGCCTTGGCGTGTCTGTAGGCAGAGGAGCATTTCTCCTGCCATCTCCCAGTCTTGAGTATCTGCATGTTGCCTCACCATCCTGGGACGAATCAAGTGTTGATTAAACTGTCCTGATAGGTTATTTTGATAAGGAAAGATTACAATATTTTTCTTCCCTAATTCTTTTGTGACAAATATTTATCTTATGGATAAAGATCGCTTCTTGGCCATGCAAAGCAGGTGAGGCTCAGGAGCTTCCCATGGCTCTTAGTGGAGCAGGAGGAGCTGCCTGCCTTAGAAATTCTGCCCTGGCTTATTTCTAAGCAAGTAAACTGCTTTAAAACTACTGGTGAGTAGAGGTGGCTCTGGCTCCTCCATTCAGACCTGAAGGCTGTGCACGAAGAAAGAAGAAGCCAAAATGAGTGAGTAAAATCACTATATGCTTCAGTTACTTCGTAAGGAAAAAGATAAAACTCTTCAAAATGTTAATATAAATTTTTTTTCAGTTATTTGTTTCACAAGGACTTGATGTGTATATGTGCTTTACTGAATCTGGTATTTGCATTCAGCTGGACAAAGCTGCATCTTTCAGTAAGTAAACAACCTGATGAAGAAGTGTTGTGACCTTCCGAAGTGGCACTGTGCCTCTAGACCAGCTTCACACACCAGCCCTATGGGAGCTATGTCTCTTCATAGGGTGTGAGACAAGTAATTGAGTAATTTTGACCAATTAGTCTGCTGCTTGATTGTTGTTTTGATAGACAGGTTTTGATATTTTTTTTTTTATTTCCTGTAGAAAACAATTAAAAATAGGTACATTGGTTTCTTTCCCAGTAATGAATTGTGGTTATGGCATTATACTTGTAGAAAAATCTGAACAGAGTTTTAAATCCCAACTAAAAAAATTCCTTTTAAGGCAGAGGAAGAAAGAATGAATATCTCAAAATTACTCCACCTTCACTGAAATAAATGTCT
This sequence comes from Rissa tridactyla, assembly GCF_028500815.1. NCBI lineage: Eukaryota > Metazoa > Chordata > Aves > Charadriiformes > Laridae > Rissa > Rissa tridactyla. Next base: position 7,513,922 of record NC_071497.1, read on the forward strand.
ATCCAATTTAATTATAATCAGTTTTCTGAACTGGGTTTTTTCTCTAGTGCAGCACTGTTTTCAGAGCTGAAAAATCGTAACAAGAAATAGAAGAAGTTTTCTTCTTTTATGCTTTTGGAGATTCAGGAAGCTACTCTTTCACCCTATAAATGTTCCAGTCTGGCAGATAATCATGATGTCTTGTGCTAGCATCTTTCATAGCAATCTTTTGTCTCTTGTCTCACATCAAGGTTTCTTTGTTTTGTTTCTTTTTCACCCCCTTTCTTCTTGAAGAGTATGTACCTTCCAGATGATACAAAGAGCATCCCTGAAGTCTGAAAACAAAGGTCAATACATCACATAGAAAGGCTTCTACCTTTAAGAGAAATGATGAGATTTGATCACTTTTGTCTGCTGAAGGCTGTGATGTTAGCTCTTGAGTAGTGTAAGCTCCTGCATTGCAAGCATTTCAGCTGATAGCATATACATTTAATTGTGTGAGAAGTGTTAGCATACTGGTAATATTTACCCAAAGAGTTGCAGGGATCTCGCAAACAGGTAATCATCTGGAATTGCTGTTTCAGGAGAACTCTCAGTTAATGTTATTCAGTGTTCTCACTTTATTACTGTATATGCAAGAGATTCTCATTTCTTTTCCATTTTCAAAATGAGGTGTTAGAAGCTTTTAAAATTCAAATTGCGAATGCCCAGCCTGTTTACAGCATGGTATATGTATTTTGTAACAGTTGGAATAATTTTTAAAAGCCTTTAATACAGGATCTCAGAACAGATTTTCTGTAGAAAAAGCAGCTTCAGAAAGGGTATAGTTTTGTTCTGCCCCATTTTCCTGTTAAGATACAGCAGTAAAATTACTGAAGATTTTAGACATATTACATCTGTTCTTTGAAAGAGAACAGCATAAAAGACATAAAATTACTGTTCTAGTAGATTACAAGCTGTAGTGTATATCTGCTGAAATTGGCTTTATGGAAGGTGCTTCTTCTAAGTTGATGTAGTTTAAAAATAAAATACTAACTTCTTTTGGATCATACCCTCCCTGAGCAGTGGAATAACTCTGTATTGCCTCAGCTCTTTGTTCGCATAGGCTTTGCCCAGAGTTTGGGCTTTGGGGAGCAGCCTGAAGGCCGAAGATGGACATCACTCTACCAGTGGCTGAGCAAAGAGTTGGGTCAGGTCTGTGCCATGTTCTTCCTATTGTTGTCTGGGTGGAAAGGGAGACTGTTTAGTCTTGACCCTCTTTAAGGCATAGTAGATCCCTTATTTTCCTGGTGGAAGTGAGGATTTGGAAAAAATTGTATCTGTATGGAATTTGTGGTGTGTTACCAGTGGTGTTCTTGGAGCAGCATAGATGTGCCACCACGTGATCCTGTCAGGGCTCATGGGTAGTCTGTTTGTAAACGGCAGTGGTGTGAATTGTAAAAGGGATGTATCAGCTGGGGTCAATGAGGCTTTACTGTACTACTGTGCAAATTTTGTGGTGTTTTTTTGGCTTTTTCTAACATATATGTAAGTACCAACACAGGACAGATCTTTATATCGTAGATATGTTCTGTGGTGTTCACCAAAAAGTGAAGAGTTATGGTGATGTTTGTAGATAAAACAGGCTTCTGCATTCAGTACAACTATCCCAGGCTTTCAAAAAATTTTCTGGGAGCGTTTTCCTGCATTATAAATGAGTATATGTATTCTTGGCGTCTATGTAGTGACCTAGTTTGTTTATCACTACCTACCTTGAATTTTTAAAGTACATGTACTGTTGTCTGGAAGAATAAAGAAGAGGTTGGTTTTTGGGTTTGGTTGTGTTTTTGATCTTTTTTTGTTTGTTTCTTTGTGTGGTTTGGGTTGATTTTTTTTTATTCGGTTTTGTTTTGTTTTGTTTTTTGTGGGCAGAGGTGTAATTCTCTTCTGTTTACCTGTAATTTTTGTCTCTTCAAGCTTGAGGTTTCTATGAGATCCTGCTTTCTTCCTTTGCATGAAAGTTTTACATGGAGTTTTTCTCTTTTCCTGGAACTCCCCTGGTAAATTGAAAGCTTTCTAATAGTTCTGAAAATTAGCAGTGTTACAAGCCGTAATGGCGAAGGACTAGAGTCAGCTGCAACTGCAGTGGACTCAGGGCAGAAAACACAGACAAAAGGCTTCACTGTGTCAAGCACAACGTTATTTGAAAGCCTTTTTTTATGTTTAGGATTTATATTGTACCTTAACACCTTAACCCATTGCTTCTTTTCTCTGGACTATTAGTTTATCCTTTTTTCTTCTCTTTTTTTTCCATTTGCAACGTTGAACTGACTTGAACTCACGGATTTTTGATTTTTCAGTTGGTCATTCAAAGGCCGAGTGCCCTGGTAGGTGTTAATTCAAATTTGATGCTGAAAGTAGGTTGCTCTTCACATTTAATTGTTTCAAGAATATGGATTTTTGTGGCTTCTCTTGGTTTCAATAATGCAAAGACATCTCTTGTGAATACAGCAGAATAACTTTACACCAGAGCTTCCGCTAGATCAATGCCTGCAGCTTTGCCAAAACTATAATCTGCATTGCAAGCTGTCACTTCATGTCCAAACCGAGTAATTAAATCTTCAAATCAGATGTGCGTTTTTTTATTATTGTAAACATAGTTTAGGATTTTAAGGTTTCACAGAACCTTTGGGAAAGAGCTGCAGTACAGCTCATTAGATAACGAGCTGAAACCTTTCTGAAATTTTGGGTTGTTATATTACATTTTCAGATTTGGACTCCTGTCTCTCAGGCAAAAACTGCCAGCATTGCATTAGGTGTATTTGTGCCTTAATGACTGCAAGTCCCTTTATGGTCTGATCTGGGGCCTTTAATCTGGGTTGCTTGCCAGCAATTATATAAAATACCTACCAAGTTTTTTAATACTAAGTGGTGAAATCATCTTTTTACAATAAGCCAGTTGAGTAACACTATGTGTACCTGAAATAAACACCGCCATCTTTCAAATGTAGGTGTTTTAGGTGGCCACTTAATCTCGGGAGAACATGGTTCATTTATGTTTATATGCCAAACGAGACTGCGTCTGGCATGGGCATGGGACCAACTGCCCCAGAAGACCATAAACCTTGAAAGGTACTGAGGGAGGATGCTGCTGCCCCAGCCTCAGGCTGTGGAGATGCCCAGGGTGGGGACAGCGATGGCCTTGCCTGCCAGAGTGTGCTGTGCGACATCAGAGAGGACAAACAAGAGACTGACAGGGTCTTGCAAAGACCCCACAAAGCCAACAGCTCGAGTCCTGCACTACAAAGGAGGAAGGAAATCTAGAGGACCACCTCCCAATGAGCTGTGAATAGAAACTTCCATGATGGGAAAAGCTTGAAGCTTGTCACTTCTGTTATCACACCTCAGCCCTCCTCTCCACCTCAGATACTGCTGTTACAGGTACCGACCAAGTGACCAATCAAAGGAAAAAAAGGAGGGTGTTAGCTAATGGAGACTCCTCTGCAGGGAACAGAGTCTGCTGACCTGACACCTTGCCTTGGGTGCTTGGGTTTGGGATGCTGCAGAAAGACTGTGGCTAGCGATACTGGCGGGGTGGCCTGCAAACGAAAATGTGGGGTTGTTGCTTAGTGGGGTGGGTGATCTGGTACAGATCACAGACACAGAAGGCAGAGGAACACTGCCATTTCCTCAGTCCTACCAAGCCAGTCCTGTCAGATCTCTATGCTTGGAGACACAGGTCAAGGAGAGAAAGAGCCAGCAGCAGGTGAACATCAAATTGGGGTGACTGGCAGCAACCTCACTATGGGCTAATGGCACAGGATGGACTGCACCTGAGGGTGCTAGGAGCTTGCATGGCGAGACATCTGTAACCTCTGGGAGGTCATGGAGATCTGGGGAGGTCCCCAGTGACTAAAGAAAAGGGAATGTTGCATCTGTTTTCCAAAAAAGACAGTAAGGGTGATCTGGGAAATTGTCCTGGTCAGCCTTGCTTCAGTCCCTGGTATAACTGTGGAACCTGTTTCTGGGGAGAAGGAGGAGAAGGTGATAGGGAGCTGTCAGCATGGATCTACTGGGGTTAAATCACACCTGACCCACCTGGTGGTCTTCTGAGAAGAAATGACCAGTTTGTGGATGAGGAGAGAGCGGTGAGTTTCATGTACCTGGGCTAGAGCTAGGGTTTCTTGACAGTTGCTGTTCTCACATCCAAGGTAGGCCATGGTGGTTTGTATGGATGGACAGTGAGGGAGATAAAAAGACTGGTAGGATGATGGGACTCACAGGGCTGTGGTAGATGGGTCATATCAGCCTGGAGCTTGGTAACAAGAGGGGCACTGCTGGAGTTTGACTGGGACGTCTCTTGTTTGGCATTTTGTCAGTGGCCTGGAGGAGGTAACAGTCCTCGTCCATCATGTGTGCAGGTGACACTAAACCACAGTGACCAGAGGATGCTCTCAAGGGCAGGTGTGCAACTGAGAGAGGCCACAGTGGGGGAAATGAGACAAGAGGAGTCGTAAAAAGGGACAAATGCAAAGTCCCACCCTGGGCAGGGAGAGTCACTGTGAGGGCATGGGTGTTTCGTTTTTGGACTCCCAGTTTCAGGAAAGACCTGGATAAGCGGGGGTGAGGTCAGGGAGACCACCGTGTTGTTAGGGACTAGAGCCCCTGCCCTGCAAACAGAAGGACCTATGGGACCAGGGCTGTGTCAGCAGGCAAGGGGGCATCTTCAGGGGCACAAGAGCAGCCCCCACTGCCTGCAGGAAAGGCTTTCAAGGAGATGGAGACAGATCCCCCACAGCAGTGCATGGCAGGAGAGTGATAGTGATCTTTGTAAATATGACCTTTACTGGGGGCGGGAGTGTGAGGACTGGGGAAATGTGGCTGGAAAGTTAGTGAGGGATGTAGAGCACAAGTGTTATGAGGAGTGGCTGAGGGGTCTGGGGGTGTTCAGCGTGGAGAAATGGAGGCTGAGGGGAGACCTTATCCCTCTCTACAATTACCTGAAAGAAGGTTGTAGCGAAGGAGGTGTTGGTCTCTTCTCCCAGGTAACAAGCGATAGAATGAGAGCAAATGACCTCAAGTTGCACCAGGGTAAGTTTAGATTGGATATTAGGAAAAATTTCTTCACCGAAGGGGTTATTAAGCATTGGAACAGGCTGCCCAGGAAACTGGTTGAGTCACCATCGCTGGAGGTATTTACAAGGCACGTAGATGTAATGCTGAGAGACATGGTTTAGTAGTGGACTTGGCAATGCTAAGTTAGTGGTTGGACTTGATGATCTTAAAGGTGTTGCAAAACAATTCTATGACTTGTGTCCCTTGTAAGCCCCATTTTGAGTAGCTGTGTGAGATTCAGAGTGTTGTTCAATTTAGCCATCTGCAGAATAGTGTTTTGTTGTTTTTTTTTTCTTGCCTTTCAATGTAAGGAATAGGATTGTATTTTATGTAGATGCTAGCAAAAATAAAATCTTAAAACCTACAGGGTACATCTGGTGTTTTTTTGGTTTTGTTTGCTTGTTTACTTTGTAATTGTTGCTTATCATTAATAAAGTAGACTAAGCAACATTAAACAAGCTGCAATTATCAATGTTCAGGGTTTTTTTGTTTTGTTTTGCAGTTTTCACTTTATGGTCTTTCAGTTGTGGGCTGGCAGTAAGAATCCCAAAACAAAGATTTACTTCTGTTATTAACTTCCTTTTATGTTTGTTTATGAAATACAAATAGAAAAAATGGGTACTAATACATAGAGTTTCTTCTTGAACATTTTCCTCCTCGAGATGGCAATAATAGAAATGTCCGATTTCCAGATTGTGACAGAAAACCACACCTTTCAAGCATATTGGAATGATGTTATGAGTCTGCATTTTAAAATGCAATCTGGATTTGGCACAAGAGAACTCAGATGAAAACCTCCTGCTAAGATGATGAGATTTATAGATTTAAGATTCAGTGATCATGCAAAGAGTTTAACAACTCTGCTGATATGAGTGCTAAGGGAAGAAATTAAAATGAACTGAATTGGTGATTCATTTTGGTTACACTCTGGGGGAAGAACAGACATTTTCTAATAATTAATTATCTAATTTAAAACCTCCCTGTTTCTTGGCTGAGGTAAGAAATTAGGTATTTTGTATAATAAAGCAGCTGATCTTTAAAACTAATGGGAAGTGCTATTATATTTTTCACAAAAACTATAGGCTCTTCAGTTCACTGGGCTCTGCCTCAAGAAATTAGTTTCAAGCAAATTAGCCAGTGAAATGAATATACCCTGCATTAGTTTATTAATAAAAGCGGTATGTAAACACAACTGATCAGTATATGGCAATCTGCAGAAAAGGAGAAATGAAAATATGCATAAATTAAACATTCTTGATTACTGACCTTTGATCATGAGAAATGTTTCTCTTACTTTGGTATGAAATGTTTCTTTTACTTGAAAAATAAAGACACGTCGGTCGAATAAGCTGGGCAGTTTTCATTGCCTTTGATTGCTTTCATTACAAATTGAGAGTGCTCAACAGAATTTAGAATAAAAAAGGCATAATCTTGCAATGCTGTGGATTATGGAAAATGTATTCTGAGATGTAAACATTTCACTCCTTATCACAAAAGTCATCAACTGAGGATTACATTCAGGGTTAACGTTCAGATTCCTGTACTTTAATGCTTACACAAGTGTTCTCTCTCAGTCAAATGTACCACAGTGCGAGCGCCCCAAGTTAAGGGCATGATTTCTAGTTTAGCTTTTTCACTGGAGTCCTGAAGTAGTAACAGTGCTGCTGATACGACACTGGTGGCATAATGTGTGCAGGATGCTCAGGTGCAGCAGGACAGTTGCTGATTTCTGTTACTCTGACTTAGTGCATTTGGCTGCAAGAATAAGGTGCTTGTGTTTTATTTTTGAGCCAATTAGCTTGATGTCCAGTTGTGCAAGTATCCTACTGGTGCTCCTATACTTTCTGATCTACAGCATGAAATTGCTTTGCAAATATTAAGAGTGATATTTGGGGTAAGTATGTAGTACATCTCTTTTTGTAAGAAAGTGTATTGAATTGTAGCAGAACCAGTGGCATGGAAAAAGGTTTCATGGCAAACCTTTGAAGACCATGGTTAAGTATATCTGTCTAATTCTGTTCTCAGAGTGTCTAGGGACATACCAGCTGGCACCACAGCATTGTATGTAGCCAACAATACCCAAAAAAAAAAAAAAAGAATCCTGAAACCTTGCTGCCTTAGGATGAGAGAAAATCCTGCTTGAACACAGATGGAGCCTAATGAATTATGAGACTGTGATGGTCAAAGTGGCTATAGACCTTGTGATCCCCTGGTGTGACTAAAGGTCAGCGATATGGTGTGACAAGGAGAGTTTTAAGGATGGGTTTAGAGAAGATGAAAGGCAGCTTTGTTGAACTTCTCAAAAATATCTTTCCAAAGCCAAAGGGCAACATGGGAAAGAATGAAACACAGAGTGCTTGGGTGATGGATTTTCAAATACATGGAAGGTTCAGCTGGACTTCTTGTTACTGAGTAAGAGATGATACATTAAGGGATGTCCTTTCAAAGAGCTTTGGAGATACAGAGCAGTGACATATGTTGGAAGTGATAGGAAAGAGTGAGAAAAGGGAGGTATGAAAGGACAGTAATGATATAGTTAAAGCAAAAGGCTTGTGTAATGCTCTGCAATAGTATTTGGAAAGTCACCGGTCCATTTCTGAAAGCATGAGTGAAAGCTGACAAATTAATACAAACTCAAGCCGATGAGAACTTGGGATGATTAGCTGTGCCAGTGGATAGGAAAGGCTGTGTCTTCGGGGTATAATTAAGGAAAAAATTGGCAGAACGTCAGCCAGTGTAGCTCCTCACTCTCACCCCTTGCATGGCAAGCAAAGTAATAGTGGTCAGGATTGCAATATTATTTTTGTTCCATATAAGCTATTGTAATTCAGGACCCATCATATACTGGCAGGGAATCAAGGTCACTGAGGACTTTGAGAGAGTAGTTTACTTGTTAGTGTGTTTCTCAGAGAAGTTAAAGATCAAGGCTCAAATCTTTGCTCTTCTTTATTCAAACCTCTTGTCTTGTCCCGAAATTCCAGCAAGCATTAGGAAGAGTTCTTCTGCCTGCCTGTGGGGTGCAAATACATGACTGAAGTGGCGAAAAGGGAGAATTTATCCCTAACAAAGTTTTTAAATCAGCTAGTTGAACATGTCCAGATGATTCTAGTCATCGGTATTTGGAAGAAAAATCTGCATTATAACTACACTACTTGAGCTGACAGAGAGTGAAATGGAAGTTTGAACAAGAGGCGGTGAATCTCCTATAAACGTTTTGGAGAAGAAACCAAATTAATTCCAATCTTAAGCTCTGGTGCATTTTTTTCTTCAAAAGAAAAAGGTATGCAGAAGAGAGTCTCTTCTCTAAAGTGAGAGATGTGGGGAACTTCCAAGCTCCCAGACCCAAGTGACTGTACAAGCATTATGCTATACTGGGCTGAGGTCTGAGACCCTTTTGCCCTCCACGCTGCCACAGCCTCTTTCTCTGCACAGGTTTCCAGGGAAAGGAAATCCAGATGCCTTGATCTGGTATGCTCTGTAGTTACTCCTACCTAATCACAGAATCATAGAATCATAGAATCGTTGAGGTTGGAAGGGACCTTTAAGATCATCGAGTCCAACCTTTAGCCTACCCTGACAAGAGCCACTTCTAAACCATGTCCCTAAGTGCCCCATCTACCCTTTTTTTAAACACCTCCAGGGATGGTGAATCCACCACCTCCCTGGGCAGCCTATTCCAATGTTTAATAACCCTTTCAGTGAAAAAATGTTTCCTAATATCTAATCTAAACCTCCCCTGACGTAACTTGAACCCGTTTCCCTTCGTCCTATCACTTGTCACCAGGGAGAAGAGGTCAGCCCCCATCTCTCTACAACCTCCTTTCAGGTAGTTGTAGAGGGTGATAAGGTCTCCCCTCAGCCTCCTCTTCTCCAGGCTAAACAACCCCAGCTCCCTCAGTCGTTCTTCATAAGGTTTGTCCTCCAGACCCCTCACCAGCTTTGTAGCCCTTCTCTGGACATGCTCCAACACCTCAATGTCCCTCTTGTAGAGAGGGGCCCAAAACTGAACGCAGTACTCGAGGTGGGGCCTCACCAGTGCCGAGTACAGGGGGATGATCACTTCCCTAGTCCGGCTCACCACACTATTCCTGATACAGGCTAGGATGCTGTTGGCCTTCTTGGCCACCTGGGCACACTGCTGGCTCATATTCAGCCGGCTGTCAACCAACACTCCCAAGTCCTTTTCTGCCGGGCTGCTTTAGAGCCTCTCTGCCCCAATCCTGTAGCGCTGCATGGGGTTGTTGTGACCCAAGTGCAGGACCCGGCATTTGGCCTTGTTGAACCTCATACTATTGGTCTCAGCCCATCGGTCCAGCCTGTCCAGATCCCTTTGCAAAGCCAACCTACCCTCAAGCAGATCAACACGCCCGCCCAGCTTAGTGTCATCTGCGAACTTACTGAGGGTGCATTCGATCCCTTCATCCAGATCATTGATAAAGATATTAAAGAGAACCGGCCCCAGCACCGAGCCCTGGGGGACACCACTTGTGACCGGACACCAACTGGATTTAACTTCATTTACCACCAGTCTCTGGGCACGACCATCCAGCCAGTTTTTTACCCAGCGAAGAGTACACCTGTCCAGGCCATGAGCAGCCAGTTTCTCCAGGAGAATGCTGTGGGAAACAGTGTCAAAAGCTTTGCAAAAATCCAAGTAGATAACATCCACAGCTTTTCCCTCATCCACTAAGTGGGTCACCTTATCATAGAAGGATATTAGGTTTGATAGGCATGACCTGCCCTTCACAAACCCATGCTGACTGGGCCTGATCACCCTGTTCTCCTGCATGTGCCGTGTAATGGCACTGAGGAGGATCTGTTCCATGACCTTCCCAGGCACCGAGGTCAGACTGACTGGCCTGTAGTTCCCCGGATCCTCCTTCCGGCCCTTCTTGTGGTTGGATGTCACATTTGCTAACCTCCAGTCAGCTGGGACCTCCCCGGTTGTCCAGGACTGCTCGTAAATGATGCAAAGTGGCCTGGCGAGCACTTCCACCAGCTCTTTCAATACCCTTGGGTGGATCCCATCCGGCCCCATAGATTTGTGCACCTCCAGGTGCTCAAGCAGGTTCCTCACCATTTCCCTTTGGATTACAGGGTCTTCATTCTGCTCCCCATCCCTGTCTTCTAGTTCAGGGGTCTGGGTGCTCAAGTTCAGGGGTCTGGGTGCTCAATCTAGATAATTAGGGGACTGCAGTCTTGGGACAAGTCATGTAGTCAACTGAGAGATCATTTCAGATTTAGTTCACGAGGTCAAAGTGTAAGTCATTTGGAAAAAAAAAAAAGGTGAAAGAAAAAAAGTATTTTTTAACACTATCAATGCAAATAATAAGTTACGCAGAATAGAAAGACTGGATAATTATTGCATGCAGATCACACCAGTATCATCGGCCTTCAAAAAGCAGTCTGGTGGATGATTTAATTGAACTGACTTAGAAAATTATTTACCTTAGGCAACAGCCACAAATGTTTTAGAGGGCCATGTGTAATCATTCAATGAACTCATTGGGTACTAGAGCATGTTTCATGACAGAAAGAGAGAAGGGAATGTGATTTTATGTTAGGCAACATTACTGAGGTCCAATTTATCCTTCAGGAGAAGAACAACATCTCTGGAATAAATTGTGATAAGCAGCAGATTTTGGTAGCTTGAGGCACAGGTCTGCTAATTTAGGCCAAATGGAAGTCATTGGTCCCCCTTGTTTGTTCCTTTGGTTTTAACTGTCATACTTGCAAAACTTCTTTTTCCATCCTTAGAAAAAAATGAGCTGCACAGCTCCTTTGAAACATGAAGTACTTACTGTCAGTTGAGACCATATAGGAGCATTTTTGTGAAAATAGATCTCTATCAATTTTGTAAGTGCAGAGTCAGAATTGTCAAGTGGGAATCCAGACTTGTGAGTTAATTTGATGTGGGACCCTGACTTCCATTTGTGCTCTATTTGCAGAATCTGTGTGCTACCAGAGGAAGATGAAGAGCTACACATTTTTCTCTAGCTCCCACTTTCAAAATATTTTAGGCTTATATAGTATTAATGCATGTATTAACACTTCACAGTAATGGAACATTGAGAAAGAGAGAAACTCTTTACATTATGTCCCCTATCTGCACAAACTGAGGAGGGGAAAGTGTGTTCAAGGAACTGTACAATCATTTGGTCAATTCTTGAAATAGTTGAAATTAATTTTTATTTCCTCTTAAAGTAAAAAAAAAGACTGATAATAAAAGATATTTAAGCTATATATAAAAATAAAAAAGATTTAAATATTTGTAGTTTTTTACCTGTTTTTTTGAGGAAGGGTGGTGAAGAGACCGGGCTGGAACCTAGCAGTCTTTTTTTCCCCCTAGATTTTTAAAATTTCAGATTGTGAATAGATTTTAATTGGATATTATTTACTGCCAGAGTAAAACTTGAATGGAAGAGAGATCGTGCATAAGTTTTTGTTCAGTCCTACTGAAAAATAAAATGGCAGAATATCTTTGTAGAAATTGTGATAGCAGAGACTCAGAGAAAATAAGCCAGGCAGGTAAAAGTAACTTGGGGTTATTTAGGCTTTTGTCTCCGTAACATTTTGTCAGCAGTTACAGTTTTCAGAAGGACCCCTGCTTGCCTCTGGTTGAAAGCCAGAGCCTGGTTCTCGGGCAGTTTTGGAGCACCTCCATCTTCCACCAGCTGAGAGTTTGGCCCCAGGTTTTTGACAGAGAACAGCACCTTAAAGCATCTGCTGCTCCTTTCCTTTGTTTTCTTTTATGGGCACGAATTGCGCAAAGTTTTGGTTGCTACACAAATAATGTCTAGTACATGCAGGAAGGTAATGTTTTGCTAATGTTTGCTTCCCAGAGCCATTTATAGAGTCCGTTCATGAGCGTCCATCTCTTTCTGCTTGTTCATACACCTAAAGAACCCTTTCTTGTAGTTTTTGACATGTCTGGCCCATTGCAATTTGAGCTGAGCTTTTGCTTTTCTAACTGCATCTCTGCACACCCTGGCAATACCCTTGTAGTTCTCAACAGGTACTTTTCCACTTTTCCGTCTCTGGTACCATTCTCTTCGTTTTGGGCAGACTCAGAAGCTCGCAGTTAAGCCAAGAAGGTCTCTTACTCCACCTACTTCCCTTACCTTTAAAAGGGATGAATTGTTTTTATGCTTCCAAGAAAGAGTTCTTGTAAAACTCACAGGACTCTCAAGCTCCTTTATCGCCCATGGAAACTTCCCACAAAATGCCTCCCAGCTGAGCTCTGAGGGAGTTGAAGTTTGCTCTTCTAAAATCTAAAACCTTTGTCTTACCACTAATCTTCAGCATGCTTGGCAGGATCCCAAACTCCACCATATTGTGATCCCCGCAGCCAAGGCTATCACTAACCAAGATACTACAAAGCAGTCTTTCTCGGTTTGTGAGTAGCAAGTCCAGCAGTGCCTTGTTCCTGGTTGGCACATCTAACATGGGCATGAGGAACCAGTCCTCTACATATATCAGGAGCTTGATGGATGACATATGAGTTGCTGTATTGTTCTTCCAACAGATGTCTGGGTAGCTGAATTTGCCCATAAGAACTAGGTTCTGTGGACCTGAAGCTTGCTTATGTGACCCAAATATTACTTTGTTGGCCTTATTGTTTTGGTTTGGAGGTCGGTAGCAGATGTCTACTGTAAGATCCCACTTGGAGACAGCCCCTCTGGTCTTGACCCAAGGGTATTCAATAGGGCTTCCTCAATGACTGTAGTTGAATTCTGTACATTCAGGACTGTCCTTAACTTAGAGCTCCATATTCTCATGGGGCAAAAAGAAACAATGTCTCTTTGAGGTTGTCTGTGTTTTAGAGTTCATTAATGCTATTAGGATACAGAGTATGTGATGACGGTGTACAGCCAGGACCACATTAGAATATGTCACCCCAGTTTTACTGATGATACTTGTGCTGTGATCACTGGAATGACCTTTGAGATGTATAGTAGGAAGGATTAGTGCCACGGAGGAGGCAACTGAGGAGTTTATGGGAATGTGTGTAGAAGCAGGATCCCTCTCAAGCCAAACTGAAAGTTTCTCTCCACTTCTACTCTGTAGGAATGTAGTTTTGTTTTTACTGGGTTTCTTTGCTGTTTGTTTGTTTCCCCACCTTTGGTAATGATGCTGTGTTGCAGTGGGTTTGGTTGGAGAAGAATCAGGATTGTGTTCATTATAATTTCACTAAAATTATTGAAATCGTGTATTTCAATGAAGAAGAGAAAAACGTAATCTTTAACAAATCCAAAAGAAGGAACTTTTTCTCCTGTTTCTTTTTGAGTTTTTGGTGGTGTTTTCTGCCTGCCCCACAGTCACCATAGTAAATCCAAGTAAAACCATCGAATTGCTAGACACATACGACAGTTTCAAGTTTAGTACCTGAAGGGATTTTTTCTTGGTTACCTACCAAGATTTCAAATGTTGGTCCTTTAAAATCAGAGGTTTTAAATATACTCCACTATTTCAGCAATGTTACAGTTATTTTTAAGCCATTTCCCATTTGTTTCATTAACTTCAAAACTACTAAAGCTTTTAGGAGTAAGAAAGTAAATCATGCTGATTACAGACTTCCATTAAACAGAAATAGTAATTCTCTGTGCTAGAATTGCATGCATTTTTCGTTTTAAAATAATTAGATGTATATAGTGAGTCAGCTTAAAATTTGCAATTAAAACCACTCAGTAATATAATAGAAGAAATTCTTGAAGCAAGTGAATTTCCAGACTTCCATAACTATCTTCAGAAGGAAATGGATATATATATATGTATTTTCTTACAAAAAGATAAAGCTGTTTCTCTTCATAAATGGCAGAGAGCAAAGAAAAGATGAGAATTTATATTAAATCACAGAATGGTTAGACTTGGAAGGGACCCTAAAAATCGTCTAATTCCAACCCCCCTGACATGGGCAGGGACACGTCCCACCATACCAGGTTGCTCAAAGCCCCACCCAGCCTGGCCTTGAACACCTCCAGGGATGGGGCATCCACAGCTTCTCTGGGCAACCAGGGGCTCGCCACCCCCACAGTCAACAATTTCTTCCTAATATCTAATCTAAATTTCCTCTCTTTCAATTAAACCCATTACCCCTCATCCCACCACTACACTCCCTAATAAAGAGTCCCTCCCCATCTTTCCTGTAGGCCCCCTTTAAGCACTGGAAGGCTGCTATAAGGTCTCCCTGTAGCCGTCTCTTCTGCAAGCTGAACAACGCCAACTGTCTGAGCTTGTCTTCCTTCATCGGAGAAGTGTTCCAACTGTCTGAGCATCTTTGTTGACCTCCTCTGGACTCACTCCAACAGGTCATGCCATTCTTACGTTGGGGGCCCCAGAGCTGGATGCAGTAGTACAGGTGGGGTCTCACCAGAGCAGAGCAGAGGGACGGAATGACCTCCCTCGACCAGCTGGCCATGCTTCTTTTGATGCGGTTGGCTTTCTTGCTGTGAGCGCACATTGTTGTCTCATGTTGAGTTTCATCAACCAACCCCCAAGTCCTTCTCCTCAGGGCTGCTCTTAATTCCTTCTCTGCCTTGCCTGAATTTGTGCTTGGGATTGCCCTAACCCACGAGCAGGACCTTGCTCTTGGCCTTGTTGAACTTCATGATATATGCACAGGCCCACCTCTCAAGCCGGTCAAGTTCCCTTTGGATGGTATCCCTTTCCTCCAGTGTGTCAACCATGCCACACAGCTTGGTGTCATTATCAAACTTGCTGAGGGTGTGCTCATTCCCACTGCTTATGTCACCAACCAAGATGTTAAACAGCACTGGTCCCAGTACCGATCCCCAAGGAATGTCACTTGTCGCTGGTCTCCACTTGGACATCAGGCCATTGACCGCAACTCTCTGAATGAAACCACCCAGCGAGTTCGTTATCCACCAAGTGGTCCATCCACCAAATCCATGTCTCTCCAATTTAGAGACAAGGATGTCATGCGGGTCAGTGTCAAACGCTTTGCATAAATCCTGGTAAATGATGTCTGTTGCTCTTCCCGTGTTCACCAATGACGTAACGCCGTCACAGGAGCTCACCTTGCAAGTCATGCATGACTTGCCTTTGGTGAAGCCATATGGGCTGTCACCCAGCACCGCCTTATTTTCCATGTACCTTAGCAGAGTTTCCAGGAGGATCTGCTCCATGATCTTGCCAGGCACAGACGTGAGACTGACTGGCCTGTAATTCATTGTGTCTTCCTTTTTTCCCATTTTAAAAATGGGGTTCATATTTCCCCATTTCCAGCCAGTGTGAATGTCACCAGACTGTCATGAATTCACAAATATGATGAATACTGGCTTAGCAACACCATAAAAATTGGGTATTTCCTGAATACAGTGGATAGTATCAGAAATGTTATGGTGTCTCATTGAGGTCTTCATGATTATCAAGGTATTTCAAATATTTGATCAAGTAATATAAACCTAAAGAAAATGACTAAAATCTGAGTATATTTAATTGTAAAGGTAAACGCATACATTCCTTCTCCAATTTGTGAACACACACCCAGTCATTTCAGTATTTCCTTTGCTGTTTTTTAGATGGAAGCTGGATTTTTGGCTGCACTTCAGCAGTGGCTTATTTAACTTGACAATCTTCTGTGTTTAGCAGTGATGTGGCTTTCTGAAACGGGAATGATGTGTTTTCTTTCCCTAGTATTGCCACAAGAGGATTTAAATTATCTGGCACAATTTCAGTCGGGGACTATTCCAGCAGAAAGCCTAAGGACAGCAGAATCATCAAAGTGATAGACTAGGATAGAGAAGTCAAAGGGAAAAGAGAACGCAATGGTATAGACAATAATAATATCATCTTAGGCATTTAAAGAGTAAGTTGAATGTTTTATAAGCAAATGCAGTCCTTAAAATACCCATGCTGGCTTTTTTCAGCTTTATTCAGAAACAATTGTAACTCTGCATTAGGAGCATATATTTGAGGATGAAACAAAATCTGTTAAGAAACAAAACCACACCACCAAATGAATCCATAAGTAAGTTTGGTAGGCTTGTACATAAGACCTTTGGTAGTACTCCCCTATAATATAAACGATACCTTCTCATGTTTGTTAATAGATCAGGTAGCTTTAGAGATTTTAGGAAGACTGATGACACTTCCATTGTCTAGTGTGACTGCTTATAAAAATATACTCTTACCTGAATAAAAGTCAACTCCAATGAAATACTGGTTATATTTTTTGGACATTCCACATTTGAATTGAAGTATTCAAACCAGAGTAATTGAGGAAATTATCCCTTCCCTCGCTGAGAATCACATCCTGGGACTCTACTGTTTGCATCCGGGAATACTTTTTGTTTTGTGTTCATGAAGTGTTGGCATGATGAAGACCTACTTCATGACTAGTAAACCTTTTAGATAGCTCATTACTCAGAGCGATAGACGGTAGAAACCACTGTGTGGTTTCCCATGGTCTGTTTAGGGACTATAGGTGCATGTACTTTGCAGGTCTTGGTTGCTGCTTGTAACTTGGGGTTGAACTTTCAAGAATATAAACTCTTGGATCTCCTTATACATGTTGCATCCCTTGCTCCTAGTAAGTCTGCTGCCTTGTGCAGTCCCTCAACTTCTTGTGAAGCCAGAGGAGAAGTGTTAGGTGGCTTTGAACTAGACTGACTCAAGCTACCAGTGTAGGCACATGGAAGTGCTAGGGGAATAAACTAAAGTCAAAACTCTTTTCTTGAAAGACCTTCTCAAAAAGCTTGCACAGAAGAGATTTACCTACATATGGTAGGAATTTTCAGTCACTGCTGGTTAGTGCTGCTACCCCAGTGCAACTTGTATGTGCACATGGTGCAGCATGATGCTATGCAGTCAAAAAGTAGCACCATACCAACACAACGTGTGTTGCTGTGTCCTTATTGCTTTCAGGACTGTACGGATTCTGTTGCTTTTGGATCTACCTGAGCAACTTTGGGCACCACAGACCTGCTCTAAATAGTTTTTTGTGCCTCTTGTGTATAAATAGCTTTTGCTGTCTCTTAACTGTATGTAACTACTAGCATTATCTTGTAACACCTGGACAAATATTTGACTATATTTAGCATGCTCTTTGACTTACATGCAGCTTGCCTGTTAATTAGCCAACAGTATGGAAGATTGCAGTACTGCTCTAGGATCTGTCACATTTGCAAATAGTCTGTGTGCAGCAGGTCATTACTTAAAACAAAGAGCTGAAGTGCCATGGTAGACACAGGGAAGCTTTAGAGGCAGTCAGGTTTCTTCACTTTGTTGTGTTTTTTCATTTTTTTTTAAATCAGGGTATGTGTGCACACATATGCATGCTAGAGTGGATAAGACTATGCATTACTGGAGTCAAGTAGGAAAACTCATTTTGTCGCAGCCCAGCATACGCTATGAGTGCAGAGCGAAGGGGCTGGACCCGTTTATACCCTCTGTGTTGCCTCGTCCAGCGCTGCTGGAGCAATGGGTGATGGTGCTCAGCATGCCTTGTGCCAAAGGCAAATTGCACTTCCCTGGAGCAACAGGGCGAGGCAGAGGCCACAGCCTTGTACAGGGCTGCGTCATCTGCAAACAGCATCCCAGTGTTACTCTTAGCTCGGGGCTGTGCTGGAAGGCACAGACCAGTGCCAGGCTTTTGTGTTCAGTACTTTCTGCTTTCTTGTCTTTTTTCTTCCTTTTTCCCTGGTTCTTTTTCCTTTCCTTTTTCATCACATAAACACACACATCCTTGGTCTGGTAATGAAATGCGAAGGGTGTTTACTGGGACAGAAGGAGCTGGAATGGCATCCTGGGAGGAAATTTGAAAGCTGCCCTTTGCCAAGTACTTATAAGCCGTGAATCAGCAGGAGAGAGGGACTGTCATAAAAAGATCACCAGGCTGTTTCATCTGTGTAAAATCAGAGATGCTTGTCATGTTATCGAACAGCCAAGTGTCTTTTGTTAATTCCTATAGTGTTTTGCTAGGTATTCTGTACTTAGAAACCTTACCAGCATATAAAATATCTAAATGGTACCATCTATTTCTGTGTGAAATTACCTTTTTCTTGTTTGTTTGAATAGTCCAGTTAGCAACTATTTGTTTTTTCCTGTTCGCAGTCATGTTTATAGTTATAAAAAAATTAATCATAACTGTTATTGCTGGTTGGTTTCTTCATTTCTGAAAAAAAGACATAATCTGATAAATACATTTTTGAATTATTTCATTCTTCATAGCGGAGCAATGATTTGTATCTTTATAAATATGTAGGACTCATTGTCTTATTCTTGCCCTTTCAGTAAACTGATAGTCTTGGTCACCTGAGGGTTGAGATGTCAAAAAATGAGAGGAATTTAATAGTCTGAGTGTGCTTTTCGCCCAATTCTCTAGTCACATGTGGGAGTACGTGAAGCAAATAAAGTAAATACCCAGTAAAATTTTCCACTTTGAAACATGGGATTTCTGGTTTTTATGATGGAAATCACTAAGTGACTTTTAGTTACTTCTGTTAGTCATGTTTCCTGGTTTCAACTGGGATAGAGTTAATATTCCTAGTGGTTGCTGGGTTTTTGGATTTAGTATGAGAATAATGTTGGTAACACATATTGTTTTAGTTGTTGCTAAATAATGTTTATATTAAGTCAAGGACTTTTCCAGCTTCCCATAGAAGATGAGGGGGAGCATAGACAGGACACGGTGGCCAAAGGGATATTCCATACCATAGACTTCATGCTCTGTAGATAAAGGGGGATTGGTTGCTGGGCAGGAATCTGCAATTGCTGCTTAGGATGGGCTGGGCAATTGGGTGGCGAGCAACTGTATTACATCACTAATTTTGTATATTCTTTTTATCATTACTGATAGTATTTTCTTCTCTTCCGTTGCTGTTATTAAACTGTCTTTATCTCAACCCACAGGATTTCCTGTTTTTTTCCAATTTTCCTCCCCTATCCCACTGGGTAGGGGCAGAGGGGAGTGAGTGAATGGCTGCATGATCCTTGTTGCCACTTGGGGTTAAACCACGACATCATGTCTGAAGCAGAAGTATTATTTTAGAAATGCTAAGTAACCAATGAGTAAGTTAAAGATGTAATTTTTGGAAGTGTTAACCCTCTAAGTATTATTGTATAGGTTATGCATAGTAGTCCAGGTAGTAATAATTGATTTGGTATGGCAGTTGTATCTATTTTAGGGGTTTTGGTATGTGTATGGAGGGAGGTTATGGAAATAACTATTTTGACCACTGCATTCAATAGTAGCCTTATGTCAAGCTTTGGAGAAGGTCTTTTAAAAGTCATTTCCGTGCTGACAGCATTCTTTCATTTTGTTTGGAAGGACTGAAATTATTCTGGGTGTTAGAATTTTAGGAAGAGTACAAAATGCTTTGATTTGAGTTGCTTTGTCATCAATGCTGAAATTGAAAGGTTTATGTAAGCCTTGTTTGTGAAGTTTAAGTAGCACGCATGCCTGTATCTCTCCTCCCATGCAACCAGAAAGCTAATGATTAGGTCTGCTGTCCATACTATGACTAGTTGTTTATATGCCAAGAAATGCAAATGTGTGCCCTTGATAAAAATCATCTGGCTTAGAGAAGATTGGGAAGGTAAAAAAGGTATATGTATTTCATTAGGCTGTTCTTTGGAGATCCAGACTGAATATGACATAGAGCAGTAGATACCTTGAGTAGTGTAATTCCACATTCTCCGTGCTGTAAAATGAGGACTGTAGTACCTGCAATGGATGTGTTTCTCATTACATGGCTACCAGTTGCCTGATTAAGTCATTTCTTGGTAATTAAAACTGCTTGGGAGTAGAGGTTTTGAAATGGCTGGTTTTGAAGTAGCGACTGGTAACCCAGCAGTTTATAAATCTGATATTAGTAATATCAGTAATGCTACTGAAGTAATATGTAGACACCTTTTCCAATTTCAGACTTTAATGTATAAATAGTTTACATACATGAGTACTTGTGTTGGTACTGATACTTTCAACACGTAGGGAAAACATCAGGAAAGAACAGTGGCAGAAATTAACAGGAATGTGCTATGCTCTCAGTGTTCCTTTATCTAAACAGTTACTCTGATTTAAGTGGTAAGTGGTAAGACCTCTTCTCCTCTATGCATGCTTTAAATCACTTTTTATAGTGACCATGACTGTATATAATGATCCAGATGAGAGATCTCTCAGACCTTATAGAATGATATTGTGGGTTTTGCATCTCTACCAGAAATACCTCATCTAATACGTCCTTGGCATGCCACTTGGCTTTTTCATGGAGTGAGAACAGTATGGATCATATGGTTGATTAGGTCTTTGAGCCCACAGCTCAGAGGAACCCACTGATCCCTAAGTATTGAGAACTGGCATGTTGTTCTAGTAAATGCTATCACATCTGTATTATTGCATTCCTTGAGTTCATCCAATTATTCCTCTACTATACCAATCTGCCTCAGTATCGATAACATTCCCCAGCTTTGTATCACCAGAAAGATTGCTAATGAAAATACTAAAAGACCTATTCAATGACACTTTTCAGAAGCAATGCCATTCTTTGCCGGAGTTACTTTTTTCAGCATGCTCATTATCCACATGAAGTCCGTATTCACCTTACATTTCCTCTGCTAATGATGCTGACAGGAGGCCCCACTAACACTGAGTTGGTGAATATAACTCCTCCAGCGTGTTGTGTAAAGAGTAGCAGTTACAATTAAATCATATGGAGAACAAGGATATAGTTGACCTGTTATGATAATGATATATTTCTGAGTCTGTTGTGAAGATGATGGTTTTAGACATGCATTAGACTCATTACAATTTCACTGCATAGTGTCTGAGTCCAGAAAAATGACACTTCTAATTAAGCTGGGAGACACAGGCAGGATGTCTGTTATCATGGATGTCGGATGTGATAGGTGGAGCATGTGAGGCAAAATTGAGGGTTGCTGATAACTCTGGAAGAGACGGTGTCCATAATATATGGCTGTGCCTTTAGGTGTCCTATGCAATTATGGCATGAGCTTGAGAATTGGTAGGGAAAAAAGAAAAAGAGCACTTCAAACATGCTCATAAATGCTATTGTCATCTACATTTCAGTAGGTAATGGTATCAATACAAAATGTATTAACATAATAAAAGATTTTTTAGAAGTAGTTTCGAAGGCATGTTCAAGAGAGTGATATAGTAGAATATCTTTCTAATCTTCAGCTTGCTTTTATTTTTAGCTTTATCTATTAGTTTGTTGTTTAGAGAAGAAAAGTCATGATTGGGGAGGAGGAAAGAGAACAACAGCCTTCCTTTTACAAGTGAAAGAATAAAGAAATTTATGTAGAAGGCGGCTGTGAGCATGATAAAAGACATCAATTTGAAAAAGTACTTAGGGGAAGTGTCAGATGCTCACTGTTCCTTCTTCATATCATTTTGAGCCTCCTTTTTGGGCAATGATAGAATTGTAAGGTTCAGTTGTATTTCATTAACAGCTCTGTCTTTTTAAAAGACACTTATTTACCTTGGGTGTTACTTAAAATATGTTCTGCAAAGCATTCTCCAGCAATCTTTAGGAATATTTATCCCATTTGATTCATCTTCTTTTTCTTCCATGCCTACTCCTTATGTCTTCACCAGACATGCTTGCAATACATTGTCAAATTTCATGGAAGGCTTTTTTGCTCTTTTTGATAGCATTTCTTCCGTTATTCCTTGTCGTCCTAATTCTATTACTTGTTATGGCAGCAAGCAAACTTCAAACAATTCAAGTGCCTATGGAATAGAGCTGTTGAAACAGGTCTGCTTAAAAACTTTGTAGAATGACTTCTCACTTTAAACCTAAGCCTGAGTACACTTATACCATAAGCAGTCTTACTGATTTCAGTGACATGTTAGCAAGAGCTTTAAATGTCAGGAAAAATTTAGTGTTTTCAGGTGTTTACCATAATCTATTAAAGAAATAATCTCTTGCAGCATTTATTGCTTTGTAGGTCTTAAAAGTTCAGAATAAATCAATAGTAGTGATAGTGTTTTGTACTATAAGTGGAAATAGTATTTAAACTAGTATCTAACTGTTTTAAATTAAAAAACTCTTCATCAGCTAAGGGAGGATTAATGGAAAACAGCAAAATACTCATAAAATGGTGGGTATACCAGGTTCTTTTTTAAAATCCCAAATTTGTATTAGCATTTGTGTGGCATTCCTACACTTCACCAAATGTTCTTATTCAATCCATTGGAAAGAGAACTTGTCCTGTCACATCCTCTCTGTCAAAACATAGAATCATAGAACCATAGAATCATAGAATCGTTGAGGTTGGAAGGGACCTTTAAGATCATCGAGTCCAACCTTTAGCCTACCCTGACAAGAGCCACTTCTAAACCATGTCCCTAAGTGCCCCATCTACCCTTTTTTTAAACACCCCCAGGGATGGTGAATCCACCACCTCCCTGGGCAGCCTATTCCAATGTTTAATAACCCTTTCAGTGAAAAAATGTTTCCTAATATCCAATCTAAACCTCCCCTGACGTAACTTGAACCTGTTTCCTCTCGTCCTATCCCTTGTCACCAGGGAGAAGAGGTCAGCCCCCATCTCTCTACAACCTCCTTTCAGGTAGTTGTAGAGGGTGATAAGGTCTCCCCTCAGCCTCCTCTTCTCCAAGCTAAACAACCCCAGCTCCCTCAGTCGTTCTTCATAAGGTTTGTTATGAAAAACAATCACATCACATATTGATACCATTAAAAAAAATACTCTGTACAGCTATCGTGTTTGTACATGGAACAGTCTACTGCTTGAAGAATGAAAGCCCAGCCCACAAGTGCACAATGAACATCTACATCTAAATACAAAGTCTGCTAAAAGGAAAGAAGAAATAATAATTTGTACAACAAAACATTACACGGTGCTCATGGCTACCCCTGTGAAATAATCACAAGAGAACAAAATGCATTTTTCCTTTGTATTTCTTCACCTGCCTATCCTGAAGTGAGACACACATCATTTACCAAAAGGAAAAGCAAGGCAGAAATCGGATAGTTGCGGTGCTTGAGCTAATAAACCTCTGAGCGCTCACGAAGAATGCCACGGGGGCACACTTGCAGGGCTTTTTGAATTGCAAAGGACTGGAATTTGGCAGCTTGGCGCCCAAACACAGAGTTTATACATGTGTAAGCAAAAAATAATGTACTGTGTGGTTTAATACACTCAAATGGTATACACAATGTACAGAATATACTGACCAGAGTTGTATTAGAATGTACTATACAATTACCTATTAATGTACTATAACAGATACTGAAATAAAGATTATAACAGAGATCACATTATTCTTCATTATGTTTAACATAGGAAAAAAAGGTGCTTTGGACCTAAGGAGTCCCTGGTCTAATAATCCTTTCAAAATCTATGAACACAGATTTGTAAGAAATTTTATTTATGTCTATTCGGTTTGTGTGCAAGTTTTGCTATCTCCAAGGCCAGAGTTTTCAAAACACTCTGCTAAGTTGTTCTAGGTTTCTTTTGCAGGACCATAGACTCTGGCTCCCTACAGCCTCTTTACGAACTGTAGAAGGAAATAATTTACCTTAGAAAGGGCACAACAGCAGTGAATCTGGATCGGGGTCTTTCACTTTTAATGTAAATTTTCAGCTTTTTTTTTTTTTTCCTCCATCTGCTTATGTAGATTGGACAGTATGGAGTTTAGCAAAGGTTCAGGAAACACTGTGTGAAGTAGATGAATATAGACTCTGTCTTCTACACTCACATTTGCTTGAGTATGCTTGTGTATACTTTTTTTTTAACCCTTTTTCTAGACGGTAGGCTTTTTGTTTGCTTTCTGTTGTGGTTTTTTTTTCATAAAAAGCTGTGATGCAGAACCCCACTCACATCACACGTTAAGCTTACTGAAGTGATCGGTGAAAGTCTGATGAGCATATAAAGTTGTATCTTTGGCCACTAATGTTGGTTAACTACAGAGCAGATGGTAGAAGATGTTTTTTCCTTTACTTGGACCTGCAAGGTCCACTGTTTCCTTCGGTTGCCCCGCACGTTCAGCTGCTTTAGAAACGATGATGTTGCTTAATTCTTTCAACCAGTCACTGAAGCCTTCACTAGCTTCACCTGGCCTATTATGTAGTAATTCCTCACTGAAAAGTGGGTTTAAAAAGCAAAACAGCAATTAACTCAGAAACTTTAGCTCAGGAATTTTACCTGCTGAAACTGAACACATTTGTTCTGGTAGCTGTTCAGCTTAATCGTCTAGCCCATATCGCTCTCACTGTGTAGGATTGTCTTCCTGCTGAACATGCATTAGTACTTAATGAGGTAACTAATCTTTAAAATTTAAATCATGTGGCTGCTACTGTTCTCCTTTAGAGACAGTTCCAAGGCTTGATGTCAGCAGAAGTCTTTTGATTTAGCTCTGAAAAGACTGGCAGGTTGAGAAAATCTGCTTCTGGTCATTGTAATAAAAATGAAGAGTGGATATTAAGAATTCCTGTACACCCCTTGACTGGTACTTCATAGACCTTTGCCAGAGAGCTGGTAACTATCTGCAGTATTTGTTTTGAGCTTGCGTAGGGTTCCGTTGCTTCATTTAGAGATCAACAGCATATCCCCTTCCATTTAAATAACCATATAATTTCAAATATCATTTTTAAAGTATTGAATGTGAATAAATTATCTAGCTTTTTTCCCCTTATTTTTAGCCCAGAACTCATAGTGTTCATTCTTTTGTGTCCCCGCTGACAAATCACACTTGGCTTGTCAGAAAGGGTTCTTAAAATATTTAAGTAGTTCAACGAAAACTTTTCTAATGATGTCTTTTGATTGCAAGAACAGATTTTAAACTGTTGCTGGTATTTAGCATATTTACAGAGTGAGCTGGCTGATATCTGGTGATGGATAATTGGGCTGCATATTTTGGTGTGGGATGAGACTGGACATGAAATAAATTATCTAGCCAGCTAGTTTCACAAAAATCCTAAGAAGGTAACCATCTTTGAGTTTCTTAATATTCTACTCAATGAACTGGTGCGCAATTAAAAATTAACTCAATTAAATTGCGTATATCTTTTTGTTTAGGAAAACAAAAAAAAAATTCCTGGAAATCAGAGGCGTGCAGGAATGTCTGGCCAACCTTGCCAAAGAAGAGGTACTGTTTATTCCTTGGAAGGAAAACACCCAAGAGGAGTTGTAGGTCAGAGGTCTAGGTATTTGTGTGAGCAAGGGAAGTTGCACAAGACATGGAACCAGCGTTCCCCTTTCCTTTTCACTTAGGTAGGAACTTCACTGGAAGAGGCAGCTTGAGTGTGTATAATGATAAAAATGGGTCCAATTTCTTCCTTCTCCCTTTCATCCCTCAGGAAGAAGGGCTATACCTGGAAGGAACATGTACCTACAAGGGTTATTGGCAGTTTAGCCCTGGGGAAAGTCCTTCCCTGCGGAAGGAAGAGCTGAACTACGTAGGAAGAGAGGGCACACCTTTCTCTAGTGTACTCCGAAAAAAAAAAAGGGAAGTCAAAACTCTCTTTTTCCTTTCATGTATTTGATGGAGGAAAATCATGGGAGAATAATCTTTATGAGCAGGGAGATGTGACAGGTCTACCCAAATTAAAGTTCTACCTTGGAAACTTATAGAGACATTGTGCAATAAGGAAAAACCACTTCAGAGAGCAGGAGCTGGGTTCAAGCTACTGCTCCTTCTCAGGCTAGAATAGAATAGAACAGAATAGAATAGTTCAGTTGGAAGGGACCTACAATAGTCTTCTAGTCCAACTGCTGTTGCCTTCTTGGTACCTTCCTCCCTCTTAGTCCTTCTGTTTGCTGTCCTCAGTTTTGTACATCTCAGATAGTAGTGCTTGCTTAGTGCATAGTGATACTAGTGCTTCTTTAGTCTCAGGTGTAAATAGGGTTAAGAACATTAAACATTTTCTCTTCTACGATAAAGAGGAGTGTGGCCACACTGGGGACAGATTCCTTCTTACAAGTGTCTCATGATGAGTAATATTTCCCATCGGAATGGCAACTAGAAAAACTAATATTTTGAAGTCTGAGAATAGTTTTAACTATCCTTCTATTAACTTTAAATTTGCTTTCTGATACAGAATGCAATTACTTTCTTTCAGTGGCTGCAGTGGGAATCGGGGTTTAGAAATTTACTTTATTATTTAAAACGGCTTTGAGCAACAGACAAAGGTTGTTTTCTTTTCTCTTTCTGAATGGCTAAAGTTAATAACAAATGCCTTCACACAATTAGTAGATTAATAATCAAGAATTTTAAGACTACTCAAGATTAGGAATTTATCTCTAGGCCTTTCGAGTTCTCAAAAGTAATCAGTTTAATTAGTTAGATGATGCCACCTTGAAGAATGTTAAAATTCATTGAGCATTGGGCTGTTCCTGCTCTCCACTTCAATTTATTTTCCTTCAGAAATGTGTTCTCAGTTGAGTGCTTCATTCCCAGTGAGCCATGCAATAATAGTAAATTTTAGAGATTATTTTAATGATTTCTAAATATTAGTCTAAAGTTAAAGCTCACAGAAATAACTAAGTTTGGAAATTGAGGAAACTTTTAATTTGTTCTGTCCCTGGAAGAAAGCTTTGTGTTCCCTGTTATTCAGTTTCTTAAATAAGTCTCTTCAATTTTTATAGCTTTTTGTAGTGTCTGAATTCATAGATCTCCTTTGCTGTTCAGATGCACTAACTTGTGTGCATAGGGAAAAAAAACCAAAAACCCACAACACATGTACCCCAAAAAATGCTAAAGGAATATTAAGTTTGCAAAGTCAGGCAAGCACTACAGTGGAAGGAAGCACAAGAATTAGGCCTGGATGGCCTTTATTTAGCCCATTTTTGGCTTGTGATGTAATGCGTGATTACATACTCTTTTCTGCCCTAAGGCAGTGGTTGGTGTGTTCACCACCTTGTTCAGTAATAGGTGGCTCTTAAACAGCTTTTGAGCTATTATGCAGTAATCTCAATGGTGAAAGTGAAAACTTTTTTGGTCAGTTCAGGGATTAAAAAAAAATCAAATTTATCAAAAGTTCTTCCTGAATGGAAAATGATCAAAAGATTAGACAGAGCTTAAAGATTTACCAGTAAAAACACATATGTGCTAAAACATCAGAGTGGATTGGGTTACCTGTATTGTGGCATGCCTTGTTCCTCTGCCCGTCCTCTCGCATCAGGTGGTCTCACCTTAAAGCAAATAGATGGAAATACTTCTTAATCCAGTGTTTTGGTAAACAGTGACATTCATCATGTTTTATTGCCACAGGTTTTGCTCAGGTTCAAAAAGCAATGTGGACAGATTCATAGAAAAAATCCCTTGCAGGATTTTCCTAGTGTCAAGACACCTACTCTAACTTGAGCAGTCTCTCATTGTAAATTGCTGGAAACTCAAAGAGTACAGCAGTACAGGATTACTCTTCACTGGTTTTGTAAACCTCTGCTGTAAACTGCTGTTAATTCTGCTGAGCTCTTTGGTCTGTGCCAATATGACTGTCGTTATACTTAATTCCCTGTTACTTGAGCACTCATTTTTCATCTCCATCAAGGAGCACTTCTCAGACTGCCCTTTAGACCAGAGTGTCCATGCAATTCTGGTTGGCAAACTGGGAATATACAAGTCCAGAGCCCAAACCCGTATGAAAGTTGGGCATTTTTTTCCCTGTTATTTATCCCAGAGAAGAGGTTCATGGTTCAAAGCCTGTTTGCCTCGTAATCACAGCAGGGTTGAGCATTATTTATTGCATTCTATTCAAAACCTGCTCCTGAAATAGAATGATTAATTTCCTTACAGGCTCATCAGTGTTCATCCTTGTAGCATCTTTGCAAGCTTCCTGAATGCTTCTGAAAACATTTCCATAACAACTCTCTGAAATTAGATGATATCATTGACTTTGCAGAAATAGGAAACTGAGGCAGGACGCTTTGGCTACCTGATACTGTCACAGTAGTCTGTTTCTTTAAAGATAATTTAAAATATTCAGCTCACAGATCATACATTTATTGTGGATTTAAGTTCTCATCAGATTTGTTTATAACATCTGGAGTTCACAAAAGGAGCAGCACAGGCAGCAACCAGTCGAAGGCAGTCTGGGTGAATCAGGAGGTACTTCTGTGGTTTCATTCCACTGCTTTAACCATGACATCATTCCTCCTTTTCCTGTAATTACCTGAGTCAACCATTATGTATCTTGCAACGCTTCCAGTAAATGAAAAAACAGTGGTATCTTCAATATCTTTGACTGCACATTCCTGACGTGACTTTTGTTGATAACTCTGTTTTGCTGATCAAAATGGAGAAAAAAGTTCTCCCCCCAAAATAAAAATGTTGGTGCTTGTTTTCTGAAAAATATATTATGTGGTTTTGGAACGTTTTTCACTGTACTTACAAAGCCACAAAAATCACATTTTAAGATGAAATTTTGTTTCAATATACAAATTGAAAATACTTATGCTCTCTTGAAAACTTTCCCATTTTTTTTCTTTTGGCAGTACAAAGTATTAATGAAATTCCATTGTAATTCACCACATTCAGCTCAAACTGTTATTTCATGAGTAACTAATCTATTAACACAATATAACTCAGCTCGCTCAACTATGACGCACACCAGGTCCATCCTGAATGCCCTCACTGTGGCTAAACAAACATATTTTTCACTCACCTCATTTGCATATATGACTTAAGTATTTTCTTTCCTTAAATATCATCCGAACTAGAAAAGCTGGAAGACTTCCGACCAACAGAAAGCAAAATTTTACTGTTGTGGATGGGTGATTAATCTAGCCAAAGGCAGCAATATTGCTGGTTGGAAGTATATAAACCCATATGTTAACACTTAACGTATCTTTGTGCAATTGCTGTTCATGCAGACGCTGGAAGTTGCTTTCTCTATTCTTTTTGATATAGAAATGATTTTAGCATGGAGGATAATTGACGGGCACACTTTCATGCTAAGTACTTCTGCATTTCAGAGTTTGCAAACAATAACTCAGTAGTGTCAGGGCATTACATTAAAGCCACAGCATATTACCGCTTTATTCAGATTTTTCTTCCTTCCGTATATTTGTGACTTGTCCTACTTAAAATCTGGACCTGTTTCCTTTTAAATATTAATTATCCATACTTACTTGGCAGAAATCCATACTTTTTCAAAGTGTTTCCACAGACTGCTAGAATTAGCCTTTGGACTAACGTGGTGATGAACGTTATCCACAGCTTTTAAAGCCAGTGGTTTTATTGCAATTACTGCCTCTCCCTCCTTTTATAGTGTTTCCTTGTGTTCCTCTGAGACGCTTCTGTCAAGAATCCCACACTTCAGGTGAGAAACCAGACTGATTCAGGTATTACCCACCAGATTTTTAATTTGTCTTTCCATTTACCCAGTTGAAAGAGTTGCTAAATGTTTTGACTTTGTAGAGGCTGTGATCCCCATAATTATCTAACTAGTACCAGAGCAATACTAGAAAACAGGCAATACACATTTTGATTATTTGATGGTGAATTAGCAGGAAGTATAAAAAGGTATTAAAGGTATTAAAATCTGTTCTTCTTTTTGCACACTTGACTGTGATGAGGCTTTAGAGGCAGATTTTGGAAATCCACATATTTGATACAAATATTTCTGCTCATAACAAGTAGATCTAACGTCTAAATCCAGAACCACGAATTTATTTCTTGCAATGTGCTTTCTTTCATCCAGCTATGTACATTTATCTCTTCTATTCAAGTAGTACCAGAAAGGAATAAACCCCTGTTTTTCAATAGAGAAAAAATAAACCATGTTTCCCATCCTATGGTGGGAAGAATGGGAGGGATGTGGGAAGAGCCGAACTGGTAACTGGGGTGCTACGAGACTGGAATATGTGGGTTCAGATTCTTTGCAGAGAAGGAATTCTGTGCTTCTCCTGTGGGTACCAGCAAGCAAAGCTTCTAGAAACATCAGTGAAAGTACAAATCCTGTAAAATTACTTGGAGACTACTATTTCCAACCTTTCCTGATTAATTTTACTGCATATCTTATTTTTATTTTGTCAAGTTTCAAGTAACAATATAATCAACAAAACCAAGTAATATACAAAATGTATTTTCTTTATTTTCTTTATTTGCATAACAGTCTACTTCCACTTCATACATTTAAAAAAGGATCTCTCAGAGACTGAAGGTGGACAAATACTTATCTTAGCATCAAGAGACATGAGTGTAAGTGTACAGAGAATAGGGAAATGCTGTTGTGTGTCTCATCATGCTAAGGAGTTCTCTGTACATGAACTTTTATAGCAATAGCTCTAATAAATTAATCTAAAATGGGTGAAAAGTGCCCATGCATGGAGGTATCTGGGAATACCTATTACAATTAAACTCATGTGCTACTTAATCATGATGGACTTGCAAGTGTGGACAAACTGCAAGCTGTAGCAGAAGCACTGGATGTGATAAGTGATCTCCTACAATGTAAATGTGGTGAAAATTTCAGGAAGGTGATGCACTGTGAAAAAGGAAGATGATATTTAGATAAAGTAATCATGGGACAGTCTGGCTCTTTCATGAGTAAGTGCCAATCACAATCCCATTTCATTCTCGGGTGGCTATTCAGAGCGTTACCATAGCTATTAGCCATTCAGATATAGGATTTACCCCTTTGTCTTACTAATTTCCAAGGGATACAAGGAGTTTCATAAATAGTAATAAAAGAATGTAAGAAAATCCAAGAAGGCTTTCTGCTGAGAAGGTGCCACTTTAGAAATGAAACTTATGGAGATCTAAAGATGTCAGCCATGAGGAATTCACTCTTTTTCACTGATCCAAAACTCAGAATTGAACAGATTTCTTGTGTATTTGAGCACTACCACCAAAACAACCAATTTTAGATTCTCTGCAAGGAAAAAACATGAACATAGATTTTCCTTGCAAAAGAAAGGGTGCAAAACGTAGGGAAAATGTCATTTGCTTAGTGGAGATAGGAAATAGGAAAAAGTAGTAAATATCTAGAAGCTTGAGCTGAAGTTTCCAATATAGATTTTGTGATAACCTCTAAGGCGGAGAACAAGTGTTCCTTTACAAATGTACTTCTTTCTGAAAAACCCAGCAGGCAAGGGCAGAGCAAGTAATCTGAGGAAAAAGCTATGAAAGCATTTTCTCTCCCTCCAAGGATTTTACTAGTGTCTGTTTCTCTCGAATTAGATGTTTAAGGATTCAGTCAGTGGGATGGAGAGATCTTACTCTGCACTCAATATTCTCTTTTCCCTGCGCTGCTGAGATCTTTTTTTTTCCCCTCACCATTTTGTCTCTTCACAGGACGTTCCCAGGCAGGAATCAAATGAACATGAGAATGACCACAGTTTGTTGATTTTTTTTTAAAAAACAGGTTGCCTTGCAAACGCCATCTCCATTTGATACTTCATTTTCTTTCTCCCTGTGCCTTTTTTTGTCCGTGTAAACAGCAGCTTTGCCCATCCTCCCTAGAGTTAATTTTGCCCATCCAGAAAGAGGCATAGCAAGAAGGGTGGAAGCACTCTTTTTGGGGACAGAAGCAGGAATGGATTTGAACATTTACTTTCTTAGAATTACTCTCTGAAATGGGAGGTTTGAGGGTGGTTCAGTGTTTGATCTACTATGAGGACAACTGTGTAGAAGTTTCAGAATTCGTTAGAATACAGACGTGTGGCGTACATGTGGGAATGACGACAGGCAGTGTTCCAAGGGACTATTGACTTTGAAGTGAAGCCTGTTTCTGTTTCACATCTTGAGATGGTAACAACTGCAAGGTTCAACAACCACTGATTTGAAAAGCTGTCAGAGAAATTTTTATTTAAGACTTTTTTTCATCTGCCCGTAATGAATTTTTCAGGGCACAGAGCTGAGGGTATGGCTTTAATGCAGAGATTTCTAACAACATCGTTATTCAAATAACACATTTTAAAAAACAGGTGTTTCAAAATAAGTTTGTATTCTTGAAGGGCGAGCTGTGATTAAGCTATCACAATAAGATCTTCAGAGGAAAAATGCTTATGACAAGTAGTAAGTTCTTCAAGGATGGGTACAGTTGCAAGCATGCAGTTTTGACCACCACAAGACAGCGACTAAGTTTCTGGAAGTGGTATCTTAATCCTAAAATTAAAGCTTAAGTGTCTTGAAAGTCCTGTTTTGGAAGACAGTCAAGTTACTGTGTATGTTGAAAAGCCTTGTGATAAAAGTGTATGTTAAACATTCAAAAGTTATTTAGATAAGGCTAAGTGACAAAAAATAAGACCCTTTTTGTGGTTTGGAACTTTTCATGTTCTTCAACACCATCTTGCTTTCAGTTGCTAACACTCGAGGAAATTGTAATGAATGGTCATATGCCCCATATTAAACAGTTGTTACCAGGAACATTTAAACACCACAGAGATCATCTACTGAGCCCTGAATTGTCTAAACCTTGACTAGTTGTATCCGTCTTTTTAATTTATATCCTGATGACATAGGATTTTAAGAGCATTCAGCATTGCCTAGTTCCATCATTCCTCAGTCTGGTGGAAAACTCTTGATTTAATGTGAGTGGCTGTTGGTACATAGCAGTACTTTTGAAACGTTTAGCCAGACAGCTCTTAAAATGCAAACTAGATCTGTCAGAAGACAAGATCAGCCCGGATATCAAACTGAAACTTAGTGAAGTATATAATCAAATTTTTACCTAAAATAGACTACAGTTTCTTACAAAACTGAAAACAACCATTGGTATTGTTCTCTCCAGATTTCCATGATGATAGAAATTAATCCACAGCACTAGCATTTTTATAATTTTATTCCTGGAAAATCGTGTAGGAGGCCTAAAACATCCTGCCTGTATGGTTTTAGTGTCTTGATGTTAAGGTGCTTGGCAGCAGGTTTGACCTTTCAAAGAAAAAACAAATAATGCAGGTTGGTTGTGTGTGGATCTTTGAAAATGTTTGAGCCTC
Organism: Rissa tridactyla; assembly: GCF_028500815.1. Lineage (NCBI taxonomy): Eukaryota > Metazoa > Chordata > Aves > Charadriiformes > Laridae > Rissa > Rissa tridactyla. Next base: position 7,546,880 of record NC_071497.1, read on the forward strand.
TTACTGGTCTGCCAACTGAGGAGGATTTTTAGAATGGAGTTAAAAAAATTTCAAGCATTCCACCCTGTCAAATGCTGGCTGACAAACCCAAAATCACCTGTCTATATTCTTGCAAACTGGTTGTTCTGCTTAGGCTGACCTGCATGCTTTCAGTGGCTATGTTTACAGGGTTGATCTTTCTTACACAGATCAACAGTTTACAACTCTTGCGCTCTGGGTTGTCCTTCTGATGCCTAATTAGGTCTTTTCTTACTACAGTCTTTTAATGATTACCCATCCTCCCTACCACCCATCCTGATTCTCTGTTCTTTGTTGGGTTTTGGGTTTTTTTTTTGCATGATACTGGTATTGCTGCTGTAAGTGACAAGCCACAGACAGCAAGACCAAAGAAGAGTAAATGATTTCAACATCAAGTATTGGACTTCTGCCCCTTGTTCAGTGGGTGTGATGTAGACTCTTCTCTCTAAATTCTTTCCTCCCAAAGGGAATGTGGAGTGCTCCCTGGATGGCTGCTTTTTCTCCTGGAGACAGAAATACTGTAAAATTGACTTACTTTCATTTCAGGAGAAGTAGTTTTTGAAAGATGTCCTTAACTGCACTGGAACAAGATGATTAGGAGAAAATCACATTGCTTGTAAAAATGACTTCATAGAATCGCACAGAACTGCAGAATGGTTCGGGTTGGAAGGGGCCTTAAAGATCATCCTGTTCCAACCCCCTGCCCTGGGCAGGGACACCTCCCACTAGACCAGGCTGCTCAAAGCCCCATCCAGCCTGGCCTTGAACACCTCCAGGGATGGGGCATCCACAGCTTCCCTGGGCAACCTGTTCCAGTGCCTCACTACCCTTACAGTAAAGAATTTTTTCCTGATATCCAATCTAAATTTATCGTCTCTCAACTTGAGGCCGTTATCCTGTGTCCTATCATAACATTCCCTGTTAAAGAGTCCCTCCCCATCCTTCCTGTAGACCCCCTTTAGGTACTGGAAGGCTGCTATAAGGTCTCCTCAGAGCTTTCTCTTCTCCAGGCTGAACAAGCCCAACTCTCTCAGCCTGTCCTCACAGCTGAGGGGCTCCAGCCCTTTGAGTATCTGTCACATCCCACTCCCAGTAAAGAGGGAGGGTAAGTGACTTCAGATTCGTAAATTCTCAGCAGTGTGGACTAAGGTGAGATAAATCTCAAGGTCCATATAGAAACATTTATTAGCTTCCCAAAATGGATAGTATAGGTCTTAACAAGTCCACGATAATTGGTTAGGTATATAACAAATTATGGCAAGTGGTGAGGTATGCATTGTGTTACTTAACAACAGGGATAGGACAACTGATGGCAAGCAGTACCTAATGTCGTACTTAAGGTGGTTACTTAACAACTCTAACCGTTACTTAACAATGCTAAGAGAGAAGAGAAATTGAGGGATAGAGAAAGGAAAAGACAGAGGAAAAGACAGAGATGAAGAGATCACCAGTCCTGGTTCCAGTGTCTTTTTCAGGGAATCTTCCCAGGCATAATCTTCTTCTTTCTTGGAAAAATCTTCCCAGGCATGGTCTTCTTTCTTGGGAAGAATCTTTCCAGGCACAATCTTCTTCTTTTGTTTCTTCTTTGTTCCCCTTAGGGGCACTTATTTTCCCCTTTTATGTTTGCCGAATTAGCATGGTTCACCCCCCTTGCTGAGGACAGCCTCGTCTCAGGTTTCTCCCTTCTCCCAGGTGACGTGTAGCATGATTTGGGTGGAGAGACGAATGCCATAGTCATACATGTTTAGCATGATCTCTATGATCTTCATTAGCATATGCAACGTGTGCGCTTTCATATGCATTTCGTGGATAATGAAGCAAAGGTCACTCATCGGACACAGTGGCCTTGAGAACTGAGAACTAGCAAGCTCACCACATGAGTGGCAGAACTATCCTGTCTTCACAAGACAGTTCTCCCACACTTCCAGGCACCAGAAGTGTTAGCCTTCTCAGTTCTTTGAAGGCCAGGCCTGCATTATTTATTTCCTTGCGAGTGTTTGAGGCATTCCACTGAAGGCTTGGAGGGCCTTCTGCCCCTCCTCAGGGAATTTACAGTCCGACCCTTACATCATCTTCGTGGCCCTCTGCTGGACCCACTCCAACAGGTCCATGTCCTTCTTGTGGTGAGGACTCCAGAGCTGGACACAGTACTCCAGTCGGGGTCTCACCAGAGCAGAGTAGAGGGGCAGAATCACCTCCCTCGACCTGCTGGCCACGCTTCTTTTGATGCAGCCCAGGATGCGGTTGGCTTTCTGGGCTGCAAGCACATATTGCCTGCTCATGTTGAGCTTCTCGTCCACCAGCACCCCCAAGTCCTTCTCTTCGGGGCTGCTCTCAAGCCATCTTAAGTCTGTATGAGACTTACTTGTGCAAATATGCCTGTGTTCATAATAGTTTTGCATCTTTGTTTTCTGTCTTCTGGCTGAGGTCTTGATTATATGTGCTGTTTGACTGCCTTTGAATGTCACACATCTGTTGAACTGAAGGTATATTTAAATTTGAATTAATGTCACCAATGCATGAATAATTTTAGCTACTTGTACTTTGAGGTTATATCTGCTTATATCTTTGTGTTTTCTTACAAATGGCAGACTGAAGGAGTGAAGTTAAACAGGAAGCATCGCATCAAGTTCCTTATGGTGATTTGTGTTCAGCTGTACTTTGAGCAATCATCTGAAAACTATGATGAAAAGTGAAGAAACATTGAAAAATATCTTATTGATGTTACTGATAAAAATAGCAATTCAGAGAAGTTTAATTTATTTGCTTTATGATAGATGCTTCCTCTATCAAGCACTGCAGTATCAATGCTATTCCTGAATGCAAGGTTTGGATTTCTTGTGCACCGAGTCATCCACTTGCATCTAGTGGTTGTTACTAGAAGGTAGAAAGTTATACTCACAATATACTCTTCATATAAATGGATTGGGGGTGGAAGGATTTTTTAGGTAGCAGCACCTGAAGGCTTATTTTGACTGGTAAAAATAACCCTCAAAAGTTAAAGCAATGTTGCAAATGTGGAGTGACACAACTCTGAATCTGTTCTCTTGAGGAATGTCAGACATGTCAGAATTTTATCAAATGGGAATCTGTGGAGAGAAATACATTCTTCATGCATTTATTTTGAACCTAGGAATTTTGTTCATATTATGACAACTTTTTTGAGTAGACTTTCGTGAGTTTCTGTTAGTAAAGACTGTTTTGCTTGTGCAGTCACACCCCCACACTCTTCTGTAGAAGTTATTTAAAAAAATAGATGAACCTGAAAGCCAGGCAAACCGATGTGAGAGTTCAAAGGAAACAATGCATTTCAGAATTTTTTCAAGACGACAACAATAATTAAAAACTATACATCAGCTAGAATGTATTTTCTTATGGACCAGAGAAAGGGGTTATTACCAGAGACAAGTCCTCTCAAATCTTCTGTAAGAAGTATGTAAGAAGGAATTGGGAGGATTTCATTTGAAGACCTCTCCAATGTCTTCCAGACCTGTCCAGTCTTTTCCCTGTTCGCCCTTGCCCTTGCAAGTAAAAGGATGACAGGCAGTGACTGGTACTGCGGAGCCAGTCTGCATCTGCTCTTCTTCTTGTCTACAATTTTTGTCCATGAAAAAGGCGGGGAAGGTCGATTTGTCCCAGGCAGTGTAGTGACTTATTTCCCTGGTGTAATTGAAGGGAAGGTACCCGAGGTCTCAGCCCTTCCTGAAACAGAGTTGTTACCCCCATTTAAATCTCGATAAACCCCTCAATAATGCATAGTCTCAATAAAGTCTGTACAGTGCTTAGTAAGAATTGCATTTACACATAGATGAGAAAACGTGCAATTTTATCTACCTAGGTAAAATGGTGTTGTGTAGGCATTTTAAGGATATCCGTCTGTTTTTAAAGCTGAAAAGTTGACACAGAATACGATCCAGCTGAGTATCTGCTAATTAAGCTGATTTATGCACATCTGGAAAGCTCCTAGGGAGCAGTTGGTTAGAAATTGTGGAAAACTAAAAATAGAGAAGTCCAATTTCATATGTTTAACATATTTAGGTATGGACAGGCATTGGTTCCAAGTAACTTGTGAATTTTGATTAGGGTACATAATTACTATACCTCTATTTGAAATGTTCAAGCTAGTATAAATTTACCAGGTTTCCTATTTTAAGAGTGATCTAACATTTTAAAACATGTAAGAGAAGTACATTTTATATGCTAATATTTATATGTTATCTGGAAACTACTGGTAGATAGATTTTAAAGATAATTTGTATTCAACTGTTTCTTACAATGCCAACAGTTTAGTATCTAGTTAAGACTAAATGTTCTCTTTGTTTGCCACTCATCTTGTAGAACTCTCACAAAAGTTGTTGCACAGGATTTTGTGGTGGATTTGATTGTAATTGTCTGTGGCCTTTTTACTTCTTTCTCACTGTTCTTCTGCAGTATTCTCAGTGGAATCTAGTCACTTACCAAAAGAGGAAAATTTGTCAAATTTGGTTTATTCCTAGATAACACACTTTGTTACAATTAAAGACCACAAAATAATAGGAGATGCTTCATTTAGTGCCATTAAAGAAGGTGGTTAACATCAGGCAGTTCAATATATTTCTCTGAAATCGGTAGCATTTAGTTTTATCTGTTTTGGTGTTGTTAGTTGTCTAAAAATTCAAATACGTATGTAGTTAATATTTATATGTTCAATATAAATCTGAGATTTAATATTCAGATCTTCAGATACTTAACCTTTTACATCTTTCTCATTTCTTAGAAACTAGAAAGCATATTTAACACTCTAAAAAATGCAATTAATCTCTAGTACAAAACAGCATGTACAGCTTACGTGTTCAATATTTGCTGAGCACCTAGGACCTAATTTCACATCTGCACAGCATTTGTATGCATGTATGCAACTGCCTAAAGTGAGCTATACAAATTAATTTCGGGCAGCTACTTTAATAAGTGTTAGCTTTCTAACTACAGAAAAAAACCAGGCAAAATCGAATCAAGAGAACATTCAGTATAATCTTTCATTGTGTATATGACAATGTAATGATTCCAGGATTTGACGCAATTCATTATTGTATCTTCATAGCCAAATAATTCTTAAAAGCTCACAAAGCCTCACGGCCCGTGTGTGCTCAGAGTAAATTACGGTTTTCAGCAGTGTTGGAGGTTTTTAAGAGAGAGGCCGTCACCGCTGGGATGCTGGATGCAGGAGGGCTGTACTCTGCAACACATGCAGCAATTTCGTTCCGCCTGCGGGTTTCGTACAAATTGTCAGACTTGCACTCAGTTCTGGAAGCAAGTTTTTGTTCCAGCTGTTGTCTGAAGATAGGAAATCCATAAATGTACATCCCAAGTAGGACTTGATGAACTGCCATATTCCTCTTTTTTATCACAGCTGGTTCCTGCCTTTTGGTACTGAGCTGGTTTATCTGCAGCCAGATAACAAGGACAACAATGTAAAAAAATGTAATATATGTCTAGTTGTTCTTTACCGTATCTGTTTTTTACTCTGAAACTCTTTTGCTGATAATGACCCGCACTAAATACTCACATAAAATATCCAGTCCACGAGAGAGCTTGAGACCAGTGACTTGTTTGGCAAAGTCCTGATCCTAATTTTTTTTTCCTTCTGACACCGTATTTAAACAGTTCTAAGCAAAATTGCAGGAATGTCAAAAAAGGAAATCAAAGTTAAAGCAGAAAATCAGTTAAATTTTGCAGGCGTTCTTTGTTGCAAAATCTAATTAAGGGCAGAAAATAGCCAGGAGATTAGCTGCAAGCATTGTAGCATAGACTTCTGAGGCCGGATGAGGTGGAGAACTCCTTAATATCGTGATGAACAGACTCTGCCTGAACACTCGGCTGCTTCACAGGAAAATCGTGTGGCTCACTGAGTCATTGTTGTGGGTGGGACTCTTTCCTGCATCTCTTCCTAATTCCCCTGTGTGATAACAGTTCTTGGTTCCAGCAGAAAGCAACTGTAAAATGGATGTAATATTTCAGGCTGGCTGATGAGTTGGGAAAATTTGACGCAGTGCTAGATTCTAGAATCTAGGGTGCTCTTTTTTGTGTATTAAAAGACCTGGAAAATTGCTCACAAACAATGTTACACATCTTTAAGGTTTGTTGGGAGAGTAACCACTTCCGTGGTCATGTTATTAAAATTACCTCGTAAACCAATGAGGAGGGTGAGGTCAGAAAGTCAGTCACAATCCTAAGCATCCGAATGTGTATTTACCCACCTTTGAAAATGGTCCTTTAGCTGTTGTGATAGCACATAGAACTTTGGATTAATTCTTCATTTTGTACAAACACATTTAATGTCATCTTGAAAGAAGTGTGGAAGTTTTCAGATTAACGTGGGTAAATGTGGTTGTCCCTTCTCCACTGAATTTGAGAACAATAGATTCTCAACAACCATTTTCTGACTTTCTTTGAACTGCTTAACTCTGTGCTTTAGTGACAGTTTCAAAGCCATGACGAGGCACTTCTAATTAGAAAACCTACTTAATTCTCTCAAGCGTTTTTTTAAAATGGTGAGTGCTTGTAGAAAACCAGTAAAAATCAACGAGTGACATCTGTGGATTCTCCTGCATTATAGCGTGCAAAGTTCTGATGTTCTGGCTGGGGCATATTTCTTCTGAAGGAGTAGCACTGTCACATAGGTGTGGCTGTGTGGATTCTGCTGTGCATTTCTAACCAAAATGTTTTCCTTTTAGGAAAGGCTCTGAGCTTGTTGATGCCATGCCTCAGTATTGTGGTATGCTGAGATATCATGTTGGTAATATCATGCTGATGTGTCAATACATCTCCTTTCTGTTTTGCTGTTGGTTTTTTGTTTGTTTGTTTGTTTTAAAAGAAGACACTTTAATAGTGATTTAATATTAATTGCATGTTCGTATGGTAAGTTTTTCAGAAGGTATTTTCTCCAGTGAACTCGCATACTCCGTGTTCATTCCAGACAGTCTGTGGAAGCCTTCCCTTTTCAAAAATAACCCAAGAAGCAGTATTTACAGCAGAAATTTTAAAATAAATGCTGCACCATAGCACGAAATATACAGTACTTATATTTGTGAGTAAGCCAGCATCATAATTAAAGGCACTAGTCCTTGAAATTCACTATAGGGCAATAGTTTTGCAAAGGGGAAGATGCAAACCTCAAGGCAAGATGACAAAAATTAGAACGGATAAAACCAGCACTATTGAAATGTCCAGTGCACAATCCTAAAATCCAGCCTCTAAGTTTGAAGCCTTGTCAAAACCTCATTAACTTTAATGAGACTTATAATATGCATTCGAGGAGACAGATTGTGGGATTGAGGCTCAAATTAATACTGAGTTGTTGTATGACAACTTCCTAATAACATTAATCTTTCTACGACCTGTTCCAACAGGTTATTTTGTGAAGACATTTTTTTTCATCGGAGGAATTTTTTGCTTGCACCTGATCGCCTAGGAAAAACATGTGTCGTATTAACTCTTTGGGACTTGTGGAGTTGTCCTTTTCATCTGTTTCTGTATGAGTGTGTGTGGTTGCACGGACACAGGGGTTTCCTTCCTGGAGGACACAAAGGTGTTTCATGGTGCCTTTGTGTCCTTTATCTGCTTTTCTACTGATCGACTGTGCTTGCCTAAATAGCATGCCTGTTAGGAAATACATTTTGTTTTTCTCCTTTGGCAACAAGAATTTTTTGCCGCAGAAAACACAGGTCTTGTGAAATTATTTTCCTCCTGCTGTTTGGCATGCTATTAATGCTGTCTCAGTCAGCTGGACCGCTCTGCACCATGCTTGTATGTCTTGTGAAGTGCTAGATGTGTCTTTTCAAATGAGAAACAGCATTTATAATTGTGTAGAAGCCTGTGCATTAATTGTGTAATGTAACATGTGAAGCTTGGTGATAGAATGAAGGATTCTACTTCTGTCTTCTGTAAAGTCAGTTCCATTTTTTTTGCAGAAAGTCAGGTTTTGTTTTATAGAAAGTCAGTCTGCCTGATGTGATTTAATACCAGACATCAACCACTTCACCAACTATAGTCTTCCAAGAAAAGAGATAGAAAGAGTTCACTGCAAGTGAGGAAACGGAGAGGAGGAAGAAAACATATTTCCAAATTATATTCTGGATATTCCTAAATATATGCAAATAACAAAGTTTAATTGACATTATTTCCTCAGAAACTCTGTAGCATTTGCTGGATAATTGATAACACCATATAATCAATGCCAAGACTCCCTTTGTAGCTTTAGAGTGAAAGGGCCCTTTAATGACCGTCAATATGACACTTAAAAGTCAGGATATCTTTGACTTAATCATTCTCCCAGTTTTTCCACCAAGTTTCTATTTGGCCAGTGTTGAAACCCCTGGTTCAAAATGAGAAGTAATAACCTGAGTAACCCACCAGTGTGGCTCTTTGGGTGAGATGAGGGATTTGTCAAAGCTGCTGGCTGCAAACTATAGCTTGTGAGTTAGAAAGACCAGCCAGTAATGCAAGCATTACAAGAAAGACTGTCAATTATTTAATTTTTTGTTCAATTGTTCCTAATTATTTTTTTTTGATTGTTTTTCCTGATCATTGACTGCAATGTTATTTATTTAGATTTTTAATCTAAGGGAAATCTAAGGAAAAAAAACCCAATGGTTTCTGCAGATTTACATTGCTTTCCTCTTTCCTCTTTAATGCAGTTTCATTAACGGATTTGCACTGCATGTTTCATGTGGCTTCTAAATTTTAAAAGTTGTTATTGTAAAAATATTAATTGCTGGCTTGTTGTAAAGTAATTATTAAAAAGAAGTAAGCACCCAGGAAGGTCTCCCTGTTGTGAGTGTTTACTGCTTTCTTATTACTATGATTTATTCTGTATACCATTCCCTGAAGCTGTTACTTAATGGGGATGGACGAGCTGTTAGATAAATTGTATTGTTTGGGAAGTTGATTGTTTATTTGACTCCTTGGGTCTTAACGAATACAGCAAGTGAATTTCAGAATTTTTTTTGACTCCGCGAAAAATTAATATCTTTCATTTTAAGTGTTTGTGTTGGGGTTTTTTTTGCCCCTTTGGTACATGGCTGTTGTCATACTGCTGCTTCTTTGTATGTTTAATTAGCACCAGAAAAGTTAGAATCATAGAATCATAGAATCGCCTGTGTTGGAAGGAACCTTTCAGATCACCTAGTCCAGCCATCAACCTAACTCTGACAAAAACCATCACTAAACCACGTCTCTAAGCACAGTGTCTACCCGTCTTTTAAATACCTCCAGGGATGGTGCCTCAACCACTTCCCTGGGCAGTCTGTTCCAATGCTTAATAACCCTTTCAGTGTAAAAATTTTTCCTAATATCCAGTCTAAACCTCCCCTGGCACAACTTGAGGCCATGCCTTCTTGTGTTCAGTCCAAACATAATACATTGTACATCACCAACATTTCTGGTAAAAACTGAAATTATCATCAAATAGTATGGTCTAAGTTAAAATTTTTGAAAAACCACGAATTCATTCAGATCGTGACTCAAACTTAAGTCATGAGGTGCTCTTCTCATTTTGAAAAGCAGAGTTCTTTTAATGTACCCTTGGTTTTCTTTAGTTTCTTGGTTCTATTTATTTTCATTTTTGTTCTCCAAATTTATATTTAAGCTATAAACTTAATTTCCTAAAGCTGACTACCAGACTTGAGAATCTCACCTAATCCCTTGCTTGCATTGAGGTATTTAAAGAAAATACTTTAACTGATAAAATTTGAGACGTATATGCTTTGTGGCACTGTGTGGGAGGACAGTTGATAGCCACAGCATGCTTTCATTGTCTTGCCTGACAAAGAATTGAGCAGCCTGGTCTAGTGGGAGGTGTCCCTGCCCATGGCAGGGGAGTTGGAACTAGGCAATCTTTAAGGTCCCTTCCAACCTAAACCATTTTATGATTGTATGATTACATGATATCTGTATTTCAGTTCTCTCAACGTGGTCTTTGGAAGTTGTCTTGTTTGGTTGGTTGGTTAATGATTGCATTTTCTTAGGGTATAGCTAGAGTGTGATGGGACTTTTTTTCATCCACCAGTACGCTGTTCTAGATGTTCTGTAAAAGACTGATGTAAGAGGTTTGGCTTAAAGGAACATTTAAGACAAACCCACCCAAAAACTCGTGTTAAATTTAGATTAAGCATGCAAATGCATTTAATGTTAAGAACATGTGTGTAGGAAACTACAATATAATTGTATGATAATATCCTTGTCTAGAAGTATATATTGGGTCAGTGGACTTAGAAGAAAAGGATATGATATTTCTTTTACATCCTCTCTTTTAGGTTGTATGGTGCTGTAGTGGGCTAACATTAAAAGAGCTGGCATATTAGCATTAGTAGCCCTCATACTGCAGGTATCATGGATTTTTGGCAAGAACCATCCCCATGCTGTAGGTAACACGGGTTATTTTATTTCTTTATGCATCCTTGCTTGTCTCTTAAAAAAATCAAATAAGACCAGACCAAACCAAACCAAACCAAAAAAAAAAACCCAAACCCTAAACCAGATAGGAGCTAACATGTGCAAAATCAAATAGTTTAAAGAGTTTTACACCTATATCCACAAATCACAGTTAGGTGTTTTATGCAGAATTTCAAGGATTAGGAGCTCATATGAAGTACTTTGAATAGCTTAAAAATGTAGTTAATGTTGTGCTTTCATCTTACACATCAGGCTTTCACGGCAATACCGAAGAGTTATGAATTTCATCATAAATTATTATGATTTATCATACTAATCTTATTTCATCATAAATTATTGTGATTGTTCATTATTTCAGCTGTAGCTTATATGTTTTTTGGACTTCACTGCAGATGCAATTACTTACAGAATGTCAGTTGTCACCCCTTATTGTAGTAATGATAAATTAAATTTTGGAGCAATTGCAGTGATTTGTTTGTACACTGGTTACTTTTTGCAGAATCGAAATCTGGAGAAAACTAAGAACTTGAAAGTTACCATAGCCTAAATCAAGACAGATGTTTGCATCCTCTAGGACCTTATTTGACTAGCTTAGACATAAGGCTGTTCTCAGAAGCCATATAAATATTTAGATACTTATATGTATATTAAAGTACTTAGTTATGTCTTGCAGTGATGTTGTTTCTGGTAAAATTCAGAGGTTTTATTAATTCAAATGGTAAGTCAGAGTCCTTTAAATTAACCTAGCAATTTCTTTATTTGTATTTATAATGCTATTAAATAAAAAACCTTCTGTCAAGTTCAAGAGAGAAACACTGTTTTCCAAATCATTTCCGCGTAGGATTTTATGCTGACTATGCATGAGGTACATTGAGCAATATTGAATCAAAAAAAAGGAAAATACATCAGCCTGAATGAATGTTATATTTAGTTTTATGTTGTGTTGTAACAACATTCATAGCCATGCCAATAAAAGATCTCAGAACAAGCTAAAATTCCCTAATAATGACTTTTCCCACCAGCTTCTGCATAATAACCTTGTAGTTTGATTTATTTTTTTTTTTAATAATCCTCATTGACCTTTTAAAGGAACAGAGAGAACAACATGATCTGATTGAAAAAAGCAAACACTTTGGAATCGTTCCCTAATTATGGGCCAGATAATCCTTTTTGATTTTTGCCATGGAGAGGGTGATAATAACAGCAAAACTATTAAATGGCTGAAAATCTGTTGATACTCAGAGTCTGGCTTATCTGATGTTATCTTTTACTGCCTTCTGATTTTTTCACCCTTTTTAATTTCTGTGTTCTTGAAGAAAAATTGAGATTTGAGATAGAACTAGAGATCAAAGAGACGTGTTATGGGTGAAAATGATGCTGTTGCCTCATGACGTGAGAAATATACGCAGATTATCCAAATAACATTTTCCATAGTTTAATGTTCTGGCTGGCAAATATTCTTGGAAGGAGTGAAAAAAATGACCAGGTGCAAGTATGGTGAGATGGCAGCATGACTGAGCTGGAGCAGGAGGAATAGTCCATCAGGTAGGCAGTAACCATGCAGAACCCCTTTCTTCCAGAAAGTACTGAGATCTTCATAATTAATATCGTCTGTGTTTATTACCCAGTGTTTCCTATCTCCCTGATCATGAAAACAAATACTGTTTTGTCTGCTGCAATTCCAGAAGGGAAGCTTGGGTAAGGTCTGGATATTTGCCTTCATCTGGATTTTTTGGTTGTTTTTTTTTAGAAAATCAAATTACTGTCTCATTGTCATTGTCAGAAAAAACCCTTAGATGGTAGTGTGCAGTATCCATGCAGAGAGGAGTCAGTCACTTGTCCATCTTAATAAACTGGAGGCATAACCTCGGCTTTGTTACAGGTTTCTGTATTTTGCCAGGTATTGGGTTGTATTTGCACCGAATACATGCTAAATTAAAATAGTGAACATCTCGTTTTCTCTGGAAGTGTTAAGAGAATGGGATTAATTATTTTCCTCACACCACATTTGTTCCTGTATCAACCCAGTGACTTTGGTGAATTTTTTACCACTTTATTTTAGTATAGAGACAGATAAAAATCAAGGCATGGATACGTACAGAAAGTGCATTTGTCTGTATACATTTTGAAAGAAAAAAAAGCAAGAATTTATATTGCGTACTGAAGAGGAGTTCTCCTTGAGTTTATCCTCAGTTGAATAAATACAGTATTTGTAATTTAGGTTAATGAATTCATCAGACTGTGGCTTGTAGTTATCCAACCAAGAAATCACTGACATGTCACTGGAGTATCCCTAAATCCTTCTTTTGTTATTTTTTTTAATGCCTTTGGCCATGAAGTGGGAAGTAACAACGGGCTCATAAGTCTATCATGTATAATCAACCCTTCCTGAATGTAGTAGTAATGGTGATAATTTTTTGCCATTTAACACAAAAATATATCCCATGATACATACGATTATTGAAAATAAGTCTCACAAGAGTATCATTATTATAAAACAAGTTTCAAGAGAGTCTCACAAACTCTGTAGTCAGATTTTTAGTCTCACAAATAAGTAATAGAAACACAGGCACTGCCTTCCTAGTGCATTTCATATTCAGAAACTAAAATTATCATGACTTCTCCCAGGTTTTTAACATGCTAATCAGGAAATTCCAGGCAAGCCCTGGAGGAGAAAATGTTATTTCACACCTACTACCTCCCTTACCTCCCTCCTTGACAATGAGAAGTGACAGCGTCTCTTTCACTGTAATGTGTTCCTCTGGTTGCTGGTGGCTTGGCAGTGTGCTGCGCGCAACCCATGCACTGGAGTCTCCTTGTGTCTCTGCTGAAGGCCAGGCAGCAGCAGATACAGAAACAGCCAGTAGATGCAATATGCCGTGCTGGCATTCTTCACAGGACAGTTTTGTGCATCATTTATCACTCATTTATATGGAATATATGCTCAGATCACTATGAATTTGCTACGTGGCAGTAGAACATTCAAAGTTAAAGGTGGTCTGGAATTCTTTCACAAAAGGGAATTTTGTGGGAAAAATCTCAGAAGTTCAAAACATAAACTCTTTGTGGAAATACCAATGTTGAAAAAAGGTTGACCAGAGGGCGAGATCCGTATTTGTTTGATTCAAGCTTAAATTCTGCATAAGGTGAAAGATGAAACTATAGCTTTCTAAATCCACTTTGTAGTATTGCTGTTGGAGTCTGTGATGTGTTGCTTTTAAGGGAGCGTGCTGTTGACACAATACCTAACTGTGCTATGTGGCTTCCATTCGGACTGGTGGGAGTTAATAAAACAAGGAGAGGAGCAGGACACAGGGAAGAACTTGAGAAAACAAAAGTATTATCTCTGAGCAGCTTCAGACAGAAGCAGAGTGAGATGGTCTAAATTTAGAGATACTGTAGATTACTAATCTATAATACTGTTTACCAATTTGTTATTCCAGTACTGCTTTTGGTTTTGTAAACTGGAGTTCAGAATACAATCCAGCTTAAAGTAAGCAAAAAATGTCAGCCACAGAGACATTTAAAGCAAACTTTGATACCTCCTGACAGTTTTGTTTTATTAAAAAAAAAAAAAATAAAGAAAAAAAAAAAAGGAGAGGAAGGAGGGAAGTAAGAGAGGTAGTTTTTTCTTGAGTACATGTGTGCACGTTCCTATGTCCAAACAGTTGGGGAAGATACTGGCTTTAGCTAAAAGGCCTGAACGCCAAACTGTTAATAAGTACTAAATTTCTGAAGAATTATGAATTTCAGAACTACAATTAATCATGTCTCTATAAAAGTGATTTAATTCAGGAGTACCTGTAATCCTGGCTTCCATTTAATTTGGTGTTCAAGACCTGAAGCACAAAGCCTGCGAGCTGCTCTGCATAGGGAGGCTGCAGTGTCTTTGAAGAGCCCCTTTGATGTCTGTGGAACAGATTACACTTGAAGCCAGGTACATCTTTGAAATGTTGGGATTATCATAACCCTTTCCATTCAGGAGATGTAGAAATGAAAGCTAATATTTAAGAATCACTTCTTTAGGAAAAACGAGCGTGTTTTATGAAGGTGCTGGGCAGATTTAGGATGATTTGCAGTCTGTGTAGAACCATTAGTATCTGTGGTTATTACAAGTTAAAGTGTTGACTGCTTGCCCAGTGTGGTGGTTAGTCTTTAGGTCATCCAAATGGTTTTCCCTTGTATGGGTCAAACCCTGCATCCAACCTCTAACTCATCTAAACCCAATGAAGTGATCTTTCTCAAAGACTGAACTCCAGATCTTCTTAAAGCAGGATCTGAAATAGCATTATTTGAATACTCAACTACAATAATATCTGTTTGGCTGTTGTTGGTGTTGTGGTTTTTTAAAATTTTCTGTGAATTCATATCAATTGATAAGATCTCTCTTTTCCTTCTTGGATTGTAGCAGGGCAGCAGCCCATATCAAAGTCCATTGGCATGCAGGAGAATGGACATAGTAGACTGTCTTTTAGCTCTTAATTCTAGTAGGTGTTGTATTTCCCCCTTAACAAAAATAAAAGATAAAAATTCACTTGCTAGTACTGACACGGAACTAGTTCAGCTACTGTTAGTTTAACCTTTTAGATTAAAATCTTTAGTCTTTTAGATTCCGACTTTTTCCAGGAGGAAATGAGGACATAAGAGGTTTTCTCACCAGCATATTGTGATCTCCTTTCCTTCTGGCTAATGAGATCTTTCGGTCTTGCTTTGCCTGGAAAAATGGCCTGCTCAGATTCTCTGCTATAATCTGTCGTTGAAAAGATGAGCATTTTGCTTCTATATTACATACCTCTGAAACATAGTATGTTTCAGTAACAGTGAACATGTTACAGTAACATGGTAACAGTGAGGGGCAAGCAAAATCCAAAACAAAACAAAAAGGAAGCTAACAAAAAACATCCAGGGACATGCCAAATTTGTTTAGAGAGGGAAAATCAGTTATATCTCATAAAAATCTACAGGCTTCATTATATACAGCTTGGATAGCATAGCAAAAGTGCTTAATACACTGCTATAAGAGGAGTGTCAGTCACTTCTCCCCTCACCGCAGTTGCAGCAAGAAAAATTTGAGATAGGATCATAGGATCGTTTGTGTTGGAACCCAGAATCTTCCCTTAAAGATAAGATAGAGAGATAGAGGTGGGATGCAACTCTTCAGAAACTAACCCTTCCCTTTCGGCCTATTGATGATCTCTGTTTGCATCTCCAAGCCTTCTCCTCCCACAAGAGGGTCTCCGTTTGTCTGATGAAGTAGTTCCCATTGTTCAGATGCTGGTACCAGAGGAAAGGGTATTTTTGAACTCTACAGAATCTACATTGCTTGTAATAAAACAGGTTCACCATATAGAGCCAGCCACAATCCCACAACAGCCTCTACCACTTAACTCCTGATCCACGCCTTGGCATAGCTTTGAGGTGTATCAGCTCTCAGACAATGCTTGGTGCAGTCTGGAGAATGGTGGGATTTAAAGGCTTGGTAGTAGACAGATTGCATGAGTCACCTATGGGGAAAGAGATTCATGGGCCTTGTCATGATTTTGTGGGTTTTTGTTTTTGTTTTTTTTTTTTGTTGAGGTGGCCATAGGTAAAGTGGGGTTTGGTTCTCCACATTGCTTTTAATAATCTGTGCTTTGTTCTGTTTAGTCAAATTTGTATTGCAGTAAGAGCAGGATTTCTTACAAAAAATTAATCTATAAGCTTTAGACCTGATCTATTAGAATACATTTTATTTCTTTAGGACTAGGTATCTGATGGATTTATGAAGAAGTAGATAATTATGGAGGTAGCGATAATTTTCCTGTTAAAAATAGAAGGAATACAGTACCCAGGGAAATATTTGTATTTCATGCTACTCAATAGATAAGCATTTTCAACAAATGCTTACAACTATGATTTTCAACCAGTGATTTTGAAGATAAGCACTGGTGAGTACTGTGCTTTCTATCTTTTTACTTTAAGTACTTTGTGATCACAGTTTTCACTCTAATATGCTAATTAGAGTAATTATTTACATGCTAATACATTTTATCTGAGAAGACATGTTGTCTTTATTGCACTTTTGACAATGAAACTTACCAAATTTACTTCATGCTTACTTTTACTTATTTATAACATGTTTCAAGAAAATAAAAAAACTGTAGTGGAATGCAATGCTGTTTGGCTTTGATCTATAATTATTCAAGATGCTTTCTATTGTGATGCCGTGTAGATTGCTTTCAATAGTCAAGCTTTTTGGACAATGTTGTTAGGCTTGCTTGGCAGCTGCTGCAAGGAAAATATTCATATTGCATTTTCTTCTTTTCAGTCGCCTATCAGGGTAGATGTGTAAAGAAGAAAGAGGTTGAAAAATGTTGTTTGGATTGTTGTTTGAAGTGACTTGTCTTGAACGTGTGCAATATCCTGATATTTTGAATGCAGCTTTCATAACCTAAATTATATTATTTCTGAATAATATAGCAGGAGAATTCAGTAAATACCTTTATCCAGCATAATAAATGTCTGACCTTTTAAGGCTTTTTTTGTATAACACAAATGCAAATAGAGGATAAATATTTTTTATTGATTTCTATGAATTGTCTCGCTTATATCTTGCATGTTTGAATTAAACAAGGCTAGCAGAAGCCATTTGCAGCAATTTCTGGCTTAGTAACCCAGCAATCAGGAATACTACTGAGGCAAAACTGATATGCCGCTAGAACACACTAAAGGGCTCAAAAGTTTCTAGACACTCCTTAAAATAATAGCTTTAAACTACTTAGAAAGAAGATTGTAGCAGAAAAGTAACAATTGGAAAATCATAAAAGCCTGTGCACAAATTGAAAAGCAAACACTACCAACTGAATGAATTTCAAATAAAAATAAATTGGGCTAAAAATGAAAGAATTAATCAGAAATTTATGAGAAATAGAAAATAAGGTTTAAACATTGCTGGATTAAAAAATAAATGAGACAGGAAATTGGAGGAAAGGATAGAAGCAATACTTCGAGGAAATAAAATCCTAAGAAATTGTCTTAAAAGTTGTTTTGGTGATCCAATATAATTAAGCAATGGAGGAAGAGACTCAAATACTGCTTCTGTTGACAATATAGAACAGGAATAACACATCAAATTAATGGAGTTACTTTGGACTTGCACAGGAGTGACGCAAGTAGCATTCGGATTGAAACTGATTCTGCAGATCTCGTTAGGAGTTGTTGTGTAACAGCTCCTGACTTAGAGAACTTGGGCACCACCGGTCTGATCCAGCCTTTTGGAAGAGTTTTGCTTTTAACTTCCCTGGGAGATTTATTAGGCCTTAAACCTGCAGGAGTGCCAAGCGTTATGCAAATAATGCTTTTATCATTCGGGATTTTCAGCACTGCTGTGTGTTACCTACTCCTTCTCTTTGGCGGTAATGAGGCCGTATAATCAGGGGGAGCACCGCCTGTGTCCTGGCTACGGGGCTGCTGCAAAACAGCAGCTCTGCCTTCAGCTCTGATGGGGAGAAAACCTAATTTAGAGCAGGGATAATGTCCCTGTCCTAGCCCCACAGTGGCAACTAACTGCAGATGTTAGTGCCTGGTGGTAGGCAGTGGTGCGGGCCAGCTTAGTAAAAAAAGGTATTTTCAGAAAGTTACTTTGAGGTCAAGATCAAAACAAAGAAATGGCAGCAGTTTAACCTGTTGCGGTTCTGGTCCGTGGCATTGGTCCCTGGGCGTGCGCAGGGCTAGTGACAATCATTTGAGTTTAGGGAGTGGAGGGATCTGTAGCTGTTTAAAAAAAGAAATATAAATCTACGCCTGTTTTCAGAAAAAAATAAATTAAAAGTTCCAATGGCAAAAATACAACTCCAACATGCACGAAATAACATGTGATTCACTTAATGAGGCCCACAAACAGAGGGAAAAAGAAAGGAATTCCCTAATGAGCCTCTGGTTTGTTGTTAATAGCTTCGTTTGAGAAGAAATATGTTGAATTTCAGACTCCACCGTTATATTCTATTTATCATTCTTTTTTATTGTAGGCCCTTTCTTCGTCAAGATCAGGCAGTAGCAATCTATTTGTGTACCCACAATAACTCTTTTATATTTCCTGTCGGTCAATAATGAGGCTTCTTTAATCACCGGTTTGTGGTATAACTACTGTCTTCTTTGTTGTTGGCATAAATTACTGGGTACCAATGGCAAATGACAAAAAATATCATTTGTAAGTTGGGGCACAGGGCTGGAGTCAGGAAATGGTCTGCGTTTTGTGTTTGGGGAAGTAGAGAAAGAAAACCAAATGAAGTTAATTGTACGAACATATTTGAAAATAAGATGATGCACAAGGACAGAAAGAAGTAGGAGACGGGTGGTGATCTCGCCCTGCCTTGTGCATCTCACCAGTCACTGTGGATCAGCAAAACAAGCTGCGTTCATTCTCCTGGAGTTCTACACTTGTATGCAACAGTGCATTCAGTCCCCCCAAAGCATACACTTTTACACTTAGAGCTTTATAACTTTATATGCTTTGTCTGCTTATTTTCTGCAGGTGTCCTGCAGAAGTATTTGTGGTGAATCAGAAAAGAGCGTTTTTAGGTACCTTCTATGTAATAGAGATGGCATGCGAAAAAGAGCATCTGTTCTCATTAGAAGGCAAGCTTTACTTCTCAGGAGCGTTCTGCAAAACATTTTTGTGTCAGCAACTGTTGATTTGTGATGTAGATGAGTAATACTTCAATTTTGATTAGCAAGTGTTTTATTATCAGTATCAAAACCTCAAATGTGTCACGACAAAGGGTACTAAATTTTGTTTCAAAATCATCTTTACTTTTCATATTAATTTTTTCTTTGTAGAAAAAAGAAACGAAACATATCCTCCATCTAAATTCCCAACTGCAATAATTACCATAAATAATTACTGATAATTGAAAAATAAACTCAAATATGGTTGTGAATTGTGTATTTTAAAATGTTAAACCCCCTCAAGCTCTTTCAAGTAATGATATTTCTGTGTTTTGCAGGTTTAAAAATTCTTTAGAGATGATAAAAAATCTAGGAATACCATCTGTACCTTTAGAAACTAAAACAGTTCTCTCAATCTGAATTATTCTTTTTTTTGTTAATATATCTATTTCCTGTACTACAATAATCCAGTGGCTCGAGCAGCCTTCCACAGTAGTATCCTAATGCTTTGTTTTAAAATGCAATACATTGAATCTACTTTTACCTCAGACTTAATTGAGAAATAAAATCATTATTATTTCATCTTTTCAACATGAGGGGCTCTGAGGTTTTACCGAGCAAAGAGAAATTTTCCATATTTTTTTTTTCCGTGAGAAACTGTACTTGCATGAAGTTTTCTGAGATAAAAGATATGCATGTCCATAAGTGTTTTCCATTCTTCCATATTTGCTTATGAAGATGGTAGTGATCTGGAATTTTATTTTGTATACTTTACATATTATATACTTCTATGTACTTTATATGCATATGTATATGCTTATGTATATCTAATACAAGTGTTGTATTGGTGTCATGCTGGCACCATACAAATCCAGGCAAAGACCTTGTTCTTACTTATTTTTTTAATTAGTCTTCTGTTGTGGCATCCCATGTTTACAAATGGTAGGAATGTGCATAATGGAAAAAGATCAGAAGGCATTGATGTACAGTGACAAAGGTTTACGACTTCAGTATTTTCACCTCTTTTTAGTATTTTTCCTCTCCTTTGGTATTTACCCTATGCCCAGCTTTCTGTTTTTAAAAATATGTGCTATACGTGCAGGCTCAGGACTCTGTTAAGTGCCAAAGAAGAGCAATTGCATTTCAAAGAGTACATTGTGGATCCTATACATAATTAATCATGTTAACATCACCTGGATGCAGTTAATAAAGCAAAGCTGCAGATAAACCCCCCAAAATAGCAGGCCACTTAGGAAAACCTCCTTTTTCATTTTCCTAGTAATTAAGCCAGAGTGGGAGACCAACTTTATTTTCAGGTCTGCAAAAGACATGCTGTTAAATTTGAGATTTACCTGGGATGTTGAAGGGCAGGTCAATGACTTGGCCTTGAAACTAGAAGCAATTATATAGTACCTCAGTTCTCCAGATCCAGATATTTTGCTTGTCTTGTGATGCCAGACAAGAAACGGGTAGTTATAGGAACATTTGTCTATGTTCAGAAGCTCAAACAGAATAGTTATTTAGCTTAATAGTCAAGGATCTTTATATACCTTTATTAAAGTAACAGTTAAGGACCCTCTTACAATATGGTGTACTAAAAGCATCACATTCTCAGCCACTCCATTGGTGAATTTCTTACGTATACACTGTTCTTTCTCATCCTTTTTCAATTACTATTCCCAGTTCTTCATTTTCAAGTCTTACTCCATACCAAGCAACAAGCAGCCAGAACATTCAAACTGCTACCCATCTTTGTTTAGGTTTGATTTACTAATTAAGCTAGAAAAAAAAATAAAATTAAAAAAATGCCAAGAATACAGTTTGTTAGTGCAATGTGGCCATACGGCGACAAGGTTGTGACATATACAATCTGTTTTGTTACTTAACATTCCCGTAAACCGCCATACGGTAAAGCGGCTTTTAAAGTCTGAGGCAGTCCTTGTAGCGTGGCTTTGAGTGCATGGATGGCCCCTGTGAAAGGAAAACTCTGGAGAGGTGCAGAGCAGGGAGGTGAAGTGGTTGCTCAAGGTCAGGGCTGTGCTGCACGAGCGGGTGCGATGCGGATGCGCGTGAAGCGACTGTGACCATCAAACGGTTTTAGGTTTTAATGCAATTTACCACCTCTGCTAAGTCCTCGTTCTAGGAGTCTTTGTGCTCTCAGAAGTTCACGCTTAGTTCTTGCCTGATGCCTTCAGTTCAAATGTGCCTGGTAGAGATGTTGTTTCATCTAATTTTATATTGTATTTGGGGAGAATGTAGGGCTAGAAGAAACCTCTTTTACAAGTAACAGTATGCTATACAATCTATACAGGAGTCTTTATATGTGCAAAGTTCCAGATTTTATTCTATTTCTGAACAAGTTTAAACAAATAAGGTAAAAACTGCATCTGTTCATCTTTCCAGAGACTCTTAGCAAAAAATTATGAAAAGGGTTTGCATCATTCATCCACAGAGCTTGCACATTACTGCCAGCTGCAGCGTCCAAAATAAACAGAATCACTTCTTTATTGTAGCTGTCAGCTGTAATGCCCTTATTATTTCATATCTTTCACAGGAGAGACACATATCTTCATTGCCTAATTATTATTCTGAGTGCAATCGGTAACATCACTTTCCTGTAAAGCCAGAAAAAAAATGATGTAAACCAGCAATGCTGTTGTATCTCCTTAGGTGATGTGTCTTTTTTAATGGTGACAGAACTTTCTTGGTGATAGATTTAAGTACCCATGTGGCCAAAAAATGCATGAAATGAACGCAGTAAGACCAGCTAATTATAACAATGGAAACTTACAGAATATTTTTGCTTTATTCTCTTTAGCTGCAGGGTTTGGTATAATGGCAGAGAAGAGTTCATTGCAGAAAAAGTTCATGTAGGGAAGAGTGTTCAGTGCCGGTGTGTCTGTTAAAATGGTCATCTAATGTGCCATGGGGCTTTAGGAATGAATCCCGCGATTGCCTCCCCATTCTACACTTACTTTTCTTCTGCCTGCAGAGGGGTTTTGATGTGTGTGAGCTGGATTCATTCCTAAGGACGTAGAACTAGAAGCTGTACTCAAGTGGAGACCCTAATGGTGACCTAAAGGTCTGAACCAATGACTGGACATTTAGGCACATTTAATGGAAGGAAGTGACTAAATCTCAAACAAAATCCACAGGCTTCATATGATGTAGATATGGAACGCTGAACACCAAGTGCTTTGAAATACTGGTCCACTTGTGTTGTGCCAGACTACTTTCTAATTTAGACCTAGCCAATGCTAACTGCTTCACGTGGTGTGTTTTCAAATATGTTTTGCAGTTTGGAATATGCTTGAAAGCAGAAAAAGATCCTTCATTTTCAGTATGCATTCTGAAACTGTTGACAGGCGGAAATGTATGTGTGTATTTTTAGAAATGTTTATATTTTTGTATATTTGTGGACACATATTTAAGGGGTTTTATGGGATGCACTTGGTACTTAGATGGTTTTTCAAAATTTTTAAAAGTTAATTATAAATTTTGCATGCTCTGTATTTCAGATACCTCATTTGAGATATTAAATGCTGCCCATTTCTTCAATAGTGTTGACACTTATTGTAAAAAATGTGGCAAAAGAAGGTACTTAAGACTGAATACCCCAAAATAGAAGTAACTAGAGACCGATGAATATTTTTCAAAGTGTAATGAGAATATTTTTAGAATTCGTATTGTTTTAAGGCATTTCATTTTGGTGAAGATAGGAGGATATAATGAAATATAATTAGTTTTAAAAGCTGTTTAATATGTCTTTTTAATTGCCCAGCTTTCAAATTTGAATTGACTGAAGATGGGAAAAGGTAAATTCACCAGTGCTGAGATTAATAATTGCCTAGCAACTGGTGCCTGAATATATCCAATACAGGGCAAAAAAAGGGAAAACAAAACACTTTCATTTCCATATATATAACGTATGTATAAGTATATAAGTATGGAGCTAAATATATGTGTGTGTATGTATACACATAGACACACACTCTGATGCTTCCAAATTGCTAACCTCAAAAGCTGTGAAGCCTAAAAAAGATAAGTGAAAAGGTAAAACTAGAGATGTAAGTGTGGATGAAAATTGGGACTATTTATTTAAAAGTGATAATTCCACAATATGCGTGGGGGTTTATTTTTAAGCCATCTTCCTTTCCTGAAGTGAAGGTAGAAAAAAAGTCACAGACACTTTTGACTGTTTATTTTACAGGGCATCCTTTGGACTGTGCTGCTGATTTGACTGCATGCATGGATTTTCTCTCCATGGAAAGCAGGGGAAGGGGCAAGAGAGAAGCTGCCGTGTGTCTGAGTTGTTTCCTGATTGGGGGTTGGGGCATTTCCATGAATATTTTGAAGAAAGAGTTAGGAAGAGCTAATGATCAAAAGCTCAACGTAGGTTAAGTCAAATAAGAAATCTAGATCCCTATCTCTTATGGGACAGGCTGAGAGACTTGGGGTTGTTCAGCCTGGAGAAGAGAAGGCTCCGAGGAGACCTTAGAGCCCCTTCCAGTCCCTAAAGGGGGCTACAGGAAAGGTGGGGAGCGACTCTTGACCAGGGAGTGGGGCGGTAGGATGAAAGGTAATGCTTTTAAACTGAAGGAGGGGAGATTTAGATTAGACATTAGGAAGAAATTCTTTACTGTGGGGGTGGTGAGAGACTGGCCCAGGTTGCCCAGAGAACTTGTGGATCCCCCACCCTTGGAATTGTTCAAGGCCAGGTTGTACGGGGCTTTGAGCAACCTGGTCCGGTGGGACGTGTCCCTGCCTGTGGCCGGGGGTTGGAAAACTAGACGATCCTTAAGGCCCCTTCCAACCCACACCACTCTATGACTCTATGGCGTTGACCGCCTGATGATATAGATAGACATAGATAGGAGCCTTCTAGCAGCTAGTGGAGCACCCTGCAAGAGCCCAGCTGGTTTTTGACAGAAACCAATTAAGCTGTACCAGGAGATCTGCAAAACACAGAAATTTCTAGCAAGAAATATGAATATTTTATTTACTGAGAAATTTCAAGTGAACATACTACTAAAAATCTCCTGATCAGCTTTAAAAACAAAGGGCATGTGACTGGAGATTATAATGTATTCCCGTCATGACTTGATATCTCTCTGAAAGTTTTAATTGAACAAAACAACTTAATAGAGAGACAGTTTAGCCTAAGTGCCTTGTACAGAAAGTCTCAATTTAAGCTCTTATTCTTTCCCTTTTCATAAACCTCTCTCACCCCATAGATCTGAACAGGTGCAGAAATACAGGTTGATTCACCTGCATGTTAGCGAGCGGCAAATAATTGCATAAAAGCAGCTGACGTGAATGACAGCTGAAATCAAACGCGTACGTGCAAGGAGTGCCTAGGTAATTTTTGCCAGCTTTGTTGAGCATGACAGGAGAAAAGATGTTGTGGAAGGTTGTGTTGATAGGGATTAGGGCATCTTCATTAAAGGCATTTTTCAGCTATGTCCCTGCCTGCTTAAGGAGCATCATTGCTGTTAGCTGAGGTTGAGCGCCAGGGATGGTGTGCCGCTGGTACCACCAGCTCATCAGTTTGGGCAAATATATCTCTTTTCCTTTGATGAAACAATGTCTGAACTGATGACAGCTTTCCCTAAATCTTCACGACAGTGTGTACATGAAAAATTTTCCACAAGTTGTAAAAATATTCAGAAGTGCATTATATAACCATATTCCTCCTTTAATCACTTTTGATCCATTTTTCAGTAATAAAGATTTGAAATGACAGGAATAGTTCATCTTTTTCCCTGCAGAGACAGTTGGCATAGAAATGAACTCTCTGCAACCTATGAAAGAGAGAAGAATTTACTTTTTAAGCTGTTTTCTGTTTCTACTAGTATTTCATATTGTCAAACATCAGATGCTTAAAAAGCCTGTAACGCAGCAGGCTGAAGGACAGTGACCTACTGCTCTTTCACGTTCAAATGAATAAAGTAGCTCATACTGTAGACCCTTAGAAAGGGAAGAGATTATACTTTTTTAAGGCAGAAGGGGATTTATTATGATAGAAATTAATCTCTGCAGACATTACTTTAGGGCTCTATTCTAACCCTGAAAGTAGGGACACACTTTTACAGTATTGTACTATTAGACTAAATCCAAAGCTTAAGTCAGCACTTCATCTTCACCCAGGATTAATGTTTCAGTCCAGTGCCAGAGTGGTATTTGAACGAGAATTCTTTGCTTAGAATAATCTGATTTTCTTTTCATAATACCATCTCAGGTTTTCAAAAATCACCTGGTGCATCCCCCCAGTTTACAAGACTGGAAAAAGTTAAATTTAAAGAAATGTTTATGCCTGCTTTACAGGGGTGTGTTGCAGTTCTCCTCCAGAGCTACGAGCTACAGCTTGTTTAAGTGCATGCAGCCTTTTGATGCCAGAGGCTTTCTGAAGAAGGAGCAACTACCTCAATTTTCATGAGACCTGTGATAAAATCATGAGTTGTTTATTCTGAGATTTAAATTCTCCTGTAAGGTTTCCCATCCAACCCATATGCAGATGTTTAGGGTTGATGGCATCAGTTTATTCATTTTTTAAAACCATTTAAACACCCTGCCATGAATATCCTAGTTAGAAATTTAACTGAACTTTCTACCTGCATGGTAAGCAAATCAGCTTAGAAAACAGGCAGGAGGTAGATGAGCTATTGGTATCTAGAAACTTTAACTTCCCCTTCAAATAATAAGAGATACAAGTTAATTATTCACCTGTCTTTTTACCTTTGGAAAAACAAATTATCTGCCTCACTATTAACTCTGAAAAAACACCTTACAAATTTCTTCTAAGAACTGCAGAGCTCATCTGTTTTCGTGTTCACATTTTGCATCTCTGCACAGGTGTGTCTTCAATATGATTTATGGTTCTGCTTCTCAGTAGTGGTTCAGCTGTGGAGAAATAGATTTGAACTTGGACACTGTACAGATGATTCCGTAAATCAGAAAAACTATTAAAGCTCTTTTTCTGAAAATTGATTTTAACATGAAACTGCTACTGCAAGGAGGAACTTTCTCCGTCTTCTTCTGAAGTTTAGTTGCTCTTCTGGGCTTCAGAACTGAGGCACATTTTTACTATCCCTAGACCAAATTTCTGTTGACTACCTATTTTCTGGGCTATTTATTCTTTGGTGCCACCTGGAGATTTCTTCTTTGAAACAAGTTTTATTCTCATGAAAGGGAATAGCTATTCATTTTATTTCTTTAGAGAGAGCTTTTAAAATAAGCTATATTTCATGTAGCAATATAGGAAATTGAATAAAAATAAAGCTGCTGTATTAGGTAGAAACAATGGTCCACCTCTTCCCATCAATGGCAAAATCAAATGCTTGAGCTACAAAATACTCATTATGTAGTATAACAGTAAAGAGTCTTGTACCTCTCTAACAACATGCATGGCTAGTACCCTGAACTTGTATGTCACTAGATTTGCAACTGTTTACCTGTAGATTTTGTGATGCCTTTTGTTTTGATGGGTATTGGCATCTCCTTGGACTCCTATAGTATCAGTAGGTTTGCCTCAGTATCATCTTTTGTAAATTTCACTACATCGATATGTAATGCACACTAAATATGTCCATATTTCTAACCAGTTATATATAACAACAAATAAGGTCGAATTTTTCTACGCACACTTTCTATTTCACAGAATATGCTCTGTTCTTAAATTATAGAATAAAATGTGCCGAAACACACAAATCATCTTTTTTCCATCACTTCTTCCCTTCCAGTTTTGAAGTCTTGTGAATCCACAGAATTTTCTGAAGACGTTTCTTTCTTTGTCATCATTTCATCTCAAGCAGATGTTTCTTACTGTAACAGTTCTGCTGGAAATCATAATAGTTATCCTTCTAGGTGTTAAAAGATAGTTGAGGGAAATTATATTCCTCTCAGGCTAATGGGTTTGTGCATAGGGACTCAAATGCTTTTCCCATGCCTAATTCAGGACACTGTGCCATAGCTTTTGCCGGGCGTTTGTATCCCAGGAACTACAATGTTAAAGAGTAAGTAGTTTTAATTTGGAGTAAATATTTTTTTTTCTTTTTTTCATTGAAAAACATTAGTGAACTGCTATTTGAGTTTCATATAGTAATGGTAGCTGACTGGTCGATGTGATTTTACAATAAAGAGTGCTTTCTGAAGTAGCGCATGCAGATGGTTGTGGATGATACTTTTCTGTTTGCACAGTGCATCTTCTTTAGCTTTCCTATCACAAAAATTGTTTTCATAAATTCTGTGAATTTCTGCTCTTGACAAGGATTGATGGGCTAACCATCATGGTGTGCTGCATTATTTATACACAGCAGTTGAGTTCCTTTTTTCAGGTTGCCCTTTGCTGTCAAGCAAACTATTGGACTCTTCAGTCAAGAATCTTGTAACGCTTTGTGGGGTTTTATTGGATCAAAAAGTATGCTCTATAGAAGTGTAAAGTGTGACAACGAGTGGATTTACTATTTTTACCCTCTTCCCCACCACTACCTGCTTGTGGAAAGAAGCAATAGCTGTACATTCAGTGTTTTGTTGAAAAGGATATGGCTTAAGAGTGGTTACGTGAAGGTATGCCAGGGAGCAAGATGGGCTTACAGGACAGTTTGTCCCCAAGTGCTTTTACTAAAGAGATCCAGGTTCACTGATTGAGATATTCACTATGGACAAAGCATGTCATAATCTTTCAAAAAAAACGAGTTGTTACAAGAGAGCAAATCTTACACCATTTTATTTGAGTTTTGATTTTTTTCCGAGTTTGGAGTAGTAGGGAATTTTCTTAATTAAAATTCTGAGTATCTATGGATCTCCACTTTAATTTCATTCTTTTTGTCTTAATTTTTTGATTTTTAACCAACCATGTTTTTCAAAGAGAGGATGGAAAATTCAATCAAGGATTTATTTGACTTAAGGATGTTCTGAAGAAATTAAAGATGTGAGGAAAAATAAAAATAAAAAATCCCTCAGTTTTAGTATCCTCTAATCATGTAAGTTTTTTTGTCTGCTCCTGTATACATTATGGTGTGAGATAATTTGGATTACATTTCTACCTTAACTCTTCTGTACATGATGTTGTGCAAAAAGGAGGAAATATGTATGTGTATATACATCAGATTTTATGTATATAAAATAAGCTACACATATAGCATCACTTAAGAGCAAGGGTCCCCTAAAAAAGGTAAATGCAAAGTGGTCATGAGTTCTGCAATTCTGGAGGGGAAGCATGTGAGCGTGTCCTTTGCTGATTCCTTTTCAGAGATCCTTGCACCAAATCTCAGTAGCCTGATGCAATGAGATTTTACTGTCTTAGATTTTCCCGAGGATGAAGTAAAGGCAGCAATAGTTGTAGTACATATTATATATATACACAGTCTTAAGACAGACTTTAATGCTTGAGTACCCACATAATGAAAAGTGGAGGGTTAGTCAGTCATAGTAAACAAGAATATAAATTATTGCTTTTATTTGACACTTGCATTCTTACTGGACCCATTTCAGAACATTTTAATAAAAATAGAATATTATTTGTCTTTTGGTGTTTTTCTTAAATAACGGAGTTCCTCTTACAGTGTTTAATTTACAGAAATTTGTCAAATTTCAGTCTGTTGCGCAAACAGCGTATTACCTATTACTATGGAAAGTCAGCGGCACCGAGCACAGTTTTGTAAGTTATTTTAAAGGATATCATTCTTTCATTGAGTTTATTTTACTCTTCCAGTCACCACAATTCTAAGGTTAAATTCTAAAACTACTGTTGTGTTAGAAGTTGTGCCATATGCAACATAGTATTTTAATGGTAATAAATTCCTTAATAAATTATGCGAAGACAGAGTGCACCCATATAAGCTTTCCTGATTAAGAACAGAGCCTTTAAAATCAAATTCTGTTCATCAAACTGAGTAAGTTGTACAAGAAATTAGATTTCAATATTTCAACATGAATGGCTTCTCAAGGGGCACAAAATGTAAATTGAGAGAGATATTGTTGATTCAAAGGTGATGTTTCTTTTGTTCTGCACATTTTCACAGGCACTAAGTCATAAATAAGGGTGCTAACAATTTAAGTAAGTTTTACTAATTTGAGTATGCAAATTTGCACAGAGTTGTATCTAAGTCTTAGGTAGAATTATTGCTCACGTGCGTCTGTGCACTTGCCCATATCTCTGACTGCATCTTATTTGACATCATATTATGGTATTATTTTAACCATTCTTGTTCAAAGTATAGACTTTCTTTAACCCTCTTTAGCATTACATGAATGAGACAGGCTAGATATTTTTTGTTGTTGTTGGAGCTTTTTTCTTTTTTGGGTTATTTTTTTGGTCCCACTTTCTTTAGCGGTGGGCAGTACTCATTTTATTTCTGTGATGTGATGTAAGAATTTACACCAGTGATTGGCAGTAGAATTTGGGCCAAGGTGGTGGGTCAAAACAGCACTTAGTGCCATTATTTCCTGAACATGGAAAAAAATTTATGTCATTAGAGGACAGCATCTGCTTTATTAATCCTGAACTGTGGGTCAAGTAACTTTACTTCAGGCTAAAAAAGCCAACACGAATTTTCAGATAAGTAAAAACTACACAGTTAAGTATGCACACTTTGGTCATAGTAGGAGATTTCAGTTTCTGGAAATCTAATGGAAAACTGGGGATGTGTTCTGCATGTCAGTCAATATAAAACAGTGTTTTGTCTTCTTACCTTTCTTTTTCTTTCTTGTGTTGCATAATTGAAATCAGAACAATGAATCAGGAAACACATAGTAAAAATGTCCCCTCTCATTTTAACCAGAATATCCATAGGAAATTGCATAGTATGTGTTCCTGCTCCAGATGCTATTTAATTTATTAATTTAATTAAAGGTATTGGGAATACAGTTGTCAAAGTATTCAGTTAATAGTAGTTGTTTCACAACCAAATGCCTAAGCCCCATGAAGTAAAAAACAAGCATCCTTTGCTACCCCAATAATGCAACAAGCACTGAAATTGAGAAGTCTTGACTTACTTAGATTGAGTTAGAAAGACAGGTAATGTCTAGTCATTAGGCAGTTAATGTCTTATGTCATTGGCTCTTTTCAAATAGCTCTACTTCTCTGTTAGCTGGACGATCTTCAAGACAAAAGCGTTAACAGCAGGTAAATGGTGATGACAGTTCTCTGTGTCATGAAGGCATCTTAAAATTGACAGATTAAGATTAAATAAAATTAAAAATAAGCCAGCAAATGAACACACAGCTAGAGTTTTTTGCAACTGATGCACAATATTCATACAAGTGGTTTTGTACATCAGTTTAATTTCTTAAGTGATTGTTAGATGGGAATTATTACACCAGGCGCTAATCTGAAGTCTATGTGCCAGAAAGGTATTGAAAACACTTTGAGACCCCTTACCACCACTATAGTCCAACATGTATTATAATGTCAGTACTACTGACATAAGTGGATTTCTAGAACTCTTTACAATTACATGGCGAAAGACTGTCAACTTTGGAATTTAAAAAGCATACAAAATAATGTGTTGGGTTGTTTTTTAATAATCACCTATCTGCAGATGTTGCTTTAAGTTGCATTTGCAAAAATTTTGCAAAACAAAACTCGACTGCACAAATTATTAGTATTTCTAAAAACAATACTGAGCAATAGAAAGCACACATCTCCGTTTTACAAGATGAAGCTTGAGGTAAATAAAAAATGCGTCTAAATATGTTTAATTAGCTGAGAAAATAATATAAATTGAAGCTGACCGAAGCCTAAGGCCTTCTTTAGGATTGCTTCCAGTTATCCCATATGGGCCAGGATGCAATCCTGTATTTCCTTACATTTGTAGAACTGTGATAAGGTGGGGTTCTTCAAGGGTGTTAAAACTGGGGCATTACAAGAATTGAACAGACACTCTGTTCTCTTTTTCATATCTCCTCCTGAAGGCTGTTTCAATTGGTATTAGACTGGAAATCACAATAATGTTTTGTACACACTGGCAATACTGGAGACATGATCAAGTTCTGAGCACATGAAGCAGGCCTGCGGTGCATCTTGCAGAGTTTACATCTTTCTGCTGTTGATCACCTCAACGCTAATTGGCTGAATAAGGCTGAAATGGACAAGCAAAGTCTGCTTGTTTAGCATTATTTAGGCAGGATGAAGCTACCCACTGTGCCAGTGCTTGCCCTGTGTCGCAGGGAGTTTTGACGCAGATCTGGTTCATAGCGTAGCATAGTTTTGAAGTGAAGCATAGCTTTGTTTCTAACTTATTTGTTCTGATTCTGCAATCAAAATGAATTGTGGGAGAACGTGACAAACTTCCTTGGGACACGGAAGGGACTGTCGATGAGCACTGAAGGGACTGTACGTGCTCAAGTCTTTTAGTCTCCATCCCTGCCATGGAGTTGGTGGGTCACAAGTCATAGTGAAAGCCTCCCTGGCAGCACAGCATGACCGTACGGCAGCTCTGGTCATAGGGCTCCAAACTAATTGCCCAAAACACTTCAATGGCTTTGTTCTATACTGTCAAACTTTATCCTGGGATCGCATATAATTGGTCTTTTTGTGACTGACATAAAACCAACATATAAGGGCACTGCTGGCTTGCATGCCATGCCCTGTATTTAGTAGAAATACAGTGTGCCAATGCCTGATCTGGCTCAAATCTATGCTGCTGTGTGATTTAAGAGTGTGTAAGTCTGGAACACAGGCATGCACAGCCACTGCTCTTTGCTTATGAACCAGGTGATAAGCCATTAGCCTGAACTGAAACCACTATTCAGCTTTATGTTGAAGCTAACCTGGAGAGGTGAGATCCGGGGTAAATTCCTTTCCAAGTATATATCCTGAATGACTGAAAATGAGAGAAAGCAATAAATTATTTTTTGTTAAATGTTATTGTCTTTTACAAGTGAATAGCTGTCAGTGCATCCAAGAGAATCACATTTTACAGAGTAGAAGGCTGGGGAAAAATGATTACAGAGAGGTGTACTGTTAAATAAATGTAAAATGGAAGTAGCCAAGTGGAATCCAAAGGACATAGAGACTGTCATTCCTTTCTGGTTTTGGTTATCAGTAATCTGCCATACTTAGGACTTGTGCATAACTTTTGGAGAGTTTTATACAGGAATCTTTTTTTTCCGCTTTAACCCACAGGGGACGTGTGTGACTCCAACCCGTGCAAAAATGGTGGCATCTGTCTGTCTGGGCTGAATGATGACTTCTACTCATGTGAGTGTCCTGAAGGCTTCACAGACCCCAATTGCTCTAGTGCTGTGGAGGTTGGTAAGTGCAAACTTTAAATGCTGGAATAGTTGTTTCAGTGTCCTGTTAGTCTGTGGCTGGCCAACTGGTGATCGTCTCCACTGCATTTTGTGTAGTGCTGTGGTCATTGTGTCAGCCATTTTTGGTGTCTTAACCTTATCTCTATATCATAGATATCTATGCCATAACTGACAGACTGTTAAAACAGTATTTGACAAGTGTATCTGCAGAACAAAACGCAGAAAAGTTCAGTTCTGTACTTCAGAAAGTGAAAAGATCATAGTTGTGACTTAAAATGACCAACATTTCTCAAAGATCAATGTAATTAGATATTTCTATATATCCTTATTCTGATCATTGATCATGTAAAGATTGGTTTCTGATAGTTTTATGCCTAGGTCTGATCAGTAAAGAGTACTTACTTAAACAAGCGAAGTTACAGGAACAGTATAGGAGAAATCAGAGTAACACATAGTAGTTACTTGTTTGAATTTCAAAACGATTACTCAGCTGGAAATTGTAATTAATCATTAAACGAGTGCAAGTCAAAGGTATGGAAATTTTGTGATGTGTGTTTGACTCAGAGTGATAGCTCCAAAACATCCTGAAGGTCGAGTCTCCGTCTTAAGAAAACTCAAGGAGAAAATCAAAGTGCAAGGGAAAAGATGTTAGAAAGCTCATTAGGTCATGGACCATCCCATCATTTTCAGTGGAGCAGAAGAGCTGCAAGTTCAACAAGCTCTTAAATTATCCTGAAGTAGATATAAAAGTACATAAGGTAGAACAAAACAATAAATAGACACTACTTTTTAAATAGATACATTTTCTACCTATCTCCTCCATGGAGTTGTGGGAGTTAGAAT
This sequence comes from Rissa tridactyla, assembly GCF_028500815.1. Taxonomy (NCBI): domain Eukaryota; kingdom Metazoa; phylum Chordata; class Aves; order Charadriiformes; family Laridae; genus Rissa; species Rissa tridactyla. The sequence goes on from NC_071497.1 coordinate 7,580,072, forward strand.
AGGAAGGTCAAAGATAAGAAAAAGCACTGACGTGCAGAAGAGATGGCAGTGTCTCTTACTTTGTTCGTATTAGGAGCATACGCCAAAGTGGAGGTTCTGTGGCAGCGTCTCTTATCTGAAGGCCTTGCATGCCCTGCGTGCATGTCTTCTGCTGACAGCCACAGCATTTTAAAGCAGTATGACCCTTCAAGTATTTCATGCCGTACGTCTGTGTCTGTGATTCATCAATCTGGGTTACACTAACGTGCTTCTGTCTGTGACAGCTGAGCAGTGCTCACACGTTTTGCTTCTGCCAGCTGTAGTGTAGGACACCAACCTCGGGCAGAAAGGCAACGCCAAAAGGCTTGCTCCTACAGATGTCTCGTTGAAACTGTCACAGCTAGGCTGATCATCTCTCTCACTCTGCGACTCTCCTAAGTTCTATGGGTTTAATTTTTTGATAAATAAATGAAGGCTACACAGGCACAACCTGAATGCACTGTTATGGGGACTAAATATAGAATCATAGAATCATAGAATCATAGAATTTGTTGGATTGGAAGGGACGTTTAAAGGTCACCTAGTCCAACCCCCCTGCAGGAAGCAGGGACACATTCAACTAGATCAGGTTGCTCAGAGCCTCATCAAGCCTGGCCTTGAATGTCTCCAGGGATGGGACCTCCACCACCTCTCTGGGCAACCCGGGCCAGTGTCTCACCACCCTCATTGTAAAGAACTTCTTCCTAATGCCTAATCTAAACCTACCCTGCTCTAGTTTAAAACCATTCCCCTCGTCCTGTCACTACATGCCCTTGCAAACAGCCCCTCCCCATCCTTCCTGTAGGCCCCCTTCAGGTACTGGAAGGCTGCTATAAGGTGTCCCCCGAGCCTTCTCTTCTTCAGGCTGAACAACCCCAACTGTCTTGTCCTCACAGCAGAGGTGCTCCAGCCCTCGGATCATCTTCGTGGCCCTCCTCTGGACCTGCTCCAGCAGGTCCATGTCCTTCTTGTGGTGAGGACTCCAGAGCTGGACACAGTACTCCAGGTGGGGTCTCACCAGAGCAGAGTAGAGGGGGAGAATCACCTCTCTCGATCTGCTGATATATCCCTCTCTGTCATGAGATAAGGCTAGAAGAACTTAGTCCAGGGACCCAGGGTTGGGATAGTTTTGGTTTATTTTTTAATTTTCTGAAAGTGATGCTACCGTTTTTCTGTGAGTGAATTCTAAGTCTCCACAATGCAATTTTAAGGGAATTTGGATTGAATTTGATTTCCCTGAAGATAAGTTTCCTGCAGACCAATGAAGTAGTTCCTGTATGACCAACTTTGGTAAGACACCAACTGACTGTAAAATGTCACAGTAGCTGGTTACTACCTGACATTCCAGTTGCACAAGAAACTGCTCTTTGCTTTGGTGCAGCCACACAAGAAGCAGGAATACACTGCCTTAAAATCCTGTTTTCCATCCCTTTTCCTACCATTTCTATGCATGCTTGAAGGGTCTGAATTTATCCTACACTATATATCATGCTACCCTAAAATGGCCTTGACATGGGTTTACTGCAGGAAACTTGTGTATTTATCCTGTGCTTGGTTGGCAGAAAATTGCATTGTGCATTACTGGGAGGATGCTGATCATTAGTGAATCTGAGATAAAAGCATATTGTGATAATTGACACTGTAATTTGCAACTAAATATTAACAGGGCTTTAAAAAATACACATATACTTAACTAAATTCTTCAAACACTTCAACAAAATCTCAGCTTGGTAAGCAGAGTGAAGCATAAGCAAATAGAAAGCTTGAGAATATGTGGTAATCACAGTGCTTATGCAGGCAGAATATTATATTTTTAGTTTGCAATCTGGAGGAAGTATCTACTGGATGAAATTGGTTAACTAAAGGACTTACTAATATTCCTATATTAGCTAAGTTCTCGAGTGTTAATTTAGTTTGTGTTTGTCCTGTGGTATTATGCTACATGTATGGATTCAGAGACTAGCCATTACTTTTTGAAAACTTTAAAAATAGTTTTAAAAATATTTCTTTATTTTTCAGTAGAAGGTGTCCGAGGCTTATTCAGCATGATATTCCCCTACACAGAGTCATATAAACCACTGAAAAAAAATGGTATTTCAAATAATATTTTGATTTTTCCTATGAAAATGATGGTGAATAGTGTAAGCCATTAGTCAGTTAGACTCCATTAATTCAAACACTGTAGTGTTTCAAGTAAATTAATTGGTTGAAAGGTGGGTCTGTGAGGAGCCTAGGAGTGCAGGACCTCGTGGGATGACTTTTAAGCAACAGTGTTTATTAGCAGGTTAACAAAGGTTACTTCTCGTCAGCTTTTTAGTGAGTTATTGCCCAAAAGCTATTTCTCTAAATCCTTAGTATCTTAAAAAGGTTTCTTGACAATTTTCTATACAGTTGAAAACCTTAAGTGGGTTGAAAATCAGGCATCTAGGATATCAGGAGGCACTGAGTGAGAAAACAGGAGGGTGGGGGACAAAACCAGCAGCCCATGTCAGTCTGTCTCCCCTTGAAAGGGCTCTACAGCAAATTTTAAAAGTAGCAGAGTGTTCTGTGTGGCCCTCTCATTATATACTGCACTATTAGACTTTATTCAGTCCTGGTGACAGGACACTGTTGATCCCTGCACACTAGCTGGAAAGTCACAAATTTTCAAGGAACATACCTCAGACAGGAAGATTTCACAGCAAAAGGTAACAGGGATTTAACTGAATCACACATTAAAGTGGGTAAATAAAAAACAATGCCATACATATGGACAGTTATATAATCATGTAAAGGAAAAAATATATATTCATAACAGTACATAAAGGTAGAAGCATTAAATATTTAGGCAAAAGTCTTACCTAAGTTGATCAACAAAGACTCAAAACAGTTTAGGAACTGCCTGAATAGTTCAAGGACTTAAGAATATAACTCCTGTTATTATCTTAATAAAACCAACATAATCATAGCACCTTATTTCAGTCTAGGAAGATTCACTATTGCTGGTTTTTTTCGAAATTCACCCATGGAAAATCCTGACTCCTCTGCCATACCTCTCCACTGTTTTCTTATCCTGTAACTTCAACTGTGTCTAAAACAATTTTTTGTAAAGTGTTTGAAATAGTTATTTGAGTGAGGTAGAAAAGGATTTAGCTAGGTAAAAGTTAATTATATCAAACTTCCCAAATAGCAGGATGTTTTCCAAAGATAATAAGGATACTATGACCTGAGCCACCTCTTTTGCAGACTCCTATCTATATCTTTGGAAACACGAATTTTAACCTAGATTGAAAAAGATTCACATGTAATTAACATTGGTATTGAAACGTATTACAGACAAAAAGTCGACGGACTTTACATCATCAAAATAACTCACAAATAATTCTCAGAAGGCATTAAATTACAGGAATACCATAAACTACATCTGTTACATACAACTAATAGAAGTCTTTAGTACATACTGTTCAGGAAAACTATTAACGTGCATCCTAATCAACATAGGTAATTGACGAAAGAAGAGTAGCTTAGTCATGGACAGTGCATGAGGGGAGCAATGGCAGTGTGGCTATATACATTGAAATAATATTAAGGGGAAGTTTTTTGACATAAAAATTATTCTTGTTTTGTTTGATGTGTGCAAAGGGGAAATAGAGAAGTACATGACTGAAGACAAAAGTTAAAGAAAGAGCAGCTAAGTTTAGTATGCCATACGGCAATCACAGTATGCACCATGAGTGACCGTGTTGTTCACGTTTGAAAAATGAGCAACTTAAAACTATTCTGTTTTGATCTTCCAAATCTGAAATTCAATAGCTGTCTGAGAGGATAAACTGGTGAACATGTTTAGTTTATGTAAGTGGAAAAATAAATGATGTGCAATGACAGGGAGGGTAGAGGAGCCACAAGCACACTAGAGGAGAGCTGGGGACACTCCAAAACTGCATTCAAATAGGCTGTCGGTACCTTTTTGGAAAGTGTCTTTATCTTTTGCGTCAGCTTTCAATACCCACTGAGAGGAACTCATTATTGAGAAACACGGTAAAAATGTCTATGTTCATTTTAGAAGGGTGGAGAGGCAAGCTAATGATCTTATACACATAATACAGGAAACCTGGGTGCAGCATGGTGGCTGAGAGGAGAGAGGAGAGCTGGAAGGGAAAAAACGGATGCTAGTTTTGCACTACCTCTTTATTCTGCCAAGTGATTAAGAAGTGATTGTGCGGTTCCTTGTTTATCACATTGCAGTGTTTTCCGTACCAGTTTAGTCTTTCCAGTATCCAAGGGAAACTATTTCTTTGACAGCTGCTGTCTCTGGACCTGTGACACAGGAGTCAAAGGCGTTCTTCCCTTTTCACACTGTTAAATAAAAATTCAGTAAAATGGATTAGACCCAGAGTGCTGTGATCTGTTGTCTTTGTGGTTTCTTTGGACAACTTAAGTCCCTATATTTGCTGTCCTGACCTCTGCACTGACAGGACAAGAGCTTGTCAAAAAAAATTTGTAAGGGTAAATTCCTGTTCTTGTTTTCCAGTCAGTGTTACAGATGCTTTTTAATACCATGAGTGGAAATGACTGAATGATTTCAAAGATGCTTTTATAGTCCTACAATATGCGATTTTTTAGGAAGGATTGTTTGCACCACATGTTTAACATATGTACTAATGGATTTCTCTCTAAGGTAGAAAAAATGAAATTAATCTGTTCTTACAAAAGAATTCCAATGGCTTAGTGTCATGTGTATCTAGTATGCTATTGATATGAATGTGTCTGCCTTAGCTCTAAATTAGGTAGTCTGAAATAATGCAAATTAAAACACTGGCCATCACAAAATCAGAGTAGTTGAGGATGGGAGGCACTTCTGGAGGTCTCTAGACTCACCCCATGTCTCAAGGGAGAATCAGGGGAGCAGGTTTCTCAGGGCCATGTCCAGTTGGGTTTCGAATATCACGAAGGATGGAAACTTCACAGCTTCTCATGGCAATCTGGGACAGTGTTTGACCACCTGCACAGTTAAAAACAGAAACAAACAAACAAACACCCAAACCCCCAAATATATTTGTGGAAAAAGAGGAATTTTTTCTTTCTGCTCATTGTCTTCTGTACTCTCACCATGTACCACTGAGTCTGTTGTCTTTATTTCTACAAGACTTCTCTTCTCCAGGCTTAACAGTCTCAGCTTTTTCACATGTTGCCTATATGTCAGGTGCTCCGATCCCTTAATGATTTTAGAGAAATAATCACATCCCTTACCTTGCTGGCAATGCTCTCACTGGTGTAATGCACTTCTCAGTGCAGATTGCCCAGGATACTTGGGAATAGAGTGTGGTCTCCAGATTTCAGCATCTGCTGTCACTGCTGTAGGTGTAGTGTTGCCCAAATTGACTATATTTATTGCTATCATGACAGAATCTACCTAAGTGACTTATTCACAGTGTTTCTTATGGCCAACAGGGAGATTTTATTGTATGTCTATGAGTTCTTACTCAGTAAAGTGTCGTGCTTTGCTCTTGATACTGATTTATTATTTGGAAAAATTGTGAGGGAAAGGAGTGTCTGTTTGTTTATGGTTTTGTTCTTGAAGATCATATCAATGGTTTCGCTGGTATAAAAGTGAGATAGCAGGCTGGTGAGTTGGGCCTGTGTTTATTTGAATGTAGGAAGAATAGTCAGGTTTCACAGTTGAAGGTTAGTCTCTTCTGGGAAAAGAGTGAGATGGAGTGGGAGATGGAGGGATAGAAAACAACTTCTTCCCTGCTGGGCTTTGTCTATGATGCCTGTTTGGATTCAGTGCTGGTTTCTTTCCTTGTGGGCAAAGAGGGAAAGTGCTAGTTTTCTTGAGCAACAGCTTATTGCTGCAGAGTTCTTAATAACATCCAGGTTTCCACTTTGGAGAAATGAAAGAAGTTGTTAAGTGGAGCCCTATCAGCACCACCTGATTTTGTGTGAATCTGATTTTTGTTTGTTTGATTTTAGTGGGAAATATCCCCAAGGTATTTGCTAAACTAGTTGAAGTGTGTTCTTGTATTACTTTCCTTATGATTAGAGTTTGCAGTATGAGTACAGACTACTAAATTTCCTCTTAGTAAGGCTGTAGCAGTTGCATGTTAAGTATGTTGAAGGCATTTCTCAGTGTTCTGAATTCTATAGCCTAAAGTTTCAAATCTCTGTTATAGAAGCGTTTTACATGGAATTCACTATAAAACAGATTTTTAAACAGGAACTATCACATAATCAGAACACTTGGTTCATTAGGAGATGTCCTCAAAGGTTAACGTAATTCTGTTGAAAGGCAATCGATAGCTAATAATAAAAATAATTTGACAAATTAAGTCTTAATTTTTAGTTTCTGGGTAGCCTGAAGAGTGCATACTGCAGAGAAATCTAAATTGAGTAGACTACATGCATGTAAGCAGAATGGCTTAATAAATGGCGTTAAATGCAGTGCAGAAAATATTGTAAGTGATAATTGTACAATGTTTGTGCCAAAACAATTGCCTTTGGTGTTGATTGCTAGTAAATCTGTTGTGAAAATACAGGTTCAAGTCAAAACTGGAGAGAATGCTAAAATAATGCATATTCATAGAATCAGAGAATACCAGGCTGGAAGGGACCTCAAGGATCATCCGGTCCAACCTTTCTTGGCAAAAGCACAGTCTAGGCTAGATGGCCCAGCACCCTGCCCAGCTGAATCTTAAAAGGGTCCAATCATGGGGAATCCACCACTTCCCTGGGGAGATTATTCCAATGGCTGGCTGTTCTCAGTGTGAAAAATTTTCCTCTTGTGTCCAGTTGGAACCTCCCTGGCAATAACTTGTACCCATTACCCCTTGTCTTTTCCACATGACTCATCATAAAAAGGGATTCTCCACCTTCTTTGTAGCTACCCTTTAAATACTAGAACATGGTGATAAGGTCTTCCCTAGGCCTTCTTTTCTCAAGGCTGAACAAACATAATTCACTCAGCCTTTTCTCATATGACAGGCTTCCCAGTCCTTTAATCATCTTGGTGGCCCTTCTGTGGACCCTTTCCAGCCTGTCCACATCACTTTGCATAGTGGGAACCAAAACTGTACACAGTGTTCCAGGTGTGGCCTCACAAGCGCTGAGTAGAGTGGGATATGAATTTTTTATCTCTGATGGTGATGTCCTTAGTGATGCAGCTCAGCATCCTGTCGGCTTTCTTTGCTGCGACAGCACACTGTTCACTCATCTTGACCTTGCTGCCCACCAGGAGCACCAGGTCCCTTTCCAGAGAGCTGTTCCCCAGACAGGTAGATCCCAGCATATTCTGTCCTACTGAATTATGTTTTCCCAGGTGCAAGAGCTTACACTTGTCCTTGTTGAACTTCACAAGATTCTTGTTAGCCCACTTTTCCAGCCTGTCCAGGTCTTCCTGCAAAGTGACACATCCAAAGTGTCCGCTTCCCCACTCAGTTTGCTATTATCAGTAGACTTCATAAAATTACACTTGACCCCATCATCTAGATCACTTATGAAGGTATTAAATAGTATTGGGCCCAACATCAATCCCTGGGGGACGCCACTTGTGATAGGTTGCCAGTTTGAAAAGGAGCTATTTACAACCACCCTTTGGTTGCACTCTGTCAGCCAGCTCCCCACCGACCACACAGACCACTCATCTAGACCATAATGCATCAGTTTTTCTAGGAAGAAGCTGTGGGAAACCATGTCGAAAACACTGGAGAAATCCAGGTAGACAATGTCCACTGCTTGACCTACATCAACCAAGCAGGTTACTGTGTCATAGAAGGTGATCAGATTTGTCAAGCAGCATTTGCCCTTGTTGAATGTGTGCAGGCTTTTCCCAATCACGTGCTTCATTTGACTTGTCATAGCCCCCAGGAGGATTCATTCCATAACTTTCCCAGAGGCTGGAGTAAGACTGTTGGGCCTATCGTTTCCTGGATCCTTCTTTAAGCCCTTCTTGTAGATGGGGGTGATATTAGCCTTCTTCCAGTCTTCTGGGACATCCCCCGATCCCTACAACTTCTCATAGATTGTGGAGAGCAGCTTCTCAATGATGTCAGCCAGCTCTCTCAACACCCTCCAGTGGATAACGTCACTGCCCATTGATTTGTAGGGGTCAAGCTCCTGTAATAGTTCACATACTGACTCTTCCTTCACTGATGGCGGGTCTGTGCTTGCATCAATCTGGATTGTCGCTCCCAAGGCCTGGGGCCCAACAGTGCTGGTAAAGACAGAGGGGAAGAAAGTGTTGAAAACCTCTGCCTTGTCAGCAATGTTGCTGGCTAATTCACCTCTCCTGTTTAGCAGCAGGCCAATATTTTCCTTCTATTTCTGCTTGTTGTTGATGTACCTGAAGAACCCTTTCTTGTAGTTTTTGACATCTCTGTCCGATTTCAATTCAAGACGAGCTTTTGCTTTTCTAACTGTATCTCTGGATTGCCTGGCAATGCCCTTGTAGTTCTCAAGGGGCTTGTGTCTGCTTTTCCATCTCTGGTACCATTCTCTTGGTTTTGGGCAGACTCAGAAGCTCGCAGTTAAGCCAAGAAGGTCTCTTGCTCCACCTACTTCCCTTACCTTTAAAAGGGATGAATTGTTTTTATGCTTCCAAGAAAGAGTTCTTGTAAAACTCACAGGACTCTCAAGCTCCTTTATCGCCCATGGAAACTTCCCACAAAATGCCTCCCAGCTGAGCTCTGAGGGAGCTGAAGTTTGCTCTTCTAAAATCTAAAACCTTTGTCTTACCACTAATCTTCAGCATGCTCAGCAGGATCCCAAACTCCACCATATTGTGATCCCTGCAGCCAAGGCTATCACTAACCAAGATACTACAAAGCAGTCTTTCTCGGTTTGTGAGTAGCAAGTCCAGCAGTGCCTTGTTCCTGGTTGGCACATCTAACATGGGCATGAGGAACCAGTCCTCTACATATATCAGGAGCTTGATGGATGACATATGAGTTGCTGTATTGTTCTTCCAACAGATGTCTGGGTAGCTGAATTTGCCCATAAGAACCAGGTTCTGTGGACCTGAAGTTTGCTTATGTGACCCAAATATTACTTTGTTGGCCTTATTGTTTTGGTTTGGAGGTCGGTAGCAGATGTCTACTGTAAGATCCCACTTGGAGACAGCCCCTCTGGTCTTGACCCAAGGGTATTCAATAGGGCTTCCACAATTGCTGTAGTTGAATTCTCTACATTCAAGGCTGTCCTTAACATAGAGTATGATTCCTCCTCTTCTTCCCTGCCTGTCTTTACGAAACAGCCATCCATAGTGACCCTCCAGTCAGGTGAGTTTTACCACCATTTTTCAGTTATTCCTATGATATCACAACTTTCTGACTGGGCACAGAGTTCCAGTTCCTCCTGTTTGTTCCCCATGCTCCATGCAGTGGTATAGATACCCTTGAGGTGGTTGGTCTTCTGGTTCTCATCTTGGGAAGCAGCTAAGGAACATTTGTCACTGCTCTGGTTGTCCTGGCTTATTCCCCAGTTGGTTGGAATGGCATGAATGTTGCCACTTTGGGGCCCACCTCTCGAGTCCTTCAGTTTAAAGCCCACCTCACAAAGTTGGCCAGCCTGCTGCCAAAGATTCCCTTGCCCCTTCTAGACAGGGGGATCCCATCCCTCCTTAGCAGGCTACAGTCATCAAAGAGTGTCCATTGTCATAAAAATCAAAACCCTCACAACAGCACCAGCCACAAAGCAGAAGCTGATTCACATTATACCTCTATTTCTGGCTGCACCTTTTCCTCTTACTGGTAAAATGGAAGAACTTGGGCACTGATACTTTTCTCTTGCACCTCCAGGACTTTTAGTCTTCCTTGATTCTGCCTGGGTTGTGGCTTGTAGTGTCATTTGTTCAATGGGTAGTAGTCTGTGCTCTTGACAAGTTGTGGCACCTTCTCAAAACATCTCGGACCTTAGCTCCCGGCAGGCAGCATACGTCTCGTGACTCCCTCTCCGGATGGCAGATGGGCATCTCAGTGCCCCTTAACAGAGAGTCAACCACTACAAACACTCAATGTTCCTTTTTGTGGTTTCCACTGTATGCTGCTGGTACAGTTTCTCCTTGCAGATGTTGCTCGTGGGTGTCTACAGCTGTTAAAGCTTCATATCTGGTTTTGATTGTAGAGCTGGAGAATGGGGACTGGTGTCCTGCGTTTGTAGGTCACCAGGGTCCAAGATGCCTCATTGTCTGTGGTGTCCACCACAGCAGCATGGTTCTGAAACCACTTATCTATCTCCTTCTCAGCCCCTCTGATACTACGCAGCTTTTTGGCTGTTTCCTGCAACTTGGCACCTGACACAACAGATATCAACTTATGCACACCTTTTGCAGGTACTCACCTTTTCGTCAGGAGAAGTGTCTGGGCACTCATTGCAAGTTACCACCTGTACTGACGTCTTCTTCCTTACTAGTTCTGTCTGGGTGGAAGCATCAGGCATCTCAGGGGCTTTCTCTGTTTCTCTGTAGAAACACTGGTTTTAACTCTGAGGCGTGTGCACACAATTATGGCAGAGACCTAGAGCCCTTCCCTGGGCTGTGGGCCCACAAGCAGGGTGCATGGCCCTTCTCACGTGTCCTTCTGCAGAAACTGCTGTGCCCTCCCGATCCCTGTTTGCACACCCTGTTCACAGCGCTCCTGGTCGACAGTGCTGCTTGGACCATTCAAATCTCCCATGGTTGCTTCTGGCAATCCCCAAGCCACATCAGCCTCTGTTCCCGGCTCCTATACACCTTGATTTAGCACCCAGACGCAGAATTTACCATAGCTGTAACTGCGTGACTCACCGACTGAGTACTGCTTTCAGTTTTGTTGCATTTAAAAAAAAAAAAGCGTTAAAAAATATTACACCAGTATTGGTAAACTGGGCAAGTAAACCTTGAAACACTTTTCCCATACACAACCATGTTCATTTAGGGTGGAGCGAATATTTTATTAAAAGAACCTCTGTATTTGAGTACTGAAGCTGAAATTCATTGGGGTAATATCACGGAACAGCTGAGGTTGTCAGTGACCTCTGGACATCACCTAGTATTAATCATCTGCTCAAGCACAGTCAACTGGACCATGTCCAGTTGAGTTTTGTCTCCATATGAAAGGCTGTGATGGAGGCTCCGCAGCCTCTCTGGGCAACCTGTTACAGTTCTTGACCACGCTTACAGGGAAAAAAAAGTGTTTTCTTGTGTTCAGGTGGGATTTCCTGTGTTTTAAGTCATGCCCATTGTCTCTTGTCACTGGGTAGCACTGAGAAGAATCTGGCTCCATCTTCCTTACACCCTCCCATCAGGTATTTTTATTGGGTAAGATCTCCCTGAGGCTTCTCTTCTCCAGGCTGAGAGGTCTTGGCTCACTCAGCCTCTCGTTGTATGAAAGATGCTCCAATTCCTTCCACAACTTTGTGGCCCTTTGATGGATTTGCTCCAGTATGACCACGTCTCTCTTGTACTGGGGAGCCCAGAAGTGGATGCAGCACTGCAGATAAGTCTCACCAGTTCTGAGTAGAGGGAAGGATCACCTCTCTTGACCTGCTGGCAGTGCTCTGCCTAATACAGCTCAGGATGCTGTTGGCAATTGAAAAAAGGCGATTAATACACTCTTGGGCTTAATCAGAATGTATCTTTTATAAAGCATTTTATAAAGCATTTTGAAGTACGTGACTAATCTTAAAAGTCTACTTAGTACCGTTAATCTCGAGATGACAGTCCACAATGTTTGTAGGTAGTGGAAAGTTTAGTACCCATGTGAAATATATCCTGTCAGATAAACCCTACCCTAAAAATCACACCACACTTCTTTTTTTCTGTTTACAAATTTCTTATTTGAAAGTACAAACTGGCAAGGAATGAGTAGTTGTAGCCACACAGCAGAGCATTTGACAAAAGAGCAGTGGAATATACTGAGGAAGAATTTAATGTGTTTTAGTCTAATTAAAAAGAAAAATTAAAAACATCCAGGCTCTTGTTGCCAGAGCTACTGCTCAGGATGAGACCTTGCAAAGATAAATAAGGTTTGTGAGCATGGGTTGGTCTGCAAAACACATCCCCATCCCCTGTTTTCAATTGGAGGGATGAAGCTCTCAGTCGTACATCATGTTTTGATTAAAAGCTCCAACACGGATGCCAAGCCTTGCATATAAAAATGTTCGGAAAATCATGCATGTAGGTCACGAAGAACTGTCACAAAACAGCGAGATGTGGGCTCTGGACTCAGATGCGGTTTAGTTGGAAATTCCAACCAAAGAGTCTACCAAAGGCGTGGTGCTCCAGAAACAAGACTTGGCATGCTGCAGGTCAGACCTGCCCAGGCTGTGTATACTGGAAGGGAGGCATCTCCTATGAGCCAGGTCCATTTCCAGTGCATTCCTGCTTGCAGCTGACCAGGATTTTTGCCCTACTTTAAGGGGTGAAGAAGAGACAGAAGAAGGAACAGAAAAAAAAGGTAGAGTGGTTTCCCTAGTGATGTGGTGTGTCTGTGGCCTGATAAATTTTAAATTGGCTTCAAACAAGTAGGTAGAAGAAGCCAATTATGTTTTGCCAGATTTGCCAGTAAAATAGGCAGCACATAAAAATCTGTGGAGAGCTTATGTTAATAGCCAAGGGAAATTGCTCTTTGGATTGGTGCTCTAATGTTCTCTCGAAAAAGAAGCCTGAAAATAATCCAACCACTTTGAAAGAAAGGTGGGCAACAGCTGTAACAGATTAAAACAGATGAATCCAGTACATGACACATCGAAATCTAATGGAACAAATATTCTGGTACACAACTTCATGCACATTTCACATCCATTAGTACCTCCGAAGTAGCCCAGGCGCCTGCTAGACTTGCTGACGTTGTTGTTAGGCTGTTTGGAGTGAAGTTCCACATTATGTTGACTTTATTGTTCACTGCTATTTATTTTTGGCTGGTGAGGAAAGATCTGGATATCTGTAGTTTTTATGAGGCTATGCAAGCACTGGTTAGAACAAAGTGGTATTTTTTGTGGAGTCTCATGTTATGCTTGTTGAATGCTCATCAGCTGCAGCACAGACTTGGCCCTGTCCTAGACTCCTTTGTTCTATATAAGCTTGAAGAGATAGGTGTTTAAATTAGGTCTCTCACTGACTTTTGTATGGTGGTTTTTTTTTATATTTGTGTGTTTAAAAACATGTAAAACATACATGTTTTAATTTTTAAATTAGTAGCAAGCTGTTATTGCCAGTCAGAGTTCCTTGTATTAGATCATTTTTGTATGCATGCATGCCGTTATCTTTGCCAAATATTAGATCAGAGATCTGTATGTTCTTGTCTGACTCTTAAGAAATGAAGACTTTCAGAATTTTTTATACTTTCAAAATACACCACTCATTAAGAGTTATCAATAAGGCTCAGGGATTAATTACTGTTCTGTTTTGCTGGAAATGGGGTGGTAGCTTTTATAGATTCACTCTCTTGTCCCTTTAGTTTCTTGGCTAGTGTAAAGTAAGTAGTTTTGGTGTTTCTGAAGAGACCAGATGACCTAATTTCTCATAAAATTTAGGCTTAAGAAATAAATGTTCTTAAAGTACCGCTACTGTTTGTGTTCCCATTTTATATAATATAGAGTTTGCCTGGATTTTTATGCAGAAGGATGTGACTCAACAGCATGGAAACAACTTACTAAAATAAAAATGCCAGAAGGAAGCTGATTCTTTAGCTGAAAAGGAAAATTGGTCTTTAATGAGATGGTAATTCTGGCATCCTAGGAGATTCAGATTAGAAGATTTTAGACTTCTTAGGCAAAAAAGATCAGATGGAAAACCTGGTGGTGTTCAGGTTAATACAAGTTCTCAATGCAGGGCAGTTCCAGAGTAAAAGAAACAAAAATTGAAAGCTGAATCTTGAAACCCAGAGACAGATGGACATTACTGTTGTTTCTTTCTTTTTGCCTCTAAGTAATTTTCCAGATGTTTTTTGCAAAACTATTTATATAAAGGGCTCATTAAGCATAGCAAAATTCATCATGATTTGGAATCACATTTGCTTCCATTTTTCTCCCCGTGTATGTTTGCTCATATGTAAAACAATGAATTAGGGAAATATTTTTTTTGATACTATATAGAAATGCAATGGTTCATAAATCCTTTTACTTTCCTCCTGTAATAAATGTTCCTATGCTCAGAAGAAGAAGAAGAAGGGTGCCCAAATGTTTCTCTGAATAATTTTAAACTTTTTAGCTGGGAAAGTTGCTACTAGTAGCTCAGAAATTTCTTTTCACTCTGTAACTCTGTGGGATCTGATGCCTTTGTATGCTCATTCTCTTTTTATTTAAAATCTCTGTTAAATCATTTGCTTAAGGGTGCAAGATCTGATCTTTGCTGTGCAGCACTCTATTCCAGATGCAAAATTCTCTTAAGTGTTTAAAACAGTGTGGAATAATGTACTACTCAACTCTCTTACCATTTTTTCTGTGCAGTTCTATCATACTAAATGGACTCATTAAGATTTTAAACTGGAATTTATACAACTAGTATTGCCTTGAACAAGCATACCTTGTTCTTACATATGTTAAAAACTGAGAATTGTTGGTAGAAGCAGGCACAACACTGAATGTGGAAGAATTGTGCTGCGATACACCAGATGGGATTTTTATTTACTTTTTTCAGCAAAGGGGTACACGCAGAATTTCATTTTACCTGGCTAAGGAGAATAACGACATATTTTATCTCTTAATTGATTCATTTTGTTGTTTGGGTTATGGTTGGGTTTTTTGTTTGGTTGGGTTTTTTTGTGGTTGTTGTTTTTTTTCAAATACAGATGTAATCACAGGAACTTCCTAATAAGTTTATGGTTGAAAGTTTTTCCTATTAGGTTACTGAATAAATGCAGGATTTATTACAAGGAATAAACAAAACAGGTGAATTATACAAAATAATCTAATAAAAAAGGAATTAGAATTTGAAAGACCAAAGTTCATTATTGAACTTCTATGAAAACTATCAGTCAAAATAACAGGAAGTCCTTTGACTTCTCAGAGAAACACTTTAATTTGATAACCCTTCAGCGTATGTTAATGAGGTGTTGAGGTACTCTGGATAATGAACGAACTGAAATAGTGCTGCTAAATGCCAGCTCCAGCTGGCTCATATAGAGCCATCTGAGGGGTGTTTCACTGTTTTTACCTCATGCCAGGGTAAGGTTAGCTTTTTGTTTGGACTTGTAACTATTTAGTCAGACGTGCCTGAGCTTTACCAGCTCATGTCAGCTTTTAATAACCAGGCTGAAGGACCCCCATTGCTTCCTTTCCTCTTCCTTCATTTACCTAGTAAATTATCTGAGATGGTAGTTTTGGTGGTGAAAAGTGCTCGTCTTTACATTCATCCACAGCCACTGGATCTTGGCACGCATGCAGAGAGGTACAGCCACTCTGCTGTGGCATGGGGTGTTACTCAGGGTGTGTTTTCACACTTCAGGTATTTAATGGCAAGATGAGTTGAGCACCCTTTTTCTTTTCTTTTCAGTTTGACCCCAGAATGAATAATGAGGACTTAAGTGAAATGCTGACTATATGAAGCATATGAATACTTTCATTTAGAGATACTGGGAGTTTTTCATGTTGTATCACACCTTTCTCAATTTGATGATATTATAAAATAATAATTAATACTAATTCAGTCATATTGATGTTATAATACTAACATTAGGGCATGAGATTCCATGCTAACTTGTGGTTGCAGAGTTAATATTTCAAACGTATCACTTGAGCTGAACACCTGCTTGAGAACTGCCAGTGTACCATCAGTTAGGAAAGTCATAGAATCATATAATGGCACATGTTGGAAGGGAACCTAAAGATCATCTTGTTCCAACCTCCCTGCCATGGGCAGGGACACCTCCCACTAGACCAGGTTGCTCAAAGCCCCATCCAGCCTGGCCTTGAACACCTCCGGGGATGGGGCAGCCACAGCTTCTCTGGTCAACCGGGGCGAGGGGCTCACCGCCCTCACAGTAAAGAATTTCTTCCTAACATCTAATCTAAATCTACTCACTTTCTGTTTAAAACTGTTACCCTTTATCCTATTGCTACAGTCACTAATAAAGAGTCCTTCTCCATCTTTCCCATAGGCCCCCTTTAAGTACTGGAAGGCTGCTATAAGGTCTCGCCAGAGCCTTCTCTTCTCCAGCATGAACAACCCCAACTCTCTTTGTGTGTCCTTCATAGGAGAAGTGCTCCAGCCCTCTGATCATCTTCATGGCCCTCCTCTGGACCCATTCCAACAGGTTCATGTCCTTCCTCTGCTGAGGAATCCAGAGCTGGATGCAGTACTCCAGGTGGGGTCTCACCAGAGCAGAGTAGAGGGGCAGAATCACTTCCTTTGACCTGCTGGCCATACTTCTTTTGATGCAGCTCAGGATGCAGTTGGCTTTCTGGGCTGCTAGTGCACATTGCCAGCTCATACTAAGCTTCTCATCCACCAACACACCCAAGTCCTTCTCCTCAGGGCTGCTCTCAAGCCCTTCTCTGCCCAGCCTGTGTTTGTGCTTGAGATTACATGACCCAGGTGCATGACTATGCACTTGGCCTGGCTGAACATCATGAGGTATGCATGAGCCCACCTCTCAAGCCTGTCAAGGTCCCTCTGGATGGCATCCCTTCCCTCCAGTGTATTGACCGCACCACATAGCTTGGTGGCATCAGCAAACTTGCTGCGGGTGCACTCAATCCCACTGTCCATGTCACTCACAAAGATGTTAAACAGCACCGGTCCCAGTACTGAGCCCTGAGGAACGTCACTCGCCACTGGTCTCCACTTGGACATGGAGCCGTTGTCTGCAACTTTTTGAGTGTGGCCATCCAGCCAATTCTATGAGTGGTCCATTCGTTAAATCCATGTCTGTCCAATTTAGAGACAAGGATGTCATGTGGGACTGTGTCAAATGCTTTGCACAAGTCCATGTAGATGATTGCTACCTAAGGGAAGTTGCTCTTCCCTTATTCACCAATGCTGTAACCCCATCATAGAAAGCTACCAAATTTATCAGGCACGATTTGCCCTTGGTGAAGCCATGTTGTCTGTTGTCTATCACCTCCTTATTTTTCACATGCCTTACCAGAGTTCCCAGGAGGATCTGCTCCATGATCTCTCCAGGCACAGAGGTGAGACTGACTGGCCTGTAGTTCCCTGAGTCTTCCTTTTTTCCATTTTCAAAAATAGGAGTTATGTTTCCCCTTTTCCAGTCAGTGGGAACTTCACTGTATTGCCATGACTTCTCAAATATGATGGATAGTGGCTTAGCAACTTCATCCTTTTGTCCCCTCAGGATCCACCAATGGATTTCATCAGGCCCCATGGATTCGTGCATCTTCAGGTTCCTCAGATGGTCTTGAACCTGAGCTTCTCCTACAGTGGGCAGTTTTTCATTCTTCCTTTTCCTTCTGGACTTGGGCAGTGTGGCTAGACCACTTGCCAGTGAAGACCAAGGCAAAAAACTCATTGAGTACCCCAGCCTTCTCCATATGCTAGGTAACCAGATCTCCCATTTCATTCCAGAATGAGGGCCCACATTTTCCCTAGTCTTCCTATTACCGCTGACATACCTGTAGAAGCTGTTCTTGTTGCCCTTGACATCCTGGCCAGATCGAAATTTATCTGGGCTTTAGCTTTCCTAACCTGATCCTTGGCTGCTCGGACAATTTCTTGGTATTCCTCCCAAGCCCTCTAGGCTTCCTTTTTCTGTTTAAGTTTGTCCAGGAGCTCCTTGTTCACCCATGCAGGTCTCCTAGTGTTTTTGCCTGACTTCCTTTTTGTTGAGATCCATCTCTCCTGAGGTTGGAGGACGTGGTCCTTGAATAGCAGACAGCTTTTTTGGGCTCCTCTTTCCTCCAGGGCTTTATCCCAAGGTACTCTGCCAAGCAGATGCCTGAAGAGGCCAAAGTCTGCTGTCCTGAAGTAAAGGGTAGTGAGCTTGCTATGCACCCTCCTCACTGACCTAAGGGTCTTGAATTCCACCATTTCATGGTCACTGCAGCCAGGGCTGCCCTTGAGCTTCACATTCCCCACCAGCCCTTCCTTGTTGGTGAGAACAAGGTCCATCATGGCACCTCTCCTTGATGGCTTCTCTATCACTTGGAGAAGGAAGTTATCATTGAGGCATTCCAGGAACCACCACAACTTATGCCCTGCTGTGTTGTCTCTCCGACAGATATCAATGCGGTTGAAGTCCTGCACGAGGACCAGGGCTTATGAATGTGAGGCTCCTCCTATCTGTAGAGGGCCTCAACATCTTAGTCTTCCTGGTGAGGTTGTCCAGTCAATATATTATTTCCTATGTTAAAAAAAAGCAATCAACAAGATTAAAATTAATATTTTCAGCTGCTCCTCTCTGGCTACATCTATAATATTAGAATATTAATTTGAGGTACAAACTCTCATCATCCATACCATCTTCATTTTGAATCATGCACTGGACTGATTCTACTGTAAACTAGGCAATTCTGAAGTCTGTAAAAGCGTGTGGAAGGGTTTGACTTGGAGGTGATCTTGATTTTTTGTCTCTGAAACTAGAAAGGGTAAGGTAGAATTCAACCTACATGCTTTGGTGAAGCTACACGTCAACTTCCTTGGTATTTATGATGCTATTCAGCTTATGTGTCTCTTCATGCATAATTGGTGTAAATATGCAGTTCCACTCTTCTGATCTATGCTTTCGACAAATATCTAATTCAAATATGCATGAATGCATGCAAAGTTTTCATGTTTTTTCAAATGGATGGATACAAGACATGCATATGTAATCTGCTTTGTTTCTCCGTCCATATACATAACTGATATCCTACACTTTTTTCCTCCCCCTTTCCTAACAGGCTAACAGGGGTGGTCAAAATAGCCCGGAATTTTTAGGTTTGCCATATGAGCATTTTCTACATAGAGAATGGGATACAAATGCTCTAATCCTCATGGAGAAGCTTCACATTTTGCACTTGAATTCATATACACATTTTTCTTGCCCTCCTTCTCTACATCAGTGCACCCACACAAACATATAGTGTCGCAGAAAGATGTGTAACTGCCATCTGTGTAATGCATTTGTCATTCATTTTACTCACCAAAAAGATCATGGAAAGAGTACGAGTTGCCACTATTTATCCCATATCGTATCCCCTACTCAGGAAGATGGTGTTAGATCAGGGCACACATGCATGGATTCAGAGCTTCTGTTTCAGAGGGGAAGGCCAAGATACCTGTAAATGTCAGAGTCCTTTCTCCATATCCCAGACAGTATGTTTTGTAGTTCCTTCTGGCTTCGAACAGCAATAACTATTTGGCTTCTGTTGACTATGTTTGCTCGAGGGGTCTTTATAAATGCAGGTGTAGGAAAACCTAGAGAGGAAAGAATAGCTGCTGCTGTGGTAACTGCCCTAAACTTAATTTTTCTTCTAAACATACTTGAGAGTTTTCGTGAAGTCTGGTGCCTTTTATGGTGTAAACAAAACCAGGACTGAAGTAAAGGTCTCTTGTCCGTGTGGGTACCTGAGTATCCAAGTGGAGTGATGCCCATGTTGTGCAAAGTGCTTCACTCTTCAAGTCTAAATCTGGAAGAAGAAGAGGTGGCAGTACAAGGCAGACAAAGCACAAGACAGAATTCGATTGATTCTGCTAAATAAGGAGAATCCATGACTAATCAAAAAGTCAGGTACTGCTATAGTATCTTAGAGATTTGCTGGTTTCTTCACTATGTCAGAGGAGGCCTGGATTTTAACCCAATTTGCAACACTGGTGATTCAGTTAGCTGTTAGAGGTCTGCCAAGGCGTTTGCATGCAGTTAGAAGCTAGTTCATGCAAAGCATATTTTTCAAACACAAAGGAAAATTATTTTTTTAAAATGCAGTATAAGTCATTTCTAGTATGTATTTATTAAGCCTTTTGAAGTACAAACAATAGGAAACACGTTGAGAGAGTTATTAGAGACTATTAACAGAGGAAGAGGTACAAATGGTTTGTTGTGGAAAAAGAATAGAAGGAGTATAATGAAGTGCATGTAAACGCCAAACAGACGAACAGATAACGTAATATAATGCCAAGTTTTGAAGATTATGTCTGTATTCAAATTGTGAATTCTTTCTTCTTTTCTTTTTCCTTTTTTTTTCTTTTTTTCTTTTAATTGATTTCTGCGTTTGTAATGCTAATCTTTAGGAAAATATACTGACAATTACCTGGTCTCATTTCAAACCTAGTCTGTAAGCAACTGCAGCTTCAAATGCATATATAAGGCTAAATGAATTGTCTGTGAATCAACAAATAATGTGCTTTATAAAACAAAAAAACAAAACAAAACAAAACAAAAATTAAAAAAAAAATAAAAAAACAACAACAACAAAGCAAGGTGATAAAATGATGGTACTCTGTCAGATGTGTTGTAGCAAAAGCCACCAACAGGGAAAAATATGAGCAAGGTATATTCTCATTCTCCTTTCTCTGGTATAGGGAGTTGTGGGAGAGGTTCAATATGACCATATGAAGCAGGTGTTGCTGTTGGATCTCAGGCAAAGAGATCACTGCTCGTCCAGTGAGAAAAAATGGAGGATGTGGAGGCTGGGACCAAGCAAAACAACAGATCCTCAGATGTTCGGATACTTAAAAGAATCCTTCATACGAATGTTTCTTAGCTTCAAGTTTCATTTCACCAGGAAGAAGGGGCACGCGCATGTTAAGTTGTGTTGTTTCACAAGTTTGTTCTGCAGAAACACCTGCATTCCTTGCTGTAGCTCATAAAGGATTAAAGCTGTAAGCCAAATTAGACTGTTACCTACTAAACTGGTCTTGAGGCCTCTGGCAGCTTGGTTCATTGTCTCGTTTCCTGAGAAATGACAGAAGAGGAGCCCTGCCTGTGAGGTTGCACTGGGGAGACCAAAGAAAGCATCTGCAAAGTTGTTCAGTTGCAACGTCCAAATGCTTCTTCCCGTAGCGTGTGCTGCTGTGTGGGTGTCACCAAGGCTTTTCACCAAGCTGTGGTGAACAGTCTGTGCTTTGATGGTATGTCAGTTGGACAAAGACAGAGACATGGTGCTCCCAGAAACAGTGTGCCATAAGATGCAATGAACGGTAAGTGCCCAGAAAGGGCAGAGCTGAAGAAAAGGTAGTACATTGTTAGAAATGCACCAGAATGGCAAAAGTGAGACCTTTTATGTCCAGTGTTTCTCCAACATGATAGTTACATGCATTCTTTAAAAAATACTAATTTCCTAGTTTATTCGTCAGTTGCAGTGACTAGAGGTTTAAGACTAGAGGATTAAAAAGCTTAGTTGCAAGATGTTTATACACAATCCAACAAGTTGCATTTAATTAAGGTGAAAGTTAGATTTTCAGTGAGAACCTACAGTAAGTGAAGATATCAATACTTCGGGGCTCAGTGGAATATACTTCTCTAAATATTAATGTTTTTTAAAAGGCATCACAAACCACAAAACACACCATTTTCAGATATTCAAAACCACATTTCTGCGTTTAGTTCTCTACACAAACACCCTGTTCTTGTGGTAAATGATTCCTTCCACTACACTAATAATGAGCTTTCTGCTGTTGGGACAGTTTGAACTAATAACCTTCCTACTGTGGCAAACGCAATCATCATTAGTAGGGATTTTTAGCTACATAGATAGGCCTGAGTAAAGGTCCTGAGAAGCTGTTGGCAGCCTTGTGCTGGCACAAGATCAGAGTATCTGGCACAGGCATTGGTAAGATCGAGCTTATAACAGAATCATGATTGTGGATAAGGCCTTAAAGCCCTGAGAAACAAGTAAGAAAAATATTTTTTAACAGCTAAAACTCAATGTATTAGGATTATCTAGAAATACGAAACACCGTATCCAGTTCTGATACGTGGCAAAGTAAATATGAATTGGCATTAGATTAAACAAACCGCATTTTTGAAGGTGTCTTCTTAGGTTTCTCCATGTGCGAGGAGGGGGCAGCAAGGGTGTGAAGTAATATGGAGACAGAGATGTGCCAATGTATTTAAGTACAAATGTACTCTTGTTGAAAGAGAGAGAGAGGAATGTCTTGATTAAAAATTCTTATTACTTTCCTCTCCTTCTTAGGCAGGTCAACTTTTTAATCATCAGTTCGATTATTCATTATGAACAGTCTAATGAGGCCAGAATCTGGTCCTGTAAGATTAATTTTTGCAGATAGGAAAACTGCGTTGTCAGTGTTGTTTGATTTATTAAAAAATATGACTGAATGGGCTGTAATTTATAAGGAGAACTATAATCATAAAAAGAAAATAGTTAATTTCAGCTTCTGCTTTTTCTGGCATGAAATAAGAAACATCTGCAGGAGTCATTAGCTCAAAGCTGAACAATACATTAGCCTAAATCAGCAACAAAAGTACACAGTGGATTAACTTTGTCCTCACCTAGTGGTGTAATTGGGATCAGTCTTAGTTATATTAAAACAACAGGACCTGACCAATGTCGCATAAACAAATTAATTAAATGTATTAATCTGAATGCAAGTTCTGGATACTTCCAAAACATCAGTACATTCATCATTTGCCCTCTCAGGGTGGAAGAAGTGACCTGAGCACTTTCAAAGACTCAGTAATCCAAAATTAAATAGATTAATTTTGTTTCAAGTATTGCAACTGAATATATGAATGCCCAAAGACCATGAAATAAAAAGTTTCCTAAAATAAGGAACGTGAATATTAAACTAGCAGGCTATGAATCTTGATTCTTTTTAGAATTGGGTTGTGTTCAGCATTTCTTTCATGCATCTTACAGTCAAATACAGAAAGAATTAAATTACACAGTTCTTGCCCGGCCTTGCTGAAATCAAACTGATAGCAATACTTTTAGAGAAATATACAACCCTTGTTTAGGAAAATAAATATTAAAAATACAACAATCTAGTTAATCAGAATTGAATTAAAGGGCATATCTTTTATGTAATTTAATTTGCCACTGAATTTAATTTCATACTCTGTCTGTAGCAAACAGTATTGTATACGTGTTTCTCATGAGCTGTGTTCATTTAAAAATGGTCCATAGTACCTCCACTGTTCTTTGACTTGGCAGCCCTAAATCTCAGCCCTTTTTGTTGCCTACCATTTGCCCTTCTTTGCAAATTTTCTTGTCTACTTCAGCTCTATAGGGGTGATTGTCTGGTGAGACATGTGATGTTATTGAATTCCCTTGATCTGCCCAAGAAGAAAGCTACATGTTCTGTGCTGATGTCACTTAGCTTGGTGGGACAGGTCTCCTCAGAACCCGACAAGTCTACTGCTTGAGTGGAAGATGAGGTGGGACTTGCAGGTGTAATTTAACAAATCTTTTTTTTTTTTTTGTGCCTTTGCGGTCTTCACTACCATATATGGATAGGAAGGAAACAATTTAGCTTTATAAATACAGGATTTTTTTCATGTAATTACCCAGCATGTGGTACATGAAACACAGTGGCAACGGTCTGTCTGGCAAGAATCGGAGCAGAAAAGAGAATGTGATTAATAGAAAACCAGAGTGCAGTTCAGTGGAACATAACAGCAATGGCCTACCTGGTGAGAACAAAGTGATGACGGGAGCGTGATTAAAAGGAATCAAAATGGTCTAGATGAGTAGTAGCACAAGAGAAGGGGAGGGAACTGCTTCCACAGTTCAAGCGAAACTTCAGGGAAGTTAAGTTTTGCTGATTAGTAGGTGACATGTAATTGGTAGGACTACATAATCAGTAAGACTACACATTTCCACTCTTTCAATACAGAAAGTATTGAAGAACCTGGAGAAAGATTCTCAAACCCTTTTTCAGGGCAAAATGGTGACAGAGGATCTGAGAATACAGGTGTCATGTTTCAGGGAAAGTAGAAAAATATGCTCAGTTTATGGGATTGTATGGTAAAGAAAATCATTCCATGCTATTTGTGTAACTACACTTACAAACGAAACAGTGCATTTAGTAACTGATGATTTAAGCATTTTTCAAAGACCTGGGGCACATTCATAGCACTTTTTTTTTCTAAAGATTTTTTTTTTTTTAAATATATGTGAATATATTCAGGGTCCATTATTCTCAAGCATGCAATTTGAATGGTTTTCAAGTTTTCCTTGAATAGGATTTCTGATTGGCTATAAGGATTCATCAACTTTAGGACCCGAGGAGAGCATTAGGAAATACAGTATTAGGAAATCCTGTAAATCACAGTGTGTCATAGCACCCAAATATTACTGCATGAAGTCCAAGGAGTCAGACTAAAGCTTTGCATTTCTCAGGAAGCTTGCAAATGTGCTGTACACAGAAAGAAGAGGGGATTTTAGAATAGGGAATTTGATGAGGTGAGAGAAGTCTAGCTGATCTAGTTGGCAGTCTCTGATCTAAATGTAGCTGGAATATGCTAATGTTTTAATTATGTATATTTCAGAGGACTTTTTTTTTCCTGACCATTTACCTCACTACCACTGTGGTACAATATACAGTTACGCCTTCATCTAGAAACATCACTTCATATTTTGAGGTGAACGTCTCCAATTTACTGAACTTTGCTATCTCTGTCAGCACAATGTGTTTAAAAAGAAAACAAAAAGGTTTTCAGCATAAGAATTATTTTTTATATGTAAATAGTGCTCAGGTGCTTCTCTATGTTTCCATCACCTGAGTAACAGAACTCTCTAACCCTCATTTCTGATTATTTTTAGTGTTTCTTGTTCTAGTAACATTTCGGAGGTGTTAATTTCCTCTTTCTTTGGTATTTCCAAGTCTTTGCTGAAATGTAGATGCAAGAAGTGGATACCTTAATCCTAATCTCTTTTAGCAGTCTTATAAGAAGCAAACTAATTTTATGAGTTTTTTAAAGATTTATTGTGTCTGTATATCCAGGAACCTCATTTACTGTAATATTTACTCCTAATATTACAATAGATAGTGTGAGATGATGGAAAACGGACTGTATGGCACACAGCAAAATAATTCTTTGATCAGTGGGCAGATATAGATTGCTGGTGAGAAAGCCACAGAGCAAGAAAAGATATTAATCTGGCATGTAGTCATACAGCAGAATCATTGTCATGTAGGCAACTGGGTATTGCCAGCTCTACCTAGGGCTCTGCGGAGTACAAAATCAACAGTGGTCCCAACTTGAAAGAGGAGGAGAGTGCGGGTGTGTGCATTTCAAGAAGGTGTAAGGTTGTGTAGTTCAGTGTGATGAGCACCCAGAGAGAAGTGGAATACAGAAGTAAAGTTTCCCATAAATATTCCAGTAGTAATGTTGATGAATGAACGGATGAGCAGTATGAATCCCTATGGTATTTTGAAATACACCATAACTGATCAGCAGCTTAGTGTCAGGGATAAACTCAGTGTTCTGCTCTTACCCAAAACAACTGCACTGGTTGCTTAAAAACAAATATTAGTACTTGCTGTCATCCAATATAGAGAGCCCCAAACAAAAGTGGATGAGTAATGTTAAGTTGTTCTGTATTATTCTGACCATCTTCAACACATTTTTGGAAGTTGTCTCTTAACATGGACTCTTTGTGGGTCCAGATGTATCTTTGCTGAATGTAACACCAGGTGCAACTGGCATTATGGTGATGGCATTCTTACTGAAAAGATAAAGGAAAAAGCAACCTATAATAATAATATGAGGTAGTTGCAACCTGTAAATATCATTGTATTGCACGGTGGCAGCAGATAACAGGCTCACACTCGCAAGAGGTGATGCAGACCACAGGACGCGTATGGGATATCCTTTCGAAAGGCTTATGGGAACCTCACTCATCCTCTGTGTTGGTATAGGAGAGACAGAAGAAGTTTGATATATGAACAACCTAAATAATTATTGTCACTAGCATCATAGGTTGGAAACAAGTCCCCAGACCACAGTAGCAATCCCAATGATTTCGGACACTTATTCATGGAATATCAGACTTGACAATGTACACAACACACAGAAAAAATGAAAAAAGGAAGTTTATATCAAGTAAAAAACTCTAATTGATTTGCAAGATTTTCATCGGGAGTTTTTTTGAAAAATAATTTGGAATTTTATTTTTTTTTAAAAGTACAATATCCCTCCTGTCACTATGCAGTACAGAACAAATACAGAAAATGGACAAGAAATACCCTTTAAAGGCTTCAAGGTGACTAAGAAAGGCAAAAGGACTTATAGATGATGAAGGGCATGAAACATGGATAGAAAACCTTTTGGTTTGCTTGTTTACAGTTTACTGGTTCATTTTTCATGGATAATATGGATTTACCATTAACTTCTTTCCTCTTTAACGTTACTAGGAAACAAAAAACATCTGCCATTCCTTAGTTTTTACCAAGTCCCTCAATCCACCAAAGTGACGGTAACTGTTTAAGTTGCCTGATAAATCAGGTATAAGACTATATAAAATCTGAAGGAAAAGAAATCTCGTTAAATTGAGCTGTCCTCTCTCCTGAGGAGCACAGAAGCTTCTGACAGTATAAAAAAAAAAAATGGGAAAAAAAAAAAGAACCCTCTGCTATGACCTGATTGACCGCCTTGATGCATAGTAGCCAACTGCAGACCTGCAACTACTGACCTTCCCCAGACTTGTCAGTGCACGGAGTGCAGGTTGATGATTTTTACACTATATGTTTTGGAAAACAGCTAGAACCTCCTTAAGCTTCTCGCTCATCGAGGTGTGCATTTGTCGTGGCAAAATGGTAGCAAAATTTACATGATCACTTTCTGTTGGGAAAGCTTCACCTAATTATAGAGGAATTAATTATCCTGGAGTTGTAAACTTAGATTTTGTTCTGGCTAGACTAAACTCCAGTGTGAATTTCACTGAAGTTTCTCTGCATTATATAGGTCTGAATTGTCCCTTAGTCGTGTGAGGGGCCACTTAAAAAATTCTCAAACTGCAAGATAGTACAAAAGCAAAAGAAACACAGCCAGTGGAAGGTAATATAAATGTGTATTTGATTGATTTATTCCAGGTCACCAGGAGACAATAAATTCAGTCACTTTTACATTTATAAAGTGGATGTCATGTAAAGACCTTTGTGTGGTGCAAAGAAACAATAAGAAGATATGTAAGTGAAGGGAATTCAGTCAAATATCGGCTGTTTCACTTTAGTCATTGACTGCAGATACCAATCAAACATTTTGCTTTATCATCCAAGAGTAGGAGGGCATGTGTGTACAAATATATGTGTGTCTGTATTCATTTTACATATATACTGTGTCATTTTGTGCTTTTCATTCAGAGTCACAGCTAAAATTCACTAGGTTAAACCATAGAATATTTATGAAGTAGAAGAATTTGCTCACCAGATGAATATTTCATGACTACTATTTTTTATGTCTATTTCTTGAATATATCTTGTATTTAGTCATAATAATCTTTGATATAGAAAGCTCTTGCAGAATGCTGTACATAGTAATTAACATAGACTTTAAAATAAGTGGTTTAATTTAAAATTTAATTTTCTAGCAAATTTCCTGAAGGGGATTATTTCCCGTTCAGTGAAGTCATCATAAAATTCCTAGTGAAAAATAAAAGGTTGTGGGGGGAAAAAAATTAATTTTGTTTGAGAAAATATTGTGGGATAAATTTTTGTCCTTCAGATCACTCAATGGAGTTATTTCAAGTTTACTTTGTTAGTAGATACTGTTATTAGATACTATTTTGTGTTAACATTAATAATGTTGTATAAAGTTAAGCAATTGAAAATGCAATAAAAATGCATCTGTTAGCATTATAGGCATTTAGATTGCCCGACTTTAAACCTGAACTTTTTTTGCATGAATATTAACTGGAAAATGCCATGGGGGCCATGCAAATAATTCATGAATGCGAGTTAAATTCAGAAGAATTTTTTTACTTTAAAAACTAACTCATATATCTTTGACCTAAAAACTAACAGAAAAAGGTTTAAGCTAAGAACTTGGGAAAGTATTCATGACAATATATTAATGAATTTTGGTTTTATTTTTGTGCAACAATTTCTGTAGATGTCTATTTTTGAAATTTTTAAAAAATATTCCAAGTGTTTTAAGGTTGTTGCATTTTTATTTTTTCTCTAAAAAGGGTCAAAATTAAGGTGAGGTATTTCACTACAATCATGAAAGTTTCAGGTTGACTCAAATGTATATATTTTTTGCATTAGGTGTGGGGAAAAAACAAAATAAAACAAAACAAAACAAAACAAAACACAACACCCCACAATAAACAACAAAAGATTCTTCAGATTCTGTCCTGAAGAAAGCAATTAGTGATGGAGGAGACAAGGTAGTCATTTCTTTTTCCTTAGTACACCTAACTGTAATGAAAATCAATGGCATTCCAGTCAAGGTTTTCTCAGTAGTTCCTCCAAGTTAAATATGTGAGTATCTGTCTGTCATTTTCCCAGATCTCTAGGAGCATACATTTAGAGCACTTAAATGTATTTACCTTGAACATTAGAGATGAAGACTGTAGAAGCAGTAGGGATTTTTCCATCACTGTCGTCGTAATTAGTCCTTTAAATGTAATGTATTTCAATAATGATAGTATGACAGTCAACATGCCATAAAATGCATAGTAGATCACTATGTAAAGAGATTGAAAGGTGGCAAATACTTAAGGAGTAAAGTTGAGTAACTGTAGAAATATATTGTTTCCCTCACATTGCACAGCCCTTCTGTTAATTGTTCTTTAAACACAACGTGATTCACAGAATCACAGCAGGGTTGAGGTTCAAAGGGACCTCTGGAGGTCCTCTGGTCCAACCTGTCCTGTTCAAGTAGGACCACCTACGGCTGCTTGCCCAGGACCATATGAAGATGGCTTTTGGATATCTCCAAGGAGGAGACTCCACAGCCTCTGTGGTCCTGTAACTAAGATATAAAATTCCTACACATTGTCCAGTGTCTGGAGTCCAGAATGGTGAGCACTTTGAGAGCCCAAATGAAAGTGACATACCAGCAGATAAGAGATTATGGGTCTTGAGCTCAGTGGCTCACAGCACCATACAGCTTTCTTTGTGTATCCTGAATTTCTGTATGCCTTTTTAGGAAGAACACAAGGCATTAGTGAATCCAGAAGCAAGAATCTTAAGTACTGATTTAAATTATTCTGACCTGAATGGACCAAGTAAAAAGCATTTGCAACATCTCAAGTGCTGAGGAGAAGAGATTATATGAATAGTAATCCTTGTTTTTGGATGGGCTGCAATGGTGTGCAGTGGAGATGTGTGTGTACAAGTGCTCTAGACTCCATCAAACATCAGTTGGAAAGGGGTAACGCAAGGAGAGGTTTTGCCATCTGTTTGCAACACAGAAGAGAGAAAATCAACAGGAATGGAGGAGATATTTAACGCAGCTCACCAGACCCCAACAGCTCTTACTTCTCACGCCAGGAGGTGCTGGTTGGGATTGCTTTTGAAATGCAGCCACTGGAGAGGGTGCTATGCATCCTCGGAAAATGCAGAACTCTACTTCTGATGGAAAGTGCACGGAAAATGAATAAATCTGCTCTGAGGAACGTATGGAAAAGTAGGTGTGGTGGATTCCAGAAAATCCACATGCTTATGATGAAAAAAACTCTTTAAAAAAAAAAAAAAGCTCAAAAATCAATAAGCCTGACTCCTACACTAATGAAAATTGAGAGGAGTGGAGGAGCACCAGAGTGCTGACTGACAGTTGCTGTGAAAATGCTTCCTACAGGGGTGAAGTCAGAGAGGCTGATAAACTTTTGACTTCCATTGGCTTTATTCATTAAGATAAAAGAAAAATCAATGTAAATTATGTTCACTTGTTCATGAGAAAAAGCCTTGAGTACTCAAGCTTTAATTATTTTCTGAAAAATTAACAATAACATATAGGTGACAAGGGGAAAAATTTCTGAGAAGAATAAAGAAACCTCACACCAGGTGTATTTTTTTACCTCGTATCACTGGCTTCTCTCTTGCCTTGTTTCACTGAGTGTAAAAAAGCCATGTTAGTGTCAGCAAGAGAGAAAAAACATCGGGTTTACACTTATATGTAATAAGCATGTTTCTTTTTTGGTGTTTCGGTTCGTTGAATACAGTTGTCAACAAAGAACTTTGAGTGCTCACTAAAACCAGTCTTGGGCACAGCAATTTGTTCAAAGTGCTCCAGGTTCAAAGTTTCTCTGTCACTCGTATTTCAGGGCAGAACAATGTGCTGGGTTTGGATTGGTCCGGGTTCAATACGCCCTCTGCAGGTATCCTTAGACAAATTGATATTTCCTATGAGTCATTGTTGGTGTTTTTAACATATACATATGGCAATAAAGCCTTTGAGATCTAGGTGAGGGCAGTGTTTTATTGAAGCTGCGTGTTATTGACACCGTTTCGCCACAGTGTCATCATCTGTGTACACATCATACATATTTTTCAACATGTATTTTTCAATATTAAGCAATAGGGGACTCAAATATATTTAGGTATTTGTTCCGGTTGTACTGAAGTTAAATATAAAGCCAATATTAGCTACAAAGGTAATAGGATCTTTTTTTGTTTCTGCCCAATCAGAAAACTTAGAAGTGAATACTGGTATGTCAATCATTCCTTAAGCAGCATGTTCCAGTGTCCAAAATTTACCTGGGCAATCAAAATATTGTTGTATTCGTTTAAATATATCTGCTTTGCCTTTCTTGCACCGCGACTCAAGTCTTCTCCTTTCTATAGCCATATTCGTGCCATGTAGCTTTATGGTGAGGTATTTCCTGTTCCTCATTCCTGAAGTTACTAAAAAACGAATTAAAACACACACTGCACCAAAGCGATATATCTCCCTGCATGGGACTCCCCTAATGCCACATCCTTCATTTTAGCTGCCATCTGCTCCTTTGTATTCTCCTCTTGGCACGTTATGCAACTTACAGCTCAGATTTTCAGCGATGAAGACTGTGTTTCATGGAAATTATCTCAGTAAAGTGGTATGCTGGCCCTCAGTCATGCTGAAAAGAGTACTATAGACTTGGATTTAAAAAAAAAAAGAAAGTCAATTCTTCTGTAGAGCCTATGAACCAAGGAAGGCATTCGAACCGAGAACTGTATGCCCTTGGTCCTATGAAGTTGTGTTTAATATGTATTTTCTATGAAACAGTGACTATTGAATGCTTTTCATTTCATCCTGCTGCAATCTAAAGACTTTTCATATGATAATAATAAATTTTTGTCTGTTTGTTGGTTTATACACCTTCATTCCCCAGAAAGGATGGCAGTACAATCTTTGTAACTGGCATAGTAGAAAATTTGCCAAAAACCACAAAGCATTTAGGAAAGCACTGAAAATGGCAGGATGCGTATTTGTCCTGCAATTTTAAGGTTTAGAAGTTGTTGGGTTTTCCTGTGTGTTTGTTGAACTTCCTAGTATGTATTTCAGTGAGGCAAGCTGGTCACTGTGGGCATAGTTTGTAGACAGCACTGGTGGTTGAGGTTAGTGTGGGGTGAGAAGTGGCACAATAGTGTCACAGAAAGTTCACGCAGTAAAATTGGTATCAGTTATTATAGGACCATGTAGAGTTGGGGTTTGTTTATCTTCACTGCCATTTTCTGCTCTGTGTTGAGCACTGTTTATTTTCTTTTGAATCTTTCCTCGTTCTATTGGATGTTGAATATTGAATATTGTCAAGTAGTATGGTAGTAATTCTACCTTCATATTTCTGGTGGAAGATTTGGTGATAGTCAGACCCTGTTCAGCCTTTACTTATCTCAGTCCCACTTTGTTTCAGCCTGAACTTTGTAGCTTTGAGAAACTCTTGCGCTGGTCCCTTGCACAGAGAGCAAGTGCCAGGAGTTTCCCAGCTTTGGGTAAAGAGTTCTCAAAAGCAGATCAAACTGCCCTCTCAGCCAGCCTTTGTCATCTGCGGGTTGAGATGCAACACGTTTTCATAATGCAAAGGAGTGGTGTATCTGGCACGGCATCCACCTTTGACTTGGCCTGGATCGGGTACTTGGGCACTCATCTGCAGTGAGAGAGCTAATCCAGCCCCCTGTACAAGTCCAAAACCAGACTCAAACACACTGAGCACCTGCGTGGGCTTTTATTTTATTCCCATAATGGAGAATATCCATAAAATAAACATCATTATCATCATCATTATTACTTTGCAGTGCGATATATGATGTTACTTCAAAATTCTCCTTTCACATAAGAATAGCTGGTCAAATTTCCCTTAAAACACACAAAAAAATCAAGTGAAAAATCTTCAGACAAGTGACTGAAAACATGAATTTTTTTGGCTTGGAAAGCAAAACTTTCTCTATGTAGCTGTGGGGATATACTGGATACGTTTTTCCGTTAATAAGTGTAACAGGCACTAGCAGGTACCTACTTAACCATAACTATATTTTACAGCTTTTTTTAGTATTTAATTTTAAGATTATGCATTTGGATGTTGAGGAATGCTCTTTGAAATTTAAAGAAGCAAAGACTACTGTACACTGATTTATGGTCTTAGTTGCTTAGCCATTTCAGTATACTTGGTTTTGTACATAAAAGTGCTAGGATATTTTGTGATTACATTCTTTGCTTTTTTGGAATATACACATCTTCTCAAAACTGCATACGGCAGCCTGTGTGTGTGTGTGTGTGTGTGTGTGTGTGTGTGTGTAAAATTGTGTTATATTTCAAGTCATGACAGACTACTCGTGGTTTCAGAATTACAGCTTTAAGTACTGCTGTGCCTTTGGCAGCACTTGAAGCCTTGGCAAGAGCTGCAGCTGACTAAAAACTGAATAATTGTTTTAAAACTGAATCTTTTTACGCTGTTTTCCTTAAGAAGAATATCCTGCCAAATAATAGGCTCAGAGGGCACTCCATTGACTGCCTTGTTCTACAGAGTTGTAAATGTGAAGGCAGTAACCACAAAAATCATTATCTAATCTTGTGTTCTGCAAAATACAGAACTTCACCTAAATAAATCTTTTACTTCACATTGAAACATGTTCTCATTCAGCACCAGGTTCTGGTGCTTAGAAAAAAAAGGAAGACTAGTGAGAATGAATTAGCCACCTTTTATTGGCATTTCTAACACTGTCATTTTAAGAGACTAGTATTCTGGATATTAATGATACCTGAAGTTTTGCTCAGTTACCCACTTTGTCTTAGAAATATATTTCTTTAAATAAAATAATGAAGAAAAGAAAGAGTAAGTTTTTCATAGGCTTTAAGTTTCTGACTGGATGTGAACCTATGAAGAGTGATAGGTTTCCTCTATTATGTGCCACAGGCATTTCTAGGATTTCTTAATTAATGACTTTGTTTTCCATTTAACTTCTGTCATCCAAGCAGAGTTTTACCAGTTCATGGTGAGTTATCTCTGACATGCACTACTGAGTTGCCTTGTGTCTTCCTTCGTGTTTTATTTTGTTGTTTTTTTAAGAATAGCTGCAAATACAACTTAACCAGCTGAAACTAGAAGGTGAAGGATGTACTGGTGTCCCAGGACTACATTTACAATTAACACACAGTAAGAGAACAAATCCAATCTCACTGTAAAACTGTGAGATAAAAACCTCCCACTCACACTAACAGATGTATGTGTGATAGACTGGCATAAATGGTGTAACCAGGGGTGACAATTTATATCAGTTGTTACAGTGGCAGCCAGTTGAGTTGGTTGAATTAGTTTCTATGAGCTGGTCAGATAGCACTGATCATCTGAGCTGTGGCTTGGAGATGTCTTTAGCATATTTAACCTCACAGCGTGGGACAGAGCGAGGTTGGGTGCAAGGGGGACTTTGGTGGAAACCTAGCTCGACAATGGGTTCCTTCGTCAGTCATGCCAATACCTCCCACAGGGCCATGTTGAGATCCAAAGAAGATTGAGCCAGTTTATGGAAAATCAAACTGAAGTCTGTTGAATGGGGAGCAGGTGAAGAGACAGACTCCTTAAGCGTATATTTTCAATGAAACATCTGTAGCATTAAAATCACATTCTTAATGACCAACACTGAGCTTTTGTGAAGTCTGTCAGTCAGTCTTCATATTGTGTAGGTCGTTTGAGATCCTGAGATTTGATGCTGAGCAGAATATAATTTGTTTTGGATATTGCATTCAGAAAAATGTTATTTGCTCTTGGGTCCTACTGTTCACAGGTGGTTCATTTGGATGATACTGTAGAGCTCTTGCATAGCCTTTTCCGTAGAGGTAATGTCATATATCTAAATCTATTCTTTTATATATGAGTCTTACATTTTATTTTAATGTTAAAGGCAAAGACATTCCACATCAATATAAAATTAACTGAAGACTTAATATAAACACAAAACTAATGTAATGTGTCATCATATATAATGTAGTATAACACACTGTTACACTGGATCTGCCTCCCTCAAGCTACTTATGCTTCAAAGTTCAGATTTTTCCCAGACCTGTCAAGGCTTCTACCATTGTGACAGAAATAGTCAGAAGCACGGCATAGGTTTTCAGATGCTATCCAAACATTGCCTTCTTACATTATCTCTCTTAAGCTAATATATGTTGGACAATATGTATCTTCGTATATGCTTTCCGAATCTGCCCATGTCTTCCTGTTCTTTTTTTCTCACTGATGTCATGCAGTATTAGTCACCTCTAAGGAAAACATAATTAAGTTTTCCCAAGTGAACATCAGATTTTCTCTAAGATAAAAACTAATGTTTCTGCTGCCATATGTCTTATTATATTTTGTCAATGATGCATTAAAAGGGGAAGAAAAATGTTCTTGAAAATGCTTCAAAGCTGCAGAAGAGTTTACAGTGTAAGACCGTGCAATGCTGTTATCAGATCACGACTTGGGGATGTCCGTGACTGTTTTGGGGAGTTTTCTGTCAAAAACCTGGTGCCTCTATACGGGTGTCACCGCTCTGGAGTCAGAAGGAAAAGCCAGGCTGACGGTGATCCACCACTCAGCGTAGTGAGTCACCAGCTTGTGCCAGCTCAGTTGAGCAAGGCAATTCCAGCTTACTCACTCTCCCCGCCTCTGAAATAAGTAAGGAAAGTAAATTACGGGTAATTACTATGGCGATGAGTCACTGTATAAACAGCTTTTTAAAATAACTTGAAGTTTTAAATCACTGCTGATGGAAAAAAATAGTGGTGTTGTGTAGGAAATTTTTGGTGTGTAATTTAGTGCATTTACTTAAGGAGTGTAAAGCAGAGTGCTGACATTGCATTTGACACTGTATCATAAAGCAAAAATAGTGTATTCTTTGAGTATTCAATAGCCTATTGAAGACAATTTTTTCAAACATGGTTTATCAAGGTATGGAGAGTAAAAGAAATCCTGGTACATATAGCAAGAGATTATGTTCATTTGATTTTTTAAAAAAGTGTGCATGAAGTACAAACAAGTCCGTAACTGCATTGTCATTTCTATTTTTAATATGCATCTTTAATTTCTGTCTGGGGTTAAGAAATACAGTATTAACAAGTAGAAGTAGGTCTTTTGCATTTTACAAAAGCAATTCTCACTAACTGTAGTATAACTCAGACAAGAAATGAACATAGTCTGTTCCTGAAAGAGCCTAAACCAGCAATCAAATAGTCAAAAGTAATTAAATAAACAGAAAAGTAACGTTATTGGCATAGCTGTCCTGGCACCTGAATGATTTATTTCAGCTGAGATTCAGCTACCCTTTTTTATTTAGATGTGTACCTAAGCACATAGTCCCACTGAAACAACCATCAGGGTAATAACAAATCCAGTTTTGAATTGCTAATGCTGGTATTCATCCAATAATTAAGTCTAAGAATATTATTCAAATAGCAGTCTGAAAAAACTTGTTACTGAAATGAATAATCTTTGTATAATTGGACAATTCTGTTTAACCAATTTAAATGCACAGACACTAGTACTTTTAATTATTTGTTGCTCAAGGAGCTGTTGAGCTGGCAGCTTGTATAAATTTTGGGCATTAGAAAAACTTAATAACAGAACTTCTAACTAACTTTCATGTTCTGTTCTGTTTGTGCAATCTGCTCTGCCACTGGTACCTTGAAAAATTGCAGCATGCTTGTAATTAGATTGTAGTTTGTTTGTTTACTTCTGATTCTATTGTTCTTAAGTTTTAAATACGCAGTTTCTTCTTTGTGGAATCAGCTGTCATATTGTTATTGAACTACTGATCTATCTGATTAGTTCAATTTAAAAACAATAGGGTGGTATTTTCCCTTCTTTCTTTCATTGTCTTGAAATCCTCTACTTTCACAAACACATTTTACTTGAATTCAGTAATTATGCAGTAAAACAATATGTTATTGTAAAATTTAAAAGCTTGATATGATCATTACATATATACATACCTGAAAAAGGGTTAATCTATTTTCAAAATACACATTTAGACACTAAATGAGGAGTTACAAAAGGGATAGGTTAGCCTGTTAAGTACCCTGTTTAGGCCATTTTAGCTTATTCGTTTCATAACGTACTGTTCTTGTAATGTAGCCTTCTTAAGTGTTTATCTGAACACCAAGCTATATAAATAAAAATCACTTGTTAACCTCAGGAAACTTGAGTTAGAGACAAGATGGTTGTCTGGTGCTTCAGACAGTAATTCATTATTGTCTATCGATAGGATTTGACAGCCCCCAAAAGGACACCATGCCACTCTGCAATTAGAAATAACTGATGTGTCCAGCGTTAATTGTCACATAGAGTCGCATATAGAATATTGTACTGAATTAGCCAAGGTTTATAGTTGGTCTCAAATGCAGTTGGTGTCTGTTGACAAGGTCTTTGCTATGTCTGATGAAGTTTCACTAAATAGAGGGAAGATCTTCCTGCTCCATTCCTAATTTCTCCCAGCATAGTACATGGAGTGATATTGAAGGCAAAGTCAGTTTACCAAG
This sequence comes from Rissa tridactyla, assembly GCF_028500815.1. Lineage (NCBI taxonomy): Eukaryota > Metazoa > Chordata > Aves > Charadriiformes > Laridae > Rissa > Rissa tridactyla. Next base: position 7,616,821 of record NC_071497.1, read on the forward strand.
CATGGCATTGATCTTTGAGAAAATGTTTGTAATCTTTATCCATGCCACATGCAAGCTCTGAAGCCACCAGGGTGGATCAATGTTTGCCGTGGCTGTAGGAGCATTGTTTGTATGGAACTGATTCTGCAAGAAGTCAAACAGAAGGAGCTTCTGTTTCAACTGGTAGGAGACTCCTTAAAAGAGAAAAAATAAAAGTGTGGATACCTGTGTTTAGTATCTTAAGGGCGTCTCTATATCACATTTATGGAGTGTCGTCTCAGACTTCTAGGTGCTTTTAGAGTATCCCAGTGAGAAACACTTGATTGCTGCCTTTTCTGTCATTGAAAACTTTGCAAGACTGTGAGAAGACTGTTTTTATGATGCATGTGTGTATAAAACATACTGACTGCAAGGAGAGAAAGAACTAGGTCACTGATGTACTTTTAAAATTCGGTTTTATTGTGAATATGTCTGTTTCTTTCCTTTGAATGTAGGGGTAATAGACAGCCTGCAGTCAAAGGTGCTTTCTGATGGTAACTTCAGGCAATTTAATGGTTATCTATCACCAAAAAGGAGAAGCTCTAGCATGACAATATGGATTTTTATTGCTTTCCTCAGGCAATAAACATTTGGAATGGAGAGTCCAATGGGCAGCTTCCCCCCCATCCCCAATACTACCAAAAAAACCCAAAAACAAACCCCCAAACTGCCATTATTACTCCTTAACTACTGAATTTCAAGATCATTAATTCATTACTGCCAGGGCCAAGTTGGGAAGACACTGAAGGGAATAGAAGGGGTGGAGGATGGAGAGATGAGAAATAGGTGTGGACTATGCCTCTCATTAACTGCTAACCATCAGCTTGCTTAGCTGTGTCATCGGACAACAGCCTTCATTAGCTAAACAAATAACTGGGTCCCGCAGTTCATTTTTTAGAAGGCTTTACCTTAAGAACAGGTCCTTTTTAGTACTGGAACAGCTGTCTCTGGCAGTGAATTTGACTGCAGAGAATTTGACTGAAACTCTTCTGTTGAGCATTGCTGTTGCAGTATTGGGTCGATCCTATTAGCTAAATTAGAGGGAAAGGTTAAGAGTGTAATGTTATAAATGTAAGCTAAGATCCTAACTTATTTTAGCTTAGTTTTCCACTAAGATGAAACATCTGTTACTCAAGTGGATCAACCTATTTAGAATAAAGTTTTTCATGATGTCTTATTGCTTGTATATTAAGGAAATGTAAATAATATAACAACTAGTACTATATGGATTTCTTCATCCGTATTTTCCTCTCTTCTCTTCTCTTCTCTTCCTTTCTCCTTTCCCTTCCCCATCCCTGCCTCCCCCCTTCCCCCACCACCTTTTTGCACAGCCTCATTTGAAGAGGAACCAACTTCAGCAGGTACGAGTAATTTATGATTACAACTGCATTGTGGTAACCCTTCCTTGAAAGCTGCCGTTTTAAAAAATAATTCTAACCAGGTTTATTTTGTGTATAACACATGCTAAATAGCCATATCAGTGTTGGGTTCTCTTCTCCTCTGTCTGCTCCCCTTCCTTTTGTCTTTTTTTCACTCAGTTTGAAGTCAGTAGGAGACACACTCCTCCAGTAGTAATTAAACATCTTCTCTGCCACATGTTCCTTCTTTTTTGCTTCTTCCGTGGTTAAGATGCCACATCGTGTTTCACATAACAAACCAGGTCAAAAGCAATCAGGAGTTAAAAAAAAATAAATCAGTGTTTGTGCTAGTTTTTTATCTGTTTTCTGGTGAAGCTCAATCACCTGCATGACCCCTCAAACTAGTATCCTTAAAGACAGTGCAGCCTGGGAACAAACAGTGAAGGACGGGAAGGACAGCACGTGCAGAAGCATCCTGCTCAGTGAAAACATTCTGCAAACTATGGCCTGGATATCTGCTCAGCGAACTTTTATTTCCATTGACAGGCTGCCAAGTAGTAAGAACAGTTAACAACACAGTCATAAAAATTAGTTTAGGAGCTCCCCAAGAGACACAAACATGTAGTGTTTATTCTATTGCGAAGATTAACTATTTGTAATTAATTGGCAATCCATTAGCTTGGGAGTATTTAAAGAGAAAGAAGACAACATACCAAAGAAGAATGCCACTAAACAGCTTAACATATTTGAACGGCATTGCATTGTATAAACTCAGTGAGCTAAAACATCAAATGAATTGGGAGTCACTTTATAGTGGCTTGTTAAAAGAAGTAAAGGTCTCCAGAGGACCAATGGAGAAAAGGTAAGGAAAGTGAATGAAGAAAGGAAGATGGCAAAGAAGGATTGAGCACAGTTTACAACACTAACCTACAACTTGGGAGCAATATAAGTAATTAGGGTACGGTGGAGAATAATAAATGAAAGGATGGAGAACAAAGCCAAGAGGCGAACGTGAAAGAGGCAGAATAGTTAAGACTAGCACTGCATAGAGAAAGAAGCAAAAGGGAGCTTTTAGTATGAAGATAGCAGTGGGAAGGAAAGAAAGCATGACTGAAACAAGAAAAGGCACTGCGAAATGGGGAAAGAAAGTTTGGGAAAGAACTATAGAGTGCTAACACATCCCTGAGGAGTATATGTTATAATTATTAAGCATCAACCTTCAACTATGCATTTCTTAAGAGACCTGTCAGTCTTGAAATTTTCATGAAAAATATCTTAATAGAAATTTATTGCAGCTGTTCAATAGAAGTGTCAGTTACAAAAGGAGATGTTTTTACACAGGAAAGAAAAAAACACCCTTTTCGCCTTTATGGAATTGGTTTTAAGTATGCACATTTTGTAGAGACAGAGTCTAGAGGCGTTTATGAATATGCTGCGGTAGGGTTCAAGACAATCTTGCTATGGTTGTGCCTTCATTCCTGTTGCAGCCAGTGGAGAGTCTCATGGAGATATGTCCTCCCTCTCTGCATTTTGAACATCATGTCCATTTTTGTGAAAGTGTGTAACCGCAAGCTGTCCAAGCTAACCAGATCCATCACCTGAAAACATGTAAAAGGAGAGAAGAGGAATTTATGAAAGAGCCACATGGGCTTTGCTACAGGTCTCGTTTAGACTTACCAGCTGAAATTTAAATAGTTTCACAAAAGTCTACAGATTCTACATCCATTTCCTCAGGAACCCTTTCCTCCTGGAGTGCCAGATGACATTGTTTGTTTGCTTTTGTATTCATTTAAATGGATAGTTTTTAATAACTTCTGACTTTGTTTTACTCTGACCTAGTATCACTGCTTTGTTTATTTCTCCATATAATTCTTGTGTTCAACAAAGCTCAGCTAATAATTTACCATGAACATCTTTTTATCATTGTTTCATCACAGAATGTTCCTAAACATTCATGATGTCCTTGAATTCACCCATTACTAATAATATCCTTTACACCAGTATTTTTTCAAATATTTTCCCCCAAGACTTGATCAGATATGTTTCAAACTCAGATCATTTACTTACTTGTGGTTGGCTGAATGAGCTGCACCTAATTTTTAGCCGTTGTTTTTAATGTTATATTTCTTAGTGTTCCAGGGTTTGCTGGCATCTAAAAATGTGCCACAATTATTTATGCAGTAACGGCTATACTAGTGTAACTTTCAGTATAAAATCTCTTAATGGAAAGACTGGTGACCTTTTCATGTTGGTTATTCCATAAGAGGATGCTGTTAGCAGTGACAGTATACACGTGGGAGTTGCGCTGATACAGCAATGCAGATAGATATTCCCACACAGACAAATCAACAGCTAGAAGTACACAAACATACAGCACCAGAATGTTTTTGTTCTTTGATTTGGACAGATAAACAAATGCCTCTGGCATAAATGGTACTTGGTAGATTTACAATAGGAGACAAAACACATAGTTGTAAACATTTGCGTAAATAAATTTCAACTGCTCAGGAGAGAATGTGACTAAATACCTGTAAAAGGAAGTGAAATAGTGTAACAGTAATACTTTCTGTTATTTAATCTGGTTCTAGGACATTGATACTTCACATGATTAGATTCTTCAGGAATTATTTTTGAAACTGTTATTTTCTTGGGAAAAATTTTGATTAATCTGAAGCTTTTTGCAGGAATTAATTTGACTGAACTTCTCCAAGCAGAGAATAATGTTTTTTTCTAATTCAAATGGAAATTTCCACCTGTGGGAAAACAAGTCTAGTCTCTGCCTTGTGTAGCAAACTTTGGATCTTAAACTCTTCTGCTAGATTTTAATAGAGTATAACCCAACCCTACATTTGCATGAAATGTGACTATGATCAAAATAAGCTATGTTTAAGTATAGATACTATTTTCTAGAAATTCCATAAGATGAAACAACATTTTTCTGTGCAATTGTACACTGATAGTTTTGGATCTTCCTCAGCAAAGCAGTGAAGCATGCAGTTAGTATTTGAATGGTCAATGCATGGTAGACCTATTGTGAGCATATGTTTAAGCATGTGTTTGCTAGACTGGAGTTTAAATTAGGTGTGGTGAAAGTGTAACCTAGAAGCACAATATGCATTTTAACAATAAAGTGCACTATCTTGCTCCCGGGGTAGTCAAAATCAAAACCAGACTGTTGCTCTAAGAGCAGGAGAAAATTTTAAATTTAGTGATGAAAAGCATACACGTAAAAATGTATTCTTAAACCTTCATTATAGAGATCATTTGTTCCAGCTTTTCCAGAGGAATTGTTCTTTACTTGAAAATAAAGAAAAAAAAAGTGCAATTGTTCTTTACTTAACATTAACTTATATCTTAAATTTTAATTAGTAATACTAGCTCTTCAGGTGCTCTGTAATTTATCATTTCTATTGATTTTTCTTGAAGATATGACTAGACATTGTTACTTTGAAAGTAACAGATTAGTGCATTCTGATGGGATTGTTTTAATACAAGTTATTTCTGAGATTGTAGTGACATTTACACAGCTGTGTATTCTGCTTAAAACTGATACTTCTTCCTCAGAACAGGAAGGCAGTCATGTAGTTTGAAAGATGTTAGGGTGCTGAAAAATAAACAGAAACTGCATCCAAAGCCTCATGCGGTCACCTGGAGCCTTTCACAGTGATTTCAGTAGGATGTGCCTTGTATAGGCAGAAAGCAAGTTCTATCAGCTACCAGACTTTGCTCTTTTCTAAAAAAAAAAAAAAAAAAAAAAAAAAAAAAAAAAAAAAAAAAAAAAGCAGCAAGTTTCCTCCAGTTTATTACGTTTATCTTGGTGGAGTGTAATTAGCCTCCTGACTCTAGTGCTGATCTGGCAGTGTTGGGGAGGTTGGTAGCCACACTCTTCCAGCTGCAAGGCCCAGAAATCGTCACTTAGCATTCAAAATCATTAGAAGTACTTTATGATTATCTTCTTAACACTCTGAGAGAAAAGACTGCTTTTAGTGAAACTGTTGCAGCGGAGGAAATGTGACAAGATTAATCGGAGGGTAACATACTATGTTTCCAAACAATACCTTTACTTATTCAAGAATAGGAGGTAGGACAAATTGCAGATAATACATTAATTTTATGGGGATTATAAACATTATTTGAACATTTTGGGAACATTTTAAACTTTCAATGGGCCTGTGATCATGATAAAAACTATAATTTCTTTTGCCATTTCCCATACTCTGCTCTTTGGGATAGAGTCTTGCTTCTCCGACAACACTGTCCATGACTGATCTTGTAGAAGTGAAGTTACTAAAATTTTATTCTGATTGTTGTAACCACTAGGTTGAAGAATAATAATTCTGAAATAATAAATGTCCTGTGAGTATCTCTCTATATAAATGGTATTTCACAGGGGTTCCTTCAGTTTCAGGGTGCTTTGGTCTAATGAATTGTAATTATAACTCACTAAACATATTTTATCTGAGACAGAGTATACTTATTTTTTGCATGCTTTTAACAAAAGCTAAATCAAGGAGTCTTTCAAATGATCCTCACAGTTTCAACAAGGTTTTCCATAGCCCTAATTCTGGATAAGCATTCATCTACATCTCAGGACAGTTCTCTTGGAGATTTGTTTCTATGTTTCTTTTCCCACCTATGCGTGTGGCATGAGTCTTTTAAAGCTGTTCATTGAACTAGGAGGAGGTTGCTTTGTTGAAAATTATTTTTAAGCCTAATGTATCACCTTCTGTTGGATGTCCTGCTATTTGAAGCTTTACATCTCAAAAATGTTTCCCCATGGTTTCATGTGTTCCGCACCTCTCCTCAAGGAGTCTGGAATTACTTCTAAAGATATTAAAGATATCTTCCAAGACATGATGAAACAGAGTGCAGCATAACATGTGTCATCTTATATACTTTCCTTTACACTGTGACTTTGACTGAAATATTAAATACATGCCTTTAAGACCATCTCTTAACTGAAGCCATTCCTTGCTTTTGTCATTGATTATTTTTTTTTAAGCCTAGTGTTCTAGGTGAATTGCATTTGTGTCTTTGTTCTCCATCTATATACAATATGCAAATGTATTTGTCATGACAATAAAACTTCTTTACAGTTTGAGTTTAATATTGTTTTAATGAAATTCAGGTGTTGAAGAGATAGTAGATTCAACATATGACAGAAATTTCTTATTCAAAGTCATTAGTAAAAAGTAATCCCTACAACAAACTTGTGACACAGTGTGTATATATACAGACAGCTGCATGGTGTATCTGTGTGCGACTACTAAAAGCAATCTTTTTTCCAATGGAAAATAATATTACCCTTCCAAAATTCTGTGTGATTTTTCATCTGTTCCCATCCACATTTCTATATAATTTATTTTAACATTTTTTTCCTAAAGAAGTAAAAAACAAGGGGGAAAAAATCACTTTTGAGAAACAACAAATGTTGAAAATGCCATATGAAGTGGAGAAGGAGACTTCAGTTGGAAAGTCTCGAGAATGAATTTTAATTCAGGAAAAGAAATTAAAGGATTATAATCGAAAAAAACAATACGGAAGTTCCAGGAATAAAGTTGTACTAGAGATAGCACTTAAGAGTTATCAAAATGTCATAAAACCCAGACATATAAAAATCTTAAGATTTGCCCATTAATCTTACCCTATGAACATGGTGTTAAGCAATAACTGAAATCTAAATTGCTTCCAAGTTACATTTTGTTTTGTTCCTGTAAGTAAAACTCTAGGTTTCTCTGGCTATTAAAAGTGGTGTTTGTGTCTCCCCTGGATTTCTTGTTTAAGAAGCCGTTTAAAGCAGGGCACCACAGTATATTGCCTTAATGTTTGCTGTGAAACCTATGTGCAGAATAAGAAACTATGGATCAGTCACTATGTTTGGGTAAAAAAAAAAAATAAATGAAAAAGATTAACAATTATAAATTATTTTACCCAATATATATTTCAAATCTGACTTACTGGACATCGCCTAGATACTTCTTCCTTTTTAGTTTTCCTATTAGACATCCTCTAGACTTCTGCGGTAGTATGGAGTTCTGTTCTCTCTTCTACTTGTTTTTTAGATTTGCCTCTTTTATTCATATTAACATTTAGCTAAATTTGATTCAGACTAACAACGTATTAGGAAGAAATAAAGTTGCTTCCCTGAGCTCCACTACCTCCCAAGGACTGTCCCTGGGCTCAGTGAGAGGCTTACTGAGAGAGGCAGTTTCTCATGGAAGTTTTGGACCCACAAGCCCTTCCTTGATGCAGTGTCACGGTGCTCACACACTGACCGTTCTTGTGAGCAGCATGCACCTGCTTTCTAGCCCATAATATATGATAGAATGGAAATTATGTACTTGGTCCCATAAAAAGATCCCTATGTCACAGGTTGGGTTTCCCCTTATGGACCTCTAATTGGCAGGATAGAGGCAATAACAAAGCATATTTAATATACATTTGCGTAGATTTAAAACCAGTATGCAATCTTTAATTAGCTGTAAGCAGAATTTTTTTACCAGTTTTCTGGTGAAATTATTGGTTCCTCAGAAATAAAATTGTTCATGGGACATGGTGAGTTTGGAAAAAAAAAAAAAATTAAAAAAAGGGAATTTATATTGTAAAAATTTTGTAAAAATGTTATAAAAATATGACCCTCATTTTTGGCAAAATATAAATGCCTTTTCTTGTTCTAAATATCCTTACATTTAAAAATTCCCTGAATTATCGTTTTTCATAGATTTAAAACACTAGACAAAATTGTTAAAAACCCAGGTTTTCCCTTGACCCAGTTAATTTTTATTTTGAGGTAAATTAATATCAAATTTCTAAGATTTTGATGTTTCATAACTATTTGTGGTGGAAGGTGCCTTAAAAATACTTAACTGATTTTGGGTACGAAACTGGATTTCAAAAAAGACTTATGCCTTAAAATAATGCTCTAATGGCATTCTATTATTGCAAGAAGTTGAAATTGTAAGTCCTTCGGTGATTATCAGAAAACAAAAACCAAAAGAGATGTCCCTAGCATATTGAAATGAAATTTTCTGAAAAGTTCATGAGATATTTGATCTGCTTACGCTCTCACCCTCAAAACCTCAAAGATGCATCTGTCTAGTCTCAAGTACTTCAATTTACTGCCCGCTGTACAGCAGTGTCCAAAGTAGTGTAGTTTTGTGACAGCATGCTGTCGGGCTGTCTTTTGGGGCAGAATAATTTTGCTGTGATGTGCAAAACCATACTGTTTCACACTTTTCAAAGAGGAAAAACGTCTTTCCATATTATTCTAAGGGAAAGGAATTGTCAGTCCCCCAGGGTCTGTAACAGAGATTTACTCTCTTGGTTAACTTGGTTTACGTATTTGTAACAACCCCTTTTCTTTTTCTTCTTGAAGTGCATATTTTATTTTTCAGTCCCTGAAGCTAACTCATTAACTACTTTTCTACATATTCCAAGCAAAATATAGACTAAATCAGAAGATTACATAAAGGTCATATTGAACCCTATTCTGATGGAAATTAAGCTTATGCAGTAAAAATAGCTCCAGATGCCAGGTGGCACTGAAGGCTATTACAGTAGACATTTAAGAGCTGGAAATCTTCCTTAGGTCAGGAATGGAAATTAATTAGTATTTTCAGCCTGTCCCTTAGTGAATGTTTGTCCATATATCATAAAAATAATTCAGTTCGGCAAAATCACTCACTTCTTTTCAGGATTAGACATTTTATGCCTCCTAGACCTCATTTAGGAGGTGGAGGTTGCACTGCTGGGAAATGTCTAAGAAACTCGTACGTGGGCATTTTTCCATAATCTGCATAGTTTTTAGAGAGTGATATTTGTGGTCAGTATACCACCCAGTGTACAAATACAAGTGGAAGTTCATATAGTATCCCCTAAACTAGCTATTGTTTTATGTCATCAACATTTTATTTTGGTTGCTCACCTGAACTTTGAGATGGAAGTTTTCCATGCCAGGTCTCTGCCCCAGGCTGAACTCAGCTCAAATCATTTCACGATTTCTCATAATGAGGTTAAGGAAAAAAGGTGTTCTGTTGCCCATTTTGATTCTCAAAGCTGTTCTACTGAGAAACCTTTCTGCTCTGATACTTGGAGCTGGGAAATGCAATTTCACAGTGCAGTGTCAGAGGTTGCTTTTATTACTGCCGTGGAAAAGCCCACAGAGTAAGACAAGGAGGTAGGCTCTAGTTCACGCTCAATTAGCAGAGACAGCTCCTGACCCAGCAGAGTTGAGAAGTCTGTTATAGGGAAACGAGCAGTGCATACTTACTGTCTGAAGGTAAGTGAAATCAAGCCTGCCATACCAATACCAGTGCATCTCTATAGGAAGGAGAACAGGGAGCAGAACAGATGGAGATGTGACCCTGGGAGGGAAATGCACTTTCGTCTTGGACGCCAGCAATGTCAGCACTGTCTGTTGGTACCAGGTCCGTATTGACAGAGTAACTTTACTTAGATGCCTTTCTATCTGGGAAGAAGTATTCCTCAGGAAGAGGCTTTACAGGTGTCTAGACTTTGCTTGGTCAGACACAAAGAGCAGAACTAGCAGTTAAGACAGGGTCATGTGAATAAAATAGTCAAAGGTTATTGTATGATATTGATAGCTTCATCCTCTGAAGATGGAGCAAGAAGAAACAAGATGAAGAACAAACTCTATTCTTGTTGCTCCAGGGATCTCAATGTACTCTGAGTTCTCTGTACTTGCAAGAAACAGAGCTGAAGCACAGGAGAAAATATGGCAAAAGGCTAACCATGGCACAAAACAGATGGCAAAATTGTCTCCTGTTAGAATGGACAGATTTTCATCCGAGAAGTGACGGAAACTGAGATGAGAAATTGCTGAGGGAGAAGGGAGTTGACAAGGAAAGAAACAAGACTAATGAGTTGCACATGGGCACAGAGTGAGTGGGTCTGAATACGTGCATGCAAAGGGAAAGGCTGCAGTGGGATGATCTGCAGTAGGTTGGTCGCTGTTGGAAAAGTTGTTTCCTTCATGCAGGCCATTAATTTCTGATTTCTTCCAATCTATTCATGCTTTCTTGCTCTCTCCCTTATGCTTGTGCTAGCATAAAGCTTGTACACCCTATGTTGAGCTGCATCAGGTGCTTGTTCCAGCTGGAAGTAGCCTCTTCACCAACGCAATTTCCTCCATAGTGTTAGTGTTCATTTTGTTCAGCGCCTTGGTCTTGACTTGCCATGTAGTGGCATGCGTGCTCTCAGTGTGAAGGGGAGTTTGGCGGAAACAGGTAGTAAAAGCTAGAGTAAAGGGAAAAAAAAAAATAACCAAACAGTAATCTTTCGGGAGATACTGGAGTTAGATTAAAGCAGACAAAGATTCCCATCCAGGCATTAGATGTGTGCAAAGGAAGGGAAAAAAAAAAAGAAGCAAATGCTAACGAAAGCAAAACAAACAGGAGCAGTGGCTGATTGAGGATTTGGAAGGAGGTTAATAAGCCTGATGAAAAGGACTGTTCAAAAATAACATCCCAAAGAGGCTTATTTTGTGCTTCTTTTGGTTTTAAACAGTCTTATGACCATCTTTAAAGTATTGTGAAAACATGTGAAAGCAAAAGAGTACTGAGGAAGAAATTTTAGTCATTTTCCGTCCAGTGCAAATTGAAGTAGTTTTTAGTTACTAAGGCTTTGTATTACACATTAATTCAGGATGATAAAGAAGTATTGAATAACGACCTATTTGCAGAATGACTGGTGCTGTAGAAACATAGTAGATGATAGCAAAGTTAAGGTCTATAAAATGAGTGTGCTTTTAAAGATGCTAAGCATATTTCATATGGACAATGACCCAGACCCTTCCATGATAGACATTGTAACCCAAATAATATTCATAAGTGTAAGGTTTTTGTGGTGTCATGTACTTTATGAGTGCCAGTTCTTGCACACATATGAATTTGAAATCCTCACTGTTGGCAGGTGTACATTTGACACTAAATTGTGCCAAGACTGTTTGGGCAGTAGTCTTTTTGGTCAGCAGTGCAGCAACAGCATGTCATCTCATCCTGATTTCCTCTTCAAGAGTGAAGAGTCCAATCTAGGTCAGTCTTTGCAGTCAATGACAAGAAACACAACCCTGTAGAGGACAAGTCATCCCAGTAAGTTAGATATTTAAAACAAGAAGAGCCATTATTCACACATTTTCTCTATTTACTGCAGAAGGAGTATACATGGTTAATGTCAATTAGGAAGAAACTCTGAATTTAAGTAAATCCCTCTTTCTGGTTTCTACAGGAAGGACCCACAAGTGGATCTTGAATTTATGTAGCCTAGTACTATGGTGTGCACACACATATGAGTATGCACTTTATGATTTTTTTTCTGAGTTTTTTAGGACCTCATCCTTTGTAAAGCTGTTGATTTGTTATGTTTGTCATTTGTTTTTCTTCATAATAATTTATGGTATCTCCTTCCAGGATATGCATTTAACACACTGAATCTTCTGTGTCTCAATGATTTTGAACCTACAAAAGCTACATCTATGTATAACTGTATTGACACAAGTTCCTGAAGATCAAGCTGCAAATAATTATAGTTATATGAAATAAATAAGAGTGGCTGTGTTGAGGTTCCTTGAAATCTAATGATCTTTGGGGTGGAAATTATACACTCTTAGTGCTGACTACCTCAACTTAACATTTGTAGATTCTGAGCAAAGTTAATGAGTATGAATTTTGAAAGTATCTTGTACCATTGATATGATTGTAGTGTCACGTTGGAAGAAGGATGCCAGAAAAGCCATAATTTGAGAATATCATAAAATCGATAGATAAAGAAATAATAGAAAAATTGATCAGGTTTCAAAGGAATGGAAAGGTGTAAGTATTGCAAGCTCATACTGTGTACTGTCTAGTCCTAGATTGTTGGGTGCAATAAGCAAGAGAATGAAGAAAAGCAAAATATAATATTTTAAGATTAAAATCAAGAACAAATTGCCCCTCTATGTTATTATTACCACTCCCCATGTCACTATGTTTAACAATAGGATGAATGGGAAATATCCCTCTCTAATAACTCTCCTGGGAATGACTCTGTAACATAATCTCTACAGTTTTACAAGTCGGCTGACATGCAGAAACAGCCAACAAAAACATTTAACAATAAGTTCCATCATGTATCTTGTATGTTTGTCATTCTAGTAAATTTTCCTATCACTTAATATCTCTTCTTCCTAAATAAATACATAACTTTTTTTGTAAAAACCAAGCAGATGAAGGAAAGTCTGATTCTTAGTAATCTGTGCTGACTCTTGGTAATCTTGCACAGTGAAAAAAAGTATTAATTCTTGCAACCAGAATCCTCATCCCACCTTTTCAGGTATTGTATCCTATTATGTAAGGGTGTTAAAGAACTTATAGATACCAGATGCAAAGAACTTAAGATGTACTTAAGGAAAGCTCTCTGGCACGTGGCAAAGTAGCAGAGAGCATGGCTGAACAGAGAGAACATGGTACTTCTGTTAAATTCAGGCTCCTTTGCAACCGAATTTATAATCAGGGAAAGATGTGATGTTTAGGATCATTTTCTGATGTTGGTACATATGTTGCAGGAAGACTATAACAAGGGAAGGTTTGTGGATACAGGTAGCGCATTTTCTTGGTGATAGGTGAAACAGACAGGCCTTCAGACATGTGAGTTTTTCTATGTGTCTGAAACAGCAGCAGTTTATCAAATGTGATCCTGGATATGCATAAAACCATTACATTGCTGTGGATTTGTAGTGCATCAAAGCCCAGGAAGTGTTAAAACTGGCAGATAATGGAATTATTTGCAAATGGAATTAACTGCCCTGCAGAACAAAGAGCAGAGTTTAATATAGAGCTGAGATGGGTTGTTTTCTTCCATCTGGTCTTTCTTATTATAAACCTGTGTCTCATCAGCTACTGATCTGATACCCAGTTCCCATCCAAATGAGTTCCTTCCTGTGTTGCACTGTGTTTACTGTTCTTCTGACTACTGTTAATCCCCCCAAAGCCCCTACCAAGTAGAAAAGCCCTACTATCCCAAACCGTCTTGACCCTGGCTTCAGTCAGTGCTATTTTGCAATAAGGGATCATCTAGCTGGACTGTCTGAGTAGCTGTATCGCTGAGGTGTTGAGATCTTTAAGAATCCCCTAGCTTGAGCAGGAAAAAAATGTTGAAGGAAGATTTGGCATTTATATGATTACCTGCCCTTAACATTGCCTGAGAATTAACAGCCCCCTTTGAAATGTATCATTGAAGCAGCATTACAGGAGAAATCGTAAAGAGAACATACATTGCTTTAGGGGCATGGAAATAGCAAGCAAAGGTTTAACTGAGTTCACTCAGACAGGGATCTGGGTATTTCTGCATGGATGCAGCAACTTCTTAGACCATTTCTTTCAATAACAAATATAAGTCACTTCATTCACATCTACTGATTCTCACTGTCACTCTTATAGATTGACTTTCCATATGCTAATGACCATTTGCCAGAGCCAAAACCTCCTTTTTTTCTTTTATCTTAGAAATGGAATAGATTCTTTTTTGTTGTATATTCTTTTGAAGCCCTTACTTCTGCAATTAAAATGCATTTCATTTTTCTCAATGTAAGTCTTTTAGATAATCAGTGTTTTACCTCAGAGCATGAATGTCCATTATTAGACTTAAAGAAAGCATGACATGTAGTATTCAGCTCTCTTCTGCTATATTGTGTAATCTTATCTATACCATTGTAGTGTTTCAAAATATTATTTTGGAAACAACAATTTTTTTTTCTTTTTATGCACTTATACAAAGCTGTTGACTTCAGTAGTACTCCTTATGAGTAAATACTATGTGACCTCAAAAGTGTGGCAAAAATATTTACATAAGATCCACAGTACTGTAAAGAAATAAACTGCCAAATTAAAATTATCAGTATCACTGGAGATAAGTAAAAGACCGTAAGTTCTTCAAAGTCCAGTCCAGAAGTGTATCTTCATTGCTTATTCAAGACACAACTTCCACTGGCTGCCATGGGATTTGTGGTTGTATGACAGCTGTTCTGACAAAAATAACAGTTATGAAAATGTAATATGCTCCCATGAATATCTAGTTGTCTATTACTAAAAAATGTTAAAATAAATTGTACCTTCATGTACTTCAGAAGTTATTTAAATTGTGTCAAATAAGTTGAGAAAAGAGTTGGAATTCATTAAGCTTTTTTTGAAACAGCTAGCTACAATGAAGAAGCGATAGCCCAAGAACAAAAAGGCCTGGATATAGATTTATATATTCAATTTGCCTGCGGTGCCGCATTTTAACATTTACTTGCAAAGCATGAATTAACACTCTACAGCAATATTACAAGTTTTCTTACAGTTATTCATTAATTTCATTAGCTTCAAGCTTTCCACAGTATTTCGTCTTATTAAAACTGTGGAACAGTGTTTATTTATTAATATACTCTAAGGGACAGGGTGACAATGTTTCAATATCGGATTCTTAATCTTTCCATATCAACCTGGAATTTCTCAATTTTCTTTTTTTAATCCAGCCTCCTAGAAAAGAAAATCATTCTAATAATTTAGATGTCTGCAAATCGGTAATACTGAGCATTTCTGAAAAAAATACAAATCAATGATCCTGTGTGGTCAGTGTTCTGCTTTAGCCTCCCCTGAGCAGTGGCAAGGGCAGAAGGTATAATATAATGTATTTGTCATCAAGTCTTGTTTTATCTAAATGTTGGGTAGCAGAATAGAAGCAATGTGTTGCAACCCCATATGAAATTCCAAATAAAGAATTTGCTTCGAACTGTTTAAGTCATGTAGCTAGGGATATCCTCTCTGAAAGAACATATTACATTAGTAAAGTAGTGGGTTTGTTTCCATAGCATATATTGGTCTTATACCCTGTCATTCAGAACCTAACTGCAGCATCCACGCTTTTCAACTAGATGACCCTCTCTCTGCCTGACTCCATTCCAACAACAGATGAGTAATATTACGGATTCCATTTCAGGATCCATATCCAGATACTGATTAGACTAGATTGGAAAAGGAATGTTAACACACACTCAGGTCATCTCTACGGAGGTGAGGGGAAGTGAATTATGACTAGTTCATGCCCTCATCTTTTGAAGTCATTCAAATGAATATGGCCATCTGTGGATCTCGCAAACCAGAGGTAAACTGGATGTGTCTGATGATCTACCCATGCTGCAGCTGAGGGTGGACACCACAAAAGGGTGTGTGGCTCCAGAGGAAGTTTGCCATACCATTCCCTAAAGGAATATACTTGTCTCCTCAGGAGTGCTGTGGCTTATGCCTCAGCCTCTGCTCAAGGCTCAGGCAAAATTTACTTGTGCAGAGAACTGTAACTGAACAACAGTAATGACACCTGCATTGTGTGCAATAACACAAAAAGGAATTTTAAGTTAAAGCATTGTTTATCAGGAAAGACTGATCTCCAGTATTACTGTGCAGGAATTATTATCATTACCCACTGAAATAGGTCAGTATTTTCATCCATGTACAACTAACTGCACATTGATCAAGAGCAATTCATTGGTGTTTAGGCTGTGGATGTAGCTGGTGGAAAGGAAGCAGACAACCAGTGATTCTACTGTGTAATTTAAAAATTGAAGACACATATCTGCAAACATCAGTTATCATTTTAAATTGGGATGGTTATGCAGTGTATGGTTTTCTGAGTTGGCAAGAGACCAATATGAAGCAGGAATGGGGTATGAGGAGAAAAGAGACAATGATCTAGATAAGAAGGGCGTAAGAGTTGGAGAATAAGAGAATAAGGATCTGGAATTCAAAAGGATTTAGAGCAGGGTACATGAAATTGGAAGGGTTTGATGACAGCTGGAAAAAAATGCAAAGAGGAAAGAATATATTTCCTCTGTCCTACATCCTAAGGGAAATAAATGACTGAAGTGTAAGTCTTGTCTATTTCCCTTGGTTTCTGCTGCGGACAACTTTATGCCTTTTTGGACTATATATATTTCACATTTAGCAATTCTCTTTTATCACTTTTTAATAATATTTCGTGTCCTAAGGATAACCACCCTCCGAGATTCTCTTCTGCTGTTTCCGTGTCATTAATGCGACACTAGTAATTAGGACCTGACTCATACAAATATGAATAGCATAAGTTTAGGCTGTTGCCTTTTTTAGTTCCCACTGGAATACTCAGCAAGAGGACTAACTGGGTTTTAATATATTTGCTGTTATAATTAAGGTTCACGTAATCTTTTCAGGTTTTTTTCCATTTTCCAGTTATTAGAAGAAAACGCTGAAAAATGATGAAAGGTCCTGGTCACTGGCAGTATAAAGCGCAGTGAAACAATGCAAACCGACATCTTCATATATGATGACAAGAATTACGATGATAAAAATAGCTCCGTTGCACAGAAATCCCTGTGATTTCTGTGAGGTAGTGAGGTTCAGTGTTAACATGGCAAACTACTTATAGTTTCCTTATTGCTGGGTATATTTTACTTAAGCAACAGACCAATGGAGTAAACGCAGAGATGAATTCGTTTCAACTGTATAAAGAATGGATTTGGAGAGGTTATTTTAATGTGGAACCTGCAGACATTAGTGTTGTCAGAACTGCACTTTTGAACTGAATCTTCCGAACATCCCAATATCTAATAATTCTCTGAATACTTTAACGTGGAAAGTCTTCAAGTCTTTGGAGTCCTCCAAAATTTTCACAAAATACAGGATTATCTGCATTTGCAGGGGGCTTTCTGTTCAATGTGAACCAGAATCAACTGAAGAAGAGATTCGGAAAATATTTATAATTTTTTTTTGGAAAATGAATCTGGACTGAACAATGATACAAAGTAAATCACAAAAAATGGAGTGTAGCAATCAAGCCCCCACACTTGGGCCAGTAAGAGTGGGAGAAGTCAGTGACAGAAAGAGTATCATCTAGGAAAAAACATAATGATGCTGCTGCCTGAGTGTGAGGTTAGAGTAAGAGAAAGGAAAGGCCCTGAACCTGCATTTTCTGTAAACAGAGAAGGTATTCCTTGGGAAGATAAAACCCTCCTGTGAAAGGTCACGGAGAGACGCAGAACAGGTTTCACATTATTTTGCTACGGAAGCTTTGTGAGATAACTGGTGGGGGAAGGACACTGTGGGCTTTATTCATAAACACACACGTAGGTGACAAAGGGTATAAAGAGCTGAAAAACAGCATTGAAAATGGCGAAAGTTCTCAAGCTTGCAAGCTGAGGGGTATGAGGAGAAATAATGAGAACCTGGGGAAAATGTCTTGTAGTGCACTGAACAATTTCTCCAACTAGGGGAGCGTTTTCACGTCTCACCCTGTGTAGTATCACTACATTGCTTACTACGCTGGCCACACCTCAAATTTGGGTATAATCTGCCATTCTCAGTTGATGAAAGGGTAAGGTGAGAAACTTAAGACTATCTATTAAGGAAAGGCATGGTATAGCCATCAAGTTTAAATAGCATCTTGTCAGAAAATATTTTAATTATTTAGTTTAAAAAGGGTTGGGAGATGGCTGGACAATTAGTTTACATTTCTCCTCTGCAACAGAAATCCACAGAATAGAATTAGAGGGAAATGTGCAGAAATAACCTAAAGCATTTTGCACTCAAGGGGTGAACCTTAGCTTTTGCTGCATCCAGATGGAGACACCTTGATCATTATAATCACCACGCTCCATTTGCTGCATTAAAAACAAGATAAATATTTAATCACAGTGCAATTAAGTCTGGATCAGTGCCATTAGTTTATAATGAATATATAGTTAGATAGAGTCTAATACAGTACTAATTCACTTATGAGCCAGGCTGAACAGATTTTTTTTTTTTGAAAAAGCTGATATTTTGAGAATGTTAATGAGATGAAGGTGTGTGTAACTGCTAATTATTTTTACTACTTTCACGCATTAACTGGGATAACATATAGTAATCAGTTAATATTATCAATATTCCACATAAACTGTGAATGATATTCTGCAATGCCAATTCTTTTCAGGCTAAAATAACCAACCAAACAGTAAGCTGTAGGTATAATAAATATTTGTTGATACAGAATTAATTTGTATCCTAACAGCAAAATAGAATCAAGAGGGGCAAATTCCAAGAGGAAATTGTATGAAATACATTGGTCTGTAAGAGCTATTGTGGTTTGTTGTGCTTGTGTGGTTTTTTTCCTCTTTGTTTTACAAATATTCAAGTATGCTGGGCAAACAAGAATTTCTTATTACACTTCGGAAGATTTGAAGGATGAGGTAGTTCAAAATACATCAAGTTTGATTTCCATAGGTTTTAGTTAAACTGAGACACTCCTTTATTTTCTTTGAGCAATGTCATGATGCACCAATATAATGGGAGTTGGGCCCTAAAATGTTTAGATGTTTATGTAAATTTTGAACCGAGAGTGACCTTTTAAGGGCAAAAAATGGTATCTATGAGTAAGAAAGAGTAAATACTGGACTACAGCATATTCATTCATTACAGAAGATGCTTCATACAGAAGCGGCAGAATGAGCATGTTGACTTGAAGAACCCATTTTCATGATTACAGCCCCTTCTGGCAGGTCAATAGCACATCTGCTGGGAACGCTCCCTTCAAATGTCCTCAAAAGCATGCACTGCAAAGCAGGCAGCTGAGATGTAGCTGTAGTTTCAGGTAGTGAACAAACATGCTGTTCCTTGGGCCCAGCTACCTCAAGAGTGTTCTTGGGAAGAGGTAGTTTTCTTCTAAATACAGGTGAAACGTACAAAATACTTGAGCAAAACCTTAACCTTAACCACAAAAGTGGTGCACAGGCTCAAAGTATGTGTACTAGTGAGACCTAATTCCTTACACTGCACTGCTGGAATGGATACGTCATCCTCGTGTGCTAGAACCTATAGATAGGCTGAGACATAAATATGTATTTTAGTATGATTTAATGATCCCCAGAACTCAGCAGATGCAGGGTCTTTTCTGCCAAGTTGTTAAAATGCCCTCTGAAGTACCATGACTCCCACATAAACATGCAGATGGGGACACCCAAAACCAGCCTTGGTGTCAGGTAAATCTTGCACAATCCTGTTAAGTTAATAGGCAAACTAGTAAATGTGAGGAAAATCAGGGACCTTCAAAAGCTTTTGCTAGATTTCTGCCCTTTTTGTTCAATAAAGCAATTCTCTGTCAGAATCTGTAGGGACATTCCTGCTGGATTTGAATGCTCGTTTGTGTGTCTCTGATGAAGACTGTTTCTTTCTAATAGGATTACGTTATATTTTGGGTTTGTGTCTGCTGAACTTTGAAATCTATAAGAACACATTTGAAGGGGCGTACCTTTCAAAAATCTATTTAATTGAGTTTTTAAAACGATGAAGAAAGAAAGAAAAAGTTCAATACACTTCTGAAAAAGAGGTCGTCTCTCATTTGTGCATATATAGGTGGTATAAACATAATTTTTAACTGTATGGAGAAAACGTACATACTAGTTAGAACGGAGTGTCAAATATAAAGATTCAGAGATTAAGCTCATCTCAAATATTTGTAAGATATATAATTCAAATTTCTAATTATTCCCACTGAAGGGTTCTTCAGTTTTCTTCTCAGGTTGCTGGAACTCATGAGCAGCAGAGAGAGGGTGTTGGATTACCTGGACACTGAGCCTAATTCAGTGTGATAATCCTCAGCTTCTTCATCATGGGAAGCTCGTGCCATTCTGATAGCTCCAGCAGCAAGGAGATTAATTCTTCTTTTCCCATCAGATGAAAGAAGTCATATGCGCCACTGGCTTCTTTTACACATATTCTTTTTAAAATATAAGAGCTCTTGCTAAGTGAGCTCTATCACAACTTACTTTGAAGACTTTACTTTGGTAGAGAAAGCATCTAAAGTATATGTGTTACCAAAACTACCACTACTACTACTACCACCACCACCACCACTACTTCAAACTACTGATGTTAAAAATGTGTGAGAGAGCTCTGATGAAGATTTCAACTTATCAGAGGGGGAAAAAAACCTATTTGGCTGACATTCATTTAGAGCCAAGAGGGGCTTAAGAAAAGCTACAAGTATGAAGGCAAGCAGCTACAGAGTATTTTTCTCTTACAATGAAATGTAAAATCATTTGATACATTTTATTAGTTTTATGATAACTCCAATATTTGTTTTGATGGAGTTTGGAGCTTACTATATCATCAGAGTAACCTTATCTATTAGTCCTACTTCCGTAATAAAATAATTGAAGCAATTAGCTTTGTAGCTAACAGTATCTTCATCTTGATGTATATCAAGGTCAATATCTAGTCTAGTATTTTTCATTAAAGTTGCATTATTTCTACATGAAGAGTGGATGGATAGATAGATACTATAAAAAGTATTAACATTTGTATTGCCCTGTCTTTCATTTTAATTTTTTAAATGTCCTTATTTGGTGTGTGTCACTCCATTGGAGTATATTTTCCTTTTTCTCTTTACATTTTTCATATCCCTCATTTAATCTTGTTTCAGTAAGAAATGATGGGGTTTGATTTTTGATCATTTTCCTATTCTAGCACTGCAACAAGCACACGTTTCAGTATAAGGAATCAGACTTTGAGGAAGATGTGACTGATGTAAATTTCTTGTTTAACTACATCACCTGTAACTGCCTGGTATTTTTGAATGTCTCTCCCTCCAAAGCAGCAGCAAATTTTATATTTGGCCAAAAATGCTTACACTGTTTGGTGGAAGCATAAGAAATGGCTTACGCCGTTATAATTCGCACTGAATTAGGCATTGTCAAGAGAAAGAGTGATGGGGGGTGTGTTTGTTTTTTCTTTCTGCTAAGGCTACTATTTCAACTACTTTCTGATTTCTTGGATTTTTCTAAGCTACTGCTACACAGCTCCACTGTTAGCCATTGTACTTCAAAGTTGGCCTTTGCCACATTTTTAAGTCCTAGGTAAAGATTTTCTGGAAAAATATGTGGCAAAGCATCTGTAGACTTCTTGGTAACGCACCTCAGTACATTGTACAAAATCCTGTCTGCATTCGTTGTGTCACTGACTGTCTGCACAGCCCGCCCTTTCAGGCAGGTTCTGTGTCTGTCCCTGATGAATTTTGCACTCCAGAGGAACTCACGTACAGCTCTTGCTGTCCTCAGCTGGGTGAGGAGTGGGAGGGCTGCAGTCCTTCATCAGCAACACACTGGAAACATGATATTTTTCTTTTTTTTTCTTTAACTCTAATGCATCCTGGACAGTTAGAGGGCACAGTAAGTAGTGTCGTACCTCAAACGTACAGATGCAAACCTAAGCAGATGAAAAGCCTTGACAGAGACTAGAGTTAGTCCACAGTAACTCTGACACCCCCTTCTCAGGAAGGACACTGCGGGCGCATAAGGTTCTCAGCATCAACCCTCTTGCTCTTCAGATCCCTTCCCATTGCACTGTGTAGCTTGCTCTTGTAGATACAGCCACTCTCTAGTAAAACTAAATAACGGAAATGAGAACAATCAGAAATTTAGGTAATGACATTCGCATACGTATATTTAAACGTGCTTTAAAACTGTCAGAGTTTCTAGGATCTTTTTGTTTGTTTCTTTTATTTTTTCCTCAAAAATGGAAGACGATGCAACTAAAAGAAGTTCAAAATAAGACTAGGTATTTTAAAAAATACATTTCCTCTGAACTGTCAGGAGAAAAATGTAGAAAGATACTTGGACATTTCCTTCTATTACTTAAAAAAAAAAAAATTAATATCCTACAAGACAAAAATAAGTAACAGTTTTCTTAAATAGGCTAATTCACTTTTTCTATATATTATCACTGTCAAAAATCACAGTCCTATTGGTGAAACGATGCTTTCCTTGCTTTCCTGACTTTTCTTGCTATAGACAAACTAAAGCTTTCTCTCAAATATGTAATTACTACTTCAGTATTGCATTATACAACATTTTATTTTTATGAGGTTTTAGTTGACTGTACTTGTCAAAGAAGAAAACAGATAACATGGTACTGCCTTGAGCTCCTATGCAGCTCTACTGAGGATGCATTTGTTTGATTTGTCCATCTATAAAATCTCAGCGATTTCAGTAAGAGAATCTAAAAAATTTAAAACCTGCTATGCTTTCAGTTAACTTGCAATATTTTTTCAAAAACAGCATGGGATTTCAATTGAATTACAGAATGATGTATTTTGGCCTATACTTATTATGTTAGCTAATACCACTGGAACTGCACAAAGAAGGGCTTCAAAAGAGCAGCAAAGTGAATAGATCTATTACTTTTAGTGCACAATTAATCTTGTTGACATTATTTTATATGAACATGGATAAAATGCCTGGAAAGCACACCATTGAATTCCACTGCTCATTAATATTGATCAAATATTGTTGTTCTCTTTGTGTTGGAAGCCACTTAAAGATTACCTGCAAAAGTATTACAGTGCTATTGATTTTCAAAAAAAAAATCCCCGAAGTCCACTGTTTATTGAAACTCTGTTGACAAGTTTGGGGTTTTATTTTTTTGGTAAAGAAGGATGTTTTTGAACTCGCTGCTACAGATCTGAGTGAGAATATTAATCAGATTGTCAGGGAATTAATTATCCAGTATGCAATACAATGTTATTTAAAAGCCTATACATCCCTATGGAAGTTAGTTGGGACCTCTCATTAGAATCATAGAGTCATAGATCATAGGTTGGAAGGGACCTTAAAGATCATCTAGTTCCAACCCCCTGCCCTGGGCAGGGACACCTCCCACTAGACCAGGCTGCTCAAACCCCCATCCAGCCTGGCCTTGAACACCTCCAGGGATGGGGCAGCCACAGCTTCTCTGGGCAACTTGGGCCAGTGTCTCACCACCCTCACAGTAAAGAATTTCTTTCTCTCATCTAGTCTAAAATTCCCCTCTTCCCATTTAAACCGTTACCCCTCATCCCATCGCTACATTCTTTAATAAAGAGTCCCTCCCCAGCTTTCCTGTAAACCCCCTTTAGGTTCTGGGAGGCTGCTATAAGGTCTCCCCAGAGCCCTTTCTTCTCCAGGCTGAACCCAACTCTCTCAGCCTCTCCTCTCCTCAGGGCTGCTCTCAAGCCCTTCTCTGCCCAGCCTGTGTTTGTGCTTGAGATTACATGACCCAGGTGCATGACCATGCACTTGGCCTGGCTGAACATCATGAGGTATGCATGAGCCCACCTCTCAAGCCTGTCAAGGTCCCTCTGGATGGCATCCCTTCCCTCCAGTGTATTGACCGCACCACACAGCTTGGTGGCATCAGCAAACTTGCTGCAGGTGCACTCAATCCCACTGTCCATGTCACTCACAAAGATGTTAAACAGCACCGGTCCCAGTACTGACCCCTGAGGAACATCACTCGCCACTGGTCTCCACTTGGACATGGAGCCGTTGTCTGCAACTTTTTGAGTGTGGCCATCCAGCCAATTCTTTATACACTGAGCAGTCCATTCATTAAATCCATGTCTGTCCAATTTAGAGACAAGGATGTCATGTGGGACTGTGTCAAATGCTTTGCACAAGTCCAGGTAGAATCATCATTGGGCAGAAGTGCCTAGATCTTACATACCATTTTTGATGCTTAAATGGAATAATGGCAGGATTAGGGCCCAGATCCTTTGAGACACTTAAACCTGCATAACTTGCATCAGGGATACTGTAGAGTCAGTAAAAAAAAATAAAAAAATAGAATCATACGCTTGAAGGTTCTTGCAATTTAAATACCCTGAAGATGTGTGAACTCAGAGTGTGGTCCTCTGGAGAATTAGGAGAAACAAGGTATGATGATACAGGCTTTTTAAAGTCTCAATCATTCATTCTTTTAGAATGCAGATGAGCCTAACCCATGTCCTTTTTGGGAAACGAATGCTAACTACTGAAAATTAGATGATTGTTGTTTACTAGTTTCAGTGCATTTAATTAGTATGTTTCATTGCTCTCAAAATAATTTTTGAACTACCAGTTTGTATTAACAAAAAAAAAAAACCCACAAAGCAAAATTACTCAACATTTAGATTGAAAATACTGCTATTATATGTCTATGACCAAATAACCACTATAATCGGGCAAAAAAAGTGTACATATTGTTGGTGTGGGGTTTTTTTCAGTAGGAAGTCATCATAGAAGACTAAGATTAGTTAGAAATACTGGCATGCACAGTATATTTATTACTGCGCACCTCAAATGACCTTTTAAGCCTTTGTACTTTGTACTGATCTGAAAAAATGCAAAATCTAAAGAAAATCAATGAAAGTATGCTGAACATGTGCTTAACAAGCCATATGGAGAAAGCAGCAAGCAAAATGAGAAAGTAATTATTAAAAGATTTATTGTTCTTGGAAGATTAGAGATCCGCTTGCATAGAAACAATTAACATATGAGGCTTCTCGAAGGTACTCCCCAAACTGCAGAATTATCACAGAGACTTGAAAAAAAAAATACACAGCTTATATTCATTGGGAGACCAAAAGTGCAAATAATTAAACCGCTTTCTTCCCAAAATGTTACAGAGGAGAAAAAACATGAACAGAAGGTGTGATACTTGAAAGCCAGGAGTTTTGCTTGACCTGTTAAAGGAGTGATATATGTTGCCTGGAATTAAGAAAGTAGTGTGCCGTTACATTTAAAGTGTAATGCAAAATGTGGATGGGGAAAAGCAAAAAAGGCAACAGCCAGTCCCTTCGTTTTCATCGTCATGATTTTTGCCTTTTTTTACTACTAATTTAGAATAAGCTACTACATATTCATGTCTTTTATTTATTGAGTTCAGTGAGATATATCCCATGTTTAATGATGCAAACAAGCATAACTTCTGCAGGATTGTGTCCTGGAATAGGCTAATGATGTAAGTTGTAATAGAAATGTGTACATGGATAGTTTCTCAAATTGCTATAACCACACGGCCAGTTGTAACTGGGGAATGGGTTCTGACGTCCTTGTCATTCAGTTAATTTTTCTTTTGCAAATTAATATTTTCTTAGACTGCAGTTTTCACTAACGTGACGTTCTGAATGAATGCTGTTGCTGTGAACATCTGTCAAACCTTGGGTTAGTAGTTATAAACTAATAGGCAGACTCTCAGAAACATTAAATTTGTAGCTCTTTTAAGTTTAAATCATTCCCAGAGCAGATTGTCAGTAAATTGTGCTGTGGAAAGGAGTTCTTTTCTGGACTTTTTATGTCTTTTATGACTTTTATGACTTTTAAATGCAATTTTAATTGGGTGAATAATTATGACATCACATTCCAATAACCGAAGATTAATACCTTTCTGTGTACATGGCAAAGATAGCAAATAACATACTTTATATAGAATTCACAAACCTTTTCACAGACAAACTCGCACGTGAGCCTTTCCAATCAATGATTACCAGTAAGACTGGCAAAAAAATCATCAAAATGCTGAAGTGTTTTCTTCTGGTAGGAAGTATGTTACAGGTAGCATTGGTAAGATAGTAAGATGTAAATGCTTTTAACACATGCTGTTAAATGAATAAACTTTAGACCTCTGTACAAAAGAAGTTATTATTTAAAAGTATGTATAGTTATTGCAAACCTGACAAATTAGATCTCACTGCTGAAACTTTAGGTATCCTAGCATGTGGTTAGTTGGGGAAAAAAAAGATAATTTAGTCAGAAGATCTTTTTGAAATCAGCTTGAAGTAGACATGCTAAAAAGTCACTCAATTAAAAGGGAATAGTTGGTTTAGTAGCTGCTAACTGCTGGCCCAGATAGTCACATATTCAGAAAGTCACCCAAAGCCATAGCAAAAAACTCCTCTACTACTAACTTGACATGTACTGGTTATTCAGGATATTATACATGTCACTCTGTACATGATAGGCACATTTGATTAATATGTATTTCCTCAGTGGTATAAAAGTTAGAATGCCTGTTATCTTTAATAGGAGAACAAGATTTAGCTTCTCTGTCTCCTGTCTTCTCTTACATTAAAAAATAATGTTGTGATTAATGAGTAGTGACATGCTTCATATTTTTTCTTGTTCATAAAAATCTGTGCTGGCAAGTTATCTGAACTAAGTGAAGGGTATATTTTAGTGGGTTAGTGGAATATGAAGGTCTACAGAAGAGATTTTACTTCTTTAATGAATGCATATGAACAACTGAAATTATTATCGTTGTTATTATGTATGTATATACATTCCTCCTTTTTTTCCCCTCTCCCAGGACCCTGCCTTCCTAATCCATGTCATAATGGTGGGATATGTGAAATCAGTGAAGCGTACCGAGGCGACACATTCATAGGATATGTTTGTAAATGTCCAGAGGGATTTAATGGGATTCACTGCCAGCACAGTAAGTTCCACATGGTAATGTTTATTGTGTTTATAGATAGGAGCCATTTTATTGCTTGTAATGTTGAGGATTAATATCAGATCTGGTTTTCTGAAGTATGTCAGTCTTTGGCCTTTATATTATGAGCAAATGAGAAAATGACCTTACCTCCAACTTAGTGGACACAACAGTGCATAATTTGCTACACATATTCTAGAACATGGTAAGAAAAGGTAACCGTAGCATGGACTTAATGGAAATTGTTGGAAGCTTGGAATTGTTTGTGGGTTTGTTTTGATTAATGCTAGACAAGAATGGAAAGAATAACTGAAAAGAAATTTGTGAATAAATACGTCTTCTAGATCTTTCTTTACCTATGCGTTTATAAATTACGAAGAAATGTTTTGAATCACAATATTTAAATTCAAGGGTAGAAGTTCCGGACTTAAATTGGATGGACATTTAATCCTGTTTAAAATACAGTATCTGGACCTCTTTCTAATCATTATCATTTATCTGAAGAATTTTTCCTGGTTTCAGGTCAGTCTGGCAACAGCAGGTCAGTATTCTAGTCTTAGAGTGTGTAGTTACGGAACTGACAAGTAGCTAACTGACAAGTATTGAAATCTTGAGATTTCAGTAATATCTCATGGGTGGATTATATAGTAAGATCTATACTTCACCAATGAAAAATTTTAAGTAGTAAATAGATATTGCACTTTTTGTGCTCATACAGAAAATTACAGGTCCATGTTTCTCCGATTAATGTCATCAGAAGTTTTGTGTGATCAAAACCAATTAGTAAGAGCTATGCACGTTCATCTGGAAGTGACTGATCATACCATGTTCTAATTTATAAACGTAATCTGCGTTATCTGTTTGATATTTAAATAGAAGCTGGGTTTTTTTCATATGTAAAAGTCATTTAGAACAAGTGCTTGCCTAAGGAGAAGCTTGTATGCCAAATTTGTGTTTTATTTTGTGCAATAAAGCACAGCATGGTTCTTGAAATCTTATGTTATTGATGCATTTGGAAGGCAACTGTTACTCAGTTAGAAGGTTAAAAACTCAAACAAACAGTCAAGAATCTGCTTCCATTTGCACATAAAAGATAAATCCACTCATTCAAATCAGAGTGAATAAGCGCTGAATCCAGTCTACCTTAATTAAGTGCTCCATTTAGATAGTTATCTATAATTTGAAGTGTCGGGAACCAATAAAGTCCAACTCAAATAACTACTTATGTTCATTATGTCCCTTATATACTCAATGGAAAGTGTCTCCAAAGACCTGAATGTGGATATTCAATTTCATTAACTTTGTCCCCACTCTCTCTCTCAGTTAATTACGTAGGTAACATAGGCAGTCCCACTAACTTAATCTAGTTAAATGATGTGTCTACCTTTCTGCTAGGAACATGGATATGTTGGATATTATCCACTCCTTTGGGATCTGTTCTGTCTAGCCCTGATTCTGGGGATGGCCGTCTAGTGGAGCTGACTGCCAGCAACAGTCATACTGACTTTCTTTTGTTTTAATGGTGATATCATTAGAGCTCCCAGTCAAGGCGGGGCACTGAGTTCATAGAGTAATCATGATGGCAAAGGATAGTCATTGCCAGCCTTTAAGACACGTAGCCAGGAGCTCAAGAGTCTGAGACCAGGAGAGTAGGCAAGACTATGTCTAGCTGTAACTCAAGAGTTATACCAGCTTAAAAATTTTACCTGGAATAACTTGCAACTGCAGTACCTTGTGGTTCCCAACCCCATTCCTCATACTTCTGTTCTGCACAGTATGCTGTTAATTTCAGAGAGTTTTGTTATTTAGAAGAGGCTTAGCTAAAAAGTAAAATTACTGAACAGAAAATTGGTTCTATTTTACCTGAGACCAGGAGAACTTGCATGCATTTTACATGGGTCTGCCACCTGATAAGTGAAGCAAAAGTCATTGGAGAGTGGATAGCTGTAACTTCAACCCCATGACTGCTGTAAGTGAGGGTACAGGCAGACTGCTTCTGTGTGCCATTGATGTGCAGTCACACGGTGCTCATGTGAAAACATCCTCATGTGGCCTAAGGTTCTCAGGCACATCTCATCATGGAACCAGTCAAGTAGCCACCATGTGACACAAAAGACTTCTCTTTCCATTAACTGACAAAGAGGTGACCTTTGTCAAGGATGCAGTGAAGTGAACAGCACCACAAATTTTCAACAAGCAAAATACATGCTTAACATGTGCTCCCTGGAAAATAGCATCTCTTGTTATCTAATTAATGAAAAAAACCATACGGTAGTACATCATAGAGTGATACTGTGTCCCCAGTATAATTTTAAAAATATTCAGGTGTGT
Organism: Rissa tridactyla; assembly: GCF_028500815.1. Lineage (NCBI taxonomy): Eukaryota > Metazoa > Chordata > Aves > Charadriiformes > Laridae > Rissa > Rissa tridactyla. Next base: position 7,645,793 of record NC_071497.1, read on the forward strand.
AACAGTTAGCTAATGATCCTGGTAATCAGCCAAGTCTATTTATACCAACTTCAGAATAAAGTAGAGCTCTCACATTGATGATTCACATTCATTGTGGGGAGAGTAAAACCCAAGAAGGCAGCTAAACTGATTTGAAATAACTCAAGTTTATCTGAACAGTTACTCTTTGGGGGACAATGAAATTCAGTCCTTTTGAGATAATCTGACTTATGATGTGATAATAAATCACATACAATATATGTATTGTAGAGAGTTCAGAGATTCTCTAAGGATGTCAGCTATGAGAGGCAGCAGAGGAGGTCTCTGCAATCAGGAAGAAGTATGGGACTTCCACTGGTGGACTTAATATAACTCTTTTATATCATATCCCTTTAGCTCATTTCACAACGTTCCTTTGATACAGATTCCTCTGCTTCACAAAGTTTAGCACTTCAATTCTGGTCTTACTGTAAATCAAGTAAGAAGTTTGACAAAGTAGTTCCATCGTAAAAATGTAAATTAAAATGACCTTGTTGCAAGACACATATGTTCATCTAAATTGTTAAGATTTCCAAAAAATCACAGTATTCTTCTCTTGTACAAGATTTTCTGTCTTGGATTTCTTTCATGTCTAGTATTCTTTTGCTAAATCAGTTAAGCTAGGTGATTGATTTTGCAGTTGAGATACATTCCCAGAGCTGGTATTTTGTCATTTGCATCAGCAAATAACCTGTCAATATTTCCGAGGTTCCTTGACATTTTACCCATGTAAATAATTAATATGTAAATTAAAAAAGAGATCATTAGCAATTTCTCTGATTGTATCCTCTAGATTTATTTCAAAACTGATATTAATTGGCAATCGTTTTCTGAAAAGATTCTGATTCCCCAGTGACAAAAAAGGAAATAAAGTTTCCCATTTCAGGGCTTATAAACAAATCAATTTTTGGCTAGGAATGTCTACCTCAGGTAGACACCTGGGCATATTTTTGTGGTGATACCCAAGAACAACATGTTCTTTAAATAGCCCTCCATTATTTATGAGGTATTTACTTATCTGAAGATTCTCCCTAAACACTGCCCAGGTTACAATGCTGTTAATGTATGATAATCTGGCTTTCAAATGTGTTATTGACAGTATTTAGCGACAAGGAGAGAGGAAGTATTTGCAAGAAGTACCTTAAGGCAAGACAAGTCTCCCTACGGTCTCACTACACTGAGAAAGCAGCTCTTCCAAGGAGTAACTTAGAGCACTTAAATTCCTGAAAATAGCATACAACTCATGCCCAGGAAGACTAGGGTGTCCTCTGTGGCGCTGATGCTCATTCGTAAGAGCAGCAAATCATTTTGTTCCTACAAGATCACTTCGACTGAAAGCTATGTAAATACATGGCCTTGTCATTCACCAGAAAGAAGCATGTAATCATTGTGTGTGTTATAATTCCCTTTTCTTTAACCATGAATTTCAAGAAAGTCAATTTTCTGAGATTTTTTCAGCTTGTAATGGAAAAGCCCTACTGCTATTCATGAACCAGCATCCATTGTTAAACCATTATCAGCCTTGCTAATCACTCTTCAAATGATAGATGAAAATGCTGGACAAATTGCTGTTCAAATTGCCTTCATCTACATATAGAGGGATTATACTGTCACCTATTAAAACATGTTAGAAATACAGTTCTACAGAACAAGGCAAAATCCATGAAAACACACAGAAGACTGAAATGGACAGTTTTTCCACCCAAAATATTCCATAACATTGAGATATATAGACAATATATTATTGTGATTATCAAATAGATTGTATATTATTGTGATTATCAGATAGACTGCCTGCTGAAAACAGAGGAAACTGGGGCATTAGTAACAATATATGTCAAAGTGTGGGTTACTGGCTGCCACGCAGCTAACTCAAATGACACACAGATCCAACCAGAAAAAAACCCAACCATTAGAAACAATAAAGAGTTCAGATTTAAAGGTTTGATTTGGATGTGGTTTAATATTCTGAGGATCATTAACTCTGTCAGCCATAACTAAACACCTTGCAGTCCAAGACGAATAAAGGTTATTAATCGAACACATTTAATAATGTAAGCAAGCCCTTCCCAGTGTTCGTACAGAATTATCTGGACAATCTTTCTACCTCCCCATCATAGATGGTCTGTGATATTCACATCTGCTACATTAATGTATTGGGAAACTGCATGGATGGGTGCCATGTCGCAGAGCATCAGCTCACATTTTGATAGTACGTTGAGGTATCATCCCAACTACCCATAGGGCAGTGGCTTTTAACTGTGGGGCTGCAACTGGAAAGGCCAGTGGCTAGGCATTTCTCACCAGCTGACACGATGCATAATCTACAGCTTCAGCTCTACCAGGAAATTCAACTCCTAGTAACTTTTCCAGCTACGAGGAAGAAATATATGTGAGGAAGCTGTAGAACATCCTGTGGCATGGATTTTGTGTGTTACAATGAATGAGTGCTCTTGATAAACCATTTCTGGCTGCAGTTTGGTGGTAAAGCACTCCAGAAACCATTCCCCACAGGTGGTTTTCATACAGACGTCTTGTTTTGGAGGCTAAAATGATTGTATGTTGCACAGATGTAGCTTGTTCCAAGCCAGAGGAACCCCTGGACAAGTGGACAAATTTAACGTACTAGGGTACATACAGTTGCACTATACCAGATGTTCATCCCATGCTTCTGCTGATGAACACTCGCTATGGCTTCTGGTTGGGCTTGGGGAGTTCTAAATCTATCCCAGGTGTTCCTTTTTATTTTGTGTGGAGCTGCTCATTGTAATTAGCTGTATGCACAGTTTTAACAAATTACACTAGCAATAATTTGTATAATGTAGTAGTAATAAGCTATATGGTGTAGTAGTAGTGAGTTACATGTATAAGTATGTCTTAGGGAGCTTATAAATCTAAGTACTGTTGAGCTGAAGTCTGAAAACTATTCCTGTGTCCAACCAGTTGCTTAGATAAGAAATGAAGGAAAGCAGATATACCGTTGCTCATTTGGGAATCTTCTAGAATAATTTGAAAACTGTCTAAAAGAGACACGACTAATAAAGAATAAAAGAGCAAATAGCCGGTAAAGGCTACTGGAATAAAAGTCAATAAAATACCGTTCATAAAATGGAAACTGTGTAAGGAGGCAAAAAGTGGAGCACAAAAATGGCACAACTGCGGTGTTTGCCTATTCACAGAGGTCCAGGAAAACTTTTGTTTGAAGCTGCCTGGAAAAACAAATTATCTAAAGAGGTAAAAAATAATATGGTTTTCAGTTGAAAACAAAGAAAGTTTTGGTTATGAATCTTCTTACAATAAATGTGTGGTAAGATTGAACAACAGCGACAGCAATTTTTGGGCTACTGGAAGTAGGGGTTTGTTTTCCTTGAGATCCAAATAAATACCTTAGTTAAAGCAGTAGGTGACTGAGATAAGACTAGCTGAAACCCAGAGAGAAAAAATATTAAATCTCAGGTAATAGACCAACACTGGATGCCTCAGAGGAGGGGTCAGGACACCCTCACCATGAAAAGAAGGGGCATAACTTGTCCCCTACTTGAAGATTTTATTTCATTCTGTAATAGCCATAGATTGGCAGGAAGGAATCCCAGGCAGGAAGTATAATATCACCTCCAATTTTTTTTTCACTCTTGTTAGCATTTGCTTGTATAGCACTGTTTATTCTTCTCATTCATACACACTTCCAACAGCTTTTTTTTTCTTGTTGAATTACTGACCTTAAAAATTTCCCTATGCATTGAGTTTCATAGTCTAATGCTGTATACTGAAAAAAATCCCTTTTCAATTTCAAACCTGCTGTCTTTCAGCATCTTTAGATGTTTTGTTCTTTGAGTATTATAAGACTAGAAGAAAAGCAGCTTTTGAGTGCCTTCTGTATGCCACTTACGATTTTGCATACATTTGTCATGTTCCCTCTGACTTTTTTCCGTGTAAACAGTTCAAATTGTTTCCTTTCTGTTTCACATGAGAGTTTGTCCGGGATTTTTAAATGGTTTCTCCATGGCCTTGTCAAAACCCTTTTTGTTCTGTGGTATATTTCACTGCAACAGTGACCTATACTGAAAACAGAGCTGTACCATTTATTTGGCAGAAGATCCTTACAGTACTTTCTGTATTCGTTATGCAGCATTTTGTTGGAAGTTTCTTTTCGATTTTTTCCTGTTTTAACCAGAACTGGATGTTGAGCTGAGGCTTTTATTAAGCTGCCTTCTTTGATGCCTAAGTTTCTTTCATAAGATGTCATAGTGGGAGGAAACAGATCTTCCCAATTGCTTTTGGGTTTTATGGGGATATTGAACAGAGGGGTGGATTTCTTATCACCTACACACTGACTGGACTATACAATGAATGGTACTTTTAAGAAGATGTGTGTTTCTATGGCATAAAAGTCACTAAGGTTGTCAATAGCCATTATAAACATCTTTTGTAGGAAAGTAAATGTCTCTCCCCCTAATTACTGTCTTTCTTAAGGTTTGGTATTAATTTACGGTGGAAATAAATTAATGTTCCAAAAATGCATGAATTAGTTTGATTGTCAAAGATATTAAATTTGTTCATATTCTGAATTAAAAAGAGAACAAATGGAGATTTTTACACAAGTTCCTCTTTATATTTGAATTGATAATAAATATTGAATTAAAAATGATCTCTTTAAATTCAATAATAGTTATCATTGCAATGTCAACATCACACATTCTCTTTTTTATAACATGAATGTTATAACATGCCTTTTCAGTGTGTGTCCTCAGAATAAAAATAACTGTTTATATTCCTGAATACATTACACAAAAATACTAGCAATGACTCTTGCTAATGCTGCATGGAAACACTTTTACAAAAAAACTCACAAAGATTCCCTCTTAGGTGTTCAATAACTAGACTGCTTTTTTGAAAGCAGTGTGTAAATGGTCTTGCACGGCTTTGTGAAATAAGAATGTGGAAGAATATGTGGATTATGCTGCTAAAGTCATTTTGTAACAGATAAATATTGTAAGAAAATGATAAGTAGTTTCAGGACTTATATGAAATTCCTCAGTAACGGACAGGGAACTGGACATTATGATTCATCTGGTCTCATCCACTCCTATTTTTATGAGCTATCTTTTTCCTTAATCTAGTATCAGTTTGGAGTTTATATTTCTTAAATATAACGTCTCATACTTAAACAGATAGGGTATTTCAGATAAAGGTATGATGATGCACTCATCATTCAAACTTCAGTTTACATCAATAGAGGGTTTTCTTGGATAAGAGCAACAACAATGAATTCAGTATCTCTTGATGTATTATGCTCATACTTTATCACTTAATACTGCATTATACCATGCAGTATCTACTGTACAAATATTTTCAGTTTTTGTCAAGATTATGCATTCAAACAAGCAAAAGCTATTATCTGGGACCTCAATGTCATTTTATTCTTTTGTGTTTTCCTTTTTCAGGTTCCCTTTCCTACTTACAAAAAATGCATGTTTGTTTCAATTCTGTTAGGAAAAGTGCTACAGGATTTTCTTCACTGGAAAAGGTCATTTTGTAATATCTAAATGATATTCTTTTGTTCCCTTTTCAGAATTTGAGTCAAGAAAATAAGCATTTCTTACTGCTTTGCTTTCTGTATTTCTTTTCCCAAATTCAATATTCTGGTTTTGGCAGCTTTCCAGAATTGTGACTATTGTCCGTTTTCTTTCTGTTCAGTCTTAGACTTATCCATGGGAATGCTCACAATGCTCAGGATTTGTCACAGAAAAGCTCTGAAAAGGAAAACAGACTTTAAATGGAATAACAGTGATTGGATAACATAAACTCACCTTGTCTGTTAGGGTGGTGCTATAAATAGCATTACTGATACTAACTGATTTCTGTTTTTTTAAATTTTTACCTTCACTTGTCAGTTTGACAAGCAATGCACTTTGTGAATGAGCCTGCTTTCCATCTCTGTATATGACTCCATCTTTCTAACAGTCAAAGTATGCGTGCTATTGAGGTCGATATCCTTGCCTTTCTGTATGGTCAAAAGACCTTTTCTTAAAGCTTTGAGCATGAGCTCTTTAACGCAGCCTTGAGGTGCTAAGTGTCTTATAACAGTGGGCTGTTCTCAGACTGTCACTTACACAACTTTTCTTCAAGGAAGGACATCAAGAAGAAACTCTTAACTACATTAATAAATCAGTACAGAATTATTACTACTGAATGTGTTAATTTTTGCAACTCTGACCCAATAGACGATATCATAGAATCATAGAACAGTTTGGGTTGAAAAGACCCTCAGAGATCACCTAGTCCAACCTCCCTTCCATAAGCAGGGACATCTTTCACTAGACCACGTTTCTTAAAGCCCCATCCAACCTGGCCTTGAACATTTTGAGGGATGGGGAATCCACAGCTCTGTGGGAAAACTGTTGCTGTGTCTCACCACCCTCATCATAAAAAATTTCTTTAAAACCATTGCTCCATGTCCTGTCACTACAGGCCCTGGTAAAAATTCTCTCTCCATCTTTCTCGTAAGCCCCCTTTATATATTGAAAGGCTGCAATATGGTGTTGCCAGGGCATTTTCTTCTCCAGGCTGAACAGCCCCAAGTCACTCAGCCTGGCTTCATGGGAAAGATGCTTCGGCCCTCTGACCATTCTTGTAGCCCTCCTGAGGAGGAGGATCCACTCTAACAGGTCCATGCCTTTCTTGTACTGGGGACACCAGAGCAGGATGCAGTACTCCACTTGGGGCCTCACAAAAGTGGAGGGGCAGAATCACCTCCCTTGACCTGATGGCCACATTTCATTTTATGTAGCCCAGGAAATGACTGGCTTTCTGGGCTGCCATCACACATTGCTGGCTCATGTCCACCATCCACCTTCTCTGCAGGTCTGCTCTCAATCCATCCATCCCCCAGTCTTCATTGTTATTGGGGATAGCCCTGACCCACGTGCAGGACCTTGCACTTGGACTTTTTGAGCTTCTTGAAGTTCACATGGGCCCACTCCTCCAACGTGTCAAGGTCCCTCTTTATGGTGTCCCTTCCTTCAAGCATGTCAGCTACACCACTCAGCTTGGTGTCATCTGGAAAAGGGCTGAGGGTGCACTGAATCCCACACAAGAGAACAATCAATGAGCCACAATAGAATTATGTATGGTTAGAGGAAGAACACAGGAAAACTGGAGCTGAAGAAAGCATCTGTTTTCTGTTCCTTCTCCCACTTTTTATGCCCACCTATGTAGACGCAGGAAATTATAAGACAATTTCATTTATTGTGATGGTTTAGGACTGTCACAACCACACCTCAACTTTAAAGGAAGGATTGCTTTCAGTCTTTGTTGCACTCACAGGTTCATTACAGATATACCAGCACATTTCTGTGAGGAAGATAATGAAGATAAATGAAATCTTGAAATGAAATCTCATTATTTAATGAGACAAAATATATAATTTAGAATTTTGTTACACAGTGGCATAGTCTGATCCATCTGTGTAGGAAGCAGCTGTTATAAAAAAGATGAGTTTTGTAATTTAGATCTTTTTCTTGATTTTTTCTTTTTATTGTTCAGCTCCTGTAAGAACTGCCGTGCTCAACCATCTGTGTGTGTAGGTGTGTCAAGGATGCTGAATTAAAATATTGTATTTGTGTTAGGAACTCATGCTGGCATGCAGCTGTGCAATTCCCTAATACTATATAGAATATCGGTATTTCCATTGTTCATTGAACTAGTTGAAAATTATATGACTGACTTTAACGTTTGGAACTTGAATGATTCACATGGCAATTTTTCGAAAAATTAAAGAAACAAAAAAATTTAGTCGTTAAGCATTTTTTTTTTTATACTACAGACCTAGTCAAACAGTTTGAAGAAGCCAAAGAACTTTTTAGAAAGAAGATCCAGAAATCTATTCAGTACTCTAGCTACTCTTTTGAAATTATAACTAGTATTTATTCATGTGGGTACACTTTTGAGATCAGTGGGTTTACTTGTAAGCAACGGTACACAGAGGCAGAGAAGGATATAGCATCAGACTCATTGCCTGTGTGTGCAAATCTTGAAAAAACAGTACTTGGACTTGAAGCTCGATATAATGAGATAATAGTCTAATAGCACATACCAATCTGCATTACAAATGTATTCCCTTTGTATTCATAAAATATCTCAAGCAAAACTCATGGTGCTGTCACATTTGCATATGAATACCCAGGATATTCTTCTAGCTTGCATTTATTCTGATGTGTTAAATAATATACAATTATTTCTGTAGGGCATCTGGATGAGTGTTTTAGTTTGAATCAGGACTGCATTTTTAAAGAAAATCTCTTGATCATCTGCACTTACTGTGCTTTGTTTCATGTGACAGCAGTCTCAGAGCATAAGAACTGTATCCCTTTGAGACTAAAATAATGTAAAAGAAAATAATCTGGTAGTCTAGGATTCCTCGTGTACACACTAAAATTTGACATAAAACATTCCAGTGGGTAAATGGGCATTTGGTCCTCCCAGCCAGCCTAGAACTTTTATGGAGAAAACATCCCTGAGATATGTGTAGGGACATGCAGACATTGTGTCCTCAGCTCTAACCATTTCATTCTACAATTATAATTCCGTAAAACCGCACTACTTTTAAATGTAGACATAACCTGTCTGGCCTATGTTTTTCTCCAAGTACACTGAAAACAGTGAATAGATCTTGCTTCTCTTCCTTATGATTTATTAACGTGATTTGTCTGACATCATGAGAAGCAATTGGTGTTCTGATCATTCTCACGATACGGCCTGAATTTTGTTTTATCCTCTAGTGTGATTGCTTTATACTGCCAAAATGATGGCACCCATCTTCCCTGAGAACATACCCCCATCAGACTTCAGTCTGAATTGTCTCACCAGGCTTTTCTGGAAGCATATACAACCTAACCGCAAGAAGGGATTTATCACTGGGATCAGATCACTGAATGTACCCACACAGCTTTCCAGAAGACCTTATTAGTTCTTATGGTCACAATTCTCTGCCCAGGTGCACAGACCTTCAGTGACTCTAACCACTAGTTATCATCTCAGAAGGACTTCTGCTGGGATCTGTGCATGGCTATGGATGATCAGAAATGATAGCATTCAGGAATTGCCCCCTTACAACAAAGCTTTGGCAGTGAATTGATGTTGCATGTGCATGTATGCAATATGATGTATGCATTACACCATAAAAGAGAATTTAAATTGTTATTTAACTGCAAATAATATATAAGTCTTGTAATTTTGTCAGATTTCATTTTATCCTCAACACAAGTCAGTAAGGCATCTGGTTCTGAAAGTGTATTGTATGTGATTCTTTTGTGTATTTAGCAGAGCCGTTTATTATCCAATCAGTTACAATCATTACTCTCATGTAGTTTTTAGAGTTCATTTAAAAGCAGATTACCAATACCAATAGTTTTCATTGTTAGAGAGAAATTAATCTGCTCTTTTCTCATCCATTCTATTTTTTTTTTTTTGTTGGTCATACTTAATATTTAAGGGAGATTCAGAATAACACTTCAGAAGATGTATACAAAAATGGGGAAAAAAGTGAAAGGTGAAAATAATTTTTGCCTGAATCTAAAATTTAGATTTTACAGTATTTTTTTCTGATTTCATTACTTCAGTGCTGTAACAGAGAGAAACCTTCCTCCTATTTCTCAGAAAAAATAGATCTTTCACAGGGATTGAACCACCCATGGCTCTAAGTTATGGTACTGATTATATGTATAGACTGGAAGGCAATTCTTTAGCCTCTAAACATAGTTTTGGAAAATGCATAAACCTATTTGGATAGGTCATACTTGATGTGATCGTCAAGCAAAGGTGACATTGCCTGGGCCAGCTGCCATAAATACAAGTTCCAGTTCTGAGAGATTTTTTTAGTGCAGGACATATAACTCTCTGTGAATCATGAAGAACAACTCCGGTGTACGCGCCCTGAGGTAATAGAGCTGTCAGTCAGATGGAGACAGTAGTCACTGCAATAAATATTTCCATTCCTGTACTAGGCAGTCATTGGTGATGTGAAGAAACTACTTCACACATATTTTGCATGTTTTATGGAGAGGGAGATGAGGTCTTCCTTTTCACCTTTGCAGAGGAGACAAGGAAATTACTGTAGTCCAAAAGATAAAATGATTGATAAGTGGTTAGCAAATGAGTGTATTTGCCATAGATAATACATACTATATACACGGCATATACACCATATGCTTATATCACAGAATCACAGAATTGTTCAGGTTGGAAGGGACTTCAGGAGATCACCTAGTGCAATCCCTATCCTCAAGCAACTTCAATCAGAGCAGGTTTCCCTGATAGAAACCAGAATGCTCTTGGCCCTCTTGGCCACCTGGGCACACTGCTGGCTCATGTGAAGCTGGCCGTCCACCAGCACCCCCAGGTCCTCTTCTGCTGGGCAGCTTTCCAACCACTCTTCCCCAAGCCTGTAGAGTTGCTGGGGGTTGGTGTGACCGAAATGCAGGACCCGGCACTTGGCCTTATTAAACCTCATCCCATTGGCCTTGGCCCATCGATCCAGCCTGTCCAGGTCCCTCTGTAGAGCCTTCCTACCCTCAAGCAGATCAACTTTCTCACCTGGTTTGGTGTCATCTGCAAACTTACTGAGGGTGCACTCAATCCCCTCATCGAGATCATTGATAAAGAGATTAAACAAAACTGGCCCCAAAACTGAGCCCTGAGGGACACCCCTGGTTACTGGCCACCAAGAGGATTTCACCCCATTAATCACAACTCTCTGGGCACGGCCATCCAGCCAGTTTTTAACCCAGCGAAGAGTACACTTGTCTATGCCACGATTCACCAGCTTCTCCAGGAGAATGCTGTGGGGGACAGTGTCAAAGGCCTTACCAAAGTCCAGATAGACAATGTCCACAGCCTTCTCTGCAACCAGAAGGTGGTTCACATGGTCAGAGATCAGGTTGGTTAAGCAGGACGTCCCCTTCCTAAACCCCTGCTGGCTGGCCCTGATCCCTTGGCCGCCCTGCACTTGCCGTGAGAGCTCACTCAAGATGATCCTCTCCATGATCTTTCCTGGTACCGAGGTCATGCTGACAGCCCTGTAGTTTCCAGGATCCTCCTTCTGACCCTTCTTGTAGAGTGAGGAGGGAGAGAGAGAAAGAAACTTATAATAGTAAGATTCCCCTGAGCCTCCCCTTATGCAGACTGAGCAGTCTCAATTCTCTCAGCATCTCCTTGTAGGTCAGATGTTCCAGTCCCTTAGTCACCATGGCCCTACACTGGATTGACTCCAAAAAGTCCACATCTTTTTTGTACTGGGAAGCCCAGCACTGGACACAGCAGTCCAGATGCCCCATGCCTGCAAGTGTTCAAGGTCAGGTTGCATGGGGCTTTGAGAAACCTGCTCTAGTGAAAGATAACCCTGACCATGGCAGGAGGGTTGGAACTAAATGATCTTTGAAAGTCCCTTCAAGACAAACTGTTCTATGTCTTCCCAGAGCTGAGTAGAGAGGAAGGATCACCTCCCTTGACCTGCTGGCAATGCTCTGCCTAATACAGCTCAGGAGGATGTTGACCTTCTTTGCCATGAGGATGCATTGCTGTCTCATGGACAGCTTGTTGTCCACCAGGACCCCCAGGTCCTTGTCTGCCAAGCTGCTTTCCAGCTGGTTGGCCCCGCAGTGTGTACTGATGCATGGGACCGTTCCTCCTCAGAAGCAGCACTTCGCACTTCCCCTTGTTGAACTTCATAAGGTTCCTCTTCAGTGCACTTCTGCAGCCTGTTGAGGTCCCTCTGGATGGCAGCACACCCATCTGGTATGTCAGACACTCCTCCCCATTTTGTATCATCTGCCAAGTTGATGAGAGTGCCCTCTGTTCCATCGTCCTGTTCTTTAATGGAGACGTTGAACAGTGTTGGCCCCTGTGTTGACCCCTAGGACTCACCACCAGTGGTTTGCTTCCAACTGGACTTTTTGCCACTGATCACCATACTCTGGGTGCAGCCATTCAGCTGGTTTTTAATCCACTTTACTGTCTAACTTACCTAACTGGCACACTGTCAGCCTGCCTATAAGTATGTTATGGGCGACTGTTAAAAGTCATACTAAAGTTGTGGCAAACAACGTCCACTGCTCACCCCCATTCACTGACCCAGTGACCTCATCGTAGAATGCTAGCAGCTTGGTCAAGCATGCTGACCATAAACCCATGCTGAATACTTTGCACCACCTTCTTGTCCTTCATGTGCTGGGAAATGCTTTACAGGATGGCTTTCTTCATGACCTTCCTAGGAACTGAGGTGAGGCTGACCGACTTGTAGTTCCCCAGGTTTTTCCTCTTGGTCTTGTGCATAGAGTATGAGCAAATGTATAAACCTTATAGGACTAAGGATATACCTGTGGTTATAATGAACACAGTGATTTCCTATAGTGAATAATAGACATTCGGTTACGCATGTTTTAAGCCACCCATTCATTTATTAATTTTTCGTAACTCTTAAGTAACTTATAAATGTGCTCTTAACCTAATGTGTGCTCATGTATGTTAAATGTAATAAAATGTGGTACTCCACAGCCACTAGAAGGGAAAAAGGTTAGAGAACTGTGCCGAAAGATCTAACCTATTCTCCTATTTTCAGTGCTAGATTATTTCTGTGATTAAATCTAACAATAAGATTCATAGAGTGTAAAACATGCATACATTTTTGAGCAGCTAGGAGTATGAATCTGAAAGGTATTAGCAAAAAGTAAAAATTACCTTTACACAGTACATTTATGTGTATTTATGCAACACAAGTGCACTGAAGTCCCACAGACAACTTTTTATGAGAACTTAAATGAGATGTATATAGATTGGCCATAAAGGAATACACTTCACTCCATGTACATCAAATACAGACATGTGAACAAATATAACCATCTGTTTTAGTCATTTTAAAACATCCATCATCATATCCTCCAGGACTTGTTGGTCTAATAACATTTTTCAAAACACATGCCATAACTGTACTCATGTGAAAAAGATATATCCCTACGCTTACTCTATTCTGAAATGCATAAACAACTGCATTTTGAAAGAATACAATTATTTTCGTATATGTGGGGGGAAATATGCTAATTTACTGATCTGGGTTCAAACTTGCTTTGAAAATAATTGGTCTTGCCACGAGCCCACCTACGCTACTTTAACAAGTTATCCAGTTAGAAGTTACAGTCTAATGCTGGATAATTTAAGTTTACTTGTGAAGTTGAGATTTTTGGAGCATTGCTTGTAATAAAAAAATTATTCACAAATTGATTCACTCCTTAATAAGATTTTTTTCTCAACTACAGTTAAAATGATTTGTCAAATGCTTGTTATATAAATAGCCAATTATTTTAATAAGGTTCATTGATAACAGTAGGAATTGTTGCCCTGAAGATATGCTTCTACAGTGTAAAATTAGATGGTATGTTACTTAATGGGATGAAGGTTTCCATGCTAGTATATATTAAAAGTAATTAAAAATGAAAAATCTGCTTCAGATTATATAAAAACTTCTAAAGTACCAACTCTTTTAAAACTAATAAGAAAGGTCCAGGGAATGCTATTCCAAAATTCTATTAAATTTAAATTACCTCAGATGAAAATCCATTAAATATGCATTTGAACAGGTAAATAGAAGATCAGGAAATACTGACATAGTCCAGTATTGGAAGTGTGATGCCACAGAGAAAACGAGAATGTTTTAGTGGCTATAACTAAAACACAAAAATTTTGAAAAACAGGCAGTAGGCACCTATGCAGATTCAAATGTCATTGTATGATCAGAGCAATAAGTCAGTTTTCTCTGACTTTCATTTTATATTTTATTTCATTTCATTTTATTTTATTTTATTTTATTTTGTAATTTTATTTTATGTGAGTTTTCAAAATGGAAATAGGGTTTTAAGAAAGTACCCTCAAAATACACAAAAAAGTATGAAAATAAGGCCACAAATATTGCTGTGAAAGCAACAAGATGTCTAGTTACTGTGGTAAAGATTCCTGTAGAGTCTTACCTTATTTATAATGTGCTCAAAGTCCTTTGAAGTTAACAGGCACCTTTATAGTCTCTCTAGAAGCTCCCATTAGACTTCTATGAAATTAATTCTATGATCTCACGATTCTTTTACACAGGTTTCAATAGTTCTTAAGGAAAACAATTGCAAACAACTTTGGGAGTGTAAAAATACAGAAATAATTTAGATTTGGTCTCTTGTTGGAAAGCATGTGCATTATAAACTTATGCATAGCACATAAAATGCTAAATCTGTATATTGGAGTGGTGCATAAACTTCATAGTGTTCGTAGAGGTTGCCCCTGTAGGTTCCTAGCAATTCTTAAACTGAATAACAATTATAATTTTTTTTTATGGCTTTAATTCAAAGTGTCAAAAGAACAGTATTCTGCAAAATATTTCATTGGGTCTTTTTCATTGGGTATTTTATTATTATTATTATTTTTCTAATAGTTCTACAGCTGGTCTTAGCATTCTGACAACTGTGGTTATTGTTACTATTGTATAGAAATGTATTCATAAGTGACTTGAAAACTTTAAATTGAATTCCGAAATTTTGGTTAAGTGAAGGTTGCACGGGGAAATGCCATTACACAACATGCAGAGGGAAACAGAGTCACAAAGGATGAGGAAAAGGCTGAGGTGCTCAACGCCTACTTTGCCTCAGTCTTTAGCAGTGGAACTAGCTGTTCCCTGGGCACCCAGCCTCGTGAGCTAGGAGACAGGGAGGGGAAGCTGAAGGAGGTCATCACAATGAAAGAGGAAGTGATCTACGACCTGCTACACCGCTTGGATGCGCACAAGTCTATGGGACCGGGTGGGTTACATCCAAGAGTGCTGAAAGAGTTGGCAGACGTGCTCGCCAAGCCACTTTCCATGATCTACCTGAAGTCATGGCTAACTGGGGAGGTCCCAATGGACTGGAGGGTAGCAAATGTAACACCCATCTACAAGAAAGGCAGAAAGGAGGATCCAGGAAACTATAGACCTGTCAGTCTGACCTCGCTAGCAGGGAAGGTCATGGAGCAGATCATCTTGAGTGCTATTACAAGCCGTATAATGGACAAGCAGGGGATCAGACCTAGTCAGCATGGGTTTAGGAAAGGCAGGTCCTACCTGATGAACCTGATCTCCTATGACAAGAGGACACGATTATTGGATGGGGGAAAGGATGTTCAGATTGTCTACCTAGATTTTCGAAAAGCATTTGACACTGTTCCCCATAGAATTCTCATGGAAAAACTGGCGGCTCGTGGCCTGGATGAGCATACGATCGGCTGGATCAAGCACTGGCTGGATGGGCGGTCCCAAAGAGTGGTTAAGAACGGAGTTAAATTGAGCTGGCGACCGGTCACAAGTGGTGTCCCTCAGGGCTCGGTGTTGGGACCGTTTCTGTTTAACATCTTTATTGATGATCTTGATAAGGACATAGAGTGTATCATCAGTAAGTTTGTAGATGATACCAAGTTAAATGGGAGTGTTGATCTGCATGAGGATAGGGAGGCACTACAGAGAGACTTGGATAGATTGGACCGATGGGCCAATGCTAGCCGTATGAGCTTCAACAAGGCCAAGTGCCAGGATTTGCACTTGGGCCACAACAACCCCATGCATTGCTTCAGGCTTGGGGCAGTGTGTCTGGGGAGCTGCCTGGCAGAAAAGGACCTGGGGTTTCTAATTGACAAGCGGCTGAACATGAGCCAGCAGTGTGCCCAGGTGGCCAAGAGGGCCAATGGCCTCCTGGCTTGTATTAGGAATAGTGTGACCAGCAGAAGGAGGGAGGTGATTGTCTCCCTGTACTCAGCACTGGTGAGGCACACCTTGAGTATTGTGTCCAGTTCTGGGCACCTCAATACGAGAGAGACATCAAGGTGCTGGAGCGAGTGCAGAGGAGGGCAACGAAGCTGGTGAAGGGCCTGGAGAATAAATCTGATGAGGAGCGATTGAAGGAGCTGGGAGGGTTTAGTTTGAGGAAGAGGAGGCTGAGGGGAGACCTCATCACTCTCTACAACTACTTGAAAGGCCATTGTAGAGAGGTTGGTGCTGGTCTCTTCTCACAGGTCATTAGTGATAGAACAAGAGGGAATGGCTACAAGCTGCAGCAGGGTAGGTTTAGGTTGGACATTAGGAAAAAATTCTTCCCAGAAAGAGTGGTCAGACACTGGAATAGGCTGCCCAGGGAGGTGGTGGAGTCACCATCCGTGAATGTGTTTAAGAGTTGTTTAGATGTGGTGTTGGGGGATATGGTGTAGGGGAGAACTTTGTAGAGTGGGGTTGGTGGTTGGACTTGGTGATCCTAAGGATCTTTTCCAACCTGAATGATTCTATGATTCTATGAAGAAAGCTAGGAAAATGTTACAGATAATAAATCTATTTTAAAATAGATTGTTTTACTCATAGATGCTACAACTGATTCACTGATACTATAACAGCATTGCTTTGAATACAGGTGTAAATTACAGGTGGAAAAGATGATAAATGCACTGATGGGGAAAGAAATTAGTCATGACAAAAAATGCTGTTTGGTCAACAGTAAAGATTTTACTTGCCACATTAGATTTAAGAATATGTAATTAAAAAAACCTTCAAAATACTCTTTCATTTTCCATTTATCAGAACTCGTATTTCTTTATGAATCAAAGTGAACTCAGAATCATAGCTATATATTCCAATTTTTCTTGAAACAAGTTGACCTAACATTATTCAGAAGCCACTAAGATGGGAAATAACATTTGTTTTTCTCCAAACTAAGGAAAAAGATAAGTGTTTAGATGCAATATGAAGTCTTTCTTTTCCTTTTTTTTGTTTTATTTTTTTATGAGGGCTTGTTACACAAACATAATGAAAAAAGTATAAATTAGTCTAAAGAAGCCCAAGAGGACATAAAATTGCTTTGAAAGGGGAGCCACCTACATTAGGGAGGATGCTTAAGAGGCAGTTTCTGACAGAACTCTAGATAGGAGCAACTGAACTCTTCTCAAAATTGTTTTTATTATGTGTTTAGACACTAATGTATATTGCTGGTTAGGAGAGTGTCTCAAACAGTCATGCACAGTCAAGCCAAAAGTTCTGATTTGCGTCCAGACATTATTTTTTATTTCCTTGGCTTGTTTATTTAGGATGTCTCTTTTGGGTTCAAGAACACAACTTCAGTAACTCTGTTACCTGACTTACTCTTCTTAATAGAATAAAACTATCTGAAATAAGTGTACTGAATGGTTCAGGAAAAATTCTAATAGGCAGCTCTGTGATGGATTATTCTGGAGGACATTTACCACAATATGTTGTACCAAATACTTGCAGGAGAAGGAAAACTTCACATAGAATAACGAGAGTAGGGGTAATATAATGTTTAGCCTCTAAAGGTGGGCTAAAAAGGCTTGCTCTGTGTCGTCTCAAATGTAAAGCTGTTTTTTGCTCTTTTTGAAGATCAGATAATAAGGATATCTGAACAGTGAATCAGTTCAGTATGACATTATAGTTGAAGTTTCCTGCAGGTTATTTGGCACAGTATTTTTAGAGCCTTCTGTGGTCAGGAAACTAGCTTTGAAAAAGCAATCAAATCACTAAATTTTAACAGATGTCTGCCCTGTGTTCAATGTTCATTGAACACATCCCCTTCAGGTTTAATAATATATACTATATTCCCAAATTTCATGGGAATATGCTCCAGTTCTTTTTAAATGTTTCACACCAGGATTGTACCAGTAATATATTAGTGCTTGGTTTTTGTATAATGCTGGTTAAATCATAGCTGAAGTTACAGCTTATTCTTTTTTTACATTAATTACAGCCAAAAACCTCTTCAGAAAGAGGTTAGAAACTTTCTTATACCTATAATTAACAATAATAAAATTAATTATTATCATGGCAATTACGTATCCCTTCTGTGTCTTTTAACAAAAAATTGAAGGTGATCTACCTGTGCTTGCAATCTTTTTGGTGATGCTTATATATTCTGTTTAAGTATTTTTTTTTAACTTTTTTATTAGCTTTTTTGAAAAAAAATTAGATTGTCCTCATTTAGGAGACCTTTACAATTCAGTATTGTTATAGTTAACCATAGGAATATGAGAAAGAACATTTTCATGACTTTTGTTTTTTTGGTAAATATTTTACCAAAAGTCTCCTACTCTTAAAGGACATGTGTCCTATATGTGAATTGCTGTAATCCTTTGAATTTTATCATTTAACTAAGTAGCTCACTGCTAAGGTAGCCGTATTAAATTCTATTGATTCTCTTAAGTCAGAGTCTTTACCAAATAAATCTGGTATAATTTTAGTCTTTTCAGTGAAGCTTTACCATTTAATGTCTCATAAAAAAATATGGTGCTTGTATGAATTGGTACAAATCTGTAATAACAAAAAAGAGTATATAATCTGACTTCCATAGTATTTGTTAGGAAAGTAATAATTAAAAGTTTGAATATATGAAAGCTCATGTTTAAACAATAACAGGGTATTACACAGTTCTGCAAGTAAGGTCATACACTTTGTGTGGTCTTACTAATACAGTACTTATTAATGTAATTAAATCTTCCAGGATCAATATGCAGTAAAGAAAAAAATATAGAGAATACATTTAAAAAATATATCAAGAACCACCAATCTGCTATAAGAAAAGCCTAGACTAAGCTCCAGCTAAAACAAACAATTGTTCCATACTACGTGTTTTTCCATTTTATACTTGACCGGTTTCCAAATGTAAAGGTATTTGAACAGGTTGTTAGTTATCAACAACATACATTTTGATATAGAATTGGTTAGGGAAATTTTTAAGTTTTCTGGTTTTCTTTAAAAAAAAAAATTAGGGGCAAGGGGTTCATGTTTCTCTAATTGTGACTTGATCTTTATACAGTGTATAGTTGTGGGTCTTCATAGAAGCCAATTATGATACAGAGGTTATAACCAGTTGATCTTCTGCTCACATCTGTTTTCTGTATACTAAATTGACTTTATTATGGAAAAAAAAATTTGCAATATTCATAAGGCATAACTGGATTATGTCTAATCAATGCTCCTAATAAGAGCCAAGCTGACTTCCAGTATGGACACTTGAACCTAGATGCTGTCGCTGCGATGGGCCAACCATTCTATCAAGACAGAAGACTGATTAAAACCGTGACTTAGACTTGAGATGAGCAGACCAAGTGTGATTAACAAGCCCAAATGAGTATAAAATCAAAGGATAAGGAAAGAAGTTTCTTGTCAGCAGGAGGGAACTTCAAGAAGTCTGTACTCCAAAAGGTAGTCCTGGATCAGAAACAAAGGCTCAGGTGGCAGAAACCAGGAATCTGGGCTAAGTAAAGAACAAGCAAGCAGGGGACAGGAACAAGATACTGGTGTGCGTTTGCAGCCAAAAGGCAAGCTGTGTTGGCAAAACCAACTGATTGAGCTTATCCATCCCTTCGTCACAAAAAGTCAGTCTTATACCAAGTAGCTTACAGAAGAACTCAAATTACTGGATGTACTGTTCAATTTTTTTATTATAAGTTACATAATTTATATATCCATTTCATGTGGGGTAATTTTTCAGGAAAGCACGTGTGGCTGTATTTAACAGGTAAATTCCAAAATGGGGATTATGCATTTTTAATTATATTACATTTGCAAGTACAGTACTAGTTTTCATTCATGTTTTATTAAATACTCAAAGGATTAAAAAAAAAATATATACAATCCAACAAAGAAGGACAAAACCCCAGAACTCTGCCCTGTGATGATTTGGCAAATAACTATGTAATATAGCGAAGTTCTCTCTTACTTGCCCAGTTTCTGACAGCGTAGTTCTCTTCCAAGTTGCACAATGACTGTGCTTCAAACAGAAGTGTGGTTAATAGCTTTGTAGCTATGGTTTGATCTTAAAGGTAGGAAATGTAAATTTAATCATCTTCAACATAAAAAGAAACCTTTACTTCCTAATCAACTGTATTATCCGTTCAAGCTATTATTCAAGGAACAATCTATTTTCAGAAAATGGTCGGAGTTTCCTTGTTCCTGCACCACTATTAATTTCAGAAACCATCTTCAGTAGAGAAATCTTGGGGGACTGGGCATGGGGGAGGTTGAGGGTTTTGGGTTGGGTTGGATTTTTTTTACGTTTTTCAGTTTGTGGGGGGTTTTTTTGTTGTTTTAGTTAACCTGGGCAATATTTAGAAATACGGGCTTCTCCTGTGTTAGCATTTAAACCTCTTCAGGAGCCCATTTCACTCAGTCTTATTATGTCCCTCTCTGAGGAACTCTGAATTCTTTGGTAGTACCCAGCTATCTGTGGTTTAGTTATTGCAGTGTGTAGGATTGTTATCTAAATTACACTTCAAAATCTGACCCAGCATAAAATCTAAGTTTACCTGATCATGAGCAACCTACAGTGATTTTACTTTGTATTAGAAATTTACATTAAAAGCACATCCTTCTCACATAGGCAGGTTGATTGCATAGTCAGTGAAGAATTCCTATCTGACAACACACAGAAAGATTTTCTTTATGAGCCTTTATTGTCCTTAGGAGCAACTACTCCAGAAACTCTGTCACTTTAAAATTTCTATTCAAATTTACTTCTAATCATGACAATATGACAAAGTCTAAAAGGGAATATATGTGTTTCAGAAAAAAGAAACACACCAGCTGGTGTAAAGTTTAGTATCATAATTGGCACATCTAGGAATTTGAATAAAATCTGACCATAATTTGCAGGAAGCACTTTTATTTAAATATGTTACATCTATATGTTCAATCAACTTAAATAATGAAGAGTAAATTAAATAATTCTGTAGAACTTATGCTCCTTTCTTTAACATAGTTCCGTTCATTATCTTTCCAACTAAATATCTGTTCTGGTATCAAACATGATGCTGCAATTATCTAGTCTTTCCTTGTCCATCAAATATGAGATATTTGTTTGAACTGATGGGACTAAAGGTTCTCAAATTACTGGAAAAAAAAATCGCTGTAGGATCCAAGTAAGAAAGATAATAATAAAAAACTTCCATCTTTCTGCACTGATCATAGCTAATTGCTCCATAGGGATAGAATATGAGGATTGCTATAAAAGTATTTGGTACTTAAGGTTCTGTCTGTTTTCTACATCATAATATAGACAATATAGAATATGCTGGAAAGTTGGGCATTTTTTCCTACATATTTCAATATGAATGGCAAATTAGAAAAATTAAAATATCTTGAGAAGATATTATCTTTACACGGAAAAGCTTTTAAGAGGATAAATTACTACCTTTATTTCACCAAGTAAGAGACAGTTTATATGTTCACTTAATGTTTTTTAGTTCACAGTGACCTTGATATTTTTTTCCCACAAAAGTGTTAGCCTATATTAAGATGATGAAAAACCTGATGAAAACATAAGGTTAATGGGCTTTGCTTAAAAAGGCAAATAGGGAGCTGAAGAACCTTGTTAAATTTTATAAATACAGATAAAGAATTTAATTTAGAATTGAGCAGGTCCGTTCTTTGGTCATTTCACTTGGAAGGTTTTATTTTTTGCACACTAAGCTGTTACTTCTCTTCTTCCTCTATAACAGACAGAAAATCAGATAACCCTGTGAATTTTTATTAGTCCATTATTATCTTTATACACAACAAATAATAAGACACAACAGATTAAAAAGAAACTCAGAGATCAGTAGCCATCACCAACTTTAGTATAAAAATCTGATTTTTTTCTGGTTCAAAGAACTGAAACAAGCTGCCACATTTAGCTGAAGGTCAGTCCCTGCAGTTCTGTTCACAACAATGGGAAGATTATCACAGAATCACAGAAAGATTGAGGGTGGAAGGGACCTCTGGGGGGTCATGTGGTCCACCTCCTGCTCAAGCAGGGCCATGTAGAGCTGGTTGCTCAGGGCTATATCCAAATGGCTTTTGAATATCTCCATGGAGACTCCACAAATACCCTGGGCAACCTGTAGCACAGTTCAGTCACCCCCTCCAAGTAAAAAAAGGGTTTATGATGTTGAGACAGAATGTCCGGTGTTTCAGTTTGTGCCCGTTGCCTTTCGTCATGTCACTGGGCACCACTGAACAAAGCCTGGCTCCATCTTCTTTGCACCCTCCCTTCAGGTGTTTATATGCATTTATAAGTCGACTCTCTCCAGTATGTCCATGTCTCTCTCATACTGGAGAGCCCAAAACTGGACGCAGCACTCTAGGTGTGACCTCACCAGAGCTGAGTAGAGAGGAAGGATCACCTCCCTTGACCTGCTGGCAATGCTCTGCCTAATACAGCTCAGGAGGCTGTTGGCCTTCTTTGCCATGAGGATGCATTGCTGTCTCATGGACAGCTTGTTGTCCACCAGGACCCCCAGGTCCTTGTCTGCCAAGCTGCTTTCCAGCTGGCGGCCCAGCAGTGCGTACTGGTGCTTAGGACTGTTCCTCCCCAGGGGCAGAGGCAGGGCTTTGCACTTCCCCTTGTTGAACTTCATAAGGTTCCTCTTCAGTGCACTTCTGCAGCCTGTTGAGGTCCCTCTGGATGGCAGCACACCCAGCTGGCGTATCTGGTAACACCAGTTTTGTGTCACCAGCAAACTTGGTGAGGGTGCCCTCTGCCTTACCAGCCAGATCATTAGTAAAGATGTTGAACAGGATCAGGCCAGTATTTGCTCCAGGGCTACACTGATAGTTAGTGGCCTCCAACTGGACTTTTTGCCACTGATCATCACCCTCTGGGCCCAGCTATTCAGTTTTCAGCCTAGCCCACATACATTGCACACATAACCTAAAAGCTACACAGCTTTTTAGATCTGCAGAAAAGACCAGAGGTGCAGCCTTCCCTGGAGACATCACAAATTCAATCAGATCTAGGCAAGACGTGTCTATTAAAACACAGAATTTTTGTACATATATTCCAAGTAAATGTAAAAGATCAAACTAAAAGCACAAAAGTTACATACTCAACTACCAGAAATCAAGCAACTTTGTTGACAGAGCTGAATTCTGCTTCTTCTGCACAAGCCTTATTGCCTCAGGTTTAGACATGTACGTAGCGTCTTCTTTAGTTTGTACATGCAGCGCAAACCAGGTTTGCCCTTTGGGGACGGAAGCAGATTCAACACAACAGTGAGGAGTATTACTTCAATTCATAGGTTATTTTGCAGACCAATGAATGCAACTAGTTCATCTATGCTACGTGTCTTCTCTTTTGAATTTATTTCCGTGCTGTGTACATGTGCACTCTATGGCAGCTGTATCCTAAATGAACATGCACCCAAGCAAAACTGAGTGAAATAAAATTGTAGCACAAGCCAAAGACTACCTTCTTGTTTGCTGTTCACAGTGTCTAACGCAACAGGACTTCAACTCTTAATGAAGCTAGTGTGGGCTGTCATCTTTTAAACATTTAACTGTATGCATTGATGCAGCCCTTTGAGACAATGTTGTATAAAATCCATACAGTGTTGCTCTGCCATATAGTATAAACATAAATGCACAGATGGAGAATTTTAATTATTAGATATCATTATGCTTCATCTGCCTATTCATTATGGCTGAAAAATACTGTATTGCATTTGAGAAAAATAATCTGATAATATACTTTAAGGTTACTACACTGAAAAACACAGGGGAGTATTATTCTTGCAGCATTTGACAAAGTGTGCCGGAAAAGGGAAACTCAAATGAAATTAACCACCTTTTCTGTCTTTTGAATTTAATAAAATTTGCAAGCTTCTAGATCAAGCTATTAGTTTCAATTTGCCCACTAACTCATGCACAGAAAGGAAATTTTTTAGACCGTTAAACAACCTTGTCAATTAGATGTTTAATGAATTAAGATGAACTGAGAGACATTCTTAACTGGCATCTGTTGATAAAGAAGTAGCTACATTTCTTGAAATTGCAAGGATCGCTAGTGAGTACTCTGTTAGTTGAATTTGTTTATTTAAGGCCAAACTGTGACTTGTGGCCCTGATGTCCTCTGCAAGTTAGAGTGAATATCTCTGAACAAAACTTTAAATTCTGTTGTGTGCTGTGCGTATATGAAACTAGCTAAATCTGTATGGGATCGATTTGGTTTTTTTGTAAAGCATTCCCTGTTTAATCAATCCTTTAATCAGTCCTTTAAGAAGCATGTTTGCTGGGCTAAAAAATGTACGTCTTCTAATGTCAACTGTATAAATATGTTGTATTTTAGCGCTTTAAAACATGTGCTTATTGCTTTTACAATTTCTCTTTGCTAATCCTGACATTATCTTGTGTTTTTCCTACAGATGTAAATGAATGCGAAGCTGAACCTTGCAAGAATGGTGGAATCTGTACAGATCTCGTTGCCAACTATTCCTGTGAATGTCCAGGTGAATTTATGGGAAGAAACTGCCAGCAGAGTAAGTACTGCGTGTTTTTACATCTATTTTTCAAAATAAAATAAATACTTTCTTTTGCAGAAACAATTATACTATGGAAATATTACTCTAGTCTACAAATACATAATGTTCAAAATAGCCATCTTATTCTTTTCAAACTGGGGAAAATTTAAGAAAGCAAATCTGACATGCATTCAAGTAAAGCATCTGATATGATGGAAGCATTTGCAAAATACAAAATTATTATCTAAGAGTCAAACAAGAAGGAGTAAATTGTGCAAAGTAGAAAAAGACAATAGCTGATTCAGGCTAGGGGTTCATCTCGCCAAGTATCCTGCCTTCAACAGTAATTCTTAGCAAATATCAACAAGTGTAAGAGCAAAAACGGCAAAAATACATGCTACTTTCTCTGAAACGTCTCTAGCCTCTTAAAGTTGGACCACTGGTTTACAAAGAAGTCATTAGCGGAGTTCCTCCAGTATCTGTACGGGGAAAAATCTGTCATGATTTTACGAATAACATTGACTATGAATGCACTGTAAATGTCTGATTCCTAAAGCTGTTACTAAAGAGGAGTTCTTTGCGTAAGAAAGACTATATAATCTTGCATATCAAAAAAAACCAAACCAAACCAAACCAAAACAAAACCAAAAAGAGAATAAAATGCTATGGGTACAAAATGCAATATAACTTAATGTAACAGTTATAACAGATGCTAGAGGCTCATAAATTTGAAATACTTCCGAGAAGAAAGCCTGCGTGTTATAGTCGAACAAAGGACGCCAATATGATGGTGTTGTGGAAAAAGCTAATATACTCCCAAGATGTGTCAAGCCTGGTACCTCAAGGAAAAAAAGGAAAGTATTTGTGTATTAGTGATTGTGGTATTAGATATTACATTCAAAATACCTGAAATACTGGAGCTATCCACATTCAAGAAAGGAGATTTCTAGTTCAGGGAAGATCTGCTATGTGTAGCAGGAAAAATAAAACAAAAAGTGTTAGAAGTTGACCTCTAAATAAATGAAACCATTAACAAAGTTAATGAATAGGATTCATTTCTCTGTGCTCATATCGTGCACGGATGGGGAAGAAGGGAGAAGAAAACAACATGGACAAATAACCACAAATGACAAGGTGGGAATTTTTTCAAGTAGCCTCAGTGAAATCTCAGATTTATATATGCAAGAGGCCAAAGATTTGAGGCATCCAACGTAATGTGTATATAATTCTAGCGAGAAATCAAAGATTACATTTTGCTTTGAGAAATTTTACAGGCCTCTATGGCTAACTTAAAGAATTTGTAAAAAATGAACATCTATTAAAGTTTTCTGTAAAAGTTGCTGGTAAAACACTTCATATATTTCCTTACAAGGTGCAACTGAATTACCATTTGGAATTCTACCAGGAATCTCACCTATCTCTTCAGAGTTTATCCCTTCTGGTTTTTTTGACTGCATCATGACCCTTGCTCAGATTATAGAACACATAAGACTAATGTGTTTTGCTAGAAATGGGGTAGTCAGAGCTATTGAAGTGATCATTGCATTTTCTGGATCATCATCTGTTACTTCATATTTCTTTTTCTTTTTATAGATATATATGTAATTACATGTAAATACAGATGTTGTGTGTGGAGTTGCATGTGTTATATATTATACTGGATTTGGTTCTATGTTTACGTTTATTTATATATACATAACATACATATTTCTGTTTTGGAAAGCATACAACAAAAAGTATATCTGTACAAAAAATACAAATTTCCAGTATATTGAAATAGTGAAAGAAATCTGCTAATGTCAATTACTGAACTGCAAAATATGCTGCCTGCAGTCTGTCTTTCTGGGTCACGCTTGGGGGATTTGCACTGGTAAGCCCATCACCTAGTCAAATGATCTTACTGGAGATGCTTCTGTAGATAAATGCTTGCAACTGTGACCCAGGACTCCATCGTCTAGCCCATAGGAAAGAACACTGAGGAATTTGAAAGGATAATTCTGTTGAGTTTTTTATAGTTATGATAAGGGTCTATACAACAGTCAAATTGCTTTTGTTTAGAGATCAAGGACAAAGAGTTTTAAACTGTGCTTTTTTTAAACCATTAATCTGTTGGCTGCAAAGTCTGTGTGGTGTGGTAAATGGGAGGCATGGCACTGCAGCTCTAGAGTGCAGTGGTGAAAACCTGTTCTGTACTTCCTCTGGGTAGGAATGGTATCATGGCAGGAGAGTGAAATCAGATGTGTTTTGAGGACTTAAGAGAAAAGTAATATATTACTTAAATCAGTAATTGGAAAATGCTGCCCAACGCAGATATTTGAATACTTCCATTATGCCACTCGTTATGGTCATGTTATTCAGCTAAGCATATGAAGAGTGATCAATAAATAACAGATAATTAAGGATGGGAATAATGTATGTACTGACTATAATCACTGAACTACCCCTGCTCAGGAAAGCCAATGCATTCTTCTAGTACTATGGCACCGTTCACAAACTTTTAGCGTTCATCTACTTTTGAGCTAGCTTTAGCACATCTAGCATTAAAAAGGTAACTCTCCTTTTTATACCACCAATATAATTGTGCACTATACTGGTTCCTATAACTGGGCTTGTAAATATCCTTTTTTTCATGAGAAGTTTAGTTATATGTCATCATACCTAATTACGTAATTACAAGTAGTAATTACACATTCTAATTACACCATTAGAGTTTTACACATATTTACAGTAATCATGTAATTAAATACTGTTACACTAATTATGTAAATTACTGATTGCTGTCTCAGAATTACCTCACAAAGCTCAAAGATTGCTAATCCACATCACAAAATATACGAAATATCCTAGATCAAGAATAAAAAAAGCAAAAATACATCACACAGTCCGTTCTCCTGTCATTACGAGCTTGTTCTCCAGGATGCATATTCTAATGGTGTCTAATTTGGTATATCCCAAATACCAATGCTTTGTAATGGTGACTTGTCATGTTACTCATCAGCTTGAAGTACTTTGTCAGACTGTTCTTCCTAATGCACCAACTGTTTTTTCTATTTTTTTATTCCACCGCTTAATCCCACCATAATTAATTTTCCTTAGTGAATGTCCTAAATAAGTCCCTTCCATGTATAGACCTTCCCAGGTGTGTGACAACACCCGGATCCTGTGAGCCTTGTGGAACACCCACCTAAAATCCTTCTGACTAGTCCCAAGAGCCTCTCCTAATACCAGTGCAGCTGAAGTGAAAGAAGCTTGTCTGGAACTGAGTACTAAAATAGCACTGAAGTGCCTAATGAGCTTGCTATGAGCTATGAGCTATGAGCTATGAGCCTAATGAGCTAAATCGTATTTAGACCACCTTGACGATCTTCTGAGTCTCCTTCTGGCATGGATGAAGTTTGGAGTTGCTTTCTAAGGGCTCAGCCGTGAAGTAAAGTTCTCAGAAGACATGGAGGTGATCTCCTGGCCAGCTGATGTGCTTCACACCCCAATAATGCTTCTGCTCCCCTGGGGTCTTCTTCTATTTTATTTACCTATACTTCTTATTTGAAGCACTGGCCTCATCTCTGTTTTTTTTTTCTGAAGAGACTTAAATTTAGTCTTCTCTCTTTCTTATTAGCTGGTGATATATTTAGCCATTTGGGCATAAATGATACTTAAACCAGTTGCTTCTCATTCTGGAAAGCACAGGATGAGGCAGAGCCGAAGTAATATGGAGTGCAAGAGCACTGACGGCTTCGTAACATATTGAATTGTTCCGGAATAAAGCTATCAACCTGTTTAAGAGATATTTCACTGAGCATCTGGTACTTGCAAAATTTGCCTGCAGACGTTTAGGAAACACAGAATGGAAAGAGAGCACCTTTTCCCATGCTCTGAAAGCAAAAGCTAAACTATATGAATTCCATATTACTTCCCAGATTTCTTAAGGCCTCAGCGTTTCCTTGATGCAGCTGCATCTCCTTCTGTTATTGCACTCTCTGAACCTATTTCTTGCTTCTGTGCTGAATTCAAGCTATTAATTATGATTACCTCCATTACAGCTTTCTTTAATCTTGGAGTCTCTATAAATAAGTGCGGCTTCCAAGACAGCTTCTCCCAGGGCTGAAGTTTTTACTTTCTGGATCACAAAATTCTCTTGCAGGCAACAGGGAGCCACTTTCGTCAGTGTCAGACTGTTTGTATTATTCAGTACGAATCTGTATTGTTAAAATCTCCCATG
Source organism: Rissa tridactyla (assembly GCF_028500815.1). NCBI lineage: Eukaryota > Metazoa > Chordata > Aves > Charadriiformes > Laridae > Rissa > Rissa tridactyla. The sequence continues at coordinate 7,674,366 of NC_071497.1, forward strand.
AGCAACATGGACTGCAAATTGCAATAATTTGTGAGGAGTTCCACAGGTAATATTTGATCACTTTTTTTTTTTTTTTTTTTTTTTTTTTAATCCAGCAGATGGTACGGTACAGTGGACACATTACAATTTCACCATTGTGCATTTTGGAGCTCTGTTTTGCTGATTGCCAGGAGTTGCTGCCATTAAAGCATATGGCAAATTTTCTCATGCTCTTTCTTTAAAGATATAGATCAAATTAGTCACTGTAAATATTTTTTACATATGCTACAGCCACTTCACCTCCTTTTTCGTGTATTCAACATACCCATATGTAGGAGGAATGCATTGAGCAAATGCACCAATTTAGTTTGTCTAGCGTGTCAGAAATCCTGCTAAGCGGTGTACCTTCACATTATTTTCATTTGTTTCCTGTGCTTTATGTTTTGGTACATTAATGTGATTATACTGCCCTTGGCCATCTTCTGCCTTCCCCTCTGTGGAAATCAAAGTGGTATTCTTTTAATTTAAATAAAAATACCCCTTCTTTCAGTGTCATTTTTACTTCAAAACTATCTAAAGATCTGACAGATCTAGGCTTAAAGAGACTTTCAAGACTTCTGCTTACATGCAGCCTTATACTCGCAGGCCAGATAGCGTCATCCAAAATGTTCGTATGCGCTGTGATTTTAGAATTTACTTTCTTTCAAAATTTTTTCCAAGGAATACAGGACACCTGCAACTTGTATGATTTGTAGCACAGGAGAAATAAGTTTCACAGTATTTTTTTGAGAAGACTATATTGCTCTTTTGTTGTATTTCTTGTCTTGTGTATTTCACTTGTAACTGTGCTTTCAAGGCAGTGTCCTCCCTTGTTGGGATTTTTTTACTTCAGTTGCTTGTCCTTTGAATTCCTCTGCTTGATGCTCAGTCTTCAGTGACCATTGGGTATCTCTGTCTTCCCCAGCTCCAGCTCTTACGATCCCTGGCTCACGGTTCAAAAAGACTCCATACTTAGGTTTAGAAAAACCCTACACAAAGCAAACATCACAGGATGAGGGTATAAAAAGTGCACAGAGAAAATAAAACAATTTATGAAACAGTTAAATGCTATGTTTCCAGGGGGAAGCTTTACATCTGGCTAAAATTTGTCTTCCAAGAAGTCCGAGTTTTCAAAATACGGATAAGAATCAGAACTTAACCATTTTTCTAAAATTAATAAACCGGGTAACAGGCTTTCTGGTGAATTCAGCTCATGAAAATGGCCTGTTAAAATTAAGCACTGGACTGTTGTTGAATGGTAAACATGACCCCATTACAGCCATACTTCATTTCCAGACTACCTGCAGGGGAATTTTCATACAGGAGATTGTTCATGCACCTCCAGTTGACAATATGTTGTGGCTTAAAGCTTGTAGAGAAACACTTTTCTTGACAGGGATCAACATGGACCTGAGTTCCCTAAATCACTGATTGCTATTAAAATCTCTTTGAATGAGATTTAGGAGAACCTAACTTTCCCTACAGCTCAAAATATCAGTTTGGATAATTCTGTGAATAATTCTATATGAAGTTTGGTTTTAAGCATATTCTTGATTGTTTTGAATATCTGACAGTTTTATGATCTGAAATACTGGTGTTATATAAAATGTAGCAAATTTCTGTAAAATAAAACTGACCAAACATACTAATTTTCATTTTGTGTTCTTGAAATTGCTCTACAGTTCAAGACGTCAATGCTTTATGTTGATGTCTACCAACCTTTCATGTTTAATCAGTTGATTCAGGTTTTCAACTTTCATTAGGAAAAAAAATGAGCTATAGAAAAAATTGTAGTTTCTAGAAATACATACTCTTGTATTTGAATTAAGGGCATTATAATCATCTGCAAAAGAAGAATATATGCTTTAATTGGTACAAAAACAATTTATTTTTTTATATTGGACTTTCTGTTCCATTGTCATGTGTCTTGCCAGGATGTACTGGAAATTTTGTTAAGGCACATGCAAAACATGAGAGTTTTTGAGATGACCTGTAGATTATGATCTTTAACTGAACTAAGACAGGTTTCCTGTTGCTGTCTTTCCAATTTACTAAATAGACAAGCTCTTGTAATTGCCTTCAAATTCCAGAAATTTCCAAACAGGTTTTCTATTTTTTGTCAGGAATTTGGTACAAAAAGCCCCTACCCCTGTTTTTCATTGCATCATGCTGTAAAGTGACTATTCCTTGAAAGCTGACATGAATTAGACCTCCTGCTGCCCGAAGGAGCCTTGCTTCATCTCTTCTTTGCTCATCTTGCTGCTTTTGTACCTGCTCATTCTGGGCTGCTGTTTTAGCTGTTTGCCTTGTTGTTCCAGCAGAATCTCACCCAGGAAATAAAAAAGGTAATTAATGAATCAGATCAGTTCTTTGTTCCGGTGAACTTCACGGCCACACAAATATTGGACTGGTACAAAGGAATGGCAGGGAACAGAGCCTGGTCTTGACTTAACAACAGTTAAAAATGTTAATCAGGCCACATTTTAATCAAGAGAGTAGAAACTGTTCTTTAATTCATGTTTAAGGCAAAGATAATAATTTCTTTTAATTTTTGAATTTTTGTTTGTTTGTTTCTCTTCAAGGATCATAAAATTTTAAAGCTAGAATTCTCAGCTCACTTGAGAAGGATACAATGAATTAAAATTCAGTGAATATATACATCCCTGTTGGTCATTATTTAGATGACAAATTCAGTATTGCATGAAAAATTAAGGAGATCTTACACATATGTATATACGCATGTGTGTTTAAGTATATGTACACACAAGCACTACCCATAGAGAAATTAATTTGCGTTGTTGAATGTACTCAGGGAAGTTAACTTATCATTCATGTGATGTCCTTTCTGGATTAGGGAATAATGTGTGGTTAATCTCAGACAAAACAAAGAATGGGAAAAAAAAATGTGCCTAAGAGAAATGTGTCAGTTTAATATAGAGTTAGTGCTGATGCTTGATTTATGACCACCTTGGATTACAGAAATATCTTAGAACAGAAACACACTAGAAATACATTTTGAAAGTGCAAGAGGAAAAACTTTGACAGTAAAATGTGACTTTAACCCATCTAATTCAACTCAGTCTAGGTAATTCGTCATGTCCTTTTTTGAACATGCTATAAGGATAAAAACAGTAATGTTCTCAGAAAGAGGTAAAATAAATGCTGAAAGTAGGCTAAATGTATGAGTGCTAAAGGTGATGCTTTATATACATTTTTAACTATTTCACCCAATCATGAACAGAATACAATTTCTGTATTTGTATTGGACAAAACCCATCTTGAATCTCTTGCTGAAACTAACAAGGTTTGCTGAGGCTACACCATTCTGGGAATATTGTCTGGCTAGCATTTCTGTATAGTGTATTGATATGAAAGTGCAAAGAGGCAGAAAATGTTATAGAAGTGACAGAACACATTGTTAAAATTGAAATGTTCTCCCAGGCATTTCAATGACCTAGTAAGAAATAGTAATCAAACTCTAACGCTCCTAATATTGAGTCTTCAAACAACAAAGCGCACTCTGGCCCTTCCGCTGCCGCCCTTCTTTGTCCAGGCATCCCATGTATGCTGCAAAGGTGTGCAAAATTAGGCTCAGCAGATCAAAACTGCAGTTCTTCCTTTCAGTACAATAGGAAAATTAGCCTGATCTCTGTGTTTGATGTTGAAACAAGGTCCTCGGCCCTATGCCTTTGGGTACATTTTTGTCTTGCTGCAGTAGTACTGTACAGCAATATCTCCCTTTGAAAATTCATTTCTTAATATCTTACTTTGGTTAGGCAGTAGAGGATACAATCTTTACTCATGCATCTGGCAGAAACTCATTGTAAAATATTCAGACAAGCCCTTAGGACTCAACAGGCATATTTTACACATTTATTCCTCTCCTTACTACATGAGTCATCCAGTGCAATAGTAGCTTTTCGGTTATGCCAATAACTACAATATGAACTCAACTTTATTTTCAGGTGTCTACAACCTGACTTGGTAACATCTCATTTTATCTTGAACCACCTTGTCATGGAGACTTTCTTGCCATGTTTTCTTACTTAAAACAAATGATCTGCTTTTCTCTGGCATTGTGTCATTCTTGACTCATGATGCCCCTCAATTACCCTCTATAAAGGGCAGGAAGGTCGCACTGGGGTGACCTTCTTTCTCCTACCTATCTTCCACCTGTCTGTTCTTCCTACTGAGGCAGTAATACGACCCTACCTTTTCAGTAACATAGAATCATAGACATTCACAAAAAGCAGAGGAGAAAAAATACCTACCTTATAAATGCAATCCTCTGCTCCTGTGTTGGAAGAACTTTTATGTCCATTTTTATGCATAGCAAAGCCTATGACAATGCATATTTCAGCATTTCTAAGCCTTAAAAGAAAAATTACAGCACACCATTATTCTTAAAGTATCCTCTATAGCTCTTAAGTTCCTGGTCTGGTCAATAACACACTTTTTTTTTTTTATGTCCTCACAGAAATGAAAAATAATTTGCAGGTAAGGGATTGGTGCTGTGAAAGAAATAAAAGCCAGACTGTAGCCCGTACAAGCGAGCTGAAAATAAATCACCAGTTATTATGACCAAAAAAATCCCTTAAAATATGGAAAAACACCTTCAATAAAAGCACTAATGAGTATAAATGTATGGAAAGAATGATTTACAGCTGCAGTAAGCGCAACAAAGTTCCCAATAGCCAAGTCACAGGACCATTTTTTCTGTTTCAGGTACCAGTCCGGTTGGAAAATACCTTATTTCAAGGCTTAGTATTTATAAGTTATAGGCTGTTTATTTCAAAATAGATTAATTGTAGAGGGTGGCTTGCCATCTAAGTCAGTCTGGTCTAATCTGCTGCTACCCTTTGGTGGACACAGGAATGAGCAATGAGAGGAAAATAATTTTTAGAGCCATAGAAACTCATCATAATGAAACTGCCTTGAGATTTGCAGTAGTTAACAAACCGGGCACAGAGTAGAAATATAGATAAATACGGCATAAACCTAGCAAAAGTTGGAGGTTGGAAACTTGATTCACATTTTGGAGATTCATTTGGACTCGGAATTCAAGCCAAGCTGTGAAAGACGAAAATCCATGTGAACTAAAGAGAAAATGGAAAAAAAACATGGTTACATGAGCCCTAAATGAACTGAAATCTCCAGGCTCGGCACAGATCCCACCTGCAGTTTTTAGAAGGAGAAGGAAATGTAATATGTTCAGTGATCAACTTCCTGCTGAGGCAAAATTCACAGCTCCTGCTGCTTTGGACAGACGGAGAGTCCAGCAAAGCTCCTGTTACAGGCATGGATGCAGCGATGTGTAAGATACGTAGGAGAGGAATGAGCAATGCTTGTAGGTTACATTTATTTTAATCCCTGACCACCACCATGCTCATTCGTTGCATTCCATTAGATGATCTGAGGACTTACAAGAAATTCAAAATATCTCCAGGGTTTTATCTCTGGTTGTGTTAAAAGGAAAATAGCCTGTCATTCATCACAACTTAGTCTGCTTTCTAGCCTCTTCAGGGTTCGGCACGGGAAGAGCAGTCGTTCATTGCCTGTCAGATCAGAGGCACGTGGCATCCTTGGTGGCTGCCGCACAGGCAGTGGCCGTCAGCCGGAGAGCCACCCCGTGCGGATGCAGGCTTGCAGCTTGGAGGATCAGCAGCCACACAGTTAATCACTCAAGGCAGTCAGTGCTTCAAAATAAATGAGGAGATGAATGGATATGAAAAATTCTGTGGCACCGCAATACCAAGAGAGAAAGGCTTCATGTCTTGCTGTCATGATGTACATAAATTGGGACTCCAAAGGGCGCAAGTGAGTTTTTGAAATGAAGTAGAGTTAAAACTTTAAAAATTCAGAAGTATCATAAAGCACTTTGTCAAGAAAAGCTGACGGAATTACTCTTAATTCAGACCCTTTTCCTTTGTATCAGTGATTGTTTCCTAGTAGTAATGCTAGATATAATTTGTCCAGCTCTTGGTTTGGTGTAGTTACTTAGAAATTTTTTTACAGAGAAGTATCAAACAAAACTTTTACCCTTTGAATCTGATGTGCTGATTAATATCCATTACTGATACAGCAAAACCTGTTTGGTAGAGCTCACCCATAAATATGATTTGCCTTTGTTGGTAAATCTGTACAGTTGGTGGTAACACTGCATGCCTTCACTGAAGATCAGTTTCAATGTGTAGTTTGTAATATTGTTTCTACTGTTATTCTAATAATATCAATTTCCACTTATGTTCCTGCTGCTGAAACCTAATTTTGTAATTATTCTGTTCCTATTTTTATGCAATTCACTTTTACCCATCCATTTTCTGAAATTTCATCCAAGGCACAGCATAAAAAGCAACCATGTTGTAATTTATTAGATCAAAGTTAGAGAAAATCAAATATTCCTGGAAAAAATACTCCCCAGTATTCTTTTAACTTTGAAAGCAAATTTGAACCCTTACATCCACTGTACAAATACGATTCTTTCTTTTTCTCCAGTGTTTCTAAAAAGTTCTTTCTCTTCTGGACAGCAGTAAAATGTCCGTATAGGAACTGTGCTGTGAATACTGAATCTTCATCCTCCTCTTTTTCCTACTTCCTGGTCCTTCCACAATTTTTTTCACAACACCTTTAACTTTTAAGTCGGGTGCGCATTTGAGTGAGTATTGGGTTTGTTCATTTTTAGACAGAGGAAGTTTTTTCCTTGATAAAAAGTGTCAGGTGGAAAATCCACAAGAATTTAATTCCTTTGCCAGAGTGCATGATGAATCCGTTCAGCCTCTTCTCATCTCTGCTGAAGTTGGTGGTGGGTCTCCCATTGAGTTTGCTGCAGGCAAGATGGGGCACAAGTTACATGCTGCCCTTTAAAAGCTGTTCTTTAATCTTAGACATACAAATATAACTGCTGGAAGTGAAATGAGATTTATTAATAAAGTGTAGTGTGTTCGTCCCCTTCACCTAAGAAGTTAAATTTCTCTAGCATTAATTGCATGTTGATTTAAAGATTAACTTTTTTGACGCTGTTCATTACTAGTATTTAGTGATGAAGAATCCTAATATCAGACAGGTTAATATACTTTAAAAGTGAGGTTTGAGTCAATAAAGGAAAGCCTAACTGTTAGTCATCACCTAGCCTAGTGACATCTGTGTCACTATGTCTGCGAAGTACAAGGAGAAGTAGACCCTGAGTAATTCACTGAGACAGGTTACTGGGTAGGGAATTGGACAAGTTAGCCAGTATGAAAAACTGAGGAGAAGTGTAATTTTTTGTGAACAGCAAAAATTGCACCTGCCTGCAGTGTCCATGTGTAAGGGATGTAATGCAGAAGAGTGCTTCCTCTTGGGAAAGCAGAGATGTCACTGGGCTATTCTCTGACCGAAGAAGGGGCCTGAGGAAAAGCAGTTTCTGGTCTCTGATGTGATTGGCATCTTTTATGCATGGTGGAGTCCCTTCAGAAGACAAGTATGAGAGTCACAACCTGTAATTCCCAGTACGCCAGGGGCTGGAGTATGAATGACGTGATTTCAGATTTGATCAGATAAGGAAGGAATTTCCTTCTCCTATAAGCGGATACTAGTCCTGTTCACTTAAACTTTGCAACTCCTGAAAGACACTTAAACCTTCAACTCAAGCTGTTCCATTTTCCAAACCGCAGTTCATTCTTACTCGTGTTACTAGATGCAAAGGCATGCCTGATGAAGAGGTGCTGTAGTGAAGTATATACATTCCTCCTTGTTGTGAGTTTTGCTGAGATTAGGTGCTCTTGCACAAGACAAGAAGTTGAGAAACAAATTCCCCTGTTCTGTCAGTCCTGCTGCAGTTAGGTTAGCAGATCAGCATCCAACCTTACAATGTTGTGGTCCATGTTAAGCCAAAAAGATTTGAAGTCACAAGAAATTTTACATAGGGAGACTTAGACAAGAAAGACATTAAGAAGTTTCCAGGGTCATGAGAGCTTTCTGCACTGGCGCTGAGTACATGGGATGAAGAGGTTATTGGGAATTTAGACTGAGATGTGTAAATTTTTATAACATAGTGTTAAAGTTTTTGATAAGTGGATTATGGGTAAATATATAATAACACAGTTTAGTGCTATTGCTAATTTATTGAATCAAACAACTTGGCTGTGGTAATTGCACTGTAATTTTGTGGTGTGCAACTTTATTTGGAATTTCTTAATACAGACATTGTCAGCACAGTGGGGTCTCCTGGTTCTTACTCAGCCGTGAGAATCTAATGCATCAAGATGAATTTGTAAACTGTTGTGCTTATTTGTGTATTACTGACAGGTAACTTTCAATTTGCCCTTTTGTCAAAAAATTTTGTGAATGGTTCTGTTTCCATAATTATAAGTGAAAGTTATTAAATCAATCTATATTGTAGATTTTGTAAACAGGCATTTTTGTAAATAAGGTGAGAAGTTTTTATCTACAATAAATTCAAATATTTATTTATGTTTTATTAATGAAAGGAAAATGCTAAAAGATTTGGATTTTGGTGACTGGACAATATTGTCTAATACCTTCTGTCTCTTTTCTAGCTGAAATGAAAAAGTCACAGCTATCTAGTGGCTTTATTGACCATGTTTATTTTGGAGGAATTTCAGGAAAAGGGATATTATTTCTTAGTTTGTCAGCTTAGAAATACAACTCCCTTCTTGGTAGCAAACTTTTTTTTTTCCCCGGTATGATATTAAATCATTGGATAATTAGGTTTCCTACAGAATACGAAGTAGAGAGCCTATAAAGGATATTAAAAGGAGATGCCTTCTGAAATCATAGCTTTTTAAGCCTTAATCGAAAAATTCTTAACTGAACTGCTACACTTACTCATTATATATGCCACATTGCTACCTCGTGGTCAACTTGTTGTCCACCAGGACTCCCGGGTCTCTCTCTGCAGAGCTGCTTTCCAGCAGTTGCTTTTCCAACAAATTGTCTTTATCCTGGTACTTAGTTATCTTAGAGACTCAACAAGATGCCAAAGCAGACTGACCTGCCTGTAGTTCCCACAGTGCACCCCAGACCAGTTTTTTGTAGATGGAAGTGGAGCACTGATCTGTCGGTGCAGCTCTGTAGTGCCTATTTCTAGCTTTTTCATCTAGGCACAATTCCTAAAACACTACGTCATGAAAACGCATTAGCACTGGAAAAGCAAGCCATTATTAGGTGCCAAAAGAACTCGAAAATCCTTTTGCTTCCATTTTAAAAATCTTCTGACTATCAAAGGATTGCCTAACTTTATATTCAGTCTGTGCCCTCGGAACAGAGCTTGGACAGCAGGTAAAGACCAAAAGTGAATTTTACAACCTTACTATAAAAGTATGAAGAGAGGATTTGATAATGGAGGTGCATGATAGTCACTGAGCAGTAATGGCACTGTTGAAAAGTAGAAAGTAACATCCTATTTCTTTATATTTGATTAGTTCTGATAGCCATTGCTTACACATGGGAACCGTGTTGACCAGTATGGTAACAGAATAATGCGCTGCTGTTGGCTCAGATGCTACTACAGCATAAAAAGCATTTAATCTCTTTGGACATATCAGCAAATAGGTAGCAATTCTTCCCATTACCATCTGAAAAGCTGTCTTCTATTGCATGGAACATAACTAATCACTTCACTTTCATGTCACCTCCAGGAGACTTGTAGCTTAACACAACATCATATGAAAAGTTTGCTTGTCTGGAAATGTCTGTGTGCTCATTAGCTGCTACTGATGCAAATTGGTAAAGATGTTGCCTTTGACATATAGTAGACATTCATGTGAAGGCATGAAACAATATTAATCATATTCTTCACCTCCGTGCTGCCATACCACACTGGCTACTAACATACGTGGAATCACACTTCAGAAGTCAGAGCAATAATAATTAAAATGTTAATAGGTCAAGAAAATTCATTTTGTTTTGCTTTAAATTTGTGAGTCAAGCTTATGGAGATAAATGCTTTCTGCTAATCAGACTGCAGAGCTGAATGGCTCTATAAACTTACCAGGGCTGGGCAAAAATGTGATATTCCATTGTGTAGTTAGGAGTCACTTGGAAGTTATAAATCCTTGACTTCAAGTTTTTTATCTAGTAATAGATAAAAATTATCTGAAGTAATCACTGACATTTTTTGTTCTCCAATTCTATTGAAATGCAGAATAAAATGGGGGGTTGTAAATTCTGTTTTGTGGTTTCACTTTGCATTGTGATGGACTAGAAAGAGGAACACGTGACCTGTTACCTTGTCTCAGTGGAAGTGCTGATTAAATTCCTTCAATGGGAACAAAAACATTGATTTGGTCTTGCCTGTAGGATTAGTCGTCAGAACAACAATTAACATAAATTGCTACAACCAAGTTACTCAATATCACTCAGATCAGAACATTGGATTGTGGAAAAAGCACTTGAGCTACATGGAGTAAGCAAACAATTTGATTAGTTGCAGAATGATTGAAATAGCCAATAGTTAAAATGTGCAAAGTTGAGCTCGTGATCTACAGCTCTTTTCCCCACTACGCTAAGCTGACCAGCAATCTCCAAACTCCGGTCCATATAGTGAGAGGTTGAATAGCTCAAGTCCAAAGCACCCCTGTGCTTAAGCTAGAGATTTTTAGTTATCGGTAAAGGTTTGATTAGCAAAACCAGATTTATAGCCAATGTGGATGCGGTAGTACATCATCTCTTTTGGGCAACAGTGATTTTCATACCCATTTTAGAGATCTGCAGACTTTAAAAATTTAAAGAGTCAGTGTTCCACACACAGCTGTTGCGCAACAATTCATTCCAAGTTGAATTCTGCCTCTGTGTGGGAGGGACTATAGAGTGCTTAGGCTTTGCTTGTATTTAGAAGCGATGTTTTAAGAGATGACATAAGAAGCAATAACTGCTAGTGGGGGAAAAAAAAAAAAGCCCTGTCAGGAACACAAGAGGAGATGAGACAGCAGTAAGAATGTGCTTGACCAAAAAAAAGGAGGCCCATACATTCAAAAAACGGGTATGTAGGAATATACCTACTGTGTCTGTGTAATCTCCAGCTGTACTGGTACACGGTAACCGGTGCTCCTGGCCAACGGAAGCCAAGTCATGAGACAATTAATCACGTAATGAGCTGGGATATATAACTGTCCTTCACAATACCTCCACACAATATGTTTGCTCCGTGCAAGTGTGACTGAAGTGAACAGAATGTACAGAGCCAAACAGAGTACTTTCAGTACCTTAAGATTTTAGCTCTTCTTCAGTCTGTCATAGTGTACATTTACACATATGGTCTGCATACATATGCAAAGACAGCATCTTCTGGAAAATTAAAAGCCTCCTTGGGCTTCTAGCTTCTCCTGGAAATTAAGATGTAATTCCTACATATAGAAATTATTCTATTTTTTAAATATATTGATTATCGATGCTCATATCGACAGTTACTGCACATATACAAGGACAACTTTCTGAATCTTCATTCTGAATTTTTTTTCACCCTAATAAAATTCCATGACCTTTAAATTAATTCTTTATTTTTAATAGGGCTTCAAGCCCTGATCCTTAAAGCTGCTTTACATGAATATAAGTTTATACCTATATCAAATGGCTTCCAGGAATAAGATCTAAATGCCAGTATCTGAATTTCCAGTTATTAAAAAGTTAGATGTGTTGTAGAAGAAGATGGAAACAGCTTAGAGACCATAAGAACTGCTGTTTCTGTGTAGTCAGATTTAAATAACTGTCATTTGCATGCAGTTTGTGTTCAGTACTGTGGATATAGCTCATATTTAGCACATCACTTCAGCAGTATATTGTAGGGATATTGCCATCTTTTTACTTCTTTCTGAAGAATATGTATTCCATTGTAATGTAAAATTCATATTAGTGCCGCTAGTAGTTTTTAAACAATTTCAATGAATACATCTTGTAACGAGTAATATTGTCATTTCTAGGAACAGTTGCTGTTCTTATGGGGAAAAAAAAAATGAAAAAACAAACCACAAAGACAGAAAGAATGTCCCTAGGCAGCAAAATGAGATTTGCCACTTGAAAAGCACATACTCTTCTGGCAAACGAACATTCCCATTGTCAGGCTGGCTTGCAGGAATGCTAATTACATTGATGTTGTAATCCCACTGATTTCCTTTGTAGACCTGCTAGAAAAATGCAGATTGTCTTTCAGTGTAACTATATCTTGTCTTTCCAGTTTTACTTCCAAGAGAAGGTTTGGGTTGTTGGTTTTTTTCAAAGCTTTTTAGAACAGGCAGATTTTGAGAAGAACAAATCATTAAGCAGGTAGATACATATGTCATGAGCTGCCTTCATATTAGCAGTAGTTGGTTGGCATTTTAAAAAACCAGTAGTATCAGCATCTGGTTCCTGTAAATAATTCAGAGAATCAGGCAGAGCTTTAAAACAGTCGTCTGGTCAGAATCCAGGTATTTCACCTCTTCCGATAGGATTTAACGTAAATTGTAAAGGAAATCAGTGAGATTTCCTGTTCAATTAGCACTTCTGGAATTAGCATTCCTACCAGCCAGCACGACTGTGAGTACGCGTTTACAACAGCAGGTCGCTCCATCTGAGAGGCAGAATGTCAGCTTTCCCAGTGGTGAAACCCATTTTGCAGCACTGGTAAGAATATTCTTGAGCTTGCACTTTTTTTTTTTTTCCTGGGAGTGCTGACAGCTCCTGGAAATTGTAACCTTACCAGTTTAAGCTATATTCATCTACTCCATGTTAAAATTACTCATTTTTCTAATACAAATGTTGTCCTATGAAAGGAAAAAAAAAAAAAAACAACAACTCGTTTGGGATGAACTTAGGGAGAAGAGAGGTAAAGTGTTTGTCAGTGTTGCGTTCTCCATAAACAAAACAAAACAAAAAAAAAACCAAACTGCATGTCCCTAAAGACAGATGAATGTAAATATAAAACCAGGGAACTCTGAAAGAAGTTGTCTGTAGCTATCATGAAATCAGGCTGAACTTTCTCAGAACACTGTCTCATTAGCAAATTTCCTAACATTGCTGGAAAGCTGCTGAGTTTTCTTGTATTCACAGAATCACAGAATCACATATTTATTCTTCGAAGAAATATTTCCATCAATACCCAAGGAGGGGAGAAGTGCATGGATTGCAGAGAGTTCAGCAGCAGCAAACAAAAAAAAAAAGACTATTTCTAAATACAGTTGACTTCCTAGTTTCATTTATACATGCATAAATTATGCTTCAATTGTTAATTGGCTGTACTCTCTGCCACAACCATTTACAATGGCTAGAAGTAAATGAGGTAATTAATAAGTCCATGACTGTACAAATCTCCTCCACCCACATCTGCCCAACTCCAGATCCAACAAAAAGTCGTGAGACTGGTAAATAGAACATGGAATAACATAACTTTACATATCATTGCAACCTAAGACAATAATAATAATCAATTACTGTTATGCAGCAGTTAAGGAGTACGGTTTCTGGGTCTGCCATTCCTTCACTGTGTATGAACACTTGGCAATTATTTTATAGTGCAACTTGAAAGCTCCTGTAAAATTAACTTCCATAATGTGAATGTAGGTTAATTCTTGTGAGAAGTTTTTTTAGTGTTACTCCATCTTTTCTGGTTTATTCAGATTAATTTTAGTCATGTTTGAGTGGCTACAAGTTATGTAAAACTGGTTAATGTCACTACCCAAACATGGAAGAAATGCTATTTTTCAGAGTGCCAACTTGAAATGTAAAAATCATTTTTCACATAAAGATTAATGTATTTCTACATGAGAGTTCAGCAGAGGAGTTTGAGAAACTAAACTCCTTACTTCAATATTATTTAATTTTTTTGTTGTTTTTTTTTTTTTTAAATCTTAAATGCTGCTTGAAGACAAAATAAGGTAAAGGTAATGTTTATCAGTGAATTGCTGAATGATGTAACTTGAATAATCGTATAAACTCAGAGGAAGTGTTTTGTATTTGGTAGTTAGACAATGGTGCTTGTCCTTTCTGAAATCACCATGGAATGATAGTAGTTTTGTGCTGTAGCCGTAAATTTGCCATATGGTGTATCATGGTGAAGGCTCAGCTGATCATTTTTCTGGGTTCTAAACTCTCCCCTGGATTTTGGGTTGTGCCTCCAGTTGGTCCAGTAACCCGTACGGCAAGGACAGCTGTGCTCCTTCACACTCTGTGCTACGCTGTGTGCTCAGTGTAAATTGTGATTATTTGGCATCCCTGGTAGAAAAGAGAATAGGAAAGGAGACAAATACACTAAAGGCTACTTTAAGAAGAGGACATTGTTGTCCACAATCATAGAATCAGGACAAAAAGTAATAAATGGAATAAAAAAGACTCAAGTTGGACTTCAATCAAACACCAAATGGGATTGTTGAATGTTCACTACTGGAGCCTTTGAAAAAAGGTTTTCAACAAACATTTGTCAGGAATGGCATTGATGTAATGTAGTTGGCATGTCTTGGGATACAGTCTTTTCAGATCATTTGAAGCAGCCATGTTTTTCTCTGATGGGGAACCACAAACAGCGTGTCTTCATTATGGAATTCCTCTTCCCAGGCCAGTTCCATTAAAAGCATTTCGAATGTGCCTAGGGACACAGTCAATAACATTAACTTGATGAAGTTTAGCACAAACATAACCACAACAATCACTTCATGGAGCAACACTAAAAAGTGATTTTTCTGATTACAGATTTGCAGATACGACATTTTAGAGGTATCCTTCTTTTTGACCATAAGATTAACCATGCCTGATGTGATGACAGTCCAACAGCCCTGCCTTGGACAACGATCTGCAGTGAATGCTTAATGAATGAGTGTAAGAAAAGGGACAAGCACTAAACGATGGTTCCCCCATTGTATTTTCACAGCTTACAGCAGTCTTCGGTTTAGGGATTTCCTAAATCGGAAGTTGTATCTTCCTTTGATTTTATTCCTGTTGGATAGGTCCCCTCTTCAACTGTGCTGTATGTCGCGGTTCCCCAGATGCTAATCCCGGTGCTTTTTGTGTGGAATTTACAATCCTATCCATTCTACTCAAAGACCAGAATGGAGAAATTGCCAAACTAGAACTAAGCAAATTAGTCCTGAATAACAACTCTCCATTTCAGACACTGCACTATATAAAAAAAGACATAATCTGCTTTCAGTGTCTGAGCTGTCATCTCCATATGCTCCTGTGCTATGCTGGAAGTATAAATTTTTTCAGACTTGCTTAGTGTAGAAAATCCCTCTGGATGTCCATCAGAGGGATGTGAATCCCACCCTGGGGACTGCCAGCCAGTGTGGGAAAGTGCTTATAGTCAGAGAGATGAAGTCTCTGTGAAGGAACAAGAAGAAATAAGTGGCTGAAGCCTAAATGGCTGAAGCATGGTGGGGAGTTTATACATGTATCAGCATAATGACTGCAATATCAGAGGTCATCTGTAGTCCCATTGTGAACTGGTGAAGTTGGCAAGTGAGGACTATCATGTCACTAAAACCATGAGAGGGTCCATTGACAACTCTAGCAGGAAGGGAAGCTGCGTCTCCCACACATCCCTTTGCAAAAGTACTTTACATAGTATTTATAAAGAGAGGATTTTAGCATTTTCATGTCATGGTTGTGAAAAAACAAGCCCGACAAGAACATTGTTTCATACTTTGCATATGGATGGGCACTTTAACAGCAGACTTCTGAACGATTGTCCATATCCGTCTAACCAGCTCCTATAAAACCAAATTAATTGAAGAGAGCTATCCTTGACAGAACAAGCTGGGCAAGAATGTGTGGGTGGCAGGAGACACAAGAAGAGGAAATAGGAGGCTGAAGCCTCGATTACATTTTGGGGAGCAGCATTAATTACTGCAACATCAGAGGTCATCTGTAATCCCATTGTCAGGGTTTGCGTTCAGCACAATTACCGTGCCATGCTAAGCACAGCCAGAGTAATCTCATTCCAGAAAATGAGGTGCTTGGAGAAAAGCAGGATTGCAGATGTCTAAAGCAGATTTGTTTTCTACTTGCCTTCAATTTTGCATCTGTTTGTTTTGATGATGTTAGCGAGAGACAAACCAACAGAGGAAATGAAAGCTATATATTCATGCTACAAAATCAGGCATGTTTCATCGTCAATAACAAGAAATCTTTTTCATCTGTTTTCAGAGGTATAATCCTCACATTTTCAAGGAATTTTTAAACCATTTGGAGGTTTTTCTTAATTTGTGGACTGACATAAACGTAGAAGTCCAAATTAAATATACCCAAGTAACATGTTTACCCAGTGCTTTCTGCTTATTGTCTCCTACTGTAGTAATCGTTATTTTAAAATGGTTTGTCTTTCCCTGTTAAGAGAGGGAATCAGTGACATATTTCTCTATTGTAATTTACCTCTGAAGAGATATCAATGTAAGACACAGTAAGCTGTCATCTTCTTCTATTTCCTTGTGCACATATATTTTTGTTCAACTGGAGGGATTTATTGTTGTAAGAGATAAGGGTGGAAATGCAGAACTCACCTATTGTCTGAGGAGCTATTTGATCCCCATACCCTTGGTCTACAAGTGAAATCTGGACAAACGGTCACTTGCTCTGTGGTGCAAAATGGTACGTAAAGTTTCAGATCTAGTTAAGTGTGTGATTGTAAAAGAAGCTTTCAAGTCAGTTTTATAACCATGCCATCTTCACGTGGGTTGGTGGGGATTCTTAGGAGAACTGAAGAGATATAAATGAATCCTTCACTTTTCATGTGTTGTTGACTTTTACCATCCTTCACTGGATCCATTCACAGTCACGTAGCTTATTGGTACACCTTTGCATTCTGTCATCTTCATGGACAATGGGGCATTGTGGGAATACTGTTTGATGAGAAAAAGAGAGGAGTCAATACGGTTTGATTTAGTGCATACCAATTGTCACTGTAGGATTAAAAAAAATATTGCTTGAGTTAGTATTTTGTTATTTAATGACACTAAAATAACAGCTCCAGATGACAAAATCTTCCTTGTGAATCTGTATCATGAACCTGTCAAGCAGCTTCTTAATTGCTGTTCTTTTTTTTTTTTTTACTTCGTTGCATCAAGCTGATTGCCATACCCCAATGTGTCAGCATTAACTAATAAAAACGGTTTTCTATTTAACAGCTAACATTGACCAGACTGAATTGTACAGCATCACTGTGGTGATATTATTACTCCCTTGGAGACTGCAGTTTCCCAAGCTGTCATGATTTTTGTTAAATGAACTGTGGATTTAATAGAAGCAGATGTATAACAACAAAATATAATGCAGCTTGCACTTGTTCTGCAGAATATGCATCTCAGTTTTATTTAAAAGACAATCTCCAAAAGCAGCATTTGCTTGTTTCCTTCATTGGCAGTAGTCAAAGGCATATCACAGCCCTTGAGCACTGAAAGAAATAATTGATATCTTAACTTGAAGGAAAGTATTGTTTGTGTCTTAAATTGAATATCTTATGCAGAAGCTAGTCTATAACCAGTCTTTTACTGATATAACATGTTTGATGGAACCAGAGGTAGGTTATTTAGCTGAGAGTTTTCAGGCAAAGTAAATTTCTTGGTAATTCAGAGAGTAATAGCCCCATTACAGCTTTTGTAAGGAGAAAGCATGATTCAAAAATCTATTGGAGTATTTGGAAGAAATTAATGAGCATATGGCTAAGGGAAGTCCATTTGCTGTGTGGTATTTGACTATCCAAAAGTGTGTTCAACTATTTCTTTTCAACTGATGAAAGAAAGTAAATTGAAAGGTTTTCTTGTAGAATAATGTCTGATTAAAAATATAGACCTAAGTGTGCGTAAATGGGCAGTTTTAACAGTGGAAGGAGCTTACAGTGGAGTCGTACCAAAACCTCTGCTGAAGTCCTGGCTGTTCAGAAAATAAGACAGATAACAAAATGTTCTGATAATTTAATAACTCTACTTAACATTATTAAAATGGATGAAGGATTTTTAAAAATATCTTGAAACGCAGATTGACCTGGCTATGAAACAGAAGGACAAATTCAATATGGTCAAGTTCCAGGTGAGACTAGTCAAAAAAAACCGACCCATGATCCACGTGGAGGTATCTTAAGTCTCAGAAGAGATAGCCTTGGGTGGGCTTCCTCAAGACCCATCTGCCAGGCCTGTGCCTAGGAAATTTCTCAACTCATCAGCACTGCTGTGGTCAGAGTTGTGTCACATTGCAAGTTCTGTGGTTTGGACCTGCAAGCACGTCTTGAATTAGGGTTAAGCTTTAGCTTAAACCAGTCTTCACACCTCATGAGAATGATTTGATGTCCTCAGGGTTGTGAAAAAAGATGGTCCTCTAAAGACACATCTTAGTGCTGTGTACATATATATTACATTGTAAAGCTAATATTGTTTAGAAATTATTATCCAGTCTCATATTTCCTATGCATCTCATGTTCGAGCTCAACACCGAAGTAGAAAGTATCTCTAATGCGGTAGTTTATATTTATAGGAGTGGTAAATTTTGTGTTTAAATCACATTGAAAAACTGACAAACATGACAAACCAAGACTGGAACTGCAATTAAAACAAGAACTTTGTACAATGAAGTACGTATTCCCTGAAGGTAGAGATTTGCTTTGGATTTGAGGAATAATTCTCCTAAACCTAAGGAAGGTAAACACTTCTGACCATATATGGTCATAGCTGACAAAGTAGAGTTAAGCGCTGTACTTGGCAATTTAACTGCCTTCAATTTAAACAGGAAAATTCATCTCTCTCTTGTAAGGAATTCACACATATTTCAATCACCATTTAATGCATCTCAACCACGAGAACTAACATGCCTTCAAATCAAAACTTTACACAAAGTTCTGCACCTTAAACAGAGGCTGATAGACAAAATAAAGGACATCCACATCTCTTCCCAGTCTGCCAAAGCTGGAATGTCTATAGCAGATCAAAGGCCTTGGCATCAAATACATGTTCTTATTTTGAAAATTATGTGCTGAAGCCAAATACCCTTATTCTGAGCCCCACTCAAAACTGGCTGTAAGACACGCTGGGGCCGTGTCCTTACGCATGCGTTTTTTCTGTTAGGTCACTGAATAACGCTAGCAGGGCGGGCTGGTGTCCTCACCCCTGCACTCCTCACCGTGAGAGGAGAATATATATGCAGAATATAGCTGTGTGCTCCATATCCATATTAAAACACCTGCCATGCCTCCATTTTCAGCTCCTCTTGGAAACCGCTCTTCTGTGTTCTCACGTCTCTGTTTTTAGCAACCTATACCAGCTGTTAGGGCTGGTTAATTTCATGATAAAGCTGGAATCAGTCCTGTATGTACACATGTGTGTTTGTGAGTTACACATACGTATAGACACACCTGCGTGCAGTTTCTTTCCCATTATGAAATGACAGATATTTCAATAAATTAACATAAGAAACTTTTGAAAAGATGCAATTTTCTTAGGAAAGTAGAGTAGTTTACCTGACTTGCAAACAGATGTGGCAGTTTGTACACCAAAGGAGTTTATTCTGATCAGATTAAAAGATTTCAGAAACAGAGCTAAGATCTGAATGGGTCTTTCAATTTTTAAGTGACATATGATAACTCAATGTAAAATGACACTTTTCCAACATACACGGGTTTTTTGGATACATCCTATATTGTGCCTGCCTATGCTGGTGACAAAGAATTTGTTTTCTTCCGGCACTGCTATGCATCTGGCACAGCAGCAGGAGAGCGATGCATTTTGTGCGGCACAAACAGAGTTATTAGTCAAGTGCTGAACGCACGGACTTTCTTTTTGGGTGATACATGACACAGAAAAGTAGAACTAGGACGTTAGAGTCTAGCCGAGCTTTGTGGACTGTTAAAAATGTGGATGAAATTATCATATGATGCAAGTCAGCCACTAATTTCAATGGGGCCAGGATTTCACTTAAGCATATGCTGAAAGTAAACCAGGTTTTGCATTTAGGAAGTAACACATTCGGAACCCCACCTGTGTGTGGGTTTTGGTTTATCTTCTCAGGGCACAAGCATGTGCTTGCCAATGGCCCTTGCTCCATAATCAGCTTAAGACTGCAATTTCGTTTGTATTTGTCTCCATTATCAGTGACACACAATACCCAGGCGTTGTATTGCCAGTGACTCTCAGCACTGTCTCCCTGCCTCAGCTTCTGCCAAAAGGAGCAAATTGCACCGGTCACTTTTTCTTCTCTGTACCTTTAAATTAATGAGGAATTAAATTATTTGTGACTTTCTGCCCATATGGTGTAAGGATTTCACAGCAACACCATTTCGGAGTTCATTCTTGGGTACCGCTTAAGGTGAAACGCTGCCAGGCTTCTGAGAAAACCTAAAGTGTGAGTAAACATCTGCTCTACCCTGTTGTGTTCAAAACTGCTGAAGTGCAGTTGACCCACACAGCAGATCTTTCGGGCAACTGCGCAAGATCGGCTGCTACAGTAGTCCTTGCAATTAGCTTATCTTTATTCTCTGCATCAAAATTGAGAAAAAAAAAATCATATTTACTTGAAAGTGGTTGGGATTTGTCCTGGTTTGAGGTAGCAGGTAGACTGCCGATCATTTGTACATAATCAATTTTCGAAATTTTCATGGATTGCTCACAATAACCGAATTCTCTTTTTCCCATACCCAAATGGAGTAGCTTCAGAAAATAAAGTATGCAGAAATATATCGACTTTAAAAAAGATTACATTTACAAGTATTTCAGGTGTACAAATTAATGAATGATACCACACATAAAATTATGAACATTTGAATGTTACAGTTAAATATATACTTTGTGGTTTGCTGATTATATATATGAGATCATTAACTATTTTTAATGTAACTGAACAGTATCATGTGTCTAGTTTCATATTTCTAAAGATAACTGCAATAACAGTATGTAGTGTATTGGCTAAATGCTAAGCTCTATGGCAAAAGCAGCAATATGGAATTCTCAGTAATTACAGAATTTTAAATTTGCTTTTAGCAATTTCAACATTTGAATCTAAGGATCGTTTTCTTTCATTGTATCTGTAAAACCCAAATTCACAACTCTTCAGGTAGAATGAGCTAAAAGAAATTGAAAACTTAATGTATTTCATTATTTTTGCAATGGGAATAGTTATTTACAAGCAATATTTTTGTAGGGGTTTATTTATTTATTTTTGCAAAAAGAAGATGCTACTCAAGTGCTTTAAATCTCTTATAATAACTTATTTGATGTGACATTTGGGATCTATTTGTATGCTATTTGTAATTACAGCCACTTGGGACTCAGAAGAGTTGATCATTTCAGTTGCAATAATTTCTTTCCTTGTTTCTATTTGCAGGATGCTCTGGCCCACTAGGGATAGAAGGTGGAATTGTGTCAAACCAGCAAATTACTGCGTCATCCACTCATCGAGCTCTTTTTGGACTCCAGAAATGGTATCCATACTATGCACGACTTAATAAGAAGGGTCTTGTGAATGCTTGGACTGCTGCAGAAAATGACAGATGGCCATGGATTCAGGTAACAGATGGAGCTGAGGAGGAAAAAAATCTTCTTGATTCAATTGCCAGACTCACTTAAGAAACTGATGAAGACAAGTGGTAAACTAATAGCTAGATTCTTATTCACTGTCAGAAATGTAGCCTAGACTAAAAGGGACTATTTAGTTGCAAAACACTAATAATCTTGACTTTGCAAATGCACAAATCTTTTTATTTAAAAAACGTGTGCATATGTTCCGTTGTAGCTTCAAACCATGGAAGCAAATTTATAAAGACTCTTTACAAGGAACCTGCTTTCCGCATATGTTACATATGCTCGTTAGGTCCTTAGTAGCATTTCACAGCGCTATCTCAAGGTGGAGATACTTTCACACATGCAGCCTTCCTTGGCCATTGTTCTAGCGTGCTTTAATGTGGTTTTGGCCATACCAGAGCCTGCAGGAATAGTTTGTCCTCTATGCCAAGCTGCTCTGGGCACACAGGTTAAGCATTGTGTGCATCATGTTGGAAGTAACAAGAACTGTTTTAATTAAGGTTGAAATAGCTGTTAGTTCAACCACATCCATGGGGCTGAAAATACACATTCTTTTCATTTCCACTCGAGGATGTTATCGCTAGAATGATTCAAATGGCAGTGCCCTTTTTGTGGACTGAATTTCTCTGGGCCCAGCAAATGACTTCAGTAAAAGTCATAAAGCAGTGAATATGAAGTCCTGTGGCTGTATTTTAATGACGATAATGATTATCTAGTGATTTCTGTAGCTATTTACTTTTATTATCTAGTGATTCCTGTAGTTATTTATGTTTATGGTGTTTTCCTTTCATGATGCGTGAATTGGGCTAAGCCATGGCATTTTCAGCTGCTAGTTAATAAAGGTGGTGTTAGATATTTATGGGAAAACCTTTTGCACTAATCAGTTTAGTTAATATGTGAAGAAGGTGCTTCCCTCCCAGTGAACCCACCACAGGAGCAGCAATAGATGGTACTTGAGCGTCTTGTCTACCAGCCCTAAGTTGAACTGTGCCTACATCCCTTTAGTGTGTCAGACACACTCTTCTTGAAGTTACCCTCATGTACATGGCATAATTTTTGTTAAAATGCAGGTTTTTGTACTGACTACTATATGCGATTTTTCTGTGTGGTTCCCAGATATTTGGGGAAAAAGCATACAGGATTACCTGTTCATTTTTCTTGCCTGGAGAGCAGGCACAAGGCGCTGTTTGATGAAGTTTTCTGAAACTGGTGTGGTGAGAGTGCTGGATTTTGTCAGTTCTGAAAAATGAAGCCGGTGCTACTGTTTGTTATTCACTACAGAGTGAAAACACAAAGACCCTTCAATGCATCTTAAGTCAGTTTTCTTCCGTAAAGACCAGAGGGGTTAGGAAGTCTGTAAAATTTATACATTGAAAAAGAACTGGAAAGAATAACGCTAAGGGACTCGAGCAGAATTATTTTCACAGGAGTAGAAAACTAATGTAACTTTAATGGATAATGAAAAAGTCGGTGTTACAGTAGCTTTTAGGCTGCTTTAGGGTGTGGGCTTTATTAAATGAGCTGGAGAAGAAAATCCAAATCATTCAGCACTGGCCCCCTAGACATGTCTTTAGTAGGAGATGAACTGGACAGGGATGGCTGATGGTCTGTCGCTTCCATGTTTCCACTCGTCAAAGCCACCACCCACGGTGGAGGTGGCTGTCAGGCAGCTGTGCAGGTTTCTACCCAGACCGGAGCTATGTGTGCCTGGGACTTTGCTCCCAGGGAAGTCTTCCCTTTGCTCTTATCTGGAAGGAATATTGGTCTAATGGAGAAAATGTGTCTAAAATCTCAGCCCAAGCTATCAGGTTTGAACAATTTGTTCTTTTTTGGAGTTAATGACCTAATCTAGGTATTGACAATCCCATGCAGGGTTTTCTCTAATTTTAAAAGCCAGAGTATGTAAGGACTTTTTAGAAGCTAGTTACTTTATAGGATTAATGTGTACTAAGCACATAGCATTCTTCTCTTTTTCTTCTCATTTTTCTTTAAAAATTAACTTTGGTCTATAATTTTCACACAACTTGCCAAGTACTTTGTTTTCCTCTTCAGTTCAGAGTAAAGCTTTGTAATTTAAAAACAGAAGTTTAAATCTTGAGAGAAATTCTTTTTTCCCCCCCTTTCCTGAAGACTTTTCTCCTTAAAACACCTGGAACAGAAAATCTAAATTTGTCATGGAGATGATATTTTTAGAGAAAAAGTGCTTTTTAGGCTTCTGCAGAAACCCTGTTTTGATTTGGCAAGGATACAGACCTCCACAAACTCCCATTTTATGCACTGCGTAGTAGTTCTTTACATGAGAGCACTGTCTTGTTCCTCAAGCATGAAATACACCCTAAGAGGCAGACACTGCCTGACCCTTACATGGGTGAACAGTTTCTGTTGAGAGAAGAGGAGAAGCAGAAATCCCATATCTTACTTTTGCACAGCTTCTGTAATGGCCTGGGAGATACTTCGCAAGCATTTGTGGAAGGTTACAAAAAGTCAGCCCACTCTGATTTGTGCTAAGTTTCTGGCCACCTTCCTTCTGGTCTTGTGGGAGAAATGCTCCCTCTAACAATGACCTACTCTTAATTTTTTACTTTCTTTGTCATATCTTCAGCTTCTTCCCAGACGCTCATGTGAGGGGTCTGTATATGGGACATTTTCCATGCTGGTCTGAGTGACAAAGCAGCTGGTCCAGAAGGTGGCTCCTGAAAAACTGTGAATGTTTGGCAAAGATTAAGGGGAAATTTACGAAGCCAGAAACTCCATTTTTAGGAAATGCAAATTAACGTTTTGTGCAGTGAACCTGAAGCAGTAGCCTGCTACCCTCTTAGAGTTTCTAATGCTAGATAAAATCTAAAGGAAGCTGTATATAACAGGCAAGTCCCCCAAAGTATAAGTTTGTACAGGCCTGCAGCTATTTTTGCCTTCTTCCATCACTATCAGTTTTCTTTGTCATTTAATTTCTTTATTTATATGCAGCTTGGCAAATGAAAGGTTTGAGTGCTTTGCTTATAAGTCACTTGCAATGAGTGCAGAGTTTTTTTCTCTAATCTTTCAGGTGTCTGACACACATGAACTAATTAGTATGCAATTTCATTTTCCTGCATTCTCCCAATGAACAGAAAATTGAAATTGCCATTTCAAATTTACACTCTCAGCATGTAATTAGTAATGGCACTACAATGCTCGTAATTGGCTTGTGATTTAAAGGGTCAGTGACCATGTTTTTGAAAGCAAATTAAAGTCAGAGTAAGTCATATCTCCCTTTTAAAGTTCTGCTGACCTCTGTTTCTCCTCATAGTTGGCTGTGACAAGATAGTACCTGTGTATTCTGCTTGCCGCTTTACTAGTGACACTAACTTTCAATGTCTCCAAATACAATGAGAAAAAATCCCACACTTCTATTTTTCATTATTTGTTCATGAAATATAACCAAAATGGTCACTTTACCTGTTCCGGTAACAAGTCTTTTTTGTCAAAACTCTTTTTGGGAGAGCCCTGATTTCTCTTTTCCCTTTTGTCCTTGTGCATTCATGGCTGTGATATATGCTGTTACTTTTTTTTCTCATTCCACTTCATCTCTAGTCTTTCCTTGCACGTATCTATGTTTTTATATTCATAGGTATTTTCTTTTAAGGCAGTATGGATCAGAATAGAGATGGCCGTGAACAAGGTTATTACTTCAATTCTCTCTTTACCATATCCAAAGCCATAATAACTGTTAATCTCTAATATGAACCTGTTTGCAGGACCTTCTAAATGTTACTCCTCTCTAGTGATTTCTAACATAGGGACCCATGCCTATACCCTTAGATATTTCTTCTTCACTTTCAATCTCACTACCCAAGCCTAATATTTCTTAACTAATTTTTCCTCTATTTGTGGCTTTTTTCCCTTTCCTTCTATAAAATATTATCCTTTTTTTATACCACTGCAGTTATTATTCCTGTAATACACAGACTTCAGCCATGGTGGATATGCCAAAAAAATGCATAAAGCGGAATGTCATGAGGAACACAAGGTAGAATAATTTGGCATAACTAACAATGTAAGGACTGGTTTACAGTACCAAAATCTAAATCATGCCATTAAATGTATCAGTACCTTTGGCAGGAGGGTGTTCTCACAGGGACGAGAGAGCAAGGTCGGTGAATATTGTCCTGCAATAAAATAGTCTTCTCTCTTTAGACTTTTAGAGTGGGTGCAGTCTTTTTGTTCTGCAAATAATACAAGCGCAATGGGTTCTCAGTCCACAGATGAACCACCCTAAATGTTTACTTGCCCAATAACACTAAGACTCGTACCACCTACATCAGGGAGCCTGGAGTGGAGGAGGAGCTCACAGCAGAACTTCCGGGGCTCCTGCCACAGCATTGCAGGGCAGGCAGGGCTGGGTTGGGTGGTCACTGCACCAAGAACCCCTAAGAATATCAACCTCAGAAATGCATGACAGTCTCAGAGCAAAGTAGGAAGGTGGGTAAAGGCATAGAAGGGTAAAAGGTATCAGGTTTAAGGCTAGACAGCAAAAATCTGTGTGTGCAGTGAAGTCTGGTAGGAAGCAAAGACAGGTACTGTTAGCAGAAATGATATTTCAAGTCAGGAGGGGTCCGGGAATGTTTTGATTAGGAAAGGATGGGGTAAATTTTATTTTCTGGTTCTGTCCGTGGCCAGTCAATTAAGCAAGGAGTGGAAAAGATCAGCGCCTGCTGGTTCCTATGCAGTTGCTGCTGTTGCACCATGACTGAGCTATCACATCTGATAACAAGGGATC
This sequence comes from Rissa tridactyla, assembly GCF_028500815.1. Classification (NCBI taxonomy): domain Eukaryota; kingdom Metazoa; phylum Chordata; class Aves; order Charadriiformes; family Laridae; genus Rissa; species Rissa tridactyla. The sequence continues at coordinate 7,700,610 of NC_071497.1, forward strand.
CCTTAATTTCTGCATATCTCCTGAGTGTAATTGTGAAGAGGATCCCTGTAAGGAATGTGCCTGATGATGCAATGATTTGAGTGGTCTACAAGAGACTACCTGCTCTTTTTAAACTGCGTTGTGGTCTATTAGACAAGGATTTTTTTTGCAAGGTCAGTATTAATCCACAGCTACCAAAAGCAGATTTGGGCATACCTTACATCTGGACAATATTAAGAAAATAAACTAATTACTGTGTATCATACCACTGTGTAGGAACTATGATTGAAGACCTTAACTGCTGCTGGAAACTGTTGTATACAAATGTAGGTTATTAAATAGAAAAATAAAAAATTTGTTTTGTTATTCCTTGCTAAAATAAGCAGGAATTGTTTCTCCAGAGACCTCAGTATGTTTCCCAATTGGCTTTTAAATAAAATATTGAAATATTTTATTTTATTATTGTGAGAAGAAGAATGATTCATTTGCAAAGCAGCTGGACTGCTAAGTTTCGTTGCAGAATCAAAAAACGGGAAATAAAGTTGGTTCAGGTTGAATAGTTAGCTTTTTCCCCCTAGTTTTTATTGCATACAAAATATAAAAAATATTATCCAATTAAATATCCAGCCCCCCGTTACCTTTACCTTCTCAGTTCATCTGTTTTAAATAATACATTTTTTTCCTTTTTTAATAACTTTGAACAGTTCTAAAAAAAATTTCTTCACTATATTTCTTGAAGCTCCAAGTAAACATTCTCCCTTTAGAAACTCTTAATAAAAAAGGTGACCTGCGGTGGAAAAGAATCTACCCCAGCAGATTCCAGGTAAAATTTTCCCAGGCTTCTGTGTAATTTAGAATTGTAAGGTCAACTAGATCCAGTTAGAGCTAAAAAATCTGTTTCCTATAAAGCTTGCTCCCACAGCAGAAACAGAGTGATTAATTAGGGACCAATACATTGGTCCCTAGGTCTGGTGCCTTGGAGGGTGTGCGCAGAGCCAGCGTGCCGCACGGGTGATGGCCGTGTTCACCCAGAGGAAATGGAGCACTAGAGTCTTCCTTAAGTATTGCCCACACACAGCATTCGCTAAAAATATATCTGAGGACTAAAGAGTGTGTTGATGTGTTCTTGGATATGATTTTCCTGTTAAGATAGTTTGAAATCAGTGGGGTGAGACAAGAATTGTGCAGCACAATGATTAAGACACTTGTTTGAGACAATCAAAATTCTAGTTTCTACTGCAGAAGCCATGTTGGTTGTTTATTTAGTGATTACTGAGAAGGTGTTTTGGGAGGGTTTTAATCCTAAATATAATGGAATATTGTTTCTGGTAGGTAGAATATATGTTTTTATTTGTGGCTTAATTTAGTTTTTACATAAGTGTCTCCCACACCAGCTGTGCTTTCAATCCCATCTCTGGTTCTCAGACTCACATTTTGTGGGCTTGCAGTCCCTAATACTGGGATAGTTAATTGTGTGTCTGTGAATCTCACAAACTTAATCATAAATACTGTGACAAACCAAAAATATACTTATAATAAAGACTTTCTAAGTTGCATCATTCCCCAAGCAGGAATCAATAAAGTGTTGGGATTTCTTCTCCAAGAAAGGCAAGGAAAAAAAAAAATAGCAGCTTCCACATCAAGAAGTTCCAAAGAGCAAGTATACACCAGGTGACAGCTATTTGCTAATAAAATGTTAAAACCCAAAATACACAGAGGTCTTGCAGAACATTCATTCAAACATCTGTTAGTAAGAGCTCTAAGCAAACTACCATCTGTCAAACCATTCATTTTGTCAAAGTTCATTTCCTCATTCATGAGTACTGTTGTATCAGCTTCCAAAAATACCTGTCATCATAGATTAAATATTTAATATTACTTAATATAGCTCTCAGCTTAGTATAATGTGGCCAAGTGAACCTTATGAAATACCATCTCAGAGTCATCGTGTAAGGTGACTCGAACCATATAGGAAGACTTAATCTGCTAAATTAAATGCTGAAAAAACTGTTAAAGCTCTGCATTTTTTTGTCAGTAATCCATAATTTGACTTAATATCATAGTGGGATTTCCTTGGGGGATATTGATGAGTGGCAGCAAGAACCTGAAAGCCCTTGGCAGGGGAGAAGAGAAACTAGTAACAAAAGTGTAGTTTCTCTCAAAACTACCCCACGTAGGACCTTTGCACTGCAGGAATTAGGAGAGATCATCAGCTGGTCAAAGTCTGCCATAAGTTCACTGACTTCATTGAACTCAATATCAATGTCAGCTAGCTACAGATCTCCCTCAATAACTATACATTTAGCTTACAAGATAAAGATATAATTTGTGCACTCAAAACAGACAAGAAAGCAAAAGGACTTGGAGCCTACTTCTTAGTGTAATCATCCGGATACTCCCTTGTGTCCTGTAACTTGGTATCTGTTTGATATCATCTCATACCTCCTACTTTCATTCTTTGTAGACAGAAACACCCCCACACAGACATATTCAAATAACTTTTGATTGAGATTTTGGGTACACAAAAGCAGTGAGTTCAGAGTTATCATCCCCATGGCAACAGAAACTTGATGCTGTTATAAACACTATCCATAACATGCTCTGTCAGCCTGCATGCCAGCTTTCCTTAATTACTCCATGAAATATAACTGAACGGCTGAAGTAACAGTGCTTTTAAATGCATTGTTTCATGCATCTGTAATACCATCTATTTTGACTTAGCGGTTTTTCACGTTTATCATCCTATATTAAAGTATTCAAGGCAGCAAGTGGTGACACACTAAAATGAGCAAAAGCGTGCCCATCTGGTTTCTTGCGCCAATAATATGTTGCATGTGGACATGCCCCAGCACCTATGTGGTGGCTCGACAACTATGATGGAATGATTGTGGGCATCATAGTCCTCCTGCGGGAAGGACAGCATCTAAATCTGTAAGATGATACTATGCTGATGTGTGGTAGTCAAACAAGTCATATTTTATCTTGTAAACACTTTCAAAACCAGCAAAGCAAATGGTCCTCACTTATAGTTACTGTTCTGCTAGGCTCACCTTCTAGAAAAAAGCTCTTTCAAGTTACTTCATCACAGCTAACATTCAGGAAACAAACTTCAAGACAAAGTAAAATAACATGCCAACATATTAAGATATTATTTTTTTTTGCATGGTACAGAGGCATGTATATACACTTACCTCTGTGTTGATGTCCCCAGAGCAAGACATATATGCTGAGTTCGTGTGTGTATAGGTAGGTCACAGATGTGCAGAGCAATCTGCAGGGTGAAAATAGAGGCAAAGCCTTGGTACAGCTCTAACTGTGGAGAAGCAAGCATGTGGTCCCTGGCTGCACCTGCGTATTTCTCTCCAATTTTACAGCTGGTGGGGAAAAGTTACAGGAAACAAACAGCACCATGGTACTACAGCAGAAAAAAAGGGCTAAAGTAAACTCATAGTCCTTGACCTCCCCTGGAAATGATGACGTGCGCTTGTCATCTCAAAGACTTTCTAATTTCAGTGGAACATCAATTCTGTGGACTGAAAAATAGGAGCGCATTTTACTCTTGCACTCTTAAAACCTTCTTATTCCACGAGTGGTTAAGATAAAGAGACGTAGTTCAAGTCTTGCGTCTTTCAGTGAGACTTTTCAGATTTTGAGGAGACTTTTTTTTGTGTATTGCAAAACCAAGCAACTTTTAATGTGTTTAATCTAATCTATTGCCTGTCAACTTTTGTAGAGGGAAAAAGTATTTTGAGTAAAAATGAAGAGATAATTAAAATGACTGGAAATTCTTACAGAGGGGTAACTTCTTGTGTGTATGTGTCATTTTTTTTTCCCTATTGATTAATTTCAAAAGATAATGAAAAACATATTACGAGTGTGTTTGTTGTGATTCAGCCAATTTTCAGATAATTTCTTAAGGTTCTGGAGAGATTAATCATTTAAGCCACCTTTTTATTTTCTGTAATAGCATCTGTGGGTGGAGAAATCATTCGAGCAGCATAGTCTTTTCAGCAGTCACAAAGCCATCTGTCCCCAGTGTGCTTACTAATCTACCTCTTTACTCCACTTGTGTCCACCTCAAACCTTGGCCTCTCTCCCTACACAACCAGTCTCATAGCAACCAACAGATTATTCACAAAAAGATGACAATATGTGGGAAGGATTGCTTTCACATACTCCTGTTTTACCATTTGTCTTTCTCCCACAAATTTTGTCACAACATGAACACAGTCTAACAGTTGCCCTAATTATCGGCAGCATTACCAGATCAGTCAAAAGTCCTAGTTACAGCTGGAACTTTAATGTGCTTTGGGTTCTGTATAAACTGACAACTAATTAGACTCTGAGCTTACTAGACAAGGTATTTGCAGGTACACGGGAAGCGCAAAAGAGTGGTATGGTCAGTGCAATAGGCAGCATAAAGCCAGCTGTGGCTTCCAGGCTCATTGGAAAAGAAAGTTTTATGGAGGTATACGATGATTAGGATTGTCTCGACCAAGGAATAACAGGGGTAAAGATGTGTATTTTATGGCCTGTATTTCTTTGCTGATCTGCATTTCATTACTGGCTGAGGAAGGGTAGCTAAATTGGACTCGATGATCCCAGGGGTCTTTTCCAACCTAAATGATTCTGTGATTCTATGAAATGATTCTAAAGTGTGATAGCATGAGAAGTGGCTACTCATGGGGAGTCTGCAAACACAGGTATACTGTGTTGCTTGTTCCTCGTGTATTCATTGCAAAAAATCCAGATCTGGTTTGAATTGTGGGATTCGATTGTGGCTGACATAGCCAAGATTGCACAGGAAAGGATGTTTGGCCATTGCACAACCCATGATGATCATGTCCTGTGGAATGATTCTTCAGGTAAACTTTTCTCCTTCCTTTACAGTCATAATGAGTTTAATTTCTGGAGATAACGTGCATAAAAAGAAAGACAAGGAAGGGAACTATGGTTAAGAAGTGCTCTTGCACACATTTGAGCACCATTTGATAGCACTGTTACCACTTACTGGATTTATTCAGGTGGAGGAACTGAGTATCTCTAGTTTCTGTGTGTTAAAATAAGCTGGGAATGTACCATGCATGCACAAAACCCCAGTAAGGATTTCACAGTGCAAGGGAAGTCTAACCTCCTGCGTGCACCCTGCTATTTCAGTTTTTGCTTCTTTCAGTGGATGAGTTTAATCACAGGTTCAGGTTAATATTCAAAGCTAATGAAGATAATTTCTTCATCGGACAACTGACTTGTCATTTTCTAGCATATTTCCTTCTTCCTTAACATTTCTTGGTCTGAAAAGATACATAGGACCTAGACAAAGCCCACTGAAGTCAGAATGGGAATTCTTCCCAGTTGTCCTTGTTGGACTTCAAGGCAGATCATATTATTTATCAGAGTTTTTAATAGACTGCAACTACCAAAATGCCTTAAAAACAAATGGAAATGATGCAATGGAAAGTGCCTCTGATATTTGCAGTAGGCACATTAAGAATTTTCCCTGAATATATTTTCATGATGATTTTAATACACCTTTTCAGTTCTATTCCCTAGAGGAATAGAAGTAAAGAGGAGGGCTTTCATGTAGGATTAAAAGAAAAGTGCATGTTTGTTTCTGTGACCTTAGTCTATCATCCTATCTTCTAATGTCTACAAGCTATTGATCAAAGTTATTTTACCAGTGGAAATACATATAGCTATTTCCTCTGACATTTTTATTTACACTGTCTTTGACTGGTACTTTAAGAAGTATTCTAGACATTTTGGGGAAGTTCTTTCTGGGAGGCATTAGCATGCCAAAGACAGGAAGAGTATTCACAAGTTCAGGTTATATGAAGGAATTAACAATAGCAGTGAACGACCTTAGTGTTTCTCAGCTCACCTTAAATTGCAGGTAGCGAATACCCATTTAATCAATACTTTGTAAATGAGAGGAAATTTTACAGGGCTACAAACCTCTGAACAACATGAGATTGATTATGGGCCTCTTCTTGAGATGACAGTCTAAATATGCCAGTATTTGAATAATTCATATCATCCAGTTAATGGCATTCATAACAACTACCTTTGGGACTAAAATAATGACTTAATAATAAGAAGAAACAGACCAAGCAAGTTTTTAGTCTGTTTAATTATGTAAACTCTCTGAGGTATAAAGTGAAAATTCTCAACAAAAGCCAAATGAAGTGAGTGCTTTTTGGTAATATTCATAACATATGCTCCTCCCTATAAGGACTACATGGGCCAAACAATCCCTGTATTATTGTTTTCCATACAAGTAAGGTTTAACCTGTATTCTGATCTTTTCACAGAAACGCAAATTAAATTAGTGGGCCAATTTTTGTCTCTGATTCAGCATGCCTAACTTGAAGCATATAAATAGTTTAATTGTAGATAGCAAAGCTGATGAGTTGCTTTTAGATGGTTGGCTGGGGCTAAGCTGTGAGTGAGTACAGGGGAGACCTGAGAGATGTTTGATGTTACCGTAAGGTGTGATAGACTGACAAGGCACTCTGGAAACAACAGTATTGGGAGGGTGAGTTTGCAGAGGATTTAATAGCAAAGTTGTGAGGAGATTTTGCTGAATCTGCGTCCATGTAAGTGAAACAAAAAACATCTGGGATCAGAAATAACTAAGTATTTAATTGGTTTGTCTGAAAGTACAATCCCACAATCATGTTAGGAATTATTATTTGTAAAATGACCTATAGCAAATGCCCGTGTTAGTTCTCCTAGACTATCACAATTATAAGATAAAATGCGTTGGCTTTTCTCCATGTAATAAACCCCCTTCCAGAACGGCAGCAACAGCTGTAGTGCTACTGTGGATAAATCACTGCGTTAACTAATCTGGATGCTAGTTAAAACACATATCACTGCTGCTATGCTGACTGCACTAATGCCCTCAACTAAATCTGAAGAAGCTCTGCTGACAGTGCTGATTAGGAGAGTGGCAAAAAGACAGAGTCAGGCACGATATATCAGCACCTTACATCCAGGTGCCAGCGATGCTTTGCAAGAGGGAAGATAATAGTAACTGACCTGCTCTGACCTTCCCGAACCTCATCAAATGCCGAGTCCTGCTCTGCAGCCCCTTGCTCTTCACGTGGCATCAGGGTGAAACAGCAACGTTCAGTCATGTTCAGGGTGTCTGGTGCTTGACGACAGAAAGGGAAACATGGGAGGGAGCTTTCAGACTTGCTAAATTTCCCAGTATTGAGGGAATCATGTCAGGTTACTCCTCTCCTGAGTTTATTACAAACATTTCTATGGGCAAATGTCCCTGTTTTTCATAAGAAAGTGTTTCTGTGGGTGTTTTCTATCTAGGTTTATCAGAATTATGACTTAAAAAAAAATAAACAATGACAAAAATATTAAATTTCAATTCTTCAAAAACTGATGAAATCATCAGGGAAGAGTTGCTGTAATAAATCTTTGAATGACAGTGTAACCTTGATCCTTCATTCAACCCTATTGTTATATGAGTAATAGTGAGCATTAGTAAAAATTAATACACTTTGTGCTAGAAAAGATGGAGAATTATTTATAGCAATGCTATTTTCTAGAATCATAGGGTTGGAAGGGACCTCTGGAGATCATCTAGTCCAACCCCCTGCCAGAGCAGGGTCACCTTAGAGCAGGTTGCACAGGAACGTGTCCAGGGGGGTTTTGAATGTCTCCAGAGACAGAGACTCCACCACCTCTCTGGGCAGCCTGTGCCAGCACTCTGCCACCCTCAAAGTAAACAAGTTCCTCCTCATGTTGAGAGGGAACTTCCTGTACTCAAGTTTGTGCCCATTACCTCTTGTCCTGTCCCTGGGCACCACTGAAAAGAGCCTGGCCCCATCCTCCTGACACTCACCCTTTAAGTATTTATAAGTGTTGATGAGATCCCTCCTCAGTCATCTTTTTTCCAGACTGGAGACCCAAATCCCTCAGCCTTTCTTCATAAGAGGGGTGTTCCAGTCCCCTCAGCATCTTGGTAGCCCTTTGCTGCACCCTCTCCAGCAGTTCCCTGTCCTTCTTGAACCAGGGAGCCCAGAACTGGACACAGCACTCCAGGTGCAGCCTCACCAAGGCAGAGTAGCGGGGGAGGATGACCTCCCTCCACCTGCTGGCCACGCTCTTCTTGATGCCCCCCAGGATGCCATTGGCCTTCTTGGCCACGAGGGCACAGTGCTGGCTCATGGTCATCCTGTTGTCCACCAGGACTCCCAGGACTCTTTCCACCGAGCTGCTCTCCAGCAGATCAGCCCCAACCTGTACCTGGTGCATGGGGTTATTCCTCCCCAGGTGCAGCACCCTGCACTTGCCCTTGTTGAATTTCATAAGGTTCCTCTCTGCCCAGATCTCCAACCTGTCCAGGTCTCTCTGTATGGCAGCACAGCCTTCCGGTGTGTCAGCCACCCCCCCGGCTTTGTGTCATCAGCAAACTCGCTGAGGGTACACTCTATCCCCTCATCCAGGTTATCTCATATCTCACATCTGAAACAGGTAAACACCATACTTCTCCATAACCTGAATTTCTGTTTATGAATGAAGGCTCATGTAAAGCTATATTTACAGTCTCAAAGACACAGTGCTTCATGAAGGTTTTAATCTGAGCATTTCTTGGAAGCTTGCTGATTTTTTAATCTTTTTTGTCAAGTACATAGCTTCTGCTCGCTGAATATGCTAATACTGGATCACAAATTGAAGCGGAATATGAACGTCTTCCACTAATGCTGTCCCTAATCTCTGCTGTTCTGTTGCATTGACATAATACAGCTGTGACTTTTAGCCTTTTTTCTACAGTTCTAAGGTTTGTTAAGCATGCTGGGAAATTATTTTTGGTCTTTATTTTGTGGAGCTCTTTGGACTGTTTGTTGAATACCCTCCTGTTTTTATGGGAAGCAAGCATGAAGCGGTTCCCTCCCGTCTCATGGTCCTATATTTACTCTATTTACTCACACCTAAGAGTGAAGCTGCCCACACACCATGCAGATTTGCAGGACTGGTTCTGAGTTGCCTTTGAAAATGATGCACTGTACAATCTACAGGAACCTGTAAAATTACCTTGCTCACGTTGCCACTTTCTCTTGTGAAAATACTCTTTTTTATTTGTCTTATTTCCTTTCTTAAATGGATTTTTTTCAAGTTCCAGTAAAATCTTGATTAGCTGTCTTCATCAGTGTAGACAACGGAATGATTTAGCATCCTACAACAGATTTGTGTGAGTCATTGCAGTCAAAAACATTAGTACACTAGTGAAAATTGTTTAATAGCTAATTACTCCTACAGAATCAGTGCCAAGAGCAGGAAACATGGCATGCTGGTTACTTTTTCCCTTCCTGTTGAAAGAGGCCATGACTCTATAACCTGCTGTGATGATAAAAGTGGTCTAATCATGAAGTCAGGCTGATTGTGGCGGCTGAAAGGAACAAGGTTAAAAGAAATTTCAAGGCCTGCTGGGAACTTTTAAGCTGATAGAGTCGATTTTATTCCCCAGCTCTTGAGCATACACCACACTCAAGGGAGTATGCCTCAAGTGGTTTTCTTTTTACTTAGTTTTGGCTATATGACATGGTATAAAAGGCACTGAGTGGCTGGCAGTACATGAATTCAGCCTTCGATAGTGTATACAGCACAGACTCTGAGGTATCGTATCTTGTCCTTCAGCACTGCCTATTAACTCAGTCGATTGCCATGCCTGTGCTCTGGCTGAGCTTTTCTCAGAATCAGCATGGTGATTTTGCATCATCCGCCGTATATTGTGTAGACGTAGCCTATTTCTTGTAGCATCAGCTTTTAATGAATTGATGTCAGACTACTGGCTTTCTTTTACGTGCAGTTTTACCTGAGAAATTCAGTGTTCCTCATTTATTCTGGTCCCAGAAAACTTCCTCATTGAAATGCGAAACCTGTTTGAGGCAGATTTCTTTACCTGTAGGTGTTAAATGGCACCTCACCCAAGTTTCATAAGGTGCTTCGTGCCGTGAGGACATAAGGCAACGGGCATCTTCTGGTCTCCTTGTGAACAACACAGCCAAATCCCTGGCTTACGTTGGGTGATTTAGGTCCTGTGGAACCTAATTCCATGCTGGATCCAGGAGCCTCCTCAGAGCTAGGGCTGAATGCAGCTCCACAGACTTACGGTGGGCTGGTAGAACTGACCGGTCTCATTTTTCTGGCTGTAAGTAGTTTCATCAAATTTCTATGCAACTATCTTCTTCTTACAAGGTCTTTACCATGCATTAATACTTAAATTACTGGGGTAAATCCCTCAAAATAATATTGATCTTCTATCATCCTTGATTTTTTCCAGTTACTCTAGGTGATGATAAGGAGTCCTTTATAACTGAATAAGCTATTACCTTTTTTAAAAAGATGTGTTAAATTCTTCTTATTATCCTGTTGACTTTCACCTCTTTGTTTGTTTTAAAACACAGTCACCCATGTAATTAGAATATATAACATTCTGTCCTAGATCTGAATCCACAAAGCACAGCTTCTTAAGCTGTTTTTCTTCACAACTGCTGCAGAAAAATACCTTTGAAAATGCTTTTAGTGCTAGAAGTCCTAGTTTACATTTCACGTTGGGAACTGTGCTTCCTGCTGAAGTACATTAAGTAAGAAAGATTTCGGCACCTGCTTCATTATAGTCATTGCACAATTGTAATATTTTGAGTTTTGCTAAGCTCTGACTTGAAAAATTTAAAGCACATAGAAGAACCCAGACACAAAGGGCCAATTAATTCCTGGTGTATTCTTATGCACTGAAAGGAGTTACCGCAGGCGTGATGTTAGCCCCATGGGGATTTTGTATGTAAGAAAGCTGCAGGGATTTGAAAGCTTCCCCCCCCCCGCGCCTTTCATTGGGATTTTCCTGCAAACATTGACAATATGTAGACCTAATTGCAAAACACAGTATCCTGGTTTTATTTCCTGTGTTATATCAAGCTCAAAACTGCTTAAAGCCACAGCTCAGTTTGTGACTCACAGTATGGGTGCTGATGAAGAATGGCGCTGAAGAGAAAGGCTCTGTCCGTTAAAACAGAGAAGTAAAGAAAATTCTATAGCTTGTACATATAGATACCCAGCTAAGGGTATAGAGCAGGCTGGCATATAGCAGAACAAAGGCAGGTATTTAACAGCCTGAAACTCAAAGAACACAGGTTAAACAGTAAGTTTATCTAATAAATTATTTTTGTTTCATTGTTATGCTCATCTGATCAAACCTTCCCTTCATTCAGTAAGACTTCTCTTTTTTTTAAGTTTGAGTTTCTACCATAGTATTAAACTGCTTGGAAAATTACTTTTGGGTGGGTTTTTTGTCATTGTTCTGCTTCTTGAAGTGCAGTGGTTGATTTGTTGTGCATTAGAGATGGAGGCTGGGGCATGGAAGGGAGCCAGTATGGCAATATAACACCCTGTAATAAAAGCCATGGTTTTATTAGAAATTAATCTTTCTGAGTAAACAGGGGGAAAAAATTTCACCAGAAATTCTCATTCAAAAACCTTCCTCTAGATTATTGTCTCAAAATAAGAAAAATTGGGAATGAAGCTGAAAGAATATTAGGTATACACATAACTGGATCAAAGAAAAATTATTTTGTGCTGCGTTTTATCTTAATTTTCCCAAACAGTGAAATGTGAAGATAGTTAGTATATATAAAAGGCATATAATCAATGACTGGTTACAGCACAGTTTGACTATGTTTTCTAATTTGTTCTGGAGATGGTGTTCACTTATTTATTAACATTTTTTTTAAAGATACGAAAAATTGTTTTACTTGCCTGTTTATTAATATTTTTAAATTCCATAGAGAGAGTGAAATCTGTATAAGAGAGTTCCATAAGTTTTATGTCTGACTGGTAGGGGTCTGACAGTAGTCTCTGGACTTGTCCTCTTACAAAGATAATGTGTTGTCTTTTTTTTTTTTTTTTTTTTTTTTTACTGGGAAACCTGGAATGAAGGAAAAGAATGTTTCCCAAGACTGTAAGAAGGCCTGAATCCCATCTAATTTGTACCTGTCTAAATTCCTGGTGTGAGTCTATTCTCCCCATTGCAATTGCAAATGTTCCTGAGTTTTCCTGGTATATGTGAGAAAGATTCTTTAAGAAATTGCATCTTTTATAGGCAGCTTCTTCTCTGTCAACGGGTCCAAACCCCTAAAATGCCCATTTTTATTCTAGAGGTGTACGAGTACTTATTAATTTCTTGTAGGGACAACTATGGTAAAACCATGCTGAAACTTCTTTTGCAACAAGAAGAAAAATATCAGAAGCCTGATTATTTCAGACAAGTAGCAGAGAAACAGCTAGACCCCCTAAAAAAATTAGCAATAAAATTCTGTCTCCACTTTCCCATTGTGTACACAGTAAGATATTGAAACACTGAAGTTTGATCATCTTACATCCTTAGTAGAGGCTAGATTACATTACCAAGTGAGAGAAAATCTTGAGACCACACTGTAAAGAATAAAGGGATTAAAGTATTTGGACAGCAGATACCCGATCTGTCTCTGATTCCCCATATTCCTGTTCTGGGGCTGCTAATCCCAAACCGTAGGGAGTGCAGGGGGTCAGCTCCGCTAGCTGGTGAGCAGAGGCAAGATTCGTTTTGAGGAAGGAAGCGCTAATGTAGTTTAATGTTTTATTTACATTGTCCCAGTTGTTTACTGTCTAATATTTCCATTCGTCTCCTTTTATCACACATCTGCCTGCACCTTCACGCGGTTCTCACAGTATGACAGCTCTCCGCTAAGCTTCATTTGGTGAAAAAGTTACAGACTTCAGCTGCCTACCAGTGAGAGGGTGGGAGTGTAATTGGCACAGATTGCTTCATGATTGACTTCACTGCAGGGATGAGGCTGACGGTGCCGGCATTGTTTGATTTGAATATGACATTCTGAATTTTGTGAGAATACAGTTGGCTTTCGAATATCATAGATGGATAAAGAAGGCAACATTAAGGTTGTCTGAATATTGTTGAACTCTCCGTACATCTTCTTTCATACTTCAAGGTGTTGAGGTCATCTCAGACAAGAAGACAGGGAATTTTCATAGCCATTGATAGACATTGATATTTTGCTATTGACTGTTTTGCGATTAGTATTTCAAATAAGATCTTTAAATATTTGAATTTTCAGTAAGAATCAAGGAAAGGTCTATTTTGTTTCCTTTACAGAACATCCATGTATTTTTACTTTCACAAAGAAATTTAACCTGAAGTTAACTTAGGCTCTTTTCTATGGGGTTGCAAACTGGCTTCTAATAGAAAAGATTCAACCTTTGATAAATTATCTCACTTTTGCATTTCCTTTTTAGGAAGGAAATATGTAGCAGTAATCCTATGTGCCTGTAATATGCCAGTAATACACCAGTAATATCCTATATATCAATAATAAATATACGTGTGCATCTGTACACATACACTTGAAGATATAAACATAGTACAGGCTTTTAGTTCAATTTTTTTCATTTATTTTTGTGCATATGTACATGAAATTAATGAAAAAGAATTAATGCAAGTGTATAGCAATAGTATTTTAAATGCTCAGCTATGTTTTTTTCCTTTCTGTCATTAAAAAAAAAAAGAACCGAAGGAATCTAGAGTCAGAATTGTGTCCCTCCGATGGCTAGTGATAACATTGTATTGTTATTTCAGATAAACCTGCAGAAGAAGATGCGAGTGACTGGAGTTATAACTCAAGGTGCCAAGAGGATTGGAAGCCCAGAATATGTAAAATCTTACAAAATTGCATACAGTAATGATGGGAAGTCGTGGACAATGTATAAAGTAAAAGGCACAAATGAAGATATGGTAAGATTAAGTCATCTGTATATGAATGCATCTTATGGTTTAGTTGTGTTTAGAGGTATGAGGTGTCTGTAGTAGACAAGCATAATTGCCTGACAGTATGATATAGGTTGCCATGTTATTATTTTTCTCCGGAAAAAAAAAAAAAAAACAATAAATTTGCACTTCCTGTCTGCTAAGAATTTCTTACACTTTAATTGATGGTTGTATAAATACTACATCCCAAGGCTAGAATAATCCTGTTTATTACACTTAACTGATTTTCATTTTAATTAGTTTACCAGTAATTACTCATTACTCTGTTTTCAATTTAGTTTTATTACATTGGCAGATTAGTGTTAACCCTTAAAAACATAGAACCCATTCATCAATGCTAATCTCTGTATTGCACAAACAGTATCATCCAGTGGGAAGTATGTGTTTACAGTTTATAGTTATCACTTATTTTTTATAGAGTTGTGCATACAAAGCAGCGAAAATCCCTTTACTCTGTAAGTTAAGGTAGAACTAAGGCACTTTGCAGCATTAGGCATAGTTTCTCTATTAGGAAATTAAAATGCTCTGTGAAGAGGTATATAATGAGGGAAGAAAACAAAGTACAAGCATATCTGGTTAGAGTGAGGAGTGAATAGAAGAATGCTTATAGGTCTAATTTAGTTCCCCTTGCAATCAATGGGAGGGTTACAACGCACTTCAGTGGGAGTTGGATCAGGTTCTTGTAGTAGAGGGGAAAAAAATAGCTGTCAATCAGCATAAATAATTTCAGGCTAAATTGAATTGGGACTATTTAATACACTAATTAGAAAAGAAGACATAATTTAGTTGCATTAGTAGCTTCAGCTCCTAGGATTGACAAGATAGAGGTCCTGATTCAGCGCAGGTGGCAAATGCATGTCAATGCAAGCCAACGACAGTATGTTTTGCTTAAAATCTTGTATGTTGGTCACTAGAAATGATAAAACAGTCTCTATTTGGGAAAAGCTTGCAGAGAAATGTGCAGGGACAGTCAGAAGAACAACGTAGATATTTTTGAGATACGGAAATCAATTCAGTAATCCTCCTGGCATGTTTTTATGAGCGTGTCCTTCTATCACAGGTGTTTCGTGGAAACGTTGACAACAACACCCCGTACGCTAACTCCTTCACCCCTCCAATTAAGTCGCAGTACATACGGCTGTATCCTCAGGTGTGCAGAAGACACTGCACGCTGAGAATGGAACTTCTTGGCTGTGAACTGTCAGGTGGGTTTTCTGCAATCTCAGAAGTCAAGCATCAAGCAGCACGTTTACGTGCCCAAGGTCTAAGTGGCGTGCAATTAATTCCTGGTGAGATGCACTTGGCAGGGCTTTATCCAGACAGTTACTTATCTGTTTTTATGTAAATGATATAAGCAGCTACACTTACTTAAATGATGTAAGTGACAATAGTTGTTTGCAGTAGGGCAGTAATAGTAGTAGGGTAATGTGGTAGCAACCTAGTAATGCTTTGTAAATCTTTCCGTGCACATTGTCCTCCAATTATGTGCGACCTAGAAAAGGTCATTTTATAGCAGTTTTAATAAGTATCAACAGCCATCAGGACCCGTTATGTTACATGCTAAGCAGACCATGAGACAGAGAGTCTCTAATGCAGTTACACTCAGCGCAGCCTAAACGAAGCCCTGGGAAGGGTTTCTGAGAGCCGAAGCTGTTTGTGCCGTGCTGCACAGCAGAGTCATGGCAGAAGCCAGCACCAAAGCTGATCTGAGCAGTTTCTCCTGGCTGCTGGGGGTTTCTCCTGGCTGATGTGCTGTGTGACATCCTCAGAGGGACAAGGGTGCTTTAAATGCCACCGAGGATCACTCAAAGTGCAGTAAGTTATATTTTGCTGGGCTGCTTTAGTCAAGATTTCAGTTTAGATTTGTTTTGTGGATTTCCATCAGAAACAGGGTTTGCGTCTTGTAGCAAAAAGTAAATGAACAAGTGGAACCAATATAAACCCTCTTAAGGTTTGCAGTAACAGGAGTTATAGTTCTTAAATGTAAAGCCTGACCTCTAGCCACTCTCTGCAAGAACCATGTTCCTTTACAAATTCAGCAAAGCATGTAAATTTTTTATCTTTTTCAAGAGATCAACCTTTACCAGTGGGAGCGCTCCACTGAATTCATTTAAGAATGATTTTATGTGGCTGCCTGCTTACTGTACAAACAACAGTCATCCAGTTCACGAATGATACATCAAAACAGCTGGAGTTAAATAATTCTCAGTCCTCTAGTGGCATCAAAACCAGATTCAGAAATGAAAAGTTAATGCATTAATCTCACTGTAGCCTTTTTCCAATATAGATAGGTTTGAGAGTAAATAGAAAATTCTGTCTAGCTGCTTTAGTCTATTAGATTATTTTTTTTTATGTCTTCCATTTCTGGAACCACAATTTAGAGTAAGTCCTTGCCAGAATGACCAGGAATTGTTTTGCTCAAAGAACTGTGAAAGCTACTAAAGTGAATTCATTTCAGTGGTCTCCTAACAGTTTCAAGGTCAGAATTTCTTAGAACTGCAGGCAGCCAAGGCTCAGCAGAACAATTTCAATCTTACTGAAAGTAGAGTATAATTATACATAACAACAGACTAATTCACTCTAATTCCAGGTGGTCTGTCTTAGGCAGAAAAACGCTTTCAGAGGTCTGTTTTTTCTAACAAGTCCTGGTGCTAGAGAAGGCAGTAACTACTGAAGGGAGGGAGACTGTGTTGCAGCACCAGATCATCATAAAAACTAATCCTTTCTTAGGACGAACTTCAGCAAAATGTTCAATAAATAGCTTTACTTACCAGGCCCCATGATCAGATCCTATTGAAAACTATGATCAATGCTTGTGGAGTTAGCCTTCAATAAATCAGGCATTAATCTTCATAGCCTTGCGTTCCTGCCGGACTTGTGTTTTGCACATCTCTGTGTTGTAAATTCCCTTCCCTTCATAGAGTATTGATTTTGGGGGAGAATCAGATCACAGGTATTGTTTATTAGAATGCCTTTATTCATTAAGTCGTTACTAATAGTAGCATAAAGCTGTTTTTTTAAAAAAACAGATAACTGGTCACACAGCACAGTCACTTACTCAGGCAATTCGCTTACATGCCCAAACTTCTGCATACATCGGGCTCTGCCTTCTTACACGTGGTCCAAGTCTCACTTTGCTGATGCTCGTGTATGCTGGTGACCAGGCACCAATTCAGTAATTTCATCTAATCTGGAAAGGAATCCTATGTTTATTAATAAGAAGAAAATCTTTTGAATCTCTTGATTTTCAGAAAATAAAAATATCACAGTATTAATAAAAAAAAAAAAGACCTTTGCCTTCAAAAAATCAACCTATGCTGGTTTTGCCAATACTGCCTGAATTCTGGCCCAAGACGACGTAGATAGACCTCTGCATGCAGATCCTATTGTGGTTTTGCCTCCAAGCATTGGATGTATAATATTTCCTTTGGGGATTTGAGCTTTCTTGAAAGTAAAGTTAGATGAGGGGCATGGTAGAGGATGCAGACTGAAGAGTAAAATATTGGTGCCCTCAGAGGAGACAACAGAGAATAACCTCTTCTTTCAGTTTTCAGATGCTAATCTACCCTTTCCCAACTTCCCCATCCCTGGAGGTTTTCAAGGCCAGGCTGGATGGGGCTTTGAGCAGCCTGGTCTAGTGGGAGGTGTCCCTGGCCATGGCAGGGGGTTGGAACTAGATGATCTTTAAGGTCCCTTCTAACCCGAACCATTCTGTGATTCTGCGATTCTATGTAAATTCCTCATAACTTCACTGAGCTAGACTAAATAAGAAGTAACTGCAAACTTGTACTTAGGTTATCTAAGTATACATACACAGGTATCAGGTATCATTTATCACAGGTGGTGAAATCCAAAGCATCTCCAACATTTTTGACTTAAGATTCTCCACTGAGCATAGCTGTAAGTATACATACATCAGCTCTCACTAGCTTCAACAGGTTGTAAAAATGGAAAGGGAGACCAAATCCTTTTGCAGGGACTTTGCAAAGCAGATTTAAAGAAAATACAGTGCAATGAAGAGGAAATGTCCCAGAGAGTCATAAGCATTACTATAAATATGCTTCTATACGGGATGACTATCTACAGACACTAGTTTGATGATTCTGTCCTTTGCGCTCTACGTTATAGCTTGCCTATCAAAATAAACAGTCATTATCCTCTGTCACTGCAGCAGAGTGCCATAGGAGCTGGGAAGCCACTGGGTCTACCATCGGTCTCTGTGACACAGCACTAAAACATTGTTCTGCCACCCGTGTGCATCGTGTTCATCTCTTCTCGTTCTCATTGTTCTTCTCACTTTCTCCTGTTACCTTTAACAACTGTCTGTGTCCTCCCTTTGGGGCAGTGGAGAAGGAAGGCGAGTGTGAAATCCTATTAGTGCATGCACGCATGCACAGACACGGAAGCAGACACATCTGTTATTTCATAAATCAATAATAATACTCAGAAAAGATATAACTATTTTTGATGGATTGGACAAGCACTGAAAAACAGTTTTGACAACCCATATTTTTGTGTCAGGAAACTCCTTCAGATTCCTCGGATGAAACATTCCTGCTAACAGCCTTTGTGATCCTGGAGTGATACTTCAGAATTTAATAATAAGCAAAGTCCTTCTCTAAGGCAACGGATGAGTCTCTCTCATTTGCGCTATCAATTGCTCCCTCCTACTCCCAGGAAGATTGTTTTGTTGTTGCTTTGAACTAGGTAGTTCAGTCTACAGACAAGGCTGTGCAATTTCCATTTGTGCACTGAGAATCAGTTCCGAAAGGTTGGGATTTTTTAAAAGTTTTCTATTTATTTTTTAATTGAATATGAAACACGTCAGTTTTTCAAATTTTAAATACAGTTGTTACTGAAGAGCATATTACTATTTTCTCTGGTAATATACATTTGCTCCTGCTGCTAGGCCCCCCACAAAGGGCCTGGTCTTACCTTCCTGATTTAAATCCCTAATGATTCCAGTTAATTCTGTGTGTTAAAGGTACCGGAGAAACAGAAAGTAGAATCCAACCTAAAGGTCTTTGCTAATAACATCAAAGACACTAAAGAAAGAATTAGGTGTTTAAATCTGCGTAAACATAGTGTGGAGGAAATGGACTTCTAAGAAAAAGACAACCAGCTTTGATATCTATCTTAAATAAAGTGAAAAACAAAATAAAAACTTTGAAGGTGCTTTAAGTAGTCACACAGTGCGGTGGTTCTATCCAGAGACACCAGCTGAGTAGAGTCACGGTTCCAGGAGGAGAGCCTTCACAGCTTACATGTGTGGTTTAAGAAACCACAGCTGGTGACCCAGCAAATGATTTCCTGATAGCAACCAGCTCAGTGACATGGGATGCGAGTGTCAGGTGGAAAACCTCTGTCTCCCCAACAGTACCTAAAGTCAAGGTTCTGTGCATTCACAGTGATGACGCACTCCTTGCAAAATGAGGTATGTTAGCTCCTGAGCACACTCTCGCTGGATGAGTTAGAGTATGTTAAAATATTATTTGCAATTTAACTGCACCAAGTCAGCTACTGAACTAATTAGGCTCATTTATGAAATGAAAACTTTTGGACAACTGCATGTGTGCAGGTTTTTGACAGCTGGGGCAGGAAGGAAATGAGAAAATGGCTTCGTTTTGTGTTCACATCTCCCACTTTCACCTTTTCCTTGATAAACCATCACACATTACTCCACCCAGCCATGCATCCACTTTTCTTGACCTCTTAGCAGCGCTATCACTCTCAGTCACTTGACTTGCCTCTCTTTTCCTTATTATTTTTAATCTTAAAACCATGCACCTCATCCTTCTCTCTTCTTCCCTCTTCTGCGTCCAAATGTACCTTCTGTGTTCCCAGTGTGCAATAGCAAGGCTAATAGAGTCACTTATTCATTTTTATTTTTATTCTTTTTTGGTGGACACCGAGCAGAGAAAGGAGAAGCCCAAGTTCTATCCTTTGCTACAATCAAAATAACTGAATGATGTGGGGCATCCACCTGGTTTAAACAAATAAGCCATTAACTCTCAATTTCTCGTAATCAATTATCTCCCACTATGCTCCCTCCTTCACAGTTGTTTTTCTGTAGTTTTCCACTCTGTCAATGGGCGTTGGGGCTTTCTAAGTTTTTGGCTAGGTGTCAAGTAATACAAAAGTGTAGAGGAGCTCATTGCTTGTTAACATTTTACTTCAGCAGTGGCTCTAAGGAAAATTAATGTTTCCTCAGCAGGCAAACACATGGTTGATGTGACATGGCATAAAAGCATGATCAAATCGAACTGAATAGGGGAAACAGCAGCAAGCCGCTGGACAGGAAAATAAAAGCAAAACAAAAAGAGACGAAAGTGATCCTTTCTGTTTGCTTGCATTCATAAATTTATGCCAAGAAAAAATACATCGAATTATCTGTCTTGTTTTTGAATCTTCCTAGGTAGTGTTGAAATAAAGTGCCTTGAATTGGCTATTTTTCATTTGTTTGTTTGCAAGTTCTTCCAACAATAGCCTTGATTAAAGTCTTTTCATTGAGAATTGCTAGTTTTCCTTTCCATAACGTAAAACCTAAGCCACTTACAGAGATAAGTAGGTAGTGTCACAGATCTTATTTTGCTGTTCCAGGTTGCTCTGAACCCCTGGGGATGAAATCAGGACATATACAGGATTACCAAATTACTGCCTCCAGTGTTTTCCGTACGCTCAACATGGACATGTTCGCTTGGGAGCCCAGGAAAGCCCGGCTGGACAAGCAAGGCAAAGTGAACGCCTGGACCTCGGGCCACAATGACCAGTCACAGTGGTTGCAGGTAAAGTTTCACACATGTTTTCCCAAATGTTTATCTTCTTTGTGTTTCAGGCATTGGGGTGGTTAGCTGGTTTGGGATTATATTCATTACATTCAGTTTCTGAGTGCAACCATCCTAACTCTGCCACATGCAGATGATGAAGCTATGAAAGCCCACACAGATCATGTCTTTGGTACCTCAGTTGCAGAAGACACTGCTGAGGGCAACATTCACATCCACTAGCCAAACCCTACGAGTTGCCCAGCAGCCATGAATTTTCCTTTTTTAATGGACACAAATGGTAGTTGCAGATCTCTTTCACTGGCTTCTCCTCTTCTATTGAGAGACGTGATTTTTTTTCCCCTTTCTGTTCTTCCAAAGCTCCCCGGAAAAGCATCTCGACTTCAACTTTGTGCACATTAGCAAATTTGGCCCACATAAATTATCTTTGTCTAATTCAGACTGCTCAAAATTATCTTTCGACACTTCTCTGAAGTTAGCAAGACTGATTCAACACATGAATTCATTATAAAGCTGTGCGCAGGGGTTGTTTTCAGCCTGGGAGTGATTTATACAAGCCAGTAGTGCGCTAATGTGAAAGATTGCAATAAGTCACCGGTATGGAAGCCTATTTGACCAGTCACTGACACATTTACATTTTCTGAACTGTTGAAAATAGCAGTGTTTTGAGTCAGCTGCCAGTTGCAGTGCAGTTCTCAGTGGGAAGCCTCAATAGCATTAGACGTGGCTACTAACCAGCTGCAATCTTTTCACATATAAATTATGACATATTAGCTTTTTTACCTACAGTTGCTAAGCAATTTAGCAATATGATTACATCTTTTCTCCCAAGTTTACCCACATAGTGAAAGGAAGGAGAGTTGCCTTGTCTATTTACCTTTTGAATAACCGAAGATCCTGGGATTTGCTGGAAGTTTTTTAGAGCAGCTTTTTGAAATAGCAGTTAGTAACTTCTAGAGCAAAGGAAAATTTTATTGCTGTGTTTTACAGTGGAGAAGCAGATGAAAGTTTTTCTCCATGTAAAAGAGAGGCAGGTGTATCACAGCCAGTTTTAGCCCCATCAGTGATACCAAGAAACTAAGGGTGTGCAGATACTCCACAGAAATATCCCGTTGCGTGTAATTCCTCCTGTGGGCGATGGTGGATTTTTAGTTAACTAGAGAAGACAAGAGGCTGAAGAGTTAATTCTAATATTCTAAAATGCTCCAGTCTGTTTTAAGTCTTCCTATGGTTGAACCTACCTGAACCTGCAAATTTAATCTGACAACTGGCATAGTCTCTGCAAGTCCTCGAAGTATCAAAGATACTTTTTTTTAATATGGTCAAAAGAAAGTTGTGAACAAATATTTATCTTTTAGTTCATTTGTCATATGTCTATGATATGAGTTCAGTAACTTCAGAGGAATATAAGCAATTTACCCTTTCCTGAAATTCATTATACTTACAATATTTCTCCAAATGAGTATCATAATATTTATTGATTAAAAAACAAAACCAAAACCAAACAGGAGGCATTAAAACCACTTGTTTTTTCAATGCTTAAGCTAGTCGCTAACTTCTGCTATAGGCTGATTATTCCAAATTCAGTCCATGAGTAGAGATGGGGTTACATGCTTCAAGTCTAGGTAACGATTCTGTAAGAAAGACATGCCTGTCATTTAAATTCATCTGTTCATTGTTGTTCTCTTTGCTGGTAGTTCTCGGGGTTTTCTTTAAAACGCGGAGTATTGTACTGCAACCTTTTAACACGCCGACTGCAATTTTATCGTCATGCTGCTTCCATAGAATTTAGTCAAAACACATTTGGCAGAAAAAGCGTGTGAAAGCAAACTTATCTGTATGGCCTTTTCCATCACCAATTACATATTACAGGGAATGATCCCAATAGAGATTCCATGGTATTGTAAAACGGGCTTAAAGTAAGACATACATTTCTGGTTTTTGCTAAAGTAGCTGGCCTACTAATATTATATTTCACAGTGTTCACTTTCCATGCCTTTTGAATTTTCTCCACATGCCCTATTTGCTGTATCTTTTATAATTTTCACTAGAAGGCCTATAAAATTGGGCAAAAGCCTACTGAATGCCTTTAAAAACTATTCCTGTAGTGCATGGTATGTGGATGACTTGAACACATCTGTTCTGACTTACAGTTATTTTGGGGGATCATTTCCCAAATGCCGTTGCTATTAACTGTTCCTCTGTTTAAAAGATGGTGTGCTGACATACACCTCAGAGCACCTGCTGTGATAATGGTTGCTGAGAGGTGATGTTTGCATCATGCATAAATGCTGCTTGCTACTTATGGGCAGTTCACAGCACTTTTGGATGAACCCTAGAGAGAAATTCCTCTCAGTCATGAGCTGGGGTTGTTTTACTCTGTCTCTCATGTCTCCCAAAACACATCATCATGTCTCTCAAGAAGCAAAATTCTGAACATTCTGTGTATTTAAAAATGCAGCCATTAACAAGTATGCTCTTTGTTTTAAAGTGTTCTGGATTGATACATCCTTAATTTTGCTCCAGAGGCAGGAATATGTAGTATTATGTGGCTGCACACACAAACTGTGCTTTTTCAGGTTCAAGAATACTCACTTTATGAGTGCTGCAGCTGTTGAAAGTCCATGTGATCGAGACTCTACTCGCTCACAAACTCCAGGTTCCCCACGCGACACTCCTTTACGTCAACCATCATCATCCGTAATGGAAGAAAGTATTTTTCTGATGGGGGGGGGGGAGAGGAATTAATGAGATTAAATGACCAAAATCCTAATTTCCCAGCTCAGACATAATCTGGGTCTGAATTCCCCCACGTGCATGCTCAAGGGCACCCTTGCCATTCCTTTAAAGAAGATGCTGCAGAAGCCATGTCAGTTACCTGGACTAGTTCATAGCACAGGAGCTTCCATTAACACAGGTAACCTACCTCTTTAGTGTCTCTGTACTCATCACAGTTGAAATCTGTGCAGTTTGGTCATACAGAACAACGTAGCTTTTCAGGTTTGGTACCAAATCTAATGAAAATGATCAGTTCTAGCAACTCTCTCCACTCCTGAACACTTTCCTTAGGGGTTTTCTTCCTATTGGAGACATTTCTGTGAAATCGTCCACATAAACTTTAAGGTTAGGGGGAGGTAGGGAAGTGAAAATAAAATAAAAAAAAAAAAGTAATGGTTTGCTTCCCATAATTAGTTATAGAGCTAGCACAAACTAAGTGAGGTAAAGCATTTCAGGTTAATTACTGAGAAAAGAAAGAAAATCCTAAACTTCACTTTCCTTCAAGGCACTTTCCCTTGTTACTTTGATTTGCTTGCCAGCGTCATTTGCCACCTTGAACCAGTTCACAGGCTTTTCCTGGGGTCCCTTGCTGAACTACCGTGACCTGGCTGCTTTACTCGCTTGGGGCGTGCTTCTGCTCCTCCTGGACACTGCCCAGGACTGTCATTCCAGCCTCTCACTCCACTTCCGTTTTCTTCAGTTATTTGACGCTAAAGGAAGTGTTAAAGCACCTCCCGCCTTACGCTCTGAATGAGGCACTGAGGCTATAAAGATCATTGAAAATGATTCCTACTGATCTTTCACATACAGATTTTCACCATTCTGTATCTCTTTTTCCTAGCCAGGACTAGAAGCCTAGGCGAGACTTAATTCAAAAGAATTAACATTTTCCTCAAAACCCATTCCCACTCTACTACTAATTTTCTGCAGTTATAAATTACGACATTATCTCAGTGGCTTAAGCTCCCTTTTCTCTGTTTACTGTTAGTCAAGTTTGGGTGTTTTAAAATATTTCCTTATTTCTGTTACACTGACAGATGCCATATCTGTCATTGTATTGATTTCCCACTCTCTCTCACTGCCTAGTAAAGACGGTAGCACCTTGTACTTTAATGCCTTTGCCCATTTGTACTTTAATGCCTTTGCCCATTTGTTCTTTGCCCAGTGCTTCAGCAAGTAATTTCTCTGATGCTGTTTCTCTGATCTACCGTCCTCTGCAATATTCCTGGGAGCTGAGGCATCCCTGTGCATTTGGTGTCTCCAAATACATGGAGCTTTCTTCTCTCCCCTCAGCCATCTCCTTTGCATAAATTGTTTTGTGTGTTGTCTGAGTTCTAACTTTCTAATTTTACATGGCTATCAGCAGTATCTTATCTTAAAAACAGTGATATTCTGGGTTTTTTGAAAGCCTGTATCGCTACAGAGCACAGCTGGATGAAAAGGGTGCCCGTCTTGGAAGCCTGCTGAGGTTCCTTTTATATCTCCATGTTATCCTCAGGTCACCAGCAGCACTGCAGTAGCTTTATGTTTCTAGTTGTACTTGAGACTTTAAAACAGTTTACCCGCTGCAAAAAATTACTTCCCTCTGGTTGCTTAGCTTGTATTTTGCTGCAAAGCTAGTGGAAGGTTCTGCAGCCTGATGTGCATGAGTGGTAAACCTGATACAGTTTATCCACAGTTCTTTTGTATGGTTATCATTGAGCCCAGACGGTTTAAGAAAATCCTCCCCCCCTTAAATGGCAGAGTGTCTGCGGCAAGCAATGTCTTATTCTAATGTTTCTCTTGCTGATGGTATGTGACAGGATCAGCTAAGCACTATTAGGGGAAAGAAAAACAGTTGCTGATAAAGATAGCAGATTGTTTGAGGGTTGGCAAAGCGACTGTTAAATGTATACCTACATGTTTTCAAAATGTGATCATTGCCAGGAGTATAATACATTTGGGTTAGGTATTTTCCTGCCAACCTAATCTCCAGTATTAGACAATATCACTGAGATTTTTCATCAACCCCATTAGAAAACAATTGTCTCAGGGCTGCAATTGACTTATTCTTTCAATTTACTACATGATCATCTTTTTTACTTCACAAAGTTTCTTTTTTGAAAACAAAGGCAGAATTATATGCCAAATATTTGTTCACTTTCTGTCCCGTATATGCAAGACCATTTCTATCTACAAAGTCTCTTGTCATCGTAGGATCTACATACCTTCATTGTCGAGCATTTACTTACGGTGTTTAAGCTTCTAAGTGATGAAAAAAAAGAGTTATTTAAAGGCTAAACCAGACCAGGCTTCTACTCAGTTTTCCTTAAAGGGTGCTCTTATAGAAAGCAGACTTTGTGCTGCGTTTCTCCAGTATTTTCAAAACCTTACAGTGGTACATGTTGTGCTTTGCACAACCAACACAAGTCACCCGAAATTGTCTAATGACTAAGATAAATGAGGATTAAGAGAAGACAAAGGGTAACCATGCCTAATGCTATGTCAGCTCCAGCAGTCTCGTGCAGACCACAGCTAACATGAGCCTAGAGAGACAATACAGACCTTTTTTTTTGCATTTCACCAAGTTATTGGCTGTATAACCTGAAGCAAAGGGACTAAACTACAGCAAATTTTAATTTTATGGATTCTGTATCTAAAATTTACATGTGCAATTTATAGATATCTTAAAATATCTAATTCTAATTAATTGCTTAGGCTCCTTCTATAATCAATGGAAAAAGGACTGTGATATCAAGGAATAATTCGTCCTACCCTAAGTCCGTGTCCTAAGTTTCCTGTTATGAATCACCCTGAAGATACACCTTTACTCTGTTAGCCACAGAGAGAGAGAGGTGGACAATTAGCTTAAACAAGAAAATGAATTTTTGAATGATGAAAGTTACGTGAGGTGAATTCTTTCCTTTTTTAACATGGGAAGAGAATGTTATTTTTAATCTCATATTGGTCAGCTGAGCTTATTTTAATGTCGGTGTTCATTTTGTCACTAAAAAAAAGAATGTTTCCTGTCTCGAATGGGGCATCTGCTTCTTGTCTATTATTGCACCTGCCTTTTTCTCCCCTTTTTTGTTGTATTTACCTGTTTATTTGTAATGAATTCTGCAGAGGCTTACTAGATAGGAAATCGCTACACTGTACCATTTCCTAAATGCTGAAAACAACTCATAAGGAGAAAATTGTGTGGATCGTTTAATTATCTTTTGAATTGTGTTGTTAGCAAAGCAAGCATTAATACCAACACCCGTCAAAGTAGCCAAATAAGTGGTTTCCGTCTGGCCACCAGCTTAAATATTTTATTTTAACACCACAGTCTGGAAAATCGCTTAACAACATCTTAATTAAATAAGGACTTGAAAGACACAAAATTGGAATAGGATAAAATGTTAGTTTAAAACCAATCATCTAGTAATTAACATAATGAGGAAATTTCATGACTTCTAGAATGCTTGGACTGGTAAGCAGTGTGTTGAGACTGGTCTTTGAGAGTTACAGTTTTCTATAGGAATTGTAAGCTTAATTATAACACATTATAAAAAAACAGCATGCATCTTTCTCTGCTGCTTCAATAAACCAAAGTCATCACCAACAGATCAGGAGAGGAATCAATGTCCTTTACATGTACAGCAACAAAAGGTTTCTCTCATTCTTCAGATGCAAAGTTCGTACTGTTTTTAATTATAATTTCTCACAAGCAGAAAAATAAGTTTTCAGACTTCAGATGGCAAAAGACTAGTTGTGCAGAGATCAACCTTTCTTTGTGCCATGCTTTTTATTGGGATACTGAAAGATATTTGCAGTCAATATTGGCCATTTTATCTTTTCAACGCAGTCATCTTTTTCTTTTCTTGTGGTTCTTGGCAAGGCAGCTCTCATTTTCTGCTTGGACGTCTTGGACACTCAGCTTTGGCATCTCTTTGGTCTTATGATTGCCTAGATGAGGAGCTTCACAGAGTAATATTCTGCTCACACAGTCTGATATGTCACAGGATGCAGCAACATAACAAGGCGGGTTGTAATTAAATTATTAATACGGATGTTTCCTTCCCCATACTTTACAAATTAACTCGCTATAGATAAATTTCCCTATAAAAAGCAGCCAGTGGTAGAATGGACTGAGGGATTTAGTCAAAGACAAAAGCAGGTAAGGACAGGGACCAACTTCTAAATTGCACACTGTTGAATTTACCAAATTAGCACCGCCTGGGCTGGAATGCCAAACAGGTCACTTTACTGACTTCTTCACTTGCCCGTAAATCATAGACTTAAGTTGGCAACTAGGTGATCACTGTTTGCTTTTAGGACAGTGTGTAGGTCTAGATGAGCAAGCCCTTTTTCTTTTTTTTTTTTAACTCTTATGCCTCCATATTTTGCCAACAATTTTTTAACACTACTAACAGACACGTAGCTTAGAGAAATGGTATTAAGAGGTACGCCTTGATTTCCTATTTGCAGTTAGAAGCCAGCAAATATTTGATGGCCGTTCCAGAGGTCACTTTCTAACCCAGTTTTTCCCCCAAATCATTTCAAGTTAAATGCATTATTCACATTAATAATGTTACTAAATTGTGCATTTCAGCATTGCCCTTCCTAAATTGCTTTTGACTTTGCAAAGCTTTCTTCTGCAATTCATTTTACAGAAATGTTTATAGTGGTAATTGAATTTAAGCCTTGAAATTAAATAAGGCAGCATAAAATCTTGGTTTATTTTGCCTTTTCAATGCAGTATTTAGGCTCTATTTTATAATTTAGGTATCGAAGTTTAAAGGCTTGGTAGAATCATTTATTTTAACTCTGGCCAAATACAAAGAGATTGTTAGAAGGACAGGCAGAGTACAGAAGCTCTTTGTTGCAAGGTGTCCAGGAGATAGGTAAAAAATAGATACAGCACCATTATTTCCTGCAATACAAATTTGTATGCCAACACAGGTACAAAGGAAAGAGTCCGTCTGAACTGTAAATTAGCTATGGTTAAGATTTTATAGGAGAAAAATGTTTCATTGCACAAAGTCCTACCCTGTTCAGTGAATTATATTCCCTACTCTATTGTTAAGTCTTCAGTAAAATATGAGGGGTTAACTCAGTGTTCCAGAGCCTATCTTTGAAACATAACAAATTCATCATCACTAACAAAAATTACTTGAGAAGTTTCCATAAACAGTTGAATCATGTCTAGCTCTAAAGCATTGCAAGAAAGTACTGTCAGCTCCCTTACTGACTTCTAGTTTTTCTCTGCATATCACTCCCCTGCAGATGAAAGTTAAATTGAATAATGACCCATTTCCTATTACAATAACAGTTTTTGATCTTGCTTTAAAAAAAACCTGGGAGAGTAAGCGAAAACTTCCTGGTTGTTCTGAATTTTGATATACATAGGATTTGAGTCTGAAGTATTTTTTGCTACTGTGTATTTACAGTCAAAATTCTGCTTTTACTTGATGCAAATAGCAGCACCTTCTGAAAATGGCATATACATTAAATTTTAATGGAAAGTTGTTAGGTATTCATTGTTTTAAATTCCTGCCTTTTTCACCTAGCTATCTTTTCCACTGATTTGAAATGTCTCTGTTTGTGAAATAAAACCATGTTTTCCTTGCCCTCCCTTAGAATAACAAAATGGCTACAAAATTGGCTAGATAGAAATACAGAAAGAGAGGATGCAAATGTGTTTCTTATTCCTGCCTTTTTCTTGCATGGCAGTGTTTCAAAATAGCATCCACTTTTTCCTAATAAAATTGTTCATTGTTTTGTACCTACATCTGAATTAGTCTTAGACTCAAGCACAATTGGACACAGTTGTTGCCCCACAATACTTTCAGTCTCGACAAGACAAAAGGATGACAAAGAAAATACGGATGATGGAGAGAAATGAAGCGACCTTGACAAGGTCAAGTGTCTTTAAGCATCAAAAAATACCTGGTGTAAAAATAGATGAGAAAAAAGCCAGTGCAGTATGAGAGCAAAAGAATAGAGTGGAACTGGGTCTAGTTCTGTTTTCTGGTAGCTTGATGCTTTATTAACTGGACTGTGCTGTTTTTATTAACTCTGCATGTTTGTTCCCAAATGTTACTTCTTAACTAAGAAAGACACTTATATTTTCTTCAGGTACCTGTCAAGATCTTATGAGTAAAATACGCAAAGGTCTTGGAAAGCTGTTCTTCGCTGAATAGGCCTCTCAATTTTGTATTCATATGATTTTAGTCTTTATGCCACTTTAAAAACGCAATGAAGCTGTTTGTGCAAAATCTGCTATTCAATTTCTTATTGTGTTCCCTACATATGGTAGATAGAGACTGATCGGTTCCTAGCTTGGCAAATGATGAACAGAGATCATATCTCTTTTGCTAAGTAAATAAGGAAATTGAGACAAAAACACAAAGAAGTAGTGGTGGCAAAGGAACCTCAAATTAATCTAAATTAGAAGGAAACAAACTACCTTGCAGCCTTCTTCAGAGGAGGGGGAAACATGCTTAACAAGGCTGACATTTACCTAACAGTAAGCAGAAAAATGAAAGTCATATCTCAGCATGTTAAAGCATCACATAAAGTAGATATGGACATTTCTCTTGCTGTTTCTGAATCTGAGACTATTCATTGGTTTCATCATGTATTTTTCCATAATAACACCCCGATCATATTTTAGTGTTGATCTCAGCAGAATACTTAACAACTTGGCTTTTTTGGTTTTGGTTTGCATGTTAACTCAGGTGTGTCGATATAGCAATGTATTGTGCAAGGCCCTCGTTCCACTCTGCTTAATAACATCCATCCTACTTGATCCTCAAGTAACGCAAGAGCAGTTTCCCTGCCAGAAAACATGACGTAAGAGAAAAATCTTAGCAGAAAAGGTGAGAAAGAGAGAGGAGACTTTAAAAGGGAAATCACAGTAGACACAAAAATCCTGCAACTAAACGTTTCTTCAATTACCTGGGTCTTGTTCAAGATCACCTTGAGACTTGTAATATGGAGTGTCAGAACAGGCTCTCATCAGAATTTCCCGACTAATTTTGGGCTTGTGTCTGTGTGTATGTTTACTCATGGGAGCTGGGACTTACTCAACAGGCATAAAGATAGATATGGAGGCAAATTTTCACAGAATAGAGCCATGTTTTTTTTAATCTATAATTCATCTTTGACATCAGGACAGAGCTGAGATGGTATCTGAGTTGACATTGCTTGTGCTCACATTTGATAGTTTTCTCCAAAGTAAGTCAGATAATAAGTTATCTAAAGGAATACATACTTTAAAAGTTAGTCCTTGGGATTACAAGAACTTCCTGCCTAATTATGCCCTATACATAACCAAGTCTTAATTGCTTTTGTTGTTGGAGTGGTCTCCTTAGAAGCTTCATGTTTAATTAACCACAAGATATATTAATCCTATTTCAACCCAGCCTTCCTTTGTTGTATAATTAAGCAGAAAAATATTTTCACAATTAGAAGTTTCTTCTATGTAGAGCTAGTAAAAAGAAGACACCTCTGTAAAAAACACAGATCTGTCATTTCTAATGGCAAAAGTAGAAATATTCAGACCTGTCTTAATGGGTCATCTTTGTTAAGAGGTAATGAGAAGCAGAACACACCAATACTGTTTTCAGCTTAGAAGTATTAAGAAGAAAACGATCAGAATGTTTTTTAAAGGCCTTACCGCAGATGGTTAATGATATCCCTTTGACAACATCAGAAATGCTACAAAGTCATAGTATAGTATTTATAAATATAGGAACAGACCCTCACTGTGTATTCCTTTGTCTGAATTTATTTTTATTGACTTGACTTTGGGATATTCCTCAGTTTGTCTTATTTATACTTCAGTTATATTGAACTCAAACACTGATGCTATATACCACATATATAAATACTGTGGATTCAGTTTTGTGTTTTCATACATAATGCTGAGCATCCCGAATGTTTAGAAACCTCAATAGCCCATTGGAGGAGTAGCTAAGACTTCTTTTTCTGGAGAAGTATCAAACAGCTTCAGCTGACGTTGTTTCATGGAGCCAAAGAATAAAAGTGAGATTTTTAGAAGGGGGTTTATTGACTCACTAGCTAACTTACACGGCAATATTGAGACTATAAACCTGAATTGAGGAAGCATAGGTGCCTCCGAGCTCAATAAGGGCCTCAGAGCACAGCAGTCACATAGCTGAGGGCAGCACACAGGTCCACCACAGAAGAAAGAAATATCGTTTTCAGTGTCTCTCATTGAGCCTGTGAAGGTTCTTCATCCACTTCAAGAGGACCTCTGCAAATATCACTATTTTATTCCATATGTAAGTATATGTTGCATGCTAATACATGTACAATGGAGTGATCCTCAATCCAAGCATGTGAACACCACAACAATGATGGATCGCACATTAGGAGAACACAAGCCAAATCCAAACGAGCTAATGGGAGTGGTAGGTTAACCGTCAGTAGAGAGGTGCCAGGTGACTAACGAAAAAATGATACGTTCATTTTGCTCTTAGACAAGCTTGCCTGTTTCCTGCCTGCAAATCTA
Source organism: Rissa tridactyla (assembly GCF_028500815.1). NCBI lineage: Eukaryota > Metazoa > Chordata > Aves > Charadriiformes > Laridae > Rissa > Rissa tridactyla. The sequence goes on from NC_071497.1 coordinate 7,732,489, forward strand.
TCTCCACTGGGAGTACTGCTTTACTCAAAATAAACCTCAGAGCTGCTTTAAAACAGCTGCCAGGTTAGTTATTAGCGGTTGACCGTTTTTCACAGCATCTGCCACCAAACCGTTGATTCTATTCACTTCCCCCAAATGTATATCGATATAAATTGCAGGACACCAGTAGGATTTGCTTTGTGTTCCAAAATACATCAGAGGGGTTGTTTTTATTTGAGAGGAGCTTAGAAGTCTTGTTTTCCAAGGTTCACAGCAGCAATTCATAGTCCTAGAAGGTCTTTTGATATTAAAAATTAAATCTCTGTTTTATGAGAATTTAAGAGTTATTTGGGGGGTTTTAACAGAGAGTTTTAACATGGTTCATTTTATTTTCTTTATTTCCCATCCTAGTGTATGTAATTTTGTGTTGCTTTGGCAATCTGTCTCTCTATATATATGCAAAATAATTTTCTTGCTATTCTAAGGTAATTTTCCATTTAAAATATACATCATAAATAAAACACAAGAGTATGAAGAAAGGATCTTTTGAGAATTTTCCATGTCTGAGTTACTTTATATCTCTGCAGCTGCATATGAAGAGGGTGAAATCTTTCTCCTTTTTCCACTATAATTTATTAATTTTTTCTGATTGCATTCCACTTTTGTAGTAAAATGTCATAAAACGTTATCTGGTTTTAGTTCTAATGAAACAATAATGACACGAACTATCAGAGCAAAAGAGGATAGGTAGCAAAGGACCCCAGTGTTGTATTTTTTGACCCTCTGAAAAGTCACACTTCAAACGGAATAATACCATTCCGGGAAAAAATGGAGCAATTGGAAATAAATGTTGTCATGTTGAGTAACATCTGACTCTGTGATTTAAAAAAGTCTGTCAGCTATTATGGAAGCTCACTTGGAAGGTGGAAATTGCAGCTAATCAATTTACATTGCAGTCCTCCCACATTGCATGAGCCTTTCCATTTCATTTTGACTGAAACAAGAATTGAATTCTGGGAATTAGATTTTATTTCTTGCATTAAAAGATATAAGCAAGTTAAACTTTAATGCACAAGAAAATAAATGAAAACATTAAAATTAATTATTCAAATTTAATCTGTTCCTCAGTTTTACAGAGAACCGTAAATCTCATTTCAGCATTGCACTTCAGCCATTTAGGCAATGTGGTCTTTAAAACTGGAATAGAGACTCTGTATGAGGAGCTTTCTAGACAATTTGATCATCTGTCACTTTGCATTGTATCAACCCATTATTTCACAGATTAAAGGGAAATGCATAACAAGAAACTCAATGCCATGATTCTAAAAAGGCATTGTTTATAAAATACAGATCTCTTCACTGAACTACACTTGAATTTAATTGTCATGTAGCGGGGATAAAAATCAACGCAGGCAGTTCTGCTATTTTGTTCTATTAATTAGCTTATCACACCAACTTTAGGACCACATTTCTCACAAAAGACTGTAAGAGCTATTTGGGAGGATTTTTACAGCTCAGGAACTGCCATTAACTAACCTATTACAGTAATGCAAAATGTTGGGGGTTTATTTTTGTTACAGAAACATTAATATCCAAGATAAACAATGTCTACTCGAAGCAGTAGTAGAAGTAAAAGATGCCAGATAGTGTACGTTCAGATATGGGTGACAGCATGCTGATCTTCATTCTTTGAGTGAGAGTGGACGCTGTGATGTTTCAAAAATTAGTATCAGAAGTCTGATCCAGAATGTACTGAAGTCAGTGGTATTTATTTTGGTGTATTTTTCCCACAATACATAGCATAATGAGTGGGAGTAAACAGTGTCATGCACTGCAGCCTCTAGTCATACGCCTCTACCTTACTAGAGCAATTGCTCCTGTGCCAGATTCATTGTCCATGCCATCCTGTAAATGATTTCTAGCTCAGTTGCCTAAAGTCATTGACAGACTTTTAGGAATTTGTTTTTGAGTTGTGGAGATTTTTTTTTTAACTTTGAGCTGAACCTTTAAAGTTCTCTGTATGTAACAACAAAGAAGTCAGAAAAGAGTGTGGAGGAAGTGGGTTGGGAGTGCAATATTTCACAATATAAGAATTAAGTGGGGTCACATAAGGTTATCAGGCAGCAGGTTTATACAAATAGAAGATATCCACATTAAAAGCTAGCACTGAGATCACTATAGTAGTGGTGGTTCATACCACTAGCCAGCTGTAGACTCTATGAACTGAAGAATTAGAATTTAATGCTTTTCGCACCCCAATTTCTTCTCTGTACTGCCCATAAGTGGATAATAAGATACTGTCTGTTGCGCATGGATAAGGGAAGCATGCGTGACAATAACTAGAGGAGAAGAACAATGTGAGTAAGTTTGTAGGAGGTGGTTTTACACAATACGTGATAGACCAGAGAAACTCTGACAAATGATTTTGTGGCTGGGAAAAGTTGATTTGAATCAAGGGTAGACTGGACATGAACCTATCCTCTTCTTACAGGAAGAAACCCATTAGGAATTACTAAACAGAAAACACACATGATGGTCAAGAAATTCCCTTACCTGAAAATTAATAGAGACTTCAGGTACATTAGGCCAACATATATGTATATATTTGCCTTTTGTATCTGCTTTTAACTGCTATTGGAAGCCAACTACAGAGCCCTTGGTTTGCACCAGTACAGTTTGTCCTCTTCCGTTGGTCTTCTACAGGGACATTTACCATATGTACCGCGGTCAAGGAAAGTGAAAAACTAACAAGAAGGTTGGGACAGAGTAATGATATTTTATTAACACAGTATTCTTTTTATATTACTATTATTTTCAGATTTCTTTGTCATTAGGAGAACTGCTTTCAAAAATTCCTGTTTCATTTAGCTGGAAGTAAATGCTCAGTGCTTCAGGTCAAATATGGGGCACATGTTTCTGTAGTCTAAGAATAAAAATAGTTTTCTCCACTGAGCTAGCATAATCTGATTGACTCAGGAATAATGTCAAAAGACTAATCTATGGATGCCAGTCTAATTTTATAGAACTTTCAGGTTTATTTCTGCAGAATCATATCCTGCAACTTTTGCCCCAGTTTGCAACAGGACTTTCCCTGTTTTATAATTCTGTAAAAAGACAATTTCATTATGATTCCGTACTGTGCACAGTTGTGTCTGTATTTTTCCTAAATCTTTTCAGCCAAATCTAAGCAAGTCATTGGCACTCCATCTCTCTCTAGTCTCTCTAAAAGGGAGGCAAAGAGCAATTACTGCTTTCCTGAGATGCCTATCTGGAAGATAGAGAACAAATGGCCCTCTGGAGGAAGCTGTTCTTTCCATTGACTCTCCATTCACTCTGCTGAGTTGACATGGCTAGCTTTGGTTAGGAACCTATCTTTCAGGAAAAAAAAAAAGAAGTTAGTTGAGATTATCTACCCCAATTTGTCATTCATTATTTTGTTTTGAAGTCATTTTAATATAATTATCCAATGGATTTTATTTCAATATTATTAGGATAATAACCTGAAATATATTCCTACACAATAACTTCAGTGCTAAGAATGGTATTGTGCCAGCATGCTGTCCCCTGAAATTAACACATTGCCTTTCCCAGTTAGTCCTCAGGAAATGAAGAAAATTTTGGGGCCCGGAAGTCAGGGCAACATGATACGTGGACAGATAATACGACGTATTTGAATTTGGTTTTAGCAGATCTGTTGGTTTCATCTACAACACTGGACTGAAAGGGTCCCTAAAGCACTACGAGGTGGACTAGGAGGACTGCATTAGAAGAGGGTGATAAGTACCTGAGGTCTGCCAAGGGGCATCCTTATATCTTATCAATCCTCTACTTGTTTGTCTTCCTCTTTCAGTTTTTAGAGATTTCGTCTCAAGCACTGTGCTGTGTTTTGCATTATATAGCTGTTAATACTTTCACCGTAGAATGAATTACCTAAATAATCAATTAAGCAAGTAGCCAGGAGAACAACACACTTTATGCTATTACGTAATTGTTTCATTGTCAATATTTCTGAACTCTTAAATTACCATGATGTGTGATAGTGTCAAGCAATCTACACAATATTTTTTTCTGTTATTAAGTAAAATTGCACAGACTTCACCCTTCCTAAAGGAATAGAAGACCTATTGTGTAAATGGACAAAAGATGTGTTTCCACAGCAGAATTTTGAAGTGTTACTGATGGTCAATGAAATTTTAAAGGTTCTGACAGTAGCTTTGATTTGTATAAATGACAATATTTTTCAGCCCGGTTAAATAAATGATTGGAGAATAGGCAAGATGCTGATAGCGAGCTATGTACAAAAAGCTTGATTTACTGCAACATCCAATGTTTGTGGCAAATTGATGAGTAAGTAATCAAGGCATAGAACATGATTAGCTATGTCCTCTATAAATGTTAGTATGGGAGAAGAATAGAAATTTATAATCTGATTACTCAAATCTGCATTACTTTCTTAGTATCAAAATGACCATTGTTAAACGCACCTGCTTTAATAGTACTTGTAAATCATTGTCAGAAAACACTATACAAATAAGGATGACATTCAGAATTTAGTGTTGGATCACAAATATCACAGGAAGCATAGCTGAGTGGATTTAGAAGCACGAGCGCTGTAATATGTACTTAAGTAACTTCTTGCAATAAGAGCTTCAATTTTTTTTGGTAAGAACTCGTAGGAAACACTTTCTTATCCAGAAGCTGAAAGATTTTTCACTCTGTTGTGTTTCAGTCTGATTGAGGTGAAAGCACTTTGTATTAGCTGAAGCTCACGGTAACAAGAATGTGTTATTTAGCCTAAGATGTTATGAGGAAACACTCAATGCCTGGCACTCCATTGTAACAATATAAGCTGCTGTAGCAGTTACAGGGGAACCTTATAGGGAACAGAAGAGGCAGTAGGAAATTGGCATGGAAATAAGAGCTTTTCCACCCAACAAAGTACAAGCAGGAGCTTATATATGGTCTGTTCTTGTCATTATTTGAAGGAGGAGGAAATGTTACCCCCAAGACATATTTTCTCTAGGTGTTTGGTTTCTTTTTCCCTGGGATGAAGGGTTTAATTTGTACAGTGGATCAATGGATATTGCATGGATGTTGCAAATTAATGTTTGAAGACCTGTTTAGATACCATACTTTATAGTTTAATCTTTTCATCGTATTTATTTTGTGTTAATTGTTGTACAGGTTTCCAAATTTGTACAGAATTGCAGAATCACAGAATTACAGAATCACAGAATGGCAGGGGTTGGAGGGGACCTTTGGAGATCATCTAGTCCAACGCCCCTGCCAAAGCAGGTTCACCTCGAGCAGGTTGCACAGGAATGCATCCAGGCGGGGTTTAAAAGTCTCCAGAGAAGGAGACTCCACCACCTCTCTGGGCAGCCTGTTCCACTGCTCTGGCACTCTCACAATAAAGAAGTTCCTCCTCATGTTCAGGTGGAATTTCCCATATTCCAGCTTGTGCCCGTTGCCCCTTGTTCTGTCACCAGGTACCACTGAGAAGAGTCTGGCCCCATCCTCTTGACACCCGCCCTTTAGATATTGATCAGCATTGATGGGTTCCCCTCTCAGTCTTCTCTTCTCCAGGCTGAACAGACCCAGGTCTCTCAGCCGTTCCTCACCAGAGAGGCGCTCCAGGCCCTTGACTGTCCCTTGTACATATTTGTGCAAATATATATTTTTACAGATTTCAACAAATACAGGACTATTTATAAAAAAAATTAATCTTCCATAATAACATTATCAATGCATTTGCATTTTATTTTTACTGAGTTCTATACGCACTTAACAATTATTACATTGTCCATTCCACTTACTTAATAATGTCTAGCAGGGACTCAGCTTTCTTTTGTTTTTGTTGGAGTATACGTGCTCACAGGTCTCACCACAAACATGCTCCAACTGCTCTCTCGAGTATTTTAGGCAGCTCTGCCTTTCTGAGAGCACCTGAGTCTAAAGAGGCTACTGGCTGGGAATTCAGGTTCATGGAGAATGACCTGGTGATGGTGTTCAGAGATCTTGGCAAATGTTGTGTTACCTACTGCTCACCAGCTTTGCAGACTGAAGTCTTTCCTCATTCTGTTCAGAAGCTGTCTGGAAGAAAAGTGGCTTGCCTGTTTCCTTGTCTAGAGAATTAAGTTAACAGGGTCTGAATTTCCATTCAGAAGCTCCAAGTGACTGTGGCTGCTGCTGGCTTCCTCTGGGAATTAGGAACATGCTGCAAGACCTGATAAGGTGTTCTCGATTAGCTGCATCACAAGGGGTGAAGTGGTGACTGTTGTTTTTGCAGCATACATCAAAAGCCTTACATGACGTTCAAATTCATCGATCTGATACATCACATTAGATTGGATGATACATTGCAGTCATGCACTGGTCACACTGCCAGAATAAAAATTAAATCAGAATTATCTATCTGAGATGGGAAAAAATATTGTCATTAACAGCGTCTGTATTTCTTTTCAAATTTCTGGAGAGATTTTGCTCGATGGCTGTAATCCACACCTTCGCACTTCTGTCTAGCAAGCCAAAATTGTGGGATTTAGCAGGCAGATAAGGGTATCCTGAGGTGCATATTGATTTTATAATGTAAGTATGTCACTTCCAAGACAAAAAAGGGCAGAATCTTTTAAACATTTTACCAATGAAAAGTAACACAGGTGCCAGACTCATGTTAAAAGTTGTCAGTCTTACTACAGAAAAATCCAATACAACCTACCTACCTTGAAAAATAATTCATGTTAAGATAACTAGTCTGCCTCGAAACAGCAGCAGCCTGAGCCATGTTGCCAACATCCTGCTATAATTTTCTTGAGGATATTTCATCCCCTTATAATAAACAAAAGTTTGCATTTACACTTCTTTACCACCTGTCCTCTTGCCTCCCATCCTTTCATCCATCTCAGTCATGCCAACATTCAGTGCAGGCTCCTAATCGTTGTGTTGGTCAAAGCCTGCACAAGTGGCCATGCTGGAAGCCGTGAAGGGAGGAGGCTGGCCATCTGCCTCCCCCCCTCCATATGCCTCTGCGTGTGGATGGCAGCCCTACACACAGGCCACCAGCTTGCTGCTGGACATCTCTTTTCCAGACAGGTAACTGGTGTTTTTGTGGCATTGATGTCCTACCACAGCATTTCACAGAATCACAGAATTGTAGGGGTTGGAAAGGACCTTCAGAGATCATCTTGTCCAACTCCCTGCCAAAGCAGGTTCATCTCAAGCAGGATGGACAGGAATACATCCAGGTGGCTTTTTAATATCTCCGGAGAAGGAGACTCCACAAGTCCTTTTACTTCTTCCATGATGATTCATGAAGATCACAGAATCACAGAATGGTAGGGGTTGGAAGGGGCCTCTGGAGATCATCTAGTCCAACCCCCCTGCCAGAGCAGGGTCACCCAGAGCAGGTGGCACAGGAACGCATCCAGGCGGGTCTGGAATGTCTCCAGAGACAGAGACTCCACCACCTCTCTGCGCAGCCTGTGCCAGGGCTCTGCCACCCTCAGGGTAAAGAAGTTCCTCCTCATGTTTAGGTGGAACTTCCTATGCTCAAGTTTGTGCCTCTTGTCCTGTAACTGGGCACCACTGATAAAAGACTGGCCCCATCGTCCTGACACCCACCCTTTAAGTATTTACAAGCATTGATAAGATCCCCCCTCAGTCATCTTTTTTTCAGACTAAAAAGACCCAAGTTCCTCAGCCTTTCTTCATAAGAGAGATATTCTAGTTCCCTAATCATATCTGTAGCCCTTTGCTGTAGCCTCTCCAGCATTTTCCTGTCCTTCTTGAAATGGGGAGGTTCAAGATCATGGACACCTACTTACTGAAAGTAGGGGGAAGATATCTCAATTTAATAAGAACTGCTGCGTTATTTTGGGCAGGTACAATGTCTAGGACACAGTAGTTTGGAAACAGTGCTCAAGGCATCCATGGCAGTGGAGTCATCTCTCACTAATTTGTATTTGTCACTGCAGCTAGCCAAACAACCTGCAAGGTTTCGGCTCTTTTTGCATTTATACAGTCACAAAGCAGCAAGATGCCAAGATTTCAAATCAGCCATGCTGCACACACTGTAAATATTCCACACTGATGTACATCTAACACTTATATGTCAAAATAGGAGCAAAATTACGAAACTAAAGGAATCTGAGCATTCACTATTTCAACACAGGTAACTTGGGGGAAAAAGATTTGATTCTGAGACAATCAGTTTACTATCAGGGAAACCAACTACGGCATGTTAATTCCGAGCTGATTTCTCTTTTACTGCATCTACGTTTGTTACCTTAACAATCAAATGCAGTTGTATGTATTTGATCTCTGGTTACGTTAACATATTTCCAATCTGTACTTAAGTGCAAGTGGGTGCAGTAATTATCAGATGTCTGCAGGATGGTTTATGCTGGTGAGCTTGTTACGAGTAATATATTTTAAGCATGAAGTCAAATATAGCAAATATAACTTTTTAAATACTTTCCTTTAAGAAGTATACTGATGGTTTTACTTCTCAGTGGGGAAAAAAACTGCAGAGTTTAATTTTTAACATAATTAGGCAGATTGCAAAGAGGACTAGTTTTTTACATTTGTACCTTTCATTCGTAAAACTGTTTTGGAAACAAACTACGAAACAAATAGACAGTCTGATGGGAATACTCCTAACTGAGCTGCCGTGGGAGCTAAACCAGCCTGTCCCTGGAGCTGTAGCTGCTACAGCAGCTCCCAGTGTTGTGTCAGACGCGGCAGTGGACGAAGACACATGCAAGGCTAATCGGTGTGCTTGTGGGAGTGGGACACGACGTGTTCCCCTTTGAAGCCCATGAAAACTACACTAGTTCAAGATCACACCTGCAAAAGGCAGAAGAAGATTCATGTCTCACTGTTCCTTGCACAAACTTGTAGATAAGAGACAAAAGTAGGCATAGTTGATATACACACAATTTTGAAGTGGTTTTTTTTTACTCTGCTATGGATGAAAGAATAATTTCTTAGGATGTTCTGGCAACATACATCCACTAAGGCTGGAGTGTGTACATAGCTGTGAATCTTCTTTGCCTGCGTGCAGAGACACCCTTAGAACAATTGGAGTAGAAGGTGGTAGAGATAAAATTCTCAGCATTTAGGGAGAGAAAAAATGTATGTTGTATCCCTTCTCATTGACTTGATTTGCTGTTCAGAAAAGACTTAGCTCTTCCAGGAGTTTGTGCAGATAAAAATATATATTGCAGAGCTCTACATAAGGTAGTACATAAAAATACTGACAAGTCCCATCTCATTTATTTTAGTTCAGTGCCGCCTTCTCAAAAAGGTTAGTTCCGTATTTCTCCAGGATCATTACATTTCATCTGCTGTATAGAAATAAACCTAACTTCTCTGATACGCAGCCTGAGAAACTATGAACACTATGAACAAATTAAATACAATCTGTATGGTAGGCAGTATGTTTCTTACTGTTGTACTGGTAAATTTAAGATGCATCTGATGAGTTATGTGTAACAATGCACTTGTCAACAGATTAAATGCATTTTCAGTGCCTGGTAAAATTTCTTGAAGTCTTTTTTGTGTGATTTTAGCCTGAATGATTTCTGTTGATTTTCAGAGAAGTCAGAGTGGATTGGATGATAAGAGTAAACTGGTGCAGAAAGCAGTGATAAAAGAACGCTATTCCTACAATATTCCAAAAATATTTGAGGAAGCACAGATGTGTATAACAAATAACACATCATTCGCATGCATCAGCAAGAAGGTAGCTGAGGCAAGGTTTGCAGAGGAAATAGATGCTCCTTATATGGCTAACTGATATATTTGCTATCATTAACCGGAAAATCACGTTCTTACTTTTGTCATTATCCCCTACTTCCAGGGAACACCAAAGCATTCCTGGTTGTAGCTAATGGGCCAGCACAGAACTAAGTGTATCCTATTGCTCTTAGATTTGCTCTGAAGGCCAAAAATGAAATTAATTGAGAAAATGGGAAAACGGATCTGCATTGACAGGTGATTTTTGGTTTCTGATAATGTTGAACTGCAAACCCATAGAATAGTTTGAACTTGTCAGGTAAGGTGTCAGCTGTCTGCTCGCTACACGTACTGCCAGCGTGGGTGCTCAGGCATAGAAGCTGTCATCACAAACGTTCTCCAGAAGGTGCTTTCCACCGTGAAGCAATAAGGCTCAATTATTTATCCTAGTATTGGCAAATACTGCAACATAAAAAGGGCTTATGCCTGCGCAAAATATTTATTCCCGTGTGATTTCATGTTTGGTTTAGACCAAGTACCGGCAGCTATTTTAAACCTAAATACAACTGTGTTGTTTTCTGACAGTGCGTGGCTACAGCTTCCAGAGACTACAGAAGGAAACCTTAAATATAGACCAAATAAAAATAATGTAAATATGTGTTTTTAATATTTCACATGGCTTTGGTGAAAAATATTAGGGGCTCAATATCATCCAATATCCATGATGTTAGCACCATTATGAAAATTAAACTTCCTCAAGCTATGGGTGCGAGCTTTAAAGTACAGCTGCCCCAGATACAACAGCCACACAATCCTGCAGTTTTATTAACATTTTTTCATTAGATCACCTACATTGTATCTCCCAGTCTTTGATTTCCTCTACTTCAAAAAATTAACTTTTCCTATTTGCTTTCAGCAATGTTTTTTCTTTTTAAAAATTGCTTCTTCTTCCATATGTGCTTACACCTGATCACAGCTGAATTTAGCATAAATAAATAAATATATGTATTTCTTTTATATATATATATATGTTTGTAGGGACACACAATGCTCTGGTAAGGGTTAGTCTCAGTGGACAAATTATTCAGAATTCAGAATTTTGGTGGAAAACTGATTTAAGGCATATGTTTGGGAGCATGCTTATGTAACCCAAATACTAACTTCACAGATCAGGAAATGTTAAAACTATGGAGCAAAAATGCAGTATATTTTGAACATGTATATCCATGTATGTAAGTATATATGTGTGTGTGTGTGTCTGTGAGTATTTCTATAATGGAAGAACACTTTTTGCCTACGAAGGACTTTCAGCATACCAAAAAGAACTTGCCGAGCGTATGTAAACACACTGAAAGAGTGGCGGTATTAAAAAACAAAGTTGTCTTTCAAAACTTTGTACAAGATTTTCTTATAGATTTTTCTTATAGAGTTTTCAACAGGCCCTGCATGCGTCATTTGTGTAGCATCAGGGAAGAATCGCGTTCTTTGCTACCACGCGTGTCTGTGGTGCTTTGCCATGCTCTGCCGCCCTTCAGCCGGCACGAGAGTCTCTACAGGCTGCTCCTCCCGCCTGCTGTCAAGAGCTGGTGTGCCACCTTACAACAGTTCAAACAAAAGCTCTTTAAAAACTCTGCTGGTTTAAAGACACCAATTGGCTTCTGAGCAAAGTGCAGGCAGACTTCTGCTTGCAGATAGTTTCACTGCCGTCTCCATCAACGAGGCTTCCTTGAGCTATGTGAAGTCCCAACAAAATGTAAGGGATCGTGTGGTGTGCCTTTCTTTGCTTTCTCAATGGCCGTTGTCCATTTCAAGTGTGCATTATTTGGACAAGCAAAATAAAACTGGTTTTCTTTAAGGTTCTTTTTTGCAGCTGAATGTGTAATCAAAAATAGAAGTAAAGAAATGCAGAGCAGATAACTTTAAAAGCCCGGACGTTCTCTTCTGATTTAGCCTCTGACCTTTACGCTCTTGTGCACCAGCAAAATTGGAGACATACATACCAAGTATCTCTTTCAAACCAAAGTAAAAAATGTGCTGTCATCATAGGATCATCATCTCAACCTCAGAAATAAATTACTGAATACGGCAGATAATATCAGGGTTCATACAATCTGATTGCACTTGTAATTCTGTAAATACTGAGCATTAATATACTGGCATTTTTGCTGTTAATTTAGGAATCGTTTCCTTCACCCACAGTACTACAATCAAAGCCACTGCTGTGAAAAAAGTATATTTTGAAAATCAATATTTTCTGTAGTAGATACTTTCTCTTTTTTTTTTTTCCAGTCTTCCCTGTTAGTCTTGTTCGGGATAGAGACCATTTACCATGGGCAGTCACAAAGGACTTTTAAATCAGGGTAAACCCTAAGTATTTATGTGAACCCTCTTGCCTTCAGTTCAGCAAGGGCCTTCTAAGATCAAAAGTATGTGTAGGAAAAGCTTCACCTGCCTTGACCATGGCTTTGCAGTTTAAAACGGCTGAAATATCTCACCTCAATAGTCTCGGAGGGTGATCTGACGTTTTGGTGTGAGACCTCTGGTGTGTCATATGGGAAGGTCAAGTTCACTGAGCTAGTAATTTCTTGTGAACTCAGGATCTCTAATGCCTGTACCTGCGTGTGGTGCCTATAGTCAAGGTTTTCATTGAAGCTGATGGGGATAAGCGTATTAGTAGACATAAAGCAGGTTAATCAGGCCCTTTTTTCCGTGGTTTTTGGGGCTGAGATGAAGGTGCTGTTTAATCCCAACTGAAATGTATTGCAGTGCTTGGTCTGAGCAGAATATTCTCACCCAGTTCCACAAAGCCTTTAATCTGTTAAGTTTAACGTGACATTTGGGATAAACAGGATATTTATATCCACTGTGGGTATAACCTTAGGAGTGTCTTTTTAGCCTCACCTTGGCAAGACCCTTCTGCAAAGACCTGCTGGAAATCACTCAGTGAGGAAAAATACTTAAGATGCTGTTGCTCTAAAAAAACCTCAAACATTCTAGTAATGCCTGTGTTTTTTAAAATGCAGTTTTCTGTGAGAAAAATTAACGTTTTCACTATTGGATACCATACCAAATTTGAAAATTATGTGCTTTCACTGAGTCACCTGATAAGAGCACAATAATCTCTTGCAAGTCAGTATACAAATTACTGCTGATTTGCGTTACAGTAATAGAGGTATATTTTCTGCTGCCTACAGAGCAAATAGTTAGGAAACAGCCCACTCCGTGAAACTGCAATGCATGAGTGATAAACGTCTACTTACGCTCAGTGGAGAAAATCTGTAAACTGCATAATGCTAATTTTTTACTTGAATTCTAGATGGAAAACTCTACTTAGCAGACAGTCTGCAGCATTGACAAGCCAAAGAAGTTTTATTTCTGTCTGCCAGCCAATGTAATGCTTTGCTTTCTACTAGAAGTTAATTTACATTAAGACATGTTTTTATATAGACTTTCTGCCGGTAGATGCAGTTGCTAGATGTTCAAGTTTATTTTTCCGATTTATACATTTGAAATTATTTTTTAACCACCGAAGTATGAAAGTGGATGTGTCACAACATCTCCCACATGCTTGAAGTTGACTGAAAAATTCTGGTTTTGCCAAGCCTTCCGCAAAGGTGCAGATTCTTTGACAGTAAACACTGGGTTTTAATAAACTGGGCTTATATGCACCTGACAGAGCAAGGGCTGCAGGAGCCATTTAAAAGATTAATCTTTGAGACGGGAACACTGGGAACGCAAGGGGGGAAAAAAAAAGGCAAGGAAGATCTGAAGGATGCAAGGAAAACACATCGCCCAGAGCTGAAAATATGTTCTTTTCTGATTTCTTAATGCTGTGATTTCACAGACTTCTCTGTGTGTTGGTGCTCAAAACTTTTAAGTTAAGATTTTGACTTCATTAATGATTGATCATCTCCTATCTTTTTGCTGCTTTATGGCAGGCCAGACTTCACCCTCTGTGGTATGTGTGCAGCTCTTTGTTAGCTGTAACAGATGTCAGTAGGGGTTGTGTGGGTACGTGCAAATGTAGAATTTCGCAAATATTCTCCTTCAGATACTACTTTCTTTGGGATCCAGCCTTGTTTATCATAGAAAATAGTCATGTTTTTGAGAGGACTGTGTTTGCTTTTCCAGGCATAGGTATACATTTCTCTTTTACTATCTTTGGGTCCAAAAGCAGTTGTTCTCTTCTTTTTCAAAAATGTTAGTTGCAATTAGTTGTAGCCAAAGTACTCCTAGGGAATTTTGGCACTTGATTTCTCCTCATATACTGAAAAATGACTCAAAAGTTTTTACTAACCTTCTCAGTGTTAACATGATATAACATATGTTGTCTAAATCTTTAATATGTTATGCATAGAAAGCAACAAGCATGATGTTTGGAACAAATGTATAGGTATTTATACTGGAAATGGTGGTAATATTATTTAATGATTTAACACCTTTCTAACATGACTTTTGAGTGTCACTTCAAAGATATGAAGACTTCATAATGGTCTTTAACAACCGTTGAGTTCATTCTTTTTAGTTCAGGAGGGCTATAGAGATTTTAGGTGTAGAACCTACTCTAGGTTGTGTTTGATAGAATCATAGAATCACAGAATGGTTTGGGTTGGAAGGGACCTTAAAGATCATCTAGCTCCAACCCCGCTGCCATGGGCAGGGACACCTCCCACTAGACCAGGTTGCTCCAAGCCCCGTCCAACCCGGCCTTGAACACCTCCAGGGTTGGGGCAGCCACAACTTCCCTGGGCAACCTGAGCCAGTGTCTCACCATCCTTACAGTAAAAAATTTCTTCCTAATATCTAATCTAAGTTAATTTTAGTTATAAAAAACATCTGCATGTGGTTTCTTTGTTGTTTTCTATACTGTAGAGCATAATGAAGAATCGATTGGAGGTGAGTGGGTAAAAAAAGACCAATCAGGCTCAGAAAATCCGTGTGTGCCATGCCAGGAGGTCCATTTCATCCAGTTTAACCACTGAATGATGTAGGTTCTGGTTTCTGCTTGGCCATTGGTGGTCTCTGGGAGTATCAAAAGGAGGGCTGTAGCTGCAGATTTCTTTCTATAACCCTGTGAGTGTTTCATCCAGTGTTTTTTGTGGGGAGCCACCAGTTATGAAATTGTTTCCAGCCTCAGTCAGCTAGATCCTAGCTTTCTCAATCTTACAACAAAATTTTTCAGACCCTGTTGGTAGTGTGGATGAGAGGCTGAGATGGATGTAGTTACGTGCCAACCTTCTGCATTATGTTGGTTTTACATTCTCCCAGAAGAAAAATAAAAAAATAATTATATTATTCAGGGCTAATTTGAGTCATAGGGGCCAGTCACAGTCAGTCATTTTCGTAAGGAACATGGTCTACTGAGGCGTAAGGAGAGATACTCAATTACAAAATAGTTGTAACTTCAACCACCAAGCTTCATGTCCACAGACCTCCAGTCTTTGGTGTCATTTTCTTCTTCGAGCTGAGAAGAATACGGATAAGCTTAGGAAATAATTTGTCCGCATTGATTTATCCCGTTGCCTATGCACCAAAGCATCAGTACCCCTTTGATTAATTATTTAACAGTACAAAGGATGGAACAGCTGTCAGTTTTAAAAAAAAATTGAAAAAACTTGCAACAATTGAAATGTTCTTTCCATTTTTTATGAAAGGATATGGAAAACATTCTAATTGAAAAAGCAGCATTTTTTTTGCTATTAAATTAAATTTAAAATATTTTGGAGTTTATATTTTTACTTTTAAACTTGTTCTTATGGAAATGAAACAACTTTATAGATAATTTTGAACTTCATAGAAATGAAATTCATACCACTATTAAAATGGCCAAGCTTTTAATTTTATGAAAACCATCACTCAAATTTCAGAGACAAAACAATTTTTTATAATTTCTGAATAATAAAGCTCTGGTTCCAGATCAATTTACTTAATATTTAATTTAATATAGTGCAGTTTGAATTAACTGCTACTGCATCTGTGGGTTCCAGTTTAAGATCTGGGTTTGAACTGTTTGGAATTTCATTTAATCCAAGTTTGTGTTGAAAATTCCTAAGATATTTCCCATTCAGTTTTTGTGGATCTTTCATCACAAAAGGTCTAGAATGGAATACATGGTAAAAATTGTAAAAGTTATTCAATTGTTACTTTTATCTGGAACCTGGAAGTCCATGCTCATGACCATCCGTTCCCTTACCCAGATCAGAAACTGAACCTCAGCCAGGCAAGCAATGGCCAAGATCCTGATCACCTATTTCAAAAGCATGTTTTTTCATCCTATATCTCTCAGGATGTTTATTTCCACTTCTGACAGCACCAAATGTGTTTTTTTATTATTTTTTTTTAAACTTCAGGGGAACAGGAAAATATTTTTGCGTTTAACTCCAGGCTTGGTCAACAATTTTAGCGAAGTGTTAATCCCTTAAATCAGCCATGCCTTGTGCCTTCCACATGCTCTGCAGTAGGTGCAGAGAGCCGATAAGCGCTACACGGTGTTTCGAAAGCCAAGAAAATACGTCTGTGTCAGATCAAAGGCAGAACTGAGTCCCAGGGTTGGATGTGTCCTGACAGCAGCCTAGTCTTATTTTGACCAGAGGTCTATTTACAAAGCTTTATAATAGGGGCTCCAGGGTGTCCTTTTGACTAATAACAGATAATCTTTCTTATGTCCTGGAGAATGAAGATTAATAGACCTTTTAATTGTATTCAAGCCAGTACATTACGAGATTATTGCCTTAGAAGTGCCAAGCCATTTAGTCTAAAAGGAAAAAGAAACTTGATTTCTTCTGTAAACCTGGAAAAATACTTCTTTAGCTCCAAAAGCCAAAGCCAATTCTACATTGTAGCGCACCAATTTTGTGTATTTTTGCTGGTCATTAACAGCGTATCACTGAAAATAAAAGCCTGCCCTATCGTTTCGGGGGGATGAACACCAAAAAAAAAAAAAAAAAAAAAAAAAAGAGCCAAAAAAAAGCAGCTTACTGTTGTTTTCAAAGTCTGGTAGCACAGTTTTGACATTTTTAGTTTACAGCTACAGCAGTATAGCTGTATGAAACAGGTTATGCATAATAATCCTGGCTGACAGATGGGCAAAGTCATTCTTAAAAAGAATGGCTGAATGATGCTGTCTTGGCTGCATTTCCTATGAAAATAAGAGTCATGTGCCCAGGGTTTTTAAATACAAGGAGGAACTTTCAGCCTAAACCCCACTTATCTTCTAGGCAGATTTAAGTTTGCTTACAGGCAGGTTTTTGTTAGTATTTCAACAGTTCAGTAGTTATATTAATTATTAGTCACTTTGCAGTATCTTGTGTGCAAGCTTATCTGCAGTTTACTTGCTGATCTATAGCCCAGATACTCATAGATTATTGGGACATTTTTATGTACTGCAGAAAATATTTGCAACCTTATTAATCACCTGGGGAAAACCAACCAGGTGAATAATGAACTTCCATATTACCATAATTATTTTTCATTTTAAAAATAAAATGAACTGCTCATGCATTGGTGAGTCCATTTATGATCTGAACATTTTTACAAAGATATTTATCAGTCCCCCAATAAAAGGTGTCGCATCATCTTCCTTACCGAACACCAAGCAGAAGTTGCAGTAATTCATTCGTAAGGGAGGATTTTGCTTTCCCAGGCTTTCTATCACCAGCCTTTGGTTTCATTTTAAAAACCCTAGTGCACTGAAAACCTAAGACAAATGAAATCTGAGACACCTAGATTTCTCCTGACTGCAGTTCAAAAGCTGATGCTGTTTCGAAGTGCTGGTATAAAATCTTAACTTCCTCGCTCTTCACTTTTCTTGTTATCATTCTGAAATTTACAGTTAAATCAACCACGTTTCCCCTGCTTACAATCCAAGTTTTCTGCTATCTGTATTTGCCAGTATTTTGCTGCTGGTTTACCCACTCCAGCTCCGGAGATTCGCTGCAATGGATTTTAACCAGAAAACTAGGGAATCCACACTGGGACAGAGAACACAGCACTGGCACACAGGAAATCTTACTGATAAATTTGTTCATCAACTTGAGATATATTTTAGTAAAATAAGGAGAGGTAGTAGAACTCTTTTCTTGCTCTTCTCACGATTTAAAGAGAGTGGAGCCGCCCGTCTGGTATCCCAGGATGATCTGTTCCTTACTCATAGATTAGAGGAAAGACAAGCGGAAATGGAAATGGTCAATATTTATCTTTTCTCTTTTTTTTTAACTTTGGTAATTGTTGTTTTCAGTGGGTTTTTTTTTTTTTCACCTTCAGTCATAGTCAAAAGCTTTTGATCAAACGTTATCAGTATCATTATTGTTAGTAGAGCAATAACTGTCTTAAATTATATCTTCCAGAAATTACACTCCTGGAAGCTACTTCTTATTGTCATCCAGTTTCATGCAATTTTTGCTTTTAAAGGCACGTACCATTATATAAAGAACTGAATGCAAATGAAATTTTTTGCCCATTTCCATATCTATTTCTAGCCATAAGTAGGTGCCAGGATCAGCAAATTGTGCTGCACAGTCACTGTTTGCAGTAGTGTTCAGCTGAAGACCTTGACAGAAAGGCAGACTAATGCGCCATCATTGTGTTGTATCATGAACTACACATGATCATATTTTTTTTTTCCTCTTTTTTTCTTGTTTTTTAAATGGCAAAGTATTGTTTTGTCCTTGGCTTTCCCGCAAGAACGCCAATTGATTTATCTGACACGGAATGGTATTACAGATTTTATCAACTCTTGATGAGTATTAATGCAGCTCAAAAGCTTCTTCTAACTCCACCAGATGTCTAAGCCTCCTTAATCACTGGTAATTTAAAGGACTATTTTTAAGTCTCTTAGCATCATCAAGGACTGATAAGCTTAGAATATTCCATAGCAGATAGAGACTATTGCTATTTTATTAATGGTTTCTTGACCGTTGGTAACCAATGCAATCAACCATGTCATGTCTACAAAAATCCTCTATTCACATTTACGGTAAAAATACTCCTGTACACAGATATAAAATATTCAATGTTAGGAGAAAAGGTTATAGATTTAATCATCACTGATGTTATCATTTTAAAATACTAAATTTTCTTTCACTTCAGACTATGTTCAAACCTGGACATTCTGGGTACTGTCATTTCCCGTGGGGACGTGAATACTTCCTGACAAGTTGTGGGAGTTACTGACACTCACAGAAGTCATTCCAGTTTGCAGGATCAGTATGAAAACAGTATTATCTTGCGTGTGCCGCAGGCAGGATTTACCAGTGTGCTGATGGTCTGACCCCACAACATCAAATGCCTTGAGTTCCCATAGGAAAAGGGTAGCAACTCCTTTTGGTCCTTTTGAAAATCGAGATCCTAAGGCTAAAATTTGCTGGGTAGTTTTTTTCATGGTTTCTTTTTTTTTTTTACATTTTAGGTTTGAGATAGCAATAAAGTAAGATTTGTCACAGGGTTTATAAAAAGACTACAGTGGTTGTAAAAAGTTTGTACAAAATAGATGCTGCTTTTAAAATGGCAATGCAGTTGATCATATAAATCTGATTTATCTGAATTTTACTAAAATGATGAAGAAAATCTATAGCAATTCAGGCAGTCTTTTTCTTTTTTTTTTTTTCCCCACAATACCTATATAACTGTTATTACTAAGTACATAAATACATACATATATTAATGAAGGATGGGCACAGCCTGTATTATTTAATAACCAGCTGCTCCTTAAGAAGTTTCTCATGGAAATTAAGTGACCTGTGATCATGTGTGTGTGTTTCACTTCAGAAATTTCAGAATAATGCCCTGAGATGTGTTTTTGATGGCCCATGGAGATTTCAAGCAACAGGCCTCACACCCTGGTTTCTCGCTTTTAAATTGTACTGGGGACGGGTGACGGTACATGGTATTCTTTCTAACTTGTTTCTTATATGCAGTTGCAGCCATAAAGCAATTTGGAGGGAACGTGCTCTTTAAGAAGAGGCATATAAGAGTAAATAAGTAAATAAGAGTTGTATTTATTATCTTTGCATAGAGGACTGCAGACATTAAAAATATAGGGGCACAATGTTAAAATCCTGTTGAAGGTCTAAGCTTGAACTGAAAAAGAAGAAAGCAAAACAAACCCCACATTTTTGAAGAAGAAAAAGAATGGCACTCCAATCTTATCCACCTCCAACTCCATCCAATCCATCAATCCAATCCATCTCCACCTGGGTTCATGAGAAGAAGTTTAATTTTAAACTTATGCTAGCTAATACAGACACAATTAAATGTAAATATATTTTATTTTATTTAGAAAGAATGAAAACCCTTTGTAGTGGATTATTGAAAAAAACACTCTGAAATGCTTCTTCCTGTCAAATTATTATGGTTCCTTCTAGAGCATTTCCTTGTGTGTCATAACTTATTTTCTTACTGTAATTTTTTCAGGTTTTATTAATAAGTATTTACCCTAGTAGTGTATATTTAAGTGACTACACTAAAAACACTCTGCTCTTTATGATGCTGTGATGGAAATTAGATTTCTCTACCAAGAGTGTGTTTTCCTTCAAAATTTTTAGATGCAATTAGGCATGATGGATTATAGTTTGAGATGAGTTTTGTTTTCTTTTAATATGAGCCTTTGGAAAACAGCCTGAAATGCTAAGCTTCATAGTTTACAAACAAGGAATGCTGCTGAAATGTTGTTAGAAACATAAAGATGTTTCACATCTGCAGCAAACGTACTGTGCCATCACCAATTTTCCTTTTATCTCCAGTGTTTGGGCATGGAGGAGAATGCTAAGCACCTACATCCGATGCAGTAAGAAAAGGGGAGCTGCAGTTCTGCCTGTATGCTGTAGACACTGTAAGCCTGTCCCTCCTTTTCTTAGGCTTGGGTGCAGGTGGCAACTATGTGAGTGTGACGGTTTACCCTGGAAAAATCATGGGAGTCACAATGTCTTAAATGAAGAGTAAATAATCTGCTCAGGACAGCTTAAGTGCATTAGACAGTCTTGCTGGGATTCAGGTGCCCAACCATGAGTCTCTACCATTACCTTGGGTCTCTAATATTACCTAAGCATCACAAAATATCTGAGACCTCCTTTCAAGACCTATCACAGCATATGTGATAGGTAGATCTGCACCGTGGCAAAGTAGCAGCTGGAAACAATTCAGGCCTCCTTTTTTAAGTCTTTTAAGGGTTAGCAGCTGGAGACAATTCAGACCTCCTTTTTTAAGTCTTTTAAGGGTAAGTATTGCCCACGTCTTGACAGTGCTTCCCTCTTATTCTCACCTGCGTCGGATCCAGGTTTCTTTCTTTTTGATCCCCGGTGCTTTTAGTCCGAGGGACTCTTTTATTTGCCAAATAGAGTAGGAGTAACCAGAAATCTATCAGCATTGTCTGGCAGCAAGTGATAAGAAAACAGCCCACAAAACCCACAAAGGTAAATAAAAGAGAACCTGGCAGAAAAAAATGGCATCTCTAAAATTACAAAAAAAGCTGGGCATGGGATTAGCTATACTGGGAGCAGAAATACAATATCTGAACATTTTAAAAAATTATTTCAAAGTATTATTGAACTTACCTTAACTCTCAGCACTCCTGAAGTCTTCCACCCCATCTTTCTCCTTTGCATCTTTGAATTGAGGCCGAGATTATATGTCCTGCGATGAAGAGATCTGACAGTCAAGTAAACCATCTTGCCATTATCTTCATTGTGAAATAGAACCCAATGCCCCTGGATTCTGAGAGTTCTTCTTCTCCTTTAATATTCCAGTGTAGATAAGGAGTGTGTTATTTTTAAAGAGTGTCTTCACTTTTCATGCTTCAGTTCACATGGTGGAGTATCCTCACGGAGCATTAAATGCATTCCTTTCAGATGAAATTAAGCCAAAAGATGTGCTTCAAAAGTAGGTCCAGACTAGCTGCCAGTAAAAACCCTGCAGCACGCACCATGTAGGCATCCTGTTCTCCATATCAGCTGCCTTGCTTTACGGACCTGCACCCATTGGGCCGTGCTGCTTGTCAATATAAAGACAGCCTACCTGTGCTTATTAGTTTCCCAATGCTTTGGGCAGTGTGGCTGGGTTCTGCTAGGTATCAGAGGGTCACAGAGTGGATGAGGTTGGAAGGGACCTCTGGGAGTCACCTTGGTCCAACCCCCCTGATCAAGCAAGGCCATGCAGAGCCAGTTGCCATGTAGGGCCATACATCTCCTCTGCTAATGTCTGAAGTTCTGGAGACTTCTACAATTTGTATTTTCTTGAGGCTTGTCTTCTTGTAAGCCAGAGTCACCGTGTGTGTTTCTGTTCCTGGAGAGACTACTGGAGCTGTGTCATCACTCATCGTCCACGTGATCTCATGAAAGCTACCCACTTCCTCTCCTGAATCATGTCCACACATGGCTTATCATTCATGTGCCGTCCTGCCTCCTTAATAGTCCCAGCAAATGCCTGGAACTCAATTTGTTTCCACCAAGTATATAGAAGAGGGAAAAGATATGTTGGGAGTGGGGAGGGGATGTTCAGAAAGTTTTAGTTGATATTTCATGGCACATCTACCCGTACTGAGTTTCCTGATGTAACAGAGACCCAAACCAGGAGCCTGTGAGGACATCACCATGAGGACAATCTTGAGTCCAGAAGACTTATAGCTGTGCTCAAGAACAGTGCATGGAAATGTAGTTGTACTGCTTGCAGATCCAAACTGGTTTATGGGCAGCTGTCCCATATGTCTAGAAGTGTCTCATCCTTATGTTCCTGCTCTTGGGAGAAGTGAACGTTGCCAGGCAGAAGTTGTCCGCATGTCTAAGTTGCAGTTCTCAAGGAGTTCAGCTACAAAGGTGTCTATATGAAGACTGGGCACATCTGAATAGTCAGATGCTGAGAGCTGATGTTTATTAGCTTTGGGCTACTCAGAGCATGCATGTGACAGATTTCTCATGATCAAGAGACCAACTTACAGTACAAGTACTAGTCGCTCGACATTAAACTGCACACTGACACACAGTTCATGCTGTACATCTGTGCAGTGGTTTGTTAAAAATGTTTTCTATTCAGTTGGATTTATCTTTATGCTTTTCCTAAATTAATTCTCATCCAAATCACACTGAATCGTCTTCAACATCTGAAGAAAGGTGGGAAACAGATACATATAAAGGGAGTAGCTATAGCCCAGGAGAGTTCTTTCAGACACAAGATGTTAAACGGCTTTTTGATCGGCTGCTTGTAGAAATGTACATTAAACTGTAAACCATGGTTCTTCTTGTAACCAGCTAATGATCCTATCAGTCGCAGACTAATTGCCTCTACCTCGTTCTAAATTCT
The DNA here is from genome assembly GCF_028500815.1 of Rissa tridactyla. NCBI lineage: Eukaryota > Metazoa > Chordata > Aves > Charadriiformes > Laridae > Rissa > Rissa tridactyla. The sequence goes on from NC_071497.1 coordinate 7,755,493, forward strand.
GCTGCGCTGAAAAAGCCAAAGTCACATTCTGATCCTGTTAATCACATTCAGCTTTGAGGAGTACATAGTGGTTGTGTGTTAATTCAACTTCTCTCCCTGGTAATTTGTTTGATTGCCTGTTACTTGCAATCTGCACTAACTGAATAAATGTGTTCTGCATCCTGATAGGAAGTTATGACTTACATTTAAGCTATTTTAATGCAGATGTTTTGCCTAGAAATTGGGGTAAATTCTTCTCACCTTTCTGTTCTAAAGTACTTGCAGTGGCAGGAGTGAAAAGCAAGGGGTTTAACCCTTTGCAGAATGTAATAAATAACAGACTGAAAGCTATATTTCCTTAATGCTAGGTTATTAGCAATCTTTATTGCCTGAAGGCTTCTCATCAGCTTATGAATAAGTAAGTAAATAAGACACTAAAGTATGAGATGGGGATGCTGGTGCTATATCCTTTTATTCTTTTACTCCATCTCCAGCAATATGTATTATCCCTATTGTCAAGACCTAGAACAGAGTATGTCTATTCATTACTTCTTTTCGTTTTTCATTTTCTAAAATATAACACACACACACCAGCACACACATATTCCACATAGTGCTATGCAAGTCTTTCAGAAAAAGACTGAACGTATGCCAAATCACCTTTCAGCTTCCCACATCATTTTTCTGAACAAGAGTACAAGGCCACTGGATATGTCCTATAAGCACAAAACAATTGCTACTAGGACATTTTTATTAACACTGGATCTGTGTGATAATAAAGATTTATTGTGATTTTACCTTTGAAATCCCTTGAATCTTAATGAGAATTTTTTCTCCCTGATCTGAATTTCAATGAGAAATTCTCTGAGTGTCATGGCCATATTAAATATTTGTGAAATCTTTTTACATTGCTTTCAACATTTTAAAAATAAACAACTTTTTTATGGAGGCATTTTTTCAACCTAACAGGAAAGACTACCTTTTAGTATAAGAAGCATTCTCTGCTAAAAAGAGGTTACACTTGAAAATGCTAATGTTAAAATTACTTCTGAAGAGAATCTAAAGTTGACTCTGAAATGTTTAGTTCAAATGCTGCCTGGAAGTGTGGACGAATTACCAGATCAGCCTTTTTGAAAAACAGACTATTCATTTAGACTCCAAAATATTTGGAAGCAAGGTCTGGAGACCTGGTGTTCAATAATTCATGAAAGACTTATACTAATTAGTAGTGTTCATTTCCCAAAGGCCCACTTAGGCTATGGAAGCAAGCCCCCCTACACTCCTTACAGAAGACAGAAATCCCTTCAAGCAGTCCATGAGCGCATCCAAAGTGGACTCCTGCTCTGAGTGATCATTGATTGAGTCCCTCTCTTTCTCCATTGACCAAAGAGAAAACAAAGAGTTTCGCCTCCCAAGGATATTTCCCTCGTGTTTTGGGGTCCTCCTCTGAGCAACATTGCTGCTATCAGATGGGAGTAAACTAGTTCATTCTGGTAGAACCAAAACTCTTGGTCCATCTGCAGACAACGACATTTTCCACTTACTGTCGTAGTTTTTCTGTATTGAGGCTTTAAAGTTATTCCTTTTCTTAAAATTATTTGCTACGCATTATTTGCTACCTGTCTTGAAATGTTGGGGCAGGGGGCTCTGGTATTCCTTGTCTGATTGCTCTAAAGAGTCATGTTGCCTCTCCTTTTCTTATAAATGCACTCTTACACTTTTCTGGGTTTTCTTCTCTGTAGAGTCCAAACTGTAGTGTCTGTCTTTCAAAGGCATCGGCTTGGACTATCTGACTTCTTCTGCCTGTTTATTTTACCTTCTCTTCTCATGATAAATTTCTTATGCATTGTATCACATCTGTTCTTCTGTCTTGCCCCACATTCCAGTTAAAATCTAGTTTGCTTAGGGAGCCTCAGCTTCCCAAAATCACAAGACTGGTTTTTCAGCATTTGATCAGCCACAGATTCTTTATTTCTTCATTTTCTCTTTTTAATTTTTTGCTGTAAAAACATATCACTCATCTTCTCCTGGAGTTCAGCACTCATTTTATTGTAATATTTTTAGTATTAGTCTCTCTTGCCTGATTTAACGGACAATATTAAAAACACCGACTGCTTCGCAGCCATTTATTGTTTGAAATAAATCTACCTTTTCTCTTTTTTTTTTCTGGCTTGCCGCATTGCTGGAGGACACAGAATGAAGTCTCAGTTTTACCTGTACATTTCAAGAAAATGTCAATTTTGATAGGGAATTCAACTCCTCCATTCTTCCTCTAAAAATACGTTATTAGGTCAATTTACTTCTGTTATTGTATTCTGTTCCTTGATCATTTTAATCCAAGGCATCTGGCCCGAATCTGTTATATTCAGTGCTGGGTTCTGGTTCAAAAGAACTGATCAGAGATGTGCTGACCCATGTGAAAGCCACTTGAAAGCTCAGGTTTTATTAGGCTTTAAGATTCCTGCCTTGCATTTTTAAAAGTCTTCTGCTAAGATTATAAAATAAAGAACTCAAAAAAATCAAGGAATGAAAAAGTCAGAGCTTTAGAGGCAGAAAAAGAAATGAAGGCTTAAAGAGAGAAGAAAAGTTCAGCAGGAAAGGAAGTGTGATAGCAAATGTTTTAGAAGACTTAGTAAAGCACAGATTCTGTTACTGCAAAGGAAATGGAAAGGCGCTTGGGGAATCAGTGTTTGGCATATTGTATTCTGATTATTAGGAGCACATGGGAGGACTTTTTGGCTACAAATCATTTGCAGTAGAGACTGCTGTGTTGTTTGGACCTTGTATGGCACCTGGCACAATGGCGAATGATATGAGATTAGCCCTGTTGTGCCATTAGGTGGCATAAGTAAAGAGCAGAAAACAAAAGTAAATTGACTTGAAACTTAGAGAAGGAACGTTACTGTCTACGGTGCCAGCATGCAGTGGGCACGGTTGCAAAGCAGTGCAAAGCCAGCTGTGGGACGTTGTCCTCTCTCACCATGCACTAAGGAGCTTCTTCACAACCCTGGGTTTCCCGGCCTGCATCCAAGAAGTGCCGGCGAGCAACGTGTGACGTGCTGCACCACTGCGCTTTGGCGTGGTGTACAGTCAGACCGCAAACAGAAACTGTTCTAATTACGTCCTCCTCTGTTTTGTTTTATTTCTGTTTTGTTTTTCTTAGGTTGACCTGCTTGTCCCTACAAAAATCACTGGCATAATTACCCAAGGAGCTAAAGATTTTGGTCACGTCCAGTTTGTGGGGTCCTACAAGCTTGCTTACAGTAACGATGGGGAGCACTGGATCGTATATCAAGATGAAAAACAAAAGAAGGATAAGGTAAAGTAAATTGATATTTCGGTTTCATTTACAGAGGACTACATCTGTGGTAACTCCAGTGCTGGAAGCCTGCAGGTTATTGCATGCTACCTGCTTTATGGGGTTCCATATGCATAGGATCGCACAGATGAAAGTCAAGGTGAATAAAAAGGAGTCATATAACACAATGACATTCACAGTGCAGTAATATCATACCTACCAGGGCAATGCACCTGATTTAATGTTATTAAATACGGGACATAAAACTTTACAGTTCTCCATTTATTGGAATTATTTCTTCCTTTAACTCTAAAGGAGAAAGTATATAAATAGCAGTTTATTTGTTTCAAAAACAGTGTCTCAGTGCATATTTTCATAGTATGCACTATTTTCTGTAATTTTCTGTAAAGCACATCTTCAGCGTACCTCATTACCTAGCCATTTTGGATTTTTTTTCTTTTTTTCCTAGAAATGAATCACTACGGTTTCAAATACCCAAGGAAAAGATTATTTTTTATTACACTATTAAATGAACAAAAAACATAAAAGTTTCACAACTTCCTTTGCAAATGTTTAATGGGAGGTGTAGAGAAAGTTTAGGTTTGCTGATTGATTTACCTGGAAGCATTTGACTTTTCGCTTGTTATTTAGGATATTATTCATTATACCTTTCCTTTAAAGTGTATAACACTTTTATACTGCAAATACCGGTTCATATGTTAAAAAAGAGATTACAACATACGCGTTGCTTAAGAGAAACGTTGAGCAAACTGACAAAATGTGAATTATTTATTAAATATCCTAGTGGGATTATGTCTAGTTGAGATGAAAGATATGTTAATAAAATGTATAAAATACATTAGACAACTGCATCTTTTAAATTTTACTCATTTTAAATGATTGATCAAATGTACAACCATTAGGGGAAGGTGTCCTAGATTACTGGATTAAATATGTACATAACTGTATGTGTGTGTCGGCATACACGTTACCTTTGTAAAATTATCCAAAGATGACACTGTAAAGTGCCACTCTTAAAAGCCAAATGTCAGTTTGCTATGGTTTTATCCTGCACTGAGAGTTTTCCCCATCAAATTCTAAAGGATTTTAGGTAGGGAAAACAAAATCAGTTATTTTACCCATCCAACTGAGAAGGTCCTGACACCAATGATTATGGATGTGTCTAGTATAATTGGTTGTCAGATAAAAATTGGAAACAAACAACTCACCTTTCGCAGATGTACCATAAATGCATTCAATATAAATGACAGATAGTCACTTCACTACTTTGTACACATCCCATTTTAAATCCCTGGCATTTAAAACCAGAAGCAAAATATCTACTGTGAAAGAAATGTCTTCTCCAAGCCAAACTTCCATTAGTGAACTGTTGCATTCATTTTACTGAAAAGGGGGATGAACATGCATTCAAGTCTCTGGTGAGAAACACAGTAACGGTTACAAGCAAATCCAAAAGAAAATGCACTCTCACTTAATAGCACTGTTCCAGTCTGCACTTGTTTATAACATTTGCCAAAGCAATTAAATTCTTTTTGCTTTCATCATCATCTGGATTGTTAGTTGTTATATGCATAGTCCATTAGGAACAATGGAAAACTCTTAATCATTGTCTTATTAAAACATCTCACATCCTATATTAATTAACATCCCTAAGAATAAAATAGATGCATCTTATTATGATTCTTTAGTGAATCAAAAGCAATTAAAAGCAGAGTGAGATCAAATACACTCAGCTGGAAATTAGAAATTATAACTTCTGAGTTTAAATTTGTACGAAATAAACAAGCAAGCAAGATCACCTGATACAAGCAGGGACCACAGCCCGACTCAAAGTCAAAAGTCTGATGGCAGAGTGAGTCTGACATTCCAGAAATGCTAGCTTAACTTGGCAGAACTTTATAGGAGGTCGGACAGGAAAGTACCTCGAGATAGCACCTAAATATATACCTCCTGACCTATGCAGAGACTACGCTCCTCTCCTCCCATCCCCTCTGAGATCTTCTCAGCAGAAAATGGGATTCAACAGCCCCCAGGTCCCTTCCTGCCACCCCAGGAGTAGGAGCAAATCGTTCATTGTTAGAACTAAGGCTTAACTCATTCACCTGTCCTTCACTTCGTACAATGCTCATATCCTGCACCCTTCTCCATCAGATTTTACTATTTAATATGTTTGTAGAAACAGACAGTGATAAAAATACTACTATATAAGCAATCTATTCCAGTATTAAATATCCTTAAAGGTGGAAAGATTGCTTATCCTCCTCCCTGTAGTATATCCGCCCTGTCCTCAGAGGACATAAAAATCTGATTTTATCTTTCTCTTTTCAGACAGTTTGTTTTGATTAAAACATGTTAATGCTTCTACTCAGTTTCTTCTTGGGGAAAAAGTAATCCTTGTTCTTTCAGTCTTTCCTCAAAAGGTATCTTTTCTCAACCTCAGATCATTCTGGTGGGACGAGCTCTTCCTGAAGTGTGGTTTCCTAAGCTTATTTGTAGTGTTTCAATCTTTTGTGCAGAGCTACTGCCTGCTCCATCATTCTCCATATTGTACCTGTGACATTGGTTATGACTTCCTAAGGTTTGGCTTGCTACTTATCATTGTTAAATTGGACCATTGATCTTCTGCCCATTTCTCCAATTTGTCAAGACCACTCTGAATTTTGATCCCACTTTTCAAAATGGGAAAAGCTTGGCCACATCTGCACTTTTGACAAGCAAATCTATTTCCATGATCCATTTCATTACATAAATTGCATTTGGCCAGAGGCATGGAGCGTCACCCAGTAAAACGTCCCAGTCCGACACCAAACCCTTCATCACCGCTCCAGCTCGGTGCGTGTCGATGCAGTGTGCTCTGATGGCATTTGCCCACTGGATGTGTATAGCACCATAAATACTGGCCACTCTCTGGCCTGTGCGCAGTGGAACAAAAATGTAAATGAAAAATAAAAACAGCCAAAGAAGAAGCAATGCTGTGCCTCATCCACAGGGAGCAGAAGAGAAATAGCATCATTGGACCTGTCTGATTGCAACATCTCTGCACATGATCTCCTATGAAGACAAGCTGACAGAGTTGGGGTTGTTCAGCCTGCAGAAGAGAAGGCTCTGGGGAGATCTTATAGCCTCTTCCAGTATCTGAAGAGGGCCTACAAGAAAGCTGGGGAGGGACTTTTTACAAGGGCATAGAGTGATAGGACGAGGGGTGATGGCTTCAAACTGGAAGAGGGTAGATTTAGATTAGATATCAGGAAGAAATTCTTTCCTTTGAGGGTGGTGAGACCCTGGCCCAGGTTGCCCAGAGAAGTTGTGTGTGCCCTGTCCCTGGAGGTGTTCCAGGCCGGGCTGGACAGGGCTTTGAGCAACCTGGTCTAGTGGGAGGTGTCCCTGGCCTTGGCAGGGGGGATGGAATTATGTGATCTTTAAGGTGCTTTCCAACTCAAGCCATTCTACTATTCCATGATCCGCAGCAATTTCCTTAGCTTAAGATACAAGACTTGACCCAAAATGCAAGAACACTGTAAAAGAAACCATGTTTTCACAGCAAAATGAAACCTTCATGAAATGTTTCTTCTGTGCCTTCGAGATATAGAAAGGAGAAAAAAGATAGATACTGGCAACTATCAACAGCAGCAAGCATAAATTATTCATAATTTACCCTCCTTCATTCTGTTTATTAACTGAATATCTTGATTTCTTCTATGAAGGATAGAATATATAGATTTCTTATTTCTTCATCCTGTACTCATCCTGTGAGCCTTGTACAATCATCCAACAATTTAGGAGAAAAATTGTTCCAAAAACTTTCGGGGAAAGGAAGATGACATAAAAGAAAAATAACTACTTTTAAAGTCCTAAAAAAATATGTCATGTTACATTCTGAAGAAGCAAAGACAAAAAGAATGTCGCAGACACAGAAATTATGGAAATATTGGTGGGCTGGTAATAATGATTTGCAGATTAATATTGTGACTTTAAAAAGCATTGAAGTAAGAGCTAAGAGCTTAATCCTGTCTGGTGCTGAGCATCTCACTCTTCAGCTCCTTACAGGATGAATCCCAATGTACCAGCAGATCTCAGTGAATTCCTGAAGCTGTTAACTTCCGCCTCTTCATCACTTGTGAAGTTATTATACAAAGGAAAAAAAATTTGGTATCTTATATTCACAAGTGCCCTGTGTGCAGTCTGTATCTTTGATCAATCTTCAACAAATTAGTTGTTTCAAACAGAAGGGAATATGGTGTTCAGTTTTCTTCTTTGCACCATTTGAAATGGAAAAGCTGTTCCAAGAACAGTGGCTCCTGCAGCTCCTGTTTGGCTTCTGCGATTTTAACAGCCGGTCATTTGAGTTCACATCTGTGCTGAACTTCTACGAAGGCAGACAAAAAGGTACTTGGGGTAAAAAAAAAATCATGTCTTTAAAAAATGAAACCTTTCTCATTCATTTTAAATAGTTTGAATGAGTTGCCTGGAAAATATGAAAGCTTATCCTGTTGTCTTCAAGAAGCGAAATAAATTACATTGCAGGCTGGCAAGTAGGAAAAAAATATATTCTGGAAAAAGAACCAGAGCTAATAGCTATCTTGTGTTTCTCAACTAGAGGTCAGTAGCTCACTATGCCTCCAAAGCTAAGGACATCCAAACCAAATTTGACTTTTTTGGTTTTTAATCACATTCCACATGTGATTTATAAATTGCACAGCCTGTTGTAGATAACTCAAGGCCAGCTGCAATGTCAAATGGCATTTTAGCGTCTGTTTTTTCAAATATGATGAGAACACTCGAAAGTAGCCTAAAGGATTGTAGCAGTCTGCAGCACTGTCAGTCATTATTAGCCATCAGCAGTGCAATTAACTGCAGGTAGACAATGTCCAGTATGCAAATATCCATTGGATTTGTGCATAAAATGGTGAACTTGTTATAAGTTACGTGCTTTCCATGTCTAGTTAATTGGAAACATTTTATTTCTTTACTACTATTCACTGAAGAAGACTTGCATAAGCAAGAGAGGGAATTCGCAGATTTGAACAGACCATTTACTTGCTTTAAAGTTTTTTGTTCATGGTGGAATAACTCTTTTCACCATGAAGTGAACAACACCAGGTAAAAGATGGTGAAAGATCTCTTGATTTCTCACCAGAAGTAGAGCTGCTGTTTATAAGTATACTCCATCCTTTGTTCCATAGCAAAGGAAGACAGGAACCTACCTATAAATATAAAGGTAGATCATATCAGGTTAAAAATCTTTCTGCTAGATTTGCTAATGTTTTTTTCTGTGTGGTGCTTAATTGTTACAACACCTGGTTTAAAATGATAGATTCAGTTCCTACATATAATCTACATACTTGACAGTTAAAGATGATGATGATTATTTGTTGTTGTTGTTATTATTGTTGTTGTTATTGTTGTTGTCATTATTATTATTATTATTATTATTATTATTATTATTATTTTAATCTAACAGTATTTTTTTTTTCTGCACTGGTTTAAATTATGAGTGACTTCTATTACTTCCAGCTGAGTTAATATGATTTGTATCAGATGAAGATCTAGCTATACTTTTTCTAGGTTCTGCCCCCAGCACACATATCACTCTCCCTCATACCGCACTGAGAGCTGAAGGAAGAAGACAGGCTCATACTAACATTAATTATAATGCTCATTATAACTCTCTACCTTGAATTTCTATAAGCATTTCTGGAGGGAGGTTGGTCTTCAAAATATTTCTCTTTTTACTTGGCTTTGAACCTTCTATCATAAAGCACTTACAAACTATGTACAGTGGAGTAAATTCACATTTTAGTAGCATCAGTAGATGGATGAAGTGGAAAAAATAACAAGAATGTGACAGCATGTTTTGCAAGACACCTATTCTGAATTTGAAGAAATAATAAAGGTCACGTAATACATATTCTTATTCACCAAGGGGGAAAAAACTGTCCTTCTCCTAGCACTGGACCCTTTTGCATAGCTATCCATTGCATGCCAACCAACTCTTGTCTCTTCAGCCAGTCCTGAGAAAAGTGCTTGATGAAGAAGAAGAAAGGAGGATGGCTCCTCCTGGGTGTAAAATTTGTATTTTACACCCACCCACAGAGGTTTCTGTATACCAACTGCAAAGAAAGAATCTTTTTTCTCCTCTTACTCAGTCCAAAAATACACGTGCACACACACATATGTATGCGTTTACATATATATGCTAATAAAAACCCTGCCCAGTGTCCTATAGCAGAAAGCATCTTCCACAGGATGGAGTATACTTATAAACAGCAGCTCTACTTCTGGTGAGAAATCAAGAGATCTTTCACCATCTTTTACCTGGTGTTGTTCACTTCATGGTGAAATGAGTTATTCCACCATGAACAAAAAACTTTAAAGCAAGTAAATGGTCTGTTCAAATCTGCGAATTCCCTCTCTTGCTTATGCAAGTCTTCTTCAGTGAATAGTAGTAAAGAAATAAAATGTTTACAAAATAAAGGAATATGTCTGTCAAATATTACTTTCCATGCACTTTTTTTTTTAGATTTTAAATGAGCAGTGCCCCCTTTGTCTAAAGACTGAGATGTTGTGCACTGAAGTAAACTTCAAACAGAAGCTCGGTCTAGCTATTCTTTTAAAATAATCTGCCTGTAATGTAAGCATAATTAACTGTTACATTAAATAACGTGTTTAAAATATTCTGCTCAGAATAAAAAATATGGTTCAGGTACAGCAGACAACACAGTGACTTCACCATCTGAGGCCTGAATATTAAAGTCCCAACTCTCAGCCATTACCATAAATAGCAGAAACCAATAATGCCATGGCCGATGCAGACCTTTCATGCAATTTAAGCTTCTGCAAGATGTGAGATCCAGAAAGATTCTCTGTGGAGAGAATTTTCATCCTTCTCGCCCGTCCATTGACACACCACCACAAACAATCTTTCCCACTGCAGCCGCCTGTTAATGGATGTGCCCTAAAACCCGGCTTCCAGCTCTACATTTGGAGCAAAGCAAACTTCACTTGTAATAAATTCCACTTTTCCCAAGTTCTTCAGGTATTTCTTCTCAGTTATTCTATTATAAAACGTACCATAGTTTTCTTTTTAAAATATGAATCAATTTATATTGTCGTTATTCAGATTTGCTGCTTATTCCACAAAACACCTAGTTCTATTGAAAAATCTTAGTTTGAAGGTAAGACATCCAAATTGCTTGTTGGACACAATAACATACAAGACTTTTTTATATTTCAGAAATCTTTTTTTCAGAGAATATCAGTACATACGTTCCCGGTTTTCATTCTCTTTTGCATGAACTGATCACAGAGTGAGCTACCATACTTAAAAGCTCAACAGCATGATTTTTCTACTTTTTTATTTTAATAGCAGCTGTAAGAGACTGAGCTACAGAGGAGCTACACACATGTGTGTGGGGTGTGTATGTGTAAACTTGCTGAAGCTGCTGAGCAAATGTTTTAGCAAGTTACACCTTTCAAGTATGTGGACTGATATAAATAGATATATCCACGTCAAAATCTTTAACGTTCTAGAACAGGAATGTCAAAATGCGGGAGCTTCAGTCGACTTTTACCCACATGGGCACCTTGGAAGGTGGGAGCTGCTGGGCTGGGTGAGGCTGGAGCCGTGTCCAAGGGAGGGAGCACCCTGTAGCCAATGACTACAGAAATAAAAAAAAAATAATGCTGTTATTCTTCCCTAGTGTACCTTCCCAGCTGCCGGCTTTCTCCTGTCTGTATTTTTAATAGCACCTGCTGGTTTTGTCCCTAACAATTTATCTGATCTTTAACAGTAGCTAAAGGCTGCGGAAACAGTGCCACTGTTTAATTATGTGTTGTACGGGGAACTGTGACCTTTACGTGGCTCAGGACAAACCTGCTATCATTCCTCGTCCCCTCGTGGCTCTGATAAGGGGACACTGCAATATTGCCCGCTATTGATTTTCTCCACACCGCTTATGATTTCATAGACATCTATCACATCTCCTTTCAGGCTGAAGAGTCTTAGTCCATTCAACAGTTTGCTAAAGGATGTTCTTCTGTGCTCGTGGCCATCTTGCCACTTCACTCTGTGTATTTGCTGTTAAAGATAAGGCAGAACCAGATCTGCACCCACCCAAAACTCAAAACGAAGATGTCCGAGGCTTTATGCACTGACGCATTAATAACTCTGCTCTTTATTCCTTGACCACCAACCAGCTTGGGTTTTATTATCGTTGGGCATTTTTTTCATCTGAAAAATTACATAGAGCTATGTGTTTTAACTTCAACATCAGCTTCTTGAATGCTAATAAACAGTTACTGTCCTCAGAGGTGTTGTATACTGAAACAAACTTCTCAGAAAGAAATGTAAGGAGTGAACATTTATGGTATGAGGCTACTGGCTACTCAAGATCTTCTAATTGCTTAGGTGGTTCATTTAATATTGACTGTTTTGGCATAAAGCAGCAGGTAATTAAAGAAAAGAGGCATTTGGCTACAGAAATAGCTTTTTTCTACTGATAAGCCAGATGTACAGATTTTGTCCTTTGTCATCCCTCCGTTAGTGAACTTAAGCTGAAGTAAAATGAAGACTGAGAAAGAATATATTTTCCCTGTAAGAAATTTGCCATGGGTCCACAGCAAAAACATGCGGTAAATTTGCTCTTAGAATATACATTTCATGCAGGCCACATTTGAGGATGCTGACAAAGCTTGCCTCACTTTCTGATAAATTTATTTCCCTAACATCTTTTTACGGATCCAATGCGTTTAGTTAATTTCTTGAAACCGAATCTTGAATTTTGTAGGAAGGTGAATTTCAGATTTGCATAAATTAACCTCTGAAACAGATGAGTCTTACTTCAAGTGCTAATGAAATCACTTATCAGTTAGAAATAAAATTTAATTCTCATTTTCTTGCTCTAAGTAAAGGACATAATCCTACCTTGTTCAGCTGTATTTGTTGCTTGGTTTGCATTGCATACTTTTATTTATTTTTCATAGCTGTATGTGGATGCAAATACTGGGGCTGTAGATGGGTTCTTCTGGTAAACAACAACGTTTTTTGTTCCAAGCCTTCATTTAAATGTTACCTCTGAAATACATCTTACACAGGGAAAATAAAATAGAGTAAAAGTCTTTTCCAGTAGCTCTGCAGCAAGAATTGTCTGCACTTCTGCAATTGCTTATCATCTGGATTGGTAAAAAAACCCCAATCAATCAACAGATACTTTGCATGCATGCGCAAGAAATCAAGTGAAAAAAATTTAAGCTTTCCTAGCTGCATATTGTATATTGGGGGGTGCCACTCTGTAACTTTAATAATAATCTTACTGCCTTTTATTGTATGCTATATTGCCACAAATGAAACTCAAATTCAGGTGCAACCTTGTTAGCCCAAGCTCCAGCTGACTCACGTAATCAACACTGTACTTGGAGAACAAACAAATTTTCATGTGGTAAATATGTTTTTTTCCCTTCGATTCACAACACTGTTGTTTCTGTGGTCGGTCTCTCTGTGATTTTATCCATCCATCTTAACTCCTAGGTGCTTTAATGCTCCCATCTCTGTGTTCGTGAGATGCCAGATGAGAAGGAAAATTTATCACTTGTGAAAGAGCACCGCTTGTGGAGGATACACTCTTTGTTTGAGATGCCAAATTGATAGCACTTGAGAGAAGCTTTGGAAATTCAAAGAAAAGGTGCAGCATAGAGACCAAAAAGTGAAGATTTTCATGTAGTGCTGCTTTGTAAACATGTCACGAAAGAACCAGCTTGAGCTGAAATAGTTGATCAGCCTCTTCTGAATTCAACCTCTGACATTTTCCTTAAGAACTTCCAGGAAATTTGTCATTTTGCACTAATTCGGTCATACAGGCACTTCTTCAGGAGGTCTATATTCCTTCTCTGCATGATGCAAACGAAACTCATTCCTTTCAAGTCGAAAAGCCATCAAATACAGTTTTTACAAATAAAAAGTGAATTGGCTGACATTTGAAGAGAATGAACATTTCCCATAAAAACTGAAAATATCCCAAGAGGATAATTTGATCATTTTGCCAAAAAGTGGTGCTGTGGCCTTTGAATTTAAATAGTGGCTGCCAGGGGAAAAATCCAGCGTTGTTTTAACACAGGCAGAAGTTTGAGAACTCACGTATGTATTGGTTAACCCGCACTAGTGCAAATAACATCACAACATGCACTGTACTGTGCTAGGATTTTTTAATTTGATCACAATCCAATGATGTCGTTAATTCATACGCTGACTTTTGTTTGACAGAAGTAGATAGTATCCTGGAAATCACTAATTTTTTGAGGGTGTATATAGTTGCATCCAAGCTGCATTCATAAGTGATACAGTAAAAAAGCTTCTTAACTTTAATTATTAATGTTATTTTGTTGGAAACAATAACAGGATCTCCTGGGATTAATTTGACATGATACAAATGCCAAGTAAAAAGACATTTAATTTTTTAAATGTTAATGATTTTTATGTAACTTTCAGAGCGGGGCCCTGGGTGTTGGCAGAACAACAGATTAAGCTCTGAATCGAAGGCTAAATCTGCGCCGGGGCTGAGCCTGCCATGCCTATACCCAGCTCCAAGGTGCCTGGCATGCAATGAAATCCCCAGGTCTTAGCAAAGGCAGGCTCTCTTTGCCGCATCAGCTGGGTTCCTGGATGATCAAAATTCAGGATGGAGACCAGGGAGGGGCCCAGGGACATCAGGAGCGTACCACAGCTGTTCCTTAAGCCACGCAGGTGTAAACCTTCTCGTTACTTGCCCCTCAGGTGTTCCAGGGGAATTTCGACAACGACACGCACCGTAAGAACGTCATCGACCCTCCGATTTATGCCCGGCACGTCCGCATCCTCCCGTGGTCATGGTACGGCAGGATCACCCTGCGGTCGGAGCTGCTGGGCTGCACAGCGGAGGACTGAGGTGGATCTTCGTTGGGCATCACAGCTCTCGGTGTACCTACAAGTCCCCCCGTAGAAGAAACTGTGCAAAGCCTGTAGGATGCTGAGTGGGTTTTTCATGAACAAGTGCTCATTTTATGGTAGGCCGCTAACTGTCTTTCGCAAGGAGGTCTAAGCCTGCCCTTTAAATGATCCAATCCGATTTTGTCCTTGAAATCTGTTAGTGTTGTCCCTTCTGCTGTGGAATTATCTTTCTAGTTTTCCTTTGAGTTGTTCACACTCGTTGAAACGTGTTAGGGAAAAAACAGCAGCATCCTTTTTACAAGGGAAGAGAAATAGCATGACAAAGCTCATTTGCAGCTTTAGAAACATTGGGCTGACGAGTTCTCCATAAATCATACTGTCATCTTACTTGCAAAAAGTGATACTGCAGCTTTTAGCAATAAGTTTACTTGGGGATGACTGCATTATAGTAATTGTGCCTATCAAACACTGTCAGTATTTATGACATATATTTTGGAAGATACTCTGTGGTACTGTAAAACGCAGTACCTGTGATATTACAAGCTACCTTTCATCACTTTTCATCCAAACAGCAGAGTCCATGCACCCAAAGGCTTTTCCTAACCAACTCCGCTTTCCCTCTCTATTTTGCATGCTATAGACGCAGCCTCCATCTTTTCTGTTTAGTATCACCACTAATGTTATTTTCCTTGAAAGAGGTGACCTGTTTGCATATGGAACAAAATCTGCTATCAGTATATTAAGAAGTTAATGAATTTGCCAAAGTTTATTAATTCTGCTTGAGATGCGCTTCTGCAAGGAGGCTGAGATGAGACGCCAGGCTACTTGTGGTATCTCATCTTAAGTTCCCGCATAGGTAAAGGCAAAGAGCGCATCAGAAATCCCGAGCCCGTTTTGTGACTTGCCTGGGGGTGTGCGCACAACCCTGGATGGAGCTGCCTGCCCAACTACTGCCGTCAGAAACCTCCTCAATTTCTGTGAGGAGGTAAAATGTGGGGTGCAGGGTTCAGGTGCTAAGAGACACACAGGAGGAACAACTCCCTTTCCACCAGGAGACCCGCTCGGTATGCTGTTCTTCTGGTGGCACTCACAGCCTTTCCCCCAGGAACGAGGGCAAGAGGTGTCGTAGGAGTTCATCAAAGCTGGGCCCTTGCCACCCTCCATTCCCAACTATGTCCTTTCAGACATATGCCAGTGAGCCACAAGGAAGCTGATTTTTATCATGCCTCATCTACAGAAATGATCCATACACACTACGTTGTTTTAACAACATGATAGCCAGCGAGGACCCCAATTTAAAAAGTAGGCTTTAGGAGGAAAAGTGGAGCAGTAAGGGGGGACATTCTCCCCTGTGCCTCCATTTCCGCTGATGATGGAGATAACAACACCAAACTTTGTAGAGCACCCTGAGTTTCCTTGGAATAAAGCGCTCCATGATGACGTTAGAGTAGCACCTACGTTTGAAAAAAAAAAAACCGGACAAGGAGCGAGGGGACGTTTTATCTGTTACCTGAAATAACAGCATTTGGGATTACTGCCACCCTTTTAATTTCATAACATGCTGACGTGGAGAGAGATAGATAGATATATATAGCTGCATGTTTTAGCAAATGCCACTGGACTTATTTTTTGTCACTGTCACATTCTCACCAAAACGCTGAAGTATGAACCTGGGCACTGCTTCCCAGGCAAACAGCTAGATGGCCCACAGTCTGCAAAGGGCAGAGTTTACTTTGGAAACAAAATGGTTTGGATTTCAAAAACCTGCATTTAATCACACATTCTCCACCACAGAGAAAATATATTATCCATTGAACTGTGAAAGACTCTAGTAGAATAGCGGACAGGAATTTTACATACATGAATTGGGGATATATTGGTGGCGGTTTTCTGATAGTGTCACTTAAACTGTCACATTTTAACAAACAGAACACCCTGCCTCTATAAAATGACTTAATCCTTAAACTGTATTTATACAAGTATTTATTTTATAAGGCTTAGACATTTAAAGACTTCTAAAGAAGAGTCTTGTAAAGGTAAAAGTATGTGTAAGAAATGTTGAGGTCCTGTGCAACACTGCTAAGTTTGTTCTTTTTTTTTTTACTTCGTGCTGCATAACAAAAGCCACTAGACTGTTACTGTCTTGTCTGTAACTGTGTTAACAGCATTCCTTAATGATGTATATATGGAGTGGTCTTCAAGCATAGTGAGCAATTTTAAAGAGAAAGTCAATCATGATGGTACTTCTAAAGAGAAAAAAAGAAATCTGAATAATGGAGGACAAGTGTATTCCTAAATTACCTGCTGCCCATATTTTGCACTTTAGGCTTTACAAAACAAAAACAAACAAATAAATAAATAAATAAAAGAAAAAAAGAAAAGACATCATATTTATATCTTTAGGGCACACACAATATTTAAAGAGGTCCAAACCCATTTTCCTATTATGGGAGATCAATTGACCCTGAATTTAATTACAGATATGAAGAATAGCATGTAGCTATTTCACTAGTTGACTATACCCCAAAAATGGAAGGCCGTTTCCGAAAATTAGGCTCCCTAGTTTACCAACTTGCTTTAATAGTCTTTTGAAATATTTGTTGTGTTCTTAAGTGATTTTTTTTTCATGTCATTCACCTTTTGCAACTTCCGTTTTGATTCTGAATTAATCTTTCATGGTTTAGTAATTGTAATTGTTATCTATTCATCTGCATGTTAAAATAGTGTTGTCATGATACCTAACATAGTTATTTTTTTTAGTACTAATTTAGAGCTGAGTATTTTCATCCTTACATCCTGTGTCAGCTTTCATCTGCCAGCAGTCTTCACAACATGCAAAGAGAGCTCCATACATTGCGATAACACTCTGTGATAATTTATAAAAAAATCACATATGCGATGCCCTTACAATTTCAACCAACATTCTAGGGCTTTTTCTAACAGAATTATTCCTTAGCTACCAAGAAGCTTTCTTTAAATGCCATTGTGCAGCCATAGTTCCAAATTCTTCTCCCAGTGTCAGCAGTATAAGTCTGAAATAACTCTCCATTCCTCTGTAATACTTCAGATTTAACAGAACAGATTAGAATCAGATTACGGTCTAGAATCAAACTTTTTCCCTTTGATTTTATTTTCTTGTCTTGGTGAACACCATTGACATAAGGGACAACTTATAAATCACCACGACTGTACTCTCCCAGTGACAGCAACTGGTGTCCCAAAACCAGAAATAAGTGTAGGATGGGATATGTCCCTTTAAAAGGGGATGGAGAAACACTCTGAAATGATCCTTGACTTCTGTATTAATTGTAACAATGGCATCAAACAAGACTGAAAATGTTCTCCTAATTAAATTTCACCCAGAAGCAGTTAAGTATTTGTAGGCAGACTTCACTTTTCTGTAGCTCTGTAATGTGCTACGTTTACAGCCTGGGAAATAAAGCACCGGCATGAGCCTCCGTTTTATCTGTGTTCTGTTAAGGGCTTATCACGTTAACTGGCTCTGGTTTTGAGGTTGACTTTCTCTTTTGGAATGGCTGCATACAAATTAGTGTCAGTTTTGAAGACTAAGGATACTAAATGAGTGTATCTTTGCTATACAACAAATATGAACTATAATATTCAGTGCTGGCTTCTGATGTGTCAGTAACTACAGAAGTATCTCGGACACAATGACCTTTGCAACCTTTCAAGCTGTGTAATATTCAAATAGTTTTGTATATACTTAAATCATGTAGAATGATGTAAAAGCAGTATGACCTTGTCTAGTCTTCAAACTTAACAATAAAACTTTTGAAAAATGAGGTCACTTCTGAAGCACTTACATTACAATACCTTGAAGGAGATACTACTTATCTCAGCCTCACTGGCAGCAAATGCGGAGCACAGATATGACGCGGCTTTTTCCTGGATTCATTCGCGGGGTCTTTGTGGTAGGTAAGTTTGTTTCTGGCAAAATCAACCGTGGTGCTGCACTCCCTTCAATGTGTTCCCTTTGTTCTTTCAGATAAAAAAGCAAAGGTTTGAACGAGTCTAAAAATATTTTTCTATCTTACTGCTCTCTGAATGAGCACCAGAAATGTAAACTGACAATTTCATTTCCTTTAAGTCAAATTTCTTGGGATATTTATCAATGCTTATCCTCTCTTCTCCACTCCTGCATAGGCAAATTAATTTCCGAAAAGATAAACACGGGCTGCAGCACAGACCTGCTATGAGGCTTCCAGCAGAGATGCCAAAGCAGGACCAGTGCCTGCTTATGCCCTCGCCTCCCTTCTATACTTTATTTGCTGTACAGCTTGCTCCCCAAAATTTCTTAGTTTAGTTAACTCTATCACTTCAATTTCTAAAGAAGCCTAGAGGTTAAAGTAGCGCATGGAAAAGCTGTTTTCTCTCCATTTGAAACAATGAGATTTTTGAAAAACGTTAAAAGTTTTGTGTCCTTACAAGAGATGGAGCTTCAGTGGTTTACTCCTTACCGATCCAGAATAAGACCACAGATATAAATGCTTTTGTTTCATACCCATTTCAGCTTGTGTCCTTTCACCAAAAATTGTTTTTAAGAGATAAAAAACATCCACGAGTGTGCACTGATTGACAGGTACCTTGTCTGCCAAACATGCAGTCTGAACACTAAGAGCAAATCATCTTTCAACAGAAAAGTCACAGAACTGATGTTGCAATCTTTTCTGATTACATACCCCTACCAGTCATAAAAATGAGAATATAATTGTGCACACAAAAAGAGGATTACCTTTGGTGAATGATGGCTTCAATCATAAATTTCTGAAAATATACCTCTTGAATCTTTCTGACTTTTAATTATAAATTGCAACTCTTTCATGAAACACGGGGCCTGTCCCTGAAGAAATGAAAAGTGATTTTTCCTCTCATTCTTCATAATGGAGATCCCTAGGAACTCTAATGAAGACAATGAGAGAAAAAATGAGTAATTCTCTTCAGAATAGCAACTATTTATCAATGTCCATCCTCCCATACCTGTGTCTAATGAGCTCAAGGGATTAACATGCATATCGACACTCTACATCATTATGAAATACGTAGTCTCTGACACTTCTGTGGTAAATACAATGACTCTTACTTTGTACCTTAGATTCAAATAACAGGAGGTTAATCTGTTCACTTAGTGATCAGTAAGTGACCTGTGACCACTTAGCCTTATAAAATAAAATAGGACGAAATAGAAGATAATTTTACCGATACAACCTTTTTATTTTCTTTTTTTTTTTTTTAAATTTGTGTAATTTTCCTTGTAAAGAAATACACTTTGGGATGCAAAAGATAGCTTTAGATTAAGAATATAAAACATCGAAGGCAGACTTGTATCAGTCTTTGTTAAGTAGCTGTATAACTGCAATTGTCGCTAATTATCTTTCAATGATATATATCGATATCAGCATTTAGCGAGTGTAAATATATATATTTAAATGCCTCTGAACAAAAGAACATGGAAACAATTTAGTCTGCTAAGCGTGCAGCAAAATATATTTTACCAGTATATGTTAGTAACAATAGCAGTTGTGTTTTGATATAGTATATATCAATTTAGAGGTAGACTCCACATGTATGGGAACGTATGGGAAGCACAAATAACCTAGTGAAACACAGGTGGGGAATGGCAAATGGAGAGAACGGTCAGAGCACAGTCTGATCATCACAATAATGTTTCTGATGCTGCTTTCTCACTGGTTTATAGGCTAATGCATGGGGGTTATCTGAGGTTGCACATCAGATGATAGGTCAGTAGGCAGATTTCTGATGGCCACATGACTAGATGAAGGAAATCAGCCCTCAAAAGATGGTAAGAAAGGTCACTAAACATTTGCATCAGACTGGAAAACCAAAAGCAGACTAAATTAACATCTTGAAATATATTGTTTTCCTGGGATGCTGCAAGAGGTCAGTAGGAGCTGTAGAGAAATGTATTGTATTGCCTTGACCACAATAAATACAATTAAGTACACAGACTGTTGGGCATAAACTATCTATGCGATCCATTGGAGCAGGATCAAAGGTCCCTTAAAAAGTGATACAGCATGTTCTCATGAAAATGTCAGACAATACGATTTACAATCTATGGACCAATACACTATGGACTTCTGTAGTAGGTTCTGGCTGTGATGGATTTACCTTTTTCCACTTCTGGGAAGGGGCTTTAGGGGAAGGTAGCCATTGCTTGGAGACTCACTGGGCATCAATCTGTTTGTGGGAAGTGGTGACTGATTGCCTTTGCATCATTTGGTGGCTTTAGGGACAAGTTACCCCCTCTTCGCTCATTAAACTTGTTTTATTTCAACCCATGAGCTTTGTCACTTTTGGTCTTCTTATTCTCTACCCTGTCCCGCTGGTGGAAAAGACTGAGCCAGCAGCTGTGTGGGATTTAGCTGATGTTTGGAGTCAACCCACTACAACTTCAAAGGCAAAAAAATATCTGGGATCTATAATTATGCACACTAAATTGTATAGAAAAATATTTTGTCTGATACTTCTTTCCTCACTTTTTACATCTGTCTTATTTTCCTCTTGAACAGTGTTGCTTTTACTATTTTTGACTTGGAGAAATTCCTTTATTACATGTGACTTGTCTTACTGTAACAGGTTCACAGCTTCACTAGAAGAGGCACTGATGGAGAATTTTTGAATAAGCAATTAAAGCATGCATTGCTTATGTGAATATGGTGTGTACATTTTTTTATATATTTATACACACATATAGAATCATAGAATTGCCTAGGTTGGAAGGGACCTTTCAGATCATCTAGCCCAACCATTAACCTAACTCTGCCAAAAACCATCACAGGCAATTGTCATGTATGCCATTTGTAACATGGGAATAGAGAGAGAAAAGGGGAAGCAGAAGGGTGATTAAGCTTTCCATGTTCTTGCTGTCTAATATTTATAGAACTGCCCAAATAAATCCAGTGTGCATCAGGAGACTCATTAGTGAGACTAAGCGTTAATTCCATTTCTAGTAAACCTTTTGATGTGGGTAAAATCAGTGACGGTTTGAGTATATTACCCCGTAGCTCACTATTTTCTTCCATTTCTCAAGGAACAGACTGGAGAAATTAGGATTTTTTTGTATGGAAACCATACCTGTTAGAGCTCCTGTTTCTGTTTGCAGGATTTGTGCGTGTTGTATAATTTGAGGAGTCATTTCCTGTTATGTTGACACAGAATGATAGAATCAGAATGGTTTGGGTTGGAAGAGACGTTCAAACATCATTGAGCCAGCCCATGGGACAGAGATACCTTTCAACTAGATCAGGTTGTTCAAAGCTCTGTCCAACCTGGCCTTGAACACTTCCAGTGATGGACCATCCACAACTTTTCTGGGCAACCTGTTCCAGTGTCTCACCACACTCATAAAAAGTTTCCTCCTTATGTCAAATCTAAATCTACCCTCTTTCAGTTTAAAACCATTGTCCCTTGTCCAGTCACTACAGGCCCTGGTAAAATATCTCTCTCCCTCTTTCTTATAAGCCCCCTGTATATATTGAAAGGCTGCAATAAGGTCTCCCTGGAGCCATTTCTTCTTCGGGCTGAACAGCCCCAACTCCCTCAGCCTTTATTCATATGAGAGGTGCTCCAGCCCTCTGGCCATTCTTGTAGCACTCCTGCAGAGGAGGATCCACTCTAACAGGTCCATGCCTTTCTTGTACTGGGGACCCCAGAGCTGGATGCAGTACTCCACATGGGGTCTCACAAGAGTGGAGCAGACGGCAAGAATCTCCTCCATCGACCTGCTGGCCACGCTTCTTTTTATGCAGCCTATGAAACAGTTGGCTTTCTGGGCTGTAAGTATACGTTGCAGGCTCATGTGCAATTTTTCATCCACCAGTATCCCCAAGCCCCCCTCTGCAGGGCTACTCTCAATCCATTCATCCCCCAGTCTGTATTGATATTGGGGATTGCCCCGACCCAGGCGCAGGACCTTGCACTTGGCCTTATTGAAGTTGATGAGGTTTGCACAGGCCCACTCGTCCAGCCTGTCCAAATTCCTCTGGATGGCATCCCTTAAACATACTGACTGCATCACTCAGCTTAGTGTCATCTGCAAATTTGCTGGGGGTGTACTTGAATCCCACTGTTTATGTCATTGATGAAGATTTTAAAATGATCCTAGTATGGACCTTTGATAGGCACCACCGGTTACTGGTTACTAGGACACTGAGCCATTGACTGTAACTCTTTGGATGAGGCCATCCAGCCAATTTCTTCTCCACCTAACAGTCCATTTATCAAACCCACTTCTTCTTTAGTGGCAAGAATGTCATAAGGGCCTGCATCAAAGGCCTTACAGAAGTCTAGGTGGGCTCTTCTTTGTCCACTGATGCAGTCATTCCATCATAGAAGGCCACTAGATTAGTTAGGCATAATTTGCCCTTGGTGGCCGTGTTGGCTGTCTCTAATCATCTCCCTTTCTTCCACATGCTTTGACATGTCTTCCAGGCAGATTTGTTCTATGATCTTACCAGGCACAGAGGTGAGGCTGACTGGTCTGTAAACACACCCAGTACAACTTTTTCTGTCTAAATAGAAGTGAGAAGCAGCACTAGTGGCATTGTCTATAGTGAGTTCTCTACGTCCAGGTCTGTATATTTTTTCCTGAACTTTAAAAATCTCAAAACTGAAATATGCCATGCTACTTTCAACTTTAGTTCCAATTTGGCATCGAGCAGCCTTGGCCACAGGGATGTGCCCCATGAAAACTACCCCATCTTTCCCCAGCGTACACACAGATTGCATACAGATATACCTGCACAGTACCTTTTCTTTTACAGTATTTCAAGATGCCTGATCTTGGCCACTGATCTAGGAAATAAATGAGCAACAGCAGGCGTACCCTCCCAAGGCTGAAGAATGCACTGATCTATGAACTGAAGATGAGAGCTGTTTCACAAATGTTGCCATTGAGACCCAGGCTGTATAGGGGAGAAAGTCCACTGCTTTGATTACAGAGAGAATAAAAACTACCAAAGAGAAAGAAAAACGGTAGACTGATAAGATTAGACTAGAATGAGGAAAGAGTTTAGGAAAGGATAAAGAGGAGGACAGGGCCTTTGGGCTAGGAGTGCTGCCTAGCACCAGTTGAACAAGATTATTTAGAAAGGTGGTTAATGTATATGAACCATATTGAACTCGCAGCGCACTGTCCTTGGTGTTTCTCAAAAATTCTTTTTTTTTTTTTTATTAAGCTGACCCCTCTGCTCCTCCCTTCAGAGGATGCAAAGGAAAATAAACAACCCCCATTTCAACACGGACAGTGTGAAATTTTGCAAAAGTCATGTTGGAAACTAGCATGTCAAAAGCATGAAAGGTCCTCTGCTGCGCTGTTGAAGAGCCACAATTACTTCTAGCATAGCACCCAAGCCCCCAGCCTTGGCACAACCCATCCCTGCAGCCGCTCCATGCTTCCCCATGCAGTCACTTGCAGTGGCATAAGGCACCCGGGTACCTCGGCAGGGGTCTGTCGATGTGGCGCAAGTCAGGGCAAAGCCTTAGGTCAAGGCAGAGGGTGCATCTCTGTCAGTGCCTCATCCTCTCTCCTTGCCAAGCTTAAGCTGAGCACACATATCACTGAAACTGGACATTTTTCCTCACGGTTAAAGCCTCGGTAAGCTCCCACAGACAGGCGCCTGGAAACCAGACACAGACTTGATTTGTAGCTGTCAGTTTATACCAGCTGTGGCTCCAGACCTGTATATTCCACAATATGATTAGTCTTTTTTTTTCTGATTTTCTTACTCTTTAACATTTTAGAACTAGCATTTCAAGAATGCAAATTAAGTTCATCAACCTAATCTAGCTGTTTATTTTATGTATGCTGATACAATTTTCTTCCATTTAAGAAAAACAAGTGGGGATGGGTGGACAGTGCTTGTTCGTGGGTATTTTATTTAAGTTCCTGGTTTGTTTAATTATCTTGGCTTAGAGGCTCACAAAGAAATGGAGTTTTCTTCACATGGGAATAGGCAGCATTAGCTGAAACTCAGAACTGCTCCTTTGTTTTAAAGCCATTTTTCCCTCTCCTGAGTGATTTGCAAGCATTTTATTAAAAAAGCCATCACTGAACAGTGACTGGAATAAGTAAGAAGGTTTTCTTGTTCACAAAGGTATTCCATTTCCAGATAGGAGTACAAGGGGGCTTCCAGAAGAATCTGACCCAATATTTATATAACATACATATATAGCCCATGTCACTCAGCACTTGCATTGGCTGCTCCACCTTTCCATTTCTTTCCAGTTTCTGAGCTGTAATAGAAAGTGTTGTTTAGCTGTAGGAATGAGACCATCTATTCACAAATGGCTTTTCACTAAGAACACGTTTAACTGTAACGGTCACATTCCCCAAATATTTCTGGGAGTCTAAAACCAGACTTCCAAACCAGAGCAGCCCAGGAGCTAGGTGTGATGTGGTGAAGGAAAATTTGTCCAGTCCCAGTGCAACTGCTGAGCTGACTGAATGGCATGCACAGTTTACACCTGTAAACACAGAGTGGGTAACAGGAATGGCTCGGTAAACATGTCCTAGTTAATCCCTCCGTGGTATAAAAGACTGCACTTCAACTAAAACGGTTTGGATATTTTTAAACATTTAGCAATCTTTTCCCTACCCTCTACCACAAGCATTCCTATGGCCTGCAAAAAATGCATTTGTGGTTAATTTCTTATCCAGTGGGTTACATTCTATTCAGATTAATGTCTGCAATGCATTTTGACTGCCTGAATGAACTAATATGTTCCTGAAGTCAGATAGTGGACTGCTAGAAGTCTACGACGATATGTATGGTACTGGTTTACTATCCTCATGACACCAAGTAGAAGGG
The DNA here is from genome assembly GCF_028500815.1 of Rissa tridactyla. Classification (NCBI taxonomy): domain Eukaryota; kingdom Metazoa; phylum Chordata; class Aves; order Charadriiformes; family Laridae; genus Rissa; species Rissa tridactyla. The sequence continues at coordinate 7,780,562 of NC_071497.1, forward strand.
CTGCTTGAAAAATCCTTGGTGCCAACAGCCCAGTAAGTAGCCATATGAGTCAACACCTTGAATTCAAGCGACATCTTCACAGTACTAAGGACTTATTTAAGTTGAAGGAGAGTGAAATGTGCCAATAGTGCCCCGGTACTACTGGTAATGCACTTTCTTACGGGTGCCATGCTCCTTTCAGGCACCCAGGCAACAGCTCAGTATTACCAGGGCTCAAATGAACACTACTTAGTTCTTATCCGATGTCTCTCATGAGCGACTGTGAAATCATCTTGCACTGTGTGTGCAGATTGAAAAATCTCCATCAGTAAACAGTTCCTTAGTAAATGACTCACAACTCCGTCATAGCTGCCCTTTTTCCTTATTTTGAGCCCTCTGTACATACTGGTGATCCTTTCGGTTGTATTCCGATGTCACAGTGAATCAACTGAATATGTTGACACTTTTGCAGCCCAGATCATCTCCTGAAATGCAGCAATGCAGTGTTTTGCTTGAAGAACAGGAAATTAGCATTCAGATACTGCCTTAAGACAGCCTGGACTGGTTCTTCCTGGACAGTGTAGTAGGAGTTTAAACCAGGGAATGCATACCTTGGGCTGTGCTGGGGAGGGGCGCTTTGATGAACACCCCTTTTTTCATTCATTATCCCCCCCCGACCCCCCCCTGGCCCCAAATAAGTCCTCGTCTTTAAGTCTATAGTAAAAACGTTGACAGGACCAGCCCCAAACCCCAGTGGATCTTACACAGATCCTTGTGCTTACACTTCAGCGCTGGAAAAAGGCAAGACTTCAACTACAATTCCCTGCCTGCACAGCAGTAATTGACCTTTTATCAGTAGGACTCCTGGCACAGCTTTTAGGACCAGGTAAGCAACGATGGTAAACTCATGTTGGAAGGTGACTCCAGGTCCCACTTTGCTTCTGCATCCCTGACCCTTCCCATGGTATTGGCTTGCCCTTTTTTCCGTGGTCTGGAGCACGCAGAAACCGAAATACAGGCAGAGGGAGAAGAGGGGACTGAGGCTGGCCCCTGCGTGCAGCTATTCACACCATGAGGATCTATGAACTGTGAGCATCACTGCCAGAAACAACACAGAAAGAGTCAGCACCTGCCATTCAAAAATGGTGCTCCAAGTCTGTACAGTGTAGAACTTGTTTTTATCATATTTTTTCCCCATTTACTGGGACTGAGTATTCATTATAGAGGGACTGGAGGGGGAAAGGGTAGATCTTCATCTGAACTTACCCCTCCAGCACATCTGTAACTCTTCACGTCTTCCAGTCAGTAAGATGTCTTTGAACCATGGTCTGGATCTGAACAGTTAAGTCACCCTAAATTAAATTTATTAAGTTAAGATTAATTTTATAACCAAACTGGTTGAAAGACAAATTTATATGACACAGTTCTGGCTAAAATGATGGCAAATGTCAATGTTGTCTTAACAAAAATCTTAACTATTTCACAGGGGCTTCTTATTCATCTGTTTTCATCTTGAGACAATCTGAGTGCATGCAGTGGAATTAGTTACCTTGCAATAGGAAAGATCATACCCATGAATACTAATCCTCAGCCTTTATTAAACTAAAGCTAAGGGCGGGAGGGACAGGGAGAGCACAGGGAGGAGGAAGAGAAGAGCAGCACGTGACAATGCAAGCCACAATTTGACATATATTTGCACAACCAGGAGGAACAAAGCTGTAAGAAGTACCTTTCCTCTGTGCTCTCCTCAGGTGAAATAAGGGCAGTTCGGCACCACACGTGCGTGCACTTGTGAGAGACTTTATTCATGGGTAGGTGCCCAGATTTGAATGGCACTGCTCCGCGGACTGTAATATGCAGAAGCAGCTGCATGACTGGCATCTTTGCCTGTGTCTTCACCATAACCTTTTTCTATTCCTATTACATTAAAGTCTCTTAACTGATTATGCAGGATCTCAGCCTGCTATATGATCCTGTTACCTTCAGGCATAATTGCAAATGAGACAAGAAATCTCAGCTGTATTGCTCCTTATAATGGCATTCATTCTTTGTCGGACGTTAATTATTCCTTGCAGCTGACAATGAAACACAAAGACCAAAGAGTTAATTTTCAGTATAACAAAAAGTCAGCACATGCTAATATGTTCCATGTTACTTTGCTTATTTGCCTAGAAAAGCGCAATTTTGTTTTGCTCTGTGAATACTTAAAAGCCAGGCACTAAATGAAAGGTGAGAACAGAAGACACAAAGACAAGCATCAGATTTTTTTTGCAAACCAAAGAGGACTTGCCGCAAGCTGTGCTCAGAGAAAGCAGTTACTGAGCAAAAACTTTCTAGGTTTTCTTTCCACGGCCCTGCAGCTTTGATGGTGCCTTTCCCCCTGTGGCACAGCCCTGTCACTGCCACCATGGCATGTAGCACAGCACGTGTTAGTTTGCGACTGACCTGATACCCAGCAGGGGGGATGGAGACACGCTCAGGAAGCCCGTCCTATCCCTCCCCAATAGCTGTGGTAGAGGGAAGAGGGAAACCTGCCCTGGAGGACTCCCTCTTCCTTGCGGAGGGCTGCAGGTGGAGCACCCTCCTGACACTGGGGAGACCCAGAGGAAAACCATCAGGACTTACTGTAAAATAAGTCTCCTGGTGTCAGTGAAGCTGTGAGCAGGATCCAGCCCATCAGATGAGGAAGAAGGACACATGAGCTGTTCCTCCAGTGCACTGTGGCATCTGCCTTGCTCTCATATGCATATAGGAGTGAAGAGTGCAATTCATCATCTAAAAGTCATCTGATTCTGCAATATAGCTGAATGAGTATTTTGCATAGGTGTTCATTATGCTTGGACTTCACCACCAAACTCAAAGACAACAATATTCAGCCTTTCCCTACTTGTACATTATTTAGCTGAGGATATTTGCCAGACCTAGAAGTCCCTCAAAGACATAAAGTTCTTTTCCACCGTTCTCTGCAGTGGCTTCAGCTCTGTGTTCATGTGTTGATATAGTGGTTTGTTTTGTCCTGGGGTATTTTTTCTGCTCAAAATACATTAACTTGCATAGGACTTGCGTGCTGTCTCATATTCAGTATGTACTGAAGTGCTTTAATATACTGTGGTCCCTAAAAAGTGTTTGTTGATATTGATCCAAGTAAGTGGGATATGAGGAAGTGAAATTACTAGGTATCACCATAACCATTTTTTTTTTTCTAAGAATATTGCCTAGAACCGATGCATCATTCAAACGTATTAATCAGAAATTAAATGTGGATCTAATTCAGATCTTCCATTTACTTTCAGTGCTGCAGTTTTAAATTCATAAAGTCTAACATTTGCTAGTCAAATATTATGCAGACAGCTGACACTATTTATTCAGAAGATGACTCTTACAGTTTTGTGGAATGCCATATGGTTTTTGAGGATAAGGCTTAGTCAGTCCCTCTTATTGAAGCCATTCCTTTTCTTCCATCCTTCTGCAGCCATATTTTGAGAGAGAGGGAAAATTAATGTGATAAATGCAGCAAACAATTAGCATCAGGGGAGAGGTTATGCCTTATCCTCGCAGCCTGAAGGATGGCAATGAATGTTGAACACCTTAGCCTTTTTGTAGTTCAAGTCTCTAATCAAGGCAGTATTTTGTTCTTTATAAGATATGTGAAATACGTCTCATAAAATTATACTCATTATTTGAAAAAAATAAAAGAAACAGCCTATACATGACCACAAGCACTCAAAAGCTAGAGACTTCTCACGCTTAGTTTCTATCGGTGTAAATTCTGCATCATTAACAGTGGGAAACTTAGGGGAAAAATACAGCTTTTTTAAATTCAGATTATTATTTCCCCCTTCGAATCATAATTCTTAACTGCATACATTTTCAGAGGTGTCTGAGTCTGGATATTTCACCTAAAAGTACTGGAGCTTCCTTTGGAGAAAGTATTTGAAATAATGGGACGGCGATACAAATGTGATTAATTTTTTTCTGCAAGATGCCTCCGTGAATTCCTCATTCTGTGGAAATTATGTCATTGCCCGAGCAATGAACAAGCAATGAACGAGCAATCCTGTGTAAATTTATTCCCCTGGCTTCTTACCATAGGAAGGAAGGTGGGAGTCCCATCTGACCAGGTCAATATTCAGCCGCTTGGATCCATACTGTTGTCTATTCGGTAACTGTGGTTCGAACTGGTGTCTCAGCTGGAAGCATGTCGCCAGCTCACAGCTTTCTTCAGTGTAACAATGAAAGTTTCTCGTGTGCTACAGTCACCCATTGTACTTCTGCTTGAGCTTGAATTAACTATAGCAGCTTAAAACGATATGATGCGCTCTTTTAGGAAGTCATCATAGAGACCACCTATCCTGCTTTTGCAGGGAGTGGAGGTTTCCCATCTCAAGTCATTAGCGCTGTTCTCCTTAATGTCCTCTGAGACATAACAAACAGAAGTAACCAGGGGCTTACATTAAAGGACATGTAATTCCCTTGTAAAAAAGAACATACAGTTTAAAAAATAGCTAGTATACTATTGTTAAAAAAATAGTCAATGTATTGGGTTTATGTGTCCTTGGCTTCTTAATTTTGACACAAGGGAAATCTCACAAGATTAATGCATCTAATCTAGGTTTCAACATGAACCCTTTTCCACTAGTTTCAAATATGTTTTAATACAACCAAGTGCTATCCCATTTCACTAAACTCAAGCTCTGCCTAAATAATAAAGGAGTGTATATTTTACGGCTTTATTTTTTACTATTTACCTTCTTTTCACAATTTATTGTTCTGGACGCACAAGGAACAAACCTCCTCAGAAGAGAAGCTTAACCCAGAAACTGTCAGCATGTATTAATCTTCATTATTTCAAACCTTATACACTTTTTTTTTTAAGAAATATTGAAACATTCCCACATGGCTGGCTGAAAACATTTCCTTTCAAAGTGTAGAAAATGTCTAGCATCATTTGCTTAACGTCTTCATGCACACTCGCACTTTCACAAATCCACGCATGAACTCAGGGGGAGGCAGGGCTAGAAATTCATCTGTTATAAAATGAACTATTTGCAAAGGCTGTGGGACTCTCAAACAAACAGGGACTTATTAAGCAAACAAAACTGTAGGCTGGTCATTAGGAAAATGTTCTCAGCACCGAGACTGATTAGGCCGTGTGGGCATGACAAGTCCCAGGTATGGAGATTGGTGCGTATAACCAAAAGCGAAGTCTTTATCAGCCATGGTACCAATCTACTGGTTGGGTTTTGGGGAGAACACAAACGCCACTCCATGAGGAAGACAAAAACTCAACCCACAAGGGGCAGGCAGCTCTGTTGCTCAGACGTGCAGAAGCCTCCGACTCCTTTAGGTAAGAAAAGCACCACATTATCCGCCCTGCATCAGCAAACCCCTTTGGTGTTTAATTTACATAGCAGGTGTAATTATTGACGAAAGGCAGTTAAGCGGTTTTACTTCAGAAGGTTTAATTCAAGGTAAATCTAACTACATCCCAGGTGACTGCTGCTTCAGCCTGCCGAGTACACAAACCGGAGAGTGTGTTTCGTTTTCCCAAGGCGCGCCGCACCTCCAGGCTCTCTGGAGCACAAGGCAGGCCGACATTATGCTTAGCTTGGACTGCTAGTAATTAGAGCAACCCGGGATTTTTCAGAACTACTACATCTTAAGAAACAGAGCTTTACCTCCGTTGACCTTCTCCGCAGCTGCCAGACTGAACAAGCACTATGGGACTAAAGGCATAAATTAACTTAGTGACTCCTTCAAAACAGTATTGATTCAGGAAGTGCAATAATGGACAACTGCTTCCTCAAAACCTGCACTCAGTTCAAGTCCCTGAACAAATGTATAGGGGACCATTAATTCAGTGGCTTTTATACCATGATTTAACTAATATAACAGAGACTTTAGCCAAGCCATTTCAAATACGTGCAATCTAGCATGAAAAGAAGCATTTTAAAAAAGGATGGAGAGTTGCAGTTCATGTTACTGAGACATTTCTTCTTCCCTTGTTCTTTTCTAAGCAGGCAGAAGTATATACTTTAATTCTAAAAAAAGTTTAGTACAAAAGCAAACTTCATCAAGGAAAGGGGTGAGTATGTTGCAAAGTCAGAAGGACAATCCAAACATATACCAATTTATTGAATATCGCAGTTGTCCAAAAGATCTGCAGATTCTAAATTTGAGAAGAGTTTGATCTGATAGACACATGTGTCACCTTTGATGGACAACCATTGAAACTGTTTTTAAAATAGTATTAAGCCCACAAAGGTTTAAATATCTACTCTGAACAATTCACCTGTTTTAAACAATGTATTTCCATCTGCAGGCTTTCCCTAATTATCAGAAGTTTTTGAAACATATAGCTTCAATGCAGTTAACTTCATACACACTGTATTGTCCAAATGTAATTATCTACAAATGGTGAGACTATAAATCTTGTTTAAACAGGCTACATAAAAACACAGCAGCTCAAGGTTAGTCCCTGCAAAACAAGTATGTTTGTTCTTTACAAGACCTTCCTTCAAAAATACCCATATTAACATCTAGATTTGTCACCTCTGCCTTTTCGCACGCCTTGGGTTAGCAGAGAGTCTTCAAAACAGCAGGCTCTGGGAGGCAAATTGTCGGGCTGCTGACAACACTGTCACACTGAACTCGGCAACAAACCGCCCCCAAAGTACAATGGGCTTCTCCAGCGCGGGCAAAAAGAGTGACCTTCATGCATAATGCAGCGCCCTGACGCACATCTACTGGCCACGGGGGCTGCAACTTTCCAGTTATGTGTGTGGAGTTCTCAAAATACCTGTAGGTAGCTGTGGGAACTTCCGCCAGCTCAAGAGACAGAAGGTACTATTATCGAGTTACTGTGAAAGCTGCGGGAGACTGGGGCTGGCGTCCACCTGTCCATACCCCACAGTGGCACCGCGGAGGCGCCAGCACTAGGTTAGTGAAAACGGAGCTTCTTACAGTGTTTTAAAAGTGTTGGTCTCAATAGTGACTTAACTTGGATGGGTTTTACACCAGGCTTCAATTGCATTACTCTGACTTTATGCTGATAGGACCCAGGAAACGTTCTGATACTTGACTTTTCTTGACAACAACATCGAGATCGAACGCACCTGTGTGGGTAGCAGAGGGAAGAATAGAGGTGGGGTTTTGTTTGTTTGCATTTGTTTTAGTGAAATTGCATTTCTGATCTGGAAAATTGATTAATTCTGCTTGATCCTTCACAAGTAATTCTGAGGATAAATATGTTTATCCTGAAACATTCATGGTACTAAGGTTCACTCCTCTTTATGCTCTCCAGTTTCTAAAGACAATGAGCTCAGAGGACATACTACGCACAATTTACTCTTTGGCAAAGGAATAATGTAGCACCACTTGAAAGAGACTACTAGAACAAATGTAATTCAAGAGATCGTTTCAATTGTCAGTATGTTCTCCTTTCATATGAATATATTAGGGTTTTTAAATCTATTTGGGAGGTAAGTATGCAATTTAGAACTATAAGCAACTAGAGGCAGAGAAAAATAAAAATAAAGGGGATAAGGGGAATGCTGGAATTTGAATATAGTAGGATTTTGAACAATAGTAGTGATTGGATTCACTTGGATCCAAGGTTTTGCCACTAAAATTATAGTAGGCATAATCAGGGAGCCTATGACATGGTGGTAAAAGATGTGGCTCTCCAGCTCATTCATTTCCTAAGTTTACATGTCATGCACATCTTTACAATCTTTTTCACACGTTTTTTATTTTCCATGACCAAAAGAAGCATCTTTCTTTCAGTATTCTTTCCTGCATGCTGGACAAGATACAAAAAAATGCCAGCGTGTATTCAGCCTAAGCAATGAAAAGAGGAAGGGCCCTGCGGGCACAAATCAGTTGCAATCACAAACCGTATTTACTTCGATTTGGTACAAGGCTTTTAATAAGCTATTTTATGGAGAATACTTTTGTTTTTCACAAAGATTTAATATCAAAAAAAAGGAAGACCACTTCCGTCTTGAGACACAGCTCCTAATTGCATGCAAAGCACCACTCCACTGTCGGCACATTGTTTTCTTACATTTGTATTTAAACACTGTATTTGAAGTGGTTACCCTTAAAATCTGAACTATGGACACTCTGAGACCGTAACTCCCTTGTGGGATGAGTAGTGGCACTACCGTCCTCCCCCGGGCAGCAGGATTGCCCGAGTTGGTTCTGTAGGGCTTGCTTTTGGTAACCTCCAACTCCGATGGCACAGATACCAGTGAAGCCGCAATTCCCAGGTGCAGACAGCCGCGCTGGCCTTGTGTGCTCCAGCAACAGGATTGTTTGCCTCCCTGCCCCTTTATTCAGGTTTGCCGGTGGGAGGCATCCAGTCATCCCACGCTGCGTTGCGCTTGAGCACAAGCGAGGGTCCTAGGGGCAGCTGCAGTGTACTGTCATCCCGAGCGGAAAATGAGACTTCATAAAGGGTCAGTAAATTCACTTATAAAAACTTCAGCCCCAACCACCCCAGCTGGGCTTCCTGTCTACTACAGATGAGTGACAGGAAAATATTAGCTGACAGTAAGAGGCGGCTGGGAAGGATTAGCAGGATGGCTTCTGTTTTCTGCTGGAACTCATCATAACACATGGCATCACTTTTTTCAGTTACGGAGGAGGACTGAAAGATCTCGTGGGTGTTTGCTTACAGGTGTACTGCCTAGGTGAAACCTTGTGATGTACCGGGCTATTGAACTTCTGCAAACCTACTGCAATGCTTGAGTGCATCAATAACAATGCTGTAAAATCTGTATACTTTTCTCCGAAACCCTTTTCATCTTAGTCCTGATGAAAGGTGAATCAAAAATCTAGACATTTTAACAGCCATCATGCATGTTAGCGAATGTGGGCATTACAAAAATACCACAGAGGACCAGGAGGTACATCTCACCCGGTGCAGGCACAGGACCCGTTTGGGAGCTCGACCTCCCAACACGCTCCTGTGCAATGGAAGGCCCAAAAAATAGGGAAGTTCTACAAATAGCATTAGGCCCCTGCTGCTGCCAACAGTGAAGCATCTCCCTCGCCGCTTCCCCAGCTGCTTAAAACTATTTTCCACTGCACACTTCATCAGCAGCTTCTGTAGCAGGTCAGCACAGAATCTGGTGTAAAGGTCCTGCATTATCCTGTTGCAGCATGAAAATGAAAAGGCTGCTGGCCATGATTATTTTCTACAACTTGAATATGTGGGTGAAAGAAATCTAAGAAACAGTGCTGACAGCTCCTCAGATGATGAGAAATAACCGTACTTCAGTAAAATTATTCTTGGGTGTGCAGATCCCTTTCTAATTACTCGCAATGAGGGCAGAAGAAAAACTTAGATTAAGAAAACTGGTTACATAAGAAATTTGAGATGAAAAGAGAAGTGAACATTGAATCAAAAGGGTAATGATCCCCAAGCAGCACAATGACTGCTGCTCTGCAGTGTGGGTAGAGTAGGTTTTGATGTCAATCATGCAACACTAGAAATGATTCACCATCTTTTTTTGTAATTCCTTCTTTAATTAGTAGGACTAAAAGTAAGTATCACACACGCATGTAAATCACCTGTCTATCCATCTGTCTGAATATCCACGTAGTTCAAACCTCTTCTTCCTTTGTTATTATGCACAGCTGTCCCTAAGGGTACCATTGAAGCAGAACATTGCTGAGTAAATCGATATATTTTAAGGATGAGCTTTCATGCAAGTGACGCTAATTATCACGAAATAACGAAACTCTACCTTCAAACCACCTGACCACATACACTGTACTGTTTTATGTTCAGCCATCCTTTGAGTATTTCTGCTGGTTCCAGGGGGTGGGTTGGTTTTTTCATCACTGTTCTCACCAGCTAAAATTAAACTGACTCAGTCTGAGAGGAATTAGAAAACCTGCAGTAATGGATAGTCAGACCTTTCAGCCAGAAGCACTTATAGGGACGTTTTAAAACTCTCAAAAATTGTCACTTTCCAACTATGGCAGATTCTTCTTGTTTTACTCATGAAGGAAACCAGCAAAGTGTACCTGTTTTGTTTTCGCGTGTAATCCCACGAGATTAAAATTTTGTTAGAAGCAGATGCTTATTTTTAGCTTTATTGTCAGAGACAAAGACAAGACTTCAATATTAGAAAGGAGAGGGTAGTCTTCACTGATGGCACTCTGCTAATTGCTGTCAAAATCCTGTTCTTGACAGACAGAAGTATCTTCAGAAGGAAAATAAATGTGAAGCTCGTTCTGTTGGTAAATTGCTGCTAAACCCAATGGTTTATCTTCTTTGGACTGTACCCTCCATCTACTGGAAGGGCTTTGCAACACTCTTTATCACAGCAACATTTGCTGTATGAAGATAGCAAAACAAAAATTGCGTAGAAGCTTGCAAGGGAACACAGTGCATGGTTTTGTGAAGTTTTGTGAACCCTTAGTGGTGTGGGACAGTAGATAAACATCCTACATTGCCAGAAGCAGGAGAGGAGAGAAGAAGTGCAAGAGCAGCTGCAGCTTTGAACCTTTTCCCCAGGCAAAGCCAAACCATGGCACTACGTCCAACTCCTACATTAGAAAATGTCCCTTCTTCTGTGTATGAGTCTCATAGCTTTGACGAAGGCTGAGAAGCAAACAATTGCCCTATGAGCACCTTGCCTGTCTATAGTCCCTTCACAGTTAATCACACAAAGACATGGCTCAGCAGCCACTGCCTTTGCAAACCTCACCCCGCTTCCTATCCACTATGAGCAGGAAGATTACGCAGCCATCCATGTGCAAAGACACAGGACAAGAAATGGTGGAAGACAAGAGTTTGCAGAATGCCTGCGCAAGAAGAACAGTACAGACCTTGTTATTGTCTCATTTTACAGATCACTAACATGATGTGGTAACGTGACAGAAGTTTGTGGGCCCAATCCATTTCAGCGAGTCACGGCAATGGTGACTGCTATGCTAGAAAAACGTTCTCCTGGTGTAAATAATCTTCTTAGAGTTGCAAAGTAACACAAAACCCAAAGAGATCTTGATGGGTCTCGGAACCAGCCAGTGAAATACCCAGCAGCGAGTAAGCTATCCATGCAATGTATGGTATCTCTCACTACCCTCTTTCTGACAGCAATGCCCATCTGTCCCTTCATGTCTTTCCACAAACGTCTCTATCTCCTTTCCCTAATGCTGAGAAGGAATCAGCACATAGCTTTCTGTCTTGAGAACATTTACAGTTTTAGACACAAGGGAGATCGCTACCGCTGAAATTGGGCACTTGAGGGGAAAAGCAGAGAAAAAAGGACAGCCACCATTGCATCCCAAACATAATGTGTGCATGTGTGTGGGCACATGAATGGAGGTTTAGGATTTCAAACGGCCTCTGCATTCAGTATTTTGGCGATATGAGCCATGCAGATGGCTTCACAGCTACAGCCTTCCCCAATGCCATCTCACCAACCTGCAGAGGAAACACGTACCCCGCCTGCCTGATGACTTCTGACATGCCTGTCACTTATTCACCCTCCCTTAGCTTTATTTGTTGACAGATAACTTGTTGTCTTTCGTAATTATATTCACCAACGGGATGGGAAGAAGAATGGAATAAGCTTTATTTTTCCTTAGAAAAGCTGATATTCCTAACATATTAGTATGTAAAATACATACCTGGCTTTGTGTGCATACTTCTCTGACTCACAGGCCTAGCCATAAACTGTTATTTTATGGGGTTTATGCCTGAGGGACTGACACCAAGTGTTAATTCAGCATCATTTATAAATCTAATAAAAATGTTTTCATATTTTTATTTCAGGCAATTAATTCAGTTATTATATGGTAGTGAAATTATTGTTAATACTTGTGATATCCCAACAGCAACCGTCCGACATCTTAGCACATTACTGTTTATCATGGCACTTTTTAATGATCTTTGGGTAATTGTCTCTTTATGTTTTTTCCAATTGACCTGAATTAATTTTTTCAGGTCAAATGTTATGAGCCGTTATACGAAATGCTTCACTAAAATCTTTACATACAATCATATTATACACTTCTATGCATTATTGAATTCTGCATTTGCTAATGCACAGATTTGCTTGCTCTTTCTTGCCCATTGTCCACCTGTGACTAATCTTCCACTTCCAGCTAGAGATTAAAAAAAACATTGTCCCTATAAATTTCAAAAATAGCAACAGAAGAATCAAATAAGTCAAGTGCAAGTAGGTCATTTCCTTTTCTTTAGGACTGAACACATGAAGTAATTTTCCTTTAATGTCATGTAGCTACCTCACAGTGCAACCACTTCGTTGTACTCTCCACCCCAGGCCTGCCCATACTGCAACTGCAGCCACAGTTACATCATATGCATTTTATTCCAGCAATAATGTGCAACAACAGCAGGGAAAGCCGCGCAGTATGATGCCCCATAGAAACCTGTATGTGCATGCCTACTGGTTCGCAACCCAGGCTGGAGTCCAGTTTGCTGTGTGCTCCCCGGGACCGTTACTGCAGTTTTTCCCCCCCGCACTCTGAAGCACACACTTATAGATGTTGCATTGCAGAGGAGTGTGTTAAGTTCCTTTATTTCCCACGTATCTTAAAAGCTGCAGCGTGTTACAGTTAGTTATGGTGCCCCTAAGCAGAATATTGCATAAGCCCTGCTAACTCTCCTATAAGTCACAAGTTACGTTGAATATGTCAGTGCTCATTGTCTGATCTTCAGCAAATATAACATGGTGCTGAGGAGATTTATATTACCTGAATGGCCAGTTACAAGTAGTGACCTTAGGTGATTTCTGTTTCCTACTGCACAGAGTGTTACATTGAAGGATGTTCATGCTCTTCATCCTCACAGGTAGCTGAAATTTATTTCTTGAAATACACTGGTGGGTGCAGAACTGTGCTACTCAAAAAAAAAGTTTTGCTTGACGGAGAAAATGCTGGGGGAGAAGACTCAGAGTACCATAACCATGTCTGGGGATGGGCTGCTTCTCTGCAGCAGGTTTTCACGGGGTCTGGCACAAACAGTTGTTAGATTTCATAATCAAATAAACTAGAGATGACCATAAAACTATTACTGCCTTCCTGAATGCTGAATAAGGTGATATATAACCTTTCAAAGGAAATAGTGACTGGCATCTTCATGACTCTAATGTTTTATATCTGGGCTGGCCAGGGCTCCGGGCAGTGCTCAGTAGGGAATAAATATGCTGCAAGAGAGAAATGAACTAAAGGTCACAACAGATATGCCTTATATTTTATGCCTGGTATTTTACACCTATAATTCTTTGGGGTTTTTCTCATTACTCAAGAGCTTGTTTTTATCTATATCTCTGAATAGAAACAAAAGAGAACTTCTTACAGTTTTTTTACTGACTTGTTTCTCTAAGCATTTCCAAAGAGTGTTTTACTGAATGTACTGAACACCAACACAATAGAAAGTGACCAATGTTTTCTAGATTGTCATATACAGTTTTGAGTTCCTCAGCTCCCTGGAGGTAATTCATCACTAATGGTGTCTTGCTGCGATGTGTCTGAAATTCATGTGAACTTATCACCAAGGTGATATTGCTGTACTGAAAACATTCTGAAAGATACTGCATAAATAAATTTTAAAAATTCCAAAGGGAATAAATGTATGTGACACACAGCTCAGGTGGCTAGAAGTTTAAAAGCTATTACTTTCCATCATTAGTAGTCCCCGGGGCTAGAGCATTCAGCTGTGAAGACTGCTTTGTACTTGCAGTGACACAAGGTCATCATAAAGAAATTATTTCCTGTGGTGCTTAGCTCCAGCATCTTTCCTCAAATGACTTCCATGGCTACAGGTAACCGTGTCCTTCTCACCAGAAAACAAATACAAAACAAACAAAATAATCAAGGCGCAAACTCATGTATTTTTTGCAGAACACTGAATGTCAAGGGTTTAAACTTCTCAAGAAGTACAGATTTCCGAATTTGCATTTTTCAAAAGCCTCTTGCAAATATTCAGTATAATGTATTTATCAGCACACATGAAATACTTCAGCAGATATAAAGAAATTGCCTATTATGTACCAATTTACTAGTTCATTTCACATTAGTCCATGATTTATATCACATATCTTCAACAGGACGACAGAATAAAAGGAGTAAATTGATGAGATTTAAGCTTTACAATGTTTTATGAAGTGGACCAAAACAATAGTAGTTAAAAGATGACTTTAAAAAAAATCTTCCAATCCCTATGCAAAGAAAATTGAAAGTTAAAAAGAAAGTATAATTGTAATCTTTCAATTTTAACTTGATTTTCCTCCAATTCTACTGTGCTCAGTGCTTATTCTCACAACAGCTAATAGTAAGATTAAAAGGACTGGAAAGTTGATATTATTATTGGCCATTGCTCAGGTAACTACACTGTGTTGTCAATTCAGAGTTTTACAGAATTTCAGCTTTTATTTTGTTTCTGACTACAGTAATTTTGAAAAGCAATGCTTTTGTTATCCTGGTGAATTCTAAAAGTGCACAGCTGTAAATCATAATCAAAATGCTGTTAATAATACCAGCCTGGAGTCTCCCAAGTGCAGAGATCATTATTGTGTTCAGTCAGCATGCAGGGCTCTAGCAATAATAATAAATGCTAATGAAGTACAATTTTACACAACTTCATGGGAATACTGGCAGGGGATGGAGCACCTGCAAGGACTGCGACCAATCTTGAAATCTTGAAAAATCAGAAACCTTTCAACAGTCATTCAAGTTGTTACGCTGACAAAGATTCCTTCTTTCTTTGAGAATAATTACTGCTTAGACACCTAGTGAGATGCTTGTGGGAAGAGCAGGAGAGGATTTAGAATCATAGAATGTGTTGGGTTGGAAGGGACCTTTAAAGGCCATCTAGTCCAACTCCCCTGCAGGGGACATCTTCAACTAGATCAGGTTGCTCAGAGCCTCATCAAGCCTGGTCTTGAATGTCTCCAGGGATGGAGCCTCCACCACCTCTCTGGGCAACCTGGGCCAGTGTCTCACCACCCTCATTGTAAAGAACTTCTTCCTAATGCCTAATCTAAACCTACCCTGCTCTGGTTTAAAACCGTTGCCCCTCGTCTTGTCGCTACATGCTCTTGCCAACAGTCCCTCCCCAGCTTAATTATAGGTACTGGAAGGCCGCTATAAGGACACACGGAGTGCTACCTGCTGGCAGCGATGCACAAGGTCCATGCAGAAGGACAGGGCAAGAGGAGCACAGGAAGTACAGGGAAATATACTGAGGGGGAAACTACAGGGCCACAGATTTTTCTGCCTCCTGTGGTTCTCTTTGAGATCCTTCTTGGTCTTGACCAGCCCCCTGTGACTTTCAATTCTTGACATGCCAGAGTTTTGCAATTAGCACAAGTATAACGCAATCATAAGCTTGTATATGTAAATGTGAGTAAGAAATGCTGTTCTTTTGAACCCACATTTTTCCTAGGTATTTTGTCCTTTGCAAACTTGCTTACCACAGAAAGTTGCCAGGGACACAATCCATTACACCTTATTCCACATTCTACCATTTTCTTATATGGTATTTTACCTCCTATACAGTCAGCAATTACACTACATCATGTTAAATCCTACTAAACGGCTAACACCAACTGTGGCAAAAAAAGCATAAAAAAAGGCCACTAGTGATACCTTAGAAACTATAAAATATATGTGTGTGTATGAAAAAATAAATGTATTGTGGAATATTTCTAACAGAATATTTCACTAAGGAACAACCATTTGTCTTACTGTACTTGGGTTCTGATAAAACACTAGAAAAAAGCCTACCTTTGCTAACAAGGAATTTTAAGTATTAATACATGTTTTATGCTGCTACCTTCCTTCTGCCCCAAACTCCCACATCATCAGTTTCTCTTTGGCTAGAAATGTAGCTTTCAGGCTGAAGGAATACAACATATAATTTTAAATGCCTGGGCCCAAACCAGTGGATACAGACTTAGTCCATTCTCCCTGAAAGTACTTTTTTTTTGAATAAGAAACACAAGATATAATTTTTTATAAGCAGTTGGAATAGCTAATGCCATATTCACAACGTACGTTCACTGAAACCAAATTTCAAGACTGACAAATGCCTTGGTCTTTTGGTGGTCAATTGCAAAGGAACAAATTTCACTCAACTCACGTGCACAGGAGAAGAATATCTGTCATTTTCAGATGCTCAGTAGAATACTTAAAATCCTTTAGGAAGAAAAAGTGCCCCTTACAAATACATTTAACTTGCTTTCCTCAAAGGAAGAATATGGAGGGAAAGCTCCCTTTTGCTTTTGTGTGGTCATTGAATAAAAACATATATAAATTGTCTTAAACAAACTACGATAGATAAAATTTGCAATAGCAATTTAGAGTTATTAACAAAGATGATTATTAGGACTTTATAACACCAAGCAGGGACTACTGATCTAAAAAGTTGCTTGAAGGCATAAATATTTTCCATTTTGCATCTAGTCACAGCAAAAAATGAATTTTAATTGCACATTAAAGGTTTTTTATAAAGGAAAACAAGAAAGAAAAAGAGTTGTTATGTTTTAACAGCCTAATTCCATTCTTCAATTGGAATAGAAAATGATAATTTTTCATTACTGGGCATTCTTCCCAAGTTCAGGAGAAACACTAGTAGCGCTGATAGGAAAGCAGTGTTGCTTTCAAGCCCATTGCTGCACTTACCTCAGCAGATCTGGGTGTTATAAGAATCTTCACAGGATGTGTATCTTACACAAAGGTACATCTTAGGGAAGCTGTAAGTCCAGTTTTGGGGTAAAGTTTGAATTAAATATAATTATGTTCCTCTAGGCGCAGAAGTAGCAGCTTCTACTTCCTGAGGCAATAATTAATATTAAATTAATGCATAATGAAAATTCATTTGTATTAATGAATGATATATCAAGCAGGCCCTAACATTACATTAAATCAGATTACATGAAACTTAAGAATATGACCTGTCCTTTATTTCTTTATAAAGGTCTGTGGGACTCAAGCCAAAAAGACGCAAACTATTCCCATTTGAGGAACAGGCATACTCATGCCTCCAAAAGGCTCCAAGGGGATTGTAACTGACCATTACATGCCAAAAAGAAAGGGATGACTGACACAGGGTAGAATCATGGGTAGAAACTGAAAGAATAATAGCGCAATTAATGCTAACCAACATTTTCTTCTAGCAAGTCGAGCTTGTAAAATCTGGTTTCTTATATGGAAAGTCAAGCTGATAAAGGTGTCTGGGCTGACATAATATCCTTTAACACCACTAAGGAACTTGCTGTATGACAATGTGCAATAGTGTGATAAATATCAAGTCCAGTATTACGGTAGTTTCGTGGATTAATGACAGAGCTCAGGAAACACTTTTAAAAAACAATCACTGTCTCATCCTGCAGTGTAAATGGAGTCCTGGAAGGACAAAATGTGGCTCAATGGAGGTGTGCGTACTGGCTCATTGGTAGCACTGTGATTACTCAGCAGGCGGTGAGTCCTGGTCTCCAGATGAAGCAGTGTGTGAATGGCTGTGTTCGTATGCCTTGTTGGGTATAGACCCTACTTTACAATCGCCTGTTTGTTACTCAGCTTTCCCTGGTCATAGAGTTAATCTGTTGACTCCAGATAGAAGCAGAGAGTCTAACTGACTGGTGGACGAGACCATGGAAAGAAGCGCACAGAAAGGCAACTTGATGTTATAAATCATTGAATCATAGAATGGTTTGAGTTGGAAGGGACTTTGAAGCTCATCGAGTTGCAATCCCCCTGCCATGGGCAGGGACACCTCCCACTAGACCAGGCTGCTCAAAGCCCCACCAGCCTGGCCTTGAACACTTCCAGGGACAGGGCACACACAGCTCCTCTGGGCAACCTGTTCCAATGTCTCACCACCTTCATAGTGAAAAATTTCTTCCTGGTATATAATCTAAATCTACCTTCTTCCATTTTGAAGCCATTACTCCTCATCTTGTCACTACATGCCCTTGTAAAAAGTCCCTCTCCAACTTTCTTGTAGGCCCCCTTCTGATACTGAAAGGACATTATAAGGTGTCCCAGGAGCCTTCTCTTCTCCAGATTGTATGCAACCAGCATCTTCAGCAATGCTCATGAAAGGCGGGGGGGAAAAAAAAAAAAAAAAGCAACACCGGTATCAAAACAAGCACCAGCAATTGTATGTGACAAATGATATATCAATGAATTTGGATCCCTGGTGGTTTTGCACAATGTGCATTATGTCTCATTCAAAGGCAAGAAACCACCTCCTACAACAAAGTGACTCTGCAGTAGACCTGCGGATTATATTACTGGCAGGGCACAGCTACAGCCCTTATTCTCAGAGCCCAGAGGGGCAAACACCAAACAGTTCCCAGCCTGATAAATAAGCAAGGAGAAAATTTGTACAAGAAGGAAGAAGTTTTTTCAGCTCTATGTGTGACTTTATGTTGAGATTAGGCTCACTGCAAAAAATGATGATTGGCAAAAATGATTGAAAAGTCTGGAAAAGATTCAGATAATTAGAATGTAACACAAAGTCTGGAAAACACACTTCAGGAGAACTTACTGCTAAACGAAGTTTACATGAGGGCTGACTTGATCACATTTTATATACAAAAAGTGAAAATGATACTTTTGAAAGTGAAGTACCCATAAGTCTACTGTAGAGGGATATCCTGGTGTTGAAAGAGGACAATAGACAAATACGAAAAAGGAGAAAGGGCTACTGATGAATTTATAGTATTTAATTACTGGAAAATATACAAATATTACCATTCGCTTACAAAGATACATATTTAGAATATTTCTGTGGACTTCCGAAATGCTAACTGGGGTGTAATTAAGTAATGTCCATAATTAAAAGGGTCCAAACTGCCTTTACCTCTGAAAAGAAATACGTGAGTCATGAAGGCAGGCCATTCAGCAAAGCAATACCACAATATGAACTGGAATAAGGATTTGAAATGTGTGTTTTGCTATGTGGTTTCTGAAAAGCAAACCTGAATTGTAAGCCCTTGGAAAGCTGTGGCTGGAAGACAAAGCTTTTCATAGCCTCAAATGAGTCAGAAGTTCCTCTGACCTTCATGAGACTTAATACTTGAAATATACAATATCATTTTAAAACTTGGACGTGGGACTCCTACTCACTCTTAAGGTATTCTGAAGTACTCTACTTAAACTCTACCTAAACTCTAAGTCTACTTCACAGTTACAACATACCAGTACATTTGACTCAGACAAAATTTGCCCTCTATGAATTCTGTATTAAAGTTGAGTCTAGCCTTAAGAATGGTTTTAGTTCAGCCAACCAAAAGAAATGTTCTTGGCTTGTAAATAACCACTTTTTATGAACTATAGCATGACATGACCAGACTGCGTCCCTGTCACATGTAGCAGTGCTTGAAGTACACAGTGTACGTTATTTAATTTTAGCTGCAATGTCTCATAGTTCACCTATTCACTTGATTTTCAAATGAAATTTTAGGTTCCTTTATTACAGGTGACTCTAGGTCTTATAAAAAAAAAAAAAGAAAAAAAGAAAAATAAACAAAGCAGGTAAAAAACTCAAATTCTCCTGCAGAGGAGACATTTGGGCTCTCCCTCCCACCCTCTTTCCAGCCCACAGCAGAGGGATGAGAGCTGGAGACAAGCGACAGATGAGGAAACCCCACACGCGGTGTCCGCAAAATGACAGCTCTAACCATATATTCACATTTTCGAAACCACTCGGTGTTCGCCTCACCCACGTTCCACTGAAGACAATAATAAAACTGACACTGATTTCAATGGGAGCAATCTGAGTCCTCAGTGCTTTCAAAAGCTTTCTTCTTGACTATATTGCTTTTCCCATTTTTTTAAATTACCACCCAGATATTTAAATGTGTCCTCCACAGGCTTTCCCCTCCCCCCACAAAAGTCAATAGAAAAGAGGTACGTAAAAATTTGCACTGCATTCTTCTAAAAAAGATTTTGTAGTGTTTACCTCAGTATGACATCTGGGGTTTTTAGGCTCAGCCAAAAAAAGAAAAGGCAAGAAAGTAGGAGCATTTTCTCTTACGACTATCAATTGTATGGAATAAATAAACTCTACAAAGACACCTTTTAAGCTACTGGAAAATAACCTTCATATACAACATCTTCCACAATACCATTCATTTAACTGAGATGTTTTGCTATATTTTATACAAATAAAATAAGGTGGGATATTTTTCTATATTTGTAATTAAACTTCATGCTCGCAACAGTCATGTAAGTAATCAGAAAAAAAAATGCAGGTAATTCTTTGAAGGGCAAAAATGCAACAATATTTTCCTTTATTACAGGGGACTGTATTTCTTACAAAAAACAAACAAACAAACAAACAAAACAAAACAATCCATACACAAAGCAGCTAAGAATACCTCCAAATTACTGGGGCTGAGACATTGTGTGGGTACCACTCTCCCCTCCAGTATGGTCAGTTAACTTTCTCAATACTATAATTTACAAGCCCCAGGAAAACCTAATTAGATGTGTTGAACCATCTGTACAGTCCATTTAAAAGCAGTTTGGACTCATGGGAGCAGTTAAGAAGTTAAAAATTAGGAACAAATAAATTGACACTTTTGTTTAGTTTGAAGTTCCAAAACAGACAAAGAAGCAATTTTTACTACTGGGTTATTTCACTAAATTTTTTTCTGCTGGGAACCAAGGCAATATCTTCAGCAAAAAAATCTTTAAATAATCTTGGGGGGTTTCTCTCAGTGAATGAGAGAAAAAATACACAATGTTTGTTGCTGAGCGCATGAAGTCCTATCAAGAATTTCTAGGAGTTGTGAATCTTCCTTGAAGTTTGTTGAAGATAAGCCATAAAACATAAAATCAATGAAAAATTGTTAAGTACATGACTTATATTGAATTCATTGGCTAACTAAAAGCTTCATTACATTACAGTGTACATGCGGGACCCCAGCTAAGACCAGGTGCACTTCAATGTTTTTATTATCTTAGGAGTATTTCGTTACAGGAAAAGATAATAGCACAGTGCACCTGAGGTTGGCCTTGATCTAATTACGCTGATTGGAGAGAGCTGAAAGTGCTTCAGAAAAGCAGTAAAACTGCTGCATCAGTGAAAGTGACTTTAGAACTCAGGTCTGATTGCCAATGCAGGCGACTTCGGGATCTGACTAATAGAAATATTTTCAGAAGTTACTTACTTAAGAAATCAGTTTTTTCAGTTGCCACTCTAATAATTGCTTTTCAATTTTGTAAAAAAATACCATGTTGTTATCAAAATGCTACCTGAATTTGAATATCCTCCCTGCTCTTCCAAGGCACCAAACAGTAATAGAATACAAGACACTTTAAGCTGTTTCACAACTTTAAGTGTCTGAAATATGCTGAGTTTAGGTCAACAACAAACTAATTTCCTAATGGTTGCAGACTATGTTTTAGAAAAACTACAGTTATCTCTGTATTTTACTTGGGAGACTGTTGTCTGCTATATTTTGAGGCATTCTCCCACCATCTCCAGGAAAATGCCTAGTCACACTGTGGGAATTCAAGCACATTCAGATCTCAGTTTTTCACTCCTTCGCTCTCCCAGAGTATGTTCAAGTTCTGACCTACTTGATGTCAAACCATTTATTTTATACCAGTACACATTTCTCTGTCTCTATCCCCTGTCTACTTCACAGTTTACACTACACTTCCAGCAGCAGTATCCCAACGATTCATCTGATGCAGGTAACCTTCTTATCAAGTAAATATGTCCTTGCAATTTTGCCCTTCATAGTTAAGAAGAAAATTTTATGGCCTAAAAAAAATGCACTTTGGTGCATGTGGTATTTTCTTCCAGAGGCTGCTGACTTGGAAAAACTCATTTGAAGACACATGTGCAGCACCACTCACCTGGAGGACTCCAGAAGCCAAAAGTCATTAAGATGACATTTTAAGAGAAAACGTTATTAAGGTATTTAATTGCTGCATTGTAGCAGAAACATCTTGCCAGTATGTACTCTCCCCAAAGCTTTCTTACATGCCAAAATCCTCAGCCACCCTCCTCAACTGTCAAAATCTCCAGCTTCTCATCTGAAACCTGCCTCAAATTATTTATTTATTCATTACTGATACAAACTTCTGCACCATCTCACTCTCATAACTGGAAGCAATACACAAAATGAACTGAGAATAGTCTAAAAATAAATGTATAAAATGAGTTAATAACAACAAATATGGACAAAACAAAATCATGCAGTAAGTAATGTAGTAATTGCGTAGTAGTGAAAATAAGCAGTCCATTTTCCTACTGAAATTCATGCTATGGAACTCAGATATCCAAATATCTTTCATGAGCTAGGCCTCCGTATACTCTCTGTGGTCCTAACCATGAGCTCTGGAGCATTTTTGAAGCTCAGGCAGCCTCAATTCAACTTCAGATTCAAACCATGTAATAATGACATGTAGTACCATCCATTGATACTTGTACACCAATTTCAAGTTTGCCACAGAGTAGTTAACATGCATTTTCCACTATTGTTTCACCTCTTCCCTTTCTCTTTCTGGACTCTTCTTCCCCCTCTTGTTCTCTTTTTGCCCAAAAATGAAGGTGGGGCGTGGGGGAGAGAAGGTGGAACTGTTCCATTTAATCATTGGCGTGTCAGGGGAAAAGAAGCAATGCCTTTTTGCTATGAAAAATATAGAGTTAGTCTTTGATTACTGACTGAAATCTCATAACTTTTGTGCCGTGAGGCATGAAACTCATCCTGTCAGAAGAATAGCACCTTCGGTGTACAGTCACTAAATATTTATTTCAGTGGCAATGTTCTGTAAAGCTTCGACTGCTTAGATTGAGTGCTACTCCCAGACCTTTTCCTTTTTATTGATTACATTAACACTTTTAACACTCTGCCTTCATAAATAGTCACCAGAGAGCATTCATTCAACACTCAGTGAAACACTTTTGCATTGAGTAGCATTATATTTGCACATGCATAAATCAGATGAACTGTCTTTATCCAGTTGGGGTCACACAGTGTTCAGCTCACACGCTTGATACCAGCCAGTCCCTTGAATGAACTCTCGAGGCAATAGATGGTTTTTCTGCCCTTCCTACAACTATTCTAAAAGCTTTCTAAGACCTGCTGAATCTCTTGTTCCAGGCCCACCAAAAACAAAAAGTAAAAGCAAGGATGTAGGGCAAACCTCCTGGGAAAAAAAACCTGCTCAACACGGCTGCTTGCCATTAAATGTGCCCATTTTAAAAGACAAGATAATTTTGTCAGAGGTAGATAAAATATTTTCAACATGATGCAATTTTATGGAGCCAAGTCATTTCACTGGCACATGAAGAAGGATCACAAAGTTTACGGAAGACGTGAAAGACATACCTCCCGAATCTGCCTTAGGATGTGAGTCCTCATGGTCAGATTTAGCATGGGTTGTGAGGAAAAACTCTGCATGAAACATAGCAAGGCCTTCAGCCTGCCTCTCCCATGTCTATGACCTGTGTTCTGACCTTCAAAGTAATTTTGATCAAATACCACCAAAAAAATGTACTTGTCCATCAAAAATGGACTTTTGACACAAGTGGGACCTGATTTGCTTTTTTAACAAAAGCATTGGCAAGAGGTTGCCTTGATAAAGTGGGGAAGTAAAATAAATTCTGGGACTTTTTGAAAGTTAGCATGAAGAAGGATTATTACCCTCCAGGCAATTCAGAATTTAACGTTGGCTGTGCCACATGAGGAAATGCGTGGTTCCGTGAAGAGGTAGGGACACAGGTTTCAGCCAAGGGCTTTTATTTAACTAATTCATCAGCAATTACTGAATGAGATCTGGTTTAATGCCTTATATGCAAAATTGCTCAACATGTTAAGTTGTCATGCCATATCGGTGTGGTTGCCTCAGATAACCTTTGGGTCCACAGGATGGCACTGTGCCACAGTAGATGCAATCGTCCTGAAGATGCTAGAATGAATATTGGAAAGTACGATATAGTCTCACCACAGCATTACAACCTCTGCTTATAATGAGAGTCATTCCCACATGTAGATACCAAAGAAGAGAATTGCTTCTTGAGTGATAATGCTTTCCCTTCCTTTCAGAGCAAGTACGTACGGTTGAATGCAATACCTTTTTGGCACCTTATATGATAGAAAATGTCATCGAATGTGATAGCTCACTTTTTATCCATTGTCCTTGGCTAGCAGTGTTTAAATCAAAGCAACAAGAATTTAATGTTGTGAGAGGAATATATATACAAAATAAAAACCGACACAAGGATGGGTGGTAGTTTGAAGCTCTGGAAAACAGTAAATGAGGTGACTTCCACAGCAGTCAGAACCTTTTGTTCTCAAAAGGCTGGCCTACCAAGTGTACAGATTACAGACACCTCTAATTATTCCTATAATGGCCAGCTCAACCCATTTATTTATTTGTCTATAAATACAGTTTCCAAGGTCTGGTTTTTGTTCCAAAGTGAAGCACACAAAAATTCCTGGAACCTGCTCAGATAAATAACGATAAGAATGAGTTCTGAACCCTCCTTGAGAAAGTCCTCATGAATTAAATATGTTCATATAATCTCTGCGCTTGTTTGGACACAAATGTGCTGCTGCTTTCATGAAGACTAAATATTTCTGGAAATGCTTAGGATGCTGCTGTTCAATATCTATTTTCATGTCTGGTGCATATCAAGATAGCTCTCCTTGAAACTTACGGTTTCTCAGATGGAACAGGTTCTTTATCATTTTACAGACCATTCATAAGGGCTCATTGGTAACATCAAATGTAATTCTAGTCACTTCTAGCCAAAAAATCAGGTTAGCTTCAGTAGGACCTGTACAGAAATGGACTACCAGAATGATAACAGGAGTGCTTAACTTTCCTTATGGAGATAAAAAAATGTGCATTTGAAGCACAGACAATAAAAAATTAAAGGGAATATGACTAATCACTGAATATTTGTAGAAAGTACGTATGAAATAACCATGAATATTCTAACCAGCAGAAAAGTAGTGTTAGGGTACAAATTTTAAACAGGGCATTTGGGAGCAAGAAACCTACACTATAGCAAAATGGAGTTTAATAAATTAACGTGTGGAAGTGACAGCAGTAAAGACATTCTGCACCTTTCAATATACTCTCAATATTACTTGTAAGCTATTCACCATTAAATATTCATGTTTTTAAGCTTCTGTTAACTGCCTTTGGGATCATGGGACAATTCTCCCTTTTCACTGACAAATTCTAGTGATTTTTCACTACCAGACCATACGTAGACTTAGGGTATATCTTTTGGATGGGCTGCTGCCCTTTCCCAATTTGGAAAACTTTTCTCACGTTTGATTCCTCTGCCTCATTTATGCACTCAGAATTATACTGTTCAACAACTTTTGGGATTGAGGAGAAATTCTCAATATTAGAATAAGTAAGTCGTGAACATTTTTGTCTTGTTCTGCAATTTCCTTCCTTTCTTTGTCTCTCTCCTAGTGTTACTTAGAAATTTTTGAGGCCTTCAGACTTTTATGTAGTTTTGTATAGTATAGTGATTTCAGAATGTTTGTAGAAGAAAGGATATGGGGCATAAAGGATGTTCTTAAGCAACACTGTAATTTTAATTTTTACTTCATTACCAATAAATTATATTGCCTGCGGTAATTAAAAATTACTATCTACTTATAAGTACAATGTCTCCGTAGCATCAACATACTAATCTACCTGTCTTAGTGACCCCTGTTAGGACATTACTTTCCACTGGACGCAATCTAGCTGGTACGTGTCTTACTTGTTTATAAGTAGATAGTAATTTGCAAGTCCTCTGTGTTTCTTCACCACCTGCAGGGGAGTATTCCCCTTCATGGGTCCTAAGACTCATGAACTTTATCTTCAAAAACCACCTCTGCATTTCTGCATTCCCCTTTGGTATGTAGAGTCTTCCAAAAATCCCAGAGATGATAGAAATTTCCAGAGACAGAAATGCAGAAGTCCAGATCATGTCTAGGTGGTGAGTTCTCAGGTCGTTCTTACACATCTCATAGCTTTAGTAAAGAGCTTTCTCTACAGAGAAGATGATACAGCAACCTCTTTCCCACAAACTTTCCACAGAACCCAAAGTTGGTGATGCCTAATGAGTCCCTAATTCATTAATTTAGGGACTATTTATGAATAAGGAGGTTAAATAAGAAAGTTACAAACAAAAAGCAAACTGCTGCAAAACAACAAACAGCTGAATTTCTTATTTTTTTTTAAACTACTGGGAAGCTGTTCAGCTTCTTCCACCTTCTTCTGTTACCCTTTCTTCACCACTCCAAGAGCTCTTCTCCTCCTTCTCCCTTTCTGTTATTCTGTTAACCAAAAATGGTAAGCCCTTACAGTCAACGAGACCCCAGACCATGAAATGCTGCCATGTGTATCCCTTTTTTTGCTGATGAGCTTGCAGGCTGGGTTCTTCTGATTTTTCACATGGTTCTTCAGTTCCCACCTTGTTTGTGCTCAGCTCTTCTTTCCATTGAGCTTGTTGTCACAAATTTCAGTATTATTAGCATCTGATTATATTTTAATGCCTTTGTCATGGGGAAATCCAAGAAAAACGGGTTTCTGTTTACTCTTTAACTTCTTTCCTGAAAACAATTTGCATCTGCAGTGCCTTGCCTTTGTCACAGCATGAATCACACCCTTGTTTTACATTGTCTTATAACTATTTGTTCCCTACATCCCATCCACCCGTAATCAGCGTTGAATTGAATCTATCCCTCTTTGTGTTGCTGATTAACTGGGAGGGGTAAGAAAAAAGAGAAAGAATGCAGTACATGATCTGTTCATTTGAGTGAAACGCCGGCATATATACAAAATGACATTACTTAGGCTGTTCCCAGAAATGGCTATTTCTTTGAAGTGCACACTTTTCTCAGACAGACGGTAGTTACAGGCAAAGGTAGAAGATGCACTTCCCTAAGAGCCAGCCACGCTGAAATGTGAGGGGAAGGCTGGACCTGGGGCAGACCCTACCTTTGCGCACAGGCCCCACAAACCTTGCATAAAAGACGTCAAAGCAGAGAGTCTTTGCATCCACCATAGAGGTCTGTTTTCAGCTGGTGACATCGCAATGGTCTTTCTAACTGTCACAGCCCTTCCTACTGAACCCCATTTTGGTTTGAAACTGGGTTCTTTCAGAATATTTTGTTCATGGCTCTGGGACTCTTGGTTAGCAAGAAAAGCAATGAATATTTTTCTTCACAATGTCTCAGTAAGTTTCCCTAGTTTCCTGGCTTTTTGCTGAGCCATCCCAGAGAAGGGCAATGCTCCTACTGCCCTGCGCGCTGGTGCTCTCAGGCGCAACAGCCTGTTACGACCCTGTGAGACTAGAGATGTGTAAGAGAAATAGAGCCTACCTGACAAGTAAATCGACTATTTCAATTCTATTTCCACGCACCTTCTAATTATTCTTAAAATTAGTGGTAACTATAAATTCATGAAAATCTGAAGTCTATCACATGGGGCATGATTCACCTGCCCTTTCTGTGAAAAAAAGCCCACTTATGTGAGCACAAAATCTAGTCAAGATTATGCCACCGATTACAGACATAGCTATGATAAGCTACACTCAAAATCTTGTAATGGGCAAAAAAGGAATTCAATGGTATGTAAAATCAAGAATTTATTGTCAGGTTAAGTAAAATCTTAAAAGCATAATCAAAGAGCTGTTATTAGTCCAAATCTAATTATTATAGAAAAAAAAAGAAAAAAAAAGGAAAATAAATCCTTTTACCAAAAAAAGCCTCAATAATAACAGTATAGTTAAAATTATATACACATTTCTAGATTCTACCCCTTTTCCAGGTGTTTTGCTCAAGCTTTCACTACTCCCTGGATGGTGGTGTCTGCAGTCTGGCGAGGAGCACAGCAAATTGCCCAAGCAGCCACAAGCAAGATGCCACAGCATCCCAAGTCCTTTGCTTGGAGCAGCATGATGATGATAAGAGTTTCTTCTTCACTACAGTAGGATCTACTTGGGGGTTGTTTTATGTTTCCTAACATGCTTCACACTTTGGTCTTTCTTCATTGGTCTGTAAGTCCATGTTACATCCAAATTTACAATATATATGTAAGGTTTTTTTCCACATTATATACTTGTTCTTTGTTCCCTTTTTTACCCCTAAAAAGCTGACTTTACCCAGCTCCAGTTCTGCATTTGTTTAACTGATCAATGATGAGTTGTTTATAGCCATAGGCTCTCCAGTGCTGGCCTGTGCCTTGCCTCTTATCACCCCATGAGTGCTCCTCTACTAAACATCCTGCACCCGCCCTTCTCAAGGGCTCTGCTATCATACCAGGCCTGTATTCTTCTACGCTACGTCACCATCTGACCCCTAAATATTTCATTCTGCGCAGAATAATGGCTTGTTATAGCGATATACATAAAAACTATGGCTGTGCTACGCAAAGATAAGCAAAAGTAAAATAAATTAGGTATAGTGATCTGGTCTTTAGGAAAAATACTGCTGAGGCTAAACCATGAATAAACAAGGCTCCAGGCAGTCCAAGAAAGGTTCAGACAAAATTAGCCTAAGAAGCCTCAGTGTTGAGGTCTTGCAAACGCACTGTAGCACCTGTGGCATATTAATAACCGTGACAGTACTGTAATTACTGGGCTACGGAGCTACAGGTGAGCTGTAAACAAGTGCCCTAATGCCTTAATGCATTAGTAAGTGTTAATTATTATGCAATAAGTACTGCATCCCATAAGTGTCTAAATTTTTGGTTCAAATCATGTTGCGTTACCAAAGACTGTCAGTTATCCCACAATAAAGAAGTGAGTCTCCAAAACAGAGCTGTGCATCCCAACAGCACTGAACGGAGGAAATAAAGCTGTGGGCTCCATCCCAGCAACTATCTGTGGACAGACCACCTCAATTTTCAAGGCTGCCAGTCTTGCACTGCTCTTGAGCATCGCATTAATTCACATTCATAATCAAATGCATACACATTTTCACAGAATCATAGAATGTGTTGCGTTGGAAGGGACCTTTAAAGGCCATCTAGTCCAACCCTCCTGCAGTCAGCAGGGACATCTTCAACTAGATCAGGTTGCTCAGAGCCTCATCAAGCCTGGCCTTGAATGTCTCCAGGGATGGGGCCTCCACCACCTCTCTGGGCAACCTGGGCCAGTGTCTCACCACCCTCGTTGTAAAGCACTTCTTCCTAATGTCTAATCTAAACCTACCCTGCGCTACTTTTGAAGTTGGTGAATGTGTAGGTAATGACAGCTAATCCAGTGCATTTAATTACTTGGCAGAGGGGAAACATATATTAAAAGTTGTAACTATTTATTTTGGAAAAGTGGTTAGTCTCTTGCACTGCGAAGACTCACCACTACGTTTTGACTGGAAGTGTAGAAAAAGTGGCAGGACACAGTTGCCACCAGAAATTAATGAATTAGACACAAATATGCTGAAAATGGGATGGTTTGGGGATTTGAGGTTCCCTCTCAAAGTAAGAAGCTTTCAGTAAAGCTGGTGCTAGCTCTTGCATTTTTATCAAAACCTCACATTGTACCAGGTACTTTTGAACTAAAGGCAAAAGAAAACTCCCACTTATTCCAAGTCTGAAAGATTAAAGACATAGTAATGAAAGATTCCTTGTTGCCCTGCACAAGATTAAACAAATGACCCAAAAGGAAATTTGTACAGAATTTGAGCACTAAAACTCAAGCCCTGAAAACCCAGCTTACCTCTAATTATCTCAAATAAACCTAATGTTGGTCATGTTGGACATCATTAAGATGCAACAAACACTCTCAATTAGATTGCAGATGCTGAGCATCTTCTTCAGTCTCAGCTGTGACTCAGGGTAATATGTCTTCCCAGGGTGTGAGGCAGGAGACAACCCAGAAAGAAAACTTTCCCAGTGCAACTACGATGGATTTTGCTATCAGATTTGCCTAAAAGAGGTAAACATAATGGTGAAATAAAATACGGATTTTTGAGCTTCACAAAATTTCATGAACAAGTTTTTTTTTTAATTTCACCATTTCTGGCTTTTTGTTTTGAAACCATTATGTTTTATTAAAAGTTGAACAATACATGAGGGGAATAAAAGATTACATAACACACACCAAAAAAAAGCAATACACCTTTTTGTATTGAGCAAAATATTTCACGCTGACTCAACTTTCAGTTTTGTGTTAGTTTACCAAAAAGCCAAAAAAAGCCGGTTTTGTTTTGCTGATACGAAAGTTTTCTCCAGATCTTGATCCCTTCACAAAATTTGAAAAACTCATTATTTTCTTTTTAAGTTTTTCTCAAATACAAAACCATATACATTATACTCTCTGTTTTTCTCTGTCCCCCAGTGTGTCCATGAGTTGTTTTGATTATAAACAATTCTTATATGCTAGCAAAGTTAGTTACTTAAAGTCTTACATGCTCAGAAGATTCAATGTATATTTTTCCACCTATGTATTAAGAAAAGCACCACTTATACAGTATTAATGCATCATCTACTGATGAAGAGAGTGATAACACTATCTGGGCAACCCAGTATGAAGTAGTATTTCAAAAACATGCCTGTGTATCAGCAGCTAATATTACATCAGACAGATTTACATCGGCAGAAGGCTCATAAATTCAAACAGCAATCAAATTAACTATCAAGACTGTGGGTTATGGGCAATCCCCTTGGGGTATGTTTACACTCTGTAGAAGCCTTGGTGAGTAAAGCAGTTCATTAAAGACAGACTCCATCCTAAGTCGGAGGCTCCAACTCAGGAGAGATGATGCCAGATGGATGTGGCTCGTTAAGAGGAACTTGGTCCTAACTCTAACGAGCTACAAATCCATCCTGTCAGCTCTTGGGCAAACAAGCAGAGTGGTGGCAGGAAACCAAGCCAAGTACAGCTGGCCAATAAGGTATATAATTGCCTTGTTTCTTTCCATTCGCTTTCCAAATCTAGCAACTACGTTGTTGACTTTGCCCTTTAGTAATTTAAAATTCATTTTGTTTTCCGTCAGAATCTTGTGTTATGTTCACAGTGACTTAATGGAAGACAAAACACAAATCTGTGGCAAGCGTGCCTCTTACAGGTTCAGGTACCCAGTGTCAAGAAATCCCGTTCTACTAAGCTGCAAGGGCTTGATACAAGGTGATGATCGTGAGTTTTAAATGGTAGAGAGGAAATTCCCTTTACTGTGGCCTGCAGCAAGGCAGCAGCAAAGGAAGAAGGAAGCTAAGTTTTCATGTTCAAATATCAGCTTATGACATTCACCCAGTCCTACTCCTCATCAATGTTCAGAGAGCCGCCAGCTGCTTCTAAAACACCTCTGGTTAAGGAGAGGACACCACCCCTCTACTCAGTCCTGAAGGAGAGAACTAACCTCCCAGCCCAAATGGAGATGAGCTGTGCCAAGCACTACCTGATGGTCTTGCTGTGAGTAGCACCTACCTCTGAGGAACAGTCAGGTTTCAGACCCAACCTGACCCCACGTACCGTTGGTTAGCTCCGTCCAGTTTCCCTGCTCAGCAGTCTATCTGATTGCATTCTTTCCTGACATCTTCCCATGAACTGCTTCAGGAACTCAGTCACTTGGGATTTCACTCTAGGCAGAAGCCACCTAAAAATTACATGTGGCATCACTCAGCACCCCAGTACCTGAATCCTTTTTCAGAATTATTTTTTTTTTTTTAATTTAATGTGCAATATCTACCCTTCTCAGAAGAAGACAGTAAAAGGATGGTTGCTCCTAGGAATTAAATTTTCATTGTATTCTTTGGGAAGCAAAAGGACACCAAACATTATTGCCTTGCTAGATGCTGGAAGTGTGGCATAACATGCATGCACATCCACAGAATCACATACAGAATGGTTCGCATTGGAAGAATCCAACCTGGTTCAATCTTTTTCTCAAGTAACTGAAAATTTGTAGTTCCAGTTACGTATCAAACTACACAGCTGCAAGGAAAAACTAAAAGAAATCCTTCTCTTTTTAATGAATCTACAGGTTTTATTCTTTTCCACTGTATCAGCTAGCATTTGCTAAACACACTAAAATAAAAGCTCTCCTTCACTCTTCCGCCAGTAACTCCACTAAAATCAAGACCTTGTTAACTGAGCACAGCAGACTTGCAGTGCTGTTGAAATGGTTAATACGAGAAGACAACGCACACTTTATCCCAAAACTCTGATTTGGCTGACAACTGTGGAGTAAAGCAAGTAGAATTATTGCCATTTAAATTTTATATTCCACTGCAACAACTGTTCAGTGCAGAAGCTGCTTCAGATATAGGGATTATTGTTTAGTTAAAAATAATTATGGGAAGAGCTGAGAGCAAAACTAATTCCTAGGGATAGAGTGTATATTATTGTAGCCACTGCACTGACAAATATGACTCTGATAATCTTATGATTAAAATATGCTCAAGCAGACCTTGTCAAAATAAAATGCAGTAGATTTAAAGAAAATGTAGATGTAGAAAAATCTAAAAATAAAAAAACCCGCATTTCACAAAGAAGTGCTCCATTAGAACACAAAATGAATGTATTGTCACCAGAAGCTTGCATGAAATCACATGGCAGCTGTGTCCTGATTTATGTAAGTGCTGTGATTCTCCGTATTTTTTCCTAGTTTCTTTATACCCATTTTTTTTTTCCTGAAAGGAAAAAGAGAAACTCTCACCCAACTTCAACTAAGCTATTTCAGAGTAACATTAAAGCTTTGACTTAGGCTGACAAATGACCTCCCCGTAGGGATCTCTTTCTCTGCACAAAACTGGCCATTGAAAAATATTGTAATCAGACATGGTGGTGATTTTATTGGAATAAGCTTATTCATTCCTGTTGGCTGTCAAGCAACTTTCTGCATGAACCATTTATCAAAAAATCAATGGGAGGCTTTTGAATATCATTTTTCTTGAAAACATATAGAAATACCTAAGCTTCATAAATGTATTGATGTGTGTCCCTTTGTGTGGGGGGGACTGAAATGAAACTGTCTGTATGATGAAAAATGATAAGGAGCTATGAAGTTCTCTCAGATGGGGTCCCAGTGTGGCAAGGAAAATCTTCCCCAAAAAAACATACCAAAGTGTTCCCAAAGCGTTCCCCAAAAATTTCCATCCAGTAGGGGCACTCTGTGGAGATTTCCCAAAGCAATGGAAGAAATAAATGAGCAAAGTGACTTCTAGAAATGTGAAATATAAAATAACTGTGGTGATAAAAAATGAATAATACTTTGAGAGAGTTTCTAAAACTTGGAGAGCATCGTGTAAAAAGAGGCATCTTCATCATGTCCACTTCTTGCTGGATTCTCTGACTTGAGCAGCTGCTACAGATCACTGTCAGGAAATGGATATGGGATACACAAACCATTGTTCTAATGTCTTAAACTTATTCATATGTTTTGTATATAAAACAGTAAAGAATAATTTAGATAATTTAAATGTATGTTAACAAACTCCAATTGCGCAGACAGAAATAAGCAAAAAAGAAAAAAAAAAGTTAGCATTCCTAGTACATATATGTAGATGAATTTGCTCCATGAGATTCACAGATATTTGAAAATGCACATCGAATCATAAATTTCCATTATTTTCTTTAAGCCACCATTACTCTTCAGCACAGACCCGTCATTTCAAAGATCACAGGAATCCACGTTGATTCCTATAGCTTGGTCCTGCAACAATGAGCACAACCGGTCTTGCCTGACGAGCATCGATCGACTCAGCGACTAACCCCATCCCACTGAAGGGCTTCTGCCACTGGACCACTTTGACAATATTTGGTAATTATTCGCATCTTGATCAGAAGTTCTACCACAAAGGACAGTACAGGAGATCAGGGTCACAAATAAACACTAGGTCTGCTCAGGCCTACTCCATTATCCACTCACCAATTCCGGTTTTCCTCTAGCGCATGTACGAAGACACACCTGATTTCAATCACGGTCCAGTAACTTTTTGTTCAGGCTCAGCAAAAAATTGCTTTGGTAAAAACGTATGGAAAGACACATTGCGTGTAAACAGAATAAATATACTTACATGGGCACTGGTACCACTTCTGAAACGTGCATAAAACAGGAAGATAATTTTAAACAAACATGCATGGAAAATTAGATGTGCAGAGAAAGAAAGAAGGTGTCATGACATTCCCTTCTAATGATACCAGGTGTGTAGAGAAAGAGTGCCTCATTTCCATGCATCTTGCAGTGTGTGCAGCCCATGGGACAAAGCTTCACAGGAGACCTCACCTTAGGCAATGTGCATTTTACCTCAATTTGAGGCTTCTGTTAACGTTTCAAAGACATCAGTGGAGAGCTATGTATCCCAGTATTCTCACCTTGCACACTGAATTCTTTTCCATCTGTAGTTGATAAATGATCACAGACATTTCATTTGGTTTGCCAACTGAGAACTGTGAAACGTGGTGTGTCAATATGAGAGAGAACATTTCTGAAATTAAATAGATTTAGATCTGCTTAAAACACAGGAGAACTTAAAAAGTACTCTGATGCCAGTAACATTTTTTTAAAATTTCTGGCTATAATACCTGAATGTGGATGAGGTCGACAGATGGATGTGATCACTATTGTGATCCCTAAGTAAAACTACAAGAGATAAAGATAGGTTAAAATAGCAAATAGTAATATTGTTTGGAAGTAAAGGTGGCAAAACCAAAAAGGATTAATGCGATGTAACTAATAGAGACCGTCAGAACAAAGCCATTCATTTCAGCGTGGCACTGATAAAAAGACAAGGAAACACATAGGAAAATTAAAAAGAAAAGAAAGTTAATGAGAGCTTCAGGAAGCATTTTTCATGCAAGGAATCTTAATACTCCAGCTTGCATTCAAGAGCAAATTGTAAGACAAAAGCTGTGTGATAATTCAAGAAAGAGATCTGTAAAATGTCATGCTGTTGTGCTGATTACTGGCTAGATTTATGATATAAACTTCACAAATTACAGTATATAGAGTGGAGAGGCGGAATAAATGTTCTTCCTAAAACTTAATCACTTTCTAACATGCAAAAGCTACAAGGTGATTCTTCAGAGACCAAAAATGTAACCTGCAAAAGCATTATTTATTTTTTTTGGTGGAAGCTTAAGCTTAATAAGAGGAAATTGGAGTATTCAAATCCATCTGAGACCACAAAAATATAGTATTAGCAGAGTAAATTACTCTCATGTTCAAGCTGCCAAAAGCAATTTAGTCTGTGTATACAGAAACAAAATCAAAAGATTAAATCAATATGTTTTCCCCATGTTTGTGGAGAAAAGATAATTGATTAGAATAGCAGGTCACATCTATACTGATGTACCATTCAGTAGCTGACATCATGTCTCTCTTTGGAATGAACACCAGCTCATAATACTCACTTACATACCTTTTAATTACTTTGCTTTGTAGCCAGAAAATGGAAGGCTAACTCATTAACCTTTTTTGTCTTTCAAGAAGGTGGTTTTTTTCTTAATGTTTATGCCTGTTTGGACCTCCAGTTATTCCCATATACTGCAGAGGTATTAGCAAACCCGGTCAGCTGCAAGTTCTCTTTCATTGCTTAATATATTCAGCAATCTGTTCTTCGTGATTCAAACCCACATTCCAGTCTTATCAGTAAATAGAAATTTCATAGATTATTTTTTCTTATTTCGAGGAGTGAAGCAGTTTTTGCAAATGCTAAAACTATTCTATAGATTGTTTTGTTGGTGGCAGACAATTAAGAAAGGATCTTATAAACAATGACATAAAACACTGATCTAAAACTGAGACATTCCTCTTGTAACAAGCATTTCTCTTACTTATGAGTAATGACTCCTATTTAATGCATTGTTAATGCCTTCCTAAAGCAGAAGCATCAATGTGCCAGGAAGAAAAGAGAAATAGATTTCCTGGACCACTGTGGAATTTTTCAAAGTCAAGACTACAGGATTGGATAAAGACAAAGAAACCCAAATTAGAGCGGAATTATCAGAAAGCAGTAACTCTGTTGCCACCAGGGTGTTTCGTTTATTTTCCTATAAGAAGACCTAGAAAGAGAAGACAACTCTATAACACAACTTTCTCCAGAAAATCAAGACACCTTTGCACCTTTCTGCAGGTTGAAGGTGCATTAAGGTTACATCATGGGTGTGAACGAAATGCAGAGAATTAGAATTTGTGTCATCCTCCACCAACCTCAAAAAGAAAAATGCATAGTCATTTAAAGGGGACCATAGAGGAATGTGACTGCCTCCAATTTTGGTAAGAAGCTGTGATAAGCACAAGGGAACAATTCCGCACTTCAAAGGAAGCTTTAAGTGATAATAGGTTAAAACCTGTCTTTGTCTAATCACTTATTTAAATACTACTAATCATCTGGGCTATGTGCCCAGCTCAACGCCTACAATTTGAGGGTCCTAAATCATATAAAGTACAGAGGGTCACCTCGTACTCAGATCAGTGATTTTTATGTGCTTTCAAGTTATACAAATGGACTCCAACAAAAGCTCAGAAGTTTACACCTTTTACACCTCAAAAAGGGGCTATGCGCTGAGTATGTAAATTACATACTTATAAAATTACACTATCATATTTTAAAGAAGCTACAAGCAGGGGAAAAGAGCCTGAAGCCAGGAACGCAGCAATTAAGGTGTGTAGTAGAGATGTTAATTGAGAGTTCTTATGCAGGAGGGCAGAAGGAAATGACCTAATTCAATGGACATAAGGCGGTGGCAGCAGTTCTGCATTAGTCTCTCACCTGCCTCTTTGACACCCATCTGCACCTTTGGCGTCATCCCCTCTGCTGCACCTGCACATCTGCGCCGACCTCTGAGCAAGTCTGGAACACAGGAACTTCCCAGTCTGCAAAATAACACTTATTTTCTGCTTTATCCCAAAATAAATTTTGCTGCCCAATCAATTCCCTGGTCTCTCTCACCACATGGCCATACAAGTAGCTGGACAGGAGCAGAAATTAAAGACCTGTGGCAAAGAAGAGATTGTTTATTTTGATTCAAATATTACTGCTGCATACCGGAGCCTGAGAAATTAGGAAGCTGAACTCTTACTAGGAGAGAATAAATACTTTTGTCATTTCATTGTGGTGTAGAGAAACAGCCAGAGACTGAGTGCACCAGCACCAGTAGCCACCTTTAATAAAAGCAGCAGAAAGGTTTGGGTTGGAAACTGAGTGTATACGACAGCCCTGGGGCAGTCTGCAGGAACTAATCAGTCACCCTCACAAGACAGGCGAGGTTATGGAGCCGGTGAGACAGAAGGTAAGCCTCGTAATGGTCTCTGTTGTTTTATTATCTGCAACATTCCTCTATTTTTGTCAAACCATTTTTACAGAAAACACGGAAAGGCAAAGGCTGGCATTTCCTACAACTGGGCCTTCTGTGGAAGCTGCAAGAGTCTGAGGGGTAATCCACCATTGATGACAGAGACCTGAGTATAAAGAGGCAACGGTAGCTTCCAGGACAAGATTCAAAGACAAATCCCTAAATATCTTATTGCTTCCTGAGTGATTGTGTTATCATTACACGGATTTACGGTGGTGTAACCGCAAAGACTGTCAGCAGGATGCGGGGATGAAGCAACCTCAAAGCTTGAGCTCATCAAAAGGATGTGCCTAACACCCGGCAGTTTAGGCTCAGTATTCTATTGTTGTTGAGGCTGCGATGATGAAGTTATGAAGTTTGCCATTTCCCAGCATCACAGCACCATATGCAATCAAATATTCATGATTAAAATACATTGCTGTTCCCAGCAGGAGGGAGCTTGTAGCAACCCCTATCACAATGCCAGCCCGCTCCTGAAATTAGGATGCTGGAAATGATCATCACGCAACAATCAGTAATGACGACAACGTACTCTACGTCCTCCCTCAAAGCACAGCAAATGCACAGCAAATTGCTGTGCGTGCTTTCTGCTCCCCTGTCTTAGCCATTTCCTTCGACTAACTTCTCACAAGAAGACTGCAATATTGTTCCCAAGGTGCTCAACAGTCACCTCTTTAATAGCCACACGATGCTTTTAGGTAAAAAGTGAATGAATATTGTATGAGAACAGACCAGGAAGTCATGCTGACAGCACACATAGACCGGGTAACAGCTTTCTTGTGATGGCAACAATGGTGAACTTATATGAAATGCCGGTAGGAGTGAAAATCAATCTTGGCACCAGAAAAACTAAATGCCTTATAATCTTTTGAGGGCAAAAATAAGGTTCAGATCATATAAGATAACAGAAACTCCAGGAAAATCCAATGGGGTGTTATACAGCAAGACACAGCTCATTTGCAACCAACAAATATGCAAGTCATTAACTTGCTGAGCGTTGAGAACCAGGAAAGAAATTCTATTCCACAACCAGCTAGGAAACCACAACTAACGCCCAAGTTAATGCTAAGGTGAATGGAGACCAAAACTGAGCAGAAGGACATACTCCAGGAGCGATGAAGGAAGGGAAGTTAGAAACAACCGCAGGGCCTGATCCTAACTGGTTTTGTCATTTCATCAGTAGCTGAATTTTAAGAGTGTTACTGTTAGAGGCTGGCTTAATTGTAGCTGTGTAGAATGTTAAGACTGGAGAGCCTGACGATGTAAATTGTTTCATTTCTTTGATGAATTTTGATTTAATGGATTACCTGTGAATTATACTAAGGACGTTTCTGCAGTAGCCTGTAAGTGAATTCGCACTCAGTGCAACAACTGCTGTAACTTTATCCCTAGCCACAAAATAAATTCCCATTCTGCCTCTCTGAACCAAACAGTTAGCAATTTAAAGT
This sequence comes from Rissa tridactyla, assembly GCF_028500815.1. Lineage (NCBI taxonomy): Eukaryota > Metazoa > Chordata > Aves > Charadriiformes > Laridae > Rissa > Rissa tridactyla. The sequence continues at coordinate 7,819,250 of NC_071497.1, forward strand.
TTTGTCTCCTACAGGGAAGGATAAAAAGATGGAAATGAGCAATGATACTTATAAAGCACTTATTTATAAAGGATGTACGAATTATCATTCCCTTGATTATTTCTAGAACCAAAGGCTTTGCCCAAAACCCTGGACAAGGGACTTCTTTTTCTTGGGGATATCACAATGGCTTCTCTACTTTTGATTTAGCATTTTTTTCTGCTTTCCTGTATCCTCCTGGGAGTCTCATCGCTCCTCTCACAGGTGCACACCCACGTGCCTCCACCCACGTTCTCCTCTGCTTCCACTTTATCACTCACAAAGGAATAATCCAGTCATTTAGTTGACCTTCTGGTCAAAACTTCTCTCTTGAGTAGGGATGTGGACGTGATTTCTTCAGCAGCCCACTTATAGTGGGGAATTTTTCCCTCCCTCTTTTTTTTTTTAGCCATTTCAAAAGGTACTGTGTTACAGTTATCAGGCACGTATAACTTGACTGAAGAGAGGAGCTTTAGCGGTTTTAGCAGATTGAACATCCATCTCCCTCTCCCACTAAACTGAGTAACTTTCTCTCCGTGACTAAGCAGTGGTCAAACATTCCTGTACTTTTGTACAGAAATTCAACAATGATGATGGCTTTGACATTAAATGATGGCTGTGTTGAAAGTACTTTAGAAGACAGAGTCAGAATTCAAAATTATATCAACAAAGAAATTTTCCAAAGTCCAGCCTGCTTGGCAGCAGACACTGAATTCACAAATACCAAATGGAGGTGAAGTAACTACCATAAGTCAAGTAGCAGAAAAGGTCCCAGGGTTACAGGCAGACCACAAATTTTAAATTATGTTTTATATTAACATTGCACTGGTTTATAAAAGATACAAAAAGCAGTTAACGCTGCTCCACAATGATTAGTACAGTCTCAGCTGGGACGCCGTCTGTTGTATCATGTATTAAAGGAGAGACAGACACATCTCAGAGCGGGAACCACTACACTGTGGCAGGCAAATACTTGTTTTGGGAGGCCTAAATAAGTTTATCCAATCTCAGTGCACGGGAATAGACTGTATATCTTCTCAACCTCCTTTTCAGCCCTTTTTAGACTTGAAATTACACACCATAAATTTAGAGAAACTAAAGGTAGAGCAAAATGTTCTTACAAACCAGTATTTTAGCCATGGCTCCACTGCTTCAGGGTAAGACCTGGCAGCTGATAAGTCTTACGGTGTTGAATTTTAACCTCTAAACCCGTATGCGGTTTCAGAGGTGGTAAGCAAAGAGACTGCCTCCTTCTCTCTCATGCTCAACAGCTGTAATTCCTATCAGTTTAGACGGTTCGAACTAAATGAAAGGGATCTCTGGACTGTCTCCTACTGTAGTCCAGACAGCTCTAATGTCTTAACACTTTAGGTAAAATGCCAGGTCCATCTATTTCCCCATTCACTGTGGTGGGGTAGGTGCAAGGCTGGAGTGAATTGACTTTTCTTGCCTTCAGTGGGAACTGTGTGACTTTTCTGACTGCTATGAAGAGGTCTTTTATAACTACGATGGCTGAAGTATATATTTATTCGGTGTTGGGAGAATTTCATTCACCAAGTATGTATAGCTGAGTTCCTGAGGAGCACAGTTTATCATATAAAATTTGAATAAATACACATTAAAAGTAGGACGGTGTTCTGCACTAATTGAATTTTGCTGCAAATTCTTTAAGGAGACCCCTGTCAGTGAAGCAGATTTGGTCAGCCTTGGAGTGCAGTATGAGAAAAAATTCATTACTGTTCAAGAGCTATACACACACTTAGTCTTTGAAAATGAAGGTCAGACAGGTTTTTAAAAAAAGACAAAGCTCAAGCCATGGATAGAAAAGTCACCTCACCTTAAAAAAAGAAAACCAAAAACAAACCACAAACTCAAACTCAAAAAGTTAATCCAGAAATGTGATTGTTACCAATTTATTTCCTTATCTCTTTAGCTGAAATAGGAGAATGGCTATTTAAGTATCAACAAGAATGAGTGTTATTCTAGGCCATTATTCTCATCTTGATGCAGAAGACTCAATCATTCAATCATAATGATAAATGCCCATTAACTACTGCAAAATCACACCACGCTTTATTTGGAAAAGTATATGACCTCTATATGAAGTTTAAATGAATTTATTCTGATCATCTTTAATCAACTATCAAATTAATTCATAATGTTTGGAATAGTATTACTAAGCTCCTGGAACCCAAGTTCACTGAACAATGTCGCATATTCATTACTTTCTGAAGCATAATGAAACCCAAAGTGCTAGGAAATGATCTACAGTTATAACGGCGATACAAGTTGACACTTTCCTCACCGACACAAATAGACAAATTTCTTCTTTATTATCCAGGAATCCTTTTCCATTGCTAATGAGAATTTTTATTTCATTTTATTGCCCTCTGCTTGCTCCTCAGACCGGTACGCAGCCAGTGAAGCTGCAGGAACAAGGGCTTCGACACAGTGCCTTGGGTGAGTGGCTGCCATGTCCCCCTTCTCTGCCGGAGCTGCCATCCCCACAACAGAGCCGGCAGAAGAGGGGGTGCACCTGCCTCCCAGCCCTTCCTCTCACCATAAACCTTCATGGATGCCAGGTCCTTTTAGCCAGCTCTGCAATGAGGTGGGCATTTTTGGAGGACTGGTATGGCAGGACAGCTGAGAGCAGTAACATCCATAACCCCTTGAGCAAGATTTTGCCTGGAAAATAAATGCTAGAAGCTGTCTATTTTCTGCCTTACATTTTTTCCAGCCTGCAGGGTAGACCATGGGAGAAGCTTTGCATTCTGGAATACCTCTTCTGGAAAGGTAACACACATGAGCTGAGCTGGCAGCAAAGGTCAGTGAAGAAGATAAGAGGAAACGGGTTCAAGTTATGTCAGGGGACGTTTAGATCGGATATTAGGAAATATTTTTTCACTGAAAGGGTTATTAAACATTGGAATAGGCTGCCCAGCGAGGTGGTGGATTCACCATCCCTGGAGGTGTTTAAAAGAAGGGTAGATGTGGTACTTAGGGACATGGTTTAGAAGTGGCTTTTGTCAGGGTAGGTTAATGGTTGGACTTGATGATCTTGAAGGTCCCTTCCAACCTCAGCGATTCTATGATCTAAGAAGAAGATCAGCTGGTGAGACATTAGAAAACATGCCAGAAATAATGTGTCCAAACATGTCCCCGGGGTAGTGCTACCTTCTTACGTTTTTTCTAAATTTTATTATTGAAAAACTGCTTAAGCAGCTTGCTGATTTGTTCCAGGAAACCAAATATGAGTACTGTTTCATTGGATCCAGGAGGCTGGTGTCACACTTATTTTCTTGTTTTGAGGCATAATTCTTTTGTATTACTGTTTTTCACTCGGGACAGCACAATCTTTTAGCCCTAATCAAGCACATCGTCCCACCAAGCTGACTTTCCTGAGGCTGCCTTTTAGTTTACACAGTGGTTGAGCAGGTCGTTAAAAGCACGCACGACTCTGCCACGTCATGAATCACAGGATAGGAAGTTTTACTCCTTAGCACAACACGGCCAGCCAGCTCTGGGTCTCCCTGTAGACTAGAAACTCGGGAACACTGTCAAGATACGACATTTTTTGTCACATTTACTCTTAAAATGTCAGTTCGCACTCAGATTTGAACACAGGCAAAGGGATGGAAGTTTGCTGGCCTTTTCCTTATCCTGTCTCAGTTTGATGTGAAATCACACGCTAATGCATACAGCCACATGACATTTCAAGATGAAATATCTTTCAGCAACATGAAAAGCAGGAGAGGTCTGAAAAGTGTCATAATTTTCCAAACTTGTCAATAGAGTGCACAGTACATCTGATATAAGACTTCGCCTTGTGCATTTGTCATGATACAAACGGCACTTGGTCCTCAGGGGACCCGCTTTGGTATGTTCTAGCCCCTTTTGCCCGGAGATGAATTAGTGCATTTAAAGGAGAGCACAGAGGCTGCTTTCTGAGGCTTAGGCCTTACTTTGTTCTTGGTCGCAACTCAGCTCACAGAAAGCATCATTCACACGCACAGACACTCACAGGCCCAGGTTTATGATTAATCCCACCGCAGTGTGCTCATACATGTATAACAAAAATGGTCCCTTTGTGGAACCTGATGGACTAAAACAAGGGAACAGTATATTCAGTCAGTTTTTTGACCACTAGGTAAAAAGTTCAAATTCAGCCCAAACTGAAGGATGACTCAAGTTTCGTATTTGGACCTTCTGAAAATTTTCTCTAAAAACAGTATGAGTGAGAGTACACATGTACAGGAAAAAGTGATCACAGGAGATGAGGAGGTAAAGAAAGAGCATGTTCAAGAATTCGTAATGCATTTGCACTTCTGTTAGTAACAGCACACGAAATGTCACTTGAATTCAGCATCTAATTGTTCCTTGCCTCCCTGTTGTCTTGTGGGAACATTCCCTTGAGCAGCTTTATTTTGTTTTCTCTAAGCTTAAAAATGTATTGGCACCAGTAATTGCCTAATCTGGTACAGATACGATATGGTGCGGTGCAGATTTATTATACTGCGACAACAAATTAGGAATAAAAGCTCCAGGGAAGCAGTAAATCAAGCCTGCAATAATTCTTCTCCAAGTGCCACGCAGAGAGTCTGGTGGAGCATCCAGAGCGCTGCTTCCCCGCCGCTGCTAACGCGGATCTCCAGGAGGCTGCTCTTCCCACCCCTGGCCGGGAGCTGAGCATGGTGAATTTAAACCGCTGGTAAATCGCCTGGCCCCACCCCACACTTCTCCCATTTCCCTGCCTCTTGCTGGGACTTGTCCTGCCCTTGATGCCAGGGGCATCCAACATCCTCTCTCTGCCCAAACGAGGTTGCAACCTGTGCGTTGCAGCTCAGGCCTGGGACGATGCTCTACGGTGGGGCAAGGTTTGCTCCACCAGTTACTTCTCATACTGCACGCCTGGATAATCAGCTGCTCAAAGATACCAGAGATGCAAAGATCTTGCAGCAGAACTCAGGTTATTGATGGAGGAGCCAACAGTAAGACAACTCTGACAGCTTCGCTGCATGAAGCTCACCATTGATGAGTTCACCATTCAAACACTGTTAGAGTTTGGAAACTTTCACATTCGTTCTTGATATCAGAAAATAGTTACTGCAGTGTGACTGCCAGGCTTTGCACGCCTCCTACAAATGACTGTGGGTTTATACATCGTGTTTTTAATTATGACGCTGAAGGGAAATGGATAATACAAGTATTTCAGTGAATATACACATGCCTGTTCATCTGCACCAATCATTTCTCATATTGTGAACTGCCTTTGCTAAGACAATTATTGCTGTAATTAATAAGCTGCTAAACTAAGATCAGAGGTGTCAGTTCTTGAAAGAGAGAAGAACAAAACGACAACAGAGACAATTCACACTTTGCTTACCTTTATTAATATACAAAGCTAGACTGAGAAAAAGTAAGTCAGGAAAAAAAAACGAGTTGTTGTAGAAAGCAAAACAACTGCATTGGGTGGTGTATCCACTAAGAATCATGAAACGTCATTCTTCAACATTGCTAAGGAACAATTATATGCTTAAACAGATCTTTAAGTGTCAGCAGAAAGACTTTAACTTCAGTGAAGCTGCGGCACATTCTGAAAGAGATTTTTGAATTAGGAAATAAGGTGTTTTATTCACAGAAAAAGTTATTGCTAAGCATGAGTAACAAGGACTTGTTCTGAGCCTTAATTTGTATGTTCACTAAAAATAGCAGGTTGAATTTTATTTTGTTGCCCACAGAGCTCCTATAAATTCAGTGGAATGCCACAGAACGGCATCAGTTTATTATTATCTGAGCACAAAGTAATTCTGTCAGTTCAGTGTGTGTTTTCTGAGACACGCAGACGTTGACTTGTAATAGGATGGCAGAAGACTCAGATTCACTTCTTAACAATCCTATTTAGTACCTGACTACGACAGCATCAGTTTACGTAACAGATTGTAAGGATCACGACCATATCTTGCTGTTCTTTTGCACAGAAAATTCCTGTTGACTTCAGAGGGAGGTTTGTACCTGGAAAGACTGTAGATCTCGGTTCTCTTTGATTAGTGTCTCATAAGCACATGTAGCCAAACCAATCTCTGTTATAACAAGTGTATCCTTGCTCTTACCATTGTTCAGTGGGTGGATATCCCACTGATTTTGTCAGGATGTCTGTGTCTGAAAAGCTAGTATGACTGCACCTAAAATAACGATAACTGTCTTCTTATAGTTTTTGCTCTGGGATGCTCTGAAAGGGAATCTGCGTGTACTCGCCCTGGGTGGTAATTCTGCGCCACTGGTGGTGGACTGGTTTCCACGCCACTCCCTTCCAGGTTCATCTGCAATGAAATGACAACAAACATCTGGGATGCTGCTATGTCCCTCTGACCCCACAATGCTGAACTGATGCTTGTACACTATTGACAGCTGGCAGGAAAACACAGGGGCCTTCTGGATATTCTGTTTTACTCCTACAACCAAAACTGACACTTGGCTATTGTAGGATTGGACCAAAATGAGAAAGCAGAAAAAAAACTACATAAGGATATTCTTCACCATACCTGCTAAATGCAGGTTAACCTTCCGTGTGGAATAAAATCTGTACAGTTATATTTATGTAATGTAAGTTTTTTCAAAAGTCCCCAGGATTTTCCACTGATCTTAGTAATTTCTGAAGAACTATTTTCCATAATTATTGGGATACCTAAAAACATTAACAAAGAGCCCGTAGGATGCTCTACAAAAGCTACATGTTGTTCAGCTACCTTTAAATGATTCCCAGTAGGTACTGACATGAAACTTCAGAAAACTGAAGACCTTTCTAAGAGAGGTCATAGCCTTAAAGCAACGCTAAGGCTATATCTCCCAAGGAGCAGCAGGTGAAGATCAGAGGAGATCAAAGGTTGTAACTAAGTGACCAACCATCTTAAGTTATCTACCGACGCTTCTGAATTGTTTGTGGTTACTCCTTCACCCTTTAACTCTGCAAAGAGACTTTCATTTTTTATCAAAGGTCTGGGTACTTAGGCTTTTTCTAAATTAAAAGATCAAATCTCAAAAGTTTTATTGATTTATGATTTTCAACAATTTCTTTTTTTCTCTTTCAACTAGTAGTCATTGAAAATATCATTCTACTATTATATACATTGATGTGGATAACAATTTTTTCCCCCTACCTATCAAAATGCATTAAGGAAACACAAAAGAAAAAAATCACTGTCTCTTTCTCTCTCTGTGTCTGCAGCGACTTGAAAGAAAATGATGAATGGCAAAACGTAAGAGCAAAGGCTCCCAAAACGAAGGAAGTGGCATGATTAGGTTCCGTATTTTAAATTAGAAATAACTGCTCTGAATACATAAGCAATCAGACAGCCATTTATATCCTGGTTAGAATCTGAAGCGTCATTAATTGCAGTGGAATCACATACAAAATGAAGACTTCCTCCAAAAAAGCCAGGCTTACTCAAAGAAAAACTTAATGTTTTATGACAGTATTTTCCACATTAGAGTTCTGCTCATGGCTAAATCATCATGGATAAACATACATATATTTAAACAGAGAAAGGATACACTCTTTTAGTCTAAAAAGTGAGCCACAGAAAAACCACTAGACTGAATACTGATTATTCATATGAATCACTAGTCAAACAGAGGTGAGAACCAAAAAAATATGAGTTACTATTGCTATTTATAATGTTCAAGTTTGCGTGACGTTTCTAAAGGCCTTTTTGTCAAATCCAGTTGCTCCATGTTGTTACATATCAAGATGAAAACTAGATCAAAGAACAGCCTGTGCTGCTAGTACTCACCTAGTAAACATCCAGCCTCCCTTTTCCTTTCAGTCATATCCTTTTTTACACTCAATAAATCTGGGATGATTCCTGTGTTTTTACCATTTGGATCATCACATGATTTCCACTGGGAGATGCACCAAAAGGAAGACAAACATGGGACGAATATTCAGCAAAAATCTACGCAAAATGCTGAATATCACATTGGGAAAAAGTCAGTAAGCCCACTGGGACTTCATGAAGGACTTTATCCATGCAACTGAAGGACTCAAGGCAGGAGTACTCACGTATGTAACCGTATACTCGGGACCACATTTCGTATGAGCCACTAACAGTCATTTGTCTAAACAAACAAATAAAAAGAAAATAGAGGCATACATTTTATCACATCATGAGAGCATCCATAATTTACACATCTACGTCTAAAATCATTTTACAAGACTATTTCATATTCAAGAGAAATAAGCGCTTCTTATGGCAAGTTATACAGTGTGATCACTGCAGAAGTTAAGCCGTAGAAAAATCGGGTTAAAAATAAAAAGCATGCTGCTAAACCATGTTAGCAATGAATGTGATTTTTAACTTGAATCTTAAAGGCATACAGTATTTCCTCCTTATAATCCTGCCTGGAGTTTGCAGAGTATGATTTGTTCTCCACTTACCCACTTTTGCCATAGTCGGTTCTTTTCCTATTACAAATCCCACACAGTTTATCCAGGAACTTGGGAGAATCTAGACAACAAATAAGCACTATGAGGAAAGACAGAAATATTAGAAATGTTGAGCTCACAGTAACAACAAAACACTCATTAAGTGACAAGTCAAGCTTCTACTACATCTTCATTCATTTCTCTGCCAGTGCTGATGTCTTTCTAAATAAAAAACTGTTCATCACTAATGTTCTCGCCGCAAACATTTTCCTAGTCAAAAAAACTCCTTTGAGCTCATGCTCTGTATATGCCCTAAATAAAAGCAATCTTAAAATGAACCCTCTACGGCTCTCACCTTGCCCATTTTACTGTTCTGCTACCCTCTGCTGGCTTTCTTTTCTCTGTCACATTAAAAACAGAAGCCGTCGATTTTCACTTTGAAAGCCTGTCATAAAGGCAACTTCAGGAACAGTGTTTGGGGCCAGGAAGAGGGGAAGGGGTGAAGTTAATCAGGTGGCACTGACTTCTTCCGCCTTCATTGGCATGAACAGGGATCTTCATCCAGATCACCAGTTTTGATTATTATTTTTTTTTTAAATCAAGAACTCCCAGGAATACAGTCATTATGCATGCACAGCTCTCCTATGCAGTGCATATTCATTGAGTCTGATGCATAAAGATAGTAACTATGCCCACATTTCTGACCTCTTCAGTAGCAATATGAAAAACCTGCGTGCATTTCCACTTCATTTGAATGTGGGCTCCACGTGCCCTTGATCTCCACATTCCTCTGAATCATTTTTCCCCATTCATAATTTGTATGGATGTCAAATAAAAAGAAAAAAAAAAAAACACCAAAAAACAAACAACTGCAGACATCTCATAGCAAATTAGGCAATCTTGTCAGCAAACAGACCTTTCAATGCAAAACTGCAGGGGAAAAATATAGATTGCAGCTGCAAATACATCACACTTGAAATCACAGGTAAAATCATTTCTCTACAGTGTGTCGCTGTTCCCAGAAAATTGTGTTTAGCCCTGAGACTCTCATTATTGAGAAGAGCTGTAAATTGGAGAGAGGTCAGTGCAAAGCCACTGATATGATTAAAGTGGGCTGGAGGCATTGACTTACGAAGAAAGATGAAAAGATCTAAATAAACATGGCCTGGCTGTGGAATGCTTAAAAGGCATCAAGATAACCATTAACAAATAGCTGAAGGATATGAAAACTAAGCAAGGAAAAAGAGATATCTCAGGTAGCGTAAAGGAAAACAGCCAAAAGTAATGAGATTAAAATTACGAAAGGAAAATCTAAGCCAAGTGTGTGGATAAACTCGTAGACGTGGAATGCATCACACCAGGGAGCACTTCCCTGAGTATAATGGAAGTCCTATTGGCTGAGACAAATAAAGCTGGACAGTAAAACTGAAGTGGGTGTACAACGAGTTTAACCTTCTCTTTACAGAGAGGTAGACCAAAATATACAAACAGGTCTTTATTATCTCTAATATCTCTAAATTACTGCTGAGATAACTCAGCTATTAATGGAATTCCCTTGTGAATTAAATTGCTCATGCCTTGCAGAAAAAATGTGAAGTCTACGAATGGCGCAGTTCGAGAAGATAAAAACTCTGCAAACAAAGCTCTTACACCACTCCCCCAGAAATGCTCACGCCTTGCACAGCGCCTTTGAACTGCTGTCCTTCAGACCTGCCGGACCTACAGAGCGTGCCCTATACAATTGTGTTCGCTGAGAACCAAACCGTGAAGCAAATCTGACATTTTCCGAGTCCATCATAGTTACCGCAGTGGCGATTGCCCAGAAGTTCTGTGTTCATTGTAGGTGGCCACACTACAGAACAGACATGCAGTTCTGACTTGTTTAGACATTTGGAAACCTCAGACACTATTAGTCTGCACACAATCCGATTGACTTGTTCAGGTGTACTGGGTCTGGCTGGGGTAGAGTTAATTTTCCCCACAGCAGCCCTCAGAGTGCTGTGCTGTGTATTGGTAGCTAGAAAGGTGTTGATAAGACACCAGCGTTTTGGCTACTGCTGAGCAGCGTTCCCACAGCCTCTAGGCTGTCTCTCCAACATTCCCTCCTCAGCAGCAGGCTGGGGGTGGGCAAGATGTTGGGAGGGGACAGTGCCAGGACAGCTGACTCAAACTGACCAAAGGGATATTCCATAACACATGACATCTGCTCAGCAATACAAAGCTAAGAGAAAGGAAACGGAGACGGGGAGGGGACATTCATTATTATGACATTTGTCTTCCACAGCAACGGCTACGTGTACTGAAGCCCAGCTTCCCGGAAGTGGCTGACGTCACCTGCTGATGGGAAGTAGGGAAAAAATCTTTTGTTTTCCTTTGCTTCTACAGGCAGCCTTTGCTTTTGCTTCATTGAACTGCTTTTATCTTGACCCATGAGTTTTTTCCCATCTTATACTCTCCCTTCTCCTGCTCTGCTGAGGAGGGGAGTGATAGAGCGACATGGTGGGATCCTGGTGTCAAGCCAAGGTCAACCCACCACATAGTGCTACCAGGCATGGCGCAATTGCAGACAAATTGATGAAGACCTTAAATCTTCCCGAGCAAAATTTTCAGGAGCAAAAGAGGATGTGCCTAGAAAAATCACACATAAGATAACTCTTCCTGCGGCCATCAAGAAAATCAAAGCCAGGACAATTTTTACTCCTTCTCCTTCCATTAACTCCAAGGAGGAAGAGAAATGCAAGTAGTCCCTGTTTTCTGTCCAGAGGGGCAGTCAAAATACAGGCTAAGCAGGAAAAAATCTCATTGCCTTTCAGTTTTTGTGTTTTCAGCTGCAGTCACTGACACCTCTAGCTACAACATTTTTTATCCCTTTGGGAGACTTCACGTGCTCAAAGGACGCAACTCTAACCTGATGTGACTGATAGGCTGATGGCGCAGGGACCCCAGTACCCACTGGAAGGGTGGGCAGTCCACACAGAACCAGCATGAAGATTATTGCATAAACCGATGTCTGCTCATTCCAAATAGGTCAAGTCTCATCGCTGCACCTACAGCAATGAGAATAAAACACTCAGGAACTGTCAGGCATGCATGACAGCCAACAAAACGTGCACTGTGTGTGCAGCAGTCTTATATGTGGAACAGCAACATGACTTTCACCCTACTCACGCTTGAATAAACTGAGCTTCCTCCTGCACATATCTGATTTACCTCAATTGTGATGTGTTATTATCATCTCTCTTGTGACCCTAGGCTGCATTCCCACTTACCCACTCTTTATTATTTGTCTGCTTGATCCTGCTGATGCCCTGCCACTTGCTGTGTGCTGTGTATAGTGTCGCCGGCCTGAGCCAACTGCTGTGATTACAGATACAACCACACTGTGAGCCTGCCCTTGACTTCCAAAAAGTAACTAAAAAGCTACTTGTGCTTCAGTTAGCTAAACAGTCATTCTTCCTTGCATAAGAGATCCACAGTCCTGAAAAACATTTTCCTCATTTCTGGTGAAATTGCAAACATATCTGGACTGAGTCTACCTAGCAGGATGCCATTAGCATTTAGAAATAAGACTCTGTTACTCAGAAATATTACTTATTTGCACATTTTTCCTTTTGCACTGTCTGCCTAGGATTTAGTCCTTAAAAAATAAAGACCTTACTTTTATTTTTAAATAGTTCCATAATAAGAGCATAAGAAAGGAATGAGAAAACTTTCAAGGAGAGATAAGTTCTCTGATAATTAAAATTTCCTATTGCACTTCATAATAATAACCTTCCTCAGTTTGCATTTGTGTAGAGATTATTTCTGTAATTTTATTAAATATATATAATATCAGTTTTGGCAAATCAGCTATAAAAAAGTTTCTAGTCTGAAACCCTTTGCACAAAATTTGAGACACAAAATACTTTTTGTGCCAAGGCTTATCTTTTTCTATTCCATTTGCTTTAGTTCACTCTAACCCCTATTAATTACCTTTTTGGCACTACATGTAGCTCAACAAAACAAAATTACACTCTCCCCCAGACACAGACCTGCTGGAATAATACAGGCAGAATTAGCGAGAGAGATATATAGAATCATAGAACCATGGAGTGATTTGTGTTGAAGGGACCTTTAAAGATCACCTCGTTCAAATCCCCCTGCCATGGGCAGGGACATCTTTCAACTAGATCAGGTTACTCAAAGCCCCATCTAACTTGACCTTGAACACTTCCAATGACGGACCATCCACAACTTCCCTGGGCTGCCTATTCCAGTTCACCCTCACCACAAAAAATTTCTTCCTTCTGTCCAGTCTAAATCTACCCTTTTTCAGTTTAAAATCATTACCCCTTGTCCTGTTACTACAGGCCTTTGTAAAAATTCTCTGTCTTTCTTATAAGCCTTCTTTAACTACTGAAAGGCTGCTATAAGGTCTCCCCACAGACTTCTCCAGGCTGAACAACCCCAACTCTCTCAGTCTTTACTCGTAGGAAAGGTGCGCCAGCCCTCTGATCATTTCTGTGGCCCTGCTCTGGATCCGCTCCAACAAGTCCAATGTCTTTCCTGTATTGAGGACTCCAGAGCTGGACACAGTACTCCGGGTGGGGTCTCACCAGAGCAGAGTAGAGGGGCAGAATCACCTCCCTCGCCCTGCTGGCCGTGCTTCTTTCGATGCAGCCCAGGATACGGTTAGCTTTCTGGACTGCAAGTCCATGTTAACGGCTTATGTCCAGTTTTTTATCTGCAAGTATTCCCAATCCTTCTCCACAGGGCTGCTCTCAACCCACTCATCCCCAGTCTGTACTGGTATTGGGCACTGCCCTGACCCAGGACCTTGCACTTGGCCTTGTTGAAGCTGATGAGGTTTGCATGAGCCCACTCCTCCAGCCTCTCCAGGTCCCTGTGGATGGTATCCCTTCCCTCAAACGTATCAACTGCACCTCTCAGCCTGGTGTCATCTGCAAACTTACTGATGCTGCATGCAATCCCACTGTCTATGTCATTGATGAAGATATTAAATAGTATTGGTCCCAGTATGGACCCTTGAGGGACACCACTCATTACTGGTTTCCGCTTGGACATTGAGCCATTGACTAACTCTTTGGACATGGCCATCCAGCTAATTCCTTATCCACCTAACAATCCACCCATCAAACCCATTTCTCTCCAATATAAGAGATAAGAATGTTGTGGGGATCTGTACCAAAAGCCTTACAGAAATCCAGGTAGATAATACCTAGGCAGTAACAAGAAGTACTACTCCCATGCTTACCATCAGACCCACCCCAATAATAAATAACAGGGGGATACAGACAACTGCCAGTGACTTTACTATTAATATGAATCTTATTAAATATTACCCATACAATGCCCCAAATAGTATTTAAATGCTTACCTTCCTAACACTAGTGAAGATATTATACATTTTTGAGGGTTTAGAGATACAAGAAGATTAAGACCTGTTTTTTTAATAAAGGGCTTGAGAGCAAACTCCTTCCCTGCATCCTTTCCTGGGGTCTGAGCGGCCTACGTTCAAATTGTCTCCAATGCGGCACAGCTGCATAACCTGGGATCAGGCTGCTATGAAAATGGCTGTGCCACCCGAAAGCCCCCTGGGACACCCCATCTGGGGCCACCGCCCGTGGCAGGATCTGCATTTCAGCTCGGACCTCTGCGTTTGGCCCTTGTTAGAACTGTGATGTAGGCATGCCAGTGCCCAGCCTTCTGCCGCACGTCCTCACCTTGCTCACAGGACTTCCCAGCATCATCTCGGACTGGCCCCACCGCCACTGACCAGTCTGTATGGATATGGCGGGTCCTTGGTGGTTAGCACACTGCCTGGCCTCGCTGTCTCCTGCCTCGCTCGTGATGCTGTCTGCCACTAGTCTAAAGGGAAGAATTAATTTCTCAAAACATGGATGCAAACCCTGCCCTACTGGTCACTTCAGTGGAAACAATGGGCAGGTCACAAACTTTTCTGCTTAAAGAACATTTGGGATTTTGGTGCACTTGGACACAAATCCTCAGAGATATGCAGAAGCTTAACCCCCAGTGTTTTCAGTTGGGTTATGCCCCTAGAAAAGCCCGACCTATGTGAAACGCCCAAGCTCAGGTGTTCAGCCAATTTCAGAATCAGAACTTGAAACTGAACCTCCCAAGTCCCAGCCCCCTGATGTAGCCACCGGACTGCTCTGTCTTTAAAATGAAAGATTATCTTGATGTGAGTCTCAAAATGTTCAGTTTAGTCTGCTTGTTACACACTACGACTGTCAAATTAAATTTTTAAAAACAATGATGTGAGATGAATCATAGCCTCTTAGTAACAGACAATGACTCTTTGTGCTCTGATTATCTAGATGCCTACTCGCTTTTTGATTGGATATCTGTTTTGGAAAGAACATGCTTCAGATGCAAAATCACAGAGCCAAAGGGGAAAGCGGAAGACGGCAATCTGCCAACTCAAAAAAAAAAAAAAATCACATATCTGTTATATACTGAAGTCATTAACTATTTTACAGCTATAAAAAAAGTACGTTAAAATGTCCCAGTGTGCTCCTAGCAGGGTCATGATTTGTTGGTGCCTGAGAGGCCAGCACAGTGCAGTCTGACAGGTGTTTAGGTCAGGATGAAATATGACATCTGTGCTCCCACTCAAGAGCTGGTACCAGTTCTGGATGATTTGCCAAATGAAGATCTATTCAGAAGCTTTCCGTTTGACAGATAAATAGCCCATCCAAGATTTTTCAGTGCTAGGGCATCCAAGAGATTGCCCCATTATGGCGCTTTGTGCAACCTACAGGCATTTTAATCAGCTTTACTGGCATTTTAACAAACTGAGTTTGCCTTCAGTATCTCAGATACAGAGATCTGTACACATCTCCAAAGTAGAATGCAAGAACAGGAAAGAAAAGAGAAAATGCAGAGTCCTGCAAATTTCCCACTGAGATGAAGTTATGCACAATTAAACTATCCCAAAGCAAAAGGCAGAAAAAAGGTAATGAGATCCTGCAAAGACCAACAAATTATTTTATATATTCAGTATAGATAAAGATTTAAATATTTGGTGCTGGTGCAGCTATGTTCACGAAGTCTATTCCCACCAGACTGGCTGATCAGACTCCCAGTTATGCCCTTGTCACCTGTCTCTTAAATGTCCCTGAACGAAAGACGGAAAGTTTTGGAAAACGTAAAGCATCGCTCAGATTAGAAAGTACACAATTCAACACTTAGCTGAAGCCCACAACTAAGTATTGAAAGAGCATATAGAGTATCTGTTGCTATAGTACAGCATGCGCATGAAATGAAGCCTTCTCTCTATTCTTACAGGACCTGGCCTGATAATAAGGAAACGATGATACTTGTAATGACAGAGGGTCATCTGCTATCATGTTGGGGCTTTGATCTCTTGCTGAAAGAGGAAATCATCAGCTACAAAAGATAGCCTTGCTTTGATTTTTTTTTTTTTAATTAAGAATTTCAAAGTAGAGATGAGACTTAAGCTTACTTCCTAAGCTTTCTGTGAAGAACAACCCACTGAGGGTTTTTTTCATCTCTGCTTCCATTTGGAATTATTGGTGGATGACCTGTAAATAAACTCAAATGTCTGCTGAGGAAAAAACACATCAAGTCCAGCGTATTAAATACCTCAGTTATACTAGCAGAGTTTGGTAAGACAGAGAAAAAAACTTCTTGTGATCTTGAGCTGTGATCTTTATTTTAGGGACTCATGGATTCTGTATCACCTCATCCCCCCTGTTTCGTGCTATCTGAAAGCTTGATGGGTGAGGATTCTGTGATTTCTTCAGGCCACTAACAAAAATGTGTACTGGTTTGGGCTGGGATACAGTTCATTTTCTTCATAGTACCTTGTATCATTTAGTAGCTTATATTCGTAGGTATGTTTTCAATTTGTGATAAAGACAGTGCTGATAACACAGGCATGTTTTCGATATTGATGAACACGCTTACGCAGTATCAAGGCCTTTTCTGTTTCTCACACCGCCGCACCAGTGAGCAGGCTGGGGGAGCACAAGAAGTTGGGAGGGGACTCAGCTGGGACAGCTGACCCCAACTGACCAAAGGGATACCCCGTATCATGTGACGTCATGCTCAGCAATAAAAGCTGGAAGGAAGAATGAAGAAGGGGGGATGCTCAGAGTTACAGGATTCGTCTTACCAAGTAACTGTTAAGTGTGATGGAGCCCTGCTCTCCTGGAGATGGCTGAACACCTGCCTGCCCATGGGAAGCAGTGAGTGAATGCCTTGTTTTGCTCTGCTTGCACATGCAGCTTTTGCTTTACCTATTAAACTGCCTCTACCTCAGATCACATGATTTCTCACTTTTACCCTCTGATTCTCTCCCCCATCCCACTGGCGGGAGTGAGCGAGCAGCTGGGTTGGGCTGAGCTGCTGGCTGCGGTTAAACCACAACAGATGCTAAAGAAGAGAGGTCCCAAACAAACCCCAGTGATGCCCCGCTTGTTACCAGGCCAATATGACCCACGAACCACAGCCCTCTAAGTCCCATCATCCAACCAATTTTTTTTCTGTCCATCCATGCAAACCACCATGCCCCAACCTGGATGAGAGAACAGCAACAGTGCCAAGAATCTTGCTCTAGCCGAGGTACGTGACACCCACCACTCTCCCCCCATCCACACACCAGTCATTTCTTCCTAGAAGACCACCAGGTGGATGAGGTGTGATTTACCCCCAATAAACCCATGCTGACGCCTCCCTGTCACCTTCTCCTCCATATCCCCAGAAATATGTTCCACAGTTCTCCCAGGGACTGAAGCAAGGCCGACCAGCGCAGTTTCCCAGATCATCCTTACCGTCTTTTTGGAAAACAGATGCAACATTTGTTTTTCTTTAGTCACTGGGGACCTCCCCAGATCTCTGTGACCTCCCAGAGGTTATAGATGTCTCGCCCTGCAAGGACACTGGCCAGTTCTCAGCACCCTCAGGTGCAGCCTGTACTGGCCCATTGGCCCATGGGTGAGGTAGTCTCCAGTCACCCCAGCCTGATGCTCACCCGCTGATGGTTATTTCTCTCCTTGAGCCGTCTCTCCAAGCACAGAGGCCTGGCTGGGGACAAATGAGGCAAAGGCAGCATTTAGTACCTCAGCCTTCTGTGCCCGCTGTCACACCAAATCAATTAACATCTTAATCACAGCATCAATAACTTAGCTACAGAACAAATGGGATGACAGCATGTTTATTTCTCCCTCAGAAACAGAGATTAATAATAATTAAAATATTTCTTAATTAAGGAAACACTGATTTTGGAATGGAAGCATGTTATTTTTTTTTATTAGAAGTAGATATGCATTAATGGTACAAACATACCCACTAAAACCACTAAACGGAGAAGATACAGATCTGAATAAATCCTGCACAATTTTTATCTTCAGTTTACTGTATTTTGCAACATCTGGGGAGATATTCCTTAACTATTGTCCTTGTATATTTGTCATATGCTCGCTGAGCTGCAATTGCTCCATTGTGGAGCGAACCTGCCTGAGCCTGGCAGGAACTACTGAATCTGTGCGCACCAAAAGCACTGCTTCAGGTACCACTGAAATCATTTTATTAACTTCTCACTTCAGAACACAGCTGATATCTACTCTGGCTGAGTGAGCCGAGATTATTTCTGAACTGACTTCAGTGATCTTCCCGTATGCTGACAGCCAGGTTGCTGCACACAAAGCTGAGCAACCAGTCAATTCTGACCGAAATTAAAGCCATACTTACGTGGCACATCTGGAGTGCGCATCTCCAACATCCTGGAGTTGGAAGCTTCCACAGGTCTGCAGAGTTTTGTAATTTCTGTTCAAATCTTGACTGAATAACGAGCAGGTAAAATCAGGGGGTCTTGAAAAGAACATATGTGGGCTCGCAGCCCAGAAAGCCAACCACATCCTCAGATGTATCAAAAGAAGCATGGCCAGCAGGTCAAGGGAGGTGATTCTGCCCCTCTACTCCTCTCTGGTGAGACCCCGCCTGGAGTACTGCCTCCAGCTCTGGAGTCCTCAGCACAGGAAGGTCGTGGACCTGTTGGAACGGGTCCAGAGGAGGGCCACGAAGAGGGCTGGAGCACCTCTGCTGTGAGGACAGGCTGAGAGAGTTGAGGGTGTCCAGCCTGGAGAAGAGAAGGCCTTATAAGGGAGGCTTATAACCCCTTCCAGTACCTAAAAGGGGCCTATAAGAGAAATGGGAGGGACTCTTTATGAGGGAGTGTAACAATAGGATGAGAGGTAAAGGTTTTAAGCTGAAAGAGGGGAAATTTAGATTACATATTAGGAAAAAATTCTTTACTGCGAGGGTGGTGAGATGCTGGAACAGGTCGTCCAGAGAAGCTGTGGCTGCCCCATCCCTGGAAGTGTCCAAGGCCAGGTTGGACGGGGCTTTGAGCAACCTGGTCTGGTGGGAGGATGACCTTTAAGGTCCCTTCCAGCCCAAACAATTCTATGATGCTGTATCAATTAGATTCCTTTGCAAATACAAAAAAATAGCATTCATCAATTGTTACTTACATTTCCTGAATTTTTTTTTTCCTGTAAACGTTCAGGCATACTTTTTTCCTAATTCACAGATCCAGAGTAAGCTTTAGCTGTCACCTCAAGTGAGGCAATATTAGTATCATACTTTTTTAGTTATTGATAGTTTGGGACAGTTAATTTACTGCATATATGACTTTTTTCATTAATTCCATTTTTAAATACGCTTTTTTGCCTTTGAAATAGTACGAAAGTAATTTTTCCACTCTCATTTAGTTTATTCCACTGTAAAACTTAACACCTCTGAATTTGCAATGTCCCTTTTATAACTTGAAAACACTACTTTTTCATGGAGAATCAGCCTTCTTATACAAAGGAGCTTAGTCACTTCATTTTGTATCACTTGACTGACTTTTTTGAATATCATTTTTTAAATGTTGTAAACATTTTCAGACTTACAGGATATCAGTACTTTTAATGTCATGCTGGCATGAAAAATTTAAAGTAATTGAATTTGTTGCAACTGACAGCATGATACCACATTTGCCATGATGTGACAGCACTATCTTATCTGCCCAAGAGAGTTTCTGATCTTCAGATTACAATAGTTGCATCTTACTATTGATATGACTGCCTTCCATGCACAACCTACCATGTACAATCCAATAAACATTTATAAATACTAATTCCATCCTTCCTTTGTTAAAGGCACAAAACTGCTTCTTTAAAATATATGAAGGTATAACAAACTTGTCTCAATGTGATCACTTAATGTTGATTTCTTTAGTCATTTTGAAACATCAAAGAAACATTTTGCCTCTAGCATTTGCCACTTGTTCTCTAAACTAACACGTTCTTGTCCCTTCCCGACCTCCTCCCTGACCCCAGATCTTTATCTGTTTTCTTCATTAGGATTTCTTTGGTTTCTGACAGCACTGGCAAGAAAAGAAACATTGCCACTACTCTCTGAGGTCTTCTAAAGAGTATCAAGCACATTGTGACGACACAAAACAAAACTGGAACGTCTTCAGTGAGCTTCTAATCATTTTTCGCTTAGGAAACTGACCCTGGAAGAACCTCAGCTGCATATTAGTCAGAAGCCTTTCATAAGGAAAGTATACTATCTTCACAAGAACAGGTCACAGAAAATCACCAGATTAGGAGAAACAGTAGAAAGCAACCTTCTCTCCCCTCCACCCCACCAAGGTAAGTGCAATGAAAGGAATTTGTGTAAGATAAAGTGTTCCAGAAATCTAAGCAACACTGGATATCTGGCCTTTGGTTCCTTCTTCAGTGAAGATAGAGCAAGTCCAAAGTTACAACCAGCTGAGGTCCCCATGGGGTGTGCAGTTCCCACCTCTCATCCTTGCACCCTCTCATCCTGTGCAGTTTCCACCTCCCACCTATTGGGATGGTGGAGATGCACAAATTTACAGGAAAGAAGAAAGTTCTCCCTGGCCAGATGAAAAACGCTCATGATTATAGATGGTCATCTCCACCATAAGGGGATGCTCCTGAATGATACAGAAGGGAACAGTTTGCACTTTTCTTCTCTATATTGAGAAACTATTACTTAGAAATTCAGCTTTTATCCTCATTATATGAGTACACAATTCTGCCATACCTGTTCTCTGAAACATTACTCTTCCTCCCCTTGCTAGCACAGGCCCCAGAGTGAACTATTTAGTGCCTTTCAATGACCAGCTCTTGATAACATGGGTGAATGTCTTCCAGGAAACCAACTGTGTGTAGAAATATACCTTTTAGTGTGATGCAGAAGGTCTGAGCAACAGTCTTTGCTCAAATCACACCCTTAAGTACCTTGCCAATATTCCAGGTAGTATGCTAACAGCAAAATATAAATTAAGGTACAGATTTAAACATACACTAAGAAATAGCCCCAAAACAAGCACTCCGGAATGCGTACCACAGAAAACATCATGCACCATATACCTAAATACTATATCATTTGGCCTTGTTGTGGCTGAGGATGGATAATCCTCACAAACGTCCTGAAAGGCAGTATAAATATTTCTCATTATCCCTAGGTTTGACATCACTTCTTATTAGTGGTAAGAGTCTTATTAAGCTGAATCTCCTCTACTTTTTCTGAGACATTCAATGCTGTAAAAACAGCAGGAGGGGAACTGTATTCCCTGGAAGTCTAAACAGTGTGTGTAGAGTTACAGGAAATGAGAGACAGCAGAAAGAGGTTTCAGCACGAAGGGAGATGACTCTCTCCCTTTCATGTGGACAACAATGTCATCAGTCAAATGTCTGGTCATTCTGATTCCCCTGCTACAAGGAAAGCAAGACATTTACCAAGAAAAAGCTCTTCTTTCATTTTAGGCAAACACTGGCTGTTTCTGTTTTCATTAATGTATCTTCCCATGTGCATTACAGAAACTCTTTTTTCCTTTAAAAAAAGAAACTGACTCATGAGCAGATGCCCTTTTGGAGTACTCCAGGCTATGCACACTCCAGCAGCCCCATGCACTGAGATCCCCTGACAACACCAGAAACCCAGGGAGGAATTACGGAGCCCTGGGCCACCAGCAGTGTAGCAGCATTAACATCTTCAGCTTTTCTGCAGGCTCTTTACAAAAACCTGGAGGAACACCTTGATTGCCACAAGTGCCACTTCACCACTGCCTGCCAACACTGTGGCAGGTGAGTTCCAAAGGTCAGAACGATGGGGAGTGGGTGTAAAAGGGCTTCCTATATCACTTTGCCATTTATTGTCTTTTCACTTCACTGAGCAACCCTCAGTCCTCCTAAGAGAGTTGCTCCATTGCTCCATCTTCTCTTTTTTTATACCATGGCCACAATTCCTCTGCACATTCAATAATGCAAACTTTTCCCATTGTTTCAAGCTTTCTTCGTAAGAAAAATCCTCTTACATCTCAAATAATGTGCTTTGTACTTGCATCTTTATTTAAGACAGGATGACCTTAATATATAGATTTTCTCTCACTTTTATTTATGATGGTGCTACAGGAGTTAATACTTGCTCAAGCTTTAAGCACTATTTTTATGTAATAAAAACAAGGGTATAAATAAAAATAAAACTGTCTGTCATCTCTCACCTTAAAACCAAACAAAAGATAGTCAATACCAAGCTTGTATACCTATAATTCCTGAAACAACTGGAATTCCTGAAGCATTAAAATTCCTGAAGCATTAAGCACAGAAATAAAGATAATACATCTATACATGTAAGAGTAATACTGCAATCTCAGTATCATTCTACATATTTTCCCTAGTATAACCTGATATCTTCTTTGCTTCTTTGACCACCATGGCACATTGAGCAGATGTTCTTATTGAGCTTTCCCCTGTGAGGCACAGGTCTTTCTCCAGAGTGATTACAGCTAATTTATAACCCATCAAGGTATATGAAACATTCAGATGGTTCCTCCCAGTGATAAGAGAGCTTCCAGGAGCAATGCCTTTGGAATTCATCTGTCATCAGAACTGGGATTATCTGATATTTCAGTACCACGTTGCCAGCAGATGTTTAATATTTTCATATATGCCATTTGCCCTCACTAGAGAAGCAAGCTTACACTTTGCTGGTCTAATTACATAGACTTACATTTAGCTTTTTTAATTTCTCAAGGTCAGTTACTCTCCCATAGGATCTGTCCGATCTATTACTAAACTGATGTCACTTCAGTACTTACCTACAGAGAGAAACTAAAACTCAGCCACCTAAAGTGCTGACAGCCCTGTAACTAAATTTTAAGCCATTTTGAAGAAAGAAACCAAAGTAATCAATTTATGGAAGTCCAGCTATCAGGAAAAATACGGAAAGTATAGCACGAGCCATATGGTGCCACACAGGATTATTCTAGATTCATAAAGGGAAAAAGATGTATTTATGAAATACACAGTCATCTCTATGAAAACAGACAGCCATCTCACGTTTCATTTTCAAAAAAGACATGATAACTGTTACTAGTTTTGTATTAAAAAATGACTGCGTTTCTTGAATAGTATATGGAAAAAGGACTCCCAGAAATGTTTTCGGGACAGCTGATAAGCATGCGCAATACCGAATCCAGAGTTTGGAAGATGGCAGATGACAGGCAGGCAGCAACGTGCACTCCCAGGACAGCTCAGCAGACTGGGAGAGGATTTCTTGGCTCATAGATTTAGTATATCTTGTGTAGTGGGGAAAGAGGTTGGGATTGGTGCTCAGTGAAAGCTGAACTAGCATATACTGTCCTGTTAAAAAACGTGGCCTCAATTCACAGAGCTTTCACTCCCCACATCCAGTGAACTGTTCAGTGGCTGGTGCTTTCATCCAATCTGCAGGTTACAACAATTCAGCTTCCTCCTCCACCTGTGAGAGATGAACCACTGTAACTGGAGCTCTGTCCTTCTTGCCATATCCATTCCATGCTGCATAAATAATTAAACACCCATCAGGACAAACGCCAGCATTCAGATGTTTCACCCAAATACTAGGTGAGTCAGAAAAGTTTTCTCTTTCTCAATAATACAACTGGAAAATGGGCACAGATTCACAGCTGGCGGTGTGCTGTGTGCATTGGTGCAACTGGTTTTATCAATGCACTGTGATTGTTATCATGCCGTAATGCTTGTCTTTTCCATAAAATACTCAAACAGTTACTGAGAACAGACAAGTGACTGTGTCAGCGGTGGTGAGAACACTTGCCTGAGAGGTGTGAAAGCGTAATTATTTATTCAAAGCAGTAGAGTTTCAATGGGTGACCTGAGAAGACTCTTCTACCTCTCCAAAGCACCCTATAGACATTCATTAGAGAAATGCATGTTCACATCCTGTGGGAAACAAGAACTCCATTTAAGCAGTCGCTCTAATCCAGCAAGCATCTCCACCTATTGACTTTAACCCACATTTTTTTTTTTATTTTTGTAAGTAACGTTTGCATTAAATAAAATTATTTTGGGAGGGCGAAGCTGTTTTTCCTAGGAAAAATGGGACAAATGATTGGTTTCATTCACTATTACTTATTTTTTGCTCAGATATCCATCTCAGAAGTCAAATTTAACCCTGGCACTGCTCATTCCTCTTCCACCCTCCCCCATTAAACTAGCAAAACTGGCTTCGGATTTATTAGTTAAAATTAAAATCTGCTAACGTATCTGGAACACAATTTACAATCAAACAAATATTTTTTGACTGATACAAGGTGGCCAAATAAAACACCTTTAAAACTTCATGTTATCTACACAAAGCAGATGAACAACACAGGGCAAATAGTGAACGTTCAGCTGACAAAGTTAAGGGGACAAAAGTGGACCCAGTGTGAAAACCATTCCAAATAACTGCAAAGCAGAATTCCGGGAACTCCAGAAAAGGTTATGGAGAATGCCTGTGAAAAGCCTCAATGTATGCAAAATTAAATACCATTTTTTAACTGCAATATACAAGAAGTGCTCCTTCTGCTCAATTTGGACACAAAATGTTAGTAAAGGGGCAGAAAATATGTGTGTGCTCAGTAATTCCAGTAATACTCAGCTTGAAAAAAACTTCATTTATTTCCAGAAAACTTGAACACTGTATCAAAACAGGACTTTATTACTTTGAAGGGAAATCAGCACAGCGAGAAATGACCTGGGAAAGTGACCAGGAAAGATTAAGACTGGTGATCCAGAAAGACCTTACATATATTTTAAGTTAACTTATGTCCTAAGAGGAAAAGGAGTAACAACTTCAGGGAACAAAACAGAGAAAAGGAAATGGCAGGAACATCATTCTGGTCGATAGTAAGATGCATCAGGTTGCTCACTAATACATCTCAGCATGCCTTTCAGGGTGAACCTAAGCCAGCACCCAAACTTGGAAAAACCTGAAACATTATTATCTAAAGCTCACTATTTAACACAAAGCAGGAGCTTAACTGCAGCTTGGAATTTCTCAGAGGACGCAGAGGCATTTCAGGCACTGGCATTACATACTTGTTACACGGAAGTTATGTGTCTTGTTCAACCTTACATCCTCCCAGATATTGTTCACCACAGTACGTACCCATGCCGTTGACAGATGTGCAATGCTACTCTATCTGCACAGTCTCAGAACGCACTCGCTCAGATGCTGGAAGAAGTCTAAACACAGAGTTCCCGCCAAAGTATAACTACCTCCACAACTTAGGGATTACTTAGATAGCTTTTTGCTAGTTAACAATTTTCAACTAGTTCAACTAACGGTGACTAATTAGAAGGACTAGCTCAACGAACTTCCCACAGTACTGCTGTGTGGCAGCACCTTCATATCGATGCCCACAAGTTCAGAAAGCAGTACTTAACTTTACTCATTGCAAATGCAGACCTTCCGCTTTCAGTAAGAGATATTAATTTGGTTCATGCTTCCTCTTGAATTTTTTGCAATGCATCATTTCATAAGAATTAACTCCACCGACATCCATCAAAAGAAAGTCATGGAATTGAAATGTAATAGGAAATTCTCCTTAAAGATAGGAATATCTCACCATTCACTACGAAAAATCAGCTTCAGGTAAAGTTTATCTGTGAGAAAATATCACTCCTATTAGGAAGTCTGTAACGGCTTCCATTTGTAGCATCCAACCCTCTTTCAAGTCTTCTTTTTTTTAAAATCAAGTATCTCTTAATTTCTTACCTAGAGTCCATAACTTTCTGGTAGCACATGGTTAAGACCTGATAATTTCAGCAGGACAAATATTTTCTGATATGTGGAGATATTAGCTATCTTTAACTAATGTGTGAATTTTGTAGAATTTAAGGCCACAGATTGGAAACTTATTCAGACTGAGTTTGTCTTATTCTTTGAAGTCACTAAATAAATTTGCTTGTGAAATAAGGTCTTTTGGCACCAATACAATTTTCAGAATGTGAATCTATGTATTAAGCAAGAAAGGTAGATCCTACCAAAAAACGTGAATACCAATCTAATCTTAGCCATCCTGTACCAACTGCTCTTTTTGGTTTAAAAGTTTGGCACCAAAACTGCAACATGTTTATAAACTTAGGTTGCATAATATTTATCTGATATTCAAAAATAACAACATCAGTTTGCCCACCACCTTAAAAAAACCCCACCATATGAACAGGGGATACTTTATTCAGGATTAGATGGTAAAGGCAAGATCCAAATCAATACTGTAGTCCAAAAATAAAATACAAGTTAAATGTAGGTAGCTAAATTCAAAACCAGATGTCCTAGATGCCTAATTCTATTTTCTCACACCACCAGGCTTAAGCCAGTACCTTCATTCTGACTTTCCGTTGCCTAATTTAAGTAACCTAAAGGATCCCTCTCTGGATCACACCGCATAATATATCATTACATCTATTACATCTATCTAATATATCTATTACATCTATTTACATCTATTTTACACTACATCTAGATGTATCTACACAACATCTACAAACAATACACTAGTTGTGTATTCTCAGGCTTCTACCTGGCAGCAGAAACAGCCACCTCTCACTTTACTGTGAATAAGCACCAAACTATGAATAGATAGGTACCCTTTCTGGTATATTCATGTTATACCTTTATAAGTATACTGTAAAAGAAGTTAAGGGCCTTCAGAAGTATAAATCTATTTTTAATGAAGAAATAATTACCAAAATCTGCAAGAAATACTGAAATTTTAGGTCATGTATGTAAAAATACTGATTTTTTTTCACTGTTTGTGTTTTGATCTGCCTATAAACTTCAATAATCCTGCTACACCCAAGACCTCATAAACACCTCTTGGCTAAACAATATAATTTTCTGGTTGTCTAAAATGGATATTAATAAACAACTTCCTTTTTAATCTGGGAATTTTTTTCATTAAGGTTCTTTTCTTGTAGTTCTTAATATCGGAAAGCTGCCACTGAGATCAGTAGGTACTCTGCCTAAGGAAGGCAAAATAATTTATTTTTATTTTATTGTTATATTAAAAGAACATGGAGATTCCAAAATTCAATATCCAGAAACCTTCTTCCTTCAAACTGAGTT
This sequence comes from Rissa tridactyla, assembly GCF_028500815.1. Classification (NCBI taxonomy): domain Eukaryota; kingdom Metazoa; phylum Chordata; class Aves; order Charadriiformes; family Laridae; genus Rissa; species Rissa tridactyla. Next base: position 7,846,149 of record NC_071497.1, read on the forward strand.
TCTGTCCCGTGGATTGCACAGATGCCTTAATCTGCATGGCTCAAAAGTCCGCTGATATGAAGAAAATAACATAATTTAAATGACATTCACAAAAAACTTAAAAATTAAATAATGTTGTCCCCATTGTTCAGCCTTGTCTTAGAGTTTACTGTGACAGTGAAATTTTTTCACTTGCTGTAAAGAAGGATATTTCCTTTCACAAACTACTTAAGTAGTGGCCCTCCTGTTGCCAAGGTGCCCAAAGAAACTGTTCAGAGGACTGAAAAATACATTATTTTGTCTCTGTTGGTACTATCCAATAAAATCATGCACAAAGAATTGGACAAAAGATAATATTAGCTTCATCTGAAAATTAGTATATGACACAGCAAAGGACTAAAGAAGTTTCTTTTGACTATGGCATCTTCGAAAGAATTCTTCATTGGTGAGGACAGAAATACTGTCAGATTTAAAAAAAGACATCCACACATGTATACATTATACGTAGTAATTACTTTTAAAAGGACAAATGAAACAAAAACAAAAAATGCCTTTTTAGGTATTTTAAGAGTGCAAAATATTTGTGAAGCTATGAAAACATCACTGTGATTATTGACTGCACTTTTCAACATAAAATAGTATAAGACCAACTTTTTTTTTTTTTTAATCTAAGCAGTTATTATAGTTTATCCTAGCTGGCCAGTTAAGTCAGTTATTTGCCTACCGCATGTGGTGAATGGTTAGTGGTTAAGCTTGAAAAGAGGAAAGGCTCTGAAGATAGGAACCCCTTTTCAAAATACCCTGATCCTCTTTATAGATCAGGGTAAGGGTCCCTGTGACTGGAGTTCTGCAGGGTTATATGCTGAATTGCTATTTTAGTTTAAAACCTCTACAAATGAGAGAAACCCTCTATTCATTCTGTCTTTTGGCCAGCAAGGCTTCATCAGATTTTTTTCTTTCTACATCTTTCATGTCTTTACTTATGCTTCCCTTTTTCTACCTCCTCTACCAAGGGCAGTGATGTACCTTTTAAATCAGATATAGTCTCATGTTGCTAAGGATATAATTGCGTTTGTTGCAAACGTACAGGGAAAGTTGGGCTAAACTGAAAGACTGTTATGTAGGGCTCATTTTTTAGTAATGCGGCAGAGCTGACAACTATAAAATTTCAGCATTCCAAAAACATTTGGCTCTCCTTCTTGTATGAATGGTTTCATAGATTATTACTCAGAATTTATGCAGGTGAAGTTAATTCCAACCCTGGTGAATAAGATTTTTCTCCCATTTAAATTGTTTTTCTTAAATAACCATCCTCATTTAAAAAGGAAAAAATCTTTGAATCTGGTCTCTTTAAGACTCTGTTTCTAACTATGCTCAGAAGACGTATTTCCATATTAAAAGTTAAATCAACGTTTTCTTATTATATTGATTTTCCACTTACAGTAACTGCAGATTTTCAGTCCTCCTAAAAAGAAAAAAAAGAAGGATCAAAGTCAACATATTTTTATAACCTAATGAATATTTTCCACATTGAATCACTCAACAAATGAAAAATAACAGTCTATAACATTTAAAACCAGGTTGAGAACACACTCCAATGTACAAACGCTGCACCTCTAAATATTTAAAATTATTACATTCTTGGCAGATGTATCTTATGTGCTTATATGTGTAATACATTTACACTGAGAGTATAAATGCTTCAAAATGCTCCACCAAGACAGGAATCAAAAGACAGTATCGTAAATGATTTGCGGGATCTCGTCACAAGTTAGATGATGTTTTTGTCCCTTATGGCAATTTCTCCATGGATAAGCAAACAGGAAATAACTACATCCAGATTTCCCTCTTGCATTAGTAGATGTAGCTACACTGATGAAGACCTGCACAGATGGCTAGTATAATTTTCCATGTGGGCATACACTTATTGAAATAATGAGTATTAATTCTAGTAGTTTCAAAATATTATGAATTTATACAGATATATACAGGTAAAAATACTGCTACCAAAAAGGAGTATTCTGTTACAACAAAACAGCAGGACTGAAAACTTCCTGCAGAAAATGCTTTAATAGACTCAAAAGACAAAGTGAGTACTTTCTTTGTAGAGAATCATGCAATCCATAACTTTCCAATAGCACCACAAATAACTTCCACAAACTGCTGTGCATGACAGCTGATACTGAATTGCCTGAAAAGCTCAACAAGTCATTGTTATACTATTACCCCAAAACTGTTGCCTATACAAACTGCCCCAAGACAATTCTTTAAAACACAGAAACAAATGGCTGTCACGTTTTTCTCTTTCACCAGCTCCTGAATATCCATCAGACTGTTTGGAGAAAATATTCCTTGATAGCTAGGACACAAAAACATTAGTAGACTTCAAGACAACATTCAGAAGTAGAGCCTTTTAAACTATGCAAAATGCACGGTAAACTACGCTTGGTGAAATCTCTCAAACAGCTTTATCTCTCAGAAAATATTTTTCAAATATTAACACCTCTCATTCAAGGCATGTCCCATAAGAAACCACAAAGCAACACTTAAAGAAATAAGGGAGTGATATCAGAGCTTTTCATGGTTATTAAAAGATATCCTAGCTATTACTGAAGCCAGGGAGCTACAATCAAGATGATCCTTATTAAAATAAACTAATGAGATTTGACAGAATATGAATTTAAGTCTAAATACCAACAATGTCAGGCTGTCAGCAAATGAAATTTATTAACTGAAAACTGTTGCATTTGATTTAAGGTCCTATCATGGAAAATGAGAAAAGAGGTCACCCTGGACCTTCAGGGAATCTGTTCTTACAGAAATTTTAATTTTGTTCACAACCCCTGGGAAGCAAAAATAATGAATTGCCTTGCTCAGAGATGTAAGAGGTGTACCAGTCACACACTGACAGCATTAGAGTTCATACCACCTCATCTACCTACATGAAATATTCAGCTAAAATAGCAGTAATAATTGGGACTAGATAGTATTGTCCTTTACTCACACTGGATATCCCACTTCAATGGAACTGCCGATCTGAGCAAGTGTTAACAACTTCCCAGAGTAAGTGGTACGCCATATCTGTCTCTTGTTTCAGTCAGACGCAGAAGGAATGGGTTTTCTATGTTTTGAGTGTAATACAATAGCCCTTACATAGCATGGAAGCTGTAAAATAAGCTTCCATACATTCTTTAAGGAAGGACTCTTCAGGTCAGTTACTGACAGCAACTTGTAAATGCAGACGTCTGAGCCTTTGCAGTTTTGGATGACAAAACTATCCACCCATCCAAACCTCAGATTGCATCTGCAAATCCAGGCAACGATATGTGCAAATAAAAAGTGACCCAAAACTGTGCGACACAGTTTCAGTCATACATATTTCTAGGCCAGTTGGCCTCAGAGTGTGAGCAAGCCAGTTTGAAGGTTTAGCTCTCAGCCTCCAGATAGCAGCTGGTCTTTCGCCCCGGTGTCCGCAGGCAAATGCAGTGTGCTGCATCAGCCACCTCTTTGACAGCCAAGTGGCTATGGCTACTGGCTCCTGCCTGGACTTCATGATCTGAACACTTTGAGGCACTATTATTTGAAGTTAAGTACAATTTCCCACATTTCTAAATGCCTCCAAAAACACCAAACACCAGACAAATGCACTGCAAAGTTGCGACTCCTGCAGCATAATCCCAGCCCGCATATACAGAGCAGGTCACAACAGTCAGGGACAGACACCAGTTATCCAAGCTCACTAGCATGCTCTCTACCTGCGACAACAGACACTTGAAAATACACCATTGGAAACCTAAGATACCTCTTTTTATATCGGTACAACCAGCTGGTTAAAAGCTGTACTGAGATTGCTCAGTGGACATTTTGGAAACTGGCCAAAATCTTCTCTTTGCTACTTCAATTCTGATAATTTGGGAGGACACGCAACAGCAAGTGAAAAAAACCTTTTCCTAGTGGCTTGGACTGCCTAGTAGTTTGGTAATAAAAGCTGTTTTTTCCTGTCTGAATGGCTTGAAAGATGACAGCACAATCAGGAATGGTGCTCCAGTTTAGCAACATTTTGTTGATAGTGGTCCAACATTGACTGAAAACTGACTTAGTTTTCCATGTGAGAAGGCCACTCCTTGGATTAACTTCGTTTAGTTTTGAGAACACCACGATTGCCTGAAATCACCTCTTCCGTGACATCAAATACTGAAGATCAGTCATATTCAATGGATTGAAAAAATGTTACCTAGTCTCTGTGGGGGGAGTATCTGTGATCTTTCTGGCACAATACATTTATCACACACACAGAAATCACTGACTTTTCAATAGTCACAGTGGATATTCATCAACTGTTTCTGAGAGTCAATTAACACTGCATTCTTATGTACTACTTTTAACAAATGAGTGTGGCAAAAGCAAATCAAGCAATGTACAAGAAATTACAGTTTCTTTCATCTTAATGGTTATGTGAAAAATCAGCATTTAAGACAACTGAAGTTGGTAGCTTAAAAAATACTTTATTTGCCACTGAACTTGCAGTTCAAAGATTACCTCCAACTGTTTTCCTTATCACTTCCTAAAACATATTTCAAGGGTTGGTTTTGGTCTATCTAATGGAACAAAACCTGCTTATTTCTGTTGTTTGCAGTGCATGAACACTCATGAGACCTTTAAGATGTGCAAGAGGTATAGTGTAAGTGCAAAGCATTTTGCTAATTTGGATGCTGATAGGAGAAAGTTTCCTGCTGCTGCTTATACATGACATTACAAAGTCCTTTTTCTTGTCTTCCTTCTTTTCTTTCTGCCTTCCTTGCTTCTTGATCATACTCTGCTTCCATCTCACCAATTCATCTTCAGGGTCTCTCAGGAAAACAGAAACATAATTAAGAACACAATGCACAGAGCTTACAGAAGATGAGAAGAAAAAACATAACTGGTCTGGTGTTGAAGAGGCACAACTACTTGCAAAATACAGTATTAACATTAAAGGAGTTCTCAGAAAAGCCTGGAGCTGGCCCAAGTTTATAATAAGTCAAATCAAATTCCAAGACAAAGATAACACAGATCAGAAGACAAAATCAATGAATATTCTGGAGGGAAATGTTTAAAGATTGTGTGATGAAGTGCTAAGTCAAAAATGTATTTATATGAAAATGATTCTCCCGATATTATCAGGCAAAATGAAGACCATGCAAATTCCTTTTATGGAGACCATACATCTATCTCCAGATAAAGTGATGTTAAATGTGATATAATCTGTATTTTTTTCAGGAACTTTTTCTGGTGCTCCATTTCTTAAACAGTAGAAACAAGAATATTGTAAAAAGGAAAAGATTATGTAGCCAGGATTATTAAACAGCTATGAATGTCCAAACCTCAGTCTCACTAGAACCTGACAATCAGTCTGAAGAAAACAACCTCACACTGTAAAAAGTCTAACTTGTGAAAAGAAAGACAAAACACTGTAGTCTGAGAAACTATAAATCTCAAACGGAAAGCTGGCTGTTCAGCTGGCATAAAATAATTTCCTATATTTTAAGTCAATATGGAAAACTAATGTTTTAATATATTGCTTTTTGATTATATTTTTAATTTATACAGATGTTGCTTGATTTCTCCCCAGGCTTGTATTTCTCTTTAGTGTTTTTTATTTTTTTTAGTAATAAATTTTTATGAATACATAAAATTTGTTACAAAATGAGTATGTTCTGCTGGTTTTTTTCCTGTAGATTTCTGTAGCTCTATACTCATGAGTCATAGCGTCCACCCTGCTGAATTTTCCAAACAGAGGAAGTACATAACCCACATTTTTCACCATATTACTAGCTTTTACCTTACATCTTCTTCCTCAGTGGGATCAAGTGTGCTTCATTTTTGCTGTCAAGCAGACTCTTGAGCAGCTTTCTCCTTTTCTGGGTTAAGGCTGAACATCTCACTGTATGTGAATATATTATCAAAAGATAATCACTGTAAAGCTAAAACTGCACAGCCACAACAGCTAGCTTTGAACCCAATGAGAATTGAGGACAATAGCTAAGGTAAACAGAAAATTTTTTTAAGCCTACAAAGATCACGTAAATCTTGTCAGGTTACTCCACTGAGTGCTGCAGCACAGGATTAGTTGCCGGAGCCCTGGAGTTTCAGTTAGCTGTTTATTATTCCTTAAAGAGAATGATTCACAGTTATAAGACTGTCTAGCAAAAGAAGATCACTGTCACATGAATTGGAAGGTAAGTGAATGACTGCAAATGAAAATCACAGGGAGTGGCAGTAAACAGAACTAAGGGAGCGTCTGAAGGTGGTAGTGTCCGCGGTGCCTTTGGGACCACTGTCATTTAGCAGATCCATTACCGATCAGGAAGACACAGGTAAAAAGAACAATACTGAAATGTGAAAAAGATTGTGAATAAAGGAGCACGAAGAACAAAAACCAGTTGTGTAAGAAGACAATCTTCTTGCAGGAAGATGTGCCTGGCCCTGTTTGCTAACACCTGACCTTTTGGCAAATCCAAAATGGACTACACTGCAACACTGAGAAACTCTTAATTTTTATATCAGCTGTGTATGTTTATGGTTGCAATGCACTTTCCTCGCCCAAAAAGACCACAAAGGTACCAACTACTGTGACCGGAAAACTTCTAAGAATTTCAGGATGGCAGGATTTTTACACACTCTAAAAGCCAGTTAACTCAACAACTGATCAACGCCAAATCAAGCCAGCTTAAGAAGTGATAAATCTGTTAAAAACAAATCAAATCAAACCAAAACCCTGAAACTCTCCCTCTCTTTTGGTTTATCAGGAAGTCTATGTTTTAGCTGCTGTATTCTCAGTATGCTTCTCCTCCAGTCCAGAAAAATAGTTAATTTTAAGTGATACCAGTGGGAAGTTCCAGATTCTTTTTTCAAAAGTGGTCCAATGCAGCATGAATCACAGTATTTGCTTTTGCAGAAAGTGCCAGCTTTGTATCCATATTAAAAAAGAAAATTCAAAATCTTTGGTACAATGATATTGAACATTCATTTTTTGAGTTGTTGCCATGGTCTGAGGTGCTAGGAATAATAATCAGCAGACCTATGAAGTTGCCCGTCATGACAGCACTCCTAGGTAAAAGCAAACATAATATCCGTTCATCTTATCTGGACTGGGTTTAAGCAAACAGCTTTCATTCTGCATGCTTTCATGGTCACATACTAGGGGAAAAAAAATCTAAACTATGCCTGGAATAAAGGCAATGCAACATCTTTCATCACTACTATAGATACGAACCTGTGGTTACTTATGCTTCCCAAAGATGATGAACGTGCACAGAGCAGTGATCTGCATGTGGAACTGCTATTCAGCTGGAGTTAACCGAACATCTCCCTAAAATCCTCTATGGTATTTATACAGAAACATCGCTACCAAGTTATGCAGATTAGGCCTCTAAACGTGACAGAACAATATGAAACCACTTTTTTTTTTACCTTTGTCAAGTGCTAATCAGGTAAGTACCTTTGAGGCAGTGTACTGTATGTAGCTCACACTATGCTGTGCAGAGCTTTTTTTTTTTTTTAACCCCAGACTCCTGCAATACCATGGCATCTTCTTAAGTGAAGCCTGTAATTAACATTATGCTTATTTTGAACCTATGTCTTTGCTCAACAAGATGACATCTTCCTAGAACTTAATATGTCAAAACATTCATACCGCCTCAAAACAACGTTTATCTCACCCAGCTTCTGAGTAAACACTCTGCACTAGACTTTCAGCTATACATCTAGTTGTGCTTGTAAAGTCCCTAAATGCAGTATAGCATTGCATGTGAATTTCCGAGTTTAAAAAATGGCATAAAACAATGGAACTTTATGAGCTAATTCACTTCCATTTCCATTTCTTTCAAACATATGTACTGAGCTGACACTTCTTCATCAGAGGTTGGGGGGGGGCGGGAAAGACTACCTTGATTTTGTACCCACTCAGGGAGTGCTATGGAGTCCCATAACAGTGGAGCTGGGAATCATTTCCACACGCCACTGCTTGCTTTTCACTTTCCCACCCATTAGCAAAAGCAGGAGTAGGTAATTCACTCGTGCTGCTTGTGGGCTTTACACAATATCCTGGCTTTCTTTTCAAATGCTTTTAGATGCAGAGAGACGGAGCACTTCAGCCCCATTTGGCCCACACTCGGCACAAGAACAGCTTATAGCCTCTGTAATTTATAAAAACCCATGTTGTGTTGGTAATATTTAACATCGTTCTATTAGCAAGTCTTCAAACACCATACTGTGCCAGAATTAACTTTAAGATATACTAGATGGCTTTATGTTAAAACTTTGTGGTGTTTCATTCTCTAGTGACCTGCAGCTGATGATTTACAACTGGAACATACAGCGAAAACCCACACAGGTTCACTTTCCGAGACATTTCTGTTGTTTCTTTGGGTTTACTCCTGTCTCACAAACGAGTAGTGGGGCCCCTAAAAGACTGACAGAAACCCCTCACCACAAGTAACAGATCAGGGCACCAGTGGTGTAAATTAGCCAAAGCCCATCACCTCTCCACAGCCAGCCCCATCTAATTGCAGCAGCTTTCCCCACGCCTTTCAATGTCTTAGGCTCTCTTCCACTGCTACAGCTGGCAGGACCCGTTACAGCTTTCCAAGTACTTTGACTATTCTGAAGTGCACAGAAAGAAAAAAAAAAGGCAAAACAAAAAAAAGGCTGTCGCTGTGCACTTAAAAAACCCCCACCGATAAACAACCCAAACAAACAAGCCGAAGGAAAGGGCCGTGGAATGAAACATCTTGAAAAATAACGGTAGTAGAAAAACTCGGCAAAATGCCCGTTTTGGCTCAGCTTCGCAGCAGTGCCCGGGGCGGGGGGAGCTGCTCCTCACCGCCCGCAACGGAGTAGCGAAGTCGGGCTGGGAGGCCCGCGGGGCCACGCCAGGGCAGTGAGAGACAGAGGGAAGCGATGAAACCGGGGCGAGAACGGCCCAGAAACGACCGACCACCGCCCGAGCCGGTCCCACCCGCCTCCTGAGGCGTTCCTCCGTACGCCGAATGCCTCCGCTCCGCGCGGCTAGGCAGCCCCCGTATCCCTCCGCGCTCCGGCCCCGGGGCGCGGCCCGGGCGGGAAGGCGGCGGCCTGGCCCGGGGCCCCAGCAGCCCGCTAGCCTCCTCCCGCCGCCGTGCCCCATCAAAGCTGCCTCTGTCATTGAAATATGAGGCCGCTTCCTCCCCGGCGGAGGCCGCTGGCGGGAGGCGGGGAGCGGCGGGGCGGTACGGCCGCCCGCCGCCGTGAAGAAACCTCTCTTTGTTCGGGCGGGAGGGGCCGGGCCGGGCCCGCCTCAGGCCGCGGCACCCCCGGCCACCTCTACCCGTCTCCGAGACACCCCCTAAGCGCTCGCCACGTCCCTGAGGGGTGTGGGAGGCCCCGGCCCGGTGCCTGGGGTGCCCCAGCGCGAAGGGAGCGCGGGTGGCGCTGGCCCTGGGCGCCGCCTCCCTGGCGGGGCAGGGACCGGAGGTCCCGGGTCGGGCCTGGCCTCGGGGGTGGGCGTGGGTCGGACGCCAGAGGGGGGGCCCGACCGTATCTTGCACCCTTGGCACCTGAAATGCCTCGCTTGTGGGTACCTGTACCCGGTTATTTTACATCGGAGAAACACATCACGCCTCTTTTTTCACTTTTAACAATGACCCTGATATATCTAGGCAGGGTCCTGCTAGGTTGGTTATTTATTTTTTTTCTTTCAGTGGGATCTGCTGTGAAGTAGCTGATGAGGCACAGCAGTGGCTGACCCCTGCTTGGTGACTCTGGTAAAAACAATGTGCTTTTGCGCGGGATGTGTTAGGCTCTGGCATTTCCTGATCAAGTAGGATTGATGAGCTGCAGCCTCTTTTGATGGTGCAGGCTGAGAGTTTGACACCCACAATGATAAAAGCTTAGCAGGGTCCAGGCTGAAAAATGATGTTGCAGAGTTGCAGTGGATGTGACACAGTTACATTCTTCTGTTTAGCATTGGACAAAGGGGGTAAAAAAAGACATAAAATGAATCTGTAAAATCAAGTTGCCTGGGTTACCTGCATTTTCTAATCTAGCAGAATTTAGAGGTTGAGGATTTGGGCATACATTTCCTACCACTGCTGGGAGATCAGGCATCAAGAACCTTATCTTTTTCAAGTGGAGGAAGAGAAACTACACCTGCTTTCAGTTCAAATAATATGATTTGGGCCCCAATTTGCCAACCTGTAGTACATCATCAAGACTTTTCCTTTTGTTTTCATTTTTCCTTTCTTCTGTTGTTGTTATTTGATTTGGGTTTTGTTTGTTTGTTTTAAATAACACACTTTTAGAGATGAAACAATGGCCACACCTTTTGTCTGCAGTTGTAAGAGGCAAGGTTTAGTGTGTATGCTTTTCATGCCATGGGATTCAGGGGGTTAAAGCCACATATTGCACAGATTTCAGCAGACTCCTTTGAGGTTGTGTGTCTCCTGATGTGAAATGCACCATAATCCAGAGATTTTTGATGGTGGAGGAGCAGTTTTACCCAAGGTGGTGTTTAAAAATTGCATAAAGACTTGGGACTAAGAGTTGCCTGACTTGAGGGTTTTGCAATGCCAGTGCCATGAGCAAGGCATGTTCTGTATTTGGGGTATAATAAGAGAGGCTGGGCTTGTTTCCTGGATTAATAATTCAGTTAAAAATTTGGGTTAAAACAAAAACACAACGGGATCCTGTTAGATCCAGCTGTTTCCACCCCACTACACACCCCCAGACTGTCATGCATCACTTTCTCCCCGTCTGAAACCACGTTCCCACCCTCGGAGTTAATGGTAGGGTGGGGGGTAAATAAGGAGCGGGGGCTGGGAGTGAGCAGAGGCGAGTGGTCAGAAGTATCATGTTTCTCAGGGTGTCACACACCCTATATCCCTAAATTCAATGTTCCCTTCACAAGGAACACTACTAACTTTTTTTTTTTTTTTTTTTTTTTTTTTTTTTTTTTTTTTTTTGCCCCGTGTAGTTTTTAGCTCGGGACTTGTGTGCAGTGCAAGAGGCTTTTTTAGGTGCGGATCTGGGAGGGCAGGACCTGCGGGGCGAGGACAGGGACCTGGAGGGACAGGGCAGCGTGCTGGGACGGACGGGGTGAGTGGGTGTGGGTGGGTGTGAGAGAGAAACCGCGTGTGTGGGTTTATTTTTTCCTCTCATTCCTGGGGTCTGAATGGAAAGCACGTTGAGCTGTAATTAAGACATCTTGGAGGCGTACTTAACTCATGACGTGTTGCTTTTCTTTTCCTCTCGGTGAGAAAGTGGCTCTCTCTTCCCTGAATCAGGTCCTCTGCCACCCAGAGCCACAAAGGGACACTCGGGACATAGGCACACACGCGCACACACTGACTTAAGGTGAGCATCAAAAACTTCCTCCGCACTTCACTGTCCTCTGTTTCGAACTGCTGGAGAGTTCTGAGAGCATCTCAACTCAGGAGCTCTGTGCAAGGTAAAAAAAAAAAAAAAACTTTTGGGAAAGGTTTTTACTCCTTTATTTCTCTAAGTCGGATGGGGGTCCAGTAAGCAATGTCTGTGGCATCAGCTCCAGGGCTGCACTGAAGCGATTTTTCAAGTGATCTAATTTGGCAGCTGAGGCGGGGGGTGAAGGTAAAAGACGGATTGAAACTGGCTAACTTCAATGTGTTTGACTTTAAGTGCTCTCTGTTACCAAAGGAGAGATCATATTGCAACTGCAGATTCCGTCTGAAAGACAAAAAGTTGTATACTTCTGCTCTGTGACTTCCTCCTATGGGATAATACATTTCACAGAGATTTGTCTTCCTTGAGGGATTTCTCCAGCCAGTCAGATGCTTTTAGAAGTTTTTAGGACGTAAAAAGGAGGACAGTAGAGTGAGCAAGAATGTTAAGGGCTGGAAGTAGATTTGCATAAAGTACTGACCATCCAGTTGGAAGGGAATAGATTTTTATAAGATGTGATAAATTACATATGGATGTCATTTTTGGCTATTTTTTGTCAGGGAAAGCCTCAATAACATTTGGCACAGGTTTCTGTATCATCTCCACTCACCAAGAAAGTTAGGATGCCACAGTATTTTGAATGTTTCTCTGCACATTAGCTGGTCCATGGCTATGATAACTGTATCATCTTACTGGCTGTTTATTTGGTTTTTGGAGTCAAATACATATAAAGGTGTCATTCAAAATGTTTTTCATGGCAAAACTACTTGTGTGGTAGGTTTAGATGTAAGAGGTTGGAAAGCATTTGCATGTTTGAATGAAGGAGGTTTATTGCTATTTGTATATCATTAGAAAGGGGATTAATTTCTGCTAGGATCTTTCAGGGCAGAAAATGTTGCCATATATGTTGCTGTGTGATGTCATGTAACTGATATAACACCTTCAGGAGACTCTGGGAACCTGGCAATATGTGCAAGAGAATTGTATAGATTGGTAACAGTAATGAGTTTGTATTAATGACTAGCAAGACTGTTTTAGTGATTAAATGTGGAAAGAAGCAATCTGGGAAGATTCCTATTGTTTTCATAGGAAAACATTGTTAGGAATATGTATGATGTGGTAGTTGAAAACGTAGATGCAGTGAGGCTGTGTAACTATGGATACACACCCTCTCAATAAACACTATTTCTGGAGACAGTATATTCAGCACGTGGAGAAATGTATCATAAAAAAGAAAATTATTATCAGCTCCTACGGAGAGGGAACCAGGAGTCTCATGCCAAGGTGTGTCACGCAGAATGCCAAATGCTTGTGCTACAAAGAGACAGCTCATGTTTCCTTGGTTTTTCATATCTAATGGAGACAGGTCTTCAACTCCCGTAAAGCACAGCGAAGTGGAGTAGCTCTGAATGCATTATCTGAGACTCTAACCCGTATGTACTTACCTGTATTACACTTAGTGACAAGGGGAAAGGGAAGAAGAAAGAATGCAGGAAGGAACAGAAAGAAAGAAAGAAAAAAAAAAAAAAAAGATTAATTTGTGATACTTTTCAACATAGCAGTTAAAGCAAAGTGAGAAAAATAATTTTGTAGAGAGCAGCTTTTTCAAGTTAAATTAAAAAAAAAAAAGGTCAGTGTAATAATCAAGACACTGCCGGTCTGCACTGAAATTGTGCCAAAAGGCCTGTCTTCCTAATAGGATTCCTGAATGTATAAGTAGATTCCAATAAGAAAGAGAAAAAAACACTGTGCCTTTATGAAGAAAAGTATTATCTACAGCAATGTCCTCTTCAGAGACATAACTGACTGTAATTCACAGCAAAGTATCCTTTCATTATAAACGTAGTGGGTTCAGTTTCTTCTCGTTTTCAGCTAGTATGGTTAAAACACTAGCAGCTACTAAAAAACCCTAAAGTAGTACAAAGGCTTGGGGCTGGCAGCAGGGAGAGGTTTCAGAAAAAGGTGGAAGGTTTCTGTGGCATGCTGCAGTGCACCTTTGTTTTTACAGTTTGTAAAAGGATGAGAAGAGCGTTTTCTACTGCAGGTCCCCAGCCTCTCTGATTATATGCTGATCTGTGACTAAGTATTTTTGTCCACTATTGGTCACAGTCGAGAGCCAAAAGAACTCTTATCAATACTTACTTAATCAAGTCACTTAACCTCCTTGCCCCTCACTAAAAATCTGGAAATAATATTGACCAACCTTTAAAAACTGTTTTGAGATCTTCAAGTGAAGAGTGACTTTGCAATTGCCTCTATTTAAATATATTGAAAGTTTTCCAATTCACTGCAAGGATTAAAGTGTGAGAACCAAAATTAATATTTTCTGCTTTTCATTTGCCTTTTCCTTGAAGAGGTAGTTAAACTGTCCTTGGAAGTTGAAATACTTTGCATTTCTGTTTTGTTCTAAACCTGACAGTGTATTTCATTACTTAAAACTCCCTTGAAAATGAAAAGTTTTGGAAAAAAATTATTTTCATATGACAAGCTGCTTCTGTTACTTGTGAGGAAGTATTAGACATTCTGTCTCCACTGTTAGTAACTGTAGCATACAGTACTGCACTTGAAAAGGTAGCTTGTAACTTGTAGGTAACAAAATGTTCTTTGGGGTAAAAAAAAGTCTGAATATACTTAGGATTTCAATCAATGGTGTTTAAGGAGGATTAGAGGAAACAGCTGGCTAAACAAATATTAGGTGTAGAGTGGATGCAGTGGTATAAATTAATAATGCAGTTCTTTATCTGCTGCATGAATGGGAGGTTTTGTGGAGATAAGACGACCTAAACATGGTCACTGTATGCCACCTAGTGGATACTGCAAAGAGTCTTTCAAAAGATTTTTCTTTTATTGAGAACATCTGTAAGTAATCCAGGTGCGATTTAACTATAAGTGGTTAGTTCTGTTCTGTTTTACCATTAAAAACTATCAGCGATCTTTTTTTTTTTTTTCCACTGTATTTTTAGGGGAGGTTTTTTCTGCTTTTTAAGTGCCTATTAGATCTAGTAAAAATCAGTTCAGCTTTTATTTAATGTAATTTGCCAGTAATATCTATTTCCAAAGACTTATTAAGTCACTCAGTAACAAATAGCCACATATTAACACTTAGTTTGACATACTGTGCCCTTACTGTAAAAGTGAAGAGATTTCTGTATAAATATTGTGGCAGGAGAAGCTATGTTCAGCAGTAAGGATTTGAAAGCTCCTTCCAAAACTCCTTTATCATGTAGGATGTGCTTTTGTTAAAGGCCCTTTTGTTTTATCCCTGAATATTTTGTCAATTAGAGGCATAGACAAAGAAAATGTCGAATTATTTCTGATGGTTAATAAAAGGTCATAAAGCCTCTCCATCTTCTTTTTCTGTGCATGTCATTTGTCTCCGCCTTCCTCAGACCTCACACATGCTTATCTCTTTGACTGTCCTTTGTATTTATTAGGGAAAGGAAAATTGCCTTTTTGACTACTGGATTGTTTATTCACTAGTAGATGTTCAGGTGCTGTCAATTCTCATAGCTCTAAAGGATTTAATGAAATTACAAGGTTTTAAGCAGGTATACATCTATCTGGTTATTCTTTGTGGCTGGTTTTATGCTACATGACAAGCTTACATGCTTCCACTTCCTAAGCTTTTTTAAAATTTCACTATCATCACAGCTCCCACTGTGGTCATCTCCTAGGCACCTAAACCAAGTGATGAATCTATGGTTCTGATACTACGTTTTCAAGTAAGTGCCACAATGGCTACTGGAGCAAAGAAGCATTAAAATACTTGGCAAAGTCAAGCTCCCCATGCTTCGCTTCTGCCTGATTTTCATCGCCAAACAGTGAACTGAATGACAACATCAAACTTAGTAGAACAAAAAATTTCTGTGTCCTTCTTATTCACTTAGCTTTGAAAGGACATTTTTTTGTTTCCTTTTAATTAGTACAACAGAAAGGAAATCTTGAACATGATCAATGTTTCTGAAAACAAACATTTAAAACTTGTGTTAAGAAGTCACACAGCAGTAATCTGCACTGACTACTTTGAAAACTTTTCTCAAGAGTTATATGAAATATTACCATAGGAGGTTGTTAACCTGATGCATGAGTTAATGGCTAAAATAAGGAAGTCTGCCTTTTCCATTAATCAGACGAAGTTTACAAATGAAATTCTAGGAAGGTAAAATACCACAGCAGCAAATGGGCTAATTGATTTGATGCTCTACTTCATAGGCAGCTACCTTTCTTTTTAGCCCTGCCTGGTACTGTGAATCACAGGCGCTGCTAATGGAATCAGACCCAAACTGTGCTAATAAGAGTCTTTGCAAGGCCACAGAGTCTCTCCCGGCACACAGCTATCCACTAGGGTCAGTAGCACACAGAGTCACCACCATTTCCTAGAGCAGGGCACGTCAGATACTATGGCAGAATCTACATCGTTAATTGTCTGGCATAACAGAACTAAAATCATGAGACCAGAAGAATGTCCCTGGATAAATGCCTCTTCCTTCAAAAAATGTCATCTTGGCATTTGTCTAATAGCAGAAGACCATTATCCTGAGACAGCTTTCCATTAATAATATCTCCTAATTACTTTAAATGCTTGCAGCCTACAAGGAACATATGGGCAATGGAGACAGGTTAGATTAGAAATGTGTTTGGCAGAAATCTAAGTAGTAGAAAACAAATGTTTCAAACTACTCTGGGGAAAAAGAAGGAAAAGTTACTCAGAGGTAGTTCAAATTCGAGTTTTTGAAAGTGGATGTATTAAGTTGGGATTTGTTTGGGTTTTTTTACATGTCATATCATGTTAGTTTACCCTGCTTGTGTCATGGTACCTGGTAAATCGTCATCTAAAGTATGTCAACAAATATTAGCGTATGATACTATGAGGTATACTGACATCTGTTGTGATTAACATTTCTGTACATTCAGAATTCCTTTCCTACAATAATGCATATACACATAGAGAAGAGGCGCTCTCTGTGCGCATCTATGCATATTATGTGTGTGTGTGTATATACACACATATATATATACACGCTCACATGCCCTATTAGAATGTGTAATTTATTTTTTGGAGCCTGGTGATTGAAAATCAATAGTGTAAAATGGCAGGCTGCTGTTGATTTGTAGTTTTTAGCATACAGGCTATTACCCTCCATTGTTTTAAAACTGTTGATTCATTGTTCCACTAGTTAGTGGCTATCACTGCTTGGCACTTGTGTTCTAGATCATATACACAAAAGGCATGGTACAATTCCACTGCGCTGTGAGATTCTGATCCAGCAAAACAATATATAAGCAACTTTACTTACATTAGTATGTCAGTGAAATTAATAGTAACTCAAACAGGGCTCAGTGAATAAAACTATTCATCTACTTGCAGAATAGCATCCATAATATCCACACATGGCTGATCAAAAAGCACTACATAAAGCTTCTAACCTGCAAATCTGTTTAGCTTTCTAGACATAGGTACCTCAGTGATGTCAGCAAAGTGTTAAGTAAAACTGTGCACATTTACAAAGAGTGGAGGAATCGAGACTTGCGGGTATGGAATCTCTGTGTAGAAGTACATGTTTATTGTAGGAAAAAAACTTTCATTGCTAAAATAACTTCCTAAACCCTCCAATTGCAAGTGAGTAACTGCTCATCTAGTTATTAATATTTGAGAAAATACATGCTACACCCCAAAATATCTATGAAGTGGTTGATTTTTTCCACAAACATATTTTCAAGCAAAAGGAAAACCCAGCCCTGAGTCACATACAAAAATACTGCTTAGAAATTGGAAAAGCACATTGCAAATTTTCCTGTTTTGTAATAGCGGTGAAAACGTTATAGTGTTGGGCACAACCAAGAGATTTATAAGAACCGTATCAGAGGAAAATAATGTTACAGTAGATGCTGTAGTTCTTTTACTGAAATTGCAGTGACACGTGTGTTGCAACTACAGCAGACCATAACGGTGCTGCCACCTTCTGATACATGCTGCTTATTACCTAAGGTAATTTGCTCCCATTTTCTAACACCGGAGATGCAGTAGTGAAGCTCTGCAGTTTTAATTTCATGTATAACCTGAAAGATTAATGAGCATATTGTTATTCTCAGATAAACTATGTTTCCAGATTTCCAAGATACAGACATATAAAATGTGATTTGGCTTTTATTAGCAAGTCAAGCAGGCAGGTATATTTTTTGGTTTGGTTTGGTTTTTTGTTCAGATGTTGCTGTATTTATTCTTTCATTTGTTTGGTTAGAACACAATTTCAGTAGTGTACTGAAATAAACTATGGTTGGACTCAATGACCTTAAAGGTCTTTTCCAACCTAAATGATTCTAAAAACTGTATTAATGCAGGGACTGTATAGTATATTTATCTGGTTGTGCATATGGTGATATGTCTGGTCACATATGTCACGTCGTGCTGTTCTGATGTACTTCGGGAACTTTATGATTGTCTCTGTAAACCAAGAACCGGTGGATCTCTCAAACATTTTCCGGATTTTGCCCAGCTGAAACAGTGAATAGAGAGGATGGTAATTCAGCTGTTATTATTGATAAAGATAATTACAGACTATTATTTTTTTTTTTACCCTTAAATGTTGATTTAAAGGTTTGTTAAACAAAATTATAATCCGGATGCGTTGTACTGCAGATCTGTTGTTTCAAATGTCATTGCAAATGAGAAAAGACTCAGAATTCAATAGATTAGCCTTAGCTTTTGCTGAAGAAGTAGCCTATCAACACGTTTGAGTGTCAGGGTAAGAGGCACCATGTTCAGAGTCATTTACCCAGTCAGTGGCTGGTGCCTGGTATGACACCCTGATGTGACTGCTCCCTGTACTGGTTTGAAGTGACCTGGTCCCTCGCTCCTCATGCATAAGGGAGCGTATGGTAGGAGACAGATAGATGCACTTGGCTGCTGCAGAGGTTATGTGTCTTTCAACACATCTCCTTTGAGCCTGTACATCATGTGCCAGAGTAAAACCAGTTGCATTCCAGATGTGTGACATGCTGGTCCTATTCTGACAACATAAAAAGCAGAAAAGAGCAGGTAGAAGTAGAATGTCTGTACAGGAGCAAAGGTGCTGTGCAGTTAAATAAACAATGTTATGTCCTGGGAAATCCAGCAGGAAAAAAATGCAACTTTTAACCAAGAATCTCTCAGAGTAGATCAAAAGAATAATAAAACATTTGTCAATGTGTCTGAATGGTTCTTTTTAATACCAACATCTGGTCTTTTAGCCAATGAATGGGTTGTTGCATCCAGTTTCCTGGAATTTTGTTCTGTTTTCCCCCGTGAGCAGGCTAAGAGAAGCATGTAACTATCACATTTTTCCAAAGCAACCTCCTTATTTGGTTGCATCTGCATTTTAATGTATGTTCCACTCTGATCAAATCAGACATATGAAAAACTTTCAAATCCAGTAGGCCATTCCCCAGTAGGATGGGAGAATGTAGTGGCATGTGTAACATCTTCATAAGCAAGCTAGGAAGATTGTCTTGATAAAACTAGTGTGACATGTTTTCAAAACTGGTTAGGAAATCAATAGCTCACTGTGAAAATAGAAATACATATCAAATAGGATTTTGCCAGGGCTAGTCAGCTTTGGTACTCTTCAATATTTTCGTTAGTAACTTAATAATGGAATAGAAAATATGCTTTAGTTTTTAGACAACGCAAAATAGGGAAAGATTGAATTATTTTAGAAGGTATGCTTTGAAGTTAAAATGTTCTTGCCTAACTGCAGAAAAAAATGGAAAAATATCTTTTCAACAAATAGAATGTGGTGAACTGAGGCACAGAGAAAACAATGTACAAAGATGAGTAAGGTTTAAGGTCTCAATTGAGCTTGTTCCGTTGCCAGATACTGCATTTTGAGAGCTGTATGGACCAGATAAAGAAAGTTGTAAGGAAAATAATAAAAGTGATAGTTTAGGAAGCATGTTTAGGAAGAACCAACTAAAAAACCTAAGCTACCCTAGCCTAAAGATGAATACACTGAAGGACAGGCATAATAATAAATCATAAAAAGGTACTACAAAGATAAAGTAATTCATCCACTCCCTATGTGTGTAGCAAAGAAAAGGAAAAGTATTTGGTGCATATTGCAGGAAGAAAGATTGGAGAAAGAGATTTCTAAAAGACGAGAAAGCTCAGGCATAGGTTGCCCGGAAAGCCTGTGAAGTCCCAATGTTTCAGTTTTGAATACCAGGTTGGACAAAATTGATAGAAGGATGAAGGTGTTGATTTGTTGTGGTTGTCTATTGGACAATTAGATAGTTTTATTTGGGAGAAATACTTTTGAAAACTATGACTTGTTTCAGCATATAAACAAGCAGAAGAGTATTTAATATAATCTAAAGAGGTTAATGAGTTTTCACTGATCGTGGCTCATGAAGATCGCTCTTTGTTCTTGAATATAGTAACTCAAATACATGATCTTTGCAGATAAAGTTGAGTCCAATCTGACTTCAAATCTCATCTGGGTAAATGGAGCTTGAGAATTACTTATTTTTAATCATGTACTGCAAATCTGAGATGAAAGAAGCATCCTTACCTAGGCATATCACGGCACTGAGTGATTCATTTTAGGTATCAAGTTGATAGAACCTTTAGATTTACTGTTTTTCAAGACGTATCAAGCAGCAAAAAATATACAGAGAAAAATGAGATAATGTCACTTGAATAGAACATTGCCAAGGAATAACGGGGTCGTCTATCAGAAAATCAAAGCTACCACATTTATGGAAAACACTGTAAGTGTCAAGGATAGCACAAACATTTATTTCCAGACCAGGAGACACAGCTCCTATAAAGTCATATTGTGAGGGTGACTTATTTTTGGTGCATCTGATGATTGATGCAGATTCTATTATTTCATCTCAGGAATGTTGGTTCAGGACTGCACCATTACTGAATTACTGCAATTTGTTTGTTTGGACTTCAACCTTCTCTGACATTATATCGGGCAAATGTGACTTTTTATTTCTAGCTGATTAGGAGTTTGAGCAAATCTGTATTTATTTCTGTGACTTGCAGTGTGCAGAATAGTAATCTCAGAAAACAAGCTGCCTTCTGCAGACCATGATATTCATTGATTCATTTTTATTTATTTTTTCATTACTCCAGAAACTGCCATGGAAGTATGATTTACAGGTTTGGGGGTTTTTTTGGTGTGTTTTTTTTTTTTTTTTTTTATTAGTACAAACTGTCCAGTTCATATTGGGTTTCTCACATAAAAGTTAAATAAAATCTTACAGATGTAGTGTAATAATGGAACACACATGTCAGAGGGCAAGAGTTAACCCTTACAAATATATCTAAAGAAAGGGAGATGAGGGTCTACAATGTGTAAGCACACTGTCGTTGAGTCCCTTTGACACCAAATGGCCAATTTAGCATATATTTCATATCAGGCTTGAATATGCCCTAAAGTATGGCCCAAAGTCATTAGAAATCCAGGATCTTGGTTCAAAGCCAGTTTCAGCTTTCTGTCTTGTAAGGCCACAGAACTGCCACCTATGAGCAATAGCTCTTTTGACAACGGAGTCACAGTCCCATTGTGTTTACTTCAGGGAAATTTATAGATAGTCTTTGTAGTCTAGAGGAAAACCAGAAGCAAGAATACGCCTATTCTTTTGCAATTAAAGGTTTGAAAGTTCAGTTACTGTACAATGTGCAAATAAATATGAACAAAAGGACAAATTAAACACTCTGCTGGTCAACAGCTGTAACTTTTTATTCCCATGTTTTTCAGATGCATATTGTCATTTAGGAAATCTTGCAGATCTGAAAAAAATGTAAAAGGCAATTCTAGTCTCTATAGCTACATAAGCTAGTCCCAGACTTCAGTAAGGACAGTGTAGCACAAAGGAAATACATGTGGGCTTACCTCAAGTAGAATTTAGTTCATATTTCTCTGTCATGGAGGCTTAAATGTGGCAGATGGCCTAGAAAGCATAACAGTCAACTCTTGCGATTCTCATAACATTTTGTGGGTTTGTTTTATTAGGTCATCAGTTTTAAAGTCATTATATTAGATAAGAGCCTTGAGTCCAACTCAGAAAAGTCTTTTTGGCCTTTATGCTCACCGTGGAATGCTTGAATATGTGAACTGCAGAATTAAATTAGAAAGTTCTAACCACGTGATTTGGTCTAGCAATTCTCTGTATCACTGGGTTCAGTGAGGCTGAAAGGGGCGTTCTCATCTCAGTGGTACCGAGTGACAGGAATAGGAGACAAAGGGTGCACAAAGAAACACAAGAAGTTCTGTTTAAATATAAGAGAAAACTGTAAGGGTGATTGAACACTGGAACAGGTTGCCTTGAGATGGTGGAAGCATCTCCAACAGGACGCAGACCTGAGTGAGTAACCTGCTCTGCCTGACGCTGCTGTGAGAAGAACGGTTGGACTGGATGATCTCAGAGGACTCTTCCAATCTCAGCTAGCCTCTGATTCTTTGTCTCCTATAGTCAAAATCATATTTGCTCATGTATCATCTAGATGCATGGTACTGAAGAGAAAAAGAGTCACTGATTTTAGCTAAAATGGGCTATGGGTTCTTTCTTGGCTGCTTGGATTCAAAAAAGCACAAGAATAAAGAAGGACAAGGTAATACAAAATGATGACAAAGCTCCACTCTGGCAGAATTTCCTGATGTCATTCAAGGAAAGAGGATGAAGGGCAAAAGTAGTAGGAAAGAAAGAGAGAAGAATACCAAAATTGTAATATTGCACTTCCTCAAACAAGAATAGAGAGGTGTGAGGAGGCAGCTCACCCTTTCTGTGCACACCTGCTGTCAAATATTGAACTGAAAACTGTCTGAACTATGTCTGAAAAATGCGTTTAGCTGAAGCTAGAGAAGGAAGCAAAGAAAGACAGCATACAGAAAACATGAGGCTCGTTTACACTACATTTCCCAATTGACTCTTCAGTTTCCTATCATGCAGCCCTTAATTGCTCTTGGCTTTGACCTTTAATGCAATTCTCCAGCACTAAACTGATCAGCATCTCTCAATTGGCTCAGGAAGCTATGAGTACTTCGTGGTTGATTCAGTGCTAGAAAAGCCGTTTGAAGTGTTATCTTTCATCTCAAAATGACTTCAAATATATTCCATATAGTGTATTGCTTGGACAGTGAGGAATGAAGCAACAGATTTGACTATGATTCTGACCTTTGCTTTCCTCCTTCTGTAATAAAATCACAGTAGAGGATAGCGAAAGATCCACAGGCGCAAAATAGACCATTAGGGATAAGTTAGTGCTTGCTGTATCCTTCTAGTGTAGTTTATCATTTCACTACTGCAGGAATTCTAGTATGATTACAGGTCGGGCAACTTTATTGCAAATCTGAAGACCAGCACCTTACTGCTTCTATCTCTCTGACACTGAGACTGAGAATTTCTTAGTGCATAATGGAGTGCCTGCAAAGGAATTACAGGGTCTCTTTATTGCCACCTCAACCCCTTGCTGTTTGAGGGGAAGAACTATGGTTGCTATATTAGCAGAGAGAATCAATATCAATTTGAGATTCAGGCATCTGAAAACAGATACTAATTGTTATCTTTTAATTATGTATTACTTGCAGTAGGGAAGAAAGTCTTACCGAATAGTTAAGACGTTTTACTGTAAAGATATTTTACTGTTGCTTGAGAAGCATAGTTTTGGTTCCCTGCTCAGACTTAAATTCTTGCATAACCTTGAAAAAGTTGGGAGCTCTTAGTCCTTCATTCCTCCATCTATAAAGAAGGGACAATAAAACTTCCCCTCTTCACAGGCATAGTATGAAGATACAGGTATTCATGTAGGCAACCTCATTAGTTTATTTGGTGGTGGTATAGAGCCGCCTATAACATGTGGCTGTGCAACCAGTTCTGTCAAGAAAGCCATATTATTGCCTCCAACTCAGTGCCATATAAATTTCTTCGTGTGACATTGTCCCAGAAATTGTGTATCTGCTTTCATGCAAGCCAATCCAATCTTGACAATTTCTAATAGCTTTGGGAGGGATTATAATGAAGGAGGTCCAGAGGAACTGCATGGAGAGTACATCTATATCATTGATCGTTGCTCAGTTGGTATCACGTAATGGTTTTGATGCTAAAGTCATGGTTTCAAAGGGGTTTATGAGCTTTCATGCAACACTGAGTCACAGCAAGCTAGTCACTGAGCCCGAAACAGCAATTCCTCTAGAAGCTGGAATAGTTCTCAGCACTCATGTTGCTTGGGGCTGTCATCTTCTATCGTACCTCAAATAGTCATTATTCCAAGTAAAGAAGACATTCCTACATGTTAAAGACAACAAGAAAATAAGGAGATGTAGTGGGAGTTTAGATAAAGAAAGTAATTTAGATAGCCTAAGTGTACTAGAAATTATATAGTTTAATAAAAAAGTCATCTGCCCCAGAAACTTTTCAATTTGCTTCTGGAAAAAATATAACAAATTACACAGAGATGTAGAAACAACCACAAAAAACCTACAAAAATTCATACAGCTTGTCACTTTAGATCTATACACATTTTAGTGATCAAAGTTAAAACTAAAAAACATATATAGTCATAGAAATTACATACGGAAATCTGTGCACCATTTTCAATGCAAGGGAACTGTCATTATTTACCTTGTTTAGGATATATTATATGTGAATGCTATGCAGTTACTTTATGAAGATACAAATGTCTACATGAGTAGAAGGTGAATCAAAATCTAGTCAGAATGCTTTGAGCAATGAGGTTATTGTTCCAAAGAGGACAAAAAAGGCAGTTCTGGCTCATGCTTTGTTGAAAATAGCCATGTAACTTTCCGTTGTTTATTTTTCCAGAGGTTAATACAACAGCCTGAAAATGTTAAATAATTACAGTAAAGATTGCATATGATAATGTGTGCTGGCTCATTGACTCAGAGGCCAATAATATCCCTTTTGATTTTCTGACTTCATTCTCCCTTTAAGTTACATATAGCTTCTGAAATGATTAATTTATAAACTCATAGATTTAATGGGAATATTTTTAGGTATTTCTTACTGCATATTCAAAGCAGGTAAAATTTTTTCGTATGCTGGCCAACAACATCATCTGTCATGTCAATATGTCTTGTATTCCATCCTAGCTCCTTGGGTTAGATAGATTGCTACTGTCACAAAGGTTTTATTCCTCTGTGAGCTGAAGGAAGGAATCAGTTATCAGAGTATGTGATCTTCTGTCTCTCAAGGCATTGGAAGATGGCTAATTCAAGTTTAGGAAGGCTAAACTTGGAAAGCCAAGCATCCTGTTGCACTTGTAAGTCCTCCTCTAGCCATGCCACTTCTGAGGCGATGACAGGCTGCAAACCCCAGACTGAACTGTAGCCTTGGGCAGGACTGTGCCATTGTCCTTGTTTGAGGTAAAACAGAACCAACTTTCTGTTCAGTAATTTCACTTCTTAGCTAGGCCTCTTCTGACTCTCTCAAGTTAACAGCATGTTGTGCCGAAAATGGTTCGTTTTCAGACTGATAAGACCAATGTTTGCAATTTGTGCCAAGGAATGTTACGCAGAGAGGCTCTTGCTTATACTTATTGCTATAACAACCAAGGTCAGCTCATTTCGTTATTTGCCCCGTTGGAGGGTCGGAAGGGGAAAAGCGTAGAGGGGTCCCACCTGCAGGGAGGAGCGGACAGGACAGGGGACCCAAAACTGACCAACAGGGTATTCCATCCCATCTGCCCCATGCTCAGCATAAAAGCTGAGGGATCAAAGGGTCAGCTCTCTTCCTTCAATGGCCGACATCCGAGGAGGACCCTGTCTGTTCATCTGCCTTTGATCCTGATCCGTGGGTTCCTGACTCATCTGTGGAATCCAGTTCCCACCCGTCGCTGAGTCCAGTCTGGGACTTCCCCAGTGCCTGCCGGTGGCAGCATCCTGGGAGCTTAATACGGTTTGGTATATACCGTATCTATTTCATTATTTTCCTTTCTATTTTATTAATAATATTTCATTAAAGTAGTTTAGTTTCTTCTAAATTCATAAATCTCTTTATGTCTCCTCCTCCTCTCCATGTACGAAAGGTTGGGGGGGAGCATCTGTCACCGGCCATTGGCCAATTTGGCCAAAACCATGACAGCCATCGATCTTCTCTAAAGCAGTGTTGCCTTCAAAAAACCTCTCTGGCAAACAGTGCCATTGGTCTGACCAACTAACACATGTCCAGGCCCTTGGGTTGACTCACAGCCAGCATGTCAGTCCTTGCTGTGCACATATAAAATCTCCCGATATTTTCCTCTTATTTGGACCAGTCAGTGCAGCACGTCTTGTGTGTATTTATTTCATAAGGAGCATTGGGCCAGGGCACCATTTTGCACACCATTAAGTGCACTAGCAAGATACTGTGATGTTAAAACCAGCTTCTATACACCATACTCACATTTTAAGCTGAGTATTTATTGCATAAGAAGATATCAGGGATTTTAGAGAATTTAGGGTATTCAAGATTTTAGCATGTGGGAGAGGATATTTATGACCTTGGAGTTTCACGAATGCCAACATGAAATTGGGCAAACTGTCGTAAATGATGCTTTAAGAAATATGATTTCGAATCCTATCCCCATTGTGGGTAGACATGATACACGCCATAGCAAGGTGGCAGAAGGGGTACATGGAAGGACCAGAGGTTTAACCCTGTATCTCTGAGCAGTTTGTATGTGCCCGTCCACCTGTTTGCAGCAGCTGACTTACGTGAACTAGCTGAGTATTTCTGGTAAAGTTATTACCCATGAAAGCAGTAATTGTGTTCTATTTAAATACTAATTGCTACACTTCTGACATACTTTTACTTTTTTGAAACAAATAGGAGCTGTGGGTCCCTCTGAGAGGTACTGTTCTTAGCAGAATACTGCAGGTTCAGCTAGGACCCATGGAGCTGCTTGCTGTGAGCTCATGTTCAGAAGGTTTTCTTCAGAACCATGAAAATAATACTGAGTTCTTACAAATCACTTTTCATCCCTATATCTTAAATTGCATTACAAAGATGGCAACTAGCATTGAGTCATTTGGTAAAAGTGGAGGTGAAGTTAATTTTTTTTTTCTTTTTTTCTTTAATAAAAAGTGATGTTCTGGAACACATTTAGCAATTTCAAAGCAAAGAGAAATCTTATGGCTTTTGCTTGTTTGTACACATCCATCGTGCAGAGAATCCTAAATATGCCAATATATACAGATGGTGACAAAGTCCATTTTCAGTGTCTATGCAATGACTGCATCCTGTGCGCTGCTCAGAGGTATTGTAGAGTCACCATGAGACTCAAGTAACAGACCGTCAAGGAGCACATTGCCGAAAAACATTTTCAGGTCAGGATATTGCCTCAGCTACCTCAGCTAGCCTGCACTGCTGAAAATGATTACTGAATTTAAAGCATATCACTACAGTAAGCTGTGGAATTGTGAAATTAATAACCTTGCTTCAGTGACCGAGAAGTATAGACAGTGCTGTTTAACCACTCCTCTTGCATGCTAAAAAACAAACAATGTTTGTCTTTGACAGTACCCACTACTCTGTTTTGCCAGACCCAAAGCATTAGATCACTGTTGTGGTTTTGTCTGGGATGAAGTTGACTTACTAGCAGCTGGTACAGTGCTATGTTTTGGATTTGGTGTGAGAATAATGTTGGTAGAACACCGATGTTTCCGGTAGTTGCTACGCAATCAAGGCCTTTTATGTTTCTCACACCGCCCCACCAGTGAGCAGGCTGGGGGGGCACAAGAAGTTGGGAGGGGACTCAGCTGGGACAGCTGACCCCAACTGACCAAAGGGATATCCTGTATCATGTGACATCATGGTCAGTATATAAAACTGGGGAAGAAGAAGTAAGGGGGGCAGGGGAACGGGGACAGGTATTTGGGGTTACAGCATTTGTCTTCCCAAGTAAGAAGAGTAGGAAAGGTTCACCTTAGGTTTTTTTGTTTGGTTACTTCATTTCTCATAGGTATTTTTTTCCAGGTAGTAGCACTGTTCTAGGTGTTTTAGAACATCTAGGAGATCTATTTCTAGATATCCTAGAGCACACTTAGTAGTTAGATTTTATTCTTTTATTTTCTTACCATGTAAACGCAAGAAAGGAGAATTTTTAAGCTGGAGGTGAACACACAGGTTGGAAGCTAGTGGAAAGTGGTTAAAACTTTTCATGAAGGGGAAAAAAGGCTTCTGAGGAAAAGTAAGAAAAAAAGTTTGGATAAAATCACAATGGACTGACAAAGTGGAGGTGCTTAACAACCACAGAAGTTTGAAGTGGGCACAGAGAGGTTGGATATTAAATTGAAGGATACTGGACCATGTTCTTTCTTCCTGGGATTTACTGCTTGTTATGCCATGGCACAGCAAGAAACTGCACTGTACTACTCACTGAGCAGCAAGTGTGTAGTCTTTCACTGGAAACACATGTTTTATTTCCTGTCTGAATAATATTATGGAAAAAGTTTCTTACAAAATTTTATTAAAAGGTAAAGAAATAGTAAATAAATGTTAGAAGTGATGAAGAATTGTAAAGAAAGAAATCAGCTAAAGTCCAAATATTGTTTCTGAATTCAGAGCACACGTTGAAAGTCTATGTTGTAGTCAAGGTGGTATTTATAGCTTGTACCTTCAGAGTTTACACTAGAAATGAGTTTATAATGGAAAGTATGTCAGCTTATGAGTGTGCCAGTATCTTTTTTCCAACAAAATCTAATTTGAGACATGTAAACAGAGGTGTTTGCAGTGGAGGACTAGTGTTGAAGGCCTTTTTTTTCTTTTCTTATAACTAATTTGAAATCCTTCATAAAATACATATGCCAGTCCTTTTATAGTAAAAATGAAGGGAATTTCTCTGCTTTTAAATAGCATCTGACTTCACAGACTTTGATGTCCCAGTTGTAAAATAGAGATCACCCACTAGCTCACAGAGTAACTGTAAGGAACGGTGCACAGCCACAGCACGTTCTCAGTTCTTTCTCTGATTTTGATTTTCTCCTTTTGCTCTCACTCTGCTCCCAAGAGATGCGATCTGTTGGAACCACGCTCTGCTTTACACACACTGGTCTGTCGATTGGTGATTTGTGGGCAGGAATGTTGGACTTGACTCAGTCTCCACTCCCGTTCCCCAACTTGTTCCAGCAGAACCTACAGTCCTGCCTGCAGTTGTACTTTTGCCCTTACTGCCAAAGTCTAGACTACAATCTGCTTTGCTTAGTATGGCATTTATGTATTTAGAGCTGCACTACAGCTGCGGAAGAGCTGTCTTCCCTTGGGTGACCCATGTAAAGCACACCCAGAACTGAAGTCCAAATGAGATGCTCGGCCAAAAAGTGTTCCTCTCGTCTCCCCCAGCTCCTTGCCTACGTTCTTGGAGAAAAAACTCATTTTGATGCTGCAGTTGCTCTCCCCTTCCCATAAAAGAGAAAGTATCACATTTCTTTAATTGCTTTTCCCTGCAGCACATCTGAGACACTGTGACTCCCTTAGAGTAAAATGCCTCTGGTATCTAACGGCAGGAATTGTTCCATCTTGACACCAACAAAGATCAAAGCTAAATGCCGCAAGTTAGTCTAGAAGTGCAAGGAAAACAGTCCTTACTCTACGTTTATATAAAACAGATCCATGACTATACCTCAAAAGATGTGTCATGTAAATTTCAGATGAAAATAGCGGCGTTCAAAGGCATTAATTCTATGTAGTGTAATCTTTTAGTGGCATGTTGGAGGTGTGAAATTGTCCTTCATTAAATGCAGGCTTTATATGCATGCTTTTATGTCTATGTCAGATTTAATTAGAGTAATGACCTGATTTTTTAGGAATAGATTTCTACAGTCTATACTGTTTCCAGTGAGACTAGATTATACAAAAACTCGTTTATTATATTTATGCTTTTCAGATTATTTCCTTTTTGAGGCTCATGAAAGTACTTTTGAAATAGTATCCATTCCTCAAATTGACCAAAAGACAAAAGGGTATTTTATAAGATTATTATCACATGTCAGCCAATTAAACCATGCTTTTTAATCATCTGCTAACTTCAGTGACATTTTCTTTACTACTTTTTGCTATGACCCAAAAAATGACAAACCCCTCTCCCCTGGATGTGCAGTCCCTGTGAGAATGTTAAAATAGCTGTCGTACATGAATAACCCATTTTAGAAACAGATTAACCATTACACAAGTATGAAGGAGGGGTGGGCGTGGAAGTTGCAACTGGGACCTGCTCAAGTCCGTCCTGTGAGTTTCCAGTC
The DNA here is from genome assembly GCF_028500815.1 of Rissa tridactyla. Lineage (NCBI taxonomy): Eukaryota > Metazoa > Chordata > Aves > Charadriiformes > Laridae > Rissa > Rissa tridactyla. The sequence continues at coordinate 7,875,785 of NC_071497.1, forward strand.
CCAGAGAACATCAAGTTAATAGTTTGTGAGTAAGTATTCACTTTCTGCCTGAGATCCATAACAACTGCATAAGCAGTCTTTTTTTTTTTTTTTTTTTTTTTTTCAGAGCAGATAATGAAGTGTCTTGATGCTTCAAGAGTTATAAAGAGTTACAAATTATTTTGTTGCAGACTTTGTGTTTGGTAATTTCTAGAGAGAGGATGACAAATTTCTTGCACACTGGTTTATCTTACCAGCTTTTAGTGGTGCAATCATGTCAGCCAAAAGCATATCTTGCTTTACCAGAGTATGTTCAACAGCCGAAGTTCGAATGGTCATCCATACATATGTACATATACATATACTTGTACATGTACATATATATATACACACATAAATTGGTGTGTGTATATATGTAGCATTTTATATGCACAATGGGGAACCTGAGATGGGTTTCACCTTTTTTTCCTGTTGTGGCTCAGGCAGAGCGTCTGCCCTCCAGTTCACAGTGATAGCAGCTACTGCAGGAGCAGATGCCCCATCGTAGCCAAAACAGGGGCAAGCGGCTGGGCGGGCTCAAACATGCAATCCATAGGCTTTCTGCAAGGCAGCCGTGGGCACAGGAGAGCAGGACTCGGGGTCTGTAGCTGCTCCACGGGTCACTTGTCCACTGGGTTATGTACCACTGATGCAGTTGCACAAGGGTAAGCAACCCAGGCTTTCTATGATAGAGTTTACTTTGCTCACCAACTGCTATCAATTATGCTCTTGGAGGCTTTTCCCCTTTTAACTATGCCTACATTAGGGCTGACCTGTCAGCATTGCTCTACCTATCTAGCTAAATCAACAAACTTTTTCTAGTGTAGATTAAATTTAATTAGGGATTAGCGCAGCTCCCAGTCTCTTGTTTGACAGCCCCCAGGCTGGGAGGTGGAGCTCTGCTAGGGTTGGTTTATGGAGGTCTTCACAGGGATAGGTTTTGGTGTTTTGGGCTTTTTTTTTTAACCCTTGCCATTTGACTCTTTAAAAACCGTGCCCTGGCAAAATAGCCTGGAGAATGGCATTTAGGCTATGAACCTTGACATTTCTATGTAAGTGAATCTGTGCATTTGGCCTCTGAGAAAGAAATGAAACTGAGCTGACCCTACAAGATTGAAACTACTGGTAAGTGAGAGATCCTAGAACAGTGACCTATGCCCGGTGTGCTCTGCAGTTTATGTAGCTTGGGAAATTTCTGCAAGTCACTGAGATGAAAACTGGCTTTAAGGAGAAGCCAGTGTCTCAGTTTATTTGATAATTTATGGTCCTAGCTGAAAATCACAGTCCTAACTTCTAAAAGCAATAAGGAAATGGTAAACCTTGATGATGCTTGCCACAGATCTCTCATGGTCTGACAAATACTTAAGGTAGGTGATGTTACATGTGGGGTGGAGAAGATTTACTATTATTCCATAGTACAGACTGGAACATCTGAGAAGAAATGAGCAGAAATACCAACTTTCCAGGGCAATCCTTAGTAGGTCCTCCTGATTTCTTCTCTTCCCTGTGAGGCAATGGAAGATAGGGGCAACAACCCCTGCCATTAGCATACCAAAAGGAAAACCAATCCTTTTTCCAGTAGCAGCACTTTGAGGCAGGGAGTCTCCACTAAGACAGTTTTTGGAGAGGAGTAGTGCATTGCTTGCATTGCTTTTCAGGTCTTCACCTCAGGCCACACTTTTAACACCCCTATTTGCATTGAGTGGAACTTCCTATGGAAATTTTCCTGTTGTCCTCACAATTAGTTTGTCACTCTAGTCTCTGGGACAGGTACTTGTTGTGAAATTAGCAGTGAAGGTTTGGTAACTGAAAAAAAGAGCATGAGAAGGGCACTGTGTCAAGGCAAAAGTCAACCTTGCACAGTGTCCAATGATCACCTGCAGTAATTTCTTAGGAAAAGAACACATATTCCCAAGAAAAAAGGGCAGGAATAGTGCAGACCTTCTCTGGCTCGTGTTTCCAACATCTTTGTAAGAGATCCCTATCTGTAGCATGTGAGTGTTCCTAGGATTCCCACCATTCTTTCATAGTGTGACAAACCCTGCCTCCTAAGCACAGCTTTGATTCAGATGTGAAGATGTGGATTGGGTGGCATTGGTTGGAGGGTGGTTCAAAGCCTTAACAACTGCTATTTGAGAACTGGGAATTATAACTGTGAAGTTGAAACTGCCTGCATAATCCTGAGGACATTAAAGCACAAACAAAAGCCTTGCGTTTATTCTGGATGACTGTAGAAATGCTGATCCCTGTAATTAACCCGGTTGAGTGGCACTTGCAACTACCTCTTTGAAAATCCTACCTCTTTGCCATTTATTTAAACTGGATATCCTGCTTAGGCATCTTTAAAACCCCATCCATTTTCAGCCTACCAGTGTTGTGGGTGTTCTTATTACTGACTAAGCAAGGATAAGGCCTTGTCTGGCATAACCTGAATCAGTACAATTTCCTTGTTAACTGAGTTCTCCAATTCAGAGATTGTCAAGAATACCTGTTGGTGAGTCTTTGGGGTTTTTTTTCTGAAATCTGCATAGGTTTACTTTACCTGAAGGACTAACCAAAAGACAGAAGATATTGCTGGCAGCCAAAATAAATGTCAGAATGGTTCGATTAACAATTACATTGATTATTTTAATGTCGTCTGTTTCATGTCATACCTCAACAAACTAAAACCTGTCCTTAGGCTTTTGTTCTCACGGTCTCTGTCTTTGTGTATACTAAACACAACTCTGTGCTGTCTGTGGCTTTCCATACATACTTTTTCTTAATATATGCTTATATGGCTACTTAATTTTGTAATGTAGAAGGTAGGTGTTTCCTGGATGTAGATTTTTCAATCACAACTTCATAGACCTGAATATATCTGAATATAAAATATGATGTACGTTTGTTCTTGTACTAGGTGCACTAAACTGCATACTCTGAAAGCTGTTTTGCTTACACAAATTAAGAGAGTTTTATTTACCATGATAAGTTCTGCGTTATGATTTTGTCAAACAATTGCAAAATATTCAGTTAATTCTGTAGTTTACATTTTCTGAAATTTATTCAAACAATTGTACTATTTCCTTAGGAGGATATTAAACTAGGATAGTGTGTTGGGAGGAACTCCTGTATTCTTTTTTATGTTATGTCTTTGATTTACAACTATGTATGTGTTGAAATTCTCTTTATTTTCTCAACTTAATATCCTGAGGCATTCTTCTTAGTGGTCCAGAAGTGGCCCTTTATCTTTACATTATTCTAAATCTCAAAAACATCACAACTAAAATGCGTTGTGGAGAGACTGCATTGCCCTACCATACTTCTGGAACGTAAGAGCTGTCTTCTTCACGTTTTGCACATACCCACTGCAGCAGACAGAGCCAAACCTTCCATATGACTGAGCATTGCAAAAGTCAGGCCATTAAGCCAGCCACATGTGTCTCCATTTCACTTGCAGATATTTAATGATCTGTATCAGGCACAACAGCGTTGTTATGTAAAGCATAGAGCCCACTTAGGAAATTACAGGAGTCAGATACCAGGTCAGAATATTAAAAGCTGCTTTGAAATATCTCTCATAAGAAGCTCCGATGATGAGAAAGGTACTTTGCTGCCAGTGCTGAGTATTACTGAGAGCATGTTTGTAGCTGTATGTGGAGCAATAGCAAGCCCTGTCTAAGTATATTGGATCATATCATTCATAGCGGTAGACAGAAGAGTTTGGACTTGCCATGAAAAGAAAGAAAAAAAATCTGCTTGAAATAGGAATTGATTAACCTAGTTAAATTGAGGACTTTGCTATAAGTTAGGTATACAAGAACAAACTAAATGTATCCCTTTTTCATAACCTAGTCCTCTTCTATCCACATTCCCCTTCATCCCAGGCAGTTTTTCACAGAACAAGCAAGTTCTGATTTAAAACTAGCTGTGTTTCTTTCCTCCCTGCTAAAATGTCTTTAGGAAGACTGTGATGTTTTTCTACAGCTTAAAAATCATTTAATTTCCAGTTAAACTTATTTATGGCCCCACTTGTTCTGTTCCTAAATTTTAGCTGAAATGTCCTTTTTCTTGTCTGGCATTTACTCTGTGATATATTTATAGACGGCAATTATATCCTTGTTCAGCTGTGTTTTGACAGACTAACCAAGACAAGGTCTCTTGGTCTCCTTTGAAAAAACACGTTTTCCTTCCCTCTGATTGCCCCAATAAACCCTTGTCTGCATGGCTCCTGTTTTAAGTTGCTACCTCTGAATCCCATGGGACCAGGGGTGCAGGGAATACATCTGAAGGTTTGCCAGTGGTATGGAGTTGGAAAAGAGATTGCCAAGGCGCTATGGTGGTACAAAGTGGTCAGTACCACTCTGCAAGGCTCACTGGCAGCTCTGTTGCCAAAACTTCCAATTTCTGTTGCAGCACACATGAAGTCCATCTATCTAACCATCCATTTAATCCAGTACTACGTGCTGATTCTGCTCCATACAGACAATGCCTTCCACACTTTTTCATCCACAAATTAAATCAGTATGTATCTACCTTTTGTGCCAGCTCATTAATTAAAATACTCCATGTAACAAATCTGGTCTTGAGATTGCTCCTTGAACTCATCTGGTGATGCCCTCTAGCAAAATTTTGGGGTTTAGCACAAGTATATCATCTGCCTTTTGTGAATGTCCTTGCCTCTTTACCTTAGTCTCTTCCTTCTCCATCCTCAATAGTAAGTTCCCATGATGAGTCACAGGCAATGCTTTGCTGCTTTCCTGGAAACCAAGTAGCATAATCTGATCAAGTTCTCATCTAGACACAGAACTAGTCTGGTGTGATCTACCTGTGGCAAAGCTTTTCCTCTTCACGGGCACTACATTTACTGTTCACTCGTCCCAAAGAAACAATGCAGCTTCCGAGATGTATTTCTTCAGGACCATTAGTTTGCAAGTTTAGTTTTCAAATTATTATCTTTTTCTCTTGAATCCAATAAATTATTTTCCTGTTTTTTTCTGGTGTTGCTGTTAACTTAGTTCAAAGTGCAGAACTGCAATCACTATTTGCCAATATCTGCAACTGGTAGATATACAGAGCCTGGACCTTTGAATATAAATTATTTTTTGGCATCTTTCTCAAATCTGACTTACAAAGGATGTCTGTGCAAGTCTCTGTTATCATTGCCATAAATCGGCAAGCAATTATTTTTTTTTATAAGCAATTGAGTGAGTTATGCACTTTTTGACTCAAAATAAAAAGTAGCTTTCAGACCATAGTTTGAATTTGTTGTATTGCCACTATTGTTGAATGTTTTGTAAACCAAACAAAAAAAAAAACAGTGTATGCATAATAATGAGGCTTCACTGCTTAGCAATAAAATTTTAAAGTGTTACCTTTATGTAGATTAATTCCCTTACTTACTCCACAATCTTAAAAAGGTTTCTTATCTTTTTTCAACAGAATTTAACTAACAAGAAGTTAACTGAACAATCATATGACTTGTGTTTTTCCAGGGCTCTCAGGCTTAAGATATTGCAATGAAAAGATATTTAAGAAAAGCAGGGGGAAGCTCGGTACAAGTAGACATCTGCAAGTTTGTCTGCATGATACATATGGTCAGCTATCACACGGCACACAGTGTTTGTGAGTCCTTTCCTTACGCAGAAGTCCCCTTCTGTTCTAGATACTGATATGTCTCATTGCAGCGATGTGAGAGCTCCTTCTAGCTGTAAATACATTCGCTCCCACAATACCCTCTGACCAGAAAATGCTGTTACGCTGTGTCACAGATAGTGAGCTAAGATAACGAAAAATAATCCTCCCACCACTTCCACGCCCTCCAAGGTCCCACATGAAGGGTAGGGAGGGCAGAGTTGAACTCGTGTCCCCCAAAGTCTGAACTCATGCCCTAACCTCTAGACCTTCCTCCTCTTTAGAATAACTGATCTTAGTAGAAAGTATGTTTTGCCATTGATTGCTGATTAATTCAATTAAAAAAATGTTGAAAGAATTGTGCTTTCACAAGTCATCCCCATATGGCTTTGATCTGGCTGCGCCCACAGCTAATTCTCTGTGACCGAATATCCAAAGAAAAGTTATGTATCATTTCAGTGAGGAGCAGATGTTTGATGAAAACAGTGCTGTCGTAAAATTAAAGTGTTTACCTTCTTAGAAGCAGTGATTCAATGGGGACTTGCACTATCAACGTGTAACAGAAATTTAAACAGTATGCAGGGCATTATATCACTGTAATTATTTCTTCAGGAAACCGAGTGGCTTGTCAAAGTCATTCTCAATGACACTGAGAGTGCAAACAGTGCAAATTCTGGGCCACAAAAAAGAGGGATGGCAGGACTAAGCACCCATGGTTGACTGGACAAGGGGTCCTGTTTTATGCCTTGCACCAGGATCCATGCCAAAAACGGTATACTGCTGGTAATTCCTTACAGCAGGCTGGCATCGGGCTGCTACTCAGTATGTCTGGCCAAGCATCAGTTTGCTCACGTAGCAGGATCTTTCAAGGATGTGAAGGCACTGTTAATGTTTTTAATTTTTATTTTTGTGTTGCTGATACAATCAGCTTAGCTGAGGAAAAGGAATGAGAACTCCTTTGAATTAAATGTAGGACAGTCAGAACAGAGATGTTGCACCTCCCTTAGATGAAACAGATGGGAACTGGCCTATTTGCATATCTCAAGGTGTTTTCATTACATGGACTGTTTCCTAACTTTGCCATTCCAATAACTTCCACAATATTTCCTAAGCAAAAAGTGTAAGACTAAGTTTTACGTTGTGATTAGACCTTTTGGCTTGAGTGGCTTATCAAAATGTTTGAACGAATCTAGAAAGCTTCTGTCTACAATGACACAGAATTTCTACAGTGTCAGCATGTGATTTTTCTATCTTCTCTTGAATTCATTCCTTTTTGCCGTATTTCCACAAAGGAAACTTCCTTCTTTTTTTGTCCTGATAGGCGGGTTGTGTCTGGGGCTCGTTTTTTTTTTTCATGTGTAAAAACAGTTTTTCCACCAAGTTTACCCTTGTACTTGGTGGAAACTGGAGAAGACTTAGGTCATGTAAATACATCTTCTTAGGTCTGTTTCAAAACATTGTCAGTTTTTAGGTGGCTGAGAGTACTGGAGGACCTTTGGGATAGACTGCATGAGCTGTAGGATGGATGAGCAACCATTTGCCACAGAAAATTATGAAATGAGACTAGTATTTTAGACAGCTTGTTTATTGTCATCCTGGGTCATGCATCTGGCAGAGCTTAGTGGCCAGGCAACAGCAAGTAGTGCTGCGTTGATGCTCAGTAACCTGAACATTACCAATGGGTCTCCCTACCCAGATGTCCCAATCTAATGCTAATTAATTAAATGTCAGAATGTCTACTCACTTGAATGAACTTTGAGTAAAATTCTTTGCCTTTTCATTTTACACAAAAAAAAACCCCGCCCAAAATTCTGCCTGATTGTTAGAAATGGTCCGTGGATGGTACTAAACAACAGTCGCTTTAAAGCATGATATCTAGCACTGCAGGTTTTTGGTACAGAAAGGTAGTTCAAATTCCCAAAGAAAGCAATTATAATAATTATTATTAATATAATATTTAGTATTATAAGCAGGTCAAAAGAGCAGTTTGTAAGAACCATTTGGGATTTTTTAAATGATCCAAAAAAGATAGGCATCTAGCTTTCAGTCCTCTTTGATGGTGGAAGAGAGCACTAGAAACTTCAGTTATTTATGCCCCTGTAAAAATCCAAGCATCCAAAAAAGAACTGGCAGAACTGGAAGCATCAAGAGGGTGAAGGTTAGAAATGCTGAAAAAACTCTGGCAGAACTTCCCAAAGTAAATGGCATTGCAGAAGTTATGCAGGCAACTGGGAGGTATAGCCGCAACCAAGAAAGCACCTTGAAGAAATGTTGGTAATAGGAGGGGACCTGGAGAAAACGTGTGAGCCTGATGAAAAGCTAGCTTCATAAATATGACCGAGAGCAAGAAAAATGAGGGGCAGACATCAAGTTTTCTTCCTGACCTCCAGTGACCTCCAGGCTTGCCTGTTCAAGGCTGAAGGAGGCTTTTTGATGAAGAAGATGTCAGAATACAAGCACAATCTGGTTGGAGAGCCAGCTGTCGAGCTGCATTGCAAGAATTCTTTGAAAACCATGGATGTGTAGAGATTGCAGTAAGTACTTTTTCTGAAGAAAGGGGTTGCAAACAAGTGAATTCGCTTTACAAAGCAAAAAGCAGAGTTACCTTTCTATGGCACCGCACTGTTATCAAAGAACATTGACATACTTCAAGCAAAAACATCCAGATTCCTGAACTAAAGGCATATTTATATAGTCCATTATAAAGAACAAGAAAGAAAACTACTCAAAGCACTGAGTGACCAGTATTCCATCAGTGATAGGCCTTAACTGCAGCACAGTTGCCTTTCCATGTTTGCATTAAACCTAGATTATCAAATTTTCTAACTTCTAGTCATAAAGATAGTCCACATGACCTTGGCTATACTCTACGAATAATGTCAGAAGTATTGTTACCATTGTTGCCCTGTATATCTGGAATAAATTTCATATCTAACACAAGGCAGACACTTCAAAGACTGTAAAGATATTTTCTTTCTCCCTGCAAGCAATTTATCAGCATTCTTCCCAGGGAATTAAGAGGCTCCAGGGGATTCCAGATGTCTTTGAATGGTCATGCTGCTTTTCCACTGAACTGTTCTGCCTATGGTTAAGGAACTACTATGACAACCTGTTCTCCAGACATTAACCGTCTGGCACTTTAGATGGCCCTAAGACTCACACAGTGTCACAAATTTCTAAATTGCCTTAACTAATGAAGTAGCATGGGAGGAGGTCTTGGAAAGCTTGCTCTAAGTCATTCTAATAGAGCATGTAAACATTATTATGCTTATGCCATCAATTGTTCTTTCTTTTTGCTGTGTCATTGGCAAAATTTTCTTTGTGGGAACAATTTAGCTTGGGGATCAGTCTGCTGAATCTGTCTTGCCTTAATTCCACCAGCCTGGAGGGCTTTTTCACTTAGAAGAACCTGTCTTCTTAGCAAAATAGTGAAAAGTAGAATCAAGACTAGATGGTGTAAGGGCATATCAGGGCAAGAAGTGGATTTTCATTTGATTTTACTAACTGAGGTCTTAAGTCTGTAACTCGGACTGAGTATTTTAACATCACCTTTGCAGAATGGAAGGTCTCTGAAGAAGACTGTAAATACTTATAAGAAGTTATGTCCCCTTGGAGATTAAGGCTGACTTTCACATTGCTAATTTAGATGCCCACTTTTGGCATAACGACATCTAAAATGAGTGTGTCAGTGCTACCAGGATGAGTCAGAACACTTACCCTCCTTCTGCAGTCAATAGAGAGATGAGTATTTGTTTCTTAAAGTGTTGTTTACCATGCTGAGTGGGAAACTGCCTAGAGCTAGCCAAAAGAAATGCTAATTACAAGGACTCTGAATCCCCACTTGTAAGGAGCCCCTGAGTCAGATCTGCACTTCAGGCACCTCTGTCCATTGCTGTCCCTTTAATCGTGAGTGATGAGTCCTTGACTAAGCGAATTTGCATTTGTACCTTGTTTGCAAAACAGCCTCATGTTAGACCACTGAGCCAAAGAGGCTGTGCACAGTGTGGTATGCCCTTCACGCCAGCGTGCAATATTCAAGCCCACAATTACCACTTCTCCAGAGAGGCCATACTGCAGATAGAGGAATTTATTCAAAGACAAAAGTGGATAGACAAAAGGCATCCTAGGTCAACTAAACACACGTCTTCCTTCCAGTGACGGCGTTGGCTAGGTATAAACTGACTGTTTTTGACAATAGCTTGGACTCCTAAGTGAAATGTAAACATTTTGAACACAGACACAATAACTCAGGTGTCCACAATCTGGAGCTGAAGCCCATCCTTATGGCTTGACTCAGTTGCCTAAACCTAGGTGTCTATCCATATATATAAGATATGATCTTTAGGAGACTTGGGGCAGTCATTTGACACCAGAAGTACCAGAGCTACACAGAGAGGGGACTTGTAAATGCTTATATTACACATTAGGTTTGTTACCTGCTTTAGATATTATTGATTACTGCATTTACTTGCTGGATCTCACTGTATTGAAAATAGGGAACTCCACAGAAAGAAAGAGCATTTTATGAAGTCCCCCGTGTCTGCCCTAGGAATTTGGTTTTCTTTCTGTCCCTATGCACTTGTACCTCATCTCCTTCTTCCACATATATCTGCTTTTGGCCTTCCCTCCTCCTAAACCTTCTTTGCCCCAAGGAGTTACACACATAAGAAGATGGCATAATATGTTGTTGCAATATCCTCTTCTCTGAGGATCCTGTGGATACCTGAGTAACTGTGGGGGAATCACAGTCCTGCAAGATACAAAGCAGCAGCAGTGCTTCTATAAAGCAGATAGATCCTTGCATGGGTTAGGTAAAATCTAGTTCAAGCACCTATCTTACTGGGATGATAGTGTCGGCAGCTGGATCATAGGAGACGGTGGTTGTATTACCATACGCTCTTGAGACATTGTCAGTTCAGGCTTCCATAGGTCTTTCTTCTCAAGGAAACAAGCATTTGATATAGGACATCGCCACGTCTTAACAGAAGACAAAAATTAATTCCTGTAAACAAAGGTATTCCCTGGGTTCTTAACTACTGTCAGAGAGAGAATATTGAGCTAGGTGGACTTTGTCCTCACACAGTGGGTGCTCTCATGTTCTGTAGCCAGAAAGTAGTTGCAATAGTAAATAAGAAACATTTTATTAAAAACAGAGATTGGTATGTAACATTATTTTCCAGTACTCTGTTCTTTAGAGAAGTGTCTGTTACTTATGCAGTTGAATTACTTGAAAGCATTCTGTTAGTTTTCAGAATATTATATTAAAATATAAACATTGGTGATTACGATCAGAATTTCAAATTGTATCTGAGAATGAACAGTTCTTGAGATTTTAAAAACTGAATGTACAGTCACCTTGACCACTTCCCTGAGCCTTGGGGTCTCCCTTTACAAACTACTTTTTAGTTTCTTTGTGTCCCTGTTGAGGGAGATAGCAGATTCATAAACTGCAGTAATTGAAACCAGTGCAAATTTCTTGAGTTTGACTAATCATTACCATTTCTTACTGAAAATTCACTGACTCCTAGCCAAGATTTTATTAATTTTAATATGAAAACATCCACACCTATCATTTCTCCCCTGAGGTCTCCTAGGCTGCTGCAGAAATGGAGTCTGACCTCTATTGCTTTGGCTAGAGTTGAGGATGTGAAATCCTCTGGCTAGCTGCTTTTTGGATAACCTACAAGACACCAGGGGTCAGATTCTTGGCCTGGTAACGCTGCTTTGCACTGCTCTGGCTTGATGCCGCAGCTCCCATCACGGGGAATCCCAGGAGGAGAGTGGTACGAGGTTTGGGTATTCCTGACTTCAGATACCCACATTTTCTCAGCTGCCACTGTACATGGCAATAAAAGGGAGCAGCCTCCAAGCTGCTTAGGCTTAATTGAAGAGTTGAAACGGCCCCCAACGGGATGCCCAGCTAAAACTTTACTCTCAGTTGATTGACCTCAAGTATGAGCGATCTGGTGACTTAAGCAAAGATATGCAATGAATACGTTTTCTGAAATGTTGACCAGGCATTTGCTCCCCTGGGAAATAGTTTTTCAGTTCTTGCTAGTTTTGTGCAATCTGACAACCACACCTTAGCAGTGCAGATGGACATCACCAGAGTCAAAGAGAGCACAGACACGCACACACATGCAATGGAGGCTTAAGGCTACCCTTTCTGTCTGTGGCAAATAGGAAAAAACAGAAACCCAGACACTCTAAACTTTGCCTATTAACAAAGCTAAAGTATCACCATCTTGGGTATAGCCCTCCAAAAACATGTCGATCTGTAGCCTTAAGGTTGATTTTGTGCCATGTCTGTAGCAAGTGATGTATGAAATCACAGAACCGCAGAATGGTTTGGGCCGGAAGGGACCTTAAAGATCATCTAGTTCCAACCCCCTGCCATGGGCAGGGACACCTCCCACTAGACCAGGTGTTCAGCTACATCCAGAAAATTGAGGAAAAGGAAGAGTACAGCTCCTGAGTCCATCGTTGACCTGGCTGTCATCCTGGCTGTGTGATGCTATCGCATAAACGCTTTGGAGTAACATGATATTTACCTGATGGTGCAGGCAAATATCTCTGTAAAGTGTATCCTGCCCCGTCAGTGCACCAGGCTAATCCTGAAGCTAGTGGTCTGATAATCATCACCTGATGATGATGGACTTTCCCCACATCATATTAGGGTGACCTTGACAAGGAAGGAGGGCATGGGTGGAGTTCTCCATCCATGTAACCAGGAGGAAGATCTCTCTGGTTCCATGATGGTGCCCCAGTCCTTGTGCACACAGAGTTTGGGGGAGATGGGGATGCTGTTTCCAGAAAGGGTGGTACTACCTGCCATCTTGTTACATGGTTGTTTCTTTTCCCTGGTGCCACAGAAAAGGGCAGGTTTGTGGCAAGAGGTAGAGGCAAAAATGTTAATAATCAGCTCAGGCACTCCCAGAGCAAGCCTGTAGATCCCCTGTGGGCTTTACCCCCGCTCACTGGGTCCAGGAGGTTTTACATCCAGCGTAGGCTCCAAGCTACGGATTGAGGTGGGAATAGCCCATAACCTTTGCCTTCCAAATCAAAGCTTCTTTGTTAACCAGACTATCTCTAAATCAGTAGCACTCTATCCCACCAGGAAAAATAAAAGAATTGTCAGTTGTTAGTCAACAGATAAAAAAACCAAACCCCAAACCTGAATCATTTTTCCCTTTTAGAGGAAATAAAATACATGGGGATGCAATGTTCTGGGATTTGAGAGGGAAAGGGCAGCGTGGTTTTACACAGGTGCACCCTGCTCTCTCTCCGTGCCATGGTGCAGGAGGAACACCCGGCTGCACTCGTGTGACCCCTCCGGTCAGCCCAGGCTGGGGCTGATGTGCTCTAGAGGGAGCCACATCTGTCCTTGCTCTCGGGAATGGAGGTCATCAGCCTGCCAAGCTTTCCAGGAAAGAGGGAGTGGCCGGAGAGTCTTGAGTTACTGAGCGTGGACCACCTGGAACATAGTGTGCAGCGAGCACTTGTCCTACCTCTAGACACTTCACAGTAAGGAGTAAGGGATGCTGAGTTGGCTTTGAACTCCCACCCAAACTCGCTTTGAAGACATGGAAGGGCAGGCAAGTAACATGCATGTTCTGTTCTAAAAAAAATGGCAATAGCATTTCTGCATTTCAGTCTGTAACGGAGGCTGGTTTAGGATTACAATATTTGGCTTTAGACTTGAAACACATAGGTGTTTGATTCTATCTGGGGACAAGGACTGTTTGCAAAGCTCAGACCTTGACCCAGGTTCTGAACGAGAGCACCCTGCAACTCTGATGTGTTCTGAGCTCTGACAGAGAGAAAGGGGAAAAAATAATTTTCTCCCTGCATTAGAGAGAAAGCGTATTAATAATGCCGCCACTATTTTATGACTGGGGAAAAAATCCTAGTCTCTTGCAAGGCAAAGTTGGGAAATAGCTATCTTTTATTTCAAGAAATCAGAGCCATAAAAATCATAGCTATAAAACCCACAGCAGCCTGAACCCTCTAAATAAAACCTCTTGTATTTTATGCCTCCTTTTCTATTTCAGGTCTTCATTTGCCTAATTACTACTCAGAGGCTGGCAGAGATTTTCCCTGCAGCGCTCAGCTCTGCTGACTGCAGAGACCCTACCTGGCACACTAAGTTAGTGCGTCAGCATTCTAGGTAGAAATGAATGAAAAATCAATCAGGGCAACTGCAGTGGCAGCATATACAACTCTAACCTACTTTGTGCATGGTTTCGAACATTTCATTGTGTATTTAGGCATCTTTTAAAATGGTAAGTGGATCTGAAATAAAATAGATGTTTCTAGCCAGCCTAAGAAATGTTTTGTCATCTTTACTGCTTAGCTCAAGCAAACTTACCACCCTGACTGCTAAGTTAAGTTGCAGTCTTGATTGAAATGCCAAAAAGTATGAGGAGATTGTTTTAATCTTGAAAATCTATCACCAGCAGATTGCATCATGCAGTGGATATAGATGCAGTGATATCTTTGATTCTTTTAGCCGTATTTACAGACCAGATGCAGAGTAGGGCTGGAAAAGCAAAAGTACACTAGAGCAGGTTTTGAGACACGGGTATTGCTGACATATGGTCTTGCAAGGAGTTTGGTCTGTGGTTGTTTGTGTGTGTGCTCTTATTTTTTCATGTTGCATTCCTGCATAGGCAGAGTTGAGAATGGCTTGCCAGTTTCATTTAATGAAAGTCCATGATAAAAAGGTCCAGTCTCCATGCCTAAAAAATGAGTAGCTGCTGTAACTTTTTCAGCTGAGTGGGTTAAATATGTTATAGACCCTCATATAGATCATAAGATCATTGCTGTAACAAGTTGTGCAGTGCAACACTGTAAAGGTTTCAAAAAATTCACGAGCCTCTTTGTATGTGATGCCCTTGCAGTGAAGAAGATTCTTTTCACTATAAAGATGAAGAGTCTACTTTTTCTGGTGCTGATTTCTGTCTGCTGGGCTGAACCTCACCCTGACAACTCAAGTCTGGAGCATGAAAGAATTATTCACATTCAAGGTAAGGAAATACGTGAGAAAATACCAGTGTCTTCAGATTGCTGAGGGAAACAGAATAATGTGCTTAATGATCCTTAATTGTTTATTCTGTTGCACTGTTTTTTAAATACTATTATTACTGGTGACAAACCTTTTCTTTTCTTGTTCTGATGCATTATTATTACACCGAAGGAAAGTAAAAAAAAATAAATAATGAAAATTGCACTTATTAATAGCACTTACTCACAACCTTGCAAAGATTAGTGAGTAAAATAAAGCATGATTTAAGATAAAGAAAAAGGGCATGCATCCTAAAGTAATAAGCAACTGCAATTGATCGAAATACCTTTAGTTTATTGTGGAATATATATGATTTTAAGAAGACAGTCATACATAGTTCTTCACATTACATAAAATTATTGCTGCTTAGTATTTAAAAAGGCTCAGCACGTCTGAGATAATGATTGGGCTATTTAAACTAGGGGAAAAAAAAAAAAAGTAGCTTACCCCAAAAGAAATGTGTCTTTCCTCATACCTTTAATTCACACTAAGCATTATACTGGCCTTCTGCATAATCCTGTTTGGTTCATGTTTGAATCCCAGACCTTATAGCTGTAGCAGGATTTGAGTCTGCAGTACAATGCAGCTGTTTGTTCAGTCCGGGCTTCAGTCACGGAGGGTCATCCTGTATAAGAAAAAACAGGGGATTTGTGCAGTAAGGACAGGCAGAACTAACAGGGATTTTCCTGATTTCATTTAGATGTTTCTTGAGACTGGCTAAAATTAACCTTGCCGAATTAAGAAATGCAGCATTATTGTTCTCTCTCTCTTTAAAGCTTGATTCCTTTCTCTCAACAGCTGGCAAATTGTGTTATTTGAGTGTTTGTGTAAATACGAATTACCAGGTTAGGGCAGGTTACTAAGAAAGCCTGAACATTTAGAAGTTCACAGGAAAGTCACAGAAGTTAAAGGTAGCCTGCACCTTTGAAAACAGGCACTCGGATTGTCAAGGTCAAATAGGGAGTAACAGCTAGCTGGTTTCACTCTAAGGAAACTCACAGGATGAAGGTCAAATGAACGTGTTATATCAAAATGAAGACATATCACTGTCTGAGATAATGAACATTCATACCCTAAGGAAAATTTCATATTAGACACCAATGACAAATAAACATATAGTTTGCCTTGCCTTGTATAATGCAGTTTCTTAACACTGAACATCTTATTTATGTTTTTGGAAGAGTAAATTAGTGGAAATAATTAAACCGAAACAAAACTATTGTTCCTTATTCTGTGTGTGTTAAACTTGCTGCGTCAGCAGATTAGCGTAATTTGCAAGTCATATCTGCTGCTTCAGCATGTGTACAGTGCAGTCTGCAAGTGCTAAATAGTTTAAAGCTGATACAAGTTTCAAGACGGACCGTTCTCCCTACCCATGAAAACCCATCTGAACCTCAAGAGTTTGTTCCTCCCAGGAAAGCTGGCTAAAGCTTAAAATTGAGCTCTACCATGAGCTTTGCGCATTAGCCGATTCGGGCTCTGAAATACACAGACCACAAATCAAAAAGAATAAAACTGTTCGAAACTCGGTACTTTTACTATTAATTTCTTTCATTCCACTCGTCATTGTGGAATCCCATCAGGCTTGGGATTCTGCCCTGCCCAATGCTGGATAAACACATAAGATGATCTACACCTGGAAACAGGCTGGAAATCAGGGAAGCCTGTGGAACACATGTGTAATAGCTTCATACAAAAGGTATTTTATATTACATTAAGGAGTGTAGCATCCCCCTCCACAGCTGAAATAAGAGATGTGTAGTTGAACTCCTCCTGGATTGCATGCTTTGGAATGCCTTGGAATTACAAAAGGTGCGGATAGATGTTGTGTAGTCAAGTACACAGAGCTGAAAGGGATCTCCTGAGGCAATGAACTAATCCCTCTTCTATTGCCTTTTTTACATCATGTAATCTCCTGTAGGTTTAGTTTAATTTTTTAAAGAGCTGAGTTTCAAATCTCATTACTGGAGGGTAGTTTTGGACCCTGTTTTTCTGCTATGAAAAGCACTATCCTAATTCTCCATGTTTATTCGCCACTGTATTGCCTTATGCTTCTCCTAGTGTTGTTCCTTAGCTTTGAATAACAATTTTTCTTCTTTGATGTTCACTTTAGAACATTAATAGGATAACACCATATCCTCACAAATTTATAGTAGTTCATCGCTCCACTTATTCTTATTTGAATTCGTACTTCCTGAGTGCTCCCAGCCAGGGTTTTACTCCAGGTAAGATCTTAGGCTGGCACTAGTATTTATTTTTTTTCACAGCTAACAATGTTTTTTTTTTTCAGACCTTGGATCAAATCTGTACTCTTCCCAGCCATGTTGCAGTGCTGGTCAATAGTCTACTGAGATAGACAATATTTGGGCATCATTCTCCCTCATTCTCACTTGCAATTAACAAGTACAAGGTTTATATGAGTAATTCTTCATACTTAGGCCTTAAAAATCTAAATTATGCATTCAGCATTAAATGTTATCATACTTTTTCCACCCTTCTGTCTTCAAACATTATAAATATCCATTCTCCTCCTTTCAGTGATGTTTAATATGCCATGTGAAAATTTTATTAATTCAATAGTCACATTTACTTTATAAGGTAAAATTAGTGGAAATATGAAAGTGTCTCAAAAATTATATTGGAGAGAGTCCAGTAGCCTTTTTCTAGGCTAATCATTTATGCTTCAGTCCAGCCAATGGCAGTTTCCACTGTATCTAGTTCTTAGACAGTTAGCAAAGTTTCTACTGTAACACCGATTTTCTCCATCCTGTCTAATTTCCTATATTTCCCATATCACTTGCTTCCCGTATCTCCAAGAAATTGATACATCACATTTCCCTGGCCTCATACATTTATTTCTATTATATTATTGATATCAAATTAGTCTGAAACCCTTTGGTAAGTATCTATTGCATCTTATCCCTCTTCCTAGTGACTTACTCCAGTTCTGTTCTTCAACAATTTTTATTCAAAAATTGTTCTAATGTCCTGTATGCTGTTGAGGTCAGACCAATTGGCCTGTTAATAGTTAAGTTACTTTCCTTACATATATTTGTTGTTTTGCTGTTGTCCAGAAACACATGATGCCATTCTTAAAGTGATAGGTGAGCTAATATCTCTGCCATCAGGTTTGCCATACCAAGCATCAGTAGTAACGTCAGTACTTCAGGCTGTGAGTTTTCTACCCTTTTCTTTGAACAGGCTACATTTTCTGAGTTCAGCTTTCACCTTTATCTTTTAATTTCATATCGATACACTTGTACTTTAAACAACATCATACTTTCAGAACATCAAAACCAGCATTATTAAATGGAGAGGATTTGTTAATATAACTCTTGGGTCATTTCCCTATTGTCTTCCACCTTTATCTGTGTAGTGACACCATACTCCAAAATGAACCTGTGACTGTTTAAAAGACCTTTTTTTCACTGCTGCACTAAGAACTTTTGCAGTCTTTCCTGACACGCTTTTGTTCCATGCTCCATTTTGTCCTCACTATCATTTCTTACTTCTTCACAACCTGCTAAAGCGGTAATGTACAGTGCCACCTCGTCACCTTTATCTTTCTTTTGGCCTTCCTAAAGAGCAGCCACCTATCAATATCGTATTAGGGTCTGACGGCTATGTCAGTGTGCTTCTGACTCCCTTCACAACCATGTCAGGAACCAGAAGATCTAGTTACCCCACTTTGCTGCCCCTCCATTAGTACAAAAACTCCTGCCATCTCTCTCAGACTCAGAATTTGCTAACCAGAGCGAGCAGTGTTCCATAAATTGTATTGTTCTCTGATTATACCAACAGGTCATTGCTTTTTAGGAACACAGAGCTCTCTCTTTCAGATGTCTTGAAACTGTGGATTTCTTTAGCTTTACTTGCCATAAAGTGCCATTGCCACTTTAACACTGCAATAGGTATAACTGTCATGTTCTCTCTTAAATCTTTCAATTTTTCTTATAAATGAACCACTCACGAATATCTCTATTCCTGCCGTCAGTGTCAGTTCTAGTTCCTGGTTCTTCCCTTGCTGGTTAATACAATGAAACTGGACCTCAGTCAAATTTCTCATCTGCTAGACAGTTTTACCCCCTACCTTCACCAGTATTCCTTTCTGCTTCTTTCCTCAGGCCCACTTATTTTGTTTATATCTTTTCTTCTTTGGTTTTATTCCAATATTTATGAATGACATTTATGAAAAACCTAAAGCTGCATTTCATCTCTTCTGTGACTTTATTTCCTTTCCTGAAGCCTGTAGTGGATTTCATGGTTTTGGTCAGGCTACTCTATTATCCCAGACTACTTGACCATATCACCTTCGTCTCTGGTAGTTTGTCTGCGTGCAAAAGTCATTCCAGTTTAACTTTTGTGGAAAAGGGCAAATGAAAGAACTATATTTGAATGAGATGTGCTGCCCCCCTCACCCTCCCACCCCGGTAAACTGCATCTGCCTTAGGGGATACCAGTTTCACTGTTTAGAAAAAATCATAATACTAAATGAAATCATCTGGTGAATGTGAAAATGGGACAAAAGTATACCCTTGCCACTTAAGTGTCCACAACAAGAAAACAATACTACTCTAAGCATATCAATGTAATTAAAGACTTGGATTTTCTCTGAAGTCAAGATCTGTGAAGGACTCTGTGACCCATGAGAGAGGAAGATGATTCTTTTCAGTGCTCAGCTTTGAATATCTGTCTAATCTATTCATAGTGCTAGTTACTGACCAATTATTCAAAGAGGCAGAGTACCCTTAAGAGATAAGAGCATTCTTCTCTGTGTAGCTGTTCTGCAAAATAAACAAAGTTTACTAAGTCATTACTGTAATTGCTAAGTTAATTACTTTACGGTGGCACGAACCTTTAACATATGCTTCCAGTTTGTTCAGTTTTAGAAATACAACAAGGAAGGCCGGAGAAGAGAATACAAAGTTTTGTTTGAAAAGGATCAACTTTTACCTTTTCAGCTCTTCCTTGGATATAAGTGAGTTTATGTTATGCAACAATTTTTTACCTTTCAGATACAAGGATACACCCATTTACCTATCAAGAAATCTGTGCAGTTATATGTATACAGACCAAGAAATGTGACAACATGAAATGAGCAGAAAACTTTCTAAGATTGTCCTATTAAAAAAAAAAAAAGGAAAGTTAAATCAATTAATCAGTAACAACAGCAAAAGAAATCTTAGCCCAACCTGTTCTATATGATAATGAGGTTTATTCAGAGTCCATGTCCTTTTCTTTAAAACAAGCCAGAACCAACAGAGAGAAAGCAGCTGCATAGACTTGCTGGACTAGCCAAAGGCATAACAAGAGATTAGGTGCACTACTGATTTTACCTCATACGTTAATTCTTATCTTCCCAACTTTCATACTTTTCCTCTTTGCTTTTGACTTCCTTCCATTAGTCCATGTTTCTGCATTTTCCCATGTTACCTGTTATTTCTTTCCATTTATTTTTTCCGCTTAAAATTTCTCACTAGTTTTGTTGCCTTTCAGGACACTTTAGATTATGTCATGATCTGTTTTGCCGTCTCTTCTTAAAATTGAGCTGCTTCTTTACATCAACACAACTTGCTTTCCTCTTTGCACCATGGCATGTTGCAACAGCATGTAATAGAAAAGTCAGCAAAGAGCAACCTCACCTAGTGTTGGCATGCTGGTTTCATCAAAGGCATTCAGGACTGCAGATTCTGAAAAAGACCTTAAATTATAGGTACCAATATATTTGGGTTGCAAAAAATTGCTACAGAACCAAAAACCATTTACAGTAAACATCAATTTGAATTACTGATTTGCCTTTACTTTCTACACCAGTCTAATTCCATATATATAGCATTTAAAGGTAATTAAAGAACTGGAAAACCTCCTCACCGTTTCCATGTGATATTTTGGTTTTGTCAAACAGTCTCAATGCCACCCATGAAGATTTCCTTCTGTACAGAGAAGGTGCAGAGACATCATGATTTCTGTTCTGTTCTGCTCTATGAGGCCTGATCTTCATGCAATTTCTTTATCTACACTGAAGTAAACACGTACTTAAAGTTTATTTAAGGCACAAGGTGGCAATATTTCAGAAGAGCTGAAGTTTGTTATTTCCCTGATGGTTTTATGTGTTGTTAGGTCTCCTAGAAACCTAAACTTGAGTTAGTATGACCCCTTTAACAATTCCCCGCAACGTGTTGCTCAGATTGAGTAGATGGGATCAGCTGAAAAATGTTTTACATCGATCTTGTGGTCTCTATGTTGGAGAGACAGATTTCTTCTCTGCCATTTATAAAGCGAGTATTTTTAGCTGTACTATTATTTGGAACCAGGTAAACTTTTTAACTAAGATTTATCTATCATCTCTCTTATCAATTATACGTCAAAACTTAAAAGTAATGTGTAGAGAGTATTTTATCCTGTCATTTTAGAGGTAGGAACAGGGGAGTTTGATGCTTCTATTTTCTTTCTCATGACATAAACAAAATCACAGTAATGCTTGGGCCAAATAAGAACAGCTTTTCCTAGTCTTACAGCTGATTTGCAAAAGTTTTTAGATTATTTTCCCGAAAGTGAAAGTAAAAAGATAGTTAGTTAAAACATAGAAAAAATATAGTTTTTAGGGGAAAAAATAGGGAAAAAAAGTGTTTGTGTAATTCTTCCTTATGTTTTTCCGTTCAGATTCTCTGAGTAATACAGACATATATGCGTATATCAATAATGCGCTTCCATACATATTATAGCAAGTGGGAATTGTGGTTATCACAGAAATTATTTTTGAGTTTTAAGTTAGCATGGTAGGATAACAAAATATGCCACTGCTACAGGAAGAGTGAGGATATTTTAGCATAACAGTTAGGCTCAATTCCTTGGTAATATTGCAGGAAAGCCAGAAACAATTCTGTTTATTTAAAGTAGGATGGCACACCGTGTTATTAACCTAATGTCTTGCTAACAGCGTGGAACATTTAGGCAATACATGAGTTTATCTGACAAAACACATCAATGATGTGATCCCTTACTTATGATTTTTTTCTCTCTAAAAATGCACATTTTTTTTCTCCACTGTTGCTCTGTAAGTTAGTCCATTAAAATGTGGGAATAATCAAGTTTTTGTAGCCAGGTCAACATAAGTTTCTGGACAGTTATGACGGATAAAGTGGATAAAGCTGTTTCCCAAGGGACATGGCATGACTCATGCTCTCTGCCCCACACTATGTTCCTGGCCTTTCAAACCTGGCTTGCCATTGCTCTTCAGTGCAGAAGCCAGCTAAGAGGAAAAAAAACCAAACAAACAACAAAAAGAAAGAAAATCCCACACGAAAAAAACCCAAACCTCTAAAAAGACAAACCAATATGCGTATGTGTCCAGCAGTAAAATTTGGAAATAAACCAATAAGCTAGCAGGTGAGACTGAATTGAGAGCTCTAGCAGCATGAATGCCACTCCACTTAACTGTCCTTGAAGTGGGGATCACACTGAAGGTAAGGTCAGTTGTGTACAAAGCAATGACAGCCAGAACAGCAGTGCTAATTGCATAGCATTCAGACAAGGGAGAAAGAGAGGAGGAGAATCAGAGGCAGATAGCGTGCTGTGTTACTTAAGGTAGAAAGATACCCCTTCATTTGCAGTATATACCTCCATACCTCCTTGGTTTGGAACTGCTGAGATACAGCCAAGCCAACCTAAATAGCAAGTTTCCAAGTGAGTTTTCATTTGTGGCAGGCAGTCTTTCCCTACAGCTTGGAAAAGGAGCTCCCAGAGTTTTGTGTTGTCCCATGCAACTGGAGAGCTTCTGCAACTTGGACAAACTCATTTTTAGCTAGCTTAGCTGTTTTTGCATTACGTTGCCTTTGTCATCCATCTCATTGCACCAGGAGGATTAACAAATGGCCACAGCCCGTCAGAATCGATAGTCGGGGAGCAGGAGTGGAGAAAGTATGGCAAATTAGTCCCCAGTGGTGCCTTGTTCTGTACTAACAGTGAAGCTGCTGCCTGTCTTAACAAGGCAAAATATGCCTGGAAGGGTGAAAACCCCACCTTGCAAACCTTTCTCATCCCATTTCTGACCTTGGAGCTGAGACCAGAGCCAATAACCAGGCCGTTGCCATCTCTGTTCCCAACAGAAAGAGCAGCTGGAGGTTGGCATTCCTCACTGTTAGTCCACCGTCTGAGGGTGCATGCATGTGGTCCGTCTTGTCTCCAGCAAGTATCCAAACTGTCCTGTCGCAGACACCGCTTAGCAAGGGATTATCTGGGGTTTGCGGGGTTCATAGTTGTTTGACCATTCACCTTACAAATGCTCTGATGGTACTTCTAAATAAAGCAGTTCTGGGGAAAGAGAAGGATTGTCTTCTCCAAGTAACATGCTGGACACTGTGATAACACTCGCATGTCCCATCTTTTTCCTTCTTGCACTCATCTTTTAGATATTCCTGCCATTTAGGCACAAAGATAATTTTATTCAGAAGGAGCAGCCTTGTCAGAAACCCAATGAGGAAAGCAGGCGGGGAGCCACTCTGACAAGCCTTTAAAACAGTGTTTACCCCATCTTCCATGATCGGATTGTTGTTTCACAACAGATCATTGCTGCTTGTATTAAGGTAACCCAGGAAGCAGGATTCATTCTTCATTTAAGCTGACTTTCACAGCAGTAAGCTAGAATGCTGCATTCAGAGTGCTAAACGTGTTGTAAATAAAGGGATTCAGGTTTGCTCTGTGTTTGGGCATTTTTTTTGTCGATTGTGATTTTTTTTTAACTCCTTCTCTGTCAACTCCAGGAAGACCAAAGCCACTCATTTTGCCATGCTCCCAAAAATAGGCAGTTAGGTGAATTTGGCCCTGGTTGTCACTGGCTGCTGGATAATAAAGACCTCCTGGTCTCTTGCCAAACCCCAGTCATCTCATTTTTAATCCTGAATCCCTGCTGTCTGCGTGTCTTCTGCATGTCTTCTGGCTCAAAAAGAAACTATGCAGCATCCCCCAATCTGACATCTGCTTTTCCTCGAAAGCCAGAGATTCTTCCTTCCTCCTCTCCTGGGTCTGGGAGCAGAGAAAAGGGCACACTGCCCCACTGTCTTGCCAGAGAGAAGGGCACATCATGCCTTTTTCTGTAAAAAAGAACTGGCTTTTAGAAAAGTTGGGGGTGGAGGTATATTTCAAGTTTTGTATCTCCCTTTGAACCTCCAGAGATGTAGCAGGTGTTCCAGGCTGAGAAAAGCCATGCGTTTCTTTCTTTTCCCAGGTTCCCATCCCCTCTGTTCTTTACACTTACTGAGATATGAGCTCAGGTAGTGGCTGCTGCAGAGGGCTGGAGGAGGTGGGAGGCAGCCAGGAGAGAGCTACACCACCGTGTAAAGACGCTAACGCTGGAGTCAGAGGTGACAGTGCTCTGGGCAAGTCTCCAGGCCTTGCTGGCACAGGCTAGCTGTTGTTAGAAAGAGCGAGTGTTAGCAGCCTGAGTCAGACTCTCCCTCCTGCCCCGGTCCTTTCTGCTAATATTTATTAACTTGACTATTTCAGTATTAAAGACCCAACATAGCTGAGCTCTGATTCAGATTTCTTGGTAATAACCACCCCAAAGCATAACAGTTCTCCTCCCAAGATGGACAGAAGTCTGTGGAACGCCTTTGTCCCTGAAGGAAGCAGGGAAATTCGCAGACAAGCCATCCTGGCTGCCTTCACTTTCTTCCTTCTCCTCGTCCTGTGGAAACAGTGTTAGCAACACTTTCCATGGTGTCTTGCCTCAGATCACCTCTCTCCTTGGATGCTCTCCTCTGAAAGGGGGAAGATGAGTTGTCGGAGCAGCCCTGAGCCTCTGCTCGTCTCTGGGAATAAGGGCAGTGAAAAAGAAAACCAGTTATGTGGGGCTGCAGGTGATCTGCTGTGCAGCAATGTTCTGTCACTAGGTAGGAAGGTCTCTCATCCTGGTAAAACAACTCTCAGTGCTCAAGCTTGTTCATTCTAGAGGAAACTGGTACCCTGGCTAATCTGTCCTGTGCAGGTCATAGCAATGCTCTTGACACAGCATCTCCTCACAAAGAAGATTTGGGATACCTGTTTTTCTCAAGCAGATGCAAGTTTGCACTCAGCGAGCTTGTCCTTGCAATTACCACCCCAAATGTGTTCACATAATCATAAAATGCTGGACACCCTGGGGTTTCTTCATAGAATCATAGAATGGGTTGAGTTGGAAGGGACCTTAAAGGTCATCTAGTTCCAACCCCCTGCCATGGTCAAGGACAGCTTCCACTAGACCAGGTTGCTCCAAGCCCCGTACAACTTGGCCTTGAACACTTCCAGGGATGGGGCAGCCACAACGTCCCTGGGCAGCCTGTGCCAGTGCCTCACCACCCTCACAGTAAAGAATTTCTTCACAAGATCTAAATCTCCCCTCTTTCAGTGTAAAACTTGTCTTATGACTACAC
Organism: Rissa tridactyla; assembly: GCF_028500815.1. Taxonomy (NCBI): domain Eukaryota; kingdom Metazoa; phylum Chordata; class Aves; order Charadriiformes; family Laridae; genus Rissa; species Rissa tridactyla. The sequence goes on from NC_071497.1 coordinate 7,900,889, forward strand.
TCCCTGATCAAAAGTCCCTCCTCATCTTTCCTGTAGGCCCCCTTTAGGGACTGGAAGGGGCTCTAAGGTCTCCCTGGCTCCTTCTCTTCTCCAGGCTGAACGACCCCAACTCCCTCAGCCTGTCCTTATAGCAGAGGTGCTCCAGCCCTCAGATCATCTTCATGGTCCTCCTCTGGACCGGCTCCAATAGGTCCATGTCTTTCCTGCACTGAGGACCCCAGAGCTGGATGCAGCACTCCAGGTGGGGTCTCACCAGAGCAGAGCAGAGGGGCAGAATCCCGTCCCTCGACCTGCTGGCCACACTTGATGCAGCCCAGGATGCGGTTGGCTTTCTGGGCTGCAAGTGCACATTGCCAAGTCATGTGGAGCTTCTTATCCACCAACACCCCCAAGTCCTTCTCCTCAGGGCTGCTCTCAATGCATTCTCTGCCCAGCCTTTATTTGTGCTTGGGATTGCCCTGACCCAGCTGCAGGACCTTGCACTTGGCCTGGTTGAACTTCATGAGGTTTGCACAGGCCCACCTCTCAAGCCTGTCAAGGTCCCTCTGGGTGGCATCCCTTCCTTTCCCTCCTCTGCTGCTTAGTGTAGCCGGCGTGGACAGATAGTGAAGTCACGCTGAAACTGTGGTTTAGGTGAATATATCATTTAGCTGGCAGACCTGTCAACAGGACTCAGAAGCCTAGGACTGTCTGGAGACATTTATGAGCTACAGATCCCAGCGTTTCCCTGCACCCACCGTGGCTGCAGACACACCACAGGCTTTTTACAGTGTTGTGGAGAGAGAGCTGGCCGGGTGGGATGCTCCCTGGTGGGGTCATCACTGACACCTCGCCTGTCAGCCCATCTCCATCCCAGTCACCCACACCTCTCGCCTGGCCGACAGCATTTTTGCACGTATTTATGTGGTTTTGCCCTATCAATCCAGATTCATCCCCACAGACACCAGCAGAAAAATTGCTGCCAGCCTTCATAGGGTCAGCTTCTCAGCAGCCTTGGCTTTTGCTGAAACCAGAGAGCGCCAGACTGAGCCTTGGAGTCGGGAATCACATTTCCAAGGCTGTTACATTGACTTGCTGAACACACACAGGGAGTTAGGAAGTCTTTCTTCACAGTCTGTTATGTAGAGCGAGGTTGGTAGTTCTCTCCCAGAGAGCAGAGCACTGGCGATTCATTGCTATTTTCAGTGGGTTTCTCAGTGACAGAGGACGGCAGTATCTATAGAAGCGCTGAGCGTGCTAGATCAGTTTTGCAATTCTTCTGCACATGAGAGAAGGGGCAAGAGGTACTGAAAGAAGGAAATATTCTCACTTTTGGATACATCCGCTGACTGCCACCGTGAACCCTGTGTTTTCCCATGTTTTCCCAAGGCAGCACAGCCTGTGAAAGAAGCCCCAGAGACTGAAGGTTGGAAGCGAACACTGGCTCGAGCTGACTGTCGAAATCATATAATGATTTCATAGAGCAACATCAGCCGTAGTGACCCAGTAGAGAGAAAAGAGAGCAGGGGGTCTGCGGTGAGGGTGGGGAGGAGAGGGGCCAGCCAGTTAAATACAGGTTTGTGTGAAAAGTGAGATCAAAATATCAAAGAAAAAATAGTGATGAGTTTGAAGGAGATGAGGAAAAAACAGATTGGGATGGTGAACAAAGCGAGCAGGAGAGGACTGGATTTTACATTTGCAGATAATTCCTTACTTTGGTGGAAGTCTGACAGAAGAGGAACTCAAGCTCAAAAATTAGAATAAAATACAAATAGAAAATGAGACATTTTAGAATTATGCTGACGCTTTTCATGTCAATATAAATAGTGCTATTTGATACAGCAATGTTTTTTCTGTTTTGTGAGTGTGACTCTCTGCGTCTCAGATCGTGAGGGGCTTTGTGTGCTGCTGCCTGAATAAGCCGAGTCCATACATAAGAACCGAATTATGAGAAAAGATGCAGCATTGACAGACTGCTCTTGAACAACCCGCAGGGAAATACGGGATGTTTGTGTGGAGCCTTTTATGGATGGTGGCGTTCATCCACCAGCCATGCAACGCTGTAAATATATTTATACAGCTCTGTCTTCTTGACTGTGGAGTATATAGGATGGCCTCTGCCTATATAAGGGGTCAATGCTGTGAACCAGTTAGCCTCTCTGCCCGTCTGGGAGAGTACACGCATGGACATACTTGCAGCTAAGTAAATAATTATATATAACTGTTTTATTTACTACTGCATAGGTACAAAATGATTGCAGGGAAATGATGCTGCAGACCTAACGCACAATAGAGCTGGTTGTTATGGCATTGATCATGTCCATTCTGAAAAACGTAGATGGCAGGCTAATCCTTGTTTTTGTTTTTCTCCTTGAATCCCAACAGAAAATGGACCCCGTCTACTTGTGGTAGCAGAGCAAGCTAAAATCTTCTCACACCGGGGTGGCAATGTCACACTGCCATGTAAATTTTACCATGAACACACGTCAACAGCTGGCTCAGGAACCCACAAAATCCGGGTCAAGTGGACCAAACTCACCTCAGATTACCTCAAAGAAGTGGACGTCTTTGTTGCGATGGGACACCACAGAAAGAGCTACGGAAACTACCAGGGCAGAGTGTTTCTGAGGGAAAGCAGTGAAAATGATGCCTCTCTCATAATCACAAATATCATACTGGAGGATTACGGGAGATATAAGTGCGAGGTGATTGAAGGATTGGAGGACGACACAGCAGTGGTAGCTCTGAATTTGGAAGGTGGGTAACACCTGAATTATACGTAAATTCAGATTTGCATGGTGTTAAGGAATACCTGCTTTTTTCTCTTAATACTGCTGATTCTGTGTTAACAGCAAGCTGAGGAGGGGGATTCATTGTGCTCTGGGGACCTTGGCTTGACAGCCCATGACAACGATCATAGATTAGAAGGACATTAGGACATCTATATCTTATGTTAGCCTACGGCATATTCAGCTCCCAGTGAGACACGGTGTGAGGGGAGCCAAAAAAGAATGACCAAACAAAGTATGAAGAACTCCATATGTTTTTAATTTGCTCCTATCACTTTACAGAAGTCATTGCGTGTTTTTACAGTAGGCTTAGGCAAAATTATATTAAATATTCCCCTAATAGCCATTTTACAGAACTTCTGGACATTTTAGATTATCGAGCAAATACAAATCTTCTTACAAAGACTAAAAATGTTAAAGTAGTTTTCCAGAAACAATGGTTTTGTTTTTTCCAGCCTTATAATTACCTAAAATAGATCTCTATATTGCCAAGATCTCTATATTGCCAAGACAACTCCTACATGTAGTCTGTGGTCATTTCCCTCAGCAATATTATTGAAAATAAAGCATTAGAGTACAAAGCATTATGAAAAAAAAAAAAAGTGAAACAGTTTTAAGGAGGACCAAAAATTCAGCTTTCCTTTACTCTTATGAAATTCAGATAAATTTTATGAGGTGCAATGCGTGTAAACCAGCATTTGGCCTTTTTCCCCAAAGCACTGCACTGAACTCAGCAGTAAGCTGAGGGTTGCATGAAGATGTCTCCCTTACCCTTATACTTGCCAGCAAGTGTGTGCCAGAGAGAACTGCATAGAAGCCATGTTATCTGTGAAAAGTAGCTAGGAAGAAAAAAAGAAGAGAAAAGAAGAAAATCGACCCCCTGGCTCTTACACCTGTAAACAGGTGAAATATATGACTCTCTCTCTCATTAAGGGTTATTGTATGTTATGACGGTTAGTTAGTTAACCTGCACAATAAGACTGGCTGAGTGGTTCTTGGAACCAAATAGATGTCATGGGCTTATCATACTTCTTTACATCCATTTTTCCATTCCTGGTTGGAGGCTGCTGAAAACTTCCATTTCTGAATGCAGAAAGGCCCTGCACAGTTTCCATCCCAGCAGGACAGTCGATTTAGGTTGTTTCACCTCACATAATCCATCTTTAATCATGACGCACACCGTTGTTTTTAAACTTAGAAGACAAAGAAAACTGGACATATACATGTCCAGCTTAAGTTGTCTCAAACAGTTTTGAGTGAAGACATAAATGAGGAGGAGGAAAAAGCATTTTACTTTATTCTTCTTACCTAAGTGAAAGCAATGCTCTGGTCGTCTGCCTGGGCTGCAGGTATGGGCCCTGTGATCAGGAGACATATGCCGAGGTGGCCAGCCCCAGGGACTCACAGTGTGGTTTCTAGGCAATAAGGATGTAAATAAAAATGTGTTAAGTGCAGCTATTTCCTGCACATGAGGAATCTCAAACGCCACATAATCCAGGTCAGAAATGCGCAGCATCTCTTTACCTGTGTTTGTCCCCAGAATGTCTCTTCTCTTCTTGGGCTGTTTTGCAGGCGGTCCTGGAGCCCACCCCTGGGTTACAAGGATGCTCAATAATTTGATAATATTCTTCTGTCAGTCTCTTTAGATACCAAGTATGTACCTCTATCAGGCTTCAAGATATTCCAGATAAGACACTACATATCTTGTTCCACATCAGATGCTGGGATTTCCCTGCATTTTGTGGCATTATGATATTTTTGCCAATGTAAGAGGGTCAGAGCCGGTGTAAAATCTTCAAAGTGTTCATCACATCACACATCTGGACCAGATCCTCATCTGGTGCCACTTAGCATTGTGCCTCTGAAACAAAAGTTCATTAGCTTTCTGCTATTAAAAGGCAGGAGGCTCCAGTACCAACGCTCCCTGCTGTGCCAGGAGCGCCCGGGGAAGGGGAGACGCTGGTGGCTGCAGTGGCAGGTCAGGAAGTTTTACCCGAAGCTTGGTACAAATACTTGCGCACGTGCAGAGAGCCGCATTTGGAAGGCAGTATTGGACTGATACTAGACTAAGAAAACAATGAGAAATTCTCTTTACTGCAGACAGTAACACAACAAAAAGGAGATTTTCTACTTTTTTTACTGTGTCTGTTTCATGATATAGCACAGACCAATGGATACAAGGTCTGGGTCCCACCTCCTGCTGTACACTGTCCGCTCTAGCTCACTGCTCTTACTCTGAACAGTGTCTCCCTCTGAAGTATGCCAACTCCAGACCATCCTGTACAACAGCACCACTCCTTCCTGTTTTTCCCCACCTCCAAAATAAGGAAATTCATAAGGATAGGAGGGATCATATTTCTTCAACGAAGTGTGTTCCAATCTCTGCTCAAAGGAAATGTTATACATTTTAACTAGTGTCTGGCTAACATAAGGAACAATGTCTTTTTAAGGATTTTTGTCAGACATGGGACAAGTGTAAGACTGTTCATTTCTGACTTTATAGAGTGATGTTTTCTAAACTGACAGGAAAAATTCGTTTGTGAAACCTCATGGTAAAATGTAACCTTTCAAGTAAGATAAGGGTAGTGAATGTGTCAGTGTCAGTCCTGCTTATGGCCACTGAATCCAATGATTCCGGATCTAAGTTACATTGAATTTTCCTTCTAAAATGATAAAGATTAAAATACACTTATATTTACAATGGATATGTGTGGTTGGTGGAATCTGTTTGCATGCCCCTGTGCTTCCTTTTTCATCTCATCTGCAGCTTTATGTAGTGCTGGCTTTAATGTTGTTTCACGTATTTCAGCAATGCAGAACAGATCAAGGGAAAAAAAAAATCAATCTTTGGACAAAACCAAAAATATATCAGCCCATTCCAACATTCTACATCTGTTATAAATAATAAGGTTAATCTCACAGTGGGAAGGATTTGCATCAATAGCCTGATGTCCTGAGATGGTGGCCCTAAGGATGTTAATTGGCAGCAAGACAAAAGCATTTATATCCAGGAATGCCCCCTAGCAGTGCAAAACAGCTGATTGCTCCAATATGAGCTCACTGTACAAACGATATAGCTTTGGCGAGGCGAAAGCTTGCTAATATATCAATATGAAAATAGTTGACCTCTACCTCAATGGACCTCTTTTCTTCTCCGAATGTGGCAGTGTTTTATTCATAGAATCATAGAACCATAGAATGGTTTGGGCTGGAAAGGACTTTAAAGATCATCCTGTTCCACCCCCCTGCCCTGGGCAGGGACGCCTCCCACTAGACCAGGTTGCTCCAAGCCCCATCCAACCTGGCCTTGAACCCCTCCAGGGATGGGGCAGACACAGCTTCTCTGGGCAACCTGGGCCAGCGGCTCACCACCCTCACAGGAAAGAACTTCTTCCTAATATCTAATCTAAATCTGCCCTCTTTCAGTTTAAAACCCTTGCCCAGTCCCTCCCCAGCTTTTCTGTAGCCTCCTTTATGTACTGGAAGGCCGCTCTGTGGTCTTCCCGCAGCCTTCTCTTCTCCAGGCTGAACAACCCCAGCTCTCTGAGACTGTCCTCATAGGACAGGCTCCAGCCCTTTGGGTACTTTTAGCTTTGAAAAAACAGTGAAAGTAGATTCAGTCTGTGTTTGTAACATACCTTACATGGCTTTGGTATGTTTTCTTCACTATTATTTAATTCAAAACCACACCGTTTCCCCCCACGCTAGTGAGACTGTGTGGTCTAGCAGCTAAAACTCAGGGCTGCGGTATTCCACAACTGCCAGCTTTAAGAACTGTTCAGTCATGTCATGATTATCATCCTGTTTGTAGCCTTAAGTACAAGGACTGGTCTAACGGCAGGAGGGTTGGGCTGGGCACGGTAGCTGCAAGAAATGTCAAGTACTGCAGAGAGCGGGACACTTTTTATGTTGGCCTTGTCACCAAAGCCATTTTGTCACTGAAATGGCCTTACTCTCCTGTACATAAAATATGCATCATGAGTTTTACACTTTTTGTCAAGTGTCCTCAGAGCCAAAAGCTTAACAAATTAAAAGGTTGCCTATGGCAGGTAGGTATTCTCGGCCCACGTTACATTTTCTTTATGTTGGTGTTTCACTGTTCTACACTAAATTGTCTTTATGTTAGTACTTTACTATTTTCCTTTCTTATGAATACTAGGCACTGTAATGATTCTCACTACATGAGGTTTGTGTGTTTCGGCTTCCTGGGCGTGTGAAAGCTGCAGCATTGGCCCTCGGTTATACTTTGTGTGTTATTCCTCCGTGAGATTCATGGGCCGGGTGACAAAGAAAGTGGAACGACGCTAAACTGCCAAAAGCAGATTTTTAGTCTATTAGAATTTTTTTTTATGCTTTCTGTCTTCAGGGAGTGGTGATAACTGAACACAGTAGTTTTGCAATACAGGTTATAAAATAGCTGCTTTGTATGTTCAACGGTACCAGAAATACGCAGATCTAGATAAAGTCATTAAGAAGGTTCCACATGAACCAAAAAAACCATCAGGTTTTATGATCTTGCTTAAATGTATGTTAGCCCTTATGTCCAAGATAGAGTTAGAAAAAGAACAGGCATGTCTCTCAAAAACACTTTTAGTTCAAAATAGATCGAACAAATCCAAAAGCTTCATGCAAATAAATTCTTCCGAATTGTCACAGCAACCATTTTCTAACCTAGTCATTTGCTCTTAAGCTGGATGTAAGCAGTGGGGAATTCATAGCCGAAACCGATATGAAACCAGCTCCGCGCTCTCAACAGCAGGAGAAATCAGATTTAGCCTAATACTGTGTGTCGTATTTGTTTCTTTTGTGTGTTGCTGATACATTCATACACAAAAAGCTATTTTAAATATCCTTTGCGTGACAACCTGTGGTACTCTCTACTATAAAACTCATTTTATAGGACGCACTGTCTGTGAGTCCCTAGAAGACAACAAAAAGTCTTGTAAAAGACAACGGGAGTTTGTCAAGGGTAAGTCATGACAGACCGATGTAATTCCTTCTGTGACAGGCTAACAGGTCTTTGCAAGCACAGCTGTGTTTGCAAGCGCTGTGAGAAATGGTACTTGAAAGACGCAGGCGAAGTAAAGAGTTCAAAATACAGCAGCAAAATAATATCTGGAAATGATGACCGGAAAGGAAAATGCTAAAGGAATTAGGAGTAATTAGCCTAAGGAGAGCAAGGAAAGACAACAATCTCCAAATTTTGATAAAGGTTGTAGAAAAACCAGGCAATAATCTGCCCCCAGGCCAGATGAGTCTAGTTTGTATGCCTGTATTTGTCAGAAATAAGCAACCCCACTGACAGCTTGGTTATGGGAAGCTGTGGGCTGGAGGGACACCATCTCTATCCGCGGTTTCATTTTTAGGGAGACTGGTACCTGCTGACAGCCATTGGGCCACCCATGGAGTCTGTGCTGAATGATCAGATACCCAACAGTCCAGACAGGCAGAGAAATGGAGATAGGCTCTCAAGGAAAATGAAGGACTTACCACTTTTTACAGAATTTTAGAAATCCAGCACGGAAAATTTTGCCATCAAGCATGTGAACCTGCCAGCATAAGACTGTACCCTACAGTATAGTATATAGCAAACCCTACTGTTACCTGTGTTTACACTGGCTACAAGAAAACCTACTTTTCTGTTTGGGCTAGAACTCAAGGAAGCCCATTTCTTTACTCTGGCTGTAAAAAAGACCTTTTTTTCCATATGGGTCAACAGAAATTGGTGTTATTTTGTTCTATGCATAAATACTCTTAAAACTGCTAATTGTGCATGGTGCTGGCTTAATAGGCACCCATAAATTGTTGCCTGGAGTTGAGCTTTCTAAGGTTATTTCCTCACCTTGTTGTCTTGGGTAGCTTATAGCTGTTTGCACTGACAATTTGTCTGCAGCAACTGAGTAATTGCAAAGCACTTACATTAAATTTTAGGGCTTATAAGACTCTTAACTACAAATAGCTTACAAAAGACACACAAATATGTCTTTTGCGTTCCCTAAAAACCACAGTAATTGAAGAAGAGTTGTACATTTGTGGAATTGAATGTAAGGCATTCATGGAGATACAGGTGTCCATATGGGGAGGATATGTTATACCTCCCATTCTTATGTTCCCATTTAGTAGAAATCCTAATTTCCATTACAACAATCATTTTCTGGACTGCGATTGCAGTGTCACAGGTGCACACAGCAAGCCGCACCCGGCCCTCCTCTCACTCACAGATTTATTCTCCACTGAACTGATGTATCTCAGGTTCTCCCTCTCTTCCTTGGAGGGAAGGAGGGCCTTCTCTTGGGGTAGGACCTATTCCGGAGAACTGCATGTTTGGGAGAGGAGCCACACTCTGAAATCTATAATTGTAAGTTAATATTCCCCATTCAGGCTCCACAAATGTCTCAGCTTCCTCCTTAGGGTAGGAAGACGAGCCACTAAGGTCAGGTTAAGGCTCTTCAGCTCACTCTTCCCACAACCTAATCAGATTTTAACCATCTGAGGCTGGAAGTTTTTCTCTTCCTCCATTTTCTAAGCTGAATTTGTTAATGTTTGGAAGTGGCTGTTTTGTCTACTGGTAAAACACAGGGTTAGAGTCAGGAGTTTAGATTCAGTCTGTAGTTTGGGAACAGTAAGAAGCCTCAGGACAGCTTTTGTCCATTCAAGAACAGATGGGATGGATTATCTTTTGACGGGTTATAAGATCCAAGACTGAAGAAGGCGCTTTGCAATTAACTAAAGTTCAGTGCTGCTAAATTGTAACAAAAGGAAGATGAATAGTAAGATCTAACTCTGAATTTTAGCTAGGTTTGATAGGGAAATGAAGAAGAAAAAAAAAACCAAAACATTAACAAAGATGCAAGATAATGCAAAGCTACATAAAACACATACCCAGTCAGTTTTGCTCTACAAAATCACCAATGGCCACCCCCATCTGCAGGGTGAAATTAATGTTAATCAGTTGCAGGCTTGTACTGCAGATGAACTCAAACAAAAATCAGCTTCTATGCAGTCTACCCGAATATAGCCCAAAGCTAATGTTACAGTTTTGTGCACATTTATGTTATTAAAACACTATGTCCCAAACTGTCAAACTCAAATAGATTTGTAATAAATTTACATACATATTTAACCCCTTTTAAAAAGTGAGTTGGGCAGCCTTAAGGAATCAAATCTGTTTGAGTAGTTTCCAATTCATTGTTTCTCAGTTTTTAGAAATATGTAAGTTTAGATCTTGATTAAAAAATACCCACCTCTGATGATTTTCACGCTTTTTTTGCATGTATATGCAAATCAAACACATGTTCTGGACAAGGAGTCAGTTGTCTGGGCAAGTGTAGATCTGAAAAAATAATAAGTATTGGATTTCTAATAAAGTAATAAAGGTTGGATTCTTCTGACATTTGCTACATTTTTATTATAGCTAGTGATATTTCTATCCATTAGCACAGAGGGGCAATGAATAATTTTTTTTAAAAAGGGAGGTGAGAAGGAGGAAGGAAAAACAGATCCAGAAAAATATGAAACATCTACAGCTTCTTGTTTATAAAGTTACAGTTAACAGCATATGTTGTGTTACATTACATTCACGCTTTACAGTTCAGAACAGCTAATAACCGAAAAGCCATTTAACAAAGGATTTACAAAAGGAAAGAACCTCAGCAGACTCTCTAATTAATTGCTGAAGGGGAGCAAAATGTTGTTTATTATTACCCTGCCAAGTTTACATTTGCATGCTTTATTTTCTTGGACCAAGTCACCAAGGTTTAGTAATAACAAGGATTTTGTTTAACAAAAATAACACTTTTTGGACGATAGATGCATGAGGAGGAGAAGGGAAAGAAAGGAGATGTTAAGATGTAGACACTGAAGTGGGTTTGAATGTTCAGAAAGAAGAATGGCTTCATTGCATGGTGACAGTCTTGCATGACCATAATGTAATTCATCTATCCTATGTTACATTGCATGGAGACAAGGAACTTGTTATAGGTGGGAAAACTCATCAGCAGGGAGAAAGTAAAAAGAAAGGTGGATGTTTATACCAGCATGAAGTTTTTGGCTCATCTCATGTGTTATCTTGTCTTCAGTCCCTCTGCATCCTACAGCACTTGGTTCTACAGAGAGGTTTGAGAATAAACATTCTGAGCTGAATCTTCCCTGATGCTGTTTTATTTCATCTTATTATGAGACTGGGCTAAAGCCAACTGTAAAATTTAGATCTGGGTTAAGTTTCTAAACCCTGCCAAAGATTAGGGTGGTCTGATCCAAACTTTTGTTTCAAGTCTCTCTCTTCTCTTTTATCAGAGGCACATGGGGAGGTGGTTCTTCAGCATTTTCTGAAGTATCTTTCATGCTTCAAGAAGTGATCTTTAACTACAGATATTTTTGATAAAACAAGCGGAAAATATACTGTGGAAAAATCTGTCAGATAAGGGCAATGACTTCAGTTAAATGTTGCTGTTGAAACAATTCTGGAGGTGTCCCCACGTTTTCCATCTCCACTTGGATGTCCTCTGTTATGAGAAGGTCTCTCTGCCGTGACTGTCTGCAATGGCTCACCACCGATGAGCAATACATATAGGGCTTCAGGCCAGCCTGTGGCTGGTCCTCAGGGGTGGAAAGAAGGATCTGGCATGCCCATGCTACTTGCACAGTGGCTTTCCAGCAATCATCCTTTGGTTAAGCCAGCAGTGCTTTTGGCAGCCATAAGGGTCATGAGGGAAGGTGATGGCTTCCTACTATGGCTGTCTTGCATTGCCGCATGATGTGTGCTACGTGGGTCACCATCTGCATTGGGGAAACCTGTCTGCTGTTCAAGGAACCGTGCTCCCCGATGCCCTCTGTGAGGAGCTCTCCCTCCTTGAGTGGTGACAAACTGCCAAAAAACAGCTGGAAAGTAGCAGAAAAGTCTCCCTAAAACCACGCACGACTTCACTGATTTTATTTCCCTATAGATTTCCTACTTTAAGACCTCAGGACACTGAAATTATGCTTCCTACCAGTCTAGCCTTGAAATGTTGTTATTAAGCCAGACTTGAAATACCTTCCCATTCCTAGGATAATGTGAAATAAAATAAAAATAAACAAACAAAAACCCAACTGTCTTGAACCTCCCAGGAAATCTTGGCAAGTGTCCATGCAAAGAATATAACACCCTTTTATGTCAATCAAAACATTTCATTTTAATGTCTATGTGTAAAAAGAAATAGTTCATATGCCTCTGTACTACAATTTCTTCTTTCTAAGTGACTGCCAGAAAATCCCCAAATCCCATCCCACAAAAAAATAGAACTAAGCTGGGTTTTAATTTACTTTTTTTCAATGAGAAATTGATCTTACAGCTGATAAACTGGAATTTTCTAATGAAAAACGTGCAGTTGCAAAATTTCTGCCAGCTCTGCTCATCTTTAGGCGCTCTGAGAGTGCACGAGGGTGAGAGCACAGTGGGGACAGCAAAGCTGCAGATGGGAGCAACGTGCGGACCTGGCACGGTTCCCTTGGGAAAGGGATGAGGTTACAGGGAGAGGAGCTGGCGAGGTAAGGCAGCAGCCCTACCCCCTTCCAAACCTAATGGCTGGTGTGCCAACAGAGCATTTTTCCCCAGAAATAAAGCAACAGTCTGACACACATCATGGCGTTAACCTTCATTTCTCCTTCTGGTGACTCTAAATGCTGTTTCTCTTTCTTCTGCACTTTTGGTGTCCCGTAACTCACCCTCTTTCTACCACTTCAGGTGTCGTATTCCCTTACTCTCCACGGCTGGGTCGTTACAACTTGAACTTCCACGAGGCTCAGCAAGCATGTCTGGACCAAGACTCTGTTATCGCCTCCTTTGACCAGCTCTACGATGCCTGGAGGTCGGGGCTGGACTGGTGTAACGCCGGCTGGCTCAGTGACGGCTCCGTGCAGTACCCCATCACCAAGCCCCGGGAGCCCTGCGGCGGGAAGAACACAGTGCCTGGCGTCAGGAATTACGGGTTCTGGGATAAAGATAAAAGCCGATACGACGTTTTCTGCTTTACTTCAAACTTCAATGGTAAGAGCCTTCTTCACCCCTACCTTGTAAACGACTGTTTCTGTGCTTGGGAAAGAAATTCCAATGGCAGCAAGCGATATTTGATTTGTCAAAGCTTATGTTAGGCTTGGAAAATGTTATTGTTGAATTTACAAGGACACATGCACAGAGTAAATTTGTCTTTGCCACATGTTCACGTAGATCCTTTTTACAACTCAGAATTTGTATTGGCAGGAGTTTCTAATACCTCTGCTTTCACCCCGTTAAAATTTATATGTACTCTTTTAATGTTGATATATGCCCAGTTTATTTCAGTTAAAGTGATGGGGAAACCTGCAATTCATTAATAGAGCTTTCCTGTTGAATTCAATTGTAATTACAATGTTTTACAACTTAAATGTATCATCAAAACAAAATTCTGATCATCACTACATCTATGCTGCTGTCAAAGCAGTTCCTGCTCATGTACCGGCTCTAATATGACTAATACTTCCTTATCAGCAAAGCTATTTCTAGCTTTTATGCCTAATAATTTAGACTCCTAATCTTCGTACACTGCAAAAACCCTGTTCACGTTTGCTCTGAGCTTGGTCTGCTCTAAACCTTATTTCAGCGACTGAAAGCTTTTTTGCTATTAGTAGATGCTACTTTAGGTATGGAATGACTTGATGTTAGCTTGCTATCATTTCACGTTTAATCTAGTGGCTGAAAAAGATTTAGATAGCGTGGCTGTGAATGAGGGGAACGCTGCAAGTGAACATGTGCGAAAGGAGTCTACAATCCCCTGCAGCATCACACTTGCGAATTATTCCTACACAGCTTTGTAGATGTTTGGCTTGCAGCCCACCCAGAACAAGGAGCATGGCCTTTTGTGTTTATGCACAGATTGCTTATCCACAATGAAGCATTTTTGTCCCACAGCACACCAAAAAATAAACATAAGGCTTGCTCTCAGAAGATATGCTCTGGTGCTAAGTCTGCTCCACCCTCTCAAAAAACCCCCCACAAATCCTCAAACCAACAATATTGAATTAGGCTGGATGCGGTCTGAAACAAACGTTTAGCTGAATTTTATCATGCAGCATCATTCTGTCAAACGCTGGCTCATTTTTTTTCTTGCTTCATTTATCCAAGGCAAAATCCTATATGATCTCATCTCATATATGCAGATTTAACCCTGCACTATAGAAATAGCACCAAGGAATAAAACATGCAAGGATAAAGAATTAAAATGTGATAGCTGCACTATTTATATTGCTTGTAGAGTAAATGTTTGTGACTACTGTTCGCTAATCAGCACCCTTTTCCACACTAGCAGCTAGACAGTATCTCTTACGGAAAGAGAAAAATCATTTCTGACCAAAAAAAAAAAAAGGTACTGACAGATAAATATCGTCTGTGCATTGATACAGCAAGAGAGTGAAAGAGGGAGAAAGAGGAACGAGGTAAGGTGAGGATATGGTGTACAGGTACCAAAAAAATCCAAGACAGGATACTAAAATAAGTCTTATCCTTGGGTGGTCTGTTAAACTGACCTGCAAGACAGAATACTACACAGCAATAGGATGATACCAAGAGCTGAGCACCATCTTTTCTAGTTCTCTGCAACTCGGTGCCATGTTGGGCTCCCAAGGTGTCAGCAGAAAATCCAGACTTCTGCGTTTCTCAGCGTCCATTTCCTTAACCAGAAGCTCACCAGGTTACGTTATCCTCACACGTCCCTGCGATGTTCTCCACTATTCATGTCCCAAGCTTACCTTAACATCCATAATAAACCCACTCGCTCTCCCAAAACGCCAACTTCCTATTTTCAGCTCAACACTTCAGATAGATAGCTTATGTGTGCTTAACAGCATATGTTAGCTTTCTCACTGTAAAGGGAAAAGCTTACAATAACTCATTTTGCCACCAGGTTACAATTGCCAAAGGTGGTAGCTACGGGCAAAGAGCTATTTCTGCAACACCCAATATTGATTCTCTCAGCTCAGGAACAGCCAAGGAAAATGAGAAGTGGTTAGGACACCGCGCGTTTCCAGCGGTGGCAGTGACTGCTGGAGTCTCCTGACTGCATGAAACAGAGAAGCCTTCAGCTTTGTGTCGGGGAGCTGGAAAAAAGCCAACAGCCCCACGATCAGGGGAATATAAGGCGAGCTTAAAAAAAAAAAATAAATAAAAAAATCTCAAAGCGTGTCAGTTGTGGGAGCTGCTATGAAGAAAGAGGGTGAGTGAGGTTTAGATTTCTGCTAAGTGGGTTCTTTTTAGGCAAAGGAATAGCCCAAATACATTATGATCTCACGGATCATAAAAAAAAAAAAAAAAAAAAATGGTTCCATTTTAAATAGTTCACCAGTCAAAGCTAAAAAGTCTTTGTCTAAAATACATGCAAAACTTGGAGAAGAAAGGTACAAACCAGCAAAATTACATTCAGCCATTAAGGTGAAAAATGAAAATATAGTCATTAATGCAGTGAGTTCGAATCCAGGTTCAGTGTTTTCACTCCTAAACAGTTGGATCCCATCTGTGATGAGCTGAATACACCAAAAAATACTGGTAAAAGAGCTTTTTCACCATTAGTGAAGAATTCTACCTGAATTCATGCACAGGGAAATTGTTTTAGCAAAGTTTGTCTGCAATGCAACATAAAATAATCTTATTACTTTATGAGATTACTCTCTGCAATGTCTTGTCTTAGACAAGTATAAGCGCAACAGTTGAACATTTTGTTCTCCCTGCATAACTACTTCATGCTCAATTCATTCTGCTGGTTCAAAGAACTGTTCTTGTTTTGTGTCAGTGCAGGCAAAGCCAAAAACCTGACAATGTTTCACAAATTTTGTAAACAGTAGTACCAGCAATTTACTGGTTTATAAGAATATCTAGTGTTGTGTTTCATCAAACAATGCAAAGAGTAACATTAGCATAGTGCTATCCATTAAATCCATCAAAATATTGTGAAATAACATAATGTTTTTGCCTCCATCGAGATAACTATTGAATGGCAACATGTTTCCCAACCTGCTTTTACATTACTCATGTTGATAAAGACTATTGAAAATAAGTATGCACAAGTGGGAAGTATCTAATTTAAATTGGAAATTCCATGTTGGAATTTCCTGATCTCTGAGGGCTCGGCTCATTTCTTCTCCACTTTTCCTTCACAGTAGAAGCCATTTTAGTCCATGTGCTCTTCAGAAAAGCTAAATGTTCCTGCCCCACGTGATGGGACAACCTGCCATGATCCAAAGGTTTTCAGGGGCTGCAGACCACCCCAATTTCTCTCCCATCCCTGACCAAAGGAATGGGGATGCTCCTCTTCCATACATTCCCTCTAGAAGGCCAATTTGTCCTTCTTCACACCAGTTCAGGGGAATAAGTGCACCTAAATCCTTTTGTTGCAGTCTTCCACAGAGCACCCAAAAGGCAGGGGACACAGAACATATGATGGTGTAGCTGAGTGGTTATTCTTTGCTTAATTTCAAAGGCTTTCTGGAGGAGAACCGAATGGTTTCTGAAGTGATATTCCTGAAGAAAAAAACATGGGAATGTTTAGCACTGAAAAGTGTTAAGTGAGATAAATAGAAACATATCTATCATCTCCTTTATAATTATGCATTTTCAAAGAAAAAAGTATAAGTAGAGCTTGTATCACACTTTCTGCTCATTAACATTGTCATATACTTTGCACACAGAACCACTGCATAATTGATTTGTTATCAGCTCTAGCAGAATCACATAAAAATCTCATGTTAATAAAGTTAAAAATACAAAGAAATAAGTCTTAGGGATCGTGTCAATAGCGTAGCTGTCAGCCATGTGTTCATTGCAGTAACACATGTGATAAGCTAATCACCTCCACCATTTAAATGGGAAAAAGGTATAGAAAGGCAATAAAGCATGCGGACTCATTTGACCATTTCAGAATATTTTATGGCTGGGAACATGTAGCCATTGTTCCAGAAAGAGAAACAAACCTCCTCAAAAGAAAATTTCGTAACCTTTCTTAGAATTGGTCGCTTCTGAGTCATCAGATCCACTGCTGATATTGGGGGTGGGGTGGGGGGTGCTGGAAGAGGATTTTTAAAAATTGTTCCCACGTCACAAATTTTTAACATGTTCTTCAATTTTGATGAGCAATGGCCTCTCTCAACCAGAGAGGTTGAGATACTATAAGATATACTGAACCAAGTCTGCTGAGCAGATGACAGGGTCTACATGTTGTGCAAGCGACAGATACACCCTGCTGGCTGCTGAGAGTGCCTTTTATGGATGTATGAAACCACAAATTAGAGCAGTTTGCGCTTTACACAGTAGAACAACTTCACTGATTTCTGTGGCCATCAGTTCTTCGGCATACACATCAATGGTGGTCTGCAAAGGCAGTCCTGCACCAGCAGTTCTTCCTATGTGCTGCCACCTACCAAGCAGAGCTTGCTGCTCAGCTGGTCCTGCACAGCATGGAAGACACCAGGCTGAGCAAGAGGCTGCCCCTGCAAAACGATTAGCTGTCAGGAGTAATCTTAGAGCTGACCCAAGTGCTTAGATACTTGATGGCTGGCTGCACGTGGAGGTATCCTTTCTAAGCACGCCACCAAGAACCCTCTTAGACATTAGGAAGAAGTTCTTTACAATGAGTTTGGTGAGACACTGGCCCAGGTTGCCCAGAGAAGTGGTGGAGGCCCCATCCCTGGAGACATTCAAGGCCAGGCTGGATGGGACTCTGAGCAACCTGATCTGGTTGAAGATGTCCCCTGCAGGGGAGTTGGACTAGATGGCCTTTAAAGGTCCCTTCCAACCCCACACATTGATTCTATGATTCTCTTTCAAAGGCACTGCATTAACACTTTCATGCAGAAAATGGGGTGGGGACTGCCTTCCCGTGCCTGTGAAGACAATGGCCCACTATCTAGTACACCCAGCTGCAATATAAAAAATTTACTCTCAGATCTCCCAATTTAGCGCTGAGCTTGGAAAAATCTCCAAGGAAGATGCACCCCTCAAACTCCCACAGTCACAAGGGTGGAGGATATTTAGGTCAAGTGCTCACGTTTTCCTCTTTAAGCTGTTCTGTTACATGCAGAAGGTTAAAATAGCTATTATAGATGGGGTTTGATTAGGTTTGCATAAACCCTCTGCCCCACGATTTGAATGTGAGAAGTCAAATCAAGCACACTCATCCTCTCTAGGAGTGACCCAACTACCAGATATTAATGAAAGACAGACAGTTAATGCCTCCCGCTCCTTCCACATCAATTAATAAATACTATGATTGAACAGTTAGTTAGGAACCCTTCTAACTTATTAGCAGGGGAAAACCAGAAAATCTGTACTGAATTTATTAACAGAATTTAATTTAATCAGACATTCTGGATACACATTGCACCCCTGTGGGGTTTACCATTAAAGTTCTCCTATTTAAGGAAGGGACGGAGTATAGGAGTTTTTATTATTGATGTCATATGTCAAAAGCCTGACCTTACTGCAAATCCCTAGGAAATTACATTCCATTGACATATGGTTTGAAGAGCAACTAATAAGCTAGGTGAAGTTTAATGCTATCAGTCTAAATCCCTGTTCCCCTAAGTCTAAAATCCTGTTTGCTTTGGGGAAACCTCTTAATAACATAGTAGGAACAGGTTTCCACTTAATAAACATTCTCTTTAGCAACACCTTGTAAATGCTCTCAACTTGCTGAAATGGAGTTAAGCAAGCATTTTACAAAGGGGTAGATTATCTACTCTCAACAGTTTTCTGTGGAAATACTGTAGATATTGTCTCTGACAGCAATTAATTTTTTTAAGGGTTTCTTACCCACCATAGCTACAATACAAATGCCTTCTTTTTTTTTTTAATGTTCTTTTCATGCTATAAAATTTCCAACCTTTACACAAAGTTAATTCAATTATCTTTATATTGTCATCAGACCTGGCATTTCTTCACTTGGAAAAAAGCTATGTGCTTTTTGCAGGGATCTGGAGCTGACGTAACTCTTCATCTTGCTCACCACTTTTTCTTCACCAAGAAAGTAATTTGAAACTGAGCAGAATTCTGTTTATATATTTGCCTATTTTTTATGAGTATATTATTCTGGAGTATATTCTTAACTAAGAAGTAAACGGTGTGCTCTGGAGTTAGAAGATCCCCACATGAATAAATTCCTTTTTTTTTTTCAGCTAACTTGCCTGTTACAGGACAGTCAGATTGAAGACCTGTGAATTTATTTGGAAATTATTATTCCTTCAAATAAACACTATTCCTCTGCGATCCATTTCTACCTCACAGTTGGTTAATTGTCAAATCAGTCATGATAAATAACCCTAAGTATAATGAATGAAAGGCTTACAATGAATTTATATTGCCTTGATAAATGAAATTACTGTTAGTATTATTGCTGCGTATGGATTAGTAGTGGGGACTTCCTTTTTGAGCTTTACGTGCTGGCATATGTTTTCATTACCTTGAGATGGGGCACAATTTTCTTAGCAAGCACTATCAGTTCAATGCCGTCTCATGGTGAGGATGTACCCTTTGATGCCTAAAGAGAAACAGAGCTGCAGAACTGCCGCGTGTGGTTTCGACACTGCTAATGAAGACTTACGACAGGCATGGTTTTGATCTGCCACAGGCTCAAGCTCTGCTTCTGAGAAGCTGTGCAATATCTCAGCTTTCTTACAGAAAATAAATAAATAAATAAATTGTGCTTGAACTTAATCAGAAACAAGGTCACCGCCTTGTCAGAGAGTCAAACTGCATGTGTTGCCTCCAGCCACCCTCACCCCAATGCTATCAAAGGCTGGATCTTGCTATGCCATGCTCTGAGAGCTAATCTTATAAGGGCTTTAAGCTAATGCTGGGACCGTAATGTAGAAATGCACTGTTTTGGGTGTTTAACTGATTCCCCTTCTCTGACAGCTGCATAAGATCTGCTTTGCCTGAAATCTATGGCGTTCCTCAGATATTTGACTGGATTGTCATTGGCACTTTATTGGTAAATGCATCTGGCACTATAAGGCCAGATGCAGAACAGGTGCCCTCTCCAAATCCCAGGGTGTCTTCCATCATCCCTCTCCCACCACCATTTTCTTCCCATTTTTCAGCCTCTTGGGATGAACATGTATTGCAACAGTTCAGTTACCTCTAAAAGCAAGTGAGGGTGGGGAAGCCATGCCAAGATAAGTTAGCAGAAATAAATATAGTGCTACTTGGTTTTGTTCAGAGAATCACAGAATCACAGTTTTGTTCAAACGGTTTTGTTCAAATAGTCTGTTTTCTTGATTCGTCTTTTTTTTTTTTTTTTTTTTTACTCCTGGTGTTTATCAACTCACAATACAGGTAACAGATATTTTCAACAGCACAATGTACAAATTGCACAGTCCCAAATCATCCACTCTTTGATATGTTTCAACAGGCTGCCCAGGGAAGTGGTGGAGTCACCATCCCTGGAGGTATTTAAAAGACAGGTAGATGTGGTGCTGAGGGACATGGGTTAGTGATGGGGGATGGCGTTTGTCAGAGTTACATTGATGGTTGGACTAGACGATCTGAAAGGTCCCTTCCAATCTAGGCGATTCTATGATTCTGCAGTGGAACATCCCCATTTCTCCTCAAACCACCTTTATGATACCACATCATCTTAATCATGTCACTAATGACCGTTTTTCCTTCTTCCTCTTACTAGGTCGTTTTTACTACCTAATTCACCCGACCAAGCTGACCTACGACGAAGCCGTTCAGGCGTGCTTGAAAGATGGAGCTCAGATCGCCAAAGTTGGCCAGATATTTGCCGCCTGGAAGCTGCTGGGGTATGACCGCTGCGACGCCGGCTGGCTGGCTGACGGCAGTGTCCGCTACCCAATCTCCCGGCCAAGGAAACGCTGCAGTCCTAACGAAGCAGCGGTTCGCTTTGTAGGCTTCCCCGATAAAAAGCACAAGCTGTACGGCGTCTACTGTTTCAGAGCATACAACTGAAATTACCTAGAGCACAAAAGTTTTAAATTCATTAAGAACATGTGAAAGATTTCTTTTCGATATGAACTCATGCAAGTTACCAAAACTGTGATAAACCTTTTTTACTTACTGTAAAGAGTCATTTTTCATAAACCCAACCCATTAATTTGTGGGGTTTTTTTTTTTTGTTTTAATATTTTTTGTAAAAGTATCATTCCATAGTTATTTTAAATTAATATAATTTAATGGAAGCTCTAGGTAAGGAAGTTTTAGAGCCAAATTCTTTAAGCTACGTCATCCCAACAAAATATACTTTTCATGAATGGGGCATGCAATAGAGCTTGATAATTGCTAGGGCACAATTATGGAATGTAAGGCTACTCAAAGCAGAAGCTTTTAAAAGCACAAATTTTACATATTTGTATCAGTTTGAAAAACACTGCAAATTGATTATATCAGGAATTTTGAAATAAGATAATCTTTTTGTTAAAGGGGATCAGTGAGGTTTTGCAAAAAAACCTCGCAACAACGTAGGTTAGAAAATAACTGTTTTCTCTGGTTTCACATGGGAACAACACAGAGTAAATTAACAGCAGCTAAAACAGTCCACAAAAATAGGACTAGTTTTACAATTTAAAATCTCGCCTTTCAGAAAAATAAGCTCATGGTCCCATGCATAGGAACAAGCACAATTAGTTCTCCTGAACATTTCAATTGTGGTTTTGTTGTGTATAAATCATTGATGGAGGGGTGAACAATTAACTAATGAGGAAATCCTGTTTTCTTCTTAACTCCAATTAAAGATGCCTGAGAAATGTTGTATTACCTTTGAGTAGCTTTACTGAGTTATTTTTAAACTCTTAAGGCCATTTGCTAAGCAGCATATAGCATCTACTCAGGGCAGTTGTATAAATTAACTGCTGGACAGAGAAATTGTAAACTTTAGCAGCTTGATTTTACATTAGCCTTTGAAATGTTATTGTCTTAACAAAAGAACATTACAATATTTAATATTTCTTACCTATTTACACATCACAAGAAATAAAAATTAGAAAAAATCCATTAAAATTATGAAGTCTTAGAACAAGATTATTAAATAAAATCTGAAACCAGCTATTAAGGTTTAGAAGAGAAAAAAACACTTATTTCCTTACATCTCATTTGTATCTAAAAAGTACATCTGTTTTTTAAACTATCAATGAAAAAATTAGTATAACTAGCCCTGAATTATTTAGTTAATCCTCCTTAGAGTTAACAGAAAAAAAAAAAAAAGTATTGAAATACTTCTTTTCACTAAATCTGCAGTGGTCTAGGTGGAAGATGTTTACCTATATCTGCCAGTGTCAGAGATAAACGCACTGTGCATGGTGCCTAGGATTTTCAGAGCTGCCTAAAGCACTAGGTCCTCCCTAAATACCAATTTGAGGGAATTTGGATTTCTGATGCAAACTTATTTTGGATGCAGCAATTCTTGGTGCTCATCGTCAGATACCTTAATGCAACCAGTTTTTCAGAGAGTGGGTGCTCAATGCTTTCTGAAAATTTACTCCACTTATGGTGTCTCAAGCTGGATATCCAAAAAACCGAGAGGCCGCTGATTAAATGTATCTTGGTCTTGAGTAATCTCTTAGGCAGTTTTGACATTATCTATCCAGTATTGGTTCTACCACTTAAAAATGGAGAACTCTTTTTCCTACTCTACGCTTGCTGACTATGAAGATTTCAGAGGACCAATATTTGTATTATGCAAAGTTTTATAGCTTCCCATTGTTTCCATATCTAAACGAGATATAGTGGTATTTATCCAAGTAGGACACGAGTGGTATGCTTTCATGAACGGTTTGGTGTAGTTATTTTCCCGTGGACATGAGTAAATAAATCTCTTTCTCGGAGTGGTTGTGGTCCTGTTTTAAAACTATGTGAGCAAACCAGGAACAATATATGGTAGGAAAATGTGGTGGAAAAATACCATAGTGTAAGAGGTATTTTATTGGAGATTGTTCCCATCAAGCTCAGAGGTAAATTTCCATCCTTCTGGGGATATTTGCATCAACTGTGGATATTTGCTTATAATATACAGATGAAGCAATCTCGGTGCCAAACACCCCACCCCCTCCTTTTTTTAATCCACTAAGAATTGGATTTTCTCGAAACTCTATCACTTAGCGATAAATAGAGACTTATTACAGGTAAAGCCCCTAAACCCATGTAATCTTTTCCAAACAGCCATTTTTTGAATCATCGTCCATTTCACACATTTTCTCAGGGCATTCAGGACCTTTTCTGAACCCTTTGGAGGAAAAATGGAAATGGAAAGAGAAATGGAAAAATATCCGTACAGGATAAGGAATGGGGTATGTGAGACTGGACCATGACTAAGAGGAATACATGTTATTCCCCCATCCAACCTTCAGAAATATGGAAAAAAGATGCAGACTGCTTCATAGTCTTTTCTGAAGCTTGGACAGGGAGGTTGTGGGATGGGAAAAGCTTTAAGGAATATCCCAGTTTCTACCCCAGCTAGATCCAGAGTTGCTGTAAAGAGGGAAGCCTTTTATGCAGCTGGCTCTATCCTCCCTGAAGATCTGCATGATCTGGAGGAGGCTGCATGGTTTTTCTATTGCACAGAGGTGAAGAAACCCTCATGAAATTTTATTTTTTTTTATTTTTTTTTTTTTACCTCTCCAGGGAAACCCTTCACAGGGTTTCACCCAGACACATCTTTTTTGCAGGACTGGGGATTATATTTTGCCTGCATAAAAAATGTACACATCCAACCCACTCGTGGGGCTGGCTAAAAGTGCCCTCACTGCTAGACCAAAGGCACTGCGGGAAAGGCGGATTCAGCCTTTCACCAACTTTGCAACGCTCTGGAGATGGCTGGTCAGGTCCTAAATCACAGCAATCTCAGGCTTGCGCTAGCTTTTGCCTTCTGCTTCCATATCTCCGGGCTGCCACTGTGACAGCCCGGCCGTAGCGTCCCCCCGACCCACCCCTGCTTTCTGCGTCACCCACAGCCCGGGCCGGTGGCTGAGCAGGCTCTGCACCACCCAGGTGATCCCTCAGCTCCGGGGAAAGCCCCCGAGCCCCCAGCTGGGCAGCACAGAGAGACCACGGGGCAACGAGGAACGAGGTCTCCAGAGAGACGCCGAGCTGGCGTATGATCACAGATGGCCAAACTTATCGTTCAGTTATGCCTGTAAGTTCGCGTTGAAGATATCGCTTGCTAGGAATCGTATGTTCATGTAATGGAGTCGCAGTATGTGAGTTTGCATTCGTCGTGTTACCTATGAAGAGCCCAATAGTCTAATTGGGGATCAGGCTAGATTTAGATCTGTGTATTGATAGGCAACATTATGTATTATTATAACAGATACAGTTAATTGGATAGTTTGATGAAAATATGTTTGTATGAAAAAAATAACTAGTTCTAATATAAGCAGGTATAAAAACCGTAAAAATCATATGATTACCTGAGAAGTGGGCACAAATAGACAAAAAGACACGAATTATATTTATTTTTACAGCTACTGACTCCATTTCCTTTTATAATGTCAAATGTCAGGATGTTTTCATATTTTCAACTACGCTAGCTAGGTGCTTGGATAAAAACTTTAAAAAGCAGCTTAAAAACTGGATAAAAGTCTGTGCTACTTTCTGTTCATGAGAGAATATTCTATCATTAGAATCAGTTCATGTTCTCTGTCATTATCTTGTATTTCTCAATGTATCTGAATTTTAATGCCCATGAATTGACAACAATTAAATCATGTTGTTTTCAAGATGATTATTTCTCCTTATTGACGGCCATTCTTCTACTTCTGTCTCAGAAAACACAAAAAGAAAAGGAATACATCAAAGTATGAAAATACTTACTGTGCCATAGTAAACAAAGTGATTACAAGACTAAGGGGGAAAAAAAAAAAAAGACTACTCTGTGAATATGATTTACAATGAAAATAAAGAAAACTGTATTCCAAAGCCTTTGTTTTATGCTTCTTTGAAGCATTTTGAAAGTAGAAATGCAAGTACCAATTTCTTCTTTGTGTTCTCTGCCATCTTCTAAAATAAAATAAAGCATAAATAAGGAAGGCTTTTTTTTTTTTTGATGGTTGATGTTACACTGCATACACATCACTAGAAACTGGATGGAGAACAGTGTTTCATGTATGGGAAAATTTATGAAATTATTTATACAATACTATGGCCTTAGAAATTAACAACAAACAATAATTGCTCTTTGTAATGCGCAACAAGAAAGATTTCCAGTGTCAAGCAAAAAATTAGTTATTCAAAGCACTGGCCCAGCTTTTCAGCTTCTGTAATCACTCTGTTTCTGCATTCGCTTATTGATCTGTGCTGGAGACTTAACCCTGAAAGTTACCGACACTGCACCACTTTTTGTTGAGAAATACTAATCTTCCAGAAGCTTTCAGTATATTGGCCATGTTTTAAAATAGATGGAAAGGAGCTTAGGAAAACTTGTCACTCAGAATAAGGGAAATCTGAATTACCATTACCATGATTGAGACAAACATAGTTTTTTTCTAACAGTTTGGTTAAAACAATTTTAAAACTAGTAACATTTTCACTTTACAACATTAAGCATAAAATTAAAACTGCCCCTGGTAGAAACAGTCCCTCAATAATTAGGATTTTCATTAATAGTAGCAGCTGCCATTGAATGACATCACACTATTCAAAATAGAGACACTGACTTCATGTTTGGAAGTGACTGGATGTCAGACTTGGTGGAACTACCACAAAACCAATAATGTCTCGATTTTCACCTAAAGACTTAGTAAATGAAGTCGTCGGCTGACATTTTATCTACTCTTTCTCTCATTTACTCACAAAGGATACCAGCAGCTTTCTGTTCAACAGCAACAGCAGCCAGCTGCTCTTCTTGAACGTTTTAAGAACCTCAATCGTACACATTTGTTAGCCATTTTCTCCCTTTCTCAGAAGGTTTCAGAAGTTCAAAAGTTGAACAAATATGCTGCAGAGCAGTAAAATTCCAATGCCAGGTGATTTACTATATTAAAAGAGACAAGGTTTCTCTGGGTTTCAAATGAAAAATACAAAACTAACAAACAGGCTTAATTTTAAGGCAAGGTGATCCAATTAAAAATAATTAATAATTACTAGTGAAAAATAATTACACCTCTTCCCATGCTGTGAATAAGGATGGTCCATTTAAAACATGGGTGACCTGAAAGAAGAAAAAGGAAAGACAACAGAAAGCAATACTTCAGTTCTCGATCTTTCACACTGAGTTTGCCTTTGTTATATTTTGCCCAATAATTATTAAGCCACAAGTTTAAATATGTAATTAAACTCACACACTGCTTAGCACCCCCCACCCCTCAAAAAAAAAATAAAAATCAACACAAAAAATCCCCAGATTAATAATAGACAAAGAGTTTGGAAGGCATTTCTTCTTTTTCTTCGTCAAGCCAAACTGGAAGTAGGAAATTCTCATTAGAAGTCCTTTGAGTCTAGTATTTTCCCCTTTTTGGCTGAGAATGTCTCAATCTCTAAAGACACAGCAAGGTAAAATGTGAAGTCCATCTATTTCTTCAATAATGTGCCAGAAGGCAAGCAATTGTTTGACAAATAACAACAGCCCTAACATGGGACTCAGCTAATGAATTATGCACTAGCATATTTTCCAATGTGTCCAGTGGGTATTTAATGGATTCAATTTTTTTAATGGCCAGCAAACAAAACCAAAATGGTATGCCTTGATACTAGTTGAATAAGAACAGTTTGGGTTTTATCCTGTACTAAAAAGATATATTGTAAGGCATTTCAGCTCCTTACTTCCTACGCTGCTGTTCACTGTACTTCTATGCATAATGCCGTTTGCTTTCTACTTAATTCTATCGTGATTTCTTTAATAGATAGACGAAAGTTTCTTGTTTTATTTTATGTAGGAAAAGATCAGATTACAAAATTTTGAAGTTCCAGCTCAAACACAAGATAGAAAAATTAAGAAGTGTTTGTTTCAGCAGAACTGGCTTTTGAATCAGTGGCTGCTTCTTACAATGGCAAACTTCAAAATCCCAGAAAAAAACCCACATGCTGTGTTACCAAACATGACCCACCAGTGACTATTCTTTTTTCCTGACTTTCAAGGATGGTTTTTTGGAGGGTTTAGTTCTTTGTTAGCACTCCTGATTTGGAGTTTTTTATTTTCACCAGCAATTAAGATACAATCAACAAGCAAACCACTCCCCTCAAAAAAAAAAAAAAAAAAACAAAAAAAACAGACACAAAAACCAGAGGAAAAGGATCACAGGAAGGAGCCAACAAACTAAGTACAGTGGATGACAGTAATTTCTTAATAATGAATACTGAGGTATTCAAACAAACAAACAAATAGTAATAGCATGTAATTTCACAGTTCCTGGTCTTGGAGAGCAACATTGCTTCCTTCTGTTGAAGGTTTGCCAGCAGACCCAGGTCCTCCCAGCTCTGGTGTAGCCCTGTGCTGATCGCCTTCATGCCACCTTTCTCTCCATCATGGACCTTGCTCCAGGATGAGGAAGGAGAACAGGGATGGGAATTCCCATGGGATACCACGACAGGGTGCTTGCACTGTAGGTAGGGTGAGTTTGCAAATGGCACAGCTGGTGGGAGCTCTGCATTCACTCTGGTTGCTTGTGGGTTAGCAGAGCATCTCTTGTGCAATGCCCCAATACGCCCATTTACTAAGGTTCTGGGAGTGAACATCAGAGACAGGCACGCTCACTTGCACACCAGGGTGTCCCACATGCTCAGGCAATTTCTATCACGTTGACTTTCATATTTATGTTACTAATAGTCTCTAGTGGAAGAAATTCGTAAACTGCTCACTTGACCCTGCTTGGCCCTTCCTTGAACTTAAACATCTGCTAGCTAAGTGTTTCTAAATTTGTGAATATAATGAAAATAACAATGATATCTTCAGCTAGATGACAGTTTAAATGCTGTGCACGCAGGATAAGGTCATAGCTACATATGGCTGCATGTACATTAAAAAAAAATCAGTGCAATCATTTGAAGGCAGTTATGTAGTTTTAAAGTGTATCTTCTGATTATCTCCACTTCTTGCCCTCCGGCTTGTTTTAGAGGGTAATTTTGGTGTGTATGATTTAGGTTTCCTTTGGAGGAAAATAAAATGGAAGCTCGAACTGAGGTGAACATCAAATGCGTCCTGGCCATAAGGGAGACGTAAGGGTCTGAACCAATCCTCGATCCTTCAGATCATCTTCAAACCACACTTGTAGTGTGGATTTTTATTTCAGGGCCCAAGCTAAAACCTATTCTGATGAAAAAAGCCCTGTAACTCACACTGTGCAGAGGCCGGAATCTCAGCACTAACTGCTCCAACCTACCGAACCACTCCTGTTGCACTGAATTGCTTGCCCATGGAGAGGTAGCACAGATGGACAACCTGGAGTGCTATTTACCAGCATATGGCCACAGCAACAACAGCCCAATAGTATTTCATAACCGTTTTAGTTCTTAGCCACCAGGAGTATTGGATATGGCACGCTTGTAATACAGATCTCCTCCAAGTCCTGGTAGAATTGGTGAGGCTTATGGAGGGTTTTGGCTTTACACGTATCTTTATACCCACAAGTGTTTTGCATACAGAAATTAATAATATTTTCTCTTCCGATTTTCATAAAATGAACAAACTTAGTATACATTGTTCTGATTGAGTCGCTGGAGACAGCTGGTCTGGGTCTTTCATGCCCAGTAAAAGGGATGGAGTGGCTGGTAGCGATCAGTGCTGAGGTGTTTGTGAAAACTGGTGAACAGTGCAGACAGTTTGGGAAGCAATCACACTGCTGTCCTCTGAAACCCAGTCTCCCTTCTGCAAGCTCTCTCCTGCAGGGATGCATCGGGGTTGAAATATGGTGGCTGTGTTGGGGTCAACCTTGGACACTGGGTGTACCTCAAAGTACGTGAAGGTGAATGAAGGATGCGGCCTGCTTTGCCTGACCTCTCCCAAGCTGGACACCAAACCAAACGGCTCCCAGATACATTCTCAGAGCTAGGCAGTTCCAAAATCTGTTTCAAAAATCTGTTTCAAAACTGTTTGTGCGCAGCCTGTCAAAATGACAATGCAAAAAATAAGGTTTGAGAGTAGCTTTCTAGCTCATCAGACTGTGTCCCAGTCTGACAGCACTAAAGGGCAATCATACTGTTTTCATCAAATCGTTATATCCTAATCAGCTCCGAAAGATCCAGGTAATCTGGTTTCTGTCCATTCATTATAGAAAACTAACAACAAATTTCTTTGTTTAGTTATCAATGCAGCACAGCATTATTAACATGCACCAAGTGTTGCTTGTGTGGAAAGCCAGTTAAAATAAGATTTTATGCCGTTACCGACTGCAATCAAGTATAGCTGAGCTTTACTGCATCAGCTTGTCTCAAGGGAGTTTCCTGGGATATTTAATTCGGAAAAATACAATACTCAGCACAAAACTGACAGTTGGGATATTTTTAACCCTTCCTTTCACTTCTCTGCGTCTTCACTCCATAGTAACGTGTTCACCTTTACTACACCAAGAGGTGACGTCCTAAAGCACAAGAATGGCCTCAGCTAGAAAACCCAGAACTATGAAAAGGTTTTCAATCCCCACAGCTTTTCCAAACATCAAATTATCTCAAAGATAATGATCATAAAAGGAGTGCATCCAGGATTGCACCAGGAAAGCCGGTCCTTCCAGTTTTTAACGCATGACCTTCAAGGCTGAATACTTCCAGAAAGATTGTATCTATGTTTAAAAATTTCTAAAGACAGCAGTATAATTCTTGATCTTCTCTGGCAAAAGGAAAATAATCTGTACATAAACCCTAAAAAAAAAGAAACACCCTACAGGAGAAGAATGTTGTTTCTTTATGATAGTTCTCAATCATAATTAACATTACTTAAATAGGTGTTCATTTTTCCAGTGCATTTTTCAACACCGAAGTTTCCTCAGTGATCCACCATACAAAGGAACTTGATCATTTTCAGGCAATTCTATGATATATTCTTTAAAAAGACTTTTTTCAGGTACGCGGAAGCTGCAGTAGCAATGCAGTAAACAGTCAGGCAAGGTTAACTGTACATGGAATTCAATCAGGTTTTTCAGAGGGATTTTTTTATTTCTCGCAGACTAGCAGAATTTTAAGTAACACGTTTAATAGCACTAATTTCAGAAATATGGGGCATCAATATAATTAGTAATGCACATTTGTATTTGGATTGTCTTCACTTCTAAAACACTGTTAGGCCTCAAAAAGATTAATTATCCCTTATAATGTTAAAATAACAGCTGAGCAACTAGGGATGGAGAGTCACATGGGGATCAGGGCACTTCCACGTGAGTTCTCCTGCCCCAGGCAGGTGAGTGCCCAGCGTGGGAACAGATACACCAAAACTCGGTCTAATTGGGAAACTCAGTCCCCCAGACCTGCCTTACAGTAACTGCATCAACAGAGCAAGAAACACGTCAGCTATCAAATGCTGAAGGGACAAGCTCTTAGACAGCTTCATCACTAAAAATAATAAGATTAAATATCCAATATAAACCTATGTGTTTGCTTTGGGCACAGATAGATGAATCACTGTTTTTTCTTAAAGTACATCTAAAGCAAGACGAGTTGCCGCAGTAAGGATTTCTCCACCCTAAACTTTTTCAAAGCCTGATTACCACTGGGGACTAAATTACAAAAAAAAACCTGTCTGAAAGAGAGCCATCACACCACTCAGCCTCAGCCAACCTAGTGGTATTTCCAGACCCATGCAGCAGTAGATGTGCAACACCTGTGTAGGTTTTACCACAAAATGCTCCCCTACAGCTGCTTGAATTTAATCCTTTGTGAACACAGGCCTGTCTCTCAGTGTCCTTTAATATAAAGGCATAGCCATAACATAAGGCTTTGCAGCAAATCCTGATGGGTTAATACATTACATCAATGCACTACATAAATTCAGATGAAATAGCTCACTAACACAGATCACTGTGGCAGGATTGATATCGCCTGGGGTCATCTGCTCACCCGTTGTTGCTCAAACATGAAAATAAGTGTTATTGGCCATTAACGTAGCCAGCAACCCATGGAGGAGTCAGTGCCTCCATTGCAAAATGGATTGCAACATGCAAAAAGAGCATACACATCTCTGTCGCCCCTTTCCACCGGTTTGCGCCATGTCAGTATGACATTGCAGCCCACACCATCACCCTGACGTTGCACACGAGGGCTAAATTCAGAGTCAAACTGGGCATTGCAGTACTGAGCTTCAGCACGTGCCGTGGAGGCACGCTGGCCCCAGCTGAGGGACTTGGTGCTGAGTTGGGCTGTCCCTTAACCCCTCTCCCAAAGTCTAAGAAGGGGAACCGCCCAACAACGTGCTTCTGAGGAGGCAGCGCCTTGAACAGGCAGCTCCTAACCTGTGAGTTGCCTAGAGGGAGAATCATAGAATTGCCTAGGTTGGAAGGGACCTTTCAGCTCATCTAGTCCAACCACCAACCTAACTCTTGACAAAAACCATCCCTAAACCACGTCTCTAAGCACGGTGTCTACCCGTCTTTTAAATACCTCCAGGGATGGTGCCTCGACCACTTCCCTGGGCAGCCTGTTCCAATGCTTAATAACCCTTTCAGTGGAAAATTTTTTCCTAATATCCAGTCTAAACCTCCCCTGGTGAACTTCCCCTGAGACCATTTCCTCTTGTTCTATCGCCTGTTACTTAGGAGAAGAGACAAACCCCCACCTCCCTACAGCCTCCATTCAGGCAGTTGTAGAGAGCGATAAGGTCTCCCCTCAGCCTCCTTTTCTCCAGGCTGAACAACCCCAGCAGTGAGACCTAATCCAAACTGAAGGAAACCAAACCAACCACATTTGCAAGCTGGTCAAAAGTAAGTAAATAAATATGTAAATTAAATAAGTTAAGGCACTCGCTCAATCTGTCCTGCAACACAAGACACCCGCATTAACATTCCTCTATCACATGATTTGGTGCTCAGATGTAACTTAATTTTTCTGTTTTTTTCAAAAAATACCCTATCAGAAAAAAGGGAGCAAACAAAGTCAGAAGGAACGTCACTCAACGCTAAGGGGACAAGGACAGAGATGGATGGATGCATTCAAGTACACATGCACATCTTGACAGTGCTGGGGCTCTCCCCTCAGCAGTTTTGCCTGGACAAAAGGCCTTTTTGAAAACTTTTTGAAGGTCTTGGCTTAAGTTAGGTCTCTGAGTGTTATGAAGGCATCAGAAAAATTGTGTTTTCTGTATGCTCACCAGGAAAGCAGCTGAGTACACTTGACAGTCCAAGTCCCTCACTGACCCCACCAGTGGCCATGTTGAAGGGGAGCAAGAGTCACCTCATGGCCAAGGGCAAGTACCACTTAGAGGTGGGGGGTGCTGTCAAGTGGGGGAGCAGAGCAAAGGCACAGCCCCAGTGCAACTGCAAAGCACAGCATCTTGGTTCATCACACAGAGCAGCTGGCTCATTAGATACTTAGAAACGTGGGTCACGGAATTGTTTTGTGGACCTCAGTCAGTGCTAAAGATTCATGGGTCCAGCAATGACACAGATGTCTGTGATAGAGAAATCCAAGATATTCATTGCAATTTCAGGATAGTTGTGGCATTCCTCAGCAGCACATTGAGTTTATTCTAGAGAGAAAATCCATCCCCCTCCATTACTTTTGGTGTTAGAAGATACTGATGGTTACAAGGTTGACTTTGAGCCACTTTGAGAGGTTTTTTGGGAGATGAGCACAATTTCTATCCTGGTTTCCCAGCTGGAAGCAGATTTTAGTGTAAGTCTTAGAGAAACTTAATAAATCCTCCTCCACGCTTTTCTGAATAACCTTCCTCAGTTACAGAAGGCTGAAGACAAGGACTCGGTAAGATCATCAATACCAAAAGAGAGCATTGAGAAAATGTCCAGACAATCACATTAAATGATGCTGAAAATCTGCCCAGAGAAACGGGTGATTTCTAACCATATCTCACACTGAATTTTGTCTGCCAAGCAAGACAAAGGTCTGGTTTGCCTGTCCAGTTGTACTATTTTCTAAGTAGACCGACTACTGCAGTAGCAAAGTTGTGACTGGTAAGGACCTGGCCTGCCAGTAGTCTGGATCAAGTCTGCTATGGTTTAGGTGGCAGCTTGTTCTGCTTCTAAAGGGACCACCAAAAACACAAGCTCTGCGAGTCCTCAAGACAGGAAAAATTACATGCTATTTATATGAACTGCATAAAACATTACAGATCATTCCAGTTAGAAAATGCATGGAAGGAAAGTAAGAGAGCAAAGCAAAAATCCAAAGGAGATTGTGGGGCCATAGAGCTAGACTTGTCAAGCTTCACCCACTGCGTGCAAGGTACGTGCAGGAGCTTTTGCAGCTGCTGGGATGGCAGCCCCTCTCCTACGTGTGCAGCCACACACACCTCGGCCACCCATCTGCACGTGAGCTGAAAAGGCCTCTGCTCAGAGCTATATTTCATAAGAAATTGTGGCAAGTTGTACCCTACAAAAGAGCAATTTACATGCACGTGGTAACAGTCTCCCTTGTGACTGCACTGGGGACAAAATTTATGCACGTAAGTGGGAAGACAAGGCCGTGACCGATTAGCAATTCATATTTACCCTTGCATAGTTTTTTAAACTTCATTTCCATTACAGATTAGACGATAATTTCAGCCCAACTTTGAAGCAGAGGTCCATCTAAGCCATATCCTAAAACATAAAACACTTTTATAGAAAGAAGTCTTTGCCTAAACTGTATTTACCAGACCACAAATTATATCCAGGAAATGTGACTTAGATTTATGAATGAAAACTCTGAGATCAAGCATCTGAACAGCACTGTCGAATATTTCCTTCATGGTGGGGATTGAAAGTCCACCTTAGTAAGTCCACCATATTTCCCAAATGCAAAGTAATGCTTTATTAATCAGAACTCTTTAGCAAAAATTTCTTGCAATGATTTGTCCAAAGCTGTAACATTCGTTATGCTGTTTAAAGATTCCCTGCCCATTTGGTAAATGCCTGTTTATAAGCACTAAAAATGCAAAGCAGTACGTACATGTCATTGTTTCTTTCTCTGAAGCTGACCTATCTTACTGAGTGAAAAAAAAGACCAAACAAACCAAACTCAGCATTTCGGTAGGACAAGGACAAGGATGCTGAAGTATCTCTACCCCACCAAATTGTATGCCTGCAGAAATTACTCGGGCTTTCAGCCCTGATGCTTAGGAGTAAGTGGCCACCCAGCTTGGAGAAAGTCAGTCAAACCTGAGAAACACTGCTTTTTGTGGTTAGACGTCATTGTTGTGGGCATGGGGCAGCAGCTGACTGCACAGGGAGGTAGCCACAGCCCCTCCATCCCCTTCTCTCCAAATACTTGCTTTTGTGGCCAACAGGGATGTACAGCCAGGGTCCACCACCTCCCCCAGGTAAGGGTGAGAGGGGACAACACGCCTCGTGAACACCCACGGCTTGTGTTCACGTGGGGGCTGGCACCTCTGGCAAAGGCACATGGGGTGAGGAAGGCTTCCACGTGGTGCCCAAGCCTGCAGGGACCATTTTGCACAGCTCATTTGTTCATCAATTCCCCAGAGTTACACTTTTTTCCTTGATCGCACCTGCTGGAGGCTCCTCCAGGTCCTGATTCATTGAT
Organism: Rissa tridactyla; assembly: GCF_028500815.1. Lineage (NCBI taxonomy): Eukaryota > Metazoa > Chordata > Aves > Charadriiformes > Laridae > Rissa > Rissa tridactyla. The sequence goes on from NC_071497.1 coordinate 7,935,287, forward strand.
TTTTGAGTCAGAAAATGAAATATTCAAGGTTTAAGTCTTCTAAAAGTAGTATTAGTGAGCTATATTGAACCAAACATAACGTCCTTACAACTATATATGTAATTGTAACATATATATAACATATAACGTCACATTTCAGTCTTTTTCCAGCAACCATGATGAGGAACTTTGCTTCATTTCCCAGGGCAGTTTCAGTGCAGCTGCACAGAACAGCGGAACAGAAACCTTCAAATAAAATAGACGGTGTTGCCTCCTTTTGGGACAGCTTTATAAACTTCCAAGAATTTAAGTAGCTTACAGAGAGCACAGATAGGGAGAGATGCTTTAAGGCGCGCTAACAGCAGCTAATCAGCTAATTACACAAAGCAATTTAGGCCTGACTGGTAGCAGATACGCCGAACTGCGGTTTCCTAATAGGAAGAGTAAACAAGATAACTGTGAAGTAGTACTTGCCTACAGATTAGCACAAGCAGAGAATCTGAAGAGGGGCTGGTGTCGTCTAGTCCTTCCCACTTGCTCAAAACAAGCGCAATTAAGAGAAACGTACCAGACTGCTAGAATCAACGCCTCTAATCTCATAACACCATGGATTTTGTTGTAACCTTTTCCTACGGTTTTGTTTTAATTATATAAGGCATTATAATTCTTGGCATTATAATAAATAAACAAAATAGAATTTTAAATCCAACTTGCAGATGGACCAGACATACAAATTTGTTTTGTCTGGAAACTCTTCCGTGACGTGTGCCCACCTTACAGGACCGCCATCAAAACAGCAATCTCAGTTGTAATGGTGGTGACAGGACGAGAACAGATGCCTTTACCCCTTTACTTGTCACTTTCTCAGATGCTTAACCAGGAGAAGAGGCCCACTGGCAAGTCAGCGTGAGGACATCTCCAGTATCCCCACGGGTACTGCACGCATTACGGGAATATAGAAAAATATAAGAGTTTCCTTGCACAACAAAGACAAAATTCACTGTTTTGAAAGGATGTCTCTGTTCGCTTTCAGGTTAAAATGTATTAACTCCGTGTTCTCAGTTTCAAGCTGGGACAAAATCGTTTTAAGTCAGTAGCCAAGCAATCAGCTGCCATCCTTCATAAATGAAACTGGAAGGGTAGAACGGGCCACGTCCACTTCCTTGCAAAAAGCAGTCTTTTCTGGACTTTCTGTATTTGTGACAGGGTGAGCGGGGGCCACAGCAAGGAGGATGAGGGGGAGCCTCAAGGGCTACCTGGACAAACGTGGGCCAGTGGTGCTGGGCGTGCACCTGACCCGTGCCATCATGTCGCACCCTGAAGAGGGGGAACGTTACCTGTGCGGCTCCACAAGCATGAAGTGTAAGTAAGGTAAATTCGGGGCAGGGAGGCCAGCCAAGATCATTTTCCAGTCTCCGCTCTGTCTTTGAAGGCACTGAAGCCTCTGACTGCGGCACTTGGGAATGGGTCACTGGGTAATTATGAGGCTTAACCTAACCCAGCAAGGGAAAAACCAGGGACAGGTTAAAATTCAGTACTCAGCTCAGTACCGTCCCACAAGCACCGAAATTAGACCTGTTCCTGGTTTTTCCCTTTGCTGGGTTAGGAGAGGAGGGCACTGCCAGAGCTGTAACAAATCAAGCAAATCCAAACCTTTAATCCCCTTACAAGAGACTTCTTTATTTTTGAAAAAAGTGCTTGTCCTATGATCCTTTATACATCCCCTTTGTGCCTGTGATGCTATGCATTTTTTTTCCCCCTTATATAGGGTATCCTTTCACTATTCTTCTGCTTTTCAGTGAGGAGGTAGAAAAGGACAGCAGGCTTATTTAATGCACCCTCCCAAGGCAGTAAAGCATTTCCTCCTCTCCTTTTCCAGCGGTTCGTGAGTAACAGAGACAGTTTGTGAAGATGTAGTCTAAAACCTCAGGGTTTTCTGTAGGGCCGTTTGTTTGACTCAAAACCCACGATGTATGCCAAGCCCACGACATCATGTTCAGAGCCAGCAATTTAATGGAAATTGTTTTAAGTTTTTATTTCCTACCACAGGCTTTCTGAAGCACTCTCAGAATTTTCCTTTCAGGTTAAGCTAAAGCTGTTCTGTATAAATATTTATGTAAGGGTGTGAAGGGGGAATCACCTTCCGCACTCCACCCAACAAAAATGTTGGAAAAAATGATGCATTTTTGGTAGTCCATTTTAAACATGTGGACAAGGGCAGTCTTTGACTGTTTTACTTACTTGCTGGCTGGCATTCACTGCAGTCTTTGCCAAAATCAAAAAATACAGAAAATATTATATTTTTCAGAAGCTAAAGGAGAAAATATTTTCCCCGACCCCTTTAATTTTTTTCTGAGTTTGAATGCACAGCTGTCTGTAAAAGTACGACTTCTGCTCAGGAAGTCAGATCTAGACATGAGTAAAACAGTGCCCCAATCAATTACGAGAAAAATGCCTTTTAATAGTGTTTCCACACCGGGAAAATAAAATAGAATGGTTCTGTAATGTGCAGGGAGGGATTCCTTATTGCCTGTTTCTCTCTGATTTCTCAGAAAAGCACAGGGAAGGAGAGCTCATCGTTAGGGACCAGAGAGCCAAGGAAGTATTGTTTCTGGAAGGGGAGGAGAAACTAGAGACCAATTCTGCACACTTTTCACTTGAGGTCTGGGGAGTTTGGGATCCTGACATTTCTGTCTCTATGCTTAACCCCTAACCGGTTTTTCCTTTAACTTTCTTTAATTTTACACGGTCACAGTGGATTGACTTCAGCTGGGGCCTACTCTGAAACCCAACCAGATGAGCAGCAAAAATATTCAGGATCCAGAAGTCCCCACTAGATAAACACGAGTCCTTCAAAGCATGATCACGGTAGAGCTCAGCACTATGAAGCCCTCCAAAGTGGGCTCAAAACAGGTTTTGTTGTTTCTCTGTGATTTACGCAAGGGGAATTTGGGAAGAGAAGTCCGATATTTGTGACTGCCATATGACACCAAAGAGATAAATGACTTCTGCCACCTCCCAGGGTAACTTTGGAGCCGTGTTTGCTGTTACCCTTTTCACCCTGATCATTGCATTGCGCAGGCTGGATTTTGAATTACTGACATTCAGAATCTGTCACTGAAACATAAATTTGTGGAGACACGTTGTCTTGTCAGACTCGGACTGTCGGTTGGACAGAGACATGATATAATCCTGTGACCTTCCTGAAGGACAGCAGAGCCCCAGTCCCTGCTCAGATCTCTGCGTGCTACCAGACCTATCCTACACTCTGCACTTAGTCAGAGGGAGAGACATATGCTCTGAGGCTAATGAATAAAAAAAGAATGAATAAGAACTGAGTCAGGATGTGCCATTTAATTCCCACACTTCATTTATTGGCTTAATTTATTTTTGAACTCATACAGCTATAACTCTATGTCAGTTCATGCTCATAATGGGTTTAGATCAGTATTTAAGAACCTCACTTTGAACATATTTGAAACTCCTGTTACATTAAGTTTATATTGAATTGGTGAACGATTTCTAATGCAAAAAGTAATTATAATGAAAACTTGGCAGCAAAAAACCATAGTTTCAAGGCAAAATTTAAAAAAAAGAGTCTGTTCATTCCTCCCTTACTCCCCAAAAGAATAAATATTATGCCAAACACATTCTAAAGTATTGTTTTAATCAGATTGAGACCCATCATTTTGATGGAATTTGTCATTTGTGGAAGTTGTCCATCAGTTTAAATTAATTCCTAGCCTTTAAATCAAGACCAGATGACTTCTTAACAAATAGCGCTTAACAAATAATGGGGATAGATCTGGAAGTCACTAGATGAATTTTACGGTTTCGTGTTGTCCAAATTCCACATGAAAGATAATGGAAATTGTCCCCTCTGAATTGAAAAAAGCCCCGTAGCCCTAATCGCATTTATGAAGGCAGTAGGCATTTTTCAGCTGACATCTTTCTGACCAGTGCTGGGGCTTTCCAACCGAGTCAGGTATCCCCAAGGACCAAGGGAAAAATACAGTGGAAATCTGTCAGGATTGGGACAGAAGAAAGGGCCTCGATGACAAGCGAGGTCTCCAACGGGTACATACAGGGAAAGCTGGCCTGATTGGCTCAGGCAATGTAACTCCATTACTGTCCTAAAAGTGTGAAAATAAAAGCCTAATTCACCCAAGCTTAATCCATGTTTCCATGGGATTTGGTATTTCTTTGCAAAGGCTTTTCTACCCGCAGCACGTGTCCTGCTGCACACAGAAAACTGAGCTAGCACAGTCTGATAGGGAAAAAAGAGACCAAGGTGGGATGGGGGGGAAGGTTCTCATGTCAGCATGTTTATTTAAAAAATAATAATTCCTGTATTCAGGAATAATTGAACTTATCAAACTCAAAATTTCTCACTCCCCTCCTTCCCATTTTGGGAATTTGTCATAAGGGGGAGAAAGGACTCCCGTAACTTCCCCAGTTCATTAAGAAAGTGTATGTTGACTACAAACTCATCAGTTCGACGTCATCTCCAGATGTGTTATCCTGATTCTCGCGTGGTCTTGAAACGACTGAGAGGAGAGCTTACACATCTTTATTTATCCTGGCTGCAGACGATTTTTCTCATCACCTTACCGGCGCGTGCTCGTGCGGGGGTTTGTGCTCCAGGCTGCGTGGAGGTTGAGCAATCTCCAGGCCCGTGCCAAAGAGAAGAGGGAGGAGGGAAGGGGACGGCAGAGTGCATTCCACAGCGCGGCGAGCATGGCTGATGTACCCTAGCAGCTACTTTTACAATGCCCCTTTGTCACAGACTTGTCCTTAAGTCTGATTTAATCAGTTTTACCTGGAATTAGGAACAACTGCAGAGACAAATACTGTTTTTCTGGGGATATTCAAGGACGTATTCTCCTGCACAATGGGCGTATCTTTGTGAAGAAATATCCCTGTGAAGCAGCACAGCCTCGTGCCTTGGAGGGCTGGTCCTGAAGAAAGGCAGGGCTTGTTGTCCATGATGGAGCACCCCACAAATAAAGCAAACCCTGCTGCCCCTGCGAGCTCAGCCATGCCCTCACAAACTGCTGCGCCTCTGGCTCTAAGGATCCACCACCCAGAGCTCACTCACACATCTTGCACAACGTCGTGCTGTACGGAACAGCCAGGCTTTGGCATCGCTTTTGACGTGCATCTGCCTGGCTGGCTGCTCCCAATTCCAGGCGGAGCACAGAAAACAAAAACAAAACCTAAGCTAAACAATCCAGGAAAACTTGTCAGCAGTTTGCCTAATGACAGCAACCCTAAAGGCAAATTCAGCACAGTAAAGCAGAGTTTTCTTGCCCAGACACATACAGTCCACAAGTTTTCGTTCCTTTAGAAGTGGGTACAGGTGCTTCCATGTGTCTGGTTTGGTCGGACTTTGGTTCTCTGCCATAGTTTGGGGATGCACCTCCTGCCTCCTACGTCCCGTCCTGAGTGCCTGGGCCCTCAAGCTCAGTTGCCTTAAATGCTCCAGGTCCAGTGCGGCGCTGCTGGCTGAATCACCCCCTTTCTGGTTCCCCAAGGCCTCGCAGGCAGTACCTCCTTGCATTTTAACCTAGCTATACTTCCCGTGTAGAAGTGTCACAGTGTAGACTTGTGAAGGCTCCAAGTACATGCAGATCTCAAGTACAAGAAGATCTCTTAAGAGAACAGCATCACAGGCAAACTAACAACCTGTGTTAGTTTGGATTTACCTTATCCAGAACAGTGCAAGTCCTCTAAATATTATTGTTCTGACGCAGAGTGTAAGCACCCTTGAACACAAGCCACAGCAAAACATGTCATTGCACTGGACAATCATACATGTCAGCCGTAAGCACTGAAGACCAAGGTCTCAGCTGAACCTCAAATGATTCATTGCATTGTGCATGCGACTCAGTTTTCATTGGCACCTATGTTTGGCTGAATAATATTTTGGCTCAGTAGATTATTTAATGAAAAAGGACAGTGGCAAGTGGTCTCAGAGACGATCGTAACAAAGAAAATGAGGGTGGAAGCAGAGGAATGCAGCGTTTTTCACATCTTTTGGTTAAAACCCACAGAGCTCTTAATTCTGAAGTGCCAGCTGCTGAGATATGCCACCTTCAAAAATGCAGCAGCGTTCAGGAACTGGACACCTATCAAAGAAAGACAGCAAAGACTACCCATTTTTAAAGGAAAGCTACAGCCTTGAAGAAAATTCACCAAATTCCTACTACTCGTACTGTCAATACAAGTGCCTGCAGGTAGCTTATCTCGTATCAAGTGCACTGCACAACAAAATAAGGTAAGGAAATCATTGTTCTCCTTTTGATCAGCACAACATCAAGAGTTTAGAAGATAAAGCAACCACTGTCCTGGGAAGGGTGGAATCTCTTTTTTAAATGTTATTGCTTCATGCTGTGCTAGCAGCACTGCTGACATGGCTCACAAAAACACTGTATAAATTTGCTTAAGAAAACTAAATTCAAGACCTTCAAAGTAGAATGTGGTATTTGTTTTAAAGAAACCTAATTCCAGTCACGCTTTCAGGTTTCACCCACTCTTTTTTTCACACACACAAGTGCCAAAATGGATGTGTCCAACTAGTCTGGCCAGCGTTACTGATGTGCAAGACAGAGGACAAGGGACACCAGTGACCAAGTTCCCATCACATCTCCCAAGTTTCTCTTGATGGTCAGCAACAAGCTGTTTTTTGGATAAGTCCTTTAAACTCTTTAAGAGTCACAAGTTATTACAGAGTCGGAGTCTCCAGCAACATTGCTGCCTTACTTACAAATATCCTCAAGATTCAATGGCATGGGGCCAAAGACTTTCTAAAAGCCACACAGTCCCAAGATCCTTTGGTGTTTTATGGCCATGGGTTTGAAGCGATTCTGGGTCCTGTCTTAGCCAGCCAGCTCACCTCTCCCAAAAGAAGGACACAGAGATTCAGAAAAGCTTTTCACAAAGTTCCCCATCATCACATAGCTTTTACTGAAAGGATATTTTCTTGCCTTGTCCTGCCTAACGCTGGCACCTAGAACACTGCTTCCAAAACCCAGGAAAAAGACCTCAATGGGAAGCTGAGGGATGTCTCAAACACAGCGCATACTCTAGCACAGCCACTGCGTCCACTTCCCTCCTGCCAAAAGCATCGAGCACTGTTGCTCGGCTATGCCACAGCAGCCAGAGATTTCCATGTTAGGTCACAGCAGTGTACTTCAATCACCACCGAGACAATAGAAGAAATAACGAGGACCAATGTACAAAAAAAAAAAAACAAACAACACACCAAAACCCCTCAAAACAGAACACACACAACTAATAGTTCCTGCTGCAAAATTTCAAACACCATCAATTTCTCTCAAGCTTTGAACACTCTCAAGAAACCTGTCAGGAAGATGTCAAGCAATAAATTTCACTGGAAGCCATCCAATGAACACTTCGCTTTGGATTGATTTTTTGTGACTGCCTGCCACTCAATCTGTAAGTCTTCTTCCCTCTTGCAATGAGGTCTCGCCTAAGGCACAGGAAAGAGGTTAGTGTAGATGGTTAGGATGCTTCATTTTTGTACAGGCTGCATGCAAGCACTTTATCCAGCACAAACCCCCTGTGTCGTCTTATACAACTCATTTCTGTTTCTTGTGTGTGTCTCATGTGAAATGAAAATCATTTTCCCCTGCCTCATCCAGACTGCTATCAGGCACAGAGACACTACAGTTGTAGGAGTCGCACAGTACTCACAACAGATTAAACATAAACCCAATTATCTGACTGAAGAGCAGCACAATGGGTTATCACAAAGGATGCCTACTAGAGGAGATTGCTGATATATAATAATCTGTAGCCCTTTTTCTCTGCTAACATATATAGGGATGGGGTAGAAAGGTGATAGACACAAAACATCCACTGGAAAACTTGGAAATTGATTTTTTTCCCTTGAGTGTGAAGGAGAAACTTCAGGAGGGTCCTCTGGGTCTCAGATTTCAGAGGGAAGATCAGGGGCCATTTGGAAACCAGCAGGAACTCATAAATCAGACAGGAAGGGACTTTGGACCCACAGAGGAGAGAAAAGAGAGATCACTAACCCCTTCATCTTAAATGTTGACTTAGCCTCGTCGACTGGACATCTCAAGATAAACTGCCAGACGTCTTTTGAAGAGACAGACCTGCTGCTTACTGTCTCTCGCCAAGAAATCGGCAAGTTTTGTCTGCCTCTCAGCTGGAGTTCACAGCTGTGGTCACAGAAGTCATGGAATTGTCTTATCCAAATTCTTGTCTTGTAGTCTAGCGCTTTGTACACCGCTTGCAGGTCTCCTTTGCTGCCGAGCTCCCGTCATGCTCCGCCGCAGCTACACCTCCACTGCAATACCGCACTGCAGCACAGAAATGCGGATTACCTTTTATCATCTGGTCGGCCCGTTCCTCCCTTTGACCTGCCAGTAGTTCCTTTACTGTTAAATGGGTCTTGAAACAGCCGTGGTTCATAGCACTTCTGCTATGGTCACGCCACAATGCTGAAATCTCCCCTGCTCTCTGGGATCTGGGCACAGCAAGTGGTGAAACACTGGAGCAGAATGCACTTCTGCTACATCCGAGTGGCTCCTCTAGGCAAGGGGAGGCTTGCTGGTTTAAATGGGGCTGCTCGAAGAGTAAGGCACTAGCAACTTCACGTGGTGGTGGCAGGGTCTATCTCTAAGCCGCTGAGGCAAAAGCCCTTGAGACTGCTGCCTCCAAGCGTCAGTGCACAAGTGAGCAGCTGCCCTGCAACGAAATCAGCGTAGACTGAGAAAAAATATGCTTTTTTGAGATGTCCTGGGGGAGGTCAAATTTATGTCAAGGAGGTCACACTTCTTTCTTTCCAGGGCAGTTGGAGTTTTCCAGGGCGACCCCCAAGAGGTCTTGGAAATGAAAGCACTGAAAGCCTCTGCGATCTCTCCTAATCAATGGTGAAAGGTGCTATTTTCAACACGGAGACCAAATGCCAGGTCCGTGGAGGCTCGGGACTCTGGTCAGGGAGAGAATCACATCAGAGCACAGCCAGGTTCTTCCTCCCACCACCCCCACCTCCACTTTTTCATAAGAAGCATTTAATACTCCTCAGTACTTGTGTTTTCTTTTACATACTCATAAAATAATTAGTGCATTTTATTTAATGCTCAGTTTTGAACAAAGTTAGTGCACTTCTTTACCATTTTAACCCTAGTGAAGTTTGCCTGCTTCACCTACCAACTCCATGACTGAAAAAGATACTGAGCTTGTATTAATCAAATTATGAAAAAAAAAAAGAAGAAGCTAATAAAACTAGGTTCCAGACTTTTCCCAGTAAACAAAGTTTAGATAAACAAATTTCACTCTGTAGGAGATTTTAGCCAGCAAAAGTAACCTTTGTCTTGGGACAACTGGTGCATTTGGCATGTACAGATGTTGGGTTTGATCCTTAGCACCATCCCAACACTTTGCATTATTCGGTCAATGAAAAGTGGATATAAAGCTGACTTGGATTACATTAAAGACATTCCTCTTGCAGAATAACTATACCTTTCCCTCTCCTTGAAGCTATTTGACAAGTTTTGAGAGGATGCTGCAATCTGGAAATGCAGCAGAGACTCATGGCTTTATTTCTCCTGAAAGTTAAAACAACAAAAACCCAATTCTCATGGCAGCCCCAGTATGAAGGAAAACCTTCCTCTGATCTCATGTTCCAGGCTGTCCCTAACCACACACAGCAAGGCCCGACTGTCTTGTATCACTCAGTATTTTGACTATACTCACTCCCAAAACATATCCCTGTACCGTGCTCTTGGAAATCTTCCATGGACCTTGAAGTGTGTTTAGGGGAAGAGATGGAGAACCGGCCTAAAATAAACATGGAAAACAATTGCTCAATGTTCTTTTTGTATGTTTAATGTTACTGGCTACAACTGACGTAGTCCTTATAAACTATCTCTAATATGGTACAACCAGTCATACATTTAGCTGAGATACCACGGCTCTCAGGTTAGAGCATGCTTGGGTCTTCAGGGAGGCCTTTGTGTTGGTTTTTCCTGCTGGAAACCAACAAAAAAGTAAACTAAAACATCACCTTGCACGGAAATACTGTGAGTTACATACAAGCACTGCTTTTGTTTTGCGGAGTGACTCTGGAGACATGTGTTTTTAGAAGAAATAAGAACCCATGCGAAAGTTGCGGAGGACTGTATCACTGACAGAAGAAACTGTGCAGATACGATTGTGGATAATTTTTGCTCTAAGCTGCCTGCACACCACTTTATTTGGGTAAAATATTGCACTATTTCTAAAATTAGTGTTCGTTTCCAACTTGGCCAGTTTACTGCCGTACTAACAAAAATGTCAGTGTCAAAGTTTTAAGAAACGTCTGGGGCAAGGCCAGGGGTGTGCAAAAAGAACACACGAGGAGAACAGAAAATTAAAAATGTACCCTCCAAATAACAAAATGTCTTAGAAAAATTATGAATAATCCAAAGTCAAGAAAAAATTTGAAGCATAACTCTGGAGAAGAGAGAAAATAATGATTTTGTTTCTGATATTGAGCAATTTTTTATTACCGGTCAATAGTGGGTTGCTTCCAAGCTCAAATGTGGTTTCAATCATATGACAAGACAGTTAACCAAATGAACAAGAACTTCTGGGGATTTTTTTAAAATTCAAAATCTAAAGGGAAAAAAAAAAAAAAGAAAGGAACAAAAAAGACCAGATGCCTTTTATTTCTTCAGCGCATGATGGAAAAACCAAAGCACAACCAAGCCATTATTCAGAATGAGAGTTACATTTGCTGCGTGATAGAGTTACAACCTGATCCTCAAGTGATCCCATATGAACGCAGACGACGGGGCACAAACATAAACATGCAAAACAAGCCAGAGCACTGGCCAGCTGTCAACAACTTATGAAAAGGCTGTTTCTCTCCTAACTCAGCAACGGTCCATCACACCATGACTGTACTTGTTTTGAGGCCGGATTCTTGTTGCGAGCACAAGAGAAAACAACCCCCAGCTGGTTGGCATTTGCCTTCAGTACACGAGCCCGGGGCCACCGCATCACCGACAGCTTTGCGGAAAGTTTTGTACAACAAGGGAGGATGCTAACCCCTGGCTCCCGCAGGAGGAGCAACTCAGTACCGCTTCTGGCAACAGTCTCTTCTGGACTGAGGACTAAAACCAGTATCTGGGAGAGGAATAAATGCTAAATCCTGCAGAGAGTCATTAGCAGCTAGACAGACCATTGATTCCAAGGTCACGTTAAAATAACCTTGAAGGCTGATTGTATAGGGGTTGTTTCATTGCTTTATGACTACATGAATCAACGCCATTTAAAATGTCACTGAATTAACTAAAAAAAAAGGTTGCTCAAAAATCCCCAAGTCTTGACTGATCATGGAAGAAGGCAGTCACTGAAGTATAGCTTTACAAAATCAGAGCTTCCAACAAATATCACTTCATTATAGACCAAATGGAAATGAGTTTCTGTTTCCGTTGATCCATCTGGACTCTAATACTGCCCTTTCACACTGACAGCCTTATTTCATTCTATACAGTGTCCAATTCCCAGGCGCTAGTATCATCAAACACTGGCCGTGAATTATTTATTTGATTAAGAGGTTGGCATTACGTGACAGATAAACCCCTTTGCAGGGCACTCAGGCAAAAGACATTACTGCCTGGCTTTTTCACATGACATCATAACTAATTTAGGAATAACCTTTGTTATTCATTGAATAATGTCTGTCCACATAATCCTGCACCTCAGGTACTACTGCCAGCCGTGTGGCTCAGCAGGTTGTTCTTTCATACTTTGGTTCTTGCACTTGTCACTTGCTGAGATGCTGTAAATCTATTTGGAAACACGTGCTCATATTAAATACTGTAATATCCCCATCTCTCTGATCTAGAAGCATTGGTGTAGGAGCAAATACTCTTCCCAGTCCCACTTAATCTGCATCTGACCTTTGCAGTCGTACCATAACAAATTGAAATTCAGTTTGAACTTGTTTCTTCTTGCAGCAAGTATCCACTCTGTGTCAGGTATGTATTGTAAGCACAACATTGACTCTCTGATGTCTCTGTGAAGAACACATGCCCTGTGAAGAAGAAAGAAACTGATTATCCCAGCAAGTCTCTTGAGGATATCAACTTTAGGATATGACTTGCAATAAACATTTTTCTTTAATGATATACACATACGCAAACACTTTGTATATGCATACATACATATAAATGTATCTCCATATTACGACAGACAAGAAAATACCAGAGTGAGTCCAGCATCAGCCTACACAGATGACTGACGGACTGGAGCATCCGTCATACAAGCAGGGGTTCAAATGTCTGAGACTGCTCAGCCTGGAGAAGCGCAGGGGGACCTTATCCTTATACCTGATGGGAGGAAGCAAAGAAAACAGACAGGGCCCTCTCAGTGATGCCCAGTAGCACAACAAGAAGCAATGGGCACAAACCCATCTGAACACAAGAAAACATTTTTTCTTTTACTGTGAGGGTGGTCAAACACCGAAATGGGACATCCAGAGAGGTTATAGAGTCTCCACACGTGGACATACTTAAACCGCCTGGGCAGCTTGCTCTGGTTGACCCATCTTTGAGCAGGGAGTTTTGCACTGGTGTTTTTCAACCTTGGCTGTTCTGTGATGCCAAGCAAGTGAAAGTATGACAGTGTCACACTTTACTGCAACTACTGTCACATAAAGCTCAGAAACACAAGTTCTAGTGAGTGGAAATATTTTGCCTTTGAAATTTTTTTTTGATGTTGGCCCCTTTTCTCAGCAGGGGTCAGAGGTTTCAGTTGCCCCACCAGTGCCTCACCCACCATGGAGACAATCCATCAAATGCTCCAGATGAGGGCTCTGAGAGCATCTCGCACATTGGCGTTACTGTCCTAGTTAGTCCCTGGGAAAGGGACAGAAGAGTGGATCCCACTTCCTTTTTAGTGCACTCCAACCTCAGCTCTGAATACCCGAGGATTATGGTGATTAATGCAAGTTTTCAGGTCTATCCAAACGGAGATGCAGGTTCCTCCCATTCTGAGATCTTATTAATGATGTTATGTTATAATCAAACGTAGCAAAAATACTGTGGGACCAGACAGTTTAGCAGTGTTTCTGAAATGCTGGATTCTACTCTCTGTACATAGTCGTTAGTCTCATTTCTACATCAAACCAGAACTCAAAACAATATCCACAACCAGACATGTGAATACTAAGCCTTCTGTTTTTCTTTCTTTTATTCCATATTTCTGTTTTAGTAGTTAAACCATACTTTTCACAAGGCAACACCTCTTTCTTCCCCCAGGCAACCAACTAATTGTAAAAAGCCATGATAATTTAAGGTTTTAACTATTTTCTACATCATTTATGACCCCATGACGTTATCTGACCTGGTAGGCTGCCTTTCCAGAAACTGAACCACTATTTAGCTGGGATGGAGGTTCAGAAGTATTCTGAGACCAAAATTGAAAACCTTTAAAAAAATTCACTGGCAGGACTCAATGCCAGATATAACACCAAAGTCCAGCTCCTGGGTGCTGACTTTGGTGCACGGAAACAGGTTTTCAAAGAGGAAGGGATGGCTGATGTCCTGCAAGCCCTGCTGATTGCCACATGCCACAGTCAGGCTTGGGAGATGAGTGTGAAGCCAGCCCAGGTAGTAACAGACCTTCTGCTCCCATGGGACGTTCAAGTGTCACAAGGTACCACGTGGTCCTGCCCAATACTTCACTTCCAGAAGTGCATCCATCTTTATCTTCATAATATGAAGACACAGAAAATTCGCAAGTTCCCATTCGCTTCAGTGGAAATTGTACAGACCATGAAAAATGCGTTTGTTTTCTTCATCATTCTCCAGTGCTGGTTGTTTGGCCATTCCTTCTCACAGTGGTACAGAGCTTGTCAATGCCCCCCCTGTAGTCGCTTCCCCAGCCTAAAGCTGTGCTATCAGCTAAAGCTAATTGCTATCTGTGCACGAAATTTTTTGCTAAACCGTTGGGTTAGCACTAGACCCGTGTTCAGCAGGAGCAGGAGCAGGAGCAGGAGCAGGAGCAGGAGCAGAAGCAGGAGCAGGAGCAGGAGCAGGAGCAAGCACTCACTCTCCTATTTCTGCTCTGTTTACAAATCTGTGTGACAGGAAAGCCATAGTCTTGCCTATGTATCTCCCCCAGGCCTTCACCGACTTCAAGCGTTACGTTCACAACAAGCACATCTGTACCACAGCATCTCAGACGGTGTCTCCGTGCTAGCGTATTGTCTTGGCAGAGACCCATAACAGAAACCAGTCTAGAATACCTGTTTTGTTGTTGGCGTGCTTTATTTTCCCTTGCTGGGGTTACTCCACTGTTTCCACAAATATCATAAACTCGTATGTTTCATGTGCTGATCCACAGACCCAGGGCGGGGAGGCTGGCAGGGAAAGATATACATGGGCTGCTGCGGAGGCTTGAGAAAAGAAAATAAGGAAGCTTTATCTCACTGGAGGAAGCCACTTGAAAGATTTTAGAAGCCTGCAAATAGAGAGGACTTGCTGAGCCTACACCACAGGGTATTTTTCCTTACACTTGCAAGTTAGCACGCTTTTACCAGCAAATCTATGCTGTTTGGATCAAATTCTTCCATAGCACAGATAAACTCCTTTCTCACAAACTTAAAAATGTAACAGATAATGGCAGCTATCAAAACAGTATCTATTTTTCTCTGTTGACGATTAGAATAACAAAACATATGATCGTAAAGTTTTGGGGTCCAGGCCCTAGAAATAAACTAAATATTTAAAATGATTACTCTGTAATAAAAGCAGCCAAACTCTGCAAATGAACTTCAGGACAACTCTTCTGCCACCACTGGGCAATGGTGTCGTCTTCAACAGAAATAAGAGACACCCAGTTGCCCCCCTGCCCCGAAGGGTTTCCAAAGATTAGACAATAAAAGGATTGCAAATATGACTTGTAGAATCCTACATAATTTTGGGGAAATGTAAGGCTCATGCTTTAACTAATAAAGCTACTAATCTTTACAGGAAAGAGTTATCAAGGCTGACGTACAAACTCACATTCTCACTGTTCTATTCATGTGGCATGAGAACAGAGGATATTAACGAAAAGAGAAGAGGAACAGTTAAAATTGAGACAGGCAGCCCTCTCTGTGCAGAAAATGTATGTGATTTATCTGAGGCATCTACTGCAGCTTTGGGTTCGTTTGAATTCTCCACATTGTCAGTAATTGCAGCAGGAGCTTGCATTTCTATAGCAATTTACACCAAATGTCTGAAAACACAATTTTAAGTAATCTTCACCGGGAAATGGCGGTCTACCCACTTCAAACGACCCTAAGCGTGCTTTACTCAAAGCAGAGCCACGCTGAAGCCTGGATGAGATCTGGAAACAGAGAACCCAGGTCTCAGCTGTCAGTCCTGCGTCGGGAACAGATTATATTCTCCTTTGGATAACGTATGAAACGCATTGGTTTTACTTGCTATAGCAGCAGCTCTTTGTGTAGCTGCTGGTTTATTACGAGTTAACCCGTAGACGCAGCCGAAAGACGTAAAAAAACACGTGAAAGAGAAAAAAAAAAAAAATTTGCTTTTTTCTCAGCCTGACCCCCATCCCCGCGGCTGCCCCCCTCGGATCTGTCCCCGGGAGCCCCTGCGGGGCCGGGAGCCGGGACCCCGGGCAATAACCCTCCTCCGCGCGACACCTATCGACGGCTCTCCCGCAGGACAAGCCGCCGCCAGCGCCGCTCCTGCCGCCGCCCCGCCGGGCCTTAGAAGGGGGTGCCCGGGACCCCCAGCATCGCCCCCCGCCCCCGCAGCCCCGCTCCCGGCGGCGGCTGCCCCCCCGCCCCACAGAATCACAGAATCACAGAATGGTAGGGGTTGGAAGGGACCTCTGGAGATCACCTCGTCCAACCCCCTGCCAGAGCAGGGTCACCCAGAGCAGGTGGCACAGGAACGCGTCCAGGAGGGTTTGGAATGTCTCCAGAGACGGAGACTCCACCACCTCTCTGGGCAGCCTCTGCCAGGGCTCTGCCACCCTCAGGGTGAAGAAGTTCCTCCTCATGTTGAGTTGAAACTTCCTACGTTCAAGTTTGTGCCCGTTACCTCTTGTCCTTTCTTCCAAAGGCAGTCTCAGCGCCCTCGCTTTGGGAAGCCTTTGCTCACCCACCTGCTTTTTAATTTGAGTGGGCTACCCTTCGGTAGGGTGGCAGAAGTCCCCTCTGATGGGGCCAAATGACCAGAGCATGGACAACACCATGCAGCCACCTGCCAGCCAGAGCCCATGGGATCTGATTGGGGCTCCAACAATACACCTGTGTTTTCAAAATAGGGGAGAAGACCTAAGGCTTCTCAAGACCTCTAACACCTAACCCAAAACTGACCGTTTTGTCCTAAACTCAATCCCCTGCCCGAACCTCTCCTCCACAAAGGGCAGAGGGGACAGCTGGGGGGACCAGGTTCAGGGGGTGATGGCACTGCACTCTCCCATCACTGTTATTTCTGGGTCACCCTCTTGGTGCCGGGGGGGACTGTCCTGCCACAGGCTGGAAAGGAAAGAAGAGGAAAGAGCCTGGAAAGAGCTTGCAAAGGTCATCCAAGTTGTCCCAACTACTTACTCATGCCAGAGAGGGCTGGGGGGGGAAGTGCATCATTACGATACAATTATTTGATAACAGGTATGGAGTCGCTTTACCCCTTCTAGCAACACTATTACTAGTACTGGAAATAAATTAACCAAGTTTATTTCATCTGAAGAGTGAATAGAATAGCGTTTCATGGGTAGTCTCTCGATAGCACACAAGATCAGTTCATCACCAAAAACTGGTTAAGAAAATAAATGTCACTGAGTGAGTTTTAGTGCTCTAATTTCCATGCAAATTGCAAGGAATTATAGAGTTGTATTTTAGATTCTTAAGTGGATATGAATGTAATGACCACTTCTGTACAGAGTTATTGACATTTGTAATTTCAGTCCTTGTCAGAGGAGAGGCCAAATAAATAAAGCACAGAGGAGAGATTTTCAGAGGCTCCTAAAAGAATTATAAGAAGAAAAACAAATGTGCAGAAAGCAAACGGTACTTGTGCCCCTGAATCCCCTTGATAGTACTGTAAACCTACCCTCAGCTTCTCACCTTCGTTGGTATCCCACCTTTATCAATTATTGTCAGGGGAAAGAGCAAAATCTGCAAGTCTTTCTTGCTGACTGGCTGATAGGAAAAAGGCATATGCTTTTAAACGTGTGGTTTGTAGTTTCCGTTTGAAACAGTATTTCACGCTTATGATTAAATTTACTATTTTAGCCAAGGTCATCTAGGGATATAGTGAAAGGCAAAAGTTATAGGAAGATACAGGATCTTTCATTCCACTGACTGATAGAGTTTGGAAAAATACGTTTTTATAGAGAAGGGGAAAATGAAACCTTTTCAATCTTTTGTTCCAAGAGGAAAGCTGAGAAAGAGCTCCTGGGAGTGCAGTGCTTTCTTCCCACTCACCCCCCCGCAATGCAGACAATATTTAGGTCAAGCCGGAGAGGTCTGACTTGAATCTGCATATTGATAAATTTGTGCAGTCCACTGATACTCAAAAAGAAAAGCTATATGTACTCCACCACGGCTACAGATCGCTGAAGAAAGCTGTTGTAAAATTCAAAGATATTCCTGCTCCGTGCAAGAATATCCCTGGCGAAAGCGTGCGGTACATTTTCCGTGTGAGAAAGCAGAAAAGACCACCATTCCATAGGCCACATGAGGTCACTTTTTTTTATGAACTGGAAACATCAACAGATGGAGTACTTGAGACTGATTTGGCCTGGCACTGCCAGAAACCAAACCAGATTGTGCGAAAGACACCTCGTATTGCAAAGGACAGTAACTAATCACGGAGCTAATAAAAATAACACTGCCCATACTCAGCTGCTAGCAGGAAATAAAACTGACAACGAAGTAGCAGAGAATCAAATGCCCTGGAAACTAATTTAGAAAGTCTTGGCTTATAAAGCGCTGATACTTTAGTTTAAAATGCCCCATCACGGTCAATTGTTGAGGCCATCAGTTGAGAGTCTTGAGGGCAGAAGAACAGAAGCTTTAGCGCCAACACTTTATAAGCTCCTTCAGCCAAATACAATTAAGTCCAAAGTAGTTATGGAAGACATACATGTCAGGGGAGAAGAAATCCTAGACGACAGCTTCAAACGCTTCTCCCCACTGTGGTGAAGGGAGAAGGTTACATCCCAGCCAGCAATAGCTGTGGCCCTAATCCCCATCCAGGCTGGGGCTGTATACTATACTCACCTCTCAAGATCAGTCCTCCAGAAAACAATCAGGATGCTACCAGCAACATTTTGGGGCTGATGTATATAATATGTTCTCACCTGATCAATGGCAAAGGAAAAAAAAAAGGGGGGAAGAAAGGGACAAGCCCACCAGAAGGGCCAACAGCCGTTGTGCAGAAGTTTTGCTGCATTGCCTGATCACGGTATCTGAAAGGTGAGTCTACAAAGCTAAAGGTGTTGTGAGCCAAACATGGTGAGCAGCCTGGTCTAGTGGGAGGTGTCCCTGCCCGAGGTGGGGCGTTGACACTCAATGATCTTTAAGGCCCCTTCCAACCTGAACCATTCTATCATTCTATGATTCTATGAAAAAAATTAGTTGTGGCCAATGCTGTTGACTTTCCTCTGTCCTAGACATTGCTATTTGAATATGTTAGCCAAAGGGCGGCTATTGATAGTTTAGCTGTTATTTACCTTTGTTGATTACATATGATTAAAAAAAAAGATAACAAAATAACCACGAAGTCAGTGGACACTAGTCCTTAGGCAGGATCTTTTAAATTACAAAGATCATACAAGTCGTACATATTACCTAGAAAAGGTATGTCAGGTACCTTTGACAGGCAAATGAACAGCAGCTTGCCACAAGCTTCTCAAAGTTTTATTTATTTTTATTTATTTACCTTAGCATTATTGGTTCTTGAACAGTGAAATAAATCAGAGGAATGTGCCCTGCCTTGGCACACATGAATAAAGCATAATCTGAGTGCAGCCAGTTTATTGGAAAGATAATGAAGCCCTCTTCTTCCTAGGTTTCTCTATAAATAAGCACCTATATATTTTAAGGGACAATTTTGTCACAAGTCCATCAGCTCCCTCCAGCAAAGCGCACCAGCGGTTGAGCGTGCTGTCCTCTGCAGTGCTCCTCTACCCTTTGCTATTCTGGACATTTTTTCACTCATTGCCCCAGAAGCTGCAAGCCCTGCAACCTGAGATTTGTCTTTCTCATATACCCACCTGCATTTCCTACATAAAATACCCAGGATTTTCAGAAATGCATAGCTCGCCTGGGCTTTGCTCACAGCTAGAACACCCAGAAGCTTCCAGGGCAACAGGTCGGTGCTCCTATAAATCCCTCTTAGTTGACACGTTACAGAAACTTGTTCCTCCTCCTTTTCCCCTGCCTCACTTGCAGGAATCCTTCACCGGAGCTGCCTTTTTATGCCTGAAGGGGAAAGGCTTTATGCGTGCTCTCCATATGCTTGTTTGACCAAAGGGTCCTAAAATGGACCTAAAATTCAGAAAAATGCACAGGCAAGACAGAAAAATAACCTGCTGCTTCAGGACTGGTGTTGTACAAGGACAGGCTGATAGCCGAGAGCTTTATTTGCTGCACGGCGTTTGTTGCTGTGAGGCTTCTCAGGGAAGAGGAGGCAAACATTGCACACACCTACTTCAAGGTTAAATCTGAAAATTGATCCTAATACAGCAACAAATCCCAGACTTCTCTTGGAAGTAGCCAACACACCAGGGGGGAGGGGGAAAACACACGCAGCATTTTCTCTGAAAACACACATTTTTACACTTCCATTAGCGTTTTCTGCTTTTTAAAGGATACATGTCACCGCCATGAAGACTCAAATGGTGCAGGGAAATAATACATTTTTTTCCCTTTCAGTTTCAAGCAACTTTAAGAGGGGCCATAATGAAAAACATATTGAAAGGCACTGGAATTTCCCAAGTCAGTTGACTGTAACATTATCAATAAAATGTACATGGTAGTTATCAGTGCAAACCTTTATGCCTCAAAGGGGACTTTTGAATGCGTCGGTGCCTGTTTATAACCTGAGAAGCTCTTGGTTTGGTTTCCCATGCAGGCATCAGATTCAGCTCTTGCACCGCAGGCCCGGCAATATTCAGGGGTTTTCCTCAAGTCCCCAATCACGCAACTATGCAGACTTCATTAAAAAGTGAAAATGTTTAGCCTAGTAATTTCCAAGAAAAAAAATGAGTCAATAGCATTCCAGCATTTCCAAAGCTAGAAAGTAATTTTCTTGAGAAATCTTACAATGCCTGAAGATCTAAGGACTTTTTTGAGTATTTGATATTAGCAAGACTTTCCTTTGCTAAAAATACTAAGCTTGAAGAAGAAAAAATTAAAAGTGTCTTACCTCACAGCTTTGTACTGGTAGGTGAAGAAACGTTGGCATCGTTATCATCATTTGTGTTAAAATAGGAGAAAACAGTTTGGCATAAAAGATGAAGGGACTGAACTACAACACCTTGCAGTTCAAGCAGAAGCTGAGAGGTAGCTGCATGAGCTGTAACTCTGAAAATCTCAACATGAATGAAAGAAAACGTATATTCCTTTTCCTCAGCCTGACAGATGGTATTAACGACCACAACTCAAAACATCTATGCTCTTCATTGGACTTGCAAGGGGAGCCTTTGCCTGTTTCTAAAGACTGAGATATAACAGTTTCTTGCAGACATAACATGAGTAACCTGTTGGAGCAGGGGAGGGCGTGGGGCTAGAGACCAATCTCCTAGTGCCATGGAGGAGCTCAGGTCGTGGGAGCTTCAGTAGTCAAGTCACTTGCATCTGCTTGGTAAGAGCATCAACAGAGCAAGAGAAGGCTTTTAGAAAACATGACCAGGTTGAAACACAAGGCGGAGGAAATCATCCAGTGTCCAATGAACACATCAGCAATGCATGATGCAATGCCAAAGAAAAGGATATTGCCATAACAGATAGAAAATTAAAATCTACACTGGCATTTTGGCCGCCAGGGTGGCTTGGGAGACCCAAGTGTTGGAGGCTCAGAAAGAATTTGCAGATGCAGAGGAGATGCAGGACCTGTCTCCCATTCCCAAAGCCCTCTGTAAGGTGGGGTCCAGGAGCTGGGGAGGTTCCTTGTGTTACAGATTAAAGGGCTGATGGCAATATGGGACGAGAACTGGGGAAAGACTGACCTGCAGCAACCAGGGGAGGAAGGGTATTTGAGATGCCCCTGGCACCAGTGGTGGCTGAAAGATGAGCAGGGGTACCAGGAGCCTCCAAGTCCACTTCAACAAGACTGACGTAAGCCAAGTGCCAAAGTGAGCTGTTAGAGACCAGTGTAGACAAAAGGGAGATCACTATGGCCAGTTTATACCAAACTACAGCCAAGCGCAAAGAGCGAACAGTGGCCTGTGGAGTCAAAGGATAATTTCCTCATTATACATTTTCTGTCTGAATGTTTGATATTGCAGATAGTTGTGTTTTACAGCTCTCCTCTTTAACCCAGCCATTTTGAACTCACTCCTGAACACACAATGAAGAAAAACATGAACGTTTCATCATTTGTTTGTTTAATTGTCCCTGGCTTTATATTGGTAAACGTTGCCTCTGGGCATAATGTTAATCATATTGCACAACAAGATACTTATTACACTCATAAATATTGGAGCAAAGCCTCAAATCCCAGGTGTACTGAACCATTTAATACTGAAAATCAGTGTGCACAAGCCCAAATCTGCATGAAGAGCAGGGTGCTAAAATTTTGTAAGACCAAGCTCTTCACACTTATGCATTTCTTCATGATCCTTGGGCAGAAGCTATTTCCATGCAGTGTCCTGAAGCAGTATGCTGCTGTAAAAAATATGGCTTGTTGGAATGGCGAATACACTGTAGATATGATTAGTAATTAGTGCGCTCATTTTTTAAGCTATCCAATGTTTTCCTTCCTGACTCTGGTCCATGTCAGCACACATTATATAAATCGGCTCATGATACAAAACTGACATTTCACCTACCCAAAGAAATCCTTTGAATAGCTGAAAAGCAATATTAATTCTCACTGGCCAAAAAAAGTATGCTGTAGGTTTGCAAGGCATCTTAAGATTTGACTCCTCTTTGACTAGTTCCCAGTAAAAAAAATGTCTCTGAGCTGCTGAGCCATCATCAACAAAAATAATTTAAGGACATTAATTCTCCCTATGATATTAAATATCTCCTCTGTTCAGGCTATTTTTCTCCCAGTGAGATTTTGAGAAAAAAATACCCAATTCTTTTTCCCATTTGTTTTTTCCTGACATTTCCCCCTGACTTTGGAACTTTAAGTAAGCAGTTTTACTTTTAAATAAATAATACTGGGAAGCAAATAAAGTTCTTTCACCTCTAACTCCTTGACTGAGTGTATCTCAGAAATCAGGCAACTATGCTGCAGGAAGGGTACAAAGGAGAGAGATACAGTCCCTTAAAGTGCAAAGATTTCCATTCTGCTATTGTCATCCTGATGGATATTTCATCCAGAGATGTTTTGCCCTGGGGTATAACTATATGGATTTCATTTTTGTGCATGTGTGAAATTTAAGAAGTCATACACTTCAATAAAATCCACGTAGTCCAATACTTGTCGGAGCTTATCCCACTCTTGGACGTGGAGAGGCTGATCTTGGAAGGAGACTTACTGATGTCCACCAAGACTTATCCCCAGACAGTGATTTTTTTCATAAAACTTCTCTAATCTCTTGCTTTTCTTCCTTACCCAGTCATGCAATATAAAGAATATAAATATAAATAATATAAATAATGTAAATATAAATAAATAGAAATAGAAATAGAAATAGAAATAATGTAAATATAAATAAATATAAATATAAATATAAATAGAAATAGAAATAGAAATAGAAATATATCTGCTAAAATTGTTGCTTTCTCCCATGGATAAGGGAAGGCTGAATTAAATGCCTCCTTGTGCTTGCATTTCCATGTACTAGTTTAGCTTGTACGATCAGTCCTTGGTGAATTTACATGTCAGGGGCAAACATTTTTCTCCGGAACCTCCTGACTGCGAGTGAGAGATCCCAGATGTCCTTTTCAGCAGCGGGTGCAACCATCCCTGCTCATTCCAGAGTGGGAGATCCCAAGCAAATACACTTTTCCCAAGCTTCTCACTTCAGGCAGGGGTGGTTTTGGAGCACGTTGGTACTTGAGGAAGGGCAGAAGCTGCCTGTCTACCTGGCAGATGTGACTTGCCACAGCCACGCCCCCATGAAGGGTAATAATCCACATCTAAACCCTCACCCCAAAATGTCAATACTGGGCTGGGGCGAAAAGAGATGAACAGGTTTGCATTAGAACCTGGTTTCATTGTGTTCCAAGGCTAATGAGCACAGCAGTAGCTCCCAAAGGTGACCCCCAAAACTTCGCACCCAGCAATCTGCGCTGGTAGGTTAGACTCAAATTGTACTTGCCATAAAACAGCTAAAAGTCATTACGAAACTTGTTTAATAAGGCCAAGTGCCGGGTCGTGCATTTTGGTCACACCAATCCCAAGCAACGCTACAGGCTTGGGGAAGAGTGGCTGGAAAGCTGCCCGGCAGAAAAGGACCTGGGGGTGCTGGTGGACGGCCAGCTTCACATGAGCCAGCAGTGTGCCCAGGTGGCCAAGAGGGCCAAGAGCATTCTGGTTTCTATCAGGAATAGCGTGGCCAGCAGGAGCAGGGAAGTGATGGTGCCTCTGTACTCGGCACTGGTGAGGCCTCACCTCAAGTGCTGTGTTCAGTTCTGGGCCCCTCTGTACAAGAGGGACATTGAAGTGCTGGAGCGTGTCCAGGGGAGAGCGACCAGGCTGGTGAGGGGTCTGGAGACCAGGGCATATGAGGAGAGGCTGAGGGAGCTGGGCATGTTTAGCTTGGAGAAGAGGAGGCTGAGAGGAGACCTCATTGCCCTCCACAACTACCTGAAAGGAGATTGGAGAGAGGTGGGTGTTGGCCTCTTCTCCAGGTGAATAACGACAGGACCAGAGGAAATGGTCTGAAGACGTGGCAGGGGAGGTTTAGATTAGATATTAGGAAGAATGACTTTACTGAAAGAGTGGTCAGGCACTGGAACAGCCTGCCCAGGGAGGGGGTTGAGTCACCATCCCTAGAGGTGTTTAAGAAACGTCTAGATGTGGCACTTCAGGGCATGCTCTAGTGGCAGAGATTGTAGGGGTTTGGAGGTTTTTTTGTGTGTGTATGGTTGGACTCGATGATCTCAAAGGTCCTTTCCAACCATGAAGATTCTATGATTCTATGATTCTATGATTTGAGATCCAAATCAAGCTGGGTACCAGTCCCTTGATTTGGGAAGATCTCTTCCTCACTTTAGCTGTACAATTAAATCCCAGTTTATTCATACATATTCTGTCCCAAGTTTCAAATGGGTTTATTTACCTCCACAAAACAAGATTACAATAAATCACAGCAAAAGATTCCTCCTCTGCCCTGCTTTCTGTGATACTTCCTGCAATGATTTTGCATCAGTCCTTCAGCACACCTCTGTGCCTTTACGTTACCCTGGAATCTCCTGTGACAGATGATCTACAGTATCTGAGAACAAATATTGGATAACTCTGCTGATGATCTACTGCTTACAACAGCATGTTCACAGTTATTCCTGGGAATCCTTGCTGAGTTTCTCCTGCACTCAGCTTGCGCAGAAACGCACAAATGGTTGAGCAAATGCATGAAATACTGGGAAATAGCTGCAGAAAGGCACTTAATTTTTAAGTTAACGATTACTTGCACCATATGTCACAAAAGTGGTCATGGTATGACTGCCATCTGAAGAGTCCATGGTTGGACTAAGGCAATATGAACAATAAGGCAAGGTGAACTTGATTTCTCCAGTTTTGACAATGTAATGTGCCATTTACTTTTGATTTAGTTGTTCTCAAAATATGTGAGGTAAGTATTTCAGACAAAGATTAACACTAATAAAGTGAGATTCAGGCTACTTAATATTTGTAGTTTCTCCTTACTCCAGGAGAGACACTTTGTATTGTGATACACAATACATAATTTCAAAAAAAATCTGTCAGCATTTATTAATTCTTGAAAGCCAGAGAGCATTCCCTAATGAATCGCACTTCTTGGCTGAGTTGGAGGGATAACTGTTGACGCATGTTGAAAGCTGTTGGGTTTTTTTAAGATGCTTAGATGGGTAATATCCCATGGTGGAATATTACCATTGTCATATCTGAAGACACAGGGGTCTCAGAAACACCTATTGTAAAAAGTGAGGAGGCAGGAGCAGTTAAGTGTTAAGACTATTGGTTACGTAAATAGTGATATAGCAGAGATGAGAAAGGAAAAAAGTTTTGTACTACGCAGAAGTTACTCATTTCCCTTTTGAGCTCTTTGTTCACCATCAGTGCAGCACGAGTTGAAAATTTACAGCCAAAAAAGGGTTATTTCCATGGTGTGAGATCAGCTAGAGGCATTTGCACTCTGGCTGTCACACAAAATACGTATGGGCCAAGATCCAAAGAGGTGTCACTGCCATGAGGAGGTCGCAGAACACATCAAGAGGCAGTCCTGGATTCCCAGGTACAGACAACACCGGACTGTTGTAAGAAGGTGAAAAAAAAACCCAAAGGAAAATAAAAGGATGTATTGGTTTTGATGGATTATCATCATAGAGGTTGACAGGATTGTTTTTAATGTGCAGTATTATTTCTTGGCACAGGAAGAGCCTGATCTGTGAACTTCACAGAAGGGAAGTGAAGCTTAGCATCAGCAGAGGATGGTTTGGAGGAGAAACGGCCTGGAGGGAAGGTGTTCACACCAAGCCACGAATGCAGCAGAGTAGCTGACTTTGCTACACACAGGGACGAAAGTTTTGATCTGCACCCACTTTTGAAAAGCCATGGTGATTTGACAGAAAAGACACTTCCTCCCAAAGAAATTAACTGAAACTCTCCTGGCAGCCTGGCAATTTGTTGGACCATGTGTGTTATCACTTGCCACAAATATAACAGTGGTTAAATTTGCACTACCTCGGCCATTCTAGATTTGGGCTAGCCTAATAGCGATGTCCTGGCTCCTTCATACAGGCAAAACTGCTAGCCAAATCACATCGGGGAAGGTTGGAGGTCCGGTGCCCACCAGCACAAGGTGATGGGCTCCCCAGCTGCTTCTCCATGTGATGGGGCTCATCCAGGCAGGGAGTTTGCTCCTGCGCTGGCTCGGTGACACCAGCCTCAGTAATCCTGCTTTCTCCCTCTTATGGCACTACCCTGCCATCCCTCCTGTGCTCCAGGGGCTCAGACCACATCTCAGCTGCTCAACAGCTGCAAACGTGGGAGCCCCAGACCATCCTCAGCAGCCTGGAGCAACCCCCAACACCGTGAGCCGACCACAGCTGTGCCTGGACTCAGCTGGGGCAGGGCAAGGGAAAAAGGGTTGGGTTTCTGTAGTTTTATTCGCTTCTCCTTTGGCAAATATTTTTTTCATTCTAAGGTGAGCCCTGGTGCTATTAATGATGTCACTATTTTGAGTAAATCAGATAACACTATCTGATTTTTTACCCCTGAAAAATAAAGCTTTTAACTATATACAACTATAAAACTATATCCTAAAAGGTAAAGGTAAACTCACTTCTCCGCGTAATTACATGTTAGTTAGTATCCAGTAGTCTGTAAAGCTCAAAAGGATTTCGTAGACTAAACCCAAAGTTTTTCTGTAACTTTCACATTTGGAATCTCTTCTTCAGGAGGAATCTTCCACTCAAGAGTGACAGTAAGTGATGCTGGATGTCCTAAGCTCTTTCCTTATCTTTAGAAGTCTTTTCACTTCAGCGGTATGTTAACGTCAATTCGGGTATCTTGAGAAATCTTTTTGTGTCCCCATTGCCTGTCATTTTAAACTCAAATGTTTGGCTTTACAAGTACAAACAGCTGTGCCTAACAATTTTCAAGGACTGGAGAGTGACTGAAAGTGGAACCCATGTGTGCAAACACAGGCTAAAAGGTCTGTCTTGAAAAAACCCTTGAAGGATTGAAGTAGCACTTTAAAAAAACACCTGTAACCATAGAGTGCAACCAAAAACTACTGCCCAACAAAGGGCACACACATTTAGGCCAGTTTATCAAAAACTACAGTAGCATATGATTTATATTCTATGTAGCTATTGTACTGATAAGCACATAGTGGGGATATCACTGTCCAGTTGGTATAAATTAATTGGTATAAATTCAAATACCTCCCTACTACAAAGTTAACACGGATTGATTTTCCATTTTCAAATCAATACCCATGTACTTTTCCTCCCATCCTTCTTCCTGCATTTTTCTCTCTGACATAACAATACCCTTTCATAACAGTATTATTTTCTGATGATTTTCGTCCTTCTTACCCTGCCTTTGAAAATGTCAGCCTGGAAAGCACACCCACGGGGAGGGAGCCAGGCTGCTGGCACGGGGAGGATGCGGGAGAGAACGGATCAAAACATCACTTTTTCCGATCGTGCCTTTTTCCTTAAAGCATCTTCCACTGGTCTCTGCCAGCGATGGCAGAAGAATGCAGACCTTTGCTCTGACATGCCACAGGTCCTCTTACGGCGATACCTAACAGAGACGGTCTCTGCGAGGCTCCATGGGTTGTAATTGGTTTGGTACCATGATCAATGGCGCCGTGCTGGGTTTAGGATTCTTTTTGTACCCTGAAAGCATGATATAAACCAGCATGACCTGTTCAGCCTACTGAGAGGAAAACATCTTCATTTTCCCCAAAAACAAAGGGGAATAGCTCACTTCTCAGCCCTGTTGCCATCAACTGTTTTCAAACTGCGAGTACCAGCCCGGGGCCACAGCACGGTTTGAAATCCACCGAACTCCACTGGTTTTGTTAACAGAGGACACATTCCTGTTCAAACACCCTTTTGGGAGACACAGCTTGCACCTCTCACAGCCTGACGCTGCAGGTGCTGCAAGTCCGGCATCGTCTCTGCAGCCACGGGACGCCGGGGGCTGCCTCCGCTCCCATCCCGCAGGTCCACAGGCAACGTGTACCGGGAGAGGCCACTGGCCCTGCCACCCTGCCACGTGCTGTCCTCGGTCAGGATTTGAGCATATCTAGGAGCTGCCGTGGTGCAAGACGAGCAAGGTGCAGTGGAAGAACAGGCATGGCTTTCACGATCAAAGGGACCTTTCACTCAGCAAGCAGACAGCACCGCCAGCAACATCTGCTGCTTTTTTCCCACCTTTTCTAAGCTTATTTAAAATATATATTGACAAAGATGTGGTACATGGGTAAGCCCAAGATTTGTTTTAACCCAGAAGAGAGCGGCCTGGGATCATACTGCCTTTGGAATCAAAACTTACATAGAAGTGACTTAGAAAAGTGGCTTTTTTTTTTCTAAACCTGTAGTAAACAAGCCCGTAGTAAACATGGATTCACCACCTGGGTCTGCCGCAGACCTTGGTGTGTGACTTCTGCCAAGCCTCTGCATTTCTTGTTTCCCACCACACAGGAATGTTATGTGTACTTATTGCCCCAAACATGGTAGGTTAAGAAACACAGGACTAAAATTCCTGCCATTCTCCTGATATTGAAGAAAAACACACCATTTATTCCCTTTCCTAAATTGATTACCTCCTGTCTTAAAGTAATATGGGCTTTTACTGTCACAGGATTTCGCACCACTACATGATGCCACTTCTAGAGCTTAAAACCAGAAGCCATGCAGCTGCTCCTTAAGAGTGTGGCTTCTGTGCAGGACCACCACCAGCCTTCCTTTTGGCTTCTCCAAGCTTCCGACCATCCCAGAAGCAGGCTGCTGGACTATTTCCAGCTTCAGTTCATTTCTCCTGGCTATTGGCAGCTGGAAACCTGGAGGCATTTTTGGTAGTTCCATGAACTCATTCCCACCCTCCCACTAAATTCCTCTCTAATATGCCTGAATGTCCCATTTCTCTTTTTTATCTGCATTTACACAGTAACTTAGCCTCTATTGCAGTAACAGCTGATGGCTTCCCCACTTGAAAGTATTTATTTGCCGTGAAAACCAAAATTTTCAATCCAATTGCACTTTGCAGGCTCTTAAGTTTCCTTCCACATCTACTGCTGGAATGTCCAGAGGATACACCTTTTCCCGGGTGATATTTCTGTCCTTACGATGACTATACTTCTTGGCCTGATAGTGCTAACAACTTTGTGTGGCCTGCAAGCTTTTGTCCGTGTTTCATCCAAACACCATTTGTATCCCTTTCATTGTTTGTTAGGTAAAAGAGCGTGCTTGTCAAGGCCTGTGCGCGTCACTGCTTACAATCCATAATGTCTTCTTTGCCTTTGTGCATTAACACAGCGGCTCCGAAACCAGAGATTTTTCCAGTCATTTTTGGTATGCAAAATCTCAAATATTTCCTGGTGAAGCAGCAGTTTTCTACCTTGAAAGCTGAAGCCTACAGACAGCTTGAGTCATCTTCTGCTTCTGGGGGACAAGATAGCATGTTGCAAGCCTTGCTAATTGAGCCAAGAACGTGACCACTCTTTCTCCCTGCCATTGGGACTAAGAAATAGCTCTAGTTCACACCAGGAGCGATTCATAACCCTCTACCTAGAAATACCATTGAAGTTCCCAGATCTGCCTGGAAGCCCTAGGAGGCATCTTTGCAGCCGCCGCTCCTTCATCAGCCCTGCTCAGGCTGAGGAGGAACTGGAGGCATTTTAGAGGCAGAACAGCAGCAGAACTTCTTAGCAGTCAAAAACATAGCTCTTCCAAATGCAAAAAGTAAGCACCTACAATGTGCAAAAAAAGAAAAAACAAAAACAAAAGCCAAAAGTACTAGAGGTACAGAGCTTCACTGAGGATTTAATTATATCCACAAGTTGGGCTCTTAGCAGGATCCAAGTTTTCAGAGGTTACACAATAGCATTTAAATTGGTAGGTGCTCCTCCTCCTCCTCTTCACTTCCTCCTCCGTCTCCCCTGGCCACTGAGCTTTTTACAGCTCAAGCTTGCACCGGCAGTTGCAGTTTCAGCCTCCTATTGCCAAGGGGATGTCTCTGCTTGTGTGCGCTGACTTCTGTGCGTGCTCAGTGCAAAGATGCTGCCTACAGAAATCAAGACCTTTCACTTAAAAAGGCATTACAGACATGGACCCTAACCATACCCATAGGCTGAGCCTCAGACAATGTTCCTCCAGCCACTGCCCTGGCAAAGCAACTCTTGACTTCAAAGCCAGCTTTGCAGGTTCTGCTTTCCACTGGCAGCCCCCCTGCTGGACGGTTTGTATCTTGCCGATCTGCCTCTTGAATTTCTTGTGTTTTCTCCTGCATGGTCTGTCCATCCCCAGTCTCTCACTAGCAGCAATGTCCCAGGCGAGAGATCCCATAGAAACCAATGTCTCACAAGGAGATCTGCCATCAGGGATCTCTCTCTTCCTCCCTGGCTTCCAGAAGTTGTGCCTCTCTTGGGGCGCAGATGGAATATAGAAATGTTTCCACTAACCAGCACCTTCTCTTGCTATTTGAGAAGCTCTACTGAGAAATAAGCTGGCTTATTTCTGTCCTGGGTGGTGTTAACCTCTACAGGCTCATGCCGGGAAGTCAAATACTGGCAATACCTGAAGGGACAGCAAGGTGTTCAGAATAATAATAGCTGCTCTGCAGAGATTTTCGTGGGCACACAAAGTGCAGTTGCTCTCACGTGGCATTTTGAGCGCTGTGCACCAACCTGCAGCCTGAGCCTTGGCTGAACCAGATACTCCACGTGCTGCTGGCAACCCAAGATGTGCGGTGCACATCTGAACCCCTCTAAGCTAATGACTCTCATCGTCAATGCCCCATCCCCTCCTAACCTTTCCTCCTCCTAGCCTGTTTCTGTATCCTTTTAAACAGCAGACAGGGTGTGAGTAGAAACAAAAGGTTTAGTACTTACACAACAGGGGAAGATTACTGTAGGAACGCTACCCTGATATTTGTCTTGCCTGTACGTGTAAAATACAATTTAAAGCAGCCGTTTGTATCTCTGCAGTAGATGCAGGGCGACCTTGAAAAATAAGTAGAAAACAATTCTGGTTTAACTTGCGAGGCAAGAAAGCAGAGCTAAGAAACACTCAACTCAGAAAATCTGCATTTAAATCTCTATTTTTGTCTTCTATCCCTCTACTCCAAAACACGCTTCCGCATACTGGAGTTCAGAGATGCTCCATGGAAAGGAATCACGACACTCACCATGGTAATTCCCTGGCTTCACAGCAGACCTAACTTTGTGATACGAGTGGGTCCATTTTGCAGGGGGTTGGTATTTGAATATTTGAGGTTTAGACCAGTATTAGAAAAAGTCTCCAGAGCTGAACAAAGTTCTATTCTCTGTCTAAATAAACAAGCATGGGTAACAGGTTTTTTTTAAGTTTTTTTTTTTTTTTTAATAAGGAATGTTGTCAGTCCTATTTTATTATGCGTAATAGAAGGAGGTGAAAAAATCAATATAAGCACTGTATCTAACCTATTTAAAACTACAATCACAATGTTATCTGAATGCCTTACAACATTGTTTAAATCCAACAAGTAGACAAGAAAACAACAAATCTATGCAGGGTTTTTTATACATATGGTGAGAAAGTTTGCAAAGTGTTAAAATATATTTTCTGGTCTGTATGTTTCTGGTACAAGGAAGTGATGTGTAGAATACTGTATATTTATGAACAGAGCCTCGACTTATACAAGCAATAATCGACTTCAAAACATACAATATCTTAAAATATCCCCTAGAGCTGCTCATATAAAGTCAAATCCAGCACCTACTAAAGTTCAGCCAGCTGACTCTCTTTGACTCCAGTGGGCAATTGACTAAGCCCATGATAATTGTGAAGTACCTGACAGTCTAATTGTATTCATATGAAAAAAATCACATTGCATAGATTTAAACAGGAAGACATGCAATAACAAGACAAGTCACAGTATAGCAAAAACCTTGTTTCTTTGGTGAAACAGAAGCAGATATAAAAGTTACAAAGATTTTAGACTTTCATTCACAAAAAAACAGACATTCACATTATACACTATACAAGATAATAATATAAATAGAGAAAAGTATTATGTGCATTGTTTGGGGGCGAGGGGTGGGGAATGAACCGGCCAACACAGTGACGCACTGCCGTGATGAACACACAAAGATTGGGTACGCTCGATGGAGCAGCAACTGCAATTTCTTAAGAGATGTTGTCTGGAACTGTAATTACTGTTCCCAACGAGCTACAGCAAGGTCACTCCATGGGCAGCTCTGCCTAGTACAAACTCTGACGTGTTGGCTGGGTTTCAATTCTTTTCCTTTCCCTTTCAACTTTTTGCATCATATCCCCACACTAACACAAAGGCGTAAACCTCCCATCTGTGTTTGTATCTGTCATGTTGTTTTAAAAGGTATATCATAGGGAACTTACTGTTCTATATTTTCACTTTTTTTTCTTTTTTTTTCACCTTTTTTTTTTTTCTTTTGTCCTGTGCCCAAAGATGTGCAAGGCACTTTGCAGAAATAACAGTCCTTTCTGTGGAGAGGTCGTTTCAAACGTTACCTTCTACACTTACTGTACACATCCAGGTCAGTCATCGAGCTGACCAGGGTAAGAAATCATAATAGAAAACTCCTACGTACACACTGCACCAACTACAACCTATAATCTCTTTGTGCATACACTTCTTTCTAGAAAGCCAAGATTCTGATTCTTCTGTAAGTCACACAGTTCTCACCCATCTAACCGCAAACAAATGATCCTGTTTAGCAGGAATTTTGTTCTCCAGGGAAATAGCAGTTGAACTGAATGATGGTTCCAAAACTGGAGCTCAGGGGCTAATACTGCACTGGCGAGCTCTTTTAATCTTCTTTGCATGGGTAAAATAACATCCAATAAATTAAATCAGTATGGCTTACTTCATTTATTTATGTACGCTTCACAGCTGCAGCATTCATACACAAACATTCATTACTTTATAAAAAGATTAAAAAATGGTTATATATACAAAATTATTTACTTTTTTGATTTTTGTTTGTTTTTTACAAAAAAAAAAAATCCCCCAAACACCAGGTCTATCTCCATTTTAGAATGCAGAGACCTGTAATATAGACCTTGTGGTTAATGTCGTGAAAGTAATTTTATTTCTTTTTCTTTTTTTTTTTTTCATTTCAAAAAAGTGGCCCTGGTTGATAAAGTTAATGTATTAGCACTTGGATTTTTACAGGCCCTCCTTGTCATACGCAACTCCTCCACGCAGTCCTTTCCCGTGAATGGTGAAGCTGGAATGGAGAGCAGAAAAAAAGTTCCACACTGCAGTCCCTAGTTCATGCTTTGTGCCACTTTTATGTGCTCTGTCTAAACTTTGCATCGCATGGACACAAGCTGTACCTTGGATGGGAATTGGCACAGCTCCCATTAAAAAAAAAAAAGCCATGTAACTTGTGTGTTTATCTTCACCTGGTAATAGCAAATTTCAGTCAGTGAAGTTATTTCAACCATTTCCAGCCTAGGTAAACAACATAAAAACAACGTCATAAATGACTGAAGACCTCTGAGGCCGTTCTAACCATAAATATGCCTGAAATTAGTGTGACTTTTCATTTTATATACAGGATTTTAAAAACAACACACAATTAAACAACATTAAAATCATCTTATTTACATTTTCATTGGTGCTAAAATTGAGCTGTTTAAATATTGCAGAAGGCTGGTATATATCATAAAATGGTCCACACTGATGGCATATAGAAAACTAATAATCTTTGTAGGCTGGAAATGGTTTCCTTTTATCCCCATAAGCACTTCTCCTTTTTTTTTTTAATTTTCTGATAAACACCATATTTTTGCAAAATGCATTGTGAATACCGCAGTCCATAGTTTCAAACAATTTCATAATACTCCTATAAGTGATAGAAAAGGCACAGAAAGTTATGACTTTGGCTGAAATGGTGGAAATCCCCATTCACCATTTAGCTCTCAGCGCCTTGAGTCCTGCCACGTCCTGATCCAGCGATGATAGTGTTTTGATGAATTTAACGATGTTCCCTTTCCTGATGAAGAATGTTTATAGTAGTATTTCTTAGAGTAAGTCCTTTGGTATGTGGACGCTGCAATGAGAAGGAGGAAAAAAGGGAAATTAATTTCAAATTATTTAACTATGAATGGGCTGTCTATACTTCACCTTAAAGTTCCATTTGTTCTTGATCAATTAGAGAGTTAACAAATGATTAGCTGGTACTATGACCATGTTACAGGTAGGAGAAGCATCTCTTACACACAGTTAGACCACAGTTGCAGAAATAATTGTTAATCCTACTAGGAACCTGTTGATTGCAGGGGGTTTGTAAGAGTGGTGGTGTTTACTTTAAAACAATCTTAGTGGCTTCTGTAAAAACAGAAGAGGAACATTCTCATTAGTTTTGAAGGCCTGATGTTTTTTGCTACAGATAGAGTGAGCAGTATTACTGTCATAATCTGTCACACCAGATTTTTGCACTTCTTTTAAAATATATGTTCGTTACTAATCTTAAATTAGTCTATTGTTTCTGTTCCAGCACTGGTTTGCTCTCAAAGAACTCACGATTCATGCAAGTAATTTTAGGCATGTCCCATCTTCCATTCCCTTGACACCGGATGGTTGGAATGTGGCGCTGGATGAAACCATCTTTGCAGTGATATCTAATAAGGGAGTTGATCTCATAACGTGGTTTCATCTTCCCAAAGGTCTTTGCGTTTTCCACAACAGGAGGCTGACCGCAAGCAACTGGAAGGAAGAGACAACATAACCCAAAACATCAGTTTGTAAATGCACTTCTGAATATGGTACTGACCCCTAAACCCTGGCTACGGGAAGGTGTCAAGGGACCTCAGTTAGACTCCCAGGAAACACATCCAAATAAGGACGGGGAGATCAGTCATTTCTGTAGTACTCCAGACTTGTAGACCAAATACAGTGATGATGAAAGTTGGAAAACAGCTGATAGTATCATTAGTATTGCCTTTTTTGTTTAAATTTCTCATGTAAATTTGAGCCAAAGTAGTTGGCGTACTCACACAAAGACGTGATTTTCACTGGAAAGTTGCAAAACCTGAAAACCAGCGAAGTTATTACAGGCATTTAAGAAAAAAGTGTCATTTTCAATACTTCTCATGTCTTCTTCAACAGTAGACTATTAAAAGCACTTAAAACTGATGCATCTGTCAAGGCCCAGAGAACACATTAAAAAAAAAGTTGTAAATGGTAATTGGGAACAATGGAGCGCACACAAGATTTTGTCTGTTCCTTTACTTTCCCAGTCTGAAGAGGCAGAGGCAATTCCTGAAGTATTGCTGTAGATCTCCTGGTAACCGTCGGGTTTCCTGTAAATATCAGATCTAACATTGTATAAACCATCTGTGCTTTTCAGATGCCAGGGGTGCCATTAAACTGGATGGTTTTGGAAAATAGGAAGGCAAAGGTCAGCATTACTTGATGGGTGAGAAGTATGCTCAACTCCAGCTGAAAAGCTAACTACATACCAGTGGTCAGCCGCCTGCTCCGACTGCCTACCAAAATTCTGCTGCCCACATACTTCACAGTAATGCCATCCCAGGAAGGAAGAGTTGGTAATATTTTCATGGTATGCAAGTAAAGCAGGCCTGCCAGGTACATGAATGCCTCTTTTGCTAAGATCTGTACCTAAGAATAAGTTTGCCTGGTTTTAACCAAGAGTTTCAACTGTGTACGCTTTTGTGCCTGACTCAAGAACAGATTAGGCAGAGAGGTAATTTGTGGATACAGATGAATTTGTGAGGCTAACTCAGTTAAGGGCTCACTCTATTGGTCAACAGAAATCAGCTAGAATTTGTCATTTTAACTTTGTGACACTGAAATTTAGAGAATTAGGCTATTGTTAGTGGAAAGTTCGTACCTGTTCCTTTCTTGCAGGTATAGGTAAGGTGATAATTGCATGGCACATCATTCCACTGCCCATTTTCATGCCATATTATAACAACACAGTCTTCTCCAGCAGAAAAGAAGCTGTCTGGCTGGTTTGGTCGCCAGTTCTCATATTGCTGCAGAAAAGAGAAGTAAAAACCATTATTCCCAGTGCTGGAGTATATTTACATTCCATTTTACAGCGGAACACACAATATTACCTTTGGTGAAGGGCAATCTCAATTGTTTGATTCAGGCTGTTAAGTACAAACTAAACAAAGCTAGATTTATAATGTCCTCCCACTCTATTAACAGATTATCTCAATGGGAAAAAATATAATGATCTAACTTCTCACTTACTGTAAACTGATGTCAGGTGAACAAAACAAAGTGACAGAATTTAGCACAAGTAAAATCTGATCCTAAGTGTGTTGAAACACACTCTTTCCTACATAGACAGACATGAAGCGGAATGCCAGGAAATGCAGTAAATAGCCCATAACCCCTCTTAGTCCACGTCTACTAAATGGCAAATTACAGGCTAGCGTCTCAGACTCAAATTATTTATTCTCTGACCTCATTTTATGAAGTCATTCAATGGGATGACGTGTTGAACTAGGTGTAAAATAAGTAAAGGTGTCAGAATGTGTCCCCAGATCATTGCAGGTTGATATTGCCCTTAAAAAGGCCTACGCAGCAGACTGGGCATATATAGCAGCCTTTCAGCTTTAGAAATGAGGACACAAATTCTGCCCTCTGTAGAAAAAATAACTCCAGACATCTATGAATATATATGAATAAAACCATAAACTGGCACTCTAGTTTTAGAAATAGAAATCTGATGGTTGGTATGTGCCAAGAAGAAAAAAAGAACCTTCAAATGGCTGAAAAATATCTGTAGCATAAAAAAAATAGTTTCTTAGCCCTACACCTGGGACACATCTGGTGTACCAATTTGGGCAGGCTCCTTTCTTTGGGATCCAAGCTGGCTACACGCGGGTCTGCATTCATTTAGCTACGCAGTCCTGCAGCTTTCAGCTCTGCATCTACCCAAAGATACGTCCCCACCAACAGCTGCAGACGCTGCCTGCTGGCAGGCTGTGCACAGCTCCGTGCATGGGCTAAAACTGCATTTATTCCACTGCAGAATGCGCTCTGTCAAACACGGCTAAGCTCGTCATTGCACGATGTCATTTTTGGATGAAAATTAGGGAGGACTGAGTCTGTTTTTTCAATCAATAAGCAGGAAAAACAGAAACAAAGGGAGTGTCACACCGATTGAAAATCTGTGCAGTAGTCCTCGGTAGGGGACATATAGCCTGCTGTCCTTGCCATCAACAGAGGGGGATAAGCTTTATCCCACTTCTTGTTTCATCGTGATCCCGAATGAAGCATAGTAATTTGAGATTTGCATAACGTTATGTAAAAAGCGAGAGAAGATTTGGGAAACTATTCCTAGCGATTTTCTTTGGGATTTCTGTTGTGTCACTCCAAGAAGAATTTAATGAAGGATAAAAATAGCTATCTGAAAGAACTGGAATTCACATAAACGCCAGACATTAACCAGGCAGCTAGCCCCTTGTATGGTCAAAATGACACAGTTTCTACAGTGCTTATATTTTCCTCAGTACTTACATCTTTCTGTCTAGAGCTGGCCCATATAAATGTCATGAAAGTTTAGCTTTCTATTTTCTTAACTTTATGAAATAACCACTATTCACTGCCTGGGCGAACACATTTTAGAAATAAAGTTAATGTACCCCACACAAGTAGTATTTACCTTACAATGAATCAAACTATGAAAAAAATGAGTTAAGTACTTAACCTTTTCCTACCACGTGTCATCTTACCCATCACAGGTTTTAATTATCCAAGCAATTTAGCAATCATGGTCTAAGTAAATTTGTTCTGCACTGAATTTATTACTTCTAATAAAACACCCCCCTTTTTCTGTGAAACTAACTTAATTCCATCTCTACATTTCAGTGTTTAATAGTCCTAAACTACAATATGCACTAACTCATTTACTCAAGTCCAGAATTTGGCATTTCACGTTAGCTTATAAATCAGAGTATGAGTTTTGCAAGCACAGTAGCCAAATACCATACATAGGAGTCAAACGGGATCTGCGGTGTGGGGGGCTTCCTGCAACACCTACTGCAAAAAAAGAAAAGCAAGCTCTGTGTGTGTCTCCTGAGACAGCGAGAAGGAAAACGGGGAGGAAGGAATATGCTCATGCATAGTGAGTATTAACGTAACTTAGAGTGCTCCGAGACCCCTTTTCCAAAAGGGTGTTTTGGAGTGGCCTCTGAGGCATTCTAGCACCTTTTAACAGCAGAGCTGGTTAAGGACGCAGGAACCTGATCAGAAAAGATAATGCTACCCCACCACAGAAAGCTACCGACCGCCAGACCATCAATAGCTGAGTGCATGGACAAACTGGTGGTGCTGCCCCAGATACCTGCTGCACCTCCTTTATGTGGGGGCTGCGATGCACCTCCAGGAGCACCACAAAGTATCCGGCATTGAAGGAAAATCGGTGTAGGTTTCACTCGTGCTGCAGGGAAGTCTGTCTGAGCGTCGCAGAGGTGTGGTAACCAGAAAGAAGCAATCACCTCCCACTTTCACCTCTGAACGTCTTACTACCCAACCCCACTGAAAAGTAAGAATTGCTAACGTAGAGCCATGAGTGCATGCATGGTTGGTTACACTCCTCAGACGATGGGTAGCAACTTCTTCAGCTGAGGCAACCCAATCACTTTCAAGAATATTCCCAGACATACGGACACATAGAAAAATTAAAGGAAACAGCCAGGTTAGTGGAAGAAAAGTTTGATCAGTAACATCCTGGCAGCAAAGGAAAGATTTCAACAAGCCTTGCAGCTGTTTCTTGTGCAAATGATACTAGAGAGCTGTTTGCTTCCATAGGGATCAGAGTGTGGGAATGAAGGATATTTAATGGCTATTGGGGGCGTGTGAGCTGAAGGTGCTCATCAGCTTGCCAAGCTCCCACCCTAAGCGCATAGACTCCATATGCTCTTACTTGCCTTGCCATAATGACTCCAAAATTTCTGTTTGCTTTGCTGGCAGGGCTGCAGTGAAATGGCAAAGGATTATATCTATGTCCTGTGGTTTATTCAAGAATGTCTGATATCCTCCAGCGTGACTTGCTGTTACCTCACATCTGATATCGTCATTGCACGGATTTGTTTTGGCTGAATAACTCTGACCTTGCTTGGGTTTATTGCCAGAATTGCTTAGCAGAGGAAGTTCCAGACTGCTGAATTGCTTTCTTAGGTCTCCACCCAGCCCTTCTGTAGTTTTTCAATTCCTTATTTAGCCACTGATAATGGGATAATGATACAAAAAGATTCTCACAGTTTGAGTGGAGTAAGTTGCTAGACAAATAAACTAATATTTTGCTTTCCTCTTACGGATTACATTTTTGCATGACCATGAGCATGATTCTGGTTTTCACTTACACTCGTGTAAATCAGGGCAGACTGCACTATCTCCAGTAAACCTACATCCGCAAAAAATTAATGGGAAAGAACCAAATCCCATCAGTCACATACTGATTTGCACTGTTTGTTTTCAAAGATATCCCTTACAATCTCTCATACCAAGTCTGCTGAGTATAATGACTCCCTTACCCTTGCAGTAAGTGCAGTAAGCATCTAAGATACTCAGGTCATAATTATCCTGTTGGAAACACTGCTCAAAATATCCTGAACAACATGCCCTTTTTGAAGTGACTATGTCACTTAAGATCCTTGTATTTCAATGCAATACTGTCTTTTAGAAAACTATATTGTACAAAAATAATAAAAAACCCCCGAAAACTTCATTCCTTGGCAACGTGTATCATTGATGTTTGTTTGTTTTTTAAGATCACGTCCAAAAAAGATCAGCCATATTCACAGATGAGCCAAAAACTGCTGGCATCATTCCACCCACCCTGCTGCTAGGTTATACCTTCATGTAAACTGTTATTGTCTCAGCAGACCAATGAAACCGCACTAAGGAGCACTGTGTTTGAATTGATAAAGCTCAAGACATCCTTTTGCCAGCAACCAAGCTTCGATCGACACCTTTAGCAACACTTTCAGCTGTATCATTCATAAGATAAGACTTATGTTTCTGAAAACCTAAATAGAAACACAGAATCACAGAATCATAGAATCACAGAATGGTTTGGGTTGGAAGGGACCTTAAAGATCATCTAGTTCCAACCCCCTGCCCTGGGCAGGGACACCTCCCACTAGACCAGGCTGCTCAAAGCCCCGTCCAACCTGGCTTTGAACACCTCCAGGGATGGGGCAGCCACAGCTTCTTAAATAGATTCAAATGCTAGGTTAATACATGGAAGAAAAGCTGCTATGACCCTTTTAGTCCTCAGCAAAAATACTCACCTTGGGTGATGGCACAGAGGGCCCTAAAAACTATTACTAGCCTGTTTTTTAAGCAACATTGCCATAACACCTGTGAAGTTTTGCACTGGATTGCAAAGCGCTTCCAGACCGTACTTTTTAGGACATATAATCTTAATTATCTACATGACTCAAAACGTACTTCAAAGGAGGTTTGGCCCACTACACTTTTCTGCTCCATCTGTGAAGCGTGCTTTGCTGATGTGGCTCTGGAGAGGAAAGTTGAAAGCAATGCAGGGGAGCGAAGGCTGGAAGCACACACCTCAGGCTCAGGCAGGCACCACTGCACCGGCCACTCTGCAAAGCTCTCAAAGCCCGCGATGGCAAAGCACTCGGGGATTTTTTTTATCAAAAAACTGAGGTTTCTCTGTAATCAGGTAACTGCAGGACCTAGCCTTGGGGACAGGATTTTGGTGCCTGTACATTCATTTGGTCCTTTGGGAGACACACCACTGGTCTGTCTTGCCATCATTTCAGGCTGAAAACTGGAGCTCCTGTTATGTTCTTTATGCCTCTAATTATACCATAATAATTAATTAATCTTTCTTGTACAGGTTTATTTTTTTTGTTGAAACCAAAGCCTGCGCTGACACATTGCATTTACTTGTTCTAGCTTTCTCCGCTAAAGAGCACTGAAAACTTTCCCGCAGAAAGAGGGTGGATGGTCCCTGGGTTAGAGCTGCAAGCTGAGACAGGGTTCAGTTCTTCAGGCTTCCTACGTGGCACTAGACAATGCACTTGGCCGTCCAATTCCCAGTCTGTGCAGCAGTGACAATGTATTCTCTTGCTTCACAGGAGGAGCTTGGATATGATGGTGACAAAAGCCCATGAAGACATTTTATTAAGTTCCACATTTTGGGGGAGAATTTCCTTATATGGCATTGAATTAACTCACTGCCATAATCTGCCAGTTGGGTGACAGGCTGACTTTTCACATAAATTAAATCTAAAACAGCCTGGATTACAGAAAGAGCTGTAAAGCAGCTAACTTTATTAGCTAGTCACTACTTTTTCTCATTCAGATGGCTGCTAGTTAAGCTCAATGAGCATAACCTTCCCATCACGAACAAGATCCTACCTTGTGGGAGATTTGTTATTTAAATTTTTAGATAAACAGCCTTATTTGAGGGACTCATTTCCTTATTAATGAGTAATCCACTCAGCTCTTTCAGACGTTTGCACTGCCAAGGTGAATCTACAAGTAAGCAGTATCTCAGCTTTCTGACACTCACTTGCAAATTTCAGCCGTTCCTTTATCTCCAAAATGCACACCAAGTGGCTGAGATCAATCGCTTGGATTTTGCTTTCCAAAATAGTCAACAAGCACTGTGTTCAACGAA
This sequence comes from Rissa tridactyla, assembly GCF_028500815.1. Classification (NCBI taxonomy): domain Eukaryota; kingdom Metazoa; phylum Chordata; class Aves; order Charadriiformes; family Laridae; genus Rissa; species Rissa tridactyla. The sequence continues at coordinate 7,976,978 of NC_071497.1, forward strand.
GCACAATAAAACAAACTACTGATGCAAACAAAACTTTACTGCTTGACCTCCCTATTGTGTGAATGCCAATAATCTTCTGTACATAACTAAAGCTAGGAAACAGTTTACTTGAAATACATCTATTTAGATTTACAGGGTTAATGCTTTTGCTTCTGGGAAAAGGAAGCGTGTTTTCAGCAGGTTTAAATAAGCTTAAAGTACAAATCTGTCTTGTAATTTCCAATGTGATTTTTATTTTCTTTCATTCTGGCTGCTTCCCTATCTGATTGCTTCTTAATGCAAGGCTAACAAGGCAAATCAAAAAAACAAGGAGAGATGTAGGGACTGGCTGACTGGATACCCTCTACGCCATTTCATCGGAAAGTGAAGCAACATTTCCTGCCTGGTATTTATCACTAAACAAACTGAAACCACCACTGCAAAGCTTACTGGCTATTGTCCTTTGTTTCTGCCGTAACTCTGCTAAGAACAGGAATACACTTTTTTCACAATAGCAGACAAATTCTTAGGAATCTTTATCAGGAACCCCCTTGAACAAGTCCCTCACTGTGGTGGTTCTGTTATAATTGGATAGCTTAACTAAAAATTACATCTCCCTTTCGGTAAGTTCTGGCAATCACCCAGTTTTATAGGTTGCCTGGCTGAACTGCAACAAGATCAGCACGAGGTTACAATGAGTATATGGATCAGTTCAGAAAACCCTCACTTGTGGCTCATGCTCTTACACAGCGCCGACCGTCACATGAGACACTCTGGGGAAGTTTGAAAGGGATTGCATTTTCTTTCAGTAGAAAAAAAAATCAGATTGCTGTGAAGATTTGGCAATGTCTGAAATACTTCCACTAAGTTCACCTTGTATTTAAATGCATTTATACATTGGGGAAGAGAAGAAACTACCTTATAGCAAGTGTAGGCTCTGTTTCACTTAATTTCACCCCAGTCCTGCAAAGGGTTTTTCTGTTAAATTTTATGAATGGAGGCAGTCTGACAGAACTCACCGAAAGCATTTATGTGATTAAAAACTCCATTCAGTGAATGCTTTAAGCATATGCCTTGCTTTACAGGCATAGGTGGTGCCCTAAACTCCATAGGGTAGATCTCATGCACAACTTATACACATTCTAAAATAATTTTCTGAAGGAGAAACCAAGACAAAAGTGTTCGTAAATCTTTGCTGGGAGAAATGCTAGTCAATTTGAAGACAACTGCTATATTTACAAGTACACACAAAAATCACATGTCGTGATCCCGATATTTTTTAGGTCATAATTGAATGGCTTCCCTCAAGACCTTAGTCTGGGCTTTATTTGTGTGGGATTAGAGAAACCGGCAGGATTTGGATCAGGCAGGCACCCAGTACTCCCCATTACAGAGTCACACTGTGAGCAAGACAAACTCCCAGAAGGAGCTTTGCTAAGGACCTTTGGAAAAGATTTCACTTGAAAGGGTTTTTTGGTAACACCATTGGGATGTATTGAAAAACTCTTTGATTTCCTATGCAACAGCTTGCAAAAAAAGGACTCTGAATAACATACACTCATGTATATCCATGAATATCCACACTCACTGATTGCAGATTGAATAAGCAATTGAATAAGATCTAAGGAAAAAAAAATATTGGGAAAGAAATCTAAGGAATACAAATGAAACGAGTAAAAAAGGCTAGCTGATGAAGTTGAAACCTAAAAGCACTATCAATCCTGTCTTTTGGGGAGAGCTGATCGTGGGGTGGAGCAGACTATCTCTGTGACATTTTTAAAAGACAAAAGCATAGTATGGCAACTTTTCCATGAACAGAAACCACTCAGTATGGCAAGAAACTCCCACTAGATGGCAATGTCTACTCACTACTGAGTCCAGATACTAACTTTGAGTAGTTCCAAAATAATAATTATTCAGAAAATATATCTCTTTTATTAACTCTTTAAAAGCTAACTGAAGCCAGTGGACAAAACTCAATTGCCTTTTATCTGCTCTGTACCAGCTCTTCTTAGAGCAATAACTTTCATCATGGTTCACACACTGTATAGCTCAATTTTGTGAGTACACCATGCGTGCTGGGCTTTCAGTAGTCACTCTAGTACACAGACTGAAAAAACAGTGGTAAAGAGCTGGAGAAATTCTCTTGCTAATGGGCAGGTGTTTTACTGTGGAAGAAAGCTATGGTAGGGTGTTAAATGTTGGTTAGTATAGTACATGTTCTTTGGAAGTCACACTAACATAATTATGCATTACCAACATGATGCAAATTGCATGGAGTTTGACTTATTTTTGTGCACAGCTACCAGGAGAGCCACTGAAAAAAAAAAGGAAAAACCTGCACTTTGTCATTTATGTCAACAATTCCTGCAGGTTTGAAGCTGTCCAAGAGTTTTAGCCCAGAGCCAACCGTAACGAGGTCCTGAGGTAACTGCTGACCCCCCTGGTAAAAATGAGACAAAAACCCACTTTGTCCAAGAGGCCCTCCTTACTGCCTACGACACACTGAACTAAAAATATACCTGTCATTAATAACGTTATATAGTTCTCCCCCATTTAAAGGCAGGTCAAATGAGCATCTTAAAAAGAGGCTGTAATGACTGACTGCAGTACAAAACCAAAACATTTGGTAGATTTAAAATCTCTTTCTCCGAGGATCTTGCGGGACATGGGCACAATGAGCTTTTTGTTTGCAGCTGACTACAGTACTTTTTAGTTTGTTTGCTTTATTTAACCCTCAGAGGCCAGCTCCTTCCCTACAATGCTCCATGCCTTTTGAGGGTTTTTGTGTTCAATAAAGTTACTCTTTCCGAGAGGGGTGCAGTTACAGATTTGCTCAAGTTAAAGCATTCTGACTCACTGACCAATAAAGAAAGGAAAAGAGAGGGCTTTGTTTTTGCCAGAATTAAACTTCTGGTTTGTTTTGTGTGGTTTTGTTGTTTTGTTTTGTTTTTTTTTTAAATGCAGCTACCTAACACTGACAACCTGATGTCCAGCATTGCAAAACACAAAGCATAAACGCTCCTATGCCGAAGGGAAGAAAAACTAACATAGAGTCTCTGGACAGTTTTAAAAGTGGCAATATGCCCCATTACTTTCCTAGCTGGCAGCATTCTCCAAGTGACAGACAATCTGGCCACAGACACTAGCCAGCTCCTTATTACAGCACTAATCTTATGTAATGGGAGTGAGCTCACCGCCCTACAAAGCACTAATTATCAACAGCATTTTCCAAAGGATATGAATAACTCCCCTTGTGAGACGGAGGCCCAAGGCACAACCCCAAGTAGCTATATGTGCTTAATCCATAACATGAATAGCTCCAAAGGACTCCTTTACGCTGTGCCTGCTCACAAGGGTCCTTAACAGTGAAACGCCAGCAATCCAAATACAATGGAGAAGCTGCCAAAAGCAACACCAGATTTTTTCTGTTTGGATGGGTGTGCTTTACAGCTGTAAAAGTTACTATTCACAGAACTAAGTGCATTATTTAAATTCGATTTCCCTAAGATATTTTCAAATGTCACATTGTGTTCAGTCTTCCTTTGATCAAGCCAATTATTAAGTGTCTCCACTGATAATGTAAGTTTTGTTATTTTGCAGTTTGTATTACATCAAATTTAAATTATACAAAGATCTAAGTAGGCAAGGACAAATTCCTCTTTTCACATAGTTGTGTGAGTATTTAGGCCTCGCATTCTTCTCCTGCATCACTATGATTTTCTGAAATGTAGTTGTTTTTATTGCTTAGAGCTTTTTATGATAATTGTGGGATGAAGATTGTCCACGATTCATCCTTAAAGAGTTGTTCACTATCACAGAAATGCTGTGAGAAAAGTCTACAGAAAAGTTGCAAGAAAAACTTTGGTTCCATAATTTTTTCAATGTAAAAAAGTGTTATACACAGCCACTTTAATTCCTGTGTAGAATGTAAATCAGAGGAAAATTAATGCTTTCCCACACCAAATGCCAACAGAACAGCCCTATAACTGCACTGCAATAGAAGAAACATGCTCTTTAAAATACTGTATTATTTTCTTCTGCCTCTTGCATCTGTCAATGTAATCATACCTGAAATGTCTTGAGCAGAAATTGGCTTGATTTTCAGGACGTAATGACTAATGAAGCTCTAAAAATGTTGGGGTGCTGTGAGTTCTCTGAACACACTTCAGGACCTGCTTTCACTACCTTTGCCTTTGAGACAAATTATCCGAAGTTCGGGACTAGGCAGATACGCCAAAGTTTGGAGTTTACATATTCCCTTCCTGCTGGTCCATGCGATCTCAGATGTTGCTGGTATTCCAAGCCAATGCTTGTGGCAGTGGTCCCTAATCTCCAGCTTTTACTGAACTTGCACCACAAGTGAGGATCTAGGTTTCCTGAAAGAGCATTCACTTTTTATGTTGCACTAACGCAGCTGCAATCAACTCTTTTTCCCTTGGTATAAAAAGGGAACGGCTGTAGCTGCCAAAGTGTATTCACGTAGTCCATCAGCTCCAGAACACGAATCCACCTCTCCCAACCACCATAAATACTGACAAATTATTTCTTTCAAAAACAGAAAAAAAAAAAAAAAAAAGGAAAAAAGAGAGAGCAGGAACACATTGTAGATGAGAAAAGATTGCTTCCCGCCATACGGATACAGTACAGCAAATCAGAACAAATTACATTCATATGGGTGGCCAGCAATGGATTCCACAGTTTAGTAAAATTATAGCTTATTTTTTTCTGCATATTGGACAACGTAGCCTAAGCTTAGCCAAGGAGCTCCTTTGAAGACGTGCTCTGACCTTAGCCAAGAAGCTCCCAATTTGTTTTTTAAAGAAATTGCAAAAAACCACAAATATAAGCAAATTGTCCTGGCCAATAAAATCCAGTGTAATGAAATATCAGTTACCTGGAAAATAATTTCTTTATGGAAAAGTAGCACCTGGACTGACAATTAAACTTTAGGGTATGAAAGTTACAATTCAACTAGTTTGTTCATGTTATTTTGCACTTTTCAAGCTCAGTCTGTGTTTGAGATGGAGTGGGTACAGCATGCTGAGAAGGTATCTCTTACCAGAAGATGGTGAGACTTTATTTACACAACCCAATCCATTGCATAAGGTTATGCCATTTTTGCCTGAAAGGCAGGAAACTGCTAAGCAGCTTTAAATTAAAAACCACTTTACAATTAAGAAATAAACCTGCCAAAATGCCCTAAAAGCACACAGATAACTATACATCAAACACTTCAGTGAGGTAGATCAAAAAGCCTCCTCAAGTTCTTTTTGCACGAACAGAGCCTATGATTTTGGAGTGTGCCCATTTCTATTTTGATATGGTAATTTCCCTTGCCCTAAAAGTTCTTGTTATGGAAAACAGGTAGACTCAATACAGATATGGACAAATGTCATGTGGATCAAAAAGTTTTAAATACTATTCCTTGCTTTCTTACTGAATATGATTGTACTTGCCTCATTATTCCAGACACCAAAATTTTCCTTGAGGAACTCTGAGAATCAGAGCATGTATCTACAAGATCACTCTTCATTTATTCATGGTGTTATTTTTGGAAGTTAAATATGTATTCCAGTCGATACATGAAAAACATGCACAGGAACAGAAGGGCTTTTTCGACTGCTGCTGGTTTTGATGAATTGTGAACAGCCAGTTTTTTCTATAGGGGTTAAGAATAGAATGGAAAGATATCGGAAGTGGCTGATTATAGTTACTAGGTGACTACTAGGTACCTAAATAATTGTCCCTGTTTTCAGTCGGGCTGTGAGCCTGTCAAGGGTACTCTAGGTTCAGTGTAGGTTTCCCAGCAAGAACCTTAATTCTATATGCTCACGTTGTCCCACACACCTTAAAAACCAAACAAACCCCCCATCCCACTGAAGGGGCATGAACTGATCTCATCTGGACATTGCACGGAAAACTGAATGGCCCTTGCTTATTTGCTTGACAAAACTATCATCCACTGATTCAGGAGGTAAGGGAAATTTCCACAACCTCATCTGAGAATTTAAGTTTTCTCACATTACTAGGCCAATGACAAAGGTCAGTTTATCACCCTCATCTCACATGAACGAGCACAAAGTGCACTCAAAAAAAGCCCCCACCTGCATTTTTGGAGCCAACAGAAGTGAGATGGCACAAAATTTATATGCCAGTGCTGCATATGACTATGAAGTCCACAAAAAATCGCTAAGGTGGTCATGCATACTTAGATGCCTCAATATAGTTAGAAACAATGTAGTTAGAAACACTTGGAAGTACGTTTGTTCGTTATCACTAAGAAACTCATGTACATGCTTTGTCCAACTATCATATTAATGGTGGCTGGCACTTAGCTTCTGTTTAAAATATCTGTAAAAACACAACTTGACAATTTCCTTCCATTGAACTCATTGGTTGAAATACCTTTTAGATGCAAAGAAAAAAAAAAGGTATTCGATCCTTTTTCCAGAAATTGCTAATAAAATACATGCCAACACCTGTCAAAAGAGTTCCTTTCAGCATACTGAATATTTTAGTTGTGGGTTTCCTTATGTCCATGGAAAATGAGTACCAAAGTAATCCAAAACTTATTCCCTACTCTCCAATGGTACAGCCTGTACTTCAATGATTCTCATCTCTAGGCTTTTTTATTGGTTCAGAATGAAAACTCATGTGAAAGAGAAATCACTAAAATGTATCACAGCTATTTCACCTGGGCAGTAGTGGGTCAACTGCAGCACTGGGCAAACAATTCCATCCACAACATGTCTTGCTGTTGCTGTTGTTGTTGATTTCCTATTTCTTTTAAGCCTACCAAGCATCAGAACTTTTTTTTTAATCTAAAACCTAATAAAAATCATATAAGCGTGATTTTCAGATTAAACCAAGCTGCTATTGGCAGAAAATTCAAAAAAGTATCAAGATAAAGATGTACATCACTTGTAGATGCACAGTCTAAAAGCTGGAGTGACTTTTCTGATAATATCTCCAAGAAAACTCTTGTATCAGGGAAATCCTCAGCAGACTTGACAAATCTTCCTCTATGCCAAAAGTGTTGAATAGAATTGTAGATAAATAATATTATCTTGGAGAAAGCATGGAACTGGCCAACAAAGTTAGAAACAGCTGAATTAGAGTTGCACCCTAATATGTAAAACACAAGAAGGCTATACATGCTTTGGCTATATGCAAGAGCTACCTCTAATCTCAGAAATCCAAGTTACAACCTGAGTGTTGATGTAATAATGCTGATTTTTATGATCAAAAATTATATTAATGCATTTAACGCTATCGTGACTACTGTTCACCTGCAAATACATAAATGATGCAATTTTTGACCTACACAGTATTCTAATTCATTGGAATTTCAAGATATCATCAGGGAAATACATCTGATGCATATATTTAATTATGTTATCGTTCCTATTAATTACTAGAGAAGTAATAAATCACTGTAACCAGAAGAGTGGTCAGAAAGTATGAAAAATAAGTTAAGAACTAGGGAAAAGGAGCAAATGAGGAAGCTGCTTAGAACCATGGTATCCAGAAACCATATGGAATAAGTTGTGAGGGAAAGCTATTGAAGCAATGAACATAAATGATTTCAAGAGACACCTAAATTGTTTCCGAAGGAAGAGACAGAGGGAAGTTGTTAAAAAGAAAAGAAAAATAAAGTGGAAAGAAGATCAATCAAAAGAGAAATCTGTTGGACAGATGGTCTTATTCTGTTCCTACAATATCTTAATTTCTTAAAAATTAAAATTAAAGTAAAAACATAATACCACTTTTGCCCAGTAGCCTGAATTAAAAAATAGAATCTCAGCCCTAATTTTAATTTCCTTTAATTCATCATTCAGTGACATACCAATTTGTCTTTGGAATATATGAGCATGTATCTTCCCAGTGGAAGATGGACTGCCTTTTCAGGCACTACGTTAATGCCCAAATTTATCTTACCTAACTTTAGATCCCTTATTGAAGTGTAGGCTCCTTGACCAACCACTGCAGAAAGCCCACACCACCCCTGAAGTCCAATCAAACCTGAACCACCTTCAGAGGGTGCCTGTTACTGTTAGTGAGGTGTAAGAAGCCACATCAGGAGACAGAGAATGAACTCATCCAGAATGATTTGAGTTCAAGGCCATGGCCCATCTTGTGCACCCAAAAGCACATGAGGCTAGACAAGAGAAAATGATGAAACTAAACTCTTCTGCTTAGATCCTGCAAGACTTTGTGGCTTCAAACACAGACGGGTACATTGGTACCACCACAGATGCACTGAGCAATTGGTGAGGTTACAAAAGGTTTCATCATCATTATCTTCTCCCCAGTGCTGTTGCCTGCCACACATGTTAGTTTCCCAAAGAAATGGCTTATTTACAAGTCATTTTAGAGGACTTTAAACCTCTGGTTATTTACACAAAATGGTAATAAATGAAGCCTGCTTTGCCCCAGGTATCTTTCTACGTAAGTTGTAGCCACATGTTATGCAGCAATGATTATTGCATGCATGTGGGAGCATGTGCATATGTGTGTCCAGATGCTTTCTGCTTTAAGAAGAATTCACAACTGGAAAGGAAAATAATACGCATAACTAGGTTTGGGGTTTTTTATGTAATGTTCTTCAATGTGTGCTAAGCAGCAATAAATCACCTGCCTCTTCTACAAAAGAGACTGTTTTGAGTTGGAAAGAACTCAGGCATTTCCTGTATCCATCAGCTCTTTGATTTAGGTTAGTTAAAGGTGGGTAGAAAGTGTTCTTCGTCTCCTTCTGCTGATTTTCCTTCTTGTTTTAAGGTAATAAGAGGTATCAACAGCATCTTAAAGTTTTATGGACAGATTATTGATTACAGGCCTCCTGAACCACGTAAGGACAGCTGCTTCTCCATCGTAGCTGTAGAGTTGCCATACAGACTAGAACAATCTCCAACAATACTTGAGAGGCTCCTTTGTGCACTCCCACAGACCCAGTGAAGGCAAGATCTTGAATGCCATATCCTCGTAATGCATTCTTCTCCATATACAGAAGGGAAAGGAGAATTGCCACACGTGTCCTTGTATAAGACCAGAAGAGCACAAACCAGCTCCAGCAGAGACACTTAGTTTACAGTCTCAGACTTTTTGAGTTTTTCTGTTTGGAAGCTTTGATAGCTCCCATATATACAATAATAAGAACTAAGAATAAGATTTTAGAACTATACCACAAAATAGTAGCTATCCTGAAACAAGAGTTTGCTGACTGTTTGCTTGGGTGCATATTTAGTGACTGCATTTTTCATGCAGCTTCCCTCATTGCTGGTGGGAATTTGATAAGTCACCACAAAAAACGAAATGAATGAGTGATTTAGTTTCAAAGGCATCTTACCAGCGGGCTACCATCAGTCCAGCGGAAATCACGCTCAAACATCTTGTCGTTGAGTCCAATCCACTGGTAGTCATGCCCAATACCTAAGGAACCAAAAGGATATTTTTATTAACCTTCCCATAAATGGAAAAGATTCCACCAAAGAAAATAAAAAGAATTTGCACAGAATGAATCAGACATCCTGTTCCTAAGATTCTTCTATTCACTATGCAAACAACTATTTACAGGCTGCTTTTCCGGCTTTTCAATTTTAATGTGGGATATCTATAAAAATGTGATCCTCATCTGACAGTTTTAGTTAATCCTTCCCTGCTGATGGCGTCTCCCAGAGAAAACAGATTAGTTTCCTACCTGAGTGTATATGATCGGGAGAAAAAAAAAAAAGTAAAAAAGATTAAAATAATAAAAGCACGTATCTTAATCTACATTTTTCAAGTTTTGGTTAGGCCTAGACCAGTGTTGTCTAGATTGTGCAACACAACATACAGGAACTATTTCTTTATGCCTAGTTAATACAATATATGTCGACATGGCCATTGATGTCAGGTGCACAAAAAAATCTAAAGTCTCCAGAAAAAAATGTTTCATCAATTTCCAATGACAAAACAATAGTTCCTGTTCTGTTCCTCAAAACCAAAGTATTTTCTATGCAATAGATAATAACTTAACAGTGATAGGAAACTTGCACTTACTGCAAAAATAAACATGAAGAACACAAACTGTGCCTTTTAAACAATCTAAAAGGATATTTTAACATGGACATTTAAAAGCCAAGTGATCAGGAAGATTTCACTAGCTCTGAGCCCTCAGTGCCCACTCTTGTTTAATCCTAAACAGTACATACGGTTCACAAAGATCTGCTCCTCATGAGACAAGATGCTTGTCAAGTGTGCTCCCTGGAGACGGCATTCCCTTTCAGCCGTGTCCCATGTACGCCGGTGGGCAAAGTATTTGTAACACTGTCCTTGGAACTTGTGCCAGCCATAATCACAGGTCTCCGTGTCTGTGACAAACAAAAATCACATCTCTGTCAGCGGGCGTGAAACATAGGAAAGTTTCATGCAAGCGGGTGCGTGTTCTGCAGGGCAAAGGTTCAAGAAGATACCCACCCATTGAGCAGTATAAATGCAGACAATCAACAGTCATCCTTGAGACCTCATTACATTTTCTGGTAGTTCTACTTACCCAGTTACAGCACAAACTGCAAGAATATTACTTATGTAAGGAGTATAATAGCAACTGGCAGATTTGTGAGCTTCCAGTGGTCGATTTGTGCTGTATTGGGACAATGCCAGGAGGACATCTTTAGTCCAAAACTCAGGATGAATAAAATGCCTGGATGTTGGACTGCAATTAGTCTACATTTCATCTGAATTTCTGAGTCTGTATATGGGCATAGGAATTTTTACTTGCAAGGGCAAATACGTGTTTGAGTGACTGTACTGCATTACCTTGGTTTGGAAGAAACTGATAACTGACAATAACATGACGGAAAGTGCTTGTGATTGCTCAGTCCACAGATGCAAAGCTGCTATCTTTCTGATAGTACTGAAAGTGCTATCTTTCCGAATTTACCCCTCCAAATCCTCCTCCAAAACCCATCTTTCTTGACAAAGTCTACCTTATTAAACTTTAGGCATCAGTTTCTAAGGAAGGCTGTAAAGCTGAAATGCAAAGTAATGAAATGCACATTGTCTGCGCTTGTATGAGGGATGGTACTGATAATAATGCATAATAGAAGTTCACATCAGCCAGTATATCCTTTCATCTAAACAGAAATAAACATGAGCCTTGGAACAGTGACAATCTGGACTTGACGTTAATTATTTTGTCAAGGTTAGGCAGCTGTAAACAGAATAGATGACAAGAAACAACAAAAGTTCCGGTTCCAAGTTTGCTTCTGCACCAAAACTGCAGGAATGAATCACAGACAAAAATTAGTATTAGCAAAACAGGCATAACAAATATGGTGCCTGAATGGGTCTGAGCTGTGCTTGGTGATAAGAACTCGCCAATTAGAAGAGGAAGTTTTAGGGAGGGATGGGAAAAACAATAGGGAAAACTCAAGACTGTTTTGAGTTATGGCAGATGAAATGGCACCATGAAGGCACTCCAGCACAAGATTACAGCTTGTTCTGACTATCGCCAGTTACAGCTATGCAAGTCCTTGATGGCTCACCCTGAAGGGCCTCAGTTGCAGGATTCCAAAGAACAGAAACACAAAGCTTGGCCTTCCCCACCCATGAAATTGGAATTTGCCACTTCCCCCTAAGTATTATCAATCCCCAAAGAAAACTGTGCCTGAAAGCAACCATCTAGCCTTTCCAGAGGTATAGGTAGATACATATAGATAGATATAGATTCTGGGTGTGAAATTGAGTTTCTTATTTTCAGTAAGTCAGTATAGTCAACAGTCAATAATATGCTTTGGCCAAAGGGGCTCTTTGCATTAGTACAGAAAAAGCCAAATATTACAGAATATGCCAATGACATATGACTGCAAATTCTTTAACGATGGTATTTCTTACATTTGAGCAGTTACCACCTGAAAGACAATTGTAGAATAATTTCTTCACAATTTAAGGCTTGTTCTTAAGTTGTAGCAGGAATTAAGGCCATTCACGTTCTGAAGTACAAAATTGTCTGTTTTCTTTTAAAGTTTTTAAATCTTCCAAGGCAAAAACTAGACTTTACATGTAAATAAATGGATTTACAAATGCGAACTTCAGAGGCTTACCAGAACTTCTCTGAGAATTTCTGGTAACACTAATAACACAGTAGTCATTGTCTTAGGACCCTGGTATCAAAATTATTTTCTAAAAGTCACCAGTACAGACATAAGTGTACCAAATACAAAGGCATAACACAGCTTACACTGATTATCTCTCTTCTATTTTCAACCAGTTAAGCTGTAGAAAACTGCTTGTGCCTTGAGTAATCCCAGCTATGAAAAAGGAATGTAATCTATACTACCAACTTATTAGTTTTTTATCTTTTCCCTCCTTGTATTCTGTATGAGGTGCAGGCTGCAGATACAGCTTTAATCTCTGGCATCTAGGTCATTTTAAAGTTTAGTCTGCCTTTGGTTTTCTAGAACATTTGTTTAACCACACAATGCTGACTAATAAGGCTATGTCCTTTGTGAAGGCACTTAAGATTTTATTATTCATCTTGTTCAGGGACTCCCTTGTCCCACAGGAAAGAAGTCAGATAATAACAAGCAGCATCGCATGCTGAGAAAATCGTGGCCAGGGAGCATTTCCAGGCTATTCTAATCAAGCCTTGCCTGGCCTCTGCTAGAGAAGAAGTGCACAATTTGAGAGAAGATCTGCTGAAAGGCACATAGGGGAAGCAAAGAGGTTTGAAAACACAAAACCTAGAAGACTGGGCATGAGCGTGAATCATAAATAATAAAATTTCTCTTTTTAAGACAGAAGATGCCAAATGGTGACACAGGTGCTCTTAGTTGAAATGCATGCACTGCAGTGCACATACAGCTCCTCCCCCATATCCAAAATGGCATGTTTTCCAAAAAGGAACAGTTGAGTAACTTATTCTGCACCTGTTTGTAGCCCAAATCTACAAAGACAGGAAAAGACAGTGCTGAGGGCTATAAAATACATAGGATTTTTAGAAGGGGAAGAGAGGAATATTTTTTTTGGGGGGGGGGGAAGGAGAGGTTCATGAGATGAGTGGAAAAAGGAATGGGGAAAAGGAGAGGCAGGAGGCTAGAGGATGAAAAATGCAAACCTGGAAAGTAAAAATGTGGGGACTGTTTCATTTCTGCAGTGCTTTGTCTTGAGTGTGTGTATCTTACTACATTAACAAAGCTGAAAGTGTGACACAAAGGTAAGGGCTCCATATGCATGTAAGTTTTTAGTGCCTTTAGTGAACCACTAAAGTCTAATTGCAGGTGGCTGTAAATCTTCTGACCTGATCACCTGTGAGCAGAGGAGGTGCAAGCACTTACTGAATACAATACTCCATGTTCATTGTATACTTATCCAGGGAGGTAATCACAGCTTCCCATAACTTTATTCCAGAAAGCAACGGAAAGACTGAAACACTGCTTGCCATATTTATGGTGTTTTAAACGTTGTCTGACTAGCCTTAAGATTTATGACAATTCACATTTTTCAGTGATGTGTGCAAAGAGTTACTTACACAGCTTCTGTTCTCTGTAACTGCAATTGTATATGCATTAACAACATCTCTAAACACCGCATTAAAAAAAGTTCTATGTAGGTTTAATACATAGATAGGTACCACTTTTTCAACAGCTGCAGTAAGCTGCTGACAATAGGTCCCTTGTCTAAAAGAAATTCTGTAAGAGACTTAAAGAAAATAAAGACTGAGACATGGGTACTAGAACATAATGTGAGTCTTGCTCCGCTGTGAATTTTATCTGTGACTGTCTGTCTTCAACTAATGAACAAACGCCTGAGGCCCCTTAGCCCACACATCTTGAGGAGAAACCATTTCTCTGGTAAATACTCAAAATAATCCCTTCTCAGCTGAAAGACATCAGTTAGAGACCATCTGTTTTCAGAAAGTATCTTTGCACTGAGCCCTTCTCAAATACTTCCATTCCAACCTACCAAGCCCTGGGAACAAAGTGAATCAAATGAGACGGGAGTAATTGCAGACATTTAAACAATGAACTTGGGGTATAAAAAAACCTTGTTCCTGATACAATGATGAAAAAACACAGTTGTTTTTTTTTTCCAGAACCTGGAAGAGAACAGTCGGTTGTATTACCCCAAGGAGGCATGTCCTGTAACAAACACATATGTGCCATTGGCACACAGGTCCATGCACGCAGCTGCATTTGGTAAACAGGCTCGCCTAGGTGTGCCTGCAGAGATCCTGCAGTGGAGAAAGCCAAACCTTAAGTTTAAAACACAAACAACATTCCTTGAAAGCAGGTAGACGCCAATGGTAAAAAGAGAAGAAGAAAAGGAAACTCTAACCAGCCACGGAAGGAAAAGGAAAATCGAAACAGGTGCTCATCCAGTTCCCATAAAGATCACTTATTCTTGAAATTGAGGTTCAAATTGCAAGTCTCTACCATTTTGTTGTTTCCCACGTAACTCTTCATGAAGTAAAGTACTCCTGACCACAAATACAGATGGCCAGATAATGCAACAACAGCCACAGACTTTCATACACCCTGCTGGTCCCTGGGACTATACAGTCGGTTCCACCAGCCCAGTGTGAGACAGGGTATCAAACAACCCTTCTCTTTCCCCAAACATGGAGCTTGCAAAGCAATGCTTCAGGCAGCAAAACTGGGAGATCTGGGTTCATTTATCTGGACACCAAGAGCTCTCATAAGGGCTTTTCACAGATGGGCGACAATGGAAAAACCGACGGCTCCCCCAGAATAAGACTCACATCCAGATCTACTGTTGAAAAAGTGGTTTTGAGGATATTTCTGCATTTTTAAAACATGATGTTCAAATGGCACCCAGTGCCATGCAGAACATGCATCTGTACTTTGAAAAGATATATGTGGTGGGCAAAAGAGGGTATCTAACAGAGGTACTCCATTCGCTTCTAATCTAGTCTGACCCAGAAGCGATGCTGCGTTACTGATCTACCAATCTAGTTTAAAAAGGAAACACCCTCAGCTGCTCTATTTCTAACATCAGACAACGTTAGCTCTCTTCAAGAAGAAGTTCCTGGGCTCAGATTGTCTGCTGAACTGTTTCCACCTGGCAAGGAAAAAGGCTGTCAGGGAGCCAATTACAGCTGACTGAGTCTCAGGGTTGATTTCCCTCACCCGAGGTTAGATCACCCTGAAGGCTCCTCTAACTTCTACCACCTGCCGGAGCTCCCTGATGCGCAGCTGCACCGTCCTCTGGTCACATCCCCTCCTAACGCTAACACAGGCGTAATACATCAGCCGAACATCCTTTAGTCTGGAAAAGTCCCATGGGGGCATTTGGGTGAAATTCTGAGCTCTATGTTTTTTCTACACCAGTGTCATAGGAGCAGGACATGGTGGAGTTGTCTCGTACTTTGAGCTTCATTTCCAGTGGCGATGCACGCTCTCTGCTTCCGTTCTCTTCCATGACATTTTAAATACTCAGCACTGTGCCTAAGAAAGCCTTTCAGCTTGACTTTTTTTTGAAGCTTTCTAAAATGAATAGTATATATTGCAGGAGAAAAAAAAAAAAAAAAGTAATGAAATATAATCTCGGTGTGCTCAACTCCACCTTTCCTGTGGCACCAAGGTACGCATTCTGTCGTTCTGGCTGGTCTTTAAATCTAGTGAGGTCAGGACTGGTGCCTTGAAATAAAGCCTGCTTGCCAGACAACCGTGTCTGAATTGCCAACACAGTTTTATTTTGTCTGGTGGAGTGGAAATTTGGCACTAAATGTTTTTCCCAAGTCCCAAACCACTGCAGGACTTTAAGTGGCGGAAATTTAAATTCCAAAGCTGAGTGAGCAGGGCTCTGGTTCTGATTGACAAACTAGGAAATGTTCCCATTAACCACCTAAAATATGCTCTCAGGTTGGTCATAAAAAGCAGCTTAAAGCTACCACGGTACTCAGACTCACTCACTACTATGGATTTGCTGGAATGGAGGGGAGGAGGAAAGGAGTGAGAACATTTATTTCTTTTGTTGTGAATACACTGTCAGCTTATAATTTTGGAGAAAGTCCTTCCAAATTACAAGGTTAGCCAGACTACTGAAAAATTTAAGCAGTGAAAAGTGCTGGAGCTGGTCAACTTTGAGAATTTTCAGCTCTAATGAACAAATCTACATAGGTTGAGCAGGAAGAGTTTGCAAACTGCCTTTCGCTGAAGATCAGAAACAAACATGAAAATACACAATATTAATTAAAAAAATCCAAAGGGCTAGTTTATTCACCTGTGACCAAAACCATTCAGCTGAAGAAAAAGAGAAAAGTATTTTCTTAGACTTTAGAAAGTACACTTTAAAACACCGTTTCTTTTTCCCATGGAAATGCCTTCATTAGTCTTGCTGACAGAACAGATTTTGCTACGCTATTCGTCCTCCTACATGCACATATTGAGTAAGCATCTTACACTGTAAATATTTCTTGTAAATACAGTGGGATTTCTTGCAGGCAATGCTCTAACAATTAGAGACTTGGACGATTAATCTGATTTCAGATGCCCAGTTTAGAAACCCTTTTACAACTTCCTTGTAATTGTGATCCTGCACCTACTTTTCCTAAAATAATCACAGAAAAAATTAATTTAAAAATTCTGGCATGAAGTTGTCAAGGCTGGTGTACCCAGTGAATGCGTATATAATCTGGCATATACAGTAGACTGTTCCTACTTTCCAGTCGTGCTTGTTGGAAGTGATGGGTACTCATATATCTTTTACACTGTACACAATTTTTTAAGACAGAAGTTTGGTCAGAGAGTAACTCTGCTCCCACTCACTATCATAAGCATCACTACAGTAATGAGAGAAACTCATTATGTGTCTTCCTGGCAGTTTGCAAGCCAATATCAGCAGGCTGTGCTTGCCTTGGAGCCACCTGAAAACTGTACAGCTGTTGTTATTTTGACATAAAGACTGCCTAATATATCAGTTTATATTTGGTACAGCAGCAATGTGACTTCCAATCAGCTTAGCATGTGGGTAGAGTTTGCTCTCGTCCATCTGCAAAAGATGGTGCAGATGCAACCTTAAGCAAAAAATCCTAAACCACAAACCATGAGAGTCTAACGTATTCAAAAATTATCTTCTCTCCTCATCACTGATGACTTCCCACAGATTTTGACAGTTTCTTCCATCCTCTCTTTTTTAGAAGGCTTTGCCTAGTTACTCCAGGAGGGTGATGAAATGAAAACAGATAACCTCCATCACCACAGATTGGTGAATACAGCTTACCTTGTTCACAGAGAGCACCTATATAGCTTGGCAGACACAAGCAAGTAAAGGTATTGAGGCCATCTATACACGTGGCTCCATTCCGGCATGGGTTAGACTGGCATTCATCGACATCTACAACATAAAGATAAAAGTGTTTTTATAATCCACCCACCTCCTAGAAGGGAAATGTTCTTAAGCCTTAGTCATACTTATTACTAGGACCAGTTCAATTCAGAAGAATGAAGTATTGCGAAAGATCCAAGTGACCCGTTTATTTGCATGATAATTGATTTCACTATGCACAACCTTCCTTTCTCTCCAATCACAAGCCAAGAAGCAGTTTCCTCAGGAAATGTGACATTACTTACCCAAAATTTTCTGTCCTGCACCCTGACTCTGAGTTAATTTCTAACGTCTAGACCTTCAATTCCTCATTGTGTGTCTGAGAAAGAAGTGGTACTGTGCAGTGTGTAATATTTTCCCATACTGGTGGAAAATTTGACTTGAGTGTGTGACCATGGCACAAAAAATTCTCATCAAGTACGGGAGACCTCAAATATATTCACAAATCTCAAACATTGGAAATATCATCATATACCATCAAAAAAACCTGCTAATTTCAGTCTGCAAAGCAGCATGCCCTGTCATCTTATTGTTTTGCATATCTGATTTCTTCCTTGTCTTATCAAGATAAGGACTTATCAATCTTATCAAGATAAGGACAAAGCATCATAAAGATAATCTCACTAAATGACCAGTCAGATAGTAACACTCATAGTCCTGCAGAGGTGTACTGCTGAGCCTATGGCTTTACAGTAAACAAATAACATTTCTTTCCTTCACTCTTTTGGCTGCTAAAGTACCTTGTCTTCATCTTTTAGATTGGAGCACTAGTTCATTTAATATAATTACTTTGTGCATCTATTTGCATAGGTTATAAGCTAATATGTATCTTTATAAAGATCATATGGTGTTTTCTGATGAGTCCTGTTCCTCTGAAACAATCACAGCTTAAACTTCAATGCATATTTTGCAAACATCGATGTGAACTGCCGGTAGTGATTGACAAAACATAAGAGAGAAGTTAAACATATCTACAACAAACAGTTGTGCAATCCTAGGAATAATTGCTGCATCATGTGAAAGGCTTTTTTAAAAATATTTTTATTTAGAAAAACTACTTCTGTTCAAATTTTATGCTAGGTCCTATTTGTTCCAGTCTTTTGGAAAGCTCTCAAGCCAACGTTTTGTGCCGTATACACACAATATCCCTGAATCTCAAGTCAACATTGTATGCCATATTTCCAGAATACCCCTGAATCAAGGGCTAAAAACACCAACGTTTACGTTTTATATGGCAACTGGCCATGGAGTGTCCCACTCCAATTTGTTAATAAGCCATTAAGAGTTCTAGGGGACAAGAAGTGGCCGGATTATTCTTTTATAATCTGAAAAAAAAAAAAAAAAGAAAATTATTTTCTCTGACATCTGGTTTGCAAGCAGAGGAAACCATATTCCTTGAAAAATAAGATTTAAGATGCAACATCTAAAGCTTGATATCTACCAGCAATAACCCACTAGGAAAGTAGCAAACTCATCAACATGAGCTAGGAAAGCAGAGAAAACCACTGCTAATTATTCTTTTAATCTCATACTGTCTTGCAGAACACAAATAAAACCATAGTAATCCTGACAGTTATACTGCACTGATATCAGCCTTTGGGTGGGGTTGGTTTTTGTTCTCCCGAGCTATATATGATGAAGTTATTTTAGCAACGTTGCATGAGGTTTTTTTTATTTCAGATTTTGCAGGCGCCTGTGCAACAGGCAAATCCATGGTATTTATCAGGGAATGAAACTTATGACTTTTCAAAAGCCTAAACAAGCTCTACACTAAGCAGACAAACTACCACTTTCATCATACTGTGGCTCGCTGGTTGGAAGGAAAAGCTAGTTATTCTGAACTGTACTGGTGAGCCTCTGAAACTTAAGTCATAGCAGGTAAACACAGATGTCACAGGCAGTTTGAACAGGTCCTCAGCTAGAAAAGTTACCAAAATACTAATTTATACTGAAGATGCATATGATTATGATCATATTTACAATTTCCTTGAAAAAAATATCAAGCTGGCATTCAGTGCTCAGTTTCTCAGTCACATTTGGAATTAGTTTATTTTACCACTCTTTCAAATAATTACACAACGCTCTTAAGAGCTATCCCAAATATTAACGTTTATTTGGTTTTATTTGGTGTATTTATGAATTTAATTCTGTGAATTCTAGTTCATGTAATTCATTTATAATTCTGTTATGTTTGTGTCCATACACACCTGTGTACTTTATAGGGAGAGAGAAAAGGTAAGTGGACCTCCTTCATTTTGTTGTTTTCTTAAGTAAGGCCTCGCTACGTGTTCTTCAACTTCAAAACAAACCAGTTCTTCAGATCTCACGTATGAAAACTTTATGCCCAACTTAATCAGTATCTTGATGGCATCAGCTTACCTAATTCACACTGCTCGCCGCTGAAACCTGGCAAACATGTACAGATGTAAAATGAACCACGCGGATAGCAGGTACCACCATTAAGGCAGGGATTGCTTTTGCATGGATCTTGGCCTGTTAGACAAGTAGAAAAAGAAAATTGACTCTGTAGTTTGAAGGAACTGGTGTCTTTTTGATTTTTTGGAAGAAGAAATCTTTCTTCATGTCTGCACTGACGTTGCAGGCTTTACAAGCGTTACAGAAACTCTATTATCATAAAAGACTACTAAGAATAAGATAGTTTTGTAATATAGTAAACCTTATTTTCAGGCATCACTATTTTCAACTTTAACAACAACATAGCATTTACTATGAACCAGTATAAATAATTTTCAGAATTACATTTTTTATAGCAATTTTTACTGTATTTGGTAGTCATGATATTCTATTGAGGATTTAGTTTGCATGACATGACAATTAATTATAGCTGAAAAGAGTTAAACATATGCAAAATGAATGGAGAATGCTTTTTTTTTGAACAGGGTTAGTTTATGTAAAATGACTGGGTACACAGAACATACTGGCTGTCTGCTGTTGTTTCACTTCGTTATCAGTCAATGCCCACAAAGTCTTATCTCTTTGAAAGGATGTTTTCATACATGCATATGTCTTAAAAACATATTTCAAGAATACAAATCAAGGTACATTCGTAACTGAACTAAACATTAAGATAAAAGCTTACCTGCTGTGAAATCCTCTGTTGTTATGGGAGTTATGATTTAAATAGCTTTTTCTTGCAGAGCTTTATGCCTTCTAGTGATGTTTATTTCAACTGAGTTTAGATACTTAGGTATTTGCATTTGATTTAATGCCTGGGAGCAATCATTCACACGAATAAGTACGCACTAGGTAACAATTTCTAAGTACTAGCTTCTAAGAGTTAAAGGAAAATTATGAAGGCAGTCCTTCTGGGACAAAAGAAGGCTTTGAAAACCTTAAAAAAAGGATGAGTACTATATCCTAAGTTAATTCAGAGACATGAGAAAAGTTTAGATTTTTTGGTTACATTTTTCCAAAACAATCTGACTATGCTTTATCAAGTAAAAGATAAGTAACATCTATTTTACCCTTGCAAGTTAGACATTCAAAGTCTTCTTAAAATACCAAGTTCCCTATCAACAGAAAGCACAAGGTTCAGTTGAAAGCCTTCAGAAGAAAATCCTGTCTACGTAAGTGTGGGATTGTAATTAAGTCAGCAGGATCTCTCTTTGGAGGTTTTGAAAAGAATCTGATAATATCTATAACATAGGGTCCTTGTTTTAGGACTGCTTCACTGAAAGTCCCAAATGTAGGGCTATGTTAAGCACCCAGCAATGTTTATTGCATGTTTACTCTTTTGTACTGTTTGCCCTCTTACAGACTGGATATTTTCCCAGTAACATTTTCAAATTGACAGCTACCTGGATTATTTGAGAAAAAATAACAGAAAACCCTATAAGATTAAGCCCGATCGGTTCTTTCCTCAGGCGTATCTAGATAAAATATAAATTGAAGTGACATTACTCATAGTGATGCTACCTTCATCATCTATGTATTTGGTGAAATGGTGCCTAATAGCCATTATGTAAAACAAAATAATGTGGCAAATAACATCGAGCAAAAAGATCTGTAATTTATAAGAGACAGACACTGTGTCAACAAGTTAAAGATACAGACAGGCTGAAAATACGAAGTCTTGGTTTTCTCTTGTCTGCAAAAGTTATCTTGTACGTTAAGAAAAGTTGGTATTTGTAGAAAATTCTGATACTAAAATGTTCACTATATCTGCTCTCTGAGTCAAGATGTTATAAAACAACCCTACCTGTAAACCAATTGTATAAGTACTATCATCATGCTAACACAGAACAGCTATCAGGCAAAAATATATGTGGGAAATTGAAAAATTTAATAATTACAGCTGAATTCTCTACCACAATCAATGTTACCTTCCTGTCTTTTAGAACTGGATGGTCACCTCAAGTCTGATCCAGAGCTCCACGATGCAAACACTCCGGAAAAGTCACTGAGCCTGAGTTTCGGTCCCCCCATTCTCCTTCACTTTGTAGGGGTTACAATCATGCTGATTTCAAAGCCTCAGGAGGCTTATGAGTTCTGTTGTTATTTCACACAGTGCTGATTGTCATATCACTTATCAGACTCAAGACACACATTTACAAGTATCACAACAAACACATACAACAGTGATCATATTTGGAAGTTACCTGGAATTTGCACTGCTGTGCCTTCAACTGAACCCACACTGGTGCCAATCAGGAAATCTGATCCATTAGTGACTTCGGGAAGGGAAAATGATGAAGTTACAAGTTCAATAGTGTTTGGTTCCTCAGAGCTTATCGTTGACTGCTCATTTTGAAATGGATTGTTTCCAGGGGCAGGGCTATTTGTTGCAATGTTAGAAGAAATTGTTGTGATCTCCTCTAGACCAACCAAAGCTGATTGTGTTTCCGTGCTTCTGTCCAAAGGTTGTGAAGATGAAGCTACCATTGTAACTGCTTCCTGGTCAGGTTTAAATACTTCACGTTCACCACTACTGCGTGAATCTGAAACAGGTGTGGAAAAAAGCCATGGAATCTCTCTCTCAGTACTCCTGTCATCATCTTGATGGGGGTTGTTCACTCTCCCTGAGGAAGCTTCAATTTTTATTGTGCTAACTTTTGGAACATCTGTGCTTGCTCTTTCTCCAAAATTCAGAAAAGCAGTAGGCATGACATGTATTGATGGAGAATCTCCAGAAACAGTAGCTTCTTCCTCAGCAGCCAAATCAGTTTCAGAGGTTTCTGTCTGCTGTGTCCCGTCTGTTACAAGTCTATTAAAGTGAGGAGTACTTTCAGTAGTTGTGCTTTCTGAAACAGGCTTGGGAGAAAACTCTAGCAGAGAAGATTCTGTTCTGTCAAGAAGGTCTGTAGTGGGTGGTTTGTATGTTGCCGCAATATCAGAACTAACCTCTTTGAAGGTTCCTTCTGATGAATGATTGGACTGATTTGAATCCTTTGATGATGATGTACTTGGAATGATTACCTCAGGATACTCAGATACTCCATTAACTAACTGAACAGTTACTGAGGATTTAGGAGTAGAGTAGAAGCTTACTGAATCTGCTTCTTCATACTCTGCTGATGCCGATTTTGTGTTTGTGTATACTGTAGGATGCTTTTCTTCATTCTTGCTAGATGATACAGTTGAGAGGTCGGACGTATACTGTGTGGTGACCATACTTACATCAAACATGTCAGTTGTCAAAGCCTTTTCTGTATCAGTAGCTAAAACTGGTGTAAGTGAAGGAACCACAGGCTGCTTATCATCCAGTTCTTCTTGGCCCATTCCAGAAAAGCCAGAGACAGGGATTGTTTCACTTTGGTCTGCTATTACTTGGTTGTTTGCTGAAGTATTCAGCTCATAGATGTCTTCCACTGTACTTGATACCATATGTTTAGTCTCCTGAGGTACATGAGGACTTGCCAGTGATGGTACTGTAGGGAAGAAAATGCCCATTTCAGTGAGTTTGGTAGTGATGAGGGTTTCTGTTGCAAACTTCATGGTGTTCCCTGAACCCAAATCTTTGTCATCTGATTTTGGTCTGTGCTCAGCTGTTACTGATTCACTACTTGGCTGTCTGGAAGTAGTCAAAGAAAGACTATCACCAGATCCATGTGTCTTCCCTTTTGTTATGGAAAAGTTAGGTGTTGAATAGTATTTGTCTCCTTCAGCTGTCATGCTGTCATCGCCACCATATGTTGATTGTATGACAGGATTTGGCATTGTCTGCACGCTTATTATATCTTCAGGCATTGATTTTGAATGATCCATATCTATAATAGTTGTTTCTTCGGATGGGATTTGAAGTCGTTCTTCAATTAGCGTAATATCACCATAAACAGAAACATTGAGTATAACACTTCTTTTATCATCAATCATGGGAATGATTTTCTCATATATCCCAGTATCACTTGTTAGTTCTTCTGATGTAGCTGTCTTAGGTTGAACAGCAGATGTATTTGCCACCAACTCTTTTTCCTCTGTAAAAAGGGATGCTAGTCCTGTGATCACACTCTGTGATCTATCTATTGGTACCTCTGTCGTCATAACTTCAGAATAAACTTCCCCAGGAACACTAGATGAAGCATTTAGTTCTACTTTTGACACAGTGGGTATTGAGAAATGAGTAAACATATCAGGAGAAGATGAATCCAAAACACTAACCCAGCCAGATCCTTCTCCAGAGCTTTCAGGTAATAGTCTGCCTGGCAATTTTGATGATGTTACAAGTGATTCTTCTGTTTCAAGATTAGGAGTTCCACTCAGTAGTACAGAAACGGGAGTTACGCCATCTTTAATCAGCAAATGTGAAGTTTTCTCTTGAGAAACAGGTTTAGAAGTAGCTGTTGTCCTATCGGTTTCATTTTCTCCCCTCCTATAGTTAGTTTCCGTATTGTAAGGTTCTTCAGTCACAACAAAATAAGGTGTCGTCCCTTTAATCTCTTTAGAGCTGAAGCTTTTGGAACTCTCTTGTGCTAAAGCTGGGGAGCTGGTGATCACTGAGCTGGGGAACTGGTCTTCTGTTTCTGACAGCAGCTCAGTTACAGCACTTGTAGCTTCTTCATTAACTTCAGTGTTTGATTGAGTGCTTCCTCTTTCAAAATCTTTTGTCTTGCCAGTTGAAAGTTTGGGTCCCATATTTGCAGGATGAGAAGCCTGAGGACTTGAGGTACTCATGATTTCTTTGTCAGGCAATGGCACTACAGAAGGAAAAACAGCAAGGTCGTCTCCCGATCCTTGTCCTGAAAATAATGGATCACTGATGAACTCATTATTTGTTGGCTTTTCCTCTTTAGGTGTCAGGATTGATCTGGGAATATCTTTTGTAGGGAAAATATTTTGTACCAGCTCCTCCTCTTGCTCTATATCTGTAACTGGAGAGCTTATGTATTTCCTTTCAATCTTTACAGACTCAGTTACTCTGTCATCATTAAATGGCAAAAGTATTTTTTTAACAGGTTCAGTTTCTAATTCCTTTTCTTCTGAATACGGACTGACAGTCGGAACATTTAAGAATCCCAGATGTTCATGGTTAGCCTGTGTACTTTTAAAGAATGGGCCTATTGTTGTTTCTTCAGAAGATTCTATAGCTTTTGGTGAAATTTCCCTTGGCCTGTCTTCCCCAGAATGTATATCTTCCACCAAAGGAAGATTTGTAGAAAAAGCTCTCACTGTCAGTTCACCAGTTGTTTTCTCTTCCATTCTTAAGTCAGTTACAGTTGCCACTCTGGTTTCTTCGTGTTTGGTACTTGTGACCAGCTCATTAGGTTCTGTAGTGAAGGCATGATCTACAGATGGTGTGCTGACAACTTCTTTGTCATATTTCTCTAGTGTTTCTGGTCTTCCAGTGGGTGAAACTGCTGTTTTTTCAAATGATTCAACGAATGTGTCTGCTTCTCCAGATCCTTGATCAATAAATGGGAAATGACTTCCAAGTATTTCTTCAGTAGGCCCATTAGACATTAGTTTTGTGGTGCTGCTGTCACCTTTAAATTCTTCTCCAGAGCCATGCTCAATCAGGAGAATCTTGCCTAATGAGACAGTAGAAGAACTAACTTTTGAATTTTTGCTTTCTGTTGATTCAGCTACTGCTTTGATACTGCCAGTACCATGTGTCACCATGATGTCATGAGGGCTGTTACTAAGCATTGATTCTGTCGATGATGTGACCTCACCTGTTTCTAAATCTTTAGTTTTAATTCCTGGTGTAACGTAAGATATTTTCTCTTTTGTCAAATCAGGACTAGATTTTACTTCAGAAGGAGCTGTGTAAGTTGGTTCTGTTTCCTGGTTTTGTTCTCCTGGGTTTCCCATACTAAACACCTCCTGAGACATCTGACTTGCTACTCCAGACTCCTCTGTCAAGCCATCTGACCCAGTACTTGAAACTGGTACCGGTGATTCATCTGTTCTTGCATGTTCTTCATATTCTGTTGTTGCATTCTTCAATGAAACATCATCTATGCTGTAAATTTTTCCTTCATGCTTTTCTGTCTGTGTTTCAGTGACTGGCCTTAACGGAACTGAAGTCAAAGTAGCAGACTCAATGACAACATCTATGTCTCCAGAACCTGGATCAATAAACAGGGAGTCAGTACTTACCACTTTTCTTGTGGGACCCCCTGAAAATATGTCTGCTGGTTCTTCTGCTGATCCTTCATTTATAAAAAGCTTCTTCTCTCTCAAGAGAGGAATGGTGGTGACCTTTTTGATTTCAGAACTCATGGTACCTGTTACCGCTACTGCTTCTCTGGGCAGGGTAGGCTCTTGACTTACAGTTCTGATTTCATTAGTAGTGCTTCCAAGTTCATTCAACTCCAAATTTCCAGCTGCAGCAGTAGCTAAATTTTCCTGACTTGTAAAAACAGTGGTCTGTATTTCTTTTTCACCTTCAATTTTCTTTTCAGTTTCAGGAGAGCTGACAACTACTTTTTCTGTAATAAACTCAGACACAGAATTGGTGGCAACAGTTACTTCAGAACTTTGATCAAAAGCAGAATAGAGAGTGCTTATTCCTCTGGGCAAAGCAGAGGCGATTCCCAAAGCAGTTACAGAAATTTCTGTTGGCAGCACTGTGCCAGAGCCCAAAGAAGTATCTTGCATTGAAAGCGTTTCTGTTACTGGTGCTTCCGTTGTCATGGCTGAAGTTATAGTGAGGTCCTCTTCTACATCTCCAGAGCCTTCTAGAACTATAAAAGAAGAAGTACTCATATCAGGCTTTACTGTATGACTACTTTCCAGAAGGCTTTCAACAGGGAAATTTGCATTAAGTTTAATAGTTGATTTATAATGATCTCCCGGAGCAGGGGTCACCTCTTCTGGAATAAGATCTTTCACACCTATGCCTACTGTAGCGGTATTAAAAACTGCATCCAGAGAGGCAGTCACAGCAGAACTTTCCACAGTAAATGCATCAGGAGTAGAAGTTATACCAGAATTTTTTTCATCATCATTCTTTCTTTCCATTGTCACAATTTCTGAGAAGACAGAACTGGATAAATCTGATTCGGTGGAGTCATCTCCAGAAGATTCACTAGTAACTAAAAGCAAGTTTTTTGTATCTTTAGTAGAATTCTCCTCAGTTCCATGCCATGTTACGGTCTCTTTATTGTTTTGCAGAGACTGCTCATATGAAGAAGTAATGGCTATTGATTTATCTGTTGTGGCAACTTCTGACTCACCACTGTAAACAGGTTCTAACATTGCAACATCTGCTGTCGGCTGTGTAACTTCAAACGCCCCTATTACTTCTCCAGCTTTGCTTGGTTGCATAGTACCAGAAGCTTCAGTTTCAGGTATTATAAATGTGTTTGTTTCATTGATTTGAGAAAAGGTCACATTTTTTGAATGTGCAACACTTTCAATTTGATCACTTCTCGCTTCCTCAGCTTTTGTGCTTTTAGGCGCACTAGTAACTTGTTGCTTTCCATTGATGAACTGCAAAGCTGGAGGAGTTGTAACATCAGTAGTATTTTCACAGTCTTCCTCTTCTTCAAACTCTATAATGTTTGGAAAGAAAGGATCCAATATAATATATTCAGATGAATCCTGCACAGAGTCGGAAGTACAGGGTTCAGTCTGAGCTGATTCTGCATCAATGTGGGGTTCATCTATTGCATGAGGAAGCATATGGCGACTGAACAGATCCAAAAATTCATTCACCGGATGATCTGCAAAAAAAAGAGAGCTTTTCATAATCCCTAAGTGACAGTGACGGTTGCGCATTATAGTAGACATACGAAGTACAAGCAATCCATTGGAGAGAAAAAAAACAACAAAAAAATCAGAATGAAACACAATTAATGCAGTCTGTTCTTCTATTGACACAAAGTTAAATGCTGCCACAGTGTCTGACTTTCTAGTTGAAGCCTTTGTGTGTGTTGAACACATTGATTGTGTACTACTGTCAATTGCTACACGCCTTTAGTTCCAAACCCACACCTGAACTAACTTATCCTACCCTATTCAGCAGGGATAAGAAATGGACAAGATGAAAATCATTTTTAGCCCAAAAGACTCTGCTCCCAACCTGCAGCAACTGCTTCCATGGGTTTGAGACACTAGCTAGCTTTATCAAAAGCTGAACTTAGACAAAGCTAAGCAAGGCAAAGTCTAAAATAACACAGGACATACAGAACATGCCTCTGCAACTGCATTTATTCTCAGTGTAGAGTAATTCGAAATCATAACACCATAAAAACTACATCATTTGCTCTATTCTTTACACTTGGACACTAGCTCAGTAAATAAAGTCTCACTTTACAAAGTTGTTGCCATTTGGCATTATAAAGCATTATGAAGAAAAGAAGAAAAAATACCTGATTCAAAAATCATCACAATACAGACAGTAGCATAAGTAAGGTCCAGCTGTTTTCTTCTGCTTACCACTCGCTTTGAATTATTTACACACTCACACAGGTTGTAAACCTCTCAAATTCTGTGTGGCCAAGCAGAAAAAGAAAAGGAAGGAAGCTTTAAGTAGAAAAGGTTTTAAGCTGCTGAAGCCCTGGTGAATTCCTCTAGGATTTATGATCCCAAATTCCATAGGCAATTTTTAAAGATGCCCTTTCAGCACAAACATTACTTCAAACCTTCTGTTCCAGACAATAGGTGCTACCCTCATTGAAGAGCCTCAACAGAGCATAAAACAGACTCAGAAAAAAGCCAAATTTCAGGGTTGGCCAACTGACTTGAAGCTGGAAACTTTGCACCGACATCTTGAATGAATATATCTTTCTTCTGAGTCTATGTTTATAACCGTTTCATCCAAAGCAAAATTACTGTTTGCTGGTATAAACTGGTGTAGCCAATGGAACTTTTTCTACATCTGCCAGTAGAGGATCTGAACCAACATACAAGACTCCTGTCTTACAGCACTGCTGGCAAGGACTGCTCACCAAAGAACATTTGCAGGTATTTTGGCATACCCACTACATGACAGAGATGAATTTTTAAGTAAATCTTCCTCATTAAAATTATTTACAAGACATAAAAAATGAAGACCTGACAGGTAAAGTATTTCATTAGTTTAAAGTAATTCCCCTACATATGAATATTATTTAACTTCTATGACTACTGAGCCCTCAGAGATAGAGTAATCAGGTGATCATTCTGGAAAAGAATGTATTAAATCACATTACACTGACACAGAGCACTGTGAAAGGCTTGTGATTCTTTGGCTTGGGGTGTTTCGTGTGTGCAGATTGACTGCAACATGGGTCTTGAAAAGGTCATTGCAACTCTATTGAGAATTAATGTTCTAATATCTCACACTGTGTTTACAGCTAAACTCACAAAGTATTGCTGAATTTTTACTTTGCTAAAACTTCAGTTGAAGAGTAAACGGCAACTTCAGGTCTGTTTTACTAAGAACATGTAGTAAAGTGCCCTGAATACAAGGTTTTGATCTAATTGTTAAACAACTTGGGAAAAATTAAGATCCAGGCCAGCCTTACAGAGAAAAAATCACCTTCAGCATTGTGTATTTCCACTAAAATATTCAGTTTGCACAGCACTAAGCTCAGCGTTCCCAGCACAACAGAAAAAGGTTGGTTTTAACCTCATTTCTGCCTGGCTATTCTGCATTGCCCCATTGAAGCCCAGCATTTACTTTGTGCTATGACAGATGTATTAGATCACTACAGAATTGAAATTCCTTCTCGTTCCCTCACATGTGCTTCTTGGGAGTTGTTTTATGTGATGCTTGTAAGGAGAGGATTTCTCCCTGTCCCTTCCTGCAGTAGGTTAGAAATGTTTACAGAGGCTGCCTAATGCCACAGAGAAATGCAGCTTCTGCAGCCATTTATTTGAGCCTTCCCAGATCACCTTTTCAATTTTTTTTCAAGAAGAAAAGCAGGAATTTTGTTATTTGTCCAAGATTTGCAATATGATGTGGAACCGCACGTCTGACACCAAAGTCATTGTCAGAATCCACAAATTTTTGCAAACAGCAACTCTAGTCGTTATACCAAGGAATCATATTTTCATAAAAGTAGAAGCTCTAATCAACACAGAATTGTATACCTACCTTCTATTCAAAATTTTGCATGCAAAAAATACATAGGAATTCAATAACTGAAAGGGGAATGGCAAATTAAGGCTGCTAGGGAGCTTTGAGGACTTCTGATTCTCAGTAAATTCACTATAAAATTACTGCACCAACATATAGAACAAGAGAACTACGTACAGAAATGTGCAGGGACAAGAAAGATGGCTTGTGTTGTGTGCACAGCTTAAGAAGGAATATGTATAAACAACCTGGTATATAGACTAATGTGGCAGAAGGATTAATTATGATTTCATACACAGAAGTTAGGATTGTGTGCATAAAGCACGTAGCATGCTTTTGCACAGAACTGTACATAAAAAGAAAATTATAAACCCTGGATGGGACTGGATAGGCTGTAATTTGTAGGAGGGTACCATGACTAACAAGTTCTGACCAGTGTATTATTTTCATAGCAGTGCACACCTGGGAGTCCCTCAAATTACTAGCTCACGCTAAATCATTTATGGTAGGTAATAAATTTAATGAACAACATCTGTTCCAAATTCACCTAGAAGACATACACAAATTCTTACATACGCAAAGATCTCTATCAGACCTTACTTTTACTTTGTTAGCTTTTTCAAGATCTCACATGCCACAAAGATCCACATAAAAGAACTTTAGCTAAAGGTATGATATTCCAATAATAAACTTTCAGGAGGCTCTTTCATTAAATACTAAGTGGTTTTGGTTTGTTATTTATCCAAGAAAAAAAAATAACCAGCTTTTAAGAAAATAGTGAAGAATTCAATTGAATTATTTTTTTAATTAGAATTTCTTCTCCTTTCTAGAGCTTTGATTATTCAGTGTTAACAAGCAAGTTGCCAATGTTCAGGTTAACAGCTATAGAAAATTCTCTTAAACCCCAGAGATGGTCAATAGTATACATAACAATATAGCTCATATAACTTATAAACTTGTCGTCTAAGAATAAACAAGACATGAGGATGAAAACCTAAGTGCTATCATAATATATGAATACAGGAGGGAAAAGTCTTATCTGTTGATCTGGTTTGTTAGACCCTTAGGACAGACACATGCACACTTGCAATAGATTTAAACTGGCTAGATGCAGCTGACATATATTGCCCCTACTTACGTTCATGCCCATTCCAGCTGCCGGTAAAGACATACAGACCTGAGACTATTAATAAGAGATGAAACAAGGACTTTTAAGGAAAGGAGTTTGGCTCGTACGTATGTTTATCAATAGTTCACACATTATCATGGCAAACAAGCCAAAAGGAGCACTGGTTCAAAGAGGCGCTCTGTTACTATGACTCCAAGAAAAAGAAAGTAAAAACAAGTAGCTAAAAAGTAGTAAAGCCAAGGGCTGTCAGTTCAGACTGCCAATCCAAACAAGTCCTAAAGGAGATTTATCAGTGAAGCCTCTTATTGAGGAAAGTGATGAGGTATGCACTGAAAAAGAGATGGAATAGATACGTGGATGAGTGTATATGCAGCCTAGAGTGATTCTTAATACATTTAATATGTCTAGATGTTTTAAATTACCTGTATGGAATAGGAGTCTATCTCAGTAACAGTCAACTATGTGTAAGAAATGAAAATTCCCTTGGCTACAGGGTGCTTTTTAATCACAAGAGGACTTGACCGCTACTACACATCTAATTTGGCATTCTGCATATAATAGAATTACACCTCTAGATACCTGCAGCTTGCCCATTTATTGCTTCAGAGTAACTTGGTGAGTAGTTTGTGATAAGCAATAAAGTTCAGTCTTTTGTACAAGGACTCAAGGTCTGATAAACCCATGAAATCCACATAAAGATTCGCAAAGTGTCCTGTGGACTTTGAAACTCAGGCCCTATATTTTGATTACAATAGAGCTAAAAAGAAAAAGAAAAGACCAAAAACATTTTGCACTGTGTGTTTCGGAAGCATGTGTTTCATTGCATAATGTGACACTATCACAAACTCCATAATGTTCACTATCAAACACCCATAAGCGCAAGGCAGGTTAGCATGAAAAAACAAAATAGTTTGCATTAGCCAAATTTCTTCGTGCATTTGATAACCAGAAAATTTTGGTTTTGGCTTCAACAGAATTATATCAGGGTGATTCAGACCATAGTATGACTAAAATATCATTAAAATATTGTATATATGCATTTTTGTATCAAATTTCTGCAAATGTAACATCCAGTGACTGTGAAAAAGCCAACGTGATAACTTGCAATGAAAGGAAAACACATTTGGCTCAGAGAGAAAAGCAATAAACAATTTAATTTAAGAAAAATATTGAGAAAATCTGTTTCCCCCCCGTGCATAGTTTTCAACTACTTCATTTTCCATGTTAAGTCACCTTGCTTCTTCCCCACAGATATGTACTCTGCATTTATTTTCATATGCCTCCTCTTCTTTATTACAGTTAGTCCTGCACAATACCAACAGCCATCACCTCCTGCAGAAGACTCCCATCACACATGTGATGATAGACTTGGTCTCCCTGGCAACAGCCTAAAACGTCACATCCAAGTACTTGGATGCTCTGAGACCAAGGACAAAGGTCCTAATAACCTAGCAGTTAGCACAACGGTTCCGCTCGTCATGGAAGAGCAAACCATCAGCTTTCGTAGGCTCTTAAATGACAACTCAAGTCAGATGTCTCAAGCTTCACCACAGCTATTTGTGAGACCCTTGGTCAGACTTGTTCAAAGTTATCCTGAGAAAGTCATTGCAGGAACAGATTGTAAAAATATGCTATGAAAAGCACGCTTATGGCAATGAGGACCAAAGGCAAGTGGATGAATCGTTACCTTCCTCATTTTCATACATTCATAGAATTTGCAGCAGACTGAAGCTGCTCTGAAAAGTAGATCCAGACAACCCACAGAATAATTCAATAAAAATGCACACTGTGTTTCATTAAGACTCATTGAATAACCTAAAAGAACGCCTTTAATGTGTTTTCTCAAAATCCCGGCACATTTGTGTGACACTCCTGGTGGATTTGCAAAGGTAACCCAACAAGAGCAAGCCTACAGTCAGCAGACTTAAATTCAGCCAACAGGTGTCTCCACTTCATCTGGAAAATATTTTGGAGTCCTAAAAGTAGAAGAGGTTCAAATGGCTTATCTAAACTCTCTGAAAGTCCAGTGAAGACTCATATCTGGGCTTGGGAGAGAATCTAGCACAAGGAAAGACTTAAACAGCCTTATGTCATATATTGACTCCCCTGAACCTCAGCTCTGCCACGGACCAGATTCGCAGTCTGGGTGGAATCAAGCAGTTTTATGACTATGACTTGCTGAAACTCTTCCAGTGAAACAAAACTCAACCAATTCCACAGGAATGTGTCAGTCTCGCTGAATACATTTTGTTTTAAAAGCATACTAAAGAAGTAAAGAAACAATCCAACAAGGATCAGGCCCCCATACAGAAAAACTATTTAATTTTTTTTGTTTCAAAACCTTTGTATTTAGTGTCCCCCCACCTTGAAATATTACATTTAAATTGGAACAGAAATCTTCAATTTTACAGAAATAAAAGACTCTGATAACATCTTTTGGGCCATTTTGTTTCATAGAAAAGGGATTTTTTTTTTATTGTTCTTTTCATCTCATTTCAAAAGATTTTGAAATACAGACGTTTCCTTCTGAAAGAAAATTCCAAGTGTCAGCCTTCAGTACATGTAATTCCTCTAACTTGTGCCATCTTGTAATATCATTAACCTAACTAAGCACGGTCAAAGTGCAACAGTGCTGCAGGCATACCCCATCTACCCCGTCAAGAAAAGGTGGGAATACTGCCAAGGAGCTGGTCTAAGGTGTTAAAGAAACATGGCTACTATTATACACACCTAAGTAAAAGACAGCAAAGAAAGGTCCAGAAATAATTAAGTTTTTGATTATTTCAATCCTTCTACCTCAGAGTAACATGACTAGTATATATGATGAAGGTTAGCAAAATCCAGTTCTTGATTACTGTTTGGTCTAAATAAACAAAAGGTTTTATTTAGTTCCCTTAAAAATGTTCCCCAGCTGGATATATATTTTCAAAAGTTTTGTTAACTTTGGCTCCCTTTAGAAATGCTTAGGGATGTAGGGCATGTTTCAATAGGTTTATTTCTTTTTACCTTCCAAATTTTATCAAAATTTATGTTTTGTTCTCCCTCTGACAGTCAAAAGAGAAGTTTGCATTTTTTAAATCTCAGCAGCAGTAAAAAGAAATAAAAATAATCATCATATATAAATTAACATTGCATAAAAATCTCAACTACTCAAATAAATTTCTGGAAGAAAATGTTTGAAAAGAATAATTTTTGTACAGCTGGCTGGGTAGGAGTTGAAAGTAATTCAAGGTGGGTGGTCAGCCTTGCCTACTCGAATTCACTTATCCAGTCTGCTTTACCATATTTGGGTGACTCTGCTTCCATGCAAGACCCAGCCCTGTTGAAAACCTGAGTATCAATTGCTGGCATGTTCCTAAACTGCAGCCTTTTTACAGCTATACCTTTCCCCCAAGGTCCACCTCAACAGCGTTGTTGGCTATGACCAGAAACACCTGCAGAAAGTGGATGTCGCTTATGCGGACATCTGTTTTGCACAGGGCTCTGGCCTGCATGGCTGTGCTTAAACATCCCTGCCAAATTTTAAAGTAATAGACATGATGATGCAAAAACCATGTCAGAAATAAAGGAACTGTTTTATTATAAAAACATATCATGAAGCCTTCTGGCAATCTCTGGCGTTTCCTTCAGCCTCATTGCTTCCTGCGTTCCCCCCCGATGCAGTGGTAAACTTGTTAAGAAAAAACAGATTGAGTAAAATGTCAGGTTGTTAAGAATGGCAGCCGTGCAGTGTCGAGTCTAAGCCCCAGTAAGTGCAGGATACAGTTCCCTGGATAATGACTGAATATTTATTTGTCATACAAGATTCTAAGGACAACTATTCCCACTTCCTCTTACTCCAATATGTCATTAGCAAAATGACGTTCCAAGCCAGCGGTGTCTCCTCCTGAGCGGTCCCTGACACAAGCATCCTTCCAATGACAACATTTTACTTACTGCCTACGGAGAAGACAATTCTAAAACTCTGCAGGGCTAAACAACCCAAAACCAAACAAATGGCAAGTAATAAATCATTTTCTCCAGCTGGAATTCCAAACAAAGAGAAAAATCAGACTGTGCAGTCACACGGCATCTGGATTAGCTGGTCTGTCTGGACAGAAAAGTCCAATTCCACAGGACAACTCATCAGGTTAGGTGGTAAACAGAAGAGCTGGCTGCAAAGGAAAGCAACTGCTCACCAAAATGACTTCAGCCTTGATCCCATGTGTGGTCTTCCATGATTGAGGTGGAAACAGTGAGATATCAATGTGTCTTGTCCTTTCCTAGCCCACTTTGCCGTCATCCCTTGGTTATGCCATGTAAGACCAGGGCAACCTAAAATGCTTCTGCCATTACACAGATGGAACAAGAAGGAACCAGTTCCGGCTCTACTAACATGGGAAGAGAGCATCCCTCCCAGAAGAACCAGAAAGGACTTGTCACAACAAAAATTTGGGGCAAAGTCAAAATACTACAGTTACAATGTCGAAGCAGATATTCACCAATTGAATGCTCCTGTGGCTGCTCAGATGTGAAAAGGCCCATAATGAATATTGCTTCCCCTGTCCCTCTCTCCAGTAATGACAACAATATTTGGCTTCAGGAGCAAACTCACAGTATACTCCTTAATGTGGCAGTTCTGGAAAAAATTAGATTGATATCATATTAATGTAGGAGTAATAAAGGTTGGTTTACATAGCACACAGGTGCTAAATTTTACTTTCTTAAGCAAAGCCATTTGTCTCAAAGAAGGAATTTTATGTGGCAAAAAAACTGCCAGAAAATATTTTGATGGTCAAGCTCTAAGGGACGGAGGGAGGGAGTGAGGAAGGAAGGCAGGCAGGCAGGAAGGAAGGAGGAAGGCAGGAAGGAAGGAAAAGAAAGAAAAGAAAGAAAAGAAAGAAAAGAAAGAAAAGAAAGAAAAGAAAGAAAAGAAAGAAAAGAAAGAAAAGAAAGAAAAGAAAGAAAAGAAAGAAAAGAAAGAAAAGAAAGAAAAGAAAGAAAAGAAAGAAAAGAAAGAAAAGAAAGAAAGAAAAGAAAGAAAAGAAAGAAAAGAAAGAAAAGAAAGAAAAGAAAGAAAAGAAAGAAAAGAAAGAAAAGAAAGAAAAGAAAGAAAAGAGAAAAAAACGAAGCATAACATTTTCAGGAAGATCCTTCCTAGGCAAAATGGCTATGATGATGATTACCCCCCTGATCTACCCCACAATGCTCTTTTTACAGATATCTGGAGAAGATTACATATATGCACTCCCACTTATCATTATGCTTTTCTGACATTTTATCCTCTACAATTTTCCAGGCATCTTTCAAGTACCTCATAAGTGCACTTTTAATTTAACGTCTGCACAAGCCCACTGGTCTTGTAGGCAGCACTCAAAATCACAGCTGACTAGATGCACTCTTTGGCTGCAGTCCCTGCTCCTTTTGGGGAGACATTTAGAGCTATATATCATGTGGCAACATACACTCACTCTCTCATGGCAAATCTTTTTTTAGGCTTCAGTTTTCTTCATTGAAATATGACCAAAGCTTTGCTGGAATAGTCCATTGTGGGGCAAATCACCCTTGTCCTAGACCCATCTGCTTGTGCAAAATAATTTGCTTTACTGTAGTAGTAGCAGTAGTAACTCAAGTTACTATGGTATCTTCATAATATTGTAAATGCAAATATATGTTTTAGAATATATACAATTAGAGTGATGATGCATATAAATATTGACATACATGGCACGTGGATTTTTGTACATAGATCTGAGTCTTGTGCTTTGCAAATATTCTGAAGAGGCAGAGTGGATTCTGTAATTGCAATTTTAATGGAGTATTCTTAGCATCTCTTAACTAGTGGAAAAAAAAAAAAGCTGAACACTTTTGAAATTTAGTTACAGGTGTTAATAAATGTGATTGCTTTGGGTATTAAATATCCAAAGCAGCCTAGGGATAAATGACATTCTCAGTTAAACCAACATAAGGCTGTAATAATCCCACTGCTGCAGACAGAATGACACAAGTGTGACTCTCAGACACAATTTTAGGAAAAGGATTGCAGCACCAAGTGCTTGAAAGCCTTTCAAAAATTAAGTACTTAACAGTATTTAATACATAATTTCTACCTGGATCAGCTTTTGGGATGCTTTTGATCCTCACACTTTCCTGAACTCTGCAGAGACATAACATGAAACACAAAGAAGAGCAGAGCAGAAAAGAAAGTGTGATGTAGCAAATACTCTAGAATGAGCTTATAACTGGAAAAGACTTATCTGAGAGCAAGTTGCAGTATACC
Source organism: Rissa tridactyla (assembly GCF_028500815.1). NCBI lineage: Eukaryota > Metazoa > Chordata > Aves > Charadriiformes > Laridae > Rissa > Rissa tridactyla. The sequence goes on from NC_071497.1 coordinate 8,014,139, forward strand.
TGTAAATATTTAATTTCACTGCTTGGAGCTGGGAAAAGAATATATAATGTTTACAGAGCATGAACTTTTTAACCATGTAATCACATGCATACATAAAAATGCAAAATGGTTTCGTTTTTTCTTTTAAAAGTAGAACTTTTTCCATCTAGGTTTTTTTTTTTTCTTCTTGGCAAAAATGGAACATTGGTTTTGGAAAAAATATTAATTCGGTTTTAGAAACACTTGTTTTTTGAAGAAGACATTTTTGTTGGGCAATACTTGAGAACAAAAGTTTTCAATCAACTATGTATAAAAATAGATGCCTAGCTGTGGTAAGCTTGGTGCAGCACTAAAAAAAATTCAGAGGGGCACAGACTTTTGACTATAACCCATGAGCACAAGCTCAACCTTATACAAACATGGTTATATGGCTACTAACTCAGAATTAGTTCACACCTGACAGATTCTCAATGTGGGCAGAATAAACTGAAAAAAAGCATAACAACCAAGAAGTCAAATAATTCAATTAAAGTAAGAACAAGTAAATGCTTGAGTAATATTTTGGAGATGTAGAAATACTTTAATTTGTAATGCAGTTTAATTGATTTTCATAGTGTTCCTACTTCATGTCTGGTAGAGTACAGAACTAGCTTATGCTGTCTTAGGTCATCTGGTAATCCTGGCAACTCACCACCCTGCTCAACTGCTATCCATTACAGCCACTGCAATGCTCATCAGTGTTTCTCACTTGGGCGTGCTGGACTCCTACATCCCACCCTCACAAACAGCAAAGCCAAAACATGTGTCTTTGCTACCTATTCCATTTAAGTAATTTCCAAACTGTGATGAGTTTGACATTAGTGCCCTTCTCCCTGATGCCATGAAATCAACAAAATTTAGTTGTTTAGATGATTAGTTCAAGAAATTCTGTGGGAACTTACACTAACTTTGGTTTCTTCAAGCATAGAAAGGAGTACCTGCACAAAGGCAAAAGACACTGTGACCACTGAAAAGCTTTTTCCAGGTTCACTCACCATTACAAACCCATTATCACTACCTGATTTCGCCAGAGGATATATCCTGTGGTCTGTATCCTTGCCTGTCAGTTGGACCAAGTGTACACAGCATTTCCAAAGGACTCAAGAATTTTGCTGTAATATTTAATATTTAACTAAACATGTCACTGGAAACTCACTAGAAGCCTGAATAGTAAATACACGAGTAACCCAAGAATCATTTCACTCACCACTTCCAAGAAAGGAAAAAAATAATTTGGACAAAATCCCACAATAAAATCTTATTAAAAAATCCTGATGCTACTCTGTGTAGGCATATTCTTTGTTTTTATTTAGAAAAAAATTTACACCAAATACATCAAAATTCTTTTCCTAATGCCAAAAACCTCCTACTGAAACTATGGAATCCTTGTTTGGTGAGGTACTACACGAAAATCCAAGATTATGGTTAAAAAAGTTAAAAATTAATGTTTCTTATGCACTCTTTAAGCTAATGCCGGGTAACAAAAAACTAATGAAGTGCAGCAGAGGTAATACCAAAGCAGGCATGGACTGCTGGAATATAAGACTACTCCTGATCAGGAACAAAATTTCAACTGCATTTCTCCTACTCAGGGATTTCATCTCTAATCATTAACGAAGAAAAATTTCTATACAATATTTTATATTGACGTCTCCTCAGTTAAGCAAGTATAGTAATATGGGACTGGTCAGACAAGCCCTAATATAATTCACTGAGCAGTTTTTAAAAAAACGTGAATTACTCCATAGAAAAAGATATGTGTCCCAAAGGCGACACAAAATACGCATCAGACTCTCTGAACACATCCTGACTTGTGCCAGGAAATAATTCACAATTATCCCGAAAAACACAAGCAGGTATTGTGTATATTATTGATCAAATTTATAATCTAAACACTTCCAAAAAGAGGGATAGAAAAAGACTAACAAGATTGGCAAGGATTAATCCAATCATTAAATCTCAAATGTGCAAAGAACAACTGCAAAAAAGACCACTGAAAACTACATACTCAAAGAATAACCAACAACTATTTTTAAAGCGCTACTTTCAGACTCATTACCAAGTGACCCATCTTAAGGGAATGACTTTCTATTAAGATCTTTAGCCTTTGACCCACTTATATAAATATCTTTATTTACATTTCCAGGATCACATTCTGTATTCACTCAGAGTTTCACTGTATCAAACGTATCATTTAATGTAAAGTAAAATTGTATAGATAGTATTTTCTGAAAGAGGCAAAAAAATTACATCTTCACCATAAGTACTAAGATCTGCATACATACAGAAAACTTTGGAAGAGAAAACCACTTTCCTCAAAAAAATAAATCCATACTGTGTTTCCATGTAAAAGACAGCTCATCTGTTCTGCAGTAGGATTTCTTAAGACATTTTCCATGTGTAAACAGAACTTCTAAAAGGATTCCTCTCCTTCACAACAGAAGTATGAAAAACTACATTGTACCTATGAATAAAATTCCTTCATTTCTCCTATGAATAAACAAAGAGCTATAAGAAAGCTAGAAATGTGTAATCCCTATGTCTAGATCAGACACGTTTCCTTGGAAACAATGCAAAAACAGCAGAGAATGTGTAGGCATCCTCTGAACAGTATTTAATGTGACAGCACTGTTCCTTGTATCTACGGAAGTCTATAAAGGAATGTGAAAAAAGAAATTATTGTTCTATAATAAGACTTCAGGAAGAGCCAGCAATAGTGGCCTAAAGACTACTTATTAATTCACACTCTTAGCTTCTTGTGAGACTTTCTAAGTATCGGGTTTTAGCTCTGTTGGATATGAGGTTGTTTTTGAAAACGGAGCAGTGTACAAAAAGCTTGAATTTATTACAATTACTTGTTTATTAGGGCTTGCTTTCATACAGGGCATCATTGCTGTTGCATTTCAAATACGATTTATATGTGATGGTGTCAAACCTATTTTTAAAAGCCCTCCACAGCACCAGTGGAGTATACATGAGTATTCTAATATACAAAAATTCCAGTTGGTTTAATAAGCAAGAAGTCTATCAGTTTGTTAAATATGTTCATTTAAGTCCCTCTGACAAAAATTTGTTCTGAAGAAAAAATCACCTAGTTATAGAACGAACCAGAAGCTGTAACGTTATGAAGACATTCTGATACCTACCACCTCCTCATCCCCACAACAATTCTGCTCTCAATCACCTCATTGGAATTACTATGGTGTAATTACACTGGGGAAGATGATATCAGAATCTGGCCGTGTTACTTAGCATTTAACACTTCAGTTACTCTAGTCAAAATGAGAACTCAGCTGTCTCTATGCCAGGTTTTATGAATAACACAGGGAGTTCAGTCATTCAGGGCATGAAAATGACTTGAGTAGCTATCGGACATTGACAAACCTGTTTCATTTGGAAATGCTTTTCAAAACCACCGGGTGTTTTTCTTTCTTAGCTGAACACACAAATCCAGGGCTCAAAACAAAACACCACCAGGAAGGACTAATTCAAACACTGAAATAAGACCATGTCCATTGACTGCAGTGCGCTCAGGCCAGCAGGGAAAGCAGTGTTTCTCCAGGGCTGCCGAGGAGCAGCAGCTGCCATAGTCTTAATATCAGACAGAAAATCACAGTTAATAAGCAGGTAAGTCCAGCCTTCCAGTAAATAAATAGGAGATTTTCCATTTAATAAGGTGGGAAGTTGGTTCAGCCCAGGTGGGGCCACTTTTACTATTGCTCCAACAGCCCACCACAAATGAATTCAGATGAGTCTAGTTGCACAATACCAATAAACGGCGGACACAGAACAACACAACCAAATGCATCCAAGTTGAAATGTACTTGAAAATTAAATCGTACTTTTCTCACTGTGACGTTTAGGCAAATTTGGAACTCTTCGTAAATGCACGATGGTGATACCAAGAATTAAGCAGTTGTTAAGAAAGCTGAACAGCTTGCATGGGCAGGGAAGTCCTACTCATATAAGTACACATGGGCATGTTATCAGTCACTGCATAAAGCAGCAGAATACAGTGAATGCAAAACAGCATCTCTCCTTTACTATAAACTTTGATTTGAAATATGTCCTATGAATAAACAATAGATTTCAGTAGCATATACTTTTCATTCGAGGAAAAACAAATGGTGATTTCAGCACATAACAGACAAAGTCTCCTCACGCTCAGCAGAAGCCTCTCTAACACATGTAATTTTTGAAAAGTACACCAAAAAATCTCACGTAGCACATGTGCGTATACTACAAAGAACAGTGTCCAGATAGATATTTGCCAGTGGGCATAAACTAAATAACTTAAAAGAGAACAATGTGGGTACAGGTGCAGACAGATACAAGCCTTCATGCTGCATGCTTTTAAGCTGGCTCTATTGCAAGTGGGATGCTGCCTGGAAATGGTGTTGTGAGGAAGGCTGCTCCTGTCCTTCCACACCATCATCTGGTCTGGTCATAGCACCATCCCGACACCCACAGCCTCTGGGACAGAGCCAGCGTCTTTCCTCCCAGCATGCTGCCAGCGCATTTCCACTCTCCCACGCAGGCGCTCCCCTCAGAAGTTAGCAAAATGAAGGCTGAAAGGGGACATGGTTATTCTCTATAACTGAACGGAGAAATAAAAGTATCAAGGGATAAGTGTCAGGAAGAAAAAAGACCTATTCAAGCTAAAGACAATGCTGGCAATAATAAACACGGGTATAAACTGGACAAGCAGCAATTCAGCCTAGATATTAGAATCAGACTTAAAGAGACCCATGAAGATCTGGGACAGCGCTCCAGAAGGAACTGTGAAGACAACAGGATTAAATGAATTTTAAGACAAGGCCTAAAATGGACCTGCAAAGACTCTATTCTGCTTTCTTTGTTAAGGTTTATGACTATGACTCATTACCACTCCGCATTTCATTCAAATTTCACATGCCCTCTTACACTGCTAAGACAGAAATATGCATGTCAGAGAATTACATGTTGAAACACAAAGGTTTGTAACCTCTTTCCATAAAATTCCACATCTACAAAGCGCAAGTTCCTGCAATTTCATTCTGTTCAAAGCTGGAGGGGACAAGAAACCAGACAGAGCTGGTGTGAGTCCCAGGGTCCAATAAGCGCTTTGAAACTTATTCACTGAGTAAAGACTTTTAAATGTCTCCAGAAAATGCAGGTGTGCAAATTACTCCTGATACAGACAGGACTTATGTTTCCAGCATCCCCTCAACCACTGTTAAACAACACCCCCACAAGCATTTTTCAGCTCATAAAAGCTTTATGAGCTGAAAAGTTCCTTCAGGTTTGTTTCTTTTTTTTTTTTTCAGCTGCTAATCCATTACCTTCCAGCAACAGCATCAGCCCCAAGCACTACAATGCATAGGAGCTACGAATAAAAGGGCACAAGGTGGCAAGTTTTGCATCTTTGCAGTGAAAGACAAAGTCCTCTGTCCTATCTGATGCAACGGAAAGCCGCTAATGTGAAAACACATCGCAGTGCAGGGCTGTTTTGCTTTCTCACTTTCACGAGACGGTCACAATCCCAAGGGAATAGCCTGTTGTTCCACTCAAGTGAATGAAGTCCCAAGATCCTTCCACTATAAAACATGTGCGTGGTCCTTTTTGTAGCTTAAAAAGGGATGTTTCCCCATGCACAAATATATTTTCCTCATTAATTGGACCACCTGCCCTAGGTCTGCCCATGTGCCATAGGCTGTCAGAAAAACCAAGCCGTATATCCCTCATTAATTTGTGCACCTGCCTCATACTTGCTTACATGGAAGTATATGGATTGTCTGTACAATACATTTTCTCAATGAAAACTGTTGTATTCTTATACAAATAAGCAGCTTAATCTATTCAGTGGTGTGGTCTTTCTTATCAGCATTAGAGTGCATTTTCCAGAATTTAAGCTAATGAGCTTGACCTTCCACTAGGCCCACAAATTACTTCTGTTTCCATGGGTAATTTTTTTTATCTAAAAGTAACTGAAACTTTCTTTATGAAAGTCTTAATTGACTGCAAGCATGCATTTTAAAAGCTACGAGTATAACTATTTACCTCTTGGGTGGCATAAGAAAAGAAGTTCTCCAGGAGAACCTTTTTCTTGTCTAATATATTTAAGGGCTTATTGTATTAAAAAATTGAAAATATTTATATAAACTTTCAGTTATATATGGTACTACTTTATATATTAAGGGGTGTGTGTGTGTTTAAGACAGCCTAAAATCCTTGCCAGCATATTTAATTGAGTTTAACCCAGTCAACATTCAATGTCTTTCAAGTGCAGCTTGAGTCTACAGTAATAATGAAGAATAATATCCCCCACATTCCATACATCCATAACACATTCCATAGATCGACTGCACATTCCAGCCCAAGACTTCAAAGCGCTTCAGCAAAGTTGGTGCCAGTTTAGCAAAGGTTTGAGACCGAGAACAAAGGTGCAAGAAATCTTTCACGCTTCTCCCTCTACCAGTGCATGGCCATAGGTGAACCCACCCAACCCAGAGCAGGGATGAGCTGCCCTCACCACGCTTCTCTGGGAGGTAGGACACCCACCGATCACAAAAGGACCCCTGTGCTGCAAGGGATACGCTTTTTTCTGCTTGCTGGGAACTGCTAAAAGTGCCTACATCTCTCAAAACTCCATTCATTTGGCATGACCCTTCTCTTCCATATAGGGTATGAACTATCGCTTATAACTAACAAAGCCTAATAGAACCTCCATGGAGCACTTAAATGTTATTATGCCTAGGCTACAGATGGTAAATGGTGCTGCAGAGAATAATATTCAGCTGTGTTAGTACAATAGTGAGGTTTTTTTACTGTAATTAAGTGATACAGCTGATAGGAAACAAAACATGGTACCGTATTTCCACTGAGCCCTGCTTCGTTATTAAACTGTTGCTTCTGGCAAAAGCCGAATAACAAGGAGGTGAAGAAAGATGAAAAAACAAAATAATCTCATAAATATTTCCAACACTTATGCACACACAAGAGGGAAAATATTATATTCATTTATATACAATACTGTTTAAACAGCAAAACTCTCATTATTATTTCTATTTGAAACAGCTATTATTTGGAGGGCTTTGGTAAGAAAGTTGTCATTTCTTAGGAGGCACTTTTGGACTCTTGACTTGAAAATCATGAAGGCCTTTGCTTATAACCCTCACTGATTATTTTACTTACGAATGCTAAGCTATATTACCTTGAAAACATGCTAAAGCAAAGGAGGAAAAACCTTTATCAGAGATGTGTAATGATGAAAAGTGTATTTCTTGTTCCCATTTAGATGAGAACAAAAAGCCAAAGGTACAGTTTATGTAGTTTCTACATGACTGCGGATCAATTTTCAAACAAAGAGTGATACAATAATAAGTTGAACTATGTCCTAGTGAAAGGCATATGTTAGTAATATTTGCCAAATTCGTTCCTATTCAGCACCTCCTATGTACATTTTTTCAGCACAAAGAAAAGTTTATGGACTGAGGAACAATGAAGTGAAACTGGACTTGACAGGATTTTTCAGATGAAATCTTTCATTTCTGGAGAAAGAAAAGACAAGACTAATCCAAATCCTCAAACAGAATAAATCTTTGGCAGCTCTAACTTAACTTGTGGTAAGTAGATATAGGGTGCCTTTTCTCTGTGGATAGCTAAATGGAGGAATTTCCCCTGTCAGATTCTGAAAACAGGAAAATAAACTCCTTTTTGACCTTGCACTAGATACATGACAAATCCCTTCATGTTTAAAGAGAATACAGATATTGCCACATAGAGAATTTCATAATATTACAAGAAAAAGAACTTTCTTTCTATGCTGACAGACTAAATCATTCCTAAAGGCAGAATTTTACAGATGTGTAGCTTTAGTTCTACTTATAAACACCCCTACACATATGCACATATATACCTGGAAAATGCAAGCACAACTTTGGAAAGTTTGTGAAGATGCAGGAGGCAAATCCTGAAGAAAGTCTGTCCTAAGGACTTGATCACCCAAGTGAAAACAAGAGTAGCTACAAAGAGTGGCAATGCATTGATACACTGTGCTTTAGATAATCCATCTTGAACTAATTCCTAATTTAATGAATCACGGTATCCACACCATTCTGAAAAAGTATAAAATAAGATTGTCCTTGATGTATATGCAGAGATATCCTGAATCATACACCTTGTGCACTGCCTGAAGAAAACACCCCGTTTCTACATCCTCCCAAACCATCCTACTTCCTTCTGTCCACGTGGAACATAGAGCTGCCCAGCTCAACCCGCTCTACCATATGCAATAAACTGTAGTATAATTCAACAATGTAACACGAAGAACTAGTTCACTACTACACAGTCTAAATGTTAGTTATTAAGCCTCATTAATCACATTTCCACAGGTACAAAATTATTTAATATGTAGCTTAACTCTAGTCTTCAGAAATTACCCTTCTGTTCTGACTTACCAGACTTGTCTCATTTAATTGAGACTTCCAAGACACGGGCAACACCTAAAGCTTCAGACAAAATAATGATAATATACCACAGAAATAAAAGTACTGTTTAAATGTTAAAATAACAGAACTATTATTTTCTGAAATAGAAGGTTAAGCTACCACTGATATGACTTGTGCAGTTTTACATCTTGTAAATATAAAGTAGGATAATAAGCATAAAGGGAATAAAGACACAAAATCCACTGTACGAAAAGTGCAATAACAATACACATGTCTCAAGGAAACTGCTTCTAACTTTTCATTTTTCAGTGGAACTCTACCAAGCACAAACCTGACAAAACCAAAAAAAAGGCTTCCATAACTTATGAATTCTGTTGGATAAGTTCTTCAAAGATATGGAGAACCAATGACAAAACAGTGTCTTATACAACCATTCAACAGCATCGCATACAGTTAATATGACATAAAATGAATTTTTACTGTGTTCCTTCAAAAAATAAAATAATTATAAAATAACTACAAAATAATTAAACGGAATGCAACATCAAACCTAATAGATATTTTGAGCTGTATCTTTTTTGTCAGTTCTTTCATTTTAAAAAATAAGGTTTTACCAAGACATCTTAAATAATAGCCAGTTGAGAGGCTTCTTTAATGTAAAATTGTATAGCCTTCAGCTATTGCATTATGGAGACATATTCATCATAAAACTCAACAGTTCATTGCTACTTCAGGAGTTTCTGTTCTGGATACCCATGGAGTTGAAGCTACATACACATGTACAGTGCCATCAGCTAAAAAATATAACAAAACTAAAAATTAAGTCAATTTGCAAGACAGATTCTGTAAAACAGATTAAAAAAATATTATACTATGCTGGGAAAACGTGCAAAAACCCTTCCCCCAAATCACAGAGGTGCGCTTGTGAATGCAGTACAGTGCCTTAAACTTTTTTAGCTGACTACACCGTACATGGCATTGTTAATTGCTACAGACTAATGGTATGTTAAAATAATCTAGTGCTTCGTTTAGGACTAGTAATGCATGGAATGGAAGCTGTGAAATTAAAACGCTTGTTTCACAGATAGCTGAAGTTAAATCAGTGACTCGACAACATTAAATAAGAAAACTGGACTATAGCCATCATGACTTTTAACAGTAAATACAACCATTTTGTATTCATTCTTACATAGAAATTAATCTTACCCCAAACCATATATATAACATATTTCTGAAGTTAATGGATAGAAAAATAGACCTACCAATATTTAGAAAGTTGCTGTCTAGATAAAACTTGTACTTTGCTTCGTTCAGTGATCCAAGAAACACCTCCAGTATATTCTAAAGTACACCAGTTTATGATAAACTGTCCATTCTGATGGACTGCAGGTCTAAAAGGCAAAATCTTACCTGTATCATTGCCTGTGATTTGAATAACATACAATCTTATGTCATTTCCACTATCAGGGTGTGAAGTAGAAGGAGACACCTCTTGAGGTTGTAAAGCCTCTGTGGCCTCCTTCACTTTGGGTGGTGCAGTTGGTCGTGCAACTGCAGTAGCAGTTGATGCTGTGAAATATTCCTTATCGATTTCTGGTTCTAACATCTTTCCTGTTAGATCATCCTCAGCCGTGGCTTTACTGGGAGAAATAGATTCATCGATTATGATGATGTCATTGCTTGTTACCTCCTCTTCTTCCTCAGGAATGATACGTGGTGACTTTTGAGTAACAAAAGGCTTGGATGCTGATGTAGGCTGTATTTTGTGTACAGCACTAACAGGATGTGTTGTTACATCGCTGAGAGTTGTTGCATTAGTTGAAAACATAGATGTTTTGATTTCTTCAGGTTCTTCTGATACTCCTGAACCTTCCAGAGTCTGGTTTGGAGAAGCTCCCAAAGTCAGATGAGTAATGCTTTCCACAGTAGAATGACCTGTTGGCATCGTATGGGGGGGCAACACAGATTCCCAGCTCACGACATCACTGTCTTCTTTCCTGGTGGGCGTTCCTCTGCTTTCATATGTTTTTGCTTGGGTACCCACAGTTATAGGCATCACTTCAGTGACCTTCTCTTCTTGATCAGTAGCAATTTCAGCTTTTGGAGTCACTGTGAGATGCAAGGTCCTGGTGCTAGTTTCATCAGGTCCCAGAACTCCTCCATAATCTGTGAGCTTCACTGCAGGCACTGATACTTCTGTTGCTGGATATGTCTCATCATAAGCTGAACCTGTCTCATCCTGTCTTTCCTGAATAGCTGTTTGAGATGATTCAAATCCTGGTGCCGTCTTCTGTTCATGTATTTGGGCAGATGTCACAGATAAGGTAGACTCTGTGGCACTATCTGGTTCCTTATCTTGATCTTTTGTGGAGAGTTCCCCTGGGAAAACCTCACTATCTTTTGCAGTGGTTTCTGTTGCTTCTGTATGAAAGATGCCATCAAAAGGAGTCTGATCAGTAACTGGCATATCTCTGGTGACCTCACTCTCTACAGTAACTGGAACTAGGGAAGCATCATATTCTTTCTGTGGAACTGCAGTATCTACCTTTGTTACATCTGTAAATATAACAGATTCCTTTGTCCCTCCAAAGCCAGCTGATGGTGTTCCTTTTCTGTCTTGAAGTGTTGCCAACGATTCCTCCTCAGTTGGTATCTCAATGCTTGTACGGCTTTCTTCTGTCACTGTGTATTTTGAGACCTCCATTTCAGTAGAGACTTCTTCAGCAGGCGCTATTACCGACGTCTCAGTAGCCTCTCTTTGTTCAACTTCTGGGGTAGGAATGGACGTTTTCAAAACATAACCTGATGTTTCATCTGCTTCATGTTCAGTTACCTCCACGGCTGTGGGCATAGCAGTTGGTAATACAGTAAAACGTGAGGAGCTAAAAGACTTTATTGTTGCACTACTTTCATCCACTGATATTTTGGAGACTGTGATCATTTCCATATCCAAAGAGCTGCTTGTCTGGGAGACACCTGTAGTATCTTCACTCTGATCAAAATCAGCTGATACAGCTTCTTCATCACTTTTCGTTTCCTCTGGCTCCATGCTTGTCTCAGTTTCATCTGTAACCGCTGAAATTGGATCTCCTGGATGCTGTGTATTTTCTGTAATTTGCCCTGGAGACGATGTAGGCTCCATTCCAGAGATACCATCTTCTGTATCTAACTCATGTATTGTCTTAGTATGAGATGACTCTTCTGTCACATACCCCTGATGTTTATCTGTCAGCAGCCCCGTGCCAGAAGCTGGAGGAGCCTGTGTGAACTTCTCACTTGCAGAACATCCTTCAGATTCTCCTGCAACACACATAGGAACGACGGTTGTGGCATGTGGGATCTTAACATCCATTGTTCTCGTTTCTGGCTCCTTTGTTTTTTCCTGCTCCTCTAAAATGACTGATCCTTCTGTTTGCTGAGATGAGTGGATAACAGGTGTGGTGCCTTCTCCAAAGTTTTTCGGGGAAAGAGTACTTCCTGAGAAAGCGATGGCCTCAGATCCTATTTGGTTAACAGTTGATACAGAAAAGGATACAGGTATTCCAGATGACACTGTAGGCTGCACATCTCTCAGGTCCTCTCTGCTTCCTTCAGCTGATGCCTCATTATCAAACACTGTCGCAGAACTAAACTTAACAAACGGAGTTGACTCATCTGCTGTGGAAAATTGTCCAGCGGTTACTGCATGCTCATCTATGAGTGTCTCTGATGCAGCAGGCACATCTGATTCTGGGACACTACCAGTAGCCATGCCAGAAACTCTATCAGGCATAACGGTGTACATGCTCTCTCTGCCCTCCCCCTCTGTAGTAAGATCATACTGATCAGTGAACAAAGCTTTAGGGATTACAACAGTTGTAAGTTTCTTGTCAGATTTTGCCTCCATTGACTTTTTTGTGGGTTCTTTTGTTGAGTGGGCACCAAGATACATATTCTCTTTTCTTAGTGAAACTGAAGTCCCTGTCCTGGGAAACTCTCTCCGAGAAGTTGGTAACAAGCTATCTGTAGCTGTCATCATAGGACCCACTTCTATTTGTTCAGTCTGATTATCAGCATCATGTTTTTCTGTATCATCTCCTGTTTCAGTATCTTCCCATGAACCAGTGGAACTCTTAGCTACAGCTGTGCTATCCTGAAAAATTACAGAGGTCAAGAAAGCGTCCTCAATGCTTTCAGACCTACCTTGTTCCTCGGGCAATTCTGCTTCAGAGTAAGTGTGCTCCAGTTCCAAAGCTGCAGATGTGCTCTCTGTTAACCTTGGTGAAACATCATATTCAGTCCTTCCCAGTGTATCGTAAGTGCTTATTTCGCCATCTGTGACAGTCTGAGGTAGAAGGGTGGTTAACTTAATGTTTTCCATAAGCACCTCCATTTCCCTTTTTTCCTCAGCCACGTCAGTAGTCATTTCTGTATCTTCTTCTGTCTCTATGGTTGTTTCCTCCAAAGCAGGGATTTCTGTTTTGGTGACAGCCACTTCAGTAATCGAAGTCTCAAAAACAGGAGGTTTAAGAGTAACCTTAGCAGATGAGGATTTCACACTGTCAGTTTTCAGAGACGTGATCAGCTTAACAGTGGTAGGCTCTGATACGATTTTTTTACCTTAAAAAAGAAAAAAAAGAAGTGAATGAATCATTCAGTCAGAACACAAACAAATGTTATTTTAATTCAGTTTGAATGTTCACAACAAAAACTAAATTCTACACTGAGAATAAGTATAAAGGTCAAAGGCTTTACATAGTTGTTTAGCATACAACAAAGCTTTGAATGACATAAAATAACATATTATGAAGCTGCAGAACATCTAACTTAAAGTCAGATGGAATGAGAAGAGTAGAAGTATTCTTCGTATTCATTGTTTATATAATTACCCCTAGAAGTCCTGATATTACATGAGTACCCATCAGACAGCTAAGTACTGACGAGGGAATATAAAAGTTTATTTCATGATGTCATGAATGAGTGGTACCACAAACCTGTGGGTTTTCTTCAAAGCTTACTGTAGCATGCAACTCATGTATAAAGGGAGTGAAATACCACTTTGGTTTATTTTCAGCACATAATTACAAACTGCGAAAAGGAGCCCTCACAGGATTGAGAGCACGCTTAAGCAACAGGAACAAACATGCCATCAGAAAGTACTGTTTTACAACGCCGCAAGAGATGCTGCCCTGCATTTAAATTATATGGAGAGAAATTTATTATGGGGAAAGGTGAGAACAGTAAACTATAAGATCATAAACTTAATACTATAATGATGTTGATCTTTGGAAAACACTTCAAAGATATACATATGAAACTCCTTCTCACACAAAAGTGCTTCTATGGGAGTGTAGAACATGAAAAGGCAGTGTTGAACCCTCTAAATGATGGGAAGAGTAAGGGGGTACCTATCCTAGATTCACAAGAAACACAAAGAAAGGTCTTTCCAGTGAACCACATTGTGATGTTTTAAAGAATCTTGCTGCCTTATCCCTTCTCCACTCCTTCTGCCACAGATTTCAATCCACTCTGAGGAAGAAATATGTGCTGGCAACCAGGACACTGCAAAGTCTTATATCAGATTTTAAACTCCTGAAAAAGGCGAGTTTGTGCTGAGAAAACAGGATTTACTTGGGAAAAGCCCTAGGTGGAAATACCTTCCCCGGTTCTTCCAGGTTGGTAATCTTCAGAAGGGCAATGGGAGCAGACAGGTGGAAAATGTGAATGTCTTACATCAGTGCTGTTAATTGCTAAGAAACTGAGAGTCAAAAGCCTTATATGGATGTGAGTTAAGAGCAAAATATGTTCCTTTAAATCACACTAAGCATACGAAGAATGCATTAAATGGGCTGCGTATATGAGGACTAACTGCTTACCAGACACAACTGCACCTATAACTTCTTGCAAAAGAAAAGATTGCTCAAATTCTAATAGAGCAAATAAGTCTTTTCCCCTAACATGCAGAAATTAAAACAGTTACAGTGATTTAGAAGAAAATACTGAAGACAAAGTTTCATTATTATAGCTGTGAGTTCATAAAAGAGATCAGGAAATTTTACTGAATGTAGGGTATGAATACCAGTTATCAGGGGCAAAAGTGAGTTCTGAGGTAGGATTTTTACTTCCTGGCACATGGGGATGAAGATGTTCTAGATGATGGTGCAGCCTCTGAGTGACTCAGGACTTGCAGGAGCTAATAGTATGAGCAAAGAAGAGGAAGAAAAATGAAATATTTAGAAAGACTCAATTCAGTCACGTATTTGTGCAATGACAGTTTATACTCAAGCATACACAGTATGTAGGCACAAATCAGTTCTTTTCACACACCCATGTCTAATTAGGTACCCCTTTGATATTTGTAAATATGAATTCCACATGTGTAAGTGAGGGTCACACAAATATTTGTTTAGTTTCACACACCAAGCTTTGAAAATGTCACCTTTGCAAGAGACCTATTTGATTTACACTGAAGTAGACAGTCTTGCCAGATGATGGCTGCTTAGGATTTCTAGAAGAACGGGTAGATTTACAGAGTAGGGAAATGAGGAAAAAGAGATGATGTTTCAGAGAAGTGAAAGTGAAAAGGAATTTGTGAGGATAAGAAAATATGATGTTGTAATGCATAGAAGCAGTGGTGTTCTTTGCCTGCAGAAAGAGGAATGGATTCTTTTCCCTACCATATGTTAAATCTTTTTATGGTTTTACAAAGAAGACTTAGCTACTTATATACTCTTTTTTGTAGGTTAAAACATTCACTTGAGCAAGAAAGAATAAAGTTCTTGAAATCCCACTAAGCAAAGCACAGCCTTAACACTAGTGATTTTGGTGTTTTGGGGTTCTACAACCTAAAGTGGATCTTTATTGCTCTTTTAATGCCTATATGATTCAAGTGTGAGATGGTGTTCACACAACCAAGAATCAAAAAATTCTTACAGATTTTTTTTTCCACTCTACTTGCATAAAGAAGGTTTGAAGGACCGAATTTTACTTCACAACTAGGGAGTGAGGAGTGCACTCAAGCAAGTTAGCATTGTCCTCCTGAGTGGGAGTTGGTAATTGTTTAGTTTCTACCAAAGAATCCACCAATTTGACTTAACAGTTCCTTTTTTATGGCAAAATGGAAAGAAGACAACATGGTCTGATATTCTCACTCCTAACCATAGGATGAATTTCCTTAATGCAGACTGAATTTCTTTTGCAGCCAACATCAAGTACTCATTCAGACCCCAATTAGCATACTTTATGTGACTATCAAGATCAGAAAGAATATGAAAACGTAATACTATCTAACAAAGCTAGACAAAAATGAGGACACATGAGAACAGATTTTAAAATATGTGGAAAAAAAAGGTAACTATTTCATCACTGCTGGGAAATTGTGTGCACTTACTCACTACCATTTATGTAGCTTCCCCATTTCCAAGAAATGTTTGGAAGTCCCAAAAGTTCACATATTTATGCCTGAGATGCAGTTATTTGTTTTTCATGACTCATTATCTGCTAAGTACTTGATAAAATAGGTACACATTTACGAAGTAAACCTGAAAAAATACCAAGCGTGTTTGATTCATTTATATTAATAAGTGAATCAGTAAGTATTAAATTCATATACTTGTATAAGAAAAACACTGATTTTTTAAGAGTTTGTCAATAAACAGACAAATTTTCTCCTCCTTGGAAACTGACACGGGGTTACCAGTGTGCAAAGAGCAGTTCTGGTTACAATCAACTACAGGGCCTCTAAAACTGCTTTGGCATAAATATGGCATATAGGATGTTTCATAGAGATCATTCAGGTTTGCAAACTTATTTGAGTGGATCAAAAAAAGATACTTCTTCAAGGAGAAATCAATCTTTTCTTTTTTCCTGTGGGAAAAGAAAAAACCAAAGAGAAGGTTGCATTTTTAATGGCTGAACATCGGTTTGAACTGTTGTCCACTCCACCCAGATGTTTTGCATTACTGTACTCCTTGCATCATGCATGCAATATGCTATCTCCTTTGTCCTTCTTCTGATTCAAGATATGAGGCAGATTTTCCTAATAAAATTCATGAAGATATTTGCAGCAAGAAAGAAAATTATCTCACCAACAGCCGCTCATATCTAGTTGGTTTTTTAGTCGATTCCTTTTATATTGAACAACATATATGAAGTTGATTTTGGATGGAGTATATGGCTTTGCAGAGATACTAGATTTTTTCACTCTCTGTTTATTTTATGCTTTCACTGTACAGCATTTTCTTCTTCTCTCCTACTACTGTTTAAATAAGAATTCAACATGATGGAGTAACTTCAAAACTTAATGCTTTTTCAAGGAAATCACACTACACAAGTTTTAATTTTGTGATTACCGAATAAGGATTTTAATATATTCTGTGCTGTTTAATAATAATTTCAAGATATCTGAGTGTACTTTCTGGAGGAGAAAATGCTTATTTTAAACATTTTATATTTATTAAACATAATATATATATTATAATTTTTATATATGTATTTTCAGCATAACCAGTCCCACAAAATTTTCAACGATGTGTCTAATCTGAACCACTTGAGCAGTTTCTCTGCACTCAGAAATATTGTTTGTGTGTTTACATTTAGGTATGTACTTAAGAACCTGGAAGAGCATAGACCCTACAGATAGAAAAAGGAATTGTTTTGAGTCATTGCCAACAGCGAAAACAACAAAAAAATTGTTTTAGCTTAGAACACAAGCTGGAAATAGTGAATTCTTTCTGTGAATAGCAGCCAAAATAAATTATTCCAAAATATTAGTAATGTTGAGACAATCAAAATTAATGGTTTAACATCATCCGACCCATTTAGAGCACGATGCCCATGCAGAGAGGGTGCTTTGCTAAATTTTTACATATTTTTCTGTGTTAACTTCTGTTTGCTACTCTGCTAAGTTTTTTCTCTGCATCTGTCCCTTCCCTGCTACCAACTCTGGCAGAGAGGACAGTCTTGAATGTTCCCCTGACTCCAAGAGTTATGCCAGCTGGAGTTTAAAGTACTGGCAGAACCTCCCAAATTGGACAAGTCTAAGAGTAAGAACAGATCAAAAAAAAAAAAAAAAATTGGTGCTATGGACTGAGCCAGAAACCTCTCATTATTACACTGACTCAGTACCCGCTCATTCAGGAAGCAGAAAGGTGGACAAGGGATGTGGAGTTTTTTTCATTACTTATGAGACATGTGGTAGCATAAGGAGGATTCAAAATATGATCCTGCAGTTGTAAGAGTCTCTCTAAAACTCCAGGTGTATGCTCCCACTTACCTACACTGTGATTTGACAACAAAACACTAGCCAAAAGCAACGAGAAAAATAATTTACAAGCCTAAATGCAGTACTCATTCACACTTACAAAATATGTGCAATATCAGAGAAAATGAATGAGATTCTTAAAAAAAAAAAAAAAAAAAAAGAAATTTAAAAGCCATTGGTCTATCTTATTTGTAAGGAAAAATTTAAAAATATAATGAAAGGTCATGCATCCTCTTCACACCATTGCCCAGGGTTCTTCTGTTCCAGCTAACAAAACACTAGAGGCGGCAGCTCTATTAGTTCTGTGAACACAAATACTCTTAGGTAAAACCACTTGCTATTTCATAACTTCTGAATTCAGATGGCTAACGGGGGAAGCATATGTTATCTCCTGGTTTCCCCACATGCAAGTGTAGTTCTGTGGACAAATTATAACCTGTCAATCTATCCACAAAAGAATAATAACAAAATGCATTTCTCTTTCCACATTATTTATAATAAAACTGCGAAGGAGGACAAAAAATTAGTAAGCCTTTTTAGTCAGCTCTTCCTAATGAAATCAGTATCCCAGCACCAAATAAAAGCAACAATCTTTGCTTCCTTACTGCAAAAAACAGTTGAAGAACAGAGAGAGCCAAGATTGTCAGTCAGGTCAGGAACCGACAGCAAAAATCTTGCTGCTTTGCTCTCTTCAGCTAGTGACAAAGGAGACAAATTACCCATATGTCCCATGAGTGGTACTCAGTTCCCACAGCAGTGAATAAAAGTAATAAAAAGAAAACCAATTTATTTTTCCTGTACCTGAACACCTAAGGAGATGCATCTTTTACTTCTTCACCTTGTTGCTCCTAATCCCATCCTTGTTACCTGACCCATTCAGTGATTTGAGGGAATTAAAGGAAAATGCCTTCAGCTGTGTCCTCTTTTCTTTCCTTTCCTCTTTCCCTCTGTCCACCATGTTTGCACTTAGGGACTGTTCTAACGGAACTCAGTTTTTAATGACTCAGGTAAATGCAAGTTCACTGCCTCTGGCAAAAGAACTGTCTCCTCCTGAAGCTCCACCTTCTGAGGCTCCAAACAGTTGCTCCACATACATCAGCTGGATTGATAAATCAGCTTCTCTCTGTTCATATTTTACACAGCGTTTAAAAGGTTAAGCTGCACCCCACCACCACCTCCCCCTTCTCAGGGTGAGCTATTAGTGAGGTCTGTGGCACAGGATTGTTTGAAGTGGATTGAAATCTTTTTGCCATTTTCAGCATGGTCTGACCGACTTTTTGAAATTCCTTCAACGTGCAACTGAAGTAGAGTGGGGTAAGAAACATGCTGCGAGACGTTCGCCTGCACAGCCTCTGTGATGTTTGCCTGTTGCTATAAACCCAGCAGACAGCTTCAGGGATTTATTCCTCCTACACCTGGTCCAAGTTATTACTGGAGATCTCTGCAGCTATGCAGGTCTTGCTAAACTGCATATCTGAGAGAAGCACAGAGATCTACCTTCTTAGCAAAATAATAAAAGCTAGAAAATTGTTATCTGGTGGTAGCTGCCTCGCTAAGGCAGCTTAAGCCCTTCACATAGCTTCACCTTCACAGAGGTGAAAGGAAGCATGAGCAGAGCCAACAGCCTTGCACACACTGTGGTCAGTGCCATGACCTTGAGATGCTTGCCTGCTCAAAGGCATTTTACCCATTCTGATACCAGACTGTGAAACGGTGGAGGACACTGGCTTTATTATGTTCAGCACTCTATTGTGTTTCATTTTCCTCAGATCAACAGTTCTATTTCCTGGGTGTCACCACGCCCGACGTCTTCAGTATTCTGTGGTCATTCCCAAGCTCATCAAAAATCCACAGATCTCCTGTAATACAGTCCCTGACATCAGGCTGGAAATAATTCCCTCATCCAGGAAATAGCTGGGACATGTAGCTACCAACGGTTGCTGTGGAGAAGGACAGAACTGCCTAGTTATTCAAAGTTTTCCAAACGAAGTCACATGCAGCAAAAGGGAAGACAACACTTCTTCTGCCAGCTTTAGAGTTATGCCTAAAAATCTTCTCCTTTCTGCTGCTGGACAAGCGGAGGACAGCTGATGTTTTCTGAGCCTTAGCCTGCAATCATGGTGTCTCGCACTGTAGGACCTCCCAAAGAGGGGCTTTTTTTTCTTTCTCTGTTGAGAAGTCCTCCATAGAAGAACACTGCTTGCAAGTTGCCTTGCATTAGCAAACACCCCTGTCCTAGGGAAACACTCTTACTTGAAATGAGAAGAAAGAGACAGTTTGTGTTGGAGAGGTTTTGGGGTGGGGAGGGGAGAGGTTTGCAGAGTGACAATTATTCTCCACTTTCATCTTACAAAGGTATGTCCTGCTACATTCTGAAGGTTGCTGCTTCCTGTATTTCTTCTATTAAAGTGCGGTCTGATTTTGAGCTCTAGACAGATGAAGCATCAAAGAAAGAGGCCCCCAGTCACAAGAAGCGGTTGACTTGGACGCACTCTTGATGGGGCTGTATTGAAACAATCAAACAATGTGAACTCCATTCATGATGAACATATATGGCAACACTGTCTTAGAACTGGAATTTTCCAATCTCCAGTTAAAATGAAATCATAATGCCAAACCGAAGTGGCATAACCAAAGAGAAACAACAAAGGTGCAGGAAACAAAGTCAAAATGAAAGCACAAATCTGAAACAAAATGGTCAAATCCAGGGCGAAACGGTCAACACATGTTTTGAGTCAAGCAAAAAAATGTTTTGCTGAAAGATTAGCCAAAATCAATATGGGTCTATGAAAGAGTTCAGCTTTAATAAATCAGTGTTTCTCAGCAAAACACAGATTTATCTTTCAAAAATTCAACCACTTCTGTATATGAAGTCCATCAAGTTCAGTTTTGTTGCAGGTTTGTAAGACAATAACCCTATACAGTTTGATCAGTGCATTTCTGGAGTGCAATTTATTCTACAGATACTGTAGTATAAAATGCCCCATCCAAAGCCAGTTGAAGTCTGTGGCAAGATTCCCACAAATTTCAGTAAATTAGACCTGGTGCGAGTGCGAGGCTGATGGATGGAATTAAATAGACACCCTATAGATCTATGCAAGAGCTATTAAATAGGTACCCGTTAAAAATGATATTTTTTTTTTTTGCTGACACAATATTTTATTCTCTTACAAATTAACATAAGTGTTCAGCAACAGTTGTTCTACCTTTTTTATTTTATTTTATTTTTAATTGTAAATAGAAGTCCCATATGTTAACACTTGAAAAACTTTTCCTCTGATGATGGCCTCCAAGGAGTTTCAACTACTTAATCATGTGTCAAACCTGAAACTTTTTCAAGACCCATCAGATACATGGTTAGGTACCTCTCAGAAAAAAAGAACTAAAAAGTCTGGAAGAAGTCTTGCAGGGATAAGAGGAAACAT
Source organism: Rissa tridactyla (assembly GCF_028500815.1). Classification (NCBI taxonomy): domain Eukaryota; kingdom Metazoa; phylum Chordata; class Aves; order Charadriiformes; family Laridae; genus Rissa; species Rissa tridactyla. Next base: position 8,035,252 of record NC_071497.1, read on the forward strand.
GCGGATAATGTTTCAGAAACTCAGAGCCATGTGGTTTCTGTAGAGTGAAGAACACTTGTGATCAAAGAAAAGAAGGTTTTTTTATTTTTTTAACAAGTTCTTTAGATTTTAAATCATGTATCATTAGTCTGGGACACTTTTATTTTCATAAAGTCAAGACACTCTGTACAATGTAATTTTGTAACCGGAACATTGCTGAAGTTAAAATCCTGAACTTAACTCTATTGTTAAATGTTGTCCAGGTTGGCTGTTTTGTTGAAACTAATGCATATCATTTGTAAGTTGAATTTACTGCTTGGATTACTGTTTTTCATGTATTTTTATAAATATGATTCCTTTTTAAAATTAAGTCAAATGTTCAGAACACCAATTGAATTTTCTTTTTACTGCAATTTAAAATTCATATTTTGAGATTTTACACCAGGGAGACTTTTAGTCACAGGATAGGAGTGAAGACTCCATAAGCAAGGCTGAAGAAACAGATATCACCTTTCTTAAATACACAGTTTGTCTTTGTAATTACTAAAACAGATGCCTGCTTTGCCACAAATCTATTGCTTTAGAGCATGTGTAAATTCAAGCACTGGAGTCATCCTTTCTGTGGCTGGGAGGCATTTGTTTTGGTGGCCTTACTCAAGGAGTGTTACTCATCATGAGTAAAAGTGGCAGACGCCGGTCCTTCATCATTGCCATTTCACTTCAGACTAAACGTGCAGCTTGTGGCCATAACCCTTGAGGCTAAGTCAATGGGAACTTCACTAGCCTTCACACAGGAGGCAGAGGAAACTTTACGGGGATGCTGTAAAAAAACCTGAGATCACCGCATGAACATCTGTGCTGCAGACCTTCAGCGCTGGTGCTACCTGGGTAGCTGGCTTGATCCTGCCATGTTCACAGAGGCACTCTGTGTTTTTCCCTTTAGCTGGCTAAGATCCCATAAATTCATGTATTTTCTTCTTTGTCAGCTACAGAAGTTTTATGCTGGTGTGACTGGGTACTAAGGCAAGGAGAGAAGCATAACAATGTAATGTGAGACACCTAATGAGCACAGTAAGAGCTTGGAGTGCATTGGAGTTACATGGAAAGAGTCAAGATGCTGGGCAGGGCTGTTTTGTTGTCTGGTACAGTGGGAATTGCCACATAAAAAGCTTCACATTGAGCTAAAAGCAGTCAGAGCTTGGGGATAGTGAACTTTATGTGATGCACTGAAACCATGAAATAGAGATAATGAGGAGTTTTGGAAGAAACTTCCAGACAAAAGATGATTTGAAACAAGGACTTAAATTCAAGCCTCCTGCTATACTATAGAAGAATTTTTTTCTTCTCTCCCTTTTTCCTCCCCGAAAAAGGGACTAGCTCCAAGGCTCCAACAGGACAGAGTGACTCACTCCACAGCCACTGCTTCAGGCAGCTGCTTGAGATGTGAAAGACCAAGATGCTAGGCAGCAAGTACTCATTACTCACCACTTGCATAAATCATTTAGCAAAAGCAACGAAGAGTTACAGCTGGTTCCTGTGAGATCCCGAGCACTTTCTGAGAGGGAGAGAGAGCTTTCAGTAACTTCTGCAATATGTGGCAGACAGGCACCCTGAAGGAGGGTACATGGTTCAGCATTACACTCCTGCATTTCCCTACAGAAATCCAGATGTATTTGGCAAAACGTGGGTCTCTAGCTATCAGCATTTAATTAATTCTGATGTAATTTTGATTGCAATTAAAATTGCTAGAGAGCAGCCCACTGTCTACCAAATTGTGTTCGTTCTGTTTAGTCTTTTTTTTTTTCTTGTAAAAGGGTTGATAGTCACAGGCTGTCTACCTCCTGGGTTGCAAACTGATGAAGTATTTACTCTACGTGTACCAAGGGCAACAGTTTGCAGAAAAAGCAGTTACACAAAAGACAACAACCCACTACTTATCAAGGATGTTTTTAGAACAAATGGTATCTCGCTAGAATTTGTTAAGTAAAACTTCGGGAAAGAACATTGAAAAGGCCCATGTTGTTTGAAAGGGGTGAAATTCACAGAAACAAAGTGAAAGCTGGAATTTCTCCTAACTAAAGATTAGATTACAGGCAAAATGTCCAGTCCCTACTTCAGTATTTTAGACGGACTGATGAATTTCATTCCCATTAAAGTCAATTCGACCCATGACACTAAAAACTGATCATCAACAATTTGGGGGAGGAACAGAAGGAGTGATACGTAAAACTCTGATTGGCAGATTACAGCACACTCACCTGAACTTAACCAGTCTTTATTCCTGTATGCAGTTCCCTTGAAGTCCATCCGGACTACTTCCACATGCAGTTTTGGAACACCTTACCCACAAATAATTAAGGTAAAAGAACCACAACAACCCTATTTTAAAATATTTCAGAGAAGAGTATCTGAGGACAGCCAGACTGTAACATTACACCAGATGTTGGGATTTGTTCTCAAGCAGTAACGTTTGTTCATAAATGAGCCTTCAATGCCTGAGTTGGAAAGATCTGCAGCTGCAATTGGTTCACCACCTGCAAAAATGGGGACAGTACAGGGTGCACATTTCTAGCAGTTCTGACTTACAGTCATAGGACTGAGTCCAAAAAAACTAGATATTCGTAGCTAAAGACCAAGTTCTGAACTTCTAACTCAACACAAGCAGCCTTTATATGTTAATGTCAATTGTACTAATTGCAGCTACAGGAACTTCCTTGAACAGAGAGGCCTGCAGGAAAACTGTTGAGCAGTCCAACCTCCCTATGCTGCTGAGGAAGCTGCAAGTCTCAGGGAAGCAGGGTATTCATCTGGGAAGAAGCACTCTGATCTCCTAGATGTGATGCACCTTCCAGCAGTATCAGTGTCCTCTTGCACAAAGAACACTCTTGTGATTGAGGGGATCTTAAAGGGTAGAAGGTGATGGGATCATCTCTTAACAGACACAGATAGCTGGTCTGCGGTACTTGAAAGGGCTACGCAGAAACTTACATCATGAGATGCATGGATGGGTTTCTGCAGGTGTAGGGAAAAAGCAAGTAGTCATCACTCATGATAGAGAGAAATGTAGGAGGGATGTTCTGGAGGAGGACAGGCAGATGAGACCAGAACCTCCATGGTGGTGGTCTGTGAAGCACTGCTAGTTCCAGGAAGACCTGGGAGACAGGCCTGGAACTGATGCACAGGTGAGATGATATAGGGAAGAAAAACTTGTGTACACTAGAAGCTGGTCAACCTTTGGGACAAAAGGAATCTATGCAAGGATAGGCTGCACCATAGTAACTGCAAAGCCAGGCTGCTGGCACTGAAGATGGAAGAGATTATAGGGGAATATTTAACCCCAAAGACAAAGGTAAGATGACAGGCATGGAGGAGGTCTGGTTTAGATTGATGCAGTCTACCAGGTGAATGTGGCAAATGCTTGATGCCTCTGAAAATACCAGTAGGGAAACATGCAGCAGTAAGAAAGGCAATTTAGATCATCCACAGTACTAGCTGACTGGCACATGAAACACTGAGACTGAGAAGAGAATTTAGAACTGCTTAGGAAGCTTAAAAAACATGATGGGACAAACCACCTGGAATTCAGAGATAGACACCAAATTACTGTCAACTCAGAGACCTGAAAATGGCCAGGCTTGCATGCAGTCCATAAACAGCCTCTCTCATTGCCATCATTGGAGACAGAATATCAAGTTAGATGACAGTCATTCACTTGGTCAAGCAGGACATTTCTTCTGTTCTATGTTCATTGACATGAAACAAACATACCAGGGCGCACTCAGACACTAAAGTATGTAGCATCCGCAGACTCAGGGTGACTGCAGGTACAGTATGTCACTCTATGCAAAAACACCACTCGAGCTGAAATCTTACCTTAAAACTTTGCCTATCTTTATCTTTAGATGCTATTTAAGTCATTTGTTTTAGCTCAGCTTTTCTCTCTTTTTTTTTGTAAAGCCATAGTGACAAAACAAATTTTTAAAAACATGTCTGCAGCAAGAACTGAAACAAAACACATATTAAAGAAAACACTTTTCAGGGTTAGCATGGTAAGCATACTGAAAATTATAAATAAAAAATAGCTTACGTTCATAGCAGTAGGCATCAAACTTGCTATCTGGGTAAGGAAAGCCTGTTTGGTTCTCATAGCGATACAGGGTTCTCACCCCAAGTAAACCTCCACCACACTGGGGTCGTGCCACTGAGGCTGGGTAACGAACACTGCCATCCGCCAGCCAGCCATAGTCACACTGGTCAAAGCCATTCCTCCAGGCGACATACAGGTTCCCAACAGAAGCAAGAACGCCATCTCTTTTCCGACACAGCTCTTTAGCTTCCTCAAAGGTGAGCTTCTCAGGGACTGAGACGTGAACAACTTCATCTAGAGGAAGAAAGCAAAGATAACAAAGACTTAGTATCGTGTTCCACCATCAAGTCAGCTTAGTTCCCCTCTCCCAGTCAGTGTCCTGCAATGTTGGGGTTTTGTTTCCAAAATTTGTTTGAATAGTTTTTGCTTAAAAAAATCAGATAGTTGGAAAATCAAATGTCCCAGATTTGGATATGAAAACGAACATACTACAAAGCATGAGCATTTATATTCAAACTTTATGCCATGAAGTACACTGTGGTTGGAGATTGAGTCCCTCCCTCAGTCTCTAGGCAGAGCTAACCACAGCCTTGAAGCTCCTCTGTGACCTCTGTTGGAGTAGACTTTGCAACTCAGTTGTGCTAATTAAATCCAGTCCAACAGAATTTACTTTCTCAGTAAAACAAATCTTTTACATCTGCACGCCTCTTACCTGACCTCTTTAGTCATCACTAGAATCTCACTTGAGACACGTAAAAAAAGCAAATGTTCTTCACTGGCTGCTCCACAGCAGCTTCTAATGTCATATTTCCATCGGTCTTAATCTCGCCCCATGGGGAAACAGGTGAGGGAATGCACTAGACATATTGCATGCACAAAGCCCTTTTTGTGTGAAAAAGCTGAATTACTCTAGAATGCTGGTAGTATAGTTTAGCTTCCACGGAATAACAATTTGTAAATAGCCATCCAGTTGGAAACTGAAACAAAACAAATATCACATCTAATATTTTACTTCCAAGCTAAATCACCATTATGCAGTTCGCTTGGTTGCCTCATTCACCCAAACACTATAAACAAAATCAAGGATTTAATGTTCATGTCCTAGGAATGAAACAGTAAACTGACTCCTTTCTAGTTTTTGCTTAGACTTCAGATGGAATTGATGAGAATTAAAATCAACATGTTCAGCTGTAGAAAACAGTGCAAATTCAAAATATTTGTTACAAGAGAGTAATTCTCTTCTTCAGAAGACAGTCCCTGTTGCAGGAAAGCACTGCTTCTTCAAATTGGACGTGCAATCTGTCTTACCTTTGCAGTTGTCTCAAGGCAACCCAGAAAAAGGCAGACAGAACCTACATCACCCCAAGCAGTTTCATTCACATCAATATTACGCTTGTTTCAGGCTTGAAAGGAATGCAAGTGTGAAAGGAGGCAATGTGCCAATTTTCTTTTTCCTTCTAGGTAGAAACTCTTGATTTGTTATTACAGCTGTAATATCAATTCCATAGTATAAGTTGCTTTATACTGTGTTCAGGGAGTTTCTAACTTAGAGGTAAAGGGACAGACTGTGTCTATTAGAGAGCGACAGATTCAGTTACTGAATGCCTTCTTTGCTTCAGACTTTACTGCTCGGCCCAGCCCTCAGGAGTCCCAGGCTTTGGAGAAAGTAACAGGGAAAGAGGAACACTTCCCTTGGGTTAAGGAAGACCGAGTGAGGGATCAGTTAGGTCAATTAGATATTCAGAACTCCATGGGCCCCGATGGGATGCACCCAAGAGTGCTGAGGGAGCTGACGAAAGTCATTTCTGGGCAGCTCCCCATCATCTTTGAAAGGTCCTGGAGAACAGGCGAGGTGCCTGAGGACTGGAGGAAAGCCAGTGTCACTCCAGTCTTCAAAAAAGGCAAGAAGGAGGAGCTGGGGAACTACAGGCCGGTCAGCCTCACCTCCACCCCTAGAAAGAAGATGTAACAGCTCATTCTGGGCGTCATCTGAAGGCAGGTGGAGGAAAAGAAAGCTATCGGAAGCACTCAACATGGATTCACCAAGGGGAAATCATGTCTGACTAATCTGACAGCCTTCTATGATGGCATGACTGGATGGATAGATGAGGGAAGGCCGGCAGATGTTGTCTACCTTGACTTAAGCAAGGCGTTCGACATGGTCTCCCACAGCATCCTCATAGGGAAGCTGAAGAAGAGTGGGTTAGATGAATGGACAGTAAGGTGGATAGATGGGGGGGTGGCTGACACACTGGAAGGCTGTGCCACCATACAGAGAGACCTGGATAGGCTGAAGAGTAGGGAGGAGAGAAACCTTATGAAATTCAACAAGGGCAAGTGCAGGGTGCTGCACCTGGGGAGGAATAACCCCATGCACCAGGACAGGTTGGGGGCTGACCTGCTGGAGAGCAGCTCGGTGGAAAGAGACCTGGGAGTCCTGGTGGACAACAGGATGACCATGAGCCGGCAATGTGCCCTTGTGGCCAAGGTGGCCAATGGCATCCTGGGGTGCATCAAGAAGAGTGTGGCCAGCAGGTGGAGGGAGGTCATCCTCCCCCTCTGCTCTGCCTTGGTGAGGCCACATGTGGAGTACTGTGTCCAGTTCTGGGCTCCCCGGTTCAAGAAGGACAGGGAACTGCTGGAGAAGGTGCAGCAAAGGGCTACCAAGATGCTGAGGGGACTGGAACACCCCTCTTATGAGGAAAAGCTGAGGGATTTGGGTCTCTTCAGTCTGGAAAAAAGATGGCTGAGGGGGGACCTTATGAACACTTATAAATACTTAAAGGGTGGGTGTCAGGAGGATGGGGCCAGGCTCTTTTCAGTGGTGCCCGGGGACAGGACAAGAGGTAACGGGCACAAACTTGAGCACAGGAAGTTCCGTCTAAACATGAGGAGGAACTTCTTTACCCTGAGGGTGGCAGAGCCCTGGCACAGGCTGCCCAGAGAGGTGGTGGAGTCTCCGTCTCTGGAGACATTCCAAACAGGCCTGGACGCATTACTGTGCAACCTGCTCTAAGGTGACCCTGCTCTGGCAGGGGGGTTGGACTAGGTGATCTCCAGAGGTCCCTTCCAACCCTATGATTCTATGATAAAGAAAGCAATGAATCATTCATCCTCAGAAGTATCAGAATGCTTCATTCAGCTCTTCAGACCACACAGGTACTGCACTTTTTTATTAAACACTTCTGCAGAAGACAGCTTTTTCTGCATCAAGGGGCAGATCTGGTATCATACAGATTGGCCATACCTGGCCAATACAGGATGATGGACACAGTTATCCCAGGTTGCTCAGGTTGGACGGGGTTTTGAGAAACCTGACCTAGTGGGAGGTGTACCTTCCCATGGCAGGAGGGTTGGAACAAGGTGATCTTTAAGGTTCCTTCCAACCTGAACCGTTCCATGATTCTACCCCACTGTACTGTCCCAACAGCAGTATCATGAAATAACGGAACAAAGAAAGACCTCTCGAGAGCATCCCCCTCTGTTCTGAGGACTATTCACTTATCCCCTCACATAGTAGCCATGACGTATACAAAAATTAGTAGTTAAAATGATTGCAATTAAATAGTAGATATCGGTCCAGCTAGACAGGAAAATGAGAATAGTAAGAAATACAATGCATTTTAATGGTTTCTAGAAACAACTATGGCGGATCAAAATCTAAATAATGTCAAACAATCACACAACATTCCTTCTGGGAGAAACTTATTGAATACACAGGAAAATGGGTAAACAGTGCAAGATTGATAGCAAAGCAATTTTTCCATCAACTGATCTGGATCAGTGCTTCCAAATAGAGCTTGTGCATAATGTCATTAAAGTTAGGGGTATTTATTCCTCTGAGTTATCATCTGCACTCTGTTAAAGCAAAGAAACTTAGGGAATGGTTATGTCTTGCTACAAGAGTTCAAAATGTAGAGTTCAATCAGTAACTGTGTAAGAAAGGTCAGTTTGCAGAGAACATACTCATCCAAGTTGCACAACAGCACTTCTATACGTAAATCTGCCTTAAATTTGCCTTGGAGTATGCCCATATATGCAATATTATAATACTGCACATTTAAAAGATGGGTTGCATATATTTCTTTGTACTGAATCTATTCAACTGACCCCACAAGTATTTATTTGGTTTATCTGTTAAAGTCAGAGGCTGTCATACAGACACCATGTGTGTCAAAGGGTGTTTTACCAGAAAAACTGAATGATAAAATAACCCATGTGTTTAAGGAAAAATTCATCCTAACCAGAATAGTCCAATAAGTCAAGCCCAAAGTCACATTCTTGGGCACCTATTCGGCATATTAAAGAATTTGAAATGATAAATTTGTAAAGAATGCAAAAAGGTGCCAGAGCAATCAGCAATATGCCATTATTGTCATTTCATCATATACTGAGTAAATACTAATTTATTTCAGGAATGCTAGCAACAAGATAAAAGGTACAAAGATGTTAAAACATGGCTTCAGTTAAAGAGCATTTTTTCTATGATTCCAGAATTCTTATTTTAAAAAAATCCAATGAAGTGCAAAAGTCAGATTCCAAATAGCAGTCATTTCCTTGAGGAGATATGACCCTGCAATTTGTCTGTCCGGTTTGAAAATAAATTAACATTCTGTATGACTGAGTGCGTACTTAATGTGCATAATAATTGTTGGGATGAAATGTGAAAAACAAAACAAGAATTCAATAGAAGTCTTGCTTGCTATATAAATCCAGGAATACTTAAAAGTTGTCCTTCAATCTTCCAAAACCACTTTCCAAAAAAAATTTAAAAAAAGAGAGAAAGGTTTATGTTTTCTGTTGAACGCTTGGGAAGAAAACATTGCTTAAAACACTTCTTCAGCTGATTGTCATCAGTTTGATATACAGCAGCTCTAAATTATGTGATGAGAAAGTTTGCCCAATCTTTCCTGAACTTCTCAGCTGGAGCAGGCTGTGGGCACATATCTACTCCATGCATAGCAGACTTAGCACTTCAGGGATATGGTGACCCATACAGCACAGAGAAAACTAAATCAGGACATACTGTTTGTGTGCAGTAAGTGCAATCACTTGGAACATGCAGAGGCAACATTTTGCTGCCTGTGTCACTCCTCTGACATGATCAGTGCTGAGACACATGCTCACCTTGGTCAGAAAGAGATGGCTACCAAACTATTGATATTTTGGGTGCGTATTCTGGAATTGCTAAATAACAATCCCCCACTTCTTTATGCTCACAGCAATGTGGAAATTCAGGTTATCGTATGTGAAAAAAAGCACTGGTCCTACTTCACTGTCAACTAGGCTTTTTCTCTTGTAGTGAGAACTTGGGCTGCAAACCACATTGTTCCCCAGTCAGCCTACACAAAATCTGGGCGATAGAGCCGGAGACACAAAAGAAGGCATGTGAAGAAAGGTGCTAATCACTGAAGGAAGAACAGCGAGAAGCTCTAGGAACTTCCTCTGGCACCACCAAGCACTTGGGGAAAAATCATTCAGTGGAGCTCAGGTTCTGCTGAGCTCTTTCACGGACTCAACCTCAAAACTGACAGAGGCTTTCAAGAGGCCATGGAAAAAGGGCTTGTGCTCCAATCCCGACTTCCAGCATGTCAGTCCGTGTAGCAGAAACATCCCAACTCCTTCAAAGTACCAAAGGGAAAAGGATTTGATCCTGGCACAGAAACTTCCTCTAAGAAGCAAAGAAGTTAATGGTGAAGCTAATAAAATGTATTTAATCCGTGCAGTCTCTAAAATTAACTCCTATTTTTGGAAACGCAATGGGTTCCGTATTTGACAGGAGGATTCATCCTGTCACACTCTTAGAGAATCTTTATTATGATGTCTGAAAGGACCTCAATTTCCCAGACAAAATACTGGAAACAAGGAAATTAAGAGAAAACTTGTCTGATCGATAAACAAATGACATAGCCACCAACACCAGCAAGGCAGATTCAATTTTTGTGTGTGTTAAAAGCCACATGCAATGTTTTTATAGCTGGAGTACACTCCAAGTAACTTAGCAGTATTATGCACACAAACCCCAGGGCTTAGGCCCACAGATGAAGAGAACCTAGTCCTACAGTACCAGGAGGTGAAATGGAGACCGTGACAATGTTTAGACTGCAGACAATATGTAATGTATATTATTCCTGGCTCCTGTTTAAAACCAAGCTTGAGGTCAATCGTGCAGCCTGAGCAGTCAGAGCACTTGAAGTATCCTCAGGATTTTCCTGTTACACGTTTGTTTTGCTTGGTTAAAACAGACACCTGATGAAAGTCATGCTTTTTCCCTCTCTTTCAAATATATCAAGCTAGATGAAGAAGCCAGGTTTTTCTCTTGAAGACAAAAGCTGATTCACTACAACCCCCAAGGAAAAAGCTTAAGATCTACAGACTTATCAGCTGGTTTTATAGCAAGCTTCATTCCTTTGAAGGTTAATTCATTTATTCTGTCTCATCAGGAGACGTCTCACTGAGCTGGGCATGTTCATAGACGTGAATTTCATGAATCACACATCTTAAAAGCAAGCACAGAAACAAGGGCAGGCCGGAACCATAGCCGCAGGTCAATACACAACATGTATTGACTAGGGCAGAAGTAATGAATCTAGATATAAGCCCTCCAGCACAGACCTCACCAGTAATTTCTTTTTCCATAGATGAAACCACAATTAAAGGGATTGGTGGGCTGCTACTTCCTAGAGGAGATCTTTGTGCCTGACTATGTGGCACCCTCTTCCCAGAGCAGAGCATCATCTCCTCAACTTCACATACCACCACACACCGTGCCAGGCACAACAAAATGAGCTACAAGTCACTTGCACCTGAGAGATGAAGGCATCACATGCAAGTCCACGATAAAAGTTTTACAGGTCCAAAGGATTCTCCGAAAATTCAGAGAAGCTTAAGAAGTAACCTGTGAGTCTCCACTGAATACTTTTGACAAATCTGGTAACACACCAACTGCTGTGAAAGTTGTCTGGTCAACCACCTATGAAATGTCCTCGCTATTATCCAATGCATGTGAGGGAATGACAAATACTAAGGAGCCACTTAGATTTATTGGGTTGTAATATTTTTAGTCTTTTTCATTATTCATTATTCATTTTCATTATTTTTTATTATTACTGTCTCATCTGGAATTTGGTGTTCACAAGCTTTACCTTGTGGTTGGGCACTCAGATTCTACAACTTCCACTACCTTCAGCAACTAAAGAAAGACATAAGAATATCCAAAGGGATATTAAATACACAAAAAGCTAATCAGTCCCATAGGTGGAAATGCTTAACTCTAACAAATTTAAATAAATACAAGACAAAAAATTTCTAGCACTTTTCCATCTTAGCCTCTTGGTGGTGTTCTTGTTTGAGGAGAAGAAACATTATCCCCCACTAAGAATCTGGCATCTCTTCTGTTTTGAGAATAATGGGTCTGTGGTGAACTTCAGACCTGTTCATTAGTAGTTTCTGAGAGATGGTGGAACCCGCCAAGCTCATCAAGCAAAGATGCCCTTATGGGGATGTTAGAGGTCCAGGGTTCTGTGACTACAGTTGTAGATCAGTGTGCCCTGGGTCAGGCATGAAAGAAGGCTAAAAGTGACAAAATGTCATCTTTTCTGATGTTATATGGAACATTCTAAGGACATTTCCTCACCTGCAGCTGTAACCTTATGTTATTGCTCCTCATAACCATTTGGTCACAGACACATGGTTGGCAGTTCAAAGTTCAAGCAGTCACAAGACACTGCCATCATGACTTTCCTTTCCTCAGAAACATGGAATCTGTCCAAACCTTAATTTCTAGAACACAATCAAGTGTGCAAAGCAGCAGGAATATTGTGGCCACTTTGGGAACTAAAGCATTTACCTTTGCACCTTGAGGACTACATGTCCGAAGAATTTCCATTTCCTCCTCCTCTGTTTCTCTTTTTGGCCGAAAGGCCCATGCGAAAAAGGCAGTAGGTAGCCACCAATAGGACTACCAGACTGCTTATGCACCAAGTAGGGAAGACATACTGCCCACATCTGTACCGCCCCCCCACACATGTTTGATGATAATGGAGACCACTACCCTTATCTTGAATACTCTGAAAAAAAATACAGATACATCTGGGCCAAGACAGACCTGAAAATTTTCATCTGTCTTGACCATAGGCAGGGGCCTTGGAGGCTACATAAAGTTAGCCCCTTTATTAATCCAATGCCTTGTCTCAGCTGCAGCTCTCTTCCTCCATCCTGCTGCTGTTAAGGGCTGGTTCTCCGACACATAAGACTAGTAAAGAGATATCCTTAACAAAGTCACAAATTACTGTGTAACACTCTCTAGGACTAGAAAAACACAAAGACCTAAGTGGATAGATTCAACTGTAAAGCAGAGGGCTAGACAAGCTGAAGAAGTCTTTTTCTCTTACACATTAGAACAAGTTAGTTGATTCGTTTTGATACACATCAGTAATCATTTAATTAAACTCTCCTGAATGTCTTAGGTCTATTCTATGCAAAACCATAGGCTGAACAGGAATCCACTACATTTGGCAAGACTAGAAGAGTATACTTCTAGTATAGTTTTCGCATGGGCTTGGCCTCAAACATGAAGAGTATCATGGCAACTGCTATACCCTTAAAGACCTCTGCTGTAGTTGCAAGGTGTCCCTGGCTTTTACTTATATAGAGGAAAAAAAGGAATTTTGCATTCTATATGATTCTTTGGGGTTTGTTTCTTACTCTCACAAAAATCATTTAGACATCAAGATTTTCAGATCTCCTCAAAGATGAGCTTTATCACATTACGAGCTAAAATACACTGTCATGCATACAAACCACCATGGTATTATTTCCTTTTTTGGTTTACTCCCTTTGGGCTCTGTACCCCTGTTGAGAACTCCTGGATCCATGATCCTGCATGAGGTCACACAATTCAAGGCTGGAGAAGTGTTCAGTACAAGCCTATGCAAAGGACATGACCCTACCACGGGCCCTCAACTAAGTAGAAAAGACCCTTTTCACTGTGTCCCTGTTTTAAAATTTAATCTAATTGTTGCTCCAGAATCAGAATAGACTCCGGACAAGATCTTTAGGTGCCCAAAACACAGAAGAAACTTCTCACCTGAAGCCATATTTTAGACTATGACTTCTTTAATTATTATTATTGTCAAATAAATTTCCATGACAATAGCAAAACTGCATGTGACTAGGTGGAAAGTATTTAACGGACATCTGGTTTTGTTTTTTCTTTTTCTTCCCTGCACTCGCTGTGGGGGGGAAATGGTGCATAGAAGGAAGACTGTATAATCTTCCCCACAGCTACCCCTAAATAACTTTCTTAGCATGAGTCCCCATCTGCATATTACATATGCTTATTAGACATATATGGCTTCTAACTGGCTTTGGCCAGAAGACAATACTGCATGGAGTCATTTGTGCTTTGGCTGCGCATCACACACTCACAGTCCCTCACTTCATCAGTGGGCTTTGGCGAGCAGATCTCACTTTGTCTCCATTCCTGACACCACAGCACTGTCAAATCAATCACATACACACTTATCTGAAGACAGAATGGAAGCCCTTCCTTCCCCATCACCCATTTCCATTCAAGGGATTATTCCGTAGAACACACTGGTGCAGACACCACTTCAATTGGAGGTGCTAAGAGAATCTCAGAGTAACACCCAACCTTTGCAGCTCAACCACTTCAGATTAAACTCTATTAGTAAGTCATCTCCCGCAGCTAAAGGTATCCTAAATAGTTTTGTTAATGCTTGGTACACTGAAATATGCAACGAAACATGAGGAATGTAAATCAATTTGTAATAAGAGACCATGCCCAGTACCTATTTAATGATATTTTGACTCCAGCTTCTTATTTTTATCACTAGGAGCTCAGAAATTTTAAATCCTTCCCATAATTATTCTTCTGTGTGTTTTAGCAAAACTCGAAACATTGTGCAGTCTTTAATCTCTCTGGCTTTCCTGAGAACAAGGAAACGGTACGGTTAACCTAAACGACTGGTTTTAATTTAAGCTAATAGTTTGTGTTTCAAGAAGAAATCCATGTCTCTGGCTAACTTTGTGATTTTATATGGCCAGGAAGGAAGAAAACTGAAATGGTGTTGTTCCTACAAATCCTCAGTGCAAGTACCCAAATTAGTACTGTAAATTCAATACACATTTATTTTAAAGTGTATCGCAAGAATTCCTACCACCATTTATGGCTTTCTGGGGTAACATGTTAATAGCGGCCAACAGGCCAATAACTGTTCAATGACTTCCATGATGACATTCTCATTATGGCCCAGATTTTGATATCATTAATTAAGCACCGTCTTATTCCATGAATAGTCATCCCACTGACACAGGCTCTCCAAATAAGGACCTATTTAGTGCAAGTCAGTCTAGTAGATTTGGCATTGAATCAGAATAGGCTGTAGAGATATGAACATGGAAAAAATCATGTTTAAGCACAGTTCTACAGTATACTAATACCATGAATGTCCTTTGTTATTAATGAAGCGTTGAGAGCACAGCACTCGTTACAGGAGAAAGGTCACACCTTGCAGAATAAGTCTTTGGTGCACAGGGCAACCAGAGATTTGGCATAACCTTAAATCTTGAACCGTAAATCTTCTACCAATACATGAATGTTTGTGATGTTCATTTTCCAAAAACTTCCACAGATATTTTACCTAATTTTCTGTATTCTGTGGATGAGTGGTTCCAAAAGTGTAATCTCATTGATGCCATGTAACTTCACACAAGTTCTGCATTTGAAATTAACCTTTGTTCTTACAGAAACTGCTTCTGTTGTATAGACAAAGCCATCTTGGCTCTTTAGGCCCAACTTAAAAAGGAAGTCTGGCTCAGCTGCTCAGGTTTCTGTGAAGGCACTGAAGAATAATGTATCCTGGACTATACCATGATGTGGTACTGTGTCTTCCTAACACACATCTGTTTCTCTTCATCCAAATAAAATAAATTAACTCCTCTGCATGTCAGTATAACATGCTTATACCTTATATCCATAAAACCATCACTCCTCCTGACTCCTAGAAGTTATTTTCAGACTCCAGTTTATTTGAAAATTTCTGAGAAAACAGGGAAAAGAAAAACAGAAAAAAAGCAGAGGAGGTATCTTTGGTTAACTATTATAATAATCTGGCATTGAAATTGATCAATATAATCAGGAACAAATCACTATGCAGCAGGTGGAGGCTGTACAGCTAATTGCCAATTATGTTGTTCACAGCAGTCACATCTTCACAGCACATACAGAACCTTCCTGCTATGTAAATAGCTTAAGGATGAGTTTTCCTACGTGCTCAGTGTTGACCTGACTCTGCTTTCTTGAAGCCAATGGTAAAACTGCAGAGGGAATTCTCCTCGCTTCTCAGATTCAGCTTACTACCACAGTAAAGTGCTTCTAGTAGCAATGCCATTATCTATTAACATAACAAAACACGCAGCTGTCATTTAGCACAGTGTCTCACACCCTCTTCAGTGCAAAAAAAAGCTTAAAAAATGTACCAGGCTAAGATGGAGTGCTCTCTCCCTGATTTGTGAGAAAAGATTCTAGAACATTTTTATAAAAGCATATTCTGGAAATCATTTATATAAAGGCTAGGTCAAACACATTCTGCCTTTGGGAAGGATGGTGATGAAACTCACCGGCATCTTTGCCTCCTGCGGTCTCATTCTGAACCTGTACTCATCTCTATGAGATTTCTGTTACTATACAACAGGCTTTGTAACCATCTTGGATAGTTTCAATGGATCCCACAGGTGAAATGATCAATCACAGTCTTCAAGTCAACCTACAAGCCCTGGTAGGTATCGTCCTGGTAGGTCTTTAGCCCTTGCCCCAGGCTATGGAGCCTTTAAGATAAAGTTTAATCAGTTTTCCAAGGAAGAAGGTAAAATGAATGTGCATGTGGTTACCTGGGCTGATAAACCAAATCTCCCCAATATTCTGTGCTAGCTTATATTTCTTAAATGCTGAAGGTTTCACATCCGAGCAGATCACATTACCACAGTCCAGGTGATACGCCACAAAGACGTGCATATGTTTAAACAGATCATCACCCAAAACAATAGGACAGAAATGTATAGCTGTCCAGAGAGGAAAGCCAGCTCATAAAGTTTGTAACAAAGAAGAATCAACTAATGTTGAAATGAGAAATTGAAAACCTATGCGTGTGCATCTTCACCAAAGAAGATTGCACAGTCTCTGCAATGTCTTTGAAGCTCATGGCCTGGTTCCAGGTTGTTCTGAGCACAGAACATTCGCCTCAGTGAAATAGGCTTCAGTTTTGAGGTTTTTAACTTACATTTTTTAAAGCTCAGTGAGAATATTTGACCCCGAGAAACTGGTGGCTCACATGTATCCAGGATAAGCTTCTCCATACTAGTTACACTTTTATGTTCTTAAGAGTGAAAGGCATTGCTCTTCATCCAGGAATGACACAGATTAGTCAAAACAACTTTTTGTAAACTAGGAAAGACTCAGATTGAATTTTAAAGACTAGATTCAGAGATGATTCAGAATTCAATCCCTTCAAGGACTGATGGAGGATCAATGTTATGAACTCTAAGTGTTCAGATGTGCTGCTCGCTGACAGATACAGATGGAACGTAAGCAAAATTAAGACAATGTTGAGCACTAACAAAATTTCATCTCTTAATTTTTTAGAGTTCCCAAGCTTATATGTTTTTTGAGTCTTTGCAAGACTTGCATTGCTTGTATTTTATAACTCTCCAAGGTGAACGTAGTCTGGGGCAGATCCTCAACTACCAAAAGTAAGAGAAAAGCACTTACTAATTTCAGTGCAAAAGTCTCTATGTCATCAGCAGGAGAAAACTTTGCATCACCTAATTTATTTCTGCTCTAAGATACAATACACTGAGCACCTTAATTTTGCAATTTCTTGTTAGAATTTTATGTACGCATACAGACAGGCTTGCTTGGAACCATGGCTTCAGGAGCACTAAACTAAATGCATACAAGCAAATGATCAGCCCAAAAGATATTTAATTAGGAACTAGAAGAATTTTTTTAGAAAGGAACAGCGAAACTAGTATGGAATAAAAAAACCTGTCAAGACAGAAGCAGTGTGACACACTCAGACCACTGCAGTAAACAGAAAATGTGCTTTGAAACCAACTTTGGTTGCAGAGTATTTCTGTACCAGAATGAAGTTCCCATGTGCATAACCAGCACAAAGCCAAAAAAAATAGGCTACAGGACAGGAAAGGCTATTTCTGCATTTATATTTTAAGCATACATATTTAACTAGTCACAGTAACGTCTAAGCATAAGGATACCTGGTGTCTGGAACACATCTATAGGCTCACTGAAAGGATATAGTTAAATTCACTTGCAGAAGAGAGACTATAATAACATCACACCTGTAATACAGAGACTTGTGCATGCTAGAACTGCCCATTCACATTTTCCTTTTTACCATCAAACTCTTTGTTGAATAAAGACCAATCATAGAGCTTAACCATGGACTGCAAGGTACCATGGGGTTCACAATATGATCCGTGGTTCATAGTTACCATGTGGCAGAATCATAATCACTCTGCTGCACTAGACCTGTTTAATTAGCAGCTTTTGCAAAGACTATGGTTGTACCACGGAACTGCAAAGAATTTTACTAAAGAAGATCCAGATTTGTCACTGGAAAGTTCTTGCTTGTTCGTTTCTTCTTGATGCTGAGATGCCCCTTTTTTAAAAAGATATTATTAAACTTAGATTGCAATTAAATATCTGTCTAATTTTATGCCACGGACATGTAAAAACCTTAATTACATACTTTATGAACTATAATACAGCTAGCACATGTACTATATCCATCTTTATATATAGATGCAGTATATATAGTTTCTCAAACATTAAATGCATTTCTTTGAAAATCCTTTTATAATGTTCAAAAAATAAGATGCTTCAAGAGCAGCTTTTGTGAGATCTACTGCACTAACTATAGCAGCTTTAAACCTGACTGTCTCTTTGTAGACTCCACTTTCGCCTTTAATTAAGGCTTGCTAGACCACAAACTATAGGTTCATTTCATTCAGTGATTCTCTTCAGATTCAAAACAGCCAGAACTTATTTTACACAGAATTTCTCATTTCTTTGCCTTTCCACATTAGAATCTCCGGTCATTTTTGAGTTTTGCAGTGCAGAGTAAATATGGACCTATCTTACCTTCCATGTGTTCCACATAGCAATACACATCATAAGTTTCATTCGGAAAACGGCGTCCATATGTTCTGACTCCTTTCTTTCCCATTTTATCTCCAAAGCAGCCAATTCTTGGATGTCTAATTGGATACCTGAAATGCAGCATGCTCATGTTAATTATTATGATAAGTCAGCATTTTAAGCCTGTACAGGATAAACATATTAATTTTGGGAAACTCTGTCAAGGGGCCTTTTAAATGTCTCACCTAACAGTCTGGTCAGACACCCAGCCAGCATCACATTGCTCAAATCCATCTTCATAGGCTGCTTTCAGTTGTTCTGGGCTTGCTATGACAGCACCATTGTCCAGGCAAGTCTGCTGAGCTTGTGTAAAATTCAGAGTATACCTGCTGGTTGCTGCACGATAGTGAAACACAACACCTGAAAAGACAAAAAACTTACATTAGTGACACATTTTGCATCATTTCTGCATCGTCGTGCTGTAGCTTTACCTAGATATTGCTCCAATGCTGAAAACAGATGGGTACAATAAAAATAGTAAAAGGCCAAGAGATACGCTGTCATATAAATGATGTCCCCCCCTCTAGTGGCTGGTACTAGTAATTATATAACACCTTATGTTATTAATATCTGTTGAAATTATATTCATCGTATACACAGAAAAAAGTAATTACACCATATGTGTGTTTTTACTGCTGTGTTACAGAAAATCATGATCAAAAGGGAGAATGAATGCTAAAATACGTCAATGACATCACATAGTTACCTGGACTCCCACTTCCAAGTGCTGGTTGGCTAATTGCACTGCAGGCAAGGTTGCTTACGATAACAGTGCTACCTGACATGTTGGCTTATTGGGCTACATGACACATCTAATTGCGAGTCAAACTGCATGACCAGACCAGATCAAGCACATCTAGTCCTTGGAAAAATCGGGCTTAAAAATAGACTTTCCGAAGCAGCCAGCTTCAGTAACTGCACGCAGAAGCGCCCACAGTCAATGGGGTATCCCTTGAGTGCTTGAGGTCTGCTAGCTGCAGTGAGACGTGGCCAATGGAGACGGCAAAAAAATTGCGCTCTTGATGCAGATTTGATAATTGGTGATGGCCCTGATGTCTGTTCCTATTCATCAAAGCTTACTATAGATATAATATTTATAAATATATGGCTGTTGGTCAATTCTTCCTAACTACTGCACACACCAGAAATGATACAGACAAAACAAAGATTGCTTTTATTTGGGGCCTTTCTGGTTCTGGAAAGAATCTCCACAATTTCAAAAGTTACTTGAGTATGTCAGACATTTGGAGGAGGAGGGCTAGAGTTAATATGGTTTTGGTTAAGACAGGATCCGTCTAGAAGCCACATTCTGTTTTCTATATACACGTAATTCCCACTGAATTCAGCAACAGCTGCACCTGCACACCTAAAACAAACCATAAAGGGCACCAACTCCGAAGTGGCAGAAAACAGATATTCCACCTTGCAAAATCGCTTCCCCCCTGTTGCCAGTGTCTTTTGCAGTTTAGCATCAAAAGGATCTCTCCTGATGATCTCTGAAAAACAACATTCAACCTCCCTTACTGCACTCTAAAATCTTCAGAAGCATTGCAACACCATAAATCATCCACTACACAGAATGGCCACAAAGCAAAAAAAATAAACCATAAAATGTTCCTTTTCTCTGATGATTTTATCAGAGTACTTCATGATGAGGAAATAACACACTGTAATACAGTTAGGGAAAATGGTGGTATTGTAGCAATAATGAATTTAACAAGTCTTTGTTATTAGAGCATCATTGAATGATGGACAAAGTGTGCTAATTTATGAGTAAATAGAAATATGGGTAACTTAGTAAAATGTTGATTCAAGAGGTTCCAACATATTTACTTTTTCTCATGCAGACAAAATTTAGTAAAATTTTGTCATCTATCAAAAGTCTGGATATGGACAAGAAATAGAAAACACACATTTTTCTTCCTGTCATGATTCACTAAGAAGATTTCTGAAATTAAAACAGAATACATTATCTGAAAAATACTCACAGGTAGGTTAAACCTCAATCATCAGACACCAATTTTAGCAAAGCTACTGGCAGAGAAAAAGGAAATAGGAAACACTGGGAATTCCCATATTTCATCATTTAATATGGAGACACACACCAGCTGCAGGCACTAACTGGAAGCTTACAGACCACGAGCATCCCCATAAAGTGCCTTTTCAGAACCGCTGACAGAACCCATCACGAACAGCCCTTCTTCCAAGCAACGATGTAATTTCAGCTTCAAATAGATCCAAGCATTGTTTGGCAACAGTGGCAAGTGAAGGATCCGCCCTGAAAAATTATGGCTATGTTTATATGAATAAATTAAATATTCCAGGTGCCTGCAATTCAGTCATCAAGACTGTTAACTTGTTAGATTAGTTCACTGCACTTTTTGGCCCAGGCCCTATAGCACTCTTCCAATTTCTGGACAGACATCAGGAGCTAGCAAAGACCAGCGACAACTTCCAACGGGCACCTTCATCCTGCGCTGTGAGCCCAAGGAGCAAAACAGCATGGATGGGGGCACCACAGCGCTCCAGAGAGCCCCAGTGCTAAAGCACAGCCTCAGACACGTTTTCTTATTAATGTGAATTATCTGTACGGGGAAACATTGAAAAGGAATGTCAGAGAGATAGCTTTACTAGCTCCTACATCCCTGCACTTTCTCTGTTATGGGGCAACTTCCAATGGCTGGTTAGGGCAAATTCACATGCAACGTGTGTTGTCTTAAGGTGTGCAAAAATTTATTTAGACCTTTGTGTATATATTTATATAGATATATGTGCGTGTGTGCATACTTTGGCTTTGTGTTCTCTAAACAACGCAGTCTGTCATCACATGTCCAACACAGAGCATTACCTTACAACATAAAAAGAGTCAGGCAACAGCAACTACCTTTGAATCTGAAAAGCTTAAAATAACAAATATATGATTTGTAGATTATTTTTCTAAGCTGTGGCATGAATTAAAATATTTATTTTAATATATTAGGAATTTAGTAACATTGGTTACTAAACAGTAACACTGTGAGCCAGTTACTTGCTGGTATAAATGAGCACGGCTCTATTCAGCAGTACAGAGCTGAATAAAAACACAAGTTCAAGTGACCTCCTTGGTGTTCTGGGTCTAATAAGAAAAGGGCAGGTTTTACACAGCTCACAACAGAAGCCAATAAAACATTTATCCTGAATCAGAAGTATGAACTCATAACAATATTCACAAGCTGGGCATCTGGCTTTACTGCATATTATTGTTAAATATATACAAACATTTTAAACCTTTTTTTTTCCATAGCATTGGTGTTTCTGCATTATACAATATTTGACACTGACTCTACAACTCAGGGTCAAACCAGAAACGCCCAAGTATGTGAAGCAATTTGTTCATTTGATTTGTTGTTTTAATTTTATTTAAAACGTATTTTATATGAGTTTAGATTCATTGCCTTTTTTTTGTGGGGTTGTTTGGTTGTTTGTTTTCTTCCCCAAGATTGCTTAACTCATGCTACATGTCTTCAACTGGGCACAAGAGCACTGCTTCTCAGTACAACCACAAAAAGTTTCATTAAGTTAGCAGGAGATGGCAACATATTTCGCTGAACTTGTATTTTTTAAAAAACTTCCTCCTGCTTAAATAAGTGCATTCTCCGCAACCAGCTATCTCACCTCTCATTTCTTCCATGTTGGAAGCAACCACTGCCCTTCTTAGTTGGCATACATTTGGGATCCCTGCCATAGTTGAATAAGGCAGGACTAAAGAGTTAATATCACTGCCAATTTAAAGTAGCTTTTGCAGTGCTGAGAAGAGCCTTTGGTCATTTGTAAATCCTGGAAAGGAACTTGGAGAATGCTTTGTTCTCCTCACCCTGATCCAAAAGGTAAACTTCACCTATTCTTAGAGTTGAAGGCTCTTCCATTTCCAGTGAGGAGCTAATGGACATAAAAGAGCCTCCAAGATGAATGGGAAGGAGGACGTCAGTATGTATAAGCCTGTGCACCAGCTGCAATAATTAGAAGACCCCCTGGGGCTAAGAAGATTAAAGTGCAGGACTTTTCATTGTTTCAGTTAAACAGAGAGAGAGGGGCAAAATCCATTGTCCGAGTTTTTGCACTTTAAAACATTTGTAAAGGATTTTTTCCCTTTGTCTATTTCCTCTCTGAAAGAAAAGGCAAGAAAGGAGTTGTCCTAGGAACAAATAAAGCAACTGGAAAACAGACTATGGCAGTATAATGTTGTCACTGAACATCTGGCAAACAAAGTCAGTGTAATTACAGGAAAGAGTAGCAGCCTCTGCAAGAAAGAACACTTACAGGAAAGTAATTTGTAGCATCCAAAATTCACTTCTGTCTGAGCAAGAGAGAATGTCTTTTAATCATTTATCTCTGCCTCAGACCAGAAAATGTAAAGTATTTCACTTTTAACAAATGAGGGCTTCCACACGTAAGAGCCTGGTTCTGTGGTTTCACACCTTTGGGTTGCAACTTTGCTTTATTACGTGCCAGGGTATCGTGCAGCAAAACCCCCTGGAACTGCAGGGGAACGGCTCCTTGGGTGGCTAATAAATTACAGTTCACTTTCTCTAGTGAGCTCACACTGCTGCAACGTGCGCTCTTGGAGTCATATAGAGCCTGAACTTCAGAAGTTGTCTCACACAGCAAAGAATATCTAAAGAGAAAAGATTATGATGGTAGCGGTTGTTAGTCTGTTAAGTTTTATGTTAAAATCTTAATCACTGTCGTGCAGACCCCTGAAACAACCCTCAACCCACCGTCAAAGCTACCACACAGTTTGGTGATCCTCCTTGCCTTTAATGAAGACGACAATTTACATTACAAATACATGCCAAAATAGAGGTTACAGGACTGAGCACTGTATGAAAGGAAGGAATAGGTCAGCATTTTCAGCTTCCTGCATGAATAATTCATTTGTGTTCCTCATTCGAGGTTTTGCACCCATCTTCTGACCCCTGTCTTAGGCTTTGGCAACCTGAGAACAGGCTCCCATTGCATCAGGAGGAGTTCCGTTGCCAAATGCCTCAGGGAACTTCTCGGCATGGGTAGAGAAAGTGCATAAAAAATCCTCTGCTCCATCTGCCCTAGCGCCTCCTCCTCTCCAGGGACAGATATTTCTTGCACTAACTCACATGTTGCTCCTCTGTGCAAAATCTTTGCATCCATCCTCCCAGAGCACTGCAGTTCTGTGCAGGTGTAGACGAGCTCCTCCGAGCAAGTCCAGAGAGGGAAAGCGGTTGATGCTGAGATTTACCTATATTTTTCTCAGAGGGGTAGACTTCTTTACTACATCTGCATTATCTGTGAATACAGGGCCAGAATTACCCGCTCAGTTATCTTTGCAGAGCAATGTACTAAGTCACACTTAGTGACTAGCTAAATAAGGACAAGACATTGCTATTTAAATTAAAATTATTTAAAAAAAAATACACAGCCTCTCAGAACTGCCCTTATACAGGAGGATGACCAACAATCTCAAAATATTTTAACCATTCATACTGTCCTCTGCTCTACCGTCCTGCATGTGAAAGCGTGCCATGCGCTGCTCGGGCTCAGGGCGCTCCCACTGAAGGTCCTCCATACAGGCTGATGCTGAAACCCCACCAGCCTGCCCATCCGCTGCCAAGTTCCCAGTCCCTACGTGAGGGACTCAGCAGCTTGACCAGAACATTTGCTTCCCTGTTCCTGGTGTGCAGTGTAGGTAAACCTTGGGTCTTTGTCACCCAGAAATAAATTTCCCTCTCCCACCTTTTGATGGCCACTACCCATTGTGCTCTTTTCTTCGGAGGCTCCTTGGAATCCACGATGCAGGAGAGTAAAACACAAGCTTAAAAATGCAGCAGTTGATGTTAATGTAGTTAGCAAGGAAGCACAGAAGTTCAACATTAAGAGGTGGTAAGGTTTCAAGACAGATAAGTCTGAAAGATTAAATAAAAGCATCTCTTCAAATGTCATACTTAAGAGATAATGAAGGGGAGTTCTGGCTGTAGAGAGAATAAATCAATTAGGTTGTCAACACACAATCTCTCAGGGCTAAAGCACAATTGAGTGGCAGCGTTCCCACATTGGAAACAACTCCCATTTATTAACATTATAATGCCTGCAAGAAAGAAGAGTTTGCATAAAAATGAAAATGTGAATTACCATCTACTCTGCTTCCCTAATTGCTGCTTCTTCCCTTTAAAAAGGTCAATACTTTAAGCCTAAGATTTTCTTTAATGGTTTAAAAAAAAAAAAAAACCGCATGCAGCAAAATACTGAAAAACCCTAAAACAGGCTCTCAGACTTGCAGCAGAATCAGACAGAAACTATCAAAATAGGCCCATGAAAACAGTGGTCTCCCAAAAACATCAGCAAGAAAAGGATAAATTGCTTTCACTATTGATAAAAAAATATTCACCATAAGATATGAAAAAACAGCAACAAAACTAGAAGGATCCCTTTTGCCACTCTAATCCCTTTAAATCAAATCATCTCTAAGGAATACAATAAAAAAAAAGAACAGCTCAAATGAGTGGTTTCTTTAATTTTTTTTCTTCTTGATTACACTTGGTCATACAGGTTATTTTTATTGCCCTAGAAGCCTAGCCTAAACTAGTCATCTAAATCTCTCTCATCATTGACCAGGCATATGAACTGTCAGAGAGCTCATCTCACCAAAACTCTCGTCAGAGAGGAGCTAAAGGTAGCATGAGCCTGTGTGTTTAGCTTAGACTAGGCACTCAATTTAAAATTCTTGGAGGGGAAATAAATCGTACCCTGACCCCAGGTTGTTTGTTTTCAGACCTGCCATCCAAGTAAATGCTGTGGAATTGCATTTGGTAAACTATTAGTAGGCAACCGAACACTTGGGGATGATCTTCAGAAGGCATTACGTGCTGGTCATCAGCCTCCACCTTGTTCCCAAATGTCTCTACTGGGATACAGTGAAAACCCACTGGTGTCCAAAAGCAGCTTAAAGTGGGAAGGAAGTGGCAACTCATGTTAGCTACTGAGAAGGGAAAACCATCTCTCTTAAATAACTGAAGGCTCCTGAGACCTGACATTTTCAGAAAACAGTGGCAAGGAAACAACTAAGAATGAAGATAAAATAACATTAAGCATTCAAAAACTGTGGCTCCTAACATGAGACAGTTTGACATGTGAGTTTAATAACATCAAGAAGGGTCAGAAGAAAAGCTCAAAACACTGTAGAAAGATGAAATTACAAGAGCTGACAAAGGAAAAGCTGATCCTGAGAATGATGGAAAATTTCAGAGGGAAGTGCAGAGAAGACAACATATGAAAGGAAAAGCAAATACGAATGACTTATTGTGCATATTTCACTTCTTGTAAGAAGTTTAAGCATGTAACACTGTGATACTGTTAGGTCCATTTTGAACATTGTTCTGATTTTCAGATAATTGCTAGAGCAGTCAGTGGGTTAAATATATCGCAGCACATTGTTAAAGATTATAGATGAAGTTAAAGAAAAAAATCCCAAATAACAAAATCAGCTACAATTTGGCTAGAAGAGTATCCCTGTCTGAGAGGTTGATGTAACTATAGCAGCAAACGGTAAAAGGAAAGCATTTCCCACAATTAGTAACAGAAAAGGAGGTATCTAGTGTGACAAAACCGCCCTTCTGCATGAGCCTGCAGACCTGTCGGCGCTGGCACTGTCCCCGGCCTCAAGGACAGCTCTGTGGTTGCGATTAACGAGCAAGGCAGGCGTCTGGCTGACCTGAAACTTCCTGCGTGGGCTAAAATTAAGTGTTTCACTCCTCTCTCTTACACTTTCACCAGTTGTAAAACGAAAATAGTAACATGCAAGGTACAGTTCAACCTAGCCCCGCTGATCTTGCAGATGAAATATGCAAAGCACCTGATAATCCATGCAAATAGGTGCTCTCACTTGATTTCAGGATTTATAAAGGCATGTAGCACGGCATGCAACATGCTTACTTGCAATACCAAAGGATTTAGATTAAGTGACCCAGCATGTCCTTCTAGTACTACATGGCTTTCCCAGATCAGATCTCCAGGACTGTACACACAACTGAGCTACCCTAGTTAACAACATGAACACAATCACTCTTGCACCCCTAATAAAAGCAAGACTGTTACGAGTTAGCTTTAAACTGAGCAGTTTAAACAGAGTTCAAATCAAATTATTTAACCTCTATCACAAGCTAATGATGCCCATACAGGTAAGTACTGCTCAGAGGATACAAGATACCATGTTAAACCAGACTATCTTGGTGATGTCTCTGAGCTCCTAGTGAATAGAATATTCACTATATAGCTATTGATACCTAAGTAGTTGGCATAGGTTGTGCCTATAACCAAAGCAAAGAAAAAGCATAGAATTATGGCACTTTCCAAGATCCTGCCATTCTTTAGAAAGATTTTACCTGTCAACAAAGGATGTAGTAGAAATATGCAATGTAGAGGCAAAGGGAATGTGGCTGATTAAACATGTATTGCCCTTGTGAACAATAAATAGCTTAACCTGCTGTGGTTAAGTGACAACCAGGAGTCCAGCTGTGGATACTAAAAATTTACATGCATTCAAAAAACAAATGGAAAAAAAAAATCTGTGCAGGATTATCTAACAAAGCCATCACCTCTGCCTCAGGAAGTCCATGGGTAACAAGTCTCTCATAGCAACAGAGTACGCAGGAAAAAGGGTTACGTTTGCCCTTTGGTATCAGCTATTGCTGCTTTCATTGGAACAGGACACTGGGACAAACAGATCTTTTGTCTGGAATAGTACAGACATGAGTTTGGTTTTGTCCTAATTTGCAAGAAGCATAAATTAGGCAACAGTTGATTACATCAAAAAAACCCAATAAATAACCCTACAGCAAGGTAGGATTCTGTGCTGAAGCATTTTGAGTCAAAGCACAGAAATACAGAATTGTCATGGTCAAAGAAGGCAGTTCTGTATTTACACTCTATCTTCTTGGTAAAGCTAGTATTTATCCTTTTGTTAATAACACATAAATCTGAGTTTTCTGAACTTCAGACGTTCATTTGGCATTTAAAAATAGCACATTACTGGATATTTACATACAAATTATCAAATTTGTCTGTTGTGATAGCTACACAGAAAAGACAGGTGCACAATTAAACACTTCTTTTGTAGACCGTCTTGGTCTCAAGACTCGGTTAAAAAAAAAAAGTTAGGCATTAAAAGTTTTAGTGTTTACTTTCAATGACCAATATAAACTGTTCAGTTTGTATAGCTTAACCTGTGAAATAAACCCTATATGCTACAGAGAAAATTATCCTTTCTTAGAAATACCATTTTTCATTCAGAATACATTCCATCATGGGTAAAATACATTCATTTGATGCACAATGAGTTCAACAAGAATTTTATATTCCTAACATACCTAAATGAAAGGCTAGAAATAGCAATTACAGCATATTTTTCTTTTTAATTCAAGTTGGCTCTCCCAGTTATCTATTACCTTACTTGCAAAAGTTTATTTGAAAAACAAACAGCACAGCTGTTTAAGCTTATCTGGCTTCATTGAAACAGGAAAATGCTTTTTGTTCGAAAGTTTCAAATGAGTTACTGTCTGCAAAACAAATGGAAAATGTGAAAATATTTAGAACTCAAGTCCTGAGGTGTTTAAAAATACCCACACAAGCAACCATACAGACCCCATAAAGTTATCATAATAACAAGGGTGTAATTTCACCTACTTCAGCAGAATAATGCAGATAAACTTAGGCCTACTTCATCTGGCCATTTCTGAGAAATAAATTAGATTATACTTAACACACATAACAGTGTTGGCAGTTAAAGAAACAGATGAATGTTGCTTTCTGAAGCATTAGTAACATTTCTTCACACACCTAAATTGCCCCACACAGGGAGTTTTGCAGAAGCTTCCTATCTTTAATAACATGATTCTGCTTCACTTTAGGGTTAAGCTATATGATCAAGCAAGTACTACCTGAGCCAAAACTACCACCTTTCTTGCATACTTTTAATCCACTGAAAAGCTAAAGCAACACTTGCCTGCCCAGTTCTCAAAGACTGCTACACAAATGCGTTTTATGTTTCACTTGTGATGAGCATAAAATGTGCAGAATAGGAAAACTGGTGATAATTTTGCCAGGATTTCATGGGTTGCCCGGGAAGTGCCAGCCCCAGCTGCTCTCGGGAGAGCTGACCAAGGCACAGTGCTGAACCACACCAGCCGCCAGCTCTGAAGTCATTGCAATTAACATGGAAAGATCTCCCCGCTAACGACGCTAACGCTAACGACAGGCAGCGAAGAACGCACAGAGAGTGTACAGAAGATCACGTCTCTCCAATTGTTATCACTTTGGGGTGCAGATTTAAAAAGACAACATAATGGAAATAAATTACGTTTAGGACTTTTTTTTTTTTTAAATAAAAGCTGAAATCACAAAAAAACATAAAGCCATACCGAAATGAGGGCGGAAGATTTGAACAGCAACAGTCACATGAAACCCCTATGAGTCTGATAAACGGCATGTGTTTCTTTAATGTAGAAAAGGGACAATGGAGTGCACAAATGACAATTTAACAATGCTACTGTCCATTTGGGTCAAGATCTGGCTTTTTGCCCTGCTGAAATTTTGACATTAAAGCAATCATGGAAAAGAACAGATACAAAAAGAAAATGGAGTGTGTTAAACTTTCTTTCAATTAAAAAAAAAAAACCAAAACTCAAAACAGATCACCTCATCTCATTGCAGAATTTCGCAGGAGCACTAACTACAGAAGCTAAAGTATTGCCATAAATCATCAGATATTTTATTGTAGTAAACATCTGCTGCTCCTGGATATAGATATGTTGTCAAGGGAGTACTTGAAAAGGAAAAAGGAATGCCAGGTACAGTAGTTACTGAAAAATAATGTTCAAAACAGAATTTCTTTTGCTTTTGCCATTAGGACTAAACAGCTTGTGAAGTTATACAGACATTAATGGTCACACTGATTTATTGTATTTCCAAATTAAGACCACACCTTCAAAACCTTTCACTGAATCAGTGCCAAAAGACTGCTCAAGTTAGGTTAAGCATATTGGAAGAACAATGCAGTATTAAGCTCACAAAAAAAATCTTAGCCAAAGCCATAATTTCCAGCAGCAGATATTAATATTTGTTTTGGGATTCAGTCATTTGAGTAAATAATGAACTTTCAAAAAACACCTAAGTGCAAAGGAGCGCAAGGCAGAGCCCAAACTAAGGCTCATGCGAGCTGGTACATCCACACAGCACAGTGTTATTCTAAGCATACAGAGTAATTTGGGTCCAGAATTTGCATTTACGTGGCACAGAGCCTGGGCTAATACGTCCTGCCTTTCAGCACAGTTTGTTAGCTCAGGCTCAGTGCCAAATTGACAGGGCTATACAGCACCAGGCTCTGGAGCAGTACTCATTGTGCTGTAGAATCAGCCTCTTAGGAGAAAAACACCTATAGATCAGATGCTCATTTGCCACTTACGTGCTCCTGAAAGTCTTGTCTCTTCTGCCTCTTTACATGTACACTTTTTCCCCTCTAAGTTTTGGACAGTATTTCTTTACGGTGATGGCAAACAAACTCTTAACCCTGGATCCTCCACATGGAAGAACATTAGCAGCCACCTTCCTACTTTTTTTCATGCGACTTCTGCCAGATGGGTTTCCTCCTACTATCCAACCTTTATTACTGGGACAAAAGAAATTCTGCCTTTGTGCTTGACATTCCTGTCACAGAAAGACTGGCTCTCAGTTTTATTGGAATTGTGGTTTTGTACATCAAGTATCAAGACAGGCCAACCACAGCTCCAGTAGCAAGACAGTTGCTTCTTTTTATCCTACACAATTAAAAAGAAACTTCTTCTGCCTGCCAAGTCTGTCTTCTTGTAAAGACAGTGGCATTTTCAGACAGATGTATTAGTACTATATGTATCATGTTTCAAAAGGGCTGGTTTGAGAGAAGGAGCTTGTCTTGCAAAGGGTATAAAACCAATCAAAGTATCAAACTACTTTGGGAATACGCAAACAGCATTTGTTCCAGCAATCAAGAGGAGCATCCCCAAAGGTGTAAGTAAGAAATGAGAGAGCTATGGATCGGAAAAGATTTGTAAGAATAAATAAAAGACAGAAAGAGAATAGGAAGAGTCAACAGTTAAGGAAGAGTAAGTATCTAAAGATGCTCCTTTAAATGCTCTATATATGTTAATTACTAATTTTGACTGTTTTAACTGGAATCACCGTTGACTACAAATGAAATAGATAAGTCCTTACCCTCAACAGCCAATGATACAATGCCTTGTGTGTCTTCAACTCCGTACATAACATCACAGCGATACACCCCTGCATCACTTGCACGCAGCTTAGAGAAAGTCAGCGAAGCATCACCGGTCTCCTCCGAATGGGTCGGAACAGACACTCTGTCCTTGTAGCTTTGACCTATTTTGATGTTGCCATTTTGGGCCACCAGGACTGTGGTTTCTTTTGCGTCTTTTCCACTTTTATCCAGTTCAACTTTTGACCATTTGATTCGAAGATATTCAGCTGCATAGCTGGAGGCTATAGTGGGTGTGGTTGAAAAGAAGCATGGCAGGACTGAAGTTCCAGAGAGGGATCCCTTTACCAGGGTTTTTTTTTCTGCTTTAACTAGACAAAGGGCAGAAAGAGGGAGAGAAAGGAGAAATCACATTAGTGGAACAGCAAAATCGGAAACAGATACATTTCATTGTTATTTAACGATTCACAGTCATGCAAGACCTGGAATCCATGAACCTTAGCTGATTTTTAACAGGACTGATCAGTATAAGCTAAAAAAGAGTTTGCACTGATATCCTAGGCTGCTGATGGAGCCCTTCTCTGATTGGGAAAATTTAATTCACTTCTCTCTGACTTATTTTGTCCATTTGTTATAGTCACCAAGTTATTCACCTTCTGCAGAAACTGTTTTGAAATTTTAGATGACGGATGAACTGTAAGAGCTATGCTTTTTTGACTTCACAGGAGGAAGACTGCTCTTCACTGAAAGACGGTGAGTTACCTCACATGCATTGCTGTCCAAAAGCACACATACAGGGGAGCTGGTGTTTACGCCTTGCCTTACCTCACAGTAGCTTGTTCATTTGCTCCTGTACCAAGAGTAAAACATAGTCCATGACTTTGCAGACACGACATGCCTTACTCCATTATTCCTTAAGGGTTAACTCTTTTTATTGCATACATGCTGAAACAAAAGCCTTTCCAGTGAGATTCTCCCAAATAGTCATTCTTTTAAAATGATTTCCTTGTAGCCTCAGGGACTTTAACACGTTGCAGTAATAAAGTATTTCAGGATGTTAAAGCAAAGAAGGAAGTAAAGCACACAGAAAGTCCCTACTTGGCTCAAACTTGACATGATAGGACCTTTATCATTTTTTATGACATCTCCAGCTGCAAACACTTTACAGTGAAATGCTTCCATCTGACAATATCCTGAGGGGAAAGTTGACTACTGTTCACCCAACCTGCACACAGCAACTGTCTGAAGAGAGGATTTCTGTTAGATTTATTTTTTTATGTGATGTTATTTCACTATACATAATGGTTTAATGAAGATAAAAAGCTGATGCAAAACAGTATCTATCTCACTTCTTTCACTGTTCTGCACTCTAACATTTTTGAAAGGTGGAACGTGCTGATCATTAATTTGAAGTGAGCTAGGATTCACAAACTTTAGAAATACAATAACTTCAAATATAGCCACCAGCAGAATGATACATGAAATAGGAGACACCAGCACATGAAAATTATCTAGCTATTTATCTATCATCAAAAATATTTTCTTTCCATAAAAAGTAGAAGATTTGGCGGGGGGGGGGGGGGGGAAAGAAGGGGGGAGAAAAAAAGGAAAAATTGCTCATAAGGTTGATAATTTTTAACAGTGACAGATTACTTTATGCAGGATAAAGTATTAATAAATTATCTTGAAAGGTTCAATACAAGAATCATCACTTGATGGCCAAAGATGTTACTGCGAAAACAACCAAAAAAAACCATGGACTAACCAAGAAAGACCCAGAATTTTGAATGGAAGTCCTCAAGTCCGTTCCACCCATGCCTACCTAACTAGAAATTCTTGGGAACACAATGCAGTTACACTCAAGACGACTGTATCAAAACTGATTAGACCAGAGAGAGTATAACAACAATGGGGTAGTGCTGTGCCAAAACAGCTGCGTTGCACCCAAAGCTCAGCTGAAAACATGGAACGGCACTGTCTGAGTGCAAGATGCTCACTCCGTGATTCAGGCACGTAGTGAGATTTTCATTCTTCCATTAACTAATAAACAGAGACCAGTGATCATACAACCCACATTTAATAGTCAAACAAGCTAAACACTTCATACAATTTGGGCCCAGACCTAGCAAGAATCTGTTTGTGAAACAGGGAAAGACAACACCAGGTCCAATATAAAACTGAAAACTGGAGAATTCACAAGGCTTGAAGACCAGTTACTGAAGACTAAAGATGATCTCAAAAGCTTTGATTACGTACAGATTTCTTCAGGAAAAAACATTCCATTGAGGGTTTGGTTTTGGTTTGGTTTTTTTTTTTTTCCACACGGAAATAAAAACTCAACTCATCTAGAGTGAATTGGTTTGTTAAAAACCAGAAAGGACTGATTTTATTCTGAAGATGTACAGTATGGAAACACTACTGTCTTTTATATCACCTCTAATTTCTTGAAACTTCATGGACTTACAGTGGGGTAGAGATAAAGAAACAGAATACTCAGTCCTATCAGGTATGATGGAGTTACTGCCAAATTGCACAGGTGGGAGATTAAAATCAGTCTCAAAATATTTAGTATTTATTATGATCTCTTGTCATCTATATACATTACAGGAACTTCTTAAGTGAAAAATGACCTGGTTGGTTATAATTACTCTGACTGACAGAATTTTAATAAACTTTTGAGAACATTGTTTCTGATTATGAGTGATCTGGAATATCAGTACTGAACCCTGAGGAAATCTCGTCTCTTTAAAATTTGTGTCTTCACATCAGCAGACTGAAACCCTTGGCAAACAACACATATCATCATGATATGCAAACTAAATGTGTCCTAAATTGGGCTACACCCCAGAGTATGAGACCATGTAGCTACAAACATGCCTGTCTAACTGCAGAAAGCATTATAAAACGTTATTTAAAAGCACTCTTTGCTTTGATGAGAGGAAGGGAGAAGAAGAGAGGAGAAGCTTTTCCCTACTGAAAATAAATATAATATTTGGCACGGAAACATAAGGGTAAGTGATGTTTCTGCACAGTTCCAAAAAGCTTGATTTCTTGCAGCAGTCCAAGCTAGTTAGTCAAGCAGAATTCACTGGCCAATGCAGAAAGCATCAATATCTTCTATTAATCCATATAGCCTCTTTGTTCCTTTAGGAGTTTCTCTATGCTTATACTCCATGTTATGTGTCCTTTTCAGCCACTATCAATAGTATGTGATAGACCATCCCAAAAATACAAACAAAACCTTTTGTAACTGTTCATAAATTTGAACATAAGGTGAGAAAAACAGGTATTTGCCAATTCACTAGTTAGGAGATTCCCTAGTACCAAACATTGTTTTATAGCATATCTCTACCCTGCTGCATAGGAACTAGAATACTTGTAACATCATATACTCTTAAACAAGAGGACAGTTTTGAAATTACTAAGCTGGATGGTGATCGGTATAAGCATTTTTTTCTGTTGCCAACTAATACATATCACTCAAGCATAATTAGTTCATTAGGGAAAATATATAGACAATAAAGAAATAAAATACACAGCTAAATCCAAATCACCTGGCCACAAACACTTATCTTGGCAGATCTCCCAGCAAAGTCAATGGGAGCCTTGTACAAAAGGATGGGACTACAGAGTCAGGCCGAGAGCAGCACAATGCAGTCAGATTATGGGCAGATTCAGTAGATACCATGCCTTAGCAGTTGGGTATTTTTTTCCTTCCCCGTTTAAATGTTAAATATCTGTAGCATCTGAATAAGTAGCAGTAACAGAATGCAGAATTAAAATTTCTCCCATGCGATGTCCTGACAGAAGACAGTCCTGTCAGGTCTAACTTACTGGGCAGGATTCTCCCACAACTTATTACTGTCTTATTTTCTCCAAACCTAAAGCTATGGCTATGCATTTGTATCGGTTTATCATGGGGATGATGGCAGGTAGTTTCACCTAAACATGAGGAGGAACTTCTTTACCCTGAGAGTGGCAGAGCCCTGGCAGAGGCTGCCCAGAGAGGTGGTGGGGTCTCTGTTTCTGGAGACATTCCAAACCCTCCTGGACGCGTTCCTGTGCCACCTGCTCTGGGTGACCCTGCTCTGGCAGGGGGTTGGACTAGGTGATCTGCAGAGGTCCCTTCCAACCCTGTGATTCTATGCGGCATACTCTTTCTTTAAAAAAAAAATAAAATTAAAATTCCAGCTTGCTTTTTCATGCTTTTTTTCACCATAAAAATTGCCTTAGGTCCTCCCAGTCTACCATTTCACCTGCAAAGTCAGATTACCCTACCAATGACGTATAGCTCGACATCTTCTTTTTTTTTGAAGTGGGAAACAACTACAGAACATCTTTCTTGACAACAAAGTTTCTTTCCCTAGGATTCTTTCTACATTTTTTTTGTTGTAAATGTTACAAAATTCTTAAAATAGAAATCTAAAAAACGAAAAAAAAAAAGTGGGACAGAACTCTGCTCTGCCCTGTTGTATTACATTAACCATAATGACCACACCAGTAGGTCCATAATGGACAGTAAGTCAAAAGAAAATAATGTCCTACATGAAGTGACACTGCTTAGAGGTGCAATTTTCCTATGGAATTAAGTTTAATTGAACAGAATGCTGCTGCTGAGTAAGCAGAAAAAAATCACATGCCTGAAGAATAATAGATTCTGTTTATTTTAAGACAAATTTATGACAGAAAAAAAATGGAATCTCATTTTTTAATTCATCTAAACATACACTTTACTGCCCTTACTATCAGCAGCAATAGAAAGGATCAATGAAACTATGTATTCTGTAAATCTGACTACTAACACTGAGCCTAAGAGAAGTCTTTTCATTAACCACAAATCTTTTAAGGAAGGCAATGATAAATTAAAATGAATGCACTGCTTACACAAATTTGTATGAAACTCTGAGAGCAGAGGTAACAGACTGAGACCCAACAAAACCCCTCACTGAGTTCTACACCGGGTGATTTTTGGTCTGAGCAAGGAGAATAAGAGAAGGTGGCATTGAGTGACAAAGAATCAACTACTTTTTTGTATTCTGCAAGAATTTCACAGGAAGCCAGGCAAATGTAAATCTCATCTACAGAACTCAATATAACATGCAGACAGCACAGGCATGAAGACATGTATTTTATAGCACATATAGAACATAAACATGATCAGATAAACTGACATTTAAACTGGTATATTATTTATATACATTTGCAACAACACATCACACACTGCAATCTAGGTGATTTCTACTGCCTTCTGGATTACAGGGCTTTCACAAAAGCATAGTCACTCATGGCATGACAAATACTCACTTAAAATGGGTAAGATAAACTCCAACACTGATCATAATCACAAGGTCCAGCATGTAAACTACAATATCCTAACACTAACTAGCTCAAAGTGAGTAAATGCCACACTAGCAGTAAGCGTAAACCTTGCTCGTGAACTTCTGTCATTAATCCTTCACACGTACCAGAGCAAACAGCAAAGGTCTTGCGGAGGGGCACTCCCGTGACCCCAGAAGCTTACACCGTATTTCCTGCTGCCCTCCTGACAAACAGCTTCTGAAAATGTAAAGACTTAAAGAAGCCATGCAAGACCATTCTCAATTTGCCATCAAAGGAAAAATACTTTTGTTGCTACATAAAATCTAACGAGCATGCCCTGCAAACACGCTAGGTATTTGTGAATGCGACTATTCACAAAGATGAGAGTGGAAGAGGAAACAAAGACTGGAATAACGATTAGTGGTGAATGCATAAAACTTTGTGTGCTTACAAATTGCTGTGTTCTAAATTAAGCTTTAGTTTTGTAATGACTTAATATTAAGGCTCACAGATTCCAGGATTTACACTTTAAAAGTACACTTTAGAAGGTTTTGACAAATTTCCCATAAGACTCCTCAAAGACAAATTTTAAACTTTCAGAATAATTTTGCCTGAAAGCTTTTTAAAGGAAATATTGCAATGCATCATGTTGAAGTGATTACTTAATTGAACTTTTTTAAATCATATAGAGTGACACAATCCATTGTGGGAATGGAAGCATGGGAATTTGTGTTTCATGAAAGATTTCAAGGCTTCAATTTTGTATTTGAATTCAGGATTTAAAAAGAAAAAAAGTTGAAACCTAAGATGGTTAACTCTTCAAAATGCAGAGATATATTTTGGTTTTACAGTACTTTTTTAAACAAAAGGAACAGATGTACCCATAAAGATTGTCTGCAATCTTGTAACACATCAAAAATGTTATTAAATAAACTGACTGATATTTCTACAAAACAGAAGGATACAAGTTGATCCCACAGACTCTATTGGATCAATTAATGAAAAATAAAATGTTTTTCATCTTTGTCTTCTTCACCATGGCCATACTTTGAACATGTTTAAGACTCTCTATGGCAAAAGTATGGCCCCCGACTTCAAAAGTAAAATCCACAAAGATCACAGTGTATTCTAGGAACACAAGGGTCTTTCTAAACTCCTTCTGAAAGATTCAGGCAAATAAGGACCAGTCAGAACCTGATCTATATTCCTGAGAAGCCCTTACTGGGACGTTCACATGGAACTTGCTTAAGTACTAAAAATTCTACTCTGGAGACTACAAGAGAGATTTAAGATATGATAAAAGATGGAGTAAATCAGGGGACATCTACAAGTACCATCCCATGTTCTACCCCTCTAAGGATCCATCCCACTCCTCCCCACTTCCAGCGATGCACTCCCAGTCCCTGAATTCTGCCAGCACTAGCGTTTGTGCAAGGCAGTGAGTCAGATCAAAGGTCTGATCCAGTGACAAAACAACCTGCAAGAAATGCCATATGCTGTCTTTCAAACAAGTCATTTACTTGATTCAGTTGGCCATATACCCACATAAATACTAGTGTCAGCACAAAGGAAAGCACGAAACATAGCACCAGGGGACGGAAAAGGGGCACGACTATCCCACCTAGTGCTAAAATGTATATGTGATTAGACTGACCATGGAACTATGTCCTAAGTAAACAAGGATACTTTAAATAGGTCATAAGAGAAATGTTAGGTTTAATTTTTTTCTCAAATTCCTTTGCCTGACTTATTCTATCTCCTTACATGTTCTCCATCCCAGCATTGATTTTTGGGGAAAATTTTATCTTTACACCTCTTCTCGTGTGAGTGATGTACTACCATTAACTCCATTTTGAAGCTGACTGATTATTGCTAACAGCTGTTCCTTTTACTGTATCTTAAAACAGACATTTCTGCCTTAAAGAAAGCTGCAACTTAGACTTACAGAGTGGTTTGGTATGGAAGGGACCTTTAAAGAACATCTAGTCTAACCCCCCCCTGCCACAGGCAGGGACACCTCCCACTAGACCAGGTTGCTCAAAACCCAGTCCAATCTGGCCTTGAATGCTTCCAGGGATGGGGCATCCACAGCTTCTTTGGGCAACCGGGGCCAAGTGTCTCACCATCCTCACAGCAAAGAATTTCTTTCTAATACCTGATCCAAATCTACTCGCTTTCAGTTTAAAACTTTTACCCCTTGTCCTGCCCTGGTAAAGAGTCTCTCTCCATCTTTCTTATAAACCCCCTTTAAGTATAAGTAACTTGTCAAATAAAAACTTCCAAGTTTACGATGTAGACTTACATTGCATACATGTATGCATACTTACAATGCATAGATTACATCTGTTCCGACAAACACTTACTTTGTCTCTCCAAATGCTTCATATGAATAAATTATTAAATGTCAGCTGTGAATCCAAGATCCATACACCAATCTACACTTACAAACATTTTACTAAGTAAAAAAATGAGGGGAGAAAAAAAACCACCTTGAATTGTCAAGTCATGTCAATATTAACAACCAAATCAGTTTCAGCCCTCCATGAATAAGAAAATGGAAGCTCAGTTTTAGTTGCTTGCCCCCTGCCTGAAGCTTTGAGTCTGCTGTCCCTGAGGAGAAGTCTAATCGTCCTGTCCTGCTGTATGTTTAATGTAGAATGGAAACACAAAACCAGCTTTAAGGAGGAAGCAATGGTAGTAAATTGTAAAGGATGGTGCTCCCAACCTGATTGGGGTAAAAAAAACCACTTTTTTTAGTTGGCTCCTCTAAGCACAATGGTCTTTTCCTTTATGTCACAGGACTTTGCTAACAACAGTGTTCAAGCTGGGGGAGGGGCGGGGGGGAAGTATATTTTATTTTCCCAAAGGCTAAAATCAGTTTAAGGAGTTCCTGGAAAGAAGAGAAGAAAAAAAAGAATCAAGAAAAACTTTGCTTTGTGTCTTGGAAAAGCTATTATCCCAATTCTGTGAGGTTGCAGCAGCTGCGGGGACCTTTTCCTTGCTTGACTCAAACTTTCAAATGACCATGGCAACCGCACATGAATACTTACTTTAGTGTTAGCATGTAATCACCAAGAGAAGCAGTAAGGTTCCTCCTTTCCACCCAAAGACCTGCAGCTGCCCTAACACGTCCTTGCTCCAGACCCCAGCAGCAAAGGGACCTGCCACCAGCTTGATTCATGGCAGTCTCCAGACAAGAGGGGGCTGGCAGCCAGACTTCCCACTCCAGAGGCTTGTCCCCAACTGCTCCTTGACAGATCACAGAGCAAAGCAGAAACTGGGGCTACTGGTTTGCCCTGCACCCCACTTGCACACGGCACCTTTCACCCTGAATACAGAGAGGGTGCAAGCTGTGACCTATAAACCCAAAAGTCTGCTGTGGCATGGCGTACATGAGCACATGCATGGAGATCTGACTGGGAGGTGTGGGTAGCCCCAAAACTCCCCCATTTCATTCACCACTTCTGCAGCCTACCTAGGTCTGTCCCAGGAACCTGCTCCTGCTCCCGTGCTGCCAGCACTGCTCCCTGGGCCCTCCATGGCACCAGGCTGAACCTCCCATGGAAGGTGTCTATCCACCCCTGTCAGCCCTCACCTCATCTACTGCAAGGAGCTCCTTAGTGGATCATGGAAAATGAATGTGCAAGAGACACCTGGCCAACAGGTCCAACATTTCAGAAGCACAGGTTAAAGGATTAAAATGCATTCATGAATATTTGAAGAAAGCAATCTATTTTGTTTTACACAATGTAATCCTATGGCACTTTCTTTTTTATTATTTGAATTATAGTCATGGCACTTACAAACCTCAGGACACATCAGACGGGTATGTAAAAACCTTGGCCAAAACATGCGCACCCACCAAGAGTTTTCTATACAAATCAGTAAGGCAATGAGAAGAACATGGAAACAAAGTTAGTTACACAGGGCAGCAAAAAGAGTGGCAAAGAAAAGACCAGACACTGAATCTCCTGAGTCTGGGTTGTTTCCTGAGTCCTGGGAAATCTCTATTGATTGGACCACTAAAATGAATTTTAAAAAGTGGTTCTGCGTATAACAGACTTACCTTTAGGTAGCATGTATGTTATAACTAGCGTAGAGTATATCCATAAGATACTTTTTATACTTAACAACATCTTGACCTACAAATAAAGAACAAAGGAGTAAGCGGTTAATATCGCACTGTGTCCTTATCAAGTGTGGTAACTCAGTACATCAATATTTGTCATTAATATTAGAAGCAGTCATTTACTTAAAAAAAAGGGTTCAGCAGGACAGTGAGTAGCCCTTAATATATTGATCTTCTGCCATTTTATTCACTTTTTAAAATGTATTCATGTATAGCATTAGCAGTATATGAGTATAATCTGACAAATTCTTCCTGGTGTGGCGTTGCCAGTTCAAATCCAACCTCTGGGTAGTTTTATGTCCATAACACAAAGTAGCCTGTCATTTAGCAACAGCTAACAACCTGGTTCATGTCAGAAGGGGCTCCCATGACAAACTTCTCATGAATTTTGACGGTGAGTCAACATCCACTCTATGATCCTTCCCACCTGCAAGGAGGTTGTATGTACATAACAATATATTGCAGGTTCATAATGATATCTCTTCATTTTTATTCCAGATCTTAATTACACATATTGAGTCTGTAAATACCCCAAAAATTTCAAAAGAACACTAACAAAAGCACTACAAGTCCTATAATTGTCAGCTATTATAATGGGTTTATAAATAGTCGTTCTTCCATATAGTTACACATAAGTACTATCTAGCCAACGTAACAAATAACTTTCAGTAATAAGTTTGTCAAACACTGCCATTGAAAATTTTTTACCACAAAATCCTGAGTTTCCTGCTATTGCTGTCAAAATAAGCTACCTGAGTTCTTCACTTGGGCAGGTAACATGAACTGATAGTTTCTTCCTCTCCAAGAGAGACTACAGTTGACATGCTTTAAGGAACAGTGAAACAAAGATTTAATAGATATACATCTGTGTTATAATTATGGAACTTGTATTAGCACATACATATTTTAGCATTTTTTACGTTAGCATTTTAGTTCTTTAGTACTTATATATAATGCTTTAGGGTTAAAACGTAACTAATACATTCAAAAACCTCCACAAGCTATACTGAAGATGACAGCAAGACACGGAGAGACATCTTCCAGAGAACTACTGGTGACGTGTTCAATTTCAGGAAAGTTTTCTCCACAGCTTACAGCTGCAGCCCAAACTTCACATGAGTCTGTGTGAATTGGCGTCTATCCTGCAACGGCTGAACATTTCAGAAAAGATGCAAAACATCTCAAACCAAGCCTTTCCAATGAGGCAATCTCTAACGTAACAGCATCATGTTAAAAATTCCCACCCAAAAGGGCTGAAAATCCAAGGGCTTTTCATTCCCTATACATGGATGGCCAGAGCCGGCTGGTTGCACTGGGAAACATATGCTGCAACCTATTCCCAGGGCGTGGAGGAAAGAATACAGCTGCTTTCCGTGGAGCAGACTGCACGCTGCCAAAGACGCACCATCTCTGCTTCAGACGTTCAATAGGGCTGAGTGTATAATGTGATATCACTTATTTTGCAACACTAACTTCATGGAATTTGCATTTTTTATGACTGGATCCCAAACAAGAACTGAGACTTCTTTGCCTTTATCCAGTTTGAGCCCTATCTACCATTAAACTTTTTCAGAAGACTCTAACCCATACCCCCAACACCATCCAGCCAGAGTTTTATCTCTCCCTACACTTACACAAGCCAAGCTGTACATGGAGAAAACAAAAGTGGCTATTTAACAACTAACTTTAAAAATCCATACTGTGCCCTTATACTATGTATGCCCTAGTAATTCCCTGTAGAAGGCTGCTATGAGAGAGGAGCTGGTACAAGATAAAAACGGCAGACATCGAAGTCCTTTTAATGCAATGGGCCAGCTCTGAAATACAGACAGTCACGTGTTTGCTTAGAAAAACACTTAAATGATCCTCATTATTACACAACATTTTTTAAAAAATGAGAGGTCATGCTGAGCCTACAGGTGTGCACAGGCTAGAAGGCCTTCCAAGCAACCCGTGTATCCTGAAACTGCTGGAAGCCTCAAGCACCAAAACCACTGAAGATTAGTTCCTTCAGTAACACAAGCACTCTGAAGAGAGCACAAAAAGACCTACAGACTCCATCACCTTCAAAGGCAGTGAATGCTGGACCCACCTGTAAGACAATCTGAAAGCTCTAGCCCCTGTGAAAGCAAAGTGGCTCCAGACCTTCTTTTGAGATGTTCCGTCCACATGTGTTCCCCATGCATCACACACTGGCTACACCAATAGCTAACCAAAAATCTAGAACAAACTGTTTACAAGTTTAGCTTTCCATGTTTACCCGTACGCTTTATCTCCCTCCTCCTCCAAAAGGCAACCTTGGCGTTTGGGACGAGAAACAAGGGAATCAGAGAAATTTGCCAAGAAAAAGAATAAAGAATTTTCTATTTTCTGAAAGATGGGTGTGCTGCACCTAAACTGCGCTGGTTGCACGTTGCAACCACCACCTGCTCCACTGCACCGGGCCTGATCAGGAGTACCTGCGTACTTGGCACATGCCAATGGCAGGCCCTCAGAAGTTCCTTGCAGTGCTGTCATGACAAGAGGCAGTATAACCACTTCCACATTTGGTAAGAAGACAAACCCTGCTGCTACGCTCAGAGCCAGCTGAGAGCTCTGAACGTGAGCATCTGCCCTATGCTACGTGTCCAGAGTACAGGGAGGACCTCATCTTCCCATTCCTCTCCACTTTGCGCAAAATCACAGGGCACTGCTCCTCCAACGCCATGCTGGTGGCTTCATTACAAATGCAATTTGAGGAATCTTACTGAAAAAAAACCTCACATCTTCAGCTTCCAGGCACTAAACACAATACATACACCCACAATGAAATATGAAAACAGAAAGACAACCATGGAAGGACAATTTTCAAGATATCCTGCGACTGCTGAACTCAACCACTGGTACAGAAGAGAGCATTCATGGCTGTGATGGCTACTTTAGATTTTTACTGAGCAGTGCAGGAACTACACCTTCTGCACCAAGAGCTCGAATAGCTCAAATAAAGTGCACTGTTTGAGCATGGAGCTTAATGTGAGACACCTGCCAAAAAATACCCACCCAACGCTCAGAAAACCATCTCTCAACCTTTTTTTTCTAAATCTCCTCTACCCCAAGGTGCTTACTCAAGCAATGAAAAACTTTGGGGCAAGGGTCCAATTTTCAGCCCTTCAGCTTTCAAGCATGATTCCCATGCAGCCCTCCATGCACAAGGGTTTTCACTGTCTGGTCCTTGGTGGGCTCCCATAAACACTCCTGGGTTACTGAGTGCTGTTCCACTACAGCTGCCAGAACTAAATGCGCAATTACCCCTGCCAGCCTCTCCAAACAAGGGGGAGCCTAGCCTAGGAGAAAGCAGAATTCTGCAGACCCGGTACCAGCAATCCTCCTCAAGAGTCGCAGGCAAGGCAGAGGCCGCTGCTTACACCCAGCACCCCGATTCCCATTTGGTGCTACCCACATTTCCAGGCCACCACTACCAGATGTGATGGCTCCTGCATCCTCCCCTTTTGCTGGCAGAGGCTGCAGCTGACTGTGC
Source organism: Rissa tridactyla (assembly GCF_028500815.1). Lineage (NCBI taxonomy): Eukaryota > Metazoa > Chordata > Aves > Charadriiformes > Laridae > Rissa > Rissa tridactyla. Next base: position 8,078,778 of record NC_071497.1, read on the forward strand.
TCCCTTGTAGCCTCCTGGGCAAAACCACTGCTCTAAAACTGGTTTGTATTTCCCATTCCCGCACTCTAGAGTTTACAAAGGCCTCTGCTGGCTCGCTGCCGTACCGCCCCTAAGTCTACTGTAATTAGCCAAAATCTTTCTAACCATACCTTTTTCCATAAGCTTTTTTTTTCCCCTTTGGTGTCACTACACCTAGAGTAAGAAAAAGTCATAATACTACGGACACAGTGAGAAAATCCTGCCAACTCAAGACTGCAAGACTTGAGTAAGTGTTTAATTTCCACTTTCTGTTGAAAAAGTATCTCACTTAATGTGACCAAACTTGGGCTGCCTGCTGGCTGGTTTCCAACTGGACTGATCCATTTTGTTAGGAGCTACTGCAGGCAAACCAATCTACAGTAGTAATTTGCGCTACATTTTTAAACTGGATGCAACCCTAAGCACGCCTTTTAACCGAAAGATGCCAAGTCCTTGACAAACTTCACATCTTTAGAAACTAGCAGCAGAGGTTCTCTCTGTGGGGAGAAAGCAGGGCTCCTATTTTTGCAGGCACTGCTACCTTCCCTTACCACAGCAAAAACTCGTAGGAGCAATAAGTTCTGATCAAATTCCAGCTCGTGTTTAGTTTACAATGTAAGCTTGATCTCACACCAATGCTATTTTAATTTAACCAGATGTGAGAACACCATGTCTCTCTTTCTGTTTTAAACTCCAGGTTAAGAAAGACAGTGAAGCTGTCCTGATGTGGAACAGACTAAAATCTACCATCCAAAAGCTATTCCCAGTTTCTCTGAAGTTGGGACAATGAGAAATTAGCTACTTTCAGAGAGGTGACACTGCCGGTAAAGGCTGTAACTTCTCGGGTCACACTGAGATTGATTCAGCACGTGCTTTACAGATGTATTGTGAAAGCTGGACATGTTCCTTCAACATGTAAAAAGCAGCCTCTGCCCATTGACTCTCCTTGCCTGCATAGCGAAAGTCAGGTTCACATAAAATTAAAAAAAAAAAAAAAAAAAAAAAAAGCAAAGGGGGAACCCGAACAGAACCTGGCACTAAAGAAGTGAATTGAGGCTCCTGCTCCTACTAATGGGTAAAACATGCAGTTTTTCAGTGAAACCCCAGCAAGCTAGAAATGACCGATCCCAGATGCAGCACACCTCTCGCTACCTTCCAGCTCTGCCCAGAACCTTCACATCTGCCGTCCTCCATCAAATGCACAGTCTGCGCTTTCTTTTGCTTTTGCCATCCTTTGATCCTTTTATGCCATCTGACTGTTAATCGCTGACACGTATCAACCTCACCGTAAGCGCTGCTTAATTAACTTTGCCAGCTTCATCACATCTCCGCCATGCGATTAATTAGCCCGCTGAGCTGACACATGGCAGACTTGGCCTGCGTCTGTTTCATTGGTGGCGTCCCCTCAACCGGTTATCACTTGCAAAGGTCCCCTTCAGACCTCCAAGAAGGTCCTAGGGCCATCTGCATCATCCCTTCCTCACCACCTCCAGCAGCCGCGGGGGGAAACTCCTCCCGCCACGGAGCCTCCAGCCCCAGGCGCAGGTAGGGGCGCAGACGGGAAAAGTGACCAGAGCACAGCGTGTTCTGGCACTCCTCGCTCTGGCCGCCGCCGAGAAGCTGCTGCTTAAGGACATCCCTCCCAGGCCTCCGCTAATTTATGCCAGAAGCGGCTCTGGGCTCTTGGATGGCCTCACGGAGAGGCGGCGGAAAAATTATGGTGGGGAGCGTGGTCCCAGAGCTCACGTGCGCCGTCCAGCATCACCCCACAGGAGGGCTCTGCCTCCTCGCCTGCTTCCCAGGAGAGCTGTGGACATCTTCTGACCCACCTCTCCCCAGCGCCCACACCACCGGCACGGGCAAGGGAGCAGCCATGGCGGGAGATGTAAGGACGCAGCTCATGGCGACTCTGCCGTGGTGGGGCTCAGCACAAGGACCAGCGCGTTGGCTGGACGAGGGTACCCTCAGCGCGTCTGGTGGCCTCCTCCACCGCCGGGCGCTGGGGAAGCCGCGGGTGCCTTGGTCCGCCCTCAGCCGGGCCCCGAGCCCCCCGGGTCCCCCCTCACGCCCTCGGCCCGGGGGGCGCTGAGGGGGCCCGGCCGGAGGCGGGAAACGCGCCGGGCCCGCCCCGCTGTCAACCGCCACCCGCCGGGCGTTGGTACAGGGCTGGGGGGCAGGGGGGGCGCGGGGGGGGCGCCAGGAACAGCCCGAAACGCCGGGGAGACAATTTTTAAAAATAAATAAATAAATTTATTATGATTATAATAATGACTTTTTATTTTTATTTTTTATTTTTATTCCCCCCCTCTCAGCCCTCGGAAGCTGAGGGAAACCGGAGCCCTCTGGCGGGAAACCCGCGGCCGCAGAAGGGACGGTCCCGCCCGCTCGCCGCCAGGGGGCGCCGCGGTGCCGCCACCGCCTCGCCCGGCCCGTCCCGTTCCTCGAGAGCGGCCGCGTCCGCCCGCGGCGGGACCCCCCGTACCCGCACCGGGACCTGCACCCGGCCGCCGCTCCCCGCTCCGCCTGCCCGGGACCCCCTCCCGCCGGCGGACCCGGCCCGCTGCAGCCGGTGAACCCCGTCTCCTGCCCTCCCCGGCAGCGCGTCCCGGGGGCGGCCGGGTCCGCCCCGCCAGCGCCCATCGCCGCCAGCGGCCGGGCTCCCCCGCCGGGCGCTGCGACCCTCTCGTTCCGCCAAGTCTCACTCACTGCTATGGGAAGGAAACTTCCCTTTTCGCTCAGCCTTTTTATGCAGGGGAGGAGGAAAAAAAAAAAAAAAAAAAAAAAAAAAAAAAAAAAAAAGAAATCCATATAAAACCCCACCCAAACCCACCCAACATTTACACTCTTCCACCCTGGGATAGGTTTCAGCAACACGTTTCAACACTCATGCCTTTAAAAAAGGGTCGGAAAAAAAAAAAGAAAATAAAAGAAAAGCCATCGGGGCTTAATCCCGAAAGCCGGAGGGAGAGGGGGGTGGCCGGGGAGGACGTGACAAGGGGGACAATGAGGGCTGGCCCCGGCCCTCGCCCGCTCCCCGTCGCCCCTTTGTGTGGGGACGGCGCCTGGGGGCTGCCCGCGGGGGCCCATCCCCTGCCGCGGGGGTCCCGACCCGCTGCCGCCCCCCCCCGCTCACACACCCACCCGCTTTTTCCCGCCGTCGAAACTCCCTCAATTCCTTCCACGATGCTCTCACTTTTTCTTTGTACAACAAAGGCGAAATCCCGAGGAGCGGAGGGGGAAGGCAGTGCCCGTGCCCCGAGAAGCTGGCCGTGGGTGTAAAAGGGGGCGTTTTGCTCCGCTGACCTTGTGATCCTCCTCCTCGCCCACCGCCCCCCTTTCAGCAATGAAAATGTGGTTCGGAGGACGCCCGCTTTCCGTCTCCTCCGGAGAGATGCTGTCTGTGCACCTCAGCCCCGCTCTGCCCTGCGAGCGGCTTTCCAGGAACATCAGGGCAAGGGAAGAGAGGAAAAAGAAAAAAAAAAGAAAAAAGAAAAAAAAAAAAAAAGGAGGGGGGACACACAAGAGCGGAGAAGACTGAGCGCACGCTCTTCTCAGCGCAAGAAAACCTGGTGGCCGAAGGAAATGTCCATTCTTGTCGCTCCTGCCACACGGGCGCTTTGTGTATTTAACACCCGTACGAAATAGCTTCTTCCCTTCTCCCTCCGGAGCCCCACCGCACACCAAGGTGCAGCTCTACCTTCCCGGCCATTCAAACCTCCAGTTCCAACGACTTCTGTCTGGGCTCTCACCCCGAAGTCTCCAATTTCTTAGTTTTCTTTGTTCTCCTCTTTGCACCCGGGGATTTTTGTGGGTCCCCGAGCATCCCTTCTCCTCTCGCCCCGCGTGTCGTTGAACTTACCCCAGGTTGTTTAAATTCACTAATCATCGCTATTCTCCCCCGCTTAAGGTTTACAGTTCAACTCTTTGTCCTTACAGGTACCAGCGGTAAAACAATCGTTTTAAATCTTACACTAGGTGTTTCAATCATATATAAAGAAAAAAAAAAAGCACCCCCAAAAACACACCAAAAAAACCCCACCCCGCGTTAAAAGAGTTATAGTTACCTTAAAAGGTAGCGTATTGCAGAGATTGCAAAAAATCACAACGTGGTGGCCAGGCTAGTCCAGAGATCCCAGTGGCCGCATGAAAGAGTAAATCCCCTCGTTAGTGCTGGAAGGAGACGTCGGTTCCGGGGTCTCCCCTTCTCCCGGAGCTGGGTCTCCCGTCCCTCCCCGCCGGCGAGCACCTGACTGCGGGCTGCGGAGCCTCAACCCACTGGTGGGCAAACGGGAGCTCGCCTGCAAGTTCAAATGCGAGCCTCAGCCACCCATCATTATTATATCGTTGTACCGTCAGCGCTGCAGAGGAGGGGCGCTGGCTCGGGGAGAGGAGGGTTCACAAGCTCTGCAAGAGCCTCCTTGCAATTTCCAAAGCTCCCGCAGCTGCTGGGCGCAGGAGAGCCCCCAGCGCCTGCCTCCGCCGAGCGGGACACCCCCCCACACCACAACCCTGTCCCCACCGCCGCCCCCTCGGGGAGCCCTCGGGGCGCCGCGGACCCCAGCCCCAAAGTACCGGGGAGCCGGGACGGGTCCCTCCGCTCGCCCGGCATCGGCCGTCCGGAGAGGGGCAGGCGGGTGGGAAGAGAGCATTGTTCCCCAATTAAACAATTAACCGGGAAGAGAATGGAGAGACCTCCTCCACCCTGGCTCCCGAACCCGGCTGAAACGGGGAAAGAGACTGGGACCGAAATGCCTTTTTCCCTTTTGCCTCCCCAATCTCAGCGGAGGTTTGCAATGAAAGAATATATTGGTGCTTGTTCCAAACTTCCCCTGCCGGTGCCAATTCACAGGCAGTCTCGCATCGGCAGCCTCCCGAGCCAAGCTTCTCCACCCTAGTTTTACGCATCTCCAGCCACTTTTCTTTTTTTCTTTTTTTTTTTTTCCCTTTTTTTTTTCTTTTAAAGATTAGACTCTGCATTTGCTGTCCAAAACTCTCAGAGATGAAGTCATAAGCAGAACTCTAAACCACCCTTTTACAAGGGAGTTTCACCAATTAATAACGGATCTGCTGTGCTCCTCAGGCATCTCTTTTCCCAAAATGTACCTATCTTGGTATATGGCAGACACTTAAGGCACCCTTTACAAGGCAAAAAACACTGGCAAGAGCAGTGCCTCTGGTGTGCTCCCTCTCAGAGGAGCGTGTGCCACAGTCCCCCCTCCTCCAGGGAGGTGTAAATCCGGAGCCGGAAAAGAAAAGCCTGGAGAAATAGGTGTGTCTGATCGCACCACTCTGGGCACGTTTTTGGCAGCCCCAGGTACGACTGCTAGGAAGAGGCAGGAGGAGTTTTCCTTCAGTGCCTCTCGCTGTTATTGTTCCAGCTGCTCCGTCCCCAGAGCTATCCTGACAGCGGGTTTGAGACAAGCCCAAAGCCCTCATTTCCAAAGACAGCCCTCGGTGCCAAGCTGGAGGGAGCGGAAGGTGGAAGAGATGACAGCCAAGCAGGGGGAAATGGAGACCTGGCGGCTTAAACCAGATCAGGTCTGTGTGAGCTGTGGCCTGGGTGTGAACAGAGCCAGACCACTGGGTGAAACCCTTATCTCCCCTTCCCAAAGCCTGTTGATCGTTCCTCCTTAAATAAGGTAAATCCACAATTGCTTACTCATAGCAAGGGCGCTGAAGAGAGGCTCATCCCCTTCTCCCATGTGAACCTAGACAGTGTGCAGAAGCCTCCCTACCACTGCCACCCCCGCAGTGGGCACCAGTCCCCCCAGTTCCTCCTGCATGCGTCAGTCCCTACATGGCACACGTGCCTCCTGGGCAATGCCCCGTCTCGACAGACTGGAACCGCCCCACATTGGATTTGCGGGCTTCTCAATCCTCAGACCTTGTGCTGTGCAACAGTTGACAGAAATGCAACTCTGTGCTTTCAGACAGGCAATATAAATAGTTGCAGGTGTATTTTTAAGGCTTTTTGGTGCAAATTCACACAAAGGCATTGCAATTCATATTAAGTTATGGGAAGGGGGTTGTCAGAGTTGACTCTGCTCTTTTCCAGCCTGGTCTTCCCTGCCTCGCCATGTGCAGATGGCCACCCTCACTGCTGAGGCTGTGCACACTTCCTCTGCACAATGTCATGATGAAAGGAGAAAACTAACATTGAATCTCTCCAACATTGATTCAGACAAGCCTCTTCAGCCCTCACAGACAGAAGGGGGTTGTGTGAGATGCGTGGTTATGACACCATTCCCTCTCCCCATACAATTTCAGCCCCCCTGTTGGCTCCAGATGAACCCCTTTGAGGACATATGCATAAGATGGGAATATCTTCAGACAAATCCACTCCTTTGCACCAGTCCCAGAGGCCCATTCCCTTTTCTGGATGAAGTGGTGGGACTCCTGCCACCATCCCAGGCCTCAGGAAAGGAGGGCAGGACATTTCCTGTGGCATTCCCCTTCTGCAGGCCACCCTCCAGGACAAATTGGAAACTCATAAATGATCAGGCATCACGGTCAAACTGAAGGTAGCTAAGCTGTTCCTTCTAGCCTCCACCATCTGCCCCACCTTTCCAGCTTCATCTGTTCTTAGTCTGCCCCCTGCCTTGGCTTAACAAAGCAGAAGCCACTTCTGCAGCCCCAGCCTTGCTCCTCCATCACCTCTTGACTCTCAGCCACTGAAGATTGAACAACCACTCCTGTAAGGGGAGTTGGTGACTCTGCTTGTCCCTACCATGTGGGGACGTCTGTTCGCCTGTGGCACTGGGCTATGAGCACCTTCTGGCAGCTGTGTCTGCCCCGGGAGCAAGTGGGACAACACCAAGAGGGGTGGTGGCAGCTGCCCGTGCCCACTGGGGCACCCGCTGTGCCGGGGGTCCAGCTGAAGTGCTGGCCACGCTTCCTGGGGATGGGGAGACACTGGTTATGACCAGAAATTTGAGGTGGGGTGGAGGGGATTCCTGCTCTCTTTGCCCACAGGCACCACCAAGAAGCAAGGAGGAGTTAAACCCCAGGGCTAACCCATCCTCAGGTCTGCTCGCTTGCATCCCTTTTTTCACGACGGGAAAGAAAAGAGCTTATTTTTAAAGAAAAGACTTTTCCCCCCCCTCCCTTTTCTTCTCCCACCCCCCAAATGCCGGAGCCCCGATGGGAACCGGACGACAAAGCCGCTCCTTCACGGAGCTGGGAAGAAAGCGGAGGATGGAGAAACCACCCCCTTTCCCCCCTCTCCCGCTCCTCCTCTTCTTCCTCCCTCCTCCTCCTCCTCTCCCCCCCCCCGCCCGCTGGCCCCGGGCTCCCGCCGCCCGGCCCCGCTCGCCCCCGGCGCGCCGCTCCCGCCGCCCCCGCGGAGCCTCTCGGCCCCGCAGGCGCGGAGCCCCGCGGCGGGGGGAGCCCCGCCGCCCCCCGGCTCCCCTCCATCACCTTTCCGGCGGGACAAACCGAGACAGGCGACAAAGAGAGGACGCAGACAAGAAGCCGTGTGTTCCACCCCCCCTCCCCTCCGCCCTCCCCTTTAAGCGGTCGTTTGCATCCGTGGTGGGATGGAGATTTCTGGGCGGGGGGGTGGGGGGGGACGGAGAGACGGAGAGGGGGGAGATCTTCGTGCTGGTGAGACAAAGGCACAGGCGGAGATAGCGAAGGTGGTCGCCGAGCCCCCCCTTCCCCGGGCGGGGTGCGCTCCTGCCGCCCGCCAGAAGCGTGGGGCCGGGGTGGGAGGAATGGGGAACTCATCCCGGGCATCCCCAGCCCGGGAGAAGAAAACCCTGGAGGAAGGAGGGTGGTTTACTCCGGAGACCCTCAGGGCTTTTAAGAATGGAGAGAAGGACTGGGGAAAGTGAGGAGCTGAAAACCAGGCCTCTGCACCCCCTAGGTGCTTTCATCCCACTTTATTTAACTCTCCCCTTCTTCCTCGAGAGTTGAGGTTTCTGCACTGAACCAAAAAAACGTCCAGAAACGGGATCTCCTTTTCTCCTCTTGGAGAGACCACGCAGACTTCCTCCATGAGTTATGTCAGAGGCCTGAAACATTGTCTGATTTACTGTGAATGTCAGATATTTTTCTTTGTAAATATTTTAGGCAAAGTAGAAAGAGTAAACCTTTGCTCGGGCTGCCAAATGTCTCCCATGACAAATCATTATTTTCAGATGTTCAGATTTGTGTGAGAAAACCCAACAAAGGGAAAATGTTTAGGCTTTGTCTCAATCCTAAAGCAATATCTTTGAAGGGAAAAAAATTCTGCTAGCTACATCGTAGTTCTGAAATGATGAAAAATACTATTTTCATTACACATTTTTTAAGCACAGGTTTTATGTTACTGATTCAACAATGATTATCATTTTAAATGTGAAACACAGACCCTAAATGGTTCTTTATGAGAAACCATTGTTTTGAAATATCTGAAATTAATTAGGCCGTGGCTACAGCCAATGTGCAAATATCAAACTGAACATCTGTGGAAAAAAATCTTCCCATCACTTGAAAGAATATTGTGAATCTGAAATACAGTCTATCAAGGAAAAACTAATTTGTCTGGCATAGGTTCTCTCAAGCCATCTTCTGCAGCTTTATGGTCACCTTTTCTTCATCTTTTCCTATGTTTTTTTCTCCCGAGCCTCTGTGTGTGAAAAGCCTTATGTAAAAGTCAAGGAAATAATTCATGTAATTTGGATGCCTGCAGTAGTAAGGTCAGTTCAGGCAAATCAAAGATCCTTGCAAAGTTATTCCACTTGGCTACTAGCTCTGAAGGTCTAACTTCCCATTCCCATCTACTTGCAGAGGGCTGTGCCATGGCAGCTGTACTGAAAATTAGCCCATCGGTCCAATTTTCTTCTTAAAGGTACAGAAACGTAGGCTGCTTCCTGATTCTGCTGTGATTCAGTTATCTAAAACCCAGTGTGTTTTCAGAAAACCACAAAATCTTTCGAAACAATAGCCTTTTGCAAGTTCTCAGATTCTGTGTTTAAGAAAAGTTTTCCCAGTCCTTCTCTTTCCTACACTTCAAGTCAAATGTGTTTTTATAGCCAAATTAAAACTCTTCAAAGGAGTCAACCTTAGCAGCAGCGGTGACTGTAGTGTATACAACCGCTTTCTCAAATGAAACACTTGATGGCTTGTGTCAATGTTTCTTTTGTGGCAAAACCCTTCTCCACCTATTTTTACTCCATATTTCTGCAGCGGAGGAGAGAGCACTTAGCTATGAAAAACTATGAATAGAGTATTTCATTTGGTAACAGAACAAACCACAATTGATGGTTAGGTATTATTTCTGCATTAAACGTAATGATGCAGACACGGCATTATCTACACTAAGATAGTCAGCTTCCAGGACAGAGCTTATCAGGAGGAGGTCCAGGACACAGAGTCTTTCAGCAGAACTTGACGATGGCAAAGACAACAGTATGTTTTTCTCCTTGATGCTGCCTTCTGTTCTGCCTCAGTGTTTCTGCCCTGACTCCAAGGACAAGGGGCCAGGTGGGGATGTTTTTACTTGTGCTTCCATTGCTAGTCCCACCAAAATCTGCGTCAGAAAGCTGGTGGTGTTTAGTTCTGCCTGGTGTAAGCCGAAGGATCAGGTTCTGTCTTCAAGTCAAGCTCAAAAAGCATCTGCTTTATGCAGCCAGGTCTCTGTAAAGAATAGTTGCTTTGTAATTTTGTGGAGGAGTTGTTAGGGTGGACAGGACATTGCCGAGGTCCTTCTCAACACTGATGACTATGAGGATCAAATGCAGGACAAGGCCAGCAAGGGCAAAAGAAACTAAGAAACTTATCAGCACGGGGCATCCTGAACCATAGTCAAGTGTTGTGCTAATCCCTACTGTCCTGGGCTTCCTCTGATAGACTCCATCCTGGACACACATTATTTTTGTTTTGATAACTCTGTGGCTGCATCACAAGCTTTAGTGCAGAAGTAACCCTGAATAATGAAATGTGGTTTTGTTCACTTACTGTTACCAAATGAAATGGGCCTTTCATAACTTCTCTTTTTTTTGGTTTTTTTTTTTTTGGTTTTTTTTTTTTTCTTTCTTTTCATGATATGAAGGTACCACCATTGTGCAAAGAATAAACTCGCTGGATCTGGTTCCACACCGATAGGGCAAGCTCTTGAAATGGATTAAGAGAGATTTTCTTAACTAATCTCTTTTTCCTGGGCCTTCTTATCCCTTGCTAAAGCAATAACAAACATTCGCAATGTGATTAGTCCAAAATCCACTGAAGTCACTAAAAAGATCACACTGACTCCACAAGTGTCAGTCAACAGTTTCTTCTCCTTTGCCGTGTGAGAAGTGGGGCAAAGAAATTAAATAGAGCAGGAAGGCCCTAAAAAGAGGAGGAAAGGGACACTGCAGGATTTCTCCTTGTTCTTCGTCATGCGGGAAAATCTCTACTTTTCTTCCCTGGGGACTCCTTTTTGCAAATCAAAATCAAGAGATGAAAATTTTGGTAGCTGTCAGCAGGAAAGGAGAGATGAAAAGATCCATGTCTACAAGAAGAGTCACAGCACACCTTGAGAAAAAGAGAGTGTAAGTGGGTTGAAAGAGCTGAGCCAGGCCTGTTCCTGGCATCCTACATCCTCTGGCTGGCTCTCAGACATGGTAAGGATAATATCTGTGATACCTTCATTTAAAATAAAGAAATAAATTGAAAGGGCAAGGGGCAAATAAGTCTGGCACAATTTGTAAGATTCTTAGGGTAGGTGCAAATATTTCCCCTGCCAAAATCTTCTCACGTCATATGTAGGAAGCGATTGTTTTTGGCTCAGTGGGGAAAGAGGGGTATAAAAGCAGAGAGAAATACTCAGTCCTTCCGCTGGAGAACCATCTCCCCTGGGTGCTGAGGAGCAGGCAGGGCTGCACGTGGTCTTGGCTCCTGCTGTGATGGCTTCTCTGCTCCGCCTGCTGCGGGTCCCACCACTGCTGACCCTCAGCACAGCCTCCCGTCCTTTCGCTGCCGGGGGAGTCCCTCTCTGATGAAAAATACCCCACTTTGTGACTTTTAATGCCTTTTTGTTTTTTTTTCCAAAGGCGTCAAAGCGGGACATGTAGTACTCAGGAAGCTCATTTCCCTTTAACACAGAACATGAATTGCAGTGGTAGCAGGGAAGAGTTTGGAAAGAGGAAGCAACTTTGCCCTGAAGACCCAATGCGCAAAAAAAAATAATCAAAGACAGAAAAAAATGTGATTTGTAAAGCAATCTCATTGTTTGAGAGGAAGATGGGCTCAGTGTTTTGGGAAGCCTGGAACTGTCAGTAAGTGGGACTCCATTTGTGGCGTACACCACGAGCAGCAGCCCCATGGTCCACAGCTCGCGCCTCCTCCAACAGCCGTGGCAGGCAGGTACAGCAAACGAAGACACCTCCCCAGGCGCGCTCAGAAAGCCAGCCTTCAGGCAATGCTGCTAAAGTGCCCCTGCGGACCAAATCGGGGCACTCTGCCCAAGAAGCCTCACCCAGGTCTCCATTATGAGCAAGCATCAGCAGGGCTCAGTCATAACCAAGGATTGCTCACCGATTTTTGCCACTCTGTTACCAACAGCCACCTCCTGAAGACACATGCCACTATTATCCTCTAGCTGCAGAAGGAGAGATAAAAAAAAAGAAGTGTTTCTGGTACCCAGGTATTCAGAGAAAGGTTTCCTCTGTCGTGGCGAGTGGGGTCTCCCAGGATGAGGTAGAATGGGAACAACTTTAGTGTTCTTGGAGATAGGAGGTAAAAAAATGCCCTTTTTAGTAAAAAATTAGACAAAAGTACCATAAACTCAGTGAGACTTTTCCATAGTAACGCCAACGGCCCTAAAACTGCTGTTAGCCTGCCACTGGAGTGCAGCGGAGGGGTCCTCTTTTCTATTTTGAACAGGACACCTGGCTGAGCACATGCCTTCAGCACAATAGCCCCAGCAGTTGACATTTCCATGCCCAAAGTGCTTAGATAGCAGCTTGTGCTATCTCTTGTGGGTGGTGAGTTTGCAAACGGGGTCGGTGACATGCTCCGGAGCAGATAAGGAGCTCTCACACTAGGGGCACAAGCTCCCTTGAGACTCTCCAAAATCTGCTGCCATACGCATGTTCTGTAATACGTGCTGCTCCTTCCTGCTGGTCCTTCCTGCTGGTCCGGCCACCAGTAAAAATCATGGGAACCAAGAAATGAGGGGGCCTGTGGTACAATACATATAGATGAACTCCCCAGCCCAGTATTTGATTTCGAAGGACGAGAGGTGGTCCGGGTCTGCTCAGATTAGGAGGGGATGCGTTTCTTTTTCTTGTCTTTGGCCTCAATCTACATCGTTGCACAGAGTATTTCAAGAAAAGCTACTTAAGAAGCAGCTGTTTGATCATCTTCTTTCTAATTTTTTTTCTCCCCTTGGTTCAGATGCACAAGTGATAAGGGAAGCCGTGGTTTTAGGTGTTTGTGCTGAAACCAATAGTAATGTTATCCAGTTTCATAGCTTCTGTGTCTTGCCTATTACCAGCATTGCAGGATATCGCACTTTTTTTGTGTGCAGTGGATCAAACAGCTGACCATTTGAAGGTGGTGTCAGCCACCCCAGTGGCCATGCTGGTCATGGGATGGTAGGAGAGATCATAGTTTTGGGGGAGTTTGCTTCTTGCAGACTGTCTTCTGGCTAGTTCCCATCAACTATTCCAAAGTCCCAAACTGTGTAGGGCCTATCAGGAAAGCAAAGCAATACCAAGCAGGTAAGTTAGAGGAAATCCCACCGCATGGAAGCGATAACTCATGGTGAAGCAAAAGCTGGCTCGTCCTTTGGATGTAGCTGGTGCACGCCAACCATGACCAAGCTGTTACAACAAAGCACTTTGAAGTACAGCAACCTCCCTCTCTTGCATTAAGCGAGCCTTTAGCACTGCAGATCCAGGGCAGCCCAAGAGGAGAGAGATTTCCCCCGACACCCTGCAGGGGAGCATCTGTAAGCAGCTCGGGGCAGGAGGGTCTTTCTGCTTCTTCCTAGAAAAGCAAATTCATGTGCCAGGGCATTTGAGGAGCCATGGGGACAGCAGAGAGAGAGAGCGACAGCAGCAAGGTGAAGGCGCCCTGTGGGATGAGGTCGCCTGATGGTAGGAGCAGTCTGTCTCGCCTGTGGCCAGGCAGAGGTATTGGGGGTTGAAGAGCAGCAAGCTGCCATGAAAACGGAAGAAACCAGGGGACAGAGTAGCTGAAGGAGGACAAGTGTCAAAACAAACTCCACAGAACAATAAAAGGCAGGGGAAAAATAAGTGTTTGTTTTGCTCTTTGTTTGCTTTTTAATGAAAATAGGCAGGCCAGTGTTTGCGAGTTGTTAGCGTTTCTTGCTGACCTGCAGCTGGTGCATTTTTCACCCACTTCTGTCAGAATTTATTTGAGTTTGGTACTGAACGCTGATCAGACTTTGCCCCTTGCTTTACTTAGGCTTGGAATTGCTTATACAGCAAACACTCTCTGCTAGGGTTCTCATTAATCCACTTCTTTGTTGAGGTTTCCTAGAGGAATTCCTATTTGGTAAACCAAACAGAATTAAAAGGAATGCATCTGCACTGGGGATATCCATCTTGGGTTCTCCGGGCCCTATTGTCCCATCTAAATTAGACCAGGAGGCCCCCTGTGTTTGCCTGGTGCCATGATTCCCATTGGCACTTGGTAAAGAATTAATAGCATGTATTAGTCTGGAGTATTTAGCAAATTTGTGGGGACGGCTGGCGATGCGACACGTCCTCGCCGCCTCTCGCAAGCCGAGCTCCTGCAGCCGGTCCCTGCCACTAGGTGGCAGTTCCCTTCTTACAAATTACAGCAATTAAACCCAACGTCTGATGCCGCTAATGAACACTGCCCACCCTTTTTAATCGGCAAAAGGGGATGGAAGCTGCTGTACAATTATTTCTTTTAAAGACAAATCGGTGAATATTCTCCAGCCCAGCTTCTTATCTCCGCTTTTTTTTTTCTCCCCAATGCTCAGAGCTCACAATGATTTCTTTGCCTCTGCATTTGTTTTGTTGAAACTTGTCAGCCTCCTACACGTGTATAAAGTTGGATCCTTCCCTCTAGAGATAGTGCTTGTTATTGAAAACAGACAACTTTCAGTCCCAATTCAACATTCATTCCTTCTGTGTTGCCTTGGTATCAGACTCAACCAATACGCCATGAAAGAAGACAAGACAGGAAAGCCAATTTGGGCCTTCCTTTCACAGCACCCACCGAGAAAGTTTAAAATGAGTGAAAACTTCAGACTTGCTCCCAAGAAAATGCACACTTTCTTTTAAAACAAAAAAAAAAAATAGAGGCAGGTTTTACTGTGGATTATGTGACATTTCACCTTGTGCTTTAAGTTTCTATAAAGTCTAGTTTAGGTCAAACTGATTTTGGCAGAAAACCAGGCATAACTAAGAGCTTCATATAGTTTCCATCTGAAAACATAAATCAAGCAGCAGGCTCATGGACAGCCCAGCCAAGGTTTGCTGAATCTTACAGCTCCAGACAGTGAGGCTTTCAGTGCCTGTAGTCTGATACGCAGTTTTGGCTATGATATGTAGATATGTAGTTTGTTTGTTTTGCAAAGCATCTGGGTGCAAGGAGAGGAGGAAAGATAAGTGAAATGTGGCTTTTTCCAAGCTCAGAAGCTGCCCCTGGCTCCCCAGTTGCTGGTGAACAGTGGGCTCTTTTACACAGTCCAGAGTGGCTTGGCGGAAGCATGTGGGATGCAAATGCGAAAAGGGTATGGGGGGATTTATACATTTTTTAATGTGTGCACAGATGTATTTATACTGTATCATCTGTGATGCAACCAGATATCCATTCATACCGGCACACTACCATTGCCCCTTTCACTTTTCATCCATCCATCTTTTTTAGGTCCATTTTTTGGTGAACTTGGGGGCCTCGATTTTGCTAAGTCTTGCATGCTTTTTTGTGCTCAGCCACTTTCGCCTGTGTTTAGTGGGACTGCTGTCATGTGGGGATCGAGACCTTAGTTTGTAGAGGGCAGGGTCGTTATGTTTTTTAGTGGAGTGCCTTAAGATGTTCAATTTAATAGAGATATTTGAATTTTTTAAAAACTGGTTGAGAACATATAATTTCGTATTTGTGGAATGGTTTAATAAGCTCATAGGCTTAAAGCAACACAAACAAAGGCTTGAATAATGCTTTTTCTCAAGCTTTGCTTATTTTGTTGTAATTTTGTGCTATGAGAAACCCATCACATATTGCCACCTCTGCTGATCGCCCTCCGCTCCCTGCACTGCCGCTGTCAACTTACTCTGATTCACAGAGGGCTGGATTGTTTCTGCCCGTGAGTAACCCTCAGGATTAATGCCTTTTAGAACTTCCTAACATATTCCAGTCCATTCTGCTGCTTTCAGCATCAGGCTGAAGACTTTCAGTGCACCCCTTTGTACTACAGGTTCGGTGCCTTATTAACAAATAATAATTATGCCACTGCAGCCACACACTGCAATAGTTGCCTTATATGCAACCCAGGTATGCAAGATGGGGGGAAGAAAAAAGAACAAATGCTCAGTACAAAGCGCTGGATGGATAAAAGGTGAAAGCCTTATTATACCTACAATATTTCAAAGCTGAGAAGAAAAAGCAGGCTCCAGTTTGTGAATGCAGGGCCAAAGCTGAGGGCTCTAACATCGGTGCAATCCCTTGAAGGTGATCTGTGTCTGAAGACCAGAATTTGTTGCTGTATTGGCTGTGATTTTTCCCCGGACAGGCAATGGGACTGCTATATGTGAGAGGGCTGCACAGATGCTGGACTGCATCAGGAGACCCTATAGAGACCTGCCTTGGGGCCAGTGGAGGTCCTAGAGCCCTGTTACCGCCTGGCGAAGCTACTGCTGTACTCGTCAGCAGCAACTGGAGAAATCTTTCCGTGAGCTTTGCTTCTTCTTGCAAAGTTTGCCCAGCGTCTTCTGTCCGTACATGTCTTCCTTGACTGTACAACATGTCTGCTTCCTTCCAGGGCCTCTCCTTTTCTTGAGCAAACACTCCTTCTATTTTGACTTAAAAGCCGAGAAAATCCTGACTCTTGGTTTGTGTTTGAGTTCCCACACACCGATGCTTACAGTATCTCAAGGCGCTGATGGAGAACAGGATCTGAGGTTTTGTCAACATCTATTTTCACAGGATCGTTCTTCGAATTCCCAGTGCCGCAGAGTAGCTGATTGTGTCCGAGGAGCATTCAGCAGCCCTAATTCTGTTTCTGAAATCATAATCACTTCCATCAGCACGAGGGAGACTGAATCATGGGTGCTAATACCCCCATTGCACATATCTTCTTGACAATCCTTGTTCCTCTTAATTAAATTAAGCAACTGTGAAACTAAAGAGAGGAGGGCTGAGCAGGGCAAACAGAGGAAGAAAAGATTTTTACTTTCATTGCTTTGTGTTAAACTTTTTGTGGAAGCTTTTCTTTTGACATGAGAATGGAATTAATTCCATCCCAACAAAAAAAAAGCCAAGCAAATAAAGCTCTTAAGGAGGAAAGTCTTTAGACTGTTAGATTTTGATTCATTCTTTTACTGATAATAAATGGGTAAGATAAATTAAGGAGCCAAAGGGGTCAAAAATGTCCCCTAAGATATGAAGTAGTAATAAGCTATTCACTATAGTTAGGGGGACAGTTAAAATACCTGCGGGGTGTATAAGTGCCATCCCAGAGATGGGTCCCCAGCAATGTCTTGCTGTTGGAATATATTGACTATCTGACTACAGATGATCCTTGGGTGCTGAAAAGCTAGAAAGACACTCATTGACTTCTAAGACAGAAAGTAACATGCATAACATGGATAGAAATACCTTACATGAAAGTCTCTACATAATTTTTATGTAAGAGTTAATGGTTTGTGCAGCAAAGCGACAGCAAAGATTTAAGTCAAGAAAAAAATTAGCTATTTCTTCTCTGCTATAGCTCTTCAGTATTCATTTACAGTCTTCACTTTGTCAAAAGACAGCTCGTACCTGACTAATGGTAGCACACTCTTCAGCCTGGATGAGCAAAGTGACTTACGGCAGCCTTGCCCTGAGAGAGAACAAGGTGTTTCATGGGAGGATGCAGCAGAGGCAATATCCCACGTGCACCTCATTTTTGCAGCAGAAGATGATGACCATGGGTACTGTGCGACAGTACAGCACAAGGCTGAGTCTAATGAGGAACCTTCTCTCTTGGCAGAAAAAGGGAAAAAATGACCGCAAAACAATTTGTTTGTTTGTTTTTTAAAACTAGTATTTTTTCACTCATATTCATTACTTCATAGTCCGCATTGTGGACCTGATGATGCAGTGAAAGGGCCTGAGCCATCATTACAGCTGCCAGCAAAATCATGACATTTTTGGGACAGAGGGAGTCATTATATTTAAAGACAACATTTTAACTTCTAACAGTTAAAAAATGTTCAGCTATCGAAGTCATGATGGTAACCGTTTCTGGATAAAGGGAACTGATATTGGGTCTCTCTAGCAGAGAATAATCTACAAGGAGGGAACACCGAACCAAAAGAAATTGCTTCATAGGAGGTTACTTCTATAACTACCATCAAGGAGCCATTGCAGTCTTACCTCTGAATTTTTCTGCTTTCCCAAGGAATTAAAGGGATCATTAAGATTTAACTTGCAATTTTTGCTTGTGGGTTGTGTATATGTAACCACATAGTTTGAATTTATTCATATACTTTTACTACATTTTTATTATTTTTACTGCTATAGTATTAGTTATCATTAGATTTCATTGTTAGACTAGCCCAGGTTTTTAAAAGAAGAAAATAATGGTAGTATCTCTATCTCTCATGTCTTTTTACAGTATATATTTAGGTCCTAATCCCAAGACTTTTGAATTTCCTTAGAATTTTTCCATTGACTTTGAAGAGCTTTATGCTCTGATGTGTTCAGTAAAAAGGTCAAACAAAAAGAATACGTTGACTGTGCTTACGCTTCTATAAAAGGAAACCTGAAAGCATTTAAACAGAAAAATGCTATCTCTCTGAAATGCACGTTTTCAGGGCCAGGCATTTAAGCCTCCCCAGAAGACTGCAATAAGCTTTTCACATAATAATGCAATTATTTTAATAGAATAAGATAGGATGCCCTGTTTGCGTGAGTTCATGCACCCATGCCCACGCATACGTACACCACACACTTCACCTATCAAGAGGACTAACAGCGTTCCCTGGGTTTTGTTATTGCGTGCCTGTTACCCTCGGAAAAAAAAATACATTAACATTCAGTTCAGGGGCTTAGTTCACAACTCTGAGTTTGCAAGCTGAAAGCTGAGCCCTGATTTGGCTTAGGCAAGCTTTGAAGAAAGGCAAGATAAGGTAGCATTAATCTAAGTGAGCGGTTCTTTTTGCCTGAAGGCAGAGAGAGAGAGAGTGAGCTCCTTTGGGAGGCTGGAGACCACCTGGGCATTCATCCTATCGGCCCACAAATCAGTGTGTTAATAGCATGTGTACAATGGTCTGTCAGAGAGAGCAGGAGGTATCTTTGAATGGTGCCTCTACAGAACGGTCAGAAACTGAATGTTGGCTTTTTTTTTTCTGAGCCTGTCCCCAGGATAAGAAGATGAAACACTATTTTAAACACAGAGGAATATAGCCCAATGTAATAATTTCTTGATAAACCCCATAATTTCGTATCACCAGAGTTAGACGTAGGTACTCACACCAATACACTTTTATGTATTACACCTGCAGTGTTCTTTGAATGAAGGATTATGGAAGGAAACTAACTTAAGTGCAATTGCAGCTGTTTTATGGGCACGGCCAATGTTGATGACTGCTTCAGGAAAACGATCACAATTTTGGACGGAGATTTTAACTCTGGGTGATTGGGCTATGTATCTGTCATCTGCTCGGAGGGAAGATATGAGCAGGTTCCACAGACTCCTATGAAAAGCCCAGCTATAGTGTTCATGTAAGGACTGGCCTAATAAAAGTAAGCTCTGAACTGAGACGCTTTGATTTAAATGCACCAGTACCACAACTCCTGCTGGCGTGTAGCATAAAGCAGCTTTAATTCAACTGTGGATCACGTGTCCTTCAGAAGGATTTGATATTAGAGACCTTCTGCTTACATATTACCCATATATGAACATTTCTACTGCCACGCAGCAAGTCTCACAAGAATGTTTTTCATATTCCTAACTTGAAAAAGTGCTCCCACATATAGAGCAATTCCATTATTGGGTCCCAGATAGCAAATGAAAGCTCTTACAGAAAAGGACTTACACAATGACCTATTCAGATTAAAAGTTGTACAGCCAGCCCTTTTTTTAGAGCAACAGATACTCTGTTAGCAGTCAGACAAACTAAAAAGAGCAGATAGTTTAATACTGTAGCCACTTCTAGTTTGGCTTGAGGCATCATCCAATAAATCTTAGGATTCTTTCCCCAAAACCTTTCCAATTACCCATCCCCGACCTACACCCATACTGGTGACCTATCTCCATGGCCAAAATGGTAAGTTACAAATGTTCAATATTTTTGTACATTGCAAGAACACAGAAGTGGATGTGGTATAAAATGCATCTCACCACTCTAACATCAAAACCACAACATCTGTTCTTCCATTTCTCTAAGTGCATGGTAAAACACCACCACATTATCACTTTTCAAGTAGAAGTATTTGGAGCTTGAGGGGGATTCGTGTCCAGTGAGAGATACATTAAATCATTTGGGAGATGGTCACTCAATGTAGAGCAGCAACACCATATTTCTTCCACCCTTGAGCAATAACTTAAAACCTTTACATCTTGTGTGTAATGTTTATGAGGCAGCCAGACTGAAAGTAAGAGTCAGATAATGGTGGGACCTCACAGTGAGCAAGCAGTAGGCAGTGATTTGGAAAGCAAGGCGGGTGGACTAACTAAAGTCACAAGGCACATGTAGCACATGGGGGATTGTATGAACTACAAGGCTGTATGGTAATCTGGAGAGGAAATTTGCAAGGAGGAAGATGAGAAGGAAGACGAGATCAGCAGCAGTATCTGAGCAAACATAACCAGTGTTCACCGCTCTTTGCACAATGTGTGATTGCACCCATATCCTCTCTCGCTCCAAAACAAGACGACAGACACCTGGCACGACCTTACTGAGATGCCGTTGCCATGGCATGTCGTGGCAAAGGAGTCAAGATCTTACGGCAACGAGGTTGAGCTAGTCTCTCACCTCCAGAAAATAAACTCAACACATAAACTTTTTGGCCGCTGAGAGGCGGTTGCCTTTGTTCCTGCTTGAGCGTTAGGCTATAGCGTGATGCACAGTAAAAGACCACAGTTTGTTAGCAGCCATGTGTATATAGAAAACCCCACTTTGATTTAAAAATTACAGGTGATTTTTTGCCGTTCTCTCTCCTTTTAGCAGCTTATTCTGTAAGTAGTTTTCTACTTACCCCAGAAATGAAGCACTGGTGTGCAAAAATACGACAATCAGAAGGCTGCCACAGAAGAGATGAGAGAAACAGTCGTGGTCCTGATGAGCTCAGTCAGCCTCTAAGGTTCCCATTTCTGCAGGCTTGGGGGCCATTGGCACACGGTGGCCAAAGTTTCCGTTCTCTTCCTTTTTATAATTAGCCTCACACACCACTTACGGTCAAGTATTACATTCGTGATGTTTATGTAGAATGTCAATGCAACAAATAATACAAAGAGTTTAATACATAGGGCTCACAGAAATGTTATTGCTGTCTTTTTAACACTTTTCCTTTTTTCACTGACTTGCAATGAAAATGTAAAGGAAATGCTTTTATTATATGAAGTGATTGCACTTTCAGTTGCTAAAGAGACATTTTAAAGTTGAAAATGTCAGAGGCATGGGGACCTTAGAAATGAGCATTCATTGTTCTCTTTTCAAACCTATTTGAAGAGGAAAATAAGTTCAGCAATCATAAATTTCCACTTTCTATTTATCGTTGTTAGAAATGTCTCTGCCTACAGCCCAGTCAACAGCAATTCAGTTGTGACTCATGGTTTTAAAGCCTGAATTATGACAAAAGAAGTCATAAATTGCAGGAATTATTTTACGTTAAAGATGATGGAGTACCTACTCTGACCAGAAGGCTTTTAATCTATTATATTTCTTAAATAAATATGCCTAAGCAACTAATCACTTGCTATTAGCACTCTCCTATGATCACTTCAACTAACATAACACTGTATCACTTAAATAAACTGGCAATGTGCACAGGATAGATTTATGGGACTTAATTTCTCAGCTCACACTTGTCTCTCCTGCATTCAAAACAAATCCCAGAATGTAGCTGTTGGCCGATGTTTGTTGGATCCATTTGTTTCGTACTTTGAAAGCAGCTATAATATTTGTCAGCTGGTTTTTGCTTGTATGTTCTGCATGATTAAAAAAAACAACAACCCAAACTAACAAGATAACAACAATGCACCTGGATAATATGATAGCATTGTAAGACACTTATTTTTAATGTTCCTGATGACACGGTAGCTATATTGTTTCAACGGTGGAAAAGGTATGGTTAGTGCCAGCGAAAGCTTTATAGTCCTTCTCATTTACAGAAAGTCCAACTGGTATAAAAAGGGATTGTCCCAAGGGGATCCCTGCTACGCAGATTTTCAGATGTCTGCTCGACAGAAGTCAAGGACTGAAATTCTGGTGGTTTGCCACCAAGAAGGTGCCCAAGCAGGTTACATTTTGACTTGGGTAATAAGCGTGGAGTATCTATCAGTGGGTGTTAGTCAGTGCAAGTTATACATTAGAATATTTGAAAAAAGCTGTTTCAAGTATAAAAAGAGAAAAAGAAAAGTTTAGCATGAAAAAGCTTAGTAATGCTGATGGCAAAAGATGTAACCTTTAAAGCTACTCTTCACCAAAGATGACCTCGCCTCTGAGGCCGTCTCTGTCCTTTACCTTTCCTAAGTGTATTCAGAAGGCCCCAAGGGCAGAAGAGTCAGGCTGCCTGGGGAGGACGGGGAAAGGTCAAACTCTCCTCATTGCCTCATTCGGACAAATCCCAGCAGCCCTATTGGCACTTCTCGCCTATAACCAGAGCTGAGGAGAGAACATAGTTTTATTTTTTTTTAACTGCTAGTTGAAAACAAACAACATAAAGGACAAATAAAAACGAAGAGCTTTACTTCCGGCTGATCCAAAGTTTATCACTTTCAGTCAACTCAAAAATTGCTTTGGAATTAAGCAATATTTTCTCATCCTTAAAAAATAATTTTGCTCTGGATTTAGACTTAAAGAAAATGAGGAACAAAAATCTAGCCTGAATGGAAATCCCCAAAATAATCTGAAGCAATGCTTGGACTTCTCTTTCCTTTCTGGTTCCAGTTTTTTCCTGGACTTTCTGGGAATTTTTATAGGACAAACAACTTGGCAAAAATTGAATTTGAATTTCTAAAATGTTATGATATCACCACATCTGTATGTTTCATATAAAAAAAATTTAGCCAGTTCTAACAAACTAATCCACTGTCCTGAAGTGTAATATGGCAACCATAATAAATACAGCTCAGAAAGGTGGTTATTTCCCGTTAACAACTAGGCCATCAGTTGGAAGCAAAAATAAGAACAGTTTCCCTATTTGAATATAGGGAAGTGTCTTCTCCAAGCAGTGTTTCACTCTTCTATAATTACTATTTTCAAGTTCATTTGCTTTGTAGGGATGCAGTATAGTATCAAAAAGGTATACAGTGGGAACTTGGAAGCAAAGCCAACTTTTGTTTGATAGAACCATAGAATCATGCATCTCATCAGGTCCCATGGATTTGTGCACCACTGTGGTCATGCCTCTTACACATTCTTCAGATGCATTTCTAACCAAACTTGGTCTGGTGTAGCCAACTTCTACTACTACTTCAGGCTCTGTGGCTTGGATATGATTTCTACAGGCACTTTCTACCAGCCCAAGGACTTCTCATTTCCTTCAGTCTTCACTGGGAAAAAACATATTTGTGAGAGCTTGCTGGCAGTATTTCACTCCTTAGATTTTCTGTAGGATTTTTTTCTCCTTGTCTTGGACCAGTCTTTGACCTTGGTAAGAAAGAGTATACGTTAGATGTTCTGCAGTGGTTGAGTAGCGGTCATGCACTATGGCATCCAGGAAAGAGTAAAATTTACTGTGAGGAACCAGAGTGGTTTTGACATTTTCAAAGATGAATGGCTTCACATTAAAGTTTTTTTGTCTTTCTTTTTTTTTTTTTTTTTTTTTTCCCTTTCCCTCCCACCCCCCCAAAACTAGGCCTGGTTTGAACCTTCAGTCTGCATGTAAACACGGGTGATACCTGAGAGAAGCTCTATATAGAAGCTTGGGTTTGGGTCAGGAATTACATGCCAGGGATAGCATCCTGGAAGAATATGGTGGATGTTCAGGTTTGGGTCTACACTTTGTATCAGGTAAGCTTAATGCTTAGACAATCTGACTTTTAATGCAGGTGACCTCAATAGAACACGTACAGAGCTTGGCCATCTTTCCCAGGCACCTCAGGTACCGGAGTTCTTGAGTGATTTCAACAGTATTTAGACAAATTCAGGTAAACAAATCTCTTGTATTTTGGGATGCCAACCCACCCCCGAGATATGTAATTTATCAGCTTGTTATCCCAATTTAGAAGTGCAACTGGATTTAAATTCAGGCACCTGATGTAGAGAAAGTGACTGGGGAGGATTAAAAAAATCCATATTTTAATTTGCTGGAAGATTACAGCTCAATTTTCAGATTGCTCTAAGTTCCTCTACCTTAGCAGTGATTCAACTTTGCATATCTTAACTGCAGCCATCACTAAAGTTATTTCTGGTCTCTGCAAGTGAAGACGAGAATTGACTAAGATGGCATCTGTGTACACCCCCACCCCCTCACACACACACTTGTTTTAGCTGTATACCAAACCTGATCAAAACCAAGCAAAAAAAAAAAAAAACATAGCCCAAAATCAAAAGAACAAACAAAATCAGGGCTATTTCCAGTGCTACACCACTAACATTTTTCTTTAGATTATTCAAGGCATTGGAATAGGAGTTTCCTACTCTGTGTAGATCTGGGCTTTTTGTGAAGCCAGAGTTAGAATTCATCTCCGGTCCACGTGCACTCAGAAATGGTCAGGACATCTGCTCTGGTCTAATTTGAGAGATTAAAGTTGTCCACGTAGTAATATTGAAATTTATGGTAATTCAGCTTAGAAATCCATGCCTTTTTTACTTTTCACATATGCCATTCATATCACCCTCCAAAATTATTGGCTTGGTTCTGTAGGAAGTATTTTTGCAGAATCTAAATATTCACTTTTATTTAGTTTGTGTTTATTTTATGGAAAGCTACATGTTTTCAGGTCAGTGGTCAATGGAATTCTTTTTACAGCTGCCTCCTCCTGTTTATCTTTATCTGTCAGTAAAGTAAACTCTCTTCTAGTTGTTTAGAAATGAAAGTATTCTGCACTGTCGTGTCTAGGCACTGTGCCACTCATGGCAGAGTATGAGCTATCCTTACACTATAGGGAATGCGTAGAAAGCCACACTCTGCGCATCGGGAGGCAAAACTCCTGTTGTCTTCAGCAGGATCGTTACGGTACAAAGCCAAGAGCTCCTGCACAGGTGGCAGTGGACAGAAATGACGTTGCATCTTCAGAGTCACAGGCAAGTTGTAGATGCCCCTCCCCTGGAAACAGTCAAGGTCAGGTTGGACGGGGCTCTGGGAAGCCTGACCTAGTGAAAGATGTCTCTGCCTATGGCCGAGGACTCATACTAGATCATCTTCAGAGGTCCCTTCCAACCCAAACCATTCTACGATTCTCTGATAAGTAAAATTGATTCTGTTTGTTAGCTTAGATCTACCATGATCCACAGCTACAAATCGTACCTGGGTTAATTTAACTTACCCCTTTTTTCAGTCTCTTTGTGTCTGGCTTTCCTGCTACTCTCTTGTGCTCTGCTCCGTTAGCACGTAGAGGAGAGTCCCCCAGGAGCCACCTCCATCACCTCCTACCCCCTGGGCAAGGCACACTCATTGGATTTCACCCCAGTCTAAGCCGTTCCTTACACCTTTTGTGCGCAGTGATTTTGTGTTACAGTGTTTCCACTTTGCTCCAGTCTCTCCCTAAAACCTCACCTCTGTGGCTGAAATATAGTTCTTCACCAAAAATGACCATTGAAACATACTGCATGTCTTGGAGCAATATCCTTATATTTTGGAAGGAAAACAAGCAGCTTAGCTGCAGCTAACATGTCTATGCCCCAGTCAGCTTTGGCTTTCTCTTTCCATGAGAACGGCATCTCCGAAAGGCTGGATTCCTTCTTTTATTTGGCCATATGCTCTCACTGTAACTATGTTCTTTTCATAACAACCCTACACTAACCATACATTATTAACCCCCAGAGACAGAAACTTCATTTCTACATTTTCCTGTAAGCACTGTGCAAACCTAGGGTATAATACTAATGTCTTCCCCCACCCCCGCTTACACTTTAAATATAAGAAGAAGGAAAGTGAGCTTTAAAAAAGAAACAAAAACCGATCCAGCCCGGAGCATCCAAATCTGAATTATTTTCTGGTAGAAAAGAGTGTGCAGGTGGTAAAACATCTGTTCTCTCTCTGGGCTTTAGGTATCCAGCATTGGCTTGTACTTAGCAACTCCTCTCCTCTCCATATGTGTTTCTTACAGAAGGTTTAACACTTACTTGTTGGACTCTTTACAGCATTTTTAAATTCAAAACAGAAAAAAAATGCTTTATGCAGTAAATGATAACATTATTTTCCAGAGTTTCTGTAACGAGGATTCCCCTCTAAGTTACAATAATTAGCACTCTGTTTTGTATAAGGTTCAGTTACTTGTCTAATAGAGAAACCGATGCCCTCTTTAGGTGTATGTGCAGTACAGTGCTGCATCATCATCCTCATCATCAGTACACTGGGTAGATCTACCACCTACCAGCAGGATGGCTCAAGAGACCTAAGGGAGAAACAGCAGATATTAAAACAAACGGGAAAGAACTATACCCTGCAGGGTGGGACTCCAATGAGAAACAGGGTTTGCCTTTTTGTCTTCCCTTGCAGACTGCGTGAAGATGTGATCTCAGCTGTGGACTTCTTAGCAGATCCACCACTGAAGGGAGATATTTCAGAGGGGGAACTGGCAAGCATTAGCCTCCAGCATCCGCATGGCACCCACTGATGCTTTCTGCTCCTGATGCTAAGATCACTCTGGGCGAGCAAGAGAAGAGATTCCCTTGACAAAAGCTATTAGATGTCAAGTCAGCTCTCAAAGGAATTAGTCTTTGGAGAGCTTTGGCACCCGGCACGGCAGGCGCGCACACTGGGCGGTGTGCGCTGTCGTGTGCGGCTATGAAGGCGGCATGTGAGCACACGGCCAGCGGGTTTTCTGAAGACAAATCCTGTGTGCCAGATAAATGGAGGGTAAGCGTAACTCACGTCTCGACTGACGGACTGAACGCAGTGATGCCTTTAAGAACAAAAAAAATAAATTTCTGGCCCTTGTCCCTGCACTTTAGGGAAAAAAAGTTTATATCAAGAGATCTCATAAAATCCTGTGATGTCTTAAAAGTCTCAAGCTGAGACCTGTCAGGATATAATTAACAGATGTAGACAGCCACTATCTCGGCATGACTAAGCTAGTTTTACACCGGATAAGCCTGAATTATATTTATTTTCATTTCACAACATGTTCATAATTTTAATGAACTAGTGTGAGATACGGACAGGAAAATGAGGCACCGTGACCAATCCTCCTCCCTAAGCTGCTGGGTCTGGTATGTTAATAGAGACAGCTAACAAAGCAATTGCACTGCAACAACCTTCCCAACAGATTGAGCAACGTGGCTGGCAGAGAGAGGAGGGGAGGGAGCGAGCAGCTACCGGGGCTGATTCCCTGGGACCAGGTCTGTTATTATCCATTTATGACCAAATCAAACAATTGTAACAACAATACCTCAAGAACATGGCACTTCAATACAAAAGTACTTGGCCACAAATACCAAATACTAGAATTAGCCAGTTAAATGTGTCTCTCAGGCCAAAACACAAGAAATGTTTTTCACACAAGGCAACACCATGCAAATGTGTAGAGAAGTAAGTGGAGACCAAGAAGACACACAGGTAGACAGCAGGCCGTAACGCAAGGTAGACCTTGTCCAGCTGTAAGGTTACAGCTCCTGCTCTTGTAAAAGAAACTGCATTTTTCTACGACTGAGTGCCAACATGAAGCCTAAGGATGCTCCGCAGTTGTACCTGTGCCTAACATCGCCCCTTTATGGGTTGATACTGTCCATGTCAACAGCTATCCGGTTGTTGACTTGCACAGCAAAGGCTTTTCTGTTGCAGTGGTTGCAAACATACGCATCTTATTTTAAAAAGTGACTATATTGTGTCCTGAGAGTGTCGCATTTAAATACCTGAACAGGAAATTTTCTGACACTGACTAAAACACAACTCACTCCTTTGTGCCAAATACCATGGCGAAGCATTACTTCAACCACTGGAGGCTGAAGAGAAGATGATTTAGTGCAGGGCCAGACTCAGCTCTGACCATGGATGGAAGGACACGACGATCACATCTTGTGTTGCCGTATGACAGGGAGCAGGGCCACACATGTAGGAGATGGGGAGTGAGGAGCACTGAGGAGATAACAACCTGCCTTCCTCAAAAATCCATTCATTTCTTGTAAGCTGACATTCCCCAGGTTCGTTGAAACACCAATGTGTGTAGGCATTTCCCATTTGCTCTTGCAACAGCTTTAATTCCTAGGCAAGGCATACAGCAACCTATTCATTAGCTACACCCATAAGAACAGCCACTGCCAGCTTAGACCATAGGTCTACTCTGTTCAGCATCTGTCCACAACAGTGGCAAGAAGCCGTTGCATAGAGACACATAGGAACAGGGTAATATGTACGATAGTTCTCCCCCAGAACTCTCTCGGCTCCCAGACACTGTCAGCCCAGAGGACCTCCTGGGCCAACATTTGGTGACCCTTTTCCAGAACATTTGATGCATTTCCTCTTGGAGCCGTGTTAGCTTTTAGCATCCACCCTGTCGTTTGGTAGGGAGCTCCAGGGGTTGCATGAAGAGCCGCTTCCTTTTGTTTGTTTTAGTTTGTTCAGTTTCTTTGTCATTTCTTCTTTAGCTACATTTGAAGCTCCATTACTCGCTCCCTCTGGCATTCCCCACTGCCTTGTGCTACCTTCTGAGCTCTTGTCATTTACACTGTATTCCTCTTTACATACCCTCTGTGGACGACAAACATCAGAAGATCCTGAAATGTGACCCAGTATTTCTGCTCAGGATTTTGAAAGGTCACAAAGCAATCCATCAAAAATCGTACAGCAAAGGCAGTTTTTGGTTGCGCAGGCTTGCAGGTCTTCAGTCAATCCTATATTCAGGGCTGCTATACTCAATTAAACTCAGAGGTGTGTGAGTTCAATTCAGAAGTTTTCCAAATATCCTAGTCGTGTTTTTTTGCACACACGCATCACTCAGATCATCCCTCAGCAGAGAGAGCAGGAAGACAAGGAGGACCTTTTGAACTGCAGGCATCTTTACGATTTGGGACACTGGTGGTACCACAGCCTGCAGCTTAGTCTCTTTTCTCCTGTAATTAAAAAAAGACCAACCTCCTGTTTGCCAAAAACTCAACCAAGGGCTAACCCATTCTTCCAAAGCACAGCTAAGGGAGATCCCTTTTCATACACTACCCTAACCATCAGCGCCCTCCTGCCCATACGGTGCCACTGTGCACTGTCTGTTTGGCTTCTTGTCTGTCATCTTAGCCATGCAGTACCATTTTTTTGAACTTTAAAAAACATGTGAGTCACATCCTTGCTTCCTTGAAGTCCAGATAAGGTTTGGGGTTTGACTTCGGTGAGGTGAGAACTTGCCTCATGGACTCCCTTAGCAAAACTCTGTCAAGTAATTACGCGCTACAATGGAAAGCAATTCATTACAAAAGGGCTAAAATAAAAATCTAGCCTGGTGAATAAAGAAAAAGCACCACTGTCACTAGAATTTATTGAGACATTTTTGAGGCCCTCAAAGGGATTTTACTTTGTGACAGTTTTCTATTCAAATTGTAATCACAGGGCTGGGTGTGGAGTAACTTCTATTTGGCAACACGGTCCCGGTGAGAGGGAGGGCGAGTGTGTTACAATCACAAGCAATAAGAGAACAAAGAGCCTCAGACCAGCCTGACCAAGATGCGAACATCAATCTGAACATTTTCCCCTCAGCTGAGAATCAGAAATCACTATTAAATAGTAAAAGCTGCCCAGAATGGGCCTGCCTCCACTTTACCCTGATTTTCGCATTTATCTCCAAATAACTAATGTGCTGAGGGGAAGGGGAAAGGATATGAAGAAGGTATTGTGAAACCTACGTATATCTTTTGTGAAATCAGAGACTGTATCTTTCATTTTTTTGGCTTGCGTATCTTCTTGTGCTAGTTAAGTTTCATTTCTCATTTTATGGTCTTGAACCAGAGTGATGAAACCAAACAGGGTCATCCTCCCACATCCCATTGTTTTGAGAACTGCCAGTGGTTTTCATGCATAAAACTTTGGTCTCGGCTGCCTAATGTGGGGACCTTAACTTCAGAGATGTCCCCTCCACAGCAGTCTTGCACTGAGCAAGCCTGCCGGTTCCATGGCGTGGGTTCCTGCTCTTTAGGAGGAACTTCACACACCATCATTTCTCCCGCATCTGACTGACAGGTGATATATGCCCTGGTGTCACGAAAGCAAGTTCATCCACGAACTTTGTGACAGGGAGCATGTCTAAGCAGTGGGGAATGGTACGTGAATTCCCATCTCAGATCTGAGTGAACCAATCCATTAAAACAGAAATCTCTCGAGTCCTGCTTGAGTCTTTCCTTGGACCCATCCTGCCTCCTCTGGCGGCCTGAATCCCAGCCATACGCCTGTTCTGCACGCAGAATCACAGAACGGCAGGCGTTGGAAGGGACCTCTGGAGATCATCTAGTCCAACCCCCAATCACACCTCTGACTAAGTCTAATTAAGCAAAGGTACCTGTTTAAAAAAAGAGACAAAAAGATACTGAGGGCAGATGAACCATCCATTGAAATCGGTGATAGCAACAGGAAAGGTCCTCACCGCAGTTCCAGTGGAGAAAGCAGGCTGCAAAACTAGAAATTTGCTAGCTTGTTCCTCTGTACAAAACTGAAAGCAAAATCAAGATTTAAAAAAATTACAGAATAACAGCTTATTCTGGGCTTACTGCAGCTTACTATTGAGTAGTTGCAGTAAATCATCATCCAGTCTGGCTGCTCAGCCCAGCTCAAGTCAAAGGGGAAGACACAACATTCCTGGGATTTGTCATGAGGAGGGTTGTCACATCTTCCCAAAGCTTGCGTGAGGAGGAATGAGACAGGCTGCAAGAGGCCAAGTGTTAGGCAGAAATTATTTCACTTCCTCCATGCCTTTGCAGCATAAAATATTTCTCGCCATAAATCAGCTCTGATTAGTTTATTATGGATGTTTAGGTTAAATGTCTCAATTGCTCTTTTGTTCTTGGGAATCCAATCTTATTTTTATAGATATTTATTAGTACCGCTCCTAGACAGCTGATTTCATTTCCCATCTCTTTGTTTTTGGCTCTGTTGTGGGAAGGATGGAGTCATAAAACTAAAATACCCGCAGACACAAGAAGCAGGACACAGGCTTTTCTCTCTCAGCCACGCTGACACCGCACTGCGCGGGTAATGAGGGGAGGACGAGGAGCTGCTCAGAAATGGACTCCCAGCTATTCTCTTCCCACAGACCTGCCACAGACCAGCCTTTGGAAGAGATGTGGTTAGAAAGGCAAGCCTCCAACATGACCACAGCCTGAAAGCTGACCCTAAGACGGGCTGTCTTGCTGAAAAAGCGGTGTGCGGGAACACACGTGCCTGTAACTCACGAGCAGGAAAGATTCATCGCATCGTGTATTTTGACTTCTACTTTTCCATGATTTAAAATCACTGTACTGCTGTCTCCTGGGTAAATGAGGTGGGGATGGTCTGATCCGAGCAGCAGACGGGTGCTCCGCAATGCTGAGCTTCCTCCACTCTCATGTGTACAACTTTGTGGACAACCGGGGCTAAACGGCTCACTCATCCCCAGTCTCCCCTGTTACGTGACCATTACTACCTGCCTCCTGCACCAGCTGCAGAGAATAATTAACCAGCGTTTGTAGAGAGATCTTCGCAGGAGAAGTATAGATGTGTCAGACATTATTTGCTTCAGTTTTGAGCCTTGGTTATTTAATACCAGGGTTCTACTACACGTGTCAGGCATCCGAGCACTCAGCTTTACATATCCATTCCCGAGGACCGGTCGTGCCGCTGCACTCGCTACGTCCACACCTAATATAACATTTGCACTTGGCTTCCACCACAGCTGCTGAAAAGAGGGTGGAGTGAACTTTACTTCAACATGTCTGGTAAAAGTTCCCCGCAGACAATGTCTAACGAGGTTTTGATTTTCCAAAGTAAACTTACAGCAGCCCGTACGAATGCAGGATCCTTTCTGCCCCGGCCGCTCCCCTCGCAGATGGAGCCTGCACCACCTGCGTGCCAGCAGCTCCGCGGGATGCTCCACACCGTGCCTCTGGGTGCTGGGGAGAGCTGGACCACGCCGCATATAATGGGACTCTGCCTTGCCGAACCCCAAGCAGTTGTGCTTGGCGCTGAGGAGACCACCTCCTGGCTTCGCTTCAGCCTGAACGTGCTCATAAATGCCCTTTGGGCTCGGGACAGGTCGTAGGGTTTTCTGGATGTGGCTGCAAGACAGGGGCTGGGAGGGATGGAGCAAATGGTATTTAGATCAGGGTGCACTCCAGCCCTGCCAGCAGCCTCTCCAGCATGTTACCGGAAAGGATAAAGATTAACTTCTTCCCTCCGTATGAAAGAAAATTAACCATGTGCTTGCTATGTGGAAACGGTGCCGGAGAGTATTGCTGGTACTTCCTTTCCAAATATAGCAAGAAGTCAAAAGTAGAAACAGAATTCACCCAGATGATGTGGGAAACTCGTAAGACGGGCCTCTGAATTACCTGGGATATCAAGAATCCCAAACAATTAATCTGTGTCATAGCAGATGGGTTTGTGCTTGATCATAGCATTTTATATATTTTTTAGATAACTATTTAACATGCACATTTCGTTGCTTCTCTGTCCTCTGAATTCTTTGTGGCATAAAAGCTCTTCCAGTGTGTTTGTAAACAAAAACCTAAAAGCCAGCTTCCTCTTTGAGGCCACTTTGCTCAATAACTGTACGACACAAGAGGAACGAGCAGCAGCGAAGGCAGCAGAACGTGCCTCTCCCCGCGTGCTGCACGGGCAGGCCTTGCGCGTCCAGATGTCAGGTGTGCCCAGGTGAAACACAAGGCACCCGCTTCAGACCACCTGCAGACACATCGTTGTGCAGTATGACTTCTTTGGTCCACCACCTTGAAAGGCTCTGATAACCCCGTGTCAGGTAGTCTGAACCAATTCATTGCTCTCGGCAGTGCAGAAGCCACAACTCTGGTGGCTACCCAGCCACCAATGGTCATCTACGCAACTTCAAGCATCCACAAGCTTCAAGTCTGCCATCTACATCCCCTCAGTACTCGTGGAGAAAGAGAAGGGTATCACCTGGGAGCAAGTCAACTTATCCTAACACAGGTAAACTGAAGATACCCAACCTTTCCTTACTGCCAAAGGGTGACTGTCTCAGGCTGAACATCTCAATCCATACATTTTAATCAAGGCCAGAGAGTTTTCCACTCACTCACATCCTTCACATACAGCAGCTTCCCACCATTTGGGACACTACGTTAGGCCGATTGGTTGTGCTCAGCGTTCCTGGGCTCACCACAGGAGGCAAAGCCAACTTGACCAGGACCAGCCACCACCAACATGGGGTGGCTGAGGAGCTCCAGCACCCCAGGAGGCCCCATGATCTCTTCCTTCCCAAGCTCCAACCATGCCTCAAGTCTCCAACCAGCGCCTCTGGGCACAAACTTGCCATTTTTCCCCACAGGTTTGGCAAAAGGGGGATGAGGTGACTTAATAGGGTAGGGCTTTTCCATTGCCAGTTTTTGTCATTTATGACACAGGTTTTCCCTTCTCACTCCAAATCATTAGTAACAGCCAAGCACTGAGGAAGCGTTACCAAAGCTGTGCCTTAGTGGGTTTTCTTTCTTTCTCGCTTGACAATGAGAACAGCGTTAAATTCAAGTGGTTCTGGGCAGTGATTTTAATCTCCCTCTGGAATCAGCTGTCCATACTGGGCTTGTGAATAGTCCCGTAAATGTATTCTACTACCTTTTTATGTTTTACATGGCCCGAGAAGTCCAGAGGTGAGTCTGGAGGACAGTCTCCAGCCTTTTCTGCTTAGAACTCTGGCTTTTGGTTAAAATCAAAATCAATTTTTAAAATTACCTTTAAACTACTTTGAAAGTGAAAGAGGACCTTATAACAGCCCAGAAAGAAAACTAGAAGCTAACAGGCTACATGAGAAAATTGGGGTAGACACTTTGATTAAATCCAGGGCTAAAGCTCAACTGCTGTGAATCAGAGCCATGCACTAGAAATGAGAGGCAGGGCTTCCAAGTGATATTTAATTTAGTAGGAAAAGAAGGAAAATGTGATATTATTTAATTTACTCAGAGCAGCACAGGTACTTCATGCTGGAGTGACGACTGCTACATGACGAATACTATAACAATAGTAGTTGCATAAAAATAGGCAAATAAATATGTACCTTCGTGCCCTTCAGAAAGTACTAGAGTGGATGTCTACCTCTGGACCTAAATTTTCCCATCAGATATTCCTCTCAGTCTCTCTCAAATAGACAACAGCTCTGTGTGGGAGAGGACCTCCACAAACAGAGAATAACGAGGACAGCAGTTTTCAGCTTAAATATTAAAATGGTTTAATGTATTATTTGTTTCACAACTCACAACGGTGAAGACCCACTAGTTTAAGTCTCGGGAGAGGCATAAAGCTAAGACTCAGAAGAAAACCTTTACGGCACCTGGGGTGCATTGAAGCATTGAAGGCAGAGAGACACTTGCAGTAGGATGGGACTGCAGCATTCATTAGCGCTGCTGCCAGGTGAGAGCAGAAAGCTTCGTAAAATCCCAGCAGACAGACTGATTTACATTCACAACTGCTACTTACTTACATTAGAGCTTTTTGGAAGATGCAGATGAGGTTTATTCTCTATGAAACAATAACGGCCTGGGCACGGCGTGAGCAACTTGCTACGGTTGACCCTTTTCTGAGCATTGGGCCAGATGGTCTTCAGAGGCCCCTTCCAACCTCAACTGTCCCGTGACTCTGTGATGTTGTAGGTATGATGGAAAAGTCTTCTTCAGTTAAATATTTCTGCACAGGACAAGAGGGCTATAAAACACGCAAAACCAGAGCTATCCTTCCTTCCCAAGAAGTAACTTGAAAATAGCGTGCTTTTCCTTTTTCTCCATGGCATTAACAAGCAATTCACCTCAGGTGATATTACGGCTGCTATAGCCATTTGACAAGACCTGAGAATGCAGGCCAAAAAAAAAAGCAATTTCTGCTTATTGTTATCCCCTCTGGCCAGTGGGATTAGCAGGCAATTCCAGATCAGACAATGCCAGGCATCTGCTGCAATCCTGTTTGCCAAACGGAACGAATTAAGCAGGGTCAAGAGTCTCTCTCAGTCCTTTTCCAGTCAATACTTAGGCCAAAAGTGCTCTCCCTTTCTCTCTCTCTTTCTTTCCACCTCTCGCGTGCTCGCTCTCTCTTTCTCAGGCTGGACTCCCAGAGATTTTCCCAGCCATGCCCTTGGCTTTTCACTGCTTCACTGTTTATTTTTCCCCTGCGCTTTTTCCCTCTCTGTACAGGCAGACGAATCTCCAGACACAACACCCATCAGAAACTTCTGATCCCGCATGCCTTACTCGTGCATTGTTTAACGGAGGTGGCTGCTTTTATTTCCAAAATGAAAAAGCTGTTTCTTATAAGGCTTCCCAGGCACACACCACCAACGGGGTTTCATTGGAGTTCCTGCTCTTTTTGCCAATGCCACTGATGAAAATGCTGAATGAGACTGGTCCCAAGACTCATCCCTAAGGACCTCCAGATGTAATCTTCCTTCAGCTTGGTATTTTCCCTTTCAGTAGTGTCAGCTTTAAAAACATGCAGATTTTATGAATGAAATTGATTTCGGAGTGTAACTATAATAGCAGGAAAATAATTTAATGGTCAGAGAAAGACAAAAATTCAGATGTTGTGCAGCATTATAGGGAAAAGAAAGGAGATGGAGGATGACGGATTGCCAAAAGGAAATTTAGGAAAAAGATCTGATGAGACCTCTGATTTTGTGAGGGGAACTAAAATAAAATTAAAGCACAAAAATATTTAGCAGAAAAGTGGTATTAACCCCTGATGAAAGGGTTGGTGCATTCCTGGAGAAAAGAGGGAATATAAGAGGGTTCCCATAAGACAGAAACCCTCCCTGTCTGGTCCACTTTCAGTGGGATAAGCGGCTCCTGGCACATTTTTCAAATTCAAATTGCTCAGAAGATGTCCAAATATCCTACCTTCAGTCTCTAAGCAGTCCGGACGTGTTTTTGTTGCCTTGTTTTCCCACCATTCTTATTTCACTGTTTCCACATTTTGTGTTTCCCCCAAAGCAGACGGCAAGCCAGAAAAAAGCAGCTTTACCTTAAACACTTAGCAGCATCTGAATTCCCATGTGTAAAGGCGTTTTCTTTCCTCGAGTACCTCCAGGCTGATAGATCAAACTGCAGAAGTTCTTAAAGCCAGCTAGTCTGTACTAAACATTTCCAGAGAATCATTTTTATGCACAGAATCATTTATATTTTACGGGTACAAAGCAGGGAAGAACAGCATACCTAACACACATGTATATACACAAAAGTGTCTACTTCTGGGAATAATAGTAGGAGTGTAGTTAAAATAGTGATACAGATTGCCAAAACATTCTCTTAAAATCAAAATAATATTTTAATCCCAAAGACAACACTTTATACAGTACTTCCTCAAGAAAAGAGAGGGTTTTTTTGCTTTAGAACAATTTTTCTCTCTCTGGAAAAAAATATTGTAAATATTTTTGAACTAAAAGATTTGCTGGATAAAGCCAGACTTCAAATGACAGATTTTTATTCATAAAAACATACATTTTGCTTAGTATAAAACTTTAGAGGAGTCTACACCTTTAATGAAAAATACCATGTTTTTCCTCCTATAAAACAACTACTTGTTTCATCTTCCCCAAAAGTACAGTTTAAAGTGAAGAAAAAATTTACCTGGGAAATCATTTGCAGAGTAATATCAAAGAAGAGTATTAATTAAGGATGGCCTTTGAAATTTGATCTGCGTCTCCTAACTTTGGTTAATTTCCTGTCTTGAAAAACCATTTGTGGGCATGTTTCTCTATTTTGTCTTCTGTCACCACTGAAATATTTTGGACAGGGGAGAAGCAATTGACTGACATCTCATGTCAGGCTATTTCATGTAACAGTTTTATAGGCATGCCTGGAAAACATGGTCTTCCAAAAGGTGAGCTAGCAAACCATGCTCACAAAGTAAGTCTAAGTTTAGTAACTTTACTAAACTGAAGGATGAATGGAGTGAGGTTTAAGTGCAGAACTGTTCAATGGTTTCATTAATGGTCTGTATGATAGCAAAGGAGAATGAACTTACTATGTTCACCCGTAATACCAAATTGAGGAAGAACGAGCATTCAAAATCATCTTGACAAAGTAGGGAAATCAGCTGCAAAAATGGGATGCCAAGTCAACACGGTTAAATGCCAGTTACCAAGCCCATATGGGAATAGTCGGCTGCACAAACGCAGAATGAAAAAGCAAGTGACTACCCAGTAACTCTGCACGGGAGAACCTAAGGATTATGGTGGACCACAGCATGAACATAAGCTAGTAGATGTTATACCATTGTGAAACAGGTGAACATTATGTTTGATTTATGAATAAGAGGACTGTCTATTGACTCACGAGGGGACCCTTCTCCTCTGTAAGCTTTGGAAAGCCCCCACAGCAGGAGCTCCATCAGTACGGAGGGCTAGCAAAGATCCCAGCTTTTCTTGGAGATTTACCAAGCAGCACAGAGTGTCATATTAACTTGGTAGAGTAAAAAAAAAAAAAAAAAAAAAGTTAATGAGGCATTAGGCATTATTGCTGAGTTCCCTTCCCAAACATCATAGGTTAGTTGTTTGAAAAAGATTTTGCTTGGCTTGGTCAATGAAGCCCATTGGGTCTATTTCCAAGCATTGGGATGAACAAGTTTGAGGATAAATTGTATGTCCGCACTTCCTGTGGACAAATATGCATCATCAAGAAATTTCACTGATGTTCTGTAGATCTGCATTCCTGCCTCTGCTCTCAGAAATCATTTGTGCTCATTTTGGTGCGTCTTTCCTCTTCCAAGTCAACTGGAAAATGGAACCTTATCGGCAGAAAAGCAACAGATTCTCATAAAAATCTTCAGAAAGGAGCATTTCACTAACACTTCTCACGTGGTTGTGGTGACTGACACATTGTAGGAGGCTTTGAGGGGAGAGGAGGTGTCCCTCTGTGTATACACACAGTCTCAGTTGACTGTAAACTGGCCACCCTAACGAGCCGACACACCTGTGCTCACACAGTCCACAGTATGCATTTGCCACCACGTAATTTTCTGCTCAACTCCTGGCTTATAAACCTTGAAAACAAGATAAAAGAATAAATGTTCTGACAGATTTTATTGCATCTGCCAACTGCATGTAACATTTCCTATTTATGTAACAACATTTTACTATTAGAAACCAACAATTTCTTAAAAGCAGAGTTTTGCAGGGTGTTCACCTCCATTTTCTGCTGCAGGCACAATTAAACCAAGCTCTTCTATTTCTGGTTAAGTCATGGAACATTTTCACATTAAAACTGAAACTATACACAAGCTTTTGCTGAAAGCATTGTCAGATCAGCGCTGGAAGATTTAAAATTAGGCAACGTCTATGAATGGGTGTATGAATAGGTCTGTTGTGGTCCTGTCATTTCTCAAGCACAAAGCCTTTGTAGCAAGCAAAATATTTTGGCCATTCATGTTTTTACTGTGTGATTTATAACATTGTCCCAAAGCCCTTTGTGAATTTAAAATGCTGCGACCGTGTTTTTCAGAAAGGAATGCTTACATATAATATTGCCTCGCTTAGGTTGGAAAATGAGGCCCTGATCCTGCAAATACTGACATGGATGCTTTTAGTTAAATACAGGGTTGAATTTTGGCAGAATCAGGGCCTAAATAATCTGGCATTTCAAAAAAACCAAGTGGCTTCCAAGGAGCACTGCAAGCCATAGTGCACAGAAGCAGGTCTGTGTTGCACAGTCCTGCTGACTTCAATGGTATTACTTGCATGTTTAAAACCCTGGTTGGATCACGTCCTTTCTGAGACAGAAGAACTGGCTCCCTCTGCCTTAAATGAGAATTTATTCAGGCTCTTAAAACTGCAAAGCAGAAACCTGACGTACACTTTTTTTTTGTACATCTGTACGCTTTTGACCACCGAAGGTAAATACGTGTTGCTAACTTTTTTTTGATGAAGCCTTAAATGTACATGAACGCACCAGCTTCGGGTAGGAAGAGGTCATGCATAAACACACTTTGCTAACTAGCCCCTTTACGCAAATAGCGTCTAAGCAAATAAAACAAAATTAATGTATTTTTAGAATGCATTTTATTTTTTTAGAAATCACCCTAAGAAAAACAATGCAGTATGAAAAATTACAATTTTAAAGGCTATGGGTTTCTATGGAACATTAAAATGGGTTCAATATTGACTTTATAGGCTCTTTAATCCCAAAAGCAATAATACATCTTACAATGCATAAAGCCGCAGAGCACCTGCAAGTAAAAAGCAAAAGGACATTTCTTTGGATGCTTCATGTCAGAAGATACCATTCTAAACAGTTTTTAAAAACATATCTCAATCAAAGTCAAAGATGATTTAGCTAGACTGCATCTAGGCTGAGCTTCTCAGGAAAGGATCAGTATATAAGGTAAGTACAGCAGCAGCCCTAAGACTTCTTTATGTCTGACTTACTCTCTGGGGGACACCTGGAAAACAGTTGATCCTGGTTACAATTAGCAGTCAGAGACTCTTAGGACGTAAAACCGCTATGATGGTGCCCTGTTTCCCCATATACACATGACAAAAGATCTACACAGAGGCTAAACTGATTTCAAGGCCGTCACAAATCAAGCCAAGGGTCTAAAACTGCATAGTGAAGAAGAGGGACAAGTGCAGTGCAAGAGGATTCGAGCAATATGCCACCAAACACGACCTCAGAGCAAAGATTTCGGCTCAGCATCTATAACGAAGCCTTGTAGTTTTATAGCTTATCTCTGTTAGGAGCGACAGTCTCTCAGTTTCTCAGCCAACACATAGCTAGATGTCATCAAAGAGGTTCTCTGGCTCACAAGTGTTTTCCAGTGTCTCGAGAGACATCACATCCGGGGAATGTTTGGCTGACGTCTTCTGTGAGGCCAGATCAGGTCTGGAAATACGAAGCAAAGAGATTTGAAACAAATTTAGATACAGATATAAACAATTCTAATGTATACGCTGCCAAGGTAACCACTTAATAATGTATTTTGAGCTTTTTGTTAAGGTTACATGTAAGAGAAAAGCACTTTTTGTAAGACCTAATGACTTGCTGAGATGGCAGTGGCAAAACAAACAGATGAAATTCAGCTTATAAATGTCAAGGCTTCAGCTATTTTACTACAACTTGTAGGACCCTGAGAATGACCACTTCACCCACAATTTCCACGTGGAGAGCTAGGGAGGCAGAACAAATGCAGAAAACGTACAAAGGATCTGCTTTTCTACTACCGCACAGATCAATGCTCTGTTAACCACTCTTTATTTTTGCCCTGGCGTGAAGCATGTGTCTGTTGTCCATCAGTTTGGCATGGAGGCACATGAGGAATCATACCGAGTCGTCTCAAAGATCCATACCCCAGAGGCGCAAGCCTCTCTCCAAACAGTAGAGCAGAAAACAAAGGCAAACGCAAAAATCCTTGCCTGATACATGAATCCAGGCATTCAGGGACTTGCAATTCCCCTGCCTTCCCCTGTATGTATGTTAATTTTACATTTGCTATAACAGTACAGAAATAGAATTACTCATAATCCACTGATACATGTAGGTTAGTCCTCAGATAGCTGGACACCACAGAGTCCTACCTGAACACTTCATGCCTGAATTAAGACATCCATTATAGTGAATAACATGCTATTCTGCATCAACCAGTCCTATTTCACACTCCTTTGACTGTTCTCATCAACATAGATCATTTAAATACCCCTTGTACATGCCAAGAGCCATGTTCAGTGTTTCTCCTTCCTCTCCAAGACACCATTCTGGTAAAGACAGCTCTGTGCTTATGCCTAGGAAGGCAAGGTATCTTGTGTTCCCAAAAAACAGTGGCATTTGAATTCTATCAGCTTCCTTTCCCTATAAAAATTCATTTTATATGTATAGGCTGAATCCACAAAAAATCTTTGAATCCTGTACAGGCTACTTTACTTTTGTGAGCTTCAGGAGGAGAATTATCAATCACAGATATGGGAGTTCTCGGTGATGTGACACTCCAGGTCAATATCACTAGCTGCTTTGAAAACTCTTCATCTTGGCACAGATTGCTGTACGGAATCGGTGTAGGAAGCAGGGAGAAGACTTGATGTGCTTCTATTGTAGGATTTGGGACTGGCTGGAGTTTCATAAGGGTTGATGGCTTCATGCCCAGGTATATTCCATTGCTGTAATCCTGACAGAAGTTGAAAAATTCTTGTATTACAAAGGCCAACACATCAGCCACTAGGATGGGAAGAACTAGACAGAAGTGATGGAAAGTGTTACTCTCAAATGCTGCCATATGAGGGCTCAGTGCAATGAGGCATGCAAAAGCAATCTTAATTTTCAGACTAATTCAAGCATTTGCCTTCAACTGCTCCATGTTGTAGAGCCAATATAATTAGTGAAATTCAGCATTTTTTTTTCTTTTAAAATTTGGTTTCAAACAGATTCAGAACCAAGTTTTACAGAACTTCTACCCAGAAATTTCCAGGGAGCAGAAGTCTCTATAGAACAGTGCAACCTTCAAAATACAATGAGCTTCCTAAAACCCCAGCCACTGCGTGACTCATGGCCTCTCACACTTCGAGTCTGTCAAGCCCTTGGAGGTTCCGAGCTCTCACTGCAATGTTTCCTGTGGTGGACCTGGGGAATAGTTTTCATTTCGAGGTGGAGCCACCCCCGTGCTCCTGGGGAATCAGCAGAAACCCAGTAAATGCTGAGTCTTGGATGCCGTCACTTCCTAAGAGCTCTACAGTATTCAGAAGGCTTTCCTCAGCACTCTATCCATCACTCCAGTTCTGCAAACCACTTTAAATTCAACGTACTGGTATATTCAGATTACGATAATTACTTTTTCTGGAAGTTTAACTAGTATTCTCTGTGAACTCTTCCAAAACGCTTCCCTTCAGGTCTGAATAAATTGTGTCCAAGCATTTTTTTTTTCCTTTTGGCATGCAGTGACATCTAGACAGGTGTGTGTCTCATCAAATGTCACCTGGACTAACTGTGAAACAGACCTACCAGAATCGGACCCTTGGACAATGCCCTCTGGTCAGCAGGATCAGATCACCCCATGCTGTTCTGATTGCTAGCAATCGACTTACTTGCACCCTGATTTTTTTTTAAATACAAACATCATAGCCCAACATGGTGTGGTGTTCAAGTTTACTACTGAAGGTGTGTTTTCCTTTTACCTTTCTAGGTCTGTCTAAAGCATTAAGTCTCCAGTGAGAACATACATAAATCACACAGTGTGGAGCCACACAATGATATTTTAATTAATTCTGAAAGGTCTCATCAGCAGATAAATTAGGCTGTGAAGACCTCTGTACCAACACAGGCTATTTCAGGTACTGCAAGTTTTTTTTGGAGCGTATCCTCATATGCCATATAGGCATATAAGACTAGGAAAAAGACTAAAAGACTTCTGAGACTCCACATTTGTTGACTTCGAGGTTTCACCTATTCCAGAATTTTCTGATTTTGAAAAGTTAGCCTGACAGCACCTAAGCAATAATTTTATCCTCATGACAACCTGGATGAAGGGATGGAGTGCACCCTCAGCAACTTTGCCGATGACACAAAGCTGGGGGGGGTGACTGACAGCAGAAGGCTGTGCCGCCATACAGAGAGACCTGGACAGGCTGGAGAGTTGGGCAAAGAGGAACCTTATGAAATTCAACAAGGGCAAGTGCAGGGTGCTGCACCTGGGGAGGAATAACCCCCTGCACCAGGACAGGTTGGGGGCTGACCTGCTGGAGAGCAGCTCGGTGGAAAGAGACCTGGGAGTCCTGGGGGACAACAGGATGACCATGAGCCAGCAATGTACCCTTGTGGCCAAGAAGGCCAATGGCATCCTGGGGTGCATCAAGAAGAGTGTGGCCAGCAGGTGGAGGGAGGTCATCCTCCCCCTCTGCTCTGCCTTGGTGAGGCCATGTCTGGAGTAGTGTGTCCAGTTCTGGGCTCCCCGGTTCAAGAAGGACAGGGAACTGCTGGAGAGGGTGCAGCAAAGGGCTACCAAGATGCTGAGGGGACTGGAACACCTCTCTTATGAGGAAAGGCTGAGGGATTTGGGTCTCTTCAGTCTGGAAAAAAGATGACTGAGGGGGGACCTTATCAGCACTTATAAATACTTAAAGGGTGGGTGTCAGAAGGATGGGGCCAGGATCTTTTCAGTGGTGCCCAGTGACAGGACAAGAGGTAACGGGCACAAACTTGAGCACAGGAAGTTCCACCTAAACATGAGGAGGAACTTCTTTACCCTGAGAGTGGCAGAGCCCTGGCACAGGCTGCCCAGAGAGGTGGTGGAGTCTCCGTCTCTGGAGACATTCCAAACCTGCCTGCACAAGTTCCTGTGCAACCTGCTCTGGGTGACCCTGCCCTGGCAGGGGCTTGGACTAGATGATCTCCAGAGGTCCCCTCCAACCCTACAATTCTATGATTCTGTGATTCATTGGCTAAAATAACTGTTTTCAACACTGTACATGAGATCACATCTATAAGCCAAATCACTGTTGAGTTTTAACATTACACAGATAGAACTATTAAGCTTCTGTGTTCTTGTAACAACATGGTCCTCATTTAATCTCAGAAAGCTGTAGTACCATGCCTCTGAATAAACCCACCTACACTTGCAAAGCGGAAGCATTAGGCTTTTTACATGGAGTTCATAAGCAACTTAATTTTGGTTTTAAGACTTGATGATTCCTATTTGTATGACAATTATTCACTGAATGCCAACAGCTTGCTTTGTACTGTGAAATTATTTTGAATCTTGGATTCTCACTGAAGCTGTATTACCATATCCTGATGCACAACTGAGTTAATTTCTTTAAATTGCAGTGAGTTGTATAGTCCTTTCTTGCCAAAAAGCCTGTAAGTAAGGCATTCTTCTTGAAAGTTTATTCTTCTGTTGGATCACTTTTTGAAGTCTTGCCTTTTGGTAAACTTAAACTCCATTAACACATGTGGAGAACTGCTGATTATAAGAGATCGTTTCATATTTCCTGACATTTAGTTTAAGCCCTTGATAAATTGAGACAGAAAACCAAATCCACAGCTGGTGTGAATCACTGGAGCACTAATAATGTCCGTGGAGCTCTGCTGACTTACACCAGCTGAGATTCTGGCCCAAGATTTGGAAGAAAGTGGTTACATTACTTG
This sequence comes from Rissa tridactyla, assembly GCF_028500815.1. Classification (NCBI taxonomy): domain Eukaryota; kingdom Metazoa; phylum Chordata; class Aves; order Charadriiformes; family Laridae; genus Rissa; species Rissa tridactyla. The sequence continues at coordinate 8,122,541 of NC_071497.1, forward strand.
GTATTTCTTTCCACAGCTGAGTAAGAGCCATAAGAAACAGAAGACACGCAACACTTTAGCGCTTAACTAAACAGCACAGAAACTCAAAGCCATGCATGGTGATGGCTTCGGATAGCTTGGGAGAAAACGCAACACCTTCTTTTGCAGTAGGACAGATGGACCACTCCCATTTGTTTCTTGTGATGAGTTCACCCAGACCCCAGAGAAGACCTGCACAACACTGTTCCTGCTGCAACAGTTCCATGAGAGAATGTTTTTGAAGTAGTACAAAGCAGAAAATAATCCCCTAGGTGACTGATGATTAAAAAGAGCTTCCTAGTGGCTCAACGATCAAACAAGTTGTAGCTGTGCGGAAGGAAAATCAGGTCAGAGGCTGCAACATCAGCACAACTGCTCATCTTCAGTACTTCTTGCTGGAAAGATGAAAGGTTCTCACATTTAGCTATGCTTGTATAGCCAGCCTGGCACGCTGTGGTTACAATTTTACTCAAGTTTTTGTTCTCGAGCAAGTCTCATGGGATCTGAAGAGAGAAATACCCTTGTAAATTAACAAAGCTATACAAGTTTCCCAAGAAACTTGAGTAATCTAGGAGGCAGACTTGTGTCCTTGTATCATTACATTATTTTTCTCTTTTCTTGGTAATTAAAATAATCGGTTCCAATCAAAAACTGTCATTTTACTAAGAGATGACATTTCAGCCCTCCCAGAAGATGTGTAGCAGTGTTTTAGGAAGAGGCTGAATTTCTCAGTGTGTCTATCTTTCCTTAGCTTGGTTTAATGGTTCATTTTTGTCATTTATCTGAAAAAATTGAAGGCTTAATACCGTGAGTAGATATTAACAAAGGATATAATCTGATATATACTTTCTTCGGTATCATAAAAATAGGTGGCAGCAGCATCCCATAAACAGAGAATTGTTGGTCATTGCAGCATTAACATAGGAACTCAGGTGAGGCACCTCAACCACTAATGAACGCTTGTATTGCCACTGACGGGGCAAAAGCTCAGACTGACATCTGTGCTCCGGAGACGGTACTTTTAGTCAGTCCCAAGAGAAAAACTTGGATTCTTTGATTTATCAGCAATCCGCTGTCTTGGATGTATAAACATCATCTTCACAGAAAGTCCTCAGAAGAAAGGTACTCATCAGCCATCCTTATTACGGAAGGATTATGAAAGGAGCTTTGAGTAAAGCTCCTGGCTATGCATAAAACCTTGGCCTTGAATAACCGATGCCCCATGGTGTGAGCTCTTGGGAGACATCGTATTGACTGCCTATGGCTACTGGCCAAAAGTAGGAAAGTTCAACCATGAAAAGAAAACAAAACGGTGTAATGGAGGAGGAGGAAAAGCCTCTTACATTAATAGATGCATCAAGAGCACTATGCACGGGTAGACCTCTTTAAAGTTGAATATTAAAAATGTAAGGAGACTAAATTGAAACTGCATCCAACTAAAAATGTGATGATACTCCCTTTTACAGAAATGCTACAATGACTAAAATATAAGGTAAATTATAAAGGTATTTTTCTTTTTAATTCAATTTAAAATGGAAAATGAAACTCAATCATTTAATTTAGGTTTTGGCAGTATTACGAGTATTCAGCTTCCAGATATAGTCTACTCTGGCATTTATTCCTAGAAATAATATGAAAACAAACCAATATATTTCTAATTGAACTTGCAAAATGTAAACCCCAGCCAGTCATGATGAAATTGCTGGGTACAATCACCTTCATGATCTGAAATTACAGTTGTTGGACTTTTCCATAAGTTACGTTAGTGAAGAAACCAAATTTTTTTCTGCCAATTTCAATCATCTGAAGAGAGCAATGGTGTCAGAGATCATCAGAGCCCAAGCTGTACCTGGCCCCAACACAAATTTACAGAGGCTAGAGAAAAAACCTCAAGAAATAGCTGAAAAGAACGATTTCTAGCTGAAGGGGTAGTGGCTCCATCCCTCTTAGAGAACTTTCCATGTGTGGTATTTTCCTACACCCGGTGTATTAAGCAAATAGTCTAGTCTCAGTTAAGGTCAGCAGACAGATAATAACAATAATAATAAGCTCGTTCAATTACACAGTTAATGAAGAATACTTTCAATGCAGCAATGACAAATTTAATGTTCAGCCAGGGAATCAATGTTCCTTAATACGCTTCCACCTCTGGCTGAAAGCCAAGCTGCAGCAGCACCTGCATTCATCACAACCACCGCGCAGTCAGGTAAGTCTGGAATCCCCTCAACAAACAAAACTTAAAGCAAAACTTCAAAAAAACAGGACAATTGCTAAACACTGTCTTAAGCTCCTGGAAGCGCCACTCTGTTCTCTAGGACTAGAAACTATCAAATAGGGGATAATTTTGATTTATGCTTATGTAAGTGCTTTTTTTTTTCTTTACATATCCCTGGAACCCTTCAGAGGGAGAAAAGTGAACTGGAAATCCCTTAAAGATCACAGACATTGACACAGTGACTGCAGCAAGAACAAGCTGGCACACAAATCTGCTACACTGAGAAGATACTGGTATATATCTTACTGATATAACTTTTAATATTGATCTAACTTCCAATGACGGGGCTGGATCAGTCCTCCGCATTATTAATCATCCACACTACTTATTTAGTCCTACGAAACAGATGGTCTAAAGATCCTCAGAAAACTGTACGTAATGTCTAAAATGGCTGCACAGACAACACGTCATGTAAACGAACAACACTGACAGCACTTTTTTAGGGACTTGTATCCGTTCAGTTGCAAATTCCCAATTAACTTCAGTTGGCATAGGGGCTGGTCCTTATTTAAAAAGAACATTCCGTTTTAGTAGTATAAATATAGTCTTGGATCTTTTCGTCTGATCAAATGCACTTGCAGATGCTTACTAACAAAGACCTACTTAAAAATGTAATAATAGATGCCACTTATAAGGAAAAGCCTAAACCATGTTTGTTTTAGGCAAGTGGCACACATTTCTGTGGCTCATTTCCACTTAAACTCCTTCTTGCTTAAATAAACTAGACCACATTCACTTTGAGGAACATACTAGCACCACTGCCTTCACTGGGAAAAAAAGACAAATCTCTTAATCATAACTACAAGAGTACACAGTAAAGGAAAACTTAGTTTGTTTAGGAATTTTGTCAAGGTCCTTCATAAATCCAGCACATTGCAAATTTATTGGCAAATGCTAGAAGCCATTTCTCATAGTCGTTTAGCACTGTTTATCACATATACATTTATATAACACCAGCACTGCCTAAATTGTGTCATAACCCTTTTCCAGGCTGTCAAACCTCGGAGCTGCTCTCCCTCCCTAACCCTTTCTTATCCCCTCAGGGTGACCATAAACAGTAGCCGGCGACCCAAGGGGGCAAATAAAAATCCCTGAACCAATTTCTCGGGTAGGAAATGTGTGTCCTCGTGCTCCTCCGCCTGTTGTCACCGAGGATGGAAGGGGTGGAGAGGGCTGTTGCAGTCATCACGTGGTGGTGGAGCCTGGAGGGACGGGTTCTCCCTATTAAAACCTGAAGCCTGCAGATAGCAGCTACAACCGCAAACCCACATCGAAACATATCACAAAAATAAGAGCACTTATCTGGAGGAGAATCCAGCAACCCTAGAACCTAGATTGTGCTACAGATATTCCACGCCTTTTCCACTCCTTTCCAGTACGGCGGCTCTGAGTGGCTGTTTAAATCCTAATGACTTCAACAGGAGCTAAGCACTTGCTTCAAGTTAAGGCTGAAACCCAGAATGAAACACACAACTTCACAAATTAATACAATTAAAACTATTCTTAACGAAAAATGGGTTAGTCTCGCGTTCACATCATGAAAAGTTCCCTTTTAATACTAGACTAGGGTACTCTGATATCTCTACTGAATTACTAGGTATATCTAAAACTATCCTCTCGTCAGAGGGATGCAGGAGAATGCATGAACATAATCCTAAAAATGATCTTTTAAAAACTCCTATAACTGAATTAAGCAAATTCGTCCTCCCTTGAACAACTTGTAAACATATACCTGGGCACCATCAGAAACCTGTTACTGCCCAGGTTACCTGTTATCCACAGATCTGCTCAGCAGGTTTTCGATCATTCACTTTGACCAGCTTATTGCAGAAAACCACTTTGGATCAGTACAGCATATGGATATGACATATTTTCAAACGACAAAATGCATTTAGAAAGATAGAGCGGCAGCGAGTTCTTACGAAACCTGGGAGCAGTGAATTGAATAAACTGGGAGCAGGTTTCAATTTAAAGTTAAATTAGAGCAGATAAAGTATATCAAGCTTTTTTTCGTCTTTAATATGTCTCTGTTAGGTCTCTATTGAATATAAAGTTGTTTTAGTACTGAGAATTGTGCTTTTCTTTCTGCTCTTAACTCCCATTCAGCCCCTCCTAGGTTCCTCCTGCCCCCTTCCCAGCTGTAGATCTGAATTCATTCATACTTTTCTGATATAATATCAAACCTTTGATATTTAAGATCTAGTCCCTGCCTACGGTGACACCTGTGAGAGCTGAAACATGTTCAAACACCAGTTTTGAAATAAAGAAAGAAAAAAGAAAAAAAAAAAGAAGGGGGGACAGCACATCCAGCCCTTTGAAAACACAAGGGAAAAAGTAAGAATAGGTGCAGTTGGCTGAGACAGAACAGAGCTGGACACTGCAACAGCCAGTGTCTTCCGGCTAAATTTGAAGTTTTTTTCCGCTGCTTTTTCATTATACCTTACCCATCCTTGAGACACCTCCTCACCCGAGGTAGAGAACAGATGATGACTTTGTCCACCTAATCCCAACCCTATCCCTTACTTTGGGGTGCATAAAGCAAACGAATGTGGGCAAAAGAGCCCATCTCTGACTCCTGAACTTCTTAACTTGCTGGTAATACTTCTTTTTACTCTGGACATGGGGTTAAGATGCTTTAACAATCTTCCCTTCAGAGAGGCCATCTACCAAAATGTTTATTCGGTGGAGTAAAGAAGCCACTTTGGAAACGTATTTGCTGTTATTATACGAAGCAGGAATCATCTACAGCTCATGATGCAAGTGCTGTAAGACAGCCTATATAACAGGCTTCGAAAGTCATTTTTTGACTTCCCAAACCCCAACCATTCGAGCTCTCATGGTCTGCCTAAGGAGCAATATCTGCAGTAAGTACTTTACCAGTAGCATTTAACAATAGACCAAATAGCCAAGTCATTACTTGTTGGGTAAATGCTGCAAAAGAGTCTAGACTGTAAGATTTTTCAGAAAGGTTGTATTACCTCCAAAAACAACAAACCCCCAAGTAACCAAAAGGACGGGACTAGTCCTCTGTGTTTCTTTCACAAAAGTTCTTATGTAAAGCAGGTTTTTATTCCTAGTGAGCCTCTCTACTTTTTGTTTCCACAAATGGTGAAATTCTCAGGAAGATTCTTTAGCCTTTAAATTTCAGAGATTTCCTCTTCTGGCAGAATAGTTTGCATACACGTTGTACCAGGATCAAGGGACACTCAAGGGACACTCAGCATGCATGGACCTCCCCCAGCATTATGGTAATGAATGTCAGAGACTTGACTGGTGCTAAACCGTCACCAGTCACACCCCAGCTGGCTGTGACTGTTCCCGATTGCTGCAGATCTGTCCCCAAAGGTGGAAGGGAGGGGAGCCCTGAACGGCCACCAGTCAAGACCTGTCCCTGCATTAGCAGGCCACCCACCTTGGTTTTGAGATAGGAATCGAGACAACTAACTGACAGGAGTTACAAGACATGAATTAATGAGCATGGCAAACTGAAAGACAGCAGCCAACCATGTATTTTAAATGGAAATTTCCAATTACTACCTCTCCACAAATATAGGCACAGTTTAAGGGAACCCGTGCACCCCAAGTCCCTCTGCCAGATGTTTCTCCTCAGGCTCCAGGCTTTCAGAGACGCTTAGTCAACCAGAAAATCAAGAGCAACACCTCAGATGGACTTCAGGCTCATCAGTAGCACTGACCAGGCGCACAAAAGCAACCCAGAGAACGTGCAATACTGGTGTCAGACAGCCAAGCTCCTCCGGGCCGCCATGCCCCCGTGCTCACCACCCGTGCTTGGAGAGATCACCTTACATGTTACACTCCAAGCCCGCTCAGCACCTGTCTCACTTGGCACTAGGCACGGACACCTGCAAGCTTTATTCCATGCGTAGCATAACTAAAAAACACATTCAGCAATTTTGGTCACTGTGACCTGCATTGGGCTGAAATCGGTGCCTTCTTGCAAAGAAGAAACAAGCCATGTCAGGCCAATTTAAAACAGGTAATAAAAAAGACAATTTACCAGGTGACTACAGTGTGGGAACAGTTGTCCTAGGTCAGCCCAAGGTAGCCCAGAACCCCTTCTCCAACCGCGGCCAAGAGCAGATGCTCTTCAAAGAGTACAGAGGGCTTTTTCGGTCTCCATCCATTTGCAGCTCAGAGGCTTCCTACGCCAAGGTTAATGTTTGTGTATTCAGTAATATTCAGCACATTCCTCTTTCACCAAATGGCCCTGTCCCCCAGTAAGCCCATGGAAACTTCTAATATTCCCAAAATCCTGAAGGAGCTCCACAGGTAATACACATGAATAGGAAAAAGACAGCAGAAAACACAGAACAGAATTAACAGGGAAAAAAACATGACAGAATTGATGGAATACCAATGTACAATAATTTTCTTTACAAAGCTGTTTCAGTTCCATGGCCTAAGCCAGATTTTATCTTCAGTTGTGGTATGTTAGTATACAACTGAAGCACCTCCACCAAAATTTTCTTGTACTGGTCTGGTTCAAACCAGCACCCAAACCACAAACTTTATGAAATTTTAATCCGCAGAGAGCCTTGATAATTGTGCTGGTGCCGCATCATCAACAAATTCACATAGTTTGCCTTTTTGTGAGTTTCAGCACAGCGCTCCAAAGGATTTTTTTATCTTACAAATGCATTAAGAGAAAAGGGAGCACCATACAGGTGGGCAACTGGGACTTTATTAGGAGAAGGCGGATGTCAATCAGAGCAGAATAATCACGGTGTACATGTGAAACAGATGCTGCCTGTGTAAAACAACCCACTGTGCTGTACTGAATCACGGAAAATGCAATTACACCTGCATCTTGGGTTATTGGTAACAGGTCCACTTATTGGAAACCCGTCTCGTTTTATCCATGCTAGAGTACTGGGAAACAGGAAAAGAGTAATGCACATTTTTCAAGTGCACCTCCTTGCCTGACGTCTCCAGTTTTTAATTTCCAGGGAAAAAATAAGAATCGATAGTAGGTTTATAGTCCAACAGTCCAACTTGTCTTTGGTTAATTAAGACTGTGACAGTTTTAACATTTTGAATCTTGATTCTGTCTGAGACAGGCATCTTTGCAAAAGAGAAATGGAGAGAAAGTGAAAGAGCAAGACAGAGAGGAGTTTCCACCTGGAACATAGCACCTAACTGCCTGAGCCCTGGCATAAATTCTCGTGATCGGAACGAGCAGTTCAGCTCGTACAAATGGATGCAAACAATTTAAAAGACCTAGTCATTTAAAGAGCCTTTTTTTTTTTTTTTAAGCACTGCTATAAATAAAAATGGTTGCTTGAAAGTTTCCCAATAAATCTGGCAGACAGAAAGCATTTCTGGTATCATTCGGAAAAATAAAGAAGAATTTTTCAGAATTCAGTCTGCAGCCTGGATTTTCAGTTCAAGCTTCGCTTAGCTCTCCCTTTAATAAAATCATCTTCTTTCAGGGCAGAGTTAGACTAAGTCATTGCCACTTTTTAATCAATCACACATGGAATTACCAAAGCTCTTTAGCTCTGAGAACCCATCTCAGGGGCGACGAGTTCCCGCTTTCACTTGTTCCAGCACAGCGCAGGGCAGGCTGCAGCTCCCTCCATGACATTGCTGGCACGCAGCCCTCCTAATCCCCCAGCGAATCTTCCAAAGAGTTTTATTACTAACAATATGTAGCATAACAACTGACTGTATTGTACGTACACATATATACTCTCGCCTGTTAAAGATTATAGGTCTGGTCATAAAAGATGGGAGTTTCCCACTGGCTTTATTTTGCTTTGTGTAGGTTCTTTGTACACAACACATCGACATCAGCCTCCCAAGACATAGCAGGAGGTCAGTGGACTGTATTTTTAACCTAGTCAAATTGTGTCTGTGTCACTTTTTTCCCCAGACATGTCTGGACTCCCTAGCAAGACAGTAGGCCAAATTATACGGCCATCTTATTGCTTTTTATATTTCAAAACTAATGACAGAACAAACCCCAAACAAGCAAGCCTGTCCTAGTTGTGTGTGCTATTCGGTTTTGACACAATCCAGAAGCAAGGAAAGAAACCCAAAGCCCATGCTACTCACTGGTTAGGTTTCAATAGTGATATTTGTGTGTTCACCTTGTACGTAATTGCTTCTGCACTGTTCTGTCAGGTACATAGCATTCGTTATAAATGTTTGTCTTACTGTAAAGCATAGAACAGAATCAATATAGAAATTAATAGGCGCTGATATATTGATTCTATTAACCTTTTTTTTTTACTATGAGAACATTTTAAGGAAACATTAATGAAACAATAAAATAATTGATATTGATCCCTGCAAAAATCACGATACAAGATGGATATTTGGAACAAAGCAGCAAACTGAAAAGGCTGTTTAACTGTGTGGCTGTTTAATAACCAACATCACTTTTAAAATAATTTATCGACCAGCTTTCCACCAGCTCCTAAGAGAAGTGGAATCCATTCTACCTTTTCATACGCGGTATTGCTAATTGTAATAAGATATTCACGCAACAGTAATAAAAGCTCATTCTAAATCTGGTGGGAACCAATGAAAGCAATTATGGTGAGGGCTTGGTACTGTCAAACTGTCAGGTTTCAAGCTTAATGTAATTCTTTAGAGTTTACGCTTTCTTTATTTTAGAAGAAAAAGACTGCAAGCCATTTTCTGTTGAGAATGCAATGAGACTAAGGAAACAGACCATTTAAATGCAGAACACTGAAACACTAGATAGAGCACCAATAAAATTATATGTCATGTCACAGTGATTCTTCAGGAAGGGACCTGTCTTGCACTCTTGGATATTACCAGTGAAAAAATACGACAAGGGCCTTGAGGCCCTTGGTGGGGTGGGGCGCGAGAGATTCCAGAGGTCTAGGAAGCGTGTTCATTTAAATTTTATCAATTGTTTCTGTTTTTCTAGGCTAGAGACATGTTCCATTGTGGAGGAAACAATGAAATAATATAAAATAATAATGAGTCATTAGGTTTAGCCTGAATACTGACATTTCTCAGTAGAACATATTCTGCTCAAAATTGTCCTACAGCTGCTTGCAAAAGTAGCACTGATGCTAATGCCCTACACACACACTTCCAAGTCGCACAAACTTTCTGATTATAAAAAACACTGGACTGCCAAAACAAGGTGCATTCTACGTCCTATCTGTTTGAAAGTCAAGTATGGCATGGACAGTGGCACTGACAATATGGCATCTAATGTGCGTTTCCTCTAATGCTCAGTAGAGTTGGCTCCACAGTGCTGGCAGGAAGGTGCCATTGGGTCTACAGAACCATAGAATATCTCAAGTTGGAAAGGACCCATAAGGATGATCGAGTCCAAATCCCTGCTCCTCGCAGGACTACCTAAAACTAAACCATACAACTGACTGTTGTCCAGACGCCCCTTGAACTCTGTACCTCAACTTAGTCTTCAGCTCCTCAGCTGAAGCTCCCCATGATGATGAAAATCATCCTGAATGTTGACTGGATGCACCAGGACGCAGATCTCTCACACAAGACAGATTACTTTACCCACTTCTTCCAAATATTCCATGAAACAGCAACCGGCAATCAATAGTGAACCTGAACGGGAGTTGAGCTTCTTGCAGAGCCGCCAGTGAGTAGACAGCCACAAATAAAGATGCATGAAGTCAAATTCAGACGAAAAAATACTCCATTTTGATTTGTGTATTAATTCTATGCAAGAGGGAAACAAGATTTTCCCTTTCACCATGGGGCCAGGCACAGTAAAACTTTGTGAAATAGAGTACAGCACAGGGCCACGTAAGGGACCAAGATGATGTGATGGAGATCTGGCAGAGATGCGTAAACTAGGCAGGAATGACTGCAGAAGGAAATCCCAGTTCTGGATCTAGGAGTGTTAAAGAGTCATCTACACTATCTATGTTACATCTGCTCCCCTCCAGCAAAGAGGAGGTGTGGACAAACCATAAATAAATCAGCACAGTATAAGAAGAACAACTGAGACTTTGATAAAACTACCATTAATGACTCTGGGTAGTGACAATTGCTGCATTATTTTAAAAAAAAAAAACCCACAACTTTCCTCTGTTAGCCAAAAAAAATCCCAACAACAAAAAAAGGTAATGTGTTAATCTACAGGCTAGGAGATTGCTTAGGGAATGAATTAAAACAAAGCTGTCCCCGGGCACAAGGGGTAGAATGCAGTAAATGTAAAAGCAGATGATGGACATAGCATCATTTGCTGCTTACAGATAAGATGCCTAAACCTACGGAAAGGGAGGCTGTTTGGACTTCAACTACTTCTGTTCTTCCCTGCACAACAGTTTAATGAACAGATAGGCACATTTAACCGACTCTCTCTTCATAACGGGAAATGCTTAACAGACAGAAGAAAGAGAAAGAGTTGTTAGACAAGATACAAAGAAAAACTCTTATTTGATTACTAAAGCTGCTGCAAAAACCAAGGCATAAAGAAATACTCATGCTCCCAGACACAACTTGACTAGCAAGACGTTATTTTGCCTCCTGTAAGCATCCTAGAGCTGTTCCTAGCATTACAAAAATGAGCAGAGTCAGAAAGCTTGTAATTTGCCAGGAGCCTTATCAGACCCACTGAGTCCTTCTCAAGCCTTTAAACAGCAGAAGATCATGAAAGGATATACTTCTTGTAAGATTCTTGTATTACCACTTTCAGAAAAGAGAGGGGGGAAAAAATAGCCATCCCTCTTTTACAGAGTGGGATGAAAAATAGGGTAACATGAACACTCAGGACAATTCTTTTGAAGTTTGGATCAAAAAAGGAATGAAGCCTTGGGGGCAGAGGAAGGAAACTTACTATTTTATCATACCAAACCATTCATCCTCAGCACTTCTGTGTGTTTATTACATGTCAGTAATCACAAATTAGATAACAAAAGCCTGATAAAACTAGCCATTCCTAGAAAGCACTTCTTACAGATGATGCTTAATTCAAAAGTGTGGCATTTTTTTCTTTGTATCGTTGACTGAAAAGACAAAAACTCTAGCGAAACTGTCTCTGGTGAGCAGTCCAGATCAATATGAGGCGAACAGCTAGAATTAAATCAATAAAGGGAATAATGAATCCAAAGAGACTTCTCTTTAAAGCAAAAAACCCCAGGTGATTCAAATTCCCTCACAGATACTCTCCTGTACCACTGGAGTTGACTGGCCTCCACAAGGCTTGAAGCTGCCCCATGGACTCTGGTCGGTTTTGCCTGCACCAGCACCATCACACCCATCCATACTTCAATGCTAATGTGTATGAAGATTAAAAACCGGAGTGTTACAAACCCAAGTGAGGGAGGGAAATGTATCCGTCTCCTGAGGACCACTCAAAGCAATACAAATTTGGACAGAAATCACATTCCCGGAGAGGCTGTCACTGGCACACTGAAGGTGGCTGCTGGAGAGGTGAGCAGATGTCACGCTATGTAGTAAAAGCAAGTTGTTATTGGCACAGGTTTAGAATAGTCACGTTGCACATGTTCTCTAAGCTGCAGTGGCTTACGCAGCTTGTCCCAAGCGAGTGCCAAAACCACCTATTTTCCCACTGTGCCTCTCCATGCATTTCATTTATTGCTTCCACCCTCATCGTCCAGCAGTCCAAATGGCAAAACCCAAGTGCTGCCTCTGACGGGAACAGGAACACAGTAGCTGGCTGGCATAAACCCAGTATGGGTCCAAACTGGGAGAAGCTGGACCTGGGCCAGCCACAGAACAGGCAGTTTTTGGTGGCAGGAACAGTTTTCAAAGGTTATGTACACCACACTCCAGCAGAACTTCCAATGGATGATGTATTGCTACCCTTTCCAAATGTGAACTCTCTTGATGGAGAAGCCAGTCCCAGAATCACTAAAGGGTTTTCTGAGTTATTATGTTAATAGTGCTTCTTTGTGCTATAGGAAACTAAGAGTATCTTCTGAAAAAAATAAAATAAAATCAAAACCCCAATGCTGGGAATAAACACACCCAGCAAGGAGTATGGCAACCCTAGCACAAAGATTTGTCAAGATGTCTGTTGAAAAGACTCCCGGGAAAAATCTTACAGAGAAGAGTCCTGGTAAGACTGTTGTTATTGCAAAAAACCACAATGATAAGTAATGCATGCTGCACTAATGACTATTTTCCAAGGCCAGATTCCAACCCTACCATTCAAGGGAAAAATAAAACAACCTGAAACAGGAGATTTGGAAACAGACTCTTCCAACACGCCTTGAAGTCAGTTTGCTAAGTAACTGCCCAGCCACCTTTGCAGCTCTGGGCTCCAGCAGTCATCGCATCTTGCAATGTCCTACCTCCAAGAGAAGTCCAATGAAATAACTGCGGTCCACAGACCTCCTGAACTTGTCCCCTGTGTGACAGCTACTCAGGGAGCTCTGCAGCACCAAGGGTGTATTTTAAAGCCTGAGAATCTCATGGTATCTTAAATTGGAGGATATTGAGCAAATTTCATGAGGATATGTTCTTGCTAACCCTCCTTGGAATAATCTATGTCTATAAAGCTATTTATATGAATAGCCAGTTGGGAATTTTCTGGCTATGTTTTTCAGCCAAATCAAGGATACATATTAAATGTACATCCATGTTAATTTTAAGAAACATTGGGAAACTACAGCTTTGGGTTCATAAACCAATGGCCTGATTATGTTTGCTGACATACAGCACTTTTCCTATTCGTGACAGACAAAACAGCTAGCAACCTTTACTGCCCATCCTGAAATTTGTTGTGAAATGTTCCTGTCACCAGTGGTGCTCTGGTCTTTCTTAGACAAGGCTATTTGAGAGACTAAACCACATATATTGTCAGAAAGTCATTAGGTTTCACTCAAATTTAAATCTCTAATTTTTGGGAAGAGACGTTAAAAAAGGCTTACAAACCAGAATGGTATGTGGCACTGTTCAGCGTAAGTCTTACATCCGATACTAATGAATATTGCAACATACTGCACCTGGGCCAGACACGGTCTGTTCTGCGGAGGAGAGTCAAAATAAACCCGCATAGGACTTAATGTCATGAATTATGTGCATCTTGCTCGGTGCATCGTGGAGGTTGTTACCAATAGCCAGTATCAGCCCCTGCTTGTCTCTTGTGCCACTCGGTGGGTCTGAAGCCCATCTGGAAGAATGTAACAGCAACTAACCGTTTCTAGTAAAATGAATGTTTACAGCCTTTAATTTGGCATTTTCAAAAGGTGAAACGCAGATTATACTCTCCCTTGCACCCGAGCTTTTAAAAGTGTCCTCCTTATCAAAGAACAAAGCCATTAACATCTCCCTTTAAAATATACCATATATATCACTGTTCAGTCGGAACTAACAGATGAAGGAAAAAGAGACATTTATTTTATATGGATACCAGACAAAAAATACAGATAGCAAGCACCAACTTAAATTTGTCCTTGAAGAGTCTTGTCAGAGAAAGGAACAGATGAGTCGTTCTGTTTGCTGCTGTGACAGGACAGTCTTTATTCTCAGCTTTTCCAGTCTCTGTCATACAGTTGAACTCATATTTCTGGGTGAATACACCAAAGACAGTCTAGAGGTAAATATTAAACCAGCCTTTTCTGAGACAATCTTTCACTTAAAAGCTCATTGTTTCAGTACATTAATCACTTAGGCTTGAATTTCTGTGCTGCTGGAAACTTACTAAAAGAATCTAATAAAACCAAATGATCAAACACGCCTTTCTCTATATATTTGTATGTTAAAGGAGCATTTAACAAATATTAATTGCAGCAAGTCCTCTGATCTGGACAGCCATAGCTTTAAGTTTAATGGAAACTTCCAACAGAACTACAGTTACCCCAACAAAAGACATGTAAAAATAACTTTGCATATGTTTATGATACTAATTCATCCTTACATGCTATTTTTCAACTCAAATGGTTAATTTTAGGACAGAGAGGAGTGTATCTTGGTTTCTGTCAAGATAAACACTTGTGACATAGTGCACAGAAAATAATCCAAAACAACAAAATCGATTTTGGAAAATGACATGCACTAACACAGCTAATGGTGAGTAATTCTAGGTTGGGATTTACAGATTTGATTTGAACCATAAACTGTTTCTTGGTTTACAGCTCTATGGAATAATACTTTAATGCATCTGTGGCAGATTTCCCATACAAAAAACTCATTCTAGAGACATAACTGTTTCCGTAGACTAGTAGACAGCGTCTTATTGTACTGATGACATTGCGAGAAATGCAGGCTTTTGATTAAGGGGATTGTCATTGAAATAAAGACAGATCACATTTCAAACTCAGGTGGACTAGTTGGCATTTGTTTCCCACACAGGCACCATGTTGGTCTTATTTCCTATGGCTTGATTTTTCATAGCTGCATTTCACAGACTAGTTAGGGTCTCCCATTCATTCAGAGTCAATCCTCCACTTGTGTTCTCCCCTCCCGACACACATCCTCTGCATGGCGCGTGGACGCGTGGAGGACTGCGAACACCACGGGCAGCATCAGGCAGGAGACGCCTCCAAGAAGCGTGCCCGCCTTTATCACAGGTCCAAGGACTAAGCAGTTTCGCCTCCTTTCCATCCAAGCTCTCTCTCCATGCATGGTTGGAATCCAATGCTCTCAGTCTGCGCCAGCATTAATTTTTCAGCACCTCGTATGAAACAATTGATCGACTGATTTTATAAGGAATCCTAGCGAATGAACAAAGCTCCTTCCTTATTCCTTCTGGTTTTGGTCTACGCACTGCATTTTCTACCGTCCTCCCCTTTGATACTGCTTTCTACCAGTCCTTACTGTTGGTGCACAAGCAGCTGAGCCAGGATTACAAACTCCTCTGACTTTGGACTCTGCCAAGAGTGTGAGAGCCCAGCACGAAGAACCAGTTCAGTGATCCAAAGTTCCTGTTGCCTAATCGGTCCTTTCACCCTAGCCAGGAGGCAGTCATGCCTCTGCTGTGGTTTTCCAAAAAACATGAATTATATGTCAGTACAATGAACTATCAATTACTGACCCAATTTGCAATGCTGGGAATCAAATCCCAAAGAATCTAAATGATCAAAGAAGAATCATAGGTTGCAAATTTTATTGCCGTATTTTTACTGGAACACAGTTTACTCCTCCTAACATCATCCACATTAACACAATACTTGCATGGTCTGGAGCTGTTTAAACAAAACCTCATTCCACAATTCAACATTTCAAGGAAATTAGCCAAGTAATAAGACAAAGCATTTGCTTAAGAGTATTAGAAAAAGCAGGAAAAGTTCTGAAAATTTAACTTTTGTCCCTGAAGCCTTAAACTTTGGAAATCAACCATATAGCATATATTTTCTAGATAATGAGAGATATTTCTAACGGATTTACAATTAAGTGAATGAAAACTGTTATAGAGTCTGTTAGGGATTAAAAACCACTGTAAAGAATTCACTGTTACATCAAACCTACCATTAAATTTCTTGTGCACTTAGACACAGGCGTTAGCGAAGAAATAACATTTTAAGCTGAAAAGAAATCCACTCATTCAGGAGATAAGGACTTAATTTAACCTACAGAGCAAAATGCGAAGGTAATAAATCAGCTAAGGGGATGCATACAGCAAAATGTGTATGCAGCGACACAAACAGCACTTGGTTTTCACTGTCATTTTCTGCTCTAGGTGCTGCTGATGCATTGTTAAAATCACTGGAAGCAGACAAAGCACAAACTTGCACTCATGTTGGCACGAGTGAGGTTTAAATGGATGAATTTATGGAATTTTTTTGCTGCCACCAGCCACAGCTTTCATAGAAGGAGCTTCAGAAATGAAAGAACCTCTGGTGGCTTTCCAGTGAAGTTAAACCTCCAGGAGAAGTTTTGGCAACACCAGACGGTAATTGCAAAACAACCTCCCCTGCGAATTCTGACAAGGCTTTGCCTCCGAGCACCTCACCGAGCAATGTCCCCAACACGTAACTGGGGGGAAGGCGTGAAAAAAGAACAGAGCACGTATCAGCAGCAACATGCTTGGGTTTCGTTTTGGTTGGGTTTTTTTGTTTGCTTGGGTTTTTTTCTGTAGTGGACAAACAAAAAATTATGCTCTTTTTCTTCTTTTCTAATAGTTTATTCTTGTTGAGCATTGTCAGGGGGGTCCCTCACAGTAACAGGTCTCAAATTTATAAGGCTTCTCTGAGAGCAGTCGCTTCAAGCTGCCCAAGGCCTCAGGGGCTTCAAGCTTTTTTCTGTAATTCTGCATGCTAGGATCTTGCACGTTGAAGGAAAAAAGAAGGGACTTTGGATGGAATTTCATTCCATCAGTCATAATGCGGCTATCATAACCCTACTGAAAGCAACGCTCCTGGTAGCTGGAGTCTGCAGTAAGATTCAAAGAGGTGAAACTCCCCCAAACATGCAGAGAACACACTTCTACTCTGTCCAGACAAATAAGGAACACAATGGATTTAACTGATGATTTGAGAACGTAAAAGGAATCAGGAAAAAAATATAAAATTGAATGGACAGATGCATATACCAAAGTACAGTAGCTCTGTAGGATCCGGCAGGGGCAACAAGTAGTCTGCTCTACTGTACACCAGCCACGTAGATCTGACCAGCAGCTTTAAACACGTACACGGGGATCTGAATATAAGGACTAAGAGATGGCTCCCATCTTTGGCCAGCTCCCAGTGCCAGCCAGACTTACACAGACCTTTGTATTTCAGAACAGCAGATTCTCTGGCCCGTGAGCCCTCGTGCTTTTGCAGCTCCTCCATCCCTAAAAATAAAGACCCTGGGCTTCACCTGGCTGCCTACTGTTAGTGCGTAGTGCAAGGGAGTGACAGACAGAAACCCCAGAAAGGCAATGAGTATGATAAAAAGTTGCAAATACAGTCCACAAGAACTGGAAATCTGACTTCGCAGAGGACATGGCTGAAAACTTGAAGAATAAATTCAACAAAATGCTCGAATTAAAAGACATAAGCAGACTTTCTATAAAATACACTCAGCTGTACTGATCTTACGAAAGATGCAAGCGTGTTATGAAATGCTGTGGTTGAAGCTGAAAACATCCTGTAGCCCTACTCTTCTGCATGCTGCTGCTAAGAAAGAGACAGGATTATTCTCTTTATTATAGTTCAACCAGTTGAAGAGCCCTACTCCCACCTGCCCCTGATGGAAGGAGAAGCAGCACAGAAAGTCAGATACTTTCTTTTGCTACTGCCTACCTTAAATAGGTTTACAGTCCTGCTCATGGGTTATGCTTACAGGACCACTCTACCTACAGAATCTATCTATGCTTTCAGGCTCACTAAGAGCTAATAGAGCTTTGTTCTAGAGTGTCCAAACCATGAGATTTAGGTTCTCCAGTGTTTTCAGTTCTTCAGAAAACTGTATTCTTTCCTTACGCCAGACCCAACATATCAGCATCGCTTGAGAACTGCGGGATCAGACAGGTAGCAGGAGGAGCACTCTCTGCATATGAACTACGCACTGAAAATACCGCAGGGTTCTTTCTACACACATCAAAGATGAGTTTGTCAACTACAGTAACTTGTTTCAGAGGAAACTACTCCTTAACGCAGATGGGGACACCACTCAGCGACATAAGTATCGTTTGAACTGGTTGCCTTGATACCCTTAATGAAACCTTGACTTACACCATGTTCAGCTCATCTGATCCCAAGCGTGGCTGCAAGAAGCACAGATAAGGAAAATGAGGTAACACCAATGGAGAACACACCATTCATCTATAAAAATTATTTCTAAGAAAAGAAGGTCCAGGACAAGAAGGCAGGATGCCCTGACAACTAAAAGAGAGATTTGCCAGATTTCAGTGCTCGTGTCTATCTCTGTATACAAATCTAGTGTTCCACTGTCTTTCTTGCACACACAAGCTAACACATTTCTCTATTTACACTGGTTTTCCAAAACGCAGTACTAGATGATGGGTCTTTATTTACCTGTAATTCTTTACAAAGGACTGTGAAGAGAAGCAAGTTCTGTGGAGTTTGTCAAACTAATCTATTTTCTCCTACAGAAGGACTCTTCCTCAAGACCAGTATTTTTCCAGTGCAGTTTTAAATGAAACAAGAGACGCTGCTTCATTTTTCTCTGGAAATATTATTTTGCAAGCCAACAGATATAACTGGCAATTTCTTAATATATTGTCCAAAAGCTCTTTTTCTTTTCAAGTCATCTTCCTTAATCCCACTTCTCATATTACATTCTCTGCTTTGTGTTGATACCCTTCAAGTGTTATCAAATGTTTCCCGTGTTGTCCTTTAGCCAGCCTGTATGTATTTAACCTAAAACCGTTCCTGACAAATCCAGGCTCCAAGTACCTTTCCTGTGTATGCTCTTCTTCCCTCCTTCTCTCCAGCTGTCAATATCTTTCTGCTAACGAGACTTCAGCATCCTGAGTGACAGGAGACCTCTGCTTGTTAGGCTAAAATTGAAGCGGTCTTTATTGCTGTCAAATCAGTATTCTAAATTCATGCGTAACTTGCTGTCAGCTACTACTTTTAAGTCTCTTTTGGCATTACTGCTTTCCAAGGTTTCTCTCACTCATAGGAATCTGTGTCTCAGATTATTTTTCCCTTGATAGGCTTGCACTAATTAATGTTTCTAAAATGCGTTTAAAATGGAAAGCACTATATAAATATTAAGTATTCTTATCTGTAATAGGAAACATGCTCCATTACCATTGTCACATAAACTTCACATCAACACACTTTACGCATAGTCCTTGGTCAGGGACACTTGATTTCCTAAAAAGCATTACTAACTGAATACATTAATGGGAAATATTTATGTGCAGGCTATGTACACATAAGAGCTGGGGCCCGCATTGTATGTGTTACACACACAAAATATAGCCCAAACCACTCTGCTGTTTATATATCTAATGTAAACAGAAACTTAGTCCAGCTTACAATTTTGCATATGTATTTTAGACCGATTTTCACTGTATAAACACTGTCTTACTGAATTATCGACTGCCTAGCAATGTCTGGTGCAGGGAATTGTTCAATACTGAATGAAATGATGTTTGGTAAGTTTAGGTGGCTTAGGCATTAATTATCGGAAAAAACAAACAAACAAAAAACCCTGTACTTTTGCCAGCTAGCATTTCATATTTTGAGTTTAATGTGTATAATTTCAAATGGTCTATTCCACAAAGAAAGATATGCAAAATATTTGTGTGCACTTTAGCACCTTTAAACCACAGGTAATTAAGAAGACTGCAAATTGTCGCTATTGGGGATGATATTGTGCAGCATCCATTCTCACCGTGGGAGCTGATGTCTCACGGTGCCCTCAGGGACTCACAGTTCATAGCTGGTGGGTTTATAATACAAAGCACATGCCTAAGGGGGCAATGAGTGCTGGGGAGAAGACAAAGGAAGGAAACTGGCCCAGATAATTTGTTAAAGTAGGCATTAAATAGGTTGGCGAGGTTTGTTCTTCCAAAATGCTGCATTCTTGATCCCCAGTCCAATAAATCACTTACTGTAGAAGTCAATGGGATTATTCAAAGATCTGAAAGTTAAATTTGTGTTTGCGTATTTTCTTTGGTTGGGATCTGCGCAGTAATCACCCTCCAGGACTGGCCTACCATTTAGCTCAGGGGGTTTTTTTGAGTCTACCAACTTTGGACTCAGAAAGCTCTGTGACGAATTTTCTGCAAGCCTAGGTGGATGGCGTATCTTCACTTCCAACAAATCTATTTACTGTGGGTCATGTTATGAGGCATTTTATCATATTCCCTCTTTTTCTGGACTAGTGTCCCTGCCCAAAGTTCAGAACAAAGAAGAAAAAGCAGCACTTAATCTTCTTGAAGATTGTAAGAAACCCATTCTATCCAGCCATGTAATGTTTTTGTGGGACAGCTTATACTTGTTGAACTACATGTGGTAATGCTGAGTTACTGAGTGATAGGTGTGTTCCCAGTATTCCTTCCCACAGGTGGAGGAGGCTGATACACCTGCGTCTTATTTGCTAAACCATAGTTTCAGATAAACCACCAGCAGATTGCTTATTTTGGAGATTGTTTAGGCAGAACAGCGCACAGCCAATGCGCCCGTCATGCTACCACAAGACCAAAAAAGGTGTGTTTGCCTCCCTTATAAAACACAGAAGGGAGCCCTAAACTCATATAAAATGTCTAGACTCTGGATAAACAGTCACCAAAGCCGGTGCTGTTGCTAGTTACTGAATTACCATGAAGATGGAGCTGTACTTTAATAGTATGTTGGTCACGTTCAAGGATGAGAAGCAGGTTTAAGATAATCTTTGCCCTCCAGGATCTGCACGGTCACCTACAGTCCTGAAGATGCAGCCACAGGACCAGTTCCCCGGGCTCCACTCACTGGAGCAGACCTTCGCAGCCAACCTGCAGCAGACCCTCAGCCCGGTTCACTTCTCGACTGAGAACATCTCACCCCCTAAGACCCAGCTGGAAGTACAGGAGGATTTGCAGTATCTCTATTACTATTATTTATAATTGTTAACACCAGCCTCCCCAGCAGCATGAGAAAATGCAGCTCACCAAGTTGCGGAGGCTCATATAATCCCCTTGCAGTCACCGGGCGCTCATATAAATCATGTAACACCTTTGTGAATTCAGGACAGTCTGCACAGACACAAAGGAAACTTAAGGTGAATCAACAAAATGTAAATGAAGAGGGCATACTTTACCAGATACAGGTAGGTTATTTCAGGAGTACAGTATACTTCGTTGTAGTTTCATTCTGTTAACGTGATCATACAAGTTCAACCTGCTTTATTTTCTACACATTGACACAACACTTCCAGTTGAGTATTACCCTCCATGCATTTTAGTGTGTTAAAATTGCTGCAGATCTTGTTTTCTGGCAAAAAGCATGACAAAAACTATGACAATGCAGCCTTGGGAAAAAAAAAAAAAAATCCTGTATTCTCATGATTACACAAACAAAAAGCACAATTTTTATTTATCCTACTATTCACAGTCAAAGACAACAACGAAGTGGATAAGGACTACCACAGTTGGCTTGCAAGGGATTTCTGTAAAAGACATGTTTGAGGTGGTAACAGCATCCTCAGCAAACATGTTGGAAAACTCATGGCCATTTAGAAAAAATGATAATGCTACATAAAACAAATGTACCTATCAGTAGTGATTACCTTCCCAGGTAATGTCTACCTCCTGCTTTCTGTACTGTGGGAAATATTTATCAAAAAAAGCAGCTCTAACATGAAAGAAAAGAACCTGTCGCTGTTTCCACAAGCAGCAGGTTTAAAAGACCTAGAAACTGGGACAGACTGAGAAGAATTTTCCAAGATTTCGTCCAGGAATGCCTGTTCTGTGTCTGAAAAACAGCTCGGCTCTTTGCTTGAAAACAGCTGAGCAATCTTTAATCACATTGTCTGGTGGGCTCTGTGACAGAGAGAAAGATTCAGAAGAAATAGGAAAAGAAAATCAGATCCGTTTACACCAGTGACCTAAGCAGCAGCTTGAATTGAGATTTAAAGCCATAAAAAGTGAAAAAATGCACTATTTCATTCTGCTTATATTCCAAGTTACAGAGGCGTAAATAGATAAATATGGCAGTAAAACCAGTTTGCTTTTACTGCACAGTAAGCTCTCACGAATGACCAACTTCTCCCTACTTCATTTTTTAAAGAATAATTGGTTCCTAGTCAAAAAGCCTAGTCAAAAAGTCAAATGCCAAGTTTCAGCACAGAATAAAATTTTTACAGTGGAGTTATAAATTTTTGAAAAGTGGGTTCTATGTACTCGCATACACTTAACCATTACAAGGGCAGCAGGTGTCACTGTAACAAATGATGTAAAGTGCAATTTAAACATCAGAGAACATACTGAAATACTTTCGAAATTGCCACAGGTCACTAGCATTTTATATGAAAGAAAAAAAAAAAAGAAAAGAAAAGAAAACCCAAACTCCCCTCTCTAACATTTAATTTCCTCCCCCCGCAGAAGGCAAAGTCAAGAAGACACAGACACAGATTCTTTGAAATTAACAGGACTGTGGTTTTACAGCTAAACATGGGCCAAGAAGTGAAAAGTTAACAAATCATTAGACAACATACATTGCTCTGTATGAGAACTGTAGCACTCTGCAAAATAGCTTAGGATGCATGAGCGTGAGGTCAACTGTTTTCAGTAGATAATGGTACGTATTAGCATCTTTACCTCACGGACAAGGCATGCAACATAACACAGGAATATTCTGGCAGTTTCAAAACAATTATATTTGCCCTCCATGTTATTTAAACAAATACAGGAAGTAAGGCCACTAATCACAGTTATGACTTAAATATTGAGAAAAAAAAAAAATCGCGTGTATTTTCTCTTCTCCCCTCCTTCCACTTTTCTGCAAGTCACCACAGTTTCCATAGCAGCTACACTGTTTACAACACAATGGCCTCTTCCCCCTCCTTGCTGAGACTCCTTGATGTTATAAAGCACTTTAACACCTACTTAACTTTAAAGCTAGAGGATTCCTATGGGAGTGCTGGTACCCTGCCTAGATGCTTTGCTCAATTCAGAGACAAAAAGGGAAGACACCACTTAACCTGAAGGAAAAGCAGAAATGCAACTATCTATGTGCTTAAGGATAGTCCTCCTTTCCCAGACCATCCGGTTAAAGTGCTTAATTTTCAACACGACCTCCAGGTTTCACACGGCAATCCTCCTGAGACAGCTTTTGTTCAGGGTTGTGCCTGTTCGCACTCAAGTCCTGTCAACATCACACACTGATCAATATTTTACTCTACATTGTCCCCATCAATAGTAATAATAATATTATTATTATAGAATCACAGAATGGTTTGGGTTGGAAGGGACCTTGAAGATCATCTAGTTCCAATCCCCTGCCATGGGCAGGGACACCTCCCACTAGACCAGGCTGCTCAAAGCCCCGTCCAACCTGGCCTTGAACACCTCCAGGGATGGGGCATCCAGCTTGTGTGGGCAACCTCGGTCAGGGGCTCACCGCCCTCACAGTCAAGAATTTCTTCCATAATATCCAATCTAAATCTACCCTCTTTCAGTTTAAAACCATTACCTCGTGTCCTATCATTACACTTCCTGATAAAGAGTCCCTCCACATCCTTCCTGTAAATCCCCTTTAGGTACTGGAAGGCTGCTATAAAGTCTCCCCGGAGAGCCAGGAGACCTTCTCTTCTCCAGGCTGAACAACCCCAGCTCTCTCAGCCTGTCCTCACAGCAGAGGGGCTCCAGCCCTCTCGGCATCTTCGTGGCCCTCCTCTGGACTCACTCCAACAGGTCCATGTCCTTCTTGTGCTGAGGGTTCCAGAGCTGGAGGCAGTACTCCAGGTGGGGTCTCACCAGAGCAGAGTAGAGGGGCAGAATCACCTCCCTTGACCTGCTGGCCATGCTTCTTTTGATGCAGCCGAGCATGTGGTTGGCGTTCTGGGCTGCAATCCCCATGAATAATAATATTCATGTCCCCATGAACAATTACAGCAAGAGCAAGTTCCGCTTCCATCCCAAGGCACTCTGTGAAGTTTGTAGGAGCTGTAGCGAGCCTGGACATGAGCCTGACGGTTCAACGGGATGGCCCAGACCACACAGTTCTCCTCCTTAACCCGACACTTGATCTCTGCTCCGCAGCAACACATCCGACACTACAAATCTACCCGATGGAGGTGCCTACGCTACACGACAGCGCTCTCGCTGCTGCCGGTGTCACTACCTGTATGCAACAGCAGACAAGACATAAAAGCAGCAATTTTATCACACACAACTCATAACAGCAAAAAAACCCCAATGAAACAGCACCAAATCCAGACGCCAGAGGCTACTAGCAACGTCAGCAAAACTTAATATGCAAGCAAAAATACTCTAGGTTGAGAAGGTTAATGAGAAGGTTTAAATGGAAGGTTTAATTTTCAGTTTTCTCTTAAGAAGGAGAAAAAAAGAGTCTGTGGGGAGGCTGGGTGTGGGGCTGGGAGCAGGCAGCGGCTGTGGGTAGGATATGCCGCTTTTTTTTTTTTGCTCCTTCCTCAGTTTCCCCAGGGCTGCTAAGTACCCTCAGGACAGGGCCGTCAGGAACCAAAGACCTCTTTGTCTCGGGCAGCTTCATCCTCCACAGCGGTAGCTGCTGCTCCTGGCAGCTTGACCTCTCGGTTCATCAGGATCTGCAGGGAATCGCCCGGCCAGGCTGCAAACGCTGCTGGAATAATCAATCCCACCTAGGAAAAGCAAGCAATCCATAGCTTTCAACAGCGACGTCCGAAGCAGCTGCCTGTTTCACCTGTGCCTGAAGCTAACTGATATTTAAGCTCTTCCTCTTCTTGAAATGAACATTTTAACCCAAGAAATGAGAATATTATCTGTTAGACATTTTTTGTGGGTTTTTTTTAGCTTCATCATAACAACTCTGGCCCTGATTCAAGAATGCACTTAAGCATGTGCTTAATTTTAAGAAGATGAATAGGCCTGTTGAAAAAATGCTCCAGTTAAGCACAAAATTGATAACGTGCTTCAGTGTTTTGGATTAGGCTTTAATTGCAGGAAAAGTTTAAAGCCATATTGTATAACACTTAAACATCCACCCATAAGCAAGTTTATGCTTTCCCTTAAAAAAAAATAAAAAGTTATATAGTACTGCTCCCTGCAAGAACCAAAGTGTAGTGTTAAAGATCCCTAGGATGCAACAAATATTATCTGGCAACGTGATAGATGTACTGTAAAAACTGACCTCTATTTTTTCCTGTTAATCTTCGCTGTCACAGACAAAAGAGATTTTTTTCACCAGTTTCTGTAAGTCAGTATATATAGTTTAGAAATACCAGTACAGTTAGGGTCTGTTTTGCTAACTTGTTCTGTTTTCAAATCCCAAATGCAGTAATTCATGTAATCGCAATTCCAGACCACCCTGATGTCAGCACCTCTTACACGCTTTACAGTAGACCTAATTTTTTTCAAAGTGGGAAATTAGAATTCCTTGTATCACTATCTTCCCTAGAACAAGAAAACAGTATTTTAGTTTTATTGTGAAATATCCCAAATAAATATCTTAAACGGCAAACAAGAGCAGCACAAACATGAACACGGAATACACATGCCTTTCTGCCCTCCTTGTGAAGCATCTATCAGGATAAATTTAGCAAGAAAGGAGATTTGTCCTGGTCTCGGAAGTACCATCCCACGCAATGCTAATGCCGACCATGGTGAATTTCATCTATCCTTTGTGAAATGAGAGACAAAAGTCTCACAGAAATCTTAAGCCAAATCTGGAAATCTGAAGTGCTTTATCATATTGGTGATATGTCACACAATAAGACAACCCCAGAGATGTGCAGAATGGAGCCGTCTTCGCAAGGAAGACTTTCTAGGTATGAAGGTAACCTATGATGTGGATCAGGGATAAATACAAGCACAAACTATTGACGACTAGGGACGAACTTTGGCACTAGCATGAATAAATACGAATTGGTCATGAAACATCAGGCATATGACCGAAATCAAGAGAAAAAGAGGGACTGTGAAGTTCTCAAATTAAGGAAGATGACTGGTATTCAGACCTAGCCTCCAGCTGCCTTAAAGTCACCGCTTCTCTCTTAGTGCAGATCAAAATTATGTGTCTCATTTCTGATGAGGTCCTGAGCAAGGCACATCAAGCGCATCATCTGGGACAGTTACAGGAAAATATTTATGGGGTAGTTGATAGGAAAAGCACACAGCAAGAGGAAGGAATAAAAACGCCAGAAGACATTTCTCTCTGCAGCTGTCAGTAGGAGGCTGAACACCAAGAAAACGCTCCAAGAAGTTGTTGCAGTGCTTTTTCCTCAAGAGACGTGGATACAATGATACCTATTCAGTAGCCTGAACCTCAGAAAAACAGAGAATTATACTTCTATGTGCAGTTCTCTGTTCACATACATTGTCAAACACCAAATGAGACAGAGAGAAAATAGTTTCTATAACAGAAAAGAATTGCATCTATTGGGGCGCTCAACAAGTTAGAAACGCCAAACTTTTATTCATAGCATCTATGTAGTACAACTTCTCAAAAGA
Source organism: Rissa tridactyla (assembly GCF_028500815.1). Lineage (NCBI taxonomy): Eukaryota > Metazoa > Chordata > Aves > Charadriiformes > Laridae > Rissa > Rissa tridactyla. Next base: position 8,148,826 of record NC_071497.1, read on the forward strand.
TAAAGAAAAATATTTTATCAACCTGAATCAATACCTGCCTTTCTCATCAAACACTGCAGCATTTTATTCCTACAGGGTTGCCCGAGAGCTATCGTTTGAAACCACTGCCATCACATAAATCAATTATTTTATTATTAATAACAAGAATTTCCTTTGCAGTTTTAGTGGGAACAGCGTTCACATATTGATCTCCCCTAAAGCAGTTCCAGTATAGTAACGTAACTATTCTACGTTGCCATCTTTGCAAAGTCCCTACAAGTTATATAAAAAAACCCCATTTCTACTCATGGGCTGTGCCTTTAATCTATCTGATTTCTTTCTCCTGTGTTACAGAAGACTTTTCAGTGACACTTCAGTACGGGAGACATGCAGCTACACTAGTTTTCTTTCATTTGTACCAGACCATTAGATGCTTCTAAACCAAGCAGGGCAAGACAAACACAGCCCAGGGAAAGAGAGAAGCAGCCTATCAAGATCTGATAGCCAGTGCTAAAGAATTTTTTAAGTGTATGTCAAATAAAAGACATTGATGGTAAGACTGCAGAACCTCATCCATTGATTATTTTAAAACTCAAGCAGGTATATTTTTCCCTCAAAAAAACCCACGTCAACAAAACCAATCAGGAGCAAAGGGAGCAAATGTATTACCATGTAGGTATCGTTCAGAAAAAAGGTCCCAACAGGACACTTCAATACACTTTTATGAGATGGCTTTTGTCTCTTTTGAACTGCACATGCCTTACACCAGATGTGATTGTATCAGTGCCTTCTTCAGACGATGTCAAAATGACAAGCTATTGCAGACAGAAAACAATGAAGAAGTGATCCCTTTTTTTTTCTGTGCTCATGAAGCAACAGAAAATAGCATAGGTTTTGATATATGCACTTGGTTAGTCGACTTAGATTTGAACCATGCTCATATAGAAGAGTATCGTCTGACACTGCATTAGGTGCCACAGCAAAGCACAGTCATTGCAGAAGAAGACCACTATGGCTGGCTCTTTTGCTTGAGAATAAAATCAGACACTGGGGACAAAGGGGAGCACAATAAGTTAGAGTGACACTATTAGTCACAGTCTCATATTTCATTAATGCTATAGCTTGTAATCTTCATGCAAATAAGAAGGACTAACATCTTAATTTCATCCCACATCAAGTCATCGATTTATGTTACATTGGTGTCCTTCCACCATTCTCTTCAATAACCTGTACATATGCAAGTGGGTGGTGGGGAAAAGCAAGGTTAATAATGGTTTGCTCACCGATCCAAAAACATTATTTTCTCTGATTTAGCCCAATCAAAGTAATGTACAATGCAATGATTAGACATAGCAACATCTATGCATGCTGAAAGTAACAGAAGAGGAATATTCAACACAACTGAAAAAGCCAAGACATTTATAGGCAGTAACCTGCTTTGCAGCCAAAAGACTTACCCTACTATATGAATTAACTTATTATTCAAAGATGCTTCAGATTTTTCCTCATTGCTTTAGAACTAAATGGAGATAATAGATACTAGAATGCAATCATAGAATCATAGAATGGTTTGGGTTGGAAGGGACCTTAAAGATCACGTAGTTCCAACCCCCTGAAATCATATCTGGCAATTGATAATTTTGAAAATACTATTTTTTATGCTGTCATTTGATGAACGAATAGATTTTCATCTTTCCATACAAACCAGATTGTATTAATGAAACAAAGTCAGTGTAAAATGGTTTGCTTGTCTTTGGACTTGACAGTGATTTCAAAATTTCAAAGCAATATGGCTTTGGTGTATGAAGCAACTTGTAAACTTGTCTCCAACAACTTTTTTTCAGCTAACTACAAAAAAGCCCCAACAATTTTTGCTACATAACCATTCTACATAAACAATCAGGGAGGTCTAATTCACTTTTTCCTTTGGCAATATGTGAAAGAAAATGAAGTGGTATAGAATTGAAAGATGAATGCCTTGAATTGACAGTCTTTTTATGAAGTTACAGCTTATTGGGATGCAAAAATGAGTTGAGTTTTCCATACTTGACCGCAGTGATATTAAGATGCCTGACTGTGAAAATGGGAAATTGCATGGAATACAGAAAGATTGATGAGTATCTACTTTGAGGTGGATTTCTCTTTTGTTATAAATAGTTTGCCATGGACATGTAATTGCACCAACTCAACTGTGCAAACTCTGACAAAAACTCTTTGCAGCATTGCCATAATTTTCTTGTTGATTTACAAACTGACAGTAGATTTACATGAAGTAAAATTAAAATTTTCTAAGTCTTTTTTCCAAAGGGTCTCTGTTTTATAGTTCTACAGTGGTACAAAACTCTTCTCTTACTTGGCAATGACATTGCGTTGCTTTCCTCACCACTTTTGTCCTTGGGCATTAAGTTCACTGTGGTTTGAAGTTTTGCTTTGTTTACACCTAAAAGTTCTCCATCTCACAATGAAGTCCAGTGTCTAATTTCTCTGAACTGTAACACAAGCACTTCTAAGACTAATTCATCTGTTCTCTGAAGACTTCACTGAAACTTTAATTCTTCTCCTCTCTTTGGCCCTGTGTAGCTGTTTTCACTTGTTTAGTTTTTGCAGTAAATAGATCAGCTTTACTTGTAACACCTTTGGAGCCACTATGGAAAGATTTCACCAAGGAGGAAGATGAAAACTTAGTAGTTACAGAAGTTCTTATTCTCTCCACTATACTCTGTCTTCCCTCGTAAATTTGTTGCAGAACTATCTGTTACTGCATAACGACTATACAAAAGTGAGAGTTTCTAGCATAAAGGAATTATACATTTTCTTACATTTTGTTTTCTGACAAGTAGAAAACCAGTAGTAAGGTATTTCCAAATTTGTTTGCAATTATTGTGAAAGTAGTATTAACATTAAGGTAACAGATGGCATATTTTTTATTTCAAGAATATCAACAATTGAGAAATCTACACTGAGTTAAGATGGTATCTTTCTGTAGAGTTACTCAGTAGGATAGGTCATAAAACACAGGACTCAAATTCCAAAAGGCATCATTTTCTGCATTACATGAAGTAAAAACCCAGCAAACTCCAAAACAGCCTTTCATGTATGTAAGGAAATTAATCCCTTATACTGCTATTTAACATTTATAAATGTAAACTGAGTTAAAATGATAAAATACCATTTCAATAGGACATCATCATTTCTCCTGTCCTTCTCTTTCCTGTGTTGTAGTCTATACCTCTCTGTACGCATCTTAATTCAAGACCCAATCTTGCAAATGTTTACTCCCAGGTGTAACGCTTACTACACCGAGGAGTCCCATTGAAGTCTGAGAAGACTGTTAAAGAAAAGAGTATCCCAGGAGACCAGTTTAGACTGAAGAATGTAGACAGGGTGTTTAGAGGGTGCTGCACAGTGAATACGAAAACAGTCTGATATTTACGTTGGTTTTGTAGTCTTCCCTAGCAGTAGAGATGGATTTTATGAACTGACAGGCAAATTCAATGTTAGTTCAAAATGCATCAGCCTGCTTCAGAAATCTCAGCTCTATATGTTTAAGAGTATAATACAAATGCCTATTATTGTTTTCCCACTAAGTGTACCATTCACACAGTCTTTAATACAGATCTGTTACTTATTCAACTTCTATTATACTGTTCTTTTAAATAAACACTACACTTTTGAAGCCACCATGTTTGTTTACCCATACAGAATAATGGGGGATATTCTCACAGAATTATATTACGGTGACTTCACAAACAACCAGCTTTGAGGTCTCTTGCAGCATAGATTTCAGATGGCTAGGTGAGAAAAAATATGGGTTTTATTTTCAAATGGCTAGCACCTACCATGAACCCAGTTTAGCCAACAATGACAAAAGAACAATAAAATTCCTCTCAGTTCCCACTGAGATCCTCAGTGGGACCAGGTTTTCAGAAGGTTTCAGAAGGTTCAGAAGATCTCTGTCATGATACTCTGCCATCAGAATTGCTTCTGTTGACATTTCAGTGGACAACAAACTTTATAAAATATGGGTTGGTTTATGTATACTGAAGTTTTAAAGTAGCTGGCCATGATTCGTCACCGCAGAGACGTATATTAGCAGCCCATCTTCCATGACATTCAGCGTTCCCTGCGCTATTTGAGAAACTAATGGCAGAGTGGAAACACATTTTAAACAGAGACGAAACTAGAACAAAGAGCCACCTCACCGGTTTGCTAGACATGATGGAGGAGGAATATGTGGTCACCATAGCCATGGGTATGGTGGGTGCTAAAAGGCAGCTGAGAGCTTCCCATACAAACACCGTCTTTCTTCCATCTGATAAACCAACATTGTGCCACTGGGTGCAAGGGCCACCTACGCACCATCCAAGCACGTGTAACACCCACGCCAAACAAGTGAGCAGCGTTAAGTACTCACATTGTATAAAATACATGTTTAACCAAATGACTCACTGTATCCTACAGAGGATAGTAGGTGAACAAAGTTTCTCTATGCTTAATAGCTTGTAGGAAAAACAAGCAAGTAAATCACAAAAGGAAAAAGAAGTTGTAGCATTCAGATAATGAAACAATTGCCCACTTCAAAATAATGAGAAAAGCACCTTCCACAAGGGAGTTTCTTTCCTTTCTTTCCCCCCCCCACTCCCGGATGTATGCTACAGTCTATATCCCTTTTAGCCCTGCTTTATCTATATCGCTTAGTTATCTTAAGGGCTAAGGATGATTCTGCCTCAAAACAAAAACAAAATAAATGAGTATTTTACACAGTGTATCAGAAAAGAGAGTTTAAAAAATGCATAGCCTTATGCCTTGAGCCTCTACAAACACTCTTAAAATCAAGCAATTCAATGCTTTTCATGTCAATCATATACAGAGGTCTCCAATGCCTCTGAATTTTATGAGCTGTCACTCATTCCAATCCCAAAGGTACCCCTACTAAATACAAGCTTAATGACCCTAGAAATCATGGTTGAAAATTTCTGCTCTACAAAAATGTATATTTAAAGCACTACAGTAATAGAAACTAAAGAAGAAAAAAACCAACAAGTTCTTATTAAATAATACTTTTGTGCCCTTGGATATGGGCAGTCTTTCTACATACTGAAATATACATTTTGGTCTTGGATGGATGAAAATGATGCTCAAAGACATCTGCAGACAGTAAGTGATATAATTAAACTAATGAAGATTATAGACTATCTGGATTGTTTTATTCCCACTTTAATCTCTTATAATGCATAATGTCTCCTGTTTCATTGTATTTGAACTCTTATAAACTAGAAAACTTTCTGTTATCGGTCAAACTCAACATAATAGCTTATACAAAGCTTCCAAAAAACTCACCTTACCGCAGATCTGGAATTTAAGTTGCATTTTCCCTTTACATTAAAGATGGGGGTAATCTGCAAAATCTGTGCACTGCCCTGAAATTCAGTGCGTGTATGTGAGCTGTCTCACTGGGAGAAGGATACCACTAAGAAACCAAGTAAAATCATAGATATTGACTCTATATTTTTTCAAGGGACTCACAGAGTGAAGAAATGAAATATTAATAATGCTTTGTAGGGCAATGATCAAAGAAATAAAATAGTCCAGCAGAAGAAGAGAGGGAACAAATGGCTGGATCTACTGTATTAATGAGCCCGGCAGCAGAAAATTAATTGGGTACCAGGTGTATAATAATGTGAAGAACTTATGTCTCCATTTGCCATGAGTAGCACTGTAACTCTTAGAAATAAAACAGCCTGGAAAATGTGTTAACCATTTGCCTCATTGTTCTAGCTGTTCTTTAAAGTTCATTTGGAAGATTCTGTTCAGAGGATTCAGACGATACAATTTAACATACTCCTCAACTTCACTGATTTACATAAGCTAAAGTATCAGATCCAATGAGGAAGTAGAAATAAACCAAAGAGATTTAGCTTGCTTTTTTTTTTTTTAATAAAAATGTCCTGTGTTACCAACATGGCAAATCTAAAAATCAAATGACCTACACAGACTGACCTTAGTATTGTTAACACTTGCACTTCGCCTTTTAAGGCACTCCATACTACTTTTCATCTCATGTACAAATATAAAATACTAGCATGAATCATCATTGTTATATCACTCCTTAACACTTTACATGTAAAGGCATTATTAGGATGGTACAAAGCTATTTTATATTCTTATACACTCATAAAAATATTTTTGTTATAAAACTGAGAAGTAATTACTTTTGCAGAAGTTTCAACTAATAAAACCTATGAGAAAAATAGGTATCATTGATGACAAAACCAGAACTACAGTGGCTGATATGGTTCCTAATGTTCATGCAAATACATTTCCTCATGTTGATGCACAAAATATTATACCTGACAAGTGGAAGATCCAGAGCCATGAAGAGTCACTTCCTAGCAAGAACAGAGCAGGAAACCTTTGATATGAAGATATCTTGCCTATTGAAATGTAATAAAAAATACTAACCAAGAACTTCTCTTTCACAAAACAATCAGATTTGCAATTGCAATACCACATTCTTCTCAGCTGGATACGAGTGAAAGATTCTTCGAGGTGTTCCTCAAAAGACCTGGTTGCCCCAACTCCAAACCAATGTGGTGGGTATCCATCTAACACCATCACCGTCGCAACTGCTGTTTCACAGGCTTCTTGGCAACCGCAGCAGAGGACAATGTAGGATTGAATGTGTCATACCAATTTGAAGAATAAATTTAATCCTGAATATAATTTCATTTTAATCTCCATTTTCCAATCCTTCTTCATTAAGTTAATTTTATTTTGTCAAAGCAGTTCAAATAAACTAAATATTTAGAGGTCAACTATGCTGATTATATATGCAAGTGCATTTAGCAGTTTGGGTGCATGCTGTAATTTAAATATTGTAGGTGGCCTTATCAATAATTAATTATACAGTGAATATGCAGAAAGCCTATCCTTTAACAAATCCACCAGATTAATAGAAGTGTTATTGCTTTTTTGGGTATTCTTAGATTGGTCTCACTAAGTCCTACTGATTTCCTGATATGTAAATTTTGTCCTTTGTCATTTGGCTTTTCTTATCCCATTCCCCCTTCCTACCCTAAAATAGAGCTCTGCATATCTTGGGAAGTATGTGAAATATGGCATGAAAAAATACATGTCAGAAAAAAATCACTCCTCTTTCAGATTTTGTGTGTTGTAGACTTTCAGACAATGTGAATTGAACGGGTACAGGCTTTAACCACAAAGGTATAACTTGTTCACTTCTCATTCTTCTTGTTTTGATACAAAACCAAACCAAACCAAAAATCTTGGGTGTATTGTGCCCTTTTTTATGGACTAGGAAAGCATGTCCTCCTTAAGTTTTGAATATGGAACATGGCTCTGAGGAATGACCCAGGTAGGAATTAAGGGAAAAGTACTAGCAACCTCTAGGGAGATTTTGTGGAGACTTTACTGATACCACCACAAAGAACAAGAATACCTCAGAGTAAGCATTTGGCTTGGCAGCGCGTGTCTGCTAAGATATGTTGTTTCTCAGGGTACCGTATTTGTATCACAATATTCTGAAACAGATGAACACAAAAACAGTCCTTACCTTTACAATACGTGCCTTCACTGACCAGTGTCAAACCAGTGTCATAATGGCACAATAAGTTTGTCTAAATTCAGAAATATGAATTCAATATGAGCTCCAGCTCTATTCCTTATCAAAACTCTTCAGTTTCCTTGCTGATGTTTTGAGTTTTAGAAATTTGTAATTAATTTTTCAGCAATGATCTCTGCAAGCTAAAGCTGCAATGTGAAAAAGAATCAGACACAAGTGGGGGAGATGGACGAACGGGGTACAGTGTTTCAGCTGTTCAGATTCTGAAAAACGGGTTAACATTGGTGTTGAGAGCAGAAAGGGAAGCACGCTAGCACTCCGCTCCATCAGGAGCTGAAGGACTGAGATGTGACTTGTGATATACAATTCTGCCTTCCCTTCCATACAGCTCCTTTGCAGGCAAGCTATTTCATAAATACTGACTTTTTAAAAAAAAACACAATATGTTCATTTTCCTCACTAAAACTGAAACCCCATCACTGCTGGCGTAACACCTTGGGACAGTGAAACAAATGCTATTTATAACATCTAGCAGTAACCCAATATCATCAGGTATTCAAATATATGCCTTCAGCTACAGCATTTCCCTAAAGCATTCAATCCTTTTAAAGACCCAGGTTTTGTGGTAGCGGTTAAAAAATGTTCCTTCTACTTGATTAAGAGAACCATTTCATTCCCTAAAGGTATCAGATGTTACCTGACAGGAATAGAGACAAGAATTGAGCCTTGTTTCACAGAAGAAATATTAAAAATGCTAGACAAAATCAGTGTCACTGAAATAAGTTGACGAAATTCAGCATTTGGGAAACAGAGCTTTGGTTAAAAGCTGCTGGCTAAGACTTAATCCAGGAAACAGCAAAACCAACGCACGCACACACAAAAAAAGAAAGAAAAAAAAAACCCAGCAAGCTGCTTGGAAAGGCTTTTAGAAGTTGATAAAGACTATCAGCAAAGGCTTGTGTGCTCTCATAGTTAAAGAAGTAGACAGACTGGGAGTCACTGTGTCTAACCTCTCCAAACAGAAAGATTCCGTGTTGTTTTTCAGTGCTGACATAAGGTGAGGGCGGTAGCAAGAAGGGACCTTCTGTACAGACTACGGGAATAAACAAATCTGTTTATAATTATTATTTTTATGGGACCAGTAATTTTATGCCTGATAATTAATTAAGAAAAAAAAAAAAAAGAAACGAATGAAGAATTCTGTATCTCCTGTGCTGTAGGTCTGGGGTTTCTGAGGGGGTGAAAGATGAGTCAGAGCATGACTCAAAGAGCTGTCACGCCGGCACAGGGGGAATTGAGAGCCACCTTCTGTCTTACCCTCGCAGTGGGTGATCTGGTCTCAGCAGTGCTGTTAACATTAGTCATCTGATGGCAATAAATTTATGGAACATTAATAAATCCTTGCCATAAACACACAAAGCCATAGAAATAGAAAAAGGGCAGAAGAGCAAAGAAGGAGAAACCATGTGGATGCTCTCGCTTGACATGGCCCTTTCCAAAAGACTACTTGGCCATCCACACCCAAGAACAGTGGGCAGGATGCACCTCCAAACCTGATCACTGCCTTTGAACCAGACATGGCTTACGTGTCAGCCTGGCTCTGGGTATACCAGACCTATAAACCCACACCTAATGCGCGTTCTGCAATTCAGCAAGAATCAATAGCTCGTTCCTTACACTGATTTCAACAGATCGTGTCAAGTGTTGGGTGTAAAGTCTTGTAATTCCAGCGTGAATCTTCATTAATTTTAAAAATAAGATTGCTTCTGTGACTTAATGTTTCCAAGTAAGGAAAGAACTGCAGAAGGGCGGGGAAACTATATTCCATCCAAGGAGCACAGCTCAAAGGCATTAAAAAAATGATCAGAAATTCACATATTCACAAGAATAAGACTAGAGAAACGGAGCACTATTACAAAATGCCCTGCCGCAGCCCAAGGGTTTGTCTGCTGTGAATAATTTTTGGATTTTGGCAGGAACACATGCTAGTTTAATTTGCTTCTACAAAATTTTGTTTACTTGCAGTTCCTTCTTACCAACCAACAAGCTGTTTTGAGCCACCACTTCCAACGTTGTTAAAACATATACGCAAACCTGAAAAGCATTTAGTGTATGGCTGCTCCATGACTTTCCTCGTGAGGGCATTTACAAAACAAAGATCTTACAGATTATAAATATATCCAATATGAAATTACAGATTGAGAGCTATCTGTCAAAAAAAAAAATGGTCAGGAAAACGACGAAATAAATTAAAAGCTTTAAACTCTACACTGTTACCATGATAGGAAAATAGCCCTTATGCTAGGGCTAAAGCAAACAAGTCAATCCATACTGAATGCAAATAAATGTTTGCTAGGAACAAAGATTTCAACTTGTCAGTTCTAGAGTTATTTGAAACACTGAAAAAATACTTCTGCAAACGGTTTCAAGGAAGAAACAGTCCTGCAATGGGTATCTAAATGTGGCAGTGAGATAAGACTGTAAACAAATGCACAGCTGCAGGGTGAAACTTACAAATTTAATTACTCACGATTGCTGAGTATTGGTTTTGTTGTTAAAGTAGTATCATCATCAGTAATCAGTCAACAACAGTATATCTAATTTTATGGCACCTGTAACAACAGAATTCTTTGATATACGGCATAGAGCATGGTTTTAAGAAAAAGAATAATGATTCATTAGGAAGAAAAAAAACCCCAGAATCTTCCAGAATATTTTCTGGTTTCAGAAATGTATCCACTTGAACTTTCTCTTCCCGTTCCCCTCCCTGCTTTTTTTCTCAATCCAGTAAGATACACAGGAATTTTCTAACACCCAAACTTGAGGTAGATAAAAATAAATGTGTAATAGAACAAAATTAAATTACTAAATTTTGCATCCAGGATATACAAGATGTTTTAGCCTAACTGCGTTAGTTACAGAGGAAAGTAAAAAGTAACGTGAGAAAACCTTTTGTATTTTTCTTTTTAGAAAGGTAGCCTTTGTCTCCCAAACAGACAAAAAAAACCCGCCAAAACTAATCACCTGGAAAAGATAAAAAACATGAGGATTTCTACTGCCCACAACTTCAGATGAAGCTCTATTGAGAGTGCTTAACCAGCAAAACGGAAAGGAAGGGCAATGCAAAAGCCGGAAAAAAGGAAATAGTGTGTTATCAAAGGACTATTAATTGCTCCCAAAGTAAGAGCAAGTGATGATCTTCTTCCTTTATTTACTTGGACTTTCAGCTGTCTAATCAAAGAAATGTTGTGTTGGTTGCGCTGAAAGAAAACTGTACCTTTTGTCTCAGTTATTGCCCACTAGACCTTAAGGGCTTTCATTGGATGGGTTTTATAGCTCACTGCTGCACTTTGGAGAAGAAAAGGAGCAGCAGACAGCTCCCAGTGTCAGCTTATATGGTAAGTAAACAGGAACAGGATTACAGAGCACCACTCAGCTCACTGAAGTTTTGCGGCTGTTATTTCTTGGTTGGTCCTTCCTCCAAAGCCGAAATTTCTAGTTATAGTAAATTTACTGCATTTGGAAACCTGGCTTTCTAATTACAATTAGCTTTGCTATTCAAGCCAATAGATCGAAAAAAAAGGCTAAAACAACACATATGGAAGACTGGAAGACTTAGATTACAGGTTTTGGGTACTTGCATTCCCAGCTCAAGGCAAAGCAGTGCGGCATGAACTACATTTCCATCCGCTCTCTTGCAGCTAGGACCTGACTAAATAAAAAATGGTTTCTTACTGCCCTGCAGACCTCAGTATATTAGATTTTTGCCTTCAACTCTAAAACCTGGAAGAAGAAGAGATGGAAATGCAGCTCCTCCTTTTGTCCTTTGCTCCCCGCATCCCTCTCATACAACCCGCTTACCAAAGCGTGCCCTACCAAAGCCGTGGAAGTACGAAAGTATCAAGTCCTCTTTCTGTTCAGAACAGTAAGCGGTATAATTTGTCTGCAGGCAGAATAGGGGCAAGCAGCTTTTCAAGGTTTTTATGGCATAAAAGAATTCTTAAAACAGCAAAATCATTTTGGAAGACAACTTCTAACTCCTGCTGGAGAGAGCAAAGACATTCCAGACGATCTGTAAATAATATATAATATACCTGATTTTTTCCTCTAAATTTGCTCTATCCTGCCTTTTTAAGGCTTTCTCGACATTGAAAACAGACCCTATTTCTAATAATGGATACCGTTACAGAACGCATGTGTACTGGCTGAAAACAACCGCAAGCACATTTCTCAGAGCATGTAAGACTTTATAGTTATTTCTGTCCAAGATGAGGCCTACAGGAGTGAAGAAAACCTACAATGATACTCTGCACCAAAATTTTTTACTCAAGATGTTTACTGTACCGCAGATGTTATAGGTTTATTTCTTTTCTTAGACGCTGACTGAACACAGCAAACCGTTCCCCTGGGAGTTTGCGAGCCAAGGCACACGCGAGTATCCCAGTAAACGTCTGCCTGTGTCCATAGGAATCCAAATACCATTAAAAAAGCCAGTCCCAAGGGGCTCAGACAAAGCTCATGCTTTACGGGACCTGACCAGAATTCTGGCACCTCCGTGAAGCAAACACATAGAAAACGGGCAATTTATGAAAAAGCTCGCAGCACAACAGCGTCAGCTCCGGGTCAACCTCTGTTATTTTACGCATCCCCCCGCCACCACCTTTTACCCCAGCTGAAGAGAGGAGCAGCGAGATGAAAGAGGAGTAATCAGGCGCACTAAAAGCGCTTAACTCGCAGAGAAGGGGCAGGAGCACTCGCCTGTCACAGGAAGCAACAACAACACACGGGCATTGTATCCCAAACCTGTCCCGACAAAGGCAGCTCTGTCCCTCTATTTACTTTTCCCAGTTTGTCTTGCTTTGTGCCTTTGATAAACTGTCAGGACTAGTTCCTCCAAGGACTATATCCCCCCCGAAAGCACACTCCCTGCCAGCCTCACATATGGTACAGTTTCTTGTGCTTCAGAAGCCTGCAGTTCTCATAAGGACTCTTCATGTTTTCCATAATAATTTGAAATACTTTTCGCATTATTTCTCCAGCTGTGCTGTGTACAGACTGAGCAGCTCTACAAATCCTGCCCTATAACGTTACTTACTCTTTGCTGGTGCTGCAATCTTGTGGGCTAAGCTGCAGAAATATTAAAAAATACAGATCAGATAGCTGAACGCCAAACTTAGTACCAGTGTGTACGCACAAACCAGATAACTTTACCAACATTACGCAGGCGCTGAAATAAAGCAAATTTTAAATCAGATTAGTTCATTTGGCTCCAAACAAGCGAAATGCTCAGGTTTCTCAGCTCCAGAGACATTTTTTTAAAAGCTGATCAGGCTGAACTACCTCCCAGAAATTAACACTATCAGCAAGCTTATAGAGCAGGACATCTACTTGATAAAATAACATTTTTCAAAGGTCTTGAAACAGCCAGGACTTTTTAAAATTTTTTAAATATTCCTCAAGAACAATTCCTCAGGTGGGGACTTGTGCAATAAATCCGCCTCGCCGGGGTCCAGCTTTGTTTGCTCTGGAGCTGGGGAAAGCTGGAGCTCAACAAGGGATAGTTGTGGAGTAAGAGTGTCATTCAGGGACTCGTGCCATACCACTGCTCTTTAAATTCACTTATTAAATGAATAGCTTATTTTGCAATAATTCGTCTGCATAATCAAGCTAATAGCAAAGCCTAGAATACAAGAACTGTTAATACCAGGGTGACTAAGCCGTCCACTTGCAAAAGCCAGAGAGAGAAAGGGGATAAAATGCATGTCTGAGGACGGGAAATGTTCCACGCTGAGAGTACAGAGTGGCCTTTTTCTGAGGAATGATGAGTGCTTCGCAGCTGCCCTGACCTCATTATATTCACTCTGCTGAAATTCAAACTTCCTATTCTTAGGAAGGTGAAGGAAGAGGTTTTTAAACCCGCCAGTCATGGATGATTAGATGTCTTCCTTCCACCGATAATTAAGGGGAGTTAGATGCCTAAACAGCACTCGTGCTCTCCAAAACCTCACTCCCACGACTGCAGCTTCTGGCAAGCAGTTTTTTCGTTGAATAATTTCACCTGCCCATGTTCACCCACCACCCCTCTGAGCTTCAACAGCTACAGTTCGAAATGAGAGATCACCTCTGGCAAGCCTGAAACAGATTAGTGATAAATTGCTTCTCCTCCTATTAAGCAATTTTTAGCACGTTATTCTGGTCAAATCAGTAGGTGACCATTCTCCCCAGGAAGGCACAGGGACCTGAGGGAATGAAGATGAAAGCTTTATCCATAGATAAATATGGTACATTTTAAATTCATTAAGATCTTCACCTAACCCCTCTGAAAACAATACATCGCTCACAATGCTCTTTTAAAGGGAATTATAGTGGGTTACCAGCAAGTACAAATTCAAAGATAATCCATATTTTAGAATTTAGTACTTCCGCACAGCTGCTTTGCAAGTATTGTCTGCCTGTCATCAGCATTTTTGAGCATTTCTTTTGTATTATCATGCTTTCACTAATGTAAAGTAGCAATGCAAATATTTATGCCCAGTGCAGTTAAAACCAGTGGTTTCAGTGGGACATCACACGGGTGCTGGTTTCTTCACCACGCACCAGCATAAAGTATCACATTCCAGCATCCTGCTCCTGACGTCACTGAAACCGTTCCCATTTACACCAAGAGTGCAGCCTACGCTTCAATGTTCTGCCACAAAAACTTTTCCCTTAGAAAGGAGACGCATACCCTTCCAAACCAACAGTGGCTTCTTGAGAAGGTGGGGTTTCTCAGAAGAGCGATCTCCAGAGACATGGTGGACCTCTGCTACACAACTACGCACAAGACCTACTGTTCTCGTCTCACACCGTCCCTGGATTCTTGCAGTCTTTCAGGGAGCCACAGGGTTGCTATCTTCTCTTGTTTACATCTGCTTGAATAGGCTAAATTCCAAATCAGGATGAAATTAGGTTGTTGCCACGGACTTCTGTTGACTTTAAGCTTTTGCAGACTGCCTTTTTATGAAGTTATCTTTTGATGAAAGTCCTAATGGTTTGTGTGACCACAGGAAGAGAGATCAGGAATTATATTTTCCGTCATTATTCTTTCATGTTTGAGAACAAAATGCCTTTTTGTTTCCCAAGCAAAAAACTCGTATGTAAAAGAAATACAGATGAAATTTTGCTTTGATCCAAAAAGGCCTTCCTTAACATAAGACCTGCAGGTTATCTAAGAACTGCGATTTTATGATTTTGGTCACATTTTTTCTCACATAGCAAAATCACCTATGAAAATAATTCCTGTGAAATGTATAATAAGAAATTTAAATTTCAATCCACAAAAGACAAAATCTAGTAGTTTACTCCAGCTCCACGTAGTTCTGGCATTGCCCAACATAAAAGCTGGATTCTGAAATAACAGAGGACTTGGTCCTCCAGAATTAATATTTTTATGCTCACCTTCCTTCTGATTAAAAATCTCAGAAAGGCATACACCCAATGACATGGTGTGATTAAAAAAGGAAGAAACCAGAAGCCATATGAAAGTGCTCTAGGAGGGAAGCCCAGTGCAGTAGCTGAGTATGCACCTGACTCGTGTACAAACCAACCATTTGGCTAAAAGCGGGTCCACCTCCAAATGATTTTTACAACTGATGAGGCTAAGTGAGGAGGCTGGGTCCATACATCAAAGGAAAAACATTTATTTCAGACTTGATAAGTATCTGTACTCATCCATTTAATCACGCTATATTGATCGTGTGCTTGCTAGAAAGAATTTTTTCCCTCATTCAAGCGATCCCCCTTCTGCAGGCTCATTCTCTTACGCCTAGTATTCTGTTAAGTATTTTTTTTTCAGACAATGAGCTGCACGTAATTTTTTCATTACTAGAACAGAAATTAAGGCATAAGAAATCTTCAGTCACTTTCTAGATAGGACTACAAAGGCACCATATCATCTGTATAATAGTTTTGCATCATCTAATATCATGAATAGTTCAATGGTGTACTAGAATACACGGTACAATAAAATTAATATAAGATACCTCTGGTGCATTCAAAGAGAAAATATTTGTGTTTTCTGAATGTAAAGAGAGAATTGTAAACTGCAAACAGTTAACCTTCTGTGTTGATTAATAAGTCTAGGGACCACGTGTCGTGCATGCAATATTTATTACTCTGTTCTTTGTATTTCAGAGGTGAGTATATGAACCACCTGAAACACTATAGCAATTGTCAGACTCAGCTTTGGCGGTTATGTAAAAGACAACTCAATTAATAGGAGACTATAAATAAAAACGCATGATAGATTTCATTGATCTAACGCCCTCTGAACGCATAACTCATATAGGTGTTTGAGAACATTTACATGCCTTGTTTGAACAGCAATCCACGTCTGTCAGTAATTTGAATTTTAAATTCTTCATTAGCTTCAGGGAAAAGCAGTGGGTGTACTCAGACGGCTAGAGGTATGAGGAAGAAGAGATAAGAAACATTAAAATAGAAAAGAAAGAAAGAGTGTCTAGTTCAAAGTGTGCACTGTTAATTAATAGGTTATGAGCCAAAAAGAAAATACATAAATATTCCAGCGAGGGGTTTCACAGTTTAAAAATAAATTTAACTCCGAATTCAAAACAACTCTAGCAGACATTTTTTTTCCTAGCAAATACCTGCTTTTCCAGTTCATGAAGTACTTTCCCTTGATTTTTTAATGCAGGCAAAATACACTTTATGTAAGACCGAATCTTTTGTTAGTAAAGTACAAACTAATTTGGCTAATGACAACAACCAACAGACTATGCCTGAAATGTGCAGACTACACTTATTTGTCCTGAACTAGGCTTGAGCCTGCAGTAGTCACAGGAAGGTACTCAAACAGGTGTACGGGCGAATGCGTACCATGGTGAGATAAATGCCTGACCGATCAGACTAGATGAGTGACCCTACCAGGCACCAACTTGTGATGCAATTAATGCAGTGCTGCATGTTCCTCAGGAGGATGAGAAGGTATCTTGTTCCATGGGTTCACGAAGACTCCAGGAGGCCTGGAGTCTCCTCCTGGAGACTTGGGATCCCTGGAGACAAGGGATCACCTATTCACAGTCCAAGAAGAGGTACACCATCCTTAATCAGATCTGTACAGTGATAAGCAAGGAAAACGTCTGCCCTGCTATAACCAATTTTGGGAATTGTCTAATGTATGTAAAATATCCCAGGAGTGAAAAATACCTAGCTTTGGAGTCTAGGTATGAGAGTAAAGGGATGCAATGAAAATTGTACACTCTAAGCCAGCTTCTCTAGCACAGGACAGCCATGTATTGTACATCCTAGTTATTTGTCATGCCCAGAAAATGCTTCCCCTGGACGGATGGAGGATTTGACTGGCCTAAGTGAAGGACACAGATAGACTGGGTTATTTCCTTACAGAGGACACTGCCTCCTTAAATCATCTGATCATGAGTTGATCTGGTAAGCAGAAAGATAAACCACAATCCAGCTGAGACCTCATCAGTTTGTCTCCTTCAACCAGGGAAAGCTCAGCAACCTGCCTGCAGTAAAGGAATACCAAAGTACCCCCATACCGAAGTACCGAAGATACCATAGGAGAGATTATATAGGATAGCCACCTGCCTGAAACAGGCTGGAGCAAGAAGGAATTTGCCTGAGAGGAGGAGGCTGGACAAGGTTTTCTACTGTCTTCACAGCATCAGGAAAAAAGAAGTTGCACAATATGGATACTATTCAAATTTTGTCGTAACTCGTGAATTTGGAAACCTCCCAATAGGCAAAGTCTAGGGTGGTAGAACATTGACAGCCATCTCTAACGCAGAAGAAGCTGGTGGGCCTAGAGAAATGGCCAGGTCCAGCCAGCAACATGACACAATTTGAGCACTGGAAAAGGAGGAGGACACCCTCAGGCTCTACACCTCTATCCTCCTATCGGTTTGATTAATGCAGTCTCTAAATAGACCAAGAATTTTTCTGTCCCCTATCTATGTCCATGCACGGCTTATGCCTAAGTGTGTTTTCTTCAGAAGTGCTTTTTAATAATTTGAAGCCTGCTGCTTAAGCCCTTGTCACACATCTGTGCCATCCTTGTGATGTCATTTCATTTATAATTAAACACTAGAGAGCTTTATGATCTGTCAGTCATCATTTATCTAGGAGGTTGTCCTATTTATTCAATTAAACAGGTGTACATTGTCAACGTATTGTAATTTTTCTGGAACGCTTGCCTAGTGCTGAAGCCCTGTACCATTTCATTTAATTTGTGTACACTAAAATCTAGGCAAAATTCTTCTGAAACCAGGAAGTGCTATAATAAAAACAGTAGCTTCCGAGTTGGTATTATCTCTGAGTTCTCATGTAAGCTTCACATACAGATTGAAAATGGATTTGCTATGTTATACTTTAATGTGTATTACTCCTTTAGTTCCCTTTCAATTTAATATAAATTTTATTATAATTTATCTGACAGCTTGGTTACTGGCAGGAGAATTCATTTTGCTGAAAGATGAAGAAGAGTGAGAAAATAAAAGCAGTACCGTATTGAAAATAATATAAAATAAGGAAGGAGAATGAAGCAGTATAAATTTAAATTTTACTGTTTCTGAGAAGAAAAAGACAGAAGTCCAGGGAGATGTCGTGCTCACATATTTGTTTATGCTACAGAGTCTAAGCATGAAGAGTATCAGGCTTCCAAGATTATATATCTTATCATCAAAGCTTAGAAATCATCTCGAATGTTCATTCAGAAGTTTTTATTTCGATTGTGATTCACACTACCAACATGATTCAATACATTTGAATTGATAACCTATAAATTAATTTATAAAATTTTTGAAACCTCTGGATGAGCTTAGTCTACCAAGAGCCCAATTAGCAACTAAAATAGCTATTTGGTGTACATGGTTTCTAGGAATGCCCGACTTCACAAGCATCTGAAATGATTAAACAGCTCCCTAGACAGCCTTGGGAAAAGTTCCTTGGGAACTTACCATTAGCTACACTGATATAATCTAGAATTATCAGGCAAAATCCAGGATTATCTCTGGAATCTTCTAGAGAAGCTCAGAAATTTAGATGAAGTCAAATGAAATTAATTTTAAGCTTGACATCACACCATGTAATGCCTCCTTTTTCTCTGAACTCTAGATGAGAATACTTGCGTAGTGAGACTCAGGATAGAATCATAGAATCTTCATGGTTGGAAAGGACCTTTGAGATTATCGAGTCCAACCATACACACACAAAGAAACCTCCTACAATCTCTGCCACTAGAGCATGCCCTGAAGTGCCACACTTGGACGTTTCTTAAACACCTCTAGGGATGGTGACTCAACCACCTCCCTGGGCAGGCTGTTCCAGTGCCTGACCACTCTTTCAGTAAAGTCATTCTTCCTAATATCTAATCTAAACCTCCCCTGCCGCAGCTTCAGACCATTTCCTCTGGTCCTGTCATTATTCCCCTGGGAGAAGAGGCCAACACCCACCTCTCTCCAATCTCCTTTCAGGTAGTTGTGGAGGGCAATGAGGTCTGCCATCAGTCTCCTCTTCTCCAAGCTAAACATGCCCAGCTCCCTCAGCCTCTCCTCATGTGACCTGGTCTCCAGACCCCTCACCAGCCTGGTCGCTCTCCTCTGGACACGCTCCAGCACTTCAATGTCCCTCTTGTACAGAGGGGCCCAGAACTGAACACAGCACTCGAGGTGAGGCCTCACCAGTGCCGAGTACAGAGGCACCATCACTTCCCTGCTCCTGCTGGCCAAGCTATTCCTGATACGAGCCAGAATGCTGTTGGCCTTCTTGGCCACCTGGGCACACTGCTGGCTCATGTGAAGCTGGCCGTCCACCAGCACCCCCAGGTCCTTTCCTGCCGGGCAGCTTTCCAGCCACTCTTCCCCAAGCCTGTAGCGTTGCTTGGGGTTGGTGTGACCGAAATGCAGAAGCCGGCACTTGGCCTTATTAAACCTCATCCCATTGGCCTTGGCCCATCAGTCCAGCCTGTCCAGATCCCTCTGTAGAGCCTCCCTACCCTCAAGCAGATCAACACTCCCACCTAGTTTGGTGTCGTCTGCAAACTCACTGAGGGTGCACTCAATCGCCTCATCGAGATCATTGATAAAGATATTAAACAAAACCGGCCCCAAAACTGAGCCCTGAGGGACACCACTGGTGACTGGCCGCCAAGACGATTTCACCCCATTAATCACAACTCTCTGGGCACGGCCATCCAGCCAGTTTTTAACCCAGCGAAGAATACACTTGTCTATGCCATGATTCGCCAGCTTCTCCAGGAGAATGCTGTGGGGGACGGTGTCAAAGGCCTTACCAAAGTCCAGATAGACAATGTCCACAGCCTTCTCTGCAACCAGAAGGTGGTTCACATGGTCAGAGATCAGGTTGGTTAAGCAGGACCTCCCCTTCCTAAACCCCTGCTGGCTGGCCCTGATCCCTTGGCTGCCCCGCACTTGCCGTGAGAGCTCACTCAAGATCATCCTCTCCATGATCTTTCCTGGTACCGAGGTCAGGCTGACAGGCCTGTAGTTCCCCAGATCCTCCTTCCGACCCTTCTTGTAGATGGGCATCACATTAGCCACCCTCCAGTCATCTGGCACCTGCCCTGTTGACTAGGATTGTTGAAAAATGATGGACAGAGTCTTGGTGAGCTCTCCCGCCAGCTCCCTGAGTACTCTTGGGTGAATCCCATCCGGCCCCATAGACTTATGTGCATCTAGGTGCAGAAGCAGATCATTGACTACTTCCTCCTGGATTATGGGTGGGTTGTTCTACTCTCCATTCTTATCTTCCAGCTCAGGAGGCTGAGCACCCTGGGGATAGCTGGTCTGACTATTGAAGATAGAGGCAAAGAAGGCATTAAGTATCTCAGCCTTCTCCTCATCATTGGTTGCAAATTTCCCCCCAGCATCCAGTAAGGGATGGAGATTCTCCCTGGCTCTCTTTTTGTTGATGTATTTATAAAAGATTTTTTTTGTTGTCCTTAATGTCAGTGGCCAAGTTGAGCTCCAGCTAGGCTTTTGCCTTTCTAATTTTCTTTCTGTATAACCTAACGGGATCCCTGTACTCCTCCTGAGTTGCCTGTCCCTTCTTCCAAAGGTGGTAAACTCTCCTTTTATTCCTAAGTCCCATCAGAAGTTCCTTATTCATCCAGACTGGCCATTTTCCCCGCCCTTTAGAGTTGCGACACCTGGGGACAGCCTGCTCCTGAGCCTTTAAGATTTCCTTCTTGAAGAGCATCCAGCCTTCCTGGAGCCCTTTGCCCTTCAGGACTGTCTCCCAAGGGACTCTCTCAACCAGTGTCCTGAACAAGTCAAAGTCCGCCCTCCGGACTTTGGAGGTGGAGGTTTTGCTAACTCCCCTCCTTACATCGCTACAAATTGAAAACTTGACCATTTCATGATCACTAAACACAAGACGACCTCCGACCACCACATCTCCCACTAGTCCTTCTCTGTTTGTCAACAGTAGGTCTAGCAAGGCAGCTCCCCTGGTATGCTAGACTCTACACAGCCTGAGAGACTGAACTACACCTGTTTTCCGGCAGCTTTCAAATATTCAAATGGAAGAATCTAACTTTTCCTATTGGTTCCCTGGAGTCCCCTGAGGGACTAAGTGGCAGCTAACGGGGACTGTGCTGAATCTAAGCTAGATGAATCAGATTATTCTTCACAGTTCTTCCAAGGTACCTATTTTTGTCAATTAACCCTATAAGAAATTTAGGCTGATATGTCTGTCAGACAGAACCTTGCTTACCTTGGGCCAGACCTAAAACTGAGGTGAGGTAATTGCCTGAATTCGACACCATCAGTAGAGTAGACTAGATTCCAAAAAGCTATTCCAAGATGCTACTGGCAAGCTTATGAGCTGCCCCAATAAAAAACTTGAAGCTGTGCATCTTAATATTTGTGTTTCCGTCTTGTATATCTAAATGTTTAGGTGAAACTGCTCAGAAAAACAATCTGAATTCTTATTTCTTTGTTGTTTCTTCACATATATTAAGGCAGTCACATTTTGCTCTAGCAGACAATAGAGACTGTGTTACAGGAGACAATATACTTTTGTAAGAACATACAATGGAAGAATAATATTTGGAGATGTCAGGTGATGGCGAGTTAACCTACACACAGGTGCACCTTTATGCAGACAGTGTTAGGCTCCACTTTCGTTCATTTTCTGAATTCCATGTCAAATTGACTAAGTCTAACAACTGGAAAGTTTTCAGGATGAAAAGCACTTGTCAACGTGACTCAGCCAAGGAATATATTTAAAAGCAGAGAACTCAATTACATTTGGAATGTCTGTGCCCTGCTAAGGACTGCAATTTTAGGTGTGACAGAAATTTTAATGATAATGATTTGGAAGTCCTAACCAAGAATCAGCTTTTTAGTGCTAAGGTAACAGCATTTAAATAAATACCAGATGAATGCTTTAAAACTAAATACCATGATTAAATATTACTCAAGACAGGAATGTCTAGTAAAAAAGTGAAGATGTGAAACAAAAATATGAAGAGCCAGCTTAGATTCAAGTAATTGGAAAGGCTTTGAAGGGCATAGAATGTGGAAACTTACCTGGTCAACAACATTCAAGCCTCTCTACAATCTATAAAAATTGATACTGAACTTTATTAATACAAATGTCCCTCAAATTGGCATTTTTTTCCACTCACTTATTTCTCTACTGAATAGAAATACATCTTTCAGTTGATATATCATGAAGCGCAAATGGTGTTTGGAAAATTATTCTCAAGCACTCAGCGTGGCTCAACTTTGTTCTTAAAGCAGATTTGCCACTGATTTGCAAGTTGGGCTAATTTTCAAGGCATGTGAAAAGCACTTTAAATGCTCTAAAAAGGCAGGTCATTTTGCAGTCTTTATCTTGTTAGCTGTAAAAATTCTGATCAGTCAAATGCTAACATCAGAAGATACACAGGCAAATAACACCTATTATGATATTCAATATGACCTATCTACATAATGAGCTGGCTGTGCAAAGGCACATCAGCAACAGAAAGGTTAGAACTAATGAAGACATAAGTTGTACCTTTTCAGCTTGCCAAAAGGAGAACACATCAGGACACAGGAGTCAGTGCAGAACTGGGAGTGGTATGCAAGAAACTGTGAAAAGGAGGAGTGTCTGGCTAACACTGTCTTAGGGTAACATGAAACATTGACTTTTTTGTAAATCTAGCCTGGTAACTGCATCAGAAACATCTCAACCTTGCAAATCATTTCATTAGAGACACTGTGAACTTAAGATTGTGGTCTCTGGCAACATCCTGCACCGAAACATACTGAATAAACAGTCTAACAGGCATTCATACTTCTGTCCTAAGATGTGATGGTTGATTTGGAATTATTTAGAGCAGAAAAGGTGTAGATGCATATCAGGCATGCAGAAGGCCATCATTATATGCCTCTCAAGTCTTAAGCTGGATACGAGAAAGTAGGAAAGCAAATAGAAGACTGAGAGTTCCTACACAAAAGAGTGAATAAAGACTTAGTTGAGCAGTCTCTCTATATCCCTTCCCTCTAACACTAAGTCCCATGTCACTACAACCCCTCCAGCTTTTACAATCCCGTCCCCATTTATTTTTGTGCCTTGACATCGTTTTTCTAAGTTTCCTGCCATATACATAAATGTTTCTAATTTCCTCACCCCCCAAATGGAAAACCACCGTGTCCATTACCTACCTCCCCAATAGCATGCCCTCAGCTACCACCCAACTAAAGGTCAATGTGGTGCGACTGTAGGCATATTATGAGAGCTGTGGTCATGCTGTTTGGCTAGTGGCGGTACCCCTGAACCCACACGCAGACAGATCAGTAAGTATTATCTGTGTTTGGAGTCATCAGCCATCACCTGCTCGCAAAGGGACAACCAGGACCTTGCTCATTGGTGGCTCATTGGCCCCACCAACAACCACTGTCGCTCCCAGCTTCAGGAAGTACATCACGTATCCTGATGGTAATAGCACGAATATTGTGTAGAAAGACTGTTTTGCTTCCTTCTGCTCCTGTTTTTTCCCTTGCTTCTCTCCCACACCATTATGACTGGTTGCAGGATACTGGTTTGGAAGTTTTACGTATACTAGCTCTGGGAGCACCCTGAGTGACACTGATAAAAAAGTTGATGCTTTTGGCTCTTTTAAAAACTTTGAATCCTGAGCTTACAAAGTATTTTGAATCATTTAAAGAGTCAACAGGGAACTCATCATATCCTGATGATATTTTATTTTTATTTGGAGATCCGTTTGTGTTTTCAAATCTGTTTTTACTTTAACTGAAATAGCTGTTCAGATTCTGTCACTTTGGATTTTGTCAAGACAACTGGGTATAATCTGAGTTTTGTTCTCATTCAACATTTTCAGACAATGCTGGAGCTACACAGATATATAACTGAAGGGGAGTATTTACATACTGAGAGATTCTTTCTTAACCTGTTGTTTCAGCAGAGCTTGACAGTGATATAGAACCTGAGCAGAAAAATAATTCACTATTTGCGATCAACAGCAAATCCAGCAGGTATACTATTTGTAAAAATGTTTTATTATTTAGTGGTGTATTTTAGCCTAAAGGCTTGAGCAGTTTATTTACAAAAATATATAATTTTCCAGGATACTTTAATAAAAGTAGAATTTTGTTCAGGTAGTTTAATAGGGAGCAACTCCGGGGAGGAAACAGCAATAATAGTCTGGATGGTTCACATCACTGCTAGAAACTAAACGACATGATTTATCATCACTTTACTTCAGTTTTACACTTGTGCAACTTCAAGGTTTAGCGAGTTGCACCGGAACATTGAAGTGATGAATAATGTACCATATTCCTCTAAGAGCAAAAAATAACCCCTGTGAAAATATTCCAAAGTGTTGCTTAGGAATCTGGGGAGTGGAACAGGGCAGATCGCGATGTGAATTAAGTGTTGATAACAGTTTTCTTCCTGTGGCCAAATAATAATTCAGAACCTGATAATTTTAAGCGGTGTGTGGTTAACTTCTCAAAATGGATAAAAAGATCAATCTTTTTTTCCAAACTTTTGCTACATCCAGGAAAGCACTGTCTGTGAAATAGATGCTCTAAAACTTAAACCAAATTTCTTTCAACCTTTTTTCACAATTACCACCTTTTTTGACAACTTTCTCACAAATTATTTTCTTAACTTAAATACCTTCTTTACTCTGTCTTTTCTAGAGAAAAACAAGGCTAGAAGTACCATTTTTTAATTTGACAGGCGGATCTTACTTTGGTGTCAAATTCTCTTTCTAATGTTTAGATAAGTGGTACAGGTTCTTTCATTTTTATACCAAGTCCACTTATAACAGTTGCTATACAGTTAACAATCCGAAGAAAACACAAGCATGTAATTAATTTTCAAATTACTGTTCGTATGTACAAGCTTGAATGATGCAGTAGCTACATGAAAATGGTTACGAATGGTTTGACAGCTGAATAAAGTAACGGATTTTTTTAAGTGTTATTAAGTAATCATGGAAGTCTTCCAGCAGTGCTCTATGCAAACAAGGATTGTATTAATCTAATTATGTACTTCCTGCAGCTTCTAATAAGCTCTTGTTTTTATTTACGTTCAAGGAGATTGGAAGGGTAGTTAAATTATTTTAAGAGAGACATAATGTGAAATGTTTCCAACTCTTTCTCTTATTCTACAAGTTTTTAGACTGATGCATAAGAATGTGCCATACACCCTCCCACAGATGGCAGAACTCATCAAAAAGGATACTGATTAATGTCATGCTGAGTCCTGATACAAGTTGACAGAAACAGATGAGTCCTCTCAACCGACCATGAAAGTGCATTTGCTCATACCGTACGTATTAGTCACAGTGTATAAATTAATGAATATTTATCCAGACAGACCAGATTTGGGGACGCTCTAAATATTATTGAAAATCCATTGTCATGGGCTTCAAGTGCTTAATGTACTGCTTTGGGGAAACATGTAGATGTGATTAACAGGAAAACAAGCGCACAAATCGGTGCCTCTC
Organism: Rissa tridactyla; assembly: GCF_028500815.1. Taxonomy (NCBI): domain Eukaryota; kingdom Metazoa; phylum Chordata; class Aves; order Charadriiformes; family Laridae; genus Rissa; species Rissa tridactyla. Next base: position 8,174,388 of record NC_071497.1, read on the forward strand.
ACCACATTCCCTCTCATCTGGCTGGTCAGTAATGTGCCCAGTGCCATCTCTCACCCTTTTCTGTACTCCGCTCGAGGCCTTTTCTTGCTCCCTCTCCCAGCCACTTTGAAAGATCAACCTGCTTCATGAGGCAGAAGGTACAGGAGTAAAACAAACTCAGCACAAGTCTGTTTACTTGGAGTCCTTTCCCCCTTGGTTTTTCTACGTTTTCGCACTAGATTTCAAGCATTCTGGAACAAAAAATGTCCTGGTATCTGCATCTTACTCAAGTTTCAACAGCATCCTTGGCAAGTATGAAACTGTAAATCTAACAAGCCTGCCATAAAAGACATAAAAGGAGATGGAGAGAAAGCCACGGAAAATGTTACTGCATGTACTCTGTATTATACATTATATACAGGAGGTCTAGCAGCTCACCTAAGTCTGATATAATACTTCTTACTGGCTGGATGTAGGTCTTCGCAGTCAACAATAACCAGTGAAATTAAGCAGGTGGGGAAAAAAAAAAAAGCAATCTAGACACAACCTTCACTGTTTGAGGAGCAAAGTCACTATTGGAAAAAATAAGTTCCATGGATTTAGTTCTGTGGTTTTTATACAGAGAATTAATCAGTTATTGTAGCAGTAAGAAATTGAAAATTGTTGCTAACTCTAAATGGCAGCTTTTTCGGGACGTTTTTGGGGTGGAGGGGCAGAGGGAGGAAGAAAGGATGATTCATTGGTAAAAAGTTAAGTACAGGAAAAGGACAAATACAAATAAAACTAGAATTATTAATAGTTTCATGCAGTGAATCTGACTTTTGAAAAGTGCACTGAACTGAGCAAAAGCTGAGCAATCATCTCAAAGAAGCAGGAGAATTTGCAGGTGTTTGTGAAATCACTTCCCAAATCCTGAGTTTTAGTGTATTTTTGTGTATGGGATTTTCTCCAGAATGTTTCCTGGGGTCCATAATGAGTTAAGGGATTACTGGTCTTCACAGACAGTTGTGCTACATGGAATACTCTAATTTAATCCAGTAACGAAGACATACTTCATGATCAGTCTAAAGAACACTAAAAACAGATATTTGCAGCAGCTTTGTCTCATTACTATAGCTAAGCTTTCATTTCATTTTCTTCTGTGCTGTCTATCTTTGACATCAGGACTGAGCTGGCAAGCATGGTTACACCACTCTAGTCTTAATCTCCTGCCAACACGTACAATCAAAATCTTAGGCATCTATGTTACCTGCTTCTTCCTATTAAAAGTAATGTGAAAATAATTCTGCCTGAAGAGCTGTTTTAGGAAATGGAAGTTTAATTTACACCATCATCAAGAGCCCTTTACAGGAGTGTTCAGAAAGAGAGTGCACATCGCCGCTGTACACTAATCACAGGATGTACAAGGAATTTTAAAATATTGCTGCCTTTGTTGTTTTTAATGCAATCTCCTTTTCTTACTTCCCACCCTTCCCCCTAGAAGACTGAAAATACTGTAGCCTGGTTTACATCAAAAGCCAACAAATATTCCAGCACTGCCGGTTAGCTCAACCACACACAGTCTTTCCTCCTTCTTACTGTAATTTACTCCTGAGGAGCAATTCTTTCGCCTCCCACATTAAAATACCCCAGCCAGGATCACGGTATTTAATGAAACTAATCCACAGTGTGATAAATTAAACTATACCAACCCACAACTTAGGTAAGTTGGGCTTAAAATATGAAATCTAGTTAAAACGTCATTCTATCAAAAAAGCATTGCTAGAAAGGCAAAGGAAGAAACAACCAAAAATTTACCAGAAAGATGATGTAAGAAGATATTGCTTCAATGTTTTAAGCGATCCTCTTATAATGTCACAGCTACCAGTTCCACTGAAATACATTATAGATTAATCATTTGAGACATATATCTCACCAGATTTGTCACAGCAATAAAATCCTGCTCTAAAGAACATGCCCTGAGAAAACACAGGGTACCATCCTGTCATTCTCACAGAGTAATAACTTCTCCATCAGCAGTCAATTATTAGGCTATTACTAGTGACAAAAATTGGTGAGATGTGCTACAAACTAGAGAGCTGAGTGACTTTGCTCAGGAGAAATTGCGGCCTCGGAGGTCAGCAGACGATATTCATTTTTCCCTGCCCCGGGCTTTCAAGCCTTCATATTTTCCCATCTTTCCCTGGGGAGTCAGGAGAAATGGTGATTGCAGATAACAATTCCTTGCACTTTCCATGGAAATAAATCACCCTTTCCCACATGGATGGGGGAAGCCTAATTATCCACTGCTCAGTTAAAACAAAGACACTCGCTGCACGGACAGCCAGGGTGCCACCAAGAGAAAGGCAGCTATACTGTGCTGTATTTATTTCTGCATTATTCATTCCAGTTGAATATGGAATTACTTTAGATTTTTTCCAACTTTTTTTTTTCCTTTTTTTGCAAATATTGCTGTGCGCTGTAATCAAAGGCTTCTGTCCTTTCCCCCTCTGATGACATCCCATTTTTGTACAGCCATAAGTCACGTAACACAAGTATTGAACGCATCTCTTCTTTCTACTTTGACCTCATGCAACCTTAAATATTCACAGGTGACTGCTCAGGAGAGGAGTGCAGCTTATCAAAGCCCCCATCGGGCCACACAAACTTATAGCAGAACTTTTAATATTTGCACAGTTGAGTCAAAACCATGTCTGTCTGGTACAACCGGTGACTGACTGCTGCTGCAAATGTCAGGGCAAACAGGGAAAGAAAGAAACCATGCAAAAAGTAAGCAAACGTTAAGCATGAATGAAACATAAAAAGGACTTAATTCAGCTATTTTTAAAGAAATTGTTTTGATTCTCACATTAGATTCTTAAATGAACCTGACTGCCCACTTCTAACAGAGTTCCTAACCTGTTTATATTCCAGCCTGAATGAGTTAATTATCAAAAACTTTCTAAACATTGCATTCCGTAGAGTTATTATGGCAGGAATGAGCTTAGCTCTCTGGTAGACAGACACGACATTGACTCACGGACACACCTGTGACCACTGATATACAAGTGATCATGCCACAGATCACACCATGCAAGGCTCGGCAAGTTCTCCCCAATTGTCCTAAACAAATACACTTGATGAATAAAAAAGCGACGTGTCAACATGAACTCTCAAATATAACTTTTTTTTTAAAAGTTGGTAACGGTGGTGTAAACTTTATACCCCCCCTGGACCATGGAAGGTTATGGTATCGTTTTCAGTGGAATCCAAATTTCACTTGGTTAAACCTCTACGAGAAAGAATTACTTGTGTGAGACGGTAATACCGATGTCTATGTGTAACCCTCTGAGAACGCCAAATTCCAGGACCGATCGATGTTTTTGCTACCTGAATCACTGGTGGTGGCAAACCACACTTTAAACAAACCTTGCATTAGGACTTTAAAAATGCAGACCGCAAGCAATAAATTAAACAAATGCAGAGAGATGATCCCCAGGGGATTCCTGGCACACCACAGGCTCTGAGAGCTTTTAAAGGGGTAGAAGGTTATCAAAAGAAAGACAAGTCCAGCTTATTACAGTGTTGGAATATAACTCTAAGACCTATCTTTTCAAATAAATGACATACACCTAGGAAGACTGTGAAAACCTTTTGAAGGATCAGAAAGAGATGAAAGTATGAAAATAAAAAACCCCACACTTATCATTAACAAGCAAAAACTAGGCAGCTGATTCTACCCGCAATTACACGCGTGACTAACTTTAATCAGGACCTTAAGTCAAGACCAAACACTGAGTGTGAGGACCGTTAACAATCGTATTTAAAGCAAAAAATATATTCTCTCTTTGGCCTCCTCTGTTGGAGCAGGTGATGGAGATGCAGGTGGCACAAAACACCCCCTGGCAACTCCTGGCACTTTCAAATACCCAGTCAGCAATCTGAATACCTTTTTTTTTACTTCATACAGATGTTTCTGAGGACTCCTTGGTATATGTTGAGCACTTTTCGCTCTGAAAAAGCAGCATTCGTACATAAAAAAGAAAGATTTAAATTACTGGTGGCAAAAATCCTATCAAATTCAGTGGGGCTGTGACTGCATCTCAACATTTCAGCAAAATCAAATATGCTGAAGTGAAAGGAAAGCCTTTCTTTCTTTCAATTGAAATGTAGGCCTGATTCTGACTCACTCAGTTTTATCAATCAAGCAAGAAGTATCAAGCCAGCAAAAGTCAAATTTCAATATAATAATAATAAGAAGAAGACAGTAACAGCTACATCAAATGTACAAATGCAGAATAACTGATAAGTCAGAGTCACAGTGCCTGATGTAAACATGTATTTCTTTATGGAAAAGACAAGCAAATAATACCTGTTATTTCTCAGTCAACTAAATTAAAAGTACTTCTTAACACTTGCTTCCCAGAATTGTGAAGCATTTCCTCTGTAGTAACATTTTTTGGGTGTCTCTACTTTTGTTCTCAGGAGAATCCAGCATATTTGCATCCATAATAAGATTTTTCCTGTATTTAAGAGGCTTTCCCCCAAACCACTTTTGTAATTGTACATAACCTCAATAGTATGCACACATTCAATAGCAAAGAAATTATAAACAATATACAGCAGCCAGAATGGATTACATTTTGAAACACACAGAATAACTTAAAGAAATTTTGAGTCTTATCAGTAGAGTCTTCCTCTTAGGAAACCCATGTGTGAATGAGGACCATAAAATTAGATCCTTTATTAGTAAGAAATAACAGACAGACAGAAAAAAAGGTTTTGTTTTTCGTACGTATTTAAATAAAAACAATTTTGATAAACCAAAGCAGAAAGACAGATTTCTACTCGTGGAAACAAAGTAATAGTTGTAAGCTGTACTAAAAAAGGAAGCTTCTTCCTGATTTACTTTTGTTTTAGTTACACAGACTCCAGCACTGGTTGGGTTCCACTGTACTCTGTGACTACAGATTGTACAAGCTACACAAAGTACTCTGTATTCAATGACCATGCTTAATTTATAAAATTCTATACAAAAAAATTGTCATCTCCAGTGGGTACTATCTTCCCTCAAACAGGTTCCAGTACTTTTAAAGTGAAACTATTATAGAAACATCCAATTACTTATAAGATTCATCCTGACAGGCCATACACTTAAGCCTCTATATTGAATGCATATTCTACATAGCTAATAGTGTTATTCATATGCAGTCCCCTGAGAGATTTGGGTAATGCATCAATAAGCATAATTTCTAACCGTGGGTTAGGATTGCTCTTATTAATTTTTCTCCTCTGAGTATGAAATGCAAATTATGAAAAGTAGAATTTGCATCTTAACTTGACTTACATATTATCTCTGCTTTGCACCTTAGGAAATTGCCAGATATTACGTTACAGTAAAGCTCCACCAATACCGTCACAGTTTACTGGAATCAGAATAATTTCATTTCTCTTCCTGACTCAATCATGTTTTGAACTGTAAGAACCATCCTTTGTCACATTTTAAAAATGTGTAAATTGCAAGCCATAGTTTAACTGTTATCAACTACAAGTAAGATGTGTCTGCCTAAAGAAGCATTTCCTTTCATTGGATATCTCAGATCCTAAAAACAACCTGCTGAAGAGCTGGATAAACCTGAATCTCGGCAGTTTGCTGACCAACTACTTATTCTGAATTTCTACTTCAACCTAAAGAACACCTTTATCTCAGCAAATAATTCAACAGTTCATTTGACAAACCTTGTTCCACAAATCCTAGTTCAGTTCTTTGCTGATCTCATGTCTATACTGCTTTCTCTAAGCTTAATATTATCCAAAGCACCATTTCCAAGTTTCATTAAAAATGTTGATTTAGTCTTGAATAAATCGTCACAGTAATACTAGATGTCTATATAGATAAATACAATTCAACTCCTCTTCCTGCTGCTGCACCCCCACACAAAGCATCAGAAAGGCAGTACTCCTTTTACTCCAATTTCTGTGTTAAACAAATTTTTATTTGCATTCTTCTCAGTATTCTTGGTCAAATTTAAGAATATATTTTCATTCCAAAGGGCTAGAGAATTGCTACATAACTAGCCTCAACACCCATAAATCTAAAATATTTGCGGAAATAAAATCCGTTCATTTTTCATGACTCAGTATTTACTTTAGACGCTATTAACTTTAAGCATAAATGGTACTTTCTTACCATACTTTAAAATCTTAGGAGGAACATATAAAAGTTAAGATATAATTCCTATTATGTGATAACAATGACTGTGTTTTCAAAAAAAAAGTATCTGAAAGCCAAAATGAAAAGAGAAACTTGGATGCTTTCCTTCAGTAAAGAGGTATTTTTTCTTCTGATTTAGGATCTTGTATCAACCGACTTACAATGCAACAATATAAAGACAGCATTATCCTCTTGATATTTGGTTTGAAACTGCCCTTTCACTGCCTGGCAAACATGAAACAAGCACTGATGTTGTCAGCAAAACTTGCAAATGGAAAATAATTCCAAATAAGCTATAGTTTGTTAAAGCAAGAACTGCGGAATAAGATTTTATGTGATAGCACCTTAAAGTATTTACATTATGAGTAAAGAACCAAATCTTTCTGCAGGTCTGTGCAGGAGAGCTCAGAAATAAGGATTCATTCGTGCATTTGCAAATGTGATCGCAATCTGTCATTTGATCCTCCTGCCAAACAGAAAAGCACGACATGCTTTCAAGGGCTGTACATCTTCCATATTTGTGATGGAGCATTTCCAAAGGTGAAGGAATTTAGAGGTTAACTTCCCTCCGCCTCCCCGCTGCCCCCGCAGGCTGGGGTGGTTTGCTTGGGTTAGTAATTTTTTGCTAAGTGACACAATACTGGAAAACATTTTGGGCAGGACCCCAGTGTACCATCAGCTTAAGATAAAGCCTTTCACACCATGTAGGATCTAGTCTTCCATCCGTACAAATCACTGAAGAGGCTTCATAAAAAGAAACATCTGTATTTGTGAACTGGATTATGATACAAATTCTACATTTCCCTACTTTTGACCGGCTGAAGAGAAGTGAAGATTATTAACCTAGCAAATTGTCTGAAAGCTTGATTAGCAGCTGGAAAAAGCCTTAAAATGAAGTTCAAAACCCAAGAACTATGCAGGGTTGCTGAGAAAAATAATCAGCAAAATGGAAATTATTACAGTTCTGCTTTTGTAATGTTCCAGGTAAATGGAGAGGTCTAGTATCTTCTTATCTGATCAAAGAATTAGCACCGACACTATATTTTTAACTAAAGAAAGGATTAAAAAACATATTCCAGTATCGAGCAACATCGCATTTGATTTCTGAAGTCAAGACGGGACCACAGAGGAACGTGGATCTTTCACTGTCAGATACACCTCCACGGTACTGGGAGGCATGTCGCATGCCAAGCAATGTTGTGACCTGCAGTGCAAAGCTGTTGTTTACAATACACTTCATAAATACTTATATGCAAAAAGAAAAACAAGGATAGAGACTGATAGAATGGATGTTCCATATGGTAAGCCTTAAAATATGACTAATTATATTATAGCCAAGAAGAAGAGTCACTCTTCAGATTCAGCTCCGACTTGATTCTTTAAGCACATTAGAAATGCTTCGCACAGTACGAAAAACATAATGTTGCTCTGTATTTCCTAAAATTTGCCTTACTTAAAGGAATTAAAACAAAAATATCAATATCCTCTTAGTCCCTCCCCTACACACAGGACTCAGATATTCATACACTGAGGATTACTCTGCCCAAGGCCTCTATATTCTCCTTTGCAACCATTTGCCTCCGTAGGCTTTCCTTCCACAATCAATACTAAAAAGAGTGAAACTGTATTTCAGGCAAACAGAGCCAGACTCTCAAAATCAAACTGACTACATATGATGGGGAAAGACCATTGTTCATTGTAATATACTAGACTCTAAAAGAACGGAAGAGCAGAATTTGACATTTTTCTAGACCATTCTAAAAATAATACAATTTTTTTTTTTGCTAATGAAACAGGCTTGTGAGTTTAAATGTTCCTAGCTAGCATCAAGGCACAATCTTTTATGTCAAAATAAGTAATTCTCCTGCTGATTTAAGCAGAAATCTTTGCTAATCAAAGGAAATGTCTTTGCAGTCTACTTGTGCCCATGTCTGTTTAAACAGTTTATTATCCTTTGGATATTACAGATAAAATTGGAAAATAAGAATTATCAAATCTAACTTACCATAGATCTTAAAAAAAAGATCAGCTTTTGAAGAAAATACCACCAATCATATTGCAGCTCCAAGGTAACTCTATGCATAAGTAAGCATGTCCCAGATCATGTGAAAATATTTCCAAAAGACAAGAGCGACATAAAGAAGAAAAAGACTTTTATTGTTACAAATTCTGACCCCCTCGTATTTAAGAGTGAATTCTTTTTTCTTCCCACAAAAGAAATCTATTGTGGTCTATTAAAAATGGTATTGTGAATTAATTTCCACTGAAATTACAAAGACAGACCCACAGGATGGTGAGGTTGGAAGGGACCTCTGGGGATTGCCCAGCCCGACGTCCCTCCTCAACCAGAGCAGGTTGTTCAGGACCAGGCCTGATTGGGTTTTGACTGTTTCCACAGACGGAGACTCCACAACCTCCCTGGAGGACCTGTTCCTGTGTCAGACCACCCTCACCGTGAAAAAAGACACTCGTAATGCTACTACTTTCTGTGACACAACTCAGCTGAAGCCGTCCATCTTAGTTTGACACTTGCTATAAATACATCCGTCTTTGCCTGCAGGGTTATACGGTAACATATAGAACATCATTTTAGTAGGCTTCAATCTATTTGCTTAAATTTATCCAAGTTAATTAAAGAAAAGAATTTTACAATTCTCACTTTAGAGGTGTATTAAAATCAGCAAGTCATTGGCCCTGACAATTTAATCATTCACATCTATTCAAAGTTGGGTAAAAAGACTGGAAATGACTATACAGAATGCAACATAACAGTACTCAGTCTGAAATATAAAACTGCACAAGAAAAGACAAAAAACCACAAACCCTCCAACATCTACAGATACAAAAACATTTCAATACATTTGAAAACTGCTTACTTTTCCTTGGCTGGCAGTTCTGTCTCATAAGTAGCCATCTTAGCCCCTGTCCCAGCAGGCATTGCTGTTCTTTGTCTTCGCTTTCTTCTTGGAGCGGTATCAATGACATCTGGGCTACCCAGGAGAGAATCCTTTCGTTCTGGTGCTGCCAGAAGGGAAAAGACCGAAGTTGAAAAGAACTTGAATACGAAGTATTACAAGACAATTCTTAAACTATTTTTTGTTTATTTTTAAATCTCTATACCGCCAAGATGGGCTCAGATTTGACAGCAGTTGGTGTAACAGATGACATAAAGGGAAATTCAAAAAGACCAGATTTAAACTAGTAAAATAAGCTTCACTCAACACCTCTTTGTAGTCAGTGGAGAGAAAGATGGGCAGTTATAAACCAGAAATATACTGATGGTCTCCTCACTCCTCCTTGCAGAGGAGTACAGTAACTAGAGATAGCCTATAGAGCCCAGTTTCACCCACCTAGTACCAGTTTCACCTACCTAGTTAGCCTGTGTCACCTACAGAATCATAGAGGGGTTTGGGCTGGAAGGGACCTTAAAGATCACCTAGTTCCAACCCCCTGCCCTGGGCAGGGACACCTCCCACTAGACCAGGCTGCTCAAAGCCCCATCCAGCCTGGCCTTGAACACCTCCAGGGATGGGGCATCCACAGCTTCTCTGGGCAGCCTGGGCCAGTGCCTCACCACCCTCACAGTGAAGGATTCCTTCCTAATATCTAATCTAAACCTACCCTCTTTTCTACCCTTTTCCTGCCACTACACTCCCTGATAAAGATTCCCTCCCCACCTCTCCTGTAGGCCCTCTTTAGGTACTGGGACGTGCTATAAGGTCTCCCCGGATCCTTCTCTTCTCCAGGCTGAACAACCCCAAGTCTCTCAGCCTGTCCTCATCGGAGAGGTGCTCCAGCCCTCTGACCATTTTCATGGCCCTATTGAATAAGAATAATTGAGAAAGATGTGCATGTGGCACAGGGAAAGGAGCTTGAGTGTTCTGCTCACTGTGTGGCTTTGCTCCAGCTCTTGGTCTGCAGTATGGATAGTAATACACACCCAGAACAAAAAAAAATTTAAATAATTTTCAATATTTATTAGGATAAACCCTTGAGAGAAGCTTATTCCTGTCATCAAACACTGTATTTTGTAATGGACTAGTCGTTCTGCTACCACCGACCTCCAGGCAATAAACTCTTACAGGTTCTGCTGGAGACTCCCTGAAAACAATGGGCAGAAAGACTGATGGACAGCCTGATGTCTGTTCAGTGAGGCAAGAAATCATCCATCTGAAGCAAACCCATGCATAAAAAGTGGTAACACCAGGTTACTGCTCTACCTGTGGAACAGGTGTCCTTGGTTCAGACTAAACTTCTCAAAGTGACAAAGAGTAGCTGCAGTCTGAAAGGAAAACGGAGAATTCCCAATATCTTGCAACCCGAAACTGGATAACCCATCTAGGTTTCCTCTGAGTCCTCTGCTGAAGGTAAGTAAAGTAGGCTCTGTCCAGGCTCATTTACCTATGATTTTAATTTCCATCATTACTGCATAAACTACAATTTCACACCTCGTTCACATTTAAGTTATCATGTAAATTAATAAAAGATGCATTATCTACACTTAAAAAACAATACCCTCTCTGCTTTGACAGTTACCTGCTTGAAGCTCAAATATCAAGACAACTGGATCCTTCCTTATAGCTAAAACCCTCCTTTCCCTTGCTATTAATGCACTCAGAAGATGTGTAGACATTTTTATTCCAGCTATCAACATCCTGTAGCAGGCTTTTATTTGTTATGCCTGCTTTAAAAATAAAATCTTTAATTACTTTGAATTTTCAATATAATGATATCCAGAACAGCACTAATTTCAACCGAAATACATTAAATAATAATGCAGTGACTGAGGCTGATGCTATTATGGTAACTTCCCTGATTATTACTTTCAGTGTGTTTTAGGAAGGTTTAATCTTCACATAGATGAAAGACACCATAATTTGAGATTCAATACTGAAGGTTTTCATAGAAAGTAAATAATGGGTCCTATTTCTTCATTCCTTTCACAGTTGTTATACTCGTCTGCTGAAAATGAAACAAGAAGAAAATATGCAACCCACAAGAATCATTTTCACTGTTTCTCAAAAAAATGTGTTTCTGACCAAGGACGCCACTAAATTAAACACGCAAATAGAAGCTCCCTAGAGCCAGTGCAACCACTGCTTACAATGAAGCATATGCTTATATATCAGAACCTCTTAGTTTTACCAGCATGCATCACAGACTTACAGATCTTTGTAAGGTCACAATAGGTATTAGCTGACATATTTCCAAAGCACAAGCTAATTAAAAAATTTCAAAGTCCAGTCCAGACAAGATACATTACCTATAATAAATGCTGAAAAGGGTTAAATTACAGCCTCATTCTCCACACTAAACTTTAACTTGCTATAAATACTTTTCCAGTGCTAAATGTTGAAAATATGTTCATGATTGTTAATTACTATTTACTGGCAGCATGTTCAGGGTAGTCCATCTAACATTTACACTAATACTATTTTATATATTCCAACATAACTTCCTAAAGTCGGGTCCTTCTTAATTAATACACATAAATTAGTTTACTGTCAAGAACTAAACAAACTTGAATAATTTTACTATCATAGCTCGTTTCCTTCCTCGTTGCTGTTCTCCTCCCACACTCTCTGCTTTTGCCAAAAAGTAGAACCAGTGGTTGGCTACGTATACAAAACCTACATAATGCTGGTGTTAAATAAATAATGTCTCCGTGCTTTGACTTGTGTAATATCCAGCGGTGCTCGTGGCCCTCATGCTCAGCATTCTTTACTGTTTAGACACAAATCCTGTTTGTCTTCTACAACAGTCCCACTGGTGCTCGAGCGAGAAAAATGAGAGAGAAATGTTCGTCTTTGCAACATACTGCATTTGTGCTAAATTCAGGCTAACTTCAGGCTGGGAAAGGGTCTCAGTTTTTTGCTAAACATCTCAATCGAATCTTTCCCATGAAAACAAATTTTGCTCTTATGACCTATTAAAACCAAGCAGAATAAAAAATATTGACCTAAATGACTCAAGTAAACTTCTGCAACAAAGTTCACAATTTCTATTGTCAGAATGTTTCTTTTAATAATGCCAAGAAGGCAGCTTCTCATTCAGACAGCCTAGAATGCAATCTGGTGAATAGTAGTAGACTGACTCATAGATAATGGTTGATCACTACAGGCTTGGGTTTTTTTTGTTTTGCTTATTTGTTTCTTTTAAGCCAAACTACCTCTTACGGTAGAACTGCTAATGAAAAGATGGCAGAGACTTGAAGCTCAAAGTATCATGCATCACCATAAGACTTTAAACACACACCCACTACTACTGCCCAAAAATAATTCCCGTTAATGAATTCATTTATAGCACTTGACTAAAAGCCAAAGAAAGCTTCAGCAAAATATTATTCACTGCTGGACACAAAATCATTTGGAAAAATGAGAGACAGTCTTGAACATAAAACTAGTTTTTCATTCTGAAAACCTCTACTGTCTAAATTTCATCACCATTTTGAGGAAGTACAGTTCCTTGACTTCTCATGAAATTAAATTTCTTACTCTGATATTATGTAATATGATATGAATGATTGTTATACCTTTGAGAAGAACAGTACTAATTTAAATACAGACAAGAGTATTGTTTGATGAAAGCCAGTTAATTAAACCACCTAAACCAACAAATGTTGATCATGAAAAGGAAAAGTTCCCAATAGATAATATACCTTCTGTAGGTGAATAACTGCAAGAAACAAGACTGATAAGGGAAAGGGAATCATAGTTCAGGTACTAGAAGAATATTTGTGCTAAGAAGATTAAAGACTTGAAATAAAAACACCTGACATACATTTTTGTTGTTTGTTTTGAAGAGTAATATTATTTGGTGTGCAGGGGGAGTTTTCAACTAAGAAAGAATATTCTAGAAAATAACTCAAACCAAAACCTAAAAATAGCTTTCACTGGTTTGGAGGAGTCAGGGTGAAATTAAATCAATACAGTCCCATAACGTTGGGGGCCCAGAAACAGAAGATGCCTTTACTCTAATACAGAGAAATGCCAGGACCCATTCTCAAGACATTTGGTACACAACACCTCGTGTCCACGCAGAACAGCACTGCCTCTTCCAAGCTCTCCACTGGGAGCCGTCTCTGGCCAGCCAGACTCTGCCTGGGGAACCGCCGCGTCGAGCTGGTAGAGAGAAAAATCACCGCAGAGAATGTGCTAGCAATGAAAGGGGGCACACAACTTCGCTCCACTGCCAGCATTGAGGTTGGATCCTGGCATTGTACTAACACAGCATCATGACTTCTGAAAACTACAGGCATTTTAAAATTAATTTCTGTCACTCGCTTAAAGACAGGCAGTCCAGTTGTATTTTAATTGTAATACTTTTGCATTACTTTATTTTGATATACAGAAGTCAATTATTAAAAGAGAAATACCCTCTAGTCTATAATGTTAACTTTTCAGTCTGAAAAAAAAAAAGCACCCACCCACATTCATTCTCTGTGTATCATCACTTGTAATGAAAATTTGACTTGTCAAATTAGTAATGACAGTGCTGTACTCACTGAGAAAACAGAATCCAGCTCCTCTCAGTACAAGCTCTATTCTCAATAAAGGACTAAAACCAGTACTAAAAGCTCAGCTTTGCCATAAAAAATATACAGGGAGCAAAGCAAGCAAAAAATGAGTAGAAGTACCCCAAATTTGAGCAATCTGTTTGCCTACAATGACCTAACTTCAGACAAATAGAAAACATACTCTCAGTGTCCAAATTCCTGAAAAGTGTACTGCAAGAGAGAAAAAAAGTTCATGAGATTTTACATGTAGAAAACACTGTTGCAGACATAACTTCACTTCTCTTCACCTTGTTAGCATATATTTAAGATATAACAAAGCATCCCCAAACTTGAACACTTCTATTTAATTCATTCCTATCATCCAAAACATCTGGTAGAGCTGCTACACTTGCTTAGCTAAACTGTCCACATTAAAACCATGTTATCTAATAGCACTTTGCAAAGTATCCATTGCTGACTTTTAGTGCAATATGGGTGAAAGCACAACATGGACCTTGCTATTTATAGTTGAAAGACTACATCAGTGTTCTCATTTTCTTATATTTCTATGCTATTGGTAACTAGCTTCAAGTGTACCACATGGTTTTTGTTATCATAAATATCGATAACGTGTTTCCCTTGGTAAAACATTTTTTTTCCCTCTCAATGTTTGAATTCCTCAGCATGCTAAGTGACATTAGAATGGGATGTGTCCTTTGCAAATACAGCCCTAAGGCCACAGACCCCGCGGGATTAGTGCCACTGCTTTGATGCACAGGATTGATTCTAGGTTAACCACTCACTCCAGAAAAACAAACACGGCAAAGGAAAATATATTTGAACACTGTACTGCTACCAGATTTATGTCATTGAATTATCAGGACATAACCTGATAATTTTAAAACCAACCATCAATGTCAAACTGATACAAGGAGCATTCACATTTCTGGCACGTACTGCCAGATAAAATGTATTAGCATTGTAAACTTGCTTTGCTCACAATAAAGAATTTGCAATTATTAAAAAAAAAATGCTTTCTTTGTTTTTGGAATAGAATGGAACAGGGAAGATTTATAAAGGATACATGCATTTATCTTCAAGGAAAGGACTGACCTTTATTTAAAATGATCTGCTATCCTGGAGATTTTATCAATGGCAGCACAAGAGTCTGTCAATTTTAATTTCTGTTCTGAATGAAAATTTACCTGATTCCTGTTTTTGTCAGAGTGGTAAGGACTGACGAAAATTTCTTTAAATTTTCAGATATTAATGCTATCATAGGTCTCCTAAATTTCTTTCAGAGACCCCCTGTTAACAGAACAGAATTTCCTGGCTGAATTCTGCGTAACTCCAGGCAGCACGTGTTGCTCCATAGAGTTACTCAACTGAACTTGCAAGTTCTGCTGTCTCTTTTTACTCAGTTTAAGATGATTTAACTTAAAATCAGTCCCTTGCTAAAGGATCTTGCCATTTACTCTAGGATGGTTTCTCTGGGAAACAATCAGGCCGCACATACAATTACCGCCCCTCCTGCTTCTGCTTTTGCACAGCACTGATTGCAGACAAACTAGGCTGAAAGAGGACAAAGTGGTCACAAAACGGTCACCTAAAGAGCACCAGGACTGCCGGTGACAGCTGCTCCCCAAGCCACAAAAGAATAAAAAAAGAAAGGGAGCAGAACTCATCACTTTAATCCTTGACTATAGTGTAACTTCAGTAATTATGTGGTTTCTCAATCTCAAGCTAATTCCTAAGGGATCACCATAGCTGATGATAATTAGCATCTCTTTGACATTCTCAGCAGAGAGTCTCCTAAATGAATGCGTATGGAAATGAATGTGTCTCACTGATGTAGGCAGTTCCTGCAAAGTAGGATTAAGTCATTCTTGACAGGCAATTTAGAAAACACCACTTCCACCTATGCTAAAGTTATCCTGTATATACACATTCTGGCCATAATCAGGCATTTTTCATAAGAAATAGATCCGTTTAGATCACTCAGAGATTCAAAATTAAACATCGGTATTTACAGTTCACGCATATGCTTCAGTGAAAGTAGCAGGAATATGTCACAATTTTAATTTTAGGAAAACAGTAAGAACCATTTGCCATTCCCTTTGTTCTGTTCTACTTTATATTTTGTTCTTTGTATAAATTTGGGCTTACTGTACCGTAATCCCCTGAGGCCTAAAGGCAGTTGAGACTGCAGTTCTATAAATTCTCTGTCAGTTAGTTATTAACGTTTATTTTTATAAAGAATAACTCCATGGGAAGTGTTTATGAAGACACATTTTAAAACAACTCCAGCAAAAAGTTTAGATCCAGCTATACAAAATTTATAAATTGTATCCAGTTCAGTAAGGAAGTTTACATTTCACCCTCTGAGACTGTATTACCACTGACAAAGCGTCCTAAGTCTTAACATGGAGACTTTTTATTTGCAAAGCCTGTTGTTTTCCTGATGTCACCCTTTTGCAAAAGCTTTTAAAATACAATTCTTTTATTTAATTAAATAAAAAAAGGCTATTTCAAACACACAGGGAAACTTATGAAGTTATCCGGTTGACATACGGTTTCCTTCTCAATGATTATTTATTGGAGACAACGCAGGTGCTCATCTGTTACCAGTTCATATTGTCTTGAAAGTAGATGGCAAAAAAAGTCTGGGTAAATTTGACAAGAAAATAATAAGTTTGGTCAGGAAGCATGAAAAAGCCCCTTTTCATATATCAAAATATCAGAGGGGAAAAAAAGAATACGTTTTTACAACTATCTGCGGAGACTCTGAAAGAGCTCATTAATTTTAATCATCAAAACTATGATCTCTAACAGAAAACCCTCTTTTAAAATTACTTTGATATGGGATATTTCAATGAACCATATGTACTTAATCAGGTGAGTTATTAATTTTCAACAATCCATAATAATACCTGTTGCTAAAAATACTTCAGTAATGCCATAATTCTAAGAAAGTCACCGGTTATAAACATTGTCAAAGGTTGTGATTTACCAGTAACCCAGTGATCCTGAAAATCCTTACAATATACAGCTGTATACTATATATTTGCAGTGTCTCCAGCTCCTAAAAATTAGTACCTGCCTTAACAATATGAAGAGAAAGCTTTATCACGTGCTCAAATCTTTCCCGACATGGGTCAGGTAGAGGCTCCATTATGAAGCGGTGAACGCTAAGAGGCTGCAATTTTGATAGATGAAACCTACGAACAATTGAAGTTGCTTTGCCTGCTTTATTTTTCATGGGTGCTGGACAGAAGCAATGTCAATGTTGGCAACGTGGGTGCTGCGGTGGTTTTTGACTGGCCAAAGGCTGTTTGGTGACGAGTCAGGCTGCTCAGCAACAGCACACTCCGGCTTTTCAATCATCCACTGGAAGTCCAGATTTATTACATACAGTGCTAGAAATCCTTTTCCACCTCTGACCCTCGAATCTTTTAGAAACTCTGTATTAATGCTGCCCGATGAGGCTCATTTTTGTGCACCATGGTTAGATATGCCGTCGTCTAGCACACCAGCACATCCGAGTCCAGGCAAGTGCATTTAAAAAGTCGCCGTCTGAAAAGGTTCAGATGAGCTCACTGTCCCGGGTGTGACTGTTTGCTGGAGTCATGCTCTGGACTTCCTTGATTTGGATCATCTGTACCACCCAGGGTGGAGGTAGGAGGCTTCTGAACAGCGTCCCCAGGAGACATTAAACAGCGTGCAGGTCAAGTAAACAAAACAACAAAACAGACAGATGGAAGAATGAAAAACACGAAGCTAAGAAAAGCTTAGGAAAAAATTTCTGGGCTGTGATCTTTCAATTCAACGTGAGGTAGTGGAGCCAAAGTAATTTCTCACCAGGCACGTAAAACATACACCTCAGGCCTGGAATTCCAACTGGCATCATTTTTGCTCTAGTGAATTTTTCTGGTGTCTACAGCTAATGTTGCTAAGCCCACCCAGCTGATCCAGGCCCTGGCACTGACTGTGGTGGGCTTCCAAGCATCACCTCTAAGGTTACCCCTTATGGTATTGTCAGATGATATTTACTATTATGCCTAACCCCTGTCTGTGAGGATGTGGAGGAGCCTGACATTTGAAAGTCAGTCCTAAAGGAGAGTTTGAATAATGGTAATTATATTACCTACCGATTTCAAACCAGTAAGAGATTATTTTGTTAACCTTTATGTAAAATGGCCACCCGTAATGCTCTTTAGAATGCGAAGATAAAGTAGCATAGCTATTTATGAGCACTTTGAAACCGGGCTTCTCAGTGAATACTAACAGTAAGTCTCAAACCCCTTGGGCAGGCATTCGTAAGAAGTATAGCTACTCCTGTGCTAACTTCTTCACTCAAAATCAGTACCTCTTGGATTGTGAAATATATAACAGTGACTGAAAAGATCTGTAAACAATAAAGCCTTTTGAATTCTTTTTTCTTTATTTTTTTATTTCTTTGGATAAAGTGCTGGGTTGCCCTTGTGCTTGAATAGTCTTTGGATTATCTAGTCTGTCTCCTGGAAATGTACATAAAAGCCAGCCGGTTTAGAAGACCATCGTCCCGACACACATATTTTATTCACTAAGAGCCCTGCAGGGATCATGAGGCCAGAGAGATCTGCCTCTGTGTACTGAAGGTAGTCTTAAAAAACAAGTGTGAGCTGCACCCGCGCCACGTTCGACCCAGTGCCCTGAAGTTGCACTACCCTGCTTTGAAATAGCTGGAGCTTAGGCTCTTATGCCACGAGAATGATTTCTTTCCCCATTAAACAACTTTTGAGGAAATCAATGCAACTCAAGGGAAGCCACAAGCTGCAATAACTCTGTGAAATGTATGTTTTTATAATGATGGCATTTTATGGTGAATAAATTACTAACCTGTACCCACAACCTTATTAAGTGATATCTTCCAAGCTGCCTTAAGATTTTTTTTTTCAATTATATTATAAATTCTTTTTTTTAGGGTATAGATATTTCTACTTCAGGTTGAGCGAACGCTTCAGGTGAAAAAATCTGAAATAAAAATCTATTTGAACAGGAACTTTGCCTGCCTGTATTTCACTATATATTAGTAAGTAAGAATAATAATGTTTAAAAAAATACTACATTCGCATCAGAAGCTATTTTGCTACTTATATTATTTATACAGCAACATAAATATGTGGTCTTATCTGTTTTCTTTGAGAGACAAAAAGACAGATTTCAAGCCTTAAAATAATTTAAAAGTTAGTGACACAAGCACTATGTCCCTTCATTCATATATGCAATTTTAACCTTGGAACACAAAACAGCTACATTAAAACTATCCTTACGTGCGAACATACATAATTAATGATTGGATAGAGCCTAATCATTCAAAATTTCACTGCCAAAAGAAAAAAAGTTGAGAAAGCACTAAATGAGTAAAGAAGAAATGGAGCATCTCCTGCAGTTTATATATTGGTTCTCCATCACTAACAATAGCGTTGGAAGCACTCACGAGTGGCTGCTTAGTCAGAAGGTTAGTAACATGTTTTTTACCTCTATTTCCCCAATTTTACTTCTGTCTATGCTTCTGGAAACTAAAAGTTACCATTACTAGTGGCTGTTTTGTAGCTAGTGTGAAATGATTTATTTTCATCATATCCCTAGGCAATATTTGTTACTTGCTGTTATTCCGGTAAGACTTGGGTACCTAAGCACGGATAAAAACTTCTGGAATAAGCAGAAGTTTAGTCATTTTTTCCCAACCCCACAATCTTCTGGCACCGCATACTACAAATAATTTTCTAAGAATCAAAGTTATTCAACACGCGGGGTCCCGCGCTGCATTCAGGGGGACACGGGATCTGTTCCTGATCCTACCACTGACCTTGATGAACACCCCTGCTTTGGTTCCTTGTGTGTGAGCCATGAGTAACGTTCACTTGACTTCATAAAACATCTTGACACTGAGGAATGAAAGGGATCGCACAAGCCAGATCCAAAGGACAGAGGCACCTCTGTAAACGTGAGAGCAGCTAAGAGCTTTTATTATTCTTGTAGACACCGATTACGTGCATGCAAGGATGGGGAGAGGAGGGAGGCTAATCCTCCATGGAGGAAACGGTGACTCTTGGGGCGGGCAGGCATGAGAAAAGGGCCAGTTTTGTCAAGAAAGGCTCAGTCACAAGTAAACTTGGGATCTAACAGCCCAGTGAGACACTTCGACAGCCAATATGATTCTTCATCATCTGAAAGATTATAAAGGGTTATTATAATCTTCCAACCAATGTTGATAGAAAACACTTGAAAGAACAAAGCCTAATAATACAATCAATCAGTACTACTGACTGGATCAACGGTCATGTCAATATTATAAACTGTGTAATTAAGAAAAGAAATTTAGAAACCCGGGAATCAAAATTGTGGGGGTTTTGTTTTGTTTTTTTAAATATTTTTATTTAAAGTAAACCTTTTAAAGAGTAAAGCACTGCCCAAAGTTTTCAATGTCTTGAATACTGAAGTGAAAAACTGGGAAGTTAGATGTGACTCCAGGAAAGATCCTCGGAAAAGCCCATGCTTTCCTCCAGCATCCTCTGGGCTTCAGTGATGATTACCAAGAATTCTGGGTGAAGCCCGTAAAATTTAGTACTTTCGCCTTCTTTTCCATCTATTCCCCTTTCCTCTCCCTGCGTTTAGCAAAATTTGAGACAAACTGAGTGTACTGTGGTGACTTATGGTAAAAGGAGGTCATTGCCCAGAAAGTGACTATATAAGGTCCTTGACAGAATTATAAAAAAATCTCAACCCCTTCCTTCTGAGAGATTGTTTCATGAGAAGCTCGTGCCCCTTCCAAATAACCTTGCTACAGAAAGGATTTCTACAATATTTGTATAGTGCTTTTTCTACATATATATCCTTTTTACAAATTTAATATGCTTTAGATCTTATATTTCTCTTATACATTTTTTAATTTTGTATAACCAGCTGATACACTTCCAAACTCTGGTGTGAATTTTCTTATCTTTGCTGAGAAACAAGCAAGCTGACCTGAGGTCTCAAATGTCATTCACTAAGAACAAAGTTCTATTTACCCCATTACCTTCCTGGAACCATTTATTTCTATTGAAATTAATATAAAACCCCCACTAAATAAAAGACGTTCCAGGAATATCACCCACAAATTGCTGTTAGCTACCTGCTTTTTTTCATACAGTGTTTCTAAAAGGCTTTTCATGCTGTGAATTTAAAGACAGCATTTAAGATGTCATTATGGCTTGTCTTTATATACAGCTACCATTAAGGTCTTTATAATGGATTCCGAAATGATGAACATAGAAGGTGCATGTGTCTCAGTCAGACATGACATTAACGTTTTTATGGCAGATGCACTGGCACAATTTCAATCAACATCACAGGATAATTTTGCTGTGGAGAATGCTGCAGGTAATTTTGGTTACTCTAAGAGGTTCTGAGAATATATTTAAAGAAATTTAAAGATCTCAATAAGTACTTTGAGAGCAGCAACACATTAATATTTATTATAACAGTTACTGAGCAATGAACATGAAATCTGATCATGTACCAGACATTAATACACGGCAAACAAAAAAATTATCGATCAGCATGTCTCAATCAGAATCAAGAGGGTGGTTTAATCTATAATGACTTCTATTTAGATGCTTTTAAACTCTTACAATGCGGTCCATAAGACACATACACAGCACAATTTTAACTTTTATTCATCATTCATTGTTTATTGTGAATGGATCATAAAACTCATGATAGGACTCAAGACCTGTGTTTACACTCTGACCTGTGCTGTTTTTCTTCTCTGGGTCCCTGGACATCTGCAGGGCTCTCCTGATCTGGCTGGGCTGAACACATATGCAAAGGTCACCAACAACAGACCACAGCTGAAGATGTAGTTAGAAAGGAGCCCAACTTCCGAAGCTTTAGCCTACATCATGAAACCGCCTATGAAACACACTGTTATTGACAAGGTGGAAGATATTCAGGGAAATTTTAAAGGGTAACGGTGAAAATGAATGGCAAACGACTACAGCGACTAGCCTGGGTCCAAGTTAATCAGACAATAGAGATGCACAGCCAGGATGCAAGATGAAGTAATTGTGTGGTGTGACGGTAAGAGTCACAGACAGACTCATTCTACAGAACTGTCTTTGTTCCCCTGGGATCCACTAACTCTGGGATAGTCTTTCCATATGGTAAAAGCTCCACTCCTCAGTAAGAAAAAACACGATCACGCCCTGAGCTGTGCTAATGTTCCATGTATCCTTCCCCAGCCAATGTCCCTACGAGTCACCAGGGCCAGGAAGCACCACACGAATTCTTTATTAAAATGGGAATTACAGGTTTCTGATTACCTAAATCACCATACCCACTGGATAACACAGTGTGTGTTCAAGCCTAGGAAACACACTAGTTTCTTCTGATAAAGAATCTTACTATTAAACCTTTCTAATATTCAGACTATCCTTTTGCAGTGTGCAGCATCCTGAGAAATTACTTAAGGGCAGAACACAGCCTTGACTGGCAAAGCTTCATGCAATTCCTCTACCCCTCCATCAACATGCAGTGATTCCAAAAAAAAAAAAAGGATATCTATATATAGGTATAATTTATAGCTGCTTAATATTTTATGCAAGCTCAAAATATCTGTATGGAAGAAGAAAATACTTTGCTGTATGTAATGTATTTTGTAATTTCGTTACACTGGGAAATTCCCATGCACCTTTAGCACCAAAAATTCATTTAAATTATTAAGGCCTTGTGGAGATTTAAACAATTCTTGACATTCCTCCAAAATAACAGTCGCTGTAATGGTAAGGTGGTTTCATTATAAAAAGTAATAGTCTCCCTGCAACCAGAGAAAGCTTAGAGAAAATGGGATTTAAATACATAGGGTGTAAATACACACTCCTTTCCTCACCACAACACAGCTCAAGCCTAAGCTACAGACACCGAGTTTATCAAAATAGCGCTCCAGGAGATCAGTGAAGGTTAGGGTCCAAAAAAACCACCTCCTTTACAGACGGGAAAAAGCACAAATATGTGTGCAGATCATTCAATGTAAGTGCAAAGAAATGCACGGAGATGAATTATTTTGTCTATTCCGTTCTATCTGCAAGAAAAAGTAACTTTGATCATCTGTGAAATAAGAGAGTTGGGGAAAAAGCAACATGGCAACATTGATCTTACGACAGAACTACGAAGGCATCCAAGAATGAATTCAGAGAATGGCAGATTAAAAACTTTTGCTTAACTAATGGTTCCAAAAACTGCTCCCACATTTTTAAAGAAATAGGAATAAATGACATACACTCCTTGAAGTTAAGAAAAAAAAAAAAAATCACTGTGCTAGAACCAGCAGAAAATTTAACAGACTGATTTAGACAGAAGAAGAGTTTTTCCTCTGGCACCTTGCTGCAGGGAGAACATGAAGGGATGATCACTGTGATATAAACCACATACTAAATTCTAGTGATGAAATACTATGAAAACATGATGTCTTCAAAGAAAGAATGTTAGTGGGTTATTTCCAGCAAAACTTGCTGAATATATTAGAAAGATGCATGATTT
This sequence comes from Rissa tridactyla, assembly GCF_028500815.1. Classification (NCBI taxonomy): domain Eukaryota; kingdom Metazoa; phylum Chordata; class Aves; order Charadriiformes; family Laridae; genus Rissa; species Rissa tridactyla. The sequence continues at coordinate 8,197,619 of NC_071497.1, forward strand.
TATAATGACCTCTTCTGAAGAACTAAGAGGGAAAAAAAAAAAGTTTCAGCCTACAAAGACTTACAGAATTAAGTTCACTAACAGTAAAATCAGAATAAGGTCACTAGGTTAAGTGGCTGATGTGTGGGATGACAGAAAGCCGTAACGAGGTTCTATAAGCAGAAAATACTGTAGCATTTGATTTTTGACTCTCTCCATGAAAGAACGAAATGTTCAACAGAGAATCCTGGTATAACATTTTCTCACATTACAGGCTACATCTTATAAGTACTCTAGCTATCCTAAATAGCACTATATTTGACAGATGGATCCTTAGAAATAATAATGTTGGTATTATTTCATGCTAGAATCTTTGCCTTTAGCAAATATTGTTTCTAACCATCATAGCACTTGTCTATAAAGATGTCTGAGAAGATGTAATTTTCTTCTATTGGGATGGATTAATTATTACTAATACCAGTACAGCTGACTTAAAAAAAAAATTAAAATCACACAGAATTCCAAATCAAACGTTTAAAAAAAATCTTTTCTTCCTTGTCTGCTAATGCATAAGCAGGGAAGTCTTCACAGTACTGCCCTCAGTCCCATGGCCGCTAGTACGGACTGTTATTTTGGCTGCAAGCCTCCCAGGAAGACCAGATCTGATTAGACTACGTGTGGAGGAGAATGCTATGCAGAAGAGTAAAAGTGCCAGAATAAAGTTCAAAAGCAGAGAAAGATACATCTAATCTTTGCCCATGTATACCCTGTTGTGCACAACAACCTCTTTGTTGATCAACAAAAAACACATTAAAACAGCCAGGACTGGGCACAAAATGCTAATGTGAGTAACGGCTGTTGAGATGACTAACACTTTTATTACATATTCAGAATTGAACGTTTTGGCCACAAACGGAGCCAGAATAAACCAGAGTAGCCTCTCTGGAAGTTAATGGAACTATAATGAATTACACCAATTGAGAATTCAGGGTATTATTCTGGGATAGCTTGCTGGTGAAATACACAAAGCAATGCAAAAGACTAATTGCACGCTGCGCATGAACACAGTAATTTTAAATTGTATTTCCTGAAAAGGCAACTAAATAATATCATTACCTGAGAGACACCTGGAATCCTTCTTGACCGGTTTTTCTCTAGTAACAGCTGTACATAGTAATTTTGTGCCTTTTTTTTTTTTTTTTTTTTTTTTTAATTATACAAAAGGGCTTACAGTTCATTCCTCTTTTCTTTCCCCACAAGCACTGAATTAGCAAGGAAAAAAGCATCACCATGACTATTCTGGAAAACATTCTGATTCAACTCAATGACACACCATACCTATCCCAGAATATGAAATTCCGTTTCATACAATAAATCTTTCCCAACCTTGGAAAAGTCAAACAGAGTTGCATGGACAGACCAGTTTGAGGAGGACGTTCCCGGACGCTACAAGGGGCTCCCAGCCCCTGCAGCGCGCTGGCCCCTGGATTGCTGTTAGCCTGCACAGTCGCGTACCAAGGCAGCTATTTCAGAGCCTCTTGTTTTGCTGGTATAAAAAGAGAAATGCTACGTACGTTCATGATTTAGTCTCAGTAGCCTCTGCTATAAAAATACCTGTTATTTTCTCTAAAAGTATTTTTACTCATAACAAGAACTGTGTTGATCTTGTTACCCAAGAAAATAAAGCCACCCCCTCTTTACCAGAAACTGCTTCAGAATCTTTCCTACCATAAATCACTGCACGAGCTCAGCGGCTCAAAGTGCTGCTTTCTCCCAGACAGGGATTTTAAAGCTCCTCAGATCCATGTGCAACAAGGGGATGATTTACTCCGGGATGCGGCCGCAAATTAAAGTGCCTGTGTATTTCTGAATGCGGGCAGCAGCAGCAGCACGGATCCAGCCTGGGTAACTGGGAGACATGGGCAGCTCAACGCTGAGACACCAGACTGCTGGAAGGAAGGGTTTGGTTTTCATTTCTAGCTTCCTGCCCCAGATACGGGATACAGACATATAGCACAGGTCAGGATTAATATGCTGCCACCAAGATAAGGGTCAAGACTGGCTGAACCAGTGGCTACTGCTAACAAATGTGATTTCACCCCTTGCCTGTACTACAGTATTTTAGCAAGCCACCGTAAAGAGAAGAGGATGAAGTGGGAAATAGCTTACACTCACCAGAGTGGTGCCACTTCTTCCTGTCGGACATACCATTTTGTAAAAAAAATAAAACAAAAATGCGACTTGATCTGTTCTTTACGCCTACTACCCCTTGCTGCAGAAAGGTGGAGAAGCACAGCGGGAAACAGGGATGGTTCCTTCCTTCAAGCTCATAAAAGAGCTGTGAAATCCCTAGTCTGTATCACAAATTTATTACCGCCTTTCCCACCAGCAGACAGGAACTGTGGGCTCTCCCCTCGCCCTGCTGAGGCACATCTCCCCCAGATGGCGTGCCCAATCCCTGTCCTTCCAGATGAACAGAGATGTGTCTCCTGCCCAGGGGGAACTTACCAGCGAGTTCTTCTAAGGCAACTGCACTGTGCACGCAGAGAACATTATCCTCAGTAGAACTGTCAGAGACACAACCCTAGCAGGGCTATAGGTTCGGAAAATTAAAGTAATGTATTTTAGCCATAAAATATAAACACCTCCTGAAAGTGCCTGCTTATCTGGATGCTCAGTATAGCTCTTCAATGTCTGTGCCGCTTCAAAGAACAGGGGAACATGCACAGAGTTGGCCTTTCTCTCCACATAAAAGTAACTCTATAAGTCCCCCAAAGAGCAGACAAACCTCACAAGCAAGGCATACAGTGAGGGATGATATTACTACCTACAATGGGATGACTGTATTCCTTCTATCCTTAGTTATCCTGTCTTGGAGGACAAGCAGAGAAGCAATAAATCAGCTCCTCTCCTTAGCTCCCCGAAGCTTAATGATCTCCTCAAAGGTCCAGCATGAGGTGGACAAGCCTCTCCTTCCCTCAGGATGCAGTGGGAACGATGCTTGTTCCCAAAGTAACATATGATTTTCAACTTTTTTTTTTCTAGATCAGAATTTAATTATGCTACAAAGTTAATCAGGAAGTTCTCATACATTTAAACATCTTTTTGATATTCACATGCCTAGAAAGAAGTTTTTTTTCACTAGTTCCTGATCCAAGTGTTGTAACCCAGGAAAGAATAAACCATCACTAAGCAGTTCAATAGCCTGGAAAGTAATATAATTCACTCACATAAGCGCACAAATGAAAGGGCAATCACAGTTTTGACCTTGCTGATGCTTTGTGAAAATGACTGACATCAACCTCATGGTCCAAATATCTTAAGGATAACTTGGAAGCACTTATTGCCCTTAAAAATTCTCCAGTGAGAATCTTCTAATCGCTGACGTGTTTCACAGGCATGAGACTCCTGACATGATAGGACTCATGACAGAGATCTGATCTTACCCTTGGTCCGAGGAAGTCAATATCATCAGTCTGCAATAACTAGGGTCAGCTGCTCGGTGTAATGGTTAGCTGTGCAACACCTTTCCTTTCTTTCTCAAAAAAATTAGTTTTGATGCCAGCAGGTGGGAAATCAAAGATCACATATCTATCATTTATGACCCATCTCCATCTCTGATCACAGGGAAAAGACAGATCTATTCATGCCATAAGTGCCAAAAATCTTTATCAAGTCCTTGCCATCCAGAAGCACTTTTTATATCTCCCCAAAAGCTATAAGCCTCAGCTGTTTCTCGGAAATATAAACTAGAAATTCCAGAAAGAAAACAGCTCTCTGTTCCCCACTTTGATTAAACAAAGATAAAACATGCTCATATGAGAAGCTTCGTCTGCAAAAGCTAAGGGCACAATCGGAGCTTATCCCTCCTGGGCACCCACAGAGGTTGTGTGTTTAATTTTCCTCTGTATCTTGATGGCAACTTGTGCTTGTTTAGTGATTTGTTAATATTCTCAGAGCTTACAAACAGTTGGCAGAACACGTTCCTAAATTTCACTGGTTAATGATACGGTTTTAAACACGGGGGACAACACGTAAAGTTGTTAACAACAACAAAATAAAATAGAAATAGGGCACATCATATGAAAATGAATGACAGCACAGTGTAGTGATTGAAAATTTAATCCAAAGGTCCATCTGCATTTTACACCTATCCAAAAATTCCCAACTTTCTCATCTTCTCTATAATTCAATGTCAGAAGTGGCGCTGGTCTGTCACTAAGTGTCAGATCAGCTTTCTACACAGGGTCAAAGTCTTAGCTATCACACAGTTCCATACAAAAGCAACTGCAGCTATATTTGTCCAAAGAGATTGTATTTCAACAGCCATAATTACCGAAAAGCTAAGCAGACATTTGCCTAACTCACCATCACCCTTCCCCTGCCATTAAATCAACAGCCAAAGGCATTCCATTAGATCAGCAGTAAAGCCACTACTGTCCCTGTGCCATTTTTTTCAAAAACTGACCATTCATACTTTTTTCTCCTTTCTCCTCTGTTTACCACAAAATCTTTAGACTTTCTTGCATGGAGGATACTCTCCAGTGCTGCTCATCCCTCTGCTTGTGAGGGATGTGTTGTGTTGCCTTTGCCCCCCATGGCTGCGTACTTGCATTGCTTTGCAGTAAGCCAACTAACTGGCCAATTCAGTAATATTCCTGAAAATCCACCACTTAGTCCTTATGTGCTACTCTAACACACGCACAACAAGAGCTGTAACTGATATAAACCAGTAATAAACCACCACACAGTTACATGAGTGTCTGGCTCTAATAATTCAACCAGAGCCCTAAAGTCGATGGTTAAGCTGGGTGCTGTATCCCTGTGACAACTCACAACAATATAGATTTATTTTAAGGAACAGGGCTAAGCTACGCCAGTGAGAATTTTCTTTTAAAAATCAAGGTAGGTGACAATATTTGAGTTGACCTTTTTGCTGAACAGAACCAAAGTCAAATCAGATCTAATTCACAAGCAGCTTCAACGGGAGGAAAAGTATCAACACATTTTTAATCTCCCGCATAAAGGATCATTTCTCAGCGAGCAGCCGCACAAACAAGCCGCAGTGTTTTGTAGGGAGGTTCATTAAGCACACCTTGCTACCACGGTGTAAAACCAGTGAGCACTGGGAATTGTGACTCAGATTTGCTGTTGTCAAGTGGGGAAATCAGGGAACTGAGTCTTCAGGCTGCCGACAATCACCCTCAGTTAAAGCAAACTGTGAGTAAGTGACAGACCTTTGCAAAGGAACAAGTAATTAATTGAATGCTCTTAATGCCAGCCTGAACCAAGGAGCAGTGTTTGAACAAGCTGCGGATGAGGATTTATCTTCAGATACAGATGAAAGCCGATGCCAAGCAATTAATATAAGCGATGTTGCGCAGCAAACGGAGAGGCAGGTGATTTTTGTCAAATGGCAGCCCCTGGCGTTAAGCTTTGTTTAGCTCTACCCCTAAACAGAAAATGGACTCCTCTATGCTGTGTCAGAACTACACGCCAAGAAAAGCAGCCAGGTGAAAACCATAGACATTGCAGACCTACACACAATTGTGCTTTGCGGATTTTGAGGGATTTTTTAAAAACAAATTGTCCAAGAAAATTATTTACAACCCAGTATCCCGTTCTCACTGTACATCCATTTTTTTTTTCTTTCCCATATCAATACAGTGTTTCCGGAAATCCCAAGAAAAAAATGCTGCAAAACTTTCACATTTAGAAAACGGGAGTCACTGGAAGCCAAGAACAAAGTATCTTAATCAACACAGGATATCCAGGGGTTCACAAAATGTAACTGGCTTGGAAGAACAGTATTTACAAGAGATTTTCCAAGGTTGCCTGTGGGGTTCTCCCCTTTGAATGCTCCTTCTCACTGCACACAATCTTGCAGTTAGATTCTCTATCATATTTATTCTACGTATGCTGTTTCAAATATGAAGGCACACATTTTCCTTCATTTAGACTCCCCTTAGCATACACTGATCAACGATGCAAGAAGCCAGTGTCACACTGCTCAGAGTCCTGTCCCAAATCATCTCTCTTATGCTCTGGGACATATTCCTTCCACATCTCCTGGGCCAAGGGACAACCTCAGGGAGGTGACTAAGTGTTTTTATAACTTGCTTTCTCTCTTCACCACGTAAAAAAAGAAAGAGCAACGAAGGTTTCACCTTCATCAAAATTCTGAAAGTCTTGTTTGGATTTAGAGACTGCATATAAAAAGTCTGGATACTTTTTACAGGAGCGATGAGCCATCTAGTTAATGATACTGTTCCTAAAACACACCAAGTTTTATGCGTAACTAAAAAAGTTAATATTTGTTGAGGTGTAATGAAGTAAACTATTGAGTAGGGAGTAGACAACAGCTTTATTTTACACTGAAATTTTTGCATTTTTTCTTTTAAATTAAAGTCTTCATCAAATTAGGTGTATTTACACACATGGAGATGGCGGAACAAAATTAAAATAACCATAAGCAACGGAGAGAGCCAGAATGCCAACATCACCCTTATGCAAGAATTCCTGGAGGTTACAAGCAGGTTAACCACTCTGTTTCACACAGTGTTTCTCAACTCCTACTCCAAAGCCTTCCGACCGCCTGCCTCATACGTTTCCCAGGGAAGGTCTTAAGGAAATTGCTGGCAATCAGATACTCATGACCTGACCCTTCTCTCCCAGGAACCTAAGTAATGAGTATCCTTGTGAGAATTCAACTCATGGCTCTAGATTAAAGAGCTATTTTTTACTGACTGAGACAGCAGCTCACAGTACGGCTGATCCCAAACAAGCGCTGGTTTTGCCATATTGAGTTGGAGACAGTTGCAGTTTGAAGGATCAGCAGATGGAAATCTATGGACAGCACTGCAGCAGAAACAATAGTTTAGTAAACAGACCTGGAAGATCCAAAGTCACAGCTACAGGAGCAGAGCTGAGATTCAGCACCCAAAGCACTGCTGGGAGGTGTTCTCCTACAAGTTGAGTTTATTTCTCCATTTGAAATAAATAGGTTCCTTACAGAGACAAAAATTAATTTCCTGCCATAAATGGGTTAACTGATAACAAGGCTGTAAGCAAAAGAACGTGCAGGGTGAGAGGCGGATGAGGAAAACGAATGTGGTGGCAGGTATAAAAATTACACAAAATGCTCCTCTGGTTTGCAAAAAGGTGGTGGTGGTGGTGAATACACACTAGTGTTCTACTGTCAAAAGCACACAAAACAGGGATTTGTGCATTATCAGCTGTTTTCTCTGGTAATCTACAGACCTCAGATCTGAGGAATAAAAGTTACACCAACACAAAACGCTGGTGTTAAATGCAGGTTTATATTCAGTTTAGTCTCTCCTTATTTTCCTGCATTCTATATTTTTCCACTCAGTTACGCCTCCCCAACTCACATTTACTGTTCTCCCCACTCAGGCCATACTGTTTTCTGAAAACGGCCAAAACTGTAACACCACAGCCTGCTCTGCAGAAGTTTGAGCGTAAGAGATTTGAGATTTTTGCTCTTGCTTGAATTGGTTGCCTGCAATAACTTTCCAAGGTCTTGTCTGATTAATTATTGAAATCATGGAAGCTACTTTGGTCATTCTTGAAACTTGAGATTATTAGCTATAAGCACCATTGCCAATGAGGTACTTATTTGCTTTTATGCTAAGGAATTTTAATATTTTTAATAAATAAAAAATAAACTCTCTTCTCAAACTACACAAAGGAATGCCCTGGAAGTAAAGTGGGAGGCATCTGAACTAACCATAGTAAACGGGTTTTCTGCCATGGACATCAATACTGCAGACTAATTTGTGTTCGTTGTGTTTTTCAAACAATTGTGGCAGTTATTTGGTTAAGAGAGGCAAAGAAAAACTATTATGGAATAACTGGCATTTTTTATTTTTTATTATATATTCTTAATATATTCCGAAATAGTGCTACGTATAAACATTTTGGACACAACTGATATCTACACAGAGGTCTAAGTCCTATATATTAATCCACATTCCTTAAGAAAAGAAAGTTAAAAATGGGCATCCATTTTAATTTATATTTAGATATCCAAATGTATGTACAGATCTCTAGAAGAATGGGTACCAAGTAGCTCACTGAGCATCCAAATTTTTTTTGTACGAAAAGAGTAATAGCGCGTCTTTTTACATGCCGGCAGAATTGGTAATGAGTTATAAATGAGCTATTAATGACATTTTTATAAGCTACAAGGGAAGAAAAGGTTAGCAGCTTGACTACAGGGATACCTTCTTGGGAAAGGTGACTTACTAGGTTTAAATTTGTGAACAATACAGCAGGAGGCCCAATGATTTCAGCATGATGATTAGTCCCAGGTGATCAAGATCACACCTACTAACTACTGTTTCACAGCAAAAGCTGTCACCAGGTAAAGGTGTGAAGAAAGACTAATCCATCTCTGATCATGCTTTTATTTATATCTACCCTTTTAAAATAAAAGCTTTTAAGACAGGGGAGTCATGTTCAGCACACACAGACCCATACCATCATTCTACCTGGACATACAGCTTTCAGATAGAAATTTAATCTAAACACAGTAAAAACCATCCTGTTTTAGAACATATGCTGCAAAATAATAAAGAGTGGGTTTTCCACCTGCCTGCCAATGTAAAGCTGTATAAGCAAAGCTCTGAACTTCATGAATTCCCATTTTGCTCTTTACAGAGGGTTAGCGGTTGTCACGTTATATGCGTCATACCGGAGTAAAACAAATGAATTGTATAAGCAACTATGTAAATAAAATGAGGGATTTGTAACCACGAGGAAATACATTCTCTCTCTGTTTCAGATATGTTGGGTTGTAATCTCCACCCAATTAAAAACAGCAAAAGATAGAGTTTATGACACTTTTGATTTGGCACTGTATCTTTTGTTCCCTTTAATTTACACAGTAAGTCAAAAAACTAGTAAGATGCTGCTGACAGCTCCAGTTTTGAAAATGTCTCTCCTCCGTCAGGTCACATGTGAGTAAGCTGTCTTTTGGAGTGTGTAACTTCACATTTGATCTCCTTGAACACAGGCTTTGTAACTGATAGCTTCTTGTTGTACATAAAGGAGCATAAATCAACAAGCTCAGGTTAATCTTTAAAAACAAGCAGAATATAGCAAGACACATTATAAAAACTAGCATAGTAATTACAGATTTCATTTGCCTATTGTCTCTAAATTATTTTAAAGCCATTTTTTCCCTTTTTCGTTCTACAAACGCTTAATATTCCATATGCAACTCATGTATGGGATGTATGTAGTGTTATGCAGATTGAGGAAAAGGGTCCTGGCAGAGAGCCTTTCACCCGAAAGATGAAAAGGAACTTCTCAGCTTTCCAGTACAATGCTCAACAAAAAAACGCTTTCCAAGAAGTCTGGCATTACGCCAAATAATTTCTGTGGAATTTGTGTATCAATTACTGCTATAATTTATGGTTTCTATTAATGAAAGCAACTTTTTTCTAACACAATTTTATCACTTCACCCTCAATATCTTTTAGAGTGATTTATGTGCTATTTTAAGAATAAAAGCTAAAGGACAAATAGGGAAGTGATTTTATGACAGCACCTGTAACTTTAGATGGATATAAGTAACAAAAATATCCATATATTTTTGGACAGAAGATAGGAGAAGGACATAAGAGGACAGAAAGAAGTTAAAAAAAAAACAAAACAAAACTCAAACCAAACAAAAACCCAAACACAAAAAGTTAGTAGAGTATTACATTCATGACTTCTGGCTCATGGAGCAAAGGGACTTCCTTCTTCTTAATCACTGTTTTTTAAAGGACTAAAAGAAAACAAAATCCTCTTCTATTCTTATTTTATATAGTAGGAAGATTTTGACATTTCTTTAGATGTAAACTACATTTCCAATCAAGTATTCACTGGCTTTGAAGAAACAAAAAAAGGGCTACAGGAAGCAAACCCAAAGAGGGAAAACAACTCTTAAATCCAGCAAAGACTTACCAGAATCACAGTGTGAAGTTTAGTTGACAAAATTTCCAGTTAAAAAAAAGGATACATGCTTTAACCTGGAAAAGCAATAAATCAAGGAAACTACCATAGGTTACAGTGGAATCTTCAGCAACCCAGCTTTTAATCAAGATAGGCTGTTTGCTCGGATGAGACATTGTAATACAGTTGGGAAGTAATTAAGATAATTATTACAGCGAATGTTACACAGGTGGCCAGAGTCAATGCCCTTCCAGCATTTTGTCAGAGAGAAAGTAACATTCAAAATTCAGAAGTGGAAACTTGTTACTGTGCAAAAAAAAAAATCAGCGTGGGTAAACGGCAGCGGAAACTTTTCATTACTTAAGTCACGACCAGACATGACAAAACACACATGAAACATGAAGTTTAAGAAGATAACCTAAAAAATATTGATCTTAAAGGGAGAAGAGCTGTTATAAAATGTGCAACAGCCACAGGTTTCAAGTCACACCAGCAAATTTAGCTTGAATGTGCTGCTCACTGAAGACAAGACTCTCTGGTCTGCAAGAATCTGCAGTATCCACGCTTTGTTGGTTGCCACTGATATGCAGCCTATTCAATAGCTGAAGATAAGAGCTTTTATCCTAATGTGCAGGATTATAGAAACTTGCTATCAGTACCCCTGCAGGAACCATTTTTCTCAAGAACCAATACTTCTCTCTGATGAAAGGATCCTTCTCCAAGAGCTGATACTGCTAAACCCAAGATCAACTCTTCTAAAGTACATCCGTATTTCCAAGAGGGAAGTGAATACAAATGCAATGTGTTATTTGCATGTGAATTCTTTTATTTGTTTTCAATATACCATGAAATATACTTAAATATTTTTTATACTTTTTCTTCCTCTCTGAATTACATGTCTATATAAAACCACCCAGATGCCAAAAGCAAACGCCTAGCTTTCTAAACATGCACAAGAAAACTATCATAATAAATGGTGTGGACACAAAATAAAAAATTCCCATTAAATTAGACCTGATTATTATTGGCATTAAAAGCAGTTAAACCGTAACACTCGCAATAAAGCATCCTTCAACAAAGAAAAGAAAAGAAAAGAAAAAAGAAAAAGAGGGGAAAAAAAAGGAAAAAATTAAAAAAAAAGAAGAAAAAAGAAATGGAAGAAAAAAGGAGAAGGAAAAAAAAAGAAAAAAGGGGAAAAAAGAAAAAAGTGAGAAAAAAAAAAGAAAGAAAAAAGGGAAAAGAGAAGAGTCTGGTTCGGTTTTACCTTTCCAAAATAACCCCCAGGAAATGTAAATCTCTAGTATATCTTCTGGTGAACCAATTTATGACCTGCAACTCAAAGAACTGTTTAGAGCAGGCATGTGTCATGAGGATCATAATGAAACTGTGTGATAGATAGTGCGGTTTCATTGTCAGGTTTGCATAGACAAAAATAAAGCACTGTTGTGACTGTATACTGCATTCAGTAATTTCTGTGGTCCATAATACATGCATTGAAGCATATTTTGGTATAAGAAGAATAATTATTACTAGTTCTTTTAATTAGCACAGGACCATTATGCTGGATACTAAACAAATACGCATAGAGTCTGGGACTTAAAAGCACAAGAACAAATAGAAGTGTTAGAATAGGGATTACCCCAGGCAGGTTACTGATGACTGGCAGAAGTTTCCTATTTACCTGATAAACAGTTGTTCTTTAACTATTTACTGAAGGAGGATGAAACAGAGTAGGGCTGTTCGTGGCACCACTCCAGCACCACTAAATGCTATAGTTTCACAACTGATGAATTAGATTCTCAACCAACGGGTGTTGAAATAGGTCTTTTGTAGTTCATGAAGAAGAGAAAACAAAGAAAGGGTCCCCCTGAATTAGTGCTGTCTTGTAGATGGTCAAGTTACAGGATTTTGCAAAGGAAACAAGTATCAGAATGTGCAGGCTCAATGCAAAAGTGCCTCGACTCACAGAATTTATGTCCAGCTCTGCTCTAATTACAGCCTGTTGGGTACATGTCAAATTGGTGTGAAATATGAGCAAGAACAGAAGGAGGCTCTACATTTCCTTTATGTGTCCCACAGGAACACGTTGGTACTCCACATAAATACAATGAGGATTTGTTATCTCTGCCTAATGGTGCTTAATACTTTCAGGCTCTCCAGCCATAGCAAAGTACAGCACATTTTGAAGAGAAGTAGAGGGAACATTAGGACTCCAGCAAGATGGGTACAAACATAGAGATAGTTTGCCTCCGTAGGGGAAAAACCTGTTTATTCAGGGATGATAAAATTTATAAAGGTACTGCTTCATTACTGGATTTGTTTTCGATTTTTTTTAACTTTTGGAATTTTATGTTATTTATTCTTCTCTGCATGGATATATTGAACCCAAAAGAAAAATATGAAATAATTTCACCTCTGTTCAAAATGTACATTGCTGAACAGTTCAAACTAGCTTTGTTTTTAAGTGGAGGAAAAAAACACCCAGTATTCATAGAAGTGCATTAAGCTTGGAATTTCTAGCTTGGACTAGAAACTATTCTAAAATCAGAGTCTTACAATTTAACTTAAATCTGATAAAGACAGCTAATTTTACGATTTAAGTAGAACTTTAATTACACTTCAAAAAATTTTACAGCCCACAATGAAATAAAGTTCCTTACTATGTCACATTTAGTAATATGGGGATAATACACCAACAAACATTTTTTAATTTTGAATTAGTCAATGCTGTTGCACCTAGCATGCAGTGTGGTCATTAGGTACTTTACTTTTTTGATCAATCACCAAATTTAGTAATCTGCAACAGTCTTATCAAAACATAAGTCCATTACAATTATATCATCGTTATTATATCACTTCACTGAAAAAACAATCACCCATTTAGAGGCAAACACATTCAATTAGACCACTTTATACATTGAAGCATATAAAATAAGAAGGTGTACACAGGGGTATAAGCAGTTTTGATGATTTTCATAGTAATATTTTTAAGTAATAGCTTATTAATCCCTCTTAGTACAATATTCATAACAGGATTTTTATAGGGACATGAAACAATATATTGATATTTGTGTTGTGAATGTATTTTGACCATAGCACACAGAAGGAAAGCAGTCTGGCAATCACAAATGTTTTACAGGCATAAACCCATCAGGTTATGGGGGGAGGGGGGGGAGGGGGGGGCGGGCAGGAAGTATCAATATCAAATTTCAGAAAAAAGGTATCTACAGCTATGAGGGAAACAGAAATGAGATTATTTACTTGGGATGAACAATTTCCAATTATAGCTTGACAAAAAAAAAAATAATTTAAGCCTGAAGTCAATTTAAATGGCCAAGTTCTAAAACTCCTTAAAATAGGCTTTAAAAGAGAAGCCTTCACAGATGGAACTTTAACTGCACAGCACAGTTAGATGCTGTTATAATAGGCGGTTTTTTTAATAACTTTGATCAAAGCTTATTAACGAGCAGCATCGAGCCATTGGTGGTTTGGCCTACACAAGAGAACTAATTAAATTTAAAGGGCCATAGCCTCCTGAAGGCACAATATGTAATCCCCAAGGCAGGAACTTGAATGAAGGGGATGAGAACATTTGCATAGTAAACCAGTGGAAAATGGCAAGATGCTTGCTCTTATTTATTTCAGGCATTGTAGCAAATTTATTAGAACCAATTTTGAATCTGTCCTCATCATCAAACATGTAGAAAAGTGCGAGCACTGAAAGTCTTAGGAGTCACTTAATATGGACTATTTCCATACATGTGGTAAGAAACACGCAAGAAACACAGAACATACAACTTAATTCAATCCAACAGGCCAGATCATGAGATCCTTCCTTACCCCAAGGAGCAGTAACTTTCACCAATTTCAATGTGAAATATGACTAAGGAATTCATAGGCAAGAGAAAACAAAATAGAGAAAAAGCAAGCTGACTGTAAATTGGTGCCCAGTAGCCTAGTTTTGTCTACAGGCAGCCAGATATAATAGCATTATAACTGAAAATAACAACTTGTTATTTACAAGAATAAACTGTAATTTCTTCCATGGTTTATCTCCCACCTGCTATCCTTCATATCTATTATGGATTTCAGTATATAACATCTTTCCCTGAAGTTTCGTCATATACCTGTGAAGAGGAATAACTTCTCTTTTCTGATCATCTTCCAAACACTGCGAGGAGGAAAACTATTACCCTTCATCTACCTTTCAAGCTCCTGGGAAGGAAGCAGAAAGGGTGAATGTTTATCCAACCCTTACTCCCATTTTAAAAGCTTCCTGACATATGGACTACTAAAGTATATTTCAGTTAATAGAAGGGTTTCATTTATATGACAAAGACATGATTGCTAATCATGACATTAAACAATGTTTTCTTAGTCTGGTAATCTTACTGTCATTTTAGGTCCCCTAGGAGAAAGGGCTCAATAGCTAGAGTAAATAATAACAGTAAAATTTAGCACTGAGCAGAAGGAGGAGGAATCAGTAACAGATGAGTTGTGTTCTGGATTGTTCTTAATCAGAATAAGGGTTTCTGCATTCAAAAGTGACAGAAATGTCTTGCATCAGTGGTTGCATCATGCTGAGTCACCAAGTCACTCTTGTGGGCTAAGAGAAATACAGACTGGCAATTTCCAGACTTTTTTTTTTTTTTTTTTTTTTAATTAAAGAAAGGTCCTGTTGGCAACAGAACATGAAAAGAACTAGATTCTTATTCCAATCAACATCCCTCTGTAATCTTTTTTCCAAGCCTGCTCCAAGTGCTTCTCATCTGCATGTGCGTATCATTCTTTCTACTGTCACAGAACCTAGCAGTCCCAACCAAAAATGATGACCCTAAAAGGACTAGACATCAGTCAAGCTAAACAAAATATGAGATATTTGGTTAAAGAGTTGAAGTGCAAGACTAGATGCAACACGAGGGAGGAGTGAAACGACGAGACAGCGCATTGGCAGTCTCAAGTGTGAGGTGCCCACAAAGTCCCTGGAACTTTGTTGAAGTACCAGTAGTGAAAGCAACAACTACATCTGGTTTTGGTGGCTCAGCTAGAATTTTACCAACCCCGGAGCAAAATAAATAACAAAATAAACCAAAAGCAACCTCCCCCTGCTCCCAGGAAACATTCATACCTCCCCATTCATGAATCCCCAATGATCTGGATAAGTGGATTGAGTGCACCCTCAGTAAGTTTGCAGATGACACCAAACTAGGTGGGAGTGTTGATCTGCTTGAGGGTAGGGAGGCTCTACAGAGGGATCTGGACAGGCTGGACCGATGGGCCAAGGTCAATGGGATGAGGTTTAATAAGGCCAAGTGCCGGGTCCTGCATTTCGGTCACACCAACCCCAAGCAACGCTACAGGCTTGGGGAAGAGTGGCTGGAAAGCTGCCCGGCAGGAAAGGACCTGGGGGTGCTGGTGGACGGCCAGCTTCACATGAGCCAGCAGTGTGCCTGGGGGGCCAAGAAGGCCAACAGCATTCTGGCTTGTATTAGGAATAGCGTGGCCAGCAGGAGCAGGGAAGTGATGGTGCCTCTGTACTCGGCACTGGTGAGGCCTCACCTCGAGTGCTGTGTTCAGTTCTGGGCCCCTCTGTACAAGAGGGACATTGAAGTGCTGGAGCGTGTCCAGAGGAGAGCGACCAGGCTGGTGAGGGGTCTGGAGACCAGGGCATACGAGGAGAGGCTGAGGGAGCTGGGCATGTTTAGCTTGGAGAAGAGGAGGCTGATGGCAGACCTCATTGCCCTCCACAACTACCTGAAAGGAGATTGGAGAGAGGTGGGTGTTGGCCTCTTCTCCCAGGTGAATAATGACAGGACCAGAGGAAATGGTCTGAAGCTGCGGCAGGGGAGGTTTAGATTAGATATTAGGAAGAATGACTTTACTGAAAGAGTGGTCAGGCACTGGAACAGCCTGCCCAGGGAGGTGGTTGAGTCACCATCCCTAGAGGTGTTTAAGAAACGTCTAGATGTGGCACTTCAGGGCATGCTCTAGTGGCAGAGATTGTAGGTTGTTTGGTTGGACTTGACGATCTCAAAGGTCCTTTCCAACCATGAAGATTCTGTGATTCTATGAACTGCTTAATAGTAAGAGGATTTCCTTCTTGTCCTCCTTCCAGAGCAGGAACTTTCTCAAACAAGAGCTCACAGGCATTTACAAAGATCTGGCACATCATATAAAGCTGCTGCTTACAAATGTATTAAATTGCAGTGAAAGCAGGAGTTGTGTGCCTTTTTCATTCTCATATTCACAATCCTAACCAATATGCCAAATAAATTTCCCCCATGCTCATGGCATGATGTTATATAGAAAGACGTACGGTATCATTTATAAAAGTTGTACTATTTCTGAAAGTTTTACTTCCCATATACATCAGTTGTTTTCCTGAGTGCTTTACACTAAAATACCTACTAATTAAAATTTAATCTTTTTGTTTGCAATACAAAGCATTAACTACATCCGTGCGTAGACCAGAGACAAAAACTACCATGTTTCAGTTGATTTTGGCTTTAAGCTATGAAGTCAAAACTACTGTCAAAAAGCAAACCATAAATCATATCTACAAATGGTACTGCAAGTGCCAAAAACCTACATTTTTAGGTAAACTTTTAGGTTACAGTGTAACTGCTATTGTAGGGAAAAGGCATCTACACAAAGTTTACCTGAAGCTGAACAAATAAAAGCAACCACCTGCTGTGGAGAGGCTGAAAACCTATCTGATAGCTTTGCTGAGTATTCATGCACAAGTAAGCTCATTTTTGTAGAAGACACAAGAAATTATTTTATTCTGTGATTCATCTGCTGTTATAGAGGAAAAGCTGTCATAGTAACAGCCATTTCCAATGCCCAACATAACATAGGTTGTGTACGTCTCTTAAATTCATGCTTATACGAACAAGATCCTGTCTTTTCATTAAAGGCATGCCATTGTGATTTCAATGCTGGCAGTGATGGACAGAACCCATCACGACCCGCTCCAGACTGTCCCAACAGTTCATTATTCTGTCAGGAACAATGTCCCACTTTTGTTTTTGTTTAATGTTAAGCTCAAGTTATTCAAGTTCATCAAACACCTATATCTGCTGGGTGGAAAGACCATCTACAATGACATCATTTTGCAATGTAGTTTCTTTTAAACCATGAAAACAACAATTGTTTAAGATCCTTCTCAACATTTCATTTAAATCATTTGCTAATCCCTCCACTGTTATCACAACATTATGCTGCACAACTTGCTAACGTTTACATTTTTCTTCAAATCTGGATGTCCAAACTTGATATGGCACTGCATCAAGGAGCCAAATCGTATGTTGACTCAAAATCACATAGTCCTTTTTGTCATAACTTTGCAAATCTGCTTATTTTCACACTCAATGTTTTCTTTATTTTTTTTAAATTAAAACCTCTTCTTCAGAGAACAGTCTATACGTTCTTTAATTTCCAAAGTAGCCTTACACTAGACCAGTGGTTCCCTATCAAGTGAGGCACTGGGAAGTTACAAACTGATGAGACTTCAGGCAGTAACGTGTCTAAGCCCAGGCTGGTTCCTGCAAGGCCAGGCAGGACAGTGCCATCCTCCCAGAACGGGTGTGATACAGAGCACAGTGCAAATGTTGTCCAAGTAGCTTTTGGCTTTGCTAAATGGGTCCAGCTGGGGAAGATGTTGGCAATCCCTGGAGGTACCCAGCTTCATGTGGCAGGAGGAGCCAGACAAAGCAAAGCTTGAGACATGGTTGAGTGAAGCGTAGCTGTCAAAGGACTGGAAATCATGGCACTACACTGTGCTGGAACGCATACGTTTTGTTTATAGTTGACGTATCACAAAATGCAAATTCGTTTATATGAATTACCTTCCACTTCACACTCCACAGGTACAAGGGCAGATAACTTTCCATTTATATTTTGAGATAGACATATTCCCTCCTTTGAGAATATATTTATCATGTGTTAAGTTAATTTCCATGTTCTAATTTCTTGAATAAAACATGGTGTAGCATGATATGTTATGGAAGTCAGTCACTTTACTAATTTTACCTTCATCAGCCAGCTGGTAATCTCACCACAGAAAACACGAGTACCTAGTTTTCAGCCTCCGGTTTCTGCACCTTTACAAAGATTGTAATTAGCCATTCTTACTCTTTTTCTTAATATTTTTCTTCATTGAGTCGTGTTTCAATATTTGCATCAAATCAACACCAGACCGATACACCAAAACTGAATGTGCCATTTCATTTTATTTTTTTTTTTGGTAAATATTGTCAGCTTTTTTCCAAATCCCCTAGAACACCCTCAGTGCCTCAAAAACTCTAGAAGAAAAACCATTATTTGTGGTTAAGAAAAATCCTCAGCTAGCTTTTAAAACTCTGCAGTTCAACACGACTGGCTAATTTTAAGATGTCTAGATTTCACAGCTGCTGTTCCATGTCCCCCTTCATTGCTAGAACAGAACTACCTTATGATGCAACTAAACCTAGTTCTCCCCTCTAAACACAAACCAAAAGCACTTACTGAGCACAGCTGCTTTTTCAATTACTAGTGATTTTTTTTATCATTGCACTAATAGGCCAATAACAGCTGCATATGTGTTCTCAACTGACTTGAAGACTGGCTGTTGGCCTTCTACCTCCTGGCCTGAGATTCTCTGCCTTCATGTCGTGTGTCTCCCTTCAGCCATCTGCTGCGGTTCCTACTTTTCATTTATGACAACCAGCATCTGTTTCCTGCTTTTAAAATTTTGGACATGCATATATACAAATGCACGCTTATCATGTGTATATGTGTGTGCATACACACCTGCCTTCGCTTTCCTTCAAAGCAGTTTTTAAATTATCATCTTCTCTCTTGATTGTGGCTTTCACCAATATCTACCAAAACATTCTCAAAGATCTTCTAATTCTCACTGACTCCTGCAACCCACACAATGACATTCCAAATCCAAAAGGAAAAGAAATGTAATATTGGACTAAGAGACAGGAAAACTAAGATGAACAGAAAAAATCCAAACACTATCTGTATTATCTTTTATGCCTTACAGTCCTTGATGCCTGTAGCTGTAAGCTTCATTACCCCCTCATGTCACTCACCCCTGAATCACTATCTTTTTCATAGAGACACAGTCTGCCTCAGACCTCTTTTTGCATGCAAAAATCCTAGACCACACTAAGATATTCAGCTGCTATCTGTGTTTTTCTATTGTTCATGGAAAGAGAAAGCTGTGTACACAGGAAGAGTATCAACTGACCTAACTGATAGTTACTGTGCAGGTTCAACACTGCCATTCTCTTGAAAAACTTCAGTGTGTTACCCAAAGGATTAAGTTTATAGTCTTGATATTATTTGCAAATTTTGCAGTGGAAACAAATCTCTAGTCATGATCAAAATCATGTGTACTGTATCCCTTAAAGGCAACAGAAAGCATATTTTTGTTTACAACTCAAATAAGAAAACAGTTGCTATTTTTTTCTTATGACATTGATTAGTCCAGTTGCTCATGACTGCCTGAGTAGGTTAGTGGGGGGTTGTTATCATTTTTAAATACAGATGTCTATCTCAAAATTCTCACTGAGCTAGTTAAGTCCTACTGAATCTAGCAAAAGAATCAACACCTTCCGCTTTTCCTCGCCTTTTCGCTAAATGTAAAGTGCTTCTCCGCATATTATCTGAACTGACCGAATACCACTTGAAAGCAAAGATTTCTGAAGGGCATGGTATAATGTAAAATTATTTCTCTCCATGATTGTAACCTTCTCCATTTGTCTGAAGCTATGCCTACTTTATATTACATCAAAAAGTCCTCGACAAACAGGCTCATATGAGCTACAAAGCTGAATAGCACTGGTATCAGGGTCTTGAACACTTCTGGTCCCCGCTATGCACAGCAAACTGTTATAATAAGTTGTTGTCTTCATTACCTTTACCTATGGTGGAAATAGAAAGCTCCAATGAGAGAACCCATAGCAAACTCTGCAGACCTGAAGGGTAGTTTATATCTATCTATCTATCTATCTATATGACTATATGGCAAGTATCAATGCTGTTTTAAAGCTTTCAGAGCATTTGTCCAGCATATTCATATTAGTTTGCCAAAATATGCCAAAAAATTCCTATGATTCACAGTGAATTATCTCGTATTGTAGAACGGACAATTGCTGTATTCCATACACTTTACAAGTCTCTAGTCCTGGAAAAATTAGCATCTTCATGAGGCCAAAAATTCACTGACAAATTAAAATTAATTCTGCTATAAATACATTTTTGTTCCATTTATGCACACAGCTCTTTTTATAGCTGTTAAACCTCCTCTCTTTCCCTTTTTTAAACACTATTGAAACTGTCAGAAACTACATTTTACATTTTAGCAATCATTGCACACACATCATGATTCCTAGAATTTAAAATGGAACTGTTGATGGTTCAGATACTGTTAGACTGTCATTAGTTCTGCAAAGTATGTAATTTGTCATTTTGGAAGAAATGACAGCACCTTTACTTGTACAACATACTTTTAAACTTCCTTTCTCTAATTTCAAAACGCCAGTATTATACTCCGCTTCAAGAGAGATATTTTTAAGGCTTGCAGGTTGTCTTGTCACAGAGCAATTTGTCAGGCAGTATTTTGTCTTCATTAAGGTTTATTCACATAAAGTGATTGGCCTGTCCATGATATTCCCCAAAGACAATACATTCTGTCTTACCTGATGGTAATGAGGCCCGTGTCAAATTTTCACTTTCCTCATCAGTGCTGCCATCATAGTCATTTTCTCTCCCTGTAGCCATCTGAGTGGAAGCTATACTATCCCTAGGAGGAAAAAAAAAAAAAAAAAAAAAAGGAAAAAAATCACATATCTTTGCAACATAGAGTCCCCATGCTGAATAGCTTAGCATATTCATATACAAGGACAGTCAATAAAAGGTAACTTAAGATATAAAAAAGCAGCATAAAAATAATAAACAAATTAAGGGGTCTTGTAACATTAGAATGATTCTTCTTCTCTGGATATTTTGAAATAAAAAAATACATGGAAACATTTAGATTTCCTAAAGGACAAAAGGAATCAAATAATTTAGGGAGAATGCATAAGAAAGTACCACCTATGGAAATGCCAGAGACATACTCTGATACTCTGATTGGAAAATCAACTGCAATCTAACAGAAAAAAGGACAGATTCATCAAATATTTAGGTTTTGGCTACAGCATCCAAAGCAATATGCTGCTATTTGCAGTGACGCCACAAAGAATCCTCTGCTTTCATGACTAACAGAATTGTTTTGGGTAACCAAGCACTCAGCCCAGAACAACCGTCACTCACTGTTAGAGCCAAAGAAATAGAAACTAAACTAAACTAAAATATGCATCAGGTATGATACCAAGTAACTCAGGAAAATTAGGAAATACCTTGTACATTTGGCATCTGCTGCAGATTCTTTAGCTTCGTTCAACAACTTCTGTAAGTTTCTTATCTTTGCCTTCTTTTCATTCAGCACCAAAATGAACCGGTTATAAAGATCTGCCTCGAGTTCTTCCTTAGCTTCCACGCATTTTTCCAGCCTACAACGTAAAATTAACTGTTACACTATTTCTCTTTAAGATTCCGTGTTTCCTGGAAGAAAATTCTGTAGTGAGGCCAGCCTTCCTATGACAGGAATCTCCATACCAAACCGGGCATGACTGGAGTCCAGCATCCTGTGTCTGAAACAGGC
This sequence comes from Rissa tridactyla, assembly GCF_028500815.1. Classification (NCBI taxonomy): domain Eukaryota; kingdom Metazoa; phylum Chordata; class Aves; order Charadriiformes; family Laridae; genus Rissa; species Rissa tridactyla. The sequence goes on from NC_071497.1 coordinate 8,219,256, forward strand.
CAAAGGAAGCTTTTTTTTCCACAGAAAAGTGCACTGAACTTTGCTACAAAAAGGGGAAAGTTTCCAAGGGGGAAGCCTTCTCTTCATGCTTTTTCTGATAGGTTCTTATACACATGCAGCTGAAACAGCTGAAATTTAAACAGGCAAGCGTTCTTTAGTTTCAATAGTGAATTAACCGTAATGGGCATACTTTAGCAGCACACGTATAATGAGATTACAAATAGATATGATTAAATTTGACAGGTCCCAAAACAGGACCACACACTCTGATTTGAAATACATTTGAACATGAAAAAAAAAAAAAAAGAAACAAGAAATAGCCAACTCAACTCCAAGATGGGCTGAGATGACCACCAAATACTTTGGGCAACCACAACAGCTCCAGAACTCTTTTCTTGCCAGGATTCCCAAGCAGACGTGGGGGATACAGACGTTTACCTGACCATTTTCCATCAAAAGCCTTACATGCCTTGTTCTGGTGAGCTGGCAAGGTACGGAAACCAGTTCCTGGCAAAGCTCAACAGCACACTGCAGCAACCCCTGATGGCAACCATAATCCCGTACAGGCATTCAGACAAACACAATGCTAATAACTTCATCACTGTGGACTCCATTTCAAACTACACACATACAGTACATTAGGCAGATACTTTATGTTATTTTTTTTGCCCTGAACCAATCACAATTACTTGGCAGAGGAGTAAAAACTACTACAATATATATAAAATGGTCTAAAAGCTCTTAATATCTTCAGAATAAAATATTCTTCAAGTTTTTAAAGGTTTAATGTCCACCTGTGGGTCGGTGAATGTCAATAAAATGAAGCACAATGGAAATATGAAATTACGAATATAGACGTACACTGTCTCACAATCAAAGCAAAACCAGGATATAAGCAAACATGAGCACAATAAATGAACTGAATTATAGCAAATGTGATCCTGTATTTACTTCTTGTATTTCATAACTTTTTACTCCTTGGGTTGAACCACAAACATTTTAATAGCTGTGTTCATAACAAGCAAATAAACATCTTGATAATCTTATTTATCATGGTAACCACAGTATTATAGCAAATAGTCATAACTTATAAAGAACATTCTTTTCACCAACCTGTGCAAGGTTGGTAAAAAAAGCTTAGAAGGCTTCCTTTGTTATTAAATCCAAACACATAACAGATTTTAAAAATATTAATTTATAAAGCAAGAAATTTCAACAGACTTCCTACATAAATACTCATTATTTTGTTCGTAGATCAAAACCATATATGATATAAGAAGAACGACAATAGAAAATAATCTCATGAAGTATTAAGTCTACTGTGCAATGCTTTAGGGATATGCTTGATAGTTGATAAATAATTCATCTAATTTAAATGCAAATAGCAGAACATCATTACCATATAGATCGGTTCAATAATTCCTAAATGAAAGATCATATGTACTAATCAACTACCAGGAGACTTTCCACCTACAAAAGGAAAGTTAACTGTTTAGTAGGGAACAAAAGGACAATTCACAGAGAATCATAAATCCTAACACAGGGTCCAGAAGTGCCTTGACCAGCTCAGGTAAGGATAGGAATTGCCTTCCATTTATCAAATAGAATTCAGCCATTAAAAAAAGAAAAAAAAAAAAAATCAAAAAAATATAAATACAGCTGTTGGGTAAATTACGTGATATATTTGAAACTAATTATGCCTATATACGTAAAAAAGGAAAACAAGGATTTTGTGTAAAATATGGTAATCTTGGCTGTATCAAGTCCTACAAAAATGTCCCTTCTCCCACACAAAACAATATTAACTAAAGAAAGTGTTTACTACTGTCCCTTTATTTTGCCAATGGACTGGTTTGTGTCAGAGCAGCTGAGGCTGGTTTAAATAGCTACATTGAGACATTTTGCTGAGTTGGCCAAAAGAGTGTCATGTAAGATAACTTCAGTGAGGCCCTTGAATCCTGCAAAGACATCCACTGATGAAAATCCCCATAACTGTAAACTCTCAATGAAGTAAACCTGAAGCTGCCTGGACGTTAAGAAGCACAGTAAAGAGCCTATTGCAAGACTGGCCAGTTTCTTCAGCCTCTGGAGCATAATATTAGCATCTTGAAATATACATACGGACTATATGCACAGATTACACTATTAACTCTTCCCTGTAGGCAAAATCAATTAGTAGTATGCCATCAGTTCATCTTATATGATTGTTTTCATTTACGTGGACATCTTTTTTGATTTTTTCCTGTTGTTTAAAGTAATCCATACATAAATACATTCTCCAGACATAGATATGACATTAATTTGGCATAACATTCAATCAGTGTGAAATAGTATTACATTAATGCTACATTTGCAAGTTATGAGTTATATGCCACAGGATGACACTTTAAAAATGGAATAGTAAAAAGCTACAGTCCTCTGCTGCTTGGGAACAGGGATGCATTAATTATGCAGAATGTACATGTGTGTGTGTGTGCATGTGTGTGTGTGTGTGGTGGCGGCTCTGGCTGTAACTCTGCAGAGCCTTTAGGATTCACTCAGGCATGCATTACCTGAATTACGTGACCACTGAGCAAAGCTGGCTGGGTTTCATTCCAATACCTCATCGGTTACAAATACAAACCTTAATTGCAATTCGTCACATGCTGGTGCCTGTATGTGATTTGTCTCACTAAAACACCATCTCCCCAGGCCAAATAAAGAAGCTGCTCATCTCAAAGACAACTTCCTAGCACAATGAAAATAAAAGGGAGCTAATGGCTAGAGTGGTGCAAGTCTTATTTGAAGGTGCTTTCCAATGTCTGTATTCTGATCTCTCTGTTACGCAAGTGCGATGCTTTTAATGTGCCACAAACGCCCAAGTTGATAGCCATCAAAAAGCTCGTGCAGCCTACTGAAAGCAGCTAGTGTTAGGAACGGTTACGATTAGTAATTTGAGAAAATAAGGTAACTGTCCAGTTCTTGAGTGCTGCCTAAACGTAGAGCAATCACACATGCCACACAGAGGTTAACGTGAACTATGTAATTTAACGGCATTTATACATTTTCCACACCCCAATACTAGAAAGAAAAAATTCAACACTTCTGCTATTTATCCTTGTTCTCAGTGCTCTAAAATAATTACTGGCCTTACAGCACCTGCTGTATTACATTTCAGATTCACCCTTCCCCCAACATTGGCGATGGTATCGAATCTTGATGAGCTAATGCTGAAGAGTCGGTTTCAAGCACCAAAGAACCTAGCCTGCATTTTTATAAGCTGTTTGTGGTTTGAATGTACTGTCACTATAGTTGACCACAACATAAATTAGGAGCTATTTTGATTTTGGCTTGTCTACACTGATTTTTTTTAATACAGACCACGCCCAAATCAGAAATTTAACTTGTGTTTTATTGGCCAACGAATTATTTTGCTACAGATTATTATTACTTTACACTTATTTATGCAATTATCTATATGAAATAAAAACAATAGCTGTTCTGCTCTGCTATTTTAAGTCATCCATCCCTGAGATGTGCGTGCACGCACACACTCCCCCACCAAGCACCCACTTGCAGCATTTTCAGAATAATTCTTCTGAAAATTTCCATAGCCTCTCCACTTGGATCTTGACAGATAGTGTCTTAGTAATTTTTATTTTATGCTTTTAGATCAAGTGCTGAAATGTTTAGCTAGCCAATAACTCTCATACTAGTATCACATACACATGGGTCATTTCCCAAAAGCAGGGAAACGTTCACTACGCTTAAGTCATCACAATAAGCAAGACGAAGAAAATCAAGGGAGTTACAGCTTCAACCAGAAACACTCTCAAGACTTCAGATGCCGCAGAGCTTAGATTGGAGTACATGAGTAGTTTAACAATTTGATGATGCAGGGGATTTCTCTTCAAAGGCATTTTTGGCCTATTCCTGCCCTTCGCCTTTACCTGAGCCTGAGCTCAGAGGGAAGCAGCAGGAGCCATTCCTGTACGTGGCACAGGGCTGCCATGCGAGCTGCTTACGGCCACGCGGACTACCGCATGTAATTGCTTACTAGGAAGATTTAGCCTCCTGAAGGAACCTTGCTTGCCTTTTTAGAGATTAGATGGAGAGCAGAACAAGTTTACACCTCAAGAGACCCTGCAGAGCTACGGGGCAAAGCTGCTGAGCCGAGCTCACAAAACCTTCATGATGGTCAAGAAAATGAGAGTAGGGAAATGGAAAAGGGATTGATTGCATTATTGCATCCAGTTCCCCATGCTTAACCTGACCAAAAACCAGCTCTTAGAAGTCTGCATGCTATCTTTTAATTCTAATGAGGTCCTGAAGAGAGATTTTAAGCAAGGGGAACTGAAACTCTGGAGGTGATGTGCCTTAGCTCCAGGCGAAGAGATTCTCTGCACCACGTGCTTTATATTTGATGTTTTACCACTCAGCGCTGTGATACAGAGTCTGAAGCCCGAAATCGTGTCTACTGAACAAAGACAGGTAAAGCTTTTGTTCAGCTCCATGAAACTCACACCACTAAGTCCAGCATTTGGAGCCAAAAGAGCAATGAGAGACAGCAGGGTAGACTAGGCTGTGGCAAAAAAAAAAATTAACAACAAAACCAAAAAAAAAAACCCCAAACTCAAGAAAGCAAAAAACCCCAAAATTATTTTTATTCTCCATCTAGCAGACATGGCAAAAGTTTGGTGAACATACAACTTTCAGTGTTTATTTTGAAAAATCATGTTTCAAAAAAATCAGCTATTCAGAATATAAAGATACCGAAGAAAACCACCAGCTTTTGAAGCTTGAATACACGGGTTCCGAGAGCAAAGGCTGTCAAGCAACCATGATTTTATTTTTTTTTTTCTTTGGGGTTACTCTTTAAAAAGTGCCACACCACCATGGAAATTGATACAAGCACTAATGCCTATTACACATTAGCGTGTAATGCAGTACAGCATACTGGTTATACAATACGCTATTGTTCAATAAACTGTTAAGCAGTAAAACACCACTTAGGAAGCCCATATGCTTGTCAGGGAGATTGTCAGGAGAAACTGTTAGTCATTTTAACGAGAGGGAAACAAAAATAACTCCTCCCAAAAGTTAGCTCTCTTTTTCAAGGTAAATTAACACCAATTAGCTACATTCTTTCATCAGTCTTCCTAAATGTGTTTTTTTAGATAAAGCTATAGAAAGAAGATAAATCTCTGACTTGTATGTGCTAAGCCTTTAATGCTAACTGAAATAAGCAAAGATTACTTCACTACAGAATGCAGTGGCAGATAATTCAGATTGTCAATGCAATGGCAATTAAAAAAAAAACCTCAAAAAATAATGGGGCATTTTCCTGTAACACCACACCCATTTTCCAATTCTGTCTCCTTTGGCAAAGCAAACAGATTAAAGCAACGACAACTAATTTCCCACCCAAAAATGTAAATAATTTAAACTGCTAGTCATCAGAACTACAGAAAATAGAGGAAAGAAGGCTTCCTGAAGAAAGTGGAGAGAACTCTACAGAAAGGAGGTGCTTTTTTGCACTTCATAAAGGTAAAACCAGCTTTGATTGCAAAGTTTGTAATACCAGTTGCATTTCTGACATAGGAAGAAGATCCACAACTACGTACAACTACGGGGGCTGTAAGTAACTGGGCTCAAAACACTTGTCACCAGAAGAAACGTTTGCGTTCTCCTTTCTGTATATGACTTCAAACGTGGTCATCAGTAAAGCCTGCACCGACATGATAAGTATTTGTGAGTTTCTCAAGTATGACCTGCGAATGTACTTTTAAGCTTACCGCTTCTCCACATCGCTCCAGTCGCTGAAAAGCCTTTCGTTTTCTTTTTGCAGATGCTCATTTTTTGCCTGCAGTCTTCCCAGGCAGTCCAGGCAGTAACCAATCAGCTCCTTAATCACCTCTGCCGGACTTGAAACTTTCTGTAGCTTCAGAGATCCAAGTCTAAACTAGGACACAAGGAAAAATTGAGTTACTCCACCAGTACCAGAAAGATCACAAAACCTCACTCAAACTTCCATACATACTTAAAAAGCATAAGAAATACTTTACAGTCCTCCAGTTCAAAGCAAAATAACAAATCCATCATGAGTAGAATTGTGGCATATGTGGAATAATCTACATGCCCATTATTTATGCAGCTAATCCATCTTAATGGTCACCTCTCATTAATAGGCACAGGACATCAGCACTGACATACTTTCTAATGGCAGGAAAAGAGATGCCACATGGCAACTGTTAACATGACATAGCAACACCCTGCTCTTGTACAGATCGGAGGAGGTCAGTGGCGTAAAGATGCAACCACAGGTTTTACGTAAAAGGCATTTTTGATATAACGCAGAACCACACGAACTGAAAACCTAACGGTATTGCCCACACGTTCTTGTCATCTGCCCAGTGTGAAGTAACTTGCTGCCCATTCTGGTACCCACAGCAGCAATACAATTACATAAACATTACTGATAAAACAAATGAACGTTAGTTACCTTTGATACAAAGTAGCACTACAAACGCCTCCCTATAATGCTTGCATGCACCTGATGGGTGAAAAGCAGTACGCAAGTTTTCCCCTTCAATGCTCAGACAGCAAGGTCTTAACAATAAAAGGAGTCCTTCAATTAAACAGGCAGCCTCAATACTTCAATGAGATTAAAGGATAGGTTCTATGATGAATAGTTGTATTCCTTCATCAATGGGCATGTTATACAGGATACACAAGAGGTCTGAACAGATTTGTTCTGCCTGGTCTGGCAAAAACAGCAGAAAACTGTTGTTTCTGTTACATTAATGGAGGAATAGTTCAGCCACATGCACAAAAACGGTATCAGCTAAACTATAAACACGCAAAGCTGAATGAAGGTATACAAAATGTTCAATGTGACAGTTTGAGGTAATTGCAGAAGAAAGATATTAAGGTCACTTGAACAGGGTGACTTGCATTATCTTAAGAGAAGCAAACCAGAATTGAAGGACCTGACTTCGGTACTCTGGAGTGGGTAGGTGATGGGGAACCTGAACTACCTGAAGGTACACCTCCACAGCTGACAGAGCCTAGAGAAGCCATAGAGAGCTTTTCCAACACCTCTCCACATCTAGCAGCACCACCATTTGCCCAGCACCACCATCTGCCCAGCAGATCCAGAGAATAGCAGAGTGGGTTGGATGACACATCCGGACTTTGGCCATCTTAGACTACAGCAGAAGCAGATCTTTCAGGAAAGAGGCATCAAAATGGGCTTTGACTGGAAATGCCTGCAGAAACATTGAGTTGATGATGGCTATGTGGAAGAAGGGGTCCCCTCTCACATTATTAAAAGGATTCACGTAACTGTTGTGGCATTCCCCTACGAATAGAACTATTACTCATCTTTTTTACTTCAATACACAACAATAACATCTTGAAAAAAAAAATACAAGTGGTACATGCTAGGGAAGAGTTACATCTGTGGCACTTCACCTATTAAAATCAGAAATGCCATTTCATTCATTTTTCTCCTCAGTTTAGTTCATTTTCCTTGAGAGGGCATGGCAAATAGTGAAATAAAAGTAATCCATGAAACTGATGTGTAGCATTTGTTAACAGATTTTTAAAGTGAAGTTTACTATTGCTATACATAAGGTTTTGCTAAAAAAGGCCTTGTAAAAATGCTCATAAAGATTTTAAAGGCATTGTTTGAAACAAATAACAGTCCTTCAACATAGATAAGGTATTTTATCTGTGGAAGTCTCTACAACAACACATGATACCATCAAGAGCTTCTTCAACAAGGTTAATTTATCAGAAAATGCTGTAAACCCAAAGGTTTAATTTCAAAATCACCACTGATCTTTCTTCCCAATTCACATGTACTCTCTCTAACATGTTGTTCTCCTTTACACACATCTGATGGCTATAGATGAAAAGATGCACTTAATTTATTTTTGGAAATTAGATTACATTATCAGTAACCCACAGAGTGACGTGTATTCCCTGGATATCACACTTGCGGTTTGACAGCATTAACAAAGATGGACATTTGCGTAAAGGAAACTGTTTTTCATCACTTGCAAGCCACCACCATACTATACGGATAAAGAATTCATGCCACACTTTAATACTAGTGCAGAGATACAGATGCACAGTAGCACAGATAAACAGCCGTGCAATCTTCTATTTGTACTGTGGAGAAAATAGCAAGAAGAGTACACCTTTTTGTCTTACGCTTTTAATGTAATCAGCTGAGATAAGGCAAATATGCTTCATAAGGACACATGCACACTGACCAAATTACTGTTTACTCATCACAAAAGCATAAAATATGAATACTACAAAAACAGTTTAAAGTGAATAGCAATAGATTTCAGCTGAAAGCCTGGTTCCACTCGCAATTAAAATCATGCCAAACACACAGCAGACATTTCAAAAGCAACTGTAATTATAAACAAACATCAGTTTCAACATCAAAGTTCAGCCTCTTAAGAATATTATACAAAACTATATCGCTAGTGTAACATGGAGCTTTGAAACTGCAAAAAACATCCTCAGTTTTGTGTAACACTCATGAAAGTATTTCAGAAAATCTGTAAGAAAAAACCCAACGTCCTTCTTTCTATAAAAGCTGATATACGAGAAGAAATCAAACCAGGTTTTGGGGCACGCTGCCTTTTTTGATGAATTCTCAAAACAGAGAGTGGGAGAGGTGACGCTGTGAAGAGCAGGACGAGACACATGTGCCAGCCTGAGGAGCCGCCACCAACGCATGAGCCAACCCAGACTTCCCACACCGCTACGGGCGCACAAGGAATTTCGGTGCCCACCTTTTTAGGTGCTCATTTCAAAATTAACACCAGTGACAGTCTTTAATTTAGTCTTTAATCAAGTCTTTATACCAAGCAATTGACTATACACACTTTCTTACATGAAACTTCACTGTACTGCTTTCCGCGTCTTACATACTGTAATGGCAGGGGGGTTGGAATTAGATGATCTTTAAGGTCCCCTCTAACCCAAACCATTCTATGACCCAGTGACTCTATTTCTAGCAGGCCCATAAAAGGTAAGCAAAGCAACCCATCACCAGAAGGCTTAAATTTATTAGGCAGGTGCTCACATATCAACTGGAAAAAAAAAAAAAAATTAATCGTAAGGCATCTGCAAAACAAGTATTTTTCTGTATTCCCCCCAAATCATCTAATCTTAACTTGGTATAGTTGTAGGAGTGTATTACCCAGGTTACATTGGTGATATCTCTGGCACCTCAGCGCAGAAAAACACGGGGTGTTTGGACCCAGCCCTAATTAAGCCAAAAGTAACGTGATCGTAGATAGGCGGTTTTGCTTTGCCCCCTTCGCGCAGAACGTTACAGGAAGCGTACCAAAACACTTCTTAGGCTGTTTCTTCATCATGACATTGTTGCAACAAGCTATTACACTGCCTATTTAACAAACAGAAATGTTAGCACTAACAATAGCAACATTGTTATCTGAGCAAATTACAACTGATTGGCATTCCCTCTGTAAAGAGCCCAGTCCTGAGAGACTGATAAGCCGTAAAGGCAGCCAGATCCAATTCGTTTCCAAAGCATCAAGGCAAAGCACGAGCCATTCCTAACACCACGTAGTAAAGAAAACTAAGTCTCAGGGCGGTTTTGCTCTGGAGTCCTGCTAGCATCCCAGATTGGAAAGCAAACTGGTAAAAGAGCAGATGCACAAAATAACATAATTTTAAACCCAAGGATTCTGAATTCGAGACAGATTTGTAATTTGCTGCACTGTAGAATTCTATTCAAATTGAATTTTTGGGGAAAAAAAAAAATCACAAAAAAGAAGGTATTACTTTTTCCACATACATATTGTTTTTGTTTTTTTTTTTTTTTTTGCATGCAACTAAAACAATAGATAGTTCAGTTATTTGTCCTACTGTCACCAAAAATGCAGTAGTGAAATTGGAAACAATTCTAGGAAGATTCACTAGAAGTGGTTAAAGATCAGGATAACATAACAAACAGTTAACTGGGTGGGAATATCAACAGAGATAGATCTTGCTTACTGCATGGGTAAAAGCTCAACATTAACACTTCACCAAGCTAATTTTATGTGTAACGCAACTATGATGTGGACCACGTTTCCAAGGTGAGCCTCCTTTTGTCATTTACTGCACACTGATGCTCTCTAGATCAATTTCTGCGGCTGTGCTGTGCCGCTCTAGCTTCGTATCATCTGCAGATGTAATTAACGTGCTTTCTACTTCCTCTTTCAGATCATTCAAGAAAACATTATGTAAAACAGCAAAGCACCGAACACTTCATTTATACGGAAAATAAGCAGATCTGCTAGAGGTCCCAGTGGACAACAGACTGACTATGAATGATGTACTCCTCCCCTTCAATATCTGTTTTACTGTTTCTTGGTTTTTGTTTGGTTTTTTTTTTATTGTTGTTTTCTAAATACACATGAAGATGAATATAGAATCATTTAGAAAGCTGTGTTCCCTTAATCTGAAATCACACTCAGCACTTATCCATTAGACCAGTATTTTAAGTTTAGAAATAAAAACAAGAATGAGAAGCTTATGACAGAACTGTCATTTTCCCATCACCTCTCACCCTGCCCACTGTTTGTCTTCTACAGATGAAGAAAGAAGCGATCTCAACCATAAGACAGAAAATATTTTGGAAGTAAACCGAAAAGCTTCTCAAGTAATTTTTCTTCTCATTACTGATGTTTACAGGAAGATGCTTCACTTAAGAGAAAAAAAGGTCATCAAAATGTGAGCCAACAGATTTTTTCATGGAAAATTCTAAAACTACATGCAAATTACTTTGTTCTGTAGAGATGGTGGATTTTCTTTTTGCATTTATATATATGTGATATGTTCTTTGCATTACTACACTTCACTAGAATTGAGTTATCATATCTAAGGGAATAAGTATCAGAGGTCATGCACTGAAAGGAGAAGCCGTTTACAGCAGCAATGCCTGCACGCTCTCTCTTCTGAGGCAGAATCTGAAGCTAGATACTAACAGTGAGCTAATTTCTAATAACAACAATTCTTCATTACAACATACTAGTGCATAAGAAAAAAAGCCCCACTCACGCTGGAAACTCTCATTGCATCTGCATTGCTGGCCATGATGTCTCTCTGTACTACCTAAGTATGCCAACAATCCTTCCTAACAGTAGTTGTTAGCCAAAATATATTTAAGGAATTCTGTAATTCCACAAGCTAGGAAAAAAAATATTTATTTAGACAGCCAGATTTTGGTCTTTCTTGTCCCGACAGGCAATATAGTGGTGCTTTCTCTCTTCTATTTATTATGGGTTAGGATTTGAGCATATAAAATATTTTACTTTTTCCTTCTGTATTTTGAAAATGATTTTACAAATAATTTTTACAGAGAGTACACTCATAGACACTTAGCTCTGATTTTTAAATGAAAATATTCCTAGTGTGTGAACTGATTGATTGCTTTTTAGTTGCACAAGTCAACCTAGAGCCTGTGACAGAATGACCGGGAGGCTGAGGGGAGACCTTCTCGCTCTCCACAGCTACCTGAAAGGAGGCTGTAGCGAGGTGGGGGTTGGCCTCTTCTCCCAAGTAACAGGCGATAGGACAAGGGGAAGCAGCCTCAAGTTGCACCAGGGGAGGTTTAGACTGGATATTCGTAAAACTTTTTTCACTGAAAGGGTTGTTAAGCGTTGGAACAGACTGCCCAGGGCAGTGGTGGAGTCACCATCCCTGGAGGTATTTAAAAGATGGGTAGACGTGGTGCTGAGGGACATGGGTTAGTGATGGGTTTTGTCAGAATTAGGTTGATGGTTGGACTAGACGATCTGAAAGGTCCCTTCCAACCTAGGCGATTCTATGATCTCTAACTCACCCATTTTCCACTTTTCCTACGCCTTCGGAGTAAGACTCAGAGATCCTTGCATTCTCCTTCTAATCACAGGATTTCAAACTGTGTTAACAATCAGATGGATTAGCATAATTACTAACTTCTACATCCTTGCAGACAGATGCTGCCTCCTGCAAGGTATTGTCTAAGCAAATGTCCTTTCACCAGGGAAATACGAATGAAGAATTTGAGGGGGGGAAAAAAATTCCACAGCAGCCCACCAGCATGGAGCAGCTGTGTCTTTATCAAGACCTGCAGTCTGTAGTAGCAGACACGACCCCTGCGTTGAAGCAGGAAAGCCCTGCAGATCCATACAACAACTGATCCTTTTGTCATTGCCCTATCCTGAGCATCTCTCAACGCCTTTCCTATGCTAGAAAGGAGCAACGCTGGGAGGGATATTCCTATGTTAAAGCTCAGTCTTAATAGAGCTTGGTCTTTCCATGCTACCTATTAGTGCCAGCTCAACTGGGTCTTTGGGAACTAGGGAGGATGGAGGAGCAACCAGGGTGGTTTTTATTAATAAAAATCCCACAGTCTGAAGCCATATGTTTTCAATATTTAAAAAGCCATCTTAATAAATCTCGAGAACCAAACCAAAACAAATGCTTTATTCACTTATTTTTCAACACTTGCACAGATTTATACCTAGGAAATTTTGCTAGGACAAGATATTAAAAGCTATCAGCTAAACTATCCTGAAGTCACCTACTGATGGCCCTGCCTATGACTTTACCACAGAGTTAGCGATTAGCCATAACACACAGGACAACACCAAATGTTACATTAATTCAAAAGTTAGATGTCCCTTACATGCTTGCATTACAATAGGCAGTGTAGGATACAGTAACTTTATTTTTTCAGCTGAGAGCTGGAACTCTTGCAAGACAGACAGGCTGTGATTTCCAGAATCAGCCTTGCTACTACCAGTTTATTATCAGCTACCTCTTCTACTCCACGTACACACAACCTCTGAACTAAGACAGAATCAATACTTTGATAAAAAAATAAGTTTTCACTATGAAAATGCCTATGAATTTAAAAGGGGAAAATGTTAATGAAAATTCGCGTACAGGGTTAAAGAATATGACCTACAAATGAATGATGCTGACACTTGGTTGCCTATACAAAGAAAGCATTGTTGCAAGCTTGAATCTGGAAAGCATTATACCATTTTTATTTCTTAAGTCAATCAGTGAGTGGTCTTGATTTTTTAAAGCTGTGCCACTATTATCTCCAGGGAAATCATTCAACAGTAACCATGACATCTCTGGGTGTGGTAATAAAACGAATACACTAGACTTGCACAATACAGTGATGACAATGTGAAAGCAGAAGTTGCTTTTGTAACAGCAAACTCTAGGAAGCTAGAAAAATTACCGAGTTCCATGGAAGCCAAGAAATCTTGCCGGTTACATCAGTCAGTATAAAAATATGATCTCCAGTTATAAAAATCAACTTTAAGATAAAAATCCTGCCTTTCTCCATGCTTGCCTTTCCCTCCTGAAATGTTATTTATGAGAAAAGTATTACCTCATCTTCAAAAAAAAAAAAAAGTATCTTCCTTCTTGACGAAGCCATTACATCTATTCTAGAGCAAAACAGCTGACATAAGCGATTGCTATTTTTCTCAGGTTTTTACTACATGCCGCAGAAACCTTCCACATAAATTGCCATCATATTAGCTCCACACCAACTGATGAAATTCCATCTGGTTTCGCTATTTTGTATGGCAGGGGTTCTCAAGTATTTTGGAGAGTGCTTCGCTGTTTTTGACACCCTCAAACCCACACATTCATGGCACTGCGGCCCCCTTACAATTGCAGTGCATGGAGGCTACATCTGTACAGTAAACTAAACAGAAATTGTGAACATCGCCGGCACTAGAATACACTAGTATTACACACGTCTAAACGCTAGAATGGCCACAGTGTGTCCTTGGCCCATGCCAGTGATCAGCTCACCGAACACTCTGCAGGCACACCGCAGGAGCTGGAGCATCCCAGGGACCACTCCCAGGAGGCAGCTTGCATGCAGGTACCCTCTTCTGGAGGCCGAGAGAGTTTAACAGCACAGACATAGGCTGTTCCCCACCAGCTGGCCTCTGTGCCTGGGAACATTCCCAGGAAATTTTAATTTACTAGTGCAGAGGCAATCACAGTAGTCCCTGGAATACTGCTCCAGCAGCAGAAGCCACTGTATTTTACTGGATTAAGGACCAAGACACACTGCAGAAGGAGGTCTCAGGTTTTCCTTTTGATGGAATATATGGGTCCTGGGGAAAGAGGTAGATATAAGACTGAAGAAGGTTCTGCCACTTACAAGTTATTCCACCTATCCCTCATCAAGCTGTACACTGCAGCATGGGCCAGACTGGAAGCAGATTCCTACCCTGAAAGCTGAAAGCCAACAGCTCCGCTTTCTCTTTCATGTGCACAGAAATATGCTCTGAGAGGAGTGGCTTCACGACTTTCCCAGAAATCAAAGTGAGCCTGACCAACCTATAGTTTCTTTGAGTGCCAATCCAGCATTTTTTTTGAAGACTGGTGGAAGGTTTGCCATTTCACAGTGGTTTAGGACATCCCCCAATCTCTGGGAGCTTTCAAATATGACAGGGAGCAGTTTCATAAAGGCCAGTTCTCCGAGCACACTTGGATGCAGCGCACCTGGTCCAACGGACTTGGATGGGTTGTTGTGGTGGAGAAAACCATAACATGAAAATCCAGCTCTGCTCAGCAGCCTAAATTTCTCATTCTTACTTGGATATACCTGAAATTCATTAAGGTCTTTGGAAGCACTGCATTTTGACTCTTCATATTTGAGATCATTCCAGCAAGAAGCTCTCAATATAAAATCCCATTGCTTTCTTCATAGGAAAGAGGAGGAGAACTTATTTGAAGACTTTCATATTGCACCACCATTTTCCTGAGACCTCACTAAGGCCAACTCTTTGCAATCAGAGGAAACAGTGTCACATAAACCCTCTCATAAAGGAACAAAAGTTTTAAAACGAGATTCTTAATCTCACTAGTCTAGCTGAAAAGATGTTTGGGACATTTTTTTCTAATTTGCCTCCTAAACACACACGTGCCCAACTTGTACCATTTGCTCTTGGAGAGACACTGTTCCTTAGCTTATGGCATTCTTCTCCCTCACTCGTGTTCAGACTTGGTTATTTATAGATAATGATTTTCCTCTATCTGTATTTATTTTGTTGAACTAAAGCTCAATGTTGTAGCTTTGGCTACATATATGTTAGGTTCTCTATTCCTCATATCATACAAGCTTCTTCCCAATTTCAGTTTGCATTTCTTGACTGTGGACCAGAACTATACACACAATTCTGAGTATGTGCCACTAAGTAGACCATGCAAATACACAGAAAAAAGACACAGAACTTACATGACATTTGCAGATCATCAATATTCACTCTATTTGCACGTTTCATTTCTTTCTTTCACTTTGCCCCATTTATCCTCTAAGAATCACCAGGATATGGGGATAATCTGTATTTCAGGAGGCCAAGTTCTTCAGACAGTTTTGGAATAAAAAATAGTAAATGAAAATAGTAAGCGTATCAGATGTGGCTTTTAAAAAAGTTGTGTGGGTGTCAGGAAGACACCTACTGAGCAAGAAATTAATGGATTTCTTTCATGAATGGCATTATACCTAGACGTCTTTCTTTAAAGCTTTTGGAAAACTTTCTTGTTTAATCTTTGCCCCCCTCAGAAACATCACATTTCACATATCTATACAATCAGTGACTTCTGGGAAGCTTAATCCCACCCATGCTGAAATGGTCTTTAGCTACTGAATTTTGACAGCTGTGACATGGTCTGGTCAAGATCTATTCAGGCTATGACTCACTACCCTGAAGTGCTCTGTAATCATTTTCCCAAACTTACTTTAAAAACTGCTGCTCATGAGAGTACTTCCTCCTCCAACCTTAAACCCATATCTATCAACAAGAATCAAATCATATCTTTGTAAAAAGAGAGATAAGTTTCAAAAGAGGCATGAACTGAATAAAGTTACAGAGCATTTGCACTAAAGCAGTGTTTGTCTCTTAAGGTGCTTAACTACAGAAGGCTGCTACTAATTTTCCCCTCAATTTTCTTGACCACTATGCCACTGAATCCTTTAAAATTAGAAATACACTGAATACTAAAATGCATTATAGTGGTAATGCTCAGCACCTGTAACATTAGGTATTTCTTCCAATTCTTTCCCAATGGTAATCAGATACAATGTTCCACATCACTAAAAAAAAAATCTGAACAATTAGAGTAAAAAGGCCAAAGGGAAAGCTCCAGAAAGATCAGGTGCGCTAGTTACTTATTAGAATAATAAATATGGAATGGGCAAGTATACATTATAGTTCCACAAATCCTGATAACAGAGTCATGACTACGTAAAGAACAAACAATTCAAGCAGTTTATTGAATTGGGGGTGAAACTACTACTTCACCATGCAAAACCTGGCAGGTTTGCATTTTATACGTACATCCAAGCACTTTATCTTCTTCTATGCTTCTCTTTTATCGTTCCCTTCTACACTCCAGGCAATATGGCCCATTCAACTCTCTGCTACCAGTCTGCCTCTGAAGTGAGTTCACAAAGACAACTGAAGCAGGACATCCTTAAAAGATCTTTTTTTTAATCTTTTTCCTCATTAATTCAATGGCTGCAGGAATAATCAGATACTTTCCTACCTCACTGAGTAGCAAGCAGGTCTGTGAGCAATGGAACTACTGAAGCCTGGTTTCCTATGGTTATGACTCTTGAGCTGGATCCTCTAATGTCTAAGAAGGTGAGAAATCCAGTCAAAGCTTTTCCCTTATTTAGGGTATTCATAACTGTTCTTTCCCATGAGGATTTGCTAGTGTCTAATAATACAGTTGATCTCATTCCACATTTTTTTTCCAAAGCAGACATATGAATGGGGTCTCTCTTCTCCATCCAGCCACCTATTTCCATGAAACTAGTAGGAACCTGATATCTTTGAGACCTTTACTCCTGTCAAATCTGTTTGAAATTGGCCAGTAGTTTCAAAAGTTATTGGGGGAAGGGGGAGGAGGTACGAGACTGGCAGTCAGCAGAGGCACACAGCATGATCACATAAGCTTTGTTTCCTTAGGAAGCAGGGTAAAACACTTGCACGTTTTATTATTTTAAAAACTGCCCTAAATGAATTAGGAAATGAGCTTTACTTTGAGATCTAAACTTGTTTTCTTCCTTGTTTTTCATGTAGCTTACAGTGTGGCAATAATACAAGAGGCTCTAGATATAACATCTGGATTCATGTCTCCGGGCTTAAATACATGAACAGTTCACGACTATGCTAATTTAGATTTCAGAGGAAAAGCCTAATAAGATAGCTTAAATCAGAATGCATTTCCTACAGGCTACGAACAGAACATGGGTCATTACCATAAATCAGCGTACACACAAACTTATCACATAGCTTGTGTTTGAGGATTGAGTCTCCAAAAAGTACAAAAGGATGCCTGCCAAGGATTTTTAATTTAGTTTGCTGCTGGCATTTTTTTGTCAGATATTCTGCATTTATGTTCAGGTTTCCAACTCAAAAGTTATTCCAGAACAAAGCTCATTTAAGGAAAATCTTTAAAGTAGGAGTGTGGAGCTCTTTTTCTGAACAGTTAATCACAAATTATACATAGCATGAACATGTAACACTGGAAAAAAAACCCCATGCAATCCTTGTGATAACCTCTAAAAAAGTTTGTACAAATGTTATGAAAGGTAGATCCAGATAAATGTGCTTTTAGCAAAAATCTCCAAAATAAAAGCAAGGCTTGCAGGAGTGCTTGTGATATTACTGTCAGTAAAAGTTCCAAGGTAACAAAATATGAATGATTAATACTTCCGAGATTAAAAAAAACACCACCACATTATGTGTTAGCTCCTGCTTAATGGGATATTTTAAAACTACCTGTCAACTGACCGTATTCCAACATGTGAAACCCAGACTGCAACTTTCTTTAAAAACTTTAATAAAACATAACTGAAATGTCTGAATTAATAACTGTCAGATATGAAGACAACTTGTCTTGGGAGCTACTTCCCTTCAAACATTGACCTTTAGATTTGGGAAGCAATGGAAACTATAAAGTGCTTCTTGAATACACCCTTGGAACTAACATGCCAACATTTTGCAGTAATTTAAGTCTGACTCCCCCTGAATATGCTGTACTCTGACAGTTAACAGCTCAATGATTGCACACGATTTTTTTTTGCTTGGAAAGTAAATGTATAACCACGTGAATAAGCATGAGATAATGCCTAGACCGAGGCAAAATATAAAAGTGTTCCCAACTAAGTACTACAAACAATTTTCCAGTGTGAGTAATAACACAGTATTCATTTAGAACAACCATTTGACTGTTTTCAGGCTGGTTTTTCACCCTTTGTTTACAACATCCTTTCAGGATGTTGACAACCACTTGCTAAAACCTTTAAGATCCAAACATCTGACTACTTAATAAAAACTTAATTGAATGGAGTTACTTTACCCCATTCAAGAAAACAAGAGATTGAAAATTTTCCTCTCTAGTAGTAAAATCACCTATCTGAGCTACGTGATGAATGTCTGTGTACACTGTGTCCCACCCACAAACGTGGAAATAGTCAATGTATCACAAGATACATGCAGTGAATACGACAAATCTCTGGTAAAGCAGTGTTAAATTCCAAGCAGTGTTAAGTACATAGAAGGACACAAACACTTCTATAAATTATCAAGATATGAATAACATATTTCTTTCTGTCTAAGAGAAACAAACAAAACAGCCAAACTCTATTTTCATGTAGAAAGAAAGAAAGTACCATCTCAGATTCAGGAATGCAATGCATGTGAAATAAACCTTACTGAGTTATATTTGTCTACACTTATTTCTGTTTTCTTGCTATTTGATTTCATCAACAGCAAGAGACATTCCCCATCCCTTTTAAGGCTTGAATTACACAGATATGCACAGAGTGAGATCCTATACACAGGACCTAATCCCTTCCTCAATGAACACCTCTTCTGCCTTCCTGCAGGAATCTACATTGTTGTAACTGCCTTAATGACATCTTTATTATACGTAAGCATTAAAAAAGAAATAAATCAAAGGAGCATTTAAAAAAATCAAGGAGTATTCTCCTGTATTTCCTTGTAAAACACTACCAGAGACGCAGAAATTTGACAACCAAAACTTGCTCTAAACTTACTAGAGCATTTTAGGTCCATATATAGTAGAACATAGATTTTTACAGTTGACAAAGATTCTCACTTTGTGTATGCCTTTTTTTCCCTTTCGTCACCAGAATACTCCCTCCAACAACAGTAAAGCATGTATGACCACAGTGCCAGAGAGTGGTATCCTAACAAGGATCCACCAAGCAAACCCAACTCTCACATGAAATTGTAACACATGGAAGACAGTTCAAGCTTCAACCATTTATGGGTTCAGTGGCAGCAGCAGCACAATCTTTAACCCCAAACAGACAGAACACATACCAGCTTTTGAGCCATTTTTCTCAAAATGCCTGCAGGAACAATTGCCAGGCCCTATTTAGAACTACAACTCCCAGCACAAAATTCCCAGCCTTCTACCCAATTTCCTTTGGATAAACACATCTACACAGAGGGATATAATAAAACAGAAGCTACAGATGTGACTTGGGAAGTTAAGTTAATCCAACCTACACGATCCTATGATTCTACAGCATCACTACACCTCATTTCAGGATGCTAGTATTCAAATCCTCTCACCACGTATATATTGCTTTGCTCTTAGGCTCCTTAAAGGAACAAATTAATACACATTCTGGGCATGAAACTAAGGTTTCACTTCTTAAGTCTGGCACTACTTAGACTCATTACAATAGAGGAGGATATAACACTGAGTACTACTGCTAAAAATACTGTAAGATACCATGTGTACATGGTATACAATACCATGTAAGAATAATTAAGATACGGCATTTGCATTCCATAGGTAAAGGTCATGTCAGAGCTCTGACTGATCACAGGTCATTTCTGACTGATCAAATGTCATTTCATACACTGACTGGTTAAAGGTAATTACTAGGTTGATACATCAGATCCATTCATTGTCACTACAAACTTTACTCTAGCAACTATTTTTTCCATATGAATTACTATCACGATAAAAGGCATCAAAAGTTTTGCATTCAAGAAACTCTTATTAAATTCTAATAAAGTTAAAAAAAAATTTATGTTTTCCTGAAAATCCAAATCCACCAGTTTTTTTATATGTATGAATAATATATGTATTATAATATATAAATATATTTTATATACACATACATAAAAATAAATTTGTTGGATTTGAATACATATGTACGCAGATATATATAAAGACAAAAACATCCCTTCTTTACAAACCACCTAATGCTTAAAATAGATGCACTTACAATATATGCCTTTTCATAAAGGAAGGTTCTAGTGAGATGAAAAATTGGATTGGATTGAATTAGAAAACATTTTCCCTGAAATCTTATAAATTCTCATCTGCAAAAGAAACATGGTTGACAGACAAAAACTTTAGACTAAAGTGGTTGCTAGCAACACAAACAAAACATTTACTCTTTTTCCACATAATACTATTTCCAAAAGTTGCTGTTTCAAAATATTTAGTGAATAAATGTTTCCTGAAGCCAGGACAATCCTGGACGAAGTAAGGCATTTCTTTCTCAATGTTACAATTCTATAGAGCACAACTGACTATTTCAAGGGATGGTGTTTTACAACATACTAAAATACAGCCTGTGGAAGCTACAGCATTATAATTCACCAAGATCTGAATTCCTGAATCGGTCCTGCACAGGTTCTGCGCACTACTTGCTTCAGAAAGTTGTTTCTGTTTTACAGATGAGTCAGTGAAATAGGTTTCATTATTGTTCTGGCAAAAGATACGGTGAATGTATTTTGTACCTGGACTGATGCATCATCATTAGGATGGTTACAAACCATTAGAAACAAATGCCAGTAGTAAAAGCCATCAAGCCAATTACTAAGGTTTCAAGCAACAGTGCTGTGGAACAAGAGGGCCGCCTACTCTTCCCACCTACAGTTATCTGCGTTGTTAGATTCGTGCAGAGTTCAGTCTGAGGACTGCCCAGCCAGGTGGCTGGACGTGCTGCGGCCGTTGGTCAGACTACGAGCTCAGCTGGAGCATCGTGAAGCCACATCTCCTGGATCCATGGGTCACAGTCCCGTCATATCATTTGCACAACAGAACAGCAGCAAAAACTTCCAGGGACCCCGGGAAAAGAGTGAAGGCTCTTTTATATCACAGTGTAATTAGAAAGCACGAGCTCTATGCCTTCAAACCTGGAGGCACGGACAGACTCCCTCTGAACAGCCCCAGCTGCATTTCAGAGGCCAAGAGCTGTATGCTCTACTTATCGCGGAAATGGCTCAATGTGGGAAAGAATCAAAGAATTTCAGTTTACCTTCACAGCAATTTCAGTAGAGGGAAACGGCATTTCTCAAATCTGTTATATTTCCATATTTTATTTCCATTATCTTGTGAAATCCACTGATTTTCTGAAATCCCCAAGTCTATAATAGTAATAGGAGAAGAACTAAAACTTTCTTATGAATCAGAAATTGATTGGGTTTATTTCAGTTTGGTTTGATTATTGGGAGATTGTTTGCGTTTTGGTTTGTTTGGGTTTTTTTTTGTCTTAAAAATTCACATTATCATATTCCAGTATAGCAGTGGAGTACCTTACAGAAACTGCAATTGGGCCAGTACTGTTTAACATGATCAACGAAGAAAACAGCAAAAAACAGTGCATACAGTGAGGTGGCAACTAAGGCAAAACTCAATAAACTTGTGTATATATATATTTCAGTTAACAATGAACCTGAAAAAAACCACACAGAGAGCAAACACAAGCAATAGCCAAAGACGGAGAGGCCATTTTTCCCTTAAAGCTCAAAATGTCTCTTAATATCCCACGTTAACCATCAGTTATCAACATTAAAAACGCGGGTAAAACAAGATCTACAGAATCAATGTGTCTGTGAAGAACCACAGTACTACTGATAACCAATTTTTCAAGGCAGGGTTCTGGTTCTGGTGACTTGGTGATCTGTGTCCTGCCTGGGAAGCCGTGATAGAATAACTGACTCAAAGATCACCCTACAGAGACAAGTGCCCAACTTAGAGACCTGCACACAAAGAGTAGTAAAAAGTAGCAGTAAAAAGTCCACTGTCAAAGGGACACTGCTCAGTGAGACAATGGAATGTCCTGAGTTAAACAGGATCCAATATGCTCATGTAGGTTCTTTTTTGACTAGGGCAAGGCAAGTACTTACATGGTCTGAATTCTCCTCAGGCAAGCAGTTATCTTCACGTTGACAAATATAACTTCACTGAGGTTCTCAGCAGTCTCATTCACTGTGTGGTCAGCTAAAGATCTGCAAAGACTCGTTGGCCCCCAAATAAAATCTAGATCTATTCCTAGTTGAGGAAACAAGAAAAGATCCACCACTGTTTCTGAAACTAGCAAATTAATCACTAAAATTGCTTCCCTTTAGAATAACACCGCAGTTTTGTTATATGTACAGACCCATGAAACTGCTCCTTTAAGCAAACTGAGTCTTGTGCACACAAAGCACATGGATATATCTGAAAAGACTTCTGAAAAGAAGCCATATCACATTCTGGGACAGCTAGTTGAAATACATAAGATGTGATTATTTATTCTGAACTGTAAACTTAAGGAAGTAGTGCCTTCAAGCTCTACGTAGGTGAACTGGAATGACTAGTAGCCTGAAATAGCCCAGACTGAAGCAAATAGTGTAAAGTGACTATACCAGCCCACACAAACACAAGTGACAGATGAACCAGAGCAGCAGCACAGCAGACTGGAACGGCTTTTCACTGCCAAACCCCAAACTAGAGCTCATTAATTAAAAAAAAAAAAAAAAAAAAAAAAAAAAAAAAAAAGCAGTGGTGGGGATGTCAATATCCCGCTCCAGACTCGCAAACTGAGGAATATTATTTCATGTTTTGCAAGACTAGCATCCTGTAGTCAGTAGCCAATATCTCTCAGACCAACATCAGAGCCTGATAGATTTTTTGGCAGCTCAAGATTTAAACAATCGTTAAAATAAATAAAACTCAACATTGTTAAATAATTTCTTTCCCCTTGCTTTAAGCCAGATGAAAGTGATGGTGGTAATCAGAGCAAACGTTGCTTGATAAGAATATCAAGGAGCAAAAGAAGATAGGCAACTGCTATCCACATTTCTGTTATATTAAATGTACACTGAGACTTGCAATGCAGCATATTTATTCTTTCTATGTTTTTATCTGCTGAAGTGTAATGATTCAAATATGCTGTAAATCAAAGTAGGAAAGGTACCGTACTAACTGCATGTGGAGACGAAATTTCCAAGAAAGAAAAAGCCCTGATAATCATGAAGAGCCTTTGCATGATAAAATCCACTTGCAAAGCAGTCTTCCATATCAAACGAAGGAAGCCTTATTGCTTAATCTTTAAAAATAAATTGGAAATACTTAGTCTTCACAATACACACATTCAAAACCAAATGCAATTCTCCATGCACCCTCTGCCAATCCCAACTTCTGTAGAACCTGAGCAAGCTACAAATTTATTACTTGCAAAACAACTGCAAACAGATAAAAGGTGTTAAAAAGGTTACCAGAAATTGCACCAAAGTGCAAAATTAACATTACCTCTCAGAGTTTTCACACTCTTATCAGCAAGATTGTATCTACAGATCTGACCACTTACATTGGAAGACTTCACAAAGGGCCAAAAGAAAGGGCAGTAATTGCCAATTTGCTCCAGACAGCAAATGAAGCTACCGCCAGCATTTCTCTAGGGGATCGTGAAACAACTGCAAACTTGCAAAAAGGTCCAAATTGCACGACATGATTTAGAAGAACTTTTCAGAACCTTTTAAACAATCTAAATATGAAACATTTTAGTTATAACTCTGTAACAGAAAATGGTCTTCTATTCATGGTAGCAGCACTGTCCATCCATCTCTTTGGTGTTTTTTTAAGGTTCTGTCACCTCAGTGTGCTCCTGCTTATATCTGTTTCTAATACCTCTACCCATGTTCAACTTCAAATGGTACCATTGACAACAGGAGAATAACTGCTATAAGGATAGATCCTAGCGGGATCTTAGTGTACCTGCTCTCTCCAGAATGAACGTTCATGTACACAGAATTAAGTAGTTACAGCATACTGCATCCACAATTTCTCTTTCTTAAACCTGAAGTTAGAGGTAGTTACCCCAAAAGATCATAGTCATGAGCACCTGTGCCACGTCTGAACAAGACTCACACAGCCACTTCCAAGAAGTCACACTAACAACTGAATAAAGCCTCTGTAGCTGTTGAGATTAGAAAGTATAATGACTATCTCCAAGACAGGAAATAACATCACTGTCTTCATTTAAATAATGTTTGAGGAATTAACTGTTATCTTATATGAAGGTAAGTTTCACAGACTAATATGTTAAGGTAGTATTCTATGAAAACCGTAGAATTGCACCAAAAATTGTGCAATTGCAAAACTGTTTTTAGGGACATTATTCTCTTTCCCCTACATTATGAGGCAGCTTCTCTCATCAACAGAGAACAAAACATTTTTGTCATACGCCTCCCAAGAGAAAAGACAGCTCTTTGCAGAAGAACTGCAAGATAATTCACATCAAAACTAGAAGAAATCATAGCTACTATGGAAACAAATACTGTATTTCAAAACCCACTGGGAGGATCCTGTTGTGTAAGAGGTCAGAATAGTTAGCGCTTTTCTACTTAAGTTCATTAACTGTAGCTAAGGATCAATTTATTTATACAAAAGAGGTAAGTTCTCTATCACACCATGATTATTTCCTTTCTTTTCCTTTATAAACCAGCAATGTAAGTCTTATATACATGTTACTTTTTCCTTTCCACTGGTTCTCAAGTTAAAAAATAGTAATTGAAAAGTAAAATCCAAACAGAATGACTCCTCTCACTTTTCTGCTTGATAAATTAGGAGCCATATTTAAATATAACATTATACTTAAATAAGCCATACGTAAAACTAACAATAACACAAATCAAACGCTTATAACTGGAATGGTCAACTTGTCCAGAAAGCAGTCACTTTCCAACATGTAATTTAGGAATTTCCAGCGTTACACAAGTAGATGAAGCAATTCCTCACAGCCTTGGAACAGCCTGAAAGACTGTAGGTCAAGCTCCACCGAGCCACAAAAATTAAGGAACAGGCATAGTGCCTTAGGAAGGGCAAATACTTGATAGATTTGGGAGAAGACCTGGGCTGAGTTCAGGCATCTTAAGCCCTTTTGTCTACTGTTTCTTTCTGTCAGACACCATGGATCCAGAACCAGGCACCCGTCATGGGATTTTGGCTTAAACTAGGCTGCTGAAATCAGATCTTCAGAGCACACCGCACATCACCCTGCACTCCTAGCATAAGTATTTGAGCTCTGCAGTTATAATTCTACTGAAAAAGAAAACACTTCTTAGTTCAAAGGAAGATTTGCTACCACTAAATTTTTTTTTTTTTTTTTCTTAAATTGGATTGATATTATTTAAGGGCCTGATTTTGGAATGGACTCTTGGATTCAATGATATCTGGACAGTTGAAGCGCAGAATCTCACTCTTTAACGCTATTCTGAAGAGATGGGGTGCCTGCCCATGTACAACATGGTGTGAAATCAGATGCTAGACAGATTCTTATAGAGTAAAATCTACGAATGCTGAGAGCTTTAGCTCTCCTTGCAGGTCACACTGACTCAGCAGCAGCCATTCTCATTTTGAATGCTGCGCCATCACTTTGTGATGTTCATGCTCCTCAGATGTAGTAAGCTGGTGTTCCACAGAAGCAGTAAGTCCCCGATTCCTTCAAAGATCATGCTCCAAGAGCAAGCTCCTCCTTGCTCACCTTTCTTCACACTGCTGAGGAGCCAGGAGTCTCTGCGGTCCGCTGCCATTCCCCCTGCAGACAGGAAGGAGCAGGTGCCAAAGTGCAATGCGTCGCTCAAGATGAGACCAGTATTCCTGTTACTTAATGAAAGCAAGCAGCTGCTGTGGCAAATCTGCATGGTGAACCTCACGGTTACAAACTCTTACGACTTGATTTTTAGGTGTACTTGTTTTGTTACTTACAACCAGAGGTGAAGGACAGAATTTTTTGCAAGTTTAAACAGTGGCTGCTCGGTTGTTTTTTCCCTCTTGGGGTTAATAACAGAAACTACTTACTTCAGAACATTTTGAGTAGGGAAGTGTTCAGGTTGATATCTCCCAGGATCCAAAAGACACGTAGCTGTATCTCAGGTAAAGAATTAGAACAAAGCAAAATCTCTCACTGCTGTGAACCAGAGCTTTGACCCAAGCACCATCACGCACCCACACCGTTGTGAGGGATTTCCTAGAGAAGACACAAGCAGTCTGTGGACTGCTGTTGTCTGTGGACAACGACAACTCAGGTCCCTTGAACTGTGATTTGCCAGCACTGAACAAGCTCAGCCCACACCCCCATACACCTGCTTTGACATCAGAATATCCTGAGACTGTTGTCATCCTCTGGATCAGTAAATATTACTATGGTCAGTATCACGTACTACTGTGCTATACCAGGAGATGACGAAGGATCTGTCTTCGCACACGTCAATTGCAAAGGACTCCAAAAGAAAAAGGTTTTGCATCACACATGAATGCATTAACGCAGAATTCCTTTCTGCCATTGTGATTTCTGTATGCAATACAGAATGCTTAATAAGTCCATTCTTACTTTACATAATATCACCCGTCTAAGATAATTGAGGAAAATGTGACTGCATGATACAAGATGCGCTCATAAAATGAAATTATAATTTTCCTCTCATGAAATGATTAAATCTGAACATTCTTTAAACAAAAGACAAACTTAATTAACCATCCTACCAAATCAGAAATATACTTATCCATAAATGTATGTCTTCAGAAGAAAATAATGAAGTATGACTTTAAAGTAAGTCAGTCAAGTAGTGAAAAGTGATGGCGTACAAAACTAGGGGTAATTTCATCCCTTATATTCATGCAATATAACCTATGTTTTTGCGCAACCTAATTCAAGGTTGTTCTGAACTTGCTCCCTTCTCATCCTGGAAGCTTCCTTACACTTCATAATCGTTTACTGCAGCTTTATTGATCTTACCATAAGAAGGCTTTAAATTAAGTTCAAAATCAGAAACCGTATGAATAAACAATACATAACTTTCTGATCCAGACCTTAATGTTGTGGCTTGAACTACATTTGTGGCTGCTAATGTTTCTGCCAACTGAATTACTGCTTCAAACAGCAGCCTTTTAAGAACTTGTGTCAGAAGCCACTTACTTCATTGTATCAGTAGATAAAACGGAGAAATCATTTTGACTGTTGTCAAACAATATTGGTGGCAGGGACACGAGGAGTTCATCTGGTCCAAAATCTGACGCCTATTTACATCTTATCACCAATACCATTCTGTGGGGTACACAGGAGTTTCCTAGACATTGTCTGCCCAAATACTAAGCCTACTAATGCTATTTGGCCGTACTCAGCTTGTGAGAATGTAAAAGGATTACAATTTTGTAGCATTAATATTTTACGTCATGGCATCACCGTGATTTCAGGCAAGGTATCACATAACTTCTGTGAAATGCTTACATTATTACAACAAGCTTCTCTACCACTCTCTCATCTTGTAGAATACACAAATCCACAGGCAAAAAACACCACCCCAAAAACCAACAAAAAAAAAAAGACACCAAAAGACTAATGCAAGTTTGTTTAATATTAATCATATTCCAGAGCATATGGGTTTAGAGTTCCATTTTCCATAACATCAACCAGTTTGTAGTTGTAATAGAATCAGCCCTATTTCAGAACAAATGCATGTTTACAATGACTTACAATAATATGCCAGTCATGGAAGAGTTTTTGATGTCAAGGACTCCATTATATGTTTGGGTGCAAGTTCAACAGCAACAGCTGCTCCAGATTTAATGAAGGTAGTACTCAAGGGACAGACATTTCCTGGATTTATTTATGGGGGCTTACAGAAAATGTTCAATATGTACCAAAATATACATTGTTCAGAGACTTTCATGATTGAGAGTGAAACTCTCAATGTTTGATTCATAATGGCTATTTCACAAGGGCTTACAGGAAATAAAACTGTTTGTTTTAATTGCGTACAGCAAAATGTTAGAAAAGAAAGATTTATGTTCTCCAGTGACAGTGAATGTTCTGGGCTAATATGTCATGGTTACCAAGGACAGAAAATAAAGGAATATTACTCAAGCAGTACTCCAATTCATAGACATCCTAAAGTCTGGTATCAGCAAATACGCACAGTATTGTGGGTTCTCTTTTTAATCTTTCACGTACTGCTACAGCGCCTTTTAAATATAGGTTTACGACCTGTGTGATTTTATCATTTTACCTTTATTATTGTTTTCCGTTAATAGGAAATATGAACAAACAGCCAAGACATCTGAATCTACACTGGACTCAAAGTAAACTAACAAAATAAAAGGTGATACTAGATCAGGATATTTTTAATATGTTCATATGCACATTATTTACAGTATGATTAAAATGCATCCACTGTACCTAAAAAAGTATTTTCTGTTTCTGCTTTTTGCTTGTCCCTTTATTGTGTGTATCATCATACGTAAAGAAATTAAGTTTTGTATTTTGATTTGAGACCCTTGAGTTAAACAGAATTTTAACAGCAGTTATACAATACTTAAGAGGCCACATGATCTCTAATTGTGGCAGTGTAGTTTTCCCCTCCAGCTTAGGCTTTTTATTCTTGCTAGACCGTAATATGACAGTCTTTGGAAACAAAGAAAATATAAAATCTTAGAGCGTCTTCCCTTTTCACTTGCATATGACCAACAAAAGTAGTAACAAATAGAAAACAATGCAAGCTGAATATATTTTATAAAAAGGTCTGAGAAATTACTAATATGAGGAACTTTTTTAGAAAGATGAACACTGGAAATTTGACTACAGTGCATCCTATGCAAACAGTAGTGAAAATGCAAATTTAAAAAATATCATACACTTTAACTTTTGTTTTCCTTTAAGATTCCAATAATTTTCAGTATGTGTATTGGTCAGTGCTTTGAAAAGCAGTACCAGTATCTATGGGTTCATAGTTTTTCACTATTTTGGCTTATCTTTTCTGAACTTATGATCATAATGGTATCTGACCACACATTGCCAGTTCTTATTGTGTTTTGTTACATGCCGCTTCAGCTGTTTGGGTGTTAACTGGAAAGATGACTGAGCAGAAATAAATGTCAAAGTATTACAAATGCATTTTGTGTGGCTGTTGAAATACTTCAGTTTCAGCATCATAGCACCTATTCCAAAATCTTTTCCTTCTATATCTTCTAAGCTGACAATTCTGTCTTCAGCAAAAAGAAAACAGAAAATACCCCCCCACACACTGTCATTGAAGCAAAGGACGAATTCCAACACAATTCCAATGAACATACTTATATTGTGACAGTTAAAACTCCAGGAAAGCTATAATCTTTCAACTGTTTCTTTAGAAAAGCATTAGAAAACACAGATATCTTTCTGCAACTATGGACTTCATTGTGTCTTATTTGCCACAAACCACTTTCACTGTGAACTGAGACACAAAACTTAGAAGTTTGTCTTTCACTTTTTCTTTCCACTATTCTACTTTTTTTCTTCTTTCTTCCACAACTTAATTGAAGCAGTGCTTTTGGCATAACTTATTTTCCTCCCACAATTTTTCAAGTTTATCAGTACAGATGAGTACTTTCTAAATTAAAAGTAGGTTTTCAAACCCAAAATACTTGGAAATTCTTGCCACTTCACTCTTTTTAAAATATAAACTTAGAAAGAGAACTGAATTCAAAAACAAGTGTTGTTCTCAACTCCTGCTTGTTATTTTCTATCATTTGAATTAAAAAAGTGATACTATGTGAGAGTTATTTCATGTCAACCTGAAACTGAAGAGTTTTTGCAGTTTACAGTTGACTGAGAAATCAGTTATCCACACCATTTATACTTCCAGAGTTACACAAATCATTATTATTTACCTTAAAGTTATCTGAAGAAGTATCTTCCATGAAAAGACGGCCCAAGATCAACACGCATTCAAATTTCCCTCCAACAGCACAAATTCAGATGAGAGATTCTTAGAGGTCACTGACAAGGCATATTAACAAAGCACAACATTGATTTCCTCTTGCCCTTTGGCAGCACTAATAAGCACTTCTCCTGCCTTTACTCACATTCTCCTCAATTTGGACTCAAATATGTCTTGAATCGTTTGCCTATCTTTCTCTTTTCTTTGGGACTTGTCCTTTCTCATATAAACATCTCAAATCATTGCAATTCAGAAAGAGACGTTAGCAGTAGCACTGAAAGGACAAAATACCGTTCACTTTTTTCACATTAAACTTCAACATTAATAACCCATCAAAAAAAGGTTATTAATGATCCCCAAATCCCGGTATTAGGTTAAAATTAAAACTTTCTGAAATAACTGTAAACCTCAATTTTTCTATATTGTTGAGCTTTAAAATTCATGGCTTTAAGCTTTTTCCATAACTTTCATGATGGAGACTCCCAAAACTTAAATAAAAGATAAGATTCTTACTCAGCTAGCCAACTGTAGGAGCTGGGCTCTAAATAGACAAACCAAAAAAATCAGTAAAAAAATATATGCCTTGCCTTCAAGTCCTTTGTATTATTGTTTAGGTTGGATGTTTCTCATAACAATAATTCTTTTTTCTTTATGACATGATCTAAAAAAAGGGGGTCTAGATGTCACAGTAATGCACACAAAGGCACAGAAAAAAAATAAATAAGCATAATTAAAAACTTTATACTTGAATCAACACATACAGGAAGTAGGCTATAATGTCTAGTTAAGTCCTATTAATTTTTACAGGTTTCCTACTTCTCTGTAGCATATATTGTGTAACAATTTTCCACACCAAGAATCCTATGAGACCCCCAACAAACTTAACATTGTCCCTGTACTCCTTATAGACTTTGAACCCATTTCTCACGTATAATAATTCAGTTACCAACATCAGAAAACTAGTCCTAAATCTATTAATTGACTTTGCAATTCAGTTTCCTGGGAAGCATCACAAAAGAATAGCAGACAGCAGCTTTAATCCAATTTGTAGTATCAGTAAGAAAAGGTAAATTATTTTTCCCTAATATTACTGCTCAGCTTGCATTATTCTTTGCATTTAGTAGGGTTGAATGAAAAGTAATAGTCGTTAATCGCTTTCTCTTCAGTGGCCATTAACTAATTTACGCCCTTTTTTGGAGCTGGCTCATATCACTGCGCGCTACGCCACCCAGTGCGGTGACTCAGGGCATCAGGCAGCACCAGTGAATCACTGGATTTTTAGTGGAACTTTTATGATGCAGAGACTTTTTCCTCAGGTTTTTCTGCCACTCCCAGTAGGTCACTCCTCCCTCCCTGACAAGGCAGAAACACTCTTCTGAGAAATTATCTTCTGCCAGTAAGATTGTGGCAGATATCTGGGCCTATTTAGATCCAGACTCCCAATTAATCAGCAGGCATTTGTTATTTTATCCTGCAATGCTCGTCTTCCCATTTGCTTGCAGCTTCTGAGATTATAATTCAGTTTTGCAGAGACAACAAAACAATTGCTGACCTGAACTTCTGGGTACATGTAAAAAAAAAATAATCCTCAACTCACACTTATCAGACTTTCTTTTCAAGTTGTATTGTCTCTCCTGTCAAAGGGTATATGTCAAAGGATGAATGAGAATAGCTCACATGCTAATAAGACCATTTTCCACAAAGAGGTTATCAGATCACTCCACTGAAGGGCCACTAATCCATCAAAGCTTTCTCACTATCACATCACACGGCTGAAGGAGACAGAAGATTTCTCCAAGGCCCACTGAAAGGTAATTCATGTTGTCCCCAGTATTGCAGCTGATGGAGCACAAAGAACCACCAGTTTGCCCCCAAAAGTTACGGCACTTCATAGAAATAAGCAGGACTGCAGCTGAAGTGCTCTGCCCACCCCAGTCACCTTCACTGAGTGAAGTTATCATCAGAGTAGTTGAAGTGTAGACAAACCTTCAATGAGCATTACCATGAAAACCCTCTGAATGAAAAACACAATCTTAACCTGCAAAATTGAAGTGAGCTCAGAGGATGTGTATTTCTCACGTCAAGCTATATACAACCATCACTTTGCTGTTTCTCCTTACAAAATTGTGCCTCTTAATATAGTGTTTTGTTTCTAAACTGATGCAAATACACGATACTTCCATTATTAATTCAGAAATAGCAATTAGTTTATATTGGATCTTTTATTTCCCATAGGTAGACCTGAGAAGGAGTTACACTCCTTCAGGCCCATTGCGGCTCAGAGCACAGTCGTGCTCTGTGGTTCTTCAGTCAAGCCGAGAAAGAAATAAAGTGTAAGTTTATATAAGCCTTAGTAACAAAGTTGAAAGAAACTTCTTTCAAAGAAAGACTGAAACTTTTATTGAATAAGACTGCTAGCCTGCAACTGAGATAGAGGAAAAGGCCTCAAAGCTATTCCAATCTGGATCAACCTTTAAAAACTATGTTAAGAATACAAATCCCTAGATATCATTAAAATTAAAAACAGCTGCTTTCCTGCAGATCAAAAGATTGTGCACCTTCTGCACAAGTCAGAAGGCATAAAATAGCCTAGGTATGGGAGTCAAGATTACTTTATAATTATTCAGTGTCCAGATACTCTTAAATTAACTGCATGTTTACAGTGAGGGGCTCAAGAGGCAACAAAGGACACTCCATGTCTGGCTACCACTTTATCAAGAATCATCAGCATCTGACCACCTACAGTATATGGCTGTCATTGGCATTGTTTAGTTTTTCTTGTAAATAATATAGCTGCTGTAGATACGACCCATGGAGCATACAAAGTTTTCCTCTTCATTACCCAGATCAGCAGGATCTGGATCCATTCAGGTTGATGGATATAGACTAGATATAGCCATGAAAAGATGGATGAATGCAGCATCTGGACTGTGTAAAGATTTGCTAGGAAAGCTATAAATATTGAAGAAATCCTTTTCAAAGATTAGCTTAGACTATTTCCAAAGCAGCCCACATTAGGACATTATAATTGCTTCAACCTACCAATGCAAGTTTTGAAAGGCGTTTCAAAACTCAACTTAAATGATATACAATAAAAGCACGGAAAGAGCTGTCGTTCAATGTTTGATGGCCGGTAACCAGAGCTAAACAGAAGTCCTTCATAACTCAGGAACTTGGTGAGGAGAGCTGTGCTGCAAGCTTTTCCACTGCTATTGTCCAGTGGGTGAGTAACCAACAGGAACCACCCTGTCTTGGACCGCTCATGTCCCCCCGCCTGCCAGCTCAGTCTTCGCGTCAGCTGCAACAGGCATTTTTAAGGTACATATGCATTGACTAAAGACAGCTTAACTTCGTTTTTTTTGTTTATGAAGTTGAAGTGAAGTCTGGAGGGAGGAAAAAAACAACAAATTGAAACAAGACAACATTTTCTGTTAGGTTTCTAAGATCATCACAGCCATCCTCATGTTCTTTTTTTTCTTTAATTATGCAATCATCTTAAATCTTCACACAATCTTTCCTATGTTTATTGAAATATAAACTTGTATGAATAGAAGGCAGATTGAAAAATATCAGACATCTTATGCAAATATTTAGTGCTGCTATAAAACAGTGATCATACTCCACAGAAGATAATCTTGTTCAATGAACTAACTGCTCACATATTGTGAATCTAGGAGAAGATTGTCATTTTTTTCACTTGTTTATTGTCTGGTTGCCACAGCAATACACTGCCTGTTTGTTTTAAACATTACACGGAGAGTACATTTGTTAAAGGCACTTTTTTCTTCAGTTTTATACTGTACATGCAATGATGATTTCAGGCCAAAGAGGACGCGGGACTCTGAATGCACAAAACCCAAAAGAATCCAAAATGAACTTTAGCCAATCCCAGTTTTAAAGCACCAAAATGTCAAACTACAGCTGTTCTGCCTTAATGAAGGGATGTACTGCCCAGCTTAACCCAGTCCCTCTCTCTGTCCTCCCCAGAGGGAAGCTGACCTCATGTCAGTTTATCTCACTAATGTATGTATCTCAGCATATCCTGCTTTACATCTTCCTTTTCACACTTGCAACTCTGACTTGCACACAAATATAATCCACTCCAGAAAAAGTGTTTTACACAATTTCTAAAGACTTTGAAAAAATATTGACTATTTCAGTATGTAAATCAGATAACCTAGAAAAGTAATTTTTCACAAAACCACACACTATATGAAGCAAAATATAACTTCTTGCATGGGTGTAGTATAATTTAAGTGGCTTTTTTAAAATCTCTTTCTGGGCAATAAAAATACTGCATAAATTTAAAAGACAATTGTGAACTGAAATTGATCAAAACATCACCCATTCTTGTTCTGCCTATGAAATAAATGCAGCACACAATTTCACATGCAAAACACCTAAAGGCCAAGCAAACTGCAACAGAGAGTAGCTACTACAGTTTTCCACAAATCTTAGATTCATTCTAGTGGAACAACCAGTGCACTAGAGAACATCATAGACAATTTACGCTGATGTCAGTTATTTAATACTTGCCTTCTATATTTAATGTCAGTACATCACTACGTTCCCATCCAATTTCTGTTGGTGAACAGTCTCTGTTCACCATACTCAATTTAACTCAAAGGTTTCACAACTGCATTCCCACAGCAATCCCATTTCATCACAGGATTGCCCAAAATCCATAACTAAATGACTGAATTCCTTTTTCTTAACAAAATATACCATTTAAATCTCAAATTCATGAAAAACATATACTAAAATATTATCTTTAAAGTTCTTTAGGATATTAAATTGTAAATATATTTTTAAATGCATTTCATCTTCCCCTATTACACAGGAAATGTACTTGCACACATTCACTTAAAAATCATCTGAGCAATGGCATGAAATTCATTGCCACTCTGGAAAAGCAATGAGTACCATGATCTGTGTTATGGACTATAATTTACAGATGCAAACCATACTGATACACAAGTTTTACATGGCAACTCCTGCTAATAGTCTGGAAATTAAACAATTAAAGCACTACAGAAAATTTTGACAGTGCAGTCCTCTACGCCTTTAGATTTAATGATTAAAAAACCAACCTTTCCCTCATTTTTTTTTAAACATGACTATAAAAGCCAAAAGTATATACAGAGAAATACTATTGTTTATATTTTGAACCAATGCATTTAGGAAAAACTACACAATCTTCAGAAGTAAAAAACTATGTACCTGAATGCTATGGTGCAGGGTTCCCAACAATGCAAAACTTATCTAGCAAAAGATTACTTTTTCCTAAGTCTTAAATCATCTGTATTCTAAACCAACACAGCTATAACCACACAACTACTTTAAATGCACATATTAATTGATAGTAATGCCACCACCAAAAGCTTATTGGGAGAAAACAATCGTTGGCTTTTCCAAGTGTCAAAAACCACCCACAAAATACAAATAACAAGACAGAAAACATATCAATTCCACTTCCAATTTATAGGTTTTGTCCTTCGCTCAAATCGCTCTAAGATGTTTTCAAACTCAGGAAAATTGCTTGGCTAAAACTACAAGCCCAAACTCCCCCCAACCCCTTTCAACAGAACTCCTCTAAAGAAAATTTAAAATATGTCTCCTATATTGTGCATCTTTTTCTGCTAAACTCTAAAGTTGCTCATGTGTTTTGCCTTTTCTTAACAAGATCCCACCATTCAACTTGCTTTCATTAAAACATGAAGAAACTGCCTAGTTTCCTCATGATAACCTACTGCCATTTCCACCATTCAAGGAATGCACTTACACACTCCTATTTGTTCTCCATGTCAGTCTAAGTGATACCACATTTCTTCACTATGCAGACGATAAGCCCTAAAACAGATATAGAAGTGAAGAGACATATCACTTCCCAGCACATTTGAAAATGTTTGGTTTCTAATACACGTTTAATTTCTTGATTTTATTCTGCTTTATCTAATTCACCAAGAGGCTGCAGTTTTAGGTGGTTAAGAAAAAAAAAAAGGAAGAACAATCCACCAGGCTATGACTTTTAAAGAATGATGGGGTGTGCGTGTGTAAAAAGCCCTATTCTGCTCCAGTTCCACAGATCTGCAGACTGAACTACTCTACATGGTTTAGGATGAAAAGAAATACACAATAAAAAGGGGGACTGAAATGCAGGACTTGCATACCAGTTAGATCCTCCTAAGTTTCAAGGCAGGATAAAGACAAAGAATAATACAAGATCTGAAAAAACATCGTGGGAATTTGCTGACATTTTATTCTCTGAACACATTAAAACAGAGCTGTGATACATCATGAATACAACCTGTAGGTATATCTACAGATTTCAAGGGAAAAGAAAATTTCAAGGGAGCAACAAATGATCCTGCAGCTGACAGGCCAATAAAATCTTACCCATTCACAACCTAGAAGTTTGTTTTGAGTGAAAGCATTTTTCAGAAGTGTGTCTTCAAGAAGGGGCTAAGTCAAGTCTTAGTAGAGGATAAACTACTTGTTCTCCTATTACTTGCTGAAGTAGGCTTACCTAGATTCAGCTTCCAGCCATAGTTCTTTCCCATGACTTACCGCACTTAATAGAAAAATCAAGTGGCTTTCTGTCATAACATTGCTGAGTAACACTGAGGTGACAAAACAGAACGCAATATGCTAGCAGAAGTCTTAAACACTCCATATAGCAAAACATCCAACTCCCTACTCTTACTTACACAATTATGAAAAAGATGGATCTTTTTACTAAAGGATCTGATTGGGGAATCTTTTTAAGCTGTTTACCCCAAGATCCCAAAAATCTTTTTCAGAGCTGCTACTTCCAGCACAGTTTCTCATTCCTCTTTGCCTCATTTGACAAATGCTTTTACAGTGCTCATACCTAGAGACTTCCTACCTACAGTAGTGTCTTCAGAAATGAAATATGTACAATACTTATTTTAGACTTGAAGAATGGTACAAAAGTAAGAACCATAGCTAATACTTATTTCACTGAGTCTTAAATCCTCAAATATTTTGTGGGAAATAATTAAAACCATCTTTCATGTAAAATATGGAAAACTCTGACATGTTACCTCAAAAAAGTCTACTGCAATATCTCTCATCCATAGATTTCTTTAACAATCCTTTCTTCACTTTTAGGTCAGTCTAAGTTATCTTGAACTTCATTTCTTTGTAAATGACTAACTACAGGAATGCAAAACTTCATCCTCTCCTAAGACATTCTGAGATGCAGGGTTTTTTTTACAAAGGAAATTTACCAGCAACAATTACAATTTCATTCTGTAATCCCTTAGTATTTTTGCAGACTGGTCTACTATTTTAATTCCAGACTGACTACAGCATAGGCAGCTTCAGATTTCAACATGGACAAGTGGGAGAGGAGACTCACCGTGTCGTGACAGCACAGTAGCACATTTTCAAATCTTCCATAACTTCCCAAGGATTTAGTATTAAAACCTTACTTGAGCAAGCCAGAAATCAGTTCAGCCAATTCTTTTTGCTCTCTTGGACAAAAATTATTGGAGGAGGATGA
The DNA here is from genome assembly GCF_028500815.1 of Rissa tridactyla. NCBI lineage: Eukaryota > Metazoa > Chordata > Aves > Charadriiformes > Laridae > Rissa > Rissa tridactyla. The sequence continues at coordinate 8,256,837 of NC_071497.1, forward strand.
TAATTTAAATGTGCTCATCTATGTAATATCTTCCTTAGTAACTAATGGATTGTCTTTGTGACACAAATATTTTTGCTCTTCAGATTCAGAAAAGAAATACTAATGGAACATCTTGGCCTGTTCTGAAGCAATGGTAACATTTTTTTCATCATTATTCAGTAATAGAAATACAATAAGCCTAACAAGAATACAAGCTTAGTACGATATAGAGAAAATTTTAAAAAAATATTTCTGCTCATACTTCTGCCAGTTGCAGATCCTTCCCTTATATTACTCTGTTTTTTGGGGTTTTTGTTTTGTAAATTCACTTCTTGTCCACCTATTCCTTTGTACTTTTAAACTCTCATTTAAGCAGGAAAAGACTCATTTAAATATGCTTTCTTAAGTAAGAAACAATGAGACTTGTGACCACCTAAGTGTTCTAAAACTTGTTCATATAGATCTATTTACTTGATTCAACCATCTGTATGGTCATTACTACCTTTTCTGAAAGCAATGCAGCACGAACCAAGTGAATCAGTCAAGGATCAATCATCCTTTATATCTGTGTACAGGAAATCCACCATAATCTAATACATACAAAACACACGGCTAAAGAACTCAGAAGTATTTGTTTTGTTATTAAAAACCACCTTCATTCCCATCATGCAGCATTACTAATTCAATCTCCTTGCCTCTGTAACATTTTAATAGATCACTTTGTGGCAGCCATGTAAAGGAGCACAAGAGTTTCATAACTTCTGGAGTGATGGGAAGACAGATATGAGGTTAGCTCTAAACTCAAAAAACTCCCATGCTGCAGCCGAGCATGCTGCCAAAAGACCACAGATGTATACCATATGAGCAGCTTAAACTGTGATACTGAAGGGAAGCCATGGAAATTCTTTGTTTATAATGTACTCATGTAATTTTAAGGTGTAACATGCATCAGCTCAGTATTTCAGTTGGTTTGGTTTTCAGTTTGATAATTTTATAGCTGTACTAAGAAAAACTTCAAGAGAGGAACTCAAAAAGCAAGAGAACAGAAAACTAGAAAGTGAAAACAACACAGAAGAGATGAACATTGTAAACAGACCATGACAGATAGAACCAGTTTTCAGATGCCTTTTTTTATGCCAACAGAAGTTAGCACAAAAATGTAATTACATTTTTCTTCACTAAATCCAGACACTAATTTTATCACAGTGACTTTTTTAAAAGGAAAGAGGCGGTCCGGCTTTCTAGTCTGTTCAGAATGACAGAAAGAAGTCCCAAGTTACAAGATATACGTGAATGAAGTCCTTTTGTCTTTTGATAATCGAAACTATCTGCAGAGAGCGCCAAGAAACAACTTCTCTAATACTGCTAAATTGCATATGACTAATCCAGGGGAGTGGAGTGGAAAAGGGGGTGGAAATCTGCCTAGGCTGAGTCATTGTGAAGACATAGTAAAGAATGACTGCTGTATAAGTCCAAAGCTATTGAGACATAAATTGGCTGACCTAGTGGCCAGTTTTTAAAGCTTACAACAAATATGAGAACCAAGCCCTCCCTTGATATCTTGCACTTCCCCTTTCAACAAATGAAACTTTTGAGTTGCGTTAGTTTTGAACTGAGACACGATTTTCAACTGATGAGGACGCCACATAGCTAAAGTGATCAAAATTTAGAAGATTGAACTGAAAAGCTGCTACTTCAGCTGAGTTTGACTGTTTGTTTCAACAGGATCCAACTTAATGGACTGAACCATAAATAGTATTTCTGAAATCCAAACTCAGATGTAATTGTGTTTGACAAATAAGTAAAAAGTTCCAGGTTCTTTTTCTCGGCTATCTGTTCTACTGCTGACTTAACTACTGCACATCACTCTCCCTCGCTTATGTGAACTTTCTCATGTAAAGTTTGGAATAAGCAAACAATTAACAAAAAACACAAAAATTTTTCAGAGGGAGTATGTCCACAAAGCCTCCCTGAAGATGAGAAGGAGAACAGGCAGCTAGATCAGTTTTAAAAAGTCACCATGTAGGGGAGTAAAAGAAACTGTTTTCAGCAAAAAATCAGCATTCTTTTAGTGTAATTCCTAGTGGAACTTTCAGTGAAAATGTATTTCATTTTTAGACAGAAATGTCCAAACTGAAGTGCCTACAAGTAATAGCAATACTGTAAAACTATCTACTATTTTCATACACCATTGCCTGCAACTGTTGCCATCTCTATCAATTAAAATACTGCATGAACTAAAAATAAGAGAATACTGGCATGTGACCTAAAATGCTCTAAAATAATCAGTTCAACTGTTTATCTACCAATGTGTTCTAAAATAAGTTTCCATGCCCATGGGAAAGAACTGATGGAAACTCAAGATCTCGCCTATCTTCCATAGGTGTCAAGTTGATAATGAATGGAAAATTTAGGACCTGTGGAACAGCTCCACATCTACTCTGACCAAAAGATAATCCTTGAAAACAAACACTGAAGGAAACCAGATCCTATCTCTTAAACAACTCTCCTTAGGCCATGGCTATGAATACTCACTTTTCTTCACTGAAGAGAGCAGCTGGGATCTGTAACAGAATCATCTCCCAACTTAAATGCCCAACCTCAGGGGAAACCAAGAGTTCATTCATTACAGACAGCACTTGGGAAATTCTTAATTGTTGCAATAAAACTCTATGGGCTTGACTATGTCTTAGTTACGACTTCAAGTTTTATTGGCACCTTTATTTTCTGTATTTTAAAATAAGGTTTATAAGGCAGGGTGGAAGAGAAGAAAGGCTAGCATGTACATGAAAAAACATTTTACTGAAATGGAGAGGACTAGCTGGATGATAATCCTGTCTTCTCTCCTTACTTTAAGGATTGTGCTGAAAGGAAGGCTGTGCGGAGAATCCCTCTTACCCTACACCTGGCCGCTACTAGCGGGTCCTGATTTGGTCAACAAAGAACTTGCCTGGTCTGTCTGCTGAAGAGATCCTTTTGCTTAGACTCTGCTCTAATCTGCTACACAAAATGTATACAGAAATTTTAACATATGCAGATACCACAGTATACCACTGAGGCAGGGGGTAGGCTTTCCTGCAGGAAAAGAAAGAGGAGAACTTTGAACAGAATGTGTGCATTGCAATATTATCATCAAGTTTTTGTTTCAGAAATCTAATCAAAGCAAAAAGGTTATAAGAGTGCTTATTAAAGATACCCATCACTTAAGACGTAGATAAAAAAGCCCCACAAACAAATCTGTTTTAAATCTACCCCCACCCCCCTGCAAAGCAATACAGACTTAGTCAATGCCTGACAAAAATTCTTCTAAAAACATCATCATAAACTTGCAATTTTCAAATAGAAATAAGTGCCTCAAGTGTTCCCTTGGTGTAGTATCTTCTATCTGACCAATGAGCAATAACAAAGCTGTATTCCGTGCATTACCAAAAAACATTATATCCTCATCTAAAAGCAAGAGGTGTGTCATTTGCCTGGATGTCAGGATTCTGCCTACCTTCAGGCTGACGAAGAGGAGAGAAACAACTGGGTGGCCATAAATTTAAAAGACAATCTCTTATAACAAACATTTATAAAAATGCTTGATATATCAAGAGCTTGCAATACTTTGAACTAAGAAATCTTATCATTATTGTTTTTCAACACTTATTTTTCTGATCTGGTGAGATTATAGCTAGAATGTCCCATAAGAAACACTGTGGAATACAGACAATATATCATCCATGAGATGACCTGCAGATAAATACAAAAAATTGGATCTACCCCAAATTTTTAAAGATCACATTTATACCATAGCTAAGATGGATATCTCCTTATCAAATCAGGTTTACTGGGGCCTCACCAAAGTAACACCTCCCACTGTCTTGTTTTATAAAGTAAAAATATAAGTTCACTTGCCAAAAGGTACACTCCTCCAAAAAAGGCCATATAAGTTGCTTAAGAGGTTAAATATAGCTTTTCAAAACTAACTACAACTTGTACAAGCTTCCAGCGGAACTTCTGTAGAAACGCCAGACCATTCCATCTAATAAAATGATTGGATAATCGAAACTGTGATAATGTAAGAGACAGGATTACTTTCTAAAGTAGCAAATGTCTATAGCTTGGGTGTTAACAACAGTCAATTTATGCTGTCAGCTATAAGCTGTTCTTGAACACTACCCCAAAGCTTTAATAATAAATACAAGAAGAATACGTATTTCCATCACGTTGCACAGTATCTTGAAAACAATAACTACATAACATCCATTAAAGATTTAAGCATCCATTAGAGAATCCCACCAAATAAATGTCAACTTTCCACTATAAATTTGTTTTTCTGAATTCTAAGAAACAGAAAAAACATTTCAATAGTCTTTACCTTATTTCCACAATTGTTGAAACTTTTCAAAATTTATGCAAGCAAAAACACTACTAAGCTGAACTAAGCTAAAATGATTCCAACGAATCATAAATTGCTTCTCTTAAACAAGAAGGAAGAAATTTCGTTCCATTTCAGCATGATACTACTGAAATCTTATAATTTACAGCAGCAAAAAAGGATCAGGATTCATGCATATCAATGAAAGAGAAAACTTACACTCAGAGCCTTAGTGTAGCAGTACAACTTGTCCATTTAATAAAACTATTTCCCACAATGTATCTCAACACTCAAAAAATAATTTCAAAATCTCATATATTTTTTCTTAGCTGCTACCTTAACCTTACAGCAAAATAGGTACTTCCTTCTCAGAATAATGCATGTTGTTACCATCCTGAATTAAGTCTACAGAGAGCTCAATTCAGCCTGGTATATCTGGGTTTTCTATCACACGCTAGTAAGTTGTATCATTCTGGCTCCCAAAAAGAAAGAATGCATATGATAAAGACAACTTTCTTTTAGCATCCACTTTCCCTCCAAAGGTATTGAAGACAATACGGCACAGAGGTTGTATGTCACCCACCAGACTACTGAAGCGTTAACAGTTTTATGCCTTACTTATGGAGAAACCCACATGAAGTTTTTAACAAATACTAATAATTTTTTTACCACATGGAAATATATTTCTCTCCAATGTCACAGTCCGGATTAAGTTTAAAGCTGTAGCTGAAAGGAAAATGCTCATATGTTGTGGAATCTATGTGTTATTTTCTTAAGGCACGTGACCTGACATCTAGGGACTTTTTTTCTTTTTTTTTAATTAAAGTAGCTGCCATTTGTTGAATTACATCATTTTCCATGCTCAAGTACACAAACTACCCATTTTTTAATTTGTTACAATTTCTTTTGTATTCTTTCTTGTTTCGTTAGAGAGTTACGTTTTAGGTAGTATGACTCCAATTGAGTGGTCTATAGCAGTTACACGCTCGAACTTGTGGGGTAAGCTCCTTCTTGTCATAGTTCAGAAACCACTCCAGGGAAAAAAAGCTACCACCCAGGAGAAACTTAATGTATCCAGAAAAAACATATAGGATGGAATTGTGGATACAAGCTTCAGCTTATGCTGAAGAAATGCAATCAAATTTGAAGCATATGTTCCAAGGACTGACATATCCAGTATAAGGGAAACTCTGACAGATGATGAAATTTGCCCTTGCCTTCCTGCAGAGGATATTGCACAGGGAAAACTGAAAGTCTACTTCTTCTGAAAAAGACAGCTCAGATGCCAGGATTAAGACTGGCTATGTACAACATCAAATTGTTACTGCGTTTTACATGAACAAATTACCAAGTTGAGTCACTCATACACCACGAAATACAAGTGTTTCTTCATGTAAAAGTAACAGAGAACTAAAAACTAATTATCTAAAATCCTAGACTGACAGGTAACTGATAAACATTTGATTGCACTCACGTTTTCATAAAGTTCTGACATGAATCAGAAACGAGTATGTTGGCTGTGGTAAATTTAGCAGGAAGCATATAACAGAAGTCCCTTCTATCAACCCCTGAATTAGCTGTGCAATCACACAGAGAACCTCCACACAAACATGGTGGTAACATCAAGTTGTAAGCCTACCTATGCAGGTCCAGCGCCTCCCTGACATGCAGAAAGACCTATCACTGGGTCAGTTTCAAACTTCTCTTTTTCAACATGGAAACTCTGAGACTCTTGAAAGAGCAGTATGATGAACCCTGATTATGCATCTGGAAGAGCAGTATGACGAACCCTGATTACGTGTCTGGATCGATCCACGATTAGGCAGCTAGATCTTGACCTGTCAAAAGTCTTAAAATGGCAACCAAAGAAAAAAATTAAAAAAAAAAAATCAGTTTCAAAAAAAAAATTGCTTTTAAGAAGGGAGAAAGATCCAGGAGAGTTCTCTCAAACAGCTGTAGGAATACTGTGATTAACTAGCACAGCTTTATCAAGCACTACAGCACAACCAGAAAACCTGAAAAGAGACATTCCTCCCTGCCCCCACTACTGACTTTCACAGGGGAAAAAAAACAAAAACAAAACACAAAAAACACACTAAAAAATTCAACTTGCCAATATAAGAGGCATTGTTAAAACAAAACATCTTTATTTGGCATAAAAAATTACTAGAAATTACTAGGAAACGCTAAGCATCATATATGCAAAAGATGAACTTCAATAATTATGTAATTCAACAAACATTAGATCAGTTTTACATATGTGACTGAATAGATATTCCTGCTTCTTGAATATCATCTGTGAATGCACACATTTTCAGAATGCTAGCAAGCACACTTCGGTCCCTGGCTTTTACAAAGTGAATTACCAGCATCTCAAACACATTTGCATTGTCTACGTGTTCTTTTAGTACCAACTGCAAAAAGCCACTGGAGCTTTAACACAATTAAGAAATTGTTCCAAAAATGTGTGGAACAAAAAGCTCATGCTTTTGTAACATGAAGAAAGGAGTACAACAGATGTGAAATGGTTTTGTGGATGTTTCTGTTTAGATAGACCTGCAAAAATGGAGTTTCTTAACAAATAAAAGATAGCAGGCAGTTCCTATAGGCTTACAATTCTCCGTGATGACTCTTGACTTGTCATTATTACCCTGAAGCTCTTTAAATGATTTGGACTCTGAATAATATACACAGAAGTAAGAGAGATCACAGATAAAGGTACTAGTTCCAGAGATGTGGTACCCTCTGGAAGCTTGTTACCCTAAGTGCAACATGATAGGGTTAGGAAAAATGTATGTGTAATTCTAATTTTGGCATCCTACTGATTATGTATACTACTCTTTCTAGCCTTTCCATAATAGTGGTCTTGATTAAAGACCATTGTTCAGGAAGGGAAGCACATGCATTTCCAGATGGCATAAACATGCTGCAATGACTAAACAACATTTGATGAACACATGCAGCTCTGGCAGCACACCAAAAAGAAACCACTGCATTCATGTTATAGAAGTACTGTCTGAAAACTTGAGATAAACCACACAGCTAATTTAGGATGGGTAAAACCTGAGAACACGCTACCTCCCAACTCCAGGTCTTAAAAACGGTTAGTAATATAAAGTTTTAGTGTCAATTTTAGATATCAGCTTGTCTAAAAGGAGTTAAAGCCAAAGTAAATTAAGCTTTTTTTCTTTTTCCTGTTTCTGATCAAGCATTCGTTTTAAATTGCCAGCTCACCAGGATGGCTTTAAAATGCTTGCTGTTTAGACTGGTCTCTTTATTTGCCTGTATGTTAAACCTTGATTACATTATTTACACTCAAATTCACCTCTCCTTTCTAAGTTGTGACTTTCTACTTTTCATTCCAAGACCTCACACCTCCCTCAGCTCAACTCCTGAATACCTTGCCACCGGCTCAAGCTCAGCACGGCTAAAGAACAGAGATGCCACCTCCTCCAGATGCTGACAGTTATTCTCTAGGCTAATACAGGTACCGGCATCGTGTCTGCTATTAATGCCTGTGAACCAGTCAAGACCTTCAGCTCAACTCTCTCCCTGGACATTCACAGTCTGGTTTCGCTACTGAAGGCAGCGAAGGCAGTTTTGCAGTTCTCCAATTTCTTTCCTCCACTAGAGAAGTGGGTTTATTTTCCTCATGAGAAATTCAGACATCAAGGATGTGTACCTGTCATCTTTCCTGTCGAGTTTGAGTTTTTTGGGTTAGGTAGTGCCCACTTTTCACATTTGTGCCACTGAACATAGAGAGATCCATCACACTGACTGAAGAGTATAATAGCAAGAAAATAAGAGTAGTATGTGCTCCAGTTATTTTCCACAAATCAAGATACTTAGCCACAGTGAATGGTCTCATGTCTTACCCTGTGGTAAATGCTACATAACTTCCCACCTTCTTGACATTCTAGGCACAAAGAAAATAGATGCTTTAGAAAAATGGACTCAAAAATTCTCAAGGACCACAGAAAAAAAGGAAAATTTAAATTAGCATGGTAAATCAAATGCATTTGCAATACGAAGTCAGGCCTTCACCAGGATTTTAGCAGTGACATGTATGAGGGTCTTGTGAAAACTATTGAGCCCAAGTGTTCTCACTCTCAAAACCAGTGTATTTATCCATTTCCAATGCCCTTTGAATCTGTTTTGACATTCAAAAATCTAGGTGTAGCCTGCCTAAGAGTTAACGGACAAGTCTGGTCCACCCACCCTTCCCACACACAATCTAGCAGAATTATTTTCATCACAAATTAAGGATGCCTTTACCTTGAATAATTTGCACTCCTTTGTGCCCTCAATCATTGAGTTGTTAAGAGCACTGACTGGTTATACATACGCTTTTGTATTGTTACATGCTATTAAAGGTGGACATGAACACTGATTTTCTAACAATAAAATATAAAGTGATAGAACTTAGGATAAACTGTTAAAATCCATGAAAATTACTAAAGCTATTACAAGATTGTATGCTTGCAGAAAAAGAACAAGAAACAAACTTCATTACTAATCAAGCAATTTTGGAGGCAAGTGTGGAACAGCTTTGGTTTGTTTCTTTTACTTACCCTCTCTCTCAAGGTAAAGGACTACTACATCAACTTTTTTTTCCCCAGAAAAAGGATGTTTTTATCACTGGATTATATCACCGAAATAAGAATTTTTAAACTGTAACTATGTCAGGTAGCTAATATGCATAACATACCACCTTACACTGGTTAGCACAATACTTCTGTTACCACATATCCAAATAGCCGCTTTATTAAAATATCCCTTTCCCAAATACCGTGAATAATTGACTCATAGCCTGCAAGGACTCTTGAAAGCAGAACATCTTAGTTACACAGTTTACAGATTTTTCAAGCTAACACACAAGTGTACCAACAGGCTGATTACTCCTCTGATTTCCAGAACAAGAGAGTATTCCCATTTATTTATTTACAGCCAATGAAAACATGTTTTTGCCCCCCATCACAGCTAAGAGCACCTTCAGCTGGGTCTCTCAGAATCATAATTGGTTTATTGTATACCAGTTACTGTGTATAAAAAATAAAATAAATACTAAATATTTTAATGCCGTTCTTCAGAAAATACTGACAGATCAAAACCACAGACAGATCTCAGAAGTATACAAATTTTCTTCATAAGTAATCCTGAAAAACTCATAAATGTGTCTAGGTACTTTTTTTGTTTTGCTGCTGACATGCCATGAGGGACATTTTTGGAAATACAACAGTTATTTTCTGAACATCTCTGCTCTAGGACAAGTAGGGATGGGAGTGACCAGAGAGAGACATTTCTTACTTGTCTATCTTCGGGCATGGATTTCGTTCCAGAACACTCACTGCAATAGCATAGGTAAAGTCTCCACAGAAGAGAACCACAGAGGAGATAGTCGTGCTATCTTAAGATACTGTCTTGTCTTAAGATTAAGACAAGACCCAGAGACAGACAGCTGCTTTACAATAAGCACCAAACTTCAGGGCTGCCTTCTAGTAATGACAGTAGACAACTGTCATTATTAATACACAATATTACTAAATCAGTCCCCCAGTATGAGGATACAGGAATGTTTGGAGAATAACGGATAACCAAGATGACTGAGTTTACAGAAATCTTCATTGTTCAACAGATAATATGAAGGAAGGTACCATTTCAGTGGGTTCAAGAACTTCCATTGACACAGGGCAAAATTTTCACCTTTGATTATAATTACATGTATGTAATAGCAAACATCCCGCTGTTTGCTATTCAGTAGTATTCGCATTCTTGTTTAACATGCTCAGTTTCAACCTATGTCCTAGAAAACATCTCATTATTTCTTAATGAGATTAAAACTACATTAGACAGTAGGAAGAAGTGCTTTACAATGAGGGTGGTGAGACACTGGCCCAGGTTGCCCTGAGAGGTGGTGGAGGCCCCATCCCTGGAGACATTCAAGGCCAGGCTTGATGAGGCTCTGAGCAACCTGATCTAGTTGAAGATGTCCCTGCTCACTGCAGGGGGGTTGGACTAGATGGCCTTTAAAGGTCCCTTCCAACCCAACACATTCTATGATTCTACATTGCTTAATGTATTTCAGATACAGCATCAGTAACCCTGACAAAACCAAAATAATGAAGTGGTGAATGGCTGATTTAGAAAATCGGTTGCCCAAAGCAAGTAGCAAGACTACACTGTTCTAACTCGTTTTTGAATCCACGGAAGATGATAGTAAATTCTTCAACTTTCAATTGTTAGCCAAAAAAGCCCTTAAAAAATTATAAGCTGTCTCTGGGTTAGTTAAAAAACATCACGTTCTCATGATAGGGATGGTTGTTTAATAAGATTTTTGTTTAGCTTCAACAGTACTTTAAATTGAAAATAAAACAGTACTTGTAAAGGCTAGATAAACTCACAATTTTTCTCCAACTATATACATTCAAGTTCACCACAGTACCTCAGGTTTAGACCTCTAATCTAAACTAGAACTTTTACCTGCACTGTAATTGACAGTCAATAGCTCAAGTTAGTAAGTCTCTAAAAGCTATATTAGATAGCACATAAACAGTTTTTTCCTAAGAGTGATTCAGTTCAGAGAAGAAGAGTATAGATTCAGGCTAGTGCAAAAGGGTATGGTCAGGTTTATTCCAAATAAATAGCAAAATCCATCCATATAATGTTTCTGGGATGGACTAGCTATACATAGCATAAAAAATTTTCATTCTGGTTAAAATTGAACAGGTACAAAACACAACTGCAAGGTAACAAGTTCAGTATGAAGCCATGAAAATCTATCTCCTAGTGCTTTATGAGTTGTATAGCAATCAACTAAGTGCACAGAGAACTCGTATAAAATGTAACAAAGAACTGAAAATTTGAGGAGGATTGTAATTCAAGTTCTGCATTAAATCATGTTAGCTAAATTAGCATTTAATCCCAAAATAAACTACAAATGTATTAAGCATCATCCAATAATGAAGAGTATGTTTCATGCACTATTTTCTATTAACAAAAAAAAAAGCAATTTAAAATAGGTTTAGACTAAGGACACAGTCACCCACACTTATCAGTTTATATGCATGCAGACTCACAAACTATAATATAGACTGTACCTGACTATGTAAATCATTGATAAACTGCTGCTATTAAGAAAATATAGGAATGTAGAGATGCAAGACAAAACTAAAATGAAACACTCCTGTTTGTTGACAGAAACTGCTACTGAAAAGCATCACTTTGCAAATGAAAGGACGTTATCTCACCTAGGAGGTTCCCTTTTAAGTCCCACATAGTATGTAAGAGACTGAATCTGATGAGATGTACACGTATTTGTTGTTAAAGGCCACACCAGCAATTCCTGGATTGGAGAATGCAGTTTATTTTTGGAGAGGATGAGGACACGTCTGCATAATTTTTCTTTTCCTACTGATATCTAAGTGTTGGAGGGTTTTTTCCATTCCCTGCCCTCTGGCCCTCTCCTTCCCGCATTTAAATCCGGTTAAAAGCTGTAGAATAATGTAATGATGCAATAATCTGGACTTAATGAGCAATAAAAAACCCCTGACTGTTTCCAAATTCCATTTTTTGGTACCTCTGCAGCTCCTAAGAGCGTTGACAAGATTCTGTTACCACAAATTAGCATATGCTTATATATTTGTGTTATACTAATAACCAACAGGTATTAATCATGCACTGAGAAGACAACGTGAAGACAACATGCACTGAGAAGACATTGTGCTTGTATGAACTGAACAAAAATCTGTACCTCGAAGTCCTAAAAAAAACCCCCAAAATTTAGATTTGTCAGAGAAGAACACATACAGAAAGACAAGGATTTGCATTCTGGAAACCCAAATAATCCCAAACTAGTACCAGTTACGTTTTATATCCAACAAAGCAATTAAAGCTAAATTCGAAATCAAATGTCAGATGCTATTGGAAGGAGCATCTGAGAGAAATTAAAAAAAAAAAAAAAAGGATAACAAGACATAGAGCTTTTCCACGGAATAATACTATGCAGAAACTTACTCCTGAAATTGTATGCCATATTTACCTCTCTGGGAAATGTAGTTCTGTAAGATTTGAAAAAAAAGTTCAAGGTTTGAAAAACAGAGAACCTATCTTCCAAAGGATTTTCTAGTGATAGTAATATCTTTTAGAACAACTCTAAATGAATATCTGACTCAACAAAAGTTTCAAATATATATGTGATTTGTCTTCAAATTTTAAATCTCAAACCAAAGAGCCTTAGGCTTTGTCCTCCATGATAAATAACAAACTTAGTCAACATGCTCTCTGACACTTCACAGGTAGTAATTAACATTCTGTAAAATCCTATGGTCAGACACAACAGTTTATGGCGTTTAAAGTGAGGTAACAAAATTAGAATAGACTGTTTTCTGTTCCACCAGAAAACAGTCAACCTTGCTCTGCTTGTTGTACCATGAAATAGGGACTTGTTTTCACTGCTCAGAGCAAACTTTATTTTTATGTCAGAGTTACTAATACACAGTGACTCCATAAGGTATTTCACGTCAACAACAGGAAGTGTAACACCTTCCTCACTGCAAGTACTACAGCTGCCTTACTTCTGCATCACATTACACACAGATATTTTTGTATTTGCCAGTTTTTTTAAAAATAACGGACATCTCAAATTTGTTCTTTTGTTATATTTTGAGACTATTTCAGTATGTAACTGTAGCAGAACTAGTATATGTGTTGAAATTAACTAGAAGCATTTACTCAAAGCTTTGAGGGTTAAAACATAACCATTCAATATTTTATACTGGTAAAGGTTCTATTTTAGCAAATGCAAAGTTTAACAAAACATTTTCCCCCCGAGCTCAAGGGCCTTCCTGTGCCCTTACAGGTAGAAAGACTGATGCTTCCTCTGGAGCTGCAAAAACATTTCTGAAGAGAAACATGGGTGAGATTCTTGGTGTTTTTCAGGCTCTGACTGTTGCTCATCCTTACAGAGAATATGGGACTAGAGTCTTGTAGTGAAGTTTTAAACCCCACACACAGTAATCTCTTTTCCAGAGCATCTACTGTCCCCTGTATTTTTCTTGGGAAACTAAGACTTGTCAATACGTCATGATTTAAAGATTTTCCTCCTAAAATGAAAGCATTTGTACTCAGCTGTACAAGTAAAAGTAAGCCTTGATGTCTACACAGAGATTTGAAATGCACAGCAGGTATGCCAAAAAGGGAAAATCTGAGGGAATTGAGAGGAAGGGAGGGGAGACAATACAATAACATCAGGAGGGAGAAAGGACAACTGACAATTTTTTCTTTTATAAATCAAATCAATATCTGTTATTTTGCTATTTTAAGAACATTTTACTGCTATTTTAATATATTTAGGCTGTCATTGCACTCGTGAAATAAGACAATGCCCTTTATAGTGTCATTTACAATAGAACTTAAAGCAGTTAAACTACTATTTTTGTTCAATTGGATATTTCCAGTGAAATCCACAAATCCTAACAGGTAGAGAGAAACTGGAGTAGTATTTATTTATTGCAGCGTTTATTCTTCCTTTTTCAACAATCCCTCATATTTAAAGGTATATACTACTGGCATTTTAAATGCACTTCCCCACAACAATTCTCCAAACCAAGAAAAATATTGCAGTCAAATAGCTAAACAAAGAAAACAGCATAACTTAATTCTCCGGGACTTTTCTTTCAAATATTGAATGCATATTAATATTCGATTAATACTGGGGGGGGGGGGGGGGAATAATTTTGTTAAAAAAAACCAAAACTTTTCTTACCTCAAGGCTACAGAAGTGACCCGCTGCATCTAAAGTGTACCTACAAGACCTGAAGTCTTCATAAAAGTACACATCAAGCGAGATGGGGAAAATCATGTAGCACTTTAAAGTCTGAGATTACGCAAAAGATAACATGCTGTTTTTATTATATAAGGCACATTAGTAAACTATTTCTAAACCGGGCTTCTGAGAAACTCATTGAAGTGTATGCTCTTAAATCCTGAAGTACATAGATATAAATGATACAGAAGAGTCATTGCCTTTACAGTGACCTAAAAATTAATCATTTCATCCTTCTGTCTTTTCAGTTGAGCATTTAGTCGAATTGCCTGGGAAACAATCTGAACTCTCAGTGACCTTTGTTATCCAAACAACACATCCTCAGTGGTTTGGAGCAAAGGAACTACTCAAACCTTGAACCAAGACAGTTTGGAGAGCACAAAGAGCTCTACCAATTCTACTTCACTCATTCAGTATGCTGTGAAAAGTTTTGGTTTGCATGGAGTTTTGGAAAGCTTTGGAAAGCATGAATTTCTCCAACTATTTTTAACTTGCAGTAAACTTATAATGAACTCACAAAACTGACCACGGAAAAGCAGCCACAGGAAGCGGAAGAGACAAAGAACAGCACCTCTTCCATCAGCCTAACTAGCAACAGTACTGTACCTAAGGCAGAATTTCTTAAGCTCCTATCTTCCCTGTTTACAAATTTATGCAAAAGGCAAGAAAAAAAAACAGAGCCTGTCACATTACTGTAAAAAAAGAAGACGGCTAGCACTCAAATAATTGTTTATCAAAAGCTATTTAATCAATTTAATTGCCAGCACAAAAAAAAAAATCTTGCCGGATTTCCATTATTTATTATACGTGGAGTGACTCGCTGAAGTACTTGGAAAGATTTACTTCCAAGTGGTCACCTACTTAGATCAAGCGCTAAATCACTGACTCTGTGATGGTGTTTGTTTAGGTGGCAGCAGTTTAGCTGGCCCAGCCCCAATGGCCCCTCACTGAGATCTCTGTGTGTGTGGCCCATTTTGCATTGCAGCTGGCTTGACACACAAGTCCCACTGTATACCAAACCCATTGTTATTTTAATGTGACTCTTAACAGTCGACTTTGCCCTCACCACCCTAAAAACAGTTCCTAAGGGCAGAGTGCTGAACACCCTGCGGCAAAGCCACCTGTCATAAAGAAGATAAATCACAAAACACACCAGAATTTTTAAAGGCGTAATTTTTTAGGTTCAGCTACATCAGGCCGAGATACAGCTAGAAAAAGCTTTTATAAAACACAGACAGTATTTTAGCTTTTTTTGATCACCGTTTCAAAAAGATAAGTACTAAAATTCTTATGGACTTCCTTTCGGTTAGATTATCATTCTTATCCTGATATTTTTAAAATTACATGCAACTATGACACTGCAAAATAAACATCACATGTTCTCTAAATCAGATATGAATTATTTGTGACCTGGGGAAGTTTTCTATCCATTCAAAAAAAAAAAATCAGTACTTAAGTAGACTCATTCATTACATAAATGTTACATATACGTCATTACTATATATTAATCGTCATAAACACTTTGAAAAGGATTTGGAGATATAACTGTGGTTTCATCCTATCAGAATAGTGCCACAGTAGTCGCAAGCATTTACTTTTAAGCATCTAGCTTTGGTGGTAGACATCAGTTCATGGAAGGATCCTACCTGTTCATCAACTAAACAACAGGTGAATTAGATTGTAAATTGTAGTCTTCTGAATGACTCTTACACAGACGCTGTAAATGACTGCCCTGATCTTTACTTACGCTGATGGTAAAAGCTATACAAAAAATTGCCAAAGGGATTTCACATCTGGATGCCGCCTGCCTTCTTACACTCCCCGAAGTTGTTGCAGGTCTTCTTGGCCTTCAAAATGGGGCTCTTGCTAACAAGTGTAATTCCAGCCTTAATGATCCAGTGCAAAAGAGAGGGAAGTAATTTTGAGGAACCACAGAAAAGTTTTTAATCTCTAAATTTATTGACTTCCATAAGTAAATAAGGGATAATTATTCTTCCCTATCAGCTAGAAAAGGAAATTCAAACTGATCTTCAAGGGCTTGTTTGTAAGCTTACCTCAATGAGGAGATGTTTACAAAACCAACATTTATTGCTATAGTGGAGAACCATCTGTCAGACTTACCCCGTCAAACACTCCACCTAGACTACAAAAGACACAACAAACATTGAACAACCAACCTGTGGCACCTCATGAGGGATGATAAGCCTGTTTTCATGAGTCAACTTGCAACAACTACATCCTCCACCCTAGTGCTCTTCAACTTGTGTGTGTGTGTGTCTGTCTGTCTGTAAATACAAGTTCCTTAGAGAAGACATTCATCGCACCACAGACCAAGGGAGCTCACATATACAGTAATCTGGGCAGGCAAGCAGAGATTCACAGGTTTTTGGGATGGACAACACCTATTAAGTCATCTAATCTACTATACTGCCAACGCAGGATAGTTACTTACAGTGCATTTTCCATTCCTTTGCCCAGTCAGTTTTTAAGTGACTGACGCAATGGAATCACGGACTCACAGAATCTTCAGAGTTGGAAGGGACCTCTAGAGATCATCTAGTCCAACTCCTCTGCTAGAGCAGGATTGCCTAAAGCACATCCCTCAGGGCTGCATCCAGGCGGGTCTTGAAAATCTCCAGAGAAGGGGACTCCACAACCTCCCTGGGCAGCCTGTTCCAGTGCTCTGTCACCCTCACTGTAAAGAAGTTTTTCCGTGTATTTGAACGGAACTTCCTATGTTCTAGCTTGTGCCCATTGCCCCTTGTCCTGTCGCTGGGAACCATTGAAGAGAGCCTGGCTAATGGGGCTGCTACCACTTCCTCTGTCAAACACTTCAGCAGTAAAACAAATTTCAACGCCAGAAAATATTTCCCAATAATATACATATATTTTCCTTTGCTTAACTTCACTCCATTATTCTTATTTGCACTCTTATAGACCACCTAATATAGTTTTGGCACAAAATTATATTTTAAGGAAGCAGATCTTTAGCAAGCTGCTACAAAGAAGGTAAAAATTATTGCAAATACTACAGTTATGGAAACAAAAATTCAGTATCTAACACATTTTATCATCATCAAGTGACTATTACCAGTCACTAGTCCAAAATCACCTACAGATATTCTCTACCAAAAGACTGGAAAACAAATATGCAAGTCCATGACTTTAAAAAAAAAAAATAATCAGAATAACAGACTATTGAAAACAGAGTATTTCAGATTTACACATGCACTAAGCCCCTGAAAGTGACATATGTGTTTAAAAATTATATAATATATATACATATAGTATTTCAACATTGGTAATTACCAAGCTGAAAATTACAGTCATGAAGAGAAAAATCAAGTGACACTGGTGACATAGCAAACTATTTCGCAATAGTTAATAATGATTAAATTACCAATCTGTAACACTGTAAACACTACTTTTTCAGGCTTAAAATTTTGAACACCAACTTCTGATGCACTACCATTCAAAAAATTCTGTTATTTATGACAAATTAGATCCCTTTACTAAGTTCCTAGTCTACATACAAAGCAGGCTAACCATGTACAGAGTATGTTTCACATGTGCACATATTTGCAAGAAACAAGGATCAACAGATACACCAAGACGGTGTACACAGATGTAGCAATATATTTCTCCCACATGGATGCAATATACACACAAAAAAAAAAAAGAATTGTCGCCTCTTTTTCTGCTTTCTCAGACACATTTTCTTTGTGAATTGAAGTAACAAAAATACATAAACACTGTACTATTATTAACTAGCATGAATTATAAATGCATCAAGACTGTTATTTGAGATTATTAATTTAAACTATGGTATCTACAAATAAATACAAATCTTCTTAACAAGGAGACAGAATAGGAAGCAACTTCTCTTAAAAGCTGCAAGAATTTACCACGGTAAATTCTTCAAGACATTTTTAACATGCTCGTTCCGATTGTGGTATACCCATCATGTGCCTAAACCTCACAGACTTTTCAGCCAGCCAATTATTTACAAACTGTGTAGCTATCATTTGTAAATAAGGGCCCAGGAGATAACTCCACTGAACCTATGATGTATTCAGACGAAAAAAAGGGAATTATTTTGTAGAAATTCTACTCTGCATTTTGGCTTATACAAACTGGATGGAGAACTATGGCAGAGCACTACACTGGAAATTACTGGCTGAGATGGGCATAGGTGACTGCTGGTGATAAACGTCATCCTGTAGATAGGTTTCATTATAATAACCAAGTTTGTGTATACAAGCATGCATATACCTCTAACAAAAGGCATATTTATTTTCTAAGAGTACAAAATTTATTCTTAGGCACCTGTGTACTTATTCAATGAAAAAATTTGCAATAATAGATAGGTGCAAGAACTGATAAGCATTTATAGCTCACAAAGTATAACAAGGCATTTCATAAGCCTGGGGTTTTTTTAACTAAAAAGTGTTAACCACGTTATTTAAGAATAAGCAAAACATGCAGTATTGAAGCACAACCAACCACATCTTCATGAATACTTTTCTGTAATCTCTTCTTTTGTTCTCTATCAAATGAAAAAAATGTTGGTTTAAGAATAGCAATCTTCTAATCATTCCTGATAATTTAATGTACTTTTCTCACAACGATGATTAATAATATAATGGGCTAGGAAGGGAGACATAGGGAACTTGAAAGTAGTATTAAGTGCACTACTGTCAAAATTGGAAATGATTGTTCCTTTATGCCCACATCTTTAAACAAAAACATGAAGACTAACTCCATCTCTCAGTTTGACTGCAGGTAGCACATCTAACAAAAGAAATGCAGTACAGTTTAATCAAAAGCTCCCCTCTCTCGACACACACTGCCATCATCATCGCATCCCATCCTCCGCGCTACAACGCTCTTCTCAAGACTGGGAAGGTTGTAATTTGTGTTTGTATACATTTGCTGAAATATGAGACAAGAAAGAGAAAACATTCATAATGACTAAGTAAAAGATGTAAAGACAAATACCCAGTAAGAAAAATAAATACTGGTAAGAGATAAACACTGAATTTAAGTCATGCTTAAATTGCAGAGCAGTTTCTCTCAGCTTCCTCTACAGTAAATGTACATTTAGGTGAGTCTCAGCCCTCTGGATGTACATAGCCCAGGAATATTAATTTCCTAATCTGATGCTGAAAGATATACATCATTAATACTATCACAGAAAATTTGGAAAGTGTTTGAAACATATTCTATTATACACCTGAAAGCTACTTGTAATTCTGATAAAGGCTTTGGCAATTTTATTTGTAGGCATTAGTTTAGTACAGGGAGAAAAAAAAGGTGTATTTTCACCAAAGAAATAACAACTTTTCTAGAAACAATCTTTTGACACCCAAAGGTAAAAGCACGCATAGCAATCAGGACACTTTGTATTTTCAATTTCTTTGGCCAGGTTATTATTTTCCCACATTGACATAAAGATGTTTTCATATGAATTAAATTTCTCATAAGCCTTAATTGATGGAAACATATATTAGGTGGGCCCACATATATGAAGATATTTTCCCTTGATAAAAATATAGTATGTATTTCATCTGTCTGGTATTGAGAATCTATTATGTGTGACACAGACAAGAAAAACAGGATTCTTAAAATCACTGCTCTTATTTCCTAAGTACAACCTTGTAATCCCTCTGTAATATAGTACTTTTGACCTAGACCCTTTGTGAACAGCACTCAGTGTCAAGAAGGGGATATAGAGCCCATAAGGCCTCTGGTAAATACAGAGATATTGATAATGCAAATTGGAAGACTTACATCAGCTAAATTTTGGCACCTCAGTCAAGAGCCAGATTGTGCTGAAATTTCCTATATCGCACAAGGAAAAAGGCCTATAATGATGTACTCCTAAGGAGCCAAACTTCATTCCACTGTATCAATCTTTATCTGCTTACCAAAATGAAGCCAAGACTCTAACACTAAGCACTTAAGTGAGCTGCTACTGATTAGGTAATCTGAACGGCCCCCCTCTTTAAAGTGAGTTTTTCCTCATCTCATCTAAGAGATACACGTACGTGAAATACACACATACCCCCACTTCAGGTTTGTGACCAATACAGTATTCCTTGCCTATTTCCAATTTAGAGGTAAAAAGTATTTCCACCTCCCACCTCCAACAGATACATCCCAGAGAACGTAGTAACAAAAAACCAAACTAAAACAGAGAAACAAGTCAAAAACCTCTGCTGGTTTCTTAAAAGCTACCACCTGTCAAAATTAACCAAAATGAGAAGCAAAGCACATCCCAATGGTCTGAAGAAGAAATCTTTTAGAGCAAAGCAAGTAGGACAATCCCTAGACACTTTGCTGCCAGACACAACTCCATGCCAGAGTTTTTTCCCCAGGAAAAAAAAAAGATCCGGCCAAAGACATTCCTGCTCTTCTCTATCTGAAATTTCATCTCCATTCTCTCCTCATAATTTTCTTTCCCTCAGTAATGCCAGTGAAACTTTGCAGAACTATGCCCTGAACTGGATCACTGCAATTTTAAATCAGTGCTTTTTAAATCCAAATTATTTGCCTAATTTGGCCAAGCGGTCAGTCAGCCCAATTGCTATCCTATCACAACTGAAGCTGTAACAAACCTTGGGAAAGACAGAGCATTAATTTTTATTTAATTTGTTTTGGGGGGGAGAAGTACAAGCAGTGAAAGTTACCTTATATTACCTTCTTCCCCAGAAAAGCTTTAACACCAAACCATAACCTGAAATAACCAAAAGCATCTACACGTACAGATTATACTGGCTTCTTTCTTGCTTTAAGAGGGTCCTTTCCTTTGCAGCCAAGAAACCAATATGGAACCACATTCCCAGCTGTAATTTAATGCATTTCCACACAGGAAACAATTTTAGTGTTAGCTTCCAAAATACTTAAAGTAATAGACAAGTTCATTTTAAAAGTATGATTTAGCATTTGAAAAGAATCTTGCTTACTTTTTAATATGTTTCCTTATATAGGACAGTATAGAGAGAGAAGAAAGAAATGAGCAAAGCAGAAGTGCATTTGGAGATGGAATTTCAAAAGGGAAGCACACTTCTCAAATTAGAAATTAAAAACAAAGTTACAGCTTATGGAACACATCAGCTTCCTCCTAAGCTACAGCTTCAACAGGTAGGCATACCCTGCTTAAAAAAACCCCAAACATAAATCACAGAATCATAGAATGGTTTGGGTTGGAAGGGACCTTAAAGCCCACCCAGTGCCAACCCCCTGCCCTGGGCAGGGACACATCCCACCAGCCGAGGTTGCTCCAAGCCCCGTCCAACCTGGCCTTGAACCCCTCCAGGGATGGGGCAGCCACAGCTTCTCTGGGCAACCTGGGCCAGGGACTCACCACCCTCACAGGAGAGAATTTCTTCCCGATATCTAACCTAAATCTACCTCTTTCAGTTTTAAACCGTTTTCCCTCGTCTCATCACTACACTAAGCCAAAACTTAAATAAAAGTAATACACTTAATCAGTAGCATTTAAGAAAGTAACATAGAAATATTTCTATTGATACCAGGTTTTGCTAGGAAACCACAAACTTGTTCCTACTTTGGCCTGTAGCAGAATTCACAATATTCATTCAATGTGAAATATGCATCACAGGTCTATTTGACTTAAAAGAACCTAATAAAATACAGAAATGTACCAAGAATGTCCTCCTCACAGTTTAACAGTCAAATTTAAACATTTAACTATACTTACAGAGCCATCTTTCAGATTTCTTTCATAGGAGAAGTGACATTCCATATTTTCTTCATCTCTTGAAATAGCAAAGTTATATCTGCCAGCTGATTCTTCCCCAGCTATCAATGCTTTCTTCAGTTCTTCAACATACTTTTCTCTATTCATTTCCATGTCAGCAGCCTCCCTAGAAATTTCAGCTTCAGACACTATCAGAAAAAAAACATGTGAGAAATACTTACATATTTGTGAACATGTATATATATTTATATGTACATACAGACACATGCTCACACCTTAAGGGACAGGCAAATATTAGGATACTATTCCTTCCTTGGCATATAGCAGTGTGCCAGACACTAATGGAAATGTAGCAGGAATACAGTGTTTTTCATAAGAATTACGTTCTGTCTCTTTTTTCCCTGTCTGAAAATGGTTTATTGCTACTAGCCCACAATTCTACTTGCGTAAAGTTATTCTGAATAACAGTAACCTTAAAACAAAGAGTGGAATGTTTTAACTATGATTTATTGGAAACTGTGAATCTAAACCCTATTAGACAACAGATGCAACTGTCTCCTTGCGCATTCTTGATCCAGTTTTCCAAGTCTGTAACTTACAACCTTAAAAGCTAATAAACTGTCAATTTACAATAAAGCTACACCTAGAGACTTGAAAATCCATGTTTTACTGATCACAGTGAAGGACCACTAAATGGGGGATGTGTCTTCAGTTTGCATTACATCAGGTCTACGAAGAAAATTTCATTCCATTCTTTTGAAGATGAAGAATGGTTGAATAGAGTACAGAACAGGCCATTAAAGATGTACTGTCATTAAGAACCATGATAGCCTTTCCCGTCTGCTTCTGATCCTGTATTTCTTCCTAAATCTTCTTTTGGTTAACGCTCAAACTGAAATTGCAGCTTACCAAGATTCATCATCTTTCACTAGGAGTAGCAAGAAACAGTTCTTGATTTTACCACCTGGACCCCTGGTTATTTTCCTTCCTTTTTATTTTATTCTACATACTGTTTCCTCAGTACTTTTAGAGATCAAATATTAATCACAATAATGATCTCTATGAAGAGTGCAGTTTCTAGCACAGACAGATATAAGCAAAGACTCTAAATTAAAGTTAAGATAGGATGTGTATAACGTAATGCAGGCTTTAATGTCTAGCCTACCGATACAGTATTTTAGATTGTTTACTTGATTAACAAAAGTGTTTCTTTTTCTTCTGACCAATCCGCTGAGGAAGACTGCTCCAGATTGTCATTTACCCCTGCTTGCTCTTAGACCTTTCTATTATTTGCCCAGCATTTGAGAGAGCAAGATACACAAAAGGACATTAGTTTGTGAAAAAAAACAAAAAACCAACACAAAACAAAACCAAACAAGCAAACAAAAGCACACATAACAAAAACCAACCCAAAAACTCAACAAAAAAAACCCCACAACCCCCAGAACATATCCTTCGCAGAACTCAGGTGACTTGAAAAAGCATCCCCCTTAAAATCCCTATTAATAACTATTTCTTCTCTATAAAAATGCCTTTGAAGATAGGTTCACATTGAGACATAAGCTTGCACATGTATTGAACTCATACTGATAGAAATAGAACAGCATTTCAATCAAACACGAGCCTGTTCAAATTGCCTCATTTTTCTCCAATCTTCTTCTGCAAAGGAGACAGCACATATCAAACCAATCCATCGTATAAAAATAAAGCAAAGAGGTAAATGTATAATTATTTGCTATGACTATTTATATCCTCACACACTTCAGGATTTCTGGATTACTTCTGCACCTTCAGTAATTTTAGCTTATTTTCACAGATTCAAGAGTGGTTGGGGTTGGAAGGGACCTCTGGAGATTGTCTAATCCAACTCCACTGATCAAAGAAGGGTCAACTACAAAGGTTGCTCAGGACCATGTTTTGAATGAGTTTTGAATATCTCCAAGGACTGAGGCTCCCTGTCCTTTCCAGCTTATCTGTTCTGGTGCTTGGTCACCCCTATGGTAAAAAAGTTTTTTCCTGTGTTTAAATGGAATTCCTTGTATTTCCATTTGTGCCCATTGCCTCTTGTCCTTTCACTGGACATCACTGAGAAGATCCTGGCTGTATCTTTGTTACTCCCTCTCATCAGGTATTAATTAATACACATCAACAAAATCTCCTTGAGCCCTCTCTCCTCCAGGCTGCACAGTCCCAGCTCTCTCAACACCTCCTAGCATGACAGATGCTCAAGTCCTTCGGTCATCTCCATAGACCATCACTGGACTCAATTCCATAAATTCATATCTTTCTCATGCTGGAGAGCCCAGAACTGGACACCAGGGCTGAGTAGAGGGGAAGGACCACCTCCCTTGTCCTGCTGGCAACACTCTTCCTAACGCAGACCAGGAGGCAGTTGGCCGCCTTTGCCACACTGCTCGCCCATATTCAACTTCTTGTCCACCAGGACTCCCAGGTCCTTTTCAACAAGGGACCTGCTTCCAGCCAATCACCCAAGGTACCAGTACAGGCTGGGGGCTTCTTCCTCCCCACGTACACAGTTTTGCATTTCCCTTTGTTGAATTTCACAAGGTTCCTGTCAGCCCATTTCTCCAGCCTGTCCAGGCTGAATGGCAACTCAGTCCTCTATCAACCCTTCCCCCCAATTTTGTACCTTGTAAACTTGCTGAGGATGCACCATGTCATCATCCAAGTGATTAATGAAGATGTTAACAGGACTGGACCCAGTATTGATTGGCGCCTGTGGTACAGGGTCACTAGTAACTGGCCTTCAGCTAAAATTCATGCTACTGATCACAACCCTTTGGGATCTGGTTGAACTGGCTGGGCTCGATCCATTTTACTGTTCATCTGTTCATTCATCTAGTCCATACTTTACTAGTTTGTC
This sequence comes from Rissa tridactyla, assembly GCF_028500815.1. NCBI lineage: Eukaryota > Metazoa > Chordata > Aves > Charadriiformes > Laridae > Rissa > Rissa tridactyla. The sequence goes on from NC_071497.1 coordinate 8,281,606, forward strand.
TATGAGGATGTTGGAGGACGCAGCATTGAAGGCCTTGCTAGCTAAAGCCAAAATAAACAACATCCACTGCCCTCCCCTCACTCAACAAACGAGTAATTTCTTCAGAGGTGGTTATTGGGTGGGTGAGACGTGATTTCCCTTTTGTAAATCCATACTGACTACTCACCATCTTGTCCTTACTATTTTTTGAAATGGTTTCCAGGATTATTCCTCCAGCACCCTCTGGGTGACCAGCCTTGACTTACCCAGATTCATCCCCTTACCCTTCCCAAAGATGGGAGAGACATTTCTTCCTGTCCCTAAAAACGTCCCCTAATCACTATTACCTTGCAAAAATAATCAAGAGTGGCCTCACAGTGACACGGGGCAGATCCCATGTACTCATAGTCTCATCCAATCAGGTCCCACAGACTAGCATACATCCAGTTTCTTAAGATAGTCTCTAACATGATCCTCCTGCAATGGTAAGTCTCCTTTGCACCTGTTTTTCCCACTGATCTGAGAGGCTCTGGATTTCTGACAACAAATCTTAACCAGCAAAGACTCAGGCAAGGATGGCACTGAGTAGTACCTCAGCCTTTTCCACATCCTTTGTCACCAGTCCCCCTGCCACATTCCACAGCAGGTCCACATTTTCCCTTACCTTCCCTTTGCTGCTGAGTAGGCTGCAGAAGTCCTCCATAACCCTTTCCAGATGCTATTCCAGGTGGGCTTTGGCTTTCCTAACCCCATCCCTGCATGCGTGGTCACCATGTCTATACCCCTCCCTGGTCACCTTCCCCTGGCTCATGCCCACTTCCTTTTTATGCCCAAGTTTAGCCAGGAGCCCCTTGTTCATCCATGCAGGCTTCCTGCCACCTTTGCTTGATTTCCTGCTCCAGAGAAATAAAGCATTTTTGAGCTTGGAGGAGGCAATCCATGAAAGATCAACCACCTCTCTTGGATCTCTCTTCTCTCCAGAGCCATATTCCATAGGATTTTTCTAAAGAGATCCTGGAAGAGGTCAAAGTCTACTCTCTTGAAATCTAGGGTGCTATCCTGCTTTTTACTCTATTCCCTCCTCTCACGATCCTGAACTCCATCAACTCAATAGTCACTAAAGCCAAAGGCTGCTCCCAGCCTTGACTCACCCACCCAGCTCTTCCCTGTTCATAAGTATTAGCTTTTGTAGTCCTCCTCTCTATACATCTCAAAATATGGAAAACATGTAGACTTAATTGATCTCAGATTAACTGAGGGCAGTTTTTTGTGCTTTTTTTTCCTTCCCTTTAACAAGTCACAATAATCTATTCACATCTATCCACAAATACATCAACTGCTTGTGCATACAAAAAAGAAATACTACCTTGCTAATCACCTTAAGTGATTACCATATGTCTGCAAAATCCGATAAGGCACCTCAGTCACCAACACCCCACTCTATTACTCTGTTTATAAGACACGGGCAAACAGCTAGGTGAAAAAGGAGATGCAGGTGGCAAGAGAGAGCATGGTAATGTCACCACTACAAGGAAATAAACCGTTGATACAAGGAGAAATCACCCCCTTCTGTGGAAAATCTGAGCCTGCAGATACACTCGGTTAAAAGGATAAATTAGTGGGTGAGAATCACATTAGTTATCCCCCAGCACAAGGCACTTTTTTCCTAGGCAGAATCAAATGTGTTAGGTTCTTCAAAAGACAGAAAGCAAAGGGATGCAAGGGAACTGTTTTGGAGTTAGGATAAGAAAAAAAAAAAAAAAAAAAAAAAGAATTGACTTTGGCTGGATGAATATGAGCAAGTCAGACTTCATCACACTAAGATGTGAAGTGTCAGGCCTATGGCAGTCTGAAGTCTGTCACAAAGTTCCCTGTATTAACCCAAAGAGAAAACACTTAAAAATGAGTATTCTCTGTTCCCCTCTTCGTTTAAAGATACCACAAGAAATCTGTCACATTCACACTAGCCTAACACAAAGTAAAAGGACAAGGCATAATACATAGCCTTTCACCAGATCTGCAACAACACAAACATTCAGCAGATGTCAGAAATTGCAGAAATGTCACTATACACTAAAAAGAATATAGGAGTCCTGCAGAGCGTGCATTAGAATAAACCAGATATAAAATAACTTCATAATCAGTATTCCTAGAGTGGGGAGGATGCTCTTACCCTTACATTATAAGATGGATTATCTATATTGCAGAGGAAGAAAATGAAAATGAAGGGGGTTGGAAAAAAAAAGAGGCCAGGGAGGAGTGTGACATATTATAACTGTATGTCCCTACAGATCTGTAAACTCGATATGCGTGCTCTTCATAAAAGCACATATCCCGAAACAGAAACTGTATTCTGCTGTCCATTGCAGCAGATGTAATGGGCAATCGTACATAAATGTTTTTCGTGTATAGCCTAATACTGATGAACTTTAGAGCACTGAAATACTCTGAGACACCTGATAAACTAAAGATTCAAAACATTTATATTTTAGTATCATCGTTTGAGGAACTTTTCAAATTTATTCCTATAACCCAAGACAAGTTTAAACAGAGCAAAAGTAAGTAGCAGCCCTCTTCACCTAGTTGGGGTTTAAAATATCATTGTGAAAGGGAACACAAGACAGAGAAATGGACAAAGGTGCAACAGAATCCTTTTTCAGTGCATGGACATGCAGTGAAACCACTTTTTTTTTTAAAATATGTAACACCCTTTCCTAATACATGAAGACAAAGAGGCTAAAACAGAGGGCCACGTATATAGCCACCTAGTACTTGTCCTCCAAAAAGGACTTTGAGTGCAAAGCTACACTATTTAGCTGCAATGCTGCATCACAGCCTCCTTCCCCACATGCCAGACACACCTGCAGCTGGCATACAGGGCCATGAGCAAGAGCAAAGGCAGCATGCAACACCACAAACATGAAAAGACCTACAAGCAAGCAACTGCTAAGTCAAAGTCAGTTGTACACTAATCCCCACGCATTAAGACTGACAGGAATGAATTTCAGAACAGGACTTGACACTCTTACAAACAGTGCTGCAAAGCTGGAGGCTGTACACGTACACTATCCATTGCATGTGCCATCAGTTCTTCCCTGCCTCACTGTAAGCCAAATGTTGAACCCTCTGAACACATCTAAGCATCTTAGATGAACTAGTAAAAGTATTTTCCAAGATTTTTAAAACTTATTTTAGGCATGGAATGGATGTTATCACAAAGGCTTAAGACTAACAATTGCGAGCTGCATCTTGGTTTTGGATTTGTTTGGTTGTTTTTTTTTTTTTTTTTTTTTTAACTGAAAGCAGCACTTTTAATGTTCATGTAAAGAATGGTACAATGGAACTACTGTCAGGAAAGAAGCTAAGCCTATAATTCAGTGAACAAGTGGGGCTACAGTGCTGGTCAACAACTCACCTTGCAGAGCTAATAATCCACTACAAATAGCAAGAACTGAGTGGGAAAGAAAGGCAAGAAATTTAAGATCAAAACATTTATATTTTATTATAAGCTACAGCCACCAGACATTTTCACATTACCTATCTTATTTCTTACACAGGACACTAGACAGAGCTGAGAAAAGGCCACTAGTATATCAGCAATCCCCCAAAACCAGTACAGACAGAACTGTGGAATCCCTTGCAGCATGAGGCAAAGAGGGGCGGAAAAAGTAAGTTGGAAATACTTGCAAAAAAATATGCATTTGTCTAGAACAATGACTTAAACACTGAGAAAAATAGACAGATAGATCTATAAACTTTTAATTAAAATAAAAAAGCTAAAAAACTCCAAAGCTACTAATATACAGTACTAGAGCATTGTGGGTGTTTTCTCCTGTGGTGCCTGTACATGCTACACGTTCCTTTATCTTATAAAACTAGCAGAACTGATCAATCTTTAGAGAAACACAAAATGTATAAATCCGTATATCTGTAGTTCTTTAACCCAATAACAAGTGAATATATCACATTTATTGTGTGTTTCTCCTCCCCCAAAGATTTCACTTTTTTTTTTCTCCTTAATTAAGACTCCCAACACTTTTCATCACCACATTAAATATACAAAAACCATAAAAGACAACTCCATCAGCAACTCTCATTCACTTCCTGCTAGGTCTTGCCAAGCAAAATAATCCACAGCATGAGAAACTCAAAAGGGATTTCCCAAAGCAAGAATTTTCTGACCACTGCTTTCCCTCCTCCCAGGTTTTGAATTTAGAATCTAAGCAGTCCCAAACATGATGTAGTAACTTAGAAAAAGTGATGAAAAACAACGGCAAGCGTATGAAAACACAGATCTGTGCAGTAAAAAAGCATGCACAAGAACTTCAACTCCTAATGAAATTATTCAAAGGTCTACAAATTCAATAGGGATTCCTTAGAAATGTATCAGATTCCTGCAGAATATCAGAAATAGAAGCGCTCTCCTTTGGATGAGTACCCAGTGCTCATGCTAAATGGCTGTGGGTTTGTTTCTTTCTTTTTAATAGAGTGAGGTCATCTTGCTTTCACTGGTCCTCTATTTGGGGAAATGATCATCCAGCCATTCTGCCAGATGCAGGAAGTTAACAAAATTAGAACTGTGTTTACATATTTTTTCTATACTCCTCCAGTTGTAGTAACACAGCTTTTACTTAGAAAAATAACAGATTTAAAGAATCAGCTTTTTGCGACTTTTAAGCTGGGGATTTTACAGTTACATAAGAACAACCATAAAAGCTTTTAAACAGAAAAACTAATATGATCAATTAGTTAAGTATTTATCAATGTTAGCATCCTTTTCATTACTTTCAAAAATATATAGCTTGACTATCCTATTGTCAAACCAAGAAAGAAAAACCTTTCATCCCAGAGTACAGGCAACCAGCATTGGAACACATGTATTTGTCATGTGCTGGAACTCCTAATCAATGGTGTGTTTGAAATGTTAAAAGGAATGTGGAAGAGCAGATTTAATACGTATGAGACATATTTTAGTTAGTCGTTTGCTAGATCTGAAAGAAAAAAAGGTAAAAATTGTATCCAAAGGAAGGTTAATGAATCATTATGCTTATTTTATACACAGGAACTATATGTACATACACATATGTATAGCTTGTATACATGTGTATATGTATGTATACGTGTGTGTGTATGTATATATATATACACAAAGCAGTATTTTTATATGTATATCTATCTATCTATCTCAGGCCTGTTTGAAAGCTTGGCTTATGTAGGAACTGGGGAGAAACAATGTCTACTGGTCACGGAGAAGGAAGGAAGGAAAGTAGGCAAGAACTATGTGGACATCTGTTGTTATAATTCAGAAAGAGTCAGAAAAACCTTTTTGCCTACAATACACTGTAAAATATATAATTCTTACCTCCCTTTGAAATATTTTTGCCACTGAGAGAAAGGTTTTTGATCAAGTATTTGAAACATTTCTAAAGGAACACACAAATCTTTCCGTCTTTTGCTAGGCATGAATGAGAGAAGCATGCACATATTAAGAAGCATGCACCCTCTTATTCAGGTTTCTGAGTGGGGGAAAAAATCCCATTGGCTATTTTTTTTCCTTCTGATAATTTATGCCCAGTAAAAAAAACTTTTTTTTTTGCCTTTCTCCTCAAAAATTCACCTGAGTGTCAGATACAGCTATCTTAATAATTAAGATTTCATGAATCCATGTAAAAAACATCTGCAATTAAATTCTTCATAAACTATAATTTGCAAATGGAAGTTGCATGACATATTGTTCAAGGATCTGGAGAAGACACAGAAGCAGTACTCCAATATCATGCAATAATTTATATTCTTGGGAAAGAACAAAACCTTGCATATCCATATGATAAACTAATTAGTATTAGCTTTGACACAGAACCTGTCCAGACTTGAAAGATCTCTGAACATATCTCAGAAGATCATGAACCTCACATCCTCCATCACTGGGGAGAGGTCAATGCTCATAAATAGTTTTTTTATGCAAGTTGTGGGTCACAGTTTAGAAAGTGTTTAAAAATAATCATAAAGAGCAGTAGTAATCCCATATTTTTTTTTTTTCCATTATTACCTTTCCCAGTCCATGCACACTGACCATCACTAAGTATTATACCAAATCCAGTGCCTAAATCTTTTTCCCATGATACTTGTAGAAAATATGTTTCTTCTGGATGAGAAACTGGATGAATTCTGTTCAAAGTCTTCTCCATTTTCCAGACACCTGTTTAAGAAGTAAGATAATCTTGTTATAAACAGAAGTGCTTAGCAGTTTTATGTAACTAGCTTTGGAAAAAAATAACACAAATATAAGCATACTTAAAATTTTATTTCACTTTCCTCCACAAACTCAGTTCTTCAGAGAACTGATGATATTTCCAAACAGAAAAGTGGATTACAATAAGTAAGGTTTAAAGGAACAGCGCCAACAATCAAATATATTTGAACTGTAACAAATTAAGAAGCAAAGGAAACTGGGGAACAGAAAATTACAATACAGAGTACTTCCCCATTGATATGTTTTTAACTTACCATCCACTCTCACCCAACATACAGCACATGGAATATAATTAAATATAATCAATATTCATCTGGAAGACTGCCATGTGAAAGCATGCTACTAAGCTTCACTGCAAAGCAGAGGTTGTAGTAGATACCAGCAACCAAAGAAATGATTTAAACAAAAATGAATGCTGAGAACAACAAAATTTATGATGCCATGGTGTGATTTTTTCACTCAGTATTAAGGCAACTCGACAATCTGTACTTGACCTAAGACTTTCTAAGAATCCCATGTAATTATGTATAGTCTAATCTGACAATAATAAATCCTTAGAGTACTCAAGAACTTTAAAACTCCATTTGGCAATTTGCTCCACAGAATAATGAAGAAACAGCCAATTCTGAAGTCAACATTGCATACTGTATTTTCATTGAGAATGCTTCATGTTGTCCAGTACCTGAGGAGTTTGTTTTGGGGTGTTCAGTTGTTTTAGGCTTTTTAATTTTTTATTTTTCTGTTTTAGAAGAATGAAGTGAATTATATGTTCATTCACACATTAAAAATAGCATGTATTGATAAAAGCAGGAAAAACGTAACTGCAGCATTTAAACTATGTGGAGTGAGTACAGGTTAGGTATTGTAAGCTCTATCAAGTTTTCCATCTAAAGTGTAGTAACAAGTAATCATGATTAGGCTCAGTTCAGGCCTTTCTCTGCTTAGGGACACTGAGAGCCAAATCTAGATACAGATTTAACTACTATTGGCCTCACAAAAAGTTGGCATTTTCAGGTTAGGAGGAACAGTTTTAACTGCAGTTGACTGCACTGTGTCTGACCTTTGCTCAACTCTGCACTCAACAACGTTTGAAAATGTCTTTTCCTTGTCCAGACAAGTGCACAGTATTCAAAAGCAGCAAAATATGTGAACGTAAGACTTATTTTTCAAGCATAAAGGTGTATTAACAACTAGACAACAGCTGCATTGTCAATAAAATAAACATTCATTATAGATATCAATAAGATTAATGAAACAACACATTAACAACTTCTGCTGGCTAATTAAACCACAATACAGATCACCTTGCACCAACAAATAGCATTTTTAAACAATAAGAGGAACATGATGTAAAGTGCCTGCTACTAATTCCAGACTGAACTTTGGCTAAAACATGTCACTAGGCACTTCCAGCATTCCTGACTACCCACTGAATTTTCATTACCAAATACACAAAGCACTAACTTTATTTTTCCAGTTTAAAGCTTCAGTACATGTAAGCACCATAACATTTTCCTGTTTAGAATATTCTTCTGAGGAGTTTAGGATCCAAAAGCTATAGTAGGAGTAGAGGGCGATAAATCACGTACATGTTACTAAGCATCATAAATTCTCACCAAAAGCGGTAAGAGGAATAACTTTCCCATTTACATCCATAACCCACCGCTGCTTATACTATTAAAGATGTCATACTCTGCATTTCTACTCACAGAAAATGTGCCAGAAACTAAAAGTTACTTAAAAGCAATATTGAAAACTTAGTTTGAGCCACCCAAAAAAGTCTTCCATTTCCATCTAATCAAATGGCCATTTCAGAAAATCTACAGATATGTCTGTGCACCTGTAAGCAAGAACAGAAAAAGAAATATTTGGGGCATGGAAGCCTGGAACAGGCCCTTGCAATTAGTGTTTATAGAGCTAACACCATTTTAAAGATCTGTAGTGCACTAACTGCCTGGACACGGGTCAATAAAGAGCACAGGTCAGGAAGCACAAGTCATGTGTGTAGTATGTTTAAGCACACAGGCATGTGTTCTCCTTTGCCTGCCAGATTCCCTTTTGCGTTTTGCTTGTTCTGTAAAAATAGAGTCTCTTGTGAAATATTTTCATAAAAGTCCTTCTCTGAAAGACAATCTTTTTAAGAAGACTTTATTCTTTTTTACTTAAAGATTGTAAAACAGTCACTCATAACCCAGGCAGACAGCGTACAAGGTACTGATGCATATATATAGTTCAATGGGGAGTTTTTGCTTGTTGCATTTGATTCTTATCACAAAGCAGAGCAGCATCCAGTGAAAGCCACCTGCACCTGAGGCTTCCTTTTTAATGTAGACTGCTTTATTTTTATGACTATTAATAAAGAGAACAAAGTATCAGTCCTCAGTCAGAAAAACCGATGTTAAGAGTCACACAGGAAAGGAAATTTATTTATTTAAAGAAGCACTAACAAAGTCTCTAAGGCCTGAGATTAAATTCATCTGATATCATAATACTGTGCTTCCCATGCATCTATCTTCACACATTAGTATTTCACTCAAGTGAGGTGGAACAGCTAAAAATGAAGGTTCTATGTAGACATCATTCTTAAAAGGTCCTTTGCCAGCTTAAGGGAAGAGCCTGTCAGCAGAACTGAGAAAGCTTCCATACAATTTGCATACCTGCAGTAAAACACGACTTCAATAAAAACAAAAACGCCGAGGAGGTACAACGCAGAAGAATGTTCTGTATTTCATAATAAAATGCAAAATACAGTTGTCAAGCTTTTCAACATTGTATTGTGTATCTTTGAACAAACAATTTTACAAGAGAGCATAAAATGAAAATACTTATTCTCCCAGCTTTTATTTCCTCCATTGTGCTCACTGACCTTTTGAGGGGAGTATTAGCTATTACTACATGTTTAGAAACGGTCTCACAAAGCAGAGCTCAGCCTTGCTTGAGATATCCAAGCACTTAACTGTTCCAACCCATCAGCAAAATCTTAAGGATTTTTGGCTGTATATAATGGCTATTATTTACTTCTCTTCAGGAGGAACAAACCTTCACGAAAATTTGTCTGACCTACACAGTACATACAACCATCACTGCAAACAAAAATATTGTAGCTTACTGCTTTTTAAAAAAATGTTGGAGGAAAAAAAACAAACACCACCACCAACAAACCACCAAACAACAAAAAAAACTACAAACCCCTCTTCCACAAATCTTGTAACACCATGACTATTTCAGAGTTCAGTGTAGTGTTGAGTAAAAGGATAAACCACACACAGCTAAAGCATGAATACAGCAAAAATTAAAAAAAGCGCAAAGGAGTTACCTATTTAGCAACTAGCAATTACCACCAATGAAAAAAAAAAAATCAGATCATATTCCTTATAAATTTATGATAAGATGAGAGCATGCATCTCATCAACTGTAAAGGCAAAACTTAATAACATATGTATATTTCCAAAATAAAGAATTCAGGGGAAGGAAGCTGGACATCCTACTTGACACCTGGAGTTAGCTATATGTTCACAGGATGCACAAGTAATTTTGTTCAACATATTTAAAAGACATATTGCTCTATACTTTAAGAAATGAAGTAAACTAAAACACCCTCCTTACAACTAACCTATGTCAATTCACCTGCCTGCTTACTATATTCTCGCATCACCCCATCAGCTTTCAACATGCCAAAAAAAGTGTAAACCTTCCTACTGGAGTTTCTGCCCCTCCAGGGCTTTTGTTGGTGAGGAAAATGCTGTGCACTGCCAAAGTCTGAGGGGCACACGAAGAGCAGAGTTGCCAAACCAGATTCTCCAGCTCCCCTTCCCCAAATTAACACTCAAAAAACCCTCTCACCTTATAAATATTTCAGTTTGGTTACCAATGAGTGTTCTCTCCAGAAATACAGAAGACTGATAAACATACGTCCAAGAAATTTGATTGAATCTACACTTCTTTAGTCATTTACACAGGAAATGTCATCATATATACACAAATTGGAGATCTACCGTAGCATCAAGGCTGCAAAAATTCAGGTTGCCCATTGTTACTGTTGATATCATTATCTCTCAAACCCTATACACAGATTCTAGAAGTGAGAAAATTATGTACATTTCAATCTAATATATAAATAATGCTTTAAAAGGTCAATTATTCAACAGGATAATCCATTGTCATAACTACCACACACTTAAAATTCCAGGCAAGACTCCTGCATATGCGTGCTTCATACGTTCAAAAAGTAGTCCCACTAGAAATATTATTAGTAAATTTTTAAACTAATGCCAAACCATTTCTCTGTTGTGGCTATTGTCTCAAATAATCCATTAGCACTGCACCTACAATTGAAGCATAAAGAGTCACAGCTGTTTTAAGTACTCTGGGCCAGACACTCAGCCAGAACAAAATAACTGCAGATGTACCGATGAAGGGGTCTGAAAAATCCATGTTAACTTGGGACCTGAACTTTCACAGAACTGGTTACACAAGCCTGCAGAAGCTGGTACGACTTTTTAAGATTTTACTAACATCCCCACCTCCACCAAGTCATGATTTCATTATGAAAGACAACTAAAAATAAAAAGGATAAGGGAGAGTTGAAGCCTTAAGAGTTAGTTTCACCATCACATCTTTGGGTAGAAAGGTAGGGACACAGGCAAGAACTGTATCAATGCTCGAAATGGTTAAAATAGCCACCTGAATTCTGGCATTCTCACTATTTAACAGCTCAGCCACTGATGAATGCTAGGAAAAAAATATCATTTCATAAAACCAGACTATTATTGTAGCTATCCAACAAACTAAATTACTGAAATCAGACCCTCACTATTGCAGTCTAAAAAGCACCTCTGAGTCTGTTAGACCACAGGAGTACTTTCAAGTGCTGTTCAATATTCAGCAACGCTGTCTCTGTAGGCTCTTTCCATTCACTGTCTCAATAAAATGAAAGCAGTCAGTACTTTCTTCCTCCCTTAATTATGATAAAGAAAAGCTGCAGAGAAACTGATTGATTAGGGCCATAAGAAAGCCAGCATTTTTTTTCCTTTAGGGCACAGGAGGACACACCACATAACCAGCACCTCACCGTCTTAGAGCCAAGGATCTGAGACAAGCTTGCAGGTGGGAACAGTTGAGTCCCACCCCAAATTTGTAAATCAGAGGCTTTATTGAGGCCTTCGAACAGTTGAGGATTGAGCTGTTTATCTTTAGCACTTTGTCCCTTTGGTCTTTGGCTTCTATGATCTATATTAGGTAATGTTTCTTTCTAAGGAGAAATCAGCTGTTGGCTGGTGTGCAATTGACTGGAGTCTACTCTCTGAACAAACAGTGTACACAGTTGCTTCTGAATAAACAAGACACTTTTAAAATGGGTTTACAAAGAATTTTATATGTTGTTTTGAATAGCACTAGGCATAGACCAAAAGCCAAATCTTTCAGGCTGCTTCAACACAGCATCATTGATAATATTTTGAACTTCAGCACTTTGGTTTTTTTCCATGCAGACTAATGGCTTTTTTTCAAACTGCTTCAGCTGCAGGTGTTCCAAACTTCAGCAGCTATGCATGGTAGACTACTTGCAGATCAGAAAGAGCTATTATTTCTTTCTAATGCAGCAATTAACTTAAGTGCTTTCTTGTTGAGAAAAATAGGGAGCTATCTACAGCGAGTTCAGAATACAAGACCAGCACACACAGCACACTGCTAATAAAGTCTATAATTTGGTCCCGTCATTGTCCTGACCACAATATACACTACAAATCAGAACCTAATAATCAGAAGAAAGTGAATGGTTAACCTATAATTAGAGAACAGGTACTATCTGGGAGATGCTATATGTACTTATAAGTGTATTATTGGAGATCTAAACCCGTCAAGAAAATCTCAGATTGCTTTTAAAGATTAAAACTAGGTATTACCACATTTTCTAACAAAAGGAAATAAAATAATGTCTATATTTATGAATATTTCTAGACATACATTTAATACAAATTGATATGCTCTCATGTTAATTTAAAATTCCATTAACTCCAATACTTCCAAGAGGAAGTACATTAAAATATCCAACAAAAACTCCACCTATCACTCAATTAATCTAGGAACTACTAATCAATCTAAAAAGGACTTCCTCCCTTTTTTTTTTTTTCTTTTTGGAAGATCATGATTGGGCCAACAAACATAGAGACAACATCTCACAATAAGCCACCCATTCCCTTGGCCACAATATTTATTTGACACTGAAGAAAGATTCAATAATAACCTTCGGCTGTAACTTAAAGATGCATCTGAAGATAAAAAGAAGATAAAAATTTTGAAAGAGCTTTGTTTCTTAATGAAGTTTAGGGGGGGTAACACATGCAACCTAAATACTACATGCAACCTAAATTGTATCTAGTTGTTCTTTTGTTTAACTCTGTTCTGTATTAAAAACACAAGGACCACAATTTTGTCAATAATGCAACTTTGCCTTGCAGATAAAGGAAATGAATCAAAAATTGGCACTGGATACGAAGAAGTGCCTGAATGACTTTATAACTTTGTGCAGACGGGTGAATGGCCCATTTTAAAAACTCAGTCCTGCATGACAACATTTGATCAAGAGATTGACTTCACGACAGCTGCAATCAGTGTTTGGTCCTCATGGACCCAACTGCAGAAGAAAGACTCACATGGCTAACATTTGCACTGCTTGCTTCCCACTGTTTCGTGGCAGCCACAAAAGGATTGGAAACATGCACATACTTTTTGTGCAATTTAAAAAAAAAAAAAAAAAAAAAGGCAGTCTTGAGGTTGTCAGACTCAATGGGCCAATAGGATATGCAAGATTTGCCACAAAAGATCTGGAATCTACGATAAGGAGCAACCCTTGTCAGACTTATTTACTACAGTCACCAGCTGAAAAATGAGGAGAAACAGAAGGAAGCAGACAGTCAACAACCTTTATAGTAGGAATCCTACTAACAAGCTTTGATCTTAATTGTAGCCTGGAGGCAAAGCCCACCCTGGTGTCTTTCATCCCCTTGAAGTCTCAGACCTAACCCACTACCAACTCCAGGCATCCAGGCTTGCCAAGCTTACTTATAAGCATCTATACTAGGAGACAGTTTAAGCTATAACAAGGTTAAAAAAAAAAAAAGGGCCTTCATATATTAAAATAAACACCCAAGTGGGCAATTATACTAGTATATACTAGCAAGCAAGGGAGTAACTGGGTAGATTTCCAAAAGGGACAAAGCTTTCTTTTTCACCCTTTTCTACTTCCCAACACAAACAGTTCAGTGTGTGCATGCTGTCAAATCCTCTTCCCAAAATCCGTGTCAGAATCCTAAATTTTCCCTAGATAAACCAGGATACACTAACTGAATGTAAAAAATACCTATAAAAAATAAAATTCAGTAATACAACTGAAGTATTTCCTGATGGAGAAGTTAATTTTAGTACTGAAGTTACTAAAAAGCATGTATAGAACCGAACAAGAATCAAAGACCACCAGACCAGCTTCAAGTGGGCAGATCTGGGATGCAAAGTCAGCAGGCGTGCCTAGGGGACCCAGACTCACTACCTTTGCTGCCCCCGGGAGATGCAAGCCCCAACAAATACTTTATAAATCTATTTGGCAGCAGGTCAGCCTGGCTTTCCAAGGCCCTACCAAAGCCAATGGTGGCATGGAGCCACACCTGTCTTGCCTTCTTTTGAAAACTGCAACCTTAGACTACTTATTGAGAAAGATCATTCACTTTCTCAAAAAAAAAAGTAGAAAAAATCTAAATATCTCTCAATTTTCCCCTAATCTCTATGCACTAAAATAATTTATGTATTGAAGATAAAAAACAGAAAAAGGAAACAAATCTGTATAATTCTGCCAGACACAACTTTTGAGCTTGTTGTATACAATCAGTAAGAAACAAGATTCAGGAATGCCTACGATTTTAGTCACATTTCCAAAAGCATCTCTGCAGTTTTCAGGAACTTAGTACTATCCATTTGAGTATGGGAAAGTTGGGTAATTAAAAAAAAAAAAAAAAAGCAGCATGTTTTAACCGCCCTTCGCCCATCCAAAAATACTCAGATACATATGTCTTTTTGATGTATATTTGGATAACATAGTAGTCTGGTTGAGGTATCATCTGTTTTCCAAAACACTGCCTTCTTTAGGGTCAAGTATTATCAGGATATTCAACACAAAATAAATCTGTCCTACAGATTTCCTTTGTTTTCTATTCTTTAGCCCCCATATAGACCTATTATAATCCCACTCAGTTTGACATGTTTCTGTAAATGTTTTACTTAACATAACTGAGCAATGGATTCCACTAAACAGTCTGCCTTTTTTTTTTTTAATTTGAAATAAAGTCAAATAAATTCACTACTATTTAATCCACAATAACTCTGGAGGCAAGAGTAGCAAATCTGAAAAAAGGATAAATGAAACAAAGAAATCAGTGTCAGCTAGATATGGATGGATGTAATTCTACATGTAAGATTTCTGAAGAGCTTTGAAAAATTGAGCCCAGTAACCTGGAAAAACAAGTTTCACCAAATGTAGCCACCTCAGTGGGACAACAGCAGGTATAAATATGAAGGCTTACATACCCTCCTCTCCTCCCACCCCTACACCCAAGAATTTTCAAAGAGATGGATTATTTTAATTTCACGTCCCTGTCAAATTAATAATAAAAAATAGGCCTAGACTCCAAATTGCTTTCTCTTGCTAAACAGTTTCCTAAGGCATTTTCTTTGAAGAAAATTCCTGCATTACCCCGTCTTCACTTAACAAAAGTTTTATTATGTTTTTCTTTCCATTTGCTATTTATCTACTGGAAAAGGCAACATTGATCTCCCTGAAAACAAAGAGCTCATGCTACTTTAATTTATTAATTTAAACATTGTAATTCATTTTGTTTCATCTGGACCCACAGAAAATAATTCACAAGACATTTTCAGTGAACTGGGATATTCACTTTCAATGCACTTAAATTTCAATTTTGCAGGCCTTTATTCAGCCATGTTTATCACTTGAAAATTAATTACTTTTCTGATGGATTACGCTGAGCAATCAGAGTTTGAAGATAGGGCAAGGAGACATCCATCCCCATCGAACATCGATTTCAACTGTTTCGGCACACATTCGGGTTTGGTTCTTTAATTTGGCTTGAATGCTAAGCCATGAGATTCAATGTAGAGGTAACACGACAGGTACCTATACATGGGATTATAGGATGCTGGTGCCCCGTGGTATAGCACCTTCAAATGAGGCAAGAAACCCACAGCAAGGCACCAGTTTAGCTTAGGCTTTGTGATAATGCACATTGGGCAAACCAAAACAGGAGAGAAGCACCAGTCCATATCCAAGAATGACCGACATGCCAGTATTTTAGCAAGGAGGGGCCCCAGTGCCCAAGTCCCACAACCTCACCAAGCTCTGAGCAAACAAGCAGCTTTATTTTAAAAAAAAATAGATAAAATAAATACAGACACAGTTCCACTAAACAGATAGCAAATTCAGTGACCACTGACTCTACACACTAAGCAATCACATATCTATCACCTTGTGCTCGATCAGCACCACATCTACAAACCACATTTGGAAAGGAAAGCAGACATAAATAGCTTCACAAGAGTCACTTGTATGTTTTACATCTTAAGTTCTATACATAAAAATATAAAGCTTTTCAAGGCATTTCAGCTCACTGCTTTTCTAAGTAGTTTTCATGACTCTTTCATGTGGTGATTTTTTTTTCTTACTATGGGCTAGGCAAAAAAAAAAAAAAAAAAAAAAAAAAAAAAAAAGAGATCTATGCTCAAAAACTAAACCCTTACCCCAGACACTTGATGCTAAGCAGGAGGTCTACTTAGGGAAGCCAGCTTTTCAATATTAGTTTTCCCTCACAACTACTAAAGAATGCTAGCTTGCACTAGAGTGATAAGAAATGTGCAGACTAATATAAGTACACAGCAGGGGCATACCAGTGGAAAAATGCCACTGGGACTTGAACTGAGAGGGCAATTATAGGTACTCATTAGGAAAATATAGCACAAAAGTGCTTTGATACTGCACCAGTTAGACACACTTTTGAGATCTTATAGTGTAAATTATTACAAGGCAAATATGTGGAGCATCAGCGTAGAGGTCTCAAAAGTTTTGTTTTAAGACTGTAAGACCCTGCTTTCCCAGATAACTTAAATCAGTTCTTACCGAATGATGACATGAAAAATTACTGGGTGTGGGGCAGAAATTTAAACACAACAAGAGGGGAAAAAAATTTTAAAAATAAGTCTTGGTTAGGCGTCACTGCATGTTGGGTCGCACTTCATCTTCATGTTGCTGGGCTTGCCGGTTCCCAACTGCTGAAGCTAAACAGTACCACTACCATGCATCGCTATCACAGAACCACGGAATTTTTCAGAGTTGGAAGGGACCTCTAGAGATCATCTAGTCCAACTCCCCTGCTAAAGCAGGATTGCCCAGAGCACATTACTCAGGACTGCATCCAGGCGGGTCTTGAAAGTCTCCAGAGAAGGGGACTCCATAACCTCCCTGGGCAGCCTGTTCCAGTGCTCTGTCACCCTCGCCGTAAAGAAGTTTTTTCTCATATTTGATTGGAACTTCCTATGTTCCAGCTTGTGCCCTTTACCCCTCGTCCTGTTACTGGGAACCACTGAAAAGAGTCTGGCTCCATCCTCCTTCAGCCCACCCTTTAGATATTTGTAAACATTAATAAGGTCTCCCCTCAGCCTTCTCTTCTCCAGGCTAAAGAGTCTGAGCTCTCTTAGCCTTTCCTCCTAAGGGAGATGCTCCAATCCATCAGTCATCCTTGTTGCCCTACACTGGACTCTCTCCAGTAGTTCCCTATCTCTCTTGAACTGGGGAGCCCAGAACTGGACACAATATTCCAGTTGTGGCCTCACCAGTGCAGAGTAGAGGGGGAGAATGACATGAAATGAAATGGTGAACAAATACAATGACTGAACTAATGCAGGTACATAAGCATAAAAAAGCCCAGCCCTTTGTGCAGAAGAGTCAATTCTCCACAGCTCCAACAAACTGTTTCAATATAGTTTTAGATACAGTACCTCACTGCATCCTCCTCCCTTTCAATGTTACAAGTACACTTATTTGTTTCGCATCATCAAGTACTGGTATCACAACACGAACCTCGAATTAAAGTATATACTAAAAAAATCCTCCTCTACCTCATTATTTAAAAAAGAGAAAAAAACCATCTATTTTTAAGACGGTCAAGGTTAATACAACAAATACCTGGAAAAGGCAAGATTAAAGAAAGATTATAAAATATAAAGCACAGTTTTCATCTAAGGCAGAGGAAAGAAAAACCCTTCTCTCTAATATTGCCTTCAGGAGATTATGAAACGTAAGTCAAGTAGGTCTATTACCAAGACACACATATAGTTCCTTGCCTCTTATCTCCAAAAATAATTATCCTCTATGACAGCAATGCCTAGCTTTCACTGAAATTAACATTTCTGCCCAATCTCCATTATGCCTGTGGCCACTGTGTGCTGTACTCTGTAAATTAATGCTAAATTTCACAGCTGGAGAAATTTAATATAAGCCCACACAATAAAGTTTGCTGCCTCCAACTACTGTCTAAGCGTCCCTCATTGGCTCAGTCAACACAAATCTCCCCTCAGGTTTTTGCGAAGTTTTCACCATAAGCTTGACGCAGCTGACAGCATTTGGAAAGCCCCATGCTCCCTCTTTCCTGTCCAGCTACTGTGCTGAAAAGGGTGGCTTCTGAGATCCTTTTATAGACCTGTAAACAAACAATCCCTTTCATAATCGTTTGAATCATTTTTTTAAAAACAAATGCAGCCTGTGATAGGCTATATAGCCTCACTCTTCCTCTAATTGCTTGCTATCTTGGGATGGAAAAATTAATGCAATTTGGCTGACATCTAGATCAAGAACACAAAAGTTCTCAGTCTCTGCAGTCTTAAAAATCACATAAGATCAATCTCCCTTTTTTACTATTTATTTTAGTCTCTGCTCGCTCTGTGTAATCCATTGAAGGACACCCCATCCCACAATACTCACCTAGAAGTTTGCAATGCAGATGCAGAAATATTCCAATAATTTTCCAAACTTTGGAAATCTGGACTATTTAAATCATTTTCTATGAAATTACTAATATGCCTCAGAAGACAGTAACACCAGAGGCCCTTGCTTAAGCACATGTGTAATGAAATTTTTTCAACTTGGAACTTTTCCTGTAAGATATGATTTTTACATTGATCAGATTTGACTATGTCAGATTAGCAACCAACAGTAATTTGTTTAGTAATTCTCTTCTAAATTTCACCTTAGCTTCTGTCAACATCGTACCATACATACTCCAGTAAGTCTTTTATATCTTGACATATCTTGGACAGCAGTCCTTATTATTACATTATCTGATACTAAATTCCACTAATAATATTCCAATTCACAGGACCCTTTTGCTGCCTTTCCTTTTTTCATCTCATGTATAGAGACAAAGGAGGTGGGGAAGACTAAAACCCAAAAAGACATCCCAGTTACAATCAGTAGGAGGTGACGGACACTGTTTCTTAACCCAGGAAAGAGACACAGTTCAAGTCAGCAGAAGGACCAGGGATGGAACTAGAGCAAATCCCACTTTTGGTGCAAAAATTTCCAATTTGTGAACCATTTAATGGCATTTTACAATAGCTTTCTAAATTGAACTCTCTGTTATTTGCTGAAGTTAGACCAGATCATAACTTAAATGTGTAGGCACATTATTTTACATGTTCCTCACAGTAACAGCAAGCACCACACACTTTTTGCCAAATGTAACAGTGAAGAAATTACAGCTGCATCCTATTAACCTTGAAAACAAAAATAACGGTTTGAGACCTTCTCACCCTAAACTCCTGGCAATTCCACCTAGTCTTCAAGGATGTGTGGTGGTTTTTCGTTTGGGGCCCCTGAGCTCTAACATAACGCCTTAAAAACACTTTCCACCTACTGCTAAGCTTTAGACGACAAGAGGTAAGGATTAAAATTTCTCATCTTCAAGTGGCACTGAAAGATAACAAGGACATCAGAAATAGGCATTGAGACATAACAGCAAGTGACGCTGTGAGGCTCACTGCACATACATAAGCATGTAACATTTAATATAGTGAAGCCAACATGCAGCATAGTAAACCATTTAAAATTATCTCATCCATACTGAAATGGAAGTTTATTGGTCAAAACAGACCACTGTAAGCTATCCAGCCTTCTTTTGCAAGAGAAGACACCAGGAGCGTCAACACTGGGACTGTGCATGTCAGAAGAGGTGCTAAGGTCACCTGTGTCATGTACACCATAACTATTTCCACAGCAAGGCCATGACATCTTTTTTTTTTTTTCTTTTTTTTTTTTTCTTCTTTTTTTCCACAACAAGCTGAAGTGCCTTGCTAAGTTGTACACTAACCCTGGCATCAGCTGTATATGACTTTATGTTTTCTTTTTTTTTTCTTTTTAAATAATACGTAATGGAAAAGCTTTGTTTTGAGAGTTGTGAGTCATGACTTAGATGTACTGGGTTTAGTCCAGATAAATGCTTGAATTTAATGGAATTTAAATGCTAAGATAATTTTGAAAATCCTTTTTGCACCTTTGTATACCATAATAGTGTTTAAGATCTAACTGACTAGGTTTTAGTTCTTAAATACTTCACCAACGGATACATTAGAATTATCCTGTAGATACAAGATGTTGCTATTCTGCTCATTTCACTATGGATATAAAAGTAACTCCCGAAATGCCTGTAATGCTGTCGCTTCATATAGCAAATCACTTTAAACACTCTGTATAACAGCAGTCAAAAATGTTGAGCATTTAAAGTAATAGGCAAGTTCTGTCTCTCTAGAATCTGGACAACACAGCCACCACCATGTGATCCAACAAACAAAGGCATCCCAGACTATAAACTCAGTATCTGCGTATCGTGCATCAAGTATAGCATAGTAGCTGACATACACATTCCTCACAGTCTTTCAAGACCCTAGTCAGCTCCTATAAAACAACAGCCTACATCACACTGATAGAGGACAACAATTCACACAAAACCTGCCACAAAAAGCAGAAATTTTCAAGTATAGGAATTCCCGTTGTTATTATGAACATTCCTTATCATACATCTCCGGACACAATGTATGGTTACAATACTAGGTGAAAACACGTCTCCCAAGCACCTCTGATGTGAGGACTGAGTATTCATTCTTGCTGAGAATAGCAGCAATCTCCAAGCATTTTACAACTATTATTGCTCATCCTAAGATAGTGAATATAGTGTGCCTTTTGCTAGCTAACAGAGGGAGGCAGGAAACAGAAGAGCCATACCTAAATGTAGATAGCTGTTTCACAAAACGGTATTAGCAAACAAAATGCCATGTTCTAATACCATTGCAAACATGCAGAACACTACCTACACACTACATTTGCCTGAATAATACATATCCCTCATGTTCCACCACCTCCTTATTCCAGTGGGAGAGATAAATGAATTTGTACCTGTAGCAACTATGCAAATAAGTTTTTATGCATTCATGCTTGTAGTTGAAGATACTAGGAACAACAGAAGTGGATATGACGAAAAAGCCAAAGAAGAGCATGATCAGCTTTTGCAGATCATTCAAACTAGC
This sequence comes from Rissa tridactyla, assembly GCF_028500815.1. Classification (NCBI taxonomy): domain Eukaryota; kingdom Metazoa; phylum Chordata; class Aves; order Charadriiformes; family Laridae; genus Rissa; species Rissa tridactyla. The sequence goes on from NC_071497.1 coordinate 8,302,475, forward strand.
GTATCTCAAAAAAAAAACCCCCTGCATTTATATCTTATTTGCAAATGTTTTTTTCACCTCATTTATACACACGCACATTTGTTATGCATAAAAACATTTATACAGATGTACCTGTCATGTCAGTCACCCACCTGTGATATTTTTAAACTATCTCCTACAATCCTCCTACTTCTTATGAAAGCTAAGAGACACAAGAGAAGCTAAATACCTAGCCTCCCACATGCAAGTTGACATTGTTTTGTTGTAATTCTTCCTGTATTTGAAAACAACCTAGAAGTTTAATCTCTGAAGACACCTTTTTACATTTCATTATATCCATAAATTCCTTGGTATACTCTACTGCTTAAACACTTAATTGAAGAGTAGGCAACCTCTTCACTGGTAAATCACACTACTAAACCATTTCTTAATATATATGTACTATGAAGCACAGCCAGTATCATTAAACCTCCTTTAAAAAAAATTAAAAAATACAGAAACCCAGTATTCGTCTATTCATCATACATTTTTATTTACCTATTTGAATAGTGCTACATAGATCATATAATTGCTTAAACTTTTGATTTATTGAGATTTCAACAGATAAAAATGCATATGTTTGTAATTGGTTTCCCATTACAATATATTAATTAGGAGAAAAAAATATAAGGGAAACTGGAGGTCCATCTGAAATCTTATAGTTCAATCAATATCCTATGTATATCACAGCTGCATCCCAAAAGACATCATCATACTAGGTACACTATCTTTTAAATGATGCCACTAAGGCTCCCACGAGATCATTAATGAGCAAACGGCATTTTTCCCACAAAAGCAAAATGTGCAACTGAAAATATTTTAATACAGCATGTATTCAATGAAAATTCTTCTTCAAATAGTTGATACTGTTAGAAACTTTGAAACTGCTAAGGTAAATAAAAAGTATTTTTGCAAAATCTACAATGGATTTCATATATGAGCTTACCAGTAGACAACAATATATAAAAATTACCATATAGGGCATGTTTGCAAACACAACTACTGAATTAAAGAAAGCTAGCTGACCCCCTGGAAGCAGGCTTGACTACAGTGTAACCAAGAACTGACAGCTACAGTCTCCTCTGCAGTTACACAAATAATTTTTCAATTTCAATAACTAATCCATATTGAGAAACCAAAAAAGAAAACCAAATCAGTTTTCTTTTTCCATCTCAGAGACACTAAACAAGTTCAAAAGTATCATTGTCTCTAAAACGTAGGGTCATGGTAACCATTAAGCAGTTGAACCATTCGTCGGTTGAACCATTCGTCGGTTATAGTTGTAACTTCTTTCTCTTTAGAAGTGTGACATCAACCAAACACTTTAACATCAGGTTACACTGTCCTTCTGCATTTTAATTGAAGTCCATTATTTATGCCAAACCTCAACGTTTGAAAAAAAGAAGTCAATGCAGTAAATGTAATTTACTACCAAAATAGGAGTAAGAGGTATGAACATGTTACGATAAAATGACCATGCAACTTGCTAATTACTTATTAAATCAATGTATGCATTTGCAAATTAATGAACCTTCATAGTTATTAGATTCACACAATCTTGAGAAAAATAAGAGCAGATCTAAAATCAATATAGTATCTGCAATCCACAGGACATAAAAACCACTTATATAAGAAAACCCATCTTAAATTCTACATCCGCTTATGGCGAAAAACATTCAAATCATTTGGGTGATTATGAATCTGAAACTACAATTTTACAGAGAACTCAAAATTGTAGTTACCAAAGTTGCTACTGCAAATGAAATTGCTCTTTAGATGATACTAAAAGCATTGTAAGTGGACTGCATATGTTTCAGTTGCCTTAAAGTACTTTGCTTTAGTAGAATACTGCCTTAATTCTATTATAAAAACATGTTTTGCACTGATACTGTCATTACCATGCAGCCTCCATGATGTTAAAATGTTATCCCAGCTTCTTCTGATGGAATGAAAAGTTTGTTTCTCCTTACCAAGGCAAAAAGCAAAACCTGTCCTGCACGCATCAGACAACAAAACACAATTTGGCCACCGTACTGAATGACACAGACCTCAAAAAAGTCATCATCTTTGAAAGGGTTAATGCTTTCCAAGTTCTACAAGATAAAGTGCACTTACAAAAGGAGGAACAAATTGTTCATAGACTTTCAGAACAGAGGTTTGTCCTGACAGCAACACCTAGCTACCTTACTGTAAATACAAAATAATCATGCTGAAGTTCTTCCACGGAACCGGTCAGAACGCATGTAGACTGCGCTTTACTGAAGTCCCTCCCAGGACCAAAGGTAATTCCTTCAAAAAAAAAAAAAAAAAAATCTCCTGGTTTAAAAAACAAATGCCCCATCTTTTTCATGGCAAGCCAAAATGAAGGCCTATCCCTTTTGTACAGCTTAATGGTAGAGCGGGCACTGTCAAAACCAGCTGCCAAATGCAAGAGTCACCACAGATTTTAGTTGCATGGGTGTCTCTGAGTATAAGGGGCCAGCCATGTGGAACATTTAGCTCTTTTAATGAGTTTGTGTCTTTAATTACAGAAAAATATACTGTGGTAATGATACGGAAATGTACGATCTTTACCCAAGCATTTTCAACTTGACTTGAGGCGTTAAGTGCCTCTACAGAAAGGAAGGAAGATTAAAACCTCCACAAGGAGAGAATACAGGACACGAGCAACATCACAGAGACCAGAGCGGGGCAGGAAGACCAGGCTCTGCTCGCCGTGCTCCCTCTCCTCAACCACCTCCCGAAGGGAAGCCAGCCAGGATAGTCCCTAAGGGAGAACAGGACCCTGACTTAAAAATAACTTATTAAAAAAGCAGCCTCATTAAGAGGTTTTTTATGTTCTTGTCGTTTCACCAGCAAGCGGCTCATCCCGCCCGCAGGGACCGCGGAGCGACACCCCCACCCCCCACATCCCCCTCAGACAACCGTCCCGCTCCCAGCCCTACAGGCGAACCGCGGCCGGGGTCTGGTACTGGCGGCACCGCGGCCGTTACGGGCCCCACCGCCCACTCCGAGGGGCCTGCGGCCGACACCGGGTGAGCTACGGGGAGCGGACCCGCTCACCCCGGCCCCGGGGCACCGGTGGTAACTGACGGTCTCGCTCGCCCCAGCCCCACCGGCGGCCGCCCCCTCACGGCGGAGGGGGCGGGGCACCATGACCGACCGACCTACCTCCACCTCCACCTCCGCCTCCGCCTCCTCCCTCCTGCGCTGCCACCCGCCGCTTCCGCCCGCCCGAAAAGGCCGCGCTCCCGGCGCCCCGCGCGGTAGCCAATGAGGATCGCACTCGCCCTTCTGTCCCGCCTCCCTCCGGCCGCTCCAGCCAATGGCGGCACGTCACATCGCCAGCTGCCAATCTCGGCAGCGCCCCCGCCCCTGCAGGGGGCGCCCCGGCGGAGCGCTTCCGCCACGCCACGGCGGAAGTGTGATGTGGCCGTGAGCGCGTCGCCATGGTAAGCGCGGGACGGCGGGCGCCTGCTCCGCTCCGCGATCGCCCCCGGCCCCCGTCCCCGTCCTGTCCCGGTCCCCTCCCGCCGGCACTGCCGGCTTCGCGGCCAACTGCGTCTCTGCCCAGCGACGCCCACCAGGCCCGCTGGCGCCCCGGAGGCCCCTCACATCCCAACCGACCCGGGCCTTAGAACCCCCTCACAGGCTGAGGCCTTCGCCCCGCCGCGGGGCAGCTAGTTCCCGGGAACGGGGCCGTCACAGTCCCACCGAAAAGCCGTGTCTGGCCTAGCAGAAGGGCACACCGGCCGGGTCTGTGGCCCCTCGGTCCTTCCCGCCCCCAGCCCGGCACGTTTTTCGGCTGCAGGAGCTTAACCCGGGGTTTCTGTGTGGCAGCAGTCCTTGCTCCAACCTGCTGTGTATTGTCAGAGTAGTGTTTCGGTCTTTCTGATCTTCTGATTTAATGCATATGTTGTTTGATATCTTGCTTCTCGATCAGTCAGCTGAATCCTGACACTGACTGCTGCTCTCGTTTTTCAGGAAGATCGTCAGAGGCCTAGGTCCATTTGCTAATGAAAAGTATGAATGGTCTATATAGAGTTAATCTAGAGGTTTATTAACATAGCCATTTATGTTTTCGAAGGTTTCTGCCTTTTTTTCATTATACATACAGAGAATATAAATGGGGGATTTGTACTTGGGTTAGAGTTAGAGCTGTTCTTTGAAATAATCCTTCTCAACTAAGGCGAAGATCTTTATATGAGCAGGGGAAACACATGATTTTAAAATTAAAAGGAAAAACAAAGAAATAGCTAAGAGAAGAAAAGGTTTTCTTGTGCAAATAAAGGTTTGTGTGTAACTTCAACACAGAATTATTTTAAGGTGAGCATTTTCAAAATTTTTCATAGACTCACAGAATGGTTTGGGTTGGAAGGGGCCTTTAAAGATCACCTAGTCCACGCCCCGCTGCTATGGGCAAGGATATCTTCCACTAGATTAGGTTGCTCAAAGCCCCATGCAACCTGGCTTTGACAGGTTATCCATCACCAGTGATATGAACTGTACAACTTGCACCGAATCTTTTTGTACTTCCCCCATATTTATTAGAAGATTAATATCTCTTGAACTTCCTTATGGTTCAGTTCAAAAAAAGTTCTAGGCTCCAGATCTTGTCACCGGCAGGAAATTGCTGGAAGTTGCTCACCTGAGCATTCCTTGGCAGATCTTTTAGATGAACCTGTTCTAATCTGTGGCTTCAAGCACTGAACAAAGGGTTTTCATGATAAGCGTAAATTATCTCAGAAGATCTAAAGTGCACATACAGAAAACGAGACAAAAGAGAAGTGAATACCTCACCTCTAATCAGTGCTTTGAAAAGGTAGATACTATAGAAGTACAACATCATCTTGCTGTTCTTCATAATGCTTAAAAGGATTTCAGATTATAGAAAAAAGGCAAGAGAACCTTGATGATCAGTGAGACATCTATGTTGCTCAGTTTGGCACTTAAATATGGCACTAATATTTAGCAAAAAGATTATGGCAGGCATACAAGCTTTGTGAGAATCTTTTTCTCTGCTTGTCCTTGTTTCTTAGAAGTTACTCTGTATGCTTCAAGGAACCTGAAGTAAGGTAGAATCTTTTGCTTAGATTTTTATTGTGATTTTATGTCAAAGGAGGTGAAAATAAGATTCAGTCTTGTGGTGTTTAAATCTCCTCAGGGAAAACAGTAGCCCTCATGGCGTATCCAGGACCTTGGATTCTCCATGATGCTACCTCTGGTGTCATGGCTGTTTCTAAAAAAAATTGTTTTGTGGGATTAGCAGTCATGAGCTGTTATTAACGAGTTTCTTTTGAGCTCACATTTGACTGTGAGATAGGAAACAGCTGTATATTGTCATATGGAAGAGAGTAGAGCTACACCTCCAATTTGTTCTCTTCCTCCAAAGAAAATGAACTGCAACTGTGTCAAGTCAGTATCTGTGTGAATAGCATGATTTTTGAAGCATAATTTACAAAGAACTTCATCCTTTGGAACTTTCCATCCCATTGTCTCTCGGGCTTCCTTACCACATCCTTACCAAGCAAGTCAAAACTTGTGCTGGGTGAACAGTCAGCTGCTGCCAAACAGAATAAATATAAGCCGGCTTCTACCTGTCTTTTCCCTTATGTGAAAGCAAAACTTGTGTTTATTTTTTTCCTGTTCACTGCCAGTGGGTAGAGAAAAAAAATGGTATTTTAACTTAAGCCAACTTTGAAAGCAGGTAGAAGCTGCTCAATGGATTAAAAAGTTACTGGAAACGGGAGGCATGCTGTATAATCACACAGCTGCTTAATTTATATAGAGGCAGAATATGTATTGTTTACCAACTTTCACAAATCATTGTGTCAGTTTAACCTGTCAACTTTTGAAATTTTATATCTGAAAACTCAACAAAACTTTTCTTAGTGGGGTTGAAAAATTTGCTACACAGATGTGGTGTGGTGGGTGGAAGAAGCCTAAAGTAACATTAAAATTAGTGATGAGCTTCTCACCTTCTGAAGGGTGGTCTTCACTTTCCTTCATAGCAAAAGCATGTAACTGCAGCTAAGCATGAGTACATGTACAAAAAAGCATCTTAGTATGTGTCTGTAATTGCAATTTAGTGATGAAAAAAAAAAGAATTGCAGAAAACTTCACGAAGATGGCTTCTTTCCCTTCATGCTCTGGTTACGACTGACCTCAAGTCCCACATTTCTGCCAAAAAATTGATTTGTGAACTTCCCATAAGGACAAACATTTCTGTCACAATCTTTGTTACTGTGTTAGAATGGTGTTTATAGAAGGAAGGGGAATTGCTCATATAACCAATTGTAAAAATGTTCCTTAGTAAATACTGATCCAAACCAAGCTCTCAGATATAAACATACCAGGATTTGAGACACTGTTCTCCCAAAGAGCTTTCAGGATTCTTCAAGTACAAAGTTTGGCTTATTCAAAGTTATAAGGAGGAATCAATCCTGATTAAAATTTGCTAATAGCTTTGTTTTTATCGTGGCCTAAAAGCAGATAGGATTAAAAACATCTCCTAGTTCATCTTGCAGTCTTTAGGTGTCTTTGTATTGTGAATTTATTTTGGGATAATGATGGACAACTTTTTGTATGTCTGATTATACATTATAGATTCTCCATTCGTGATCCAAACTCTAAATTGAACAAAAAAGGAAGTTATCATAAAGTAGTCAATGTCACAATTTAATTTTTTGATTGGCTGCAGCATTAGACACCATGCACATCCACTGTAATAGCATGGTAATGGTGCATCTGCTAGCTCCTTACACCAAAAGTTCAATTTTGAAACTGTTCTTTAGGTATTGTGGCGAAGAAGAGGGGATTCAAGTAAGCATGGAATTTCAACATCGTCACTTTGAGGCGTCGTTTCAGTGTTGGTCTGTGAAATTGAATTGCAGTAAAAATACTAAATAAGTTAAAGTCAAGAGAGCTTTTGTAGGAGAGGACAACTGTTCCATCTGTTAAGTAATTGTCTAATTGTTTAAAGAGATTGCTTATGTTTTAAACAGATGTATTAGTCTCCAGTTGACTGAAAAGCATAAGTGTTAATTCCTATGTGCTGTACTTGCCATATCGATTAGACAGCATACTTCTTCAAGAAGTGTCTCGGGGAAGGATTCCCTATTACTCTAATCGAGCGTTAGCCCAAATTTTATAAATCCAAAGATACATATTTGAGACAGAACTTTGAATATTTTAGGCAAAAATGTGAATGAGCATTAAATTTTATGCTTAAATTCATCGGAAACTAAATACTGGGGTCAATGTGCGGTAAAGTTAAAGTAAAAAACCCTATTCATGTTGGAGCAACCACTAACTGCTAACTGGATGGTATTTGGATACTTACTAAGCACAAACCAGTTTTGTCTAAACAGCTCTTCCTTAGTTCTTCAGTGTAGTTTTGCTAATAATCACTTCAAAATTAACTGATTTGCAAATTCGGTATTTTTCTTAGCATGCCTCTTTTACAAATGCTTATTTTCCATTCATTTTTATCAGATTACATTTGGCAGCAGTGTGAAAACAAATTATTTTGGAATAGGTTGGAAAATAATATAATTATGTGCATGTTTTAATTAAATTTAGCAATTGCTTTGACATTCAGGTTGGGAGTAATCTTACATGTTTTATGTCCTATCATTTTTTTCAATATTATACTCCTAGAAATTTGATTTAGACTGGGGAAATATGAATTGCAGTACCTAATGGAAACCTCAGATAATAAGCATTTTCTCTTCCAGCTTTTTAAGGACCTCTCCATTAAAATTTCATAGATTGATATCACTTTTCTATGATGGGATGTGAAGCCTACATTACTATTTTAATGGAGGCTTTTACATTTTTATCAGCTCTTGCTTAACCACAGTTTAACGACGGTGTAAGCTCTTGCTCACATTTTAATATGAGAAAGGCAGTTAAATGACTGGATATCGGCATTTGTTTCTTTGGTTCCAGAGAACATAATCATCCATCAATTTTATAATACTAAGGAGAAAAAAAGAAAATAAAACACTTCTAGAAAGACTGTGTATTCTGCAGCGTATTACACAAATGTGGTTATCATTTCTTTAGAATATTCCAATAATTTATCTTGTTTGCCCACATAAATTGATTATTATAATAGTAACTGTGGAGCAAAGTTTAACAACTTGCTGGCACTACAATGGCCTCTCTTTTTATAGCACACACAGATGAAATCATGGTCACGCTGCAATCCGAGATAGAGTAATCATTTTGTAAATACTGAAAGTCTAGGAAAGATTAAGCTTTGGTTTCAGTGTTAAGTCTGTTGAGATAAACTGCGAGAGCTTTTTCTTTAGGCTGTCTACCCACCCAGGGGGACAACAGTATGGGGTTTATGTTCTCCTCCTGCATTTTTTTTTCACCTAGGAAAAAAAAATGATATCAAATGTTTTATTTTAAATTAAAGTGTATGAGGCATGGGGAAATTCAGCAGGTCCTTCCATGGCAAAGGTAGTTGCATCAAAACTTAAGATACAATTTATTATAGTGCTACCCAAGGGTTGCATCATTAAGTGGTTCATAATTCTGTGGTGCTGTCTGCAAAGAAGTGGAACAAAACAGTATCTGAATCACAGAATGCAGGAGTGATGGAGTGAATAAGTGCAGAGGTAGATACAGTACAAAGTCTTGGATATGGCTGTTGTTTTCACTGTTGGAAAAATCTTAGGATCAGTACATCTATTATGACTATCTCTGCTGAGGCTGAATACACATTCATCAGTGATCACGAAAAATTTAGGCAGTCATCTGACTGTGCCCTTCCTTTCAGCATATTGAGTGAAATACTCTTATGAAGTGCAAGAGCTGTTGATAACCAGAACTCTTTTTTTTTTTTTTTTTTTAACTTCTTCTCCCCGAGTGTCATAAATTTAATGCTGACTAAATTTCAGGAGTGACAACGTCGTCTATAATGAGGTTGACAGGGGCGGTTCAAATGTTATGGCCCATCAGGATTCCCTTCTTCAGACACATAGGAAATTTTTCACTCTAAATCAACACTTACTAAAGTATATTAAACACTTGAATTACCATGTGCTACTCCATAGATTTCTTTTTTACTCCACGCACAAGCTTCTTCCCTCTCTCCTCACCGCAGAAAAAGGAGCTGATGCACCATCTCTTGCTCCTGAGTTGTAGCAGACTCACCGAGGGCATCTTCCAGAGGCAACTGGAGACTCTTCCTTCCCTTATGAATCCCTGTTTTGCCACAGTGGCCTCTGTTCCAGCAGCTGTTCAGATGCTGACTCAGATGGGAATACCTTCAAATGTCTCCAGCTGTAACATTTCTAGCTACCATATATTCGCATAGGTATTTCTAATACATGCCACCACTGCTAATCTGAACACAAGAAAACTTTTGAGAGTATTAATTATCTATTTCTATGGTATATTATATGGAATTATTTTTACTATGATATGATCAGGGAAATAATATTAAGGCCTTTTTTTAAGGTCTAATTTTGGGAAGGATTTAAAAGAGCCTTTGGGCATATAGCTCTCAAAGCTAAAATCCATCGTCTTAAATTTCTAAAGACTTATGAAAAAACTTGCTCTTGCAAGTTCTGCTGAATAAAATACCTCATTAATGCTGCAGGTGATGTGATAGTGCTCCACAACTACCTGGAGACAGCACACAGGAGAGGGAGGGAGGGGAAAAAGTGTAATTACCTAAGTAACACAAAATGTAACTACTAAGGTGCTTCCACCATGTCAGAAATGTGCCAAATGCAGATGTAGAAAATTTCAGCATTTATAATTGAAGCCACAGCTTGCAGTGTCTAAGACAAGAACAAAACACCAGTGCTGATTCTTTTTAGCATTTTCAATCTAAGTCTTCGGAAGTTAGTTGTATTTTCACCAGCATGTGGACACAGTCTAAAAGATAGCGTCAGTTTCTCCGTGGGCTGAAAGCTCTTTACAGTGGGAATGAGGCTCACAGTTCTTCCTTAAGCCAGTCAACATGTTTGAAAAATTCCAGTTAATTGCTTTTGGATCAGAGGAACCCGGTTTAACCAAATGAACTGCAACCCACCTACATTACGACATTTTCCAAATAGCTTGGTATGTGGATGCAGTATTTTTTAAAAGAATTCCGAGTAAAGTATGACTCTTAGAGCAGCTTTTAATTACATTAGTTCAAGCAGCTGGATGTAAATTGCCCTTTTCTGTAAATTCAGCTGGGCCGTAAGAATTACTTCAGATATGAAATGTGAAGCCATCTACTTCAGAAATAAATTTTCATTTCCAGTTTAAAACTGTAAATAAATTTTAAAATATGCCTGTCTGTCCTTTTAAAGTGACTATATAGATAAATATGTAATTAGGAGCAGATATCAGTGGAATGGCATCTGTAATTACAGCGGTGCCCTACACAGCATATCTGGAGAAACACATGAAGAGCCCAACAAAGAACAATTATATACTGCCCCTATTGATTGACTAATAACACATTTCATGAGTATACATTTACAGTCCCTGCTTAAGAGGAAGCAAGTGTGCCCTTCTGCCATTTTCTTATGTGGAAGTACCCGATGCCGCCAGCCTCCTTGGGAAGCAGCTGCAGGAGAAAGCTTGCAGGAATTCATGGGAACCGAGCGAGCTCTGGCAGGCACTGTGCTGTGAGATGTCGGGAGCAGCTGTCTCTCCCGGAGGACTGATCAAATTAATCAGTTGATAGGGAGTATCTGGCTTTGCTGAGAGGCAGCCACTCCTGGATCCGGCCCCGTCGTGTTCCTAGACCCGCGGGAGCCAGGAGACACTGTCTCTTGTAGGTCGTAAGAGTTGTCTCTGTTGGGGGAACTGAGAGTTTCCTGGTTTCTGAAGTTGGCAAAAGCTTGTGCCTAGTACAAAGGCAAGAGTCCACTGATAATGATGGGCAGCGTGTTGTCCTTTGTGAATAATCTGTCCATTATTTATGACCCAGTAGAATAGAAATGATGACTCAGCTAGCTCAGCTAAGATACTAAGCCAAACACGATTTAGCAAATGCCATGGCCTGGAAGAAAAGCAGGTAGCCTCACCTAGAGGGACTGAGGGCTGTCTCTGGCTGTTGGACCAGCGCTCCACTGTAATGTCCCCTCTCCTTGTTCTCACGTCACAGTAACCTTCCCGCATGTCAGCTGTTGCGTGTGGTTGCCATTTACTCTCTACCTTTCTCCACGACCTGCCTTCTCTCTGCATCCTAATAATTACATTTTCACCCTGTCCTTTTTTTGTGTCTCAGGCTGTTGTCATAGAAAAGGAATGAGGGAGCTGGCTTGGGAATTTTGCTCCTGCAGAAGGATGGCTGATGGCAAGAGGGCTGCTGCGTCAGGCAGAAGTAAAGGAGAGAGTAGGGCACCCACTCCAAGGGGTAATGCTGCCTTTAAGGGCATGCCCTCACGGATGCTGAAACTTCTCATGCAGGCTGCAGAGGCAGAGTTGGGCAAAAAGTACAAAATTCAGTTGCTGTGTTGACCCTCTCTATGCTGTTCCTTCTTAACGGGTAGCTCCCCACCCACAGGTGGCATGTCGCACCCCATTAGCTTAGACATTTAAATTAGGTTGTCTGTATCCCTCTGTTTAATGCATGTATTCAGGCTGGCAGTTGTATGCATGTTCCAGTATTGCTTCATATAATTCATGGTGACTTCCGCATAAGCTAAGGTTATTTTTTTTTTTTTTGTTATGAGGTTTTAGATCTCAGGATCAGAAGGGTCATGGATGTTCTAATGGCTTTGCTTCTACTAGAGCTTCTCATTTTTCTCTCTTAATTTGCTGTTAGTGCAATACTGAACTCAAATATTGTGATTTCATTTATAATTCTGCTTAACTATGTAGAGAAATTTGATTATCAGAGTGTCAAAACATTAGAATTTTGTGACATAGGAAGAAAGTGCATATAGATCAACAGAAATATGCCTCAGGCTATGGAAATGGGAGTACTGATGTGCTCTTAAATCCCACTGAGTTCTGCTTGAAGAAGGAAACTGCAATGTAATATCCCTTTATGAGTGCTAAGTATTTACACATAATTAAATACTACTACTCAGTTTTCTGGGTTGAGCAGTAAGAAAAAAATATGAGATGTTTAGACAGCAGTTCGTCAGAACTCCAGAACGAAGGGTGAATTCATTGCATTTGCTTTGCCATTTTTTTGGAGTTCAGACTAAATAGGATTTGCAAGTGAGGGTAGGCAAGCAAAGAGAAAATAGGGCTTTTTGAAGTAATTACTTAGCATACTACCTGGTGCTGTTAAATTGGCCAAAATGTCAGTTGAGACATGCTAAGTGGAAAAAAAAAACCCGAAACAATAAAACTGCAGCTTCGTGCAGCTGGATTATTTTCACTTTATAAGAAGAATTTAAGTCTCAGATTTGGGACTAATTATTAGAAGCTACAGATCACAAGGACTAGTAGGCAAATATTTCTACTAAAACTAGTGAACCTATTGGGTAAAAAAATTAAAATTTTGCTAGTGCCCTATATATTGGAATGGTGATCTGCCACTTGCTGGAAATCAGCATCAGCCATCTTTATTCCAGGTTTTGTACTTTATTATGGAGTTATAGCAGTCCTTACATGAGTACCTTCTCTCCCCCCATGATGTTTATACTTCTGGAAAAGATTGCTTTGTATAAGCAATGGTGGTTGCTTATAAGTTAATGATAAAAGAACATGTTGGCCGCACAAGACTCAGACTTTAGTTAAAAAAACCAAAATGCTTCTGAGATGCACTTACTGCATATTTTAAACTTTAGCAAATAGCCAGATAACATAGCAGTTTCTCACATATCGTTTCTTGTTATTGCCACTAGGCAGATTAGTTTGACTGCCACACTGTAGATTTTTACTTCTGCATCCTAAGGCAATTGTTCATTTGTTCAGCATTTTCCATAATTAACACTTCTAAAAAATATATTTATAGTAAAGATATTTTTAAATTAAAAATGAAAAGATTATTTGAAAATAAGATTAATACATTATCTTTTTGTAGATCATGCGGGTTTAATTCTATGTATTTCTACAAATCTTTTGAATTTTGGGTGTAATCTTCATAAAGCAGTATATTAACAATCCTCCTACATATTTCTTGTCTTGGCTGCCTCTGGTTTAGTTGTCAGATATTCTTCACCTCCACCTTCACCACCACCACCATATTCTATTGATGCAAACCACAGTTACACTTATTCTCGGCTGAGAGGGAACATCTGTTTTCTGTAACTCTTAGCCTGCTGCTAATGGATTTCCACAAACTGGCTTCGGAACAGGTGCCTGGGAGCAATACTGTAAGGTTACCATTTTGTCTGCTATTTCTTTACCCTTCTTGGGATGGCTTGAGAAAGAAAAAGCGTTCTTCCACCATTGTGTGCAACGGGCTGTCAAAAGAGTTTCTGGATCACTGGAATTTCAGGTTTAATTTTTGGTTTTAATGGGTATGTCTAGGGGATCACTTATTTTCTGTAGCCTATGCAGTGAGGAAAGTTTTGTACTGCAAAGAAGTAATTTTTCTTTTCTGATGTTCTTCCGTAGTCTGCCATCTTCAACTTTCAGAGTCTTCTGACTGTAATCTTGCTGCTCATATGTACCTGTGCCTATATCAGATCCTTGGCTCCCAGCTTACTGGACAAAAATAAAACTGGGTACGTAGTCTGGTCGTTTTAAAAATACACAAGCTGTTTGGTTTTAACTGCAACGTTTTACTCTTAGTATCTTCTAATAATGTGTGATAATACAATCATATTTTGAAAAATTTCTCTCTTCTTTAAAGATACAAATCTTCATTTTATATCTTACAATAGAAGGCAATAAGGTATTTGCAATTCACTTAGTTGCAATTTTTTAGTAAGAATTTATTAACTAACAAAGCCAGCTAATATTGCTTTATTAGTTATTTTCTAGATTTGCAGTTTTCTCATTAGAGGCTATTAAAGATACAACCATGAGTGACAGAAAGAAAACATTTTTCTACGTGCAGCTGTTGCTGTAATAATTTATTTTTAATTCTTCAGGCTGGATTAAAAAAAAACACATTAACATCAGAAGCTGTCTTTTTGTTTGTTTTCAAAATAGGCATTTTGGAAGTACAAGTTTGAAACACAGCTTCAGCAAAACTATTCAGTCTTTAACTAAAAAAAAATTCAAACTATTTTTTAAAATAAGCAACACTATCTATACCTGTGGACTCTTTAAATATTTTTTTTTTTTTATTCTTTAAGGAATTTATAGAAAAGTTTTTGAAAGCTTCTACAAAACCTACCTTTTTTTTTTTGTGTCGTTTGATCACTATAACTTCATCTCTCACTGAAGGGAGACATGCTTCCTAAAGCATACGTTCCTAGGTGACCAGTGTTTTTCTCCTTTGCGTTCCACATTCTCCTGGAATGCGCTTAATGTTGCAGCGCCAGTACTGCTGCAAAACAGTTCTTCTCTGCCCTGCTTGGCAGCACAATTTTTGGGGTGGTGGGGAAAGAGGACAGCCATGGAGCCAAATCTGTGCTTCACTTACACTGTTAATACCCATTCACCTTTTGGCTTACCAGTTATCTTTGTGCTACAAAGACCGTGACTGGATGCTGGGTTCAATCAGCAGTATGCAGAACTGTGATTTAAATGCTGTAGTTTTAATGTAACAATAGGGCAATTTTGACCTAGAAACCACTGAGGCTGTCTGTAGTATTTCGGTAATACTGTCATCTAAGGTTAATACAAAGGAGATAATATTTATAGAAGTAGGAGGTGATTCTGGCTAGTAATGTTCTAGCTGGAAAAAACAGACAGGCTTTTGGGCACTGGGTGTTTGACTTGTCCACTTTTTCCATTAGGTCATTTGCTGTTAAAGAAAATGTTTTTTTCCCTAAGTATCTTCTGTCACTTCTGCATTTTATTTTCAGAAAAAGTGTCAAGTTTTAAGTAGACTCCTTGTCACCAAGAACCTTGAGTGTTTTATCTTCTAAAAACCATTGTTGTAATTAAGCTCCAGAATTGCCGTTTTATCATACAAGATTTCTTTTAGTGGTGTGAGATACCCAGAGTACACTAGCTTTTTTCAATTTGGAGTTCTAACATGAAAATTCTTGTGTCCTTTCATATGAGGCCTTGAGGTTGCCACTGACATGAGAGATTTCTTTTGATAAAAGTAAAGAAGGAAAGAAAGAATGACTTCATGAAGGACTGGGGGTGTTGGGGGGAATTTGGGTGTCTGCTAATGGAAGATAACACAATAGTCAATGAGGTATACACAGTAAGAAGTAAGAATATTTATTTAACTGATTAAAATTTTAGTGCTGTTCTTGGCAAGGAGTGTTTCCTTTAATCTGGAGCTACTCTGTTTATTCTTGAGGCAAATCTGTCTGGAGTACAATAGAACTCTCTTCATAAAATGTTTTCAAAGGGTGCTGACACAGTGGAGGAGTTGGGCGTTTGATCTGCAGGTTTGTATTTATATAGATGTTGGACATACTATTTTATTTTTGTTTTATATATACGTATGTAGACTGCTTTGTACTGGAGAATAAAACGTTGGCCTGGAAGCAATGAAATTTGTTTCCTGAATGGTAGATGTTTACATGGAGCTCGTATGCTGTTAAACCCCTGTCCCTTTTCACTAACATATTCCATGCTCAAATGGAAATGTCTAGACATACTGGATAAAATAAATTCTAGTGATATTTCATTTTACCACAGAGATGATCTTACCTCATTATTCTTGCTGCAAATTAACAGCATAAAAAAGTAGCAATAAAATATTAAAGTGACAGAGAGGAGAGATGTTGATAGTTATTCACTATATTTCTGACTAAGTGAGTGGTAACTTTGGTGAAGATTTAAATCTGTTGATAGTAAGTAAAGAAACATGTTTCTGTTGGTTGAGAGACTGTTGCAAAGTGATGTCACCCATCCTCATAACACCGTATTTCATCCTGTTGACTTCTGCCAACATGTGTCTTTTCCTACCAAGCCAAACAGAATTTTAAACCTTCATTTTCCCTGACGCATCTTGAGTGTTTCCATGTGCTTTGTCCTGAGCAATGCAGCATTTAAGGTTGGGAAAGCAAGTAGGGATTTACTGTTTCATGCTAACTAGAGGAGAATGCGTACCACAACATAATTCTCTCCTCCCTGCGAACCAGAAAGATGTGTTAGCTTATATGCAGCGGAGGTTTCCTTTGACTTGCCATAAGCATTGCAGTGGGGTATCTCCACACTCCCTCCTGCAGTGGTAGTGGGGTAAACACATGGCAGCTGCATTTTACAGCATTCCCAGTTTAGTGGCCAAAGTCTAAAGGCCCGCTAGACCTTTCTCGTCTTATGGGGTTTCATTTCTTTAGATTTTTTATTATCCGGAGAACTAACACGACTTTCATGATCAGTGCTTTTAACATTAGCACTGAAAGGCAGGAATATGCAGCAGCTCGTTTGACTTGTGGCTGGCAGAAAACAGCAGGTGTGCAAGCCAGACTGAGACATTTCACCTGCATCAAAACAAGGATGAAGATGAACCTGAGGAGGAGAATAAGGAACAGTGCAATTACTTTGAGTAGTTGCTTCAGGAGGAATTATTTTGGAGCAGATTCATTCAAGGCATCGTTTCTGTAATAATCAAACGGGTTTTGACTTGGAGAGGTGCGTGTTGTGGACCTGAGATGAGCACTAATGGAGAAATTCAAAAGAGCAGAAGGCCTGCACAGGCTTTTCTTCCAATGTCAGCTCCCCGGTTCATCCAGGGGCTGTGATTACAGCTGTGTAGAAGGTCCAGATTTCAATTTGCTTTTGCTCAGCCGCAAACTATGTGGATAAACAGATGTACTGAGCTGTTCCAATAGCAGCACAAGCCTCTTAAAAAGGTACTGTTGTCATCTGTTGGAAAGCTTGTCGGTCCTCATGTCAGTGACTTTAAGTTCTTAAATTGTTAACTGCAGTAAGGGTGGCTGATGAAACCCATACTCTGTCTTGTACCTCCCACATCTGAAAGGAAAATTCATATTTTCCCCCATAAGGGTTTTTTCTAGGGCTAGGAACAATATACAATACTTAATTATAATTTTACATTGTTACACATGGTTTTAAAAACCATGAGAAGGCAAAGAAATACCCTTGGTGACAGGGTGACAGGCAAACTCAACAGGTTTATGGACTGAAGGACTTAATACTGTTTTTCTCAGATAAGATTCTTCAAATATGCATATGAAAAGAACAGTGGTGTTTTATTTCTTTGAGTTCCTGGGCAAGTTTTTGAGAGAGGGCAACATGAGATGCTGGGCTGTACAAGTTTTTTGTTGGTTTTACAGCATGCAATCTGTAAACCTTAATTATAGAGAGAGTAAAAGCAATTTGAGAATCTTAAGTGCCATCAGACAGCATTACGGGTCTGTGTATTTTCCTGTATAAGATTTACACATGAATGCCTTTTTACCTGCATACATCTTCAAAAAATGCATAGATATCTTCAGGTTACTTTACTGTATGACCTCTTAGCCTGGAAAAGTGTGATGGTCTACATGTAGGGTTTATTACTTCTGCTTGTGGAGCTATATAAAAGCAGAAAAAATGAGCTTTGGCTATACAGAAACTTCTGGCTTGAGGTAAAATGATCTAACGCACAAATGAAAAAGCCCATTTTCTAAAAATGAAAATCCTGGAATGCTGTTCGCAGTAATGTGGTCAGCAAGAGGTACATTGGTTAAAAAGCATTTCACTCTGAATTTGAAAACGTCAGTCGCTGGCTCTTGGAACGCTTGGTTCTCACCTGCCCAGCACCGGGCTTTTGTTTCAGAAATAAAGGGGAGGCTGCTAAATGGAAAGAGGGAGAGATGCTGAAGTAAACTAAGACCATAAAAGAGGCCAGAAGATATAAAGTACTGCAGAAATTCTTTTTTAAAAAGTGCTGGATATGTTGACTGCTGAAGTATGCAGGAGCAAGTGGCCCAAAACTACCTGTCTGCATTTAAGCAGGAAAAAAATAGGCAACTGCCAGAGCCCAAGAAAGAGGGAAGGCAGATAATCAAACCATTGTGGGTGTGGGTTCAGAGCACTGTGGGAAAGCACTTGGAGGACTGCCATCACAGCAGGTAGTAGATACAGCCCCACAAGTAACGTAGGCTGAAGTTAACTGCTGATAAACATATCAGGAGAAGGAGGAAAAATAATTAGGTTTTTTTTAGTCCATAAATCTATAAATAAACAATATAGTTAAATCCAGATGTTTTCACTGCATTGCTACAAGTCACATACTATGAAGGAAACCTTCCTGGAGACAAGTTTTCAACACAGTTTTGACAAACATTTGAAAGGCTAAAAACTGGCTTCTAGTTCAGGACGCTTCAGTATTCTTCCCCTCTTCTTCCTCATATTCTAAAGCAGTCTCTGCTCCTGTTCCTCTTGAGCAGTCAGTATGAGATCATTCTGGTTACACAGAGAAATTGTGAATTTGCAGCATACATGCTTGTACATTTGGAGGAGCTCTGAAGAGTCGAATCATGCTTTTCTCCTTTGCTATTCCACTTCTGAGAATTACCATCTTGGGCAAGCAGCATTAGAGAAACATGAGCAAGGTAAACCATTTTAAAAGAGTAAAAACAAACCCGAAGACTTGTTCTGTTATTTATTTCAATACAAGTATTCTATATCAGATTACACCTATGAGTATGCTCTGCTAGAAAAGGCATTTTTATCTATTGTTGCTAAGGGAAATACAGAAGAGGGGCTACAAAGCATTAAATTTAAAGTACTCAGGTTTATCATCTCTCTTACCTGCAGGAAAACTTGCTTCAAATTCTTCAAAAACTTCTTCAAATTCTATTTATTTAAAATAAAAAGTTTCCCATATACAATAACATGGAGGCCTGTTGGGTGTTTCTTACTCGAGTATTTTTCTAGGTTTTGATTTTTTTTCTTTACATAATTTTCGGCCTGGGGTAGTTCAATGTAGAATGCAGAATTCTGATGAAATCTTCAGTTTTGGAAGATGGACTGAGTAAATGCATGTTTGTTTTTCTTTCATGCAGAAAACCTTGCTAGACTTAGAAAGAACTTTGCCACTTGTTCAGTTCATAGCCTGTACTCCTCTGTGCAGGTATCTGGTGTTTTCTGAAGTCGAGAAGAGTGTCGAGTTGACAAAGTACTGTTAATTTGGGTTGCTTTAGCATAGAAGAAAGAAAATCAGTTGACTTAAATTATTTTATTAAACCAAGAGCCTAATGAATTTTTTTTATCTTTACAGGCTATTGGGAATATTCTGGAAATGCGCCAGGATTGGTAATCTTTTTTCTTTGAAATCTTTAAGACCAATACTTTTTCTAGAGTATGGATTATTTATTAGGATAATGTTTCCATGTAACAATGAAACCCATACTCATAAATCATCTTAAAAAATGCAGGTTTTATCTCCATGACATATAATCAAGGAGGGGTGGGGATGGGGTATGACTATCTTACTTAGCATCATGGAAGCCTGCATTTTCTAATGTCAATTCATATATGTGGTGTTATATTTGCAAATATCTTCTGCATTTTTTCTATGTGAAATAACCAAGAGCACACTTCTTATTAACTTACAAAGAAAGCAATGATTCCTTATAAACTGCTGTCTATTTGAAATTCTAATCGACTACTGACAAAAGCCAGGTATTTACCTTATAGTAATAAAACAACATGAAATTCATAATGCAGTAAGGTTCTGTTTAGTCACAAATGTATTTTATCTCTCCTTTCTTTAGTTAGCTTCTGTGCACTTCTGAACTATGCAAAGGTGTTGGTGTTCAAGGGTCATCTATATGCAGGCTGATCAGCTTTATCTGATTTTAGACGTCTGCTCATAACATTGATATATATGTTTATTTTAATCCTTAATCTGAATTCATTTTGAGAAGGAAATGGGAATATGCAACAGAAGTTCAGTCTTGGCATTAAGGTGTATGCAAGATTTTTAAAAAATTACAAATCCATCATCGAAATGGTGTTCTTCAAATTGCATTGTTAATGCAGAGCAGAAACACTGAACTTGTAATTCTAGGTCTTCCTACTTGTCATTGAACCTAAAGAAAAAATATATGGTTCGGTTCCTTTTTCTGTATTCTCAGTCTTTGAAAGGGACATGACATACTTTTTTTTTTTCCAGTGTGTCAAAAAGCATTGACGCAAAAACCATTTTTTTGTAAAGACCTGCTGTTAAAATGATTGCAGAGATTGTCCTATTTAGATAATAGACATTACAGAACTACTTTCAGTATTGTAATTGAAAGATACTGTCAAGGTGGCAGCTGTCAGAAATGAATTTTGAGCTATACCAGCAAAAAAAAGTGTAAAAATTCAGCTGCATTAAGGTTTGTTCGAGGCTGAACAGAACACCTTACCTTACCATCTTCCTTTTAGTTAAGTAAATGTATATTTTTTCTATTAGCTACGCACAGCAAGCAGTTAAACAAACTATTTGAAAGAGCACACAAGAGGTTTCATAAGGTCCCTGTCAACTGGATGAAGTTAAGAACTGCAGTTCATCTGGAACATAGTCTTGCTTTCCCATCATGTAGTAACATTAACATGTTTGCATTTGCTGTATCCAAGGTAATGCGTGCACTCTTGTGCCCCATACTGAACTGCTCCCTTTTCCCATTTTCATGTAAAACACTAATTTCTTTTCAACTGACACCTAGAGTGGTCCAATTTTACTTTCTTTCAGGCTGACGGATGAGAAGGTAGCATCTCAACGTTCTTTCTGTACATTTCCTTACATGACAGTACCGTATTCTCAGTGTGGGAAGTGGGCTTTGAAGATGATTCCTATCATTTTATTTTTGTTAATCGCAAAGGCGTGTAGAAAGTGCAGGCTTTCAAAAACGAAAATGCCTGTTGGCTTCCTTTACATTTAATTTGCCGAGTATGTTTGAACAACCTTTTCACATGTGCATAAGATTTTAATAACCAGCAAGTGGTTACATATTTACAAAGTTGTGCAAAATTGTGTTTAATCCTACCACATGGTGATTTCTCTTTTATGAAAATTAAGAGCAGGAAAGTATAACCCATATGAAAATTGTAATACTCTAAACTGTAGGAGGTGGACTTCCTCAAAAATTTATTTTTAACAGATGTGAAATTGCAGACGTTAATTCACTCAGTTATTTGAAGTTTAATTAAATATACGCCAGATCATGACAACATCTTGTACAGTCACTGTAGCAGGCACTCCTGCTTATGGGAGGTGTCACTACAAGTATTTTATTTTTCTTTTGCTGTGGAAAGTTTGTTTCTCCTGTATTTGAAGGTCCTGCTAGTAAAAGAGACATTTTTTTCTGAGGATTACACTCAGTGCTAGACTTGGGAGCCTTGACAGGTTTTTTTTTGTTCAATGTTCCTCTGGAAACCGCGTCTCAGAAAAGATGGTCTATAGTAAGACAAAAGACCTTGCACAGCAAAAAGAAATTGAAGTTTGTTTGTTTAAAGCAAACAGCTCTACCTCTGTCTTTATGCTTCTGAATGCATAAACCCAGGAATATTCTCACTTTAAAGGGTCATTGCTGTGTTAACACTTCCTGACAGTTTTGTACAGTGGAATCGCCATCCAGCGCAGGGGACTCTGCTCTCCAGAGAGGAGTTAATGGATTAATGAAAAGTAATGCTTAAGTAGAACAGTAAAAATGCCTGGCTAAGTAAGTGGAGGAAGCGCCCATGTAAATAGGTAGCAGTCTGATTAACATTACTAATATTCCCCGATTATGTTACAGTTCCCTACCCTAGGGTTCTTTTTTTTTTTTTTTCACACTTAATGTGGTGAACAAGAGGCATCTGTAACACTTAGTTTGGGAGCAGATGGGTGGGAATAGATCTTTCTCGATTGCCTTTGCCAACAAATATAAATCTGTTAATAAACTTAATTTTCATCCTTGATCTGCCCTGGAAAACTGTAACACTAATTCAAAAGAGTCAGAAATAGAGTTGTCTCTGTAAGTTCTGTAATCTGTTGACCATTTTTATCACTAACCTGAAAATCTGTGGACCAGACAGTCTCCACATGCTCACAATGTTACATCTCTCTAGCAAAGAAAAAAGCCAGGCATCTGGCCATGCCTGGGCTGCTGTGAGCTGCCCAGCCGGTTAGCTGGCTCCTACATGGTACCATGCATAGAAGATACACCCTGCATATAGCAGCTGTCATGGCCAGACAGCATCGAGGTACACCTCAGCTGACATGGAACAGCTTTTGAGCAGCGATAGCCGTTAGCCAGAACTGGGAACGGAGCCAGTAAAAGATTTGGTGTCTTGATCAGCCTTCCAGTGCCTGCCTCTTTTGAACTAAGAGATAGCAGCAATATATTCTATTTGGGTTTTTTTTTAAATGTTTTCCTGGAAATTGCATCTGAGAAAAGATGGTTTATAGTGAGATAAAAGGCCTTACATTGACCTCTGCTTAAAGCAAACAGCTCCAGCTCTGTCTTTATGTAGCAATATATCCTGTCCTACATTTTAGTTTTCCCACTCCCATCCATGTTCTTCCTTAATACAGAACTGTAGTTTTAACAGCATTTCTCCAGCTAGAAATGTTGAGTGCTAATTTCATGTGCAATGGAATAATTACCATCCTAGGCCAGGAGCAGTCTAGATCTGTTTAGTCATGCCTGAATTTTTGTTTGGTTTGGTTTTTTTTCCCCTCCTCTCAGGTGAACGGAAGAGCCCCTACGTGGCTGTGTGCTGTGTCGTGATGGCCTTCAGCATCCTGTTTGTACAGTAGCAACTGGACAGTGTCCGCTGCACCCTACTACCAAACAGCAGAGCACGGAAGAACTTTGGGCAGAAAGAGATGGAAAAGTGTCATCAAGTCTCCTGTCTCATGTTTGGATAGCCTGTCTCTTAGTGGACACCCCCAACTCCTGCAAACAGACCATCGTGTACAGTATTAGTGACCGTAATGTAACTAACTCCAGATGACATGGACTTATTAATGTCGAGTCAGTAGTGACACTCCTGATGTAACTCTTGAAAGGCTGTCTGCAGTATTTCTGAGTCTCAGGAGATCTTGTTTTACACCATGCAGTTGACAAAGCTTCAAATTTTTTGTTTGATAGACCCATTTTGTGAAATTTAAAAGTGATAAATCTGACCATAGCAATAAGACCATTCTCGTAAGAATAAAGAACGTTGTCACTTTAGGATATGTTTATGAAAGTATTTTCAGTTCTTACTGTCTCAACAATTCCTGTCATTTTGTGATAGCTACACTCACATATTAAAAATATGACCTCTGGCCTAAGTTACATTCAGCTTTCATTTTCTAAACTGGTAATTCCTCGAATAATCTACCAATATTTTTATTGTAAAAATATGAATAAAGGCAGGGACCATAATTGCAGTGATGTCTGACTAGCTGCTGAGATGGCACGGATGGGAGATTTGGGAACGTGTACTGCTCTGTGTAAAATATCATATGTATTCATTTTTAGAGATCTAAGTCTCAGGTAAATCATTCCCCAGCTTTTTTCAACATTGTGAGAAAAGGATTCTAAGGGCTCTGCTGCTGTTGTTGCATGTCATACAAGGTTGCTAAATCAGCTAAGTGAACAGTTAGCTTCATAGGAGTCTGCAGATAAGGAAGTTGCATGTACCAATATTCTAAAGGTTTAAAACAACTAAATTAGATTGCACTCACTATTAATGAGGATTAGGTTACCTTCAGTAATACTTGCCATCAGCATTTATTCTATAATTTTGCAAATTTTCAGTAATCTCGTACATGATTTTAAGTAAATGATTTTAAGCCTGACAGGTGTGTTTACACCAGATAACGTACTGTGACAACATGTGACTTCATAGTGACTGCATTTGAGAGAGTTGCCTGTCAGCAGTACTTTTTCTTGCTCTGAAAATGTCTGTGATCAAAGTGAGCTAAGCTGGCAATAAAACACACTGAAAGGTATGTAAATTTTGTCATTCTTGTTTGAAAAACTTGTTTCATAGATCCAGGTTACTCTGCATTTAGAAAGAAAGTGATTATTAGTTATTATTTGTATTATCTCACATATACCTGCATATCTAAATCACCATCAGAAGTACTCATCCAAAACTCTGCTCTAATCTGGACCCAGGAAAAACAGATTTCTCCAATTCAGGCCAAATAAATACCCCTGGCTGTAAACCAGGCAGATTCGGAGGAGTGCAGAGCTGTATGATGATGATGATGTGTATTGTGCACGCACAGAAGCCTTAAACTGTGCAGGAGATCTGGGCTGAGGCAGCATCTATTTCTGAAATTTTAAATGTGGTACTGCTCCAAGCACAGCATCAAAACAACTAATTTCTGGATTTCAAAGGTGCTATTCCTAGACTGGAAGGGGGAGAAATTCCTAAGGAGTCTTGCGTTTTGACCATTAAGTGTATATATGTTCAAAATATGCAAAGAATCATCTGATAACTTTTTATATTAAGCAATTATATTATAGTTTTTAATATTTATGGGCTTTTATTATAAGTAGTGGTGTTTATATGATATTCACACATTTCTAATTTGTCCAAAACTGTCCTAGCTATCAGATTAATTCTTAGTAATCCCTTATGTTTAGCTGTGACTAGGCAAACCAGTAAAACAACCCAAGAAAATTTTTAATTCTGAGATTATGAAAACTATGACACAGAGGCATCGTATTGCAAAAGCCTTTCCTGTTCACAGCATTTTATCATTGAAGAAGTTCAGACAAACAGTCCTCTTGCTGTTTGTCATTTGTTGTTCAAACTTTAAAATTATTTCTTATACAGCAGTTCTTCATTTTATCCTAAATGCAGGTCGTTGATGGTCACCTGCTAGTTTGGGATTTTTTTTATTTTCCGCTTGATATGGAATGGATGTCATGGATGACTTTCCAGGATATTCGTGGCATGCTAGCTGCATGGTTGCTCAACAGCGTTACTTTAGCAGCAAAGCAAGTACCACATTTCTCAGCAGCTGCTGGCAATAAGTAGGTTCAGCAGCATTAGGTTGTATGCAAGCGTTAGAAATTATGTAGGCAGAGATAAGGGTCTTCTGTGGTGGGGCGGTTCAACACTTGCCCCTAGTAAAAGTATCTGAGAACAGGATCTTTAAACTGTGACAAACTTCAGTTGTTTTGAAATGACCGCTGTAGGCAGGTGTTTGCCTCATCCTGAGTTCTTTGTTTTTCAAAGTTTTGGCTCTGAATAGATTGATACCTAGTCACTTTTACTAAGATATGAAGAAAATATTGTTTTCCCATGTTAGAATCTCAAAGCCATTTTGCTTTCTTTGCTTTCTTTTTCTCATGCAAAAGAGACACAAGAAACCAAGAATACCGTGATATTTGACCGAGGTATAAATGCTGTGACAAGGAAGAAGAGAGTATAACTTTGGGCACACTCTGTAAAGCTTTACCGCAAGTCATCCTTAAGCTGTCAGCCTGAACTGTGTTGTTTTCAAAGAGCAATAAATAAGTTCCAGTAGAGCTCTACCTAGACGAGGTGTCAGGGGAAAATAGTCTTTTCTTGCACTCAGTCCTTGGTCTGAGTCCTAGTCTGAGTACAGAAGTGAAATGCTTACTGCCAAATGATTTAGGTGCTAAAGCAGCCTAAACCAGCAGATAACAGGATTTATGTAAGTTGACAGAGTAGATAACAGCTATCACAGGTGGCTGTGGAGAGAGTAGCAGGAATTTCTGGCTGAAACAGGAGCCTACAGCCACAGCAAGCCTGTACCCCTTACCCTATGCAGAGGTGCTGGAAGGTGCACAGGGAGTGAGTGGAATAGTGATTAAATGTGACACGCTGTAGTCGTGCCTACTAATATAGAAAAGTAATTCCACATTGGGACTTCATCCTTTTATCAAAACAACATCATGGATGGTGGCTGTGGCATCTGGCAGCTTCCCCGTCCGTACTTGTGGCACACAGAGCATGAAGGTGAGGGCGGCATAGGTTGTGAGTGCAGGTCAGAGGAGGGGTCACATCTGTTTCTCCCTGCTAGTGAGAGAAGAAGAATGCAGGATTATAGATAAACATTTTCCAGTAAATCAGCGTACCTTGAATCAAGATCGTTGTGGTGGTGTGCTCTCCCCCTTCCACGCCCTGCCCTGGTTCCTGGTCAGGCCATAACCATCAGTGGGAGGTGTGATGAGTTGCACCTGGACTTTGGGCAATGGCTGGCAACACAGCCAAGACACTGTCTGGAGTTGGGGACCTAGGTATTCTGTTCCCATGCGAATATGACTATAGGTCAGTTATCTTACTCGATAAACAGTGGACAGCCCAAGAGCCCTTTGAGCTCTCCTGCACGGCAGCAGCTGCACGCCAGCATCTCTCCATGAGTGGGGACGCTCACTTAAGGTTCTTCTCCTCGAGGCTGAGAGATTCCTTGCTGCAACAGATTCTCGGTAAGTGACTAACAGCATGCTAAACTTTGAAATCTTGGCTAAGTGATATAAGGATTGATTGTGCATATATAATCCCTTAGACATAAACCGTTGACCAAGTCTGGGACTAGGATTGGATCCAGCCGCACCCAGACTCCTCTCTGAGAAGGAGTTTAGAAAGCCAGGGGGTCCTTACTGAACCTTGGCACTCAACGGGAGGGTGTCCCTGACAGCTTGTCTGACCATGGCCTCTGTGCAGTAAATAACCGAGTGTACCCTGGCATCGAATCTCGTAAAACACTGTCGCATTCACTGCTAACTTTGTTAAATCACTGTTTTATATTAGTAAATATTTCACCACTTCTCTCTTACGAGGGAAGTTAATCACTCCGCTGGCGACAATTAGTCAATGTGAAAAATACCAAGTGTTCTCCCCCCTGAGAGTTGCACGAGCAGAAGGAGCAGGTACGGACTCTGCATCCTGGGTTTGGCGGATGCGCTCTCTCTGCAGCATTTCATGTCTGTGATTGCAGCTCATAGAGACGGTCCTGAGCTGTCCTGTGGATCGACAGAGTTACGGGCGAGAGCAGGAGTCCAGCTGCCAGCCCTTCCCCAACCAACAGAACTGAGCTGTGTGCTGCCACAACTGCATTGCTATTGCTTCACCGAGGGTATACCAAACAAAATATTTCCCAAAAATGGCGCAATTTTTCAATCTCGGCGCAAAATGCGGCAGTCTATTTGCTGTATGCAAACCCAAATTTACTGCTTAACAAGGCAACTAATAATAAATTAGTGCAGTAAAACCTGAAACAGGATGCGTTGCTCTTTGTTTATACCCTTGCATGTACTTGCTATGGATTAGTGCTATATTAGCTGTCATCCACATCTGCACTCTAAATGACCTCAAATTCAAAGCAGGGATTTAGGAAGACTAAATTGAAATGCAGTAATAGCCATTTTGGGAAATGAGTAAAGCATGAGTAAGAGATGGGATCACCCTAAAGGTCTGATGTTCTGGAGCGACTGATAAGCAAATGGGCAGAGGTAGCTAGTGGAGGAGGAAACAAAGAGTGGAGTCCAAGGATTTCATATTCTTGGAACAATGTTATTGTTCTATGAATGCCCTTTCTACCGCGTTAGCCGCAGCCAGTGAGCGGTGGAAATACACTGTCACCAAGAGGTGAAGTTGCAATGTGGTAGAGGAAATATTTACTGTTAGTGCTTTGAGGCTTTCGTTCTTTCCTTTCATTCACCAGCTGAAACAATTCATGTTGCCTGTGAAGACAACACGCTATTCACAGATAACGCAACCTGCAGACATGCCCTACAGCCTATAGAAGCAAAGCAAAGCATTGAACATAACTTTTTGCAATGGACAGTTAGAAGTACAGTGAGGATTACTGTCAGTTAAAGTATTATGACTAGTGTTTTCCCATGACTGAACCACTCCAAAAACACACCTGGATCTTCTGATCACTGCTTGCAGTTAAAGCCACCCTTTTCATCCTTCCCAGTGTCTGCCCAGTAGCTCAATAAGGATGACGGAGGCACAAGGTCTCCAGCCCTACCCCACTGACGTCAGTGGGAGAGCCCAGCATCTAACGCTTAGAATCACCGTCACCTGGTGGTTCCTTCACACCTTCTCCCTTTCATGCCAGAACTTCTCTCTGGAGAAAGGAAAACCAAAAGAAAAGAAAACAAACATCTTCTCAACAGATTAAAACACTAACCTTGGTAAAAACTACCAGGAAAGTGTGATCTAAACCTGCTTCTCATACTCAATTGGTGACTTTACATTATCTAGTCAAAACATTCCCAATTAAGGAAGGTTTTCCAGCCTGTTTTTTTTTCCTGCCTTTTCTCTTGTTCTACTTGAACATTGTTAGTCATTCCAGGCACAGTTGACGAGCGCTTTCAACATACGTTACGAGGCCCATATAAGTTCCACATGTATTTGATAGCACTTGGTTAGCTAGAAAAGTAGTTTTCCTTTAGCTCATGTAGTGCAGTGTAATCAGCGTGATGGGTATGGAAGACACATCTACACACTGGAAAAAAAGGTTTTGAGCATGTGGTCTGAATTGTTTGCTTGACTACAGTTCTTATACTTTATAAATAATACCTTTTTTCATGATGCCCTGAGGTCATAAGCAAGGCAAAATGCAAGGAGAAATATAGTCATTCTGCAAGACTTGCTGACAGTTGGAAAAAAACACGCTTTTGGATGGGGAAGATCTTCTTCGGGTCCAAAATGACAAATCTCACACAAAGAACTAACCTATACTCAGCTTGCAGTTTACCGACTCCGTTTCAAACCTGAATGGCTTGTGTGCCCAAAGGCACAGCTACTTTTTTTTTTCAGTCAATCAATATCTGACAAGGTATAATGTATCTCTAGACAACTTTTGCCTGAATTTCATGACCTGTTCGCTGGCTAATAGACCACAGGTGGTCCTCACTGAGTGACCTCTCAGTCGCAGTGCTCCCTTCTGTTTTGCTCTTTGATGGCGGGAGCCCAGGCTCCTCTGATGAAACCTCAGCCAGGATGAGTCTTCACTCAGGCTTCAGGGACTTCAGAAATAAAATAGCCTTTGGCACTGCAGCTCACCCATTGCTTCCTTACCGCACAAGAACCAGTAGCTGTAGGAAGATTTTCAAACGCATCGTTAATCTAAATCAGAAAGACCTTCCGAAAGGAGTATGTTACTAACTCACATAATTCCCACTGGCGTGGGAGTGAAGCGCCAACATTTTCTCAAGGATCTGGGTATAAACATTTCCAGTGACACGGCTACTCCTGCCAGCTCCCGGTGTGCCAATAGAGAAGATAATTACTTAATGGGCTCCTCTGTCAAACGCAAAACTTTCTACGAGAGCGTCTCATCACATCACATCATTTCCGTTACTTGAAAGGGCTCTTTGGAAGCTGTACCGCGAGAAAAGAGGTTTTCCCTCCAGCTCAGCGAAGTGAGTGGGAAGCAGTCAGCCTGTATCTCCAGCACAACCGTAAGCGTATCCAGCTGCGCAGTCGTTTCAATAAACTCCCATATTTGTGTAGACCAGCTCAGTTGTAGACGGATTCACCAATTTGCGTAGGCCTAATTAAACTCTGTGGCATGCCACTGATTTCTTTTTCAACACGATGTAAGCGCGTATAATCCAAACACACTGCACCGGGCTCCTTGACATCCTCTGCATCATCTCTTTACATCATACATAAACTAATCAGAGGAGGCTATCACATCACTCGCATGACAGGATACCATTTACTTTTGGCAAACTCGGTGATTAAAATACCATATTTTCCCCTAAAGGAATACAAGGAGGTTTTAAAGGGGTAAAATTATATACGGTTTCATTTATTCTGAAAAAAAAAAAAAAAAAGACTTGTTTTAAAACACAAAAGGCTTGTTGTTTTAAAGCAAAGTCAAGTCAGGTCAAAATATAAAAGTACCCTTTTCAATTCTAAAGTCTTCACAGCTGGTCATTCCCACATGCAAAAACTTAAATAACCTTTCAGGGATGTAGTAGGGCTAACGAAAAGTCCAACAAAATGATAGATGTATTTGGACATAAATGTCACACCCAGTGGAATTAAAAGGAAATAAATAGTAATTTAACTGTGTTGGCAAGCTGCTTTTTTGATTATGTAGCACCACCAGCATATTTTACATGTGTATCACAGTCATGAATAAGCCAGACCAGACACACATTCACAAACCAGTTTTGATTTCCTATTAAGCTACATGCTTATTTTCCTTCCCCCACCCTTTTCAGCTAATAAAGGAAGCCAAGGGAATGCACTGATCTTTTTTCTCTTTGGAACGAACGTTAACTCCAGATTCTCATGGTTGATTCTCACAGACTTGTAAAACTTCGGGAGAGAGAGAAAAAAAATCTCTTCCTAATGATAAACCATTTTTGACAATTCAATTGTTTGCTATTTACTACGGACATAAAATCCTGATACCAAAGATGGCACTTAAAATTATCATCATCACTAGCGATGTGCCTGGGGCTAGAGGGCTTGAACCCCTAGTTTCTCGTTCAAGAGGAGTTAATGAGCAGGCAATAGTCAGGGTATTCTTCCCCATACTGCTTCCCTGCACAGAACGTGCTTCTGCCTGCCAAGGAACAAGTTTTGACACCAATCTGATAGTTTAATGATACCCCTCCTTAAGAGACCGGAGGCATGGAAAAGATTTTTGTCTCTGGCTTCATGGTGACTTCTGGAAGTAATATTAATTGCCTTCTCCTCTTCTCCTCACAAGGAAGACCAAATCCTTTGAAATCCAGCCGCTTCAGGTCATATCCTGATCTGTTGGTTTGACCACACCACCATCTTTTTCATATCCCTCTTGCCCAAGATTTTAACTTTTGCTTTTACAGCTGTTTAAACTTTTTCCTTCCCCGCTGACACGCAGAAGTTCATCCTCACTTAGTCCAGAAACAAACCCAGTAGCACTGGGTTTGAAAGTAAACTTCCCCTAAATAACTGTCTTCTCTTGTGTTCAGCTCTTCGTGCATGTAAAGGGGATAACTTCAGTCTATAAGACAGCATCCTGTTCTTCATTCCAAATCCATCCATAAATAACTACTTTTGAAATTGCAGCTGTAAAAAGCCAGTTAACCAACCGGTCATGACTGGACACCACCTGGTCCCAGCTTGTTTACAGAAGACAGAGAAAATGGATATGAGACCACAACATTTCACATTTAGTTAATATAAGGTATTATGTAGCTGCACCAAACTATGCACACATAAGCCATAAAAGCTTTCTTAACCAGGGAATGCAGCATGGGGTCGATTACGGTGCAGGAATGTCTGTACAAATCTTAAGGCACATGCTGAGGTCTTCTTCTGTGTCCTTTGGCACTGGAAGCTCCAGTCTTGTGTCTAAATTTCTTCCCTCCAAAAAAAGAACAACTCAGCTGGTAAACCCCAAAACCTCGGGGGAGCCTAAACAAGGAGATATTTACCCAGACAGATCTGAGATGCTCGGTCCAGCTCTGCCAAGGAAGAATGGCTCCTCTTTGAAAGCAGAAATAACGGATTTAGTTAAAAAGCTCAACATGAGCCAGCAATGTGCACTCACAGCCCAGAAAGCCAACCGCATCCTGGTCTGCATCCCCAGCAGTGTGGGCAGCAGGGCGAGGGGGGGATTCTGCCCCTCTGCTCTGCTCTGGTGAGGCCCCCCTGCAGTGCTGCGTCCAGCTCTGGAACCCTCAGCACATGGACCTGTTGGAGTGAGTCCAGAGGAGGGCCACGAAGATGCCCAGAGGGCTGGAGCCCCTCTGCTGTGAGGACAGGCTGAGAGAGCTGGGGGTGTTCAGCCTGGAGAAGAGAAGGCTCCGAGAAGACCTTATGGTGGTCTTCCAGTATCTGAAGCATCTACAGGAAAGATGAGGAGGGACTCTTTATCAGGAGCGTAGTGATAGGACAAGGGGTAACAGTTGTAAACTGAAAGAGGGGAGATTTAGATATTAGGAAGAATTTTTTTACTCTGAGAGTGGTGAGGCACTGGAACAGGTTGCCCAGAGAAGCTGCAGATGCCCCATCCCTGGACCTGTTCAAAGCTAGGTGGGACCGGGATTTGAGCAACCTGGTCTAGCCCAGGATCAGGAAGGTGTCCCTGCCCATGGCAGGGGATTGGAACTAGGTGACCTTTAAAGTCCTTTCCAACCCAAACCATTCTATGATTCTGTGCTTCTATTAAAAAAGGGAGGAAGACCCAGCTGGTTAAGCTCCTTTCATTATTTCTTCCCATTCACCATCTCTTTTCCTGTTTTTATCTGTTAGATTTTAAGACTGCCACACTAGTGCAGCCTCTTTCTAGCACAACACACTGCAACTATGGAGAGCAAGGTACTTCATGCTTTTCCCTGTTTTTCCCTTTTGTACGTTTGAGGTGATGATCTTGCTGGCTTGCAAACTTGATGGAATGATTCAATATGTGCTCACAAGAATCATAACAGTATAGGCTATTCACAAAACTCATTCAGACCACTCATCTCACATTTGGAAAATACGTTTTAAAGGAAAAACAGGTCACACACCACAAAAGTGCTCCCTATGACAAGTTGGTTAGGAGCTCTGAATTGTGCATACACAGACCTCATGACTCCTTGTCATAATAAAGTACAATATAATACACAAACAAGTGCTCCAGTGCCATGACCTGAACACAGGAATGGAAGCTTGGTCCTCTTCACTTCCATTACCAAATAATTCACTGTTCTTGGGGATTCATTTATCAACTCCTTGCTCAGCAAGCACATTGTGTCCTAACAAGTCCAAAACCACCACCTGCCCTTTATAAGTCTCAGCATTCAGACCTCAGGTGGAGAAGCTGGAAACCAAACAGCCTTTTAAGACCCGTTTAAGCACCGTCATAAGTAATGTGTAGCCATACCATGAATATGTCTACTGTGGTCCACATCTTACAAGCGTTGACCTAGCCATTTGTTTGGTTATGCTCCAGTCCTCCTTAACTTTATTATTTTGCCCCACAACATTTTGCCCCACAACATTTTGCCCCAAAAAGAAAGTCTGTGCTCAAAGACTGACAAACTTACTTAAAAAACACCCCATCGATTCCAGACGAACAGTGCAAAACATGTAGCATTCACAGATCAAAGACAAGGGACAGGGACGGAAAAAACCCCAAACACACAGTGACAATCAGCCCAAGGAGAAGATGTGAGAGCACGCAGGAAACGACGAGTGGCACGGACTAGATTACCCTTTTGTGCTGCTTCAGTCATCCGAAGGATTTCCTCATTGACCTTGGACCTACCCAGTTTCAGGGCAGCGCTGCGAGATGCCTCCCCACAGGCTCTGCATGGCCAAAAGGCGGTAGCGGCCCCCACAGAGGAGGTGAGCAGCCCACGACTAGGGAAAACAGAGAATCTGTGTCTTCCCCTTTCTGGGTAAACACTCAAAGCAGTCAGTCAGCATGCCAACAGCTTTTCTGAGTAAAAGCAATCAGCACAGATAGACTTTTCCAGACAGAGCTCACAACCTCGTTCTCCAAACCAAAGAAGAGCCGCTTTGGGCTGATTTCAGCACTCACGGGATGCCATAACCCAAACCCCAAGCCTTCCCAATTGCTTTCTTACATTTAGACATATGACTTTCACCTAAGTCCTGCCATAGCCAGGACAGGAAACTCTGGATTATTCACAGAGAAATTTTATATCAGTTTGCATGACCTGTGAGACAGTATTTCAGAATACTTTCAGCACTGTGTAACACTTCACGTGTTCAAAGCACAGCTCCCAGTGTTTATAGCTATACCTGAAGTCAACCAACACTTTCAGAAAAAAATCAATGTTAGAAAGCAACATGAGTGAACAGGTGAGGAAAAAAGAAATTAGGTAATTTAATGCCACAGAGAAAATTCAATTCCATGTTTTTGCTATAGCCATGGTGAGAATCAAGGGCTATCTTCTCTTAGCCCATAATACATTCATTACATATCTTCCAACCTCCTTGGTGAAAGCAGCAAGGTCCTATCCCTGTTTAACCCAAATTCACTCCTGGAACAGCTTCCCTGCTGACACTGAAAGAGGCACACCACCACAGAGAAAATTCCTGTGTCAACACCATGTTCCTGAGCCAGGGAGCAGCACGTCGCCTGGTCTGCCAGTACCGGTGAGGACACCTGAGGCCCGCGAACTGGGCAAGGTTAAGTGGAATCTGCTTAGACTGTATTAAACTGGCAAAGATATACAGTAGCAAGCTCCAAAGCTTAGCAGCAGTCATGTTTGGACTTTCCTTTTATCCCTCTAAATCCATTTCTAGAAGCTGCATTACAGCCTTTCATCCTTGGAAGTGACTGAGCAATTTCTGTTGCCATTCCTGCTATTCTGACATTTAGGCAGATTCTGGATTTTTTTTTTTTTTTTTTTTACATGCTGTCTCAAGCACTTTGAAGATAGAATAATTTAGCCTAAAAATACTCCTGGTTATAGCATACCATTCTGTTGATGGGGAAACTGGCACAGAGACAATTAGAGACCTCATCAAAGCAAACTGAGTTGAGTTTTTAACAAATGGATATGCTGTTAAGCAATTCCACAGCGCCATTAGAAATATTGAGGCATCTTCACACAAAGCTTTTAGGAGTCAGCAAAAAAACTCTTCATCAGTTATGTGTGATCTTACTTTATTTTGTCTGCTATGATCACCTGAGTTCTCTTCCAGCACTAAATTTGTACAGTTCAACACAAGACCTCGCCTGCTCTTTCCTTGCAAACTCCTCATCAGTTTCTTGACACTTGCTGCATTGTCTTTCCATCATTCTGATGGCACAAAGGAGACAGAATGGTGCCAAAAAGAAAGTGAAGTCCCCCAAATCCCCTGGTTGCAAATTTTAGGTCATCCATTTCCCCCATTATCTTCCCACTGGGGTCGGGGAGTAGCCCAGCAGGGGGTGACAAGGACATGGTACAAACAGAGAGTACTCTGCTGTGCCTCCAGCGCAAACTGGAACTTCTTCTTTAGCCATCAGAGAGCAACCCTTATGCTGCTTTAATTTACTGTTAACGCCTATCAGTCTCACCCTGGAGCAGGAACCAGGCAACCTGGAAGGCTACTGAACGTCAAGCCCCAGCATCCCCTTCATCTGTGTACTCTTGTGTCTGTAGCTATGTGGAGCAATTCGGCTACCCACTAACCGACCTTTAGACCTTCTTTAGAGGAGGGCACAGACCTTTTCTTATTCCACCATGTCAGAACACCCACTAGATTTACAGGGAGTAAAATTCAGCATTAAGCACATAAAAAAGAGCTAGCAGCTCAGGACAGGAAAGGAACACTGTATCCGGCCCCAATTCTACGCGAGCCAAGGCTATTGACAGGCCATAAGTTGGCACTAAGTAATGTGAAGAATGTTCACAAATTGTATTTACATATAGAGAGAGAGTCATATTTGCTGAAGGAGTGGGATCTACTCAGAGGTCTTTTAGCCAAGT
The DNA here is from genome assembly GCF_028500815.1 of Rissa tridactyla. Lineage (NCBI taxonomy): Eukaryota > Metazoa > Chordata > Aves > Charadriiformes > Laridae > Rissa > Rissa tridactyla. Next base: position 8,337,817 of record NC_071497.1, read on the forward strand.
ACTAGCTGATTTAAACTGTAGTCCAGACCTTAGTCATTTAAACAATAATAACTCAAAGTAGGACACCTTTAAGAAGATATTTTATCACTTTATCACAAACTATAAACATAATTGTCAGGTATGGTGATATTCTGCTATGCTGCTGCCGCTACAAATGTTGGCCGTTTCCACCTTCCAAGCTGTTATTTCTCTATTGCACTCCCACCTGGAACAAACCCTCTCGGGACGCCTAAATCAACTTTACGTCCAAAACCTTCTATTCCAACAGACTGTTTTTTTATTCTTTTGGAAAGCTTTCTTCTTAGAAATAAGACCATTATTGACACTTTTTATCTCGGAAAAGGCATTAGCACTCCCTGTTTCAAAATAAAATCTGCTTTTTTTGGAGGGAAAAGAATACTTTTCCATTCAATGTAAACATAAAGAATGATGCTTCTTGTACAACATTCATGTCTAAAAAATTTACAATTCTCAGATGTGTATGATGTTGCCAGATGATACTCATAGAGAATGGCAATAAAAGTATGTCCAACTGGATACTATCCCTCTTCCAAAACTGCTAACTAATCTTAGCCGTCCTTGTGATTTACAACAGTACTAATGGAAGCAGTTCAGCAACGTGCTCAGGCAAGCAAGGGCGTGTGGACTAGGGAGAGGGAGAAATATCCTGCACTGAAGGAGAAGTCTGCATTTACTGAAGGGAAGAAGGAGCATGTAAACACAAACCACGCACAAGTTGAATTAAAACACTCTGGTCCCTATGTTTTCCTCTGTTTTTCTGTATATCAAATAGTGAGTATAAGAATTAGATTCACTTATACTGGGAATTAATCCAACAGCTGTTGATGTCTGAAATACCAAGGCCCAAACAGGATCAAAATGGTTTTAAGTCTTATCTTGCGTCCCTTCTTCAGCTGATACAAAACTTTTCCAACATCATCCATGTCAAAGGTCCAAATATAGCCTCCTGAATCCATTTAGCCCCATTTCTGCTGTTTTGTGATAACAAGGCTCTATTTTGTGCTAATAATGCTCCATTATGTTCATTCTTGGAAGCCTCTCCTCACCCCCCGTTTCATTTGCATGTGCAACACTTCCTTTTCCTCAGATGTTACATTATCACCAATTTATTCCTGCAGGATAGGAATAAATTCCTATAAATTCCTGCTCACATAACACTATTTCTGCCAGGTCTAATAGCATCTCACCTGAGATTGTCACATCTGCTAGGTTATTTGCCCAGTATTTTCCTTCCTTTCTGAGGGAAGACCAACAGCTATTGAAGCATATAAGATAGATATTCCATATTGTTTCCTTTCTAGCTGTAACACTGAAGCAAGAATACTGGTTTTCTTTTCTCAGGACTTAGCTTTCGTTGACCGCTGTTTGTCACTCTTTTGTTTCCTGCTTGGTGGGCTCCTTTCCACGAACAGCCTGGAAGGGAGAGTCAAGGAAAACTGTGAGGCCACGGGGGAAATCAAAAGGCATAATCACAAATTACACAAACAGTGAATGAAAGTCTTTCCTTCCTCAGGCCCTTTACATTTCTAAAGGCTCGGATGACTGAAATGCTAGGATTAATTAAATATAACCCCAGTGAATTCTGCAGAAGTTCTGTAGATCTCTGTTTTTTCACCTTAACTGAAAGAAAATTTAAGAGATTAGAAATGGCAGAATATTTCTGTTTCCCATTACATCTGATTGGAAAAGAGTACTTTTTTTCAGGCAAGCATGAAAAAGGAGATGAAAGGGGAATTTTCCACTAAAAAAGACACTTGATTGTGATTAGGGAAGGGGTTGGGAATAAATCAAACCAGAAGGAGTTGCTGCCAACCTGCACAAATGTTATCACTAATTGTCAAAATTCAATCAGGTAGGAGAACAAATACATGGCTGCTTGTCTCTAGTCAGGGTCTGTGGTAGTTAACAGATGACAGAATAACACTTGTCTGCTTAAAATGACCAGCTTCTCTTCCACTGTGGGTGAACTTGTGAACCATGACCCCTTCTTTGCCTATGCCCAGGGCAGAAGAAGTCCCTGTCGCTGTACAGCAGCAGTGATCAGGTAAACCAGCAAAACTGAAGAGGAAAGGCCACTTTCCCAGCCAAAAAATCTTGTTTCTGCTGCTTTCTGCTTTTAAACACCATCTTGAGAAAGTGCATGATTCCCCTTGGTTCTCCAGCCCCAGGCTCTCTGCAAATAGCAAGCTGGCTACCACATTGTGCATAGCTAGGACAAAAAAGCAGATCTGCTCTTCATACAAAAGTCAGCCGGCCTTTGTTTACCAAGTGTCCTTTTGTTAGTAGAAGCTTTCATCACTTGCACTGGAATAATGAAGGACATGCAAACTACAGTGTAACCTTACCAATCTATTCTCATGAAGAGCTCAGAAGTCAAGTCCCCAACTGTCTCTCAAAGAAATGCATGCAGAGAAGGATATGAATTATCATTTTAGAGATGCAGTAGAGACGCCTAAATTCTCACATTTTTAAATGAAAACATCTGTTAACAATGTGGCAAAAGAACCAGGTCTACAGGCTGGTTTGTAATTCCATGTGACTGTGATAAGGATATTTGAACAATGCCCAGCCTCATGATTAGGTATTAATTTTGTCAGGACCAGACAGTAGCTGTGCCAAATCACTGTTGCCAGATGAAATGAAAACAATTATGTCATGGAGCATCTTATGTCATATCACATTTACTTATAATGGACATTTATCTGGCGACCTGGGCATTGAAACAAAAAATTTCAGTAATAAGAGTCCATACAGATTTTTGAAGTACATAGTTCTTAAACCATCAGATTGGTTAAATTGGTTAACCCATTTTCTTCATTAGCTAAAACCATAGGCAAACTGTGCTTTGGATTAAATGTCATTGTAGACTATGAAGCATATAAACCAGCGCTTTTCACCAAACCAGCATGGACCCCAGAAGGAGCAGGACTCTGCCCTTCATTGGGATTTGTCATCAGTGTAATACTGACATAACTCTTCCCTAAGCGATATATTTAGGAAATATTTTAAAACCTCAAACGTTTCCACCAGAAATACCAATGCTGACAACAAACTTGAATAATGTTTCTTATCTAGATTAGCCACCTGCATGTTTCTGTAGGATACTAGAATAAGACCAGCTGCACCTGTCATTGAGGAAGATGGCAGTAAGACTTTGAAGTATCATCATTGGTGCTTGTAGTGATGACAGTGAAACACGTAATTCTTGCTACAGAAGGAATATAATTAGCTTTTGTCCTCCAAGCTCCTCTTCTGGGTCCAGGAAACAAGCTCCAAAGAGACGACTCTAAAGTCTTGTAGCCCTCTTTCTCAGCGATCAGGCCATGGCACAGGGAAATACTCTCCCACGTGTTCTAATACAGCGTGTCTCCCCTGACTGCTCATGAAAGGATATTTTTCCAGCTGTGGATGCTACAGAGAAACATACTGCTTTTTAACTTAACTTGCATCAGCATTGTGTTTAGCACTACAAATTCAGGGTTTATTTCACAGTATTATGACAATTTTGTGAAGGGAGTTGTTAGCATCACAGTCCCATTTTCATGTGCCACAGCACTTGTGAAAATCCCAGCCTGTATGCTCACTTTGGAATATTTGACAAAAAATTCTAGTAGATACCACTGTGGTTGGCTAGCCTGCAGCTCCAAAATTTTGGACCAATACAACCACTTTCAAACTTTTCCCCTGACCACTAATGTAGCTCTGTGGAACTCATAAATGTTCGCTTTCTTCTAGTTAATCTGTCCCAGCTGCAAAACACTTACTATGGCTGTACAGATTCAGTGACGTAGTCCTACAAGAGACATCAACTGCATGTGATGCCCCATATGCAGTAGACTTTCACTTGCTTGCTCCTTACAAAGCAAACGCTGAGTTCATTCTAAAATCTGAGCCTCTTTGGTGTTTTTCATCCCTTCTGCTTGGTGTCTTTGTTATTTCCTTCCCCAAAAATGTTTTTAAAGATTACTGTAATTTTTGCAATCTCATTTGATTCAAGATTTTGGAAAATGCTGTCTACCTAAGACCAGATAGAAAATACTGATAAATATAACCTGCAGTAGACATTATGAAGGTCTTCAGCCATAGCGGTCATCATGGGTTAAACGTAAGGGGAGCAATTAATTGTCTTTAGAAGCCGGGAGCATCTGAGTTGTCTGTGCTGGGCTGGTGGGTGTCACACAGGATCTGTGTCTTCACAGAGCAACAGCCAGAAAAAATATTCGGAATTGCTGTGGCCAGGACAAGACAAGGACATTTGGGCAACAGAAACCACACAAGGTGTCTGAAGACAAGGCAGGTTCTGATGAAACATCATTTATGATTAGAGGTGACAGGAGCTAGACTTCTTCCCCTTCCCTGTGGAAGAAGTTTCATTTCTGAACTGGATTTTGTTTCAAAGTGGAACAACTTACCAGGTTGGGCGAAAAAAAAAAAAGAAGAAAGATTAAAAAAAAGTACTCTTTTATAACAGAATAACTTGAAACATTTTGAGCAGCTGAAGAGAGAGACAAGGACAGAGACCTGGCAATCTTGGATGGAGAGTGGATAAGCATGGAGAAGTCTCACAGAGTCAATGTTCCAAGTGGTAAAGGGAATTTCAGTGAAAAGATCACTTACGTGTCAGTGAGCTAACACTCAGGAAAATAAGCCCACTGCAATTAAACCTTAGTTTCACTTTCATTAACCAAGGCCACGTGCCTTGATAACAAGCACGCGATGAGAAACAAGGTCCAAGTCCTGAGCAGAAGGACAGCAGCGGCAGAAAGGCACAGCATAGTGTGCTCTGTCTCAGTACGTAATACAGCCTGAAAGGCCATTCTAAAATACAAATATATGAAGAACTCCCAGAAACCTGTTACACATTTGAAAGCCATTTTTCATAAACGCTAGCACCTGAAGTCTGGGGACTGCAGGAGAGTCGAGGTCAGACTTTTCACCCCGGCTACAATCTACAGACCCGCGTTTCGGAAGGAAAACAACAGGAATGAAAATGACAGCTAAAATGCCAGGTTTTCTTGAACAGCAAATCCGTATTTGAGCACAAACAAAGCTGCACTGATTTATGCTGCTGACTCTCTCCCATAAGTGCTGCTGACATAAAAGACTCCCCACCTACGAGTGCTTAACAGCCCCTTCCTCCCTGCAGCACAAGACTGGCAGGAAATTCCAGCTGCCCAAGAAGCTGAACTCCTGAAATGAAAGCTACCATTCAGAAGAAGTTGTGCAAGGAAAGGGTGCTGAAGCTTAGCGTCTAAGCAATATCTGCACCATAAAATCTTTCAGATTTACCTCGGTGGGATTTTGGCATAGGAGAATCAAAGTTCATACCTAGGTTTCTCCCATATTAAATATAAACCTACCAACATTTTTGTTGTGAAACCATAGATGTGATTCTGATTTCATATTTATTGTACCATAAATCTAACAGAGGCATTTCTGATGCAGGGAGATACAGTAAGACTGGGATCACATTGTATTTGAAGGAAATTCCAGAATACTTAATTCCTTTTTTTTTTTTTTTTTCAAGGCCAGACTTGCACAAGATAGATGTTGTAATGATTTATGAACATCCACGCAGCAAAGACTGTAAAGAAAACCCTTGTATAACAAACCTGCAGATAATCCTGAGCCCTAGAATTTAAGACTGTTCTATTGCCAGTATTTCCCTCGCCATTTTTTTAAAAATAGTAGGCTATTTTGTCAATTCTTTTCCTACAGTAAATACTATTTCAAATGATATGCAGGGAAACACATTCTGGAGAGTAAATCACTGTAACAGCCTTCAGGATATGAAGCTTCAGGGTAGGTCCATGAATGAACTGCTGGCTGGGAAGAAGTCTGAGGAGACGTTTTTAGGACCATCCAAGTTAAATCGGAAAATTGTGTAATGCCACTGTTACAAAGTGTGTCTAGAGATATATGTATCCTAAAATCTTTCAGATTCATTCTGGGGAGAAGTTTTCCCAAAAGAATGTAAGTTCATGCCAGTGATAATGCCAGATGACAAAGGTATCAGTCTCACATACTGACACTGCAAATCCATTTACAGTGTGGATGAATCCTGATTCATAAGCTCAACTTCACTGTTGTTCTTAAATAGTAGGGTAGCTACCTGTGCCCACTCCTTTATTCATCTTGTCTAGTTTGTCAGCCCCTTCAGCTATAAAATCACAAAAGGTGGTTTGTGGTTTTTTCCATGCACTTACTAAAATTGCTACCCATCTCTACGTTCTTGCTGCCTCTATCTGTCCATCTTATTCGAGTATTCCCCAAGCTGCTTCAAAAAATAAAGTGGTAAAAATGCACAGAGTAATGAATCAAATGTAAAGGAAGGTATCTATAGTCTGAAGCTGCCTTATGATATTGTTACGCTTTTTATTATGAAGCATATTATTTTCCCGGTGAAGAAAATATACAACTCCTCTATCTAAAAGACAATTTGGTAGCAGAGCCAGGTACTAGACTTTAACCACCTTTCTACATTCTCCTTTCAATACAGGCTTTTAGTATGTGCACAGTAATGCTGTGAGTCAGTGAATAAATTAATTTTTAATACATTTGTAGATTATGTGAGATGGAAAAAAATATTTTAAAAAAATTATGCATAATATATTTAAATTGGCTGGCCTAAAATACTACAGTCTAATGTCAAATGTTAATGGCATGACCTAAGACAGATGTTCTTGGTTTCTTATCAATGACACCACTTTCTCAGTCATGTATTAAGCAGTTATTAATTAATTAGTGGAAAAAATTAGCACCAGCCTCCTTATTGAATATTTTACAAGCAATAAATAACTTTTTTTTAACATCTCATCAGAGAAGGACATCTTGGCAACATGCATTATTATTGTGCCCATCTTGTCAACCAGACTGTTGACATCACGAGGTGGGGCTGAGAAGAGCCCATATTAGATCTATGACAAGACTTAATCTCAGCCAAGATTTTCCTAGGCAAGATCTATTATATATTTTTAAGTACAACTTTCAAGGCTAAAAAATTGTATCATATGATGATTTACTCCATCAATTCAGACATCATGAACTCATGCTAGCATGGGTAATTGCATGACTTTTTTCACTTAAAAATGTGAAACGAGTTTAGATTTCTTAAAATAACTAAAATTAAATCTCACTGTGCCATGATTTGCCTTATTACTATGAACAAATTTAAACAGGATTTAAAACATTACAGTCCAATATTCCACACGTAACTCAATAGCAAACCAAATGCCATCTTGAAAGGGGAAACTGCTTTTCTAGTCTCCAGAAAAGGTCGCAAAGGAGATTTAGCTGAGATTTTCTTTGGACCATCAAAAAGTCTTTCACAGGACCTATGGTAAGAGGCTACTGATAAAATGCCCCTGGGCACAAGGTGAAAGGCATAGAACCTTAGGTCAGGGCCTGCCTGTGAGATGGAGAAACACGAGCATCCACAGCCACAAGTGATAAGATTAACAGCACGGTTCCTAGGTGCTAGAAGAGGCAGGCAGAAGATAAAATAAAATTATTTCTCTTAGTTAAGTCTAGTGATGCCTGCAAAAGATTTCAGAAAGCCCCAATGCATGTACAATAAAAGGCATGCTGGGGGGCATTACCTGAACTACTCGTAAACCTCACTGGGAAGTTTCAAGTTCAGGTCAGAGAACAGGTCTCTCCAGATCTATCTTGCTTCCACGTAGGAAGTACATCAACGACACCAGACCTTCCCTTACTCCTGAGCTCTTAAAAAGTACCAAACCCTAAATGCAAGGTTGATGTTGGCATGCATGTGATGCACAAGAGTAAAAGAAGGTTACATTTTGGCAGTCATCTTCACGGTACATGTGGGCTATCCCAAGCAGCTCTAACGATTCTCACCCAGCAACAGAAGGTATTTACATTCTCCTTTTGTCAGTCTAGATAACTTGCTCCTTTGGGCCAGCTATTTTTCCTGTTCTTGGCACCAGCGCTCCCCTTAGTGAGTATTATAATGTTCAGCAAAAGAAATCCAGCTGCTTGAATGAAGACTCTACATAAATTAAATAGGAAACTTGCAGCATGCCAGTTTTTCATCTAAACAACATGTACATTTAAGTCTGGATAACAAAAGCTCCTATGGCTTCAAGATTTCATTTATAGGCACTTCTGACAAAAGACACTTCAAAATGTTAACAGTTTTACATCTATTTTATCTCAAAGTAACCTGAGGTAATATAGGCCTAAAACTAGGGGAATCCAATAGTTAGCATCTGAGAAATGTAGAATTCTGCTGGTCTTTTAAATATTTCCTCATAAAGAAACAGTGTTAAAAAGTAGAAGAGTTTATCACCTTCTCTTCAGCTGAGATCTATCTTATACCACCTATCAGTGGTCAAAGCCTCCCTGTTTAGGAAATTTCCTTCAGCAAAACAAGTCCCTCAAGTCCTCTTTGGTTCTTCAAAAGCTTCGTTGACATAAAAGAAGCAGAACAAAGATGACCATTTTTCCCATATTAACCAGTTGAAGTTTTGCCCCCCAAAGTTCTGTCATGTTAGCCAAAACGTGTGAAATATGTCAACTAGGAGGTTCTTAATATTGTGTACAATACTTAATACCTAAGTGGTAATTTATAAAAATCATTCCACGAATAGAAACTTTATTTCATTTTTTGTTGCTGTTTTAGATAATATATAACAGCAGCTTCTTTTGGGTCATTTTTGTCATTCTTGATTTGTCTTCCTTTTCTTTCTTAGCATAATAATACTGGACAAGGAATACAGAGGTAAGCCTAAAATTACAGTATTTCTTCTTTATCTTGATTGTGTATTGTACTGAAATACAGCACAGGGCTAGAAAAAGTCTTCAAATTAGATTTTAGAAAGTTAAAAATAATTTTTTCATCTTCAGTGGTGTTTTTCAAAGGATTGTAAAGGAATTAGAAGACTCAAACTGAAATTTTATAGAAAGTAGTCCTAGTCACATTTATGTTGTGGGTTTGGAAATTCCCTCCTGTACCATTTCTTGTTGCTCTAATATGGTAGAAACACAAACAGGTGAGCTAGCAGGACTACCCTTACTGATTTGCAAGAAACCGTCTCTCATCCTAGTTGTCTCAGGAGACAAATTGCCTGTTTTTTGTTCTTCAGTAAAGTACCAGTGATTTTGAAGTTGCGTTCATGGATTGTGAAGAATCATTCCAGCGCCACAATCCAAAACTCAAATTCTGCTCTGTGCCATCTGCAGTGGGAGGTGCCCTTATTTGCAGATGGTCAGCATTAGTCAAGACAAACAAATTAAGCTTCTCCATTCTCATCCACAGTTCCTCCTCCACAACTTCTCTTTTCTTCTACCATTTTACCTGGGCATGAGCAGAAACTATTTTGAACATTCAAACATTATCAGTCCCTTTTAAGGTGGTAGTAAATTCACACTGCCAGTTTATTTCGATGGTGTAAACTTCTGAGCCAAGGGAAGGATAGGCATTTTCATAGAAAGAACCAGGGTTTCTCACAAAAGGTGTCATATCTGTCAAAGTTTCAGTTTTTCAAAGGTATGTATTATTTTTCTATGATTCTGTGTTCTTTCTATTATTCTGTGCTCATTACTGGTGGTGAGACACTGGAACAGGCTGTCCAGAGAAGTTGTGGCTGCCCCATCCCTGGAGGTGTTCAAGATCAGCCTGGATGGGGCTTTGAGCAGCCTGGTCTAGTGGAAGGTATCCCTGCCCAGGGCAGGGGGTTGGAACTGGGTGATCTTTAAGGTCCTTTCTAACCTAAACCATTCTATGAGTCTATGATTCTGTGATTTGGAATTTTCTATGATGTTTCTTCCTTCCTTTCAACTGCCCACCTGGATTTCCAACAGCCAACTGTCTTTGGTGCTAGATACGCCTGCTGTGAGATAATTATGACCATGAGATAATACAAAAGGTATTTTGTTCTAATTCAGTCAGCATGTAAATACTTTCTGGCACAAACGTTACTGTGAGTGAGAAGTGGGAATTTTATCTTCTGTGCATTCTCTGTTCGTGAATTTTGGACTAGGTAATCCAAGAATAAATGGGACAGTAGCATGATTGGAACAAAGTCGCTAAAATTGACCAAAAATATGCAGCATTGGACTGGGTCTTCTGCTGTAAGAGCTAAGCTTTTCTTATTTATGCATATAACTACGTGGCTATGCAGCACACTGCTGCTTTCATTAACCTCCACAGATCATTAGCCACACACTGGTATCTTCTAGAGTCTTCTAGACAGATCTAGTAATGTTAGCTAATTTAATTCACAGAGAATGTGACCTTTAATTTCTTACATGTCCAAAAGGCCACTAACATGGAAGACAATTCTTTCCAGATCTTCGTGTCACTCTTGGACTCCTCAGTACCAATGTACTTTCCAGTTCTGGGAACACCCAACATGTGTTCGCGCGACAAGAGGCTACCTTGGCAACTTGCCTCTGTTTCCCAATACCATAGCTCCCTTAGCACTGTGATTCTGGGAAAAGCTGTTAGTGGGAAAGGCTCACTGGGCAAGGAAGGCTGTCAAGGATGGAGGTGGAAGAAACGGGAAAGTTTGAGGGAAATGAGCTAATTACAAGGCAGAGACTTCCAGGATAAGAGTCAGATCCTTATTCCAAGGAAAACTTCTTGTTCAGAGTCAGAAGAAAGTGAATCTTTACCAACATCAGATGAGATCTTGGCATGAGGAAGCTCCAAGCACCTAAAAGACATCAGTTCTGAAGGGTAAAGATGATACTTAGTGATTCAGTATTGCCACAGAGCAAGAATGATAATGTCCTAAAGTCTGCAAAATAAAATTGCCCACCTCCCCAGTTCCCCAACACTCGATGGTATGTCACTGTATCACTGGTTTTACTGAAAAAAAAAGGGAAGTCCACCTTTCTTTAGGGAAAGCACATCAGCTTTACATGGATTTCCTATTTATCTACTTTGAAAAGTTGTAATAGAGTGAAGATGGATGGGAACTTTATCTTCTTACAGGAAGCATTGATACTTATTAAGATATTTATTCTCATCAGAGATTCTCTTACTGAGCGGAATACAGAAAAGCAGTATGTGTCATCTTTGCCATTCTCAGCTGTTGGTATGCAAAGAGACGTGGCACAAGGAGTGAACAGGAAACGCTAACTGTTACGCTGACATTCATAGGCATATAATTTCTGCAGGATATAGGAAATAATTATTTATTTTTACTCCAGGCTTATCACAGAAAATTGATTCTTTCCTCAATTTATCCAGAATAAGATACAGTCTTCAGACAAAAGCATACATTTGCTAAGGAAAAAAAAAAAAAAAAAAAATGTGCTTTTTGTTTTGTTTTTTGGAGGAATTAAAACAAGGACTTCCCTGTTGCTGGAAGCGGTGTCATGTGCAATAATCTGGTCATTGTAAAGCCATATCTGGTCCTAATTCCCAACCCAACACCAGATGTTTCCAAGGCATGTTCCCTTGCAAGTCTGCTTCACTGGAGAACAATAATGCAAGGATTTCAGCTTCCATGTTTCAGCACCTCATCATGGTTGTTAGAGAATGGTGAGAGGGATTTGAGAGCTGTAATGCTGCCAAGGGCGGCTGCAGTGGCCAAGGGGGGATTTGCAGGAGGGTTGAAGCGGCGGCCGCAGGCTCAGCCCTCGGTGGGGCTGGGGCAGCTGTGGGTGCCGCTGTGCCTGACCCAGGGTCAGCGGGTCTCTCTCCCAGAGCATCCCATGAAGGCATAGCAGGACCTGGCACCCCTCCAGCCAGTGGTCTCCAGCAGCCGGACACTCTCACACAGATCAGGTTGTGGGAGACTCATGCCTCCAGCCAAGCCCCAGTAATTTGGAGGAGCCGGACTTACCGATGGGGCAGAAGATGTGAGCAGTACAAGCAAGCCACTGTGCTGTGGGGCAGCTCCTCATCCCAAAAAGCTCCTGACAGTTGGCTTCATGGCTCCTTTCCCCACGATGTCCCAACAGGTGCCCCTTGGCAGCTGGCAGCCGGTGGGGGCACAGCCTCCAGAAGACCTCTAGTCCCTATGTCCGGCAGAATAAATTGTGTTTTCTCTTCTTCTGCCTCTCCACGTTTAGCACGGTTTACAAGGACAGCAAAGCAGGGCCGACTGATCCCCCCATCGTGCGTGAGTCCTGTGTGAGCAGCAAGGAGCATGCACACGGAGCTTCTTCATTAAAAAAAAAAAGAGTGATCGCAAGGTCCCCCCCATGTCAGACCAGGGGTGCTGGCTCTCCTCTCCAGCCACAACTCTCCTCCTTGCCTTCAAACTCTTGCAGAGATCAGCCCCAGCTCCCAGCACCCTCCATGCATTTTTGGCTGTGTCCCCCCAGGCAGGTTTACCTCACCTCCCATAGAAACATATGAGGGTGCAGGATTTTTCCTGACACAAAACCATTGTCTTTTGCACATTGCAATGGTGGTTATTTCAAGTCTCTAAAGATGCACATATAAGCAGAAGACTTCTTTTGCTGCTTTTGTTTGACATACACCTGTAGTGTATATTGTGAATTAGGATAGACCTTCCTGGGCATATTTTCATCTATATGGACGGTGTAGTCATTCCCACCAAATAAATTATAGTTTAGGGACACCTTTCCCCACAACTGTGAAAATGCTGGTCTTTAGTCTGTACAGTATGTTTAAGTTCCCATACTGCTTCAGCAAAATGAATGACTTTCAGAAATAATCCATATAAAATCTTGATTTGAGTAAATCAAGAATCAGGCGTAAAAATAAATCACTTCTCACCATATCTTTCACAGGAAGGAACTCAACTGTTGATGGGTTATTTGGGCCATGAAGTCTCTGGAAAAGAAAAGCGCAATACTGAAATGCAGGTGGCTCCTTTCTTAGTAATAGAAACAATTTACCAATACCCCCCAAAAATGTGAATCACAGGGCTGTAAATTAGATGCAGAAAGTTGCAGAAATGGACAAATATATTTGGTGTTGGTACATGCCATGAGGACACGTATCATTTTGGTCAAAAGTGTGTGCAAATACCTATCATTTTGAAAGACCTCAGTTATGATTTAATGACTCGGGCACGAAAAGCTGGGGACTTACCTGAGATTCAGTAGGTCTACCTGCAATCAGGTAGGCACAGTCTTGCTGTGCCTTCTCTCCAAAATAAAATGAGCTTGTTTGCTGAGCAGAATTTATAGCTGAGCTATAGACGCTTATAGCACATACAGTCACAAGCGTTTTTTCTAGCAACAGAATCAACATAGCCCACTCCTGCTTTACCCACTCCTTCGTACCTATAATGATATTGCTGTTCAAAATCATGTAAATAGAGAAATCATTGAGTGCTCTCATGAACTTTATCAGCCTCTGACCGAAGGCTTTATAGGTGCTAGAAAGAGATTAAGGGTACTAATTGTGATTTATCATTAAAGCTAAATGCTTAAACTTGTCTCTTTTTTTTTTTTTTATTGCACTGCAGTAAAAAACCTTGAAGTCCCAGCTGGGTCAGGCTGTATTTCACTAAGACCAGTAAAAGCAGTAGGACACCATCTTACTAAACAGCTTACAGACAGCATTTTAAAGGACCAGAAAAACGACACTTTAAAGAGCTATTAATGAGAGCCTAATAGCAGAAGGATTTGCAAAACCCTCATGTCTGGCTCTAAATCCTTCTGCTAAGCGCTACTGTTTTTCCACCATCATTTCTACTTTGATCTGAACGTCAGTGCAGTGAAGGAGAGAGGTGTGGGTTTCCCCCCAGGGTAAGTGGTAGTACCTGCAAAAGTCTCCCTGATGTAATGCATCACCACCTCTCCTATAGGATAACAGGTCTCTTCTTCCACATTCAAATGATGCTTCATCCAGTGATCAGAGCCATGAATAAAAGGTTCATCATCAAGCATGAAGTAAGGCACATCACTGCACTGCTCTGGTCTTTGTGTCATCTCCACAAGCCTTCTACTCAGCTGCAAGCGGAGTACCATCTCCACCTGGCGCTCTGCCTTTCCAGCTGGGCACTGCCGTGGCACATTGCAGCTGCTCCCCCAAGTGACACCAACCACAGAAAAGAGGTAAGTGTCTTATCCTAAGGCTGAGGTGTAAGTAAAAAATAAATTACTCGCATCTGGATCCCCGTTAGACTGACATTTGAGTGGCCTTGATTTAGATCACGAGAAATTTCACATCAGGTCCTGACCATGCTCACACAGATACAATAACATTTCAGTACCTGTGTGAATCGAGCTATGCAAATCTTCCGCAAAAGCAGAAATTCCCACCAAGTACTTGACATCTGAGATTTGTAATATAAATAATTTTTTATAAAATATAAACTCTTATCCTGTGTCACTGATAGCTAATAGATTAAGTTTTTAGTGGAAAGATTGTTTTCCCTTTAGGATCTGTTACTGGGGAGGAAACAAAAAAAACCCCTCAAACCAGAACAATTTAATGATCAAAAGAAATGAGGAGAAGCTCAGTGGGTCCATGAAAGGTACATGAGCACACCCCTAGGAATCATAGCCTCTAATTCAGGTCTGGCCCGATCTAAGCTTATGCTGATATCATCTCAGCATCCACAAAAACCACCTTTATGTCTAGCTGGGCACATGGAAGCACATGCCTTGGAGGATGACAAACTCCCTTGCTACTACAAACTTCTTTAAGCACTTGGTTCTGCTTTCCTTGTCTTCTGCTACTCCATCTCTCTTCCCCCCTTTATCCACTGCTATGGATGAACTGCTTGAATTGCTCCAGTCTCATGTGGGCTGTCATGCCCACATGCAGAGGACATTCAGGTGTCCTCACAGGCATGGGATGAAGTTTATAACACAAACTTGTACAGTGTGCACGCACATCCAATGGGTGGGAACTGCACCCTGGGCAAAGAAGCTATTTCCTTGCTGGGCACTGCAGCCCACCCTCTGCAGCTGCTTCAGCTTTTATGGCTGTTGTCTTCCCTTCCCTGCTCTCATGGTTGTTATTTTCCCCCCTAATCAACACTAGAGAGTGAACAACCCTTGCTCTGCGAGCTCCCGCGCTCCTGCGCTCTGTCACGGCACTCAGGCAGCCCCTTGTCAGCAGCGTGGCGGAGAGCCTCGCAGGCATCAGCTTATTAATCCTCACACCACCCCAACGATACAGGCAGCTATTATTATCCCCGGTTTAGCGGCGGGCTGTGGGGGGAGCGGAAACTCTTCCAGATTAAGCATCGCAACCCAAGGTCATGCTGGAAGTACGGCCAGGCTGGTCTCTTACTCTCTTGTTTCTAGGTCCTCCGGACGGAGACGATAATGCCTCCTCGCAGTGGGGAAAAATTTGTGTTATTTGACAGTACTTACACCCGTGGAGCAGCAGGCAGACCTGTAGACATTTTCATATAAGCATTAAATCAATTTGAGAAAATCAGGGAGAGCATCCTCCAGTGCACAGGGCACAGAAACGGGCATCTTCAGGTCAGAATAATTAGTCTCAGCAGACCAATCTCGGGGGGATCGTTTGTTTTGCCTTGTCTCTCTTTGGCGATGAAGTTCACCATGAGTAGAAGGCCATGCTGTGTTAGGTGCTTCCCCTGTTGGGACGGCCAGGCTGTGCCCTTGAAACACCCTTGGGGCGGAGGGGACGTGGGCAGCCAAGGACGGGCCTTGGGACGCTGCTGCCACCTCACACCCCGCGCACCATCAGGGTTTGCTCTGCCTTCCTCCCGCACAACCCCCTGCTAACCCAAAGCACTAAAACCACACCAGGTGGAAGCTCCGATCGCGTCACAGAAGAGACCAGCGTTGAGCAGAAATATAAGAATGTTGTAATTCTGAGGGCAGGAGAGAGACAGTCCAACCCCACTAATAAGTGGAAATCAAATCACACAATTTCTCCCTGCCTGCATGTTCTCCACCTGCAAACGGACACAATGGCTGCACGTGTGTCCAGCCATTGCAGACACATGCTTTTCCACAACAGGATATTCAAGAAGTTCAGATTTTATTCTGCCTCAAAATAAAAACAAAATGCTGAAACCTCTTTTTTTGTTGTTGTTGCAAAATTAAATCTGCGTATGCCTGAAAACAAATAACCTGAGTTTTCAAACTCATTGCAAATACAAAATTAAGGCACCTTAATATGGCTATATTTGAAAAAGCAGGCAGACATTTAATCTTTCAGGAAAGATTTCGGCAAAGACATTTTCACTCTCCACCCAGATAGTTTGACGCAGTCCAGATGTTTACTGTACAATGGGTGTGTACCTTCTGTCTCTGACGAAGAAACCAGCCCAGATATACTTGGGTTCCTTTCCTTTTACAGATTGAGAGGATTTAAACCTGTTTTATTCTAGTCCATCTACTCATATTATCATTAGAGATGGGCAAATCGCAAAGGGAGTGAAAGGCTGGCTCAGGTCAGTACTGAAAGTTTTGTTGGCCAGGGAAGCTCAGCCAAAACATTGATGTATTCCAAGGTTTTTAGCCTGCAAGAATACAAGAAAACCAGAGTGTTAAATTTCTGGTTGTGCAAAAAATATTCAGAGAGCAGCCTCTGTTACATGTTTTTATTCCAAATCAGAAAGGTAGAGGTACACAGCAATGACAAATTAATTAAAATCTGAATAAAAAATTTGCCACTCTGGGCAAGCTTACGTTTTGCTCTGAGATGTGAGATGAGTCACACTTCATCTCGTCTGCTTAGCTTTAAGCAGTATGTCCTTTGTGTTTGGTCAATAGCTCCTTTATTTACCTTAGGAATTTGCCATCTTCAGAAACACGCATCCATTTCATTTTCGTGGCAGCAGAAGCTGTCAGCGCTGGTGGTGTGCTCCCTCAGTGCTCCCTCACAGCATCTAAGCTGTTATTTCTCACTCTGCTAATAGATGGTACAGGTCATTGAGAAAGTCTGTAGTTGCTTTTCGTGTGATGACAAATGTCGCACAGATCAGAGATAGTGCAGCAGACGTTCCTTTGTTATACCTGGACATTCCTTGCATGGAACACCTGGGAATACGGACAAAGAAGATGGTTAATCCTTTTTTTCAGCATGCCAGCTAGGGGCTGAATGTATCTTCCTATCCTACAGTAATCCAAATTTTAGTGCAAAGTACATCATATGAAGTATATGCTATTTCAAGGTAAGAACACGCCTAACAGTGGTTACCAGAGAATATCAAAGATGCTGTAAATCCCCACCTCAAGTCCCCCAGAACTGTTCATATGCTTGTACCTTTTTCATTAAATAGAAATTATTCTGTGAATTTATTACAATATCAGCATTATATTGAATCTGTTGCATGCCTGCATAAATCAAGCGTTTGTATTTGGCTGAAGACAATATTTATGTCATGATACTCACTCTGGACATTGAAAATGGTGTAATGATAAAAAAAAACCCCAACTTTCTAATTCAGCTAGTAAATAGCATAGCTAATTGCTCTTTCCCTTTCAGACAGATGGTAACTTGTGGTTTTTATCAAAACGAAGGAAATGCACAAATAAGCAGAAAAGCTCTGATATTAAAATAGATTTTGGCTACATTCTAGGTTCACCATGTTGTGCAGTTGTGCAGAACAGAGGTGTGTGTATTAGCAAATCCGGGAAGATGCATAATGATAAAGCTACCAAATCATTAGTGATAATCTTATTGTCACTGCTAACACTGTCAGCTGTAGTAGTAAGAGCCTGCAGAATTCCATGCAAATGCAGACAAACCTCCAAGTTACATTTTTATAATTAAGAAACCATTCATGTAGGAAAAGAGGAAGAGCAAAACAATGAATAAATTATTTGCTTGGCATTTCATAGGGCCTGTAGAATGCCAGAGTGACTGAATTATCACACATATAAGCAAGATAAGGAAGTAAGCCAGAGCAGGGTAGACAAATTTATTCCTAGTGTCACTCAACACTCTTGAAATAAAGAGTTTCATGAAGGATAAATGCATGCTGTTCTGACTGCATTGTGGAACAGAAAGACCAACCCTTCCCCCTTTATTAATTCTTGTGTTATCACATAAGCAACGAAGGGGGAAATCAGAGAAAGGGTGGATAATAGCGGGCACGTTCATGTACGTGAATGCCCATGTAAGGCCACTCTATCATATTTGAAAGTTCGTGGAAACTGAAAGAGGTCCCTCATGAGCGGAGAATGGCAAATCTTGCACTCGTCTTCAAAAGAGACCAGAACAACTATCTGGAAATCTGTAAGATGATCAGCCTTTGATCTACAGGGAAATCACAGTGCAAGTCTTTTCAGAGCACATTGCTGGGCACAGGAAGAAGAAGGCAGACGTTTGAAGCAGCTGGCACGGACTTACCGCGAGCAAGTCACTCCTGACCAGCCTGATTAACTTTTTCAGTAAAATAACTGGCTTTGTGGACAAGGAGAGAGTGATTATATGTCTTTTCCCTAGAGTAGTGCATGTAGTTTTGGCTCCCCCAGAGCAAGACAAGACACTGATCAGCTACAAGCTACACTGATCAGTGTCCCACAAGACACTGATCAGCTACAACAAATCCAGCAGATGACCACCAAGATGGCCAGGGACCAGAGCACTTGCTGGGGCTGAGGGAGTTGGGATTGTTCTGCCTGGGGAAGGGACATCTTCCAGGGAACTTAAAAGCAGCTCCTCAACACCTACGAGGAGGTTATCCAGAAGACTGAGGCAGCTTCTTCACAGTGTTCGCAGGATGAGAGACAACAGACACAAGACACAACAGGAGAGGTTCAGCCTGAAATAGGGTGAAACATCTTCCCTGTGAAGGCAGTCAAGCACTGGGACAGGCTGCCTGAAGCACCCATGCCGTCTCCAATTTGGGAGATTTTCAAGACCTGTCTGGGAAAAGCCCTGAGCCCCGACCTCATAGCTGGCCCTGCTTTGGGCAGGAGGCTGGCCCGGAGGTCTCTTCCACCCTGAATAATTAGACTTTGATCCTCTCCAGCTGTCTCCAGGAGACTAACTTCCATACAGAAACACTGTATAAGGTCCTGAAGTAGCCAGGCCTTCTGTGGAGAACCGGATATAGTAGAATCTCACCTTAAGTATATTTCAAGAAATTTGTCAATGAGGAATAGGTCATGAGAGATTACTGAGAGGATCCCAATTTGGTGTTTTTAAAATTACATCCATTGCACAAAACCAAGAAGACAGTTGTACCGCTCCCCCACTGCTAACCTTCATTTCTGTCTTGAAGATATTGCGCACAGGTGAAGAATGGGTTGTCCTGGCTGAGCACTGTTAGGAACAAATAAGTTGAAGTACGGAGAATATCCCCTTATAGCTGTCATTATAATAATATTGGCCATTGAAGGGAACTCGGAAAATGAATACAAAAAAGAAAAATGCTCAATTTCACGGTGCAAGTAAGTGGAACTGATCAAGGGTGTAAATTAAGAGTTGTACCCTCTACTGAGACCAGACATTACCTGGCGATAAGAAATGGAAGCACACAGAGCCTCCTTCCCCAGCTTCCCTATTGTTAATCCATTATGTACAGTATTGAAGTAAGCTGACACTCAAGGAGTTATTTCCAGAGTGCTTTACTTTAAGTCCTGCCGAATGCCCCTCCTGATTACCCTGGTTGTCATAACTGTCCCCATCACGGAACCTTCTCGTGTCCCAGACACACATTCAAAGTGGTATCTGAGGAAGGGGGAAGAAGAACCATCATGCAGCAGCTGGTTATATTCATTTTAGGGGAATCCCCAACCAGCTGTTACAATCAAATTTCCATTGACAATGGCCAGAAAAAATAGAGCAGGGGCCAGGATATATTAAAGTGTTAACTGCAGGCTGTTATCTATGCTCTGCAATTATGAGTGCTATAGAAACTTGTATGCTTTTCTCCATCTCACTGCTGTTCTCCCATGCCAACATGTACATAGCAGATTTTTGTTTTTTAATCTTAAGCATGTCATTGCTTACTTGCTCTCTTGAAAGTCAGCTGCTGGGGTGGGAAACTAAGACAACCAGATGTTTTACTTTTCATGCTGAGGAAGTGAAATTAGAGATCGTCTTCCTAAGCTTTTTATGGAAGAAAGTTCAGAAATATGAGGAAAGCTATACTTTTAACCCTGCACAGTTTAGGCACCGAATCCAGTGGTTCATAACCACTGGGAAAAAAAAAAAAAAAAAAAAAAGAAGGAATAAATGATGTGAAGGGAGGGATGGAGGGGGAGAAAAGGAGGAAGAGAATGGGGTAAAAATCACCCTTTGTTCTCAGTTGTGGTTTGAAAATGTGCTGTCTTCTCCATGTAGGCTAGGTAAATCTCTACGACTTAAAAATTGCTGCTTTACAAGTCCAACAGTGTTTATATTTAGAACAAAGATTTCTACGCCTGGCCTTCAAGAGCTGATACTACAAGGCACGCACTGCTGAAATGGATACATGCCTTTTATTGCAAAATGTCCACGTGTTGTGGCTGGCATCTTAAATACGTGCAAGTACAAAAATCCTAGTAACCGTCTCGCAGACTTTCTTTTTTTAAGACGTATCTGACAGTCTTCAAAGGGGCTATTGCAGTATCAAGTCAGAGGGAAGGCAGGGGTAGGAGGTTTTAGGCAAGCAGCCTAGAGTAGGAAGGTTTCATATGTTGCCAGCTCTCAGCAATAAGTGCTGCGTGGAGGAACATTCATACCATGGCCCTATTTAGTTTCTCAATGTTATCACAAATGGGAAATTAAACATTTTTTCTCACAATAGAATACATTTGCTGGCTTGCACCCATACTCTCTTAATTTCATTTCAGCTAGCAACAAATCTGTTTCTCATTTAACTGCAGCTTCTTTCTCATCCATATCTTGCTTTTTCGTGTTGTATTATGAGTGAATTCATATTGATAGGTGAATACTGGCTCCAACCATAACTCCACATTCAAACGCTATTCAACTCTGGGAGTGTTTAGATTTAAACTTTAGCCTAGATCTAAAGTTTTTCAGTTGACTTCTCTCTTTGAAATAGCCCAAATTAAATCCCTACAGCTAAAGACCTCTGGAATATTAAAGGGTTGAAATATGTATCCATATCAAATTCACAGCTTGAGCTCATTTCTTGGAGGTAGTGGTAAGATCCAGGCATGAAGCCTCATGTGTGTTTCCTATCACTCTTTTGTTAGTGTCCTTAACGTTCATTCACCCACCACCTTTTCGGTTCAGATATGCATCTTCAGGTCTTTCTCAGCCTCCCAATTCAACTCCCCACCACCACCAGATGCTCCAAAAAGAAAATCCAGAAGTGATTGACCCAAATCCTATGTGTGCACATCAGCATCAGCAGTTTCATGGGAGTAGTTTCATGGGAATAGAGGGAATAGGGCAAGCCAGAAAAATCCAAAGAACACTTGTTTACTGCATCATCTGTCGCGTGGCCTTCACAGTGCATAAGGCAGCAGTCACTAGGAAGTTAAAAGGTCCAAAACCCCTCGTTAGCATGCAAGACCCGATGAGTGTACAACTCAACTGCTCTGGGTCTGCTCTTAAATCCTCCAGAGCAGCTCAGGGAACAGCACAGGAGAGGTCCCAAGCTACTGAAGGGGGTCGTTTTCATGCACAGCGGGAGTGGCAGTGTGTTTAACCAAACTGAAACCAGAACAGGGCAAACAGAGGGCAGCGTTTTTGAGCTCACAATTCGCCGCCTGCCTTACCAATTGCAGAAAATTTTTGTTCTTCAAAACAGCACAACAATAAGTGTTAAAAATGCATATATATTAGGAAGATGACAATCTATGGTTTCTTGTGTTTAGTTTACTTTTTAAACAATTCATGCCACTTTTTCTGAAAAATATAACCTGTTTTCAACAGATGATCCCTTAAAGGGTGTTCCTCCTAAAAAAATAAAAATAAAGAAAAAGGAAAAATAAAGCTTATGAGGCTGTTATTGTCCCCTGGTGATGTAATTATGAAACATCAGCCCAAGGAAAAATTGTCAAAGGGAATGACAGGAAAAAATATTCTTTGGATCCCAGGGAAAATGCAAAAGTTTTAATGCCACATGATGGCATTTCTTGTTCTCGTCATTAAAGAAAGCATGTTTCCCATTGCATTATGAAAAAAATCCTTTTCTGTACCTAGAAATATAGATTCGCTGAGTAAGTGGCCTGAACTGATTTAGGCAATGATGAAGCCCTTTTTAGAGCCATTCTGCTGCTTGGTGTATAGACCTCAGGTTCTCCTTGTCTTTACTTACACAGAATTGTGGAATTTTACTCCTTGAGCCTACCAAAATGGTTTTAATTGGGCACTTTTAAAAAAAGACAGTAAACATTTTTTTATTATTATTATTTTTAAGATTACAAGGAAAATACTGGAATATTTTTCGCTTTTTTTTTTTTCCAGTGCATGGGAAAAAAGGGAATCTCTTCTCCAGTTATGGGCAAAAAGCAAGGAAAAAAAGCTTGGATGTTTCCACGTACCATTATTTTGCTAAATATGAATTACACTTGTTTTTCAGACAGCTCTCCTGTGACGCATGTGCCTGTAAGCACGAACATAAGATGCCGTTATGTAAAACTCCAGGTTTCTCTGCCTGCCACCCTGTTTTGCTTTACCTAAGAATAGACTATTGCACAAGGAAGGGCCTCAGCAGCTAAGAACCAGCATGAACAAGAATACCTGGCTGGGACTGCTGACCTGCCTCTGCCTCTCCTCAGGTCTTGACTCCTCCACTTTTGAAAGGAAATACAACCACAAGGTGGATATTCTCACCTTTCCATGACCTAGAATTATGCTAATGATTTAGCATTTCTTATCAGAAAGCCTCATTTCTTATCAGAAAAGCAGTTTCTTCAAAGTGTTGCAAAATGAAAGGCACCAAAAAAGGTGTTTTCCTGTCATCATTTACTACGAGTTATTTAGGAGTGACAACAATGATAGACATACAGCACTGTTAGTAACAACTTTGTAATGGGAGAGATTGGCATGTCTTACTCCATTTGTTAAAATTCTAGTGGAAGCAAAAACTGGAAAGTAAGACAAAATATTTATAAGTTACAGAGTGACCTCTGGAATAGCTCAAAACTAATTCTTTAAAAGTGTGTTCTTAAGTCATCAAAAAATTACTTAACCTGACAACTACATGGAGAGCTCCTTGCAGAAACAATTATAATGCAAAAAAAAATTTCTTAAAAAATAAAAATTATCTATCCGAATTCCTAATCCACCAATTGATGATAATTTAATGGCGATTTGCTACAAATTTTTGCTATGAAATTCCTGGGAAAGAAGTGGTGGATGAAGGACATGCCATAAATCTATAAAGCCATCAGAGATAGAAGGCACATAGTGAATTTGTCAGGACACAACTTAAAACTTTTAAGAAAGCTAAGGAAAAAACAAAGACAAGATTCTTGGTTCTTTCTTCTGGTTTTGTTATACAGTGCATTATATTTGTGGCACTCACTGCCACAGGATGTCATGGAGACCAAGAGCATGAGCAGTTTTAAAAGGGATTAGAGAGATTCATGGGGGTAAGCCCATCAGTAGCTCTTAGGGTATCTGCTTGTAATAACTGTAAATCCATATCTCGTCTGCAGTAGCCTTTTATCAGCGGCTAGGCCCTTACGTGCAGATGGGAACGCTGACCTCCACACAGCTCCAGCAGAGCAGGTGACCTGGGCAGGAATCTGAGCCTGGTGGTCGTACTCCAGCTGCTCTCAAGGGGTAGGACATCACCGCGTCGCGCCGCCGCGCTCCATCACTTGGAGCCTGCACCTGCCTACATTAGCAAAAATGAAGGTAAACTGAGGACACTGTGCTCCTAATCCCTCTCTGGGGGAGGCTACCAGGAGGGTTCCTTCACTGGAAGCGAGCAGTGAAAACACCATGTACATTAGCAATCGCTGTGCTCCAACGTGTCTGATACGCTGCTCTGGGACACCTGACATCTGAGCCCTGGGACGGGGGTACGCACGGCTGTCTGTAGGTTCGCACGTGCACTTCAGCTGATCAGATTCCCAAAGAGCTGCCTGTCAGATGGGAGGTCGGAGAAGCCTGGGCCTCCTGCGTGTATGTATCCTAAAGCCTAGTAAACTGATTCTTCATCATTTTTTTGGCACAGACCGAAAACCTTTCTCCAGTTTCCCAATTACTTTGTAGGTCCCCGTTGACATGCATACAGAGCATAAGGCAGCACATCGAGCTCTAACCCAACTGGAACTGGAAGCAGTCCAGCTGTACAACATTGATCTCCAAGTGAGTTAATTTACCCTGCTTGAGAAAATGTCCTGCTGCACTGCTTGACGAGGTGGCTTCTGGTAAACCAGTGCTTCACTTTGCACTGCCTCAATGCCCTGTAAACAAGCCTAGGAGAAAATGTCCCAAATGTGCCACCCCTGTCCTCCCCCACCACCCACCCACAACTCCGCTGATCTGCCGCTCGGCACCAGGGCACGATAATTGACCCACTGACCCCAGGGTTAAGCACCGTTCAAAGACAGTCCTAGAGACCACCAGCAATCTCCTCAATTTTTATCGCAGCCTTCTGCCGCACATCTCTTCCCCCAGCCCCAGCTATGCCTCCTCACCCCAAACAATAGAGCAGGAGAAGGCATCACATGCCCCACTGGTGAAGACCATCTAGTTTGCCTAATCCATTTAATTTCCAGCAGCCCTCCCACTGATGACAGCATGAGAGCTGTGACTTGCCAGAGGACGTTCTAAGCTTAGCAGAATTATGCTGCAGCTCGAAACTCAATGGATCAGCAACAGCATTTTGTACCATTTGTTCCATTTTTCTTTCCACGTGCAGCATGAAAAAGCAGCATCACGCTGTGTCACTTCCACATGTAGGACGAACTGTAAAGACACATACGGAGCAGTCCTCTTCAGCCTACAGGTTTCCCGCATGCTCTGACTTGCACTAAATCCCTACAGAAGCACTTTTGAATGACCATTAGTACCATTTCCTAAACTAATTGCACATTCATGTACATTTTTTTTCGGGGAAAAAAACCAAACCAAACCAAACCAAAACAACAAACCAAGAAACCCCTTACCCTTTTTCTTTTCCCTTTTTATAATACATGGATAAGTTTTCTGTCCCTTTGACACATTTTAAAATGAAAATGTTTTTCAGGAAGTACACTGTTGGGTCCATTAACACTCTGGCCTTAGCCAGCTGAGATGCTGACTCACATGTACTCCTGTGATGTATTCCCCTTGGCAAACTGAAAACAAGTTTAAACCCATAAGACAGGAATCTTGCAAGTCAGACTGACCAACATAATGCAGTTCAGTCCTACGAGACATTGGGTAATTCTACTGATGTTTGTGGAATAGGAGGTTGCTTCACTCATCGTTGGCTTTCATCCTTCAGCAAATAGTTACCCTGAAGTCTCTCATGCAAATAAACCATTTTGGCATCAGACGCTTAGATGATTATGCTACCTTTAGGACCATGACAAAAATAATTTCACTATGAAATTTATCACTTACGCCATTCCTTCCAGCACAGGCATAATCTGCACTTGCAAGATTGTGCTGAACTAATCAGAGGGATTATAAAATCTTTAAATAAATTTCTGATTTAATGTGTATGTTTGTTATTATTGAAAAAGGGAATAATCATGACTGCATGAAGCATCAAATGGGTACATACCAAAAATGAATTATTTCCGGAAACATGTGTCTACAAAATAGTAAATGATAATAAGTCGTACAAAACTGGTATCATGAGAAGTAAGATGGAAATCAATAAGCAGTGTGTGGAACCATCTGGAAACTAATGCTTCTCCTAGTCAATAGGACTACCAGAATCTATTTCCCCTCTTCCCCCAAGCTAGCTATTGGACAATAGGATGAACTAATGTAACAGGGGAAGAAAATATCCAAATCCTGAGACACAAAACAACACAGATAGGATCAAAATGTAAGAGCAGCCACGCTGAGTCTGGCCAAAGACCCAAGGAGCCCAAACCCAACACGTGGCTGTGGACAGGGACAGATGCTGCAGGGAGGAGATTTGAACCAAGAGGAGCATCACAGCACCCATCTCCCCAGCTCCTACCCATCGGCACTTCTGAGCCTGACAAAGCTGGAAGTAACACTTGGACCATCCCATGTAGTAACAGTCACCAAAAGACTTATCCTTAACAAATTTGTGTAATCCTTTTAAAACCATTTAGACTCTTGGCCCCTATTGTATTCTTTGACAATGACTTCCACATCTGTATTAGGCATGGCTCACTCCTTTTGACTTCAGAAAGCCATATCAAGGGAAAGAATTGGATATGGATTTGAGAGTGTTTCAATTCTCCGTACACACTGGTTTATATGAATAACCACGGAACAATTCGTTATAAAACTTGCTGTTCAGAGATTACGAAACAATAGACTAAATCCCACAAGCAACTGTAAAAATATCCAGCAGAATAAATCAGATTAAGTGAATTAATAAATCTGTACTGTTGATCCCATGACTGTACCTGAATCAAGATCGTGCACCAACAGATGGCACACTCTTTATCCGTTTTACTTGCATGGACTGCTCTGGGTATGTTGCCCAACATCTGGCACAAATTTGTACATTCAGAGAAACAGAACAGGAGAGACAGACACCATTTTATACGCTGTACAGGCTAACCCATTACATGAAGCACAGCTCACGACAAGGGGCTGTGGATAATGTCACCGTACCAGATACAGCCCCAGGAGACCATTGCTCAGACAGCATCTGAGGCACAGCTCCTTGCCTTCTGACTTCTAACCCTGACACAAGCGGCGTATTTCAGCTCTCCCAACCTCATCCAACCCACCAAGAGAACAAAACATTCGTGTTGTAGAGGAAGCAGTTTTGTGGGATTTCTGCTTTCTGCACTTTGGTCAAAGGGCTGGCAAACCTGGCAGATTTTCATCATGTCCATGGCCAAACACCTACAACCCTGTGCAAATATTTATGGCCAGACCTACAAAAAAGATTTGTTAACAGGATTTTAGGATCCAAACTGAATCCTCAGAATCCATGACAAACCCCACAGACAATCATGTTTTTCTTAGCAAACCTTCCCAGCCACCTAAAGTCCTGGACTTTTACTGCAACAGGACTATCCCAAGCCTTTCAGGGAATCTTTCATGTCTAACCCAATTGAGCTCTCTTGGACCGACTATTCTCTGACAAATGCCCTTGAGCTTACCCATCGCCAAAAAGATCATTTTTCCCCAAAGCTCACTTGTGTGCTGGCTCCAGTTGGGCATTATTTCCAGGGTATCAGTGACCGGGGTTGAAACTCCTACCTCTGAAGAGGGCTACGCAGGCTAATGCAGTAAAACCAGCACTATTGCACACCAGTCTTCTATACATCTATATCAATCTTTATAATCAGATGAAAAATACCTTAAAAAAACCCAGCAAGCAGGTCACAGTGTTACACAAGCAATGCATATGTAAGAATGGTACCTGGACTGTTATACACAGAACTGTGTCTGTTTAACCCAAATACGGCAAAGCACAATGCATAATTGCATACTCCCAAGAAGAGGGCCAGAATACAGTCCTCTTCCAGATAAAACACTGAAATTTCATTTTCATACTAAGCTGTCGAATACCTTCTCAGGATCTTTTGACTTCAAGCGTACTGTATGCCAAGCTATCAGACCAAAATAAAACTGGGAAATTATTTGGTACCACTCAGTTGTGATTAAGCAGGCATTCTCATGAATGAAAAATAGGGACCATAAACATTAACAATGTAATTGGATGATACAATTCCTCATTACGGTCAAAATGACTAAACTTTCCACTATCAGATTCCTGAGACAAAGGAAATCTCTTCAAATTAAGTACATGCAATACGACCCAAGCTGGTCCACCAAAAACTCTATAAACCAGATAAATATTACCCAGGCCTAAGGCCAAACAACTCACAGTATCAGAACATGGAAACCCTAAAAATTTACTGGGACTAACATGGAAGGAAGTGAAAGTAACTCCTCCCTGCATGTGCTTAGAGGAAAAATAAAGCTAAATATTTCTAGGGTTACATTTCTAACAGTATGGTCTATCATTCATGTTACCATGGCTTGCAAGAATTTAAAAGCTATGGAATTAATTGTTAACACTAGACTTCAAATACTCTTCTGTATGAAAAGAGAATGTATTTGAAGTCCTTTCTTTAGGCAATACCAATTATACTGAATAATGCATCAAATACAACTAGCTGCTTTTATTTCCGTGTGTTTTTTGAAAAAGAGAAAATTCAAATCTAAAATATTTTGAATACCCAATTTACTTTCAGTGTTTTTCTACAGAAAATTGTCTGAAGGCTAAGCTTCTTTCTTTATGATTTCCAGGTAATGCACATTAGGACCAATGTTGAGTACCAAAGTCATCCTGAGTAAGGTCTCTTTTGTAATACATTGTTATGATTTATTATTGCAGTATTTTGATAATGTAGAGTTGGCTTAGGGACTCTAGTGTTCTTATTAGCATCTTGTATGTACTTTGTTCTGATGTAAATGGGCATCCAAAGTGCAACTTATGTTTTGGGTTTTTTTTAAGAATATGTAAAACCATACTCTGGCATCGGACAATCAGACCTGTAAGATTTCTAAACAAGCCATTTATCTGATGCAAAACTTGAGCCAACAGAGTGGACTATTTTTATCAGACAAGAAAGAAAAAAAATGTTGTTCACATTTATACAAAAATATGTATGTATATTAACAGTAAAGTCTTTGCGTGTTATGGAGTGGATTGCTACCACTTTATGATTTAAATGATGAAATAATTAACTTGTCTAACAAAAAAATTAGAAAGGAATTCAAAGGAAACTAGCCAGAGGCAATTATTGTATTAGCAGTAATATCCTCCTTTGAAAATAGAAAATCCACTTTTAAATGTCCTGTGGGCTACGGATTTGCTTCTGATGTCAACGGAAGGAAAGCAAGTTTCCTTCTCACTCTTTGAAGAAACACAGTTCATCACTGTCTTATCTGACACGTAGTCATTATGCTTTTTACTGAAGTCAATTCTTAGCTTCATGGGAGGTGCTCAGCAGAGCTCCTGCTATAGAATAAAAGCACCTTTCCTAAAAAAGTAACACTGAAAGAAATGTGGAATTTACTATTCCCTAAAGACATCTCGTTCTGAAGATTACTCGGTAGAGCCAAACTTACGGTTGCCTAATTGAAGCCAAATCCATTTGCACAACAAATGCTTACAGTTTCCTGGTCAGGTTTTAACATCTAGCTTTTGCCACCCACCATGCTTATTTTAAATAGTAAATTTTCAGTAAAATTATTTACTCCAATGCAGGTTCTACAGCCTAGGAGCAAGATTTTCAAGTGGAGTAACAAAAAAGCCACAGCACAATTGTTCAATCACTCAACAAAACTGTTCCCAGATTAATTCACATTGTGATTTTTTTTTTCTTCTTAAATATGAAGAAGTAGCTTTAGTAGGCTATTCAAATACAAATTGACAAAATTGCACATGCACGGGCAGAAAATATCAGTGTATTGCCATGGAGATGAATCTAGTCCTGCCACTTTACCTACTCCTCCCCCTGCATATTTCTTAAGCTGATTAGAGAGCTGCAGCAATAGCTCTGGGAATTTAAGAGCACCCACATGACTGAAGCTATCCATATCTGTCTGGCCTGAAAAATTACTCGTACCTAGATCCTTGATGTGGTGCACAGCAGACTAACGCACATTACAGCAGGCACAACACCCATTCCTTCCATATCCAAAACAGCAGGAGGAAGGAAGGGAGAAAGGGGAGAGAAAAGATATCTATGCCTGAAGGCAGACATCATAAAAAGATGGGTAATTCTCAGCAACAGCTGAATCGTTTTATGAATAGTCCCATGTGCCTGTGTAAACTTTGCTTGCAGTCTCCCAACGTGAAAAGCTTATTTATGCTTCCTTCTACCTCACTCCCAGTCCTCTCATTCCTTCACAGCTGTTGCCAGCGTTGGGTCCTCAAGACACAGGGCAAGAATTTAAGACAGACTGTCAGATGACAGGATTTCTAGTCTGGACGTAAGGAATTAAATCAAATTATTAAATGCTCTTGATGGTATGAATGAGTGTAATAACCTTTTTCTCCAAAATTAAAAAAAAACCCCACAACCCTACAACAAACCAAACCAAACAATCAATAATATCGTATCAGGAGTACAATGCATATAATGTGCATGCTACCTAGTAGATAATTAACCAGATATAAGAGATTGCAAACCCATTTAAAGGAATAACCTTGTGGTGGGCCAGAAACCAAATTACCACGTTTAATATCAGAAAGGACTCCCAAAACAGCACCTATTTACTTACATCCTGAATTGCCCCTACCCTTCCTTACCTCACCAGCGATGCCCCTGTGGGATCACTCCCTGTTCCCAGGGGACTGTCAGAACAGACCTCTGGTTTCCTTACCAAGTTTGGGCTCTGAATCTGACTCCCTGAATGGCTCATGAGAGTCACTAACAGTTGTCTACTTCAATAAATCTTTGAAAAAGAAAACAAAGATGCATTGTTTAAATGTGCGCTGTCACTGTGGAAGTAAATAAGTGCGATTAATGTTTTGCTTTAAAAAACGTCTGGTTTCTGTATTCCCAAAAACCTGGATTATATCTGTTGTTCAGCTGAAGTGTAATAATACAAATTGATTATAAAGGAAGTTGTTTATGTAAGCCTCTTTCCACCATTATTTCTTTCGTCTCTTCTCCACTATTATTTATTTTAAATTCTGTTTAAGTGGATTAGATATCATCCATAACCAGTATGTGACTGTGTATTGCCACCACGTTAGCTTCTGCTAAGACCTCTCTGAAATCAGCAGCTCCCCACCCTTCTGCTTGTAGTATTAGAGACTTTCCAATGTTTTCCTTCCTAAAATGATTAGGAAGGCATTCTAGTATTATTACATAAAATTTGTTAAAGGTTATTTTACAACCAGATCCTGGATAGTATCAAACCGCCTGCATATTGCACAAACGCATGCACAGACCTGCAGTAAAATAAAATCAGCAAGTCTGCAAGGTCATGTGCTCAAAAATCAGAAAAGGTAAAATTTAAAGTAGCCCGCGCCTATGATTAAAGACAGTATCATAATTAATAACAGTAGCCTATCTCCACTCTTCAAGAAGCACTTCTGATACAGTTCAGACCTCAGGGAAAAAAGGAAGCTTAAAATATGACATCATATCTCCATGTGGTGTGAGTCATCACATTAAGACCTTTTGAATCACTTAACACCCTGCCTCGCCACTTAACGGAAGAAGAGAGCTGGCAGAAGCAGGCACACACTGCTGTGTTGTCAGCAGACAGAAACAGGAGTTTTTCGAAAGGCTTGCTGAGGGAGCACAGAGGTGCACACCAGTTCTGATCCTGGTTCCAGGGAAGAGCTCAGTCCACGCAGCACACAGCTTCCTACACACCCTGGGTCTCTTCTGCTCTCTTCCCTCCAGTGTGTCCTCTGCTTTTCACCCTCTTTGTCATGACAGTTCTTCACTGTCTGCAGTATCCCCGCTTGGTTTCCATATTCCCTTTCCAAGTGCAACTGTTCCTTATTTCCATTTTGCTTGGCAACTCTCGATTTAATGCAAGTCTCGTTCCTTCTTTTCCTCTTCCTGACCTGCATTCATCGCGAGTGGCCCTCATTTACTGTCTTCTTCCACATCTATGTGCTCAAAGGTTTGCCTTCTTATTCAGCTAAGCCTGGGTCTTTCCATGCACCTCTGATCCCATGTTTCTCTTCTTCCATATCACAGTGGGTCCCAGTCTTGTTGTCCAGTTCAAGGTTGTGCTGCCTTTTCCACTCCTCATCACCTACTCCCTTTTCACTGACTAACTTCCAGCTTCTACTTGCCATTCACCATATCACTCTCTGCCCAGTTTCCACCTCCGTCCCCTCCTCCCTGGGCTCTTTATCAACACTTTCTTGCACTTTCACGTCAACATCGATGTCAAGCAGTCTCTGCCATACTGTTGGAGTACATCAAGGAAGCACAGGAGATATTCTCCTTTACTGTATCTAGTCTTCAACCAAATCCAGCTATGTAGGAGATTACAGGTGAAACTGTGACAGAATTTGTGCCAAATTCTGGGCTTTGACACATTCAGCATGGACAAATATCTTCACCATTTCCAGAGTTGTAGCATAATCTCTTGAAAATGCTTATAATCAATAAAGGTTTTCAAAGGAACATGCATCTTAAAAGGAGCTTTTGCTGCCAGCACTCAAGTTGCTGGAACTTCTCAGAGAAAAGTTGCCAGAATTCCTTCTAACAAGAACAAAATAATGTGCTTTTGTTCATTCTTGTTTTCTGAAAAAGAAAAACCCAGGTATTTTCCTGATAATTACAGTTAGCCTGAGGCACACATCTCACCTGGAAAGTTGAAGTTCAAATGATTAATGTTCAACAGAGTTTAAAACAACAGAGAACTGAAAAGAGTGAAAATATAGACACCCGTAATGGGTGGTGCAGCTAGTGTAACCATGTATTTTGCTTTTTACTTCTAGAGCAAGATTCTGTATGTTGGAAACAAAACACAAGTCACAGAATTACCAAGACTTGAGCGCATTGTAAAAGCCATGCAGAAGTGCCATCTGCACTCTCCTGAATGCGCTGCAGCTCAGTTTCCCAGAAAATATTTTAATTCCCTGACAACAGTGTTTTTCTTAGATGGCATAGAAGGCTGGTGTCCTCTGTGTCTTCTGCGCTACATCCTCTGTAGTTCACTTGAACGGAAGCTGCCAGTGGAGTCTCAAGGCCAAATGGCGCCTTACTTCGATTAGCTGAGGCTCTGGCATTCCCTTGCGAATATATAACAAAGGGAATAGCATAGTTTTTTTTAAAAACAGTACAAGGGGAAAAAAAAGCCTTATCTCCCCAGTCTCATTCCTTCTTATCACTGGTAACATGTGCAAGAGGATGCACCACAGTAGCGCAGAAACGGAATGGGATTATTGTATTAAGACTCTATTTATACCACAGAAAGCAGAAAAAGCTGCCGTAATAGCTGTTAATGGAAGAGATCTTATCACATGTCCTTTGTATTACCAAGGTCTGTAAACTCAATTTAAAATCCCTGCCATCAGGTCTTGGCGAGTCTAATACATCATGGCTATTTGCCATGAGAAAAGCTTGTCAAGCAAAAGGCCCTTACTGCTACGTTCCTATATTCTATGGTAAATATACCATATTACCCATATTATCCAAGTATCCCTGAAATAAAGACTTACAGGAAACAGAACAATGAGAAGTGGAAAAATACTATCCGTTTTCATCTTTCTTGTGTTTTGCAGCATCTAACTCCCTATCTTTATAAGGATTTGATCTAAGAAGGTACTACGTGTTTTGATCCCAATCAAGGAAATAACTTTCCTATTAACTTGAAATGTAAACACATGTTCAAGCTATGTGTAAAATCAGAGCTCTCAGTGTGAGGCAAAAATCAGTCCAAATGACATTTTTCCCCTGAGATTATAAGTAATGGATGGTGAATAACAGAACAGCCTGATTTTCAGAAAGGAACAGTAGTTCACATACAAGTTCAGGCTCCTTCAGTAATGTGAAAATAAGAGCAAGCAGAAGAAATCAAGGCTAGACAATTAGACACTGTAAAAGCTACACATAATGAATAAA
The DNA here is from genome assembly GCF_028500815.1 of Rissa tridactyla. Classification (NCBI taxonomy): domain Eukaryota; kingdom Metazoa; phylum Chordata; class Aves; order Charadriiformes; family Laridae; genus Rissa; species Rissa tridactyla. Next base: position 8,371,339 of record NC_071497.1, read on the forward strand.
AGACAAGCCATTGCTTTCCAAAAAGTAACTTCTAGATAAGTGAAATTCTACTGATGTCTAGAGTATTCCACAGATTACAAATATGTTTATTTGTAACCATTTCAAGCAGTTTTCTAGAATCATATAAAATAATTATTTCAGAGTTACTGCTTTAGATTCTGTTCTTCCGTGTAGTCTCAATGAGAACCCATCAGAATACTCCTCTGAACAAAACCAAATTTTTTGAAGCATGCAAAATACGATTTACGTATTTGTTGCATCTCAATTTATTCTCATGGGAAGCAATAGCTATCAAAGAGTAATTGAAATACTGAACTCCCATGGAATTACATGTCTTGGATTTCTGAACACCATAAATCTCAAGGAAGTAAAGTAAGGTCTCCCTCCAGGTCATGTAGCCGTTGCAGGCAATTTAGAAGTAAGGATCTGCCACTTTTTTCCGCCCAACTCAAATTATGAGTACTTTTATACCAACCAGAAGTTTAAAATCCCATACGGCTCCTAGAAATATTACGGGTTGTGATCCTGCGGTGACAGAACTCTCCACACTAGTGGGAATGAACACTACAAGTGGAACACCTAATTCCATGTATCATCCTTCAAATCAAGCTGATCATATTAACGACACTCTTATTGCAAGATTTCACATCTCCAAGGCAGTGGGGGAGAATTTAGCAGACAGGAAACACAAAAGGTTCTATACTTTATTCTGAACACCTACAGACTTAAAGAATATGCATATCCTATGAATTTTTGAACCAGTGATACAAAAATATGGAAATCTACTATAAAATTAGGAAAATACCAGAAAAAGATGATAGAATTTTTCCAAAAGGTGCCTCAAATTGCTTCCTGGGGAAGCATTACTTTCTACATGTGCTGTCAGTTTAACAGTTTTTAATGCCTTGTGAGTCATTATGCCTACTCCAGCACAGCTGCATCTAGGCAAAAAGAAGCAAAAGGTTAAGTGTATATCTGCATGGCTCTGAAACAAATGTGGCCAGAGAGATCCCTTATGATAGTATGGTGTTTGGGTAAGTTTATTTTCTTTCTTTCTCAATCCCAAGGATTTCCATCCCTTACAACTGTGATAATCTATAACAGCCAAAAAATATCTGCCCAAGTTTAGCTAGAATTCATTCCATTTCCAATCAATCCTGTTTGCAAAAGTGTTAAATATAGAACCAGGTATTACAATTTTTTTGATCTGAGGTGTTGTTGGCTTTTTCTTTAAATTAGACAGAATTAAAGAAAAAAAGACCACATACAGTTTACTGTTCTTGGGGGTAAACACAGGTGAATGAATGTCTTATGAAACTAATCTGAGCCTGGTATGTGCTCAGGCTTACATCTCCACCATGAGATATTATATCAGCAAACTTAATAGCTATCAAACACTGTTGTAGATTGTTTATGTACTATAAAATGATGTATCTCACTTAGGAATGTGACAAAAAATATATTTTCTCTCATTTTCTGATCCTCAAGGATACCAGGAGACAAAGCAAGGCAAATTGTAGTGTTTCTTTTGTACTATCCAAAGACTGCTGAAAATGCTTTTACCATGCTAGGATTCATATACTGGTCTCCACTGAGATTCATATACTGGTCTCCACTGACTACCGGTGCACAAATCCACTGAAATGAGAAGCATTCTTTTAAATTTACGTTTAACTACAGGATTGATTTACTTATAGAACTTCCCCTACTGTTTAGAAATAATAAATAAAGTTGAACAAAACAGCTTGATGTTCAGGAATCAAGCTGAGTTTCCAGTTGCGCAAATAGGAATTTTTCACCTTTTTTCTCTCACCATCTACTTGCAAATTCAGCAATAAAATTTATAAACAGCAGTGGAATATGATAAAGACAAAAACCACAATTTAATTTTCACTTTCAAATTCACAGACCAGAGTTGTAAGAACTTATTAAGCTGTTAGTCTTCTACACAGGCTTCACTTTATTCACTTTATATGCTGAAATAAAATTACCAGAATAGAATTTTTTCCTTTTTTCTTTGAAAGTTATCCTTTTATTGAGTACCTTCATGAGACACACTGTGGTATATACTGGATGCTCAGAAATCTCTCTCTATGAACACGAATTTATCCAAATGACTGTAGTCCTGGAGGGCGATCAAAGCACATACAGTAAAGTAGCAAAAGCACTTCCTGGCATTTAAGACTCACTAGTTTAATAGGAGCAACTAGTTCAAAACTGCAAGGAGGCTTCTCCCAACAGCTAAGTCCTTCATTGGGTTTTTTTTCCGTAACAGGCAGATTAAAAACTTATTTAAAACTTACTCTAAGAAATGAACTGCAAGCACATCATAAGAAGGTATCAAGTTGGGTCACTCTGGTTCAGTCTATCTTGATTGCAAAATTAAATTCCTTGGGTTAGTGCAATCAACAATATTCTTCCTTCCTCCCACCTTTAAAAAAAAATACCATCACTTAAACACAACTTCCATGTAAAAATATCTTTTGGGAGGAATCATGATAAAGCTTTTACGTCAACTTTTCATCCTGATTCAATCTGAAATATTTTCCCAGATTGCAAGATAACTCCCTTTTTCTATTGAACTGGATGGAGTGAACCACAGCACAAACAAACTCACAAAGAAGTTTTAAAAGCCTAATTGTAAAAATATTATCTTTTAAACTTTTTTTTAGTGACTCATAACAGGGTAAATTCCACTCTTCGTTATGTAATCTATGACTCCCATTGAGGTCACGAGCATGAGTACCCTAGAGGACGTTAACCAAAATGTTGGTGAAGGAAATTGTTTGTAAAATTTGCAACACTAGTGGTTTTCATCCTTCACCAAAGCCCAGAATAGTCTTCAGAATCCTTGCCATTTCCGCTAAATCATTTCTACTGACAATATCACATGCACACTATCGGGGACAAGCCCCGCAGTCACAGGTGGGAAATCAAGTATGTCTTCCTGTGCATTTTAATACACTTATTAAGTCATAGTTTGGCATGACCTAGCTGGAATAAAGCATGCAAGTACAAAATGGCAATCCATTTCTTCTTGACTGCTGCCTGGCCCTAGGTTTGGCCTCATTACCTGGTCTCTCACTGTTGCCGTCCCTAGACAAGACAGTTCACCTTCTCTGCATGCAGCTGTTTCAGCTACCATGAACCTGGCTCATACTTGTAAAGGTTATGTAGAAAAAGACCACAAGCCTGAAAGCTTCAAAGGGACCTGAGAACTTACCTAAAGAATTAGGGTCTTCATAACATGTACGCACTTTCATTTATTTTATAAAGCAAAGCAGAAACTACCATCTAAACTTGACATGAGAGGGCTTAGCCAGCAAGTAGACCTTCTTTTAGACTGACTGCGTTTAGTCTTTCATTCCTCAGCTTTTTAAAAAGACCTTTAATCATTAGGTTACAGACAACAAAAATGGAGGTAGGAGTGGGGATCAGAACCAAGAATATCCTTCCAGAGACTGTCAGGGGAAACCCTAGTCTTGCATTTTCTGCTGCAGAGAGGTGAAGCACCAGCGTAGCAAATAGATGTGGAAAAGAGGAAACCCCTCTGGCTGACGACACAACTGAGCTGGAGAAATTTTCAGACATAGACAGCCCAAACCAAAATTTTGAGCTTTTTTTGGGGGGAAAACCCCCACCCAAACACCAGCAGGTGGTCTAATTGCATGATAAAATGTCAGGACCCAGTAGCAGAGAAACCTTATGTCAGATCTGACAGTGAAGTAGTTTGCTTGGGGGAAGTCTCACTGATTTTGAATCTAAATTTGTGCAGAAAAAAGTCAAAGGTATCACCTCCTCCTCCCCAATCTATTATTTTTGCCTCTTCAAGTCACTCATGTAAGAGAAAATATCTGAAGCATAAAATAAAGGGAACAGGCTTGGAAGCTGATTTCATGGTAAATTGAGTAATCTCATAAACATTTTGATCTCATGTCTTTACGCTTGGACTGACAGTAGAGCAAGGTGGCCTGGGATGGCAATGGAAGTGCAAAGTGGTGCAAAGGGAGCTTTCAGGCTTCATCATTTCTGGTGAAACACAGACTAGCTGACTACAGTGAGTTGCCTGTTCCCTAGAACACTACTATGGCCTCAGGGCATTCCAGCATGCTGGTGGATCCTGACTTTCTCAGGAAGGTCTATAGACTCAGCTCACATCCCAGGGAGCAGTCTGGGAAAACGCTGACCTCTGTCTGGAAGAAGAGATGACTGGACAAGGCCAGGAGTGAAGCTATGCCCTCTGTGTTAAGAATAAGCCAAAGGTCGATTCCCGTATCTGATGACTCAAGGTGGAAAAAAACAGATGTGAGAGCACTGAACGTCCTTACAACAAGCTGGGTTCAGTGCATCTGAATTCCTTTGCTCTGCTCACAGCGTTGAAAGTCTGTGAGATGAAGCACATTCATATATGTAGAAACAGTGAGAGCCTCTGACTCTTTTTTCAGATAGCAGAATGACTGTAAAGCATAGTGGCCATACACAACATAGTTCCCACACAGTCTTCTTGTGCTGGAAAGTTGCTGTTGCATGATAAGCTAATCCTCATGAATCCCAGTTGCTTTCAGCTACATCATAAAAAAATCTACTTCCAGGAAAGATAAGACGAATCTGAACACCATGTTTAGATAAAAAGACCAAAGGGGTCATATAGACCCTATTTACACCTGTACTGCCCCAGTGCCGCATTAATGGGTTCTGGGGTGGCAAAGAAAATAAAAAAGAATCCAGATACTCTTGCTGTGTATTTCTCCTTAAAGAAGGTCACTGAAATACATCATGTCTGAAGAGAACTATTTCTAAGGAAGTTCCTATCACATCAGCATCTTAAAGGAAAAGTAAACTCTGCTGTGAACTCACAGGGGACTACAGAACCTGATGAATCTGTTTAATTGGTCATGTCCTAATTGCTTCTGTAGTAACCATCCAGAACCTACAATTCCAAGGCAGTACCATAGAAAAATAAAGTACTAATAACGAATAACTAAGAGTCAGTTTGGAAATGCACTAAAAGCAGAAATATTTCTTAATAAGCCATCTGTCAAAAGTTCATGAAATGATCTTTGGTTATAACGCACACAGAGGCCAGCATAGTTACGTTGTCATCAAACATTTCTCTGACTACCTGGTATTCCATCTCTGTGTCACAAGCTTGTGTGTCTATCTGTGATCCAAAGAGAATGTGACGATGGCTCAAAACAAGTTCTCCGTTACACCCCTACAATCCCACTGACCTCATGTGCTTGGGTGTAACTGAGAAGTGAATATGACCCATTATACACTGCACCCAGTGATGAAATTGAGCTACCACACCAAAAAGGTCAGAACGTAGCTAGGGATTATGGAAATTACACCAAGCAAAGGTGAATAAGCAACAAGGCTTTTCTTTTATTAAAGAAAAAAGAATTAAAATTAGTCCATCATGAATGAATGTTCATCTTTCTTTTGCAAAGTCTAGAATAAAACTTCTAAAGATTCACCCCCCTTTCTCTCTTTCATAGGGTTCATGTTCACAATTCACATGTTTGTAATGCTAAAATTGAGGCATTTTCCACCCAAGTGTCAGAAGTTAAAGAAAGAGGAATGAATTTGAAAAATAATTATAGATTTGTTGATAATGTCACCCTAACATGTTTTGTGCTCTAATATGCTACCTACAAGCTAGAATTTTTCAGCTTATATCAGACAGTATATCAGATATACCTGAAAGACACCCTGGGTGAGCTACATGCTGAAGTGGGGTACAAATTTTGTATTGACACAGTTTTCAAAGGACAACTTTTTTAATGTGTATTGGTTTTAATTTATAGTGACAATACAAGCCACTATTAAAAACATTGGTGGTACAACTTTCAGTTGATGAGCATACAGGGCAGTACGTTGAAATTTTCTCACGCTTCTTTTTTATTTGAACTGCTGAAAGAGACCCTTTCACAGGGGGAGCCACAAAGTTTGAACTAGTCCTCACATCTCTGTTCCAGTTGCCGATGAATCAGAAACAAACAAACAGAAAACCTGAGAAGTTCAGTTTTCCTTGGAGAAGGCTCTTTGTACTTGAAGGAAGGGGTTGCTCGTGTTAGTTTTAAACAGACGCTGCCCGTGTCTATAGAACAAAATGCAGCAGTACATCTGAAGCACAACACAGCGCATGTGAAGCACAACGCAACAGTCTTCAAACTAGCCTGAGGTACCTTGGCATGCCTACGGAAAAAGCATTAGCTTGGAAACGCGTTTTGCCAAATGTGGTTTAACAAAGGTATTGTTCCACCCATGTAAATGCGTGCTCAACAGAATACATCAGCCATGCAGAGCTACGCTGTTAAAGACAGCTTGGAGGTCTGAGTACTGGCTTTCACTTAGTGGCTGACAATATGTTCTCCAACTTGGGAGTGGAAGGTAACAGTTAGGCAACAAGAAGCTAAATCCTTCAAATTAAAAGTTACACTGACATTAGGGAAAAAAAAAATGTTAGGACATTATAGAAAACACCAACTCCAGAAACAAGGCAAACTTATTTGGCAGTTTTAACTGGCAGGTTGGAGACGAGCTACATCTTGGAGTATTGGACCTTATTCTTTGCTTAACAGTGATTAAAGCAAAATTTGACTCTGTTCGAAGACTGGAGAGTTGCTTAAGTTATTTTCTGCTTCAAATCTCCCATGAAGAAATGAGAATTCAGGAAAACTAGATATTATCTGAGTAGTGTCTGAAGCTACGTGATATAAATGCTGTCCTCAGTGTTTGCTTCATGATGGCAAACTGACAGGGTAAAGTGCTGAAAGGGTCCTCCCTCTTATATAAGACTATGATGGAGTACGAATGATACAGCACCGAATTTGCTTCTACTGGCAGCTTGGCACGGCATCACAGGCATCGCCTTCCTCCTCAAGTCTCCTGCTCTAAACTGTTAGCACAGTAATAAGATTCACAGCTCTCCTTTAATGCAATACGTCCATGCTGTCCTGTTCTCATTGTGTGGTACTAACAAACAGCTACGAAAAAAAGAATTAATTGTAAGTTAAAAAATTATTTATGTATAAAAGCCTATATAAAGGAATATTTTCATAGTGGAATCTCACACAGGCAATCTGGAGCTACCACTGAAATGAAACTTTCTCATTGCCCAGATCCTTGGAAACAAAACAAATTACTTTACCTGTAGAGCTTTAACAGTTGTGAGGTTAATTCTGTTACTTTTTCACATAGCTATTAAAATATTATCTCGGATCTATCTACACAGTTCCCATTAATGAATCTTACATGTACTTCAAGGACTGAAATACCCATGTTGAAAACCTGTCAGCAACATAAATTACTGTGGCCAAAATAAGTTTTTAGATCACAGCGTTCATCATTTCCCCTCTTCCCTCAGAAAAAGAACTTTACCAACAGATAATTAATTTCACTATGTGAATTTCTGAGCTCTCGCAGTTGCTTAGGGACAATGAAGGGGCCTCCTTTTCGTAAGTATATACACAAACTATTTTAATAATAAAACTAGTAAGTTATACAGGTTTTATTTTGGCAGCCAAGAGCAGATTCTAGGCAGATGTATTGAAACTCATTGAACATTTAAATATTCAGAATTTTTTTGATCAGTCTGAAATCCACAGTATGAAAATTAATCTCAGTTGGGGGACTGTGGAAGCATTCTTGTTCAGAAGTGCCCTGTCTAATTTGTGTTTAAGTTGTTAAAAATAAATTAACCACTTTTACTGTAGTAAGACTCCAGATGCCAGATTTCATCTCAGCTTTAAAAATATGACTGAGCTGCTAAAGAGTCCAGTGATGACAATGTTGTCATTGCCCTAATCATAGATAGCATCATCAACTCGGCCCAGTCATAATCAAATGGTATGGTTACTTTTAATTCTCTAGAAAAAATTCAGCAAAAACTTAATTAGATATGCCACAGTATGCTCACGGTTTGCTCCTATAAAACTCATTTTAATCTAGATAATTTAATGCAGTGCTTCAAAGAAAGAAGTTGGTATGAAATGTGGTAGATCACTGAACGGACTCATTGCCCACATTCTTTATTACCTAAGCTGTAACTTCTAGAAATTTACTGTTTTGTACTTCATCATTGAAAGACGTCTTTTCCATGACCAGACAAGACATAACTATTAGAAAAGCAAGTCTTAGAACTAACTATACCAAGTCTGTAGAAGTGCTGTAACAAATGTACCTGTGTGTTTTTCACATTGTCACTTCAGCTATACTCCAGTTCACTTCAGTATTTAATTCAAGAGGAGTGATGAAGCTGCATGTGGACATTTGTTCACTTTTCAAAGCCACATATATGAACCTCTAACAATATGCATTTTTGCTGCCATCAGGTCAGCAATGCTTAGATGCACAAACAGCTAAGAACCAAAATAATACCACCTGGCTTCTGACAACCACATGCAACTACTCACTGCTCTAGAGCCCCGCCTGCAGATCTGTTGACAGTTCCATTGAGTATAGGGGAGATCACATCAGTTATGATGACTTCTGGGAAGACCTCATTTGTGAATCCCTAAGTGATAAAAGGCTTGTGAACATCATAGCAGATAGATGTGATACATTTGAGGAAAAGCAACCGCCTTTTCGTCTGTACAGTGATAATCTCTGAGTTGACTGCTATTATCCCAGAATGGCACCTTTGGGTGAGAGAGCTCTGTAAACATCAGTTCTACACCCAGCAGCAAACAAAAAGCAAACAGAGCATTCAAAATTAGAGGGAAGGAATGATGGACAAAAAATAAAGCTTTCATCACGTCTGATGAGGAATAGTCATTGTCTTTTTGAGTACAACATGAGAGGGCATCAAATGAAACTAGCTCGCTCTCAGGTTCAACAAGTCAAAAGGAGGTGCATCCTTACAAAACATGCAGGCAAGCTATGGAACTCCTTACCACAAGACACAGCATAGGCTGTAGGTTTACATGGACACAAGAAAGTAATATGTTCCTGGAAGAAATAAAACACCAAAAGCTATAGAAAACAAACACCACGCTTGCTTCAGGAAGTCTCTGAACCACAGGTTGCTGGAAGAATGTCCTGGGCTAGGATACCATGTGTTTTTCGCTGTTCTTTCTTTAAAAGCCTGTGATGTGAGATTACCAAACGCCACCAGCCAACTTCAAGCACTAATCCAAGTGGATTGTATTAACTTGATCTCCTTTGTTCAAATGTTTGTGGATTCCAATGGATTTGTGCTCCATTCTTTCCTATTATGAAAAAACATGTCAAATCTTCCTCAATGCCAGATTTATCACATGCTCGTTAATTCTATTCTTTACTAGGCAAATAAAGACATCAGGCTTGCTGGTTTGGATATGCCCCTAAATCCTTTTAAAAATTAGGGATACATTAGACACCTCTCAGTTCCCTGAACTCAGTTCTCTGGCTCAAACCACTCAGGCAGTTTAATCCTTGAGCTATATTAGAAAACAGACGTCTTGCGTGAACATCACTTTACTTATTCATACTACACTCTTTGTACCAGTACCTCATACGTAAGATAGATCTTTTAATTAATCCTCTATAAAGAGGGTTTTGGCATGGAAATTCCCCTCTATCTCTTTTGGATCTGAGCACACCTCTTGAACTTCTACTGGCTTTCCAAAATCTTGGTTCTACAAACTCCCTAGCAGTCTTGGTCATACTGATGTATTCAAAGAGGGGATGTTTATTACCTTTCTTGTTTCTTTTAAATCGTTCAAACTCTTGGTGAGGTTCAGATGTAACACTGCTCTTTTGGACCCTTGACAGTTAAGGTCCCCAACTTCTTCTACCCAGACCCGTGCCTAGATTTATCCTCTTCTGGGAAACTAAATTGACACAGGAATCTAAATTTTTTAAAAACAGTTTGTATTTGCACAAGTCTATTAAAAGGGACAGAAGGAAAAATAATTCCAGGTGCAGATTATCCCTGATAATTCCTTATCCTTAAAGAAGAATGAGTGTATTTTAGATTGTAAACTTCCTACTGTTTACATGAGAGGCCACCTACTTTTTGTAACATGCATACCTTTCACAAGATACAGTGGAACAAATCTGAGCCTCTGAGATCAGCATACCTACACAACCGTGAACCAGACTAACAGATAGACCCAAGGACTTTAATTTAATACATGCTGTTCTCTTCTCCTTGAATCCCTGATCTGAGGATTCAAAAAAAAAATATTTTCCCCACTCACTTTATTTGCTGCTGGTTTCACTGTCCAAAAGTTAGAATTTCACCTCACTGTTGACCATGAACTTCATTAGAGAAAATAAAACACAATTTTATGGAAAGAGAGGCCCTTTTCCTATGATAAATATTAAGATGCACATTTGAAAGAATAGTGTTTTGCCCCTTACAGACAATAACCTTGCTTTTACAGGCTGCAATCAAAATACCTACAGCCAACATCTCAGCCTTCAAACTCAATTTAATCTTAATTTAGCTGGCAAAAAGAGTTTGCTATGAGATATTACCAACAGAATGCACCAAAATACTTGCAGCCAGGGAATGAGGACCCTGCCTGGGCTTCATGGCCTGTGCTTTGCCATGAAAAGGATGCAGTCAGCAGGGCAAACCTCTTCCTCTATCAACCGCGTGCAGCTGGTGAAGAGAAAGTGGTAAAGAGGCAAAAGGGATGAAGGAGCACAGAAGGAGGCCTTCCCTGGGTGCTCATTTCTAAGAAATAAAAAAGACCCCTCATTCATCAGTGCACCACATATTCTGATGCACAGAGGGACAGAGGCAGAGTCTGAAGGCACCCTGAATATAAATTGTATATAGATATTCCAATGCAAAAAACAAGCTGAGATGAGGAAGAACTGACACTGCCAAGACAGTGCCAAACAAAAACCTCCAAGGAATGACAGGAAGCAGACGAAAGATTCACTGTCCATCACCTTGAAGAGCCAAGATGTAAGCAGCCGCCTGGGAGGAGAGGAGGGGTAATCAGGGAAGAGCCCAGCTGCACTGAGACAGGCCCTTCTCCCCTCACCACTGCTAATTAGCTCATCGCCAGGAGCTCTCGGAAAAGACACCTTGTGATATTCCCAACAAGCTGATTTTCTCACAGGCTCAGAAAGCCTCAGTAGACAATCCCTATGGCCCCTTTCTGTCTTTATAATCTCCAAAGGGTAACAGCAAGCTATAAAGTGAACATCGTGACCCCAATGTTCAATAAGAAATCCACTCCTTATTTCAGTTACTGTCCCAGTTACTGATAGCAGGCTACTACTGCCATCTTCTAAAGATTTAGCTTAAAATGTTTTCAGTTATTTTATTGAGACATATTTATTGACTTTGCCACCACTTTCAAGTGTGAGCACTTTAACAGCAACTACAAATATGCTCACAGGCCCTCGAGTGGGTACCAGATGATGATGACGGTGAGTGCTTATGTATTTATTATCATTTGTATTATTATAAATGTACATCTTCGTAGCCAGTTTTAGACGCTTTCCTTGCTGCATTAAATATTGACAGCAACTTATGAAGCAGAGGTGAAAAGAGTAAGACATATAGTAATGTCTGTATGCTTACATACCATTTTGTCTTAGTTGTCACCACTCGTTCTTTATTCCCTCCATCACAGTGACTTCTTAGCTAATTTCTTGGACTTGTCACAGATGCTGTGTCATCTGGCCAAGAGGAGAAAGTAGGTCATAGCCAAGATTTTAAGGAGAGCAATTCAAGACTTTTAGGATTACTTCCCTGTATAAAAGACAATAAGGGACAAAACCCAAACGAACCTAAAGTATTAAAGTAGCAATGAATGAAAACATATGCCGTTTCATTTGTCTTAATTTTTTTTCACTTGAAAGTTTTTTTCTGATTTGGTATTACAGCACGTCCAAGTTATACAAGGGAAAGGATTCACACCTGCTGATAGGCAGGCTTGGTGACAACGTTACTGAACAAATAATTTCTTCCTAATTTCTCATTTCTGCTTAACTTTTTATAAACTCTGCAATGCACTGTCAACCTGCAGACACATCAGACATAAAATTTATGTGTATACCATGACATGTCAGAGCAAATTCAGACTCCAGCTCTTTCACACTTTGTCTTTAATTCAGTAAGCGTCATCTCTAGTGGCACTGAAACACTTTCTGAAAATTAGGATAACCCATTAAAAACTGTGCCCAATCATCATAACACTCTTCTAGGGATTGCAGTGTTCTCAAGCTATACTTGGTCTAATAAATTTGGTAGATGCCAGAATAAAACTACACTTCAGCATGTTTTACCACATTATTACTGTGGGACCTAGAATCTGAATCTAGTGTTCTTGCAATCATGACAGATTTACTATAGTTTTCACGTAATAAACTAGATGGGTATGATAACATCTGTATAGCTGCTAGAGTTATACTGCATTAACTGTACTTTAACCATAGCTTTATGATTTAAAAAATATGGATTTGGGCCAGTGTTTTATTGGGTTGCCTTGCTCAAACGTGCTCTCCATGGCAAAACAGTCATTTTTTTCTGTTCCAGCTCCTGGAACTGTAACGCGAACAGGAAATACTACATTCATTTACAACCACACAGGGCAATCCGCCAGAAGTTTGTCTGTTCTCTTTCTCTGGAGTCCAGTCCACTGAAAGGTGAATCTGCTTATCTTACATATGGTCCAGACAGCCACAGTTGCTGGCAAAATTCAGTGATGCTTAATGAGCGAGCTGTGCTTCCAAGAAACAGACAAAGACTGAGACCCTGGAACTGGCCAGTTTTCAGGTCTCTCACAGTGTTGCATCATTCTAAAGAAACCCTGCAGCAGAACTGGGATTAGAGACTGTGCATGAGGGCTCCCATCTGCCAAAGCTACAATGAAAATATACAGACTCGGAGAAAACATTTTAGCCTATTAAAACCAGATGTTCCCATTCACCCTCCAGGCCTATGCATTGTTCCACCTGTATCTCAAGGTGAAGGACATAATTCTCTCCTCTGCTCTCCTTTATACAGATATCTGCTTTCCAGCCTGAAGAGCCTATTCAGGCTTCCCTCCAACACTCTGTATTAAGTTCAGTTACATGAATACCAGATTGGTGGTCCAGTCATGTAAGATTTCACAGACAAGCAAGAAGTGAGCTACCTTTTGATGAGCAAGAGAAAAATGGAAACCTACGACTGTAACTTAAATGGGCTTTTGTCTTTAGCATCCCATGGCACGAATGGTACAGCACGCTCAGGGTGGTGTTTCTGGGGCCGAGGGGAATCCCCCTAAGAAGTCCTTTGTGACTGGGTTATTTACGGGCTTAAAATGAAGTTGAAATCTTTTTCCTGCCCTTTAGCAAGAGATAGTCTGATGGACAAGGAAACCACCATACCCAACCAGAGGAAAGTTCATGTCTCTAATATTAGGACAAAACTGAAACTTGGGAGGAAAAAAAAGGGTCTGGTAATTAAACTTTCTCCTAGGCTTTTGAAAACGAAAGGTCAGTTTCCTGCTCCAGCCCAGATTTCCTGCATGATCATCACACATCATTCGGTCCAGATCAACAAGCACCAAGCTCTGCGTCCATTTCCAAGAACTTCAGCGCCTGTATCTATGCATGAATTTTGTTACCAACAGAAAAATAGGACTGAAAGCAAGGACTAGCATCTGAGGCCTCTTTCTTCCCACCTAAGACCAGCACCACCAGGCTGGAGTCAGATCCTTTGTTGTTCTCCATCCAGCTCCTTGTAGCTACTGCTGCCCACCACAACACCAGGGGCACCAAGACGTGGCACCTTAGCTGTGATTGCAGGCTGCAAACAAAACCAGATCCTGAGATGTAATGTAACGTTGCAATCCAGCTAAAGAAAATACTTTAGTGGTGTCACCTTCATTAAGAGAACAGCATCTCTTGACACTTAGCAGAGAGGTACGCTGTGCTTGCTTGTTCTTTCTCTGTTTGGTGGGATTTAAAACCAGAAGTGAATTCTGCAGCAGTTCTGGCCCTAGAGTTTACATGCACGAAAAGCAAATTACACCATTTATTTCACCGAGCTGGTGGGAAAGCTGCTTTACAGGTAATCTGAACCAACCCTGGGAATATTAGGAAATCATGGCCATCTAAGATATTGACGCATTGAGAATGTGTTTTATGTTTTAATATATACCTCTTCTGAAAAATAAATGCATGAATAACAAAAGCAAATGCAAATAGCTTCTGAATATTTGCCTTCAGATCAGAAATCTTGACTTGAAATATAACCACATCAGGAGATAGTTACATGTAATTTTTTTGAATTTTTCAATAGGCAATTTTATTCAAAATGTATTCCCAGTTCATATAATGGTTTTTCAAGATATTTGTGCTAGTTTCTGACTATCTGTACAAGATTTTCTTCATTCGTACTTCCAACAGATATTTGAGGAAAAAGTTAATTAGATATAACAAAGATAAAATTAATTGTCTAATTTGAAATATCTTTAAGTAAGTGGTTTTTTGCTGGATTCTGAACATAACGTTTTACTTAACACACTTCTAACTGACATCACTGGTGCCAGATAACATTAAGGAAGTGTGAATGATAGATGGATGTGGACTTTTTTCTCATGTCTGCCACTCCGAGCTTTCCCTCCCAAAACCTTCCTTAGAGATTTGAAACAACTAACCTAGCCACTGCTGCCTTAGTATTGTCTGAAAATCCTTCATCATTCAAGGACGTTAATTTACTAGCCAGTTTCTGAGGTGTCCTCTTGATCTTTGTCAGGATTCTCTTGGAGCTGGATAGATGATTTGAGCTGCAATTAATTGCGTCATTGATCTAGGCAAGTCCAGAGCTCACAGTTTAAACTGGCCAGAATGAATCCTGGAGATGTACTCTCCTGTATGTATTTCATGGTTTTTTCTCCACTAGGATTATTTTTGTGTGTAGCTGGATAGTCTGAACAGACACATGAAGGGATATTTTATGTGCACATGGAAAGACTGCCCAGCTTCTCCAGGCAAGCTGCTCCTGAGGTTCCTACAAGGGGAAAACGGTGGTTGATTTGTTTTGAATTGGTGGACATCAGGAACTGAATTCCAAAAACTTGTTCAGAAGCAGCAAGAGGCACCTACCAGGTAGAACGAGGAGTTGGGATGTAGCAGTGGCTACATCAGTAGACTAACACCACCTTACTGATGGGTTCTACCACTCTCACTGTGGCCCTGAGTCTTCTGGTCTCCCAGTGCTCTAGTAAATCTAGCGATGGAGTTTGGCTAGCAGGGCTTACCTAGCCTAAAGGAGATCTTTGAGATCATTTCATGGACTATGAATTGCCAGTTAAGCACTGGCTGTTATTTTGCACTATTTAGGGGTTGTAGCAATGACATTCTGAAACAAGATCTTCCCCCGCTCCCCTTTTAGAGAACAGAAGGTTGATACACAAAAATTTGCACTTCAGCAAACCGAAATTTTATCATTTGCCTTGTTTGATATGTTAATACTGCTGAGACAAATTCACCCTTGAGAGAAGACTCTGGCGAATACTTTCCAGTCAGTTTAGATATCACCGTGTGGACTTTGTCTAAACAATCAAAGCAGAACATAAAAATGTACCAAAAGAAAACATCAAAAAGGAGAGGAATCTATTTCAGAGTTTGAGAACACAACTCAGTCTTGAAAAAAAATGCAGGGTGAAATACTGGCCTCTGTGAAATTGGTGACAAATCTCCCCCTGATACACTCCTCCCGCTTGTGTTCTAATGTTTCAAAGGAAAATTGATTTTCCTAGCTTCTCTATTGACATAATGCTGATAGAGTAATAAGGAACTATTCACATCTGTCATACATACTCACACTGTGCCCACCACGTTCAACATCACAATTGCCTCTCACAAATAGCGGGAGGGAGAAAGTGGCAATTGTTAATAAATTTCCTGGACAGATTTATTTTACCTGTTGACATTTTGAGAAGCAACTCAATCCTGATACTTTAAAATCCAACTGTGCCTGTGGGACACGACCAATTTGCATTAAATCATGAAGTCCCATTCTGACTAGAAGAGGATAATCGCAATTTGTGTTTATGAAAATTGGTAAAGTCATTGGGGTTATTAGTAACAAATGTTTAACAATTCAAGCTTTTCAAAGACCCTTCTGTATTCTCTCTAGGAGGGTTTCAGTTTGTGCTGCCGCTGTGCCTTAAGGGAAAACTGTGTGTGTCTTGTACAATGCTATACTATTCCTGACCTGTGTCCCACTTGCAAACCCAAGTGCTTTCTCATACTCTGTGCTCTGCACTCAAGCTTTTGCCTTTCAGTGTGGAGCTTCTCGCATTTGTAAGTTTAAATCAGCTCAGTACAAAGGCAAAGTGTTTCTGTTAAAGAAGTGATCAGGCTCCCTAATGAACCATGGTTTCCATAATAAATCCAACATTGCCACACAGTAATGCTGACCATACAACACTTATTTTGTATACCACATACAGGGAAAAACATGCTGTCTCGAGTCATGCTGTGAAATGGCAATTATTGCCAGTTATTAATTTCTTGATATAAGTCATGGTATATATCTAAGAATTGTGCCGTCTCAGTATTTTATGGAATATTTAAAAAACTTTACAAAAGCTAATCGTCAACACAAGTAAATCAAAAGGGGGATATGAAAAAGCTGCCTTCCTCCAAACTCTGAAGGATTATTACATCAAGCAGCACCATGATGATTTGAACTGCAGAACTGCCACCCAAGTTGGCATTTGGTCCAAGGGATGAAAATCAAACAGCAGTGGGGGGATTATGCTTGTGTCTAAGGCTGGGAGGTCCATCACAGCAATTTCAACAAGAAAGCAGCGGAGGTCTGAATGGGCATGTTCCCTCCCAGGTAACTCTGAAACAGGAACAGGGAGGACCTTTTTGACAGGCTTCACATCCTAGATTATCTTTCTTCTGCAATGCAACTAACACGAAGCTTGCTTTTGGTTTTCCCTTTTGTTTGACCCATCTAAACAATCCCCAATTAACCAATTTCTCATCAATAAAGCTATAAATTGTAGTTTATATTTCACTGATGTGATGGGTCTTTCTGCTGTCTGTAGCCTACTGTGGTAACAAAAGAGTGGCAGGAGATGCAGACAGCTGTTCTCTTTGAGTGGAAGTGCACACGGAGGTCTGAGAGATCAGTAAACATTTTCTTTCAAGTTATTTTCAATGTTTTTACAACCGGCGTTGGGAAAGGAGGGAAAAAAATCTTTCTTTATAAATTTGAGGGACAAAATGTATTGACGGTGTCTTTTCATGTGCTACTACTACCCCGGCCTGATGTGGGGGAGGGCGAAACATTCTGGCACCTTGTTCTAATAAATCTTCTTCAGTTTTCTCATGGACACAGCACATTGTAATTTAGAAACTTGGCAGGGAGGAAGTCCAAGTGCAACATCTTCAAAAGACTGCGGCTTTAGTGAAAATATAAGTGAATGAACTTGGCTTGAGTACAAATAAGAGATGCATTCCTGGACTGAAGAGCTATAGCATTAGCTTAACCTTAACACCAGTTCTGCTTGTCCAGAAGTCAGAAGAGTTTCGTTTTGTTTTAATGTAAAAGATCAAAAACACAAATAAATTGCATTCCCTGCCAGTGGGTGGAAGTAATATCTAAAGCAGCTTTGCTCCCAGTGTAAAAGAATTACTGCACTGTTACACATTTCTAGGTTTAGTGAGTTAAAAATTCAGGTCCTGTGGTGGGTCTGCCAGACCATGCAAGGTCTACTTTATAAGGCTTTTATCTATACATCTGCAACACTACTCTCTAGCTTTATTGCCTGTTTTTTCCTATGTGTTTTTTTGTCTCATTACTGCTGCTGTTGTTTCTCACAGGGTCAACTTTGCCAGTGGACAGACACTCAGGGCCAAAACCATAATAAAGAGTTTTGGTTATAAAGGGTGCTGCCTTTATGAAGAAGACATGAGAAAAACACACTCCATAAACCGCTTTTACCACAGTGTTTGTCTTCCCTCTTCCATCCTCTTATACCAGAGGAGGACAGAGAATGGTGTGCCTGAGGGGTGTCCAGCTTTAAAACCAGGACGGTAGGGTCATTTTTTTTTTTTTTTTCCTCTTTCAGTGGTACTTCCCATGTCCAAAATTTGAACTGTGCGTGAAATGGATGTTGCTGCAAAGGAGCAGTATCTGAACTGTCAAGTTTGTCGAGTGGTTCTGTGCCACCCGGTTTATTACCCTACAAAACAGGGAATGCTTTCTTTCCAAATCCACAACATAAATGTTCCTGGTAAAAACTAGCATCTGTGTACGTAGGCACTGTGAATTAACTCATGGCCCTCCCCACCCCTCCCCTGCCATTGGCTCAGCCTTTGCTCTTCCAGTCCTTTTGCACTGTCTGACGATTTTAATGGATTTTGCTGTGGCTTCTAAGGACTTGTTCGAGACAATCACACTTATGTCAGTTTTGACCACGATCTGAAACAACTCCATAATTCAATAGCCACACGTTCAATTTCTCAATAATATGCCAAAATTAATAATTAAAAAAATGAGCCTTCGGAAGGGTCCAAATGTCTGTTCCCTCCAGAACATGTCAAATCTGTGAATGCAAAACCTTGTGCAAAGCTGCAAACATTCAGTATCTGAATTCACAACGAAACTGAGTGATATGTGCCAAGTTACAGTTGCAGGTTTTAATCTTTTCATCCTACCTCACACTTGGTAGGTATCAATTGAAGACACAATGAAAATACTTACACAAAATAGCTATAATGATTATTTGAATGTTTTTTCATACTGACAGGCAAGCAGTAATTTACCAACTGCTGGACCCGTATATCACTCCCAGTTCTCATTCTTAAAGGCATAAAAACTGCCTCCAAATTCTTTAGGGCATCTCTTCCATAAAGGCTTAAATGGGGAATAGCTCTTCAGCCAGGCTATGCCATCCCCCAGACAAAAACTCCCAGAGGCTTTGTGCTTGATGTGGTCAAGAGAATCACGGCTGTTTTACTGTAAAAAGAGAAAATATGAACTTACCCACCTGGTACCTGGGAGAGAAAGGCAGTATTTTGATGGGGTTTGTTTAATGTTATTCTTTGTTCCCTCCCTGCATGAGGACCTGACAACACCCTGGGCACTAGGATAAAATTCACCTTTAGTTTAGTGGAGTTAAGGTTTCATATTTGGATGTTAGCTATTGTTCCTGGCACCATCCCTTCTTTTTTTTTTTTTTTTTTTTTTTTCCAGTGTACTCTGAGGCTGGTGTATCTGATGGCACCAAACATTAAAAGACTGTTTTCCACCTAATGGAACAAAAACCCCTTCTGGTAGTTGAGTCACCTCAGGGAGCCAAATGCTAGTCTCAGCAGCACAGATTACAACCTTGATGAATTCTTGTTGATCTGGGATTGTGCCTATGTCAATGGGGATAAACTATTGACCAGCTGGCTCTTCCATAGGAAACCTTCTCTGCTTAAGCCCCGCGTACCTAATAGAAGTGGTGTTAGACAGTTCCAGTTTGGAAGTGCTCTGCAGTATTCTGTGATGTTTGTTCTATTTTTTTTGACGAATTTATTTTATTGAAATATTCATTGTATCTGTTGTTGGCCACTGGCACACAAGTTACTGCTCCAGTTGCAACCATTGAGCTGCTGTGTAAACCTAGACTTTTTGAGCTGAGTGGAGTCTTGTCTAACAGCATAATATCAGACACATATCACAGTGTTTTTGTGACACCAAATATTCTCACGATATACGTCAGTGGATCATTTACATAAGAGACTTTTCACTTCAGGCTTGATTGTGACAGAAAGTTGCAGACAGTTGATTATATGTGTTTTGCTTTCCACTGTTTTTTTTTTTCCTTTTTCATTTTAGAGCCTTATCTCAGGAAGACCCAAACAGAAATAAAACTCAAGGCACTGCAGGATCAGACTCAGTAACCATTAGCTTGATGAGTTAGATTGCTTGGAGGAGGTTGTTATTACTAGGGCTCAAATTGACATCTGCCAGGGCTCTCCTCCTCCCCCTCCTTGGATCAGCTTCAAACAGCAGTTCTTCCTGTGTCTAAGAAATCAAGCATTTTAAGATTAAAAAGCTTAAAAATTGCCTCCAGCACAGGCTTACCCTGCTAAATCTGCACAGGTTTAAATGGACAGACTAACTATTGAACTTTATACAGGACTTCCCATCCTACAGAGAACTGCTGAGCATCTTTGGCCATTGTTTAGCACCTTGCAGGATTGGATCAAAAAGGATTACAGTGATTAGGGAAAGACATGTTTGATCAGCTTATAGTAAAGTAACTCTTAGGTGGAGGTAGTCTGAGTAAATAAAATGAAATACCATTCCCACCACACACTGAAAATCAGACATTCTTTGCTTGCTTTTTCCCAATATCACCTTATTGTTATGGTCTTTGAGGGTTTTTGCAGTTGCCCTCAGCTTGCTACAGTCATAAAACCAGCAACTGGGTATATGTTGCCCAGGGTGGGGATTTCCAGTTTGGATGACAGAGAAAGGTGCTGCTTTTGATCCTCTTCAGCCCTTCACGAAACCTCATTTCCCTTTTCAGGAACAGTGAGAGAACCTCTTCTGCTTTCTCTCTGCAGAGTAACAGTTATCCCTGCCTCATTTTTGTGATCCAACAGAGGTGCAAGAGGGCTTGAGTAAGGTCCTTCTCATCTTCCCTATAGCTATAAGGGTATGTCAAACAGGAGCGTCCATTTGAGGGGAAGGAGGAAAGAACTGTACAAGATGAGGTTCTTGATGCTGATTTTGTTATCACAAATGTCATCAGGGACTAATCACAGGAAAAACAGATCTCTCTAAGTTCTGGGATATGAGGGAGGTAATGTTTGCATGTTTGGTTATTCACACATCACATATTCTGAATGAGGGAGATGCTTATCACACTACAACATATAAACTTCATTCTCCATTTTTTTCCTTTGGTTTTCTGTTGGAGTGAATACATTTACTAAGTTATATTTGTTTTCAGTATACACATGAAAGACGTGATCCTAACTTTCTATTGCAAAATATATCTGAATATGTAGCAGACTTTCAAGTATATCGCTGTCTGCACTTGTAAAGATCATTATTCACAAATCGGACAATTGCTCAACAACTCTTTGTTGTGCAGCCTGATATGGACAATAAGCTTGCCTTGATCTTTCAGATTCAGAGTGTATCTAGTTGCCTGATTCCTTTGTTTAAAAAATATTCTGTACCAGAATTGTTTTCCTGTGCTAGCAGTAAAAAACGAAGAATTGTGCAAATGTGAAAGTAAGAGTGTGTGGTAAAACTCACAAGACAACATAAGTTCTAAATTAAAAAGGAAATTAAAAAGTTAGTGTTCTCACACTATAATTCACTTTGTCTTGTTTCAGCTGCATACATATTTTGTCTGAGTTTATTAGATTAGAAATAGATAATCTATCTCTTAATGCTTTTTAAATTATGATTAGTGGCCAACTGAAGTCTATGGAAATAATAATGAAGGTCTATAATGTAGGTGTAGTGAGTAAAGATATAGTGCATATTGAAATGTATATTTAACTTACATTTTGACCAATAAATAGAAGTTTTATCAAAGAATATTAAACAATAGTTTTTAAATGTGGGAAAGTTAACATTGCTTTTGAAATCTTCATGTTGTGCTTAAATATTTCTTACATTCAATTTCCTAGTAATTGTTAAGTACAAAGCCCTCAAAATCTGTTTCTTATTAGACTTGCAAAGTTTATATATTCTCCTCAACCAGATTCAAGTTTCAACTGTGTTGTACTGTAATTTGCAGGGCGGGGGGAGGGTAAGTGTGCTTTGAGTTTCACTTTTTGGGTTTGTGACATTTTATCATTTTAATGGGTAGATGAAAGAGAGAGAAAAAGAGAGAAAAGAAAGAGGAGAAACAGAAGAGATAAAAAGAGAGACAGAGGGAGAAAGAAGAAAGGGAAGGGAAGGGAAGGGAAGGGAAGGGAAGGGAAGGGAAGGGAAGGGAAGGGAAGGGAAGGGAAGGGAAGGGAAGGGAAGGGGAAGGGGAAGGGGAAGGGGAAGGGGAAGGGGAAGGGGAAGGGGAAGGGGAAGGGGAAGAAAAAAGAAAAAGGAAAATGAAAAAGAAAAAAGGAAAAGGAAAAGAAAAAGAAAGAAAAAGAAAAAGAAAAAGAAAAAGAAAAAGAAAAAGAAAAAGAAAAAGAAAAAGAAAAAGAAAAAAAAAGAAAAAGAGAAAAAGAAAAAGAAAAAGAGAAAAAGAAAAAGAAAAAGAAAAAAAGGAAAAGGAAAAGGAAAAGGAAAAGGAAAAGGAAAAGGAAGGAAGGAAGGAAGGAAGGAAGGAAGGAAGGAAGGAAGGAAGGAAGGAAGGAAGGAAGGAAGGAAGGAAGGGAGGGAGGGAGGGAGGGAGGGAGAGAGGAAGGAAGGAAGGAAGGAAGGAAGGAAGGAAGGAAGGAGGGAAGGAAGGAAGGAAGGAAGGAAGGAAGGAAGGAAGGAAGGAAGGAAGGAAGGAAGGAAGGAAGGAAGGAAGGAAGGAAGGGACAGAAAAGGAAAAATGACCAAGAAAGCATGCATTTTCATGATTATGGTATGGAAATATCAGGAAGGAATGGTGACCCCCAAATACGTGCACATCCTATACTATACAAATAGCAGAGCTAGGAAGAAGACAACTCTGTTTATGCCCCGGAACCCTGCTTTCTTTGCAGACCAAAGTATCTTCCCAGAGGGGAAAAAAACATAATTCAGAAATAAACTCGCTTGAGTAAGGAGGTGCAAAAGATATGTTCTGTAAAGATGTTGCAGTTGAGCTGGTTTTCTGGGTGAATGGTTGAAGTAAATTTTAGAAACAGGATGCTACCTGAAGAGCTATGATTAAAGAGAAATCTGTGTCAATAAGCCATAACAGAAGGAAGTGAAACACCCTAAGGAATGAAAAAATTTGAATTAAAAAATCTATCTGAGTTGTTACGTCAGTCTCACTTTCTAGCCTTACAGTAGTTTTAGATAACATGTACCTTCATTCACCTCCTCTTAAGCGAGATCTACTTTTATACTTTTTGAAAAATCAAATGATCAGGAAGATAAAAAAATCTCTCAGAAATTCTGCATTGTTCCTAAGAGGGAGAAAAAAAAGACCTCCTTCACCCACATTACATTGACATGTATTAATTTAATAAACCCAGACGCAGTTCCAAAATGGCAAGGAGAACTTACTTGAAAGAGATCCATGTTTGGTAAAAGTGGAATTAGTAGAAATTCTGTAATTTTGCAAGAAATAGTCTCCCAAACTTCCTAAACTGTGAGATTTCCTTCAGCTAATTTGTTTGTCAAATTGAGCTTAGTTCTGCTTCAAATATCATTGTTAAGTTACTAGATCTTGGGTGTCTCGGTGTCAGTAGGGTAGCTGCAGCTCAGGTGTTGGCTTGCAGACAAGTATAAAATACTACATCCAGGCCTGGCATGTAACGTATAGCACACATATGAAAGATAAAATTCGGTCAAATTAGTCCTTCTTTAATGCATGAATTAGGAAGGGAATGATGTCACTTTGTGAGAAATGCAAGAGCACCAATGACCTGAATGAAGGGTAGAGTGCACCCTCAGCGAGTTTGCCAATGACACAAAGCCGGGGGGGTGACTGACAGCAGAAGGCTGTGCTGCCATACAGAGAGACCTGGACAGGCTGGAGAGTAGGGAGGAGAGAAACCTTATGAAATTCAATAAGGGCAAGTGCAGGGTGCTGCACCTGGGGAGGAATAACCCCATGCACCAGGACAGGTTGGGCCTGACCTGCTGGAGAGCAGCTCAGTGGAAAGAGACCTGGGAGTCCTGGGGGGCAACAGGATGACCATGAGCCAGCAATGTGCCCTCGTGGCCAAGAAGGCCAATGGCATCCTGGGGTGCATCAAGAAGAGTGTGGCCAGCAGGTGGAGGGAGGTCATCCTCCCCCTCTGCTCTGCCTTGGTGAGGCCGCACCTGGAGTACTGTGTCCAGTTCTGGGCTCCCCAGTTCAAGAAGGACAGGGAACTGCTGGAGATGGGACAGCGAAGGGCTACCAAGATGCTGAGGGGACTGGAACACCTCTCTTATGAAGAAAGGCTGAGGGATTTGGGTCTCTTCAGTCTGGAAAAAAGATGGCTGAGGGGGGATCTTATCAACACTTATAAATACTTGAAGGGTGGGTGTCAGGAGGATGGGGCCAGGATCTTTTCAGTGGTGCCCAGTGACAGGACAAGAGGTAACGGGCACAAACTTGAACATAGGAAGTTCCACCTAAACATGAGGAGGAACTTCGTTCCTTCTGAGGGTGGCAGAGCCCTGGCACAGGCTGCCCAGAGAGGTGGTGGAGTCTCTGTCTCTGGAGACATTCCAAACCCGCCTGGAGGCGTTCCTGTGCCACCTGCTCTGGGTGACCCTGCTCTGGCAGGGGCTTGGACTAGATGATCTCCAGAGGTCCTCCCAAACTCTATCATTCTGTGATTCTGTGATTTGGGACATCTCTGTGTACCTTCTTTAGGAAGTCCGAGCCAACAAGTGTCTTCCAAATGGTAATACAAAAAATAAGATGAACAATTAAACGTCTTTAACCCCAATCTGAAGTTAACTGACTAAATGGCCTGTTACATTGTCAAACATAATCACAGAGCCAAATCTCACTTTACAGCCTCAAGCTTTCTTCATCATACAGTATATTTGACTTAGGCCACAGCTATAAGTGCTTCACTCCATTTCCATGAATATTTAAATCTGCAAGAGCATATAACTGGAAAAAAGTAAACAAATACTATGGGAAATCCGCTGAAATGGATTGTCTGTCATTTTACTTTTTGTTCTATTTATTCTGTCTGTATTTCAGACCTCATTTTTCTATGACTTGCCTAAACAAGTTTTGGGTTGTAGCTATGACTTCCTCAATACAAGAGAAAAATTTCAACTCATTATTCTTAGGGAAAGAAATAGCATGTTGCTTCTGCAGAGTATTGGAGCCATCTGTAAGGGTAGGAAGTGTCATTGCACATTAAAGAGCTCAAGGATCAGGCTCAGAACCTTTACAGAGGCACTTGATTGCTTTAGAGAGTTATTACATTGTGATGTAGCTGAATGTGATATGTAATATTTCAGTTGCATAGAACTATGGAAATATGATAATTCAAAAAATCTTACTCAAAACGTTAATGGAATGAACCGTGGTAGGACCATGATCGTGTCTGTCACACTCTTGAAACTGTTTCTTTTCTTTTTAAGTGAAGAGATAGTACTCGTATGCCTTTGTCTCCTTCCCTGACTCAGCGAATACACCGTAGTGAGACAACGTACAAAAAGCAAACAAAGAAAACAACTGGAAACCATCCTTTAGCAAGGGTAAATAAGAGAAGGTGATGCATTTCACAGTCAATTGTTTCCATGACCAAAGAGACACACTGCAAGCTCAGATTTCCCAACACACACGGTCTTGCAGAACACACTTGTGGGAGCTAAGCTGAAGTTAGCAGGAGTTTTCTGGGGAGCTAGCATCAAAGAAAGACCGTGGCTTGCCTAAATGGGGACGCACAGAAACACTGAAGTGTTCCAAATTCAAACTCGCTTTGTTTAGCGTGTGCCTGCGTTTGCCTGGCTGCACCCCAGGACAACTTCACCCAAACTGGAATTTAGGGCCCTGGGGGATTTTAATTGAAGGTCTTCGGTTGCAGGGCTGTTGGGGTGCTGTGACACTGTGTGCCACACACAACAGCTGCAAAACTGTGACAGCACCATCAAACCAGGCAGGGAGTAATCACATTTAGGCAATGGCAAGAGCAGTTCCTGAGGCTTCCTGCCCTGTGATTTTCAAGGTCATGTGCTTGAAGTAGAGGATATGTAATTTTCCTGATGGTTTAAAATGGAAAGTTATTTGATACCTCCCTCTTCTAAAAGGGAGAAAAAAACGGGGAGTGGCGAAGTTGTTGAGCACAGCCTCTTCCAGTCCACAATTGGGAACAGATTCCTAGGCTCCTTTGATGGTACGAAAACTCATGGAAGAAACAGCTGTCATTTTTCCTGGGTTCACCGAAGATCACAAGTGAGATAGCAGCAGCTACAGCAGCAAGCTGTAACCACAACTTCCAGAAGAGATTAATGGCAAGAGAGAGAGGAGGAAATCAACTTCCCCCCCACCAAGAGTGGCTGCCATCTGGTGGCAGGACATGAGGGACAGAAGGTGCTTCCTCCAGGCCCCTGGCTCCGTCCGCAACTAAGGATCCTGGATAAGGCTTGCAAAGATAAGATGCCCTAGCTGCCTTGCTACCTGTCGAATTCTTTGTGTTTTGGATCATGCCAAACCTTGATGGGAATGGCATAGAGCTGTGCAACTTGCTCCGCTTCATGGGTGAGATGAGGATGGCGTACGTGGCATGGCCCTTTGCTGTCTTGTTGCTGTCTGATCCTAAGCACTTGGAGATATCTTACATTGGCAGAGATATGTGTAAAAGAGGTGTGGTGCAAAGACTGCGAAGAAAAGAAGAAAAGCTAAAAAAAATCCTGATATTGGGAAACTTAGAGTTTTCTAAGTTAGACAGTGTTAGAAAGAAGGAGGCAGAGGGAAGTAAAAGAGGTGGTATGAGACGAATAAATGAAGCAAGATGAAAAGATATCTTCTGAATCTTTCTAAAATAAACTCCTGCTCAGAAGGAGAAGCTAAACAATGGCACATAATAATGTTTCTCGCTCACTGAAAGTGTGATGGGAGCAGCTGTCTGTGAAGAAAGACTGTGGTAGGTTGAATTGCTTCAAGGATAAGTGGTGGTTCAGTTTGCTGCCTACTTCAGAGCCTGAAAGCGATGTCTTTCAGCTTCCATCTCCTTCACCCTTTCCACACAACCTGAGGTTGAATTGCTCCATGGTCCCACGGGCTCCAACTACAATACAACATTATGCTGTAGGAAAACACAGTCTGTCATAAGTTATCATGTATTTTTAAAATGTGTATTTTGTGGTCAAAATCCTTGTTTATAACTTAAATATTTGCCCCAGAGCACCTACTGGATGTAAATAGAGTGAGCATTCATAAGAGATCGGCTTTTTCCTCACTGCAAATGACCCCAGACAATGATGTCTGAGGAAATCTTCAGCCTTCAATTGTTCCTCTTCTGAGTAGCTCTAGTGATTCACAAAGGGGAATTCAGCAGTAGTGACTTACTTCTTTATTCTTCTGTCATACTTAGGAATCTCTGATGCCTGCACAAGTTCTCGCGCCTGTCTTACCAGCCTTCAGATCACCACACAGCTCTTCTCAGACCGAAAGGCTTGCAATCCTGGCAAGAAAAATGCAGAAGTTATGATCTGTAACAGCCTTTCTTGTGGTGAGGTAAATCAACCGTCCTACAATGTGATTATAACACTTGCCACCTTCCAAGAATCTGCTAATGAATTGTTCCTCATCAGCTAATGACTTGCCTTGCATGGCGTTTACTTAAATCTAAAATTACTATTTTAAAGGGAGGGGCACAGAGAGACGAGAACCAAGCCATGCACTAAAGACCCCAGAGATCAGAGCCAGACAGAGAACGCAGGAATTCTTGGCTCCCGCCACTGCTTTCAGTCCCTGTCTGTCTTTCTCAGCCATTCCTTCTTGTTTCTATAAAAAATAAAAATGTTCCTTTTATATTTAGAAACTCCAGTACGAGAAAGTGCTTAAAATGGCCCCCTTATTTCCTTGAGAGACAGAACTAAATTTAAAGATGTCATTTTCCTCGCGTCACTGCAATAACCTCTTCAGAAACATGAAGCCCACAATGAGGCTTTTAAAGCCCAAGAAGAGGAGCTCAACATCAACGGCAGCTGTGGGACGTACTCTCAGATCATGGGACAGCTTTTACTGAACCTTCTGTTGAACGATGAAAGATTTTATTTTATGAAGATTGTTTAAGAAAAAGCGATAAGAAAATAAAAGAGAAGACGATGTTATAAGGATGCAGGGAGTGGGGAAAAGATTGTTCTTTTCTTTCTGTTTTTCAGGTGGACCTTTGTGCTCTGAGTTTTTGAAATGCCAGGGGAAGTCTGGGAAAGGAAGGAGAAATCATGCTGCTGCTGTATCCTACATCCACCTCTACGATGCATCTGGTGAGGCTTTGTGTTCTTAATGAGCAATCATTTGGTCAGATTCATCTGGTGACTGATACGTTCCTTCTACCAGTATATTCATCCGTTCTGTCAATTTAAAACTATAAAGGATTCCTCTGAGATTATAGCAGCTTTAGTTTGCTCAATATTGCGATAAGCCATGTGCCCTCCAGCGCTTGCATAACCTTTACTGTGAAGACCACAAAACAGAGCATGGCTCAATACGGCAGTTTTATGAGATTTCTGCAGTGCATCAACATTAGCAGGATAATGTTTTGACTGTGTGCTGTAGACCTCTGGGTTCCTCAAAAGGCAACTTCTTTTACGCAATTTAGACAGCAAGAAATTGTTTTGTCTGTCTATATACATCATACAGGCATAGGCAACGGGGACCAGTCCAGCGGCAAGGTTTCAAGGGACAGAGAGCTACCTTGTCAGGAAGTATTTGCAGGCAATTAAGAAAATTAATGCAAAATCCGCGTTTTCTTAAAATGAGTTCTGAGTTCTTTGTGCTCTTTACACATGGTTTTCCATGCTTCTCTTTCCACATGCTGTTAACTTATTAGAAGAGGAAATGAGGCCTCTTATTGTAATATCTCTGTGTGTATGCAAGATCCTTCATTTTGTTCCCACAGCTCTGGTGAATGTATGCACAAAAGTAGCATAGTAATTCGTGCCAACTTCAATGACAACCTAGCTCTATACAAAGAAACGGTTAAATAATGAAGTCTGGGAGTAAACTCTGGCAGGAGACCAGACCTAATAATTCCACTTGGCAAGATTACCCATGCCAGCAAGGAAGGTTGACTTTCTAGTATAAACAATTAACTGTGGTGATAAAGGATCTACCACATGCTATATTACTGGCCAAGGTGGGGTGGGGAAAGCATAAGTGGTCAATGTCTTTCAATTAACTTATACTCTGCAAACTAATTAGCTTTGTTTTGGATTTGATGGATTTATTTGCTTTATTAATAAATAGAAGAATAAATATGAAAGGGAAAAATAGTCCATTCTGTGTCTAAGCAACCGATTTTTTGCATCTTACCTCTTCTGAGTTTCAAAGCAATATTTACTTTGTAGTAAGTGAACTTTATCTTCAAACAAAGAAAAATCTATGCAACGTATTTAATTACTGTTGTTAAGAAACAATAGCAGGCACTTTTCCGCTAGCATCTTGGAAGGTAATGCATAAACATGGAATAACGGAGATTGCATATTGAATTATCCATTGACATCTTAAAGAAAGCCCCTTCATGATGCTACAGTATTATCTTTCATAATTACGTAATGAAATGAGGAGAAAAAGAAGATTTTAAGAAACTTTAAGAACTTTAAGAAAGAACTTTAAGAAATTTTAAGAAATTTAAGAAAAAGAACATTTCATCCATGTTTTTTGTGTTACGATCTTTTCAATGACTTTTGACAAAGATTTAGTATCTTAGCTTCAGCATAGCTTTCTGATTTATAAAAGCTCCTTATTTTTGCTAGTTTTTTTACTTGTCTGTTTTCTAGTACATATTTAGTACTAATATGTACTAGCCTAAGCACTTCATACTTTAGTAATCCTTAATCTATAGAATTAATTTCAGGTCTTTTATAGCTAATTTGAACAAAGCCTGTCTGTTTTGCCTCCATCAAAGTTTGTCTAAAATACATAGTGAGTTAGAAACACTTCCCTTCAGAGGGGTGAGGTTCTAGGAGAAATTTGGGATAGGAATACTGAAGGCCAAGCCTCCGTATAATTCTGAGTTTATACAAAGCATGATATGACACAATGCCTGTGCTATCAGGGCATCAGACTCAGTAACCAGAAGACTTGCCCCGTGCTTTTTAGTAGTTGTGTTCCACAGCAATGTATGCTCTGTGCTACAACAACACTTAATTTGGGACTTAGGCTGAGAAACTCCCAAGGCACTTCCCAAAGGTCATTTAACTAAACAGGGACAAACCTGGATTCACCTCCTGTTTTACTGGCAAAGTAAATCAACTTTTGCTGTAATTCTAAAAGAAATACATATAGATGTTGCACTGCTTTTAAAGAACATACCAATAGAGATGATTCCAAGTCTGTGCACCCTGGCACCCAGCATGCTTTTCAAAAGCACAGCATATCTGGCCTTCTTGGCCAATGCCATCTGTCTCTATTGCCTCTACAGAGGAATTCAGTTTCATGGGAGTCAAATCCCATCTTCGCTGTTCCCATTCTATTTCATTTTTGGTGAAAATGTAAAGTGTGTGAGTTAGTAAACCACACTTCACACATTAGATCATCAATGGAGCTCTACCAAGAGCCAAAGATACTGAAACAGTATGTGCCTTGAAGCAGTCCAAATGTGTAATCAAATGGAAGTCTGCTGAGGATCGCCAAGCAATTAGCAGGCTTAAAATATTTCCTGTAAATGGTCCTTTCCTTACTTTTCCTATCCCAAGTGATCTGTGATCATCTCATCTCTCTATTTTTCCCAGCAGTGGTCTCAGGCATCCCTAACCATATGATTCCTATTATAAGACTGGCACCCAGCTTATGATCCATCAACGCCTCACCTTCACAAGACAGTGATGGAGAAGTACAGCATGCTAACACCTTTCAGACATTCCAGCAAGAAAACCAGGGGCGTAAAAATAGACAATACACCACCAACAGTGCTAACAAATTCTAATTATAATGGGGCCAGCTGTTGGAAGCTACCAGCCAAAATGCCTTTATATGAAATCAGTTAAGTCAGATGACAATAGCATTTAACCCACCTATGTCTGATGGTTGTTCTCATGGGCTGATAAACTATCTGGTCCCATGGCAGCCAACGCACAGAGGATCAATAAATGGAAATATTACACCTGTTTAGATACAAGCGCAACACATTTTTTTCAAAATCTTTACAACTCCCATCATTTATTTTCATTAGAAAGATAAATTATTCCACCTAACTCTGTTGCACAGAGCGCACAGTGAAAAACATAATGTCTGACTCAAAGATGTGTTGCCTTTAGATGTGCAAGAGAGGATCGAGATATGTGGTTTGCTTTGAAGTAAATCCTGTAAGAACCACCATTATCTCATGGAAAGTTTTAAAAATGCCATTTAAAAGCACTTGTGTCCAGATTACCCTGTGCCAGAGCAAACCAGTGAAACTCCTTGAATCATTCCTGTCATTAGACTATCTCAAAACACATTTGCCAGACTGTTGAAAGAAGGTAGCGTTTCCTCTAGACACCATATGTTGTGAAGTATTATAAATATATTGCAGCGCCTAGAATCAGGATCAGATTAGTTAGCTTGTGAAACAGTAGTGTTTTACTTTCTTGTCTCATTTATTTGAGAGGTACCAAAGCCAGTGTTGAAACTGGTTTTTCATGTATAAACATTCTAAAATAGCACATGGAGTTCATCTTCAAAGGTATGTGTTTCTCCAGCACATATGTATAGACAAGGTGCCAGAATGTGGCCGTGTCTCTTTCTGCCAGTCCGGCTACAATTTCCTGTTCCTAGTCTCTGCTTCTGAACTCAGGGGTGCTTGCAATTAAAGTGATTCCAGAAAAACAAGATGATGAATCTGCCCTCTGCCTCCTGCTTTTCCCACACAAAAAAGAGACAAATAAGAGCACCCTAAACCAGTGAGCAGCTGCCTCCCAGAAGGTTTGTGTAAACCTGTGGCTAACAAGCGCAATACAGCCTATGCCGATGCCTAATTAGTTGCTTTTCCTCTACTATTCATAAAAATAGGGTGTGATAGCTTGAGAGATTGCAGTGGTGAGGAACAACTCTCAGAGAGTGTCTTAGGTGTGCTCTGCTTCTCTTCCTGCATTTTTATGGCAATTTGAGGTCGTCTTTCTTAAGATTTCATCTCCTGCAGCTGCTTGGTCCCCCATGGGTTACTCATCGTGACGTGGTGTTTGCAGGAGTGCCGCCAGTCGCGGCAGTGATGATGAGGTGCCAAGAGAGCCAAGATCCCTGACGTGCAGGTGCGGACCGTGGCATGTGCACATGCAGGGGTCTTGTCCTGGGGCCAGAGGCTCTCCTTTGTATCAAAACATACAGCATCCATAAGCTCCAACTGCCCTGCGCTCAAGCCTTCAATAAGTGTACTCACAAGATTAAATTACCAAAGTGACTTTCTGCAGTGAGAAGACTCTTGGCACTCTGCGTCATTGCTCTGAAAGTGCGGAATGAAAAGCCGAGGTGTTAAGCAACAAGGTGAGGCTGGTGGAGCACAAGCTCAGGCTGGTTTTCCACCAGCTGGTGGACCCTGCAGACCGCCACCGACCCTTCCTGGCCCTGCAGGGAAAGGAGCTGGGGTTGTCAGGCTTGTGCTTCCCATTGCACACACTATGAGGGCTCACAGGGTCAACATCCCAGCAGAGCAGTACGCAGGCAGGGTGGATTAGCTCTCAGGGGCCAAAGACTTGTTTGCAAACAAATGCTATGCTACATACAGGTGGAACAGTTGCCAGACATACTTATTTAAACAGTTTCCAAAAGGCAGCAGGAGGTTATTAATAGAAGTATCACTCAGGACTACCTGTTTCTTAGGTTATGTGCAAACCTAAAATCGCATTCTGGTGATGTGCAAAGCTGTTGCGCTTTGCTGTAATAGGATTTATGCTTTCTTTGTTTTCCTTTTAGCCAGTGATTTGAAAGTATACGTCTCTGAGGACAATGATGAATAAATCTGTGTATCCACTCTGTGCCTTACTAAGCACCAGTAAATGTCAAAATTTTTGCAACAAGAAAAGGAAGAACACATCGCAGGGAAAAGTCTGTGCTGAAAACAGTCCCTTTTTGCTTCTGAAAATATAAATTATTTTGGACATTAATCAGATACTAACCCATGACTGATAACAGAAATATTTTTATAAGAATTTTATTTTCTGGAGATGTTTTAAACAGTAAGGGGTTTTTTTATTTGTTTTGGTTTGTATTTAGAGAGGGAGATTTACCAGATATTTAGCCTGGATGGAGCACATAGTTCAAATGTAAACAGCTTTCTACTGCTAAAGGATTTAGTAAACAAGTAAAGCTAAGTGGGAAAGCAGAGGAAATGCAGGTAATTTTGATGAGATATTAACTTTTATTTGGTTTAGATTTTTAGATTCTCCACTGTGGGGACAGGAAAATCTTAGCAAAGACAATAGATTTGATAATCTGCACACTAGAATATTCAGTAAAAGGCTGCTAATTATTCACTTCATTGTCGAAACTCAATGGATTACTACTTCAAATTTTATGGATACTGCTTTCTTCTGAAAATGTTTTCTTTGGGAGCCTCGTGTGTGTGCATGTGTGCCTGTGTTGCTATTTCCGGGTCCAACATTCCAATGATAAAAATATAGTCAGGAATCTGAGTGGTAATTATTAATAGTTACAGTGTGTTATGCCTTCCAAAAAAAGAAATGGTATGAGTAAAATTTCTGACATTCACAAGAAATTTCTTCCTAAGATCAGAGGAGGCAGTTCTCTGAAATCTAATGAATACATAACCAAGTGGAAGTTTTGCATCTTCAGAGAAGTCCAAAGTTCCTTAAATAACATGGCAAGCGAGGGGATTGTATGCATCTCACCTTCTTTTACCTCGGGCAGACTCTAAAATGAGGTCATTAGGATGGTCTTTAGGATAGGTTTAGTGATTTTGCAGTCAGAAAGGTCAAATCAGAAAGAACAGCCTTCTGTTCTAAGTCACACAAAGTTGGTTAAAAAAGAGGTAGAAGTGTCCACACAACTCTGATGAAAAAGGGATTTAACTTGTTAAAAGTTGTTAAGCACGCGTAAGAGAGGCTAAAAAAACTGCCCAGGAAAGATAACTGGTTTAGGACTAGTTACCAATGCATTTAAAGAAAGATAACAATGTGTAATATTTTAAAATATTTAAATATAACAACATGCAACTTCCTCATATGCTGCATATGACACTTTGCCACGCAAATGAAGGCAGAGAGTAATTTACTGTACAACACTTTCATGGTACTGTGAAGACAACAGGTCAACTTCTCCCATTCTGTTCCAAGTAACTCTCTTAGGCAAGCAAAGCCAGGTTTTCATCATTGTTTCGTAGCTACCCTTTCCATGAGCATGTATCGCAGCCTTAAGGCTGAGTAATTGTCTTGTAGCTGCGCAAATACAGAGATTCATGAACCTGAAGCAGAGCTGCCTTGCATCAGTGCCCCACAATTGAAACCCAAATCTATCTGCCATAGAGTGAAAACAAGTTGAAGCCAGTGAGGCAAAGAGTATGAAAACAAACAGACTTTGAAAGCTTCTTGCTAGAAGCTTACAATAAAGTGGAGTGCTAAAGAGATGGTCAAAGGAGCCTCCTGGAGTTTAGAAAGTCCAGATTTATCAGTGCTTGTCCAAGCTGATCCAAACCTCTGGAGGTTTTGACTGTTGTCCATCACTAACAATAACGTGAATGACCCCATTTATTACACTTCTACAGTAGTGATAAGAAGCACTGTCCAACAAACTGGGATGTAGCCCACGGCAAACAAACAAAACTTCTTACTGGGGAACATCTGAGAAATTTTTCCTGGAAAGCAAACTAGAAGAACAGTGCTATCTTGTTATGTTAAAGTGCAGTTTGAATACTATTCATTCATTTCACAAACCATAAAAACACAGCTAGATACTGTAAACTAATAAAACTCATCACTACTACTGAGCAGCAGTGTGCTGGGTCTTGGCAATGCTCAGGCTGCTGTGCTATGCCTTTCCCTGGTGGATGGGAAGCTCTTTCTCCTTAACAATCTTCAGCTAATTAGTGTCATTTTGCAGAGCTGCAGTTCCCTGTGCACGAGTGTGTAACAACCTGAATTTTTCCAGCCATTTTTCAACTCAAAATGTTGAAAAATCTAAACAGTGCCTTATGATTTATTTGTCAAATGATGATGATCTTGCTCAACTGAGTCTTGTCTTCTATTCTGCCTTACCCATTCCCATGTCTGCTTCCATATCCTACATTTACCTGCTTTGGAGTCTAGTCTTTCACAGTAGGGACAACAGTATTGAAATAAACTGTATATTTGTTAAATGTTATGGCATTAAACAAAACTTAATAACAAGCAAAACTGAGAAAAATGCATCAGATTGTCTTGATTGCGTCAGAAATTTTCTCAGTTTCTAACTCTATGAGGTTACCCAACAGCATCAGGCAAAGTGAAGGCTAGACTTTGAAATCCTTGCAGACAGTCAGGAGAATATAACCTTACCAAAATTTTTACTGAAATTGAGGCAGTGGCTGAGAATAATTTCAAACTGAGGGGAAAACTCAGTTATTATAAACTGAGTTATTTCAAACTGAGGGGAAAAGGCATCACTTGAGAGAAGAATTTAGGATCTTAGTACCGTGAGTGCTTCCGTGGTTCTTTCCTTGTTTTATGCAGGGGATATACTGTCACTGTTGACTGCAAGTAATAGTACTGGTAATAATAACAAAGGGAAACCTTCACATTCTTACCATTCAAAAACAGCAGGAATTCTGAAGGTTGAAAGAATTAATTCTCTTTTCCCCATCCCTTTTTCTGACCAGCTACAAGCCTAGGTAATAAAAGCTGGTTTTAGAAGCTGCGGAGAAGAAGCCTCTTGCAGCATACACCAGGTTTTTTTTAATCCCTCACAATTAAATTGTATGCTTTCAAGGGTCACCTGCAGCCAACCTCTCAGGCAGCATCTCACAAATGTACAGAATTAGACCAGTCCTTCAATAACTCAGTCATGCAATTTAGTGATGCTGCCCTACAAATGAAGGACAATGCCATGAAAGTGTCATTGAGGCCTCTTTATTTTCTTGTTTTGTCACCATATCAAATGCAATTTCCTCTGTAAGCTACAGTCTCTTTATATTCTTGGAAAGAGCACTTCAAGAGCCATTCTGATGAACAATGTGTCAGGTATCACATACACTGATATATGTGTATATTTATCAAAATAACTGATTCACAAAAAGCCACAGTCAGTTGTAAAACCCTATGAAAACACTATTTTCTAACTGCCACTACTGGTATACCTTAAAATAGTACGTAACACTTTGATAAAACATCCTTGCTGTGAATAATGCATAAGAAAAGAATACTACTTTATATGCATTTTTCAAGAAAACATTCTCAAGAACTGATGATATTTGTTATACAGAATTCAAACCTTTCCATTTGTAGTCTTGCTTTGGGTAAATATTAATTATTTATAAAGTAAAAGATTAAATTATTAATGTTGATTAATACATGCACATTACATAAAATAGATGGAAATATTTAAAGCATTTATTACCAATATTCACAACTGATTTGGAGAAAGTACTGAATAAAACAGTTATCAGCTGATACCGAAGTAGTCGATTAAAACAGCCTCAAAGGAGTCACAAGTGATTCTTAAGATACTGAGAAACTAGGCAGAGAAATTCAGTTTAAACAACTAAGAAATAATGTACATTACTAACAGAAGCTAAAGAACTGATTGTGGGATCACTGAAGACGGTTTTTACAGGACACCAATTCAATGTCTAGCAGGAGTCAGAAGGCAAATGGAACAGCAGGAGTTTCTAGAAAAGGAACAGAGAATCAAAGAGAACCCTTCATTAGGTTACTGAGTACTTGCAAAAGTGTCACGTGCTTTCCTTAAAACCTCATTGCACTTACTGGCTAAATTCAGAGACAGGGTTTGACAGCAGACGGACTTTTTATCTGACCCCGTATGGCCATTTTTCACTTATTGTTTAAAAGTGCATTCCTAATTTGCAGTGGAAAAGACCACTAATTCCAAAACTTTACCTTTTTGACGAGTGGAACTTGCTATAGTGTGCTGACAGTGTTTGTAGTTTGACCTTTGCTAACAAACCTACCTCCACATCCAGTTCAATAACCTGTAATGCCAAGTTTAGGTGTGAGTGTAGTTGGGTGTGTGGTTCTTTTCAGTTTTCTACATATATGGAAAAGAAACTGTAGAAAGTAGAAATAGATTCTAGGACCAGTAAATTGATCAGGCTTGATAAATGTGCTATGAGTCCCTGAGCAAATACGAACACTCACTAGCACACATCATTCTGTGGTTCACATTTTTCTTTTGTTTCACCTCCTCCTTTATTTTTATAAACTCATCATCAGTTATGATTTATTGAAATAAAATAAATAAATCAATAAAGACCATAATAACCATAGCAGGAAGACTTTATCTGGATTTATTTCTTATGACGCATGGTAAGTTACTGAGGGGTTTCTTGCTTTCCCCCAAAGTCATTTGTTTTTCATGAATCCATTTAAAACAGTCTTTCATTCATTGCTTCTGCATGTGCACTGCATTTAAAATAGATGTAATATGGAGCGCTTAGAGAAGTGTCGTGACCATCTGAAACTCAATGCCAGATTAAA
Organism: Rissa tridactyla; assembly: GCF_028500815.1. Lineage (NCBI taxonomy): Eukaryota > Metazoa > Chordata > Aves > Charadriiformes > Laridae > Rissa > Rissa tridactyla. The sequence goes on from NC_071497.1 coordinate 8,408,693, forward strand.
AGACCTTTCCCACCAACTCATGACTTTGATTCTCATCTTTATTATTGATATGTTTCTGAAGGATTTCAGGAGAAAAGGTGAAAAAGTATTATGATAATAGATTTCAATTGTATAGAATTCATTCCTCAAAAAGGAAACAAAATTTAAAAATACATAGAAGAGACAAAAGCAAGATATTCCTAGATAATATTACAATATATATTTAATATCTGTTTAGGCAAATTCAGAAGCCTACTACAATAAAGCCTAGTTTAGTACAGTTTTCAGTGAGATGATTGATGAGGGTTGTTATCATCTGTATTTAATGTTTAAATAAGACGTTTCTTCTTCCAATGCTGGGCAGGTTGAAAAGATATATTTGTGTTTTCCATTCTAGTCTATTCTAAATACGTTGCCTTCCTGCTTTCATTACTCCAGCACCTGGAGCAAGCACGGTTATGCTTTAAACAATGGGAGCATCATTCCTCCTGTTCCAATTTTCCTCATTCTGTCCCCAGGAAATAGTGTGTGAGGTGTACTGTTTCTGTTAGAAAAGGGAAAGTCAAAGTTATGGCTCTAACGCTCAGAAGAGAAAGTGTTGGGTCTTACTAAGTCCCTTGATTCATTCCACAGTCGCCGGCCAGTCCCTGAGAAAGCGCTGTGCCTTGCATTTTGCCCTTGCCAGCTGTCAGTCTGGACACACAGCCTGAATAAATGAGAATGCAAATAGAGGAGTGCAGTCCTACAAACATTTTTTTATGCAAGAGCCATAGGCCTTCTCTTCTCTTCTCAAAAAAAAAAAAAAAAAAAAAAAAAAAAGGAAAGAAAAAGGTCCTTTACAAACAATTTCAGGGCAGTCAAAGCTAGAGAAATATTAATGTTCCCTGTAGGTCATGTCCAAGAGGGAAAAATACATTGTTATGTGCCCTTTTAACAGGGCATTCAATAGCTTAATATATTAGCAAGTCTGTTTTTTAAATCTAGGTTTACAAATAGCTCTGTCGATTCAGCTTTGCAGTAATGCAGGGAGAGATTTTTTTTATTTTTTTTCTTTTTCAAGCAAGGGAGTGCTGAAAGGATTATTTTTCTACCAGCGTAACAATGAAGTCATATAGTCCAGAAACTACTTAGAGATGCCTACATTCCTTGTAGACAGCAGAGACGTCACAGTCCTTGTCCCCTTGCTATCCCAGGAGCAAATCTGGGTAGCTGCACTGTCCCACATTTTCAGCAGAGATCACAGTTAGGTAAATTGCAGCACTGATGTTAGCACTACGCTAAACACAGCGTTAGCTTTAAGCATTTCATGGTGTTTCTTGTCCTTTTTCCTTTTATATGCAAGCCAGAGTGTGGATTTATAACGCTTAATACTGAAAGGTAGACTATCAGAAGATAAAGCAAGAGTCGAAAAGAGAGAAGCAGCTGGTATTGCAGACCATTTCAATACAGCCTTTATCAGGGGGTGGCATAAAGCAACAGACAGTACATAGATTCAAGCAGTATTCAACAGAAACTTGAGAGGGATTACGGACTTCCTCCATACCATGACATATTTCAATTTAAGACATATGGAATAAATCAGAGTAGACAGCGCGGAGCTGGAACACACAGGAAAATCAGCAATAAACCTGGAGGGTAGTCAGAGGTGCTTGAAAACATGGGGATGGTTATCAGTCAACTCAACCGCTTTTCAGTTGAGTTAGGATCAAGTGGGTACTGGACACACCTAAGGAGAACTGGCGAAAATGCAAGCAGTGCTAGTTCGCAGGCTGCATAGTCATTTAGGTTATGGTCATCATTCTTTTACAACCCTCTGCCTCCGCCTTGGAGTAACACATGCCAATAAGGGTATTGGCATGAGTAACCAGCTCATAAAGAAGCCAGTATTTGCATTTGATCCCTGCTTTGGACATTTGTGGCACCCTCGTAGCCTAACCCTGACACCATCTGGTTATGGCTGCGTAATAATCAGCGCTGAAAACCTTTGACACCTTACAATGGGCTTGTAGCAGCAATATCACTGTAAAAATGCGGGCAGTTGTACGCTACTGTTGTAAACAGGCTGGTACGAATTTGTAAATGGAAAAAAAAAGAAATTGGAAAAAATAATATCTAAATACAGTAAATCTAAAATCTAAATACAGTACACCTGTTATCCCTCTCTTCTGGCAGATTCGGGATGCCATCAGCTCTGCGTCTGAGCTCAGACTTTCAGCACACAATTGTTTGCTTTTGACACAACAGCCTTGCTGACGCCAGAGCAGGGAGGGCAGAACCAGGCTTTTCTGTGGAGCCATTGCTGGTGTCCAGGCTGTTTCTGTGCAAGCTGGAGGTGTGGAGTTTATTTTTCTGGTAGCACTTGAAGACCATGAGCTGAGGAAATATTTTTAGCTCTTTCACAGGGTAATATTCCACTGCTTTGCATGAAAAAAACAAAAACAAACAAACAACAACAACAAAAAAACCCAAAAACCCAAACAAAAACCAAACCAAACAAAAAAGCTTGCTGGGATTAGGGTAGCTATTTTGATGGTTTTACAAAACTACGACTTTCTATTTCTGAGGAATGTTCTCAGTGGCATTTGTTACAGAACAATGCATCTATCTGTAGTGTTAATAAATTATTTGAGAAGACTTATTCAGACAAGCCCATCCCATTCCAGAAGTCTGACTGTGGCCCAGGAAAGGCATGCTATATTGTCTGTTGGGAAACCGGGGCTCGTCCCCAAGCAGAAAGCGTAGCATGTCCCCAGAGCGCTTTGCAGCTTTGGTCTGCACTGTATTTCTGTGCACCAGAGGAAGCCTCCCAAATTCAGGTGTGGCATCTCATGCTGCCATGAACTGAAGAAGTTCTTATGTTCTGGTCATTTGAGATTTTTCACTATTACTTTTCTAAAATTTTTAATATATCAAATTGGTATTGTAGCTTAGTCGCAAAAAATTAGGATTTCAGGCAGGGCATGTCTCTAGAGAGACATCACTAACCTCTTTCATGGAGGTATCCATGTCTTTCATCCAGGCAGCATTTTCAGTCTTGTTTTTCTCTTGTTGAGAAGGCCACTTCAAAGCAACGTACCTTGTTGTTACAGTAGAAGGGCTGAGACTGGAGAGTTCCTAGTCTTTGACCGATCTCAGGGTGCTGGTATAGAATCATAGAATCATTTGGTTGGAACACATCTTTAACATCATAAAGTCCAACCATTAACCTAACACTGCCAAGTTACAACTAAACCGTGTCCCTCAGCACTACAACTACCTGTCTTTTAAATACCTCCAGGGATGGTGATTCCACCACTTCCCTGGGCAGCCTGTTCCAATGTTTGACAACACATTCGGTGAAGAAATTTTTCCTAATATGCAATCTAAACATCCCCTGGTGGAACTCGAGGCCATTTCATCTTTTCCTATCACTTGTAACTTGGGAGAAGAGACTGAACCCCACCTCGCTACTATCTCCTTTCTAGTAGCACAGAAATGGTCTCCTGAAGCCAGCATACCCCTGAGTTACTTGGGGACAATGGACCAGCTGCCTCTGAGTTTCCGTTTTTTCATTCAGGGGAAAGGAATGAGGATATTCTCTAATCTCCAGCCCTCTCCATCTCTCCCATTGCTGCAGACGAGGGCAGCCTGAACCCCATTCCCACACAGATGAGTTTTCTGCTTCCAAGAGAGTTTCACTAGGCAAAAAATATAAAGTTCTCCAAAACAGTCCTCATCCTGGAGCTACCGCATGCATTTGGGAAAAATCCTCCTCTCTGCCTTACCTGTGAATGAGAAGGAGTGAGAAATTCAAAACGCAAGTCTGAAAAGAATTAACTCCTGCAAATATAACAAGGATTTTTTTCTCTGAGTACATAACAGCACGGGTCTCACCGTCAATGAGCATGTACATGGGGTCATGAATCCTTCATACTCTTTGCACTGCCATTCTTTCAACCATTGGCAGCAGGCTGCAAACTGGGTGGAAAGCAGCATGTTACTTTCTAACCCAAAATAAAGCTTTAAATAAATTCTGATAAACTTTGGAATCACATCCATACCCCTGTTTTCAATGCAGGGATTGATCTGGTTGAGATAAAACCTCTTCTTCAGCCTGTTCTGGGGCACATTCATGTCTTACCCAGCCTGAGATGAACACATTCTGATTTCTCTCTATCAGAGTCCTTTATTTTGAGCAAGCACTCTAATTGAGTGAATATTCAGTAAAGACAGATTATATGAGCCCCCAGATAAACCATCTGAATTTCTTACGATGGACAGGAATGTATTTCTAACCATCCATCGAAAAAAAAATTATTACAAAGATTGCCAAAAAACAACAACAGTTATCGCAAGTACTGCTTTTAAGAGGAAACGACAGATTAATAAAATTTTTTAAAGTGTATTATTTTTTTTCCCATCTGAACTCATTTCCAAGGGACTAAACTGTGTTCCCATCACTATACACCAGCTGAACATCTTTCCATGCAACCATCTCACCAAGTAGCAACACAAGCTTATATTCCCTCAACATATTCCTGTTCTTCCCTGTCACTGTTAGTATGAACTATAACTTTCAGAAATCACTTTCTCCTACAAAAGTTCAAACACTTTTCTTAACTCATCTCCTATTGTGCTCTTTTACTTTCTCAGCTGTATATTGTGGCATTAAGCCTCCCAAAACCAAATTCAATCAGAACAGGCTGCATGTAAAAACAGTTGATATTTTATTTTATTTGCAACATAACCGGTAATTTAATTTTCCTTTGAATTACTGCCATGTTATTATACTATGATTGAAACAGAAAGGGAATATTTAAGCATTAATAAAATAAATATCATAAGATGAATCAGCAAGAGGTTTGGTTGTTGTTTTTTTTTTCCCAGTATGAAGTTAGAAATTCTAGAACAAATATTAATGAATTGTGTACAGACTCTGCAGACAAGTGACAGTGAAACCATAATATTTTTGCTGGTCTCCAAGTCAAATGGCAATTAAAATATTTCTTATTGTAAGTAGTAATACTATTTAGGATATATACCGCTAAGCTTTATATGAGATTTACCTGTTTTATATTTTCAAATGTTCTTTTTTTCCTGGCTTAGGAACAGAAAGATTTTAATAACAATTTACTCCAGCCTGTGGTGCTTTACAGTTCGCTAGACTATCTGGGAATCGATCGATGTTTCAAAGAGAGGATTCCAATTAGCTGGTTTAGTTCTGGTTAAAGACTGTGGTTGCCTAGAGGGAAAGCGTCACCAAGAGACCCCCCTTCAATCCTCATTGTCTTTATTTTCAACCTTTCAGTACAGAAACTAGTGTCACTCAATCTAATCCATGCTGAGCCCTGGCTGAAAACCTGATTTTTGTAACTAAGATACAACAACAACAAAAAAACCCCTTATTTTGCTCTTTTAAAATTTTGGGAAAGCAACAGGCCAAACTGTTGGATGAAACAGAAAATGAGAGTTAAATCAGTTTTCACCATGGCCTGAATTTGGCTGGTCAGAGCATGAAATATACCTCATGTGAATATTGATATAAGAGATCAACATGAGGTAACTCATTGAAGTCAGGGCTACACATACCAGGAGAGGGTGTACAGACCTCACTGTCACTTTAAATTTTCAGAATCATGTGGAAATAAAAATTTCAAACCATTTTTCAAATTTTTGCCACAGTATGCAGCTTATAATGAGCTAAGCCATCCAAATGGCAAACAATAGTGTGCCCAATTGACAGATTAATTATATTATGCCTTTTTTTCCTGATGAATTACACAAATTAGTGGTGGGATATTTTCAATAAAATTATTTTTTCTCTTTTTCTTGGTAATACACTTCAGCTAAATTTGTAGGGATGTCACTGGAAGTTTACAGACACCATAGAGTGCAGTCCTAAGGTCTGCTGAAATAATAATCTTGCAGCTCCTCAATTATTTCTATGCTAAAATTTGTGGGGATTACTAAGGTTATAGAAACACAACCTTTATAAATGCATCTCTTTACCCTCCCTATATGTATCAGCCAACAGAAAAGTGCATTTTCACTATCATAAAACCTGTTCATTTTAAGTTCTAGGTATATAGATCATTGTCCCTCAGCACATAAGAGGTCAGCTTAAAGCAAGGAGAAGGCATTAGGCATAGCCTTTCAGTAACAGCTACAGCTTCCCTCAAAAAAATCTCCATGATAAACAGAATGGTTGTGGTCCTTTAAGGTAAAATTAATAAATCCTGAGCTTAACCTTCCTTTAAAATGCCATTGTAATAAGATGCCATAATTATTATTTCAATTTTTTCCCTATTATCCTTGATTTTTATCAAGCAAAAAAATATGTAAATATACATATATATGTGTGTGTGTGTGTGTGTACATATACACACAAATACTACAACAGTTCCTCCTACTTCATTCTAGCACCTGAAGAACCCCAGCTGAAATGCCAGACTCCCACTCCAGAATATTCCAGGGGTCCCCGCGGGGAGATGTAAGTCCAGGGACCTGTTCATACAAATATTTCTAGTCTGATAATGAGATGAAAAGAAAACTGCTCATACTAATACAAAATTGTTTTCTCTAAAAACATCCTAAGAATACAAAAAATTTTTGTATTTAAGTTCATTCTCATTTCCTTGAGTACCCATCACAGAAGGAGAACTTGCTTATGTTTTAAACTGCAGTTATCTTTGGGAACATCTGTCCAGCCTACTGGCATGCATGGTTATGGTATATTACTTCATAAACCTCCTTCCTTCACCGCATGTGTTAACGCTTACTAGTCCAGGAAGGAAAAATGCAAATAAGAGAGGAAACAAAGACCATTGTTTCTTAGAGACTTTGTTTGCAAACAACAGATTTGTATTGAAATAGGCCCAGAAGGCACGCGGGAGTTATACTCAGTTTAGTTTGGGAATACGTACAACTGGCCCTACCAGTCATATCATAATGAACACAAATAAAAATGTTATTAAAGATAGATCACTCCTACAACTACAGTGTTTGTGAGATTTCCAATGTGCAGGATGCAATAGATAGAGTTGAGTGTCTAGCCTGTTTGCTCACCATCAGGATTATAAATGAGCCGTAAGGGAAAGACTAGGGTCGATTAAAAGATTTTATTAAAACACTATTTGTATTAATAATGTCAAGCCTGCAGATACAGTTCTTAGGTAATGGTCACATCATGAAAGAGGAATAAATTACACACAAATCTATGGTTCACTTGTAATTTATTTTTTTTTTTCCTCGCTTAATGCCTCTCTCGTTTTTATTGTGATAAATGTGGAGTTTTTCCAATAGAATATTTGGGAAGTAGATATTAATATTCTGAATACCTCAGACCTGATGCTTGTTGAGGCATAGCATCCTAATTGAAATTCAAGGTCTTGCGATCAAAATCTGCTGAACCAGATATCTTCACACTACAACAACTATTAATACATTGTTCCACATGGACCAGAAAGCAAGTGAGAGATGCAGGCTTGTGCTTGTATCCTTTCCGTCACACAACTTTGATATATTTTTGATTTTTAAAGCTATTTTAAAAGGTTATTTAGCCTTGTGAAACGTCATACTTAATGTATTAGACCTCCAGTATTCATGACAAAATATATGGACTGCAGCCACAAGATCTCTCTACAGCACATCATGCTGCCTCAAATGGATCACATAGATCCATTGTCCACAACAACTTGTCCACAACAAGTTGGGACACGGATATATATAAATGTATAAGGATCCTACAATTAATTAAAGACATGAACTTCCTCTTAAGAAACCAAACCAACAAACAAAAGAAATTCCTGACGAGAGAAGTCAATATCCCTATGATCAGAATCAAGAGCTTCTTAGCAAAAAGAAGTGTCTAAAAACTTACTGTTATAAGCCAAGTTTCCAGAACAGTCGATATGCCATCACACGAAGATGAACTACCTATGCTTATCTCATTCAGATGTGGAGAAACATTTACTTCATTGCACCTTTAGCTTATAAACCCACTTTTTCATGTGACAGCTTGTGCCACATTAGGATTTATCATCCTTTTTCAAGCAGAAACTCTCATTTTTTTCCCTGGACAAAAAGACACACTCTCTAAAAAGGGGACATTCCCAGAAATCACTGTCAGACATGTGGGTCTGCAAGGAACCATGACCTCACTTGTGAACAAAAATGAAACTTCTGTCAGTTTTACTTAAGGAAGCAGATGGGAGACCAGCAAAAAAAAAAAAAAAAAAAAAAGGAAAGAAGAAAATAATGGATTCACTTGAAGAGATCATATAATGCTTTCAGACGGATTTCCAGACAGTGATGCATATGCTCAACTATTTACAAAGAATGAGTTGATTTTTTAACAAAAAAGACAGTAACATGAACATTGGATATTCCAGGAAAGGGTTAGATTTTTTGGATTTTTTTTTCCACTTGCGAGGAACTGACAAACCCTTTATTCTTACTGTGGGCTATTCTGCAACCCTGGCTTCAAGAAGAGCAAATAGATCTACATGGCCTGGAGGTATTGTTTTCCCACTACCTGAAACACCAGATGAAACCCTGATCTCCTGCGAAGGGAGGATTTTAGTGCTCCGTATGGTCGGAGGACTCCATAAGAAGCAGACACCCCCGCTCAAGAGACTGCAAGAAGAAGTGGTGTTAGGGACAAAAATCATCTGTGGAAGAGGGAAAAAGGGCGAGAGAGGACACACCCACTAAATATTTTTATATAAATGTATGTATATGTGATATCCATGGACATACACGAGTAGGAAGTAGCAAATGCTACTTCCTTAGCTTTTGGCTGGACACCCTTGATTGCAATGCCACCCCTCATTGAGAGTCCTGCTATAGCCAGGAGCACGGGCAGGGTCTGCTGCTGTCCTCACTCCCTTTCCCCAGACCCAAGCGTGCACCAGACCAAGGTCTCTGCACTTCTTGAGCACCCCAAAACTGTTTGTTGTCAGCACCAGGCAGCCCCTCAGACCTCCTCATTGCTCCCACGGGTGCCTGGGTCTTGCAGCTCCATCTTCGCTTCGGTGATGGGATCTAAGCGCGTTGCTTCACACAAGCATGGGGCTGCCTCTACTGTCCTCCCTGCGTTGCTCTGGTAAAAACCAGTGTGACCACAAAGGGAGCCGGCTGCCAGTGGGAAAAACAAGGGGAATTATCTAGAAGGAGAAGTGTACCGTGCCACTGGACTGTGCCAGAAAATAAAAGAAAAATAATTAAAGAGGCATTTTCTTTCTGGCATGGCAGTCCATTACAATGGCCTTGGCCCAAACACAGGGGCCACATGAGCTAACGGGAGCAGGCAGGCAGAGGGAAGGGGCACAGTGACATTATGCCACAGGCAGGCAGTGTTCAACTGGTGGGTTTCACCAGATAACAGCGAGGCCATCCTGGACGTGGACAGCACAAAAAACGGCCGGGGTGATGAGGCTGGCTTTCGGATGTACGCACCCAGGTACACATCTCCACATATGAACGATGCTTTTCGTTCGGCTTGTTTGCAGAGGACAGTGAGTCATGCTGGGAGCATGCCACCCGCTTCCACTAGCAACGCCAGCAACAGCGCTTGCTGTTGCCATGGCTTTCACTATTTCGTGACAACATTTGCTCATGAAAGATGTACGTAATCTGAATTGGGGTGAAAAAGGCCTTGCATTGTTTCCTGAGACTTACCTTTCTCTTGGACAGAATTCATGGCTATTATTTTTGGATTACAGCAGGAAACTCCTGTCTAATTCAAAACAGCGTCACATATTGGCATTTGTCTCCCCTCACCTCTCCCTCTGACAAAATGTCAGTTTTCCTTAGGATATGTGTCCTCTTGTGACTACAATGAAAGCTGTGTCCTCCTTGGTACAATTTATCATGCAGGGTTCAGTGATGCAGTGTGCCAAGCAAGGAAGAAGAACATGAAACCTTATCACCATGGTGTTTATTGACCAGTCATCCTGCTTTGTACTCATTTCCTCCTCTTAATTCCCTGCAAGTATACATTGGCCCAAAATCAAAAGAAATGCAATAGTTAAAAAAAAAAATTCATATGCTCTGCGATGAATATATTATTCCATACATGCTGATGGTGCAATTATTTCTCTCCTGTGTTAACTGAAAACGTTTGCTAATAAAATTTGTTCCAGAAAAGCAGAGCATTATTCCATTATGCTGTTTGAATCCTAACAAATTAGCCTCTTTTTTCCCTTGGAAAAATCAAGTTTTGCAATTGAGACATCGTCCTGAGAACCACTGTTTACACACATTAAAGGGGGGGGTACACAAACAAAATAATAAAAATATTTGTTCTTGCCAGTCCTACACAGCCAAGAAAGAAGCAGAAAAGGACCACAGCCAGAACAGGCTGTACCCAGCTCTTGCTGGCTGATAATTCCCTATTATAAAATTAACCCATCTGACCTAATGCTCTACCTCAGCCCTACAGCACCAGCCTGGAAACAGAGATGCTCCCAGCGTAAAGCCAATTAACTCCATCACTCAGCAGTACAGCGAGACACACAGAAGAAAGCGATCGCTTCTTTGTGCACTACAGCGTGCAATCCCCACTGAAGAAGCATGGGAGGGGAGGGCGATAATGCCCTTCTCGGTCCTGCTTTACCTTTTCCCCTTTTCTTTAACCCCTCGTCCACCCAGCACTGCAGATTCTCCCTCCCGGTGCTCAGGAGGGCAGCTACTCCCGGTGGTAAATCCCGTGCATGGGGTCAGACCCTGTCCCGCAGTGGCGGTGGGGAGCAGAAAGGCATCAGCTCCTCGCTGCACACCATCTTTTGTCCCTCAGGGGCTTGGACGTGGCAGGGGAGACGATGTAGGGCAACCACCACCAGCACATTTGGATGAGGTGACCTTGTCTCACCATTGCCCTACAAGTGACAAAACTCCAAGCCAGGCTTGCATAAGGACTCACAGAAGGAAACAAAGGGGTGAAAAAAAGGGTAAGTAAAGGTAAACCAGGGCCTTTTCTTGAGCTTTCGTGGAACTCACTTATCTAGGGCACAGTCTGGCCCCACAATCATGTCAACCTTTCACCAGAAGAAGCCCGACAAGTTTTATGTTATTCTCGAGTTATGTTTTTTTGTTGGTTTTTTTTTTTTGCTTCAGTGCGGCCCTAAACTGCTCCATTTGTTATGTACCTTTTCCCAAGACAGTGTGCAGGACCTCCAATAAGTACACATTTTGCTGATTTGCCTTTGCTTAAAAATATTCTCACAGCTATGCTACACAGAGGAAGAAGGAGGTGGTGATGATTCAGTGAGAGGCCAAAGAGTAAGAGAAGAAAACCTCTCGGGAAAGAAAGGAACTAATGAACAAAAGTCGGGAACAGAAAGACTGTTATGCCACAAATATAAAATGTATAGTCACATAAGCTCATAGGAAAGAAAATGAGAGCTGACATCCTACAATGCTAGATTGATTAGGGAGGACTTGGAAGACGACCAAGGTCTGGGAATGGCATGGGAAATCATTTCAAAGGAGAAAGAACCTCACACTCTGCTACGGGGGACGGCAGCAGTACAATAACACACGAAGAGGATGTTGGAGAGCTGCCACGGACCCTGGGCTGAGGGGAAGCAAAAGCATATGACAATGTGTGTGGTTATAATGGATACCTGCACAGTTTGCCCGGTGGTGTGAAGGGCTTGGACCTTCAGCCACCTGAAAAGGGCCAGATTTGAGAGGCCAAGGTTTGTCTTGCCTTTTGCCAGTCTGCCCCCTCCTTGTTCAGATGCCTCCTACAGACTTCCCATGGTGCCCACAAAATAGCAACGTAACAGTGAAATAGATACCGCCACACTTCTGGATATTTTCTTCTCTGCTTTTTTTTTTTCTTTGTCCATTTTCTCCTTCTAGCCAAGGGCTGAGACTATCTTTACCATTTCTTTGATATTACAGACACAACAATGATGAATATCTTTTAATAGTAATTACAGTGGAACCTCATGCCTTTATCTGCACATGCACACAGCTTCCATGCAATCCAGGTACATTCATGTCACATTTTTGCAGCGTCTCTCTGCTGGCAAGGTCAAGCTACCTTTGAAAGGAATTTTGTCCCATGAAAAACAAGGAGAGTGTAGTCTTCGAGCAAGAGTGGAGCAAAATTTCTACTTGAATTCTTAATAAATTCCAACTTCCTTAATGCCCAATTTAAACATGAGCCTGATACATTCCATTTCAAGTGAGGGAGAAGGAAGATCGAACTGTAAGTAGAAATATCACCACTACTAGTAGTCATATTGAGAGTTCAGAGTATGTTATACCTCTACAGATTGGGAAACACTCGGGGAGGAGCTTGTGCCAGCCTGTCTGTACAACACCAGACATACGTTGGCATATGTCAGTAAAACCTACATGGGGTCAACGCTTCCCTCCAAGTGCCTCAACAACATGCACATGGAGCAGATGTGTTGGCCCCTGTTCAGAGGGCAAACGTAGGTTATCTGAACATACCTTCCAACTATGACTCAGGTTTCTGCTCATTCAGAAGTCAAGAATAATTGCCAAACAATGGCAATAAGGATAAAATGTCTGTTGTTACTATAGGAAAAGCCATTTTTACATCTAGATTATTGGATTTTTCTAACAAAGGAGAGCATGCAATAAGATGCTCAGAAGCTAATGTGAGCAGCCTCAGGGTTCACTTCAGAAAGCATAACAATTTGAACATAAAGAAGATGCAAACAGCAGTTGCCCTTCTAGTCCTAATGGAAGAAGGCATTAATTGGAAAAGGACTCACTGTGACATCCTTACTCTTAAAAATCCCCAAGCCTAGACCCTTACAAACTCTAAACACTAATTGAGTGTATGATGACTGAATAGTGTTAAAATAGGCAAATAATTTGGAGGAGAGATGGCTAGGTAGTCAAATAGACTTGAAAGTCAACACCAAGCAAATTTCTTTTATATTAAGTTATTTGTAACCATAACAGTTTTGGAAAACATTGATCAAGTGAAAAAATACCCCACCCTGTGTTAGTTAAAACCCTAGATCTGTCAGTGCTTTAGAATATGATAATTTATTCAGGTTTATTTTCCTGGGGGAAAATATATCTGGGGGAACACTGATAAATCTCTTCTCTAACTATTAATTACAAATTCAAAATGAATCTCGTTTGGCCTTGCAGAAACCTCTTTTGTATTTGCTATCCTTTCCACGTCTGGTTTTTATTTACCTTAATTTGATTAAAATGTAGCCATTCAGAATTCAGAGTTTCTGTAAAGACTGTCACCATTAATCTGTCTGGGAGTATATTCACTGAAGAAGTAATATTTGTCATGTATTTTTTGTCTTTCTATCAAATCCTGTTTGGCACTGGTGGAAGAAACATCATATGTTTGAAAGAGTGCACTAAAATCTTCCCTCTCTGAACAGTTGCAAGGTGGCAGACACGAGGCTGGCCCGGGGGGAGATGGCGTGGTCCTGTACAGATTTCAGAAGGGAGAGAGAACATGAATCTCGTACACATGCCGAAGCCCCTTCTGTTAAAATTAGTTGACGGGTTCAGTACAAAAATCTGTGTTAAAGTAGTTTTCATCTTTGATTAATAGCTGATTTTGCCGCAGGCTCCTTACGCCGGTCGCAAACAGGTCTGCCTGTGCACTTCTCTGCAGAGGTCTCAGCATTGTACCCACGTGGACCAGCGCACGGGGGCAAGCGTGGATGTGGCTGTGGGGGGTGTTAGGGCAGGCTGGATCGTGACCTTTGTATTCCTAATATATTTCTGTTTGGGTTTTTTATTTTGGTTTTTTTTTTTTTCAGAAACAGCCTCCTGAGTGCAGCACAGGGTGCTAGGTCTTCAAGCCACTTTGGAAAATGCAGTTCATGAAGCATTTAAGAAAAAAAAAGAATTGTGTTCCTATATTTTTCACTATGGGAGGGAAACGACCCAAGCTGTCGTGTGTGTTATGAGCTCCGCGTGAGCACAGTTAACCACACAGGACAATGAGCAACTCGCATCGCCTTTACGGCTTCCAGGAATCAGCTGGGCTATCTCCTGCCAGCATCCCAAGGGCTTCCTTAACCTGGAGAAACCCGTGATGAACAGAGGCAGACAGTCAGGAGCAAAGCATAGACCTACTCAGTCTTTGGCCTCCTTCTTCATTCAGACAAATTTTAAATGTTAAATAAATACTGAAGGAATCACTTGTCACCACAAATTATTCCTTTGAATGTTTACTGTTCATGCCAGCTTCCCTGGGGTCCTTCCCATTTAGAAACAACTTTAACAAGCAATCCCATAAAACATTGACCATTATTCCCCAAGAAGTTGTGCCTAGTGACTTGTTACACAGAAATATGTTTCCAATTTCGCTTTAAAACGTATTAGAAAGGGGTCCTCAGTATTTTTTGCATTAGCATTTAGTGCCATGTGGAAATGGCAATTATAAATTGCCACAAGCTGTACTTATAGCCTTTATCTTTGTTTAATCGTTTAGATGGTGCTCTTCGGTCCCCTTCCCTCTGCAGGCCTGGGAGAGAGATTTGTTCGCTGCTTGCCTCAGCAGTCCTTGCCAGGGACAGGGACAGCAATTACTTGAACGCACAATCATGTCGTTGTTCCGTCCCTCCTTCTCCATGACAGATGCCGCCCCAGCGCGTGGCTGCGGGGGCGCGTGTGAGCGATGCTCGTGCTGCACCACGGCGTTGGGTTCCAAGGGCAAGCTGAAGGACGGGCTGAAGCTCAGCAGCACTTATGCTCCAGGCAAGCAGAGGACTTCAGGAGAGGCATGACGCCTGACATGGGGACCAGCAGATGGTGTCGCTGCAGACAGAGGTCGCAATTTAGTTGTTTGGTTTTTTAACTCTGCAAAGCCTACATTTTGAAAAAAAACCCAGCATTTCTGGTGCATGAGGACCAGTTCCAAACTTGGATTTGCAGCTGAAACATGCCAGCTTAAATTTTCTCTGATGATCCTTCTTTTGTACATGAGGCTATAATGTATTTATGTTATGAAAGAGCACAACCTTTCTCTGGTGGTGTCTCCCCTGGTTTCCCTTGGGAAGATACCCAGAAGTAGGTGCCTGTCCTTTCCAGAAAAAGCAAGCTACCAATATCTAAAGGTCAACCTGAATTTGTCTTATTTTGTCCCAGGTCCCACAATGGGTCTTAGCCCATTTTAGCTTGCAGTTTGGTGACAGATGCTGCAAGAGGCAAAGGCCAACTGCAATGGAGATGCAGCTGGTGACAGCAACATCAGCAGAAAGGCATGAGGATCAGATCCAAAAGGGTTTACCCTAAGCGTTGTATTTCCATCCTGTAGCATTAGAGAGCAACAACAAGCATAATATTATTTTGCACAGATTAACAGGGTCAGCTGCTTTTACTTTCCACAGTTATGGGTACTCGATGCAAGAACCTGTACTAACAAAAGGAAATAATTGTGCCATATTGTAATAAAAATTTCAGGTAAAAGGATTAACTTCAAGGAAACAACAGAGGCCCTGAAGTAATAACTCTTGACAATACTTTAATTAAAAATTAATGATGGGTCAAGGTGCGACGAAGAACGGTGGAAGACGAGAATGCCACTGAGAATGAGGGAAGCCATGAGATCTGAGGCAGGGAATGCCATTCCTAAGCGCTGTGATACATCGACTTCTGTGAAAGGGCTTATGTGCCAAAATTACCCCCACTACTGGGATGCTGGAGGCCATGGCTATGGTCACATCAGCAAGTTGTGAGAAGCAATGGAAGTGCATCTGCAGGGTCAAACAGGTGATGCTCAGAGTCCAATATCTCCTCTTTACATATTTATGGGGTTCTAAATTACCGTTATTTCAGACAAGCTCCAGTGTGGTCTTGTAGACTGGTTGTCAACCGCTTGTTTGTGACCGAGGGGCAATAAAGGTGCACCTGGAAACCATCTGTCCATTTAGTTCCATCCAAAAGTAATCCCACTCAGACACACCTTGATGCCTGTGTATCCTTACTTGGAGCAAACCTATGCACAGCATCAGGAGATGGCTGGGAATTTCGCTTCAAGAGAACACTCCCAGTCTGAGCTGGCACACCAATATATGATGCAGCTGCTGGTTCAAGAAGTTGCTCTCAGACCTAAGCTGTGAAGTGTTTACCTTTTACTAAAGAGAAGATGCAGGAGCTCTTTAGTCAATTTAGTAAATCTCTGTTCACTCAAATAGACTCTTCAGCTTCAATGAAGGTACTTGTGTGAATTAAATAATCATCTTGAACATAGCGGTTGCTGATTTCACCCTATCAAGTTGTGCTGTCTGGTTGTTTATGCAGGAGTTTGTTTAACAGGGACACAAGATGGCTATAGAAGATTTGTTTAGACTGCTTTCAGGATCAGAACTGGGTTTAGTTTTAGGAATTATAGGCCTGTCCCTTCAAATTCTTACTAGTGAGCTTGGGAGCTTAGTTCTCCGTGATGCTGGTCACTCTGGCCTTTCTCCAGCAGAGCACTCGGGCTGCTGGTTGACTCTTAAGCCTGGGAATGACCCTTCTGCACTCAGCAGATTCCTTGGGCTCGGACTGAGCACAGACTCCAGGGCGGCGGTGGGTGACCCGTGTTTGCAGGATCGGTCCCAGATTTTCTGAAGGCAAAGTTATTTGAGAATTTAGTGAGCACTGAAAAAAGTTTTGTCGTGACATTTTTCAAGTATTGTAAAAATACTGTTAACCACTCGCTAGTGTGCTATATTTGTGTTATCTCAGAGCGGATACATTTCTCACTTACTGGAACTTTAACAGCTAATAAAAATAGAACTTCTGAACTTTCAAGGACCCTTTGAATAGTGTAGCTGTGCAATGTGTCTGCACCGCAGCAGAGGTGAAAGGGTTTGTAAAGGTCTGCGTGACACGTAGCGTTGCTTGGTGCAAGCAATAACCAAGAGGGACTATTGCATCCTCCAAACAAATCTAAATAGGCAATTACTGGAAACACGGGCAGCAAAAATCCATTCGGACCCATTTGACACATGCTGACTTCAGATAAAGCCAATGCTAAACAATAGGGACACAGCCTTTCCCCCAGGAAGTCAATGGCAAAACTCCTTTTGACTTTGTCAGAGTCAAGATTTGGTCCAGGGACTGAACATCCCCCTACTGACTTCTGCAGGGCTGTTTACGGCAACGATGCTTGTAAGACACCCAGAAGTGGTTCCGAATCAAGATACTGCACTACTGTTTAGGACGTTTTTCCTGACATAAAATACGTAGTTTCAGAAAGGCAGAGATGCGCAGAGATTCCCTTCCCCTGATCCAAGAGACTTGTGTCAAGCTTCAAAGAGCCCTGCACTCCAGAGGGATATCACACTGGGACGAGGAATAACTGCGAACAAATTGGAGTTAAGATAAGAAGTAGAATTTTACTGCGATGGAAGCAATAATAGGATATCTCTGTGCTGAGGACCAGTTTGCTAGAGTTTTGGAGGGCGTCGTTTCCCCTAAGCTGCGAGCGGCGTGTATGATATCGATGCACCCGCCTTGCACTGGCTCGCAGTCTTGTTTCTCAGAGGACGAGAGCGGAGCAGAGCCGAGTCCTTTCTCACAGTTTTTATAAATGGCTGGCAAGGCCACCTTGCCAGAATGAATTACAGCTATCTCCAGATACAGTCTGAGCTGGATTAACTACGTTTGTAATTATCACTCCGGGAGAAGGAAAGGAAAAAAAAAAAAAACAACACAAAAAACTGAGACCGTGTAAAAGAAAACCTTTTTGATTTAAGTTGCTGGCATGCACAGTCCAAACAATTTCAAAAGGTTTCAGCCGTTTCAGCCCAAGTGAAATGATGCTGTAGGGCCTGGCTTTGCAAATGCTGCTCCAGCGAGCGATCCGTACTCACACGGGCAATTTCTTCTATATCAGGAGTATGTCCGTGTTCACAAGGGCTCACTCCTCAGAGGAAGCTAAGCTAGCAGGATGGGGTTCTTATTTTGCTGTGGTTGTGTCAGCCCTGCTTTCAGGGAAGGAAGAAAAAAAAAAACAACAAACCAAAAAAAGTCTTTTTATGCTTTGGAAAGTGAGTGTGGAAAGTGAGCTCTTGCCTGCTAAGGGCATTTGAATTTTTCTGAGGTTGTTGTTGAAGTTCAAAGCAGATAAGGGCTCTATCTGGGGCTGCAAGCCACCGTAATGGAACACTTATCCAATTTTCAAGGATGTTAGTAGCTTCAAAGTTCCCTCTAAAGGCAAACTAAGCTTCACAGGCTTGCCCAGCCAGAGGTAAGTTATTCTGTAATGAAGGTGAGACACAGAGAAATGCTGGTAAGAGGCTGCACTTCCTTTCTTGGCAGCTATTATATCGTTCCTCCAAATTACAATAAAATAAGTGGCACTGTAGTTGTAGGGCTAGGGACCCAAAAGCTAAAAAGAAAAAAGAAAAAAAGAAAAAGTTTGGTTTTATAAATGACCAAGGAAGACCATTTTACCAATAGGTGCAATCCATATCATAGAGGGTTTTTTGTATTTTATTTCTGAAATGTTTGTTCTTCCTATGTGTTGATTCTGCCTTTCTGTGTAACCAGCCTTTTCTTTGTACTACATCTGACTGCAGAAATCAGGAAGAAGAATCTTGCAGATTGATTAAAACACTCTCTTATCTCTCGTCCTCTAAGAAACACTGCCTAGACGCAGGTACGCTTTGCAGATTATTTATGTGGCTGAAAGTAGCGGGACTTTGCAACCATTCCTTATAAAAAGAATTAATTTCTCACAAAACACAATTTTTTAAAAAAGCATGATGGCTGAAAAATCAAATGCTTCTGAGCTAGGTTTCAAACAACGCCATACAGGGTGTAGGTGCGTGTGGACAGTGCAAGGAAGGGTATGCCTAAGTGATGCAGCACAATGCTGCATAGGGGCATCCAGCTGAGTTCATTTAAATCTAGCTTTAATATCTGAAGCAAAATCACCTCATGATCTGCCTGGATGCTCTTCTTTAATCATGGCATATTGCTTCTTAATTCTACTAAGTGAAAGACTGCCACATTAATTTAATACATGAACTACTACAAAGAGAAGAAATCATTCAGTGACTAATAATACATGAAATGTCATTTACATTTCTTTTTCCTTATGATGTAAATTATTAATATACATTCCAGCCACCTGAAAAAATAGAATGCTTGCCAGTCATGGAACATTTTTTCTTTTTTTAAATTGTATCAGAATAAAATGGGAAATTCTCAGAAATCTGTGCAGCTAATAATGTCTACAATTTTTATTCTTTTTTCCACTGAGCAATGTAAACCAGCATCCCTGGTAGTTATTAACTAAGGAAGTGATCTCATTCCTACGCAACTAAAAGAGTATTTAAATTTAAATTTAAGTTTGAAAGATCCACTTTAGTCTCCCTACTTAGAAATGGGCAGTCAGCCAGCCTGGCCATAGACCAAGAAATCAGTATTTCTCCACACAGACAGCTCCAGAGAGGACCATTTCAGATTTCAGCAATAAGTTTTCAGAAAACAAGCAGTGAAATAGAAGACATTAAGAAGATAACACGCTTCTAATATCATGCAGATATCAGCATTGCTCAGTGAGATACTGGTCTTACGCATGGAAGAGCACAGGCTCAGACAAAACCTGAACACATTGAAAAAATACAGTACTTTTTAAGCACCTGAGATGTCCACAGTGCTCCTGGATGAGGAGAAGGTGCTGGTAGACAGCATGCAATAGTCCCTGGGAGTTTGCCCTGTGTCTGGGTTTTACATATAAATGACAAATGGTTCTTGAGAAACGTTAAGTTTTCCAGGGGGATCTTAACCCCTTAGCAGAGTTTGTGTTTTCTCAGAGTCGCATTGCAGACATGCCGGGTCTGCTGCAGCCTGGACCTTCCTCGGCAGACTTTCATACCTTACCTTTGGAGTTTCCCTGTCCTCTTTTTAGGCTCCATGGGAATACAGGGCCAGGACATCCTCCCCAGCAGCTCTGCGTTAACAAGTCATTTGGAATAATAAATCAAAGCAGTTGGTGCTGAGGCCACCTGCACATCTACATGACACTTTCTGGGGGGTTTCACTTCAGTCAAAGTTTAGCCTGACTGCCCAGGTTGAACATCCCCACCATGCACATACCTGAGAGCTACCTGAAGGACCGGTGGTTTGGTGGCTGCTGGGACCTTGTGATAAACCTGCACTTGGTGTTTCAAGCACTGGCACCAGGATGAAGGCTGTTTGGCACTGTCAATGTCTGGTCACGTTGCCCATTTTTTGACAAACTGGTTCTAAATGTGCCAGTGAAAAACAAATTTAGGTTGTTTATCACAAGGACACAGTAAATTTAGATTCGATTCATATGACTAGGAATAGCTTGGCTTTCATCTTTTTAAGACAACTTTGTATTAGGCTTATAATTTCTGTGTTGTTCTCCTTAATAAGACAGTAAGTACCCGTACATATGAATTACATTATTTTACACTTAGCTGGTATGTAAACTATTTTGAAGACATCGTGTATCTTGGACACAGGAACAATAAAAATCCACCTCCTTAAAAAAACAGTAATATCCCCATTTTTATACATTTGTTCATCGATGTGCATCACTTGCATGTAAATTGAAAACTCTCGTTTTCTTCCTAAGCATGTTCACTTCCAGGCCCAAGCAGTGCGTGGTCAAATCTTACCTTGTCTGTGCTGTGCTGTCAGCATGCACAGCTGAGAATCCTGCCCAGCTGTAGCATCAGGTTCAGATGAAGGTTTCAGGCTCTGAATTGCGGAAGTTGGTCTCCCTCAAACAAAGTGAGCAGCTACTTCTAGAGGAAGAGCCTGATAAGAAGATAATAAGCCCATTCTTTCCTTTTCTTTTTTTTCTTTCTTTTTTTGAGCCTAGCAGCAAGAAGCCAAGAGTCTTCTTGACTCATGTCACGCACACAGCTGTAAAAAATGCCATAGTTTTGTCGTTTTCACAACAGGATTAGATGAATAATATGATACTTTGTCAAGGACTATTCATGTCTGTTTTTTTTTCTACAAGTCACATTGAAGTCAAAGTTAACAGTTAATTAATCTCCTAGGTCATACACAGAACATATTGAAAAAAATAAACAAAAACCCGACAAGAATCCAAGAGACTTAAACCAAGAGTCCAAAAGACTTTAAAAAGTCCAAGAGACCAGATGGTGCTGCTCGGCAGCTCTGTTCTGCTCGCGGCTCTGTGCTCCCCTGGGACCACCACAAATCGGGTACCCCACAGGTCAGGCCTGGGCTCTGCTCCTGATGCTGCCTCACAAACAGGAGGTAGCAAGGCAGGAATAATCACCGTTAAGCATGATCATACTGCAGTCTGGTGGTATTTCCATGAAGTCTCTGAAGATGTTCCCGTTTCTCTTAGTGTCAAGTTTGGATTCTGAACTTGGTCTGGACCCGATACACCAGGACAGGCAGTAATGTAGTTGATTGGAAGTTAATTTTTATACTTATACAGTTGCTGTTTGAATTAATAGTTAACTGAGGTTGTTGCTTCACATGCCTTTGCAAGATTGGAGGGAGATTTATGTATACATGGCTTTGGAGGGGGAGAAACAATAAATTTGTTACGAAGACTTTGCAGAGAAGAGAGAGCCATGCTGTAGTTGTGATAAGGAAGGCTGCTTTGAAAAAGCAGAGACCATATGAAGTCCATTAAGAACTGGTGAACTGCATAAAAACAACGGCGATGTCCTTTCCTGTGACTCCTTGGAATATAAGCGCTTGCATAGTGCTTCAAAGGCACTTCAACAATAACATAATTGGGGGCTCACGGTCAGGCACTTAAACCCATGTAGGGCAGTGGGAAGAGCGAAATGTGTTCTCGCTTTGTAAAACCTCCCATGCGCCTTATCTTATTTTCTCCCTTTCAGTGTTTACTCAGCGTTCATCCTCGGCGAGGCTGGTCTGTAGTACATGAATGAATGAAGACGTCTTTGAAGTTGTTGTACTGAGCGAAATAGTTGAAGCTTTTCTTTGATAAGTTCACATGAATAGAGCCATTTTCTATTAAAACATCTTTTACTGATGTGGCTATTATGCCTTAAGAGAATTAAGAATCCTTTTCAGATGCGTGTTTGCAGTTCCCATTAAGGCTAATGGGTCTGCAAACGCATATTTGGAGGAAGATGTGCATCATGGCAATTACAACACATTTGCATGCGCGTCGTGCTTTTAATCCAGAAAGCGCTCAACATGCTTTACAAACTTCACCAACACACTTACACATGTTGTAAATGTAGAATCACTTTGTCAACAGCTGCTGTACAGCCACCTCGAGGTGAAATGCAACAGCTGTGTAACAACACAAAGCAGCACCGCAGAACATGGCAGCGACCAGAAAAACTTAAATTGCCTTATCTAGTTGAAACCATCGGGAGAATTCTAGGTAAGTAGCATGTAAATTACTCAAATTAAAATTTGGCCTGAGCACTGGAGGTAACACTCCTACTGTTGCAGGGAAAGTGCCGTGGCATTTTTAATGATGGCAATTTGCCTGAACCTCTGTTTTATGTCTCCCTGGAAAGACAGCACCTCCGACTACAGTGTGGTGGCTAACAGAGGCCAGCCCTTGGTGTCCGGCTGAGTGGGATCAAAGAGTGCCACCTACAGCACAGGCACCTCCTTGTCCTGATGAGCTTTGGGTCTCGCTCTGCTGGCTCTCGAGGTCTGAACCTGCCTTGGTAGATAGGAAGAGGAGGTGGGACCACGCAGCGGCACACAAGCACAAATTTCATAAGCAGAGAAAAAATGATCAAATTAATAAAAGGGTAGAACAGAACAACGTCAGCGTGGTGTAAGACATTAGAAGCCTGGCGATTTCACCTTCCCTAGGGGATGTGCTACTTCCTACTGGTATGAAATAAGAAAGAGACAAGTAATAGCACCCTGTTGTCAGGATTTTCATTGTCTTGGCTGCAGGAGTGGAGAAGTGGCACTCTTGGCTGTGGATGCTGTGTCTCTCCTTGGTTCAAAGTTACCGTGTGGAGCAAACGGGGAGTCTTCTACAGCTGGAGAAGCCACTGTGAGTGAAAATTCTTCCTTTCTGATTCATGGAAATGTAATAACTCTTTACTCAGGCTTTGAGACTCTGGAAAATTTTGGCATATTTCCCATCAGTATGATCTCCTTGAGGAAGAAGGATGGGTTTTCATGCCATCTGTTGTCTTTCCTGCATGCCGTGTGCCTGATCCTGTGTAACTCATCCCCAGACCATGCCTGTTAACTAGACCTCACATTATCTTCGCACACTGTCTTGGGTTCATCCCCCTTCCTGCTGCAGGACAATAGTCCTTCCTTTGGTAGCAGGGGCCCCCAGTAAATGGCAGCTGGTGTTTGGGTCATACATCCCCACTTGGTGTTCCTGGGCAGCTGTAAACTCCCTTCCCGGATATCCTGGCCGGGGAGGCAGCCACTGGGGACAGGGAGCAGGACCCTGGGGAAGATGCTGTGAGCATCTCATTTTGCAGCCTGGTTTCCACAGCAGAAACACACACCCCCCCCCAACACGCAACCCGCCGGAAATTACCTGCTGTGCAAAATCCAAAATAAAAGACCGCTCTGCAAAGGAAAAGATCCTTCCCGCTGGCAGATACCTCTCCTTTCAACTTCAGCAGGAAGCCTGAGAAGGGGGAAGATGCCTGAAGCAAGGATGGGCACCCGCGTGGGGGGGCTCGGGGTGGGCTGCGGCACCGACTCACCTCAGGGCTGGGCTGGGAGCGGCTGGGGCAGCCCCAGGAGGGTTTGTGTCACCGCTTCGGGCCTGAGAGTCATGTTAGCGAAAACAAAGTGGAAACGAGCTGGCGAGCATGTGTTGTCAAGCAGTCCTCTTCCGACGGCTCCAGATGGGGACCACATGGAGTCCAAAGTAAAAGTGCAGCAAATGAACCTAATCCTCTAATTCTCTGCCTGCAGTGAAATGGGCTCTCACTGTTGCTCTCCTAATGAAAAAGCAAGTAAGCAGTCATCTGTCTAGGTCGCTCTTATTGCTTCTTATTGGCATAACTGAATTTTACCATGACTAGCTAAAGTAGCAGAGAGAAACAAATTATAGTCTATTTTCTGAGCCTGTTTTGCAACAGAAATAAGAAACATATTTTTCGTTTGGGAGGACAGCAACACACAGCTTTATTTTTTTCCTCTTTTGTACAGGTTTTGTTTTATAAGAAGCAATTTCCCCAACTTTTCTAATTACCCACCGTAGCCCTTTGATCTCCCTCTAACCTTGCTATTAATTACTTCTCTAAATATAGCAGCAGCAGCAGCTTTTCATAAGACTTTTATTCTTCTCAGGGCCTGATACAACTGCCATCAAAGTGAGTAAAAGCCTTTCAATTCACTTTAGACAAAGGGCCTTGCATCAGGCTCTTTGTGAAAATGCGTAATCCACCATTAAAACTAAGGCAGGTCGCTCCTATACCCTTCTCCTTCTGTTGGTTTTAGTGGAAGTGAATCAGCACAAACATAGAAACCCTAACGCTGACAGAAAATAATAGTGTCCCCAGTAAGTACTATGCAATATACAAATAAAGGACTGCCTGTTTCTCATGCTAAACGTCATGTACAGCGTTGCTTTACTCACCAGAGTAGCTAGCAAACTCTTTGGTTTTTTAATGGCATGTCCTGGAAAATAATGAAAGACAGGATTTCCACATGCTATTGTTTACTGCTGTCTAGACTATACTGTGAAATGTACATGGCAGCTCTTTGGAGGTGAGACCTTTTTGTTTGCTGGCCATACAGCTGGAAATCATGTTCTGAATGTCCTGGACATTCATGGGTAAGTATAGAATTAATTACTATAATGTATTTTTAAGTGCCTGATGAAATTACAGCACAGAGCACACTCTAGTCAAATTGTAACTGCCATTATAACTACACATTTGATGTGAGGAGGGGACAGGCTAGTCTTCCATCAATGTTCTTGCAAAACTTTCATGTGGGTTTCAAGCCGTGTAGCTTGATGTTTAACACAAATGTCACTGGCATGGGAAAATTTTTAATCCACGAGGTGTGGAGATACTCTTACTTGTTTACTGAACTCTTAAAATCCCAGTTACGCACACTGCTGTGAAGGACTTGTCTCTGTCTCCTTGATCCCCTCCCCAGGGGGACCAGGGCTGCTGACACTACTCTCTACCCAGCCTCAATCAGCCCCAGTCCCACAGCCTCTCCTCACAGGAGAGGAGCTCCAGCCCCAGCCAGCACAGGGACTTCCCCTGACATCACTCTGATTTATCCAGGTGTTTCCTGAGCTGGAGATCCTGAACCTGAATACTTATTCCCTTGCAGGGGCTCTCCCTGCCCAGGACAGGGCTTTGCATTTGCCCCTGTTGACTTTGGTGTGACTCTTGTTGGCCCATTTCCCCAGCCTGGACGCTTTTGGTGGCAGCCTGGCCCTCAAGGGCATCCATTGATTACCCTGGCTTGGTGTCACCTGCACACCCAATGGGAGAGCACTCCATCATGTCCTCCAGGTCATTGACTATTATTCTTCCTCTGCGTCTTAAACATGGTCATTCAGATCCATGTTTACAGTTCTGGCAAGATAGTGCCAGCTTTCAGACTTTCAGAGTTTTCATCTTTCATCCCATGGGGGAGTTAATACTCCGTTCTTAGAGGCCAACAACAATTTTGCCTCAGTTGATCAAGGCAATTGCTCTATCACTACTTTGCCTCCCGTTTCTTCTTTATTACCGTCATTGGTTTCCCACCAACGCTCATCAATTGGCCCTCTAAAGAAAAGCTTCCCTTTTCTTTTCCCATTACACATTCCTCCCATGAAGCACTTGCATCATCTTTGCTTCTCTCCTTTTTCTTCTGAGACATTTGATTTTTTTCCGTTTCCCACTTTTGCTGTCATCCTTCTTTTCTACAGGTCTCACATTTTCTGTCTCATTTTTTCCCAACATTTTCTACCTCCCCATAACTCTCCTCTTTCCCATGGTTCCTCTCCCTCTTACCATACATTTTGTCTCCTTAAGAACAGTTTTCCTTTTGCTACTGCTCTGTAGTCGTAGTCTTGGAAGATACTTTGATTATAACAAGACAGCATTCCCAAATATTATGACCTCACCTTATCAGTGCAGCCATTGAATGCAGGCAAACAGCAAAGCCAAGACTGCGTTTAGTGAGAATACACACTCCCAAAGGCACCGTCAGGAGAAAGTATTCCCTCAGGTTGCTCATTTGTATTTATTTCAAAGCACTTCAAGTTCAAGTTCAAAACCTAGTAACAGGCAAGAAGAAGCTGAAGCTTTCTGAATTCTCTCTTAAGGGCTTTCAGAGTCTTTACTTTAGGATCATTTTCTTCTTGCAATGGGACTTGCTCTCCTAAATTATTCAGTTACTTCTGAAAGGCATACCCTTGAATAACCCTACCATCTCTATGAAAGAGAGAGTTATTATCAAAAATTCAGAGATATCACAACTTTATACTGTGGTTCTGTATGGTTTAGTCCACAATATGATTTATTTTAACCCATTAATTGCATTTGTGGACCTTTTCATTACTTGACAACTGAGTTGAAAAATAAAATATTTTTAGTATATTTTTTGTAAAAGAAATGAAACAAAACCACAAACCTTTTTCTTATTTTAACTTAAAGGCAAGTAAAAACTATAATATAATGAAAATCCTGAAAAATACCAAATAAGAAGAGTACTATTTGTATTGTAGGAGACCAGCTAAGCTTAACAGAACTTAAATGGCAAATTGAACCTGGTCTTATAAGAATAATACATTTAAAAGTGACACTTCAAAGGACAAGTTCACAACAAACTTGTGGTAGCCGGTCTCACAATGACTGCCAAAAAAATTCTACTGGCACAAGAAAACAGCGAAATTGTAAGCTATAAAGGACAATGGGAAAAAAGTATTACAGAAGGGTATTTTTAAAAATATTTTCGGATGATACAAAAGTCCGGTCATTTTTGTTTCTCACCTTGGAATCATGGTAGAGGTCAGATTTCTTTCAGCATAGCTGGTATCTTTGCCCTGCAGAAAACTCATCATCTATCAAGAAAGTCTGTGTGCTTTGATAAGCATGACCAGGAATCTGAAGATACCCACCTTTGTTAACATGCTTGGTTTTTCTGGAGAAAATAAAAAAATAGACAAATCCAAGTAATAGAACAGTTTGTTGACTTTAAAGCATATGGACAATAGAGAAGATACTTTTCTTTTGTCAGTTTTAGATCAGGTTTGTGCTCACGGTTTTGGGTGAGATTTGTTTGGGCTTTTTTTGTGTTGGTGGGGATATATTGTTTTACATACATGTGAACTCTTAAATTTGCATTGTACGTGCTGTGTACTTAGTACACTATATTCATTTTGGCTCAAAATTTACTTCCAGGAGCAGATCCAAATAAGCTCAACTTCTTTCTGTTATTTTGCTTTTTCTTGTTCCCTTCTGCACAGCTAGTTGCTAAACCTCACCATTTTTGCGGTTGTTCTGGACTGTGATATGTTCTCCGATACCTTCTGGTTTTGGCACAAAGGAACATTTTTTATCCACTGAAAAGAAAGACGTTCAGCCTTAACAACATCAAAGGTTTCCTCCAGGTTCTTCTGGTTTGTTCACCAGCTTTCCTAATGCAGTGGAGGACACAATTTTTCCAAGAACTCTCCTTCTCGTAGCTTTTGTAGCAGTGGTCCTCTTCACTAAGAGATGTCAACAGTGTTAACCAAACCTCTGCTGTAGGCACTGGCGTGCAACACGTAACTTGGATGCACCCCAAGTCAGCTATTTCTGCCACAGGGTCCATCCAGCTGTGACAAATTCTTACAAAACTGAAACTTGCTTATTTACTTGTTACAACTTAGATAAGTCAAAATCTTTCCGTTGACCCATTATCTTTTTGCTTTGGCAATGCAGAAGAATTTAATCTTGTTTCGAAGTAAATGAGTGTTCCAGGATCTGAATTCATTTTCTTTCATTCCTTTGCTGCCCTGAATGTTTACCATTAGTAGTTTGCTCTAACAGCAGAAGCTATGTTACATATCTCTAAATTCTGCACTCAGTGAAGACAGTAAGAAAATATATTCATTGATTTTACTGATTCACAGTGACGTAAATAAGAACAAGATACTAAACCAACACAGAAATACCATGATGAGTTCTGAGGCATAGGGCAAATTTGTAAAATTAGTGATTTGTCAGTTATGGACAAAGCAGATAAGGAAGGCGGGTTTGTGAGTGACTTTGTAAACTTCCCTTCTGTCAGGGGAATCGTGGAGTTAATTTGGCTTAGATATAAGGCAGAGGAGCTTTATGGCTGCCTTAACTTATGCCAAATGGACACCCACACTGAAAGCCTTATCTGGGATTGCAGAGGGTTGTGAAAAGTGTATGGTTTTATCAGACAAAAGGATATAGCTAGAGAGAACAGAGGAGTTTTTGCACACCTAGGCCAATCATCAGGTTTGAAAGAGCTGCTTGGCGTAGTTTGCTCTGGCTGGCAGACCCAAGATTAATTCCCAGCATTGTTTCTGTACCACCAGTGGGCAAATGCATATACATTTGAATGTCTGTCTGTGTTCATAACTGATGCAATTGCTTTTTAGTTGCAAATTATGCTGGATAATAAATGCACATTATTTTTAACAAATCCATTTATATTAATCCATATGGTTTGTGCTAAAGGTAGGGAAGTCCTTTTACTAGCAGAAAAGAGTGTGTCTTAAATGGATGTCACACCAACCAAAACGACTGTTTCAAAAGAGCAGCCTGCCATTCAGTGTTTATTGTGATAATAGCTTTTTACTTTCCTGCCGCTTCCTGAAAGCAATCCCTCACTGTTTACGCAAGCTGCAGGGGGAAAAACAGAGTGACCCACCAAGGCTCTCCATTTAACTGTCCAGCCGTAATGACGGAAAAAAACCTCTCACAAGATCGCCATTTACCGACACGCAGTTTGGTGAGTGCACTGTGTCAAGCACATTGTTCAAACGTGCAGCGCAGCATCGTCCCCCATGGGCTGGGTGAACTCTTCAGCGCAGAGAGCACGGCGGGCAAGGCAGCCAGGAGCGAGGACAGAGGGGAGGAAAACGGATCCGAGAGGGACAAAGTGACCCTTTCTCAGAAGACTTCAGCAAAACTCTGCAATGATGCCCAGTAGTGAAAAAAAAACCAAACAAACCAACAACAAAACCCCAAACCCCCCCAAAACAAACGAAAAAAACCCAACAAAACCACAAAAAAACCACAAAAGAAGTTGGAAAGTGGCAGACAAAGAGTTGTCCTGTCTTCCCCTCTTGCATCTGAAGTGAGGCAGGAGGAAGAGTGGAGGACGTCAGTGTCGTCATCCTCGCTTTGCCTTTTGTTCTTCAGTGATGGGTGTTGGTATAGCCTCATGTTACGTACAAACCGCGTTCACTCTGCAGACTCAATGCCAGTTGGAGACCAGCCCAGATACTGTAGGTCCTGCATCCATCTCAAAGGATATTGTAGGCAACGCTCACTTTCTAGTTCAATAAGGCTTTTGTCTTTTCGGTGTGCATGAGGATGCCTACAAAACATCTCCATCCCAATCCATTTGTTATGCACTGATGCAGGAAGACAGCAGTTCTCTTACAGCACAGGGTACTGGCGCTATTTTCACGATCATCTTTTCCATCTGTCCTTGATCCTACTTGAGGATAAGGACTTGCTTTCAGCTTTGTTGATGGAAGCTTCCCTTAGCCCAGAACCATCTTTCCATGGAAATTTCCCTTCGCCTCAACCAGAATCACCTTCTGATTTCTCCAGAGGAACCTCAAGGAGCACATTCTGGGCTGACCCCTTCAACAGATCTTTGCTAGAAGAAGTTGTGAAATTTTTACACCTGACATTACCATATGGCATGCAGCATTTTACAATTTCTTTTTTACTTTATTCAAGAGACTTTTTTCCTTAGGAGAATGGGCCTAGTTGGTTTTCAATACAGTTTCGTCTGGGAGAGTGCTAGTAAACACCAAGGTAACCCACTGCCTCTGAAATTAGAGTTAGCTCTTGGGACAAATTCTGCCTTAGCAAAGGGAAACTTGCCTGCACGGAAGGCAGGGGCATACAGGCATTTCAATCATTTCAGTTAAAGGATTGCTTTGTATATCTCTAAGTAAAACTAGCAACATGAAGCCATTGGGCTGCATATATCACTCCCCTTCGACGGAGGTTATAATTAATTTTAAAAGTATGAGGGTACTGAGTTCACATGCAAAATAATAATAGTGATTATTTCTTACTAAGCATTATGTATAACCCTTAGTATTGCAGAAACATTTGCTAATTAAAATACCTAAAAATTTTGCTAACTAAAATTGTGTCTAAACTACCTTTTTTACTGCTGAAATGGCAGTAAAGAAGAAAGCTAGAAAAGCCTTATAAGAAAACATTCATTAACAGTTACGATGATCAAGTTTGCAAACACTATAAATAATAAAATATTCATCTTTGGGAACAAAGAAGAAAGTCTGTTCCTAGAAAACAGCAGATTTTTCTTAGAAAGCAGCGATTCAATGAAGATCTTAGGGAACATCATAAATAATTGCCTGGAAATGTACTCTAAGCGTCAATCTGTGGAAACAGAGGTAGTGCAATCTCTGCATAACAAAGCAAAGTAAGCAAAACCAGTAGAAACAATAGCAATGCCACCTAGCTGCCACACGGGGCTTTTCATGGCAGGTATCAAAGCACAAAAGGAGTAAGAATCAGAATAGAGCAAATACTAAATGTTGTTTGGTTCTGCCAAAATGAAACCTTGGAACATAAATTGGGGGGAAAAAATTAATTCAAAGTAAATGGGACGTGTTATTATGCCAAAATGAAGAGTCTAATAAAATTGAATATTTTATTTTATTTTAGAAGTATTATAATGCTTTTATTTTGCAGTCAAGCTTGAATGAAGATGTCATTTTCAAACTCAGGGTTTCATTTTAAACTTTACAGGGCAATTTGTAAAATTTTTCCATTTCCCTCCTGACATTTTCAAAAGAATTGGCCGAGAGTGCATTTCTTACAGACCAGCAGGTCAGACCATGTTCAAGGCTGCTTTGCCTTGTTCCCACAGCTATAACTACATTTCCCTTCCTGGTGCCCGCAGGAGCCAGGAAAAATTTCTGTGCACAGCTTTATTGCCATTTTCCTTCTCCTTCCTTCAGCAACTGATGGGGTGGATGGTCCCTGGCAGAGGACAGAGCTCCCACGTGCTGTGAGACATCTTTTTGGGGTCTCCTGCTTCACCTGCATGCACAGCGCCACAGAGATAAAGGAGATGATAGACTTGAGGGCTAAAAGGAAATTCCCTCAAAGCCAGAGTACAAGGGGCATTTGGAGGATTTTATATCCCGCCCCCAACACGAGGGACCCCTCAACCCCACACATTCCTTGCTTTGGAGAGGCTTTTGGGATTTTGGGGGTGTCTCGGCTCCTGTTCCACACCCATGACAGGCGGTAACTTAGTACCTCGTATTAGTAATCAGGCTGAAAAACTCCAGCCCAAGTTAATGCGCTCATCTAGGAGATGCTAGATGAAATTTAAAACCTGTGAGGTCAGACTGCTTGATCTGACCTGCTCGTTCCTTCTGGCCACAAGACCCCACCGCATGGCCAGGATTTAGCAGGAATACTCCCCACTTACTGGCATGTAAAATACCATTATGTGATATCCATTGTTTTAAACAGAATGTGCCTTCCTAAGGGCCCCATCTGACCCTAATTGGAAACAAGAAGAGTCTGTGCTTTCGGATTAAAGGCCCTCATACATTACTAATAAATCTAATAAAAGAAATTGATTAGTTCCTTAGCAGTGGCCAGACGTTGGGGCAGATAATGGTGCCCTTGGTGCTGGCAAGGAGATAGGCTGCACAATATACTCATGACTATGCAGCAGCCATGACTTGTATGAAACCAGAGACCCTGCTTAGCACTTTTTTGACCATATCTAGAATGAATAGTTAATGTGCCTATGCATCTTCAGCATGACTCCAGGATTATATGAAGCCTTCTCATGTTTAGGAGGTGCCAAAGGTCACACATGACAATGCTACAAGGAAGACATGGAATTGCAACAACTTTTCATATGGAAATAAACTTTTTAGCAAGGCCTGTTGTGATAGGACAAGGGGTAATGGCTTTAAACTAATAGAGGGAAGATTTAGACCAGGTATAAGGAAGCCATTTTTTACAATAAGAGTGGTGAAACCCTGGCCCAGGTTGCCCGGAGAGGCGGTAGATGCCCCTGGAAATATTCAAGGTCAGGTTGGATGGGGCTCCGAGCAACCTGATCTAGTTGGAGATGTCCCTGCTCATTGCAGGGGGGTTGTACTAGATGGTCTTTAAAGGTCCCTCCCAACCCAAATTATTCTACAAGTCAATGATTCTAAGAAGACATTTTGCGTTATCAAGGAAAGAATTGTCCTGTATTTTGCAGGTATGTGCAGTAATATGTCATACGTAACAGAGACATTTCTGGCTTTGAATGTGATAATGCATGCCTTGGCTCCTGGTACATGTTATATGTGTATGTTCATCCTGCATGCAAGTCTTGCAAGCATACCAGGAAGTATTTTGACTGTTAATAAAATTCACACTTCTAGGCAAGATTAATTCAGAATGTGGTTGATTTCTTGCAAGCAAATTTGTAAGGAAACCTTCATCTAAAGTAAAATCCTTGAAATTAAGGTGACAATTATCTGGGGCTCTGTTTCTCTAGTTTGCAAGGTGCATAGATACTCATTTAAAAATGCAGTGACAGGACCTGGTCCTGTGCATTATTATATTGACACTCTGGTATGCATACGATTGGGAAGCCAAAGCATTTTGTTAACCAGCATCCCTGCACTCTGGGGGGATTTCTACCCTGTCTCGCTTTTAGCCCCAGTCTTCTGATTGTCCACGCTATATACACGTTAGCTCACTCCTAACACCCAGTCTGCAGTTAACCATTCCCAGCACAACAAACTTGGGACATACACCACAAGGGACTTGTACAGGTGGCTGGCCCAGGGACCAGGGTTTATCCTGGCTTAGACAAGAGAGGCAGTTTAGACAGTACCCGTCATTCAGCCTGGAACATTATAATGTGTTTTGTTATTAGAATGCCATGAAGATTTCAAGGTGGTACTAAAATGAAAAGAAAGTTTCATATTAATGTGGGATTCAGAATAGAACTACAACCTAACAGAAAATGCAAGCTTTGAAAAAAAAAACAGCACAGGAAAGTTCTTTTGCACATCCGAGCTAAGGACAAAACATCCATCAGGGCCAGTCTTCAGTAATGGTCATTGCTGGACTTGGAATTTTACAAGAAATGCCCTAGATGTAACTCACAATGATATTGTGAGGAATAAGTCTTTTAACTTCAGTTTCAATTATTGTGTTGTTACTCATTCAAATAATTTTGTTCCCTAAAATTTTGTTGCAATATTCCTGATCAAAAAGGATGTATTTTTAAAACCTGCAGAGCTGTCCAGAACTGGTAACAGGAATGAATAGCTTGCAAGTAATTATTTTATACTACGTTTGTTTATTGTTATAGTGATGTGATTCTACAATAATGATACCACTGAAATTACAAACTGAAAAGGGAAATTTAAAAATGGCCAAATTCTACAATGGGTATTTCTTTTCCATTTGAATTTCTCTTCCTTTAATTTCTCAATTCTACTGCCAGACTTCTGAAATCCTCTATCTGGAATTACTAACTCTCAAAATTTTGAATTCATACTGGTGCACTAAATGTGAAAGTTTTCCCATTTCCACATTTATGAAACTAGAATACTTCCAGAGAGCTTGTTTTACATCTTTCACTCATTGTATTCAGGTGGGTATAACATAGAAAACAAACTTAGATTTGATTTACCAGTTCAAACCAATAATAAATGCCCCAGCATCAATGCAGTCAACAAATGTGAGAAGAATTGATGAAGAAATTGCAGTTCACATCTGCATGCATTTCCAATCACTGTGTGCAGTTTTTTTGTCTGAAACGAAAAAAGAACTATAATTGCATTCGTTTCTGACGTCATTGTTTCTGTCCAGAGTATTACAATCAGTGCGCATTCCTCTCTGCTTATGATTTCTAGTTTAGGGGCTAGCTAATGGCATGGTGGATTTGAAATTCTGATATGCTCTGACTGGATAAAAATTAGTAAATTACATGGCCCAATAAACTATATGGCCCCATAAATAATGCGCACATCTGGGTAAACTCTTGGGTGAAATTACTTGCTCACAATTTGTATTTTTCTTCTGGAGCATCTATACTCACCAAGAAGCTAAGTCCAGGACTGGAATACCAGGAGTATTCTAAACGAGGACTGGTCCAAAGCTCATAGAACCCACTGTTTATATTACTGATTTCAGTGGGATTTAAATCAGGGACTTAATTACTTGAGAAAGCTTGTGCAGCATAGCATTATGAATAATTGCATTTAATATTCTCGTGGCATTATCAATATATATGGTGATGTACAACAAGTAAACTGCTCTAAGTGATTCATAAATCTGTTAATTTATAAGTGATTAAGTTCAACAAATGCACAGTGGAAAAATAAAAGATCATTAGTGTCTAAGGAAAAACATTATTCTTTTGATCCTTGCCCTGTGCAGTATTTTATTTGTGGTATGTCTTGCTATGTAAGATAGAGAGTGAAAGAGCACAATTGCCTTATAGTGTGATGGACCTGTCATGTGGAGAAGTTTTTTTCTAGAAGTCAAGAAATCACTTGTCAATGTCAAGTCACCCATCCCCAGTGTGACATTCGCATTGTGAGTCGAAGCACAGCTCGGGGGACGACAAAGCAGTATTGCACACTCAGACCCCATAACTGAATGTGAACAAATGTAATACTCAAGTTTAGCTTTCATGATGAAATAAAAGATATCTCACCCATGAAAGGGGATTATTATCTCTGGTATAGAAGCGTGACCCCTCATTAAAATATCCATGGTCAAGTCCATCTCTTCCAGTGAGAGCTTCTTTTTATTCTGCAGCATTGTTTTAGTTGTCAAAGCCCACATTTTAGTTTGAATCAAACTGTGGGAATTAGCAGTGGACCCAGTCAAATTCTCATGGAACTTTTACCAGCTCTATTTTTTCCTGTAATACAGCACTTTACTGATTGCTAATATTACTTTGCAGAAATTAGTATTTCTTAGGTTTTTGTTTATGGTGAAATCAGCCAAACTTTTGTTATATTGCAAACAATTCTATTCAAATCTGCTAACTAAAGAAGAAACACTCTTCTTAAAGCAGGGCAAAACACAGAATAAAAACAAGGTAAAAAAACCTACTTTTTTTGGTCTTATTATTTTATAAAAAATCAAAATGATGAGGACAGATTTTTATTTAAAATTGTAGATCTTGAATTCTTGAATAATTATTGTTTAATAATTATTCAGATCTTATGTCCCTTATTTGTTCTGAAGCTGAATATTTACACTTAACTGAGCAAAGTCGTCTGTACACTGGGAATTTATTAAAATGTATGAAAAAGTTAGCCATTAATGCATGGAGGTACTAAGCCCTTTGCTATCTGTAGCATTTGGTTATCTTCATTAACCCAATTAGCTAATGTCAGCTCTGTAGTGATGATACGTCAATGCTGTGGATATTTCAATTGAACAATGTGGCTGCTTCCCACAGACAGTCATGCTGGGCTCTTGCTCAGACAACCATTTGTCCTGTTTCAGAGACTTCTAGAAACACTAGAAATCAGGGAGCAATTCAAACGAGGTTAGGTAAATTTTTAAACTCCCTTCAAGCATCAGTGTGCAACAGACCCTGCTTGAAAAGAGAAAATTATCTGGGGCCAGAGACCAGTCAGTACATGTGCTTACACTTAACAGTCAGTTAGCTCCAGCAAAAAAAGGAGGTCCCATTGAAAGTGTGATTGTGACTGATTATTAAAAGAAGCACATGGAAAGGCGTAGGAGTCCTTTTTTAGGAATAGAAATCTGAAGGGATGACAGGAGACACATGGGAGAAGTTTGGGATGGAATTAATTCCCGTATTTGCTTTACAAACAAGCAGAAGCTCTGTTTCCATGGGTAAACACCCGTCAGATGTTTCCAAGAGCTGGGAAGAATGCAAAGGCAGAAAATACTTCAAGAAGACCGTAAGATCTCTGGAGGAGCAAACAACTTACGCATATCTTCGTGTCCCTGTGCAGGATGCCAGCGTGGAAGGTGGTGCTGGGTGAGCTCAGGTGCTGCAAAAGGGAATAGACAACAGCATTTCTGCAATCTAAAAGCCACCTACTCACCAAAGAAGCAGTATAAATCATGGTATCTAATATCACATATAGAGTATCTAACGTCATATATCTTCCAAGCAAGGTACTCTTCCACATGATGAAGGATTTTAAGCTGATGAGTTGTTCAGTCTGCATAAGTAGATGCTTTATGTATGTATCATGTGTCAAAGGCTCAGTAACCAGAAAAACCCACGTGATTCTTGTAATGCTCCACAAAGCACCCTTTGGCAAAAGAACACATTAATTCAACAACCTCTGAGGTATTATTTGTAAAAATACATCATTTCCCATATTGGATATCACCCCCAGTTAGCTTCCCCCTGGCCAGTAATGTAAAAACACTTCACGTTTTTCTCCATTTGTAATTTTCTTTTGTATACATTCTTCCTCTACTTCAGCTGAAGGGAATTTAACATTTATGTTCCAAGTTCTTCCATGAAGCCTTACCCCTTGATTCATATACGTTCTGACAACATACTTCAAGTGCTTTATTTTAATAAGGACTGTTTTCATTACACTGTTTGGGATTTGGTGGGAGAAACACACTTGGAGAGTTGTCTACCTCTTAAAAATGTAGCTAAAGGCCTTTAAGGTCCTGTTTCTTGGACCATAAAACTTGTCTGTGATGATTGAAATGAGAATTCTGTTTGACCTTTTGTGACTTAATTTCACGCTTGATTTCCACTGCTGCCACTACTTTACCTCAAAGACCGTAGCTGTGTCCCTCCGAGGAGGGGGGTCTGCTCGGCCGTGCTGGATGGAGAGGTGAGTGTCTGTTCTGCATCCGACCTCTCCTTCTTCCTAAACCAATTACTCAATTTTGATGCAGGACTGACCTTTTAATCTCAAAATAAGTTGCACATTGGTTTTCAACCCCCTTCTACTGGAGTCCCTGTCTAATGTGGCCATATATAGTACCAGAACTGCGTCCTCTTCATTTATTCTTAAAATATCTTTCCCTCTGTTTTTTAATGATGGAACAATAGTAGTCTATAAATGTATATTTAGTACCATCTAAATTCTCTGATTGATCTACTGGATATTTCCGTAAATGTTGCTCCTGGTACTCTGGTTTCACTCATATAAACAGAGTGGTGACTCACGTCCTGGTCTATCCAACACATACATACCTGTAATCAGTACCATCTGCCACCAAATGCTCTAGTAAACCATTGTCTTGCTGCTTGTCCTTTGTCTAATTCAGTTGTACTTAAAGCAATAACAATCAGTTAAAGCACAGACGCATGACAAGCTTGCAGATTATTAGTGCAATGCCAACGACTTTTCCAAATCTAGGGCAAGAAATTTAGTTTCTCCAGACCGGCAGAAGGAGAAAGCTTTCTAATTTTGAGCTGAGAGCTGTGATGCAGAGGGCAGTGCTGCAACTT
Organism: Rissa tridactyla; assembly: GCF_028500815.1. Lineage (NCBI taxonomy): Eukaryota > Metazoa > Chordata > Aves > Charadriiformes > Laridae > Rissa > Rissa tridactyla. The sequence continues at coordinate 8,446,220 of NC_071497.1, forward strand.
CACCATGAGCAGCGTGGAAATCATTAGCAAGGGTCACCATAGGTCCAATGGCACTTCAATCTTCTGGACCTTCAGTTTTTGACATTCATGCAGGGAGATGGCCACAATTGATTCTTAGTGGTGGGGTATGCCATGTGCTCAGTCACTTCATCACACAGGCTGTCAAATAGCCTTCCACAGACAAAAAAAGCATAGGGTGCTGTTAATCAGGACTCAACTGCAATTTTCAAACAGCCTCTATAGGAAAATAGGCCTTTTCTGTGCACTCTCATGCTTTGCTTTTGGATGACCAATGCCAGTTGGAATTAAACACTATTTTATCCATGAAAAAAAATCATAACTAAGCTAAAAAGTCTAAGAACATTAAATTTGTGAATGTTTTCTTACCACAGGTAGCACAAGTAGAGGTATATGTTAGAAGTATAGGTAAAGTGGACTGAAAGCCACTAGAAGAAGGTGGAAAAGTGATAAGACAATGGCATGTTGCCTACCTGTCAAAATACATGGCCGTTTGAAAATAAACATGTATACCTCATTTTTAGAACTTGTGGTACTGGTTCTGGAGATGAACCCCTCCAGGTTCTCCACCGTCATGACTTTGGTGATGCCATGCAAAGAGATACTAGAAGGAGGTCTAACACGGGAGGCACTGCTACCTTATTGCAACTATCTTTTTAGTAGACACAATATCACCATGACAAATCGGTCTGTGAGAGCGTGCACACATACATCTGAGGCGCACATTAATGGACGAACTTCCACCCAGGAAGCCAAGTGGCGTCCTAGTTGAAGCCCCTCAAAAATGCCTGATGAGGGTAATTTTGAACTCTACATTAGGTTAGTTTCTGTCTGGATGAGGGAAGTGTGAAGAAAGGGAAGGAGACCATGATTATAAATATGTCCCTTGCAAATTGGAAATTAGCATAAATGTTTCTACAGCTCAGCAGTTTCCTGTTAGCTCAGATGGTGAGAGCAGGCAAACTTGGGACCTCCCATGCGCTCCACATCGTGGAAACCCATCTGACTTCTGCTTAGTCGAAATCTATGAGATTATCTTTTAAATCAGCTAAGCACAACGGATTCCTTGTGTATTAAGCAGTAAGACGATTACTTAAGTCAGCAGGGCAATTTCTGGTGACGCATCACTTCCAAAATGCCTGGAAGCTCATTGGTATGGTGACCATATTCACTTTGTAGACAGATTTAAAAAAAAATTTAAAAAAAAAAAAAGGGGGGGGGAGAAATACTATAGTTCAGGCTCAGCAGAGGAATAGCAGACGTGCACAGATGCTGGGTGACAGCTGTGCAGCGAGGAGCAGGACCAGCCCTAGGAAGAAGGTGGCAGCAACCATCCCTGCAGCAGCTTGGTCATTTGTCTGGAGCTGTCAGCTCGACCCAGAGCTCCTCAAGGCAGACTTCGCCCTGCTTGCCAGCAACGGTGATAATGATACTTCATACAGATGAAAATCCAATTACAGAAATAAAAATCACAGGCCTAACAAACCATGTTTAATCTTACATGGTATTATTACCTCCGTTTTCTCATCTCTCATTTACATGTACTCTAATTAGAATATAAGATCTTTCTGGGTGGATTCTACATTAAAATCCTGTCCCCAATGAGGCAACATTAGCATGGGATTCATGTTGAACAAAACAAAATTAGAATGCTTATTAATTAAGTCACCAGTGTGTTTCACCTTGGCATGATGAATTATCTTGGACAGTATCATTTCATTTAAAAATTGGCATATATACATAAATACTACCTACAGTATCCTTTAAACCTCAATTAACATGCTTGGGAGAAGGTACTGAGTAACAATGGATTTCATTTTTCTGTACAGAAATCTTAACAAGTCCACTTTTCTTTACAGGACTAGTGAAGCTGAGCATATCTTCTCTCACTGTCATACCAATTCTGTATTACTGTCCTGCTTAGACTACTGTTTTATTAAAAAAGTAAAAATAATATACCTGTAATTATAGAATAAAGTGTATTATATTCTTTCTTAATATTTCTTTCCTTGGCATTGCACATTTATGAAACATTTTTAAGGATCAGACTTTTCATTTTATAAACAGCTAGCATATCCTAAACACCGAGTAGAAAATTTCACATGGGTGGATATCCACTTTTCCTGGTGTGTCAGACGTCGATCCCCTCAGTGCCCAGGTGTGCTCCGTGCAGCCTTGCCTATTGGAGAGAGACTTTTCTCTGCCCCCAGCAGCTCAGTCTGCCATTATTTGAATACTCCAGAGAATGTGCTGGTGAGCCTGGGTAACCATTACGATATCCCAGTATCCCCATCGTGTAATTTACTGATTCTTTGGAATAAGTTAACTTCCTGTTAACCAGTTATCTTGAAGCAATTATTAACTTAAGACAGGCTAATACAAAAGCCACATGAATATTTGCGTTGTGTGTTACTCAATAAAAATATGTTTATAATTATTTACAACATATAAAATAAACTATGTGGTCACAAAAGTTCAGCTTCAGCTGCTTACACCAAATTGCATCTGAAAGGTTCTTGCTAATGAATGCAACCTGAGACGAAAGCACGTGAAAACCCACTTCCCAGCGAAGGAGCCTGTTAAAAACACATCCCCAGCAAGGCAGATGGACAGAGGGAACATAGGCCCTAGAGAATCAGAAGAACAAAAGGAACAAAAGAGAATATCCCTATTGAAGCTGTGCTGGCTTCCGGAAGAATCCTTTTACACGGATCAGGCAAGGAAATGCTCTCTAATATGTGCAGAGGCAGTGGAAAGTCCACCCAAACCCTGGGAGGGGTCACTTTGAGATGATTAAAATGAAAATGTAAAAAACCAGCTGCACCACCACCAAAACATTATGGCAAAGACCCAACCCTTATTGAAGAACCATTTCAAATGGGAATACACCAGTTAGCCTACACCAGTTAGCCTCCTGCCCATTTATGGGAAACAGAGACACATACCAAACGAAAAGGGCCTTGGAGAATTTTTAGAAACAAGTCTCTGGCTTCAATCTAATTTTTTTGGCTCTTCAGCACAAAAGCATTACCTCTTCAGTTCCCTTAACAAACTTCAGAGAACAAAAAGGGGTCATTGACTAATGTGGTTACACGGTCACTTTCTGCAGTCTCTGCTGTATCTGAAGAAATGAGAAAAATCACAAAGTGGATCACATAGAACAACCTCATTCTCTACTTGGCATCGGTAACTGGAGAGTCTATTGCCTGGCTGGCATCTGATATTTCCTCGGTTATTTACGCTGTCTCTGCAATTCTCCCTACAGGGCAGGTCAGTGACAGGCTACAGGATCCTGATTCCAGAGGGAATTAGATGTCAAGACAGAGTTCGACTTTAATGTGTTCTAACACTTTCAAATAAAAAGAAGATGACCACAAAACCACAAGTGCTACAGCAAAGTAAAGTGCCTGTTTACAAGGTCAAAGCAAAGAGCATCTCAGTGAGTGGAACGGCATCTCAGCTTGAATTACTCTGGGAATGGACTAAAAATCCTGCTATGAGCATTCAGGACAGATATCAGGTGTCTTCCCAGCCGGATCCGTCTGAAGGTTACCTGACTGATCCTGTCTGCCGGAGTCCTCATTGAACTGGTCACAGAGAACAGCCCTGGAGGAATTTCCTGCAGCCCTTTTGCCTGAGTTTCCTATGGTTCTGCAATGGCCCCTCAAAAACAGCCAGCACAGGAACAACAGAAAGGCATCTGTTGACAAAACAACACTTTTGTTTACTCCTGATGTGGACTGGAAAAAGAAAACATAAAAAAAAATAAATGCCTAGGAGTAGCATTTCTGAACTGCTACTTTATCCTTATGCTGTCAGACAGACCCCATCCTCACATGACCTGGCAAACCCTGATCATCTTGAGCATCACAGACCTTTTAGCAAGTTCTAACGATGGCATCTTCATGTAACTCCCATTTTGGAAAGACTATGAATATTTGGCAAGTTGTTAGGTCAGACCCTTTGAGCTGAAAAGAAATAATGTGAAGATCAGACAGCCACATTAATGCAGACAATGCAAGTAAGCCTGAGAAAATTTCCACTGCAGTCATGTATGATACTACAGTTAAGTCAGTACCACCTCTGGAAAATCTTCCCATTAATTAAATAACCCTACACCATTGCTGTCTCCAACAAGTGACTGATTCTGACAACTCTAAATCTTTGGTGTCAGACTGCTCATGCCCCTTGAATGCCTCTTGATGCTTGTGCAAGACACAGACGTTGGCAGCTTCAATACAATGACATGATCAAAAGAACATTAAGTGACAAGATAAGTAGTCCAAATAATAGCCCCTGGCAATCCTAGGTGTGTATGTGTCAGATGAAGCCCTTGAAATACAAGGTTTCTGCATATCCTCTAGCTCACGCATTACCACAGACAGTGGTGGATGCTCAGTGATTTTTCTGAGTTTTCAAGGTCACAGTGCCATCTACATATTTTAAGCTTTGAAATGAAAAACTGTTCAGCAGGAGGCACTTCACCAGCAGCCTTCCTCTCTCATGCAACCAACAAGGCACACACGCAAAACCCTTGTGACTGAAGTCTGACCCCAATGATTTAGACACAGAGTACATGACATGTGGTTAGACTAAACAAGTATCTTTTGGAAAACATCCACGCTAAGCTTAACATCCCAAACGACAGACAATCTTCCAAAAGCCATAGCAAGCTACTTCAGTGGTGAAAATCAGTTGTCACAAAAATCTCTCTCTGCAAAAAGACTAGATAAGTATCCTTTTCATTTATTTTTTTTCTCTCTTTCCCTTTTAACTATGGGATATTGTTATGCACTTGAATGCTTACAAAAGGACTTAAAGACCCTAATTACAGGCCGCGGGCAAACTGCTTTCTAAACTTCTCTTTGATGAGATAAATGGGTGAATTCCTTAAATTTCTCAGTGTAAGGGGTTTTTTTCACAGACCTCAAATCATTCTCATGATTATGCCCTTCTCTTGTCACTCCTTCTTTTGTAAATATCCCATTAAAAAAAATAATATCCTTTTATTCTACTCATCTTGTACATGGTCTGCATATCCCGCTTACTTTAGGGTATCAGTTCCTTGCTTCTGCTTAGTTTAAATTCTTTGCGGGGATGACAGTGGCTAGTTTCACAGACAAATCTGGATCAAAAAGCGCTGTTGTCTGCCCAGATTGAAGACATCAGACAAAGTTTGTATTACTTTACTTTTAGGTTGATTATAGCTAACAGCATAACGATGTAACCTTAGTTCTTAGCCTATTAGCACAGTTCTTAGTTGCCACAGGTTGCAAAATGTACCTGAGACACCGGGCAAATGCTTTGGCTACTAGTCTGTGTTTGCATAGCCAGTCCCCAAGGAGCAAACAAATTAATTAAAGCTTGCTTGGGTATACATCTAAGTGAAAAGACAGCAAATCCTTAGTGGCAAATACTGTCTTACAAAATTTATTTTTTTTTCTCCCTCAGAAGCATCCCCCTTTCAGTGTACTTATCATAATTTTTGTTTATAAGTTAGCATATTAAAAAAGCTTGTGCATGAAAATTTTCTTGCATGAACAAGGCAAACAGTAGAAGGATGCCTGAATATCAAGTTGCCACAAAAAGAGGCCTGGTTTTGGACAAACCAGGAGAAAACCCCAGCCTTCTGTACCAGCTCTGGGAGCTATTGCTCTGCCAGTTGCTGTTACCTTCCTCAGGTTAAAAAGCATTCACGTGGGTGAAGAAATATGACCAAAAATTAAAGGATGTCGTTGTTTAAGAAGCATTTCTATTTACTCTGAGGGGAATTTTTGTACAATAAGACAGTGAAACACAACTTTATGGGTTATGTCATGTTCTATGAAGTCATCAGTGCCATTAAAGATATTGGAGATGTACTAAAATAATACATGAAAACATATCTTGAAAAATTTTGGAGGCTGAATAAACTCCAGATGTTAGCTTTTCATACCATCTCAGACCAGTGTGTGCTGAAACATTTGGCAGATAGAAAGCAGAAGCTTGTTGCAGCTGGTGATATCCTTTGATGAGATCAAGCTTCAGAAACACAATGGTACCATTCAGTGTAGAAATTATGTCATTCACTGTTGGTGAGATATGGTGCTTTCTTTACAGTGATCTTTCTTTATTGCCTTTGCAGGAGTTTTTGGAGCCGTGCAAATTCATCCCCTCCTACAATGCAATCTCTCCGCTTCCTAAGACCCGTGTAAAAGAGATTTCAGCAGAGTCCTGTCCCACACCTCCAGCTTCCGCTGTCCCATCCTGCTGCCAGCACTGGCGAGGGATCTACCGCTGTTAATTCCTGTCACCAATTTCTTCATCTGCAGGTAAAAACTCCTTATTACGGCAAAATAAGACCCTATGTGTCTTGGCTTTTCTTCCTGTGTCATGGGTTTTGTATGCTTACTGTCAAGATATTGTCTTCCCAATAGCTGGTCTGGTAATGGGAGCCTAAATCTTTAGGTTAAAATTTCCTCTTTTGAGTTCCCTCTTAAGTTACCAGTATGTTGATCAAAGTAGCGTTTAATATTAATGTAAGATGTGAATGTCTTTTAAGCTGCTTTTAGAGTCTTCTTTCAAGAATGAAGCTGTATGAAGGAGTTAAGTTTTTCTCATATGAACACAGTTATTTGTGCTACGGTATTTGCACTCCAATATGACGTGGATTCATTGCTTACGTTAAGCCACTGTCACTAGAATGTCATTTAAATACATAAATAGGGACCAATCAGCATCATGACAGGCTGACTAACACATATGACAACAAGGCCAGACATTACCTTAAGGTAAGAGGGCACACAGGTAATTTAATTATTTCAAGCAGGCTGGGTCTGACGACCGCTCTTCTGGGCATTGAGGGAATTGGGTGAGGAACCTTCTGAATCTTTATTTCTCAGAAAATCCACAGTCCATGGGTGAAGCACCAGAAGAGATGAAAAGGGCAAATGTAACTCGTTAAAAAGGAAGAGAGGGTCAGGAAAAGAAAGGATGATCATCTGGGCTGTAATTTCTAGAAATATAAGAGAATAAATAGTCATACTACTTGTACCACCTTGATGCCAGAAAAAAACCCACTAATAAACAGGTAATAGATTTGTCTAGAAGAAACTAAGACAAATCAAATAAACTAGCTTTTGTCATGATTCCGTGAACCTTGTTACTCTTAAAAAAAGCATATCTATGTCAGGACTTAATTATAGCATTTGTCACCACTTCATACAACATTCTTATAAGCAAACTCTAGAAGAAAATACTATGATCTGCCTGAAAATTGTCAGAGACATTGATCCTGGAGAGTATTTATTGATTCTTTCTGTTAACCTGAAAGAATTTCTCAAGTAAGATTTCACATGTGTTTTTCAATATTTTGTTAATTTGATTGTAATTATTTTCATTTGGTTGCAAGTATTTTCCTTAACAAAATGGATGAAAGAATAAAGTCTGCATATTAAATTTGCACACAATAATCCTCAAATAGCTGTTGGTGAAAAGGAGTAGACTGAAAATGATCTTGATACTTTGAAAGAAAAAAATGGCACTGAGAGGCATATTTTCCTTTGGCAGGAATGATCAGCTGCACAAATACAGGTACAGATCTTATGGTCAGAGAGAAAAGAGTCTGGGAGTGGGTGGTGGCTTACAAGCTTAACACGCTATTACAAAAAAGAGTTAACACTATCCTGGGACACCTAAAAAATACTTGCATCCTGAAAAACAAGTGAAATAGTCCTGCTGCTGTATTGGTATGGTCTCTGTTGGAATTTTGCACCCAGTTTTTTGCACAGAACTTCATGAAGTGGCTTAACTGAAGAGAAATGAGGAGAGAAAAGAGAACCATCAAAGTTCTAGAAAACGTAACTTGCAAGGAATGACTGAAATTCTGAAAAATTTCTTTGAGATATTTCTTTGACATAATATCTTGGGAAATGGCAGACTCAGGAAGGTATGGAGATGAAACACCATGAATTTTCTTTTGAGCTCATCACTGAAGAAGTGAAAGGTCAAGATCACAGTCTCCACATGGTGCTACACCCAAAGGAAAAGTTATATATTTTTTATTGTGGGTATGCACTGGATGCTTGCCTTTTAGTTAATAACCAGTAGCTTTTCAGAGTTTTTCATGTCATTACATGCCTACCACTCTGACTTGTAATTATTATATAGATCATTATTTCACATTACAATTTTTTTTAATAATAGAAATATTGATATTTATTAATCAATGGACGTGAATATATTCTCACAATTCCATTTCATGGCATCTGTTAGGAAAAATATATATGGAATATATATATACACACATCTATAATTATACTTTTCCTTTTTTTTTTCAGTTCTTCTTAAAATTATTCTGTGGAACGTGCACTCTTTCTTCCTTGGCAGATTCTCCCCTTCGGTACACCATGCTCAGAGCAACTTGTTAAGCCAAAACCGAAGCAGAGGTAGTCAAGCAGCACAATATCAGACAATTAACCATTTAGAAGACCTGTCCCAGGAAAGATTACGTGTTTTGAACAACCACCCTCACATGCTTCTGCAATCTTTTATTTCATGGAGCAACACTTCGGTTTCATTTTCATGTTTCCAGCCTCTGTGATTCAGTAGGTAGATTCCGGTGCCTACACATAGGCATCTAACACCTAAAGGTATTCAAAAGTACCTGTACAAATATCCCTGCTGCCCTCCAGCTATGCTCCAAAGAGGGAGCATAGGTCTCCCATAGATCCTCTTATATATTTGACAACCTCAAACAAAATCCTCTGCCGCTCAGATGTGTCTAAAACAGTATTGGAGAGATAGGATTAGGCACCTGAATCACTCCCAGTGTCTCAGACTCCAAGTGCCTGCGGCACATTTTTAGTGAAAGAATGGTTTTATTCAAGTCTCATAGTTTTATGTACATCTCATAATAAAAACAAATCCATGATCATTTAATGAAGTCTCAATTATACACATTATTAGTTGTAATAAAGGTATCATAACAGCACAGAGCAAAAGCACACCTTTCATGAAATTCACTGTCATGCAAGAGGGACATTTTACCAGCTGTTCATATTCCTCCAGTCTGCACTGTTTGGGTGGCACTGGACAAGGTTGGGTAGATACATGAGCCAGCACTGGAGAACTAGCACAGATGCAGAAAACTGTGTACTGCCCTTCCCCAGTTTATGCTCTTCTTCTCCCACGCTACAGTATTTGCTGCTCCTGGTGTTGAGCCAGCACACTTACGGCTGGTGCAAACACCTCTGCAGCACAGACCACCCAGCCGCTTGAGCATCTAGAAAGGCTCTGAACTGCAGCATCTCAATGTCTGCAAATCTCTGCCTTGCTCACATGCATGTTGTGCTTTTAATTTGAAGCCAGTATATACAGGCTCCTCCTCTCTCAGTGTTACATGTTTGGTACATCCATCGCATTTACTTACAGTCTTGTTGATACCTGCTGCTACTGGAGCTCAACACATTTTTTTGTGCTCCTACTTATTAAGTGGTTGCATCCTCTGACACAGGCTATAAACAGCACCATGAGGAGGAGTGGTGCCGCAGGGCACCCTTTCCCCCACATGGGCAAGGAGTGGGTGTTCATCATAGCTGAACATCTCACTCCTCAACCCTTTGCTTTTCTACAGCAGTGCAGCAGTGTCAGAAGCATGACAATAACAAGCTGAGCTACATCTGCCATGGAACACATCCACCTCAGAAGGGGGCTGAAGTGCAAAGGTTCCTCAGAGCTTGCAGTGGGAATAGTGCAACCATACACATCCCTTTCCTGGACCTCACTGAAGAGAAAACGAAACGCCATCAGTCACTGCAGAAAAGGAAATAACCATTCTAGGTTATCTTCTCCCTGGTTCTGTTCAATGCAAAGACAACGCTCTATGGCACAGAGGATAGTACCATAAATAACTTTTCAGCCAAAGTCACCAAGAATGATCTATGATATAAGGATTTTAAAAAGGACATGCATGTACGTAAGTCATGTCCAGGTGGGGACACTAAAGAAAGTGACCATTCAAGGTGATATTATCCAAGGGTCTGTAAGGAAGACACCTTTGAAGCAATTCCCATCTTCCTCCTATGACACATAAGTGTTCTCCCTCCTCTGTTCCTTGTGGCTGCCATGATCCTGGAGTAAAAGGGCTTCAATTCATTGACTTTTCCTTTCTCTTGTAGGTTACATAGATGTCCAAACACTTATTTAACACCTATAATTTATGTTAAAGCTATGAGGACAGGCAGACATTGTTGGGGTTGTTCAGCCTAGAGAAGAGAAGGCTCTGAGGAGACCTTATAGCAGCCTTCCAGTACCTAAAGGGGGCCTACAGGAAGGATGAGGAAGGACTGTTTTTCAGGGAGTGTTATGATAGGACACGGGGTAATGGCCTCAAACTGAAGGAGGGTAGATTTAGATTGGATATCAGGAAGAAACTCTTTACTGTGAGGGTGGTGAGGCACTGGAACAGGTTGCCCAGGGAAGCTGTGGATGCCCCATCCCTGGAGGTGTTCAAGGCCAGGCTGGATGGGGCTTTGAACAACCTGGTCTAGTGGGAGGTGTCCCTGCCCAGGGCAGGGGGGTTGGAACTAGGTGATCTTTAAGTTCTCTTCCAACCCGAACCATTCTGTGATTCTGTGATTCCTTAATGTTATAAGGTTGGTAAGCCCTCACAAGCATATACACAAAGCTAAGACCCTGAGGCTCAGTGTTATGTTCTCAAGAACATACAAGGAGCCTCTAGTTCTTTGCAGGATGGATTGTAAATATCTGATCCTCTGTTCTTAGTCTTTCCAGTTGACAACCACTGAATTAATTCCCATGGTTCATTATCCTGATTGAATAATAGCTGTTGATTTTAAGAGTGCAGAAGTTCTTCCACAATATCCTCTAAAATTGCAGGTCAGGTTACTCTGCTATTCAGGCTCTGCACATCTGATCCCCAAGAGAGATCAGCAAAGAAACCTTTCACCCTCATACCACACATCATTCTTCCAGGTCCCTCAGCAAATAACGTGATTTGATTTATAGCAATGAAGCATATCAGGAGGGGAATCAGAGGTAAGAATTGTCAACAGTAGATATTGCCACAACCAGAAGCCACTAATTGCATAGCGGTAAATCTACTTTCAGAAGTTCGCCATAGCTCTCAGTAACTCCACGGGTTGCTGAGTAGCAATGGTAGTTGTACATAGCAACTACTTTTCCTGTTTAAATAAACCACAAGTGCCCAGAGACTGTACCAATAAATCACAGACGAGAATTGGGACTTCATTCAAGGTGTTATTTCACATTCACAGCCAGCTTTTACTTGGCCTTTCGTTTTATTTTTTTGCTAATATTTATTTCTCCTTACTTTCAATTTGGTCAATTTCTTTATTTGGTTTCCCACACAGGCATCTTTCATACCTCTGCCAAAAAGCCTAGCAAAAATGTCCTTTTACCACTTACAGCACTGAGCGTGGTCCACAGTTGTGTGTGTATTTGCTAGCTACCTTGAGCAAAAAGGGAATTTACAGATTTGATTTTGTCTTTGTTTTTCAGTGGCACATTTTCCACTAATGCACTCACTACTTTGTCAATATTTTTAGTACCTTATTATATTTTTTTACCCATTTAATGAGTATACCAATGAACAAGACTTGGATTTGCTCATGTTTGGCAGAGCCCTTCTTTTAGTAAAAAAAACCTCCATGCCTTGCTATTGATCTGTGTCTTTTTTTTATCATAGTTTCTACGCATTTTCTCTGGTATGAAATCAGTGTCCATCTTTCCTAAGCATAGAGACTATCTGTGATAATAAGCACAGGCTCTGTGTATCTTTGTTTTCCACTGAAAATTTTCTTGTGTCTGAACCCATAGTCCCCAGTTTTAATAAAAAACTCTGAATTCTTCAGTTGGCAGTTCTACGTTTACCTGTTGGATTATATAATAAAAATGCGCTAATAGGCATATTGGTGGTTAAAAAAAAAAGGCAAAAAAGAAAGAGAGAGAAAGGAGGAGTGAAACAAAGGAATGCTTTGTCCTAATACCACAGATAATTCTGTTGCTTTTATCAGATTGATAATAATAAAATAAATGAGAGGAGAATCAGAGACAATACCTTCCAACACGTGCAAATAGTGAGCAATAATATACATAGAATCATAGAATCACAGAATTGCTTATTCATTTGTTCAAAGAGATGGTGGGGTAACAGCTTGTAAAGGAATGAGCCTCTGCCTAAAGAGACATAAGTCTAAAGTGAGGCCTCAGAGTGCAAATGGTCTCCACCTGCAGAGTCCCCCAGAGGTGACTTGCTCTGCAATAGCATCCTTACAAATAATCAACCTCAATCCTGCTCATCTTCTCCCTCTGGACACACCTGGCCCCAGCTCTAGGAAGATGAAAACCTCCTGGGCAGTTGAGTCCTCAGCATGACAGAAGTCCAACACATAAATATCCTTCTCAAGCTGCTGTTCTACCTTTCCCTGAAGCTGGGAAATGCTGTATGCTCTCAGAAGGAGAGAAGGGGGTACTGCACCTTCGAGTTAAGTAGCAAAAAGAAGATGGTATCATGGGAAATAAACAATGCAACCGTCTTTTCATCTCAGCAGTGCAGGCAAAGTGCGGGGAAGCTGCCCCCAGCCCCAGGGGAATGGGAACTCGAACCCTCACTGCTGGCAGGGATTGACAAGATGAAAGGGAAACGGAGCAGCAGCTGAAACAACAGGAGCAATGGAAGTGGTAGAGAAGGGAGCGGAACTAAGAACGAAGAACAGCCGCTGCTGAAGCAGACAGAAACAATTTGAGCTTTATTTCCTGAACTTTGGGATTTGAATTCTCCTCTCAGTAAACAGCATTTTTGGGAACAGGAATGAGCAATGTTGCGTGAAACTGTTTCAACATGATGTACACCAGAAAATAAAAGTTATGATATACCATCCTGCATACAGCTCTTTCTTAGTCATAGGTCTTGTATCCCTCCGGATTTTTGTTCGCAATGTTCACTGTAAAATAAATTGGGGCACACAGCACACAGACAGCACACACGATATCTTTATCTTTTTGGACTCATACTTTTGACAACATTTTGTTGCTGAAGCTGTCAGTGCTGTAACTGACCTTTTGAAAGTAAAATGTCAGCTTCCTCGTACCAAGTTAGTTTAACCCATCATTGGTGTCCAAGCAAAGAGCTTGTGAAAGCTCCACACTAGAAAGTTGTTCATGATATTTTATTGGTTTGCTGTTTTCAGAAAACTGAAGGGACAGCTGCTATGAATTGCAAGCAGATCCAAAGCACAGCACTGTTGTCCTCTGCAGAGCATTTTCTGATAATATTTTGAAGGGAGATGATGGGAAATTCTCATGGAAGAATAAATATTAACTAACCTCGTTGGTTTCTGTCTCCATCTCTCTAAAATCTTCTTTTGTAGCACAAAATACTTATTTCCTGTTGTCATGATTGCAGTTTCTTCTAGTTGGGAAATTTTGTTACTAGCATTGAGTTCCCACCTGAAGTAGTACCAACAGACCATTCCCTTTGCAGTTCCTTGAAGTGTGTTCATTTTGTGCTACATTCCAGGCTTCAAATTCAGACTTCTGGCACTTTCTCTTGGTGGTCTCTTGACATTTCTCTATATTTTTCCAAACTCTTATGGTGAAATTTTTCAAATTATACTGGTTTTCCAACAGAAAGCTGAAGCTTTGACTTAGGAGTATTAATCCTACAGACAACCGACATCCTAAAACAGTGAGTGACTGACTGATTGATTGATTGATTGTCATAAAATGGCATCTCCCCAGAAAATACTTTAGTTGGAAGCTGAGATATTTCTCTTGGGATTAGTGGCTCTGAGGTGAGGAAGATGCAAAGACAAACTTTACCTTTCCTGTCCACTCACAATGAATACATAGGAATTAGACTAGACTACCAACAAGTCATTGGATTTAAAATAAATTTTATCTTCATTTTGTTTACCGTCTCAGCTTTTAGAGGTCCTATTTTGGATATATTTTGGTCACATTTCCTACCTTTGCTCAACAACTGTGGAGACTTAGAAAGAAAGATTCATGTACCAGAGGAAAGGATAAGTTGTCATCTATGCATTTGCTTTCAGTTTCAGGTCTTTCTCCCTCCACCACCCATTTTGTGATTATTAGGGTTTTGTCAAATCTTCTTGGGATGTTCATGTCTGGTGAACTCCTATAATCCATTTTTTCTCAGTTGCAGTCATATAAAGATTACAAGCTTTTCAGGTGAACTTAACTTTTGGAAATCTATACCTCCTGGATGTGGCTACTCCTCTGAATAGGGGTGGATTTAAAGACCAGCCTTCAGGCTTTCCTGAAATAGGACATGGTATAAGTAAACACCATAACTTAATTGAGCTCACAAGACCACATTGATTTATGCCTCGTAAATATTTGTCCTCGTACCAATTCCCTGACATTACAAGCCTCATGCTTTTTCTCCAGTCTTAATGAGCAACCAGCAGCCTGAACAGTGATAACAAGCGATGACTAGATGAGTGGTCATGGCAGGTAGAGTTACTAGCCAGATGCCCGTATGCTCCTGTGGCATATCAGCCAGTGTATTAGCCAAAACCTTGATCTTACACCTCTTAACCAACACTTTCCACTTGTTGAGGCACATCTTCCAGGATCAGCTGCGGCTGCTTTGCCGCATGTAGACTCTCTGGTTTGGAACATCCTGTCCAAATCTGGAATACCTCTGCTGTGGGTGCCATAAGGATAATATCCTTTCTCCCATGTGAGTTTCATTAGGTGACCCAACTGACACAGATATGAATATGACTTTTCTCTAATAATAAATTATAGAAACTTTCATCAGTTCCAGCCCCTTAAATTGCTGAACTGACTGCTTTTAATTTCTACTTCAAAGACAGTTTTTCATTTTGAAGGTTTCTTCCAGAAAAACTGGTGGGATTACAACATAAACAAATTGTATGTTAGAAATCCATTTGCAGAGGAAATAATATGCTGTAAATCTTGAAAGAATTGATAAGAATCCAAAGCAGTCCCCAGTCCGGTTATAAATTCACCATCTCACAAAGGCAAAATAGCTCACTCCACAACTTGCGCACAAACTACTCATTCTTGGAAAAATCTGAAGTAATGGCAGCTGCTAAAATAATTACGATCATACAGACATAATTACACTGCGCATCTGCAACTAGTCTACCACCATCAGACTACATAGTTAAGTACCCAGAAAACAGCTGGATTAAGCCTGCTCTCAACTCATTTTAGGATGTGAAACTGACAGCAATATGCCTTCAGCTTGATAAATTTTCCTGGGCATTTGGATGTGGTCACAGAGGTAGCAGGAAGAACAAGAAGGATTTAATACCTTCAGCCTAGTGTGGTAGTCGTTATCCCTTAAACAACACAAAATAAAGAAAATGATACCTTTTATTAGATTAAAGTTTCAAAGCAAAATATGATTAAATCTCACCTTTCTTTTTTTCAGGGTTGCACTCATTATACTGGGCTCAGACTGCGGAGTACTCAGCTATCATGTCTGACATGATTTAGAGCTACAGCATGAAATACAATTTCCTTCATTCTGGCTCATTTTCTGCCTTATCTTCAGTGGAATTTGGACTACAGTGGCTTCCCAAACAGACAAGGTGCTGTGCAAACACTTCTTTCCTGAAAGAGCTTATATTCAGAAAGGCAGAAGACAGCGTGTAAGAAAGCAGCCTGCTGGACAAATTCCCCAAAATCATGAAGGCTGTGTCACCCATTAATACACTGTTTTGTATTATTCATGAGTCTTTTTAATGTTTTCACTGGTCAAAGTTGTTCTTCTCCCTTACTCTTTGTGCACACCACTCTCCAGGACCCCCAACTATGCAGTTGCTCATCATCATTATGCAGGGTTTTTTGCACACAACCATGCTTACATCAAAATAGCAGTTCATGGGACATGGTCTTTCCTGAGATCAGGAAGCAAAAGGGACAAACCATCCAACTTTAAAATATATTGTTCATTTAATGATTGCTCAAAACACCAGAGCTTGGAAATGTCCAACATATTGTAAGTGTCACAGGCCTAAATAAGGTGGAACTGATCAGAAATAAAATCTTGCAAAACATACAGAAAGACGTTGGTAAGCAATGGGGGATTTCCCATTACTCTGTCCATCAAGAAGAGCAACTGGCTCAGGGACCCACAGAAGTCAGAACTGTATTTTCAGCTATGGTTACAAGGGTGACAAGACAGCAAATACCAGAAATGGAAGGCTGTCTTCTCAGAGGATACATGGAAAAAGAAGGTGATAGTATCAATCATAAATTCCATATAGACCAAAATATACCTGTAATCCTAAGGTCAGATACTCAACACTCTAAAGTCCTGAAAATGTATTGCTCAAGACCTTAGTATTACCTGAAAAAGAAAAAACAAAATCTCTGGGTTTTTGCTAAGATGTCCGTTACCTACATCTTCTCTTGCTTCCTTCAGAAAAGACCTGGATACCTGGAGGAATGTAAAGAAACACTTTACATAGTTGAGTCTTAGGAAGGAAATCTACACCTCATGTCTTACAAAGAAAGCATTCCATCTACTATCGTTATATTGACTTATGTCTGCAAAATCACAATATTATTTATATTCAAATGATTAGACTAAGGTGTCAGATTGATAAGATGAAGAGCATTTGCCCTTTTTGCATAACTCAGTAATAAAATATCATTTTATAAACAACTCTTCTTCTTTTGCGTCTCTTCTTGAGGGGGTCAGATATTTTCTGCATCACCAAGCTGTCTCTGGCACTAGAATTTCACACTTACAAGAAGTAACTGGAAGGCTGTGACTCTTCCACATTTGTGCAAATTTTAATTTAGAGCACAAGAAGAAATTCTAGTTTTTTCTCACTGCAGTCTCAGTGTAAACCTATTTAACAGAAAAATTCAGAAGGCTAACTAAGCATCTGAAGGTATTGCTACCTACTCCTGTGGTTATTTTTCTGATCACATCAACCAAGAATATTTAGCTTTCTAGGCATGATCGCCACGTTTGCAAAAACCAGGTTCTCTCTCTCTGAGTAGTACTAAATATAAAGCTTCCCGATTTGAAAATACATTTTATCATAGCTGGAGGCAGGTACCCTCTGTGGAGTGATCCTGTTAAAGCTTTCCTAGTGCAAAATACATGTGGGAGATTAATAACTCCTTTCCCATGTACCTCTCCTTTTCTCAAACTCAGTTTCTTTTGTCAAGACTTTTCCCCAAGCAATTAATTATCTGCTTAGTCTCCTTAATAATCTGTTTCTCTGGTAAATAAAATATGCTGATAGTGTCTTCCAAACATGAGGTACCTCAGGAATATGAAAAACTATGAACTATAGAAAGTTCTCATCCACTGTAAGAAAGGAATAAGGAACAGCTACTGGAAAACTCCATAACTGTGACCTTGGATGAAGTCAAGACCCTAAAGACATTAATAAGAGTCAGATAAATAAATGCAATTAGGCAACTGAGCTGATGAGTTGTCATATAATATTTCTTACGGAAAAGAGTATTATCTACAGCAGAAGAAGTATTATGAGGACAGCATGGGTGATGGACTGTGCATCCTCAAATTCAAAGCAGAGTTTAGGTTGTTTTGCAGATGGGCCAAAGAACCTGAACAGGCCTCAGAAATTGATGACAGAGCATTAGATAAAATAAGAAAGATAATCAATGGACGAACAAATCCCAAAATGGTGCATTATTTTAAAAACAGAAGCAGTACCTACAAAAGGAAAGGGCAGAACTTGCATGGCTGCGATCTGTGTCACCAGATGAAACACAGTTCCACTGGATTTGAACCAACCCTGGCTTGTATTCCCAAAGGACTTATGATCTGGGTTAGACGAACTCCATGCAGGCAAAGGGATGTAACCATGAGATACAACCATTTTGTTGAGCTCCATGGCTTTGAACCTACAACCATGCAGGTTTTGCAACCTGGAGAGCAAAGAGGCTAAGCACTTAGCAAAGCCTTTCCTTTTCACTGCATTGTTACCAGCTAGCTTGAGTCCGGAAACAAAATTTCATTTATCCTTTTACCCTTTGAGGTCATGTTATAAACAAATACAGCAAAAATATAAGGCCGCTGCGGTCTTCAAAGGGACCGCTTGAAGGGCAAGAGATACTATCAACACAGATGATAGCTTATAGGTAGGAACACGTTGTCTAGACAGCCAGGTGCAGACAGTCGAGCATCCACTCCACCTGCGTTTCTAGCTGTCCGACTGGAGAGCAAGTCTGGTCTGGAAGCGCTGCAGCTCACAGCCAGCTGGCGTGGCGTGCTGCAGATCAAACACCTCACCTATCCACAGATAGACTCATCGAAATATTCTGAAACCTGGGTGTCTTGTGCCCGTGTATGGAAATGAGGAGGTGGGCTGCAGGTGTTTGTGTGTCTACCTAGGCATGGCACAGAAAGGAAGGTTTCATTTCTGGGAGTGAAGCTAACGATCCTGCATATGTTATTTTTGCCAGTTTGTAAGAAGCATTGCTTGACTTGCTATCTTTCTGGGTTTTTTAGCAATATCAACCCTTACAACAGAAAACCCAATCTTAATTTTACAAATGTTTTATTGCAGGCTATAAATGTTTCTTGAAAGGTCCTAACTCCAGCTTTCCTGCACCTGCTAAAGAATCTCAAGGTAAACTGTCTTGCATTCTCCTTTCAAACTTAATTTCTCTGTCCCTGACCTCAGAATCCTCCAGTCTGACAAAGATCCCAGCAATCCATCCACTAGGGATTTGGGCTGGGATTTGTTTAGCCCAATTTTTGCTATTTACAAGCTCAGCTTCTAGTCTAAACTACTTATCTTGACTCAATAGTCAGTAGTCACCAGAGGGACAGATGGTTAATATATTCCATTTTAAGATATGTAAGTACAAACACTCCCTGAACAAACATGATGTTCTCCACCAATAACAGCGAGACCCCAAGAAGTTTAGCTTACATAAGATACTTACCTTTTGGACAACTGAAGCTCTTTGAGATCAATCCCACCAAAGCCATTGAATGATGAGCCTAGCATGTTCATATAATGAAACTCTCCTTCCATGACGAAAACTGACAGGAGAAAATACTTCATCTCGCCTCTATGCCCATGTGTTTCCCTACAAGTGTTGGTAATACAGTCCTTGGATTCTGATCTAATGTGAACACAAGCTCAGCACCCTGTGTGTTTTGTGCCCACAAAGCACACAATCTCTGCCCCAAAAGAGATGCCTAAAGGGAAGATGTAAGGAAACAATGACAAAATGATTGGCATGAGAAAAGTCAGTCACAGAACATGAGAACGTAATTATTGTTTAGATTTTGGCGTGTAGCATTGAAAAGAAGGTGATGATCTTCTGGCAAGGGGAGCACCATGTAAGCCTGAGATGTTGGTGGCAGAAAGTAGGATATTCTGAGAACCGTAGAAATGGTTAATACAAATTGCTGTGATTTGGACCACGCAATCAAACATGAGCGGGAAACAGCAGGACAAATAACCTACCGGAGATGCTGCTTCTGACTTCCATGGAGCTCTTCCTGACTTAGAGTCAGGCCTTAATTCTCTCTTCTTTTGTCTGAAAACACATGCGATGTAGAGATGTATCTTATTACGGCCACACATTCAGCCATTGACTGCTGCTTATTTTTACAACAAGGGAAACATCCGTCCATTTACTAAGGTGAATGTGAATATCTTGTTTTGTTTACTGCTCAAAAAAAAGGGAGAAAAAGAAAGAAATGTCTTCCCCCCTGCCATCCAAGAAGAGAAAGGAGAATAAATAAACCTCCATATCCACTTTCAGGTTCATGCTGATACCAGTATGTAACAAGCTTCTTCAGGAACTGTGAATGCTATTCAGCATCTGCTCTGTTGTGTTTGTGTGTGGCAGTAAGTTCATCGGAGCAGCGTGACAAACGCAATAGTCTGAACTTCCTCCAAAGACAGCAAGAGGAGCGCTTGGTGCCTCCTGTTTGAACTAACAAATAATTTAACAATAACACACATGGAAAACTTGCTCATTTGACTTCTTCCATGAAATTCAGTGTGGAAGTGAAGGGAAAGTTGAAAAGTGGCAAGCACCATTGTATAGGCTCAGCTCTCTTGATAGTAAAATAGGTTTAGTGAACTACTACAGCTTTCATCCAGAAAGTGACACTTAGATCCAATGGGTTCTGTCCCTCTAATGCCGATATGAGTGAAACGCTTGTAAAATTAATTGAATCAAGATAAAAAATTTCACAAGGTTTTGCTGATCATTTCACATCAGTCTTAGCATTCTTAAATGTTGAAATTGTAATGAAACCACTTTCCTCTCTTTGGGCTGTCAGGCCAATGAAGCGGGCTGAGAAATTGTTATCATCTGGCACTGAACGTGCCCCAAGTCCAAAAAAAGGATGACAATGACCAAAAAGATGCGCAAAAGGTGGTAGGGATGAGAAGGAGTACCTCTGAACTTTTAAGGAAGGAACGTGATGGGACACAGAAACCTCAGCACAGGAAATGCCTGTAGCAGTCAGGACACTCACCCAGGATGGAGCACGCAGCAATAAATTCTACCAAATTTACCGTGGGGAGTTTAAACGTTGGTTTCACTATACTGAAATGTATACAGGTCTTACTTTTCTTCCTGCTGCTCATTCCTCAATTGTTTCTTGAAGCAGGGATGGGGCATGGACGTTTAGGTGGTCGTCTCATTTAATCAAGGTTTGACTGCAAGGGCAGGTACACAATAATACATGTTGCAGGAAAATACTCTGAACACAAGAAGCTTGGAGAGAAGAGTGTTTTCCAGTTATGTGAAAGCAAAATACACTGTTGTTTCACACCAGCAAATGTTTTTGGTAAATACAGAAATTTGCAAGATTTCTGATAAGGGGACTAGTATTATACAAAGCCTCTAAAGTTGGTTCAGTGCATGTAACTCTTTGTGTTGCTCTACAAACAAACTTCATGGAAGGAGAATGCATCTCACAAGAAATCTCTACTATTATTAGATGTAGTGATACAGTGAAAATGGGAGACGTCCAAAAGTTTACCTCTTTATTTAACAGTGTTTGCGTAGTGCGTAAACATCAATAGGGTTTTTAGATATTATGGCACGCTCTCACAATTTATGAGTTCAAATGCCTTCATCCTGGCTCTAAAGTATCTTAACTGTCCTGCAACAAAACACTTTATTGAGTCAATTCCAAACTCTCATTAGGTAGTCCCTCTGGAAAAAGGAAAAAAAAACCCCAAACAACAACAACAACAAACAACAACCACCAACAAAAAAAAGGATGCAAACCCTAGTTTATCGCTCTGACAATAAAAAGCCTGACAAAAAGCAAGAGTCAGCCTACATGAGAAACTTGGTCTCAATCTGTTGATGTCTTGGCTGGGTTGACTCACTTTCATCCAGGAGCTCAATAGAGATGAAGAGGATGTGGGGGAAGCACTAAGAAGGTGCCTGTAACAAGCTGCTCAAATGGTACTTAGACCTGTTGCCAGGTACCCGTGCCAGCAGTGTGGCCTCTTTAAGAAATCAATGAAAAGCTGGCATAGTAAATTTATTATCTATCTTGTCTTCTGTCATCCTAAACCTTCATTTTCCTTAATGCTATCCCATGTAGATGGGAAGAGCTGGCCTTGGCACTGCACTAAAATAATCAGGACTACCTGCTACCAGTAGCATCAATTCCGAGTATTGTTCAGGGCAAGAGATTGAACTGAAAGACCTGGATGCCTGGACACAAAGCTGGTTGAATGACATCAGTAGAGCAATAGGAATTATGGTCTGTCCAAATAGGTGTTCAAAGAAGTTACCCCCGATGTTGCTCTGCTCTGCATCTTCCACGCGTTTTTTTTCCTGACTCTCAAGGACCATATGCATCTCCAAAACCCTTAACTCACTTTCAAGTATGATTTTGAACATAAGCCTCTGGAGATGGCAGGAACCCCATGCTTTTTGGATGACTGGGAGGTTTGGTCTATGAAATATTGCAGAGATGTATGTACATGGTGGCTTCTCCAGCCACAGCCCTTAGAACAACCACAACAACCAATTAAACGTCACCATCATTTGGCTATCACACATTTGGGATAAATTTGAGACTGAATCATGAGCTAAGACAGCCTCAGCTGGGAGCATCCTGAAGGAGATCAACACCATCAAAATTGAAAACCCAAACTGTTGTCGTAACAGGAGGAGGAGAAGATCTCTGGGTAGTCAATGCCTCACAAGAGCTCGAGAGCACTTTGCTGGAGCTGTTGGTCACAATTTGGTGTCCAAAAATGTATCCCTAGGCATCACTCACTTGCTGTGGTAAATAGTTATGAATTTTCAGAGGCATAGCAGAAGAAAAATTCAGACCAAAATGCTTGGAGCAATATTTGAAGACATCGGTGTCATATTCACTAGATGACAGTTTTAACCATGTTTTCATGGGATTTAAAACCTCAGCTCAGCATGCTGAGTTAGCTATGGCAGAAAAAAGTCCAGTACTCTCATTAGCAGGCTGCTAGGTCTTTGACACAGGCATAGGGTGTGAATGAAAACCAGTATTGATCATTTTTTTAGTGAAAAAACTAGAATTATGCTTTATTTTCACCCAGCCCACAATAGGCACATCTATGGTTAATAAAGCTCCTCAACCCATTATACAACTCATGGTGGAAATACTGTTGCCATTTGCCTGTGGCTGTATAGGTGTTGAATCTGGATTTTCCACCGCAAGTTTTATCAAAACAAGCCAACACATTTACATGCAGTAAATTCCTTACCCCCAGGACTTGATGAAGATAAGAATGAAAGACCTGAGTGCAGACACTGCCGGCACCTTCTGGCTTGTTGGTGCAGGCTCAAAGGGAAATAAAACATATTTGTCAAGACTGCTGACAATAAGCAAGAACACACAGCATCAACACACCACTATCTTGTCTGTCTGGAGGCAGATTACAGTCCGGGCAGATAATATTCATAAAATGGTTCTAGTATTAAAGTTTCAGTCGACTCTGATACAGGCTCTTACTGAGCGTTGCACGCTGACTCTCACGTGGAGGCAGGTGGTGCAGTTTACATTAGAAAGGAAGAAAAGTAAACATGTAAGACCAAACGAGAGTCAGACACACTAAAAACAACACAGCAAAGCCAGGCATAGCCATGTTTCTTTCTTCGGATAACTATCCGAAACCTTTAGATGCCCTTAGACAAATGGCTAGATTTTCTTTCACAGCCTGGGACTAAGTAACAGTTTAGCTCTAATTGGGCCTCCAAATTAATTCTTACAAGTGTGGTCAGCACTAGTTTCTGGTGCATCATCAATCATCCCATGTAATAAAAGGCTCATCCATGCATCTTTAAATCACTTGATGCAGTCTAAATCTCCCATCTGCTTTCATTCTTCTGCCCTCTAATAAGTCTCAGTCTCTTGCAGAGATCCAGTAGTTGGAATCAATTGTGTTCTCCTTTCTATGCAACTATTTAGCCCGGTGGTTACAGCTGATACCTTCTGCAGCCTCAGGCCTGGCAGCGTGTGGTAGGCTTAATTTTTTAGCTTAACAGTAAGTTCTCGTTGGTTGTGGAAGCTGTGAGTCATGAAAAAAATTACCTAAACTTGGGGTGCTTGTACCCTGCAATGAAGCTTTTACAACATGAAGTAACCGAACATAAAAGATGCAGAAATCCAATGTCCCTAACTGTGGGGGGACTGGTGATAAAAACTAAACGCTTCCAGATGCACGCTTTTTATTCCTTTCATTCTCCTTTGTTTTAAAGACAATTAAGCACCAATGAATATTTACAAATACACTTTTGCCATGAGGAAACTAAGGTAATATAGCAATATTTTACTAAGATTTCCTGACAAAGTCTTCTACAAAGGCTGGACTTCAACACAAAGAAAGTTTCTTTAATAGATTATCCTCTAGTGTTAGTGCCTTGATGCTTAGTGCTTCCAAAAGTAAACAGAGAAATCTTTGTTTAGTCTCAGTGTGGATCAAAAGATTTATTTTGCAGGGAAAAAGGACAGGTCTTGTTAATTGTAGTTCCTGGGAGTGCAGTGATACCCTCCTTGTCTTCTTGTACAGCGTAAACAGTGTGTGCTTTTTAATTTCTTTTTACACTGGAACAGAAGGTGGATTAAAAAAGAAAAACTTGATTCCTTCTCCTTTGTTCCATGAAAATGCTTGTTATTGTTAACTATTTATATTGGAAAAATCAACTGACCTCTGTAATCACCACCATACTTACCCTGCATATGAGATACATTCAAATATGTGATAGCAGAGGAAGTGCTGCGTCTCCAATGCTCCTGAGACTGGCCTAAAATCATAAAACTTTGGGAGGTGCCCTTTGGCTCCTGCTAGTTTCCTTCTGGTGTCATAAAGAGTAGAATGGCATGTCTTCAGGGCAGAAGTCCATTTAGCCTGCTACCCAGACAGACGCCGATAGGAAATAATTCGGGAAGGACATAAAATCAGAGAAAGCACTTCTCCCTTATACCTTCCCACAATACTGAAGTTTATTGACAAGGTTGTTCCTTGATTAGAAATGTTATTCTCCCTGGATGATCCTTTTTACAAATTCACCAGCTGCCTTCACAACCTGATTGACCTTTAGATACCCATAACATCCCGTAGCACCATTTATCTATGCACTACATGAAAAAAAAAAAACAAACTTGCTTTCTTTTGTCTTAAACCCAATGCCTGATAATTAATGGGATTATCTTCTTAATCTGTCTTTCCATACGTCTGCATAGATGCTAATCCTGGCACAAAGGAGGGAGCGGGATGGCATGGCCAGGGTCAGTGAGGCTCCAAGACCAGAACTGCCCCGTTTGGAAGCAGCGTGGATTTAGATCCACTCAAGTCTATCCCAAAACCACAACTGGAGGGAGCTGCTGTGACTCATCCGCTGTGAGAAACTCCCTAAGATTTTCCTCTGTAAGCACTGATACAAACGATTAATTTAACTTTCTGTCGGTCCTTATCTTCCCCAAGCGCTTCCATTATCCTTTCATCTTCCATTGGTCTTGCAGACAATTTGGAAGATATATGTGTTTGTAAAAAGGGGTTATTATTAATTTTTTTCCCTTTAAAAGTTTTTCCTTGAGACATTTTGGGTTGGTTTTTTTTTTTTTTTGATGGAGGTTTCCACTTAACCTCCCTTGCTTATAATCCTTTCTAGTTTCCCTGCTTGGGCACAGCATCCACTCCTTAAAGAAAGTTTCTGTTTACTTCTGATAACCTCCCTTACCAAAAAGCCTCATTTATACCACTGTTGAATCGGCCTTTTCCTTTGAGTTTCCTTTCAAAATTGTTTTATTTGTTGATAGGCTATTTTGTGTTACACTGGGCCTCATTAAAAAATCTCTGTGCCACCTGCAAGCATTTTATTTTCTCTTTTGGCTGTTTATTTCTTTTTAAGAAGCTTCCGTAATTCAGTTCAATTTATTTTCTTTTAGTTAACACTACTGTGCTTTTCCTTGAAAAAAAAAGATAAAACCAACAAAACCCAATGAATTTGAGTACGTTGTGATTACTATTAAATATGGCTCTTGAACAGCAACATTTTTAGCCAGATCCTGTGCACTGCTGAGAAACAGCAAAATCAGTGCTTATCATCTCTCTAAGCTGGTCTCAGGAAGTCATTACATTTTGCATCTAGGCTCCCCCATCATGTTTTGCTGTGACATTTATCATATAGGAGGTTTCCTATTCCTCATTTCGCAATCTACAATCCATATGTTCAGAGTTTCTCCACCATTTGGTACTTTTTGCAAGTACCAAAGCTGAGCAGTACTTATAATCACATTATATTCCAGACTGATGGAACTATTGGAAGAAAATTAAATATCATGAATAACACAAGTCAAGAATGCTTGTAATATGACAAGCTTTAACCTTCTGTTCTTAGCATTACAAAATCCCAGGGTTTAGAGAGAATGAGAAATTAAGGTATCTGAAGATATACAGTGACAGTAAAATAGAAGTACACCAACAGCATAAATGTTGTTGTCTCCAGAAGCAGGACATAGGTAAGCATCAGGTTCATCGTTTTGCTTTGCATTGAACCCAAGCAGGGCATCCTTGAAGTCAGCAGAAATGTAGAGACATACCAAGTTCAAGTTCAAGGAGGCAGCTCAGGTGAGTGACTGATCTCAGCCAACACCCATCGGCGCCTGCAGAAAGGAGGTTTATCTGGGTGAAATTCGGGACCAACAGAGGGAGACAGCAGCATGGATGGGTCAGCAACACGAGCTTTACAGGGTGTCTGCAGGGGTCATTTGCCCCCTCCACATGGAGAGGCAGAAATCTTCTCTGACGGCTAAATCATAATGGCTAGACCAAAGAAATACTTCTCTTTGCTGCTGTCCCCGTGACCTCACGTAACCTGAAAATCCTGTACCTGTGCTCCCAGCAGTCTTTATCATCCTCTAACTTTCTTTGTCCTGACTCTACCCCTTCCTTACAAATTTTTGTTTAAAACCTTGTTATTCTCTTGCTTGCCAGTCTCCCACTCTTTCTCCTCCTATTCCAGGATATCTCTTGATGTCCCTGTGTTTCAAGAAGCAGTCACAGGGAAGAAGCCTGGAGTTTCTACACCCATAATAACCATTTCTGCAGGCAGGCAGAATATAAAATAAGCAAAGAGGGGAATACCTTATAAGCATCCAACGGAACTTGATTGGCCTTTATGGAAAAAAAAATGGTTAGGCATCAAACCTTCTCTGAAAATTCAAGGCACTCAGACAATTTGGACATGACTACTACCAGCTATTCTTCGGACAAAGATGCAGCTTGCCTCCTACCTTTTCTTCCTTCCTTTCTACTCCCTCATTCTGAGCACCCAAACAGCTATTTGCTCTTGCCAAATCTTAAAACCTTGGCCCGGGTTTTACAGCCCACTACCATTGAAAAGAGAAAAAGTGTAAGTGCGATGGGAAGGAAAGGATCGTTGCAGCTAGTAGGTCCACTACCAAACCATTATAAGCATTGGAATCAGATCTTTTCCACACCATGACACATCTCTAGCTAGATCACCTACTGTTCCTTTAATAGCAAATTCAATAGAAAATGACATTTCCTTTGAAGAAGGTGCTCAGTATTCAGGGGTAGCTTATGTATCATGTGATGCTTGAGCTGCTGTTGTAAAGGACTCCTTTTTTTATTGAACAGTAATGCATTGTAAACTCCAGCATAAAACTCCAGCTGTCCCTTTACACACTTGGCTTTTTGGCAATCATTCCAATTTTTTTTTTCCCTTGAATAGTCATAATTCATATACAGAGCCAGACACACACACTTTTTTTCATTGGCTTTGTCCTGGTTTTGGCTGCACACTCCTTTGGGTAAAATGGGTGAAGTTGGCTTTATGAGCTATAAAACGGCAGGATGTAAGGATTCACTTGTTTTTGATGGGTTAGTTGCATTTTATGGATAAAGTGTGAAGAAAGCCGTATAATTGGGTTACTGGGAATAGTGCATGTGCCTGAAAAGGAGGAAATAGACCTTTAGTCTAGCATTCCTTCATGCATCGGGAATGGGATTGTAGTGCTAGAACCATTTTGGCTGATGTGCTAATGTCCAATTAAATGAGCAGTGAGCTCTCTGCTCTTTCCCTCCCAAGTATCGATGGTTAATCAGCATCAGCAATAAACAAGTCATAAAAAATAAATTTAATTTAATGATCGTTTCAGACAAACAGAGCTGGACATTCTGACTCTGCCAGGGTCACAGTTCTCCAGGTTCCTTGCTAACAGTGGAGTTAAGATCATTTTGCAACAGCAAAAGTGGAAGGAAGATCAAGCATGTAAAAATGTGACTGAAAAACGAGGCTCTTATACCACCCACTTGAAAGTCACAGTTTATTGTAAAGTATTTTATACTTCATAGTTTGCCATAGGCAAAGCAGTCAAGACAGATTTTTGGCAGAAGCAATATACGTTTTTGACTTGCAGTCTTCAAGTAGGATTTTTTTTGTCCATTAAAATAAAAAAAAAAAGTTAATCCAATGAATTATGAGTTAATAAATGAGTGTCCTTTCTCCCACCCCTCCCCAAATAATTCTACTAAAGGCTAAAAACTGGGTAAGTCACTCAAAACCACATAATATCTCCCAGAAGAAGTTCTTGCTGTTATGGAGTAGAAGCTAGACTTAAAAAGATTTTAGACTATGTTTTGTATTTGTTTTCTTTCTGAGAGGTTACTGTAATAAGTCCCTGTACTCGCTTTCAGGATGGAGACCATTCACAAGAGTTTATCTAACAGGAACGAGACACTGCCTTGAGATTCTGCCTTACCCAGAACCACCACAACTCCAGCTCCAGTGCATCAGGCTTGGGCTCAGGAGGAGAGGCCAAACAACACTGCAATCTGCTTATGCGACCTCAAAACGTGGTTGCTTACAGATGACAGCCAACACAAACAGCCCCCAGCCCTGGGCAGAAGCCCTCTCTTCTCCACTGTACCCATGAAGAGAAGATGGGCAATGCTGACAACATGGTCCCCGGCGATTCTAGATCCCACAGACCCAGTTGTGCTCAGTGCTCCTGCATGGATCCAGAGAAGTTTTCTTCTTCCCTTGTGTACTCAGTATCTGGGATCCACACGTCTCTGAGATGAGGTGCAAGGACACCAGCACGAGCACAGAGGGGGACAGGTGCTTTTGCACAGCACTGCCCCTGAGCCAACAAGCCCAGATAGATGGTTGTCCGGGTGCAGCATGCTGCACATCTGATGGTGCTGCCACAGAGCTCTGTGTCACCATCAGCTCAGGTTCCCTCCAAGTGGTACAGTCACACCCAGGGAAACCTGGCCTAAGTCTTCAATGCCAGATAAAGTGCAGCACTAGTTTCCCAGTACTTCAACAGCTGCTCTCACTTATTCTTACAACCATAGCATCTCTGCATATAATTTACATTCCTGCATATATCCTTCTATTTTTTGGCATCACTGAATTGCTTCCAAATTTCTTTTCTATTTAGTCTAATAGATGTAAAACATTATTTAGATTTTCACTTATAAAAATGACCAAAAGCAGCTGTATCTTCACAAGCTATTGGAAGAAAACCAAGGCTAAAGGTCATTCTTACATACACTAATGGGAATTAATTTCAGAACACAGTCCCCATAAAAAAAAAAGTCCCTGCATTTCATTTACCTGAAAGATCTACAGTTATACACTGAAACTAAAAAAAAAAAAAAAAAAAAAAACCTTTTTTTAGAGTCGGTTAAGAAATTATTACTTCTAAAAAGACTGCATTATTTTAAACTGCTGTAAAGACAAAACGCTAACACAATGCAGAAATCCATCTCGGAAATTTCCTGGCTCTGTCCTTATGGGAGAAGTTGAAAACACACGGGGTTTTGTGTTGGAGCACTACAAAGGGATTAGAGGGAAGGAACCAACACTTTCCAGCCTCTCCCCAACACCTGCCTCCTGAGAAGAATCCTGTAATCCCACCGTCATCTTAGTCAGAGGGCAGGAAAACTGGATCCATATGCATACACACTCTGATGACTGTCACTCAAGCCACCATCCAAGGCTTTGGTGCCACTTCTGCATGGAGGCAGAAATGTCATATTTCTGATGTTCTCCTTCGTGGAAAGTTTTTTTGGCTAAGTCTTGAGTAAAACCCAAGGGACAATTTTTTGTCCCCTTCAAAGTTAGCAAAATTTGTGTTCGCTTTCCTTTACTGAGATTTTGCTTTCTGTATTGGTAAAAAAGTGGGAGATCCACCATCAGGACTTAACTGGTTCTCCACTAAGGAAGAAGGACCTCCCAGAGGAAAGTGGAATCCATGGCCATACACCAAGCTGGGTTTCTGGTAACTTGAGCTCAAGAGGGCAATGTGAAATGAGGGATAGTCCTACAGCCTGCTAACTGTGTCCTTTTCCGGTCTCAGGCTCCCAATCCACCTAAAACTGCTCTCGGAGGAGTCCTGTGTGAGGAAGGATTGGGAAATGCTGCCATGACTGCGCTGGTGCTGTTTCTTCACAGGAGGGAAAAGCCTGTGTAAACAGTCTCTTCATTTGCAATTCTCCGAGGCACAGTTGGAACTAAGTGAGGATGTTAAGACTGAACCATCTGCAGTTTGTTTAACTATTTCCTTTTTAGAGGTGAACAATAGTTTCTCAACAAAACAGCCATTAATAAGAACCAATGTTGTGCCAGAATTTTGTTGCTTTTTCCTTCTTTCTTTCTTGCTTGCCTTTTTTTTTTTTTTTTGTTTAAACTGGAAAGCATTGCCAATGTTTAGGTTTCCTAAGCTTCTGGATTATCATTTTCCCTTTCCCTCACTTTTCCCAAAGGACACTAATGGCTGGAAAAGGAGAAGAAGAAAAGTCAAGAAGAATGGGAAAAAAAAATCCATATTTTGTGAGAATAATTCTTTTTTTAAAAAAACCCAATGTATTATTTCTCAGTAACAGTCATGTTATAATACATCTTATTATATTTGGCAAGTTAAAATGTTTGGTTACCCATAACTGAAGAAATATTGTTTCCGTATCAAGCTATTCAGCATTTTTGCGGTTAAATATATCATTAATTTTTAGGTTGGAAGGGATTCCATTTTGTTCACATTTATACACTGCAGCTAATCCGACTGGGTTTCAAACACACTGCAAACAGAAGCTATTCGAAGTATCTCAAAGGGTATAGTGTTTATGAAGTGAGTAAATCCAGAATTTTCTTGATCACCAGCAACAGAAAAAAAAAGTCTAAAGTCAGTAGGGCTTGAATTTGCACCAGCTTCTGTTTCCCCAGATTGCAACTACATAATTCAGCTGGAAAGGAAGACAAAGCGCAATATTTATGTATTATCTCAGATGGCTTTCAAAGTCATTTTAGAATTTGCCTATTTAGTGATGATTCTTATTCAAGTGGGTTTGAAACTTGACAGACTTCCACTTTGGGTCACATTTCCTGAGGCAGACCCAAACTGGAAATTATCAGATTGCACAACGTGCTCCCTGCTAGACCTCTTCCAGCTGTGGCTGCAACTGCTTGGCAGGGACACTGCACTTCGGGAACATGTGACAAAATAATACCCCAGATAATGCCCACAAAAGCAGAAAATGGCCATTCTCCATCCAGAGGAGTCATCTTGTCAGGCTAGTGGGCTGCATACATCTGAGGAAAACATGCATGCAAGCATTGCAGAGAACAGCAATATATAAAATACCCCTGTCAGTCATCGAGTACTATCTTTCCTGAGGATGTATGTCATCCATTGTCTCCAGCAATCAGCATTTTAGGGACTGAGACAACAGTTGCCAAGGTGCAGTAGTTTTAAATAGCCTTTAAAAGACATACAACCCATGAATATATCTTAGCCCTTCGAGAATTCATTTCCACATCTGGCTTCCATAACATCCTGCAGCAATGAGATCAATTTTTAGAGAAGTACCCAAAATAATTCCCAAAGCTTTTTTTTTTTGCCTTTTTTTTTTGCCTTTTTTTTTTTTTCCTGGGGGATAACAACTAAATTAAGAGTCTGCCTTTACCATATGTACTGTGAGAGATTTTTCTATAGGCTGAATTTCATGAGATTACCTAAGAGTCAGTCTTGCAAAATCTTTCAAAAAATCTTCACAAACGAGTTTAGATTCAGCTGTCCTGAACCTTTTGCATTTCAGTAAACTTAATTATGTCACTTCTTGGGTTTTTTTCATACCATTTATGAATATATTGAAGAGCCTGGATCCCAGCATAGACTTTGAGAAAAGTGATTATTTATTCCTCCTCTTTTTTCCTGACTTCTTATTCCACAAGAGAATTTACATTCTTATATACAATTACAGACCTGTTTAATCAGGAGACTGCAGTCACGGATGGAAAGTTAAAATGAAAAAAGCTTTTTCTTTTCCTCAATGAAGTTAAATGTATAGTTAAATGTATTTTAAAATATTGAGCTTTTTTTCACTGTCAGGCAAAAACACCTTTGCCAAAGTGAAATATCTTTGGGAATTTCAAATTTATATGTCATTTGTCTATTCAGTGTCTGTATTAGTTCCTTTTGCTAGACTAAAATTCTGCAGAAATGGGATCTGAAGAAAAATCTTCCTAGTACTCAAGCAACTGGAAGTTATGACATAGTTGAGAAAAAAGGCATCATAAAGGAGATGAAATAACACAAAGTAATGAGACAAATATGCAATCCAGTAAACAGAATGGGACATTTCCAAACTGCTGTCTACTGATCACTGCTAGTCCTTAGGAAATTACTAAATGACTGCAGATCCATATTAAAATGTACTTCACTTATCTCATCTCTAGAGTGTTTTCAATTACATGTTCGATGATAAGTACACATAATCTTCACAAGAAATAATGGAAGGTGCCCACTGCTTTAAAAAGATTGGTTTAAAACTACTCTCTCACACATGTTAAATCTGGAGTAATTCTGGTAACTGTGAACAGACTTCAGCTCCATCATTAAAACATATTCTGCATGAGAAGGAAATCACAGAAACCATCAAACACACTCTCCAAAAAGCATACATCTTGCAATATATTTGCCTAATCACCATATTAATATGATGCACAGTTTCTTGTACAATAGAAGATTTTTCACAAAGTTTTTCATACTGTCCTTTCTTTCTTAGGCTTGTTCTCCATGTAATAGAAGGTAATGATCCTCATCTTCAGTGCAAACCCACATTCAATCCATGAAGGCATATTACTGTAACTTTTAGGTAATATGAACATGACTATAGCCTGGTCCTCTTCTCACATAAGAATTAAATAAATCATACCCCAAAATTATTGAAATTCAAGTAGTAGAGTACAGAAAGGTAACACTTGTACTGACTGTAGGGGTTCTTCCTACCTGAAAAGGACTGCAAGCAGAACAAGCAGTCATCCTCACTAAATTTTTGCACTCCCATTGCTCTACAAGGGTAGTGAATGCCCTTATATAGTCCATGTGTCCAATGCCTTCAATAGTCCATGTGTTTTCACAGAAGTTGCCCACAGGGTTAATCACATAAAAGATATCTATGTGCTAGTGGTTTTGGCCAATTCCAGAGAAGCTCATTTCAGCTAAGCCAATAAAACGCAGAGCAACTCAGACGAAGTGAATACTCTTTTAACAGTGCAGATCACTGTGACAAGAGCTATATTCAGCAAAACAACACAAATGTGGACATGTGAACCTCAGATAACAAGGGAGTACTCTTAATAATAGCCACCAGCTTCTAAAACATAATCAAACACAATAGCACAAACTCACAAGCAATTTCATCTTAAATACGATGCATTTCACGCCAGGTCTTCCATGCGTGTTCAGGGCTAACTTTGATGTACGAGCAAAACAAACTTGGCACAGCGGACTGCTGTGAGGATCCAAAATGCTTGTGGTCCCACCATGCTCAAGGCCAGTGTCACAGGCTGGCTGCTGCCACGGAAGGAAGAGCCAAGCCTGAGGTGCAAAGCGCTGTGCTGGAGGAAAGGGGAGCCCACCTCGCTGCCACCAGCCCAGCCTCCACAGCTGCAGAAGCAGCAGGCTTGCCTCTGTTCCTGCTCCAGCATGGTCCACTCCCCCCAGCCTCTGCTAGCCCCCGGCTTCACAGCCTTAGGTCAGAAAAGTTCATTTTTGCCTGTGGTGCTGGGAAGCCTTGAACTGTCTCTGCATGTATTTACGTGCAGATGGGGTTATTCGTGCAGTTGTGCTCCAGAAACCTCTGGTGGCTTCCGTTTTCCTGAGCACACGCTCCATGAGGTGGGTCCCGTAAGGTCCTGGTTCACCCATGAAACAGGGGCTGGGAAGAAAGGAGCTACTACTGGGTTTACAGTCCGAGCTGGGAGCTTGGGAAGGAGTGAAACTCAATAAGTAGTCCTCTATTCTAGCATACTATGTTTCCTCTATTGAAGAATGACCTATCTGCAGTTTGGGCAGTTCCTCCTCGTTTTAAGATGCTGGAAACTTTCCTTCCCCTCTATAATCCACAAAATACAAAAAACTAAGGAAAAAAAAAATCTCTTCACAGACTCCTTGTAGTCTTCACAGTACTGCAAAACACGGGGAGGAAAAAAAAATGCTGTTCCACATGAGGACAGGGAAAGAGAAATCAATTAAAAGAAAGAAAAAACATATGTGGATGTTTTGCAGAAGGACTAGCTTGGTAAATAAATTACATTGATAAATTAGACATAAATATATTATGCAAACTCAGGAGTATATCATGATATGCCACAAGTATCTTTCATGCCAGGTATTACAAAGGCTCTACAGCTCATGGACAAACCTGCAGACAAACAGCTACAGAAGAGTCCATGTGGGGTTTGGCAATATTTGGAATTATCATGTGTGTTAACCAATGGAAGAAGGTATCTCAGCTACGTCTGCAGATTATATCAGAGTGTAACTGGATCAGTTTGTAAGGACTGAAATTTTAGAAGGCCTCTGCAACTACAACAATTTTCTGAAATAAGTAGAACAAAAGACAATGTAAATAAACAGTAAATGTATCAGACATAGATAAAAAAAGTGATCAACTGTGTAAATAGAAGATAGTGAGTGACTGGCTGGAGACCAGTTGTGTAGACAGGAGCTGGGGCTTGTCCTGGACCACAGCTGAACATGAGTCAATGGTGCCTCAGTGCTGGGAGACAGACACCCTCAGGGATGTCCAAAAGGACTACCAAAGACGGGACACATGAAGTAATCCCCCACACCCACTCTGCCCTGATAAGGGTTCAGATGAAGCATTGTGTCCATTTTTGAGCACAATGTTTTGAGGAAGATGTCAGCCAACCAGTGAGAACCCGGAGGACAACTCTACAAAGTCTGTAAAACAGCCTGTTGAAAAGGCTGGGAGAAATAATGCTGCATAGAGACGATGACAGAAAACAAAGAAAAATGGCTTCAACAGTGTGAACGTCTGCTGTAGAAAAGCCCCTTACATGTAGGAGAAGCTGTTTCGGCTTCATCTTATAAGGATGTTAAAATGAGTTTATTACTGGAAAGAGTTTAAATACTGTTTAGATAGGAGACGGACTATGTGATTTTTCCCACCTGACTTTATGAAGAAAGTTCATGCTTCTGCTTCCTCTGGCTGAGGCTGGAGGGAGAAGTTAGAGAAGTCGCAAGGCGTGTTCCAAGAGCAGGTTTCGCAGAAGAATTGCCTTTGTATGTTGAATATCAGCGTTTATGCAAAGATTGAATTCTTCCAATATATTCACATAAATAAAACACCTTTTCAGGTGATTTCTGGGTGTGTGGTGGAAAATAAGTGTGGCTGAATAATGACAGCGGGTGAGAATTGAGAAAAATATTCTTTATTCTTTTGCAGTGTTTGGGTACCTCTCTTCCTTTTTACTACTTCTTGACCCTTTACTAGGTGCCACCATGGGATGATACAGCCTATGAAACCCACTGTTTAGGAAACAAAACAATGTAGATTTACACCACATGTGAGCTGCAGCAGCAGCTACATCAATCAAGGCACATATTCCTGGGCTATTTGTAGTCTTTAGTGTTTAAAAGGAAGCGGCCTCCATGATTCTCAACACCCCAAGCACAAACAAAGCTGTAATAACTCACAACTTAATGAAAGCAAACTCCGTATAATACACACATACCCTGAAACTTGCAGGGTCTTTCAAGAGAAAATCTTAGCTCAGCCAAAACATGCAGACAAAAGAAGAGCTTTAAATCCCTTCCAGACGCAGAAGCATGAGACACAAGGATATGTTCTATTTATTTAACAAGCCAGAGCTGGAGTAAGAGCCCTCACAATACAATTACAGTGGTAACAATAAAACTACGGCAAACCAAGTATTACAGCCCATGAAAGATGAAGCCAGCGGTTGGATTATGGAACCTGCACACCCAGACATTTTAATGCCTGTGCCAGACATAGTGCTGCATGATAATACGAACACAATGAAACACTAGAAATCTAAATCCAAGGAACAGATGGAAAGGCAAAGCTTCTCTGGTGAAACTACATTTCACTGAAGGCTTAACTCCCAGATTCATGTAGAGCAGCCATCCATTAGAAGTCATCCTCAGTTCATACTCCACAACAGTTTGGAAATGTGAGGAAACGCAACATTAGATTGTTCTCTTGTAGAAAAGACAGTGTATTCCTTGGATGATGCTGATATTTACTCCATGGAGACAACATCCACAGGAAGGTTTGACTGAAGCACATGTACAAGATGAGTACGTAAAGCCACTGCCCAAAAATATCTCCAAGAGAGCAGTCAAGGCCCTCACACAATAGAAACTCCGCTGCTGTGACACAGGGTTTTACCCACAACTTTTTCACAGAGCCTTCTGCCAAATCCAGAACTGGAAATGCAAAACAAAAACAACAAGGTGGGCCCAAACAATGCTTACAGTTAAAGGGCAGCTGAGAGAAATCACAGCAACAGTCCTGTTTCATCCTATGTGTTACACAGAGGTCTTTCCTCAGAAATGAGAATCACAGAACCATAGATCAAAAATTATGTAGAGAACTGTCATATCAGAATCGCACTGTCTTTGGTAGCTAGGCAATACCTGAAGAACAAAGGTCTGGTGGAAAACTAGTGCTTTAGGTGTTGGATTTTGCTTTGTAGAAGAATGCAAGTAGGTTATTTTCACTGAGGCAGAGAGATTAACTGCTGAACAGCAACCAGCTATTAGGGCACTCCGAGAAGGTTGCTTCAAGATCCCATGTAAAAGGCAAATGGTATAATCTCTAAGTATTTCCCATTTTGGCCTATTCTTGTGTTATCCTTGTATGTCACAAAAACTTACAGACATAACGAGTCAAATCACATAGAAGAGGTTAAACTATATCATAGGAAGCTGAGTGGTACTGTCTTTCATTTGAAAAAGATTTGAAAGAGATATTTTTAAACAGCATAAAAAAATAGAAACACAATGTGTTTGTGATTGAAATCATGGTTCCAGGCATGGTTTGCTTGGTAATAGTACCAATTTAAGAGCAATTTTAATGCTATGTATGTAGACACTTGCTTTAAATGGACTATGTATTGAATCATTGAATCAGTCAGATCAGAACTAGAAGCAGCAAGAAAGACAAGTCATTTTTCTTGGTTCAGAGAGTTAGTAAAAGCCAACAGTGACAGCAGCTGGGCTTCTCAATGACATTCATATTGAACTGAAGGCTCAAGCCAAAAGGATCTTATACAGTCACAGTAGTCTCATGTCTCCACTGACAGCTGGGTTAAGAAAACATTACAGAGAGTGATATGGAGGTTTGATGGATCATGGTTTGAATGATAGTCAATTCCATATCTGATTCTCTAGACAAGTACCGCAGTGGAGTGGTTCATGCTGAAGCAGGCCAATGTTTAAACCACCTTAAAGGTAAGGAATCCCATCGGGGTGAGTACCAGCTCAGGAATCTTTGGCACGTGGCACACCGGAGCAATCTGAGTCAACATTCATCATAGAACAGCCCTCTGCTCTTTCTACGTATCTAAAAACCATGTAAAATTGTACAGGGAGAAGATCTGGCCTCCCACCTCTCCACGATTTTTCTTTACTCTTCTTTTTCTTCAGTTGCTTTATATGCGTTTTGTTCATTTACTACCGGAGACTGTTCCTGTGGAAGCAATGGGACATGCTGTCAAACGAAGCTCACAGACAAGTTTGTGTTTGGACTACCAAGCCCTCCACTGGCACTGTTTTAATCAAAGGGGGGAATTTCCTCTTCTCTACTGGTCAGCACCAGACTTGAGGAAGATCTAAACTCCATGCACCCTAGAGATCAAAAGAGCTCTTTCAAGAGGAAGAACAGTGGATAACTGTAAAGGAAGTTACAGCTGTTTGCCATTTAATGAAGTTAAATGCATGTGTAAATGTTTATAGACTCCAGGCTGAACTTAATTTTTTTGGAAGTAAGACTTTTGCAACTTAATCACTTACTCCACTATGTTTTCCTGGTGGATTGTTAGCTATGCATAACTCCTTGTGATAATCTGCAAATGCTTCATGCATCTGAACAAACTGAAACACCATATTACCTACCTAGCTTCACATGAATACTATAGTGTTTTATTCCTGAGAATAACCTTTATGCAATCCATCCACACTAACATGATTGGTTTGGTTTTTAATCTCATATTTTTTGTCTGCTCTCCTCAATACACAATCAGATACTGTTTGAAAACAACAACAGTAACAACAAGGAATCCACTCACATTTCTGGGTAGGGGCCAGGCACTCCTTATGGATTGAATGAACGGTTTCCTCTAAGCAAGCAAACTTTCAGTCTCTCATCTGGAAAGTATTATGTGAGCAGAAGCTCAGGATCAACTATTACCTGCCGAATCTGAAGCTGTTATCAGTTGATTTTTACTATTTTGGGTGGAGTAGGAAGCAATATACACACCTCAAAAAAGAGGTTAAAACTGTCTCTGTCATCAGGTGAGTGTAAAAGTCAGAAGCAATTTACAAAACAACATTGAAACCTAATTTAATTTAGTTAAAATTAGGGAAAAGCAAGACTCTTTCTTTTACAATATGGTATTGTTCCCTTCCTTCAGTCTCTAAAATGTCTGTTCACCCCAGTGTACACTAGACCTAAGCTGCCTTACAAAAAGACCTCCAAGAAACACCCACCTCCTCCCCTGCATCACTGCTTGCTGGTTTTCCTGCAGACATGCATCTAGGAGAATTTACATAACAGCTTTGAGATTAGAGGCATTTTATGCTTGAGGAATCAGAATGGATAGCGAGCAGTGCCTGGGTAAATGTCTATACTTAAGTAATAATGATATATGGGATCTGAGCAAAGATCACAGTAAATTTCTTTCCATAAATGGCTGATTAATACCAGTTAGAGCTACTATAGAAAAATCAGATGGGTCTCTGTTTTTTCCATTATATCTCACTCTTGGCTTCTCTCTTAAAGCTTTTCTCCACTCTGCTTTCTTGCGATTCCCTTGCCACTGTGTGTCAGAGCCCAGGAACTCTGTTTCTGGGTGAGGAAAACAGTCCATCATTCATCTCCACTGGCTCCAGCAGTGAAGAATTGCTAGCTCCTACAGTGGCACTGGATATTAATGGCATCCTTGTAATAGAGAAGGGGAAGCAATTGACTCCCAACACAAGCTGCATTGAAAGGACTGCTGCAGCATTTAGTTCTCAAAGGGTGAAACATCTCTGAATGTCAATGGACCCCATGCCGCCTCCACCTCTGTCTCATCGACCTCCGGACAAGACAGCCAGCGGTAGGAGCGGGGAAAGTGTTACCCCAGCTCACAGACCTGGCAGAGCTCCACATCCAGGCTCAGCGTGACAAGCTGTCAGACCAATAAAATGTTTTGACCTTGAACTCCTCACCAGAAAGCAGGAGAGTGGCACCGGCAGCCCTCTCTTCTAAATTCAAGGCACACATCTCCAAATGGTTCACCGGTGCTCGCACAGCAATGTGCCAATCCCAAAACAATCAGCCGAGCCCTGCAATGAAACGCTTCCCCTGGTCCCCCAACCCCTCCTCCCTGCTTGCCCCATGAAACAAAACACCCCTGTTTCCCTTTCCGTCAGACCAGGAGACTACAAGAGCCATATTTAAACTCAGATAAAATAAAGGCATGTCCCTTATGGCCAAAGTGTAAGATGTCATTTAAATAAACTTTCACAAAAATCACAAAGTGCTCTGCTATAAATGAGTGATTCTTAACACAGCCAGTGATCAACAAACTCACTTCCTAATTAAGTGTAGGAGCGTAATGAGGAACAGGGCGCCCTTTGTTTCGCCAGCCCGTGTGAACTCCAGCCACAAGTCCCCAGACTCTCCTAACTCCTGCATTCGGAGCTTGTAATTAGTACATAAGGAACCAGGTACTACAGCAGCAGCCCCTTTGACAGTGGGTCCATTCACGGCCAGCCAGATGTGAAGAGCGTTCAAAGGGGGCCGACTGACTCACATATTGCGTGGTGTTGTATGACACTATAATCTCTGGTTTTCAGCCCTACAATCAACAGGCACTGTCATTTTTAATGCATTCTAATTAGCTGGTAAGGTTTACAGAAAATTTCAGCGGTGCAAGTGGAGCTACTGAGCTGCCTGGTGGACAGTGGGTCAGGCAGTGTGCCTAATATTTCCTAAACTACCCCCAGCTACATTAGCAGCAGACATATTCATGTCAGTCCGATAAAAATTGGATCATGGAGTGTGCAATTAATTTAAGGAGCTTTCAAATGTGCCTCTTTTAAATATTAACCCACAAAATAAAAAGAAAACTAGAAAGATACACACAGAAAAGTGTTCTGATGAACAAAAGTGAACCTCCATCCGAGGCACCAGGAAGTCTCCAAGGGGACTTCAGCCAAACATCCCCATCAGCTATCACCCTCTGAACGCTGGGCCGCTGTTCACTCACATCTCCACCCCAGAAAATCCAACCTCTGAGGCAGGAGACCACATTCAGAGGTCAGGAGCCACCGTTATCTCCCTTGCAAAGCCTTTTAGCTCAAGGTCTTGGATGTGTTCAGTAACCTCAGGTGGCCTGACACCCACCAGCAAAAGGGCGTAACCCCTCCACCAGCCAGTAGAAGGTAAAAAGTGATAATAAAATATTTGATAAAAAAGTACTATTATCACTATTGGATGTAAACTGCTCCTCTGAAAGAAGGAAAATGGAGTCCTCCTGCATGTTACAGTTTTACTGTCCTCCACGCAAGACAAGGTGGAGAATGCAGTGTGTGTTCAAAGCCCCTTTCCAGACAACCAGCCACTGTCTGACAATAAAATTTTTCATAGAACAGCACTGTGATGCAGCACTTAATGAGCAGAGCAACTCCGTTCAATGATTTGCATAATCATCTGTATGAATACATGTTTAGTATGGGCTTACAAAGAGCTGTTATAGAAAGGTTTAGTGCAGCCAGCTTGCGCCTATCAGCTCTGGTCTGGGGAGTATTTGGGCACAGAGTATAAAAGGATAGCAGGTGAGCTAGTGATAATTACTGAGCACCATTGACAAATTATGAACTGCAAATGCATCAACCTAACAGATAAGCTGAGATGCCACAGGCTATTACATGCTCACATTAATCATTCACTGAATTACTTTGAATATAATAATAACAGTAAACACATTTATACAGAAATACCAAGTAAAATAGGGTAGAAACCAAACTGAATGTGTTGAATGTAAATTTTACCTTTGGATTTAATTCTAATTAATGGTGAAACGAAGTTGCAGGGGAGAACATCTTTCAAAACTGTGTGCACATATCAGATATCACGAAATGAAAAATCCCCTTCGAGGAAATAGATTCTCTATTCTTATCACATGTCAGAGAAGCAGCCCTGTACTTATACTTGCAGACAAGTAAGTCATTCATCTAGAAGCAGTCTTCAAACTGTGAGGCATTATCAAGTTGTTTGTTCACTTTTGTTTCTTTTGTAGATGAATGAGTTCAGGCTATCTCCAGAGTAAAGTGGTGATTAAATCCTTCTCTGTCTGGTTCATGACTTTTAGCCACTCAGAGATAAGTTACACTGCACCACATCCAGTTATCTCAGGTTAGTCTGAACTGCTGCATGCAGCCATGGCACAGAGGATCAGAAAAAAGAGGTTTTTGCCAAGGCCGCTGCTGAAAGCCATAGCTGTGATGGAGTCTGAGCAGGAAAGAATTATGAAAAAAACTCACAACTCCCATCCTGCAGCAAGACCAGTGTACCCTCTTAACTAGTCATAACTGCACCTATAGCAGCTTTCCTCCAGTGATGATCTAATTATTAATAACACAAGTATAAAGGAAGGAAATGCAGTGACGGGAAGACAGCTTTTCAAGTAGCACCTCTCTTCCAGTGTATTACATATTACAGTCACAGAATCATAGAACAGTTTGAGTTGGAACAGACCTTGAAGATCGTCTAGTTCCAACTCACCTGCCATAAGCAGGGTCACCTTCCACAAGACCAGGTTGCTCAGAGCCCCATCCAACCTGGTCTTGAACATCTCTAGGGATGGGGCATCCACAGCTTCTCTGGGCCAGTGTCTCACCTCCCTTACAGTAAAGAATTTCTTCCTAATACCTAATCTAAAACTGCCCTTTTTCAGTTTAAAACTATTACCCCTTGTCCTATCACTACAATCCCTGATCAAGGGTCCCTCCCCATGTTTCCTGTAGGCCCTTTAGGTACTGGAAGGCTGCTATAAAGTCTCAACGGAGCCTTTTCTTCCCCAGACTGAACAACCCCAACTCTCTCAGCCTGTCTTCATAGGAGAAGCCCTTCATAGAGGGCTCCAGCCCACTGATCGTCTTCATGGCCATCATCTGGACTTGCTCCCACAGATGCATGTCTTTCTTTTGTTGGGGGCCCCAGAGCTGGACACAGTACTTCGGGTGGGGTCTCATGAGAGCAGAGTAGAGGAGAAGAATCAGCTCCCTCGCCTTGCTGGCCACACTTATTTTGATGCAGCCCAGGATACAGTTGGCTTTCTGGGCTGCAAGCACACATTGTCAGCTCATGTTGAGCTTCTCATTAAGCAACACTCCCTAGTTCTTTTCCTCAGGACTTCTCTCAGTTCCTTCTCCGCCCAGCCTGTATTTGCAATTGGGATTGCCCCGAACCATGTGCAGAACCTTGCACTTGGCTTTCTTAAACTTCATGATGTTCTCACGGTGCCACTTCTCAAGTCTACCAAGGTCATTCCAGACAGTAT
Organism: Rissa tridactyla; assembly: GCF_028500815.1. Classification (NCBI taxonomy): domain Eukaryota; kingdom Metazoa; phylum Chordata; class Aves; order Charadriiformes; family Laridae; genus Rissa; species Rissa tridactyla. The sequence continues at coordinate 8,488,850 of NC_071497.1, forward strand.
CCCTTTCCTTCAGCAAGTTAACCACCACACACAGCTTGGTGTCCTTAACAAACTTACTGAGGGTGCATTCAACCCCACTGTCTTTGTCACTAACAGAGAATTTAAACAGCACTGATCCCAACATTGACCCCTGAGGAACACTGTTCATCACTGGTCTCCACTTGGCCATTGAGCTGTTGATCACAACTCTTTGAGAGTGATGATGTCTGTTTCTCTTCCCTTACCCACCATTGTTCTAACCCTGTCATAGAAGGACACCAAATTGGTCAGACACAGTTTGCCCTTTGTCAAGCCCTGTTGGCTGTCACGATTCACCTCATTTTCCATGTGCTGCAGCCTAGTTCCCCGGAGGATCTGCTCCATGGTCTTGCTGGGCACAGAGGTGAGACTGACTGGCTTGTAGTTCCCTGAGTCTTCCTTTTTTCTCTTTTTATAAATGGGTGTTATATTTCCCCTTTTCCAGACAGTGGGAACTTCACTGCACTGCCATGACTTCTCAAATATGATGGAGAGTGGCTTAGCAACTTTGTCTGCCAGTTCCCTCAGGACCATGGATGTATCTCATCAGGTCCCATGGATTTGTCCACCTTCAGGTTCCTTAGATGGTGTTAAACCTGGTCTTCTCCTGCAGTGGGTGGTTCTTCGTTCTCCCACTCCCAGCCTTTGCTTTCTGTGACTTGGGTGATATGGCTAGAGCACTTGCTGATGAAGACAGAGGCAACAAACTCATTGAGTACCTCAGCCTTCTCCATATCCCAGGCAACCAGGTGTCCTGTTTCCTTGTGGAGAGGGCCCACATTTTCCCTACTCTTCCTTTCATCCCTGATGTACCTGTAGAAGCTTTTCTTGCTGCCCTTGACATCCCTGTCTAGATTTAATTCTATCAGGGCTTTAGCTTTCCTAACCTGATCCCTGTCTGCTCTGACAATTTCTCCAAAGTCTCCATGACATGCATGACACTGTTTGTTATGTATTAGGCAACATCAGATGCCACTCAGATGCATCTATTTATCCAAGTCAAAACCAATGTAAGAAAAAGTGATGTTACACAGGCATCATAGGCTTTTTAATAATAGTGTTACTAAGGAATTATTAACAGCCCAGCCTCTACTGCATTTGGCCTCCAAGCAGGTCGATGTTTGCTTCTGAGATGCATGACTCTTGCTCAGTTTGAATGTCTGAAAAGAGATGGACTGTGGGAGTTCATACACACCATTTCAGGATTTGACCTGTTTTTTTCTGGAAGTCTTTTCTCCTGTTGTACCAGCTGGGTATTAGAAACATGCAGCCAGCTCATATAGGGCCAACAGATGGCAGCTGAGGGCGATGCATGGAAATCCACGTACCTATCACAGCTACCACCCAAGAGTCTCACTCAAAGTGGTCCAACATGTAAACAGGAATTTCTATATTTTGTCAAAAGACAGTTATCCCAAAATCTGACACAGTCACGTATTTAATCCACGGTAGGAGAAAAGTGATGATACAAGAAATTCCTATAAAACAAGATCGGCACAGGTTTGTTTAAATCAATGGATCTTCACCACAGAGTTTGACTTGTCTATTTTGTTCCACATCACTTGTATTTGTGATTCACATTGGTGTTTCTTTTTGTCCTTTCTCAAATTCTTTTTCACTCTCTTCTCAAGTGGATTCTTGAGGAAGTATCGGCTCAGAGGACCTGCACGTTAATTCATTTGATTCATGGGCTGGAAAAGCCAAAAGAATTAAATAATAAATAACTGTTCCTTCATGCTAACACCAGCAGAGAAATCACAGACTTCTGTCAACCAGTGATTGACTTTTATTATCCTCAGTATTACTGTTCAAGACTACTGCTCATTTGTGGTGATATTGGCAGGGCTGTGTTTCCCTAACCGGGAATTCTTGCTGAAAGAGGAAAGCTCTGTCCAAACTATTTTGTCCTGTCACTATCACCTTCAAATACCTGTCCATCCACTCCTCTCTGGTCACGTATAGCAAACAGCAGACGTCGACTCCTGGCTCAACTTATGCACAGCAGGCGGCCGGATCTCAACTGTGCCTGTGCAAAAACCTGGCTGCATAAAAAACAGGGAGAAGGAGAAGTCACTGAACCTGAATCATCTTGCACCACTTTGGTGTGCGTGCTGACAGGCAGTAGTTGAGAGGGAAGCTGAGGTTATTGCTATGTTAACAGGTCTCTCCGTAAATCCATCATACTAGAGGACTCCTTATGTGACGTGTGGGAATTAGGATAGGTGGAAAACAGGAAATACACACTAACAACAAAACTGGGTTTTAATCAGAAACACACCTGGTGAAAGAATGGAATGATTTCAGCTTGAAGAACTGCATACAACCACAAGTTAGGCTTATCCAAGTGAGCTGAAGTAAACTTTAAAGATTGGGTCAAAAAATTAACTCACCATGAGAAGATATAATCCTTGTTACAGGGTGAACCATAGCAAATCTAAATCAAATCTTTATTTTTCAAAATAATGGTTGCAACCTAAAATCTCTTCTGCACAAGATGAAAACACAGCTATGTTATTAATAACTTCATTTAATTTGTTCAATATTGCATTATAAAAACTTCTTTTGTACAAGGCACTTAAAAAGCTCCATAGTCAAGAATGAGTCGGGGGAATTAAGCATTGGCTCTGAAATGTAATGACAAGTATTTGTTGAGCTGATTTCACAGCTGTTGTCAGTGTGAAGACTCCACTAAAACTTGATTTATACAAGTCATCCTCATGGAACCATATTAAAAAATGCCGTACTCAAATGGGAATTTTTGTGAATCCCAGTTAGTGCCCAGCCACAGCCCCAGGAACATACATATCCCTGCTAACATAAGGATGTATCCTCCACAAACCTAAGGCTATTTCTGTACATTATAAGCTATTTCCAAACATTCTTCTGGGGCATTGCCCAGCACACTGCTGAGGAAGGATGTTTACCCTGGGTGTCAGAAATTTACCACCAAATGGCTAGCGTAGCTCTTGCCATCACATCCCCTTAGCATCCTTCTCTTGCCTCTTCTGACTGGTGATTTCATCTTTCTCAAGGAGGCCACACAGATCTATCCCATCAAGCCATTTTTTAAAGCTCGAACATACAGGGAAAAAACCTCCACAAAATAGACTCCTTTGTTTACACACGTTAAGTACGAATAACGTTAGGGCAGGTTAACAACTGACAGACATGTTTTGTTGTAAAAAGTTTATTCTCATATCCAGTACCATAACATGACAAAATAATCAAAAGCAGAGAGGAAGGAAGAGATATAGACAAAGAACAGAGTGATGCTTTCAGGTAAAATGGGATGTGAGTCAGGTGGGGGAAAGATACTGGAAGTTTAATCCATACAGAGCTTCTCTGATCGTAAGTCTCCTAAAGTACTTGCTATGGAAAGAGAAGAGTATTGTTCCCAATACTTAAGATAATCACTAATTAAAACAAAACATCATTATGTTTCAGTGAGCCTGTCTTAATAACAACAGTCATGCTAATGAATCAAGCTTCAGATTTTACATCACTTAGTCAGAAAAAAAGATGTCTTTTAGTGGTATGCATTTTCATAATCTCTTTATCAATCAGTTGGCATCTTGACCTAGTTGATATTCTTCAAAGCACTTGCAAGTATTGTGGATATAGATGTTCATCTGTCATATCAGATATTCAAACACACGGAGAGATTAGATTAGTCTTCAGGATACTCCATAACAAAATGTTATCCTGTCAAAAAATTAAAAAACCACGCACACACATTGCCATATTTCTTGTCGTGCGTCAGTTGTGCACAGACTTCTGTAAGTCCACTTGTCTGAGTATCTATGCTTGAGACCATAATTGTAAAACACTGGAGAATTTAAAGTGGAAATTTAAATTAATTAAACCAGCTGTTGCCCTGAATCTTCCTACTGCCTGCTAAAAATCCTGAAGGAAACTCTTATTTTTTCAGTCTGTTCCAGTTGTTGCAGTAGAGAAAAGAGAAAAGCAGAAACACATCTAGCGTGGCATGTCCCACTTTTAAATGACAAGTCAGACCTCCACTTCATTTCACACACTTAACTGCATTGTGTACCCACAAAGCATCTGGTTCAAGAGCTGTTAGTTGTTGTTCCAATGTCCATAGTAACAGTTACAGACCCCAAAATAATTTAACTAATGACTCGCTAAAGAGTTATGAGAAGGTGTCTTTTCCCTCATGTCAAGACAATCAGATCCTTCCACTTTTTGTACATTTTGCACTTTCATCTCCCAAAAGACTGAGGGGTGAATGGCTTCTTTCTAATTGAAGAAGGGCCATTTCTCTCAAAATGGCACATTCACAACATTTTGGGTAAGAAAACTAAAAAATCTGCATGTCTTCTGAATTACTGCCATCCATAATGGCTGATATGTTCAGGTGTTCATTGGGCAAGGCCAGCCAGATGACCTGTATACTTAAAGTTAACCAAGCTCTTAACATCTTGTACTGATTTAAATGTTCATCACTTTCCACTTGTATAATCCCATATCTCTTATAGAATATCTCAAGCTGGAAGGGACGCATAAGTTGTGACTTCAACTCCCTGCTTCTCCCAGGGCTATGTAAAACTAAACCATATGACTAAGAGTGTCATACAGACGCTCCTTGAACTCTGACAGGTTTGGTGCTGTGACCACTTCCCCGGGGAGCCTGTTCCAGTGACTTCTCATGAGGGAATGGAAGGAACATGTTGAGGTCACTCAAAATTCAGTCCCTCCATCATTAAGAGGGAATTCCATAAAATGCACTGCAATCACCTCTGTTTCAGAAATCCTATTTTTGGAAATGTCCCAAATTCCATTTAGGAAATAGAATTCTTAGGAATTAGAAGAAGGGTTAAGGAAGGACATGCTAAGTCAGACACCAGTATTCACCATGGGGCTGATGAGCTGTTGTGCTCCACTCATTGATCTGGGACAAAATCTGCGAACTCAGCAACTGGAGCATGTGTAGGCTTTCAGTCAGCTCATGGGAAGTTTCCTGAGTGATGACTCTCTGGATTGCCTCTCCTGTTTTTGGGAGAGTTTGTTGTTGAATCACTTATTTCTTTGTTTTTGGAAGGGTCTTTGTTGATAATTCTGGAAGGTCTGTCAAGCCTCAGGACAGGACCTCAATAGCTATCCAGTTTCATGATCAGTGTGCATATATTGCAGAATTCTCTAAGGATTAAAAAAAAAAAATGACTACAATTATAGGTGTTCTAATACTCAATACCAGAGTGAGGTGAGGAGGGGAAGCTTGCTTTATTCTGACAGATTCATCTTCTACTTACGATCCTTATGATCTTATTGATACTAGTCTTTTCCCTTGGGTTCTCAGAAAGCATCCTTTCTAAGGCAGAAAAAATTACATTCAGTATATAGCTTTCTAAGCTGTCCTGCAGGCACAGGGAAAACACTTCTAAGAAACACCAGTAGGGTCCCCTGCACAGAAGCTTTAGAGTAAAATCAGGCCTTAAACTTCCAGCACCACGTTGAATGTCCTTGACTGCAAACAAATCACTTAACAAATACAAAGGCATTGTTTCACATTGAAACTAAAGCACAGTGTAAAGCATAAATCCTAGCATTGATTAAGGTTAATGATTTATTTTTTTTTTAACTCCCCATGGGGGTATTGTATAACTGAAGATGAGGCTGATAGTGAACATTGTTGTGAAAACTGCAGATAAATTATCCAAGCAGATGTCCAGGCAGTATAACTAGTGAAAATAGCTCTGTGCAGTTCTTTAAAATTTAAAAATCCTTTTGACTCTTACCTTACTGTCCACAGAGACTAATTATCTATTATGAATCTGAAGAGATGAAAACTTCCAAGGAAAAAGAACGATCCTATTTGGTGGAATTTATTTTTAAGCCTTTGTATTTCTACATTTGGCATTTGTTCGTGTTACTTTGTGACTTTAAAGTACTTGAAGTAAGTGGGATTGGAGACGAGCCTTTTTCAGGAGAGGGAGCCAAGAAAATGTTGGTGCTGTAAGGAGAGATGGTAGCAGTATATTTTTTTCTCTGAATTGACTTTTAATGCAAAAATCTAATGGTAGGAAGGGACATACATTATTGCAAGTTTCATCTTTCACACAGTACATAATTCTGAGGTACTAACCACATATAGTTATCAAATATGTCATGTAACTTTCCCTTACATTCATCTTCTCAGCTTCTTCTATTACAGAGCGCTTGAATGATTCCTGCCCAGGACCCCAGCACACACCCCAGGGTTATGGCAGCACAGTGAGATGCCCCCTGAGGTGAGCACAGTCTCCAACCATGTACCTGCTCTTAGTCCATCACAGCTGTTGTGTACCTGGGCTTTCATCTTCTTTACTGGGATTTCAGGTTGTGCTTCATGCTTGAAGTAACCCAAGAGTGCACCTGTGGCCCATTAACTGCAGCCCAGCTGAGGTGTGGGACCTCATTCGACCACAGCAAGTCAACCAGGTTTCTGTGTGAGCCCTGATATAAAACTTCTTTGTGGTACGTCAGGAAGGGTGGCACATCTTGCAGGATGCGATGACCCCTGGTGTGAGAAGGGTAGATGACAAGCTCTCATTCCCACCTAACAGTGGGGCAATTCTCTGCACGTAGGGTGCTGGGTTTGGTAACTTATATAAGAGTAGTTGGAGGACAATGAAGAAGGAAAAAAAACCCATCAACTTTGAAAACACGTGGCAAATCTGAACAGGACAGCCTAAAATCCTTAAACACGTGAAAAAGTGTTCACGCAAGGCTCGCGAGTCCCTCTTCAGTGATGGCATCTGTGATGGATGGCATCAGCGCTATGCGTTTTTTCCTCTGTTTGTGGTTTGCTTCCACACATGAGTGGGTGGGGGAGGCGGGTCCTTCCCTGGGGGTCTTCCAAGCATGGTCGGTGGAAACAGGCTTCCCTGGGCTGCAACGACGACCAAGCGAGGCACAGCACAGAGATGGCAGGGAGGAGAGGGAACAGACCGTCAGGGCCTCGGAGGGGTGGCGGGGACATCCTGGGGACCAAAGGCAAGCTGCAGTGCTTACTGCTGCTCAGAAAGTCATGGAGCTGGCTCGGGGCCAGGGCTTCACAGAAGATGGAGAGGGTGATGGCAGCTTTGTTTACAAACCTTTTTACTTTTGCGCTGTCTTCCCTAGTTGTTTAAAGCTTATACTGCCTGAAAAGCTGGATTTTGCTTCCCCCTCCCCCCCACCTTTTTAAATTCAAATAAACCCTGCCTTTTTGTACTTAAAAGCCTTTTTTGGGGAACTACATACAAGGGAATGGTCTAAGCAGATTCATCTCAAGGCACAGATACAATCGTCATACAACACGATGCAAGGAATGCAGAGTCCTATGGCCAATTCAAAGCAGATTCCAATTAGCAAAAGCAATTGTCTCCCTTTTTATTTAACCTGATTAAGCTCAAAGAAATAAAAAGCAGAAATCTGTCCATAAAACTTTATGAATAGGAGCTGCATGTATCTTTAAATTCACAGTATGAGTACAGTAGCTAGAATACCAAGGGAAAACTGGCAGCACAAATACAGCCATCTCTTTTCACAGTCCCTCGCTGATCGATCCTTTCTTGTATCATTTCTCTCTTTTGTTATCGCTTTGCTATGTTAATAGCCATAGCCTTCGGCTGCCTCTGGTTTCTGAAAATCACCTTAAAGTGAAAACTCTTTAGATCTTTTCCTATTTGAAGAGTTTACCTCTGCCAGTGAAAGAATTGAAAACATACCACATTTGACTGCTTTAAAATTAAAATTGCCTTCTCCTGCACCTCTCCCTCTTGCTCCTTGTATAAAGCCGCACTCCAGTCATCCTGGGCTGCAATTTTCTAATAGTGATGAGCATGCTCTTATCACACTCAAGAGTCAACAAAACAATTATTTCCACCAGGAGATGAATACTAAAACGTTAAAGTTGCTAGGACTTCTGCAATGATGAGTCCACCCAGGCTATGTGGACTGTTTGCTGCCTGGACTCTAGGCAACACACACATGGATGTCTCCCAAGATATGAACTGGTCCTTTGGGTGGGCTTTGCACACTTGTCTGATAAGCCCCAGGCAGTATAGTTACATCTCTGAATGATGTCCTTCAGAGATCCTTTGGATTTATATCCAAGTTCTGAAAAAAAATATTTTTAAAAAGGGTATTAAGTCAGGAATGGAGCAAGGCAGAGATACTGTCAAAAGGAGAGAAAAATCAGTAGTAAAGCTTTTCATGCATTTATAAAATGGACAACTAGTTCAGGAGTGTTTGTTTGCAGAACCGCCACAGAAGCAGATTAGCACTGGTCACTGCTGCTCTACCTGAGTTTTGGTAAAAGAACTCCTGAGCTATATTAGTAAAGCAATACAAATACCAGGCTTCTGCTTCCCAGATGCTTTCCACGTGCACCTGTTGTGCTGGCAGGGTATGAACAGGTCCAAGCGTCCTCCACCTGGGTTTTCACAGGCGTTCCTAGAATTAGCTGGACATCATGCACAAATGATCAGCAGGGCAGGGCAATAAATACATGCATTACTGCTCTTTTCACCAGAAGCTGACTCACAGCGAATATTATTCTTCATGAATCTGAAAATCTACCTTTTGTGTTATAAAATATGACAACACATAAACTAAGGACACTGTTTACACTGTTTTTAAAAATAAATGGTGCAAAATACAACAGAAGGTAGCACAACTCTGAGAAGACACGGGACATGAGGGAGTCCTGGGTTCTGGGTCAGTTTGTATGTTTTCACTGAGGAATGTAAAATGAGACACCAGCTGATCTCTGGTGAGGGCCCTAACCTCTAGCCTGCATATCTTCTCTCCCGCTTCTTCTTTCGGAAAATTTCAACTGGAAAGCTGTGCTGTCAACCAGTGCCACCAGAATGCTCCAGACCCATTCTGCATGTTCACATTTCTAAAATCCTTACCTTTCTGTTTACTGGTCTCTGTCCCAAGACTGCAAAATACAACAAGTTCTGCCAAGGATTCACCTCTGTTATCATTCACAAACAACGTGCCGGGAACCATTGATGCAGAGTTAATATTCAGACATTTATACTGTTTTACTTTTGAGGTAGCTACTGAAAGATATTTCCCCATCCATCCACCCACCCACCCACCCACCCACCCATCCATCCTCATCCTTTATCTGGATGAAGAAAAAAAAGCCTGAACATTGCATTGTCTTGACTTTCTTTGCACAGCACATGGTAATTACACGGCACATAATGTTGCAAATAAGTTGGCTCATACAAACATGAGTTTTCAGAAGCTCAAGTAACTCTAGCCCAAGATATGAATTAAGAGAACAATAATAATTAGAGCATAACATAAACCACAGAAACCAAATTTTCGTCCCTAGGCTGATAATTATGAAAGGGGACATGTTACTGAACTGGGTGCTGATTAGACAGCAAGAGAGGCAACAGATTTGCTAAGAGTTGTATAAGAGTGTGGACAAAATGAAAAGATACGGATTGTAAATGAGCAAAAGTAGCTCCATGCTTTTACCTGATTTTCTCAACAAAGGATTTAGAAGACAAAAGCAGACTGCTGGAAATCCTCAAAGAGTATTTCTCAGCCCTTTGAAGTGCCATATTTAAAAGTTTTTATCAAGAGATGTTGAACCTCAGGGAAGAGAAGACCAGTATATGGATGTTGCAACAGACTCACAAGACAATCCACTCTGAAAAGACACCTTGTGCTGTGACTATGCACAGAGACCATGTTGATAGCTAAGAAGTCATAAAAAACAAATGCATAGGAAGAGCTGTCGATGTTGTGGAGAAAATATGATGTAAATCTATGTCTAGCATGGGACACACCTCTCAACTTCTGCTAAACCATCTACTCATGCACTTGAAGGATGTCATCAGGAGCACTGGCAGCAGCAATTAGTTTCCCAACCAGCTGTGCCTTACACAGGGGCTGTACACATGCATTGGCACACAAATCTAGCTCCACTAGACACTTGTTTGGTTGAAGGAAAGAACAATGAGGGGCAATAAAGCAAATGGAAGACAAGACATCATTGTCAATGGAATCCATTAGAATGTGTAACAGACTTGTAGACATTGACAAATTGTTTAAGCTGAATATTTTCCTAGACCTATACCCTCTAACTACGTCAATAGCAGGACTCGCAGATCCAGTGCCTGCAAATGAGAAAATAGTATCTGGGTAGGAAAAAACAACAAAAAAAATCAATATCTCATGCCAAAGGTAAATATTGCATAAGGAAGGCAGGTATATAAAGATATTTTGGCAACCAACTGGCAGTTGAAGTTGAATAAGGATGTATTTTGGAACAAAAATCACATCAGAGGAAACCTCACAGACTTGTCATAGTCCTGTGGCTGAGATGTGACAACAGTGTAACTGAACTTGCACTTGCACAGACCAAAACCGCACTCCAATCATCCTGCAGGAGCAAGTAAGTAATTTGATAAAAACAAATCAGTGTCGCAAAATGTTGACAATATAAAGGCATTCCAACACTGGTGATCTGAGGATGCTCAGCTTTAGGCATTGCTTGCAGATTTAGAAAACAAGGATAATAATGAACACGAGAAAAATTAAACTGATGGATGCTAACAGCTGCCTGAGAAGTGTACTCTACTGGCTCTTAGCAAGGGAGAAAGATGCTCTTCTCTAGCTCTAAGGCCTGCTTTCCTTAATTTCTATTTCCTACTTCTGGGCAGGAATTCACTTTGCTCTATTTGGAGAGTTGCTTCACCTTATTGCCCCGGGGAGTCTTCAGTGATGACCTATAGCATGCATGTTTAGATCGCTGTCTTCATGTGTACAGCAGAGAATGAACACCTGAAGGAAAAGGAGGTGCTGAATATAAAAACTAGCATGCAGAGCCGTTTGTTTTTAAGCAAAATTTTCCAGTTTTGACAGAAAGAGTGGCAATTCTTTGAGTTAGTTAGAGTGAGACTCCCGTTCTCGGTAAACAGCGTGGAGAGGTTACTGAGACAAAATCCAAGATGAAATCAAATGATTAGTCTTGATTCCTAAAGCAGGACTCTCAAACAAAATGAGCAATAAGATAAATGAATAGGGGTTTGGTGGTGTGTTTTTTTTTTTTTTCCAGTGGAAAAAAAAACAATAGCATCTCCTAATGAAATACTGATGTTTTTCCTCCCTTTTTATTTACTGTGGTTTCTTGAGATTCTAGGGTATTTTGACTGCAGACAAATCTCCATCTTAGAGGGTAAAGTATACATCAAGGCTGTAATCAAAACACACCTACAGTCACTCAACACTCGGGTGATCTTATGAAGACCAGGCATACATGAAACAGCAGAAGCGTGTTCCCGAAGGACCATGGCAAAGAGCCACCCGTTCTGCTGCAGAGCGAAGCGGAGACTTTGAGCTCCTTCTCTCAGCCACGTGAACTGCCGAGATGCGGCTGATTCCATTTTAAACAAACACTGCTTTTTGCTGCCATGCAATATGTAGGTTTTTCTAGGGTTTTTCTGGTTACGTAGGTCCATTTTGAGGACCAGCTCAACGGCAAGTGATGGTTGCCGCTCTCCCTTCTCCGGCGGGTGCTCTCGACCTTGTGCTGGGTGTTGTTAGAGCACGCTGCATGTGGGAGGCAGACTTGGACCTCTGCCACCCACCCCAGACCACATGTTACACGCCGATGGGAATGGCACATGCGATGCAGCCCGAGTCACACACGAGCGCTCCTGCTCCAGCAGGAGCAGTAAATTATCTTGCCGAAACCCCTAGTTCAAAGCCAGTGTCGGTCCCTGCCACTCTTGTGATTTTAATGGCTTTGGTGAAACAAGGGGGTTTTCCCTCTGAGACATGCAATCGAAACAAAGCAACAAAAAGCTGGGAAATGCAGTATTAATTGTGTCACAGCCACTGAAAAAAAGCAGAAAAGCAATGAGAGCAGGGAGGTTTCAGAGCCCTTCACTTCTGTCACTGTCTTCAACCGTGCTGCCAGGCGGCTAGTCCTTCATCCTGGACACAAGAGGAAAGATCGCTCACCAAACAAGTCACTTAAGATTGTCTTACTGAGCACAGGACATCCTGGGACAAGATATTGTACTGCTCAGGCATCACAGGCGAGACACCAGAGTAAAGTCAGTGCTCTGTAACAGCCAGAGCTGGTGATGGACCAGCAGGTAACAAATTTCCTTCTTCCTACCTGCTACCTGTGTCTCAGGGGACCTGAGCTGGCATGAACTGCCCCTGAAACTGAATGTCAGAGGAAGCCTTGGCTGCCCTCGTGCTCAAGGTTGCGATGTATGTCGAGACTGGCATGCCAGTCTGGTTGCACAGAGGGAATCTGATTACTCTACGAGTATGATTGATACCCATTCTTCAAACAAGGTGAAACGATACATAAGCTATGGGTACCTTTCACCAAAAAAAATTACATGGAATTACATCCGAGTGAAAACATAAAGAAAAAAAGGGTGAATATCCCAATCATTAATTCAAGCCTCCAGCCTGCAAGAGTTTCCATTACTAATTATGAAGCTGCCCCCTCATTCAGATTTTGCAGAGGGCAGAGAAAGTGCTTGGAAGCTCACAGCTAAGCTGTTGCTGGTGACCTGTCCCTGGGCACAGCTCTGATGACTGACACCCATCCAACCCTTCGGGACAGGCGCAACGCCGACAGGGAAGGGACCTCCCCGCACTGACTCAGCACTGGAAGCAGAGGCACCACGAGACAATCCAGTCTTTAGGCACTCCAACTGTGACTGCCAACTCTGGCAGTGGGTGTTATTATATGGATCACTATTCATTAAAAGCTGGACCGGGACCAAACAGATACAGATGGAAATGCCTTTTTTTCCTCATGGACTTGTTCCAAACCCGAGCTCTAGGTCCCAATATATATATATCCTCTTACCAGCAGGTTCCCAAAAAAGAAGAATGGCTTACAACGGTTTTATAAAACCCAGCTGTTTAGAAAACTCAGATAATTCACCCTACCCCCAAATCTAGGGATAACAGCCCAAATAACACTTTTTTTTTTCACTAGTGTCAATGCACAATAGACAGAGATACCCAGGAATACACTGTGTAGCTTACAAGTGAACTTTTAAACCCAATTCTCTGCTTTGTTATGCAAGCAAAACACAGTTATTACCCTACAACATTACCTGATATCAAGTTATCCCAATGAAAATTGGCATAGAACAGCAGATGAACAGATTCTTTTTCATGTAAAATATCTTACATGAAGCAAGAATAAATGTTAACTCCTTGTTTGAATGTTGAAGCTGTTTTCCCAGCTGTAGCAAACAGGGAAAATGCCAGTAGCAACGGGAAGCCAGGAGCAAAGTCTTAACTTTATTTTTCATTTTTATTTTGGAGACCTTACTTACGTCTTTGTTAGTCTCATACGCTAGTTTAAGATTCCTACTCCCTACAGGACAATAAATATGCTCAAGGCAATAAATATGAAAAAAAAAAGAGGAGCAGACACATGTTTTATAAGGAAACTTCATGTTTAATTGAGGTTTTTCTGAGTCAGTAGAAATCAGGATTGAGACTTTTACACAGCCCACCAAATAATGATCAGATTGAAGAAAGACAGCAAGAAAATGATGGATTTGACGATCACTGGAACAGTCGGACATGAAGCTGAAAGGCTTATTAAACACATTTCTCCAGAGAAAGGTGCTGATACTTTACAAGCACCAGGGTTTCCAGATAATTAATGTGTCTCTTTTTGAGGAAAATCTCAGTAAAATATTTAAATGCACAAAGAACGTACACTACAGCATGCCTCCCTGGCTCCTCATGCAGCAACTGGAGAGCACCAACCATTACCCAGCTGCGCCTGTTCACTTGTGTACTGTGAAAAGGTTTAATGAGCCACAAAGTGTATTTTGCTCTCTTCATGGATCACGGAAGCAAAAGTCCTGGGGGTAAAATAGCTTGTGTTGTTTCTGCTGCTGTGAATTGGGCCCTCAGGGGTACATTTTCAGTGCAATGCATGTGGATTTGGCTGCTTGAGTCCCATTGATGTTGATGGGACTCATGTAGCTAAAACCCCACCAAGTGCTTGAAAATGTCTCCCTTGATGCCTGTAAAGCACCGTTGCCTTTTCAAACACAATTGACCAAACCAGTCTAATGGTGGTGCTCCTTCTCAGCAAGGTCTGCAGTACCCGTGCAGATCTTGTGCAAGCAAGAGTGCACAGGAATGCGTGGAAATTCATACTGCATCTGTCTCCCCACACACACTTTCCAAGAACAGAATTGCCCAGGCATTTGGGTCAATGTGGTAACAAATGGTATAAAAAATGTTAGGAGATTTTACCCTGTTGAATGTTACCCTGTCAAGTTCCTTCATATAGGCCAAATTCCTGTGGCTGGTCAGTACAAATGTCACTCACACGGGGCGCAGCATGAATACTGCTCCAGAGGACCACAGAAAATATGTGCAGAGACATGATAACATTTCCACCCTCTCGTCCATATCGCAGGGATAGGGTGGGTAAGGGGTCATAAAATTCATTGTGTTTTAACGGAATCAGCATAAATTAAATGACTGTCAGCAACCTGAATTTGAGTAATCCCATTCATGTTTGCAAATCCTTTTCCTTATTATTGACTTTGACATTTAACTAAGAACTAAGGTCCAACTCTTTGACTGCTTTCCAGTTTTTCACGATACCCTGTAATATCCAAGACACAAGAGAGGTCTATAAAATTTTCAGTGCTGATTCTGTGTTATTTCAAAGGGCTGACTATCCAAGAGTAGAGATACATGTATGAGCTGCTTCATATGGTCCCAGCTATGTAAGTCCATCCCGTGTTTTAGATAAACTTAAGGTTCTGGTGCACTGCTAAGACGTTAAAGTGGTAGGAAACACATAAGGTTTCGAAAAATCACATTAGGGGAAATAGTGAGGAGGGCAGAGAAGGAAAAGGAGACCATCGTGCTAGCATTAGGGTTGGTTTTTTTCAATCTGTCCATTTATCAAAGTAATATGCATAGAAATATCCACATGGGCTACACACAGTATGGAAATGCCTGCTTAAGCCCATAGTGAAACAACTCATTAGTACGCCATTAGTGTCTATTACCATCATAAGGAATTGTGTCTGTGTCTATTGGAGCAATATAATTAGACATTAAAGCTAGAAGGGACCATTGTTGGAAGAGCACAGGCAAGATCTTTTTAAGGGGGAAGGAAGATAGATGAAAGGGAAGTTTCTTAGGCTGGTTACAAGGTAGGGACCAGAGGAGGGGGATCCCAGCTCCCTGTGAGGTTGGAGAAGGGGCACAGGACAACATGGTGTAGGAGAGAGACAGAGGGATGGGAAAACTCATCAGGGTCTCAGTTCAGCTGCAAAACAACTTGTGGAATGTCAAGGGGGTTTCTATCACCTCTCTCCTTCCTCTTTTGCTGTCTTTCTGTTTTAGCTTGGTTGGACGTCCCACATAACACGACACCAAGCTGTGTGGTGCA
Source organism: Rissa tridactyla (assembly GCF_028500815.1). Classification (NCBI taxonomy): domain Eukaryota; kingdom Metazoa; phylum Chordata; class Aves; order Charadriiformes; family Laridae; genus Rissa; species Rissa tridactyla. The sequence goes on from NC_071497.1 coordinate 8,504,286, forward strand.
GTCGACACACTGGAGGGAAGGGATGCCATTCAGACGGACCTGAAATTCTTGAGAATTGGGCCTGTGAGAATCTCATAAATTCAACAAGGCCAAGTGCAAGGTTCTGCCATGGTTGGGGCAATCCCGAGCACAAATACAGGCTGGGTGGAGAAGGGATTGAGAGTAGCCCTGAGGAGGACTTGGGGTTGTTGATGGATGAGAAGCTCAACATGAGCTGGCAATGTGGGCTCGCAGCCCAGAAAGCCAACTGCATCCCGGGCTGCATCAAAAGAAGCATGGCCAGCAGGGTGAGGGAGGGGATTCTCCCCTTTTGCTCCACTCTGGTGAAACCCCACCTGGAGTAGTGCATCCATCTCTGGGGCCCCCAACATTAGAAATTCACAGACTTGTGGGATCAAGTCCAGAGGAGGGCCACAAAGATGATCAGAGGGCTGGGGCACTTCTGCTATGAAGGCAGGTTAAGAGAGCTGGGATTGTTCAGCCTGGAGAAGAGAAGGCTCTGGGCAGACCTTACAGCACCCTCCGGTACCTAAAGGGCCTACAGAAAAGATGGGGAAGGACATCAGGGAGTGCAGCAATAGGACAAGTGGTAACAGTTTTAAAGAGGGCAGATTCAAGCTAGATATAAGGAATACATTTTATAAAATGAGGGTGGTAAGACACTGGCCCAGGTTGCCCAGGGATGCTGTGGCTGCCCCATCCCTGGAAGGGTTCAAGGCCAGGCTGGATGGGACTTTGAGCAACCTGGTCTGGTGGGAGGTGTCCATGCCCAGGGCAGGGGGGTTGGAACTAGATGATCTTTAAAGGTCCCTTCCAACCTGAACCATTCTACGATTCTATGATTTTAATATGTAGTAACACTGAAAACTCTTTTTATTTAAAAGTAATTTATTGCAGACTGGTTTATAACTAGACAAATATTTTAATCTGTAAATTATCCTTACTTTCAGACTTCTCAAACACAAAGTGCTTATCAAAGTTTATCACTGTGTTGAATATAGTTTCTATCTCAGATTTACAAATAAACTGCCCGGTTCATATTGTGTCAAGCATCTGCCATTGTAGTCTTTCCCATTTCTGTCTCTATACAAACAGTGATTTCTGGGGAGCCACTAGGGTCATTTAATTCAGCTGAGGATCTGCCCCATAACATCATTTCAGTAAAAGCAAAGATTACTTCTACTTAACCCAAATGACCCTATTTTATACATGGCAGAGCTGGTTCTTTAAAAAAAAAAAAAAAAGGAAAGAAAAGAAAAAAAAAAAGTCTGTTCTCAGCGGTAATTCACAGGATGGTTCCTTAAGTGAAAACATCCTAACCATGGAAATCTGATTCCCACAAACATTTTTACATTTTAAAAATGGGATTTTAAAGAAATCATTGTTTGTTCACTTGGACTGGTTAATTGTATTTTAATTGGGTAATTGAAAGCAGATACCTAGTATCTTAACTTCTCTATAAACGTAGCAAATATAGTGGAACAGGACATGTACTTCTAAGCTCCAGATGTAGCTCACAGGGAATTTTCCAATTATTTCTCTGATAGATGCCTAATTCATATGATGTAAATTAATATTTATCCTTCAAAGACAGGATTCTTTTAACTGGCAGTGGTTATAGTAATTCTTTAGGCAGTTACTGAATGAAATCTGTCACTGTTTGACTTTTATTACAAACCTGAAGCTCAGAGCAGCAGAGCCAAAGGCTGGCTACAGGTCAGAAACCTCTGGAGCACGCTCAAGACAAATTGTTAGAGTACCTGGGGTCAGCTGCAGAGTAGCAGAAAACTCAATACAATATTTACATTTTGCTGTGGTGTCAGCAAAAAAATATACCAAACAGAGGCCTTTCAAAAGAGCTTTGTTTTGCATTTGCTTATATCTAAACCGAAAGCTGTACTTGGGACTAAACCCAAGCAGAATGACTTATACGAAGCCTTGATAAGTGAAACTCTCTAGTGTGGCTTTTCTGACATGAGTTTGGAATATATCCCTGTGTGCAATTTACCCCCCAGAAAAACATACCAAGACTATATCTCTGAGGTTTTTGTTTGTTTGTTTAAATCAGTAAATGAAAAGGCAGAATTTGATTAAGGTTTGCTTTTGAAACAAAACCAATTATTTTTCAAAGAGCTGGGCGGTGGGGATGCGACCAGGCAGGGAGCGCTGGTTCTGCTCTGGGCAAGCTCATGGCACCTGGGTGGATACAGACCCTTTCTGCGCCAGCGAGAAAAGCTGCTGTACCAGCAGCACACTTCCTAAATTCAAGGATATTTCACCTGTGAAGGTAACTGCATAAGTTTTCCTCCCCTCTGATGAGGAACCTGCACAGGGATCATGCTTCAGAATAGGACCAGGGGGACAACATGTCCTCATGCCCATCCTGGAACAATATGGCCTGATCTTCTCAACCCCCTCCCTTCATATGCCCCAATCTAACTCCAAATAAAGACTGCAGATACAAGCAGCGTAGTGTGACATGTGCTTTGTAAATAAATCATTTATTTGTGGTTGTACCCACCTGCCAGTATGGACAAAACAGAGTTTCAAGTTGGCACTTCCTGGTTTTTTCCTCTATTTCTTCCAAAACTTTACAAGCTCTTACAGAGTGACTAAAGCACTTGGAAACTTTGTGAGACTCTTCTGGAAGAGGTATAAGAACCCTATTATTCTTGGGCTGGCACAATAGTCCTGTAGTTTGTTCTTCCCCCTCCAAAGTGAGAGAATTAGTTTTGCATCCCAAAAACTTATCTTATTTCCCGTTCCAGCCCAATCTGAGAACACTGTAGATGGGGCTCCTTCAGTCATTACAGATGCTGCAGAAATCTCCTACTCGATATTTCCAGCCAAAAAAGACAGAGATTGGACCACCCAACTTAGATAATGTATCAACTGTTTTGTGATCTTTACTGAAGTTAGAAAGGCAAAAAAAGACAACTTCTAGAAACTCAGTGTGCATACTTGAGACAGTTATTTTTTTGTCTTCGTTTTTAATGAATGGTGACATCTGTGTAGTCAGCTGCTGCTCTGTCTCCTGGTTTGGAATGCGTTCATGCTTTCTCACCATCCTTCAGGGTGCTCAGGGATGCCAGATACAGTACAGCGTGGATTGCCGTTTACGGATCAGAAAATGTGGTTGAAGAAGCTTATTGAATCAAAAGGCATGAGCTGTTTGAACATATTCTCTTCTCATATATAAAAGAGATGGCAAACCCCGCACCTCCAGTTAAAATATGATTGTCTTATGGGTGAAAGGAACATTGTGTTTGTAGTGTTTTTTCACTATGACTTTCATAAATCTATTCCCTTTGTTTCTTGATTAGCATTTTAAAACATACTTAATGCCATTGAATAAATTATTAATTTTTTCATTGTCAATTGTTCACCCAGCTCAGGATGGTCATAAAAGTTCTTTCTGACCTTTAAAATCTATCAGCCTCTGCTCTCTGTTCAGTCTAGATTTGTCAGAAAGACTGTAAATTTCAAAAAGCTTGGCTCATGCTCTGTGTCTCTAATGAAATCCATAAACAGGCATGCTCTACCCCGCAATGGGTTTAACTAAACCTTACACATCTGCTATCAAAAAAGGCTATCCAAGGATGAATGTCCAGGTTCTTCCAAGGACTTGACTTTACATTATCCCAGTATTACTGCTAGAAAGGAACCACACTGAGACAGAACAGTCTGTGATTAGAGGGTTAATTCCTCAATCCCTTTAAAAATGGCAAAAAGATGTCTAAAAGAGAGGATATCTAGATGGCCACTGTCATGAATTAAGAGAAATATGCAAAGATGTCCTGATTAAATGCCTTAGACAAAGTCTGCATTTAAAAAAAAAAAAAAGAAAAAAAGGTGGGACAAGGGGAGGGAGGAAAGTTTTGTTGATTTGAAGAGGTCAGATTTTGAGGTGATTTTTCTTTCAGTGTATGGTGGTTATTAAACTACTTCTTGTAATTTTGTCACGCAACATAGTTGGTACCACTTCAGGAAAAATAAAGCTCTGGAAACAAAGGTGAAGATCTAAAGAGGGTTACTCTGAATTTAATATTTTTTTTTTGAGAAAAATCTCCCCCATAAAATGCAGGTAGACACTCTGGATCCTGCCCTGGAAGCAGATATTCACTCCAAGATACCCCACAAATTCAGCACTGCTACCCCCTTCCTAAATTTGCTGACATCCAGACTGACAGTACAACTGTTCCTCTGAGTGCTCCTAATTTGTTTTGGGCTATGTCAGCTGACTTTGCTTAACCATTGGAAATAGCCAGGGTACCACAATGTATTTACACTACTTAACCCAGTCTGACTAGTTTTTCTAATGTGATTTCAGGACAATCATACCATTGGCAGTTCAAGGTGTGATGAGCCATTTCATTGCTAACCTCTGATGGAGAGGAGATGACGGCACATGTAGAAGACCAAGAGCAAGTAACCTCTTCTCCCTGCAGCGCTTTTTCCTCAGTAGCTCCTGGTTTCCACCCATATTTTTTCTTCTTAATATAAAAATGAAGGTGAATATGCATTGCTATGTTCCTGTCCTCTCCCATCCCTCACCACAGGTGCTTTTGAAATTATTTTAGATTGGAGAAAGGAACTCTGTGGTCTTTCTTTCTTTCTTTCTGAGTAGACAGCAACACTTCCCATATGTCTTTATGCAATGAACACATAAGTTGAGTGGCCCCCAAAAGATGTGCAATTATGCCAAGAAAAATGAATAGTTTGGGTTTGAGTAACCAAAAGAACAGAAGAATTTTGAAAACTTTTTTTTCCAATTCAGATACAGAGCCAAAATAGTCAAAACTACAAAATACACATATGTACCAGAAAGATCAACAGGTGGAAATAAACTTGTCTCTTTCTGACTAGGACACTGAAATTTGTGCTAAACATGCACTGTAATAAAATGCTAAAACTTCTCCTAAAACTTTGTGACAGAACACTTTCTACCAGCTTCCTTGAAACTTTTTCAATTAATATGAATTATAAGAAAAAATTACTTTTTTCTTGAAGAATGTAGGTAGAAAGAGAAATAATCACAAAGTTATCTCAGAATACTCCTCCATCCATCTCACTGGAAATTATAGGGTTTAGATTAGGGGTTTTTGTTGTTTTCTAATTAACAAGAGCTCCCATATCTATCCTCACCTTTTTGGTAACCGAGTAATAAAGCATCCAACAGAACAGACCTCCCCATCTGCATACTGCTCATCCCTTCTATTTCCATGTGTGCTTTATCCTGAGCTCTCACAATGGTTTGCACAGACTGAGAGAAAAATTGGGCATGGTGCAGCTATAGAAGTCTCCAGTGCTCAGGCTTTAGCTGTGTCTCTAGTTCTTTGTTCAAACAAACCCATTGTAATTCAGCTCAAAAGAGTTTGGCGTGCAGCTTTCCAACACATTGTGTGCGGTTGTATCTACACAACTCCCATTTGTTTCAAACATGTGGGGGAAAATAATCTTAGCAGGCTTTGTGGGCAAGCACAACGTGACCCATGAAAAAGCCTAGTCAAGGATACTGGAGAAGAGATGAGGAAGGGATTTGTTCATGATAGGAGTTTTTTGGTTTGCTTTTGTAAATTGTTTCAAATCCATGAAGGAAGGAAGCTGTAGCATGGTCGAATCCCATTAGATTCACTGCCTAACATCCACAGGGACTCCTGATCAAACGCCTGCGTTGATACAGAGGTGTCAGTCAGGAAATACAGATACTTGCACATCAATACATATAAGACAGCAGATGCTTCACTTCCTTTCTGGTCTGAGGAAAAAAGTTCAGCAGGCATTACATGGGCCATTTCACACAGTCAATCAAACTTTAAGATAAACTTCATCTGAAACCCAAAACTTTGTGGTTTTGTTCAGTATGGACAACTCTGGAGAGCCTATGGACTGAGACAGGTCTTTTTCATTTCCCGTGTCCCTTCTGGGGAGAAACAATAATGCTCCCCAGCACTACTTAGATGGAGGATCTAAGACTACCCAGCCAAAGAAAACCCTCTCGCACTTGGCTGTCATTTAGCCCTGGCAGCAACTAACATCACTGTGTGCTTCCAGCCGTAGCCTGAGGCGTTGTCTGCACTGAGTCCTATTTCCACGCAAACACTCAGCTGCAGCTTGACTTCACGTTACCTCCACTTGTCCCCCCTGTAATCTGATCAGGCCACAGTTCTCATGGTCTTCTCTGTTTGGTCTCTTACAAAACCATGGGCACCTAATAGCAGCCAGGAACAGATACTTTTTATTCCTAATAAACACAAATGATGTTTGAGTCACTTTTTGGATGGCACAGAGCAGCCATCTGTTTTGAGCTGAAGGGCCTGGATTCAATGTTCAGCAGGAGACTGCCCTGATGGTTCTGCCGGGAGTCTGCTCCAATAACTAGGCTGTCCAGGGGAGGAACCGTTCTCCACCATCACCTCTGAAACTGGACTGCTGCACTGGTGGGGGTATCAGCACCCCTGGGGCAGGAGATTCAAAAATGTCTCCTGTCAGACACCACATCGGTGGAGGAGCTGCTGTTTGAGCCTCCATCCCTAGAGAAAGTCTATCCAGCAGGGTGATGTTAACATGCGCGGTCCCTGGGGTAGGAGTCAGGACGTGAAACTCATGATTTCACACCTATGTTGGATGCCAGAGTCCTTAGACCGGCATGAATATCCTTTTTTGAAGCTAGATCTTAGCCTCCCTGGGAGCATGAGTACTGGTTTCAGTGTCTTCATTCAAAAATGTTCGCCTCTCATTTCCCTTTCTGCACTCTTCAACAATGTATGTAAGGAGGCAGAAAAGCTCAGTTGGATTCGCTCAGTCGGATTCACTCAGTCATTTGTTGGCTTTTTTGTCCCATCAAGTTAAATTGTCTTGAGCAATGCCTCCTGTGAATGATTATTTTCAGCCTATCCTACCCGTTAGGAAGCTTTTTTTTCTTGATACACATTCCAAAACCTCCATTTCTTAATTCTACTCCATTATGTTTACTTATCCCCTTACATAAGCAACTTTTTGTTCCCTAAGTGCATCTCAAATCCATGTGCCCAGTTACCAGTTTCATGCAGAATAGTACATATTCAATTAACTTATTTTTTTCTTCTGGAGAAACCTTTTTACCCACAGATTGCTTCTGGTAGTTTTACTGGGTCAAGGGAATACAAAAATGACCTAAAGCTACTAGACTTCAGCTCTGACAAAGGAAAGGTCCCGCAGCAGTAACTGCAAACAGAATCAAGTTGAAAATAAGAATTTCAGGAGTTTGTAATCACATTTAAAACCCCCCCTAATTTACTTGGAAATTATTTGTAATCCTGTTTAATTCAGTTACTGATTTATTCAAATGAGCAGCAATTTCGAGTGTTGCAGCATTTTTATCCTGCCAAATTTGTGTTGTTAGTTCAGCTACCTGACGAGAAAAATAGGTTTGCTCATCTCTGTCGCATTTCTTGATAGCTGGTACAAATTATACCAAATAAAACACTGTTCCCTATATAAATCATACCTTCAGTAGGAAGTTTTCATCAGCTGATCTGTCCACAGAGCTTTGAAAAGTGGACGAAGCTATATCCCTTAAACAGCTTTTGCATATGTCTCGGCTTCTCGCTCACCTGTGACCCAACTGTGACTGAAGTTTTTGCTAAAACTTCTCAGAGTGACAACTGTAATTTGAGTCTGGTGCATACAAACATAAAGTATTAGTGGAATAAATTCAGAAACCAAATGCTGAGTCTGAATGGTTATGATCTGTACGTGCACTTTTAAATGGGTGATTCCTGGTATTTTACAACCCTAATTTCTAAAGTTGAACCCTTTAACCCAGCACTGCCCTTTTAAAATTAACTATTTTAGAAAACACCTGAAAAACATGTAGCAAGGAACTCCAGAAAAATTGTCTTTTACTTTCTCTCACCTTAAGAAAATGATATAAAAAATATTCACTATTCATCTGTTATCATATGTAACCCGGATAAAGATTCGCCATTTCTTTAAGTGCATTTGCTCATCACAAATGTTTTCATCAACATTAATCAAGATTATTCTTCACTTTCTTGAAAATAATTAACCTGAACCTTGGGAACCAGCGAGCTTCTTTTCTGAGTTGCTTTCGGAAAGAATGAAAGTGCTTCAAACTTTTGGCAGTTTTACCTTGCTTCATTTAAAGTTTTGGTACAACACAATTTCACATAATTGTTTTTATTTCCACTCCCTGGTCAGGCCCAATTTACACTGACATCACCTGGAGTACATCATCAGTGGACTTAAGACACAGTGTCCTAAGACTTGTAAATATTTTCAACCATGTCAGACAAGGAACTGTTAGAACAAGTGGAAAACACCCAGCGCAATACCCATCAGTAAGGTCCTTTCAGTCTAAAACTTAGGGGAGAAAAAAGACGTAATACTATGCCCTTATGGCTTAGTAGTGCAAGAGAGCTCAATATATTTCATCTTCAAAATGTCACCTGTTTCTCTGCAGCTTTTCTTGCTTTCGAAAGCCCTCTATAATCTGTCAACTCCCTGTTCAGCCAAGTTAACAGGACACTTAAGGAATTTAAGTAAAACTGATGCAATCCTTTTTGCAACGGCCCTTTCTCCTGTGGTTGCTCGTGCCTTAAGCAAGGATAATCCTGGATGCTGGATACACCTTGCTCAGACATATTAACGAGCGAAAGATCAGTTGTACTTGAAGCTGAACACTCCCAAAGAAACGCATCCATGTACTCCTCCTTCCCTCACAGCTTTACTCTCATCTGTAAATCAAGCCAGAAATAAACCAGATCCCCTCTGCTTTTCACTATCAGTACTGTAGATAATCCCGCTTTGGTAACGATCCATATGGGTAATAATCAATCAAAGGGAGTGGATTAACAGCAGTAAGAAAACGCATTGCGACAAAAGAGTTTCCCTTGCATCCTGGCTCCTGATCAGAAAATTGTCAGGGCAAGCACCTTCTCAGGCTAATTGCTGACAAATGTAAGATAAACAGCCTGTTATCATAATCACCTCGCCTCACTTTTAAGAGGGGGGATGCAATTAAAGCCTTAAGTACTACACAGAATGTGACATCCGTTTGTTGTTCTTGTTTCACACAAATGGGGATTTATCTCATTTCATACAATCAGATGCTGTTATGAAAGTCTTACATTTGGGGAAGAGGCAGGCCTGGGAAATTTCTAGGTAAACAAGTTACAGGAAGGCTACAGAAAAAGAACTACCTCATTTTATTTGCAAACCAGCAGGTGCTGTGGCAGAGCCTGTCTGTGACAAGAGGTATGGGACAGGGCAAAGCTTCTGGGGCAGGGATGGGAGCCAGGGCTCAGAGGTACCAACCAATTCCTACCCACGGCCAGCAATATTTCTCCCCATACATCACTGGAAGAGCCGTACCCAGGTGGGAAGAAGCAAGTGAGGAGGGAGAGAGCACCATATTGAGTGCAACCAAATGTTCACTTAGTCCCTTGTCCTCCCTCTGCTTCTACTCATAGAAAATACTTGCAGCAAAAGCATGAGGCGCAGCGCAGCAGGAGGGCACTTGTCCGTATAATTTATGCCTTTGTAAACCTCTGTTATACCTCCACTCTCTTTTCCAAGCTGAAGAGGATGGTCTATTAAGCTTTGCAGCAAACAGAAGTCCTTTTGCACCTTTGACCAAGCTTGCCAGTTTTGTATGTACCCCTTCTCCTAGATCCCTTTGGGCATGGAGTGACCACAGAATTCAAACGGCAGTGTGCAGGGACGCGATGCCTGCTGGTGCTCTGCCCTGTCTGACTGTCCCATGATAATCCTTTACATCCTGATTGCCCTTTTAACTAACCTCAAAGAACTGAGGTCGTATTTTTAATGAACTGTCCACCATCACCCCAAACTCCCTTTCCTGTGTAGTAGAGGGCAGTAAGAACCCATACCTCTTTGTATGTGTACAGAAGGGTATATGCCAAAGGTCATTTTCTTCAGTGGGAATTACATTCTAATAAAAAGAAGAATTCTACTAACTGGCAGGGAGGAGTCAAAGGGCTAAATCTTGATGTTAATTGTTTGAGTAAAGATCTGGAGTATCTTCCCTGAAATCCAATGGACAGATAATCAGCTGCTCAAACCGGGCCAACATACATTGCCTGGCCCTATGCGTTTACACTCAAGAACAGAGATTCCGAGAGGAGATCATCATATGAAAACAGCTTGAGGAAATCCTCTAATGAAATGTGGCTGGCAGCTCCCTGAGTTGCCAGTGCAATTATGACACTGGGCATTGTGGACAGATGCATTAGCAGCCAGGCTGCGCTAATGAGCTCTCAGCACTTTGCTAACCACCCCAAACAGCTCTTGGGTTGCGTAGTAACTCCTCCAATGCCAGGACATCAAACAAATGAATAGGAATTCATACACATATATGTAAGTCTCTGCGAAGACACCATTGGGCTAATATGAATAATTAATACTGAAAAGTGGAATTTACCACTTCCTAACTCTGTTAACAACTTTTAAAGCAAGCAGTCTGTTCTTATGTCTCTGAAAAAAACCATCAGAATTACCCTTATTTCCCACAATAGGACTCGTTATTGCCTTGTATAGCAATTTCTTAAAACAGAGCAATCTATTCAACATATGACAGGATGTACTTTCTAAATATGTAGTTGATCTGCTCATACTGTATCAAAAAACACTACCTTATACTTGTACCTTACACCCACCTAGGCCATCATTGGCAGCAAACTTCATTTTGCAAACAGAAGAGCATAATTATATATAATTTACCCCTATGTGTTTTAATATGGAGGGAAAACTATTACTTTGTAGCAAATTATGGAGGACTTCTAAAGCGAAATGTTACAACTAAAATCCTGCCACAAGATAATGTTCTTCAGTAGATTTTATTGAGGAAGAACTGAGGAATTAAGTCTGTGGTTTTTAGACTTTTGCAAGAATGCATTTAAATCTAGATACGTGGAATGGATACATCTGTTAAACAAGAAAACAAGATGAGGCAAGTGCGTTACTTGAAATTATACCCATATACAGGAATCTATAACACTAAAATAGGTGTGAAATTATATTTTAAAGTAGCTGTACCATGGGATAAAGAGTAGGCTCGATGAATGTAAAATCATGGCTGCTGCACAACTGGGTAAAACAGTGGGAACTGGATGGTGTTAACATTTAGCTAAAAAAACTCAGTAAAAAGAAATCTGACGGAGCCCAGAGCAGAGGCTCCCCAAATCAGCTATAAGCATCCTCTAAGATAACTGTGAGCAAATACGGGATGTCCCAAAGAGATGTTGAGTAAAGTACTGCAACTGTCCCATGCACTGTGAATGCAACCATACCACAGGTATGGAGCTAAGATCTCGTGTATGGACAGCTGTCTCATGCATGCGGAAAAGTCACCTCATGTATTTTCATTGAACAACCTCAAAAATACCGAAATCAAAGGGTCCTGTGCGAAGGACCTTTCTGCCTGTTGTAGTCAGAAGACTCACAATGAACCATTTAGTCTTAGTTAACTCCTTTTCTCAGTGATGCTTGCAGAGGGGAGCACACACCTGATGTGGAAAAAAACTGCTAAGAGAGATTACTAGGTAAATCTTCACTAAAACAGAATAGACCATTATGATAACTGTTTCTTGTAGCTACCTGTAATTCCTGCACCAACCACAGTAAGTGGTGGCTCAACAAAAACATCCCTGTTAAGTTAAGTTTGCTTTAAATACTCAAAGTGAAGGCAAATAACTTGGGAGGTTATTTCAGTGGTCATCGATGGAGTCAGTGTTTTTCCTTCTTTTGAAGGAAATTCACCCCAAGAAATTCTCAGGGTCTGTTTTAGGAGGTTCTTTTTCTAATTATGCTTTAGAAGTTTACATAGCAAAATATCTATAGTTGCATAGAGAATTCACCTTTTGAGAAATTCATAAAACATAAAACTTCGCATCTCAGAGTGCCAGTCAATCACTAGAGTCAACAAGGAATTACCTGCAGATCCGTGATCAGGCTTGTAATGACTTTTTCTTTCTTTCACAACCAGTGTGATCAGCCACGGGGTCATCATGGGAACTGACGTCTCTCTAATGTCCTAGGCTCCTTTGCAGGTACATATTTCCTACAAAACAACAGATTTCCTTCCCATTGTACAGTAGAGCAGATTCGGGGACTTAAATGATACGAGGTGCAGTAGGCTGTGGTGTCCAACGCATGAAAGCAACACACATCTGGACTAAAACTCTTCTCAATCACCAAGGCTGCATGGGCAGGTAAGGATTAAACTTCCAGCAAAATGCCTTTAGGTTTCTGAATGTAAATGTTTTTAAAGCATTTATTTCTTGAGAACCTTTCCCTTCTAATGACCCCTTTGGGGCTGAGGAACCTATTCACTTCAGCAGCTTTTGTTCTGCCACAAGATAATACACACTCTATAGAAAAAAAAATCAGAATCTCTCAGGTCGGTGATTTTTCAGTATTGTTTGCAAGAGGGATTTTTTGCATCTACTCATGAATCATCTGGTCCTGCCAATACCAGAGAGGAGTTACTGCATGGAGAGAGCAACGGCTTTATCCCTTTCAGAAATATCTACCTTCCTATAAACACAGCCCGCAGCAACGGCTCGTCCTGTTGCTTGCAGAGCGCTGCACGTTCGGCAGGTAGGCTTCCTCCTCTGCAGCCCACAGCAAAGCAGTGGTGGAGGGGATGAGTATTTTCTCTTTCACTGACAAAGCAAGCTCCCTTCCCCCTCACCCTTCTACAAGGCTTTCATAAAAGGTAATCCTTTGTTCAAACACATCCTCTCCTCCTTGTGCTCAGGGGGAGAATCAGACATTTGCTGCTATCTCTAGCCTGAGTCCTAAAATGAAATGCTACCGTGTGGCAAAAATTATATTTTAGAGCACGTGATTTAATTAATACTGCAAACTCCTTGGATAATGCTGTTTTCAATTTAATGAAAGAATTTCTTCCAGCTTTCATTTCTTTATTTTTAACAAAGACAATAGCCCTCTTTGCATCTCCTGCTGTCAGCATGTAGTTCCAGCCTGTCCCAAACTAACCTGCTTTCTCCTGTACCATGCTCTTTAAAAATTATGCACAGAAGTCCCTAGGTATGTATTTTTAATATTTTTTTTTTTTTTTAAATAAAAATAACGTTATTTGCCTCTTCAGGGGCAATGGCTTTGGAAACAAAACAATCTGAACCAAGTTTTAGAACGTTATAAAAAATAAATAAAACAAACAAACAATCAGGCAACGCCGCAAGGCTTGCTGCAGACGGCTGGGAGCAGCACCTCATTTTTCATTATGGGGGGTGGCTGGTGACTTTATTTTTCTTGGCCCTGAGAAAGACCAAGCATTCCTTAAACCATGTAAATATCCAGCTACGTCTCACTTAGGGCAAGATGAGCATATACATTAGTGGCTTTTCATCAAACACATGCTAGTTGCTTTAGGACTTAGGTTTCAGAGGGGTGGGGGGAGAAGGGGTAAAAAAGTTCATGGGAATGTCTGCAATCCCTTCCCTTCCCGAAGCCGTTCCTGTAAAATGTTGTTAACAAGGTATTTGTGGTGCCTTCAGAGCAAAACGTTAGGGACGGTTTATGAACACAGAAACTGCTGCCTCATCTAATACCTTGTCACCAACTGTGGCCAGCATGGTGCACTTCAAAGACGGATGTGGCTGACCCAGGCCACCCACGGAGAAAGTTTATCCCTAGCTCTTACGAGTTAAGGATGGACCCAAGGTCTGAAGCACCCCGAATTTTCCCTTGGAGGCCACAAGCCTATTCACCTTACTCACGGCAGTCGTCTTGCCACAGGCACAGCAACTACAAGCAGATCGAGCGATCAGGATGTGACCCTAAATCATTATTTCAGAAAACAGTTGCAAATAAGGCATTGAAAACACATGCTGCACTTACAAACCAGAGAGCTGTCATTGTTAAATGATATCACAGCTGGCGAAGAGGAATTCTCCTCTGGTGGGCAGAAATGCCCCTCCTGACTAATTTCGTGGATACATTCCTCCTCCCTGCTGTTCATTGTCTGAATTGACTTGAGCTGTCTTTCCAGTTTGTGGTGCAAGCTTCGCATTTCTGTTCCTTGTAGAAAATATATAAAACAAATGAAAAAAAAAATATTACCAACACCAGACTCTTGCCTAATACTTGGTATATGTAAAAAGTTCTTTTTTAAATGGATTGAAAACATTTTGTCTGGCAATTTCAAGTTAATGTTCATTTTTCTGGAAAAGAAGTGTCTGGATCTCCTGGATCTCTGCAAATCTCAACCTCTATTTAAATGCAATTGTAAAAATCAAATCCGAGTGTTTGGTAATTCTTTCTTCTTGAGATCCCAAGAAAAAAATTATCTGAATATGTGGAAAGGAGTCAGAAGACACAAACGGAGCATTTGGCTCTGGGAAGGAGGGAAACTTCAATGTTCTCTTTGACCTCTTTAGGATACAGTGAAAAATATCATTTCTCTTACATTTCTTCTAAGCATTAGATAGTCTACTCCGGCGAAGCAGTTCTGTGTTTTGCACATTCTCTTTTTAATCTTTTGGCTTTGTGTTCAGGAAGACATAGGATAGAGACAGCTTTTAGTGTGAATGACAGCACAGGAGATTGTAATTAGGCCTGGGGGAAAAAACAGTTCTTGTCTTTCCATGAACAAATTTTTCAAATGAGGAAGAAAATATGTTCAGGTGGAAGAGACAGATCTTTAAGTTTTCCTGTTTTTTTAAAGAGGACCCTGAAAATATTACATTTTGAAACAAGCTGCCTCTTTGATTTAACTCACGAAGTTCTTTTAATTTCATGAATTTACTCAATGTAAAAAAAAAAGGAAATTCAAAGTTTTTTAAAAAGGACAAAATGTTTTTACAGTTGAAAAAAATCTTTTAACACATTTTAAAATTTCAAAATTCATCCCTTTTTTCAATTAAAACTATTCACTGGATTTGCCTACAAATCCATACCCCGAAAAACCTTTTTTGGTATATGTATGATTACATAATTGCTTTCCCATGAGTGGAACAACTATAGATCCCTGACACATCCCTAAACTAAGACTAAATCTGGTGATCAATTAGCACCATTCACATTATTAGATCTAGAGACTGGTGCTGCTCTGGGAGGAGTGGAAAGAGGCAAAACACAGCATTTATGCCCACCAGTAACTGCAGTGAGCTTCCAGCACCATGACCTGGCTCTCACCATCATACCTTTTTCCATTAAGGACCTACATTTAGACTGAGGAGGCCCAACTCTGGTAGTGCAAACTGGCGTTTTCCTTTAAGTGAGCAGAAATATAAAAATTCCCCAGCACAACACATATATATATATTCTGCTCTAGGATCTCAAGCATCACAATTATAGTGGATCCTTCACTGGGGGTTTTGCAATCTTACATCAGAAGTTTCTTTACTAATCGTTATATTCAGAATGCCTTGCTCTGGATTCAGCCTCCCGGTGCCTACTGCTTGTGAGAAAAGATACTGAGATTAAGACAAGCCACAGTCCAAGAACTTTCCCTATTTACATCTTCTTTGTCCTTTCCTCACAGTAACTCCACTCACCTGTGCAAGGAGCCGTACCGATTGAGTTACCAAGAAGATGAGTGGGAAGATGACAGGAGGGTCATCTCACATAAGGGCCATAGAAAAGGACACAGATCATAGCCACGAGCAGAAAGAAAAGGAGGAAGAACCATGACTGAAATGGCAATACCAACAGCAGGAGCCATTTAACAGCACTGACAACGTAACATCAATAGTAATAAAATAAATATTAGTGCTGCATCCCTGTTTCCCTTTCCCCACTATATAACTCTTCTTCTTGCTTGGTATTTGAAAGCTGAACTGTTTTGTTAGTAATCAGTAGAATGGTGAGAACTTAAACAAACCTGTTTGGCGAGAAAGCTCACTTGAAAAAATATCAAAAACAAAGCAACTTCCTCAGCCAAGAGAGAAAGAGAGAGAAAGAGAGAATAATTAAAGACAATTCAGAAGTCTCCAAAGAAGAAAAAAAAAAAAAAAAAAGAAGGAAGACTTAATTACGCACTAGTTTCTTTTCCTAGCATGTTTCTTGACTTGGCACAGCTGGAAAATTGAAAGCTTTCTGCCAAAATATCAAATGTGCCTCATGTGGGCTTAGTGCTCATAAAGTTGTGTGTGTGTGTTTTTCTCTCACTTTGTCTGATTGCACGCTAAGATAAAATAATGGACTCAATGAGATAAATACTGGCAGCTGTCTGGATTTTCAGTCTAGCGGGCAGGGTCTCTGCAAGGAACCACGAGGGGCTTTTTGAACATAAGCTGGAGCTCTTAGCCAACAGTAAGCTGCAACTTTTGAAACAAACTCTTTCTAGAGGACACAACTGTCAGTCTCCAGGTCCACTTACCATGTTGCAGTGATAAATTGCTGCTCTGAGAACACGCTTCTGCTGAAGGATGTGCAACAGAGTTAAAAATGATCTCGTTTCATGAACTAGTAGGCTTCTCTTTGTAACTTGCAAACAATGAGCTTTCTGTATAGTCAGTTCTATGATAGGACTATAAAAGGATATGAAGTTTAGCACAGAAATAGGCCCCAGGATATACGGGACAATTCACCCGTGAAAATACTGACCTTATTCATTCAAATATTAAATAGAATGTATATATTTAAATCAGAAATTGACACCAGCTTTGAAAGAAGTTGGAGAACTATACATGATAAAGCTGCCAGATTTCTAGTCACTGGGACTAGAGACAATATTTTGCTGCCCAATTAGTGCCTATTTTTTCAATGAGATCTTTCTCAGATTCAATTTCATTTGACTTATAACTTCGTTGTGACATCACTTCCTCTTTTGCTAACTTCTCTCTAGTTATGACAGGGAGTATTTTAGACTGTTACAGTTTAAAATAAAAATAAAAAGTCCTCATATATATATATATTTAGATTTGCAAAGATAGTAATATGTCATTGTGACACTACGACATAAATAAAAATATAGTTTCCAGCTAGTAAAAACTAACATAGCCTTTATCATATCAACACAGGTCTTAACACGATGAAACACTTCAGGGATTTGCAAACCAGGCCTTGGCCCCACATAAGTAGTCCTGTGACTTTGTCGGGCAGATTTCCTAATCAAGAGTTGTGGCACTGTCCTTGTAGATGGCTGGAGGTTTTGTAGTCTGAAGACTGGTCTGCAGAGAGCTACCCTTCTATATCTGTATAAGAACCCCTCAACAGTAACAGATAGATAGTTTTCATATGTGATATTCATGACAGATTAGCATTCAGCCAATCCAAAATTCCTCTGTCCCTCTCCTGTCCTCACAGATTTTGGTGGCATGCCAAAGTAGCCACCATGCAAGTGTGTGGTGCTTAACTTGACTGCCTGGTCTTCTATCTGTTTTCCAAGCTTGTTTTGTCTGTGGGGCAATAGCTTCAACCTTGCTGTGGTTTCTTATGCCAGCTAGAAGAGTTGAGGAACACTTGGCTCCAGCATCCATAAAGTGATTTGGTGCAGAAATGATGGAAGAAAGCACTGGACTTTATCTTGTGAGGACCTCTCATGGGTTATGATGCTGGGAACAGGAAGGACACATCAGCTGGGGCCACGGCACTGTAGACAGGTAGCTTTAAGACACCAAAAAAGTATGTTATGGTGCTTGCAGGCAGTGCAGGCTGGCAAGGTTACATCAAATATTGCTTCAGGCACAAGTATGAATCACACTTGGGTGAATTAAGAAGGCTGTTCAGCACTACCGAAATGCCCTTTGAGGCTCAATGCGCAGGCTTCTCCCTCCCTCTGCTAACATTTTTATAGCCTTTGCTTTTTATTGGCTTGGTGAATTGTGTATGCACCATTGGTAAAGATTCCAAATCATAGGAAAGGCTGGTCAAAGTGCTTTTCCCCACAATTAATAATGCCTTTGTTAATTATATTTATTCTTGAAGTTCTTTATAGAAGACTTTCCCACCATTATTTGTGACTCTTCTTTATCCTCTATCATGTGATTGTTTTATTGCAGGAACATGGGATTACCCTATTATGCATAGCGCCTCCCACCAACACTTGGCTTAAGATGGTTATTTTGTTCATATTTTCCTTTTATGTTTCTCAGTCTTCTCTGGCTTTTTTCCCTTGAACTCTGGGAACAATGATGGAACTGGAACGTGGAGAAGCTTAATGAAATATGAAATCTGGTGACAGAATAAGATGTGATAAAAAACAGTTTTAAGACTTTCAATAATCCATTCTTCTAAAGCTTCACAATCCCACAAACGGGATACAACATAGATCAGCCAAAATAGATCAGTCAAAAGAGCAACTGGATTGCTTTTTGTACCCTGCGAATGGAAGCAGGTTGGAGTCTTACCTGTTTACATTCTGCAGCAGAACATGGATCAAACACCACGAAATGTTGAGCTCACCAGTTCTTCATTGCCACTCAAAGAAATTCACAAGAAAGAGTATATACAGTGAGAGATAGAATAAAGTAAAGATGCTTTAAATGGTAGGTGTGGTGTTCCTAGGTTATAAATAAGACAATCTTTGTGAGGAAGAGCAGTATCATCTCTTAAAATAGCTAAGATAGCTAGTTAACGTGCATACTCAAAAGCTTGGCCCTTTTTTTCCTGATTGGAACTGTTAATATTACCTCCTCACACACGCCCACTGCAGATTTAAACTCATCTCAGTCATCAAAAGAGCTTGACAGAAGAACAGAGGGGCGGGCTAGATTAGCAACATGATTTACTTGCTTCTCCCATCTGAACGACTTCATTCAGATGAGAACTGCCATCCCATACCCACAAGTGCAGTAGAGTCAGTCTGCTTCCTCTGTAATGTATCTGTTCGGGGAAGAAAGAGGCACTTTGAAGGGCAAATAGATAAATATTCTGTTTCTTTGACCAAGCCATGAACCGTTTTTTCCTCCTCTTCTAGAAGCCCTGTATAAGTAAGGATGTGAAGGTGACACAAGGCATGCCCACCTGTGACTTTTCTCACTCTGTGGAATTATACAAGCTTAAAATATAAGACATGTTGAAAACCTTACAATCTGAGAACACCGTAGAGACTATGAACTTGGGAGTCTCCTCCTGTGAAGGTATTTCCAAAATAGGAGCTAAAAGATTCAGGGAGTTCTAGTCTGAGACTGTTTTAAAAAAAAAATAAAAAACAAAAACCACAACCAAACAAACAATAAACTCCAGGAAGAACATTTCTCCAATGCTAAATGAAGCCTGCGTCTATCTGTCTAACTATATGCTGCCAATACCAAGCAGTGACATATAACAGCCTTTGCCTCTGCCTAGAAGCACAATGAAGAGACAATAATGAATTTGGCATTTTACAGATTTCAATTAGAAATCTAGGGGCCTGTGAAGAATTCCAGAAAAGAGACAAAGGGACTTGGGCTGTTGCATGGGCCACATCCTTGGGTTTTGTTTGTTTGTGTTTGAGTCCTATTGATAGGAACCTCTTGGAGCATTTGCCCTGTGTATGGGTGGCTGGAGAGGTTTCCTTTGCCGCTTGCCAAAGCACAAGAGTGGTGAGGTCTAGAGTTTCTAGACAAGGACCATCTCTCACTGTGGGTGAAACCTGATTCTTGGCTCCTTCAAATGAGATTTCTGCTGCTGGTTTTAGAGGGCCAGGACTCAGCCCAAAGCATTTTCACAGTTCCCAGCACAGTGGTGTTCCCATCTCAGGTAAGTCCTTCAGACAGTAACCCAACAATAACTAGTGTATTTTACCAGAAGTGTCTCCAGTCCCATGTTCAGAATTTAACTGCTTAAAAGAAAAATTTGCATCACTACAAAAACAGTAAAACATGCAAAAAAATTAGTCAGAATTTCTGCTGAGAAAAGATTCCATTTAATTGGAGTTCTCGTTAGTTAAATCACTCACCTTTTACCTTTTTCTGGAGGCACCACAGAGTGGTGTCTCTTCTGGAGTGCCGCACTGCCCCAAGACAGGTGACTTTGGGGCAGGCTTTAACTCGTTAACAGGCTTCATCTTTCGCAGGAGGTCTCGATGGTCTTCCTTCCTGGCTGACAAGTTCCAACCCACGCAGAACAAGGATAAACAACAAAAATCTATCATAAAACCATCAAACACACTTTCCTCATCAGCAATCACTCATCTTCTGTGTGACGTCTCTGTTGGGACTAGACCTTACTGTGGGGTTCCCTTTTCTGTGTATTTTACTGAGGGTGAGTAATTATTTTTTCTTTAATGTCAACGCCATCACTTTCCAGACTAGCTCCTGAATCAATCAACGTTTCAGCAGTGTGGGGGAATACGAAAAGTCAGCTGCTCTGCTTTAGCTTTGAATTAACTCCTACCCTGAGAGACCGTGTTTCCTCGAGGGAATCATCCTTATAAATACAGAAAACATTTTAAATATTTATACAAGATTATATTCCATTTACCCAACGTGCTTCAAGTCATTCAGCTACATAGTTCATACTTGTTTCTGAGAACAAGGATCAAACTTACAATTCAAGAGCAAGGATGTTATCTGGTTCTCCTATATGGAAATATACACAAAATAGAGCACATATAAGGGAAAAGGACTACGTAATATAAATGTTCTGTATATACATTTTTTAAGGTATGAGATTGAAAGGTCCTTAGTTTGACTTCAAGAGTAGTTTTGACTTAAAAAATATAATTTTGACTCCATTAATAGAGAAATCAGGCTCTAGATAGCAAAATTAATTGCTATGTGTATAATTCACATGTAACTTTTGTACATTATTTTAAATTTCCTGGATGAGAGATCCAGGATGTTTGTATTCAGATTTAAAAAAAAAAAAAAATCAGGAAATTGATTAACTGTTCAGCCCACCAGACCAATTCACCATAGCACCATTCACCCATTTACTCCCTTATTCCTATGTTACACCTTCTTCCTGAGAGAGGGACACTACTGACTCAATGTTCTAAACATGTGAAAAGTGCATTTTAGTGAAACCTTTATATGCATTTGACTAGAGAACAGTTGGAAAACTAATCTGAAGATACAATATTCACAATGTCAAATGCAGGGAGCAAAATCCAGATAACACATAATTTATACTTCATTGTTATAAATTATATCTGTAGTACATACTATATACTACACTATATATTATATATTGTATGCTAAATGCTATATATTGTCATATATAATATTATGCATTATATATTATTTGTAAAACAAATATTAATAAATCAATAAATATAGACATCTAATAGGCTATCTACAAATATTACATATAATGTATAAATACATAATATTGTACTATTAGTACTATAACAATACTAATATAGAATATACAATACATAATATGTAACATGTAATATATAATTTATAATATTATACTATATAATACCAACTGTAGTACTATATGGTACTATATGGTACTATACCGTATATTATATTACACCATAAACTACTGTTATATCCATTATATTAAATAAATAATGGGCTTGTTCAATATACCACGGAGGTCATAAACTCACTAATGATCCATAGAACCCATGCTACAGAGAATATAATCTGGGTTTTGATTCAGCAAGGATCAAACATGTCAAGTTAGGCACACGCTTAAATGCTTTGTTGAAATTTATCCTTTAAAAGGAGTATTGCCTTTAAATTTGTATGTGGGGTTCTGCAGAGGAATTTCAGAATGACTGGAGAATAATATAAGAAAGCATGACCATGTATTAACCAAATACTTCAGTTCTGGGCTTTTTTTATTTGAAGCAGCAGCCTATAACTATGTTGGAGTATGGATTGGTTTTGAGAAAGGCTAAAATTCAAGGTATGAGGATAAAACTCAACTGAGGATAAAATTCACGTTGCCTGTTGGGTCCTTCAGTCTTTCAGTTGTAGGTCTTCCCATTGCTAGGACCCTCAAATGTCTAAACTAAGTACTACTAAAGTCTTGTTCAGTGCTAGGGAAGCCATCAAATGTAAACTCCAGCACCCCCCTCATAAAGCCAGCCTGTGCTTTTGCAGTTGTATACAACAACAGCGAGAGCTGCATCCCTGTTGACTGAAACCACAAAGGAGCACATACCGTGCTGTACACAAAGGAAATCATACAGATTAGATGCGTTTGTGCAAAATTTCAAGACGCTGTTCGCAAGTCTACCATAAGAGCCAGGAGGCAACTGGCTTACAGAAGACCTCTCTTTCTGGTACTCCATGGTGCTGTGTAACACAGAATATAAAAGTATTCTGAACATGTTCGATTCTTCAACCTTTAACCCAAACCTGCGTGTCTGAGTAGGTCTGGGCAGATGCAGCTCATGAGTGAGTGAGTGGTCCTCTTCCCCCTTTGAGGCTGGACTCAAAAGTGGTGGGGATCGCTCCACTGTCTCCAGTGGATGTGCTCTCTACTCTTCATCTGTTATGCACTCTCACTTCTACAACGAATGCTTTGTGGATCACACACAGCAGCTCAGTGCTGATAGGTAAATTTTACTTGGAAAAGTGGAACTTTTGGCACTTTCACCTCAAACTCTCCTTACCCAAGGAAAGACGCTTCCCTGTGCTCTAACTGTCTCTCAGAGGTCACACCTCAGCTCGGGTGGTGATCAGTTAGCCACCAGCTGAGGATGTTGTACTATATGCTCCAGTATACAGAGAAGTCAGCACCAGAGTAATTCGGCTCCCCCAAAATCAATACCAAACCCCCTTTAGTTCCCATGACACAAGCTCAGGCAAAGGCAGAAATCTTCAGAAAACTCCCTCCAGGATGTTTGTTCAGACAGGGCACAATCCAAAGGTGTTAAGGGAGTTTTTATTTGGCTGGTGCTCGGCCAAAATTGTGTTTACCCTGGGAAGTCAGGATTTGTTGTGCTGCAAAGAAAAATCTTAAGAACTAAAGGAGAAGCAGAGACTGATAATTCCTTTCATCTCACCTATCCATCACTACTGTGTCAGAAAAGACAATGCAAACCAACGTACTTATCAAAATACATGTCCTTGGTAGCCTTTATGCAAGTTTGTTAATTTTGTTTGCCATCCAGGTAAATGATTGCAGTTTGTTACAGGAAAAGTCAAAGGGGAACTGATTTCCTAGGCTGCGCAGCACTAGGAAATTCTGTAAAGGACACCACAAGGAGGGAATATACCTTGAAACTAATAATAGTCTTAATGCAGAGCACTTCTAGTCTGACCAGGGATCAGACAGTTTCAATAATTCATGTTATTCCAGGATAAACTTGGCCTCAAAAATTCTGGAAGAAATTCGTAAATGAAAGGCACTTTCAAACTGGACAAAGTGGTAAGAAACACACTATAAAAAATAAACTATCTTGACTGAGGAATGGACAAAGTGACCAAAGACATCTCCTTCACAGTTAACGTACATCACTTTTACACTACACTTAAAACATATCATTAACAGGCTTAAAGTTTTCTTGGCAATTTGGGGTGGATGGTTAAGCCGAATGGAAGGTGATCAGGGGTGAAGAAATGCAAGAGCGCTAACAAAAAATACATATATCCACTAGAACTCAAACTCTGTGCCATTGTGTGAACTGCGGCAGGGCTAACTTATTCACACCAGTATTTTAGCTCAGTCAGTCGCTCCGTTCCACCAAGCGGGGCTGCTTCACCCTGATCAGCTCAGAGCCCACAATAACTGAAAGCCATGGAGAGGAAAGTAATCACATCACAACATCAGGATGGGTCAGTGCAATTTGTGATCTGCAGAACTGAGAAACTAGCAGCAGTTCCTTGCAGAGGAGTAATCGGAGGGATCAGCTTTGCATGCAGACATGCTGAACCATCACCCATCTTGTTCTGCCCCAATGCATGGATAAGCCAGAACCAAATACAACTCTGCCGTTAGGAAAGCTTGCAGAATTGGGCCATTAGTAGCTCAAAAGGCAGTTACCAGCTCCACAGGCCAACAAAGAGTCAAGACCATGATTCAGCCGACAACCAGATCAGGGTGCAGGGAGGATGCAGGGTGCTGCCTCCTCTGAAGGAGCTGAGGAGCACAGCTCTCAGCATCAGCACCCATGGGATGGGGGAAGCAGATCCCCCACAGGAACTGCGGGGTCAGACTTTCCTCTCAGCAGGGCAGGGCTGCACCTAACTGCGATTCATGTCTGCTTCCTTGCAGAACCACTGGTTGCTTGTGCTTGGAAACAAAGCTTCCCAATAAGAGCAAAATAAATTCCTTGCAAAGCCTGTTAAAGGTTTTAGGTGTGCTGTGAGGCTTTCTTTCTAGCTTTAAGTTGTATTTCCAAGTGAACTTTATTTCTTTTATTCCTCATTTTTGGGGGTAACTCTAGTCTAGTCTGCCCTCTAGTGCTTTGTGGAGCCAAGGATCTGGCTCATAACATGAACACTAGAAGAAATCTTGGCACGCCAATGGGTATGTGGTACTATAGCCAGAATGTTTTCAATGTTGCACGAGCAGCAGTCTGTCAGAGATGCCCTAATCAATGCTTTGCCGTATCAATTCATTATCTAAAGGCAAGAAAAAGCAAGGGTTTTTCTACCTGGAATGGTATAAACTTTGCATGCAAATACATCAGGGTCATGATTTAGAGGAACCAGGCTCTCATTTTTTATTAAGGAATAGTTTTGCAAGCCGGCCCTCTACATAAATCCCAGATGTGTCCCCTGTTGGCTCAACACAAACACAAATATATAATTTTTCCCCTGCCCTTATGTCAAAGATGCCTAAACATTTGTGCACATCCAACCCAAAAATGATAGTGCTAAGAATCCTACATATAATTCAGCTGGAATACATATCAGTGGAAGGAGGATCTTGATTTACAATAACTTGAGGTCTCAGTGCCAAGACTGTGTGTGTTTGTAGCAGCATACAGGTCTGCAACTATGGCAATGAGAAGATTGATAATGAAACTAGCTAATTGGGGAGGAAGTGTTTAAAACCTGGAGACACAAATGCACACACTAATACATTAATCTGCCAAATTTTCAGGTGGGCAGCTTGGGTGAAAAATACTTTCCCCAAAAAAGACCCTTTATTTCTGTTTTGTAAAAGCATTTACGCTGAGTTATAGACATTTTTCTTTTTCTCTTTCCTTATCAGTATTTTTAGAAATTATTTAAATCAAAATATTGTTGCCAGTTTCTGATTGTTGGTCTTTTTAGTATAATGAAAAATGTACTTTCAGTAAACTAATGAACTCTGTGATCAGTTCAGTGGTGGTTTCACTAGTGTTTTTATTATTTTTATATAATACTTAATATAAATCCATATATATATGTATATAGGCATCAAATCCTTTTGAAAATATAAACTGGATCCAGTCCAAATAATTTGAACTAAAATCAGCTTCAATGTTTGATTTTTTTAAGTAGGTTTTTGGACCATCTAAAGAAGGACAGATTGTTTCCAGTTTTTGCCAGGGAAGCAAACTAGTCCACGTAGTCACTTATTCAGGGGACTCTGCCTGCTCCAGCTCTTCTGCTTCTGTTTCAAGATCCATAACAATTATTTCTCCTTTTTACTAGCCAGACGAGTGAAACCCATACCAAAAAACCTTTATCCAACCTTTTTTTTCATGCAAGAAATGAAATCACTTGAAATAGATAGAACTGATCACCCTCAGACCATCCCCTGTGTCTTTGGCAGATGGTGGTCCATGCAGCCAGTGGCAGCCATGGGTCCCAGGCACAGGTCCTCTCCCAGCAGCATCCATTGCAATCCTGGACAACCCACAGCTTCCCAGCACCATCCACCTTGGTAGGTCCCAGCTTGCTCCCACACTGCATGTGAAAATTCGTTCATGCATCCCATAAAATGCATACCAGGCAAGCAAAGTTGGGTCAGAAATCTTTTTTGCAAACTCATTTTGGCTGAAATGGGTTTCAGCGGTGGTCACAGACGCAAATCTCAGGAGGAGGGGAGGAGAGCAGACCCAGCAGCAGAGCAGCACAGCCTTCGTTCAACACAACCGCAACAGAAGAAGACGACATGCCTATAGCAGGAAACAGGGTCAACAGGGGAGAATCAGCCCTCCAGTCATCACCAAAAAAAAAAAAAATATCTACATCTGACCCCAACACCTGAACTCTCTTCCTCATCCGTGGGGAGAAATAATTTCTTGTAACATGACATTCACCTGACCTGTTTTAAAGAAATTAATCCCACCTCACCATGCCTGTACTTGCACAGGTCTACTGCTGGCCAGATGAATCTCCTTCTTCTGCCACGATGAGGCGGGGAAAAACATACCAGGAGGTGGGAGCTGTGTGTAACCCTGTGTTTAAGAGTTTTCCTGTGGGAATGGATTTGTCATATTTTTCTTTAAGGCAAGCAAGCCAGATAAATGAGCCTTCAGTAGATGACATTTAGCTTTTCCGAGTACTTAAGTTGTTGCAGCTCTTCCATAGGAAACATTTTCTCAGTCACTTTTCCATTTACAGCAGCCAAGATACAGTACTTGAGATATAACGTGTACTAGACATAATATGTAATTTGGTGTTCACATGGTGTCTGAGCAGCAAAAGAATAAGCTTTTTCATCCTTCCTGTAAAACATCTCCTTGAGTGTAAGTAAAAGCCAGAGCTCCGTCCCTCTTGCGGAAGGATTATACATAGGTGGCAAAAATATGTAACAGCCCTTCACCCCCTCTGCATGCACACACATCTCTTCTGCCCTTGGTCCTCCTGGAGAGGTACAAAGTCCCTGATAGTCACTAACAGGGATGTGCAAAATATTACAGAGAACTGGCAAACCTGAGAGCTGCCCAATCCCTTACCTGCAAATTTCTTTCTCCCAGACCTGACACCGACAGCCCACTGACTTGTACTGTTTCTTTCCCTTAGATGTTTCTCCAACCCATGCTTTTTTGTTTGTTTGTTTTGTCCCCATAGAAACTCCGACCCACTTTCTTTTGAGACCTACACACGTCTCATTGAGTGCTTCTGGACTCTGGGGATCTGGAACCGCTTGCAGGAGGGAAGATGTTGAAAATCCCAAATGGTTGAAAATCCAGTCATCTAGTGATGTAAATTGATTCCAGCCACCAATTATCACTAATTCTGACAAAAATAACACAAAAATAATCATTTCCTCAGTACCAACCCTAAGCATTTAAAAATCACGACTTGGGACCTCAGAACATTGAAGATCCACGAGATTTAAAGAATAGCATTTTCTTTCTGACATAGACTTGAACATACATATTTTCACTGTTTTTTCTACAGCCAAGAGGGCCAGGAACGTACCCTTACTTTGATGAAAGCTGAGTTTCTGACCTTCGCATATAATTTAGGACTTAGGTCTTTAATCCTCAAACTGATAATAATTTTGAAAACACTGACAAAACTACTGTCTTTTTCCTCCTTTTTATAGTTCACACATCCCACAGAGAGTATTGAGTCTGCTGACTTGAGAAATACTTCAGAAAATGTTTGGAGCATGTTGCTGACTGGTTCTTTCTTCCATGACGTTTCTGTAAGATGCATCCCTGTGACTCCTTGTCACTATGCTTCTACTACTCCTTTACAGAAGACATTTTCAAAGCAGACTTTGCTACTTCTCTGCCTATTTGTTTTCTTGAATCTTAGATCATTGTTTGCATTCTCCTGCTTTCCTTGGGCAATAGGCAGATCTGAAGTCAGACTTTAAATAGTGGAGGATAACATCAAGATCAAATTTCCACGTCTGTGTTGCATACTGTGTTGAAATAACTATGGGCTAATAGGAGCCCTATAAATGAACTAATGAAAATCAGCCAAAAGACAGAAGAGATGGGGGAAAAAGTAGTCTATTAGCATTATCTTGAAATTTAATCTTGAATTTTGGCTGCCCTTTTGTCAGGTTAATATAATCAGATAAGGCTGTGAAAATACAGATAGTAATTAGCATTTTTAACTTGGAATAAATGAAGAAGTAATTCAATACTGGAAATATATTCAGTTTTGTCTCTATTTTTGTAGAATATGACAAAAGATTAACTATCTCCTTAGTTTCCCAGTTGTAACTGAGAACTATTTGTAATAATGGAAAGACTGTGGTGTTTTATCTGACAGAAAATAGTTATGTGATTACTCCTGTATCCAGGTACAGTGGTATTTCATGTATAAACCATGAAGTAAAACAAGATACATGATATCGTTTGCTCATTTGTTCAAAAGCAGACATGCACATAGAGGCAGTTTAGCATAGCTTCCTTTACACCTTGAATAAATCTCTATCATCGCAACTACAGTGTCGCAAAACCCATTTTTATGTGCTTTGGGAAAAGAGAGAAGCTTTGCAATGAGAACATTATACAATTTATATATATATTTCCTGCACTGAAAATCCTCACTTGCAGCTCAGGGACCTCTGTGCCCCTCTTAAATATCCATCATTCGCATGAGTTCAACTGCTGTCTCTATGCAGGCTCCTTGTAGGTCTTCTCTGCTCTGATCTGTCTCCTTTTGCCTAACTGGACAAATCTAAGACGTTTTGTGTCATCTCAGGCTACCTCTTTGGCACCTCCTTGTGCATTGCACCTTCCAAGCTTCAACACAGCTACAGCAAAGCTATATCATCTCCCTCAGCCCACCTCAACTCTCCGGTCTCCCTCTCATTATGGCCTGTCTTTCAGGCTCACGGCTGGGATCTTCAAGTCATACACCTTTCTATATCCTCTATTGCTGAGGTGCTTTTTATATCTGGCAAAACATTTCTCCATTTACCTAAGTTTTTTTCTTCTCGGTCTTGGGTATAGCAACCTGATGTTCCCCTAGGATGTGGGACTTCTGTATTCTTGCTTCCCCATAAGGTATGTGCATGCTGATCTGCAGGAATCATTCCTGCACCCCATTGCTTTCGCATCCTTTACAAGATCCTGCTGCTCTTGCTTCTCCTCCACTTGTGGTCTGGTCTCTTGCAACAAGATTCATTATTTTAGGCTGTTTTCAGGCATGGACTGTCTTCTCCTGTGGCTGTATGGCACCTAGTGCAGCGGCCTTCAGGTCCTTCGTCAAACCTTCCCAGCATCATGATGGCACAAACTAGAAAATAGCAGCAGCAACGAAACCCTAGCAGGATGGCTTTCAAATTTTTTGTCTGCCAGTACAACCGACATGGAAAGATCCCTAAAGCCATGCAGAGCTTCAGCTGGCACGGGCTGGCATGTCTTCAGCCCTCCACTCCTGTCAGTCCCTCATGGGTCATTCCTGCCCCCATACCACCCTAGGACATGGGAAGGCAGGCTGGGGAGAAGACCCAACGTGAGAGCTGGACTAACACTGCAGTTATGGGTCCTTTCAACCTGGATCTGCTCCTGCTTCATGACTACCTGGACAATTTTGTTGGTAAGGAGTAGAAAGAAGCTTCCAGGAGTAGGGAGAGGACAGGACTTCTTCCTCCAGCATCAGTGCCAGGTTATGCCAGCTGCTGTTTGTAGGGTTTCAGTCTAAGTGATGCTGGAAGCACATGCAAGGCTGCAGTCCCTTCCCATTTCTGTTTCACTTACATCTAGTACCATTGCATGACACCGAAAGCTGTTAATGCCTTAGCTGAGGCTACAATTAACACCCACATTTAATTTACTTGACTGCATACAGACAGAGTGTAGAAAAGGAGATCTTTTCAGCTGTCAGTGACAAATAGACTGACTTCTACATTTGTGAAACAGTTGTTCTGATCTCTTTGCCCTCAGATCCTCTTCCTGAATTTAAACATTAAAGGAAAACATTTGTTAAAGCAATTTAAATGGAGGTTTCCTGTTTTTTCAGCAAAGACAACTTCAAAGTCACAATTTGTCATTGATGAACCCTGTATCAGGTTTGGCTCTGTTCCACTGTGCTTCCCTGAAAAGATAGTCAAAGATCTGGGGGGAAGGGAGAAGGTTGATTTTTATTTTAATTTTTGAAAATAATTTTTATCATGGGGTAAATCTTTTGAGTCAGCAGAAAGCACAGGAGTAGAAAGCTCACATCAAAACGTCTAAAGAACTGTACATCTTGTTCTGCTTAATTCTTCTCTGCCCTTAAAGTTACCAGCATCATTTGTATCTTATGGAAAAGCACTGCATGTGTGGAAGTGCAATCCAGGAAGATAAATCAAGGGAATATTATGATTTGCTAAAATCAAACTGCAAACCTAGAGAGTCCAGGTCTGATAACCGTGGCCTGGACTGTCAGGATCTTAAAACCGCAGCACGACCTCATTGACAAGCTTCTTTGCTCCAAAGTGCTCAGCAGCAGTCACACCTCATTTATCTCTCCAGTTCCTGGCAAATCAAACAGATGTTAGAAAAAGAGAAGCTACAGAATAGCAGATGGAGGACATGAAGTTGACAGATCTGTGAGGAGGCAAGCTGGTAGGCAAAAAGCACAGTATGCAAGCAAGCAGTTCAAGCAGAAACTGCCCTGGCACCTGCAAGCAGCTTGTCCATCAGGCATCACAGGAGCGTGAGCATCCTCACACACGACGAAGTTTGAAGGTCCTGGTGTAGCGGTGCCACGCAGGCTACTGCGCCCCATCAGTCCCCAGTCACCATCTGCCTTTGCACATGTGCAGTCCCACTCTGCCAAAGCCTACTCTGAACCATCTGTAGCACTGTAAGCAAGTGCATATTTGCTCACTGGTATCACTTACCTGAGCTGTTCAGCCCACGGGCATCAATTTATGCCACTAAAGTGTTCGTTTGATGCAATCTCATGTATGCTAACTCCCAATGTGTGCCGAGACCCCTGGGAGTGGCTGCCTCTGGGTAGGCTTGATGCAGAACCACGGAGCTGATCAAGAGGTTTGTGTGGAAAGAAATTGTTTTGCTGAAGGGAAGAATCCTGAAAACCACAATGATATCTCCGTTGGGGAAAAAATACGTATTTTCTTAGATTTGTTACCCTGAATGGAACTAATTTTCTTCAACAGCTTCACTTTTCCATACTTTCAGTGGTTAAAAACACCACCTATCCCTTAAGAAACTAAATCATTTTTAGGCAGCATAAAAAGGTGAAAAGAAAACACACAGCATAGAGCCCTAAGGTTTCAAGGTACCTACCTGCTGAAATTAAAATTTGGGTCCAAAACATCAAGGGCAGCTCCTTACTTGGTGTAAGTAAATGCTGGTATAAGTAGCTGGTATAGATAGACTTTCATGGACTGTGTCATCTAAGGAGCTCAGTAACCAAGGATTGCGAGTGGGATGAAGCTGAGTCTCAAGAACAAGATTTGCGTAAGTACAAGAAGAAATTTTGCTATTTCCTTAACTCCAGTACTCATAAGACTCTTCCAGAGGACATCAGTCTACTTCGAAGCAAAACTTACAGTTGATGTTTTTGATCCTGGTTTTCCCACAACTTTCCTGTCCAGAATAAAACTCAAGAAGTAATTCCTTGGAAGATTCAGGAGTTTGCAATGGAAAGCTCTTTGTATGTATTCATGAAGCCTACTTGTAATAAAAGGAAAAGAAAGTTGGTCAATGTAAAACACAGAGAACATTTTCTCATAGCCCTCTTTAAAACAGTAACACAGATGAAATACATAAGTAGATTAACACCTGTGCATCTCTTTCCAAAAGGGAGCAGTTACATGAAGATGACATTAAAACCAGTGAAGGGTTCAGCATTACATTCAAATTTCCAGAAGTGACCGCTAGAAGACAGGAAACAATAATGTTTTAAGAGGTCTATGAAAGGATCATTGTGCTAGTGTTTCTCCACATTAAATCACACATTTGTCAGTGCATTTGTAGGCTACAAACCATCCCAGACTTCTAAGACTTGCAGCCTGGAATCCGTATGGTAAAATTTCAGTTCCCCAGGAGTCCACTTCACAGGGTACTTTTTCTTAAAACAAATATACTATTACATATTTTTCCTTCACAAAACAAAAGCAATTGTTGTCTCCACAAGACCCACAATGTTCATCACAGGCACAAAAAGGTGCATGACAGTAGGCTGGTTGTAAGAGACTTTCACTACATTAAAACATGCATCCATACAGCTATAGAGTTCAATTTTTTTTTCAGCCTGTGCCATTCAATAGTTCACAGTCAATTTTGCTAGAAAATTCATGTACGAGCCTTAATGTATGAAAGTGTTTTTTTCAGGGGAAGCTGAGTGCTGAAAACCCAGCCTGCTTAAAATAAAGAATTGGAAATACAAGTAATCATTGAAAGGCCAAGCTATTCAATGAATTAATTTTCTGTATAGTGGACCAGTGTACAATGTTTCATTATTTATTTACCTGAATGTTCAGAGGCAAGAAAAAGAATCATCTCTCCTCAGCTCCAGCGACTCAGCATTCAAATTACAAGAATAAAATATAGTGCAAGTAGCTGCATTCCTCCCCAAAGGCATCACAATCCCCTCCATGCTTTAAATACAGATGGCAATGAGCCCATGTAGACATAACCCCCTTCTGTCTACTCTCCTTAAAACACCTTCTGGTTTACTGACCATATTTAGACCCTTTGGCAGTCTATAAAAAGTGCCACATGATCCTACTTGCATTAAAACCAGTAAGAGTTATACTCTATTTCACACTTACGGTGAAAAAACCCTCATTTCCTATGGTGGGATTTTCAAAGGTGCCCGAGGGCTGGATCTACAAAGTGATTTTAAGATCCTAAGAAAAATTTCGAAGCACAGCTGGTATCCACAAAGGGACTGTATTCACAAAAGATATTTAGACTCAGCTTTAAGTCTATGATGTTGGTCCATAGATCTGGATCTGGATAACACAGGAGGAGGTTTGTCAAAGTGAGAATGGGACCCACCATAGCCAACGTGTTGAAAGGAGCCTCCAGACTAGGAAAATGCTGGGGAGAGGAGAACAGTGTAAACTTTGACACTCTCAGGACACAGGGCCAGACCTGCACAGGAATGTGAGGAGGACGGCTAACATCTGCAATAGCTGTGAGTCTAAAAAAGCAAGTTCCCCAAACCTGCTGACCAAAGCTGAAGGTGCCTACGGTTCCTATGGATGCAACAGTGCTGAACAAGCAGGGACTCCTCCATTGCCACATTTCTGATTGTGTTTTCCTTCCTGCTCATGCTTGAAGATCAGCCCAGCAAATGTGCTCTGAGAAGAAGGGAAACATTCAGTCTGTTCTGCGGATGCTTCCACTTGATGTAAATACAAAACTTTCAGCTTTTGGTTCTAAACAAGACCTACAATATCAATGTCCCTTTTAGTTTTTGTTATCTTCTAGGTCTAGCTGGTGAGCATCACAAATAACGAGCAGAAACTCGAGTAGTATCTTGAGACGGGTGCAGGGCATTATCTGTTTGCAACGGTAGGGTGGGAATTCAGAAGAACAGTGAAAACACCCATGTTATTCTCTTGGTGCCTTGACCATTATATACCACTAAAGTTGTGGCTGTTGACAAATGAGCGACAGCGATCAGTGTCGCATGGCTAGGGCTGAGTTGTTTTCTCTCGCTGTTCGTAAAGGCTACATAGACAATTCCCCCACTATAAAAATGGGAGGGAAAAGCACACATATATTTTAATCTGTGCTTTTCATTAGAAATGCCAAAAGCAGAATTCCACACTCTTTCAAATGTAAAATACTCTTCAGAGTTAATGTCACTGGAAATAAGCTTTCAAACTTACAATTGATGCAGCAGTCCTCACAGTGCAGATTACATTTATTAATGCCTCTGAATTCATCAGTTTCGTACTCAGCTGACAATCTTTCCAAACCTTATAAATTAGGTTTAAAAACCCCCAAGATAAAACTAACCGTGCTGTGCAGAAAGGAAGTGTTGCTTTCTATGTGCTAATGAAAAGAAAAAAAAAAAGGACAAAATTTACTTAGCACAATAGGTCTCAACAATTTAATGCAAATAACTTACAACACTTACTCTCTTAATATCCACCAAGAATTATCTGTTTTAAAGAGACTCAGCGTTGCTTAACGGAGTTAATTCTCCCTCAGAGGAACCATTTTAAAAACTCAGGTTCCATTTGCCTAGGTTGATCCTAGGGAACTATCAGAATTTTATTGGACGTTCTTAAGTTTAAAACCCAGTCACTCCAGGATGGGATTCCTCGATACAGTGGGGACCTCTAGTACAACTAGATGCCGCAGTTCACCTCAGATCCATATCGCCCTGCATCCCACTGTCCCCTGGGAACACAAGAGAAAGGGATTTATCTTGCTAGGTTTGGTCATGAATAACAACTTCAAAGCACGTTTTTCTCTTCTCCTTAACTCAAGGGGATATCTAAGGTGATTAGTGCAGACACAGAAGTCCACACTACAGTAATGAAAATTTAGATAAAGTGTCACATGTCCTGGAGTCTTCCAGGATCACTAACTTTACATCTAGATGGGGACACAGGTTGAATAACCCCCACCATATAATTTCTTTTACACATTGTCTGAAGGGGGAGTCTAGAGCAAGAAGCAAAGCTCTAATAGAAGCCCTTGTTTGAGGTTAGACTAACTAAATGATGACCTAAATGTTGTGTAAGGACCTGTAGAGAGCAGCTAAAATAAATGGGAGCAAGGAGAACCCCAAAGGCAAGAGGAGAACACTCGGGGCTGTGCAGACACCAGTTAGCCTGAGTGTGTTTGGCGGTTTGGACATGGGAAGATACAATAGATGTTTTTTTAGAACATGAAAAATATTCCAGTGCCCCATTCTGGCAGAACAGAGCCAGCTGGCAATCTGCAACAGGCAACCAAAAAGCATCAGGTTTGATATGAAATAGTATTGTGGAGAGGCACAGATTTTAGTCAGAATGACTACATTTCTTGTTTTAATCCGCAGACACTGTAAAAACAAGAGATTGAGTTTTGTACAAATCTGCTGAATAAGTCTTGTTCCAAGGAGATTCCAAGAGCCACTGAGCAGTATCTTATGGAACAATTAATACTTTTATGTGGCTAAAAGCCACGAAGAGTGTGGCCGTTTGGAAGTGTGAGAGCTTCTCAGATAGGCTTTCTTTCCCTCAGGAGATGAGTAATCAGGGTTCACATGACACCAAATTTAAAGGGTCATGAATTTAAGGTGCAAGATTACAGTTGCACTGAAAACTCACAGCTGTTTTCGCCCAAAAGCTAGCTTATGTTTTTTCCCTATTTCCCTGGACCTGCCATTGAATGGAAGTGAGTCTTAAATTCTCAAATAATAGTTCTGCTCTGAGGCATACTACTACGTAGCAGATACAGTCCTCCTGTCTGATCACCTGAAGGTTTTTATCTGTCAGCCAGAAAGATGTGAGCCCTGCAGGGTAAAAAATGTGTGCATTAATTTCTTTCATGCTTTGTCGATCGCTATATAAGGGAATAGAAGCAGCAATCATGTTTGCACTGGTGGATGGGCAATTCAGCTCATGTAGTGTCTTGCAGCTACCAAAAGTTTAATAGATTGAACCCTGACCTGTCTTCTGACCAGGCCACTCCAGAGCTGTCAGGCACACAAAGCTTTCCTGCACTGGTGCAGAGTTTAAAAACGTTTCCTAAAAAGTCACTTCACATAGTAATCGTATCAGCTATACAAAATTAATCCAAAGAAGGGTAATTCACATAACAGAATAATTCTTGTTGTTTCATCTTATGCATCAGTCAACAATAAATCTGAGATAAAGCCACAAAAAGCATGAAAGATTGCGTGCAATCACTGGAGTGCACCCCAAGCTCTAAAAATGCCCCCTAGTTCACCTTTAATGTATTGAATTCCCGACTGGCCTCAGTTTGATTCTCAGCTGCAGATTTCCTTGACCTCTCAGTCACTTTGTCTCAGGCACTTTGTTTCCATTTGATGATGATGGAATTAATTTGGCCTGTGCACTGGGACTCTTATTTACTGGCTGGAACTCCAATGGCTTGAGAAAAAACCAACCACTGTACACAGTCTTGAACTTGAGGTCTATTTTCACAAGGCACACAACAGAAGAGCTAACAAAAATATGTGTAAAAGGGAGAAAATCAAAGGGTAGTGACAACTGCAAATCTGTCCAACAGAGGGAAGGTTTGAAGGCTCCTAAAGCTTGGCCCATCGTTTGTTTATAGTGTACATGTCACCATAACATGATCCGCAGTGAAGGGATTTATTAATTTATATGAAAGGATGTGGATCAGCTTCAAAGTAATTTTCTACCATAGCCACTTCAGGACCACTTGTACATCTGAGCTCTTTCTGTTTAAATTTTGCGTTCCTTTGACAGGTTGGCCAGGTCAACTGTGCTGGAGGCCCATCATGTTTAGTTCTTTCAATTTGTAGAGTAGTAATTGATGGAGATTCTGGTCATTGTTTAGCATATTCAAACCTGTTGTGCCCAGTTTGGTTTTCTCAGCTACCTTTCACAGTTCCCTTCAGACATTGAACCCCAAGGTCTATAGACCACAGAAAAACACTCTTCAGAGTAGCAGTCATGAAGCGTGAATCCACTGCTTTACATTTAGAGGAATTCCTCCTCAGATGTCCCAGAAATAAGGGCTGCCCAGAATGCTAAACGTAGGCTGGTGCTGAGGTCTGAGAAGTACTTTGTCCTAGCTTTTGCTAGAGCAAACAAAAGCAGCGAGCAATATGTGGCTGACAATGAAGAAGTGCAAATTAGCGTTCCAAATGCGTTCAGTATAACAGCAGCTCTTCAGGAGCATGGGAAAGGACATACAATGTTAGAGTTAGGGCAGTGTTTTGCTGTAATTGTTGTTGTTTGGACAACCTGCTGCCTTGCAGTAAGCAAGTGGCACTGAAGTAAAGTTAATGCTAAAGCAAGGCTAGATTTCTATTTAAGATCACTCAGGTCAGGTAATTTGCTTCTACCCCATTGAGCATGTCAAAGCACTGCCAGCAGACAGAGCTGTATCAAGCCCTGCTGTTTCCTGCTCCAACAAGGACTTTATGCAGACATTTTCTACAGTCTGCCTCAGGTTTTGGATTTGTATAAAGTTAAAAAAACAAACTGCAACTGAATCAAAACTGCTGCATTTCACACGGCTGCTAAGAAGGCTCTGGGGATTATGCCTTCCTTACTATTTTGACACAGTACCATACCTCAGAGCAGCTTCTTTAAAAATTAGTCTAAAGTTTGCTCAAAAAGTAACAAATGTTTTGATTAAACCAGTCTGAGCTTGAAACCAAAGTATAAACTCAAGAAGTATATGTAGTTTCAGATCTCTCATAAACATTTCAAATGGATTTTTAATTGAGCTCTCTTTATCCCCTCTCACTTGAAAAACAGATTATTTCATATTCTAGAATGACAACTTAAAAAAATGAGTCACTCGGGGTGTTCACAGCCACACTGTCAAAGCTTAATATGACAAATGCATGTTTGTGTGCACACGTATATACCTGATTTACATGTCTTTAGCAAGGATTTTCACACACAAAGGTGCCTGTTACATGTATGCAGCGTGACTTTCCTCACCGTGAAAGTGGTTGTGCATTTCACTTCTGATGTTTTCTTTTTTGTCTCTGGGACAAAGAATAACATAAAAATGATTGCTTCCCCACCATCACCTTCTGTAAAAAAAGGGATTTGATTTCAGTGCCTGGTACATGAGGGCCTTGGAGACTTCTGCTGTGATAGTGTGTGAGTTGAGTTTATTTGGTCATATATTATTCCTGTTTGATATTTACGTGCCGCTGTACTGTGGGAGAAATTAATCACACTGCGTTTATCAGAGATAAGCTAATCCAACCAAAGTCAATGGTTTAGTAGGCACAGAGTTTCAGGGGATGGCAGTAAATTATAACTGGATTTGATTAAGAGGTAATTAGCTAAACCTGTTTACCTTAACCTTTGCTGCAACTATTGTTTTTACTAGAAGAGTGTCATTAGATTGTGTCTGGGATACAAGTTATGGAGCATACACCACTTTTCACTGTCCAATTTTCAACTGTTATTCAAGGAAGAGGTAGAAAGGTCAGGATCAGATTGCTATTGTACAATTCTCCTGAGATAAGAGCAGAAAGTTTCCTTGACAGAGACAAAATAAGCCATGAAGAACAGTAGTTTATTTTTCAGTAGGATGGAAGGGGAGTCAAAAGAACACATGTCTACAGCTCTAGACAGATTTTTGCAATAATTCAACTGTCTCAGTAGATTTGAGAGTCATTTGAACTCATTGAGCATTTTAAAGAAACAGGGAAGAGTAATACCAATTTCCTGCAGACTGCAAAATAGTGCTGTTGAAAAAAGAACTAGGTGAGTATTTTTTCAACTGTACCGTATTTTCATAAATTATTTTTAAATGTATCCGTTCAAGAGAATTAAAAGAACCATAGGAAGCCAACTCTTAAATTGCTTTACAGTTATTTAATTGACCAGTTTAGATAACTTAGTAAAAAAAAGGGTTTAGATTAGTCTGCACTCTTGGTTTATTGATAGCATTCAGCCAAATTGTAAGCACATTTGAGAACAGTGTAGATTTCTGTTTCTTGCTTCAGGGAACATCAGCTTCATAACAGAAGACAGATAAGTAGGTGCCCAAGCAAACATGGTTGCTGAAGGACAAGAGATAAGCTTGTTTTACAGTTTTACTGCTAAATGCATATAGATTTAATTCCCTAGTTTTGATTTCTAGATCTGTTCGAAAAGAGTACCCAAATACATGCACACATAATAGCTTTTACCTGTCTTGAAAAACAAGGATGGCAGTTTCAGATAGCTCACTGCTCATTCCTGGACCTTCAGCTACAGTTGTCTCCCATGAGTTCCCATTACATCCCAGAAAAACAGAGGAGTTTTCATGCAAGCACACAAGGTCTCACTTCAGTCAGGCTGTTTCTGGCTGAAGAAAGACAGTTCCAAAGCTTTAAAGCATTACCCACCCAACAACTCTTTTTTTGCTTACCCTTACAGGGCACAACCTCAAAGATTCTGAGCCTATATTGCAAGAAAGGCAATTTCTCTCACAGTTCAGACATTTAAGGGGGAAAAAATGATGTATCGGTTATACATATGCCCATGTAGGCTCAATAATAAAGCTGATAATTTAACTGCATTTTTCTGAGAACAAATGTTATTGTTTATCTTTGGTTTATCCTGCTCAGCTAAGAAGAAATACCTGTACAGTGTAGTCTGATTCTTACTGAAAATAATGTCACATATTTTGTCAGATGAAATGGAAATATGGGAATACCTTCTCCCATCTGGTTCCCTGAAAACTTATTGGTACCAAAGAGGAGAATGGCTTGAAATATGGTAGGTTCTTGCAAAACAAAGGTTTGACTTACTGCTCCAAGAGTCACTTGTGTTGTTCAGTCTTTGTGTGGGCTGGGGAAAGCACTCCAGACCTCACATCTGCCAGTTTGTACAGTTACTGATTATCCCATTGCGCTGAATGAGCAAAGGTTTATATCCCTTGGCAGCGTGGGCAGCCCAGTTTACGTCTCCGCTGGGTAATCGCTTAAGTGGCTAAAGCTGATCTTCCAGGTAGGTATGGGAATATCAGTGTTTCAGGCCACAGGAAGAGGTTTATAGGCTAAAAATGGTCTATTAATGGCATATTGTTAAAGTTTCTTTGGCATAGGGAAATAAGTGCTTTCTCTTTTTCAATCTATAGGCTTCTTGCCATATCACTAGTCAGATTTGCTCTTCTACAGAGCCTTTGGATAGACAGAGTGGAAACCAGTACCTTTCCACTGGCAATTAATGTTTAATGCTTTTTTAATAGGTAGTCTACTCCTGCAAATAAAAATAAGAGGCTAAAGAGAGGGAGAAAGGCTCTGTCTGAGTGTGTGTGTGTGTGCATGCCCACACATGGTTCTCCAGTTAATTTTTTTCTAGAGATAGGAATTTCACTTAACCTCGGAATTGTTTTTGACTTCAAAATTC
This sequence comes from Rissa tridactyla, assembly GCF_028500815.1. Lineage (NCBI taxonomy): Eukaryota > Metazoa > Chordata > Aves > Charadriiformes > Laridae > Rissa > Rissa tridactyla. The sequence goes on from NC_071497.1 coordinate 8,543,985, forward strand.
AAAATCTCTTATTCTCAGCTTTCAAAAAGAACTTGACTTGTGCATGACTCTCACAGGAGTCAGGTGAATTGCTAATACCTCACAGGCACTCTGTTCTCCTGAGGAAGTGACATAAAAGTCACTTGATATCAGTGCAGTTGCTGAAACGCTGTGATTACAGTGATTCCTGCCAAATAATACAGGCTTATTGTTTCCGTGCTGCAAGCTTTTACAGGGAGAAATCATCTTTTCATTCTTGAGTTGGAAAGCACCCAACTCAAAAGTGTTCGTGCTTAGGAGGCAGACTTCTGGCCACAACGGTTGCACAAATAAAAACAATGAAATAGTTATAATTATATTGAAACTGACTAATAAAGATGCACAGTGACTACCTCTTTGGTGTTTCATTTTGCTATGGCCAGACAGAAATAAATAACAGAGATAGGTGCAAAGATAATACTACTCTTTTCCAGCCCAAGAGATTAAACAAAATGCCAGTTCCAATACCTCTTTTTTTTTCATGAAGAAAAGCAATTTATTATGGCATCAGTTGTGTTTGGATAAAATTCTGTGGTTTTATAAAGGTTTTCCTAAGTCCTGGCTTCTTTAGAAGAACAGAAAATAAGATCATCTCAGTATGACAGTGTCAATAAAGTCCAGTAAAGATGGTCAAAACTGGCTATTCCTCTTCTATCATAAATGCAAATGTTTATAGGCAAGAGGGTAGGTCCTCGGAATCAGACGATTAAATATTTTTAAACAAAACCTAATCGTTTACATTAAGAATTTACTATTAGTGTATTCACATTATGGTTTAGATTTGTGGCTCCTGATATTTTAGATCTCGTGGCTCAATAAAGGAGCATAGCGTTTTTCACTCATTCTGAGAGAAAAATACCTACCAGTTTTGATAAGATAAATAAAACAAAAATCCAGTAATAAATACAGAAGATAAAAATGGATTTTGTGGGTTCATGGCTGTGTGTGTTTCTTCTCTTCATCCCCTATGCAGGCAACTGAGCATTCACAGCACCAAAAATTTCCTATTACATAAGCAAAGTATTATAAGATGACATATTTTGGCTATTAATGAGTGAGGTTTGGATTGGAAGCAGTAAGATATTTCATGCTGGTGCCCATTTTTAAAGTGTGTTCAACTTCCATTTTTCATTAAAGATTGTTAATTATCCCTCACATTGGGTGTGTAAAGTGCATTTGCTGTTGCTCAGGTCCTTTGAATGTATGTCTTCACAGACTCATGCTGAAATTATTTCACATTTTCCCTTGCATCAGCAATTTTGTGCTGGGTTTCAAAATCCTTGGATGCTTTTATTAGACTTCTTTTTTTCTTTGTAACTCAGCGTTAGATCCTTCAAACAAGATTAGTCAAGGCTGAGTCTGTGCCACTGGCTTTTATTACCATTTCATGGGTATGTCTGGTTACAGATTTGGTTTTCATATACATTTGCACTGCTGTTTTCCATCCAGAATTAGGAAGTCGTGAGCATTACGACTTCTCTCATGTCTCCAGTTTGTATGTACCATGTTAATGACAAGCCTCAGTTTATAATTGACACTGAATTATGACCTTCAGCAGCATAATAACACAGTTAGAACTTTTTATGGGACACCATTAGAAAACTACTTCTTATATCAAGATATATCACCAAATGCATTATTACTCTATTTCTAGATCAGTGACTTACACATTTTAAAGGACTTTAGGCTCTTAAAAAAAAAAACTGGGCAAAGTCTGAAAACCCTTTTTGAGTCTGTGATAGCCGTACCCAGGTCGCAGAGGACCAGTCACAGTGACTCACGTGAATGCTATGGGAGAACAAGATGAGTTGCAAGTGGAATTGCTTCCCGAAACAATAACTGCTTTAGGCATTACTAAGCTTTAAGAGAAATTCTGATTACTCTTGTGGCTTTCTGCCTTCCAGTTCAGCCTGACACTGCTGTCAATTTCCTATTTACTATGACAACTGTCTTGCTAAGCTGCATGTCTCTATTCATCTAGTTTCCAAGGGCAAGTGTCATCCCACCCAATTTAAGCCACCGAAAAGTCACAGGCTTACCTAAACCAGCAGCCTCTTCTCCCTCTACGGTCACAGGGAAGAGACATTCACTTGTCATGACTGATTCATCCCATCCTAAGCCAGGGGTCTAGGATGGGTGTGATAAATCACCTCCTGGAGGTGCCTGTTTCTCTTCACAGGGTGTGAAAGGAGCTTAGAGGAGCACGGAGACGAGACATACAGCTCTCAGCTGCTACAGCTCGGCTATATGACCTCCCCTCACATGCTAGCAAAGCCATATGGGAAGCATAAGGAAAGGGGATGAACCGGTGCAAATGCCTAAGAGCTCAGGGAGAAGTATCTGCTCTCATGACCCTCCTCATCTCCAGAAATGGCCTTGCAAATGTAGCAGGGGTGAAGGTACCTGTCCTGGGTTCCAGCTGCATGCAAGGAAAGGACAAATTGAATTTCTGTTGTGGCATCATAATTACATGCCTTCTCTTAGAGTCTCCCTGCGTATCCCCTTTGTATCCTCCTCCCACTGCAATTGCCCGTGGCATGGCATGTGTTAGCTGCTCACTGGCCTCACCCCACAGCAGAGGGAATTCACACCAGCAAACCAGGCACAGGTGATCCTGGCCGATGCCGATTATTCCTTCCTGCTGTCCAAACCTGCACCATTGCTTACTACGTTTTGCAATGGTTTGCTCTTGCAAATCACAATATTCTGCAGCAACACACTATGCAAACTTCAGAAAATCACTCCGCAAGCGGAAAAGGGTGTTTAATAACTTCTCATCCTCTAGCAAAGGGGGCGTGCAGTTGATCCAAAGACTTGTCAGACTGCAGACTAGTTTTAGGCTTGGTTTGAAGACAGCCTGTTCACTGACTGGACTTTCTGGACTACTTTAAACAAATATGTTTTGTAATATTTCCCACTGTCTTTCCTAGATGGAGAATTCAGAAATAATAATAATACAAAAAAGACACATTTTTAATTAGTTTGACACATAGTGATTGGATCCAGGCTAAAACTTTGCTCAGGATTTGTACTGGGACACATTGCGTAAACGGAGTGAAGTTCAGACTAGGTATTTATGTCCCTGAGTTTCAGAGGTGTTAGTCAGACTCCTTTTCTGATTTTAATTAAATTGCCATGAGAAATTTCAGGGAGGGGGTTGGGAGGCACTATTTAAAGAGCTGTTTTAATCTGTGTTTCCAAGGCATTCTCTATCCTAGCCTGGTCTCATGCAGAGATAAAACCACTGAATTGCTAAATACAAATATTTGTGGGCTTTCAAGATTCTTTGCTTTTTAGCCCAAACCTAACAGGAGAGAAAGCTAAGCAATGAGTTTGCAAGATTTTCTTTTTTCCTTTTTTTTTCCACACCAAAAAAATGTAAAGACTCATCTGTAAGCATCTACCCACAGCTAATGTTTCTGAAAAGCAGATCTGAGTAAGTCATAAAAAAAAAAAAATTACTCTTCATGCCAAAATTAGGTAGCTGAGTTCCACAACACCCAGGTCTTCTAACCCAAATTTCCCTTCAGCCCATTTCCCACCCTGTGCCTCCACATTCCTCTGAGCCACCAAAGTGCTCACTGCAGCTGCATATAACATCCCTTCAGTGTCTCCTAGAGACATGAATATTTCCCAAGGAATCACCATAGCAGATCTCACGTCTCCCTCACCCTGTCCCAGCATAATGAGAAGAACGAAAAGCAATCGTTCACAGATCATTGTTGCCCACGGTCGTCCTTACTCGTCATGAGAGCCCCAGTGGTCAGCAAACAGCTGGATGTAAGTGAGAACAGCTCTGGGGAGTTTTGACTTCCATCCAAGGCTGGATTCGTCCGTGCCTTGCCAAAGGGAAAACATAGGCATGGTTTAAAGCACAACTCAGCTGGGCTCAAGAGTTGGCCAAAGGCTCCGTTGGGGTTGCGTGGGGGGAGTAAAGAGTCTAAACCAGGGTGTTTGCAGGCTCCTCTGCTCCAAAGCTCCTCGTGGTGTAACTGGAGCAAGCACAAAGAGCAGGTATCACTTCCTACGTGCCAATTAGAAGTGACCTCTCTGCTGTAAAGTACACAGCTCTCTTGCCGCACAGAATGGCAGTTCCTTGTGCAGCCTGTTGAATTTATCCATTCTCATGACATTTTGCTACTTTTTACAGAAATCAGCTTCCAGACACTAAAACAAAGGGCATTTAAATTCTTGCCTATATTACTTGTTGGCTCTGCTGGCAATGTCAGCTGATCCTACATTCATGCTCAAGTTTGGGTTTGTCTGTGAACAGCAAGTTAGTGAGTCCGGGTGGCACCAGGAAAAGGGCAAACTGGGAGGGTGCTGGCCCATTGAATTTCTCTACATTCCCAGCGCACAGGGAAAGTTACACATGTAAAAATAATGTCATGATCGTAAAATACACGGAAATCAAGCAGGTTTCTTCAGTGTCATCCTTTGGTTCTGGTTCCCACCTCCTCTCTCTGAGAACGGCTCCCTGCGATTTGTTCAGAGGAGGTTCACAAGTCCATCTTTGACAACACTACACCCACTTCATAAAATCCTGTTCCCCACTGCCTGTTACAGCTCTCTTACCTTGCTGGCAGCATCTCCCAGTGCAGATCCAGCTGCCAACTTAACCTCCATAAAAATAAGCTTTGACTTCTACAGCTTTCCCATCAGCTCAATTTCCTCCATCATTGTGGATGATTCCTCCACCTTCTCGTCAGATCCTCGAGCCCGTAACCTAAGCACAATGGCCACACTCTGCAGGTCGTGCCCTTTGCCTCTCACCTCCATTTTCAGAACGTTTGAAGATTTAATCCTTCTTGCCTAGATCTTATTTAAGACTGTATCATCTTGGGGAATGTCTACACAGAAGGGTAGTGTTAGGCCGGCATTGACTCTCCAAGGCAGATGGGCACAAGCCAGCAGTAGCCTGAAAACCATGTAATGGCATTACAGGGATGCTATGCCCAAACTCACATGGCCTCCTGAGAGGCCTGAGAAACGCATGTTCTCTCCTGCCCAGACCCCTGTTAGAGCTTTTCCTTTAGCCTTGACACCAATTGCGTCGCTATAACTTGCACTGTTCACCTCCACTCAAAATATTGCTATTGGTGATGCTGGCATGTTCCTCCAGCCACAGAATCACCCTCGACCTCCTCCTCCTCCTCTTCATCCGGCATGAATGACTTCGTGCACCTATCATGCCTGCCATCCTGGGACACAGAATGCAGGAAGGAGCCACTGAAATTATCTGTCTGTTCCACCGCCCCCAGAGGAAATATGGGACCAACTTGGAAAGCATGAAATTAATCATCAGTTTTACAGCCGCCTTCTTGCTGCTTTGGCCTTCACAACCATGGAGAATTCTGGCTCTTTCACTAAAGTGAAGGACAGAAGAATTTGGAGCAGATTGCTGTTTCAAGGTTTTGCTACTTAAAACTAAAGTTGTGCTTAATTTAGGAAGATTTCTTTTTTATTCTTTTAATATTATTAACCATAACACTGAAGTGTGCATATAACATACAAGCACCCAGTCTGACCCACTAAAACCTTGTTAAACTGCAGCTTCCAAGGCTGCTTAGGTTAAACAACTCACTGGACCGTCTCAGTAACCAGCATGGAAATTAAAACCAAGGGGAAGTTTCAGTAGCCCCTTCATTTTCGTTTCGAAGGATTAATGGCAACTGCTTTATTTGCTTATGAAGAGCTCCCACGTCTCTCAAAATTGCTGAGAAGAGTAGAGTTTCTTTTTCTTACTCCCGTCTCCCTTCCCTTTCCAGCAGGAGCGCGCACACCAGGCTAAGCAGGGGCTATCGCTGGATCTGCCTTGCAGTATCAAGTTGCAGCGAGTTTGCAGCTTGGCTGCAAGTTCAAGCTGGAACCAGATGACTTACTTCACTACAGTTTCTCATGACATCCCGGTAATTAATGTCCCAGATCTCACTCCATCTCCTCTCTGAGGAGAACAGCTCTTATTTAATTGCCTCATAATGTATACTCAAAATGAATACTTGCCTAATTGTCCCTAGACAGATGCTTGGATGAAAGCCTGTGAGAAAGCATATAGGCTCTAACACTGAGTAAAGGCCCACAAAGCTCAATAAAGCAAAAACTTAGAACTCTTTGTTACTCTCTAATCCCATCAAAACAATAAATTTATTTTTAAGATCCTCGAGTAACAAATGAAGAATAGAATTTTGCTATACGCTCTGTTTCCTTACCCCTTCAGCTATATAGAATAAGATCTTGAGGCAGATTTCTTTAATGCAACAGCTTAAACAGGAAGGGATAATTTTCAAAGCACAGTATGATGCTTGAGCCGTGCTACTGCAGTTTGTGGGACAGCATTGTCATTTAAAGGTTTTAATAAGCCAGTTAAAGAGCAAATGCCCTAAGTGAGGTGAGTTACTAGAGATTTGATATCTGCAGCAGCAGTGGTATTTTATGAATAACCTGTGGCTATTGTGCCACCAGTGTGGCCACAATGTACAAATAAAGAATATGACTGTGGAAATCACACTGTAAATGAAAACCTTGTGAACACAAAAGGTTACATTCAGCTATTCAATATTCAGTAGATTTCAAAACTATTCAAGTGTACTTGACATCACTGGTTCTAAGCATTGCCCAGGCTCAAAGATTCAAGACCTTCCTCTTCCTCCAATCAATAAGTTCATCAGGGTTATAAGATTAGTCATTTCTAGCTATCTTAATTTATTGCAATTGCTAATGTTGCTTCCATCATTTCTGTGCCACAAAGGGTCCTTCTGGACTGACCTCTCTCTGCTTTTAAGACTGGACTGTCTGTCAATTGTGTGCAAAACGTGGACCCAAGTCCATCGTTGTCCCCTACTGTGTATTTTTGCAGTTGTGGGCAGAAACTTGTATTAAAACACCTAATCTAAAATGCAGGATCATGCTAAAGACCATGATTAACTGTTGACTAATGTTTTTACCCAAGTAAGAAAAAATTACATTTTCATTTCAAATCTTTCAATACTTTTTTTTCCTAACAGAACACCTGAATTTTTCACTTTAAATACCTGCTTGCTTACTTATATTTTTGGAGTGAGGGTGTTACATTAAATACTAGCAAAACTGCTGTTTAAGCTGAAACATATTTCATTTTTCATTTCACTTGAAACATTCAAATATATCCAGGCCAACTCAGACCCCGCACACACCAACAAAAAAAAATAATCAAGTTTGCAGCTTCTCAGCCCATCTACAGAAATGAAAGTCAACTATTCTCACAGTTCTTGAGTTTGGTTGTACTGTTCCAAGTCTACACCTATGGGCAAGTGTAGACAACAGGAAAACCCAGAATCAGCCCAAATCTTGATACATGGTCCAGATTCTGGTTTTGACAGTTTGCACACCTGTAGCCTCTGCTGAAGTCAAGAGACGACATGCCCCATTTGCCAAAGGGCAGCAGCTTTGGGTGCTGCTACAGTGTAGAAATTGGACTCTCTTAAACTGAATTCACTACAAATGTCTCATAATACTCTATTCTAACAGGTTTGTTGTTTTTTTCTGTTTAAACTGTACAACAATCTTATGAATTCCCATATCATACAGTTGAAATAAATCTGTTAAAAGGTAAGGTTTTTTTAGTGTGCCCTTGGTCACTTTTCAAGGAATAAACTCTGTGCATAATATTTAACAAGAAAACAAAACTACTTGGCCAAGCAATCTTTTAAAAATGGAGTAAAACTCATAAATTAAAAGATTTGTTGGTAATTCAAATGGCAGAAATATTATCCTGTCTGCAGTCTGTTATGAGATTTTACATATGTTGTGCTGGGAGTCAAACGAATTTAAAGAACTGAGTGTGTAACTTCATTTACTTCAAAATGCAGTTCATGCAGAGTACACATGTGATACACACTTACTGTGATGTTAAATGCTAGAAAAGAGCTGTTTCTGTAACTTGGAAAGGTATGAGGGGTTCTCCTCCCCCCAGAAATGAGGATTTTGGCAGACATTTATATTTTCGTTTCTTCCACATATGCTGGGAGCTCACAAGAAAACCCCAACAATTCCCTCAACAAGGAATTCGAAACAATATGCGAATTCTTAAACTTTACTTCCTAAATGTTAACATCCTGATGTGAACAAAAAGGTGCTGAGCAACATGGACAGAAGAGCACAGATGTTTTTATTTCTGAATATGGGAGATATGTTTGACTGTGAGTCCATAACACTGGTCTGTCTCTGTGCTACCCTTATCCCAGCATCAGATCCCCACCTCATCAAAAAATTGCTATTGAAATGTGTTTTTTTTAAAGAAAATGGCATGAACATGGAAGAGTCCCTTCCAGATCAAACCAGTCTGGACGTTCTTTATTTTGTGTCTGGAACAGTATAGTTTCAGGGTTTTCCCTGAAACATCAATTCCCTATAGAAATTTCCTATAGGAAAAATTATTTTGCACTGTAAATCACTAGAACAATGTGGAGTGAGAAAAGCTCAGATCCTTACATTGATAGTTTGACAATTAAGATACTGCTAGCAATCATTGCAGAAAAAAAAAAAAGAAAGGAGCAATTAAGATTAAAAGGAGTGATGACATCTTGGCTTTGCTGAAATGCATGGAAAGTTGTACATGGTGGGCCAGAATGCTACCTTAGGTCACCATAAAGTCACATTTAATTTTAATGTCACTTTCCTGAACAGTAATTATGGTATTGGTTTTGATTTCATTAAAATTTAGTATCAAAATTCAAATTTTTCAAGAAAAATAAAAGGGGATTTTATTTGAAATCATCTGTCAACCTTTTAAGAAACAAAGAAAATAGAATGTTTAATCTTTCAGCAAATAGCAGCGATTGTAGGGTTGTGTAGTCTGGAAAAATACTGTTGCATAGTGAGTTGCTACAGGCTCACTAACCTTGCAAATTAGGAAAAAAAAACTGTCTTTGAGGATAAAGAAGATGGATTTTGCAAAGATGCTGGCTGCTTGGTCTTCCATGCTGCTATGTCTGATCATAGAGGGAGAGGTGGTGGAGGGAGGTGTTATTTTTTTAATCAGTTGCCTGGAAGCAGGTTATTTAGATAATCTAAATCACCTAAACCGTCATTTAGACTTTAATTCAGATTTGTCCATTCTGAAGTTATCTAAAAGATCTTATACAATTAAATTAAAAGCTTTTAATTAAAAAGACAGCTTGGTTATGCTAACCATTTTCTAACTCTCTCTCCTGAAACACATAGGTTCTGCCAGCTTTCTTTTCCACAGCAAGAGCTCCTTCTCCCTTTTATTTGATGTGTGCTGCTGAAGTCAGTTAGCTGTTACAGACGCAGTTGAGGATGGAGACCCTCAAATAAATCAGGAGAAATTCCACTGCCGCTATTTGAGATGCACCTCCAGTAGAAAAACAGCAAGACAGCCCAGGAGTTGGGGGACTTCTGCAATATATCACAAGGTAAAATAAATGCAACTGGATCCTGAAGCAGTTTCAGCTCTCTGAAGAGGGAAAGCGGAACTGGCGACATTAGAGTTGCAGTTGTTCTGGCACCACTTCTCGGTTAAACCAAACTACAGTGCACAGTAGTAAGCTGCAGATATTACAGACCCCTAAAGATCTTTCTTAAAATAAAATTCTGTAGCAAACACAAATTATTTATTTCACAACACACATGCTCCAACACAATTTAATCTAGAACATTGTACAACTTTTCCTTCATTTTCCACTTTAAAGCATTCAGTTTGGAAATTCTTTCCCTGCTTCCTTTATCATTCCACTCCAATCTTTATGTGCAGTTGAGGAACCCCATCTTTTGCCAGTAATCTGTACATTCTGCCAAAAGGAAGTGCCTTCTGACCCAGACGTGGAGAGACTTTGCAACCAGCCTTTCTGTGGGACATCACGACCAGCCAGGCTCTCTACGTGCCATCAACATACTACAAAACCCACACATTATTCCCATTCCAACACGATGGGTTTTCATCGCTATGCAGCTTTGAATTAAGTCTACCTAAAATAACTCTACCTGTCTTCACACTATATAGAAAGTTAATATTTCGCTTGGAAAACAATCTATCTTCTTCTCCTTTTGAAAATGCTTACGATGTTGCATATCCCATAGCTTTCTGATGGACCCCAATATTGATGTCATAAAACAAAGTTAAAAATACTTTGAGTGAAATTATTATACTAATTTTTCCGTTCAATACATATTTAATGTTCCAATGGATGATTTTTCACAGGAGATACCAGACAAAGTCCAGGAATAACTGTGAGAGAAGCAGATGCTATGCTGCAAACGCACTACATTTGGCAGTAAAGAGCTTTTCAAGAACATCTTTGAAGAAGGAACTCAAGAATGGCAGAAAAAGTCAGAAGAAGAGAAAAAACAAATATAAAAAGTAGCAAAATTACTTCAATTTGTTGAGATGAAGGAACAGTATGAAGAATTTCAGATGATTTGGAAAAACTACAGCTATACATCAACCTGGCAGATGAAAGACGTGCAAAACAATATGTATTGCAAGAAATAATGTCTTCTACAGTAAGAAAACCATTCATAAAAAGTTCTGGTGACACTATGGAGAGATCTGTGCAAGTATCTTTTGAAATATGCAGGGACAGATGTGGTTTTTAAGGATATATAAAGCATATGTGCATAAAATAATACCAAAGGGATTATGGAGTCACTCAGTAAATCAGTGGGATACTCGTCTACAACTCTGGCTACTGTGAAAGACATGCTGTAACAATAGAAGGGTCTCAAAAGAATGGCATAACAACATGAAAAGGCTTCCATAAGAAAAGAAACTGGAAATATCTGGTGTACTTATTTCACAGAGGATACTCAGAAGAAGAGAAATGATACACACATTTCAAGACTACAGTGACTGAGAAAGTTATTGCTTTGTGATTTCTCAAAGTAATTACAAAAACAAGAGACTATTCAATGACCTGACAGCAACTAATTAAAGGCTAAAATACATTCTTTTATACACGATAATAATAAAGCTGTGAAATTCATTGTCACAGGGTAGCATTGCAGCCCAAAACATACCACATGTCCAAAATGGATAGGACTTCCTATAAATAATATGATCATCTCAGCTGATAAGCATTAAGCCACTGGCTTCACAAAGTCCCTTCACCATCATAGGCAGCTTGCGTTAGCTGAAGAAAAAATGCCATTACTGAAATTTCTGCTGTTCCTTTGAATTACTTGGTAGTGACCACTGTCAGCAGCAACATCAGCGAGGTATAAGCTACCACCACCCTGCTGATTTGTGCTTGATGACACAGATGAACCCATGATGCTAATCCTGCAAAGCTGCTAATTGACTTCTCAGAGCATCCCTGGTGTCCTCACTTTTATAAGAAAAATTATTAACTGGTACCACACCAGACCATCCAGCGAAGGGCGGTCCACGGCATCTTTCTTCAGCCACGTCCAGCCACAGCCACTAACTCCCACCTGAGCCCACGCCACGCGATGGACACAGCTCAGGGCAACCACTGCCACTCGTTCCTACCCCTCCTTTCCAATAAGCATTGCAACTTTTGAATTAAAACTCTAATATTTTCACTGTCTACAACCTTACTCCCAAAGCTAAAAATCATGGCTCTGAATCAGAACCACTTTTACCATGGTTTTAATTGGGCCCACAGCTAATTGTGTATCCCTGTATGAACAGCATAAGCACTTCATATTAGATAAATGGTTAAGAACACAACTGAACCCAGGTCTTCTTCATTACAATTTTTGATGCAAAATATCATTTTTATTACACATTAGAATGAATATGATAATGAGAACATCTGTCTTCTGAGTTAGAATTAAAGATAATAAGTATTGATGCTCTACATTCACTACAGCCAAGTGGATAATTCATAATAAGTTCTATAGGTGGAAAGGAATTTGTGTGGTAAAATTGTTAGATTAATCAATTTGTCTTTATTTTGTGTGTATGAATTTGAAACTACCCAGATCTTAAGACCTACAATTATATAATAAATTATAATTAGTCTGTCTTTTTTTTTTTTTAAATACTGAACTGAAGGTTGGTTGCAAGCATTCTGTTTGACTTTTCAGAAAATCAGCACCAAAATCTAAGCCAAATTTATTTTACTGGACATGCATATCTCATGATATTACATGTGTTTACTAGTAAAAAAATACTTCAAAAGTATATGCCAGCAATTTGCTCCTAGAAAACTCTTATTTATGCATTCAAATGTTACTTTGCATGGACCTTCTCATAAACTGATTTCAAATTCACTGGTTTGGCAACATGACTTGCCAATGTATTTATTCAGCAGAAAAGTTTAGCAAATGAGTGCCATATATTCTCAAAGAAAATTCATTTTCCACTAAAGCAAACACGCCAGAGAAAATGTTGCTGTATTCACCCACGTGATATTGAGCTGTCACAAAAATTGTATGACTGCACTAAGTCTTGTCCAAGTGACCTCCCATTGGGAAATGCATCTTTCCATGCTAATGAAGTTCAACACAAAGTGTAACTTAGACATTTGCATGTTAATGGAGCTTTGTACATGAGACTGTTTATTCAGCATGCGAGAAATACTGAAAAGAAGGTGTTAACAGAAACCTTTAACCAGAATAAGACAGGGTTAATTAGGACATATGGAATGGGATCTGAGTAACAAGAGACATTAAAATTAATCCTGTTTATCCAGCTGTAGCAGGACAAGGGAGGGGGTGGGGGAAATCCCCTATTTGACCCACACAAAGGCCTTTTCTGCTATAGGATTCAAGGGCAATATTTTCCCACTGGCAGAGCTCCACTGGTGGCTGGGGCATTTGCATGGATAAGGCAATGTGTATCCATCAGCTCTTTCATCCCTTGTCTAACTCCTCCCAAAAACTAAGAGAGTGCCGAAGTGCCGCTGCTGGGCAGAAACGCTTCTGGCAAGGTGAAAAACCTCTATCTATAAAAGTAGCAGCACGATATTTTTGGCAAAACAATATGAGGTTCAGGCCAAATCTATCAATATATGCCCTCATCTGCACATTTTACAGACACGTTTAATGTGAAACCACTTTAGTAGACCTCATTAACATTCAGGGACTCTAGTTAAGAGCCTACATCTATGCATGGACCTTCCAAGAGATCGAGGACAAGATAGTTGGAGGGCTATTATGATCAACTTAATGCCAAAGGGAGCAGAAAAGGCAAAATAAAATGAAGACTAGGACGCCAGAGCCTTGTCGCAGAGTGTATCACAGTTTGATAACTCTATATACGTTTTTCAGACTCCGTGGTATATCTTTGTTTCAGGATGGGATGTAAAAACAACTTTTTCTTTCCTTTTCAATAGGCCATGCATGATGACTTTTTTCTTATTTAACTTTTTTTCCCTAAGTATTTTAAATATATTGCTCCTTGCTAATTTCTGTGAATAATGATTTCACGCCAGGATCACAGAAAGAATATTTGGCCAGTATTTCTGCTACCTTAATTCTCAGATGTTGCTACTCTCTTTTCTCACAAGTTGATAATTGATTACTGTAATCCAGACATGAACAGAGAAGTTCGTTTCTCCTTAGTTTGGTATTTCATGCTTGCATTTCAGACCTGGAAAAGGTTTTTTTTCTGCCCAAAAGCTTATTTCTTTTCATACTCTACCAGTTGCTGTAACAAAGGCTATAGCTCCTCCCTTTAAACTTTTTATTTTTAATCCTAGATCTTCACACCCACAACAATACTTTTACTACCATATTTCAAAGCAGATTTTAAAAGTGCAGGTTAAGTTCCTCTTACTAACAGAATACGGATGCTTTGTTTATCACTCTGTGCATCTGAAAAGGCTCTCTTTTTCATAAATTAAGTTTTATTTTCTCTTGCCTTTTTATTCTGGTATGTGCCAATAAATTTGTATTTTATTCAGTGTAAGCAGAACTGCATTCGACTGATGGATATGAAGCCTCTGCTAGCTCAGCAGCAATGTATCTGTCATCCTGAAGGAAGCAAAAAGACAGAAGTGACAGCCAGCATGTAGGACGAGGATATCGAGAGAGCTGCTGTCTTCCTTGAGCATAAAGACACTGAAACGTAAAAGCAGAAAAAAAAAAAGACTGATCTGAAACATCAAACAGTCACAAGCATCTCTCTTCATAGCGTAGAAGCAATTGCTGCATTGTTCCACTTCAAAAAATTGAAAATTCTGCAATGCAAAATGAAATCCTGTTAGGAATGAATAAAGTGAACATGCTGCTCCCGACCCTGCTTTGCACAAAGAGAGGCTGCAAGGCACTGCACTGGGATGCAAGGACTGACTGTGGTGTCCTCCATCAGGAAAACTGCTATTATCCCCCACATAGAATATTTTCTGGGCTCAGGTCTGTTGAAACTTAACTGTGCTGAACCAACTGGGATCACATTTACACTGGAGAAATCTATGTGACAACAAATTGTTACCATGTTGTTATCATGACTACCATATCAGTGTAGAGAGTCAGTGGCTAAAGCGTGGAAAAGAATGTCTCTCCATTACTGAAAACTGCCTGTGTTTCTTGGTGGGTAGGATGAAAGAGGCAGAAATGGGATAAAATAACTAAAAGGAATAACGCTCAGCCAAACTCCCACGTATGCACTGCCGCTTATGCAAAACAGACCAAAAGCTGTCTTCAGCACAGCACTACCTACCAGCCACTATTTACATGGCAACTACTTCAGAGGAACTAGAAGCCCCACTTTTTTTAGAAAACCTTCTGTTCTTCTAAGAATGAAAGGCATCTGTCATATGCTTCTCATGATGGTGGGTGCCTCAGCTTATTACCGGCAGGAGAACAAAGGAGGCATTTTGCCCCAAGAATGAAGCAACAATAAACTTGCTCCCATTTCTTCCTCTGTGAGGGGGCACGTTTCTTTTTGATCTAACGAGCATAACACCAACATGAGCGAACCTCGTTCTAAACTCTTGCAACCCTAAGGCGTGTGACTACTTGAACATCAAGAATTATGGCAACATTTGCGGGGAGCTCATAACTTTAGGACTGCAGTGATTTATCGGCAGCACTGACAGTTGCCTGGGTTGCTTGCCATGATACAGGCCAGTTGCGTTCATGATAGATGGAGGTCATTGAGGGGGAGTGGAATAGGTCCTGTCATATATCCTTCATCAGGTTCTCATTTGTCTGTGAGTTAGGGTTGTGGTAGCAGTGGGAAAAGGGTCTCATCTGAATGTTTATTTTTCTAGCCTGAAGGGCTCTGTTCATTAAACATGCATGTGTTTGATACCTGAAAAGGAGACATCAGCATGAGGGATTTGTGACTCAACCCACTGACCTGTACTGCCAGTCAAATTTCAAATAAAGTAAAATTTAGAGTTTGGAAGTTGTTTTTTTTTAAAAAAAAAAAACACAAAGAAGGGAAAAAACAAATACTAGATAGAGCACTACAGGTTTTTGAACAATCATGTAGAAAAGTCTTTGAAATCAGTGTGCCCACCACATGTGTACGCTACGCCACATAGTGTACTTCTCCCAGCCCACTATTGAGTCTGTGGGCTTCGTTCAGCAGCACAACGACATCCAGGAGTCCTTCCAAGAATGGATCCAGATTACACCTCTACAGAAAATGTCAACAATACTACTCAGGATTTGCAAAATTCGGTCTTCCACTTGCATGCTTCTGGTGGATGGATTAATTGATTTGCTCCTCTGCCTCACACTCACACACAAATAGGTACAAATGGTACCAGTCAAATGTCTTGAATGCGAGATCATGCCCCAAACTCAGGACTCTTAATTTCTAAAATGCCATTCCTTCCAGGGCTGACTAAATAAATTTTATCATCTAAAGAGCATTTTCTACAAACAGATAAACGCAAAAGCTGTAACCTTTCAACTTAATCTGTTCTTTTATCTATTCAGCCAACCTGCCATACCAGAAATGCACAAAGCAAGTGTGAAGATGGTACTTGTAGCTCTATATTCTCTAAACCAGGCTGGGAAAATCAAATAAACTTAGGAATCGTGAAAACAGTGTACAGTCACCAGAGGCTCCAGCACTGCAGCCCACAACTTGGAAACAAGAAGTAAACGCAAAAGGTTTCACCACAGTAGGCAGCATGGATTTTGCATTTCATACATTTATCAGTGTGCACGTACATATGCACGCGTGTGACGAACTTTCTGCAACCGGAGCCGGCAGAGGGGTGCTGTTATCTCCCGGTGAGGGGCAGGCTGTTGTTTTTGCAGAGACAAACCCTCAGTCCGCACGCTGCTGCTGCAATAACCAAACCCTTCTGATGGCACATACAGCTGGAGAATAATCATTAAAACACCAGCCCACGTCTAACGTTTATCCATGTGGTTTTGCTCCTTCTTGGGCTTCTGTCAGGATAATGAGAACTCGTTAAAATCAATCCTTCTTCCACGCATCTCTAATAACAACCCAGTGCTCCACACAGGCCAGGTGTGTTTTGCTCAACATTAATGACTCGGACTGGGGCTGAGTAGGGGGGATGGTGATCTCCCATTAGCACCATCTGATGCAGACATGAGGCGGTGAATCCACCCCTCTCTTTGCACTGGTATTATCCAAACTTGCCTGTGCTTTCTGCGATGTGATGGGTGTTTCCCCCAAAGGACCTCGCGGACTGTTGCTGTGGCTGTTGCGATGTTAGTGGCTAACACTCCCCCAAGAGCTTACTGAGGCACCAGCGTCCCTGCGGAGCAGGTGCGTCTCTTCCAGCATACACAGAGGCAAAGCTAGAGCATGTCTCCTGAAATCAATTGAGCTTCATCTGTGCCTGTGGAGATGTCACCTACTTACACCCTAACTCAGGGGTTTCTTTTTGCTACATAATTAGGCAACTGGGGAAATACAAAAACAAAGGCAGTTGGGCATAAGTAGGAATCCTTTAGGTATTGAAGGAGCTAATGAGGCCTGAACCTGCTCTTATTTGAATTTTATCAGATAAACAAAAAGGGAAAGAAATGACACACACCTTAAACATATGCTTCCAATTTTCTCAGAACAAGTAAATGGAAAATACTGCTCTGTCATTTTCATACTCACTCTGCAGTATTTAAGGTTAGAGGTGGGTCACGTTTCTGTGGTAACTACTGTGGAAACAAAAATTCATTGTGCCATAGTCTTATGTTAATTAAAATCTATAGCATAACACCCCCCCTGAACAACAGTTGAAACACATTTTTAGGTATTTATTTCAGATTCAGGATTGAGTCAGTCGTCCAAGTCAACTGTAATCTGCAAAGCAAGAGAAAGACAAGTAACGAGTCCCTCAAAGCAAGTTACCTTTCTTAGTTTCCCTATTATAAGAGAAACGTGAATTAAAAATTCTCTTGTATTTAAAACTTCATTGCTGTTAACCACAACGGGTATCCAAGACTTGCCATGCAAGACTTCAAGCTTGTTGTCCATTAGGTAAAGAAATTAACTTATAAGAATGTATTCACAAATCTGTTCTGCTTTGTTTTAGAGAAATCAGAACTGCTGTTAAGGAGTCGATTTTCTTTTGGCTTGTTGGTTTAAGGGGTTTCTTCTTTCTTGAAACAAATGAAAATCACATGCTGCAATGCAAATTCACTGTGCTTTATCCAACATCTCTAATATTTTACGCCTTTTAACTGGTGGCCCGATTTCCAGGAGATGTAAAACACCCACACCTCTCAGTTGGTTGCCCAGCTACTTCTGTTGTCTGCTCACCTGCTCACAAAGCCACACTGCCCATACCTCCACTTTTAAAACAGTCAGTGCTGGATGATAGATTTAAGCCTGATGTAACTCTTTGGACTGCACACTAACCGATACCAGAAATATCGGTGACGACAGAGCAGGCAGAATCTGACTATAATTAAAGCTAGTTATTAAGGATCTTTCCTGTTTCATTTTTACAAACGTATCCATTAAATGGGATGGAACTCGAGAAATTATGTTGAAGACTTTATGTTTGTGTATTTTTGAGAATTTAGTACTCAGCAACAGATCCATATGAGACTCATTGCTCTCTTACACAAATTCCTTACTTTTAATTTGCCGTGCTAAGGAATTCTGGAAGGTATTGTAGTTGATAGTTACGGGGATCTGTATGATTTAATGTCTATAATTCAGGTTAGTGTAATCCTTATGCAATGGTATCAGCAGTTATTATACCAGCTTTGATCATTTTTATACACACAGGTTTAGGAAGCCTCTTCTTGCTTCAGTCTGGCAGAGCAAGAAAAACTTTGACTTCAGACTTTCCTGAGAAAGAGCTACACCCTACTAAGGGGAAAGTTTAACATGTCCTTCAGATTTTCACGCGGACCTATGAAAGATGTAAGCTTCTGTGGATAAAACAGCAGCCTGATTTTTAATATCTGCCTAATTTTTAACTCTCAATGCTGCTATCAAGAAAAAGGGAACAGAGAGCACGCCCTGAGAGTGAATTTTGTCTTTGATCTACTTGCTCTGAGGATCTTTCCCCTTTCTTTTGAAAATCTCCCTTGAGGCAAGGAGATCTATTATGTATCCTTTACCAAACAGTAAATTCAGTAGTGATGTCACTCAGGAAAAATCCAAACAGCAACTGGCAGCGAGGTTCAAGGAGCTACCCACTTTGCAGTGCCGGACAGCGAGGTGTCCACGTGTGGTTGCTTTGCGTTGCATATTTCATGCATTTCTTATTTCCTAAAGTAGGTGATCATCAGTTTTCAATGGCTTGTTTTGACCTTATTCAATGGAAAATGAGGTGCTACTTCTGGCATGGTTATGAACCTACTGTTTAGTCCTAAAAGTTTTGCAAGAAAAGGGATAATAAATAGTTATTCACTTCCACTGAATAGCTTTGTAGATTATGTGCTGAGGGCAGTAACAGCTGCTTCTCGTTACCAAAAAGGCCTCCTACCATGTATACTGCTAACACACCGAGCTAAGGTCAAGCCGAGTAGCAGGTTTTTTTCCTCAACATTGTTTAAAAGCTTTTAAATAAAACCATATTAGAAATACAGTCACCTCTGGTAACTGATTTTCAAAACCGAAGTTATAAGAGCTGTAAGGTTTTGAAAAATCTTCTTTGTTTCTGATTTGGAAGGCTTTTTCTTTTCTGTGTTAAAACACTGGCCTGCCTCTATGTTGCTAAACTCTAGAGATTTTTCTGATTGCTTCTTGAAGCCTTTATTCATCTCCTGCTATACTTTTTTTTCCATTTTATTCCACATTTTCTTCACAAAAGCAGTATCATAATCTGGGTTGATAACTGTTCTGAAAATTTACACATTGCTATTTTTTCCTGCCACATGCACAGTAGGGATTGCCCATTCCCACCCTAGTGAAGTGCAGACTAAGCTCCAGGTCTGCTCCTGCTCAGTGGAGGCATCCTCAGAAAGCAGATCTGACCCAAGTAGAGATGCTTAAAAAACCTGCCAATTAGTACCACTAATAAACCATGATATACTTCTTCCTAGGTCAAAATGCACTTAGTAAAGACATGGCACTCAAGGTACATGTTTTTTTCCCCACTTGTTCCAAGCTGGATTTCAAAAGGCAGTAAGGAATAACAGTTTGTATTCATCAAGCAGCAAACATTTAGATATAATCACTACCTGACCCCACAATGATGTTGCAATTCTGTGGGAAAAATAGACAGATACCATCACGAAACCTTTTCACTTCTTATTTTTCTGCTTTTCAGTTTTGAAACTGCCAGACCTTCCACCCGGCTCCAAATCTACATAATTAGTGGCATAATGCTGAAAAAAAGCAGACAAGTTTTATGAAGTATATGCCACACTATTTCTTTTTAGATAACCAGATCTTATATATTTTCAAAGCTGACTTGGTGTTTACTCACAGAATTGCCTTCTGCTGGAAGACATGACTACAGTAAAGAGACATGGACGGATCTGCCTCTGCCCTTGGAGGCATTTGAAAAAGAACCTCTTTCACCTCTGGGCAGCTCCATTCCCAGCAATACCATACCTTTTGTGTTCAGTGTTAAGCAGCTCGGTGCTTTTGGTAAGTACTTTTTCTGGTTAAAAATAAAATAAAATACCACAAGCAACTTTCACACCGTGTAAAGAAGTTTAACCAAGTTACTAATCACGCCACAGCAGCTGGTACAAAGTCTCACACCCAGCTGCCCAGCATCTGTCGTGTGCTGAATTGTCACAGCATCCCGACACAGCAGAAATAGAAAAGCAGAGGAGATTCCTGTTACATTACTGGGTTCTCAAGTCTTTTGCAGCCCCAATAACTTATATAGGACTTTCAGCAGTTATCAGCATGTTTTTTATTTGAGTCCAAATCATTCTAAATACAGCCCAAAATAGTTTAGTTCACCCAGACGTGACTAGGCAGGAAGATTATCGTAAAGGGTTGGATACCAAAAAAAGGAAATAAATAGAGTAATGTGTTCTACTAAAACAAATGAAACTCAGAAAAAAATTAAAACCTGCCATGTTAGGGAAGACCTCTCAGAAAGTCAAACTTTGAAGCCAATGCAGACAACAGAAAGTAACGGTGACTGAGAGCATCCATGCTTTTTTAACACCATGAAATATTTTTTAACAAGAACTGAACAAAGAAAAGTATCTTCCATTTTGGTTGTCAAATCTTGTTTGTGATAACCCTCACTCCAATGAAAAAAATGTGTGGTATAGTGTTTTTAATGGCAGAAGTCAAGATTGGCTTTAAAGTTCTCTGGTATTGGCTTGGTAGTCATCACAGTAAATCCCTGTTATTCATTTCTGCCATCAACTTTAACAGGAAAAATTACCACAGATGGAAAGATGCACCAAAGTCTCCGTCCTTCAAAGTAGACTGTAGCAAGGAGGAGCCTCTTGTAGGGGTCTGAAGAGATCTCATCATATTCTTCAGTCTCTCCTCAGCTTTTGAAACAATTTGTCTCTCTGTGCCACTTACCTCCTTCCCCAGCTTCACCAGTAAGTGTGGGGCACTTGTCTGCAGAGAGCCACTCACACCTCTGTCAGCAGCATGGGAGAAAGACTAGCAAAATGCAAAGGATAACTGGGAATTCCTCAAGAAGTTCACATTCATGAGTGAAGGTTTCTCCCGGTGAAAACTACCCTGGTTAATAAAGGAGGTGAAAGTAAAATAAGTAATTATACCAAACAGGGACAACTGATAACAACATCTACAAAGAGATAGCCACATAATAGAGCTTTGTGGTGGGTAAAACTAACAAATGAATGAATGAAAAGCAGATAGCCAGTAGAATTATGCAAGAGATACTTTAACTAAAATCTTACCTTATGACTATATCCAGTCCCAAATAAGGATGACGCCTTGTCTGTCACAATGCAGGGGGAAAAGATTTCATATCATCTAATTGCAGAATTAGATATTGCAGAATATCTAACACATATTCTGCCATCAACTACAGAGGATGTTAAGAAACGATTGGTCCTTTTAAAACAAAACGTTAATAACATCATTGAGAGAATAAATGAGTTCTCTATGCACAGAGAAAATTGCTTTTAACAAAGTTCTGAATGATGGAATTTCAAAGGTCCAGGAAAAAAGAATATTGTGCTAGAACTTAATAAGCATACACAACATACCATGGGAAATCATAGCCCAGTTTGCATGATTTTGATCTAAACAAAATATCTGAAAGGCTGATATGGGAGATGGTCACTTAGAAAGCAGCAGTGTAGCCAATGTCAATGTCAATCAGCCTGATTTTACGGGAAATGTATCTTGCCAGAAAAAAAAAAATCTGTTTATTAAAAAATGAGATTATAAATATGAATGATAAAGGTAAATATATTTGCATTATATAAACAGATGCACTACAACATTTGGCTTACTACCCTATACTCAGGGCGTGAAAACCTCTTTGTAGTGGCCACAACTTTGCAGCAGCCACACCAATAGTCTTCAGGTGGTTCTGCTGCTTTTCTCTCAGCAGCTAGGTACCTTCCTTCATACCATTTTTTTCCATTCCACAAGAACATGTTGCAGAATTCATCACTCGGTATTTCCGATGGCAAAGGCTTGTGATGAATAAAATGCTCACATGCTTCTGAATCCCTCCTGTGTAATTTATACCCCCTCTAAAACCTACTGTGTTACCAAAGTAAAGAGTTCTTCACATCAAAGAGAACCAAAAAGTGGTTGTGTTTCACTGATACTGATTTTAACACTCTTTAGGTGGAACTTAAGTCTAATGTTTCTTTCTCCTAGCAGTACAAGCCAAAATTCTCAAATTCTTGAACATAGTTTGCATCTCTTCTGTATCAACTGTTCTTAACTGGAGCATCATTACCTCTGAGACAGGAAAAGCAATAACTTTTGTATTTAAAGAAGGCTTCGGTAAAATGATCCGTATCTTAACAGAGGAAGTTTGGAAATCTATGAAGAGAAAAAACTAAAATAAAAATCTCCTTAAAGTGTATATGCACACATGATGTATTTGGTGGAACTTTGTAATCAGAAGCAATCTCATTTACCTTATGATGCAATGGGCTTCCTCACCCCTGCCTACCCTTGCATCCTACCCCAAAATTAAAGACCCATATATAATTTTCTGGAATCATGGAAAGCCGCTAAGAAAGAAAATAACGAAGCATAAAAATGCATAGAAATCCAAGCCACAAACCACAGTACGTCTCTCAGTAAGTAGTAAGCATGTCAAAATCATTTTAAAAGTGGGGGAAAGGTTTGCAACCTTGTTAAGAATTTTCACGGTCTAAATCTTATTTTCTTTTTCCCCTGTGAAACTTCACCAGTAAGAAGGATTCTTCCAAAATTGGTAAGTACAGGCTGGAAAAATCAACTGCACTATGATGAACCAAGATACCATAAATATACCTCTAATCTATGTGGTTTGGAAATGCAATTTAGAAAGAGATTACTAATTAATAATTCTTGCATTCCACAAAGCAAAATGTATTTTTCTCTAAATATCCCTACAGCATTCCTAATTTCCAGATGTACCACAGTATTCAGTTCATGCAGCACAAGCTATTTATTCCTGTTCTATGAACTGTATTGCACTCGTGTTTCATGGACTCTCACCAGTCACTGAGTGCCTCTGAATTTCTATGAATTTATTATGGGGAAACAAAATACTAAACATGTAAATATTTATCGAAAGCATGCAAATAATATAAAATTTTTGAATTTTACAGAACTATTAGACTTTTGGACAAATATTTTTATCAAGTATAATTTTTACATGGAACAGTTCTAGAATCAAGAATCTTGTTGAAAAATACAGGAAATTGCCATAGTGATTGTTACGTTAATTATAGGCATATTGTTACAGTCTTTATTCATGGATTCATGGTCCAGATTAATCTGGATTACACACCCTCTTGAAGATCTTCTGATTCTTTGTTTGAACCTGGAAATTACTTTCCTTGAATGTGATTTGGCTCTATTCTGCACCTGTCTTCAACTTCACAAAAAAAAATTTCCTAAACCAATATTCTTTGTTGCTCACCTGGTAATTTCATTTTATTTATTCAGTATATTAATCAACTGTCTCTTGAGATTCTAAATAGGAGTCACAACTCTGGAGATACATATGATGCTGATTTATCTTGGCAAATTGAATTCCAGTTAGAGTTCTGCAGCAGAAAAATGTAGTTAAATGAAGAAGAGTATCAAGAATCCAACTGAAATCAGGCAGACAGAATCATAGAATAGAATCATAGAATTACCTAGGTTGGAAGAGACCTTTAAGGTCATCGAGTTCAACCATTAACATAACACTGCCAAAACCACCACTTAAACCATGTCCCTCAGATCTTCTAAACACCTCCAAGGGTGGTGATTCAGCCACTTCCCTGGGCAGCCTGTTCCAATGTTTGATAACTCTTTCTGTGAAGAAATTGTTCCTAATATCCAATCTAAACCTCCCCTGGCACAACTTGAGGCCGTTTGCTTTTGTCCTATCACTTGTTACTTGGAAAAAGAGACCAACCCCCACCACTCTACACCCTCCTTTCAGGTAGTTGTAGAGAGCGAGAAGGTTTCCCCTCCTTGTCTCCAGACAAACAACCCCAGTTTCCTCAGCCGCTCCTCATAAGACTTGTTCTCCAGACCCTTCATCAGCTTTGTTGCCCTTCTCTGGACTCACTCCAGCACCAAAGTGTCTTTCTTGCAGTGAGGGGCCCAAAACTGAACACAGTATTTGAGGTGCAGCCTCACCAATGCCAAGTAAAGAAGGACAATCACTTCCCTAGTCCTGCTGGCCACACTGTTTCTGATACAGGCCAGGATGCCGTTGGCCTTCTTGGCCACCTGGGCATGCTGCTGGCTTATATTCAGCTGGCTGTCAACCCACACCCCCAGGTCCTTTTCCACCAGGCAGCTCTCCAGCCACTCTTCCCCAAGCCTGTAATGCTGCATGGGTGACCCAAGTGCAGGACCTGGCACTTGGCCTTGTTGAACCTCATACCATTGGCCTCAGCACATTGATCCAGCCTGATTTTTCCAGCCTGTACTTACCAATCCAGCCTGATCTTTGCAGATCCCTCTGCAAAGCCTTTCTATCCTCAAGCAGATGAACACTCCTGTCCAACTTGGTCTCATCTCAAACCTACTGAGGGTGCATTCAATCCCCTTGTCCAGGTCATTGATAAAGATATTAAAGAGCCACAACACTGAGCCCCAAGGAGCACCACTTGTGACCAGCCACAAACTGGATTTAACTGCATTCACCACTACTCTCTGGGCTCAGCCTTCCAGCCAGTTTTTTACCCAGTGAAGCATAAGCACATCCAAGCCATGAACAGCCAGTTTCTCCAGGAGAATGCTGTGGTAAACTGTGTTGAATGCTTTACTAAAGTCCAGGTAAACAACATCCACAGCTTTTCCTTCATCCACTAAATGTGTCACTTTATCATAGAAGGACATCAGGTTAGTCAAGCAGGACCCACCTTTCATAAGCCCATGCTGACTGGGCCTGATTGCCTGGTTGTCTTGCACGTACCGTGTAATGGCACTCAAGATGATCTATTCCACAACCTTCCACGAGACCAAGGTCAGACTCACAGGCCTGCAGTTCCCCAGATCTTCTTTCCAGCCCTTCTTGTGGATGGGCATCACATTTTCTAATCTGAAGTCAACTGTGATCTCCCCAATTAGCCAGGACTGAAGAAAAATGATGGAAAATGGCTTGGT
Organism: Rissa tridactyla; assembly: GCF_028500815.1. Taxonomy (NCBI): domain Eukaryota; kingdom Metazoa; phylum Chordata; class Aves; order Charadriiformes; family Laridae; genus Rissa; species Rissa tridactyla. The sequence continues at coordinate 8,569,081 of NC_071497.1, forward strand.
GAGAACATCCGCCAGCTCCCTCCATACCCTCAGGTGGATCCCATCCAGACCCATCAATTTGTGTGTGTCTAAGTGGTGTAGCAGTAGCAGGTCACTCACCCTTTCCCCTTGGATTACGGGGGCTTCATTCTTCTTCTCGTCCCTTTCTTGTAGCTCAGGGGACTGTGTACTCAGGGAACAACTGGTCCTACTACTAAAGGCCGAGGCAAAGAAGGCATTAAGCACCTCAGCCTTTTTCTCATCCTTGGTCACTGTGTTTGTTTCCCCTGTCTAATAAAGGATAGAATAAGGTAAAACCTTGGAAAGGTTCCTCTTTTCACTTCTGATCTGAACACATCATCTGTTCTCCTCAAAAAAAAAAAAAAAAACCAAAAAACAACCCAAAACAGAGGGATGGACAAGATCCACCTTCAGGTTTTAATCCCATGTTAGGAGAAGCAAAAGTCTTTTCCCCTAGTATTCACTAGTCATTTACTAGTCCTTACATTAAAACTGGATTCTGCAATTCAGTTGCACTGGGTGCAAGTCACGAAACAGCACACGAAACAGCACTCCAAGGAACTTCCAAAGGGTCCTTGAGTTGGGTCACCTTGCATTTTTGCCTACTACTGGTTGTGTGCCAAGTTTGTCTCCCATAAACAATGACAACAAACACTGGCAGATGTGGGGGGCTTTTGTTTTTTGGTTGTGTGACACCACAAAGAGTACGGAATACAAAGATTTGCCCATGAACTAACAATTTAAAATCCCATTGCTGTTTTCCATGGCTCAGAATCACTTGCAGCTAGGCATTTCTTTTTTGGCAAAATCTGTGTGGTAGCAGTAGCTCTTTTGGCCTGGCATTCAGTACACCAACTGGACCATTTCAAAGGCAACTAAGCAGTTCACTTCAAAAGGGAAACCACATGGTTGCTGAGCAGAGACAGATAGGACTGTGGGAGGAAAATTAGAAAGCATTGCTTCTCCGAAGTGCATTTCATGGCCAAACATAAATGTATTTTAACTTCCCAAAAATGTTATGTAGAAGTAATGCGTGGACCACAGAGCTCAATGCTTGGCAAAGCATTCCGAGTTCCGTATGTAAAGTATGCAACCTATTCCCTGGAAACAAAATATGAAGTTTTGCTGTTGCAGTGACTTTCCAGCTGGCATTTTAAACCTAGCTAGCATAGGTGATACTCACCATGCTCCACTCCCGCTGTTAACTAACAACTCAGGATACACTTCTCTTTATATTTGACAATTGAGAAAGTTGAGTGGTCATCATCCAGAAAGTGACAAGGGCTACTAAATTACCCTATTGTATAGAAATGTGTTTTCTTAATGAAATTGGTTTGTCATGTTGTTAAACTTAGAGGGCATTTAAATGTGGATAAGCAAAGTTTTTTATCAGGCATGTTATAATGCTTTTGGATACCCCCTTTCAATGTATAACTTAAAATTATCAGCTACATCCAGACATCATTGCTCAGTTTAACCGCCTGTCTTTCTGGCACAACTACTACAGAAACCAACTTTACTGTGAAAAGTTTAAGCTCCACACATCTGAGGCCAGAATGCAAGTTGAACATAGCATAGCTTCCAACTCCTACCATGTTGATGAAAAAGACTTTCTTCTGGATCTTCTAGAACTAATGCCTCCATATGTAAACAGCTCCAGAGAGAATGGAATTAGATCCACACAAAATAAAAGCACCCAACAGCACCATGGGCTCTTCCTCCATTAAATGATTGAGGCTACAGCTGCAGCCCTTCAGATTCATTCTCTGTAGATGCACACCGTTCTCACAGAGGACAATGTTGTTGGCTAGCTTGCCCTGCACAGGCCCTCTCCCAACTTTAGGAGATAGACTTATAGGAGGATATGCACAACCCTCTGTCCTTTGGATGTACTCTTTCCATGTAAGGAAGGTAACAAAAGTCTTCTTAAACCCCTTTTAGGGATGGGGAGCTTGAAGCTAGGCACAGTTCTTGTCCCACTTACGTGCATTCAAAGAATGCACTTCTAAAATACAGAGGGCCTGAGTGTGCGTATCTCCTCAGGGGAACAGGAGGGCTTGGAAGAGAAGACACTGCAGTCTCTCAGTGTGTAACACTGACCATGCACCACCACAAGATAAATACATTTATCTTTAAGATTCCCTGCTGAGTATGCCTGTAACAGACACAACACTTCCAGCAGAATATGGAAATATCACTTGTGAACCAAATGATGAGTCAACAGCTGAGGGAAGAAAAAAAAAACCTCCAAATACTTTCAGAATGAATAAACCACATTCAAACCATATTACCATTGTCTGTTTTTTCTAGCAGCCATATAGCTAAACCTCCAGTTTCTTGAGCATTTCTGATCATCCCTGAATTCCTCAGGGCTTAGGATAATCATTAACAGCCAGAATGGATGAATGCTGCAAAGTCCAGAGCTTGCAGTCCTCTTAGACAATTGTTTGGGTTTTCAAACTAGCATGAGTCTATAAAATTTCATTCTTTAATTTAAACCATTTTTCTCTCTGAAGAGTGATTCAGTTTAAAACAGAGCCTTTTTCTAACTAAGGAAAAGCCTGTATGTGTAACTAAAGTAAATAATCCTGTATGTATTCCTTCAAAATGGTTGAACTACCATAAAAGTGAATGTTCTATGTACCTAATTTAAGATGTGAAATTCTTTTCTTTTCTATTTCTACCTGTTTTCATGGGAGAGAATGATCCCTTTTCATTTTGCTGCTCCATCATCTTTCTAATCCACGTTTTTATTTGTATATCGGATTGTCCATAAAGCTTTTTTTGCTTTTTTTGCTCTTTTTTTTTATCAATCATGTGAAAAACATAAGCTAAAGAACATCTGTGTTCTAACTGAATTTTTAAACTCCTTATGTAGGTTAGAAATTAGGCAAACTGAATACACTCATTTCTAATTAAAAATTCCTGAGCATATTTAATTTTTTTAAAAAAAACAAACAGCTTAGGACAGATGTTAAAATCCCCATTACAACAAAAGCAGAAACCCTTGATGCAGAACACAGCACAAGTTTTTGCCATATACACACTGTGGCTGGCAATCCTCAATATATGACAACCCTGCAGTAACAACATGACCATTTACGTGAAGAACATGTAATACATACTTGGGCAAGCGTTTTACGAAGTATGACTGAAAAGTAAGACATTTTAAATGTAACTGACACACAAAAAACTTTACTCAAATATAAGGAATATATACATTTTTCTTCTTTAAAAGCTTTGATAACAAATTTCTGCATTCACAACACAGGACTGCCAATAGCTTATGTATTACAAAGATAATACTCCCACTGTTACAACAGGCTATATTAAAATTGGTTAATACAATGGAAATTGGCTCCTTCTTCAACGTCATCTGCAGATGGGACATATGATGCCATTGCATCACAAAGAGCCACAACCAATTTCTGAGCCAACAAATAAACCTTCATAAACCAAACAAAAACCTGAAGACAAAGATCCAGACAGAGCCAATATCTATTCAGCACTCTGTGGAAACACCACAGAGATTAACTGATTGTAGCTTGCTGAAAGAGAGCCTATTCCCAGAGTTCATCTCCTTGGCTACATTTTCAGCCACATCATCTATTTACCTTTACTTTCATCAGGGATGTACACAAAGAAACTTTCTGCACATTAGTTTCATGTAAAAGATCTAACATTACATAGAGCAAGAAGAATTAGTTCTCTTGTTATGAAATATAAAAGAATGATAGGAAGTTCTTTGTCCATGCAGGAGCTCTAAACATCTTCCCTCATTCTCCTTCTAGCCAGCAAAACACCATGGGTATAGTCAAAGTCCCACCATCCACACTCTTCAAGCTACTGCTGTGGAGGGCCACAAGGCAACTTTCCTCTCTGAGGTGATATTCCTTGAGTGAATAGCAGTAATTTTGAAAAGATAACCAAAATGCTAGGTTTCAGAGTCATATTTAGCCCTGGTACATGGCAGTGAAGACACTAGTCGGGGTTTGTAAGGATGTACCTTTGTATGACTGCATCTGAACTGAAATCAATGGCACATTTATCCATGCACCTGTGAGTCCAGTCCTGGATGACTTGTTCAGCACAGATACAAAACTAATTTGGTCTCATATTTTTATAAAGAAGAACCTTGCATTATCAGAAGTAGCTTAGGCAAAGTATCTATATGTGAAAGGAAATACATACCTGTATCTGCATTATGCAACCACGTTTCTTCCCAGGCTGTGAAATATAAGTACTAAAAGGAACTAGGACAAGTTCATAAATACCAGCTGTGGTCTTTCTTTGAATGTGTGATATCAAAGTAGCAGCAGTATCCACAGAGGAAGAAATCAACTTACTACTGGCTCCCAAAAAGCTAATTCACTAATTAGTACATATTTTGCACAACCGGTTGCAAACATTACAGTTTTCACTGTTAGTGAATTTCCCCCTTTCTTGAATAAGTTAAACAGTCTCACAGTCTCTTATTAGGTGTTGTGTCCCCCCTTTATTAAGTGAACTACATATTAAAAGGGAAATGAATCTTGGTGTCAAGATTTGCATCATGTACATGGCTGTTCCTTTGGCACAATGAACCTTAGCTCTGCTCTATAATGACACTAAAAAGACTACAGAATGATTTGTACTGTTGTACAGGCATTCGTGAAGTCAATGCGTTTAAAAAAGAAGCCTAAATTATTGTGGTTTTAGCATAGGGTAGCACTCATGTTACCCAAGTCGCTCCTACAGAGTGATCTGTTGGAAAGGTAACAGGAGTCCTGATGATAGCATCATCAACTGGATTAGGTGAGATTCCCTGAATGTCCTCTTCTGCTAATTCCTAAAAACTTACCTGCCAGTGCTACTATGTGACCACTAAAGCCTATGCATGATCCATCACCATTGAGTTTTCTTAAACTGTAGTCAAAATAAGCCTAAACACCTTAACTACATACAAAATACTGTCCTATGGGACCATTTCTGCTCTCCCCTCTCCCAACCCTTTACAAGTGTCTTATCTACTGACAATTTGCTCAGCTCTGCAGCACGCACTGCTTGGGCAGTCTCTAGAGTGGATTATCCACCTAGGATGCTAATAGAAAAATTTAAGTACACAAATTTATCTGGAGGCAGCAGGAGCTGCCAGAGGACCTTCGGGACCACCCAACATCCAAATTTGGAAAGCTACTGCACCAATTAGCTATATACTGAATTGGAAGAGGTCCAGGAGCTCAGTCAGGCACCTTGGGTCAGGTTAGTCCATTGTTTCAAATTGTCCTTAATCTCAGCTACACTGAGATTAGCTGGGATCCTGGAGCACACGGAGTATTAATGCCTTAAGAGCATCAGATGTGCATGAGGCACAGTCTAGATTACCAGCTACACCACCATTACGACAAACTTAACTACAAAACTCAAGTTTCGTAGTTCTTGCCACAGTACAAGTTTATGGTACCGGGTGGCATTAAGTTTTGTTAAAATGTCTGTTTTCACTTAACAGGAAAAGGCATCTTCCCATTTAATTTCTCTCAAGGTAAGTTTACTTTAAACTTGCCTGTACAGAGGTTCGTAACTTTGCACTGAAAGATAACTTCAGTCCTGATCAGGTACATTTTACCCAAATTGTAAATCTTGGATCAGGAGATAACTACAACACACTTAAACTCCTTTTGACCTTTACCTCACTTCACGTAAGATTTTAGTTATGTTCCCCTATTTCAATATTCTTACAGTTGTTCTTCTCTTTTTTGGTTTATATTTTTGTTTATTTACTTTGCCTGGGAATGGATTGAAAAATAACTACAAATGGGCATTGAGAATGTGGAGACCCAAATTCTTTTCCCCTGAATCTGCCACTGACTCACTGTGTGCTCTTGGTCATGTCGTCAGTGAAATGGGAATAATGACAGTAATAGAGAGAAGTGACAACTTTCTCATGGTTGAGTGCAGTCCTTGTGAGAAAACATTTTGTAGAATCCTTGAAGCCATAATATTATATGAAACCATGATGTATCCGTTAAACAAATACGCTGCACTAAGAAATCTTTGGTTTGAAAAATACTATGGTTCATGTAACCACTAACAGTTTGTTTGACTACTTATAGTTACTATTCTACGAAAGCAATAATTTTGTACAATGAAAACCTACATTAGCAGTTCTCGGTAGGCAGCAGAGCAAAGCCTACATAAATTAAACTTATAAATTCACTTGAGCTAAATAATGCATAATAGTCCAAATTATAAGCTTAGACCATTCACACATGTAAAATATTTTTACTGCAGACATCCCACAATCAAACAGGAATGAAGCTTTAACAGCACTTTGCATGATCAAGTCATGGATTTTGCAAAGATACCATTGAAATCCTGAGGGTGGGATTAATGCTACTCCTACAAGACGGTTGTTATGCTTTGTTTCAGTTTGCTGTCAGAAAAAAAAAGGGGGGGAAGACGTGCCTACGGAAAGACCTGGCGTTGTCACAAAAAAAAGCTGTTATTCGGGATGTAGTCTCAGTGCTTCATTTTGTGTCTGAATATACCTACAGAGTTCATGACAAAAAATATGCCTGACATCAAATTATGGCAGTACACTTGGGAAGCCTGCAAAATCAAGAACCAAAGAGCTCTGACAGTGAACTGTTACTCTCACATATTGCAACCTTATTCTTCACTGGATGGCTGGAGGAAGAAAAAGGTAGAATCCCTAAGAGCTGAAGACAGGGTCCGAGTAACTGCAGAAAAGTAGACTCAATATCAAGTAGCACTGTTAACTTCTTTTCTAGTTTAAGAAAATAATGAAGTGAGTCTAATAAGCTGAGTCTTTCCCTTCAATTTATTTTGGGACTATATCACGTAGTAGGAAAGGAAATCAAAAACATTTGTCTGCCTAACACGAGCACAAAACACATTTAATGGCTTCCGTTCCTCTGAAATGTATTTGATGCAGTAATACTGGAGACGGGAAAATACGTTTAATTTTTTGGTGTGGGTGAATCAAAGCTTGGTGAATCAAGACTCAGCAATATTATGGGAAAAGCAGGAAGGGAATCACAACAGAAAAGTTTGTCTTAATGTTACACACCTGTTATCAAAAAGATACGTCAGAAAGGTATGTAATTCTTACTCATGACTACAACTCTGATTAATCGTATTAGAAGCATGGCCAATGAAATAATATCTTTCCCAAATTTTAAGCAATGCCTCTGAAAAAGAGTTCACATCAACTGGAAAACTCCCAGAAATTCAATATATGATGTTTGAAATACTTTTAAATTAAGTGTTGGCAGATATTACATAAAAATGAGTTCCAAATCTGTAAAGCAAAACAATATATTTTTCTCCTGGTGACTACTGCAGCTTGAGAATACAATCTCTAAAAGACCAAGAAGTTTTCAATCTTGGGGTGGAAGGGAATGAACCATCATCCAAAGCAACCTTAGCTCCAAGAACAATAATAAAAAAATGCCTGTGCAAGGCAGGTAAAACATGGAAAGCGGCCAAAAAATAAAGCAGAATCACAGTTACAGAGAACACATGTGACATGCTACAAACTGCACCATTTATGTTATCTTTACACCTACCATGTGTAGTTACAGCGTGCACATATGGGTGTGTACAAACATGTATATATTTATATGTATATCTGCATGTTCACATACACTGACACAAATATGAGGGGCAGAGGGAAGGTCAGCTCCCTGAGAGCTGGAAATAGCATCAGAAAAACAGCCAAAAAGGCACCTTTATAGCACCATATTGGAAGTATCTCTTTAGAAAATCCACTGACCCATATTCCACCACTCTTTGCAGCACCTTGCTGCCTATGTCTGAATTGGGAGACACGAGGAATTTGAGCTCACTGTGAATTTTAAAGAGGGAGAGAAGGTGAACTTAATTTTTGCTCTCGGAAAAACATCAAACCAAAAAAAATACCCAAGCTGGGAATAAGGACAGTTGATTCAAAAAATTCAGAGTAGAAAGACAAATGTAAGTGACTGACAAAACCACCAGTTGAAAAACTTGATGAAACTGCAGAAAATGCGTACTAAAAGCTAAGTCTTTGAACTCTATTACCTTTTCCCTCATTTAAACACATGTATTTTAATGAGGTTCTTGCAAACTATTATTATCTTACAAAATCCATACCATACAATTTTATTAAGGGAGCCATATTGGCCTCTAGTGGTCTTTCTACTACTCTTATGTACTACCTGATTCCTATTTTCAGGAACTCCATTACTATGCTGATATTCAGGACACGTCAGATGGACATCCTAAAATATTAAGACATCTGAACCCCCTCCCTTGGTCAATAACTAGAGATCGCCCTAGAGTCTGCAAACAAATTACTACACAAATTTCAGTGTGAAGATGTTGGTCAGATGAAGAGTACCAGATTATACAAGAGACATTGGATAAAGGACAGCCTGGAAGGCTTACAAAATACACCTGAGACTTCTTAAATAGGAGGACAGAGGGTAAAATCGCTTTCCTCCTTAAAGGAGCTTATTCCTTTGAGAACCATTACTTTAAAGAGTTTAACTACACTTGCAAGTAGCTTTCAGTAATGAGTACCTGTAGATAACATTCACTCATCCTGGACATTACAGGTAGGTGTTTTATAGCAAGTTTCATCTTTTGTTTTGTTATACATAACAAAGTGCCTCATTAAAAGCAGTGTGTTCATAGGAAATGAAGTGTCATAAACATGTATTTCTAAGCTATTACATTGAACATTCATCATTCTTCTTCTAAGCGCGTGAGCAAGAGCAGTTGTCAGTACATGTTGTTATGGCAGACCTTAACACATCTGAAGATCGTTATGACCGACTAATTGAATGAAGCTCTCTGCAATAGTGTGCAACAGAGGACGGTCCAAGCCGCATCCAGAAGAAGCAGAGACCAAATCACTCAAGCAAATATTTTTTCCCCCTGGAAAGTGAAATAACCCATAATGGACAATCAGCTTGGAAAGTCTTACAAAACCTTTAGATTTTTGTGCCTCCTCCTCAGCGTGCACGGCTCCTGCCGTGAGCTTTGGTGAGTGGAGTGGCGGAGACCCACCTCAGCTGCCAAACTCATTCATCTGCGCTGCTGCGGCTGCACAAACTACCAGCCCCCGGGGCCCCCCATCCTTCACTGCCAGACGGCAATGTCGAGATAAACTTTTCCTGAAAAAAGCACTACAAGTTTTGGAGTTTCCTGTGTTATCCTGTAAAGTTGGATCCAAGCCCTGGCACTTAAATTTAGATTAACTGTCTCACTTTTTATTTATTTACTGTTTCCTGAGTTATTAATATAATAAGCCTTCCCCATTTAAAGTCACCCCCCACACGCTGAAAAAACACAACAAAGACCTCTTAAAATGGCCCATTTCCTGTTGCTGTAACTGCACCTTCTCTGCACAATTTCCTCAGTTTGCATAAAATGATGAATTATGTGTGTACATATTAGAGAAGGTACACGCACATTGCTTTTCCTCTTCGCTGTTTTTCATTGGTACCCAAGATATAAACTACCGTAAAGTAAACACATTAATGTTAAGCACCAGGAACAGGATCTCCCGGGTCCAACGCACACTTACAATGACCAACTCCAAAGACTCTTTTCATCTCCGGCTCTTTCTGAGCTGTCGGACTTGGACAGCATCAGCGTGACACTGACTTCTTTTTCACTCCTACAGCAACTCGCTTCCAAAAATTTTGAAACGTTTTGGAAACGTAATGATTTAACTCTTGCCACATCCCTGTGAAGTCGTTATCCCTTGTGCAGCTGGGCAGAGGGAAGGCTCACCTTCCTCCTTTCCAAGGCATTCCAGTTTTAATGGGTTCACGCAGCCAGAAAATGTAACCCCCAGATGGGCCAGATCACTGCAGTTGGGCTGATTCTGGCATACTCAACACGTTCCTTCTGAAGGAACCGGCTGCACACATTCAGCATTTATACATACAATGCAACTGCAAATTATTTTACAGTTTAATTAATCTTAGATGGTAAAGTCAAAGAGGGTTTACTTCTAACATCCAGAGGAATCCCCAGCAAGGACCAGCAACCAGCATTGCCAGCCTTTATTCAGTTATAAATGCAGACAAGAACGTTTTTTCCAAACTGTTCCCCCACTCTGCTTTAACCGGTCTTTTTCTCCTGCAGTCCCACAGCCATCAGCAGCTTCTCCCCTCAAGCTGCTCCCTCTCCCTGCTGCAAGAACTGGTCAACTCCCAACAACTAGAGACAATCAGCATCTCCCTGCTCAGTGAAAACACTTGTCATCAGCAGTTAAAGATTGCATTCATCCTCCGGTGCTGGAAGTTTTGGGCTTGTCACGTACGATTCCATGTCTAGATGAGCACCAGAGCAAGGTGGGAGAGGCTGGGAGAGGCACCCGCTTCAGGTACCACTCTGCGAGGAGGAATTTTTGGAGGCAAACGGTGCTGTGAGGCACCACCACACACAGAGTGCAACACCTGGCATTTGTGGAGGGCTTTGTACATCCTAGAGAGAAATCTTGAAGAAAGCAGGAACAATGCAGTAAAACCATTTTCTCTTCCAAAGTACTAGGAAAGTTAGTAAAGGTGAGCCCAATGACTCAGGAGAAAGGAGATTTATACCTACACTGATTTCTTTGCAGTACTGAGATATAAATCTTATAGACCGAACAAAGCAAACTGCGTATCTGTTAATGAAGAGTGGATTATGTTTTGTTTTAAGCCTGTTAATTTTTCAGCCCAGGTGCTCTTCTTATTATTCCAGTGGCTGTGTTGTAAACAAAATAAGCAGATAGGTGGGAATGGCTGTCTGAAGAAAAATATTTATTGTTCCACTCCTCTAGTTGTATCACGAATAATCCTTTCCTAATAAATCAAAAGAAGACATGCATGTTATCTATCTCCTTCCTACAGAAAAGGTAGGCTACTGCTGGCTTTGCTCAAAAAAATATCATAGGTTTCTTGTCCATCTGTAGTTAAAATATGTGTGTATGTGTGTGTTGCACGTGTATTTATACACATGTAATATGTACATATGTAACTATATAAAAAGAACGGAAAAGTCATTTCCCCCCCAAGCAGAACAGGAATTTTTATAATTACCTGTTGTAAAAAAAGCCGTCCAGAGGTATTGCTGCAGGGTCAATAGCTCAATCTTAGATTTAGACAATAGATCATACTCTGCCCTTTCCATCCATACTTATTCACTGCAGAGAGTGCTAAATGGTATTGATAATATGCAAATCCTGATTCTTTTCTTATGTGTTGAATTGTATACCATTTTTATTCAAAACCACCAGTGTAACTGTTTCACATCACCAAAACTGATGAGAAGAAAACAGATGATGCTGATTTTGTAGGACTGCAGAGAAAAACACTGCCCAAATGGTTGTACTATTTTCAGAACAATTACATGAGATTCACCTGCAAGCTAGCATGAGAACATAGAGTGCCAGAAGCTCTTGTTAGAGTGATTTAACAGTCTTAGAAGATCTTTGCCATGCTTACATACTACTAGATAGGAAACATGTCTTTCTACCTAACGTCTTAGATGAGAGTCAATTAAAACAGTATTATTGGTACTAGTAAACCAAGATTTTACCTCTCTGCTAGATCCAAGATTATGGTCCCAGGACGATGCAGCCCAGAATAAAAGCTTTGCCCTATACCTCATGAAGCACCACAGGTTCAAACTCTGCCCTCCAGATGATAAATGTCAGTTTCTGTCTTCCCATAAATTGCAAATTGTTAGTGAAAATGAACTGCAATCATAATCAAGGAAATTGCAATCTGCTCATTCAAATTAGGACCGGTCAAAAATTAGTTGTCTTTTGCAACCTACATAGGCACTGAATTTTAATGGAATTCCTTATGCTATACCTGTACAGCTTAAGTTCATCGGGTGCTCAAAGGCGCATTGTTACTGAAATTTATGAATCTTCAAAAGCCATTAGATCTTGCTCTGAGACATGCCTCATTTTTATGACTGTTAAAGTGCTTTTTAAAGTAGGAATCACAGATGCTCTACACACTTAATAAATTGATCTCTCCCAAGTTTTAATTTACACTTTCTTAAGCAGTGGTCCTGTCTTATGAAGTTCTCAGTCTAAATGCCTCTACAAATTTGACTGGTTCCAGGTCAGCAGATCTTTCTCACTCCTTGTAGCACACTTCTTTTCATCTTCATAACAGATACATCATTTCAGAGTTGGGATTGCAAGATGTCAAAAGGGTTGCACTGCAAAGCACAGACACGTCATTCTTGTTACTGATGCACAAACTGTAAAAATGTATTAGCTTTGAATTTTAAAACAGGTAAGTCTGCCTGAGGATAACAAACCACTTCTTCTTCTTCTGAACCTTCAGAAAGAGACAACAAATTCAATCTGCAGATGAACATACTGGTGGCAAAACTTGTAACAGATGCTTTATGTATTTTAAGATAAGTTACCATTTTCCACTCACTTTCAAGATCAGCATCGATTAGATAATTATGATCGAGAGATAACTTTTCAATGAAGTAAATCATTTTAATATAGTCTCAGTACAAAATTAGGGTAGTAGATAGCAGTCAGACATTTTTAAATGATCACCTGGAACGATGTACGAAGTGAAAAGCATTTCCAGGTAAACGCAGGGCTGACGAGGCTGCAGGCATCTGGCAGAAAGAGTCCTTGACTTTTACACTTTTCTTGCTGCACGTGCTAACTCTCTCTATAAAACCTGTCAATCTGCAGAAAGCAGCTTCTCACAGGTGAGTTGGACAGCAAGTCTTGTCCATCTGAAAGAGGGAATAGACTTAAAAGGCTTAACTTTATTATTAAAAAAAAAAAAAAAAGAAGAAGATTCTAGTTGAAGTAGCGTAAAACCCTGTTACTCCTAAGTTCTAAAGATTTATATTTCTTTATGTTTTTCCCCAAAAGGGCACAGCTGCATGCAAGCAAGCAAGGCAGTGAGCCTTCCTCTGACTACTGGGTTATCAGCAGGAGGACGAAAGAAGCGTTGCACAAGCAGATGGAGAGGCAGAGCAGCCTCCCCTTCACCTACTTGAGAGGCAGCAGTTCAGGAGCCATTGCCTCTGCCCTGACTAAGTGCCGACCTTCCCACAGACCTTTCCCAAACTGCTGCCAGCAGGTCTATCAGGTCAGCAAGTTCCAGGTAAGGTTCAGGTCAAGCCCAACTTGTCCAACCTTGTCTTCTATGCGGTCAAGCCTTTTCTTTGATAACCTCCAGACCTCTCAGGCTTGTCTCAGCAGAAAACTGGCAGCAATTCACATTTCATATCTTCCACCAAGATCTTGACTTCATTATTTCATGCTTAGACCAGTATAAATCAGGAGTAAAGGTCCTGGAACAGAATTATATAATTGTATTAAACCAGTAGAAAAGAGGAAGCAGGGAAGTTTATTAAATAATAAATAAATGTTCTCAGGCTTTCTTAAGACTGTTCTAGTTGCAGGCAGGAGGAAAGAAATCTTAACAAACATTAATATAATTTGTTTTGCTACACACAAAACATTACCAGCTTCCTTTTTTTTAGAGTACATTTGAAGAACTATTACCGTAGTACACCATTTCTATTATCATATTACTTTCTAGCCTCGGGCAACGTATTTTTTTCTTCCCCTCAAAACAGTAAACAAAATTCTTTTCTGAAGTTTGCAGTAAAATGGGATGTTCTGTCACCTTTTGCTGAGTTTTAAACTAGCTCTCACCTACACTGCCTTGTAGCAGGGGTGTCCTTCATGCTGTCATGGACACTGTCCTTTCAAATATAAAAAAAAAAGTATTTGCAAGTCTCTAACAATATAACAAAAAATAATCCTAATAATACCTAATAATCAAGTACTGATTCCAGTCTGCCTCGGGGGAAAGGATGAAGAACATAGCATAGTGATCGACTGTAGGTGCCTCCTCCAAAATGATGACATTGGATTCCAGGAGGAGCTTATTTAAAAACCCTGTTCAGCTGAGCAGGATGAGTCCTGTTCAGCTGAGCAGGATGAGTCCTGTCCTGCTCCGGTTTTCTTGACCTCGTTCAAGAATACAGCACTCAAAAGTGCACTAGGTCTCACACACAGTCACAAAGGGAAACCTATTTTTATGGTCACATTCCAACCCAAAGGAGAGTATGCAGAGTAAGGTGATGCTGACACCCTTCATGAGAACCTGCCTCCAGATATGAGTGAGGTCCAGAAACCCACCAGCCTCCTGCTGACTTTTTGAATGAGCCTAAAAACCTTTCAATGATGAAACGGGACATATGACACACCTCACCTGGATCTCTGTAAACAGAGCAGGTCACCTCCCACGAACATTGCTCTGTCCTAGACGACCAACCCATGGTGCCTAGTCAGGTCAGGTTTATCCTCAGAATAGTTTCTCCAGAAATGGTCCAACATTTCTTTTGCAAAACTGATAGCGTTGAGACAAGATAGGAGGATATGAAAATGAAAACTATCCAGACTTTCATGATCCTCAGATTTTCAGGAAGGGGTTTCAGCTGACCGTATTCTTTGGCCCATGACGCACTGACAGCCTGTCAGATCCTGCATCTCCACTTCCCTAAGGTCTGTTTCTTTTAATTTCTGTCTCCATTTCTTTTTCCCACATTGGAAGGCCAGTAAAAACTTTAAAGTATCCTGGCCAAGATTATCTACTTTAGAGATAAATATCTGAGCCCAAGAAGTTTCCTAAACTGTAATTGATATATGCTTTGATAATGAAAACTGAACCTCGGGATATTCTATCCTACCATCCTATTCCAGAGGCTGACTTGTGAAGTAATTAGAATAATTGATTCAATGTCAGTAAATACCACTCTATTAAACAAAAACGCTCTTTTTTTTAAGTCACATCTGCAGTCCTTTTTCAGCTTGGCATAAAAAACACATATTCTTTGGTATTTTCTGTATTTCTATCATTCCCTTTCCCAAGGATCTTAAAGTGCTGTGTAGACACGAATGAATTCATCATCACAATCTTGTCTGAAACATAAATACTATCTTTTTGAAATAAAAATGGCTTTATTGAAGTAGCACATCCCATATTAATTCAAAATTTTCTTTTCCCATCCATAAAAACAAAGGTAAAGAAAAATGTCACTTTTATACTGGAGAGAGAACATGTGCTGGGAAAAGGATTATCTTTGTTTATGATGTGTTGTTGAATTCTCCACTTTTAGTTGAAATTTTTTCTAAGCACACTGCCAAAACTATATGGTGTTCTTTCTAACATAATGCAGATGGACACTGTGACATGGAAAGGAAAGTGTAGGAAGTGGCATTCATCACTGAAAAGGTCATATCAGAAGTAAATTGGTCTCACTAAAATGAAACCAAATGAAAATATAAGTTGTCTTGTAATCAGGTTTTTTTCATTGTCTTTTTTTTCATTTCTGAATCCATTTACTCCATTAGGATGGAATTACTCTGTGGTTACCTACCACAGTCGCTTTTATTCATAATCTGGCAAGATGTGCTATTTGCTGCATAAAAGTTTTCATCACCAACCATTATTGTGGTGGTTTGAATCAATCATATCGACTAAAAGCCCAGTTGTGACTTCCTGAGTTCATTGGGCTTTGTCATCATCAGGCTCTCTTCAAAAGAAATAAAAGTGCAAGCAATTAAAAGCCTCGGCTTACATGTAGAGGTGGACATGCGATTCGGTTTCTTTCATGTGCAAGAGCAAAATTTCACTTTAAAGTCAGCTTGATAATTTTAATTTGACTAGCTATGAAGTGTTTTGTTTTCCAGGATGTTCAACCATTTCTGTGTTCTCTTCATTTCTGCTTTTATATATAATAAAACTGGAACAGTTTTAATATATATAATATAATTGGAACAGGCTGCCCAGGGAGGTTGTGGAGTCCCCTTCTCTGGAGACTTTCAAGACCCGTCTGGATGCAGTCCCGAGTAATGAGCTCTGGGCAATCCTGCTTTAGCAGGGGAGTTGGACTAGATGATCTCTAGACGTCCCTTCCAACTCTGAAATTACGTGATTCTGTGATTCTGTGATAATGCTGGGCAATAAAGATGCCCATTTTAAAAATAAACAATAAGCGGTTTCCTTTCAAAAAAAAAAAAAAAGCAGAAGAAAGCCTCTTGGCACCTCTGAAAAAGATGAAAACTGTTTTGAAAATGTCACACTAAGTTCCTGAAGATTTTCAAATGTTTTCCCATGTTCTTTTGAGTTAAAGTTATGTAACATTTTGCTTCCACAGCAAATTCTACCTTTCCTTTCATTAGAGGAGAAAAAGCACTGCCCACATGGCGCTTCAGCAACGCTGGAGGTTTGTTTAAAAGAGAATGCACCTGATCCTGCTGTCGTTGTACTCAACAGACATGTGGGATGGCTCAGGGTAAAGCAAAAGCAAGTAAATAATTTTTCTTTTTTAGCATCTATTTCAAGTCAAAGCCTCTGGTCCCCACACATACCTTACCGAAGGTTTTTACATTATTGGAAGAATAAATAGCATTCATTGTTGTGTTTACTTCTAGGCTGAGAATGTCATGAATTCAAATCTTCATATTGAATAACTCAAAGAAAATATTAATGTTCATATCAATTAACTTTTAATGACTATTTAACAAATTCCAGGAACTATTTATTCCAGTGACTCACTGCAGCTCCCCAGGTTTTAACAAACTTACAGCATTCGCTTTCAAATTATGCATTGAAGAGCCAAGTAGCCTGTTGATTTTGGACTGCAAGGTGCCAGAGCATTCTGAGAAGTGAAGGGATTTATGTTCTGAAGTGCAGGTGACAAATATTAGTCACAACTTTATATTTTGGACACTGCACATATCATCACAAACAGCCAGCAATCTGGGGGCATCTGAACAGTAACAATCTATGTAAAACTTATAATAAAGAAAACAGCCAGGCATTATCCAATGCAATAAAAAAAAAATGCAGATGTGGTTTCAGATTGATCATAAGATATACATTTAAACAGCATACTGTGAAATTCATCAACACGATATCCCTGCAAGTAAAAATATTCAAAAGGGATGGGCAATAAAACTTACCTAAGACAGGATATTTTCTGTTTAATAATAAAGTGATTAAAGTCTGAGGCACTAGGGATAAACTGCCCATTTACTGTTTGCAGCAAAGAGGGAATTTTTCTTTTGCACAAGTTATTAAAAAATTACTTGTCGGTTTGTTTGAGGTGGGGGGAGGGCTTTAACCTTTTTGTGGGAATAGGGAGCTGTTAACCTTCCTCTGAAGCATATGCTATCCATCATTTTCCAAGTTCCCTTTTTAAGAAAGTACTTTACGCAACATACACTCAACTTCACCTGTGGCTTTAAGGGCATGAGTTTTGGCATATTGGAATTGCTTATCTAAACGGGGGCCAGAGACAAGAAACTGAGTCACAAGAACATTTGAGTGTAAGCCTAGATAGCAAATCCAGTGCTCTTCACTAACCTCCATTTCCAAAAGCAATAATTTAGTCTTAAATAAACACACTTCCTAGCAAAGAAGAAAGAACCACTAACAGAAACATGAAAAAGCTTTCGCTTTCGTACAGAGAAACAGTGTCTGAAACACTACAAAGTGAACCCTAAATGCAATGCAAACTTAGCAAATGCACAGTGCTGTGAATGATTTGGGTTACCAGGTAATGGAGGCCTTATTAAAAGAGCTATTAGACATACCACTGCAAGGGCAGAAAGCTCATTGAATAGTGGAAAGGAAAGGTTGTTCATCAGCAAAGAATACATGCATTCTTTCTTGTGCTCCGTGCACTTTCTAAAGGTATTTTTGCATCCCAGTTGCTCATTAATAGAAGGATTGCAAATCATAAAAGACTAGCTATAAAAAGATAAACAATTATACTACTTGTTATAGCATAGGGAAAATATAAGGTGAAAGTGGCTTGCAAAGGCTTATACAACACTGTCAGGGAAGGAAGACACTGCGCTCAGTCAGATGTTTGTGGTGCTAGCTCATTACAAGAAAAATGTGGATAGAAGCAGCGGAGAAAGAAAGCCTGTGAACAATTCAGTCTGAAACTTTTGGAGAAAAAGAGGCCTGTGAGGATAGGTATGGACCACATGCCGTCAAATTCATGGGGTCTTCTCAGTATTACTGAAGAAAGACACCCGGACTGCAATGCCTGTGACCACATGTGTCAGAGTAATGCAGGTAAACACAACTTGCTTTTAAATGCACAGGTCTATCTCAAGTAGCCTTGGTAATGTTATTTGGTTTTAAGTATTCCTACAGATGAAAGGATTCATTAAGAATGATCTCTCCTCAATTCACTTTCCATGCAGAGTAAAAATACTGATTAGCAGCCCCAAAAACACATAAGAACCTCAACTTGGCAGTATACAGAAAACATAATTAAGAAATGAAAATAATTTTAAAAGGTTCTTTAGTTCTACAGTGAAGTGGAGTTACCTCAGTAGTTTACAGCCTTCTACAATTCAGCATGCGGAGCATCAGCCTAAACGTATTTTCTTTTCGCTGTGTTTACCCTCAACCCGTGCGCCAACCCACTGCTCCAGATCCTGTCCACATCCTGATCGTTCCTCAACTCTTGAATAACAGCATTTTAATAATAAATATTCCTGCTTTGTTAGTATCTCTCTTCATGCTTTGTCTTTTTAATAGATCACTATTCTTCACAATTTAACGAAAATTGAATCCAGGTCAAGAAATTTTCACTCATCTTTGATCCTGGGGTGTACTTTACCCCCAGTTTTTCCCCACATCATCTGCACCTATAAATTTACTTTTTGTCATCTCCAAAATGTTGTCAGAAATACCCACGCCTTCATTAAAGCCCTTCCCACACCTGCCCAGGTGCCCAGCTCTGCTTACAATGACTCCAACGTGGTCTGCTTAAATTTTCAGTGACAGGCTTAATAAAACTGGTACTACAGCCTGCGCTGTTTCTTTTGTCTCCAGGAAAATTATTCCTGTTTTCAACCTGCTTCAAAACTGACAAGACATTGCTTTCAATGTCTTGTGCATAATGAAGATTGCACAGCAGTGAACAGCTAATCGGGGCCAAGTCCTCTATTTGACTTGTAAATGCCTCTGGCGGTCTTCCAAACTCAGAGCAATTACTACAGATTTACAGCACTTTAAAGTGAGAGGTACAGTTGGTCTAGTAAATCTAGTAACACATAAATGCTGAAAAATCACAAAATTGTCACCATTTAAGTAAGTTGTGCTAACTTCAGGGCTTCTAGCTGTGCTGAGAGAAATGTGGAGCTCTATATATAACATCTACTGATTTAGGGGTTTTTGTGTTAGCTCCTTTTAATATCGGGGACTTAGCAATGGAAACACAATTAAATGCTGTCATGCTTCATACAACAGACAAAGTAAGATTTTGTGCCCTCCGGCTATGGTCTATATGACATCAAATTTCTTCCACGGGGTCGTATCAAGTGTGTTTGCTATGTGACCTCTTTCTGCTTAGGAAGGAAATCCTGTCATCAGACTTTTACCTTGACTTCAATAGACTTCAACGGGAACAGTGTGTTCCTATCCAAAGCAAAATTTGACCGTCACAATTTGCAGTTTCCTTCTATGGTTTGGAGACAGAATTGATGCTGTCAATACAAGGGAAAAAAAAAAAAAAGTAAAATGTAAGAACAGTGCCAAGCTTTGCCAGGAAATTTAGCAGATTATAGTGTGCAACAGCTTGGATTGGGTACGTGTTGGAACTGTGAACAGGAATCACTACAAAACGAAAAGCTGAGAGAGAGTCGTTTGGGGAGGTGAGGGAAGCTAGAATAATGGAGTTAATAAAAATATTTCGCAAAATGTGTATTGTACTGAGCTCGATGCCACCATGGCAAGACTGCTTCTAGTAGTCGAGCTAGACTTTCTCATGAAAGCTTTCCTACATCCACGGTTCCCGGTGTACTCAGTACCACAGGCAGAGACAGTACTCCTTCATCCTGGGAGCCTGGGTGTGAAATCTGATGGAAATTAGTATCCCCAGAAAGGTCAAATAACCCTTTGGCTTTGTACCTGAAATGTCATTCGGGGAGTGAAGTGCAGAGACTTAGATTCCCTACCTTTGCAGTAATCATCTTTAAAGAGAAAGTCTTTAGTATCTTATTCAAATGAAGGAACTCAGCTACAGCAGGTGAGACGTAAAGCACTATTACGGCTTTCAACTTAATGATTCACTCACTTCTTGCTCCTCTTCATTGCAGAGATAACTGAGTGTGTTTGATGTCCTTTTATTAACTGCTCACTCTGGGAAAGAGTGAAAAAGTTTTTTGCAGCTGAAGGCTAAAATCTCCATCAGTGCTGTTCTTGGGAAAGAGCGGTAAAAAGAAAATAAAGTATCTGATGATAGTCCTGTCTTTTTTTCAAGCACACTTCTTGAAAACAACAGGCATAACTCATCCATCAGCCATTTCAAGAGCTGGCAAAATTATGTGGCTGTTGTGCTCCTCAAAGTGCTGCTCCTAGAGTCTTCTGCTCAGGAAACCTCATCAACGGTACAATCTGGGATGATTAAGGAAAACTCCTTCCAGCAGAAGGCAAAAGCAGAGAGAGGAAAGAAAACAAGTATGGGCTTGGAAGAAAGGCAGGACTACATGGTCACTACCCACCTACCTATGTTTTAGGACGCATCCACTTAGGTATCCTTCCTGACCTGAGGATGATGACGTCCCAGCAGTATTATACTAGAACACAGAATCCCAAGATTTGATAGAAATAGCAGCAACAGTGGCAAAATTTACCTCTCCCCCAGCAAACTAGCCTTTGGCTACCGCTGCAGCACAGATGTCCACCACGTGGACACACATTGAACTATGCAAATTGTCCTCAGAGCCAGAGAACAGGCCTTGGCCAACCTTATTTACTAGTAAAGGCACAGCGTCTTTTTCATAATAGGTAGGGACATGCTACGGTTGGTTCAATTGTGCCTCATCTCACACCGTTTTTGCACCAAGTACAATCTTAACATAATCCTTCAGTAATGTCAGCTCATAAACGTGTTGAGATTTCATACATTTTTCCTTGCACATTTTACAAACAATTTGTTTGCAGTAGTCTTAGTCAATGTTTTGTTACCCTTAACAACAGCACAAAAATTCCTTTTCCAAATTTCCTAGCATTTTCCGTCCCTTTAGCTCAGAGAAGCCCAGGTGATGTTCTGTAAAGCGGAGGGACCATTTGGCAAGAGCAGTAAAAACAAGAGTTGGCAACCAACTGCCAGCAACAGAAGGGACCTTTTCAGTAAACATTTTCAGTATATTCATAAATTGCCAAGCCAAAAAGAGGGGAAAAAAGTGCAGTCAGACTTGTAATGCCCTGGAGAATAACAGTTTGATTGTTATTTACAGGATAAGAAGGATGTGGATGGAGCATTGTTACAGAGACACTAAATTTCTTTGCTTCCCTCCCTTGGATCTCACTTACTTTTCCATGTTGTCATTATAGACATTCACAAACCAACAATCCGATAGCGAGCGTGTAGTTCTTTCAGGCAGCAACTGCTACAGCATTTTGTTGATACTCCCTCATGGTGAAGAATTTTCTCATTTAAAAAAAAAAATGGTTTCAAAGCTTGCTATACTAAACCTATCAACTTGTATGTTCAGTAGATTCTGTAGTATGCCAGACACAGAGTATTGCTACCTGCAGATATCAAACCTCAGGCTACATTTTAATCAGAACCAAATACTGCAACACCAATTGCATGGGAGGAGAGAAAAATCACAATTTTCAAGCTAAAATAGCTCGTTCTTCTCATTGGTGTCTTGTGCTTTAGTCTTATAAACCAATAGTGATGTCAGTGCAGTCACTAAATTACCAAGTGAGAGAAAACTTCAAAACTCAGCAAGAGGCCCTTAGGAAAGGGATATAATTGCCAAATTAAAACCTCCACTCCCGCTCTCTCAGCCACAAAGAAAGCAGGATCCCTCCGCTCACTAGTCAAAATGCTTCCAAAGAAGGAGTACTCAAAAAGAAAAATCAAAATACAGTAACATTAGCTTCTGATATCTATTCCCATCTCCGCTCAAAGAAGGTACTTAAGATCCTATTTCCCTATGAAAGAGTTGGAACAATAATTTTAATTAGTCTGTTCTTCAGCCACAACAGAATAACATTTTTCTAGCATTTAAAAAAATAAAAATCAAAACCCACAACCCATCTTAAGTTACAGCTTGTCCAGCAAGAAATAATCTGAGACTACTGAACTGCAGCAAAAAAAATCCAGAGTGCGTGTTAAAATTAATGCAGGAGAGGCAGTGCCACTCCTAAAACATGAGAACATACAGTCCAGAGACTATAGAGTCTGTCTTTTTGGGGGGAAATCATCAGTAGTGTTCAGTTATGATCCCATTTTTTGTCGTTTCGATTTCATTTTTTTCTCCTGGGTAATTTAAGCTGTAACAATGACTGACTCTAAGGAGCTGCAGTGCGTGCCAGAAGGTTAACTCTTCAAAAAAGAAAAAATCCAACTCCTCTGATAAAAGGAGAGGCCAAAAAAATGAAAATTTTGGCAGCTGTGTGAAGAATAGGCCAAATTCATCTTTGGTGTAACAATAGTCTACTTCACTAACATAACCACAGGAAAGAATATGAATCATTATTTTAAACATAATGAGTAAAATGTGTTCTCATTTCTTTGAATTACAATTGATTCCACAGCACTTGAGATATTGGGGGGGAGGGGGGTGGGAAAAGTCCAGGGCTCTTGATTTCATGACTACATACATCACTTTCACTACAGACGAATGCAATCATGTTTTATGTTTTGTAGATATATTTAGTAATGAACATAGGAACCGGAATGCAAGCCCAAGTGAGTATCCCCGAATTGTCACACCACGTATTGGAAAAGCACCGATCTGGACCCAGACTGAAACTTCACAGCAGCTCACTTCCCCGGCAGAAGCCAATATTCCGTTCCTGCACACCCCTCTCGCTAGCTCAGGCGCAGAGATGCTCTGGAGGCAAACAAAAGCCATGGCTGCAAATGAGGGGTAATTGCAAACATAGCAAGAATTGTACTTATTCACAGAGCAGCTGGATCTAAAAAGCTTGGGTCCTGTGATTCGGTCAGGAACGAACTTCAATGCGTTGTAATACTGCTATAAAACTGGTTTAAAAAAAAAAAATAAAAAAATAGGTAAGCCACAAGTGTAGACCAGCATTTTATCTAATCAGCTGCTAATGCTTTTCCTGCTCGAACAGGGTTAATCAGACATACATAAAACTATTTCCTGGCACTTTTGGAAAGCTTCTCCGGTGATGATTCCAACAATACGAAAGGTTTCAATTTTGCAGAGTTTATATTGGCCTGAAGTGTACTGAATTTTATTTTATCACACCCTGTGGGACACATTCACTCAAAGACTTTTTTAAGACAGCTTAGAGCAAATCTAGCAACCCAGTCTGCCTCTCATCTATGAACATTGAAACAAAGATTAATAAAGAATTAAGCAATAAAGTAGAAAGAAAAACTTAGAATAAGTAAGTTTTGTAAAAACAGCAAAAGTATTTACTTTATTTTGCACATGCTTTTCAAAGAGTTTTCTGAACAGGATTAGACAGCTAGGAGCATTGCTAATTCCAAGGAATACTGTACTAAAGCAATCAAGCTGCCTTGGGGAAATGCAGCCAGAGCAGCATTAGCAGTATCAAAATCATGAAGAACAACAGACGAAGAGCATGGTAGAAGAGAAATTTCTGCCATTGGGAAGATGCAACGAGCCCATGCCAAGGCTCCCCACACCCAGTCCCAGCCACTTTCTTAGACAAGTTTTGCACCGAGTTCTGTGTCCCTGTGATTAAACTGCTCTTAGTGGCTTAACACTAGCTTTGGTCTCTGTGTATAACCAAGAAAAGGCAAGCAGACGTCAGTGGACTAGAACAATTGAAGCAGGAGGTCCATTGGACCAGCCTGACGATGCGTGCTCGGCCACTCCAGCCCCTCGTCCCTTGCCACTTACATCGCCTGAACAATGAAACAGCTCTGCTGTACTCAGAAATACGCGGAACCACAAAAGGCACGATGTTGGGCCAGATCACTGCTTCTGATGAGAGAATGACAAACCCCGTTACAACACAGAGGGGCTTCGAAATACTTGTCAGTCATCACTTTTGCACTGACCTTATGGTGGATTTATATGTCTAAAGCAAAGCATGAGGAAGAACTGATGAATCAAGGCCTCAATTCCAGGCTAGAAGCCAAGGTTATATGTGTCTTTTACAATAAGCTTAGACACTTCTAGAAGTAATTTTTTTAATTACTGCTTTTTTTACACATGCTTCTATTTTTAGATTAACCTCCATGAAATTAAGCAACTACACTGCTGGGAAGAAGGTGAACAACTATCACAATTACACATTTTCTACACACAGACGTAAAGCCAACTGTGTAAGAGCCCTATAGGGAAACACTGAATATATTTTTGCCGAATAGACAAATCCCAAATATAACTTCTCAGAAATCTGCTTAAAGCATTCTCTTCTGCATACAGCTGAGTTACTTGAGGTTTATTTGGTTTAGTGAACTGCTTAATTGTGCACTTGCCCCTACACATTAATTAGATTAAGTCTTTTACAGAGTAAATTTTATCCCTCGTTACTTAGTAAGACGTAAAATGATTTCAGAGTGCCGCCCTGGTGTTGCTATATGAAAGGATTTAGATGCATTGCCTGCACAGCCAACACAATTGAAGAGGGTGAATTGTGGGATGCTAAGGAGATAACAGATTGATCATTTCATCTGTGCCGCTCCTTCCCCATAGGCAGCAGAAGACACACAGCATGAAGAGTGAAGACTTTTGTACATTCCCGGCTGCTGTAACATCCATCACCCTGAACTGCAGGTATTCCCAATACATTGAGGGGAGGGCAGTCTAAGCAATGCCAGGAGCCCTTCTTCACTAAGCGGTAATGGTGGGATGAGAGGAGAGCAAGGTCACTGCTTCATCCTTAGTCCTGAGCTCATCTCAATCTCAGCTCCGACGCTTGGCACTTCACACTAGCAAATTTGAAGAAAGCAGCATACACCATAGCATTTTAGGAAATATACCCCGTGATGGACACTTAGACCTTACAATACTCTGGCTCAGCAACTTGCCATGTGAGGTAAGGACTAACAGAGCTTGCACTAACCAACTGCACAACAGACAGTACACGGAGTTGTAATCCAAACAACATCCTTTAAGAACTAGACTCGGTCCAAAAGGGCATGGCCTTTGTGTAACTTTCTTAACTCTTGCTAAGATGACAACTCAAGAGGATTCTCCATGCAAACCGTCTTGTTCCAGTGACAGGAAACCTGAAACTATACCTAAAACAATCAAAAACATTAAGTACATAAAATACTTCTATATGAAGTTAATTTCTTATATACCATCAACATTAAAAGCTAGGGTAAAAATAAGCCTCAGACTTTGAGTCCCATTGTGTCTATAATGTGAACTGTACAAGTTACGCAGCTCAGAAGCATCCCTACTGCAGCTCCATTAAGAGGGGAGAGATGAAATATCAGGAGAATATCCTGCCTAGTCAAGTCAAGGTTTAGATAATGTTACAATAACAGTTCTACCACTCACTTCTTGCATGGAAAGGGAAAGATAATCATACATTACATTAATTATTCTTATCAATATTGTCCTCAACACTTAGCTAAGCTATCCTGGGCAGAGCATGCTTTTTTTGTTATATGTCTGTTCAGGAAAAGCAGGAAGCAATGAAAATAAGTAGAGGTCTAGAAAATATGACCTGCAAGGAAAAAATGAAAAAAAATGAACTTGTTCAGTCTAAAGGAGACTCATGGGAGGTACATTAATAGTCTTCAAATATAAAGAAGGCAAATGGGAAGAGGAAAACAATCAGATTTTCTCTGTTTTCTGATAAACATGACAAGAAGCAATAGATTTGAAGTAAAGCAAAGAAGGTTCAGCAGGGTAAAACCCTAGTGTTATAGTGATCCTTCCTCCATTTGCAAGGGGAGACTGAAAAATCTCTAGAACTATGCCTACAAATAAAACAGTGCTCAGGAATATTTTTGAACTTCATCATAAGCACTGTCAAAGCATAAAACCAGGGTACCTGGCATGCCTTTGTCCCAGCCAAGATGCCCCCAAACTGCTCTAGGAGGCAGCGCTCATAAGATGGCTCGTCCCAGGGGCCATTGTCACGCAGAGCCCCAAGGAACAGTCTGCTTCGGGACCTTTCCTTTGCACTTATTCTCAGAGCCCAGCAACATTCCTGAGCTTAATCAACGCACTTTTATACTAACTGAGGAGCAAGGATCACACACATTTATGTGTACCTGTTGTATGCAATGAGTCATCACAGAGAGGATACAGTTAAGGAAGAACAAGGACTGAATTTATTGAAGTATATATTCCATATAACGCTGTTAGGTTCCAGCATCATCCTTGCGTAAATTCTGCACTTGTTCAGTTATGTGTAGAACTGGTTGCTTTTCAGAAAAAAGTGGGTCTAGATGGCCCATGGGTTTATTCAAACAGGGGGTTATAGCAAGTAGAAGTTACTTTTTTAAATTATTTAGCTAAACTTCTGAGCACGGGAACTGCACGGAACTCATCTGAAATCATTTGTGGATTGTGGTTTTGCAAGCTGCTTTTTCCTTACCCCCTAACGATTATTTCCCCCAGACATCTGAGAGTCAATCACCATCTTTGCAACCTAACAGCCACAAATGGTGAAGGACGGTCACAAGTGACCCAACTTCACCATTCTCTCCGGATCCTGGCCCTCCCAGCAGCCGTGCTCAAGGTGCAGGTGCAAAGAGGAGAGGCATCTGCAGCTTACCTTCAAGCCAGGTGAAGGACTGCCAGCCAAGAAGAAAAAGAAATTCCTCCCTCCCTTCAAACTTGGGTGCCTTTTGCTTTCTGGAGCCCACCTGCATTACCTCAAACATAGGCTGTGTGACTCCTAAACAAAAGCTAACAAAACCAATGACCAGAAAATAGTTATTAATTGCTAGCAGGTAAAAAAAAAGTCACTCGCTGCTGTTTATTCTTACTTATCATTTCTGCTTATTTTATCTTTTTTGTGTGTGTGTTTTTAATTTCATTAGCAAATGCACAAAGAGAACATCTGCTCAGAGAAGGGGTTGCTCTGAAATGCGTGTTTAAGTACCACTTCTTGTTCAGGATTTATGCTAAAGTTGCCCTACTCCAAAAGCTGTTTTATCAGGGAGCTATAATCCTAAATCACAAGGCCTTTCCTGATGCACTTCATTAGAAGAAGACATAATAATGTATAGCTGACCAGACACAGAAAGAAAACTTTTTCTCATCTTAAAACATTAGCATTTTCGTTGTTTTTATCTTCTTTATTCAGGGAGGAAAGGTAGAATTTCACATTCAAAAAAAGCTGAAAAAAATATATTTCCCAGCTAAGTAGAAACATATGTGTTGTTCACCACCCTTTTAACTTCAAACGTGTTTTCCCCCCGTGTTATGTTTTAAACAAACACATTGACCTAGGAAGCCAGGTTTAAGTCTCAAAACAGAATGTCTCATCAATTTTAAATTTTCTCTCCCCAAAAACTTTTCATGCAGTGGGATTCATCTAAGCTGAACTACTCCCAACAGAAAATCCTGGTTTCCATATGTCAATGAAGTTTCGCAAATCTACCGCTGCTTTATTGCAGGAGTAGACGGTACCCCACCCTGCTCTTCAATGCAGACTAACGAACAGGTCAGGCTTTACCCTGTCCTAATCCTGCTGCAACATTTGTGAACCATCTGCATGGGGAGGAAGCCGGACGAGTGAATACAGCTGTCAAGAGAATTTGTGTTTCCCTCTCCTCACTTGCACCATATGCATCCCAAATCTCAAAATAGCCTGACGGATCCACAAGATGCTTTGTTCCTTGCTTAAATTGTCCTCTCTGGAACGGGGATGCTGAGTGAAGAGGTAATGTTGCTGAGGGAGTTGAGCAAGACGTAGCCATCAGGATTAGCATAACCGCTGAATAATTAAAAATGCTTAAATGAAAGAAAGAATGTATTTTACTCTCATACAGACTGCAATAAATTGTTCATTACAGCAAATTCTAAGCAACTTGAATGGATAAGGTTTATTCATCATACTCTATGAAGGACAGGAGTTGGTAGGTAGAGTACAATACATACACAAAGATTTTATCTCTTCTTATTTTAATAATATCCTCATTGTCAATGATGAAGCTTCCATAGTTGCCCACAGGGAAAGTCAAAAGCCGTGGTCTGGAGACAAACATTACAATTGGAGTTGGATAGATATTTTCCAACCTAAATTTTTTCCATTAGAAAAATGCTGACTCCATGAAATCAACACGCTTCCACGGTACACTTTGATTTCGTCAAATACTTAGAACGAAGCCAGCTGCCTGGTTCCTTGCCCATTTGCCTGCTTGCCCAGCAGCCCACCTTGCAGGCAGCTGTAGAGCCAGGACCCAAGAGGCACAAACCACAGCATTCAGGACTTCTCTGCTCACAAAGACACTGAGACTCGGGAGATTTGCAGCCTAATCTCCTGTTTGCACAGCAAAAAGCGCCTGGCTGCCTGGGGCCAGGGCTGGTGATCCTTGTGCTGACTGGAGATCCAGCATCAATTTTGTTTTCAAAAATACGTGGAAGGAAATGTTCCATCCATGAGACATTTTAAAGGTTTGTTCCAACATAGAGTTTTGTTGGGGTTTTTTTAGAATTTTCTGCAGACCAACACCTTAAATGCCGTCTGACACTGCATTACAGCAAGTCACTACCATCAACAGTGATTTTGGGTTGGGGGAAATTGATGCGTTAGATTTATAAGAGAAGAATCACATAACATTTACCAAAGTCTCCAAGTGTCCTGCAAAACACAGAAGAGGGCTAGGGAGAAATACACAAGGCCCTGTAAAGTCAAAGTCTAACTGAGCAGGATTCCTCATTAATACACACTGAGTGAAAAAAGACCTTATACCCTGCTGAGGACAGAAGGGGGGGAAAAAAAAAAAAGAGGAAGAATTATTCAGAATTGTTCAAGAAAAAAACCTTAGAGAGAGAACCATCTTGGTCAAAGAATAGGAGTGAATTATTAGCAACATAAACATCAGCCAGGAAAATATCTTGGCCAAGACTGTGATTTTTTGGAGCTGTGCTTCAGGATCTTCAAAGAGGGATCCCACGACTCCTGAGCAAAGGCTGTAATGAAATCTGAGCAAGTGGAAACCTTTTATCAGAGAGTCTAGAGTCACTCAGAAATAACAGGAGGCAGAAATGCCCTGTCTTCCAGCTGTAGTAGTTACTGGGCAGTAAATGATGGGGCATTAACAAAGAGAAATGGGGTTCACCACTGGAAAGTAGTTGTCACTTCACTTAAGGCAGACTTTAAATTGTACACATGCTGGTAAATGAGAGCAGGAATCAGGGCTTCTACAGGACCTAAAGAGCATCAGGCAATTCATTTGACCCTACAGCTCAGACTCGGGGATGCCTATCATCTTTAATATTCCTTTGCTTTAAAAAAAAAATATACATATATCTGCAGCTTTCCTACTACCAGGTTTTTAAATACTTGTAAGGTAAAAGAAAACTTCATAACAGAAAGGACTCATCACCACGCAAAACCATAAACAAGCAACACTGATGGGAAATTCAATATGTTTACTAATGGATCTTCCCAGCCTGCAAAATCTTCAGCAAGCCATTTTATCTTAGCTGCAAAGATCAGCGTTATAGAGTAACGTGGCTAAAGGCTCCTCTTCTGAAAGGCTAAAGCCGAGGTAACGAAGTGCAACTCTTACTCAGTTACTATTAAAGATATAATCAAACATAGTTGTACTGAATAAACCATTGACAGACTTAGAGAACAAATTGCCTCAAATCTGAGGCCACAAGAAAGGCAGAGTCCAGAAATTACTGTGTTGAAAAGAAAGCCTGTGAATTAATCATGTAAGCGTACTAAAACATTAATAGTTTTGAACACTGAAGGTGAAAGAACATTTGTTCACCAAAGGTCACTCTTCCAGCTCAGGGGGGAATTTTAAAGAACACATGTTGGAAAATTTGCCTCAGTATTTGTGTTATTTCACCCCTGGGCATCATTTGCAGTGTAAAGCAATTAGTCTGGTAGCCAATGAGCATCCTGGTGTTGAAACCCTCCAGGAAAAGTCAGCATCGCTTAAAGTAACAATACCTCACTGCTGGACCCTGGTTCTCATGAATAAGTATTTACTCCTTATAAAAAAAATATAAAAAATTATTCCAGGCTAGAAACTGAACAAGTCAGACTGATATAAAAACTACAGATCAGCTGCCAGAAGAAAAAAGGCAACTGCAACTGTGAACCTCGAAGCCATCACCTTTGGAAAGTGGGGAAAATTAATGACCACATTGTTTTAAGGGGTGTAGGTCAGTGTGAGCGCACGTCTGGAAAAGAAGCCACTGACCAACTTTTCTGAAACAAACGTTCAGTGTGAACAGGGCATCCTACGCCCAGCTATGATTTTACAAGGGTTTCTGTAAAGGAAATATAATCAGAGCAGCTGTGACAAAGGACGTGGTGAAATAATTAAAGAGAAAGTCTGATTGCCATCCAACCACATTTTACTATTTCCTTCACTGTCAATTTAAAAGTTAATGTAGAATAGTTTTTTTCATTCAGCTTTATATAACGGAGGCAATAGTAATCTCCTTGGAATTTGGTGCCCCCTCAATGTTTATCACACCATTTATCATCCAGATTTCCAGCTTGCAGAGATGTATAATATGAAACATGACTGTTAAATTGCATTACTCTGCTGGCAAGAAATGCCATCTATTATATGTAAAAGGAGTTCAGTGGCTGATTTATTCAGATGGCTACATGAGTTACTTAATATGACCAAAAAGGTGAAAAAGGTTTTAACTATGATAAGGTACACTATATGAATCTTTCTAATGTGGACACATAGTAGACACATATTGAAAGTTATTTTTATAGCCAATATGCTGTACTACTATGGAGCAAGTTTTTTCCAAATATATGCTCCTTATACTTGTTTCTTGCCACTATACCAATACAAAACATCCTTAAGCCATCCTATATGGACAGTTTTTTATTCCCTTTTCGCAGAAGCATCTTTCTTAAGAAAAACTCTCCTGAGGATCCACTAGAATTATATTCACTGAGAGCATGCTGAGTGCTCTCAGCCCATGCTGTTTTGCACACTCCCAACTTCTGAAAGACCCCTTGAAGAGTTCCCTGAAGGAACTGGATGTACATTACTATATGCAGATTCAGGTACATACTGTATGTACATTAATATATGTAGATTATTTACATACTTGGATGTAAGTAATAATATAATGACTATCAGAAATCTTCCACTGCTCTCGTCATTTACGGTATTGAGTATTTAGTGCTATAGAGCAGCTCATCTGTGTAAAAGAAAACATCTTTCTCCATTCCCCATGGGGAACAATCAGTGGCTGCAAGCACATCCTAGATATTTTGTGGGACTGGCACACTTTTGGAAGACGAAAAAAGAAATTTTCTTCTTTATATTACAGAGGTCTGCCAGGTGTCTTATAGCTTTGCCTGATAACTGGTTACAGACTCTAATGGTCATAGACCACATACTTACTTAGACTGCCTTAGAGCAGGATTTGCAACACTAAACAATAAAATAAGACTCAAAATCTGAGTTGTTTATACTGAAGGTTCCCAAAACACATAACCCCCAGGAGAAAAAGAAAACCACTAACATTTACCTAAGCATTCATTGTTGGTGTGGAGGTAAGTGAGGGAGAAACAAGGACATGAAGAAGTTCACCAACTCCATTTTCCACCATCAGATAAGTGCCACATCAGCTCCACAAACCCCTCCAGCCTTCATGTGTCCTTATGGTCAAACACCCCTTCTGCCTGTCTTCCACATGTGGAGTATGGAAGCAATGCAAGGTCAACACTGGAAGACATCAAAACCTAGGAAATATAAAACTGAGATATAAAGTGTGTGGTGTGGAAGAGGGATTGCCTTGGAGCTGGGCCAAGGGAGTAGGGACAGCAGGGCTGGGGAACCTCGTCAGAGACTGCCAGGGAAGTCAGAAGGACCTGAGGCTCCATGCGGACCAAGGGCTTATTTCAAAGTACAGCCCACACCATATAACGAAGGAAGCCTGCAGTGCTTTAGCAAGATGCTTCCTGCAACCTAGCAGCAGAAAAAAAAAAAAAAAAAAAAAAAAAGCCAAAAAAACCAAATGAGGGAGTAGCTTATCTTGTTCTGAATAATACTTCTTGTTATAATAGCTCAATTCAATAGGTCAAGAAAAAAGATGCAATAGCGCAACTAACCATAGAACTGGTAAGACCATGGCCCACTCATAGCCAAGCCTGTGAGAATGACAGGCTGGGACAAATGATTAACAAGCTCCTTCAAAGGCTGACATTTGTGTGCTTGTTTTCAAAGCACCTTCCACTAAATGAAGAGCTCTAGAGCTAATAGACTACTTTGTGTACTTCAGTTTTGGTTGTTTCAAGGTGTCCACCAGGTGAAGTGATTTACTGATATCAAACCCTCAGTCAGAACACATCCTCCCTGAGCTGAGGACTACCCAAGTTTCCACTCCCTAGCTATGTGACATGGCAGAGGAGCTGAAAACAGTATCCAAATTTCTACATAGTAGGTAACATTGGGTGCCACAGAGACACAAAGTAAGAGGGTCCATTTTTGAGAATGACAAGAAAAAAGTAATCTATGGTAACCACAAAGTAATAAAGCTGTCAAGATATTGGAAAAAAAGACCATGTCTGCAATTTCTCTCACCATACCCATTAGATACTAAACCTTCCAACATTTCACAGCACAACCACAATTCCCATCTTATTATAACAAAGGGTATAGTAGGGATTACTAAAATTTAGGAACCACATGGCACCCTTTACATAACAGCAGATGCACTTGAACTCCAGATCTACCATTTTCACTGCTGTAGTTATCAAATAGTCACCTCTGTAATAAAACACTTCATGGTAACTGCAATAAGCAGCTAAGGGGAAAGAACTATACAATCATGAAATGGGGAATAATTGCTGAGACAGCAGAGGAACCAGAAGGTAATATGGGATTGTAAACCAGCTAAAAAAAAAAATACCATACATAACTATTTGATGCTAAGGCTCTCTATGCCAGAAGGAGCAGAACAAAATAACTGTATCAATTTGAAGCAAAGAAAATGTGATTGCAGCAACAGGTACATTTTTCTCACAACGTAGCTCAGGAAACAATGCATGTGCAGGGAAATTATGCAAGCGTCATTACCAAGCGTGAGGAGACCAGAGCAGGCTGGTCCTCTGCGTGGAAGAATAGACTAAGGGCCACCTTCAGTTCTCTTCTAACCACGCACTTCTCTGACCAAAGAGCAGTAAAGATGATAATCTTAGTTTTACGTTGGTGAGGTTTGTGCCATCCAATTCAGCTGGTGCTATTTTGTCCCTTCCTGATAAGATTCAGCTGCTCCCGAGAAATCACAGTGCATCCCCGGTCAGCTAACTCTGCTGTGCTCAATGGTATCCCCATGTCTCTGAGAGGTGTAGCCTCCTCTGCCTTAACACCATAGAGCACACAGGAAGACTATGGTATAACCCCCATCTTCCCTCCAGTCCTTCACACCTCTGCACATGATGCTTTCAGCACGACTCATGCACAGCAGACAGCACTCACCTCCTACATACCTGCGTTTAACGGCAGTAGGACTTTAGTGCCAGAGCAGGGGTAACTCCTGCATAAGAGATATCTCAGGTAACACACATACCTCTTTCCTTTGCACACATGCACACAAGTCAGGAACAATGATGTGATGGGTTTTATCACAGTAACAACTATTAGTTTTCTCCAACTACATGACGAGTTTTTTTACAAGGGACATAAGCTATCAGACTTGGACACTGTCCATTACCTAGTGCCCTATCCCTGGAGGCAGGTGTGAGGTCTCCCATGTATGTACCTTCACTCCTTGCTGCAAACTAAAGGCTTGAAATTAGCTTTCTGGGATTTACGAAAACAGGAGACAACCCTAAGTCTGCAAGTACTGAGTTTTTTGGGTTGGGTTTTTTCAAGGGAGAGGAGGTGCCATGAGGTTAGAGGGGAAGCTTTTCACTAAAGTCTTTCAGTGACAAATATGACACTTGAAGCCATTCTGAATTGCTCTTGAAATAGTCATTTTGATATTTAATGTATAAATGGAGAAAAAAAGAGAACAATAATCACACAACACCTCTTTTATACTTTTATACTTATTTTCCTATATTTGTGCACCCACTTCTACAACAAATCTAAACTAAACCTTTCAGAGGTATTTTTATTAAAAGTAAAAATCACGGCTGCATGAAACAGTGGGGAAAAGGAAAAGCAGGCTAGCTGGAAATTGTGTGAATTATGGTTTAGGAGCAGAAAGATGAACAACAAGAACAATACACTTTTTAAAAAGAAAGTGCAAAAACCATGCGAGAAGCAGAGTCTGTAAGTCCCTTTCTCTATCCTATGAATTGTTAACCTTGGCAGGCAGCAGCTGACTCACTGCAAACTGGATTCCAACCAAGTGAAATAATAAGAAGGGTTGCAATCAAAGTCTACATGCTAATAATGCTGAATAAAACACTGAGAGAGGTGTACAAACATAATCTATCATCATGTAAGCTCTTTTTTTCCCCTTTTTATGTTTGGGTTTTTTTTTTTAAGGTGAATTTGATGCTTGTGAATGTTTCCAGATTTATGACCCCAGATTGAAGTTTTCTGGCTTTTCCTCATATAGGGACAGACAAAGCATCCAACATTTACCTAAACAGCATGTAACGTCCACCTAGGTGGCTGGAAAACCCAGCACAAAGAGCAGGACCAAAGACCAAGAAGTCAAAAGCCCTGCATTCACTGAAATCATTCTCTTCCTTCTGCACTGCCAACTCAGGAACAGTTGAAAGAAGTTGTGGTTCATTCTTGGAAAAGAAAGTCTGTAGCTTACAACACCTCAGAGCTGAAACAGGTATTGTAGTTGTATACACTGTCAAAAAGAAAATTATCTTTGGTTTTCAGCATATTAGCATGAAGAACAAAAAGCAGAATAAAGCACTGAGATATTGCCTGCTGATTAGTGACCAGAGGAAAGAAAATGGTTGAAATCACACATATTCACAAGGTGATCCTGTCTTCAGAACTAACATTACTTGACTGGTAAAAATTTAATGTGAAGTTTTGGTCCAGCCATGGAACAAGAAAGAAAGAGCCTTGATCAATGATACCATCATTTGAAATACAGTACATCTTCAATGGCTCTTCAGATTACAAAGAAACCAGATGGAAGTTGTGAAAAAATGAGTCAGACCAAAAAGTGAGGAAGAAAACAAAAGCACCATGAAGAATAATGTTCCTTGCTGGCAAAAGAAATGCATGATCACCACCCTTCTGCAGATGGTACACTGCCAGTAGCCATGGACCTTCATCAGAACAAATGGCACGGAGTAGGCAGAAATGAAAAGGGGGTGCTAAAGTTTTGAGTTAAGAAAAGGAAACAGTGAATATCAACATAAATGCAAATAACTCTTTTTACCGTGAGGAAAGCTAAATGAGTCCCAAAGAATGCATCAGGAAAATATTGAATATGAGAAATAAAATCCACGGAACAAACACAGACACAACCTTTTCAATAAAAATAAATAGGATTTCCCTAGAACAGGTCTTTATAGTTAGGGTAACGGTAAACCTAACATAGATACGGAAAGCTGAAGATTGATATACTTATCTGGAAAGGTCATAAACAAGGAACAGCAGATACTTCAGATTTTAAAAAATACGAGTGACACAACACAACTTCTCAAGCTATTAAAAGACAGCAGATGATACTTCATGAAATTACAGTGCATCTGATGAAAATTTGAAAAAGCTAGTTTATTTTTACAGTGTGATAGAACTACATGATACATAGAGTGATCTCGTTTTTAAGGTATGAGATAATTTCTGATATCCATTCAGTCAGCAGGAAATCAGATCATTCACTTCCTGCAAAAGACGCAGGCTAGAAATGTTTCCCTGGTACACATCATTGTGCAGCTCCTCAGCTAGGCCTTGGTTTTGAACCGTGGGTGACGCTGCCAAAAGCAACGTGCGCGGCTCCTACAGCCATGATCCTGTGCGTTATTGCAAATCCTACACTCCTGCTACATGTTTGCATTTCTTTGACTGTCTGCCGTAAACAGTGCATGTAAGCTCATCGTACTCTTAGTCGTAGAACCTGAAAATTGCAACAGTAGACCATTATAACAACAATTTTGAAAAGCATTTTAGAAATCATCTTCCTTTTGATACACACCTTCTCCCATTGTGCTTCAAAGAACGCACAATTGCTGAACCTAGAAGGGTAAATCATCTTAAGGAAGAAATGACAGATAGCTAGTTCTTTGAAAGAAGAGACAGCTAGTTTCATCACACTGCTAATCTTTGTGGTTTTGTTTTATAACTTTCATTTAAAGCACACTATAAAATAGACACCTGAAGAATTATGAAAGAAATTATTCTTTTTGTAACTTTAGAGTTTTAAAAAATTTGCAGTGATTCAGTAACACATTTGTTCTGCAGTATTTCAGAGAAGAGAAGCCAAACCAACCTCATTATGGACAAAATTATTTGAGGCACTTAAACCCATATTTAGGACTCCAAATAAAAGTGTATGATGGTGACCTCCAAATAACCCCTGACTTAAATGCAAACCTTAGTCTCAGCTGCTTTAATAGCTCCATAACTCCAGCACAGCCAAGTTTTCCTCCTGGAGTTTCATGATGATGTTCATTTATTTTGGGGAAATAAGCAAGACATTTACAATGACATCATAATTTTCCCAGTACAGCACTCTTTGGAGATTGTCCTAGCAGCTCTAGCTAGGTGTAAAAATCCTAAATGAAACTCTGTCATTGCTTGTTAGGGAGAAACAGATCTGGTGATTTCAGTTTATATGTTGTTATGGTTCCCAAAGAATAATCATCAAATGTAAAACCAGCACTAGCAAAGAATAATGGGAAGAGGGAAAGCACATAGGTTCAGTGCTCCCCAGAGAAGTCACAAAAGTCAGGCTGGCAGTGGCGATACACTGTTGTCCATACAGCAGATAATTTGTCTCATAGCATCAGCTCATCAGCATTTGCCAGATAAATTGAAAACCATCCAGATGACTTTTTCCCTTGAGTAAGTTAGTGGGTTGAATGCTCTTTTACAGGTTCATTACATTCCACTTGCTATTTAATGCTGAGCTTGATTATAATGACTTGTCGCTTAATTCCTTGCCAATTGATTTTAAAAAGTGCCCGATTGACAGACCTGATTAGCCCTTTCCAACATCCAAACACCATACGTCCCCATACTTTCCATATCAAGGGAAGAAGAAAATAGCACAGAGAGCAAGCTGCTGATGAAGAGGTGATGAAGGCATCAGGGCAAGGAGATGAGAAGGCTGAAAGCAAATTCCTGCAGCAGCAGCAGGGACATGGCTGCCATGGTCATCAGGGAATGAGGCACAGGGCATGGCAGCTGCCGCATGAGAGGAACCTCCTGGTCCAGTCTCCCGTACCAGCAGTGTTGGCAGCAGATGCTTAGGGAAGCATGAACAGAATCCTCCTTCCACTAGCGAATCCTTCTTGTTTCCAGAAACTCATTCTTTGGGGACATCCAAAGCTAGAAACTGCATCCACTGCACCAAAGAGCATATTTTTGCAGGCTTTGGGTAATTTTTAGATCACTTACTTACACTTTTTTCAGGCTTTGCACGTCTCAGTAATGAGTAGTATAGTGCATGGGCATGGTGCAACCTTCTCCACCTGAGAAGTCCACCAAGCAGTCCACAGTAAACTGAGGAGAGATTCCTCCTGCCCCCTACTTTTCCTCCATGAAATCAATGATTTCAGAGGTCTCTCTCATTTCTTACTTCAAACACCCAGCTAAAAACTCCTCCTCAGATCGCAGCAGCATTGTATAACCACTGCCTGCTTATACTGGGCTGACCCTAGAAATGAGGTCAAGAAGCCCAGGGTATATTATATACAAATTTTAATTGTTATAGTAATTGGATATAAACTTTTTTTTTTAAGAAGGGGGAATTATTTGACCACTTAATGATAATTGCAAAATTATTTGCCCACTCCATAGTAGTTCAGAGTACTGTTAGAATAGGCAGTGGCTTCTGTACCATGCCTACGTGAAATTCTCTCAGTAGGGCAGGGAAAGCAAGAAAATGGGGAGCCTAAGACCAAGGAAAGAGCCACCAGAGAGCAAAATAATTGATTGCGCGTAGCCTTGAGTGGGAGCCAAAATCCAGACCTAGAGAACACGTGTTTGGATCTCTGAGCAAAGGAATTATCTGTTTCTACTTGGTTAGGGGGTTAGGATTTGGAGATAAACAGGATTACCTGACTGCTGGCTTTCTTGGTTGAAGCGACATGCAAGTTCCCAAACACCAAGTAGCCATTTAATTTAAAAGGCACAGATATACTTGTACCTTACATCGAAAAAACAGGATCCAAGTATGACTCTTTTTCTGGGTGCTGTTGTCAATAAAAAAGAAGGTCAGATTTGAGGATTATTATTTACATCTTCATAACGAGCAGGTAGGGAGTCAACCTCCTTGCCTAGAAGCCGGCCAAACAAAACTAAACCCATTTCATGAACACCAGTATAAAGCCAACTTCCCCATTCCCAAAATCTGAATGTAAGAGAACTTTATTGAGTGAGAAAGGAAGGCAGAAGAATACATTGCGAAAGCCAACAACAAATAAACCAGCAACATCTATTAAGCAAGACTCCCATGCCCCAGAGCATACTCATAATAGTCCTAGCCCTCATCCTCCTTCTGCCCCTGTGGAGACTAATGAGATAACGCCTTCTAGCACTTGTTTGGTCCTCAGTTTCAAAGTTCCTCCAGCAAGATTTATTCTGCATGTTACCTCAAAACTGCCAGCACACTACCCCATCATCAGAGGGAGGACGCCAGCAGGCAGAATCCCAGCAGGGTCCTTTGCCCATGGAGGGACACTTCTGGCAGGATCCATTCCCCTGTCACCTCAACTTACACACCCAAACGTGGTTTGCTCGGGTGACCACTCACCCTAAAAGCATCAGTGTGATATTCCTGCACTTGAAATAGTCCTGCTTTTTAACTTATGTTCTTCAAGGTGTTGCAAAGCTAAAATCAAACCTAAAGATACCAGACAAGAGTGCCTCCTCCACTCCATGAGGTTGCTCTTTCCCCTTATTCCACCAAAAGAAATACTGATTCCCTTTTCACTAGGACTTCAGGTTGCTGGAGGTACCTAAGATCATAATGGTGACGACAGACACAATAGCAAGCACTCCTTCATTTGCACAATCTCTCTCCATAGGTGCCAACTTCTGCCTGCATAGTCCCACTGTATGAGCTGCAGAAAGCTACCTGTGGTTAAGGTCAGAGAGGCAGCAAGCCTTGAAGGGAGCTTTTGTTTCTCATTGCTCTGCCAGCCATGTGTTTATCTGCAGGGCCATGGCCCAGAACACCATCTGGCCTTTCGGACTCCATTAGTCTGCTCTGCAGATTCAGGCTTAATTGCAAAACCTCATGAGCAGCAGCTTACTGCCAGTGACAGAGCTTTCCCACTCTTATTTGCATACAGATGCCCACACAGGTATTCCACCAGGGAGGGGACAACAGATTGCAGAGCAAAGTCCTTTGTTGTGCTTCTCCTTGATGTACTTGCACCTTTGACCATCCCACTGTCTTATGCGATCTCCCTCTTTGCAGCTCAGGCTTCATCTCACAGTCTGGTCCTTCAACAGCTTCTACAATTTCTTTAAAAAATAATTCTGCATGAGAAGCAGGGAGTGGTTTCAGTGCTGCTCAAGACACAAGCTTAAGATGAAGAGATATCACCTTATTTGAACTCCATTCTCTCAATAATGCTTAATCCCCTAAAATTTTATTTCCATCTTTGGTCAAGCCAAGCTGAAATCTCTTGATGGCACTACAAATCATTACTTTCCTGCCCAGCTTTCCCCAGCCTGTTTCCTCTGCATCCTATTTTGCACATACTTGTTAACAGAATAGCTGCTTTGTCTCGTTGCTACACTTTCCTACTAATACCCATAACTTTTATTCCTCAGATGTCTGATGGTTCCTTTCATTGCCTTTCGTAAATATTTAACTCCAGAGACTGCTCCCTTTAAGCAATATATGCTTTAAAAATTTCCTGAAGCTCATCAATTTTTTTAGCATTTATGTTTTATGTTCTACATTTACATTTATCTTCTTTTTCTCTTTTCTTTACCATTTTTCCCATTGTTATATGAAAAGAATCTCCCCTTATTTTTAACTTTCTTCTACATTTTTAAAAGAATATACTAAAGATTCATTCACAGGGAATAAAGCTAAGTTTCCAGCTACGTCCTGAAACAAAATTTTGTTGAATGTCACTTATGTAACCAGAAAGATCAGCAGATTAGACAGTAGTTCAATGTTCAAATCAGGAGGTTTATAAACTGCCCCTCTTGACATCCAAATGAACCTGTTACTCAACTTTTCTTGTGACAAAATGGGATTTTATGGTATTTAAGCCAGGGAAAAGAGCAATAGGGCAGAGTAATTGTGTCAACTATTCTTTCCAAGCAGTATTACAATGAAGTTATCTTCTGTTGTTCTTGTGAGTCATTCTTGGGACATTTGAACCAAAAAGGTGCTGACCTGCATCAAGAGAATCAGCAATTAGAAACAATAACAAACATATTGCAATTCAGGCAATTACTTAGGAAGGCATATTTTTGCTTAGAAGCAAAAGTTCTGCCCATTTATAATCTCCTTTAACAAAAATAAAAGCAAACAAACACAGGAAGTGACAGACCAAGTGACAGAAAACATGTTCAAAAGCTGAACTGAAATTTACAAAGGAACCAAAATTAATTAGGTACACAAACACCACTGAATTCATTTTTTTAAAATCCCAAGTCTGGAAGACAACAACATTCCATGTGTATCATTTGCAAAGAATTATTACTAAAATATTCCTACCACAGTATTTCCTAGGCCAAGTACCGTGTTGCACTTAACATGGAGTTATGGTATTACTAGAAAGTGTAGGTAACAAAAACATTTGTGAAGACAGTGATAAATTTGAAGGAGAAACCTGAGCTTAGGAATCACTGCACGTATCACAGCACCACAGGTCAGGCAGAAGATAAATATGGAAACGGCCAGTAATGCCCATCACGGGATATTTTGTTTCTTGCTCCCTGTTTTTGCACCAACCATCCAACCACTCATAATAGTTGAGGTGGTTGAGGTAAGGAGATGTCTCAGAAGCTGGGTTTCCTGACCTTGAGGATAGCCCTATCATCAGTCCATCTGAATGGCTGTCATAACATAATAATGATCAAAACATTTTCTGATATTAAAACTAAAGGGGAGAGCAGTAAAAGTGGGAAAAAGAAAAAAAAATACCAACCCTTTTCTGGAATATGGTAGGTATCAGAAGAGAATCAGCAGTTTTCTGCACCCAGCAGGACTTGGCACAGCACTGTCAAATTCTACCTCATCCAGTTATTGGGAAAGTTTGAAAGAGCCTCCTACAGTGAGAGCCCATTAGTGATATATCCCATCTAAGTCATATGCACAGTTTTGGGTATCTGTTTTTAATTGACTCACCAATGTTCTGCCTGGAGGGTTAACATCTCTGTTTATCAATGATTTGTGACTGAGAGCATTGGCCTGCTTAGGATTTTATTTTTCTCATGTCACTGTCAAATGGGGGAAATCCATATTGCTTGTGTTGTTTCTTAGGGGGCAGTGCTTGGGAAAGAAGAAAAAAATGAACAGGAATCAAAGTAATGGCGTAGAATGCCCAAGTCTCAGGGGATGATGTGTTCACAAATTCAAGTTATAACACTCTGATATCCTTTTACAAACCTCTTTCTGACTCGGATCACTCACGCACCCTGCAAGCCTATCACTCCATCAGAGAACACCTTCCATTATAAATAACTTCCTACTTCAAAGACTAACAAATTACTTTCATGCACTTTTAGAGTCAGCGTTTCCGATTCTCCAGAGTTTTTGCCTGAACTGAAATCATTAAATAGTTAAGAACACCTTGTTTGCATTTACAACTGTTACCTCCGCGAGGAGGCATTAGCCCCTTTGCCCTCTAAGATACCAGTATCGGTAGCATCCACATCAAACAAGCTCAAAGTAAACCAGCAGTCCAAACTGCACCCATGCCTGTATTTTTCCAGGAAGAGCTCAGATTCAGAATGGTCTTTCCTTTCTTCTCATCTATCATATAGTTCACCAAATCAATGAAAAATCACAGCTAGGAGTCCTTTGTAATCAACAGAACAAAAGTGTCAAAAAAGCAAAGTAACCGACTATTAATCACATCTCTTTGATAACCCTGACCCTACTAAAGCATAACATCTGTCTTGTGTTTTTTGTGGCTGAAAGCCAAAGCTGGGATCAGGAAACAACTATTTCACTGGTCAGATGTTAACATAGCACAGCATGTTGACTTTATAACCACCCTATGAGCTCAGAGAATTTAATGGAACTGTCTTTTATTTGGCTTGGTCCCATTTATTAATATTACCAAAGTGAGTAACTCATATGATCAGACATGCACTTAACAGAGCCATGTCTAGACAGACCCAGAAGTGCCTACTCTTTCTTCCACAATTAGTCAAAATCTGGAGCTTAGGACTAGTAAAGCTGGAACAGTTGTTTGAATTCACACTAAAAACATTCCCATCATTTACTGTCAAGGTAGGCGCATGAAACAGCAATTACTGAACAGTAGCAGGCAAGGGCTTTCGACTGGGGACCAGATGGTAAGACTTGGTGGCATTTATGCCAACTCATTGACATAGGCAGAGAGAGAAGTGGTTATTAGAGAGGTGATATCAACAGAGAAAAAACAAATTCTTTATTACAGTATGTGAAAGTGGAATTCAGTAGTAACTAGTAAATCCATCTAGGTTACCAAAGTCAGCTACCACTTCTTGGTACCACTGTGGTTGGTGTTTGATCAGCCATGGTCTGCATCCTTTATCATGCAGCCGAGATTTGGTTGCCAGGGAGATTCAAAGCATAAACAACCCCTAAAATCTTCCAGAAAACTTCGCTTTGTTGTTATAAAGATACAACCTTAAAATCCTAATCATGGCACGTGCTTTGAACTACTGATGGTCAGATACCTTCTTGGACAAGTGCAGCAT
Source organism: Rissa tridactyla (assembly GCF_028500815.1). Lineage (NCBI taxonomy): Eukaryota > Metazoa > Chordata > Aves > Charadriiformes > Laridae > Rissa > Rissa tridactyla. Next base: position 8,612,257 of record NC_071497.1, read on the forward strand.
ATTTCCACAGACATACACTGTCCTCAGCCTCAGCAATACCAATACTAGACTTAAACAGCCACATACACAAACTTCCTTGCACTCCTGAAATCATCCACAAGGACTATGTCCCGGAATTAGTATTTTCTCTGTGACTCTCTTTACGCTTGCATGAAATTATATTCCTGATAACACTTTCATTAGTGATTTTTATTTTTGCAAAAATCCAGAGGAAAAGTAATGTCAGAATGACATGGAATGATGAACCAGCACCTCTAGCTATTGGCTTGGTAATTCTACTCTCCACAATCTTCATGTGCTCAACTTGCCGCTCCTCCCTCTCCTACATGGAATAAGTCCTTGCAGCACTTTTGTTGTAATTACTGGCATTTTTGTTGCATGAACAAACCATGCTTTGAGCAACAAGATGGTCACAGCTCTAATGGACTCAATTTAACCGGTCAACAAAGACAAAGGCAAGTGAAGAAAGGTGGGAAAGAAGCTGAATCAAAGCCAAAACTGATATCCCAGGTAGTACTCACCTCATGCCATTAAAGCTGTATAGTCAGTGTGTTTGCTAAACTGAATTGCCTCATTAGTCAATGGAAAAACGTGGGCTAACGCCGCAAAAACAATTCCTCTTACCTCTCTTCCGAGGGGTGACTTGTCCCTGTTTCCATTGGCAATCAGGAAGTCTAGATAAGTAGAGGAGGTTCTTACCTTCCTTTTAAGATAGTTAAACTTCAGACATTAGACATCGGTGCTAAAACAGAAAAAAAAACCTACTCTGTGTGAACCTTGGCTTTACTGCAAGCTTAAATAGACAGAAACCAAGTCTTCAAATGCTTCAATGTACACAGGCTCACTGTACCATGTATTTCCAGCATTTCCATTCATTTCACATGGGATTTAGTTGTTCATGCCTTAACATAATATGCCTATTAGAGTAAATTGGAGAATTGAGAAAACAAACACATCTTGCAAACACTTGAAACACTGCCAGCTCTTTCACCCATGCTGCCTAATATGTGCTGCTTGTATTTCCGCGAGTGTACATTTCTTTGTTTGTTAGAGGTATTTGTCTGATTTTCTAGTTTTGTTTTCCATTCAATAAACTTCACTAAATCATTTAAATAACACAGATGTAACCCTGAAATATGTACTGTTTTGAACAGAGGCAGGAGTACACACCTGGGATGCTTGTATTGTCATCACTTCTCCATATAAACACAGTCTCTCACGTATGGTTGACAATGTACTTCCATATGGTGTTAATTCCCAGAGCAGAGTTACTTTCCTGAATTGCAGTTATCCTCTTTTAAATATGCAAAACATTTAAGCATGTGATTAATTTGAAGCATTTGTGGCTAGTGAAGGTTAAGCGTTCTCCTGAGCCTTTGCTGGATGACAACTTTACTTATTCAAGTGAGAAAAAAATTCTAGCAGTTCAGCAGCCTATTGCTTTGGGGTCTGATTCTTCCCTCTAACTACAGGATAAATCCACATGGAGAAGCAAAACCTGGTTAGTTAGGTTTTATTTAAAAGAAAAGAAAAGAAAGAAAAAAAAACCAAACACCAAAAGCCAGGCTACATGTAACGTTTGGGTCTACATTTCAACACAGAAGGCTCTCAAACTCCAGCAATGTGAATGGCAAATCAGGCACAAGCTGATACCCCATACACAATGCAGAAAAAAAAAGAAAAGCAGTTACCAAATAATTCTGTCCATCACCTCAAGAGGTATTTGAGTATCCCATTTTGTATTACAGTATTGATTTCTGTAGAAGCTTAGCAACTGATATCTTTTGATGGTGTTTTCCAAACATCTAAGATCCTACAGGACCTAAGAGAAATTAGAAGCCTCAAGGTGAGTATTATTTTTATTTTGAACAATAGGGTTAAGAGCTTTTTTCCTTCCTGCTTCAGCTGTATTCAGCTCACTGTACAGTAACCACAGTGGGACATCTGAGTGGAGAACAGCACGGAAAGCAAATGCATGTCAGAAGAGTATTTAGATTAAATCTGAAGTATGTGAGAACGCGGTTCACGCAGTCTGTCAGCATCCGGTCTGACAACGTTCAGGCGCAATACTCAGGTGTGCACCTCACCCGTCACCACTCCCACGGCTAACCAACCTGTCAGCAAGGCCTGTCTGGCATGAGAGGGGAAATAAGAAGGCAGCTGGGTTTTGGTTTTTTTTTTCCTTTTTTTTCTTTTTTTTTTTTTTTTTTCAATTGAGCCAGGGGTACAATTATCCCGACACATATCACTGGAATTTATCATGGGCTTTTGTTCTCCCTGAGTATGCAGCAGTGTCGAGGGAACCTCGACAGAAGCAGGCTCCAAATTCCTCATAAACCCAGGCTGAGACAGGGGGACCTGGAGTGGAAGTGCAAACTCAAAAAATCTCGGGCCACACTAAAGCATCCCACTTCAAAATTATCAGAGTGCAATTAGCTGAAGGAAAATCAGCTAGGCAAAATGAATTGCTTTAAACAGTCCAAGATACCTTTTTCTAGCATGGACCTGTAGAGAAAATCTTCAGTGTGTTTGTCTGACTCATAATAAAAGGAAATATTGAAACACTGAAGTCTTCTGTGAGGGGGAACGACCATCCCCTGGGTACCTCTAGTAGGAACAGAGATTTTATGGCAGTAGGGAAAGCGGCAGAGCTGGGAAGAATGCAAATCCCTGCTTCACAAAGAACAAAAAAGGGCATGAGGGCACTTGTGAAATCATAGTGCATAGCCCGTGCAATTAGTCTTTGCATAGAGCATGTTTTAATGAGACTAGATCTTTAACCAAAACTGTCTTTACAATCAACCTGAGAATTTTCCTTCTGCTTCTTCCCATGCCCTCCGTTTGAGTAAGCACAGGTTAGTGCATGTGAACTAGAGCCAGGAATGCTGTGTTTCTGTCCTGAATTTTGAGCTAACACCTCCTAAATAGCTGAGGATAGAGGAAAGTTTTTTCTACTCATAATCCTTCAAGGCTGGTTCAGCCCTGGGCTGGCTGGAGACACGCCATGCCTTGCCACCGGTGCGTCACACCGAGCTGGAGCACGGGCAGGTGCAGGCACTGCTCATGGGGGCTGCAGACCTTTCCCATTGCTATCGGAAACGCTGAGCGACAGGAACACCAGGAGCCCCTCACATGCCATTTTCGTCTAGCATGGCTCCACTAATTTCAGGGTGCATGCTCCTGATTTGCACCAGTGCAAGCAAAGAGGCAATCCCTGGGCTGGTCATTGCGAAGAGAAGTGTATTTCTGTGGTACACAAAGTCCTTGAAGTATTGCAAGTGAGGAGTTTCCTTACAAGAAAACCTGCTCGGAATCAGTCTACCCTAAAGTAGATGGTTCCTCCTTTTTAGAAGATTGCTTTAAAAATGAACTTGTGGCACTTGAAGTGACTTTCTGGAGTACGAAGCTTTGTACATCTGACGGATCCTTTCAGCACACATTTTTAAATGCTAATGGACAAGCAAAATTAATAGAAAGGCTTCAAACTCTGCGATTCCTGACTCACATCCATTTCCCCAAAGTCAACCCTCTTGACAGCTGCCTCAGCTGGCAACAAAACATATATAAATACAGACACAGTTGAGTTTGGGGTATCTTTGTTAATATTTATATAGCCTGCCACCGGGTGTTTCAGCAGCACAGCTGTTTCCAGCTGATAACTCTCTGCCTCCAATCACAATTGTACAGTTTTATTTCATGGGGGAATATGTACAATCATAAACATGATATGACTGTCTTGCCTGGTTTATTAGTATGCATATCTCTAAGGACCATTTTGACATTCCAGATACACTGTGTGTTCAAGAAATTCTTCAGGGACTACTGGATTTCAGAGCTCACCTATGATACTTTTTAATAAAATTGCCGGTACCTTCATTACTGGGATGCAATGGTCATAATGCCGGATCATTAGGCAGTGATGAGTGAGTGTCAGTCTCTACATGTACATAGGTATGCAGAAAGACAGGTAAATAATAGATAGACAGATAGATACATACAACATACTCATACAGATATATATATATATGGGAAAGGCAAATAGGATTAGAAAAGATATTTTCTTCCCCTCTCCCTCGCAGGAGCCAAGACCAGTTGAAAAGCTGTTCACCGCCAGTGAAACAGAGGCCGAGTCCTCCTCTTGTCACGTTGGTGCATTTGCAGAAGTCAGGGAAAGCGCCATGGGTGTGAAAAATTGAGGTGAAAATCTGGCCCCAGATCTGAATCTGCTCCAGAGGTTTCCATCCCCTGTTGTCAGCCAGGTAGTTTTACCTGCCGCATCCACCACAGATGAGGTGGCATGAAAAGACTCTGCCTGAATACTTCTGGAGGGCAAACAGAAGCAAACCTGATGTGACATTGCAAGGCTGGCTCCACAGCACACCGTAACAAACCTTTGCTTCTACACATAGTCCCACCAGTTACGCATTGGATGCCAAAGGACTGGTTACACGAACAAAATTTTCAAGAAATGGCCCAGAATCTTTCTGTTGTCTTCCTATTTCTGAAAAGGGGGGTAACTGCCCATCTGTGGAGCCCACTGAAATATTGCTTTGATGTGGAGCTCAGCTGAAGACATACCCTGGTGATAATTCATTTATGCAGAAACAGACAGTGAGCCTGGTGTGTTACTTACACATATTGTCTTCTCAGGCACTGACATTTCATCTTTTTTACACAATAAATCTTAATCTTCTGAGTCGAACTGAGGATTTTCTTCTAAATAACAGAACTGACGATGATAGGTTTCAACACAACAAGATTATAAAAATGTCAGCCCCAGCTCTGTTCCCCAGTGTCTATCCCTGTCAACAGTGGTTGGCTGTGGAAATTCCAGCCTGCAAACCAGTCTACTATCAAGCAGGTTTTTGCAAGTCCACAAAGGGAAAGGGAAGGAGGGACAAGAGAGCAAACCTCTGTGTGTCTCCGGTCCCAATCCATTAGTTCTCTTATACAGCCCATTGCCACTGCTAAGAACATCATCGCTTCACTGTGGCCAAACTGGAGACATGGACCACAGTAATCAGACCTTGAAATTATTAGTTACCTTCCATGACATAAACCACATTTTCACGTGCCTTGGAGGGTTGCATATTGGGTGAATGCTGATATATCATTAATCATCACTAGATAGGCTTTGACTTAGTCACATACCACTACCCTGTCCAACAGGCAATGGGTTTTCACTGTCAAGGCAACTGTACTACTGTTGTATTTTCTTCTTTTAATCACAGATGAACCAAGGAAACCTGCTATATAAGAGAAAAGCATGCCTACAACTCACCCACAGCCAACCAACCTTTGTGCTATAATCAAACTACAGCTATCAACAGCTTATGGAACTCAACCCACACTTCAATAGTCAACTACACAACTTAAAACATAAAGGGGAGTGTAGCGGGGGGGACCAGGGAAGCGGAGACATAAAGCCAACCCATCATCTGTAGTCATACGTAAACTCATTCCAGTACGAATCAGTAAATGGATATGCACAACAGATAGAACTGCAGTATAAACACATCTGCTCAGTGAATATAATCCATAAAAGACTTCAAAACAAATCAGGAGACAATATTCAAGCTGTTGCATTTAAAAATCGTTATTAAATGAACTACAATCCAATTAATCCATTTTTTTCATTGAAGTAAAAATCCCATTGATTTTCCAAAGAGTACAATGAAGCCAGAGCACACAGTAATATATAAAAGGCCTGGAAATTTTCTTGCTATAAGGGATTTGACAAGCACCAAATGCTTAAAAAGAAGATTCACAATCTGTTATACAGGGCCAGGATGGGTGATTTGATCAGTAAAAGTCTCTTACTAATTACAAGACATTAGAGATTAATTTAAAACCTCAAGAGACTTTATTGTCTTGTCAGAAGCATCTGGCTCAAAATATTCTTTTTACAGACTTGACCTTTGTATTATTCTGATTTCTAGACTTAGGAGCATCCAGTGGCAGTGTGTCCACAGGCAGGACATGTTACTGGACAAAATATTTATTTTTTTGAAGTAAAGTTAAAATCTGGCAGCTTCAAAATTTAATGCCTTCCCTTTTCCATGTTATGACAATGAAAGAACGGTGGCTCTCATCTCTTCTGAACATCCTTCTCCAAACTGCTGGTCCTGTTATGACCTTTTACCATTTCCCTCTTTATTCACCTCCTTCTAATACAAACTCTCTCAACCTCTTCAGTCTCCCATCAGAGAAACGTTTTTCCAAGTCCCCAAACTTTCTCATCACTTTCTCCTCAACCAGTTGTAATCCATAAAATGTAGTCTGCTCCAGAGCAGTGACCAGACCCTGAGACAGGAAAAAATGTTGACAGAATTTGTGAATCACTATTCTTAACTACTGCCCAGGCTTGCTTGCATCTCCTCCAGTAAATTTATTTGTACTCTTCAGAAAATTTTAGTCGTTGTCTTTGTCAGCATAAGTTTTTCCACTGCAATGAGCTGCAGAAATATAGAGCTCCAGTATTTCTTATTGTTAAATTTGGGCATCTGATCCCATGGAAAGAGTTCTGTTCATCTTTTTACATCAATAAAATTGCATAATTATTTAATATTAATCTTTTCCTTGGGAAAAAATATTGAGACTTTCATCTCAACTATTTACATGGGGTTAAAAATATGTCAGAGTGTAAAATATAATTGTCCATTTTAACAGGTTACTCAGTAGGTGAAGTCCAGATGGAAAAAACTAAGCACGTTACATATCCTTGTAAGAAGAGTGGTTTTTGTATTTCCTTTCCTTCACTGAATTAAATTCATGCTCTGAGTTTCTCTCTACAGATTGCCTGAGGCCCTTTCTCTTGAGCCTAAATGCATGACCAAAAGGCAAAGCATTTCCAGACAGAAGAAAAGTATTTGATTCACCCCTGCTGTGTAATATTGTTTTAAAGTCCCTCCATATAATCATATCACTATTGGCTGGAAGGGACCTCCGGAGTCTCTAGCCTAATGTCCTGCTCCAAATGGGACTGCCACCACCACTGGACCAGGTCAAAAGTGGCTTTGACCACCCCCTTCTTGACAATCTCCATGGACAGAGATTTCACAGCTTCTCTGGGTAACCCAATACAATGCTGCAATACCCTCCTGGAGAAGAAAGCCTTCCTGAAGCCCAGACCAAGCTGCAGTGTGGTGTGCTTTCCCCTTTTATCTTCTCTCCCAGGGCGACACCTTTGGGGAAACCTTGAGGAAACATCTTAAAATCACCACATGGACTTTTCAGATGCCTCAGGAACAATCATCCTCCTGCATGCTCCCCAATTCCTCTCCTTATATCAGTTTCTGGGGCCACATCAGGTAACTACCACCAAAATGGGCAGCTACAGATGTCTTGGGTCACCGCAGAAATACCATTTTCATGCCAGCTGTCACAGGGGGATCTGGACACCTCCTTGCCAGCTGATAGATGGGTGATCATCTCTCAGTTGGAGCTGACATAAAGCCAGCAACAGGCTGCTGCCTTGATTGAGTCTTTGTTGTGGCCATTAGCAATGGGCTTTTAATTGCAGTGACTCCAAATGTTACATCACTGTAATTTCCAATACCATTTCTTTCTCCATCAACAAACAGCAAAACAGTTTCTAAGCTAAAAGATTCAGAGCAGCTACAAAAACAAAATACTGACAAGTAAAAACACTAAAATAGATGTATAACCACATAGAGGGATTTTCCCATGAAAACTGAAGCAGAAAAATAAATCTGGAAAAGGATTTGGAAGGAAACTCATGTGATTCTTTTTTTTTCTTCTCCCCTCATCCCCCCCACCCCTTTTTCTGATGACAATAAATTTTCCACAGGATTCAACCATGTGAAAAGTCTCTAGGCAAGCTCCTCAAATAGAACAGTCCCTGAAGCCTTAGGAAAGAAAAAAAAAAAGAAAAAAAAAAGAACAAGAAAACAAAAACTCTTAATACTCAATGGGTAGCCTTTATTAGGTTTTGCTTAGTGGTCAAATCAGCTCCTAACAGAAAAAAATTGCCTTTCATTCCTGGAGCCTAGAAGGAACAGTGTTCATACATCTCTTGCTCCCTGTAGTTAGATTAGCATGACAGACCTGTCTGTTTTGCCAGCCCTCTTGGCTTCACAGCAGATGCATAATTGAAGGATTTCTGATCAGCCTTTTGCTGGTTTAGATCCTGCACCTCCTAAACCCACACCTTTTAATAACCTCCGTCATTCTAAAGGGAAACAAAACCACTGTTTCATCTGTTTGGCTGCCATGTGTGTAGTCCAATCAGAGGCGTAACTGTGCTCTGGCACTGATCTCCAAAGCCACCAGTGACCACCCAACCATGTCAGCTGCCATCTGTGCCTTAGTGAGACCACTGATCTTCTCAGGCACATCTTCTTGTTTCAAGAGTTCCAGTGATGCCACGGAGATGTACATTGAGACGAAAGTTTCCCTTACTTCATAGAATCATAGAATTGTTAGGGTTGGAAGGGACCTTAAAGATCATCTAGTTCCAACCTTCCTGACAGTTGTGGTATTAATATGATGTTACATCCAGTTTTCAACGTCCCGAATGACACGGATTTCAACGCTTTCCTTACAGGTCCACTCCACCACTACAATGACCTACACTTTCTTATTTTCATCCTTTTGCTCCTACTTACATCCCCACGCGCAATATGGAAGGCATGGAAGATGACTTCAATTATACGACTCCGTTACAGCAGTGGCTGAAGGATAGGCACAGCCAATGTCAGCATGTAGTTGGCAGACCTAAGCTATTCTTGATGTCAGTTAGGTTTACCTCATCAGCAAAATAACACTCCACTTAGGGAAAGATTGCTGTCCTCTTCTTTACTTAATCTCTTTTTTATCATTTTAGCATGAAAGTCAACTGCAGAAGAAAGCTTTTAAACATGTTATTAAAGAAATTGCCTTCAACTTTCACCGCCATTGCTAGCCGCCAAAGAAAAGCAAAGTGCCTGCTTCAGGTTTCATGTATATTTTTCATCTGTGTGACTCCATTGCAGCGTTGTTTACAGTTTAATTTAGAAGTCAAGAGTTACATCCAGGAGCAAAGAAAAGATACTAGAAAAAGCTCAAAGGCTTGGAAGGACAATATTTCTTATTGAAGAACTTATTGTCACATTCCAACTACTCTCCAAGCATAACTAAGGAGCAGATGAAAAATACCAAGCTCTCTCAGATAGATGAGATTTTCAGTACAGCTATTCCACCACCTTTACCACGGCCACTCTTAGTCCATGGTCTCAGTCCTCACACTGATGTCTTCTGTAGCCACTTAGCTTCTGTAAAACAGAGATGGTGTTACTTATTAATCATAAGGATAGGAATTCGTTAATATTTCTAACACATTTTGAATAGAAACAGAATATGAAAACAGATTTCGCTGTCAGTTACAATTTTCAAGTTCAGAGTCAGTGAAACTACTGTCATCTATTTCAGCTTCAGCCCAAGCAGGAAAAGAAACTCTCCCAGTATTATTATCACAGTTCAATGATATCATTTTACTTCACTCCAATTTCAATTTAATTAATTCAGACTGGCACAGAACAAAAGAATGGGAGAACTACAGAGGTTGTGTCACAAGACAAAACCCATGATTCTCAACACTTTTTATTTCAGTAGCCATTTCTTTGGAACACATTCTTGTTATTTGTTATTATTGTTACCAATAAATGGGCTTTTGTTCTCAAAAGTGGCTGATAACCACACTGATATATGCAATTACATGAAGTAAAGGAATTCATTAATTCAGACATCCACCATTTACTGTATGTTATCCTTCATTTGCTATCATTATTCTTTTGTTTGAATCAGTGCCCTGTGATCCAGGATCTATATATACAGGGAAGCTGTAGAGATCTGTGTACATCAGCTTGGAAACAACTGGCTAAATGTGGTCAAATAAAAAATTTTACGTTATAATTATTCCTTTAATAGAGATAAAAGCTCTCTTTTCTTAGGCACTGGAAAAGCATATAACAGTCTTCCTCCTAAAAGCTATTTTACTCCAGTTTAGGAAGGCCTGTTTATTAGCTTAACATTTATTTCTGATTTAATGTGTGCCAAAAGTCAGCAACTATAAACAAATTTAAGGGAGTCCACAAAAGGCAATTGAATTAAGATCAGTACATTCTGACTGAGTTAGATTAATTAGTTCAGTTTGTACATCCAGAAGGACTTGGAGCTTACCTTACAAGGTGTTACAGCAGTCAGTTCTTTAGTGTGGTAAAATTAACTTCAGGCTCAATTAAGATACCCAAGTTCTCCATTTATTTGCAGCAAAATGTAAGAAAGATCCAAGGAGTTAGGTGCCTGTCTCTCTGGATGCATTTTATCATAGAATCACAGAACAGACTAAGTTGGAAGGGACCTCAAAAGATCATCTAATCCAACCTTTTGTGGGAAAGGGAGCCTCAATGAGATTGTCTAGCACCCTGTTCAGTCCCATCTTGAAAACCACCAGTGATGAGGTGGCCTCCATTTGATCCTCTCCAGAGATAACCATCTCCTGTCTAGAAATAACCTCCATTTTATGCACAGCCTCCAGCAAGAAGATTCAATGAAAAATCCCTGCAGTCTCCCTGGGCAGAACCATGTTCCTTTTATTTAGGATCATGAAGACAGAGAACTCTTTCAGAGGTGGGTTTTGTCTGCGAAAAGCCCAGAAAATGAAGGCTCAAAGCATCTGGGGTTAGAGCGATCCAAACGGATGTGAGAGATGCACATTGAGCGAGTGTTGGAAAGATGTATCTTGAATTCATATCCCAGGTGAGCAGCCAGCTGTCTCCGGGTTTGGGGTTTTTTTTCATTTTCTCTTTCTGTTGGAGCTGTTAAACTCTGCATAAAAAACAATGTGTTGGGTTATAGCCATAAGCTTGCATGCCTAGTCATGGGATTTAATTTTTTTTTATGCAGAGCAGACTGCCTCTGCCAGAAGACAATTACAGAAACCCGCTTTGAATAACCAATAGTCCGTCCATTAGAGCATTCACCGGGGATGCGGGAACACATTCAAATGCTCCCTGCAAATGAAGAAAAGAAGGGACTAGGACCTGGTCACCCATATCGATGTCTAAGCATTGGCATTTCCCAGGAGCAGACACACAGTCCCACCTTGTTGGTTTAAACATGCTTTGAATATAGATAGTTATACCCTATTTGTGAAAGAGTGAGGAAAATCTACTTAAAGCATCTTGTTTCAAAGTGACTGCTGCTTCCCCTTGAGTACATCTGTAATAGAAACTAGAGCATTTACAGGGTTAAGTAGCATCCCATTCATACTTTAAAGGATGCTTGTGGTTCAACATGGGTAGATTTAGATGCCTGAAAACGCAGAAATACCACACAGGATGAGAATTTTCTAGTACTTTTAAAGGAAGACAACACACAAGTTAAACCAGGGAGAGGAAAGGAGCTCTAAGTTAAGCCAGGGAGGGGAATTGGGCTCAGCTCCATCTCAAGATATAGTAGGAAGCCTCCTATGCTCTGCGCAGACCCAGCAGAGCTCTTCAGAGGCAGCATGAAGCCAGCTAGACACTTACTGAGGCAGGACTCACATCTGCCCATCACACAGCATTCCCCCCACCAAGCTGGGACCAGTTTGAGTAGAAGTTCCTGGGGAACAGCTTCACTTACTGCCCACTGCCAGAGAGAAGTATGCCCCAGGCCACTTGGCAGGGCTTGGGGGATCAGACTGAGCCTGTGCAGCAGCGCTTGCAGAAACCTGCTGCAGACCATGGGAAAGCATGACCTGGAGATCCTCAGCTCCGTGAACCCAACCACACACACTAAACCTTTTCAGCAAGCATTTCCGATAACCCTTGCACAGGCGGAAACAGGATCAGCTCTGAGCTGTTCACAAACCGAAAGAAGAGATGCATTCAGCTGAGAATTTCATTACAAAGGATAAATCTATCAACCAATACTTGAAGTCACCTCTTTTTTCAGTGACTTAAAATCACATGGCGAGATTCCCAGCAGAGATACAGATGCCTCCGGGAGTTTTCAGGCAACTACTGCCATTGTTGAAAGTCAATGGAATTCACAGAGCTGCCATTTAACCCCAAGTCCTTAACCGTCTCGCTTCTCTACAGATTTGCCTCCTAAGCACGTCCGAGAGCCTCAGCTTTCACAATACCCAATTGTTTACACCTGTCTCCTGTAAGCCTGGAGCGGGTTCACAGAAGAGTTTTTTCTGTGCCTTCGGGGCCCGTGGCTTTGCTCTCAGAGCTACAGAAAACACAGTGGTCACCTTTCTCCGCTGAGATGTGTCCTAAGCCAGGGTGAGGACCACCTCTTCCATTGCCTGGGAAAGAGACCTGCTTCTTGGGGTGGTGGCTGACTGCCACGGTGACGAGGTCATGGGGTTTTAAGCAATGGCATCACATTGAAAAGTCCTTCTCGTTCAGATTCAGTGACTGCCTTAACGCTGAAATTGGCCTCCTGAATCCCATCCAGAACTGCTCTCTGAGATAATGAGGTCTGGAACGAGGGGGGATTTTTTATATCAGCTTCCTTCCTTGCAAAAAGTGCTCAGGCTGATCTCTTACTACCCTGGCTGCCTTGTTGGCTCTTTTGAGCATGACCATGCCATTAATCTTACCCTCTGAATAAATACCTACTGGTTATTTGGAGGTTTTCCCACTCGCATATGGAAAGTCCTTTCCATCCAAGGAGACATGGTTGTTTATTGACCAGTGGGTTTACTTGAGATTTTAAAAATTCTTGCAACATACTCAATTAACTTTGAAACAGTCATGTTACATTTTTGTAACAATGACAAACTACTTCCTGAGCAAAACAATGAGATGTCAGCATATTCACAATATTTCAACATTATGTGCTAATTCATTTGTATCCACAATGTTGTTTCTAGAAAAAAAATAGTAGGACAGCATAATGCAAAGGGTACTTTGATTTATTTTTCTTTCTATTTTCCCTCTTTTTTTTTTTTGTTAAAAATATTCCAGGGCACACCCTGTGTCAGCCTTGATAATTCAGAAATGAGACCAATTTGCTTCTCAAGATGGGAGGTCAGAATAAACAAAGAGAATATCCATAGTTCGAAAACAAGGCATTATCCTTGGGAGGAGAGCAGCATCAGCAGAGCTATGGATGTGAGTCTTGTTAAGTTTATCCTTTTCTACTGTGTTCCAGACTGTTACCACCTTCCAGTTACTGCTCTGGAGCTTAAGTCCAGGAGACAGATTTATTTCCCCCCAAGTTTAGGAAGTATCCATATTCTCCAATTTTCTTCTGGCTGACTGGTTACATTAAAACATGAAAGGGCATCATGCAAATATGCCCCTGCATGGACTTGCTCCGGGCTTTCTTAGCAGAGGGACCCACAAGTAAACGAGCTGTCGATGAAGATTTCTTTCCCAGCTATGGGCTGCGGCACACTCAAGTTGAGTGTTGTTCCCTGTGCGCTGCTAGAGAAAGAGGAAACGTCAGTCACCCAGACCTCGACGTGCAGCACCCTTCAGAAGCACTGCAATAAAACCCCACTGTCTGAATTCCTCTGCTAGACCCTGCGGTCAAATGCACCTGGATAATGTAGGACGTGATTTTGATTCACTTCTGTTTTTATTACTACGACCAAAAACTGTCGTCTTCTACTCAGTACCTTAATTTACACAGAAGGAACAAATACAACTAACCAACCCACTATAAAAATGTACCCATGAGCTAACAAGAATTATCTCTGGGACGTCTCTTTTGAAGAGCTCCATTTGAGGAAACCTTTTAAGAGGGTCTTCAAAGAGAAAGTCTTCGGGAGAAGATAATGGTGAAAGGAAGGAAGAAGGCTCAGCTGCAATAATAGGAGCCGAAGAATTCCTCCAAAAGTTATTACCGATCATTGCTTCCAGGAAAAAAAAATCCCCTCTGGATAAATTTGGCTTTCTGGAAAAGTGTTTAAACTTAGCACATCCATTTTACTGGTGCTTTGCTTTCCAGCATAGATAAAAGGTAATGACTGACATGAACTGCATGAAATCTTCTCGCTTCTCCACACCTCTGGAAAATATGCTGGGCTCTACTTCCTTCCCGGCTTCGGTGAGGCCCACATTTTCACCCTGACATAATCATTCCCATGTGTTCAAAAAAATGAAGGTCTCTTTGTATCTGGAGAGTAATCAAGTACGCACATGCCCTGAAGATGTAAAGTCAATTTGTGTCTAAGGAAGACCTGCTGGAATTTAGGAGCAATTCTTGGCACGTTTTTTTCAGCCGTTGATTATACATCTGCCTTTATTTCTTCCTGATGAAACACCCCAGAAATCAAGTGTATTATCCGAGTGCCAACGCACCAGCCCTTGCACACACGAAGCGTCTCAGACCCTCTGCTCACGGCTGTAGCCTGGGGCTAAGTCAAGCAGCCAAAGAGCAGGTTGTTGCAGCCCAAAAATTGTGAGAGAAGCTCATTCAAGTGGAGACAATGCTGATGGTCAGCTAATGGCTTGGAAGAGAGCTGTTTCTGCTAGTTGGATGGAAGCCTTGGTGCAAGACACTTGTAGAGAGCATGAAATTAAGCCCCACTTGGCATAAGAGGTCTTTTGGGAACAAAACAGTATACCCTGGACTGAAAGACTGGCTTGGCATGATCCCAAGCTGTCGCAGCTAGCCTCTACACTAGCCCCATGAAGGGGGTGTTACTGGAGCTGTGGTTCTCTCTTTGCCAATGGAAGCGAGAAAACAAGGCAGTAGATGCACAAACCAGCAAGGTTAACGCAGCTTCCCACACCGTACTGCCTTCGCCCTCCTCCCTGGGCACCCACAGCTCTTGAGAAAATCAGCCCTCAGCCCAGGTTGAAATGAAGCTGGTGACAAATGAGATCCTGGGACAGGAAATGTAAGGGCAATGCACGTGCCTCTGCAAGCTCCTTTGAACTGTGAAGGTATTTAGTTAGCATTTCAGGCACCATTTATTTAACTTGCGTCTGTGATTTTGTCTTCGTTTGCTTTTCCTCACTGAGCATCACCCTTGCAGTTAAACTATCAGTTTCTGGGAGATTTACAATCAGAGGAAATAAAAGCACCCCTAAAAAAAAAATGTTAAGACCTGTATCTTTTTACACCAGGGTCAATATTGTCTCAATCCCCCTCTTTCTCTGCTCACTCAAATGCAGGAAAAAGAAAGGCAAAGAAGCAACTGCCTCCCATCCGTAAGAGTACGGTAAATCTATCGCAACAAAGGGCCAAGGTCACCACTTTCAAGAAGAATTTCTTTGCCTTTCGCATGCAAGCCGAGGTTCTTCATCTCTGTAGTGATGACAAAACCTGCCCTCGGGCTGCAGGAGCTCTGCAATTCGCACTGGGGGAACCGGGGATTCTGAAATGGTCAGGCTTTATCCTAATTTAGAGGATATGAAATGCAAGAAAAAGCATTTGCAGCACAGGAATGAACCAGTCCTCTTTGTCTCTGTTTTCCCCAGATTCCCTACTCAGAGCTAGATACGTGGGGCGGACTTCTGAATGTCTCGGCCTGCAGCCATCTTAGAGCCCTCCATTTCTGACAAAATCCTTTAAAGGAAATATCGAAGGCCACAGTATGAGGGGAGATTGGCACCATCCAGTGTTGCTCCGTCCACTAGTTCAAGAAGCTTCCCAAAAATCTGAATTCAATTTCCAGGATGCTGAATGGTTGCTCGCCTGGTGACAATGTACCAGCAGCTTCATAAGCTTTTTATTTTCCGTTAAGAAACCAACTGCCTTGGATTTTGGATGAGAATTAAAACAACCCAGCTCCCTCTCACTGTTTGTTCATTGTTCGTAAGCTGTTCTACATTTGTCCTGTTCAGTGAGCTATTGTTCCACAGGGGCACTGCAAACCTCTGCGAGCACAAACTCAAACCACATTGTAAATAGCACATGGCTTTGTTTAATCCAGAGCGAACCCCTCGGCTTCAGCTGGAGAGGCACTCACAGCAAAGCGACCTGCCTAGTTTATCACCGCCGTTAGATATTGCCCGCTGTATTCTGGTGCCAGGCCATTGTTTGCCCTATTTGTATTTTATTTTTGAAAACACAGCAACATGAAATGCTTCACCACACTGGCTTGTCACGGTTACAAGGATGCTTTAAGGGTTTCCATCCACTAGTTAAAACAGCGTTGTCCTATTAGGCTCTGCTAGCAACTGCTCCCATCATTACAGCCTCTAAACGTAGGCTGCTGATGCCCTCTGCTGCTGCATTGCTGTCGGGTTGAGGGCTTTTTGTTCTTTCTGCAGAGCGCGAGATTAAGCTACTCGGTATCATTTTCGCTCCTAATAAACATGTGTGTCTTGTCAACAAGCTATTGCGAATACTTCCCAACTCAGAAATCTACTACCAGGCAGCAGAGCAAACTGTTCATCACAGTGCTCTCCCCCCTGAGTTTAAATTGTAAGGTTTATTTTTTCTTTTTTTAAAGATAACGTGCTGTGTCAATATTTCAGCAATTCATATAGTATCGCGGGAAAGGAGAGGAGGGCATTATAATAAAAATACCAGTCATCAGATCCTCTAATTCCAGTAGAACTCACAGAAACCAGTCTGGGTTGCCACGCTGCCCTGAATATACGTTGTACACTTATATAAGGTTACTATTTGAAAGTTTTCTGTACTAGGTAGGCATATCGTGACAATTCTGACTGGTGCTGTGCACCCTTTGCTCACCTACGCCTGCATTGGGAGGGAGTAGCCACCGCTCGCATGCTTGTATACGCAACAGGCACATATATGCATGCCCATATATTTGTGTATATGAGGGGGGATATGAAGATGACCAAGGGCCTGGAGCACCTCTCTGATGAGGAAAGGCTGAGAGACCTGGGTCTGCTTAGCCTGGAGAAGAGAAGACTGAGAGGGGAACCCATCAATGCTGATCAATATCTAAAGGACGGGTGTCAAGAGGATGGGGCCAGGCTCTTCTCAGTGGTACCTGGTGACAGAACAAGGGGCAACGGGCACAAACTGGAACATGGGAAATTCCACCTGAACATGAGGAGGAACTTCTTTACCCTGAGAGTGGCAGAGCCCTGGCACAGGCTGCCCAGAGAGGTGGTGGAGTCTCCATCTCTGGAGACATTCCAAACCCGCCTGGACGCGTTCCTGGGCAACCTGCTCTGGGTGACCCTGCTCTGGCAGGGGGGGTTGGACTAGATGATCTCCAGAGGTCCCTTCCAACCCCTACCACTCTGTAATTCCATGATTCCATGATTCTGTGATGTGCATGGCGCACAGCATGGGGATTCCTGCACACACACAAGGAAGTTAATCTCGTATTGTATGGAGCAGCAGAGAGGCAGGTCATTGCTCTGGTGGTGGGAGGGAAACCACAGCAGTCAGTGGTCCCCCACTCAGAGGAGTCAACTTGTCTGACCCCCAAAGAAGGACAGCAATGGGGCAAAGAGTTAAAAAAAAATATTTATTTCTTCTCTGTGGATAAGTAAGCCTCGCCAGCACAGAACACAAAGTTAGCATCTCTCTGCAGCAATGGGGGGAAGTTAGCTCTGTGTGATGATCCTGTAGCATTGTCACCCATTTTGATTTGCGCAGCTAGCCAAAATCTGGGGACAGACATACTGTTTCCATTAGGAGAAGTAATTGATGAAGAAATCAGATATTTCTCTGATGCACTCCTATTTTTCTGCAGAGAATGTACAAAGCCCTATTTCCCTTCCCCCATTGTGTTCAACCAGCAGGAGACAAGACTTTTCCGTTCAAATCTCCAAAATGTTTTTCAGCTTGTACTCTTCCTGAAGACTGTTTCTAACCCTTTTCCTTATGGATGCATTGCAAGTGTGGCTTTGGCTTTCTGTGGCCTTTCTCACCAGCTTTTCCACCCACATGTCTGCATTGCTCTGAGTGCTTCTTCACGGGCTGAGGATGTACTCTCTGCTCCCCCAGCAGCGATCCATTCCTGGCAGCTCAGCACAGCGCCTTTATGAGGCATTGGCCCCCCAAAAATTGTGCCATCACTGCTGCTGGCATCAGCCTCCCTCACTTCATTCCAGCACTGTTGGCTTAACCACTTTTAAAAAATAGGTTGTTGCTACCAACTTTTTTCAACTGGACTAAGTTAAGCAGCAGGCACACAAGCGACTTGGTCATCAGACCTTCAGGGGGGAAAACATGGGCAGTCAGCAATGGGGAGCCAGGGGTGGCTGAAAATGGTGCCCAAGTCCACTGGCAGGGCTGAACCGAGGTGAAGATGTCTGTGCACAGCCTCCTCCCACCGTCTGCCGTGCATGGAGACACACACACAGTTTGGTGGGATGATGTCAAGGTCCACACATTTTGCATTTTGCCCTCGGTGCAGCAGCCTGGCTGCAGAGTGCAGGCTGCTGACCAGCCCCGCATTTCTCGGACGTGGCAGTGTCCTTGCTGCTGTCAGCTGCGACGGAAAGGAGCTCCCTTAAGGGCTTTTTTCTCTTCACCCTGAACAAAGGACGGTTCTCCACCTCCTCGGTGTGAGATCCCACTCCAACCCTAGCAGCACATTTTAGTAGCACTTCAAGCAGGATGCCTGAAGAAGCGTTTTCTGTCACTGCTCAGTCCCTGAAATACAGATTTCCTCTTGTTAGCAGATACTAAATTAAAAGGCGACAACCAGGTGGAGAAAGCAACCTGGAGAGATGATTCCTCCCTCCAGACATGAAGAAATCTGTCCCCGCAGAAGAAAACAAGATCTTAAAACAAAGCAGAATAAATAAGCCTTCCCTCACTTCTACGCACTACACACAGCTGTAAATTCTGTGCTTTCTGTAGAAGGTCATGGAGTCCATCTGCTAATGGGTTTCCTGCCTGAGGGTATTTACAGGGAGAGTACGTTTGATGGACAAGGGCCATCACGGGTGAAAACAATTTGACAGCGCAGAAGATGAAAGCCGAGAGTGACCAGAAGCAGCTCAGAGTAACGTCCTTTGAGGACATGTCGTGGCAACAGCTCGGACACCACACACTTCTGGCAACTACGTTTGAACAAAGAAAGACGCTTGAAGAAATGCAGCTGACAAGGGCTGACATGAAAATGGCACAGCACAGGGGAGGGAGGGAGGGAGGGAGGGAGGAGTGGGCACACGCGGTGCTGTGCTAGGGTAATAAGGAAGCCTGCAGTTAAGGAGATATGATTTTCAGGTAAATAAAAAGCAGATTTATAAGGAAACCAGCAAAATCTTCTAAGATTATGGAAAGCAATAAAGAATTGATCAAACCTGTCCCTTTTATTCCTCTTTTTGATGGCTCACATCAAAAGACAGATGTATTAAGAGCTGGTGAAAGGGGCCATATGGAAGAAGTGCATAAGGGATTTTTTTTGTCCTTCAGAGCAGAGGAATTGCATACTCTGGGAGTCACAAACTGGCTCTTAATCTTCACATTATCTACCTATTCATCCGTCCACTATTTGAAACTGCTTTGATCATCCTCTCTTACCCTGTGTCCCCGCACTCCCTCTCCTGTCTGTGTCACAAGGGGCTCCGTCAGCAGGACTACAAATTGCAGTAAGCATCAGGACTCCACGTGTAAATGACAAATCCTAACTGTTTGCTGAAGGCAGAAGCAATGGTTTCTTGTAAGAAGAGGTTTTGAAATCTACTTAGTGAATCCTGCTTTACTTGTCTATACCGGCACACGCTTTCCTTAGCCACACATCCTTGTAAAGCATGTACAGTGACGAGTACAGGACCTGCACCCCTGCAATGTGGAGGACTTATCTGACATAATTCTGCAGTGATTTTTAAACCCCATTAAGCCGGCAGTCACACCACTGCCAGGTGTGAAGCTTGCATGCTAGACTCCGTGCTTTGATGCAACCCAAAGCTGGACAAACGAGCTTGTTGCTTCACTCCTCGCAGCCCCAGCGCAGTGGGAAGCAGTGAAAACAATATTGTACAAGGAGATCTCACTGTCGCCCTCCGCTTGGCAAGTACTTTCAGGCTGTTTCTGTTGCTGCTTGCAAAATGGTTGGGTTTTAAGGTTTTTTTTTTTTGCTTGCAATAAACTCACGCAGCTGGCAACTTATTTGCCTTTCTCATGTTTCCCCCCATAGTACAAGCATTGTTTTGCCCTTCCTCACAGGCCACTCTGTTTCTCATTAGTCTGTGTTTGTCTCTCATTTTATACATGGCAACTAAGCTCCATTACCATTACACTTTCAGTTTTCGTCATCACCTCTTTTCTGCTTTACTACTGCATAAGACGCCATTAGGACAGTGAGATATAGCTTCATCACCAGCTCTGTAGCACGCGTGTTTTAGATGCATCACCTCTCTGTCTGCAATAGCAAGGAGCATCAGACGCCTGAATCAAGATTTCCAATTTCTTTGGGAATTTGGGCTGTAGATGATTTGATGAGTGAATTGTTTGGTGGATAAGGAACTGGCTGGATGGTCATATCCAGAGGGTAGTGGTCAATGGCTCGATGTCCAGATGAAGAGGTGTGACAAGTGGTGTCCCTCAGGGATCCGTACTAGGACCGATGTTATTTAATATCTTCACCAATGACATAGGCAGTGGGATCAAGTGCACCCTCAGCAAGTTTGCAGATGACACCAAGCTGAGTGGTGTGGTCAATGTGCCAGAAGGATGGGATGTCATCCAGCTGGATCTGGATGAGCGGGAGAGGTGGGCCCATGCAAACCTCATGAAGTTCAACAAGGCCAAGTGTAAGGTCCTGCACTTGGGTCAGGACAACCCTCGTTATCAATACAGGCTGGGGGATGACGTGATAGAGAGCAGCCCTGCGGAAAAGGACTTGGGGGTACTCGTGGATGAAAAGCTGGATATGAGCCAACAATGTGCACTGGCAGCCCAGAAGGCCAATCACATCGTGGGCTGCATCAAAAGAACTGTGGCCAGCAGATCCAGAGAGGTGACTCTCCCCCTCTACTCTGCTCTCATGAGACTCCACCTGGAGTACTGTGTCCAGCTCTGGAACCCTCAGCACAAGAAGGACATGGACCTGTTGGAGCGGGTCCAGAGGAGGGCCACGAAGATGATCTGAGGGCTGGAGCACCTCTGCTGTGAGGACAGGCTGAGAGAGCTGGGGTTGTTCAGCCTGGAGAAGAGAAGGCTCCAGGGAGACCTTATAGAGGCCTTCCAGTACCTGAAGGGGGCCTACAAGAAAGCTCGTTTGCAAGGGCGTGTAGCGACAGGATGAGGGGCAGTGGTTTTAAACTAGAGCAGGGTAGGTTTAGATTAGACATTAGGATGAAGTTCTTTACAACGAGGGTGGCGAGACACTGGCATAGGTAGCCCTGAGAGGTGGTGGAGGCCCCATCCCTGGAGACATTCAAGGCCAGGCTTGATGAGGCTCTGAGCAACCTGATCTAGTTGAAGATGTCCCTGCTCACTGCAGGGGGGTTGGACTAGATGGCCTTTAAAGGTCCCTTCCAACCCAACGCATTCTATGATTCTATGAGAGCACAGGTTCCCTTCCCACAGAACAAGGCAGGGAGGGAGGTGCCGGTGTTGCCAGCGGAGCAGGGGTGCATCCAGGAGTGAGGCTCAGCCGCGGGAGTGTGCCAGGTCTCTTCGCTCCTGCAGTTCAGGCAGAGCGACCATGCTGCATTTTCCAATGTGCAAAATGAAAGCTCCCAAACCTCATAGGCAGGCAAAAAGAACAAGTGACAATTTGGCATGCTGAAACCATGGCCGTGGAGAAAAAGTAACTGAGGCAACCCAGCTAGCAGTGAAGGACAAGGTAAAATGCCCAACAGAAGATTTACAAAAATGTTGGGAAAGTCAGTTTCCTCTGTTCCTTTTCATGCCACCCTGAAACTGGAGTAACCAACAGCTGCTTGCCATGTGCTCTGCACAGCCATGATCCTGATGCACCCTGTGACTAGCAGGCTACCACCTTCCCTGTGCTCATGGAGCTGTTTCCCAGATTAAGTCTGACAGGCATTTCAGTCAAGCAGCCTCTTCTCATCACTGAGAATAACTCTGAAGAATGAGGCTTCAAGCAGGTGTTGACACTTGCTCTGTCATACAAGTTTCTCAGGTTAAACAATATTGAAGGAAAGTCTTTTGAGTATTTTCCATTAGCATGAGCCGCTACTGGGCAACTCCATCATTTTTCATATGTAAGAGCTAAAAGCTTGTGTGCAATTCATTAACATTATGCATTTATTTATATGCTTTTTTTAAACAAAACAGGTAAGAAGAGTTCATGTCTATCATGTTAGAAGCAGTCGGTTAAGAGAGCACCTTTCATCTTACACTAAGATTTAGGTTGGGATTTTCAAAATGACCCTTGGGAAACAGGCACCAAAGCTACTCTTTAAAGGTATTTGGATACTGGAAATACCTGGATGATAAAGCACATTAATCTTGAAAAGGCACGTGATGTCTTAAAGGGTGTCTATTGAATGAGGGTGTCTTCTATGGCATTCTTTGTTCGTTTCTTAATGACTTCATGATCTGACATGCAGACAAGCCAGTCATAGGCTGCCATCAGAAAACAGATTTAGGAAGCCAGAATCGCTCTCTGTCCATCTCCTTGCCTAGGGACCACTGGCTGCCCATCCCGGACAGTTTAGTGACCCAGTCAGAGGTCACAGCCTAATATTTGGAGGAGGGTTGTCAAACATAGCATCCTATATTGGGAGATGAGAACATGGCCCTTTGTCTGCCTTTGTACCCCTTTTAGAGGAGACAGTTGCAGCAGATGGCTGCAATCTCCCATTAGCTGAACTTGAGCCATTCTAACCCTGGACACAAAGCAGGCTCTGCTCCTTGATGCAAACGCCATCCCAAGGTGCAGTGGCTCTGTAGACATTTTCCATAGAGAATCTCATTTTGATAATGAACAATTTAATGGTCATTTTAGATTTCTTTCCTTTATTTTCTTTTTTCCAAAAGAAAGCAACTGCTGCCATGCTTGCTTGATTAGAAAATATAAATCATAGAATCATAGAATCACAGGGTTGGAAGGGACCTCTGGAGATCACCCAGAGCAGGTTGCACAGAAACACATCCAGGTGGGTCTGGAATGTCTCCAGAGACGGAGACTCCCCCACCTCTCTGGGCAGCCTGTGCCAGGGCTCTGCCACCCTCAGGGTAAAGAAGTTCCTCCTCATGTTTAGGTGGAACTTCCTATGTTCAAGTTTGTGCCCGTTACGTCTTGTCCTGTTGCCGGGCACCACTGAAAAGAGCCTGCCTAATCCTCCTGACACCCACCCAAATCCCTGAAATTTGCTGATGTTTTTGAGATGTGGAAAAGTTGGGCAATTAATTAAGTAAAAAAAGACTTGTCAAGTGGCTGTTCTCTCTGGGATTTATTTTATTTTGTTTTTTGTTTATAACCAGCAGCTTCCACATTGACCTGGCTATAGGGGAATGTCCCCTTGGGAATGCTGTAGTCCTGGTCCCGTGGGATGTCAGCTCCTGAGTAGGTTACCAAGGACTCACAATCTACAAATCCAAAGGGGTACAATGAACTTCACATGAAGTCTCTTTGTAAACAGTATCTAAGGCATAGGATAACCCTATCCATGGACTTCTAAATTAAGTCCAAAAAGAGATAATGCAGTCCTCCAGAACAAACTGGGATGTGAACCCACCAAAACCCCATGTTCCAGCAAGTGCTGGATGAATTTCAGCTTAGGTACATAAGCTCTTTGGTAGACCTGTATCTCAGGGCCAACCAGGAATATATTTGGGGAGCAGAGGAGAAGAGGAGGTAGCTGTAACACAGTCATAAACAGGCCTTCTCTGTGGTGGCCAAAATACATGCTTGGCCATCTCCAGGGTTGTCTGTGGTCACCACGGGCAGTCAGCGTTCACCCAAGGTAGTGCTGGGCTTGAGAGGTCAAAGAGAAAAGCTTCATATGGCAAGTGTTAGGTGGTTGTATTTTTTTCTATTTGAAGGTAGGCACTTAATTAAGTGCTCATTAAAGAAACAGCTACATTTACTATGCTGCCTCCTGTACAGCTTGGTCTTGGAAAGCATTTACAGTTTGAAATCTAAAAATAGAGTTTCACATCAATGATTCCTTTGTAACTTGTGAAATTAATAACTGCAAGTTAATAAAGGCTAACTCAACTCTCGCTCGAACAAGAAGGTCAGGTCTGGTTTTAATCATTAGTTAGGTCTAGACCAAGAATATTGTCTAATTGCAACCCAGATGCAGACAGTGTTGGGGTCACAGTCAGAGGGTCTGCGCGAGTCGCAGGTGAACTTGGAATTACAATTTGCACACCTCTCCCTCCTCCAGTTTTTAAGCAGTCTGAGATGGAAGTTTCGTTTTAAAACTATAAATTCTTGAGCCACACTATGCCAAAATTAAGCTTTCTGATAGTAATCTTTTTCATTTGCCTTTACAACCAGAGAGAGACTACACAAGTGAGTTACACATATTCACAATTTACTCGATTGTGAGCCAATGTTCTAGACTTGTTTTCTCTGAATTTCACATCAAACACTCAAAGTGATTTTTTAGAAGGTCAAAATTGCTGTGAATGGAGAGAAGCCTCGTGTTAATGCAAAGGGTCTACATAATCAGTTTATAATGATTATTTGCCTTCATGGTGTCTAAGCCCCAGTCCACTACAACACGTAAAGCACAGCCCAACCTTTAACTTCAGTGGGGCTTAACTACATGCAAATTTAAACCACAAAACCATTGCCTTACCATTTTTTCACTCATCATCTGTACTTCATTCAATTCTCAGTGAAAGAAGGGGGAGTCTGCACCTGCCCACTAGCTCCTGGATCAAGCCCTTTCAAAAATGATAAATAATTTGCCCCCCCCTTTTTTTTCATCTAAACCAAACATTCAGATTAGAGGTCTGTAATTACATATGCCAAAAAGTGTGTGCATTTTCTGTCATTATGGACAAGTCAAGGGGATTGTTAGCTGCGTTATGCCTTTTTTTTTTTTTTTGCAAGGTAAATCTCTACTTTTCTACCAGCCATCAGACATTCATAATCAAAAAATGAAGCACTGAGTTTTAAATAGAGCTAGCACTAAATTAAAAGCATGACTCAGAAGAACTCTGAAGAGATAATGCATACTGCTTGACCTGGTTCACTTGTCAGACATTTTCCCTCATGAAAGGTGGTTTTCATAAGGAGAGTCAGCAGGCTTTGCCTAGAATCCTTTCTTTTTCTTCTGTTTTTTAATAGGTAAGGTCTTAGTTCTTTGAAGTTCTTCTTTTGAGAAAAGTACAAATTTTAATAAAACCAAACTACTATTTCAAAGTTAGGCAATGGGTATTAGAAAATAACAAGTATATCAAAAAGTAAGTGAAATTAACATTACGTATCATACTGGTATGTGGTTAATGGCATTGCATATGGTCAGCAGTGTAACTGCAATTTCCAAGGCTCTAAAAGCAGTAAATTGCACACTTTCATTCAAAGATTTCAGGCTCTGAAATCCAGGGACATTCACCACTACAGAGGTATTGAGTTGTTTTAACTCCCATAAATCTACTGTATATGAAAAAACTCAGCAGGAGGGCAATATATGTACCTAAATCTGTACAGGTCTTAAGTGTAATTGCAACAGTGGGATGTGCCGTGTGTGTTCTTTCCAGAGGCTTTTTTGGATTCTCCTTTAGACTGCCTGAAAATAAAAAGTGCATATAGAGTATTTCAATGAATTGTTGGACGGATGTTGACTTCAGACCAGCATTTGTAAAATCCTGCCATATTAAAAATATGACTGGTCATTATCCAGTCCGTTGTGCAGAGCAACTCAAGTGTTTGTTTTACTGCAGATACAGAGAGAATATGACAAAGAAAAATGTCCAAACAAAATTCTACATCTTTACATTTCCAATTGTCCAGTTTCATGAAAAGCCTCAAATCAGAATCTGAATGCTTTGATAGTCTTTTTGTTTTTTTCTGTAGCTGTCATCCCAAACAAGCCTTAAATACAGACATCTTGTCTTTTCATCGTCCCAAAATCTGTGCAATGCCAGGACCCAAATCGTCTATCATCATCCAGCTGTTTTCCAGTGCTGCCTCGTAGCTCACAAAAATCTCAATCTTAGTAAAAAAAAATTGTGCAGGCAGCATAAAGCTGGTCTACATATTTCAATTTTCATTAGTCAATGGGTGTCATCTGGCTAAAAGACCAAACAATTACTTGGAATCTCACTTTATGGCTTTTAATAACTACTCTTTGATGGTTAGCAACGTGAAGTTGGTGTTTTCTAAGCCACCAAAACAAAGAAGGAATAGGAAGACTGTCCCCACAGTTATGGGTGACATTGGACACGGAGCAGCCCCTGCTCATTGCCACTCAAATGCTGCCACCAGCATTCAAGCACAACCACCCACCAGCCTGAAGGGAACGGAGATGCAGGAAGCTGCAGAGGACTCAGCTGCTAACAATGTACTTGGTTGAGGACCTTGACCGAAGAGGTTCATTGGCCTGACGAAGATCCACCAGAGTCAGCCGGCCCCATTTGTCTTGCTAAAAGTCTGTGAGAAGCACAGCCCCAGTTGGCATGGTCTAAGGTAGATTGGTGCCATGCAGAGATGCCCTACTCGCACTGAACGACTTGACCTGGTATTTAACTGCACTGAGTGAAGAGGCATGTTAGCAAGACACCTTTCCATGGTGTTTTGCTTTCCACTGCACCACATGCCCTGCAGGTACAGCTTAGACTACTAAGCTCCTGATTTTGTTCACCTTATGGTATCGATTACACAGCAGTCAGAGGGTTGACCTTTCACCAGTAGTCTCTGGATGGAAAAATCGACTCACACAAGCAAGAATCTGGTGCAAACCACGAAGTACTTTCGTATTCTGACATATTACTGGGAGGTTGTAGAATTGCCACTTCCTGCGATCATAATGCATCATGAATTTTTGATAACCAAAATTATGACTAAAGAACAGGAAGGGGAAAGTTCATTCTACAACAATGCACTGACGGCATCTATTTAGCTTTGTTTCGGTTAGAATGAGTAAAACAAGAAACAAAATTTTGAAAATGTCTGACTAAAGGCATGTGCCGCAGTAAGAAATTTTGTATTACAAACGTAATACATAACTCTGACTGACCACACTGATTCTCTCACAAAGTCAGAGATCAATGCTGCAAATATAGTCACGGTAGCAGAGTAGTTGAGGCCTATCCCACAGATTATGTAGTGAATAATTTGAGGAAGCAATCTCTTCTGCTATGGAACCTCCCTTCATGTTCAGCAAAGGTCCTTTACATGTATAAAAATTAAATTACATCCTCACATTTATTCACTTACAGGTTGGGACTTTCCAAACTGCTCAGCAGTGACCTGATTTTGCTGCCTTTTTTGAGAGGGGATCTTATTAATATCTAAAGGGCAGGTGTCAAGAGGATGCGGTCAAGCTCCTCGTCAAGCTCCTCTCTGGTGCCTGGTGACAGGACAAGGGGCAACGGACACAAACTGGAACACAGGAAGTTTCATCTCAACATGAGGAAAAACTGCTTGACTTTGAGGGTGGCAGAGCGCTGGCACAGGCTGCCCAGAGAGGTGGTGGAGTCTCCGTCTCTGGAGACATTCCAAACCCGCCTGGACGCGTTCCTGTGCCACCTGCTCTGGGTGACCCTGCTCTGGCAGGGGGTTGGACTAGGTGATCTCCAGAGGTCCCTTCCAACCCTACCATTCTGTGATTCCATGATTCTGTGATTTCAGCGCAGACATCGGTAGGGGACAGATAGAATAGCTACGAGACCTTCTGAAAACCCCCTTCATATTGTGCTGAGTGATGAAGCATGATTTCCTCTCTCACTACAGAAAGGAACATCTGAGATTTGTATTTTATTCATTATGGGCAAAAAGGAATGAAGGAAAATAACACTTTTAGAGAAAAATAAGATTAGAGCAACAGTCTTTCCAGCATTAATATGAATCTCCTGGTTTTCAGATTTCAGCACAAACTGTATGTCACTCTAAGGTGGTAACCTCCAGCCTCACACCCTCATCGTTATCTTCCTCCTCCTGCCTATGTCGGTGTGCTGTGCTTTATCATCTTCCTTGCACTCTGAGATAAAATCATTTCATCTGGAGGCACATCTAGTTAATCCTTAAACTTGTCACATAAAATTTTATCCTTAGACCAGTCCCATTTGTTGTCTTCTCTCTTTTGATTTCTATAGTTAAAGTGCAGCTGCCTTATTACTGCCAAATCTAACACCACCCTGCTTTAATCAATGCTGGCGTGATCCCTTCATTTTGACTTCAAATTATTGCTGGCCTCTTTCAATTCCTTATTAACCTCTGTGTCCACTTTATTTCCTTCTGAAGGGATGATTCAGGCAGATCTAAACTCTTTCCTTGCAAGCATTTACCCTTGTCAGGGAGCTCTGTACTGGATTTTCTCCATTCAAGTTCTCCATCTCATCAGACCACTTCCCATGACTGCCTTAGAGCTCCCAGTGCTTGAAATGGCAAACCCTTCATAAACACCTGATTTTGTCAGAAGGACAGTCACAGCCAGACCCAGGCACGTGAAAAAATCTCTCCACCTCCCACAGGACCTGAAGTACACCCCCAGACAATTATTTGAGCAACCTCATCTGTATCCACTGGCCTCTACAACTGCCAGATCTTCATCTGGTCTGCTTATCCTCGTTGGACACGAGTACTCCACCTCATACATGGTGCTTTCAGCTCATAGGTCTCTTTAGTGCGTATTTATCATCCTGGATGCCACCAGTCAGGCTGATGGCATGGCTTCTACCACACTCCCACCACCAGCAACCAGCAGAGACAAAAGCCCACATACATAACATGTGGCATTTAGGAGAGACCAAACAGCTCCATCCTAGAATACCAGAAGAATTGCCACATGAATTGCACATTCCACAGTGAGGATTTTAATAAAACTATACAATCTGAGTGATGATGCCTGGATGGAGCGAAGCAAACACAGGATCGGAGTCACTTGCTCGAGTGTGTGTGTCTGTTACATGGATCAGCACATCAGACCGTCTTTATCATCAAAGTCATGTGAAAGAGTCAAAGGCAGTCCTCTGGCACAGCAGACGAGGTATCCAGGAGACAGGTAAGCCATTAATGCTAGTTTATTAAACAGGGATGAAATCTCATCTGGAACAGCCTCTACAGTCGAGCCATCTGTGTTCAAAGAGAAGCTAAAACTGGAACAGATATGGGGCTGGACTGCTGGGATGGCCAGGGGAGGAGGCAGCTGCCGTTGTAGAGGATGTGTGAAAGGCTCGCTTAGCATATCAAAGTCAGCATCGAGAGGGAGTGCGATTGATCTCTAAAAATACGCCAGTGGGTAAACCTCGGGGAGGAAGGGTGGCTATGAAGCTAAATGACAGTATTGGCACAGTAACAAAAGTGTATAAACTATCTACAAATACTATTGGACCTCAAATCTGACGGTTCCTACACATCAGAGCTGGAAAATTCCCTCCAACAGGGGCAATGAAGGGCAGAAATTGGGAAATTTTAAATTGGCATGTGACAAATGAATCGCAATGATTACATGGCAGAGTTTGACAAGATAATCTGTCACATCCCCTATTTTTTTTTACCTTACTATTGACTGCTATTGATCATGTTATATTGTTTTGTTATATTTCATCTATTCATGTATCTTTCAGCTAAAGTCCTGATGTTTTTGACCGCCAGTTAATTTGGGACAACACTTTATCGTAGTTGTCTAAGTTCCTGCAGTATCAGCCTTCAGCCTTACGCCCCATATAAAACTGTGAAGGCTGATAAACAAATTCTCCTAGGAAAAAGTGCATGCAACAGAATTCTTCTCACAAAAATAATTTTTAAAAATGAATGATTTTGCATCATATTTCATTGAATACAATACCTCAAGTTCCTTTATGATTTAAGAAGCTCTTAACCTCTTTTAATTCACAGTTTTGTACCAGAGTGTTCTTTTGAAACAAATTTTAAATGTTCCAGTATAAAAAAAACTTAATTATTCTTTTTGGCTTTTCTAAATTAGGTTGAACTTTCAATCTTTGTTACATTAATCACAAAGTCACAAAATCCTTAGGTCAGCAGAAAATTTTAATTTTCAAATACTTATACAAAACAATTCAGTCAGACCAATAATGTAATTGAGGCAATAATAATTTTTTACAAGACATTTCACTTGATACCACAAAATACTCTAATTAAAAAAAAAAGAAGAATTAAAATAACCCACACATGGCATACATTAAATAGCAGATTTCTAAGGGTAATCATAAACAGAAAACCAAAACCAAGTAGATGTACTTTTACTGCAATTACAGAAGTCAGTTATTGACCCTATACTGTGTAACATGTTGTGAATGATCCAGGGAAAATACATAAAATTGTTAGCGTTGAGCTTGGCAGGTGACAACAAGATTGGGAGAACAGTAAACAATGGAGAGAGAACACAACGCTGAGTGAGTACAACCTGAATTAGCCTTGGCATACACCAAGGGTACACTTTAGTCTGAGCAGATAAGTATAAAACTGTACATGTAAGATAAATAATACACAGTAAACATACAGGATATGGTATTTCTCTCATGGGAAGCAGTGATTTTAAAGGATTCAAGGATTGATAATCTCCGCGTCGTAATCTGCTAATGTTAAATATAGCCAGAGTACTAATGGGAATTCTGGGGGTGTACACAGGGAATATTGAATAGGGATAGGGATGCTAAATGCTTCTGTGTTTATCACTGGGGCAACCACTACAATATTGTGTCTGCTTCTAGTATCAGCAGGTAAATAAGGATATTGACAGTGTGGAGAAGATTGTCATAACTGCAAAGAGCTTTAATGCTGACTAATGAATAGGAAAATTATGATTAAGGGAGCGAGAAAGGCTTGGGAAGATTCAGGTCTTCAGCCTACTCGTCTCCACAGAGCACAGACATTTACCACAGTGTTTTCAGCTGAGCAAGCATAGCTGCAACAAGCAACTAGGAGCTGGAAGTGGAAGCAAAGTAGAAAAAGACTGAAATAATTTACCACACACTATAATACATTTCCAT
This sequence comes from Rissa tridactyla, assembly GCF_028500815.1. NCBI lineage: Eukaryota > Metazoa > Chordata > Aves > Charadriiformes > Laridae > Rissa > Rissa tridactyla. The sequence goes on from NC_071497.1 coordinate 8,643,187, forward strand.
CACTGGTGATTTGCAAATCAAGAAATGGAGGCTGTTGTTAAAGACTTGCTCTATTTCAGGGCAGAGTTAATTGATGGAAGTCCTAGCAACCATGTCAAAAGTCCCATGAGCTGATCGCAGTGACCTCTCCTTGCATACAGTAAACCAGAGAGAGACAAAGGCTGGAGGGAAGAGGGGGCTGTAACTCCATAAAGCTGTTCTCTCTATTTTCCTGTCCCTTTTGACACTCCCTTAGCACAAGTCCTGCTGGGAATCAGTTTTGCATTCCTAGAGTGACCTTCCTGGTTTGGAAACCACCCTGCAATTCTCCTGCCCTGTCCCTGGAGGCCACCACAACCCCCATACAGCAGGAGGTCAGCTCATCTCTTATCTCTCTCAAGATCGGTCCTCTGATTCTCGGATATGTTCACAGGCTTCAAAGGGAACTTCAGATCTCTTTGACAGCAAGGCAGCATGTGGTGGCACCTTCAGCACTTCCTCAAAGGAAGATCTGATGTCTGCTGTCCCCAGGCTTTTTGCTAGTACTGGTCTGCTACCAATCTGACACATCTACTGTAAGACAGAATATATTAGACCTGAAGAGATAAGCTTGTCACAGTCATATTTTAAAAGACATTTGCTTTTGAGCATTGTGTAGTCTACTCAGCCTGCACACTGTCCCAAATTTCCAGCTTACATGAGACTTCCCTTGATCTGGCAAACACACTGTTTCTTCCCTCACTCGTTCGCACATATCCTAAATATAGGCTTATTTCTTAAGAATACGGTTTCTGTTTACTATCCCCTTCCATCCAGGCCATACATATCACCACCCCTACCTGAGGCACATGTTCCACTGCTGGAGGGTCTCCACTGTCCCAGAAATTTGGACAACATCCACTGCAAGGAGCCAAACCTTCTTCCATAGGGATCCACACTGACCCCTATCTCAGCATCCTCTGAGGTCTTCTTACGTTCGGGGGTGGGCAAAGGAGACATTACAGACTTATAAGCATTTTGCTGTCTTCTACCAAGCTAGAAGTCTGTTTCTGAAAGCAGTTTTTTATTTGCCTATTTCCAGAGTTGGCCCTAATGTCAAAAATATCTTCATGATACTCTTTGAAAAACTTTGATTTATAGATATGGTAAGGAATTCATAGAAGTAAACTTTGTTTCATGAGTTTCTTATTTACACTTTTCTAAACGAAGCAGATAACATTGTCTATAGACTACTCCCTTCTTGCATCCCCTTCGTCTTCCCTTGCATAAGCATCCCTGTCTCTACTACCTCTTTTCCCACAGTACCTCCAGGCATACAGCAATTATCTGTATGCAGAGGTGCTGTCACACTGAAAGACTAGCCTTCAGAATCAGAAAACCAAAATGATTTTTCCCCAGCAATTACATCTTTTTGTAGATCAGAACATACAACGTAATATTGGTTCCTTCTTTCCGCTAATAGCTACTTCCACCCTTCAAAGTACTCTACAACCAAGATCAAGCCTCTGTGTAAGAGGGGGAAGATAGTACCAGGTGACTGATCAGCTTTCTATGGATCACCAATAGATGATACAACCCCGTGCATCGCTACAGGCTTGGGGCAGTGTGTCTGGGGAGCTGCCTGGAAGAAAAGGACCTGGGGGTTCTAATTGACAAGAGGCTGAACATGAGCCAGCAGTGTGCCCAGGTGGCCAAGAGGGCCAATGGCATCCTGGCTTGTATTAGAAATAGTGTGACCAGCAGAAGGAGGGAGGTGATTGTCTCCCTGTACTCAGCACTGGTGAGGCCACACCTTGAGTATTGTGTCCAGTTCTGGGCACCCCAATACGAGAGAGATCTCGAGGTGCTGGAACGAGTGCAGAGGAGGGCAATGAAGCTGGTGAAGGGCCTGGAGAATAAATCTTATGAGGGGCGATTGAAGGAGCTGGGTCTGTTTAGTTTGAGGAAGAGGAGGCTGAGGGGAGACCTCATCACTCTCTACAACTACTTGAAAGGCCATTGTAGAGAGGTTGGTGCTGGTCTCTTCTTACAGGTAATTAGCGATAGAACAAGAGGGAATGGGTTCAAGCTGCAGCAGGGTGGGTTTCGACTGGACATTAGGAAAAAATTCTTCCCAGAAAGCGTGGTCAGACACTGGAATAGGCTGCCCAGGGAGGTGGTGGAGTCACATCCCTGGATGTGTTTAAGAGTTGTTTAGATGTGGTGTTGGGGGATATGGTGTAGGGGAGAACTTTGTAGAGTGGGGTTGATGGTTGGACTCGACGATCCCAAAGGTCTTTTCCAACCTAAATTATTCTATGATTCTATGATTCAAAGCTCAACACTAAACAACTGGCCATAGTATAGGGGCTACTGACCTGGCTTTTCAACATGGACCATATGAATAATTCACATTCTGCAAAGAAAGCCGGTTTTGAAAAGGAGAAAGTAACATGAATATCCTGGGAGGGGGTCCTACTGCTTTTTTGCAGAAACATGGGAGTATAATTCGGAACCGACAGTCCTGGTTCCTGCATTAAGCACATCACATGTCCTGCTGGCCCTCTAGTAATAATTGCATTATTAAAAGTGGAAGCAAAGGACAATCTTACAATCATAGGGGTTTAATCACGCAACAGCTGGAACATATTTTAAACAAGTGCCCTACTTTACTGAAGTTGCATATCCTATAGTTTCTAATTAAAAATCCCCTGAATCCAGGTGCTACACTTCCTTGCAGTAAAGCTTGATCAGACTGCACTGCGTGGGATACAAGGGAAGTCCTGTCATGCAGAAAAGAGCATCTGCTTCCCATCTATCAATATCCTATGGAAATAAGTTTGCACCCCTCATTAATTCTAACTGACAAATCCCTTAGTATGCAGTCTTGGAAATAAAACAAAAAAACAACCCACAGTCATGTGCATTATCTGAGTATTTGTAGTTGAAGATGACCTGATTGTGCAGCTGTTGGGATTTTTCTGTAATTGAAGAACATTCAGCTTCCTACACCTTGGAACTGGGTAAAAAAAGTGGCTATGCCACCCTTCTGTTTGACCTGGTCCACACACAGAAGCTGTCTCAAAGGGCAAAGATCTACCTGCATGTAGGCCGTTATGCTCCCATAGGAAAAACATAAAAGCCACTGCAGCTTGTGGCAGGGGGTAAGTTAGATGAACTGGAAATGGTCTTGAGCACAAGGTTTAAACTCACATCACTACACCTGCAGCTAAGTCTACTCACCTCCCTGGTGCCACGTTTAAATGAAGGCTGTTGCTCCACAGCCCCTGCATATTATTATTTAAACCACATTTATTTAGATCAAGGTTAAGTTAGCTAGTTAAAATTCACGTAATTGAAAACTAAATGTGTTCCTGAAGTAAAACTGCCTTAATTCAGAGGACTGCTGAAATATAGATACTTTGGTTTTACCAAGGCCATGCAAACAAGTGCATACTGGAAACCTAACATTGGTTAACTTACACAGAATCACAGAATCACAGAATGGTTCCGGTTGGAAGGGACCTTAAAGATCACCCAGCTCCACCCCCCTGCCCTGGGCAGGGACACCTCCCACTAGATCAGGCTGCTCAAAGCCCCGTCCAGCCTGGTCTTGAACACCTCCAGGGATGGGGCAGACACAGCTTCCCTGGGCAACCTGTTCCAGTGCCTCACCACCCTCACAGTAAAGAGTTTCTTCCTGATATCCAATCTAAATCTACCCTCTTTCAGTTTGAGGCCGTTGCCCCGTGGCGTGTCGTTACACATCCCGATAAAGCGTCCCTCCCCATCCTTTCCGTAGGCCCCCTTTAGGTACTGGAAGGCCGCTATAAGGTCTCCTCGGAGCCTTCTCTTCTCATGGCTGAACAACCCCAACTCTCTCAGCCTGTCAGGGTTCTCTACAATCATTCAGAGTCCCTACAACCATTCAGAGTCCCTACAACCATCAAGTAGGTCACTGAAGACAGATAGTCTTAGATTCAGGGAATGTACATGAAGTAACCAGAAAATCTGCCAGGTCCCTTTTCTGATCTCTGAGTTTTCCCTGAGATCAGCAAGCACCAAAGCCAACTGAAACCATGCTAGGAGTGAAGGAGGAGATAGAGGTGATACAAGGCATCAGACTGCCTCTTTCTAGGAGCAGTGAGCTATTAATTAGCCAGGCCTTAAGAAACTCCTCATTGATTTGGCACTAAGAGGGAGGCAGAAAGAGAAGTAATAGCAAAAGAAGCAAAGGGTATGTCACCCACGGGTGCCTGTCCTGCACAGCGGAGCGGCTGCAGGCTCCTGGTGCCACCACTGAGCAGGAGCCCTGCAGGAGGACACACACCATGGCCAAAGCACAGCCCTGTGCTGATTGACCAACCTCCCAACCAGGGCCCGTGTTCGCCTCCAGACACACAGCACCCCACCACATGGGCATGCCAGAGCACACAAAAAAGGCTGGACACCACATTTGTCCACCTGACAAAAACTCTTCTCTTGATATCCTATCTGTGTGGAGGTTACAACTGGACACAAAACCACACCAAGCCACAAGGAGCGTGTCTTTCCCATCACCTGAAGTTTTTGCCCTATACAGTTCTGACAAGGGGTAAACAGAAAAATGTCCCCAGCCTGAATTTACTGTACGTCTGTTCCGATTGCTCTCCTGTTTGATAAGAACACTGCGGCAAGCAGCAACTTACCCTAGATGATGTTGTTTGAGGTGTGGGGAGGATGGGCTATTGCTGTTGGGAATGAAATGAATTAAACGTTTCTTCTTTCCTCAAAGACTACACTGGAGCCATAACCTCAAAAGGAGTCACATCCCTGCTTTGCAGCGTTCAGATATGGACATCAGATCTGATTTCAGCAGAGGTGAATTAAGCAGTGTCAGAGCTTTCCCTGAACTGAGAACTTCCCTTAAAATAAGGTTGATGGGTGACACAGCTGATGGAAAAGGCTGTACGGCAATCGCATGATGAGATTTTAAATTGCACAAACAAGTCTGACTAGAAGAAATAATCTATAAAAGGAGCAGGACGGTGCCAAGTGATGTGTAGGAAAGAGCTGAAGAAGTTCCAGAAGATTTAAAAAAAAAAATAAATCATTTGTAGCATCACCAAATCATAGACTATCTTAGGTTGGAGGGGACTTCTGGAGGTCATCTAGTCTGACCTCTTGCTGAAAACAGGGACTGCTTCAAAGTGGGGTCCAGTTCCTCAGCGTCTTGTCCAGCTGAGTTTCAAATATCTCCAGAGATGAAGAGTCCACAGACTTTCTGGGTAACCTGTTCCAACGCTTCAGGACCCCCACTATGAAAAAACTTATTTTATAGCCTAATGGAATTTCCCTTGCTGCAACTTGTGTCCACCATCACTCATCCTTTCACCGTGCATCTCAAGAATCCCTGGCTTGTATCAGGAATAGCGTGGCCAGCAGGAGCAGGGAAGTGATGGTGCCTCTGTACTCGGCACTGGTGAGGCCTCACCTCGAGTGCAGTGTTCAGTTCTGGGCCCCTCTGTACAAGAGGGACATTGAAGTGCTGGAGCGTGTCCAGAGGAGAGCTACCAGGCTGGTGAGGGGTCTGGAGACCAGGGCATATGAGGAGAGGCTGAGGGAGCTGGGCATGTTTAGCTTGGAGAAGAGGAGGCTGAGGAGAGACCTCATTGCCCTCCACAGCTACCTGAAAGGAGGGTGGAGAGAGGTGGGTGTTGGCCTCTTCTCCCAGGTGAATAATGACAGGACCAGAGGAAATGGTCTGAAGCTGCGGCAAGGGAGGTTTAGATTAGATATTAGGAAGAATGACTTTACTGAAAGAGTGGTCAGGCACTGGAACAGCCTGCCCAGGGAGGTGGTTGAGTCACCATCCCTAGAGGTGTTTAAGAAACATCTAGATTTGGCACTTCAGAGCATGCTCTAGTGGCAGAGATTGTAGGCGTTTGGAGGTTTTTTTGTGTATGTATGGTTGGACTTGATGATCTGAAAAGTCCTTTATAACCATGAAGATTCTATGATTCTATGATTCCCTACAACAATCAAGTAGGTCACTGAAGACAGCAAGTAGATTCCCCCTCACCCTTAGCCTTCACTTCCTCAGGCTGAACAAAACCAGTTCCCTTGGCCTCTTGTTGTACACCTTAATCACTTCTGTGGCCCTGTGCTGGACTTGTTGACATTATCACTGTCTTTCACATAGTGGCATCACCAGAACTGGACACAGGTGCAGCCCCATGAACCCATGCAGAGGGGAATAATTTTTTTCCTTGACTCACTGACCCCACACTTAATAATGCAGCCCAGCAAATGGTTGGCCTTCATGGCCAGATGTGTGTCCTGCTGAATCGTGTTTAGCTTGCTGTCCACCATGAATTCTAGATGCATTTTTTGCGAAGCGGCCTCCTACTCTGTGAACACTGAGCCCTGTAGTGTTGGATGGGACCACACCCTGGCAGGCGCAGGGCGCATCGCATGCTGCCAGCTAACCTTCACACATCGCTGACCGTTACACTTCGAGCCCAGTCACTCAACCAGGTTTCAGTAACTTTGTACTCCACCCACCCAACCCATATCCCCACAATTTTTCACAAGGATACTACAGAAGATGAAGGCACATGACAGCCACTGCTCTCCCCTCATATGCCGGACCAGTCATAGAAGACAAGTAGGTTGATCAGGCAGGACTTTTTTCCTTGAGGAACACCTGCTGGCTTTTCCCAAGCATCTTATTTTCCTCCTTGTGCCCAGATGTGGCTTCCAAGAGGATTTGCTCCACAATCTTACAAGGGACTGAAGATGGGTGTGACATTTTCCTTTCTCCAGGCATCAGAAGCCTCCCATGACACATCCTCTCAGTGATGCCTACTGATGACCTCAACACCCTCGGGTGCATCCTGTCCGGTCCCGTGTCTTGTGTATTTATTCTGCTTAAGACTTCCATAATTCAGCCTTCCTTTGCTCCTTGGTAGTGCTTCTTCCCCAACAAAGACCAAGACTGTATTTCTGTAGACCTAATTTCTCTAATTTTTAAAACAGAGAACATGAATACATCCATACATCAGCCAACACCAAATCCATTCTGGAACACTTTAAAGAAGAGGTATTCTTTGGTGCAAGATTTACAGCTGGTTTTGGAGTAAGTCAGACTACACCAAAAATCAAGGGCTACAGTTCTCAGTAAAATACTCAGAGGACTGCAGCAGACAGATTTCACAGACAGATAATTAATCTCAGACCTCACTATAAGACCACACTGCACTTCATCTACATACTGCCCCAAACCTTATTCAGCAGCAAAGACTAACAGAGGAGATACACCTCACAGCAATTCATTTCCAGGGTCTGGCTTCATTACATGAGGCATTTTGATAAAGAAGATGAACAAGTGAATTCCCTAATCTTTTGCACCCCTGGTACCATCCAGGCAGAGGAGGATTTTGTCAGGAAACCCATGTTAAAATCCTGGAGACGAACTCTGTTTTTTCCTCATCTTGATGCTAAGCCCATCAAAGTCAGTCGAAAGATTTTATTGCTTTTCAGTGTTTCCGTTCTTCTAGTACTGCAGCTGCAATGTTTTAATTACAAGTAGGCTGCTTCCGATAGGAACTCTAGTTTGTCAAAAGTATATACGCTTTTTAAAGTTTAGTTGCTTTGATCTAGAAATGGTATGCAACTTCTCAGCTGTTTAAAGAGTTCAGAATAAAAACACTTTACTAATTTAGCTTTTATTAGATTTTATTCCACTTTCTCTTTGGACTGAATAAAAGGTAAAAAGCTGTTTGGCAAATGCCAGTACTTTGCCAAAGCTCACAGTTTCCTGACATTGTGGACAAAGCTAACACAAAAAGTCTGTGCACCCACCTTCTCAAAACAGCTTCTGTGCACTTAATTTTCCATAATTGTGTGTGGAGTTGCTATACTCCACAGTGTTTCATATGATGCCTTGCTGAGATGCTGGAGTCACAATATCTGATGAACACTGATCTTTTATGAAAACTTTGAATTTGATGCAGCATTGCCCAGCCCTCCCGGTCAACCAGTTGCTTCCTTGGCTCACAACTACATTCCACTGTGGATAAGAAGACTGCACAAACATCAGAGTGCACCAACAGCAACAGCACCAGGACTCCTCACTGCCCATGTGACACAAATATTCTTTCAGCTAAATCAATGCTTTTGCAATTCCGTAAACAAGAGTTTCCATCATTAGGGGACCTCAACCACTGGTGAAAGACGATTGGAGATGCGTGGATTTAGATGTGCCTTCATCTTTAGAGTACTTGCCAATCCACAAAGTATAGAATCATAGAATCATAGAATGGTTAGGTTGGAAGGGACCTTGAAGATCATTAAGTGCCAAGCCCCCACCTTGGGCAGGGACACCTCCCACTAGACCAGGCTGCTCAAAGCCCCATCCAGCCTGGCCTTGAACACCTCCAGGGATGGGGCAGTCACAGCTTGTCTGGGCAACCTGGGCCAGTGCCTCACCACACTCAGAGTGAAAAATTTCTTCTAGATATCTAATGTAAATCTCCCCTCTTCCAGTTTGAAGCCATCACCCCTTGTCCTATCACTCCATGGCCTTGTAAAAAGTCCCTCTCCAGCATTTCTGTAACCCCCTTTAGGTACTGGAAGGCTGCTCTAAGGTCTCCCTGGAGCCTTCTCTTCTCCAGGTTGAACAACCACAGCTCTCCCAGCCTGTCCTCACAGGAGAGGTGCTCCAGTCCTCCAGCATGTGAGATGGAGCACAGCCTCTAAGAAGCAAGTGGCTTGGGAAATCCATTCTAACAGGACAACAGTAATCATCCTCAAATTAAAAAAAAACAAAAATTGTCACAAGGGATGCTATGATTAATGCTCACAAAGGTTGCAAACAGCTGTGTAAATTCCCTGCAGGAGTGATCTGCTAAATTCAGGAAGAAAGAGTGGTGGGCGGCAGGGGTAAGCAGTTAGTCAGGGAACATTAAGCAACTCTTTTCTCCTCAATCTCCCATGGAGCCCCGGCAAAAGTCAGAGGGGAATACAGTAAAGACACAGGAGAGGGAAATTTATGCAAGGTATGGCAAAGCACCCTGATGCAGTACATCTTCATTTTTACCTCTCTGTGACAGCAAAAGCAAGGCCCACCCACAGCTGCAAAAGAAAATTATACTGATGAGGCCAGTGGTGATCCATCTCCTCCTAAACATACTGCACGTCTCACACTGACTTCAGCAGGAGTGAAATCAGACCCACAGTTTACTGGTATATTCAGAAAATGTTACATACTGCAAAACAGGCTCAGTGGGTAGTGTTAGATACAGACACAAAGGAGGGGAGCCATCTTCAAAACTGTTTTAAGGTGGAAAACGCAACATCTGCCTGGATCTTTCTAATCACTCTTTGGAAATATTATTTGGATTTATGCTTCTCAGGCTCTGTCCTGTAGCCTCATCTGCTTCCCATAACTGTGTAAGACGGCCGACCGTCCATGCCTTCCACCACGCAGCATTGTGTACTTGACACAATACAATCCATCCCGGCTCCATATTTCAGAACTGAGGACTTCTGAACTATTTAGCAGCTCTGGAACTTAAAGGCGGGTGTCATAAGCTGTAAGTAATTTTCTGGGTTTACAGACGTTTCCTTTGATATGTCATAAAGCTGCTGGTAATTGAATCCCATAAGGGATTGTTTTCGGACCAGTCTGTGAATCAAACTCTGTTAACAAATAACGAGTTTCTCATGTTTCCCCCTGTAGGAATGTGATTCTGCAGATCCTAAGGTTTCTCGGCTCTCACCGAAGCTGCTTCAGGGGATGTGGCCCTTCGGACGGGCTGAGCGGTCAGGTAGCGTGTGTTTCCGAGTGGATGCACAGCAGTTAACAGAAGGAAAAAAGGTGCAGAACTGCAGGTTCGCAAACAAAACTGGGCAGCTGCTCAAGGCATTTTCCATTTCCAGACCTGGCTGGAAAGCAGGAATCAGCCCTATACAGTTACCAGGTCTGCGCTCCCTTTGCCTTCTCACCAGAAAACTCTTTCTCTGCAATTTCTCTCTGGTTGCCACCCACCTTTGCAGCCTGGCCTGGTCAGTCTCTGCTGCTAATCCAAATCCCACATCCCAGCTGGGCTCTGAAAGAGGAGCAAGAGTGGGGAGAGCGCCCTGATGAGGGAACAGGACTTGGTGCTTCCCCAGGCACTGCTGGCAAACCCTCCTTGCACTGAACCCTTAGACCCTAGCCAGGGACCGCGCCAAACTTTCCTGAGTCTGGTCTTTGCTTCCTGGCTCCCTCCCAGGCCCTCTGAAAGCCTCCCCAGGCAGCTGTAGCCCTCCAAGAAGAGATGGTGCTTATCCATGCCTTGGTCAGTCCTGTTGAGCCGCGCAACTCAATATATCCAGGGACTTGGACATGGAAGGATTGGCACTGACTTTCCTGGCAAGGTCAACATTTCACCATCTGGCCCCGAAGCCAGGGACAATTCAGGGAAGGGGAACCATGTTCTGGCATCTGTTTTGTGCCAGGGGAGACATAAACCCATGCCAAACACAGCCCGCACAGCTGCAGGGGACACGCTGCCATTGACACACTGACTTTGATTTGAGCGCTTCTGCGTCTCCAGGCTGCCAGTAGAAGAAGCCAATGTGACCAGAACTATCTGAAGGAATCTGTTAAAATGCAAAGAAAGCAAATGGGAGCTTTGTAACTGTGCTTGGCTTTGTCAGACCAGTCGTTAAGCTGATGTTTTAGATAGTTTCGATCCAAAGCTTCAAAATCTTTGTGGCCAGTCATTTCCCAGACATCTGCCTGTATGGATGATAATTTGGGTAGCTGCCATATGCCAGAGAGAGCTTCCACCACAGACATCCTTGTTTTTCAGGCACTGGAAAACCTCTTGGATTCTCACACAGGACCTAAATCAGATGTTTGTGGTTGTAGAAAAAAAGACCTGGTAAGCAGAATGGGAGCTGCAGTGGCAGATGGAAGGAAATCAAATCTTGTGTCTTCAGCCCTGCCCCTCTTCCATGACATTTCCCCCCGCAAGGACTTCTGATGAGCTCACATGCATGAGTGACAAAGTGACGTGCACAGCCTTCCCTGCAAGGCACACACATCGGCCCATTACAGTGGAGAGGGCTACCAAAACACGTAAGGAGAATTAACCTCCTGCAACTGTAGCCACACTGTTAACATTAAGATTGAAGAAAAGATCTGCATCAGGTACTGACCTGGGAAAGCTCTCCGGCTCTTACCTTTAAGCAAACTGTATCTGTCTCCAGATCTTTTTAATCATGTTTCTTCAAATAATAGCATCTACCTTCCACAAACTCACAACTCACAACTATCTGCCTCACAATTATACGCAGCCTTAGAAAGCCAAGCAGCTTCTTTCATCCACTGCATTTCTCTGTTTGACGTTGCTGCTTTTAAACTCAACGGCAACCTACAATTCCAGGGAGATCCCACACCTCCCAACATAAAACACTGTGCTGTGTCTAAAAGAATTAAAATAGATCTATACACACACAAGCATGTGCACACACATATGATGCTATGGAGCACCAACAGGGAGGACTACCGTCCTTTCTCCTCCAACCCGTTATGGGTGGATGATATACTCAAGCTTCACAAGCACATACTCCCCAGCATCAAGAGGAGGACAGTGCACAACAGAGGAGGAGATGCAGGCGTAGACAGGGGACCAACACGGCTCTTCCAGATGGTGCATTTCCATTCTCGGAGTAGCAGAGCCCCTCTCCTGCTCCATCCCCCCATGTGCCAGACAGAGCCAGCTCGCATCTGGGGAAAGGCAGGAGAGGACTGCAGCCCTGTGCTGCACATGTGCTCAGCATGGATCCACACATGAGGACGTGCAAAACCAGCGCCAGCTACATGAACCTCAGTTTCTGCACGCAAGGCCTGGCAGAGCAGTCATATTCCTTTACACTCCTGGATGTCCATGTGTCGCTGTGAACCACACATATGCACGACACAAATAAATTCAGCTGACTTGTCTGAAAGATGTTGCACTTACATGCTGCAAAGGGACTCCATGTCCTTAGATCAAGGGGTTTATTTGAGAAAATATCTCTTGTTTGGCTGTCTTTGTATCCTCCAATAAAGTATGTCGCACTATCGTATTTCCTCCTCCTGTTCGCCTTTCCATGCTAAATAGTTTGGTCTGTTTAAAGTTCTCCTCATGTGGTTTCTCCTCCCCGGGCACTGGCTAATTTTCATTGCTTACTCTGGACCTTTTCTCTCATACAATAGCCCTCTTTAATCTCTTCTCCAGTGAGACGCAGTCATCTGCCACAAGGTTTTCAGGATATGAGGAGGAAAAAGATTTTCCGCATCTTTAATTGTATCAAGTTGGGATTGTAGAAGAGCCGCCTTCTCCCCAAGCATCTGCATCCCCTTATTAAACGGATTGCCTTCATCAGACTGGCAATGCTCATCACAGCCAGCCTTGACCTGACCTTCTTCTGAAAGAGGAAGAATGCCTGAGGCTTGTGATCACTCCTCTGCTTTGCATCATCTCTGTAAGGGACCAGGGGAAATCACATCTGACAACCACAAGGAATGAAGAAGGGAAGTGCAGACCCCAAGGAACAAATCTACGGGAGGGCAGACAGCAGCAGCGCTCAGGCTTGTTAAGCATAAAGCCTCTCAGAGTTCAAAAAAGGTTGGGAGGAAAAGAAGGAGGGGGAAGAGAGCAGGAGGCAGACAGGAGAAAATTCCTTGTTGTTCTGTAAGGTGGTCCACTGAGGGGTGGGCTTTGGATTACTCGTGTGTCACTGGTGAGCAGCTATGGAAAAGGTCAGGTAGGAATCGTATGACAAGGGCACAAGCAAAAACCAACAGGAGGAAGGCTCTCACCAGCCATCTGCGTGGCAGGAGACAGAAGAGGGGAAAAAGACCACAAGCAGGATGCTCCTGGGGCTAATTAAGGGAGCCGTTCTGCACAAGACAGATGCCAATCTTCTTGACTGACAGCCAGGAGGGGAAGATCATATTGCGAGAAACCAAGCTGCACCAGTAAAGAGAGGGAGTGAGATGGGCTGAGAGAAAACCGAAGCTCCCCAGCAAATACAGAGCAAGAGGCTCCTCTTCCTGCCAGAGGGCAGAGGCTGTGCCTCCACAGGAGGTCAAGAAGGACTCCCCTGGGATGTCCCGCACGGCACAGGCTGCTGTGGCAACCCCAGGCTTCATCTAACCCCAGCCTCCCTTGTTATCCACCACTGATGGAGGGGGGAAATAGACCACTGGTCTGACCCACTCGTGCCAAATCCAAAACCCCCCCAAGCCCCTGGAGAGATACTCATTGGCTTTTCCAATATTTCAGTTAGATTCTTATATTTTAATGAGCACATGGCCAGAAGGGGTCGGAATAATAAGGCAAAGCAGCACATACGTTGTCTAAAATTGATTACACACCCCAGCTTGAGAATCTGATTCCACAGACCAAAGTGTTACGCGCGGTCAAGTAAAGCCTCTTTATAAGGCAGTATATGGCTTTGTTTGGGTTTCTCCTAAAGGCGGATCCAACAAGGGCAGTCAGACAGTTGCTGGGGCAGAGGAAAGGTCTAGGACTGACGAGGCAAGGCAGGAGCAAGGCAGCAGTGGGTTTTGCCTGGGCAGGGAGTGAAGGGGGCTTCAGAGTCACAAGCATTTTATGTTCTCTCCCGAGTTCAGTTCCCCCCTGTCCCCCGGCTGGTGACTCCAGGGACCTAGGAAATGGCGGTAGGATGCCAGGTAGAGCCTCACCTCGTTGGTACAGAGCAGGAACTCACCGCCTTTTTGTGTGTTCTTGCCTCAGTGCACAGAGTCCAGCCGCCCACATGATAAAAGGAAAGATGCATAAACCCAGGGTCTTATGCAGTTTTTTCAGAATAAAACTGACATTTCTATCTAGACTGCTTTGGGGCAGGTTAACAGCAACTGCGGCGTTTGCTAAGCATGGACACGAATCAGAGGCAAATAGACAAGGCTGATACGTGAAAATGAACTTTTGTTTATAAAAATCGCGTTAGTTGTTAGAAGCCATAATGAGGGTGTCAGAACACTACAGCAACTGCATAGGCTGAAAACACCTGAACACTCAGACTTCTTCATTTTTTTTTCCATTGTGCTGGACTGAAAAGCTGACTAGAAATAACTCTGTCTCCTGTTGAAATACTTAAAAGCTGCCTACTTTTCTTCCACAGGTCTTGTTTCAGCACATAACCAGAGTTTGTTAGGGGGTGTTCTCGTGTTTTGTCTACAACAGGCAGCCAAAGCTCATGTGTGTTCAGAAAGGGATGTATTTCAACTCCCTTGGGCTAGAGGAGGTGTTCATCTCTTACTTGGTGGCTCTACCAGGAGAGGGCAGCTCTCAGATCAGCTTCTGGGGGTTAACCGTAAGACATCTTGAAGCTCTGCAGCTCCCGAGTGCCGTGTCCACGTCTCGTCCCTGGTCTGTCCCACACACCACACCAGCTGCGCCCAATCCTGCCCCAAAGGAAAGCGGTGGGAGGCAATTTTAGCACTCAGGGTAGGTTTCCTTCTGTGGAACATGGGGCAAAGGAAGACAATGGGTAAATTTTGCCTGAGGATAGTCATTTGGGCACAGAAGGGGACAAATGAGTCAATATAAACATCAATAAAAACACTTCAGGACAGAGACAAAAGACTCACAGACTATACAAAGTAACTGACCTTCTAACCAACATCTACTACTTGCTGTTCCTGCAACACACAGAGCAATGGGGACCAGATGCTGTTTGGCATTTCTGGAGGACTCCACAGAAATACAAATAAATTAGTATCTATAATTGCTCTCACTTCTAACACAAGACGAGAGCCACGGTCAGTTCCCACCCCCATCTCTGAATTGATTAGTCGGAAGAGAGACATCTTTTAATTTCTGTGGCAAAGAGTCCTTGTTTGTCCCTTCTGAAGTTTCTAAATTCAGAGTTAAGAAAAAATAAAGTGAAAATGCCCTCAAAATAATAAATAAATGCCAGTCTTCAGAGAAAATGATGGTGTGTCTGAATTTCCAATGTTAGTATCAGCAGCAGCTTCACTAGCTTATAAAAAAATATAGTGCAATGTTACAGAGAAAATGCAATGGTGAGCAGAGAATATAATATTTTACCGGATGCATCTTCTACTTGAAGGAATGGATATTTTCTGGAAACCTCAAAGAACACCCCAGGAAATCTACTCTTGTTTATCAACTTACGGCAAGTGTCTCTGCTTTTTTTTTTTTTCAAGCTCCATTTACTGCTAAGGCGTTTCTGATTGTTTACATGGATGTGGGATGTTTGCACCAGATGCTTGCTTTTCTGTACGTCGTCCTGCTCCCACAGAGGACAACAGGAAATTGTTCACGGCAGCGAGGCTGAGTCCACAGCTAACGATGTTCAAGTAATTTCCTCATCAATGAATCCTGTTGGCGTATTGAATCTGAAGTGCAGACCTGAAGACACAAAGATCACATGTCCACGTTAAAGTCCTTGGTGATAAGGGTCAAGGTGATAAGGAGAAACAAAGACACTGTGTTCACAATAAAGTCCTTGGGGAAAAGGAGAGTCTGGCAGATTTGTTGTCATCATTTTACAGAAATTTTCTGGAAGTTTTCAACCTTGTCTCAGCACCCTCGTACAGAGCGGTGTTCTCGAAGGGGCAGGCAGTTACCTCACCACACACCTCCAATCTAGACTGCAGAAAAGTCTGCATTTTGGGTCATTCTGATGGCTTCTGCTGAAACACAAATATTGTATGCATTTTTTTGCAGTAGCGAAACGATCCAGAAGCCTAGCATAGACAATATAAAAACAGTTGCTAACCAAACTAAATATAGACAGGTTTACCATTATTTCTTTATTTCCTAGTCTGAATGAAGAAAACAGGCTTTGCAGGGAAATTACCTGGTTTTAAAGAAATCATTAAAAGCTTATTGCTACAGTTTGATTCTAGGATACTTTAAAGAGCAGTTCATAGTAAAAAAACTACTGTATGTATCTGAGCAAGACTTCATACAATCAGACTTGGTAAGTCCTGTCATCCTGAGATGAAAGGAGAACAGCTGAGCTGGTTTTTACAAGACTGAAGACTCACCACAAAAAAAAAAGCCCTGACAAGGGATCCCAGTCTCCCTGTACCTGCTAAAAAGACAAAAAGAGATAAAAAATGATAAAGCTTGAGGAAGGGCACAGGAGATATTCAGCCAGGTCTTGCTCTTCCCTTGTTTCACATAGAAGACTGTAAGCATCTGAATGCATGGGTGAAAATTATGGGTACTATCTTTTTTCTTGATGGTGTTACCTTCCCAGTATCATGTTGCAAGTAAGAGTCGCTTCAGGCAGAGATTAGGGAAAAGGTACTGAAATTCGGCACCTTTTGGAGCAAAGTGTCTCCTGACAGCTCCAGAGACAACAGGTCCACCTGTGAGTGCCACAGGTATATTCAGTCACATATTTTCAGTCTTGATCCAGGCAAGCCTATGGAGATGATTATTGTATTAAAAACCACCTGTGAGGAGTTCTCAAATGAACCTCTGTCCTCCACAGAAAGATGACTGTCTACCTACAACCACCACCTTCACCCAGGTGACACCCAGGTGATGAAGTCTCCAGTGTCGCTGAGAAATACCCATTAGTATGAAGCAAACTACCTGAAAGGAAAAAAAAAGCAAACCACATTATTTTTGAAAGTTTAAGATCCTCTTCATATTTTATTATTTTATGTTTGTATTTATATATATTATTATTTTTTATTATTTATTAATATTTAATAATATTTATTAATATTTCATATGCGCATAATATTTTACTCAATTTGGATACAGCAAATGCGTAAATCATGATCTGTCTCCACAATAAGGAGATGAAAACGTACCTGTTAATTTAGAATATCATTTGTCACAGTTTTGGCATGATTATACGCTGGTCCCAGTCCAGTTAGCTTTCTGCTAAGCTCTACTTATCAATGGATATTAAACAGATAATTTATCAGAATACAAGATTTGGAAGACAAAATTAGCACCTAATAGATTTTTTTTATGACTGTTGCTGTTCTGTGAAACATAGAGAAAACTTTTATGTATCTACCCTTTGAGGAATCAGGTTTTTAAATATGTGATGGAAAATAAGCTTTGACTGTATTATGTTGAGATATTAAATAAAAAATATATTTATACGCTGAGCACAGCACTGTGGGGAAGAGCCCTAGAAATTTTTGACCGGACAACATCTGTTTGAAGTACTAATTTGGCTCCCTCAATGACCAAACTGATTACAAGAGAAGTGGAAGGAGATATTGGTACTCCAGAGTCTCAAGAATGCTACAGAATAAAATTGAATGATTTTACAAATTTCTCCCAGATTCTACCATGGAAGAACATATCACTCTATATTTACTTAAGGAATATATCTTATCTAGATTAATAGTCCTAGTGGAATTTTTTCTTGTCTAGTGCATCTGTTTTTCTATGGTCCTGCGTATGACCACAACCAGACAGGAGTGTATCAACAGTACAACTTCAGCACTATCATTCTGCATTTCTCTAGGACTGGAACATCAGCTTTCCTGAAGACCAAACAAGCTGCAACAGGCACCTTAGTTTGCCAATGATTAAATATTTTTCTCATTCTCCCCATGCCAGTCAAGGAGACAACATGATTGTCTTCAACCAACACTGCATGACGTTCACCACCACAGCACCCTCCCAGGTAGGCATCGGAAAACAGCTGGGGGGTTGCGCAGTTGTTGGCTCCACAGATAAGTGGTGCCACAAGAGCCATTTTCTCAGGTTATCGAGAAGAAATTCAAGTCTCAAAGATCACTGTGATTGTAGTGGTAATGGTGGTGCTATTATTATTCTTCACAGTGCACTCCATACCACGCTACCAAGAACGTGCCTCAGTCCCCTGCACAGCCACAAGGCACCAAGGTGGGCTTCCTCACTTAAAGGGTTTTGAAAGCACCAGAATATGCCATGGAGTGGGGTGTTGCTGATTTGCAAAGGTTGTAGCCCTGAGTACATTAAATCTTTTGGAATTATCCAGTTAATTTGCAATCTGAGACACTTTATAAATGTCAGGCCTAGGAGTTTATGTAAGCTCTGCTGGTAACACATGCTGTATGGCAAGTTGGTTAAGAAGAACAAATAATGCCCCTAGCAAAGAACAGAAAAATAAATCTAGATGAAGTTTAGATAAACTGAAGTCAGAGAAGCAGTCCATAAATTAATAGTCTTGAATTTGGGATTGATTTTTCAGCTGAATTTTTCTTCCCCCACAGTGAAGTCTTTTTGTTAAAATATGTATGCAAACTAATTGACCTAATGAAGACGTTTTGTTTGTAGAATTTTAATACAAGAGAGGGAGGCCACATTTCCAGGTCACTGGATGTAGAACGTCAATAGAAACATAATTTATTTGAGCTTCACCTACTAGAAATTCAGATTTTTCTATAATTGCTCTTACAAAGCAGCTCCTACAGAGCTAGGGCTAGTCTAGTAATTCAGTGATGTCTTGTGAATTTTTATTTAATTTATTGGAAATTCAAGAATGTCTGATAAAACATATGACATGAAGAAAACTTCTAAATCCATAATACTTAACTGAAGCACTGAACGTCCCCTGCCTCATGAGAATCTTAAAGAGACCAGAAAGGGCTTGTCAGACTCAAGTATCCATTAGCCCCAACCTTTCTGTGCATTTAAGGACAGGGAACTGAAGATGTTGCTCCCTCCAGGGATAAGGGTAGGGATAAGAAAGTGAACTCTTCAGAAAACAACACAAGATCAAGAGAGAACTGTCAGACCCCTCATGGACACTACTGGGCTTTGATGCCCCTGACCATCTTATCAACACTTATAAATACTGAAAGGGTGGGTGTCAGGAGGATGGGGACAGGCTGTTTTCAGTGGTGCCCGGGGACAGGACAAGAGGTAACGGGCACAAACTTGAGCATCAGAAGTTCCACCTAAACACGAGAAAGAAATTCTTCACTTTGAGGGTGGCAGAGCGCTGGCACAGGCTGCCCAGAGAGGTGGTGGAGTCTCCGTCTCTGGAGACATTCAAAACCTGCCTGGACGCGTTCCTGTGCTACCTGCTCTGGGTGACCCTGCTCTGGCAGGGGGTTGGACTAGATGATCTCCAGAGGTCCCTTCCAACCCTACCATTCTGTGATTCTGTGATTCTGTGACCAGCATCCCCCACCCCTGCCCATTGCCCAGGGCCCTGTTTCAGCCCAGCCCGGTCCCTCAGTCCCTGCTCGTCAACCTCAGGGGCTGTGGGACATCTCCCTGGCCCTTAGGGAAGAGCCCCTGCTGCACCGTGGCAATGGCACTCTGCCTGTCCTGGCTCACATCACACTAAAAAACAGTTGGGTCTCCACACAGAGCCCCTACCATTTGTCTCCCCATTAGTGGAGGTGGCACCTCGTCCCACATGGCAGGAGCCTTTCTTGGGTCTCAGGTCTCCTGCTGGGAGATCTGGGGGAGGACCGCACATGGGATTAGTTGACGAGGTTGGCACCCTTCTTCCTCCTGAGGGGCCCTTGGAGAGAGAATGTTCTTGGTGGTGTACCAGCGTCTGTTCTTCAGTGCTGTAGATGCTCTCCTGCACCAGGCACAGCTGGCTGGCACATCTCTAGTAGCAGCATGTGAGGGTTTTCCTTCTCCATAACCCATCTCAGAAACATTACTAGTGTTTTCTTTGACATTTCCAGCTGCTCTTTGTAGCATGTCCTGGAAGCAATGAGAATTTATTAATTCAGAACAACTCCTGATATTAGGCCTCCTAATGGACCAAAACAAGGTTCATTAATAATTGCAACCATTAACTCACCTCTGAATTTGGAAGTCAAAAAGAAAAATTAGTGAGATCCCAGCTCCAAGCTCAGGTCCCACACATCTTTCCTGTAAAGCAAGGGTTGCCACTGAGATCAGGTACCACTGCAGCTGATGGTGTAGCAGTATTCTCTGGTTTGATGTCATCAGCCTGGAGAAGAGAAGGCTCTGGGGGCACCTTATAGCAGCCTTCCAGTACCCAAAGAGGGCCTACAGGAAAGCTGGGGAGGGGCTCTTGATGAGGGAGTGTGGCGATAGGACAGATAGGAAAAGGGTAATGGTTTTAAACTGAAAAGGGGGAAATTTATATTAGATATTAGGAAGAAATTCTTTATTGTGAGGGTGGTGAGACACTGGCCCAGGTTGCCCAGAGAAGCTGTGGATGCCCCATCCCTGGAGGTGTTCAAGGCCAGGCTGGATGGGGCTTTGAGCAGCCTGGGCTGGTGGGAGGTGTCCCTGCCCAGAGCAGGGGGTTGGAACAAGATATCTTTAAGGTCCCTTCCAACCCAAACCATTCCATGGTTCTACGATATTTGCATAAATAATTTGCAGCATCGTGGACCTGTAACCTTCTCATTTCGGTGGGGCTTGTAGAGATGATGGACTCCTCCTGCCTGGAATGGCTTGCAAGACCCAGTCTGGCATCAGCAGCTCACTCCTGTACCTGCCTTTATGTCTTTCTATCAGCTTGTTCAGGCGCAATCCATGTGTCTGGACAGGCTCTTGCGGTGGCTGGAAAATAAAGTCCCTTAGTGACAGGTCATATATTTTTTCCATAACACATAAGCAAAGGAAATGACCGATACCTTCTGACAGGGTGACTGTGGTCATACAGCATGCTCTGATTATCCAGGAAGAAAAACATGGGGTTTTTTTTCTATTTCAGTTTCCCCACCTGCACAGAAATGCCCTGGCTGGGGAACTGCAATGGTCAATGGCACTCACCGTCCTGCTTGGGAAGGACACGAAACCCAGCTGCGAAGGCAGCACAGCCCCGCTCTCAGCCATCGTGAGTGCTCCTTTATAGAACAAACAACCCAAAAAGTGCATTATAACTTGGCGTAAAAAATTCTTTTTAGCAGTTAGCCCAAGAAACCTAGCCAAGCATGTATTCAGACACTACGTGAGTACGATGCTCCAGCCACTTCCACACATTCCTACAACGGTTTTATGTAATTCACTTCACTAAGATTTTCAGGAGAACTGAAATTTTCCTGATCCCTGTAACTACATGAAAAATCTGCCTTCAGAGCAGTTTGTGCTATCACTTCCCCTGGGGTGGTGGTCCATTAATCTTCCCAATGCCACAGCAAGATTATACGTGTAATTCTGTATCTTTTTGATTTTCACTGTGGAGTTCTTGCAGAATTTAAGTGGCTGCGTGGCATATCCCAGGGACAAAGGTCTTGAGTGATTCTGGGAGAGCATTGGATTTACTGCAAGTGTATAACTTTATTTATTACATAAACCATTTCAACCCTTACAAATTTCCAGCTGGCACTACAGGGAACAGCCACAATAACAAAAGGGATCCATGAGATGAACAGCCGGATTTAAAATTCTTTCTTGTATTGTGCACGGAGCCAAATCACCTCAAGCCAAATGAAACAGGAGCAGTTTTGAAATAAAGGAATATTAATCCTGAGGGTATGCTTCTCTGGGAACAGGTTTAAGGATTTCCACCGGTAACCCAAAAAGGAAAGAAAAACCTGAAAGTATTTCTCCAGGGACATACCACCTTCTACAGGACAAATCAGCACAAGGCATTTTTAGAGATAACTTCAGAGCAACAATGTCTAGGTTGGAGGGCATTTACGTGGTGTTTTTGAATTCGGGTTCCCCACCATTTCCACTTTTTGTTCTTTTCTGTCTGTCTGAATGTTTGTCTTCTTTAATATCGCAGTTTCTTTACTCTGAGAAGCAGCCATACTGTTGGAGGTGGTGAGGTAAAATACAACAAGGACAGCATATTGTTCCCATATCTCACATGACATCACCAGCAGGGATGTGGGTGCTGGACCACAGCTGGTTTTGGTCAGTGCTCCAACTTAGAGCTGTGGACCTCTCTCCACAGCTCAGTGATTAGGGGCAGGATTTGTAACGACTCCGCACCTCATTTCAGACCATTTCATTTTCAAGGAGTGAGGCTAAAACTGTCCCTTTCTCTCGGGCATCACAGTTTTGAAGGTATGGTTGTAACGGGAGCAAAGCTTTTCAGTTTCTTGGAGAGCCTTGTTTAGTATTTCGTGACAGACAACCGCAGATGGGAGTGAAAAACGTGCTCATTGTTGCTAAGAAAAAACACTGGAACTTCAAGGATGAGAGCCTGGTGAGTTTCAGACTGAGGAAAGCTGCTGTTCAGAGCAAGCAGACAGCCAGCCTGCCCTGCCCTGCCCTGCAAAACCGAACGGCAAGCACTGACAAAGTGGCAGAAATGGCTAAAGCACTCGCTGATCCTCCCCACAGTCCCTCATCCCACCCCAGGTCCCCACCGCTCCTCCCCATCCCTCTCATGGCCCATCACACCACACCACCTCCCAGGAACCACGACGGCCTCCAAAACACATTACAGACACCCAGAGCATCCTTCAGAGCCTGGCGAAGACCTGGATGCGTTGTGTCGCTTGCACGTAAGACACAGATATCTGCCCCTGCCTCATCGGTTGGGGATCGAATGAACTGTCATGCTCCTGAAGATGCTTTTTAAATAAAAGCATTTGTGGTGGTGCTACTCCTGCTAACGTGTAGCTGGGCACTTTTCATTGTGGCCCCTTTTCTGTGTCCTTTTAACTGAGAAGACCAGCTTTAGCTGGAAGAGAACAATGATAAATCATCTCCAGGGCTGAAAACCTTGTTCATTTTTTTTGTTAGAGAAGACACAATAAATGTCTTCCACTGCAGACATGCAGAAATGGCAGAAAAACTGTTTTTCACAATAGGATGCTTGATAACATAATGGTACTGGCAGGGATGTGGAAGAGAGGAAAGCATCCTGGCACCACCGATGGCCACTTCAAACTGCCTCTGGAGACCTGCAGCTACATCTGCTGCCTCTCTGGGCAGCTAGCTTGGGTCCTGGACATCTGAGAGGAACTCAATAGCCTAAGAAACAGCATGGGGTGAAAATAACCATGTTGCTGCTCTTTCTGTGGCTCTGATCCAACCCACTTAACCTTCAAGCTAAAGGCATGAGACTCCCTTCCTGAAGAGAGGGAGGTGAAAGGCTGCAATGATGAAATAGCTGGTGTCAATTAAATGCTCTGTTCATAGAGAATTGTCTGGGTTGGAAGGGATCTTTAAGATCATTAAGTCCAACCATTAACCTAACACTGACAAGACCAGCACTGAACCATGTCCCTAAGCACCATGTCTTTTAAATATCTCCAGGGATGGTAAGTCCACCAATTCCCTGGGCAGCCTGTTCCAATGTTTGATAAACCTCTCTGTGAAGAAAGTCTAAACCTCCCCTGGTGCAACTTGAGGCCATTTCCTCTTGTCCTATCACCTGTTACTTGGGAGAAGCGACCGACCCCCATCTCTCTACACCCTCCTTTCAGGGAGCTGTGGAGAGCGAGAAGGTCTCCCCTCAGCCTCCTTTTCTCCAGGCTGAACACCCCCAGTGCCCTCAAGCCGCTCCTCACAAGACTTGTGCTCCAGACCCCTCACCAGCTCTGTTGCCCTTCTCTGGACTCGCTCCAGCACCTCAATGTCTTTCTTGTAGTGAGGGGCCCAAACCTAGCACAAAAAGCTCGCTACAATGCATTGGAAAAAGTCCTTTATTTGGAAAACTTACTTTTACAAAAGATCATCTAAGTGCTGGAGCGCAGGAGCTGGCCCCAGAGCAGTGGCTGGAGGTGGTTTCATCACTCAGCAGGGACGGAGGCAGCAGATCCTGGAGCATCGTGTTGTTGGGGATGCCTTGAGCGGGCAGATGGAGGTTGACGGATGAGTTGTCCCTCCTTCTCCCAGCCCGGAGGAATGACAGGTCGCAGAGCTCCAACGGCGCTCTTTCAGTGCAAGCCGGAAAAATCTGCCTCTGCCTCATACAGCACAATTTAATGAAATAAATGGAATAAAGCACTTTGATTATGAACACTGATAAATTAATTTAGAAAATGGATCATCCAATCATGGCATTAAGATGAAGAAATCTCTGTCATATGTAAGCGGAGAGGGTTATAGAGCAGGTAAATGAGTAGAGAAAAGAGCTGCATGCAGAAATCAATGTGAGTTTCCATCCTAAATCAATATTCCTTTATGTTCCCAAGCAGCACTACTTACCTACAAACAGGCCAAGAAATTATCTGCAATAAACAATTAAAATCTTTAGGTAACCAGCATAGGGCATCCTGATGTACTGAAATTATAAAACTTAACCAGAAAAAGCATTCAGAATGAGGCAGATGCAAAATGTTCAGGAAGGCTGCTCCAAAATTTGCTGGAACTGACTCTGTTAGGCTTCAAAAATAACATAAGTCACTAGCAAATTTACACCACTGACTTGGAAGCAACAAATTACATTTTCTGATAAATAATAAGCTATCAGCTTGAAGAAAGAAAAGTGCAAAAATGTATGTAAAACGTTTAGCACTTTCTTCTGGTTTCTTATCTCATGATATTAAGAGAGTGTTCCTCTGATGTTAAGGCCGTATCTAAAACTCTACCAAAGGAACGTTATTTCTTAGCTTTCACTGTAAGTTCCCATGGAGGCCAAGAACCGATTGTCCTGAAAAACAGAGTTTTCACCAGAGCCTGAACCTGTGCTGACAGCCATCTTTCCAGAAAAGGCGATCACTGGCACAGCTGTTCTCCTGCCTCTCAACTGCTGCTTTCCTTTTCACAATCGGATGCAGATACATCAGTATTACCTATGGAAATACACATGAAAAATCACATTTATTGGAATTTTTTGCAGCATATACCATTACTGTAAAATTTGAGATCCCTTAGGTGGGTTACTTTGTTCACTCTCCATTAGGTGGTGCTTCATGTTAATTGTAGAACTACTCCACGATGAGGCTTCACCTGCACAGAGAGATGGACATAGAGCAGCCCCAGTCCGGGGCAGGAGCAGCATTCTCTCAGATGGCACGCGCGCTGACTTGATGAATCCTAAATTGGCTGTTCAGTCTGCGTTCACTTCTCCGGACTCTATCACTGCAGGCAAACCATGCTTGGAAGACCACACAGTGCGGCATCCCAACCAGGGCAGCTACAGGCAAGTCACAGCTCTTGAGGTGCTCCTTCAGCTAGGGCAAATTCTGAATTTTAACGAAAAGTTTCTTACAATGACTATGATTCATATTGAACAACTGGCCGCTAACAGGGTTTGTGCAGCGCTGAAGGTAGTTTTGGGTCTTTGTTCTGTAACATCAAATGTGGCCTGCAGTGTTACAGTAAACAAATCAGGGGGTGAGCTAGGAACCACCGCATCAGATTTAAGATCTATCATACATCAGCTAAATGCCATGTCATGAGGCTTACTGGAAATGGAGAAAACCTTAAGAGGTACTCAAGCAATGGCGAAGAACAGACAGATCCTGAAAAACGCAAACATCAGAGGGTAAGCTGAGCTATGGAAGTCAGGGAGAGAACTGAAGACTGCTGTGGTGCTACCTGAGTTACTAAGAGAAGATACAATGCGGACACCCAATGAGGGTAACCGGAGTGCTAGCCCAGAGCCCCGGTGTCAGGTATTAGGACATCTTCTTCGGATGATGCTGAGTAAGATTCTCCCATGGGAATTGTTCTTCCGTGCATAAAGTAAGAAGCAACGGCAGCTAAGGATATGGTTCTTTGTTACTCATGGCTAGATACAGCTTTTCAGGATAGAAGTGGCTATTTTTCCCTTTGTACTAGGCTACCATCTTCCCTAAAAAGGCCTTCTTTTGGTGGAACCATCCAACTTTTTGAAAGTCCTCAATTAAAAAAAAAAAAAAATCTGCCAGAAATACCAGTGCTCCTACAGCAAGAATAAATTTTTAAAGGAGGGGAGGGGAATGCCACCGTTCAAAAAACTGAAGGAAAGAAATAAATCTTTTTCTTCTGGCTTGCTGGAATTCAGTGTTACTTACCAACTACTGGACTCATGATTTTTCTCCCTGTCCTCACAGTGACCTTGGCTTTGATTATTCCTTGTGCATTCACAACTAATACTATGCCAACAGTCCACCACTTTAGTTCGAACAACAGTACTTTATGTACTGCTGAAATCCTAGTTTTCTGCAGATGGGAAGTTGCCTAATATTGGGACAAGGGGCAATTACATAAAATTTTAACAACAGCAGCTGAAATGCATGAGAAACAAATGTATTTATTTGTCCAATTCAATGTTATTGTTGCACAGTGAGAGCTGCATAGTCTGTGAAATTTATCCTGTTTCAGTTAAAGGAAATGAGACTCTTCCCTTTGAGTGGGAGTGGATGGGGCCCTGAATTTGAAACAGCAAATCAGTTTTGGAAAGATGCTATACAGCGTTTGTTTGAATGAACATATACATATATATATATATATATATATGATGAAAAGGCTGCTGTGTTCTCACAGGGCAATGAAATTATGCAGAACGTGGACCATGTAAAAAAGCTTATGCTTTATTAATGAGTCTGTTAGTGCCAATGTAGCTTCATTTTGTAGCAAGCAAATCATTTTAACTTGAATTTTCTTGTTTCAGGACCAGAGCAGTGGAATGCCTCTGTTGTTCCAAAATGTGCATTTGATAAGGACTGTTTGGCTCACAGAAAACACAGCCTTTCAGGAATGCAAAAATCCACATTTTGCCTTTTTCAACCACGGGTGCTTGCTTTTATACGTGGCACAAGGAGACGGAAACGGCCATGATGATTGTTTTTCTTCCGGTGCTTTTTCTACTGAAGCATCGTTAACTTTTTACAAATATACAGCTCGTAATTCCAGTCCTATGACTGCACGTTGTATTTCCTGTCTAACTCAATTAGTGTATTTATCCTTTCTAACTCTTGCTGGCTCCTGAGTAGAAATGTGAGGACACTGAGCATACCTAGCAGAGCAGAATCATCTGCCACTGCCAGGCAGGACTGCAACATGAAAAGTCCCAGCAGAGAGAAGATAACTACTAAATGTACTCCTCCACCCAGGAGACCATGGGCGTAACACCAGTTGTGTCATGGCTTAGAAAAAGATGAGAAAAGGAAAGGCATTTTCTTTTTCTTTACAATATTTTTTTTTTTATCTGCATTCTCTTTTTGTTGGGAAGTTTGCCTTGTAAATAGTGGGTATAAATTAATCTCTCTTTTCCAAGTGCATTCCTGCTGAAAGGGCCCTGCCCATCTTTTAATTCTGCCCCAAAAAATTGACACGCACTGGAGATTTGCAGTGCTGAGTCTCTCGAGCACAAAGACAGCAGGTATCACCTCACCCTCAAAACAAAGATAAGGTGATGGGAACATAGGTGGGTTGGAAAATAGCCAGGGAAGGAGGTTTAGAAGGACAGGCGGAGCGAGGGACACAATGAGAGGGAAGTTCCCTTATTCCCGATTTATCATTCCCCTAAGAACCTCTTACAGCAACAGTGCTAACATTGCACATTGAAAACGTGCAAGGAAATGACAGATGAGAATTATACTGACGGCATCATCAGATGCTAACCAGAAGGTTAAATGAGCTCTGCGGGAGGAACTAGTGCACTTGTGCCTCAGAGAACACGAGGTTTTGAGAGCCCCGCCGTGCCCAAAGCCACCACACACGGCTCCGCAGGTGGGTACTTCACATCAGCCAATGACGGTAATTTTGACAGTCAGGCTACCACTGATCTGCGTCAGGTTTTTATTGCCTGACAGGCAAGCGCAACAGCACTGCTCTCCACACTCTGAGGAACATCACCTATTCATCATTTGCATCCTGAACTCCTTCTAACGTTGTCATCAGCCTACATCTGTCATCGCCGTCTGCAAGCAGAGGGGACCAAGCCGGCAAGTGTTTTGCCACTCCACATAGACCACTGTGTTTTTTATTTGCACCTTCTCATTTCAACCTCATTCAGGTTCCCAGACATTCATGTTTTCACTTGCTTCCTTCATGAAACAGATAAAGTTTGGCAGTAACTGGTCGCAGGCAGCCTTGCCAAGTCCCCAGAAGCTTGTCTCTTACGTCTGGTTACACTTCAAAGACGGTGGGGTTTTTTGCCTTTGAAGTGCACTCCTAAATCAACTGACTGCTTTGGACTCCACATCTAGTCTGTGTGTCATCTGGGCTAATGAACAGGAGATGTCTGGACATCTCTCAAGGTGTTTTAAGACCACCGCAGTATAGTTTACAAAGACCACAAACAACTAACTAGATCTATTACCTAAAATAAAAAAGGCATTTGTTTATTAAATCAGGTTTTGCAGACTTTCTAATATGCTGGTGTTTTTTATTACTCGTGACCTAAAAGCACTACAGTTAGCATGTTACTGCGTTCTTCCTTGCTAGAAGTCAGGGCCAAATTACAGGCTAATCTGGACTGTCCAAACTTTGACTCTAACAGAAGAAAGGCTGAGTGGGAAGACAGTCTCTTAAGTGCTCAGAAGGGGGAGTGGATGGATGCTCACAGTATCTTTTTGACTGGTAGGAAGCTTCCACTGCTTTGTTTATACATATTTTCAATTACAGCACTGGCTATCTCTATTCAGGTAAAATTCCCAAGGGAGACTGATGGGATTTGTAGAGAAAAGAAATTAACCTAGAATTACATGGTATAATGCTTATAATCTGTCTTTTGGCGTGGAGTTGAGCCGGGAAGTTAAGGGTAAGCCTTTGACCAGCTGTCTACAGTTCTCCCCCTAGATCCTTACAGTAAGCCTCCAGCTTAGACAGAGAAAAGTAGCAAGATGCTGCTGTACTGGAGCCATCGCTATTTCGTCACTGTTGTGGATAATACACAGCTTATATGGCTCTGAAGACTCCAAAGGAGGAAAAGGAGTTTATGAGGACAAAGAGGAGGGGATGTAAGTCGGAAAACATACACTGAGAAAGGAAAGGATGCTATTTTGTCACGGTACAGAGCAGGGTGGATGAAGCAAACAGAAAACCAGGAAAAACATTGCCTTCTGAGAGAATAAGCAAAGAGATTTTTTTTATTATTGTACAATTTTTTGCATCTTTATTTAATTTCGAAGTTTCCGTTACTGATTCTCTCTTCAAGACTTGGTAAACTGGATGAAAAGATATGCATTTTGGTTTTGTACTACAGGAATAAACTCCCACGACATGAAATCTCTTTCTCACAATGGAATTTTTTTTCTCTCATTTTGTTACCCAAGGCATCTTTGAGATGGTTATCAATAAATGACAGTAACTGGATAAACAGTCTGTTATCTACTTTTCCTTTCATCAGTTGGTGAAAAATCTGCACAAACTACATACGACAGTGCCAGCAGAAGAAAATACCACTTGTTTCACTCAGACAGACACATACTGCTAAATATAGATTTTACAGAACTCTTGGTTTCTAAGTTCATAGGATTCATTTCCACTGCTTCTCAGGGGCTCTTTCTCATCTCCCATGTCATTGTCTTTCATCTGTGCAAAATAGGCAGGAGAAGCTTTGCATTCATAGTGCCTGTCAAGAGATTTCAGGTGGATCAACATATGAAGAGCATAGGCAAGAACCAGCAGCAGAATCAGCGACATAACCAATCCCATAAGTATTGCTGGGGAGAAAAAGGATGCACAGTCTTTTGCATAGGCAAAATGTCCTTCTTGAACGTTAAAACCTTGAATCTACAAAGAGAACAAAAGGGCTCATATTAAATAAGGTACTTGTGTCTCGGTTACAAACCGCTTCATGAATTTGCTCCTGATGGCAGTAAGAATTTTTAATTTAATACCTGCATATTGCAAAACTGTATCTATCAGTGCTAGATGGAGTTAATGCTCAGAGTTCATCCAGGTCAGTCTTCTAGAACCTGCCAGCTATTCTAATCCCCTTCACTCTGCGGCCCAAAGGATTTGCAGTTGTGTTTTAAACAAAATCTTCTATGATCACCCTTGATAGCCCAGTAATATTTAATTGTAAGCGTAGTACCTTTCAAGTTAATGGTGCATTTTCAGCATCACTTGTTGAGAATCTCCAGAGTCTTTGTTTCAAACTGCATAAACTTCAACATGACAAACAAGGAAATAATTGCCTACCCTAATATTAGATTTTTCTCACCTGATAAAAGTGTGTAAATCATCTAAACTACCTGAAGTTGCATACAACTATGGCCAATACCAGTAAGTTTCACTTGTGGCTTCAGTTCTAATATGAAGTTTACCACACTGGCATTCAGGGAATTGACTGTCTGCTCCACTAAATCAGTCCAGGGGCATTTATCACATGGGGAGAAAAGGGCATCAGCTTTCCCCCTCAATCCCCTTTTTCAGCTATTCGTGCCCTATGACTTGGGTATCTAAAAGCAAGACATCCTAGTCCAGTTATCTTAGGCTCCCTTATTGTCAAATGCAGAGAAACAGGCACTTCCAGAAGATCATTAATCTCATCCTAAAATAAGGACCTAAGATGAGTCAGAGGAATTATCCACTGGCTTTAGAGGCAGGCTGGGGTGACTATGATCAGGGCACAAGGTTAAAATTACTAGGCATCAAAAGTTAAATGAGATGAATCTCATACGTGGTGACTGATGCCCTCATTAATGCCAGGTTTAAGAGCCCAGCTCAGACAGATCTAACACTGAAAGTTAAATTCACTCCTCACACTAAAGGGAAACCCAAGCAAGAGACTACAGAAAATCTATATAGTTCTTCATTTCCTTTGACAGAAAGATAAGTATAATAATTTAAGTCTTCATTTCTGTTTCAGGTTCTGTGGAGATCCTATAAACTGTACATGGAAGGTAATTATATTTTCTTGGCAGTGAAGTGCAAAATTCTCCATCAGTCTACCTATGGGACCCATTTGGCATAATTCCATGACATTACCTGGAAATCAATAAAAGTGACTTCCCAAAGCTTAGACAGGTCATTTGCAGAGCTGGGTATGAGAAGTGCATCATATCTCTGCAAGCTGCTCACATGCTCACAGTGGTAGGAGTAACTTGCCGGTGCATATATTCTGGTTGCATTAAACGTTGCTTGTATGGAGTGGTTGTAAAGAAGCTGCAGTCTGTGTAAACTGAACCAGTTCTGAACAGACAGCTCGTAATAGCTGGTTGTTAACAAGAACCTGAAATTATTGTATGGGGAAAAAAGATTGATAAGAAAGCAAGTCTAATAAGGGCTGCAACTATTAAATTCACATGTTGAACAATCTTAGAAGGCACACTGGTATTACCAGTGTTTCACCCATTTACATCAGTGTGAGCTCTAGCTCCTTCTATTTACTCTCGAAAATGATTTGAGTTTCTTCATTGTTGCGGCTGAAGGAGTTTGCTGCTCTCCCACACACTGAGAGGAAAGATGGGGGATTTTCCCTAAATGACTGAGAAAAAATGGTACAACATTGATATTGTGCTTCCATCCAAGATACAGAAAACTATTTATCAAGAAATGCTGTTTTCTTTGATCACCAAGAAGCAAACATAAAGTCAGTCACAGTCTGATGCCTGAGCAGCCCACACTATCAGTTCTTGTGGCAAAATTCCCAGACAAAAATGTAGCTAATTAGCAAGGTTTAGCCAAAATCTCAGACATGGGAAGACTCTATGCAAAAGAGATGACCTGAACTTTTCTCATGAATAGAAAAGTCAACACAGAAGAAGAAATGCCTCAATAAAACAAGGAAGGCAAACGACAGACCTATTAAATGCAGGTGGCTTGATTATATAATCAACAGTTCTATCACGTCATTTTTGCTTACACAAATTCTCCTAAAACAAATGGCATAAACAACGGCAAAACAATGGGTATTAACACATGATTATCTAATATTTTTTTTATCAAATAAACTTACCTAATAACAAGTCCCTTTAGATTGCCAACGTCACCAAACTTCAGAGAAAGCCTAGGTCAAAAAGCAAGTAACATCAGGCTAGCTGAAAACTCCAGAAATCTCAAGAGAAAAAGCAGCACAGAAGATTAAGCATAGTTATAAATGAAGCCTTTTGCTCAGTATACCTTTGAAATCAGTTGGAAAAAAAACCTGAAAGGATTAAATCTTCCTCCAGTGAAATTCAGAAGTCCACCTGTTGATCTGAACAAGGCCTAGACTATCCAGAAAGAACAGAACTGCATGCTTAACTTTCAACACAATTCAATCCCACTGCTTCCAAAATCAGTTGACAACTAGGTTCATTTGATCTGTGTTCTCCTTCTCTAGCCCTGATATCTTAGTCGTGTATCATGTCTGTGTGCCATTAGAAAGCATAAACAACCACACTATTCTCATCTTTTTAAATACTAGAGCATAAA
Organism: Rissa tridactyla; assembly: GCF_028500815.1. NCBI lineage: Eukaryota > Metazoa > Chordata > Aves > Charadriiformes > Laridae > Rissa > Rissa tridactyla. Next base: position 8,675,310 of record NC_071497.1, read on the forward strand.
AAATGCAGATGCCATTTCAGTTAAAATTTCACACGTGTTCATTATTAGAGCAATATAAATACACTGACTGTGAGGTAGATGCTCATCTGTGGTAAGCATGGGCACCTGAAATTCACTAAATTGAAAGGCCCCAGCAGGTTAATTGTAAACTAACGTATGATCTACTATCCTTCCACCATCTCTGGAATTAATGCACTGTAGCACTGCATGATTAAGTGGCATACATTATTTTTTGTTGTTTAACAATAATATTTTGCCTCTTAAAACCTGCATAATAGATTCTCATTGTTGACATAAACTTTTCAGACCAAGTTAGAGACAAAATATAGTGAAAACGTGAAGCATCTGAAAGACTTACAAACTTAAACATGAAGAATATTTAAAAAAAAAAAAAACTAGCCCTATGATTTCATAGATCTACATTTCTTCTTGTACCTTGACTAACACTGGTCCAATAAGCCAGGACACTGGAGCTAGACTATCACTTGCTTTATTGCAAAGGGAAATCATAGATAGTTGAAGATTAGAGACAGGCAAATATGGCATTTAACTCACTGGCTCAATCCAGAAGTTAGTGCATAAAAAAACCCCATCGGCTGGATTATTATATTCATATGGCAAATGCTTATGTGTTTGATGTCAAACATTTTGTTTGACTGGCTCCAGCTACTTTGCATTGATTAGACAGTACAAGCCAGTTTGGAAGCTGGCCTAAAGCCAGAACAGAGTATTGTCTTAACAAAGAAGGCTGGAGAAGGGAGAAGTTTAAGGGGCTTTTCTGGGGTGAGAAAAACTGGGCAATGCATCGTGTGAGCACTCAGCCATCCACTGTCATAATTTAGGTCAGTTCTTAAACCTGAGATTACAGAGTAACATTCAAGCCAGTTTTTCCCTTTCTTCCCCGCTACGGTCACATGCAGGCTGACTGAAAGTCTACCCAAGGCTCATATTTGACAATTACGCTGAGTCTACTGGCTCATGAGCCAAGATTATGCATTTTCCTATCCATAGAGCATGACTTCTACATATAGGGACCTCAATCGCTACTTGGATGCTGTCAAGTGGCAATGAATGAATGGATACTTGAAACATACAGTTTCTAATGACTTGGTATGTGGAATCTAGCAGAGATGCCACGGATCTGTCAAATGTCCTGAAAAATCCCTCCTAGCAAGATCTCCCTTCTTTGTTAGGATTCTGGAGCACGTTCAAAGGGCAGGAGTTAGTGGGAGTAGTATTTCTTAATGTATCCCAAATAAGCAAAGAAAAGAGGACAAAATGCTCAGTAGTCACAATATGTCTCTTGACCCCAGCAAAACCATGCCAGCCTCAGCTTCAAAATAAGCATCAAGGTCCTGCGTGCCTTTAGCAGCTGTGTCCCTATTTTGAGGCTACTCAGAAACCTATGGGGGAAACAAAGAGAAAGATCAAAAGACATGGCATATAAGATGGCTCTGGACCCACAGATTTTGAAATCAAACTTCAGATACGGTGAAACACTCATAAAAGGCATGTCAAGGGTATGCTGCAGAGTAGTTCTGCTTCCCAACTCTTCCTGTAGCTTTTTTAATGAATATTGTGTTCTATAAATTCCCAAATATATTCCAACATAACACAACAAGCAGAATATACAGCCCTGTGGTGGGCTGACCCCAACCAACAGGTAAGACCCACGCAACCACTCACTCACTCTGCCCACCCCACAGCAGACGGGAAAGAACAGGAACAGCAAAAGACAGAGCACTCATGGGTCAAGATAGATTTTAGTAAGTGAAGGGAAAAGGAAAAAAAAAAAAAAAGATCAAAGTTTTGCAAGGGCAGTCACTGACCATCTCCCATGAGCAGACCAATGCCCAGCAAATCTCAGCAATGGCCACCCTGGAAGACACAACCACTACCTACTTCTTCCTCTACCCCAGTTTTTATTGCTGAGTATGACATTATATGCCAGAGAATAAATATGACTTTGGCCAACTCAGGTCAGCTGTCCAGGCATTGTCCACTCCCAGCCCCTTGCCAACCTCAACCTACTCACTGTGGGGGGGCAAAGTCACAAAACGAGAAAGCCTGGACGCTGTGCAAGCACCGTTCAAAAAAAAAAATTAATCCATTCTCTACCTCTGCCTTTCAAAACAGTGCTGGATTAGTTCCCATGCTGATGACGTAAAACTCAGACTGCCTTGTTAAATACTATGATACCACAAGCAGAAAACATGGCTTCTTTTTCAATTATACTTTTAGTTTTCTTGTAATCTCACTAAAATTTCTGTGCACCTTGGGTTATCCTTTACAGATGTATAATTTCTGTGGAAACATGTTTAGATGTACAGGTGAAATGTTGTATAGGAGCTAAATGAAACTGCTGGGTTTGGTCATGTTATTTTTATTCTTGTGTGTCATTACAGATTTAAGCTCCATTTATGGGGTAGACTCAATGCTCATGTTCAGCACATACCCAGCTAGGTATTCACCTCCTAATTTTTAGACTGTTGCCTACCAGAGTGGAATCCACAACCTGATATTAGACACGAAGCCAGCAAGCACGGTGGGAGAGAACTGGTCAGGTACACGACAAAGGAAATCAAAAAACCTACATGCCTTTCTAGTATAGCCATGGGATTGGAGAATTTTGGAACCAGTTAGGTTAATATATGGCTGTCACTCAGGTTTAGCTGAAGCAAAGCATTGTGCTCTTCATGCTGAAGAAATTAATGACAGACTGGGATGCAGAGTTCAGGTTTTCTGAGACTCTTTAGGTCTCATGCAAACCTGCACTGAATTCACTCTTTGGCTTCAGCAACTCATGGATCACATCCTGGGACTTGGGGCTGCCAAACTATGTTTCTAATTACACATTTGCACCTTGTACCAGTGGTTTATATTATTGATGGCACACATCCTATGAAGGGATAACTAGTCATGCAGAGCCAGCCCCTAAGCCGCCATATTCAGCAAAGGATCCACTATTCAATCTCCTAAGCGGCTACGTAAACCAGCTGGAAACTAAAGAGATCGACAGCTTCAGCCTCACAGGCACTAAGAGCAAAACTGGCTGGCCACAAGTATTGGCTACACCACTGCAAGAGACGAAGACTGCTATGTACATCTGTGTGCCCCATGAAAGACTGGTCTGAAAGTATGATCTTACCCATGCTGTCCTGCTGCCCGCAACATCAGGACATTATAGGAAAGAGCTTGCCCCTGGGGGTCTGAACCACATAATACAAGGTCCATTTCCTTCAGCATGTGTTTACTAGACTTGTTATCTTGTACTAGTTCCATTGGCAGAGTAGAATGCCACCTTACATTGCATTGTCTTCACTGCAGTTTGAATCTCCAACATCCACTGTTGCATGGACACCAAATGTCTTCTCTGTCAAATCCAGCTGCGTGTGGTTTTCAAACTTAATCATGATCCTCTTGGCCCAGAATAGAATGCAGGGGATGCCATTAACCGTGACGTTGAGAGGGCTGTAGTGGCTGTGTGTGAACGGCCTCCAGGATGCTCTTTCCCATTGTCCTTTCCTGCTCAAGTTGTAGCTGACAACCTGATTGACCACATAAAAGATCAGTATCAGAAGATGTGTATTCCAGGAGTTACTCTCCATCCTACCAGATTAAACAAGGACAACACTTGGAGAGCATCTGTGGAGCCAGCTCTCAGCCACAACAATACTGAATTGAGGAAGCAGAGAAACCTCTGGCTAACCCCTTCCCACCATGGGAATGGCACCACGCAGACCTCCAGCTCCAGCACAACTGGCCAGAGAACCAATATAAGTTATATTTATTCTACCAGGGTAGTATCACTGGGGCAAACCACATTCTTAGCATGCTCCTATCTCACCATAGAGCTGCACAATATAAAAAATTGAAGCAAAACGAGAAGACAAGGTGCTCACCCCAGCAGAATACTCTCTAGAACACCTGTAAGAATTACTTCAACACACTAAAGAGGGCTCAGCTTGGGCCAAAGACACAGCCTACCATGCCAAAAGCATACTAGGCAGCTGTCCAGGTGAAAGAAATGTCCAAGTCTACTTCTACATGCAGGCAGTTTGGCTCTTGATGGCTTTAAAACCAGGAAAATGCCTGCTGCAGAACAGGATGGCTCAAGTATGGATCCCTGCCTTTACAAAATCAGTCATTTGCAAGATTAAAACCTGAGGACTGCAGCTTCCGTGTCATCTGTAGACATCAGAAAAATGCTATCATTTCTAAGACAAATTTCATGGCAGAAGGAGGGCAATTTGGCTGTCAGACAACATAATTTGAGACAGTGAGTTAGAGCTCAGAAAGGACTTAAAAATTTAACTGTCATTTCCATATTTCAGACTGAGATTTCCAGACAGCAGCTCTTTCCCATCTACACATATGTGCAATTTGAATACGATATAACATATACAATCTCTGCATGTCTGTTTTGCATGTCATATGATTAAGCAAGTTCAAATCATGTACAAACAAGAGAGGTACTCTGAGTCTCAGTCATAAACAGCATCTTACCAGGCTCCAGAAGGGACGCGGTTAAGCCTCAAAGCTTTGTCTTGGCTTAGTGAGATTTTTTTTTTTCTGTTCAGATTAGCGAATCACATCTCCCAGCTCAGACCCTGAAAGACCCCTTTTGATACTTGACCTTACATATGGCACAAGGCTGCTTTAGGATTAAAATTACTAAGTACTCACAGCAACAAGCTGAAAACAAGGTAAAATCACGGTCAGAAAACATGATGCAACAGCCAGCAGGAAAATGTTGACTATGACTGTCATTTGTATAAATGATAAGGCTGTCTTCTCAGAATTAAAGATGACAGAGATTTAATGAACAGATCATTTACATTAGATTGCATCACTTACAGGGGTTTTGATACGGAAGCCTTTTATGCTCAGTTTGTGACAAGACCTACAGGCTGTAACTCAGGAAAAACGCCCACTAAATTTAAACAATCAGCAGTTTTACTTCAGCTATTCTTTCAGTACTAAGCGATGTATGCAAAATACTGCAGCAGTCAAATGGCACTGTACAGAATACGGATGACAGGATTTGGTTCTTTCAGTAAAAGCCTGTGCCCAAACTCACTGCCAGCCAGCATGAGCCAGTGACTGCAACTGAAGTCTCACCTCACTCACCTCTCAGAAAAGCAAAAGATACCTTGTACAGCAGGTGGTGAATCAGTACCACATCACAATGATTTAGACAGTTTTGTTGGCTATTGCTTGTAAACAATGCATTATTTAATTCAATAATGCAAATTAAAAGATCTCAACGTGCTGTGAAAAAACTTCACAGATCCAGTTCCTTCAAACATTACCTGTGTAATTGCTACTTGATTTACATTAAATTTTGGCTTCACACCACCATCATAATGTCGACCTGCAGAAGAAAATATGTTATTAGCCTACGAAGAAAACGTTCAATCATTTCTAAAAGCATAATCTTGCACGTTCTTATGCAAACAATAATTATCCCTGCACAAAATGTGTATTTCAGAATACCCGATTTTGTTTTGGAAAATATTTGGCTACGTGCAAATATTGACCTCAAATACATGCATTTTCTAGTTTACTTCACTTTAGTCATACAACAAGGTTCCTCTTCTTTTCATTGAACATCTTGCCACCCTTACTGAGAAGAATTTCAGTGTCCCAAAATGACAGGATTCAGCCTACACATGCATTTATTCATCCCAAACACACTTAACAAAAACTCTGTTGTCAAGAGGTGTGTGTTGAATTGCATGGCAAAAGCATGTAACTATGGGTGGGAATTTCTTCCCCGGCACTCTCCAGAGTTGGGAAGCTGTGACAAATAATCTGGCCTGAGTGCTTGCCAGGAGAGTGAAGTTTCACAGATGACAGATCATTTCGTGGACACTCTCACAGCTTCATCCTTCAAACATTTAACTCTGTTTTCATTTGGTTCAAAAAAAAAAAAAAAAAAAGAGTGAATACTTCTTTCTTCTACGTTCTCACTGCATCTCAGAGTCGGTCAGTAAATTATTATTTTAACCAGGAATAGCCTCTAAAGGGTATCTTTTAAAGAAGAATATGCTTTAACAATACATTTGACAGAAGAGTCACTAATGTCAACAGAAGAAACATCTGGGAATTAAGATCTTTTACATCCACACTAACAGAAACAGTATCCAGCCATTCAGCCCACTGAAGAAAAATGGCCTTACCATTTCTTTGCAGAGAATCTTGATCTGAAAACGCACGTGAACTAGAAGAGAGGAGAAAAATATTTACTGTACAGCATCTGGATTTAAAGTCTGCAGCAAGTTTGCTGGGGAGACCTCCTGTTTCTTCTTCTTTCAATAAAATATTCAAAACGTAACTCAGATCCTTTGTCGGTTAATGCCACAGGGACAAGGCAAATTAATCCTAAGGCCACTGTACCCAGGCTAAAAATGCCTCCTTTTCAGAGACACCCCAGGTGAATCAGCCCCACCAGGCATTCGCATGTCCTTACCATATTGATTGAAGGCTTCATTACTCATCTTTTCCCTTTACATGGGACATCAGTTCTGGGTTAGAGACTGAACCAGTTCCAGCCCACAAGCAGGAGAACATACGGACAGCACTGCATCATCCTCAGCCCTCACTGAGGATCAGAAGCAACACATGGAATTCCTCCAGAATAGAGCAAATGCAGTGGGCTAGTATGCTTTAAGCCCAGATGTACAGCCTTCTAAAGACAGCTCCTGAATTGTTTCCAGGCAATCCCAAATCCCATGGAAGTCAGCTGCAAGGTAGAGAGCAAGTGAAGCACATCTCAGGTAACAACTACCAGGCTCATGAAATTTTCAGCCTTTGATTATCTTCTTTGGTATAATTTAGGGATAAGTCTTCAGCTGGTGTAAGTATGAACTGCTTTCCTGAACTAGAGAATCAGGCCCAGTAGATTCATATACATCACCAAAAGACCTCCAAGGTCAGACAAAGTCCAAGAAACCAGGCTCCCCCTTAGGACCAGGCTCTCTTCACTCCTTGAGTCACAGGAACACCTTCCTGCCCCCTCCACACCACGGCAGCTTCCCTGGGACATGCAGCCCCCTACTGGGGATTGATCTACTGATCTGATGACACGTGTCTGCTTCTCAAGCCTGCCATCAGCGTTCCCTAGCAGGTGAACACACCAGCACTCCCACACTCACAGCTGAGTATGGTCCCACAGAGACCCTGTACACCCTGCCCCACCTTTGCCCGCACAGCGCTTTCCAGGCCATAAGTGATGGTGGGACCAGAGCTGCCACTTCACATGGAAATACACTTCCATCTTCTTTTCTTGCCTTGTTTCTTACCGGCTTTCCAACCCACTACAAAAGCAAACTACTTGAAACACCAGCACATAAGAACTAGGGATAAAAGCAGTTTTCAGTACTTATGTGTAAATTGTACTATAAGGTATCTGAATTGCAGGGTCAAGCCTTGACCTCAAAACAGCTGGGTGAACCCACTCCCCAGTGGATTCCCTGGGTAGGGGAATCTGTGTTACCCACTAGCATGTACTGCAGGAGTGATCCCAGCCTAATTTCCATCGCAGCATCCTTACTGGCAGATAAATATGAGTTCGAACAACGTAACACCGTGAAAGGAGAAACATGGGACGGCTTACAGCCTACCCTGCTTTGCAGACATGCCCTTGCAGCTCTGCCAGTCAGGGAGCTTGACCGCACTGAACCTGGCTTGCCTGAAACCCAAGGCAATATTACCCACTTCAGCAATGCCCAGGTTTCACATGCAATGTGAAACACCCAAGGTTCAGGAGGGCAGGCTCTTTCTTCCGATCAGTGTCTCTCCAGTGAGAATGTCCTTTTGCAGGCATTCTTTCTGCTGCCGCAAATAGATCTCTTGTGTCCCCTTGCAAACTCTTCAAACCCAGAAGGCAAAACAGACAAAAGTGAAGTAAAGTCTGTATTCCAGCTTGTCACTTTGCCGCCAAACACCAGGGATGATGAGCAGCTTTGCTCCAGACCATCAGGAAGGCTGCTTGGTCCCTTCAGCAGCCAGGGCAATAAAGCAGAAGACAGTCTCCAGAGAAAATGTACCACAGCACGAAAAGATAGCCAGGCTCTGCAGCACCGCAGCAGTGACTGTGATCTGAGCTGAAAGAACCTTAAAAAGATCTTAAGTTCAAAAAAAGTTCAATGCAGGTAACACTTCAAAATTAATATGGGAGTTTTAATTACATATACTGAGACCACCTCTCTCCTCAGTCAGAGCTGTAAATCCCAGGGACTCAAGGAGGCTGCGCGCTTTCAGCGTGAGTCCCACTCTCCCTCACCGCACTTTCGGAGCCGGGGTTAGCGCTAAGATGAGGTCTCTAGGCCGCTCGAAGGCCTTGTCCCAGTAGCAAGCGGCCTTCAGAGAAGGGTGGAAATAATCCTGGTTTTGACAGGTAACAAAAGACATGGCTAAAATGGGCCAAACCTAATTTTCTTCCTCAGGTAAAACTCTCTCTTAGGTTGTTTAACAATCAGGAACATGGGTTTTGTGATTTGATGCAGCCTTATTTTTCTTTTCTAGTCTTCCTTCATGACAGATTGTGCCTTCAGGCTGGAAAAGGCAATTTTGGGGCATTTTTTTCATGGTAATAGCTACAAAAATGAGGCCCACCAAAAGGAAATGTAAATTTTTTAGTTATACTAACTGCAGTTGTATTCAGTTGTACCTATCTATATTTAGTTATACTTTTAGCTCCTCCCTATATACATAATGAAAAGCTCATAGCCCATTACTCCAGTTTGGAAATCACCATGCTGTAGTGAGCAGAGTAAAACATTAGGATGAGGGGACACTGGCGTAAAGCTGTGTAATTCATTTAATTCTCTCACTGGACTTGAAAGTTTTTTATGTTGTTCTGAGAAGTGGAAGGATGATTTTTGTTTTCACAATTGTCAATTAAAAAAAAAAAATCATTACTTAGCTTCCTATCTGGGATAAGGCTAATACCACGGTGATGCTCATTAAATCACCTTGAGGAATGCTAACTGATAGGCAACACCACGCCTTGAGGAGAGCATACAATGAATATATGAGGCAGATGCCCCTGTGGGGTTACATCCTGAGCAGAACAGTTATAGCCGGCCCCCACGCAGCCCGCGGGCGCAGGTTGGGAGCTCGTGACAATGCAGTTCGACTCCCCTGCATCCCATGTAAAACCACAGCAATGTGCAGCTGTGCTGCTCCAGAAGAAATGTCAAGTGTCTGCTCTCAGCATGAAGATACTCAAATATAGATGAATGTGCACAGCTAATGAAATATTCATGCTTTCATAAGGAATGCAGCAAAGACAGTGACCCAGGAACCACAACAAAGTACTTTAGTATGACAAATACGATCAGCCACATGGCAGGCGCACTTGGGAGGCTGGCGGAGGCGCACAAGTGCAGTAACTCCACCTAGGCACTCCTGTTTGTTATTCTGTTCATTAGCAACACTGGCTGCCTCCCTTCCTCCTGCACAATGCATGCAGCCCCATTGGAGAAAGGAGAGGGAAAGCCATCGCGGCAAGGCCTGCAGTCTTTGCTTTGTCTTACTAAAGCCAGATTGTTATGGCACAGTCTATTCAGTGGCTTAAGGGGAGGATCATCTCCCCATTTCTGAGCAAGCACAAGTTGATGTTGATGTTATCGTGTCTGTCAGCTGCCTTTGACACTCATAACCCTGAGGTGTCACAGAAGTGTGCGGTCTGTGATGGGAATAAGTGGCCTTCAATAGCCATCCTGCTGTCAAATCAGCAGCCTCTCCAGTCAAAAGGCAAGCTGGGGAATTCACAGGTGATCTCTGGCAGCAGAGCCCTTTTGCCCTCAGCTGGAGCATGTTTCACTGAATAAAAGCATTGGAAGAAAAAACAGGAAAATAACACATTAAAAATATGTCCTCCCTTTTGCCTATAAAGATGTTAATTACATATGCAAGAGACAGGAAACTAGCTAGCACTAGAGCCGCCTTCTCCATTGCCTGCAAAACCATCAGCAAACAGTGGCTAGACCGACAAATCAGTGACAGCAGATCATTTTTAGCACAATGAATTAGAGACTAGACTTTTAAATTTATCATTTTTTTCAGCCACTCTACCCTAAAACTTCAAATTCAGTTGCACACATGCTATATGTTGTGATGACTAATATTTTTCCTTAGCAATTCGTAAATAACTAGCCCAGATACACCCAGACACCTATGTCGAATTTACCATACCAAGTATGTCAGGAACCCACATGAAATTGGATTAGCCCTAATACAAAGCACTGGAATGACTAATCACTATGTAAACCCAATTAAATAAGATTATAAGTATAAAGAAGTGTAAATTCCCTCTTATCAGATGACATTATCCATCTACATAAGATGACCAAGTCTGGCTTGTTCGTCTGAAAAAGTTCATGCAGACTCCAGCCCTTGAAGACCTTCACGTGCACGGTCTTTTACCCACTGAAAGGATCCACGTGAATAAGCCTGGCGTTCAACGGTGATTGAGTGTGAAGGCCATGGACAGTTTTCAAAACATTACGTTAAAGGAAGCCATATTCACAGTGTCTTTTACTCTTCATATCGCTGCTCTGACAAACTGCATCAGACAGCAAAATGTACTCTACCACAGGATTTCAATTCCTACACAATTATCACTCTAATACTAATATTGTCCAGCTGCACACTACCTCACTGGCTGCTGAACTAGTTTCAAGTAATTTATAGAGCTTTTAATTGAAAAATAACATGTGAACCTTCAAAGGCACTAAAAACAAAGTTATGATGAAAGGTGATGAATGTTTGCTGAACGCCTGGTAGCAATGAACTGGCTGTAGTCCTAGGGACATTGGTCAAAAGTAATTTCAATCAAGTTATTAAAATTATAAATGTGTAAACCTGGGATCCCAGATTCAGGGCAAACGCTAGTTCCTTCTAAGAAACATTCTAACACAAAATGTTATTAAGTTTTAAATGTATTTATTTAAGTTCTAGCATTAAGAAATATCTACAAAGCCCATGATTCCTATAGTTTTTAAATTTTAAGTATTCTGTGTCATATTTTGGTAGCCTCCTGTGTGGAGACAGATTTACATAATTATTTTACAATGTACTGAGTACTGGGGTTTGATTTGCACTTTATTGGATGTTCGATAAGAACTGGATCAGAACAAGATACCCAAGCTTTCATTTTTAATATAAAAAAAAAGAAATTGAGCTCATAGAACTTCCAGCAGATTAACGCTGTGTAGGCACAATCCCACCTCCACTGAATGCAAAGGCAAAATCCCCATTTGATTCATTGGCATCAAGAGTCATTTCTTAATATTTATTAGAATAAAGTTCATGTAATGCTTCACTGCTTGCTCTCTCTCAGATTTTTATCTGATTGCAGAAAAGTGCAATTATGCTAAGAAGACGTTAACAAATCTGAAAACTGGCAGAGCAGAACAGCAAGTAAGCTGTTTAAATGAAAACATATTGCAGTATTTATTGGTAACTGACTACCAGATCTCTTAATACAAGCTTAAGCAAATCACCACATGTCCTTCTTGCCTTAAATGCACAGATTTTACTGCCAGCTGTGATCTTCATCAACATATTTGATCTGTGTGTTATTAGTGACTTTGGGGCATGATTCAACTAATACAGTTTAGGCTGTTTTCACTTTTGTAATGCTTGGCTCTAGAAAGTCCTCTCTTTTCCCTGCTATGATTTGGGCTTCCTATTTATATTTCATTAGAGAACGAAACAGCACTATAAAAAATGATAAATCCAAATCTCTACTAACTTCATAAGTTTAACACTTCTTTGCAATATTGAATTCATGCTTCAAATATTCATTCCATACAAGTAGAATATTTTAGCACCTATGCTTCTTGGAGTAGTTTTCACACCCTTGCTGTTATACTATTTATAACTTTGTTCTTACACACCCCAGAGAAAGTCAGGGTAAGAGTCATTAAAATGTAATGAAATATAAGACAGATGCCCAGAAAACACCCATTTTAAAACCACCATTTCTAGTATTGTCTATAAAATTGTTTTAAAGTTACATTTTTAATGCAGTGTAGACTTCAAAATAATTCATTTCTGTATTATCCCCAGGTGTTTTCAAAACTGAGAAGAAAATTAAAATCATGTCCTGACATTCTAAATTGCAATTGAATCTGCTTCTATACAGCACAAATGACCAAATTACACCATTTACAACATGCACTCAACTCCAACAACGGAGTTTGTGGATACACACTCCATTACTGACCTGCCGTCCATCGTCGCAATCATTTGCTCCACAGACACTGTGAATCCCACATACAGAAAGAGGAGCAGGAACCAAACAGCAGCGTTTCTTTCCATTGAGAAGAGAGCCAGCCCCTCCACAGACAGCACATCTGCTCCTCTGGTCCAGCGGGCAGCTGGGCACCCACGCTCTGCCCGGCAGCCTGACGAGCAGCAGATACAGCCAATCGGGGCCAGGATTCACCGCTCCATCACTGCACCGGTACCCACGGGAGGAATTCCTCATGTCCTCAGATTTATTCTGACAGCAGACACCTACTGCGGCCACCCTCCTGCTTCCTTGTGAATTACAGATTACAGTCTGGGGAAAATTGTAGCAGGATGTGAGCTGTTCGCTAAGAAAAAAATAAATAAAATCAGATAGTGTCTCCATGCTTTAAAATCACATTGAAGAGCACTTCTTATCTGTATTCAACCCTAACCTTAAAGAAAGGTGAAGGTGCCATTTCCAAACAGCTTCAAAATTTCTCCTTCCATATGACAACCAGAGAATTACATGTATTTTAAAGTCTTGTAATACCTTCAGAGTAATAATATTATCCCCATTTTAGAGACGTGAAAGCAGACATAGCAAGTTTAGAAGTTAAGTATTTGGAATTGGTTTCCTATCTTCTGCTTTAATTCAGTTTGTGCATGTCCAGCTTTCTCACTCAATTGTTTTTATACTTAGACATAACTCTAAGCCAGACCACAGTCGCTAAATGCCCACATAATTACAATGCCTCTGTTTCTGGACTGTCAGACAGAGACACCAAGGTGCATTCACATCACTGTGAATACAGCAGGTTGGTTCTGGGATGGGTGATTCTTAAAAGATAAGAGGGTCTCAGGCACCGGTACGTCCTCTGCGGACCTTCAGTCCTCATCAGCCTTCTCAAAATATACATCAGCCGTGCACATGATGGCAAAGAAGAGGGCAGTTTGAGATGACTCCTCAAACTCTACGACCCACACGCGTTCTCCACACATTACTCACTAACTGCAGCTTGCATTCGAAGTGTCTACACAGGATCAGGAAAGCTGAAATCAGGATATTTACTGGTGGACTGGGCACAATGACAGCGCTCTGCAGCACACTTAGGTGCAGTCTGGCCACCTTCATGAACACAGCCATGGATCTGTGACCAGCCTGGAGGGAACTCGGGGGCCCAAGCAGAAATGGGTTTTTGGTGCCTGCCTTCAGTGCGGGCAGCTCACTGTCGAAAGAAAGCTCGGACCAGTGCTTGGCTGACATTTAGTCCCACTACACCCTTCTCCACTTAAATATCAGACAGGACATCGTCACAACCCGCTCCTCCTAACACCTATGTGTATTAATGTACATGTATACCTACCTATGTACACACATACCCTATACACCCCCACTGCTTTCTTCCTCGGCAGCTAACGTCACCTACGCACTGATGTGATCACGCAGTAAGCCCTGCTTCACTGATTAAGAGCTCTTGCCTATTGCGTTCCAGATATAAGATAAATATAGGGGCTTTACCATTGTAACTATTAAAAAGGATTTACAATCTTAATTCATTCTCTGTCAGTGACACAGAGAGTATTCACTAATCTTTAAAATCTCTGAAGAGCTTCTCCTCAATAGTACTGCTTCTATCCGCTTTAAGGAGGAATCCAGATACTTATGTGAGAATCCCAGCTTGAAAAATAAGATAAAGGAGCGTAGTGATAAACAAGTACCAGTTGAAAATAACCTCTAAATGTTCTGTGAAGCACCAGAAATATATGATGCTAAACTTCAGTATTTACACCAGCAGAGAGATACGGCACAGCTGAAAATTTTAAGCAGCCCTGGCAAGAGGCAGAAGTATCACACGCTCCTTTAAAAACTGTGAGGCCACTAATGTCACTGGCCTGTTAAATGGTTCAGTACTCATGACCCATACTCTCTCTGAAATAAGTGGGGGGAAAAGGCATAGAGAGGCTTTCTGATGGATGGTGCCTTGAGATTTCGTTCATGCGCAGCTATTTTCTAAGTATTCTTCATCAGCATGGTAGCAAAAGCGAAGAAACAAAAATGCTGAAATAGAAACCAGTATGGCACAAATGAACAAATAACATGTCCTCTGAAAGCACAGAAAGTTAGAGAAAGTAGTATAAACAACACATGGAGCACATGGCAGGCCACAGATAAAGTCAGTACAGGCTGAATCCAAGAAAATGTTCTGTAGTCCATTCTATGACAACACAATATATCTTTAATAGTACTTCCAGCCTGTGCGTTTCCGTGTTGCTATTAATTTCTAGAAGGAGCCTGCCTTCTTAGACCACCATTTCACAACATCAAAGAGGGGAAAAGTAGACATCAATTTGCTCAGAAACAAAGGAGGTTTTGCAAACAACCAAGAAAAGATGTAATGCCGAACTGCTAACATAGGTTAAACCAGTATAAGTAAGTGAAAATATACTGACTTCCTCACTATACACTACCACTATGGGTGCTGATAGTATTTCACTGATCAGCAGTCATCATCTGAAGAAATGGCAGAAGCAAAGAGCATGAAGAAAAGTCTTTCCTTACCTCTTGACACTTGCTAATAATAGTAATAATAACAACAGTATTAAACATTAAAAAGTTGCTTTTTTACAAGGTTCAACCATAAACAGGCTCATGTGGTATCTAAAAAGAAATGAGATCCACTGAAAGCAAAGAAGCCATCCTAAGTATTTACTTCATTCTGGTGAAGAATGACAACAAAACCATCACCTCTGCATTACTGAGTTCAAAAAGTAAACTTCAATGGAGCCTTACATGCAGTAGTCCTGCTAAGGGCATGATTTGATGAGCTACTGTGATTCAGTGGACAAATCGCTGTCGTACATTTGCCTGTTCTACACTGAAACCAACCAACCAAAGCTTGCTAAGCCACATGCCTTCACCACATTGGACAAAGGGTGAACAGAGGATCATGGCCAAGCCCACATACTGTTTTACGGAACACACAAGGTCACATTCAACTCCACAATTCATCCAATGAGCCTCCTGCAGGACAAAGTCAATGGGAAGTCAACAGTTTTATTTACATCCTACAAGATGGGCCATAATGAACTAAAAGAGGCCAACATTCCAAAAAACAGGATTAAACTGCTGTTTATCAACTTCTTTTCCCACTCTGGCAGTAAGTTTTACTCGCTATTACTGTTCATACAAAACTCATCCTTTGATGATAAAGCAGCTATCAGTTGTTTCTCATTTGGCATCATGGCAGTTCAGGCACTTCCACTGCCAGGGAGGCAGCACAGCAGATCTAACCGTACTTTAAAGACTGCTCTTTTTTTGTATCTCCCTCACAGAAAAGGTAGTTAAGAAAGCAGATGACAACTATATTCAGCGTAAGGGCTCACAGTTTTGTGACGTTTGTGAAGCAAACCATCAGAGACTGATAGGTTAGCCAGTCTGTATTGCTGGCATCCCACACATCCCCGAATGTGCCACCACAGTCCAGCAAACCCCCTGTCAAACAGAATGATCACATAAACGTTGATGGAGAACCCGAGATGACAGCTGTTCTGCCTGATGCTGCAATGATTATACACACACTGAGTTTGCGTGCAACGAATGAGACTGCAGACACAATTTTAAACATGGATAATTTATCTATTTGGCTAGCATCTCCTCAGGCAGACAATGGCACACTTCATTTTCAACACAGTTTATAGTTACCTTCAGATGAAATATCAGGTCACTATGAACGGAGCAGCTTTCTAAAATAACATGACTCAATCAAAGTATGAAGTATCAGCCACTGTACAAGGTACCAGCACTTAATATATCATCACTATTTTTTTACTTTGTGACATGCATTGTTCCTCTGATTCAGATATATTCACAATGCACTGACAATGCAACAGAAGCACGGACAGAAAATTGGCCTTATATATAGAAAAAGCTTGTCTCAGTTCCAACAAAATCCTCTCTCTGGGCAACTAATTTGCCTGCAGGCCTTTCAGCCTTCATCTCCACCACACAGGCTGGGATGATGCAAAAATAAATCCTGTTACAACTCTCTCTTTTGCCTCCCTTCTACTCCTTGCACCCTTCCCATAAATCCCAAAGGAGGCCTCCAGAAATCTCCGTACAGACTCCAGGCCCTACTACAGCTGGTTGGGATGGAGACTGGATCAAGAATGAAGCTTCTGATTCTTGGCCAGGGAGAAGACAGACCCCATGAGAGCAGGGCCTTGTGGCTACCTTTACAAGCGTGGGTCTGCAGAGCCCGGCAGGGGACCTGTCATGGTTTAGGCTGGGCTGGCCACTAAAAGAAATGACAGATGCTCTCTGACTTCCCTCCCAAGTGAGAGAAGAATGAGAGAACAAGAGACTTAGCAGTTGAAAAGAAACTAAACTACTTTAATGAAATATTACTAATTAAATAGTAAAAAGAAAATATAATAATATTAATAAGGAAATAATGAAATATATACAATATATACAAAACCACATCAAGCTCCCAGGATGACAGTCACATCACCATCAGACACTGGGGAAGTCCCAGACTGGACTCTACAAGAGATGGGAACTGGATTGAGGATCTGGATTCAGGAAAGCATGGATCAGGATCAAAGGCAGACAAACAGACTCCTCCCCGGACGCCGACCATTGAAGAAAGAGGCCTGACCCTTTGACCCATCAGCTTTTATACGGAGCGTGGGGCAGATGGGATGAAATACCCTGTTGCTCAGTTTTGGGTCCCATGTCCTGTCCGCTCCTCCCCACAGATGCGACCCCTCTACACTTTTCTGCTTCCAACCCTCCAACAGGGCATATAATGAAAGTAGCTGACCTTGTTGGTCAGGGCAATAAGTATAAGCAGGAGCCTTTCTGCATACTATTCCTTGGTATTAATTACAAACATCAGGCCTTATCTCTGCTAGAAGCCGACAGTGTCCTAAAAATATGCTGTTAATTTCAGAGAGTTCAGTTAGTTAGAAGAGGCTTAGCTGAAAAGTAAAATTACAGAAAAGAAAATTGGTTCTGTTTTACCTCAAACCAGGAGAGCACCTGCAGCCAGGAGCGTTGGGGACAGGACCATCCGTGACTGGCACATTGAGTACTGGGGTGCTGGCAGGGACTGACCGTGGGTCTGCCCCATGCGAAGAAACTGCTGCTTAGTGTCCAGTTTGCTCCTCTGTCAAATGGACCTGCAGAAGTGAAGCAGCCCAACTCTGCCATCCTGCAAGGTGTTAATGTCCAGCTGATCCACAACAGCAGGAAAATAATGGCCCTCGTTCCCATCAGTGGTTGCTTGAACTTCATACAGGTAAACAGCCTGCATACAAAGCCAATAGAGTTAACTGTCCCAGTGTAACAGCTCAGAAACAGTAATGTTCCTCACCAGATGCTCTGGGGAGTGTAGAACTACTGTGTTCTGATGGTTAGTAAACACGGACTATGAAATCGTCAAGCTCTAATTTTCCAAGTTGAGGCTATTTCAACAGACTCAGGGTACAGCTATTCCACTGTACATACGCATGTAAATTTACCAAAGCAAGTCTTGACTTTATTCTTATTGGTTATTTCAATCAAATCATACAGTTGTTTTTAACAATCTGGTTACTGTTAAATTCTGGGAAAACGATAAAAGTTCTGGTTGCTGGTTTTGGTTGGAAGGGTCACCCTGTTGGTGACATTCATGGACTTCAAGGTTGTCAAAGTAGCCAGTGTTTCTCTGTTGGGCTTGTACAAGGACAAGAAGAGAAGACCAAGATCGTAAGTTCTGTTCGTGCAAGCCAGAGTACTGTCATGAATGCCAGTTTTAGGATCCTTCACAACTCTGAGGTAGCAACAATTTAAGATTTATTAACACGGGCTGTATCATTTTTAACAATCTTAATCATCAGCCAATTATCAGAGTGATTTAAAAAAATTTGCTATAACCAACACGGCAACTTAGTTAAAGATTCAAAAATGGCAAGGTTCACATGAGACTTCCAATAATTTCCTAAATCAAATAACACACATACAAATGCAAGACTTACAACAGTGTTTCCTAAATCAAATCGCAGACTCACATACATACAAACAGATACAGAGATTAACCTATATAATTGTTTCTCTTTCTCCAAAAAGTAGTAAATTATTGGTTCCAAACAATCTTCAGAACCTTGAGAAATACAATAGTAGTGAATTACTCACTCCTTTCCTGTGTTGGCACTTGTCAGCAGGCGAGCTCTGAAATCCTTATGAAATTTACTCTTCAAAATCCCTGCAAAATCTAATCTTTGAAATCCTTGTGAAATCTACCCTGAGTGGTGTCCCAACTCAGGGGGAGATACTGGGTCACAGCCTGCTGCGATCCCGCACTATTTGTAGGATCACTATTTATAGGATCACAAGATGATTGACTTTGGTCAGTATTTTTCCATTTTGGCCACAGTTCTTGTCAAGTAATTCCAGTATCTTCCAGAGCAGGCTATGATCCAGGCAGCACGAGTTTCAGGTATGGTTAGGGAGTGCCTAATCATACTAACTCGCTGTACTTGTAACCAGGACAAGAAAGTACCCGATTGTCCCAACTCACTGCACTTGCAACCAAGAAAAGAAAGTGCCAGATCGTCCCAGCCCACTGCACCTGCATCGATACAAGAACACAATGTTGGCTGGTCCTGACATCACAACATGGCCCAAGGGGATCTGCACCACCACAAGCACTAATAAACATTTTAATTTTATGATTTTTGTATGCCTCTCTGTGCCCTAATAAATGGTTTCTATATACAAATATATCCTCTGTGTGTTATAAACACTGGGTGACATATCTGAGTGAACATTTTTGCAACAGATGACACGACCTAAACCTGAGCACTTCTCTTCGCTTTTGGATCAAACAAACAATACTAATTTTGAAGAACATGGTGAAATGAAGCAAATCTGTCCTAACAGAAGTGTCCCAAAGTCCTGCTAAAGTTTAAAAAGAAATAGCAAACCCTAGAGTAGCATCATCTCAATCATCTTTCCTAGATCTTAACATGTTAGTGAATATTTATGAACCAAATGCCATAGTTTGTTTCATTATATTCATTTTATTTATTGATCAATTTCCTTCCTAGTCAGCTTTTAGTATTCCTAGTATTAAGATTGTAAAGCGAAGCTGTAGCATTTTTACAAGGTTAACTTCCCGATTCTTAAAATTACCAAATAGCAATTGCATTCTCCACATTGGATTTGCATCTTCTAAAGAGTTGCTTTTCATAATAATGTTTGCTGCTGAAAATATTGCTGGGTTTTCTGGGTTATGTTTGTTATTTTTGATGGGTATTTTATTATTTATTTAATGGGCTTTGATTAATTATTCTATCCAGATTGAGCGTAAAAACACCCCTGCACGAACAAAGTATGTATTTTCTGTTTAACCTGTAAACACAGCTTGTTTTAATAAAGATACATTTATATCTAATTATTGCTCCTTCACAGCAATCCCAAAAAGGCAAGAGAACGTTCACGACTTTTTCTTTCAGGGAGTGGGCTAACTGCTTGAATGAGTTTGCAGTGCCTGTTCAGTCGGCATCTGCAGATTGCTAGAGTTCGGCAGTATGGACTAACAGTAGCTTTCAGAATTTCAGCTTGTTTCTTTTACAGGATTTTACTCTGGTATAGATCCACTAGTTACTTAAGCACAAGTTGGAAATAAGAAACCCTGGCTCAGCTACCATCAGAGCTCCTTGGTATCTCCCTCGCTCACCGTAAATACACCATACGTGAGATTTCTGCTTTTGCTCTCGTTGTGAGCAGCCTGGCAGGAGTCTGATGAGTATGAAGAAGAACCAAGGGGCTTGGTGAGCTCCAAGAACACTGTTGAAGGAAGGGGCCTCGTGACCTGCAGCCAAGGCCACTCCATGCACAACAGGGACAATGCCACCATGCCCTCCTTGCTTTTAAGGCTGCTCCACACCCTTTCCAAGCACTGGAGTCCTCCTCCATTCCTCCTAACCATGGGAAATCATAGAACCGGGGGATGGTGTGGGCTGGAAGGGTTCTTAAAGACCACCTAGTTCCAACCCCCCTGCCACAGGCAGGGACACCTCCCACTAGACCAGGCTGCTCAAAGCCCCATCCAGCCTGGCCTTGAACACCTCCAGGGATGGGGCATCCACAGCTTCTCTGGGCAACCTGGGCCAGAGTCTCACCACCCTCACCGTGGAGAATTTCTTCCTAGTATCTCATTTCCCCTCTTTCAGTTTAAAACCCTTTTCCTATTGCTACACTCCCTGATCAAGAGACCCTCCCCAGCTTTCCTGTAGCCCCCTTTAGGTACTGGAAGGCTACTGTAAGGTCTCCCTGGAGCCTTCTCTTCTCCAGGCTGAACAACCCTCGCTCTCTTTTCATAGGAGAGGTGCTCCAGCCCTCTGATCATCTCCGTAGCCCATTCCACGTGGGAAGTACTGCCAAGCCTCCGTGATGCTACGGGGGAGGGCCGCACAGGCACCATTTGGCGAAAACAACCTGGCCCTCAGCGCCCTTCAGCCCGACTTTCCTCAGAGAAGCTACACCGCCCTTCTGCTGCCTCACCTCGGGCGGGCGGGCGGGCGGCCAGCCGCCGCACCGCACCCCCTGCCCTCCCCCCTCCCTACGAGGTCGGCAACTCCCAGAAAAAAACGAATTAAAAAAGTTAAAAACGAGCTGCACACAGCACTGAGGTGCCTCCACCCGCTGAGGGAACCGCTGTACCGCCCTCCCTCCCGGGGGGGCCGGGCCGGGTCGGGTTGCCCCACCCGCTGCCGGACGGTATTTTCAGTCAGGCGCGGCGCGGGCAGCCCGCGGCGGGGTCCTCGCGGGCGCACCTAGGCGGCGCGGCGGGGGTGGGCCTCCTTCTTTCGCGCTCGGCAGCCGGCGGGGAAGGATGGGTGAGCGCCGGGCGGGGGACGGGCGGGCCGGGACGGGCAGGGGCTGAGGCGGTGGGGATACCGCGGGAGGGTCCATAGCGCTCTCCTCTCGCTGCCCCGCCAGCTTGCCGCCGGCTCTGAAGCCTCGCGGCCTCGCCGCTGGGTTGGGCGGTAGCGCGGCCGCCGCCATTACCCTCCACACGGCCGCCGGGCCTCGGGAGCGGCCGGGCCTCACGGGCCCGGAGTGGGGGTGAGCGGCCCCCACATCTCTCTCCGCCCCCTCATCCCTCACCGCCTTTGTTCCGCAGGGAAGTGCCGAGGGCTCCGCACCGCCCGCAAGCTCCGCAGCCACCGCCGTGACCAGAAGTGGCACGACAAGCAGTACAAGAAGGCCCACCTGGGCACGGCGCTGAAGGCCAACCCCTTCGGCGGCGCCTCCCACGCCAAGGGGATCGTCCTGGAGAAAGTGTGGGTAGAGCTCGTGGGGGGGGGGGGGGGACCATGAGGAGAGCACACCCCGTGTGCCGGGCGCGGCGGGGGGCTCTGGGTGTCCCGCAGAGACCTCCCGGAGAACGAGGCCTTCGGGAGAGACCTCGAGGAAGAACCACTGCGAAGCTGTTACATTTTCTAAATATGTGAGACGTTTTGCTGCCTGTAACATGCCACATCTGTATGAGCTTCTACGTGCTAGACTGAAAACGTGGTTTATTTTTCTAAGTGGTAATACTGAATGGTATTTTTTCTCATACACGTGTCACTTGAAAAAATTCTGGTTATTTAGAAGCAAAAGAATAAAAACGCCACTTAACTCAGTTTAGGATTTAGGGTGGTGGATTTTCAGTGTGTGTCTTGCATCAAAGAGCCCATCTACTTGTATTCTGGCCTTTTTTTTTTCTTTTGTAATTTATAAGCTTCATTGGGACACTGCCAGGGCTCCAAGGGATTGCTCTTCTTCCCTCCCCTGCCCCCATGATTTTTATTTACTGAATTAGTATGTGTCTGTAGGTGATTAATTTTAAATTTTTACTCAGTTTAGGAACTGGGCTTTTATGTATTCAGTAGCTCTAAATAGGTAACTAATAGTTTTTGGTTTTGACAAGCAAATACAAGTTGCAATTAATACGAAGCAATACAATAATTTTTGGTGGTGTAATGAATATCTGCTGGTTTATCACACTGATGTTTGCTAATTTATTTCCATGTGCTTCCGTTTTAGTGGAGTAGAAGCTAAACAGCCCAACTCTGCCATAAGGAAATGTGTCAGAGTCCAGCTGATTAAAAACGGCAAAAAAATAACAGCTTTTGTTCCCAACGATGGTTGCCTGAACTTCATTGAGGTAATTATCAAGAAGTGATCTATAAAAAGTTGTATGTTACAGTAAAGAAATGCATAATTGATGGATGTAGGGGATGGTTAGTCAAGGGTTCATGCCATTCTGCACCACGTGTAGCTTAAAGCTGTAGTGGCAGAGGCAGATGGGAAATGTGAGAGATGTTCTTGTACTTTCCCCTCCCTTAGCAAAGCCAGTTCTCAGCTGTGCTCCTGCAAGCTAAATGTTACCTGGGCTTATGTTTCCTTTCCCCAAAACACTGAAGGGGATAACAGTCCGTTATTAATATAAACATATATATAGCCTTCAGTATTTCTACCCTTTCTTTAAATTTGAACCACACCCTAGACTTTCTAATGTTACTCGTTTCAGAAGGTTTAATGTTTATACTTTTGTAAACCCTGTTTATACCTTTGTAACTCTGTGGTCTTTCCTTGCAGGAAAACGATGAAGTTCTGGTTGCTGGTTTCGGTCGCAAGGGTCATGCTGTTGGTGACATTCCTGGAGTTCGCTTCAAGGTTGTCAAAGTAGCCAACGTTTCTCTGTTGGCCTTGTACAAGGGCAAGAAGGAGAGACCAAGATCATAAATTTAGATTAATTTGCCAAGAATGTCAATAAAACTTTTGATTGGAAAAACTTGTAAGCTTGTTATTTAAGGCTTAACGTTTTTCAATGTCTATCTGCAAGTGATGTACCTCAGAGAAGCTGGGGTGTGCTCTCTTTGTTGTTTTTGGCTTTTCCTTCTGTAAGAAATGCTTTGCCATTGAAGGGCGGAACATCTTTATGACCAGCAGATGAGCTTGAAAAGCACTGCACTTCCAAATTTACCTTTGTAATGTGTGGAGCAGCACAGCTGTGCTGGGAGGTTCAGAAGTTTACTTTGTACAATTAAAGGGTGTTTCAGTGCTTTGTGGACTGTCCCTGATTGCCAGCACTTTCATGAAGGCTTCCTCAGCTTGATAAGAGTAGCGAGTGTCTTGCAGTCAGGATGGACTGATAGATCCCTCGAGGCCTTTCTTCCATCATAAACCCTTCTTCCCCAAAGAGGGCCCTGTGAAACAATTCCTGCATTGTTATGCTGCCAGTCGTGCAGAACCGTAAAGATTTTGAAGGTTGGGGTCTAGTGTGACACCAACACTGGGCTAATTCAGGAAGGAGGCTGCGTTGTAGGGGAAGGGGAAGGTCTCCAGCATTTGCCTACATAGAGCAGGGAGAAGGAGCGCACTGTGTCACACGTGGTCCTGTACAGCTGCCATGTGCACCAAAAGTGAAAGCGGACTAACTATTTGGTGTCACAGCCTTAATGATCCTAAGGGGCCTGCATCATCACAAATCAGTGCATCGTTAGGGGTGGCTTCTGCAGTGGAAGGGATTGCGGGAGTAACAAATTTGCTGATGCACCTCACAGTAAAGTTATGTTTCCTTGGTTTCCTATGTTAGTAAAGGTCTGGAGTGGGTGTTTCTTTCTGGATGTTAGTGCAGCACTTAGAGAAGGAATAAAACTCAGCATTAAAAGATCTGCCAGGCAGCAAGGTTGGATCTTGCATCTCTTAGATCTACTGTGACCTTTTGCTAGGCATTCAGTATTATTTTTTTTGAGGAGAGGTAAATCAAGTTTTGTGGACTACCACTGTACTCTACAAAGAATGATCAATTGCTTTTCAGGAGCACAGGATAAGTACTTTTTCTTTCAATTACTGCACAATTATGTAAAGGTGGTTGGTTGGTAGGATAGTATATATACTCCCTTGTATAGATAGGCTTTTTCAAAGCCTGGAGTAATATATATTACCCCGTTGTTTTTACCTATCTGTTCAGTGGCTAAGTGTAGGTACTGTTTGAGAAACATTTGTATTAACGGTAATAAATACTACACAATCCAGAGCTTAATTATCAGACTCAGTCTTTTTTAGAAGAAAGACTGATGTCTAGTGTCGCTGGAATTTTATCTTCAAGTCATCATGTCAGTCATAAAATTCTTCCCATGGGAACTGAAACAAAATTCCTTACTGCTAGGTCTGGCCAAAAACAACCTAATTTTTCTCTGGGACTATTAAATTCATCAGGAATCAAAACATCCCCTCAAGCAAGCTGGGCGGAGAAATTGCATGAATTTTAATGCGTATTTTGGAAAACAGCCTTCTTCAAATTGAAAATGGTCACTGTAAATGTTGAAAATGGTATTTATTCATGGACTTCAAATGATGACAGCAGCTCTAGTTTCTAGTGTGAAGACAGGCAATGACACCTGACGCACAATTTACCAGGTTTAGGTCTGAAGGGATTACTAAACCATTTATTTTACCTAATCTCATCTCTGTCCTGCTCCGCCCATATAACTTCACCCAGCTGCTTTCATGTCAAGTGCAAATTATGTCGAAGTAGTTGGACTTGGACAAACCTGCCTGGTTTGGAGACACCTACTTCTTTTCGAGCATTAGAGCTATTCTCATTTAACTGCTGTGTTACTGACCTGAACGTGTCTTTGAGTGTCTTTTTGGCTCTCTTTTTGCTAGATTAAAGAAACTTCTAAATAGTTGGATTTTTTTTACTTTTCAAAGATGTCTGCACTATAATCTGGCTATTTGAAAGACCGAAGTATGTTGTCAGTTCATGTCTTCAATCATTTTGCTCTCTGTATTGTCCAGTTTTTCAACATCACTTTAAAATGCGGATGCCAGAACTAATACAGAATTACAGAACAGAACATCAACCAAGAGGCCAAGGTGTCCTCTGTATCAGCCTTTAAATTATTGCCAGATCTTCTGTCCTGTTGATACTTGCACTCATATATTTTATCTTGAATTTGGCTCCTTGAAAGTACATTTTGCACAAAGCTTATAGTGCAGTGCTGGGTTCTTTTTTTCATGTATTTTATGCAATAAAACCTCAAAATATTTATTTGGCTGAAGGTAAACAATTCCCTCATTATAGTCACAATTCATTTATGTGTTCTTCCATAAGATTATGCTTCAATTAGTATTCATTAACTTATAAGAAAATGGAGTAAAATTGAAGAAGAGATTGAGAATCTCTATTACTGGGTATTTTGTAGTTTAGTCATCTGCGAATTTGTGAGATTTGGACTCAAATTCTTGTTCAGTGCAGAGGTGATGTTGAACTTGGGTTCATTTTCCTGTGTAAGTGCAGTTGCCCCAGCAATAACGAGAACGGGGAACTCTGGGGGAACTCGATTCCAGAATTAAGAGCCCCTCTGTTGGAACCTGACTGAAATACCCTTTCAGATTTCCAGAGTGAGGCCTTTACTCCTTGGCGGATCTTGGACACAGTGTAAATGCAGTGTACATGCAGTACTGCACAGTACATGCAGTGTATTTCAGTCAATGAGTGCGTCGGAGTGTGGGGAAGAGGTTGGGTGGATCATGCCATCAGCTATCCCCACGGCTACCCGGGGTAACCAATATCACCATTTTTTTTACTGTGCTTTCTGGTTTCTTGGATAGTGGAGGGTTAACTGCCTGCATTTTTTTTCTTTCATGCAACCATACGTGTGTTCTGAATGTGTTGTTCTCCTTTCACCCAAAATGTTACACGGATGGAGTTTGAGGATCTTCTACATCTGCCCAGTTTTTCTTACAGCTTCACCGAATCAAAGCTACCGTTTATGCACAGTAATTTCAACCGAGCTATTTTGTGCTCAGAAATCCCAGATACGTCCTTACCCCGTCTGCTGTGGCTCTTGTCTAACGCTGCTGTGAAACTTGGAATACGTACGCAGCCATCGGAGGTAGCACAGAGCAGAGACGCATGTTCTACCACATAGTCTTTGAAATTCACCTTCATCCAGGAGCCGAACAATGTGAGCAGACAACCAGGTTTGAAAGCATTGTCTGCCATCAGTACAGCTATACGTAATAATAACGTGCATGAAGCCAACTGCAGGTACCCACGTGAGAAATCAGGTACTCCGTTTCTTTTCAGGTGATCCCTGATTACAGTAAGACTGGCAGCTACTGGACGAGCAAACCTGAGCACAGACCTACGACTCGCAGCGTGGAGATCTGACAGCAGCTGCTGGTGCAAGAGACAGATCCCAGTCAGCTCCTTTAATCTAGAAATCACGGTCTTACGTATGCAAATGTTATCCTACGCAACTTCTACTATTAGAATTCCATCTCAATTTCTACAAGAGAGACAAGACTTCAACTGCAAGAATCAGCAGGTTTTGTTTTGTTATTCCAGCAAACTCAGTCTGTTTGGTTTTCTTATTTCCCTTTCTTGCGTAGCAAAAATTAATAGTAGGGCTGCCAGTAATGCTTCTTTGGGGGAAAAAAAAAAAAAAGGATTTTACTGCAGCCAGCGAAGACGACTGTTGAAGTCCTCGCGGTTCAAATTCTTTTCAAATTCTAAAGTCGGTCTGTCAGTAGAGGAGATGAAGATTTACCCGGAGGTAAATGGAGCTAGAGCAGCTCCCGAAAGTAGGGCATTGTCATGAGGTAATCTTGCCACTAGATGTTGCTATGAGTACAACGAGGGGAAAAGCTGGAACATGAGACGTGTAAGCCAAAAAGTTGTTTATGTGGACTTTAACAAAGGAAATCTTCAAAATGGGGAATTTAGCTTTTAACTGATTCAGTGAGTTCCCGTTATGAAAATGGGACAGTTATTGCCTTTTTGCCTTTGCGTACCTAAATGGTGGCTAGATGCTACATAGAAGCACAAGAGCTTATGGAGTGGATTCACCCAAAATCTTGTTAGATCAAAAAACACAGAAGAGAAGAACACAGGTACTTATTACTCCATCAGGCATGTGTACATTTTACATTTTGCTCAATTATCAGCTTGATTTGTGAGTTTTTTTAAAACTCCTTGCAATGTAGTAGATGTGAGACTGCTATTAAGGTGAAGGGATAATAGTTACCAGGGGCAGGAGAACACACAAAACTGGGTGCAGGACAAGTAAAACACAAAGTTATTAAAGCTAATTTCAGATTTTGAGTTGCATTTTATTAGTTGTTTTACAAGCATGTTTAGCACATGACATCTAGTCAACACTTGGGCACCATGACTCTTCTAGCAAATATGTCTGTGGATTCCATCGGCCCCCAGGAATAACTTCTGTGTTCTGTACATCGTAGAAAGAAGTCAAAGGAAGAAGAGCCAAGCCAAACCTCATCACCAAGTCACTATTAGAGGGGTTTTAAGCCTAATAAAGAAGCATTGAAACTACGTGTTATACAACCCAAATCCTCCATAACGGAAGAGAATCCACAGAGATCAGCAGAGAACTCACACAATGGATGCAGCAGTCCGTGTTTCTAGTTCATTAGAAAAGCATGTGTAAATATTAAAAGACTCAGACAACTGTATGAAGCCAACAATACCTGACTGCTGGATGCAGGAGAACGAACTTCACAAACCCTGGAGAAGCAATCGCTGCTTGGTGGAGTGAGGCCTGCCCGGAATCCACCAAAATTCGGTTCAGGACTTTGATTTGGATCACGTGCAAAGGAAAGAATGATTAGTCCATTTTGACAGTTTGCCAAATCTTTTTCCACGTGTGCTCAGCCTGTATTCTCCCCTGCTCTACCTGCACCTGGAAGTGGAGTGGCATCAACTTGCTCAGCAGAAACAAACATCATTAAGACCAGCTTCTGCGTTTTAAGGTGTGGTATTCCAAAAGAGACATCGGGGATTGTTCCTGGTGATGCAGATGACTGCTGGTGAAAATCTCCTTACTGGGATTCTTCTCTACGTATAGCCTAATCCCGGGCAGCAACACAGGTGGGGAAAGGAAGCACCTGAACAGTACCTCGCTCCATCTGGCCTCTGCTGCTGAGGCCAACAGTGCCCGGCCGCTGAACCCAGCAGAGAACAAAGCACGCAGCCTAATCTCTTCAGACAGGGCCACCTCCTCCAGTGTGCTGGACGAACAACATCACTGAAAAATAACACTACAGGAAAACATGTTGTTTTCTAACAGGCTTGAGGAAGAAGGTGTTCGAGGCAAGGCTCTGTAAAGCCATCCTCTTTCCAAACACAGCAGTGAACTCCTCTCTCACCTGAAGTTGGAATTCATCTTCAGTAGGTGACAGTTACAACAAGCTCTTAAGTGGTGCAGTGAAAGCTTCCTTGTGGCGCAGCGGTTTTTAAGACTCTAATGAAATGTAGGGCATAAAGATAACAGGTGTGACACCTTCCTAATTCTTCCTGAGCCCTCAATACATGGCTACTCTCTTTGGGGCTACTCTCTTAGCATGACTCTGTATCACCCTGGGTTTTTAAATTTAGGAAATAAAGCTGCAGCTACTTGACATGGCAGCTTTACAGCTATGAACTTCAGCTATGTATTTTTTTCATTCTAGACAATACGAACTCATTGCTAAGAAATGCTCCAAACTTTCTGAAACGCTTTTAAAAGCCTACATGGTACTAAAAATATGCACAGATATTCATACATACACTGTTCTCTAGAAGACAGTATTTTGGAGGGAACAGTTGTAACTTCACAGTTCAGAGGAAAGAGCAATTGTTTTTCCTTTGTGCTGGAACTGAAATGCTATGCAATATAAATATAGATGTCCAAACAAACTCATTAAACCATAGTCATAGCAAATGGCCAAAAAAAAAAAAAAAGTTATTGAGAAAGTTTTGCTGTCATTCATGAAGTTGCAACAAGAATTGATATTGATTGCTTCACTAAATTCAGGTCTAATTAACTAGCTCAGCATTTACTGTTGTGAAAATAAGCATGCAATTTGACCGATGGAACGTTTCTTTTAATAACCAAAGCCAACCAACTACAAACCTTCTGGCAGACCAGATGGGGGTTAAATTCTAACCTGATCATGCTGACATAAATGAGGGCTTATGTAGGTAGCAATTGCATTCCAAAGAAAAGCATATTTTTGGCTTATTTGAACACATAAAATTCATTCTTCTTGCTGATTCTTGTAACCAAGGGCAGGTATGAGTCAGTTCTCTTAAAAAGAAGTCCCCAGAAGCAATGGTCCTCAATATGTCTTCCCAGATTAGCAAGGATGAACGACTGAGCAAATCTACAAAACTGTTTGGAACTGGAAATTTTCTTTTTTCGTAAGCTGCAAGATTTCAGATAATGTATGTGGCCGAAACCCAAGTTCAGATCTAAGAATTTCAATAGATTTGCTAAATAAAATTACAAAATAGTGCTGCAATTAACTCGATTTTGAAATAAAATAGGATTTTTGTACATAAACATTCTGTATAAAATACCCTATGAGTCATTAAGGCACAAATGTAAATCGGAAATTAGATGCCTATTTCCCACTTAAGCCATTAGAAAGCAGGTATCTAAACAAGATTGTATCTCTCCTTGATCCCAAACAATTATGTTATCCTGTATTTGTTTCTCAATCTAAGCTTAGGGTGTTTGTACTAACTAAGCTGAGTTTTTGTCTAGTGGTATTCTAGACAAATTTTAGGGAAACGTTGGTACTGATGATGACACTGCTCTGTTACTTCACTGTTTATGGTGTTAAACAGTTAAGAATTGTATCAGGGCAGGGAACTGCCAGTTTGCTTATCCATTCCATGCTCCCCATGACCACCATCGTGTCTCAGTAACTGTGGGAACAGGGTCGAGGCCCTGAAGAGGAATTTGGAGGGGCGTTATCAGCAGGAAGGAAGCGAGACAGAGACAGCTTCAGAAACTGCGAACAGCTTGAGTGTCCAGCCCAGCGAATGTACGGTTATATCTAGGAGGTAGAGTGATTGCTGGGAGAGGACGTCTAAGAGTTAAGAGTGTGGCTGTCAGGACATTGGCAAAGCAGTATCCCGCTGTGTGCAGCCATCCATTAGACAAGTGCCTAGGGTTGTCTCTGACAGCGGAAATCTTCAGTCTAGTACAATGTGCAATGCCCTGTCCAAATAATATTCTATTTTGTCTACAAATGATAAATCAAAGTAATGGGCGTTGAGAATTCCTCCATGTAAAAGAAAACTATTTATTTCTTAATTTACATACAAATTCCGCTTTTCTTGTAATTCCTGAAAAAAAAAGAAGAGAATATTAAGGTGCAACGGAAGGCCGATGGAGTGGAGAAAAGTGACTGGGGTATATTCTCACAGTCCTATTTCACACTTGCTTTCTTTTGTCCGTAATTACAACCTGTAAGTTACAGTACCCCATGCACAGTGTCACATGGATGAGATGCTGACATTCGGAGTAGAGCAGTGACACTTCACAGACCCGCCATAAGCAGCCTTGCCCACAGTGAAGAAACCCAACTGGCTAAATCCTATTATGAATAATGCTGTTGTACCGCAGTTTCTGCTTCCAAGACAGAAACAGGAAGAGCTGGTCTCCAAGAAATGCTTATGAAACTACGCTTATAAATTTTGCACAGCAGCATTTTAGCAGTTGAATCTTCTCAAAGTCGAACAACTAGTACTGAAAATAATACTCAGAGTTGTTTGGGCTCTTTTCTTCTCCTTTATCAAGGAACAGCTCTTGCCCAGTATATGAGAACACCAAAACCAGCATTTCAGCTACAAGTTATTCCAAAGCCACTCTGTATTCAGGATTGCATTTTATTATTTCTATTGTTTAAAAGTGGAATTTCTTCTGTATAGTCAGCCCTCAGTGCAATACCAGGTAACACCTGTGATGCTTTGGGAAAATGAGCATAACTGATGCTCAGACATGCTGATGCAGCTTTCAGTGCTGGTGGTTCACAGGGAACAACTCCCTCAATCCTTTCCACTTCCCTGATTCTAAGGACAGCAGGAGCTCATTCAGACCTTGATTTAAATAAAGCTACCTGAGGCCAGTTCTAAGTTATACTGAGAATAAAGGTCCCAAGGGCTAGCCAGCACAGTGTGAGCGTGCCAATGTGTTGGATAGAGGCAGGAGAAGCTGAGAGAGGGCTGCTTACCAATGCAGGGCAGCTGAGGAGGGCTGATTGCTTTTTCTCCACTGTTCCTGGGTATCACAAATGAAGATGAACATTTAACAGCTCTTAAAACTGCTGTCGTCTGGTGGACTTTTTTGTTTTTCCTCCTGTGTAAGTCTCCCTTAAATTTGAAAATGGGCTATGGATGCAATTATCAAGCATATGTTAGCAAAAGTGTTAAAAAAGACAATGTAGCTACTGTCACAGTACATGAGTGGAAAGCTGTATTTTATAAGTCTTACATGGAAAAATGGCTTTTCAGGTTGTTATGATCCCGACCAGAATAAGTTATGTGCTTTCATTATTAATTCCAAATGGCTGGCAAAAGAATTCTGCACCAATGGAATTTTAAAGACTCCACTGTATTTCAATCCACCAATAACATATGATGTAAGTTAAAAATATGCAACCAATCAAAATATCCGAAAACCCAGAATCTGAAACCCAATACATTTCACATTTCCAGCTCTGATGTGGCATACATTGGACTCTGGATGCAAGTAACATATTGCTGAACATAGAAAGTAAAATCTGTAATTCCGTCTCAACTGCTCAGGACTTGTGGTCTGGTTTATACTGCAAATAAAATGTGATTGGGAAAGAATCCAAGATGACTTGTATGGAAGTTACTTCTAATCTGTTTTTCACTGATTGCACTACTATGCAATTCCTACTTGCCCAAAATTCACCAGCTGTCAGGGGAGGCTTGCACAAAGACTGCAGGACAGGGACCAAACCTGTGAACAACTACTAGTACAATGAGAAATACTAATCGACTACAACAGTAACTCCCACAGGGTACGGTGAAGCTTCCTTTGGAGGCAGTGAAGCACAGAAAAGCCAGATGTTCCCACTCGATAGCACGAGGCACCTTGAACTCTAGAACTACAGATGCAGACCGTTAAGTACTCTGTCTACAATTCTGATCCTGTCTGTTCCCTGAAGCATGACGTACACAAAATATTCTCAGCAAAGTATTATTCAGTGCTTGGATCAGGCTATTCTGTGTGTGGTGCGGAAGACAAGGATGGTCCGTGCATCAGGCTGTGGTGGAGAAGGTGGTCCCTAGGCAAAGTAGTCTCAGCCCATACACTGATTGCCACAAGCTTAAACCACATCCTGTGAGTATTTTTCTGTACATATCCTCACAGATGGTGCAGATTTTCTAGGGACATGGTTTTTAGTAGATAAGTTTAGTAGATCCAAACCCATCATCTCAATTCTGTATCAAGGAACCATAGGCTTGTGCACTTGTGTGCAGTGTTACTAAGGCCATAACCACAGTAGGACAGAGGTAGGAAATGAGTCACTTCAAGGGGTCAATGCAATCACAAGGGAGTTCAGGTCTTGGTGATGCTTGAGAGTTGTTGTCACAACTGCAGCCAACTCTTAGGTCTTCGACTGTAACCAGGCAAGTTCTTGCCAGAGAAAGAGCCATGAACAGTCCTCTTTCCACATTGCATTGCTCACCAGTCAGGAAGGACTCCCTTGTCTGATTTCATCCATAGGAAAGTCTGCAATAGCTTTACTACAGCTAACCATCATCTGTCCTTCAGCTCAGAGGTCTGAAGTGGAGACATAAAACAGAAAAAAAGAGAAAAGATTAAATTCAAATCATTGTAGCAGAGGTATGCTAGATCATACCACCAACCACGTGCCGGAGGGACCACCAAAAAATGCTTTCACACACCCGAGAAAGACCCCAGGACATCAGGGGTCACCAGAAGGGACACCCTTCTGACAGTCATGAAGGGTGTCAGCAATGTGCCAAGCACACCTCTCTCAGTGCAAATTTTCATTGCAAAGTAAGTAAGGCAACAAGGCAGCCATGTAAGCTAAATATCGAAAGGTGAGTCCTAAACAGACTGAATGAAGAGCTCCAAGGGATAAGACAATGTTTTTGCCAGTTATCCATCTGATCTTTTAAATTTCATAGGAGCATGGGCGAGAAAAAAAGGTCCTTTCATTTCCTCTTACCTTTCAACTGAATCAGTGTTTGTATTCTGCTCAGGTCCTAGTTTTGCATAACTCAGGGGCAGATTTAGACCCACAACTGGGCCTACGATACTGAGCCACAATATAATGTAGTTTGTGTGTCTAGAAAAAAAAAAAAACAACACAAAACCACCATAAACAACTTATCCCAACCTTTTCTGAATTGCAGACAGACTTGGCAGTCATAAAATAACTTCAGATGGGGCTATTCTTTCACTTTATCAAACATATTTTACCTTTCAGGCCTTAGGTGACAATCCAGAACCTTATTCTATTTGGACCAAGGAAGTTGTTTTAACCATTTCCATTTCCTGGGTGATTTACTTTATCTGCATTGCATAAAGTGTTGCAAGGCACAGTTCTGTTTCTCACCTGTTCTGTTTCCGTGAACCAGTCAGTATAGAAGACATGAATTCATTAGTCCGGCAGGGGTGCAGAACAAAAAATGGCTGCCCAAGTAAGGGGTGCTCCTAAGAGGGAATATCAGTTGTTTTATTATGCAAGAAGAAAACAGAAAAGACACCATTTGCATTTGGAAAAGACAAAGAGGGGCAAATTAATCTTTGATGCAACTTTTCTCATTTCAGAATCTAACCCACGTTGCTCTTCTACTGATAGTCACTGACAAAATAATATCTGAGACCATATTTTCTAATCTTCAAAGGGAAATAAGCTCACCAACCAGGCTATGCTACCGTTTTAGTTAAAATGTAATGGTTTTCGAAATTAATTCAATTTACTGTATCAGCATTACCTGAATGCAAGTAGGCAAAGTTACTGTGTAAACAAGTAACTGATCAAATGTAATACATAAAACAAATTCTCTCCATGGAAAAGCTCTTTAAGAACCTTGACTCCCTATCCTTGTGTCTTCTCAAACTGGTGCTGGGAAGTAAACACAGTTTAATTTGGAGCCTGTAAGGAGGAGCAAGAAGGAAGAATGAAGAGCCCTCAAGGTGGCTTTAACTTCCACTAGGTGGCATATCCTCATTTTAGGCTATTGTACTGAAAAATGTCCTAAATGGGTTGATCTTCAAGAAGCCCCGTCAAAACTGCCCTGAGGAAAAAAAGAAAATCATTTAGTGACAGTTAAGTTTGCAGTCAGATACACTCCCTAGAGCGTGGTAAGAGTCTGTTCCTCTACAGCATCACACTGCACATGGTGCTGCTGAAAACACAATGCGACGCTCCATAAAGCTTTCACTTTCATCTCCAGCCGACACTCGAACAAAATACGAATACATGTTCTGACTTAATCAAGCTTGCACTCAATGCAGAGCCATAACAGTGATCTCATCAGCTCTTACATGAGTGATACCAGGAGATCAGCAGATCTGACTGTCTGGCGCACCATGCCCCAGGGAAGTGATTTTCCTTTAACGCTGCTGAGGTCACTGCTACTACTCCTGCACCAAAATAAACAAATCCTACCTCATCCACACACACAGTAAGGGGCACAACTGCAAAGGAGGGAATGGCTAGAAAAGGATTCCAGATAAGATGTCAAATATGAAATGCCACAATAGCCTGTTTGCAGTCAAGCGCTTAGATGTCGCTAAGCCCAGGACTCTGCCGGAGCCGAGAAGCACACAACGCTAGGTAGTGAGGTAGGGAGAAGCAGGCATCGACCGCAATGGAGAAAACAGCAGGATCACCACTTCTGCATGGTGTTCCTCGTTCAGCCATGTGAGCCTGGTCCACTGTGCTATGCTACTCACCAGAGCCGTGGCAGAGAACTGACTATGAGGATTAACGTGACGGGTGTTTTATCCTGGGTAAAGACCCTTGTCCTTAGATGTGCTTCTTGTGGTGGCTCTGTTTCTCAATAGCAAAGAAGAAGAAATACTAAATTTATGCTCCAACACAGATTTCCGTTGTCCAAGCTGGTACAGTTGTAGCCAGACTCCCCTAGTTCTGTGATGACATTTTACTTTAGCAGGTAGTAAACTGCTGCACTGAAGACAAGATGCTCACAGAGTAAGTCTTCCTGCTACACAGTAAAAACATCTTCTTCAACCCCTTGCAAGAAACAAAAACCAAATCCTGGCCTGTCATGTTCAGCAAATATGTTCTATACTATTAAATATTAAACAAGGTCTCTTACAGCTGAAGCACACTTGGTTCTTACATTGAAATGTATGCATGAAGATCAGTATCTAAGACAACTTTGAAAAACTTCTAGAAGCTTTAGAACTACAAAAAATACCGTTCAGAAAGCTTTGCTTTCGCACTGCAGTGCAAACAGGTACCTTGCACAAGAATGCTACCATCTGCTGTTGGTAAAAGTGAATTGATGCTTTCTTCCATTGAGAAAAAGTGGTAGTTTGACTTGAAAATCCTTTCTAATTAATCTCCTGGCTTACATCAGTTTAGGTCTCCAAGTAATTCTGGAAAATACATGGATTGTGCCAATGGTATTCCTCAAAGATGGCAAGAAAAGACAATTAATAATATTTACAAAATTATTAAGCAAAGGAAAAAAAAAAGTAAATTAAGCAGCAATTTCAGCAAACTCCCTTACACAAGAAAGAGCGTAAAGAATGAGCACACACTCCTGAAAAGAACAGAGGAGATACAGGCTTTAAGTGACTTAGCACTCTGAACATGGCATAAACATAATTCCAAAAGCTGAATATTCAGCTTGAAGTCACTCCCAACCATCCTGTCACCTGGAATCTGATTCTATCCTGCACTTCTTGCTTCGGCAAACCACCAATGAGCGATAAATGGAAGCCAGGCTTGATTTTTTAAAATAGCTTATTAACTTTATATTCTACATCTTTCTTCTTTTAGTCCTTCCTCTTCTTACAACATGACAGAGTGACATGGAAAAAAATCCCAAACTCCAAAAATTAGACGTCCATATGGAAAAGTACTGAGTGCATTGCTACTCAATTTTTCAAAAGGGTAACATCCTTGGTCCCACCATCTTTGGCATCAATCTATGAGTTACGAGCACCTTACAGAGGTGAAATCTGTTCAAACTTTGAACTCCCTGCTATCTCTCCTCCATGGGTGGAAAGGCTCTTTCTCCCCCTCAGAATCCAGCAGATGTAAAGGGAGAGGTTTTGCTACAGGACAGAGCCATCAGCTTCTGTGTTGATATGAAGGCTCTGAGGACACTTGGTCTTCATTAGTCAATCCTCCTTCCTGGCTTATTCTTTGAATTTTCAAGGGTTGCTTCATACACCTCCTGAAGTAACAGCTGTGCCAGGATGATGCAAATCTCACTATAATCCACAGAATTTTGAATGGCAACAATGAAATGACCCAGAGGTTTAGTTAAACCCATGCTGCTCCTTGGCCAGACTCTTGGAATGGCATGCATTGTCTGCACACTCAGGAAGAGTTCAGAAAAGCTGTATGTCTGCATATTGAGGAAGAGTTGCTTTAGCTTCCATTTAGCGTGGTATTTTTGAAAACTGAGCACTGTCCCTTATTTGTTCACCTCTAATCCAGGAAACTGAAGTTCATTATTACACAGCGCTGAAAGTCCACAGGCATGATGTCATGCAAAACAGATGTGTCTTGGAATTTTTCAATAAGCTTGCTGCGTGTATCTTTCTTACCCTAAATAAAAGGCATGAAACTGTAAGAATGCCACGCTGTTTATTCAAAACCTGAAAGACAGGAATATGTCACACACTGATAGGAAAAACACAAAAGCAGAAGAGGTTAAAGGAAATCCTGAGCCAAGACCCATTAAGTAGGAGCCTCTAAAAGGGAAAAAGGCTGAGGCAGGGAAGAAGAGCTCTTGAGCATCAGGGAAAACTCTGAGAGCATCGGATCTGATTTAGTCAAATCCTAAATTCCAAATCCTGTACATAATGGCATCCCCATGAGGCTTTAATGTATACTCCAGGTTAAACCACTGACACAGCAGCTCTGAGGAGGAAGTACCGGACAGCTGCCAATAAAAATGCAAGAGTTATCAAAGCCCTGAATGATTTCAGAATTGGTAACAGGCTACAGAGCGTTTTCATTGCCAGGTCACCAGTTCAGATTTGGCCCGGGCTGGCAGTAGCTAGAAATCATTACTGTACAGCAGCTGCATATGCACTTGTCAGGTTTCGCACAGTCAAAGTGCCATTAATTAGTGCCCTTGCTGGTAGTCACTGCAGACGAGTCCAGAACTGAAGATGGTGGTTTACCTCTCATTGCAGGGGCCTGTCCCTGTAGGTCAGCTCTGAAGTCAGGAAAGGCAGGAAAAACGCACCTCTGCTGCTCACGGCATGCCCTGAGAGAGAGGGGCTTTGTGTCTGCAGCACAACGAATCCCACATACTTCTTAAACACCATCAAAAGTGAGAGAATGAATGAAAGTTTGTGCTGCATCAGCTTCATGAGCATATTTACTACCTGCCGCAGTCATCTGGTGGAATGATGATATTCCATGTGCAGTGAAATGTACCCTGAGCAAAATATTACTGCAGCAATACTAGCCTTCAGCTAGCCTGATCCACAAGCCAGTTACATGAAAAATATAAAGTCCTACTGGGATTTCATGCAAAAAAAAAACCCAAAAAACACTTTAAATAGTATAAAAGAGTCTTCCCACTTTCAGTTTACAATTAATCTTTTTCCAATTGGTCATGTATCAATGCATTTTAGAGAGTAATGCGTAAGAGCTTCAAGTCAATTCTCACAATTACTCGCTGGCATTGTACAGCAAGAACCCATTTGCGGGTTGCCCACAACTCTTCTGGACAGTAATGCACTGACATACAGTTTATTTGAAATCAACAGCATTATTTTCTTGTATCTATCTATGATCTTGTATCTATCTATCTATGAGGCTGCTTCATAAGACCGCTCACTGGAGTGCATCATGCCTCTGCATGTCCCTCCGAGTCTGACCCAGCTTTCATGGGAAATAAAATTTTTACAGGTCACAACTAGCTCCATTGAATTTAAAAGCTCAAAATGTTGCTTCATTTATTTTCTGTAGAAGGACCTCTTTGCTAGGTGACTTCAAGAAAGGTTTGTAAGGATGTTCTGCACCCATTTCTGTAGCCGTTACCTCAGCTCCTCCCATACAAAACCATGCAAGAGATGGATGGGTGGAAGATGTGAAATGCTGCATTGGGTAGGCTGCAAATGAATGTGGTTTTGTTTAGGAATGGTACACAAGATTGAATCTGACTGAGCGCGGGCAACTCAGCTGTTTACTATTCGTTAGCTGCACAGCTATAAACATTGGTGCACAGGATGAGCTGCCTTGGTTGGGAGGTTAAACTGGTGAGCTTAAACCTCTTTCATTGAGGTTTATCTTAGAAAGTATGCCTGAGCCCTCGGCAACAACAACAAAAAAGGAACACCACAGGCTCCCAGAGGAGTGAAAAACATTTCGGTTGAGCATCAGCTTTCTCTATGTGGTGTAAGAAGGCCTCTTCCCATAAAGTCCATCAGGG
This sequence comes from Rissa tridactyla, assembly GCF_028500815.1. Lineage (NCBI taxonomy): Eukaryota > Metazoa > Chordata > Aves > Charadriiformes > Laridae > Rissa > Rissa tridactyla. The sequence continues at coordinate 8,714,048 of NC_071497.1, forward strand.
ACGTGAAGGGTTGATCAACTGTCCTTCACCTCTCCTGTCATCATTTACTAATGAAACTGGACCCATCACAGGGTCACCAAGAGTTAAGAGGCAACTTCATCCCCACTCCTGTGCACTGCCTACAGCACAGTGAAACTCTAATACACGAATCTGAACAGTGGCAAAGACTGAGTAGTTCCTAAGTACAGTTAAGTCTAAAACTTCTGTCAGATTGGATTATGTCATTTTATCAAGCAGTGCATATAGGAAATACTATCCATGTCAGATTTAAATTAAAAATAAACATTACTTCAGGTAACGGGTAATTGCCTGTAGGTATCTGTACTGTGCTCTGCTCTTCACTTCCCCAGCCAGCAGGTATTTTGTTGTCAGTACATCTCTTGTAACAGCACGATTTATTTTCTCTGTCATAACTGGAGCTCTTCCAGTAGTAATGACTTCTATTTTCTCCAGTGCTACATTAAACTGCCTTCAAGCATCCATCATAACATTTATGGTCTCTCCATTTATGATAGTGCAAGGGATTTGTGCCTGAAACTGCCTCTTCCCCAATCCAGTTTGCATGATGTTGCTTTGCAAAAATGAATTCATGCAGGGGTGTCAAAACTTTCATGCAGGATACGACCACCAAACACCACAGACAGGACCAATTCTTTTCAGACATTTTCCCAGCAGTGTTCACAATCCCAGTCATCAGGTCAGAAAAAGAAGGCAGGATTAATAGAATACATCCCCCACAATCTCTTCCATTTAGGGAAATGGAAAATACTGATGCAATGAATAAAGAAGTTGCATGCCCTTCCCTTTTTGCCAATTTTTGACCACACTTACTGAAACAAATGCCTGTTTTTAAGTAAAAATCCTTCACACATTATGATACTGTATTTTATGTTCTTGAATTCAGTGTATCCTCTTTTTCGTTCCTTATTTTTACATACATCAATAATAACTTGCTTGTTAATAAAATCCAACTTTCCTCATTCAGAAAGAAAGTAATAAAATTTTGCTCTTCACATGGACTGCATGTCCCACAACCAGAACAGGAACTGGGCAGCTGTGGAACTTAAACTGTGTTGAACTTGCAGTTAAAGGGATTACTTTATGCTTAAATTACACATGTGCTCAGGTTCACGCGTAGAAAGTGAGTAACATTTTTATGAATGAGGGCTAGGGAGACTCGAAGCCTGGACACTGAAGCCAGATGAGTACATGAGTGTTGTGTTTACAGGGACCAGTAACAGTGCTTGCAAAGGCAACAGGACAGCAACAGTTGTCACAATAAAAATGTTCCAAACTCCTCTCTCTCCCCTTCTCCTCGCAGAAGATTTTCCTCTAATAATGGAATTACTACAACAGAAACCCTATGGAATCACTATGTTGCAGACACAACGCTAAGGAACTATAATTACACAGGGAACTTTTATCATCCTGATAGAAGGTGTAGATCATAGTAATAAAGCAGTTGTTAGGATGCTAATTGTACAGGGCTTCTCCACCCTACTGACACAGGTCGCAACATTTCTATCACTATGGCCATTTCATAAAAATAATGTTTTAGTAATAGGATTGGCATTGGTTACAGAGAAATTAAAATTAAAAAAAAAAAATCAGAGAGGGCAAAATGGCTGTTGAAATAAATCTGCTTGCTGTAATAGCCATCAACTCCAAAAAAGCCTAAAAAAAAAAGTCATCAGCTCCAAAAAGCCATTTATCCTAGTGGACATGGGATACAGTTTATTACCTGGGACAGGTGACGTATTTATAGTCGCCTTGATTTCAATTTACAAGCAGAAGCCAAGCCATCCTACCGATATAACTGAGGAAAGTTTCTACAACTTTGCTGTAAAACCCAGAGAAGCGCTCCCACTGCTAAGCCCGCTGAAGATGAAACAACGTTCTTCTGCCTGTAACGCGTGCTGAAGAATGACTATCAAAGTGCAACTACTGCTCTTCTCCTGCATTTTCTTCGACAATCAAAATAAAGCTCCAACAGTACTGAGCAAGGGAAAACTTGAAGGGACCCTGCTGAAACAAAGAAGTGCAAACTAGACCAAAAAAGCACATTTCTGTCATTACTGAACTTCTTTTTGGAGGAGAAGGCTGCAGAGGGATTTTGGTTTATGCTCAAGCTCCTCTTTGCAGATGAGCAGTTGCAATTGCCCTGATGATTTAACGTATGTGCTCCCTGTGTATTTCAAAAGACACACCAACTAACTTTAGTGACAAGTTTTTATTAATACTTTTACTGCTACTAACCCCACACAGCCAACTAAGCTGGATCCTATCCTTCTTTCATCAAATATGAGGCCCAAGCTAAAAACAAACGACTAAGGTTTTTTTTTCTGAGGAAAACAGAGTTGCTTTGGCAGATCCTAGAACACATATGAGGACCCTTAACGCAGCCAGAATTTCTGTAAGATGAACCACACCTACCACTTTGTACTTATGGTTTCAAATCCATCACAGCCACAAAAGTGGAAATGCAGGTTCTGAAGGAACAAACACTTCACGGCACAAACTGCTCTTTTCGTAAAGGACGTCTTAAAGTCCTGCTAATGTCATTAAGCCTGGCAGATCACAGCCTGAATGCCGCCTCTTGACTACAGATTGCAGTAAAACCGTGTTTTCTTTCGGACAGAGCTCTGGCCCCCACGCTCCACGCACACACCACTTCTACACTGCTAACTTATTGCTGTGTATGTTGACAGCTGCGGCTTCTGCTGACTGTGACAGCTGAATATGTCTACAGTTCGATGCCACAAAAACATCAATCTTGCTCTGCCATTTTTAAAGCTATCAGAACTATCAGGGTGCATCCAAAACAGGAACAATACCTCTATCCACAATCTTTGAAGACAGCTTTACTTCTCCTGTACAATGTGCAGTGCAAGTCAGAAAGTCACAGAAAAAGCAAATTTGCCAGAAGTGCTTTCAAGAGTGGCACATAGAAATTGTTTTAAATCAGAAGTTGTACTTCAGTTTACTTTACATCTTCCTATTTTAGGTGTATTCAAAACATAAATATATTCTCCATATAGCGATTTCTATAACTAGGACAATGATAAAAACAGAGAAGACTGACACAAGATCTGGTGTGCATATGCGCTTTTTGTGCAGAGCTAACCTGTTAGCTAACCTGTTATTGTAATACTTGATACTACAGAATAAAAAACATAATAACTAGATGACCAAGACCTATTTCATATTTCATCCCCCAGGTCAGTTCATCTGCCTGATTCTAGAATATTAACAGTTTTGAGGGGGTGGTGATCCTGTTTTACAATTTATAATTTTATTATTTTTTGAAAAGTTATTAAATAACTTTTGAATATTGAATAACACAAAATCCTTGAAAGACATACCTAAGAGGTAATGGAGGACAAGCACAACGTTAGAGCCAATACTGCTGATATTTATATATCTGTATATTTATATATTTTCATATTTTATATATAGAATAAGGTTTGAATTACTGGTTTTAAGAAAAAGAGGAATCAAAGCACTAGGTGACGCCCAGACAAAACTATGTCTTTAAAGCTTAAACTTTTCACAGGCATGTAACTTGCGTTTAGGATTCTTTAAGAAAACTTTATAGTTAAAATTGGCAGGACCATAGTTATATTGTCAAGAAATGGCATCTCAACCATTTTCCTAAGAAAATAAACAGATGATTCTTCTTCCATGCTTGCCAAAATAAGATTAATTCAGTTGTCACCATTTCAGTTATGTAGCATATAGTCTTAATTAATTACTATTTAAAATCTGTTCTTAAGAGATTCATCTAAGGTGCAAAACTGCAATATACAACAAGCTGTGGAAGTACGGAAAAGATACTGGAGACAGATTTCCTACCCTGATTAAAAAATGGTAAGTTAAGAAAAAAAACCACACTGGCATTTGACAAATGTGCCCCAAAAGGGTTCATTTTATAATCCCAGGGACTCCTGGACAAAAAGATACTGGGAAGACAGATTTCATAAGACTTTTGAGTTTGAAATATTGTAACCAGCAAATGGATGGCATATATTCCTACCTCCTCTTTACTGTTTATCAAGAAGCTGGTATGACTGATAGCTATAACAGTCACAAGACAGACAATTACCACAAAGTAATGAATGGAAAGCAAATTTCTGCTGCAGCAGAGCAGCAGAACACTAATTTAACTATATCAAATATAAGGAGGCAATGACGTGCCCATGGAACTGTGACTCAACCCTCATTTTGAGTTCAGGCCAAAGGAAGACTTTCTTTGTTCCTCGTCTCTCCATATAGTGGCAGATGTCTGTGCTCCCCTCCTCCAGTCAAAGCATCTTATTATGATACTACCTATCATTTGAAATAACTTTTGTTGGACCAAGTACTCTGAATCACTATTGCACCTGTATACCCAATGTTCTTACGTGGACACTGTAGGACTGTCAATATTCTTGGTGATTCTCTTAGTGACAGACTCAACGTAAGGCTACAAACTTGCTACTGCCTGAAAGTCAGTTCTGTCACAAGTTTGCCCAAGGTACTTATGGATGCCTACATGCAGCATGGTGGAGTCAGAGGCTGAACAGGAATTAGCAACCACCACAACAGCAAAGGCTGGCATGACAAAGGTGGGCAACAGAAAACAACAAAAGGACACTGAAACTGTCTCCTGCAAGGCTAAAGTGCCCGTCTCAGGACTGTAGCTAAATGTTTTGATGAAACAGGTATTTGGAGTTTAGAAAAGACTTTGATCACATCAGTGTCCTGGTCAACACAGGCCTGAAACGCCAAGCTCTTCTGAGAGCATGGAAGAGCTACAGCTTATGGAAGTTTGAACCCACCATTTCTATAGGAGCCATAGCTCCCACCCTGTGGGTGGGTTTTGGGTGGTCTCTCTCCTTATTCTTGAAACAGGCTGCTATGCAGTCAGAAATACAATATATAAAAAGAGGAGCCAAAAAGGGACTCCAGTTGACTTTCAACTTTGAGGGCTCTCAGGTGGTCTTCTGAGCATTGGAGATTTTACGCAGCATCATAGACAAGTCTGACAAGATGGAGTAAATTCATGTCCTTGGATGAATTCACTTTCTTTTTTGAACCTCATGACTGCCATGAAAACCTAGGAAATGCCTGACTGGACTGGACCAATGGCCCATCTAGCAATGGATCCTGTCTCCAACAGCGGCAGTTGGAACAGCTATTTTGGGAGAACATGAGCCTGGACTTTTTCTGTGGTTCACTCACCTTGTACTGCTCCAGCATTTCTGCTGTATTAAGGGTGATGGAGGACACATTCCTGCCTGGTAATTTTGCATCCATTTATGGACAAGTGGTCTCATGAATTTGTCTAAATGCTTTTGAACTGCTGATACCATCTGCTTCCACAACTTGAGAGCACAGGTGCTTAGGCATAAATTGCTTTCTGTTAACACGGATACCTAACTTCCATTTAAATGGCAGTTATAATGTTTTTTTATTAAAAAAAAAAAAGGGCTTGGCCAAAAGCCCTTGCTGCAGAAAATAAAAAGGGAAATTGTTATGAAGTTTTCAACACCTTGTGACCATTCCAGTTGCCTCTGAAATGGAGCTGAATGTGTCATAATGGTATCCACTTCTTCCATATTGTGCAACCAATGTTGTTGTCTATTTTACAATTTTTCACAAGAACATTCAATAAGGGGGAATGTTCACTAGGCAGCTCCATTCCAGTACTGAATTGTTAGAGGTCATGGCAAGAGCAGAAGAGCAACCAACCTCTGCCTAGAAGGAGAAATGCCAGACCAGGGAGGGAACCCGCTATTACAACTTCTTCCACAACACCTCTACTTGGGAAGTTCTGTGGAAGCAAAGCCACTGCCAGAAAAATTATCTGTAAATGCAATGTGTAGCACTGAAACAGTTTTTCTACAGAAGATGAAAAGAATAAAGAGAGTCAATACTATTACATCATAATTCATTCAATTAATTACATATCTTGTGGAAAATCTCATCAAATCTTTGTTTCAGAATAACTGATCAACTCAAGTAACAACAGTACCAGGACTTGAAAGTCTACCCTGAATTGTGCCCCAGAAATTGGCAAGGATCCTCCTAGAGCTTTTTATCTCTACATGTAAATTATCCATTAAGCCTCTGTATTTGTTCTACATCATTTAGTATTAGTCCACTATTTGGTCTTTTCCTCCTATGAAATTAGTCGGACTAGGTTTATGTCCATAAAGTCTTAATGGGAAAAGAATGATTAAACTGTAGGGCAGCTACAGATTATTAATTAATGTTTAGCTTTAAAATAAAACCTACTTGCTAGCTTGTGCAATGCTACCACTTGGTTTAAATCACAGAAGTTCAATACATCACGGAAAATTTTAATCGGAAATAAATATCCACACAGCTTTCCCATTCTTAGATTTTTCCCTGTGAAACAGCTTTCCAATCCATACTGGTAAAACTCCCTTTCCTCAGGAAGTTGTACTAATAATTTTCCAAAAATATTATCAGGGGATCCATAGCAACTGTTGATATGACTCAAAATGATTTAAGAGCGATCTTAGCAACCTTCTGTTAAGATATACTGTATACAGCCTCCCCCACTTAGCAAAATCCCACAATATGGCAAGAAAGATTTGTATGTCTAAGAATAGCTACCTACACACATTTTTCAAGATGACTGAACCATAATGATTTAAATCTTCCCTACCACAGTTTCAGCAAGATGTGCCTCTACAACACTACATCAATGTGTTCTGTTCAGAGTTTTGAATCTTTCTCCTTTTTTAAATCAAACCATTAACATCCCTGACATTTTAGAAATAATGTTTATTGATTTTCCTGTTAACACTGCTATAAATTAAGTGATGTAATGGACAGGATTATTGAAGTACTATAAAGAATACATCTTCCAGATTCTTAACTACATATTGAAAAAGAGCAGACTCTAGATTAATACAGAAATAGTGCAGTTCTATGCTGTTATTTGGGTAGTTTAGGTTTGCTTGACTACTTTTGATATGACAGAATGGACATACAACAGAGATGGTATTACAACCACCTGCTAAGTATCAAACGACAGAAGAAAAACACCTCATTCAGATGAAATTGAGAAATAAGTGTTGCAAAAAAAACAGACGCAGGAGAATTCTTTATCACTTACTATTTTGAAACTTAAGACAGAGTTGCAAACTCATCCCTCTTTGTAGTAGAACTACTATTAGTAAATGGAAGCAGCTTTATTCATTGCAGGTGAGGACTCCAAAAAGTCTGACCAGTCTGAACAGTGTGACCCTGAAGGTGCATGAACAGCGCCGAAGGGAACCAGCAGAATCCCCTTCAGTCTTCACTTGGCTAGCATTGTTTTCAACAGTCCACATCTTTTTATTCTAAAGTGAGCCTTTAAGCTACGACTTGAAGCACTGCAGAGGATCTTTTAATAGACTATCACATGGACAACAATGATCTCCCATATTTAAGAATTTATTCAAGGTTCTAGAACAGCAGAAACACACCAGAGGAGAAATAAACTTTGAAAGAAAGTGTATTTGCAGAGATCGTTATTCATAAGTTAGACCATTAGGTTTATCTTTTCTGCATGCCATGAAGGAGAGGCTCATGAAAAAGAAGTTTTATGAGAAGATGGAGTGACAGAATAACACAATCAATGCTGCCACAGGAGACTTCTCATTCCTAAGAATCCTGAAGGTTTTTGCATCCTTCTGGAAGCAGAATTTCAGACTGGCAGAAGATCTGAGCTGATATCATCCTAAAGCTTAGATTTGCATTATCCTCAGAAACTGCTGCATTTACAGTCAGTACCAGAATGCTCTGAATGACTTTTTCTGGAGAGACAGCAAAGTGTTAAACGAGCAAAATGATGATTTATTGTTGGCAAATCCAGAACCAAGGTATCACACATGAAATGTGTCCACTCCTGTGTCTGCAGAAAGCGCCCTGCACACACACCCCTAAGTCACATTTTGGTAACAGAAGTAACTGTGTCTGAACAGTTTTGGTTAAAAATGGTGGGAGGGGGAGGGATGTACGGACACATGTGCTCTGTGACTTCCATAATCCTTCAGTGTCCTGACTCACAGATTAGTTTTTTAGACTACTTCTGCAGGACCTTCGAGTCACCAAGCTTTCATTCTTCTTTTATTGGGCAGTTTTTCAACTGTTGAGCCTCCTGTAATAATGCAATTCGATTTCTATCCTTGGATGTTTGATTTTACATTCCATCATCACTAAGCATTGATTAAGCCTTAGCACATATATTTGATTGTGTTTATGACTATGTTTTCTCAGGGGAAGGTCAGGCTTTATGACAACATCACACTGTTAAAAAGAAAATTTTTGGTGATACTTGGTACTGACTGTGATTGGGTTCACTCATCAGCTTTTAATATTCTCTTGCTAGTTTGCTTCTATGCAGGAAAATATAACTAAGACATGGACTTGCATAAGCGATAAGAATAAAAAATGCACTTGAGTACATACGTTCAAGGGCTTTTATCTAAAATTCATAAAGTTATTACTTAGCTTCATTGTAGGCTTAGAAATTCATGTTTTTCAGAGTGTTGCCTCTCCCCACAGGAAAAAAAAACCCACACCATTTCTGTTACTGGGCATGTGCATAAACTACATCTTGAAAAAGTGATCAGTTTATGGCCGATGCCCTGATATGACTCCCAGAGTATGTGTGTGACAGCAATGCAGGTAGCCCGTAGGTGTTCACGCCACATGCCTACCAAAGCAGGTCTTGCACAAACACACCAAAAAGGAAGACGAGTAGGCAGTTATACCTCCCCTTTACTCTACAAGCAAGTAGAGAACTCACCTGAGACACAAGAGACCCAGATTCACATTTCTTTTCTGCTAGATTTTATCTCTTGACCTCCTCGGAGAGCAGTTCACCGTTGACCTACATGGTATTCTGAGGTGGGAATGCTTCACTTCCCCTTGTTGTTCTACTTTTTATACACTTTTATAAATACAAATCAGGGCAAAGACAGGATGAAAATTTACTAGTGTCTTTACCCACTTTTTTCAATCTGATAAATAATCTACTATTCTTAAACAAGTTTCAGAAGGTGCCTGGGAAATAAATGGGTCTCAGTTTACCTTCCAATAAGTGCGTGTGTACATCAACAATCCAGTACCGTTTCACACTCTCCGCAAAAAACAATGACTCATGTGGATGCGGAGACTACACTACTGTCTTGGTCCTTGCTGCAGGTACTTTGAAATAGTTTCTGAGCACCCAGCCACACCAGGATGAAAACTCAGGCACTGCCACTGCCTATCCCATACCCATTCTAACAAAAAAGGGCTTCAGTCAAGACTGTCACCTCAGCAACTTTCCATAGAAAATCAGTTATCTTATCGCTGGAAAAATGTAAACATGGATGACTAGGACAGCTGAGCAACTCTGTTCATTGTTTTTTAATTTATATTTTTAAATAGTTCAATTATTATTTGAAAGTTTGGCCATTAGACATACAGTAAAACTTTCAAAGCAGCTTTACTGCTATATGCAATAATGCGTATAGCTTATACGAAGTGTGTATATAGTATCTGGGGAAGTTATTATGCTCTTAAATCTTCATGATTATCAGGCCATAATTTTGAAAAGCAGGTTTCTAAAACTTAAGAGGACAAAATCTAATATTCTCAGGTACTTATGACCTCTGTATTTCCAACTTTTACAGCAGGATCTAATACCACATAGTCTGAAGACAGAAGTTCTGACTATAACCATACAGTCACCTCCTGCTGCTTCACATCTCCCATTCATCTTGGTGGAAATTTCCAAAATGATAAAAGGCAAAATGTAGCCTTTACAGACTGAACTTTAGTTATCCCTGTCTTTTAAATTCCTGGTCGTTAAATCATGCACTACTATGTGGTAAAATATGTTCACTTTTATAATCAGAAAGATTTCTTCCCCTTTGTTTCATTTCTATTCTCTATTCTCTGTTGTGGAACGTTTTTCCTGTTCTTGTGTTTTTTTCCTTTAGGATTGTCTCATCATTTAGCATTCAACTATGGCACTTTGGACTGCTGCCAACTTAACTATGCCTCTGGTATATTACACCTGGATATTAATGTGGTGGATCTGCTGTTCAATTACACAAAGAAGGACAGTTATGTTTAAGCTGTTTTACACAATGCCACTATGTATTTACCTAAAACTGTGCTGGAGTTCTCTGCTCAGTATCAAAGTACATGAGAGAAAAAGACATGTCTCTCCTGCTGCCATCCATTACCACAATGCCTTACTTCATCATTCTTTTGTCTAGACTTTTCTTCCCATTTACTGTAACTTAACTTTCTTTTAGGAGGATATATTTGCCTGATTTTTTGGATAATGTGTCTTGTTTTTGTTTTCCACTATTACTTGAAACCTCTCCAGAACCTTAGCGTTATTTTTACATTCATCCTACTTGCCGCTTCCCGCAGTCTAACATATCTGTCTTTTTCTCCCCCCATCTTCCAAACACCTAGATCTCTTATTTGCTTTTATGGCTGCTATATAAGTGGCTTAACAAATACTTCTAAAAAGCAATGCAATCAGGAAAAACACCAGGGCTGGCAGCCTGAGGAGCCCGGAAGGTTACCCAGCATGGTGGTACGGGGGATGCAGGGCCGGGATTCCACCCTAAGTCAAGCTGAACGGGAAAATCTAACTGAGAACCAACAGAGGAAAGCTCTGTTTGTCTGCAGTTCAGGAAAGGCTACAAAGACTTGGAAGGGAGCTTCTTGTAAAGAGTACATTTCCAGCATCCATTAATTCAAAAAGGTGAAGAGGCATTCTTTTGTGTAGAATGTGTAGAGAGAAATAACTATCTTCAAAAGCACCCACCAAGTTACAAGCAAACTATTCAGGACACAGGCATGCGATTTCTGCAATTCCATTACTGACTCTTTGTAAAAAGAAGCTAAAATCACAGTTGGCAACAGTTCTGAAATGCAACAGTAATCCATAAATACTCCTTAATTTTCCTGTCGTTGCAGAATTAAGCTACTTCCAGCTCACACAGATCTTACCAGGTGTGCTAAATTGATGTCATTATAAGCCATCAGGAAATACCCACAGAGACCTGTAGCAACATTTAGAAGTTTTGTTAAACAGCTGTGTGTTATAATTGATTTGTATTATTTAAAACAGCTAAAGCAAGTTACCGACGGATGTAGAAAGGGATGACTGAAGACTCCAGGGAGATTTAACTCAGAAGAAAGCCAATCATAGGAACTTCATTTGAGCATTTTAAGATTATTACTAGAGGAAGTGCAATTAAATCATCACCATTTATCAATTATCATTATAAAATACTGTGCAACCTTATCATGTTAATTTATTTATGAGAAGGTAACTAGTTGACTTCTGCTTTTTGCAACAAAAATAATATAGTCAGTAAAAATATTTGAAGATGCTTTCTCTGAAAATGAGTGTGACTTTCCACAATACTCAGAACTAACTAAAAAAGTTCAAATGTTACATAAAATTACATTTTGCCAAAAAGCTAAATTCCTTGGAGCTTAGGCAGTGTCTCAGTTCCTGATCTCAGATATATTTTACCATATAGAGTATTAGTCAAAATACAGTTGTATCAAAAATGTGCACAGGCATGGAACCCATATTTCATAAAATACATGGACTATAAGTCCCAAACGATTATTGTAAGATCGTGGCGTTGGGAGAAAAAAAGACAGTATGATTTTCTTTTTCTAATCTGCCAACTATTGAATGAAAGTGCAAAATCAGCCCTAGTTAAAAATTCTGTAGCATTATGTGTGGAGAGCGGTAAACTCAATTTTTCTTCCCAGTGGTGGATTGCTTGTAGAATTTAAAATTTGTATCTGTTTTGGAGCAAAATCCTAAAGCTTTTGTCTCTGTCGTTCACGTGTACTGAGAGTTCAAGCCTGATTTGGTGAGTTTGCCCAGTGACTTGCATTATACGATCTGTGTCCCTGCAGGCAAAGCCTAACCCACATAACAAAATGGGTCAGCAGAAAAGCAGAAAAAGAGAAAACTCTGTATTTCAATTCAGAACCCTGATTCATTTGAGGTGGAAAAATACTCTTCTTCTTATAGACCTAACTCTTGCTTTGATCTGAGGCTTACAGGCTAGTGCTTACAGGATGTTTTTATTATCTTTCATAATTCCTTTGAGAATACTCTGATTTTTACTGCTGTTTTATAGTTGGACTGGCATATGCCTCTCTCAGTTTACAAGGGGAAGTGTTTGTTGCATCATTGGTTGCTGGCACTGAAAATACGATAGTGTTGATGCTGCTAATTGTACTGGTGCTTTCCTCTGCCCTGATTCTGCTCCAGAGATGTACGTGTCCACAAGCCATGCATTCCTTTGTCTTCTCATCGTTTGACTGAATGACCATAAGCAAATGCACCCTCACTGCCTGGTGCCTTTCTGCTTTCATCTAAAATTAAAACTGTAGACCTCTTAAAGCTGCGTTCCCAGAGGCTCTCTCTCACAGCCATGTGGGAAAGTGCATTTCCAACCCAGGAATGCAGCTGGGGCCTTTGGACCAAGTTCAATACCGAGGTAAAGCAGGCTAACCTCCCTGAAGCCAGTGGAATTCAACGGCATTGAGACACAAGTACACAGTGTTCTGGGAGAAGGCGTACATACAAATGGTGTAGAAAAAAAAGGTAAAGTAATCCCAAATTACGTAGTGGGATTGCTGGAAAATCTTAACTTCTCTGGCTTCTGCTACCTGCCAGCAGTTCCAGTTCTGTGCTATCAGCCTGAGGTACAGCATATATTACTCTAGGATAAGCAGCTTGACTTAGTTTGTAATCTCCTTACTTAATGGAAAGTCACCTTGATGTTCTGTTCAATAGTATTCTGCTGCTATAACATTGCCAATTTCTCCAAAATGTTTTTCCTTACATCTTAGTTTGTGCTCGTCACTGGACCCACATTGGCTGAACCGCCTTTGGAGAGGTGTCACAGAGACAACGGGTTCATCATTCCACACGTTTTACCACATATAAAACCTGTTTCTGCAAGCCTTTGTGTGCATGTACCTTACGCACATCTCTAGTTATTAGATGCAGGACAGTTTTACTTTACTGCTCCTTTAGAGGCAAAAATAATGTCTGTGTGGGAGTGACCAGGTTTTCCTTTTGGCCTGCACCACTCTGATTTTACACGTTCCAAACATACTGTTTACGCTTTATTCTCAGTAGTATTGCATTACGATTTATTACCTATAGAGAGCTGTAGGTTCTTGCAGTGCTTTGCAGATGAATAGAAAGAGACTGCTTTCTACAGAGGAGCTTGAACACGGCATGAGGCCACAGCATAGTCTGAGCATAGAGAAGGCCACCACCTCTGGAGCACACGTAGCAGATGGTCCTGGACATTTTTGCAGGTGGGAATATAAACTATCCACAAGCCAGAACAGCTCAGCTGGGAAATACCAGAGATGTCAGCCCTAAAGGATACCTAGCATCTGACCACGGGGTTACTGGTCAACGTCTACTGGGAACGGAAGAAGGTGGATGGAGTGAAGGCAAAGTTAATCGCATCCTCTGCCTCTCTATGCAGAAACAGTTATGATTTAGCTACAAATCTGAAACTTCAGCTTTAAATTATAAAACTTTACTGAGAAATCTGAACTGCAATACTTTCTTGTGCAGAAAATCACTTATCTGCTACCATATTACATTATTTTATTAAAACCTTTTTTCATCTTCATTCTGCAGTAAACAAGTCAGGTAATACTTTATGTAAAAGCGTGTATTACAAGAATCTGCAAACTCACAACCAGAATTCAGACATACAGAGCAAACATCAGAAAACCAATGCTTGTTAAGTTCTCAGGGAGCTATTATAATATAAATAACAGTCCGTGGCTGCAAAAACATGAATGCTGCTTGTGTTCCCATGATTGAGTACCATCTACAAATAGGCATGCTGTAATTAAATTGTATTAGTTGAATTAAGGAAACACCTGTAGAACTCAATTGAGGTTACATCCCTGTTGTGCCAGCTGCTGTGGTAAGAGACCTATGTACCTGGAAACAGCTAAAATCAAAAAGTCAAGGAAGGAAAGGGGAGGAAGAAAGGACACATTAATGTCTTTGTCTGATGATAAAAAATTCACACCTGGAGAGTTTCCATTCTTTGTCCAAACTTGCAGTGGAGCCCTGGAGCTGAGGGAATAAACCAGAGCCACCAACTCTGCTCTGAACTGTACCTCGCTCTTCCATGAACAAGTGTGACCGTTTTCAAGAGAGCCATCATCACAAGTCTGGGAATGGTTGCTGAAATGATCTGGTGACTTTAAAACCACTTAAATAAAAGTGGCTTGAATAGCTCTAAAAAAAGGCGGTGATATCACAGTTTACTAATCTGCTTCCTCTTCTAAAACGTGGCATTCATTAACTACTGATTCTTAAGGACATTAGTCAGCAATAACATTATTTGATTGAGAGACCAATATTCTCTCCTTCAATCCTAAGGATTGCAAGTCTATTTAAAATTGAAAATTACACAGTCTTTTTCAGTAATTTGATTAATAGACAATCTGTGAAATGTTACCCTCATATATTTTACTTACATAAATAAGTCTACTTTTGTATTTACCCAAACCCACGATTACTCAGAATTTGCTTGAAGTTTTCAGGATTGGCTTGAAAAAGTATTTTAAAAGAAAGATACTGTCACGTTAAATCTTACATTGTGAACAGCCATATATTCCTCAAAATCCAGGACTAAAACTATTGTTGGTAACTGGCTCAGCACAACCTCAGTTAGACTTTTGTCTATTTTACTTGTATCCAGGAGGGGAATAAGGCCATGGAGGATTCAGGCATATATTGCATTCATTAATTTTGTAAAGGACCAGTGGTTTCTCACCTGCTGTGTAATAGTGTCCCACGGCCCCTCCAGCAGACGAGCCTGGTAGCATGCATGAACACTTTTCCATATTTCATCCAGAGTTAAAGGTCTTCCATCTGTGAGGGGGGGAAACAACCACCCACAGTCAAAGCTCTTAAACATGCTGTATCTTTAATACTGAATAGCAAAAGTAAATCTGAAAATACTGATTATTTGGAAGCAGATGGAAAAAATAATAGCAAAACGTGACTGAGCCCCTTCTGGCCCCATAACTCCAAAGGAGCATTGCTCAAATCCTGACTGAAGGTGCATATAAAACTATCCTAAATTCCCTGTTCACCTGTATTCTGTCACCTGAGTTTCTGGTTGTAAGGTGTGAAGTTAAACTGATTTTGTAAAACAATGCTTGGATAAAATAAATTTAAAACCACAAAATAATATAATGAACAGTTATCTCAAGTAAATACACGCAATTCATAGTGAAAGGGCAGAAAAAAATCTAAGGAATTCTGCACACAAAATTTTACTGGATTTTGTTAACCTGCATGCCGATAATTTGTTCTTGAGCTGCATTTATATACCATTGTTGCATCAGGTTTTTAGTTGTGATGTTAGAATTATGCCAAGATATTAGTGTCTACCACTTAGAAAATAAGCATGTCAGTTTTTCCTGAATATTTGATTTTGGCAAACAGCAACAGAATATTTTGATATACTTTCAATAAGTAGCTTCATCTTGGCATTTATTAGGTGTCAGAAACCATTATCCTGTAATAAATAGCTTTATTCTACTGACAGTTTCATGTCTGTAAAATGAACAAGATTTATTCACCCAATTAACATTTGAATGCCATGTTTAGATATAAGTTAAAACCAGCTGCCTACAGCCTCTGTTTTATCTTATTTTCTGCACATATTTATAAAAAAAGCACTGAGTTTATATAAGCACCATATAGAAGAAGCATGTGGCAAATATAGCGTCTGAGAGGGTAACAGCATATTAACTAGCTATACCATGCCATCCTCATGAATGTGAGACTTGTTAGACCGTCCTGCTCTCTGTCTTATGATGGCAGATACAAGACCTGTGCTGGAGACGGTCTAACATTTGCTAAGAAATTTGTTACAAGAGCCTAGGTTAACTTTAGAAGGATGTATTTATGCTCAGATCATCTGTGTGCAGGTAGTACAAGATGCCATGCTTACTTGCAATTTTCTGTTTTCTATTCAACCTGCAAAGACAATCCAGAGAATGTCCAAATGTAAAATCTAGAACACATGTTCTAATGCAAAATTCGATTTGCCACTCTAGATTTTGTTCTGTACACCTTTCTTTGTATCTGTGAATTTTTGTAGCAACACTTGAGCAAATTCAGACTGTAGACATGGAATGGATTACTCTGACTCTAACCATTAATCTCATTTACAGAAACGATCAAATATTATTGAAGCATTAATCATATTATAGTTAAAATTGAGTTTTGCCTTTACCTCATGGATTTTATTACTTCATGTATGAGAAGCAGTATATGTTCCATCATATATCAGTATAGATTTATTTTCATTTCATGGAAAAATACAAAAACATCCAAACTGAAAGTTTCACTTCACATTAGAGTGAGATCACAGACAGTAAAATACTTAAATAGTTAATATAGAGTAATTGCAATATTTCATATAGGAACAAAAAAATGATCTGGGCATTCTGATTATATATTGATTATATATACTTATTAACTTATATATTGAAATATGCTTGGATTTAAATTTCCCTAGATTTTGAATTTTCTGCTCTATTTTAATATATTTCACTAAGCTTTAAATGAGTTTGAATTAAGAGTGTTTTTTAAACCAAGTAAGCTTTTATACCTGCTCCCAAATATTGTGTTCCTGTAAACTCTTATTTAAGTGACTAGCTCAGAAGACAGGAAGCCATATGCAGCAGGAAAGAATAAGTTATCAATACTTAAAATGGATGTGAGGTTCAGCTAGCCAGGTTAGCTGGGAACTGCAAGACCCTTGCAAAAGGAGAGGAGGGCAGATGGGCAGTTTCCCCATCGTCTTCTGTGGGGCGAAGACCTGAAAGTCTATTGAAAGAGTCTCCTCTCTCAACAAAACAAAATTAAAATAAAATAAAACAAAACAACTATACTTAAAATGACTGACAGAAGGACCCACTTTAGGTAATCTGGCTGGAGGTGTGTTTTGTACTTTAAAACTCCTCCGTTTGTGTGGTCATCTGCTTAGGATGATATAACAGAATCCATTTTATTCATGAGCTCTCATATTTGCACAAAACACATCTGTATTCCTCGGGCACTTTTAGACCCCCTTTTTCTGGGGCTGCCACCACACGCATGTTTAGCAGCCCTGTTACACATTCCTGCAACCCACTGAGACCTCCAACAACCAGCTGGGCTGACAGAGCAGTCCATAATTGTTGCTGCTAGCAACAAGGGGCCACTGTGGCACCTGCTGAGCCAGGAAGCCTCTCCGCTTCTTGCCTCACTCTTTCCTGTGATGGAGCCGAACTCAAAAAGTTCAGACAGAAAAAGAAGGCAACAGCAGCACCAAGCCGAGAGAACTGGCAGGAGAGGAACGCAGAGGTTTCAGATGCACCCAGCAGTGCGTTTACTCACCATCCACCCAGGAGGACATGGCTGCTGAGGTGCTTGCAAGCTTGTCCCAAGTCTTACCCCAAGTCTAGCTGGGAGCGGGTGTGCAGACAGAAGTGGAAGTTTGGGTTATATGTACATTTTGTATCATTCACCTGATTTAAACAATCACAGAGAGCAAAAGGAAACAGCTGCTTGTGGGTCATGTCAGGTTTACTGTACATCTCTCTGAAGCTCCATGTGTGTAATGCCACCAGTCTGGCACACGACACAGCATCAGCTCATCAGTACTAACCCAGGCTCTTGGAAATGCAGACTCTGAAACAATAAACTTGACATCTACCCAGCCAAGAAAGGCCAAAAGAGCCTGGGAAGTGACCAACTAAGATTTTTGTTGAGAGAAAGGAGATAAGGGATGGGAGTCAAGAACTCGTAAGTATGGGTTCTGTCCCTCCCATTAACTATGGGCTTGAGTCAACTAGTTCATCTGCCTTAACAATCAGGCAAGAACAACTACAGCCTTTCTATCACAAACCCAAACTTTTATTATTTAAACTGTGTAGACTATAAGAAACATTTCTGAGAAAAGCTTCTTGATGGTCCATTTGGGGTTAACTCCTTTATGTCACCACAAATAAGAAACAGTTAAAAAGCACATGGCTGAGTGCCCTCTCATAGCAGCAAGGTGTGTCATTAAGATGACATATGAGTTGCAGCTCCCAGCCGACTTGGCACCTTAACTTCTGCAAAGAGCAGAAATTCTTTAGGCATACACATTTTATGTACATTTTCAAAGAAAAATTTCAGGCTTCCCATCTTGTTGTATTTTGTTTTCTTGATACGGACTGAGAGCTTTTAATAATTTCTTTGATTTCTAATTAAAGGTTATTTAACACTTCTGGTGAAATGGTGCACAAATTGTTTTGAGGCTTCATTCTGGCATACTTTCCAAAGAAATATTAGGTTTTTGTACTCTTAAGAAACCACTGCTACAAAAGAAAAAACACCCTTACAGCTTAGGAGAATATTTGATTATACAAACTATTCAATTTTATTTATGTCCAAAGCCATGATAAAACCAGTTCCGACAGGACATGGTCTTAAGAGGAGGTATTTTTCTGAGAAAGGACATAGTGGTTACATGCTTTTGAGTTCAGGGAGTAAGTCTATATTCCGGAAAGCACATCAGTCAGGCCCAGTACGGTTATGAATACAGAAATTCATGCCTTCAGGGTTGGAGGAAGTTACATTATCTTATAAGCTCCCTCTCTCTAACCACTGATTAGCATGGTTTTTATTGGCAGGGATCTATCTGCATGTCAGAGAGCTAGACATATTTTGAGCAGGTCAACTTGAAAATCCCATTCCTTCTCTCTTTTCTAGAAGAGTTAGGCTGCAGTCCTTATTGACTCCCATTAGTTCTGCTCTTTCTTTTCAGTGCTTAGCCAGCATTCATGATTCCTCCTCTACCTTTGTAGGAAAAATAAGAAGCAAAGTGTGCAGTAAGCCATCATTTTCTTAACATACAGAGTGATTCCTGAAAGATGCCCTTGTCCACCTGTGACTATGTTGCTGCTACCTCACCGTCGGTGCAAGAGGTTTTTGAATGTATGGATTTAGATGACTACAGTTCAGGAAAAGACCAAAAGTTCCTTGACATCTTAAAGACTAAGAAAAGGGGAAAACACTCTGCTGATTAAAGAAAGCTTACTGGACCTAGCCCAGCCCATCTGGCTGATGCCAGCATTGAAGGGGAAGGCTAATTGCCTATACCATCTGTCTCTAAGAGGGCTAATTGCTGACATCAGATACCAGCAGGGCTTCATGCATTTCTTCAGCTACCTATTTGGTAATTGCAAAAGCCAGAGAAAGGAAGAAGGGCTCCCATTTCTGAAAGGTATGGCATGCGTAAGACTGATTTTGGG
Source organism: Rissa tridactyla (assembly GCF_028500815.1). Classification (NCBI taxonomy): domain Eukaryota; kingdom Metazoa; phylum Chordata; class Aves; order Charadriiformes; family Laridae; genus Rissa; species Rissa tridactyla. The sequence continues at coordinate 8,733,425 of NC_071497.1, forward strand.
GAAAGGACATCTAGTTCTCTGAGACTCTGAGGTATGGAGGACCACTGCCTCAAGCTCCTGACACAGACTAAGACTTCAGTAGGTCTGAATTTAGGAATATATGCCACATGGGGAGTATCATGAGGTAGTGAAAAATGTTTCTTACGTGTATAAATATAGCCTAAAAATATCTTCTTGTACCCTATAATGTTCCCAAACATCTTTCCAGACATAGTCATCACACTTAATCATTATAAATACAATGAAGTATTTGTCCTTTCACAGAACAAGATCTTCCCTGTACATCTATCCCCAGAGACTACCAAAAACCTTTGATGTCTCTCAAAATGTTTTAGGCCTGTTGCAATTAAGATTTCAAAACCTTACCTTGTACTACCTTACGTATCAAACTTCATCTCACGAAAAAAAGAGGTCTGAAGATGACTTCCATAAAATAAGTTATTTCATACAAATTAGACAGCAGCAAGGATAGGGATACAATGCAACTTTTGTCCTTCTGCAGGAATAACTGATCTGTACTGTTTGAGCAAAATTGCTAGCACAGAGGAATGAAAACTGGGTGTCTTCACTGACACAAGCTCCTGAAGATGCCAACCACACTCAAGATGACAGCAAAATCTCCCCAGCAACTCTCCTGGAACCTCCTTTTCCTAGGAGGGACTATGAGAGATCCAATGAATGAAAACTGGACTCACATACGATGGAAGAAAGGCAGGATTTAACTGTTCTAGATTTAAAGAGCAGAGATTTGGACAGGCTGGCACCAGTTGCTATTATAACACAGAAAGTGAGGAAGTGAATATTGCAAAACAAGCAGAACTACTTAGGTAGGTCGAACAGAAGAATTATTATTTCCTAGGCAGGCCTCGAGGTGTAATGGCCACTTAACATACTGCCAGAGAGGAAGCAGAGTTTTGAATTCAAAGTCTGTGCCCTGCTGCTGGGGAAGACAAGATGGGGCAGGGCGGTGGAAACACTGGAAGGATTATAGCTCACCTTCGCCTCCTGCAACAAGCTCTAATTAACATGAGGATCAGTATGGACAGGATTCAAGGGAAACCATGAACAGCTCACAAGAGACTTGTGAGGAACCAATTCTGTTACTTAATCTACAAATAATGGTAGGAATTTAGACTGGGAAATTGATGTGGGTCTCAGAAGATTCTTCCCTGATTATTTCAGATGAGGAATGCGGTGAATATTACTAGTTGTCTGAGAAACAAGGTGAGGAGCTTATCACATGAAGACTATTACCTGAAAGGAAAAAAATCAGGGCATTACCAAGAGTTTTCCTCATGCCAGGTTCAAGACAAGACAAAAGAAGCTTTGCTCAGATATCTCAAGTGATTGTGAGTGACTGTCATCTGCACATTCCTGAAAACCCCATGCTGGGACCCTCAGATACAGACACAGTGCAGCATAAGTGGGCAAACAACAGAATTTTTCATTTTCAAAAGTAAGATATCCATAATTAAAATCAGAGAATACTAGCTGAAAACACTATAGGAAAAATACTTATTGCCAGCATTTTGTATCCTTCTCTCTTCAAGAGTCAGAGAATGTTAAATGTTAAAAGAGAATGTTAAATGCTGACGAGAACCCAGGTGACTTCAGGAATTATCTAAAAAAAGTCCTTGTTTTTCCATTGTGGAAAATTCCCAAGAAGTGTTTCAAAACATAATTGTACTTGTAGGAACAATTACAGTTTTGTACTGCAAGGGGAGCTGTTGGCACATAATACTACGATTGTGCATTAGATCATCCACTAGCTTCTGTAATATCCACTTCCAGCTATAAGGAGTCATGTTTCAACACCTCCGATTCCCTGATGCTGACAAGCTAAACAACTTGTTTTGTCTCTGGGAGCTCTTCTCTGGTGATTAACTGCTTATGGTGAATACTAATTATATGAAAGTACAGTACAGTAGAAATAGTGTCCTATTTCCTCTACCTGCAGCGTCTCCATCCTCTTCTGTACAGACAGTGCACTATTAATTCAGCTAAAACTAAGAAGATGTCATTTTTCAGGACCACAAATACGTTAATCTGTCTCTTACAGCAAAACTTTCTTTATCTTCCTGTCTGCACAATAAGTTTAAAGGCAAAACACTGCATATTTGTAAATGCCTATAATAATTCCAGAAATAAATTTGCAGCAGGATGTGTGCAAATGAGTTCTGTTGGTGGTAAAGGCAGAGCAATGTCCCCAATTCCCCACGTCCCAGTTTGAAAATTTACCCCAAATTATCCATTCCTGAAACTGCACCTCAGACTAAAATCTTTCCACCAGGGAGTCTATGAGAATTTGTTCTTCAATTTTAAATCTGAAGTGCCTTTTAAAACGCTAACACTGCAAAATTAGAAACCATTAAACAATATAAGGCAGAGAGTGATTAAATCTACCAAACACATTCAAAGCAGCTTAAGCTACTTTTTAATTAAAAAGGAAAAGATATCACTGGCAACATTCAGACATCTTTATCTAGATAAAGTTAGGAGGTTATTCAAAACACAAAAGATGCTGATGCTACCATGCAGGAGACTGAATGAAATGACTTGAAGATTTCAATCCCTCCGCCCTAGGTACACAGTCCTCAGGCAGAGAGGAACAGAGCACAGGCAGTGCTGCAGCATGATCACTCTATGTTTTCTGATTAAATAAGTGACACTAACAGCGGCCTTGGAGGGAGGCTGTGTGTTCCTCCTTCCTTCCTGACAGGATGGTGAGTGAAATCACAGTGGCTATAGCAATTGAGTAATGGGTGACAAGATGTACGTATCAGGCAGGAAAGAAGATCAGTTAGTGTTTCAAGAGCCAGTTTTAATAGATAGAAAAAGGCAATACCTTATTGGCATTATTTTATATTTTTTTAAGGAGCATATTTAAATAGAAAACAGCATATGCTTTTAAAGGTACATTCAGACCCCACCCTTGTGGCTCAAATTCAGGCTCCAAAGAAACAGACACAGTTCTGCTGAAGCACTGTAATTATGTCCACTTATTTTGTAGCCAAATTCGAACCTGCAGCTTTAAGTTTTTGTATTCATTTAACGGAAAGAACAAGAAAAATGACCAGCAGTTTTAGTCAACCACAGGCAAGGTGCCAGGAGCCAAAGATCAGCCTCCTTCAGGCTGAGATGATATCATCTACTCCAAAGTCCTGAAGCTCTGTGTCTGAAGTATTACAAAATTTACTGGTGAACAGCCTCATCTCTTACTTTCTTATTACCTATGATCATTACTCTGTTCCTCAATTTAATACAAAATCTGTGGTTTTAACAGCTATTGCATCCAATTTATTTTTATTCTTCCCTTTGTCTAATAGAAGATTGGTCTTACCTAAAAAGCATGCCCTAAAATAAAGCACAGGGACTTGGTAGCTGCTGGAGTACAAGATGTGATATTCATAGCGAATCACTTCTTCTGTTGCACAAACTCCAGCTACTTGAGAATCATCCAAAGACTCCTAAAACAACAAACACGAACACAGTAATACATCAACTTTTTTATTTGTATCAAGGGAAAAGTAATTACCACTATTGTAATAAATTCAATAAATATACAGAACAGAAATAATGGCAATCACCCCTTTCACAGCACTACTCATTTAAATTCCCAAAGGAATTTTTCAATACCAGCAAGAAAATCACAAAAGTCCAAAACCTACAGAGCATCTTACAGACTTACTTCCATAAACAGTGAACTATGTGTAAGCATTTACAGAACTGAGGTCTTTTTAAGTGCAGGCTGCTTTTGTAAGCAAAAGACAAAAGCTCTCTAAAATCTTTACGGCATGATGACTAGTACAATAAGGTGACTACAGCTGCATATCTCCTCATTACCTTTAGTGTAGACCATTTTAGAAGTGTATCCTTAAATAATCTGGTTTTGCTGGCCAAAACCAAATCAAATGTATCTATCAAAAATTCTCTGTTCTACTTTCTTTAAAGGCTTTTTGCCAGACGTTGTTTTTGCTAATAATACTTCTGAAACTGAGACAATTTTTTCCTGTTAATGCATATTTCAGGTGTAAATTTAAGTAAAGTTTATTGTAGGTTTGAAAGAAATCAGAAGAGATGGAACTTACTGTGTTGAGATATACCCCAGCCGCAGCATAACTTTCCTAACATTTCAAATTTATGTTCGAACAGTGCTAAGCACCCAGTTGTTTTGACTTTTCTAAAATTCGTAGATACTCAACACCTCTGAAAATGGAACCATTAAATTAATAATGCCATTAAAATTAAGTGTTAGAACAAACTTTCCAAGAAGACACTATAGGTGTGGACTTGTTCGGTTTTCAAACACCCAAATTTACATGCATGAACTAAGCAATCATAATGCCCCACAGGTTGGGTGTGCATTTCAGAACTTGACTATTGCCAAGCAACTGTGAATACTGGCTGACTGTCTCTGTCCAAGCAAAATAAAAAAGACTGAACAGGAAAGAAGAACCAGCATCCTTTGAACACTATACTGGTTTAACACACAAGAAATTTAAAGCTATTTTGCATTTTTATCTCACATCCTTAATTCAGCTCATGAATTAATACCAATGAATCAATCTATGAAGAGATGTAAGAACTGACAAACTACAACAATAATGACACAAAGTATTTTCAATTTTTTTTTGATAGCCCACATAAAAGTGACTTCCCCCAAATTTAGTGTGCTAGACAACCAGATGCTGCTAAGGCACATGGACAGAAGATCACAAATGGAAAGCCCACACCTCGGGAAGCTACAGACAAAGGTACTGTAAATACATTTTTGGACATTACATGAGAAAATCGTAGATGCTCATAGAGCAGACGGTTTCCAGGAAATTCCGGACAGCTGCAGGAATGGTTGATTTTAGCTCATCAGGAAACAGATATCTAAAGCACTGAAAGGGAACGCTAAAGAAAGTGCTCTCTTCATTAACCTAGTTTTAAAGACTGTATGTGAAGGGATACGAAAGACAACTTGCCAGAAGGGACAATGATGGTTACCCTAACTGACTTCATGGGACAGGTAAAGTTAGGTACGCTATGCCCAGTTCCCATGTAAAGGTGTAGCAGACTAAGAAGGCAAGTTCTTTTCCTCCTCACACACATCATACCCTCCGATCAGATGTGAAATACAGACTAAAAAAATCTGTCGAGGAAAATAGAAATTTCTTCTCTACAGTAAGCTGAACTTACTTTAAGAGGGATCCATATTCAATGCTTTAATGAGAATAGTAAAAGAAAGAATAGCAGCAGCCTGTGGTAACAGAAAACAAAACACAACTAGGGGTGGGAACGAGAGAGTCCACAATCACCGCTGAACCTACATTAAAATTTACAAAACCCTTTCAGAACAACCTCCTGGAATCAAAACCATACTGCTTTACAGACATTAATGTTTCATCAGATACTATGACCTTGCCTATTGCTTAGTCACTAGCTTACCTTGGCCTTAAAAAATAATTCTCCTGGAAATGGCAAGACTACCTGTTCATGTATTAAATACTATTGTTCTAGAAAAAATCTGTATTATACACATACTTCTCTCTCCTGCTTTCTTTATATAAGGTAAAATGACTGTATACCCTCACATAAATATTGGTATCTAATTTATGACTATTTCAGACTGAATGATAAAGAAGCCATATGCAAATGGCTCCAAATAGTCCAAATACTTAGGAGAGAAGTATGTTAATACTCAAAAATGCAATACTCAAACTCATATACCCTTAGGGAAAACACGCTTTATACATTGCAGAAAGTCATAAATTAAGCTAGGAACAACTTCATCATTAGGATTCAACTTACTGGGTTAGCACTGATTTCAGCTGGTAAGCAACTTCTATCTTCATTTTCTGGATGAGGAAAAGGAAAGCAAAGAAGAGAGTTTCTAATTTCATCGTTCCTTGAGACAGCCACTGAGAAACCTTGAGAATTGCTGCCATTGCCAGACAGACATTAGATGGTGAGGTACTTCCCAAAATATACTATAACTTCCAGAGAAAGGTGGTTTTATCCAGTGGCCTTCCAGAAGATGTGCATAGTTTGATGGCAGGAGAGGCAGCAGAGAAGGGAAGAAGGCAGCTTTACTGCTTTACTCTTTCGGGGAGCAGAATATCTTTGGACACATTTATTTTGCATTATCCTGGATTTTTTTGACTGATAGTTTAGGCAGTTTCCAAAACCAAGCATTCAGCTGAATACCAAGTTCAAAGAAGCTTTGAAACCGACATTCTTCTGCTCTGTATCAAGACAGACTTTGGTCTACTACGAAGTTTCTACACTTATTCATAAGTTTCTGATACTCAGATCTCTTTTTCCGCTATTTCTAGTAACAAGTGGGTGCTTTGTATTTGTGATCTGCATACAAAGGCAGACAGCTGAATCCTTAGGGTTACCTCTAATCCCCTTTCCCCTTTCAGTAAACAGCAGTTTCAAGACTTTTTACAGAAAAAGATACAGCATTGATGTGTAATCCTGTACTTTACAGTCTCTGTAAGTACGATGCACGGTATTTATACAGAGGAGTACATTTTGGAGCCTAAAAGTTTTGATGGTATCTCTCTAGCTGATGAGATGAACTTTGCTGATGAGATGAATAAAATGAGTACAGTCATTTTAGGTGATCTTTGGAACATCTAAAAATCTATGCATGGCTGAATAAAGCCATGGAGCCTCAGAGAGTTCTATATCAGCCCAAAAGAAGAGATTTATTTTTCACTCTTTCACCAACTACTGATAAAGCCATAAATATAACACACAGGTATAACGTATTAAAAAAAAAAACACAGAATTTTATTTCTATTATTCCTAAATTTCTATTTATGTCATATGACAGGCTATTTAAATTTTTTTTCTTCAAGTAACTGTTCTACTTCCCTTCTTTATGTGTACTGTTGTTCTGTCTCTTTTTGAGCTAATGCTTCATTTTAGTTACTCTAATAGACAATATTGAAATCAATTTTAACTTCAGAAGATTTCATAACTGCTGCAAAACACTCATACATGCACAGACATGACAAAACAAGTTCATAATTTTGCTTAGATCTTGTAAAGACAAAACAAAGATACTTGTGTTAAAAAAAAAAAAGTTAAAACATTAAAAAAAAGGAGGTTTGACCAAATTGCAATCATTAAAAATGTTATGAAGTAATCTGATTTCTCAATTTTTTGTTTCTGCTTTGCAAATTTGCTTGCATGCTTGCCATGCTTCAAGTTAAAACTGTGAATCAAGGACTCACTCACTGTTCCCTAAACAAATTGGGAAGTTGTCATCAGGAAGATTCTGCTCCTCTATTGCTCTCATGTAAAATCATTCTTGTGCTGTCATAATGGACTATTGAGCAGATGTTTAAAAGCAATATATATATTAGAAAAAGGATAAGCAGCAACTACCTAATTATTTATATTAGTTCCATCAGAAATGAATTATCAAAAAATTTAATTGATATGAAGTTATTCTCAACCTTCAAGTATCCCCTAAAGAAATTAAGTTGACTTGTTCCTTTTTAAATGCTAAATTCTTTAAATCAATAAGAATTGATTTAAATTTAGAATAAGAAGATAGGAAATGTCATTCTGAAGGTGAAATAACATATTTGTACTATTTTTATTCCTCCTGATGAAGAAGGCAAGTTAAAAACCCCTGTTAACAAGTTAATTTGACAGCAGGAGAGAGTTAATGGTGTGTTTTGATGCTCTTCAGTAGTAACTGTGCTCGGCAGGCTGAAGAGCAGCAGCAAGGTATGGGTTAAAGCAGGTCACCTTTGGAGGGAGGGCTCCAAAGGAAAGGGAAGGGCCAGGGAAGTGATGGACAGGGTAAACTGGGAAGGCGACAGAACTACCTGACAAAAAAGGTATTTTTCTCTGCTGACACCAAACATTTCCCCCTCTCCACCTCACCCACAGAGGATGGCTGAGCAAGCCTTCCTTGCTCAGCCCAAATTCCCTTTGAAATGCAGAAGCAGGCCCTAATGCCTTTTTTGGGGGAAAAGCTGAGAGAAGTGGTTTAAAGAACAGCAGGCACATTTCTCCTGGATCACAAGCCACTGCTGCCTTTCTCCCAATTCCCATGTTCCTCATTTCTTTTCTTGCTGTCCTGACCTCTGTTTCCTCCTGCTGCAGGCCAGCCTCTTGGGAAATTCTCCTGCAGGAGCACGGCAGGATTGGGCTGCAAGCAGGAAAGGAAGGGAGGAAGAGGTGACGCAGGCACAGTTACTGGTACTGCTGGTTTCATTGTGAAGGGGGGAAAAAAGGAGATGCAATCCAGATTAGTAAGCAAATCTGATTTCATTGCCTGGAATACATTAACACTTAATTTCATTTCAGCCTCTAAAGTTGAAAACAAACGTATCACTGTGCTCTCCAGTGCAGTGCTCCTCTTTCTTCAAAGAGGATTGTGAGCTCCCGTGTGAAACACAAGAGCTTTCAAGGAGCAGCTCCCCTCCCCATTCAACACTTTCCCTTTGGCAAACAGGGAGATGTGAACCTGAAAACTGAATGGTAGTACAGTGTTCATCAGATAGAATTAAAACAGAGCTTAATGTGGAGGGTGCGGCAGCGTGGTGAGATTGTATCTGTGCTCTTTATTCTTCCTCCTGGGTGTTCTCCACATTTATTTGGACCATGTCTCACTTTTTTGCCTGCAGCCCCCACGGGTCTAGTCTCTGCAGGTCAATTTTGCTGCCGGTTTTTGTCCCTCCCGTGCAGAGTCTCAAGTCACCCCCCACCCTTACAGGGACCTCGACTCTCCGGAGATGATCCTCCCTTTCTCCTCCACGCTGAAAACGCAGCGTGGAGGGGCAGTGCTCAGTAAGTAACCCCAGTCAAGAGGAGAAGGGTTGGACCTCTGGGCAGCAACCCACCTCACACCCTCACGATCAGCTGAGATCAAACCCGTAACCTGGAGGATGGCAGCAGATGGGAGCTTGGCTGACTGTGTAAAGGCTGAACTGCCAGTATGCCTGGTGCCTGGATTCATCTCAAAATGAAGTATTACTTGAAAATTGCAAAGAGGCCTAGAAAATTGAAAAAATCTCCCTGCAAAACTAAACACGCCAAGGGAAAAAACCCAACAAACCAAAACTTGCGAGAACCTCAAAACCATCCTAGTATTTGTTTTTTTAAATTTTAATATAGTAAGAAAATGTCGGTTTGCATTAAGTCATTGTCAGTATTTTCCGTTCACTATTAAAAATTCATACTATGCTAAAATTTATTGGCTCTAATCAACCTTACCCCACCGTATCATGGCCTGTAAAAATGCATAAAAATGTGGATATCTTCCTGAATAATTTAAGTGTAAGACGAATGGTATACAAATGCCTTTGCCAACAGTTGCAGCATTTTTATATACATTAATATATTGCTCTTTTATGTGAAGTATATATGGGGAAACAAAAATGTCCATGCGTTTTCCGGTGCCACCATCACTAGTGACAGATGAGGCTATATGAGGATACCAAAAGAGCTCTGAAGAATAACAAACTTACCTTATGGATTTATTTTCTGTACGCAGCAACAAAATCCTCACCACTATCTTGGATTTTTTCAAATTCAGTTAGCCAAGTGAAGAACCCAGTTAAGTACTGCCCCCTCAATAACAGAGAAAGAAAGTGGCCCTTAAATTAGACGATGATGTTACTAAATGCCACGTCCAAAGAGCCTCCTTTTAGAAGACACAGCTACCTTGAAAAGCCACTAAGCCAATACTGGAAAAGCTCAGAAGTGAGTTAATGTAAACAGGCAATAGATTCCTACGGGTACACAGATCCCTGAAATACTTAATTTCCTAAAGGAAAATCTGACTGCAAGTCAGCACCCTGACCGTGACACTGTTAAAGCATCCAGTCATTATCAGAATGACTGTTTTCCACAAAAAAATACAGGGTACTAACAAAAAAAAAAAACACACAGCCTTTTGTCATTCAAGGTGTACTAAAAAACCAAAACCAAGACTTCCACCCCAAAAAGACACAGCACATAAAACTGCAGTAGTCCCTCATGCATTAACAATTGCTTCTAATGGTTGGAAATTAGATTTGTCTTTTGATTGCTTTAAAACTGCTATCAAAGTGAAAGCAAAATCTATTCAAGCAAAAGAAGCAATGGACCATGAAAACAGAACAGTTGTGAATTTTTTCTCCACATAAAGGTGGGGAATTCTTTCAAAATCACTCTTCATTCTTCCCAGTTTGTCACATATAAAATGCAGAGTTTGGTAGCTTCTCTCCTCCCCCAGAAGAAACGTTTTCTCCTTTTATATATTGGAAGTACAAGACTCTATTCTGAACAGGGCTGAAGTGCTAAGACACAGCACGTTAGGAAACCTCTTCTGGTGGAAACTACAGCTAACACCCAGCAAAGCCCGGAAATGAGGCAAAGTAATCAAAGGAGCAGGAGGGACGTGGCCCACCTGCTAAGGGAGCATGGACTAACCAAGATTATTTGAAATTCTTAAAAGAAGAGTGCACACAAAGCTATGGACACACACCTTGCAGAAGAACCTCATCTGTAAACTGTATGGATGCATTTACTTCCACTACCTCCAATCAGTATGCTTTGTGAATATTATTCCTCAGAATCAGGCACTTAACAGCAGTCCTTCTTTCTAAGGAAGTATGGTGAGATAAGAACCAATTCGAGATGATGGTACCCGTACCTCCTCTTCTTTCACACTAGACTTTCTGTAAGAAAAGTCATGCAGGAGAGATAAGGTCTAGAGACCACTCGGCATATGTCCCTCTGCAGGGAGACTCCAGCCTCTTCCTCTGAGTACTATAAACATCAGCCCAAAGTCCTTTCCTCTGTCTCATCCAGTGTATACTTCATTATTCCATAAGAAGCAGAAGAGCTTCCACAATACCTTAACACCCAAGGCGTCAGGCACTTTCAAAGCAGCTTCCAGCCCCTCTGCCAAAGGGAAGAACTGAAATCAGGATCACCTGCAACTTTCCTCATACTACAGGGCAATACAGGACAACCAGCATCTCCTCTGGCCATCTTTTGCAGGGCACATTTTGGCACTGAGGTTCTCAGAAGCCTTGCTAGATCCAGTCCTGAGGGTGAGACGGGCCAAGGAACTTCACAGCATGACCAACCTGGGACTGGACTCCCACCAGGGTCCCCAGGTTAAGTTGCAGGTGAGAAAGTGATTCTGTCAGACCAAATTTTGGCCAGAGCTGGCAAGTGCATACACGTCCTTTGGTGGATATGAACTCTAGGGATTCAGATAAGTGGATTCCCCCTGTACTCAGCACTGGTGAGGCCCCACCTCGAGTACTGTGTCCAGTTTTGGGTCCCTCACCACAAAAAAAGACATTGAGGTGCTGGAGCGGGTCCAGAGAAGGGCAATGGAGCTGGTGAGGAGTCTGGAGCACAAGTCCAGGAGAAGCACCTGAGGGAGCTGGGGTTGTTCAGCCTGGAGAAAAGGAGACTGAGGGGAGACCTTCTCGCTCTCTACAGCTGCCTGAAAGGAGGGGGTAGAGAGGTGGGGGTCGGTCTCTTCTCCCAAGTAACAAGTCATAGGAGAAGAGGAAATGGCTTCAAGTCGCACCAGGGGAGGTTTAGACTGGATATTAGGAAAAATTTTTCCACTGAAAGGGTTATTAAGCATTGGAACAGGCTGCCCAGGGAAGTGGTTGAGGCACCATTCCTGGAGGTATTTAAAAGACGGGTAGACACCGTGCTTAGAGATAGGGTTTAGCAATGGAATATCATCTACAAACCTTCATAAAAGATACTCGCAAAATACACCAGTCCTCAATCCTGCTACCATATGAGAACAAGCTACGCATATACACAGGGGTGCACAGTTTTAAAATCTCCTGAAATACAGATCAAGTAGGTATAACTACACATTGTTGCAGTTAGTTTGCAACAACTATTAAAGTAAAAAAATTGACATTCAGGCACAAGCAAAGTTTTATATCATGGAATTTCATCCAAACAGGATTTTCCCATTATTTTTGTCATTATCATGCATTTCTACAAATTGGAATAAGTTACTACTTTGAGGTTAAGCACTATTTCACAAGATTATTGTTTTTTTGAACTGAAGTGCTTCCAGGATTGGGTTCTATGCTTTATAATCGGCAAAAAGAAAAAAAATTGCTACGCTAGAAGACAACAGTAGCAGTTCAGCTGTATTTTAGGGCAGTTTTATTTTTTTAGAAGAAGGATTATTATTTCCTCTTCGAGAATCTCAGCAGCAACCCAGTTTTGGCCATGCTTAATTCAATGGGGAGACTGACAGCAAATGCCTACAAACCTTTACGTTATAGAAGACAAACTCAAATCCTCATTAATTTCTCAGATGGGAAACTGTATGTAAATGGTGCCAAGACTGACAGACAGTGTTTAGCAGTAATTCAAGTGAAAAAGTTGCAGACAGAAATGCTCAAATTGTCACAAAATCTGGCATTACAAAAACAAGAAATCTGAATTTAAAGGTTAAAATTAAAAGCTCTGGGGTTGTTTGCTGTGCTCCTGGCTTGGAAGCCCCGGTCGGGCCGGGAAGGTCTTCAGGGGGTCTTGTCTGCACTGGTGCCCACCCAGGATCCTGTAGAGACAGGCAGTGTCACTGGGACAGTGACTTACCACAAGATGTGTAATAGTTGCGTGCTACCCACATGGGAAAGGAAATAGTATCCAATTAAGTTAATATCTGTCAAAATGATGCAACTTAAAAGTTACCTGAAATGCTAATCTAAGCTTGGCCATAACCTTTAAGCACCACAATTAGAAACAATAATCATAAACAATGTAGCTTAACTACAACTAGTTTATTTGGATATGAGAGGTCCAATTATATTAACTATACATTAAGGCTAAAAGCATATATATTATTCTCTTATTAAGATAACAGGAAGATGAAATTAAAATATAATGATCTATTTCAAATTCAAAATAATCCTAATTCAAAAATTTTAACTCTCACTCAAAATAATTAGGAATTTACTTGTAAATTCTCCCAAAAAATCTTAATTTGTTCCTACATTTAAATAAAAATGGTAGTATATTAGGATCCACTGATTTTTGCTTTTCAGAAATGCTTAAATATCATAAAAAATATTTTATAATGGAACAGGGCCAGACCCTACCAAGTCAAGTAAGTTCAGCTTTTGCTTGCTCTGAGAAACTGCTTATTTTATTAATCGATGATGTAATACAGATGTACTTATTTTCTACTCTCTAATCACTGTTACACAGGAAATGCAAAGCTCTGAATTCAGATTTGGGCAGGTCAAAAGCCCTTCAGTTCATTTTCAAACAAAATACTCTGTAAGAATATGCTAAGTATTAATAAATATAATGTTATCAAATGTCATTGACCACAACCAGCCCAAATGTATATTGGAGACACTCATAGTGGCTGGAAAGAGAGTACTGAATGACTTCTTTTATTAATGTGATCTCAAATGAAAACTGCCGAGCTGTATTATATGATACTATTAATTTCCAGGAATGCGGTCCATAATAGATGTCAATGCAAATTTAACTGCTAGCAAGCTTTACAAAGAAGTAATTGTAGTTTGGCAAAATGCAGCTAAAATTCACAAAATTCAAATAAGATGACACAATACAATATATTCTTGCAATTAAAAAATGCCTGTTAAGGCTTTATCTGTCAATAAATATAGCTATACTATACTCCTACGGATGAATAATATGGTCAGGAGACTTCCGTGGAAAAACAAAGAAAATACTGAAGTAGAAAAGGATCTCAGCTACAGTAATCCACCACCAAGAGTTTTGTACAACTCAACACAACTGCAGCTTGAAGCCAGTTATACAAAAAAACTCAGAATTTGGAATTTGCTTTACAATTTTTTAAAGACAAGTAGAAAATTTGTATGAATGTTTCTGTCTGGAATTAATCTTCTAATAGTCTCTGTCTTCATGCAAACTCTGTTTGATTTGACAAGAAAGCCCAAAAGAATTAGGAATACCCAAACATTTCCATTGCAGTATGTGGTGGAAAACACCTGTAATGGTCAACTGTACTGCCTAAACACAATGACAAAAAACACCACTGTAGCAGAAGGTGGTATCAAGAAATGGTACACACTGTACATAGCTACATTGGCCAAGCTTGTGTACAGTGTTACTGTAGAAACTTTACACAGATACAAAATCGACATAGTAGGTGAGCTATTAAATACATTAATTTATCGCATTTCAGGGAATAATTCTTATAGTTGAACTGCACAGTTCTAGGTGGAGGGACCTGAAGAGATTGTTGTGTATACAACTGCTCAACAAGCAGATCTAAATTTTCCTTCAAACTTGACAAATAAGCTATGTAAAATACTTCAAGAAATTAGCAAATTGTTCCAAAAAAAAAGTTCATATTTTTCTTTTTTGGGAGCAGCACAAAACTTGAGAAGGAAATGGAGAGCTGGCATCTTTTGCCTCCTTGCCCTCAATGCTGCATTCACCCATTTTGCACAGTTCCTCCTTCCGTCTGGAGAAACTGGAAGGCGCGTTTCTCCTCCCCTCACCCAGACACCGCTTCAGACACCAAGCCACAACGCACTTGAGGTGACATCTCTCCCATTCCACCAAACGCTCGCTGAAGCAGGGAATGGAGCCCAGGTGCTCCCAGGCCCCGCTGGTGGACACCATGCCCTCCTGGCCTCCATAGGTGATGTGTGTGTTTGGAAGGCACAAAGCGTAAGAGGCTCCGCAGTCCCAACTTCCTTAACCATATCAGAAAGTGGTTCGCTCAATATCCATAGGACCGGAACTCAATTTCCCATAGGACTGGAAACACAGGATACAAGATGTAAGGAAAGAGCTAGTAATTGTGTACATGTGCAGAGAAAGAGCCAGAACATCGCTTTGACTGCTGCGGCATTTTGTCTGCTCTAATTTCCCTCAAAAGCTACTCTACAGCTACTGGAGTTAATTTATTCCTTCAATTCGATTAAGGTATCTCAGGAACTATTTCATATATGCGTCCCTATTTACAACTAGCTGAAATCATAGCTAAGACAATGAAGTATTTAATTGGTTAAATTGTTCTTCCTTTTCAAAACGGAGATATTCCAAGTGTCCCGAAGGCATTTAATTCCAAAACAGGAAGCCAAAGAGGAGAGCACTCAGTAATTCTAATCGTGTGCAGATCTCTTGGAAAGTATTTTCCTAAACATTTGCTGAAAGAACCTTTTATTGTACTGCATGCTGCTGCATGTACCCCAAATAAGGTCCCACAGAAACAGCAAGATATTTACTACTTAAATTATTTCTGGTTATGTAAAGGAATCAATCTAGGATCAACTAAAAGCATGCTTTCCTAAATAATAAACTTCGGTCATGTGCAAAAGAAGGGATGTAGGGGAAGAAAAAGCAACTAAAAATACATTAAATATATATTTTTAACAACCTATATGATAACTTTATTCATAAGGCAGAGGCTATGAATGGCAGTGCTGCATCAGAATCAAAGACAGAATTTAATTGATTTTTTCTTAACTTTGGTTTATAGGTTTCTGCAACTCAACTGCAATACCTGAAGGAATAATTTTAGAATAAAGGCCTGGTGTCCATATGATATTTCAAATAGTACTGCTGAGGTCCCTATTCTGTTATGTTTCAGGTAAAGGAGGACCTCTGCATTTTTGACTTTGCTGAGTCTGGAAGTCATATGTGAGCAGATCAAGAATTTATGGTCGTAGGAATCAGTTCCCAAGTACCAGGATCTTTCATATGTTGAATTCTACAGGATTGTATGCAGTTTGTAGAAGAAAGGCAAATGTTGGCTTTTTATATCAGTGTGTATGTTTCCACAAACATTTGCACACTTTTACATAGCACGAGTGTAATATATGTATTTTTTTTTTTTATAGCAGAGAGTAATTTTTTCCCAAAGGACTCTCCACCTCGCTCAGCAGACAGGACAGACAGTCAGCAACAGAACCATACTTTTTATTGTCACTCCATAAGCGACGCCAAGCCCTGGATGAAGACAAAGTGTGGGAAACTCCACTGAGTGTCCTTCATACTGAGACAAACCATAAATCTGCATTTCTACAGAAATGACTCACAGACAACTGCACCAGGCAGAGGAACATGCTCGAATAAACAAAGGTTTCGTGGAAATTTTGTGACTCTGGGATTTGGCTTTTCAAGGGAAGAAAGGTGGAGGCATAATATCATAGCTTTGACTGGCAGACGACTTTCCAATTAACTTTGGAAGGCTGAAAGATGTTTCATTGTTGGCAGGCACTCACACAAAACCGACTTCTCTCAACAAAAGGACATCATTTGAGTATGGGTCACTCAGGTTTACAGTCACGTCCAGTATAGTTAGTAAGTGTTTTAAAACTGAAAATTGGGACAAAAGTGTTGTGAAAGATTTTTCTGTTATCCAAACAGAGAATAAAACTGTAAGTAGAGAAATAGTAAAATATAAATATTTTTTTTTAAAAAAAAAAGGGAAAAAAAGGAAAAGTGCTGGAAACATCACTATCGGAGAGGAATTATGATCCTTGAAATTATAGTGTTCACAGTTAGTGAAAGGGCTTTATTTGAGTTACACAGGAGATGGGGAGAGGTCAAAGGGAAGCATTCACGGTCTCAGTACACTGATACAAGAACTCTGGCAACAAGGGAAGAACCAGAGACTTCTGGTGGATGGCTGGTGCAAGATTGGAAGGAAAAATACCACACTTTGAGAGAAAATGCTTTTGGTGCCTATATTCCAGTTGTGAATGCTGCACAGAAACACAAGTTAATGCAGATGAAGATGCCTCAACTTGGGTCAAAAATCACCTGGGGGAAGAATTACAAAAATAGGGTCTATAAGAGTACAAAGAGGACCGACAGGATTTTATTTGGATAACAATCTCTCAAATACTGCTAGAGAGATTAGTAGTGCCAGGAACTGCAAGAGATGATGTTTCTAATATTGGCAAGACTCACTTTTTCTCAGATGAAATACTTG
Organism: Rissa tridactyla; assembly: GCF_028500815.1. Lineage (NCBI taxonomy): Eukaryota > Metazoa > Chordata > Aves > Charadriiformes > Laridae > Rissa > Rissa tridactyla. The sequence goes on from NC_071497.1 coordinate 8,750,358, forward strand.
AATTATTTCTTCACCAAAAAGTCACGAAGTATTTTTATGTGGATTAACAAAGTTTCAAGATGATTATGGGATAGCTGCTTATGTAAAATAAATGTGACTCTAAGACGTCAATCACATATAAGTGGAAGCAAATACAGAAGATAGGTGCATACATGGTATTAAGCTTATTTGACCGTTGTGTCTTGCTAAAGCTCTAAAAAACAACCAATTGCAAGACTGCAAGTCAGGTGGGAATCTATCCACCGCCAGACTGGCAGAGATCACTGAAATTTTAATGCCTTGGACAGAAGATCAGACTGTGCTCTGCTTTCTAGGATCAGCTAGGAATTTTACAAATTATAGAAGTGGCCGTTGGTATTTTACAACAGATCTTCACGAACTGAGAAATGTGTTTTGGCCTGCAATATGCAGATGTTCACAGAACAGGTATTTTATGGATCCTCCGGTACTATCTGTTGAGAGATACTGTCCATGATAAGCCTTTCTAAATCTATGTTAAGATTTTTTAAGATATTTAAGAGAGATAATGTGTTAGAACAGCCAGAGAGGTGAAGGACTGGAATTTGGAAAAGGCTTAAATTTATTTAAATCAGAGATACAAAAACTGCCCAGAATTTATACCTTAAACGACTGAAAAAAAACACACTGTAGGATAAAGCTGCAGACTTAATGGAGTGAATAATCACCTCAGAAAGGATACCAAGAGTATGCAAAAAAACCTACAGAAAACAGAAAAGAGGAACAGCAAGCAAAAACGCTATACCTTGAAGCCTAAGTTAGAAGGAGAAAGTGAGTACTGCCAAAGTTCAAGCTGGATTTAGACTTAAAAATGGCAAAAGGCTCACCAGACATGAGTAGAAGAAAAACAAGGAAAAAAGTGGTGCAAAAATGGAGTTAAGACTCAGGTTCTAATTAAAAATAACAAAGGAACAGCCTCAAGTGTACAGGTTTTGTCTCTGTGCCCAGTATGCACATTCAGACCACTAAAGTAGGAGATGGGAGCACAATATAATAGTTAACAAGGATGACGGAACATTTTTCCCACAAGAGATGACCAAGATGGTCACTGGTAAGAGATCCAAGGAGGGAAAACCGGAAAAAACTCCAGTCTAAAAGTCTAAAAGAATGGACACATGAAGGTACAGATCCAGCAGCAGAGTTGTTTTATGACTGAAGAATGAAAAATAACAAAGTATCTGCATTTAAGAAGGGGGGGCGGGAATGCTAACTGGGTAACCATCATCTGACCTCAGTGTATACCGGGGCTAGAACCATTTTTGAAGGAAAGAATAATTAAACATACAGAGCTACACAGAAACTGAGATAAACTATAACATTACCAAAGAAAGAGCATGCCAAACTTACCTGATATCTTCCTCTGATAAGATAACTAAATTAGTGGACAAGGAAACAGAGGAGATTCAATCTGTCTGGATTCAGTATAACATTTGATACTGCGCCAAATGGGAAATTATTATTTAAACTGGAGAAGATGCGGATTATGTTAAAAACGTAATACATAAGAAACTGGCAAAAGGGGAGATAATAATGGGATATGGTAAAAGGAGAATTATTGACAAGGAAACAGTTGAACAACTAAGCACTTCTAAAACTGGTCTGTAAAGTAACCTTAGTTAAAATATTCCTTAATAACCAGAGCACAAAAGCAAGAGATTTTTTACAAATTTTGCTGATGATACAAAGCTGGGAAGTACAGTCAATAGAGCAGGAGATAGAAACTGTTACAGGAAATAGAGTTTATAACACAAGATTACCCACAAGCTGATCTCAGCTCTGCTCTCCCATTTGTCACGAAAGCATTGAGAGTACCAACTATCAAAAGACAACTGTTCCTCATTCTCCTATTGCAACTAGGGATTCTCCCCACACTTCACAGATCCCATTTGCCCAACCATGTTTTACACAAAGAAAAGAGAACTCGAAAGGCTGAGATCTGACCAAACGCTGCAATTTCCATTCCACCAGAAATTCCAGGATTTTAACATTTGCCTATTTCTTTAATCAACAGAAAACTTAAATATGAACATTTTTCACACAATAAAAAAAAAACTCCACTTAGAGATGGTGAAATATTAAAAAAGAAAGTGTCAGTATTTCCAAATTAAAGTGTACCACATAAATCTGCTGAACCAGTTCGCTTAGAATCAGCTGGACCTTCAGCTTGATAATCCCAGTAGTGTGCATAACCTAATGCACATTGATGCCAGGGACATTTCAAATCCTTTTACAAGGCTTTTACTACGTGAACATACCAAGCATACTGAAAAAGTACTTCAAGAGCCAAAGCATGCATTTACATGACACAATGTGAAACCAAAAGGAATTTATTGCAGCTCACCATGTAGAAGGCTACGGGTACATCAGTTTTGTTCTTTGCCTCTGAAAATAACTGACAATACATAAATCTGAATTAAAATAAAATCAAAGGTCTAACTCCAAAACAGCCCAGTCCCCAAGGTCTAGAATTAAAGCATCTACCACCTCTACAGATCTGCCTCATATATCATCTAAAACATTTAAGCTGCTCAATAACACGAAGTAAGATAGCAGCAGCCCCAAATACGGTGCAGGAGGTGCAGTCATGCAGCAGACAAATCTGTGGGTTTAACAGCCAATTTTGTCTCATATGGGGACGGGGCTGGTCCTACCTGCTACCGCAGTAGCAATGGCTAACGGTGGCTCTTGAGCTACACCCAGACCAGCAGGACTTCGCTGGTACAGCCTCCTGGCAGAGCACGCTTGCTCAGTGCAGACTTGCCATATTACTGAGACACTTCCAAGTAGTCTCTTACATTTTTCTAAAAGAGCTTTTTAAAATGTCTGTATTTCAGTGGAATTAGAAACAATGTTCCTGTTTTTCCCTTGAGTATAAACGCTCACCATTCCACCTTTCCCAACACTTAGAACACATCCAGTAAGAAAAAAAAAATAAAAAAAAAAATCGTATTTTCCTCCCACTTGCACTAGAGATGAAGACCACCAACAGGAAGTTGTATTTCAAATTAAATTTGAGGGTAGAGGGGGTTAAGCTAGCCCTCTAGTCCTCCTTTAATGCTGTTTCTTTTTCTTAATTTTGAATTGCCCTCCAATTGCTCAGAGATATGGGTCACCAGAGAAATGCACTAACTACTTACAATACAGTATGTTACTACTCAAATAGAAAACATGGTTGCTACTCAAGCCGAATAAACAACTTGCAGCAGGGGACTCCATAATGATAAACATGCTCTCATTACTACAGAACATGCAGTAGGAATTCCTCACATCATACACTCGTTTCATTTGGGCAACATAATGTTTCCCCCTCTCCTCTGCTCAGGGAAAACTGTAAAATTAAAATTACATGACAATAAAAACAAGAAAAACGGGGTCAAATGTATCCCTTGCTTAATTCTACATGGTTTAATGTGTCACACAGAAGAAGAATGTAGACCATTGCACTAACACCGGTTACATACAGTTCTATCATGAAATACAGTTTGTTCTAACTTTGAAGTACAGGCTGATCATCTGTAACATAAATACTGAACAGCTCAGTTCTGAGATTTTTATCCTCACAAACTGTCTTCACTCATGCGAATTTTAAGTTGCACAATGTTTGCTTATTCTATAGTTCCACCTTTAAAAAAAATCAGGCAACATTTTGGTAATAATAAGCCCAGGTGTGGACCAAGATATATCAGGAAAACACAAGGTCATAAATATTCCTATTCCTTTTTAATGATGGGGATAGTTGAGAGGAAAGTAAAAACTACAACGCAATGAAGTTCTTGCCTTAGTAGTTTTATTGAGGTTTTTCAATACAAAGTGGCTATTACAGAGTTCACTGCATATTCTGCATCAAGATTACTGATAAGAAAACTTATTTTGTTTTGTTAACTTCTGCCCCCTACAAACACAAGCTACTCTGTGAAAACTGAAACAGAAAGGTGAAGTGCTTTGATCGAGCGTACATGGTAAATTCACGACAGAACTGAGAGTATAATTTAATTATTCTGATTCCTACTGCCAAAATGCTGCATATTTCCAAACACTCAAAACAATAATTACCTACTTTACAACTCACTATTTTAGCAAAATAACTTCAAAACCAGTTCTGAAGCTTCAGTACGTAAACCACTTATGAACATTAGCAATCTTTAAAACATGGGATGTCAGTAATATACACAAGACATATTAAAAAGATGTTTTCGTTTTCAAAACCAAACATTCCAAAATGAAGATCAAATATTATCAAGGTGTAATCATCCAGTGGTAAAATATCAACATGTTTAGAAAGCCCTTTTCATAATTGTTTAATTTTAAAATTGAAATCAGTACAAACCACGCTTAACAGTTTATCAAAGGCTGGCACCATCTTTAACCACTGGACAATATTAACATAACCATGCCTCAGATGACCTTATAATACATCCTGTGACCTTCACAGCTTTAGCCACTGTCAAAATTGTGCTTTGAAACAATCTAACAAATAACTTACAGAAGAGTAATAACTCTCTGTACTAAATACCTAAGTTTAAGAGTAACTGCCAAATTGTTCTGTGAACTATTACACAATGTGCTTTCGAAAGCTGGATGGCCCTACATCAGCAAAAATAAAATTTAGTTTTCAGCAACCTTGAAGAACAAAACGCAATAATACTTGAATCTGGTAACAAGATTTGTGAATTTCTTCAGCTGGTGGAGGACTATTACTAGATATAACCAAGGAAAACCATACGACTGGGCCTGTAAAACTAATATTATCATGGTAGCAAGTACCTTCCAGTGTAAACCCAGGCACAGAACTTGATGCCAGAGAAGCGAGAGAGTAGATGCAAAATGTGTTTGCATCTTTAACTTAGAAGCGCAATTTAAACAGTGAGACAGTTAACTCTTTCACAAATTTGTCTTCTATTCAAATAAGGATTAATCACAGAAGTAGGTGCTGAAAGCATACTTAAAGCATAGTTCAACATATTCTGATTAAAAATTCTCTTTCCACGTTTTCCTCTGTTAGCATTCCTGTTAGCTCAATCATAGTTTTTCCGCACAGTAAAGAATCTTAATTTTTTTACATGTAACAGTAATAGAAAACCTGAATTCTTAACATAATATTTGGAAAAAAGATGGAAGTGGGAAAGAAAAAAGAAACATGAATTTTATAACAACAACTAAACATACACATATTTCCTTAAAAATATGAAGGATGATGTGTGTGTAAAATAGGGCCGGTATCAGCTTTCCAAAAAAGACTGACCAGCTACAGTATTTGCTTTGTTTCATTTTGCAATGGTTCATGGTGGTTGTACACGAGCAGCCTTCCTGATCCATGACACAGTTTTACACGATTCCATTTGATTTGCAACAAAAAGGAAAAAAAAAAAATGTACAAATAAATGCAGAATACCTGAATTGTGTTAGCCTGACAGATCGCCTGTTGGGCTTTACCGAGGTCCAGATTTTCCAAAATTCATAAATGTTAGATAAAACTTCTGCCCACACATTAACTGATACACTTGAAGTGTGAGTTGGATGATGATGAACAAAGAAGGGGACGCAGCATCAAGCCTGGTACCGGCCTTGCACAGCAATCATACACCAGGTATTCTCTTAGAGATGCTGGCTCCATCTCAAAACCATTAAGTCTCCTTGCCTCACTCCTCCTCCTGACAGTCTTGACATTTCACAGTGAGAAACAATGTAACTTTCAACAGGATTTCTCTAGCTTTCATCCCTTTGGTATCAGGTGCTCTCAAAATAACTTTTTCTGGCTTATCTCTTAATCACACCACTATTGAAGGAACTGTTGATATTGCAGATATTAAGTAACACACATAAAACAGCCAAAAGATACATACCATTTGGAATACAGAGAAAAAAAATCAGATGCTAAAGAGAAATAGATACCTTTTCTAACTTAAAATAGATAGAAAATAATGATATTTAATTCTTTCTTATGGATATAAGACTCAAGAAAACAGGAAAAATCACAGGCCATGTTGGGAAGTTAAAAAAAATTATTAGAGACTTTATTTCAGTTTCAAGGTTTAAGGTTAGACACTGTTGAGAAATAGCAGCTACATAAGTTATATCACTCACATAAACTCTAAAATCCTTGTTTCACTTCCTAAAAGACCATGTACCTAATACTGTTCTACTTTAACAAGCCTCTCTGAGATGCCAGAAGAAGCTCCACTCTGTTTCAAATTTCTAAAGGGTACTTATAAAATACCTGTCATTAGCTACTGCTGCAACGTTTAGTGTGACTTTTTAAATGTCCATTCTGTTTTATATTTACACTTCCCTATTCTTACATAAGACTTTGTCTCTGGTACTTTTACACATTAACTTCTTCAGCCCCCATGAACTCATTCTTTAGAAGACAGCAGAGAAATCATGTCTCTATCTGTGCAGAAAAGCAAACAATTATACTGTCTGCTCTGAGGCTTGTCATTTTGATGAAGAAACATGACTTAGTGCTCGTATTATTGCTATTGATTGCCAATCACAATTGGGAACTGAGTCACTCAGACAAAATTAACCTAAAAAGAGCACATTAATATTAGATTTCCTCATATAAAACTATAATTCTATAACCAAGGTTAGCAATATTTTTATTTTTTTTTCTGCAGTACAAACCTCCACTAAGACACTGACTATACAGATGGTCTGTCCTCTTCCCCACTTGTGGCTGCGTGGACGTGCTTTAACAGGCACACCTGACCAAAGGATAGGCTTCCACAAGCCTGTATGGAACTTACACAAACCTTAGATGTCCTACTGCTTTGTCTCCTGAGAAGCCTCCTAAGGCATCGAGGCACATTATGGGGAGAACAGTAATACGGGCCAAGAGACCAGTACCTACACAAACCCAGAACTTCTAGCCTTAGTCCTAATATGGAGAAAAAGGCTGCTGAGCAGCTGGGTATAAAAAAATGAAACAGAAGTGAAGATAATATTTCCGAAAAAAAAGCAGAATGGTCTTCTGGTTTAGGAAAAAGGAAATGAAAATTCAACACATTTGTAGATGAATTCTGCAGAGTCTTCACTTTATCATCATCAAAAAAAGCGTTCACCTCAAACTCTTTACTATGTATTGGCTCATTTTTCTAACACGACAGTAAAATAATAAACTTGAACCAAGTTTGTGAAGATGCGTGGGGTTCAGAACAAGGGCACGGGAAGTTAAGAACAATGTTAATATTCAAAACTCATCTATTTCACTAGGGCAAGCTTTCAGCACAGATATGTAAAAATCACACTTTTAAAAACGTTTCTGCTTTTTGCACGTAACTGCACTTTCAGCCACTGGAAGGTAAGTAATATGGACCATTTAATAGCACATATGCTTCAACTTGTAGCATGGTTCCCGAATACCAGGCATTTATAAAGACTGGGTAAAAAGTGCTTTTCTGAAGCTGGAGTGTGCAGAAGCATATATCGATCCGGGAGATTGCCCAGGGCTCTGCTTTACTCCACCTGTACGTTGCCTGCCAGGACGTTTTCCTACCAGTCAGCAGCTGATACCAGGGGCACATGCACCCTTTCAGTTGGCAGGACTCACGCACAGCTCCAGAAAATCCCACCCTTCTCTCAGGTTGTAGATCCCTGCTTCTTGGCAGCTTTACATGCTGCTTTCCTAGGATATATCTTCTCTGGAGAAACCTGTCTGTCAGTTCTGTTCATTTTTAACACTAGATGACTTCCAAATGAAAACAAATTTCACCTAGGAAAGCAAAGATTCTGTTCTTGGTAATAGATTTGGAAAAAAGATTACCAAGAAACAGGCAAAAATCTAAAGCTACAGATAATCTAAAATTGTGTTTCACTAAAAATAGCGTTTTTAACCACCAGAGTGTTTCTCTGCTTCAAGGCAAAGCTTGGCTAAAAAGGTGAAATAAATGACTAACCTTGCAGCATCCTCCCTCTTTAATCCATCAGAGCTCAGCTCTAGAGATAAGTTGCAAGGGCAGGGACCAAATTTTCACCCTCCGAGTCTGCTCAGAGCAATGCCCTCTCCACTCGCTTTCTCTGATTTGTGTTCAGGATAGGACTCCTCATCCCCTCTGTTCCCCAGCTTAATAATCACTTCCTGGTTCTTTTTATCAGATAAGAATATAGCTTTTAGACTGTTAATAGTACAAATGGCTACAACAACTCACATTTCCAATGTCAGGGGAAAATAAACCAAAAAGCAACCAAGGGGATTTCATCATTTATTGGTCTCATCCCATTACAATTCCCAAACGTCTAGCACCAATTACAAAGTAGACACAAGCTACCTGAAGTCCATGGGCACTGCTTAGTGTTACTAACAATAATTTTTCTGAGCAGTGGTATCAGGTTTGAACCATGGAAGCAGAAGAGTTCCATGTTCAGCCGATGGAGGAAAAAAAAAATGCAATGCATACCATCATTAAGCAAGTTTTAGCAGGGAACAACCTTAGTCCATACCAATGACTGTCTGCTTATCCCAGACTTTCTCTACCCATTTGTCTTCACAGTCCAACCGTAGCGAACACTCCTGCCCTCACACACATGAAGGGTGATCAACATGCAATCTCACCAGCAAATTCTCATCCCACTTCCACTAAATAAACCAAATTATTTCCTCATTCTCTTTTGAAAGCTTGCCCTAAGACAGGCATTCCCCAGGGTACGCTGGACTCTCAGGATTCCAAACAATAAGGGGTACATGCTAGCTAGCGCTGTGAATTTTCACCTAATTCTTGATAAACTTCCTGTATTTTCTTCCCTCTGTTTCCTCTACTGTGAAGGTAAAGCATCTCTCTGATTTCTTTTGAGAAGAAGGAGAAATTCCAAGCTGAACTTCACACGAAAACAAAACTACGGACCCAGATTTTGAAAGAATGAAATCTGAGGGATTTTGAGGATCACGTTTTCTCAAAATTATATTCCACGCTTTGAGGACTCTTTGTCGAGGGCAAAAGTGAAAATCCCTCTCACACATAATGTGAAGATGAGAGTCCTGTTTTACAAGGGAAATCGTGCATTCTTGTGAAATCTCTGCTCTAATTCCCTGACGCTCCAAGAAGCCTTGCAAAATCTGAGATATATATACACATATGCATATATATATTTATCAACAAAGGCATTAACTCTAAATACCCATCCTTCATCACAGTCATGGATAACAAAATGAATAAGCATGGTGTATGAAATAGGAAGGCAAGAGGCCTTCTGGGTTATTAAGTTCAGTAACTCATTATCATACGTATCAAACATCATACAATTTTTTACTAAATTTATACAGTTTTACCTGAAAACTAACTGGCTTCAGGATACTACTGTTTATTTTGGAAAGCTATTTCAGCATCTCACTGCTGCTTCGGTTCTAGTGTAAGTTTATCCAAGTTCAGTTTATAACTTTTAATTCCGGTGCCAACACTTCAGTTTAGTTTAAATAGCTCTTTCATTCGCTGGCATTTCCAACTTTTTTTCCCCAATGTATTAACAGAGATAAATTATATTTTCTTTCAGGCCTTGGTTTTTTTTCTAGGCTAAACAAGATGAATTCTTCTGATCTCTTCTCATAAGAGAGGCTTTTCCCAATCTGATTTTCCCAATCACCATAACAATTCTACTTTTTTTTAAAAAAAAATTCCTTTTTTTTTTTTGAGTGAAGTAACTGAAATTACACATATAGCACAACAGATGAGTCCCCAATATCCTTGTTGTATAATACCAATTTCAGCTGAGAGCAACACCCAGACAGAACCTAAAACTGTCTTTATTTCATTCATGGCCATTAGCAGCTCACAGTAACCCTATGATCAACTAAAACACCCATTTCTTTCTCCTTCTCAGTCATTTCCATTTAATGAGCCAAGGGCTTCTGAAACAGAATTATCTTATCCTTACTCCCCAAGTACACGACCTTATATTTTGCACCACTAAATTTCATCCTGTTTCTGTTATGCCAGTCCTCAAGATCCTCTGGTTCTGTCTGTAGGAATTTCTTATCTTCTCCTATATTGCCAATGCCTCCGGATATTTTATTACCAGCAAATTTAATTAACCCTCTCCCACTTCCTGTACTACAATTACTAGTTAAAAAATTTGTCCAAGGATGAATTTTTATGGTATTATTACTCAGCTTTGTTTTCCTGTGTGCTATTAATATAAAAAGTTTTACTGAACTCTAAATGGATTAGAAGCACTGAATTTTCTTTCTCCAACAAATCAGCTATTTTGCCAAATAATAGGTGATGTTCATTATATTGACTATCTTCTGTAAACCCATCTTGCATTCCACCTTACTTCCATTTTCAACCTTCACTTATTTATTCATTAAGAATTTATTCAAAAACCTTGAATACCACTGATGTTAGGCTAATAAACCTATAGCTTCTTGCCTTTTTAGATAGAAAAAAAAAAATTCTTTTTTTTTTTTGCATTTCAGCACTATCACCCACCAAGACAGACACCTGACAGGAATTCTAGGGTAGAAGTTATCTCTTGCCTTCTACTTCACAATCTCCTCTCAAATTTTGCTTCTCCCTTGATTGAAGAAATTTCTGTCTACATACACCCCCATTCTCATTAGCCATCCTGCCTTCTCTGAAATTGCTTTTACTGAAAATGGGAATTCATTTCCATTTACCTGGTGGAGACAGTAAAATATAATTTTGTCTGCCATCTTTTCCCTGGGCTTGCCTCTCTTCCTTTAATCTTTCTGTATGCAGGCTTAAAGGACCTTTTGACATTTGTCTTAGCATCTTTTCAGACCTATTTTCAAGATATAAAGTAGGTTCTCTTTCTGGGAATTCTTATTTTGTATCTAAAACACCTAAGCTATACCTTTACTCCATTCCTTAAGGTTGCTTTATTTTCCTGATGATCTTGCTACAATGGTTAGGCTTCAGACTATTCCACACTTTCAACTAAAAGGAAGCCAAAGCATGCTTCAGTCAAAATCATTAAATATGTTTAAGAAATTACAATCTGTCCTTTTGAAATTAAAAAACTTAAGTATTTAAATTGTCCGTCTATTTATTTTAAACAGAATCAATTCATGATACATCTATTCAAGCTTGTTTTCTAAGGCCAGCTATTCTATAATTCTTACTACACGCTAAAACCAAATCTGAAAGAGTTTCAGGGTTTTGCTCATTAAGAAACCCAGCTGCTGAAAAAAATCCACCAGCTGTTACACACAGAAGATTCTTACCATTTTTAGAAATAATACCAGAATAATAATTCAATTTAATAATGCCATAGTTATCAACAAACCATTTTCAATAGACTAGTGGAAAAAAGTAATTCTACAAGTTTGCCTTCCAATGCTATTATTGACATGCTAAAAACTTCTTGTTTCAACTGCTCTTTTAAACAAAAAAGTTGTAAATCCTCCAGAACTGATTTCTAGTTCCATAAAAAACATTTTTCCTAATCTATTTTTGGCAAGATGCGTTAAGGAAGCTTTCTGTATTCTTCCAAATTCTACGTATACGATTGTTATTCGTTTACCATTACTAAAAATAGTCAAGAAAAACATTATAAAGTGCAGAAAAAGGAAAGATGGAAAAAAAGGAGAGAGAAAGGATTACATGTGTTCCTGCTTATTTTACAGTAAGATTCAGGGAATAACACACTATGGAACACAAACACGGAAGGTATGGACAGACGGAAACTATTCAGTGTATGCAGTCATTTTATTCTATTGTTTGGTTGCTGACGATATCAGAATGAATCATACGTTTCAGCAAAGCACGTTCACAACTTCTAGAGAGAAGTCTCAGGTACCAGAAAGAATGTAGCCATATTAGTATGATACTCTGCTTGGGTTAACATCATAACCTACTCCTCTATGAGGTTAATTATGTCTAACAAAGCAATGCATGAATAACAGCCACTCTGCCTCCAGAAGTAAGCTCTTATAACTCCTTCAAAAGGAGAATAAATAGAAGGTCCTTGAAAAATAGCTTACAACCTAAGTTTTTCCTTGTTATAGTCATGTTTGAAACACCTGAAAAATGTATTCTTATTTTATCTCTTCTCTGTTATTTGCAACATACAACATGTAACTGCAAATTGTGTGAGTGCAGGAGGAGAATCCATTTGCAAGGGTTCTCCCCACTCTAAGTGGCATCTGCTATTGGCTTTCAATACATTCCATAAAATTTAACCAATGCTTTGAATTTCCAGCACATTACTAAATTATTATTTAAGGACAAACATTTTACTTCAGAACCAGCTGAATATAATTGTATTTGCAGTCAGAAATCATATATTTTTAAATACTTGTTCTTTGATGCTGGTGGAGGAAAATTTCAGAGACAGATCAAAAGATGGAAAGAAAAAAGAAGGGACGGAAAACACACCATTCTGCTCTCCTGATCCTAAAAATGAAACTATTTGTAATCTAACTTCCGGCAGTCTGAAACTGCTCTAAAAGTAGTCTCTAACCAACTAGAATGGGCTTATCCCCTTCCTTACCAAAGTACTGCATCAGCTCACTTCCCTCCTACTCTTAACACTTGTTTCTATCCATCCATTCACTCCTTGTATGTCTACATATTTTTAGTCAGTTCAGTTCAAAGTGTTAAGTGTTCAGTTCTTAATTATTATTATTTAAAAATTTTCGAGGTACTTGATTTTGATTTGATTTGCTTAAGCACTTTGTTGTATTACTCATGAATGGTTATTAAATGTTCTTCAATCACTAAAGAAAACTGATTATCCTTTTCAATTACATATTATTTACATCTTTGAAGAGTGCTGTCCTTTATGAAGGACTTCACATGTATAAGGGAACAACTCATCACAGCAAGGTTTCTACACCTGACTGAAAAGAGATACCATTCACTGGAACACCTACAACATAACCAGCTGTCAGTACAGTAGACTCTTATAAAATTGATGTTTACACATAGTTAGGAGATCTATGATAAAGGGCTGCCTTTGAAAAACAACAGGTAGAAGTTAATTCTCAGATAGGGTTTAAAACAACACCAACGGACAAAATCTGAAATACTGTGAGGACACCTCCCAGAACAGTAAGTGTATCAGATTACAAAAGGGATTTCAATTCAAGATAATGAAGTTCATTAACTGAAAAACATCAATAACAACCCCACTCATGTTATTTTTCAATTTCTTCCTTTTTACCAATATCTCCGTCACAGTAGTATCCAGGCAATTTTCAGAAAGAAGACTTAAAAAAAACGACGTTAAAGTCTAGCTATTTTTAGAGGCATTTCTAGAGATGGGTTTAAAATAAAATTTTGTAATGAGACTCTAGTGTGGCAGCAGAATGCTCTTTTTGTGCAGAGACAAAGAAAATAAGTAATGCTAGTAGAAGAGGTGAAAAACATGGAGCAGTAAATAAAGTCTAATACAAGAAATCTGATTAGCAGTGGCAAAAAAATACCTTGCCTAGATTACTGATGGCCAGATTACTCCGGGCGCCCCAGAAGCTCTATATACAAGAAGTTTAGACTAGCTCTTGTGTTTGAAAACATGGTTTAGAAATACCTCTACTTCATCAGTAAGGTATGATTCACTTTCATTCAAAAACTTGGATATTAAAGAGTTTTGCATGTCTAGCTATTAAGACTGCTACCTGTAAAGCAGAATCAGATGCAGTTCACAGCACAGTGAGTACTTACATTAACTTCTGTGAAAGCTGGACAGAATTTGAATAAATCCTTGCTCTGAAAACTGCTACAGTAACCAATGCAATACTGTAGTTATACAAGTATGAAATCAACCAGAAAAAAATAATCTTCAAATACGCAAAAAGATAGGGAAAGTAAGTATTCCTCATACCGTATTAAAAAAAGAGCATTTCCATTAGATGTTGCTTTCAAAGATAGCCATCTAACCCCAAGTATGAGAGATGCCTAGCACCCTACAGTGCCTGCAGAGTAAGTCCAATGTTTTCCCTGGAAGTGTTACGAATTTTTCCTGTAAGAAGAACTGGGTATAAAGCTTGGTGGAATCATTGTGCTTGCTCTATAGATTATGGATTTACTTTAATACCACACAGACACACAGCACCTTCGGATAGGATCGAACAGGTCCATAAATTTAGCACAGACTTCACAAGTCCAGAATACCTATAACAACGTAGTATACAAAATGCTACCAGAAAGGTTCAGCACAATTTAACTATTCACGGAGAGTCAAATCTTCCATTGACAGGGACAGATGTAGCAACTAAAGTTATGCTGGGCTTCACCAAAGAATGCCATGTCGTACTATCCATACACCCAGCGTATTCTGACAGGGCTACAAGGCTGCCCATCGGGAGACTTTACTCAGTCAAATGCACTCAGTGTCTTCCCAAAGCACAGGTACTTGAGGAAAGAGGGGGGAAAAAAAAAAATCAATAGCAAAAAAACAGTCTTTCATTTATGTAAGCATAGTTTTTCAATCAACTCATGTTTGTTTTTCAGACTGCATCAAATCCACATGACAAAATATTTTTAAATTGCTTATCAAGTTGCTTCTTAAATACTGTATACCCAGAATTACCTTGAAACGTTTTGTCTCATTGATTTTTCTTTCCTTCAGATTTGCACCTTCTGGTCAACTGAGTTTTAGGTCCAAGGAAGGACGGGGCTTTTCCTTCATCTGGGACACTTATAAGGTCTTTCTCATGTGGATTCTCTGCCACATAGTAAGTTATCAGCACGTGCTGCAAGTTTTCCCTCAGGCAGATCACTTTTATGGGCTCTGTCCACTACTCAGCCATTTAATTCCACGAAACTTACAGGAGCTTAATTGTCTTTAAAAATCTCTACCTTGCTCAAATGTGGTTAACATCATTCCACTGACAGAAGAATTTCTGAGTAGACACAAGGGCAGAGACAGAAACACACACCACAGAAAATCAGATTAAAACAGTTTTTCTAGTACAATCCAAAGGAGAGTATTATACCTTGCTTACTCTTCATATAGCTGACTTTTTGCATTCTCATCTTTCCAATGTTTAACATTTTTCTTAGAAGGCAAATCTGTGCAGTTATGCTTTGCACAAAACTATGTCTTTGATGTTAAATGGCAAGTATGTTTCTACCCTTTCACAAAAAGTGGGAAAAAACCTGGGAAATGTGAAAAGAAGCATCTAACAACAGACAGCAAATAAAAATATTTTTAAAATTAGAAACTTGTAAGAGTTTCTAGCATTTACTTTTGTTTTTAAATTGCTGCAGTAGTAATATTTATTTTTGAAAGCTAAGTAATTCCAGCTAATACCAGACCATGGGATCAAAATTTGGATTGCATAGTCTCTTCAATTGTTCTTTAACTGCATTTCTACATCTAAATCACTGGACTACTTAAACATATATTAAACATACATTAAAACACATGTTGTGATACTGCTGAAGCCCAAGGAACCTACAAAGGAGATATTTAAATATATACCATGCATCCCACCTGGGGCTTAGGATTTTATGTAGGTAGCTTTTTCTTGCTCTTGTGTTCATTCTTGCAAACCCACGTAACTACTCAAGACAACTAACCTTGCCTTAGCTTCTAAATCTTGGACAAAACCCTCAAAATCAGAAACTTCCATTTAGATTACCAGGTTTCCATGTAAGTACCTACGTGGCCTGATTTTCCAAAGCACCATGTACTCAGAAGCCTCTAGTAAAGATAGCCAAAGGACTCACCACTGCTAGGTATAATGTCTGTTCATAAACCTACACTTAGCTTCTAGACATTTATCACCCAAATGACAAAACCAGAATGATCTTTAGTCATGTTTAACTAATGTTTCTGACACACCTCACTTCTAACATGATCAGTATTATCTGCTAATATCCCAAAAGTGTGGATTTGACTGGGCAGGGCATAAAGGGGGGTGGGGGGGCACGGGGGGAGGGTGTAATTAACTAACAAAGCTGGAAAATGGGATTTAGTTTGTTCAACCTAGAAACTTAATTCAGATTCATGAATTCAGATTCAGGGCTTAAGTTTAAACTCAGTTAGTGAAGAAATAACTGGCTTTGAAGGTCTCCAAAAATAGACCATGTCTGCCTAACTGCTGCCTAAACTCAAGCAGACAAGATCTTTACTTAGAGATACTCAAAAGCACATACTGCTGACTGACCACTCAGCACTAACCACACAGGAACTCAGGTCCTTATTTTAGGAGGACTACTGTATGAGGCACAACTGATACTAAGGTACGTAGGGCTATGCCTGCATCAGCAAGTAACGCCGCACTACAGGAACAGATCAAGGGCATCAATAGTCAGTGCAGAGACCCCAAAACCCACAGTGTACGTAGCTCCAGGATTCTACTGCAGACGGCTTAGTCTGATTCTCTGAACTGAAAGACCAACTACACATGGTTCAAAGCTGTACATAAAATTCAGTCATTGCTTTGGACCTTTACACCTCCATTACAAGCTGATGCCCACGCAGTACATACCTGGAACAAATCTCCTACTTTAGTTTCCTCCAAAAGTAATCTAGTTCACATGCACCAAACCCAAACCAAATAACTCATGATAAGTGGGGACAGCTGGGGGCTTTGCTCCAAAACTACACTATTGCTCTGAACCACAGTACTAATGTAGACACCAACTAAATAAATCTCACGATCTCACTATAGTTTCCACCCCTCCCTCCCCTCTTCTTCATACCTGGGTGGAAATCAGTCATTTGAGTTACTGCTAGCGCCTTTCTTCTGCATCTCACTGACTGATATTGCAAAGCTTGTTAGAAACTTAGCATCTTCAGAATATGAATAACCTCTGCCAGATGTGACTGATCTTGGCAAACAACTTCAAAAGTACATTGTGGTGGAGTGACAGACCAACAGTATGACCTCTAAAGATCATTTCCGAAGGAAATCAGTCAAAAAATGGTTACTCACAACCACTGGCTTTCCCCGTATTACTGCCCATAGGAGCTACACTTTCATTCTAAAGGTCCTTGATACTAAAACCCTTAACAGAAACTTTATCACAAACCAGATTTATACAAAGTTTCACATTTATTTGTTTCTAAATCTTGTAACACAGTACGCAACTGTTTGAAACAGAAATCTATATGTTATCAGCCTGTTATAATAACAAATTGTAAAAAGCGGACAGTTGTCAACATTTTAAAACTGTGTGGGGAGTGCGATTTTAAAGAAACGTTTATAAGCACATATACTACACAGATTGCAATGCTATATCTTTTATATATATATCGTATATACCGTCCCAATTTTTTTTCTGCACTACCAATCACAGCTTATTTCTTCAAACTTATCTTATTAGCTATAAGACCAAAAAGGTCTTGCTTAATTGAGCATTTTCTTTTTTGTGAAATATTGATTTTTTTTCTACCACAAGTAACATATCAATAGTAGATGAACACTGGTGATGTTCTAGCTACTGTGAACTGCTTCTTCTTCACAAGGGCTCTACAGTCTAGTAACTGGCAGTTAGTATTTCAGTCATTGCACCTGTAGCACATGTATCCAACCAACAGTGACAAATTCCGTAAACAACCCTCATAGTTACATTAATACAGAGAACAACAAATACTTCAAGAAAAAGGTGAAAAAGACCAAGTTACATAGTAAAGATCCCAAAAGTTTCCATACGTCAAAATGAACATTTCCAATGTAGCCTCAATTCACTCCCTTGTTGCTCATACTTTCTGAAAGCAAGACAAGATTTACATAAACGCATATTATTATATGACACAACTAAAATGGGCAGAATGCTAGGAATTCATATAATACTTTCAGGAAAACTATTAATAAAGTTCATTTACCTGCTCCCTCCTGTAGGACTGAAGAGATTAATTCATATTCTGGGAGAACAGAATGTAAGATAGGTGACGGCTAACCTGGCAAGCCCATCTTGCTATGAACACATCATCAAAGACTCTTGCAATATGAAGATGGTTACTTCAGATGTCCAGGGAGGATCAAAAGTTGGACATTTTTAACAGGTTTGTGCTCAGAAATTACTTATCAACTCCTCTATCTCCTGGTTTGGCAATATAAAGTAAGTGTCCTGTCTCTGTCACCCCTCACTATCCTCCTAGCAGAACTCTGAACCTTTCTTTTCCTATGAAAGCTGTAAGTACTAACCCTGTCAGCAGGCTGGGGCCCTTGTTTCCTCATGAGGACCTAAGATGGTCCTTGTTCTGCAGTAAAGTGACAAAACTGGCAACTCCGATATTGCCCCAACTGGCAACCAATTATAAGGAAATGAGGAGGCACGTTCCAAAACAAAGCTGTCTCCTTTTGCTACTGGGAATGAAAAGTGCTGGCTCCAACAATTCCACATCTTTTAGTTCATGAATCCATTCTTCCCTTTCAGAGTAGCTTCCAATCAGTAGCTATCTCACAGTCCTGAAAATTAACCGCTCCAGATGTAACAAAGAAAATAAATACAGAGATTCTAAGAAAAGAAGGAAATTTAAGGCTGGGATGATAGCTAACGTAAGCCAGAAAATTTAAAACAGAAATTGAAATTTCAGTCTAAGACAGGCATTTTGGCACAGATATTGCATGATTTTCCTTTGAGTATTGTCAGTCAAGATCCTCACTCCTGGGACTACACCTTCACAGTACATTCCAAATATACACAACATGCAGAGACGCTTTGAAATTTGATGTTATTTGCATTTGGACTGACATCTTCTTGTAGTATGTTTGACACTGAGCACTTCTGTAACAAAGAACTGAACCGATTTCAACCCAAGTCTTTTCCAAAGAATAACGGGCAGCTACACATGAATGAATAAGTGAACAGTTTGCTACAGCAATGAATGCCTCTGAAAACAGCAAGTTTGCAGGCACCAGATGGAAGAAGAACATTATTGCAATTCCTGCATCCCATTGTGTAACAGCCAACAGAGCCGTTAACGCTTTCTGGTGATTTCTAAGCTTTTTAATGTGCTTTCCTTTGAAGGTGTTTTTTTGTTCCCTGTCAGTCTGCAAGCTAGGTTCAGATGTCTTGGAAAAACATTTACTGGCAAGCTTTCAAATAAGGAAAAATAAAAAATATAGATGGAAATAATCCTATTAGAAAAATCACTAAATGGACACAAAGCTTACATTATAAAATATGACCTATTACCTAAAGCACAAGTCTTTTGCCTCTTACAAGCCACAACCTTCCTACCCTAAAGCTGTCTGTCTTTCTGCGTCTTAGTTTACCACTTACCCGACAGAAATGTCTCTCTCATGATTCCAAGGAGTTCTTACACTTTATTGTCTTCTTTTTCAGAAAGCAAATTTAAATCTTATTTACCATACGACACTAGGTCTTCCTCCAGAATTCAGAGGAAAATGGTAAAAGATGTTTGCGTTAATTCAAATTACTTATTTGCACTGCTACCACCATAGATAATCATAAGAAAGCTACCCATCGAGCAAAACACTCCTGGTTATGAACATCCATTTATGCTAAGCGGTGTATTTTCCTGTCCCCAAACACATATGAAGATTTAAACAATGTTCCCTTTGCTTAGAATGTGCTTTCAGTATCTTGCATACAGCAGAAGTGAGAGTGTCTCATTTAAATTGTCAATAAGCATATCTCACCACTGTCTGAACCAGTCCCTGGCAAACCAGGGCAGAAAGATTACACAACTTCAACAATTTGAGTTCAAGTAAGAAATACCTGTTACTTGTTAAAGATATATTGTCTTGCTCATTCAGGAAAACACATGTATCTCATACAAATTCACAGAACCAAATTCATTTCTGCTGTAAACTAGAATAATAATTTTGAAATTAGGGCATTCACAATCACATTACTACCAAATTTTAACACACTGCTTTGGCAGTATTGTATTAAGTACCAGCCCAGTATGAAAAAAAAAGTCTTATTTTCATAGCTACGTTTTTAAAGGACATATGCTAAGAACTTGACTCCTAAAAGGTAAGAAAGCAGTGTTTCCTCATTGTATCTATGTCTATACAAGGAAAGATAAGTTATAGTCATTATTGACAACAAAACGTTTCATAACTCTAGAACATATTTTCTGGGAGCAGAAGTTCCTAAATCTCAATCAACTTCAATGCTATTTAGTTATATCTAGGAAGGACTAAACGTCAAATTCATACACTAATTACACAGTACAACTGCAGCATCCTTGAGTAACACCGCATTCTGACCTCAAGAAGAAAGCACAGTCCTCTCGATTGCCTGCTCAACTGCAGTCCATGCTATACAATTTAACACAGGAAAAGGAGAAATTACTTAATAATCTTTCTAAGAGAAGTAAAATAATTTTCAGAAACAAATAGAACAATCAATCTATAAGCTTTTTAACACTGGAATTGTCTACAAAGCAGCAACATGTGGAAGTCTGGCCCTTTTGCCTGGTTCTCAGGAAACCACTGCTCAGGCTAATGCCCTAAATCTGCAGTACTCACCGCAAGCCACCATGACCTGTATGATGCATGCAAATAATCCAAACACACTGAAAAGATGAATCATATAATGCTGCTACAAAATACAGGCACTTGGCCAAAATAAGAGTATTGCTCCAATACACATGAGCATTGTCCCTAGAAAATTAGAGCATAATACTGTACCAGTACAACTTAATTTAAAAGAAACAAAGGAAAGCATATACACAAGACTGTCAATATGAAGTATTTTGAGGCTCACCATAAAAAGTAAAATGCTAACAATTGACTAGATTGTGATTTTGTTTCCTTTGTGGTAAAAAAGTATTGACAAATACTATAGTGTCATGTTTCTTGTTTGTGAGCTAATGTCATAAACATTTGAAAAATACAGTCTGGACAAAAAGACAATGTTCTGCCTGGAGTTAAGGCAGCACATCATCAGACTGCCCCCGGAGCAGCCAAATGCTGAAATTATGATTAGGGTGTTGCAATCTCCCTCGGGAGGGAGCAAACTAATCTACACCTGGCACAGCATATACCGCCCAATGTGCTGGTGCAGCAATGCCACCCAGAGCGCTGGGAGCAAGGACCATTCTTCCTCACTCCGTCCATCCCTACTTGCCACCATCACTAACTTATGACATATGTATGGGCATAAAACAGAAGCACGCTTTAAAACCCAGGCTTCCAAAAAGCTACTCATGGTTCGGGCAGCTCTCTTACATCTCCATATCCTACGCTGCCCAAACCCAAATATAATTCTGTAGCAAGCAATTTCAAAATAATTTCTATTGCTCAAAAATCCCTTCCCTTTACCTTCTTAAAGCCAGATTATTACAAACATGCATGAAGAATTTTTAGGAATGCAAGAATTTTACCATTAATCTTCTTTCTGTTATATTTAACATCACTGTTAGTTTCAATGTACATACTTGGAGCATAATCCTTTTGCATATCTCCATGATTAATCAATTCTGAACAACTACCACAAATAAGTATCACGTGTCCTCAAGTCCTAAAGTGTATAGTCTAAATATAAAAATGCACATAATTTAGAGATAAAGCAACCTATGAGGGTAAAATTCAGCGTAACACATGTGGGTCTTTCATACATTCTAGTGAGCTTTTAACCACAGGCTTGTCCCCATTTATGAGTTGTACTGAGTAAAAAGACTGTAGTGCACAGCCTCTTTCAACTCCTGAACAATCTAGTTTGGGAGGTTTAACTGGGGAAGTGTTTGGTATCTGCTTGCTCATACGTGATGAGGAATCATTGTATCCTACTGATACGCTCCCCCCAAATTCTTAATTTCCATTATCCCCATGTACAGCATCGCTTAGGAAACGCCACAATGGTACTATAACATATATATATATAATATGTACTATAACATATAGTTAACATATACTATAACATATAGTACATATTTTATATATATATAAAATATATATGTTATAGTACCATTGTGGCATTTCCTATGCGATGTTATAGTTATATATATGTTATAGTACATATATATCTTGTATGTGTTGTGGGGTGTGTGTGTGTTGTGTGTGTTATAGTACATATATAACATATATGTACTATAACACATAGTACATATATAACATATATGTACTATAACACATAGTACATATATAACATATATGTACTATAACACATAGTACATATATAACATATATGTACTATAACACATAGTACATATATAACATATATGTACTATAACACATAGTACATATATAACATATATGTACTATAACACATAGTACATATATAACATATATGTACTATAACACATAGTACATATATAACATATATGTACTATAACACATAGTACATATATAACATATATGTACTATAACACATAGTACATATATAACATATATGTACTATAACACATAGTACATATATAACATATAATATATATGTTATAGTACATATCTTTTTATATATGTTATATATCATAATAATATAACATATATATCTGTTTTATACATTAATAATAATATAACATATACTAAAATATGTAACAGGATGCCACAGTGTAGCCCTATGTGCCACCATAAGCACTGTTAATACGCCCATCACTTCAGTATCTCTTCCACTCACGGTAGCTCAATTTGAACTTTTTTTGGAGGGGAAAAAAAAGGCGGGGGGGTGGGGGGCAGATCAATACATTATAACAACAAAACACCATATTGTGAACATTTTTTTTTAAATAATAACACAACAAACACAAAATGTCTGTTTTTATAACAGTTTTTCTTATTAAGACTACTACAGTAGTATTTTTAAACTGAAAACAGAAAAACAGATTTTAATTTCTCACAAGCCCTTCCACTGGTAAAACTGTGGAAGTTGGCATCTCTAGATGTTTTACCTCGGCATCAAGGCATGTCAAGTATGAAGCCATCAGAACATTTGATGCAAAAGTCACCAAGCCTTGTGAAAAAAGACATTAACCTAGCAAATTGAGAGTGGAAACACACAGCCCTTGTAGGTAACTATCTCAGTTTCAGGCCTACATATTGCTGATACTTCTGATGTACACGTAATTACACACAGTTTTAAGGTAAATTAGTCAGCATAATCTACTGGGCAAAAACAATTGCTGTTGAAGTCCACTCTGGCACAATTTTTAAAAATTATTGTTTACAATTTCATAATAAATGACTTTATTAAAAAGGCACACATAAAAAAAGACAGACTATACACTTACAAAATTAAATCACACTTTAAAATGATTTAATTAAATTTTAACTTGAAGAATTAAAAAAGTTTAAAGACTTCAGTCTGGATATTTTTTGTCTAGATGAGCCAAAACCACCCATATAAATTCTTCAAAACGACTTTCTAGATGTCATGAAAAAATGCACTAAATGGAAACAAAGTAACAATACTTCTTTTTAATATCTATAATACTGGATCACCAGGCCAAATGAGGGAGCTTATAAATAATTTTGTCAGTGGTATTACTAGTCACTCAAAGTTCAAATTCTAGGAAAACCACCCTCACTTACCAGAGTCTCAATGCGTGCTCCATAGGAAATGGAGGTTTATTTATTGCAGAAGGGAAGACATTCCGCTGGGATTACACCAGGCCTTCAGCCTCTAATGGAACTGTCACATTCAGTTACCAAACCTGAATTAGAGCATCTTTTTCTGTGTTTGATGTAGCATTTATTTGCTAACATTAAGCGACAACTCTGAATGCTAAGATAGCAGATGAAAAGTTGAAATGACTCTATGCTAACATGTAAACTAGAAAGAAATCACTTTTGGAGGTCATACAATACGCTTCTTCAGTTCTCCCAAAAGCTTTATAATTAGTTTATATATTTGCTTTGATAAAATTTCTAAGGTTTGTGGATGCTTATTAAAGCATATCCTACTGGGTAAAACAGAACAGCAATCAAAGAATGTATAAGACAGAGAATTAAGATCAGAGTCCCACCATCCACAATGACAGTCAAGCCAACAGCATGTCATCGAAAACGTTGAAAACTAAATGTAACTACTGTTAACAAGATTTGCAAGGATACCAAAATGACACACTAAAAAAGATATACAGAGGTCTGTGCATGAGAGACAAACACCTCCCATGTCTCCAGAACCTTACAGGAGCAGAAGCATTTAGCCTCTCCCATGAAGACTGAGACATCCCATCGACAAAGGAGGCCAGAAGCAGGACATATCTGGGATTCAAGTGACTTCTGTCACCACAGCATTCTTCCTCTATTGAGGTTTCTCCAGCTCAAGGAAGCGGAGTAATGTCTACACCAAAGTTTCTTCCAGCCTTGATATTTCTAAACAATGTCATTCTTTTGCCAACCCTTTTCATGTATAACACAGTTAATAAAATCCACACCAGAATATTTTCTTGTGGTTTAATAAAGGCTAATTCCATTTTCAGATTAATATATTTTTAAGCAAAATCACAAGCATCTTCACTGCATTTTGCAACACACTTTAGATCTCCCTAGAATAAGTGGTTTCTTGATTTATTTTTCACCGGTTTCCATCAACAATTTGGGTTTCCTTTCTGTGACATGGCATTTGAAAAGGTTGCTGGTAAATATGGAGACAATGAAGCATTAAGGAATTTGGAAGATGGGGCCAAACACTGATCTGGCTAGCACAGAATTATGGGCCACAAACATGTACTGTGGCCCAATTAAGGCTGACTAGCAACATTTTGGTTAGCACCAAAGGAAGAGCTCACTCCTGGGAGACCTAGTGGAATTGGAATAGGAAGCCAAGCATTATGAAAAGGGTCCGAGTAGATCTGAGACAAACTGAAATTAGAATACTGCCTTCCTATCAAAGCTACCAAAGCTTCCCACATCAGTTTTTCCAAGGGAACATATTTTGGGTTGAATACAGATGCAGCATGATCTACTTCCCTTCTCAGAGCAGCAGGGTAACTATGGAAAAGAATAAGGGTAAACTCACCTGTTTCTGAGCAACTGTACTGCTCTTAAGCTTGGATCATTCACTACAAACTGATGTTTTATGCTAGTATGTAATACTTGATTTTCTCCTTCTTTGCTAAGGTCCTTTCATTATTTTCTGCAGCGAGTGCTGGATTCCATTAAATGTATTTACATTTTTCTCCTTAAGCACTGTTTGCTGGGTTTTCAATTGAGATTTTTTAACCATCCAACAAATACTGTGGTTACAAAAATGTTTACACTGAGTTCATCTTATTTACTTTTGCACAAAAAAAGGAGTTGTTCTTAATTCTAAAAATACTGGATTTGTTTAGAGAAAAAATGATTAATAATTACTAAGAATTGTAATTTTCTAGTTGTTATAAACTGAAATGCACAGCTGAACAGCAAATCACACAGTACTATGAAGTTTAAGAAAGATGTCAGACTCATTCTCACATCCTCCATCGGGAAGATCTTCACTAACACTAATGAACATCTGCCAGCAAAGTACACGTAAAAGTAAATACATAACTTAACATGTTTGTGAAGCTCAGTGCTCATTTTCCACAGGCAACATCAGGTATTAACAGACCTTCAACACTCCCAACCTGCCCACTCCTTCATAAAGTAGCAATGGCTGTAGCTTCAGAAATGGTTCCACACTGACTCACTTCTTCTGCAATACCCAGAAGAGCTGAGACAAACCACACACAGAGAATTATTACTCCAATTTATTGCTTCCCTTGAGCTATTTGAGTACCAAACAAAAGGAATGCATAAAGTGAATCCAGATTTTCCTACTTTACTCTTTTAGAATATAAGCTCTTCGAAGCAGGAGGACTATCTTCATTTTGAATTTTGTATGGTATTTTTCACCTTATCAACAATTCACATAATGTATGTAACTGTTCTGTCATTGCTTAAAATGTGTCTACATTGCACTTAACAAAAGCTGGAGCTGGACACAGCTGATAGTAAATACTAAAGTCCAGAATAAAGGCACTGTTTCAGTGCAGTTGGCTACCTGGGCTCATAACAAGGTAAGTGAAATACGACTTTGTAGAATTTGAATAGTTAAATCATAGGAAGAAAAAAACCATCCTGTTCACTGTGATATACTTAGACTGGAAAAGAGAAACATAATTGAAAAGGAAAAAAAAAACCAAACAGAAATACAGGAGGATAAGACTCCAGTTTCAGTGGAAGTAGAAGGTACTGCCTCACACAGTCAAGATACCCGTGCCGCAGTATCCCTCAAAGCCAAGCCCAGGTTAAGTTCAAACTTATCACCTCCCACAGCTGGTTGTCATTGCACCTACTCTCAGTGAAGGGCTTGTGATCCAACTTACATGCATCTCATTTATAAATTCAGGTAATATAAGGTTGTAAATATATCTTTCCATATATAAAATAAGTCATATAAAAGAGGACGCAATTCCGTGTTCATTGATACAGACCCTGACAGATCTCTTGGCAGAATAGACTTGATTTGGAACAAGAAAGAATATACACTGAACATTGTTGTTGAGTTAGCCAGAACACAGTATGGTGGTTACGTAAGATTTATGCTGTCTGCAGAAAAGTATAGATGACACTCATCTGGCATAAAGTCAGGACAGCACAGAAAGACAACAACTGATTCAATAAAAATTTAACCAGAACAAAATTGCAACTTTAGAATTTTCAAATGGCACACTGTGTTTGTATCAGTTCCTTGCTCTGCATCTCATGCTACTTTTATTATATTGGAAAATACTCTAAAAGATTTATGATCTCTTCAGTTCATATCCCAGGGACTGAATCCAATCTCACTGGTTAGAAGGTTCTTCACAAACTCGGTCAAAAGTTTGTTTACGGTTAGTCACAATGTCATTAGTAGTTTCTGTTTACCAATCTGGACGTTAAAACAAACATCTCGATTAAACTAAATCCACAGAGCTCAGAGAATGGCATTCCAGAGAAACATTCTCAATCCTTTTCCAGTAAGATGACAAATGGGAAGATAGGGTCAGCATAAAACAGGATCGACAGACACCTGGTTAGAGAAATGTCTTGACAACTCATTTACTGCCAGGTACAAAGAGAGAAGCTTTCTTAAACTGCTCTCAGTAGATACTAGCATTTAAGCATACTTGTCTCCAGATACCTTGGCCTTCATAGTGTCTGTGCATCTATGTGGCCATAAACCCTTTTTTACATTTACTTTCATCTAAGCTTGCATTAAGGGTCATTTCAATATAAAGAACAAAATCCAACTCATGATGCTTATACTGCACTCACTTAGAGCTGTGAGCCTTCTCTACTGCCTAAGACATCTCAGGAATTAGCAAGACTGTGTCTGGAAACCAGGAGATATCAAAGGTTCACTGACAGGCAAAAGGATAAGAAGGAGACAGTCTGAATTCTGTAGGCTTGTCAATGAGCTGAAGAAACTATCAATTAACTATTATGTGCAAGGCAGAAGCCTTCATGTTCTGGAAAACGGAAAATCTGCCTCATACTAGGTAACACGCCAACTTGCTGCAGTACAGCACAGTGGTTCCCAAACCACTACTTCTTCACTTCTGCTGTATCCCTGTTGGTCCTACAGAGCTGGCTGCCACCCATGACAGCAAATTACTGACAACCAGGTGATCCTTAGTATCTCACAATACCTGCAGTATGGGAACCTCTGCGCAAGTAAGAAGTTCCAAAAGAAGCTGGAATACAGCAATCCATACCACCACCACCTCCCAAAAAGGGTGGTACTTTGGCATACTATCATGTGCAGATCCACTACATGCACTGGCTGTGACTGCCAGTTCTGACCCACAGTATCACAAAGGCCACAGCATTCCACTGCACAAGCATGCCACAGTCTCACTGTAAAGATTTCAATCAATGCTTAACCCAACGTCAGTTGCTCCAATGGTTTATCATTAAATCCTGTTTGTTGGGGTTTTTTTAATAATTACATTACAAAATACAGTCTTCAACCAAATAAAAGCTTTACCACCAAAGTGAAATCTCAGCCTCAGTGAAGTCACCAGCACAAATTACTACTACTTTTAATGAGCTCAGATCCATATTTGGTTGTATGAAATTGACATGACAAAATGCAGACATCTACACCGAGGTTAACCAACTAGCTTTCCTTGATCACCAGTGAAGAAAAACACTTTTATACTCATCTTCTCCTACAGAAGACACCTAAAATAGGTTGACTGATTTATAAACAAAAATGCTTTTTTACGTCCCTAGGCTGAAACAAAGATTTAAATGACAAGATCTATATTGCAGATATCTAAAATAAGCAGAAAGAAACCCACACAGAATTTTATTCTTGGTTTTCAGATGAAAACACAACTTGTGAAAATGGAATCAAGCATACCACATAATTCAGACTGCTCTGTAGAAAAGACCAGAACACATAGTTATTCATCACTCCTTCACCAGGAAGGCTGCAAATATTTGGATATCAGACAAAAAGATGGAAAGTTGGAAACATTAACTCTCCGTGTGACCAACAAGCTGAAATAAATGTTTCAAATCATTTGATCAGGTTCCCTGGAGAGTCCATAAGATCAGCACATTTTTTATACTGTGATAACTGATAATCGATTTTCTATTTGAATAAAGTTATTTTGGCTATTCTGTGTATTTTCTGCACTGTATCATTATACTTCAGTATCTCTTCACAGACTAAAACTGAACAGCAGAGTAACAATTTTGTTTCTTTACAGTTCAACACCCTAATTGTACTCTTTGCTACAACAGGATATACTTACTGATGTATTCATCACCGCTTCCTGGACATATCTTCAGTTCAATTACTTAAATAGGAGTTACATGGATAACTTCCCCATATTTCCCGCCAGCTTCAAAAATCTGTCTTCTAATTTTCCTCGTAATTTTCACATTGCCTGCCAAAACTAATGTTCCATTTCTAATCTCTGAACTGGATTCCCAGGAACTGGAGAGGAAAACCTTGTGGCCTCTTATGTCCTGTCATAAACCACAGCACATTTTTTTCGTTGTCTTTTTGTTAATACTGGTTGTTCCTAACACTGGACATTGATTACTCAGACCTTAGTTTCCTAATTTTTCCTTTTTTACCATTCCTAGTTAATTATCTTACATAAAAGTATGCATTGTATCTTCTACCATGCCTCGAAGGAGAAGATCAGACTACTGACAGTCAGAAATAACTCAATAAGACACAAATAGTAGAGACACAATATAGAAAAATCTAGATCACAACCACAATTCTGAAACCGAAATTTGTGAAATATGCAACTATCAGACAGTGGCCACAGTTTTTCCAAAATAAATTTAAATTCTTATCTAGAGCTCCTTTAGATTTCAAATATAGAAAATGTATAAATTTTATTTTTATAAGGAAAAAAATGCTAAATATTGAAGGCATATAACTAGTGGAAAGCTTTCCAAGCTCTATCAAGACCGCGATTTTTGCTGAACTCTATTCATCAGAATGTATTTTAATAACTTATTGAAAGAGGTTGTAGGAACTCTGTAACACCATGTGATTTATGGGTCCAACGTGTATTTTTACAAAAACAAAACCTATTCAAATAGCAGACTGTTAGAACAGTGCATCAGGACTCTCACATTCAACATCTGTGGAAAAGAACATGCATCCTATACATGCACTGCTGTGCTTGAGCAAATTTATCCCCTCTGCAGTCACCATTTCCATCTTTCCCTTAGTGTTAAATATACGGTTTTATTTTACGTATCCATAGCAAATTCCATTTCCCAACTTATTGGTGTACTTCTCCCATTTTCTAGATTAAATAACTTTAACAGCCCAGTTACCCTTCAGTTTAATGAAGAATATAAATTTGTCATAATCTCTATTAGGCAGTGAACATTTTGGAGAGGAAATTCAATTTTTTCCTTATGCATAACCTCATGTCTTATAATCTACATAATTTTCTAAGACCTTTCTCTTGCTTCACTCTTTGTCTTTACTGCTATTACGCAACATGAACAAAGGCTCTTTTTCAGAGAGGACCAGCTAATGTTCAAGGTCTCTTTCAACCTAGACGTTTCTGTGATTCAAAACATAGGAATCTTGCACAATATTTCAAGAGGTAATTATTAATATTAGTATCTTGATAAACCATAGAGTTTGGCCTGGAATCATATTTCAGTATATTAAAGATTGTTTATAATTATTTTCAGTATATAAGATACTCTTTAGTATGTTACAGGCTCTGAAGCCTTTTCCGTGTTGTGACACTTTTCTATAGCTGATACTTCTTTTCAGAAGAAGGACTCAATAGCTTTTTACAAGATGTTCTTTTAAAATATACTCTGTAATGAAGACTCAATTTGTTATTTAAAAAAAAGTCACCATCGTTAAAAGCAACTTTGAATGTAAACAGTAATCTGTTCTTACAAATCAGGATTGAATTATAAACACTGCTGTAGTGACAATTAAGTAACAACCTCTGAAGCACTGATACTAGCTTTCATTTTAAGAAACACTAGAATTTAAAGAAAAACTGAAAACGCTTCAGATACCCTTCAGATGACTTACATACTATGCTTATAATTGGTACTTATCAAACAAATGCAAGGTAATGATTCTGAAGATTATATGGATTCCAATTCATATCAAAGCTAGTGTATCGGCAATAGACTTGTAAAATTGTCTCTTTTTTTTGTTTTTTAGTGAATTGAACAAGTTGCCTTATTGCTAACAGAACCACGCCTGGCTTCCAGCTTACTTCTGTCATGTGAACCCTAGCTGTTCCTCATGGAATGCTGAGGGACCAATGTGCTGCTTTAGTGCAGTCCTGCACTTGCACTGACCAGCCAAACAGAACATAAAGATCAGACTTTTACCTGCTGGTAAAAGTCATCTTCATCTAGCCAGCCATCTGCTTTCACAAATTTTTTAAGAATCAAATGCTTTTCGATATCTACCCCTCCTCAACACACAGCTGAAACCTGTGAGTGAACCCAAAAATCAGTAGAAATGACTACATCACAGACTAACAGACAGGATGATTGTTTTAAGTGCTGTTTCCTTCAGAAACCAGGCCAAAGAATACTCATTTCAGACCCTGTATCAGAGTCTCTGTGGGAAAAAAAAATAAAAATCAGCATGCTGACAAAAAAAGAAAAGGAATTGTTGCAGAAAAAGGTATCTGGAAAATACACCACATCCATCTATCCAACAGCTTATAATATATAAAGTACATTGTTCTCAGTCAATTATAATCAAAGATTTCCTTTCACATTTATGGTAACATAACAAGGGAGTGAATTTCTACTCTTTATAAATCGATTAGTCAATAATCTGGAGGTCTAATGTAGAATAAAACAAGAAAATAATTATTCTGATCAGTTCACCCTGAGTTTAACGAATGGTTTTAGTTTTCTTGAAGAAATAAGTCTATTCTCCTTCAAGAACACCAAATATATTTGATTTCCCACCACCAGTTCCAAAATATTGCTCAGTATTTTAAGTTAGTTCCACAGTAGAAAAGTATACACTGAGTATAAAATTCTCATACACAGCTTATTTATTTGGTAAATAACACTTCAAATTAATATTAACCTCAGTTTCTTTTTTTTTTAATTACTATTTACCTCTAAGATAACTTAATCTTGATGCTCAATCATTTTCCACCAAAAAAAAAAAATGTTTCCTTAATGTTAGTGAATCAATGTGCAAAGAAATATTATTCTTCCATGGTAAAAGATGCTGGAGTTTCAACTCTCCATTTCCCCCAATTTTCATCACCAATATAGCTGTACACCTGAATGAGAACAACTGTAAGAAGAATAATTAAAAGCCACTGGTAACGTAAGATCTGAAGTCTTTCTGGAGGGACTTAATTTAATGGCATAGTCTTTTAAAAAATCCTGTTCGTGATTTATTTTATATATACAGAAGTCTAAAAGCTGTACTTACTTCAACACGTGTAAATAACATTTGTTCAATGTTATCATTGTTTTTCTCCTTGAGGTCTGATGGGATGTTTCTATTTCTTACTTGAAAGTGTGTTTTACTAAGATAACCATCACCAAGGTCCTGTGTTCAGAAAACAAGAAAGAAAGAAAATTTCTGTAACTAAAAAGCTAAATGCCATCACTGTTCTAGAAAATAAACAGAGCATGGTATTTAGGCATAAGGTCCAAGTCTTTTTATAGGCACCAATGACTGCATTGTTTTTCAGCATCTTCTCACAGGTAGTTTACACTAGTTTTTGGTGTTAAAGACCTAAACAATAAAAATAAAATTTAATATAGCTACTAATTGAATAAGGCAACTGCTACCTGGGATCAGGATGAGTGCCAGAGAACTGGGAGACAGTTCAGAACTCATGTGTGAAGAGTCACAATTTGTTCCCTTCTCTTGATCACCTCTGAGGGTCAAACGTAAGAGATAACAGATAAAGCTATACCTTACCCCAGTTCCCTTTTTATCATTCTGCGTCCCAGGCCACACAGTCTACTGTTGTAAAAGGCCCTTGGTGCAATTTCAGAGTGGCAGAAGGTTTTAGGAGCTTTCCCCCCCTTGCTGACCTGACTATCTGCACACATATACAAACATTTTTTTTTTTTTAATGAGAAGTAAGAGGAGAGAAAAAGTTTCATAACAGATCACTGGAAAAACATACAATCTGAAAGGGAGAGAGAGTATACAGAACACAAGGAACAGTAGTTGCATGTCAAGAACTTATTTCTCAAAGGAAACAAATAAATTGGGGGTTTATTAGCTGTTTCATTATGTTTTATTTTAGACAAACACAGAAAGCATATGTGCAACATCTGATGAAAAAGGATTCTATTCAAAAATTCATTAACGTAGCATTAAATTGCTTGACAAGGCTGCAAATTTAACCATAGTTTAACTCTTTGGTTAATCTGTCATTGCTGACACAGTTTACTTCATGTATTCTGACCTTTAAATCAATACGCGTTTTATTCTGACACACTAGTTCTCTCTTTTCAAGGACACTGTAGAATATATGCACCTCCAAAATCTGCTATTTGTTTTCTTACCAAGTTTCACACATAAAAAATTATAATACTCCCTACATATATTTTTGTCCATGAATTTTTAAGCATGAATCATCCTATCAGCAATTACCTTGCTCATAACTTCTACTGCATGCCTTATTTTCTTACTAAATCTCATCAAGACCACAAATCCACCAAACTTTGCTGGATGCCCTGGCCGCAGAACCAACTGCATCCTGTGCAATGAAGAATCAAGCATGCAGAGGACAACAGTGACAGAAAAATTAAGCCTGTCTTGGTGATACAAAAGCCACTTCACTCATTCTCGACACCCTCTGTCAAGTCTCTCCTTGTGAAGCTTCTTGTGAGTGTCAGCAGGGAGTAAAGCTCCCTACATGGGTATTTATTCCCCTAAGAGTAGTAAAGAAAGTACTACAGCCACCCACAGAGGTAAAACGCCCCAAGGCACAAGGAGCTTTGCCAGAGAAGGGTTAGATGTAGCATTCACCTCCCTGAACCAGTTCTTCCTGTCAGCAGAAAGGAGCCAAGATCACAGCATTGCCTTTTCATTCTGTAGTATTTGAGTGCCACAAAAAATACCTATGGATAGCTGTAAGCGTGGAGTTAGCAGTCTCTGCATTTGACAGCTGTATGTCAGAGGCTAGAGGAGACGTGCCACGAAAGAGAGGCATCCCTCCTGTGGTACTCTCTCAAGTGTTATGTATTTTGTACACTTCTGCCCCATAAATAAATTAATACTTAAGCAAGGACTTTGGTCCCATTAATGTGGAAAGTCCATTTCTACTCCAGCTATCTTGTCAGTATCATAAGCAAAAGTGACCTGATATAGCCGTTGATATGGTTACCTAGATTAACGTAACTAAATATTAAACAATCATAAAGCAAATGGGGGATAGCCTTCACGGCCAAGATTTAACTATGCATCCCTAATAACAGCACCTAAGTTTAGCTCCATCAGGTCCTACAGTAGAGGCGCTCTTTGCTTTTTTACAGCTTTCTTCTGGGCAGAATAAAAACAACAAAACCAAACCAGATTATAAAAATAACATAGTCTAGAACATTTCACTTACATAAATACATGCTTGGGCCACGTGAGCTTAGGCCACAAGAGCCAGCTTCACAAAAACAATGAGCATTTCATCATCTAAATTTAATCTCTACAGAAAACATAGGACACAAGAACAGAGTTCTACAAGCCTGGTTTACTTGTGTGGTCTTATTGCTATCAATGGGTCTATTCACGTGAGTATGGAATGAGGAATGGGATCCAAGTGCACTACATCAGCAAAATTACGAGTGCCCTAAACTACCCACAAAACATACATTGGTTAAAAAGGCAAAAAGACAATACGACATCTTGTTAATGAAAAGCTTCCTTCCAAGACTACATACTATAAATGGATTGTCTCAATGGCCAGGTTTTTATCACACACTGAAATCACAGAGTCGCCAATTTGGCCCATTAAAAAAAAAAAAAATTCTTACAATTTTTTTTTTATGTGAGAACAAAAATCTATCTCATTCTGCTATTTCCAGCAAAGCTTCTTATTTCACAGAAAGTTCAAACTTTGACTCATGTATTAAATTCCCAATAGAGGCTCAGAGCATCTTTCTTTGTTGAATAAATCCTCACAAACATAGCCTTGGACTAAAATCTAAAGTTTCAAATGGTTCCCTGTAAGAAAGGGTGCATTGTCACGCTTGGCTAATATTTGCAGTCTTTTAAAAAGTTCTAAACAGAATGCATCTAAAGCCAAGATCCTGCTTCTTACTGAAATTCTGTTTCATCTGTGATGAAGTGTCACAAATGCTAATGTACAATTGCTTATGTACAAATCATGGCATACATTTACTTTGGAACTCCTTATGTTTCAAACTGGTACAACTATGATTGTTTTCCCCAAAATTCATGAAAGCATGGGAAACCATTAAAGCCATTAAATTAAAAAAAAAATAATTAAAGCAGTAAGTTTTCTACAGCAGAAAGAAGAAATACACAGACAATAATGAGTATCCTAAACCATCCATTATTGAAAACCAGTCAGAGAAGCAGGAGAACACATGAAAACCTACATTGCCCACCCATCAAAAAAAGCACATCAAAGAGAAAGCCTAGAACATAGTGGATTTATTATTAGATGGAGAATAACAGAAGCATTCAAAGTAGAAAAAGCAAGTATTCAAAAGATTTCTATTGGTATTATAGAACAAATACAAATTATGTAGCCATAACTATTACGAAGCAGTGGTTAAGCAGGACATTGGCATTAATTGGCTATCACTAGGTATTTTTAAATCAGTACTTAAGAACCACAGATTTTCTTCAAGTCTTTGAGCACTGCGTAAGTTTCAGAGAACTTTGGAGAAAGCCAGCATGTATTAATATATCTTTATATACTGGCTAATTTGTGTAACTGTACACATTTTACCTCAACATCATCCCAAGCAAAATAACAGAAGACATTCTGTTAAAAAGAATTCAGTAAATAAAGAAATATATACACTAAATGTACTTATTTTTTAAGAAAAATAGATTTTGTCGGGGTAACTTAAAAAGATATGTTGATAAACATAAAAGTCTTAACTAAGCTCAGACTTCCATAAGATAACTGCTGATTCCACAAGCAGAAATAAAAAAAATTAAAATAATCCCACACACAAAACCATCTGACACACAGTAAAGGATAAAAAAATCATTCCTTTGGACTTAAAAAATGGGGAATCATCATAAAAGAATTGATTCTAATGGGGTCCTGTGGGACTAGTCTTGCCCCTGCACTATTTAAAATTTTCATTAATGAGCTAGAAACAACATTTAATTATTATTGGTGATGTTTGAAAGTTACGGGAAAGCAACAAATAATGAGGATTGATCACTAATACATACAGATTCTTCTGGCTGCTGTATGCAACTAACATGTATTTTAACACAAAATATTAAGTCACACATCTAGAACAAAGACTATTTCAGCTTATTATTACTATTTCAGCTTAAACAGTTCAAGTTATCCTTGGATATATAACCACAAGCACTTGCCCAGAGCAGGAAGGTTTGAATTTCACAGTGATACAACATTCATTGTCTAGTTCTGCCCACAGTTGAAAAAGGGATTTTATATACTGGAAAGGATTCAGAGGAGATCCACAAGAATGATTAAAATATCGGAAAACACGTCAAATAGTCAGGGAGCTCAACGTGTTTTGCTTTTAGACTGACAAGGTTAAGGGATGAATTGATCTGAATCTAAAGTACCAAAACAGGGAGAGTTCTGATAAAAGAAGCGTTCTCAACTTAGCAGACAAGGTACAGCTACCAACAGCTGGAACATGAAGCTAGGCAGTTAGGATTAAAAGTAACAGCTTTTTTTTTTTATTTTAAATTCATTTAGCATAGCCAACCATTCCAAAGGCTTGTTGAAAGCTGTAACTGTTTCCCCATCATTAGGGATTCTGAAAATTAAGGCTCCATAATGCCTTAAAAGACAATTTCCGATCAAAACTGAAATAATCTCATGTAATCCTACCCCTCTGTTATACAGGTTGCATTGGGCGATCCCACAAGTTGCTTCTGGATTCATGATCTCTATTCAGTACATGTACTGGCTTAAAACCTCATGTAAACCATCTATGCACTATTTTGTTCTTGGACCAGCTGTGTAAAATGCCATTTATTTCACATGTTTTAAACCCTCCTTAAAGGATGTTCCAGCTTGTGGTGTGTCAACAGCTCAAAAAGGCCAGTGAGGCCTAAAAATTAATACTGTGATTATTTTACCTTGCTAGTTCTCCACTCCCAGCCATCTCCTATTTGCTGTGAATGTTTAATAAATTCTTCACAGTACTGATTGAACCTTTTTTCTTCCAAAAAGAAGTCCTCTTCACCTGCCATGCTACAGGATATCTGCAGAGCAAACTAAACGTTAGTCTGACAGATAAAATGAACAATAAAAACTTTCACTGATTTACAGCAATTGAATACTAAAATAACAAAGCTCTGGGGGAAAAAATTGTTTAAGTAAAACAAAGAGTCATTTCTTTAAATACATAATAAGATACACAGAATGGATGCGGCTGGAAGGGACATCTGAAGATTGGCTAGTCCAATCCCACTACTCACAGCAGGATCAACTAGAGCAGGTTGCTCAGGATCATTTCCAGTTGCATTTTGATTATCTCCAAGGACAGAGATGCCACAACCTCTCTAGGGTACCTGTTCCAGCGTTCAACTACCACAGCAGTAAATAATTTTTCTTCTGTTCAAATGAAAAATATTTAGGTACCACTTGGTGCCCACTGCCTCTTGTGCTTTCACTGCATAGTACTGAAGTCTGGGTCCACCTTCTTTATTCCCTCCCACCAGGTATAATATAATAATATGTATAATATTCATAAGATGCCACTGACATTTCTCTTCTCCAGACTGGAGAGACATAGCTCTCAGCCTTGCCTCATATGTCAGACACCCTTAATCATCTTTGTGGCCCTTCACTGGACTTGCTCCAGTATGGTGTTGTCTTTCTTGTACCGGGGAGCCCAGAGCTGGACACAGTACTGCAGCTTTGACGTATGTTTCCTTAGGCAGTTAGTACGGGCCAACTGGCAACCAGCTACCTGAATCCACTTGTGGGCTACTTCGACAGGCATCGCATCTTTTCCTTGGGGAAATGAGCAGTTCCACAAAAGCTTAACATCTCTAGTGTTTGGTGACTCAGACCCTACAGGATGGCAATCAGAGCCCAGCTGAAGCAAATGCTCCTGCTCAGTACAGCTCTCAATAGCCCAGCAACGTGGCTTCAGGGGGTGCTTCAAATGAGCACCTTCCCCACCCCTCAAATGCTTCCCTCCCAGGGTCTTAACAGAAAAACTCTCAAAGAATCTGTCCAGTTTTACTCCCCCTTTCAAGGGGGATGTACCATAAATACAGCTGTTTCAATGTGTTTATAGACATCAGGCATCACTGCGGCACCACGTACTCAGTAACCATTACAACTAGACCGCAACTTTTCTTAACAAGAAATACAAAGGACACAGCACCTCCTGCATGTTCATTATTTTTCAAGATCTGGCCCTAAATTGCAACATCATCCTGTCCGCCCATGACATCAATTATTTACCTAGCACTTGAAAATACATCATTTTCAACGGCAGTTAACCCAAGCCCCTATTATTGTTTGTGCTACCTGAATGTCAAGAAAGAGGAAATGTGGAAAACGGACACCGCAAACGTTTCTGCAATTCCTAAATTTCCCACCCCAGATGATGGACTGCAGAACTGCCCCAAGCACATTAATGAAAGCATCGGCCTCACATATGTTTTAAGCAGAACTTTGCACTTTACAGAATTAGCGGCTGTGAAGAGATACTAGGCTACCGGCACCTGCGCAGCACACCTCCCTTCCTTTCATAAACTTTCATAAAATACAACCTTTCGGAAAGAGCGGCGAGCAGATCCGAACTAATCCCTCCCACTCGCCCACGGGCCCCGGGCAAGCCCCCGGCCAGGCCCGCTCCTTCTCCTCCTCCTTCTCCTCACTCCCCACGCCGAGACGGCTCCCCCGGCTCGGCCCTCGCCCCTTCACATCCCCCCGCCGCCAGGGGAGGGCTGGCGGCCGGGACGGCCGTGTGTGCCGGGGGAATGGCAGCGGCGGGGCCCGGCGTGAGGCGCGGTCGGCCCGTCCCGCCTGAGACGAGGCGAGGCGAGGTGAGGTGAGGCGAGGCCCGGCGCAGGGAAGAAAGGGTGGGGGTCGCACACCCCGAGCGGGGCCCCAGAGGAGGCGGGGGGGGGGGGGGCAGCCCCGACGCACCGCCCTCCACATACCGTCACCCTCCTCCTCCACCTCCTCTCGTCGGCTCCGCGCATGCGCGCGCGCAGCTGGGCCGGGGGGCGGGTGCGCGTGCGCGGCGGGAGGCTCTCGCTGCCGGCTGGAGCGGGGGCAGGGCTGCGGCCAATGGCGGGAAACCGGGGCAGACCGGGCTGACAGGGTCGTGTGTGGAGCGCCCGACGCCGGCCATCCCATCCCATCCCATCCCATCCCATCCCATCCCATCCCGGGCCTGCCGTATGCGCTGTGTGAGGCGGGGTGCGAGGCAGCAGCGCTCTGGGAAAAGGCCTCCTGCCACCCCAAAAAAGTGTCGGCCCTCCAATAAATTTAGGTCAGGCTGGCCTTCTTCCAGAAGCTTGACCGCGCCAGTTCTTTCTGAATGTTTCTAATTGTTTTCGCAGGCTTAATCACCCTTCTTTCTCTACAATATAAGTAAATGCTGTTATTACTTTTCCCTAGCGCAGATGAGGGGCAGGGAAGGTGAAATTAAAGTGTCCAGGTCACCCAAGCAGTGTCTTGTGACATGCAGGGTAAGTAGAAGAGTAATCCAAAATGGTGATGCAGTTGTCTGGACGAAAGCATGAAGAAATGCAGGGTCTCACCAAAACCATAATCATAGAATGTGTGGGGTTGGAAGGGACCTTTAAAGGCCATCTAGTCCAACCCCCCTGCAGTGAGCATGGACATCTTCAACTAGATCAGGTTGCTCAGAGCCTTATCAAGCCTGGCCTTGAATGTCTCCAGGGATGGGGCCTCCACCACCTCTCTGGGCAACCTGTGCCAGTGTCTCACCACCCTCATTGTAAAGAACTTCTGCCTAATGTCTAATCTAAACCTACCCTGCTCTGGTTTAAAATCATTCCCCTTGTCTTGTCGCTACATGCCCTTGCAAACAGCCTGAGCCATTTCCAGGAGACGCCCAATGTGGATTTCAGTGTTCATTTTGTTACCCAGTCTTTATAATTGCTTTTAGATCTGAGAATTTGGTAGGTGCACACAAGCGCTTTCGCTACACAAATGTTAGAAGACTTATTTTTAAATTTACAAGTCTGTTAAACCGTACATTTTTCAGTGGTAAGGTCTTGTCTGGTGTGACTAAGCTATCCACACTGTAGTTTGTGCAGAATGCATTATATTTGGATAGACAAGTGGCACGTGAAACGTTGGCTTTACTTATTTTGCAGCAAACTGCCATTTTAAAGAGTTTTATGACTGTTGCATGAAGAATAAATAAGAGCCGTCCCATCAGCTTTGGAGACCATGCTGCTTGGTGCAGAGCCTCCATATGCAAATGGTGCTTTGCTCCAGCTGGTTGTGATGGGGTGTTCTCCGACTGTGAATTTCCTAATTTGCTTGTAATTTGCTGGGTGTGGAGAGCTCACAAGGGCCGAAGCATTTTGCTAGGTGTATTCCTGAGGTTAACCATTTCTCTTTGTTCTTAAAATTCTGTTTTCTAGATCTTGGCTGTTAGCAGCCTAGTTCTTAAAATATGTACCATGATTCATATTTAAAGAAAATTTTCACTATTCTTTGTGAACAATTAAATGTTCCATCTAAGTCTGTAGTTTTCAGCATTAGATGTACATATGAGCAAAGTTTTGTTTAATGAAGGTATTTTGGATAATGATTAATTGTGCGATGTGCTTTGAACAGATTACAGTACCTTCATAGATTACTATTTTGACTGCATATATTATTTTTGAAAGCAGTTGCATAGCTTGGCTGATGCCATTATAACTACAAGTTATGATGCTATAGTCATTATTTAATCATCAGAATTAATTATTTATATTGTTCTTCACTGTTTCTTCTAAATGTTGGGGTTTTGAAATTTAGTAAGTAAACACCGTGTTGTCATCCAACCCTGAGTTTTGAAGGAAGATTTTTACATTGTGGAATATATTCTGTAAGCCATTTTTGCTAACAGAAAATGCCTGTGGTATTGAAAAAATGTCACGTAATGTGCATTGCCTTGGAAGCTACAGCTCCTGATTTCTAATTTTAGCTTTGTTACCGTCTCTCTGGATTTTCTTAGGGAAGATTCATCAGGTTTAAGACATAGCTCATTTAAAAAGTGGCTGATAGGGCCCTGATTTTGCATTGAAGTTAGCAAAGGAGTTGCCATGACTGGCAGTTTCCAGAAAACTAAGCCGTAGTTTGCATATATTCAGATCCATTTACTTTATTTAAAACTGTGAGTACACAGACCCTGTAAAAATCAAGGACATCCAGTAACTAGGATCATAACACAAGTGGTCTTTTTTAAAGAGTATAGACTTTAGCCGTACTGTTGGACTGTCGCAAACAGGCAGAATTATCTATGGACCTTAGACTTAACATATACAACGTTAAGTAATTATGTATGGTTAAAAATAATAAACAGTTGGCCTGAATATCCCCTTTCAGGACTTGCTGGCTTTCTCATGACAAGCAGAAATAACTCTTCATGGTCTAAAATGCTTAACTTTGAAAAACTGTTAGTATCCATACATTGTAGCTAACAGAAATACTATATATTTCTATGTAGACAAGATACTGTGCCTACAAGAGGTGTAATCCTGGCTCTTGTTTTGACAAATTTGGGCTAATAGTTGCAGTTTTCTATGTCTGTTTCCCTTTTTGTCAATCTGCAGAGCAGATCAGATTCGTGGTATGTTCTTACAGCATCTGATATCAGCTTGGTCATCTCCAGTATTGCTGCCAGGGCATTTCAGTAAGTTGCAGTGAGTGCCTCGTTATCAAGGGAAATGCATTTGCTGTAGTTCTAAAATTACTTGACAAGAAGTCCCAACATGGGGGTTTCTCTCCTTTCTCTTCCTTCTTTTGCCTGTGCTCTGAATAACTGCCTCAGGTTTCCATCTTGTCTCTGGCATACAAAAGCATTAATAGTCCTCTTTCTTGTATCACTACTTAGATGTTTATATACTTAAAACAAATGCAAAATAGGTCATCAAACCAGTTCGTTTTATTCTAAATATGTTAATATTATATATATTAATATATTATCACATATTGATAATTTTGAGAGTAAAGTACAGTTGTTGTAGGAAGTTTGTTCGTTGGGAATTTTAGAACTAAACTAAATAAAGATCTTGGAGAATAAACCTTCATCAACCAGGTGGTGAACTAAATGATCTCCAAAAGGTCTTTATCAACTCTTCGTCCTGTTGTTTGGTCCCAAGAAGCACAGCTTCATTCAAAACCCATTGATCAGTCAAGCAGTTCAGACAACACTCTACTCTCCAAAAAAAAAAGGTAACAGTACAGCTCTCAGACTGATAGAATTAACATGATGTACATTCAATTTCACAAATCCTCCTTAGTATGGTTTGGATCCTGAGCAATTCGCAGTAATTCTAATGCTATTTTTCCACTTTGGTTTTTGATTACTCTTCATTTCTGATGCTAAGCAATGTTGCTAAACAAGAAGAGATAATAATCTATTATTGCCAGTGCCTGGCAGTACCTGAGTTGCAAAGCTTTATAGTAAAAGAATATTGCCAGGTGAGCCAAGTAAGAAATAA
Source organism: Rissa tridactyla (assembly GCF_028500815.1). Taxonomy (NCBI): domain Eukaryota; kingdom Metazoa; phylum Chordata; class Aves; order Charadriiformes; family Laridae; genus Rissa; species Rissa tridactyla. The sequence goes on from NC_071497.1 coordinate 8,792,483, forward strand.
TGGTAGAGCAAAAGCAAAATGCTTGTGAAAAATGTCTTGTGAGGCTATCAGACAACATGTTCAAACCCAAATATCATTTGTGCTATAACAAATAGTTTCTTCATTTGCTGTACTAATATGGTCACAGGAGCAAAGTTACCCTATCTACAGTTTAAGACAAATTGGATATATTGACTGTACAGGCAACAACTGCAACAATGAAATGCTGGATTTCATTCCAATTGAAATTGATATCAGCAAACATTCACCACGGCTGACTGCTTAATTTAAATCTCTTCATTGTCTGTCATTAAATTAATAGTGCTTATGGAGATTCTGCACCAATAGTAAGAATTAATAGTAAGATATTCTGTATTCTTCTGCTTCATTTGTTTAGGATACTTAATAGTTGAAATTCCCCTGATAGGACTTGGTAGGTGGAGTGTTACTATTTCAAAATTGTTAACAAACCTTATTTTGCAATAATCACTGTAATATTACAGTGCTCTTATAAAGTAGACAAGTAGTGTTATTTTCCTTTTGCTGGCAGAAAAAGACGAATTGAGTAACTCATTGAAGGCTGCGGTGACTGTTGGGCTGGCGAATGGAGCTGAATTTTGTAGATGCATGGTCTGTGCCTTCAACATACTTGCTCTTGGGCCCTGTGATTGTTCTAAGAGAAAGTTCAAAAGGAAACAAACTGAGAGGTGTACAAACAGCATACATTTTTCATGAGTATTTTCATTGCACTCCAGCAGCTACCAATTAGCACTGAAGAAAATGCTAGCATAATGCAGCAATTGTTGCCACCTTCTGTTTTTGGAAATTTTTCCTACTTCTTTCTCCTTACTTTATTTTATCTAAAAGCTTAATCATTTTTCAGGATTCAGATTTTTTTTCCGCATTTGTTTTGTATTCTCTTTCTGTTACTGTTATTCATGTTCCATTCTTGTTTTATTTAACTTTTTTTGCTATTAGGCCAATACATATTGAAACCAACTTGAGATAGGCTACACATGAAATACATAGGTCATTAATATAAAAGATAATAGCAGTTGAAGACCTCAAAATTCTTGCTCCTAAGCAGGGAAATTGGATTTGGAGGATGTTGAGAATAACGAGGAGGACTAATTGATACAGAAAGATAAATTTTTTAATCAGCTTACAAGTTCATGGTCAAAACAGCATTAAAATATCTGCAGACAGTGAAGCAAAGGTCATTATAACACAGGATTATATGAAAGCACAGTAAAAGAATACTGTTAGAACCTATAGTAAATATATATAATTGTAATAAATAAGCAGGTTACTGTCTATCTATCTTGTTTCATTAAATCAGCAAACCTATGCTACCACTGTCTGGTTGGCTAAAATCAGCAAATTCGAAACCACTTCAAAGTATGATGTGTGAAATATTTTTGTTCAGGATGCTAGCTAGATCAGAACAAGGATTCATGTTACACATATAAGGTAAAGAAAGCCTAGTGCTAAGCTACAGCGTAAATTATTCCAGTTATTCATCTGGTATAGGTCTGCAGGCCCACATATAAAATTAGCAGCTCATAATTAACACTGAAGTGAGTCAAGATGGACAGATATTGATGCTAGGAAAACAGGATTTTATTCTTGATTCCTACAAAATATTATGAACTCAAAATTATATAATGTAACATACAAAGCTGTGTTTTGAGAATGTTTTCCTCAGATGATAGATAGAAAGGTCAAGAGGGAAGCTGCCTGGATGAGAAATGACAGGCAAGAACAGACCAATTATCATCTGCCTTGGATAGAGGAAAGACTTGGAGCTTAACTTGGTTTACTGTAAAAGTTAAGAACTCTGTTATTTAAGGAGACTGACCGAATTGAAGAATGAGAGGAATGAAGAATGACAGAGTGTACATTTTTTGTAAAGTAATTCAACAATAGAAACTATCCAATACTTAACAAAAAAGATTAAAAAAAAAAAAAAAGCTTGCACCCCACACTGTCATTTCTGCAGACAAAAATATAAGATGAAATTGTCCATTTAGAAGCTAAGCAAGAAGTAATACAAGTAGTAGCGGACATCACATACCATCGCTGATCGTTGGTCAAAAATTGCAGATGAATTCCCATCATTACAAGGCAGACACTTTTGGACAAATTTATAGTGACAAGAATTCAAATTCCACCAAAATGCATAAAGCATTACATTAAACAAATGCTGTTTTTTAATTAAATGGGTAGAAGTCATAACACCCAGCTGTATTTACTACGATACTCAGGGCACCTCCTTCTGACTAATCTGACCAAGGTGCAGCTACTGAAGAATCACCACATGGGAAAGGGCACCAAGAGGCGATCTTGTCTGTCGCAGCTAATTCCCGGCCGCGGGTGTGCAGCCTCCTCCAGGGAGGTGTACAGCAGGAACCCTTCTGCGCTTCATTCTTAACAAGCTCTGTTGAGGTGCAAGCCAGAACACACTCCCAAACCTCTGCGACACAGCCTGCACGGTGAATCAGGACCTTAGCCTTACCTTTATGGACACTGCAGCTAAGTGAAGGAAAGCCGAGGAGGCACAAAGCCACCTTCCCTCGTTTCAGGCTGTCTAGGAGACAAAATTTCCCTTGTGGCCGTTTTTACGCTGGCTGAAACAATCCCTTCAAGAATGTTCTCCAGTCCATACCAAGCCCTTCTGCTGCCTTGGAACCCCCTCTGAGCATTTAGCGTTCAGCCAACAACACCACGAGAGGTACACCTGTTAAAAAGTACTGACGTATAGTTGAGTGCATGTTGTATCCCAGCAAGTCCGACTTCACGTACGCTATTCATGTCACAGCATTGTGTGCACACAACATCCTGCACACTAGGGATGTTATGATCTATATGTTTGATTTCAGGATTTCTGAGGGTCATCATAAGTGTCTTTCCAGGAATCAGATTGTTTCTTGGGTTTTGTTTTGCTTTGCAAAACCCTGTATTTCCCCTTATGGTCCCAAAGGGGGAAAGGAAATAAGTGTCTTTCAGAGATGAATGTTTTGGCAGCTCAGCAAGGTCCTGGGTAGCTCAGGAGTTACTAAGGGGCTGCAGATGCCTCAGTGTGTCCTTAAAGAGTCACGCCAGCCAAAAAGGTGATGTGCTCTAACTCAGTAAAGGCTTGACAGATGATGGGGACTGCATTTTAAACAGCAATGTGGGAAATGCGGCAAGGCCTGTGACACCAAAGTAATGAAGGCAAGTGCTTAAGCTTACAGGCGTAATGAGGCCCTTCCCAGTCATGTTGTTACCCATGGAGTATTACTGCTCACTGTTATTTTAGTAACAAATAATTTCTCTTATTAAAGACCATGAAATCCTTCTCTAACTGCATAGGTCTCAAGAGAAAAACCAGTCACGTGCCTCGCAGTGGAACGGTAGAACTGGAGTGTGTATTTGGCTGAGTGAAGACACAGCTGGTGCTGTGAAAATAACTTCTGATGTCAGCTAGGTGAAAGCTGTGGATGTGACTCTGGACTTCTGTACCCTAAAAAATGTTTGTTGGGGTATGAATATGGACCTGTGAGACTGAAAGTAGACTGACTGGCACTGTCAGAAAGTATGCCTGTTAACACTAGTGCAAGTTACTGAGTGGCAGATTGGAGATACTGCTGTAAGAAATTTACAAGTTTACTGGGAGAGAATGCTATTAAGTATCTCACATGGGCAGATGCATAGCCTGGTGATGATCTTTCGGTTTCCAGTTCAAAGCTACTTTTTAAAAGGTAAGCCCAGTGGATGGGAGAAACAAAGTCTCCATACCTAAAACATGGAACTTGAAGTTAATATGCAACCAAGAAAGCAATAAATAAAACTGCAGCCAGATGGAGTGAGAGCTGTGTTTGCTGTTTGGTGTGCCCCGTGTTTGTCTTTCCTCAAACAACTTCTTGCATCTGTTGCACTGGTTCAAGCGGAGCATCGGGTCCATTGGCCTCTTCCCACGCCAAGGCTGCGGGTCTCCGGTTCTTAGGATTTCCGCATCCCACAGAGTTGTGTACAGCAAGGAACCGGAGGGGTTTGCACTTGCACAGCACTTCCATGGACACCCCTCATGGACACCCTTGGATCTGGTACTCGCGGAGATCCACTGCGGATAAGCTCAATGACTCTACAGTTCTCCTTCAGACCTCTCCTCCCTGAAGGTAAGGCTTTTTAACACTTCGTTACTCTCTAGCGTTCCCCATACAACAGTTGTGGATACCAAGGAGTGGACCAAAGGGGCAAGGCTGGCTTGTTTTCCTCCTGCTGCTGCTACCAGAGACAGACTAGTCATCTGCGTGGGCCCTTGGTCTCACCAGCCAGGCTGACTCGTAGGTTTTTGACTTTCTGTTGCCAATTCCCTTTCACAGCTGCCAAATCCACTTCCTGTATTCCTCACTCCATGTTGTTTCCCAAACACATCGTCTACCGTTTGTTCTTATTTTCTGAACAGCTGGACTGTTCACTTGTTCAGCCTTCCAAATGGCAGAGCTACATATTATTAAAGGGCCTGTCACAAAAATGGGGGAAAAAAGAGTATTTACCCAGATTGATGTAAAGCGGTGGAGAAAAGCCCCATACTTTATTGTCTTCATCAACATAAGATCACAGCCTCTAACTTAATTTTTTTTGTATACCTCTTCCTCCCATTTGTGAGAAATCTAGCAAGTGAATAGCCTCAGCATGATAAGAACATTATAATCCTTTCTAAAATTACATTCCTTTTATCATACAGCACATACTACAAATTGAGAATATGGTTGATCACATAATCTTCTGTTGTCGTGAGTCCTGTGTTCCAAACTTACTGCTGAAATTATAAATGTACTGAGTGTTTCAGAATGCAAGACAAAATGTCATTTCAGCCAGTGATGGGGTTTTCATCAGGATATGCAAATGAGATTTTTAGAACTCAGTGGAAGAACACCATATCCATTAATGGAGAGTTCAGAAGTCAGTCTGCTGAGTTTGTTTCTTCGTCAGTTTGGACTGACAAAGGAAATTCCTGTTGCCTGAAAAATACATCTAAGTGTCACCTGCCACGATTGGAAAAATCAGAAGCCATTCTGATGAAATGATGAAGTGAGCAGCAAGTGATTGACCATTCAATTGATATTGAACTATTAGTGAAGAGATTTTTCGTTACTCCACAGAAAAGGCCTGCCGTTTAAAATGGACAGGTTAGCACGTGCTAAAGTATTGTCTCTACACATGACTTCACAAAATTCTCCGTTAACTAACATAGGTTAATATATGACACACATGCTTTTTTTTAATCCTTATTTAGACAAGGCCAATGAAAAGGCTTTTTATCATTCCCTTGAATTATTATACTCCAGAAATTTACCAGACCTTCAAAATTCAAATCAGCTGTTAAATTATTGAGATACTATCAAATACAGTTTGTGATTATTTTTTTCCCCAGAAAAAATTGTACTTTTATTCAGACCAAGTTTAACTTGCAGCAAGGCTGCATAAAATCATTGCATATATCCAGTAAGATGATACTTTGAACGATGCTGGAATACTTTCCGGTCCCTGAAACTGCTGATGACTGCCACCAAAGAAATGAGTGCAAAGAAAGGATTTATAGGAGTCCAGTTCTCCAACATAAGAATTCCAAAATATGTTGTCTTGCAGTCTCTGTACTCTTTCTCCCCGCCCCCAGTACTCACCTTGTCATTTCTTGTCTACGATTCCCAAATGCACTGACCCAGTTGACCAAATTTACCCTGTCATAAAAGGCTGTAATTCCACTTCCTTTGCTGAAGGTATATTTACTTATAACACAGTTACACTGCGCTGGAATATCTCACGCAGGGAAGGTGTAGTGGTTATCCAAACCGCTTCCAGTCCTGAGCTTCAGCCATTGTCCTTTAGCCACATGCAGCATTTCTACAGGGTAAGTAACACTGTAAGAGCCAAAGTAAGTCAGGAAGGCAAGAGGATGAAGAGCAGAGTGTCGCTGAAATGGGAATGATTTATTCAATAACACTGTGAAATAGCATGCTTTGGTCCACCAGCTCATCGGTGTCACCTCCCCTCATCTGTACACGCCACTGACAGCTTAACATAACAATGAGATCCACGGGCCAAGTTTGCCCCTGGTGTAACTCTGCTGAACTGGATGAAGGTATGTCAGAATTAATTTAGTCCAGCAATTACTCTCCATTATCTGGAGTAACGACGGGGCTGCACCACCTGACGAATGAAAAACCCAGATAATGCAGGTACCGCTGTGCATGGCTCAAAGCATCAGTGCGACCATGCTTGGGAATAGCAGAGACCCAGTGTAGCCAGCACAGGTGCAGAACTGGAGGTGGAACTTCTGCAGAACTCCTCGGCTGTCTTTGTATGGCGCTCCAGAATGCTGCGGGTCAGCTAGATGCTGCAGAGATGGCGTGTCCTCCCCGAGCAGAGAGAAGCATAGTGCGAAGGGGCAGGAATTGGCTTCCGCCTGGACGTATTTACCAGTTCTGTTGCGGCGTCAGACAGAGAGGTCCATGCAGAATGAGAAAAGCAACTGCACCCCCGTGCTCCTCCTAGCTGGAGAACATTGTGGCTGGATCCGCAAGGGCTGGTGTGGATTCATAGTGGGGTTTAGCTGATAAATAGCTAAAATATAGCTTATAAGTGTTTAGCGTACATATAGCTCTATACCAAAATGGGCCACATCTGGCACATATTGTCCACAGCTAATTGAGCATTAACTGGGATATGATTCAAACTAAATCATGTTTAAGAGACATCAGCTCGCAGATTTCTTCCTAGGAATTTTCATGAAAACAGCCAAATTCAAGAAGCAAAGCCAAAATAAGATGTAAATTTAAATTGTGGATCCCCGATGTATGCTATATACTTATTGTATGGGATTTGTAATTTAGAGGCCAGAGAGGTAGTAATTTCCTATGTAACAATAGTGGAATGTACCCCCAAGCACCAATTCGAGTGAGGACCCACCCAGCAGAAGTGAACTGGAGCGCTGCCTTCTCCCAGCCCTGTTTCTTTTGCCTGCCATCCAGACGGCTTACACAAATCCAGGTCGCTTTCTGCTTAATCCCCTTTATCCCAACACTTTGTAACTTCTCCTGCCCTCTTACCTGCTCACAGCCAAACCGCATGGCTTCATGGGTGGGTGTATTTTGTAAAAAAAAAAAACTTTCATGTATGTTTTCAATAGCACTTAAGGACGTTTTCTGTCCAGTAAATGTCTTCCCTTTTATAGGAAAGTGTTTAGACACAGAAGTGGCTAAAAGCAGCGGTTAACACCCTGGGAGTGACAGCTCTTTGCAGGTATCCAGAAGCTGAGAAACAGCTGCTGCATCCTGTTTTGTCAACTGGAGAACCACTGGGGGCTGATGATGAGGGTGGTGTCATCCATTTTCAGCTCGCATCTCCTTCCATCTCTGCCACTGCCTCCCTCTATTACCTTTGGCAGGTTACCTGCTTCTTGCTGTTATTTTCATCTAACTGAGGAATGAGGATGAGGATGATAATGTAATAGGTGTTTTGAAGATTACCTCAATAGTAGCTAAAGCCCTTTCAGTCACTTAAGTGAAAACATGGGTGTATAGAAAATCAAAGTATAATTATTACGAAAATGTACATTATTGTTTAGAGTAAAAGGGAATCAAACGCAAGATGATGAGATAATCAGACCACTGGAACTGAAGGATTTTGAGACATGATATTAGATAAGTAAAAAGCAGAACACTTAATTGAGCTTAGGGAGGGTTTTCACAGCAAGCAATGTTCATTTCCTTCATGATTATTTTCTTTTTTTCATATTGGTATCCAAAACAAGATGTAAGATGTTGCAGTATGATTGGAAATAGGAAGTTTTAAAGTAGCATTTTAAGGGCCCTGTTAACCATATTCACAGTCCCAGTGAACACAACATTCACAAGGTAAGCCCAGATTTAGGTCCCTACTGTTTTATTATTGGTTATATCATCAGATAAAGGTCTACTGGAGACAATATCAGTTTATTATAACTGCGAGACTTCTAAAGAATTATGTAATCAAAAAAGTACCTGGAGATTTACAATATTTGGATTCATGAGCAACCCAATCTAGTGGGAGGAGTCCCTGCCCATGGCAGGGGGTTGAAACTAGGTGATCTTCAAGGACCCTTCCAACTCTAACCATTTGGTGATTCTGCGATTAGAGAGGAAAAGTCTGAACCAACCCACCTTGCCCTCAGGTCCCCTGGCTGCTCCTAAGAAGCCAATGTTACTTCTGTAACCGATGTTCTTTTTCAGAGAACATTTAGTGCTTCATGAAATGGAGTACCTACAACTCGATCCAGAAAAGGCTAAGGGGATGACATTTATAAAGCTCAGGTTGCCACAAATCAGATTTAACTATAGCTGCACTGCACGTGATGTAAAGTCAGACATAAATGAGATATAACACTGAGAGAGTGGAAGTTTTATTACCCTATATTACATTTATTGAACTTTCTTTAATTTATCTGCTTGTTTGGATTACACAGTATCATGAACACTCCAGCAGCAGCCCTGTAGTTGGGATTTCTATTTATAGCATACTCTCCCTTCATTGGATGCCCCTCCAAATTAGTTTCAATGAGGCAGTAATTAGGCCCTTAAAGCAGAATTAAGATATCTTTAATAATTGAATTTAGATACAAAATTTGCCCAGTACCCTTTCAAAAGACAATATTTTTTTATAATTCTTTGGGACTGTGAAAGAGGATACATTTACAAACGTTCCTCTTCTACATTTTCTCCTGTTTTTCTTTTATGTATTTTGGGGCTAAACAGCCACCATCTCCACAATGTTCAGATTTCACACATGCACATATTTAGCCATAAGGCAATTCTGAACTTTCAAAATTAAGCATACAGCTATTCCCTGTAGGATAGAAGATTTCTTTTGCATTCTAAATAATTTCTGTCATGATAGCCAGGGGAAATATTTAGCTCTATGTGATGCTTAACTAGACTGAGACTTTGTCACTAAATTGGAAAGAGATGGGTTTGATGGGTGGGCGGTTGGGCAGCTGGACGGCTGCATCCAAATAGTTGCAGTCAATGGCTCAGCATCCAAGTGGAAACCAGTAACCAGTGGTGTCTGCCAAGGGTCCATGCTGGGACCAATACAATTGAGTATCTTCCTCAATGACATAGACAGTGGGATTGAGTGCAGCCTCAGCAAGACTGCAGATGCCACCAAGCTGAGTGGTGCAGTTGGCTCGCTTGAGGGAAGGGGTGCTGCCCAGAGGGACCTCGACAGGCTGAAGGAGTGGGTCCATGCAAACCTCATCAACTTCAACAAGGCCAAGTGCAGGCTCCTGTGCCTGGGTTGGGGCAATCCCCAATACCGGTACAGTCAGGGGGATGAAGGGATTGAGAACAGCCCTGTGGAGGAGGACTTGGGGAACTGGTGGCTGAAAAGCTGGACGTGAGCTGACAATGAGCATGCAGCCGAGAAAGCCAACTGTATCCTGGGCTGTATCACAAGCAACATGGCCAGCAGGTCGAGGGAGGAGATTCTGCCCCCCTGCTCTGCTCTGGTGAGACCCCACCTGGAGTACTTCATCTAGCTCTGGAGTACTCAGCACAAGAAGGACATGGACCTGTTGGGGCAGGTCTAGAGGAGGGCCACAAAAATGCTCAGAGGGCTGGAGCACCTCTGCTGTGAGGACAGGCTGAGAGAGTTGGGGTTGTTCATGCTCCAGAAGAGAAGGCTCCAGGGAGACCTTATTGCGGTCTTTCAACACTTAAAAGGGGCTTACAAGAAAGATGGAGAAAGATGTTTTACCAGGGCCTGTAGTGACAGGACAAGGCACAATGGTTTAAATTGAACATAAGGAAGAAATTTTATACAATGTGGGTAGTGAGACACTGGGACAGGTTGCCCAGAGAAGCTATGGATGGTCCATCATTGGAAGTGCTCAAGGTCAGGTTGGACACACCTCTGAGCAACCAGATTTAGTGAGAGATGTCCCTGCCCATGGACTAGGTGATCTTCAAAGGTCCTTTCCAACCCAAACCACCCTACGATTATACAATTTTAAAGGAAAAAAGAAATACTCAACAACCTTAATCCTAGAGTACCTTTGCCAGTGAAGCCCTTACTGCAGTTTTCAGTATTGTAGCTGATGCTACTGGGAATATCAACAGTGGCATTACAGACAAGTATTCTTTCATCACCATCTCTTGTCTGACATTAACTCAAACACCAGTTAAAACTATGCGCAGGAGTTTTCACTACGTAATGTATGCAATATACACTAACTGTGCTTATCATCAAAACCTAATTGTACGTGCTGTGGTGTGCCTGCTCAGGGTAGGGGGGGGTCAGTATGTCAGCTGCAGACGGTGGGGACGACATAGCAGGGGCTTAGAAAGGAAACCTGTGAGTACCCAGGGGGCTGAAAGACAGAGATACGTATTTCTTTCCTCTGACTGTTTGGGTTGTTTTTTTCAGTGTGGAAACTTTACTCCAAAATTACCTTTTTAGTGTGTGGGAATTAGACAGATAGCAATTTTGAGAATGTCTTGAGGGAGCAGGTGATTTGAGTGATGAGACTCATAAGCCTTGTAATTACAGTAATTATGAGACCATACCTCTACAGGTAGGAACTCATAAGTAAAAACATTAGCATGACCATTTAAGCAGCTCAATAATTCATTCCCGGGCATGTGGTTACAGTGCAATGCTTAACATAAACTTCATGACTATGCTGGCACTTGGTCCTACCTCTGAAGCATGTATTCATCTTGTAAGTATAGATCCCTTTGTGCTGTACTATTTGTATGAAGCCTTTTCAAGACAAGTCTATAGCATCCATAGCAGCTGGTTACAAGTGGTCAAATCTTACTATGTGTTTTAGTCATCATTTCCCCTGCAGCTTCACAAAGAAAGAGCCTGAAACACTGGAGTGTTCTGACACAGGTTTTACTCAGGGAAGTGCATGTTGGAAAAAGCATATACTTCACAAAGGAAACTTTTCTGTCCTACACATGCTTTAGTCCAGCCCTGACCTGATGCCTAGTGGGATGGATGAGTGAGGGAAGTTTGGTAGTATGAGGGAATGCCTCCTTCCTAGTCATTCTGTGCTCTTTTTTCTTATTTATTTACTCAGCACTTCAGTGCCAGGTATGCCTTCTGTCACTGTGATCTAATGTCACAAACCTTTTGAACGGTACTGGGAGAAACTTGATAGAAAGAAGTAGACATGCTGAGACAGAGAATACAAAAAACACAGGGTCATTAGACGGGATATTGTTAATATTCTTCAAAGTTTGTATCCATGAGCTATAACACTAAATGCCAGTCATAAAATGATGGTATCATATGGAAACTGCAGATGATCCTTTTGATCGCAGCAGTATATAATATTTCTTGAAGGTGTGTGCAGGACAAGTCTGTACAAATCTGAGCTTGTTTATTTTTTATTTAGATCTATTTTGCTGAGTTTTATTCTCATTGGGGAATACCTGCATTATTCATCATTTACATTCATGATGCGAACAAACATATTTTATCATCCAGTGATTTTTCTATTTCAGTGTTACGATTTTGTTTGGAATTTGGAGCATTCTAATCATACAAAGTTACTACTCCATACTAAAATCATTCTTAATATCAATCAGTTTCAGCTACAGCTGAAATTATATATTTATTTAAAACGTGATCAATGAGGAGTTGGATTTTTGCAATCCAATTACAATATGCTTTTTAAAAATACAGTGGGCATAAGCTGAAACAAGAGAAGTTCTGGCTTAGATACAAGGAAAAAAACTTTGCACCATGAGGACACTCAGAGTTGTCTGGAGAGGTTTTCCAGTCCCCAGCCTTGGAGGGCTGAGCAAAGCCCTGAGCAACCTGGTCTGATTCCTTAGCTCGCCCAAATTACCCTACAAGCCTACGAATTATTCCAGTTACCTGAGATGGTTGTCGGCAATCTGTATGCCAGCACTCAGAGCAGTAGGTGTGTGTTACACTCCTCAACAACTACCAGCACATTCAGACCTCTTAAGACTTTTGTCACAGACCTCAGTTTTACTGTACAGTTATGCAATTAACACATGAAATTCCCCATAAAAGCTGCAGTTTTCAATCAAATACAAAATCACTGCATGTCTTTCCAGAACCTGCAATATGAAGCAAAACCAGCCTCAAAACCTTTGCATTATCTCTGTCTTCATATTTGTGCTGATCTTGCATTAAAAGGTTGTGATAGCTACTTTCCAGATAAGACAAGAATTTGCTTTTTGATACAAACATGGTTTTAAGTATTTTCTCCCTCTGGCCTTTTTAGCTTCTGTGTAATAAAACAACTCCCCCTAAAATTTTTCATCCTTTCTCACTTCCAGATATGTTTTTAAAGGAGATTTTGGCAAAATATATAAAATAAGATCCTGAATTGCGCTGTTTGGAAAAGAAGCTGAAAATTCTTTTGGGCTTTATTTTGGCTGAACTTTTCTCTGGAATCTTTGCTTCAATTTTGGTTGTGTTGGCCTCATTAAGAAGCGCCCTTTAGTATTTTAGGAAGACCGCTGAAGGATTAAAAATATATATACAGCTTTATTTCTTTGGGTACTTTTATGTTTATTATTTCTTTGGTTTTATAAAATGGGGATTTATCCAGGTCTTTAAGTGACCCTCCCACTAGTAAAGTGACCCTGTACTTTAGAGCATTTTTTATGAGCAACATTTATAGTATCTGCATTTATACATATTGTACAAAAAAAGAATATTATTACATTTGCAAAGTAAAGTACTTAAAAGTCACAAAATACAGAATTAAGCTTTAATTTGTCCGCCTTACACATCAGCATTCTGGTACAGTAATTAGTGACTGAATTGTATAAGTACTTGCCCACCTTTTTGGGGCACAGAATAGATGATGTTCTTTTAATGAGCAGCTATACATTTTTTATGCATTTCCTCATTCTCTAATATGTTGTTGCAGGTCTTATTTACTGTACTGAATTTAAGACCTGTTTGGAAGACTGAATTATTAATTGTTTTTTGTGGTGTCTCATAAAGAAAGCATTCTGTTTCCTCAGAGGAATCTTCACAGCTCCTGTGTGAGATGGGACAGTACTCCCTATAACCATACACTGTTTTATAGGAGAGAACTATGGGGCACAGACAAAAACCAGAGATATCTGTTAATTTGGTATGCCTAGGACATAATTTTTTTTCAGAGAACTTGCATATGCCAAGGACAGTCCCCTCTGATTTTGTTTACAACTGTGAGCACTCACAACTTCCACAAATTAGGTCCCAGAGCTTCCAGTCAGGAAACTAGAAAAAGAGAAGGGCACAGACAATGATGACCTGTGATAAATTCAGTTAAATGACTTGCTTCATGTCACACATGAATCCCATGACAGGGACACAGCCCCTATCATGGGATTTACCAATGTAGCATTCAATGGTTTTAATCACTAAAGCATCCTTCCTGTGTTACCAATATCCTGACTCACCAACCAAATACTTTCTACCTTCCAGACAAATGAGTAAGACAGAAAACATCCTCCCTTCTTACAAGCCATGGTTCATCTACAAGCAAGTCCATCCTGGGCACTGACAAGGGCAGAGCACCTGTGAAAAACATTACATGAACCCCCAACTCCAATATATAAGCATGTTTATGCATCTAAGTTGGATGTGGACACCTGAGCTAGAAAACTTCAGCCAGAAGATGTGAAGTTATTACCAACTGAACACACCTGCATCAGCAAGAAATCATAGGATCATAGAATTGCCTAGGTTGGAAGGGACCTTCCAGATTGTCTAGTCCAACCTTCAACCTAACTCTGACAAAAGCCATCACTAAACCACGTCTCTAAGCACTACATCTACCTGTCTTTTAAATACCTCCAGGGATGGTCCCTCAACCACTTCCCTGGGCAGCCTGTTCCAATGCTTAATAACCCTTTCAGTGTAAACGTTTTTCCTAATATCCAGTCAGAAACTCCCCTGGTGCAACTTGAGGCCATTTCCTCTTCTCCTATCATCTGTTACTTAGGAGAAGAGACCAACCCCCACCTCTCTACAACCTCCTTTCAGGGAGTTGTGGAGAGCAATAAGGCCTCCCCTCAGCCTCCTTTTCTCCAGGCTGAACGCCCCCAGTGCCCTCAGCCGCTCCTCATAAGACTTGTGCTCCAGACCCCTCACCAGCTTCATCACCCTTCACAGAAAATTACTATCCATAACTATAACACAGGAAGTTACTATCCATACCATACCACCTACAACAAACTTTTAGTAACACAAATGTTGATAAAATAAGTGACCTAATACTGAGGATTACCAGAACACATGGACTGAGTGTATTAGGCCTGGATTAGTGGGAAATACTGAGGGGAGAGAATACATCAGAACACACAGCTCAGAGAGCACAGACTTGAAGAGACACACACAGGTGAAGACCAGGAATGGGAGACCATGGGCACACAGCAGTTCTCACAGATGAGGGGTTTTGTAATCAAAGGAAGGGTTTGGCTTGAAACTTTCTCCAGAGAAACAAAGGTGATGATGTTGGGTGAATTGGAAAGACAACCATCCTGCGAATTGCAGCAGCTCCTTAGCAGTTCAAGCAAAAGACCTTTGTGATGAGAGCAGGAGAAGGCTGGTGGTACAACCTGAGCTGATGTGTAACCCGAATCCCAGAGATGGAGGGAGCAATGCTGTTGTCACTTTGGGAGCTGTTTTGTCATCCCCAACCTCTCTGAATCACTCACCGATTATCTCCTCATGACTCCTGTTACCCACAAATGCATGAAGAATTTAGTCATGGGTTCTACAATCAGAACTGTTTTCTGGTACTGTCATCGCTTATGCACAAATCCACAAGAAAAGTCAGGGCTAGTTGGGCGTGGGGGATCCTGGCTCCCTCAGGAATCCCTCTCTTACTGCTGTCCTCCTCAAAGGGCACAAACAAAACTTCCTAACATACCAAGAGGGCTTCTACTTCTAGGAAAAGGAGCCAGAAGTTCTAACTACTCCTTTTTCGAAAAGAATCTTAAAGGAACTGCTTTACTCTTTTTTTTTCCTCCTCTCTTTCTTCAGGCAAAAAAAAAGTCGCCCAAACATTCTTTTTTTCCAAATTCCTCACACACCCTGTTTTAACAAACAGCGGCACTAGCTTTGCTTCGGTTTCACTTCTTCCTCCTCAACTCCCAGAAATGAGTTTGTGATTATTGCACCCTGCTCAGCTAATTTGTTCAGAGGGAATACAACTTACAATACTCAGTACAAATGAGTAATCTTCTTCTTTAACACCAGATAGAGTCTTCCATGCTCGTATTACTCCCTCCCAGTTTACAACATGCACATTTTTAGAATACTTGCATAGATCTGTGCAACTCTGTTGATGCTATAGACATTTATTCTCCCCAGCCAAAAATACTAGTATGTAGACTTAACAGTGTAACAATAACAGTAACCATTTCTCCCCCCAAAAGAGAAAACATGGAAGGACACACAAAACAGTCCACACAGATTATAGTAATAACATACAATAATTAAAAATACAAGCATACTAGTCTGCAAAAGATACCTAATCATATAATAAATACATTTCCTAGTACCAAACAGATCAATCAGTTTAATTCTGTTAATAAAAAAAAATTCCCTTACTACACTAGCTAATCTCAGGAGGCATACACCCAGAAACTAAGCTGATGTGTGTTAATATACCTTGGAAAGGTACTTATTTTTACACCTTTGCTATGTCTAAGTAATGGTATACCAAATAAACAGGATACTTCTTTTTACTATGACAGAACAGTAAATTAAAGTTAAGGTTGAGCAGGGTGGCAGGCAATGACGAATGCTTGCAAGGCTATGGGGAACAGGTTAGCTCTCATGGTGCTTTTGCAGACAATATCTGGACATTATAAACTGTTGGTTCATTTTTGTAATGAAAACATAATATCGCAATTGCTCATTAGCTGAGCTCCCTATCCTTGTATTATCAAACTCTGCTCCTAGATGACAGATTTAGCCTTTCTCATCATCAGTCAAAACGCTTTTAATTTTGGGACATACTTAATATGCAATCTGAGAGCATCACAGCATTCCTTCAAAAAATGTACAGGTAAAAAAATGAGAGTGTTTTTCAAGTGGCATGCCACTTAGCCCTGGTGTATTACAGTGTAACTCTGGCTGAAGTTTGTGGGAGCTGCATTAGCACGCACAGGTGTATGAAAACAGTCATTTTGCACTACTCTAAAATAACCTTTTCCGGACCACTCCAGGGGAGAGCTACACCCACTCCTCCTTAACTGCAGAATGGCTCCTGCTATGCTACCTTGCTGCCGGTTAGCACAGGCTGGTACTACCACAGGAGACCCATGCTCTTGGCACTACAGTCCTTGTTTGTACTGTATCACACCAATCCCTTCCTCCTGCAAAGGGCAATTCTGCATCCTCTGACATCACTGCTGAGGTCACCCACTTGGACTAACACATTCTCCTTCTCCTGATCAGCTACGTGTAGACCATGATCCTTTTTTTCAGCACAGAAGAAACTCTCTCAACACCAATCTGGCTGTTCTCAGTCATACCATACATCTGAGCAACAGAGGTGCATGAAGGCTCCGAAATTGCTCCACGCTTGGATCAAGATTTGGCTCCAGATGACTGATCAGAGGAACGAAACACTCCCAAAGCATCACCCTAACTCACCAGTAGCCAAGCCAGGATTCAGAATAAAATTTTCTGACAGATGCTACACATTGAAATGTTTTAAATAGTCAGAAAGCTTACTTGACAGCAGCTGCACCTTGACAGTTCCAGTGTTTAAGTCCTCTCTGTCTTCTGTTAGATTTATTGTAAAAAAAAAATAAAGATTAATACGATTGTTAACTTGTAGAGCTACAGGAATTGCAAGCAGATAAAAGCGTATGCAGAAAGAACAGGACAAGCTGGATGTTTGTTAGTTTTATGCATCATCATAGTAGTAGGCCTCTGCCCAGATAATAATAATTAATGAGGTAGCAAGCAAAAAGGCTTACCTTACATATGGACTTTCAGATACAGGATTGTGCGGTCACTATTGGCATCCTTTACTCTGTAGTTCAGATCGGTATCATTAGTGGGATATAAATACAGGTTTCAGTTTTCTTTTGATGACCATATTCACATTTTAGAGAGACACGTCCACACTTCAGGTGTGTATGTTTTCTTATTGTACATACTAATGAATCAAGCCACATGCTAAACGGGTATTTGGTGCATTATTTAAGTAATATCATAGCAAGCAGTAAGCAAAAACATTTTCTAAGTTCTGCCTAAAGAAAGAAAAATTCAAGATTTTGTCCACAGGGGTAACTTAAATATTCTGCCACAATTCATGACTAGAAGATTGGTAGCCACTTACCAGTAAATAAACTGCTGCCCCAATCGAAGGTACTTCAAGAGATAATAACTGTAAGTTATCAATATTTTTTTTCAGCATTTCTTCCTTCTAGGCTAAGAAATTTCTCTAACAGTTACACAACACAATGCAATTTTTTTCAGAAAAATAGTATACATTGAGTATTTATTATAATTTAACCCACTAGCAACTCTTTATCCAGGCCTCATTAATCTACTTTTTACCACCTTCATTTTCAAACCTAAGCATTATACATGTTTTAGCTAAACATGAAATTAGCACACCTTCTATGTATCATACCTTCATTAGCACTGCTGCTAAACATGTAAAAACATGACAGAAACTATAAAACAGCCGCAAATTCCAACTTCAGGCAAGGTATTCTTGGGTTAAAACTGGCATCAACACTAACATAAAATTACTCTTGCACAAAACATCATAGAGATGGTTATCAACTGCAGTGAAGAACAAAAAGCATGAAAAGTTTAGAAAAACATGAATTTCATCTGCATAGGCCACGGAACAGCTTGTTTTTCCAATTGTTTACTCTTCTCCTCTTTTATTATTTCTGTTTATTTGTACTACCATAATATTTTTAGAAAAGTGATCCTGTACCCAAGAGATCTCTGGGAGTTCCGTCACCAACTTCAGTGGAAGCAGTTGTAGGGTCCTGTATAGGTGCCTCATGTTTATGAACTTTGATTATTACTATTCTGCCAAGATATCGTACTGCCCCCTTCATTAATGGTAAATATTGCATTTGGATTAAAAATACACACACAATGCACTTACAGTTACAGGGCAGTTAAAAGTAACTTTTGTGTAAAATATGGAACAGATTATAGCTCAGATTAGAGTCAGAATAACCCTTCAGCTAATTGCAGAGGTTTTGGACACTACCTAGTTACGACCACGTAACACACAAGGAAAATAAGTTGTATCTACTATTTTGAGGACTCTCTGAAAACATTAGTCGATTATTTACAATGCAGTCAATTCTGGTGTTTTTCCTCAGCTGCATCTGAATTAGGATGTTAGGATTTAGCCTTCACTGAATATACAGGGGTTGCACTCTAAAGAGATTAAACCATTTTCTTCCAGTTACTTTCATTGCATCTGTGTATGAAATCGTTACACCAGCTAACGGTGGACTGTGACTGTAGTGCACAAACTCTTTCTGTTTACTGTAGCTGCACCTACTGCCCCACCATATTTCTTTTGTGCAGAACAATGCTGCACCAGATTTATCTTTACTCTCATGCAATACGTTCTCTACACCTGCCTTATTATTAAATATGCATAAACCAAACCCTGCAGGACATGGTAAACACCTGGGCTTTTGTTGTAAGAAGAGTTAAAAAGTTACGGAATGAGAATACTAAACATCAAATTGATTATCAAAATATTCCAATAACTCCAGAGGCTATTTCACCATTTAATCAGAGTTTTTAACAGAAATACTAAATAAATGAAAAATTAAAAGGTGTGCACTTAAATGCTAACTATTGACAGGAACAATAAAATCATGATTACTGTGTTCTGGTCAACCTTGTGTGAATTTGCTCTCAACTGGAGCTGAGGACCAGCTTCTGTTAACACTGTTATAGATTGAGATATTTTGTAAACACAGTTTGTTAGAGTGACGTTAGGCTGCAATGGGAGTAAACAAACTAAGAGTACAGAAGACAAACTATCACACTGAGGTTACCTTTTATTCCCCAGACTTTTATTTTTCCTGTTTACCTCAAGTTGAAATAAATTTACCAAAATTTGTCATGGGATCTGTGTGACTAACGACAAGAAAATCTGAATGTTTGCTAGTTCAGTGTCCTCTGTGCAGGCACAAGTTATGCCTACTTGTGTGTATGAAGAGCAAATTTTGCTCTCCTATTTATGTGCCCTGCAAACAAAATGGTGGCGAGTGGGTGGAGTCAGAGAACAGGCATTCATTTCACATTATCAGAGAAATTTGCATGGGCAGGCTCTAATATGCCTCAGCAAATTCAGACAAATGAATGGGTCATCTAAGCAATCGTTGACATTGTATACTATATAAGCACGCAGGAAACGACTAAATTGTTTAGTCATTCATTTTCAGTTACAAAAATGCTTCTATAGGTACAGATTAGAGAAGGAATCCCTTAAAAGTCTCAGAAGGAAATTTCTCACAATGATGAATGTGTGCCTTGAGACCTCATTCAGAAGCGGCTTTGATAAACAGCTTGATCGAACAATTTGCGTCTCTCCAAGAAGATTTAAAAAGTCAAACATACAAAAGTCACTATTTATCTGCAATGCTAAAGCCTTATATTATCCACAGATTTCTTAATGGCAGACCCACTGCAGTCAACTGAGGCAAGAGACTTAGGAGAGCCCAGGGCCCAATCCATCAAGGTGCCAACCACCTCATCCGCAAAGAGCATGGCTGCTTCCAGCAGAAGTCAAAAGGACTGAAAATACCAGCTTTGCCAGAGGCCTGAAGAGCTCACAGGGTCAGGTATTTAAATAGACCAGTAGTCCCATTAGGGTAACATAAAATCAAATACATCTGAAGCATCACACGGAATGATCCCTTAGTTGCGGTTCGTGTGGGTATGTAGCTCCAATGGGAAGGTACATATGAACATCCCAAAGCCAAATGATTTCCTTATTAGTTCTGTGAGACAAGGGTTGCATCCACGCGATGTTATTTTAAAACAGGCCTTAAAATAAAACTTTTTTGAATGAAAATCACATAATTACAACCTGTAATTAACATGCGACTTTAAAATGTGACAAAAAGTTCCAAGAAAATATTCAATTAACAATACATCTCCAACAACCTCAGCACCCAGCCCCACATACCTTCTGTATTTAGATGTCCTCTTTTGGCCCTACACTGAATAAGGCACCTGATACCAACATTTGCAAATTAATTTATTCTTTAACTTACAAGTAATTGAATCCAAATGAGTGCAGTGCTCAGAGTTTTCACGTAGGCTAATACCTTTCACTTAAAAGACTGGGCAATTAATGTTGGAGAAAAATCCAATTAACAAGGTAAAAGTATCACAAAAATATGAAACTGTGCTTATTTCAAATGTGTAGAGCCATACGCTCATTCATTATTTTCCTGAGTCAGTCAGCAATTTTTGAAGCTTTTAAACAATAGGCATAGTTTTCACTGCTGGTATAGTTTATTATGGTTAGAAATAAGGACTGGTGAAAATGACTTGGCTGCATACCTGGAAATTTGTCCTGAAACACTGTTGCTTATGTCTCATCTGTGCCCCACAGCTGGCAGAGCCAGAAGCATATACTGGGCAAATTATTGTGGGAATTCCAGCTCCTTTTCCCCAGAACATACCCATACTAACTAGAAAGACTCAAAAAAAAAAAAAACCCAAATAAACAAAAAAAACCCCAAACCAAAACAAAAACAGATGGAAAAATAGGGCAGCATGATCTTCCTAGGCACTAAGAGTATTTTCCAGAAACTTTGTAAGAGAACGGTATGATTCCTCTTAAAGAGCAGTGAGAGCATCTCTGCTTTTTGCTCAGGCAGCTCCAGACATTCCAAAATACATCACTGATCTTTCCTTTGTATAATCATAATTTCTATTAAAAAAAATCCAAAACACAGCTATTCACCAGCTCTAATCAAATTAAGTCTAGAAGTATCTCTCATCACCCCAAAATAAGTAGATAGAACTGAGGAGTCAGAGACAAGTATTCCCCCTCAGCTGAATGGGAAAATTATTCTGTGCTAGTTTAAGATAAATATCTCTCAATCAATCTATAAAATATCTGTTCAGAGTTTTTTTATGGTTGGCATAGAATATATAACTACTATTTCATTCAAAAAGTCAATGACGATGAATGGTCTATAGCACAGCAAGTAAACCTGATTGTCTTGCTCAGTCCCTCATGAATTGGTTACCCTTGGCCAGCCCTCACAATACTCCTCATACCTTCTTCCCCGATGCACAGGCACCCACAGGCATGTTCATGTCAATATTCATCTTCTCCTCCTAGTTCCTTTCCCCGTATTAGGGATGCTGGGGAGGACCGAAATGCTGCTGCATCCTTCTAAGATACCACAAGATTGCTGTGGACAGATGCTCAGTTGAGGCTGCATACGCAGCATGTCTGGGGCACTGCGAGCAGCGGGGTTCCTACACAGAGAGTACTGTGATTCCCCCCCTTCAGGGCTGTGTCCTGCCAAAGCAAGTGGGACTGCTCACTTGGCGAAGGCTAAACGTGCCCTTTGAGCGCTTCCTTAGCATGAGCCGCCCTGGTGGTCGGCACTTTGCAGGCCAAAGCTTTTAGGCTTTTTCAGTACAGACGAGGGCAGTGGTGCAGGCATGCTTGCTTGCCTTCTGCTCATTGACAACCCCGTGCTGTAAAACATAAAGTAAATGGCAGGCAGGGAAAAAGAGCCATCGGCAGTAGTTTCAAGTGTTACCACTTTGCCTGCTCTCCTTCCTCCCTTTAGTCACAACCCTTAGGTGTGCTAGGTTATGGCTGTGCTAAAAGGGACACGTTATTTTTAAGATCAGCGCTGCAAAGCACTGCTTGTGTGGAATGTGCATTTTGAGCCCTGCAAAGAGTTAATCCTCCTTTCACAAAGCCTTCAGAGGACTCAAGAGGGCACGAAGCCAACAGAAAACCACCCCCCAGAAACCTCCAAACCCTTAAGATTTATGTAGCAGCAACTTCAGGCAACCTCAGCCCAACGCGAGCGGAAGGCATTGACTGAAGCCTTCGGCCTGCCTGACAACACAGGTGTGGGCATACCTGCTGCTGCCCCACGTGTGTACGCGCGTGTTCATACACTCAGTGTTCCCCGGTTCTGCTCAGTTTCCAGAGGCGAGGACGGACATTTTTTGGCACCTTCTCTTTGTTCGAAGGACAGCCGCCGCAGGAGCAGACACCTCCCTCTGAACAGCGGCCCTGACCCTGCTGGGCTGCCCTCTCCCGAGTCACACAGCCACAAGCACCGTCACTTAAAAAATTAAGTAACAGTGCTTAAAAAAACTGAAACGAAGCTTAAGAACGAACGAAAAACTCATGGCCAAAACCTGACCGCCTTCCACCACCCCCACCGCGCCGCTGCGCTGAGGAGGGCACACGCCTCTCCTCGGAGATCACGACGCCCCCACAGTCCACCGCCTCACGCAGGACACCCCACCCCACGGAACACCCCCCCACACACATACACTGTCGTGACACCCCCCCAACACCCTTTGGCTGAGGGGCGAGGTGGCGGCGGGCACCCTCCCCGCCGGCGGGCGGGAGCGGGCGGCCGCGGGTGACAAACTTGGTGCGGCAGCCGGCCTGTGTCAGCACAACTTCCAGCCGGGAGAAGGAGGAGGAGGAGAAGGAGGAGGAGGAGGAGGAGAAGGAGGCAGCGCCGCGCGGGGCCGGCGGGAGGCGGCCGGGGGGACGGAACAGCAAATGCTATTCAGCCCGAGCAGTTTCAAGCCGCCCATGCTGGGGAATTACTGTAGTCGAGCTACGGCTCTGAGCGCCGGCTCTGTGCGTGTGTGTGTGGTGTGTGGTGTGTATCTGTGTGTGTGTGTGTGTGTGTGCGCGCGCGCGCACGCGAGTGTGAGTGTGTGTCCCCGCGCCTGTGCCCGCGCGCGGCGGGCAGCTGCCGCGCGCCCGCCTGAGGAGAGGGGCGGCGGGAAGACGGGGGGCAACGGGGGGGGAAGGGGGAGGGCACCCAGTTTTCACCCCAAAAAAACTCCCTTTTTGTAACACACACACACACACACACACACACACACCGGTAGGACTCTCCGAATTTAAAATACCAAAAAAAAAAAAGAAAGCCCACAAACGTGTTCTCGGGCAGACTGACAGCCGGGGTCAAGAAACAGCTGCTGGAGTTAATGTTTCTTCCTCCCACTCCGTCTGATGGCGGTGCCCTGCCAAGGCGAAGTGGGGAGCGGGAGCGCGGCTCCGGCCCGCCCGGGCTGGAGCGGGGCGGGCGGCGGCAGAGCGGCACACGCCGGGCGGCGGGCCGGGGGTCGGGCCGGGGGTAGGCCGCAGGGGGCAGGGGTGGGGTGGGGGATCTCCCCTCTGTGGGGTTTTATTTAATTATTTCCCCCTCCCGCAGGAACCCGTCAGGCGCTGCGTCTGCTGGCGAGGGCTGATTCACGCTGCAGAGCGCTGCCCGCAGAGGGCTGCCGGGTACCCAGCCCGCCATCACTCCGCCCCGACGACAAGTTTTTGGGGGCGGCCGGTGCCCCTCTCCCCGGGCTGAGCCCCGCGCTCCGTACCCCCTCACGGGCCGGCGCGGGGCCGCGGCCCTGGCCCGAGCCCTGGCCCCCGTCCTGCCCGGGGACACGGAGCCTGCCGCCGGGCGGTGGGTGAGGTCTGTGTCACCCTGGCGGAGCTGGGGGTGGTTAGCCGTAGATGTTGAAAGCACAGCATTTTGGGTGACGAAGCCAACCGCATCCTGAGCTGCATCCCCAGCAGCACGGCCAGCAGAGCAAGGGAGGGGATTTTGCCCCTCTTCTCTGCTCTGGTGAGACCCCACCGGCAGTGCTGTGTCCACAGCTGGGGCCACCAACATCAGGACGTGGACCTGTTGGAGCAAGTCCAGAGGAGGCCACAAAGATGATCAAGGGGCTGGAGCACCTCTACTGTGAGGACAGGCTGAGAGAGCTGGGGATGTTCAGCCTGGGGAAGAGGAGGCTCTGGGGAGACCTTGTAGCGGCCTGCCAGTACCTAAAGGGTCTCCAGGAATGATGGGGAGGGGCTCTTGTTCAGGGAGTGTAGCAATAGGATGAGGGGTAATGGTTTTAAAATGAAACAGGAAAGTTTTAGGTTAGATATTAGGAGGAAATTCTTCACTCTGAGGGTGGTAAGGCACTGGCACAGGTTGCCCAGAGAAGTTGTGGATGCCCCATCCCTGGTGCATCAAGGCCAGGCTGGATGGGGCTTTGAGCAACCTGGTCCAGTGGGAGGTGTCCCTGCCCAGGGCAGGGGGTTGGAACTACACGATCTTTAAGGTCCCTTCCAACCCTAACCATTCTATGATCCTATAATACATACTTGGAGGCCCATTTTGAAGTTTAAAAATGTCCCATACCTAACAATTCCCAGTTACCCAGCTGCTCAGCATCTTTTGAGGACCAGGTTCCTAAGCACAGATGGAAGCAGCTGCCTTTGAGCACCCGTTTTTAAGGGCGTTGGGCAGTGTTTCATGTCGGGGCAGTAACGTTGTGTTACTCTTGTTTTCCCCACTAAAGACATGAGGCTGCCCCTCTGCTCACGTTTTATGCATGTCAGATCAGCCCCGCTATCTGCAGAGTTACGGTTGCCGTTAACTGCAGTATCCTGATACTTCATCACTGCATCAGCGCTGCTTAATGTCATGACACGTTTTACCGTGTTGTGACACAGCTTCATCTCATCATGTGAAGATGTTGCATCGACTGTTAGGGTTTTGCATCTTTGGAATATTTATGCATTCACCATTGCCACAGAGATGCCTATTCATAAATAAAATAAATGCAGCATGAGTACTATTGACATCCCGCAAACATGGCTTGCGAGAGACTCATTAAAATCAGAGCTGTCCAGTAAGCCCGGCTGCCTCCTGGCAAACTGGCCTATTTCATTTCTTCCTTAATTCCCTGTCCAGGCGGGTTCACTATTCCAGCCTATCGCTTTATATCATTCTGCGAACTCCACTCTGTCTGCTGCTTTTTCCAGACGGGTCCACTTTGCTCTTTCAGCTGTATTCTCCACAAAGCTCTTTGCCCAACTCCACTACTTGCTGCTAATTAATGCCTGATTTTTTTGCTATCTAAAAAAGATAGCACTTTGATTAGACACACACACACACACATACACATGCACATATACCAACATTAACTCTTCTCTTTCTGAAGAATGAGACACATGAAATCCAGATACTGAAATATCAGTTCGAAATTCCCATTGAGTTCAGTGAGATTGGGGTCTCACATGTGGTACCCAGAGCTATGTACCTTTAAATTTGCTCATCAAACAGATCGGTGCCCACTACTCTAATTCAGCCTTCCTGTTTAATTACTCCCCCAATGCCCTAATTCAGATTCACCCGTTACCCTAATTCAGCCTTCCTGTTTAGTGCTGCAGTTCTACTGAAAATCCTATACATGTCTCGTTTGTACTAACCAAGGGCATTTCTGAGCCAAATCATTGCCACTGCAACCTATACAAAACTGAATTATATTTATTTCTTTTATCAAGTTTTTCTACAACCTCAGAAGAATTAACATGTTTGGTCTTGCTATTTAGAGACTTATTTCAATCCCTCAAGTTGCAGTTCATGAGAATTGGCTTCTTCGCTTTTTCAGGCATTGTTTTTCGTGCAAGTAGCTTCCACACGTGAGCTGCTGTATGTCCACATTTTTCTCACGCACAAATAACGTGGAACTTGGAACAATATGTGGAGTTCAGTAAAGGAAGTGTTTGGTCTAGAAGCTCCAAGAAGCTTTCCAAGACCTCCAAGGATCCTGAAGGTCATGAAATGAAATCATCCACTTCTAAGGCTTAGTGACACAGCATGGCGATCTAGCACATCAAAAACCTGAGTTTGGGAATTGGAAGTTGGAAAGAAACAGTGTTTTCAGTCTCAGGCTGGGGAGAGACAGGCTATGACATGTAATGTTTCAGTCTTACATCTGGAGGAGGTCTTTGCAGTAGCTTTTTGATAATGCTGGAAGAAGCCAGATGCCCTACAGGAGCCTGCAGATCAGTCTGTGAGCAAGAACCTCCATTTGCAGAGTAAGCAGGGTATATTTATGAGGAACTGGTGGACTGCATGTAGGCAGTCCTACTGCCTGAAGCCAAAAAATTCTTCATGTTACACCTTCACATAATAGCATAGCACAACTGAAAAGTTACGGGGGAGCATAGGATCCCTTTTGAGTCTTTATTTTAGCGTTTTTCTGAGCCTGTAAGAGTTATTCATAACTAAAAATCAATCATTTTAAGATACTGTTTCCAAAAGATACATGATTTTGTTGATGCACCAGCAGTAGCCAGGCAGCATTTTGGACAGTTACGTCTGCATAAAGATCGCTCTGTCCTTACGTCCTATGCCAATGCTGATTTCATGGTTTGCTGCAGAAAAAAGATCAAGAGCTTCTGTTCCCACTGTTTGGTACATAAGGACAGTGGCAGAGTTACTGAAAATGAAAGTTTACAAATTCACCACCAATGAAAGAAAACATTTTATCAAACCACATGATTTTAGATGAGGGAATGCATTGCCACAATAGATAACCGAGGTCAAGTAGTTTCCAGGCTACAAAAGAAAGCAATGTTTTTTATGAGTAGCAAGAACATTCAAAACTGTAATAGATAAACTACAACAAACATGTACAGAAGGAGATATAAAACCTCAGGTTCCAGATCATCACTCAATCTGAGAATAAACAAATAAGATAAAGTCAGATACTAGGCAGATTACTACACATCTTTACTGATGGCTCCTTGAACTTTTATTTGAAACATCTGATTCTAGCGACTACTGAAACAGATTAAAGAACTGAAGAGAATAGGAGATCTAATCCCTAAATGATACACCTATGTTTGTTTTGAACTAAGAAGAAATTGCAAATTAATGAGTTGTTTCAAACTGTGTGGTCACTTTCATCTGCTGGAAAATACCTACCGTGGAGACATACTCTTTCAATTACATTTGTTGGCGCACGTGACTTTGGTTTCTCAAGCTGAGGGACTAGTATTAACCCACTTTACATCCACCAAAACATTTATTCGTATAGCAGGTTCTCATTTTACAAACTTGGCTCTTACTTTGATGGCTAGGAGGACATTTATCTGTGCTTCAGGACAGTAACGTTCCCACCTGCACTGTGACACTGTGTTTAGCCAGATTGCCTTGGAATATGAACACATGGACGAGTCACTGCATGGTGAGTTTGGGTGTGAACTTGCAACAGTCAGCTCCTGTGGTGGACCTGTCTGTGCGCATGCATAAAATGAGGGTTAGCTACCTTGAATCACCTCACTTTTATCCCCGACTAGAAATGTGCATACAAACTGTTACCATGGAGTGGGTTTGCACACTTTAACTTCACAGTTTCACTTTCGCCTATGAGCAGTGCCAGGATGACATTTCTCCACCCCACTGAAGTGTCTACCTACCACACCTCTCTTAAGACTGCTGGAAGATGCCATGAACAACCTTTTCATTGCTCCTGCTGCAGGACAGAGCAAATAGCCGGGGATATCAACCGGTTGAACCAGGCAAGAAAAGCCATGGCAGCCTGAGACAACGCTGTACCCAGCTGCCTCCCTGCCCTTGTGCCATGGGACCACAGCACAGCTCTACCATCAGCTATCCTGGTCCGCAGCCTGTCATTGCTGGTATTGACAGCAGGGTTGGCTAAAAGGTAGGTGTATTTCTGCCCCTGTACAGCCCTCTGCCCCTCCATCCCACAGTTGTTTGGCCGTCCATCAGTCCGGCTGGTCCAGCCCGCTACGGCTTGTCTTAGGTCTGCACCCTTATGTCGGACACATGTGCAACCTGGGAGCAGCCAGGAGAATCTCTCTAATTTGCACCCCTGTTCACACCAAGTGAAAAACAATAGAGAAGTGAAAACAACTAATCCTAACTGGGTGTTTTTCATTATATCTGACTGTGCTACTCATACGTACCCAAATATGGGGGACAGAAATGCACATTCTAGCACTCTTAAAAGTGCAGGCTGTGGAGATCACTGTTATAGAGCACAAGGTTGCTGCTTATAAAATCTGGTTAGTCATTACTGAGATTTTCATGGTGATTATGAAGGGTGACAGGACTACATACCTCTTGTCACTCCACTAAATGAACGTGCTCCATGCTCTGGTACTTTTCCACCCGCTCAGAGCTTGCTCTAGTGTCCGTAGTGTCCGTCTAGTGTCCTGCTGGCCTTGGTTCTGTAGTTTCATGCAGTGGTGAAGTTTTGTCAGTGCACTTGGGCACTAATTAATCCTTAGTGTGGACTGATACAGTGAAGAAGTCATGGCTGGACATAGGGTCTTTTATTCTCCTGTTCTTCTTGGAATGTCTCCAAGAAGAGATGGGCAAAAGTGGCAGAGTTATTGTGCGGACTGAATGAATGGAGGTGGTTTTAAAAGCACCGAAGGAACTTCAGTGCGGTATAACACCACCGCGTGTATTTCTCCAGCGATTTAAGCATCCCTCCTCATTCCCAGCCCTTGTTCCTGTTCCGCCCGCTGCATTGTGTTGGCACAGCTGTTTCTTTGGCCGTGGGCGGCCCAGGGGTGGGAAGAAGCAGCTGGAGGGGTGGGAGAGCTGCTTACGCCGGCTCCAGCTGCTCTGCCAACGAAGGTCCGCGGAAGGTGCTCGGAAGGCAAGACCCTCCAGTTTTCAGGTTGCATCCAAGTCGCCCCTGTATTTTTTTCTGAACGTTTGGTAGGTGATATCTGTTGTATTTACGATGCCATTGTGTGGTCACTGTCAGTAAGTGTTGGCATATTTGTGGCAACTGCTATGTATTGGTTTTCATTAGAAATGTAACATAAACTGGAAGCACTGAAAAACAGCAACAGCAGCAATTATGCATGTGATCATCACAGAGAGTTTGAAAATCATGCTTCAGTAAAGCCTGAGTAGAGAGAAAGCAAATTCTTCCACATGAATATGATTCGCTTTTGCTTTTACTGGGTGGTGGCACTTATCAGTAGCATTAAAATACATTATTTGGAAATTTTTCACATTATTTTGTTACTGGGAGGGTTTTCTGCATTATAAACAATATCTTCTGCTAATCTTAAAAACACCACCAAGCTCTACCTAGTGATGTTCTGTAAAAATCCCAGAAAATAGGAACCTGTCCCCCAAATGGTTACAAAATTTCCTGAGAAGCTTCGAAACCCAGTTTCTGTCATCTACAGAAAAAAATGAAATTAATTAATAAAAGTTCCTCTTAATATTTGATCCAGAGAAAGTGCTTAAGGGGCTTTCAGAAGACAAAGATTCTCATGCAGCTGATGATTCAATGGAATCAAAATATGCTTTTTTTTCTTTCTTTACAAACATCTGGTAGAAAATGGGCTTTCACAAGATGCTGAAAAGCTCTCCTAAATCCCCCCAATTTTTCCCTAATAGCTTCTCTAAGTATCTGTGGAGCTTCAGTAACCCAGGGAATTCTAATATTATTAACTAGCAGAAATTTTCACATTTTTCATTTTTTCCTCAAAACTGGGCCTTATTTTAACAAGCATTTCATTAACCACCTTTCAATTTATCTGCTAGTTCAGCCTACTATTTTATATATATTTTTCAGTAGAGTTCTTGATGACTTCTGGTAAAATTACATTATTTTAAAGGAGTCTTTGTTATTATCTCCCTCTGCAAATGTCAGAAAAATGAAAGAAAAAAGCGTCATCCATCTTCAAAAAAGTAGAGAAAAGGCAATGTCGGAATTTATGATTTTTCACACACCTGATGGCAGCTGTGGCCAGGTCAGAATGCTGCTAGTGACGTGCCTTTTGGAGTTGGCGATGCCTTCAGAGGTCTAAATGAGCTACCTGGGAGCTCCCCAGGTTTCAGTTGTGCTGCAGTTCAGTGCGTTTCGGTCTTTTTACTGGTCTCAGTCTACAGTTGTATTATTTTCCACATTTGGTCTGGGTCTACACTAGTCTGGGGCTTATGCATATGCTTAAGCCCCCATGCCTTATAAAGCCTGTATATCAGCTGTGCTGCTAGTCTTGAAGAAGCCGGATGGGTTCTGTGTGGAAAGGTGTTGGTGCAAAATGACTCACACCTGAAAACTGACTCTGCTCTGAGCACTGATGCCTGGCATGAACTGCATGGCTGTGAGACCTGCCCAAAGCCAGGCAGGACCCTGGAGGGCAGGACAGTAACCAGTCAGTGCAACCCCAAATGTCCAGGCTTAATGCTTCAGCCCATCCTGGGGGAAATCACATTTATCCTTCTTTCAGTTGTGGCCAATGTATTTCTACCTCAACAAAACGTGTGCATAAAATTTTCCCCTTTGCCATAGTAATATGCAGAAATTGGGCGAGAACTGTTTACTGAGCAGTGGAATAAAGTAGCTGGGGAAGAAAGGCCTCCAAAAAGTAGTTTACATAGCTATTTATCTTATCTAGACCTCTGTCCTTCCTGATTGAAACCCAGACGTTCCTTCATGTCTCAGTCTGGTTCCCTTGAACAAGTAGCTTCCTCCATGTGAAGGCTCCTTTTTAAGCCTGCCAAGGTTACTTATCTGGTAACTTACTTGTTACTTATCTGGTAACTTATCTAGTACCTTACTCCTGGTTTAGCCAGCCCTTTTCTTTCTTGCTTCCAGTCACCTGCAAGTTAGCTGGAGAGGAGGAAGCGTCTTTAGAATTAATTGTTCTGATTTGTCTTTGTTAACTGGGATGGCATGGGCTTGCAACCCTAGTTATGAGGGCATTAAATTAGAAATAATTTGTTACAAGAATCCATGTGTTTGTTAGAAAAGAAGTTCAGCTCAAAGGCCTACAAGCAGAATAGACAGAAATATTCATAATAGGGCTATAGGAGGGACAAGGAGGAGGATGAAGCCATCTACTCAATATTTTACAATTCTGTATAGCAAAAAGTAGAGGGATTAACAGGAAGAGCTGAAAGTCTCAGTGCATGATCAAAACTGCAAGTTAATTGGCATAGCAGGCACTCGTTCAAGTAATTTACACGACTAGAATATTAATATGGAAGGGTATAACTTGCTCTGAAAGGGTAGGGAGGGCAAAAGAGAGGTATTGTTTTCTCCCATATCAAGATGATACCAGAATTGTGCTAAGCTCCAGGGTGGGAAAAAAGATAGATGGATTGTAAATTTGTGGGTGGAAATAGCAGGAAAAAATGAGGGCACTGTCACAGCATAGGCTTTTGTACACCACTGAACCGGGAAGATTAAGTGAATGATGCTTTTGTAAACTGATAGAACTGTGTGAAAGTACTGGACTTGGTAAATGCAGAAATTTTACTTGTCTGGACATCTGGTAGGAAACCGGAAAAATAAGGGACAAATTAGCAAGTTCTAGAAATGTGCTGGAAACAATTTTATAGAATTTTGCAAAAAAAATAAGCTCTTCCAGATTTTATTCAAGCCAGCCATTGGGGACCAATTGAGAATGTGAAGGTGTAAAGCAGCTTGGGTGGGACTGACCATAAAACGTCAGAGTTCCTAGACCTTAAGCTGGGAAGGCAAAACAAAACCAATGGACATCAAGAAGTTGTTATTCAATAAATACATAGAATTGGAAAGATTTTCTGGGAAACAAGGCTGAGATATCCAATAGATTTGACCATTCCTTTAAAAACTTATATTAAAGGCAGACGCATAAACTCTTCCAATGCAGAAGCAGATTAAGAAATTAATGTAGCTAAATCATGCGTGTTTCAATGACTTAAAACACAAGAAGAGAGTATAGAAAGCTAGAAAGGAGGTCAGATTACAAAAAAAAAAAAGAGTATAAAAACATGGGGATAAAGGGCTGAGACAAAAAATGAAATACAACTAATGAGAAGTATAAAGCATAGCAGGAGGCTATTCTACAGGCATTGTAGTAGGAAGAAGAAAATCAAGAGACAAGTTTACTTCTCAAAAGGGAGAGAATGATACTGACACTGAAAAAGACAATTTTTTTATTTCCATCTTAACAACAACAACAAAACCCATGATCAGACAACAAAGGTAATTAACACCAAAGATAAAGGGGTAAGAAATGGGACTGCAGTTGGGAAGGAAAAAAATCGTGGATAGCTGAATAACACGAGATGTATTAAAGTGGGTTGCATCTGGTGACATTCAGCCTGGGTATTATTTAGAGATCTAGCTGTGGCAGTTGCAGCGTTATTAGTAGTTATTTCTTAAAGCACATGAAGGATGGTTGAGGTTCCAGACTGATGAAAAGGGGCAAACAAGTGAGAGAGGAAAAACTCTCAAAAGATCAGTCACCTTAGCTTCAATCGTAGACCAATTAATTAAACGATTTATGGGCTTCTAAAAGACAACAAAGAGATAAATAGCAGCCAACATGAATTTGTCCAGCGCAACTCATGTCAAAGCAATCTAATTTTCTTCCATGACAGAGTAACGGGCATCAAGAATAGGAAGAAGCTATAGACATCATACATCTTTGACTTCAGTGGTTTTTTGCCACTGTGCCATATAATTTTCATACGCAAGGTAGAGAAACATGGCTACATGAAACTACTAAGCACATTACCAAAAATGTATTTTGAGAGCATAGGTATCAGAGGTTCATTATTGAAGTAAAAACACATATCAAATGGGGTTCCACACTGGGGGACTTTTCTGGTCTGTTGCTATGTAGCAGTTTTAGTAGTGACACAGATAATAGAACAGAAAATGTTTCTATAATCTGAAGATAACAGCAAGTGGAGGGCAGACGCTGTCATGTTCAAGGACAGGGTGATAATTCAAAATTCTGTTGAAAAATCAGAAAACTTCTGAAAAAAAGGTTGAAATTCAATTAGGAGAACTGCAAAATTTCATTCCCAGGCAGTAGTGACCAGCTACACAGAATAAGTGTTACAGTTGTAGTAAACCAAAGTTTAACAAAGACTTAAAATCATGTGATTGAAGAGTGAAGGAAATGGGGTTGCATAGTCCACATAGAAGAAGATGGAGATACATGGTACAAGACTTCAAATTACTAAAAAGTAGCCATGAAAGAAAGGCAATCCTTTCTTTTCCACATTTGCTGGTGGATTAAATTGCAGTTAGGGAGATACAGGTTAGATATTAATAAAATCTTCCTAACAGTAAGGCTGGAGAACACTGGAATAGATAGCCTAGGATGAAACTGGAGTTTCCTAGGATGAAGTTAGATGGGCCACGTATACAGAATGATGTGTCTAGAACTGAATCTGCACCAAGACAGTGGCACTGAGTAGAAGATATTTCAGATATTTCCTATGACTTGTCTGATTGAACAGCTTTAAATTGTTATGGGAGAGGTGGGGCCAGTCAATTCCATTTATCTTCAGCTGCCTATTTTTTTTCAGTCACTTTGCTTTGGGTTAAACTAATATAATCATAAAGTACTATAGTAACCAGATCAACATACAGGAGCTACTGCAAACCCTCGTCAAATCTGTCACAGCCCAATGAGTGCTGCAAGTTAAATTTTAAGAAGTTGTATATCCATTTTTCCCCATATGTGCATTCTGAGGTTTTAATAAATTTACCTGAACAAATGCAGCAATTTTATTTAATCTCGTTACATTAGTCTCACATGAGTGCTGCAGATCTTGCAGCTCCTTCTCATTGACTGTGGTACATATATTAATGAATAAAAAATTGATGAGCTTTAGACCTTCCTCTTTGCTTCCCTTCCCCTCTCCCATCCATGACTCAACCAATGAGCTAATAGAAACTTTACTGAGAAACACAAACCTTCACATAGGTAACTGCCAGTCTGTTGCAGAGGACAGAACATATGGACAGGCTGGAGAGCTGCATGAGGCGCTGGAAAAAATACCCAGGTGCAGGGAATTCATTAAAGGACAAAAGCATGTTTGCTCTTAAGAAATTTAATTTTTAATATTCAGGCACTTTACTGAGGTTCTGTGGGAGCCAGCATTAAAATGCATTTAATCACCGGTGTCTACAAAACAACATATGACTTAAATTATATGTGCAAAGGCATAAGCCACAAATATTTAGTCTGTTGCCTTTCTTGAACCAGGTAGTAGCTAAAGTTTATAATCCTGCAAGTTTTGTCTGTGAGGAGAGAAACAGATGCAGGAGCTGGCAACCCTGACGGGATCCAGTTTATTTACCACAAGTGTACATGAGATGAATGAACAAAAAAGATTGTTTCTCCACTTTTCCTTTGCACTGGTCTGCAAGTACCTCTGATACTGTGCCTGGTGTGTCCTTGCTCTTAGCTTCTCTGCTTTTTTGCCCATTGCATTCGTAGTCATGAAGACAAAAATCAGAGATTTCTCATTCAGGTAATGCCCAGCCTCCATACCCCCCTGTGTTATAAGCACATAAGCTCCAGTCGGCGGCACAGTATAGCCTGATTACATACCTGTGTTCTCCATAGTGGCCTCTGTTGTTTAAATTACCTGACTGCACAACAGCAATCAGGTAATTTTAACAGCTTCTTTACATTTGCACCACATGGAAGACGCCTCTCAAACTGATCGGTTACAGCTATGCTTAAATGAACCAGTAGCATCATCTGTTGCCTGTAGTTAGATGCATCCAGCAACTATTCACAGTAATTATGAAAAAAGCGTTGGGAATTGTGTGGGCTCAGGCAAATACCTGCACTGTTCACCCTGGGCCTGATCCAAACCTCGCTGAAGCCTATGGAAATATCCCCACTGCTGTCAGTGGGCTTTGGATCAGGACCAAGGCTACTCCAGCCTTTACGCAGATCTTACTCTGGCAGTTCTCCCATTGAAGTCAATGAGATTATTCCCTGGTATAATAGAGCTCACTGTCAGGAAGATTTTAATGACATTCAACCTACATTCTCCGTGTCTTTATATCACCCCATTATTCCTAGTTGTGTCTCATTATCTTCCTTTTTTCAGGGACCCAATCCTAACCTCCTTACTCAGGCAAAACTCCCACTGACTTGGATTAAGGAAGCAGGATCTCACTGTCACCTTTACTGTTCGGAGGCCACTATAATGCCCCCCCATGATGGCATCATATAGGCAAACCACACACAGTATTTTTGCTTATAAAGACCACACTATTGAGCCTATGGCAGTACTGAAGAGGAGAGAAAAATGAAAAGACTTGCTAGTACAATTTCAAGACATACAGCAATATGAATTTTTAAATAACATTTGATCTTATAAAAATATTTTATCATCTTTCCATCAGACATACGTCCTCACAGCTATATAAAAATCTCTAGTAACATTATTGTAAGTAGTTTCTTTGATTTGATTTAATTTGTGGTTTAGAATAGCTTTATAATTTGCTGTGGACAAGACAGATAACGTGATACCTCTTTCTCAACAATCATTTATAATGTATAATTTGGCCTTTCTGGATGGTTGGATTGGACCATGTCCTAAATTACCAGAAGTTAAATACTTCTTATACATACTAAAAATGGTAATTTCACATAGAATTGTATTAAGAGCTTGGATTTTATTTAGAATTAAGACATCACATATCTCCCATGATCTTCGTGCAAATAAATTTTTTCACACTTAAAATTTTGTTAGCTTAAAAAGTTAAATGTAGGCAGCAGAATCTCATTCGTTTCTCCTCTCGGTCTGTGATGTGACAGAGAAGAGCGTGCAGAGTCCCTTCCCCTCCGTCTGGTCACTGGTCAAAAGGCTACCAAGACAGTGGACAACCACCAAGGCAGCCTGTGTAAGATGGTACCTGTGGCTGATGGGCTAAAACACCATATCATGTCAGCACAGAGCAACGCCGAGCCCAAAACGCCCTGGTCAGGCATTGCAGGTAGCTGTACCTTTGCTCATTTTTAAAGTTCTTGGAACAAGAGCCCTCTTTTTGTCTGTGTTTGCACAGCAATGGGCACTGAATTATGGGGATTTTATGGTAGCCCAGTAACGCTAATAACAATATTGATAGTAAATAAAAACTAATCCTAATTAAAAGAAAGGGTGTACGGACAGTACATAACAAACACTCCAAAATATGTTCCCATCCCTGATACTGTGTGCTTCGCTACTCTGTTCTGGAGAAATAGTACTAATTCCTCCAGCATAGATACATGGGACCTGATTTTTCCAGTTAGGGATATCAGCTGTACCCAAAGAGCTATGGTAAACCACTTTCTCTCTACATGCTAGATTTCCCCAGTTTTTTATCATAGTAATTAATCATTGTAGATTTACATGTGTGTTCCCTTTGCTATTAGCTACATTAATTTTTTCAGTAACTGCCCAGGCATCACACACATTAAGATTAAAATATAAAACATTATTGCATGCTCTGTGTTCATCGCTGTTGCCCTTATTTGCCCTACCCATACTAATGTTATGCTGGTTTACGGCAAATGGAGGTCCAGCTCTCAGGTGGCTGTTCATACCCATTTCTTTAATGAGATAAATCAAAACACTCTAATGTTTGTGCAGTTATGGAATTCTTCAGGAATGCTGCTCTGAAATTCAGCATATTTAAGAGGCATTTACTCACCAACTGAAGAAGTTTGCTCCAGCCCATCTCTCCTTTTCAGATACGAGGGAGCCCAGATAACTAAGGTACAGAAATGTATGCTAAAGAATAACCTGAAGAGCCCATCTGCATTATCACTTTTAGTTCAGACCAGTTTGCTTTTCAAGTGGATATCCCAATTACCCTAACTTACCGTTCTTTTGTTTGCATCGGGAAGGGTAGAGATCAGATTCCTTTCAGATAAAGCTAAAGCAAAAGATGCACCCTAAGAGCCCATCCAGTTTGTTTTGATACAACATTCTGTCCATGGGACCAGACTTGACAAAAGTTTAAGTGAAACCCGCAAAAAAACGATACGGACATCAGGTGCACAGCACCCGCTCCGTTGCTCTGTAGATCTTCACTGCACTGCAGTAATGGGGACCTGCCCTTAGCTGCCTATTTCAAAGAGACCACCCTGTAGTGCCTCTTCTACCATGTCTTTTCCACCCCATCTCCTGGTATTTAACCTGATCCTTCTTTGACTGCATACTGATGGTGCCCTTTTTTTCAATAAAACAAATTAGACAAAAAATCAGCAGACAAGGAGAAATGCTTGTCACCAGAGTCCAGACACCGTCTTAGCTTGTTTACGGAACAACCAAGAAAGAGACCAGGGATGAAATTCACTCATCAAGCTTGGATATACTGTGTGAGAAGGGCATTATCAGCTTGTTCAGAGACAGCATCAGTTTGGATGTTGAGCCATCTCTAATGCTTAATTATAAATAGTGAAATTAGACAGTCACGTTAATGCATTTTGTATATATCTGGAATTTATTGTAGCTACACTTTTTTGTGTCATATACTAAAAAAATGTCCAGTTAAATTCAGACATGTTTGGAAAGCATCTGATTTTGTGGTCAGCATGATGAGTACTGTTTTTCTCGGATATTACATGGGTTTCACAGAAAGATGAATGCTGGACCATCAGCATCTCCTATTTCCGTCAACCTTCTTTTCCTCATTAATAACTGACCTAGAGCGATAAAAGCCACGCATGAATTCAAGCAAATAAACCAATCGTCTTCTCCAGGCCCAGTGCTTTTGGCTGCACTGAGCCTTGTAGAGTAAGCAGCAACATGTCTGCTGGAAACTATTTACAACTCCACAGACAACAGCTTTTTACCTCATTTCTTCAGTTTCACCCATTTAGCCACTCTATCCCTAATCTAATAACCTAATCCATGCATACTACAAACCCTGGTAATATTCTGGACCTGGAAAATTAGCCAAAAATCCATAGAAAAATAAACATAACAGAACACAGATGGTTAACACATATATTTAACATAATGGTTCCCAATATCAATATCTCCTGTGTATATTTCCAGTTGAGACCAGCTTTGTAAATCTCAACCATGAGGTTGTATCTGATGGAACAATAAAGCTACAGTGAAGAAACAATGCACAAAAAATGTTTGTAATGTAATACGAAAATGGTGTTCGGGACTTTAATACACTGTAATTGACCACACAGAACTTTTCTGTGAAAAGATAATTTAGTACTAAAATTGTGCAGTGCTTAAATAATGTAATTTTGATAATGACAGTAAAGTACAATTTCTGTAATGCAAGTTAATAAGCGAATCATAAACTTTTTCTCATTCAAATGAAGAATGTAATATGTCTGAATGCTGTCACTATTATACTTTTCAAAAAGAATTCTGCCATGAACTATCATTGAATACTATTTTATTTCAAATATATAAGAAAAACTGGTGAAGTCACAATATAAACGTATTGAAATGCCATGTTGCATTTATCTGGAAAATAATGAATCCTGTGGGAGGATTCTTTAAGTCAAACTTCTTCTAGATGGTTTTATTACAGGTTTTTTAAGGAGCTGAACCTCAGGAACTCTTTCCCCATGTTGAGTTGAAAACTGAAACTGTGATAGTTTTTGACCTTCTAAAGATAAACATTAATTCCCATGGATTCTCGGTT
The DNA here is from genome assembly GCF_028500815.1 of Rissa tridactyla. NCBI lineage: Eukaryota > Metazoa > Chordata > Aves > Charadriiformes > Laridae > Rissa > Rissa tridactyla. The sequence continues at coordinate 8,830,952 of NC_071497.1, forward strand.
CCCATCGCTTCTTGCGTTGTGTCAGGCTTCTGAGACGAAGGAGTTTAATCTACTAAGAATCTGACCGGAGTGAAATTTCACTACTTTATTTGTGGCGTTCCTCCTAAGACTTTTTCGCTGCTGTTTGTGCAAGAAGAAGCGTTGCACCACTTCTGAGATATCTCAAAGGAGTTTCCACAGACAGAGTAGTTTTAGAATGAAACAAGCCATCTGAGTAATTTCTGTGAGTTGGTTCACTTAGTTTTTTACTATCTAACATTCCTGCCTTTTTTTTCCTTGGGGCTCCTTCCTCTTCTGCTGAACAGGAGAGCTGCATGCTCCATCTCCACCAGCAGAACAGGCTCCATCGTGCAGCACACTAGGCTACGTAATCTGGGGCACAGCGAAAGCCTACTTTGATGTTTTAAACTTGTGGTGTTTTCCTCCTCACAGCTGGCAAGTGGAGTGGTGCAGATAAGCCTGCACCACATCATGGGGGTCTTTGTGTAAACGGAGGTGAGTGTTGGATAGATTATGACTTGCATTGTGCCCCCTTTGATCTGCGCATATATTCGCATTTGATCCCTGCACAACACATTCAGCAATTGCGTCTCCTTTGTCTAAGGCTGCTAGATACTACATTGGGCATTCTCTTATGTCTTCTCCAATGTATGTTTAAAGTGGAATATATATATAATGTTCTTATGCTGCTATATTTCATTTGCAAAGATATGTTTTATATACTGTAAATCTTACTTCTTACCAAAAATACATCATCCTGGAAGCAAACTGAGTCAAGTGTTCTCAATGTGCCTGTAATTCCTTTGCAATTGCGTGAGGTGTGAAATTCACTTGACTATTCTTACTGAAAGATCTGAAGGGTGGGAGATAAAAAATTGTTTTACTTCTGCCAAGCAAGCACGAAGAAGTATAGGTTATGTATATCATTTCTGGGAAGAAGATGGAGGAGTTGTGGTTCCAAAAGACATCCTCAAAAGAAAAAGAAAAGGACCTATGACAAATATTGTCTTTTTTTTTTTTATTGTATATGTCATATATGTAAAGAGCGAGTAATAGTTTATTACACCAAAAGATTAAATAAATGGTTGATTGCGCTAAATTAAAGTTTGAAGTTGAAAAAATATGCAGAATGTCCCTGGTACAAACTTCTTAAAAAAAGGGTTTTCTCTAACTCATGATAGAAACCAGAAACAACCTTTTAGGGGGTTGGCAAAATGGTCTTTTCGATTTTTTTTAAGTGTATTTAAGATCATTTTCACCCTTTATTTGAAAATGACGAACCATTCATAACAGCAGGCATTAAATTTCATAATTAGAAATTTACTCATGAACTAAATGCGAGACTCACAAGAAAATATCCGTGTTGGTATTGGTGATTTGCGATTTTGCCTTCTCCGTCATTACCTTAGCGTGGCACTAGGAGGCAATCTGCTATTAGAGGTGTCATCCCTCAGACATCAAAGTCTTGGAATATTGTGATATTTCAGCACCAAATGGCACTGCTCATGAGAAGGGGGTTTTATTTGTGTCGAATCCCAGCCTGCTTTACCCCTGCCACCTCAGCATCTTCCATGTACTTCTAGAAAATGGCAGATTGGTGATTAAGAATACCTTCCCAAGACTGTGACCAAAGGTTTAGCCAGTCATTCCAATTTCTAATATACCAAATATCTAAGTGAGGTTCAGTGGAGGGTCTTGACAGGGCTGTGATAGCCAAATTGCCTGTGGTGACAAGACGTATGTCTTTCCAGGTATGCCCAGAAGCAGACCAGCTTAGATAACCTTAACAGGTAAAATGTATGGATCTCTCTTGACTGTGGACATCTCTAGGGTAGAAAGCAGCCAAAAAAAAGGGTTGATGTTGAAAATGCATAGTTTGGATTCAGGTACCAGTGGGGCAGCTAGGTAGAGTTTAAGCTCTTAATGGAAATGAACATACAGAATAATAAAAATGCTCAAATGGTCAGAAGGAATCTCATGTTGGGTACCAAAATGTGTTCGTTATTAATTTCTCTTTACCTTGGTTTTCATCCTTGTTCTGACAATGAGTTGATTAATACTTTCGTGCCTCCAGATGTTATAAACATATGAAAATCATAGGCAAACCTAGGAGGAAGTTAATTCTGTTTTCACAACATGGTCAAAAAAGTGTACTACGCATAAGGCTGTGGTCATATTGAAAAATGTGGTTGAAAAAATATTCATTAACTTGTAAATCTATTCTGTGTGCTAAATTAGCAGATGGTCTTTCAAAAAAAGTAACCTAAGTACATGTCCTGCAAGATTGCATCAGCACATATATGGGCAGTAACTAAGGTTTCACGGCCAAGAGTCGTGTTGGCTCTTCCTGGCTGTTGAGGGCCTGACTTTGCCACCTTACATTGTTTAATTTTTATAAAAGTTCTTTTGTTGTTGTTTGGGAGCAGACATATATTTACACATTTTGTAATTCTGGAAAGAACAGTGTTTAGAAGTTTTGAAAGGTTCGATGTATGTCACAGAGGGACTCTGATACTGAGCTGGGAACATGCTTTTAAAAATGCTTCCACAAGCGTTTCCTAAGACAGAAACTTGGATTTGACTTGGCTGTGTTGGTGCTCCTTCTGTTTACTTTTTGTGGATATTTTAGCTAATGGGTTTACTGTTAGGATTGTTTACAGCAACAGCACTTTTTAAGCAAATATTTCAAAAATTTCATGGATAATATATTTTAGACTGACGAATGTAAATGTTTTCACTAGAAATCTAATTATAAGATTTACTGTTTTTAATGTCTGTTTTATTATGTAATCATTAAATCAGGAAGTATGTCTATGCACACATAGTTTTACATAGAGTTAGGAACTACCAGCTCCTGGGTTAAATAGCAACTACAAAGAGGGCATTGCAGATCAACCACTTGACTCTCAAGAATTCCAGATATTAAGAGCTTTCAACAATGTGGTATAAATCCTCAGGCCTTTTCATTCCCTTAGATGCTGCCCTTTGCATAAGCCAGTCTTAAAGTCTGTATTTCAAGTGCTGGGATATGTTGTGATATGGTTAGGTAGATCAAAGGATGCAAGAAAATAGATACTGCACAGTTTTCCAAGGAAACAGAGAATCTTGAATTGGGATCACAACATATGTAACAGAGGAAAAGAATTCTAATAATATCAGTTTTCAAGCCTGTTTAAATGTTTCCTTATCTACAAATTCTCTTTATCTACAAACTCTTGCAGGTTTGAAATCTGATATGTAATTTTGTCTTGTTTTTTAAAACCTTTCCCTTCACCTTTTAGAAAAGAAATAATAATCATGTTTGTGTCTCTCTAATATAAACATAATTAACATCGGTGGTATATGGAATTAATGCTGCCTGTAAGGAAGAAGCTTCACAATTAAATCATAGATTTGCTGCTGTGCAGTTTGAAGATGTGAGCTTCACTCACAAGACAATGGGTTTATACACCATATTCCATAGATTCTCATTATGTGTCTTGTGTCAGCAAAATTGTATTAGGCAATCTCACCACTTGCATCAGCTCATATTAATATTATTTGTAAGACAAAATGGTCCTTGATATTATGCTTCTAATCATTATCAGAAGTCATTTTGCTCAAGGATGTTAATATTAAAGTTTATATATGATAACATTACTATTTGTTTTAATAATTTCCAATAACAACAACTACTGTCTTAGTGACTCATTTTATTTTCTTGTATTTCCTGGCAAGTATTGTGTGGCTTTTTAAGAAAAACAAAAACAAGTTGGCTGCAGCTGAGCTGAGAGGCTGAGTCCATAGGCTGGGCTTGGTGGAGGCTTCCATTAAACCCATGGTCTGCACAAGGCATGGGGGACTGGCTGCCTTCCTCAGCTTCTGAATTACACTCTCTTGCACTACAACATTCATTAATATTTCAAACATAATAGAAAGCTGCTAATGACGAAATAAAAGTGAGCCAAGGAAAGAGAGAAAGACTGGTAAAAAAGAGGTGGAATGCCATCAACCCCGTCTGGGATGCGCCAAATCAACATCAGCTCCTTGGGTGCACAACTCCATCCTAGACATGCGTTACCTATAAAAACTATTAAGCAATAACTACATATGCAGAATACGATACCAACTCCAGTTGATTTGGTTTTGCTTTGTGTTTGCTTTTTTTTTTCTCAAGGAATAATACAGGATAAAACGCAAGTTTAGATTGCATTTTGGCATAATTAAACATCCTTCAGTTTCAAATTGAAGAACGGGTTTTCTGTCCGTGCATAACCAAAGCTCTCAGTGAATATAATGCGTGTGTCTTGACAGATCGTTCCACATTACATAATATCTGAAATATTGAAGCCTACTTACAAAAAGGAAATTGTGGAAAATGTAATTGTGTTTGTGTATTTTGGGAAAATACATTGTTCTTTTAATAGCTTAAAAAAAATTCTAAAACCTGGAGTATACAGATGTAGTTTTAATTACTACATTATCAAGGATATTTTAGCAAAAAAAAGTTAATTTCAGGCCTTTGTAAATTCTTTTTGGCCACTTTAACATATCTGTTATTGGTCATTGTGATTTAGGACAGTAAACATTTTCACTATTATCTCTTTTCAGGAAGAAGCAAACCATTCAGACCCCAAACTGAGGGCTGTCCTTGCCCTGTTCAGATCTCGAGAAGGTGGTGAAATCTTTTCTTTTCAGCATTTGTATTTGTTTCAGTGCTCTACCTTGGCTAGTCTGGTTTATATTTCCACCTAAAATGGACAAATTCTATAGTAATTTAAACCCATCCAACCCTATCGACCTCAACCATATTCTTATCCTGATTTACAGCCTCGTTAGGATTTTAATGATGGAAATGAAAGTAGAATTTGCTCCTAAATCTTCAGTCTAAATTAGAGAGTGTATTCACCTCTCAGTGCAGGATGTGGGAGTATGCGCCTCAAACAGAGAATACACAGCTAAAACTTGGCAGGCGAGGTCTCGGCTAGAGGGTGGATTTTTTTTTTTTCAATGTTGAGCTCACTTCTCTCCTTAGATAAGCAGGCGCACATTCCCATGTATCTTGTAAAATCTTTAACAGTTCTACACATGCATGTACAAGTGTAGTGCTGCTTTTACAAGATAGACAACAATTCTGACTCACATATCTTTCTGATGAGAGAATCAAGTCATCGGTCTAAATATATTTCGTTTTACTGAAGTTGCAAGACTACAGCAAGAGCAGACGTTCACCAGCTCTTGGTGCTTTCCTGGAGTACCTGTAGTACAAAAATAGATCCTCCTGCATCTGCGTCCATCCCTAAAAATCTGTAAATGGGTGGTGAATGAGAAAGTGTTGGGGTTCTTTGGTTGGTTGGGTTTTTATTATAGTTATGGGGTTTTTTTGGTTGGTTTTGCTTTTCCTTTTGTTTTTTTTTTATTTTTGATTTAGAAATCTTAGCCTTAAAGCCTGATCCAAAGCTCACAGAGGAAAAATTCTCATTAACTTTGGTGGCCTGAATCAGTTCCTGAAAAAGAAAATACCGTGTTTCACTTTCAGTATCTCCTATAAATTTAACCCAGAAAGCCATTATTGCCTCTAACGTGCCATATATTAAAGAGTAGCTATGAAGGACTTAATATTTATATTACACTCATCCCATTGTGTTCAAATGCATTTTACAGCACAAACTGGGAAGGGCCATAAGCAGCACATTTACTCTGCTCCTATGCTCTTATGTGCATGTGTAACTCCTGGTAGAGGCCACGTTACCTAAAATCATTCTCCTCTCACCCTCAAAACTGCGAAGAAGATATTTGCCAGAACTTGCTCCAGAAGAGTCATTTCCATACACTTTTCTCTTAGAAAATGTAGAAAAGCAGAAGGACGGGACGTCAGAATGACCCCAGGGCAGCTGATTGGATTTGCTGAGCCTGGGGTGCATTCTGCCACCGCCATCCCAATGCCAATAAATTGTAAACAGTGTCATGTATATTATCTATCATTAACGGAGAATGATGGTGCTGCCATTAACACCACTGCTGTGGTTGGGGGTGCTTGACCAGGGACCCAGGTTCACAACTGCAGCAAGATCATTAGTGTGAGATCAGGCTGCATGGACAGGTTTGAGTAATTAATGCACAAGAGGAAGAAGTTAGGAATTTCTTGCTTATATTAAATTAGAGCTGTTTGGATTTGAGTTTATTTCAAAGCATACTGACGCTTGATTACTTTTAGTAATAGGTGAAGTGCTGCAGAGTCAAGAAGCAGAAGGATTTTTAAAGATCTTACATAACTCTAGTGATATTTTTAAGCATATTAATTGGCAGGTGCTCCTCACAAATAAGGAGGTGACTTTCTGAAAACATACCTGCCCCTTGAGTAATAGCATGGCTTATTTTGCAGCTTTTATCACCAACGGAGTTCATCGCCTGTAAAAATGAAGAAGGTGGCACTCATTTTTAGGAAGAAGTAGCCAGGAGGACACTTTCCTCCCCGACAACAAAATGAAGCTGTGAATAGAATCGGATCAGGAAGGGAAACGCGATGAAAATTTTCAAATTCTGCACTCATCCCAGACTCCCTGTGCCCCGCACAAGCCAAATTTGTTCAGCCCGTGTAACCTTGGAGTGTTGCCCCAGCCAGCCCACGGGTGGGCACGGCAAGCCCCATCCTCAGCTGCCTGACATCCTCCCAGCTGAAAAAGGCTGAAAGATGGGGGGAAAAAAAGGAAAAAAAAAAAAAAATCAAGTGTTTAATAACAGTGCTGTCAGTAACTGGCTTATACTCATTTTCTGCCTTTTGCTTGATAGAGCTACCCTGAACACCCAGCAGAGAGAAACACTTGGATCGCGCTGCACAGAGGCGGCCGAGCAGGAGGAAGAATCGGATGCTGCATCCCTCACCTTGAGGGTGACAGACAGGGCATTTTACTATAAATGTTTATGCATTAATACGCAGAAACCTGTCTGAGAAGGGTTTTTTTTCTGGATATCTTAATTCTGCTGATGCAAAGTGAGAGTGAAATTACAGGTGCCCGTTTGCAGTGCAGAATGCTGATAAACAACTTGCCATTTTGCAGTGGCTGGTCACATCTGGAGCCTTTTGGGATGCAAAAGTACTGGAGGATTATTGCAAAACTTAGAGACACTTATGTTACCATAACTTTTGTTTTTAACCTACATTTGTAGATTTTTTTTGTTGTTGTTGTTCTTTTGGAGGATTTTAGGGGTTATATTATACTTACTTAGCTAACCAGCTAAGTCAGCAGCAAAGCAAAAAGAGAGTCAGACCCACGGCTCTTGTCAGAAAACTTTTCTAGTTTGACCTTAGACTGAGACAGGCTGGTATAAAACCACGGAGCAGTGGATTGTGTTTCATTAATTTCAGCATATTTTAAAACTCCATAATCCACAGCCCCCAACTCTGACCTAGCGCTCCAGCTAAGTTAGCATGCAGTATTCGACACCATTGTATTGTGTTGGGAAAAAAAAAAAAAAACCAACTGTGTGATGAATTTGAATTTATTTCTTTTTCCACCTTTTAAGTTATCATAGTACTTCCTTAACATACAAAATCAACAGACACGCATACAGAGACAGATAGATGCATCCACAACACAGACTGAGAAGGCTATGGCAGTAAGAGTCCCGTGCTCTTGCATTTTGTTGTGTTTTTTTCACAGTTATTCCTGTATGGACTACATTGATATAACATCCAATTCGATTGTGTGTATCACTGCAGTCCTCTACCATTGTCAAAGCGCCCAGTTACTCTCTCTTGAAAATCCCTACTGAAATTTGAGAGGCTGTTAGGAATTAACATTTCTTGAAAATATTACTTGCCGTTTCTATTTGTTAGCACGTGTATGGAAACACAGAAGGGCTTGAGAAAGGTTTCACTCTTCATGTTTCTCGTACACAGCAGTATTTTGAAATCCTTGCAAAATTTCCATCAGGTCACTGTAGTAATAATTATGCATGTATGCAGTTAATGTTCCCTGACTGCTTCTGATCCGCTGTGTCTGTTCCCTTTCTGTGCTCTCCTGTTGAGATCATACGGTCTGAATATAACACACAGCAGACTGGTCAGAACTCCACGCCCTAGCGAATTTATAAGCCCTGCTTGTGGAAGAAATATTCCAACCCATACGAAATAAAAAACCTAAATGCTAATACGGACGGTTTCCTAACATTTAGTATATATTTGTTGTGCTAGAAGTATCTGAAATGGCTTTGATGTATTTGCTGTGATTATCCACAATTTCCTGTTATGTAAGGTATCTCTCAGGAGACTTTATACTCAAGAATAGGTTGCATTGGGAATTATAACCAAGATCCGGCCCAGTCTGGTTTTTTAGCTCACTGAGCATTACTGTTGCGGAGAGCGCTGTATTTTTCCTATACTGTTTAGTGTGTTTATATAAAATATTCAGTCTGAAACTGAGAATGCTCCAAATTTATCCTCTTGTGGCACATGTGCTCTTTCATGAGAATCCAGTTAAATATAGGGGTTTCTTTTGCTTCAGAGAAGATATTGTCAAGTTGGGTCTGGCTTTCTTCCCCCTTCTGTTTGAAGGTCGGCGATCATTTAGGACAGTTTTCTGTCACACATTTCAAATGCTAAGGCAGTGTCTGTAGCAGGACACGGGCCATAATTTATCAGTGAGTCTCAATTTCTTCTTCAACCCCTTTCTGGTAACGTGGTGCAGAGAAGCATGGTTTCATTGAGGTTCACGCTTGATGATGGTAAACATCTATAACCGGGTGACTTTGGCCTTTAGTCCTTAGTTAGATGGTGCAACATGCACTACTTCTACCCCATCGAGACTCATTTGGTTGCACATTAATAGTTGTGGGAAGAGAAATCTGATAGTTCTTCCCCTTGACCATATGTGCTGGCTGCTGGTGTCACCTTTGGTAGCTTTCTTGGGAAGAACAGCGTGGGGGACGTAACCGTGAAGTTGGACACACGCCCCGGAGCTCAGCAGCCTTGCCACCTCCCGCATCCGAGCATATGATCATCCTTCTTCCACTTCTCTGTGCTTATTGCAGCATCTCCCATCACAGCTTCATACTTGACAGTGTCCTTTACTTGCAGTGTTTTCCTTTTACTATCCTCTTATAGCTGCTGCAGTCAAAGTCTGTTCTGTTCCTAGTTTCATCTTCTACTCCTCCAGCACAAAACACCTTTGCACAGAGTCTATGTGTGCGCTTGCAAATGTAAGTGCATGTATAAATGCATACGCAGGGGTTTTTTCCATTGTTTCCCGTTCCTAAAACTGCCCATTTTGCCTTTCTTGACATTCTCTATGCACAAAACATCATGAGGCGGCTCCTTCACAGTTCCATGGCTCAGTGCAGAAATAGCTACGGCTTTAAAATTTTGCCAGTAAAATGTTTTAAGAGATATTTAAACCATTAAACGTGTCAAATATATTCAGTTTTTATTAACTGAGCCAGTTAATAACATACAGATTTCCTTTGTGATTTTTGCCCTACCTACCTGCAGACAACAGGGCCCCAGCCCCCGCCCCTGCTTGTAGTCCTTTCCTTTTCTCCATCCCTGCGTTCCAGCACCTAGAAGGGAACTGGGAAACTTTCACATTTGGTCAAAATATACTAAAAAGCTTGTACTTTTCACTAAGACATACATGCTGTCTTCATGCAAAGAAAACAAAAGTAAAAAAGTAGCCTCCTTGCTGTACCGTGAGGGGAATGGGGTGTTTGTTTTGTTATGCTGTTAGCTGGTGTCACACATGCTATGCAGGGTCCTTAACTGCACCGCGTAACGTCACGTTAGATTTTACTTCTCCAAGGAGTATTTCTTGACCCTGGCCCTGATGGCAGCGATCCAGAGGTCTTTCAGCAACACATGGGCTCAACAGTGTCCACAGAGCGGCCCCTCCGGAGCACCCACACCATCCTGCATTGTCAGCAGGCAGAGAGCGAGAACTGCAAGGATTTACGGCTCTCCGAATACTGCTGATTCACTGACAAAACCGGAATTAAATTGTACGATATTAGTACTATTCATAGCCCTTCCACCTCTGTCGCAGGCTGTAATATTTCTAAAGATGTGGCCGTTGGTGACAGAAACTGAAGATCATCTGCGAAACTCTCTGGCCATCACTAGTAGTTTCTTACCCACAACTTTACTCCCACAACTCTGGGATTTTGTAAACTACCTAGAAATACATCACCTGGGTAACTCGATAAGGAAGGAGTATGACATCCAGATTTACGGATGCATTTAAGAAAAAAAACCATAAAGGTCGCTGTTCAACTGAGAAGCATTATGGGTTAGTGTGGTGCAGGAACACCTGCATCCCAGCGGATGACTCCCCTATTACTATTCACTGGAGCAGCTCTGGGACTGGATGCCTGGATTCTGTGCTTGACCCCCAAGCCTTTCCTGACAGTCAGATGCAGTACTTCTGCTGCATTGGTAAATGATATAATGAATATGGTTAAAAGGAGGGGGATACAAGGGTTAATGAGCTGTTGGCACTTCTCCCCTGCTTTGTGGTCTGCTAAGTGCACAAAATAACTTCATGCCAAATTCAGCACGTTTGGGAGTCCTTATCAGAAAGAATCTAAACTTGGGCACAGAAGATATATGGCGAAATGGGGATCCCTCTAAAAAGATGTGGTTGCAAAGAATTCAGTGATACTGAGACTATTTGTGCCAGGGAGAAAAAGGCTGTGTGGCTTTCAAGCTCGGTCCCCAGGAGGGGAGCCTGGGACCAGCGGTAAACCCAGGGGCTGTTGAGCCAAGCAGGGAGCCCCAGATGGCAGCCGGGTTGCTGACTGGGGAGGTGCCTTGAGATGGCAATTAACAAATCTGGGGAACTCTTGAGTTTTGAACTGTGTTCACCAAACTGTTCTTCCATCTTGCCCGATGATGATCCAAGATAGCAAGCTGCAGAAACTGTCCTGGGAGTGCAGGCTCTCTCCGCCAAGGTAAATGCCCTAATCACTAGTCTGCAGGGTCATATTCACCTTTTCTACATAATCTTCCTGGAATTTGGCATATGTTTCTGGGGAGGTGCGTCTAACTTCCAGATAGCCAAGTCTCTTCTCTCCCTGTGGTACGTTGAAAAAAAAGTGGCTAGAGCTGCATTTTTGGAAGGGTCTGATCCTATGTAATAGTTCCTGGGAATATGGTGGAGGTGGAGAGAACCTGAATGGAAAGACATGTGGTTTCCATAGTGCAGTGGAAGTTAAGGCAGGAGATGTCAAACCTGGCTGCGCGGTGCCTGACAAAACGTTGAGTAAAAAGGAAAAGTCCTATGAGCCCACAGCAGCTGGAAAGGGACATTTTAGATCGCAGTATTCTGCGTAGCGCTTCAGTTCCAACCAAGCCCTTTTTCAGGTACCTGCATAGATCCTTTACTGAATCCAGCCCATCTAGTTTACGTAACATTTTGAAGAATTAAAATGCTGTGCAATTAGTGTTGATATTGTCATAGCTCAGGCAGGATCAGGGCTGCATCGTGCTAAGCTCTTCCAGACGGCTAGATAAAAGTCTCTGATCCATAAAGTAGACAAGGCATTAGTAGAAATACAACAGATAAAGCTGAAAAAACAAAGCTAGCTGCAACAGCAGCCCACAACATTTGTCCGTGCTGAAGGGTTGACAGTCAATCTCATATGGCATGGAGAAGGGGACAAGGAAAGGTGGCTCTGCTTGGCCTCACGGAGCACTAACTGTTATTACAGGCACTATCAAAGTTAGAGGAAATTGCATCCATTTTACTGTTGAGACATACAAAATGTACAAAGCTTTCCTAGCATCCATAAACAGTTAAATATATTAGAAAATAGAGGACATGAGCTTGCTGTTGTTCTTCAGTCTCAACTTGTATTGCTTTCAGTGGCCATTTAACCTCGATAAAGACAGAGGGATCCAGGCGCAATGTTTTTAATTACAAGTGGCATTTCTAAGCCTTCTGTGGTCTGCGCCTAATCCAAAAAAGTGACTTCATTTTGGACTCTGGCAGTATGGATGCTCTGTGTAAAAGGCAGACTGCAAACTAGTTTCCATCCTGCTTTAATAATAGGTTCAACAATCCAAAAAGGAACTTTAAACACTTTACTTTAATATTCAGACTTAAAGCTTGCCTTCTGTAAAGGGGTTTATAACCCAGCAATAAAAGACTGCCTTTGAAAGTTGACTTAAAAGGTCTTAGGAAAGCAGTGGATTTTTAGATTTAAGCTTCCAGTATTTAAAAAAAGATTAACCATTGAACAGAGATAAACAAATTGTTAGCTTGCATGACCAAATCTGCCCTGACTAGGTGATAGAGTTATCCTCCTTTGCACAGCCAAAATGTGCAGGGTGCTCCAATGCAGGAACACTTTGAGTTGTGCTTCCTGCAAAGGGAAACTGGTGGGGACTGATGCTTTGGGAAGAGTTTCTGCGGAGCATGGCACAAACCAAACTCTTCTGCAATTGCAGACCCGGCCCTTACCGGTGAGGCAAAGGCATGCACAATGAGCGGGAAAGGAGAGACGGAAAAGAGTAAGAAATGTAAAGAAAGAACTGAAACGCACGCTAAGATCTGGTTTCTACATGGCAGATAGCCAGAGGAAATATTTTTCTACTGGGTGGATAAGGGCTTGTCTTCTGCTGAGGTGTGACCAAACCCCACTGAGACTTCTGTGAGCTTTCAAGAAATTGGCAGGGGCCAGGGGAAGCCACGTGGAAAAACCCCAGTTTTTATCCAAATTAGATGTACATGTTCTGATGGATGAGCTAATTACTGTTTCCTTTGATAACGTCATAGGACGTTTGCTGTTAAGAGTTTTCCCTGTATTTCAACTACTTATTTCTTTTATTGATTTCAACCCAGTTTGCCTAGTTATGCCACTTTCTCCACAGTCAGCTATTCTGTATAAATCCCAAAGATCCATCTTTCCCTCAGGAAGCTCCTGCTGGAGTCAGCTGCAGTATCCCTGAATTGGCTGGTAAAGGCCATTTGTACGTGTATTCTTATGGCCTCTAAATGCTGGTACCATGCCAAACCCCCATGGCTGCCTTTTAGCCAAGCTATTTATACTACATATATATATATATATATATGTGTGTGTGTGTGTGTGTATGTATAAAAACATAAATTCTATCGCATCAGCATCTGGACGTTTTGCTCTGCTCCTTCTCTAAAATTACCTCTGTTTGTCAATATTTTTTCTTAGGATGATGCCTTCAGAACAAAATGTGAAATCACAGCAGAATATTTTATGTAATGCTGTGGTGTCTCTTTTCCTTGACACAGAGGAACAAAACAGTCTTAGGATAGTCTGTGTTCTTTACAGATCTCTGTCTCCTTTACTTTAATCTGGAAGATAATCATCCTTTTAGGGGCTCTCACCCATTTCCCAACAAGGCAGGTGGGTTTGGCTTTCGTTATCCCCTGTCCCCCAGCACTCTTTGAAGAGGAGAACCACAATCTTCTCTCTCAGACGCCAGCATCATTGGCTTCCAGGAAAGCGGCACGTGACTCCCACCGTGACACCATGCCCCCCTCCCAGCTGGCAGACGGGTCGCGCATTCCCTGATCACATCAGCAGGCTAAGTTCCAGTCCTCCTCCCTCATCAAGAATGACCATGGCAGCGCAGCCAGACTTCGCGGGAGCCCACAGAGAGCCCTGCGGCTGTATCTCCTCGTGGAGGACCAAAGGTGATGTCCTCAGAGCGCCGAGGTCAGGGGCACAGGCAAGTGTCTGCTGCTTCTTGTCGTTGGCCTTTTTCATGAGGTTTGATCTCCTCGTCCCACATGACCAATGTTCTACTTGCAGCCGATCTGAATTAATTTTTCAAGTGAAATTTTATGAGGCGGTATCAAATGCTTTCCTGAAATCCAAATATATTACATCTACTGCTTTCCCATCATCTGCTAATTTTGTAATTCCATCAAAAATGCAATCAGGTTTGTCTGGCGAGGTTTATTCTTTATAAATCCCGTGATTCAATTTACCCACCAGTGGAGGATGGAGGACTGAGTCGAACCTTTGCAAGCTTAATCAAACTCATCCAAACCTCTCTGTTCGATAGAATGAACTGGAAGTTTTGCAAGAAGAGGCTTGCTCTCAGCATTTGCCTCACTTTGTGGTTTCTAATGGGATGGAAATACTGGAAGAAAAGGCTTTGGCACGGCATTTCCGTACTTCTCCACTATTTAAAAACAGGGAAAAACACTAAAAAAAAGTGTTTCTTTTAAAATAAAGTAGACTGTTTAAGACTGTAAAAAAGGGTTCTGGAAGATGAAAGAGAAATCGTTAGGTAACGAACAATTTAGGTACAACTTTACTTTTAATTGTTTCCATTACCCTTGCTGAACTTGCCAGAAAAAAAAAAATGAAGACAAATAAAAATCCTAGACAGTTTGGGTAGGGCTTTGGCTCCTGAGATTCCACTGGCACATCTGGGATCCTCTATAGCCCCAATCTAACAGGCAGCTGGCAGACATACCATTGCATGACAGACAGAGAGACAATGTCTGCTATTTAAGACTTTTAAATTAGCATGGCATCTGATGAACTTCAAGACCTTGCACAGTATAGATCTCCCCATTTCAGAAAAAAACCCACCTCAAATCTTTCTTTCTAAAAATTTATAATTTTTATTCTCGTGGACAATTGCTTTCCCCTACCAAAACCCATATCCTTTCATTTGCTTTCCACCGTGTTGTGGAAACCCTTTATGTTTGCATTTTTGTGTTTGCATTTTGTGTTTTAATATTCCTGTTTGCTTTTATGTATTTGAATTTGAAAGGGCTTTCTTCAGTGTCTTTAATGTGCATACAGCTCAGAGAAGGGAATTCTTAGGACTTGTAAGGAACTTGGGCACTGAACCCAAGATTCATAAAAGATTATTTCTATAGACAAAACACTGAGGAATATAATAGTGGGGAGGAAATCAAAATTGAACTAGAGAGAGGTTTAAAGAGAGTGAATATATCATATACTATTGAGTGAAGTAGACTTACCCTAAAGATGAGTCCAGTGTGCTGCTGCATGCAGTTCAATCAAGTGATTAAAAAAAACCAACCAGACAACAGGAGGGAAAACAGAAAACCAGCCTGGTTGATTAAAGTGTAAAATATCTTTTCTTTGAATATTGGCTAAACCACACACAAGTGCTCGGCACCTCAAGTTAATGTTGACGCTGCCAAAAGGGCTGAAGTTCGTATGTGTGTGAGGGATCTACAAACCCTTGTTGTACTGGGTAAGTGCCCTGAGACGCCATTTCACAAGCGAGTGCCATGAGAACATCTGCCCACGGGTCCTCTGCTGCGGTTGAAATAGCAGCAGCATCACTCGCATTATGTCACATCTATACGGCTTGTTCCATAATTGGGGGATAGCTTGCTTTGACTAAAATAGCTTAAGCAGGACATGCTGAAGCAGCTTGCGTGGCAAACCTGGACGCACAGCCCTCAGAAGGGTAACAGCAACAGGGGGTAACCATGCCACAGCGACAGTTTCTCCAGATGGTGAAGCTGCAGCTGGAAGAGGATGTGCCCACAGCTTGCCTTGCCTGCCCCTTCCAAAATGTGTTTGGTCAGCCTGGCTGGCAGCTGCTCCTTTCCTGATAGGTCCTGGGTAGCGAAGAGATGGTCTCGTATTTGCAGTTAAGTAATTCCTCAATGCCTTGGAGAGCCATTGTGTCCATAGCTAGATACACAGGCAGTCCTTCTTTGGAAAAGCTGGTAAGTAATTGTATAATCATTTCTATGGTGACAAAGAGTGAGAACATAACTTCAAGACATTTAGAATAATAATGTGCCTAAGCAAGTGCATATTTTAAAATGTGTTGCTTGTGCATGGAAAGGTCCTAGGCAACTTCTGGCAGCCAGGAGAGACAGTCTACCCTGAACCTCCTCACAGCAGGCAGCTACTCCGTCTGAAAATTAATTTCAAGAAACACAACTGACCACTGAGCAATTTTAGCAGTAGTTCTTGCTGAACCTTTTGTGGTAAACAATGTTGTTAGCTGAGCACAGAGTGATTGGACTTCAAAATTAAGAGCCAGGCCCACAGGCAAGTACAGAAATACCGCACTGCCCCTGGTATACTCGAGCATACTTCGTTAGGAGGCACACGCACCCCTGAATTCTCACACCAAGTGCAGCACCTGGAAAAGCAAAACGGGCAGCTTTTATATGCAAAACGAACTTAGATTCACCTGCTTGCTTGAACTGTTTCTGAAAAATAACTCTTAAAATATTTCCAATAAATCAGTTAAAAAATGGGCTTAAAGACCTCTGTCAAAGGATATTAGTAATGCGTAAGCACTAAACATGCTTTTGCTAACTTGAATCTGAATGTAAGACTTCCTTGGGAAAGGCTGTTGACTGAATTCAAATTCAAATTGCAAGACAAAACCAAAGAGATAGATAGATATAGATATAGATATAGATATAGATACAGATACAGATATATAGATGTAGATGTAGATGTAGATATAGATATAGATATATTTTCAGGGAAAGATACATCAGGTTATTCTTAAAAGAACAGGAAAGAATGGAGTGAACCTTGCCTTCTATGCGTATCATACATGATCCTATACGAACTGACTTTTCTCACAAGTCTTGAGAGAAAAGATAATATCAGGAAAAATTTTAATAGCTTCAGAAGGTTTACATAGTGAATTGTATGAAACATGTTGACTATTTCTATGCCTTTTGCTTTGGCTCTGTCATTTTTAGCTCAAGTCTTGACATAGTTGGCTTCTAACGTACACTTAAACAATGAATATAGGACAGATTTTAAACTCTAATATGCTTTTCATTATGTAAGACATTTTCTATGTTTCAGATAGCTTGGACAATGTCACTAAACTTGTCAGATTCTCCTTCTGCTTCTCATAAACTGACACAATACTGTTGAGTTCGGCTTCATACTCCTGCAGAGAAATATCCAAATCCATCCAAAAGATTGTTTACATTGACATCAGAGGGGACGGAAAACAAATTACGACATTTGTATTTGTGTTAGGAGCCAGATACTGCCAGAACCATGGAAATCAGTGGCAACACTCCGATTAGATGCTAGCATTTATAAATCCATTTTTTATTTTTAAGCAGACCTAATTTGGGAACCTTGAAACAGTTTATTAGTCCCCTACTGTTTTGACTTCCATCTGTCCAAGTACTTCTTGAATGAGAAGGAGATTGTTGGGTAATAGCTGTTCAAGATATATGTATATATATGTGGTGTATTCACTGGAAAGGGTTAAGAGCAAAATTTCCTCACAGTTTCCCTCATGTGCTTCCAAAAGTTTGAAGTTTGTTATTTCCTTCCTCCTTAGCAGTAATGCTAATACACCGTGATCCATCCTGGTTTCAATGGGAAACTCGTTCATGAACAGAGAACATAATCAGACCTGCTGCATCTGAATTTAAGATTTATTGTATCCCTAGATATGACAAGCACCTGTGGAGGTGACAGGGGATTCATAAAAGACAGTGAAAGAGAAAAAAAAAGCTCTCAGTGGAAAGAAAGGTAGTTCTTAAAATTGATTTTAAGGAACCAGTATGCAGGGAGAAATTAAAATATAATCTAAAATGGACTCTTTTTTTATTATTGTGTATTTCTTTGCTGGAATAATTTGTCATTTCCATTAACATGAAAGTTACCTTTAATACTGACAGCTTTTTAAAAAAAAGGACTATGTTTGTCAGGACTGAATACGCTTAAACAGCAGTATCAAATCCAGAACAATTCTCATGAGCGGCCACCGACTGATGATAGAAAGTGGAGTCATTTGGGAAGTCACATCAAGTGCCTACTCCTGCTCCCACTTATGGCAATGAGAAATCAGGGCCAAAATCTTTAAAGCATGGTAGTCTTACAGAAAGACCAGGGAGAAAGCTAGCACTTGGAAATTAAATGGTTCCCCAATTCCTTCCTATTTTGAGCAACTGAGGTGTTCTCTTCTAGTGAAACATTTTTATCCCCATGTTCATGTATCACTTTTTTTTCCATTTGAAGGTGGGACACTTCAGGCTTACAAGAAATTTCAATACACGGAAAGAGTATGCCTAAAATCTGAGGTATGACCCAGAGTCTTGTCAAGAAGAGATAAAATAATGTAGCTTTTCAGAGCCATTAACACATGTCTCACTAGTCTGGCATAAGCTTGTTGAGCTCAACCTGCTGGTGGGCCTAACTGAAAATGGCATAAGAAGGACCAGCTACGGAGGAAAATTAAAATGGTCTCTTTCAGAAAAGGTTCACGACAGGACAGACGGATTGCTACAAGGGTTTTGTACTGGGCAAAGAGAGTAATAAGAAACCAAAAACTTTTGGCATTTCAACTTTATTGAAAAAGGGTACAAAGGAACCACCTCTGCATATTGTAAAACTCACAAATAAATTCTTTACAGCTGCACAAGGAAAGATAACAATGAGAGCCCAATATTTCATTCCTAGCACAGTAAAAAATCCTATTATAGTCAATGCAGTTATGGGTGCACCAGCTGTATTCTGGGAATTCTATATAACTCTTGTCTGTTTCTGAACCAAAACCCCCGAGGCCAGCTTGCAAGATTAAAAAGTCCTCCTCTTTCATATACATGCCCTTCCACATCCCTGTTCGTTTACCAATGTCTGGAATTAAGTAAGTTGTCATAATTGGACATGATGCCCTTCCAGGCCAGGGAGGAGCTTTTCAAGAGCTGCCTTCCTACCCTGCACTCTTGTATATTATCAACAGTCATATCAAAAACACACCTCTTAATGCACATTACTAAAATCTATAACTTGGGATGCACCAGTCAGACATGTCTTGTGCTACTGGAGGAATGTTCTGGGGTGGTTTCTTTTTTTTTAAGGGCAGAAGAGAATGAAAAAAAAAAAAAAATAAAGAAAAAGAAAAAGGAAATGGAAGAAATTAAAACATCTCTGCTTCTCCATACCACTTTTAAATCACCAGGGAAAAAAGGCTACCACAGGTCAGGTAAGCATCATGGAGCTGGGCTATAAATTTTGACCTTGGGTATGAAAAACAATAAAAGAAAGATATTTTAAATAACACCGTTCACCTTAAATGCTTCTTACTCAGATATCCTAGGAAACTACCATGCCAGCCAGCCTACCAGCAGCAAGTATGTGGAGAACTCAACAGCAGAGAACAGATGGGAGAAGCCACTGTTTCTAATACAGCCCTAAGGCATCTCTGTTCCCTTGTTCAGGAATTCATTTGTAACTTTCTCTGTTGCAGCTGCTTGGAACAGGACTTGATTCTCCTCAAGGATCCGCAGTACCAACTTGCTTGGACAGAAAGACCACCTGGGGAGAAAGCAAGTGGCTTCAACCATGAGAGCCACTCTGCCTGCGCAAACAAATCTCTCGTGGGCCAAAGCAAGAGGTCAGAAGAGTTCGTTCAGTTCAGCTCCCTAAATAACACCACCAGACTTAGATATGGTAAGCATAACTCAAGAAACCAGCAGACGAGTCATTAGCAAAGGTTTTCATTCAAATATACTGGTTTATATCCAGAAATGGAGAAGTGGGAAACCTTTTGGAGCTTTCAGTTCAGTCCAGTCCCATGACTTCCATAGTCTCCCAAAAGGCTCTTACATCCCTTTGCGTGCAAAGAGTTCCTTTGTGCTAGAAAGCCCCAAAAGGGTTAACTTTAGACCTAGCAGTCCCTGGAGAGCCTGCATTGAGGTTGTCCTCTCTCATTCATCACACTGCATTTCCAGCAGTTGTCTTAAATGAGAGAGAATATGAGTAAGTGTCCTTTAATCTAAGAAATTGTGATGTGCTAAACTTCGGCAATTAACTTCAATTCCTTGCTCAACCTGTTTGAAAGTAAAGCCAGAACAGATCTAGAGGTGAAGAGCAGTGGGAGGTGTATTAACCAGAAACCTTCTTAGATACAACATTAAACGATGGAAGTTAATGGCATCTTTAAAGGTATTCATGCTGCACAGAGAGTGCAGGTGTGGATACATACCATATTACAGACACTGTGCTACTGTTTACTTCTACTAAAATTCAATCATCTTTTGTGCCTATTCATTTTCAATAAACGTTTAATATTTTTCTTCATTTTGAAGCCAGCAGTGATTATTTCCATACCTCCCCCTGGCATGGTGATGGCAGAGTATTTCATAAGTATTTCAGAAAGAAAGCCTGCAGATTCACGTCAAATTAGTTTCTGAGTTGAATAAATAATTGCAGATACATCAATGAATTGGATTTTTCGATCGTGAATATTCATAAGTTAGCGTCATATGACACTCACAGAAGTTGGTAAATGGGATTTTGAAAAACTGTGCTCTGTTCTTGTTTTGTAGTTCATCCTGGACTTCCATAAGGGCATTTTCAGGATAGGGACCTTAGAGAAGAAAATGATGAAGCAGAAGAGCAGAGAAGAAAGGGGAGAGAAAGGAGAGTTTGTTCTTTCCATTAATATTAAACTGTCCATTTCCCAGCTGCAGGCTCATGAAAAGGAGACTTCTTGGTGATTACCTAGTAATTCAAACCTTACAAACTCACCTCAGAACACACAAAGACAAGGTAAAAAAGGATTTTTTTTATTGCAGTTTCATGAAATCTGATCCAGAGCAGAGCCTGAAGAATTCACTAAGCTTTTGAACACATATGCAGACTGGTATCAATTTCTTTTTTCATTTCTTCCTTACCAGATGAACAATATATATTAACAATATCGTGTCTGTGTGTGTGTGTGTATGTGTGTAAACATGAGTAGCTTTCATAAATGGAAATGCCAAAGAATACAAGTAATAGTCTGGTTTCTATAAAAGGCTCTGTCTCACAAAACAATCTGCTGCACAAACCCAAAACAAATCTCTGAAACAATATTCACGTGTTAACATTACAGAGTATGCTTGCCTTTTACCTGTTTACCTATTCCAAATAGAAACCAAGAAATGTTGAATCAAAGATGAACCTAAGTAGCAAAATATCTTCACAATCCCCTGGTACTATTACCACAGAAGTTTAAATAACTTCTGAGTTAAAGGGTTCCCCTGCCAAGCTAGTTCATCCCCGGGGCTGTGACACTGCCTACACCCCATTATAACCCTGCTTTACCCTTTACCTATAGAGAACGCAGAATGAAAAGGCTGTAATTTGGTCCCTCTGGTGTAACTGTGCCTGTAACACACGGTTCTAAGAGGGGCTGATTTTGCTGCAGTTCCTCATATCTCTCAGATACCCATGGAAAGCCAAAGGATATTGACGAAGTAAGTTCTACATCTACTTTTGGTTCAGTGAAGGCTTCTGTGAGAAATAATCAACATCATCTTCCTTTTTTTTTTCTTTCTTGGTTCCACACACTATCAAGCATTTTTAATCAATTTTCCTTGTTATTTTGCTGGCTTTTGGGGAAGGTTCTGTGGTTTATATTCCTGTAATAGTTTTGTTCATTTATGAATCTGTGTTCTCTTGGAAGTTTAAAAGAAACAAAACATATATAAGTACAAATTAATGAATAATGCTGTGGTTTTCTTTCTTACTTTTAACACTGCTATTGGCCAGCTGTTAAACAATCAGTCAGATCTGGTATAACTTTGATTTGCTATGTGCCAGTGTTTTTAATCACTGACACCCTCTCCTTGGGCTCCAGGTCCAAAACAGGATGAAATTGTAGCAGTTTTCAATATATCTATTCCTAACTGAACATGAAAACCTCAAATAGTTCATAAAAAGCAGAAGCAGCTCAAATGTTCGTGTTGAAAGCAAATGAATTAACACTCAGCTATCAGAGTCCACTGGCATATGTCATACTTGTTGAAGAGAAGAGCAAGCCCCCAGACAATGATTTTATTTTCTATGATTCTTGAGATCCAGAGAAATTGGCTCCTTTGCATATCAAGTGCACAACACATCTCCCATATCTTCCCTGAGTTATACATATCAAAGAAGGCAGAAAAGTTCCACAAAACTGCTGAACGTTTGCATGTGTTGATAGAGCATGGCTGATATGGTACACCACTGCGATGATATTTAATTCACCAATATGTGCTCAGTAAATATACAGAGAGAGAGAACCATTTTATTCATCTTTTGTGTTAAGTATGAACTTCTAATGTAAAGATCTACCCAGAGAATAGAACATCACATGTGTTTGTTTTATAAAACTGTGTAAAGGTTTGCCAAAGCTGTCACAGTATGATAGCTTTGGCCATTTATTTTCCCAGATCTTCACTTTGAGTGCTACTGCTTGCTTGGGAATCTTTTTTTTTTTTTTTTAAACCAACAGAATTTAATAAATGTAAAAATGTTAAGAGTTCTGAAGAGGTTATTTGCCCTAATTGCGGTTTATTGCTGGCTAAAGCCAAAGTCCTTCTGTTGATGCACCTGTGCAACCCCAAGCCTGCAACTCTAGGCCTACAGCCCATGAAACGCAACCTCACTGGTATACCTTCACAAAATTGCATTTCGACTAATCCTAAACCCAAAAGAAACAAATGTGTTAAATAAGCCTGTTGAAGTCAACAGCAGTCTGCATATGTCAAACCAACTAAGGAATTATCACCAACTCCATACTGGGTTCATCATTTTTCTGTAACATATTGCTGAGTGTAGTGACCCTGCAAATAAAAGCAATTTTGATTTTGCTAACAGCAGTTTTGATTCTGCTAATGTGATTTCTTGTTTGTTTTTGGGTTTTTTTTAGCATAGCACTAAATGCTAAAAGGGGCAGCTGAGGCACTACGGCAGTAAAATTCTTACCTTCAAATCCCTGCACCTACATCATGTAAAGACAGATCTACCCATGTGGAGATTTGTGTAGGATTGGGGTCCAATTTAGCCTCACATCCACCTATATCCCCAGTTTTGAAGCTGTTTTTCTTCTAGTTATTGGCACATACAGGACACAGAATCATATTCCTGATGTGACACATGACTGACCCAGCAATGGTGACTTTCAGCTATCCTTCAAATGATGAATAACTGAGGCTATGAACTATTTTTTTTTTTTTTCCACAGACTGGGTTGTCTGGTAACATATAGTTTCAGTCAGATAGCTGAAAACAACCAGTTTTAGCCATGCTAACCAAAGAAATGAGGGCAATCCCACATGCTGCGGGTGTTTAAGTGTATGTCAGTCATAATTTTAACCCATTACCCAATTATCAACAAAATTTGACAAAAAATTAGCAATTCTAGTTCTATAAGTGAAAATACATGGCTGGGGAGGAAAGGAAGACCGTATCTGAGCTTTTCTGCATGAGAGGCAACATGAGTTCAACCCTTAGCCAGCACCAGAGAAGGCACACACGTGAGCATCTGTGTGTATGTGAGCGAGCGAGAGGTTGTGAAAGCCCCTCCAGTGGAAACAGCATCAGGGAGATCTGAAACCACATAAGACACCAGAGAATGAAGTCATAAGAGCTAATATGGAAGAAACCAGTACTCAGAAACGTGTTTTTTTCCATTATGTGAGCTAAGATTCAGAACTGTGCCTCACTGTGTGCCCTTTACAGATAATTTCTGATACTCTGCATTGCATGTGTACACAAACGGGAAGCTAGAGTACTTACTTACATGTGCAAGCAACCATATCATCATCAGCGAGAGCAATGAACTAACGAAAGTTTTATTCTTACCAAGTTTTATTTTTAAGCTGAACCTAGTCAGGTTCTCCCTGGCCCCTTCATGGATGAACTGTGTCACAGGAGGCTGCAAAACATCCTTGCCTCCTGTAGCTCTGTGCTGGAAGATGTCCCCAGCTCCCTTCAGTGAGCGGCTTTGCATCTCACAGGACAAGTATCCTTTAGCAGGAAAGAAGAATTCAGGCAACCAAGTACGGCAGAACAGCCTTGGCTTTCTGTGGTGCTGGAGACTCCTTCCAGGAGAGCTGCAGAAACACCTATAAAAGGTATCATGGAGGGAAAGAGAGAGCCCTAGCTAGCAGGAGACCTGCGTGACAAGCAGGTTATTAGTAAGCCTTTCTTTGAGACCCGGAATCATAGAATTCACAGAATATCTCAAGTTGGAAGGGACCCATAAGGTTCATCCCTCCCTACTACTGCGCTGTAATTACTTTTATTTCCTCCCAACTTGAAAAGAGGGACAAATAAAGCTTTTGTTTTGCTCTTGTGACCCATGCATTCCTCCTATCTTCATTCTCTGATAATGATTTAGGGCTCATCTCACTCACCTGAGCAATTCTTACTCATCTGTATGGCACAAGAATGAAAGTCTGCAGAATGAGTTCATAGTTAGAAACTCCACAGAAAGATTAAACGTCCTGCAGAAGGAGGAAAGATTCCTCAGAAAGGCTTCAAAGCTGCCATGGTCATGTATCAGTTGAAAAAGACCAAACAAAAGTGTCTCTTTCCCATGATACCTTCTCCAAAAAATCTTCCCAGCTACACAACAATAACTATATATAACTAGAATTAAAATAAGGGAGAACCAGTTACTGACTTAATTTCCTGAACAGCCCTTTGTTAAGAGCTGTGTGAAACCTGCCAGTTAGATTAACTGATGATTTTGAAAATCAACAGAATGTGCAGAACTATATAGTAATTGTATATGTTACTGTAAGTATATGCAGAAAACCACGATCCTTTAACATAAGTTACATTGTTTAAGTAAGTCTTATACAGCCACACAAGTAATGTTTCACTGCAGACATTCTTAATGTTAATCCATAATGTAACTAGCTGCAGTAAGAGAGAGGGAAAAAAACCCACCCAGTTTGTAGCTATCCTGTATCTCAGACAGGGTGATATAACATAACATATGTTTTAAAACGATAAAGACTTCCAAGAATAAGACGCAGTTTCCAGAAAAATATTCATACACGCCCAAACAAAGGCAAAATCCTGTAATAATTGAATAATTGCAGCTTTCTGTGTCCAAGAAGTTTAAAAAAAAAAAATCCAGCCCAAACCAGCCCTTTTCAGTGGCTTAGCTGGTCAACACTCTTACACACAAAGCCCAGTGCTCTTCCCTAAAACCCAAGAATTAATCAGCATTATGTAAGAGATTTTTATAACACTCTAAAAATACATTGTGAATTCCTTTCCAGTGTCGGACCGAGAAGCTTTAAAGTACTGCCACCCCTTCATCCCCCTTTTTAACAAACACTGCATCTTCATTTCTGATACTAGAAACTTAAATTTGTCTCTGTATTTGTGCCTCGAATCTCATTAATTACAATATTGGCCTCATGAGATACAAGTGCTGCTGCTAAGAGCAGTGTTTGTGCTCAAAATGATTGGAGCAAGGGCACAGATACACAGATATAATACACATATAAACACTTTAAGAAAGCATTAATGGCACATAAAACTTCATAAGACTATTTGGATGTTTTCATATTAATTTACCTGCTTACTAAGCAAACTTTTGTATCCACGCGATAATGTTTTGTTTGCGTGAGGCTGATAGATAATACACCATGATAGCATTCCTGCCAAGGCAGTGGTAACATTAGCCTGGCAAATCTACAGCAGAGTCCTGAGTACTTTTTTCCTTTTTGTGCTCTATTTTTCATATGCATAATAAATAAGTACCAGCACTATTTCTGTATTTTCCACTGAAGGAACTCTAAGCAAAATTACAAAGTCATCACCTGAACTTGAACGGTAGCCTGGGAACCAGACCTGTAAAGAGGAGGAGTTTTAACATTGTCATCGGGGACAGAGCCATCCTCCTCATGTCCGAGCGTCTACCCCTGCCCTCCCAAAGTTCCTTCCACTCAGACCCAACTCAAAATTCTATCTATGAACATGCAAGGCATTTGCAGACCAAAATAAATCACAAGAATGCAAATAAAGTACGTGAAGAAAAATAACAAAGTGTTTTCAGCTGTTAAAATCTTGTCACGGAATACGTATCTAAGGACATTACAGCAATCTCATGATTGCATTTTTAGGAAACATCTCAACATTGTCCTTTTCCAGCACAACTTTTCCCCATACAAGGCTGACCCAACACTGACATAGCCATCTTCTCAAAATAACCCCCCACCCTTCAAACCACAAACAAATCAATCAAAACTATTGAGGCAAACAAGAGATTTCACAGGGGAAAAAAACAAAGAAGATGCAAAGATGACTGCCTTGCCCAGGAATGATTTCACCATTGTTATCAGTTTCATGTGAAAGCAGTGCTGATACTATGGCTGATGGGTGGCTCTACAGAGCCTTAGAAGGGAGGTAGTCAAGGTGTCTGATGGGATGATAACAGCTCTGCCACAAGGGCAAGCAAATATTTAGATGAAAATTGTACTCTGGATTATGACGATCCTGTCGCAAACTAAGTGTCAACTATCCTTTGTGTGTATCCTTTGTGTGTTTGCCCAAGGGTATCCATGTTCACTCTTTTCCTTCCCTCGGCAACTCTTATTTTTTTACATTTTACCCACAGCCCAAGCCCTTCTTTGTTCTCTGTCCTGATTCTTTCTCTGCCGTTCTTTGTACCATTTTCTGCTACCTGTATTCACACTGAATGCGATCAGTCACATGGCTAGCCTCCACCTGAACTCCATGGTACAAGACATATAAGCATTATTTCGTTTGAATGGGGGAAAAATACCTTCCTTTGGTTCATGCTTCATTAACGTGCCCTTCTCAGATTCTCTCCCTTGTCTCTTTCCTCTTTTATCACCCAAATTCAGTCTGCATTGTTCTTGTAATTCTTTTCTTTTTTTGTCCTCACCCATGGCCATTTTCGCCTCCTTCATTTCCTCTGTTAGCTTCTCCTACCCTTTCCTTCGCTCCTTCTTCACTCGTTTTCTCCTGCCATTTCCCATTTACTTTATTCCCCCACCAGAACTGGCTGTTGCCACCGTGCGCATCGTTCTTCCTCTGGTTTCACTGGCGTAACTTGGAAGTGGGCGGGAGCTTCGGTCCTGCCACAATGTGGATACCAGGGTGACCGCTGCATGGAAAGCACATCCTGCACGAGACCCACTCCAACCACTCTCTCCCACCGACTTGTCAATTCAAAAAAACAGAGCAGGGTGAAAGCCTGAGACAGGCAACCAACTTTGGCACAAGGATGGCTTTTGTTGTGCTTTATGTGTGCTTTAATCTCACAAATGGTTGCAGTGAGTCGCACATCCCACACACCCGGCGCTGTGACGGGGAATTGCCCATGTGCAGCTACAAGCACCTCGGGCTCTTCAGCCTCTCTTCTCCTTCCTCTTGCCTCTGCTATGCCATCGCTAATTTGTTCCAGTCGCTCATCAAGACTCTCTTAATCTGCCCCCCCCTACAATTTCACCTCACCAACCGTTTCCTTCGCTCTAGCAGCTCAAAATCCAGAGGATTTCCCCCCCCCCCCCCCCCCCCCCCGCAGCTCCAACAATGATAAACAGATGCTGGTGGTCTGTGCCTCCTACAACTTGCCTCCTCGCATTTTGCGTGGCGCTTGTTGTTCCTGACCTTTGCCTGCCAGCACAACAGGGAGATGGCTGTATTTACAACCCGGGCTGACCAAAAAAAGCGCTCCGAGGGCCTGACATTAAACACCAAAAGCCCCCATGGGTTACACACATGAGGAGGTTTACAAGATTAGTCAGACGTGTGTAAAGATAAGCAGGTATCAACATCTGCAAAATTTGGGATTATACTTTTAGCAGGAAGGGGAAAAAAATAAAATAAAAAATCCAGAGAATGGGGTACTTCAAAAAAACCCCAAGTAATAAAAGGGCCCCGCGGTTGTGTTGTCCCAAACCAGGGTGGTTTACCCAGTGTGCAAGATGCCAAGATACACACAGGGTAGATCAGTCGCTCTCTTCCCATCATCTCTCTGGAGCACACAATTATTTGCAATGTACCTTTAAAAAAATCAAAGCATTTCCTTGAATTTTCTTTAGACGGGTTTTTTTGGGGGTTGTTTTTTTGGTGGTGTGGGGTTTTTTTTTGGTGTTTTGTTTTTTGTTTTTTTTTAAGCTTTTCTAAGACAGGCCGTGTTGGTTCAGGAAACGTTTCCTCCCCGCCTCCCGCCGCCGAGGGCCGGTCTGGGCTCCAGCCCGGGAGGCCCAAGTTGCTGCCAGAGAGTGGCCAGGTCGCCGCGGCGAGCCCCCTCCACACGGGGCTGGCCCTCCCGTGACAGGGAAGGTCCCCTCGGCCCGACCTTGCCCTTCCATAGTCTGGGGGGAAGGCTCTGACCCTCCTGAGGGAACGGGGAGGGGTGGCCAGGTGGGGGGGGTGGCTCTGAGGTGCCGGGACGAGCCCTGAGGGGCGCTGAGGGAACAAGGGGGGCGGTGTGGGGCGAACGCTGAAGGGCGCTGAGGGAACTGGGGGCGATGGGTGGGTGTGGGGGTGGCTTTGAGGTGCCGGGCGAGCCCCGAGGGGCGCTGAGGGAATGGGGGGCGATGGGCAGGTGGGAGGGTGAGCCCTGAGGAGCGCAGAGGGAACGGGGGGCGGGGGGGCTGGTGGGAGGGTGAGCCCTGAGGGGCGCTGAGGGAATGGAGTTAGCGGGTAGGTGTGGGGGTGGCCCTGAGGGGCCGGGGCGAGCCCTGAGGGGCGCTGAGGGAATGGGGGGCAATGGGCAGGTGCGGGGGGCTGGCTCCGAGGGGCCGGGGTGAGCCCTGAGGGAATGGGGGGCGATGGGCGGGTGTGGAGGTGGCCCTGAGGGGCCGGGCCGAGCCCCGAGGGGCGCTGAGGGAATGGGGGGCAGGTGTAGGGGGGGTGGCTCTGACGGGCCGGGGGGTACCCTGAGACGAGCGGGGGAGCTGACGGGGGTGGCCGGCTGCGGGCAGCGAAGGGGCCGGGGAGGGAGGGAAGGAGGGTAGGCGGCGGGGCTAGCTGGCGGCGCCGGCTGCCGGAGCGAGTCCGGTCCGCAGTTTGCGGCTCGCCGCCGCGCTCTCCCTCGCCGGCAGCGGCGGCGGGCGGGGCGGCGGGCGCTGGGAACAGCCGGTTGTTTAAAATCCTTCTAGAACCGTTTCTAATTCCCCCTTGCGCCGGGGAAGGGAGAGCGCGAGCGGGGGGGGAGAGGAGGAGCCGGGCGGGGGGGGGGGAGAGGAGGAGGGAGCAGCCCGTCAGGGTCTCCGCCTGTCGATCACGGCGCGGGGGGCGTGCCTGGCCGGCCGGCCGGCCAATGGTGTGTGTGTGTGGCGGCGTCTCCATGGTGACGGGGCTGTTCCCGGGGAGGCTGTGATGGGTTGACAGGTGCGTGACAGTCGGAGCTCTCCGCAGGCATGTACGGCAAAGGCAAGAGCAACAGCAGCGTCCCGTCCGACAGCCAGGCCAGGGAGAAGTGAGTACAGCCCCAGCGGGCCGACCCGCGCCGCTCCGCGCCGGCGGGATGCGCCCTTACGCGGCCGCACAAAGTAACTTTGCTGCCGGCGGGCGCGGCGGGAGGCCGGACCGGGCCGGCGTGAGGGGGCCGGCGGCCGCGCTGCCGGGCCCGCGGAAGAGGGGTGTGGGTGGAGGGCTTCCCCTCAGCGGGACAGCGGCGGCCGGGCGAGGGGCCCGCAGCGGGCTAGCCCAGTCCCCTTCCGCGGGGCGAGCGGCGCCGGGCTTCCTCCGCTTCGTCGCCGGGGCCGCAAGGTGCCGGGACAACTTGGGTAACAAAGAGAAACGGGGACACGGGGACGGGGGGTCGCCCGCCCGCCGCTTCCCAACTCGCGGCTTGGCAACTTTTAGCCGGGACGGCGCGGCCCGGCGGCCTCGGCCCGCATTGTTCTGCGGGGGTACACGGGGGGGACACCGCGCCCCAGCTCCCGCCCCGCCAGACAAAGGTGCTGCCGGGGTGGGCACGCACCCCCCGCATCCACATCCCCGCCTGTTTTATTCGGTTTTATGGGGGGTGCGGGTGCGCGGCGGGGCTCCCTCGCACCCCCTTGGCCTGAATCCGGCTGGGGCCGAAACAGCCTGCGAAAACTACTTTTTTTTTTTTTTTTCTCCTCCGAATAAAATCTCCAGCTGAACCGCGCGAGGGCTCCTTTCTTTTTTTTTCCTATTTTTTTTTCCTTATTTTTTTTTTCCCCTCTCCCCCTCCCCGTGTAAACGCAGGGCTCTCGGGAGCGGGGGGAGAGCCAGCGGGACCACCCCCCCGGTCCGTGCTGCCCGGCGGGATGCGGCGGGCAGACCCCCCCTTCTCCCCGGGGCAAGAACTGGGGAGGAAAACGAGTGTTTTTTTGGAATGGCCGGCGTCTCTTTAAGTTGTCTGTAGTGCTTCTTGGCGTGACTGAGGCCGGGGAGGAGGTGGCGGTGGTGAAGGTTGGGGGGTGGGAAGCCCGTGTGAGGGGGGGAGGAGGTGGCTTCAGGCTGGGGAAGGTCGGGGTGAGGCTGCTGAGGGTGTCCGGAGATGGAGACCTTCGGACAGAGACCAGGTTTGCACCCCTTGGCTTCAAAAATCGCATTATTGCTCCAAAATAAATTGCACCAAACACCAGGCTCAATACTCCAGGAACGGTTGATGAGTTTCCCTTCGGGCAGTTTGTCGTGAACCTTCACCTAAAAGTTTTTTTTTGGTTGGGTCTTTTTTTTTTTTTTTTTTTTTTTCCTACAGTATTTTAGGGACTTCCTAATTCCAGAGACTGGCATGTGTGCTTCCTGGAACAGCAGCAGGCCAGGCATCTCTCTTGCTACAGGAGAGGGAGATGCGAGGGGAAATTTAAAGTGTTATGTCTGGGAATTTCACATGTAACTTTGCCACGGGAAGGTAGAGGAAGACAGAGGCAGCACTGACATGAAACGTTAATTGCTGAGATAGAGTGGGAGACACAACTTGGGCACTAAAATCTAATCAACTAGTGGCACTTCTTACTCCTATGTACGACTAATTTTAAAAATAATTGCTTAAGTGGCTAGTGGCAGCATTGTTTATTTGGTATAGGAAAATTACACAGTTAAACCATTTTCTTGTACTACATAGTTGCTGGTGTTTGTCGCTACAGTTGGTAAGTTCCTGAAGGGCATAATAGGATCGCACGGTGGGACTAGATAAGATAAATCTATAGGGCTGCTCTTTGTTAGATTAGATGAAAATCATGTTCTTATAATTCTCCTTTACAAAAACTACCCAGTACAAGCCGCACACACAACTGTTCTGGTCCTAGGGATGAAACTTTAAACTGTTTTCAGTCTTGTTTCGTGGTAGCTGATTTTTCTCCTGGATTCTTGCTGCCATAAAGCACATAATATCTCATGTGGTATGAAAATGCTTAATAATTTTCAGGGCAAGCCTGCCAAACTGACCTATTGCCAAGTAGCATCTGCCCTCCTAAGTAAAGTTATGGGGGGCCTGCTAGATGGTGCTGTTTGATTTAAATACACTTTGTCTCCCACTCATTATAACGAACAGCTGGAAATGTGAATTCCTCATGTATAGATTATTTTATGCAAAACACCCGAAATGGATTGTTCTTAAATCACGGACTTGACAGATTGGTAACTTCTTGGTAGCATCTAGTTATGGATAAACACAATTGGGAATTTAGAAACACCCTCTTCCTCTCTCATTTTCCTCCCCCATAACTGTCCTTTCCTTTAATGAAAAAAAGAAAAAGCCTAAAGACTTGGTTTATGGCTGTGAAACGCCATTATATAGTCTACATTCCAGATTTTTTGTATTACATCTTTCTAAGTTTCTTCTTAGTAGATCAGATAACATCATTGCCATATTCATACGCTTGCTTTCTGACATCCAAAAAGGCTGTGATGACTTTTTTTTTTTTTTACTCATGACATTGTTTTACAGTCATGCAATGCTTCTCCCAAGGAGATGCATGAGTTCTTGTTCTGCTTGAAAAAGTTAAATATCTCTACAAAAATGCAGCTTTGACTTCTCCATGAGATTGTGTTAATTTAAAAACCACAGAGAAAATATATATGTTTGGCTTATACATTAAGTACTTAATCAAGAAGAGCAGGATCATAATTATGTTTAATGTGGAAGTTTTTAGAACAGAACATGTAACTTAAGTCTGTTGTGTCTCCTCCAGATTCTAAGTATCTAAAATTTGTAGCCAGTAACCAATCTCCAAAATAACACTTTTAATAATTGAGGAAATAACATTTTTTAAAAAAATACGGTACCTCATGTTTGGACAGCCTAATTATATGGAAAGTGTTTCTTCCCCATGAGGATGTGTGCCAGTGACGGGACTAGGGTGTGAAGAGAGTATTTATCAAGTGTGGAAATGATGTGTGTTGTTCAGATGATGTTTGCAATCAAGGATGTGATATATTTTACAGACCAATCCAGTGCCAAGTGCGTTTGTAGCATGGTATCTCACTGCCTTTATGCTGCCTTTAATATTTATGTCCTTTGAGGTTATGTAATTTCTATTAAAATGAACAAGTTTTGCAAGTCAGTTATAGTAGCCTTTGGCAAATTTTCAGTTCCAAATATCACGTTCATTTTATGGTCTTTCTCTTTGTCCCTTCTGCCAGACCTTTGGGGTAAATTATCTGTATTATGTAGCTTAACAACATATGTGAAGTGTCCATAGATGAATTCGGGAAAAATAATACCTAACTTTATGCCAGAGAGGTATAGTACAGCACAGCTAGGTAAAACATTAAAATGAAGGCATGACACCTGTGAGGTGTGAAGAAGACGAAAAGAAAAATCACAAATGTTGTTGTGCCCCTTCCTCCCTTTCTGGAACAGCTGTGACTTAATTTTGGGTTCAGGCCATCCCTATTGCATAAAGGATGGGAAAGTTGTATTAAACAGTAGCTCTTCCACCACTTGTACTGTGCCAGGGGCAGATAACCCTCATCTACATTGTAAAAGGAAGAAGACTTTAACTTTTTCTTAACATCCTCTGTTGTTACTCTTCACAGCAATTTTTTTTTCCCCCTTATTCCTTAAAATTGGATTAATTCAGGTAGGATCTTGGACCTGCTGACATCTCATTGACTGGCAAAGCCTTCTAAACTTGTAATTTTGGAGAAAGAAGGACCAGACTATACAAATTTTGTGTAGCTTTTCAAACAGGACTTCTGTAGGCATTTGCAAATGGAACTCTCTCTATATAAATAATCTTTTAAGTTAGAAAAATATATATAGAACAATAGTTAAAAAGAACACGTATCATAAGGAAAACTAAATTCTGAAGGGACTACGTGTTTTGTGTTCAGTTGTCTTGATCTTGCAGTGGTCTTCTAAAGTGGAAGAGATACCCTGTTCTGAGATGCCCTTTACCTTATCGGGGCTCAGCAGACACGCAGATTTTGTTTAAAAACTGACCATGTCACTAGAGACTTATTAGTGAATTACTTTGATATGAAAAGATGCATGATCAAAATAACATAGAAGCAAGCATTAGAGTCAGTGATTGATTTTTCAGCTTGGTGTGGGAGAGGACGTAGACAAAGTGGGAATACTTGATTGCTGCTGTCATGGTATTCTTGCTCTGTTTTTTGCATGTAAATGTCTCCTAAGTTTGATCTTGGCCAGTTGGGCACATGGAGAAAAATGGTGTGTTTTCCACTTTGCTGCTGCTTTGAAGAAGAAAGATGTTTCCTTTGTTATTTCTCCTCAAGTCTGCTTTGGGTGGTTGGCTGTTCGGATGTATGGCTCCTTTATATGAGTGGTGTGGGTGCCTGCCTTGGTAGGTCTCTCTTCCCAAGCTGGAAAGCAGCGTGAAATTTACACAACTTCTGTCATTTTCTTGTGTGTGCCAGTAGGATTCTCTGTAAATAGAGGAAAAACTCACCAAAGCTTTCCTGGTCTGATTCTGCAGCTGTTTAGGAAAACTGAGATTTCTGAGGACTCCTGGGGATTTGTGGATTTCTGGAGATGTTTTTTTTTTATTCTTTGGGTTTTGGGTTTTTTCTTTTTTTAAATGTGGAAAGACAACATTGCATTAATTTAAAATAGGTTACCTTTTTCCACCCTAATGTTTTTAAGCTACCTAAGAATAAGATACAGATTAAAATTAATTGACTTCAGTGATAAATTTACTGCTCATCCCCAGGAAATGGCGAGCTAGTTTTTCAAGTTTCAGGTGGTGAAACATGTATTGATCTCTCTTTTTTTTTTTTTTTTTTTTCCTTTGAAAACAAAATTGGTAGTTTAATCCAGCCTGTTTTACAAAATTTAGGTTTGACGTTTGTGCACTGATTTCATCCATTGGGTCTAACTTCAGTCTGGAGAAGAGAAGGCTCCGAGGAGATCTTATAGTGGCCTACCAGTATCTTAAGGGGGCCTACAAGAAAGCTGGTGAGGGACTTTTTAGGATGTCAGGTAATGGTAGGACTAGAGGGAATGGATTAAAACTAGAGATAGGTTCATTCAGATTGGACGTTAGGAAGAAGATCTTTCCCATGAGGGTGGTGAGGCACTGGAACGGGTTGCCCAGAGAGGTGGTGGAAGCCCCATCCCTGGAAGTTTTTAAGGCCAGGCTGGATGGGGCTCTGAGCAACCTGATCTAGTGGGAGGTGTCCCTGCCCATGGCAGTGGGGTTGGAACTAGATGATCTTTAAGGTCCCTTCCAACCCTAACAATTCTATGATTCTAACTTGTAAAAGTTGCGGGTATACTGCTTTTGGAGTCTATGAACATAACAGTTTTTGACATTTTAGAAGAATATACAAAGCACAGAAGGGAAGGTTCTGGAAATAGTAACTATTTCTCAGTATTTATTGTTGATCACAGTGTTTCAGGTACTCTTCTACACCGTGTAGGTAGTTGGACAGCATATGAAGGTGTTTCAGATAGTGTGTGTTCTGCAGTTCAGGCCACTAAGAATAATTGCTTTTGTGGTGTACATTTAACAGGTACTGATAGTTGGAATGATAGCTGCGGTGGAGCATAGAAACATACTTCAGTATAGGAGCATCCTGAAATACATATCCAGCTTTTAAGTGTATTGCTTATGGCAGGGATATTTGTTTCCCTACAGTTTAGCACATTTATTTATTGTACTGGCAAGAACCAAGGGAAAAAAAGCGTTTCAGTTTCAGCATTGCTTCCTCTACACAACTGGTCTGCTCACAAAAGGTTTGGGGTTTTTTTCCATTGCATTTCCTTAATGATGAAGGTTATGAGGTGTCTGATTCCAGCTTTCGTAGGCTCTGTAGTGCCGAGCAAAGTTTGGCTACTGGAGAGCGAGGACTTGTGGAGCCTGCTTAGACCCAGTGGGTACAGCAGATGCACTCTTGACTACAGTGAGCATGATTTGGGCTTGGATAAGAGATAATTAAATCTTCCTGGAGGAGACAGTAATTAACAGAAATGGGTATATATTAATAATTCATTTTGCTTAAATTATAGGCATGTGATAACGTCACAAGTATTCATGTAGCTAAACAAGATTTGCCAAACTTGAACTGTTTGGGTGGAAAATTTATAATGACTTATATATGCCTTGTGCTGACTTACTTAGTTTCTGTGTCTGTAAAATTTCAGTTGAAATGTTTTGGCTGATACTGAAAATTGGACAAAGAAGAAGTGCGTTTTACAATGTTTTAAAAGTTCTCACAACTTTTACTGTGGAAGTCCAATAGTAGCCCTCTCCTGTGAAACCCTTGAAATCTGGTTGAAAAAGGATGAGGGATTTTATTCCAGGGATGTGTCTTTTCCATTTGCATGACAAAGCATCTGAATTTAGCCAGGATACAAGCCATTTCAAAAAGATCAATTTGCATATGCTTAGAGCCTGCTAACTGTAATCACTGAATATTTCATCTTTGCTGGGAGCACAGCAGATACGGGGATCAGAGGAATGGCTAGGGGAGAGAAATTGGGACTGGGCACTGATGGGCAGGAGAGCAGTTGAAGCTTGCAGCCCTGAGATGCCAGGACATAGAGATAACAACAGGGCTTAGCTCTTGAAGGATGATGGAAGAAGTGGAGTGGAAATGGCCGGTCTGGAGAGACAAGAAAAAGAACTATTCCTTAAGGGGACCAGCGATGAGATCAGAGATCTGGGTGGGAGCTGGTGAATCGAGACAAGGAAAATAGTCGCGGTGCAAAGCAGGGAGCCGAGCCAGGGCAGCGATGCCTGCAGGGAGACAGGTCAGGAAGTGGAAGGTTTTTGTTAAGTTAGAAGGAACATGCTGTCCCTCCAGGTACTAGGAAATGACTGTTCCTTTGCTGCCAGCAAGTACCTGTGAGACTGAGGGGTAAAATGTCTTATCTATAAAATAAAACCTACCAGCACCTATGAAATACTGACTTGACTGAAATGGCAGAGAGGTGTGTGGTAGTCCTAAAACCTGTAGCTCGGATGAGATGTCAGAGCTTTGGGAAGGAAGGAGTGGATTTGCCATTCCAAAGCAGCTGGAATAGCAAGTTTGTCTGTGTCTGAGTGCCATGTCTGGGTGTTGTACTTACATTCTCAGTAACATTCTCTTAACTTGGGAAATACAGATGTATACTAAGCGTTGTTCTTACTTTGTCCTCATTTGCATGTTCGCTGATTTATTTTTTTTCCTCTGGAAAAACTCTGTTTTTTTTATTGTGCAGAATAGAGCATTGTTTTCATAATGAGTAGCTATTTGATAATTTGCTATTTTGCTGTCATGCAGTATGTGCCTTATGGCTGACTGGCTGTTTCATAATACAGCTGTTCCTGGAGGAAGAATATGTTGTTTCTTTGGTGCCCAGCACCATGGTGTCTTTGAGTTTCACAAACCTGTACAAGTATGCCTCAAGCCACTCCTACTTGCCTGCTAGTTTTAGAAATGGCAGTAAGGTGCTGCACAAAAATATTTGCTGATTTTTTTGGTGCCCAGTTTGAGCTGTGTAGCCTTGTAAAACTTCCACTGTCTCTTTTGCCACTGATTCTAAGGATGAGATGCCATTTTATCACATCGGGCATCCAGAAGATGAGGAATAGAAAATGATTCATCTCTTGCACAGTTTGTTGCAGCTGAGTGGCTTACGACACAGAGCCATCCTGTGGCATGCCCAGAGATGGAGGACCATTTCAGGTGGTCTCAGGAGGACCCATTTGTGGCATGGTCCCCTCTGTCCTGGAGTCTGCCATCTCTCCTGGTACAGCATGCCTTGGACAGACTGTGAATCAGCCCACGGCAGGATGAAAACAAGCAGTCCCATGAGCTACAGAATGAGTGAAGCCTGGTTTCCTGGACATCTATCTTCTTGAGGTCATGCTGTGCTGTTTCCGTGAAAGCAAACAGCTGAAGCAACTTGTGAAAATGTATTTTTTTTTTAGACTGCTGTCTCTTTTTTGGATATACTTGAAATTGGAAAATGAACTCAAAAGTTATCCAGGGTGGACACTTGCTTACTTACTACACACAGCATGACCTCGCGAGCCTGCTTTCCTTAGGGAGGGAGACTACAAATGTGTGATTGTATGATTCAGGGTGGCATTGTAATTAGGTAGAGCCACTTCAGAGAGACTGCTCTCACTTTGGAGGGACCGCTCCAGGAAGCCTCAGGGTGTAGAAAAGGGCACGATCCTGCACAGCCTAGTGTGGTAGTCTGCGGGTGCCTGTAATTAGTGACTGCTCAAAACAGTTACTTTTAAGAGTTTTCTGCAAAAGCCTCTTTGGGCACCATCAAGAACCCAGCTAGATCATGTTTTTTCTCCATGAATATTCAGTAGCTGCAATTTCAAGGCTTCCCAGCTGTGTTGTTTGGGATTAGGGTCACTTGGTTCCTTCTTTGTTGGTGTACAAACAGGCCAGAATGAAGTGCTGGTCCAGGCTGAGTCAAAGCTGAAGTTTCTTTTTCTGGTGTCTGCTCAGTTGAGCCACAGACCCCTAAGTCCAGTTGTTTAGGTAGTGGTCAGTTAATACATAGCTGTTGTTTCAACTGTTAAGAGATCTTCTTCAGATAGCAACAAAGATGTTAATTCAGAAATCTTGATAACCTCCACGTATGCTTCTCTAGGCTTTAGGATATTTCTCTCTTCCAGTCCCAGGAAGGTAATAGGTGAGAAAACAAAATGTTATTTTCTGAGAAACTGAAAGGTGGCAGTAGTCAAGACCATGGTGTCCTAGCTTTTTTCTTTCCTGATTCATTAAATATAAAAATATAAAATATAAAAAAAAATACTGAAAATTCTGTGGTGGGTCATTTTTTCCTCTCTAGACTTTCTGTGATTATTGTTTCTGGACTCTTTTTTGGGTTTGTCCATATTATTAGTAGCGTGTCCAGATCAGAGCATAGAACTGGGCAGAATGAAATAATTATCTCTCTTTTGAGATAATATTATACTACTTGGATTTTATTTATAAAACATTGCTGCTAATACTTCCTAGAACACTTGCCTGTTTGTTGTTGTATTTTGTTGCTTTTGTTTTTTTAAATAATCTATTTTGCAGTCCACAAGCCCTCCAGGTTCTTTTTAAATAGAGATGCCTGGCCAATTATTCCCCATTTCATATTTGTGTATTTGATTTCTCATTCCTGAGCATAGTACTCTACATTTGTCTGTATTGGATTTTTTTTTTTTTTTAGTATTTTGTACATGCTATGGCATGATAAGATTTTTCCGTTTCTTGGGGTTTTTTTGGTTTTGTTTTCTCCAATACCAGACAAATATAATGTGTGAAAACAGGCCAAAATTGACTCCTGCTCATCATGTAAGTGCTTGGACAGTCAGACAGAGAAATCAGACAGCCCATTTCAGCTTGCCTATATCTTGCTTGCTTGTCTGTGCAGTGCCAGAGCTTCACCTTATACTGTGGTGTGAGTTTACGTTTAACCTGAAGAGCTAAGTAAGTTCAGATCCTCTTTTTTTTTTTTTTTTTTTTTATTTTGTTTTTCCTCAGAAAGCAGCCTAACCTCTGGGCTGTTGGATATCAACTTAACAAACATCTTACTGCCATGGTCTCCGAAGTACCTTCTCATGCCCTGAAGCCTTTCCTCTTCCTCTTCCCTTTGCATCTCTATTCCCTGTGCCCAGAGTGACCTAAGCCTCTTCTGTACCAGCCTTTGGCTCCTCCAAACCCCAGCTTGCATGTAGCTTTGACATACACCTCTTGGTATTAGGAAAACCAGCTTCATTTGTGATAAAAGAGACAAAATGTAAATGAATATAATTTATGTTGCCCATTTATTTTCTGTAGGCTTTTCAAAATGCTAGCAGTCTCTTTTTCAGGCAAGCGTATTGGAGTTTTTGGGTTTTAGTTTTAAGCTGGGCCCACCTGTGAAAGAAGAGTGACCGGCTGGAGCTCCTTTTTTAAGTGTATTGAGAGCACACTTTTTTCTCACCTTGTTTCCTGTGCAAATATCAATTAGGAAATTACCAATTGGTAAAAATATGAATGTCAGAAGTCACACATCTGATGGCAAGTATGGTTTGTCAGCTGTGGTTGTGGGTGATGAGGGTTGTCTAGCTTCTCAGTGCCTCCTACCATTGACTTCACAGGCTGCTTGATCTGATCCATTTTAGGCTTTACAGTCTGCCTTTCAGCTTGTATTTCGGTGTGAAGTTCACTTGTTCAGGTAGAAGCATGTAACTGGGAGCTGACCATGATGTAACCGATACTTTTTGCTAAGTTTGTATGGGTCTAGATGAAGTACAACCCTTGGTGTTAAACCCAAACTCTTGATGGGCTTGATCAAGCCTAAATAGCTAATAAAAGTGATGGTTTGCTACTTAGGCTTGACTGTTTTGTTTCTTTCCTATCTCTCATTCCTAAATAAAATACTGTCTTTGAAAGAGGGAATTTCAATCACAAAGAAGAAATTAACATAAGAAGGTACTGATTATACAGTGTCCCATGTTTTATATTAACTTCAATTTTATTTGCAATACCTCTGACTTTTGGGAGAAATTTCACCTTAAAATAAAAACAACCCCCTAATAATTTTTCTAGAAGGAAGACAGTCTTTTGAAAATACAGAAGCAGTAAGTTATCGGTAGTAATAAGTTATCTGTATATGTAAATTCCAGTGCATGCAATATTTTTTTTTATACTGATATTGGAAATGTCTTGTTACTAGATGCATTTTTAAATTGATCCGGAGTCTGGAAAATTAATAAGAATGTTCCACGGTTGTAATTAAGTATTATATAATAATTTATATAAATATATATATTTATTTTTATATAAGTTATAAATAAGCAGGTAGTTAGAAAAAGGTGAAATACTATCTATGTTTTCTGTGGTAATCAACTTAATGCTTATTAAAAAATGTCAGCGTTAGTCTTTTTTTTTTTTTTAACAAAAGACTATATGTATAAAAAATAGTTTTTAAACTGTTTTTATAGGCTAAAAAAATGCGGCAAAATCAGTGGCAACCTGAGGCAGCCTGTGTTGTCATGTTGGCCCCTCCCTGGGAAGAGCACTGCTTTCTGAAGAAAATACTTGAGTGCAGAAATGGAACTATAATTCCTTAATAAATATGTTGTTCTTGACAGTCTCAGGACAAAATGGATCATGTGGCTGACAGGCTGTATGATTGTGTCATAAATATTCTGTGATTTATGAGGCTGGAAGTAAGGATGCTACCCGTTCCTCCTCCTGTGGAAGTTGTGGTGCTCTGTCAGATCCTTGTAACTGCAACAGCAAGATTTGATAAACCAAAACCCCTTTGCTTTCTCCATGCTAAATGTTTTATTTGCTGTTCTTTTCTCACAACTAACCCTTGAAGAATGGGGGCCAGTCTCGGATGGCTCCAATTACTCCTGTTTAGGTCAGCCTTTGACTTGAGGTGGTGGTAGTGAGTCCATTGACGCTATTTGCATGGTCATGAGTGTGGATGAGCTAATGAAATTTCACTGGGTGTATTGGGAATAATGAAGCACCCTTGACGGATCTGAAACTGCCCTAGAAGTGAAGCTTAGAACTCCCATTGCCAGTCTCTTGAACTGTTGTGCTCCTTTAACGGTTTATTATCAAAACCCTCCTAAATCAGTGTATATTGTTTAATCTGCCTTGAAATGTGAACTGCAAGTCAAAGGCCTCTCAGTAATATAGTGAAAAGTTGTCTGAATTTATTGCATCTTTGGTAAGTGTTCCCCAAACTTTGGTAAACTGCTGCTTGGTAGCTTGTTCCAGCTCATCTTCGGTGACAGGCAGCAGAACTGCTGGTACCTCCTGCCACACACAGGTGGGGGACACGCTCCCCTCTGCAAGTCAGAAAGACTTCTGTGATAATGCCAGTGTTAATAAAATATTTATAGAGTATTATACACGGAGAGGATGTTTTAAAAACATATATCCTGGCCTGAAGGATTAAGTTTGTTTTTCCTGCGTGCTTATATGCATGTTGTAAAATAATATAAATGAAAGTTGATTTTCTGGATTGGAATGGAAAAAGTAGGTGATCGACAAATACCTAGAGCTTGCAAACAGAAAAATACAAAGCTAGAAAAGATAAAGGAGAGCTTCTGATCAGAAGATGAAGAGCAGTGTGAGAAATACGAAAATATGCCTCTAGTAATGGTAATATGCTTGACAAGCAGAACTGAAAGGTACAACACATTGGTGTTTCTGACTTCTGCTGCAACTCCTCAAATTCAGTGTCACTTTTAATTTTACTATCTGTACATCTAATTCTTTATAAAAGAAAGATGTTTACTCCTACGAGACCAGTATCTGTAGATAGGTGTAACTGCAAACCTAGTTACACATATTTTAAAATCTTTTTAGAAATAAAATGAGAGACTATAATACGGCAAAACACAAAAAAAGCTATATCTTATGCTTTGAAGATGCAAGATTTAAATAATTTGACCATCTGTAGTTGGGGAACCTATAAAGAATGAATGAAAAAATTATTTTGAGTGATTTCGCAGAACATCTTAAATAGATGATTAAAAATAAAATCAGACTGCAGTACTGGATGTGGATACATTCTTATTAATTCTAATAGTTGAGAAAGTTACTTATAAATCTTTTCCAGTATTCCCCAAACAGCCCTGTAAGTCTGCAGTTAATTACTCAAAATTAAAGGGGGGGAGAAAGAAGTTTGGAGTTGCCTGGTGTCAGTCTCCAATTCTGTGTGGGATTACCGATTTGAAAAAAAGAAGCATAATAGACAGGAGGATGTTTTCTTGTCATAAAACCATAACTATTTTCCCCCTGTAAAATGATACAACTGAATAGAGCTGTATTTCACTTGTATTATTATTTAGTAAAGCTCTTACAAAATACTTAAGAAAGTTGAAAAAGGACTCTGTGGTTTTAATACCTAGACTGCAAGCCAAACAAACACATTTGGAAATGTACAGCTGTGCCCACAACAGACTGTGGGTATACTGGTTCCTTAGTCAAGGTGCTGGTGCAAAAATGACTTGTAACAAGGAACATCGGCTGAAAACTGCAGGCTGTATCCGGGACAGGAGGGTTCACAGCGATACAACAGTTGGTCTTGTTTCTCCTTCTTTAATACCATCTTGATCCTGGTATCCTGAACTGGTAAGACACTCAAGACGTCACCCAAAACCAAACATCTTTGTTTCCTACTCCACTGGAGCAGCCAGCTTGGGACACATAGGGTTGGTTTCGCAGTTACCCACTAGTTATGGAGATACACTTGTTAGCAATCTTCATTTTCATGGCTGAAGTGCTAAAGTGCTTGAAATGCTCAAGTCCTGTGGCTGGATGTCCTCTGGCATGGTCACAGGCTTTGGAACAAATCCAGGAATATTTGTTAAAAGAGTGTGGGCAAAGCAAAAGAGAAGGTAGTGCAAAAGAGACTTTTTGGTAATGCAAGAGTAGGAATGATAAAATGCATCCAAGACGAAACACGTAAAGCTTGTGGAAGTGTTTTGGTATTAGTTTCTGTTTAATTTCTTTTTGCACAGTGTATACGTTCAATAGACAAAACATAATTAGAGGGAGCTCTCCGGTATGTAGTATATTGCTACAGAGAAGAGCTTTGCTTCTGCAAAGGGTTGAGTACTTAAGTAAGCACGCTCTTTTGTTCAGCGCAAACATTGGAAATT
Organism: Rissa tridactyla; assembly: GCF_028500815.1. Taxonomy (NCBI): domain Eukaryota; kingdom Metazoa; phylum Chordata; class Aves; order Charadriiformes; family Laridae; genus Rissa; species Rissa tridactyla. Next base: position 8,873,688 of record NC_071497.1, read on the forward strand.
CTCACTAATTCAGGATACAAGTGGAAAACTAATTAAGGAAGATGAAGGGAAACCTAACCTATGACAGTGTCATGTATGGTTCAGGCTTTCTGACACCACATTTTGACGCATTCCAACAGGGCTGTAAGGGGAAACAAGAAACTAGATTAAAGAGACTAATGATGTAATTTGGCAATGTAGTTCCTCTGTATTCTGCAGCATCAGAATGGATTTTTTTTTTTCATATTCATTTTGCCTTTGTGATTCAGTTATGGATTTCATCTGAATTTAAAGCCAATTCTGTGACAGTTACTTTTTAGCATGCCTGTGACTTTCTTGGAATTTCTGGTTTTCCAGTCCAATAGCATATTTTAAGAATTAACATAACTGAAGATAGATGACCATTGCATTCTCCCAGTCTGAAACTGAATGTACTAATTTGCCATGTTGTATTGTGTGTGTTTGTGTGTGTATGCATGCGTAAGTATGTATATATTTAAGCTTGGAAGGCAGGGTTGATGTCTTTGTCCTTAGAACAAGCAACTGGATATCACCTGCTTGTATAGAATCACAGAAGCAGGTTGATTTTTTTTTAAACAAAAAACAACAAGCAACAAGGCATTTTGATTCAAATATGGAATAAAATTAGAGGAGACATTTTCAGAGTTAATAGAGTTAACTGCACTCTTGATCCTCTTCTGAGCTTACTCAGTGTCACCCTTATAGTCTTGTCATGTCTCTTGGTATGGAACCATGAAATTTGCTGTGTCCTACTACAGCCTGTATATGGTCTGTTGTGTAGAAACTGCAGTTACCTCACCAAGGCTGACTTTATATTCAACACCTGTGATGTACTTCTCTTTGGGAGCAACCACACTTCTTAAAGTAATTGTTTCAGTCAATGTGAATGAAAGCATCTGAAAACAACAAAAGCTGCCTATATATGTAACCGTTTATTCTGCCTAGGAAAGTATAACTCCCCTAATACTTATCTGGTAAAACAAGCTTCTGATTCCTCTGAAAAGCTTCCATCAGTGTGCCTCCCTAGATAGCCCCTTGGCAATTGACACAATTGTCTTCTCTCTTGGCAGCCCAAGTGACCTGAAGAAGCTTCTGTGCCCCGAAAGTTTATCCTTTTTTGTTTGCCCCTTTTTTGTTTTGGTCTTTTTTTTTTTTTTTTTTTTTTTTTTTTATCCCCAGCTTTATTGATTTGGTCTAGTGAATGATAGTGCTTACAGGTTTGGCCTTACGGTGTCCTTAGACCATCATACTTCAAACAGTACTGTGGCTGGAGTCCAGAGCAGCACCTTCTGCTGGTGAGAGAACCTCACAGTCCAGTTCCTTAGTTTGGGGAAATTCTGAAAGTGAAACGAAAACCAGGATGAAGTACAAGTTGATAAGCTAATCTGTTTTCTCTGTCTCTGTCTCCTCTCCTACCTGATTCCTTAACATGTGCATTGCAAAAACATGTTTGCATGTTGACAATTAACTTTTTACTACAGCTGTTTGTGAAAGGTGTATTATACAACATAGCATGCGGAGCATGGTAGAAGTAATGTCAAATGGGTAGAGAATTTGTACTTTGGATGCACAGAACTGGGTAACGTGAATGGAGTGGGACTTGTGTTCTTAAGGTAGTAGCGGATATTTTAACTAAACATAAACATTCAAAGAGGACAGGCTAGATGTTCCACTTTTGGAAATAATATATAAACCATCTTAAGTATCAAGGTTGTGTTTGAACCCTGTTTGCTCTACAGCCTGGCAGCTCTAAGGACCGTAAGATAAAACCACTGTGTGTTCTACACTAATACATGATATACCTGGCTACTCAAGAGATGATCCTTGGACCAGGCTTCCCATCTCCTCATCTTTCAACCCACTGTTTAGCATGGGAAGCTTCCAGCACCTCTCTGTGTGTTTTTTCATCCAACACGTACAAGTGAGAAATTAGTTGTATAAATTGGTAGAAAAGATCATGACATTCAGTGACATGATTTAACCCGTGAGTTATGTTGTAACATTCCTTCAGTGAAGATGTTGAGGTGTCCTACATAGCAGACAAGGCTTTTTTTCCTTTACATTCAAAGTTTCAAATTCAGTAAATTGTCATTTTCCAGCCCACAGATGCTCAGCCTCGTAATATTCTGTATTTGATACTTAAAGTCAAAGCCTGGAGTGGTTGGAATTGGAGTATTTCCTGGTGGCAGAATTATCTTTTTTTTTTTTTCTTAATGTCACACAGTTCGTAAAATTAAGTAAATTTCAGCTATCTCTTGGGCATTCATGTAAGTGATGTTCAACTACAGTGTCTGCTGGAGGTCAGCAGACTTGTACCGGTATTCTCTTTCTTTTCTGAATTTCTGTTTCTCCAAGCAAGTGGAGACATTAGTATACAGAAGCATCCTACCCTTCTGTCGGATGCTGTGTGGAAGGAGGTACTTGAGATTGTTCTAAAAAAGTCCAAACCCTTTTGAGTGTCTCTAGTGTAGTGTGACCCAACACAATGTACAGGTTTCAATTATGAGATTACGAAATGCTAAGACTGTGTGATATGCTTTAGCAAGATCATTTTTCTTTATGCGGTTCCTCCAGCATTTTAAGAATTTTCCATCCAAAATGAAGCAATGTGGTACCATTGTAGATTATTTGCTGGTTTAGTTGTCCTAAAACATCGCGATTGCTGTGTTTCTTCTACAGTTGATGTGAGCCTGTTCTGCTGGCCTTCTTTACTCTTCTGAGTGAGGAAGGCTGTTAAATATAGGTGGATTCTGCTTGCTTTTCAATACCCTGCCTGCTAACAAAAATGAAACAGCTGAATGATGTGCATGTGTCTACCTGCAAACCAAAACAAAGTTGGCTCATCTAGGTCTGGGTTTGCTCATTTGACTACGTCACCTTAAGTCTGAAAAATAAATAAGATATAAAGAATACAGACCAGGTCCGGAAATCCTGTTGGCTAAGAGATTAATCTAAAATATCTATTAGCCTTTCAGTCCCTGCTGTAGGTGTTACCAGCGTTCTAGAGGAGCATCCCATTTGTGGGGAAGAGTTAACCTCTGCAGAAGGCTCCAGGAGCAGTCGTTTACTCGGTTTGGTCATTTACCTTTCTCTGAAGACCTTCAAGTGCCACAGGTCATCCTCTAGGGCAGGAGTACTGTGTGTGTTACAAAACTGTTGTGGTAACCGTTTCAGATTGACGCCAGGGGCAGGATCTGTGTGTTTCGATGGTGCAGGGAGCGGGGAATGGCTGTTCACCTCCCACCAGGACTTCACCCTTGGGTTTGCATCCCGTTCTCCTGCCCCACCCCTCCTTCCACTGTGTACTGTGGGTTGATAGGGGTGAGTCACCTCTTTTATTATTTTTTGAATTCTTTCCTCCCAAATGTAGTTTGTTTTCTGCAGGGAAGGGAAAGAATTTATGCTGTCCTGGTTCCTTATTTTTATCAGAGCTCTGCTAACAACTTCCAGCTGAGGGAGTTCTTGATATTTTTAGCCTGAGATATTTAGCTATTTGAGCCTCTTTACACATTTCCCCCCAATACATATTAACTGGGGGGAGGGGAGGGGGAGAGGAATGGTTCTTGTCAGTTAATATATTCACGAGCATGCTTGCCAGATTGCCTGCACTTATTCCCAGGAATCCATACACTTCAGAATTGGGGGGAAGTTTGAGTCCTGGTCTGAAGTATTTGAATCGGCCTCATTACTCCATTCTCTGGCTAATGCTGCAATAGCACTGTGTTCTCACTGAATATTCGCTTTTATTTGAGAGGTGGTGTTTAGTATTAAAAAAATGTATGTTATTGATATTCTGCTTAAAACCACCCAGAAGTAAATAAGCTAAAAAGAGCAGAGAATTGTAAAATGGGAACTTGCACTACGAAATATAAACTCTCTGAAATTCTCTTTGTTCCTCTTTTTTCCACGTATCTTTTAAGCTGCAAAATCCTGTCTTGTTACTAATGTTACTGTTTTATTGATTGGCTGGTGTAAGGTTTGATGAAGTTCTTTAAAAATCCAAATACTGAATTTGCTGGCGCATCTGCTATACACGTACTTTAAAGTTTCTGAAGAGCCTTACCCTTCCATGAAATTTACATGAATGTTACTTTGAAAGAAAACATTAAAAATGCTTCAGATTGACTTTTTGCCTTTCAGAACCACTTTAACCTGTTTAACCACAATTTCACAGATCCTACTATCTATCATCAGTTCTTTTCCCTTTTCCTAACAAAATTTCAGACTAGAGCAAAAAGCTAGTTTGTTGCTTTGGCAGGGCTCTTTCTGTGTGTTGAAAACAGTAATCTGCCTGAACAGTAATACTGTTTAGGTCACTGGCTTAATATCTTCTTTAGGCAAATGATTCGTCCAAATTTCTTTGAGAATATTATTGTTATTGTTAATGGTTATACATAGATGTGCCTCAGTGATTTCAGCAAAAACCCCAGAGGTGTCTGTAGGACTAGGGAGGTGGGGGTGAGAGGCGCAGATGGTGGAAATCATGCTCAGTTTAAAATGAGAATTAAATGGCATTTGCAGTTGGGTATAAATTGTCCATGCTATTTTCTTCTCTCTATGCCCTCCAAGATGTTTGTTTATATATGGCGATACATTACATTGCTCTACTCCTATCCGCTTAGTTACCTGATGCAATTCTGCAGAGTGGGGAGATGACTTTGTGCCATCTACACAGAGTCTTTGTCTCGAATCCTCTGGTTGCCGGTCTGGTCTGTGGCATAAGTTAGAGCCGCTTGAAGGCTGCCAACAACCACCAGGATATATCCTATTAATTGGGACCAGCTGGATACAAGTATGTATTGGCAAGTCTACAGCAGCTCTCTGCAACCCGTTACAGCAGCTCTTCAGCACCCAGCTATTCCTTTAGGGACCTTGAACCTTCCAGTAATCATTTGCAAAGCCTTAAATCTGGCACCTAAAATAGTAGTGTGCTGTGGGGTTTTTTTAATATATTTGTTTAATCCTAACTCCTCTGCTCCACCCTGAGATTGGGCAGTCACCACTCCCTACTTGGACATAAATCTCTGTTTGAGGATCCAATTTAATACATGTGCACCAGGTGCTTTTTTTTCAAAGCACTTCGAAAAACATTTGTGTTTGTACTTATTGAGCACTACGGCGATTTTTTTTTTTTTTTTTTTTGGTAAGTGTAACCTTTTGGGAAATTCGCCATTCTCAAGCTGTGAATTGTGCACCTTTTAAAGACAGAGGTTCCATGTTGTACCCCTAGATATCAACTGCTTTTTGTGCCTTTCTGCATGCCTTTCAAAATGTAATTTTAGCTAAGATGCTGTTGTTGTGCACTGTGAGTCTCTGTACTCCAAGGTGACTGATGCTGCTGAGAAGCTGTGGAGCAACACTACCACCTCAAGTATGTTGTCTAGTCTATGTTGCAGCTTCTCAGTGGGACTGCCAGATTAACTAAATACTAATCTTAAGCTTCTTAACGCTTAGTGAGAACAGTCAAAATTTCATTACTTTTAATTGTTTTGTAACAAGCTAATATAATTATACTGTTAGCATCTTGGTTGGGAATTTCTTGACTTTTTTTCTTTGCAAATCCAGTTCCTAATAAGGTTTTTTTATTTCACTGACTGCATTTCCTGTGCAACTTCTTTTAAACTACTGTATGAGTTGCAGAGACGCTAAATAAACTGAGCAGACGACTCTTTTTTTTTTCTTTGCTGTTTGTACAATTAGTTTTTCCAATGGTCCTTCTTGAACATGAAAAGCAATACAGTAAAATACTTGGAGGAAAGGAAGGTGGTACAGAGAAGCTGCACTGAGTGACTTCAACTCAGTGTACAAAAAGTTTCATATTCTTTGTTTCAGGCTTATATTTGAAATCTCTTATTCTAATAATGACCAGCCAACTCTTGCTTTGCTTATGAGATCTGACAAGATCACCCTCCATGTGATTTCATTTGTTGTATTCATGGCAGCCCTGGGGAGTGAAATAACTAGAGCAGGAATGAAGCTGTGCTTTCCTGCACAACACAACACAGCTCTATAGCAACTTGGCCACTAGGAAAAACAGCAGAGACTTTAAATAGATAAATTAAGTTTTGTCTCTGTGTGAGTGTGTATGTATTTCTCTAAAACGTACAGTCACCTGCAAGCATCAGCCTAACCCATTAGACCATGTAGAATAAATGGGAGATAATCACCCATCGTGGTACCAGGCAGGTGAAGCTGAACTGAAATTTGGGGAGCTGGAGTGCTTTGTAAAAGTGGAGTGCTTTTTGTTACCAAGTGTGTCTTGTTAATTTCAGTTTACTGGGCTTGAAACTTGGTTCTGATGTTGTAAAGTTTGCACCTAGCCATAGAAAAGTTTCTGTGCATTGTTCACCTTGACCAAAATGTAAAAACACCTTATGGGGCTAATCTTCCTTTCTTATCTGCAAATGTGGGAGAATGCCTGTGAAGGAGAAAAGCAACAGCCTAAAGAGCTGCCAGTTGGCTCCGCAAAGTTGTGTTTAGAATTAACACACAAATACTTGGAATGGAAGCATTAGGGGAACCTCTTTTCTGTTAGGATAGTGTACTGAATGCTTAAGTTTGAGATTGAAATCGAAAACACTAATTTAAGAGTTCAATTATAGGAATTATTTTTGTTTGGGTTTGGTTTGTGTGTTTTTGTTTTTTTTGTTGTGGAGATGGGTAGTCTCTGATCTGAGATGAACGGTGAGAAATTTCAGTATCTAGATAACCTTTACTCTTGCATTCCCTTTTAATTATTTCAGTAATGTTGTCTATTTCAATGGTTTAATGAAATTGTTACTGTAGAGGTGTGATCAAACTCATAAAAGAGCAGCAAATATTGGCCGCCTTTTGAATTTGATGTTAAGATTTTCATGAAGAAGCAATGGCTTGTTTTTCTTAAAGTCAATAGGTAAGATTACTAAAACAGAGACAGGTACTGAGAAAAGAGTTTTCTCTGTTTCAGTAAGTGGTCCTCCCAATGAAATGAAGAGGTGACAATGATTTTTTTGCATACTTAGATTTTTAAGTATTGTGTTTGAAAATTAAATGAAGTATAAGATTTGGTTTCCTGAGGAATACTTGCAGCCATTGTGCTGACCAAAACCACATTCTCAAGTAGTCATACGAAAACATCCAGCTTGTCTTAAAGCTGTAACGGTGTGTAAGCAAACACAGGACTGGGGACAAGCCCCAGGACTGCCAGAGTGCAAAGACAAAGCCACCTGCAGCAGTGGAGGAGAAAGCTTTATGGATATGAGGAGTGGCTCCTCTGGCACAGGAGTGCATGAATGGTGATAAGGAGAGCAAAATCCAGCAAAAATACCAGGAGGTCTTGAGTGTGCTTTGTGTGAATGCAAAACACAGAAATCCCCTTTCTGCAAAAAAAGATGCTGTATACCCAGCACTCATGAAGTTGCTTGTCCCTGATGTCCCCGGCAGGTCTGTCAGGGAGATGAAGCGGGGGCTGGCCTGTGAGTTCCCATTCTTCTCTTCCGGGGGAACGTGGTCTCGATACCTTGAACTTGGGCAGGATGTAAGGATGCCCAAGCATGACTGCTTGGATTTGGGGGATGCAGTCTGGAAGCAAGCTGTCTGTATGCTATGTGTTTTACTGCAAGCAGCCCCCATCCACGCCACAGACAGTATGCTGTCCTGGGACTGATCTTTAGAAATAAAGATAGGAATTGCTTATCTTTAGCGTTTGCTTTCCATGGAGCTAAAGTGGTCCCTCATACCGCTGGGGGAGCAGTTGGGCTGTACCGTGCATTGGTTTGCTAGTGTGGGACAAATTGTACCCCTCCTTCAGTAGAAGAAATGTGTGATACGGCAGATAACAGCCAGGATTATCTTTCTCTGCACCAGTAGGGTTTTTGCTGTCTGCATATGGAGATGGGCGTTGTGTCATACAGGCTTTGTGAGGAGATCCTTTTTTTGTTTTCTTGGCCGGAACGGGTCTGGTTGGTAAACATGGCTTTTGTGATTGCAAGGAGGTCTTGGTAAAAGGCCTAGTAGAAGATAAATGCTCAGAAGTAGAAGGTGCAAGGCCCAGTCAGACTTCACTCACCATCAAATCCCAGTACTCCCATGGGGCTTAAATCCAGTCTAATGGCTGATGTCAGTAACAAGCTACTTTGGGAAAAAATCTTTTATTAAGAATTATCTTTCTGTTATGTGGCTATTGCATCTGCAGGGAGAGTTAGGGAAATTGCAGGATTCCCATTAGAAACATTTTATAAAGGTAGACTCCACGGGGCCATCCTAGCAAGACTTAAATTTCTCCGACAACTCCTTTTTTTTTCTTTTTCCTCTGTTTCTGCATTTCTAGGGATGAAGAGGGACTGCATAGTCTGACAGAAAACATTGTAGAGATTAACGTATTTCCAAGTGCATCTCTCCATCTGTTGTAGTTTCTTGATTGATGCAATTACAGGCTTACCTACCTTTAGTTGTCCCTTACACTGTTTTCAAGGGCATACCGTTTTAGGTCTTGGCCCTCTGTCATTTCCTTTGGGGTGGAAGACAGCTGAGTCCGTAGGTTTTTAGTTGCAGTCCCTTTGCCTTTTACTGTGATCATCACAGCAAGGCTTGAGCTCTCTTGGAGAGAGAGAGCAATAAGGAACCATTGAGTAGCCATCTTCTAAAAAGCAAGGACATTATTTAGGTCAGAAGCACTGAGAAGGGAACATTACGAAATATTAAGCATCTTTTAACTACGCTGATCTTGCTGGGGTTTTCTTGAGTTTCACATTGGACTTGACAGATCTTTATCTCAGGTTTGGTTGTTCAGTTATTATTCCCACACATGCATCTTTTTCCCCACCTATGATTGTTGTTTTATAGTTTAAGGATATTTTCAAAGCTAGTCAGTGCTGCCTTCCTCCAGGGACCAGTCTTCAAAGGACTGGATAGCTGCATAAGTGAGCACTAAAAAGTTGTATTCATCACCCTGAAGGGTGCTAAAGGCCTTTTTAGTGACTCCAAATTCCATGTGGAATTGGCTTGTTGACCAAGCAATAGAAGGATTACATCACCCGTGCAGGTATGATGGTCTATGAATATGCCTGTGTGCTCTGCATACCTGCCTCTGTTCTGTTAGCACTTAATTTGCCTCGGAGGAGGAGATCAGAAGATGTTGTTAGTGGATGTTGAAGTTCATTGCCACCCCAGGATTCTCAGGTTGCCGTGTTGCCATGTTCTTTCCTACACTACATACACATGCGCACGCACACACACACATATCTTTTAGTGCATTTACCGTCTCTGCTGAGGGTTGTCACCTCTTTATCTGCTGGTTTGTGCTTGTGCCCCTGCTCTCGCTAGATCTGAAAAGTCCCGGACCTAGGGAAAACCACTACCAAAACATCAGTGTGTTATCAACGTTTTCCTCACACTAAAAGACTAAACACAGCGCTCTACCAGCTGCTAGGAAAATTACTGAGAAAATTAACTGTATTGCAACCTAAAGGCTTCAGCAAATCTAGCCACTCATGCTAAGTAAAGCTAAGCAAACAGCATGGATCACACCATATTATAACCCTAAGTAATTTATTCTAATGAAAACTTACTGAAGCTAAACAACTAATACCTCTCAATAGTAGCAACCATATCTGCTCTTCAGACTCCCACCTAGCACTTGCATCCATGTCCACCTTATGCTGTCTTGGCGCAAGCATCTTAAATGCTGCATAATGTTGTGTGTCATCCTGTGGTTATTCCTCAGTGTCTCTACTTTCCTCGGGTTTTCTTTTGCCTGAATGTACATGGGTATTGTCTCCTGTGTTTGCTCTGTTTTCCATTTTTCTCACGCATCTTAGGAAAGCAGTGATTAGTCTCAATTTATGAACTTGAGACTTCTTTTCTCTTTCATTCAAATTATGTAGTTGTTCCTTTGTCAACTTTCCTGTGAACTTCATGTGGGCAAGAACTCAGTTTTTTTTGTGTTAAGTGAGATGGCACATAGAAGGCATAATTTAGGTCTGAAAAGGACATTTTATTCTTTAAGATGGGCATTTTTCACATGTACAAAGAGAGGCCTTGACTGTTTTATATTTTCTAATTTATTTAAGATAGATGAGTAATTTTAAGCTGCATGAATTAATTTTACACTGTGAGCCTTTGCTTTTGTATTTTATTTTCCCTTCGTGCAATGTCTCTTTCCTGAATGAATCCAGTCTGATGGGAACAAGGAGTTAAGAGGCCATGCAGTGTTCTTCCTGATACCGGTGTTTGTTTGGTTGGTTGTTTTTTTTTTTTTTTCATGTGGTCTTACTCACAGTTGGTTGTTGTTCTCCAACAGAATATGCTTTCAAAGATGGGCAACACAAGGGATATGGGTCCCACCACTGATATTTCAGTTTGATGTTCCACCAATTGGCTTAGGTCACATTAGATCTCATAGTGTTGTTCAGAAAGGATGGCTTCTGTAAGGAAAATTCTGAGTTTAATCAAAAAAGTGCCACGAGTTTAAGCACTGTTACAAAGCTGTGGTGGATTACTTACTCACTGAGTTGGAGAAAAATCAGGAAGGGAAGGGAGGGAGGTGCAAACAGTGGACTTGAAAACTTAGGAAAGTGTTGTTCCTTGTGTCTTACTGTTAAGGAACTTTTGCTCCATTTTACTATGCTGTAAATACTTGCTTTAAATTAAATGCTGTTCTCATGTGAGAAGAATAACATTTATAGTAAATGCAAGTCAGTGCAGTGCCAGGAGGAGTCACAGAGTACCTTAAACATACTAAAACTAATGGCTGATTTTAATACTAAAGATATGTAGAATGTCAAGCTACTCTGAAAGTGAAGATTGACACTCAGTTAACACACAGTACTACTTCCAAAGTCTATGTTTAAAACCTAGAGTGGCAAAATGTACAGTTTTCCTAAAACTTTCATTCCCTCTTGAGCAAGCAAAAGATCCTAGGCAGCCTTGGCTGAGATGGTCTCGTTAAAAAGAGTACTTCTGAGGCTTTCCAACCTGTATGTGATCAGAGAAGGAGGAGAGTTGTCATGCTGGCTTTTCATCATCCATCGTTATCTGCATTGGAGCACCCTGCCACCGAGCTGCTGGCTCTGGAGATTATTTGTGTCAACGGCAGCTTACCCAGAGAAGCAGGAAAGACTTCTCGTACAGTGTGGAGGAAAACAAAAGCTGGTCATAGTCCAGTGTTGGGGCAACGAAGGTGTATGTGAGTTTAATAAATAACATATGGGTACCAACCTGGCATCTTAGCTGCCTACCTGAAATAGCACGTGTAGATCACAGGGCCAGGGAGCAGCGTTTTCAGAAGAATTTAGCATATGGACAAGCTGCTGCCTGGAATTTGGTATTAAAATTTGCCTTTGTTTTGTTGGTGATGGGGTACCAAGGCAGCCCACCTGGGTAGCGCCTCCTGTGCTCACAAAATGGGGTAGTCACCTGCCCAAGGTGAAGAACTAGATCTGTCCAATAGTGCATGACACAGGGATAAAATGCTGCTTTTATTGTACCTAAACTTGATTCTAGTTTTGCTTACAGTGGCATCGTAACCAGTTGACACAAATTTTTGGGAAATCCACTGCATATTACTGAATTCTGAGATAAATGATAGGCTGTGGTATTTGGTTGTATTTTTATATGACAAAATGTATATCGTTATTAAGTTCTTCATAAGTAGGGTTTTACTTCTTAATGCAACAGTTAAAATACTGCAGACTCTTCTGTTGTGGAACCAAAGGCCAGTCCAGCCATACTTTATAGTAAGGGTACATTTATAAATTGTTTATAGAGGGCTAGTAAATAATTAATGTCTGTTATTAAATAGGTTACAGGCATGAAGAGTGTGTATTATATATGGCAGTAAGCATGCTGGTAGAAGGTGTTAAAGACAGTGTTTTGTCTAACTGCTGTGCTAAAATCCATAACAAATGAGCCTTTGTTAAAATGTATATTAAACATTTAATTTACTTAATACAAATTTATAAATACTTTATATTTAATACTAAATATAATCCCAGGACCTGACTTCAGCCCTCCAGTAAAACCTTGCTGAGGAGGGAATGAAGCAGGGTTGTCTTTTTGAGGTGACAGTGAAATCCAGAGCTGTGAATGCCTACCGGTATGCTGACAAGGCATCTTCTTGTAACATACTAATAAAAGGAAATTTTAAAAGCTAATTATATATGTTTTCTAAATGGACATAGGACCAAGTTGAGCACCTGTAATTTAGAAGATAAAGTAGGGAATTATAATTTGAGTACAAGATTTAGAGTCAAATCTCATTTTGAGTCAGGTTGAGAGTAAAAAATGGTGTTCCTAACAAAAATTAATTTCTGTATTTAAACAGGCAGTTATGTTTTGTTTATTTTTGTTTTTAATGCACCCAGCTGCTGATACAAATGCAGATCTTGCTTTTAATGCAGATTTGTGTATATGCATGTTCTTTCTTGTGAGATCCGTTTCTAATTTTTCCTTTTCTTTCAAGGAAGGAAACTTTTGCAGATACATTTCACATCGTACTAAATTAATATGACGGAGATATCATGAAGCTTTTTCTTCTGGTCTTGGGAGAGGTGGCTCTTTGTGGTGGCCTGTCCCAGTCCTTTTTGTCTTTAGTGGTAACTGATTGTTTTCAGTCATTTCAGGTACAGTACATCCTTTTCTCTGTTTTAGTCTGTTTCTGCTAAGTGTGAGACACATCTGAAGGATATTCAGCACTTAGCCTTTTGGGAGACTCTTTTCCAATGTGTGTTTGGGATGAGGTTTCCAGCAACTCTTTGGTGGAAAGAGGGTATTTGAGCCTCTTTTCCGATGTAGTCCCACAGTTGTCTCCTCTCTTCTTAAGGTGACTTCCCTTGTTGTTGGAACAGCTCTGTAGAGAAATGTAATGTATGATGGAAGGAATGTATGAAGGTAGGACTCAACTCTGAATGATTGTCTGTGGTGTGGAGGAGCAGGATACTGAACAAGCTGTATGTGATGAAGATAAGAGGGAAGATGGTGCAAATGCATTCTTTGGCAACAGTTTATAAAACGATAGCAGTGTTGGTTAGAGGGAGTCTCTGGAGGTCACACAGTCCAGAAGTTTTCCTTGAAGTGCATCCATCATGAATGGTAGATCAAGTCAGCCATGGCTTCATGTAGCTGGTCTTAAAAACCTGCAATGATGGATGTTCCCCAGCCTCTGTAGATAAACCTTTTCTAGTGCTTTCTGTTTTGCCTAAGTGTATGTCATGCTACTGGAAGAAAACTGAGGTGTCATACAGCTACCTCACTCCAGAGATACACTGTGCAGAGACTGTCAGAGCGGGCATCTTTTGTGTCAGTCATCTGTGTTCAATCTCAAGTATTTGTGGTTTATACAGGACACGGGATAACTAACCGAAAACATGGTGGACTATTTATGTATGTTGTGTGAGAGATTGCTTTGTGTGGGGGTTGGTTTCTTCAGTGTGTTGCTGAATCTTACTGAAATTTAAGGGTGGAAAAGGGGCGGTTGTGTTGTTAGCTGCACTCTGATGTGACCTGTTGTAACTTCTCATCCAAACAATAAAGATTTTTACGGTCTGTTTTGCAACTATGATTTTACTATCATTCTACTATGAAAATATAGTGATTTGTAAACCAACTGATTTAAACCCTTTTTGGTGAGAACTGAAGTTTGTTTTTTTTTTTTTTCCCCCCAAGGGAAGAGTTAATATAGAAACAAGAGGGTTCAGTAATGAATCACAAGTGTTGTCTTTCTTTTCTCTTTAATGCTATTCATTGCAAGTTTAATACAATTTTCTTCGCTCATAGTTTTTGCAGTTCAGAAACTTGAATTAACATTTATTTGGAAAAAGCATGTACATGCCAAAAGAGAGTATAGTTTGAAGCATAATCTTAATTTATCATTTAAAAATGTTGTGTAACAAAACTATAGTTTCATAATAATTTGATCATTATCCATTGTTAAACTGAAGTGGTTGTGTGTGAAAAATTCTGATGCATTTAGACTTTCTGTGTATAAAACATGAAACAGGGAAGCATAAATTTATTTATTTATGTAAGCTGGTAACAAGAAGTATGTAGCTTGGTAGAAAGAGTAAAAGAATCTCACTCGCTTTTTTTAATCAGCTGGTACTTGAAGCAACTTGTACAATATCTTTGAAGGAGTCTTAAAGCTTCCCTGTCCCCCAGCCTTTTCCACCCCTGGTAGTACTAACATTTAATCACAACTTAGTAGAGATAATGCTGGTAGACTGAAGAAGACACAGTCATAAACAAAGTAAGTCTTCTTTCCCTTGCTTCTGCAGGTAGGAGTCTTGTTTAGGGTAAGGTTCATTATGGCACATCTCTTGCCGTCTGCTATTTGTAACTCTCGTATGCTGGGCAGACTACTGCTTCTAACATTGGAATCAGCTGTTAGAAGTTTCCAGAGTAATGTGAGATTAATGTCTTTTTTCCTGGTAAGGAACAGAGAAGATGAAGAAAGGATGATGAAGGTAATAAATGAAGCATGGAATAGGAGCATGACTGTTGCAATGTGCGAGTGTATAGCTTTGTGGCTTGAGATCAGATCTATTTAATACTATATAAATAACTCAAGTAAAGTTCAAATAGTGTATAAACAGCCTCTTAAATACAAATATTTGCTGAATAGTAATACATTTAACTGAGAAATTAAAAACATATGAAAGTTGTGTAAGTCTTTTTAATCAGCTTTTCTGTGTTCTCAAGCAGTTTGATCAGAATGGTTTATAAAGTCACTGAGAAGAAATTAAAAATGCTGTTCAGGCAGTAGTTTGAACCTGAGCAATAGGCAAAGGAGTGTCTGTATTTAGTAAAACATTTTTGAGTACATTTTGAAGGTCTCCCCCCCCCCTTATTATAGAGGATGTTTAGGTAAAATACCTTATCACTGGTCATATTTTGGAAGATATTTTCTGAAATTCTCCTTAGCCAAACTACCTCCATGCCTAAAGTTCCTGCATAGAGCTCACCACTATTTTTAAATTGTAAACCTTTTAGTCCATTAAGACATCTTCACTATCTTTTTCCTTTTGGTCACAAGCTGACAATTTTAAGTACTTCTTTGCTATGCTTGGTGTGCCACTGATGGTAATCCCCCAGGGTATCAGTGATTTGAATTGTGCTCCCATAGCTGGGGTCAGGTGTGGACTCATTCAGCTATATTAATAGGTGTGCACATCAGCTAATTGAAGCATAAGCCTTGATGCTAAATTCTGGAAGCTTAAATTGCTTGGCTGCAAAGGACCCATCTGGATTTGGTTTTTTCCCTCCTTTTTTTTTTCACCCACCCTCACCCCCCTTGTCCCCCACCCCCTTCTTTTTTGTTTCCCTTCCAATGTCAACTCCTGACAATCTTAGAGCCTGTCTCCCATCTGACTGTTTACTGTTCTGCTGCAGCAATTGCATCTTCGCAATATGACACTGAGTTACATTCTGTATTTCCTGACTTGCCTAACTATGAAGTTAACTTAAAAACCAAATCCATTAAGAATTATAGTATTCTAGTAATGTCTACTCACAAAACTGAGAAAATAGAATTTTCTATTTTCCAGTATAAGCCAAATGTAAGATAACCTTTTCTGAAATGTACAAAAACGGATTTGTAATTGGTAAGAGCAAAACAGCCAGCCTGAATAGTGAATTGTGTCCTGCACATGGTAGAAGTGCAGTCTCTTTTATGCTTATGTCCTTTAAATTTTGGTTTATAGAAATAGAAGTGCTCAGCCAGAGATTGTACGAGAAGTGGTTTGCTCATTTTCCCTGTTTTAGTTATAAGGAAATGCAATAGTGTATCAGTTTTTTCCACCAAACATCATCAGTATGGAATCAAATTCTTTTCATCCCTTTTGTCCAGTATCTGGTTTCTTCCTTTCAAAGTGAGTAGAAGCCATTTGGAGAGTTACCATTAAAATTTTCTAGATTGCTAGTCAGATGTTTGGTAGTATAGCTTCACAACTGCAAGATTTTATTGCTGCTGGGTTTTCATGTTTGTTTTTTTTTTGGGGGGTGGGGGTGGGTTTTGTTTGTTTGTTTTGTTTTGTGTTTCTTTTTTTGTTTGGTTGGTTTTTTTAGAGCAACTCTTTGTTAGCCAGATTTCAAGTATCTTCCTTCTGTTTACGAAACTCTTTCTGTTTGGAAAGTATTCTCACTATAAAAAAATGTGGGAGGATATTGAAACCAGTATTTTTTTTTATGACCTGCATTTCAAAAGAAAATATTTCTGGTAACTTCCAGTTCGGAGTCTAAGCAAATTATCTGTAAAGTTGTAAAATACATATATTTGTGCAGTAGACTATCCCCGGGGCAGTTTGAGAGAGGACTCGAAGCTCAGCAAACTTGTCACGCGTGAACTGTAGCTTGCGGCTGGGTGCTTGAGCTTATCTGGAGTTGTAGCTGAGTGGAAATGTTGAGTAAGCTGGGGGTCTTGGCTAATCTTTCTTGGCCATGATCCAGTTTGGGGAGCAGCAAGAGAATACCTCCAGCTGTCTACTCAGCCTGTCTCTATCGGCCACAGGGAGAAATAGCAGGCAAATGCTTAAATCCTTGTAGCAGGTTAGCCAGATGTGTGAGAATTCATCAGACAGGTGTGATAGGGCTGGCAGCCATATGGCAGTTGGTAGGTCTGATAATATCAACTTGCGTGCAGTTGACCTGTGGGTGAGAATTGCAGTGATTTGAGGAGGAATACTGTGCATGAAGTGTTGCAGGATCAGTTTTGTGTGCTGAGAATTTCTGTACATACATTTACACTTATACCTGTGCATATAAAGACTATCTTTTGGTTGGGGTAGTTGCTCTTGTTCTGTTTTTCTTTTTTAGAGAAGTGCCTTGAGTTCTTCCAACTCATTCCGTTGTGCAGAACTTCTTGCCTAACATGAGTAGCAATCTTAAAGCCAGTAGGTGATTTGGAAGGGAAACTTTATGGTTCAGGCAGATGCTTAGTTGTCGTCTACTGGACCCCAAAGTTTAGGAATGTGAAACTAACAGCACACCCTTGAAAACTGCTTTTTCTGGTGGCCTCAACTGTCTCATGTAGCCTGAGCCTGTGCCCTTCAGTGCCACTGTTAAGCAGGAAAACAGCGTTCATGACCTCTGCAGAGAAACTGTCTCACAAGGAATGAAGGAACTGCATAAAAGTTCATGTCAGAGTTGACGTTGTGTCATCTGCAGCTCTGGAATCACAAAGCATTCAAAGGCAATGACCTAGCCCCCCAAATAAATACAGGAAAGACATTCTGTACTGAGGGAGGTATAGGTGTTAGAAGAAGCTTATTTTTTTCCCCTCATACCTGCATTGTCAGGGCGTTCAGGAGTACAGGCTTCAGCTTTTGCAGAGCTGTGTCACTGGAGAAGTTACGAATGTACCGCCAACTCCATGCTGAGATCCAAATGGACACCTCCTGGTACCTGCAGTTTGGTCACAGCCTCTGCCGATGCTGCACCAAAAGGAGCCTCAGCTGCCAGGCGTTGGCACCGTAACGTGCAGCCAGGGCTGGCACTGGGTGCCTTGCTTGACAGAGGCCATGATGGTTGATGCTGAGGTGAGGGTCTGCTTTCCCCATTCGTAGCAGCACCAGTTCTTCTAAGAAGGGATTCAGATTTTGCTGAAGTAGAATTCGTGTGTTCTATTCTCAAGAAACGGAGACAATGTCACATTCATGGCTGGCCTGGTCCAAAAATGTGAAACTTTGTGGTGGTAAGGATTATTTCTGCGTGGTGTGTAAATCTCTGGGCACTTTCTTTTTTTCTTTTCAAAATACATGCGCTAGACTTCCTTAAGTTCTTCCAAGTTCAGAAAGTATTTTTCGTACTTATTAGCACTCTTGAGGTAACATGCTCCAGCCCTCTTGCCTGTATTACAGTTGTATTACTAAGCTGTTCTTTAACCTGTTGTTTCCTCCTGCTGCTTGTATTTAAGCAGTAGTGCTTTTTTCTGATGTTTTGCAGGGGATTAAAACAAAGCATGCACTGAGACTTCAGACTTCCCTACCTTCTCTTTGCTTCGCACACTTCTTGCATTGAATAGTGGAACTGCAGGTCTTTGCTGGTATAGGCTTTGCTCTTGCTGCCTTATTAACGTCCTTGCTCATTGAAACTCATTTAGCACTTCAGCCTCAATGCATTTGTCACCTACGTGGTTGTCTTGTTCCTTAATACTGTTATGTGGCTTTGCCTTCTTTTTTTGTTGTTGTACCTTTCTCTTGGACTAGTGAGGAATTTTTGGTGCAGCCAGAGTAGCCACTTACTAATCTCCTGTCTGTCTTCCATTGATATTTGCCCTTGAGTTTTGTTTTTTTTTTTTAATGTAACCTGAATTGCCTATTGTTTGGCTTGCACTCTTTTTATTCAGGTTGTCTGGTTTTTTGAAGAAACTCTTTCCACCAATTCCCTGAATTTGTTTGACTTCTGAAGTCTATTAGCTTTACTCTTTCAGAACTTCCTCTCTCCAGAAGAAAACACTATCATTTTATAGTCAGTCATACAAATTATTTCCACCATCACTTTTTAGAGAGATACTCAGGGAAATTCATCCTCAATTTTCTCACCTCATATGATTCCCGTAAGATTTATGAGGTGACTTGTTGTTGCTTGTCTCTTCATCCTTGTTTTTTCCCATTCCCTCTTGAGACTAATTCTCCATTTCATGGTTGATTGTGGCTCCTGGAAGTCTACTGTTTCATTCTTTTGTAATAGTGTTCATTATTTTAGCTTGCCATTGAGATAATCTGTGAGCCAGGAGTATTAGTGATAGTCTTTGACTATTTGGTTCCCACAGGAAACTTGCAATGAAATTCAGCAAACATTTTGCTAGTAAGTCTGAGATGCATGTCACTAAACCGAAAAGTCTTCTCTCCAAAACCTTGAGCCTTTTGCAGGAGGAGAATCAGTTTGTGTGAGAAACCACCACAGCTGTGTGCTGCTCTCTGAACCCAAATCCTTCAGCTCTTTCTTGTTTGTGGGTTGCTGAACAGGTGAACCAAAAAAGGCTGGGCAGGATCAGCTCTGTGGCTTTCCAAGTAGATGACTGGATGTACGTCTGTTACCAGTTGGCTGCACTATCAGCCTGTAGGTACACCAACATGTATGCCAAAATACTGCTACCGTAACATGCCAGTTTGTGAAACCTGGAAAGGAAGCTCTACAGACCATCTGAGCAACCTCCGAGTATGGAGTTTGTTCTTAACAGAGTTTATAAAACATAACTGGAACAGGCAGTCAGTGGGAGGGAACTAATACAATCTTTGACTAATTATCTGCAACTTGGTTTAACCATGATATACTGTAAAAGAAGAAAAAAACCGCCACCTATTTGCCAACATTAACTGTGACCCTTACAAAGGAGATCAGCAGTGTGATCCTCCATCCTGTCTGTGCTACCGGACAGGGTCCTCCTCTTCCTCTTTTTCCCCCCATGTTGCGACAAGTGAGATACTAATCTGCTGTCTTACCCTACAGCTTTGAAGAGAAGACTTTAGGTTTCAGCAGCAGTGGTTCCTGGTAGTCTTCAATGTTGTGGACCCAGCCACCATATTTAATAAGATATTAAACCTATACTTCCTGAGCAGAGCTGGGAAAGCTACTGGCAAAAATGTGGGTCCTTCTAGCAGCCAGATAGTCAGAAATGCTGTTTTCTTCATAGGAATGAAAATCAAGTTTACATGATGCTTGCTTTGTGGGGCTGATGGGCACTGTGTGCCCAGTCGGTGCTGATCTCATCTGTGTCTAACTCATCCTTGGGGGGCTGGCTGTATGCATTCATGGTTCCTCCTTCTTCTCAGCCTTCTCCTTGGTGCTGCTCTAGACAGGGAGAAGTGTGTTCTGCTCCATGCTAGGCAGTTGGTTTAGGAACAGCTGTAATATCTTAACATAATATTACTCCACTGCTTGGAGCTATTACTACAACAGAGCCATGGTAACCCCTCGCTGGCATCTGTGCAACGTGAGCCATCGTGGCTCCAGTTGCTGCTGAAGCTGACCAAAGGTGACCTGGCTGGCTTTGCGCTGCAGCAGGCTGGCAGCACCTCCAGTACTCAGCAGTGCATCTCACGCTGCAGGGGAGGGACTCTCCCATTTAAAAGACCACCGTGAGGTGTTGAATATGGTAGCCTCTCGAGCTGTTGTAGCTTGAGAAGGTGTCATCTGCCTGTGCCATAGGCAAGCAGTGCCGAAGCACCGGTCATACAGCAGCAATGTTCTCAACAGCCTGTGCGTGCTACTAACACGTTGGTTAGAAGCCAGTCACTGTGTTTATGTTGGTGTATAAAAACAAATGTATTTTTTCTTCATAAATTATTTTAAAACATTTTGGTTACCATCATGTTTTGCAAATTAACTTTTTCCTTTGAGTACAGTGGGTGACAAGTGTCAAGTGGGGAGCAGTGAAACCAGGTGTTTGCAGTGTCATGGGTCAGTGTCAGCCTTGGTTTCTGCTGATATGGGATTTTAAAGCAACCTTCTGTCATATGTAACCAGTGTTTTAAGTCTGTAGAGAAGTGTCATATACTGGGTGCTCAGCTAGGTACCCCCTGCTGGTAATCCCATGCCACATGTATAGCTTTAAAGTTTGCATTTTGCTGAGGACTGTTTTCTGTGCTTTGCTCTCTGCCAGTGACTCTCCTTACAATAGCTCCATGCTGCGAGCTCTGCTTACTGCCAGGGCAGGATGCATTGCATTAAACTCATTAACTATAGCAAATTATGTATCAGGGAAAAAATAGCATGTAAAAACATGTAACTATCCCATTGAAAGCAGCAGGGAAGGCCAATATTAGCACCTTTATTATCTGGAAGAGTTGGAACCTCATGTATTTTTACAAAAATCTCAGCTTACACTTTAAAATGTGTTTTGTCATGTAACTATTTTTTTAGCTGCTGCTTAACATATTTTATAGTTATGGTAAGTTGAAGAGTTTATATGGTTTAAGCCCAAGAAAACACTTAGAGGTTACCTTAAAAATACATACATTTTCATTAAATGCCAAGTCTGAGATTCTAGCCAGGACAAGGAATTGAAGGTGTGGGCAGAGCTGTGTTGGCAGCACAGGGCTGCCAAAATGAGCACTGCTGCTTCTTGCTGCTCCTGTGTGGCTGCACTGGCCCTTGGCAGGCTCATTCAGCTCACCCAGCAAGCAGAAAACTGTTCACTTTTTCTTGGTTGGGTTACTTAACTGGGAAAGGGGGAAGAAACAAGAGACTAGTGAGAAGGGGATGTTTTTGGTCCTCGGTGACAGTGGGTGGTTGGGTGAACTCAGCCTACTTTTCTGTTTCCATGGGAAGGAATTGAGCTATTTCAGTGCAAATAGCTTGCCCTCCATGAGGAGAAGCACAAAGGGCAAAGGCTACATGAGCAGCAGACTGGCTTCGCATTGGGCAGCCCTGAGAAACACATGATAAAAGCGTTTTGCTGCCTATGGTCTCTTTGCGAGTCAGCAGAAAACCCAAAGGGCTTGTCTTGCTTCCTCTGCTACAGCAAACTCATCCCTGATGACACAAGATTTCCATCAGCATCAGTTGACTAGTCTGGAGTCAGCCTCTGCTTCCTGGCCTCCGGGTACAGGGCAGAAGGAGGGGGACACAGTCTTTCAACCTGCATGGAGAGCAAAGAACTGTCTTTAATGTGACTTCAGGAATGGTACATCTAGCTTTCTAGGATGGTGACATTAGGTTGGGGGAGGCAAGAAGGTGGGAGAGGAGGCTACAGGAGCACACAATCTGTGAAGCAGAGGTAAGTAGCACCTGAGCAACGTGGAGACGCAGAGCACTGGGAAGGTCAATAAACAGTGAAAATACGAAGTCAATTAATTTCAGCATGTTTCACTCTTCATTTGCATCTGTCATTTGCAAATGAAAGTAAGTTAGTCTTATTTCTGAGGATTGCCGCTGCGGATGTGTTTGAGATGCTAAACGGTTTTCACATAGGAATATTGTGGGAATAATGCTGTAGCTCTAGTGACCCAAGAGAACTAGGTTTGCAGGAAGGTGTGTTACTTTGTGGAAAGAACCACACAAACTTTTAGTGCATAAGCCTTACTTCTTTCCTAACAACAGACTAAGAAGCCTGTGAAATTCTACTGGAAAACTTTCTGAAGAATACAGGTGCAAAAAGGATAAAGATTTTGATTGGAATCCTTAGAGGTCATTGAGAAAGTCTACCTTTTGATGCTGTACTGGAATTTGGAAATCAGTGGAAATTATCCCATTCAGGATGGAGTCTACACAAGACTGTTTTAATTTTGCAATATTTGGGATCTGTAGTAATTTCTACAAGCTGAGACCTGAGACAAAAATTAATATGAAACTCAGCCAGAGTCAGCTGAAAGTAATGTGGGGAACACTGTGCAGTGTGACATCTTAGCACAAACCAAGACATCTTTAGCAGATGAGAATATGTAAAACCATGCAATTAAATGCTTGTGGGAGAGACTGCAGACACCACCACAGCGTGTATCTCTGATCTTTTTCAAAAGATCAATGGATACCAGATACCTATTCAGTGCTTAGTTATATACTGGTGCATGAGTTAATGTGTTGCTGGAAATACTTATGCTAGTGCTTGATGTCTACAGGAGATTAAGTAGTAGAAGCAAGAGAAATTAAGACACAAAAAGAATGTGTGAGTTGCAAGTGTATGGGTAAACTGAAGAAAATACGCCTTTATTTCTAGTAGTTGTAGAGTAAAAGGACATTTACTAGGTTACAGTTCTTTTTAACACTTGAAGCAGTATATACAGTCAAGGGGAGGGTGACCAGAATCAACAAGGCATATTTTCAGGACACCTTGCAAACAAGGAAAATGTTTTCTGCTGTCCACGAGGAAGAAGTAAATGGATATGAATAATGTCAAATACATAGTTTATGCTGCCTGTGTTTGCAGGGCTGTGATTGGAGCTTTTGGAGAAGGTAGTGCTCGTAGCCAAACAAACACTGAGTGTCTCCTTTGGGACATACTGTTTCCTCAGACCACTGTTCGAGTTTTGTTTAACACCCAGGTCTTTCTAAGAAAACCGATCACACTTACATTAACATAGGTCATATTTTGAGCTGGGGAAAAAACCAGTAAACTGGCATGATTAGAGGCTCTTGAAAAGAGCAGTCTGCTGGCCTCAAGCTAAATAATCCAAAATATAAATTATGTGTGGGTGAAACGGCTTGCCTGGCAGAGCTGATGTGCAAGGGGTGTGTGTGCAAATAAATCACTGTAACGTCAAGGCTGTTGTTAACGTACCTGCCTAAGCAAAGGAAAAAGTATACCTAAATTCTTTGGTATAACTCGAGTTTGATGCTGCATCGAAATTGATCTTCCCACTGTTCAGGGAAGCTAAGTAGGGGCATGCATCGGTGACTGCAGGGTTCGGCTTTGTGCAGCAAAAAACTTCTGCACCCAGCGAGGCCCGACTAGTCTTTTGTCTCAGTCCTCTCTTACTGGGGTTAATTAACAGCAGACTGATCACCTAGATCTCAGGTGAGATGTATTGGGAAAGGTTACATGTATATACATATATACATATATATATATATGAAAAATATATGAAAAATAAATATAGAGAAAAATTACATTCCTGTATCAATATCTGGGGAGGGGGAGAGAGAGAGGAAAATGACTCTTAGTATGATCAAATAGGGTGGTTTGGCATACCTGTCTGTTAAAAATACAAAACTTTATAAAAAAAGTCATTTGCTCTTGTTAGTTGAAACTTAACAAAGTCAGCTTGCTATCAAGAGCTTCAGAGCAGTTTTTAAAGTATTAGATTTATGGATTCAAGAAATTTTTTTTTTTTTCAAGAAACCCCAAATTTGAGATGTTTTTAGCTATTGTATTATATTTAAAATAAGAATTCAGTGCTACTTTCTCTTATTTCAGAGAATGAGTTTTATATTTTGGGTATTAAATGAATGAAACTCCTCAGAGTCTCTGGATTTGAAATGAAGTTTGTATACCTTTTTGGAAACAAAAAAAAGCTTCTTCTCTGTATAGGTCAGAGTAGCGATGTTGGAATACTGCACATCTCCTGAAACACAGAGAGGAACATTTAAGATCTTTTCTGTGGAGCTGCTTTTAAATGTTGTGCAGCTGCCTCACTCTTCTTTGCACAAACTGAAAATTATGTATGGATATTGATTTACAAGTTTTCATTGTGTCACATACAGAACTTTCCATACATGAATAGTTTAAAAAAAAAAAGAAGTCTTAACAATCCAAAAATGCTAGATCTATCGTGGCGATGCTCAGATCTGGAATGTTCCCATTATAGATACTTTTTTTCCCTTTTTTTAAACTTGAGCATCATATGTTAACAGCATAATGTCTGTTGCTGGCAGAAGAGATGGTAGCATCTAGGGACATTTCTGTGATGTACCATCTTAGATTTTTGTGGCATAGATTTTGTGTTGCTTACCACAGTGGTGAGCCAGCTGTCGGTGCTGCAGAAGGCAGGTACAGCACCCGAGCTGTGCTGGGGAGCTGCAGGCTCCTGCTCCGTCACATTGATTTTATAACCTCGGGGATGGTTATACACCTCTGTACCCTCAATTACATTATTTTTAGTTATGACATGTGGCTAATAAAACAATGAAAGCAACGGCGCTTCTCAGCTGCGTGAAGCTATGTATAAGAGTTGCTTGCTTCTGGCAGGTTTATTGGGCGGCTTTCAAGAGAAAGCAGAAGCTAATTTTTTGCAATTCCTTACTCTTCTAAGTCCAGCTTTTGAACTTCATGGAAAAATGTGGCAATTCTCCTTTTGTTCTTTGTCTCCTTAGAAATAACAATAAACCAAACCAAGTGAAATTCAGTCTTAGATTGAGAGACAGAAACTTTCTCAGTATACAACTTCTTATGGAAAGAAACAAAGATACTATTGTTTTACCTTTTATGGACAAATTATTTTCTGAAAGACTTTGTGATAATAACTTGAGCCTTTCTTCTGTAAGCATATGTTCGTCTGAACAGCCGGTTGACTACCCTACGTATAGTCAGTGGAGCTTGCCCGGGCGGTGCAGAGAGTGTGAGTGACTCAGAGCACCTCAGTTAGATACCAAAACCAGATAAGGTGAACATCTTCCTGGTGCTTTCGGGTTTTCATTGCCTTTTATGGAAAGTTAGGTGTTGTCTTAATCTTTTGACTTGGAATTGAGGGAATTTACCACCTAGTTTTCATCAATGCACATACTGCTGCAAGGCTTTGGTTGTAAGTTCTCATAAAGCTAATTGCATCTTCCCACCTTAACATCTAAGAAGGTCATTTCCACAGCACAGTTAGAGTGATTACTGTTTATCTCCTGGTAATATTCTGACAACTGGTTGACGAAAACTGATTAAATGGTTCTTCTCTTTGGAGTTCAGTAGATACTTGTAGTATGTATGAATGCCTTTTTCAATTAGAGCAGAAACTTCAGGCAAAACACACCAGGCTTAGCAAAATGAGCACTGTAGCAGTGCTTTTTTTTTTTTTTTTTTAAATAGAGTGAATGTATCATCAGGCCATAGATGAATGTGTAATCTAATTATCTGGGTAGGGAGGGGGGGACTCTGGCCTATGGCATGTCTTTTAACAAAAATTACTTCAGTGTTGTCACAAGTTGATTGGAAATATTTTTTCTTCACATTACTCATGGGATGTCAACAAGTATGCAAATGTGAAAATTTAACATATGTTTCCTTGCTGCTTTTACACAGTTTCTCACACCAGTTTAATGAGTAAAAGCTGTCTTTTAAAATGCCACTTCAAACCCAAGTCCTTTGGTGTAGAAGACCATCTCACTATTATTTTCTTAGTCTTCTGCTTAGGAGTTAAACAGTCGATTCATTCGTTAATTTTACATACTTGGACTGCAGCCATTTTTTTTCTTATTCTGGTTTCATGCTGTAGTTAAAGTTTGTATATCTGGTAATCCTCCTTGTTACACAGTGTTGTGTCTTTTTTGGGTTTCTTTGGTGTCTTACCTCTGAGCATCAGTTTCCATTGATCTTTTCGCTGCAGATAACGCAGTAAAACATTAGTATCTTTCTTTTGATCTCTGTGGTAAATGCATTTATTTCTGAATGAAGCTGTAACGTTGTTAACTTCTGTAAAGACTTCCTGACAGCATAATAACTAGGGATGGACCAGCAATTTAGATCTAATAAGACCCAATCAGGTTATTTTGTGTTGTGCCTTCTGCTTCACATCTGTTCATGGAAGGTGGTCCTGGCTTTCCTGTTGCAGGAGGCAGGCAGTCCCCTTGCCAGCGTGGTCCTGCTCTTAATTTACCACAGGTGGATCAACTTGGAAGCCTAAAACCTGGAATATTTATTCTTTTCCTGAAATCTGCCGTGTTTAGCCCCCACACTTAATAAACGCAGTTGTTTCACCATTTCATTTCACTGCTCATATGTTTAGACCAAGATGTAATAATGCATGTCAAAGAGTTGGGGATTTTATGGTTTTAGTTATGCTTAATTAGCACATTCTCTGTGTTAAAGTTTTACGGTTGTCTTTTTTGTAGTTTTGAAATACCTTGGGGTTTTTTGGAGCAGCGAAGATGGGCAGAGGGTTAACTTGTGCAGGAGCACAGCTGCATGTGCAGTCTTTTGTAGGTAGACTCCAAGAGTCCCGAGATGAGACTCACAAATCTTTCTCGATATTAAAATATTGCACTGTCAGTTTGGGTGTCATGGTGCAGTATTTGCTAAAGCTTTCAACAGATGGCAGACTTAGGAAAGTGGCGTGCCTGCAATAAACTCCTGGGTTTGTGCTGTTTTGCTATCAGTTGCGGGGCAGAAAGGATATGATCACACAAATCCTCTTATCTGGACTGCAGGCTTCATGTTTTGATAAGAACAAAAAAAGGGAACCTTGGAAGACAAACAAGATACTTTAAAGTGTTACTGGGTATTCAAGTCGTCTTGGCCATTGTAGAAGTATTCCCACTTTGCCTGTTACATCTTTCTTAGATCTTAGATTTTTGTTTACAACCATGTGTTGCTTTAAAGTTGAATGATAGTTGAGTGGGAAAAATTAAGTCAACAAGATTTAACTTTTTTTTTTTTTTGACAGATGCATTTGTGCTTTTAGGATGAGAGGCAAGAGAGTATGTGATCCTTTCTCTCTCCACAGTACTTAAGAGGCACATCACTGTGTTCTCTCCGAGCTGCTTTGCAGCTGAGCACTGGATTGTACGGTGCTCTGTTAGAAGAACCAAGTGCATTCTGCTTAGCACACTGAGCTATGTGTTTGTTGATATGGGCACAATACTGTTTTGTAAAATACCAGAATTAAAAAGCAGATGCGGCTTTTCTCAAGGTTCAAACTAAAACCAGTCACATTGGAGGAAAAACGAACATTTTTGCTTTTTTAGTTGGAGAGAGAGTAAAGTAGCGCATGTATTGCATGTATAAACAACTAATGAAAACAATTTTTATGGAATGCCTCTCCTAGATTTTAAAATTTCACACTTAATAGGTTACTGCAATAATTACTACTCTGTCAGTGCCATGATGACAGTTGTCTCATCTAATACTGCATAATGTTTTGAACAGTAACAGGAAAATAGATATTCTCTGCCTCTCTATTTTTTTTTTTAGTTAAACTACATATTTCTGAATATGAATACTAAAATGTTTCATGTAAGAATAGTGTTGTATCACAAAGTGCATGCAAATACATTTTGCTTCTTAAAAACAGTTCAGCTAGCAAATTTAAAAGACATGCAACCTGACTTTCTTTTCTTGGACTGAAATTCTTTATAGACAATTTCCAAGCATTATTATTAAATCATCCTTTTAAAGCGAGATTTCATTGTGAAAGACTTGAAACATGGAGACAGACAGAAGCCTCTCTGGAGAGTCAGCTAAGGAATAGGAAGTGTTGCTTCTTTGCTTTTCTAATTCAAATCTAGTCTATGTAGCCTGTATCACAACCTATATCACAGGTTGTTGTTACAGTTCCCCTGTTTCTGGGTTGCTGAACAGGGCTTCCCAGCCCAAGTTGTGGTGGGTCGTCATTCAGGGAACAAGTCCTCTTTCTGCAGCGAGATCCTTACTCCAGCTCTTTGGACTTAGTTTGAGATATCCCTGGGTGCCGAAGATCATTTTTTGGGAAGCTCCTTTGGGAGCTGTGGGAGTCGTTTGTAGCTCTGTTGTCGTTGGAGCTCTTAGATGCACAAGTCTGAATCTTTGCGCTTCACTTGAGAGAGTGGTTGTGCTGTTGGGATTACTTTTCCTGATGCAAGTTGGAGTTTGCACATTCTTTGAATAAACACAGGCCATCGTTCAAGTGTGCTAACAGCTTGACACATTCCACAGTAAAAAAAAAAATCTGGAAGAATAACTAGTGTTGCTGTATGTGTATTATTTACGATAAGAGTGGTATAGAGTGGGCAAATGCAGACTAGCAGTTGGTCAGTTCTTAGCTTCTGGGCACTTGTCCAAAGATATTGAAAAATGGTGACATTAAGTAATTTGAAGGTTTAATAATATTTAATTAACTACTATTTAAACACCTCTGCTCAGATTGACCTACATGTCTAGTTTAAAAGTTCTGGTATAGTTAATAGATTTGACATGTTCAGTATATAGTGGTTTGTGAAAGGTGATAGAGCGCACATCAAACTTCTGGTAATCCTTTGTTTCTAAAGAAGAGGAACAAATAAATGCATAATACTAAATATTGTCCTTTTTGTTTATTTTTCAGATTAGCACTGTACGTATATGAATATCTGCTCCATGTAGGAGCACAGAAATCGGCCCAGACATTTTTATCAGAGGTATGTTTCCCCATCCTTTTTTTCCTTACACAACTTTCCAGTGCATGCAAGTGAAAAAAATACAAGTTGGTCTTGCATAAACAGCAGTGACAACCTTGAATTTCTGTTTACATAGTTCAGCAGAGATTTCTGATTCTTCAGAAGCCAGTTTGCCGTGTCATTTAACATGCCTTTGCATAACTATTTTTGCTGTGATTTGTTATCCCCGTTCTGTGATTTGCTACTACATTGGGGAAAGATTCATCTATTTTCTGTAATAAGCGTGCGTGTTAGAGAATGCATTGATGGTACTCTTTTCTGATGACCTTCTAACTTATTGTTGGTATCTCCAATTGTGAATGATGTACCCCTACAAAATACACAGCGATCACGTATTTTACATGCTACTGTCACACGCTTGCAGTTCTCATTCTCTTAGGGACTGTTGATCTCTCTGTGTATTCTTTCCGTGCTTCTAACGACTTCACTTCTTTTCATGTGGCAGATTAATTGTAACTACAACCATTTAGGTCCTGTTCCTTAAACAGTTTCAACTGCTAATGGAATTTTTACTTTTACACAATAGTCACTATTTTTCATAGTCTTTCAAAGACTTTGTATACATCTTTTGAAGACTGAAATAAATTATGTCTCCTTAGCATTTTACGTTCACACTGGGATACAAAAATACCTCTGTGCAAAACATATCGAGGTCTTTCGGATTTATTATTGGTTTTAATCTTTCTTTGATGAGAACATTTAAGATAATAGCAGTTGAATAGTGAGCAGAAGTGAGGAAAAAAATAGGGAAGATGAAGTACTGAGAAAATTTGCTGCTTTAACTGATACTCTTCCAAAAGCTAATACAATTACTGTACTGGTGGTAACATTTTGGAGGTGGGAGAGGGGAGGGTGAGAACCCAGAATGCGTTTTGTGGTGTTTATAGAAAATTCATGTATCAGAGATAAGGAAAAGGGGTGGAATTGTGGTAGCATCAGTTTATGTTTATAGTAAGTATGTTTTTGACAAATGGCTTTTTCGCTTTAGTAAAGCAATGAAAAAATAATCAAGAAGATAATGGAGAGTGTCATCTGGGCTTTCCCAAAACAGCTGTCATTTGTAAATAATACACTGCGCAAGATTCATTTTGTTCGTTTTGGTTTTATGATATATTTGCAAAATGAGCAGTTGGCAGGAGTGTAACTGGTGTGACATTTGGATTTCTAGAAAACATTCAATACAGTATCTTGAAACTTCTAAAACTACTTCAGTCTTGTGTTACAGAGAAACTCTTAGATCTAAATGACTGTAATATGAGAATATGTGTCAAATCTTCCAAATTAACACTGATAACTAGCCAAAAGACAGTAAACACAGGACAGGGACAAGTAACATATAGAGTTATGAGGTGTCTGTAAGACTTCTCACAAGGCTGTGAGTTCATTTACCTCACTTATTAGCAGCGCAGAAGGGTAAATATTATGCTGACAGTACTTGTGAATGGTTGTATGTTGGAACTAGAGGCAGTTGTCACTGAAATGGAGAAACCTGGAAAAGAATGTATTTAGGTGGACAGGTTCAGATTAAGAAAAATGTGCACTGAAACGCCTTGGAAAATATGAACTAAAAAATGTAGTAGACAGGTCTTAACACTGTAATGCCCCTTCAGTCCTGGGCTGTAAACCACAAATAGCGCTACCCCAACTCTGTACCCCATGTGAGTCAGCTGTTTTTGTTAGAATCAAAGTTTTAGTCTCTTTTGGAAAGTGCTAGCTTTACCAGTGCGTCTTGCATTACAAACACTGTGTCTACCTTTTTTAGTAAGCTTTTATGTACTTTTATTTATTTTTATATATATATATCTCTCTCTAAATACCTTTCATATTAAGGCTGTTTAAGCATTTCATTAAAATAATCTGCTTTTTGTCTGCCATTACTTCTGTCTCTAGAGCAGAATATGGTTTGATGGTTTGTGTTCGAACGATTTTTTTTTTTTTTTTTAACAAAATTGGGCAGCAGACAATGCCATGTGTAGTTGTAACTGGAGGAATTGGTGTGCATGCAATGCCCTAGTTTCACCCAGTTTTAACATAAGACATGTTGTGTGGATTTCTGCAGGACCTCCAGTTATTTGCCAACAGAGCTCCTTCAGTAGTTACACGGGCTTTATTGTATGTAGTCCCCAAACTATTTCATTTTGTAGTTAAGGACAAACTAATGACCATAGCATTAATAAAATAGTGGTGTGATCATAGTTAAGATTCAACATTTGGGAAGTATCGTAGAGGTACAGAACACTGTCACTGTGTGTTAAGTTGTCTAATGATTCGCTGATCAACAAGAAAAGTGTGAAGCCAAGAGTGAGAGTTCTTAAACTTCATTTCCTTTGAAAACAGTGTAAAACAAACAGTGTTTCCTAGGTGGGAGAGAAGTCATAGCCAGAGTAGCTCTGTTCAGGAGAGGTTGCCAGCACAGACAAACCAAGCCAAACTAGCTTTCCATTTTCACTGAGTGGTGGGAAACTGGGTTGTAACTGGTGCTGCTCCTGTTTGCCACATTACCTCTAGCAGTAAAGCACTCCTTGAGGATTGTAAAACACTGGCTCACTTTGGATGTGGAGGGAAGGCTGCGGAGGGAAGACTGCCACCTGCTGAATCAGTAACATTAGTTCTGTGTCTTCTAGGTTTTCCTTAGTGCAAAGTGGAAAACCTGTTAGACCATTTTAAGGGTGCTTTTTAACTCTTATTTTCTGGGGGGTCATGCATCTTTGACCTTAAAACAGTGCACGTCTCAGTGGTGGAGTGATACAAAATACATCGTTAATAAAATTCTATTCAGAATCTAAAAATAATATTCTAAAATATGCTTTCCTAGAATACAAAAAGCTTATTTTAAGTATCAGCTATATTAATAAGTGTAATAAAGTAAGAAATATGTCCATCCAGATTGATGATGATAAAGCCTTTCATAACTACAGAGTCTTTTCTTCTTTCTCTTTTTGCTCTCTGCATGAATTATGTAATGCTTTTTAGCCACAGTAATCACAAAAATGCACATCTCAGTTTTTACTGTTTTGTTTTAGATAAGATGGGAAAAAAACATCACACTGGGGGAGCCCCCAGGATTCTTGCATTCCTGGTGGTGGTAAGTATCAATTTTCTTTTCCTCTGATTTTTAGAATATATTGATTGCTAGTTCCATCAGCTGGAGGCAAGAGAAGAAATTCAGGTGAACATTGTAAAAAGAATGTGAAGGTGAGGATCAAGAATCATTTTCTTTTTAAGAAATGAAAGAACAGAAAATTGGATGTAGAAAAAGATACAAATATTAGATACAGGAAAAGAAATACTGCATAGTGCATTGATAAGAAAGCATCTTTGAAAGAAGACAGCCTGCATTTCTTTCTGCACCACCTTCCAGTAAATTGTGCATTTAACGGATCATTCTACATATACTAAATAACTACACTTGAAAAAAACAGTATATACAGAGACTGAGTTTCGTCAGTGTTCAGTTCACATTCTAGTCACAGTAATAGCATATGAAAGTAATTAGCTGAAGCCAAGCTACCAGCCTTTTTGAGGAGCAGCGTGCATTAGCATGGGCTTGGTGATGCAGCATCTGCATTTGTGCAGTTTCTCTCAGTTCATAATACGGGTAGGCACGGGCTTGACTTCTAATTTTTTATGCATGATACCATTTGCTTATATATACTGGTGTGCAGACCACACGTGTGTAGAATTTCCAAGGAGAAAAGAGTGCTCATAGTCACTGCTGTTTAGCCATGCTGTTTATTAGTTGTCACATGATTTGAATATATCCAACATGCCTGTGTTTGAAAGAACACAACATACAGAGAATATGTCCAATTGTCAGGAATACAAGAATTTACAAGTTTTAAAGTGGTCCCATTCAAACCTGACTGATTTGTACAGCTGTATGGAAGGTGGCATATTCTTCATTGACTTTTCTTTCATAGCTTTTAGCTGTGTGATAGAAACCTGGCAAGGAGACCGTGTTCCTTACAAGTCTGATGTCTACATTATCCTTTATTTTGATCTTCTGCAGCAGAGTGCTCAAATTCTTCACAATTCCTTATTATGGTGCTGGACTAAGTTACAGAGGATTAAGTCTAAAACAATAAAGAAATACTACGAAACTTCTTAAAAATTTTGTTCTTTTAATTGTTCTAGCACACACATAATTTAATTCCAGAAACTTCGTGTTCAGAACTGATTTTGTGCATCATTCTTATTTAAGGTTGGTTGGGGAGGAAGACTGATGGAAGTACATAATTTCCTCTCACTCTTTATAACCCAAGAACATACTCCTCTCTTTCCTACTCTTGTCCATACACCTGTTTCTCTGGCAACTTTTGTTTAAAGCACAGTACTGGACATTGGAAGAACTCCCAGTTTTCTCTCCAGTTTCTTTCCTTTTTATGTTATTACAAATCTGTCCCTTCCCATGCTTTTTGGAAGTTAATTGCAGCAGTTGCCAGAGGGATGAGGTTAAACGCAGAGCTTCCGTAATATGCTTTGTACCCTTAAACCTTGTGTATTAGACTAGTTTCTTGGTCTATACTATAGTGGTATTAAAGGAATACAGCACTGCTTGCCTTGGAGAATTGGATAGCAGTTCTTGATTCTTCATAGATGTTTTACAAAGCTAAATTCTTTCATAGAGGTAAGTGTTTTCATCCCTCAGCAAGGAAGTGATATGTCTGTTTCTATATATGAACATACCTATGTGGTATGTGTACACCATGAAATCTACACAAGTATTACAATGATTTTCTTACCATCTCTGTAACTTCTTAACTCGCAGTGTGTTTTGGGATCTCTACTGTGCAGCTCCAGAAAGACGAGAAACATGTGAACATTCAAGCGAAGCAAAAGCCTTTCATGACTATGTAAGTTTTGTGTGTCTTTACCACACTTCCATTAATTGTATGTATAAATATGATGAAGCAGTATTTTTAGATTGCAGTGGTTCAAAAATGCAGGTGTCTGTCATATAGAACTCTTAAGTTTTCTGGGGATGCCTTAGAATTAGAACTTCGTAATACTGTGATTACCCAGCACCAAACAGAAAACTCCTGGACGGACATCAAAGTGCTGTCTGATGTGTTAATGCAAAATGTCCTTCTGTCCCCGCCCCCTGCATGGACGCATCAGGGTGGTCACAAAGGCGCAGGGCAAATGGAAGCGCAGATATGTCCTGTCCAAGTATCTGTTCTCTGTCGGCGGTAAAGCAAAGGCTGTTCAGTAGATGGAATTGAACACCTGGCTTCTGTCAGGACCATACTGACTTACAGTGTGATTGTTCATTCTTCAGGTGTTTTTGTATCCTGAAGTAGGTATTTTTCATCAGCATAATAAACACTTAAGCATCATAGAACAAGTTAAATGCACAATCACTTGGTCCAAGAGAATGGAAGGAATAAAGGGCAAAAGTATTATGCCAATTTTGATGCCTTTGAGACTTAATTCAAAACACAGCAGGGAGTCTGGCAATGTTTTCCCTGCAAGGAATAATAATAATAATAATAACAACAATAATAATAACAATAACAATAATAATATTATTCTAGAAATTAAGGTCCAAAACATTGCAACAGTTTCATTCCATTCTCATAATGTAAATGGAGCTCTCCAGAAATGTGAAACTGCAATCCAGAATTAGGATGGAATTTGAGTTCCTTCTACTATGTCGGCTTTTCTCCATCTGCTGATGTCATTTTTACTGACAAAATCCTTAGGAGGCTGACGACTCTTGAGTTTATTGTTCCTTTGGGCCATTGATGTAATCTAAAGAGGGGGTATAACTCTCTTACAGTACAACTCTGAAACCTTTTTCTGGAGTGTTTTCCAGGTCTGTCTTAGAAATACTGTCTAGTTACTGCAGAAAAATATCTCTACAAACAAAAGTAAAATTAGACTGCTATAGCCCAATGTCTTACAAACACAAATTTGGAAAACAGAAATGGATCAACTAAGTCACCATTTTCCATGATTTGATAATGGCTTGGCGTCCTATGGTATGTGAGACAAAGGTGATCTTGCCTTATTTTTAGTTAACAATGACAACTTAGGTTGTAAATGCATCATCAAAACACTTAAAACTGTTCAGCGTATTGCTGCAAGACTCCCCGTCTCACCAGAGCGCAGTAGAGAACTCAAACGAGTTCTGTGTGTGATACAATTTTGTGATTGTCTGAATGTTTAAGTTACTGTATAAAATTGTGTTTGATAAAGGAAAAATAAAATCATGGTATGCATAACAGTCTGTGTTATGACAGGATGAATGTTTATTTCAGAAATAAATTGGTTTATTTTAGAAACTAATTCACTAGGTATATCTACAACCCGTTCTCCCTTAATCTTTTAGGTGACAGGAAAAAGCTAGCTTTTGCATTATTTTTGTCACAGTTGAGATAAACCCATCTAACATCTAGCAAGACTCATGGTGTTCCTTAGCATCATGTGCTTTTTGCTTAGTAAGACAGTTTGCATCACAAGTAATTTTGAAATCTTACATGTATTTAATATTTCATGAGTGTATTGTATGCTTATGTTAGAGAACATGACAAATTGTTATAAAATACAGCCAAGCATATTTCACAAGAGAGGAAGATGAACATTTATTAAGTGAAATCCTGACCCATGTAGTGTTTTGCCATTAACTCTAAAGGGGTCAAAATTCCATTGTCAGTGAAGACCGTCAGAGAGCTGGTCACTGGATTCTGGCTTCTCCATCAGTTTGAGGGGTCTGGTAAATCAAAACCCTGCTGTTAAATTGCAGGTCAAGTAATTGAGCACTTTAGCTGTACTGTCATATCTGGAAATCGTAATTGTCAAGTACAAAAAGCACAGAAGGCTTATTTATTAATTCATACTAGCAATTCATAATTTTTTATTAGGTATGTGTTCTACTTGACCTAAGAAAAGTCATTCTTGCTGAAGCTGTGAGTGATCTGGTTACACCATACTTGTCATGTTTAACACTAAGTAGGCTGAATTGCTGAACCAATATCTTGTCTGTCTTTGCTTTTGTGAAGAGAGAAAGGTTTAAGAATGTTTGATGGAGGAGGAAAGCACTTGCAGATGATTTAATGGTTTGTGAAACATTGCTGCCTCAGTCAGCATATTTGCAAGTCAGTCTGGAACACACACAGGTTGACTCATAAAATGAATAGATAAAGGAAGATTTGAGTTTTTTTAAGTTTACTTGAAGTTTTACTGTATTTTAACTGCAGTTGCAAAAATAATGCCATTTGATTTCCTCTGTCCCTTCTTCTCGGACAATGCTTTTTCGAGAGATGAGTTTTATTTCATTATTTAGTTTACCATGAGATTTCAGCATGCGCTTTGCTTGTCATTGAATACAATTAAATGTCTGCAGCGGGACTTTGTACATCTGCAGTATACTTGGATGAGAAGACTAGCCCGAGCCTTCTTCAACTCTGTCTATAGTGCTGTCCCGAAAAAGAGTGCATATGGAGTTTCCTCTATTGTCAACTCTGTCTAATCGAGCAAACTGAGTCTTAAGCCGTGTGTGCCTATCAGTCTGTGCCACTCAACTCTGTTCTTGACTATTTGTGTAAAATAACAGTAAAACCAAATTCTTTCGGTTTAGGTAGCTACTATTTAAATTTCTGATATATATCTGTGTACAGGTTTCTTTATATAGTAGCATCCCCGTTCTGCAGATAAAGGGTTTGGAAGTACTCTTTCATTGTGTTCGGATTGTACTCATACAACTTCTGATTTTTATCGAGCTATTGAGAGGAGAAGAATCTTTCATGTCTGACAGCAGGAACATGAAGTGACTTTCAAGGTGGTGGCTGTAAGTGCTTGCAGTACCAACAACGCTCATCTTACTAAAAATCTAATAAATATAAAAGCAAAGACCTATTCTGGCTCTAAAAACAAGATTTTCTATGCTTGTCCTCAGGTTAAGTATTTGCAGCTCCTCCATATTACTTGAAAGGGATTCTATTTTTATTTCTATTGAGATTTGCAATTGGAAATGTTTTCTTATGAGTGAACAAGGTTCTGAACTCATTAGGTACATTTATGTAATATATTTTAGGCTTGAAAAGGGAGGCGCATGTCATGAAAGTGCGTGTGCTGGATCAGGGAGGTAGGTTCTGGCCTCAAAGTTTTAACATAAGTAATTTAGAATTAGAAATGTTTTACCTTTCAGCTAACTCTGGAAAGAAAACTGGTGCTCACTCACCTAGCCTATTAATATTGCAAGTGTTTCGGTAGGAGCAGCTTATTTGAAGCAGAAAAGCCTCCCATGTTTCTTTTCCAGGTACCTGTTACTTTGCCTGGAGGAAAACTTCTCTGTGCTTTTTGTGAAAAATCATTTACATGGATGCTCTGAGACAAAACTTAGTCTTCATTGTAGAAGGGGTTTTTCATTGTTCATGGTGTCCTAAAGAGATCTTTTCATCTCTTTAGTTAAGATCTTGCTTCTCTGGGTTTGAACTGACATCTTCTGTTGAGAGAAGCCGGTTCCAATGTGCACTTTGTTCCTGCCTTCTTTCCACTTCTTTACAAGCTGAAAACATACTGCGTAAACATAAAGCTTGTGGTTCCGTGGAGAAGAATGGATTTTTAGCAGCACCCTTACCAATGAACTCCTGACTGCCGCAAGTGACCATTCTTCTCTTCCTCAGGCCTGGCCATTCATTTACATCTGTGGACCCTGGATTTGGAGGGGTGGTACCTGAAAAGTCCTTTCTTACACAATCATTTCTGTACATAACAGTTAAGATCTGTTTACAGTTTGGGCTCCTCACCACAAAAAAGACATTGAGCTGCTGGAGCGGGTCCAGAAAAGGGCAATGAAGCTGGTGAGGGGTCTGGAGCACAAGCCTTATGAGGAGCGGCTGAGGGAGCTGGGGGTGTTCAGCCTGGAGAAAAGGAGACTGAGGGGAGACCTTCTCGCTCTCTACAACTACCTGAACGGAGGGGTAGAGAGGTGGGGGTCGGTCTCTTCTCCCAAGTAACAGGTGAGAGGACAAGAGGAAATGGCCTCAAGTTGCACCAGGGGAGGTTTAGACTGGGTATTAGGAAAAATTACACTGAAAGGATTATTAAGCATTGGAACAGGCTGCCCAGGGAAGTGGTCGAGGCACCATCCCTGGAGGTATTTAAAAGACAGGTAGACACCGTGCTTAGAGACGTGGTTTAGTGATGGCTTTTGTCAGAGTTAGGTTGGTGGTTGGACTACATCATCTGGAAGGTCCCTTCCAACCTAGGCAATTCTATGATTATAAGTTCCGGTGCCTCTCTCACCCTCCTTATAATGGTTCTTCCATGTGGTATTGGTGTAAAGAGGGATCTATGAATTTTCACAAGGAGCTATAGTAAAGTCTTGATTATTTTCCAGGTAAGACTTTATTAGTGTCTTCTCCACAGCTTTTTGAAAGATCACTTTTGATATGACTAAGAGTTTCTTGTTTGTTTTTATGGCTCCCAAAAGTATGCCAGGTAATTTACAGGATAGGAAAAAAGACACATTCATTGCCCCAGAGACTGTACAGTCTCATAAGCTGGTATCACATTTCTACCTGACTTGTTAGCACATTTTAATATTGAGCTGTATGACAGGGAGCTTAGCTGTACATGAAGGTTATAGGGTGTATTAAAGACTATGCTAAAATCAGGTGTGTCCGTATTTTTCCTTTTGAAGGTCATAGTGATATAAATCAAATTTTTGTAGAAGTTATTGGGCATAGTGTTTGGGCATTTGACATGGCTGATCAATCTCTTTGTGAGTCTTTCATAAGAAAAAGTCGGGTCTCTGCATTTATTGCTATATTTTATGGAAAAAAAAACCCTTAAACACTCTCTTCTCTGGACCCATCTTCCTTCAGCAGAACTAAGGCTTCCTTCAGCAGCCTGCCCTAAATGCCCCAAATCCCCTAATTTTTCATTAGCAGTACTTAGAATTTGAGGAGTTAAGAACATTTTTACATCTTTTAGACTGAAAATTATCATGAAAGGCCTGTGAAAAGATGGTCTCTGAAGGCATCATTAAATGTTTGTTGGTAGTGACCATAAATCTCAATCCTTATGTTCCCATAGCACAGTGAAACTATTCTGCAACAAGGACTGCTTTACACTAGTTTCATCAAACTACCTTTTTTTTCACTTCTAAACCCCACACAGGTCTTTTAGGTGCAGGTTTTTGTTGGTCTAAACACATGGAAGCTTATTCTATTCCAGGATAATTTTTGAAAATGTATTTTCTTTTCGTATTCCCTGGGTGGTTTGAGTTCATGCTTAACAGCAGTCACGATCTTCTCCAGGCAGTCTGTCACAGGACCTCCTTATCTGCCTTTTGTGTATCAGGGATGGAAGAACTTGTTTTAGCTCTTGCTTTTCTTGCCTTTCCTAGCTCTTGCTACTGTGATCTTCTGCAGGCAGCATAGCTAAGGCAGCTTTTGCTTCTAGGTCTTCCCAGGTTTCTTGTCAAAAATTGTGTTCTACATCTGGTTTCCAGCTGTCTGTTTCTGTGGAGAATGCATGTTAACTCCCTCTGCTTACAACAAAAATCAAAACAAGATTTGCCCATCATCCCCAAGTGTGGAAGAGCAAGAGATGACAAGTACTGGGGGAGGATGGGGCAGGAATCAGAGGTAATCTACAAAAATGCTGAATTCAGTGTCACTTATGGGACAAATGCCAAATTGTGTTGCCCTGGGATCATGAAATGTAGGGGTCCGTGAATGAGATCAACAAATTTCAGATCTCTGAGCAATTGGTAGCCTTCCTGCAAACTCAAGAGAACTTCTCTCCATTGCTTTCTTCTCTGGTTTTGAGGTTCTCCATGGTCACATGGGTTTTAAAGTTAAAGCAGAGGTTCCCTGGTGCAATTCTGTGGGTGCATGAGCATGATTTCCTTTGACTGAGAAGTATGTGCAATACCCTGTATAGTTTGTGCTTGGCCTCCTTTGCTCAGTAATGGTCAAGGACTGTTGTACCAAAAGCAATGCTTCTTGTCTGAGGTACCTATTAATTCCTTACGTGAGTTCTGCAGACTTGTGGAAGGTCATTTCCGTGTTTGCTGGTTGTCACTGTATCTGTAATTTCACCTTCAGAATATGTCCTCCAGACATGTGATTCTTCCTGCTATGGAGATATTACCCATGTCCACCTGGAGAACAGGTTATTTCTTAAAACTAGAAAAGAATTATTTTAAGTGGCCATAGCATTCTTTTCATAAGTAATACAGAAATTAAAAGCATCTCCTTCCATTCAGTCATTTTTAAAACAATATTGTTTGCTTTTTGTGTAAATAGTGTTCATTTTTAAGTATGAATGAAATGCCTTTCTTTACTGCTCTTTTCATTGCACAGAGATTGCATATCCTTTCATGGTGTTCAGGTATATGTATAGTAAAGTGTATTCTTAGATGTGAAAGCTAGAAGGAGACTAAGGAAGTCTGACATTTGCTTTGAAATTCCATAGCTGAACATATCAAGTAAATCCATATGGTTAAAGATTGCACTGGTGTATTAGAAAAATAAAATGAACAATTAATAAATCATATTTTGTGCAGAATATTCTGTTAATGTATCTTACAAGGTGATAAGTCCTTTCTCATATGTGCGACCAAAAAGCTGTAAACTGAGAAACGTGGTAAATGCTTAGAATTTTTCCTTCAGTTATCTGTTGCGTAGGAACACGCATATCAAATGGGATGAATGTCTTCATGGGAAGACAGTACTTACTGGAGGAAGGTTTGGAGAGGACAGTGTGGTTCACAATCTGGGAGTTTTGTACAGTGGTACTGGCTGAACAGTACACTGGCAAGCTTAATTTTTTCAGTCTCTTCAGCTCCTTAACTTTATTGCTTAGTAGATGTTCCTTAATGCATTTGTGTGGAAAGGATTAATTAAATGCACACTCCAGCCCCCAGTCAAAGTAGATATCACTTTCTGCAAAACTGCATTGACTTGTGCTAGGATTTGGTCCACATATTTACAGGAGTATAACAAAATGTTGCACTGTTATCTCCAAGACTATGCGACTCTTTTAAAAGTTGAGAAATGGATAGTTTCCTTGGATTGGAGAGACCCCTTTTGCAGGAAAATATGGATTTATTTTCTTTTCATTTCCTGTTAAGAAAACCCCCAAGAGAATTCTAATTCTCACATTTCCATGAAGAAGGAAGATGTGCTCATTCTTTACCCACCATCCTCCTTAATCATTCCTTACCAAAATTACTGGATAATATAATGGTTAGACTTGAACTACTCTGTGTCACAAATGTTAATTGTAAGCTCTGATACAGAAATGTGTTGTTTCTTACAGACCATATGATTTTGTCTCTTTATAGAGGTAATTTCACAGGTAAATTTGTGCTGTGCTTCTGTTTTAGTGTGAGGACTAAGCCATTTATTTCAGAGGGAAAAAGCAACATTTCCTCCCCAAAATTACAACACTTCTCCTTCGAGTGGAGATTTAATTTTCTCAGAATTTAGAAGTAAAATGGTTAATTAGTTTGAGTTAAGTGTAAGCATCTGACTGTAAGGAACCACCATCTCCCCTGAAGGCAGTTTAGCTCCTCTTTCATGGTTCCCAGAGGGAGGCAGTGGACATATTGAAAGACTGCCTCTTTCCTAAGAACCGTTTTACGCTTCATTTTCATTGAAAACAATAGGAGATAACAGCCTTTCTAACGAGGGGAGGCTTTCCGGGAACATTCCGTGCAAAAAATAGTCTTTATTCAGAATAGAGCATTAAAAAGATTTATATACACTATATGTGAAACCATGCCCAATTTATGAAATGGGACAAAACTTTGTTTTCTTTTGCTTGGAGGAAAGGGGGAGAGGGGGAAGCATGTGAAGATTGAACAAGTTAAGGGAGAAGTCAGTGGTTTAAGAGATAATGTGGTGTGCAGAGGATGAGGCAGAGGTCAAAAGACAAAGGGAAGTGGCTGGAATGCTCAGGCTGCTTTGCAGCCTTCCAGGGTAGTTTAGTTTTCACAACATTTTTTATATATTTTTTTATATATATGTGTGTGTGGATATATATGTATGTGTGTATATATGTGTGTGTATATATATAAAAATAAATAAACATATATTAAAAAAAATATATAAACTTTTTTTTATGTTGGTAGATGCACTGTTAAATTACTAAACGCTTTATTCCGTAATAGGTGTCTCCATGGGTTTACTTCTCTGGGTTCTGAAGTCTAGGGCTTTCTTTACAATTAAAATAAAACCAAGGCACTTCTGTGGTAAAGTTATAATGTTTGTTATTGACTGGAAGAAGGCTCCACTGAAAATTTTTGACCAGTTCAATGGAAATCCCAGGATACTGCAGGTTTTTTTCCTGCTTGGTTGTCCTGATGAACAATTGTTAACTTCAGCCATTTCTCGGAGTGGTGTTGTTAAATGTATCTTGGTGTAAAATTTCATGCAAGATTCAAATTTGAATTTTCTTTTTTTAATTTACTTTAAATGGATTATTTATGGTACCACAGCAAAAGTTATATTGCAGTTTAAGTTTTAAACTTTATAGTTGCAGTGAACTCAAAATCAAGGTTTCAATGGAGGAAGGGTATTTTTTTGTATTACAAGTGGAAGCACTTATGCATATACACATTTCATGATGTGCGTTTTAGTAATTTAATACATAAAAGTGTAAACCTTCTGGATTTCAGATATTCCCTCAAAAGTTGTAGAAACTTTGCTTTTTTTTTTTTATTTATTTTATTTGCTTATAAGAATGAGAAGATACATCCTACCATGAGTTTAGAGTACACTGAGGAATGTCCTGTTTCTAAGCTTTTAGTAGTTGTATTTAAAAACATTCTACTTACCACTGTTGACATACAGATCACATACAGATCATTCTTATTCATTGCATAGTGTACACAGTATGTTTTTACGGCACTGCAGAAAGTTATTAAAGGAGGTTAAGTTGTAGCTTAGTAACATCAGGAATGTTAAATTGAGTAACAAATGCTCTGAATTTATAGTTGAAGATCTTCTGACATGAATATTTAACACTGATTGTGTGTAATGCTTTACATCAATAAAGTACTGAACAAACATTTGATCAATAGAGAGCAAATGTTGGATTAAAGCCTTGCAACAACGCACTTCCTCTGCACACTCTTCCTCCCCCTCGGTATTCTTACTTCTGATGGTTTATTTTCCACGTCAGGATTTTGTCTGGTGTTTATAATGCTAAATGATTTAGGTAGCCTTGTATTAGATGTTTGCATTTAGCGGTTCCAATTTAGCTAGTGAGATTTCTCTCTGAGCTAATTACATTGAGGGTATTTTGAGAGCTCTGCAAAGGTGTGTGCCTCTATGTGTGCATCTGTATGTAGTGATAAGTTCATCTCCTCCAGAAGAATACAGTGCAAGACAGTACTACATTGCTGTAAAGCATTTTTTTGATACCAGTATTTGGCTAGATTTGAGGCACTTTGCCTGAATGTATTCTTCTTTAGCCTCATAAACAATAAAAGTGAAAGTGAGAGTCTTATTTCTGCACAATATGCCAAATACTGATTTTCGTAACAAGCTCGACTGCTCTGTTAATACGTCTAAGTGACTCATTTCAGACTTGCTTAACACATGCCTGGAAAAACCAAAGACTTATAACTTCCATCTGCTCTCTAATATGATGAAAGATGAATCCCGAAGATCGCAAATTGCGGGAGACATGCAGCTCTTAATAAGAACAGCTGAACAACAAATGCCTTGTGAGAGGTGGTGAAAAATGAAGTAATGAGGAGGAAAGGCAGGCAAGCCTCTTGAGGGAACATGGATATCCATGGCTGACTAGAACTGTCACATCCAAACATTACACTAAATATGAAATGCACATTATATAACACGAGTCACAGGGAACAGATAATAGCCTTTTTGAATTTTCTACCAAATTAATGCCTTAATATTACAAGCAATTGTGCTAACATGGATTCTTGATCTTGTTTCACTTGAGCAGAAATATTGTGCAGATCTCCATATTAGAAAACCTGTTCTGCAAATGAGGTTTTGAAGTCTTGTTTTGCATTCTAACCTTAGCCACTGAATACGTATAAACCTTCAATGTATACAAATCGAGCATTACATTCCTGTGTATAGTATTGCAGAAAAAAGCGTACATGCATACATGTGTAGCTAGAGAAAAATGGAGATCGTGGCATAATCAAGAAGAATCAAAATAAAGCTTGACTTACGGTGAAAATCTGCTTTGCATTTTGTCATTGTAGGCTGTTTCATTGTGACCTCTCCTTAACTTAAGTGGACATCTCAATAGTGCTGTCGCAGTAACATCCACAAACTAGATTTACGCCAGTTAGCAAGGATACCTGTAACAAAACTCAAATGCAGCAGTCTGTGACCCATCAGAGGCTAATTTACCCTGCCAAGAAAGTAGTAGTCTGCATAATTCACACCAGAAGAGGTGCGTGACCGGTCTAGTTTACTCTGACATAGGAAGAGGAAGACAAAGATCGTTATAAGGTATATAATAAATATTACGTTCTGAGCCATAGAGAACCTGGAAGATATTTTCCAGTTCTGCTTTGAGATCTGATTTCCATAAACATATTGCAAAACTGAAATTTTAGCCTATGAATTGTACAAAGTTCTTAACTATAAAAGAGTTGAAAAAATGTGGTTCATCAGGTGAGTTTTAATATCCTCTCTGTTTTGAGAGAGAGGGTGAAAAGTATACAGATAGCGTATGGGCAT
Organism: Rissa tridactyla; assembly: GCF_028500815.1. NCBI lineage: Eukaryota > Metazoa > Chordata > Aves > Charadriiformes > Laridae > Rissa > Rissa tridactyla. Next base: position 8,918,117 of record NC_071497.1, read on the forward strand.
ATAGTGGAGTATGATGTTACACTTCATAAATCAATTTTACATGAGTAAGACTTGCAGTGAGATTTGTAAAGGCAGACACTTGAATCCCTGCGGAGCGTGACCTCATTGACTTTATCACAGACCTACACGGATGTTGTGATCTGCCTGTACAGATCTGATGGCAGGATCAGGGACTTTGGCCCTAATCTGGGAAACAATTTCATGGTCAAGTAGCATTGTATGTGTGAATACTCTCTTTAAACTCACAGGTTTGCAGTATCAGGACCATAGGAAACAGTGTGAAGACAGTGGGTCTTTGTTGTTTTTTCCCTGAATAGTCATGCGCAAAGACACCCTCTTCTCATTCCCTCTGTTGTGAAGAAAAGCTCTAGGTTTTTGTTTGTAAGGACAAAACTGTTGAAGAGACGTGGACAACTCATGTATCACGGCAGAAAGCTTTTTTACTCAGTCCTAGCTGTTCATTTATAATTTTTTGCTTATTTTCCCACTATTTTCATGGTTTTACGTTATTCTGTGTACAGCAACGTGGTGTTTTCAGACTCCCATTGCCAATTGCTTTATTTTTCTTGCTTCAGCTGCTTTCCCCCTGTTGTTTCATGGAGGACATGTGGTGGATTGGGGTTTGATGGACCACAGGAGCATAGCTCCTACCACTCCTAAGTCAGATCCAGCTGCTGTCTTGGCTTTCACTCATTTAGAATAGTTTACTTTCTGCTAGTTGGATAGTTTAATTTAACATTTCCAGTAACTGCTCTCCTCCCTTGCAAGATAAACAAAATTAAAAATAAACAGCCTCCTACCAACTGTTCTTTCTCACACTGTGTGATGGATGTCCCTTGAGTGTTTGTGGGATCTTCTGCCCTCCTTGATGCTGGAAAGAAGGCTTCCTCTTGCTGTCTTCAGGGAAACCTTTTCCTCCTAGCATTAAGAAGGAAATTATGGATCCGTCAGCATCCCAGGTTTCTGTATTCTCTTTGTCGGTGGTCTTGATGCTTGGCTGGGATGGTCTCTTGGCGCTTGGCTACTTCCAGTAGCTAGCTTGAGTACTACTAATTCTTGGATAGTTAATGTGGTGCATTCTCTGTACCCCCGTTAATTTTCAGCCCGGGCTTTGATTAAAAGCTTCTCCTTGCTCTCTCAAGTTTGAGGTTTGTTCCCATGCCTTTTCAACAGTGAGACACAGGGAAATTTGCTATTTCCTTTTCCTCTTAATAGGAAAAAAGGGAGCTCCTTTACATTCATGCTGGCTTTCCTGGTAATTTGCACAATCTTCCTGGAAGAAAATTGGTTTTGTTAATTCTTTTTGCAGCGCAACAGTATGTGGAGCGGTTTGTTGAAGCTTCTGTTCCCTAAATGATGTTTCTTAAATTGTACAAGGAACTAAGCTTTCATTATTTTTTAAAAATACCTTTGCTTAGAAAACATGACCTGAATGAATGATGGAAAATTATTAGGTACCAAAAAAAGAAATTTCCCTGGTAAAGTTAACATTGCTTATATTCAGTTTCCTGAAATCCAAATTAACACAAGAAAATGGTATTGAAGGAGTATCCAAGAGTATGATTCCCAAAGAGGGCTTTAATAAGTTTTTAATGCTTTACCCTGTTACTAGATGTCGTCTCGTCCCATAGTGGTAGTTCTAGATCTGTTATAATTAATAAATGTACATTTTGTTATTACCACTAAAACACACAAACAAATGTAACTTTCAGTTTTCTTACAATATGTGTAATAATTCTATGACATGGAATCTGTCGTTTAAGATTACTTTTAAGAAGTCTATTTTTAGTTACTTAAAATTTGCTTAAACTTCAGGTGGTTGTCAGTTCAAGCTGAATTGTCTGTTCAACGTATCTACTTTAGGCTGAATTCTTTTTTCCCCGGTATCTTTCAGTAGAAATGGCTCTCTGAGGATTTATAGAGATATGTCTAGGTGGATGGGGAGATAGAATGAAAAAAATGACTGAGCGGTTATTGTTCCTTTTGGTGGAATCATTGCATTTTGTTGGGTGAGAAAGGAAGGGGTGAGATAGCTCACTCACCATGGCCAAAAGTAATTTTTGATGATATGATGCTTCTGCATACCAGAGGCAGTCTCAGAGGCTGGCATCACTGTTTTGTAAATGACCGAAATACTGTATTTGTAAATATCGTCCTTGCGTGAAGTATCTTTCTCCTTTACCACCCTCTTGTGCTACAAGGTGAAGTTGGAGGAATGTGCAGCCCAGTCCATCTGTGGAATGAGAGTCCCACAGAAGAAAACCCTATGCATGATGATGTATCTACCAAGTCATTCACCATGCTTATGGACAATTTTTAAAGGAAGTGCGGGGATTTGACATCCCCAGCAGTTATTTGAGGAAAATGGTGGTCACCACCACGCTTTCCGTGAAGCACAGTCCTAAGTGCAAGTGTTTGTCTAGCAGAGTTCTGCCGCGAACGTGTAGTTTCTGGAGCTGTACCGACAGAAACTGGAGTCCAAGCACTGAACTGCATAGCTGCAGAAAAACTGCCGCTTTGGGGAAGAAAAAGGAAAGTTAAACAACTGCAAACTTGGTTTTAAGAAAAGAGGCTGCGATAGCAGTTAGACACCTCTACAGTTAAAATGGTAGCAGAGCTGAGTTTTTTCTAGAAGACTTTTTAAAATTAAATAGCCATGTTTAGCTATGTTGTATTTAGTTCCCACAACAGGCACACAAATTGTTTTGTCAGGAACCTTCATGTCCTTCCAGAAGACCCTCTTCAACTCTACTGCAGTCTTTAGAGTGTTCATCAAAGACAATTTGGGTTAGTCCACATCCTGAGGATCACACAGCCCTAACAAATGGTACTTTTACTGTTGAGCAGCCTGTGACTTAAAATCTTCAAAATAAATGAAACAGAAAAAATTATCACCTTGGTATGTTTATTTTGCACTTTCTTCTTCGTTTGTCAGCTACCCAAAATGCAAAATAAATCAATCTTAAAAAAATAAATAAGAAGGTAGTTGCATGACAGTATGCACATTGCAGTGCACTTCGGCTTTCCCAGCTATTCTGTTCTTGTGAGCCGCAGGGGTTTGATGCTAACGAGGTTCCCATCTCCAGTTCTCGAGGAGTGGGATTTTGTGCAACTCAGGCCCCCGCTGGTTCAAAAACAGTGCTGGCAGAAAGAGCAGAGGATGATTTGTTAATAGCATTAACTGGAAATGGCCCAGTTAACATTATTAATATTATTACCATCGAGCCTAGGTTTGAATGATGGTTTAACCTCTGTTTTTGTTATGTACCTTAAAAATATGTTTAAAGAGAGCAGGAGCTGAGAGAGGTAATAATTTGGGCTCTGATGATTTTGACACTGTGAATTAAATCTCGGCCATGTGCGCCTAAAGGTTGGCTACAAGTTTGTGTTAGTATAGGTAGTCTGGTTTTTGTTTGGTGGAGTTTTTTTTGAGGGGTGGGGTTGGTTTTTGTTGTTTTGGATTTCTTTTTTTTTCCCTTCAGCGTTTACTGAAGTGAGATGAACTCCAGAGGTGCTCCGGCTGTCGTAAATCAGGCTGCCTATTTAAGAGGCTGGGTGCATGTATAGGCATTAGGGTACTTATCCTTGTAAATCTCAGGGTTTATTGTTTCAAGCTATGGCTCAGTTGATACATGTGTCTGTAGTAATATCTTTGTTCTTAACAAATAGGCATTTTTTTGATACAGTGGTAATACCGGATTAACCAAAAGGACTCTGTAAACCAGTCATGTAAAAGACGTGGTGTACCCTGGTTCTGTCAGGAACTTCCTGAAGAAGTTACAGTAAAACACAGTAATTCAAATACCTGTTCTCTTCTCTTTTTAGATTACTCACAGTTTTCAGAATTTCAGGTTGAGATCAAAGGAAACATTTCAAGAAATAGATGGTAAAACATTTAAATACTGGATTTCCTATTTATGAGTGACTAGAAGCTGTGTCACAAAATGTGTTCCAACTTTATTAAATGGGGCCTGGCAAATGTTGCAGTTGTTGAGGTACTGCCTTGATAATAGCAGAAACTGCATTATTGTTTCTGCATGTGTTGTAAGCAATTACGTTACACACAACCATCATCTAAATGTGTATATTACGTCTCCTCCTGGAAGAAGAATTCTGTCAGTGAAAATTGACTTTTTAATAGTAATTTCCGTGTTATGTTTTTGCTGAATAAGCAAACCGTGGAGCTATTGAAGCTGCAAAACTAAAATGTGTCCATTTTTGTGCTGTAGATAACACATCTTACTTGAACATTTTAAAACATGTGCAGTTGCACAGCCATGATGCAATTCTCCAGGATGGATGTTTGTTTTATTTCCTACAACAGTGAATCTGTCCATCCTTAAACTTTCTTTTGGATGCGCTCTAACTCTTTCCTTTTGCCACAAGATTGTTGCATATGGCTGTCTACTCTTTCACAGATATCAGGCCTTATAGGCAGGGGTGCCTTTGCTCTTATGCTAAAAATTTCTATTTTCATGTCAGAAGCACAGCTTTTTCTGTTTTACGCTTTCTCTCTTCCCAACTGGATGTTCAATGTTTGGACTTGGAAAGCAAATTTTTTTGGCTTGCCCAGCAATATCTAGACAAAAATAATCAGTTTGCATGCTCTGGCTTGGTGTCTTCCTTCCTGGAGCTTTCCAGATGTTGAGGATGCTTTGCCTTCCATGGCAGTTCTCCACCCATGCAGAGGATATGCCCTCTTCCTAATGTAGAGCTCGTTTTCTTCTTCAGCTGTTCCCATGCTCACACTGCACGGCTCTGCTATGAGAGCATCCCTCTGGTTCTCCTGTGTCACATTTCTTGCATCTTTGAGTCTCTCTTTATTTCATCCTCAGATTTCTAATCCTGATTTTGTTGTCTGCTTAGTTTTTTGAGGCCCCAGTGGTGTCATTTGATTACACTGGTGGTCTTCAGCGGAAATTCGGGTGCCCCAAGAGAAAAAGTACTGTTGGAGTTGTTTCCTAAAGTGTGGCTTCCATGCAAAATACAAAAGCTTAGCAAACCTGCACTGGTGCTGTTCAAAAGATACGTTACATATGGTTGGAAGTTGTGCTGCAAACTTGGAATCTTTGTAAAATCAGTATAATTAACAGTATAATCATTAAACTGGTGAAGCTGAGGTACAAAGGCGAAATAGTTACAGGACAATGTTTTAAAGTGCCGTTTGTGATTTCTCTTGTTTTCAAGTCACCAACGTGTAGTAAATGAAAGTGACTGACTTGAAAATTTGCAAAACATATTTATTTCTAGAGAAGAAAACATACCGGAGTTTCTTAAAAGATGTTTTGTTGTCACAGCAGATGTATCCTAAAGCCTCCTCAATTTTTCCTTATAATTTTATGTGATATTGTAGTGCTTCTCACATTTGAGAGAATGTCCTCCTTAATATGAAAAAGAAGGAAGTTTTGAATGTAATGCTCTTGATAGCCCTGTGGCTCATGAACTCTAGAAGACATTTGGCTGCTCTGTAAAAAGGCATTTCCATGCTAGTTAATTGGTATTGCACAAATTGCCAGAGTAAAATGTAGTAACGTAACTGTTGAATGTCTGTAGTTGGTGTTAGGATTTTTAAGTCTTCGGTGTGTTTACAGTGTTTTAGAGCAACTTTGCCAAAATTTCACTATGCCTTTATTCCGAGTGTGCATGTGGAGCTGACTCATGTAGACCAGCTCCGTGCTCCAAAGGGGCTGTGGGATCTCATGAGGAACCAGCTTGGAGCCCCCTGGAGCATCGCTAGTGAGGGAGTTACCCAATGTGACATGAGGAGGTCCAGACACAGAACAGGAGGAGGGACTGGGGGGCATTGTCATTATTTACTTTGGATCGATTTTTTTCTCTTTATCTCATTCTACATGCAGCTTTTTCAAATGCTTGTGAGATCACTCACATAAAAAAGATCAAGGAGAAAACTTCTGCAATTTACCATTTAAACATTTCTGAAACAAAATTATTTCTTTGATTATTACCTATTAATATAGACCTGGAGGTGTTTCATTGTCTGACCTTTCCTTTCCTTCTGTGAATTACTGAGCACATGGCACAGTTGATCAGCCCCTGAACTCCTCCCTGATGGCGCGATCCTTCAGCTGATGGACTTGCGTACTGCAGCCCAGTGTTGTTCCCAGTCTGCCCTTGACAACTACTGTCACGTTGACATCTTGCCTGTTTTTGGGAAATGGGTCAAATGCCTGTCTGTAGAGCCATCATTTTTTGTGTTCGTTCATGGATCAAGCAGCAGGAGGTGGCAGAAATTAACTCCCACCTTTAGGCTTATAAAACACACCGTTTCTAATACCCTAGGCTCTGTCAACTTCAGATCTCTACATATGTGGAGAAAGAGCATGTATTATTTGGAAATGCCGCTCCAGTAGCACAGTTTTCCACTACTAACTTTAGCTTAGTTTAGCTTTTCATTGTATCACTTAGGGAAAAAAAACAATTATATGATAAATTACATAAATATAAGCATGCAAAGACATTCGCATATTAAAAGTGTAGAGCAATGCACTGAGCAAAAGTTTTCACGTATGTTGGTATACAAGTAGTTCCAGACTTTAGCAGTCCTGCTTCAGGTCCATTTTACTTGAAAAGATTCATTTTCACTGAAACGTCCTTTCAAATGTAGAGTGGAAGAACACAAAAGAAGGCTCTGTAATCACAAAAAACTCCAATATTTTTCTTTTCATGTTTTATTTGTTTTAAAAATAAAGTGATGACTAAAACAAAATTACACTTGCTTAGTATTAAAATGTTACTGTGAAATCCACTAATACTAGTGTTTATGCAGGAAGAGTTTTTTGTAAAGCTCAGGAATTAAGCTGGTAGTTCTGATTTAACTAACTAACACAAGTTAATATGAGCTGCCTTTGGTTCCCCCTCACCCCGCTTCCCGATTCTAGTGAAGTACTGAAACATAACTATTTCCTCTACAAATCAGTGAAAAAGACATTTAAATACCACTGTGGAATAGAGGTGATACCTCTGAGCTCTCTTTGTGTGTGCACATAATAAATAAGCTGAGGCACAGAGTCTTCTTTTACCTGTGTTTTTCCTGCATATTTAGCAGAGCTAGCTCTCAGCATTTATTTACCTTTGTTTGAGATCTTAATCTTGACTTCTCTGAAGCTATCTTAAGGTAAGTCAGTTAATACTTTTATGTCAGCATTGCTGTGTGCAGACAGATGTCTCATCACACTGTTGGGTGATGTAACAAAGCATATTTTTTTTTTTAAAGCCATATAGTATCAGCCAGATGATACCACTTTCCTGGCACAACTAGCATTACTCAAATCGAACCTATGTTCTTGGGTCTGTGCACAACAGAATAAATCCCTTGAGCTCGCTGATCCTGATCTTAAAATTATATTTTCACTTTCTGTACAGGTATTTAGTATCTTGTATAAAAATGTGTATTGGGTTTGCATGGCAAGGTTTTGGTAGCTGGGGGGCTACAGAGGTGGCTTCTGTGAGAAGCTGCCAGAAGCTTCGCCATGTCCGACAAAACCAATGCCAGCCGGCTCCAAGGTGGACCCGCTGCTGGCCAAGGCTGAGCCCATCGGTGGTGGTGGTAGAGCCTCTGGGATAACATAGTTGAGAAGGGAAAAAAACTTGCTGGGGAACAGCAGCAGGTAGAGAGGAGTGAGAACATGTGAGAGGACCAGTTCTGCAGACACCAAGGTCAGTGAAGAAGGAGGGGGAGCAGGTTCTCCAGGTGCCGGAGCAGAGGTTCCCCTGCAGCCCGTGGTGAAGACCATGGTGAGGCAGGCTGTCCCCCTGCAGCCCATGGAGGACCCCATGCCAGAGCAGGTGGATGCCTGAAGGAGGCTGTGAGCTTGTGGGGAGCTAGCACTGGATCAGGCTCCTGGCAGGACCTGTGGCCCCGTGGAGAGAGGAGCCCACACTGGAGCAGGTTTGCTGGCAGGACTTGTGACGCCATGGGGGACCCACCCTGGAGCAGCCCATTCCTGAAGGACTGCACCCTGTGGAAGGGACTCATGCTGGAGCAGTTCATGAAGAACTGCAGCCCGTGGAAAGGGCTTATGTTGGAGAAGTTCATGGAGGACTGTCTCCCATGGGAGCAGAGGAGGAGTGTGAGTAGAAAGGAGCGGCAGAGACAAGGTGTGGTGAACTGACCACAACCCCATTCCCCGTCCCCCTACACCGCTCAGGGGGAGGAGGGAAAGAAATGGGGTGTGAAGTTGAGCCTGGGAAGAAGGGAGGCGTGAGGGGAAGGTGTTTTAAGATTTGGTTTTATTTCTCTTTACTCCACTCTGATTTGATTGGCAATAAATTAAATTAATAAATTAAATTAATTTCCCCAAGTCTGTTTTGCTTGTGACGGTAATGGGTGAGTGATCTCGCTGTCCTTATCTCGACCCACGAGAGTTGGGAGTGAGTGATAGAGCAGCTGTGGTGGGCACCTGGCATCCAGCCAGGGTCAACCCACCACACTGTAGTAAAAAAAAAAGACTGAATTATTGCTCTCTCAAGCGTTCTCAAATGTCTGTCTCAAAACTGGCTATGAGCCTTGACAAAACATGCAAATTTTTCTTGCTAGTCTCTTCCCCTACTCCTTTTCTCAACCTACTATCACCGTTGTTCTGGTAATCCCCCACTGCTAAGTGATTTTGTTTTATAATTTTTTTTTTTTTTTTTAAATTGGAGCTTCTTTAACATTCCCTTTTGGTTCACAACTGCTATAGGTGAAGATGCAGCCCTGCGTATTTCTTCATGAGAAGCCTCGTGGTGCATTATGCCTTCCCTCCAAACTACTTCTGGCATTGCTGACTCTTTCAGAAAACACTGTCAATTCCTGACACACCAAGACCTCTGCTTTAATTTTTAATCCTGACCTGACAGGCATTCCGATTCATTGCCTGTGGCTGCACTAGAATCAACATACTGTTGCATATGTTTGATGAACCATAGAATTGGTCCAAGTCTTGTTTCCAGTTACTTGGTTTCTAAATGTACTCTTGCGGGACCTAAACACCTAAACAGTCAATATTCTTTGTTCTGGTTGCACAGCAGTTTGCAGCTTAATATTGTCAAGGGGCTTTTTTATTGCAGCAGCTGACGAAGTTAAACCTTTGTTATGGAATGGAAGAAATTTAGAAATAGGCCCCATATCCAGTGTTAAACTGTGGAAAACGTGTTTCTTCTTGTTTCTATGTTAGGTATAGATTAAGTACAACCATATTGCATATTCTCATAGCTTGTTTTCTTCTGTGGGCTCCTTGGTAGCTTTTTAATTAAACAGCAACCCCAAAATTAATCAGTTCACCATTATATCCAGAAAGTTATATCTGCTGCTTAAAGTAGCTGACTTTTTTTTTTTTTTTTTTGTATTTTAGTTTTTCCAGTGGGGTTTGTTTTTTTCTCCTTTATTTCTGAAGATACGCAGTTAGCACACGCTGTGTCTCTACAGTACATTTTTTTTTAGATATAAAGTAAAAGAATTGTGTCAAGTAGTTCAGATGGTATGTTACTTTTGTACTGAGTTCTGGAACAAAGCTTTTATCAACTCTTTAGTATAAAACCCCCTTTTGCTTATTAAGTTGTACTGTATGTGTACATAGTCTTAAAACAGTGCTCCTAACATGAAATCTAATATGTAAAAAATTTTAAATCCATTACTGTCCAGCAAAATCTGATTTCCTGTAGTATGGCAAAATTCTTGGGATTTTCAGGAGGATTTAGGGAGTACACGATGAGCTAAATTGTTAGGATTTGGTTAATTTGCATGTCTGCTAATTTAATACTGCTATAGTGGGGATTTGGAGAGTCTGCTGCAAGACTGATTGAGGATTGGAAGGCTTCAGAAAAGATTGCAGTTTAGACTCTCAGAACAAATGATTGAGATCTAAGAGAATCTTTTCCACAGGATGAATAATGGTGTTGTATAGTCTTTAAAAAAAGTCAGCATTGCTGCACCCAAACTTGAATTTTCAAGGTGATCATTGAAAAAGCAATTTTTGGAGGTAGTTCTAGAGAACCTTTTGTTTTGTTTTATTTTTCTCCCCCCCTCCCCACAATAAAGAGAGCATTGACTGCTGCATTGCACTACAGTAAAATTGTAATTATATTTGCAAGATGTATAAACATATGTGTGTAAATATATCTGATGAATGCAGGCATTACAGTCTGTATGTCTCAAAGTGGAGCTGTCTCTAATTTCAATATTGAATTGGTGAAATAATGCCAAGCTTACATCTTTCAGCAGTACTTGTGTTGAAAACAATTACATGTTGCAGAATTTGTGTTATGTCACTGCTCTAATGATCACTGAAGGAGGAGGCATGCATTTAAGCCTGCAATCATGTGGTTGATGTGAGCAGGAACTGCTTGAATGTTGACACGCTGGTATGTAAAACTGAAGATTGAAAAATCACTAGTCTTGTTGAGGACTTGTTGTAATGATTACTGGATCAAAACCACGTCTAGATCAATGGACCAGTAGCTTAGGCATGCAGAAATATCTCTTAAGCATCCAGTTCTGCACATATATGCTCTACGCCATTTGGGAAGCTGGGATTCCCCAAATCAAAGGGGAGGTTTCCTGGAGATAATTAATATTTTAGGGTAATTAACATTTCAGTTTTCTGCATGCTCACCCATCATTTCTTTTTTTTTTCTCTCTGTCTGAGAGGAAGACTAAGCCTGTCAAATCCCCTGCAAATTCTGCTCTGCAGGAGCAAACACTACAGGTCCTGACCTCTGTTTGTTCTGATTCCTGGGTTTGTCCTCCTCCAACCATATATTTGAACAGAGCTCTTAGGTAAACCGTGCTGTCCTCTTTCCCCCCCAAGCTGGCAGTCTCCCAGCATCCACTTCCTCCAGTCCTGCTCTCATGTAGCACGGTATCTCTAGCGGAAATCCTGTGACCAGCCCGATTTCCTTTTGCTACAGATTTATCTCTTTTTTTTTCCCCGCTCCCCCAGCTCTACCATCTTTGTCACTGAGCAGCTTTACACTCAGACATAAGCAGATCCCATACTTGCCCTCTCAGTTGGCTCTTCTCTGCTTTTGGATGCCTGTCTCTGGCTTCTCCCTCCCACTCTTCTCCATGTATGATCTTATGACTTCTTAAAAATAATAAAATAATAGCATAATAACATATAATGTGACACCTTTCCCCTTCTTTGGTTTGCCTTTCCTTCTCCCCTTTCCTTCTTCAGTTTTATTCTGTCTCAGGTTCAGGAAGGGGTGTTGGCTTTCCTTGTTCCTCTCTTGTTCCAGTCTTTCAGTCCTCTTGCGTCCCTTGCATAATTCTTTATCTTTCTCTTCTTAATCTCCATTCCCACCTGATTTTTAGCTGAAGTTTTTCAGTCAGTCAATCATCTCTAAAACACACAAAAAAATCTTTATTCCCTTTTCCTTGAGCCACATTGCTGCCTGCCAACAGCTTTTCATCTCTTACTGTGTGCATGTGGGGTATGTCTCCTTCAAAAGAGTGAGAGACCTTCTCCAGTACAGATTTTGCCTGTTATGTTGAAGTGGAAGTCTTGACCCCCTCTTGATTCAATTCAACCTGTCCCACCTTCAGTGCCATTAATTACTTGGCTATGTTGTCACCTCATTCATCTCCTGTCTTGCCAATTACTCTCTCTGTGTTTCCTATGGTGGTCTTTCCTCATCTTTTTGCCACCTCATTCTCTTTTTCACCATCTTTCTGCCCTTTTTTCCTGTCAGTGTATTCACTCTTACTTCATTTCCAAACAGAAACCTATCTGCTATCTTTATAATGCTACCTATTTATTTATTTAAAAACTTTTTTTCCCCCAAATCAACATCCTGGCTTTTCCCTTGCACTTTTACTAAGCTCATTGTGACTGAAATGGGGACTTAAAAATATCCTCTGTTTCTCTCTGCCATCTTCTTTGACTGCATGGAGCAACAGACTTTCTACTTGGTCCTTAGGCTTGTAAACTTGGTATCCTCTTTGCCTTGTTCTTACCATAACCAGATATGCTTTGAGATTTGCAAGTATTTTCCAGTTAACTTATATATGCTCATTCTTGTCTTTCTATACAGCTAAAACTGTTGTCTCTGTGCTTAACCAGTATCTTGATTATGGAATTGTGCTTTTCTCTGGCCTTGAAAAATTTGAGTTTGCTGTACCAGTATTCATCCAGAATACTTCTCTAAAGATCCTTTTTCTAACTTGCTCACTTTCTTTGCTGCACACTGCTGGTTGCCAATTCTGTGTTTCTTTTCATTCCTTTCAGAAGTCACACTCTTCTGTTACCACTTACTAATCAGAAGTTCATCACCTGCCATAACACCGGTTTTGTCCTTCCTGCATAGATTTTCAAACAAGTACTCCAGTGCTTTCCCTTTGTGTTGGAGAGAAGCTCTCTGAATATCTTCAGACCTACCTTGTTACCATTCTTCATATTAACACCTAAAACTTTGCTTTAGTGTGAGACCAGGTTTTGTTTTATTTTGTTTTGTTTTTTAAATTAAAAATCAGGGAAATGTACTGCTAATTTGGTTTGTCTCCTGCCTTGGTGGTGGTCAATATTGTCTCATTTTTGCCTTGGGTCCTCCTGGTTGTCTCTATCCATCTATTTTTAGTCCTAGCTGTTATGGTAGCTGAAAAACTAATACTATTGGCATTTATCTGACCTTGTAATTATTTTTGCCTTATCTTGCAAAGACCAGTTTTGGACTTCCTCAGAAAGAGTCGTGCTTAGAGTTGCGTAGATTATGTTCTGTTTGGGGCAATGTAGTCCTCTCTATATTTGTCATAGCAAGAAAAAAGTCTGGCCTTAATGTGATATTATAGAGTATGACTTTGGTGTCCCAAAAAGCAGAGTAAGTAGCAAAGTGATCCTCATTTTGCCATCTGCAGTGACTGAGTGAAACACAATGGAAAAGTCTAAAAAAAATGTTCTTTTTGTTCTCTTTCATTCATATATACAAATTGGCAAAGAATTTTTTTTTCCAAAGAATATCTGGTATAATCCATTAAATGTAATTTTCTTCCCTTTCTACTCAAGCTGAAAAAGGATGGAATTAAATTTGAGAAATTGGATACCAGCATCAATTCCAGCATTTATTAGATGCATAATGCCTTGTGCATACATGTATGGTATCGTGGTATCTACTGATTACAGGACTAGCAAGGTTAGATTTAGTTGCCAGAAATGTTATAGCGACCTTAAGGCTATTCTGTAGCTATGTGTAGGCAAGAGTCTATTTCCGTTATTTGTTTTTCATGTCTGAGCTACTCCCTGCCCCCCAAAGTCTTTCCTTAACTATTAAAATATGTCAGATGTAAGTTAGAGACATGCATAAACTCTGAAAAACTGATTAAGTAAAGAATGACAATTGTTTGGGTTGGGTCAGACAGTAATAACAAGACCAAAACTTTTTGACATAATTATAGATAACAAAATTGCTCCTTATATTTTAACCAGAAGAGTACATACTGTTCTCTATTTATGCAGAAAAATAAGTATTTTTCCAGATACACATAGCTCTGATACTTGCAAATATCCAGGCCTTGAACACAGAACCATAGAATGGTTCAGGTTGGAAGGGACCCTAAAGACCATGGAGATCCAGGCCCCTGCCCTGGGCAGGGACACCTCCCACCAGACCAGGTTGCTCCAAGCCCCGTCCAGCCTGGCCTTGAACCCCTCCAGGGATGGGGCAGCCACAGCTTCTCTGGGCAGCCTGGGCCAGTGCCTCACCACCCTCACAGGAAAGAATTTCTTCCTGCTGTCAAATCTAAATCTCCCCTCTTCCAGTTTGAAGCCATTACCCCTCATCCTATCACTACCTGCCTTTGTACAAAGTCCCTTCCCATCTTTCCTGTAGGCAGCCTTCAGAGAGGGGGAAGGCCGCTATAAAGTCTCCCTGGAGCCTTCTCTTCTCCAGGCTGAACAGCCCCAAATCTCTCAGTAAATGGTAATGTCGTAGATAGTAGATGGGGGGGTGGGAAAGACTGATAATCCTGAGAGGGAGATTTTTAGAGTTTATAGTATGTTTTTTGAAAAATTACTGAATTCCCAAATACCAGGTCTTCAGAAGTAGAGGTGCGATCAGTAGTTTTTTAATCATGCAAACAGTAGTTTTAAAAACAAGGTACAAATCAAACAAAAGTATAAATTATAAGGATGGAATTAGACAACTATGGAGAGAGATTTGACAGAATGATACAAACCCAAGTAGAGAAGATTTTATGAGTATTGTCATACGTAACATAACTTGAGCTTGAATACTCAACATGCTGTTTGTTTGGGAACTTGCTTACCAATTCTCTGCTGTATGTTATGTGTTTGAATATGGTAGCAAAATTGTTTTAGTACTTCAGATTAACTTCTGTTTGCGATCTAACCACTTTACTTTCCCGTTCTTAATAATGTTAAGTATTTTTGGACCTCTCACAGAAAGTGTTGTTAGCATCATTAACAATGCTATTGTAGAATAAAAAGATTATATTAAATGTATTCGGATTTTTTCCTGAAATTTATTGCACTTGAATTCAGCTGTCTTCTTTCAGTTTGTTCTTTGCAGCTGCAAGTGCCATGATTATAAATCAGTTCAATCAGCTTTACTCTAGGGGAATGAACCATCTTTGTCCTCTGAGTTTTGCCTGCCACTTTTATACCAATTCCACACAGAGGAAGCAAGGTGATCCCTTATCTCACAAGAAGGCAAACAACCCCCCAGTCAACCTCTATCATCTCCCCTCAAGCACAACTTCAGTGTGTCCAAAACTTCACTGTGTCATAGTCAGAAAAGGTGTCACAAAACCTTAACGTTAGTTGGATTTGCCCTTATTTTCCATCAGGGATACTGATAGGAAGACTAATCTCTCTTACTTCGAAAGGAGAAGTTGGAAAAGAGTATTTTTAAATTTATAGTTGAAACTTCTCCTCAAGCAAGTCCAAAGACCAAAGAAAAATAAAAAAGAAAACTGTAAACACAAAGAAGCAAGATCGTGTGCATCTCTTCCTCTCTCATCTGCAGGAGAAAAAGACTTCTCAGAATTGGATCTGGATAGATCTAAGGAAGAAATTCAGGAAGGATTATTCCCCTAGGGTGTACATGTTTGTTTTTTAAAACAATGATTGAGTTATTTTAATACCCTGGATGTTCATCCTCATGTACAGCACAGGAAAAAAAGAATAAACAAACGAGAAAATATTTTCCACTCAGCAGCATTAAAAAAAAACATCTTCTATCCCTCTCTATGCAGATTTGGAAGACCTTGTTTGAGTAGAATAGGAACACAGTAATAATAGAAAAATCCAAACTTTTATATCCTGAAAAAAAGAGATTGTTTGAATTTAGCCTTAACCTCTTCAGTTAACTGTGATGCAACCTGAAAGTAAATTCTCTCCTAGAGATTCAAGTAGCAGATAATTGTGCTTACAAAAATATTACTATATCTAAGCAACAATTTCCATATCCTCTTTGATGGTAATTTCACACTGAACAGAAGATCTTGAGCAAAGCAGTTTCCCTTCTTCAGGAAGGGAGACTTGAACATGTTTTTTATTTTATTTTTTCTTCTGTCATGACTCACTGTGCACAGTTGCACTAGTCAGTCTGTTGCAGTCAGTTCTGTGTCCTGGAGGTCAAAGGGACCTCAATATTTAGAGAATAATCCTGTTGTAAGTACTGCCAAGCCTGACATGTTGAGGCCACCAAGAGAATCCCAAGCGGAACTGTGGTGTGCAGTTTCGCAGAGCTATGAACTAAATAGTAGATGCAAATTGAGCTTTTTCTTTACTTTTTTTTGAAGTTGTGAAGGAGTAGACAAATAACTTCTTTCTAATGAACAAAGCAAAAATAATGCGATCGATAGATTTTGTTCTTTCTGTTAAGCTTTAGAGGTGGACGCATTGTAAGAGGAGGTAAACAAGTAGGGTGTTTCTCTGGTCTCTTGCCAATGTATGTCCAACAAGCACAGCTTAAAGCTTGCCATGTCTAAGAACTAAGTATTCAACTGAAAGACAGTATCGGCAGTCTGATATAAAAGTGTGGTCCATTGAATAAACTAAATGATAGACCTAAGGGAGTAATATCATATTATCAGTGTATTTCAGATGAGACATTCTTGGATTTTCCTACTTCTGTGGCCATTTCTAGATGTCTCTTTCCTCTGCAAAGGCAAGAGTAATTACAAAAATCTAAAGTTTTCTCTTGGTACACCGGAGAGGGAAATAATAAGCTTCCAGTTATTCGTTTATTATTCTACAACAGAAAAAAGCAATGGTAAAGCAACATTTCAGTTGCATAGGTAGGACTGCAGTCTCAGTTTTTAAATGAGGCAGCAGTTAGCCTGAGTGTAGGGCACAGATTGAAATCTCTCCACGCTAGTGTAGATACATCTGTAAAAGCTGATATTTATAAATGTTTTTAGAGCAAAGAGATGAGGATATCAAATAGATGAGCTTATATAAATATGCAGATATAAATTAAATGCAGTGTGTAGTTTAACAGTACCAGTTTTACAAGAGTGAAGTAGAGCTCTTCAGAGAAGCCATACTTTTGGGGTTTTTTACAATAACTAGTTCATGGGGAAAGATGTGTGTTGAGTAACTGTTGATTCACATTCCTTCTGGGATACCTGGATTATACAAAAATTTATAAAGTCCTCTGTGAAGGTATTCGTGGCATTGCCAGTGACACAACGGTTTCCAGTTTCAAAACCAGTGTCTTTCGTGTGTGTGACTGAATTCCTTTGTAATGCGTAGTCAGACTTGTAAGTATCAACATCATTGTATTTCATATATTACACACATATTTGTCAGAAAGCAGAAAGAATAAAGAGCACAAAGTATAATTGCATTTCTAAAATTTGTTTAATCAAAGAATGTAGAAATAAGTCCAGACAGTAAAAAAAGGCAATGGAAGTTGTCATTGGTCTTTCCAAGTAGACTTAGGTATGAGTTTCATTAAGTTCTTCATATGGCAAAAGAGTAAATGTTAAAAACCATAAAGGATGGTAAGCCATGAAGGAGGGTACTCAGCTGCTGCTGTGTGTTGTTTTCAGTTGTTGTGTATGTTAATGAAATCCTTTTCCATCAGTAAACTGCTGGTGAGAGACACATCAATCACTTGCGTCAAGGTATCGTGCATACCTGTGTTCTGTGTGATAATTAGGTTGTTTGGTTTTTTTTTAATGGAGTTTAGTTTTTTCTATCTAATATCCCCAGCATATTAGCAAAATTTAGTAGAAATACTGCAAACAATTGTCGCTTGTTTAACAGAGGAGGTAAACATGCCAAACTTCCTATGTACAGGCCAATCCAGTTTGACTCCTTTTTTATGACAGGTTACCGTGGAGCATTAAACCATCAGTGTACAAAAGACAGAGACAGGAGGAGGACTTTCAAGGATACCCTTTTATTCCTTCCCATCCAATCCAAAAAGAAAGGATAATCTTGTAGTTAAAAAAAAAATATTAAAAAAAATTTAAAAAATATAGATATATAAAGTGGGGAGAACTAAGAAAATGCCCAACTTGGAGGCGGAATTCCTGTGTGAAGATCATTTAATTTCTCTGCCTCAGTTCCTCATCTGTAAACTGGGCATAATTGTCCTTTTCTCAGATCTCCTGCGCCTATTTAAACTGTTAAGTTATTTATGGTAAGAATTTTTGTTTATACAATGTCTCCTATAATCAAATTCAGACTTGGCTTAGGCTTTTTTATTAAAGTGCAAATGATGAGTAATATTAGGCATGGGATCTCATTGCAAATTAAAAAAGCCCTAAGGCAGGCTGAAATTTATTAGTCTCTGGAGGCAAAGATTGCCAGAGTATACAGGTTTTTGGCCATATTTTCAGATTTGGTGTGCATTTGTGTGTGGAAGTGAAAAGTGGGGAGCGGCAGTCAGTTGTATAGCTCAAGCAGTGCTTCTTTTATTCAAATTTTACTTATTTCTTTACACAGGCATTGTTAGCTGGTGGATTTAAAGCCACTAGTTTTCAGATTTTCATTCACAACTGAAAGAAACTAAATGTCCTGCATAATCAGATATAAATCAAGAAAAGGATAACAGAGAGGGCTGAAGAGTCTGTGCAATCTTGTCTAAATTGTAATAATGCAGGACTTCAGTTAGTCAGAATTTAAGTGGTTGACTACCACAAAACTATAGGTGTGCTTTTTAGCACATTAAAGAACTTCTTCAGAACAGTTAGTTGGAGAGCCAACATTATTCTCAATTTAATATTAAATAGCAAACTGAAGTTAATTTGAGATGGAAAGCCTGAGCCACCAATTTAATAATAGTTGCAGTATAATTAAATTCAACATCCTAGGGGGAGATATAGAACCAAAAGGCAACACAGAAGGAGACTAAACTTTAGAGGAAGTGATTTCAATAAAATGAGATAGTTAGTCAGAGAGACCCTGAGGTTAAAAATTAAAAAGAAAAAAAAAAACTAGACACACAGTCTGGATGTTACTTAAGAGAACACCAGCAGTTTCTTAGAAGTCTGTGTGCCATTGAACAGAAAGGAAAGGTAAGATGGGGTGCTTAGCCATTAAAGTGTAAAATGCTTTTCAAACAAAAACACATGGAAATTTGAAAAATTTTCATGAGTTAAATAGTAAGGAATGTAAATTTCAGTAATCAGTGTTCAAGGGAACATTAGAAGGGTGAGAATGGATTTTCAAGATCATGTGGGCAAAAGCAGGAAACTAAACCAATTCTTTAAATTTATTAAAAACAGCCTGCAAAAGAATTAGGAGGGTTAGGAAAGCTAAACTGAGAAATATTCCATTGTTTGAAAACTAGGAGTAACACACAAAATACTTAACTGTCATAAGAAACTATAACAACAGAGAAGAGGGTCTGGACCGTTGCAGGTAGTTCAGTGGGGACCTCAGTGCAATGCGTTCATGTGTAATTGTGATCCAGAAAACTGAGTAAAATTAAAAGCAAAATGGAAAAAAAAAAAAAAGGTCAGTCAGACTTCCTGGCTTTCTCAGACCATGAAGTGTCACCCAAGATCTCTCTGTCAAGTCAAAAGCTAGCTTCTGGAAAAGGGAGTTCTTGGTCATAAGTACCTCATCACACAGCAGCCTCTCCTACTTCAGCAAAAAGGGAGGAACAAAAAGCATTAGCCAAACTCATGTTCCTAATTGCTCCTGGACTCTGAAAGGCAACCAACAGAAGCTGTTAAGGATGATACTTTTTTACGACTGGTGGCAGCGTGCAGGGTTACAAGTGTTGCGGGCACGTTGAGGGCAGTGCAAGCAGCCCACTTCTCCCTAGAGTGAAAGGAGGAGAGAAGCAGAGCAAATAGGGCTCCAGCGCACACTAGCTATTTTTTTTTTTCCTAAAAGATAAGACCGTAATTCAAAAAAAAAAAAAAAAAAGCCACCGTCTCATCTTAACGACTGCCAGCCAATAGTAAGCCCATGGCCTTTATTGGTGGGTGAGTTCAGAGTTTAATAATCCCGACTTTACAAAATAGTGTTGAATACTTCTCAATTTTGACGATGTAACTCCAGCCTCCAGCTACTGGGTCTTGTTATACTCCAGGAAGACTGGTAAGCCCGTTATGATGAAAGATTTTCATGTATGTGAGTGCCTGTATCCACACACTGCATCATTTTAAACATTCTCTCTTAAAGGTGGATCTTTAGTATCATAAATATTCGGTTCATAACTTGTGTTGTTCAGCAGCTCAGTCACTTTCTGTAATCATCCTTGAGTAATTCCAGAGCTGGGTGCAGTATTCTAAGTGTGGGCATACCGCTGATTGGTTTGCACATTTATCACTAAAATTTTTAATCCTTCTTAATATATAAACAGATCTATATTAATATAATTACGGCATAAATTATTATATATGCTTTTTTTTTAAAAAAAGTTTGTCTGACAAAACACACATCTATGAAAAACACTGCTTAATTGTTGACACGATGTATAAATCTGGCCCTCAAACTATCCAGCTTTTTTGGTACAAGCATTTTGTATTTCACCTTCTGATGTTTGCAGTGCTGCTGGCTTTTGATGGCTTATTTTGGTCTTTGTGAAACTGGGATTTGAGGAAGCTTGCTCCTTAGCTATCCAAAAAATGTTCCTTATTCCTCAGTTTGAAATTATTTGTGATAACACAGGATAATAAGCTTGTGGAAGAATTGCATAATAAACAGGGTGGAAAACAGTATGGAAAATTTGTAACCTCATTATGAAAAATTAGTGTTATGGTGTAATCTGGCTTCTGTGTGCAGTAATGGTCACTTCAGTGGCAAAAAAAGGTACTTCTGCATGAACAGCAAGAAAGATGACAAGAGTGGTGAAGGACACGGAAACTGAATAAGTGACATTTAAGAAATCAGACCTAATTACACAGGTAGTTTGATCTCCCCTCTCAACTCATGCTTTTTCCAAAACTGTCCTATTGCTGTATTTTGGTTTAGAAAACCAAGAGAAAGACCACTTCCCTTGCAGAAGTAATAACTATGTGAAAAAATATTTGTGTCATAAATAAAATTAAACGTTTTTAAAAAATCAAAATTAAGTGATTAAAATGAAGATTTATTCTTGGTTACCAGTGTTTTCACCTACTCAGTAGTTAATGACAAGAAAGAGAATCAGTCCTTTGGGTTCAAAGTGTATAAATTTGTGGCCATAAGGGTGGGCCGAACATGAAGTTGGTCGTAAATTATAATCAGTGGATTTGAATGGGAGAGATTGTGGCTTTATAGGAGTGGAGCAATGCAAGCATCAATGTTTATCGATTAAAAATGATGATTTTCAAGCCTAGACACAACAGAAGGGGCACTGAATAAAATTATAAAATGGTGAAGGCAGAACTGATAGAAGGAAGAAGTTTCTCACCAGGTATGTTTACACTGTAGGATGCTCTGCCATTTAAAGAGTGAAAGTTACAGTGCAAGATGTCAAAAGGGGTTTGACATTTCGGGGGATAATAGCAACATCCAGAATGATTGGTATAAAAATACTAGAAAGTTATGTTTAAATCTGGTATTTCAGAGGTAAGGCAAACATCTAATGTTAGGAAACCAGAATGAAGTACAATGCCGTGATGAACTTACCTCACCTCTACTTGCAGCTTGGTTTTAAGTTTTTTTTTGTCCGCTTCAGAGATAGGATAAGGTTCTAGAAGTATCTCATGTCCGTTCTATTTCCCCAGCGGTATTGGTAGGCAGCAAAAAGCTAACAACTGGCTAAATACTGTTGTGTTTTTTTTTTTTTTTAAAATCACAGTGATGAAAGCTTTTTGTCCTGTCATCTATGTGTTGAAGGATTCAGCTCTTGAAATGTCACTTCTCAGTTATAAAAGTGATGAAAATGTTATTTTAACCAGATGGGTCTCCTCTCTCCTCTTCTGTTTTCTCCCTTTTTACATAAAAGACTTATTTCTCCTTTTCCTTATTTTCCCTACTTGCAGCTTCACACTCTGTCATGGCCCTGCTTTCTGTCATTTCTTTATCTCTAGTCATCTGCATCTCTCCTTCGGTCTTGGTTGTAGTCCTGTATTTTACCATCGTCATATTCCTCAGGTGCCTGTCAGGCATCTGATGCTCCACAAAATCTTGTTTTGTCTAATGTCTTTCAACCACATGTCTAAGACAATGTCGTAAGTACTTAGCTGCTTTATTAATTTTTCAGAACTAGAGAGGGTTTGTTTTAAAAGGACTTGGAATATGGCACTTAAAATTTAACAGCTGCACTGGAGGGCACATATGGATTGTACTTCCATTATTAAACTTAAAATTTTAAAAAAAACTGAATCTACTCAAATGGCATTCTGTTAATATTATCTAAAAGTGGTTATACATTAGTTTTGTGTACTGTGGAAGCATAAAAGCACATATTTCAAGATGTGGTGTAACTCCACTTGTTTTATAACAGCTAAGTTTGTTGGGTTATGATCGTTGAAGTTATATGTTTGAAAAGTACTGTTTGAGACTCTCGCTATTGTAGGTTTGAATTACCAGCGATTTTTTTATAGCACAGTGAGCACTCACTGACAAAAACAGTCTTCTATTTCATTGTAAAAAGTGGTAAAAAATAATTTAGTAACTTAAAATATATACGTATCACTGTATCAAATAATAAATATGGATTTCAAGGTCAGATTCAAATAATATATTTGGTTTGAGAACATTTCAGTTATTGGCATCTTAATTCATAAACGTGTGGGCTTATTTGATAGTATAATACACTTTATAATAATTATCAGTAAAGTTTTATTGAAGCAAATTTTAAAGGAAAATGTTGTTTAATTACATGCTAGCATTCACTACCATTGCTGTCAACTTAAATTATTTTTACTATGGAAATAGTTTTTAAAAGTGGAGAAATATTTCATTCTGAAAAAACGTGGTGATGGAAGAATATACCTTTTTAATTTCAAGATACACATTGTAATTTATTTTCATTTGTTTCCTGTGCTATTAGATTTTATTTCATTAAAATATTTCATGGTCATGCTGTATCAAATCAAATCCTGTTAAAGTTCAAAATCCTAAAAATTTAGGTTTTACCTTTTCTAATAAATAGTATCTGATCTACCTGTGCTGTAATGATTTTATAATGTACACAAGCGACATCTGTCTATTATTACGTTGCAACATGGTAAGTATTGTTAAATAAGCAATAGATAGATCTAAGCAAATGTTAGACTCATATCTAACAATGCATGTGGGAAGCACATTTCCCTTTTTTCGAAATCAAGATTTTTGATGCGGCTGTTACAGATTTTCTTCCTTCCAACTTTCTTGTGCATACCCTTATTGATAACATCAAGTGCTTTGTGGAGCATTCGTATTTAATACAGAACCAGCTTTGGTTTGGGAATATGTTTTCCAAAAAAATGCAAAACAGTTGTTCCAAATAGTACGTTTGATATGGGAAATAATTACACAGTGAGCTAGACTTTTAATATTAGATATTACAGGGATTTAAAAAAAATTAGAGTGATTTTGCTGTTTATAGGCTAGGGTAGTAATTGATTGGATTTTGAATGGTGAAAGTGGAGGTTAGTTTTCTAGAAACTGTACATGTAGTGCTTGATAGTGGTGGTGGCTTAGCCTAGTAAATCATTAATGGGTAGGGGGTTTGAGGATGCTCGGAGTTCAAGTCTGCTTGTGTACACACAGTGGGATGCTCTTCTGAGGAGAGCCGAAACTAAGAGAAGGTGTGGAAAGGTTCTGGTTCCAGAGGACAGCCATCTCATTTTAGCCTAAGATTCACTTTTAGCACCCACTGTAGAAAAATCAATTTTCTAGTTCTACTGTGATACAGTTTTGCATTTAAACCCTTCGCTGCTGAGTTGCTTGTGCCAACAGTTGATATATCTTAAAACTTATCTTTTATAAAGGTAAAATATGATAATATTTTCAGATCAAAGTCATTCCTTGACATACTTATTCATATACAGCAGTGCACCAGATTTTTCTTCACTGTCCAAAGGAAGTGTCTGATCATTTTGGTTTTTATGAAAATGTTCATATTTTAAGATGGTTTTACATTTTAAAATATTCTTTTATATTTAATACCTGCAGCTTGCTTTGAATGGTAAAGAAATAGTGAGATTTCTAGTCAAGGGAAGGACTTACTTTGTTTTTCTTTAAGGCAGTATTAATGCACAGACCCTTCGCATAATTACAATGTAATATTTAAGGTAACTGCAGACGGTGTCTTCACTGTGTGCAGTAAAGGAAAGAAAGAAATCATGCTCGATTATTGTTGCTTGGGTCATTTGTGGGAAATTTTACTTTAGTACAAGTATGTTAGTTCAGCAGGATTTTACATCAGGGATTTTTACTGTTGCTAATTATTTACACGTCATCCAGTAATTTTAGAATTTTTCTTTCTTTTTTTTTTTCAGAAGAAGGAAAGCAGGCATCAATTTGTGTTTTGTGACTTATCTTTGAGAAAGAAGGAATACTTTTATTTAGTAGAGTTTATTTTCCGTTGTTATGTAAAATACTCATTTAACTTAGAATGAGTTTCTTACTGGGATTTCCAGCATTAGCCGTAATCTTTTTTTTTTTAGAAAATAACACCATAGATTTATATTGAAATTCAAGGGCATTCTTTGGATCTTGGAACCTCACTGTTCTTAAGTGACCGCCCCCTTTCTCTGAATTTGAATTTTCCTTTTCTCTATATACAGTTATTACATGCCTAGAAAACCTTTTGATCTGAAATACCTTCCACCGACCTGCGCCACAAGCGATCACCCTAAAATGACCAGATGCCATCTCTGAGCATCGTGGATGAAGTCTGACGTCAAGATAAATGCTTGTCTATTGTTGAACATGATTGCCTTTTCCTTTTTTTTTTTTCTGGTTTTGTTCAAGTACAATTTGTTCTCATGGGTCCCTGCGAGAGCAAAGATAATAAGCTGTCCTGCGCATGGGTCTGCTGCAGTTACATGGGGTCATGACAGTAAGCAGGTAGTCTCAGCAGTTAAGTTCCAAGTGTGTTTGGTCACTCGTTGCAGTTCATATTTCATTGCGTATCACTTGAGGAGGTACCGGCCACCTTCTGCACGTTTGCCTCTTGTGGGCTGCTCGCCAAGGCAGTAGACAGATCGCCTGACCCACGCCTCTCTTAATGCAATTAACATGTTGTGTGGCTTTACCAACTGAATATAGGCAGCTGTAGATTTGAAAAATACATACGTGACCGTACACGTTTATCAGATCACAAGTGTTCAAAATTAATCAGGAGGAGATTTATACGTGTTACGTAAATACAAAGCTGAAACAACACTTGCTTAAACAATAATGCCAGGAGATTGGCATCTTCCAGTTCCTAATCTAAAAATACTTGCATTGTGCACTCAACATATGGTTTCAGAAAGACAACATGGTAGAAGGGGTTGGATGTGGGGCTCGGATTTCTCGCCTCATGTTGCTGCTGTTCTGCTCTGTGCACCTTTTTCCCCAAACTTGCTGTATCTTTTTTGTGCTCCTGTAAAATGGGGGAAATGAATATTACCACCTATAAAGGCGCTTGCAATTTTTTACTAGTCTTAAAGAACAAACATTATTCACATTATATAGAAGCATTGAGGGAAACAATCTAGTTTGAGTGCTAACTTGCAAGAAAAGGTGCTCGTATTTAATTTTTCAAAAACCACCTTACCTCAGTTATCTCAGTCTTTTGTTTCTTTTTCCCTGTTCTGCACTACTGGAACCAGGATTTGACATTAATGTTTTGGGGCAGCTTTTCAGCCAGGGTAACTCAGTGTAGCTTGATCAAAGTCAAAAGAAGTACAACAATATTTACAGTTCTGTTTGCTAGGAATTTATTTGGAGTTATTTTGGTCATAAGAGCCTGTGACCATATTGCACAAGACTGTTATGAAATAGTGTAGTATGTGAACACAGGCATAAGCACCTTTAACCTTTTTTCCAGCATTTTAGGAAAGTGGCATATACAAAGAAGATAGAATTGTTGATTTTACACTTCACTGAAAAAATATGTGAGCTGGAACAAACCTTTCTATTAGTATAATTTTGTTTCTTTTCATTTTAATTGCTGATTTTGTAATACGGTTTGAGTGAACGTACTGTCACACACCCCTACGCACCCTCCCCCCAAAAAACCCCAAATACAAAAGAGGCTGCACAGGGAAGACCATTATGTTAAATTTTGTTTAATTTTTAATAGGTGTTTTGCTTCAAAAGATGTCAAAGTAAAAATAATATACTCAATCTGAAAATGCTCTGTCTTAAATTGGTTCCACTAGCATTCCTAATGTACATCATGAAAATAGTAATGTTTAATATGGTTAATGAATGGCCATATAAGCCTGATTAGATCTCTGCCACCGCTTAATGGTCAAATGTTGTCCCAGTGTTGCAGTTGTTTCTCTGGTTACGTTCCAGCTCAAATTAATTTTATTTAGACTGTTCTATTTCACAACGTCCCAGGTGGGATCTCACCAGTCCTTTCTGGATTGACACCAGTGTTTTTCTATGCTTAACAAAATTACTTTAAAAATTTTAGATTTATGTTTGCTTTCATGAGCTCATAAATGCATAATAATAAAGAATTATTATCTTGCTATAGATGCAAAACTTTGATTTTTTTTTTTTTTTTAAGATTCTATTGATTTGTAGGTGTGCTAGTCATCTTCTAGTTTACACTTGTTAAATTTAATCCCTTTGAGGGTCATCCTATCCACCTGTTTCCCCACCAGTGACACTCTGAGCCTTCTCTTTGCTACTGAGACCTTCCAGCTTCAAGAAATTGCCAAATTTTATCAGTACACTGCTACTACATCATGATGTCCATAAATGCAGTGTGAGCCCATGTATTCCCAGAAACGAGCTTTAGACTGTGTTTATGCACATGTGTACTGTAAACCACAGTGCAAACGTTCTGCCGATTTTCCTGTTTATATTTCTTTATAGTCAGACAGTGCTTTTAGTAGTGGAAAATAATAATGTTGCTTCCCACTTTTGTGCTGCCTCTCCTGACTTTCAATTTCCCTGTGCTTTCAAGTGTTCGATGAAGGGTTGGCACAGGTCACCTCTAATTGAGCTAACACGGGCTCGACCTCCTTAGTTCACAGGCAGGCTTGGGTAGGAAGAGTTGTAACGATTATTTAAACTGTTGTTGGGTTTTTTGTTGTTGTTGTTGTGTTTTCTTGTGGGTTGTAGTTCAGGTTGTTTTGTTTTGTTTTTTAGTTATTTGGAAAATTACTTTTTGAGTTAAAACTTAAAATTTTGTGATTAGATAAAATGTTTACTATTTTCCCAAGCTGGAAGAAAGGTATCATGAGTAAAAGAGGAGAATATAATTCTGACAGAGGCAGTGCTTAGGGCTTTGTCCCTACAGATTCACTGAATCAGCAACAATTCCTCATGGTGACTTACTGCTATTCTTCTGCTTTGGGGAGGGGGGCACATCACTCTCCGGTGTGACAAAGACAAAAATCCAATGAAAAGTGTTTGATGACTGATGGCAGTGAAACTCCTGGTAGAATGTGAACTTCTCATTCTCTAAAATTGCTCATATCCTCCTCCTTTAAAATTCTTACCCATAATATAGACTGGTTCCATGGTATCTCAGTAAACAGTATACTTCAAAGCATGAGTTATTTTATTTATAAAATAATTCATTTTATGTACTAGGGGAATCTGAACAGTATGGCATTAATAATCTACATATTTAGATCTTTTGCCAGGAAAAAAGTTTGTTACTATTGTGGATGTTATTTTTGATTCAGTAGTGCCTAATACTTACATATAAGAACAAAATAAAGCTGCCATGTATAATTAATTTCTTTCTTAGTCCTACTAAAATTGTAACATTTGCAGTTTCTGACATCTGTCCATCTGTCCACGTTTATATTGAGCTTAACACTACCTACATTGAACTTTACCTACATTGAACCTACTCTACCTTCCTTTGTCCACCTAGAAATTTTCACTCAAGGAAATTTTCACTCTTAGTGCAAAATCAACACATGAAATCTTGGCCAGGATGACATCAAAACTTCTGCTTGCTTCTATGAGGCCAGAATTTGCAAGGATTTTGTGCTGAATTCTTATAGCCCTGTTCTTATCTAATAAAGTCCTTAAATAAATCTGGTAAGGTAGGGTTTTGAAGCTCTTCCTTTATGATAAATTTTCATGTTGGAGCTGTTTAATCAGTTCCTTTTATTTAACAATGTAAAAACTAAAAAAGCACAAACGTGCCTTTGAAGGTGATAAAAAGAAAGTTCCACTTAATGCTTGCAGACTGTGGGCGGTGTACTGGCTAGTGAGATCCCGGTGTCAGATCAGCTGCACTGACAATAGTTGTCAGGGAACGGCTGCCAAAACTGACATATGGTACGACAAGAGGAATCATTACAGACTATTAAAGCTTCTTGGGAGCATAACCATTGGAGATTTTTGTGTGCACTTGTTTTTTCTGGGTAGTTTTTGTTTTTAACTTACACAACTTCTATATAGCTCAAATCTGGTTTTTCTCCATGTACAATAGTCAGTAATTTTATATCTTCAGGTTTTATAAAAGAAAATAAGATACTTCAACAGTAAGTTCAACAGTAAGTTTCCTTAAGAAATCACGTTTCCACCTCAGATGGAATCAGTGCAGCTGAAGTCTTTTGTAAGTTTCATGAAAAACTTGAAACATGTGAATGGGTTTGTTGTTATTGCAGTCTGAAATTGTCCCTCCCTAGCACTGCTAGTGAGAAAGTTAGTCAGTAAGTTTGATATTTTATTCAGATGGCAACTGGGGACTCAAGAAAAATTAAGAATGACCTTAAACAATTCTGCTGCTTCATCTGTGGCTGAATTTGGGAGTCAGGTTCACAGAGAATGGTAAATAACGGTAATATAAACGGTAAATAAACTTTTCAGAACGGGCATCCAGTCTCAAAGAGCACCACTGAGATGGGTTCCATGCTGTTTTCAGACACTTTGATTTTAATTTGGGGTGTAGCAGAACTACTGAATTGCTTTTTCCTTGTTTGGTTTTCATGCAAGGTTTTAAAACCTTTTGGCCACAGTATTTTGGAAATCACCTAGGACCATTTTGAAAGGACAGGGCAAATAATAGGTAGCAAAGAACAAAATGCACTGAACTTCTTGTAGTCTTTAGTCTGGCAGTAGAAGGTAGCTGCTTTTCCTCGAATACTGAATGATATTAAATAAAAAGAGGGATTTGGGTTTTCTGCATTTTCATCATGTTTGCCTAAGAGTGTACATAATGTTTCCCAAGTTCTTCATGGTACACAGATGTCTCTGTGCTCTTTGCTCACACTTTTACCTGTCAGTTTACACTTACAGTGTATTCACTGAGTTTAAGATTATATTCTTACAACTAATTTCCTCCTCTAACTTAAAAAAAAAACAAAAACAAACGACCCAAACCAACATAAATTAAATGCGCAGAGAATACATCTCATGTACTTTCAGGTAGTACCAATAGTGAAAAATAATTGGGCAAATTATTTGAAAAATCAGTTCTGCCAGGTGAATTGGCTTGAGTAAGGTCTGACTGAAACATAGGAAATCACAGATAAATATAAGGAAGATCTTTTTTTTTTTACGATAACTGTGGTAAAACACTGGCACAGGTTGCCCAGAGAAGTTGTGGTATCATTTTACGAGATTCTGGGAGCTTGTCTGGACAAGTCCATGGTCTAGACGAACAGTCTTTGAGCAGGTCAGAGGGGATGACTGTCGGAGGTCTCTTCCAAACTAAATTGCTTTATGATACTATAATAATCTTAAAGTGGGGATATTTCTTCTCACTACCAATAACACTACTAGCGCTGCTAACATTGCTGGAATGAAAATTGTACAGATTTTAAGGATAAGAAGAAAACTAATTGAAAGAAACTAAGGACTTGAGTTCAAGCTATACAGAATTTACGGAAGCAAAAGTTATAATTTTTTTCTTAAAAAATAAATTAAAGGTGGGAAAGCCATATAATACAGGCTGGACTCAGTGACATTTTAGCCTAGGAGAAGATACAACTGGATATTGCGTTCCTTTATTTCACCGTATTTCGTTTACAGGAAAGCTAAGATGGCCTGCATATAAAGCAAATATGAACCAGCGTAGGCATATTGCTGGATAGATACAGTGCAGATAGAGATAACAGAATCTATAATTTTGATAACTCTTAGGTCAAATGAATTGTTATCTTTGTTGCGATGTGTAGCATAAAGAAAAGCAATCCTGAGGAAGGAACCAGTGTATCTGTTCTCATTAACTAGTGTTTCTATGTAATACATGAAGATCCGTGACTCGGGTCCTTTGAGAAAGATTTATGTGAGAGAACTCTGAGCTATCTCCTGAATTCAGGTAACTAAATTGTACTTCCACTTTGTACTGCAGACTTATGGAGAAGGGCATATTCTTTCCCCATCCCTGTCCATAATTAATTTTATTTAGATGATTTCCTACTGCGTAACACCTTGAAGGAATTACGTTTAGTGCTGCATGTTTTCCCATCCTCTCAGGCTGCTTCACACTTAGCAAACTATTGATTCTGGGCTAACTGGCCTGATTAGAGGGATTTTGCATGATGTGCTTGTCAGAAAAACTCTGACTGGGCAGTAAAAAAAAAGTTTGGAGCAATAGGTCCTGAAGTGGACGTAGGTCCATGGCTTTGGGATTGTCTGCACAGGAGAGCAACTCAGCAGCAGGATAAATGGTGTTTCTGGTGGGCATCATTCTTTTTTCCTCATGAATTTGTAATTCTTTCTACTTTGGAGGAGCTTGCTAAAGAAGTTGTTTGGGGAATCAGTGTCTCAGACAGCTCTCACCTGTCTCTGTCTTTGTTAACTTTGATCCACTCCTTCATCTTTGACTTTTTTGTAGTTCAGCTTATGCATTAAAAACAACTGAGATAGTAAATTCTACTCCTGAAGACTTCACAGCCAGTTATTACCAGTTTTCAATGTAGTGTGTGTTACTAGAAATAAAGCGTAATGTCATACTGAACTGCGCGCACAAGCATGTGTTTTATACAGACGTATTTGATCTTCTCTGTTAATTTTAAAATGGATTTGTTTTGGCTGTATAAGTGTAAAGGTATGTATCGTAAATCACAATTGGATTAAATGAAAATACGTATGCACAATTCCTAAAGTAGTGTTTTATGTCCGAATGACAAATTCTCATCAAGGTTTTCATAAATATTTGCATTAGTACTTCCTGCTCCCATCTGTTTATAATCTCCAGCTCTCCTAAATTAATCCATTTTAGTTACAATGCTCCTTACCTGTGTTATACACAGTTAGGATTCTTTAGATTCAACTTTTTTTGATGTGAAAAATGGAGGAGAATGCTATTATTAAAAAACTCAAAACCATTTCATCGACTCAACATAGCTATTTGTAGAAGTCTGAACTTTGGCAAAGGGTGCCAGAAGTACTGTGTTACCTTGGTTTCATTAAAGAGTCATCATTTAAAAAAATCAGCAATGTTCTGTCTGCTTAGGTAGCACATTTTAGCAAAAGTATCAGCATGTTGTGGATCCGTAGGATTGTAACCATGAAACTTTCTCCTGTACGCCTGTAAAAGTACAGCTATTTTCTTGAGTTTGCAGTAGTAGGATTTTTTTGAGTACTTGGAAGTATATGTATCTGTCAAGGTCTTGCATTTAGCTAAGAGCAAAGCTGGAGAATTTTTCCTCTAATTTTAAATCCATGGAAATTTAGAGGGAGCAGAAGCAACAGCATCTGAGAGCTCTTTATGTGAGCAGCAGTCAGATATTTCTGCTCCTGTGCTAAATGTATTACATGCTGCTTGATTCCCCTGCTCTGCCGTCTCGCTGGTGAAATCAGGCTGACTCGGTTCACTTTGAGGTCACATCAAAAAAAAGCTATTTTCCTGTGAGTTACCATTTTACTATAATCCTGGCTAACGAGGTTTTGAAGCAGTATGAAAAGAGTGCCAGCTACACTATACCATTGCCCTGGGCTGAGATGATGAGTTTGATATGAAATCATTGTGGGTATCAGAACATCAAGCCCGAAGTGGTTAAAAATACCAGCAGGGACCTGCTTGCTGGTGCAATCTTCTAGTCATTCTTGACGGAAACTATTCCTACCATATTTATCTTGAAACAGAATTATAAATCTTCCAAGTAATCATTTATTACAGAGGTAAACCTAATCCTTTGAAAACAGCAGTTGTAAAGAGAATTGCTATAACATTGTGTGAGGGAAAAAATGTCACTTGCTGTTACATGTTCTATTATTTTATGTTATTTTTTACGTTATTGTCATTATATTTTGTCTCTAGCTATGTCCTTCACTTAAAAATACAGAGTTTACAGATGAGATGGAATTTAGGATTTCTCTGAACCTCATCAGAGGGTTGTAACTGGGATCAATCGGTCATAAACAGCACAGGTATAATTAATTTTGACGTCAGGAGACACTGGCTCTATATACCATGGAAACATGTTACACTGCCTTTATTATTACAATAATTATTGTCAATATTTATTGTACAATATTTATTGTCACTGTAAATGTTGGCCACATTGTCCAGCAGTACTAAAAGAAATCATCTGTGTTTAAAAATATTCAGCAACAGCTGTTGCTCTACCAGTGTGGGAAAAAACCCCACAGAGTGCCTGACAAGAAGAGGTTTAGATTGTGGGTTTTGTTTTTAAACTTGTTTTATTTGTTGGATGAAGGCAAAAGAAGGTTTAATTTCAATACTTGTGTAAAATAATGAAATTTTAACTTAATGGTATAGAGTGCTTTCAAATATTTTTAGCCACCATCAAAGAAAAGAAGTTGTCTAGGAGTAGCATGAATGAATTTAACGTAATGTCTTCCCTAGGTTTTGCTGTTCTTGCCTACTAGCTGTGCTGGGCCAGCTCATAAATGCCTTCTTCCATGAGACTGATTGAAAAGAAAATGTTATGCACCTTATATTTAAGAAATGTGTCTTTCAGTTCCTCTTTTTGGTCTCTCAACTGGTTCCCCTTTTCCATTTTACCATACATGTATTTCTTACCCGTGCCTCCCAGTCCATCCTTTTTTAACTTGCAGTCTTGCAATTTTGTTCTGTGCAGTCCAGTGCTCTGCATGTCCCACAGAAATCGTTGCTTTTATTATAAACCTAAATAGCCTAGAGTACAGCTCTATAACACCAACATTTTATACTGTTTCAGAGTCTTCAAAATGAACCTTTTCTGGATGCAGACAATAGCAATGTGCTGTGAAGGTGATTAATGTTCCGAGAATTATTTACACCTGGCAGTTATTGTTCGTGTAGATCTCTCACCCCATATTTCAGTCTCCTGTTCCGTTCACTTGTCTGTTGCACATTTTGAAAGTAAGCCACTTTGAACATCTGGACGATTTGAATTCTGATTCAAATAGGTAAAGACAATAAATATGTAAGATTGTACAATGCTGATAAAAATGCTTCCCCATGGAGCGCTAAGATGTAAAAATTCTAAAGATGCTACATTTCTTACGGTTGGAGGTTTCAGCATGCAAAAGAGTTTTACGAGGGCAGTAAGAAATACATCTGCCTGGGCACTGGAAACCACAGATGATCAGAAGTTGTTAAAATATTGCTGGTATATTTTAGTTGTATTGAAATAGAAGATACCCAAGAAAAGACGCAGCAGTTGCAGTCTAAATAATTTCAGCTCAATTTTTAAAAAAATTTTCAAAACTGGCCTGCCATTCATAAACTAGCAGACAGTAAAAGAGTAGAAAGCACTTGCTGTGAAACAGAAGATGGGCTGCCATCCTTCATATTATCTTCATGAGTCCCTTGGACTTTCTCCCTCTTCACTCCCTGCATTCCAGACATGGGAAACAACATCTTAATAATATACTTAGATATTGGGGCATATAGGTTGTAGGGAGCATCATGTCTCTGTGCAAAAATACCTAATTCCTCTCTAAGTGGCCCAGAGTATCTTGTGATGAGGCTCTGAATCAGCACAAGTTGTGACGTAGTCTCAGAGGACTTTTGGGGAGGTCACCTAAAGACCAGGAAAACTTAAAATAGTTTGGAATATTGACTAGAATATTGACTAACTTTTTGACTTAGAAAAGGCTTAAGGTGACTAGGTAGGAACAGACATGAAAAAAGAAGTTTAAATAAATCTTCTACCTCTCCTTCTGGCAGACTAAGAGCCAGGGAAAAGGCCACTAGCTTTGTCTTCTAGAATAAATAATAGTTCTGCAGTTGCTTTCTCTGTTATCTTCAGGCACTCTAGAGCTTCTGAGAGTGCAAAAGCATGGAGTGTTTGCAGTAATCCCCCTCCCTCAGCCTGTTTCTAAGGAAAGTACCAATTAGTGTGGTAATTAATTCACCATGAATGCCTACTGTGTGCAGAGGGAAGTAGGAGTTCAAACTTAGTTGCTTCCAAACTGTGAAACAGCAATTGTGATGTGGCTGTTTTCAAATTAAATACTTCATTTAGAGTGCCGAAATGCAAGCTCTGGAATGAAAGGCAACAGCAAAGGCTTCTACATGTGTATCAGCAGCAAAAGGAAGACTGGGGAAAAGGCAGGAAATGGGGCAGGGGCTCTGGTGACAAAGGACACAGAAGTGGCCGAGGTACTTAATGAATTCTTCAAATTGGTCTTTACTGGTACAACTTTTCTTCATCAGTCTCAAGCCACTCACACTCACGGGAAGGTCTGGAGTAACAAAGACTTGTCCTTGGTGAAGGAGTATCAGGTTAGGGAACATTGGATAAACTAGACATACAGAAGCCTACGTGACCTAATGGAATGGACCCAAAAATAGAGTGAACTAGCTAATGTCACTGCAAACCGCTCTTTTTTATTTTTGAAAGGCCACGCTGATCAGGGTAGGTTCCTGAGGACTAGAAGAAAGAAAATGTCTCTCCTGTCTTTGAGAACCGTAAGGAGGATCAGGGGAACTACAAGCCAGTCAGCCTAATCTCCATTTCTAGGAAGCTGTTGAAGTTGTGTATGCATCTTCATTAATCATCTTGATTATGGGACAGAGTGAACCCTTAGCAAGTATGTAGATTATACAAAAGCAGTAGGAATGGTTGATACGCCAGAAGGTTGTGTTGCCATTCAGAGGAACTTTGACAGGCTGGACCAACAGGAACCTCACGAAGATCAACCAAGGGAAATGCAAAGTTCTGATGGTTGAAGAGGAATAACCTCAGGCACCAGTACAGGCTGGGGAGGCAGCTTTGTAAAAAGGACCTGTGGATCCTGGTGAACACCAAGCTGACCATGAGCCTGTGGTGTGCCTCTGTGGCAAAGGCAGCCAGGGATGCGTAGCCACCATGCTGGGGAA
The DNA here is from genome assembly GCF_028500815.1 of Rissa tridactyla. Lineage (NCBI taxonomy): Eukaryota > Metazoa > Chordata > Aves > Charadriiformes > Laridae > Rissa > Rissa tridactyla. Next base: position 8,952,860 of record NC_071497.1, read on the forward strand.
GGTTAACCTTCTTGTCTACTCAGCCCTGCTGAGACACATCTTGGGTGCTGTGTCCAGTTCTGGATTTTCCAGTACAAGAAAAGCACTTAAATGGAGTGAGTCCAGCAATGGGCTACAAAGATGGTAAAGGGCTTGGAGCCTTGTGTGAGGAGTGGTGGAGATCACTGGGACTGTTCAGGCTGGAGAAGAGAACGCTCAAGGGGGTCTTGTCCATGTGTATAAATACCTGATGGGAGTAAAGAAGAGGGATCGAGACTCTTTTCAGTGGTGCCCAGTGAAAGGACAAGAGGCAAAGAGCACAAACTGAAATACAGGAAATCCCTTGAAAACATAAAAAGACCTCATTGTCAAGGTGATAAGGTAGAAAAGGTTGTCCAGAGGGGATGTAGAGTCCATCCATGGAGATACTCAAGACCCACCTGAACACTGACCTGAGCAGCCTACCCTAGGTGACCCTGCTGTGAGTCCCAGGTGTCCCTTCCAACCTCAACCATCCTATGATTCTGTGAATTCCTGAACAACTTCATTTCTGCCTTAGTTTAGGTGGCACTGAATTGTCCATGTGTTAGTTTGTCTAAATAACACTGTCTGTTCTGAAGTTCTGTCAGCAGCTTAAGGAAATATGATTTGGTATTGTATGCAAGCAGGTAGTATTTGGCAGGGACACTTGAAAATTTCCTGTTCCACTTCTGCAAAGTGGTGAACAGACTTTCTGTACTCTTCCAGTTTACTAGGCATGGTGTGCTGTGGAAATACAGTTAGCCTGGAGCAAAAAAGTGCAACACAGACCAGCTAGGAAGTAAGTCGAAAATATCGATGGAGGCAAATGCAGAAGACAGAAAAATAAATATGGGACAAGAAGTTTCAACCATTTAAATAAAAGTAAGGATAGCGTCAGAGGGCTCTTAATGCATCTAATTGCCATAAGTACTCCCTTTGCTTCAGATAATTTGCTGCTTTTCTTACTCTAATTCTCTTTTATTCACTGCTTTTGGTGGGAAATAACATATGTTTTCAGTCATTGTTAGTGTTAACTCTGTACAGGTGTTAACTCTGCAGCTCTTGGTATAGAGTTGTCAAAGACAGGAGTATTCAATAGCGTTGAGAAAACATTGATGTTGGTTTTGTTTTGGCAGTAATATAAAATTGATAGACTGTTGTTTTCCTCTAGAATATATTATGGCTAGGCCCGTAATGTGCGTGTAGAAGCTCAAATATTAGCAAGGCATACACTCTAACCTGTGTAATGAGTTCTGTGCGTTGATTGTCTTCAAGTCTTGTTACTAATACAGGAATAGATTTTCCATACATGATTAATAGTTTTGCATGCCTCAGACTGTGGCTGCATAAATTCAGAAAAAATAAATGAGGTTATCTGTCTCTTCCTTTTACAAAAGGTTGTAGCAGTTTATAACTACTGGGAAGTCCTGAGTTGGAACAGTGTTCCATAATACTAAGAACTTTAAAGTGTGGATTATCTAAGTTATTTTAATAGCCATTATATAGAAACAGATGAAGGATTATGGGGAAGAAAAAAAGAAACTAAAAATATTTAATTTGTTTAAATGTAACCCAAAGAACATCCAGTTTGGATGATGAGCAACAAAAAATACATCATGTTTCATTAATTGAAATGTCAGTGAGTGAGTATATCTCAAGTCCTAGGATGGAAATTCCCGTGACTGAACTTTACAGACTTCAGAAAACTCAGTAAAAATCTTGAGTAAAATTGTCTCCAGTTCTAAGTAGTTCCAAGACAGGCTTGTGAAATTGCGGACTGTATGAAAAGTCAGATTTTTATTTTGTTACCTTTGAAGCATTGTAAACAAGACTGTTAAACAGAATATGTAGGTTACTTGGGTATGATATATCCTAGAGTTTAAAATTCTTATTAGTCTCACAAAAGTCAGCTATTGACAGTAGACCATGTCAGATTTTCATCTTTAAATGTATTTAAAATTACACTTCTGTTCATGTTCTCGCAGAGCATCTAAAATGTTATTTAAAGAAAAAGTTAAACCATGCTCACAAAGTATGCCATTACATTTACACATCATTTGAGGTTTCTTAAAAGTCTGTAGAAAGGGAGGAAATTGTGGAACAGAAAACCGCTATTATGGTTATTCATTTTGATAATTACAGTTATTTCAAAAAAACGTTGTTCATAATATCTGTGTCTAGTGAACACCTTCCATAAATTACTTTTTCTTGCCTTAGAGTAGTTCTCATGATCTGACACAAGTTTTAAGCTCGACAGCTAAGTTGGAGGGGTTTTTTGAGTGTCCATATCCCCGGTGTGTGGGATGATGTGCTTCTCTCACTCTTCAGCATAGCTCAGTTTCTTGGACTTGATCACCAATGGTGGAAGCCACCACTTCACCTCTTTCCCAGCCTGTTGACTTTGAGATTGAGTTACCAGAAACTGAAGTTCAGAAGAGGTGCCCTGGCAAAATCACAGACAGCATGATCCCCTTGAGGATGATTTTCAAAGGAATACACTTTAAAACAATCACAGGCTTGAACTGGTAGCAAGATACAGCATTTTAAACTTTGAGAAGGGGATTCAAATTAATCCACAGATTAGCAGCAGCTTCATTACCATCTTTTGATTATTCATTTCTGGGTAAATAGGTAGCAGTGTAACAAAACCACCGTGTCACTGTTGGCACCAATTGCGTAAACTTTCATGGAGAAGTGGAGTGAAATATCCATGCCCTTGGAGGGAGCTGTGATTTTCTTCACAATTGTGCCGCCTAGTAACTTTATTTTAGTAAGATAGGTAAAAATCTGTGTGACCATGGAAACTGAACTACTGTGAACATCAAGTTGATTTACCCCTTTACATCATTTTTGGCAGAGATGTTCGAACCGCTGTGAAAAGCTACAGATGCAGTACAGATCAACAAAATGAATACATTCAAATACATTAATATATCTGTTGAATAATAATAAAAATAAATTTCCAGGGTTGTCTGTCCATATATTTAACAATGACTAATAGGTATTTCAGAAACATAAACTGCTGTCTTTTTCATAAATTTGCAAACACAGGCATGTGTTGGCATGATTAATGGATTCACCTGCCAGAAACTCCAGTAGGAAGACCTTCCAGCAAATGCATTTCCAATGCATCAGGTTGTGGTTCTTCTTCAGATAGTCGTCCTACATTTAACCGCATTATGTGTGATCAAAAGGCTTTACTAGTCTATCTCTAGTAAACTCTTCTAAGCTTGCAGCTTAACTTGGGGGGGGAAAATGCTTCTGGCAGTATAATTTATCCAAATTCGAGATAAGTCGGTGGTTCTTCATCAGGAGAATGGCCTCTGGGAATCTTCGTAGTGAGTCCTGTGACAAGCAAGCCTGAGGAAAAATGATAAGCACGTGGGAGATGAGAGAGAAGTTCCTGCCAGCCAGCCTTGGGAGGGCAATGGAGAAGGTGTGCTGACTACAGACAACTTGAACCTGTGCACATGGTGGCCTCATGGACAGCCCGCAGAGGAGCAGCAAAGGAATCAAGAAGAGCAGAGCAAGAACATAGGGAATAGAGAGAGGAGTGTAGGGAGGGCATAAAAGAGGGGAAGTTCGGCAAGAAGAGTAACGCATCAGGAGTCTTCTGCTTTACTTACCACCCAGCACGTCAGACACCTGCAAGGCTCCCCAGTCCCGTCACCAGTGCTGTTCTACCAGCAAAAAATTCTGTTGTGAACTTTGAATTTGGCTGCTTTTGTGCAAGGTTTTAGCACTGGGTCATGCCATACAGATTTTCCCAAAGTCCAAGTGTACTTTTGTACTTTCAGTAAGTCGGAATTGAGACTGGTACCTTAGAGTCTTCCTATGCCTCACTTCTTGTTTTGCCGCCTTGGTTGTGCCACAGCAGTTTTTTATGGCTCTTGTCCTCCTTTGCAGGGCCTTGTACTGGTCCTTTGGAGGAATATTTTTCGAGATTGTGTCTCCTTCAGTTGGAAGTGAAGTTCTTAATAAATGCATTGATGCATGAATATTCTCGAGACAGTCTGTAATTAAAATCTTTGAGAAGCTTCTTTTTATCTGTTCAGTAGTCAAGTTGGAATTACTTTTCATTAGCTTGTTTTTCTGCTTAGCCGTGATTCACCTGGATCCAGAACACTTTCTGACTTCTTGCTTTCTGTGCTACAGTGGTGCATGTAGTGCCAGATACCTGAACAAGAACAAATCTGAAGTAGGATGTCATGTGCTGTCCAAGCGGTGCTCTTTCATGTAATGCAGAAAAATATTAAGCATGAGAATTTGGGCATAGCTGTTTCATTTTGGTTGACAGGTAATAACCTCCCACTGAGACTGCACTTGCAGATGATCATATTACTCTGGGTTGATGTAATCGCCACCCTTACCTCAAGTATAAGACTGCACAGTGCTTCTTAAACTGCGAAGAAAAACTTTCTTTTTGACCTAAAATTGCAGGATTTGAGCAAGCTTTTGCTGTTTTGAATTCATTCATCTTCAGTGGTGTTTGAAAGACCCTAAGGATAAGAGCGCTGAGGTCTTTGCCAGGCAGATCCTGCGGTGAATACAAAGATGGTTCACCTCAGACTGTTGAGAAACAGCATTAGAAGGCCAAATTATTTTTGTGATTGCAGTATGGGGAAGGATCTTTATCTTAAGATCAGATAAGCAAACCTTCTGTTCCTGAGCTAGATTCAGGGATGTATTTACTGACTTATTTTGTAGTTCTGGGCCAAACAACTAATTCCACATGTCCAATCAAAACAAATCCAGTATTTAGGTATGAGAATTTTAGGTTTAAGACACCTCACTATGCATGTTACCCCTACAAAATGAATGTGATTTTAATCTAAATTAGGGTGGTTTTGTATGTGTGTGCACAAGTACAACTGAACAGTGGTATTGGTGGGAGAGGCCAGAGACCCTCCTGTCCTGAGCATCCCTCTGAGCAAACGCTGGTGGGATGGAGTCCGGCGTTCTCCTACCGCAGGAAGGGAGGTTGCAGGTCCCTGGGTCTGCGGAGGCTGGGAGCTCTGCCGGCTCCTCCGAGGAGCTCTGCTGAAAAGGGGACGAGAAGCTCGCTTGTTGGAAGGACTGGGGAAGGCCAGGGTGTAAACGAGGTATCTGACCCCCATACCAGCATCATTTTATAGATCGGGCTGTGTTCACAGCCAAGATCAGTTCATGTGATTGCCGTTACACTTCCCCTTCGTCTTGCTCTCATTTACATCCCATTCTAAATTTGGCTGGAAGTACCATGAAGGTGTCGTCAAATTTTGTGCTTATGCAATGAAGTCTTTAACATAGAATTACAGTGAACATCTCCTTATAGGGAACTGTCTCTATAGAAATATGATAGCTATTAAACCTTGTCAGCTTTCTTTTCTTTTATCTAAAGATTTTGAACTTAGTGCAGCAAATGGATAATACCTTGTAGTAAATACAGAGCATTTAGATCCAGAAATGAATCAGAATAATGTATCCAATTGAAAGTGCTGGAAAATTAGCAAAAGGCTAGCATGAACTCTCAGATTCTTCTTGAAGAATAGTGATTTTCAGTTACTTGGTGTTCTCTGTCTTCTTCTGTGATTTGTGTCTTCATATTTGCTTGACGATTTTACAACTTCACATATTAGCAAAACTCATAATTTAAATAAATTTCTTAACATTACTTAGTAATTTGTTTAAAAAAATAGACTGTTTTTATTTGTGTTAAATGGTGGCCATGCTCTGCCATGCAGATGTGTGACATGGCAAAGAATTTAAGTTGTCTCTGCTATTAAGGGAAATATGGATACTAGTATAATTTGGATCTAGCAAAATGCAGTATACCTTTGGGATAGACTGGTTTCCATGACAACATTTTCTTTTGTATTTTTGAGGCTAGAAATGATGGGCAGAAGCTGTTTTATTCAGCAGTGATTAGGTCAGTCCTTAGTTTTGGTTAATAAAAAGAATGCAACCACATGTGAATGCCAAAATAAATGTTAACCCTTTCTGGCTGCACTCACCCGGTAGCCGTACAGGTGTACATTGCGAATACCTAAGCAGACACAGAAATGTTTTGATTTCGTAGAAATTTGATTTAAGAGCAATTGAAAAAGCAACGTTGTTTGAATTTCATAAAGACTCATGCTTGAATAAAATATTATGCCTTATTAGAATGCCTAAAATATGTTTTAAAATTTTATTATGATTTCATAAAATAACCGTATTGTGAAAAATGTTGAGTTCACCAAATAGTCATGTAGACTTGGTTTGTGTGTGTAAAATGGTGCCATTCTTTTAAGCTCTTTTAAGAATCCTACTTGTGCTGGAGAACACAGCTTGTTGGTCTTGTGAGTTCTCCTGAAGGATGTTGCTTGATGAGAGATGGTAGTGTCTATATCAGAAATTCTGTAGATCAGAATCGTCACCATAATAGTCTTTGATTTTAGATTAGTCTTTGGTTAGTGCAGCCAATACAAGGGAGATGGTTATCTTGCATCAGAAGGTTGAATCCCAGAAAACCTAAAACTGTTTGCCTTATGGCCTCCATTTAATCTGGCTGTAGTTGTCAGGTAGATTGGAAGGGCCCAATCTTAAGAGTAATTGTTTAAGTATTGGCACTTCTTTTGCACTGATTATCGTTTAGCGTGGAAACAAATTGATAATCTTTCTTTTTCCAGTTCTGTGCTCCTCTAATCAATCTTTTCAATAAGAGAGTGAAGATCAAGCAGCTTTGGGTACTGCAGTTGCCTTAATGCACAGTATGAGTCTGGGCTTTTAATTTCAAAAATCCTAATGACCCATATCTGTTTTTAATCTTTGCTCATCTACTGGAACCTGTGAATTGTTTCCATATATTTTCAAAGGGAGCATACACAGATACTGAAAAAAAATAAATAGGTAATATGAGAAATTCTCCCAAATCCTCCAAATCCTGTGACTCGATATATTTCTCCCTGTAGATGTGAAATTCCCATTGTTGTTAATAAGATTTCCATACATACATAGAAAGATGACGAAATTAAATATTTTCATATATAGCTGTAAAATAGATTAAATATAATGGTGTGAGTGACTTCATTTGATGGGAATAGGATAGTAACTTTATATATCTGTTTAGAGGTGGAGAACCGCTTTGCCATATTTCAGAAGAAAACTTCCATATAGTTTAGTTCCGTTACAGATCCACAATTTCTACAGTTACAGAAAGTGTACACCACATATACAAGAATGACTCTGCAGAGTGTCATTATACAAGATTCCTTCATGCAAAAAACATCGTTTTCTTGGGTATTCCTTAGCATTATGAAGGCTCTTCAGATGTTGTCAAGGTTGTATGGTTTCAGTTTCTTTCTTTTTTGTATTTGATCGCAGAAGATATGAATTGCAGGCATGCTTTTAATAATGCTTTTTCAAGTGAAAAAAGTACCTTCTAGATTCAATAGATTCTGTCATTGATTTCTGTACTTGTTCCCATTAGCAGAGCACCTGATCTGTGAGGTGTTTGTTATGGCTAATGTTTCAGCATCCAGTGGGGCCTTCATTTTGGTTATTTATCAGCGAGTCCTGTGTGTTCACATACTTCTGCAAGCTTTGAGGGATAAAGGTAGTAGGTGATAATTGGAAGCTCATTTTTTAAGTAATCTAAAAATATTATAATGTTTTCTAATTCTGTTTTTAGGACTTGCTTTGCATAACTTCATATTCATGCCTGTTCATTTAAGGACTTAAACATGTATTTAAATTAAACTACTAAATTAAGCTTAATTATGAAGAAAAGACAGTATTGATGATGTAATAATCTCGGGCATGCTTATACTTTCCTTTATCCTTTATATTTTATACCTCCAGGGAGTTCTTCCTACCTTCCTCTCTTTGGAATTGGTTAAGAACTTTCTGTTTCATCTTTCAAGCTTATGTAAACTTCATACTTCCACAATACTTTTCTGGAAAATATTTTTATTCGCTGGCTGGTTTCTTTCTTCTGTGTTTAGGTCCTCATAACACATCATAACGTTGAATTGGAACTTTGCTCGACAGGATTTTTTGAAAAATGGATAGTTTAGTATTTATTTAATTTTTCAACTTGAGCTATTGTTCTTCCTTGAGTGAACTTTTTTGAGGTTTTTTTTTTTTAAGTCATAAAATGAGCATTGGCTGATAACTTGCATCCGTAGCAATTGGCAACCTTGGCAGTGGATAAGGTGTTTCTGGGGTACCTTCATTACTCATCCAGCTAAGAAGGTGTCAGAAGTGGCAGACAGGTTAACTTAAACCAAGCTAGTTTTATGCGATTAGCCCTGGTCACTTCACGATTATATCAGTCTCATTAGAATACTGTCATTAGTGTTAATGCCGAGTATCTGCAAACATAGAAAAATTTAGTCTATGAGCTTGTGTTGTATTTTCCAGATTTACTCAATCCTTTCCCTTCTGCCATGTAATATTACAATTGTGGTGTTTTTAAGCTTGAATTTAGACTTCTGAGGTGGACAACCAGCCCTGGAATGTCTTTGTGAGGCCAACAAGCTTACTTGCCGCTCACGGTCTGTTTATATATTTCTATTCAAAGTTTGGTGAAAAACCATCTCTTTTCAAAACTGTACTTGAATTGTACCATATAACCAAGGAAAGTCTTTAACTATTTCTTTTTTTACTGACCACATTTTTACTCTTCTGTATAAGATGACAGTCATTCATGTAGAATGTAGTATCTTGACCTAATCTTTTTTAAGTGATATGACAGGGTGAATTGGAGATACCTTTTGAAACTAGCAGGAGTCATTGTACAGTGCTTCATTCATTTTAATGCATGTCTATTGTAACTTGAATATTGAGCACAAATTAATACAAATTCTTGCTAATTGAGATGAGTTAATATATGTGGGCACAAATTGAAATACAGGAAATTCCATTTAGACATCACAAAAACTGTTTTACTATGGTGGTAGTCAGACACCAGAACAGGTTCCCCAGAGAGACAGTCAAAATCTGGCTGGACCCAGTCCTGCTGTAGTTGGTTCTGCTGTAAGCAAAGGGGTTGGACTAGACTTACTGAGAACCCAGCTTCTTAAAAGTGTTGTAGTTCACAGGATTACAGTAATCCTTGTGCGCTGGCCAGATTCTCTTCTTCGCTAGTTCTTTCTGCCCTCATTCGGAGGTGATGACAATTGCCTTGAGAAGCTTTGTCCTGTGAATTATCTGCCCGTATGCATGTTTCATCCTAATTTGCTTTTATGTTAATCAGTCAAAATTAAGAATGACTAAGTGCTGACTGACTCCTAAAGTCAGCTGAACAGCAATGTGTTCGTTTATTCTTCCATGGGTCTCAGCTGAACTGCACATTAGCTGGCTGCTTCTCCCATGAGAAGAGAAAGGGTATCTATCTGTTGTGGTGATCAACCAGAGCCAGGTTTTGGTAAAATCCTGCTTCTTCTTTCTATCTTTTCATCATAATCTTTGAAGTTTATCTCTTAATCCTCTCAAATGAGGCTACTTCCCTAGTTTCTTGAACAAAAATCTGGAGAAGCCTCTGTGGGATTATGTAGTGTCTTTTAATGCTCATGAAGACCTTCATGTCCTCATTGATTCTGCAGGGAGAACCCATAAGGGTTGATGGTGCTCAAAGCTAGGAATGGCCATGGGTGTCAGCCTATCCAACTGAAGGTGGCTTTTATGGTGTAAAGATACATGGTACAGCGATTTTATTCTTTCCATGAACAAAGGCTTCAAGCGAATGTCTTTGAAACAAATAGGATCTTTAAAGTTCTCTTGAAACCCAGGATCCTGTTGTGAAAGGAAATCTCTCTGAACTTGCTACGAAACCACCACAGGCAAGAACTACAGTTTAGGGGCCTGTGGAGGTCTGTCACAGACAGATTAGCATTTGTTAAAACTAGAAGAAAAGTTACACCAAGATATGAAGCTGCTGAACTGAAAATGTTTCTCTGAAACAATGTAGAGTTGCTCCTTCAACCTTTCTGAAATCACCTCTTAAACTCTTAATTTTGTTCATTGACTTCAGTGAAAATAAATAACTTTGAGGATCCGTTGTTCTCTGTTGTCAGTTTTGTCTGTATAGGATCTGCAACCTCAGTAACTGAGTGACTTGTAAGTCATAAATTAAATAATTTTAAATTAAGAAGTTCTTTTTCAAATATAACTTAATTTTGAATTAAATTTACTTAAATCCCATTAAGGGAGATTTAGCTGGCACAGATGTAAGCACTGTGGATCGCCCTAAGTGCATTCTCTTCCCTCAAATGCTGGGAAGGTTTTGACTTTTCAAGTTGCTCCATTTCTTAGGAAGAACTTTGTCTTGAGGGTTTTTTTTTCCCCCTTTGTTACCAGGCAGTACAAAAAGTCCAGCTGTACATATTTATGTTTACATGCTGCGTGCATTTACTCCACCTCTCTCCTCCTGTGTCAGCTAGCAATATGGCAATTACAGGGCTTTTATTTTTCTCCCTGCTGAATAAAATAAATTTATTTCTGTCCGTGCTATAGCTATGTTTTCTGTTGTATCTGTGATTCCTAAACATTTTTTTGGTAAGACAAGTAAGCAATGTCCCACCCTTAACGCTTCCTTTCCTGCTGCTGAGGGAAGAGGAAGGAGTTGACAGTTTACACACAAGGCCTCCTCGGTCCCCAGAGAAGTTATATCCTGCTTGGTCTAGATTTTTGCAAGTACAGACTGCTGATTTATATTAAGATATTCCTCATTGTTATTACTACGCCGAAGAAACCGTTATTTACTTAAATACATAATGGATGTGTGAGATTGTAGCTGTTAGAAACCCCATGTAATTAAAAGGTGACTTCTCAGGAAAGCTTGGTTTACTGTTTTTGAAAATATATGTCCAGAAAGTCTTTAATTTCTCTTTGATGATAGCTTTTTTGTTGTTGTTGTTGTTGTTTTTCATTTTTAAATCTTGGATAGCCTTTGTTGTAATAGCCATTGCTATAAAGCTGCAATAGCCATTACTGTTACGTGCCACTGCCTCGTAGTATTGTGATGGATTTGGCTTCGAAACAACCCTGTAAAAACAGAGTATATTAGTTTGAAATTTAAAGTCTTGACTGCGGTAGTTAAGCTCAATTCGACTCAATTTTTCAGGACTGTTAGATCTCTTAGTCCTAGAAATCCAGTTCAGAAGGGTTTTGCTGTCTCACATGAGTCTGAAACAGTGATGTAGTGCCACATAAATGCTCTGTTTATGCCTTAGAAAGCAGCTGAAGTGCTACAGAAAAGGTGGGTCTCCCCCTGAGATGGAGAAAGAAGTATGAGGGCAAAACGAACACCATTTTAAATAAGGGTTAAAAATATTTTCTGAGCTTTGATGAAATCATTGTGCAGTCTTTTCTATCTTCTGAAGTAAAAACAGTGCACTCAGAAATTCAGAAATGCGAAACTGCCAGCTCTGGAGTTCAAAATATACAATGGGAATGAAACATTACTATCTTTAGGCTTGGTGTGGGAGGCATTCTTTGAATATTCGCATCTTAATTTCAAAGATGTTGAATACCTTAAAGATAAACAGATTTCTGTGCCCAGCATTTTGGAGATCTCCAGGTGAAAAGAAACTTGCTCTTCATATGGATATTAAGTGATAGTGTCGGTATAATAGGCCAAAAAAGAAAAATCTTACTGAATTCAAATGGATTTTGAAGCAGTTCTGATTTTTTTTTTAGCATACTGGAGCAATTTTCTCAACAAAAAGCATGACAGGGCACATGAAATGAAATAATATAAGAGTGTGAGGGTAATTACTGCTTCCTTACTGCATTATTAGGAAGTCCTTTCTTTCCATGGAGGGAAAAAAAAAATCAGAATAAAGTTTTTGGTCCGCATCTTAAAAATACTTGAAATTTATCTGTATTTAGAGACCTAGAGTTTATGTTTGGGCCCCAGAGTTTATGTTTGCTCTCTGTAACAGAGAACTTAGTGCAGGGTGTTTTGGATGGGGCGGGCAGGCTGCGAGCATCACCTGCAGGGGCGGTGGAGGGCTGTGCCCCGGAGAATACAGTGGTTTTAAAATGCCCGTGCTACTTACATATCTTCCTGCCTTTATGATGGTCTTTAGTTCCTTTTGCTGCCTTTGCAACTTATTATTAGTAAAAAAAAAACAGAAAAATTGAATGGTTTAGTATGTTCATGTTTTAATGCAATGTTTATTGGGTTTTAAATGAAGAAAAAGTGGTGGTTGGGTCATGGGGTAACGATTTCAGGGTTTGTGTGAAGCTTAGATTTTATTTTGCTTAGCTGCAAGTGATAAGAAAAACTGTGGGGAAACGTTCTGTGTATTTACAGTTTTTGCTGGTATTAGGACAATATGCTGGTATCAGAAACCACAAATGTATAGAGGCTCTGTTGTGTAAGAAGCTGCAAACTGTTGGAAATTTGGCAGGTGATTAATGAGAAGCTTTGTGAGGAGTGTGAAGAAACACAATCAACCATATACATTCATGCGCAAAGTTAGAGTATATAATGTTTTGAGTGTTGCAAGCATAAAAAAAGCAATCAGTTTTGGGAAAAAATAATTTAGAGTATTTGGTTAATTTAGCGTTAATTCCTTGCAGAGTTATTCTGCTTTTCTGTGGAATTAACAAGTGCTGAAATTTAATCGTTCACTAACATTTAATTTCTGGAGAGTAAGAAACACGCAAGGTTTTATGCGTGTGCATAGTTTTTATTTTGCTGGGAGTGATTTATTGATTGTTTCTGTCCACACCGCAGTGTCTGAAGGCATTCCGGTCTGCAGGGCTCCAGCCTAGGTAGGGTCACTGCGAACACAGCCTGATTAAAACTGACGAGTAGTGTTGGCCCCCATCCAACTCGTCCTACTTCGAGGGGGAATTCTCTTCAATAATTTAAACTTGTTGCTCAAAACACTGTTTAGGTATGTTCAGAATTGTTGTAGCCAAAGGCTGTTAGTTTTGGCTGGAAATAATAGCCGTTCCTTCTTGAAACGGGTGAACAAATTGGAACTGAAGGTTTTCTCTTTTTTTGCCTTTTAAAAATGGTGCTGTAGCATCAGTAATACAGTGTTTATCTGCAATGAGTAACAAAGGAATTTAATCAATACAGATTAAATGACACATCTTTGTTGTTTTAAGCGTGGTGTAGGGACTCGTGTGATTTCTCTTTAAAAAAAGTAAGACCCCGTAATTAAATCTTGGGACTCAACAGTCACTGTGTCATGTTGGCATATTGCCGTGTCTTAATCTCCTTGGAAGACGAAAAGCCAAGTGTCTCAACTACTGGAGAAACGTTAAGATCCCAGCGTGAGACACACTCTAAAATGTCTTAGTGTGATTATGAAATGGCCCTATTTTATAATAAAAGTACAATAAAATAATGCCTGTATTGTAACACTAGGAAAAGGATGTGTAAAATTAAAATTATGGAAGTTAAGCTTTTAATTATTTTGTTGTCTGCATTTTAGGTGTTGTTTGAAATGAAAACTAACTAAGTGGCATGTAAAATACTTCTGAGCCAGTGTTTAGATGCAGAATACAAATTTACGAAGTTACAGAATAGAAATACTGGGAGAAGCTATGGCAAGCAGTTGCTCTCTCCTCGTTACCTTTATCATTTTTTTCTGGTGAGGACTGGCTGCTGGGCGTACGGCCCAGAGAGTGCACCAGTAGGAGCACTTTTATTCTCTATTTGTTTTTGCCAGTAGGAGTTAAACTCAAAAATTTTGTCAATTTTTTAAGCATCATGTTATATCTCAGCAACTAAACTAAATCAGAAGAGGTGAAAGGAGTGCTGGATCAAGGAACTGAGAGGAGTGTAAAGGTGCTGTCTTTAAAATACTGGGGGGAAAGAGGAGAAGAAGAGACAAGGTGCTGTTGTATGTGGCCCGACCCAAGAGGTGATGGCGGCTGACATGAAACACCATACGGCACATGGGCTTTTGTCCTGGAAACACACCTGTAGCTTTCACTGGTCATGCTGAGGTAGTCAAATAGCCTAACTCATGCTGAATAGCTATAGACTCACATACTTCATGTGTTTGTGATCAAACCATTAAGGGAAGAGTACTCCTCTACAGGGAAGGTTTGATCCTGTATAGATTTTAAACAGGTGAAAAACTTCAATCTTTTGTTTTTAATTCACTTCAGATGGTGCTTACTTACATTTTTGCAGAATCACCTCTTAAATTACTTACAGTAACTTAATTAAAAAAAACAAAACCAGAACATGCCAGGAATGAACTAAAGTAACCACGATGTCCAAAATACGTTATACAGATTAGCTACATGGAAAACTTGATGATTTTGACTTAAGTCTTAATATAATTCCTTTAACATAGATTGATGCAAAAACATTTATGTGCTGTTCACTGCAAAAGTTATTGCATTTTTTAAAGCTGAATAATGCTGAATGTTAATAACACAGCAGGGTCAGTCACTGAGCCTCCATGAATTTGGCATTTGGTATTTTGTTTATTTTTCGGGCTTTGTATAATTTCCCAGATTGGGAAATCCCTCAGTCTAAAGAACATCCAAAATCTACAAAACAGGCAGAACAATAAAAGCCCAGATTTGGGATTTTAGTAAGCAGCCCTAAATTCAAAGCAATAAAAAGAGGGTAACTTGCAAGTAAGTGCATGGAAAACACTCCTTACAAGGAGTTGTTTTATCGCCTGGCATATTCTCCCAGCGGAAGTGATGAAAGCATCACTGCTTTTGAGTCATTTAAGAGCAGAATGGGCAAAGCGCTCTGGCACAGACGTTACGGGGCGGTGTAATGGTGGTGGTGTGTTAGGGAAGCGGAGCTGTTGTTCCTCCTCCGTCCAGAAACCGTGGGTAGCTTTAATCATGCAGCAGCCTCTGCTCCTGGTTACTTATGTACCACCGTTCTTTATATTAATGTGCTTCTCCTTTATTCAGGAAGTGTCTAATGGTGTTTGGGGGAGGGGAAACTCATTAGCTTCCTTCCTGAGTAATATAATTTTTATTTCCTGTTGTAACAGCGGCCTCAGCCAAAAGCAACAGCCTAAAAGTGCAGGGGGGAGGGTTGCCTGTGCAAAGCATTTTCGTCTCTGAAGCAAAATGTTGGTTAAAAGACAACTTTGAGACAAGCAAGCGGTTTTTGCAGGGGTATTTTGAACTTTTCGCCCTGCGTTGCAGTTTTCTTCTTCTTTAACGAGGGGGCTGGAGAGTGACTGAGAACTGCACTGAACGGACCATTCTCCTTCACCTCCCCCTCTGTCTGTCCGGGGCTGCCTTGCCGTCTTCCACCCTCCTCCTTGGACCTGCCAAGGCCATCGGGAGCAGACCTCTCCCCAGGCTCCAGTGGCCAGTCGGACCATCACTCTCGGGTCCCAGCAGCGGCCATCGCAGCAGGGTGGGGGGAAACTCTGCAGCAGATGAAGAAGAACACCCCAAAATCTAGGGGTTTTAATAAGCCCCAAGTCTCCCTGCAGGCACACGACATCTTTATGGCACAACTTCAATTGGAAAATCTGGAACAGCCTACCCTTGCCTCTTGTAGTTTTGTCTTGGTGCTATGTCATTGCAAAACCACTGTTGTTTTTTTATTTATTTTAAACCTGTTTTTCTCCCCAAAATAATCCATCCGCTCAGAACTATAGCAGAACTTGACAAATGTCACAGGAATAGGCACTGGTGGAGTTGAGGGTTGCTGAGGGTGAGAAGATTTTAACAATGGTTACACCGAGTCAAGGAATAAAATGCGAGCTGTTTTTTTATGGTGCTTTATCAAGTGCACGTATATCATTGTCATGCTAAAATTGCACGCTGTTCTGTGCATCAAGGAGGGTTTTAAAAAATAATTGGACGGCTGTATAAGTTCATTGCCATGGCTGATAAAAATTGTGACAATGTTACCTCAGCCTGAGAAGTTAAGCATTTTGTCCAAGCTTCATATTGTGTATATTTAAGCACAGATTTTTGTCACCTTTTCATACAATTACTATTGTGTTTTGGACTGCTTTTCACTCTGGAAATTACAAGCCATTTCATTCAGTCTAGCTATAGCTAGACATTCACTGACCTCAAATAGTTCTGCTAAATGTGAATCTGGCTATGTATCATCATGTACCTAGCAAAACCAGTATACGATATGCCACAAACACAAGTCTATACAAGAATAAGACCAAGCTGGGCCTGCTAAGAGAAGAAATAAGCTTTTGGTTATCCTTCTGCCATGCAAACTTAGCACTTTTCTGTTGGATTTCAAGGCTGGAGTGGTAACGTTTTAATTCGGTAGCATATGAAATATACCTGAGTAGGAACTGTATATTTCTGGCACTCAAAACTTTGTTATCTAGTATCTCTTGAACCTGCTTCTTACCAAGTTATCAAAAAAACCCATATTGTTTTCTTGGTCCAGCTCATCTGTTCTGACAGCGTTGGCTGTCCATTAATATTTGTGATGTTGTCCTTATTCATACCTCAGTGTTGGTATGAAGGGACTAATAAGACAATAGGAATAAGAAAAAAAACTTCTAACAGAACAGTTATTTGTTGCTTACACACTGTATGAAGCATTTTCTGTACAATATAGACAGTTTTGAGAAGGAAGGTGTTGGCCTTGTTGCCCATTTTAAAGAGGTAAAGAATTGAGTGGTTAGAAAGTAAGGAGAGCAGCTTTTATTGTATATAGTTTTGATTAGCAAAATGTCATGAGAAAAGTAATCAGAGAAAACAGACTCTTTTCCAGAAAATAGACCCTGGAAAGTCACTGTGAGCACAAGCTCCCACAGTCTGTGAGTTCCCAAAGCACTTCCATGGAGCGAAGGCACAGTGGTGCACTGCATCGTTGGGGAGTGATACTCATATGGAAAATTAACTGTGGTGGCTGTTCATTTTACATGAACTTGGGGGCATGAAGGACATCAACCATGCAGGTTTGCAGCTTTAAGCTTTGCTGAAGTAATTTGCAAAAGAACCAGCATAACCATCCCAGAAATCCGCATCCTTTTCCTTTTGTCAGCTCTTGCTGTGTTGAGGCTACTGGGGTAGATAAAGCAGTTAAATGAAGTACTACTTAATTACTCACGGTTACCTTACACTAACTCAGTTTTGTCAGCTTTTGTACTAAACATGGGCATCCCGCCTGTGGGACCCTCTGCCTGCAAAAACACAGTTATTTTTGCGAGATGGGCTGAAGTTCCCGGCGAGCAAGAAGCCCAGAGTTGTTTCTAGGGGTTCGAAGGCTTAGAAGTGGAAGCAAAGGAGAAGAAATGACAGGATAGATGAGCTTTAAAGTTCTCTGACGTGGCTGTCGCTCAGAGGAAATCCCAATAAATGCTGCATTTCCCACGTTCTGTTAACAAAACACCGCATGGATGTAAACCGTATCTGCCAGCTCAGCCGCTGTCTTTTACAAGTGGGTCTTATTTTGTCAAAACTTCCCCCGTTTAAGATTGAAGGAAGAAGAATGTCGGCTCTCCACTACTCGCTGATGTGCATCTTATCAGCAGATAGCGAGAGCTGTATAATTTCCCATCAAAAGTCTGTATCGCCACTGCCAGCTTCCCCAGCATAATGTAGGCTGTTTACCTGATCCTAAGGGGCACCGCTAGAGTGCTGGTTTTCTTCAGCAATTCGTTGCTTGTATTATCCCCTGGTAGCACAGCACTTGGGACCAGCCAGCTCTCTGTAATTAACCAGCCTGGCTGAGAAATTGTTGGGTTTTCACTGTCAAGAGAGAAATAGTGTCATAGAAGGGATGTGCTGGAGTCAGGATGGAGAGGGAAAATGCCTCTGACTGTCGTAGTTTAGGTAGTTTAGGATGGGGAGTAGGCTTCAGTTTATTTTTTTTAATTCTTATTTTCTCTTGTTACCAGCGTGTACATCATGTAGTTCTTAGACTGCTGTAGTTTAACCTGAGCTTAAACTAACGTCAAACACCGTTAGGGACTGGGAGGTGTTAAGGTATTTAGCTGCTCGCCTCCACTGTAGATAATTTTCTTCAAGGAACAGAACTAAACTGGATTTGCCTGTACTTTTCCTTCCTGCAAGTCTGCCTGTCTGCTGGGAGGGGGAAGCCAGTTCTTACTTATAGTGAAATATGGATTATTGCAACCAGTAAATACTGACATTTTTATCTCTGGTCTTTCAGGTCAGCTTGGCCACTGTGCTGAGGCGAGGGTGACCCTGACAGTTAGGTTTGCGCTCACACTCTTTGTTAGGGAGCTTGGGAAAATGTGCTTGCTTTTGTTTTGGATCGGAGTTATGTGACCTGACTTATTTATATAAATAAAGGGTTTTATACTTGCTTTACTTTGTAAAGGTTCCTTCCCCATAGTATGTGCATCTTCAGCAAAGGTATGTGTACCCATAATTCACATTTAAAGCCAACCTGTGTCTATATGCAATCTATGCATGTTTAAATCTTTATTATGGGCAAGGTGGGGTGGTACCATTTTTTATGACAGGTGCTTGACTGTTTCCAGCTGCTTATAATTCTGCCACTTTTTGAAGGAAATTTTTCATACCATTTTCCTGGTATTAGCTGATTATTTTTTCTCATGGGGGGCAACGAAGAATTACATGGTGAAGCAGAAGTTTTGGCAATCAGTCTTAAATCAGCTGGATTTTGTCTTTTGTCCCCTGTATTACAGAGGTATTTAAAAATACAGTGTCAGTACTGGCGTTCTCCGTGTGGGTGACCCGTCGGTCCATATCCCGGTGGGATAGCTGGTTCCATGAGCGGAGGGTGTGAGTGAATCAGCATCCCTCTGGGTCAGGAGGTGCCTTGACTCCACTCCCTACCTCCAGGGCTTGGTGGCAGTGTGGTGAGACACTGGACATGCCACTGTCTGTGGGGGCACTACTTAAAAACATAAATTAAAATAAGCAAAACGTTAAGGTTTTAAAAGGGCATTTCAGCGCTGTAGGAGCTAGTTAACCCTAAAAGGCTCAAGTTCTCGTTATCACCACTATAGATTTTCACACCAGAGGGTGTAAAATAATTGGTTCCCTGAGGAGAAGCCACCTGAGAGGTGGCCGGGGTGTCACCTGCTTTGCGCCGTGACCCGGGGACCCAGACACTACGTGTGGCTGAAGCTGGGGCTTTTCCCGGTGAGGCTGTTTGTTCCCGGCTCCAGTCCTCGGCAAGCCGTGGGCTGTGCGTGCTCATAGATTTTGTTTCCTCGCATGAGGCACTGTATGTAATTCCAAAGAAAGGGGAGGGTTTAGTTTTTTTAATCTCCTGTAACCCACTTGTGTTTAGCTTTAGGGACACTGCTGTTCTGTCCATCCTCTTTGGTGGGGCGGCAAAGGAACTGCTGGGTTTCAAATGCCGTTTATTAGGGGTTTTTATGTTTGTTTGTTTGTTTGTTTGTTTGTTTTTTAACCCATATCCTAAATTTAAATAAAAGTCTCAGACATGTGCATCAGACCGCCATTCCAGATAGAAAGTGTTTGAGATGCAGACAGAGTATTTCAGATACTGAAGCAGGTAGAAGAACATCTAAAAAGCCTTACAGAAGGAGGTCCTCAGAGGACGGAGCCTTCTGCCTCTACTGTCCCTTGTGTATGGATGGATGCCTCTTTCTTGAATTCTGGTACGCCATGGGGTAGCAGGTTGGGCTCCTGCTACTGGAGACTACCCAAGATAAAACTACTTCATAGCAAATAGTCACCAGCATGAAAATGTTAGGTCCTCATAAGCACAGTACTTAATTCTGTTTTAGCACTTAGAGGCGTTAACTCTGTGCTCAACAAGTTACATTTATCCAAAAATAGATATTCAGACAACGTGAGAAAAATGAGATACTTTACAGCTTTCCATGAGTTTTAACTTTTTCATACTTTTCTTCAAGTTGGTAATGTTTTTCTCAGACTCGAATATTAAAAATTAAACATTCTAGCTGTTCCTGAAAACCCGTGTCTGAAAAGTCCTATCCAGCAGACCGTGTTTTGTTACAAATGCTGTGCATCGTATATTGCATGCAACACTTGAGTTAAACTAAAACTGCTTGAATGCATAGAGGATTTTCTAAAAGGTGAGCCTCAGCCTTGGTAAGGCTGGTCTCCGTGCGCACCCTCTGTAGATGCTGGGAAAAGACACGCTCCTCCAGAGGATGTCTCTGAGCAGCTTTCTCTTTGTGGTGGCTGTAGAGGGAGCCTGAGGAGATGAGCCTCACTGGGCTGGTTAGTCTTGCATGTTGGGGAAGTATTCATAAGGACTTTATTCGCGGTTATATGGAAATCAAGGTATTCCAGCATATATCTTTAATTTTCAGATGCTTGTTATTTTCCTGAAAAAGTTGCCCTTGTGATGACATTTCTGCTTGTGCAGTTAACTTCAGGATGTTCAGGGAACGGCTTCATGAGAAACAGAGAAAAAAACAGAGAGAAACAGACAAATCTCTTCAAAAGACAAATCATATTGTGTGGTGGTTTTTTAATTGCAGTCTCTTGGTGTCTTAAAATGAAGATGTACTTGTTATGGAATTACTCATTTATTTTCCAGCACCTCTATACACAAGAAATACCACCAATTTTAAATTCATGAAAAATGAGGCTATAGACTTTAAAGAAAAGTATGCATTGTGTTACATACCACTAACTCAATCAACAATGGAGCTAATGTTCAGAAGATCCAAATGGCTGCTTCAGTATGTTTTGCCTATGAAAACGAGCTGTCAATATTACAATATTGTGAAGTCACATATTTTCATGTTTTAGGACAGTGTAATAGCATTTTCAGCACAGCGTTGAAAAAGACAGAGAGACATCTGTAGTTAGTATTTTAATAATGGTTATTAAAGAGAAATTTCATGACATGAAGATCCAACAAGAACACCTAAGTATATTATTTCTTGAGCAAAGGTAAATTTTGCAGTTTAATTCTGTCTGAAATAAAATTTAGTTTTTTGTACGTATGCTTTCTTTTCCAGTCAGTTATATACGGAGACAAAAAAACATTTTGGATAGCGAGGGATTTACTAAGTTTTCTTTTGTATTTTTCTGAAAGTGTGCACATACTGCCAAGATTGCTGAATCACTCCCAGGTGACCTAAGGATAACCCCAAACCGGTTTACTTTGTATTTCTTAACCAAAATTCGGTCCTTCAGCTCACAGCATGTTTGTTCATTTGTGTTGCATAACTTCGAAAAGAGAGAGATGCAGAGAAACTTTAATCGTAGCGTTATTAATCACTATATTCTTAAAATGGGAGAGTACTTGACTGTTGTGTGGAGCGCAGTGGCGTGAGAAAGGAATGCAATACTATGGCAATCTTAAAGTCTTTGGAAAGCAAAATGGGTTTAAAAATTTAATTAAATTATTAAAAGACACTCTGCCAACCAGCTTACTTACTAGAGGAAGTTAGGGTCTAAGATAGTCTTGTCATACCAAGCCTAATGAGCACAGTTGTACCAACTGTGAATTTTCTGTAGAGCATCAATAGAACAAAATGGAGCATGTTTGGAGCAGAAAGAGAAGACCAGGCGTGATCAGCCCACTTGGTGCAGTATAACATAGTTTAAGAACAGTGATTGTCTGATTATTACTCAAACTTGTAGGTAGTCTAAGCACTGTATTTCTAAAAATTAGCTTTAGGTACCTGTCTTTGACCTGATCGGAGAGGATGCCATATGATCGGTCACCATTTAACGATTTCAGAAGCTAACTGTATATGACTGTGTATATTAAAAATCTGCAGGAATATTCATCTTTTTTTTCAGTCTTATCATCCTAACCCCAACAGCCATTGAGAAAATACTGACGATAGATGCAGTTTTGCATTTCAGCAATTTTAACTGTAAAAGCAATGCTTCGATCTGAAAAGACAGATTTAAAAATTCAGTCGGATGCACATAAGGTGTCACAGTTCATGTAAGTTAAAGAATTTCCACTGGTCACCTTCCTGCTACCTCCTTTTTAGGAGAAGCATCTTCGCACACCTTCATTCCGACTCCCCGTGGCGAGGCAGGCAGTGGGTTAAACCTGTGGTCTGCGATGTCAGTTATTCAGCAAAGACGTGATCTGGAGGTGCAGCTTGGAAAAAAATAGCGCGTTGGGTATTTTGTCGTTGTTAAGCTAGCAGACCGAAGCAGTCTTGGTCTCGAGGGAATCTGGAGGAGGGGTGTAAGTGTCAATTCTGGAAACAAGTAATTTCATTGAAATATCACTGCAACTCGGCTCTGAGCTGCAACAGCAGTGTTTTGTGTCCTCAAGTGCCTTTAACTTGTCAGCAGCGTGGTTATTACTGATGAATCTGATAATACTGTTGCATTTTATCAAAAGCGTAATATAACTCAGTTGGCTAGCCTTTGGTGTTTCGATTTTGTAAGTAGGTATACATTACTAAATAACACAGGGCTTGGAATTAAGCTGAAATGAATGCCCTTACTTTCCTAGAAAATTGTCCAAAAACATTACTTGAAATGTTAGTCTTATCTTTTTCTGTCTTCGTAAAAAAATAGGAAAAGCCAAATTTTCAGCTTTTGAGTGTAGTTCTGAAAGTTTTGAAAAAGAATGGACAGAAATTTGATAATTTATTTCCATATTTAAAACACAAATTATTTTTGCACTTTTTTTTAAAGTGAACATTCTATTGATATCTACATGTAGTAGTGATTTTAGTAACTTCCAATGAATAATAAAAGTTCGTTTTAAAGTAACTTTTCTTTACAACCATACTTTAGAGAAATCTTTGCCTAGAAATTGTATTCTAAATAATCCAAGAAGCAGCAGCAAGAGACAGGACTGAAATGCTGTCTTTTTGACAAGAATTTGAAATCCTTTTATTCATTGATAGCAAACCTTCCCTTAAAAATAATTTCTGTTACCCGTAACAGTATACTTCCAACCTAATACCTGGTTTTTTGTTCTATAATAGAATTTCACTATCTCAGTTAAGTCAAATGAAAACCCCAGATTGTGCCCTGGGGTACAATAAAACAAACTGTAATCCCACTTCAGATACGGGGAAGCTTTGCTTACCGTGAGGTTTTTCTGGGGGTAGGATTATTTCATGAGTGGACTAGAATGGATGGAGTCATGGAGCGTAACCATCCTTATCAACAAGTCCGCTCTTCGTGAAGTGAACAAGTCTGCTGATGTAAACTGGGGAAACTAGCTTTTTCCCCCAAAAAATGTTTAAATGTGATTCTTTTTCTTCTGATAATAGATATACTACTTGGTTATTAATAGAATTATTATTACATGACATTAGATATTCTTTATCACTAATAATAATGTGTAAGATGGAGTGAACGGAAATACAGTGCCAGAGTCCAGATCAAACTGTAAGGAGCTGCAATTTGCGGAAAACTGAGAAGTTATAAGGAATAACATTACGTCCTTCTACAGTTACAGCTCTTGAACTACTACTGTCACATGAATGCCTTCTATTACAGAACAGAAATTAAACATTTTAGGCAAACATATACCACTGGAACTACACCAAGAATTAATTAGGTCTGGTGATCCAGATCTTTCAAACAGCTTGCTTCTATCAATGTGATGAATTCACCTTTTGGGGCAAGACCTTAAATTCATTTTAAGTAAACCACGGCTGCTCAAGCTAGGGGTTATGGTTCTTTTGTGTACAGCTGAGCATTCAAAGGGCCTGTAAAAGAGGTAGCAGCTTACTTAAATTCTTTTCTTTTATTTTTTTGTTCAGAGTAGTGAGTAGTCTTATGTTCTATCTTGGAGACAATGAGACGGTTTCTAGTGGTTAGTCAGTGTAGTTCCTCTTAATATTTCTTTCTCTGATTTGTGGTAGTTAAAAAATAATGAAGGACTATTATAGTCACTATCTAGTGTCTTAGGAATACTTGTAAGTTACGAATTAAAGTGTTTATAAATGGAAATTTGCTGATCTTGCTACAATATTGGCTACACTATGTCTGGCACTTTGAAGATATCAATGACCAGAAATTAAGCACATGGTAAATGTGATTGGAAATAGTAATCATCCACCATTTGTCTTTCCAGAAAAAAAAAAACCACCAACAATTAAATATAAATTTCCTAACTCCCATAATTTCCTGGATTCATGAACTTGAAAAAGTAGTACCAAATATTTATCCTTCGTCCTCAGGAAAAAAAGAGAAACAATTTT
This sequence comes from Rissa tridactyla, assembly GCF_028500815.1. Classification (NCBI taxonomy): domain Eukaryota; kingdom Metazoa; phylum Chordata; class Aves; order Charadriiformes; family Laridae; genus Rissa; species Rissa tridactyla. The sequence continues at coordinate 8,976,886 of NC_071497.1, forward strand.
TGAAGTGGTGTCCTAAAGAAGACAACATAGCTGTTTCAAAAATACTCAGTAAAATGTGATAAAATATAATACACAATCTTGCATGTCTGTCTCTGTTCAGTTAGTTTCTTGTTTGTTTGCAGTAAGCTGGAGAAGGCATGAAATACTGTGAATAAGAAGGTATTCTTTAAGTTAATAACTAGTAAGTTGGTGATAAGTAGTTACATTTTGGTGCATTATACATATCCGTGCCTTTATGGAAAAGCAATCAGAATGCTCGGCTTAATTTAACAAAAGTGATGGAAAAATGAGGGTAAGAGAAAGTGACAAAAATAGACAGTTGGCTTTTGGATTATTTTTCTCATAGTGTTGCGCTTTTAGTGCATCAGACACTGGTCACAGCTAAACACGATGGCCCCAGTGTCATCTGTTCCTGTGTTTATTTACAGTTCTCTTAATTGGCATCGCTGGATGTGATGAATTAAGCAATACTAATTTGGAAAGACGTTTGACTTTCATATGAACTTACTTGTACATTCATCTCGGAGCTATCAACTGACTAGCAGAGTCTTATTTATGCTTAGCATCAGTGTGAGTTTTCAGCATGGGTTTCAAGGAAATATCTACCAAAATTTAAACATTTTCTGCTTTTCCTGCCAACAGTATGCTGCTGTCATCAATGTTTCAAACTCGGTACCAACGGCAGTTGTAGTTTCCCTGTATTGTCCTTGACATCCATCCTTACGCATTCACTGTGTGGTTTTGGTAAAATACATGTGCCTTAATGTCATATAAACATACACAAAACTAACCTGTGGCGCTGAACATTTCTGCTCTTGTTTTGATTCAACTTTTTTTATTAATATCCTTCATGACAGAATATTTTTGACTGGTTACTGTGTATTTTGGTTGCATATATGAATATATGAAAACATTGTATTAACACTTACACCATAGTTTTCTAAAGACATCTAAATTCATTTAGGTTAGACAGCTCAGTGATTTTAAAATAAAATAATAATTGGTTAAGTGCCAGTTGTGTCTATATTTCAGTACTTGAACTTGAGGAGTAAATACATCTTAGTCACGTTAAAGTTTAGATGAAATGTAAAATGATACTGCATATATAGTACAGCTAGTTCTCAGAATTGCTCTGTAGTAGATTTCTTATGAAAATATCACTCTTGATGAAAAACTTGTATTTTAGAGAAAGTGATTTAAGTGTTATTATTTCTGAAGATCTTGCCAAAATTCTCATGAGCTAACTTCTCCCTGAAGCAGGATTCAGAAAAAGGAAAGAAAGATAAAGTATGTTTGTAGTTGCTTACAATCGTTCAGAGTACATTAGCAGTTTTTTCTGATTATAACTCATAATCAAATATGAAATTTTGGAATTATCGAAAGCAAAGCTTTCAGTGAGGTCCTACACCATAGAGTACTTTCAGCAAGTGCTAGTTAGGCTTCGTACTTCTGAAATCTGGCATAAGCACAAAATTTCTTGGACGTTTTTGGTTGGCTTGTTTTTTCTTCACCTTGAACCCGGAAAAATAGTGCGTATGACATGCAGTTGCAATAATTTGCAGCCAGTTCTGCAAGAGGATGTTTGTGCTCAGACTGTTCAGCTTGTAGGACTCATGAAGGCAGGTTGGAAGTTTGTTCTTCCAGAATGCTCTCAGACACATTTTACCAGCATGAAAACTTTAAAATAATGTTTAAATTAGTACTGATGCTGCCAGTTCACTTCCATGTGTTCCCCCTCGGCTGCCTGTGCTGCTGCATTCGTGGTGCATCACACTCACCATGCATCAAGCCGCGCAGCAAAAATGTGTGAACCTTCTAGGTAGGCTTTGCTCCCCTCCAGGGAGCACCCCGTTTTACCCTAATACTAGGGGATAAGGGCCATCTTTCAGAGGCTCTGTCAGACTGGAGATTGGCCATGGGAGCATCAATGGGCTGTTGCTTCCAGCAGTATATGGAAGAGTGACAACTCGGGGTGACGGTGAAGCGTTCTCAGGCACACCTCACGTGTGTGCTACGTGACGGGAGGTGTTGTGGAGGGTGGCACAACACGGTTGCATCTACTGTGCATAAAGCAAGAGGAAACATCTTTAACAGGGAAAAGTGACTTTTTAACCGTTTCATACCCTCCCTATAGAAATAATTTACTTTCAAGAGAGAGACTCAAGCTAGCACACTTGACAGCACTGGCAAGCATGTGCCATACTAGGTCTAGCTCCACACCTTCGTCCAAGCCAGAGCTATTGATGTGGCTCCTTCTTCATCCTGACACTGTTGCTGTGCTCTCAACAAACTGTTGTTCCTTCTTCCTCTTTAATGACTGTTTTAGCATCGTTAAATCCTAAGACAGGAGTTTAAACTTGCCTGCATCGTGGACACTGGTGCCAGTAGTATCAGTGTCATCTAGAGGCATCTAGAGGCTTTGTCTCTGCCAGGAGTCCAGCCCGGACTTTTCTTTGCGTGGTCTTCACAGCACAACACACCAATAATGTGCTTATGCTTCGCCATGGAAGACAGAGCACAAGGACAGTGCCTCTGAATAAGCCAGTAGCAGGAGGGATTGGCTTGATGCGTGATGCAGATGAAGAAGTGGGTACCCACCGCCTCTAGTAATTCTAGCAGGAACTAGGACTGTCTGGCTAACTCAGCAGATTTAGGGCTGAGGGAGAGGAAGTTTATGGAGGAGGCTTGGATGATGAGGGAATTGAGTGGCCAAGAGTGGCCATAGATACGTCTTAGATGTGAGGTCCAACTTCTCTCATCCATCATCAAGTTGATTTCGTCATTCATCATCAAGCAGACTTCTAAAAAATTAGGAAGCACCTTTTCATGGAAAAAGTTAGTAACATGTGGTGAACTTCTTCCTTTGGATAAAAATAAGGATGTCTTACTCTAAGCAAAATTCCTGAAATTAAATGCCCAGATTAGTGAATGATCCAGATGAGGATTTTTATACGTAAAGTCAAGTCCTTTCTTTGTAAAATTCTTTGATTGCAAATGGAATTCTTCTGTCAGCTTCTGTCATAAACCACTTCATGTGGTAGCCTCAAAAAATCACTTACGTGTTGCAGACTTCTCTCTGGATTTTTATACTTCAGATACTGTAGTAATGGAATAATTCACCTATTTTATTGCTATGTTTCATTTACTTTGTGATTTCTTTATTGTAAAAAACAGCCTAAACTGTGACTAGTTTAATTTTTTTACAGTAGTCATCTATTTTTACATTGTCTAAAGTAGCTTGGGTAGAGCAAAGAATGACCACAGTAAGTTTCATTCAAGTACACCTTTTTAATTACTAGCTGTAAAGAGATACCACAAATTCAGTATTTTAGCTGCAAAAGCAAATACATTTTTCCATTTTTAAGGAGGTAAGATACTGTACAAAAAGATTAGACCATTTAAACTTTCCTATTTCATCTTTTTATGAAAAGCAGGGAAAAGAAATTGCAAATATTTAAAATGTCAAACTAATGGAAGTATAAATGATGAACAACTTGTAATGCATGCAAAAAGAAGCCATGGTTTGCTGTGGGACTGTGAAAAAAGAACTGAATAATTCATCAGGATAGAATAAATACAAATATTTCAGTGCAGCAGTTGCATGTTTGTTTATTGATCTAGCTGGTATAAGTTCTTAAACATTCATATATATTTAGATATATCTCAACAGATATAATTTTAATCCTTTTCTCCACCTGTTTTGGAATAATCTCTCTCCTTTTTTAAATGGTTAAGTATATTTTACCATTTTACTTTTTAAAGTGGTTTTTAAAGCGTGGGAAATACCATGAACTCATCAGGGGCAGATCCCTGTATCCCTGTAGGAGCGCTGCATCCTGAGAAGTCATTCCTCCTGCTCTTACAAGCATCCTTTCGTAACCGGGGGGCTCTGTCGGGGACAGCAGTTGAGGAGGACATCTAAGACCCATTGAGTGCATTAATGCCTGGTATAGTTTAGTTTAAATAATGCGAGTAGCAGTGAGGGAACCTGGGCTTCTGAAAACTGTTTGTGTATCAGAGGAGGTGCTGCTTAGCTCTTTTTCTGAGATCTTGCAACTTAACAGGACTTTGCCTGTCTGGATTCCTGCTGTTGAGATGCATTTGCCCAGTGATTTATTACAGTCTGTTCAAATGCTTTATTCTGTAGCATCAGCTCCATTGGACGTCTTCCAGTGCATATTACATGACCAGTAAAGATGGACACAGCTAAGATAGCATAGGGGCAATCAGGAATTAGTATGCAAGGAGGGATGATATTGTAATAAGGTTCATCATTATTAGTGCCCCTTTAATGGGCTGCTCCTTCTTAGTCAGAGACTGCAGTGCAGGCTATTTTGGACATTTTAAGATGCTCAGGCTTTTAACATCATTGATTTTCTCCATCAGTGATGCTACTGTTATCATTCTTCATCTAGCAAACCTGTACATACGGAAGTAAGATCCAGCATACTTCACTCAAACTGTGTCTGCACCTATTCATGGTTTTACTTGACATTGTTAACCAATGCTCAGTTTAAACAGGCCATGCTGCTTACAAAAAAAAAAAAAAAAAGCTGAAAACTTTATCTTCTGTTTTCCTTTGGAAATGGAGATAATCTGAAAGTAATTAGTGGACATTCACAGCAGCCGTGCAAAAGAAAGGGAGGGTGACAAGACAGTTTTGTTCTCCAGGAGCTATTTCTGTGCATTCACACCACTTGCTTTTTCCCCCTCTGTAGTGGGAGGCCAGGAGACTGTGACAGACCTGAGAGAAGTACCTGAGACATTCCAGGGAGTTGTATGATTTTGCGTGCGTCTCAGCAGCTTCATACTCCGCTATCTTGAACTTTAGGCAGTGCTCAAAGAATGTCTGTGGCTAGCAGGGAACCACCTTTATTTACTACAGCTGGTTCGGTTGGTGTGTGGTAGCCTCTCACAAGCAGGTGTTACGATTCAAAAACGTTTGCTACGTCCAGCTCGTGACTGGCTTTGTCTATCAATTGCAATTATACAGAATTTTAACACTGATCCTGCAGACCAGATCCTTGCATAAATAAGACCCTTTATTACAGGGTTTTCTAGTGAATCAAAGTCTTGCACTCAGTTCTGAAGCCAGCGCTTTCTGCAGTCTTTGTATTTTAATGATATGTTCTATATTTTTGGGGGGAAAGAAAGTACAGCTTAGATGCTAAATATGCTGCTGCTAGTTGTTCAGAAATTTTGTTCTGAAGCACAGTTTAAGCCATTGAAAAATTTCTGGTAATTAGCTGAATATTTCCTTTCTGCTTGGTTTAAAAAGGTCAGCCCTTCTTTGTGCCAGTTTTCAAATCTTTCCAGCATTATTCTTCAGTTTCCTAGAGAGTGTGCCAAACACCTGGAAATACAATTTCCAGATCTGCATCTTTTGGATATCAAGTGTGAGCGTACAATAGAGTGATAAGTTAATAAACATAAGCCATTCATATTCTGTAGGGCAGATACTGCAGGTCATTAGTAAGCTGCAAGTGGCTGTCGGTGCATTGTGTGTGCGTGAGTACTTTCACAGAAGATTGTAAGCCTTTATAGGTGATTCAGCCTTATGCCCTACAGAAACATATTGCAGGAAGGAAGACTGCTAGAAATTAAAAGTAATTGAGGTTCCAATACATGACAACAATAACAGTTTGGCTTCCTTTTTTGTGACGATCTCCTGCTTGTAAATTGCCAGAAGCAATATTCTTTACTTGCTTATTCCAAATGAAGGATTTGCAAAGGTAACTAATTTATCGTCTGATTCACTTCTTAGAAATCCCTTTTTTCTTTCCCCTTCCAAAAACATAACCTGAATTCTTCTAATTTGTCATAGTGGTTATTTTGGGGGTTGGTAAAATCACAAGCATTACCAGCAGAATCGTGAGCATTCCTTCTTGTACTGTTTGTAACAGAATCCTGTTTTGAAGCTTGATGTAGTTCTGAAAGAATATTACAGTGTGCTGAAATTATCTTTAAAGTGCTTGGAAATTGCTGATAAAATGCATAAATTACTTTCTTTATGCTATATGTATATCCTTGTGCATATGTGAGGATGTTTATACGCATAATGCAAGAAGAAGTGTGCAAGTTACGTTCACATTTGTATTTATATGTAGACATGCTCAGGTGCAAGATATTTTAACATCTAGTCAAGATATATCTAATTGGCGCATATTTGTGTATTCGTGCAATCTCTAGCATCCTTCCCCTCAACATGCATTTGTTATTTTAACAAATCATTATACTTGTATAAATGAAGACTAAACACTATACAATTTTAATTTACCTTCAGATGAAACAATGACATTATGACATATCCAGAGAATTACTTTCTGCATTTTGGTCAGGTTTTGGGTTGGGGTTTTTTTTCTGGTTTGGGTTTTTTTCGGGGTTTAATGCCTACCATGCAATGACAAAGGTTTATTCTCCCTTTGTTCTTTTCAGAGTGCTGCAGCAGCTCCCAGTCCAGTGCTAGGAAACATTCCCCCAGGAGATGGCATGCCAGTAGGTCCTGTACCACCGGGGTTTTTTCAGGTATTCAGAAAAATTATGATTACAGGAATTTTAGGATAGAAAATCCTCCGTTATACTGTTTACAAGTTTGCAGAAAAGGTCCTGTTCTAAAGTATGTTTCGCTATATGGTGCAATACTTGAAAGTTTATTATTTAACAAAAGTGAATAGGTGGAAAGGAAGGGATCTCTCTGACTGACAGGTATTTCATTTATGAAATAGTACAGCACAACTCATTTCGAAACTTCAAGGATAAGAAATGGTGCCAGTTTATGAGTAGAGACTGAAAATGTTTGAATATAACTTTAAAAGAATTTCTTACAGTACTATACAAATATTGCATTGAAACTTTGAAGTAAGAACGTTGTTGGCCATGTTTAGCTCTGTGGTAAACCCACAGGCCAGATTTTTAAGGTGTTGACATTTCGGTGGTAATTAGACCTAGGCAATTAAGAATATCCCACTGAGCATCTCCCTGCACATTGAAAATCTCAACCGCGATGCCTAAAAAAACAAGCCAAGTATTTAGACTGTATATTGCTTCTATTAAGTTTTGTCATAAATGAAACTCAGTACCCAGTTAGCACTTTGGACATTAACAGTACAGAATGCTATGATGGAAAAAAAATGGCAGCTTTTAGTGCAAGGCCAACCTAAGAGTTGTAATCCAAGGCTGGACTGCTCCTGCGAGCGAGCTTGCGTCTCCTCTTCACCAAAGCTCACCAAAGCTCACCAAAGCTTGTGTTTCTCCACACTGGCAAACTGTGGCTGCGCAGCAGGAGCAAAAAAGGAGCAGCATCTCTAGCATCGAAACAGCTCTTTGGGAAGAACAGAGATTTCCACTTCACATAGTTATCTCACGATATGAAAGAAACAACCCAGATTTCCAGGACTGTGATACGGGGAGAACATTGTGATAGGATGTTCTGTAAAATCCCAGCGCTGAAATCCAGGTAGAGACCAAGTCTTTTTGCTTCTTCCTTGAGATTCATGGACAAAAGAAGCATATTTCATCTGGAATAAAAGTGGAAATGTTTTATTTATTTTTTTATCCAAATGGTGATTGTATAAAAATGGCAGGATATCAGCAGTCTTTATTTAGACTGTACATAATTTATATGGTCCTTCTTCTCCCACAGGGGGAAAAACTGCTATCTGCAGTATTGATAACTACATAAAGAAACCATAAACCTGGCATGAGCATGTTGTTTCCTTCATCAACTCAAAAACTGAGGCACGATTTTTAATACATGAATGAAAAGATATTTGCAAGTAAAGTAGAAAATATCTTACCGTTGCCAATCAGAAAAGTTGGCTGAACTGATGAATTATTTTATTTCTGCCTTTACTGTTTTGAACAGCTGGTTAGGTAGAATTTTTTTTAACGCAATTTTATCTTAATTTTTTATATTGTATAAATATTACACTTTTTCTTATTTTAGCCGCCTACTTCAGTTGTAATGTCAAAGGAATTAAAGTTTAAAGTTTTTGGGTTTTTTCACTCTCTTTGAGGACAATTAAGAGGGGGAAGGGGCATAGACAGGACAAGTAAGTGAAGTATAGAGGAGGGAGTAACTATTTTAAAGGTTTTGCGGGAGGAGGGTGTGGGAGTTTTGTTTTTAGAAGTGTGAAAAGACTTCTAGCCACTCTAGATCTTTAAAGATGTAAGAAAGACAAGATGATAGAAAGTTAAGTATGGGTAAACTTTCCTCAGATACTGTCAGTATCTGACTTCAGTCTTACTTGAAGCCCCACCAACTGCCTGCTCTTTTTGCGAGGCCTGGGCTTGAAAACGAACAGAGGAAAATCCATTTTCAGTGTAACACAATTTGTGACATTAATCAGAGCTATCACCAACTCCACACCACGGCCAATGACTCTTCTGCTGGGCAGGTTCCGAGAGCCGGTCTGCACAGTCTGGTCTGGACTCCTCCAGACATCGCCCTTCACCTCTCCTTGGAACTGCTGGGTCTGTGCCATCGTGTCTCTCTGTCACTTGACAAGCATTTTCCAAGAGATTATTAGTTTTCACTGTAGTCATCTGTTTAAGAATCTATGTAGAGAAATAACATGCTAGATAGCAAATCCAGCTGCCGGTTTGATGGCGGATATGTTGATACGGGTGGGAGAAATCCCAGCAAGGGGAGCCAAGCCAAAATCCAGTCAGTTACATAGCAGTGTGCTGAAACTGTAAGGTGTCTATAAAGCAAATATGTACCAACAGTCGGTGACAATGTGTTGTGGTGTTGGAGTGAGAGTTGTCAAGAAGCAGTTAATATCTGGTTGTAATACTTTCAGACGGAGCTGAATCTTACCAATGTCAATTTATCTGAGGAAAAGAAAACACATCGGCAGACATAGCTGTGTATGTGAACCTTGAAAGCTGAGGAGCATCATCTGCTGCTGTAAAAAGCGGGTGAAAAGACAAGCAAGAAAGAGAAGTCAAGGTCAAAACTCCCTACTTCCTTCATAGGTGCTTTCTTTCTAGTACACCGCTAACTAGGCGATCAGTTTCCGTATGCTCTTCTGCAATTCCTCTGATGCTGACTGATCACAAGAGTAAACCAAAACCACTGCAGAAAACATCTGTCTTAGTCTGAATACTGACAAACTTCTATGAATTGCTGCTCTTCTTTGACAGAGAGGTTGGAATTTAGACCTGCAACTCACTCATAGATTATGAAAATGAACAATTTTCTTTTTAAGAGTCAGAAGATTATGGAAACAGTGAGCGAATGGTGCTCACATCTATATTTAGTCCAGTAAGACTTTGCACTACAAAAACATTGCAACATTTCCACTTTTTGCAGCCTAGAATTTATCTAGAAGGTCATCCTGGAATGATAAGGATGCCTTTTGTTGCTTCATGAAGTGTTTGGATTGGCCTGAGCTGAAGCTGTTGACAGCCACTACCTTCCAGCTTTGCTTGGCTAACTCCGAATTGCCGGACAATTTAAAGTCATTTCATTTCTCATCAGTACTGGCTCTTGGTTGTTCACTGCAACTCTATTTCGGTGAGCGGCACTAACCACTAACTGGGACATAAGCGAAATGGATGCTCTTGCTGCTGGAATTGCTTCTTATCAGGCAGGTCAGGGGAAGGTGGGGACTGTGCTGGGAGCCAAGAAACATTACCTGGGTTCCGGTTTTATTGGCATTGCTGACCACTAGCATTATTTCTGTGACCTTCGTTTCTTACAAAAGAAAATAAGTTTCTTTTATTTTTTATAAAACAAAACAATGCAGCACACTAGTATAGCACGTGGAGGGAGAAGTAGTATAGCACTAGTATAGCACATATGGGAGAAGTATGGTTTCTCAAACAGATTCTGCTAAAACTCTTCGTAAAATGAGTTTTTCCTGTATATGTAGGCCACTAGCACTGATGTTAATTAGTTATCACTAGCATTTTATACTTGGTCCACAGAAGTGTAGTTCTGAAGCTGGCAGTTGGATTCATCTTGTGTCTCTCTGTACTTGTGTTTTCATACTTCAATTCAGGCGATGGGTGATGATCACTAGGGTACTCAGGGTTCAAAATGCAATGCCTTACAATGATACAGTGAAAGGAAGGTGATAGAGTTGTGGACAACTGTTATCAACTAAATGACATTTTTTTAAAAAAAGATAATTGTTTACAGTGTCTAAAAAGAAATTCGAAAACTCAAGAAAACAGGTTTATGTGTGTTTAGGATGTGCCTCAGTTTAATCTCCTGGTATGTATGTATTTTATTGTAACTTTAAATTTCATAGCTATGTATGGTTTTGTCCTCATCTTCTTTCAGTACATAGAATAGGTGATGCTCTGGAAATAAATTGGGGTTATACAGTAACTGAATCTGCTTGTGGTTCATTAGCAGTGAAACTGAATGTGTAGGACTACAGGAGGAGCGAAAAGAATAGTTCTGTCATAAAAGACTCTTAACTCCAAATAGGAGAACTCAAAAAAGTTTTAGAGTTGATTTTTGTCTCAGGCTGAAATAATAGGTCAAGTGTAGTTCAATGAGGGTGATGTCTGGTGGGTCATTGCTTCTGGTAAGTTGCTTTATTAAATTCAGAGCTCCAGAGAAGGATGATGGTTGGGAATCAGAGTGCGAGCCCGGATGCAAAAAGCTCTGTGCGGTTCATTCCTAAGTTTCCCACATTTTTCCTGCATTACCCAAGATAGGTCATTTCAATTCTCTTTTTTTCATGTTTCTCCACCTACAAAACAGAATGTCGCAAGGGAAGATCCTTTTAAGAGATCATTAATGTCTTGGGCAATAGACGTCATGAAACAATCTTAGATTGCATAAGGGTAAGGTAGCTATGAACATTTGTGAAGTGGTCATCTAACTCCAGTCTGAGTCTCAAAATTTATCATCAATTTGCCAGTTTTCCTCTGTAGACCATAGCCTGTACTTGGAGCTGAGGTGTGAGGAAGGCATTTAGCTACTATGCTAATAAAGTAATTTAGGACATTATCTTTGCCTTTTTTAGCATCAGAGTTACTCTGTTGTTAGTTTCTTGGTGTGGCCATCAGCAGAGATCAACGTGGCCTAGTCTTTGTCCCTCTTTTTGGAGTCCTACCTGATACTGAAATCGTAGGGCAACTGGAGGACTGAATAAATTTATATATATGTTTACTTTCAGGTCTAGACGTTAGAGGATGCATGTAATGTCAGCAGCCAAAGCTTTATGCAGCGTTCTGATAAATTCATTTATGGTGAGTTAAATTCATCCACATGTGATCAAAGAGGTCATAGAATTCAAAGACGCTCAGATTTTCACATCCGGTCTTACTTCAGTTTCTGGCCTGAGGACAGACCAGGGTTGGTTCTGTGCAGTACGGAAGCTTTACTTACTGCCTCTGAGATACAGGCAGAGCAAGGTCTTCAGAGTGTTCAGTACTAGCCTCGCTCTCTTCTTCTTGAGGACAGTGGGATTGGAAAAAAATCGTGTGTTTTATACGTGCACATCATAGTACAGTATGCAGTTAGGAAATAATGACATGAACATTTGGAAATAGCATCATAGAAGTTTTGAAGCCTGGATACACTTCTGTCCCATGGCACATGCCAGTGTGCCCATGAAGCGTCAGGGTTGTGTTCAAGTGCAAACTGCTGCTCTGCAGGTAGAGAAGTGCTGGCCCATTTCCATCCATCACTTCACTGATCTTTAAATTGGCTAAAAGATTTGGGATACGTTATATTTGTATTTTTGCAGACTATTTATTTGATCTTTGTGGACAATATCAGCTTCAGTAAGCAAATAAACAGAGGCCAGAGGGAAGTTGTGGAGCTTGCTTTCATTGAAGTATTTTGAATTTTTAAACAGAATGAAAAGTATTTATTTCACAGGATTTTATTTGTCTTTTAGTTACTTTTCTGGTATTAACACACCTAAATGCTGAGTTAGAACACAGAATCACAGAATGGGTTGGGTTGGAAGGGACTTTTAAAGGCCATCTAGTCCAACCCCCCTTCAGTGACTGGGGACATCTTCAACTAGATCAGGTTGCTCACAAGTTCTAGGTTCTAATCCAGTGGAATTCATCGTGTTTCTCCAAGTTAGTGTCAACTAGCACTGCTGAATATTTGACCCTGTTTGCTCACTTTTGCACTGCAACGATGAGAAACACTTAAATGCGCATTTAATTAAACCATAGTTATCTTCACCTCTTTTTTTTACATGGTTGACCAAAAGTTTGCCATGTCTGCATCTGTGTGAGGAACCTGTCTGTTTTTTAAAGGCACTCAGACAGGTAACACCATTGGTTTCGCACTTAACTCACCTGAGAGACACTGCTGAACAGTTAACAAGTGCCAACTGAGATTTAGAGGAAGGAGGCAGTTTAATAATTGGCAGTTCATTTGTTTAATTTGGTCATGTTTTTTAAAAGTAAATTCTACTGCTGGCTATACCTTTTCACATATAAGTAAAGCACTTCCTTTTAAATGCATTACTTTTTTTGTCAAAAACCAAATCTGTTAAAATTTGTTCTAGTTGAGCTTGCCACTAAACCTTATTTCCATAGTGCATACATGTTCTAAAGGAATTGTCAAGTAGTTAGTTTGCTTCACTCACCAATTTGTGATCATCAGATGCGCTTGGAATGTCATGGGAAAAAAATGTGTCGACACCATGTTTGAAATACAAATGTTACATATTCCCCTTATATAAAGGGGAAAAAAAACCCACAAAACCCAAACCAAACCCAACCCTCCAGAGTAATGTAAGGCTGTCATGCCATCTAGTGGCAGTTCATTCTCATTTTAGCTTAATCCATATTATTCTGAAGTGTTATTTTTAGCCTTGTTGTGCCTTAGCGGAGCTGACCTAATGCTTTAGGAGAGCATCATTACAGTAAGACACATGAGCAGAAAGAACTTTTCCATTTGTCTTCCTGCCTAGCATGATTATTTGCTATTAAAAAATGAGTTTAAATAGCATGTAGATAGTGAAAATAAGCAAAGTAAGTAGGTGCATTAAAAATTCAGTAACAACACACGCTTCTTGCACTTTGAAACAGCAGTAGCGAACTATTTATATATAAAAAGAAAATGGATTTGTAAGCTTCTGTGTAAGGCTGTAAAATATCTTTATAATGTGCTTTTAAAATTTATGTTTACAATATTTATAGTAAAATCATAGTATGATACATTTTAAAGAAGTAGAGCTTGTATTATGGATTTGATAAATGCAGCATTTGATTAAAACAGTTAAATCTTTGCATATAGCAAGCAAAATGATAATTGAGCTGTTTTCCAAGGGAAAGCATAGAATATCTGCTCCTTCTTAAATGTCGTTGGTTGAAGTCTCCCAAACAAATACAGATGGCACCTTTACACCTCCTCTGATTCCACGAAACCAGACCATTTGTGGTTTCACTCAGTCGTTGCACTCACTTTAATTAGTGTATTGGTCTCCCAGAAACTGTTGCGTTGGGCAGGGATCTGCTGGGTGCGTGGCCCTTTGCCTCAGCCCCTTCCGCTCGCGGAGCATCCTCCCACACGGCTCCTTTGAACAAGCATCCAGCAGTAAGGAAGATGAGGAGGGAGAAACCCTCCAGCGCCTCTTTAAAGTCATTTTGGAGTGTCTGTGTCGCTTCTATGAATTGGCCACCGAGGGGTCGTTGTTTGCACAAGGAATGAGGATTCCTAATTCCAGCTGCTAAATTACATGACTAAAGCTAGAAGATGCAGGCGTCTCTCAGACTGGTCTTTGCAGGACCATAACGTGCATCTATATGGATTTAAAAATTGTTTGTTTCTTTTTAAACCCCTTTAAACTGCGTCAACTATTGTATTCCCCTAACACTCGCGTAGTTTCCTGATTTTCCAGAGCATTACCATTTTTTATCCCCTCGTCTTCAAGCATGCATCCTTGGTTAACAGTGCTGCAGTACCATCGTGCTTCATCAGTTACCTTTCACTGCTGATCCTCATGTTTTCCCCACTACTGCAGCATTGCCTGTACTTTCTTTTTTTTTTAAACTCAAATCTACAAATCATTAAAAATGAACTGGCGCATGACTGCAAAATTAGCTGGATGTGCTCCATGTTCACATCCATCCTAAATTCCAGTGGAGCAAATGAGAAAATTGCAGTGAAGGAGTCCAAAGTTAAAGAATTGGGTCCTGAACAAGCAGATACAGTTAAGTCCCAGAAGCCTGAAAAGCATCATGGATTGTTAAAACATAGCTGTGAGCTAATAAAGCTACAAATACAGCTTGTGAGTAAAGCTACCAGCTTTGGTAGGCCATGAAAAGCTTTGAAAATAGATTTTAAAGGGGATTTTTTTCCCCCGGGTTTATATAATTAATGTTAGTGAGAAGAATTTTATTGTATTTTTGGAATCTCGGTTGTTTGTAAATGCATCCACCCCAGTAGAGCAGACTGACACCCACTGGGAATACCCAAGTGCATAAAATTATGCGTTATGTCTCATTCTTCGCAGAATTGGGATCTGTACATTTTTGTCCTTGCCACTATCATGCTGTATTTTAAAATATTTTAACTCTAAAAATTATTTTGACTTTTATACTATGTGAGAGGGGATTAGCACCTAGAAAGATCTGTAAGTAGTTTGTTCCTCTCTTTTTCGTTCATTTTCTCTACATACCAGGAATAAAGTCAACTTTAAAAAAACGATAAAGGTGTCCAGCATCTGCTGGCTTTGATAATTCTATCCCGCTGTTGTGGTAATGGTTTTACTGCCTGTAACTGTTAGAAGAAATTAAAAGTGCTCAGCTTGAGTAGCTCCGAGCCCCCGCTCTGTGCCCCCACCTCCCCCTTCCCCTTGCGCCTTTCAAGCAGCCGCAGATCAGGCATGGGCTGTTGGTGCCAGGGCAAGGGGTGGAATTGGGCACAGGTCACGTACCTGGGAGATCTCTTCTGAACTCTAACAGCCTTATCCTGAAAATTCAAGTTCTCTCTTTGTGGGGTAAGCCTCAGAAATTTAACGTTACTGACCACATATACCAAAGTTGGCGTTACAGTTGCTGCTGATGGGTACTAAAGGGTAGGGGGAGGGTTGTCATTTACGTATGATGCTTCCTTCTGCTGAGGTTAATTCAGTTCCTGTCGTAGTCTGACTCTTGCTTTTCACATGAGCCACAAGTGCTCGGGTTTGAAGCCAAAATCCTTGGATGATGATAATGCCTGTAGCTTTGATATAACGTATTTATTAAATATAATAGCAGGAATAATAAACTCCAGCTTGCCATTGTCAAAGTTCTTGCCAAAACATCAATTGTATGTCATAATCAGGGGTGACTAGAAGGTTTACTAAATTTAAGGAAATGCTTTCTCAAGATTAGTGATCTTGTGTGTATGTTGTCTGAATTCTGAAAGCACAGTTTGGTGGTGGTTTTTTTTAAAAGATGATGCTTCTTGATGTTTTGGTTTTAGCTTGTCAGGTTTGAAATACTCTATTTTCTGCACTCTTTGCATTTAACAAAAATTAAAGTAAAAAATACTAACCTGGTTTAAAATGCATGTAGTAATAACCCTTCTAAAATTGCATTTCTTTAAAATTTTCCGTTAAATATCATGTGCAAAACTTAGCCCCTTTCCCTCCCACTTGCTAAGTCTTCATGAGCGTGAGATAATGGTATTTCCCATGAAGTGAGACAGATGTAATAACAGTATTCCTAAATAATTAGGAATTATTTACTAATTCCTAAAGATCGTCTATCATGGAAACGAATGTTATTTATTTACATTCTCAAGTTTCTGGAGAGGTAGCCAGGTGAGTGGGCAGATCCTCCTTTTAGCATCACAGACAAATGTTTAGCTAGCGACAAAAGGATTTTATTCTTTTTTAAAAGAGGTTTAGTTTCTTCATTTTTCTGTGCAGCGTGTGCAAGGTGTGTATTGCAATATTCTTTCATATGGTGGAATGAGCCCTGTATTTCTTGACCAGGGATGAATCATGAAGTTTGTTTGAAATGCTACTATTGGTGTAACTTTTGGAATTTTAGATGTGTAAACACAGAGGTCTGTGGAAGGCTTTTTGATTTTTTTTTTTTTTAATTAATTTTGCTCTATAGTTTAAAGTAAATCAAACCTCTTACCGTTGCTATTTATAGGTTGCCAAACCATGTCAGGCTGCTCTTAGATAACTGTAAATATAGAAATTATTTTTTCAGGTATCTTCATCCAAAGCACAAAGAAGAACTTGCTCATGGAAATAGGTTTGGTCGTCAGGAAAGGACAGTGCAGAGACAAATCCTGTCTTGGTGCTGAGAATCTAAAACCATTTCATGTGAAATAGTGTAGGTGAAAACAGCTGGTTTGATATATACTGGTAGATTACAAGATGTGTAGTGGGTAACCCAAATTTCATGTCTGAAATACTTTAGAAAATATAAAACAAAGACTTCTAACACTGGGGTGGCCATTTGGGGGGCAAAGGAGGACAAGTAGGATTGTGTAATGAACAGTAAAATGCAGCTGAATAGAAAAATAATTTTTTGTTAAGCATTGATGATAGCCTGTCCAAGCTTCGCAGAGGATAAGTTACATGTTTGTGCTTATCAGCGGGCTGTGCCAGCACAAGAGTGTAATTTAGACAGCTAATTTATTTGAGTCCTGGTTGGAATTAAAATGTGTTAATGAAGAGTATCTTATGCACTGTGGTGACTGTTACTGCTGATGGAGATGTCCACAAAAAAATGAAGAGGAAACTAAATAAATGAAAGGATATGAATTGTAAACTAACTTGGATAAATCCAATTCATGCATATTTTTATGGTTCACCACTGGTACTCTTCAAGAGTACAAAATATAGTTTGAAAACTAAAAAAGATTAATATAATTTGCATTTTCAGAGACAGAATATGTAACTTGGCAATTGAATTCATTTTTTAAACGGAGGAGAGAAGAATAAAGATTTTTTGGTTTGTTTCACTTCTTATCATTTAGAACTTTAAATGAATAAATGAAAAGATTTGGTCATTATGAGAATTCCCATCTGGTTTATGACCTTGATGCTGGCAGCTTGGACCCTCTTACAGTACCTGCTTTTCAAGTAGCAGCACAATTAATTTAAAATAATTTGTCATAGTGTGTACGAATTAAGTCTGTGGTTCCATTTCCAGCTTCTAGTGATAAGTAGTGTTTAGAGTTTGTGCTGATTATGGCGGCTGAATTATACAAACCAATTAATACCATTTCAGTCCTTTTTGATACTGAGTGCTAAAACTGTGTTTCACCTTGTATTTTTTAATTTGTGGTGTGCTCTTGTTATTCCCATAAGAGATGTTCTCCAGTGAGGAGCATCATCTGCCTCTCAGGGTGTTGAGAAGTACAATCTAAAGAGATTTTTCTAAATTTGATAATGCAGATTAGAAAAAAAATACAGGATGCTGAAAAGTAAGTTATCACTTGGTTTTGTTTGCTTCTAAAAGCTCGAATTTAGAGGTGTTTTTGAGAAGCCCTGCAAAGCACTGTCTGGTGCAAGCAGAACCCATTCTTCTGCTTTCCGAAGCCATGTAAGATGCAATAAAAGCGTGGGCATCCTCTCCCAGGTCTGGATGGAGCTGTTAGAGGCAAATCCTCTCTCCCCACTGTCCATCACTGCCCACCCAGCGGGGTGGTGGCTGCCCCAACTGGGGTGGAGGAGAGGTTCCTGGTGGGCAGAGGTGTCCTCAAACCAGGACAGGGAGCCTGCTTGCTGGTGGTTGGTCAAGCTTGGCTGATGCTGTGCCGAAGTACCCTGCTGCAGACCAGTCAGCCTTGGGGGGCGTGTATTTTGGCTAGCTGGGAAGATGATAATGTGCATCTAGGTGAGCCTTGTAATTTTAAGCTACTCGGACTAAGAAAGGTGGGTTTCTGCATGCCTTGTAGCAGGGTTCTCCTGTTCAAGCAACATTCAGACCATTTTATTCTCTTCAGCCCAACCTTTGTTCGCTGGCTTTTTTGCTCTTGGTAGTTTTATGGTTAGCAGATGTGTGCAACCTCTCCATTACTCATGCCCAGTAACGGCAGTAATTCTTTTTGAACTACATTTGTTTGTTTTCCTGGTGCGCGTGTGTGTGTTACATGAGGTTGTGCTATCCACTATAACAAGTCATAGGGTCTCACGTAACATGTATGTATTGGAACTGATACCGGTATTTACGGTAAATTTAATCTCATTAGGAATTCAGTCTCAAGAGGAATTGAAAAGTAAGCAATATGCAAGATTAGTTATTTGGCTGTGGATTGTTGTAAATTTTGCAATTTATATGGGACAAAATGTAGTCAATAAATGCAACAATATAAGTAAAAAAAAAAAGGATAAAAAAGTCAGTGAAAAAAAACCTAAACATATTTGGGAGCAGATGAATTATATTCCCAGCTTTTGGAAAGGAAGTAAATTTAAAGAAAAAATAGATTTCTTGAATATTTCTGTTATTCCACCAGTACTGGGTACAAGAAAACTAAAACTAAATCGTACCATATTCTAGAGTCACCTAACTAAAAGAAGACACAGTAAGAATTACACAACTGGCAGGGAAACGTGCCGGCCTCTATGCCTTTATGTCTTCACCGTCCTGCTGGATATTTTTTGTGAAATTGTTTTTCCTGAATACTGGAACCAAAATGTGGGCAGTGAGGCTACTGTGCTTCTTCAGAGACATCCCTACGAGAAACCCATTATCTGATTGTCCTCTTGTGTTCCCAGGGATCAACAAAAATAGTATTTTACAAGATTTTGTACATTGTACATGCACACATGCACACAGAACCCTCAAAACTATTAAATACACAGTTTGTAAGATACCCTTTACTGTCCTTGTACAGAGTTGGATTTTTTTCTTTAGCAGAAAGATAAAATACTAGAATGTGTCTCACCGTCGTACAGGTTCTTGAACTTCTTTCAAATATTTTTAAGAACCTGACATGGTAGGATGCTATAAGTAAGAGAAGGGAGCTTACTAAATGTTTCACATCTTGATTTAATTTTATGTAGTCTCTCTTTTAGTAATCTTTTAGTAATTTTTTAGTACTTTTTTTTTTTTTTTTTTTTTTTTTACTTTAGGTTGATAAATCCATGTATTCTGCGGTGACCGCAAAAGGTTTCTCCTATCTGCCTTCTTTTTCACCTAGTTTATCAGAAGCTTTTGCTTGTATTCCTTTGGTCTCAGCTGCGTGACAACAGCCTTCAAGAAACTATTTGTGATACCAAATTACAGATTTTTATACGTAAAGGCAGTAATGCTGGCGTTTGCAGATGTGTTTAGTTGGCTGTTGGCTGTTCTCCAGAAACACTTACCAGATTCTTCTGTTGCTGCAACTTTTTTTCTTTTTTTTTGACACATTTTCAAACACTGGTAGCATCTCCATCTCCTTTGTGGCTTAGATATGACATTCTTGCCTGTTATTTTGTTTTCTTCATGTTCTTTTGTTTGTTCTTTTTTTAATTTCGTTTTGGTTTAGATCTGTGGCTTTTTTGGTGTTTCGGGTTTTGGGTTTTTTTTGTTTTTTTTTTTCCTCTTCTTAATACATTAGTGTATGTGCCAGATCCGGAACTCCATTTGAGAAGTTAATTGTAGCTTAGGGTAATGTCCCATAGCATTGTTTACACCTCCTTGTACTCGGTGTAATGTCCCTGTTGTGGATTAGCGGGACTTGGGGGCTGCAGTAGTCACTGGAAACCCCTGGGAGCCATTGCAGCACCTGGAAATTACTGTGGGATGGAGCCGCTCCGGTAATACCCGTCTTCCTCAGTCAGATCAGCTTCGAGAGATTGTTTTCCCTTAGACAGGCTTTGCAACATCTGGCCCTGAAGTGTCAGATTTATTATTTGAAGAGTACCCTACATCCTTTCACACAGAGAGGGCTCTAGGAGAGAATGCCTTTTGTCCCTCTGTCTTCTTCCTACCCAATAGCTAAAGTTATTGCTGCATTATTAAATCACATTACCTATCTTTCGGCATATTTTTCCAGCTTAATTATTTCTTTCTATTTTTACCCTGACTATTTTTTGAAGAGTTGTAAGTCTATAATCCTTAGGTGGAAGAAGTGCTCTTGTACCCCGTGCATTGCTGACGGCCCTCTCCCTCCCTGCTAGCTGGGGTAAGCTGGGAAGTATTTGGTTCGTTGCCGTGGCACCTCTCCAGCCCCCGCGCTAAACTCTGAGACAAATCAGGAGTCTGTCTTGCGGAGAGTTTGGTGTGGGGGTCCATTAAAGGTGCTCGACTATCAAGATGCTTGAATTGACACAAGGCTGGGATAGCAGGCAGAACTGTCCAGGTCTCCAACGTGCGAAGAATTTATTTTTGTCTTCAGAAGACAAGTGCTACACTGGTCAATTCAAAATCTGGTTTTAATTTAGTGCCCATATTCTGAACCCATTACTTTTTGTGATGTATGTGCTGCAATATTGTTAGAGAAGGGGGAAGAAAAAGTTTCCAAGAAGTCAAGGAAAGAGCGAGCTACTAGCCTTAAGACATATAAGTCCACGGTGGTTCTTCCCTAAGTCATGGTCATTTCAGCAACTCTTAATAATAAAGTACAACTAGATCAGAGACTACATGTCAGCTTGTTTTGGTTAATTACAAAGGATGTAGCAAAAACCCACACATAAGAAAAAATGCCTGCTGTTGAGTTCTTGTCTTTCAGAATGCCTAGTGCTTAATAATGGGGGGGGGGGGGTGTCAGACTTGAAAAAAATTGCTCCTAATTTAGTGAGAAGCTGTTCATATTTAATTTATTTTCATTAAAATGTTTGGCAGAAGTTCCTTGGTGTCTTGATACATGTCAGTAGAACTTTTTGTGAACAAACATGGCATTGGTGATGGCGAGGGAGAAGTTTTTATTTTGGTGGTAGATTTTTTGTGGTAAACTTAAGTCCTAAATGCTGGTCCAAAACAGTGTAAATTTGTTAGAATTGTCCTGGAACATCCCTATCTCAACACTTTCTGCAATGCTATATGGATATTTATTGATACTTATATTCATCAAAACATATAGTTGTCCTTCCCAGTTGTTTATATATTTTCCTGCCTATAGAACTCTGCCATGTTCGTATCCTTGGATCATCAAAAATGATAAGAACTATGTGAAATTTACTGGATTAAGTCCTTTGTTGCAGTTCCACTTGCATTCAGTTACTTGAAGAATGGGAGAAGGTTTAAACACTTCAACAAATATGTTTAAGGGGAATACCTAAATATATAAATATTTAAAGTATATAAAGCTTTTTATAAGACAGAGTTGTATCAAAGAGGCTCCTGTAGTTATTCCGTGCAATGAATTAACAGTAAGAATAGATGCACTGGCTCTCACATTGAATTCTGCTTTGATGCTGCTTCGGACACAATGCCTTGAAAAAACATGATTTGTGACTTACACATAATTTCAGAGAAGAATCCTAGCTTTACTGTGTGAGGCTTTTATTAAGTGGACTTGAGACCTACCTAGGTCCAGACCTTCTCAAAAATCTGAAACAGCTGCTGATGTAGCAAACCAAAAAATGTGGACTCTAATTGTTGGGCATTAGAAACAATGCGAGTCATATTTTGAAAAGGGAAATTGCGACTTTACATGAGTAAGCCTCCTTCTCTCCTTAATGCAGTGGGGTATTTGTTTCAGCTTTTTAAATAAAATTTCAGTTCTATACAAAAAGTAACTGTTTAGGTATTCTTATAAACTGCATAGAAAGGTGAGCCCACTGGGAAGGGGATGAGCAGGTTTCCATCCTGCTTGAGTGGAGTAGATGTTCTGCCAGTAACGCACCGTTATCTACTAATATTAATATTGTGTTTCTGCATTAAGGAGGTCAATGTGAGAGACACTGCTGATTTCCTTTTTATGAGCTGTACAACTGTAAATAAAGCTAAGGTTTTGTTTTCTGGATGAGGTAAGCCAAATCCAAGATACTCACTAGAGTGTGCTGCACTCCGTACAAAACGCTTGGTTGAGCTCTATGGAAATTTTTGAAATTCTAATTTCCTCGCACTTTTACTGCTTTTACAAGGGCCTGCATGTTTACAGCCTTCACCACATGCACAAACCCTTTTTCTTTCTTTATTATCAGAGAATCTCACCATCAAAGAGGGCATGAAGATGCCTCCCTCTTCTATAGCACATAATTTCAAATGGATTTTTTATTAAACTAATCTTTTCACAATTGTCATTGAAATTTCTTCCCCAGTGTGTAAGCCCTCTGTATTTTAAAATGCTTTCTGGTACCTAGTTTGAACACGTATTTATGTAAGTTACACTATTTCAGCTTTCATCTGATTCTGAGATGTGAAAGGTTCTGTTAAATGTTTTTATGTAACATCATAGGAAAAAATCCATTACTAATTACTAGTAACATAATTATAATTATTTTGTTAGCTGTTGCTACGATTAATACATCCATTACTAACATTGATGGTCACTGGCATTTTAGTTTGTAATGCTGTGCTGCTGATGGAGCTGAAATGTGCCATTCATTCGTAAAACAGTGGTGTTGATCGTAGACTTTCAGTGACCTGCTAGCGGACCTTGGCTACAGCTGACTAGGTGGTGCCTGTGTAGGTGTAGTCGTTTCTTTTTGAAGAGACCCCAAAGAGTGGGATAAATGTGCAGCAGCTTGTTTGTCATCAGAGGCTGCCCCTGGGAAGTCCCAGCAGACTCCTTCCCTTTGTCTCACCCGTGTCTCCAGT
The DNA here is from genome assembly GCF_028500815.1 of Rissa tridactyla. Lineage (NCBI taxonomy): Eukaryota > Metazoa > Chordata > Aves > Charadriiformes > Laridae > Rissa > Rissa tridactyla. The sequence continues at coordinate 8,999,512 of NC_071497.1, forward strand.
GACAGTGCCGTGAACAGAAGTGAGCTCCCCTTTCATGATACAAAGTTAAAGCCTACTTCCAGCTCTTCGTTTTCTTTTGGAGTTACAGGTATACGTTTGCATGCCAAAATGATCCTCTTCATCATCTACTTAGTCAGGTGTTTGTGCCTTTTTCCTGTCGATCTCACACTTGCCACTAATCTCCCAGATTTTTAGATTTCTAGATTACTGTCACACTTCGGGATGGAATAAGTAGAGATATTAAATGTATTTATTTTCTGGTACTACCATTTGTTTATCGTGAGGGACTGACCTTGTTAGTGGGCTACAAAGTAGTATAGTGGTAGCCAAGAGCCACCAGAACCTCACAGGGTGCAGGAGGGTACAACCAATTTGGGTGTATATTTGGGTTTGAGAGAGGAGATGTACTGAGTGAGCAGGCACTTAAGTATGCAGGCATGGGAGGAGTAACACTGAATTAATATGGTTCATTTTAACCAAAAAAGATCTGAATATTTATGACATAAACTTGAAATATGTGCCCTGACAGGTTAAATCTTGTATTGCATTTTAGTGTATTATTATGAAAAAAAGTTAATGGAAAGTATTTGCAAATTGGTTATGCTGTTACTTACCTTTTGACTTTCCCCAAATGGTTTTTCTTTTATATTTCAGGTTTTCTATCTTTCCCTTCTCTAGTGGAAAGTACAGATCTGTGATTATATGATCTAAATGGTTTATTATTTATTCTTCTCAGATAATGCAATAAGTTGTTTATACCCTGCATTCACAATAACTGTAACAAAGTTTTAAATAATGTGTCGTGGTAGATTCATTCGCTAAGAATCTCTAAATTTATTCAGTCTGCTAAACACTGAACGGTGTGTGGAAATATTTAAGCTGGATGCCTGAGGTGTGAGCATGGCACAAGCCATACACCCACTGACTCAATGTGGTATTTATGAGCTAAGTTGAGTTATTTAGCAGTATTTCTCTTTTTTTCATAGCCTTTCATGTCCCCTCGGTACCCTGGAGGTCCAAGGCCACCTTTAAGAATACCCAATCAGGTAAGAATTTGTCACAGATGCAGTGTTGTGGTCTGGGGTGATGGTGCAGTGCTGGCAACAGGGAAGGTTGCCTCTTTGGCTACCAATGGGTCATTGCCTGCAAAATTCACTCAGTCCCTCTCCACCCCATTTTATCTGACCATTAAATAGTTATTCCGTTAAGGTATGGCCATGCCATTCCCAGCTCACTTTCCTGTGCTTAATTAGTGTCTGCATCTCAAAATTTATTGTGTGTTCAGCCTGTCTACAGAGGAGGATATAGTTGCCTTGTGCGATGCCGCATTAACATCATCCAGCCAAGGCTGCCTGCCCTGAGATGAAGGCAGAATGTCCCTATGGCTGTTACACTCTCTGAACTTCCCTAACCACATCAAGCAGTTAGCTCTGCGATTTTCTTTACTTAATTCTACATAAAATGCCTCACTCCCTCCTATTCTTTGTTGGATATATGAAGTATATTTCACAGTAAAAATGGGGATTATTGGTGAGAAAGGGCTGTATGTCTATAAGACACTCTGAGGACTTTATAAAAGCATCAAATTCCCAATTTTCTCTCAGCTCCATCAAAGGATATGCATGCCAGTGTGACAAGAATGAGTAATGAGCTGCTGTTCGTCAGCAGAGACCTTTATTGGCCCATCTGTGAAAAGATGGTTCTGGAAGCAGATAGCATTTGTATTTTTAAGCTCTCTGTAGTGCAGATAGAGGAGGAGAAAGCAGTTGTCAACAGATGAAAAGTTAAAGATAAGCAGACAGAAAAATATCAGTGGAGCTCTGAAAGGAAAACTGGGTCATTTACAATGTTGGGAAAGGTTGATAGGACAGATGGAACGGGTTTCTTGGTGCAACTTAAACTTCCAGGACTGCCTTTCTTGTTGTCGCAGCTTGATGAGGGGACTTTTCTGCAAGAGCCTCAGTTCTGGCTATTTTTTTATATCTGTGTAACACAATGTCAACAAACTTGTGTTAAGCGCTAGCACAGCTTTTCCAGAAAGCTGAAGTTTGAAATTTAGTGAGCTGGATATGTCAGGTCACAAGACTTCTTCAAACGTTCCTCCAAATCAAATATGGTGATGTTCGGGAGCAGGTTAAGTTACCGGTACCATAGCTACTTTCTTTCAAGGGAAATGTAATTAACCTTGTTGAACTGATCATCAAGGGACAGCATAAGAGCACAATGTCAATAGCGCTTTAGTTGAATGTTTGCTACAGACATACTGTAACCCGGTACAGAATATCTTCCTGGTTTTTGCACCTTTCAGTCCTGTCTTCGCCAAAGATACACCAATGTTTGTGTTTCACATACTCCTTTGTTTTTCCTTCTGCGTTTCTGAACACTGTAAATACTGGCAGGTAGAAACTGGATGTGGTGAACGCCGAGAAAACGCTGCCAACCTTCAGTTTTAGTTTCAGAAGCATTTTTGTCTGCACGTTGTGGTATTTTCAGTTCCGAACTGTAGCATAATCACATAATCTTAGTGAATTACGGATTTTGCAATTCATTTACATTGTGCTGCATTGGTGAATTACTGCTTTTAACAACGCTGCCATTATTTAAGTTACAGTATAGATAGGCAGCGTGTGGAAGTAATAAGCTATTGTAGTGCAGCTTTAAGGCTGAAATTTGGATTAGACGTAAGTCAGTAAAAATCAGAGTTAAAATTCCCGCTGTAACTCTGACTCTATCCCTTAGTGCCTTGCAGTGGGGATGGTGTTTCCTAGGCAAGGCAGGGTCACACAGGGCACGCCTGGTACAAAGACCCAGGCTTTGTACCAAGGAAAGTTAGTACCAACCGAGTGCCGCGGGACTGCCCCTGAGTTCCTTCCAGGACTCGATCAGGTCCCACGAGGCCCAGCCCCAGAAGGAAGTCTGGCAATGCGTTATGCTGTGCAGGGACACTCGTTTTTCGTGAAAAGTGGTGTGACGTGTTGGAAAGGAGCCGTGGTCCCTCATGTAGTGACCTGGAGAATAATGACTGTGTGTTATAAGTCCTTGGTCACGTCTGCTCACAGCAGCCAACGCCTCTGTGTCCTTGCGTGTCCCCTGCCATCTCAGGCAGAAGTGACCTGTTCCTGCTTTGCCACTCTGACACTTCTCCATGCACTTCATGTGTTGTTCTTATGTATCATCCAGGCAGTCACTGAAGTACACATAGAACTCTAATTTAAATGATGTCATCTCAGATTATTTGTTTATACCATCAATCTTGCAGTGCACTACCTTTTGACTGTACTACCTTTGAGTTAATAACATGCATCTTAATTTTGAATTTCCTACTTCTTGTGGAAACAAACTGTATGGTATTTGCATATAGGTTCCCCTTTTTATGTATCCAAGACTACTACAGTACTTCCACGTTAAGAGTAACTTATCCATTCCCTCAGTAAGCAATGCCCGTATTGCCTGAGTAGATTACTTTAATAACAACAGATTAACCCATTCTAGATACATTTTTACTGAAAATGCAATGTTGTTTTGAAATGCTAAATAGCACCTAGTGGATCAGCTAGAAAGATCTATTCATGAAAACTTTTTTCTAGTTGGCGAAAATATAGGTGAGAGACTGTAGAAATGAGCCTTATACCTAATTCAGTTACTATAAACCCAAAGGACAGATTAAAATGTGGGGACATAAAACCAATGCATTTGAGTTGGAGCAGAGGTGAAGTAACAATACAATGTACCTCCACACTTGAAGGCGAGACTTACGAGGAAGCTTTGTGACTGTCGTTATCTCCCATAGATGAATAATAAGCTTATCTCGGCATAGATGCCCTTCAAGAGTAAGGCAGAGGGGAAGATAAAATGCCCCCCACATCACAGTCCTAATTAGCTGTACCCTGTGAATGCTGTATGGTTGGCTCAGTTACAGCTCACTCTCAGAGAATATCAGTGTCCGCATCCTGACCTCTGAAAGGAAATGTTAAAATAATGGTTAAAAGAGAAAACTATAGCAATATAAGCTTTGGATAAATGGCCACATACCCAAGAAAAAGATCAATGTTTTGAGGTTAAATAATAGGTAAGCTAAAGTGAAGGAAGGATTTTTTGGGAAAAAAGCAAATTTAGGTAATTACATTTTGGAGGTTCTTTATACATAATTCCACAGAAGTCCAAGAGTTTGTCCATGCAAGTCCACAGTCAAGGTCATAGGACATCTGGGACCCTTAGTTTAGTTAGGCACTTAGGGCGTTTAGTCAGGGCATTTGGGAAGGTTAACTGTTCCACATTACTCTTGACTCAGAAGAATCATCTGGGAATTGAAACAAAAATATTTGCATTATGTCTTTAACATAAATTTCAAAGCATTATATGCTTTTAACATATGGTTTGTATGCCTGCAGGCACTCGGAGGTGTCCCAGGAAGTCAGCCATTATTGCCTAGCGGGATGGACCCAACACGGCAGCAAGGTGAATGAAATAATTATTGGGACCATTCAAAAGTCCCGTCTTCTCAAACTTGCATCTTTCTTTCTGTGTTTCAAAGCTTACTGCAGCTTTTAAAGTTGTGGTTTGTTTTGTTTTTTTTTTTTAATTAAGAAGGAATGATTTGTTAACGTTGTTTTAGAAGGTGCTTGTGTACTGCATACCTTTTTAAGTTACATAATTTTACTTGCAGGACATCCAAACATGGGTGGGCCAATGCAGAGAATGACTCCTCCAAGAGGAATGGTTCCATTAGGACCACAGGTACCTTCCACAGATAGATACCCATATTTATTGATAGGCCTATACGTACACTGTGTTACTCTGGTTTTGCATAGATTGAAGGTGGCCAGGACTTGTTCTTCTAATCCCATTTTAAAATAAACTTTATGTTTTACAAAAATTAATTCTAAGTTGCAGCTGTTCAAAGTCTAAAATGAAATCGTCAGTGATTTTCATTAAGATTTGAAGGTAAAAGAGGAATCCCTTAACTTGCTTATTTCAGAAAAGTTATGTTTGTCCTACAGTCAGTATATGTTGTAATCAGAGCCTGGCGTTTGGGAGCCTTTAGGAGATCCAAGGAGATCCTTTAGGGAACCAAGGATCGAGTAGGTGTTTCCTCATCCTCCCAACCTGGTTGATTATGCCATTTAGGAGGAAAGGATTAATACTTCTAACTTAGGCAAACTCTTTGTACCAAAAATACCCCCCCAAATTCTATAAGGATTTTCTTTCATCCACCACTGATTTAGATTTTTGTGGAGTGCTGGAGAGATTGTAATGTAAAATGAGAATTTTGTGCTGCCATTTCTCCCCCTTGTCAATCATAAACATCTCTCTAGCTCTCTTTTTGGAGGAGTGAAGCAACTTTGGATTGCAAGATCCATGGTGCTGACCTGGTCACAGTTCTCCATAGGCTCTTTCCTCAAAAATGTGAAAATATGAGTGGATATTTGTCAGTATTACTTTTCAACAGTAAACTAAGGTAGAAAAGAAATTAATTCTGATGTATACCTGAAATATTATTCCAAAAGATTATTCTGTATTTAATCAGTGCTCTCAGTGAGAGAAAATTTAGGTGGTGGTGTATCATATCAATGTTGCCAGTATTTTGTTTTACAGTGTGCTGCTTGTGCCCACACTTTGCATTTTTACTTCCCCATTTCAGATAATCTCTCTAGTGAGGTTGTTTTTTTTTTTCCTTTGAATAGCAACTGAATTTGAAATGATTGAATAGCTTTGACTTTCAAATCTGTTCACAACTGTCTTTACAATTTTGGATCTTCTTGGTAGAAACCAGTTGTGCAGTTCTGCACCACATCTGCTGCGTGACCAACAAAGCATTGTGAAATACATTGGTTATTTTTTTTTGTAGCATTGAAGTATGTTTACCACTTGCTTTTTGGAGGTAGAAACAGAAGCTTTGCAATGCTGCCATGTGAGATTGAGCTGATACTTGATGCAGCACCATTAGTCACACAGCAGGCAAATCTCCTGCCAGTTTTTATAAGGATATTTTTTCCATTTCTACTGTCTCTTAAAATCCAGTGTTTTTGTAAGGTTCTTCTTTCTTGTACTGAACATCCTCTAAAAATGGGGAACAATGTAGCTAATCTACACAAAATTTAAGTTCGCAAATCAATCTTTTGTATAAATGGATCATCACCTGTCTTTGTATCTGGCATTTAGGATCTTCTCAGAATGCAGTTCTACAGCCAAATTTGATGAATCTTTCACACCTACTTTTAAGGTCCTCTTGCTGCAGCACTGTAAAGTTGACTTAGCTGTGCCTGTAGCAGGAGGCCCTGCTACACTTGCAAAACACTTACTTAATGTGCTGATATAGAAGTGCTTATGTCCAGTATAGCAAGTACAGCATGCATATGCTTGAAAACGTAGAGAAAATTTACCTCAGTTTTGTATTTTATGATTCTGGACTGTTTCAGACTATGTAACATGAAGCAAAAAGTATGGTTGTAAATGCTTGAATCTGTCAAAAGCTCCAAAGGCTTTTTTCAAGCTGTAGTTCTGTCAGCTGAAGGGGGTACTTCCTCCAGTCTGTGACTGGCTACTTCTCCCAGTCCCTCAGGTCTGCTGGTGAGCTTCCCACATGCTCCCTAAAGCTTTCTAGTCGAAAAGAATTGGGTCATCTTAAATATTTAAGAAATAAATCATGGTTAATCTGTCTCATTTTGGCCACCTAATACTAGGGAGCACTTTTGTGAACATCTTAACTACCAGATAAAAAATGCTGGTGGTGACTTTGAGTAGAAATCTGTAAGAAACAAACTGGGGAACTAACTTCTGCAGACAGCATAACTGCAGCTGAAGGAACATGTGAATTGGTAGCCTTAATGAAAGCGCTCTCATTTTAGGACGAAGGAGTACATTTGATTAGAATTAACGTTAATTAGAGTTAGGAGTACATTTGATTAGGATTATTCCAGTCCTGCAGGATTCCATGGAGATCTTTAACCCTGGCCCGCACAAATGATTCCTGAATTAAAATAAAGAGAGGAGACACCAGACAGACCAAACAGGGAGAATGGCTCAGCCCTCCACATCAAGATGAAAAAATGAAATAAAACAGATAGAGAACTTCTGTTTTGTTACAGTCAGACTGTGTTCTCTGCCAGATCCAGTAGTGCAAATTGGAGACGTTACTGTGCCCACTGCTTTGACAATCCACCAGTTAGTGCCCTACAGTTCTGACAGAGGAGTTGCTCAGGCAAAATTGTCTAGGATAACTTAGGTCAAAGAGGGGGTTTGAGATAATCTGGCTCACTTTTGCCTAAGCGTGCACACCAATCGGTCTGCTGGCTGCACACAAAAAGGCAGGAATGAGCAGTGATTGATGACCAGCAGCTGTGGATAAAACTGTCTTCAGCTGGCACTGTTGGGTCTGGAGGAGGACATCTGTGCGCAGCCCCTGGACGTATTCGTGCAAACCAGCTGTCTGTGGGACACTTTAGGGAGTGTTAACAATGAAGAAAGTTTTAAGTTTGGAGTTTTTGTTAGCAGCAACAGAAGCGCCTCTCCTGGTTCTAGATAAGTTCTAGATAACTGATATGTCCTACCACTAAAGGTATAAACAGCACCAGACCCACGCTTTCAGAATCACTGCTGTGTTTCTCCCATGTATTCATGACTTCATGTTTACATGGTTTGGTGAATCAGACCAATATAGAGAACACCCACAAGCCTGAGTCATATAGTTTATGTAGTCTGTAATATACTGTATGTGAAATAGAGTGTGTTAGTTTTATTCTTGGAAAACAGACCACAACAGTGAACTAAACTTTTTTTTAAGTAAATTGCTTCTTCGTCCCCACCTCCTTCCAAAATGTGCAGCTCTTCATTTTAGGGAACTTACTATTATCCGTTCTTTTAAAATATCCGAAAAATGTATCAGGATTAGCACAGACTAGGGAGTAGGGAGTGTGTTATGATTGTCAGGTGAGATAAACTGTTCTGCTTGTATCCCTCTGAATAAAAATACGTAGAAGTTTGTTTTTCTTGTAAATAGCACACTTAAACTTTTGTCATATCAAAGCACAAACTCGAATTTTATAGGCATTGGGCAATTCCATTTGTTAGCATTGCTATGACATTCGTTATCTTATCAAATAATTTTCATATTAGTTACCATAGACTTACTAGAATTGACTGATTAGAAATGTAATGGTTATGCTGTATGTTATAAATGTGATATCACATGGTGTAATTTTATACAAGCATTTATTAATATCCTAACAAAATCTAATTAAAATAATTCTATTTAAATTCCATGATGTAGAAATCTTAGAATCTAAGTACAGGTTTCTAATTTTGAATGAGCTCCCTTGATATGAAAGTTGAATACATTATAAAACCTGCCCCTTGCTGGCCATTGACTTGATGTCTGTATGTGTAAATAATTCCTCCTGAAACAGTTGATGTTTTGAGTATTCTTATTCTACTTGTATTGTTTGAAACAGTTGATGTTTTAAGTATTCTTATTCTACTTGTATTGTTTGTAATTCTTTCTCCTTGGGGTTAACAATATTGTTTTTTTAAGTCAACAATGGAAACTCCTGAAAGAATGAATTACATTGGCCTATCCAGTCAGCAGTTGTGTAGGGATATCATTAACCTGCTGTCCTTTCTTTCCCCCTCCTCTTTGGTTTTGTTTTTTTGTTTTGTGGTAGTCTGACCCTTGGTTATCATTGCAGAACTATGGAGGTGCAATGAGACCCCCACTGAATGCTTTAGGTGGCCCGGGGATGCCTGGAATGAACATGTAAGCACAATATTAAAATCTTATAATATTTAGAAAAGTCATTATTTCATTGTAGAAGTAACATTTGCGATACATATGACAAGGGAGAACATGCTATGATAAGTAACATGCTTTGATGTCTAACAACTGCAATTTTAGAAAGCGAATCCACACCAGTTTCCTTCTTATGCATGCATCTTACAGGCGCCTTTGCTGTCCCTACAAGTCTGTACAAGTCCTCACTTTCTTTCACAGGTCAAAGTTCAAACATTGGGAATAATTTGTCAGTACAGTCACTGATATATCCTTGTATGCATTTTTTTTTAAAAAATACATTATTTACATTTATTTTTTTATGATACTGGTTAAACATTTTGTAAAGAATGGTACGAGTGTCGTTCTTTTCTGCAAAGCAAAGAAGTACTTAATTTTAGAAACATTAAACCATTGTCTAGAACTATTTACAAAAAAAGACATTTGAAAGAAGAAGTGTGGATGATTCTCTGTTGTTGTTTTTATTTCCATAACTACATTTATTCCCACTCTGAACAGGTAGAAGGGTATTACAGATACGAGTGTAAGGTTTTCTGGGACTGGATCGTCATTTAGTAAAAATTGATACAGGCTGAGTTCGGTTAAGCTATGCGGATTTATTCTAGGCATGGGTTTAGTCATGGAAGTGTATTACGCCCTTCATACCTGTAGACAACCCACTCTTCTAAGGGTGTAGAGAAATTTCAGATGTAAAATTACTCTATCTAGAGTAGACTAGATTTAACCTTAGGATTTTAGCATGGCAGGTGACCCAATATGAGGAATCTTCTGCACTTTAGATAGATAAAGCTTTTGCTTGCTTGGAGTTGCTTATTTGATTAGCAAGCCTGGAAGAAAGTAAGGTGCTCCTTGTATTTAGATTTCTCTATTAAGAGATTCACAGATTTTAAGGGGCTTGCTATGGTTATCTCTGTTGTAACACAACCAGAGATTATCAAGCTATTCTTGTATTTTGGCTGTACCTCTGCTGAAGTTTGTACATTTTTTCATAACCACCATTTTGCAGTCCTTGAGTGGTCACAGAAGGTATCATGGTGGTCAAGCTATTAAGACACTAGAATGATTTTACAACCAAAAGTAGAGAACATCTTTTCTTACTCGTTTTACACCTTTGTCTTTCAAGAACAGGTTTTCAGCGGATCAACACAGAAAACACAGTCAAGATTTATATACGGTTGTTATTGTTACGTTGTAGATACCCGTTTTTACTCCTATTTTTGTAGGAAACATAAACCAGAGATGATAATTTTCTTTTCAAGTAAAGAGTTGCCAACCTGAAAAAGAAGTATTGAGATAGATAATACCATTTAAAAAGTATCTAATCCACCATAGCCTTACTTTCTTCTAATTTCCAGACATACCTTGAATTCTTGACACAAATAAAATCTAAAGTTGGGTGTTACTCTATCATAGACATCATGTATTGGACTTAAGACAATACTAGGAACCTTCCCAAGGGTAGGCATTTCTTCTTTTAAATAAAATTTATGTAGAAAAAAAATGTAGATATTTGAAATTCAGTGCGAGTATAATATAAGCACTACATAAATTGTCGTCAGGAGAGGATTTAATTATAAGAAAAGAAAATGAACTTTCTAAAATAAAATACTGTAAAATTAAAATTCAGGCTAGGTATAAGATATTTTGAGGCTGCTTATCCACATAAATGAGAGTTTGCATAGGGAAAATAAGAAAACACATTCCTGGATGACAAAAAGAATTCCTGGTCTGCCAGAAAGAGAGATGGCTATGGGCTGAAATAGTAGCATTTCCATATTGCAGCATTTAATAAGCACATTTCATCTTGAGCCGGTAGACGTACATAGATGATGTTTTAATTCAGTGGTGTGAGAAGTACATTTTCCTTTGGACTTGTATGTCCTCTTGAAGGGAACACCATGAAGTAGAGTCCTTTACTTGGGATATTCATGGGCTTTGATACAGTGCGTGATCTGCTGAGAAGAACAAGGTGTAAAGCAGTAATTATGAAGCAGGTAGCCGTAGCTGTCTCCATGTCTTACCAGGCATATACTGCACTCCTTTACATTTCTTACAAACTCATCTTTACTCCAGTTTAGCTGAAAGTGGGAACAGAGTACTTAGTCTTGGTTTTGAACAAGAATTCATACTGTCCCTTTGCTTATTATAATTCACTTTAAAGGCCAGACTCCAAAGTGCTAGTACTGGAATATTACGCTGTAGCATATCCTGGCCTGTGTTACATGCTGAATCACAGACCATTATAAGGAGCTCCATTATTGCATGCCTTACAACATGAATAATTTTTTTACCATCAAACTGAGTAATTCTTCTCCTCTGTCAATGGAGTGACGTATACTGATCAAAAGAAACACAAAGGAGTTACTATGGTCTGGGTTTCTTTTAATTGTATTTGCAGGACATCAGAGTTTTTTCTTACAGTAAAGTTGCTGCTGTCAAAGTTGTCCTTATACCGAAATCTCACTGAAGACTTGTTTTCTGGTCAATTATAGCATTCAGGATCAGTCGGGGTGCATCCGAGGATAACCTGCGGGCAGTGGCAATAGACAGACCCAGCTGTGTTGAATGCATTCTTTGTATTATCCCTTACAACTCATCTAATGCACGGTGTAAATCATTTAGTCTACTTACATTCCTAGGAAACAGGGTAACTATACGCAAGGCTTATAGTAGTGTACATTTGTCTTTACATAGCCATATCTTTTTCTTACATGAAAATTTTTCAGTGTTCTAGTCAATGTTTTTGGATTTTTGGCAAAGTTAAAATATAAAAATGTGTACTCTACAAAAACAGTTGTCATTTTAAATCCAGCTTTTTCTCCTTGGAAAGCGCGAAAGGAAGCTGTTTTGATTAAGAGCAGAATATCAGCCAAATATAATTTTACATTTTTCTGGATGAAAAGTGTTCTCTGTTGTCAAAAATGGCAACAACCAGCTGAGAACTTGTAGACAGTCTTTCGGTCCAGGAGCATGTACTCCATAAATATAATACTGCTAAATAATTGCCTGCTCCATCATAACTAATGCCATTCAGATTACTGTTTGAAACAGCTGATACATATCCTATGTTCTTCTACAAAATTATTTTAGCTATAAGGTTTTAAGTTGAAACTTGGTGTAGCCATTTTTAGTAAGATTTTCTTTCTTTGTGGGAAAATACCCTCTTTGGAACAAAATGGCAAATTTTGGGGAGCAGTGTTACATTTCACTGGCACTTTTTAATGGCCTGTGTGACCTGCAGTGTGGTTTCAAGTGCTAAGAATATCTCAGTCATGCCTGAAAAGAAAAAAAAAAGTGAGTTTGTTTTTTAACTTCAATTCACAAACGTGTGTTCTAGATGTTTAATTTCCTGATTGAATATATTTGCCCCTTGGGAAATGGAAATTTTAGACTTTATTTTTTCAAGTAGTAGGATCAACACTATAGGACTAACTTTAAGGATAAAATGCAGCAGTAATTAGTCATAACGATAGATACTTCGTAAATTACTTTATTTTGGAATTGGTACATTCAAAATAATGTTTTATGACTCTGTTGATGCTTCCAAAATAAACATTTAATAAAGGGCAAAAAACCTGCTTGCACTGCATTGAAAAAAATTGCAGGTAGCTTTTTTTTATGTGTGTTTTATAAGCTAACAACATTTGGCTCCACAAAAACCATATGGCTTTCCAGCAGAATCTGCTAGAGTGTTTTCTAAGTCTATACTTAGAGCTGTCCATAGCTTCCAGTAAATTTGCAAATTCGAACAGCTTTTTAGATGAAAGGTGAGTTTCCCCGTCTCCTCATAAGGCCTGTCTAAATTTCCACATTGCTGTGGCTTAAACCGATCGTATATCTGAGTCGGCTTTTTAATACCTCTGTAGTTCAGAGTAATCTGCAGTGTCGTCACAGCTATTTTCCATTTAATGCTGTTCACTAGATACATTTTTATTACTTAATGTCACACAGACAAGTGCAGGGTTTTGGCATGAAAACAGGCTTCCAGTGTTGTTACAAATATTCCTGATTTCTCTGAAAAAGAGGATCCAATAAACGAAAGTAGGAAAAAGAGCAACTTTTTGGAAAAAAAAAAACAACAAACCAGAACACCACATATTTTACCTTGTTAATCATTATCAGAGGAGAAATTGCTGAATATTTGACCTGAGGAGCACAAGTACTGTCAGTCCCTTTTCCTTGCTTTGCCTCCTCTCTTCTTAAAGCAGCAAATACTCACCTACATTCCTGTTTTCCAACCTTCCAAAAATAGTGTCAACAGACATACATCAATTTTCACTTGATTCATTTCAGTTGATTGTTTGAGCTAATTTCTTTATAGTTTCATCAACAATGTAATAATAATAAAAAAAAGATTCAATATTAAATCCCTTCGGCATCATATCTGCTTAATAGTTTATAGTTTTGCAAGACTTAAAAGTAGATAGAAAACTTCCTGAACTCATTAATAAAGCCTGCTTTCTTCTCTATATTTAAATCACTCTCCCATGTCTGGTAAGCTGTGGTGGCTAATGTTGCTTTTCTAAAGCTAATGAGGCCAAAATGCCATTTTAAATGTGAAAATTTTGTCATCTGCTCTGCTTCTCAGTTGTCAGGGCCTTCAAAAAGTGATTTTGTCTTATTTATAAATAACTAGGAGTTCTTAATGCTCCCAGGAATAATTATGGTTATTGAGATGTTGTGACTGTAAACATGGACATTTTACCTCCCATATGGCTTAGTTCCATCAGGACTCTTAAAAGACGAAGCCTAACCACCAAACTATGTTTCTGAACTCAGCTAGGAGTGAGAAACATAAAATAACAGCAAGAGTTCTGAGAAAAATGTGCTCTATCTGGACGTTTTTTCCTTTTTTCCTTTCCCCATTCCCTTCTGCTTTTAGTACCCCTCTGATGTCTCCTTGAGTTTGCTTTATCAAACAGGTTTTCTGCCTGTGAAACGCTCTTGTCCCCCCTGCTGGGGAGCTGCCACTTAATCATGCGTACACCATTTGGGCCACGTGTAACGACAATGTCTGAAAAGTTTGAAATTTCCATTTTGCCTGCTGTGTGAAAAATGTCATGTTTCTGTGACTTCCGTGGAGATAATGTAGCCCTAGTCAAGTAGCAAACTGGTTTTAGATACATATCTAAACGTATGTTTAAAGTCTATGTATAAAGTGGCATGTTTTCAATTTTTAATACATGAGATTTTTTATTGTTGTTCTTATCAGATACGGGTTATAGCAACATTCTTTCTATGGCTCGTTCTTTTAAAAAAAAGGTTTTCCCAAAAAATTTATAAAGTACTAGCATCACTTTCACTAATGAAACCTTACTATACTTGCAGTATTCTCGATCCATACTCAGTAAATGCACGCATCCTCAATTCTTCATTGTGTAAGCAAGAGTGCTGTTCCTATGACTGAGGTTACACTTATATTTTAGTACCTTTCTGCCTTTCTCTATACTGTAAGTAGACTTCTGTGGAAAGTGTAATACTTTCTCCATATATTTTTAAAAAAAGTTAACAGAATACACGGAAAAACACTTCTCATGAGAACTTAAAGAGTTTGTGAACTTGTTTTTTACTTTTGTAAAACTGCTGTGCCGTGTTAAAATGTTGTGTCTGTGTTACATAGAGTTAAATTCACCCTGAAAAGAAGGCAGGCACTTCCCCAGACACAAATTTGCAATGTCTTTCAAATTGTTCTGTTGAGAATATAAAAGGGGAATATCTGGCACTTCCTAAATTTGCAAGTGTTTGGGACCGATGAAAAACTGTGCAGTGTGGCTACTGGGGAAGGACTCCTGATGGTCCCATTCTGGCAGCTCCTGTCCTGAAGAGTACAGAAGTACCAGAATGAGTCAGGAACCAAAGTGTCTCAAATGTGAGTGGCTGGGTTGTAATAATACATAAATTATCTTGAATCAACTCATAAACTGATTAAATGACAATGCAATGATTGAGAATTTTGCTATAGCTTTATAACTTGGTGTAGTTACAGTTTATAATCACACTTTAATTTGAAAAAAAGCCATCTTATTCCTTACTCTGGAAACAGATTATTTTGATTTGCTTCCTCAGAGCTGCTCAGAAGATGGGGATTGTTCTGTGTCTCATCTTTCGTCTTCTGTTACAGGGGTCCTGGTGGTGGTAGACCTTGGCCAAACCCAACCAATGCCAATTCTGTAAGTTAATATTTAAAATATGTTAGACATCATCTTATATTTAGGAAAATATTTCTCATCAGTACACCAGGAACAAAATTCCACTTCCTTCAACAAATAAACTACGGCATGCTTTATATTTTTCCCCGTAACCCTAATGCAGAGCAGGTTCAGTGAGGAGCATATCTGAACAGAGAGCTCATTGACCTGCACATACCCAGCTCTTTTCATAATCACACAACAGCTCTGCGTCTTTGCATCAGTTACAGCACTTCCTTAACACAAAGGGATATATTTAAAATACATTTTATCTTCCCATAGTGCAAGTAAGGTGAGTTAGGTCAACACTGTCTGGCCAGCAAGCTCTACAAAAATCACAGCTTGTTAAGATACATACATAACAAAAGCACGTTTGCTGCTCTTAACTAGGGAACATGGAGTCGTAGAGCAATTGCTTGCAAGACATCAGCCATTTCATATGCTTTTTGTAAAAAGCAGTGCACTCTATTGCATTTCATTGCAACAACTACAAAATGAGGTAGTCTGATAGCAGCTAGAAGGAAGAGGAGGTCAGTGGGGCGTCCCACAAGAACAACACATCTGGTATTTCTTCAGAAAACGCAAAAGTAAAGTTTTCATTTTCATTCAGTGGTCATACATCATTAGTATAAAAAGGTGTCCCTTTTTGGCACTTGCAGTTGGGTAAAATGGATCTGGCTTAACAGACTAGCCTGGTTCTTTCTGTTGTTACCAATTTGGATTTTTTAATTCTACTAATGACAGTTGGGGAAGAAAAGAGCTGAAACTCTTCCTCGGTTTACTTTTGCGTGTCCTCAACTAAAACGGATGTTAGGGTATTTTTCAACTGGGAGTTGAAATATTTTCATTCTATGAAATTAATTGAGAATCCAGTAATAGATGTATTTGTAAAAATGAGCTGCATGACAAGTTGTCTACAATCATGTAAGATGCTTACTTCTTACCCCATCCTCCTAAAATAGCATTGCTCCGTGCTCCTTTAAAGAGAGTAATTGCAAAGGATATCATAAAGAAGACTGGATTGTTCACAGGCAGCTGGATTTCACCAGATACCCTCTGTAACAAATACCACAATTGAATTTTAAATTAAAATAGAACACTGTCCTTTCTTTAAAGAAAAAAAAATAATAATGCAAAGAAATGAAAATTAGTATCTTCTAGGGTGAAAGATATGAGAGTTGCTTTTCCTTTTATGGTCAAGATTTTAATCAAGATTAAGTATATATAAGAACATACAGATTCAGTCTGTGCTTGCGATGATCCTGAAGTCTTATTGACTTAAATGCAAGTATGTGCTGCTTAAGTTTATAAACCTTATAAAGCATATTACCTTAATAATCTTATAGCTTAACCTTTTACGATAGACTGCAGATCTTTACAGAGCTTATTGTGCATCCTGCAATAAGAATAAAAGGACCGTAGTAGTAGATGCAAGAACTGGGTTGGTACTAGAGCTTGCATTTAGTATCTTAAAAAACTGAGGCTGGCTGTTAAAAATGCATGCTTCAGGTATTATGAAAAAATAGAGATCAGATATTAGGCCTCAGCCTATAGACATTTAAATGTGTGAATTATGTTATTCATACTGATTTCATTGGAGTGGATAACAGGGCACAGTAATCTTAAATGGAAGTATTTTTGTTTGAAATATTGGGTATTAAATGTGGGCTGAGCCTGTATTGCTAGTTTTGGAATTGAACATACTTACAACGACAAGTTGTTGAAAAGAAGAGGTGTTTGTGTTTGGCAAGAAATATTTTCCCGTAACCCTTAACTGTGTCTTTGAAATAAATTAAACAAACATGTTAACCTGGAACTGTACATAGATGTAGATATAGACTCCATTTCACTGCAGAAGAAATGACTGTTTTGTTTCTGTTGATATTACAGATACCTTACTCCTCAGCATCTCCTGGGAACTATGTAGTAAGTACACTTGTGTGTGTTTGCTTTTTAGAATAGATGTTACATTTTATTTAGGCAAAGAAATAGCTGTCCAGATGTTAAGAAGAACCCTTGTGTATTGGTTGAGAACTGAACATCTGATCTGCATGTAGGGTTTTTTCTGCCGGTTGTGGTGCATATGTTGATGTTCATTACTAGAATCATTATCGGTCTGGTCAAAATTGCCCTGAGTGCTGTTTTATTTCAGCAAACATTTGTATAACCAATACAATGTATTGTCTCCAATAATAAAGGACAAGAATCCACAGCTTTCTGAGTAACACAATTTTGTGTACGAATTTCTGAACTTCATCATAAAAAAAAATATTTGAAGAATTAGAACAAGCTTTTATCTCCCAAAAGATATATAAGTGGGTCCTTACAGCTAACATTTTAAGGGAGACTTTTATTCTTATAATTACCTTCTGGAGACCTGAAAACTCTTTCTTTCTCCATGCTCTGTTATGTCTTCATTTTACAGACATTGTCTTAACTGATGATGGATTAGTTGGTATCATTGTTTTTTTCTTAGTCTGTACTTTAGAATGAAATAGTTAAAACTTTGTAATAGGTCCAGCATTGACCTGTCACTCAAAAGAACACGAAATGCTGGCCCTTTCTCTGGAATTTAACAAATACACTTTACCTATCAACAAAATGTTTTTTGTTGGAGAATATACTGCTGGGGTTTTGTCTCTATCCCAAGAGTTTAACATTTTTTATCTTTTTAGGCTCTTTGTCGTTATTGTTGTGCTTGGATTATTTGTACTTCTGATGTACTGTTCTGAGGCATATTGTTTCATCTGTTTTTGCCACATGCTTGCTACTGGTGTCACAGGGTAACAAGGGAGAATTTTATGTATATACATATGTTGGATTCCAAATTTCTGTTGGTTGGTCAAGTTTCGGTAGCCTTTTCTTTTGATCTTTTGTGTTTTATCACCTGAAGATTAGGTAACTGCAGGGCATTGGCTTAAACAAACATAAAAACTGCAACTATTTCAGAATGTGGGAATAGCAGGTCCTTCACCTTGAGGACAATAAACCCTTGATTTTTCATCTGTTTGTGCTGCTTATAGGTTTCTCTTACTTTTCAGTCTTCGTAAGAGAGACGATCCTGCAGAGCTAAAGCTGAAGGATGAGTTAAAGGACGACTTTGTTTTTGTTCAGATAAAAGCAATTTCTTTTGTCTTTTATTTAGACAATTAGCTGTGAGAAAGGTTATGATTCTCAGAAGTGTCCATAACTGTAGTACTCATTTTGCCACGTGTTTAGTGGA
Organism: Rissa tridactyla; assembly: GCF_028500815.1. Classification (NCBI taxonomy): domain Eukaryota; kingdom Metazoa; phylum Chordata; class Aves; order Charadriiformes; family Laridae; genus Rissa; species Rissa tridactyla. The sequence goes on from NC_071497.1 coordinate 9,017,708, forward strand.
AACAGTCTAAATCTGCTGATCTGCAAACCATTTCTTTTCATGAAGAACTTCATAAAGTTCTCTCTGCTGGGAAGAGGTTTTGTTGAGTTTGCCCTAGACAGTAGTGATCAATTATTGTTGCAGATTTTGAAGAATTTTTTTGAATATTTGACTTTGTGTTCTCGTTTTTTGAAAGTATGAAGTCCTGAGAAACTAGAAAAGGAGATGCTATAGAAAATTATTTGAATGAAGCAAACCTAAGTGCAATGCAAGCTATAGTAGAAGACTCTCTCGGTGTACTCACATCAAGCCAAAGGTCTTCAAGACAAATCACTTGGCCAAAAGAGGGCATCACTGTATTTCAGTGTATAGATAGAGAAGGAGTAAGAGTAAAGAGGTGATTTTACCTCTTTCAGTGACAATGATGGGACTGATGCTGGAAAGTTGCATCTAATTTGCAGCATTGTAGGGAAATCAATAGATATGCAAAGATGCAAGAATAAGCACACAAAAGAGTTAAGTATTGAGGAAAATGCCTGAGGCTTTGGTCAGATGTGCGCTGTGAACTCCAGCTGTGCCAGTGGGAAGGTGCCTAATTCCTCATCCCCACTCAGCTGCTGAAGGTTACCACTCCTTCAGGTCTGTCACTGGAGTTCCTTGGAGGAGTGACCCTCTTCATCCAAAACAACTGAAGTTGACTGAAGCGTGTAAAGAACCAGGTCCTTGCTGAAGCGCTTCAGGTGACCCAAACTAGGTAGAGGGACACTCACAGAGGGAGCTCCAAGCAGAGCTGAGGCTGCCGCCAGCAGAGGGTAGTGGTGGAGCTGCTGGGGTGGGCCAAGGGTTGAAATCTTCTTCTGCCAGCCTAAATGCTTGTACATGTCTTGTTTGATGATGAGAGAGTGGTGTTGCTTCAGAAAGCCTAACCACATTTTGGAAAAGGAGCACATGAACTCCAGTTGAACAAACAGCTACATAAGCAAAACCGGGGGGCAGTAGCTTCCAAGAGAGGACACGTCTGGGGGCAAAGTGTGGGCTGGAGCTCTTAAAACAGCTTTTTAGCCAAAGGATTTTTGATGTGGAACTACATGCTTTGAGAGCTTAGTCTAGTTAGTTTATCAGACAGTTTTTGAGAAATAATTCCATTACATATTAATATATTCTCAGAGCAAAAATAGTTGATACCGAGAGTCTTTCTAAGAGAAGAAAATACACAAACAATGAGAGTAAATGCAAATTTAAAATTAGATGCAAAAGTTAGTATTGAAGATAAGTAACTTTTCTAATAAATGACCAGTTAGTGGTTTCTACACCTCTTTATGTGATGCCGAAAAATATATATAAATCTGGAAAAATCAAGTTAATGAGCTTAGTGCACAAATCCATGAATAAAAAGTCATATCCTGTGATGCCTAGAGGGTCATATATGTGATACAAAGGTCCCTTTGAATTTAGAGTCTGTAGCTCTACAGCAGTAATGGGGGAATGTCTCACTGCTGAGGGCCGATGTCCTGGTTTGAGGACATTGAGCCCAAACCACGACAGCTGAATAGGCCTTTCCAGCAGTTTTGGCAAGCCCAATCCTAACACATTCGTTACTGATTCAATTGTAATTTGGGAGGGGAAAAAAGCTATGTGGCTGCTGGCAGCATGAAACGAAGTTGTGAGTATGCCTTGATTTTTATAAGCTGATCCGTGCGTTTCACGGCGGAGCGAGCCTTTGTTCTCCCACAAAAGATACTCAGTGACCTTGATTAGTTCACGAGCAAGGGGAAGCACAAGATAAAGAACTGGAAGGGGGGGTCACATATAAGGGCATAGAGGTGTATATATATATATATATATACATATATACGCTGACTGACTGCAGGGGCGTGCTGCTGTGTCTGGGCAAAAGATTTCTGTTTCACCTACAATCTACAGTTGACCAGTGGCTGGCAGACAGAGATGCTTCCCTCTGCAAGTATTTTACTTGTACGAACCCGGGGAGGAGCAGTATCATTCAGAAAGCTAATACGTTACAGAGTTAGGTTGTCTGAAAATAATGTTTATATTATTGCTAAATGCTTTGTAAGAAATGTTGTTTTAAATAGGCCATTAAGAAAGACTGTCTACTGTTTTAAATCCAGGACTTGTCTACCTCCTTCCAAAATATCTCAGTGAATTACAGCAAATCTCAGCAATGTCCTTGTAAGCAGACTGGAACAACCAAACCTTTATATTCAGTGCTACTGAATGCACCTGTCTGGAACAGTATATCTGCTATTTTAAAATATAACAAAAGAGATAAAAATATAAGAAGGCATATGGCAATGACAATAATCATCTGTTGCTAGGAATCTGTGTATTTTTAATTATGGAAAGTCAGTATTTATTGACTTTTATTGACACAGACGTTTTTATCAAACTGGAAGTTGGTTACTTAAAAATATTAGTGGATCTGCAAACATAGGGCAAGAAGTTATGGTTCTATTCTTACTAAATGATTAGGATGTTCAGAACAAATGTCTTGGAAAAATTCTTAAAGGACCTGAAAAGGCTTGTTTAGCAACCAGAGCAGTTTACGTGCAATTCCCAATCGTAAACACATTCGTAACACAAAAATAAAAAACTAAGTAAATGGATGTTCCTTGATGGTCGCTTTTTTTGACTTTTTAGTCTTTGATTTAGCAGTCTAGGCAAGTGATAAGACTGCACCCAGCATTATCCTGACTTTTTAAATCCATTTGTCATTAATTTGAGAAGAAGTTATATCCAGATGTTATTTTAAAAAATTGTAGGATATTAGGTGGGTAGAATTAAGAAGCCTACGGCATCGAGATGCCAAGTCTGCCTAAAAAAAAAAAAAGCTTTCTTAAGGTGATTAGGCTCTTGTGTCCCCATGGGACACCCCCTTATTTTGTGCTTAGCAAACATTGGTTACTCTACACTGACTGTGTACAGAGTACAACAAAACAGAAATGCCAGCTGGAAAAACAGTGGTAATAAAAGTAGGTTGAGGGAACGAAATGTAATTGTCTTAGGCCCTGCTCCAAGTACTTCTCTTGTCTGACTCACAGCATGACACACAGTTATTGACTAATGGATATTCTTGGGTCTGTATACCTGCGTACGTCAGAAGTCTGTGCTAGAGCTTGCTGACCAATTACCTTGTCTTAATCTGTGATGAGCTGTTTCGCTAGCTTGTCAGAAAATGTGCATGTTTTTAACAGCGTAACTCATGACATTCACGATACTTTTTTTTCATTTGTACTATGCTCATTTTTTACTGCGATGCTTTTTTCCTTTCATGCTAACTGATGTCTTCTACCCTCTCTAGGGTCCTCCGGGAGGTGGAGGTCCACCAGGAACACCTATCATGCCTAGTCCTGCAGGTATTGAAACATACTCAGAAATAATAGAAGATAATTAAGGCATTTTAGCAAATACAAAACTTATTTTTTGGACTTAGATTTTCATGAAGAATCCGCTAATGAGAAATTATTAGATTTGTAGTTTCTGTGTCAGGTTTTTTCCTGCTCTTTCACTCTCTTTCTCTCCATGCTATGTTGAAGAGATACAAAGAACTATATCTCTGCAGTTCAGAGCAATTAATTTCTCTGGCTTTTGAGCCCATCTTTTCTTGCAACAGCAAGATAAAAACAAAAGAGGTCACAGTTTTTATTTGCTTTTACTAATGTTATTTTGAGACAATTCCACCACTGTGGAAAACAGGAGATTTCTAAATCTGGTGAAACGTACCCTGTATTATCCTATGGGATAGAGCGGACCAACACGTGGCTCTTGAGTGATGCGCTGCATCCCACGGCTATGTCATCTGACTGACAGCAGGGTCATGCTGGACAGGTTCCTCTCCTCTGTATTGCAATGGAGGAGAAAGGCCCCAGAGGAGCCATTGTCACGTCCTACCAGTGACCTGTTCCCATAACTTCAACTGCCCCGTTGTTTCCCCCGGTAGCATGGTCTGTATCTTGCAACTCTGACCACATGGAGATTTTGGCCATATAAAAGACTGTCCACATTGCTACTGAGGTTTGAGGAACCAAGGAGGAGGATGGGAGGATTTAGGACGGCTAGCTAGCTTCTCAAGGCTTAAAGATGATCAACTAGATGGAAGTATTTCCCTCCACCAATGTTCTGCAAAGATTCTGGTATGAAGGTGAAACTGCAAGATGTGGAGGATGCTGTCCTTCCCCATGGACATCATGAGAAGTCTGCTAAAATGAAACTAACCCAGTATTATAACCCAGTATTCAATGGCTAGTCCCTTTGGTCAACATCTGTCTTTGCAACATAGTTTCACCAGCTAAGAGGGATTTGCTTATCTCAATGATGTTACAGCATCCTCAGTCCTTAGGGATGTCCTGTCCTGTCCTCTACAGCACAACAGGACAGGGAATTTTCCTTACTGCCCATGAGAACCTCTTGCACCAATATAATATCTTCATTAAATACAATTCCAGGGCTTTAAAAAATGCAACCTGAGACAAAGAGTATGGCTTCCTTGTTCATATCATTAGAGAAAAAGATAATTAGTGCAAGCTGGCGCTTAAATATTAGGAGTCTCTCTTAACATAAAACAACCTTATGGACAACCCGCACTTTTAAAAATAGTCAGTACTGCAGTTTACGGCACACGTTAGGCTGTCTGTGTGCAGCTCCAATAAAGCTTCTGCTGACAGTTGTTCCCGTTTTCAGTTAGAGACTCAGAGATGTTTTGAGACTCTGTTTTTCCAGAGTATGAAAACACTTAGAAATGGGCCATCTGAGAATTCTGCAAAGGTATTTACTTGCCTCTGAGGGAAACCAGCTCCGAGGGTTCCCGTGGCCCAGCTAGCCCATATGTATTTTCACATGAGCCAGCAGAACATGGGGAGAGCTAGAGATAAGTGTTGCAACAGATCTAGTGGTTGAAGAACTTGTTGCCTACCTCATCGAATGTTAAAAATAACTTTTTATGTGCTAATTTAACTTTGATAAGTTTAGGCTAAGAGGTTTTTGTTCCCCCTCCTCCTTGAACAGTGTATTTGAATGTTGTAGTGATACTTAGGGCTCTGCATATAATAGAATTATTTATTCACCCAGGTTAATTAATGCTTGGACAACTGTCTCAGAAAGACTGAGGAACAAACAAAGACTGGTTTTAACTGCCGGTGAATGTAAAAATACATTCCTGTGAGAGGTCAGGCCACATTCCCAGTTCCAATGCATTTCAGTCTGGTCTCAGCTTTCTCGCTTTCACTACTTGTGACTCAAAATTCCCCCATCACCTTGTCTTGGAAAAGCAATTACAGCTCAGCAGTGGGTGTGTTAATCTCAAAATTCTCGTTCAAAGAGGTGGAATGGTCTTTTGGAGGAGCTAGGTATAGAGTACTAAGCTATTATTTGTTCTTTTTGTAGATACTGCGGAGGTACTGGTTTTCCAGAGTTGACAATATTTTTTTTAACCATGCAGTCCCCTTAGGGATGTATTTAGACTTTCCTTAGGTCGTTCTCCTCTCAGTAACCTTTTACATTACATAGCCTATGTCTTGTCCAGTTCCCTCGGGAAAGATTTTTGGCTAATTTGTCTACTGTCTTGCTGCATTTTTTGCCTTCTCTTTCCTACAGATACTGATGAAGGGTGTTAAGACTTTGCATGTGTTAGCAGTGGGGATGAGCTGGGGACCAGAATGAATAATTTGTATCTACTGATGATTCCTAGGCATCGGTTTATTAAGTTCAACCAGAAGAGATGTGTGGGTTGTCTTCTGTGTGTCTTGTTAATTAAATCTTGCATTTCAACTTTGGGGGTGCTCTGAAGGTTCATGAGCATTGATTGGAGGAAAGGGACTGAGATGCAATACAGCTGTGTCAACGTTTGGCAAGGCCAAGTGAAACCCTGGGCAGAACGTATGAGCTTAAGCACCATGCTGTGCTAGGACGGCTTTATAGGTTTTGGACTTAGTTTTTTTTTGAAGCATTGCACCACACTGTACCTTGAAGATACATCAGTTAAAGCTGTCCTTAGAGCAAGGATCTTTGCACAGTGTTCCACTGAATAGCTAGATATATCCAAAATCAAAGAGTGACATGAATGAGAATAAAAAATTTTCATTCACTCTGCTAACTTGCAGTGTCTATAGCGAGAGGCTATTTATCATTTATTACAGATGGAAAACAAATTACAGGAAGTATTGATAAGAAAGAAACTCCTGCTTTATAGAGAATATTGAAGATGAGTGAAATAATTTGGAACTCCAGGAAAAAGGGTTTATGGAATTAAATAGTTACAGATACATGGTGATTTATAAACCTTTTAACAGTCGTGCATAAAACTAGAGTCTAGAAGTAGTCACTTAGGGACCATTGCAATTATTTCTTTTCATAGCTGTGTTGTGTGGTAGCAATAGATAGAAAGGGAATGAAATCTTCCATTATATTGCCGCTGTGTATCAGTGATTCAGGGACAGAAATAATACGAACGAAATGGCAGGAAATGTATTAGATGAGTAGTTTTATTGAAAGGTATATATTAGCACTTAAAATAATCTCTTATTACAGATTCAACCAACTCTGGAGACAACATGTACACTTTAATGAATGCAGTACCACCTGGACCCAACAGACCCAATGTAAATATGAATCTAGTTATATCCTTCTTTGAATTGTACAGCCTTTTTCTATGCAAACACTACATCGCCATCACATATCATTAATACTAAGTTTTCCATTCTTACTGGTGAAGCTTCAGTTGGTTCCCCCCACCACATACTTTTTAATGTTTCCCAAATCAATCATGCCAATCCATACAAAATTATGATTGGGCCATATTCTTCTTTATGGAAAAGACCTTAGAAGCTTCTGCTTAGACTTAGTTTGTCACACTGCAGTACACTTCTGTGTGATAGGACATCACCCCAGGAGCTGCCACTAAGCATTAGTTTCTGCAGGATTCAAACTTGTGTTATAAAAAAGTATCTACCCTTGAAAAGGGAGGAGAAAAATTGTTTAGAGTGACCCAGTATCATGTTGCCCTGCCGTTCTGTAAAAAAGGATAACATCAATGTCCCTGAGAAGAAACAAACTTCCGTGTTTGTCTAAATGGGATGTTAAGAATGAAACCTATTGATAGAATTGAAGTATTTGCCTAATTAAATAGTTAACTTGTGACTATTTTAGCCTAAATTTCAGCAGTTCTAGAGGTGACAGAAATCTGGATTCTTGGGTAGAACTGGTTTCTTCACTGATCTTTCTCTGTGCCTTCAGTTTTATTGTATTTCTGTGATTACAAACATACTTCATTTAATCATGGTCCATATTATCAGCCTTTTGGAAAAACGGGCAGTAGAACTTTAAAATATAGTTATTTAGATATTGCTAAACCATGCAGTGAATTTTCGAAATTTTCCTATAATGTTAATGTCTTTTAAGTTTTTGAAGAGCTAAATTTAAGGTTAATACCTGAAATTGGACAGAACCTGCTCATGCTGCAAAGGTAACGTGGAGTAGTCCCACTGCCAGTATGGATGGGGTGAGGTTTGAAAGCTGTTAATTAATCGCTTACTCATTGAAGAGAATTGTACAGTTCCCTGTAACTTCAATGACAGTAGAGCTAGCTTCAGCACTAGCAGGTTTGAAAGTCATACACAGAGTGTTGAAGTAAATAATAAATTAGTCCTGAGTTATTTTCCAGCCTACAGAGGTGAGAGTTTCCAAAAATCATGAAGTCATTGAAAAATCATTACAAAAAAAAAAGTCATCAAGAAAAATCATGACATTATTGGAAAAAGTGAATAAAAGCAATGATGTTTTTGCAGTCTTCACATGAAAGACTTTCATTTGACTTGCGCATTCAGAGCTAGGACTGTGCATTTTTCCTTTATTTTTTTTTTCCTGAGAAATATTTTATTTTTATTAGATTATCTACGAAAAATTGTACAGTAACACCAGTTTTTAATGTCTGATCCTTTTGTAGTTTCCAATGGGGCCAGGGTCAGATGGACCGATGAGTGGACTGGGTGGAATGGATTCACATCATATGAATGGATCATTAGGTAATAATAGTAAATATTACGAACATTGTCAGTTTTCAATGACTAGTGCCATTTTCTATGACTCTGAGTTTTCTGAGTTATGCAGAAGACTATATGTAAAAATCTTTCAAAAACTGAAAAAGCTGCATATACATCAATAAGTAGTATTAAGGTACTTTTTAAGCATGTGAATTGGCATACATTGTACACCTCTGAAAGAAAAATACTGTTATTTTATTCATATAAGAGAGTGTAGTTTTAGTCCAGTTGATGAAGACCAGTCTAAAAGCATACCATCGCAGTAATGTTGAGGTGAAGGCTTAAGAACCATTTTTATTTATCCGTCTTCCTCTTCGAAAATCTTGGGAAGGTGTCATTGTGACGTGCTGGTGCACGTTCTTATCAGTTACCTGGAAGTAAGTTATTACATATTTTGATGTATGTGTTAAGCTGGTTTTATCCCAATGTTTTGATATCCTCATTTGTTCTGTACTAAGCCATATATCTGTTGAGTGTATTATTACTCCATCCCCATTAGCAGCTTCAGACAGGTGCCAATTTTAATGCACCCAAAAGAATTCTTGTCGGGGCACACAGGAGGAACAGCATACTGCTGGACTTTTGACACTATGATTTCTGAAGGACTCGTATCTAGGGGAGAAGCCGTGCACAACTCTGCAAAACGCACACTGCTTTGTCTCCTGACTGTCCCACAGCAAACTCTTTGCTCTCACTCTTTGCTGGAAGCATGATAGACACTTGGAAGTGATGTAGGCAACAAGCCAAAGCTAAATAAATATCATTTATGCCTTCCTCTTCCATACCCACAAAGTAAACAAGTACCTTGTTTTTATTTGTGCTCACGCCCTAACACGAGGTTAGTAGGTCTGAATACGGGTCTTGTCTTGTACTCTTCACTTCTGCACCAAGGGATGTTGGTCATGCTGGCAACAACAGGGGGGAACCTAGGACTGCAAAGGCTTCAGATCTCTTCTTCCATTCCCCCCTGTCCGCCAGCAAGGTTCTCCTTTACATCTGGGAGCTGAGTTGGTGCCTGCAAGGTGCACTACCAACTGAGGAGCCCCGGCTGAGGAGCATTTTCATTTTCCTCCATGGGGAGAAACCCAAGCGAGCTAGATACAGGTCGTGCAGGCAGAAGCTGAGCTGCCAGTGTTCTCCTTGCTGCCGTCCCCAAGGAAGAGCTCTGTCACCTTCCCAGCACAGGCACGGACCTAAACTCCACACCATTTAAGTCTCTACTGCCATAGTGTGTGGACGTCTATCACTTGTAGCCCAAAAGTTGGAGGTAGTGAAAAAGAAAGTATAAACAAGTAAAAGGAAGGGAGAAATTCAAAGAGGCTGTGACAAGATGAGAAAAAAAAATAAGACATCAAACCTCATTTAGCAGACATGTTCCAAACAATTAAAGTTCAGCAGTAGGCATCTATCTCCTAATAGAATTATCTTTTTTTTCTAGGAAAGCATTCCTGATTCCTAGATTACTTTGCATAAGGACACCTTGTGATTTTACAGCCTTTCTTTACGTATTACAATTGTAAAATGGATTGTTGTTTTAATTAATAATGATGCACTTTGCATTGAAATAATTTAAAAACTGTGTAAAAGGTAATCACATCTTTTTCTGCCACTTTCTGTAGCCTTAGAATTATTTCTTAGCTAAACAAAAAAAATAAACTGAGACAGTTACGGAAGGATTTTACGTGTACCTAGCATTTGGTCAGTTATTTTCTCTAGTGAAAATGATGATGTGCTTAGTCACATTAGTGATGACTGCTTTCTACGGGTGACTTCGTATCTAAACTGGAACCCGAGTTCTTTTAGGAGAGGAGGGCTGGGAGCGATCTTCTGCATTCATTTCCATGCTGCAGTAGGCAGCTGTGTCTCATAATCAGATGGATAAATTCGTCAAAGTCCATCTTGAACTTCTCCAACTCCTTTGACCGCAGCCCTTCTATTGGGTATCTGTCCATACCTCTGCCCCTTAGAAAGATTTTCCTGATTTCCACCAAATTTTACCCTTTGGCCTATGACAAAATGACTCTTCATAATATTTATGTATGTGATGTATTTATAGAGAGAAATCATATTCCTTCTCAGCCTTAATTTGCCTGGCTAAGTATAGTAAGCTATTTCAGCCTCCTCCCACAACTCCATTTTCTTGATTGTTTTTCTCTGATACTCTTCTACTTTTGTATTCAGCACTCTTCTAGAACTTATCTTTCTTTAAAGTAGGTGACCAGAATTGTTTATTGTCTGTTGCTGCTAAAAATGCTTTTCTTGATACATCCATCCTAAAACTATATTTCCTTTATTCTTGGCTTTACCTGAGTGAGAGCAATGGCATGTGAAGAAAATTCTTTTCAATAGTCTTGCATTCATTATATTCAATTTTATTTGATTTCTGTTACTCTGGTCCCCAGGATCATCTGCTTTCTTCTGAAAGATACTGCCATCATCAGTATTTGTAATGCATCAAATGTTGATGTTATTTCAGCCAGTTTCAGTAGCAGGGTTCTGCTTCTGGAAGCAAAGACCCGGAAATGAAAATTAAACCCTCCCAGGTGACCTTAGTGATAATAGTGGTCTTTACCACCCCACCCCTCCCCCCGAATATCAGTTCTTACTAGGTAGCCGTGATTTTGCCTTTTTTTTTTTTTTCAAGCTGAAGCATTCGCATAGGTGGACATACCCCAAATTAATTGCCTTACCTGTACCCTACCGTTGCTAATGGGACAGGGGGTTCAGATACACGGTGTCTTGAGTTGTGCTGGGCTGTCTCGTCCTGAAAGGATGCCGTCCAAATAACTGATACAGATCAGACGTGTGTCCTTCATTCTATTCTCGCTTTCTGCACTGGGTGCGTACACAGTCAAAGGACTAACATTACTCCATGCCACTGTAAATGTACTGACAGAGACATTGGGAAGGAAGTGAGATGACGTGTGGTTGGTTATGTTTTAAAATATTGCTGTTACACTATATATTTACTATGAAAAAAAATTCTTAGATTAACTTCAGCTCAAAACTAACTGAATAATTGTCTATTTTAATTTAAGGCTCAGGAGACATGGACAGTATTTCCAAAGTGAGTATTTAATCAAATATTTGGAATTTTTAGCATGTTTCGCTCTAAACATACTTTCTTTTTCTCTGTTGCAAAGCTTTGTATCTACATTTTCTGCTTGCCAACTCTTTGGAGGCTATGCAGACAGAATTGGTACTAATTGAAAATTTTAAAACAAAATAAGCAATAGGGAGTATAAGTAGACATTCCCTACTGCATAATAATGTGTATTAATGAATGTGATTAATTATATCTGGTTCATAATCTGATTGATCATGTTATAATCTTCCCTACTGTTAAGACAAATTAATCTAGTTCTAACCATCAATTCTAGTTAAATGTAAATTTGGGAAAATGTCACTAGGATGTTACTTTTATGCACTGCATGATTGCTTTTGTCACCTCTGTAAGGCAGTGTTAATATCTTAATCATTAATATAAGTTCCTAAAAGCTAGATTAAGAAGTAGTTTCAGAAGAAGCACTGTTTTGATATTACAACCAGTAAATAGTTGGAAATAAATGTGACTTTAACCTGCAGGAGTTTCACATGTACGAAAATAATATTGTGCTTGAACGTGTCACTTCTCACATAAAAAAACATTACTACATATGTGATCGTCATTAATTTAGGAATTAATGAGCTTATTTGGTATTAAAAAAGTGGTATAAATCTCTCCCCTGCAAAACACTATGTTTTGTTCTCAGCATCATCAGATGACTGAAACTAATAAATATATCACTACAACAATCTCCCTGCACTTCCGTGCTTTTGATCTATAAATGCAGAAACTGATGAAGAGATTGTTTCAGCTAAGATTTTATAACTCATTCGTTTGTAGCAAAATTCTTCACAATCTTCCAAGAGAGGAGTATGAGTTTGCTTTAAGCACGTCGGGTGCTGTTGTGCTTTGTTTGCCCCAGGACCAAGTACCGTGGTTCTGGTGGTAGATCTCTCCCATTGCAGACTTTGCCACTTCAGATCTGTCTAAGGCCGGTCTGTAGGTGCTCCGGTCAGGCTGGGGACCTTGCTGTAGGTGCATTAGGGGAGCTATGATGAGATGCCAACACATAGTCCAACAGGGAACAAAACGCTCACCTAAATTCCCATGGGTTAACACAGAAGCTTGTATGTGACTTTGTTGAGAACACACTTCCAGTTGGTCAAAATGCAGGAATCGTTCTTCAGTTACTGACACATATTTGTAAATCCAAAGAGGAAGAGGAGGACCCTGTACAGTTCTCCAGTTCGGGGTCTTCTGGTGGTGTGCTATGGGAGAGAGGTAGCCTGTAAAGTGTGTTTGGCATATATCTTTCTGGAGAGAAGGACCTCAGCAATGTGTCTGAGGTCGAGCAGCATCTATAGCAATCCTATATTTATGTATATTTTTAAGATCTATAACATTTTCAGACTCTGCAGAGAGTAAAATGATGGATTGAAATGACCGTGTTGCATTAGTTGTGCTATGCTTAGATGTGCAGTGATGGATTCAATAAAAGCCTCCAATGAGATAATAAGCATACAGCACTTTTTAAATCAATGTCCGTGTTTTTTCTTCAATAATTTTATTGCAAACTGCAGCATTTTTTAAGGAGAAAACCCAAAATGTTTACATTAGTTTGCCATAGGACTATTTTTAAAAGCCTGTATTCAACTCACTGGTATTAAGTATCAGTGTATGTGCTAATACCAGTATCAGGAGATCTGAAAACTTGGATACAAAAATTTACCTGGAAGTCTTGGAGTTTGTTAACCTTAATAAATAACTCATGGAAATCACATTTGATGCATGTCTCTTTCAAATAACTAAAAGAAAAATGCTTCTAACTTTGGAAGTAACAGAGTTGTCCTGTTAGACCATTTTTTGAGTAGCACTGCCCAATATGCAGCCTGCATTGACAGTAGTAAAAACACGTGGGTAGCATTGGTAATTTTGGATAGGTAGTAGTACATAATGCTTTTGAAACTTGAATGGAAAAGTTCTCCTTGGAAGGAATAGTAGATTTCTGGGGTTGATGCGCACGAAATTACTGTGTGGCTGCCTTCCAGTTTTGTACACGGTGACAAGGATTGTTCTTGCTGGTGTACCAGTCTCCCTGCACACATCACCAGCCAATCTTGGGGTAGGCTTTTGCACAAGTAGATTCTTCCACTGACGGAAATTTTCACTGAAATTAACACAGTTTTGGGTGTGTGATGCTCAAGCGCAGGCGTAGGACTTCGAGTAAAATACGTATGGGAGAAGCTGACTGTCAGTTCCCAGGAGAAGCAGAAAATTAATCCAGTCTTGGTAGAATCAGTACAGCTCACAGAATTCAGAGCTACATTTTCTAAAGAAGATTTTAATTTATGTGGACGAATGGCAAAACATGAAGTTTTTATGAAGTAGATTGAGATGGGGGAAGTAAATGAACTTAAATTATGCATATTAAATAAACATTAATAACCAGTGTTTCTCGCAGCGCCCATGGAATTTGTGCCGGCATCAAAGACATACTTGCTTTGGAAAACCTCAGCTAGTGCTACAATGCCAGGCCCCGTACTGGCCATAAAAGCAGCCCAGGGGAGTTACTATAAAAGCGTTTATGTCAGGAATTTGAACCCTTGGGGCTGGCGTACTGTAGCAATTGCAGAATTTCAAAGCTTTGCACCACACAGAGCAAGATAAAATAGGGGTAAATCCCCCAGGAACGAACAAAAGTGCGGGAGCATCGTACAAAATAAATGTGACAAGGCCTTAGAGGATTTTAAATTTTATATTCATAGATTTTAAGGCCAGAAGGGACTGATAGGATTGTGTAGTATGACCTTCTGCATAACACAGGCAACAGGACTTCCTGGAATTAATTCCTGCTTAAGGTACAGTAGCTGTGGTTGAACTACAGCAATAGTTTTCAACCTTTTTCAAGCTGTGGATGACTAAATATTTGCTATACTAACTTCAGTGAGGAACAGATTTACTTGTCAGATGTTAATGAACTGGTTAGGCTTTTAGTTGTCTTTGATGGACATGTTGTCCAGTGATTCCTGGAGATCTGGGGATCCCCGTTTCAAAGGCAGCGAACCGGACTGAAGAAGGCTAAAGGGCAAACGCAGGGGTCTTGACCCAACTCTGCAAGTTGGATTTCGGGTGCTAACAAAAACCAGTTACGCCTGCATGTCACTTATGTAATTAATTTTATATCTATGACTGAAAATAAATACACTGAGCTGAACCCGTAAACATACTTGGCCATTCAGACTCAGAATGGTCATCTTCCCTCAGGAGAATGTAGTGAAAAATTAACAGCAGCCTTTCATGAACCACACAAAGTACACTGCAAAGTGGACGGTATGTACAGCCATCAGGCGTACCACTCTGCTAATGTACTAGCAAAAAGTAGCTGATTTAAGTTTTCGTATTTGATGAACAACACTTTTTGTTGTCTTTGGAGGTGAAGTAAATCCTGTGGAACAGTGGAATATGTTGCAATATTTAAATTTACGGACAGTGGTCAACATGGGACTTCATGATTACAAAGGGGAGCATGTAGAAATATGGTATGAAGGGGAAATGGAGTCATAGCTATCCCATCCCATTTTCTGTTCAGTGATTACTCCACTATACATCTTTAAAGTGCCAGGGTAGGTTAGATAGCCTTTGTAGCTGTGAGGAAGGTGCCAAGAAATTACGGGGACTTTCTCTTTTTTTAATGTTTGCTATTTTTCATTCAAAGTTTGAATTCCTGCAGATTTAGTTACACTAAATGAAGACCGCATGCACGTATTTTCAAAGTGCTGAATACCTTGGCTTTTTTAAGAAAAAAATCTGTATGCTAACAGACACACTGTGTCAGGGTTGCAGTTGAGAAATAAGAAAAAGAGAACAAATTCACTTAAGATTCCTATAGCCATTGCGATTTGATCACTTTGATCAAGAGACAGTTGCCTGTTGTTAGCTTGCCCACTGACTGCACTAGGTTTGTGTTAAGTATATGGTGACATACCAGATTTGCATTTTTATAAGTAAACTCTCACCAGCAACATTGCATTCCATTTTTCTGGATTTAAAAAAAAATATATCAAAGAACTGTGATAGATGTAAACATTTCATAATGAAGTTCTTGACTTTGCTCCCTCCATTCCCTGGCTGCTCCTTTAACATCACAAATCCTCTATAAGTAGGAATCTGAACAGTGATGGAAAGAGAATTGCCCATGCTCCAGGCATGGCACTGTACCACAAATCAACTTTGTAAAAACACTTAACTAATCGTAGTGTCTGTCTACAATAACCATGTATTGGCTATTGACTTAGAATAATTTCTGTGGCAATTACCTTGTTTTCAGCCTTCCTTTAAGTAACTGAATCTTGAAAGCATTTTCTAAACATTGCAGAGGTGGTTGTGCAATTCTGTGAAAAAGAAGGAATTTATCTTCAGAAGCCTTTGTATTGTTATTATTTTTAGCATTTCAGTTAAACCTAGACAATGAAAAGCTAGATTAAAACGCTGTTGCATTGTGCTCTGTGCAAGCAAACAGCAAAAGTACAGCTCCTGAAAGTGTTTGCAAGCCCAGTCCAGTGACCAGCTGTTATTCAGGAGTCTTTTATCCAAAACTGTTGTTAACTCCTTTACCTATAAATGCTGTGTATTAGCAGTGCTTGGTGAAGCAGTTCAGCAGGTGAACCACACTTGTGAACTACTTGGGAAACTGTATTTGAGTAAACTGAACACTGTGAACAAAGACCCAGACACAGGCCTTTTTTGAACGTCTGTGTAGACCATATCCATCCATATGTCTACCTTTAAGTACATATTCATAAGTCACAGGCACACGCTCATAGACTTTACTGAATTTGAGCACATGATTTAATGCAGTGACAGAGCTACCTCTCATACCTGCTGTAGCTGTTTACAGCTTTTCCTGACTTCAGTAGAAGATGCTGGCTATAACCTGAAAAGAAGAATTACAGATAAATAATTCTTGCTTCAGGAAAGGAAAAATTACCTTACAGGCTAAAATTAGTGACTGAATCATGCAGAACCCTGCAGAGGCTTGTTTTTTGTCTTTGAAAATCCCAGTGCATTGCACAGTGCATCTGTGTGTACTACGGTATCTTGTAAAGCGTGCCTTTAGCACCCTTGGTGAAGCTGGGAAATGAACCGAAATCTACAACATTTAATCTGTGTTTTAAAATCTTATTTAACAGAACTCTCCCAGTAATATGAGCATGAGTAATCAGCCTGGCACTCCCAGGGATGACGGTGAGATGGGTGGAAACTTCCTAAACCCTTTTCAGAGTGAGAGCGTAAGTATTTTTTTACTTAGTTGTTCTTTTTACTTTGTGAACCTTTATCTCTGGCATTTTCTTTAGAAAAAGAAAATAACAGCGAGAACAAACAGCTTTGTAGTGTACTTGTAAGGCAGTACTGTGCCTTACGTGTTTTTTACTAGCTTCTAAAATTATAGTATTGATTCGACAAATAATTGTGCAAAATACTGCTAGAAGTTGAGCTGAAACTGGAAAATGTGGGAGATGTAGATTTACTGCAGAAACTCTTTTTCGAGATTAAGAGGTCAGTTGTCAATGAAAGTTAGATCTGTCAAGCAGTAATCATTACGCTGCATGCATTCAGTAATGCACAACAGGCATTTGTCAGGCAATATCCCAGCAGCCTAAATACGCAGAGCTGACAGATCCTTCCATTTCAGTGTTTTCAATGTGTGGTTGCCCAACTTTTGACTCCTAAACAATGTGCCTTGCAGGGAATGCCTTTTAGAACAGGATTCACACTGAAGTGTATAATTAGAGCACCAGTAGATCTCACGTTGGAAAGATGCAGTGTGCTGTTAGAGCCAGAAAAAGCAAAGGTTCCCTCTAGTGTTCACTCTGGGAAAAATGATGCTTTTTAAAAATGGAGAATGCTTGAGGCAGCAAAATGTGGTGTAAAATACATTACAAAGCAAGACTACAGTATTTTCATACTCATGTGCCTGAAGCTGGGTTTCTAAATCCACATTTAGGTTCCTAAATAGGAGTGGCCTGATTTTTCAGAAGTGCTGAGTGACTTCAACACTTCTGTTCTTATTGGAAATCACTGCTGCCAGAAGTGAGTGCAACTTCATTAACTATGCCAGTGGTGAACTTCAGCTCAGAGATTATGACAAGTAAACAGTTTCTTTTAGATCACAAAACACTCAAATTGTGTAGGAAATTTCATCGAATCAGATTCTGGGATTTTGTGGGTTTGCTTCCTTAACTAGTGAAAAGGAAGAGTTTCTGCATGTTAGCTGTTGGTGTCTTCATAAAGAGGGCACATGTTCAGATTGTGTGGAGTATTGGAGAAAATTGGTTTGTACAACCCCAGAAGACTGATGTTTCAATATCTGACAAAAAGCCCAGTAACCACAGAACCTCCACATGATCCTTGGTCGTGGTAATCCTTGACTCTCGATTTGGTATGTGTTGCTTGTACTGAGGGCAGGCAGTCTGATCAGCAGGTGGGCCAGTTCACCAAACTGAAGTCATGGAAAGAAGGACATCAGCTGTACTCAAAATCAGCTTTCTCAGACACTTCCTGGATTCTAGGTGCTACTTGACGTTGTTTTCCTACCTGGAAGAGCCTGGGACTCAGTTTTCTCAACGTGAGATGAGTTTCTCAAACACGTGAGATGAGTTTCTCAAACCCATGAGATAAATGCCTACAAGGCATGCATAATCTATGCCACAAGTCATAGTGTAGTCTGGGGAACTGTCTTGCTCTCTGCTGCATATTTCATTACCTGGCTAGAATAGGCATTATTGAGAAGTCCTTTCTCAGGCAAATTTGCTGTTCAGTTCACCAGGAGTTTTGGTTGGGCGTGGGGAATGGTGCTTGGCTAGTAATTTAAGTTAAAAATCACAAACACCTTTAGATCACCTGTAGATTCCTTGTCCAAAGTGATTACCCAGGTACTTCGGCTCAGATACAAGAAATCACTTGAGCAAATGGTTTGCTTTAAGCATTTGAGCTGATCTCTGACATCATTGGCTAATGATAAGCATGTTCTTACTAGCTTTGATGGCCCACTGTGGGCGTGCTCAGAACATGATGGGACAGGCAAACCGTCGGAGACCTGACATGGGACAATTACATGACAGGGAAGACCCATCTAAAATACTTTTTTGAATATGCTTGGACAATTGGAAGTGGTCATCTTGAAACTCTAGCTTTGGCAGGTTTTTTATTCCATGTTTAGTTTTGCAAAGGCAAATGTCTCTTTCTAGTATTGGTTTTCATAATGCTAATACATCTTGCATTTGAACATTTTCCTCTACTTAGAAGATTTTAGGCCAAAGTAAGTGTTTCTGCAGTCCACAATTCTCAATTTAAAAACAAATTGGGCATATAGATGTGCACTACTTCTAGGCATTGTGGTGTCCCATTGATTATTGTAATGAAGTACTGCTAACTTGAGGGTAACTATAGCTTGTATAAGGGCTGCAGTTCAATTTGTGTTACAATAATAATATAATGTGGTGATTGAATTTCTGGTTCACATAAAGGAGAATGACCACTGATCCTTGATTCAGCTTGCATCCTAAAATAGATAACTCAGAATAATTAAGACCAAGAGCCTAGTTTCATTCCAGTCAGATGTATCTTTACTTGTTTCCTTCCATAAAGTAATAAAAGGCTCTCAAAAACATTATGTGGTTCAGCTAACCATGAATGCAGCTGGTCTGCTTGAGCCTACCAATCTGCCTAGCTAAATCCCCCCAATAGCCAACATTGACCAGGAAAAAGTGTGAAAAGCATCAGTGAAGTTCATCACACCTCCCGGGAAAACACCAGAACAATCTTCAGGGGAGGTGGCTTTATCAGCAATAGCAGTATTTTTGCAAATGAGAGAAGCATAACAGAAGTTGTGATACCGCAAATTGAACTACAGCACAGGCAACCGTACAAATTTAGGAGGAAGTTCAAGGAGCGTGTGGACATTTGAACTCATTGTTGTGGTCCAGAAGTGGTTTTAGTTACCTGGTAGGGGGGGGAAATGGTTGTTAAAATGTGGATTCCTCTTTTTTCAGTACTCCCCTAGCATGACAATGAGTGTGTGATCGTTAACAAGTCTCGCCATGAAGACCACAGTGAGTTGGCCCTCTTCAGAGAGCTACTGCAGAAGAAAATTATTCATCCCAGTGTACAGTTTAACAAAAGGATCTCAGACACAATCAGACCCACCTTTTTTTTTCTACCATCTCCCCCGTTTTGTCAAGACAGTGGGTCCCAAACATGATTGAGGCAACTGAAAAAAGTGGCGTAACAGAACTGCCCAAGATGGAACTGCAAATAATTATCTGTGTATGTACTTGTGTGGGTTAATGTATATGTATGTGTGTGTGATATAGAAATACACACATACATATATAGACCCACAGGACATTGTAAAATATTATCACATGACATATTAAGTAGAAATGAGAAGTAGGGGCTTTTATTCCATCTTTTTTTTTTTTCACGTTTACATTTTAATTATTAAGATTTACTTTCCCTCTCCCCTCCTGAACTGTTTTATGTTGCATATATCACTGCTTTATAAGTTATTTTTTAAGGTGAACTCAAATGATAAATTCTTCTGATTTTGTAAATGTCTGCCATTATGGTTAGGAATAAAATTGCTTATAAGAGCTTTCATTAACTTGTGTTTGATACCAGTCACCCTGTGAATCACAAACTGTACTGTCTCAAGAAATAGAAGAAAGCTCATCTTAATTTTTTGGAGAAATTTAATAATTTTCACCTAGTTTGGTGATTTTTTTTTTTATACTTTGCCTTTAAAAAAAGAAGCACTGAAGGTTATTTTTCTTCTTTAATTGAAGCCTAATATCTGCAATATCTATTTTAAATGGAAGCCTGAATTTGATACAAGCTTCTCAGTTTATATAGAGGACTATAAGGTTACTGTAAGTGAGCTCCAATTGGTATAGAGTCTAGCAATAAAGTGTCAGGGCTTCTTCTGCCCTTGGAAATGAGTTTCCTATTTAGCATGATCTTCTGTAGGTGAGGTAGTTAGTGGAAATGCAGTAGAGTTCCTATCACTGAAACCTTTTCTAAAAATTTACTATTACGTTTCCCATTTTCAGTGATTCTCAACCGAATTGTAACAATCCATGGTCCTAATTACAAACAGTATTTCTCAAGCCTATTCAGAAAATCAGGTCACCCTGCTACCCTGCGTGTATTTTTCACCACATCAACCAGAATGAATTCCCCCAAAACTTCCCAGTGAGCAGTCTCTCTTTTTTTGTGAGCCAAAATGATGGAGTAAACTTTTTATGACTACTAGCCTTGTAAGGGTCTTACCTTTTGCCATGAACAGAAGAGGAACAAAGGTCTGGGCCATTTTGTAAGGAGGTCAGCCTATCAGAAATGAAAGCTGAGGACAGAATGGAGAAAAAGCATATGGTCTTAAAAGAAATGCTTCTGGAAGCTCTAAAACCAAGATTATGGTACATTTAGTTCCTGATGACTTCCAGCTCCTCCAAGAAAACATAAGTTTTCAGTTGTGTAGTGGTCAAAAGGTTGATGATCAGCAATGCAGGCACAAAGTGGCTGAGCAAAAATTCATGCCACTGACAGAAAGGAAAGCCCCCTCCTTGGACTTTGCATATACACTTACATAGGAGCAGTTCTGAGATGCAGTATGTCCATGAAGTCTTGCAAGGAGACTTTTTCATGAACTTGTGATAAAGAAGCTTATGTAGTGGGCTCTTTGTGATAATAGCTGCACATAACAGGATGCGTAAGGAATACTACAATCTCTTAACTCATTTTTATTTACATATGTTATATATATAATATATGAAAATAAAAAGATGTAACACTTTTTACTCTTCTGTTAGGGCTGTTCAAAGATTTAACTCTTGGAGGCATAAAATTATATTAAAATATTAAAGATTTTGGTAGCATTACTTTCGCGTAACAGTAACAACTTTGATTAGTTGTAAACATAAATTAGATAGTCATTATATGGTTTTGTGGACTTCATTCCCAGTGATGATGGAAGTTTCATTCAGTTTCTTATCTTTGGAAAACACTTTCTTGTTATCTCAAAAGACGATAGAAGGCCCTACTATTGATTTGAGTTATGAGAGCGCAAAATCAGATGTAATTTCCTAAGACCCTTTGCTGTTGTCACTAATACCACTGTTAGTAGTGGCTGCGTCCCCAGTGGGCCCCAGCTTCTGCCATAAGCACTGCAGAGTCCAGACGTCCTTGCAGCCTGCACCTGACATCTCTATTACCCTCAAGCCTTCTGAGGACTTTAGGACTCTCTTCTGCCCAGTTGCAGTCAGATATGTCACTGCTGCCGACTAACGTAGATGGGTATGGCTGGACTACGCATGAAGTGCCACAGCCCATTCACGCAGCAGGTAAGTGCGCCCTCGAGTGAGCTCTTCAACGATAGAGAGCCTCTGGGGATGCTGCAGGGGGAACCGCTGTGTCTCCAGGGGAACCCCTGTGCTGTCCCAGGCCAAGCTGGGGCTCCTCCAGGAGAGCAGTGTGTCCACTGAGCACACGACAGCCGGTCGTGGTGGCATCACTGAGGGCTGTCTTACAAGACAGAGTACGTGCCACTCTGAAGCTTCATTCTGTGGCAAAATTAAGCAGAATCAGGGCTTAGTGTTAATCAGAGAGTTCTGGGGTTTTTTTCCTTTCTGAATTTGGCATTATCTGCAATATTTTAGCTTATAGGCACCTGTTAAGGATGAAAGTCTGACCATAAAATTAAACCTGCATAAAGAAACCCCTTAAATGGAACTGCCAACACATATTGAATATCATTATCAAAATACGTTATCCTAATTTATATACAAGAGCATAACATCCTTTCAGGCACATAATTTTTCTTCTGTAGTTCTTTTAAACTTGCTTCTGTACAGTTTTCCTTACTGCCAGTATATCTTTGTCTCCCCCTTTCGACTTCTTTTCCAAAACATTTATATCAAGTTAAACATGGTCGCCTTGATCCTACAGCATTAATCTCAGTAAATACATTCCTGGCTTCAAAAGGAGCAGGATCAGGCCCAGCTTCTCGCAGCTTGTCACGCTGTGCCCTGACATGGCAAGTTAGTGTGTACGGCCAGCACTTCTCATAGCTGCGTCGCCCTGCAGGCTGGTGGAATAAGATGTGCAAGCTTGCAAAATTTTAGATTTGGGAGATCTACGTGAATACTCAGTGCATATCTTATTGTTAGAATTTTAATCAGATATAAAGAAGCCTAATCATCTTGCGTTCTGTAGGGAAGGCTTACGTCCCTGTGTTTACACGCATGAGTAAAGTTACTTACACATGCATTGGTAAGATCAGGTGATAACCGTAAGTAGGTTCTGCAGCTGAACCATTAGAAAACAACTAAATTAGAAAACAATCTTATGTGCTGAATACTCAACTTTCGAATTATAACTATCCCTTTGGGTTTTTTTTTTTAATATACATAGAGCCTTTTGCTTATTTTCTTTCTTTTGCTTATAAATCATTGTAGGATTTTCATCATATCTAGAGTGTTAATGTGGAAAGAAAGACTATTTCCAAGCACTGACTTTTTACTCCCGCTTATGTTTCTAATGCACTAGATATCAATGTGTAATGTAACTGCTGTTTATATGTGTCCTTATGCAACAGCATTATTGATAATGTCAGAACTTGTCCAGCTCTGGGAGTAATTTTATTTTAAGTGGTGCAGGATAGTTTTTCCACACTGGGTTGTTAGGTAGATTTCTCTCTTTCTCTCTAAAAATAAATAGATCATGATTCTGTAAAAGGGTCTTTCGGGCAAGGTTAAAGCAAGGCTTTTTAAAAACAGAAGTGATGAAATCTTAAGAGTAGCAGAAATAGGGAGTAATTGATCTCTCATACTGTGAGAACTCCGGCAAATATTCTGGCCTTGTAGAAATTGGGATTCACTTGTAAATTTCACAGTGAAACCAGTATTTTACCTGCTGCCTAAACCTATGAAAAGAGGTATTCTTACCCAGATTTTATCTCCATGTCTAAATCTTGTATAGGCAAGAACAGGCTTTAGGGCAAGAAAGAAGCTGTATGAATCACAAGTAAAGCATGTGGCCTGACGTGTGCATTAAAAAAAAACCCAATGGGATATTTGCATGTATGGGTTGCATTATTTTCTTAATTGCCTGAGTGTGAGGAAGAACTGCGGTTGCACTCCGCGTTTCCCCCCTCCGCTGTGGAGTGAGTTTGGTGTATGTAAAAAGTGTGGCAAGAGCCCTGAGTCTCGGGGGAATAAATGTGGTGCCACTTGGCTCGGAGGCATCTCAGAATGACAGTCCCAGATCAGAGAGTCACCCACCAGCCTGTGGCTGAGACCACATTTGCCATTTTTGATTTGGAAGCTTTCTGGTTGCAGAGTCCAGACCACCAGTGGGTCACATGTTCAGAGACAGTAACAACTTTCAGACTTAGCAGCCTGCTCCCCTTTTGAATTCACAAAATATAATAATAGAAGTCCCCATGTCCCAAGATATCCAGCTGTTGCTTTCCCCTGCAATGGGAAAACGCAATAAGAAATATGTAGGCTAATTATTTATTTTAAATAATTCAAATTAGGAAGAATTTAATAGAATCTTTCCTCTTTATGGATAGCAATTCATGCGGCAGAAGGACACCTTCTTGAACTGGCTAAAAATCATTTAAATTTTCCCCTGTCCTGTGGCTAGCAAATGAAATACTGCATGTAAAGATGATTTGGAATTAGATGAGTAATTTAATGAGGGACCAGCTGTTACAATATTGAGTGTTGAACATTTTACTGTTTTTTTTCTCTTTACCAGTCAAAATGGATTTTCAGCTGATACATGTAGCACCGATTTCTATTTCTCAGATCAGTTAATTATTTTTAAGTGTTATCTCCTATTCCTAGTCAGCTCAGATTCTTTGTTCTTGTTGTGTTTTCTAAAGATGGACTGGATTCTTCAATATTTGACCCTACACATTTGCATTTGGAGAATGTAAAATAGAGCTTAACAACGTAAAAAGAAAAGAAGATCAGTGCAGGAAAATTTATCTTTTTTTAATTGACTGTAAGTGATGATAAAACCATGGCTCCTGCCCCAAACACGCTTGGGTTTGGTTGGGCCCTAGGGATGAGAATCCTGACACAGCACATCTTTCAAATAAAACCCAAAAAACTCCTTCAACAGTGACAGCTCATTTCTCTTTGAACTGATCACACTAAGGATCTAATTCAGGATTTAATGATACGAAACAACTATAAAAATTCAGTACACTCAGAGATAAATGAGTTAGATTTAAATTTTAGTGTGTGCAGCTTCCTCTACTTTCCAGACATTATTGGCTCAGTCCTTTAAGCTGCTGTTCATGCCAGTTGTCCAGCTTAAACTTTGATGAAACCACTCACATCATTAAGCCATTTTTTGGTAGGATTTCACCCTGGTCCTGGTGAAATACGTAATCTGTCTATCTATCTGAAGTGTGACATTATTTGGCAGATGTATAAACTGAGTAAAGAGAGCAAAATACAGAGGCTCTGTTGAAATTAACAAATTGATGATTCAGTCTGAAAAACAAGAAAAAAGGCCTTATCTAAAATACTCTGTTGAGTGCATGCGTGCAGATTGTCTGCCAGTGCTGTTTTCTTGGAAACAAATTACAGTAACAAATTTAGAGAAAATAAATGGATCATATACTCGCCATACTAAAATTCTGATCCTCCAGACACATTTGTATTTGTTTGAGATAAAGCCTGCACATAGTAAATTTTAAACAGATTTAAGAATACACGTAGTATCCTTCAAGAAAGTGGGACTGCTAATACGCTAAAACCATGCTTGAGCACGGACAGTCTAGAAGCTCAAATTTAGTCTTCCCTAAACAGACATTATTTTAAAGATTTTACCAATGCAGGAGCATATTTCAATAGTACTGATATGCGGAACAGATTTAGCTTTCTTCTGTTTCTTATTTTATTAGAGCATTGTTCACTACTACATGAGCTATTTTTGTGAACTTGTCCTTCCATTTTCTTTTCAATTCTGCAGCCATAGTTTCCCTCAACATAGCTAACAGCTTTGCAATTTTAGTCCAAATTTCTGTTTGGTCACTATTCGTCATTTAAACTTAAAATGTGTAAGAAAGCCTCTCATGTAATGGGAAAACTTGCCATAAAAATGTATAAAGGTTTTCTTGGGTACCTGTTATCACATTTAATAAAAATGCAATTTTCAATTATAATTTGAAATGGTCACTTACTAGCCACTATTTAATTTCAATGTGCAAAAGAAATTGAGAAAACAAATTACCTTTTTTTTTTTATTTATATGAATTCAGCATCATAAATATTTGCTGAAATACATGGTTTTGGAGAAATTGGATCAAAACAAGATTTACTACCTAGTTGCTCTGAATAACACACCTGGACTTTATGTTCAAAGCTCCTTCCACATCCCCAAAAGTGGATTGCCTAACACCTGATATGTATGACTTTGTAAGAGCCTAATTCACAAACAGTTGTTTCATTTGTCTATTCCGTGTTTTCACTGTATCTCATGGATGATTCAGGGTGCCCCTTAGCTGTGCAGGCTTCTGTGGTTGTATCTCTCAGAAGAGTAACCGAGTGGTCAAACAGGCTTGTTCGCAGGGTCTGGTAATTAAGGACTGGATAATTATCCACCAGGAGCGCGCAGCGGTGCGCTCAGAAACAAGGTATTCGTACGCTACCTCGCTGTTCTCTTGAGAACTTGTACAGTTCTTCTTGCAGTTACATCTGGGGCTCCCTTAAGATTTTACGATGCCCAGACAAGAAGCTTAATTTAGCTAAGAGAAAATTCTGGCAGTTGAGCACCAGTTCTCATAGAGAATCAGCACAAAACATGGGGATTTTGAAAGGTGATGCATTTTCTCTGTACCCTGGGTATACTAGGTGTACCATACAATTTATAAGTTTGGTCTGTTACAGAGATATATACAGTTCCTCAGATTAGGAGGGAATTGTAACAATAACCATGACCAAACCTATATTTGTTCCTATAGAGTAAAATCATCACTAATCACTTTTGATATGAAGATTTATTGCCATGGAACAACTGCTCCTATCCTTGAGGAGCCAAATTATCAACTGGATGAACTGGATATTTGTAGTCTTTATTTCTGTTGTTTAATCTTCCATGTTTTCTTCTCTCTCATTTGGATTTTCCCATTAAATGTACCATGCCAGATCTTTGCACAAAAATAAGAACAACTTGCCCAGTAAAGATACAGAAAGTTGTTCACATCTGTAACTAGAGCCCTACAGAGGCTACTATAGAGAGTTTATTTCATTGGAGACATTGAGCGTAACAACAAGTAAGGAGTGGTAGTGCAATACCCTGAGAGCTCTTACTGTTCAAGATTAGGAAAGTTAGCATCTCACAGACTCTGGCATTAGACAAGAAGATTTCTACCAGTGATGTAAAATGGCTTGAAACAAAAGCTAATACTTGCCATGCAGATTGGAGGAAAATTAAATCCAAATAGAGCATGTTTAACTGAAGTAGAAATTTACTAAAGCTATAATTTCCAAGGAGAGTTTGGAATGTACGTCACTGATAACAAGCTGGTTATCAGCAAAACTGGTAGCTAGGATTCGGTAGCTGCTCTCTTTTCTAATGCAGAGGCAGGTCCTGCAGAGCCTGTGGTCCCCAGCAGAGAGGTTGGGTTTCTTGGTCGAGGCAGGTTGTGGGCCAGGGACTGTGATATCCACAGGCCACACCTTTTGTTACCGATGAGCAAAGTGCAGGTGCCCTTCCAGCGGATGTCAAAGTCCTTCTCCAAGGGGAGCACAGAGCATGTCCAGCAGTTTAGTGGAAAAGAAAAGCAGTGTTTGCTAAATTGTCATCTATAAACATGACATTCAAAAGCAAGTATAAGCTGTTCCCCAGTCTGTTTTCATTTTTCTGATTAACTCCTAGTTTTTATTTGATTATTACATTTACATTAATGGTTAAGGAAGAGAAGACGAGTTCCTAAACTAGGGCTGAAATGCAGACATGGAAGAGTAGCGCAAGTAAAGTGGAAGCTGGAGCTTTCTGTTACTTGAGAATCAAGTACTTTTTTTTTAAGACAAAAAGCATCCATACGATAAACTTTTTTAGCCTTGTAGTGGCTATTTGAGAAGTGTGACTCAAAATGCTTAGATGCCAATTTTGAGGGCTTTTTTTTTTTTTGTGGCAAGTATCCCCTTGTAAAAATGTTGCAGTGCATCTATTTTGTGCATGTTTGCCTAAAACCACAAAAACAAATCAATTGCTTTATGGATTGCTGTACATGCATCTGGCAAACACTTGTTTCTGGTGGGGAGAGGAGGAATATTTGATAGCTGGTGGGTTAGCATATTTATGTGAATTACTTCAAGCATTGGTAAACTATTGTCAACTTTGTTCACATTGCACAAAATACTCTGTGTAGTCTACTGCTGGCATTATAACCTCGGTGATCCATGCATATTCTGTAAATTCCTGTAGGTTTTGTGACAAGAAACCTTGTCACCATTGCTTACTACTGTAAATTATTGTTTCGAAGCAAGAGGTGGCTTTTGATTGTACAGCCATGTGTATTATATACTACAACAGTACTTGTTCTGTCATCAAAACTTGCTGTTCACATGTAGTTAAAGCTTTGTTAAGCACGCTTAGTGGTTTCAGAATGTATTTCAAACAGCAGATATATAAGCCATTTACAGGAATATTAAATGTAACGTAAGATAATTCAACCTAGTTCATACTGGTTTTGAGAGCTTGGGGTTGGATTTTAGCAGACAACAGACAGCTGCAGGTCAGCCCATTCTGTGACTCCGTGCCTGGTTATGCAGCGTGTGCTTTCCAACCGCAGGCACCTTCGAGCTTGAGAAATCACACCCTGCGCAGGAAACAGGAGGGAAAGCCTAAATCTCTCCTCTTTTTGCTGTCCGCCAGCCAAGGCACCTACGGGACCTCAGCAGACTGTCACAGAGAGACCTGCCAGCCTGCAGGCTTCCCTGCTCTAAGTGAGCAAGGACATAACTAGCTTCTCCTCTGGTGTCTCTTTTTTTTCCCCAAAAAGTTCTGCATCGGTGCCAGGACACAAACCCACCACTAAGGGTATGCAGGGGGTCAGGAAGCACTGCCTCCTTATTGTGTCCTCATTCCCAGCTACCACAGGCTTTATGCGAGGCAGTGCTTGAAGGAGAATTTAATGATTTGTCTGTTATCAAGATAGAAAAATAATATGAATTCTTGAACTCTGGATTCTTTTTTATTAGTATTTTATGATATACAACAAAGACCTGAAAATGTATATGTATTCTTTGCTGGTTTCTGACATCAGAAATTCAAATCCTGTCTAGACTGAAAGACAATGATGGGAAAAGTGAAAAAGCTGCTAAAATTGAAGGGGATTCTTACTTGTATTATTTTAAATTCTGTGTTTTATTTGTTTTTATTGCTAGTTCAAATGATGAGGTTAACCTTTTGAATAAAGGCAGTCTTTCTTAATGACTTTGCACCTTCACCCTTTCATGTAAGACTTTGAGTACTTGCAATAAATGTTTCTCACACTTTCAAGCCGATCTGTAGATAAATTCTCTATATTTCTAAGGTAAAAAAAAAAAAGTTTCTACAGCCCTTTACAGAGAAAAACAGGGCAATCCCAATCCCGTAATCCCAAGTATTTAAACAACTAGGCAGGTGTATTTTAGACACAGAATTACTTTCAATGTCATAAATGAAACTAATATTCAAACTCCAGTCTCTGGAAGTAAAGAAAACTTCAGTAATTCTCCAAACCAGCAAGAAATTAAAGTTGTCAATATAAATATTAATGTAGAAAATACATGCAAAACTTGATACTGCTTGTGACCTTAAGCATTCATATTGATAATATTGGGGATCTTACATATTTCACGTATTTCAGAATAGCTGTATTTCTTCTCAGCATGTGCTTCATCTTCATTATCAACAGCTGCCGCAAAGAGCCAATCCATGCCATACTGAAAGAGTTTGAAAGCATGACGATACAAAATTCCCACATCATCATAAATATGTGGAATTGTGTGCATGTTGTGTTAGGATGAGTAATCACTCTACTGCAAAGTTCCCCGGACCTTGTGTGCAATTTTTAAAAGCAGCCCCTGGGATGGTATCAGAAGGGCAGTAGTCTGTGTTGATGAACAGTCCAACACGCTGCCTGACAGTGATCCCTTTCCAAATGGTTCAGGGTCTTGCTTTGGGGGATTGTAACTGCAGCGTCCCAGCTGCAGCCCTTTGAAGAGCTGTACCACGGATATATCTTTATTTGAAGCCCTTAGTCTGTGTCAGAAAACAGACCTCCCCCTGAAGGCTTCCCTTCTTTCAAAATCCTTTTTTGAAATACACAGCTGTTTTCCACAGCTTTCAAAGAGGTTCTGTGGTGCTGGTTCTGTTGTACCAAAACACAGTCCTGTGTGCGTTTGTAGATTGAGAGAGCCTCCCCTCAGAGAGTGCCTCTGACAGCCAGCGCAGCACAGCTCCAGGAATCCCGTGTTCAGAGAAGCGGCCTTGTCTAAGGAACAAACAAGGCCATAAAATCAAGCCTCACCGTTTTATCTTTAAAAAATTCCTTGCAAGATTGGGAAGCTGCAAAGACATGGATTGTGTGTGTCACAAACCACAAAGCATATCTGGGTTGGAGCCTCGGACAAGACTATTACAGACTGTGTTTTGTAATGGCAATACTGTACCACCACATCAGACTTGTTTCTGCTCCACACTGTGGCCTGATTCATCCTAACCTTGTTTTAGCTGCCTAAAAATACCAGCCTAGATCTCTTCTGTAAGTCAGAGGAGGGAGAGAAGAGGAGCTGCCCCTGGAAGACTCTATTATGGCATCACTTGCCTTCTCCACTGATGAATCCTGCATGCTCTTAAGGGCCTACAGTTAGGTGGAACGAATGGAAGGGTTTGTATTTAGCTTCACACCCCTGTACACAAAAGTATTAATTTGAGCCTGGTATGGCCAAGAATAATGCAGCTCTTAACAAGCTGCATCTGTGTAGCTTCCAGATGAGTTTCTGATTCCTTCAATCTCAAACATGAAGTTTCTGCCCCAGTTTGCCATTTTCTCTATCTTTAATTCCTCTTTTATAAGCAGATGTAACTTGAATTAACTTGTTTGAACAATTCTGGAAGGTTCACACCTGCCTAGAAATCCTCACCTTTATTTGTTAGGTGGACTCACTCACTCTTTGCCTGCACCGATTCATTCACTGAAAGCAACACATGAAGAAACCATTGCCTAGATGAATCAACACCAGCAATAGCCTATGCTGCTTTTAATATCAGCTGTGAGGTTGTAACTAAGATGTTAATGTTCATACTTTCTGGGGATAGCTAAAGATTCCTTTCCTGAGAGCTTTAAAGAATGAATCTAGAAGCTCCTAATTTAAGATTGTGAGAATTCAAGTAGTAATGGCAGTTTATGGGGTGGGATTTTTTGTAAACTTCTGGTAAATGGGTGTTAATGGCATTACTGCGGATTAGCGAAGCCCATTTGTAGCAGGTTCCACCTCAGACTTGCACCATACAGCTACTTTATTATAGTTCAGCTTGATACCTTTCTTCATTAACTGCCAGTACAAAATCATAACAGCAGTTGTACCAATTCAATGTTGTGAGCCAAGGAACAGCTGAAGTTTAAAAATGCGAATGTTGTAACTTGCACCTGTTCACCTTCATGAAGTGTCCACATTCTCACAGCTGGGCCTGAGACGGCAGCTGCCTCCCAAGTTGCCATATAACTTCATCACACAAAAGTAGGTGTAATTTTTTGGTGAGCTCAATAGGAGCAGTATTGATGCATTTGCTTTATTTTCTGAGTTGTGAGTCATTCAGCGTTGAAAATTATATGCATCTTGTGTAGCTACGAATAGAATAATTGAGAATTGTTTTTTATTATATGCTAGTACAATCCCTGCTCTGCTGTTCAATATTTTGAGTGCCGAACTTAACTAAAATGTTATCTTCACGAATTGTCCTAGTCTCATCTCTGCATGAAAATGGGTATGAATTTCCAGTTAGTGTTTCTGGGTTCTCAGTGAATTCTGGGCCAAAGGGAAAACAGTTGCAGTGGGAAAGATTGCTGTGGCAGCCATTTACTGACAACTTCTCAGATGCATAAAGCCATTCTGTCTGTCGTCTGACACTCTTGGTGGATCACCACGTTCTCAAATATCTTGACGGCTTTTGTCAGCCAGTGGAGGAAAGGTGGACAAGCTCACCACCCAGGAAGGGTAGAAACGTAGCAAGTAATGAGCTATCTTCTCCAGCAATCACTTATTTTTAATGCTTAACTTTCAATTAACATTTGTATCTTCAATTATTATTTTACCATTCAGCATCTTGAGGTGGTTTGAGCAAAAATATATGAATAGATGTAATTTACAAGAAATATAGGCTTGTATTGTGCCTTTGTAATTCTCTTCAGCTTCAGTATCTATAAGCTATGAGCAGACAAACTTCTTCCCTCTTTTGGGGTGTTCTTTACTACATAGTAGCTGATGGCTTTGTTAATACTGGTTATTTGAGTCTTCTGGGGCTAACATTTATGTTTTCCCGGGTGAAAATGCCATAGTATTCTCATCAGACATAAGCACAATGACATATCACTGCAGTGCATGCTGTCTCTCAGCTTCTCTCTACACGTGCTTGCATGTTGGAAATTAAGAAATGATGCTGTATAAATTGCTACATTATTTACCCAATACAGCTGGCTTTCTGCATCCCTTTTTTGCTCAAAACTCCCATTAACTTGAAAGTTCGTGATGGCTTGAAAGGGGGTTTTGGAAGCACAAAGGATGCAGGGAGCAACTCTTCAGTAGTTTACAGGCTGCTGTAAATTAATGTCTTCTCAGCAAAGAAATGTAGCATTTTAGCAGTAACTTCTAGTGAAAACACTGAGCGTGCTTATCACTTAAGATTTTAAGAAAAAAAGTGTCAGACCATGTAATTGTATCTCATTTAATTTTGACACTTAACCAGTAATATTCAGTGAGGTACGAACCTCACTTTTATCTACATGTTCATGATACACCAACCAACGCAGAATGGAAAGGTGAACAGCCATGTTTTAGTATCGCAGCTACACAAGAAATCACAGTTTTCAAGGGTTTGATTTCGTTTCTTTATCGCTAATACATTTTCACCGCGAAGTATTTTTCTATATAGTTACCTGAGGCTTCCTTTCACCAACCAAAATAGTCTGTAGCCTTCTGCACTGTGAAAGGCAAGCCCTGTGGAAAAACACGGGCTTTGCACTTGCCCAGCAAATCAGCAGAAATTTCATCCAAGCCATAAAAGCCTCTTATGTTATTCTGTGTTTATGTAATTAAAGCAATTAGGGATGGGAGCTTCAGGAATAACGAGGTCTCTCTATCCTCTGTTTTACTCTCTGTATTTCATAGGGATTTAAGAGTTCTTTTTTCAAGGCTCAGCTGTGTCTCTTTAAACCAGTGCAGTCTAAGCATCGTGTGAGATTCAGTTTATGAAGATAGCATTGAAGCGTGAAAGATTTACTTTTGGTAGCAAGGAGAAACGCATGTCCCTGTGGACATGGACACTTGCAAACAAGTCTGATACCGAGAATAAAAAAAAATCAAGATGGTACCAGTACATCAGACTCTGTACTGCAGTGGGTTTTTTAGCTTTTGTCATTTGTATTTTATTTGACTTTGCAGGAGAGGAGTTGGGGGATCGCAAACACATGGGGAATTTTAGAAGTATATCACTCAACAATCATTTTATAAAGTCTAACTTCAAATGCACTATGATTTATTACAAAAATATATTTTCTTCTGTTTGCCGACATGGTTGTTCCATTTTGTGATAAGTTAAACTCAGCAGTTAATTTGTTGCACTGCCTAGCTGCATGAATTCATCCAGTGTACGTATGTACCTGTGCAGCATTACTTTGGGTTTTGTATTTGAATTTGCAGTATTGATTATTATTTTTGTATTTTACTTTGCCTCTGTTATTGGAATTGTAGTAAACATAATTTATACATATGATTTTACAACTGTTTTGCAACTGAAGTCTTCTTTAAATTGTAAAGTTTTATTGATGGATACTCATTAAAATGGTATAAGAATTATATTAACAATTGTTTTGTGTTTTGATGCTCTGTGTACATAAATATATGTCTATTTATCTGTTTAATGGTGCTTGTGTCTTGCAATTTTGGATACATTTTAGAATAAAGTTTCATTTTACAAGAAGTAATTGTATTTTCAAAAGCTGTGTCAAAAAACCCACCCTTTTTCCCACTACTAACTAGGGTTATGCAAGAAACGTAGGAATCTCTAAAAATGTATGACTTCAGGCGGTAATACATTTATTTCAAGAATATAGAAATATACAGTGTACAAAGATGCACAGCTATATATTGTAGTTCATTTACTGCAGTAACTGACATCTGTATTTAAAACATTACCAAAAAGATCCATTTTGGAGGCATGTCCTGCAGCTGCTGACTCCATTTGTAAGAAAAGGTTTGTGAAGGTGTTAACAGTGTCACAATTATCACATTAGTCTGTTATTTTCCAAGGAACCATAAAGCTCTCCAGTTGCATGTATGTTTAATTCTAAATTACAGGCTTCTGTGGAATTTTGGTTCTTAATTGGACCTCTTTTGCCTTCACATTGTTCTATACCATTTCTCAGAGTAAATTCTAACTTGGATGAAATGCAGGTCTGGAGCAGTTACATTAGTTGAGTGGGCAGCTAGCTGTCTATGTGCTGTATGATTGAATAGTACTTCTTGCTTGCTCTAATGGCTTTACTTTACAGAAGATTTATTCACATCTAATACTGAGCTCATCTTTTATTAATGAAATGCCTTACGTCTTCTGGCACAATTCCTCTACAGGATTGCGCTGTCTTGATCTTCACAGCGCTCATGAGATACACTGTTGTGCTGCACAAAGCTTTTTAAGTTACGTTGCTTCAATTACAAATGCATGTTATTGAGAAATTATAACCTAATATCCATTCTGGTTTTTCTTTGTAAATGTATTTAAAACTGTATTGCGCCTGTTGTTTGTTGTCATTTTTACTATTTCAGTTCAGCAGGGGAAGCCTCAAGCCATTAAGAGCAAATCATATATTGACAAGAACTTTTTAAAAGTACATTAGCAAGCAACAATTCTGAAGGGAAGTAAATTTCTTAGTCAGTTAACCAAACTTTTAAAGTTGGGCTCACTCTAATTCACCACCAGTTCTCATTTCAAAACAACAATTTCACCAAAGTCGGTGACTGAGTGATGTATGTGTTTGGATGAAAGGCATTCTCCATCTGCCTTTGACCATGGTGTTCTCTCACCACAGTGGGCATCAATAAAGACAAATGTGACAGTCCACAAAGATGCTTCCCAGACACTGCCTTAGCCACCCAGTGCTGGTCCAGCTACCTTCATCTGGTGGTATAGGCTACTGTGCCACAAAAGGTACTTTTCAACTGGGAAACAATTGAAAAGCATAGATCTCTCTGAACTTGGGCCAGTAACTTAATTTCTCTAACTTTTCAGCTGTGAAAGGAGAACAATACTGACCTTGCAGGTATTTTCTGAGGAAAAATACACTAAAGGCTGTTAAATACTCAGCTACTCCAGTGGAAACTAAGAAGCTAAAGGAGTATAAGGGACTGTGGAGAAAGTTGTCACTGAAGCCAGCTGGAGGACGGGCATTAGTCTGTTATCACAGCAGAAAGGGTACAAGAAGAGGAGCTGGAGGGCAGGAGAAATGTAGCTTACGAAAGCAGAGGCTTGTTTGGGAAAAGGGCATTTTAGACTGCGAGTTCCCTCACTTCACTCTTCAGGTGTGTCTGCCAAGTGTTCACAGCAGTGGAAGCCACATGTGTTGCTCATGTGTATCCTGGGTGGCCATTCCTGTTTTGGAAGGGCAGCTCCTACTTCCAATGGACATATTTTGAATTACATTCTTCCCTCAGAAATCAAAAGGTATGTACAGCTCTGAGGTGTGTTTTTCAAATACCAGCCTTCCCTTACCCAATGGAAACAAGGGAAGTTACATCTTCTGTTTCTCAGTAACTCCTCCATACAGCCTGAGGGGTCTGCTGACCACTATTCCCACCATGTATTCCTCCACATACTTCAGAAAGTTTTAGATGTGAGCAGATTTAGATTTTACTTTTACCTCTCTGTGATACTAACAGCTTTGTAGCTCCTAATCTCACAGCAGAAAATGGATATATTATGGGCCAAACACCTAATCACCGGGACCGTGTTAAATGGAGGTGAAAGCTACCTGTGAAAGAACAACAAATAAGCATTATCTTAGAGAAAGGCTGGTCAATGAGCATGACAAGGTAAACCTGAAAACAAATCTACTGGCCTAGGCAGGCAAAACACAAGTTGATTTTTTTAAATAGAAAAAATGTTTAGTTCTGTTTAAAGACTCTTCCTTCTGAGATCCAGGATCCATGGTGTGAGAAGCTGATACCTGAATTTTTGTCATCTGGATTGAGCAGACAAGGAAGGAGAAAATACAGGCTGCACACTATTTACAAACCCTTGTCAGGTAGCAAGTGAGCTATGCCACTGCCACTTCCAAGACAGTCTGTTTCTTGCCTTCACAGAAGCCAGTCAGAGAAGGAGAGAAAAATCAGTACAAACTTTTTTTTCTGAAACAACAGAATAGAAATAAATCTAGGGAATAGCACAGCTTGCTGATTTTCAGAGCCAGTATCCTCTGGAATGTCAGTAGTGTGATGGTACAGCCATCCTGTTGCTTGCTAAAAGAGTATGTGACAAAGAAACAGAGCTTGCTATAGTGCAATGATAGTAACAGACCGTGTGGGAAGAAAATCCCTGCTGCACTGAGAAACCCTATTTTGGTGAGACGGGTTGGTTAAAATTCAAATTTTCCCTGCTGTTACAGGTTAAAGCTGGATCTTTAACAATGTTTAAATGAACAAGCATTCACGGTATAAATCAATTTCTGTATGTTTTTAATAAACATGGGAAGGCTGTCATTGGAATAGCGGGTAGCAAGTTGCAGCTAGATGATAAAGAGGAAAGGCTGTAAGCTTTGTGGTCTTTCCTTACAGACCATTTACAGGTTACACACTCTGCTAGCTGAAGGCACAGGGCTGCTCCACCTGCCCTACCAGACAACAAGCCGAGTCTGTCAGCATCTCCAAACTGCTCTCTCCACGTTGTGTCTTCACGCTGGGGTTGGTCGGGCCTTCAGTAGTAACAACGGTGTGTATCCATGGCAGTAGTCAAACCTTGGCCTTCCTGACCGGTTCAAAAGCGACTGATCTACTCTTCCTCAGCAGTGCTTATATTCTTGTAGTTTGCAAGAGGCAGCGATATCCAGCAGCACCTGACCAGCCATGTGAGGAGGAGGTAAGAGGAGGACACCTCACAGAGGTTATTAACTCCTGTGTGAAAAACGTGACAGGGGCTGTGTCCACCAAGGTAGGTGTCAAAATGTAGGTACTGCCAGTGACAGCGGTTCACCAGGCCGCGGCACCTTCTGACGGGGCTCTGGAGGTCTGGAGATGGGAAAGTCTCTTCCCTGGGCCCATCTGCCGGGCTGTCAAGGTGGTGACAGCTTAAGCGAGCAAGACTTCAAAAAAAAAAAAAAAAAAAGAAAAAAAAAAAAGAAGGGGCCGCGTTGTCTCTGCGGTGTCCCCGTCAGCCCCCCGGCACCCTCTTCCCTTCACCCCGGCGGC
Source organism: Rissa tridactyla (assembly GCF_028500815.1). Lineage (NCBI taxonomy): Eukaryota > Metazoa > Chordata > Aves > Charadriiformes > Laridae > Rissa > Rissa tridactyla. Next base: position 9,054,529 of record NC_071497.1, read on the forward strand.
TCCTTCCCGGCTTCCCGCAGCCCCGGCCCGGCCCCCGCCGGAGGAGGCGATTCCACCTCAGCCCTGGGCGTTGGGGCGGGACCGGCCCGCCCCAGCCCCGGTCGGCAGAGGAGAGGCCAGGCCGGGCCAGCGCTGCCTCGCCGTGCCCCGGGGAGCCGCGGCGGCCGCTGCCTCCCCTCGCTCGCGGCGCCATGGAGCGGCGCGGGGCGGCGGCGGGCGGCGATGTCTGCATGTGCCAGACCGTCTTCCCGGCCCACGCCAACCAGCGAGGGGAACTGAGCGCCGGGCAGCTCCTCAAGTGGATGGACGCCACCGCCTGCCTCGCAGGTAGAGGGGCAGCAGGGGCCCCGGGGGACAGGGGGCGCCGGCGGGCGGGGGAGCGTCCCCTCAGGGCGGCGGGGAGAGGCGCCCCCCGCTGCCATTTGCTCCGGGGGCCGCACTGCGCCCCCTTCCCACAGAAATGCGCCCTAACCTCGTCAGTTGTGTGGGGACAGCCTCTGCTTTCCTGAAAACCGGTCGCCCCGTCCCGATACTTGCCTGTGACAGGCGAGGAGAAGAGGAAGTTTTCCTCCTGGGGGGCTGGAATGGGGCTTGAGGGAAGGTTTCAGTCGGGGGGAGTGTGTGAGATTTGGGGGTTCAGATTAGGAACAGGCGTCGAAGGAGTGAGAAAGCTTGTGGGGCTGGAGTCCTCTCAAATCCTGTCAAATCCCAGGGGAGAGCGAAGGAGGGGGTGACAGGGATGGTTGCCATGAGGAGAATTAAAAAAGAGAGCAGCAGAGGGAAAAACAGGACAGAAAAAAATAAATACTAGAAGAAAGAAAAGTACTAATTTAAGAATATCGGTGCATGGGTGGGAAAAAAAGCCGCCAACCACAAATCCAACCAGCGTGCAAAGCACCCTGTGTCTGGTGCAGCTCAGCTTCGAAAACTTTTAAAATCTCCCTAGCTAACTTTGGGAAGCGAAAGTGGCATCTAAAGCACTAAGAAAACCCAAGGCTCTGCCATCTCTGCTGTCAGTGAACTCCGTTTCCAAGTACAGCTGCATACATTAGCAGTCCATAATGAGCCTGGCGGAGAATAGCGGGTATATTTGGGGAGCTCATGTCTGGATGGCGTCTCTGCGCGACGTGGTGGCCGCGGTGCACTCGCTGCGTAGGTGTGTGCAACTTTACGTAACCCGCTCTTCCTATATAGAGTTGGGATCCTGGAGAACTTGTCCCACACAGTAACCCAGAAACTACCTAGCGTGTAGCAACTTCCCAATATGATCACACTTTTTTTTTTTTTTTTTTTTTTGAGATTTATTCTAGCATGAAGGAGTCATTTGATTTCAGCCTTTCAGTGATTTACCCCATAACAGGGCTCTCTGTGGAGGGACTCTGAACTGATCTCAGCAACTCCTGAACTGGAGTCCCTGCTCTGAAGTGGCAGAGCCCCAGCTGCTCCAAGAGCTGGTCCTTGCTCCCTGGACTTGGGTTAAGCTGTGATGATTTTCATCAGCTGCAAATCTGTCACCAGAGCTCACTTTCATAATTGCTTTTACTTGACTAGGCTTAGGGCAGCAGCAGTCATTCACCCCACAGGGTTAATCCCGTTGCACACAAAGGATTTTTAACACCTTTCCTTGGTTTGCTTTTTTGTCTCACAGCAAGCTCAACATGCCAGTCAGGGATTTGTTTGGCTTTACCATCTTTCACCCGCATTAGTGCCAGCTGCTGCAGTTGCAAGTGCCTGGGCTTTGCACCCTCCTCATCTCATATCCTGCTGCTTTAGATGTGATCCACCTGACTCGCTGCTTCCTTGCTTTTGAGGCTATTTATGACTATCACCTTCCTGTATTACCCGTCACAGTGGCAACTCCAGCCTCTTAGTCATTAGTGACCTCTTCCCTTTCATCGCAGTTTGCTGTCTTTCTGGTAAGTGCCTTCATGTGTTTTACCCTCATATTTTCAAAGGGAACTCCTCAGATACTGGTACAGCTTGTGCACCGTCCTCTGATTCCTTCAACCTTTTTCTTGCGATGCTCACTAAAAATACTGGGCTGCTTGGGAGTGAGAACTCTCGCCTGTTGCGCAGTGCCATTTTTTAGGTTTCCTGCTAGTCCTGTCTTTTGCCTCCGTCACTCAGTAAACTTTTTGGAGCAGGGGTTTCCTGTGTTTATACAACTCCTAGTGGAGTGGAGGTTTAGCTTCTGACTTGGAACTCTAGATGCTATGGTCAAATAAGTAATAAATCACAATAACTGACTGTAAAAAGATAACTATTGGACTATTAAATATTAATAGTAAAGAAGATGTTTACCTTTTCCAGATTAACTTTCATAATTAATACAAATAGGGTGCATTATTTCTCATAACCACATGCATCCTAGAGAGAGGAAGAACACAGTTCAAATTTTGGTAAAAATATTTTACAATAAGTACATACTTGGTTTTGATTTTTTAAATTTTGTTTGTATTTGTTTTCATACAATTCCTACAATTTTAGTACAGCCCTGAGGACATGTACTTACCTGCTTTCCACTGCTGTGACCACACTAAAAAGCCAGCAGATCTTTCTCCTGTGTCTGAGAATCAACTAACATAAAACTTCCACGCTGGTTTAACATAACCGATGTTCACAACATCCTGTTTTGAAGAAGATTACTGAGGTTTCTTTAGGCTTGTTAATGCTTTTTGACTCTTTTTTTTTTTTTTTGTCCTGCAACATGCTCATTAACGCTCTCTTCCCAGAATGTTCATTTTTAGAGAAAGACATGAAATAGAGCTTTTCAAACTAAGTAGGATAATTATCGTCATCTAGTCTCATTTCCTGATGTTACCCTTATTTTATGGTGCATATTAACTTTAATTTTATTTGGCTTCTTTTTTATTAAGGGGTCTACTGTAGACTTGCATTAGGGTGATCAAAGGAACTGGAATCTACTGTGTTTCATCTCTGTCTGTCATGCACAAGTATGTAGGTGAATAGCTTGCTGCAAATGCAGTGTGGTAACTGTGTGTCCATGTGTCTCTTTTGAAGCTGAGAAACATGCTGGTGTGTCTTGTGTGACAGCGTCTATGGATGACATACAATTTGAAGAGGCTGCCAGGTACAATACCAGCTAATAATAGTAAAATGTTTTCACTCTAGACATTCTTATTTGGCAGAGATAAACTGTGGCATTATAAAATCTGAGATAGCAGGCCAATGAACTCCTCAGAGTCAGAGGGTTAAGCCTCAAACTTACTCTTTTCTATCTGTGATAGCTTGACCCACCTAGAAAACAGATCAATATCACGAATCAAAAATAAACCGTAGTTACTTTGAATTAGCAGCCTAGATGCCAGGTGAGAAACTGATGGCCCAGTAATCTTTGGCTCTAGTTAAAGCGAATGCTGCAGGCTGTTACTTATCTCTGTTAAATAAGGAATACATACCTATAACAGTTACTGTATGAATTTTTTTGTTGTTGCAAGTGCTCTTACGATTTATTTTTTACCATCCATTTCTTTCAGCTTTTTTAAAAAAAATGTGTTCTTGTAACAAAACAGAAATGTTTTGCATTTGTGATCACCGAATATTGAGTGAGTCTACAGGATAATACAGGTCTTAATTTTGGTTTTAACTGTTTTTCGTAATTTTCATAGAACCATAGGGGTTTTCCAAGCGACAAAAGAGACTGCAAGAGGAAATAGCACATTTATTCCAAAACTGTGTCTTTACAGAAACTTAAAGCCATTACTTTGTAGGTTTTGTGTGGTTTTACACCTTGCAATCTGGAAATTATTGAATGCATAGATGAGATGAACCTGATTACATAGACATGCAGTTGTCCTGACTGTGAACTGAGCAGCATGGCTGTCGCATGTAAAGCTGTTGTCAATGTAAAACTGTTTGCACTACATGAGTGTAAAATAACCATCCACTCACGGTTCTGAACAGTAGATTTTCAGAGTAGTGGCCATTAGGATGAGAACTAGAACCAATAGCAAAAAAGTGAACATGGTCATACCGAATCTAGAACTCAAGAGAATTTCTTGTTCTGTTTTACAAAATCAGTTCTAAAGTGTTTGTCCTCTCTATGATTGTTCTGCGTTTTTAATTTTGTCCTTAGGAAAAATTCCTGTCTGTGAAAACTGTAACCAAAGAGTCCTACAGATGAAGTCAGTGTAGTGTTTTTCTTTCAGGCATAATACTTCAGTAGCTTCAGAGCAATTTTTTCTCTTGTTTCTCAGAGCAGAACGGCGCTACTAAAATATACTGAAAATACTTTTCCTTCCAAATTTGTTTCTCAGTATGTCTGTAGTTCTCCTTCCACTTGTGATGCCAATGTTTCATTTATGACAGGAATTTAGGGTACAAGCATAGCAACTGTGAAGTGCTTTCAGTAATTATTTTTCAGCCTCAGGTCATCCCTAACATCCTGTTTGTAGTTTACTGTGTAATTTTCTAAATTTTGCCAGATCTTGTTGATTATACAATTATCTTGCATAAATAAGAGAGCTCTTATATCTATCTATCTTATATCACTCTAGTAAATTAAAAAGATGTTTTGTAAGTTACCTGCTGTAAGGTTTTATTTACCTAAATCAGGTTTCCAAATGTTCTGTGAGTATTAACTCTTCTGTGCATACTTCTTTTCAGCTGATAAGGAAAACAGAGATTTCCACAAACCTGTATATTTCAAAACTCAGTTTTATGCCGTGATAACAAATGCCTCTTCCTTGTCTCTTAATATACGGCAGTTCAGTGGTAGTAAGAACATCTGATTTAAAATTACATGTATTTAAATTTTGTTAGAGGTCCATACGTGAATCGCATTCAGTTTATTCTAATATATTTCAAAAGCTTTCTGCCAGTTACAAGTGAAAGTGTGGTGTTCTGTGCCTTCTGCCCTTACATATCTATTTAAACACCCAAGTTGATCAGCTCTCTTGGCTTAAATAAATCAGTTTGTCCAAAGCCAGAATACATGATACGGTGGAAAATATTTCATTTTGAAACAGGTCCCAAAAGTATATGAAAAGACATTTCCCTATTATACACTCTGGCTATCTCAGTTCTGACGTCTTTATTTTCTGATATGGCTGTGGACCCCAGAGGACTACACTTTCCTACAATGAAATATGCGTCCAGCTGCGTATACTGCTTGGAGCACCAGGGGAGATGTCCGTCAGACAGGGAATGTAATTAGTCTGCGAAGTCCAATCCAGCCTTATTGCAGGGCTGGTGCCTCAGGCTGTGTGAGATCACATTCAGCTTTGTTGTGTTGTTCCCACCCTGCAGTTTCCTCAAAGGTGGACAGACCCAGACTTAACTCTCTCAACCTCTCTTATGCAATGCTCTTGCACAGAGGAAGAGAGGTCACCAGGGAGGTGTCACTGACAAAGGTGAAATAAACAATCTTTGTACAGAGGAATAGAGGCCAGCAAGCCTGAGGTAAGGACCTCTGCAGTCCCTGCTGGGACCTCATGGATGATCCAGCATCGTGATGTTCTTGACAGGGACCGTGACATCCTCTGGAAGCATCTGCAGAGACTCTGAACTCTCCTGCTTTTAAGGAAATCCTCACAGTCACTATCAGCATGTGTCGGGTTCAATCATAGAGTTTATCTAATGAGTATATTCTGTCTTTTTTCACTTTGTACTTGTCATTACCTCTGCTGTGTGTTACTGTAATCGTCTTGGGAGTTTTGTGACAGATAATAGTCTTCAGAGGTGTTTCAGAGTACTTGACTGAGATCTGTCTCTAAGCTTTCTAAAGCCCTTTTACGAGATCATAACATTAACTTCTTTTTCAAGCTTGTACATAAATATTGTGTTATTGTTCTGAACACGCTCTCCTTGTAAATGAGCTGGTGGTTCCAGTAGCTGTGCAGTTTAGAACTATTATGTTAGTGATTGTGCTTTTTCTTTGCAATGAATGATGGAAAAACTTCTGAGTACGTTCTTCAAAAGGTAATGAGGGCTGCGTATCTGCAGATGGTCTTAATTCTTTCATTTAACCATGCTTTTCCCCCTGTCTACTCAAAGGCTTCCACTTGTGTTCTTGAAAGTGAACAAGGAGGAGAAAGTTTCTGTGCAGTTGGTTGTTCCTGTCCGGTACTGTAAAGGAGCAGGTTTCCTACTCCCCATTCTAGTGTTTGGTAACAATTTATTTGAAGTTCTGCGATTGAGAGGAGCAATTTAGGAAAAGACTTACCTTTAAACATCAAAACCCTATTCCTTAAATGAGCAAGAAATTATAAAGAATTTTTTTTTATAAACTGGGGTCATAACTGTGCCAAATCCTTAGCTGTAAATGCCTATTTCATAGATACTCAAGTGGTCTGAGTTATATTTTGCAGTCCTGGATGTAGCTAGCAGCACTTTGCCTGCTCTGGGACTGGTCTTTAGCAGTTGTAAGTTAGTCTAAATTCCCTGTTAATTTGGCTTCTTTTGACTTACCATGCACATGTCTTTTTACGGCTCTGCTCAATAAGCAACTTTAGGGGAAACTGCCTTCTGTCCACCCTTTCAGCGTTGCCTTGTGTTAGGATATTAGAGGTTTGAAAACAAGGGTTACTCTTGTTATCGACGCGTAGCAGGTACTTCAGAATTTCCAGAAGGAAAGAAATTACTTTCTCATTTAAATTTTATTCTATAAAGATATAATTCTGTTTAGATATTCTGTGTAGGTAAATGGGAAAGAGTAGTTGTTCAGAGGTGTGCTGTTAGGACAGAAGAGACATGCTGCAGCCGTGTTCTTGGCCAAAACTTACAAAGTGAACTCTTTCCCCGTCCTTCAAAGATGTCAAAGAGCACTTTTTGTTCTGGGATTATTGCTTCATGTGCATGTCTGTATGCTAGAGAATGCACATGGAGTATATCTTGTGTGGTTTTGCAGCTAAATATACTCAGTGATTTGATGTAACTCGTGGCAAGGTGTGCCTTTGAAGAGAGGTGGAATCCAGGCCAAGATTTCTCGAGGGACCTGGGGCCTGGAGCACACATGACATCATACAGACATCATCAAGGAGAAGGAATGCCGATATTAAGCTTATGCAGTTTTCAGAGTGACTAAAATCATTATTGAGCTTGAATGAAGTTCAACAACAGTGCTAATAAACCTTTTTCAGTCCATTTTCAGTATGGTATGGAAGACACAAACTGATCAATGAGGTTTTCTTCACTACTATTAGGAATACCTAGAGAGGCAGGTTCAAACCCTTATTAAGCTGCATGGTTACATACTGATGTTATTCTTAACAGGGTTGGACAAATCATTACCATCAAAGCAAAGGTGAACAGAGCATTCAAAACCAGCATGGAGGTAAGAGATCATTGCTCTTATTCCTAGCAATGTTTGAAGAGTAGAGAGGTGGGAGGAGTAGAGGAATGCAGCATGAGTCCATTTGTTTCAGAAGGAACATTGTGTAGATATCTAAACAATAACTCTCGTTTCATTATGACTATTATAATTGCATGTTTCCTGTAAAATAATCCATGTCATTATAGGAACTGGACACTGAAGACTTAAAATCTTTGGCAGGTGTAATGGATAGGATGAGATGGGTGGTGTTGCTTCAGTCCAAAGCTATTGACCTCTAAGCAGTCTTTGGATCAGAGCTAGGATCCTGAATAGGTGGAGTTCTAGGTATTTTTGAAACTTCTGATACAAAAATATTTATCTCAGGCATTCTTACTCTTCATATTGTAACAGTACGCAAAGAATTGCCCCATCACTTGTTTGAAATCAGAATTGAACCTTAAGGGTACTTTTCTCTGCATTGTGCCCAAGTCCAATTTTCATTAATGTTAGTGGAAGGGATGCATCTCACAGAGAATGTAGAAGGTTCCAAAAATAAGAAAAAAACCCCAGAAGCTTTGATGCATGTCAGGCCCATCTCACAGGATCAAATAGAGTGTTTCACCTTGAAGTGTTTCATTGTGTTTTATATGCTTATGCGGACTATTTTGCTCATACAGATCTTAGAAAGATTTACATGGGGACTCCAAATGGCACACAAGTAAATGGAAAGAGATGTCCATAAAATTAAATCTAAATGTCTTTCCTATTTTTTATTTTACACTACAAGTGATGCTAAACGTACATACACAGTTGTTGTACTTAAGAGTTTTTCAGAGCTCAGCGACTATTGCAATGTTCGTATGTGTTCAGAGATGTATCAGTGATAAAGCAGTTTTTTACCTTTTTTCTTTTTTGGTTTAAGAAACTGGAGGTGATCAATTTGATAGACACTGCACCATTTTCTCTCAACTCAACTGACGATGAATTAAATACCTTTCTTTGTCTCCTTCCTCCACTACCTCCTTCCTCCTAGGTTGGCATCAAGGTTACAGTACAGGACGTTCTGACTAATGTTGAAAAAATTGTGAGTGTGGCATATGCAACATATGTAGCCAAACCAGTTGGTGCTGGAAAGGTATTATTTCTGTTTTTTTCTATGCTTGAAGTTACTGGGACTGAGTTTCTGTGAAATAACCCAACTTCTTTGGTTGTGAACACAGGAAAATGTTTATATCTGTTTATTCTGATCAGCAATAGGAAAATAGTGTGAAGTCTGGACTATATGGGGATCTTTTTTTTCCACATCTCTGCTCGAAGTTATTAGGGATGGTTTTTTTTTTATTGTTTCCACTTTTTCTGGCGCATTTGCTAGTAATAGAACTGGTGTCTGTGTAAGGGCTGCAGTCAGTATCGACAGAGGCAAGCACTGTAAGGGAGATCCATGTGACTCCGCATGCTCTCTCTCCTGTTAAGAAACTGATCTATATACATCTTGAAACCTGCAAGGGTGTTGGGAGTGGGGTTTCTTTATCCTTCACTCCCCTTTTGAGGAGGTTGTTCAGACATCACCGTTCAGATAGAAGACAGTATTTTTAAGCTAGCTTCCAATCTAAATTAATTCTTTGCTGCTTATGTTAATTTGTTTTTATGCCAATGTTGTTTCTTCTCCCCAGTGTTTGGCACCCTGGAGGTATTTAGAAATCGGTGATGGTACTGTCTGGCCTTCACATTGCTGTGCCAAACCGGCAAAGTTCTTTTAAACTTTTCATATGATAAAGGCCAAATATCCCTCAGATCCTCTTAATAAACTCCATTTGTATGTATATTCTACTTTCTTGAACATGAGTGACTAGAATCATATATCTGGCTTTTTCTTGTCTTGTTGAATGCGTTATGACAGTGAACCTGCCTTTTTAACATCCATTGCAGATTGGCAGAGAGCAGTCATCCCACGAGCAATTAATAGATCCAATCACTTCTGCTTTCTCTTCTGCAATGACATATTACAATTTGCAGAAGAAACGGATCGGAACAGTTTTACCAAAACGAAAGCCCAGCTTGCGTCTGAAAGGTTAATGGCTAAACTGGTTAACCTGAAAGCATTAAAACACATAAAGTTAGGATTGTTTATTATTGGTTTGATATCATATACGTGGTGTCAACCCATTTACCTTTTACCCAAATTTCCAGGGAGGTTAATTCAGGATTAAATTGGTGATGATTAACTAAGATTAATCTTAAGACAGGAATGCCCCAGAGGAAGTTTGAGAATTAGGTTCAAATTCCATCACAAATTAAAGTCTTGGGGAAAATTAAAGCACATTTCTTTTGAACAACTGTTGCTAATGTTGTGCAGGGAGCAACAGTATGTGCTCATCTTAGTATTTTAGCAGGGCCATCTGTAAAAAGGCAGAAGCTCTTGAGGAGGGACAGAAAGGAAAGGAAAGGCAAGGCAAAGAAACTGCAAGAGAGTTTGAGTGAAGACTCAAAGACTGAGAAACATCAGCAGCACCACTGCAGGACACGAAATGTTGAATTTGTCTGTGTTGCAGTGTGTCTGCATTATGTTAAGGTTTTTGAGGCTAGACCTTGTAGACAAATCACACAAATGACTGTTCAGTGGCACCTCTGCAGTATTTATATAAGTGTAATGACTTTCTTTAATGAGTAGAGGTTTGGATTCAGTTTGTCATTGAGCTGATATACATGGGAATTTGCCCTTAAGGGAGAAGAAGGTCTGATCTGTGCAGAGAAGGGTGTGTATCTGGGCACAAGTAGCATTTTGGGCATAAATGCATGGAGTCTGAAGCAGCACCAAGTGCTGGGTATTCATGTGTTTCTCCTCCACCTCAGAAAACCAGTGCTTCTTTGAAAATAGGTCCTCAGATAGATGGAACAGGCTATGTGAGTATGGAGCCAATTGTGAAAGAGGGAGTGGGCTACTTGTGTAGTGAGTGAGAGTGGGCTCTGTGGTACACTTTCCCATAGCCTATACCACTGATCAATGCAACTGGTTTGTTCTTCTGATACAAAAATTCAATACTCAGACTTTCATATTATATTTCCTTTTTTTTTGTTTTTTTTTTAAATGAGTACTGTCTTAGACTGTGTGCTGTCATGGATGTTTGTATTTAAAAGTTAAAAGTTTTAACAAATTATTCTGAAAGGATAATGTAGACTCTCTTGAACTCTGTGCTTGTTTATATTAATAGAACTTGTCATCTTGGACTGTTGAGGGCAAAAGGTTGTAGAAAATGATGATGCCATTTTAAGTTCAAAGTGCACTTTGTTATGATTATAGCAATCAGAAGCTTTTTTTTTTTTTTTTTCATTTACATAGATTGAATTAGAACCTGTAAAGCTTCTGTCTAGAGAAGACCACCTGGAGCACTCCCTGGCTATTGAGAGAAGAAGAATCCGACTGGGCTATGAGCAGGTCTTTCAGAACCTAATGCAGGAGAGTAATAAGGAAGGTGATTACTGTGGTCAGCACAGAGGATTGAACAAATAGCTTGTGGGCAGCTGGAAGAGGGGAAAAAAGCAGATGAACATCTGAGTAGGGCTCCTTGAGGTTGTGGTATTACGTAAAAAAACGTGCCAGATTTGCGGGGGTTTGCAAGAAAGTTACTGTAATAGAGTGGTATTTCTTTGTCTTTCAGAAATTCGAGATTTAAAAATGCAGGATTGAAGGCCAAGCATGCATTAAATAGATGTGACATGCAGATCTTCATGTAGGTTGTGTGTGTAAGGTTTTATGGTTCATACAGAATTTTGCAATATGGTAATAAAATCTTGTGACATTAGTTGTGGTATAGATAGAAGGATAAAATTCATCCAGGCTTATGGCTATGTCTTTGCAAGAAAGCGCTAAGAACTATGTTTACGCCGTGAGATCATTCCCAACCAGCATGAGAAACTTCATTACATGAAGCTCAAAACAGGTAAAATGACCAAATTAGAGGAAGTCAGCCAAGAAGCAGGTTCATCTTTATTTCTGATAGCAATCTCTGTTCTTAAAGAGAATCTTAAAAAAAAAAATCTGAGCCATAGCTCCGTGTATAAACAACGGACATTATGTGGTTTTACTGAGGAAAGATGAAACCTGTTGTAAATATAAATTCTAGTCTTAACAATTTAATAAGACTGTGTAGTACTGAAGAGACTTGTTTGCTACAAGCAAACAAGTTATTTGTCTTCATGGTAACTGTCTCACAGGACACGGTTTTATACCATGAAAGACAAATCAGAGGTTGATGATTTTGTTTTCCACTGCCTTGCCTGGAAAATTCCTCAAAGGATCTTACCATTATTAGCACTAATTCACTTCCTTAAGGAAACAGAACAAGCAAAATAGAGGAAGGCGATAAGAAAATATTGCATATAAAGGCTGCCAGGTAGCAAAATAGGTGTAAATCGTATCTGGAAAGTGAAGTTTGTCTTCTCAGTGGATCTTATACAACAACTTCAGTAGGTCCAAAGTGCAAGTTAGTCAAACGTGTCTGCACATTTATATAATTGCAAAGTTAGTTAATTATGGCAGAAGTCAAAAGTACAATTCAGGTCAAGCAGCTTCTAGTATAGGTGTGCATTTTTAAAATGGCTGACATCATCTCATGCCTAAATCTGTTCTTGCAAAATATAAATGAAAATACAAACCTTAGTATAAGGATGTGTGACTAAAGATTTGAAATGGAATTGGAAATGCTCAGATAATGAAAGGTGGTTACTTATTCAGATCCATATTTTTTTCTTTCATGTGTTCTATATGGTCTCTGGTAATCACAAGATTTGTTAACAGGTTATGAAATAATCATGTCATACTGTAACCTTAATCAGACAGATTTGCACAGGTGTCATCATACATGGTGGTCAAAGTCTACGAACGGCATTAGAAAAAATGATAAACTGCTCTGACAACATCTGTTAGAGATCATGCATAGCAACCATGAATAATCACAAGCACATGCTGGGGCGGTTCGCTGCCTGCATTCACAGCTAGCCAGCTTTCACAGTAACTGCTTCTGACACAGCGTCTTTGAAGGGTATAGTGAGGGCTGGGAAGGATCACTGTGCTGTGGTAGACTGCAGGGTGCACCATCCCCCACCTCTTACATCTCTCAGAAGAACAGAGCAAATCTTCAGCCCCTTGCTTCCCTTGCAAAGAACAGAGGTCTTCTGTGCCTTTCTTTTTTTCTTCTTTTCATTGTGTTTGAAGCAAATTGCACGCTTCGGTAACTGCGGATATTTTCTTCCTGGCTATCAGAGTTACTAGCTGAAATACTTCATTTATACATTGCTGCTGTATTTCAGATTCTTTTGAAGAGGAAGATGCAGTTTCAACTGACCTTACTCATGTACAGAGTATTGAGCTTGTCCAGCCTCCTCATGCAAACCATCACGGAAACACTTTTGGTGGCCAGATCATGGCTTGGATGGAGAGAGTGGCAAGTATTTCAGCAAGGTACTTTTCTACATGTAGTCTTTCCATATGGTTCTGAATGGATGTGATTTTAGTATTAAGGTTTCACAGGGATTTATTTTATGAAAAATACAGAACCAAACCTTAGTGACTTTTCTTCCTTCTCAGATTGCAGGAGGCCTTTGAACTATTTATGTGGTGCAGTTCCCGCAGCATGCCACATCGCTGCGGGAGTCAAATATTATTCTTCTTTTGTTACACATGCAGACCCTAAGGCAAAAGAGGCTATGTTATCCTCCTGAGAATCTCTGCAGAAAGTCAGCATTGGAAATAGGAATGGAAACTTGGCCTCCTTGTGGTTGGTGGGATGTTTTAAAAGCGGAGTTAGTTGCTAAGTCAGGATAAAACTGATACTGACTTTGTATCAAACGGTACCTCAAAACGAACAGCCTTCTGAATGTTAACTTGCAGATCATTATACCAGAAGGAAGAGTAAGTCAGAGAAGGAGACTCAAAAGAAACAGGTTATATTTTGTTGGTGTGCACACAGAATGGATTCATAACCTTCAGCAAGTCACTTAACCTTTCAGTCTCTCTGAGTTACTTATCTTATAGGTTGTAATAGTTTTAGCAGTTTAAAGGGCTCTGACATCTTCAGGTAATATGTGCAAAGTATTTTTGTGACACTGCCTAGCATTGCTTGTCGGTATGGCCTAGGCATACAGTCATTTCTCTTCCCCTGAAATCAAACCATTGTTTTTCTCCCTCCTTGTTCTTGGACTCTATACAAAGCTTCTTTGTAAGCAACACTTGAGTTTCAGTTTGAATTCTCCTTGCATACCAAGTGACCTAATTCACTGCAGGGATGTTAGATGTGTTTTTGCTTTTTAACTTTAATAATTAAATGACTTCTCCATTCATTATTCATATAGTTTTGATTTGTAGCCAGTAGTTGTACTGATAACAACGGGTTTTCTGTAGTAGTTGGATAAACAACTTGCTTTAGTAATATTAGAATGCACTGACCTTACCCCAGTGTGTAATTTCATTGGCTTCAAAGGGACTGTTTCAGATTTTTGCCATAATATGGCCCAAAATATTTACCTGTTTTTATTTGATAAATTTTACCTAGTGAGAGTCACATTTAGTTTTAAGAAGAGAAGGAAAACATCAGGAAGCCAAGTAGTGAAAAAATTTTCTTTGACATAATGAATGTCAAGCATGATTTATCATGTTGAAAATTTCAGGAATAATAGCTGGCGACAGAGGCTTGTTGAAAACAGAGATTTTGTAGTTTATGCTTGAGAAATAGCTAGTATCACTATAAACCTTTTGTGAGGCAACTCGCGATTAGACCTGTCCTTTGAAGGTGCCAGCTAAGAGTTGCTATGGCCACAAACTCATGAAGGAATGGAAGAGGAGGGCTAACCCTTGAAAAATAAATTTCTAAGGGCGTTTTAGTGGTTACTCACCCTTCTCTCCCCTCCACGTTTTTGACTGGACAGTCAATGGAAATCTTGCAGATAGCAATGAAGCTATTTGAATATTAGTAATATTAGTTTGAACCAGATCTGTACTTTCTTATTTCTTACACTTGAAGTAAAAGCATTCAAAATATAGTTTTCCAGGAAAAATGAAATATTTAGGCCAAATTTCTGGTTTCTTCCTCTCATTTTCAATAATGTTGTGTTTGCATCTTTATAGTGAACATTGGAAATAAGATCACCATTTAGCGTTTTAAATCAGAAAAGCAAATTATTCTTAATGAAATTACAAAGTCGTTTGAATGTATTAGTCTATTAAAAAGATGTACCAGTCAATTAATTAGCTACAGATAATTGTGTGCATTTAACGATACTAGTACATTAGTTTGCAGAGTGCAGTTGAGTTAAAAGCTAGGAACACTACAAAGTTGTATTTTTGTATTTTTCAAGTTGAAAAACTGCACAATGAAAAATCTCTTCTCAGATGTGCATATGAGATTCTTATTGAGGAGTTTTGCAAACATCAGAATAGAGTGTGTTTTTTTCAAAATCTAAAAATAAATGGCATTATTGTGTATTGTTCCCTATTCATGTGATGCACAGAAATCCCAGTCAAGAATGGGGCTTTGACTACATACCGAACTGCTGAAGAAACCTAATTTTTGCTCACTCCAGAGAGCTTGCAGACTAGATTCCAATTCCACAAACCCTTAAGCTGTATCTGTACTGCAGATTTTTTCTGGAATGTCTGTGAAGGTCAGAAAAGTGGTGGGTTGTTGGAATTCCCTAGTGTAGATGACACAGTATTGCAAAGCTTTTTCTTTAGCTGTTTAGCTGTGTTTGATTAGGTATATATCTGTTTGTCCACTTTACTGTCCAAAGAGTAGCTCTGTTAGTAAGCTTATGGAAAGGGTACTCACCTGGCACAGGCAACCTTCTGCACTAGACTAGCTGAGTTTTACCAGAGTAGCTACAACTTATTGCACAAGCAGTTCAAAGAGGTGCAGTAAGATAATCCAGCTGAACCTGATTACATGCAATTGAACACAGTACAGGATCAGGTCCAAACTAAGAAAAGACAGGTGAGTGAACAATGCACTATGCAATTGGAAGGGCAAAGGGAACAGAACTACTAAGACTTGTGTGTTTGTAATCCACTATTACAAACAGCTTTTGAATTTAGCCAACAGTTCTGCATTTCTGAATTGATAATTGATCAGTTCAACATCTTTCAACCCCTTTGTATGTGTAAAGATGAGTTTCCCAGCTCAGCATCAGTAGTGAACTGCACATAGTTAAAAGGCCAAATTAAAATAAAAACCAAAACCAACTATGCATTAGGCAGTTATAGGAGTAGTTTTTTATTCTTACCTCATATAACACTAGCAGAAATCATCTGACAAACAAGCAAAAAAGTGTCAATATTAAAAGGAATAGATAGATTGACATTGCTTTGCTTGAACACTGTTTCTGGTGCTCAACCTTTCTGATCAGGTTTCTTTTAATTGTTTGAAGGCTTTATGATCTGGCATTTTTACATCATGAACAATATCCTACACCCCATGCAATCATACAGAAATTAATGAAACTCTGTGAAGTAAGTGGTTACTCTGTTTGTAAGGGATTCATGGTCTGTCTCCAAAAGAAGGTAGTATCAAGCCGTGAGAATTAATTAGTCGGTGTTTGTAAAGTGTGTTGAAAATGAAACAGCATGACATAAGTGGTATTATTATGTTTGAACCTGGAATTATGTACTCTCGGAGCTGAACATGTTAACTGTATTTCAGTGGGTTATGGAATAAATTAGTGTAATATAGTGATCTTCTAGGTTGTGCAAACCTTGTTGCTCTTACTGCTACCTACTTCAAACATAACAAAGGAGGTTCTTTAACACGGCTGTATGTTTTGCTCTCTATCTCTGTTGCTTTATTTTCCAGCCGCCTTTGTCGTTCATACCCCATTTTGAAATCAGTCAATATGTTTAAATTCTGGGGACCGTCCGTCGTGGGTGACCGCCTTGTCTTCAATGCAATTGTGAACAATACATTCCAGAATAGGTAAAGCTCCTCATCTGCTTGTCTTCCTTGACGTCTCTAGGACCAGCCTAACTGAGTGTTTCAGGTTTCAGCTATCAGTAGGATTTGCATTATTGAATGAATAACATTTCAGCTGGAGCTTTGAAGGATATATCTATATCTATCTATCTATATGTACTTTTTAAAACTTTTCTCATGAAAAGTTTTTAAAAAATTTGTTCTCTGACTTTCACTCTCAATTTAAAGATCATTTCTAACCAAATCCCAATCCTGCAAACTCAGAACATAAATATCACTCTGAAATTCGGGCATCTTCAAGGATGAGTTGGTCCCACAGCTTTGATTCTTCAGAAGGCCTCAGCTTGCTGCTAGAGTCTTCCTGTCTTGGCATCTCTTTCCAGATCTGGGTTCTGTTTATTGCTTGTTAATGGAAAAAATCATGCTTTGTTTAGTTCATTTCATTTGGGTGTACACAGGGGTGAGGCTTTGCCAGTTGCAGTTTGGAATAAATGGTTACAGCCCATGCTGAAATTTTATCTTTAGCTGTGTATATGGTCACCCTGCGCACGAAACACAGATTTTGGCACACCGAACCACCATCTCCTGGAATTTGGTGGTGTGGCTGTTGAGCAATCTTGCACAGATCCTGCCTGCTAATGATTAACTGTCTCTTTCTCTCTTCTTTGCATGCACTATCTCCTCTGCAGTTTTAGGGCTACTGTTGCGTTTGCATCACAGAGAATGACTCTCCTCTGACCTTTGGCACGTCTCTGCTAGGCTGTTTCCCCGTCTACATGAATGGCGCCTTGGGCCAACAGACCCTCTGGCTATGCCAGGGGTGTGATATAACTTACATGGGGCCTTGTTCCATCAGTGGAACCTAGAGCAGGAGGACATGTTCAGAAGCTGCAAGATATGTAGCAAGACAAACCACAAGAAGGCAGAAGCTAAAGTAATTCCTCCTCCAAATTCTGTACATGAGGCAAATGTTGTCCTGGCATTGCTGTTCTATGTTTTCTTTGTAGATGTATTTGGTCCCCACAGGACGCTAGTAGGGCACGAATTACCTTCATGCTATGCTTCTGCTGAATGTCAAATCAATGTCATCCTGTTCACCTTTGCTGTCTGTTCTCATAGTATGCTTACTGGTGTTCATATTTTACTACTTAGCTCAATTTTTGCTCTTTTTATTGATGCTATTTATCTAGTGACACCTTTTATTTTACTTCTGAAATCAGTCTGTCCAGACTGAGTAATTTATTTTGTATGCTACAGAAACTATTTCAGTCAGGCTTCCTGCACACAGGAAAGTGTACATCAGCCCTTTTTAGTATGTCTCAGGGCTGCTTCTGCATCACTTGTTGTAGTTCAATAATTAATTTAAACTTTTATTTCAGTGTCGAGGTTGGTGTTCGTGTTGAGGCTTACAACTGTGAAGAATGGATCAAGAACCAAGCACGGCATATTAACAGCGCATTTCTCATTTTTAACACTGTAAATGACAAAGGAGAGCTGCTCCCTTTCCCCAGAATCAAACCTACTACAAAGGTCAGGTCTTATCCTCAGGAGCAGGATGAATGCATACATGAGATTATGTGGTCCAGCCCAGCTCACTGCATGTCACACAGCCATATAACCTTGCTGGGAAAGCAAGGACTAAACAGAGAGGTGCAGAAGAGAAAACCTCTAAATGAAATGTTTGCCTTTGAGGAAGAGATTTGTCATTGCTAACTTCAGTCATCCAAAACGTGGAGGGTGGTCATCATTAGAAATTCTGTAATTAGTTGATGGACAGGGAAGAAGAATCTGCTTTACGCACGTTTGCACCTATCTCTGTCTCCTGTCTTGTGCAATTTCCATGGACTGCAGAAGCTGCCCAGACAGCAAAAACTCAACTGAAACTCATAAGTGTTCAGTGGATAAAGTTATTTTTTCTAAACCCTTAATGAAGATTAGAAATAGAGTTAATAAAGAAGTCTGTAGGAATAAAATCCCATGGCATGGGTGGGCTTTCTGGTTCCTTTGACATGGAGATCTCAGCATGTGTTTCCCTGAAAGTGGTTCATAAAGCACTCGGAGCAGTTTGAATACTGTTGTTGAATTATTTGCTGTGATGTCTCCTGTCATTAACTTTACTGCTCCAATTACGAGATTTTTATAGAGCCAGCACAGACAGAAATTAAATGATTATTTAACATCAATGGACTTAACATTTTATGGGATGGCAACTGGACAAATAAATCAAGGTGTCCTGTGTACTATGTAATGAGGCAGTAACGTTCACTACTGCCCATTACAGACTGTTCCAAGAGGAAAAACTGACCCTTCCTCTTAAAAAAAAAAAATATATATATATATAGTAATTTTTAGAAAAAGCCATAGCAGATTAGTTTCTGTGAGAAAAACATGCTTCCCTTAAAGACTTGTCTAGAGGGGCATCCACAAGCTAAGTGTCAGGATAGGAACATGTGCACCCATTCCTTCAGGTCAAGCAAACAAATCTGGGAAAATTAGTATGTGCTCAAGATAATTTAAACTTTCAGTGGTCATTTGACTGAAAGTGACAGCTGGTATGGCAGTGCTCTATAGAACAGGCAAGAGATGTCTTCAAAAAATATTATGAAGGATTGGTTTAAGGAAGGCTGAGATGCATTGATCTGGAAACAATTCTTATTCCAGAAGCTACATGTCAGTTCTTAAAAGTAGAAAAAAAGAAGCTTTTTCCAAAGTGGCATATCCTTCAAGATTACAAGTCCTATTGACCTTTAATGCAGTTTGCTGTGGTGTATGCTCTTGGGTCACTTATGTGTTTCAAAAAAAATAATCCAACCTGGCAGAGTAATAATACAGGAAGGGAAAGACCTGCCACCTTGAAGGGCAGATCACATCTGTTTGCACAGTGCTTGCTCTGTGTCCCAGATCCATGTGCACTAAGATAGTAATTCTTCCATGCTTCCTTTGTGCGTTGAACATCAGGTGGTGATGAACTGGATAAATGGTTTATTTGGTGGGTGGCACATTTAGAAAGAACATAATGTGTGTGGTGCACTGCCCAGCTGCCACTGGTTTAGGACCAAAAAGTGCTACAGGTATGCTACTGTGATACAACTTTTTTATTGGATTGTTTTTGCAAATTTAAGGGAATATTGTCAAATCAAAAGTGAATCACTGACTCATGTTAATCTGGGGAAAGTCCAATGTGCAGACTACAGTTCTTTATTTATTTGGAATACATCTCTGGTGTTTCTCCATCTGTAAGAAATAGGGTTTAGTTGTCTGTTTTTTAGAGGGTGTCCTAAAATAATCAGATGTGTTACTGTCTGGTTTACTTTTTATAAAG
Organism: Rissa tridactyla; assembly: GCF_028500815.1. Lineage (NCBI taxonomy): Eukaryota > Metazoa > Chordata > Aves > Charadriiformes > Laridae > Rissa > Rissa tridactyla. The sequence goes on from NC_071497.1 coordinate 9,074,081, forward strand.
GATGATATGAGGCGATACCATGGAGCTATTGCCCGAAGGAGAATTCGACTAGCCAGGTATAGTTGGGTTACAATGAGAACTTGATTTTGAAAACTTAACTTTTTAATGTATCCTCTAAAAAAAGTGATCATTTGTTAAGTAGTCGAAGTCTCCACAAAGATAACTGTTATGTTCCTTAACTTTCCAACTAATTTTGCCTGAGTTGCACTGAAATTATTAGAGGCTGCTTGTCTCAAAAACTTATTGCTCTATAGGTTATTTTGTTTCCCCGTCTTTCTTGGGAAGAAAAAGGAGTCATTGCAACCTGTCTTGCAACCGAAAATTGATAAAATACCTGTAAAGTATTTAGAAGACACTTAAGCCTATAAAAGTGATTGTTTCTAGCATATATAGAAGAAAGTGTAGAGAATCAAATTCGTGCCATTATTTTTCTTTTGAATTTTGTTTTAGAAAATGCATGCTGTCTGCTAAGGAAGACAAACCTTCTGATTCCTGGGAGAGAAGCAACCAGGTAATCTGTAGATGGTGTCCTTATTGTCTACTTACATGAAATGGTGTATTTGTACACTTTTTGATTATGTAAAACAGTTGTACAGGCTGTATCACTGTCCAAAGTGGACCTTCTGTATTTAAGCATTATGATAGTCATAGAAGAATGGATAAATGTATAATAAGATGAATTTTTTTTTTTCTTCTGAAAAAAAGAGAGTAGATGATTGATTTAAGAGTAGGTTTCATACAAAACATAAAAATTGTCTTTTAAGATAGACTTTTTTAACAAGTGGTCCCTTACGCAGCTGAGCTGTAAGGTCTCCTGCAGATTTCTATCCCAGTGTCCTCAGCTTTTAAAAAAAAGCTGAATTCTCCTGCAGAGGGATTGGTTTGGGTTTTTTTTTATCTGCATCCAGCCATTGACTTCCTCAAAAATTGCTGTGAGGAGACCGATTAGTAAATGCTAAAGGTCGGGGGAGAGACATGGCAATACTAACAGACGTGAAGAGTGAAATAGCATAAATTTTGTTTCTGTGGGAAAGAGAGGTGAAAACGTTCATTCATAGATCCTCTGTATCAAGTGGTACATATTTTTGGCTTGGGCATGCTAGGCCATAGAATGGGCCTGTGTCGTGAAATGAATAGTGATGAACCTGAATTTAAGTGGGTTTATAGACACCCTAAATGTTGTTTCAGTGTCAAATTTTTGCCGTTAAAATTTCATTGCATTTAAGATCTCAGCAGCTCCCAGAAATTTTGCTGGGAATTTTTCCACTACATGAAAAAATAAATAGTTGAGAATTGTAATGCACGAAGAGATTTGCCGTTAACAGTGGCACCTCCACTGTTTGAAGTAGCATTTCTTTTCTGTAAAACAACAACCATAAATATGCAAACAATGATAAAAATGGCTTACTTAAGATTTATTTAATATTAAATTAAAACTTGTCATTAAAGACTCTAAGGATGTATTCTCTTTATACTGTGGTTAAATGAGAATTCCATCCACTGTAGTCAAGCATAAATAATGGATGTATTTGCAGTTTCTCTGCTCTGAGCCTGCTGTGTAGAGCAATTGCCAAGATAGACCACAGCGTGATAGCAATGAAGAGGTTAATTTTCTAATAGATTTTAATTACTTTGGAGGAAGATGGACAAAACCATTAATTTAGTAGCCTGAGAGGTTACCTGTATTATCTCTCTGGTGGTCACAGTTTTTCTGCACTGCTTTATAATTGGAGAAGCCTGAAGTGGTATTTTGTTGTTGTTTAATTAGGGCTGTTTTGCCAACAGCCGTGTGAGCACATAATCTAGCTATTGAAACTATATAATTCAGGAACTACTGGGCTGTGTTTTCTGGAAGGAAAACACTTAGGGGAAAAATACACACTGGTTTGCGAATGAGGGGTAAAAAGATAGAAAAAGAGCATCTCATTTCTGCAATGTGAAATGTGAAATGTACCTTTATCCCTTCATTTTCAGAAATGTATCTTATGTTTCAGGCATATGTGAGTTACAGCAATATAGCTGCACTGACACACCTAGCAGCAAAACCAGGATGGGAGATAACCAGTACACTGGATGATGTAAGTGCATAATTGTGGCATTGTTACATAGTCACTTTAGTTAGGTTTCACCACAAGAGGTGGGTGGAGAAAAGCAACATTTTACATTTGTAAATAAATACATTGGATTGGCAGTGTTTGGTTTTACTATGGCTAGGGTTGAAAACCAAAACTCCCAGAGTTTCCCTGAAATGCTGATTGTCCAGAGAGCTGTGCAACCTGGCAGTGCCATGGAGGAGTTGAAGATGGTCTGAATGATTGGTGAACATAGCACTTGGAATGCCATAAAGGCAGGCTTGTCAGCAACTGATCGGTTTGGCTTGTTGAGCAACACACAGGAGAGTGTAAAAACACAAACAAACCCATATCTCACTTCTGTAAGACATTTTCTTTGCCACAACTGACCTGCTTCTGTGTTTTTGTTTGGCCGTATTGTTTGATTCCAGCAAAACACCAAACTTGGACATCTTTGTTTAGGAAGTGCTGTTGACAATCTGTGGGGCTTCTGGTGTCACTGTGATAAGCAAAATGTGTATGACAGTCTGTAATATGCTGCCTTTACCAGCTTTGCAGCATGGGAGATGTTTCTAAGTAGTAGGTATTATCTTGTGATAATTCCAAGTGGTCACTGCCAGTCAGCAGGTGGCAGCAATTTATATACGGTATTTTTCAGTCTTGGTCTTCTCAGAAGACCACTTGACTCTTTCTATGGATGTTTTTTCTTTCAGATGTCTGTCTTGCTGCCCTTTTTCTATTAAAAAAATTACAAAAGCCTGAAAGCAAAGTAATTCTCTGTTCATCAGTCAGTGTTATAAGCTCAAAATCAGTAAGGGAGCTTGTGTAAGCCAGTTTTAGGATAGGAAGATGCTGTTAAGAAAACCAGTAGCAAGATAACTTAGCTGGGAAACTCAGTTTTAACCTAGTCACAGTGCATGTTTTCCAAACTATTGAGAGACATCTTGTAAGGTTTGTTTTCTGAAATATGGTTAGTGACGCTATTTTAAGATCGCGTAGATTCAGAGAAGTTTTGGGACAGGAAAAAGAAAAGACTCTTAAAGTCTTTTAGTCTGACCTCCTGCATGTCACAGGCTATTAAACTTCAGTTACTGATCTTGCATCTAGCCAATAAGCCACTTGACTAAGAGCATAAATAAATCCTAAGGATTTCCAGTGATGGCAAATATGCCAATTCCATGTGTAGGTTGTTCCAGTGGTTAATGACTTTCAGTAAACCCTGTTACGCCAGTTAAATGAAGGCACTCATGCTGGAAAAAGCAAGCTTAAACAATCAGACTGAAACACTGAGCATTATTTTCAAGCCTCTGCTAAGACTGTATTATTATCCATGTGATACTTCCTTTCTGCATCCACTGAGACTGCCACAGTCTCAGTTTCTTTCTTAACCCTAAATGCTTGAAACCTGTAATAGAACCAGCACCAAATATTGTGAAGAAATGACTTCATACAAAAACCCCAAACCCATGCACATTCTGGATGATGTTTTAGACAGCATGATGTTACTTCTCTCTCTCAGCAAGCCACCAGGTGCCTTCCAGTATTACTGGAGCCTGGAACTTTCTCCCCTTTTTGGATATCTTAGAATAGTGTTGATAGTAAGATCTGCCTTCTCTGGTGGAAAATCTTGAGTAGCTTTTTCTAGCTGCTGTTCTGTGTAATTGTAGTAGCTATCCAGCAAAATCTCAGGCGGGATGTAGGATGCAAATCACACTGATGCTGTCAATGGGTGGAGAGTAGCCTATTGTTCTGAACATTTCTACATAATCTGCCATTATCAATCATTAGATATCCTTAAAGAAGTGGCAGGGCTTCAAGGTAGCACACTAACTTTTTTTTTTCTGGAAGGATGTATGCAGTGAACAGTGACAGCAAACCATACTTATGATTGTTGTATACCATTTATTCCGTAAGTAAGTCTTCTTTCTTATTTAGCATCTACTTGCAGGCACAAGGTAGACTGCTGACAAAGTGTGGGTGTCAGCGGACAGTAGGCAGAGGGCACACTTGTGCACATACATGACTGTATGCTTACCTATAAATTAACACACAAGGTGCTCTTTGGCTCTTTATTTGCTCTTTGGCAAAGAAAATAAGAGTGAAACCTATCTTGGACTTTATCTGGTCAACTTCTCCAGTTAAATTTAGGTGTGTGCTGAAGTCCCTAAATGCTGGTATAGATGGAGCTCCAAAGAAGGCTTTCTGCCAGCTCCAGTTAATGAAACTTACCATTGGCAAATACTAGTTTGGCTCATTTATCACTGTTTCATGCTCACTTTTGTCACTTTTGCAAATGTGAGCACAAGGAAGTCTCCCTTAGGAAATAGTATCTAGCTCAGAACATCTTCCCTTAGGCAATGCAGGCCACCAAACACACATCATACCAGTCTTCTGTTCTCTGCACTCATGTACCAGGTCTTGATCCCTGTATTTAGGGTATTCAGCAGCGTAGGCATAGAACAACTACTTAACCTTCTCTGATAGACACGCATGGCAATATCTCCACTCCAGATCTCTTCAGTGTCCATGAAATGTCTTTTTGGGGAGAGGCAGGAAGAACAAATAGTAGGAAGCAGGTTGTAGGATCAGTGCTCTGCTTAAAGGCAATCAAACTGTGGGGAGACTGTCAAAGACATTAGACTTAACTGTATTTTGGGATTACATATTTTAGAAGGCAGGTTTTGTGAAGCAGCCTGTTCTTCTTTATATGCAGAGGATTTGTTCTGTTTTCCCTGGGATTAGAATGACCCAAAGTTGATGGATAGTTTTTTAAGGTAGAAAAGTGGCACCGTGAGCTTTTTGACATAGAGCCGCAAGACTGTAGGCTGATAGAAGTAATCTAGCCTTGACAATGTTCACATAGCAGAGAGGTGTTTTAACAGCTGCACCTCCTACTTCATTTCATGATTTTTAAGTCTAGAAGACTCCTAAGACAACGTGATTTCTTCCCTATGCCTCAGAGGAATCTATGCATCCTGTAGCTGGTCTCTAAAGCTTCTGGGCCCTTTGTTTTACACCGAACTTCACTTCAGCAAGATGCTTGCTGGTTTATGTTGGTTTTTTTTTCTGTTCCAAAACATGAAAATACAACAACATACAAAATCTGTGTTGCTGCACAAATGCTCTGTAAGCCAAAAATTGTTAATTTTTGATATAGCAAAAAAGAGCCACCGAGATGATGAAACTCATGAATTTTGTATCACTTGGAAATGAAAATCTGCTAAAACTTTCTAGGATCTGAGAAGCAAATTAGCATATCACATTAAAATTTGGCAATGAAGTCCACTAATTCTAAGCACTCACTTGTACTCATCTTCCATTATACAGGGGTTATGGAAGGACTTCTTTTGCAAGGATTGTGTATACATTGTTATGTGCAGGTTATTCCTTTTGAATTCTCTGTGTTAGGGTTCAGGCCTACAACTAGATATAGACCCAAAATAATCAAGACAAGATACTGCAAGTGTGGGATAAGAATGGCAAAACTGTGTCTTGAGATAATTTTTCAGCACATTCTTAACTCTGCATGCCCTGCTTCACAGTAAAGAATAGGGGAGAAAAAAGAACATATTTTGGAAAGAGAAATGTCAAGTCATTTTAGGGGAAGGGAGCATAGGCCAATGGTGTGACTGATTTGCATGGACAATGGGAGCTGAAGTGATTGAACTCTACTAATTAAAAACAAACTACTGGACTGCATAGGTTGGAGAGTTGGATCAAGGAGGCAGTCCATATATCGTCCAAAGTCATCCCTCTTAAAGCTTGGAAAGTGCTTTTTAAAAAATCTGATCCCCTTTGGATGTCTCTAGGTAAGCTCTCCAAAGCTGCAATATGCAGGATTGCTGGATACGTTCCAAAATCCTGGTGGCAGAAAGGGCAGTTGCTTAGTTTGTCTTATTTTGATAAAGTCTCACACATACTGCAGGAGTGCTCCTCTCATCCAGCATGGCCTCACTCCAGCTTGCTCCTCCTCAGCAGTGTCACATCCAATGGATTCTACTCTGTAGTTTCAAATTTCTGCAAAGCTTTAAGTAACCAGGGATAGTTTTTTATTCCTGAAAATGTGATGCCACTATGCTATCAGTATATTTGATTTTACATTGTGCTGTATTTTAATGTAAAACTAATCTTGAATACTCGCCTGCCTTTCATCCGTCAGATATAGTTTCATATGTACTTCTGAGAAAATCAGCTTAAGACCTAAATGTGTAACATTTATGTGTTAAAATATTTATAGTAATCATTCTTTGTTTTTAATATTATTCAATCTTTTCAGATAAAAATATGGACTCATGAGGAGGGTGATGTGTTGTCATTCAAAGTAGAAATGCAAGTGAAGATACCATCGCATCTAGCTTTCTCCCTTTTGTCTGACTTCACACTCCGCCAACAATGGGACAAACATTTCTTGTAAGAACTTACCTTTTCTTTAAGATTGTTGAATCCACTGACAACTAACCTTTTCTGACACAAATATTTTTTGAGATGTTGACACTTTTCTACCTAATTAATAAGGAATTGCTGTAAGAAGTTGACATTAAAGATTCATTAGTCAAAGTATGGATTGGGGTTTTTTTATCTTAAAAATAAAATTTAATTTCTCCTATGTCTGATTTAAAAATACGGTTGCCCTGGACTGTCAAAAGAGAGAGCTGGGACAGAGGTTATCCTTTCTAAAATGAAAAAATTTCCATGCCTAGACAAATTTATGTTGAAAGGGTTAATTTGAGTAAGTTGCATATAACTCGAGGTCAATATATTGTGCATGCTCTCTGTAAGAAGCAAGGCAAAGCTGTGGACTCCCTGTTTGTGTTGTTTGGGACACTGATGCTCAGCTGAATCATACGATCAAAGTGAGAAATCAAGAAATGGGGATCTTCAAAATGCACATTTTGAGAAAAATAACATAAAGTGTGTAGGATTTGGAGTTTGTTTCAGAATTGCTGTAAAAGGGTTTTGGTTTTGGTTTTTTTTTTTAATTATACCTTCTGTGGTGTAGAATAATGTCTGGAGACAATTTAATTGATATGATACTAATTTTATTTGGTGAATATTCTCTTAAAGGAGAAGCTTTTTCAGTTAGTCATTCTATCCTGAAAGATTTTTACCAGAGGGTCAAAGTGGAAGCTTAGGGATATTTGAAAATTTACAATCTCTGCTGAATTTATGGCTTGTAACAAATGAAAGCTGAAGAAATATTATGTTGATTTTCCATATCTACAGCCAAAATCTCACGTTTCTTACGATTACCACAAAGCCTGATTGACTGGTCAAAATAGAATATCAGCTTAGCAGTGCTTATTGCTGAGGCAGTAGAAGCTGAAATTAAATAAATCAATTACTGACAGTGTAAAGGAAAACACTGATATATTTTTTTTGTAGTGAAAAATTGGAGATAGTGATCAGTACTTCCAAGACAGTGAAAGATTGTGTCCTACCCAGATGTCCTTGTCTGAACAGAGTAGAACACAACTTTGAATAAAATTTTGCAAATGTTTCCTGACTGTGTTTCCTATGGTGTGTCAGATGGACAATGTTTGGTGATTCAGCAAGTATTATGGCACACAAGCCAATGTTATTCCAAACAGGAACTGACAGTAAGCAAAAGACATGCTTTTAAGACATTGCTCCTGCACCTTGCAGAACTTTTAAACAATTTTGTGGGACAGAGAGGTGATGTCAGATGAGGTGTTGCAGAAACCCACAGTTTTCACTCTCTGTTCCTCTCAGTTCCTTGCTGCCTGAACATGAAAACCATAGGCTTAATGTTAGGATGGAATACGTGTTTGTACTATGTTTTTTATAAGAGATGATATTGCATACATCGGGGTCTGCATGTGTGTGTTAAATGTATTTGCAGAACTTGTGAAGTCCTCCAGGCTGTGAATGAAGATGAGAAAATATATTATATTACGTCTCCACCCATGACTGGCCGTAAACCCAGAGACTTTGTGATTCTTGTGTCTCAAAGGCAACCCTGTAAGCAAAGGTGAGTATGCAATTTCAAGTTCAACTGTGAGCACGTTGGAGACAGTTTGGATTACTGTTGACCTTTATCTGGACCTGTCATTGGGTGACAAAGATAATGTTTTAGTTTTCTAAGAAATTAGATTAGATTTAAAATTTAAAATACATGTGTTGTTGATACCTGAGCTTCCACAACCAGATTTGTTTTGCAACATGAAGGTGCGATGAAGTAAATTCAGAACATCACAGATTTGTAGTGTAGTCCAGTATTGCTTCTTTGACAGTGACTCTTCAGGAGTCGTTTATCATGAGGGAAAATAGGCCAGAAAAAAACATGTCCCAGAGGCCCTGTCAGTGTGCTGAAGCACATAACTAGGAGTTTTATCTGTTTGTTTGTTTGTATTGACTTCATAATCCCATTTAATGTAATTCTGGAGATTTTCTTATCCAAGGAAGTGCTTGGCCTTCCTTGAAACCTCCGTGTGACACGTTTATTGTATCTGTAAATTTTGATGCTGAATTTGTTTTTAAAAGTCCCTTGATCAGTTTAACGTTATTTTTTTTCATTAGATTTCTTTTTGCTCTTAGATAATGAAACATGGATGAGTGGGACCACTTGGTGTATCTTATCGTTCTTTATTCTTAATTTCTTTTCAGTAATTCTTCATGTTAACATTACTTCTAAAAGGCAGCATTCTGTACCGTGCTTGCTTGGAGTGGAGTTGGAGTCTGTGACAAAGCCTTAATGAGACTCGAAGAGTCTTTAGTCTGAATCCTTTAACGTATATCTTTAAACATACAGAAGCTTGTTTGTCTTCATATGAAATTGATATCTTTGGTATAGCTGCAGTCATTTACATGTATATTAACATCTTGTTGAAGAAGTGTTTGATTCTTCCCCTTGCCATGCAGTGAACCCTACATAGTAGCTGCAAAGTCAGTTACCCTTACGTCTGTGCCACCTTCTCCAGAATACTGCAGAAGTAAAATCCTTTGTGCTGGATTCCAGATCTACACTGACAGCAACAGCTCCTGTACGGTGAGTAGCCTCTGCAGACCTCAGCTGTGTCTCCTTTCCTGTAGCATTACATGTGCGTATAATCTAATTTGAGCTGATAGTCTGGAACGGTAACAGCAATATAACAAAAGAATGAGTCAGTTCTCCAGAGTTCAGTGTGGTTATTAAGACATTCTTTATTCCACAAAGTGGAATCTGTTTTGCCCAACTTCGGCCAATCTGAATGTTAGGAACGAAATCTAAAGTAAGCACTAGAGATGGCCAGGCACCTCCAGAGAGTCATTCATTCATTCCTAAAATACGCTTCTAGAAGGTGTACATTAAAGTGGTGGTGTCCATTTCCCTTCACTGACTACAGAGGAAGTCCAAGGAATTATTTCAGATTAAACACTTAATTTTAACTTTTATATGTCAGAAATTATGCAGTCTGAATCCTATCTCTGGGCCAATGACAATGTTCCTCTTTTGTTCTTTTACATGGAAGACTGTGACTTTTTCATTTAAGAAAATACATTTCTGAAAACACTCAGCAACTCCCAGTGGCTGGCATTCTTTTCCAGGCAACCACTTTGTTCATAAAGCACGTATATTTAACTGGTTACACATAACGTTTCTTGCTGCGCTGCTGTGTACATTTAGCTACAGATGCTTGAAGACCTGGCCATAGTGAGGATGCTGAGATCACTGAAGTACTGTAAAAAATGCATGCTCTTTTTGCAGTTATTGCCTTCAGTTTCAGATGCGCTATGTGTTTCTATTCATATCCATAAAAACTTTGATACTCATCTAGGCTCTGCAAAAAATGACTAACTGTTGCAATCCATAGGTTTTTTTGTTCAATTTATTTTTGTTTAAACAGGTGTGTTACTTCAATCAAGTGACATCAGGTGTTATGCCTTACTTAGCTGCAAATCTTACTGGCTCATCAAAATCCATTGAAGACACTGCTTTGGAATGTATAAAGTTCTTGGAGCTGAAAGACAGCAAGTACTGAAGTTGAAAATGGGTTTCTGAAGAGACTCTAGATTATCAAGCAGTACTGGTTTAAATTTCTGCATGTGTGTTGATCATTTTTCTACAGGTTAGTTACTTGGGATCATGTAGCCAATATTGGGTTTGAGCCTGAGAATATCTACTACAAGCGTTTTCTATCAAATTAAGATTAGGCTTTAGGCACTAAATTGAATTTTTAATTTTAAAAAGATTAAGGGACAGGTTCCGCTCTTGATTGCATTCATGAATTTTATATAAATGGAGGCAGAACTTGGTCCAGTAGAACTGTAGCTCATGAGACTATTTCACTATTTTAATGTTATATTGAAAGTGATATGGCATCCAGCCAGTTTTAAATCAGTAAATACCACACTGTCTAAGTTGCAGAGACGTGATGCTACTAAGTAGCTTATCCAGTGCTCTGACCTGGTTGTCCAGGTTCTTGCACACCCATTATATATAGATTACACCCTATGTAATATAGTGTTTGCTAATGTTTGCACTTTATCTGTTAATATTTGTTGTTTATCTGTGACTTCCAATAAATTATTGTTTCTGAGGTTACAAATTCATGGTAACTTTTATTACAGTATCTGTGGAATGGCTTCAGACATTGTTCCAGAAAGACTGCTTTGTAGTGATGATGGGGGCTGTTGGCCTCTTACAGCAGTGCCGTGACCTCCGGCTGGCAAATTCTATGCAAGACTGTTGTGCTAGCCTTGCACAAATGCAGAACAGCGAGACTCTTCGACACATTCTCTCACCGATGAAAAGGGAGAATGGTTTCAGAGGTTTTATTGTGGTGCGTCTACTTTGTTTTCTGCTCTTATTTTTGCTCAAAAGAGCCGTGTTCAAAAAAAACGATCAGCAGCAGCTAGATCGTAACATGAATGTGGGAGTGTTAAGAGAGAGAATCAGAGCATGTAGTGGTGCTCTTTTATCTTACTGTAGTCTCATAATTGGAAGAGGAAGAGCTCTAGGGGTCTGGTCCCATTCCCACTTAAGAAAATATATCTTCAATTTAACAAAATCAAAGCTTGCATCAGTGATTTATAGGTTACAGCCTGCCTGCACATTTTGTGTATCGCATGTCTACCAAGTGCAGCAGAAGAGCCACCAACTGCAGTCCTGGAAGCCCTCTGGGTACACTAGCACTGTGAGTCGCTTGGCCTCTCAACAACACTGCTTTAGCTTGGGTACAGCTGTGCAGCGAACAAAGCACTAGTGAAATCAGCTGCTGTCTTCTGTGCCTCACAAGGGCTGGCCACTGTATGCCATACAACACCTTTGCACTACTAATACTGCATCCAGCTTGGAGTCCTCAGCACAAGAAGGACATGGACCTGTTGGAGTGAGTCCAGAGGAGGCCACGAAGATGCTCAGAGGGCTGGAGCACCTCTCCTGTGAGGACAGGCTGAGAGAGCTGGGGATGTTCAGCCTGGAGAAGAGAAGGCTACGGGTAGACCTTATAGCCCCTTCCAGTATCTGTAGGGGGCCTACAGGAAAGCTGGAGAGGGACTATTTACACATGGGTAGCATACAATCCCTCAGTCTAGTGAGTGAGGACAGCAGCCTCAGGACAGCCCCCTCCAGAGTGTGAAAAGCACCAAGGCACCACATGCCTCCTCCAGGAGTTCAGCTTTCCAAGCCCTGCTCACACCGTGCGCAGATGATGGCAGACTATTGAGTGGGCAGGTGAGTCTCTGTTGTCCCAGTTTTTAGTGAACAGAGACACCTAACGTTCATCTCCAAATACACGTGTGACACATCAAACTCTGCCTTCCACCAAGCATTTATCAGCTGCCTGAGTGGCTTCTTAGGCAGCTCGGTTTATAATTTGCCTTTAGAGACACTGAACTCAGCTGTGAGGCTACCACAGGGTCTATCTCGAGAACAGCATTTGGCATTTCTTAAATAGTAGTGTTCTGCCATGCTCATGCCTCCACAAGACGTTCTGCCCCCTGCCCCCAACTCTGAGACCTTGGCCACTGCAGTGCGAAGCTGGGCCGCGTTCCAGATGCAGCCACACATCTTTGGGGGTGTGTCTTTTTGACATAGACCAAGGCTTGTATTTTACCAACCTCTGTGCAACTGCTAAGACAAGGAGATTCAGGGTTCTGGCAGAAGAAACTCTGCTTAACCACTTAATTATTTGCCTAACTTTTCAATTTATTAGTGGGTACAATGCATCTTTACATGCAGCACCTTTTACAGTTGCTTTTCAAATAGCTTTCTGTAACTACATGTACCTTTGTGAAATCACCTGAAGAGATTAGTGGCTGCGTTTAAGTAGTTTTGTCTGAGTTACTGACAGTTGCTAACCTGTGCAGCTGTTTTAGAGCACAGTGCCTTATTTTCCTTAGCAGTCACTGAGGCAAGGTGGTGGAGGACAAGGAGATGGACATGCTTCCAGTCCCATGCAAGCAAGTACATGTGATTATCTGAAAACAGCTGCTGCCTTTATACTGAAATTCCTGCAGAGACCATACCCGGGGATTTTCTAAGTCTGAACAAGTCCAGAACAACAACAGGGCACTAGTCAGGTGCAGGAGCCCAACAAGTGCTTCCATAGTGCAAGAGGGATCAAAGCATGAGGAATGAAATTCAAGGTTGTCTTCAACCAGTGATGGCTGTTAGGCTCACTGACCTCCAGAAGAGCACTACGAGGACTGCATCACAGGGCTGAAGAGAAGGCTGGGCTCAGAAGGTGGGCAAGCCAGATACTAGCATGCCCTGCTTGTGCTCCACCATTTCAAGAGCAACGGTTAATCCACGCTTGTGGGATTTCTTTTGCGACAATTGTCCTCTCAGCCATCCTTTTTAAACGGTCCCTTTCGCCAAGCAGAAGTGGCAGTGACCAGCTCTGGGAAGGGAACAGTGAATTTTCTTTTCGACAAGTTAGTTATGTGTCATACACCACATTAACTTAGCAGCCTGCCAAGGGGATGCTTTGGCTCAGCTCGCGCTAGCACAGCTGGGTGCCCACGTCCTGCTGAGAACCACAGGGACGCAGCAGCCGCTTCCTCATGAGAAGAGAGGCTGCGCGCTGAAAACACAACTTGGAGACCAACCCCTTATCGGGGCAGTACTGGCACCACTGAGAAAGTCAAGGTGCAAGGCTTCAAGTTCCTATAGGTAAAAAAACATGTTACAGTACCAAGGAGTTTTAAAGACAGGAAATGATCTAAAAATAAGCTTTTTAAACGATATTCATACAATAGAAACGGAAACACTTTTTAAGCTGGGATAAATGTCTGTTGCAAAATGTAGACATTGAAGCGATGCTGCTTTAAGCTTTAATCCAATAGTTAATTAAAACTCTGTAATTAATCCTTGATTTCATGCACATCCAGTCCTCTTCCCCATTTAAATGTGTGCTCTGATTATTAGAAACCGAACATACACGCCCTATCTTAGTCACCCTCATGTGCCTTTGTATCCAGAGCAGAATCAAGAAACCTAAAATAAGAGCTCTAACTACTGTATTCTTTAGCAGCGTTTTATTAAAAATAATTAACATGTACAAATATAAAATACACCCACACCATTAAATTCCTGTATTTGGGTTTTTTTCTGTAAGAAAAGTACGTTCCCAACCCATGGTTTCAGTGGCAGGTCCTAAGCACCTCAAAACCTGGTCCTGAGCTCAAGTTTGCTCTCTGGTATTCTCACCAAGGCGGTCTATGTACCATTAAGACATTTATTAAAAAGGTAAATTAATTCTTTAGAAGCCCTAGCTTTACCACGGTGTAGCTCTCCCCCAAGGACTGTTGCTCATTACTGTACAACACAAGCTGAAGTTTTTAGAAGGCACATTTCAGATTTTAGGCACAGGAAAGTACCGCATTTATCCAATGGCCACCAGAGCTGCAGTTGAGACCAAGACGCCTGGGGTGGTGGGTGCCTGCCCGCCCTGCACAGTGGGGCACGGCACAGAGACCCTGGAGTTACTCCATTCCTGAGCTACTGCAGGAACTCCATAAGTTTGTAACTTATTTTTAATATGTGTCAGATTCTCCAAGGCTGCAGTCTCCATTTAAAAATAAATAAATAAATCTGCCATTAAGCAGGCGTGTGTAATACAAACCAAAGTTTACTCCCAACATACCAAGGGACAGAAAGACCGAAGATTTTTTGAGCACTTTCCTTGAAAAAAGTAAAGAAACTAATCAAGCTGCTCACTTGCCCTCCAATTCTTTTTCAGGTATGTTTCACCACGGATATCAGAGGAAGGGCATGATTCTGTTTCTGTTAGTGAACAAATACTCAAACAATCCAACATGCATAAACAATAGGGTTAATGCATGTACATATTTAGCTGAGTAGTGGTAATTGCACCCCAAGCTCTACAGGCTGTAGCGTTTACCTGATAACTTCACTAAAAGACTGCTCAAAGCTTGCACATACAGGGCAAGAAATCATTCTTTCTAAAAAGAGAAGGGCAAAACCAAACCAGAACCCAACAAGAGTCTTCAGAAAATACCCACAGTGCCTTTCAGAGAAATAGAGAAATGCTTTTAATAAGACCAGTATGACTGTGTTTATCTCCAATAAGTAAAAACAGCACTCCTAAGGTAACAGTACTGACCACCAAAATCCAGTGGTCACAGACGTCTGTGATAAAACACACATAACCTGTTTGGTTACTGGAACCAGATCCCCATTACAAGAAGCAGCCAATTCTCCTCTCCAGTGAGCTGGTAGTGAGAAGGAATGTGAATCAGAGGGAAGGCTTTATTACAGCAGAGATATACAAAAATAAAATACCCAGTTGGCTGCATTTCTGTTGTTTGCAGCTTTCCGGTAAGCTAGGTGAGCCTGGGAGGCAAACTGGAAAAATGGAGAGTACAAAAAAAATAATAATTTAGCTGCAACAGTCCGCTTGATTTTCTGGAACCAGCAGTCCACGCTGTGCAGTCCTGACTCTGGAGTGAAGCAGCACAGGCTAACTGTAGTTTAGAGCCAAGAGGCCTTCAAAAAGTAACGACTTTGGGTACTTTCACTTTTGGTTTTTGCAGCTTTGGTGTTTCCGTAATTTCTTCATAATCTGCGCTCATTCCACTGGCCCATCGCCCAACCGTAACCTGATCTGTAGAGTGAGAGACAAGAGATCATGGAAAGGCAAAGCACTACCAGTATACCGAACTTTGACATTTGAGGAAGATTTGGCCTGCAAGGGCCTGTCACTGGATCACCAAAGATCCATCAGTGTAGTTGTAGCTCTGAAGCCAACCCTCTTTACACAACTTTTTTAGTCCTAATAACACTTATGATGAAGATTTTAGAGTATGTCAGCCAAAAAATAAACTTGAGGAGGCACAATAGAGAAAAATTTACATTTCTCAATTCATGTCCCTACATATAATCAGTGCCATCTTTTTGCTGTTTAAATACTACTTAGACCAAGTAACACCCCTTTCCTATAGAAAACACCACTAACCAACCTGTATTTCTTTTCCAAGTGACAACCTAATTTGGAGAGCAACAAATTAAATTATACCAAGAAAATCCCATGGATAAATCAATGTTTACTTGGATTAACTTCTATGTATTAAAGCAGGCCAAATAATCCCACCTGAAGAAATGATAAACTGTAGTGCCCGAACTGCTTTGCCAGCTATCAGCTATCTTCCTGTAGTCAATCTAGAAGTACTTTGCATGATGCAAACTGATTTCAAAAAAATATTAGAATTCTTAGCAATGGTGTCACAGTTCCAATTAATTCAACTATTTTTAACCAGCAGTACTAGTTTTGAAACATCAGCGTAAGGACTAAGAGGTCCCTTGGGAAATTAAACAGCGCTGTCAGTCTTCATTATGGACATAAAACTTCTCAAAAAAAAGGGAGGAAAAAATGCCAGTTTCACTTCACATGAAATTTAGAGCCCTACTGCCAGAGAGCAGGAAGGCTTGTGCTGGACAGCACTAACAACCCTGGGAACACCTTTGAGCAATGCCGTTCCCTACAAACATTTCTTTTCTCCTACTGCATCTGTACAGGTTTTTGACTTACAGAAAGTGTTGACCACACAAAGGTCGTTTGCCGTAAATGTGGCATGCAGAAATCCAACAAGGGCTATGTTACAGGCTTTCAACTCAGCAGTCGTCTGAACGGGCACTGCCCAACGGTCTGATATGGCTGCTGAGTCTTTTCATACCAGAAACTTCTGTCACACCTGTTAATCTCACTTGTTCTAAACTAGCAGAGCAGCATACATCTACAGTCTTACATATGGCCTTGCATGCAACAATATCATATATACAGGATCAGATAAAGAAAGTGGCTAAAACATAGGCTTCTATCGCTTCCATAAATATTTCTTACACAAATTCCTCAACAATTTATGGCATATTATTAACCCAAAAGTTCAATAAGCCATACAAATGAAGTAGGAAAACACACAAATGTGTCACAACTTCAGTAACAGCATCATTCTTCAAACCCTTGTTTGATGCTTTTGCCTTCCTTAGCACTTTTTTTTTTGTATATAATGTAATTTTTCCACCCACACAGGTAACTGAAGGCAGCTTACTAGATGGTGAATCTAGCTGGACAGATCTCCTGTCTCCTCATTCCCTCCTGTCTTGAATGACTCGAACAGTTGCCTGTACACTCAGCTTTTACAGGCTGCCGGTACTACCATCTGCAACTGACATTATATTCAGTTCCACCACTTCACACGGAAATCGTCATCATCTTGTTCTACAGCTGCTAAAGTTGTGAAGAGCAGCATGAATACTGGCTAACAAATACACGTTAGTTCATATTATCTTCAGAAACCAACAAGCTAGATTATTTTTTTTAACTGAAAGTTCAAGTTTTACATTGCAACTTAATGCCTCCTCCACATACCCCTCAATAAAAGCACTTATTCCCAAAGGAAGATCATCTCTGCTATTTGCAAGATCTTTTCTCAAACTCTTTCTTTGTGACCAAAGCCAGGCAAAGCAGTAAATAAACATTACTCAGCTCTGCCATCAAACTCCACTCTATGCACTCTCCTGCATCTCACCTGCGTTCTGTTTTTCTGGACAGTCTTTTCTGAAATGCTCCACAGAGCCACAAAGTTTGCAGCAGCCACCTGTTAAGACAGAAAGTTGTTACTCATCTGGGAAAAAAACCAAACCACAACAACCCCCCTGCACTGTTTTGCTCTTTTGGATATTGGAAAAATCTTGTTCTACTTTTCTGTAGTGACAACCTGTACAAAAGATAAAGAAATTTCCCTTTGGAGAGGTCTGCATGCCTAGGCACAATAATACAACATGTTGGAGCAGATATGCAGCCAGTTTTGGAAGCCTGCAAACACAGCTTCCTCTGTGTCTCCAACAGACAGGGCTGTTTGTAATCACACTGCTCTGTAAAGCATCACATACTACAAATTTCAGTCACCACATACTGAGTATTTCTGATTTGTTGGAAGCTCTCTATTGAGAAACAAGCTGAATTCTTCTGAAATTCATACTCAAAGGAACTTTTGAAATTAACAGAAACTCCCGAGAGACAGGTAATCCAACTGCAGGTACTGAGATATGAAATATAAATTCCCCTCATAATCCGAACATTGAAAGTGGAAGTGATTTTTCTTACAATTTAACTGTGATGTAAGATCACACTTTTGAGTTTGCCAGGCCTCAAGTTTCTACTGGGAGACACTGGGACACAGAATGTTATTTGTTAGTGCCAACAGCGAAATCAGGCAGACCAGAATCTGAGTGATATCTTCAAACTTAGCTCACGTTTTTCATTAAAGCCTCTTAAACTGAAGATGTCCGTTTCTAGTCACGGTCCTTGTTCTGTGTGAACACGTCCCAGAGTCTTAAGGTATAGTATGAGAATACATTTTTACCACATACTTCGGTATATATACATTGAAATACCCACTGACTACATACATACAGCCTATTATGATTTTGTTTCTTTGTGCAGCTCTTGAAATTGCAAGGACAAGCAAGTTCTCATACTTTGCAGCTCACTGTAAGCTTGATGTTAAACAATTAAAACAGAAATCCCTAGGTAATCAATATTAACACTAAATTTTCCAGAATTTATCTGCTTTACCAAGAGTTAAAGATACTGAGAAATTCCTTTTAGTTGGATCCTCATTCACTTACAATGTTACTTTGTTCTGCATCAGGCAAATATGAAAAATGTGTTTTGGTTTTAGTAAATTTGTACACTCACCTTCGGCATACAATCCTTTGGGATTATCTGGACATGACCTTGACAGATGCCCCATCTCACCACAGATGAAACATTTTGCATATGGAAATGCCCCTGCAAAAACCCATACAATTTATGATCCACACTAAAAAACTTTACAAAGTCACAGACAACTCTGAACACATTATAATTACAATATATACTATACTATTTTACTGTAAACACTATGCTCTTGCACTGTTAAGTTCATTGTTATAATATTTTATTCCTTTAAATATATTAAACACAAATATATATGAACCACAAAGCTCATATTTCAGTAGTTAGAAAACTCAGACCAAAGCACTTTGAAAAATACAAAAATTTCTGAGACGTACCAACAGCTGGATCTACTTTTGCTTTGCATTTGCTGATGTCATGTTCTGTGGATCCACAGCGGTAACAGATTCCTGTACCCATATCTTGACTTTCAAGTACTGCAGGACAATCAGCAACACCATGGCCAGGTTCTCTACAGTGGAAACATACCTTTGAAAATAAAAATTAAGTTATATGCATTTTCATAGACAGTTCACGTAGCAAAACACAGCCCTTACAGGTGGCATTATGAAAGAATTCACTTATTTCTATTATCTGATTATCACCTATAGCCAGTGGACTTTTACAAGACCACTACTTCTCTTGGCTGAAACCTTCAGGGTACTATTGTGTACATCTCTCTAGTGTTGAGATTTAAGGCTACTCTAACATAGAGAGACAAGATCTGTGAACGGCACTCAAAGACCTGAAAATCCCAGTCTAGTAAGGCCTTCTGGATTTTTAGAAGGCAAACAAATCAAGGGATTTTCTCCTCAGGGAAAAACAACTAGACAAAAGAGACATTGTATCCTGTCACAAAATAACTGTCAGTAGTATATGTCATTACACCACATTATTATGGGTACTCTTCTTTCACCAACACCACCATTCACTTATTGACAACTGAGTGCCCTGGATGAATGATGGTAGGTGATTTTGACTACAGCACAGTTCCTCAAACTCTTTAAGTGCAACTAAGTGCTAAAGTAAATATAAGCAATGTTGCCACTGTCCCACAATTTACTCATGAAGAACTCTGGTATCTCACAAAAGATATAGGCTCTCTTTACTGTGTTCCTAGATTACATTCAGCTTAAGTTTATACTGAATGCATAAATTTGTGTTGAGATAACTGCTTTCAGACAGTCTCACTCCAATTGTCAAGCAGAAAATAATGCAGAAAAAGGCCCCAAAACAGCAGGAATATTGTACTGATGAATTACCTACAGAGATGCACTGAATTAGTTTCACCCGGGAGACAAGAGGGGCTGGGAATTCGACAAAGGGTAGCAAGAACAGTGTTCAACCAGAGCGCCACACTAAAGTCTAAGAGTTAAGCTGAAACTCCGTGTTTGTTCTCAAGTTGAGATACTTAAGTTCACTTTATTAACTTGAAATGTCACTTGGCATGTGCTATGCCTATAGGAGGCAAGGCGCTCTGCCTCCTCACTGAACCACCTCCTGGCAAGATCAGCGGAGAATAAGGAATCTGCATATTCCACACAGAGCCTTTCAGAAGTTTTTAACAAGCTGCCATGGACAGGCAAACACCCACCATTCAAGGCAAAACTCACCATGGCATTTTTCTTCATTTCTTGCCTCTTCAGCCTCCTATCCTCCCGCCGCTTGTCCTTCTTCAAGGCTATTGCTACGTCCTTCTCCAACTCAGCACTGTCTGCCTCAGCCACCTTTCCACCCCGCGAGCTTTCTTCCAGGTAGGCCGCGAACCCGTTAACGTCTTCGTTCAGGTAGTCCTTCTTCTTCTTGTTCTTCTTCTTCCTCTTCTCTTGCTCCTTCTTCAGGGAGAGCGGCCCGGCCCTGCCCCCCCGCCCCTCGGGGCCGTTCGCCATCTCCTCCCACGGGGTGGCCTCCAGCGCCTTCTCTCCGGGAGGGCCATTTCGCCGAGCCCACCGGGTCATGGCGGGACCGGCAGCGGCTCCTGCACAGAGACACGGCAGTGAAGGCGGGGACCCGCACACCCCGACGCCCCCCAGGGACCACCACACAGAACACCGTCCCCTCAGCCAGGCATGACGAGCCCCGCCACCCTTTCACTCATGAGGCGACAACAGCCCCTCACCTCGCAGAGCGGCGGCGCTGCCAAGGCGGCTTAGCGGACCACGCCGCCCGTCCCGAGAGGGGCCACGGCAACCGGCGGCGGAGGGGCCTGGCCCGGCGCGGACGCGGAAGCACCGCTCACCCGAGTCGGCCGCTCTGAGAGGGCGGCCCGTCCCGCCCGGCGACCGGAAGCGGAGCCGAGTCCCCGGGGCCGCCGGTCCGCAGAGTACCCGGCGTGACGTCACTTCCTGCCCCCGAAGCCGCTCTGGCTCGGCGCCCCGCCGCCATCTTGAGGCAGGGCCAGGAGGGCCGAGGTGAGGGCAGGGCAGGGCAGGGCAGGGCAGGGCAGGGCAGGGCAGGGCAGGGCAGGGCAGGGCGGTGGAGCCCCGCAGCCCCGCTCGGGAGGTGCGGGTCCGACCGCGAACGCGTCGGGGCCGCCGCAGGCGGTTCCCGAGGGGGTCAGTCCAGCGGCAGCGCTGTCCCGGCAGCGGGTCCCTACCTCGCCCAGAGGCGGCAGCGTGGCTGTGGAGACCCAGTGCTCGCCACCTTAACTGCGCCCTGAAATCATAGAATGGTTTGGTGATGAGGACAGAACAAAACGTATCATAGAATCACAGAATGGTTTAAAGATCCTCTAGTTCCAGCCCCTGCTCTGGGCAGGGACGCTTCCCACTAGACCAGGTTGCTCAAAGCCCCATCCAACCTGGCGTTGGAACAGCTCCAGGGAGGGGGCACCCACAGCTACTCTGGGCAACCTGTTCCAGTGGCTCACCACCCTCAGAGGAAAGAATTTCTTTCCAATACCTGATGTAAGTCTGCCCTCTTTCAGTTTAAAACCATTAGCCCTTGTCCCATCACTACACTCCCTGATGTCCCTCCCCATCTTTACTGTAGGTCCCCTTTAGGTACTGGAAGTGCCTATAAGGTCTCCCTGGAGCCTTCTCCAGGCTGAACAATCCCAGGTCTCTCAGCCTGTCCTTGCAGGAGAGGTGCTCCACCCCTCTGAGCGTCTTTGTGGTCTCCTCTGGACGTGCTCCAACAGGTCTGTGTCCTTACGTGTGTGCCCCCAGGGCTGGATGCAGCACTGCAGGGGGGTCTCACCAGGGCAGAGTAGAGGGACAGAATCACCTCCCTTGCCCTGCTGGCCACAATTGTTTTGATGCAGCCCAGGATATGGTTGGTTTCTGGTTTGTGAGCACACATTGTCGGCTCATGTCCAGCTTTTCATCCACCAATAACCCCAAGTCCTTCTTGCAGGGCTGCTCTCAATGTCTCCTTCCCTTCATCCCCCAGCCTGTATTGATAGCAGTGAAATGCGGTGTTCCCATGGTGTTTTTACCTGTTAATTAACAGAGTATGCTTGTTGTCTGTATGGTCTCATTGATGTTCCACTAGAGTGAGGATGCATCTGCATTTTCAAGGCACTTGAAAAAACTAACCTTCTTCCAGAGGAGTTTAACTTCTCCATGTCTGGCGTAAAAGGATTGTGGGATGTAGCCCTTTGCAGGCACCTGTGCTTCCTGGGGAGCAGCCAGAGGAGCAGGGAGGGTGGTGAGTGGTGGCAGGAGCTACTGCTTGTGTTCAAGTACCTTTCTCCTTGCGCAGCCCTGCTGCCAACAGCCTGTCTGCTCCTCAGAGTGGAGTGGGTGAATGGGCAGTGCGCTACTGCCAGCTGAATCCACATATCAGTGTGTGTAGGGGAGCACATTGCTGTGCCCCAGTCGCAGCAGAGGGTGATGTTGCCGACATGCCACAGAGCTACCGAGAGAGGGGAGGCTGCAGAGGCTGGAGGACTGCCATTGATGCTAAGCATGTGTGGGACAGTCCTAACGTGGGGGCCATGGCCTGTGCCGACTCTGCCCTGGATGCTGCTGCACTATTGCAGTTTTGACACTGGCATAATTTACGGTTTTATGCCATCCTTTCTTTGCAGATGGGGACCTGTGCTGGTGCAGTTACACCAGTTTAAATGCTCACATTGTTCAGTAAAGTCAGCCTTGTTTAGATGGGGTTTATCTTTGACCAAGAAAGTGCCTACCTTTGTCATGCAGTAGTAAAGCTGATTCAGACCTTCAGCTGTAAAACTTACAGCAGGCTTTCTTAAGAAGGACAGTTTTTGGAAACAATTTATATGACACATTTCACCCTCTCAAAAACACTCCCTTAAGGTTCACAAAGTAAATCTCCAGGACTATATTGTTACAGGCCCTTGCTTAGCAATGAAATAAATGTTTATAAATGCAGTAAGATTTTTTTCTCAACTCACTCTTCTGTTTCTTGTATTTTTAGCATTTCACTACATATACATTGCCTTTCCTGGTAATCTTGAGCTGATGTTATAAGGATGGCTGGGCACCATTCCTTCTATATTCGTTATCCTTAATGTTTGTGTTGCCCTAGAGAAATTGCCTTGCTGTATTTTGCTGATTTTCCGGGGCTTTGCGTCCACTAGAGGGAGGTGTGCACAAAGCGTGCGTTGATCTTACTCTTAAACTGCACCACTGCCAGTAAGAACAAGCATAGATTTAAGAATAATTAGAGTGCATTTACTGCTGGTAAAAATAATTGATGAATGCCGTTTAAGAGCCACTGTTAATAAGATAGGAAATAGAAAGAATCAGGATTTCGTTTTAAAAATAATAAATATGCTGATGTAGTTACAGCTCAACCACAGCATGAGATCCTAGTTATTCCTACAACGTGCTGCCAATGAGCCCGTAGATGAGAAATCATGGCCAAGGCTGATAGCCAGAAAGGGCTACTAGAAACAGGAAACACTGGCCCAAGGGTAGGGACGATAAAGCCAATCAAGGATCCCATGGGCATCACACATCACACACATTTCTGGCATATGTACACTATGTCTTTATTAGGCCATGTTTTTTGAATAGCTACATATTGATATGTTGGAAAGTTTTTAAATGGTTGTTAGGGTTTGTTTTAGAGAGCTGGGGTAAAATCCCTGCTAATCTGTGTGTATTGTACATGGCCAGATTAATTGTATGTATTACAGTAGATGAGGACTGATTTACTTGTCAAATGAAAGGAGAATACACGCAGACATACATTTAGTTACACCTATCTATGTATGTCGATCTGTCTGTCAGCTTATTTTCACTAAGTGGGGACAGCGGCGTGCCTCCTGGTGCATGCAGCCTGCTCACTGGTTTCGCCTCAGTGCAGGTTTTTGTTTGGCTGCAGCTTCCTCTGTCATCCTTACTGAGTTCACAGCAGACGGGTTGTCAGTCACCCCACTGGACGTGGAAATGGGTGTAGAGAACAGCTGAGGAACAGTGTAAGAAAGACCAGTGAGAAAGAACTTGGTTTGCTCTGTGTTATGCTGAAGTATTAATGTGTTGTCTTTCTTTTTCACAGTCTGATAGTCTGTGTGTGTGCGTGTAGGCAGGATGGGTGGCCCTTAGGATCCTTGATGGGGTTTGCAGGCAGTGCAAAAGGCTGTTTAATACCTTTCTACTAAATCAATAGGACAGTATTTCCCTCACAAATATAACTTATTTGATAGTGACCACACCTGTTTAAACTTGCACTGGTTTGTGCAAGTTTTGTTCCAATTTGACATTAGTTGTTGGGGAGCTCTGCTGTACACTAGCAGCAGGTGAAAAATGAGCAAAACAGCAGTCATGCAAATCACTGTAAAATTGCGTTGCCTTTCTTTCATATTTTACTAAGAGACACCAAATTGCTTGCCCAGCAGCACAGTCTAATGGCTGTCTTGGGAGTCTTTCTCATAGTTCCATCACAGACACAAAACGCTTTGGAGAATTGAAAATCTGGACTGGTGGATCCTGTAACATCTTTAGTAACTCAGGATAAAATCTCCTGGAATATCATGGTTTGAATCATTTGATGTTTGTAACCAGGAAAAGAGAAGCATGTGCAAATCTTCCTCTCTCCTTCAAAGACACTTTTTTTTTTTTTTGTTCATTCACTATTGTATCAAATAGCATAATTCAAGGCCTGACTCTGTGTTCTTCAGCCCATGTCTGTGGGAATTGTCCTCTTAGATCGCGACAGTACATCTGAAAGAAGCATATCTTGGGAGGATGGCAATTTGCAAGAGCCAACACAAAAAATGAGAGTGGTTAAGTGCCAGACAGGTCCTGCAACATAGGTTCAGGGGAGTGAAAAATGCAAAAGGGCAAGAAGGATGTAGTTGTAAGAAATCATGAAGGAACAGCAAGTGAAAAAAGTCTGCCTGCAAACCCCGGGATTCACAGCTGTGCTGCAGCTCTTTTACAAAACAGAAATGATGCAAGTGCATTTTTGGGGCCCAGAGAAAGACTGCGGTAAATTGGAAAAGGAGTATAAAGACATCCCCTCTAGTCTGGTGTTTGACAGAAGCACAACCATGAAGCTGAATGTGTCACAGCATCAAGTTCTTTGCAAAGCTTGACAAGTGACTTTGGTTTTGTTTTGGCTGATAATGTTCATAATCCTCAAATGCCTAAAAAGGGAAGTTTTGTCTGCTGAAGATATGCCAGAGGCTTTAGTTGTATGTACATATGACTGATGGTATCTTTGTTCGCTCTTTTTTTCTTGTTTGTTGGATAGTTAATACTACTTGCCACAGTGTCAGGGTGACATTTTCCTGTTGTTACAATTTTTATTTAAGGCTGGGGAGAGAAAAGAAAAAGTAAGGCTTGTTTCTGCTTAAATTCTTTTATATCTGCAGTATTCTGAGAGCCCCTGGAGAGGGGTTTGAATTGGTTTATTCACCATAAAATGAACAGATTACTGATACTTTATTATTTTTTTTTTTGCTTTCTTGAGTGTGTTAAATGATGACACATACTGTATTTAATCTTAAATATTTATGGATTTTAATTGCTACAACCAAGACTGCATCACCTTCAGTAAGCCTGCAAGCTGACCATTGTGCTATATTATTTACATCAGACTATGATGTGTGTGGCTCTGATTGTTTCAGGATATTTAATAAGTGCTTAAATGTGTTGCTCAATCAACTCACGTATGTTGCTGGATCAACTCACAGATTTAAAGATTTAGGCAAGTGCTTAACTACCTGGAGATGAACTGGAATATTTAAAGGTTAACCTGTGGTCACCTATTTTGTTTAGTTACTTTATATGGCAAAAAAACACTGCTCTTTGTTAGTTCTATATCAAAATGAAAATCTGGAAAGCATGGCTCAAGTGAAGGAGGATTATTAGACATGCACTGTCATGATAGCGCAGGAGTTTTCCCTGTTGTTAGTTTTGATGGCTGCCTGTTAAGGAAACATTATTTTCTTGTAGGAGGACGTAATTTTTGCTTTTTCAGAAACACACAGGGAGGAACTATATAGACTTTAAACGGCAGCACTACACTTTAGCTAGTATCTTAATATCACAGAGTAAGTTTTAATTTCTAGGGTTAAAGATAAAGTATAGATTATCCTCTGCAGTTCACTGGCATACATTGGCAGTGGCCTCTTCCATTTACAGTATTGGCTTTATTTTGAATAAAGCTGCTGTTTTTCACAGACTAAAGGAAAAAAAGCAGTCTCAAACTGCAAGCAGAAGCCAACATAGAGATACAGATTCCTTAGGCATGCTAAGCAGGAAGGGAGGGTGCTCCATGCTTCTTCTAATGTTTTCAGTCTTATTAATTTCTTGTATTCCATCAAGAAAAATACAAATCCCTTATTTCTACAGAAGAAAGTCCAGTTGCCAGTAGTCTCCACAGTTATTTGACAAGTGCCTGCGAAATGATCAATAGCTTTAAAGCCCAAAGGCATTTGGATAACTAGCTCTTGTTTAGGTATCTCCTATTTAGCTTCTGTTGGAGCTGGGCACCTAGACAGGTCATAGAATCATAGAATGGTTTGGGTTGGAAGGGACCTTAAAGATTATCTAGTTCCAACCCCCTGCCATGGGAAGGGACACCTCCCACTATACCAGGTTGCTCAAAGTCTCATCCAACCTGGCCTGGACACTTCCATCCACAGGTTCCTTGGGCAACCTATTCCAGTGTCAGATATTCAAGATTTGCCACTGACTTTTGGTATTAGTAATTTATCTTTGGTTTCTTGAATGGTTTGGGCTTGAGAAGGTGTTCTGACTTGGAGGAGGGAAGTCCACCTCCAAATATGGATATAAGTATCTGCATACTTGTTGATACAGATTTATCTATCTAGGTAGTCTCGTCAGAATCTGGGCCTTTTTAGACTTTAAAAATACAGATATTAATTATCTTTAATGTGGTCGTCACTGGTGTTCATGAGGTGCATACGTTTTCATGGTAATTCTGCACATGCCCCTGTTGCCAAATGACTATCAATATAACTGAGAGGAAATTCTGCTTCAGAAAGCAGAGCTACAAAATCCCCCTCTACTCTGCTCCTCCCCCTCTACTCTGCCTTGGTGAGACCGCATCTGGAGTACTGTGTCCAGTTCTAGGCTCCCCAGTTCAAGAAGGACAGGGAACTGCTGGAGAGGGTGCAGCAAAGGCTACCAAGATGATTAGGGGACTGGAACATCTCTCTTATGAAGAAAGGCTGACGGATTTGGGTCTCTTCAGTCTGGAAAAAAGATGACTGAGGGGGGATCTTATCAGCACTTATAAATACTTAAAGGATAGGTGTCAGGAGGATGGGACCAGGCTCTTTTCAATGGTACCCAGTGACAGGACAAAAGGTAATGGGCACAAAATTGAGCATAGGAATTTCCACCTAAACATCAGAAGGAACGTCTCTCCTTTGAGGGTGGCAGAGCGCTGGCACAGGCTGCCCAGAGAGGTGGTGGAGTCTCCGTCTCTGGAGACATTCCAAACCCACCTGGACGCGTTCCTGTGCAACCTGCTCTGGGTGACCCTGCTCTGGCAGGGGGTTGGACTAGGTGATCTCCAGAGGTCCCTTCCAACCCTACCATTCTGTGATTTTGTGATTCTGTGAAAACTGGAACAAGAGCTAAGAGAAGTACTTTGGTAAAGGCGTAGACAGAAAACTTATGGAAGACATTTTAATTTCAAACAAGAATACACATGCAGAAACTGAACTTCTATTAACTGACATCAATAATCAAGGTTTTTTTCCCTTTTTCTAGGAAACTCTTGGATCCATCTGAATTCCCAGAAAAATTAGTAGATTAACAAAATATGTTCATTACTCTTGTTTACTGATAAACTTAGTATTGTAGTATAGCTGGTATTTCCTCGTTATGAGCCCAGCCTTCTTCTAATTTATACTAAGTGAATTAAAAATGTGGTGTCAATCAGAAATAATATGCTGTACAGTAGATCATAGAATCATAGAATGTGTTGGGTTGGAAAGGACCTTTAAAGGCCATCTAGTCCAACTCCCCTGCAGTGAGCATGGACATCTTCAACTAGATCAGGTTGCTCAGAGCCTCATCAAGCCTGGCCTTGAATGTCTCCAGGGATGGGGCCTCCACCACCTCTCTGGGCAACCTGTGCCAGTGTCTCACCACCCTCATTGTAAAGAACTTCTTCCTAATGTCTAATCTAAACCTACCCTGCTTATTGCCCCTCATCCTGTCGCTACATGCCCTTGCAAACAGCCCCTCCCCAGCTTTCTTGTAGGCCCCCTTCAGGTACTGGACGGCCTCTATAAGGTCTCCTCAGAGCCTTCTCCAGGCTGAACAATCCCAGCTCTCTCAGCCTGTCCTTATAGCAGAGGTGCTGCTCAAGCCCTTGGATCATCTTCATGGCCCTCCTCTGGACCCGCTCCAACAGGTCCATGTCCTTCTTTTGCTGAGGGTTCCAGAGCTGGACACAGTACTCCAGGTGGAGTCTCATGAGAACAGAGTAGAGGGGGAGGGTCACCTCTCTGGATCTGCTGGCCATAGTTCTTTTGATGCAGCCCACGATGTGATTGGCCTTCTGGGCTGCCAGTGCACATTGTTGGCTCATATCCAGCTTTTCATCCACGAGTACCCCCAAGTCCTTTTCCGCAGGGCTGCTCTTTATCACGTCATCCCCCAGCCTGTATTGATAACGAGGGTTGTCCTGACCCAAGTGCAGGACCTTACACTTGGCCTTGTTGAACTTCATGAGGTTTGCATGGGCCCACCTCTCCCGCTCATCCAGATCCAGCTGGATGACATCCCATCCTTCTGGCACATTGACCACACCACTCAGCTTGGTGTCATCTGCAAACTTGCTGAGAGTGCACTTGATCTCACTGCCTATGTCATTGGTGAAGATATTAAATAACACTGGTCCCAGTACGGATCCCTGAGAGACACCTCTCCATCTGGACATTGAGCCATTGACCACTACGCTCTGGATGCGACCATCCAGCCAGTTTCTTATCCACCGAACAGTCTACCCATCAAATCCATATCTCTTCAATTTAGAGAGTAGGAGATGACTGTATATTTGTGCCCTATTGGATGACTTGACTTGGTAGGACTTCTGTACTATATGTAGTGCACTTCTGTGTATGCCATGTCTTCAGGCGTCTTTGCAGGCAAAAGAAATGGCTGTTTAAAGTCTTTAATCTTTTAATTAAGCCTTAAGCTGAAACTAAGCTCTAAAAGGCATTACAGTAGAAAGATGAACATTAATTATTTCGGCAGGTCTTAAATTACATTCTGACAAATCTTATTAGTAAAGTAATTCTGCATATAAATATTAGCTATAATTCATTCCCCATGTTATCTCCTGCCTTTTTTGATATTTCCAGAGAAAAATTACGTCATGTGTGTTCAGGTGTGCATTAGTCTTGTAAGAGTGACAGTTTCATGAACCTTTGAAATCTGTCAAGTCAGTTTTTGTTAGGACAGTGAATGATCTAGGTGTAAGGTGTCACAAGTGAAATCAATTATAGCTGTCATAGCTACAGGCTTGGGTCTTAAGCTTTTAAATGAGGCTTCAGTGCATGTAGTTCCACCTACAGTACAGGAAGCCCTCCTAGCAAGGCATGAATTTTGTGTGCTCTTTCCATGAGACACATGAACACCAGTGCATGGAATAAAGCCAAAATTCAAAGATACCGCAGTAGGTCAGTCTTCAGCCACTCTGCTGCTACTCATGTTGTGTTATATTTCTTGGGAAGAAAATGTTACAGTAAATCCTCCACTGTCTTGCTGTTTTTCTGTATTAACAGCTCATATTCAGCCCTCTGGTGATGGATAGACCTTACAACTTACCAGAAAACTGAAGAGCTGCAGACTGTGCATGTTTGTTCAGTAGCTTACTGAGTCACATGAGACCTGCCTGCTAATATATGGTAATTTGTCTTTTGCATATGTCATAGGAGCCCAGTTACCAAGTACAGGAAAGTTTTAGCCCCCTTTGTGAAGGTATATATGTGTGTTTCTCTTTCTTTGGATCTGCTGTCCTGAAGCATCCCTTGCTTCCTCCTGAGGGGGCCCCACATGTGCTACTCCGTGCCCTGGGCTTGGGTTTCCTGCCTCCCTCACCTGGGTCCAGACTCTGACCCTGCTCCTGGCTTGACTTTTATGTTTGAGTCAGCCTTGATTTTCCAATTTATTGACAGTGCTCTTTAGCCAAGCCATGGACTTGTTGCAAGAGCTGGCTTTTCTCAGGATCAGTCGCTTGTGTGCGTTAACTTCAACACAGCTCCAAACCCAGTTCAGGCTTGGCACAAATAATTTGGCTTATGTGTCCATGCTTGAATCTCCCAATATATGTAATTATCCTCCTGACTGTCTGAAAATTACCGAACCTTTCTTCTATGCTTTCAGCCTATGTTCTTCTCCTCCACTGTTTTTTCTCTTCCTTTACCCTGTATGTGCCTTGAAAAAGGTCTGTCATTAAAGCTAACGTTTTGGTAGTGAACAGGTGAAAGGATCTGTAGCTTTCTGAGTGCCTTTGGTTCCCTTGTGGTGTAAATGCAAATCAACACAGTATATTCTTATCACTCCATCCATTTAGACAGGGTATTTATTGTTAGACCAATATTTGTATGGCAGTTTCAACACAGAAGAATGTGCTCGTTGTACAGAGGCACCTCTTGCAAAGTCATTGTACATTTCCTGGTAGAGCTGAGAGTACAGTGCCCACTTTTCCCTTGCCGTCTAATGGCAAATTCCACTCCAGTTCTCACCCTGCGTGAACTGCCTAATGGACCACTGGTGGGCTTTGATGGAGCATGACCTGAGAGTTTACTTCTGCTGATCCCTAGTCGCTGATGCGTTCATTAAGAAGATTATAAAAGTATTTGCGGCAAGGCATGTAGCTCTTGGAGTACTTAATCAAATAAATTCCAAAGATTTATAGAGAATCAGGGTCTCAATGTATCAGGAAAGAGTTTTATTGGCAGAAGAGGATCTCAGCAACATAGAATTGGTGGCATGGGGCCACCATGAGAAGGCAAGACCACCAAATATGAGAAGGCAAGAAGTAACATCGTATGCCTAGGGTTAGTGCAGCAACTCAGCTTTTTAACTGTTAATATCTTCTTATTGAATCATAATCTGTAGAATTCCCATTTTGTGTTTGATAACCTTTCAGGTTGTCTGTTTCCTGCTGCAGCCATTCACCAGAGCATATCCCCTGGAAACAGTGCATCTGCAGTGTCGCTGCCCTCAAGCTGCCATTGAAGGCTTACTGGAAGAGCCCCCCCCTACCTCCCCACACCCTCCAGCCCCAGGACGTACTCAGCTTGGAGATAAACATGGTCCAAGCAGACAGCAAACTGGTCTGAAGACCATAATGATAGGTTGGACTGAGTAGGACTGAGTAAAGATGTCCAGTATAATGTTAATGGATATATGACTGTCCAAATTTCATTTAAAATATTAAATAGTGATGTGAAGAATGAAAATATTAATCAGCTGAGTTACTCCTGCTGACAGTATAAAGGCCACAGAGAGTGAGAAAGATCACAGAAGTGAAAAATGTAGGTGTCAAATCACAAGCCTTTACAAAATAATCCATATGAGGAAGAGTATTTTGATTGTGAAGGACACACTTGGAAGCCAACAATACAGAGAAAACCACAGTTTAATTGTAGCAGAGAGTAAATCGTATTAGGGTATTCCTGTTTTGTGGAGACTTAATTCCATGCCTGGTCAGAGCACAGGATGGCCAGGGCATTTTTCTGGCTTACTTACTCATCTGCAGGCCTTTTGCAATAATTGCTTCAATCACGGGATCGCAGAATTACGTAGACCGGAGATCTAGAGGTGATCATCCCACCCCAACCCCAAAGCAGAGACAATTTAGATCATATTGCTTATGACCTTTTTCCTTGAGTTTTGACTATTTCCAATGTTTGACCACCCTCTTAGTGCAAAATGGCCTTCCTAATATCTAACTGGAATTTCCAGTGTCCCAGCTTGTGTCTGTTGCCTCTTGTTCTATCACTGTGCACCTCCAAGAAGAGCCTTGAGCTTGTCTTCTCTATATCCTCTGATGTAGACAACAGTTACAGACATCAGTAAGATCTCCTCTTAGCCTTCTTTTCTCCAGACTGAATAAACCCTCAGCTTTGCATCGTATATCATGCTCCAGCCCCCCTGACTGTCTTGGTGGCCCCGTCCAGGACTTGCTGCAGTTTGTCGCTGTCTTTCCTGTACTGGGGAAGTCCAAAACTGGACATGGTACTCCAGATGAAGTTGCACAAGTACTCAGTGGAGGGGTAATAATCATGTCCCTCAAGCTGTTGGCTACACTCACATGTAACACAGCCCAGTATGGGCATACTGCTGACCCATGTTCAGCTTGCTGTCCGCCAGGACCCCAAGTTCCCAGCTTGCGTTGTTGCATGGAGTTGCTTCCTCCATCCCAGGTGCAGGACTTTGCGTCTGCCTCTGTTGAACTTCATGAGATTTCTGTCAGCCCATTTCTACAGTCAAATGCACTCTGAAGAGCAGCCCTGCTCTCCAGGGTACCAGCTGCTCTCTTTCATTTAGCACCAGCAGTGGCCTGGCTGACCGTGTAATGCACCCTGTCATCCAGGTCATTATGAAAGGTATTAAAACAGAATCATCAGCTCCAATATCAACCCCTCAGGAATGCTATTAGTAAATGGCTGCCAGCTGGACTTCCTACCACTGCCTATCAGCAGTTTGCAAGTCAGCGGGAGAAAAGCAAGTAGAGATTATAAGCTAAGCACATTTGGCCCACAGTTGAATTTTGTGTTGATCTGAGTGTTTTGGAGATCTAACAGTTAAGACTTTCCAGTTTTACTTGTTTGCCTTCTATGTGAAATCAGCAGAAGTCTCTTTTCCACCCCCAGAATTACTATTATTAACCACCATTTAGAAAGCCAGTAGCAAAATGTTAGGGAATGTAGCCAGCATAGATGAGGAAGAAGCAGCAATCATTTGGAAGCTCCAACCTACTTTATACGCGACAGCTCTCCTTCTGAGCGAGAAATGAGCACACCATGCTGCTGATTTCCAAGAGCTGCTAATTCACCATCTAGCTCTCAATTAGTTTCCAATTGTGATTTTTAAAGTCTGTAACTGGTTGTGGCCTAGCTATCCAGTCACAGCTCTTCAGATATGACCCACTGAAAAAACTTCACAAGGGGCTTTGCACCAGGCTGGAGTAGTACAGATGTCAGCTGAGAGGTCTCTGATGAAGAGTGCATTGTTAGAGAAGTCCCTACGACATGAGAATTAAACTAGGACTAACACATGTATTCGCAGTGTTTTCTCAGAGCTTACACTGCGTGAGTTTTATAAACTGAACTAGCATTGCTCAAGGTGCTGCAATGTGCTCCAAAGCGCCACTTTGGACACGACTGGACCGCATGTCCTAGACGTACCCATACCTACAGGAGCAGTGGGTACCTCAGCAGTGTCATTTTGCTCTCTGCACAGACCTGAAACATTTTCTGCTGATACTACTCCCCACTCAGCAGGAGCACAGACAGCGCATTCATCAGACCATGTTTTGACTTTTTTTCCTGAGAACTAGTATTTTGAATGTGGTTACTGTGAAACACTGAATATATTTCAATATGCAAAAAAGAAGCAATCAATGGGACTGTTAGCATCTGCTATCTTTTCTTTCCACCAAGCTGCTCACCACATGAAATAGCAGTGAGCACAGGGATCTTACTCAGGGCGGCAGTACATCCTAAGGATGTACTTTGATGAGTGTCGGTTACCTGGAACCTGAAAGCTGTGGGGGAAGACTGGGACAGGCCATGCTTGGCAGGTTTATGTTGGATACAGACTATCAGCAAACTGATTTGCCTGCTGATTTTTGGGCCAGCTTGCTGCAGCCCAAGGCCACAGGCCAGAAATGATGCCTGAGGGAAACAGCTAAGAAGTGACCTGGTGAGTTCTCCAGGAGTAAAAAGCTCTGAGTTTTTGGGATGACATGGTAAAGCATTTTGTGTGCAGATCAGTCCTGAACAGAGAAGAGACGGCTCCAATGCAGAGACACCATTGAGTTCCTGATGACAGGTCAAGTGGTGGACTTCAGAGACTGAATGCATATGCAGCAGCCTACTCCAGTTAACTGCTGAACTCACCATGGTGTCCAATGGTTGCTGAAAAAGCAATGAGCACTTCACGGCACCTGCCTCTCAGGCTGGCAGCTTTCAGCTGCCGAGACAATCACTGGAGAGAAGTGTGTCTGTGAATGAAAATAGGGTGCTGGTAGGAGACTTCATGAGGATGGCCATAAGTGCAAATGCAGGATAGAATTAAAGATTTGTGCTTTTTGCATTACTGAGGTAGTACTTTTCGTGTCACCAACCAAGAAAGAAAGCGAAGCAGTCCCCACAAAAGAGCCTACCCAAGGTGGTTGTATTGGGTGCATCCTAGTAAATCTGCAAAAAGACTAGTTTCTGCCAGTGCAGCCAGGCATCTAAGGAGGCATCAGGTATCAGGTAGTGTTTTATTACACAAGATATTTATACATAGATATACAGAGGTGCCTTTCTGTCAGAATGGCAGCCATATTTACCATCAGTTGCCACCATCAGCAGCAAGATCACTTCCTGCCAAACTGAGGCAAGGGTGGTGGCACTTTGATGTCTTGACCTCTTTCCAGTTTCTTCTCGCAGTCAACTAGATAATTGACACCATCAATGACAATCTGGACTAGCTCCACCTACAACAAGAAGAGAAAAATAGTAGTAATAGAATCTTTAGCTAATGCTGTTAATAGAGGAAGGGAAAATTGGCTTGTACTGCAATGACAGCAGGTAAAGGAATAAGTAAGGAGCGTCGTGGTATAGACATCACACACTGTTTGGCACAGGGAATTTGGGTCATGCTGGTCCGGTGGAAACCCATAGTAATTCCCTTCTCCTGTTTGCCCTGAGTTTGGGCCGCCAGCAACAGAAATTTTCAAATAGGTTCCTAAAGTTATTTCCACCAAATTGTGCTCCTACTAATATTTCTGTAGGAACAAAGCAAGCAAACAAAAGTCCTTCTAGAAAATGTTGAGAGACCTATTTCAAATGTGACCACCACGAGTGTGCAGGATCTTCCCCAGATGCTTGCTGAAAAGTAAGGCTTGGCATGACAAGTGGTACCTGTCTGTTGTGTTCCCCACCCTCATGTATGAGGATGAAGAAACCAAAACAGCAGTGCTGTGAGTGCTTAGCATCACTGTGCAGTTCACGCCGAAGCAGCTACTGCTGTTGCTGTGTCTTCCCAGCTCCCATGCCCATATCATCCCTGTGCGTGCAGGAGCATTTATGTGAGTACAGTCTCAGACAGAAACTAACTGGGACGGTGGTGCAAGGAGAGGAAGACAGAGGCTCATTGCCCTCATTCACACTGGCCCTGGCCCTGGCCCTGAGTGCTGCTGATAGTAGTCCTTCACATGGCTGGGGCTGGGAAGATGGCCAGACTACCTGTTTGGCCATAGCCTTTTAGACTGCCTGAGAAAGCTTGTCAAACCAGAGTCTTGTACTTCTTCACAGGCACGGCTCAGGACCATATGTTCCCCTGTGGATGACCATGAACACTGCTGCGATGATTTGTTAGCTGTGGGGAGAGCTGTTCTACTCATTCTGCCAAGCATGCTGGCTTTGCTGATGTGGTTTTGCCAAGCCCAGGACTCACATCTCTGAAGCAGAGGCACTCATCCTAAACTCGTGCTGGCTCTACATCATCCATCACTCCTTTGTTTTCAGCTCTTGATTTACACTGGCAGGAGTGGGATTAGCTCCAGGCCCAGAGCAGCACCAAAATTTGCAATTCTGTATGGCAGGGGGTAGTGGTGTCTTTGTAACCTTATTCAAAATTGCTGAAAAATACAAGGTGCCCTGTCCCCAGCAGACTTTCTTCACAGGCAGTGACATGTGAGGACCACAGGCCCTGTGGTATTGTTAGCCAGCAAGCTATAGCACTGATTTTTCTTAATCTTCATGAAAGGGTTCATTAGCAACCTTTAATGACTGACTTGTTAAAACGGAATGTGAAGACTAAATCCCATTGTCTCTTTATTGTGACAGTTGCTGATTTTCAAGGGATTTCTTTTTACTATAAAGCATTTCAGTGGCTTAGCAGTTTATTTTATTGTCTTTTACAGACCAGCTGCGTTGGGGAATCAGAGGTCTGAATTTGCAGCCTCCAGAAGAAAAGGAATTTCATATTAAGTTAGCATTGACCAGAAACTGCAACAAAGCAAAAATACAAACATTTTTATCTTGCACCTTGGGGAACATAATTCAGTTCTGCAAACACATTTACCACATAATGGAAAAATATGTCTTATAATAAAACATTTCTATCCCCTTGAGTTAGTCTTGTCTTATTTAGACTTCAGAATCTTCAAGGCAGGGATTGTATCTTATCTGTTGGCTTAATCCTTTGAATCCTTGCTGTATGAGGCATCACTGACTTCAGTGGAAGTCTTCATATAAGCAAAAATTTGTAGGTTTAGGCCATCTGTCAGTAGAACTCATATTAATTAATCATGCTGTGTAATTATTCTGTATTATTAGTGTTATTTTAGTATAAAACACACATCATGATGTTTCATGTATTAATAAATATCTTTGTCACATACTGTTTTTGCAAATGATACAGCTTAGCAGTTTTTCACTCTTATTTATTTTGGTCTAGATCCAAAGGAACTACATCAAACTGCATCAAACTCCAAAATTTAGAATTTACAAACCCCTGTCGACATGGCCCTTGGCTGAGAAGACATTCAAGTACATGTCTTGAAAGACCTGACTTGGCTCTGTCCCAGTGGCAGAAAACCCAAGGTGAGTGAGGAATGGAAGCCAGCTGGCTGGCTGTGGACCAGTTTGAATCTAGTTGTAACCCAGGTGCATTATCCCAGGTTTATATTCATGTTATGAAAAGCCACCAAGAATCAGGCTGAACACATGTGTTGGGCTGCAACACCGCAGGACTGAACTACATCCATACCTAAACCTCTCAGTGCTGCGCTGTTCTGGATAAACACACCTTGACAGCATACTTTTCTTTGCAATTGACTTTTAACTTGCAGCAAAGCCCCCAAGGTAATTAAAATTTTGCTGCTGGGCAAGCAGGCAGCCCTTCAAATCCTGGCATGTTCAAGCAGGTTGGCATCTGAGCCCAAATCATGTATTGCGTTGCTAATGGAGAAAAAG
Organism: Rissa tridactyla; assembly: GCF_028500815.1. NCBI lineage: Eukaryota > Metazoa > Chordata > Aves > Charadriiformes > Laridae > Rissa > Rissa tridactyla. The sequence goes on from NC_071497.1 coordinate 9,110,935, forward strand.
GGTTCTCAGGAGACATCAGTCCCACCAGGGCCTGCCCGGCTGACCATACCTGAGAGGTTACAGCATGCACATGGGAAATGAAAGACATGTTTGACAGAAGGTTTGGACCTCTGTTTACTAGCACTGTGCTCAAATTGCCAGACTTACAGGGTCTTGCAAGGTAAATTTTTGTTTCAGTTCTTGATGTGGCCAAGGGTGAACACAGCCCTGGTATTGGTGAGGAAAGGGAAGCTGTAGCAGTGCCACAGGACTTGCAGCCTGTGACCTGGAGTAAGGGTTTGGCTCAGGCAGAGCTCGTGGGAGGAGGCAGCATCTCTTTGGCATGGCTGTTTCTCCCCCATCCTCCAGTAGATTTGCTCTTAGGAGCTGTTCTACTTTAGAAAATACTTAAATATGAAACTGGAATGAGGTCTGGGACTGGAGGGAGTCTCCCAGGAGAGCAGCAGCACCATCAGGCTGTAGGGTCATTTCCACTCTCTGGCACAACAGATACTCATTCAAACTGAAGTAGCTTCAAAACAAATGTCTGAGATGAACCCATCTCATTGTAGCCTACAGCCCAACAGGGAGGGCTCAGAGCTGACGATTAAATCTTTGCTCTGATTTAAACCTAGCTCTCCTGCATCTTCTGCTCAGTGCCACACAGGACACATGAAGATGGCATTAACTCCTCTTCCTCCTCAGTTATTTTGGAGTGAAAGGACTGGCCTTGTCCTGCTGTGGAGAAAGTGCGTAACTCTGAACACTAAAAGGAACACAACTCCTTAAACCAGTCCTGCTTTCAGTGTCCCCTGGGTGGGTTAGGACTTGGTCCCTGTTCCTTTCCCCAACATTTTGCAGCAGGTACAGCAGGTACTGCCCAATGTATAATAGCTAGCTCAGTGCCCACTGTACAGCTTACAAATGTGTCTCATGCCCAGCACTGCAGAGACCGATGGACACTGATCTCAGCTGGGCACTCCAGCAGGCAGGTGGGTCTAAGAGTTTGTGCTGTGATGCTCAGAAACATCATCCTGTTGGATGTCTGTTACCAAAGTCAAACCTTTCTAGCACCTATGTGCACTCAACGGAGATCATCAGCACATGGTGCAAGCAGGTCACACTTGTGGAACATGCTCATGGTTGGTTTTTTTCATTGCTATAACAGGAATATTTGTCAAGCACTTCATGCACGTTAATAATTTTTCTTTGAGTAAGCATTTCCATTGGACCATATTCATCAGTAGTAAAAAATGCCATGGCTCCACTGAGGTCAGTGGAGTGAAGCCAGCTGGAGGGAAACTGACTCATATCAGTACTGATCTGAGCTAAAAAGCAAGGGAAAAAAAAAGAACATATTACCTCTGAGCGACCCATGCGGTCTAGGTTGGAGATATCGTACACATCTGCTACAGCTGCTGTGTCCACTCCACCAGTGCCACGCTTTTGCAGACGCAGGTTCTCCAGGATTTTTGGGAACCTGGGATCCTATCAGAAGAAACAGGTCTGAGCTTATTGCCTTTTACCTTGCATATTGTGCTGAATTGTTACAATGCTATTATCCATGATTTAATAGCATCTCCAGGAAGACAAGCAGAGATGGATAGTTCTCTCAGTCCTTGGATTACAGCCTGTCTTGCTAACTGTCTGCTGAGTAGATTAATTTCCATAACAAATACAATAATTTGCAGAATAGAAGTATGCTCAATTAGTCGTGCATTATCCCTGGGACCTTGTTACACATCATACTATCCTGCAGTCGCTGTAAGCTGTCATTTTTCATTTGTTCCTTTATAAATCAGAAGCGCTGATTTATGCCACTGGCCTTTTAAATGACTTATGTACCTTGCTAAGTCTGGGCAGCTTAACATGGACTCCAGCGCGTAAACCAGTTCCCAGATTGGAAGGACAGGTCAGCACATATCCAAGTCGCTCGTTCCACATGAACTCCCAGCCCCGTTCTTTAATTAATCTTTCCACCTATGATGGAAAAAAAAAAGAAAAAAAGAAAAAAGGAGAAAGCAAAAAGAAACGGGCAGCATATAAATGTCTTATTTTAACTTGTGTGCTTATAGCTGAGATTCTTTTCACCATGTATCTGTGTTGATGATGAACTTCACTGACGCCAGTGGAGTTGTGTAAATTTACATCCAAGTACAGTCTGGTTTGGATCTGATGCAAACATTTGCACTCATCAGGTACCAAGATCCCCAGTGCATATTACAAGGATTTCTTCATCGTTTTCTCGTGACTGCTAGCTTGCAGACTCTCTGTCACTTTATCATGAAGCTCCCTGTCATGGTGGTTTGGTAAAGCCTTAGCCCGTGAAGCCATATCTGCACATACGAATTATGGCTTTCACCATGCGTTTCTAACCTTGATGTTTTTGCAGCGAGGTTGCAACAAACATGAACAAAAGGAGCTGAAGCTGAGTTTTGTGTAACTTTCCAGGTGATGCCGTGACTCTTAGGGGAGGACACTTGACTTCTAAATGCCTAATATTAATAGCCACACTTCCATTATAAGGAGACAGCATACCTTGTATATAATGGTTTTCATTAGTAGATCTCTAACCAGATTAGAAAGGAGAGTGAAATAATTATCTCCAGAGAAATCACAAGGGTCTATTGACCTTTGAATAGGCTGGTACTCTGTTCACTCGTCTATACTTCCTGGACTTACTTCTGTGATACAAATACAATTTCAGTTCAGTTATCATCTCCTCCAGAGGAAAATCAGGTACATAAACCAGCTCATGCTCACAAGATCTCTGTGTATATAGGTTAATACTTCCATTCTGCAGAAGGATACAGAATAAAGGACTCTCCTAACATCATTTCTATATTGTGTGAGGACACAAGAATTGCTCTTGGGAAACTAGACCCGATTTCCTGCCTCAGGCACCTGTTCTGGTCGCAGTTTCCAAAGCTCTCTGACCTCTTCCCGTGGCCAGGTCTATAGGTCCAACTCTGTTGAACGTGAACTAAGCACAGTAGCAGAGGCAAAGCTGGGTACAGCATCTGCAAGCCATGTCACCTCAGCCACCACGCTGTGCATTGTTGAGTCTCATGGCTGTACCTGACAGGTCCCAGTAAACCACTATAACGCCAAAGAAGCATTCATTAGGTGCTTTTGTTTTTCTGTGTTTCCAAACACACTACATACTCAAACTTCCCTATGGATGCTATGATCTTACCTTCCTCTGCTTCTCAGGGACCACTTGACAATCAGGTTGTAGCTCCCTGCTGTCCCTACTTTGACTTGCTTTTTTTTGGGGTGGGGCTGTGAAGTGATATGGGAGGGGTGCACAGCTGTATGAGCTCTGCGAATGCTGGGGATTTTCTGATTCAGGGGTGTCTCTAGAAAGCCAGAGAAGCTGTTTTGCCAAGGTGAGAGGAATGAAACAAGTGGTCCGAGACTGGCCCAATATGCATTTCCATACTCAGGAAGAAAAGCAGTGGGATGGAGACAAATGCTGTTCCTTCATAGTTCAGATTAAATGAGTGTGCCAAGGACCCCGATGAGGAGAAATACTTGTTTTATTCAGCCTCAGTATTCTTACAGTCTTGGAGACGATTTCAAGCCCTTTTCAGCCTCCCGTAGCTTAACCTCTAGGCTTTCCTGTACTATGGCAATCCATCCAGGAATGATGTGGATGAGAGTATTGGAGAATAGTGTTTGGCCACATAACCAGTCCACTGAGTCTTGCTATATTGCCTGTGGGACACAGTAGAGTCCTCTTTCTCTCTCAAAGCAACTTTTTCTTTGTGAGAGCAGGGCACAGGGCTACGCTGGGTCCAGAATCAACTTGAGCCATACCTGGACTGTCTAGTCAAAACCGTTTTAACCCACATGCCATCTCATGAAGGCTTTTTTATCTTTGTAAATAGCTATACCAGAATAAAACCCCTGGAGCCCTGGCTATCAGTTCCTAGTATTTTAATCACAAAACCCCGTATCTCCCCAAAAGTGGCAGTGAGCCAGGGGGTCCTATACCCTGGGTCCTGTGCACAACCCCAGCAGCATCCACTCTGCTCCCAGCATCAGGGATAATAACCAGGAGGCTGGGCCAAATAAATTCTTCAAGCAAAACAAGCAATTCAAATAAAATGCTTGATTTATAAATTCCCGCAGCCTGCAGGCACAAAATGGCAAAAAAGGGATATTTCTCTAGCCAGTCTGTGCTTAAGATTTGAATGGAAAAACTGCAAAGACATTTTGTTTATTGTTTCCCTACAACTCAGCTAGCAATTTGCCCATGTTTCCTTCTTTAACTGCATTAGTGTGGGTTGCCATGTGGACTGGTGTTACTACATTTTGTTGCTCCCGGAGATGTCAGTTCAGTGTGAACCACAGTAAGCAGTGCTGACAACAGCCCAGCAATAAACAAACAGGAATAATAAACTCATTGAGATACTACCTCTTTCAAACCACGGCAAAATCTTTCAAACACCCGTTTCATGTTTCCACCCTTCTCCATGGAGATCACCCTGGTGTGGTCTTCTTCATTAATCCAGATGAGAAATGTTTTGTCATTGTTATGCCTGGTTGAGAAGGGAAAAAGAAGAGTATTTTTAAAAAGACAAGCCCTGAAAAATAATTCTCGGTATCCTTAGTTATCTTATCCTACTTATGCTCTGATAAGTAGACCTTATCAGAGTCTTTCAGGGCTGTGGAGAGGCTAAGCGTGGCAAAATAGCATTGTTTTGCAGAGCTTGGGATTGGAGCTGCTTTCACAGTTGGATCCCCCATGCCAATGGCATTTTGTGGGTTTCGCAGGCACAGCGGGAACAGTTTTTCTGGTGACGTCATGCTTCCGTGGCGCTGAGCGAGGAAAAACATGTTGTCCTCTGGCATAAGCACAGCTGGGAGGTACAGCAAAGGGAGAAACCAAGCTCTGCATCCTCTGTCACCAAAGACGGTTTCCATTGTTCTTAGAAAACTGTGCAGCTAGGAAAAAAACCTTAAGGTTTGCATGCTGCTGGGGGGCAAGCAATATGTCCTTACTTAATTGTATTCTCCCCTAAATCAAATCCCAGTGCCCTCTGTATCGCTTGGTAGCACTGGATTGCCACATCAGTCAAGTTACGTGTCTGAGGACAGCAGCTGCATGTTGCTTCCAGACAGAGCATTAGCAATGCTGGCTTGTCAGTCAAGATGAAAATGCCTGAAGATATCCACTCGTGCTTCAAACAGATCAGTTGTGGCTAGGTTTATTAAGTGCTGGGTCAAACCTGAGGTCACTTTTTCTGGCTTTTTCTCCACTTTGTCTTTTACTACAGCCTTTCTACAGCATGTAGAAGGTGATTAGACTCATTTGTACAAACCGTGGAATATTACCAGGTTTGAAACACATGAAATTTGAAAGTTCAAGTTCACCAAGAGCCTGGTTTTCAGCTGGTCTTTTACTGTACCTCCTTTTTTTTTGAACTTGGAGTTTGCCAGTGCAAGATGAGCAGGTGTAAACATCCCGTGCCCTGACATTATGGTCACCCAAGGTCCAGTTATCTTGTCATTAGTCACGTAAAAATGTTCAGGGGAAGGTTTTCCAAATAGTCTGACGTTGGCCTGACTCAGCTGCCCCTTTAATTAACTGAGTTTCCCCGTTGCTTTAAGAAACACAGAGGGAGGCCACACTGGGTGCATTTAAACTATGCCATTGCCACTGGTGAGGTCGGTGGGAGCAGTCCTGCAGCCCATAACAAGGATAAGATCGCAATCATTATAAGCAAATTAATTCCCAGAGTTTGCACTCTTTTTGAGCCACAATTTCTTGCAAGAGAAAGGAAGGTTTTCCAAATGTGGCTTACTGAAATACTTTCCAATCCGACTAATTTTTTTGAGTCTGCCTGATATTTCACATGTAAAACAAGCCAAGAAACAGGTCAGTTTTATTCAGAAGATCTCTGGATAATATTTATGTTGTTGGTTCTTCTCTTGTTTGTTTGTAGAGACAATGAATGGGATGCCTCAAATTTATCCTTTCCCTCTTCCTCAGATTTAAACAGGGACTGGGGAGCTAATCTGAAGCATGTTGAAATAAAAAAATCCTCACACATTTCCAACAGGTTATCAGGTTTCACAGCACCTGCTCCCCAACACAAATCATGTTTAGCTCGTCACAGCAATATTGGCTATGCTTCTGAACATGAGCCAGTATTGTCAAGACACTGCCTGGAGAACAGTTGTGGGTTTTTTCCACATGAAATCCCATCCTCAGTGGAAGTCCTGAACCTGCCTAGGGAGAGGAGATAGGCTAGGTGACTCCTCAGAATCCTTTTTAGCCTAATTTTTCAAAATCAAGTCATCTGGCAATGCCTAGGAGTACACCAGGATGGACGCAGATGCTATGCACCGCACAGTTGCTCCATCTCTGCTTACCAGGTGTGTGCACTGATCTGAGAGCTATTATCCCTTTCTCTCCACGGAAAATATCATATCTGGGCACAAAAGACATCAAGTGTGTTGTGAAAGCAGAAACAAACCTAGAACAAAATAGGAAATTCAACAACTTCTGTATCTTCACTTTGTCAAGTTCATTTGGAAAGGAGGGGTTACTTGCAGCTCTGGGAATTAAAATAACACTCTGTCCCTTGACAGTGAGGAGGGGCACAGGAATTTGCAATGCGGTGTCCTGCAGCTGTATGTCCGGTGGTTCCTAGCTGACAGCATGGCTACAATCTGGTGTTAGAGCTGCTTTTGTAACCTCAGCTCTGCCGACTGCATGGTGACTCCCAGGCTCTTTCCCAAATATAATTTTTATCTAGAAATAGAAAAATGGAGATAAAAACCTGAAAAGGGAGCCATGCCTATGATGCTATGCTGCGTGGATGACATTAGCGATGGCTTCTTGAGTATAAAGGTCTTAGTCTGTTGTTCATTACTGCATTTTGTTTTATTTTTTTTAAGTTAAGCAAAAAAACTTTTTTTGTTTTTTTAAATCAAACTGAACGTGCTGTGAGTACGGGAACAGAGTGGCTGAAAGGTTAGGACAAGGAAGGAGATTTGTAACACAATATTTAAAACACGACACAAGCGTCTGCAAGTCACACAACATACCAGATTCCTCTGGCGTCTGGCCAGTCACGTGCCATCCCAGCACATGTTAGCAAAGGGGACACTGGCTTATCAAAGAGAAAATGATCCTGCAAACCGGAATGGGGCCAAAGGGAGAGAGAAAGAGAGAGAAAACAAAAAAAAAAAAGTTCAAGTTTATTCAAGGAAGCAGTATAACGCTAATACATTTTATGTGAAAGCAATCAATGTTGAAGTGAATCACATAGTACAGCTTGTGAATCTGGTTCCTTCTTCTGAAAACAAAAAGCACTTTACCCAGGTGATTTTCTTGAGTTCTACGGATTTTCACTGACATTGGTAATATGACCATGTTTTGATGAAAACATTTTTCAAATGTAGGGAGCAATGGGAGGGACCTAATACCATGTACACGCACCACAGGGTGCTCTGGAGGGACCTGACTGCTAGCACCAGAGATGCTTTCTGCATACTGACATATTTCAGGGTAGGAGAAGGCAACGAGTTCTTAAAAACTGGGTGAGGAAAAAAAAAAAAAGTCTAGTTCTGAAAAGTTATTTTTCCAGCACAGAGATATAGCAATTTATTCTGAGCATGAAGTCAAGGTAGGAATTAAATCAGTGCTAAGCTTGACCTTTTGGAATCACAGACTTGTTCTGTTCCTTAACAGAGACACTATTTCTGATTTAATAAATGTAGCACTTGATGTGCCACCAACTTGCCATATTCCAGATCATTTAGATTGTTTTTTTAACTGAGCTGTTTTTTCCCCAGAGCAAATAAGTATTTGATTTTCATGTGTGTACTGAAAAATTATTAGTTCTTAGTTTCTCAAACACAAAGTTGGAAGGGGGGAGGATGTTGTTGGTTGTTTTTTTTTTTTTTAAATCTAGGGTTTAATTAAGAATAGTGAGGCGAGTTATCAAAAATAAATATAACATGGTAGACAGGTTGATAAACTTAACTTCTTTTTCCCCTTAGTACAGAATTTTAGGTTTTCATCTTTGAATAGCCTGTGATAGACATTATGCAGCCAGAACCCCAACCACGCAGAAAGAAAAGGTACAGAGTTCTCTTTGCTCACCACAGGGACACAATATTTCCTTCCTCAGCTTGCTCCATTTTACATTTTTGCTTGAAAGAAAAATTCCCCTTTTTGCAAGAAAACAGCCGAGCACTATTAGTTTCCCTTACATGCATATGGCCCAAATCTGCAAAGTACCAAATGCCTTCTGTGCTGAATGCCATTCAGCTAGCACTGATTTGATCTTACAGAGATCAAGTGGTGCTTATTGAAGGCTGGCGGAAAGCCCGATACCATAGAGTTTCAACATCCTAAAGTACTGGCGGAGGTAAGCAATGGTATGAGTTAAAGGTGGAATCTGAGGTTACAACATTCAATACCCTGATTTCTATAAATTTGCATTACCATAAAAACAAACAAAACAAGGTAAAACGCTGAATCGGTGGAGCCTATTCCACTTCCCAAAGGATTTAACCTTAAACCATGAAGGAATTATATTCTCCACAATCCTGTTTTCACCTCTGCTTTCTGAGGAGCTCTCTCCTGCTGAAAAAAGCAATTAAATAAAACCTACAACAACACCTTGTCAATAAACACATTACCAAGGACATTCAATTAAAAAAGTTACTGACCTTACATAAATTCTTAACTCCTGGTTAATCCAGACTGTGACACCTAGTTCCAGGGTTATAAATAGTTATGTTACTTCATCAGCTCCCTTTTGGTTGATGTTATGGATTAATGTGCCATGAATATAGCTAACCAGGGTACAGCCATTCCTTTGGATATTTAAAATGCACTTTCAACGTTTGTTTGACATGTCACATGCTGTGACAAAATCCATGATGAAAATCCTTGTGTTTCCATCTGTGTGACAATGAAAACTCTCGTTATGGCCCTGATCCTTCAAGTCCTTAAACACAGTTACAGGACTGGGAAAAGGACACCTGGGTGCAGTTGGCTACAGCCATTTGGGGGAAATTAGAATTAGTGTAGTTTTGACATAAAGAAATTACAGACAAAGCCCCCCCACCCCAACAGTGCGGAATATAGATAATATGCAATCCTTATCTTAATGTGATATTTTTAGTTATAATGATTATTAATATAGAAAATGCCAATCTTTGCTCAAGCAAATGTCCAAGAAAAAGTCCTGAATTTACTTCGTTATTTGTCCAAAGAGGTGGCAGCAGCCTTGTATATTTGATTTGACACAGATCTTGCTATCTGGAATATAACTCCACGTTTCAGACCTGCACAGTGATGTACTTGGCCAGAATGTAGACCCTGGATGATTTGCCATTACATTAAAAATATTGACAGGTCATTAACTACCGGGTTATCCTCCTTAGCTACACAGGAAAGCACGTACCCCAGAGGAAGATGAAGATTAAGATAAACGAGAGTAAATGAAGGTGGTATCAGCACTGGAGCTGTACTTACATCGATAAGCTGCTGCTGATCCCTCTCGGACATATTGGTCAAGCTGTAGTACTTTCCAGAGAGGTCTCCTTTCAGCCCAGCGAGCGCAGTGACCACGACGTTCTCCACCTCCCTCCGCTCTGCCCTGGTGCAGGCGGGAGGAAGGCTGAGGCCACGGATGCTGCGGCCAGTCCGCACCCGTGACGAGAGGACATATCGCTCGTCAAATTGACCATGGGTGATCTGAAGGAAGCGCATTTCATTAGTTCACACACAGTCCCCAGTGTTGTACTCCACCATTAAAAAAAAAAAAAAAAGGCGGCATTTCTACTCAAATATCTCTACTCAAAAAAGAAGGGCATCTTTCTGCCCAGGCAGGATGACCTCTCCATGAGATCACAAATACTCAGGATCCAAGGAGCCCTTCAGAGTTTCAGACACCAGGAGGTTTTAAGGAACAGGAAGTTTCCTTTGCTGAATATATGTGGCAGAGTAACCAGCCAGTCCTTCATGGTCGCAAGGTATCTGCGTGTCTTTTGGAAACACGGATATGGGCAGAGACAGGGGGCCAGGTACAGAAGATCCTTTGAAAGAGGAAAGCCCAAGAAGATGCTAAACCACAGTGTAGCTGAACTATGAAAGAAATATTAAGCAGTAGGTAAGGTCAGATCATGTGTATGTGGGTGTAGTGGAGTCAACTGCTGCTTTCATTCCAACCCTTAGACACATGGTTATCTGTAAGCTCATGAACAGACCCACAGTGCCAAGTGAGACTGTGGCCCAAATGCTTACTACAGTTGGGACTGATCGCCCTGCTAGGTACAAAGTGGGGATGCAGCTGTTCTGCTGTTAAGGCCATGAGTGGCATCCCACTTTCCTTAACCCTAAAATTACTGTCTTTGGAGTTATATCAGGAAAAAATAAAAGTACTATTGCATACAATATCATCACTGTAAGAAGCAGCCCTGAGCCTTGTTGTCTCCTTATTTTATTTCAATCCTACCTTGGATGCATCCAGGTCAGTGTGGTGCTTCATTGTCCGTGGATCATAGCCATTATGTCTCGCTTTAATGACAGGGTCAAAAATCTCAGCAAACACCTATGGAATCAAGAGAATCTAGAAAGAGTCTGCAGCATCATAGAAATGCTTAAATGCACCATCTTAAGCCACAGGAGAAGTCCCCTGGCACAGGCTCCTGGGTGACAGACATAAAGGGGGGTATGCAAATGCAGACAGGGGTAAATACGAGAAGAGGGCGTGCTTTTGACCTAGACAGGGCTCTGCAGCTGTTGCTCATCTTCACAACAGTTGCACCTTGCTTAAGTTACAAGCTTAGTCTAGTTACCACAGACAGGTACCGGATGTGGTGGCAACCAGGTTAAGTTTCAGGATGTACTACCAACCAGAACAGACACTCGGAGTCCCCCTGGCAGCTTGCTTCTTGTTTTTAGGTCATGCAGGAATAGCCTGTCTTTGCTGTCATGGGATACTAGTTCTTGTTAGAGCCACTTGGTTCAGGTGTGTCAACACCGATCACAACCACACCTTCATGAGGGTGAGAAGCAGTGGCACATCTAAGTGAGTAAACCCAACAACGGGAGCTGATAGTCCAAAATGCCAGGTGTCCCAGTCCATCCTTAGCGGCCTAGTGTTTGGGATATTGTTAGGAGACTGTATAATAACAGGTACCATTGTACAGTAGACTGGAGGAAGCAGACCACAGAGGTCAGTAAAAATAATGATCTTCTTCTTTTTTCCTCATCTCCTTATTCCAGAGTTAAATAAACCTGCCCATCCTAATGCTGTCTGTCTTCAGCTTTCATCGTGATCCAAAAACTGTAGCTTAATGATGTCTGGCACTTCCCAGAAGACATTTTTGTTTCACTGCTGCCTCTGCTGTTCACGGAATCACGGAATCACGGAATCTTCAGAGGTGGAAGGGACCTCTAGAGATCATCTAGTCCAACTCCCCTGCTAGAGCAGGGTTGCCTAAAGCACATCCCTCAGGGCTGCATCCAGGCGGGTCTTGAAAATCTCCAGAGAAGGGGACTCCACAACCTCCCTGGGCAGCCTGTTCCAGTGCTCTGCCACCCTCACTGTAAAGAAGTTTTTCCGTGTATTTGAACGGAACTTCCTATGTTCTAGCTTGTGCCCATTGCCCCTTGTCCTGTCGCTGGGAACCGTTGAAAAGAGCCTGGCTCCGTCCTCCTTAAACCCACCCTTTAGGTACTTGTAAACATTAATCAGGTCCCCCCTCAACCTTCTCTTCTCCAGGCTAAAGAGTCCCAGCTCTTTCAGCCTTTCCTCATAAGGGAGGTGCTCCAGTCCCACAATCATCTTGGTTGCCCTTCGCTGGACTCGCTCCAGTAGTTCCCTGTCCCTCTTGAACTGGGGAGCCCAGAACTGGACACAGTACTCCAGTTGTGGCCTCACCAGTGCAGAGTAGAGGGGGAGAATGACCTCCCTCGACCTACTGGCCACAGTCTTCCCTATGCAGCCCAGGATGCCATTGGCCTTCTTGGCGACAAGGGCACACTGCTGGCTCATGGATAATTTGCTGTCTACCAGGACCCCCAGGTCCTTCTCCTCAGAGCTGCTTCCCAGCATGTCCGCCCCTAACATATACTGGTGTTTCGCATTCTTCCTTCCCAGGTGCAGGACCCTACACTTGCTTTTGTTGAACCTCATTAGGTTCTTCTCTGCCCAGCTCTCCAGCCTGTCCAGGTCATGCTGGATGGCAGCACGGCCCTCCGGAGTGTCGGCCACCCCTCCCAGCTTGGTATCATCAGCAAACTTGCTGAGGATACACTCTGTCCCCTCATCTAGGTCATTAATGAATATATTGAACAAAATTGGTCCAAGTATTGACCCCTGAGGGACACCACTCGTTACAGGCCTCCAACTGGACTCTGTGCCGCTGATCACAACCCTCTGGGTTCTGTCACTCAGCCAGCTCTCGATCCACCTCACTGTCGCCTCGTCTAGCCCATACTTCCTCAGCTTCCTAATGAGGATGTTATGGGAGACAGTGTCAAAAGCCTTGCTAAGGTCAAGGTAGATGACATCTACGGCTCTCCCCTCATCCAGCCAACCCGTTATAACATCATAGAAAGCTATCAGATTGGTCAGGCATGATTTGCCCTTGGTAAATCCATGCTGACCACTTCCAATAACTTCCTGTTCCTCTATGTGTTTGGAGACGACATCCAGAATGAGTCGCTCCATTACCTTCCCAGGGACAGAGGTGAGACTAACCGGCCTGTAGTTCCCTGGGTCCTCCTTCTTGCCTTTTTTGAAGATTGGAGTGACGTTAGCCTTCCTCCAGTCCTCAGGCACCTCTCCTGTTCCCCATGACTTTTCAAAGATGATGGAGAGCAGTCTAGCGATAACATCTGCCAGCTCTCTCAGCACTCGCGGGTGCATCCCGTCAGGGCCCATGGATTTATGAATGTCCAGCTTGGCCAAGTGGTCTCTGACCTGGTCCTCCTCAACTAAGGGAAAATCTTCCTCTCTCCAGACCTTCCCCCTTGACTCCAGGGTATGGGATGCGTGAGGGACGGCTTTATCAGTGAAGCCCGAAGAAAAGAAGGCATTCAGTAACTCTGCCTTCTCTGTGTCTTCCACCACTAGGGCACCCGTCTCATTCATCAGTGGACCTATATTTTCCCTAGTTTTCCTTTTTCTGTTGATATACTGGAAAAATCTTTTCTTGTTATCTTTAACTGCAGTGGCCAAGCTGAGTTCTGATTGAGCTTTGGCCCTTCTAATCTTCCCCCTGCATAGCTTTGTTATATGTTCCACAACGTTATATGTTCCACAACGTAATTTCCACATTACCTTTATTTTGCATGTCTCAGGGTTGCATAGCTTTGCCATAAACAAAGTTGAGTCATAGGAAGGAGGGCAGCTGCTGGAGGCAGGTGGCAGCTGCTCCCAACCAGGTACATTTTATTAACTTTAGTTGCAGCAGAGTGGGCACCTGTAGTAACGCCTCATGTTCGTGCATTCCTAATGTGGAAGATTAGGGAAAACAGCATCCTTATGCACATGGCCTGCCCTTTATGTACTCTCTGGGATACAATGCATACCCTACTGGTAATCTGTCTTCATCTAAGGAGCTCGTCATGTGAATGACACCATGGAAACTGCACCAAATACAACAGTATTGTGCAAATGTCTTACCTCGTAGGATTCCTCATCACCTGCGACCATGCCCACAGTTTTAATGAAAGGATGGCCGGGATTGTCAACCCCGGTTTGGATGCACTGGTCCAGGGTGTAGCCGTTGGGAGTCATCTTGTCCCTTAGCCTAGAGTAAATGCCTGGTGTGAGGCACTCAGCCATGCAGTTGTTATGTTTGCGGAGATCAGGATAGTCGGCGCTGAAGAGAAGAAGAATCCCAAGCAATTAATGTGGCACCTTGGCAGAGTAATCCCTGCTAGTTTATGAAGCTATTGAAGGGATCATGAGACACAGAGTACACAGCATGCTTTAAAAGTATAATTAGTTCTTGGTTTAACTGTTGCATTGAATTTTAGGAAGGGAGGAAGATTCAGGTCACTGAAAGTACCCCATGCTGCACACTGGTGGGCCATGACATTGACAGGCAATTGCAGCTTTGTGCTACTTGGGGCCATCAGGAAAATGAATCCCAATGAGCTCTGACAGTGTACTAAGCCCCATTAAATCTCTACTGAGACACTAAAAGAGTTCTAACATTGTTGTGTTCAAGTAGGAAGGGAATTAAGTTTAGCTGAAGAAGTTCTTTGTAATTTGGAGCCGAGGTGCTGTCACAGCTTAGTGGACGTCACTGGGATTGATCTATGTCAGCTGGGAAGCTCATTCTTCTACAATATCTGGGTTTGCTTTAATGGCATTGTTATTTACAGAAAGCTGCATGGTGTACTAAGCCAGGGAAAATAAAGATGTTTTGCTTTAGCAAGGCATTTTTGCAACTGTACCTTGTACTGGTGATGATTTGCTTTATGTGCAAGTCCATTATTTCTACAAGAATATATTTTAACTAGAATACTATTCACTACTTAAAAAAAAATATGTTGTCGGATCCATGATCCATATTGTTTTTCACAAGTATGGCCAGCAAAGTCTACCTACAGAGAATAAGGTCTGTAATTAATTTGTAATCATCAGCCAGCCAGTTTGTAACAGTATTAGGAATATTTCAAGTACAGCAGTTATATGGGAGATTTCTTTACTACCTAATAATAGAGTACGTACAATCAGCCGGTCCAATAGGCTGAGCTGCAAAGCGTTTGACAGCTGATTAGATAAAATAAGGACTAATTTAGTGCTCTGCCTAAAATTTGAAACATTTCTCAGGCTTGTCATTGTTCAGCAATGGGATTTTTTGAGAGCTGATACTATCGCATATCCCTGCCTTCTGGTCTTGAAGGCCATTGTTGGTGCTACCTAAAACTGGAGTTATTAATAAAGGGGTTTTCAGGTCACACAGCCCATGGACAGACACACAAACGGTGTGACCGCATGAGGACTCTGCAGCTTTGATGGGCATCTTCTTCCTCCAAAGAGTTAAACATTACTTCTAGCCCAGTTAACAGCGCGCTGAGCTCTGCTGACTGCCTAACCCCAATCCTTACCTTGGAGGGAAGAGCTTACGCTTTTCCTGAACAGCAGCCTTCACATTTTGCTGGTTGAGGAGGTACCCGGTGGTCAGCACCCCTGTGCCTGCGGCTGCAAAGAGTGCAGTGGTTGCACGGCCAGCCAGGAGACGGCAGAAGGTGCCAGCCATTCCTCTCGGAGGATACGGTGTCTGGAAGAGAAGACAGCCCAATGTCAACCTCATACAGTATGAATGACAGGGTAAACCCTCATTTTTAATGGCAGACCTGTAAGGGGGGAAGAAGTTAATTTTTTTTTTTATTGGTTTGCACTTTCATAGTGTGTTTAGAAAAATGGTTATTATGTACATGTATTATTTCTGTACCTGTACCTTAGGTAGAGTTGGAAACCAGTTAAGTTTTTTGGGGCTGTATTGAGGTCACAATTCTAAGCCAAACACCCTGAATATTTTGTTTTAATTACTTATGGCCATAATTGAATCTTTAGCTTGTTTCACAGCAACAACATCTTTTCAGTGGATGAAAAGGTACAGTAAGGTACAGTTACATGTGGTAGGACGTGGCATTGGGTAGGTTGTTCCTTTCAGTATATAACCTACAGAAACTCTTGTGCCTTTTCCACGGTAGCTTGTTAAGCACTTTGTGCTTTTTTTTCCATATGAGT
The DNA here is from genome assembly GCF_028500815.1 of Rissa tridactyla. NCBI lineage: Eukaryota > Metazoa > Chordata > Aves > Charadriiformes > Laridae > Rissa > Rissa tridactyla. The sequence continues at coordinate 9,126,660 of NC_071497.1, forward strand.
AAAGTTGGGGTAGGCTTGAATTCATCATCTGCCTCACACCATGGGAAGGGGGATGTGCTAGGGACCTAAAATTTTTATGATGAGGGTGGTGAGGCACTGGCCCAGGTTGCCCAAGAAGTTGTGGATGCCCCATCCCTGGAAGTGTTTAAGGCCATGTTGGTCGGGGCTTTGAGCAACCAGATCTAGCGAAAGATGTCTCTGCCCCCAGCAGGAAGTTTGGACTAGATGATTTTTAAAGGTCCCTTCCTGCCCAAACCATTCTGTGAATCTGTGATTCTATGAATACTCCCTGGTCTGAAATTTCCATGCTCTCTTAATTTTTCCCAGCAGCATGCTCATAGCAGAGCTATGGGTTTGTGATTGTGTCTGGAGTACAGGAGATCTATAAGTCTAGCAGGGAACATGGTATGTTCCATGAAAGTCTGAAGAAGACAATGCACGCTTTTTCTTCCAAGAATCAGAATTTGACTAGTATTGCTGGTGGCTGTGAGTTCCTCAGGGAAATATAACTCCTATTTAAATAAGGACACAAATTGCTGTCATTGACAGAAGCTTATTCTTAAAACTAGACTCTGGTAAATCATGTTTGGGAAATGGGCACAGAAGATGTACAAGAAAACATGAACTTCACCCAGATATGCTGCTTTGGTTGTTTTTTCAAAGTTTTAAAAAATGTAATTGTTTATGTAATCTCTTCACCATTCTTTCAAGGTTAAACTAAGCACGTCAAAGCATTTGGTTTTATTTTCAGTGAACAAGGTGTTCTAATGTCCAGTAATTTTCATGTAGATGTGTGTTAGTTAGCCCCAAACCCTGTAATTATTTGCCTTTTCCACTCCTGTCTTGAGACAAATGCAATGTTGCATCTATATCTTCTCACTTGGTAAAAAGATCTTCTCATCTGCTTGCAGGGTTTTCTTTTGCAAAGCAGTATCTTCTTTGTACCTTAGTCACATATGTGAGACGAGAAACACAGGTGCATTTCAAGTTTGAGAGTAATTTGTTTCATGTCCTTTATCTTGTTTAAACTATTTTATAGATTAATTTTGTTATTCTGTCACCTCCGTGCCTTCAATATGCAACATACATTTATCTAGCTTTCCTTCCAGAGAAAGGTGCTGACTGATTGACAGAAATGTCAATCTTTTTTTCACTGAAAGAATTTCCCTAAAACAGAAATGGGGAGAGACCACACAGAGAAGGCTTCCCCCCCGCCCCCCCATTAGGAATACATTGTGATTTCCTCAGCCATTCCAAGACTCAAGAATTAGTTGTACAGCACTAGAGTATAATGAAATACGTGCTGACACCAGGCTGGGACAGGAGGTATATCATCGGCTGTAGGCTTATCTTATCTGGAGTGGCTTCCCTCCATCCATGGATTCGTTTAGGTGAGTTGCAGGACAGGCTTTCATGACTGCAACAGGATTTCTCCCTCCCAAAATGCAGTGGGAGAACGTTTGACTGTAAATCAAAATCAAATATGAGGTTTGTGATGGAGGTTTTTTGTGCTGCTTTCTTTTCTGTGTATTTAGCAGATGGCTCTTGTGACTTTTCACAGTATAGCATCCCCATCCTACACTCTAGAAATATTTGCTTATGACTAATCTGCACAGAACCATTATTGTTATACCAAAGTGTCTGAGAAACAATACATGTATTTTCATAGCAGCTCTGTGTATTTATAGTTCTGTTTCACAGATGCCATCTTTACTGCAAGGAATTGGCTGTCAGTCAAAATCCTGTCCTGAAAACGAGAAGCTGTATCAAAATCCCATTGCAGGTGATGACATTATGACTTCAACGACCCCAGGCACTCATCAGCATCTCCACCAGCCTGGATTTTTTGGGAGCTTCTAAATCCTGTGTCACTTTAAGGGACAAATCTGGTCCGTACATCTGATTAAATGAGAGGAATCATGTGCAGTACGTATTTAGAAAGAAGAGTGAGGCACAACAGGGTAATTATAATGCTTCAGAAATAACCAGAGCAGTGCACCCAGTGACTACAGCGTGTACCACAGCTTAACAGGTAAAGCTAGCAGCCTCAGACAGGTCATTATATTTAGCCATGTCACATATCTGCTGGCAAGACTGCACTGTGTTGTTTGCTGTTTTCACATAACCTCTGTTCCTTGTACTAATGCAATGTGACGGGAGAGTCCCGTCCCCTGGAACAGCAGCTATTGACTGGCTGCATATTTTTCTACCTTCGAGCCTTTTCCAATGATCGAGGATGCACAATGGATAGAAGCAACATCCCAGCCAGAAAGTTACTCTCTGGATCAGCATGAAGTTGTGTTCTGGGACCGGGAGGTAAGCAGAGCGTGCTCTTTGTGAGGCACTTGGCATTAATTTGTTCTGGAGGAGCTGAAAAGTACACGGCAGCTCTGTGAGGGTGAAGGGTGCTAGAAGCTGCTCTCTGACTTCTTCGGGGGACAAACCATGTTTGCCGAAGTTGTTAAAAGCTAAAGGTTGTTGAGCTGCTGATTCTTGTGTTCTTCACTTTGCCCTTGCAACAGCTATGGGGTAAGAGAGAGCCCGATCCTGAGAGCGGCTGAGGAGAGCAAACCTTCTGCAGGACGTGGTGTGCGAACAATACTCTGGGTGGCTGCAGGTATCTCGGCATCCTTGACTTTCAAGCTGAACTATGCTGTTCAGCCTGAGGTATAGGGTTGTAAAAGAAATCACAGCCTGGGAACAGAGAGAAATAAACCACCTGGAAAAAGAAGTAGATGAACCTGGGCGAAAAGAAACCAGTTTGAAAAGGCTGGGAGACTTCCTTGGTAACTCAAACGGTGAAGGCTTTGTGCCATGGCTGATCTGGGCAATACAGGGGTGTTGTACCATACTCCTTCTGCTGAATGAGTATGAGTACCCTCTCCTCACTCCCATTTATGCCTGTTTTTGACTGGATGTGCAGTGCCGAGCTTCGACCCCTAAAGCAGCCCCTCTCAGCATGGACAATTTCATTGTCCCCTTCTGCCTTCTTCAGGCAGCACCAGCGGTTTTCTCAGTCTGATACGCTAAACGGGTCTGTACCTTTGGGACAGAATGACTGACTTTTGGACACCCGATCAAAGGCAGATTTTGTGCTCATGAAATTGTTTTCCTTTTTGACCATAGCACAAGTATTTTTCTGTTGGCAATGTTATCTCTCATTGTGGCTGCATGCCTTGTCCCCCAGGACATTCTTGCCTTGTTGGATCACAGAAAAGGTTTTCCTTGCCCTGAGGCAGGCTCTACTTTACCTGACAGATGCTCCTCTAACAGCTCTTAAAAGCCCCCAACACTGGAGATGCCACAGACTGCGTAGGTTAACTACCTAAAAAAAAAATAAATTAAAAAAAATCTGAGTAAGATAGGCTTTTTTTTTTTGCCTCTTTTTTTTTAAAAATTAATGTCTAACTACACATCCCTTGTTACAGTTTAAGCCCAGCATTCCTCAGCCTAACATCTCCTTCCCCAAACTGTACAGTTCTGTAAGCAGAAGTTCAGTTTCTGTCTTTACCAGTAAGTGCCTCAGCTTTTTAAACCCAGTCACTCCTGCAGAAAAGGTGACTCTGCTGAGAAGGTGACCTGACAAGCATCAATCATAGCATCACGCGGCTGCTGCCTGCAGGAGCTGGGAGACGACAGCTGGCCTGATCTTCTGCTCCTTACGTAGGACTTCTGACTGCAGCGTGGCATTGCCATCGCAGGGACCATCATTTGTGACTGTCAAATGCAAAGGGTCTAGGGGAACATGAAAGTTAGAATTTCTTATGAGAAGAAAAACATCATCTGGACCGCTGTGGAAAGGTGATTGTAATCCTTTTTATCAAAACGGTGTTAACTCCTAATTTAATAAACAGCTCTTGCCACAAGGGTGGGCTATAGTTCTGAGTATAAATGCATATAATGCTGCAGCACAAGCTGAGCCCATGTTGTGCCTTGCGCAGGTAGTCCACATGCAATCAAAATAGCACAAACAGACTTGCACAAAAAAACCTGCTGTACAAGTTCAGCAAACAAAGTTTTTACATAATGAAGGTACATAATGAACAAGGCACTTCATTTGGCAGGAAACGGACCGTTTGGCTTTGTTTTTCAGTTTTTTTTCCTGCTAAAGATACCACGATTTCTAAGTAATGCATTGCTTCAAAACAAACATTTCAAAAAGATCCATTTTGAAAGAGTCTGAACGGAATGATCTCCAACAACAACAACAAAAAATTCTCATCAAAGCAATTTGTCAAATCTGACCTCAAATCATTAACAGATTCAGCTGTATTTTTCTCCACAGAAAATGTCGACCTGCCCTAACAATAAGTTTGCACCATCACCACCTCTGTGGATTCAGAGAAACGTAATTATTCCAGCCAAAGGTGTCATTAAAGGCGTAAGGTTTTTCTAAGAACACTTTACCAGAAATACCATGCTGTGATTCAGGTTTCACTGCAGACTGTCATTAGGCTTCCACTGTAAGGATTTCATTTTCGTCAGGGGAGTTTAACCAGTGCACAGCCTGGAAAAACGGAAGCGCACACTTTTCTTTTGCGGGTGTTTCCTAAGGGTCTTCCCTCTGCTTGTGATGATAGAAAGCCCATTTTGTCCTAGACATCTATATTGATACCATAGCTTATCTGGGAAGGGGAAAGGTTAATTTTTCAAGATCAGAAGAACCTTTGTGATTATCAGTTTTAACACTTGAAAAGGAATTGAGTGCTTGCCTGTGCTGATCAGGTGTGCTGAAAGGAAAACACCCGCATTAGGAAAGCATCCATATTCCATTTAAAACTATCTAGAGAGAAGATAAAGGAGTTCCAAGGGTTAATCAACCTGCGTTAAAAAAAAAAAATAAAACCCTTATCTTATTTTTGGCCTGCATTTGTCTGCCTTCTGTTTGAATCACTGGCCTTTGTTATTACTTTTACCAATTTGTTGTAGAAATTTCTACTCATTATTTTTTCCACATGTAACTACTTAATAACTAGCACTTTTTATGGCTCTCCATCAGTTTGTTATCATATTTTTCGAATTTATTAATCACTCTTTAGCTCTTCCCCGAACTCTTTCCATTTTGTTTCATCCCCAACACCCTCCTGATACCGGAATGGTTCTGTCATTCCGGTAATGGTTGTACCAGGTCTCCGAAATGGAAGCAGCAGAGCATCTCCGCGTCTACTAAATAGCTTTTGCATTTGGAAATCGTATCAGACCGTTGGGACTGCCGCGGCTCACCAGAAGTGCACGCCGTGGTCATTGCCGGCCAAGTGCTGGCCCCTTTTGGGAGTCGCAGAGTTCCCTGAGCTGTGGGCAGGGATTGATGACTGCAGTCCCCGGCGTGGCCTAGGGACCTTCCTGATCGGAGCAGCGGGGCACTATTTCTGATATGGACATGGATACACTTCCAAGTAAGATTATGCGATGGGGTTGTCTGCAATGGCAGGAACCTGGTTATCTTACATCTCTGACAGCCCCATCAATTTTTTATTCTATTACTTTCACTTTCCCTTTAAACTGGAATGCTTCCTAATAAGCAGAGAAGTTTTCTCCTCTGTCGTGGGATTCTGAATGTACTGAAAAAACATCCTTAAATGCTTCCCAGTAGTCATTTATGGTTTTCTACTTAAAAAGTGTTTCTCTGCTAAATAGTTTATAACTGCACTAGCCTTGCAGAAGTTTCAAGTTCTTCCAATGCACCACAAGCTACACGTGAATTTGGACTTTATTTTGGTAACACATAAGACAGAATTAGCTGCATCTAAACCTACACTGATTTTTAGTTCTGTGACCACCTCTTCTTCAGTTGTCCAAACAAGATCCAATTTCTATGGTATTGGATGTAACACTTTTTTTGAGGTATAAATCTTAATTACTTTATTTTATTTTATAGATTTTTTTATAGATTATTAATCTTATTTTATATATTTTAATGAGATTCCTAGGATTTATAGCATGAGACCTCAACCACATATCACACAGATGATACTCTGACAGCAATAAGACTGTTTTTCCCAAAATGTAATGGATAGGCACTTTAAGAGTCAGACAGCTTCTTCCTTGCTAATTTGGTGATGTGAGTACATTGTGTAAGAAATATTCAGAGATGTGACTTAAACTGTTTCAGTGTAAGGCTATGACAAAGCTGGAGCACCGTCTATATTCTGTGTGCAGATCAGCAGAAGCTGACACATTCAGGAGGCACGGCAGCCCCAGGTGAATTAATGAGAACTGGTATTTTGCAGTGGGGAAACATACGTTAGAGTGGTAGCTCAAGTCCACAGACTAGGACATCGCTGACCTCGTTGCAGGCTGATGGTAAGAAGAGCAGGCAGGGAGTATCAGGGAGAGGAGAGCGTGAGCTTCTCAGATCCCTTAGCGGATGGCAGAAATACAAAAAATGGACCTCGGGAGCGCAGTGGTGCCAGGCAGTGCTGTAACAGGGAGGGTGCACCTGCTTCTGCTGCACATGGCGTCACTTGGGTTTGGCTCACCAGCTCTCCAGCGCGAGTGCCAAAGCTGCTGGCTCCCATGCAACAGTCCTATCCAAGTCATTTATCTCCTGCTTTTCCTCACGGTCAGGGCTCATCTGCTCTACTGTCTCTTATAACACGCCTGTCTTCCTTTCCTTCACAGATAGCATGGTCTTCAGCAGTGCCCACAGCTAGGCATCATTTAACTGGTAAAGGTGGAGGGCAAGATATACATCTCAGCTGGTATCCACCATTAGGTGGATTTTCTACAGGTAAAGTGGCAGGGAAGGTTTTGTTTTTCTTTTTTCTTTTTAGTCAAGTGTGCTGTGAGACACCTCGGTGGCTCCTGGTATTTGAATCTGACGAATGCTTTACAAAATGTTTGGAATACTTGCCTTGCAGATTTTCCCCTTATTATGTCACTCTGCTCATACTTTGGATACTGGCTTTGCCTCATGATAACTAGTTAAGATGTCTTTTGTATGCCTCCAGGATTACACATGCCTTTGGCCCAAGGGCAGGGCATGGAGCACAGCTCAGTAGCTCTGAGAGTGGAATTTGTCTCTGGCAGCAAGTCCTTTAAAGTTGCATTTCCAAGGTCATTTGTACTTGTGCTATCACTTGGAGAATGCAAAAATACTGTTGTACAGGAGAGAAGAAACACAGAGTAATTGGCTCAGAAATAGCTGCTGTGTATCCTCCATGCACCAGGTTCCCTCCTACAGTGAAAGGTTTTGATTAATTCCTTACAAGTCGTCTTGGGGATCAATGTCTGCAGTGGTTAATTGTGGTGGGAGTACGTGCATCACTGACTTAAAGTAACAGCCACTCAGCTGTGCAGCCTGTAGCGTTAAGAGTCTGCAAAACCAAGGTTTCTTCATTCCCCTCCTCTCACTACATCAGCACCATAAAGGGTAAGCAAATTCAGAGTCAAATTGGCCTTGCCTTCTCCAAAGCAGTATTCCCATATGACTTATGGCCAGTGAATCAGCAAAACCTGTCTGAAAGGTCATGATCTCAGAGGTCATAGCTTTTATCTCTCTGCTCTCCCCCAAGACATGCTCAGCTACCTGTAACCAGCTTTCAGGACATTAATATCCTACCAGGACTATATTTTGTTTTTAAAACTGTATTTTAATATATGTGTCACCTACCACGCACAGAAGGCGGAGACAAAAGCCAGCAGCAAGATTTAGGAGGAGTCACTACTGCAAATCTGATGCTGGCCGAGAAACAACCTGAAGGATTGCAAGTGTCATTTAAGGTGGATGGGCTGTTTGTAACCACAGTTTGAACCCCAGGATGAAAAAAAAATTGGAGAATGCCTATTTCAGGACCTTAAACCAGTTTACCCTCCTGTTCTTGATACGCCTAGATTAAAGCCTCTGTTAAAGGTGAAGGTTCTCTCCAGAGGAAATATGTACAGCAGGTCCCTCACCAACACTAAAAAGGTTCTTCTTTCAAATCAACAACTTAAGAAAGCTCTGACATAGCAAAACTCCCCTTGCTGCTCTGGCCAGAGGCTGCAGAGGGTCTCCAGGACGTTTGATTCACAGCTACCACCGTGCTCAGGCTGCCTCAGCCGTGTCCCACTGCACACTGAGGTCCTGTGATCTGCACACAGGCGATGATGCTGCGTCCCTCTCGGGGAACTTCAGAGGAGACCGCATCATCAGAAATGCACAAACCACCTCTTTACCCTTTAAGGAAATTGCAAATTTTACTATAATTTTAATATTTTTTAAAAAATAATGCTTTTGCTATTAATTCTTCGCTTTCTTTAACTACTTTTAAAGAGGAAGCTGTCAGCTCCGTTTTTTTCTATGAATGTATTTGAACACAGGTATTGGTTGTCCTGTATTTCACACTGGGCAGCACATGTGCTGTTAGCCAAGGAGGGAAGGAAGGTACAAGGGTTACAGTGACATTTCTAGAAATAGCACTAGATTAAATATTTGAACCATGTCATGGGTGGTATTAATTGCCACACCATGTGATCCTGAGCGACATTTTAGAGGAATGGCAGAGTCATAGCTAAAGTTCACACAGGCTTATAGCCACAGATAACGTATACGTACATCTTAAACTGTTAAGCTGTTTAGCTAACAGTATCACTGCAGTGAGCTGAACTTTCACGTGGTGCAGGGAGAAGGAGGCTGGTCTTTTATATTTGAGAAGTAATTCCTTTGAGTCACCCTTAGCTTGAGCTAAAGCCTACAGATGCCAGTGGAAAGTTTTCTCTGCCCGTCTAGGGAAGCTGTTGGCACCTTAGAAACATCTGAAATAAATGTCACAAGTGGCTACGTGCATGAGAGACCATTTTTAGATGCCCAGGAAACAGTTTACATTGCTCTTGGTTTGCTGTATCACTCTACAGGTTCAGAGGATAAGACAAAATTAAAACTTTAAGTCTCATGAAGCAATATTGGTGTTTTTTTTCAGTTTCTCATAGCTCACCCTGAGCAAGACTCAAACCTTTTTGACTAGTCTGGGTTTAAGATAGAGTCTCCAGAGTGTGGAAACAGTGGCATTCCAGACATCATTCTAACTGTGCCTTAATCACAGCATGGAATATCTCTACAAAAAATCAAGTAAATTTCAGTTTCTTTCTCCTTGTAATGCCAGAGGTCAGTGAATGGTTATAAAAAGTCTAATAATTTGGAAAAAATTATTAATTATAAATTATAATACATTATATTATTATTAATAAGATTATAATATATTATTGATTAATCTTATTAATTATAGATCTGTGAATAGATTCATATGAATAGCGAAGACATGGAAAAGACTGTGATTCTTCATAGATAGACAACTACCCCTTAGTAACAACATGATTTTTGATTTCTGTCAGCTGGAGGTCTGGCTAGTCAGACCCTACCTGGTGAGACTCAGAAGCCCAAATCCTTGTACCAAAGCCCAACCAAGGTGCAGGGCGTGCTTGCCATTCTGAATCAATCCGATACTATTTTACAGTATGAAACCCTCATCTCTGCAGTACAGAGAGCTACAATCAAAGTCACAAAAAACTTACTGAATGAGAGCTGTTTTCTCTGAACTTCTTACACATCTGCAAAGGGACTTATTTTTCCCTTACTTGAGCTATTACTGAAGGGTCAGCCTTTGAAGCAGCTGCACAGTGGGCTGACACGTTTTTCCCTGCACCAAGTAGTTATGCGAATCAATAAATTATAACCAAATTACACCACATCCTGTGGTGCTTTGAATTCATTTTTAATAACCCTCGTATTTGAAATGCCACCATTTGGGGCCAGAAAAGCAATATAGGTAGTTAAACTGACCTTGAAGCTGAAGGTAGAGACGTCCTGCTGCCTGCAGCGAGCCCAGAGTAAAGGGAATAACAAGTTGGTGCGCTGACAGGAGCCCAGGTAATATGAGAGAGGGGAAAAGGAGGTGATGGAAACAAAAATAATTGCTGCAGTGGCCAATCCTGCTTCACTGGGTTACATGAATGACATTTGCGCGCACAAGGATGCCCTTGAGGACGTAAGCGGGATGTGGCAGGAGGGGGGCACGTAGCGGTTGGGTGACAGCAACATCATCTTTCAGACGCTTCTCAAGGGGAAAGAGCTCACGTCAGCAACTGGTTGGCCAGATGCTTAACTGCAATGAGAGGCACCTCCGCTGATTCACCCCCAAGGACCCATTTAGTGACAGCCAAAAGAGAAAGGTCAAGAGCTGCGTCTGTGCTGGGTTGCCTTGCCTGCCTGAGCAGCTCCTGAGAGAAAGGAGAGTGGGATAAATCCACCTGCACACATCCCAGGTGGAGGCGGGTCAGAGCAGGGAACGGGACCCAGGATGAGCTGAGATCGCTGTGGGCATTTCCCCCCTCATTGCTTTTTAATTCACAACATCAGTTCTTGGCTCTTTGTAAGGCGGAGGGGTCCAGAAACGTGAAATGTCAAAGGAGAATATCTGAAGCCTCCTGTTCCGAATTACTATGGCTACGTAGTGGCAAAGTACCAGAAGAAATGGCACGCGATGGCTGGGAAAGCAAAAAAAGAATAATCAATTTCATTCACCTAGCTCTGCTCCCACATGAAGCTGAACATTTATTGAGGCTGACAGAGGAACACAGAGGCCAGTATTGTGCAGTTTTTAAAAATCCAAGACTGTAAAATGCTTTTTCCTTTGTACCTTTAATATTCCTTGAATTATACATAGCAATTTCCTAAGCCCAAATCTCAGATTTTTGAAACTTTACAAAACTTAGACATCTCTCCCCCAAAATGTCATGACTTGTTTGGATTAATGAGAGCCATGCATTCCCACCGTAATTAGAAACAACAGAGTCACTCCAGAATAATGCTTCTGGACTACCAAGTATTTGAAACAGCCTTTCTACCGCACCTGCTTTTTATCAACCCAACATTATGTTTCTGGTATTGATAGGAAAAAAAAAATAATCCAATTGGGGATCTTTTGAGGTAACAGGAGTACAGCAATATGAGCACAACGAATCTGCCCCTGTGCGGGGAACTGGCAGAGAAAACAGAAACCAGCTTTTCCTTTTGTACTCGGCCATGGCTCCCTCATTGCCTTCACCTCGGAGTAGATGATGCCATGAACCGAAGCGCCTCCCTGGGTCCTGCGGATGTTTCAGCTCAGAGCCTGGAGGAACAGAAAATGCAAAAACACTCAGCGCGTTAGCTAACTTTGCAAACACCTGGCAAACAGTGTTAGCAAGTTCCCTTGTGTTTTCTGAAGAATGTATCATTAATCCTTAGAAAATAGCTTGGTCGTACTACTGTTCTTTGATCTATTTTGTGAGGAACTCAGTTACAGAAACAGTTGGGATGCTAAGATCCATCCATAAATAATGCCCTATTTTCATCTCTATCTAACCTAAATATTTCTGTGAACTCTCCCAATTAAAACGCTGTCGTGGCTTCATTGCTTGTGCTGGGCAGGTAGCGGCAGCCGCGTGTTAATTCAATTGCTACTCATGTTAATGCCATCTGTCCCTGCACAGGGAGTTCATCTGAAATTCAGCAATAATTTGTGTCCTGTTGGAGTTTGTTGCGGAAGCTGCTCAACAGAGGCGTTACCTATACGGACCAGACAGCGGTAATTTTGTTTTATGGGAAGGCCTTTCTGGTTAGCACACTTCTTTCAAAGAAAATGTCTATAAAGTCACATTTCAGTATGTGGGAAATAATTTATTACTAATCAAAGGAATCAGGACAGAAATTATATGCCTTGTTATTCTTACTTATTATACGTATCAAATTAGGAATTAAGAGGATACTGTATTTGTTCTGAAGAGCTTGCAAGGACACCGAACACCATCTCTCCTGCTGTTCGAGTCACAGCCGTGCTACTGTACAGCTGCAAAGAGCCACTACACACAATATCCTTACAAGCTAGTAGTCGGCTTGCCCCAGTGCAATTCCATTTCGATGGGTTTTTAAGTCCTGAGATTCCTAAAGACAGCATAATGCAGTGAAGCATGCCATCTTCGGAATAAATATCATTGTTTACCAAATGGTTAGCAGGCCTCTTGCTGAGGTTTCTCTTTGACTGTGGATGTTCAATATCCACTTACATAGAGTATATGCAGTCACTGAGATCTCAAACTGGAAAAACATTCTGTTTTGAGGTGCCATCCAACCACTTACATCCCACTGAAGTCGCTGGAATTTAAGCAAGTACTTGGTGCTACGCATGGGCACAAATTCACCACAACCAAGTGCACAAGTAGGCACAGAACAGTCCTCCTACAGTTATGATTGCTCCAAAGAAAGGCACTTGAAGGTGCTAATACATGTCTACTAAATAAAGAGCTGAACTAGATCCAACAAACCTGTTAAAAATAACGCCAGTTATTTTTAGTTATCAAAGCTGCTCTTCACAGGATGTCCACCACATACGCTGGAAAGGTTCTCTATAGTTAGCGGTGTGTTTTCTGGCCAAAGGGAGGAGGAAAAGGTTTTCCTAAAAATGGAGTTGACCCTTTGGAAAAGCAGGAATATCCAAAATCCTTAGAACAGAACCATGTGGCCTTCAGTGCAATTGCCTAAGGTGTAAGGATTTTTGCCAGCTGTGTTGCAGACTGCATTGCACAGTATCACAATGTGCATGTTTTTTAATTAGGGCAGCAAGGCTAAAGGTAGGAATTGTCCATTGTAGATCATGCACGTGAAAGAGGTGACAATGCTGTTTCAGACAATTTCAGCCCTTTGAAATGTTGCTCTCGTGTGACATTTTGGCAAAGCTTTTGTCTCATTTAAAAAAATGACAAAGGAGTATTTGTATTTCACTGGAATGCTATTTTATCTCAAGGGTCTATGTTGAGAACACGATTACAGACATTACTGCTTTACAAGAGGACACTTTGGCATCCTCTGTTCTCCAAGCCAGCGGAGGACATTCATTCTGTTCTTCCACTGCTGCTGCAGGACCCGCCACTGACGGTGATGGAGGCTCACAGTCCAGCAGGCCATTGCTTTCTCCTCAAAACACACCCCAACTATGGATCTGGATCTCTCAAACTAGCCTTTCCACAGGTGGGATTCTTATTCCTCTCATAAAACAGTACCAAAAATGCAGCAGTAAATTTAAAATTACCACAATGGTGAAATTAATCAGTTCCGAGATTGTGATTGTGAGGGAATTCAATAGAGTAATGACTAGGAAGAGACAGCCAACAAACGTATTCAGATATGTTGAACTCTGAACACCTTACCTCTTTCCAACATGCTGATCCATCATTTTTTGTCATGGAAACTCCAGCAGGCATGGTTAGAGAAGGAAAAAGGTGCTTTTCTTCAGATGGCTCTCCCATTGGAGATGAAATTTTAACAGTAAATGAAGTGGAATAAATACAATATTTAGATTTAGAGCAGAATAGAAAGCATTGATAGGACTTCGTGTTTTTTTCTGGTTGGAAAAGTTAACTATTTCTGATTTATGTGAAACATATCTAGACGTCAATACATATTGACCCCAATCTGTATAAATGAAGAGCTTCCAGGAAGAGTAGTGGGAGAGAACACAAGCCTAATTATTACACAAGTAATAATTATTGCTCTGTTTCTGACCCATACATTTAGGCATGTGCACACCATGAGCATGAGGTGTCTGATTCAAAGAGGCTTATACAGTGGATGCTGCCTCTAGGAAAACAAACTTGAAACGGCTTCTACTATTACACTTACCAACCCACATGCACAGGGTGGGCTCCAGCAGTCAGGGAATTGGAATGAACACCACTGATTGTTTCAGCCCTCTTTGGAACTGGAAATTTCAAGCAAAAATCTGCTTTTCTCAACTTTTACTTCTTCTAGCTATACGCAGAGAAGGCCAGGACATTAAACTATAACTTTCAAGGCATAGTTCAGTCTTCACAATTCTCATCTTTGCACAATCGGTCAAGACCAATTTCATTTTTTTTCTTCACAGAGCTGAGGATTTTGAACAGGCCGTACCAGCTAGCTTCCCCCTCTTTCTTCCTGGTCAAGGTTGAAAAAAGAGTTGTGTGCTGTCAAAAGGGTTGTGTGCTCCTCCTTGGAGATTTGATCATTTCAGTGAGTCCATAATTTTACAGAGTATTTAGTTGTTCTCTTGCAACACACTAAAAAGTAGAAAACAGCTTCCCCCCTGCTAAATCTTCTTAAACAATAATCCATGATCTTACTGTGCCCGGTAAAATCACAGAGCAGATCCTCCTGGAAAACGTGTTGAAACATACAGAAGGCAGAGGCTGAGGAGAGACAGACAACACGACAAATCGTGGCTGACAAATGTAGTGGTCCTCTATGATGGAGTGACTGCATCAGTGGACAACGGAAGAGCTACAGATGTCATCTGTCTGGACTTCTGTAAGGCCTTTGACATGATCCTTCACAACAACCTTCTTTCTAAATTGGAGAGATATGGATTTGATGGGTGGTCTGTTGGATGGATAAGAAACTGGTGGGATGGTGGTGCCTGAAGAATTACAGTCAATGGCTCGATGACCAAGTGCAGATCAGTAACCAGCAGCGTCCCTCAAGGGTTCATACTAGGACCAATACTATTTAGTATCTTCCTTAATGACATAGGTAGTGGGATTGAGTGCACCCTTGGCCAGTTTGCAGCTGACACCAGGCTGAGTGGTGCAGTTCATTCACTAGAGGGAATGAAATCCCTCTTCATCCAGAGGGATCTTCATAGGCTGGAAGAGTGTGCCTGTGCAAGCCCAATGAAGTTCAACAATGCCAAGTGCAAGGTTCTGCACCTGGGTTGGAGAAATCTCCGGTATCAGTACAGACTGAGGGAATGGATTGAGAGCAGCCCTGCGGAGAAGAGCTTTGGGATACTGGTGGAAACAAAATTTGACATGAGCTGGCAACGTGTTCTTGCAGCCCATGAAGGCAATCGTATTCTGGGATACATAGTAAGGAGCGTGGCCTGCAGGTCGATGGTGGTGATTCTGCCCCTCTACTCTGTTCTTGTGCGACCCCACCTGAAATTTAATAGGCATCTTTCTATCTTAGACAAATTACCCAGTTATACAAAGGAGAGCAGTAAATAGCATTAAAAGCATATAACATATCAAAGCATATAACAGAAGCTGGAGACATGGTTTTGCAGCCTTAAACTCTGATTTGCTTCAATTAGCAAGTCATTTTATTTCCATGTGACTTGTTTTCCTATCACAAGAGGAGGGACATACCATACTTACAAAACTAAAATGTTTTGTGTGTTTACTTGGGTGTAAAATGTGGCTATACTATTTCTTTAAGTCCAGGAAAGGACACCAGCCAAGAGAAGGCAAGGGATGTTTCCACAAAAGCCCAAACCCAAACCAACAGGATAAAGAGGTTACGGACAAAGTTATTTACTCTCTATTTATATAATTCATTGCCTTTTGCCTAACAAAATATTCTATTTAATTGGGTTGTCGTTAAACACCTTCTGAAATCATATTTAAACTCCGCCTGCTTGTAACCTCCTATAAAGGGAATGGAGGTGTGGAAGGGCAGAGGTTTTCCTCAGCTGGAGAAGAATGAGTTGTGCGGCTGGTTCAGTTTAATCTGTTACATGTCTCATTTAGTTATAAATGCAAACTACATACAAAATGCAAACTATCCACTTCGCAGTGGATCAGCATTTCTACTTGTGTATGAAGTACGCTACACTCTCTTCCAAGTTAAAATCAGCCTTATTCCCAATGATGCCCACAGCAGCTGCAATGCAGCATGAGTGAAAAAAAAGAATAAAATGCAGTAATTCAAACTGGTCTTTCCCAGTAGAGACCCAGAATTTTCTTTGATTCTTGCCCTTTTTATTAATGGCTTGTCCCTTCCCCTCCCATGTTTCGCTAAAAAAATCAGTAAATCAGCAGGAGTAGATTTAATCATTCACCATTGGGGGGTAAAAAGATAAACAGATACCAGTAAGGACTCTTGAAACTCCAGGAAAAAAAAGAATGTTTAATTAGCATATAGGCACAACACCCTGCCTGATATGCCTTACTAACAATACAAACCAATAACCTCAGGTCAAAAGATAAGTTACAATACATGCAAACACATCTGGATTGTGCACTAAGTAACATGTTAGATATAGGTACATCTGTCAGATAAACATACATCTATCCTCCTAAAGAACAAAACTTCAGAGACTATTTCGAAAGTAAAAGTACAACAAAACAACCATAGTTGAGCAGCGTATCGGACACAAAGCATCCTACACAGAGACATTTGACCTTTGGAGGCAAAAACTGTAACAGGCAAATAGCTGAGAGCCAGATCCCCAATTACTTACTTATGAAAAGCTCTCAGTGAAGCCTAAGGTATTATCAGAATGAGGTCTGAAGGATTTTGCCCTTAATGAAGAACAATTATGAGTGGGTAAAAATGTCTCTATTGGTGAGAATTTTAAATCATATACCTAAGTTTAATGTTGCTGATAGGAGTGAAAAGAGGAAAGAGTGAGTATTGATACAGATAAAACAATGCTTTTGTAAAACCCTTAAAATAAATAATGATTATGAAGGAAAATCTGGGATAATGAACATATCCTGAAATAAAAATCAACGTGGTTAAAGTTAATAAATACTTTAAATAGTTATGTTCCTCTTGATCCTACAGAACAATAACCAATATTAAGAACTAGGAAAGCAGAAAGAGGACGAAGACCTCCTCCTTATTTTTAAACAAGGGTGATCAGCCCCAGTATCAATTCTCACTATTAAGCTACGCGTTTGTGTGTTACAGGACTAGCCGAAAGGAAGGGACGGAATATACACTTACTGCCACTGTAAATTCAACGGATCTATGTTTTCTTCCACATGATGACTACTCAGGGGCTCAGCCCACTAACGATACCGGAGAACTGGGTGGGGGGAGGAGAGGGACAGGGGGAGCGAAGGCTGGGTTGAAGGCAACTCTAACCCCGTATCGGTGTGTGACAAGTGCTCTCTGTCACATGGAAGGGGACGTGTCTGTGCTGCCGCCCAGGTTTCCCAGATTAACTACGGGCTGAATCCGGGCTGCTACTTACGCAGTTACAAAATACTGCGGAACCCCCCTCGGACTTTGCTGGCAGAGTGTGCCCACTGCCGAAGGCAGCGGGTGAAATACGCTATCCCCATTGCAGCTAGCCAGCCCGTACACCCTGAGGCGTCTGTGTCCGGAGAGAGCCGAAGGGCGCAGCCCCTCCATGGTGAGAACTGCTGCTGCATCTGACTGGCGCAGCAGGGCTGAGGAGCGAAGGAAGGCAAGTAGATAGGCGCTTCAGCCCTTCTCTTTCTTAGGAATCCTGAATCAGCTGGGCTTTTTCAGCTCCAATTGCAGAAAAGCAAGCCTGCTCTGCTTCCACGGTGTTAAAAGCTATGATGGACAAGATCCTCAAAGACAGCAAGATCGCGATGACGAAGTCCTTACTTGGAGACATCCTCCCTAAAACACCAGAGACAAACAGTGGGTGTTTTACGACTGGGATTTCTACCTCTATGTGTGATATGGCTGTGGTGGAGTGGCACGGAGAAGCGGGTAGCAAGGAGCTCCACAACCCCTGTGCGCTGTACAGGGGGATCACTGCACGAGCTGGTTATACAGACGTACCAGGCGAAGCCTCACACCAAGCAGGTCGCTGCTGCCTACTCGCTACTGCCACAGCTCAAACGCCGCGGCAGTGCTGTAGCAGAGGCACTCGGGCCACTTGCACGCGAAGCACACAACCCGGCTGCGGGGCAGACACGCTCCCCGTGCAAGATTTCTGCAGAAAAGCCATTTCCAGCCTGGGCTGGGGCTGCAACGCCGGCCGGGGT
Organism: Rissa tridactyla; assembly: GCF_028500815.1. Taxonomy (NCBI): domain Eukaryota; kingdom Metazoa; phylum Chordata; class Aves; order Charadriiformes; family Laridae; genus Rissa; species Rissa tridactyla. The sequence continues at coordinate 9,144,396 of NC_071497.1, forward strand.
CGTGGATAACACCATGCGTGCTCAATTCTTTGAGCAGTCACCTCCCACGTTTTAATGAATGCATTGTACCCCCAACTGAAAACATTAATATTAGTCATCAGCAAACCGAACATTACTGTGACCATAACCCTTTTTTTGTTGCTCTGAACACAAAACAAGTATCTAGTTACTCTAGTGATTCTACTCTAAACTGTGACACTGACCCAAGAGGTAACTTTTGGCATATAAATAGTGGATGCTTTTCCAGAGGGGCTGAACTACCACATTGTCTACTGATTTTATGATATGGATGCTCAGCACCTTTGAAAAAAACCCATGTCTAATCCTTTGTCTTCCTCTCTGTCCATTTTTAATACTGCAGCACGAGCACAGCACCACCCCTGCGCATTGCAAGCCTTAAAATGCATTCAATGTTCTGAAATGCCAAAGAACCGATAAATGCACATGGAGCACAAAACAATGAACCGTGAGAAGAGGAAACATGAAGAATTGTACCCTGTAACCCTAAGAACATCAAGGAAGTTTGGTAAAATGGGGTACAGGCAGATAAAGCAGCAGTTAATAGCATACAACAGAGATGCCAACTGATATTGACAGTTGTTACACACTTTCTTTGTTAACAGAGAAACAATAAAACCAAGTTAAGAAATCATCTTTTGGACCACTTTTTCCCTGTTTCTTCATTAATTCAAAGATTTTTATGAAACTACTGTATGGTAACTGCTTTTGTACAGAAAATACACAGTAAATTGGTTTTGTGGTCCAAATAAACCATGCTTTTTTTTCCATATCATGCATTGGGATGCAATCAGCTTCTTGTCAGTCATTACTGAAAAGAACAAGCACATTTTTGACAATAAAAAGCTTCTACAAGTAACATTTTCCATGTTCATTTCTACAGCAATCAATAGCCAGAACTATTTAAAAGGCTTCTGGAATTTCCTTTCCTGTTACTGTCTGCATTTCTAATTGAGGAATTTTCCAGTATTTGTGACGTTTCCTCATGCAGTTATTTACAAGGAGATGGTCCTTGTGATGAAGAACCTTAATGAAATTTACAGTTGCTAAGGTACATTTATAAATGCTAGCAGTTACACTCAGACAGAACGAATGGAATTTATTGTGCAGCTCTGGGCTGGGCCAGCGATATAATTAAAGTGCAAATAAAGACAAAAACCACAAGCCAGGCAGATCCATTTTTCATCGCCAGTGTTAAGAAGCATCATGACTGTGGTAAGAAATGTCAGATCAAATAGGCCTAGGTCACAATCTATTTTAAACATCTGTCTCCCTGAGAGGATTTAAGGGAGGTATACAGTGATATAGCCCTATTTCTTCAACTGGCTGAGTATCATTGGAAAAGTAAGGACACTTTTCCAGCCAATTTTTTTTCAACAGTGCTAATACCTGCGTTTTATACTATGATGCACTTTTACAGCATGCAATTGAGCTCACTTTCCATGCAGCTACAACAGGCCACTCTTGATCAGGAAAATTTAGGAAGTAGCAACTAGCTGTAGAAACGACATCTATCTACCTGGTATGTCGCTAAAGCATAGGCTTTGAAAACATTTACAAGTAGCACATTGTCTTAAACATACGCCCATATGCAAATGATAAGTACTAGCTCAGATAAAAATATATAGTTTGTGTTTGCTGGCATTCAAAGTTTGCCACTTATGTGAACAATTTTAGAGCTAAGTCAGTGCCGAATGGCTGAACAAAAAATAGACATTTTTCAAACCGCTGATTCCACGTAAACCGGAACTGTCACTCCAGCTCCTACTGTTCATTGCTGATCGCTACCCCTTGCCAGACCAGACATGTGTTTCTCTCCACAGTGTGTCCAGAAAGTGCTCTGTAGCCTGACTTGTCAGAGAAGCTGCAGGAGGTGCAGAAAAATAAAGTGCCTTTTCCAGGGCTGTGTGCAACATGACTAACCATCCCACTGACTGCACGTCCGGGTTTATTGAGTCTCAGGTATTTCCTTGATATTTCCTTCCTAACGTCGTATTTCCCAGCTGAAGCTTGCAAGGTTGGCAACTATTTACAGCTGTTCAACTAGTTCATTTGCTTCCCATGCTGTAAATACTCTCATTCTGTATTAATGAAAAAATATTTACAATTCATTTATAGGTAAAATCAATTGCCTTAGAAAAGACTGACAAGACATTTAAAGAAGGTAACATTTTATAAAGGGTAGCATGAAATGTATAGCAAGTATTTTGAACAACTACAGAACTCAAGATACTAGATGCTGCCTTAAGGTCACTCCAATGTAGCAGATGACTGTTAAGATCCTGTGTTTCAATGACGTTAACGCGGTATGAAGAGATCACTACCATTACTGCCTCAGCGAACGGACGGTCAGCCATCAAACCAGACCACATCACAGCCATCTCATTTTGCTCATTTATCTTAATATACCTGAGTATATTATCACCGTTTAAATCTGTCCCCTTAATTTGTCACATACGACTGCTAAAATGAGTACCCATTCACAGGGAAGTCTCCTATTTTCCATTAAATGCATAGTCCCTACTGAAAACATTATCTTTGCAAAGCAGCAATCACTTGATCCAGGTAGGAAGCATCTTTGTCTTCCACCTCCGATGCTCATTTTCTTTGCCTGAGAGGGAAATGCTGTGAGGCTCTGTATCTCTTACTGGAAAAGAGAGCTTGCATTCTTCTCCATATTTCCCTTGCTGTCTTTAGGACTTGGCATGCATAATTTTGTTCATTGTACTAAAGCTTTCTGTAGACTCTGAGGCAAAGCTGGCTCTTCAGGCAGGGAGTCTGGGTTCAATCTTTAGGGAAAGCTCATACAAGGTATCTTCGTCTATGATGAGTGTCTTGTCAAGTAAATAGTGGGTGACCTGGAATGGAGAAAACACAGATGAACAGACTGTACGTTACTTCCACAAAAATTTCTCTGCTTTCCTCTTCAGCCCATTTTGGATCCTGAGATTCCCTCACGTTGGTTTCTTGAGAAACACAACAACTCGTCTGAATGGTGTAAAGCTGGACCAGCAGTGCTGCAGGAATCAAGCATGGCCTCTTAGGAATGGGCATGTCCTCAGCCAGGTTACCTAAGCCCAGGTTGCTCTTCTGGAGTCTGAGATGAAATCTTCCCTAACGGCACGGACTGGCTTTGGGAAAATTTTCATTGCTCCCATGAGGGACAAGGGGAAAAGACCTGCAGGATGCACACAGCATCAGCAGGTGCTCAGGCCACCTCCTGTCCCCTAATCCCGGGATTCTGGGATTCCCTGGGGAATCACGCTTCCAATTGGGCAAGGAGAAGACATTTCCCTTTGAACCTGTTCCCTAGTACCCCAGATCCACGAAGGCTGCAATCCCGAGACAGCTTCCAAAGGAGGGAAAAATTTGCTTCCCTATACAGTGTCAAATAAAGAGTTTCTGCCCGGGTGAGAGTACCGCAGCCCCAGAGCACCCGTCCATATTTCTGTCTCTGTGCGTGGGAGCAGAACACATTGATTCTTGCTTTCAACAGCAGCTGTAGCTTACAACTAATTGCGGCCACAGCTTTGACTTCATTAGCAGGTAACAGTGCCTAAGAAGAGCCTTACCTTCTGCTGATGGTCTATGCGGTAGGAGGTCTGCTGGAACTGGCGTATCTCCCTGATAATATGTGAGATCTTTCAAAAGAATACACGTATATGAGTAAGTACAACTGCATTTTGACTTCAGCTAAGCCACATAAGGCAAGAATTTTGCCTCAAATTATGCAATTTATCATGGGAGAAGGGAAGGGAAGGGAAGGGCAGAGATCTTCTCCTAATGGCTTCCAAGGATTTCACTTCCCTAAACTAACCATCTATTGTTCAGTCAGCCTCACGTGAACCACCTTGTCTCTCCTCACCCCATGCTGATTACCTCTCTTCTCTTTGCCTCGAGTGACTGCTGCAATGTGTAGCCATAAGAAGGGCACTAAGATGAGATTAGAAGAGAAATTTCCATACTTTCCTCTGAGGAGTTGTTACAAAACATTGTGTGCTAGTTGGAGAGAAATCAACTTTAAAATGCTTTTTTTAGATAGACCCTAGCACACATGAAAAGAAGACTGTGATTACTGCTTTCTGATGAATCACTACATTCCTTTAATTTTAGTTATTTCAAAAAGTCTTTTCTTGCCCCTTCACGAGCTTTGGACAGCTGCTTTTTCTGTCTGTCGTTTCTCGGATAGCAAATTGAGGGTAATTCACCCTGTAAAAATATTCAGTTTACCAGAAGGTGGTGATAGAAGACTGGATCAAGCAATTGCTTTTAAATAGCTACCTATCTTGCATGATGCCAAAATACTTGTAGGTCTTAAAAGTTAAATTCAAAGGAGTTATAATTAAATCAATAATTAATGCACATAACATAACACCTGTTGGGAAAGCACATCAGGAGCTGAAAGTTACCATTCTCATTTTGGAAAAATTGACAAGGCCTTCCTCAGTGAAGTTTGGTGTCCCTTCTTCAATAAATGCCAGGTCCGTCAGGTACATTCCAAGGTAGGGAACGGCAGGTGGGTTACAACTGTGAAACAAGAAATCATCGTATTTGCCGGTAGCTAAATTTGCAAACTAATTTTTTTGTAACTCGCACAAACTCTTTATTACTTAACATACTTCTAATCAGCAGGTTACATTCACTTCGAAGACAAAGAGCTTCTCTGACTTCGCTTGAGTTGCATTTGCGTTTGGCAAATGGAATGTATTCTGTCCAATATCTAATATTAATCGCAGATAACCTTTAGTAAAAGGTAGAACGGTAACATGACGGAGTGAGAGAAAGGACAGGTAAACTCTGGAATCTGAGAACACCTTCAAGCACACTTCAGTCCTACAAACAGATCCTACACACAAGTCATGTAGGCGTCTTAGGATGCATGTATGGGCATGTGTGAGTGTGTGCACGCGTGTGTGGAGATATATACACATATATATGTATATACATGCACATATATACATATACTTAAACATAATACACATATGTATGGATATATGCATGTATATACATATGTATATGTAAATGTATACCTATATGTATATACTATTCTGCCAAAGCCTTCAGTCCTTCTCAACAGTAAACACAAGGAAGAACGAGAACGATAGAGAGGCAGAAAAGACGTTCTAGAAAACTGGGAACAGAGACCCTAAAGAAGAGGGATTTTCAGATTTTCTTTTCTGGGAGGGACAGGAGGAATGGGATAACGATTGTTGCTCCCCTAATGCAGTAGTCACTGCTCCACGCTCACTGATTCTTGCCTCAGCAGAAAGAGTAGCACACGTGGTTTTCTGAAGCTCTGGCGTAAGAAGAACGCAGAGTGCTGGCTGTACTGTCAACGTAGGCAGACCGCTGACGGTGCTTAGCAGTGCATTTCATTCTGGGTATTTTTTATATTATGAGGATGACTGTTGTACACAGGCAAGCAATATATTAACTGAAAGGTGTATAAAAATACCTGTTCATATACTGAGAGTAAAAACATTTTTAAAAAGGTGATTAGCTCCCCAACAATATTTTTTACGTAAAAATTGACTAACTTGAACTATATATATTTTGAAACATTCCAGTAATTTCTCTAGTAGTTAAATTCTTTGCTTCTCTCAAGATCATTTAAAGTAGTGAGTTGTACCACTCAATCCTGGAAAGCCGACTTCAAATTACAAACTTGCAAAAATAAAGGTTTTACACAGACGCAGCTGGACTTGATCCATAAACGGTAGAACCCTTGTCACAGTATATTTTGGATACCAAATTTACATAAGGTCAAGCACAATTTGTCAAATTAATTAAAGAAAAAAATATTGAAGGACTACTGTACAAAAAAAAGCAGGCTGTTTTCCAGGGTAGCAGAGTACAGGAGGCTGGGAGGCTACAGGAGAGGAAATACCACGGTGCATTTGTCCTGTCCTAAACTTCTTATCTGGAACAAGGACTCTTTGGAATCCTGTTATCGTGTAAGAACTTTCATTTATAAACCTACCTTTACACTTATTGAAAAAGTTTATCAGTGTAAGCAAAACCCCAACAGGGAACATTCACACAGAATAATAGTTTAATTTGTTTCAGTGGTTCTCTGGAGATATTATATTTATCTACCGGGGTACTAAATCACAGGATATTCAGCAAAACAATAATGCCAAAAAGAATAAACCCATAATTTAAAAGGTTATTAGGTAAAAATATTATCCAATATTATATTAATTATTAAAGCTTAATCAAAGCCAATTCATCTTTAACATGTACTATCCACTGCTTATAACAGAACACAACTGTATATTGTAGGGAAGCATACTTTTTGAGTGTTTCTCTGAGGTTTTTAAATCTTCCTTCAGATGACACAGTCTTCTGAAGCTTGTCCATGAGAGCTTTTGTCTAGAAAGAAAATGCATTACAGATGTCATTGTTGTTGCACATAAATGACTGGGATTAGATTTTTAGAAAAGGCGTCACCAATTAGCATCTTCACCCCATTTTCAAAAGTAGTAATGTACGCATTAGGAATTTAGCTTTATTGTAGTTCCTAGTGCATTTCTGAAAATGGAGATTAGGCAGCATTAAACATTTTCCTTTGAGTGATACACAGAACCTGTATCTACGCTAATATTATGAGCCTGCAAATCCAGGAAAAAACACAAGTTCATTAAATTAATGGTTACCAATTCCGTTTACTGTGTGTTCAAGAATATTAGCGACTTGATCTTACATGTTGCCGAGGATCCTCAGCTGCGATTACTGAAATTAGTGACAGTACTGTCCTGCAGCTTGCACTAAGATGGTTTTGCCTCCAAGTTTCTGATAGAAGCTGAATATGTATTTGAAAATATATTACTGTCTTATACAAATTACTTTCAGTGGGCACCATCAGAGCCCGGTTACTTGATAAGTGAAATAAATTTGCTTTTCAGTCTATTTATGCTATAGAGTTGAGACAGTATAGAGAATAATGAGAAATTTGTCATTTTTGAAACTGAATTTCCAATTAAGGGAAAGCTGTAGGCAGTAACAGACACTTTCTTTTTCTTCTAAATGGCAGGCTGATGAAACACTCAGTTATGTTTCCAATAAGTACTGGAAAACTTTGCAACAACATTAATCTGATGGTTTTTTGGTCTTTTTTTAATTGAGAAGTTTAAAAATCAAACAAATTCTAAACATAGAATTTTGTGGAGGTATATTCTTTTATAACAGTTTGTATTGAAAGGATTTTAAACACATTTTTAAATAAAAGGACGGAGCACCGTTTATAAAGCGGCTGAGAGAAACTTGACTGGAGAAGGCAGTACAGTCAGAATGTATTTTAAGTGGATTTCCTTGCTTCGGCTGCTTTGACGCTTTGCAAAAGCTGCAGAATTATACGGAGGAGGAAATGAAATGACAAAAGCCCACCTTTTGCACGTCAATTAGCCAGATCTAACATGGGCAGCCCAAAATCTTCCAATTAGCTGGAGTGAACTCTGTATCCAAATACTGCCTGACTTAGAAGTGATTGGCTCTGTCCTACTGACCTCCTTGCTCTGTTATTCCACCATACTAAAATATTCTCTCTTTTTTTTTTTTTTTAAATAGTAGAAAACTGAGATCAAATCAACCAATTTCTTCAAACCATTTAAAACAGAGAACATAAAAGACTGGATACTCTTCATCCTGGCTAGTCTTTTTTTTCGCTTGTCTTATTTTTGTCACTGACAGTCATTATCACAGCCTTAGCCACGCTGCTGACACTCTTGGTAGCAAGGTAAGGGTTAAAGGGAGGTATTCACTGCATCTAAATGGGCCCCTAAATGGCTGTCTACAGTCTCTTACTGGGTATCAAAAAACTCACCACCCTGAGAAGAAGCGCTGACCTTTCTACCGACTTTCTGCACAGGCAGGGAAATACGTCCCCTGTTTTAGGCACCTGAGCTGTCTTTTGTTATAGGTAGTATCCGCATAGATGTGTATATCTGAAAATACCTAAATTTAGTCTTCTCAAATACTTCAGTACTTCAGGCTCGAGTTGTAGTCTTAGGCAGCTGCTGATTCAGTTGAAATCTGTTTGATCCCACAGATATTTAATTAATGATATCATAAAAAAAGGATAAATGAAATACAAAAGACCTTCACATGAAATACCAGCACCACTTGGTGCTTCCAGCAAATAGTCAGAGTATTATAGAAGTAGAAATATTTATGGGAGAAATCCGATCTCAACACGTTGTTCTCTGAACAGCACACTGACGAAGGAAATCTAGAAACCCTACTTGTAATCGCATCTTTCTTACCTGTTTGGATACTTTACCCCAAGTTTTCTTAAGTCTGTAGATTGCACTTCTGTTCAAGGCTGACGTGATTTCTAACACACCATTATAATTGTGCATACATCGACAAATATCGGCTACTGCTACCCACTTTTCAATCGAGTTGGCCCGGGAGCTGACATCAGCGTAATTCATGATTTGGGAGGCAACGAGGTTACTCATCTGACCAGACAAAGTGGACGAAAATTAGGACATTTAAATATAATCCCTTTCAACATACGATTATTTAATGAACAAGGCAGAAAAGTCTAATTCACAACAGAACTTATGGTTCTCAATAAAATCAGAGAAAGTGTATTCAGAACAGTGTTGTAGGGAAGTCGGGGGAGTGATGATATGAGAGAGTTAAGTAAGAGATGCAATGGGGAGTATCTCCAAGCCAACAGTAATAAAACTGGTTGTGAAGTCTCTCAGTAAAATTCAAGGAAAATGGTAAAAAGCAAAGATACGGTTGGGGATATAAAGGACATTCACTAAACAGAATCGGTGTTATATTTTCATTCTCTGGAGAAAATTTAGTTTCTTCTGTAAGCAACAAGGCATTTTAATAGAGTTTAAAATGTTCTACTCCATTAAATTGCTATTGAAATGCTGAATACCAATTATTGAAAACGAGAATTTTCTCATCCTTTGATTTAAAAGGTTAATCACAAAAAGACATTCAGTCACTACTAGATAAGAAGTTACATCAGATTGTGGAAAAAAAAAAAAAAAGATATTTTTCTTCCAGAGGTCATAGACAGTGTCGAGTTCCTAGAAAGCAATCTATATTTAAGAGTACTTACATCATTAAAATGTTGACTAGTTTTCATAATATAGGGTGTTCTCTCATTTTTATCCACCTTCATCCAGCCCTGCCCAAGAAACTCTCTAGACAATGAGGGGAGAGAAAAGAACCAAGCAACAATGTCCTTAATAAACAGTACAGAGTCTCTGTCTGAAACCGTAGCCTAAGTGGATTTCGAGTATACTTCATTTTGTTAGAAGCTAATAACATAGCTTTACACCAATTCCAGCATTTCACTATACCATTTTTAATGCTGCCTGAAGCAGTGAACACTACAAAGAAGACTTATTTTTCTTTTAATCCCCTCCCCCAGTCCCCCCATCCTAATTTTCATCATTGTGATCCTATTTGAAATTGGTCTTGTCAGCTTAACATGGTTATATCCATGTTAAACTGCTGTATGAATGAAGCTGATTTGACATTCCCTCCCAAGAGACTGAGCACTTCCATACCACATTCACCCTGCACTAGCCCAGAGCCTCAGACCACAGATTTTTTCTCTTAGCGAAGCACCGAGTCTTTCAAAACATGATCAGACTGCAGGGGACTCAGAGGCAATGACAGAAAGAGCCGAAGGACACTATCCCTTTATGTACGCAAGGCTTTTTGCCATCAGCATGAATTCGTGTAGTGCCTCACGCTGCCCGTCAGTACCTCGTCCACCGTACTCACTTCAGTCACTCGTAGGAGAACACTTACTCATAGGGTATGCTTCGGAAAACTATGTGATCTAAAAGAGTTATTTGCTCTGCAAGCTCCATGGCCGACAAAGTCTCAAAGCACTCTGGTTTTGGACAATCTGACTGCAAAAATAAAGAGAACACTTAATGATCTCTTTTTGCACCAAGGGTCATTTCAAAGCACTGGGTATTAAAAACTCATAGGAACTTTCAACACAGAGTTGTAATTAACTTCTTTGCCACAAAGAAATAAGAATTAAGAAAAACTGCTAACAACATAAGGGTAAACATCAGGCTGGAAACTCATAAGAACACAAGCGCATACCAAGTCATGAGTATGTAGGTAGGTTAATTAGAGTCTGTGCATTCTACGTTACATTCCACGTAATCACTCTGCACTGAATTCGCTGCCCACGCTCTTCCTTGGATCAATGCAATGCACTTATAGATGGTGTGACTACGGTTTGGAGGATGCACACTGTCAGTCAAGGCCAGCCATGGTTCTTGGCAGCTGAGATGGCAGACACTTACCATTTTTTATATACTAATATCTTCCCCCCACCCGCCTTTTTTTTTTCATCATGTGATTTAAATCTAAATCCTGAAGTTTTGACCTGTTCATCTTTGATATGGGCTCCAAATTCCTACTTTCTCTAAAGTGAAATGTACATTCCTGATATAAAAGAAAAGTATTTCTGTCCAGAGTTGTAAAGCTGCAGTTGTGCTACATTTTACTGACTTAAAACCACAACATTTCTATAGGAATATTTATGTTTAAATTTCAAGATGAACTTACCATCTGAATGATATCCTCTATTTTTAGATGGGTATCATCTTGATCATCCTGAGAAAGTGCCCTGAAAAATTAAGTAGCAGAACATCCTATATAAATAAAATTGTCTATGGTTATGAGTAATCCTTGTCACAGATAGGCATTCATGTTTATCTAAAATAAATCCTAAAACAGCAATTGAAGAGATAAAGAAAAAAAAAATCTGGTACCTAAAAATCTCATGTCTTCTTTTAAATAAAAGTGTACAAATTGGTGTGACATCAGACTCATGTCAGGTAAAATGATGGTCATGCTGGCTTAAAATCTCTGAGCTAAGAATGTTCTTACTCACATACTGCAGAATGTTCAATGCCAATAGCTACTGTACTTATTTGCTCATTATAATGTTTCTATATCTATCCCACTTTGACTTTAATGCAAAGAAGTTTGGTGGACAAAGAAAAAATTCCCTTTTCAAGAACTGGATTGGCAATCCAAATCCACAACATGATAACAATAATATTTAATAAGAAGCTCTCTATCCTGAATAATCCTAGGAAACCTAAAGATGGGAAATTACATCTGAAGCCTTTGCTCTGATTTTTAAACTCCTGTGCTAAGTGATAGTTGGGGGAAATGTTTGAAAAATCAACATTTGAGAAGTAAAGACAGCAAAATAGGCATGCACAAAAGACTGATTCACTGGGAAGTGTTCTTTATTGGCACTGCACTGTCCTACTCAGTGTCCCACAAAAAGAGCTGCAAGAGTGGAAACAGACAACAAACTGCTACCAGATTTTACATGTACCAAGTACATAATTTGCTTTCAGTAATACAAGTGTTAATCCGTGCTTCCAATTCTTCCATAGAAAACCTGTCATTATTAGGGTTATTTCCGAATAATGGGTCAAAAACAGACCCAGCAGAATTAATAAGTATTCATCAGAAGCCATGTACCTGGATGTAGTATCTTGTCACATCTTACCCCTTCATTTGGAAAATACGGACTCAAAGAAACCTTGAATAGACTGGATTTATATAATATAGAAAAGAGAAGACTTAGGGAGAAAGAACAGTATGTCAGTATGTGAAAGATTGCCTTTAAAGACACCAACGATAAGGCAAGAAGTCACTGGTCTGATTCGCATCTGTTTCAACATTAAGTTCCATTTTTCAACTGCAAGTATAGGTGAGCACTGAACAGGCTTTCTGCAGAAGCTGAAGAGAACTCATCAGCCAATTTTTCAAGGAAAGTTTAGATGACCATTTTCAAAGAAGATCCAGTTCTACTGATCACTCCAGAACACACAGCAACTGGAACAGGTATTTCCTCATGTTCCCTCCAATTCTTTATTTTTGCACTCTGTAGTTTCCATGTACCAGCTGGGGAAAGGGTTAAAAGAAAAGGAGACTGGAGACTTCAGCTATGAGTGTAAGATACGGAATTTGTACTATGTGGGTGGGGAGGAAGTGTTAATGCTTAGTACACTAGGTTCTTCTGTTGTGGGTTGCTGTTGTTTCCTTTTTAGTTTGCCAAATTGGAGGATTAGGTTAAAATCAAATGCAGATACGCAGGGAAAGGATCTAAGAAACCTCCTTGCCTTCACTTTCAGCCTACCAAATCCACACAAAAAGCCCCTTTCTTCACAGGAGATGGGAACACCTTATGTCTGATGGGCAAGCTGTGCAAAGTCTTGAATACCTGCTTCTTGAGGAGAACCCTAAGCTGCTTCTCCAGATAACAACGGTGTGCAGCCTCAGTAACTGTAAATATACTGGCAATCTGTCTTTCCTCAGCAGCTTATTTTGTGCTTTGTCTCATGACTGATTGCCTGCAGAAAGGTATTGTTCATCACAAAACAAGAGTATGTGCTTCCTGGCAATAAAAAAAAAGAGAGGGCTTGCCCTGCCCCAAGTGTTCTTAGTAATCTCGTAAAGTCATCATTTGACTTCCTTACATATAACTTTATATTGGCTGGAGTTATCATCTTTGATACAGAAATTACTGTATTTGCTTAATACAAAATAAAATAGGAAACATGAGATTCTTAAAAGGTTAAAAATACTTAATTTTCCCCCATCTTTTCTTCCTGTTACTTTCTAACATGACATCGCACATTTTACGTGGACTTCCAATCCCTCATTCTAAAGAGATGACTGGTGCTTTTTCTCTAACACTGTGGTCTCATGAAAAAAAATTCTCCTTTTATCCATAAATGCTCTACGTTTAAATCTGCAGAGGACAATGCATCTCTAGACTGGGTCCATGTGAAAAGAGTTATGAGAGAAAGCCAAGGTAAGGAGAGATTCTGCCAGACTGTTTAAAAGTATCCCTCTCAGGACTGAATGGGGTGACACCTCCATTGTTATCCTTAGAAATGAAGGAAGTGAACATGTAGGAAATAACTTTCTAATTCTTAGAGTCAGCAGCCAGGATTAGACCTCTCTCTCACTTAAACTATTCTTCATGCCTGACTAGCCCAAATATTAAAATAATTTTCTAGCGGGAAATATTAACACGCGTCTCCTCACTTCTTTATGGTACATAAAATATTTTAAAAATACTTTAAAAGCTGGTGTAAGTTATAGACCCTGGTGAGATCATACAAGGCAGAAAACTGGTCATCCATCAAATTTTGAACTCTGCATATCCCTGGATTTCATTTACATTTATTCTGAGGAAGAAGAAGGAGGAACTGTTTCTTGATCCACCTTTTTTTTTTCTCCAGATAGGACTATTTATCAAGGTTCAGTTGGAACCTTACACCTTCGGCTTCACCATCAATGAAATTTTACCTAGATTTCAGGGGTTAGTAAATAAGGCTCATAAAATCTCAAGCAAAACATACTGCAGTAGGTTTGCCTGGCTTTCAGAACAGATATTGAATAAAAGTAAGCTTTTTTACCCTGCAGAGAAACCCTGTCACTCCATTCAACAAAAATCTCATCACGCAAGAAATACCAGCTGTTCTGTTTGATGACTCAAGAAGGCATGAAGCAGCTCAGTATCTCTCATAAACACGTTCCTTGCCATTCATATTCTATGCAGAGTCTTTCCCAGAGCTGACCATAATATCTTTGGAATATAAATCAACCTTCCCTCCTCCTCCTCTAATCTCTGCTAACAAAGCAACTGTTTTTCCAAGAAATTTGTATGCACATATGCGCACATACACTCAAAGGCTGGGACAATTTGTAAAAAGAGACACTTGTACACTGTCAAGGAGACAGTCCATGGAACATATGTAGGCTCAGAAAACATGAACTTTCTTTCACGAGTGTTAGAACATTGAATTTATCATAAGAAATGCTTTTCCTAACCTCACTCTGAATTCCTCTACTTTTCAGAGTCAAGAGTAGACTACAAAAACTGAAATGTGGGGAACCAAGACCTACAGTGAGGGTTGATGTGTTTTGATATGCCAAGGCTTTTTAGATAAAAAAGCCTGCAGCAAGCACCTCTTCAGAACAACTAAAAAGCCTATTTTATGACTTAGTAATTGGGTTAATGACTATTTTCATGAGTGGTATGTCAACTGGCTCATCCCTCCTTCCCATTTTCATCCTGTCCCAGAGAAGACTTTTGAATGAAAGTTTCATCAAAACTTCCAGTTATGACTAATCTGTGCTTTCATACAAAAAATATGCTGTCAAAAATCTTCAAATAAATTGATTTCTAATAATAGTAAAAAAGCCCTTCAGTTCTAGGCAGGTAATTTATATTCCTTCTCTTAGTAGTTTAGATGAAAGTGCTCTATCTGGAAGAAAACCAAAAAGATAACAGCTTTCCAGGGAGATGGGTATGTGGTGCTGATGGACTGGGCAGCATTCCTGCAAGCCAGACATTGGTATGTGAAACAAACGAGGAATGTGATACCGGGGAGCATCTCTACACATTTCTACAACAATAAAGACTCTAGACACCTTCAGGACATCCAGGGTGGGATTCACAATCTCTGCAAGCCACTGCCTGTGTTCTCTAATTGCCTGAGAAAGGAAGGTGTCTTCTATGATCTCTGGAGGAGCAGTCAGGATGCCTAACTTTAGACAATTTTGGTGGACAGAATCTCCTTCATGATAGGCAGTCTCCTTGGAAGGAGTGCTTCATTAGGTGTTTACAGTTCATTTCAGGGTTAGGTGCTCCAGTTAGACACTGTGGGTCCCACCAAAGAATTTTTTCTAAGTAAATGCAAAGAGGAAATCCCTTTCCCCTTACCCTGTCATTCTAACCTACGGACAGTTCAAGGAATTCAAGAAATAAGTTTATTCCATTACAGGCCTTCTCTTAACATTCAGAATGTTGACTGTAATCTGCCATGTTGGCAAATGATGGAAAATCTGTAATCTGATGCAGCAAAAAAAGAAACCGGTGTTTCTTTTTGTGTGGTCTACAAACTGGTGTAGAACAAGGTGCCTCTTCACCTCATGGTGTCTCAGTGTAGTATGGGAGCGTTTTTTTAAAGCTTATCAGTTCTCAGTCAAGAGGAACATAGTCTTGTTTGTCCATACTACAATAAATAGCAATCTTCAGAGACAAGTAATAGAGAGAACTCTCCAATCTTAGGGAAGAGCAAGTTCAGTGTTTGCTTTAACCTACTTCCACAACCTGCCATGGCACCATGGGAGGCATCAGGGAAGAATATCAGGGAGAGAACCATTTCACCATTTCTGTTTCACCATGTCCTCTTTTTCCACCAGAAGCAGTATCTTTGTTTTTATTACAAATACAGAAAACACTTTGTTCTTCTGGCACTAGAAACATGGTTGCCAGCTGGGTTCGTACAACTATATTGTCAGATAGGATGCAGTCATGCGGCTATTGTCTCTTCTGCTTCTGTGGGTTTCTCATTTTCCATTAAATCAGCTCCAGAATTGAGCAAGCACCTTTTCAGCCTGCCAGAAAAGCTAAACCCTCCTGATAGAAACAATTCCTCAGTTTTGTATTTTGTGTTATTAAAAAGTTACATTTTCAAAGAACAATCCAGAGTTGGTTCCACCTCTGAAGCTGAGAAGCTGGAGTACCAGAGGGAATGCTGCTTGATGCCCAGTAGCTGCGATGGTTCCTGGAGTAGCCAGAAGTGTGTATTCACAGACTCCATGGGACAGCAGGTCACTGCTTAGGACTAGCAACAAAATCTTTTTTTTGAAGGCTTATAAATATTCCTATTTTAATAACATGCAATAAAAATGAAGGCTTGTGGAAGAGTAAAGGAATGTGCATGCCTGTGTCACTACCACAGATACACAGTTACACACAAACAACTACATTCAACTGCAGATTATTCCTTAAATCCTCTGATTTCCTCTTCTCAGCTATGTAGCCTTGCTGAGTGTATGTCCCTAGGAGTAACTACAGTGCTTTTTTTAAAGCTTGGAAACCACGCTGAATAACCATACAACCCTTCCTGAGGTGATTTAAGAACCAGAGCTCCTCCTTTCAGTGAAAGGAGTGAGTTGTACAACACACTCGTGTATTTCACCCCAGCTGAATGATTTTTGTGTTAAATATCTCAATTGTTCCAATACACTCTATCTCACAAGGTTAGCGAGGCAGTCCCCGTTCCTGGAGAATTAATTTCTCCTTACCAGCTGACTGTTAACAAGTTTGACATGCCTGGTAAATAACTGCCTCCTGTGTGGCTGGAGAACGAGCCCAAGTGCTTCATTTTACAGTTTTGCTCAGCGTATGACTTTGGGAGAGTTTGTTTTCTGTGATAACATTTTTAACTTGGAGACTACGTCCTCATGTCCTGTTGACTGCAGCTTAACAACAGTTTTAATTATGAAAGTTGAATTTATGCAACAGCTTCTATCTGAAAGTTTATTTATGCCATGTTCTTATTTGAAGGTTTATGGTCAGTTTGTGCGTATAATAAATGTATAGATAGGACACAGGAGTAATTTCAGCTGCTACTGAAATATGGTTGCTACTGAAAATGGAACATAGCAGATTTTTGAACGCTTCGGACAGCAATACTGTGTCACTGGAGCTTATTGGACTTAGTGTTGAAATAGTACTGAAACTGCATTGAAATTTAATTGAAATTGCAACAGTATTGAAATATTCGACATACACATTGTCCAACATGCATATATGTTAGCAGGATTGCCAGTTTTGAAAAGCAGTAAAGGATTTTTGTTCACCAATGTTAGCCATGGCTTAAATTTCACGCCTCATTTTGAAGGAAAGTGGGACATCGTGCAGCATTCGGTCAAAAGGACTAGTCTTGCACGCTGAGCCACCAACAGCTCTTTTTGCAGTGGTGGTCTGTGGGATCCAACCAAGTACCTATGACTCTGTTTGACCAAATCTATAACCAAACCACGTTGCTTGAAAAATCTGGCAGAGGTAAGCTGCAAACCCTCATGAAAGATGGCTTGGCTGAGGACCATATCTCAGGAAATCTTCATTGTCTACCTGTTTCCAACAGAAACTCCCACTGAGAACTCAGATGGGTCATTTTATTCATGCTTTGCTTGCCTGCTTCTAAAGTGCCATAATCCTGTCCAGGCATGCTGTCAGGAAAATGACTATGAAGGAAGGATTTTAAAAAATGCAGTCAGTTTCTGCAAAATATTTCAAATGAATTCATTTTTAGTTAACTTTTAATTCAATTTCTGTCCATACATTTTTTAATTTCTACTAAAATTTTAATTTCATTCAGTATTGTTTTATTTCACTGCTCCTTTTTCTTTTTCTTTTTTCTTTTTCTTTTTCTTTTTCTTTTTCTTTTTCTTTTTTTCTTTTTCTTTTTTTCTTTTTCTTTTTTCTTTTTCTGAGGTTTTAACAATTTAACTTTTTCCGAATTTTCACTTCTTACAGAATTGAACTTTTTTTTTCTTTTTTGCAAAAGAAATACAGTATGAAAATTCACTGAATGGTCAAAAATTCAGTCTTCATTTAAAATGTTTAATGGAAGCATCTGATTGACTGTACTCACTAGCATATACAATGTGCTTAGATAATAAGGTAATAAGAGCTAGAAGGAAAGAGAAGACAAACAATACCTACCACTTCATACAACAGCAGCTGAAGGATGTAAATGGCGGCAACGCACAGTTTACACATAATTACCACGGTCCCATTTTTTGGTGAAACAGCTAATGGAAATTGGCTAATTGGAAACTGGATACAGGAAACTGCTAACAAACTTGTGTGTTAAAGGCCTGTAAATCTATTCCATTACTCTGTCAGGAACAGCCAATCTGTGTTTATTTTCTCATATTTTCTTAAGAAGCTAAAGGTCTTAAGATAATTTTTCCCACTGTGAGCAATCTGACAGGACCCCTGCTGTCACACATATTATTAAAACCCATTATCCTAATCCTTTTTGCTCTTCTTGCTTGCTGTTTAGTTCAAGGAAATGCATGAAGCAAACCTACTATTTTTACTTTGAATAACAGCACCTGCCATATAATTGAAAAGTAGGTTTATTTTTATTTATGCAAAAATTAAGTAAAGATCCCATTGACATGAAGTGCTTTTATTAAGAAGTTATCTTTGTTTCTTATCCTTTGTTCGACTTTTTTCCCTCCAGGTGAACAGCCTTCCCCTCATTCTTCTGACATTCTTTTTCACTTAAGTATCTGAAGGGGAAACATGTCAAATGGTCTTAGAAAATTCAGACACACTGCATTTATTGCACCCTTATTGTCTTTCCAGCAGAATACTTATAAAAATACTAATAAAGGACGTTATAGATTGATTTGTATTTTTTCATTGTATGTTATCAACTGCCTAGTCTTTAAATGTTTACTGCACCTTACTAATGTAGAACAATTTACATGAAACTCAGTTACTATAAAATATTCATACTTAGACAAAATTATTGTCACTGATAAATACTTACAAAGATCTGTCTCTTTGGCATGACTAGACACTCAATTCTGTAATACCAACCCTAAGTAACAAAGTAAGGTGTTCTAACCCTAATTTAAATAGTCCTGGTTATGCAGAAGCTTAAAGGTCTTTTATTTCATGGCACTAATTAAAAAAAAATATATATTCCTCTCTGTAAACTACCCAAAGAACTTTGGACAGCGTGCCAACACAAACGAAGGTGCAAGCATGGTCTCGTTGGCACGACACGTCAGGCCGTCATCAGCCTCTGGTGAGCTTAGATGAGTGGGTGACTTGTTACGGAGACAGGAGTCCTTCAACGTGTTACGGTGAGAGGTCTTGTTGCTTTACCGGGCAGCATTTTCCCCTTCTGCATAAAGACTGAGCCCACGGCTGCGAGTTGTACTGCAGCAAAGTTTTCTAATACAGGCATTTTTATGAATGAAACGAAAAACACACTCTGTTTTACAGCTAATAAAACACTTACTAATCCTTCAAAATTAAATACTCTGGAGAAAACCAAAACCTTGTGAATTCTATGATACACGATCCCCTAACTATTTCACATGCTGTAGTTAATATACTAAATAATTACAAATGTATTTACCTCAGTATATTTGCAGTAGCTTTCCTTTCTTGTGGCAGAAGGTCAGGGTCTCTCAAAACTTCTTCCAGCAAATTTAACACATTCATTTTCAGCTCATTGTTCAGCTCAAAATCCTATAAAGGAAAATGACTTTACTTCCTTTTGTTTTAACAATGTTGATCAAGTGACTGACAGGATATACTTCTGTGAGTTTTGCCTTTT
Organism: Rissa tridactyla; assembly: GCF_028500815.1. Lineage (NCBI taxonomy): Eukaryota > Metazoa > Chordata > Aves > Charadriiformes > Laridae > Rissa > Rissa tridactyla. Next base: position 9,163,598 of record NC_071497.1, read on the forward strand.
TTTTTTTTTTTTTTTTTTTTTGCTATTAGGTTTGAAAATATTTAGGAAAAAAAAAAGAAAAAGCTGTTGTAGTGAACAGGCTACAAAAGCGTCAGCCAAACAGGCTGTAATTTATCTCCTTTTCTGACCTTTATCTTCTCTGTGGAAATGGGCCAATCACTTAACCTTTCTCTTCTGAAGGAACCGCATCTCACCAATACCCACAAAATGCCTTATCCTCTTTTCTCTTGTGATGACTACAAAAGCGGAAAAACAGTTTAATTGCAATACTCAGAACACTTCCTAGTGAGGCTGGACACTAGTTTTTCACTGTTTTCTTGAGTTTCTCTGCTTATCTGCCTCACACTCCAATATTTCTTATCTCACACTCGCCCTTTTGGAAAGGTCTGCTTTTTGTTCCACATAGTGGAGTACTCAATCTAATAAACTCAATAAATCAGATTAGTGCTCTCTGGCACTGCACATAAGAGCTTCAGCATTTTAATTATTTCTGAGGCAGACTGATATCGGAACCAGGAAAACTCAACAACCATTTCTGTTGATTGCTGATACCGGAGAAAATCAAGGAACAGAACACAGAACAATGTACAAACTTTAAGGTGGGAAATTACAGGAGTAGGTTCCAAAAAATGCTTTTATTGCTCAAAGCCTCATCCAGCCTGGCCTTGAACAATTCCAGGGATGGGGCAGCCACAACCCCCCCGGGCGACCTGTTGTGGGTGATAGGGACTGATTAGGGATTACAGACAGAGAATGCACTGGTTTGTGCGACTCCTTCAGCTCCAGCTGCCGTCACACCTCCACATCAGCCTGACCACAATTAGAAGATGTCACTCCACAGCACAGCCCTCTCACAGGACAGGCCTGGCCCTACGTCCATGCAATTTCTGCAGCTGTTTTTTTCACCACACAAAATCTCTATTATTGTGCCTGACAGTATTCTTTTTTTATAGCAATATGCCAGCTGATTCTTATAATGTGAGGAGAAAAAAAAAAGAAAAAAAGGTGGGATTCAGAAGAAAACTGGAGAGGTAAACTATTTTGCTGTAGAAGTTCATGATCTAGGGGGTACTGAGATGCCAGTGCGATGAGTAATATATAAAAAATCTAGGGAAATCATTGCACTTAAACATGTACATGTACTTTATGTAGAAAAGCTAACACGAGAATTATACAGACAACAAAATACTTAGCAATGAGTTCCAAATATAATTTATAGATAAATAACTATAAACGCATGCAGATTATACCTACCTGTATCATGGGCATTATGGATGAATATATATTAATATATTTCATATGTATATTATTTGAGTAGCATAGGCACATATACATCTTTATGTAGCCATATATAGGTCTATACATCTTGTATATCACATCTCTCTGGTGACATTTTTATGTGTTTTATCTCCCATTAGCACATATCACTATTTCTTCCAGCTGTTGGAAGGACTCGCAACAAGACGCTGCCACCATTCTCAGCAGTGCAGGCTGGCAAGCCTGAGTAAACCCACTGTACTGGTTTACATTTAAATGGCTGCGTGTTTTAGACCACCCCAACGTTCAAAGAGACTTTTAGTTTAAATTTTGTTTAAATTAGAAGGAATACAGTCAGTCAGACAAGAAACACTCCATTTTCCAGCAGGCAGATTTCAACTCAACAGTGGTGTAATCCCTCAGGAGAGGGCACATAGCTCTAATATATTTTAGAGTCGATAGTAGCCTAAGGATTTGTGGGTCTTATTCAGATTTTCATTTGACTTAGGCAGAGAAATTTACTAATATTTCCAAGCAAAATTTAAACTTTTCTTTTTAAGTCCATTACTGTCAGTAGTGGGAAAAGATCTTTCTTCCCTATTTATTTAATATTTATACTGCAAAACCACTTATGAAATGTGCAGATATACAAAACATGACAGCTGATGAGTTAAGTAGGAGGTCTGCCCTGGAGTCACCTAGGATAAGAATAGGATGTATGAAGTTCCAAACCAATGAAAATCACCACGCACCATGTTCAGCACCACTTAATGAAGTTTCCCGCAGTAGAATACTGCAGCAACAGAGACAACTGTATTAATTTTGCTGTCACTCACTTGCACTGTAAGAGCAAAAGCCTCCTTTGTAACTACAGAGCACCAAAGTTGGCGTGATTACATTTTAAGGAGATTCACAACCAGCCTGTTGATCTCTACCATGCACAGGATTAGACAGCAATGTTCTCTTTACAAAGTGCAAGCACATTCCCTTGCCAGGAGGAGCGAGGAAAGCTGTGCTGCAGCATGAGAAGTGCTTCAGAAGCAACCTATCCCAGCTGACTGAAAAAAAAAAAAGAAGGGAAAAAAAAAGTGGGGGGATGGATTTGGAATCACTGGCCAGAAGAAAAGAGACTGCAGCAGAAGCAGCAGAAAGCAAGAAAAAGAAAACTTTGCTATGCTGGTGAGGTACAACTAGAAATAGTAGATTTACTGTCAGTGGTTTATACAGAGTATACAATTTTCAAGTTTTGACATGGGGTCAGTGAAACTACAAAAGCTTTCCCCTCCCTCTTTCTTAACATCTTCCAAAGTGAGAGGAAACATTCTTCATTTAAAAAATGTGAGCGAACATTGAATAACCCAGATAAATAGAAGGGAGCTATAACCTGAGAACTTAATTTATATTTGAGTATGTCGTAAGGACTTGATGTTTGAGTAAGTGATACGGACTACTGGAGGAAGGGAAGGAAGGGACAGGAGGGGAGAGGGGTAGGAATTGTGCACAGAGAAACCACAAAGAAATGCTAGAAAGAACCCTTTCACAGAGTTGCATCATCCAACTTCAACATAACCCTACACACTTCATGTAAAAATAATCTCACCTAAGTACAGCTCTGAAACTACAGCCAACTTCTCAACTCCTCAGGCACCTGCTTACAAGGCAAAAAAGCCAATTGGCAGGCTGGCTTCGGCGCCCTGTGATTGCCATGTGAAGGGGAGGAGGAGGAGTATGAGTTGTCAGGATAAATGTAGCACTACTCCCTCATGACAGCCTTTGCTGAATGCATCTGGACTCATTTTATTAGCTTCTCTCTCTTTCTCATTCCAGTTTTTTGTTACATGGTGTTATGCTTGAGGAGACCCGAGAATGGAAAAGTTCTCCAGATGCTCTGGCCAACATCGGTGGAACGTGCCACCCACCCGAGTGTCACACCCCGAGCTGGCAGGGCTCGTCATGGATGGGGGGACGGCTCTATCCATCTGACTGAGTGTGCCTCCCAGGCTGGAAGGCTTTTTTCAAGCAGGGAAGGAAGGGAGCTGACTGCTTTCCAATGCAGATTCCCAGCCTTGGCTCACACAGCCCAGGGTCTTTCCACAGATGCACCCGGATGTAGCTGATATTATCACTACGAGCAAGAGGACTTGATGCAGTGAAATATTTTCCTAGCCACTTCTCTTCATCTTGTGAATAGCTACACAGTGAGAATTTTTCAATCCATAAAGCACAGATAAGGGAACCTGAAGAGGGATGTATTATATAGAAACAGGGAGAAGCAGAAAAGAGAAACGTGGGGAAAGAAGAAGAAGTGGTCACATTTCTAAAATGGAAGATGAAGTAACCAGATAGGTACCAAGTAAGAAATGTCAGGCAAAGAGAAAGGGAGGAAAATGTAAAGCTCGAGTCAGGGTTCTAGATGTCTCTATGAGTACCCAAACAAAGTGGAGATTCTGTGTGCGGACTACTTGTCCTTTGCCCCCAACTGCAGCAGCAAGTCGGGCACAGACACTGAGAAAGACTAGCTTTGCTACTGGCTATAACTGATTACTTCCAAGTGACCAGTTTATGATAAAATCCCACTGGGAGCCCAGTATTGGAAACATCCAGGAAGGCAGAGAGCTCTACTGAAAGACTGTTTACAAAGAATTTGGAATATTTTTAGATAGATGCGTTTTGCCCTGTTATTTTAATATATCTGCTCTCATGCCAAAGTGTAAACAGATAATTATTTCAATGTCATCAGTGGAGTGACTCTTAATCTTGCACACAGCAGATCAAACTCTATCAGAGTTAACTGAAGTTGCTCCAGTGCTGCAGTCCCCTACAACAATATTTAATTTTCCAGCATAAAAGCACACTTCGGCTATCACACACAATTGTGCTGAGGGAGATGTTTATAAATTCACCTGCAACGAACCAGTTTACACATGTGGCAGATAAAAGATATTATAATTTCTATATTAGAAAAGAGATAAAAGATATTATAACTGGGTATCAGGAAAATTCATCCCTGACCTTGAAGTAAGTCTGGCTTACTTCAAGAAGCAAGCAAAGGACAACAGCTTTGTCTTCCAGTTAGCTTCAAGCACAAAGAGACAGTCGTCATTCAGGGAAGAGTGACAGCCCTGATTCTACAGTATCAGCGTTAGCCTGTCACTCCTGATGGAATATAATCAGGTTAAAACTACAAGCTATGTTAACAGCAGGACTGAGTAATTCTCAGCACACACAATACAAACCTCTCCTTATCCAAGCACCGTGTAACACTGTAGTACAAAGAAACCTTGAAAGAAGAATCTAGCCATTACGTATCGTCAGATTAAAGCGTTCAGGACAGATAAGAAATGTGACATCCCTGCCTCTAAGTCCTGGGATGTAGTACGTTCAAGAGCTCTGCAGAAAGACCTCTGTGAAGAGGGACCTGTCAGGCTCCAGTAGAAGTGGGTGCAGAGTACCGCTAATTAGTTTGACTGACTGCAAGTTTGGCTATGGTTCTGGGGGTGACTCACGTTCCCTGAAGGGTCATGGTATAGCAAACCCTTACCCTTCTGTGACGTTTGGACAGAGCGCAGCAGCAATTAAGTGCATTACTGTTCAATGCATAACTGTGTTCTGCACAGGGCGTAAGTTTATGCAAACTGGATTTCTTCACGAAGTGACCAGTAGCAGGCTGGAAGGCTCACTCGGGGTTCCCTTGCTCTGCCCCTCTCTGGGGCAGCCTCTTTGTTTCTTCATGTTTCTTGTATCATGACATCTGTTTATTTCAGAAAGAACCCCAGAAATTTCTCTGCTATTTCAAGGCAGAGGCCATGGATCCTAGGGCTTTATTTGAAAGTAGTTAAAATACAGCACATCTTGCTATTGTACGATAAGTGCGGCTTAAGTGTAATTTGTTCACATTTCTACAATAAACTTGCTATAACTTTGCCAGGCATCATATTTATTACTTTATGCCTTTACACACGAGCCAAGTGGGGCTTGTATAAAGGAATTTTTATCTTAATTTTTATTCCAATGTACAAAATGGAATTGGCCAATTCATGTGCACTAGAACTATTTTTAACTAACTGAAATCATCTTGGACAATTCTCTGTATACAGGTGTCCTCCACAATCCCTAAGTGCTATCAATAACTACATCTGCAAAACCTTCTGTTGAAAACCCAACACAGCTTCGTCAGTCTGAGCATGTAGATTATTTCACAGCTGGAGCAAGACAGGCATCGGGCATAAGATCATGACCTATACCCTCAAAATTCAAGCCTTGATCTTCTCCCCAGATCTTGTGGTACTTCATAACTCACTGACACTGTCTGGCAGCCATCTAGTTTGTAGGAGAGTTAAGATTTGCCAGTTCGTTCCAGCTGAGATCTTCAATGAAGGCAACGGGAACAAGCACCCGGCTGTCATTCAAAACTGGGAAGTCTGGAGAAGCCAGCCTTTCTTTCTTCACCAGCAGATGCGAAAGCTTTCTCCTTGGACAAGCTCCATTTCAATCTGCTTCCCACAGAAGCAGAAAGAACTTGATTTTGTAACATGAAATGTTTAGATAAAAGATACGAAAGTATTGTTAAACAAAGAAAATGAGGCTGCAAGACCTCACTAGGATACAGAAAATCATACAAAGCCTTCCTCCTCTTGGCCTCCTTTTCCCTTCCTATTTTTCCATCTCTACAGGAGTCAGTGGGAGTTTTATCCTCTCGAGCCCTTTCCGTTCCCATCAACGCTGTTGTCTTCACAATGACTGTCTGCCTCGTCATTTGTGTTTTCATTGTTTACAACAGGAGAATCCTACGCTGTTCCTCTCAATTACATTTTAAAAACAAAATGTAAACATGAACAATCTGCTGTTATTTTGAGCAAAATGAAATCTTTGTTGGCGTGTAGGTGGCTGAATGAAAAAGACAGAGAAGATTAGGTAAAAAAAGAGGAGGGACAGGGAATGAAAAGAAAAGAAATATAAATAAAAAAACCCGGAAAACCTAAACGAGGCATCTTTCACGCTGTCCTGGTTTTGGCTGATGAACAATATAGGTTTGATCTGTCTTGCTCAGTGTGATAAAACCAAAAAGGATGTGTCACATGATGTGAGGATGTTTTCTTCAAAAATTTTATCTGTGCCTTGAGAGCTCCTGAAGACATTAATTAGTTCCTTCGGCCCTCCTGGAAGGGCTGCAGATTTGGCATGATCACTATATATTTACATAGAATTTAAGTGAGGCTCCTACAGCGTATGACCCAAGTTTTAAAAATAATGAATCCTTTTTCTAAGCATTGTTTAGTATGATTTCAAGATAAGAAAGCCGCTTTATGAAAGCACATCCTCACCGAATAGGCTAAATTGTTAATTTTAATGATTCTGTTTTCTGGCCACAGACAAGTTTACATGTTAAATACCGTCCATGCTCGGATAAATTTTAAAAAACAAATGCTTTAAACAAAAAAATGACCTTGAAACATCCACAATGGTGGTTTTGACACAGTTGCAAGATACTGTAGGAAGCTAATTCATTCCATAGCCCAGCAGAGAAAAGACCCTCCAAAGCCTGGCCAAGGATTTGCTAGAGAAAAGTGAAGAAACGCAAGGCTTTGAACCATTTGTTTGGATAATTCCTCCATCCCTCAGTTCATGCACTAACCCTGACCCATGTTATTATACACTTGAAAGCAGCATGCGAAAGCAAGCCAAAGGGTTCCAGAGGGAGGGGTGTAGGCCAGGGAATAACTAAGTGGGATGATATACGTAAGAGCACTTTTAACAGATGGCTGTACATTAGTCCCTTTACATAGCACACGTTTCTGAACACAGCCTGCACACTCCCCTGCGACTGTGCAGCACTTCATGTGCTCTGGGCACCAGAACACAATAAATCCACACAATAATTTAGGCAGAAAAATAACTTCTAGAGAATTAACTGTCACTGGTGGATCAGAAAGCACCAGAACAGAGTTAGTTATGGTGCAGGGTTACTCACATGCTGCAGCACTAACGTGTCTGTAGCAGCATCTCGCACCCTCAAAAGAGAACTATAGCAAGCCCCACAGTTTACCCATCTAATGTCTTTGCTTCTCTTTGCATCTAGTAATAAGGAAATCAGTATCAAGTTTGCCGATGACACAAAGCTGGGAGGGGTGGCTGACACAGCAGAAGGCTGTGCTGCCATACAATGAGACCTGGACTGGCTGGAGAGTTGGGCGGAGAGAAATCTTTATGAAATTCAACAAGGGCAAGTGTAGGGTGCTGCACCTGGGGAGGAATAACCCCCTGCACCAGGACTGGGGCTGACCTGCTGGAGAGCAGCTCAGTGGAAAGAGACCTGGGAGTCCTGGTGGACAACAGGATGACCATGAGCCGGCAATGTGCCCTCGTGGCCAAGAAGGCCAATGGCATCCTGGGGGGCATCAAGAAGAGTGTGGCCAGCAGGTTGAGGGAGGTCATCCTCCCCCTCTACCCTTCCTTGGTGAGGCCACATCTGGAGTACTGTGTCCAGTTCTGGGCTCCCCGGTTCAAGGACAGGGAACTGCTGGAGAGGGTGCAGCAAAGGGCTACCAAGATGATTAGGGGACTGGAACATCTCTCTTATGAAGAAAGGCTGAGGGATTTGGGTCTCTTCAGTCTGGAAAAAAGAAAACTGAGGGGGGATCCTATCAATGCTTATAATACTTAAAGGGTGGGTGTCAGGAGGATGGGGCCAGGCTCTTTTCAGCGGTGCCTAGTCACAGAAACTTGAGCATAGGAAGTTCCATCTCAACACGAGAAGGGAATTTCTTTACCCTGAGGGTGGCAGAGCACTGGCACAGGCTGCCCAGAGATATGGTGGAGTCTCCATCTCTGGAGACATTCAAAACCCGCCTGCACACATTCCTGTGCAACCTGCTCTGGGTGACCCTGCTCTGACAGGGGGATTGGACGAGGTGATCTCCAGAGGTCTCTTCCAACCCCTGTCATTCTGTGATTCTGTGAAGTGGCATTTTGGCAGAAAAAATGAGCACAGCAAGTCACCTTTTACAGCAGTGCAGGCTAGCAATGACCACAAGGATCTCAGGCACATCACAAGAAGAACTGTCTACCAGCAGGAGAAGCTTCTCCCGGAGAGGACAGAAATTGCCTAGTTGTTGCAGCAAAAGGAAATTTAAAGCCAAGTGGAGAGAAAACAATATCAGCAAAGCATACTGAATTGGACGTTTATCTTTGCGAATATCGACTTATTTTGTTCACCTTTTTTTTTTTTTTCTTTTAGAGAGAATAAAACCTGCCCTTGGCCGCTGCTGAAGGTGAAGGATGTCTCAAATGCTCTAAGTGGCCAGAGAATGATGCAAGTACCTTACAATGTAATAAAGTTTTTGGCAGGTCTGTTGATCTCATAGAATTTTAATGCTTACATTGTTTTGTCATTTTGTAAATCTAATAAGCATTTTCTTCACCAGACGCTGGTGGCTAAGGGTTCTCTGGCTTGCAGTTTGTGTTGCTATTGTAAAATGAAGCTCTGAGCTACTGCTCTCCCAGGACTATACATCTTTACTGCCAACATTTCATACTGTTTGGCCAGACAGTAATTCTTCACTTGCCTTCCTCAATGCGGTCCTGTCCCGTATTTTTTTGGCAGAAACTAGTCAGTCATTTCTGGTTTGCTGAGGTCTTATGTTCTTTCTCTCTCCCATCTCACAAGTAAACAACACAAAAAGCTAATTACATGCTCTGTTGCTGTAGCATTCATTAGTATCTATTCCGAAGCCCTCATATTTTAAAATATTTGCTATATTGGAATAATGGATTAGGAGAGCTAGAGAATTAAAATCTGCCACCCTTGCCATAGGAAAAATAAAATGCGGTGAGAGACTAGCGAGTCCAGGTAATAGCTTGCACTTTGAAAATGCACAGTGTTTAATTTTTACCCATTACCTTTGTCTTCTTAATATTTTTAAAAGAATACTAATGGTAAATATTATGCAAAAGTGTGTGCAAAAGTATTCAGGACAATGGTGTATTTCTGCATATCATGGGTACTTTTGAAATGGAAACAAAGAACACGTATTTTTAAGAAGAGAAAGTTCATTTTTGGTGAATTACAATAATAGAGCTTGCACTCTTCACTTTATTTTTATGATAGACGGTCATCACAATCAGGGTCAGCTCTGAAACTTAAACTTCAGTCTAACTAGTTGTAGAGGGTTGCTTAATGTAGACAAAAGTCTGATGACTCCTAACATTTGCACAGTCACATTAGTTAACCATCTTTTAATTAATATAGAGGGTCAACTCAAGTCATAGCAGTTGCTTAATATGAACTGTGTCAGGGACACAATAAGTATGTACAGTACACTACCATAACACAGAACAGTAATAACAGACTTCTGTCGTTTCTGGTACAGCTCAAGATTTTGCCATGTGATGATTTTCATTTAACAGATAGTAAAAGAGAACTTGGTGTACAAAGGTTGTTTCCAATAACTCAAAGTGTTCAATCATTCCCATGATACTAAGAGAGGTTTTATTAATCTCTTCTGGGCTGTTCAGCTTTTCAAACACAACCGATTTTCCTATTTGCGCATTTCTTACTGACTTCACTCTCTAGCAAACTTAACCTCTACGAAAGTTAAAAACCCATTACATGGAAAAAAAGGCAACTGAGTTTGACATAGGACAGCTTGCCACCACTGCAGTTGTCTGTCCAATAAACTCTTTTTAGATGAAGTGCTCTTGATTATTAGAATGTAGTGACAAAGCAGTCTATAATTGCCATGAGGTATTGTCTACCCAAGGCACACAAAAATCTTTCATTTGCTTCCAAAGTGCTCTCACTGTTTTTCTTTCCTTCCCTCTTTCTTTCTTCCTCCCTCCTTTCTCTCTATTCCTCCTCCCTCCTTTCCCTCTGTCCCTCTTTCTCTCCTTCCCTCTTTTGTTTCTTTCAGTAATTTTCCTGGTAGTCTTCTACACGTACACCAAAATCTTCCAACATTTATCTCACCCGGCAGCTTAAAGGACATGGCTATCTATGGCTACCTATAGGTGTTCAGATTTCTTTGTTTTCCCCTCCCTCGGCCAACAGAGTTTATGATTACGTATCAGACCCACAGTCCTGTTGTGGCTGTAGAGGGACCAACACGGAGGACTGGTGCCTCTTTCCGTAAAGGCATATTAATAAATAAATAAATAAATAAATAAATAAATAAAAGCACAAGTATTTTAACCCATTCAATCAAAGTAACTGAACCAAGTTGCCTGTAGCATGAACGCTGACAATCTGAAGGATTAATCCAACCTGCTCATTGCATGTTTCAACACACATTGCAACAGCAAAGCACTTGCACAATGTTACCAGGAGTAATGCTATAACTGGATATTTTCAGTAGGGCTTTACAAGGCTAGATGAAGGGTTCTTCACTTGCTTAACAGTGTGGTTTTACAAGCAATTTTCTATATTATCTTCACAACGCTAACTTTCCAGGTTGTTTGACCTTTGTTACACCATACAGCAGAACTGCCCAAAAATATTTCATAGGGACAATGTATTACAGATGGAGAAGAGGAGTGCAAAAGGAGAATACCTGTGAATGCTTGGAGACCCAGTGGCGCAAGACATTAAGGACGCGATTCGTGGCTGCTCTGCGTATTATGAACTCTTTGTCGCACATGCGTTCAGAATTGTTAAATCCTGTGCGGAAAAAAAAACACATTGGAGTTAACAGAGGTAGGAAAAATTCAAATACGGTATGAATAACTTTGGTAAACTGAAAGCTCATAGAACATTCATGTATAATAAAAAGATAGATGCCTATATAGACTTTCAAATATGACCATTTATTTGAAATGGTCATTTAGATAGCTGAAATTCTCCAAGATCAGTAGAATAAAACCTTGCCCATCATAATTAATACAGACATCTACTTGGGTCAGCATTCAGTTTTAGAAAGATTATTTGCCTGCATCATTAATGTTAAGATCTCCCTTGATGTATAGGAAAAAGTAACAGTAAAAACCAGGACCAGTCCAAAAATGTACAGGATGTATAACCAAGAGGATTACAGAAGGAAAGTGAGTATGACTTAGAAAAGTGGTAAATTTCAGAAGTGGTAAAGAAACAGGGGAGGATAGTAGTTTAAACACAGAGGAGAAGAAGGTCAACATGAGAAATGCTCCTTTCTAAGAGCGGTATTGCACAGGCTCCGAGAGTCAACAGAGACTGTTCAAATAAGCTATTTGGTTTTTCACCACTGGGGTGACAAGAAAGTGGGAAAACACAATACAGAAAACACATTTACAACCCCAGCTGCCTGAAAACAAAGATTTGCCAACTACAGCATTTCCCCACACATCTTGTAAAGACAACTTTTTTTAGCCAGCAACATTTACTTATAAAGAATAGGTTTTAAAAACAAGCAAGCAAGTTTATTCCAACGTTCACACTATTGCTTCTTCCTTTTCTTATTCTGCTGTAGTTTTATCATAAATAAAATGTGTATAATGAAATAATCATTACCTTATTTTATAATAACAAAATGATGACATTAAACCCCCTAATTTTTTTAAAAAATTGATAACACTGAAGATGCACTTGAGAACTTTATATTTTTTCTAAGTTTTTGTTAGATTTGATCTTACACTGTGGTGTTTCCATTTCACTCAGTGCAGAGTCCAGGGAACAAATGGAAACACTTCTCCACGTGACCACTAAGAACTTTACTATTTTTTTGGCATAAAAGTTTTTCTAAAGCCTGTGTAGGCACGCTTTAGTAAAATAGCAAAGGCAGATAAAACTTCTATTTATTCTGTAAGAAAGCCACTGGAGGTAGTCTTAGAGGCTAGTATTAGTTTTGCTCTATTTTTTTTAAAGACAACCCAAAAAATCCAAATTGTTGCTCTGTATTTTTGGAGAGATTAGCAGGAAAATAAAAGTTTAACTGCAGTCTTACATTTTTTACCGCAGGCTGGACCCCCAAACGTATTTTCTACACTTATGTTTCATGCATGTTTTTCTAAACTATGGCATATTACACGGTAGTTGACATCTAAGATTTAATATCAAAGGAAGTTTCATATTAAAACATCTTTAGGAGTTTCACTGCCCATAAACAGCAAAGTAAACAAAATCTCTGAGGCTCTACTCAGTAAAAGGTAACCTAGGCAACATTTTGTGTGTTAATTTTCTATGCCTTTCACTGTTAACCTCTTGCAGAAGCAATTAGGCATACACGTTATAAACTGTTCAATTAGCCACTTAATTGCAGCAATGAAAGTCACAATGAAAATTATATATTAAAGCAGTGGAGTCTTTATCAAAGTAACATTAAGGAAAAGAAGTTTCAGTAAGCTGGAAAGAAAACAGAAGGAAGCCTACAGAGACAGTTTTCAGTTAGCTGCAAAAAGAATAAAAAGAGCAAGAAAGGAAAAAGGAAAACCTCCAGAGATCACTTCAGCAAACGTCTACGGCCCTCAGAATTTCATCAATTTTTAAGCAGTAATTAGCTTGTTGCAGAGAATAAGCAACATGTTAACTCAGATCCACATTGTCAATACTTAACGTTGCATGTCTCAAACCTATAAATGGAGATCTCTAGTTTTGTAAGAAAATAACTTAACTGAACATACATGCACATGTGAATTTAACTGCAAGTGGCTGATTCATTGTACATCTTCAGGTACAAGACTCCACATAAATAACTAAATCAGCAAAATACATTTTTTTCAAAATAAAACCAGAAATCTATTAACTCCATTCTGACCTTGGTTTTAAATACCGAGCAACTCGGAAAGCCAGGATGTGTTTCCTTCTTTCTTCAACCAACATTTATAATTTATATATATAAATAAATATATATATGTGTAATTTACACAAAAAAGAATCCACAGGTCCTCAAGCAATGCTCACTGACCAAGACTTAAATCTACAGATTGATTTGAAGAAGAACACGTTTATGACACTCTCTTGTGGAAATGGAATGGAGCAGAATACCCACTGTTCTCTGTATACTGCCCTAGCATCCTTCCATTTGGATGTCTGGCTTTACCTCAAGGTTTTTCTTCAGGACTTGTTTTGAGTAACAGCAGACCTCAGGTAGGCTCCATATGCAGGAGCTTTGACAACAGCTCAGCAGAGTTAGGCCTTAAGCCAGAGACAGGTGTGCTGGAGAATAGTGCACGGAGTCCTTGGACCTCCCTGAAGCAACTGAGGCTGGAGCCATACAGAGCTTCTGGGACTTGTAATGTTCAGAAAAAGGAGCCTCTGCTAGCAGTTCCTCTTTTACAATTTTTCTCTTCTACAATTTTCCTCTTCTACAAAATTCTACACTATTTCCAAGCAAATGCTTCTGTATGGACATAGAAGGAAGGAACATGGAGCAGTTCAGGACAAAGAGTTTGATTATACTCCCACATTAAAACGAGGTGACAATGTTCCAGGCAATGCCAGGGACTTCCAAAACAATGGACATGAAGATGAAGAACTGTCCCTCATGAAGATGGAGGTGTGCAAGTCATCACTGACTGGTGCGGAAAGCTCTGAGGAAGCAAAGCATATGACCTTCTCCAGGTCTACCACCAGAAGACACTGCAAAGTGAGAACCTGTTGAATAGTGTTTAGCACACTGCTGGCTCTTAGCCCTTCCATCCCGAACTGACTTGTACCTGAAGCAGGAGCGAGGACTGACAGCATGGTGTAGAGATGGTTACCATCCACATCATTAAAATGACCATCAGGCACAGATTAATTAGATTAGTCTCAAAATTAGAAATGATTTAATAACTGCTACTACTCACTAGATAAGCTTAAGTGGATTTATAGACATGACTTTTTCATTAAAATTGTAGAAAATAGCCATTATTTCTTGATCTATTCACCTATATATCAGATGGTTACATAAGTGCGAAGTTATACTTAGATAGATACCAGCAAATCTATTCAAAACTAATGTGACAGCTCCCTCCTAGTCAGTACAGCAATAGCTAAAAAAATCTCACCATTCGAAGTGCTGGATTGTGTCATTCCTGATACTAAGAAAATTATGTCATATCATTAACCTAAAGAAAAGTTAGTGAATATTGACAGTGAAAGCAAAAGAAATTTCAGTTGTTCTTACAGTCACTGTTTCATTAACCAAAAGGTGAAAACATACAAGAAAAAAGGTTCTCAAGACATGCAAATTGCAGAGGAGTGGTATTAAATTTCAGGATCTTACAAAACTCAGAAAAAATAGAAAAAATGTCAGCTTCAAACAAGTAATATCAGTAACCATTGTTACTTTCTGGTTTTCTAACTTTGATAGAAAAGGTCTAAACAAAACACCAAGAAAAAAACAAACAATAAACACTTATTGTGATGGCTGTATTAATATAGAAGCAGAAACTTCCAAAACCAAGTCCTTGGCTAGCATTGGTTTTGCTCTTCCTAAAATCAAAGCCACATGGACTTTAGGACATTAACTGCAAAGGGGAGATAACCAGACTAAGATCTGATGAAGCCACTACAGAAGTTATCTTAGCAGGCATTGGTGAACTTTTATCAGTGTTTCCTGCACTTTTCACAGCACAAATTCCTTCCAATACATCAGCTTTACTGCTGCTCTTTACTCCCTCCTCTCTCTTTCTGCCCACCTAATCCTCTCCTAATATAACTCCAAACAAAACCCTGAGCCACCATGACAACTGCAACTATTCCATATGCATAGCCTACTTGTTTATGCATATTTCAAAGAGGCCAGTACACAACCTTATCTTGTTCTGCACGTTCGTGCCACATATCTGCTGCTCTCTACACTGCAAGAGGTAACCCAAATCCTCCAGTCCTGTCTACTTTTGCAACAGGTGACAGGGGTGCTAGCCTAGCAGGAACTCCAAGACATCTTGCCTACTGCAGAAAAACAAGAGACAAAGTTCCCGGGACACGTATCACCTGCTCCACCTGTCCATATAAAACTGTGAACCTGGACCTGCACCAAGTGACTACACAAAGTAAGCAATATGAAATTTTGTCATCGTTTAACACTGGTAGGCACCTAAAAGAAAGGGTGCTGACCCACAGACTAGAATTGGGAGCCAAAGCTGCAGGTCAGGTGTTGATCTGCAAGGAACAAGGGCTCCATCACACCTCTAAGGCATATCTCAGAGACCATCCTACCAAACGGTTTCCAGTTAACCTTTTAGCATTGCTGCATCCACTCTATTACTACCCATATATCTTTCCTACCTATCCTGGGGCTAGGAACAGTTTTTAATTCTGATTATACATCCCCTAGCATAATATCATCCCTGTCCGTGACCTGGACTTCGAGACACTCTTAGCCATGTAGGTTATAAATCTAAGTGGGTCGCAAGATTAACAAAATAGCCATATCTGATCAGACGGAATTTCATCTAGCTTGGTATCCGGAAGCAAATCTTGCAGAATGAATCTTTAAAAGATGCAATTTTGAAGCGGTCTTTCCCATAGTGTGTTATCCTTGGCATTGAGTCTGGGGGCTATCTACATGCATTACGCTTAAATTGGTGGGAAATCAGGCCAATTTCTTCTAAGTTCATTTTCACTGTGAAGAGGAGAGAGGTGAAGGGGTCCCATCTATCAGGATGCCAACCTTTGCAATGTTTTAATTAGGATTCTGGATGGAACATCCAGATCCCATGGTGAAATAACCTGAAACACTCCATGGTGAATATGTTTCTCTCCTGAAGGAAGCAATCTTTCCACATCAGAAATAACAGCAGTATTTCTAATCATTAATCATCTTAGTGGGCAGCTGCTTCAGTGAGTGCTACTTGCAAGTAATGTTTTTCCCCAGTATCTGTTGAGATAAATATATACTGCTTCCACAAATAGTTTCTTCACATAATGGCACTGCAGAACTTTTACCACAGGCTGTCAAACACAATGTTAACCTGCCAGCATTGCTAGTTTCAGTGAATTACTTCTTTCAATATAATTTAATCACTCTGTTCATGTACTTGTCTTCAGATTATGTTATGCAAAATACAGTTTCACCTTCAGATGTTTTTCTTATGTGCAGTATAATCAAAACTAGTATTTTCATAGCTTCTACTATCAGCAAAGATTTTAAAAAATGGTGCTGAATAGACATAACTCTCAACACCTGCAGACAAAAACAGATAAAATTATGACAAGACCTTGTACACAGACAGTTCTTCTTACGTTAAAGGCTAAAGCACTTTTCAGTGGTAGATGTCATTAACTACCCCATTGATAAGGCCAAAAAACACAGGCAATCAATGCCTGCAGGTGGGATGTGTCAGTGTTTCCACCTTTGGAATTGCTGCACTCAGGACCAGATCCAAACATCTCATCACATGTCAGTGTGAGGCAGAGAATAGGCCCTCTCCTGAAAAGCTACTAAGAAGTCCCTATAGCAAAATCCTGTCCCGTTTTTCTTGTTCTTCTGAACAAACCTGACTCTGTCAGCAATTTACATTATTTTCTCTTTAAAAAACACCTCACCCAAGAGGAATATTTGTATTATGTTAAATTCTGTACTGTATATGTTAAAGAAATTAAATTATGCTCATTTGCTTTTCCATTTCACTTAGGAAGTCAAAAACTCTCAGTCTAGTTACAGTAAGTGTATTACCTGCATTTTGTTTTTCTGCATTAATACAACAGCACATGAGATCTGACCACAGTAATTAATTTGTCGAAAGTTTTGATGATTCATCTATTTTTAAGGGCATACCTATAAAAACTATAATTTATGTTCACAAAATTTAGTGGTAACTTGTTTGAAGTTATGAAGAATGACTTCAACAAGTTTCTGGTGTCTTTCTTAGCAAAAAAATTTCCTTACAGAAAAAGATTTTAAGTGTCAGTTTCACTGAACTACTCTGGAATCATGCACTGAAGCTGTACCTAACATTGGAGAAAATTGCACTCCAGCCTTTGAGGTCACAGCAAATCCCACAGAGTCCCAGGGAGGTGGAAGAGGAACATTCGTGGCTCACGAGACAGATGAAAAATAATCAAAAAAAGAGTCAAATGCAGTTGTTTGTTGTGTCGGTTTTTTTCTTTCTTCTGAAAAATACACTCATGAGTTGTAGGCCAGTTTCATGATTCAGCTTGGCTCATGTCCTGAAAGTTTAGGCTTGGAGAACATCAGTGTTACTTTCTGACTTGGACAAAGAATAAATACAGACCCCAGGCTTGAAGCAGAGCAGTTTTCATCCACAGATTAAAACTGAAAAAGCCTCTCCAATATATGCAGCACAAAAGAAAAGCCTTCCCAATATCTATGCAGCACAAAAAAAAATCACTACAAAAAGTTTTCCTTGGCATACCTAAAAAAGTTTGGATGGCGTTAAAAAAAGATAACCAACTCTATTGATCATACATTCTCAAGCAAGTAATTGGGTTTCACACATTTGTATAGAAATGTGTCAGAGAGCAACTAGCCTAATATTGATAAAAAAATCTAAACTGCCAAAGATTCTGCTCTCCTTTTCATTTCTTTAATTATGATACCAGGTTGCTGTACACTAGACAGCTGAAGAATGGCAGAGCTGGAACAGAAGACCGTATTAAATGAGATGAAAAGAGGCATAAAGATGATGAACTCCCACTCACTGCATACAGAACAGCATATTTGATCAGTAATACCGTTCATAGGTGGTGGGGTTTTTTGTAATTCTCAAATGTGCACATGCAGGTTTATAATGGAGCAGGTCATATGAGCAGTCTGAAGCTTGAAAGTACGAGCTATCAAGTCTAGCCATGATCTTTGAGCTACCTCATCTTAAGAGGCATATTTAAGCGTTCAAGTGTTCACTATGCCAGCATTTGAGTTTGTTTCACAAAGGTTTATGAACTCATACAGCATTAGAAGAAGTGACTATTAAAAAGCAGACGAAATCAAGCCACCAATGCATTTCAGGCTTTTAATTTCACTTTCACTGGTCCTTGGGACATATGAAATAATTTTGTTCTAAGAAATATGCCACTGAAAATCCCTGTTGCAACCACCCACGTCAGAAATAATTCCAAGTATGTATTTGATTCTTCTGCCTAAACCTCCACGAAAAATACAATCTAACTATCAAATCAAGTCAAGGGATTATAGTCTTAGTAAGGTAAATCCCATGGATTCACATGCACTGTCTGATGTACAATAGTGTAACACAGATAGAGCTATAGTGACTGTGTTTAATTTCTGCAAAATATTTAAGGGAAAGGTCAGTAAACTATTTTTAAGTGACTCTTGCTTTAGAAAGGCTTTTTCTCATCAGAGAAATCTAAAGAACACAACATTGAGATAAAGCAGTTATGTCATGATTATGCTGTAAACTTGAACTAAATCCAGAAATCTAAAAATATATCAGTCCAGCGAAATAATTTTAGTTTAATGGATGGGAAAAAAACGTAAGTGTCTAAAGAATATGCTTAAAATCGAGAAACTATTTTAACTCCAAATAATAACATTAAGGTTGCTCTGAGATTTATAATAATCTATGAGATTATAAGGTTAAAACATGAGTACCAAAAAGAATGAAAATATTCCTTCAGACTCAAAAACTGTTCAAATTTGAAAATCTGAAAAATCCTTACAAACAGGGTTACTGCTATAGATATAACTGGCACACACTCTTGGGATTTCTTCTTTTTAAATGGAGATATTCTCTCAGGAGTCCTTATTAGTCTCACACTTGGAAGAAAATCTTTAAAAATTGCTAAACACTGAAAACATACTTAAAGTTACGAGTTACACAAGTTGTTATTAAAAATCTATAACTCATCTTAGAAGTAAAAAACACCAAAGAGTCTACTTTTTTTTTTTTTTTTTCCTTTTACTAGCATTCAGCAGCATTACAAGATTAAATTTTTGTTTTGGGCATATTGTGAGAAGTACATGGGTTCAGAGAAAATAGCATTGTTCACTTCCCTACTGAAGAGAGAAAAATTCAACACGCGTGTGCGTTAGCATTTACATATGTTGTAACAACACAGGGAATGAGTACCCAGAGCTTTAGACGACTGCACTTTTTAGGTTGCATTTCCCACAACAGTAAGCAGCAGTGACTCCACGTCCACTGGATAACATCCTATTGTTTTCTTCTTTCGGCAACAGCAAAGAGAGACAACAAGGAGTTAATATCATCACCAAGACCTAATGCCAAATTTTGGTGTACCTGCATACATCTTCAAAATCATATTTGTTTGCACACAGCAAGTGCATGTGTGTGCCTGCACATGTAAACTCCTAGTCCAGTTTCTCCAGTGAAGTCCTAGGTGAAACCATCCAAATCTTGTGCCTTTATTTATAGATATAACTCCAGAAAAGAACAGATCCTGAATTTCAAAGGCTGTTGTTGCCAATTGTGTTTACAGATGGCAAAATATCATGACAAATGCGCAATGTGACAGTGGAATTTTTTCCTGTGACTTATTTATATAAAAGAACCATAGGGAAAAATTGTCAAAGAAGAAAAGCCTTTTTGAGCAGCCTGCCTTAACAATTATATTTGTGACTGTTTTAGTACATCTCAGACACCTTTTTTTTTTTTTTTTTTACTGCAGTAATGTTTGAATTATCTTCCATGAATAATGATAAGAATGGCAACACTGCAGTTGCTATTTCTTTGAATCTGTACATCAGCCAAGTGCATTTGCCTGTGCTCCTGCTATGTTTCTTTGTCTTCTGGGAACATACAAGCAGTTTTTACCTGCTGATGTATTTCTGCATGTCAGGTGATCTCTAGCTCTTGATTTCTTTAATTACACATTGTCTATACCCTCAACCTACTCTATCAGCAACATGAAAAGTGCTGCAGATCTTTTTTTGCACAACGTTCACAGTCTGTTCAAGAACTATTCAAAGTAAACTTTCAGACTTTTAAAATGCTCAGTGTCCCATGCCACAAAGGAAAGGTTAAAAAAAAGCCCATAACAATGTACAGCTAGAAACAGAAATCTGCAAAAAAACCTTTTTAAATTTTTTCTTTAGTTGGTCCAGGCTTTTTCCACAAGCTAAAGGAGGAAGTTTGCAAAATTATTCGGATTTTTTTATGACAATAGGAGTAAAGGTTAAATGGAAAGGAGGAGATAATTGCAAAGAGCCAAATGTATCATTTTTCAGACCATCTGTGAAGGGATTGTTGACTGTCATGCAAAACAAAAATTGGCAGGATGCGTAACAGTCAACAAAAAAATCTTTGAACAAAACGTCCATCTCTTAAGCAGCTTCCAGACCATTTATAATTGGACCACAAATCAAGAAACTCAATAGTAGCATAAACAAATATTAATTATGCAAGCAACACTTAGGCTCAGGGGAAAAAAAAGGAAGAACAAAAAAACACAAAAAAAATCTCCCAAAACTTCTCTCCTCACCCCACATACACCACTGGGTGCATTGAATGTGAGGAAGATAATAGGGAATTTAAACAAACCTGCCCTCATTATGAACCCAGAATTTTTGGTCAAACTCCCTACTTGCAACGTCAACATACTAGGGCTGGCTTCCAGTG
Organism: Rissa tridactyla; assembly: GCF_028500815.1. Taxonomy (NCBI): domain Eukaryota; kingdom Metazoa; phylum Chordata; class Aves; order Charadriiformes; family Laridae; genus Rissa; species Rissa tridactyla. The sequence goes on from NC_071497.1 coordinate 9,184,307, forward strand.
TGCAGTGGTCACAGCTTCATTCCAGCTTCTCTCCTCCTCAGCTTGGGAGACCAGAGGGAAATAGCACCTAAGAGCTTGCCACAGAAGCTCAGCTAAACCACTGGAAAACAGATAATTCAACACATCCCATCCAATCAATCGCAGTAGGATTGTGGTGACCCGCTTGGGGGGGAGGGCGTGAATAGGAACTGTACTAGTCTCCTTTCTTAGATGAAGAACGAATTTTTCTCTCAGTGCCAGTTTGCTTGCGCACGTCTATGAAGCAGAGAGTTTTCCCTGCAGCTGCTCAGGACTTAGTGCAATAGGTCAGGAAACACGTGGGTCACAGTGTCATAACTCAGGAAATGTCCAGTGCAAATACTTTTTTCCCGAGCAGACAGCTTCTCTAAGATACTAGAATAGGAAATTAATTTAAGAGATAGGAACACGTAGAAAAAGGGGGTCTTGAATTTCTGCTAAAGTGAAAAAAAATCATAATTTTCCCCTGGCTCTTAATTCCCAAGAGCAGGGATCACTTGAAGCAAAACTAACCTTCAAGTCATTGTTTTAATTCAAGAAAACTGCAAGGGGAGATTCAACTCGATTTGAACATGAATGTTTAGCCAGTTATCTAAAATTGCTAAGCAACAATTTTGTTAAATTCAAAGGGCTCCTAATTCAGCAACAAAAATAGAAGTCTACTCAAATGCATTACAGAGTAGGTGAATATTCAGAGGAAAGGAATAACATTCAGGGTTATTGAATTAGAAGGCAGATTCCAAACAAATTAGTTTTAATCTCTATTTTCATTTTGCTGCCGATTTCCCAGTAAAATATCCTCTGGCAAGAGAAAACATACACAAATGTCTCATAAAAGCAGCCTGGTGAATAAGTGTTAAAAATGCAGCCTGGAAGAGAAAGCAGGTTTGCCTCTCTGTTGGAGCACAGTCATCAGCCCCCGTGGACCCCACACATCACAGACACCGAGCCCCGCGGCCAGCCCGGTGGGTTGGTCACTGGCCACCTCTACTTTTAATGACACCTGGGCAACTCCTGACAAGCCTCCAGCCACCATGAAGGAAAGCTGGTTGGTCTACACCAGTGGTTATTTCTCACACAACCTTTTTTGATGGAGAACAGTGGCAGCTGAAGAGTAAGTCAATGAGTACTTCCCATATGGGGTTTTTTAATCGAAATGGGGAACTCCAAGGAAGTTCAGTGTTAAGCTCTCAATGCTTCTCAAATCTCCAGGAATCTGCACAAATTCATCTGGAAATCTCATTAAAACATGTTCCCAAGTGGGAACTAGAACTCATTTTCCCAGTTCCTGGCTAGAGACACCACTCAAACAAAAATGACAAAAAAACTTGGTTGTCCTGCATAAAGGATCAGGGGAGGACAACAAATCCTGCACCAACACTCTTCTTTCTTTGAACGAAGCATCTTAGATCCCTGATAGAAAGGGAGGACTGGGGAGGGTTGCAACCCAAGCAGGATTGATAACCATGCCTGAAACAATTTCACAGATTTGATGATAACCTCTATCTCTGAAAGGACGGCAGATGGCCACACATTCAACCCTGAAGTTCCATGAGGGAACCCACGACCTGAAGAAACACAGTTAAAATCAAGGTCTGCATCCAAGTGCTCAGAAACAGTCTCCATGATACTTGCAACCCAGCGGTGCCCATTTACTCCTCTGAAGAGTAGTCCCGCTGGGATAAGGTGCAGACTCCGAAGGATTAAATTCTTTGCATCTTGATTATTGATTGGGATATCACTATCACAATTTTTTTTCTCTCAGGTCTGGATTCATAAGGAAAGAGTTCCACAGAGCTTTTCCAGTACAGGGAATGGAATGTTATAACCCAGAAAATTACTGGCGTGCAAAATTACTGTAACTATTACTAATAGCAATGTTTATGGCATCATACTGAATTTCAACTAGAAAAAAGACACACATTTTCTGGTTTTTCTTTAGACATGGATACTTATGTACAAAGCCAGAAAGACAGACATACGTTTCCAAAGGTTAGCTTGTAAAATCACTGATATAATTTGCATTATTTAGTACAGCATAACACAGAAGTGCATTACCTGGCTACCCACTTAAAGTAGAATCTGTCTCGACATCACCATCAGATAGTGCTCGACTTTCACTATCACATTCATCAGAGCAAGGAAATCCCTCCCTGCCTGCCCTCTCACAACAGAAAAAAGAAAGTAATAATTTCCCTTACTAACCTCATTTAATTCTAATCTTTACCAAATTCTGTATTATCTCAGCTGCCTACTCTAGAATTTCTGTCTCAGGAAACATAATGGTGTTATGCCACATTATTATTCCTGTTCAGAATTAGCGAAATACTCCCTGAACAGCACAGCTGATATCCCTGAATAGGGAACTATATACTTGCATCAATCTGTGTGCAACATGGTGAGAAAATACCATATCTGATTAAAGCATAATGTACGTTTCTGCATGCTTTTCCATTTCAGGGATCAACGGGATCCCACTGGGAGTGTATGCCTTCATTATTTTCTGGGGTACATCTCCAAGCCACAACTTAAAATAAACTAAGCAGCTCTCATTAAAAACTTTTGTTAAACTTTCTCATGCTAATTTTAGCCTTTTAAAATAAGTAGTCAATCAATCTGTGCTTCATTTATCAGAATGGAAAGGCCTACATATGACCCGCTGTGTAATCTCAATCCCTATGAAACATTAGTTATTACTTTTAGCTAGTTCTTCTCCATCTGATATTGTGACAGTAATCAAGCAGGGATAAAGTGTGTCAGGCTGAGAGCTCACAGGACCCATCTGGCTCAACTTCAGTGCTTATGCTGCTGCCAAGAGATGTGTCATTCTGGAAACCACAGCTGTAATTTACAGAAGTCCATTTATATTTGTTACTGCTGTTACAGTTAGGGCATGTTAAGGCAGACAAACTCCTACAGCACTTCTGAGGAGATGAGGACTGTCCTTATTCATTGCAGTGGCTCCTGAAGTTGACACTTTCACATAGATCACTGGCTTTTAAAGTTGACACTTTTGCATCAATATTTCCACACTGTTTATCCTCAACCGCATTCAAGAGGTTTGCCAGCTTTGGATGAGAAGTGGTCACACAAAGTACAAAAAGGGCCTACCATGTTTTAACCCAGGCCGTGACCATGAATACAAAAATAGCCAAGTCAAAACAAATCAGATATTTCATACTGTAAAAGGATTACACATTTCTCTGTACATCTTTTCCATCACTAATGTTTAACTTATGCATATAATGCACTTTTAGATATATATATAGACTAATGCATAACTGATTATCAGTGGAAGGTAGCATATCACTAAGTTTCTACACAAAGTATAAAATTAGGAAAGGAACTTGACGCCTCCATAGAGAGTGACGTGACCGCAGGACCATCACTCCAGGACCATCACCAACAGTGGAAACTCCTCCAGTGGCAGTGCGTGGAAGCGGCACCAGGAGGTACTTTTCAATGGCCAGGCATATTAAATTGCTTTGAAGGAAAATATTACTTGCATTTTAGCAGCTGCAGCTAGCAGATTAACGGAGCAGCTTTTGTGCTTGCTTTGTGGAGGATCTGCTGCAGCTGCAAAGGACTGTCTGATCACTTCTGCAGGCAGACTGTAAGAGCTATGGAAAAGCAGATGATACCAGAAAATGGTCTGGTAAAGAGGCTGATCAGTGTTGCCAGACTAAAACCAAGGGCAATTTAGGTTGAGATTGATTCTCTGAACCACTGGAGTGGGTTTGTGAAACGAGAAGGAGCTGGTTGTACTTTCTCTGCACAAGAAAGGATTTGCCGGCTGGGTGTTTGAGAGATCTTTTGAAGTGTTCTTTGAAAGGGCTTAAGCTGCAAAACACAGAAGCTTTAGGAAAAATTCTCTCTCCTGAACAACATTCAGGTAAATAACTCAAGTCAAAGGTAATTCAGTGTCAGAGATATCTGCAGGCAATTAATTGAAAGGGACAGAATATGAGCAATTCCTCTTTGCATAGATGCTTAAAAGCTTCAAGCTATTACTTTAATTGCTCCTTTAAATCACTAAAATCAGAGAGAATAAAGCCATCTTTCCTCCTCGCTACCATGGGGCAGATTTTCCTATGTGTAAATCATATTTGTCAGAGATACTCCCCCAAAGACTCTTTTTCCCCACCCCCTCCTTCTTTCTCGCTCTCCCCTCTCCCTCTCACATGTGTTTCAAGAAACAAATGCTTGTACTAAAGAAGCCAGGCCCTCCTGCCAACCGCAAGCTTCCATCCCACTCCCATCCTCTCCCATAATATGTCACCTTGTTCTTGTGAAAAATGGTACATTCTCCACGGCGCGGGTCGGCATGCCGTAGGAGGAGGAAGGCAGCCTTGAAGCATGCGGCACGCTGGAAAGGCTGATGTACCCAGCTCAAAATTCAGATGAGAGAGCTGTTGAAATAAAGCTGCTGTGCACACGAGGGAACAACCCGTTTGTTTGGGTTTAAGTATTTGCTTCTCGCCTAACATTTATTTTCCATGTTGGGAGATTTTCTGGTCTCCAGTTTGAGCTGAGGAAGAAATAAGCTTCTCAAAGCTCCGTCAGGCTATCTTCTAAGAATATAAAAAATATAAACAGCATACAAGATCAATTTAGATCTTGAATTTAAGTTTTTGCCAAAATAATCTCCTTGACGCCTGTGTTCGGCAGAACTGTTTTAAAATAAAATGATCCATTTAATCTCAACCATTTCTCTTCAAGTTATACTAGATATTCTTAGCAGAGAAGAAATGTGTATGTTTGCTAAGCTTATGTAAGTACTTTTTACTTTATTCATTATTTACAAAAATAACACAGCATTATTTTGCTAATACGGCTTCGTCCATACAACTATTCAGAAATTTTAAGTGAAGCTTGAATCACTTCTAGTCACACAGAGCACCGTCATAGTTTGTAAGTATTAACAAGTATCAGGACCTCATATTTGCATGCAGAGCAAGCAGTTTCAATAAATGAACACCAAAAGTTGTTTTTTCTTTAAAAATCAGTGCATGATACCTTACCGATCCTGAGATAGCGCTCTATTTCTGTGCACAGCAGACATAAATGAACTATTAAGGAGAAAAAACAGCAGTAACATGTTTGAAAGAATTGTACAAAGATAAACCAGGGAAATTTGCAAGTTCTACAAGTCACAGATGAAAGAAATACTTTTCCACATAAATTGCTGGGTTTGTGTGGGTGCTGTGTACATTATACTGCTGTTTCTTAATTCCTGTAACATCTGTAGGATTTTTGCAGCAAAACTACAAATGAGTGGTGAGCATTTTGGCAGGAGGTTCCTCTCCCACGTTACCAGTCTCACTCCTTTTTTTGACACTGGCTGTGTGACAGACTCTCAGAGAAGAGAAGGCAATCACTCCTGAAGACACATGGGGCTCCCTGCAGCTCCCTGGAGTTCCACTGAAGGACTACCTAACTCCCATTGCAAAGCTAGAAGAAGAGATTAGCAGCACATTTGTTAGGATGAGACCGCTAACAATAAAATTTTCGTTGGAACTTTTCTATATTGTAAGACAGACACGGGAGCAGAGCTGATAGATGACTTCTGTGTTGATTTTGGAAGCAGAAATCAAGAACCAATTCTCTAGAAGTACATGAACAGCGGGGAAAGAAACAGCTCAGGTAACTGATGCCTCTGAGCACGCATATGTTTGTGATTGCGCAAGGCTTACCTACCGCTCTGAGAAGCACGTAGGTGAACAGAAACACTAGGAGCAATGATGAAGAGTCATGACAAGGGAGATGGTAATTCAGATTAAGTAAAGAATATACGGCCCTGTATCAACAATTTGAGTTTATACTAGTTTATGTCCAGTCATGAAAACTGGTTATCTGTCACTGTTCTGGACAAGGATACTTGTGTAACTCTATTCTCTTCCCTTGGTGAACAATGAGCTTTATTGCCATGAAAGAAAGCTGGAGAATAAAGATCATTTGACCTGTCCATTTCTATGCTAGTCATCCTATTTTTATAAGCTGGGAAAAGAATGAAGGCGTGCAGCAAGCTATTAATCGTGACAGAGCACTACAGCTGCAGCAAACCACGAGCCATCCAGCCATCCTTCATATCCCTCCAAAGAGAACGGACATGTAAAAGACGCATACTCTATTTATCCCTACTGTGCATATTATCATTCCTGCAAGTACCAAACTGCGCACCTGGGGTGCCGAATTTAACTCTCCATACTTTCACTTCACATTTCTATTTATCAGGCTGTTAAAATAAACAAGTAGTATGCAAGTATTTTGGAAGAGAATATATAAAAACATGGTTAAGATATGTAGAGATTAATATTTAACCAGACAGATGGACTAAACAATAGGACAGGTAGTACAGCTTGGCATCCTAAAAGCAGTAAAATAAGTGAAATTAATGGCAATAAAATCAGTAAGTTAAAAAAAACTGCTGAAGGGTATAAGAACCTGAACCATCGTGGTTCAGAGAAAGGTTCTACATACTGCGGGAAGCTCTGCATTCTGCAGAGCAATGCCGTGGTGCCCAGCACCTCCTTTTTAGCAGCTCGCAAACTAGTGTGGCATATGGTGTTGTGGGGCAACCCCAGCATGAGCTGTAATTAGGGCCCTGCTAGCCCCACATGTCCACCTCACGTGCGCCCAGATAACAAATGAACCCAACAGATGAGGGTGCCCCGAAAACACCATCAAGGTCCCTGAAGCACAGCACCAATCCCCAAACAGTGGGGATGGAGCAGACTGAAAACACTGCCAACACGCACTGCACTCTGGCTGCATCTGAAGCGGAAATTGAACCAATATCTAAAGCAGACCAAAGTACGTAAAAGTCTTTCAACTTTGGTTTCCCATCAAGCCACTTGCGGTCACGAAGCCTGCAGACAAGACCAACATAGGCAGTGTTCTCTCAGTTGTTTATCGTAAGATCAGCAAAGCCATCATATGCCTGGGAGAGCTGTTCAGAGCTTTGTATACATAGCAGTATATAAACCTATCATTGCATGGTGACAGCAATTATAAAATGTTATGGCCAGCATTCTCCACAGGAGATGATTAAATATTCTTCATGTCTGTTTCTGATAGAGAGTGTGACTATAAAGCTCTCTGATGAGGCAGAGGATATTCATCATTTCAAAGAAATGTATTGAATACATGTTTGTGACACGTTCATGAAGTTCCTAAAACTGAACATTACTCTCTTGTGATCATCTAAAGATCATAGGAAGTACACAAGAGTAACAGGAGCACTGATCCGTATTTATCCAGAAATGATTTTCTCGTGATGCCTACTCACTCATGAAGTGAATGATCACAACTTTAGACACGGTGCGTACAAAATCCACTGAAATCAATGGCGATGATTTACTGACTTGCATAGAATTTCATGAGTGATTTTGAGACTCGGGTTTTCAAAGCAGCTTCTTGAAATTCCAACACTTATAATGGAAAAGAGGCGAGTGTAAATTTACAGTTGGACTATGCTTTGTCATACATAACCAAACGAACTGTGGGTTTGAGTGAGTCAATGCAAACTGAAAGTGATTTTCTGGACTTTAAAAAAGTTGCTTTCTATTTGTAGGAAGACCTAGGACAGGACTCAGTTAGTGGAAGTTATTAATATATCACGGGTGCAAAGCAAGACAGCAAGCAAATTCAAAACTTAAATCGAGTATTTTAAGTTGCAGTAAATACCTCCAGTCAGTAGACAACATAGCTGCTTTCCAAGGAATATGCAGTACACGCTTGCAGTAATTTAGTTAAGTACAATTGCTCTTACGTATACCAACCTTGGAAATAAAAAGGCTTATTTTCAAAATAAAACCTTAAATTGCAAGCGAATACAAAAAAATAAACCCAAGAAATATATCATCTAGATGTTAAGCAGATTACATATATGTAAAATATTAATCTTTCAGTAATAGGCTGTAGAAATATTAAGGACAGAACACAAGAATTCAACTAACAGATGATGAACTGAAAATGGCGAGTGATAAATATAATTCTGATTTAAGTCAGCAAGAAAAGCTATTGTTGGCTTATACCATGATAGTTCAAAATCTCAATGAATAGTTTGTCAATCTCCTTAGAGTCTACAAAACAAATGCACAAAGCTCACACGAGTTTCTTGAAGGTGTGTGGTATAGTATACAGTCCTCATTTGTTACGTTTCATGTTTTGTTCTAAAAGATATTTCTGAAATACATTCTTATCCTTTCCTTCTTTCAAGTAGACATCATGATGGTTGCTGGCAACTCCCCAGGACAGGGTGGTATACATACAGCCTAAAAGATGATTTTACTGTTCGGTGACATAAATTGTTCATCAGCCAAAATTTCCAGACTGTCACTGCAGGAAATACAACAGGGTGGATGTACCTGAACAGTCTGTCTTAAGCTGTTTTAGTCATTCTTGTGGGTCACTTGCACTTCCAATTAAATGAGTTACAGTACAAATATTTTCATATTGGCCAGCAGCCCAGGCTTCAATTAACTAGGGGTGCTGTGCTGCAACGTCCACACAAAGGGCATGATTCCAGACTCAAAACACCAGCAGATGAATGGAAAAAAATCAGTGACTATTTAGGATTCAGATAAGTATGCTCTTAAGAAATATTCACCTCTTGAGACCTAGGTATCTTATTGTTCTCTCTCTTTTGTACAGCACATTTCTCTCACCTGGAGGGCTCCCGTGCCCTGCTGCAGCTGTGGCAATAGCAAAAGCAGAAGCAGGAGAAACCGAACAGTGGCTGTTGTCAGCAGTTTGTACTGAAAAGGGAACAGAGAAAAGTTAACAACTTCTACATACTTTTCATATTTTTCAAGTTAAGCAACAGTAATACTTAAAAACTTCACTAACATTTATACTTTGTGTACACTCTACGTTTTCATTGGCAGAGGACTTTATATTAAGGGAAATAAAAATATAGTACTCATATTTGTGATTTAAGTTAATTTCCGGGTTGGTATAATTAATGTTGCTACGGGAAAAAAAGTCTAAGACACTGCCAAGGTGAGGAACAAGCAGTAACTAAAGAGAAAAAGAAAAAAAAAATTACAAAACCGATGGTGTAGAAAATTAACCTAAACAAAAAAATCATGTCCGAGAACTAAGCATATTAACTAACTTCTGATAACTAGATTCACATATTTTCCCAGGTCAATGCCTAGGATGAGTACAGTTTTGCACAATTTATCAAACTTTCTCTATAGAGAGTTCTGTGAACGTTGCTTCTGACTAGTACTCAGATAATATGGCACTGTTCACCACAGTTTCCCAAATCTTGCCATCTCACTGTAAAGGTGCCCAATAACAAGTTGGTTTAAAATTAAAGTGTCTCAGCAACTTATTAACAGTTGAGAAGACTCCACTCTGTTTTTCCTGTTTTAATCCCAGACATGAAATAACTGCCTAGAAATCTGGCGTGCATGAGAAGGCAGCATTTTAAGCGTTCATGGACGTAGCTCACAGCTCTGCTAATGATTTCAGAGAGCCACGTGAGACCTATTTGAGGAGCTCCAGCTCTCACTTCTCCTCTTCAATTGAGCAGTTTATTCAAATTTTGGAACGAATAATGTGACACCATCTGTAAATGTGCAGTGTTATACAAAGAAACAGACACAGTCACTCCCCATTGACAATAATGTGTGTTGTGTATTTCATGATTACATATTATGCCCAAAATACGTCCCCTTAGAAGCTGAAAAAAATCTATCAAGGTCTTGAGAGTTCTGTGAGAATGGAACTGATATGGTATTAGTCTTGGGCACATCTTGCTCAAGCTATTTAAGAACACTTCATCATACCGAAGTCCCAATATGCTTCCAAGTCTCTTGTTATTATACAAATTAACCAGTGTAATTCACATTCTAACAGCCTTTTTTTTTAATACCCAAGAAATAAGGAAAATGCAAGCAAAACACATTATTCAAACATTTTTCTTTTCTAACATCCTGCAAAGATTACAGCTACAGTATTTAAATTCTTTAAAGTGACTGATAGAGGCAAGAAACATCAGGTTCTTACCTCCTGGTTGACGATAGCGGAGATGACGTGGTGTCGAAGGGGATCTACATGGGGAAAGCTCTGTGGCATCCACTGCTGAGGTGCTTTCAGGAATTGTCCGGTCCACTGACACAGACTCTAGAACTGCTGCTTTAAAAGAGAATAAATGTTAATACTGGGATGATCATTCATAATTTACAACTCTTTAATGTATATCATATCATATCTTATATCATATCATATTGTATTATGTTATATTTAAATAACAACTTATATTAACATATCAATGACTCCTATTCTATTCTATTCTATTCTATTCTATTCTATTCTATTCTATTCTATTCTATTCTATTCTATTAATGTATTTATCAAGTATAAATGTCCTTTGAAAATATCAAGAGGCCATAGCAACTACAGTATGGGCCTTTAAGATATGCTTTTTTAAAGCACTGAGTCCAGTCAGATTAGTTTGTCCTAGATATGGAGTGCCTCTGCAGAGATTATAGAGCATGTGGGTGATTCAGGACTCTCAGTTTACAAGTACGAAATGATAGAAAGTCTGAAATTGATCAACTTTTAACAATCTGAACTGGAATGCATTGATAAATATGTACATCAAAGGGGGCTTCACCAAAACATAATGTTTAAAAAATGGCCATTAATTAATAGCACGTAATACCAGTGTTTCAATACCAACCTAATACCACTAAATGCCATCTAACACAAAGTTGTTTACATTTAATCTGTGGTTTATAGTTGTTTTAAACAGTACTGCTTCTGAAACTTCCTATGAATCTTTTGCATTAAGAACACTCATAATTATCCTCTGGATGGAGTTAAAGGACTGGAAAAGTTTTGTACCAACAACATAGCCACACAAAAGCTCATAAATAAAGAACTTGGTGAAAACCAGCAAGCTGTCAGTTTTAAAAATAGCTTGGATAAGACTGGACTTTAAATCAGCAGAATATACAGTGAAATGCACATGTCATAAGGATACTTGAAGTCATAGGTTTTATATGAGCAAGGGAAAATAATCCTTGTTGGATAACTACATGTAATCAAAAACTGCCCAACAAAATACAGCACTGGAGAGCTGATTACTTCATGGAGGAGTTCTTCTATCAGAAGAATAAAAAAGGAATGACAGAAATACTACTTCCAAAATGAGGGAAAACAAGGTGATAAAATACAACCGACATTTGATATGAATGACAACTGCACCTACAGCATAAGTATTGTATATGTAAAAAATGTATTAAAAACCCACAACTTTGGAAAACAAAATCTTTGGAAGTGGGCGAAGAAGGTGGAAATTCCAGGATGTAAACAGAAAAAACTAAAGGAGAAAAACAACCACTATAATAATATGTCCCGGCGAACAGAATTCATACGGTTATAGTGGATTTAGAGTAAGCCACAGTTGTTTTCTTGGAAATCTGTCAGTGCCAGAGCAAAAGTATTAACTGTAATGGGGTGGCGGTACATCATTAAATAGAACCGGTCTCCTTACCCAGAAAACTTTAGAAACAAAGAAATTCATCGTGTATGATAAGAAGCACACAGATTAGCATTCTGTAGTTCTCTTAACAACTCATTTCCATTCTCCCTGTGAGATTTCTTTTTAAACTTACACCTCTTCCTCAACATGCCATACGCAGCTGGGTGACAAAAGGACTCTCCCCTGCAGAACAGAGATATCTAGCTGCAAATTCCTCCAAACTGAGCACAAACTGTTCAGCAGGAGATCCCCAAAGGGACCGGAGACACTGCACAGACAGCAATTTAGCATTTATATGAGGTTCTTGCCATTTCCAAATGTTCCTAACACTGCCCAGATGACACTTCCAGCTTTGACAGACCAGAATGCAAAATCTGCATACCTCTGCAACAATGCCTAGTGCTAACACTAAGCCAGAATAACCTACCCTTACTAGTTTACTTTACAGTGTATAGCAAAAACTGTTACACTGAAGACTGCAGTTACCTGTGTACAATTCATTTTAATGCACAGACTATATTTTGGGACATGCTGTGCTATCACACTGATTTAAATGTGATTACACTACTGCACAAGAAGAATTTGCCCAACTCTACATAGTAAATACTATATTTTATATATAAAAATACTCTGTCATGCTATTCATTTAAAAGCATCCAGCATAGAGAAACGTAACGATGAAGTGTAACAGCCAACCAGCATTTTATGAAAGCAAAAAGTATGGGCAAGCATGGACTCCTACAATGCTAAGGTGGCTAACTTGCCTGTTAAGAAGATTTTTTAAAAACAACAGACTACATTCTGTAAAAACAATCCCTCTGCATAATGCAACATCAAATTTCTTACCAGGGCACTTATTTCAATTTATCGGTAAGAAGTAGACATAACGCTTCAATCAGATTTTTCTTCGTTTATATTTGGTAATCTTTTTCTTCTTTCCTCTTGAGTTACATCAATTTTCAGTGTTAGAGTACTTGCAAGTAAAACTGAGCTACGTTTTGCTTAGATTTACAATTCAAATTCCTCAGACTGTAAGTCAGGCCATGTAAGACCATTTCTAAACATTAATTTTAGGAATAAAATAGATGGTTTTTTTTTATTTCCTCATCTTCTGTTTAATGTAACAACAATACAAAAAATCACTATATACTTCTGTTCCAATTCAGAGGAAGACTATCCCTCCCCCAAAGAGCAGGGAGAAATAAGCACACATTTGTGCATTCTATGAGATTAGGGCTACTTTCTTGCTTTGCCATCTATATATACAATGATCCCATTCCAGATGCCCGTAGTGAGGTTTTTCTCAACCAACTTTAGCCCTCTGGAAGTAGTACTTATTCCAGGGTGCCTTACACAATCCATAGAGGAAAAGAGGCATTTGCACAGGAGCAATTAATCTATTTTAGACATCTGCCTTCCGGATGGATAACAAGCAGGTGGTATGAATCTCAAATCTCACCAATGTACCAAGGGCATCACATAAATTATTTGTTTGGGTTAGTGATGAAATCTTTCTGGAAAACCACCCCTGGTCTGTAAACGTGTTAAAGCTGTTAACGTCTTTACATCCCTATTTCTTTTTAAATTAATATTTTACTTCCTATAGTAATGGTACAACTCCAAAATTTTTCACCTCAAGAAACACAACTGGCATCAAGTATTTCCTTCTGCCTTTCTCCCTAACACTCTGGTGAAGTGAAAACAGACAAGACTGTTCTGCCATACTGCTATTCCTACAAAAAAGTGACAAAGCAGTGGAAACAGACAACGCATTGCAGCCTCTACCAGAGAAGAAGTAGAAGCAGAGTATTTGGTTTCACAACACAGTTTACAGTGATCGGGGGGGGGGAAATAAAGACGTGAGAAACAACTTCTCAGCAGTAATCTGATAAAAGTCAAGCCTACTTTAGAGACTTATCTATTTACCAAAAGTAACACTCAGTATTTTCTGAGTATATAATACCTCTTCGAATGCTTCTCCTCAGCTTGTTACAGAGGTCAACACGAGGGTTCTCCAAGCTGTCCTCTATGGAGCCAGGGCTTTGCTCAGGAGAGGAGGGCCCTTTGCTAAGGTCCAGTGGTACTTTGCTACCCGTTGGTGGTGGGGAAGTGGCTGGGCTGTAGGTCGAGGTAGGACTGCTTGCCACCGATGAAGTAGAGAGGTCAAGGGCACCGATCCTTGAATTCAGTGGTGAGGTCAATGACAGTTTTCGGGTTCTTACAGGTGAGGAAGTTCTGGAGAGTGACAATGGAGGCGGAGAAGAAAACTTGCGGCAGAGATGTGGTGACTTCCCATCAGCCAGGTACTCTCCTCTGTTGTTTTGACTGGTAGCAAAGAATAACTCCAAAGATCTGAGAGTAAGAAACAAAAAGAGGCAACAGATGATAGCAGACGCCAAACAGATTTAAGTGAAAACACTTACAAACAAGTTTTGTGCAAATCTGCATGGCACTGCAAATTCTGTATGACACTTAGTCCTCAAAGCCTGGGCAGAAAGTTGAGACAGACTTCCTAAAAACTTATGTCCTGTTTACAAATGCAGAACTTTATTCTTAGATTACTTATATAATCAAAAAATCATAGTAAAAAACGTGACAAAAAATGATGCCATGGTAATTCACTAAGAAACCTACAATAGGAAGGAAAAACCCCAGAGCTCACCTGACGGGAATGGAGGTGAAGGGCCGTCTGTATATGTCTGAGAGTTTTTCCAGTACAACAGCTGCAGTAGTAAATATGCGGTAAGTATGTAGGAAAGTATTCAGGAAATCAATACTTAGAAACCGTAAGTCTGTTAGCCGCTCCAAAAGGCGCTCGACGCTTGCATAACGGATTTGGGGTACTTTGCAGGAATTCAGTGTTTTGCTGAAGCAGATATCAATGTCATCTCTATGAAGACGAGCATCAGATCTACACAAAAATTAAATATAGAACATTTTATCAAAGACGAAGCGTGATTATGGTACAGCAGTGGTATCACTTTAGCTACTCCTGTCAACGTAGAAGCAGCAAATATATATATGCATTCTTGTATTTTATCAATACAAGAGAACTCAATCTGTGGCAATACCTACTTCCATTCAATTATATTTTATGCCATAACTAAAGGAATTTAAATGTTACTTTTGGCAAATAATTAATTCACATTTCAAATTCTAAGAAACCATTAATGATGCTTAAATTTCTGAAATGGAACAGGAGGCAGAATTGTCCCCTCTTGTCTGTTTCAGGCTGTTGTGGCCTGCAGCCTGATATTATTAGGAGCTCACTATAGAATAACAGTGGACTGATTGCAATGTTTTCTGCTGTGATCTAGCTTTATCTAAAATAAACTAATGGACCCTAGCAAAAGACGGCAAAACTAACACTTTAGCTAAGCTTAAGGTGTACCTGAAGGTAACACCTGCCCTCAGGCTCCAAGAATTATTTAAAAAAAAAAAAAAAAAAGGAAAAACGGAACAGCATGAAACATCTCTAATTTCAAAGCAGAAACTACAGAGAAGCTTTGTTTCAGTGAAAAAAAAATTGGACTAATTTTTGCTTGGACATCAAAACAAAAATCAATTATTTACATAACTGTACTCATGATGGTTTTTTTCCGAATTATGTTTTGCATAATTTTATCTAGCTTAAGGCTTAGTTTGTAAAAAAATGGCACGGATAGTAAGTATCTTTCAATACTGTCTGATCCTTTTGTTAAAAATGATTGGGTTTTCTTATAATGCAGCATCAAGATACTCCACACACTTTTACACTGAAAAAAAATTCTTTCTTAAATTGGGTCCTCAAAAAAGTGGCAGGTTTTTTTTTTATTTAATCCAAAGACATCTGACTCTAAAAGTCAACGTGTGCTAAAAATCAGATGAGTAGAACCTCAGAAAGACAACACCAAATTTATATCTGTTGTTAAGATCCTGTATGTTTTTTAGAAGTAAGATTTCTTTCTCTTGACATTGGGATTAAGACCTTGCTGTACTCTACAATTTGAAAACAGATAAATGTATTTTTAACATTCAGCAGGTAACAAAAGTGTTTACACACTGCAGAGTTCCTGGAATAAAACTGAAGGCAATAAAATGCCTTCTTTCCTGGGATCAAAGGTATGTGGCCTAACTCTATTCACAGATGTTATCTCTTTTTCAATTCTAAACACATGCAAAGAGAGGAGAGGCAACAACTAAAAAGGAAAAACAGGCATTTGAGAAACGTTTCATGTATGGAGTACATCCAAGAGAAAGAGAAATAGCCTAGTGACAGATAAAAGTAAGAAAGGAAATACTTGTACTTCCATTCCTATGTTCTAGTCTTTAATATTCATATTGGATAATAGTAAGTAAAACTCAGGTAAATACAGATATGTAGAGGATTCAAGAGGTAAAATTGTGTTAGAAATGTGGAATCGTGTACTGAAAATCGCTGTCTACAGATAAAAACTACTTATTACAACAGATGACTGAAAGAATCCAAGGATGTAGGAAGCAGATTTATGAATAATGATGTTACCTTGATGTGATCAGTTAAAATTATGAGAGAAAACAATTTTTTTCTCAGAAACAAGAGAAACTAAGAGAAGAAAAATTTTGGCTAATGCAACAAAATACCTTAGAAAATTATACTTGTCTGCAGTCACCTAAAATTTTAAGACATTTTAAAATATATTCAATAAAATTATGAGTGGTATGGCAGAGAAAAGCTAACAGAGAATAAAATGATCATCTGAAGTGTAACTGAAGGTAACTTCACAAATAATAGAAAAATCTGAGCTGTGGTCCTGTACAGCCCAATACTGTGAATTCAGAGATTGACATTTTGAGTCACCCCTACCATTTCAAGAAAGAGATTTGAAAAGATACATTCTGGGATGCGGAATTAATTCCATCAACAAAAACAGAGGAAAAAAAGATTAAAAGGTTGTATTTTCCAAATACACGTTTTCTTTTGTTAAAACTTTTATCTAAAAAACCAAAGAAGCTATTTTGGTCACTGGGAAAAAAAAATGCTGCACTTACTTGATCATATGTGGCACCGTGACTTTAGAGTTTTCTTCAAACACTATGGTCATTAAACCATTGCACCTTATATTATCAATGCACTGTGAAAACAAACATTGAAAACTGTTAAAATCAAAACACAGGGTAAGGGAACTTACTTCCACACTTTTCACACTGCTGTAAGCTTAAAGCATAGTTTTTACAGGATATGGACGGATTGGTACAAGGTATTTTCATAAATGAAAAGCAGTGATGCAAGAATTACAGTGGACGTGCTTTTCTAGTCTTCTGCCTTTGCTTTGCACATCTGCAAGTCGACACTTCTTTACCAGCACACTCAGGGTATTCAGCTTAGCATCCTTTTTTCCACATGATTAAGTACTTTGAGTTGGAAGTGAAATTTCCTTTGAAACAGATCAAAATTAAGTATCTCTAGCATTTCCTGAATGAGTGTTAAGCTTGAGAAATCAATACTGCAAGAAAGTGAGAATACTTTATACACAGACAGATACACTAATACCTTAACCTTTACACTGTGCAAAAAGACCAAAGAGAAATATAAACAGTTTCTAGAACCACACTTGTAAAAATAAATTCAAGTGGTGCTGTTATTATGAAACAGAGTTATGAAGATGCTGTCCAAGGAGTTCCTTGCAAACTCTTGTATAAATGTTCTGGGCTCAGTATTAGAAGCTGGAAAGTCAGTTCTGGGCCGTGGTCACAGTACATATTGCTTTAGAAATCACAGGCTGTCCTGTGCTCAGTAGAAGTCTACAAACTTCTATAAGTGCATAAGCTGTTCTTCAAGCCTCAAAGCAGCTCAGTGTTGGCAGTGCATAGGGGTAGGTCAAAGCCATTTGTCCACCACTATCTTCTGGTTAGTACTTTTATACAGTTAAGATAACACATCAACACAAGCCTTGATCTTGGAAGTCAACAGAGAGTCTGACAGTGGATCAGGCTTACACAGCCTTCAGCAAGTACCTGCTACCTAACACGACAGGACTCTTGACTTTATACTTTCTAGTTTTATTCATCAAATATCGTACACATAATTAAACACTATTTATTTACATCAATAAAAAGGAATTTCCAGAATTATCGTATACATTTACCTTGACTTCAAGAATAAAAACAGTTTGCTGGCTTTGGAACATCTCATAGCAAAATAACGATTGATGCTAGATTGGTCAAACAAGATAATGAGAGGACTTTTCAGGTTTAAAATATATCTACGTAGCTATACATTTAAAATATGATCTATGTAGCTATATGTGTTTTTACATTCAGGTATTTAAGATTATTTGAAAAGGGCAGTTGTAACATTCCACATTATGATTTTATCAAATTGCTACCTAAAAGCAGTGAGAAAAGCACATCTAATAAAAATATGTAATTTCCCCTGTGTGAATTTTAAATGTTGCAAAGAAGGCCTTAGCACCAACCATAAAACTGTCTGAGGTAATTCAGCGCTCTTATCCTCAGTCTGCATAGGCCTAGCATTTATCACCTCCCTGACAGATACCATCATTCTAGCTAAGCAATAAGGGATCTAGGGTTGAAGGACAACAAGTTCAAACTAGAAGCAGGGAGGTTTCTTCAGCATTAACAAAACCAATGCATTTTTCATAAGAAGTGTATGGTTCGTATGAAGGGAATATAAATTCAGGAGGCCTCACTAGGAACATATAGACAAATATGACTTGTATGTCTTATATGTCTTACACATAGATAATTTAGTAAGATGCAGAATTATGGACAGCAAGACTAATGCTGTGAGTGAACAGCAACTTCATGTATACTTTTTTTACTTGCAAACATAGGAAACACATATTTACGAAAAAAATACTTTTTACATGCCCTTTTTGTTAGCAAAATTCCTGTGTTCTCCTTGGGGGTTGTAGCCAGGGTGAAAAAGAAAAAAGTGCTTTTGGGCAGGCGATTCAGTAATCTTTTACGGCAATGCTTCTGCTGGCAATGTGCTCAGTCAGAAACACAATTTGGTTTTCAAGAGACCAGTGGTCTCAATTGTTTAGAAGTTCTCAAGCATTATCCAGATTTTCACCCCAAATTTTCTTTTGCCAGCGGAAGACAGGTGGCATGCTTCTTGTGTTATTTCCTTCTTCTCCTGCTCTCCAGATGCACTAGAAGAACTATAAGTGCTAAGTCAACTGACTCGATTGCTATTTGTAAACAGTACTGATTCGTGCACCAAATGCCTGTGCAGTCTGCACAGCATCTTGTGCCCCTTCTTACTCCTTGTTTTTTGTTTTAAGCTGCTGCTTATCCCCTCAGCATCTCTTGCTTCCCTTCGTTTGTAAGGACAGAGAAGCTTTTTCAGCCTCACTATGCTAAAAGATCTCACTTTTCTCAGGCTTTTGCTTCTAAGCTTCTGTTAATTGTTGGCTCCATATCTCTTCAGAATATGCCTGTCTTCAAAAGCTGGGAGATCGTCCCTTCCTCAAAGAGGGATCAAGGAAGAAACCCTTCTAACTGTTTCCCTGGCAGTCTGGCCAACCCTTTGCTCTCTCCGCTGTATGCAGCTAGTCGTGTTTACCTCTGCCTTGCTGAGACACTTCCAAGCTTTGCAGGCATGCACCTCTCAAGTCAGCTGTGGAGCTTTTCAGCTCTTCCCCTAACACCATAGTAGCATTGTTTGGAGGTGGAGTGGTTTGAAGGAGAAGACTTGAGCCTTGGAGGCAGACCCAAACTCTGATCTCTTGTCTACATGGACTGCCGATGACTTTGTCATTTAAATTTATTATTATATAGGCCAAGAATGGACTTATTCCTGGGTGTACCATGTTCCAGGCCAGTTCTTAAGCAGTCTTTCCTCCCCAACATATAATTCCAATACTTTAATGTGTCAATGGAACAACATAATTCACTGATAATCCATTTTGCAACAAATTCTCCAACCAGGTCTGTCTTGAGATTTTTATCTTTATATTTTTGTTCCTTTAAAAAAGTCAGTCCAGAAGAAAGTAACCCAGAATACTCGTTTTTAAGCAATTTCTACTCATTGTGATGATAATTCATCTGGAGATCTTGCCAGCAATGGTAGCATCTTTAGAAATCCATCAGATTCCACACTGATATTTGCCTAATCAACTATTTCTCTTGAAATTAATAGAGGATACTATGCAAAGTCAGAACTGTGAGACATCTATGTACCTGCTGGTTGCATGAACAAAAATAGCAATAGCATTAATTCAGATCTGGTTAGTTGAAAGTTCAGATTTTTCATAGTGCATTCAACTTCTTTCCCCTCGATAGATTCTGATAAAAGTTCGTCTACTATGTTTTTAGCCAAATGCACTAAAAATATTGCTTTTATCCCTGACGTTCAAGTATTTTAAAACATCATTTTTCTTCATTAATAGCAAAGACAGTTCCTGCACACCGTTAGAATGCTTAGTAATTATTTATAATGGTTTTTTCATATTCGTTTTGGTGGAAAATGGAGTTTATCTCATTTTGTCACTGCATAGGATATGATTACTGATATGATATGGTATCATTTTCACTTTCAGGACTCTCAGGTGTTTTTTGATCTGTATGAAAGCTATGAACAAACAAGTACTATCCTTCTTCTTAAATCAAAATATGTATCTGGATGGGCTTTCCTTAGACATAAAAATGACTACCCATTAGTATTATGTTTGTCAACTGACAGTTTTTCTATTTTATATCCCATCTGTCTCATTGAGAAACATGTTTCACTGATGACTCAAATGCAAAGACTGAATTTTGAGGAAAACAGGTAACATTAAGGGTTTTTTATATATAGCATAGCAAATCAGCCCTCAAGAAATCAACATCCCTCTCTTGAATTAGTTTTCAGAGATACAGAATAAACTAAGATCTTAATACAAATAAGATAAAGAATGCATTAAGCTACCTGACTTATATCACTTGTCCATGCAGCTTTCTCCTGTCGTGATGGGGCTAAAAGGACAACAGTAAAAGGAGGAGCATCCGTAGGTTCAACTACAAGCTTGAAATCAAGGTGTCCAAACACTTGTCCAGAACCTTTTGCTTTACAGCCAGAGTGGGGGAAGAAAAAATCAAAATATGAGACTTAAGACTGAAAGACAAAGAAAATAATGGTTTCATTTAGAATGGAAGTTACTTTAAAACATCTCTCTGACAAAGAGGAAACCCAACTGGGGATCCAAAACTCACTGTGTTTTTCAAATACACAGAATACAAAAAACAGCTGTAAATATGCAATAGTGGGAGTTGCTATACACTACTTTTAAAGATACGAATAAGGCTAAAGTCCTTCTAACACTTTTACGCTGATATGCTCTCAGCAGAAGTATCATTGAAATGAATGAAACTACTTTCACAATTCAACTGCAAAACTTGCCTAAAACTGCAGGATGGAAGCCAAAATGAGTAACAATAAAATCAGCTTGGGAATGTGTTTTGTTATTTCATTTGAACAAGCTTGCAGTCAAGATTTGTAGGGAGTCCAAGACAAAAACTTTCCACTAATTCTGCCAACTCACTCAACCCCCATATATTTAAAAATCCCAATTATCTGCTTCTTCTTTTAAGGTATTTTTTGGTTGTTGTTGCAGGATCCTCTGGGTGAAGTTGTATGCAAAAGTCAGCAAATAATTTATCACATTCCCAGCCAGTCTACTTGAAAATCCTATGTGGGATGTCAACAGCAAGAACAAACATAACAAAACAAACCCTTAACCAAGCCAGCATGCCCATTATTAAAACATCTATTCTACTGAATCAGTTTAATGCTGTATTCCTCTGGTTTCATAAAACAGGAGAAAATATTAATTTGCTCTTGTGAAAAATAAACAAAGCGTACCAATTTTAAGAAACTAGAAACTATAATTACTACAAACAGCTGAATTTAACTTACAATCATCATCACTCACGTCTGTCTCCTCGATCAGTGTGCACTCTATTAAAGACAGAACACCTCCTGTCTATGAAAACAAAGCACATTTTTCGCAAATTTTGACATTTGTTCCCATTTGTCATTATAGTTATTTTTACACTCTGATATACCTTACTCTGAGATTTTACATTACTCAGAGCTCTTAGAAAGATACATGAATTTCACGATGCACATTTTTCCTCAAGAAATAAACCCAGACAGATGAAATATCATGGTTTTCTTATTCCAACAAATCAATATATACTCAAACGTATAAAATTTCTTTCATTTTTACTACAGTATAATTTATCTCACATAAATACTTGTTCACAAGTTTCAAAAAAGCTAACTAGAATTTAATCTTCTCCTGGATTTAAATTAAATACATACAAGATTTTTTGGGAGGTTCAGGCATATTCTATTTACTTTGCATAATACTGGAACTATTTAAGGGGTGCAAAATGAGAGGGCATACAAACAGTTTTAATAACATCTCAGAAATGTCTTTGTCAAATTAAAATTCTATACAACATAATCCGCTCTGTAAACCACCAACATCTCTTTATTCAAAAACCAACACTACGAAAGCCTGATTCTCAACAAATATAACTAGAGTGTTCTTAGAAGACCTTTCAGTGCTTTTCAGGAAAACAGAACTGACTTCTAAAATTAATTTTATTAGAGCTCTGGAAAATATTCTTTAGTAATTCTACAGGGTTGTACTGGCTGATTTATGTACTGACTTATGAAAACTCACATTCAGTGCTAGTTTATACAAACAGATACACCGATATCTTGTTTCTAACCCCCATATCATTAGAATGACACGGCTCTAGAAAAAAAAATGTAGTTAGTAAGAACTTTGGCTGAATTCTATTATTTGCAATGACAGGACAAAGCAGTTAACTACTGTTAACTACTCAGGTTAAAGACATAAAATAATAAAGTACTGAAATTTCACTGAAGCTGTGTTTTCATTTTGTAAATTGAGTCATAAAGTCTATACCTTGAGAAGATGCAGTTTTCCTCCTGAACTTCTTGTACAAATTAAAAAATGTTTTGTAAATAAGAAGCACTGCCTTTCTCCTTCTTTCTTCAAAGATAACGATCCCAGACGAACTTTGCTAAGTTTTCCCCTCTCGACTGAAGGGACTTGAATAAGGGAACCTGATAATAAAGACGAAAAATTTACTGTGCTATAGCAATATTCAGTAGGCGCTGTTTAAAGTGCTAATGCACTTAATATTGTGATATTAATTAATGCAAATTTTCATTCTAGTAAGTATCAATATATATCTGCATCTCTTTCAAGCGCAAGTTGATCATCTTGTTTTGCAGAAGTTCACTTTTTTTTTTACAATAAGTAGACTCAAACAAGTACAGTCCAGGCTAATACTTATGTACATGGCAGGATTAGATCTTGGGCAAATTCTTATGCAATTTAAGCACGCTAATAGCACATTGATCAGAAAATGAAGCTGAACACCAAACTGCCATTTGGACAGTTGCTAGACTTGCAAAAGATACATTACTTACAAGTCAAAGAGACTGAGGATGAAAAGAAAAGATTTTGAAGGAAAAGAGGAAAAAAGAGTTTTTGTGTGTGTGTGCCTCTGTGCAAGAGAGATGGAAATGAAGCACATTTCTTCTTCTTATCTTATACTGCATAATTTTGAGTGCTCCACAGCTCATCTAAAATGTGTTACCAGTAAAAAGCTTCTGAACTAAATTGAACCTGGTTACGTAAGTCTGAATTTGTGCTCTGCAAAACTCCAGAGTGGGGACAGCTTTGCTTCTTTGCCGTTTCATACCTCAAAACCAGTCTCTGACCAGCTTTTCCAGAGCGATATCACCATGTGTATCACTTCCGAATTTGGATATGGAGTTAAATTTGGTGGCGAACTGCAATTCCTCCATATATTGAAGGGAACGATTTTATGATACAGCTTGCTGTTAGCAGACAGGGCAGCCAAAAGACCTCCTAATCTCATTCCCACACATCTATCCTTACTATCACCCTTACACCAGCTCTTATCTTATTCCAACATTAGCTACCTAATAGAGCTAAACCAGCAGGAATCTAATGCTACAGAGAAATAGCTGACTTAGCTCCCTGATATGCCTCACTGCAAGGTCAAAAAAGCACCCGTGAGGGTGCAAAGGAAGCAACAGCAGCAGCAGAAGCATGAAGGGATGGATATTGGCCTGCCTCTTTCAGAGGCAACAAGATATTGGACTAGCATAGCTATTTCAAAGCTCAAACTAGCAGCAACGGCTTGACACAATGGAAGCCTGAAAGAATTATCCATGAAATTTTAGATTAGTAATTCTTACTCTACATTGTCAAAAAAAAATTATCACGTTTGAAGTTCATATACACAATCTTAAACTAACAAACAGAGAAATTAAGGTAACTGAAAAAGCTACTGCTTATCTACTTTTTTCTACACTTACCTCCCTCTATATATTTAATTAGCCTTATGTTATTAATATATTTGAAACTTATGCTGTCTGGCATAGCACAATATACAGTAAATCTGCAGTAATCAGTAAATCTGCAACAGAACAGTGTTCTTTGACAGCCAATTCAATTCAAACTAAATGTGTAAAATGTGATTTGTGTCATTGCAACAAAACAGTGGAGTAAAGATATACGCTAGAAATTTGCAAAGGTCTGGAATATTTTTTAGGTTCACTTAGATTCTGACCAAAATCCATAAATACTTATTGGTTGTCGTACATTTCCCCTGGGCAAAACAGCCTACCTGCTTCAACTGTGAAAGAAAGGAAGGAGATGGTTCCCATGTGTTGGAACGTTGACTTTTCCGTGTTACACCAACTGCCCCCCATTGCAAGGCCAAGGAGTGTGTACAAAACAATGCCCAAGCAACTTCCCATCACAAAATTCTCAGCATCATTTTTCTCCTGAAATTCCCTCTAAACATTTAGAGTACCAATATTCAACTCGTAAGTTGCATTTCTACTTTGCTTCTCAGAATAATAGTATCTATAAATACGATACGCTTACAGATACATCTTTACACATAGCTTTTATTTTATTATTTTGATTTTCATTTGAATGTTTTCAGGAATACTATATTCTGTTCTGCTAAAATTGGCTGAAGGTTAAGTGGTGCTCTTGTATGGAGGTGAAATGTTATTGTTTAATAAGGTAAATCAAAATATACTAGATTTTTTAAATGCAGGAAAGAGAGACTGCATTATGTCTCTTTGATACTCAATATTTACAGGAAGAAACGCATCTGCTATATGTGCTGCATGGCTGACATCAAGCAAGGACTTCATGCATTCCCATCAAGCTTTTGTGACTAATGAAACTGGGCACTTGCCCACCATCCATTCTACTACAGATTTCCTCTTAAGGAAAAAAATGGTCACAATTGGCCAGTGTACAGTTGCAATGAGCAAGTGAGGCTAATTTTAGAGCATTTGTTAATAGCATACTTTGGACAATTAGTGTAATCTCAGGAACTTTTATCCAGCTGCAGACCTAACCACTTTCAGTACTTCAACACTGCCAGAATAGTCACTCTATTAGCCTTTGTTTGATCCAAGAAATATAAAATGTTGTATTAAAAAAAAATAAAAAAATTAGCCTACATGCAACTGCCTGATTTACAAATTCAGTCTGGCTTTCTCTATTCTGGATGTCTTTTAATTTTACCATAAGGATGGTCAAACACTGGAACAGGCTGCTCATTCAGAGAGGCTGTGGAGTCTCTGTCCTTGGAAACAGCCAAAATCAGACTAGACATGGTACAGAGCAACCTGCTCCAGCTGATGCTGCCTTGGGCACATGAGACTGGATTGGATAATTTCCAGAAGCCCCTTCCAATTTCAACTATTTCATGAT
The DNA here is from genome assembly GCF_028500815.1 of Rissa tridactyla. Lineage (NCBI taxonomy): Eukaryota > Metazoa > Chordata > Aves > Charadriiformes > Laridae > Rissa > Rissa tridactyla. The sequence continues at coordinate 9,209,594 of NC_071497.1, forward strand.
TCTGTAATTGTGATATATTTATCAGTATAGGTAAATTCATAGCAGCCGATGGCAGGAAGATCACACAGAGTGTTTGGAGGCATCTAAAGGGCCTCGAGATGCCCAGTTGTCCGGGTGTCAGGCAATAGTTGGATTGCAGATTGAGGTTCCCTGTGCTTCCTTTAGACTCTTAAAGAAAATGTTCCTTAATTGTCTGCCATGACTTATAGTCTGCCTGACAATAAAGTCTGTATCTAAGCAACAGACAGAGAAAAGCAGACCCCAAGAAACCTGAAGGGGAATCCACAATCTACCGTGCAAAACACTGCTTGAGATAGATCCTGTCTACTCAACTTGTATAGCTCAACAGAATCAATCTCTTCTTAGAAAAGTAAAGTATACAAAATATGGCAAAGCTGTAACTAACCTTCACAGAAAAAGTCTTAAAAAAGGTAAAGGCACCTGTCTCCTTTTTTAAGCTGAAAAGAGGTTTCCTGTACCTGTCTACACTGATCAACACAAAGAACAGGAGCCTAATTGAAATTAGAGGAGATGGACATCACTGTCAAAGTGACCCTACTGCCAGATGTGAAAGGAAAATGGGCTCTGTGTTACTTCAGTAGCTCTACTCAGATTTCTGCATTTACACAAAATCTTATGTAGTGGATGTTCCAAAAGATAAACTGTGATACAGCCTTCTGTAACATACGGTGTTGTCCACTGTCCTTTGACTGTATGTCCAGAAATAAATTAAATTTAATATATTTGAACTATGTGTTTGACCTGGGTCTAACACTTCAACAGTAATCTTTTTCAGACTGATTCCCACAGAAAAAATAGTAAGTTTTTACGGATGAAACACTGCATAATCAGACAAAGTAATACCAGCCAATCTTAAGGGGCAAACCCCCAACAAATATATAAAAGCAAAACATTGTAATCATCTTGAAAAAAATTTTCTAAAATCTAATTAAATTGTATGATACAAGTCAATCTAGGATAATCACAGCCCTATAATTTTTTTGCTGTGGATCCAACACAACAGCTTTATATTTTTGTCAAAGCCATATTCATAACTCTTCAAATACCTCAGTTATAACAAATACACATACTTAATGAAGAATCAAGTAATTTAACAGGGACTGTTATAAAAACAGCCTTGGAAGTTATTACAGCAAGTTTCATAGTTTGGCCACTTGACTACAGAAACACTGCAGAATGGATTTCAAAATGTATACAAAGATTATTAACTACCAGCTGTGTATACGGCTCTACTAAATACCAAATGTTCTGCTGAGGCTATCTAGAAAAGGTCCCATGAAGGGATGCACCTAAATTACATTCCTAACCTTTCCTAAATTCATGTAATGCTCTTCAGACACAAAGAAGCTTTTACTCAGACAAAACCCTATCCTACAGATCTGTGGCGAGTGCAAACAAACTAACTTCTTTTAGAAGATCCAGAAGTAAATTATTAAATAAATGAGAGAAAAATAAGCTTCATTTACAAAGTTTTCGCATTTGCTAGTTTAACACTAAAGTCAAGTCCACCAAATAAGAACTGCAATAAGTTTGCAGTTAGTTCCTGGTAAAAAGTAAACTCAAGTTAAGTGGAAAAGTTATTTTATCCCAATTTTGTGGAACTTAACAACAAATTCCACCTCTGCTATAACTAAATTTCAACAGACAGAGTTTCACAAACCACCTAGAACAGACAATCTCTGGTTTTGCTAACTATTTTATTACAAGTAGTCCTACATTCCTGGCAGAACAGGATGCGTTTTCTTCATGACTTCTTCTTGCAGAAGTGCCTTTTAAATCTATCTTGAACTTCTACTAACGCCCAAAAATGCATCTTGCAAGAGGCAAAGTGAGTATGTTCAAGTATTATATCTATGCTCACACTATCAATTTGAGATGTTTCCAAAGCAACAAGAAAACCGGGAACAACTGACAGCTCTTTTCTTTCCCAGCGATCATTTTACCAGTGACAAAGTTTCAAAATTTTCCTGCACTTTTGCCCAAGTGTTGGTATCAGCTGGGACTGCCAGGTAGCCCTGGTCTTTGTGGAGCTGTAGCTAATTTCCATCCCTTTGAAGATCACAGTCCTGGCAGAATGTACATTACTGTTCCACAGGTGATTTACCATTCACGTGCTGCTGTTCTGCATGGTTCCTGAAGAAAACAGCATAGAAGTAGGGTTCAAATACAGCCCCCAATTAGTTGTCATTAGGGCATTTTGTGCCTTACCCTCCATGGACCGTGACTAGTCTTAGGATGTTCGCTGTGCCCAGTGCAGTGACCTGCCCAATGACGGGACATGAATCCTGCTGGTTTAAACCAATTTATTTTTTTTCCTTATTATTTAGATAGCTTTAAAGAAGAATGTCTTACCTTGGCGTATAAAAGTTTGGCTGGTATCTAGTAATATATCACAGCCTTCTACGATTGTTCTTTCTATGGCTAGATTCTTCCGGATGTTTTCCGTGTCACTCACTTCATCGTGCATCACCCTGTGAGAAACAATGCAAAACGCACTTTAAATCCCCTGAAATGTTGTGTCTGTTTTCACTTGGACTTCCACAGCGTAGACACAGAAGGTAGCTGATGTCCTTTGCCACCTGCTACAAAGCAGATATACACATCCACATGATCGCTCCAGAGCAAGTTTCTTGCCTTTTATTCCCTCCCTTGCAATCGCTTCATTTTTTCAGCAGTGGAACCAATTTTGCCAGACTTGTTTTTAGACTATTTCTAAACACATCTGACAGATGCCACCAAGCTAAAAACCCTTCACAGCTGATAGAATAGTACTTCTTGATCCTTAATACACCAGGCTGCCACAAAGCTGGAAGTGTTTCCTAGCATTTTGTATTAGTTATAACACATTGTAGAGCCTCTGCCCATGACTGCTTTGCTTCAGTTTACATCCCAATGTACCATTCACTTCCCCCTTGCTTCCTATAACAACCACAGCCTTGATGGCTCACTGCTCACTTTCTCCCATTTTTTTTTCTTATATATCCTCCCCTTACACAGACGATACTGATTTTTTCAAGGCTGATACCAACCCAGAAGTTTATGTGGTATTGTGATGTATAATAGTTTTCTAAACTGGCACCGGACTGCACTATGTGAAAGCTCCTCCTCCCTCAGGCCCCCATTAAAGGGATGGAATGAGTCACAAAGCTTTATATTTATGGTCTATACTGCCTGCCTTGTGAGCAGAGGAGCATCAATCAGTCTCAGCCTCCAATTCTGGACGTTCAGTGACAAATTAGTTGGATCAGCAATGAACTCTGAATTATGAGATGAAGCCAAGTCAACGCTGATTGATCTGCTTGTGCACGTAACCCTGGCCAGAGAAATTCTCTGCTTTGCTTGAGTGGAAAGGAGACATTACTTCTTCCTACTTCAGATGGCCTCAGAACAGGGCAGAACTTGCTGAACACTGCAGGAGTCAAACACAGACATTTCTGTAAAAGATATTGCCTGCCCAGCTCTTTAAGAACTTAGAGCTTGAAGAAGTGGCACAACATGACCTGACCCAGAAAGCTGCCTCTGTTAAAAGATACAGCAGGACAAAAAGGAAAAAATAATGAGCTCCAAATTAACAGGTAGTTTGCACAAGGCAGCAACTTTGTCTTAAAAGAAAAAGAAAACTGAGCAGTCAAGAGCATGCAATTAACAAAAGTTATAAAGCGATCCCTCTTTTACACTCCAAGTACACCTTTGGTGAATACTCCAGATACCCAAGAGTATATCCTGGAGTTCATGCAGCATTTCTCTGTTCACAGCAGCAAACTCTGTTTCCCAGAGATAACAACTGAATTTCTTTCTGGGCTGACAGAGGAGAACATCTGCGAATGGTCTGGGAGTTCAGGGAAGAGCTTAATTTTGCAGGTTTCTACAGGGATCAGCAGTTCTAAACATATATCTTTAGTTCCTGTTTATCTGGCAGTGTTTGAATCATATGTGAAAATCAGTTATTTCATTAACACACGTGAACTATAATACAGATTGAGAACTCGGTACTTTTCAAGACCTTGATTGATTCCCATTCTCAGAGAGTATCAGTCCTTTTTCTTTAAACTGTGAAAAAAATCTATGTTTCTCTAGGTAAAGGAAATTCCTTTGGTCATAACCCAGGAGTAGGTGGTTCCTATAGCAACTCCTATTCTCCCCTACCCAAAATACAAGGACACACTTGTAGATTTATGATGTTAGCCAAAAAAAAAAAAAAAAGATGAGTCAAAATATTATGTTGGGGTATTTGGGTATTTTTTAATTATCTTTGTTTGGTTTTGGTTTTGATCCTTTTCTTTAAAAGAATTTTTTAAAAAGAACAAAACCAAACCAAAATACAGAAAATAATTTTTTTCATTTCAAAACCTTTGATTTAAGATTATCAAACTTAAGGTAGAAAAATCTTACCTTGAAAGTTCTTCTAGTTTAGATTTAGCAAATTCAAGGCTTTTTCGCTCGACATGTTCATGTGGTGTGTGAGCCAGAAGTTCATGAAGTGTTATAATATATCTAGGAATCTTTAAAAAAATTAGGTATAAAATCAGTAAATCCTTAAGAGAATAATTCCAATACAGCTTTTTAAAAAATATTAGCCATTACTTTGGTCAGAAAAGTTTTGCAAACATAGTCTTTTTTAAATGAATATCCACAGCTAAATTATTATACGTACATTCTAAATATAGCTACTGCCAAAAATACTGAACTTTTGGGTGACAGAGATTGCATATGCATATGCATATGTATGTTTTCTGTTTGAGGAAGCCCAAGAACCATTTCTTACATTTTAGGGAAAATATCAGATTAGAGGCAGCCACAAATATGACATTAAATGTAATTGTTTCATGCTGCTATCCCAGTGCCAATAGAGAAAACTTTCCAAACTCCCTGGGAGATCCATACATACCTTCCCTCAATTTCAACAGGATATGTGCATCTAAATTTCTTGTGACTTTGAAAATGCCAGCTGACCTGTTTGCATTTAGATAAAATTCATATTGCGTTAATGGACATGGAAGAATATGCAGCATTTGACTATTAAAGGCCGGCCGCAGGGTAGCACAAGAACCCTGATCCATTTATTATTACCTAAAGTAGTTTTAGGGCTTTTAACCAGAACCAAATGGTACTGCAGTATAACTTGTCTTTACAGAATAAAAGTTATTTAGAAGACGGAGACATGACTTATTATGCTGACGTGAAAAGTCATCAGCAATGACATCCTCCATCACACATGAATAGGACGCTCTCCCTCTCTTCTAAGATCCCATAACTTTGTTTTAGCTCAACCAAAAAGTCCAAAAGCTCAAAAATATACAAGCTCAATGCTAAAAAAATGTATTGTTACAGGTGCTAATGGCCCTTTAGGCTAACATGAATAACTATCACTGACACACTATCACTGAAGTCCCTTTTTTTTTTTCTTTTTGACTCTTGGTCTGCCAGTAACTGAAGAAACTGAGGGAGTTCACTATTCTCTTGATGAGTAAAATGTTAGGTTAAATAAAATCATTAGACCAGTGTTTCATAGACCTCTTAAGACAGCTGCAAATAATTAATCCAGGCAAGTCAAGTCAAAATATCAGAAGGATAAAGTTCACAAAACTTTTGCAATATATTTTTCATTTTCTAAAGACCAAGTCGCTGGAGAACAAAGTGGTAGGAAAGTTTCAAAATGCATTCCCAGTAAAATGCTTGTGGCTGCTCTAACATGCTATACCAGGTATATTATCCCTCTATGGACCGCTTTATAATCCTGCAGCAGGCAGAAGTGAAGTAATAATTTCTCAGCTTTTTTTCTTTTGGCGTTAGTCCTTACCCCACATTCCCCTTCAACATGCATAAGATTCTGAATAGAGAGGAATCATTATAGTTGCAGAAAAGATCTCTACAGGCAGAGTTTCAGTATAACAACAAAAACCATGTTATTTCAGTATAATAAATAATTAAATTTCACTATAATAATGAAATAACTTAATTAATTTGCATGAGAATATTTTTAGCAAAGCAAGAACAATCTTCAATCAATCACAAAGTCAGTAACACAAAAAGAATACAGGAAACATTAAAAACAAATAGTCACAAAAAATATACAGAGACTACCTGAAACATGGGGTAAGTAAGGAAAGTTTCCAGCATTCGCCCCTCACATGCTGGGTTGGCTTCATATTGCTTCAAGAGTTTGTCAAAATCTCTGTTTTGCTTACAGTTTGCCAGTACTTGTAGACTATATTGATGATTCCGCACAAATTCTTGATATATGTTCAGCATTGGCAGCAGAATGTCAAATAAGTCAGCTAGAAAAAGTCAAGAAATGCCTTTTTTTCCAGCTACCCATCTCTTGAAATATGTTTAAAGAAACTACTATGTTCTATCAAAGTGAATTACTATAATCAGTTCTCTTTCCAATATACTGGGTTTTTAGAAACATTCAACTCAGCTCTTTCACCTGCCAAAACATGGTTGTTCTGATTAGCTAATAATCAGACAATATGACTGAAAATTCGGGGGCACATGTCTAATCAATGCTTAGGGCAGAGGCATTCTCATACACAGACTGGAAGACAGTCATTACTGCCCACGTGGGACTCCCACTACACCACATCTTGTGGTGTTAGTTCTGGAAATGCATTCCATCCAAAAAGGACTTTAAAAAAGTCTTTCAAAAACCCCACACCAACCTTACTGTAATTTCAAAAATAAATATGAAAATTGTACCCCTAGAGAAAGTACAGTAACTTACCTAGGATTAAGGTAGGCCAATTAGCTATTCTTGCTTTTAAGCCTTGGTGAAATATCTCATGAAGAAACATGATTGTTTCACTGAAAAATCAAGTATTTAAACAAACAAAAAGACAATTCAGGTTTTATTTTCTGATTAATAATTCACAGAGAAACACATCTTCCTCATTAGTAGTATGTTCTGTACTTTGCTTGAAAAAAACAGAAGATAGTTATTATTATGAAAGTGCTTCCTTTTATTGCATTGTTTAAAATTTTCAGTGTAGTATGTGCAAAAAAAGAAGTGTAGAAAGCATATTCTAACTGTTCAGTTCTTTTAAATAAAGCATCTATTAAATAACATGTTCCACACAGTTTAATAAACAGGTTGTCCAAGAATATCCTTGACAATGCATTCCATAGTTTAAGAGAACCAGTAAGATGCAGAAACCTCAAGCCACTGGTGGTAACCTACATTGTTGCTTGCTTCTGTTTAAGATTTGAAGCTTACAGCTTTTCCATAACATGAAATGTAATGCTGTATTTTAGCTTAGGAGGTCAACAGACATCCCAGTTGTAAGAGAAACCATAAAGCGTGTAGTGATCATTAATGAGCTATGAAAGGGAGACCTGTCTCATAACTAAAGGAACAGGAACATGTTGTATTTCTTAGAAGTTTGGGGCGGACTTGGATGCAATCCCAATCCTGTATCAAATGTTAGATGCCTGCTGGCTTACTTGTACATACTCATTACAATAGTACTTGGATGCTTAATGCAAAGAATAATTATTTTTTGTAGGATACGAAAAGACAAGTCAGAGGGAAGGAGGCTCCTTAGGCAGGACAAGAGAAAATAGAAGATTTGATGTACTCATCCTCAGGGTCTTATCTGGATCATATGAGGCCACTAAGTCGAATTTTGTTCTCTTAAGAGAAAAAGAAACAGCAAAGGTGACAGAAAATTATAAGAACTGCCCCAAGAGGCACAATTTGTCATTTTCTTCCTCTAGCAGAGAAAGAAATAGAATGTAAGGAGGCAAAAGAGGTCTAGCTGGTTTCAAACAGCATCACCAACAGCACCTTACCTTTTACCCCTGGAAACATGGTCTACCTCAGTGACTTGACTTAGAGTAAAAAAACAAGTGCCAGACCTCACTACTGTAAACTGAAGCAGAATGAGAAGAAGAGGTTGCAGAAACCCACCAAAAGTGAACCAAAACCCCCATACCTGTTGAGGAAAATGCTACTAACGTCATCGTGACTGATAGGTGGCTTCTTTGAACTTGCAGCCATTCTTAAGGGCCGCAGAAAACAGTTCACAAGAACATAAAGTTGATGCACATATTCAGATTCAGCCTCCACCATGTTAAAAACTATCTGGTTCCTTTTTCTCATGCTTTCTGCATGGGGAGAACAAATATAATCTTGAACAATAGTTTTCCATTTTCTTCTACATAACCAGCCCCGCATAAAGCTCTGGACCTAAAAATGGACCAAGCAGAAAAGAAGAATGAGAAAAAAACATGACACGACTTATCATATGATCTTAGTTGTAGAAATAACTCTCTAAATGAAATGCCTCTGTGTAAAAAAAACAAACAAAAAAAGTTTGTTGCCGTTATTGATCTATAGTTATTCCTGAATTATATTTTTTTTTATTTTTCTGTACGTTAATGAAATTCCCACAATCACTTGGTCATATTTGTTGCCAGGAAACAGACTGAAAAGATACCACATACATATAAAGGTACCTTTTACTGCAAGTTCAATGTTGCACCTTTGTATATACTATTCCCATCAGCACAACCGTGCTACATGCTGCGCAGGCTTTTTAACTCCTTTTACCTTTTTTAGTCCCCTTACACATTTCTCCTATTCTCTCAGAAGTATTGTGCAATGCTTCCAGGTAACACATTTCAAGACAGACTCAATATCATTATTGACATAATTCTAAAATAGTTGCTAGACTCAGTTTGCTTTCTGTTTTAAGTAGATACATCTTAGCATGTGTATATAAAGCTAATACCAATATACTGCTTAGTATCAGACGAGGCATATTTATCCAGAAAAGGCATATTTTTGGTGTTCTTAAAAAGTACCTCTGTGTCATGGAAAAATCTACTTAAGCACAATATCCATTGAAGTTACAGTGGATTACAGAAGTTACAGAAGTACAGAAAAGGTCTACATCTGGTCACAGAAAATTTCAGTATGTCTTTGCCCTGATCTTGATGTGAAGATCATTCATCTTGAAAAAGAAATGCAGAATCTCACTGGTAGCAGTTTACTCTGAATAAACAACTTTTAAAAAAGGGCCTAATTGTCAAAACCATCAAGATGTAGAATGCAGTGAATTATATACAGAATCAGAACTCTCCTTCTATGAAAAGAGACATTTCCAGCTTCTATTACAATGTTTAATCTACATGAAAAAAAGTCACGCAAGGGTACCAATTCAGTGCTCACCCTGACTCAGACTGTGTAACCCAGAAAAAGTCAGAGACCAAGCCCACATACCATAAAGGATATTATGCAATTTGAGAGACTGAACGCTGAGAGGATAAGGGTGACACATACAGGACCACAACTTCAAGCACGAATTCCATTTATTAAATTAATTCCCCATTATTAAAAACACTGGCCATAGCATCCTGGAACAATCACCATCAAACAGACCGGCTGAAAACCTAAATCAAGGCTGCCCTCTGCATTGTCAATATTTCTATTCCAACTGCAGTGACAGACTATAAGTCATTCTCTTATATCTTTATAAGCCTTTAAATAAGGAAGGAGTACAAAGTCACTATACACGTGACTCCGATGGGAAAGGCCCATGACTTAATTTCAGTCTTTACCAACAATTGAATGCAACGCGCAAGCTTCTTCAAGAGACTGAATATATACCTCGCAAGTACAAATTAATGCTTAAGTAACAAATACACCACAGGATAAATGTGGCACTGAAACATAGGAAGCTGATGTAATTTAAGAGATTTAAGTAGGGGAGGGAAAGGAATCTTGCTATTTGACTGTACTTAAAATAAATGAAAACAAAACTAGACAGACTAAAACACAACAGTACACACCCCATCCCACCCTTCTCCTCTTAAGCACAGAAGACTGCACATGTTTACCTTTTTAATTTTTTTAATATCTGGATCCTCATCTTCCTGGTTGCCTTGATAAGGTCTCATTCTTTCTTTTGTTTTATTGAGAGCTATAATCTGACAAAAACAACCATTCATTAAATGCTTTCTCAAGGCAATGAAACTCTTAGCTACAGAACTAACAGAAAAATATTTTCCCCTTCTTCAAGCCTGCTAAAGCTGCACAGAATGATAAGCACGTATTTGGTCACAGGGACCTGAACACAGTTCTCTGAAAACCAGCAAGGCTCTTGACCCAGATGGAGGACGGACCAGAAGAGAGCTGCTTCTCCTTTCAAAACCAAGTGCGCCTTTCAGACTTTATCAGCTCAGGACTGCAACAAAATTTTTAACATTCAGTGAAATAGAGCAGCTTGGAATAGTTCTCAATACTGTCACAACCAAAGACAATGTGTCCAGGGTCAAACGCCTCGTGTGAAGACAAGCAAGAAATAATGCAAGCAATGGCACCCATACTGCAAAGCAATGTGTCATTTTAAAGACTCTGACAAAGAAATAATCCAATCAGTTCAACAGTCCCCGATAGTTCTAAGAAAAATATTTAGCCAAGGGTTCATAGGGGGATTATTACCTATTAACCTTACTGGGTTCCATTATTTTCACAAATATTACAGAAATATTGAATATTATTGCAATGTACACAGCAAAATGTTATAATTCAATGATTGCTTGATGTCTCTGGCACATACCTCAGATTTAAGTCTTTCAATTTCCGTGTCTTGATCTTCAAGCTGATGTCGAAGCTGATTGGCTGCAATCTTTTCAGTCTCTACAATCTGGACAAGGTGAATGTACTTCTGCATTAACACCTCCCTTTCAATCAGAATATCTGAATAACTAAAAAGGAAAAAAACTTACATTAATAAAAATAGCCACACGTTGTCTTCCATATCCCCTTATGAGATACCGACCGAATAAACATTGCACCAATGACAAGAAACCCGCAAAGCTGTGTCTGTTTGGCTTACTGTATAATGAATAGCTTGATCATAAATCCCCCAAACTTATAGTGTTCAACATCGTTTTTAGACACAGGTGCTAGCAGTACCCAGCTTCCCAGTATCCAGTTATCAACAGCAAGATAATTGCACTAATTTTTTTATAAGCTTCTAATTCTCAGGCTAAGCCCAAGAATTCTATTAATTCTATTTATTTTATTTATTTTAAGGGCTGCTTTTTTTCTATCTTTTGGGAGGACTTGGGGGAAGCATCTGGCACTTCATCAGAACTATTTCTAATTCTCTCCACCTGTCAGATCTCTTTATGGAAGATTTCCCATCATAACTGTTATTTTAGTTTGCTAGCACCTATTTTATTGTTTAGGCTAGTTTCAGATTATTCAAATATATGTATGTATTCTGATTAGTAACAACAACTATGGTATCAGTCTTTCTTCTAGCTTTTGGGCAGAAAACTGCCATTGATTTGTATTTTCCTGAAAAGGGACAGTATCCCTAGTGCAATTAGATGTCACAATCAGAGCCTGCACTGGAAGTACTGTTCCCAACTTCACGTACAGGAGAAATCAGTTTCTTCCTATGCAACATCTTCATCAGACTGGTCTTTCATGTGGTTCAGTCTCTTTCACTCATAATTATCTCCCGTAATTTAAGTGTGCAGAAAATGCACAGTCTTATGACGTGCTTGTTTGCTGGCCTTGCTTCAGCAAAATCTACAGACACAAACTGTCTCTTTATCTAGGTTTCAGGAAGCTTGCTCCTCTGAGAGTTAAATAATTTTACAAGATAAAGACCAAAGTGCACAAAACACGCCAGACAAAGCCCTATATCTTTGACACGGGATGTCTTATGTTTTTATGATCTATCATTGAAAATGCTGACTATCATATCTTTTTCCACTGTTAAGTTAGCACAGAATTTGACAGAAGGAATTTTTGGATTCCACATATTTTCCTTTTAAATTTCTTCCTACTTGTTACAGCACTCATTGAAAAATTAACATTTGCTATTAAATACTGTGAGGCTTTAAAAAATGTAATAATGTGCATCCTCTCCAGTTAATCTTTTTTTATATATATTTATTCACATTTCAATCAGTATTAGTGCAGCTATATAGTGGAGGGGACCAATACTGAATACCGCTATTAAATTCAACAACCTAGAAAGCAAGCTTAGATTTAAAATAATTACAATGAGTTCCCACAGCTATCATAAAGCAAAAGTTTTTCCTCCTTGAACAGATTATAAAAAGAATAAGAAGTGAATTTAATTCTATTGCATCTATTGTTATATTTTAACTACTACAACAGTAAACAACAAATGGTCCCAAAAAAAAACAACTCAGGGCGTCTCTTCCAGAAAGTAAAACAACATACACACAATCATCTGTCATGAAGCAATCCATATTTCTTAACTCTGCAATAAACAGTAATAAATTATGAGATTTAGTTCTTTAAAATTGTTCAATAATAATCTTTTATGTTTTGCAAGAATACTGTTTTTTCAGAATCCATAGCACTTAAAGGCATTTGCACATGATAAAAAGTGTCTGAATTAGAAATGCAGTAAGCAGTAGTTGTTTTACAATGATGAGAGATGCTATGAAGATAAAAATATATGTAACATATGTAAGAAAATGCATTCCTTAGTGCCTGCAGCACTGCCTTGATTCACATTTAATATAAAGAGTAATCTTTTCTACCTAAACTCAGATCCGGTAAGACCTTTTCTTCTATTTTTCCTTTTCAAAATTTTCTTAAACTTTTGGTACCAAATGTTTCCCATACAGAATTTCACAGATTTGGCTTTGCTTTTATTCAAGAACTGAGGAAAATATTATGACACAGAATCACAAAGGGTGAACAGCAGCTGCAGTCAGAGCTGATGTAAGACTCCAGTTACTATTACATATGATGTTTTTCTTACACTATTTTTTATTTTTATTTTCCTTCTTTAGGGGATGAAGCTTTATCTAGATTTTTCAGCTTCTTTGGAAGCATTAACCCAGACTTCCACAGTCTTGCTGTATTAGGGAACAAGAACTTTGCTATGGAAGATGGAAAAGTTTCTGTTCTTTTGAGATGTACTTAGAGTATTTTGCCTAGTTAGTGGCTTTGGCTGTCTAAAATGTCAGTCTCATCCTGGAAACCAAACAACACTTCCTTCACTCCCAGAATTAGCAGTATGAAGAGGAGTTAATTGGAAAAGCCGATGTACACCTACACTAACTTAGAATAGGCTATCCATCTTCCTTCTCAAAACTGCTACTTCTGTGAAGGAAAATCATAGGATTTTGGAATAAACTTCACGTACTTTCAACAGCCCCTCTCATCCATCTCTCTGTATGTATGACCTAAAGCATCATGCCTAAAGTGCTAACCTGTATATCCAGCATAATGCCAGGAGCTTTCCAAGAGGGCAGGGTTTCAATACTGACTTGATTACACGTGTATACAAAATCCTTTGTTAAAGAAAATTATACCTAAGTGTTCAAGTGTCAAAGGAAGACAAAAAACTCATAAACCAACTTGTAAGCAGCTAGTCTCGATCTAGTTCCCTGGCTTGCATATTGTTTAATACAAAGAAGTAACTGCTGCGAACCACGGGTTTCTATGAATCAGTATTAACATTTTACTGAGAGATGAAGTTTTCTGAATTTATGATAATACGTAGTGAGGCTCAAAGACAGAGCATCCTGAAAGCTGAGGCTATACCTATTTCCTTGATCATCTGTAGAGACAAGACTCGAAACAGATATTTTGAGAACCTTAAGCTCTGACCACTGCCTGCCACATGGAGACAGGAAGAAATGAAGAAAGTCCTGAGAAAAATGATACATTATTTTACGTCCTGTGAGAGTTGACATGCTCAGAAAACGTAGGAAAACTGAAGAAAGTTTAACCAGTGTCTCATTATTAGGGTCTCCTTGTTGTGGTACCAGAGCAAGATAAAGGCTCCAGCAGTGCTACCAGCAAATATAATTGATTTTTGTACTGAATTCAGGCCAGAGTTATGGTTCGTTGGATCACTCTATGCAAACTGTACTAAAGCGGCTCAGGCAGCTGAAAGAACCAGGCACTGGACCTGGACAAACTATTTATGATCATATCAAATCACCCTTTTGGAATGCAAAATGCACAACTTAATCAACTCTTTATGAAAACCAGGCAATACGGCTCTGGGGGTCTGGAAGGCAAAAGAAATTGCCTACATCTGCCCATAGTAACCACCTTCAGGCAGCTACAGGACTCCTTAACAGAGTAGGAATAGCCTCCAGACAGGTTTTAAAATCTAAAGGCACATTCACAACCACACTAGGGATGGAAACAGCACAAGTTGCAATAGAACTTATGCAATCCACCCCTACGACTCTAACCAAGGTGAGTTAGGAAACCACCTGTACACAAGTACCATTAACTTTTAATGAACTCCTGCGTGATATGGGATATCGAGAGACACCTATGGCTGCAAGGGTTACAGGGCTGAGGCTTATCAGAAGACAGAAAATTGAGATGGGCTTTCAGACACACATGGACAACTGCTTAGAAAGGCTGTAAAAGAGTTGTCTACTGATGTCCAGTCAAACAGGAGGGAATGGCACTTGGACTGATGAACAAGTACAGCAACTGGGATTGGAGGCTGGGTGGGTGGGTGTAGGACTGTGTGATACGTGGGGAAGCATGAGATGTCCATACCCCAAATTACTTTTACTACAAGGTCCTTTTAACTGAGATGGGGAAATACAAACTGGAATAGAGAGTCTTTCGGAAGGGTGGCCCCAACAACCAGAGGAGGTTTCATGCACCCAAACCACGTCAGTTGAGGTATGCCTTACTCTAGGAGCGCAGGTGTATGGGGAGAGGAATGCTACCCTCTCACGCGAAAATGAGACAATCCTGAAAACACATCTCATTACCCAATGTGTTATTCATCAAATTCACAACTAGTACTAAAACCGGCTGTTCCAATTGTCCTGGCACTCATTCATCCAGGAAAATCTGACTATAGGAATTCATCTACAAAAAAACTGGAGCAGAAAGGCACCTTACCCCATTATGCAAAACTGAGACAGAATTCAACACCAGCCATGAAGTCCAGACCAAATACAATGGAAGGAACACTCCTTGCTGCGTGAGCTGAGGCTTCACAGAACGGCTATAAACTTGTAGCTATGATCTCCAGAGAGTGTGACTGGTGGGATTTCAAATGTTCCCTCAGGAAACAACTACCACGCCAATCTCCTGGACAGACCTAATTACCAGTACAACGATCATGGCTTCTCAAGTTTTGTGTCTAAGCTATGTAAGGCGCTGATTACCAAGACCTACAGGTGCCCTTGAAGGGCTTAAGGAGACCTTTGCAGCAGCACTGAGATGTCTGCTCCAGGAACACAGCCATTCTAGGGGATAAAACAGGAGCACAGGAGGTACGGTCACCTCTGGTAGGCAATGTTAAGATGTGTGGTAAAAGGCTGATCTTAACCAACACAAGGGAGCACAGAGGAACAATGGCAGCTGCTGTGACCCCTGAAATGAGCTCCCTAACCTGGCTGCTACCAAGGCTATTACAAGAACAGACCATGAAAGGCCCATCTCCACAAATAGGAAGGGTCACAGTGCCAGGCAGGGAACCTCAATAACCCAGTCAGGGAAACAAGCCCCCTAAGGTAGTCGAGGTCCTCCCAGGGCTGTGACAGGAGAGCCACCAGCATCATCAGGCAGTGTGTGAAACCCACAGAGATGAACCAGTGGAAAAGCTCTCCAGATCACCTTTCAGGCTGAGAAGGGTTATGAACTATAGGGGTGCTAAATTTATGAGATATTATAGGGAAGAGCATTTGGGGATTGTACAAGGCTTTTTACGGGACGTTTAAGAAAGGCACCAAGGGCAGAAAAAGGGTGGGATCAAGGAGGTTTGAGGAGCAAGCTTGGGAAAACACAGAGATAAGGAGATAAAACAGGATAAAGTGTCACATGTAACCAGGTTGATCGACACACTTGTCTGGCCATGCTCCGCACCTGATCAGCACAGTCCATCCTGTCTTCTCACTGAACTTCATTTCTAATCACTTTCCTGGGTGAGGGGACTCCATATATGCATCCACTGGAGAGGCAGGAGTGTGTGTGTGTATCGTCTGTGTGTGTGTGTATCAGCGTGTGATCACCAGCCACAGTCAAGCCTGGCTAGCTGGTGAGCAGGATCAGCTGCTGGGAAGCGAGGTGTTGAAGATGCAGTAAGTCTATGTTGGGTCACCAGAAACTCTGTGATTTGGCTCCTGGAGGGCACAGGAGACGCAACCCAGCTACCGGGAACACCATGAGGTGGGGCAGTTGTCTGAGAAACTCATTTGCACACATGTGTGTGTGCCTGGGACAGCTGGAAACAGGAACATCCAAGGGCTAGTTACCAGCTGGACTGAGTGTGCAGGGCAGTTACGGGAGAGATCCACAGTGTTTGGGTCTCTGTGTGTGTTCATGCATACAGGGTTGGTGGGACCTGTGCACCAATTAATGGGGGATCCACAGTGCATACAGGGGGAACAGGGCGTGAGGTAACCTGAAGTACATGGGGTCCAGGGACAGTTACTGGTGTAGACCAAGTGTCTCAGACCAGTTAATGGGGGATCCACAGTGTCCTGGGAAGGGGGGGATGCATGCGTATCTGTGAGTAATGGGGACTGAGTACCAGCAACTGGAGAGGGTCCATGGGAACTTGTAATTCCAGGTGCCAGCAACTGGGGAGATGGAGGATCCAGGACCAGCTCCTGGAAAGACTGCATGGCCAGGCTCTTCACTGGCAGGACCCATGCTTTATATATGCATTGTATGTATTTTCCACTAACATACCTTCGCCCAGATCAGTCAGGGAGGGGAACAGGACGAGGCTGCTGGTGTTGCCTGTGTCTGCATGAGTGGTGACTGTTTCTGTCTGTGCTCATCTGGGTGGCAAGCTGTGTTTATATGTACGTATGTGTGTTTGTTAGCATTGGAATTACATGCTCAGGGTCACTTCTAGTTCAGCCTGGGTACAGGGAGCAGCTGCAGACTCATCTCTATCAAGCAACCCCTACCACTTTGGTCTGTGGATCTAGCTAGACATTATCTGGAAGGCAGATATGAGATTGCCCATGTTTTGAGCATTACTCAAATTCTCTCTGCCTCATTTCCAGCCCACTGGAAACTACAAAATTGTGGTTATTACAGCACCAAGCCTCAGCTAATACAGTTTCTCCAACAGTAAGGCATAAGTAGCAAGGCATTTGCTTCAAGCTTCCAGGCGCCTCTGAAGTACCATACTGAGCTTACAACTGGCTGCAAAATACTACGTGAAATACACCCTGCATTAGCAAGTGGAGTGTGACAACAAATCTGGGAGCAAGCCTTTTTTTTTAAAAAAAAAATAAAAATTGCTGGTTGGAGGGCAGTAGTTCCTTATATGCTTTAAACAGCAACCTAGCTGAGAGAAGCACTCCCACTTTCCCCCCGACATAGCACTCGTGTTCTCCCACATCCACCCATGCACCTCCCTCTCCCTTGTGCAGTGCACGCAGGCGTGTTGTGTGGACACAGTGAACAGACCCAGAGGAATCAGATGAATTAAAACTACGATGGCAAAAAAAATTAACAAAACATAATTCTTTTTAGTGCATGTTATTTTCCCAATTAAGTTCACACTTGTGCCTGCCTAAGAGAAGGGCTGGTAAAAGGTGTGGGAATGAATGGCTGACTTATGAGAATGGCAGCTGCTTCCTTCAGCAGCCATGTGGGCTTATGCAGGACTAAAACATACACGAAACTATGGCCTGGAGCACTTAATTTAAGACTTTCCAATAAGCTAAAGTAGAAAAGGCTGAGAAATTTGATGAGCACTGTATCCACTTAAAAAAAAAAAAAGCAAGCATAAAAGTTTTTGAGTTAAATGCAAAAAAAAAAAAAATTAAACCCACAGAAGAATTTGTAAGAGAGGGTGGAAAGTCCACAGCAGTGTATTGAGGGTGAAACGGATTTTTTTGTAAGAGACCAAGTTGTGGAACAAAGCCCAAAACCGGACTTCCAGATGCGGTCACTGACGGAGGAACTAGAATTTGCCAGGAATAAATCCTTCAGCCCAGAAATGTAACTCAGAAGAATCAAACCTTACTCTGCCACGATGGACATTAGTGAGAACTCAAAACACTGAGAATTCAAACAAAATGGGAAGAGATGAAAAGCAGGTATGCATGTGGAGCTCGTGATGGAGCCCCATTAAAATATACTGAATTGCACCTCCCCTTGCTACCTCCCAAGCCAAACAATCTCTCCCAAATGGGGAGAGGGCACTTCGGACAGGAGCATAAGCAATGCAGCATCTAGCCACAGCACGCAAGAGCCCGTCGGCTCTCAAAGGGTGTGCACGGTGGCCCCCAAATGATAAGCAGTAGTGTCCCACCCACGGTGAAATATTCCAAGAAACAATGGACAATGCCACATCCGAAAATCTTTAACTATGATTTTTGCATCCAAATAAAATACCTAGTTATCCACAGTGGGACATGGGATGCAGTGAGATCGTTGTTATTTTTTCAACAGTCTGTTTATAACTTGCAAAATAAATAAAACATGAAAGAGATTTTGATGGCTGCAAACATGTATTTGGCAAAAAGTCATGAAAAACAATCCAAAATTAGATTTTGTATACGTCAATCTAAGAAAACAGGGGGAAAAAAAAGAAAAAAACCAACTACTTTTGTCTCAGCTAAAACATGGATTGCCATAGCTACTTATGAGGATGAGACCCTCCAGAAAGCAATTAAATATTTCTATTTCACAAATGACAACATATTCACACAGAGCAGGATGTTCCCAGGACTGTTTTTAATTTAAGGGTAGGGGGAATGTTTTCAGTTCCTCATAGAGTTTTTACCTAAGACACCTGAGATACCAGAAAAAAAGTATCTTTAAAGGGGTAAACAAAATTTCATTTAGCAGCTCAAAATAAAAACCTGAGAGAAGGGTCAGAAGTGTCTGAGGCTAGCCTCAAATGAACAGTGACACTGAAGAAGTTGCCAAAGCTTGTGCCGTTTGTCAAAAACACAGACTAACTCAAGAAAAAAGTCTAAATCGTGATGCAGGCAAAACTTAATCCCTGAAGAAAATTTGTTCTATTTTGTTATGAAGTTGGTATGAAAAATCTTATGCAATATTCTTTGTTATGTACTTTGGTAAAAGACCCAATGGTTAAGTAACTAATTAATTATGCAACTCCAAGTTGTTTTGCTACACACACTGTAAAGCAAATAAAAGCAGTTTCCAGTGAAGTAGAAAAGCATGAGAACAATGAGGTGATCATAGCACTGTACAACACTCTATGTTTAGCAACTAAATTTCAGAAACATTTTTGTCACTTGTTGATATTTTGTTCAAGAAAAAATACCAGAACAAGAAAAGCCATGTCCAAATCCCTGGAAAATTTCCTCAAGAAATTGCGAGACCTATGCATAAAAACAGATTAAGAAAATCCCCCAAATGATACAGGGTCCTGAGAATAGCCCTCACAGTGGTGTCCATAGCTCAGTATTATTATGACCGTCATTTCAGATAGGCACAAATAAAGGGAAAAAAGTCAAATAGCAAAAGGGACAAAGATAAAAATATTGATCTTGCTTACAACAGAAACCTGTTGTCTTCTGAAGGCTGCAGTGATAACTTTCTAGTGGAGTCAAAATTCAGCCATCCCAACGTTGAACATCACAACTAACATCTTCTTAGCAAGTTTAATTTCTCAGTATTTTCAACTGTGTGTTGTTAAACACTGGCTTAATTTTATGTTAAGTTCTGCCTTGAAAATTCATGTGTGATACATTTATGGACTGAACTACCTACCTAGACAGAAATTCTAACTCAGTGTTATGAAGCTCTTCTTGCTTACACGCCTTTTACACCAGGCAATCGAAAAGAAGACGATTATCCTGAGAACAAGAAACCGTAGGATCCTGCTTCCCCTGAACGCCCTTACCAAAAGGCAAAAAGTCCTACTCCTTCCTTCACTTGCTTTCAGTTGTACTCCACAAAAGAAATTGACCCAGATCGAGACAAGGTGAAGATCTCCCTCCTCTCCTCCTCCCTGAGCAATCCGGGACTGCCTGCTGGTGGACATGCTGTCCTGGGATGATGGGCTGAGATTTCAAAGCCTCACAGCTTCTCAAGACCTGAAGTAACGTGATGACCCAGAGGGCTACCATGCAAAATGTGGTTCACCTAAAACCACAACCCAGAAGGTGCTTTTCAAGAAAGGACAAGACCCCGTTCAGTTACGTATCAGCTAAGAAGAGGACGCGGATCCAAAGGCTGGGTGCCAGGCGACACAAGACCTGCAGCTTCACGGCCTCATTTCACAAGTTCTAAATTAAAAACTACTATCTGCTGGAGTTCATTTTTAGTTATAAAGCAAAATCACTTCTGTTTACATGGCTCATGTCCTAAGCAACTCAGAAATTGCCTGGTTCCTCGTACGTTACCATGGCACTGTAGATTAGCTGAGGTGAGTGTCTATGAGAGGAGGCTGGAGAAAGTGCATTTCAGCAAAGGCATTTGCCTCTGCAAACCATTTCACAAACCTTCAGTGAGATGATTTTCATTTAGATTATACTGTAAACCTTGCCCATTCACCATGCAGACCTTTCCTCAGGGGAAGATTACTGCATGGCTGGAAATCCTACCACATCCCTTTTCACAAGACTTTGCTGTTCTGGACTTCAGTTTTGAAGTAAAAATTTTATTTGTTACACTTTATCATCGTAATGGCATGACCTCCTCTACCTTACACTTATTTCTATGTAAGAGCTTTCTAAGAAACGCTCGTTTATTCATTTGGCATATCTCTGTAACACACTTTTCCTCTAACAGAGGACTAATCCTACAGGTTGCTTTCAATAAAAGAATATTATTCTTGAACTAATTTCAACTGCAACACAATCACTCGTGAATGATAAAATACAGTGATATAAGCATGAACAATAAAGGCATGTTTTTCCTGCAACATACCAATGAATTGCAAGCAATACACATCTAATGAACTGTAACGTTTACTTCTGTTTAGAGAGTGAATTTGTATTTTCAAATTATTACCAATTTATTTACAATAAAATGGAGATGAGGATTAAAAATCAGGTTTCATACCTAGCTTGGTGAATAGCTTCTACCCATTCGTCTCCATCAACTTCATCCTCGCAACGGAGCTCCAGTGGCTTCTGCCCTTCATGGCCAAACAGAACAGTAAAGTAATGCTGCAAATTAGAACAAGAAAAAAATTTTCCAGAAACTCTTTTAAATAAAATAGATACATAAAATAATAATAAAAAAATCCAACTTTTTAAACACCGCCAGCCAGCCTACAAAGATGTGTTTTAAACTATTAGTCATGAAGCACAGATTGAAGCTGAAACTGTATCCTTAACTTATTCCCCTGTGTATCAAGATAATAGCTTTCATGATACTTACCGTAAGTTATTGTTCTTAAGCTCCCACATGTAAGACAACAGAATGTAATTCCCTAAGCAGCTTCTACAGTCGAATACAATAGCGTGACTGTAGCGGGGTGTCTACAGTTCTTTTTCCCTTGCATTTTTTCTGCTATAATTTTTTCCTCGATGCCAGCACGGGATACCAAATCTGGAACTGCCACCACTTCCTCACAAGAACATGGATTGTGCACTGGCTCTAGCTTATTTCCTCACCTTTCTAAAAGAACAGGGAAAGCGTCCCTTCTCATTTGTCACACCCCCCAAACATTTTTGTGCTTCCTTCAAGAAGTCTCATCCATAATTGTCATTGCAACGACTGTTTGTTTCCACAAGAAAACGCTGTTTGCACAAGTGTCATATTCTTCGATGGAATTTCTTACACGAAGAATGCGGTCCACGGTGTGTTCCATAGAACACAGAATTTCAGGAAAGTTTCTGCTACTTTCAAAATGTAGGAATAATAGTAGAGGGGAGAAACCCCAGTCATCTACCTTAAAACCCAGTTCACAAGGTTGGTCATTTACAACCTTATTTTGCATAGCTTGCACACTAACTTACAGCCAGGTAGCAAATGGATTTCTTCCAACTTAGATGAAAATAGGTGAGAAAATGTTCTACCCAAATGCACACGTGTAATTTCCACAGCTGCCTTCAATGCACCCATCAGTAAGTCAGCTGTTTCACAGGCAGAGGGACCAGTTATGGACCTGCCCAGGCATAAAACCAGCGGTTATTAGGTCTGATGTGATTCAGGAGCTCTTACAGCTAAACATCTCTGCACCAGATCACTCAGTTCTCTTCATTACCTAGAACTTCTCAACCTCTCTTCCACCTTCATCCCAGTTAACAGGGAGCTGAGTATAACCACCTGTGGCAGCAATTGCTTTCTGGGGTCTAACAGCAAATCACAAACTCGCTCCAGTCAGCAAGCGAGGTATATAATTTACGTTCTCCCACACCATTAGCCATTGTTTACAGCGGTAAGAAACCTGAAGTGATGTCAACAAACATTCTGCTTTCCCTGTCAAACCCACAGCTCAGCTGAAAAAGCCTCTCTGAGCCAAACACCATGCTGGAGATCAAGCAAATATAAACCGCCTCAGAAATAAAAGCCATTTTCGAGGCAGGAGGAACACAAGCATACATAGAAACAGAAGGGATGAAATTTTACCTACAGAGAACTGGCTGCAGATATTGTCAACACAGATAATGAATTTTGTCCGCAGAAAAAGAGATGTTTTCAGCCATCTATGGGCCCCTTCTGAAACATCTGGCAGGCTGCTGAGCCTGTACAGGACACCGTCAGCACAGGTTCAGCACAGCCCAGGTGCACCAGATTAACTACACTGGCTTGAGCACCATCTGCACACCTGGATTTGCAGTGAGGTTTGTGCCTGGGACCTCACATTTACAAAACCCAGCTGCCTCTGTGCATCCGCGTACGCTCGTACGTCTGGTTTGTTTTCGAGTAACATGAGTTGGTATGATGGCATTCCATAGAGAGAAAACTACTCACTTGTGCGTTATATTAATTTACTAAACATTGTTACATGTCTACAAAACAGTTTTCATACAGAAGACCACAAGCACTGCAGGATTAGCAACAGACCATCAAAACAGAAAAAAAAAAGAAGGCAAAATAAGAAGCAGCATCCACATTTAACAGGCTATACAAAGTCCAGGCTCAGATCCCTTAAGTTTCAGAAATTAAACAACTCCAGAGCACAGATGAGGATCAATAAATCATTGAAAGGACAATCCTGTAAAAGTGTGGGGTTTTGACAGTGCGTATCACTTAAACCTCAATGCCACGAACAGAAAGAAACATTTAATCAGGTTGTGGTGGGTTGACCCTGTCTGGACGCCCAGTGCCCACCAAAGCTGCTCTGTCGCTCCCCTCCTCAGCTCAGCAGGGGAGAGAAAATATAACGAAAGGCTCGTGGGTCAAGATAAGGACAAGGAGAGATCACTCACCAGTGCTGTCACAGGCAAAACAGACTCAACTTGGGGAAACTGATTTAATCTATTACCAATCAAATCAGAGGAGGATAATGATAAATACAAACTAAAACTTAACACACCTTCCTCCTACCTCTCCTTTCTTCCCAGGCTCAACTTCACTCCCCATTTCTCTCCCTCCTCCCCCCAAGCGGCGCAGGGGGACGGGGAATGGGGGTTGTGGTCAGTTCATCACACTTTGACTCTTCTTTCTCCCAGGGGGCCTCCTCACACTCTTCCCCTGCTTCAGCATGGGATCCCTCCCACGGGAGACAGTTCTCCATGAACTTCTCCAACGTGAGCCCTTTCCACGGGCTGCAGTTCTTCACAAACTGCTCCAGCATGGGTCCCCCACGGGGTCACAAGTCCTGCCAGCAAACCTGCTCTAGCGTGGGCTCTTCTGTCCACGGGGCCACAGGTCCTGCCAGGAGCCTGATCCAGCATGGGCTCTCCACAAGCTCACAGCCTCCTTCAGGCATCCACCTGCTCTGGCGTGGGGTCCTCCATGGGCTGTAGGTGGATATCTGCTCCACCATGGACCTCCATGGGCTACAGGGGGACAGCCTGCCTCACCATGGTCTTCACCACGGGCTGCAGGGGAACCTCTGCTCTGGCACCTGGAGAACCTGCTCCCCTTCCTTCTTCACCAACCTTGGTGTCTGCAGAACTGGTCCTCTCACATGTTCTCACTCTTCTCTACCTGCTGCTGTTCCCCAGCAGGTTTTTTTCCCTTCTCAACTATGTTATCTCAGAGGCGCTGCCACCATCACTGATGGGCTCGGTCTTGGCCAGCAGCAAGTTCATTTTGGAGCCGGCTGGCATTGGCTCTGTTGGACAAGGGGAAAGCTTCTGGCAGCTTCTCACAGAAGCCACCTCTGTAGCCCCCCAGCTACCAAAACCTTGCCATGCAAACCCAATACACAGGTCCTTAGGATTCTCCATAGCCAGGATAGATAAAAACTTACAACAATGCAGTGCAGTTGAAAACAACCTACAGGACAGTAAAAAGTACAGCAAGACTACACACAAGTGCGCTCTGTTTATAGACTGGGATAGTCTATTTTAAAAAGTATATTTAAAGATAAAACACACTGTTCAGAGCTGCAATTTATGTAACAACTTATTTGTGTTTCATAAAGCTGCTACATATAAAATTAGAATAAAGACACAAGTGTAGACAAGCACTGGATTTAGTCCCATTGTGTAAGGATTCAAGTTAAAGGAAGAGACAATATTACAGTCCTCCCTATTTTTTCTTTTAAAGTGAGATAATTCAGACCTCTTTTGAGCAAGACTTCCGGTGATCTCATGTCGCAGTTAGACTTAGAGGTGTGCAGTTACTATGGTGATAGGCATGATCTAAACTTAGTTTAGTTAGACCAAGAAAATTCAGAAATTTAAACAAACTTAGGGGCTACTACAGTAGGACTGGACCCAATGAAAACAAAAGCTAAATTATAAAAATCATTTGTTTTCAGAAGCTATTTTAAAAATCATCTACATTCTCCTCCCCCTGCAAACAGGCATATTGCAGTCAAGCATCAGTATCGATATCACATCATTTACCCAGAAGTATTCAACTCTACAGTAAGCGGAGTGCAAGCAAAATACCACAACATGCCTCTAAAAAGAACCTCTAAGTCATCCTTGAACTCTTTTTTTGAAATAAATGTTGCTTATTTACAAAGCTGATTTACTACAAGAAAATAAGATGTTATCTGTGATGCATTATTAAATTTTCAAGTTGATAATGTACGTAAGTGGATCTATATACACATATATAAATATATATATTCATATGAAACTTTAGCACTGCCACTCAATCTGCTAAACAGCTCCGCTTCCACATCAGTGCAGTGCAGTACACGTAAAAACCACCTTTCCGCATACACACTATTAGTTTCTTGAAGTGATCGCAGTAAATATTTAAGAACTACAGGATACATTTACATCAAGTACCCTTATCATAAGTGATCATGCCTGTTGGACTAGCAGGCAAACACTCATGTTTCAAGTTAAGCCTGTGGTTCAGTTGGACAATTTTTTATTGTTGCTTATTCTGAAAATCATCAGATTCATAGAAGATAAAATGAACATTCTGTATTTTGATTTAAAGGTGTCTTTTCAGTGTTCAGGTATGCATAAGGAAAATGGTAAGTCTTCATTTTAATAAAAATGCCTTTGGCAGAGTTCTCCAAAGTAAAGCTTGAGGAAAAAAAAGGAGAGATAGTTTCATGTACCTTGCATAGGTATGAAGGCACTATCTTGACTGACAGACAAGGAAAGAACAAAGGGATCAAGACGCATCAATCATATTGTTGTGTATCACTTCTTTGACTTGTATCTAGTGCTAAACAGAGTTTCTTCCTACAGTGAAAAGCAAAGACTAAGGAATGAGCTGATGGGCACCTCCACTTCAGAGACAAGGCTGGAACAAGATTAAGACCCTGAATGAAAGAAGTCCTGTACCAGAGTACACTGATTATTATGATGGGCTCCCCAGTAACAGCAAGTTCACACCATAACTTTGTCCTTATGAAACTGCACAGATAATGGCTGTATTCAAAGTAAGACAGTAAAAGCTCTGAAATTGCCATTCTTTCCAAGGCGAAAAACAGGCATTGTTCTGGTAAAAAACAAAACAAAACCCAACCCAAACAAACAAAAAAACCCCAAACCAGAAAAACAACCCAAATGACATATGCCCTGTAACAGAAACACTACTTTTAAGGCATATTGAGGTAGAGCTTCCACCAACACAGACACCTCTAAGACTAGATTTCCCAACAGCAGAATGCCGTTCTCCTTGTGACCAACAAGGGCATTTGCTGTTTATGAAGTGAGAGTCATACCAACACAGGCACCGCACTCTCCAATGCACAGGGATGGTCCCACAGATCATTCTCTTCCCTCTACCTCACAGAAAAACTGTAAAGGACATCTCCTATCCTCTCTCTTACCTCCTATCCCCTTATAACTTATCACTACATCTGTTTTGTCGTTACTCCATTTCCTCCCCCAGTAGTTGCAGTAACCCAACATGTCTTTTCCTTTTGTAAAAGAGTGGTGATGCTGGCAGCAGTTCAGTTAATGAAACACTGAAGGACCAAGGAGAATGAGCACTCATCTTCCCATGGTGGTGCTGCTACCTGTCATGGGCTGAGAAGCTGCTACCCTAGACAGTAACACTGCTTGACAATTCCTACTGCAAGCTCATGCCTTCAGCTCCTCCGGAATTTGGTCAGCTTTGAAAGTCCAGATGGAAAAATTCATACTGGAGAAATGATGCATGTGCCAACAGTGGTTTTGTTATCTCATCCTTCCATCAGCACAGCATATAAACATTTAAACTATGTCTCAAAGGACTTCAAGGTGACTACCAAATTTTGTTGTATTGTGGGCTTGTAAATGACCACAGTTTGGTAATTGCTACTTGCCTATGAACTGCTTTCCCTAAACTTTTCTTACTAAACATAAACCAAATTTAATTCTCTTCATAATATACTATAAAAACACCATTTTAAAATCATGAATGTGGTGTGACCTCATTATATGCTATTTCCTGATCTTTCGGTGGCTTATTGCACAGTCTTTGTTTAATCAGTCAAGTCAGGACTTCAAGAGTAATTTAGAAAGAAAATTCCAGCCGTCAATATTGACAAGAACAGAGACTATAAATGCAAAACAACTGTGAAAAGTTAGTCTTTGTACCAAGATTGCTAACAAAAATTAAGAGCCTTAACAAAAGTCTGTCTTCAGTGTGAGGTATGCGGAGGCTTAATCATTTGCTGTATCTTTAAGGCTTATATTCGCTACCTGATCTTTATAAGGACATATAAGCCTTTGTTTTAGCCTTTTGAGGCTAAAGAAGGTAGGAGAAGCGATTAATTAAAATTTAAGATGACAAGCTAAAAATATTTCTCATCCTTGATTTCTAAAGACGTTTTCATTTCAGAATCTGGAAACCTGTATGCAATCTCAAACACTAGTAAAATTATTGAGCAGAAGAGGACAATCACTGCAGCAATTGATGACTCCTCAGTAATCCTTGAGGGAAAAGCAGCAAATTGCAGTCTAAATCAAAGCAGTTTGTACTATCTAAGGACATGGTAACTCATGAAGTTTTCAGATGTGTTTTTGCCCGGCATCTCAAATAGAAAACATTTACATGTATTCTGCATTTCTTACATCCTGGGGAAAGGGAAGGAAAAGAAGGGAGTATGTCTGGAAGAAGGCAGCATCCCTAAAAGGGAACAAGTGCAAAAGGATGAGTGTATGGAGGTGAGGGAGATGTTTGGGGGAGAAGACAACAATCCCTCCCCATCACTGGATCAGCAGCATGTTAGTGGGAAGGAGAGTATTGCGCCTTGAGTCAAGGGTAGGAAATGCCATGGCTGGGTTTTGCCACTTCTTGAGGCTTGCTGTGCCAGCAGCACTGGCAGGAAATTCGTAGCCCATTGTTGTTAAATTAGCATGAGAATGGAATAATGACAGGAGGTTGAAAACCGTAACAATTTTTTTAAGTTTCCAGGGAGATATACGAAGCCAATACACTTCATGTTTGTATCACAGCAATTAGTAGAAGCTATAATGAGAACAGGATTAGCGGACATCAGAATTAATATGATGTACTTGGGAAGAGACTGTATGGCTTTTGTAAAAGGATGTCATCTCCTCTAAGCCCAGTGGAGTTCTCTGAAGGGGTCAACAAGCATTTGGATTACAATGATAGGGTTTTCAAAATGCTTTTGACAGATTTTTAGGGAAACGCTTAAGCATCTACGAATTACAAGAAAACGTCCCTCCACAGCTAAAAAGAAAAAAAAATCTGATCAAAAGGTAGCAAACAGAGCTGGAATACTGAACCATCTGTCAGTTATTACAATAGAACAAGGTCATCAAAGGACTTCCTCAGGGAATTGCATTGAGGGATGGGACAGGCATTACAAAGGATGACAAAGTTCGTTCAAAGTTTGCTAATTATGCAAGATAATAACGATGAGAACCTATTATGAAGAACTGCATCCTCAACACGCCTGAGTTACCGGACAGTAAAATGGCAGATAAAATTCATTGTACGCCAATATAAAATGACATATGTGAGGAAAAACATTCCAAGCTTCTCACATGAAAAGATGGGCTCTGTGCTTGCTATTACCACTCAGGAGCAAGATCCTGGAATAACATCCATGCAAACACCAGCCCAATGCTCAGCAGCTGCCAAAAAAGCAAACCAGAGTGCTAGGGATGATTGGGAAAGAAACAAAAAGTAGACAAGGCTGCTGTTACACTACGAAACATCTTGAATACTGTTGAGTGGTTTTGGACTTCCCATCACAGAAAAGGCAACATAAGATGGGAAAGGTTCAGAAAAAGAAAAAAGTGGTGTGGAAAGTCTTGCATATGTCCAAATCAGATATCCATATAAGTAAAAACTTAAGTTGAGACTCTTCAGTACAAAGAAAGGAACAACTTTGAAGATACAACATGGGTCTACAAAATCACAAGAGGTATGGAATGGATGGGTAGGGATCCACTATTCTATTTCTCTTCCAATAAGAAAAAAGAAATATCTATTAAATGAACGTCATAGAAACCAGCTTCAAAACAAACACAAGAAAGTGGTTTTTCATGCAACTGGCAGTAAACTTGTGTTGCTCCTTGACAAAGGGAGTGGTAAATGCAGTGTCAATGGGTTTCACGGAGACTAGAGAGTTCACTGTACAGAAATTGTGGGCTACAGAACACACAGAATTCACATGTTCAGAATCCAGGCAGTCCTGAAGATGAAAATAACTGGAATCTTAAAGTCATCTCAGAGGAAAGGTGAAGGAAAAATAAAATATGTACCTAAGTTGATGCCTTCGCCGGCATGTCATCATGGCCACAATGCGAGATAGGATATTAGACTAG
Organism: Rissa tridactyla; assembly: GCF_028500815.1. Classification (NCBI taxonomy): domain Eukaryota; kingdom Metazoa; phylum Chordata; class Aves; order Charadriiformes; family Laridae; genus Rissa; species Rissa tridactyla. Next base: position 9,238,856 of record NC_071497.1, read on the forward strand.
TTGGGCCTTCGGTCCACTCAAATAAAGCCTCTCTCATAGTCTTACGGGAGCTAATTAAAACTTTACTTGATGGTATGTGAGTCTTTTAAATCCTCCAAATTGCTTCGCACTTTTATTATAAACAAGATACAGTGGCATTTTCATGAAGTGCTGGCTCTTACTAATTGTCTGTTTTTTTCTTGCATATTTTGGTTCGGATTTTGATTCTTTAAAAAAAACTAAAGAGGTAATTTGTAAAACTGGTAGAGAGCCACTGCAGTATTACAGCTTCTGTGTTTCTTTGTGGTGGCACCCAGGGATTAAGGGTTTTTTTTCATCTTAATGTTACTTCATCACCACTGGTAAATAGAAAAATGGTACTGAACAGGACGACAGAGAAAAACGTTCTAGAGGTAAAAGACAATAGGGCTTTTATCTGCCAAGCCACTGGCTCAAGAACACATGATGAGGCATTGTTTTGGAGGAGATTCAGAGATGGGCTGTGTTATCTGTTCTGGGTTCGGTTTAACAGTGGGGAAAATATATACTCTGTGTGTGTATATATATATATATACTCACACACGCGCACACACACACACACCCTGTATAGTACAGATGAGATGGCTTGATGTGTTCTCTCTTTAACCGGTATTGGATTAATCAAGTTACAACCTGCTGCATAAAATCTATTCTGGCATCTGACAGTGAACCACCTTCCTGAGCCATTCTGCAAATATTGTCTGGGCCAAGAGCAACAACATTCTGAGGACATTATATTTAAATATGCATCAGCAGTTTTGGAATTAGGGAGATTATATGTATATGTACACTGTTTTATAAACTCTTACTATCGATAAAAAAATACCATACCCAACTTGCATGTAAAACAAAAATCAAGGAATACACAAAGGTCACTGCAGACCTTAATTCTCCTGCAACTCTGTTGACTTGCATCAAAATTCTGCCAAATTACAATGGTTATAGCATTTGTTTTCATGGATGAGAGAATCAGGCTAATACGACCCCATCTGCTGTATTTTCAATGCAGACCATTTGTACTTCAGCAGAAGTTTACCAACTGGGAAGAATTCTGCTGCACAAAAGCAAATTTCACAAAGTAAAGCCTACAGGAACTCATACAACATGGTAAGCACAGCTAAATTATTCGCTAATAATAAACTGAACATGGGTAACATCATCTCAAAATGCATTTGACAATGTCCAGTGGGAATTTCCTGCCAGAAACCACAAGCTGCTTGCCTAGAAGGCTGTGCGTTACCTAGCTGCAGGACATTTTCCCTCTTCTCGCAGCAGTCATCACTGCTTCTGTCTACAGTGCCTTGCACTGAACAGAAATAAGGTCTATAATGCTGGTACGGGTCTGGAATTCAGGACAGTCAGGTTAAGCGTCTCATTTTGTTAGGAACGCTGTACATGAGACAGGTCTCCTTTTTGGCAACCAACCTGGGACTTGCACTGTATCACCATGCTTGAGTCTGGAAGAGCAATCCACAAAGCACCTAATTTAACTTTTTAGGGACGTGAAAGGCTGCATCCAGTATATTGACCAGTAAACATTCACAGCGTTCCCAGAACTGCCACCTTCCTGCAAATCCTTAAGCCTCCCCTCCCACGTGTAATGTCTTCTGGGACTGACACCGATAACACCTCTAGATTTAACTTCCTCAGGTGACTGATGTAGTAGCTGTGCCCTAAAGATACTTTCTATATACAGAATTTCTATAAAGTTCCCAATACCTTATGGTGTAGGTATTCTTCTGCTCCCCTCTGTATGTCCCCAATCCCATTCCTAGGATTCTCACTTTCCCAAGCACTCGAAAAAGGACATGGCATCCAGGTCTGCAGATCCCACTTATCAATAAAACCTCTAAATTTAAGCTACCACTTGTTGCCTCAGATCCCTTCCAGTCTTCAGTGTCTTTATAATATCTTCCTTACACTTGCAAAGGGAAAGTCACATCCTTAAGAGAGTTAGTTTTAATCATAGTTTGAGACATTTTCAGGACACACACATTCAACCCGTATGTGGAGAGTCCAACAAATGGCCAGGTACATGTTGGGACCACGATCTGCCGTGAAATGTTTGCAGTGCAAGCAAAGGACAAAGAGGACAGAAATCCCGTTATTCTTACTGATGACCTATTCCAGCATGGAGGCTGGGGGCACAGCTCCTCCCTTCTTGTTTCGACCTCCATTTCTCCTGTGTGTCATTAGCTGCCTTTCCATGGGGGCCAAAGAGGAGGGAACGAACAGTCAAGGTAATCCAAGTTCTGGCCCCTCCTCAAGCATGGCAGAGCTAAAGGGAATCAAGATTACAGCCCTACCACAAAACTAAGCACAATACAGCTGTATTAGTAGAAAACTGTGCTGTTCAAAGTGACAAAGAACGGACAGATGGGGGAAAGAGACAGAAAGAGACAACAGGGAATACTGTAATCAGTGGCAGTTTTATATATTTTTCAGAAATTAGGCTTTTTGTGTTTTGTTCTTTTTTTACCCTGTCTTGTTGCTTCACCGTTCTTAGCAACCCTAACCTTTCTCCATGTACTGACAGGCTTTCCCTCCTTGTCCAAACAGCAGCTGTAGCGGCTGCGATCTAACTTTCTTGTCAAAAACCTCCTAATGATGCAGAGATCCTCCACACGAATTCAGCTATAAACTATCAGTATTTATTTTGCCCCACAAAAGACATCCCTGTATTTTAATTACAAGATCAGACTTTAAAGGCCAGAAGGGACATTTATAACCTTCTAGTCTGATGACGTATGTAATATAGGCCAGAAAAATCTCACTAGACAGCTCCTGAATCAAAACATACAGGATCAAGGTGAGACACAGACCCTCCTTAATCAATCCTGACATAAAAAGTAATGAAAAAACACACCTGAGCCCATGTTTGGTTGTTCTAGGTAGTAAATTACCCTCACTACTAGAAAACATGCAGCTCCATTTTAAATAATGAGTAAACAGGTAAATAATGAAATTATATAATGGGCCTCAGATTTCAAGAGTGCGTCCATGCAGTGTGTACTGCAGGAGCAGAGCCTGGGTTTCTCAGTGAACACCGTCACATATGGGGGGGAAAAAAAGGTATACTTACCCCGAATTATGCACATAAACAATTTTTATGAACAAGTAATTCTGAACTATTGATTTCTAGGAAACAGATTAATTGGCTGGCTTCCTAATTATATTCTGAAGATATGGAAACATAGGATTTGTCATTTTTAAAGCTCTTTACAGACAGTAACTAATCTTCTAACCCCTCTACAAGGTAAGAATTATGGTGCCCATTTTAGGCACAAGGATATGTGCAAAGATGCCCAAATATAGATCTGCTGTAAATGAGTTCAACTCGAGATTGCTATAAACAGAGCTCCTCTCCCTGAAGTGAGCCAACATATGATAGGGAAGCAAGAATAAGAAGTCAGCACATCCTAGACCTTGTTACATCTCTGTTATATATAATCATTTCTATCTATAAACAGTTTCAGAAAAAAACAAACACTCAAAATCTCAAGCAACTGCAGTATTCTGTGAGATAAGGGACAAGACTGGTACAGTCCACCTGCCAGCACCAGACATTGCCAGGGCTCTGATGGGGAAAAAAAAGGCCACTGCAAAGAGCCACATATAATGTTTTCAAAAGTGCCTATCAAGCCTGAATGATTTTATGACATGGAAAAATGTCTTTTAGGTGCCACCACGTTCACTGACAGTCCTACTCTGTGGTTAACTAGCCCTAGGCGTTGGAGCTTGGATATAACCTCATAAAAAAACTTGGGAAGAAAAGTGACAGAATCTAGTTTTAAGCAACAGAAGGTTGTTCCAGTACCAGAAGCATGATCTCCTGCCTAGATTTCCACCTAGTATTTAGGTCATACTACACCAAAAGGAGCACTGGCTGGTCTACCCACCTGGACCAAACTCAGGAGGCCAAGGATTGGCATTCAAGAAGTCCACGAACTCCACAGAGCTGAAAACAGTGCTTTTCTAACCATAATTGACACAGGAAAAAATTCTTCATTAAACTTTTTCCCTGAAGTCCCTAAAGACTGTAAGTAGAAAAGCAGTTCTTAGAGGGAACTATAACTAAGCCTATTAGCACACTTGGACATTCAAGACCACCAGGCAATGGTTTGAACTGCTCTATCTCAAAATCACATGAGTATAGGGGGTACACTCAGATACACAGAGCAAGAAAATGTCTACCTTGTCTCAGAACATCAAAGATCCAGCGGTTGAGTCCTGTCATACCTCACCCACTAAGAAACATTTGGATGAAATTTCTGTGGCATTTCCATGTAACTGCTATCCTTTAAGTTCTCAAAGTTTTTATCAATGACCCAAATAAATAAATAAATAAATAAACAAAAATCCAACGTACCCCACCTTGGCGAAGCAACAATTAAGATAATTCAGTTCATAAAACAATCCATCCCTAATCCTCAGTAGTACTAGTTCAACTTCTGGCTATCCATTGTCAACCGTGTTTTTTTTATAGGGATTCACTGAAATTTCCTTTTAACTGTTTAGACATGCTGTACCAGTAAACCAAAAATAATCCAATCAACTAATCCACCTTGCATATAGAAATGAAAACTTCACACTGAGAAGAATGTCACATCCACTAACATTTTATATGAAGGGTGAGAATGAATTGTACTATATAAGTGGTGAGTCGAAAACTGGTTTTCAAAACTTGGCTGGAGATTGCTGAAATGTGTTCATGGCTTGTGTAAAATAAAATTATTTTCAGTGTATAAAATCAACAACATTAGAGATGGAATCCATATTTTATAATATTTACTGTCAAAGACCCACTTAAACACACATTCAGTTTTCAACTATTTACCCAACTGCAACTAAAGTACATGTTTTCTTTCCAGGTTTTTACTAATATCTCTCAAGTCACGTTAACTGTGATACATTCAATAGATTTTCTGCTAGTAGCAAAGATTTTGCAGTATATGCAATGTGAAGTACTTTAAATGCTCAGATATTATACCTGATTTTTCACTCATATAGCAAAGGACATGTTTCCTTTTTAAGTAATACAACAATTACTCATATTCTCAGATAAGATAGAAACATCCCACATCTTTTAGAGAACGCCTGGATTTTGGTTCCCCTAAAAATTGGTTGTGAATGCTCCGGCTTTAATCACACTTGTCATTCCACTAAGTTTAATCAAACAACAAGGCTTGTAGAAAGAGATCAACAGGAAGTTACTTAGGGTAGTAACCATAATCTATGTCTTACTCTTTAAATGACAGTGGCGGGGGTGGGGGGGGGAACAACACCACATTTCTATTCACACACGGCCACAGATTTTGCTGGACCGCTGTTAACATCCATTGGCAGGACCTCCTACCCATTCAAACACCAAGAACACCTCAGTTGAACCTCTGAGTCTGAGAAAGTATTTCCTCTCCTCCACTCCAAAGTCAAGTGTTTCAAAGACACCACTGTAAAGGACTGCCTTAACGAGGGAAAAGAGGAAGAGAACATTTTCCCAACTGATCCCCAGATGTTCTCCCTCTTCAGAGCTACAGGTTTCCTCCAATAAGGAAGTTCACACCCAAACCTCACTAGGTTCATTAATGCAGGGGCCATATACCTACAGCTTGCTTAGAGTTGTCATGTCCTTAACTGCATGAAAGCATTGCAAGATACATGCATCCTGGCAAAACACCTTCAAGATGCACAAACACTATTTCTCCCACTGCCCCTCTTTGGGTACAGATACCAGGCTTTACCATTTCATTACCAATGCCACCTCTTCAGGGAAACGCAGCTTGTACAACCTACTCTAATAAATGCTGTCTTTATCCAGCTGTGTAATATGATGGCAGGCATCTCCTCCCTTCAGAGATGACATGAACAAAGCTGTAAGTGTGAACCAAAACTATCTTTTGTGTGCTAATTTTTTAGCTTGTGTAGAAATAAAATGGGCTTAAAGCAAATATACCAAAAGGAGTTACAGAACTGCTTTCAGAAATCCATTTACTGATAATGCACTTTCCTCAACTCTTTTTTTCCCCAGAGATATGACAATTCTGGGTGCCAAGCAAACAGGTGTGATGCTTTTCTTGCATGGTGTGTTTACCAAAGGATTTATGATAGAAAAGTTGAAGAACCTTTTTATTCATGCTTGGCATGAGTTTCCTTTCCATCTGATGAGAGTACTCTGGCACCGTGTTGGTTAATACGGACCTTCGGAAGCACCTTTCTGATAACTGAGACATTTCCAGATGTTCCACAACTCCTGGATCACAGCAGCATTTGAGCAGTGTCACTTCTAGCTCTTCTGATGTTGTGCTCTGTTACTCAGGACAAGGTGCACGCATCACGGTTTCATTTTCCAAACAACACGGTTTGTTATGGCATTTCGTATTACATACATTGAAATTAATAACCATTTTCTTTTACAGACTTCCTGAAATACTTTGTGCAGGAAGTCAGCAACTACCAGTGCAGACTCCCAACAACGGGCCAAGCAGAACTCCGTGTCACAGTCATAGATGCTGCTCAGGATTGGTGACCGTGGTCGTGTCACCTCGATCCAGCCACTTTGCCATCAGGCTGTCCTGCACACACTCTGGGTAGCAATAAAGCCCGATCCCGCTGCCCACGGACATGACTGGAGAATTTCAAAGCATACAGAAGACTGCTGGGCCAATGTCACTTCCCTGCAAGGAGCAGGTGACAGTGAGAACTGAGAGCAGTTCTAAGCTGGCATCATCATTTTGGAGAAGACGGAGTCACAAAACGGTTGAGGAAGAGGAGGCTGAAAAGTACAGGCATCACTTTCACTCTCCCAGAAAAGAATAAATTGTATGCAGAACAATGGGATTTTCTGTTTGTTTTCCACAAAGAGAATATTTTATGTTCCTCCTTCTTATGCAACCTCAAATTTTGCTTCCTATGGCAAGCTGCATCCCCAGCAGCGATAGCTTTCTCAAGCTAACCTGAATAAACAAAGAGATTTTGAATTCCTGAGGGAGATCATCTTTGAACAGGAAAACCTTCCTGTGATGGTAGCGTTGTTGCTATTCCACAGTAAATCCTATGAAGCCTTGGCTCGAGAAGTGCAAAACATCATCCTGATCTTTCCTTTGCAGCAGGCTAATGGCCAAATGTTATTGATTTCTTGCCAGTTCAACAGAAATGTGCAGTTCATTAGGTCTCAAACTTGCCATACAATCAAAGAAACTTCTTTCCGTAAAACTCTTCCTTCTACTGTCTTTGTTTCACAACACTTTTCATAACAAATTGCTGAAAAATCTAGCATGGCAAGTAAAGCAGAGCAACCAAATCAGTTTCAGCTTGAATACAAACAGAATCATTTCAAAGGACGTTATTGCACCTTCTTTTAGTGCTGACAATATCAAGTTTTAGAATTTACGATCTCTGCCATTCCACTAGAGTTTCTCAAAATTATATTAATGATTCACATTTTCTACATAATGTAATAGTAAAGCCTGAATGACCAAAGAAGTATTCACAGGGCAAATGCCAATATTCGATTTACTTTACGTTTCTTTTTTTTATTTGCACATAAATGTCAAAATACAAATTGCCTCTTTTTTCTTTTAATTTAACCAAAATTGATCCTTTAAAAAAAAAAAAAAGAGATACACACAGAAAAAACAGAAAAACACCACCACGTCTTTACGCCATCAGTTTCAACCAAAACATCTGAGAAGCAGTTTATCACCAATAGCTGCATCTAAATACTAACAGTTCCTCTTGGTTTTTGTTTTTAACTCACTGGAATGTATTGTGGGAAGAACTATGCCAGAAATTCGATTTCTCTTCTTGCATTTCTCTCATGTTTGGAACTTTGTAGCCCACATGAATGTTATCCTTTTCAAAGGCACAGAAACATACAGCAGTGTCTAAGGACTGAAAAGCTATCCAGTTTTGCCATAGATAATAAGAACAGAGGCATTCCTAGTACTAAGGAACGTATAAAAGAACATAATTTTGTGCACTAACCGGCATACAAGGCACAACGTCAAAATAGAGTAAGAAATCAGCTACAGCTTTCAGGTCAGTTAAAAGCCTCACCCAATTTCTTACTGAAACTTAACAACATTTTTCTGCACCAACAGACAAAATATTCCTTAAGTCATCTTTTCTTGAAGAATATTTCTAGTAAGAGGAAAAATACTGCTTACATCTTCTGCTTTGATTTACACCAGAGTTCAGTGAGGGAGGACTGGGGAGTAATAACAGGGGAAAAAAAACATTTTTCTATCCTACGGGAAATTCTAATGTTTTATCATATCAGGAATTACTTAGAAATGTAAAAGCAAAAGAAAACAAATGAAAACAAAAGCTTTTTTAGCACTTTGTGTTGAATCAACCAATTGTGATGGACCAACTAAAAACCGCTTTGTTTGAAGGCTGTTCCACACCAACCTAATCGTGCCTAAAGGGAACGGTAATGCAGCTTCTACGTTGCACGGGTGTCCTCCCTACCCAAGCTGTATTTCCATGATGGGTCTTACGGTCATATGTCTTCCAGGACACACGGCTCTCAGCTGCGGTGGAAGCAGTGGGTAGCCAAGATATACAAGAAAAGGTGAGAGGCACCACACCCAGCTTCCTTGAGACACCATAACGTTATAGACCAATGAAGTTTAATGCAACCCAGTTCAATGCCAAACATTTCACTGCGGGTCTGCAGAGAATTTGATTTATGAAATCAAACCAGCCAAAAACTCAGTTCTCAATCAGATGGGGGGAAAATGTAGGAAATCAAATGAGGGTTTTTCAGGTCTTCTGAAACTACTTTCTCCACGCAAAATAATTCTAACAAAAAGTTCAAGACCAGCATCCACAGAAACCATCCCCTGGATTCCTATCCTGCTTTCTTTCATTCTTGCACTTCTACTTCTGACACCTCCTCTCTAACTTTTGTAATGTTAAAAATTAAGAATCTCTTTGTTCTATCAGTTGCATAAAAATGGAATACTACTTCTACTGTGGAAGTCGTACTAATTATGGAGATTGCCATCCTACTGTCTGGCATGGTGTCAGAAAGATAACCTCATGCAGGTTTCTTAAAGAGAAGAAAGAAACCCACAAAATAATCCCTGTCAAGCCCTTAAAATTATCATTTCCAAAGATAAAACAATACAAAAGTAGCTACAGTGCTTTTGATAACTACATCTCCAAGTTTCAAAGTTCACATTCTGAACACAACTGGGGAAACATTTGGTTTCATAGAGATGTTTAACAGTGCATTCTTGTATATACCGTCTTGCAGTTCTGTATTCCCATGTGAAAAAAGATGTGACATAAAAACTGTGTGAATTTACTTGCCTGCTGCAGAAACACAAATGGTGTAGCCAGTTGCAGTAAGGGAGACAAATGAGAAGAGGGAGCATACTGCTCAAAAAAAATGTAGATTCAAAGCGACACTCCCATCACTGTCATCATATACAGGCAAACTTGCATCCAGAATTTTGTGAGGAAGTTGAGCAGGATCCAGCTACAGAGAACTGACCTGGAGCAACACTACCCAAAGCAAAGGTAACGCTCTGACTTTGGCAATTAGCCTCATATGCTTGTTTGCAGGCATGCAACCGTTAATTATGCCTTAATTCCTCACTGCTTACGTACAGAGACAACAATCCTCATCAAGATACAGAACCAGAAGGCAAGTTCACTGTACAGAGCTGACAGCTCAGCTGTGGATGGAGCAGGAGGGACGCACAGAGAAGAGCAGACCGAGAGACCCAACTCTCGCCTGAGCCCAGGAACAAGACGCTGTGAGCAAACAGCTCCAGGGTAAACTGTGACATGTGAAAGCTTGTTTCACATCTTCCATCTTTTCACATCTTCCATCTTTTGTACTCAAAATGCAATCAAATGAGCACGCAACCAAGTTTAAACTCAGTCTACAAGAGCCAAGGGATCTTTTTTATTTTACTCCCGCTCCCTTTATTTACAACCAAACATTGGTGGCTCTATGAAGACAAGCTACGGTTGTCTCTCAAAAACTGCTGAGTAAAAACAAGCTATATAATAGTGTTATAAAATAATTTCTGTATAAACAGAATACAGCAAGCAGTCACATGCTGTGGTTATAGGTTTTGCCATCCTGGCTCAATTTAGCCACCTATCCATTACCCTGTCTGTGACCATAGCCACTTGTTAGCTCTTACATGATTCAGAGACTGGGGGAAGAACAAACTGTAGCCAAAAACAGGCAATAAAATTACCAAAACAGAACTCTTAGCAGCTGCCATTAGCGGCTGCTTTCAGTGGCTACTCTGTGACTGAGATGCAGGAGTTACTTTCCTTCTAATAATTGCAAAAGAAAGGTATGTGGTATTATAAAACACAGTATGTAAATGCTTTACTTGCACTTGCACCACCAGTGCTGCAAGGAAATGATTCTTTTTCTTTTTTTTTTTCCTGCAGCACAACTAACCATGTTTACTTCTCAATCATTAAAAAGGCAGTATTTTTCAACAGCAGCTTTAATTGTTGAACAAATCTTAACATTAAAAGCAGTGTCACAGCTCTCTACATTTTTAAAGGTTTGCTTTTTAGATACTTCAAATTACCACTGAGACTTCTCTCTTGTAAATATTTATATCAGATCATTTTTTAAACTTCCACAACATAGGTGCCAATCTATACCATTGCTCCAGCTAAATGACTGCCCTTTATATTTGAAACACTGAAGAGCAATTTATTCCCATTCTTCTGCAGTACACAGCAAAGTAATCATAATGTCATTGAGCTAAAGCAGTTATAAAGCAGAGTTCTAACAAAACAAGCTGAAAGCAAGTTAACGATGTAACGAAGTGACAGATGTCCTGGCATAATTTGGGGCTTCCATACAAGAAAACACAATGTCCTGCTACGAAGGTCAGTAATCCAAAGACAGATATTTGCATAGCTAGATGGAGAGCTGGGATGAAGATTTTCAAAATGCCTCTGTAAAACACTGATCATCCAGCACTATTGGCTCTGCTAGAATAATTAAGAATAGTGGGTGTTTAATTTCTGACAATCTGTCCTCTTATTTAGCTGGCTAAATTATGACTGCCAGGCTGAAGTCTTATCATCCCTGAAATAAATGGCAAAATTTCAACTAAATGCAGAGGAATCTGGGGTGTTTAGGGCTGACCCTGATTTCACTTACACTGAGGTTAAAATGATGTGATTCCAATTAGCATCACCCATTATTTCTTCCTAGTCTTCTTACTTCCTGCATTAACTCCCAAAGAAGTTTCTAGACACTGAAAATCCATGACATGTTGAAGGTCCTAGCACACAAAGTAATTGTTCTCTTTGCTCAACCCCTTCCATGTACCACCTCTTCTCAAAGGTTGTAAAATGACCTGCATACAGATTTGAGGAGCAAGCCCAGAGCTAGCGGCTCACATCAAATGCTCAATTGCAAAAACTAAAAAAGAAACTGCCAAAACTTGACAGTCATTATTTATTCGGGGTACAGAAGAGAAAACCCATTATCCAAAGGTACTAAAGATTCTATGTTATTACCTCTAGAAAAAAAGAAACCATAAAACATAAAGCAAGTGCAAACACAGATCAATAGACATGTTTTATAATTATGATGCAATATATATGTACCTTAAAGAAAATAAATTTTGTATCTTACATCTGCTATCATCATTTTTTTACATCCTTGAATATTAGAGAAAATAATGCTACAGAGAAGCAGCAGCAGAAGAGAAAAGAATATATGCGACATATTAGGCTGACTCATAAAATAAAGAAACGAAAAAAATCATTTGGTATCAATTTATGAAGATTTTTATAGACACAAAAAATATTAGGGGTTTTTTTTTAATATAATGGGGGAACTTCTAAGAGTGAACAAAGTGCCAGTCAATTCAGTAATTAAACGGCCATAGCGGCAGAATGCAAGCATTCATCTAGGTCAGTAACCCATCCCCAGCACTGGCTAATAGCTGACAGATAAGCCAGAACGGAGTATCTGAAGAGGATGAGCATCAGACATTTCATGCCCAACTGGGATGCGCAACTGGGTTCACCATAGACACCAAGTCATAAAGCAATCAACAGTGGTTCAGCAACTGTTACGTTCGGCAGTGTTAGGTTAATGGTTGGACTCGATGATCTCAAATTTCCTTTCCAACCATGAAGATTCTATGATGCTATGATTCCAACTTACAGAATCATAGAATTGTCTAGATTGGAAGGGACCTTTAAGATCATCGAGTCCAACCATTAACCTAATACTGCCAAAACCCACCACTAAACCATGTTCCTTCAGAACCATGTCTACCCATCTTCTAAATACCTCCAGGGATGGTGATCCCTGGGCTGCCTGTTCCAATGTTTGATAGCCCTTTCAGTGAAGAAATTCTGCCACTTAATCTCCTTCTGTCGCTTAGGGGCCATATTCCTCAGGACTTCCCAGACCAACAGGGCCTTGCTGGTCACACAACACAGCCCCTGCAAAAGGGCTATGTATGGGCAGCTTGTGGAGCACGAAGCTGCTAGCATCTCGCTTGGCCACCCCTTGCCCATTAGAACACACCCATCAGTATTGCTAAAGCATGGGAGGAATACCAAATGCATAAGCTAAGCAGGTACTGGCATGATTAAGACAGAGTAGTTTAAAACAGGTCTGCACACCCTCATGCCCCTGCAGAAGGGCACAGCGCTCCACTCCGGTGTGCAGAACACCAGAGCCTGGAGAAACCAACAACTGTTCATGGGGGATAAGCAGAGTTTATAACACTGGTGTGGCAAAACCTCCTCCATCACTGACACAGCCTTGACCCCAAAGGCATTGTGAAAAAGGGCTCATTTTGGGTTAGCAAAGCATAAAATGCTTACAGCAGGTAACTGAAAGAAGAAAAAAAAAGAATCTGGTCCTGAGGAGGCTACCTGTCTTATGCCTTCAGTGAGCCTTGGTCCAAGTTTACCAGATTCCTCACTATTCCCCTTGAAAAAAGTGCTTTGCTGCTCATGTATCTAGATGCATATGAACGACAACCTGAAGCTTTAGGCTCATGTTACTAAAATTATGCTATATCATTTGTCAGACTAGTAATGATTACTATTAAGACTTAGCACTGAAGCTAAGGAACTATTTTTGACACAGGATCACCACCACTTCACTGTTTGTTTGCACACATAGGACTGTTATTCAGAACTGCAATGACACACAAGACATTTTTCCAGTCAATTATGTGAATCAGATACATTGCAAAAAATTGAAATATGTCAGTTTTACAAACAATTATTTTCCCACATAAAAAATAGTTTTGTAACAAAAGGAGGTGTTGATTTTTAAGGTAAACACATTTTTATGTGTGTACATAGGCTGCATTTAACCTTTCTTTTATTTAAAAACACACAGAAAACTATGCGCTAACAGCTTTTCCGTTTAGCAGTGAGATTTTTATTTTGTGGTTCCAGAAATTTTCACAGTGGACTTCTGCCAATATTTGTTATATACTTTAAAAAATAGAAAATACTCAGAATAGCCATCTATACTAAAAGTAAATAAACATTTATTGACACTGAATGAATGCTCAGGAAGTTAGTCACAGAAAATCTAGTAATGTTATCACTAGTCTGCTACCTGAACTAGAATTACTTCAAGACCAATTTCATATACTGAACTACAGCCATAAGCATGACTGAAATGTAGATGTATCATGTTATGTTAGCGGCAGGCAAATCTACAGTAAAAATAATAACTACATTTTAATTACACTGTGACATATTTTCTTAACATCTAAGTCACCTTTCCTCTACAAAAAAATAAAACAAACATAGCATCTTCTGTCCAAAACAAAGTCTTCTTGCCAGAGTAAATTATTCAAGGTGGCACAGACCAACACTGTCTCTGAATACCTACACAAAAGCTTAACAGTATCAGCCAACTGAGTGTTAAAACTGCAGCTGAAATTCAGTGTAAATAAACAGGAAAAGAAGGATATGGTGAAAGACAATCTGTATTTCACATGCACGATAATAAGCCCTGAGCTGACTATGCACTAATCAGACCTTGGGGCTGTAACGGAAAATCTGCGGTCTGCGGCTTGGTACTGATCAGAAAGACATTCTGGGAACAGCAGAGGAGCAAAACAGAAAATGGCCCTATGCCATAATGTATATAAATGGCCAAACTACATTTTCAGTGCTAGGTACATCCTGGCTTGATGCCACCAAGCTGAGTGGTGCAGTTGACTCGCTTGAGGGAAGGGATGCCATCCAGAGGGACCCTGACAGGAGTGGGTCCATGCAAACCTCATCAACTTCAACAAGGCCAAGTGCAGGCTCCTGTGCCTGGGTTGGAGCAATCCCCAATACCGGTACAGACAGGGGGATAAAGGGATTGAGAACAGCCCTGTGGAGGAGGACTTGGGGAAGTGGTGGATAAAAATTGGACATAAGCCAGTAATGTGTGCTCACAGCCCAGAAAGCCAACCATATCCTAGGCTGCATCACCAGAAGTGTGGCCAGCAGGTTGAGGGAGGTGATTCTGCCCCTCTACTCTGCTCTGGTGAGACTCCACCTGCAGTACTGCATCCAGTTCTGGAGCTCTCAGCACAGGAAAGACATGGACATGTTGGAGCAGGTCCAGAGGGCCGCAAAAATGATCAGAGGGTTGGAGCACCTCTCCTATGAGGACAGGCTGAGAGAGTTGGGGCCTCTCATCCTGGAGAAGGGAAGGGTCCAGGGAGACCTTATTGGGGCCTTTCAATATATAAAGAGGACTTATAAGAAAGATGGAGAAAGACTTTTTACCAAGGCCTGTAGTGACAGGAGAAGGGGCAACAGCTTTAAACTGAAAGCGGGCAGATTTAGATTGGACATATGGAAGACATTTTTTATGAGTGTGGTGAGACACTGGAACAGGCTGCCCAGAGAAGTTGAGATGCCCCATCCATGGAAGTGTTCAAAGTCAGGCTGGATGGGGTTTTGAGCAGCCTGGTCTAGTGGGAGGTGTCCCTGCCCATGGCAGGGAGTTTGGACTAGATGATCTTCCAATGTCCCTTCCAACCCGAACTTCCTGTGATTCTATGATTCTCCATCTCAGAACAGAGAGGGCAGAGCTGTAAGTTAAGAGAACAGCAAAGAAACAAACTAGAAGGTGTAGAATGGTTCCTGATGAGAGAACCTATTGTTAGAAACCCATCCAGACCAGTCAATGGAAAGGTTCTCCAGATCACCTTTCAGTCTGTGAATGCTGCCTACAGGAGCAGACACTTGTTATGGGAAGCAGGGAAGAGCTTTTTGGGATTGTACAAGACTTGTTATGGGATGACTACAGGAGGAACCAAAGGCAGGGAAAGGGAAGAGTAAGCATGGGAAAATAAAGGAATAAGCTAACAAAAGGGGCCAATCAGGCCAGTACATCTGCCTGTCCATGCCCTGTGCTTGACCATCACAGTGTCTCCTGTTGTTGCCTTAAACTCCATTTCTAACTATTTTCCTGGATAGGGTGAGTCTGTATCTGTGTGCATATGTGTGTCTATGAAGCTCTAAGGGCCATCAACTGGATGACAGACCACAGGTCACAGGGGCCCATATGTCTGTGATGCCAGCAAATGGATTGTGACTGTGAATGTGACTGCTGGTGAATATCGGGCCACACCAGCCAGTCAGCAGAAGTCACCTGGCAGCCCGCTCTCAATACAGGTTTAAGTCTGGGCCAATAGCTGAGTCTCTGTGAGTGAGACAACTGGAGGAGTTAAGACACTGAAAGGGCCAGAAGGTCGAGGCCAACTACTGGTGGGGCCACAAAGTCTGGGGGTCTGTGGAGAGACCAGTTTGGGTGTGTCTGTGTTTTTGTGCATGAACTAACTGTAGGAAAGAGGATCCAAGAGCCAGCAGCTGGATGAAGTGTGCCTAGGCCATTTTCTGGAAGGATACATATTATAAAGATGCATAATTTCCACCTAACAGACCGTCATCTTGATCAGCCAGAGTGGGAAACAGGATGAGGCCACTGGTGCTGTTTGTGTTTGCATCAGTGCTGAGCGTTTGTGTTGATCTGAGTGTACTGAACACCCAGGTTTCGTGTGTGCGCTGCTGCATGAGGCGGTGTGCCCTGATGCTGCTCGGACGTGGCAGCATGAAGCTGCAGGAGCTGAACAGTACAACATTAAGGTGCTGATTAAAAATCAAAAGGTATTTCTTCATGACAACGTGTAGTGAGCCTTCAAATTACTTGCAACAGCCACTGGAGGCTTTACAGAAGTAAGTATGTAGGGATTCAAAAAGGAATTTGGCAAAGTCTGAGAAGAAAAATCACTGTTCACTGCAAAGGCATGAACTTCAGCTCAGGGTATTAGGTCTGGAAGTTGCTAGAGCTTAAGACAGCATTTGTGGAAAGCATCACATATGCCCTGACACACTTATCCAACTGTCAGCTGTCGACACTAAGAGGGAGTGGAGATTTGGCTCAATGAACTTTTGATCTATGGTGGTCAAACTTACGTTGACATAATCAATACTCAACTCTTGCTGCTGTTACAAGAGTGAAGCTAGTATTCTGTAAAATGAAATATGTAACGATTATGAATGGCATGTAATTAAGTCTGATTTATAGCACAGGGTTGATAGCTGAAGCATGTGCCATCTCTTCAGAAGCTGTCTAGTGCTTTCAGTTCCTAAACATTTTTTAAAAGGTGCTCTGTGCACCATAACGACAATCTCCTCATCCACAGAGCTAAACCGAACACGTGGTGTTTTGCCTTGAGCCATGTAAACACAACCCAGTTGCATAGCTTTGTTGGTATTTTTGACCTCACTCATCACTCAGGCTAGGAAGTCAAGATGTAAACATTATCTGGTAACAATGAATTGCACCACATGACATCACCACAGAAACATGGCAATCCCTTTCATTTATTACAATAAAAAATACTCTAAAATGAAAGGTCTCTAGACATATGCAACCCTCAGCATTTAGAGGCTCTCAAAGTACCTTAACGGCCCGGATATCAACACTGTCTCAAGAAAACAGTGAGGGTTCACACTCAACTAAGAGGAGGTAGAAGCATTTCTCCACAAGGAGTCAAGGATACATCACTAGAATACAGGAAATCAGAACGGGGACCTCAAAGATTTATTATTCATTGTGAAATGTTTAGCTAGGTAAGGCTACCATAATTGTCAGCTATCGAATGTTCTGCAGCCATCAGAACATCTCAGGCAAGACACCAGACATTAGTTTCTAGGTCTGAGGGTAGGTGTGTGACTAGGAAACCAATTTTAATGCCAGTTTTCAAGACTTTTTTTTTTTTAAACACATTAGATGATAGGATATGCTTAAAGCACTCTTATTATTCTTGCTGGCTGTCCACTGATTCTGGAAAACCTACCTGGCTTGCTAGTAATGTGGTTAGCCATAAAGGAGATGCGAAAGCATTATTTTTAAAACATGACCTATGTTACAGATAGGAAATTTCCATATTAATGTAAAAAACACTGAGCAACTTTGAGCATGTGATGGGTGACAAGTACAAGTAGGAATTATTACTACTACATTTGGAAGTCCCTGATGACAGGAGTAACACAGGCAAAACTATAAAATACATTTAATGAAAAAAATTCATGAAGTACATTTCAGGACTGCAAGAAGGAGGTCTTCTAGGTGATGAGAGAGGGTTAAGAGGGTTTACATTGGAAACATGACTTAGGAAGTTTCCAAACCTTTGGGTTTACTGCCATGCGCTAAATACTAATACATTTAATATTTAATTACACTAAATGTATTAAATTTTATGAAATATTGAATAATATGCAAATAAGATATTTTTTAAAAACTTGAATTCACCTACAGACTCCAGTATGTTCCAGGTCTGGAAACAACTTAAAGTGAGTATGAGCAAATGTTTCAAAAAATCAAGCCGATGTTGCTTAACGAGTAACTAAGAACAATTAATTCAGCATAAGTTTTTAAAACAAGTATTTCAAGTGCTAAGTTTAAGGACATCGCCAGAGCAGTTTTCAGTAACAGCATCAACAACAACAAAAAAGTGCATCTCTCCATGCTTCTAAGTCCATATTGTATATTTTGTTTTACTGATCACAAGGACTTTTGCTGTCTACTCTGTGTTTATTATGCTAACAGGTGCCAACACTTCCATTTAATCCAATCTGGAATGTCTGCTGTATCTTACTGTGCCTTCCTGTGTCTATGTATGGTAAGCTAAGCATGCCTAGCTCTAAGACGCCTACGGTTACACAGCTTTGGCTCCTCCACGTACAAGCAGTTATCTTCTAATTTAGCTTCTCTGAGTATTTAACAGAGGGCACTGAAATTGATTAAGGCTTCTGATATACCCAAATGGCTGCTACAGGTTGAAACGCATCAAACCTGCTAAATAAATTTGCTAGTAGTGTCTCACAGGAAGAGGTTATCTGCTAGGGGTACTTGGATATTTTCAAAGATGACATATGTACAAACAACGTTGTCCCCACACCCACCCCGCCCAGGAACAGGGATGAACTCACAGGTTGCCCAACGCAACAATAACATCAAAGCAGCACGGGGGTTGCAAGGCTCTGACCGACACATGAATCCATTCATCACAGAGCAGTTTACAATACGGCGTATTTTCTCAGTTACTTGGAGGAGAGAGCTTTAGGAACGGCTAATGTCATCTGCATAATAAAAACCTGCAGTTACTTTCGCCTGTCAAAGAGGACTTTATTAAGGCAGGGAGAGATCAAAGACTTCCAGTACAGCTGCCTGATGGAGGAAAAGAGGCAGACAAGGAAAGAGAAGAGGAATAGAGACTTTTTAGTGCCAGTCTTCATTTTGCGTTAGAAAAAGTTTTTATAGTCTACTGACAGCTATAACCATAAAAATTTGTTCTATGAGACAGTTTTTGTTCAACATAAACACTGTAAACAGATATGCCCACCCTCAGTCACAAAATGGGGTTTAAGTATCTCACTAAACTAGTTGCTCCCTTTTAAGTCCTTAATTGAGAAAATAAAAATAAAAATCCAAGAAATGATGTTATGTCATACTCTGTTGTGCCACACTGTAATCCCGAAGTTAAAAACAAGAGAAGATGCCAACAATTCTAGGCTGAAACTTTCCGTATTTCCACCTTAGCAGCCTTGTGCTTTTCTGAAACAGTTCATGGAAAACTGCTGGTGTTTTAAGCAGATTTCACATACTCCAGTATCCCAAACAATAATTAAAAATTAACATACGCTGACATTCTCACAACATCAGTAACCCATAATAAAAGCTGCAGGTTATACATACAAGACATGCAGAACTGGATACTGTTTGTATTACTCAGTGATAATTAAATAATTTGCTGTAGCTACATTCAGGGGTTTTTAGGGGGTAGCCTGATTCTCATAAGCATTTTTAATCAAACGAGTCAATTACACTTGAATACACTTCTTTGGAAGCTCCCAAAGCTCTCCTCCAAATATGTTTTCCATTGATTGTCCACGTTTCCCACAGCACTCCACCCCACTCATATCCTTCCTGACCTGGGTTACTTAAAAATAACCTTGAATCAAGAAAGAACATCAGGAAATATAAATGGAAATGGCAGCTGATCAACCCCTAATAAAAGGTACATGGTATTAAAGCAGATCAGGCACCTGGTCCCACTCGATATATTTAGAAGAGTCTAAACTCTGAAGTCACTTAGTTTAAATAATCCACTCCAGTGAAATTATATCAGATATACACATGGTAAAGCAGAGACGCTTATTTCTGTGCTTTAGATGTAAGAATCACCACTCATGCATTTTTATAAAAGTAAGTGGAGTAGGAATAAACGAGGCTTAGCTTTGCTTGGGGGTGTTCCAGTTTTACACATCATGCAGCTTCACTACCAAATAGGTATTCCCCAAATAAATCCCTGGGGGTGAAGATTAAGAAAAAAAAGAAAAAGCCACCTGAATAAACAGTACAGACAAGTACAGGATAACGGGAAACTCGGGAAGAAAAAGGGTAATAAAGAGATACACACTAGCCCTTATATCCTAAAGCTTAACAGCCCCTTTCCCCTCTTTCCTTCTGTCTCTATAATAAATACAGCCTGAAGAAGATCCAAAGTTATGTTACACTTCCCAGGGTAGCAAAACAAAGTATTTTGTAAATATTACTACTGCTCAGCACAAGAAGAAAACAAAAGCAGGAAAATGCTGAATTATGGATATATTCCATGTACCTCAAGAGAAGGAAAAAAGGCTTCCGCCTTAGTTAGCAACAGTTATATCACATTCTGCTCATTAGTGCAAAAAGTTTGAAGTCAAGTTTACTCTAGTTGCACAATTTTTTCCTGCTACAACTTAAACGTTTGCCAAACCAGAATGACTACTTCAAATTTAAATCAGATGGGAAATGATTAAAAACAAAACAACCTTTCTCGCTGCCCCAGAAAACAGAAAAGAACTGAAGTAGAAAATACATACCACATACACACTGCACTAGTATATGCAAAAAGAAAAAAAGCGCCCATCACAAGTACAAAAAGCCAGAAAGAATTTTCATCTTTTTACTTCTCAGAAAACTCTTAGAAATTCTGAATTCAGATTTTTATTATGGTTCTCATTAAAACTTCAGCTCAGATGCTGAGCCAGTAGTAAATTTCTGCCAGGGAATGAAAAGTAAGCCTGATCACTGTACAGCAACTTAAAACAATGTCCTGGAATATATATTTCTTTTCTCCTGTGATTTTACTTCCTGACAACAAGCAGAGAGGAAAATGTAAGAAAGTGAAGTGGGAACCCTTGTGGTTTTGCCTTACAAAAAAAAAATTCCTACTATTTGGGCCAACAGTTCTGTCTTAGAACTAAATGTCCTGGGTGAAGGTTCGACATCACCTTTTACCGTCCTCTGAGCCTGCTCATTCAGCCAGTTTTTCAATCCACATCACTGCCCACTTATCTAAGCCATACATTGTCAGCTGTCTACAATGATGATTTTATGGGAGACAGCACCAAAGACTTTATTAAGGTCGAGGTAAACAACCTCCACTGCTTTCCCCCCATCCACCAAGTTAGTCACCTCATTGTGGAAGGCTATCAGGTTGGTCAAGCATGATTTCCCCTCTGTAAATCCATGCCGACCACTCCCAATCACCTTCTTGTCCTCATGTGTGTGGAAATGCTTTGCAGGAGGATTTTCTTCATCACCTTCCCAGGTACTATGGTGAGATCAACTGCCCTGTACTTCCCTGGATCTTCCTTTTTGCCCTCCTTGAAGATACAAGTGATATCTGCTCTCTTCCAGTCCTTAGGAACTTCTTCCAGTCATCATGACCATTCTATGCCCTTCAAGTCTTCACGCATATCATACGAAGTTCACTCAAGCAAAAGGTTTGGATACCACTGGACTGCATTAAGATATCATTAGACTATGGATGGATTCAAAGTCAAAGACTTGTGTTCCCAAGTTTCTCAAGAATTTAGACAATTCTGAATTTTTAAATTGAACTGGAATAATTTATAGAAAAGAAAATGTATTTTTACTGCATATAACTGCCAAATAGAGCCATTAGATTAAGGAGGCAAAGTCCAAACATCTAAACGTATTAGGAAAGATGAAAAAACACAGTTCAAAAAGATGAGATGTCTTGGATGCTGCATATTTTTGCTATTCTTACTTAACAAATTTCACACTCCACCACAGAGGTCAAAAAGCAACATTAGAGACAAAAATCAGAATTGCTTTCAAAATTACTTGGAATTGCTGCGTGACCTTTGCAAAGCAAATCATTAGAGCTCTTTCTGGACAGTCAGCTTATGCTACAAGCCATTTAAAGCAGACCCAACATTTACTGTTACATTTGTCATATAGCCAACTCATTAGGTCTCCACCTAAGGTCTTACACACTACCTACACCCTAGAGATTTAGTACCTTACCCAGAAAATCAAAGGTATGGAAATCTGGCAATAGCAAGACCAAGTAGCCAAGACATGAGTTAAAGAAAGTGGCTGAATCACAAAGTAGACTGTGATCGCAAGAGTGTCCCCTATGGGAAACGATCCTGTGAGCATGAGACAGGTAGGAAGCCACATGAAGGTGAACACCCAAGGACTGCCTGTGAGATTACAAATACCACAGCTGTACTCTCTCAGGTATAATCCGCTCCTTGCAGCGCAGTCCCTACAACAGCTCTTTGGGGCTCACACCACGGTACTTTCTTCCAAGCTTGTCGCATGGAAGCTGAGGAAAGCACATGACCTCTTTTGTTTTTTAAGTAACCTCCTATACACCGCACCACTGTCAGAATAAGACAACGTGGTTGCTTACACTTCTCCACGTACCTTGAAAACAACAGTAGAAAGTCAGGATACCTCAGCAGACCAAGAAATAAAACATCGTTGCCCTGCAAGTTGCTGAAGCGGTTTCACGAGTAGGACTCAATGCATTTGAGAAGCCATTAAGAAGGGACAAAAGTGATGAAATAAGCCTTACACAGGTACTTGGTTTTGTTCATGTGTTCCCTCTTGCTGGCACATTGAGTCATTTTCTAGTATGAACTGAATGAGAGGAGCACAGAGACGAAGCAAACTCATACAGTGTCCCCAGCACCGCACATGAGGCAGCTCCGACACACTGCATTAATATTGGTGGGGCAGAAAGCAGAACAGGAAGACCAAAAAAAACCAGTTTGAAATTTACACAAGGACGGGAAAGACTCAAAGAAAATGACACCAGAAAGATGAAGCAAATGCGTGTACAACCATATACTATTAGGCTAGCAATGAATTTCAATGATTACGACAATCACAAGTGTTGACGGAGAAGAAACACCCTTCTAGGGTAAGTAGTATTAAGAGGGTCTGCTATAATTACAAATAACTTATTCACAAAAAAATATGAGGAAGAAATTCTTTCCAATTTCAGTTGAGTGCATCAAAACCAAACTGCTTGAAAGAGTAAGTTGTACAAGCCAGGTTAACTGGACTAGCGAGAGCATTCTGCCTGGAAGGACAAATACGCAAGGTGCACCCAACAGACCCCGGTGGCAGAGAGGAATAAAGTCATGAATTACAAGAGGAATACCCCAGCTGTAAGTTTCAGGATTAGGCACTTCTCAGGCCTTACCACGTGCTTTTCCTGTGTGCAGAAACACGCTCAGGATACCTTATGACTAACTCGGTAACCACTTCTGCGTTCACCCATTAAGACGCAGATGAACACCCTAAAATACTGCAAGGATAAACAAATATCCCGATGCAGATGGTGTTACCCATATGCTGGCATATGGGAAGCACTATTAGGCCTGTTTTACTCCTGCAGAAGGAAGGCAGTCAAGAAACTGATTCACCAGGAGGCCACAGGGAGTGAAGGGCTCAGGAAGCAAATGTACCCAGGACGTACGTAACCCAAATAACCATCCTTCTGCTCCGCACCACCCAGCCTATGAACACACATAAGACACACGCACATTCCAATGTCTTCAAAAAAGTAAAAATAAAATATAGGATCAAAGAGGTATTTGCAGAAAGTCAATGGTCTGTAAGAAAACCTCTTTAAAATCAGGAAGATACTTCCTTTTTTTTTTTCTTTTTTTTTTTTCCTCCTTCCCTTCTATGAAAGGTAAATCTATCTATTTATTTATTTCACGTGGAACCACTTGGCATTATTCTAAATTGTCAAGTACATCTGAGTGGCTGCCTTTACTTCGTTCACTTGGCTGGCACGCAGCCAAGTCATCTGCTGCTAAGCTACGAGAATGCGGTGCAGCATTCAGGGAAGAGTGTCCCTCTTTAGAGGATTTTAATATTAGTGTACGTGGTGCAGACACGACTTCTCCGTGGGTCTGCAGCAGTTTTCATACTGCTGATGACGGAGCTCTCTCAGGTCGCTGCACATTGTGGACCGTACAACACTGGACACCAGCTAGCTAGGCTTTCCCTCAGGCCACCAAGTAATGCACTTACGAAACTTCCATCTGCAGTAGGCAGCAAAAAGATGAGAAAAAAACCTAGTCTAGGGTCTGCAAGCTTACACCTACTACAATAACAAAATGAATTGTCTCTATCCGGTTGTTTCCGTAACATACATCATGTGGGTCAAAAAGATTCATTTTTTTTACATGCGTTTGTGCCTCAATTTCATGTTGTTGGGTTTTTTTAGGTTTTGTTTTTTTTTTTTTAGTTTTTGGCATTAGATTACAAAGCCAGGTACACAGAGCTTAGGAGACGCGCCACATTGGAAGCTAGTTTGTGCATTGTTAATTTAGTCCCACGTGTGCAAGCATAATGATTGCAGTTCTTTATTACACGATTCTTCTCTCTCAGGAGATCCTGGTTCAGTTACCACATACAAGTGAGATATGATTTCATATTTTGCTTTGTCTTGATTCTTGAATGCATGTCTCCCTGCTTTATCTATTGCACAATAATAAGCAGAGTTCAGAAACTTCTTACATGATAATCCTATGACACTTTTCATGACGCCATTCAGATGCTTCCTTTGAATTAATGCATTTATTTTCACGACAGCCAGTGAGGTAAGAACGAATTACTGGAAATATGGTGAGCACAAAATCCAGCAGTTTCAGATGCAACTCAATTTGGATGCCTGATCTGAAAAACCACCGGCCTTTGGTATTTAAATGGCACTTTCATTTGTTTTAACTACTACTTTCACAGAGATCAGTTCTACCTTTGTGTGCCTAGCTCTTGGGCCAAGCTGGGTCCCCCAAAGAAGGAATGATTAATTATCATGAAACACCTTGCGGATGTAATTTTTGCAATTTTTCACAGAGATCCTCGGCAAATACAGAATCCAGTCCCCACAGGTGGTGGTCTGATTTTACCTTGAAATCATCTTTCTCTTCCTGCAGCCTCGTGCCTCACGTGCTACAAATGCTCAGAAAAGGAGCGGGGGGAAAGCAGAAAAGCCCTGTAGGAAATGACCCCCTTCAGGATATTAATTGCAATGCTTCTTTTGAACACTTTCTGAGAAAGGAGTCCCAGGAAAGAAACATTTCTCCTGAAACCACGGAGCACATCACAACACAGAAGGCGGCGTGACTGCTGGGCTGCTCGGGAAGCCTTGGCTCTGTCCTTCCCTGACTGCTGGGTGCTCAGTCCGGCATCCCTACAGCCTGTTCTCACACTCTGTGCACCCTGCTCTTACACCCTCTGCACACAACTCCTGGGACTTCTCAGGAAAGCAAAAGAGACAGAAAACATGCGCTAATACTTGTAAGGAGCAGCTGCAGAGACTCTGCTCCAGCCCTTGGACCTTACACTGAGCTGGTGCTGTGACAGCAGTAGCTGGCTAGCATTCTCCTGTGGGATAACCACTAGAGGGAGAAGGTTTGTACCTCTCCAGTGGGCGTTATGCTTCCCATCTGCCATCACAAAGATACTGAGATTCCTGGATTCTGGGAGGCTGGAAGATTCCAACTCTGGAAGCACCAACTCATCTGGATCTTCTCCCCATCACTGTTCCTCATTTCACCTGGTATTCCCTTCAGTCATCATACACTTCTTGGGCCACGAAAGCTACAACCAAAAGACCTCACAGTCACAAAACCAACAAATACACCATCCCAGGAGCTCTCATTTGCCTGATGTTCCTGGTCAAGACCTAAGAATAGGCAGAATATTTATGCTATCAAATGCAATAGCAGTATTATCACCTCAGTGCCATTTAGTCCTGTTCTTCCCTTCATCTGTACACACCAGTATCTGCATGACTAGTGGTGACATTGCACAGATATCAATGTTGGATCCCTCCACTCTTCTGTCAGTTTTTCTTCCATCTTTCTCATAAGAGACCTTTGCAGCTGGCTCACAACTTCTAAATTATCCCCAACAGATTTATTAGGAAGAAGTATTTTTACTATTTCTCTAAATTTTTTCTGAGTGCCAAATGGAAGAGAATATAAGTAGTGCAAAAGGTTGCAATTTTGTTGTCATGCCTGAGCACCCATGAATGCATGGGGTTAAAAATTAATTCCCGATTTCATTCTGGAGGACATCAGAGAGATTCTGACAAAGTCACTGAACATGATCTCCACAACACCGAAGAATACAAAATCCTTGGCATTTGCTGAGACAGGAGAAACAACTTGTGTAAGGGGAGAGGAAGTGAACAGAAAGCAGAAAGAAAAAAAACCAGCAGTCACCTGCCATCATCCTAAACTTCCAACATGAGGATCCAGCACATATCTAAAACATCGAACAGCAATAAAGCAGTATGTTTTAGGGTCCAGCATGGCACATTTCAGAACATTGTCTACAGCCATAAACACTCAAATTTCACAGCTGTCTGGGTGAAAAACCAATAAATGTTCCCCATGTCTGCAGCAGAACATGTTGTTGGAAGTGCCCAGGACACATGTGAGCCAGATGTCCCAGTTCAACAGCCAACCGAGATTTAGTCACTACTCTTGGTCAGGTCTGCTCACTCTAACAAATGTAGACACCTAATTTAGGATGGGGTGACTAATTCTCCAGACTTCACTGACTGTACTTGCTGGGACTCCACTGTCTGCAATAGTGTGGGGCACCGGCATCCTACCCTACAGTTTAGAATTTATTCAAAGAATGCTAAACAGAAGCACAATATTAAAAAAAAAAAAAAAAAAAAAGGCAAAAAAAAAAGCTATGTAATGAGCTTGCAGAGTTCAAAAGATTGCAGAGGACACACTGTACTGCAATGGAAATGTTGCAGTAATTGGGGAACTTGAACCACACTAGGTCAAAACTGCAGAACGATTAAGCAGCAGATAATTTCTGTTACTCAGACATTATACCACAGTCAAAAACGCAAAAGGCAAAAAATGCACAAAAGTCACTGTTCCACAGTACCGTGAGAAGAAAGGGGAGAACTGTAAGAGGGAGACAGCATATAATCCCATATTTTTTTCAATAGTTACAGCATTTAACTCTTAAAACACAATCCATTTTTTCAAAAGCAGCAGTGGAATTAGAGCTGCCACGATAAAGTGTTTCCACTGTAAAACAGTGGAAGTAAGATCACTTATGACAACATAGCTCAATTCAGAATTGGTACTTTATAAACACTTCCAATAAAACAGAGTTAGTTCTGAGCTCACGGAAAATACAATAGAGACATTGAAATGGCTGGACTGAATCGGGGAAGCCTCTGCTTCTATATATACTGATTCTGTACCTCAAACAGTAAACCTTATGGGATTGGTACATAAAAAAAAACCCCAACACTGGAAGCTAGATCGTAAGCATATGTTCCTAGACATCTAGTGCAGAGCACAGTGTTAAAAAAAACCCCTCTGCCTCAATTTA
The DNA here is from genome assembly GCF_028500815.1 of Rissa tridactyla. NCBI lineage: Eukaryota > Metazoa > Chordata > Aves > Charadriiformes > Laridae > Rissa > Rissa tridactyla. The sequence continues at coordinate 9,266,109 of NC_071497.1, forward strand.
TCTTCAGCATCAGTAATGGCTGGTAGACAGAAAAAACTGAAAAGGGGTACTATGTGGAATCTCATTTTCCTTCAACCGTGTGAACAGGCTGATGACACCGTCTTTCTGAATCGCTGTGGCTGATCAGCAATCAGGCTACAAACAAACAAACATCGTTTTCAATCCAGACGAAATCTACCCACACCTTCCCCAGCAGATCCATGAAAGAGTACCTAAATTTGGCCAGTCCATCACCACTTGAGTAAGCACAAAGTGAGAATGCTTATAACATTCATACTGAAAAATGGGTTAGTGTTGCCTCCGACTCCGCAGCAGCCGCGGTACCAAACGTGCTTTGAAGCAGTGGATCTAGAGAAGCGTGCTCCTGCTAGCAGCAAAATCTCCTGCTAATAATGGCAAAAAGCAGCGGGTTGGTATTTTCAGACCTCGCTATCTCTACCAGCTGCATGAGGTCTATGTTAATGATTTACTGCACTGACGGGGTTCTTTTTGGTGTGAATCTGCTCCACTATATGTGGAAGCAACACAGTGGGACACTACCTAGAGTGCCCTGCTTGTGATGCAGCTGTCAGCTCTCCAGATCCGCATTATGCACTAACAACTGGGTTGCACTACCAACACCATCGTTGCTCAGGACGCAATACGGATATAAACGCCAGGAACCCACAATGGGCTGCACCAGAACGTGCCCCATCCCTTCCCTCTTTGCAGAAACTACTCAGTAATGCAGATACACTGCACGTGATAGGCACAAGACTGGTCACTGTATGTGGCCAAATTGAGCAACAGATTCTTAGGATGCATGCAGATTCTTAGGATAGAAAATCCTCAGCAAGTGGATCAAAAAAAAATGCCGTGGTATTAGTAATGATGAGATTGTAATACATAATATATGAATATATAAAGACTGATAATATTGCCAAACTAATACAGAAATAGAAGCATCTCTGCCTGGATCTTCTATTGAGGTATATGGTGAGAAACTGAAACAGGTGGCACGTGACCAGAAAACAGGGTACGTGCCTTACGAGTCTGCTTAGATGATGACGAAGAAGAAAAACACTAAATCTATTTTAAAAGTTAAATAAAGGCAAATTAAGATAAATGGAATACAATTATTCAGACGACTAGGGACAGACTTGCCTTTTTTGTCCTCAGAATTTTTTTTATTTTCTACACATTTCATCTTACATTTGAGGAACTAAACAGATCCCGCAACATCAATGCAACTCTGCTAACAAAAGAGACAAAACGAAAGAGCTGGCAGCATTGACTATGCTGGCAGCATAAGACTGGTGGAAGAATGAAATTGGTGTTAAACTGTTATGATACTTCATTTTGAATGTAATTCGAGTATTCACATCATCGTTGTGAGCTCCACAGCTGTATGTACGTTCTGGTCACTTTGCACAGCGTTCGCGTGATGCTTGAGGTTGAGAAGGTGGAACGCATTATTCTTACAGGCTAAGTGTCAGTGCGGCGGTTTTGGGATTTACGCTTTGGGATGCATTTGTAATTCAGTTCTAACCTGATTCCAGTCTTTCCCTCGCTGACATTTCACCTGTTAGCTAAAAGGATTTCCCAGCAACTCCACAAATAAGCCTTTGCCAAATATAATTTGGCTTGGGACCTAATTATTTTTCCAATAACTTAATTAGGAGTATGCACTTCTGTTAAAGCATACTGTAATATTTCAGGACCTTACAATACCTCACAGAGAAATGTTAAGGACTTCAGCCCATGGTTTTCTCTTCAATAAAACTTGGTCTCACCAAAATCTGGTCTTACTACGATCACTCCCAGTGTTCTTTTAATTACTGTTTAGTCTAAGATATCTGGCAATATCTTCTGTTGCCAAGAACAGAAAACAACAGATCAGTCTCCACTCTCTGACCAAAGTGACACGGATTAGGGTAGCCAAAGGTTGAATATTGAACTATTCAATGGCATCAGTATTCTTTGAGGTAATGTCTGTGTGGATTTAACTAAACTTTCAAGAGGATGGCATTTCAAAAATAAACCAGATCTACCTGTAACGCACTTCTCAGCTGGCTATGTTCCCCACTTTTGCATAGTTACAAACAGTCCATTTCATAACTCGACAGTATCGAACATGCATTTTCAAGAGCTAGAATTAAATGCTTAAAAAATGCGTTAAGTTTTGGCAAAATAGCAATAAATATGGCTATGAAATTTTTCTCTTCTTCTCATTATCCCCAAAATGTGCTCATTACTAAGCAAGCAGGTAAACACAAACCATGTATCAAACAGCAAAGCTCTGTCCCTGGAGAGATCACGAGGGTTATACTTTTCTATTTATTTACCGCCTGTTGCCTTTGGCCAGAAAGCACACTGCAAATTCCCTTTACAGTTCTGCGCGAAGAGCCAGAGGCAACCCCTTTGATGCAGCTTGCCTCGAGCGCAACGTCAGCAACTCGTTTTGCAGTTTACTCCTCAAATGCATCTCAAAATGGCTTGAACAAATGTGTTTTTTGAACATGCCCGCAAACTGTATCGTCTTGTGACAGTGACCAAACGATGGAGGGGGCAGAGGGGTTACTTGGGAAAGCAAACAAGAGGTAGTTACCCCAAAGTTGTCCCCATGCAAGAAGCGTTTAGAGACTCTTTTCTGAGAAGGTCTTACAGAAACACTCATCCCAATAGCACTAGTATCTTAAAACTTTCCCACTGGCCATCTTTTTTAATTAACTACTTCTGTTGAAGGTAGTCCACACCCCAAAGAAAAAAAAGAATTTAGAGGGGGGAAAAAAACCCCACAATGAATTTTTTTCTTCTCGGATACTGAGAAGACAAATTCACCTTTTCTTTTTTTTAAACGCTGCAGGAAATTTCTAAAACACCCGCATGTCTGGTGGACCTTTGCACTGAAACATCCCAGGGAGTTACCTGCCCACGTGCAAGCAGTAAGATTTATGGACAGTATTACACCTGAAGCTGGCAAGCTATCTATCTTGCCAAAAAGATAACACCACTCCTCAGCTACCTACTGCATACAACAGAAAGAGGATGCTGAACAACAAGAGGGGGGGTTTTGACCAATAAAATTGAAGAGATGAACTTTTAGTTCATTATATCTTCAGAAACAAATGACCTTTAAGTGCTGTTGCTAGGTTTTATGTACACTGAATTAGCAGTGAGGTACAGCAAAAGCTGTTGGTGGCATATGCCTGCCTTATCACTTCAAGGAACATGTAAAGTAGAGAGGTTTCAAACAAAATCACCATGTCCTTTATAAAATAAATACAGAGCTACAGTAAGCAGAAAAAAAATTCAAATAATTGGATTCTGTAAATCTGTTGAGACATGGACTTAATACTGCATTTAATTTTGCTAAGTGGGAGGAAGATTATTGCAGGCAACATACAAAGGATAGTCTCTGCCCAAATCGTATAACATTTACAAGCTTAGATACACTAAGACAGTTATTAATAACTATATCAGAACATTTCCATGTATTCAATCCACAGTTATGAAAGAAACTAAACATACAGGCCTCCTCCCAATACAGACAATAATAATAATAATAATAATAATATTTACATTGCTGTACTCACATGCTTCCAATAGTCTTTTAAAAAAAAAAATCTGAGAATTTGATGGATAACAAGTGCCGCCTCCTATGAAACACTGCAGAAAGCGTAATGTTTAGGCATTTTATTTTACCTTTGAAAGAGCCTAGCCACTCAGTGAGACAAAGCCATTCTCTTTCCAGAGTTTCTGAAACAAAAGCTGAAATTCATTCTCATCAAGTCTGTCATTGTCACAGCGGAGGACTTGTTGGAGCTGCACTTGTTTACAGCCTACGGTTCCTGCAGGAAGAAGCAGTTTTACTAATACCAGAATTTGAGCTTTTCACATGCAGTATTTTCACGTCCTAATTTTCTGTTTTGAAAATCAGCTTCTTCCACATGGTTGTTTTTCAATAAATCTGTCTTTTTTTTTTCTGAAATGTGAAATCGGAGTGGATAGCAACACCTGTTTGGCATTTACAAAAACCTTTCTAAAATCTGAGGGAGATCAAAACACTTTTCCTTAAAAATAAAAACTCCCCCTACAAATCATTTGATATCTGCAATGTACTCAATTTGATCCCATATTCCCAGAATATCAACTGATTCATGCTCTATGCAGTTTCTTAACATTAAGAAAGGTACCGTAATTTTAAAAGAATTTGCTTTGAAGCAAATATCCTTCCAAAGGAAAAAAAAAACCACTAATATCTTAATGGAAAAGACAAAAAAAAAAAAGTGCATTCTGTCATTGCAATTTTTTTTTCAAGCTCTTAATACTTTAATATTACAGCAAATCTTACGAAGGCATTTGGCATCTTCCACAAAACACTGTTATGGTTCCTGTTAATACTTTAATGTCCCTTCATGATGGACTGCTGGAAGGACATAGCAGCCCCAGCAGTGGTTAAATGTGAAATCATTAAGCTGCGGGGCTTGTTGGGAGCCAGATACCCAAACCTGAGCACATCTGTTGACCGAAATACAGTCTCCTGTATGGGGAAGTAAAGCTCTGACACTCTCCCCGCTGAACTCTCACAACTTCTCAGCACAGTTCTTACCTGGCATGACGACTTGACAAGCAAGCCTTAAACAACTCAAACTGAAATTAAAAGGATCTGCAAACTAAGGAAAACAAAATACTTTTGTTCTGCATGCATTTTCCATAATCTTCAGTTACATAACTTAAAGAAAATCTATTGCTTTTTCAAATATCCACCCAAAGGATGCTGATGAAGCTCTCCTGTGAGATTAATTCTTCTGCCTCTCTCCCCCTCATTTGTGTAATTTTATAGCATATATCACACTAATGTCTAAATTACCTAGGTAAATAAACCCCAAACTAAAGGAGATTATTTTTTTTCTTCTTTCTCTTTTGGAGAAGAGAGATCTCATTCTTTAAAAACTGGCATAGATTTTCCAATTTTTTTCATTCCTTTAATACATTTGTGTGGTTAAATCAAAGCAAATTAAATCTAGGCAGTATTTTTACCCTGCCAGTAGTTAACATGTACAATACTGAGTTTTCATTACCATTTGATTGAAATAACTTTGTGTTCTGTTAATAAACTGACAGTTCACAGTCTATTGCTTTACACTTGTAAGAATATGAGCACATTTTCTGAATAAAAAGGACTGTTTGATTTTCAAATATTTCTCTTTTTTCTTGTGATTTATCACTTTTAGTCGCTGAGGGAGTTTTCTGTGCACCCTAGCAAAGGTTTGTGTCCATATGAATATACAAACAAGGCTACACTTTAATGAGTAACACCTGTGAAAACTACTAACACTCAAAAGCTTTATTCTGCATCAAGTGAAAGGTGAACAGGAAAAAGATATTTTCTGATGGTCTGCCTTGAAAATTCAAGTTAGGATCCCATGAAAAAAACCTGAAGTGTTCTTCTGCCTCTCTAATAGCACTCTGCTATTGTTAAAAACATGAGCATAGTTGATATTTAAAGCAAAGCAAAATTCAGCTTCATCCCCTGTAATTATTTTGTCTCTGCACCACCAAATGTAATTACAAACAACTCAGACATTCATCACTATATAAAAGCACAACTTAAGATTCCCAGAGAACAGATATGGAAAGACATTGTTTTCACACAGTTCTCTTAGTCAAGCCGTAGTTTAACAACACTACCGATAAACAAGTGTACTAAGCCAATGTAAAGCAGGAGGGAAATATTCATGTTTAATTTTATCTAGGGACTCCTCCAGTATTTCTTTTATCAACACTTATGAAGACATGCCTCAAAGCAACGAGCAAGAATGTGACAGAGGAATATGACATAACTACAATCATCCCAACTTCCCAAAGTTCACTTGCTTAACTACGTACTATCTCAGAGCCTGTTTAAACACACAAGTATCTGTTCTGAACGGGCAAAAAAGCACGAACACACGACAAGATTCTGAGCTCTCTTCACAAAGTTATCACGCTAGTGCACCATGCAGATGTGCCGGTTTTCAGGAGCTGGTCTGTGCCCCTTTCTCGCAATCAGAAGGAAATACCTGCAGCCAGCTTGAAACCACCCTCCTTACCAGTTACCCAAACTCTTCCAAACCAGTTTGACACCTGTTTGGCTTCTCCTGCTCAGGGAGAAAGGCGCTAGGGCATGCCAGATGCAGATTCAAACAAATTTCAACCAGGCAGCAAATTAGATCAAGAATTTACATGAGGCAATAGGAGGTGTGTGGTTGGGACACCTGATCTCTATCTACGCTGAACAACAACGCTGTCCTCGTCTTCGCGGTTACGTAATACATAGATAGTATTTAACCACTCACTTGTCCGACACATGAGTGTCAAACTGATCAGCTTTCGGGGCCGGGGGGGACAAGGAATTTGGCAGTTCAGGTGTTAGGAACCATCACCCCTCATGGGAATGAATCCCAGCGAAGCCTTCAGCGTCCTTTGCCCGATGAAAGCCATGCAAGACCAGGCTGGAGCGTTGTGCCACCATTTCTATCGCAAGCACGATCGGCTTTGCAACACCTGCCGACTGCGAAAGAACCCACTGACTTCTGCGAATGGCAGACTGTAAATCAGGGCACACGCTCACCCAGCCACGGGCCTGGCTCTCAGAGGGGTTCTCAAGGGAAAGCTGAGAGCCTGTCACCCCTCACAGCATCACTGTGACAGGCAGCAGCCCCACAGCTACCTAGGGACAAACTTGGTGACTCCATAGTGTCCCCCTGCGCTGTTTTGGTACTTTGGTCCCTCGCACCCTCTATTTGCTGAGTTTGGTGGGAAATGTGTAGCCATATCACAGAAGCGTTGCCATAAAGATGACTAAACACCCAGTTTGTGAGATGCTCCTCTCCAGGTACTCTAGTGAAATAAGGTGTGCAGACACCAGGGAGAAAAAAAAAGAGACAGGGAGGAAGGAAGAGTCATTAGATGGGGCGGGAAAGCCACGGGCCTTGCCACTTTCTTTGCGGCTGCTGCTTTTTGGAGCGCTCCGGAAGCGTCAGGGAGCTGCTCCCTGCCGGGGCCTGGGGCCCGGGGACAGTCACCGTCACCCTCCCGGGGAGATGGAGAGGAGGCAGCCAGGGCGCCCCGACGGCCAGGACTCTCGCTCCCCCCCTCGCACCCTGCCTGCCCTCCTCCCTCCATCCCTCCATCCCTGCATCCCTCCCGCCCCGGGGGGAGAGGGTCGGCCGTCGGGCTGCCCCCGGCGCGGCGGTACCTGCTTCTCCAGCGCCGCATCCTTGGCGCTGCCGGCGGCGCATCCCTTGGGAGCCGGCACCCTCTCGCAGTTGCAGCCCTCCAGCATGTACATGCCGGCGGGGCGGGCGCTCTGCTCCCCCTCGAAGTAGAAGAGCACGTTTTGGTAGAGGGCGAACCACTTTTCGTGCCAGCGGTTGGTCTCCGCCGTCTTCTTGCTCAGGTAGCCCCGCTTGGTGCCTTCCTTGCGGGCCAGCAGCGCCAGGTACAGGGCGTGCCCCTCGTTGTACCGCACGCTCTTCTGCATGGTGGCCGCCCGGCAGCCCGCGGCCACTCGCCCCGGCCGAAGGGCAACCTCCGCGGGCGCTCAGCGCGCCGGTACCGGCTGCGCCGCGCCGCGGCAGCGCTTCATGGGCGCCGGCACGCACCGACGGGCGGCACCCGCCCTCCCCCGAGCTCCGCCCGCCCCCCGGGGGCGGTTGCCGCTAAACCCGCCGCGGCATCCCACCCGTGCCCGTCCCCTCCGTGTCCCCGTCCCCCCGCCCCGCGCCGCCTGCCCGACGCCCCGCGGGAAGAGAGCGTATGGGGGGGGGGGGGGGGGGGTGGCAAGATGCTCCGTCCCCCCACTCCCCCCGGGCAACTCCGCCGTGACGTGCAGGGATCAGCCGTAATCCGCTTTGGGTAGCGATTTAAAGAGCAAAATCGCCGCCGCCGCAGAGCCCCAGTCCCTCCCTCCGCCCGGCGGCGGGGCCGCCTCCCGACCGACGCGGGGGGGACACGGGGGGAGGCACCGAGCGGCCCCGGGGATGGGGATGGGGATGGGGCGGGGGGTCGGATGGGACACCTGCAGGCAGCCGGGCGGTTGGGCTGGACGGGACGGGGCGGGAGGCGCTGGGTGGTTTGGGGGCTCGCGGTCGGTTTCCCGTTAGTTTTCGCCTTTTCGATTCTTTTGAGTGAAAAAATCTTGGAAAGCGGCAGGGCTGGGCGGGAGCCGGCAACTTCGCTTCCGAGCTGCGCGGCGCAGAAAAGCCAGAGCGAGAAGTGACAGCCCGGCGGAACGCCCGAAACCCGCTACTTTTTAACCCGATATGGACGCCGTTTGAAGGCCGGGCGGGGTTGGGGGCCGAAGCGCTGCAGCCGGTCTCGCTCCGGGGCCTCGACACCCCCGCACCCCCCCGCGCATCCCTGCGGGGAGCCCGCAGCCGGCCGGGGCTGCGGGAGCCGTCCGTGTGTCCGGGCTGGCTGCAGGGACAAATTTTCATTATAGATGCCCGCACCGGGCAGCATCGGGGCGGGCACAGCCTCCGTGCCCCGCAGGATGAGCCTGGGGACAAGCCGAGGGAAGGGGGTGGCCAGTCACCCCCCCAAAAGCGGATCGGTACGCGCTTCTGCTTGGAGAGGGAGTTACTCGGGTTTATTTTTCCCGCGGGTTCAGCAGGGCTCGCAGCAGGCGCGGGGTTGTTTCCATGCTGCCAGGGCAGTGTGGTGAGGCAGACCTTAATTATAAAAAAAAAATATATATATATATAAATAAGCTCCAGCGAAGGAGCTGGTATCAAGAATTATTTTACAAAAAACCACAAGGAATATGGAAATTTCTACCAACTAGAGGACGCTTTAATTTACCACATTATTTAAACTTCCTTTTAAGGTTCTTTCATGAAAAGGCATTTGAAACTCGTTCATTTAAAAATGTATTTTGCATATGTAGCTTTCTGTCTCCTTTGCTTTACTGAGTCTTATGACTAAGAAAGATGATTCTCTTACTGACTGTCTGAACAAAAATGCGAACATTACAATACTCAGTATCCTGTATAATGTACAGAAAGAGTTAGAAAATATTCCCTATGGGATCTCTGTCAGCAATTATGATTTTGAGTGTTATTTACAGGAACTGCGGACCTATGTGGAGTTTTAAGCCTCCCATTCTGTGAATAGAGAACTTTGTATTAGAAGAAACAAACAGATGCCCAAATCCTGTTGGAAATTAGTCGACTAGTTTCCTCTGTGGCTTCACATCATGCAGTTTGAGTTTAACACATAACATCCAAGGAAGTCCATGTTTTGGACAGGGATTGAAGATCGTTTGGATGATTTGCATGTATGAAATAACTCTTATTCATGCGTATCAATGACTGGGTTCTTACTTGCTTCTTGTGATGCATCTTTAATTCAGTTTCACTCCAGTGGTGCTGGCCAAGTCAGTATTAATTCGGTGCATGAAATTTCCTGCGATACTGTATCTCAATGTAAGTTAATGGCAAGGCAGTAAAATTAAGGAAAAGAACCACACTGCAACTCAGAGGAGTTTTCAGATACTTGACACTAAGCGAATAGTTAGTGCTTTCCAAAACAAACACATCGTATATCACGACCAAATGCTATAGAAAGAACCTATCTTTGCCAAGATAAGGTTGCACGGTTTTGTCCCAGCTTATGTAATTTGAACAGTAATAAAGCTCTTGCATAAATCAGAAATGATTACGCACCATCTATTCTACAACAACACCTGAGACACGCAGTAAAAATAAGTGACAGGAGTTAAATTTTAACTACAAAATAAAGAAAGAGAGGGTTTCCTTTTACTACATCATTTTCTCCTAGACATGCAGGCATTTTTCCTAAGATGAAAATGTTGAATATGTCATTGCACAGCAATCCGTAGGAATTACGAGGCATCTAATGTACGTGTTCGCTACAGTGAGCGCTGATTGTGTAACCGTCAGTTTGTCACGAATTCCTGTGCTTTATTGTTCAAAGTATGATTTAGTTCTCTCAATGATATTTTATTACTTGATCCCTCTAATAAAAGCACAACCTACGTTTTTTTTGCTTTAAATATCTACTACATATCTATGTGTCTATATACTACTTAATACATCTAAACCCATGTAAGTAAATATGATATTTTTTAATTTATTCATTACCAAGAATAAAGAAGGGTGTTTTGTAGTTTTTAAAAAAGAAGTTCTAGGCCACATTCGTATGTATGAACTTGATCGAGTTACGTGTGCAAACAGATGTAAAGGAATCTGCTGATGTAATTTATTCCATAGAGCTCTGAAGAAAAGAACATACAGATAAGCACACTATTTTACTTTATTTTATATCTTCTTTAGCTAACACATACTTTTTGGGTATTTTCATTCCAGAGGATTCATTTATAAAACCACATTCCCGAGTATTGTGTCATTATAGGCCTCAAGGAGCTTTCTGTAAAACTGTGGTGGAAAGTTGTGGTCACGTATCAGGTGAGATAATTTAACCCATTCAGCCTACATTTACCTTGAAATTTCCATTGGGAACTAATTCACAGCATGTTGTTCAAAGCTGTCATAGACAGAGAAATGCATAGCGTCGTGTGACAGTGCAATTGCTGATTCTGATACCCAGAAGCGACCACGAGAGCTTGGGGGGGGCAAGTCAGCGAGTTGTCACTCTTCTGAGTGACAGGTGTCAGGAGAAACTATTTCAGAAAGTATGTAAAATTTAGACCTCTCTTCTGTAAAAAAAACCTTGTGAAAAAATATTGTTAATGTAATGGTAATAAAAATTGATTAAAGCAATGGAAAAGTGTTGTTATACCATCAATTTTATGTCTGGGTTAGTATGTATCTGCTCTGTGCTGTTATACATTTGTAATGCTTATTTGTCACTAAATTAGGGTAGTAAATCATTATTTACCTTTTCATGTCAAGGCAATGTATCAAATACAAAACAATTCTGTAAAGCTGTTGAACAGCTGCTACAATATCTTACGGGGAAGGAACTAGGTTTCGCTAAGAATATACCTGTCTGAAAAGTAGAACTGAATGAATAATACTTTACTCTTCAAGACACAAAGCATGTTTTGGCTATTTGAAAGGTATTTATAATATTCAGCTAAGATTTAGTTATCTGAAAAAGCAGGAAGAATTTCAAGCACATAATATTGCACATCACTGGCACAGTAAGTCCTGAATATCTTGAAAATAACCAGATATTCTCACATGTATGGAAATGCCATTTACCTCTTATCATTCTCCTTTTAAATTACTACAATTTTATGCTTGCTTAATCTAGCTTTTGATGTCATTTGAGAAGATTTACTTCTCCTATTTTATCTAGACAAGTTTTGGGGGAATTGTCTTGTCTAACCAATTTTAAATCATTGTGTGTACCGGGTCGTGGCAGTTCATTCCTTGTGGTTCCTTACTTTTTTAGCAACTGGAAGCAAGTGTTGGGGTCAGCCTTTCTGTGGAAGAGAGGTGACTACCCATGCCCTTCAGTGCTATGAAGAAGGTGGTGGAACAAGTGTTCATGAGATTCCCTCCCTCAGGAATCCCAGCCCAGTCCCTCCCATGCCTCACACAGGGCGCCAGTGAGGATAATTTCATAGCGAATCTGCGCAGAGCGTGAGTAGTGCCTCTGGTGCCACTTGCACGTCTTTCCAAGGAAGAGCGTTTGTGCTCATTTTAAGAAAAAAGAGCACGGGAGTTCTGTGTGTGGCAGAGACATCTCGTTACAACATACAGAAGAGCCACCTAGCTATTTTGCAGCCCCACACATGCTGGTGCACATGATTTGAAAGCTCTGAGGAAAGGATTTTTTACTGCCATACCGAAGGGTAACAAAGGGATCGCTTCTTGCTGTGGGAGATTTCAGATCATTTACCTATTATGCAGGTGAGGATATTATCATCGTGGTTTAATGCCACCATGTGCTAAATGCTGCATAAAGGCAAGAAAAGGACCCATGCCAGGAACACCTTACGTCTACACATAAGAATCCATCGCCAGAGTCAGTCAAAAGGAGAAGTACAAGGACTAGTAAATGCTTGTTGTGATATGCAGCATCCTCGGTACACAACTAGCATATTTGTTGCTGAGATTTTGGGAGAAGAATACCAAAAGAAGGCTTTATGGGAACTTTTGAAAGAAACAGTTTGGTGCATCTGCAGAGGTCATTGGGGAGTTCTTGCCTGTGGTCAGGGACAGTGTGGGAAAAATACAAAGGACAACCGAAAAAATGGAAAAAAAAAAAAAAAAAAAGCACGGCAGGAGCTGTCTCACAGTCAGGCTGGAGAAAAGCAAAAGCAGCAAAAAAACCCCAAAAAAAACAAATAAAGAGAAAAGCTGGAATCAAGGGACTCAATTAAATTGAAGAAATAGCACTATTTAGGCAGGAGGCAAAAGCAAGTGGGTTGCGGAAGAATTCAGCCTGGTTGGCAGACTGATGATAATGAGAGCACGGCAGGTAAAGAGCAGAGGAAGCCAGTGTGAGTAAGGGAGGGCTCAGAACGGCTGGGGAATTGGAGGAGCCAGCATGAGGATCCCAACAGCCAGGAGCAGAGGAAGGAGTCGCGGGGAGGTGGTGATGGAGAGACCGTCGTGGAGAAGGCAAAGTTGGGAGCCACAGAGCACGAGAGTTGTGGCTGCTGGGTATGGCTGGAAAAAAGAGGTGGTTGGTAAAGAGGTGGAAAACACCCGCAGAGATCCTGGGGGTAAGAGTGTCACTCCGAAATAGGAAGAAGAGAGACCAATGCACAGAGGGGGCCAGATTGAGGAGGCTGGCAAGCAGTAATGTGGAAGAGGAGAGTCAGGTAGGGCCAGTTCAATACCGCGCATGAAGCAAAAGGATTAAATCAATGGTAACACAGAAAAAGAAAGCAGCATTTCTAACACGGAGATGCTGATAGTCCAAATCGGCACTAAAATCACACAGGGGAGAAAAGACGGGCAGCTTTTCTCCTTAAGTTTGTTTTCCACTGGTTCCTTTGCTGCGGGGACAGCAAAGGTTCACCATCTGGGATTAAAATGGAAGAGTCAGTATTCAGACTCTTGACCAAAGGTTTTAAGATATGCAGACACACTCAGTTAACTGAAAGTCTCAGAAGTGCTTTATATAATGCAGATACAACAGACAGAAACTAAGCTCCTGATTTATGATGCAAAGCATAGTGAAAATAGTATTTTTAAACTTTCTTCACATGGCTAAAGTATTGATATTGAGGCACATACTCACCCAGTGGGAATACGACTGCCAGAGCTGAGCCCTGATTTTTAAAGTTAGTAGAGATTACTCCCTTTTTCCCTATTCTGAGAGCTGTGTAATGAGAATTTCACAGACCCTGTGATCAGCGTGGTATCCTTAAGAAGAGTATTGTCCTACAGCTCACAAATAGCCAAAGCATGAAACTGTCTCGACATTCTTGGGAGATAGCTTAAATTAGTACTTTAAATGTTCCAAAGACATTGGCGTGTCATAACACAGATTTCATAATGTTCTCCAAATGTGAGTCAAGAGAGACAGCCTGATGACTGAGCTCTTGCAAGTAAAGGGTTCAGCAGACACTAGGCTATGATTACTCTAAGTTTCAAAAAGCTCTTGGTAACTCTGAAAATTACTTTAGAATTAAAAAGGCATAGTAGGATAATTTATTTTTTTTGTTATGCAATGTGAAATGAGTATAAATCTTATTCAGTGTGAACGGAGTATAAATGCAAATCAGTTTTTGCTTATTCTGTCAAGATACTCTCACATATTGGCATAAAAATAGGAAAAATGTGCAAAATATTAAAGCATTCTCTTTTCTTGGGAAAAAGTAAGCCCCACAGATTGGAAGAAAGATACAGAGAGCGCAGCAGGTGCCATCTGGAATAAGTAAGTAACCCTGGGAAGAATTTGTGATGTTTACAAGGCTCGATACTGATACAGAGAACTCCATCCATCTGGCATAAAGCCTGCAAATAATCTGCCACAAGGGTGCATAATTCAATAGAAACAGGTTTGATAAACTAGAAGTAGCATTCCCCATAGTCACCTTGAAAGACACATTTAATGTATTATGCAGCTGAGCAGCTTTCAGAAGTACGGCACCTTACTTTGTAGGTAGGCAGACCCATATACCATAAAAACCAGTTTTATGGGGAATGGAATCCACTGTTCTCTTAACAGAAATCAAATGGTGCAGGGTACCCACATCATCTCGAGACCATGTGAAATTTCTAAGACAATGCCTTTTTATGAGAACATTGCATTTATATTTGATACAGATGGAATATATTGAAAACCATTTTAATGAATCCATTCAGATGCAGCTGGGACCGTACAAATGCCTGGAGAAAATGTGTGTAACAGCAGAAAAATAAATATCTTAAAAGGCTGTAGGCAGAGCAGCCCTGACAACAGTGATCTGAGCCAATGTTATCACCCTGCGCATGCAAGCAAAAAGATACCAAACAACAGTCTCACCTAATAACAGTAAAGAAATTAAGCTTAACATCAGTCGCTGCTTGTTTTGGGGATTTCTGCTTAGGTGGGAAGTGGATAGCAGGTATCTGTAATTTCTGACCTGCTGTTGCTAATGCACATTCCTCCTGGTCCAGTTTTATGTTGTTCAGATTCTCAGCTGATAACCTCTGTAGCCGCTCGGGAGCTATGCAGTATACTTTTCGGGGGGACGGGCGGGGGGGGGGGGCAAGAAAAAAAAGGAAAAGAACAAAGGACAAAAAATAGCTCAGAGAAACATAATAAAAATTTAAAAAATCAAAACAATATCCAGCTACAATTATATTCAACGTAATATAAAAAACTGTAACATCATCTTTTATGGTAGAATGCTTTCCGACACAGTATAGTATAAAGTATATTAATTGCACTTAATATTGATGTATATATTTTTTAAACAGAATACAAAAGTAACACTTATTGTACTTGTCACAAAGTTACTACTCTTAACATGCTAAAGTGAATAAAGGCCTGAATCCATATAAAAATACACTTGGTCTTTTTTTATGCAGAAATAAGTCGTGACTTATTCATGAGTAGGTTCCTCTTGAATATATAATGAGAAAGTAAATGAAAAATAATTGTACCATTTCAAAAAACAAAATTTATGTTCTCCCATTTGTGTTACTGTTATTGTTATGTTTGTTTGTCTGCTTGGGTCGGTTGTATCACTTTGAGTATTAGCACTACCTTTTTGTTAGTACTCACAGTAGCGAGGGGAGCTGAAAGGTATATTTATTCCAATTTGGCATCCCATTTTCCTGTGTCGATAATAAAGTTACATTTATAATATTCAAGAATTTTGAGTGAGATTTCTTGTTCTAGTGGCATTTTTGTGACCAAAGAAAGAGGCAACATGAAAATACTTCTTGTGTTGATTTATACAGTTTCTGGTTTTTGCTGTGGTATATAATGGCTTTGTGGAACTAATTCTAAATTTCTGACATATGTGTAGACATATGGATCAGATATAGCTACCGCATTAATAGTTTTGTCAGATGTTAGTGAAGGCTTATTAGATAATGCCTTAGAGTTTTCTTCAGGAAGAGCAACAAAGATCTGGAATTAACACATACTACAGGTACACGAGCCTAAAGTAAGAATATGAAACCTACAGTGTAAGACTGGGTGAGAAACATTTTCCCAATTTTAAGATGTTAAAAAAATGTATCCATCGTCCATTGTGCTTAATGCAGAAACCTCTAAAAAGTTTATTCTCCAAAACTCTGGGGAATAAATGGATTAGGTAAATCGTATTGTTCAACCATTTAAACAGCCTGGAAAATTCAGGTGGTTTTGGTTTGGTTTTGCAAAAGTCAAAGGGTCTTACATATTTCAAAACAGTCTGAGGTCAAATACTATCTTATCCTCAAAATGTTTACTCCTAGTGAAGCAGATTGGGTTTTTTTATGAACCAAACCTTTAGAAAAATCATCGCCAGTTCCAGCATGAAGAACTGAAGACACCTTGGTTCTCCCCCCAGATGAAAGTCACTGGCCTTCGAGATGTTTACAGCATTTCCATGCACTGTGCCCAACCCCTTGTGAATAAATACATAAACTTATTTGTAAAGCACTTTGAGCTACATCAGTGAGAAATCCCTGGGAGAGCTTCAGGTGACAGATTGTCCCATTCTGCCGGGCTGTGGAAGGAAAATACACCCCGTGTGCTTCTCCATGGCATCTACACTGTTCTGATTTCTGAGGAAGTTCTGACTGGTATCCCAAAGAAACAGCTTCTGGGATTTTTCAGAGAAAGCTTTCTATTATGTATGTGTATTACATACATTTTCTTAATATGGATTGCAATTATCTTTAATAATTGTTCATGTATATATTTCTCTTTTAAATGTTACTACCATTAAGGCGCATTCTAGGATACTATAGTTGTTACCACATGCTGATGTAATTACCATGTATGATTAAGCTTCTTCATCCTATAAAACTGATTTTTTTTTTCCTCCAGAGGGTATGTCTTTATGTTTCTGTGTTACTCATCTGTAATGCAAGTTGACAAACAGTGTAATCAAAAGAAAGAAAAATGAGAGGTCTAGAGTATAGGACGCTTTCTTGGCAGACACAGGATGAATTGAAATTGCTTTGATAAGTGTTTTGTTTGGTGTTTCTCAGGTAATACATCAAAAGAAGGCAGCCACCTTGGCTGCACGGAGTTTGGGGTCTGTGCAGGAGGGGAGGGTAACTCCAAGTTATTCCTCTCAGTCCCTCCAAGAGCCACCGATCTTTTTCAGAAAAGCTTTTACAATGTTCTAAGTGAGGTAAGTGGCATTAGTAATGGGATACAGAGCTTCATGCCCTCAGGTCACTGGTTCATATTCAGTAAAACACAGTAATTAGGACAAATCCTCCTCCAAGTTATGAAATTTCCACTAGAGTAAATGATTGCTCATTTATCTCTGAATTGTTACCTGCTATCTGGTCAGTAGGCAGCATAAATGAGTGAATGCAGCCCGTCTGCCCTTAAAAACTTTGGAAACACATGCAGGATGGGAAGGGGGAAGAGAAACACTGTGAAGGAGGTCAGCACACCCCATGCAGCTGTTGAGTCACATTCCCTCCCATTTACAGCCCCCTTCCTCTAGTGTAAAGCTCAAAAAAAGGGAGAAACTCCTCTCTGGGGAATCCTCCAAGTGCAAACAGGCTCAGGCTGGTGCATTTAGCATCTCATTGCCCCTGTTCCAGCCCGTCTATGGTACTAGTGACAGTACTTAAACCATCAAAAGATAGTGTTTTTAAAAGCAAAATGTGCTAAGCGTTTTCCTGCCGATTTTTGCTCCTTGCTCTGTAGGTAGGAATGAAATGAATCCTACGTGATTAATCCTACCTACGTGCTTACGGGAGCTTTAGGCAACCATCACAGTTGGACTAATTTTATCATGTTGCAATTGCCTGTTCATCTACGGCTGTGAGAATACTTTATAACTGTGATAAATGATTGACTCACATTTGTGTATGTCACATATATATACAGATAGTTATATATAAGATGGTGGTTTTATTGTTCTATGCCGCTCTGTCTCTTTTTCATCAAAAATTTCCTTCCTCCATAACAGCTAAGAGATATTAATTGCCTAAAATTAGAACCATCAGGTATGACTAAAATTGAGTTATTACATAAAAATGGATATGAGATACAGATGAAATGTATATAATTTATATAAAAAGTATTGTTCTTATTTCATTTCTCTATGCACCATTATTATGCTGTGCTTTATTGCTCTAGCCTGAATTGAGCTGTGAGCTGTACATTGTCAGCCTTACCGGCATGTACTGTATAAATTATATAAGTCTATTAACATATATGTATCAGAATAGCTGTTAAAATTAGAAGTACCAGCATAACTGAGGAACAGACAAGAAAAGGAGTTAAGTGAAGGAGTTTGGTAGACAAGGACAAAACAAAATTATGAAGTAACAGCATGCTGGTTTCACTCGGACTTAGTAATGCTCACTGCTGTCATTCTCTCTGCTATTTTCTTTCCAGATACAGCAAAACACTTCATAAAGAAAATATTCAGGAAAGATAATGAAATCTCAAAGTACCCATTTATTCTGCTACCTCTAAAACACCCATTTCTAAGCTAATCTTCTTAATTAATCAAACCAAAATACAGCTATATACAGATTTCCTGCAGTGCTCATCTACCCAGAAAAAGTGAGCAGAAATATGAATCTATTTGCATTAGAAACAGGAGTTTATTCCCCAAACACATTTTTCATTATAATCAATTATACTGAAAGTTTTGGCTAAACACAGTTTGTGGTAAAGACAATTATATACTCAAAATTAAAACATTTTTTTAAAAAAATGAAGCCAGTGGAGATGCAGTGTCATAATGCAGGAAAGCATGTCACCTATGGACAGAAAAGTCACAGCTGCTCCCTGCCTTCCCCATACTACATACTATATACTATATACTACAGTATACTATATACTACACTATATAGTATAGTATACTGTATAGTATATAGTATATACCCCCCCATACTATATACCTAACCCATCAATATATATAGTAGCACTTAGGCTCATGTCCATAAAACATGTGTACAAACTTGGAAACTCATTTTCCTCTCGATCTTGAGAGCTTTTTTTATTTTTTATTTTTTCTTTATTTTTTTAAAGGAGACCATAAAGTCTCAAAGGGCCTGGAAACCAAAATTCTTTTTATGATACAGCCCACACAAATCCATGTATAGGGTTGCATAGAAAAGCCAGACCGTGGTCATCCTTGGGGTGGAAGGCAGTGCTGTTTCTGTACCCCAGCACTGCTATAACCCAGCTGGCAAAGGCACTCACTGCCAGTGGCAGCTCTGCCACCTCTCTTTTATAAAGAACAGCATCTTCAGCGGCATCTCCTTCCGTTCTGTATGTTACAAACTTGCATGACTTGGTGCCTGCATAACCCTGCCGTGGCTTAATGACGTGATGCTGTCTGTGACTATTAGTCCTGACTTACAGCACTCTGTTTCCAGTGCTCTTTGTCCTCCTCTCCTTGGTATCTTTCAGAAAAGCATAAAATTCATTAGCAAAAATAGAGCATATGGCTCTCCCCTTAACCTCTCTGCTTCAAATTCTTGAAGAGGGGGTGAAGCTCATGCTGAAAAGACCTGGGTAACTGCTAGTTCAGAAGACAGTTTCACCATTTAGGTAAGGTAAGAGACAGAAAAGATATACATCATCAAATTAACATCCTACAAGCATGAATACCCTGTGATCTTTTTGTCCTTAGGCGGTTCCAAAATTTTTTTCCCTATTGTGACAACAAGAAGAAAATCACTTACACTGTCTAGCCTTTGCAAAAGGTTTCTGCAGGAAAGCAGTCTTCCCTGACTACTGAAATCACAGGGCTTATTACAATAATTGCAAAACCACAGAGATAGTAGTACATGACGTAGAAATATATTATTCATTCATGTGTGTATAAAACCCCACATGTACATACTAACTAGGATACTGTTAACTCATAGAGGTCAGAAGGACTTAAAAAGCTCATCCCCTCTGTTCCCCAGGCAGACTCAGCAAAGCCAGCATCGTCCCTGACTGTTGTTTATCTCCACAGCTTCAGAGGTCTCCGAGCCTCTGGATTTTTTCCCAGATGCTCCACACCATCTATTCAAGCAATGAGCTAACCTTACCTTTTGGAGTTTTCCCTTAATGTATAACTTGAATCTTCCTTCCTGGAATGTTAAGCCTCTGTCCCTCCATACCCTTGTGGGACATGAAGAACATGTTGCTCCTTGTTTGCAGCTGTGTTTTACCTTTCAGAAGACGGTCGCCATGTCTTCCTTTCTCCAGGTTAGACCACTTTTCCTTGGCCCTGTTTCCAGATAACTCATGGTCACTGTGTCCCTTTCCAGATCTCGCTCCAGGAGGTCCATGTCTCTCTCGATGTGGCGCCCACAGCTGGACAAGGCGCTGGCTCCGAGGAGAGCAGGAGGGTGACGTCTCCTGTCTTGCAGGACACACTCCTGCTTACAGAGCTTCATCTAACGTCTGGCTTTTTCACAACAGCATGGTACTGTTGACTCATATTCAGTTTATGATTGATGACTAGCTCTGGATCTTTTTTCTGCAAACTGCCACCTAAACCAGATTATAGGATAAACTGTTGCTGTAACGTTAGAATTTAAAAAAAGAAAAAAACCCAACACTTCCAAACTGTTCAGTTTTGGGGACATGCAATTCACATCCCCCAAATTCAAACAAACGGTTGGCCATTGCAAGGGAGGGAACAGCACAGAGGAGAGAAGGGCCAGTTTTCTTGCCAGCACGGATATTTTTCTGGCAAAATTTTCTTGTGGAGATGGAGACTGAGGCCACCGGGGTTTGCAGATCACTTACGATGCAACATTTCATTCAGCATCACTTGATATAATACTGCATTGTTTTTTAAGAGTAAGTTTTACCCTCGTTTCAGCCCATTCCCTTTCTCCTACACCAGCTACATATTTTTACTAATTGCTTTATTTAGGCAATAGCAATCCCATGGTTGTATGGTAAACTGGTCCAGTTTCCTCATCCACCTGAAAATTAAACAAGCAATAAAACTGTGAGTAGTTCTTGCCTTGCAGACACTCAGTTGCTGGTGCTGATGCAAAAAAGAGGTAGTCCAGGGCTTGGGGTGGGAGGATGACACCACCTCCTATCAGCGGCAACGTGTCTTCGAGCATTTTAAGCCAACTGTGAAACTGCACCTTTTCTGAAGTGGGAGCCGTAGGTTTCTGGAGGGGACACAATTGCATTTAATGAAATTAAACCCTTCTCTGTATAAATTGCCAGCAAAACCTCACTGCCAAATTTAAACTTTGAAAATATTGGAAAGCTCAGTACTCTCCAGCTGCAGAGCATGTACAGGACTGAGTGACTTCTCCTGCAGTTCCAGAGCTGACCTTATTGTCTCTCTTCCTTCTTGTCTTAATGGTGTTTAAACATGATTAGCTGCACCGCCTTAATCTTCAAATGTTAGCTTTTGTTCAGAAACCTCAGTGAATTCATCTCACAAGACTTAATAATAACTCTTTTCCAGAAGAAAGTTGGTGTAAGTTTCTATAACATAACTTTAGGACTTATTTCTCATGTAGGCCTGAGAGCGTGACACATTCAAATTACAGCTGGAGTACGAGGGTGTTTATATATGAACTTCTTTTGCCAATAACTTTGAAGGTGACTTTGAACAGCAAGAATAATCTGTGTATAGGTGTTTTAGATAATAACTATTACATAAGGAATGGTATTTATTTATTAACTGATTAAAATGCCTTCCTGGAACTACAGGGAAATGGCTAATGACCAACGCACACTACATACAGTTCTGCAGATGCTTTGGTAAATATCTGCAGAAGAAAACATTGTACTTATTTTTTCAGCTATTTACCTGCCTGAGAAGAGAAAAGGAATAAGGAAAGGGACCTCAAGCATCTGAAGAACTGAAGGATGACAGCAGAACGGCTTGTGCCATCTTTTATCCAGCATGTTTCTGGCAGTAGGTGGGAGATGGACACACAGAGGGGGGGTGAAATATCCCCAATAACCAATTCAAGGAACCTGAGTAACGGCGTCTCTCTCCTCCGTGCATGCCAGCAGCAGTGCTGAGACACTCCTGACACTCACACCACCTGGAAACCTGATGGCAAAAGGGTACAGGCAGAAGCAGCCATGCTCTCCAACAGCTTCTCTTCCTGTGGGAAATTCCCTAAATGCACCAGCAGACTTTGAACAACCGATCGAGAAAACTAAACAGTCCCTTGCGGCTGGACTCTTTCTACAGTCATATCCCTCCAACTGATCATCTGACACTTTTGCATATTGGATATTCATTAGAAATTGTGTTTTATCCAGTCTGTGCAAAACTCTCTGCTTTCTCTTACTCTCGCTGTACTGGTTTAGCCCTATGGGGAGAAAGGAAAATCTAATTACTGATATGCTTTATTCATGAAATAAGAAGAGACTTGTCCTACTGTGCTAATTATTTGTTTTAATAGCAGTAAACGCAGAGAAGAGGTTTGCAGAGTCTGGAGTTACTGTCAGCCAGAGGGTCCCTCCCCACAAGGCAACCAGAAGGCAACACAACCGGAGAGCACCCCGTTGCTGGTTTATGCTTTATGCTCTTAGTCAAAACAGCCTGATCAGAAGGTGTTTTGCATTGTGCAGCTGACACTACTTCCATGCCTGTGTCTCTGCTGAGGACCACGCACAAAAAAAGACTCAAGCCCTTTGTGCTGTTGAAGTCAGAGGTGGTCTATCAGGGCTGTGGTGGGCATAGTCCCCCTCTTAGGAGCTCTGCAGCTACAAGACAGTGCCGATGACATGATTTTGTGTAACCCACGCTGTAATTCCTTCTGTGCAGACACCTTGTCTGAAGAACAGAAAAGTACCATGGGGTAGCATCACTAAAAACAGTGACCGATTTCCTGCAGCACTGGCTCAGGACAACAGTGAGCAGGGAACATCTGTGGGCTTGGTCTGCTGAGGGCAGTTTCACACCCTTTGAGACCCCAAGGAAAGGAGCCAGAACTGAATCTCCCATTGCTTCCAGAGCTCAGGGTACATTTTGTCCCCAGGCCACAATCTGCAATTTCAATTTGGGAAAATCTAAGGGAGGAAGTGTTGTTTGTACAACTTATCTGAACCTATTTCCTGACAATAACTATTGTTCACTCTAGCAACCTGACATAATATAATTTATTTTGTGAAAAATAAATTTAATTTACATCCCATAACTGTAGCAAGATATGCTGTGGTTTTATTAGCAAGAGCAGATGGATTTTTTTCATTGTTTCTGAAAGAAATCAACATGATTCTATTTGCAGAATGCATTAAAAACTCATCTTGAAACCCTTGAGATGGTATTGCATCAGTTGATTTCAGTTTTTAACAACTTATAACTGAGTTATAAGATGCCGTGGCTTCCATATGTTGGAAAAAAAAAAAGTTAATATCCCTTTATTAGCTGTGAAAACTCCCCTCCATGATTCAGTAATATCAAGAAATCTTGATGTGCCCTACTTAGACTTTGCAAACCGAGGTGGTAAGATTCTGCTTCGAAACCAGGAGAAACAGTAATTTTTTTTCACTTGTGACCTTTATAATGAATTTCTTTATTGTGTCTTTTGTTGAAATAATCCACCCGTGGATCTTATGACCAACTTAAACAAGCTGATTTGTTAATTGGGGGAATGTGGTTTTGGTATCTGAAAATGTGAGAACTAAAGCTGTGCAGAAGGAAAAATCCAGAAAAGTGAAAAACCAAGAACGTCAGCATATATGCCTGCAGCAGAGCTTACACTGTATTGTGAATGTTTATTTTCATCTTTCAGTTGCTACAGAAATTTTGCTCCATGAGTGCTGTGGACTATTTAAACTAAACTTAATCTCACCTACTTTTGCCCTACATTTTACTTTGCAGTCTGCCCATTCTTTATTCGTTGCGTGTTTCCCTTATTACTGATTTTATCTGTATTTTTGAATCACAATTACAGTTCTGCAGAAAAAGCAGTGTGCTTTTAAAAATACTACCATCCAGAACACCTTGAATCAATTTCTCTGTCTTCTACAAAAGCATCCACTCACATGGAAAAAAATAGCCAGCAACAGAGAATCCCCAAAGACCCTTAATAACTCCTGTTGCTTCTTGTCCTCATTGGGAAGACACAGCTGGTATCAGCCTAAATTGTTTAACTTGCAGTGAATGGTTTTATCTTTGTCTCTTGCCCAAGCCAAGGCAGGTATTGCTGGTTTCTGGCCCGCAGCTGGCATTCGTAAGCACGACCTAAGGTGCATGGGCCTTGAAGCAGATAGCGACGCACAGGAAAGTCAACCTATCAGCAAAGATGATACCTGTCCCTCTAAATGCATGACAAGAGGAGACAGAGGTATGAAGAACAGGAATGTTACCAGGAACGTCATCTGAGACAAATCCTTCCCATCGTAGCCCTTTAGTGGTTGTCCTGAGCCTTGAAGAAAGCTGATTGTCCTCTCATGAATGCCATTCCTTTCCTTGAAAGTTTTGTCACATTGGACTTCCTGAAACAGCTTGTTTAGAAACGGTGTTTTTCACCGCGGGCTTAGTCTGGCTCAGGCTGCTGTTATTTCCTCTCGCTGGTAGCAGCCGTCTGTTTCCTGATTTACACGGCACTTACCACAATTCATGATTGAGGGGTGCGGAGAGGCAAGGTGATATTATTATTAGCTATTGCCTTGAAAAGCTGCTGCTTTATCTCCTGACCACTTAACAAATCCAGAGGAGTGACTTCATTCCCATGATGCAAAAATGACGTGGTTTTTTTTTAAAGTGTGAGAGCAGAGACAGACTTTCTTTCATTCATACATATTATAGCATAAATAAGAGCAAGGCTTTCAAGTTTACTAAGAACAAAACAGACCATACCTCTAATTATGCAAATTAGAAACCTAACAAACTACCCCTTATTCTTATCAGTAAACAACAGGATATTTTTCCTCATGTAAAGCAATGAGATAATAAGTTTAACATTAACTTCTCTCCAGCAGTGCAGAGCTGCTGTACAGCAAACGCGGATGTCAGCAGGACCCTTCAAGCAGTACTCCGAATTCCCTGTTTCCCCATCACTGCATGATTCGGGGCTGCCCTGATCCTCCCAGGGCAACCAGGACTTTGCCTTGGGTCCTTCTTATGCACCAGCTCTCCTGATGTGACAGGAGCAAAGCACCCACTATGCCATTTAGGAGCTCTTGGCTATGAACAATGATTAAATCTCGATGTCTATTGCAAGTCAGTAAGCTAGAACATGGCTTAGCAGGAAAGGAAACAAGCTGTGCTCTGGTGGGCAACATACCAGGTGATACCAGGGAAGGTGATTCAGTCCCACCTCACCTTCTCAGTGGCACCAAACCAAGCCCATGACTGTGTTGCAACAGGACAATTGGTTTCAAGTCTTCCTCAGTCCAGGTTTTCCTCCTACATTCCCTTGTCTTTGTTCATGCATTTCTACTTGCACAAAAATTACTCAGCACAAAAATTACCCGCTGCACAATATTGATTCTTATTAAAAGCACTGCATCATGGGGGGAATCCTGACCCATTGGCAAAATCAGTCTGAAGGAAGAATCTGGGACTTGCCTGTGCCTGTCATGGCTAGCCACACTCCCCCATGTGTCCCGCTCCTTTATAGTCCCCAGTATTCACTTAAAATAAGTTCAAAAAGAGACTGAAGAGACGGAACTTAAAGGCAGGCAATATGACCCAAAGTTTCTTCTGACATGCCACATGGCACATATCTCGCTCCCAACTTGCGACTGGTTTTGGAGAACAACAATCTTTGTAGAAGATTATTGGTCCTCTTGACTGTTACACGGGACAAAGCACATGGCGCCGTTGCACTTTCTGGCAGAGGAAAAAGGTTACTGTGGAAAAGATAACTTACATGCAGGAAAGAGCAGACACCAAAGGAGCGTGTTTGGATACTTTCTCCTCCCACGTCCTGGCCTTTGTGCAAAGGGGGCCTCTTTGGCCTAGACACATGCTTTGGGATGGGAGTCTTGTCCTAGTTTTTTATCATTCAGTACATGAAGATGTGAAAAAATTAGACAAGAGATAAAGAGGCAAAGTATTCTTTGGTATAACATGCTTTTATGTAAACTAGCTCCCAGATGAAAATAATTACCTGATTAACCTCTATCTGTGCACAATACTGTCTTTAGAAGCTGATTCTTTCCACTTCACAAGGCATGTCACAAGAAAGCATACACCAAACGTTTCTTGCATTGCCACCCTGAATTAGACCTGCTCTATCTCCCGTTCTGTAGACAGAGGAGAAGAAGCCAAGATGAATGAGCAGCGAAGAGCAATCCTGAGAAGAGAATCTAGATTTCTGATGGCAAACTCCAGTTCTGGACCCTAAACGGTTGATAATGCTGTTGCTTACGTGAATGTTTAAAATACACATTCTGTGCACCTAGGAGAGATTTACCCTGACAAGTTTGCACAAATATGAAATCGCTGCCAATGCTATCCAAACAATATCTGCTCTTCAAGTAGATGACTGACAGACTGTTACCTACTATTTAAGTGCGAGGTGAAGGCTTCTGCCAACAGTTAACTGCTGCAGCACATAAACAATCCTCAGCTGAGAGTTAGGTACGTTAGCTTTGTATTTTCTGTGAAGGTCATAATAAAGTGCCCTCTTAAAAGCTTTCACTTTGTACATAGCAACAGACTGCTTACCATTCAGAATAAAAAAAATACTTGAACTATATTTTGTTTATAGTGCAATATGAATTCCTGGTGTATGGGAGGTGGGAAAAAAAAAAAGAAGTAGCCTTGTTAACAATCAAAATAAGACAAGCCATCTCTCAGCGGGAATTATTGTTGGTCATGTTCAAGAAGCAGTAGGGATCTTGGGCCTCTAAAGCCAAGGAGTGGATATTGTCCATGACACAGCTTAAAGCAGGCAGCAGCACTCAAAAACGTTATACACTGATGTGCCAACCACTATATCTACTTAGCAGCTTTGAGCGGCAGGGACAAAGTTACTGTGATAGAAAGTTCACATCCATGGAGGTCTCCTGAGAGTAAAAGGACCCTTCGGACTTGAGAAGCATGGATGACTAAATCCTTGCCAGCTCTGGCTGCTGTGACATGTCACAACACTGAAGCAAAACTTGCAGGTCTTGGGTACTGAGTATGAATTTTACTGCATAAATAAATCCATCAGTGCAGTATAATCTAGTTCAACACTCCTCACACGAATGCCTACTCTTTGAAACACAAGTGAACCATGGTAGTGAAGGTACTGGAAGTTAATCTTAAAACTTTTTGTGAGCAGTCCTTTGCATGTGAATGGTTGTGATCCAACATACCAATATTCTGGTACAGTCATCTGAGGTGGGTTAGAGATAGATGGTCAAAGATGAATAAAAGGAGACTTGGCACATCAACACTGCAGCAAGGTGCCTGCGCAAACAGTGATCAGCTGCTCAATGAAACCACATGCAGACACAACCAGGGAAATGCTTGGGCAAACTATCACTTTGCTGCTGTCTCTTTGGGCTTGACTTGCCCAAACATGCACAACCATAGCATTGCCAACCTCTCCAAAACACCCCCGGGCAAGACCCACACCAGAGGAGCCTGGATCCTCCCTGTATGCTTTGTCACATCTGCTGGCTTCATGAGGATGTCTCAGCTATCCCAGGGCATTTCAAAAGGCATTAGCTGTCTGTGTTCAGGTAGCCGACTCATGCCCTTTACAACTGCCAATACTGCGGCATGACATTTGTCATTAAAAACAAAAAAAATTGAACTGGACTCACAACACGCTACGGTCTTTGCAGTGCTAGGAAATCCAATGGGAATTTTTAAATGGTTGCATATAGAAAAAATATAAATCTAATTAGAACAATGTATTTTCAAAATTATTGCTTCTAACAGGTGAGAACATGGCTTTTGGAATACATACATGTATGTATATATATGAATAATACGCTGAATTATCTTATACAAACTTTTGCTATCTGACAACTTAGTTATGCTTCAAGGAAAGATTTCTAACATCATCCCATCAGCAATGGAAAGAACAGAGACTTTCTTCTGGCTTCCTGACCCTGTTCCCAAACACCCTCCCCATGGCAGCTGTCTCCCTCTTCCCTGGTGGAGGCATTTGCCTGCACAAGTAGCCTGGCTGCACAAGAGCAACTGCTGCACGTGCCGGCGGGCTCACTGACTGCAGCCTCACAAGAGGAGAAGGGCTCAATGCCTGCCTGCTTTTCCTCAGCAGGTCTTTTGGAGTCATTTGGGTCTTCTATCCTCAGCTACCAAGCTTCCTTGTGCACTGTTGAGAAGCATGTCTTTGAGATATGGATTGAAACTGGCCAATAAGTTTAAAAAATATTCAAGGCTTGAAAGAGGAAGCTGTAGGGAAGACATGAGACATGATATGTTTGTGTCCATCTCTTGTCCATAGTACAGCCAGAGTAAAAGTAGGCTCACACATACTTCTGTAGTGGTGGGAGACCACCATAGAGGCCATAACTTAGAGTAGCATGTCTATGATGTGTGAATGATTGTCAGAACATTGAGCTAGGCTGAAATTCCCCAGCCTCATCTGTAGGTGAGAAACTTAGAGAGTCTAACAGAATGCAACAGAAATATTCTGTTTTCATTACTTTGGTGGCACTTGTTGAAAATGTTGTATATTCCTTAAAGGCAAGTCTATCCTCTGTTCATTTATAATCCCATTTATTTCAGGAGAATCACTTCCAGCCACAAAACTGTAAACTCCAAAGCAGTATAAACTCTGACCTAAGTATCAATTTCTTCATAAGTGTAACACGGACCAAAGTCAAAGTTAGTTACAGTGCTTGTCTTGGGATGGTCAAAAGGCATGTACAAAATGTATAGTCCTCAGTTTCTAAAAGAAGAATGGAGTCAGGCAACTAAAAGTGCACTTTTACAGGCAGCTTAAGTATGTCAATAACTTTCTTTGCAATAGCTTGTAAACCTCTAAGGCCAGTACTCACCAGCGCATACACTGTTTAGCTCATAACCTGTGACAAGACCACTTTGACACTGGTGCAGGACCAGTATTTGTTCTTGCAAATAATTCATCTTTTATAATCTGGAACATTATAAACTATTCTGACACTTCTGCCTCGTGTTGCCAGCAAAGAAAAGGTTATATCGCCTTGGGTCCTTTAATAAGAAATCATTTCCTCACTTGCAAACCTAGTCCAAATACAATACATAAATCTTTTATCAGGTTATGTGGTCTTAACTGGGGAAAAATGTATCTTCTGCATGCAATGAATTACACATAAAGCCACTGTAGATTTCCTAAGGGAAAGATGGAGTTTTAGCAACCTCACAAATTTGCGTTACATATCATTACCACAGCCACCTTCTCCTCTCTGCCAAGACTGTGGCTGTGTCCAAGCCTAGTCAAGTGCCCACCTCCTCAGTGCTTAAGAGAAACCTCTGTAGGAGCAGTGTTCCCTGTTCGCTAATGCCCAATATTGGTGTGCTCAGTCAACTTCAGAGTTTCTTTGCTCCTTTTTCACTGCAACACTGTGCTTCCCGTTGTCTAGCCAATTCCCCCTGTAACACTGGGCAGCTACATTTGTATGTTAACAGACGGCTTCACTGAGATGCATGTTAGAGGAAGCTAGTGAGGTTTTAAATACAATAACGATTTAAAAAAAAATAAAAAAACCTACTTTCTCTAAGTGCTTGACAAGGCAGTCGTCTATGCTGCAAAAAGATAATGGGACAAGAAATGAAAGGGAAAATTTTTAAATGCTTAATAGTGATCACAGAGATCTGTCAAGAAAGCTAAGGGAAACTGATGTACAGCACTGGGCCACTTGCTATCAACTTGCCTCTAAACTTAGCGGATCTAAAACTGACAAACCAAGCGAGGTTGAGACTTGAAAATATAACTTCAGATATTCCTTTATTCCAATGCCATGGTGACAAGAAAAGTATTAAAGGATTACCGTATAAAGGTGGAGGAAGAGTCAAAATGCCTCTCCCTACCATTCACACATTTCAAAAATACAGAAGGAAGAAATGATTAAATGTGCACGTTAAAAACAAAGCTATAGAGACAATGCTAGCTGAGTTTTTGTGAAACACAGGGGAAATAACAAATCAATTTCTAACCTAGATTCTAAATCGACTCTTGCTAAAGTCCCCGGGAACCTTTTTAAGGGGCCCTGAAGATTAAACTTTTAGAATTGAAGATCTGCTGAGAAACTGAAGATAGCAGTAAACTCACTCACCCTGGCAAGAGGGAAACACACGTGTGGTCCAGCACTTTCGGATCTGCAGGGAGAAGATCCTTGCAGGTGAACAGCTTGTTTACTGTGTGACTGGTCTCATCAATCCAGCATCTGAGCATAAGGCACGTGGACAGGTCTTTGCAGAAACTGGGGGAGAGAAGAGAGACTGCAGAACACGCCGGCTTAAAGAACAGCACAATGAAGGAATGTATCGAAATATTTTTACATTAAAGCGTTGGGAATCCAAAATCCAGAGCACTGTTTTAGCCTCCATTGAAACACCTGCAGTCGGTTACTGGAGGGAGAATGTATTAGTTGCAAGGTGGATAGAGGAAAGTTTAGATTTAGGATCGAGGGCTTTTTAAATTTTTTGTTGAACACCTTCTACCTTTATCAGGAGGAAGCAAAATTATAGGCAATGACAGACGTGTGTAGCATATACCTATGGAGAAACAACCAGTGGATATGAGGAATGAAGCCTGTTAGAACTATTAAAACGGGGAATAAAGCTATGTCCTGAGGGAATCAGGCAGCGATGGTAGAGAGGGTGTTATGATGCAAAGGTGCCTTGGAGAGATCCAAAGGGGAATTAAGACACTCCTGTATGAAACTCCACATGAATGGAAAAATCCGAGTGCCATGCACACAGCTGCATACATGCTGTCTCCATGCTACGCATCACTTGGGAAACAGGTGGGGACAGAGCAGGTAGAAAAGCTACAGCTTCTCAGCCTGCTGTACCTTCTTGGACGTAACACAATGTTAGGCCAAACGTATCATTGGCCACGGGCTTCAGCTTACTTTTAAGACTTAATTGCTTCTCAAAAAAATAAGTGTCAAAGGCTTACTACAGCTTTCATTTGCAAATTTAATTAAAGGATTAGCAAAGTTTTCTTTTCCTATGTGGAAGCTATTAAGAATAGGAACTTGCATAGAAGATCAGGTCATTTAATATAGCTACTTACTGCATTAATATAGCGCTTGCTTCAGTAAAGCACGGCAAACAGAGCACAGCATTTCACTTTATACACAAATACCCTCACAGTGAGCCACAATGAAACGAGATTAACTTGAAGTGTGCATAAAACATAACCAAGGAGAATATGCACACTATGGATACCAACCAGCTGGGAAGAGGGTGTTCTCACTGCGCACCATGCTGCTTGCAATGTGACAGTCCAATAGCGGGGAATATTCTTGGACGGCACAGAAAAGCCAGGTCAGTATACCTTGATGCTGTGTGCTGAGTGTTATTAAAACTGACTTAGTTTGAGATCAGTTTTGAAAAAAATCTGAATTGCAAGTCTTGTCGCTCCCTGGTGATGCACTTTTTGGGATGGCTGACTTAAACCAAGACAAAAATGCTGTTTCAAGGCCTTCTCCTTAAGTATCCCCCTCACTCCTCTCTTTGATTGCTCTCACTGAAGCACTTGTTTTTCCAGTAATTGAGCTAGATGTTTCAGGCACACAGGGGGGCTGACAGACTGCCTAAGTTAGCACATTTAAGTAGGGATCTAAGGAACAATCTTTAGCCTTCTCACTGCAAAACAAATATTTGCCCTGTGTATCCCATCTGCAGTTTTGTCCCCTGTGGTGGATCAACTCGGTCTAATCAGAGACCTTTCCCCTCTCCCTTCCTCCCCAGCTGAGGAATCTCAGCTGACTAAACAACCCAGCCCTCTGCCCTGCTGCATCCCGCAGGCTCACCGCACCGATGTCCAGGGAGGGACAGAGATTCCCCCCCGGCTCTCCCTCTTCTCCTATGAGTGGACCAGGGCCCTGGGGGAGGTTGGGGGAGACGGTCCTCCACAGCCATGTAAAGGCAACTACCAGTCCACCACCCTGACAGACCTTCCAGCAAAAGGAGGTCCCGCACGATAAGTTCAGTGATGCTTGCCTCTAGTGATTAGCATCACGGCCCTGTGATTTATTCCCCCCACCCTTCACCCCCCCCCAAACGAGGAGAACTATAAATACGTGCTTATACAATACATGAGATATTCTGAAATGCTCTAAGATGATAGTCAATTTCTAACGCTTTATGCAGAGAAGAATATGCAAAGAGAAATATTTCAATATGTAGGCAGAAGGAAAAGCTCAGTACTTGACTGAAACTTTTATTTTGTATTACATAAGAGTGAGATAATTATACCTAGTTATCTTCCCGGTATTGAGGACACTCTGAGTTTTAAGTCACCCTAGATATTTGGATTATTATAGGTAAAAAGCAACATTGATTTCTACTTACTTATTGCAGATTGTGTGTTTAAAATTTGCTGTGTATTGTGTTTTCTGATCCCTTCCTTCCCAGGAATTCCCCCTTTTTCTTGTAGCATATTGTGAAGTCATAAAAACTGACTGCTTAAAAAAAAGGAAGAAGGAAAAAAGGTTAAAAATCCATGAAAATCCTAAGTATTTTTCATTATTATTACTAGGTGCAGCTACCAGTATTTTGAATAAAAATCACCTTATATTGTAATACCTGAAAAAATACTTTTACTTACAAGGAAACATTTGGAGAACAGTCAAAATGTTATCACAGATTCCTTGCAAGTTCAAAAGAAACATAAATATTTGAAAACTATGCCTCCTAATGAATATAATTTTCCATGTATGTATTTAGAAGACTGGCTAACTTCTGTATTTCAGGGCTAAACTTTGTTCTTTGCTGACCCTGTGCGAGGATGGGACAAGAGTTTCTTCTCCTTCCCTAGAGATGAAAACACCAGTCATGCCTGTGACCCATGAATGGAGAGGGGCTGTCAAACTTACCTCCCTGCCCCCGCCCACAGGGAGTTAGGTGGCAAACTGGATTCACGTGCTGGCTAGTAAATACCAACTGATGGAACAGCAGCACTGCTTCCTGCCCTAGACTTAGTTCATCTTCCACAAGCTGTGGTTGCAATGACACGAATCCCGTGACCAGGCACCACCTCCATCTCCCTGTGACTACTTTGGGCAAGATGCTCTTGATCACACTTCCAAAGGAAAGATACTGTACGTAGACTGAATGCTGGACATCCAGGGCAACGGCGCAAGGGCTCATGGCAGAGTTTAGCCTCAGGCAAACTCTCCCAGTCTCACATGCTGTACCTGCTGGCTAGCAAGACAGTAGCCAAAATATCAATCAAACTAGTGCCTGCTCGCTCTTTAACAAACCCTGACATCACGTACGAGGAAACCATCCTGGTTTCTAATGCCATAATTCTTAGAACAGCTAATTATTCTTAGATTTCTATACTTGGCTTTACCTTGTTCACCCTTTAACTCCCCTGCATAGTATTAGGTACCATGTTGCTGTTCTCTACAGCTCACTAAACCAGTTTATTCTCAGGAAAATACATCATTTCACATGGCCTGCAAGGACTCATCCCTTAAAAAACAAGATGACTGTTTCAGAAATTGTTTTTTTAAGATTTTTAAGAAATTATGAAAACACCCTTTGCTTTCTACTTGTCTCTATGGCTAGGCAAGGAGAAAAATCTATAATGTAATTAAGGAAGTCATTGAGTTTGTGCATCTGTAGCTGAGGAAGAAGAAACTGATTTACCATTTCAAGCAAGGGATTTCCACACCAAATGTGCTTAGCCATGTACAATGACAAACAGCATTATTAGGGTAAGCTGAGTTATGTAATTTTGGCAAGAGTATTTTTGTACAGGACTCTACCAAGCTGGTGAAATGCATGGCTTCCCCTATAGAGAGCTCCAAAACAAGAACAGTCAACAGCACGGCCCAGAAAGCCAACTGCATCCTGGGCTGCATCCCCAGAAGCATGGCCAGCAGGTAGAGAGCTGCCCCTCTACTCCTCTCTCGTGAGACCCCACCTGGAGTACTGCGCTCAGCGCTGGGGATCCCAACATAAGAAGGACATGGACCTGTTAGAGCGAGTCCAGAGAAGGCCATGAAGATGATCTGGGGGCTGGAGCATCTCTGCTATGAAGACAGGCTGGGACAGCTGGGGTTGTTCAGCCTGGAGAAGAGAAGGCTCCAGGGAGACCTTATAGCAGCCCTCCAGTACCTAAAGGGATCTACAAGAAAGATGGGGAGGGACTCTTGAACAGAGAGTGTAGGGATAGGACAAGAGATAACAGCTCTAAATTTAAAGTATTGATCAGATATTAGGAAGAAATTCTTTACTGTGAGGGTGGTGAGACACTGGAACAAGTTGCCCAGAGAAGCTGTGGATGCCCCATCCCTGGAGGTGTTCAAGGCCAGGCTGGATGGGGCTTTGAGCAGCC
Source organism: Rissa tridactyla (assembly GCF_028500815.1). Taxonomy (NCBI): domain Eukaryota; kingdom Metazoa; phylum Chordata; class Aves; order Charadriiformes; family Laridae; genus Rissa; species Rissa tridactyla. The sequence continues at coordinate 9,300,092 of NC_071497.1, forward strand.
TGGTCTAGTGGGAGGTGTCCCTGCCCAGGGCAGGGGGGTTAGACTAGATGATCTTTAAGGTCCCTTCCACCCTAAAACATTCTATAACAGCACTGGACTGATGCAGCTCAAAGACCCAAGTAAGTGGTCTCAGAACTGAATCCCATGTTTACCTACCAGCTGGATTTTCAGTCCTGAATTCATCCTTTTTCTGCTGTAAATCCCTTCCTGGGCTCTGGCCATATGCTTTTTTAAAATTCCTGGTTCAGATCACCAGACTGTAAATTCATCCCCCAGAACTGACTTTGGATTTAACAAATGCTTGATCTGGATTTAGTTGCCAGAGATTTTGCAGGGAGATGGAGGAAAGCTTTGAAAACAGATGGGAAGATTATGCTGAGATGGTAAATTTCATCTGGCTTTTGTGTTTAGGAACAATTAAAAGGTGGTGAGAACCATCCACTCCGTTCACATGCACTAAAATCTGAAAGGGGAAAAAGAGTCAGGCAGCTCAGACTTACTGTTCAGCTTGTTGTCCAAGACTTCCGGTCCTGGTGCCAGGATTTTGGGAGATTGCAATGGCCACCTGAGACCAGACAGGGGGAAGAGGCACTCTGATAATGGTTCTGAAGTGTGATCCAGATTCTGGAACAGGGTCCTACCTCTCTCAGTGCAATGCAATCTACCAAATCTCTATTTCCCTATGAAACATGCATATATATCAGAATTACTGAGAAGCTACTGTAATTGAACTAAATTCTCACTAAATTTTACATATAGTAGAAATATTTGGATAATTTACTTTCCAATAGGTTTCAATAAATAAAAGTTACTTTCATTGCAGTGAACAGACTTATTGCAATACCTGACTCAGCTGACATTTCAGTGATCTTTAAATTCATTTATACGCATTGTAAACTTGTGTGGTAGGTATATTCATGTCATTTCTATAAATACTTCTGGAAAACTGTGCGATACAAAGAAAAATCCTCTAGAGAATTACTTCAGTGAAAGATGCTGTATGCCAGTATGAAAGGTAATTGCTACTGGTAATGTATTTTACTTTGTGTATTCTATAATAACATTCTTACATAACCAAATACAAAAAGGCAGTGACAGTGCATCCAGCTCACTCTCTCCTCCTCTTCCATGAAAATGGTCTACCAGTTTCCGTTGCTAACCTGTGGCACTGTGATTTCTAAAGCCAATACATTCAAGACAAGATGCACAAAGGCATGAAAATGTTTACGTTAAGAGCAGGGGAGAGAACAATGAAAAAGCTAAAGGAAGTGATAAATACCATCTTTAAAAAAAATTTACAAAACTCATAAAGTGCAAAAGTCTTTCAAGGAGACTGTCTACCTTTATGTATAGCATAAAACTGTATTTTTCACATCAATATTAAATTTTAACAATAACATGCTGGCACAGGCAGTAGGAGCCAATAGTCTATGCAGGTTTCCAAAAATATTAATATTTAGACATTCCTTTCTTGAAGGCAAAGTCAAGGCTAGCATGAATACCCACTATAGGGAAAGACCATCTAAGTATGTGTCACTCTTCTTTAACCTTATAGCCATCAATACAGAGGATCAAACTTGCTGACTCAGCACACAGACAAAATTTTATTACTCTGGTTTATAATCATACCACTACCAAAGCTGTACTTCAGATTGTCTTTAAGATGAAGCTTAGTGTGCTGAAATTTAAAAGAAAAGAAAAAAATAATAAAAAAAAGAAAAAAAAAGAAAGGAAAAGAAAGGAAAACTTGAGCGCAACTTCTCTGTCTCTGAGAAGGACTCCTGCTATGACAGACACAGAAGTCCCAACTTACCACAGCAAACGAAATGAAAAAAACCTCCTACAAAATTAATGTTTTCCAGCAAGTCTTTGTTTCTTTATATCCCTCTTGCACTCTACGCTACCAAAGGCCAAGGAATGTCTGTCTGGTTGCCTGTCTAGACTATGTCTAATCTCACGCTCTGCGAACGTACCCAAGTGAGCTCTGAACTCGTCACATCCCAGAGCAATCGCCCTCACATGGTGCTCACTCTGCTAACAAGGGTGGCTGCTCCATGTCAGCAGAACAAGGTCTGGATAAATCTGCACTGTACTATATGGTTCATTACAAACTCACCCTAAAACCAGCAGTAAACACATCTCATAATACCATGCTTCTCCGTATAGTGCATTCTCAAATGGCCGTGACTTCTTATATATCTGCTAGGAATTATAATGATCAGCAGTGAATAAAACAGTAGCTTTAATAGCTTGCATATCCAGAAGAAACGTTATCAGAATAGAAAGATAACCTCCGTTGTTGAACCCAGCAGGGCTAAAATCAAGTTATTTCCAACATGATCACAGACATTAAGAGAAAAGCCTGCTGTAATTGCCTTGCACTTGATGGAATGAGCAAGCCAGTAATACCGTGTCCATGTCCCCATTCTTAATTATATTTCTTCAATTTTTTCAGACTGCATCCAGGTGTTTTTTTCTTGTCAGAGCGTAGTCTGAGTGCTCCCTTGAGGGCAGAGAGAGTCTCACTAAAAGCACATTTAGCACATACGGGAATTTAGTAATGGCTCATTTACTCTCTTTTAAGATGATGGTCAGAGGTCCTTAGATCCAATGTACTGCATCTATGTGCATTAATAATGGAGTATTACATTCATTGTGCTTCACAATGTGTGGCACAGATAAACACACATGTGTAACCACACCTTGAAAGATTAGTTTCCTTTTTCAGCTCTTCCAGTTTAGATAAATACACTCCACACTCTGGAAGGAGATGCTCGTACTGATCACTGCTATTTTGAGTAGCAGACAAACTATTTGTTCAAATGATGCTTTGCCATCTGAAGAACCTAGAAAAAAGTCTTTGGTGAAGGTTAGCAATTGTTTATCACAGCTAAAAAAATTACACCCTTTTCTGCACAAAGTTCTTTATATTGGAAGAGCTAATTCAATCACCTACAATAAAATTACTTCATCCGACATGCATTATTTTGCAAAAAATCCCTCATTCCCTGAAAAAATTAGAACGGTTCAGCTGTCTCAAAGATAACAAAACTTCATTTTATTCTTTTCCTTATAGTAAAAATCAAGATGATATTTTATTTCACTTCTTCCAACTTAACAATTTTTTTTTTTAAATACAACAAACTATTTGCCAAGGTCTAAGTATGTGAACATCATTGTCCATTTTCACAGCAAGATATATCACCTGGTTATGTTTATAAAGGAAAACCATTTTGGATGTCACATTCCCATTCGAAATTTGGACTCGATAACTGCAAATAAAAAAAAATTAAAAACATTTCTGTTTTTCCCAGTTTTACTCTGCATTTGACGGAGCACTGGGGATGCCAGTTGCATAGTTTGAATTGCCTCTTTCAATCTTACAATACTCCAACTCCAGTTTGAATTGCCTCTTACATCTTACAATACTCCAACATTATTTAGAGTATGCTTTTCTTCAGACCCACCAGTAAGGGCCAAGATCAGGAAAAAAGCCTAAGCTGAAAAGTGAGCAGGCATTCATGAGAATGATGAAGAGGGAGAACAAAACATAGCCAATGTATATTTTGTGCTGCTGCTCCGAAAAATGCTAGTTGCACCATCATCAATCTCATCAGTAGAAACGAAATTCTCCTACCCAGCCACATAACACACACTTGCTTAAACTTACTGTGCACATAAAATTTAGGGGGTGCTCCACAAACCCAGTGAATTTCAAATGCTTTAATAGTAGAACAAAAAAAAAGTCTCTTTATGGTATTCACTCTTACTGATTACACAGCAGTATAGCATAGTCAACACTCACATTTTCCCCATGCAGAGGAATATTTCTTTAGAAATTGAGGTACAATAAAGTTAAAAGACATTATTTTATTTATAAAAGATTTACCTAATAATTTACCAACATAATTTTTCATGTTTTCTAAACATATTATAAACTAAATCCAATGCCAGTAGACTTTCTGCAATTAAGGAAAAGGGTAGAAAACACTTCAGGGAAGGAATGCAGAGTGAGAAAATGACATACAATCAGGAAGTGGATGTGGGGCATAGTATCACAATGCAGCATCTCTTATCTCTCAAAAGGCAGAAAAGTCCACTTAATGCACCTAGAACTACACCCTGATAGAATCTATTAGTCTCCAGACCTATATTTTGCATCTCCAATATTTTCCATCTTTAAACATGATTTGAGGATTAAAAACTGTCTTTCCTTTCATCTTCAGGTTCACACATACTTTTCCATTTTTGTAGTTCCTGAGAATCCTTTATCTTCCATACTTCAGCAAAGGACTTCAGCTTTTTTCTGGAGAGGGTGAAAAAACAAACAAACAATGAAAATATGGACACATTTTTAAATTAAGGACATCAAACCTTAAAAACCCTACAGTCATCTGCAAAATTTTATACACAGTCAAAAATAGCAGTTTGCGTAGCCCAAAATGTTATGTGATCTTTAAACAATCAGTTCATATTCTCCAATATATGTATTCCAGCTCTAGGACAGTAAACAATTTAATTTTATAACTAACTTACAGTACCAGAAACATTGACAACATGAAATAAAACACTGAGCAAAATGAAACTGTTAAAGGAAATAAATAGTATTGTATTTTGCACCATTTAATTTTCAGCGTTCAGTTCATACAAATTTGCACTGGTAGAATCATGAAGAGATAATGCATTTTCAAAATAAATGAGTACACACATCGTTCCTATTTTCTTTTTAATATTTTTCGATTTAAGAAGGACTCATAAGAGCTGTGACAAATAGCAACAAGACATTTAAAATCGGTTAACACACATTCCTGACGACAAAGATGTCAAGACTGGATGGAATTACCCAGTGAATTTTCTTAAATAATATGAAAGTGATTTAAAAAAATAAGACAAGGCAGCTGGCCTGTGGGTATTGCGACAGCACAAGTATAGTGCTATGAACAGGTCTGAGTTTGATTCCCAAGATCATGATAATCTTTTATTTCCTACCACAGATATACCATACCTATTTTTAAAATTGGTAACGTCTCTTTTGGGGAGAAGGTATAGAAGAATACTTTAACATTTAGATCACATCACGGCAATAAGTGAAAATAGGACTATACAAAAGAAAATATCTCTATAATGACCTACAGAGGAGAACTGGAAAAATTAAGAATTATATAATACAATAATGTATGCACCTTGAAATCATCAAATACATTTGCTATTTTTTTTATTTTTCAATGACTTGAGCTCCAGGTTTATATAGATGCACAAAGGTCCCTCCAAAGTGCATGCAAGAGGTTTACAATGAAGGAATAACCTGGTACAGGACAAATCCGATGAATCATCAGCTGCTGTGTGACAGATGTCTCTTGTCCCTGACCCCCCACCTACCACTGTCTCTCATGAAAGCGGGAGGCTAAAGTGTCAAACTCCTGATGGGGCAGGCTGCTCTGGTAGGCAGGGCTGCAATCTCAAGGATACCTTTACTCTATCGACTGCTGCCAGAATAAAGGGCCTTCTCCTTCTCGTTCCCACCCTTTCCTTCTCCAAGGAAGGAGAAAGAATGACTTTTCAGCTGGATCAGACTCAATATAATGTGTCCATGCAAAAGCCAGCCCTGTCATCAGGGAGAAAAGGTGAGGGAGAACCCCCTCCAGCAGCAGCTTGCAGGAGATGGCCTTGGAGAGTCTTCTCCAGCCGGTCCCTCCCAGGTAGGTGCACTGGTGTAGCTCAGGTGGCAACAGCCTGCAGTGAAGTGTGACGTTCTGGGGCTTCCAGCCTTAGTGGTAAGTCAGCATAAAGGACACATCACAGCTTTAGATTAAGTATTTGTTCTTTTTCACATTAAGAATACAAGCAAATTACATACTGAAAGCTAAAATACAGATGGTAGCTTACATATTCAAAAGCTGATAAATGGGACAAAATTGAGTCCCATAATTAAGATTGCCCAGTCAGCTCTCACTTTACCCCTCAATGGGCACTGTAAATCAGTCTTCTAACAACATCATCACATACTATTTTTACTGCTCATAGGTTTTGTATGCAATTAACTCTCTTTTTAGCAATAAAGAAATGCTAGAACTCTATTTGTGCCCTGTCCAAGTAACATGCTAGCATGATTTCCATGGAACAAAGGAAGATAAACCAAAGGGACACATTATATTATTTCACATCTTAATTTTATTGGACAGTAACTCTGGCCTTCCAGCTCATACTCCCACCTTTCGGAACAACAATTTTTTCCTGATTTTAGAACCATACATATCCTATAACAGCAAAACATAGCTATTAATTTGTTGATTTACTTCTGTCAGTTATGGACTACTATTTCCAATTAACATAAGCTACCACATTGTTTTACCCATAAACTGTCATGTGTCTTCAGAATGTTTTTATTTTCCTTTCTTAAATGGGGATAAAAACTGGTGCTAAGTGCTAAGCACTGTTAAGTTTCAAAAGAACTGCTTGCACCTACAAATAATCAGTACTTAAAATTTTCTTATATGAAAGTGTTCTGTAAGGATTAGTTACGCCCATTAGGCAACAAAGATCTTGATTTATTATATTCCTAGACGGCTATTTGAATTTTGCTGATAGGACTGCCACTGAAAATAACAACAAAAAATTCAGTGGAAATGAATATGACTATTAGCACATATTTATATCTAAACTGTGTACATAATGTTACAGGTTTTATAAAGATGGTGCTATTTGATACACATGGAAATTTTCATAACTAGTGTAATATATAAGGGACATATGCCCCTAAATGAAAATTGGTAAATCAGAAAAATATTAAAATCCCCAGACTTTCTGTAACATTTAGTGTGTTTGGGGGGCAATCAAACTACATTATAAGTATTTATTTTTAAGTTAAACCAGAAAAACAGCATATGCATTCCCTTCTACACTATAGTATACAAATACAATTTCAAGTTCCAAAGTGAATAATATACTTTCTAAATTAAATCTATTAATATTTTCACTATCACTGGTGAGAACAGAAATATGTGTTAGAAGATTGTTATATTTCAAATCAATCTTCCTGAAAACAGTGAAAACACATACCTGAAAAAATATGCTAGTATTTGCCATGAGAAAATAAAAAATAATTTATTCCTAATGTTAGCTCAGTGTGCATTTAGGTTTTTCCTATCTTGTTTCAGAGGGCAGCAATTAACCTTTGACATAATAGCGAACTATAAAATCTGAAGCTTTGATTGAAGTGGATAGCACAATTTATTAATTTTTTTTTTCAAAGCTTTGTTTCACTGTCTCTTTCCTGAAGAGTAGGAAGATAGCTGAAGTAGCTTTTACTGTTGTTTTATTGCACATTGTGTGAAATGCTTTTCAATTCATAGCTGAAGGTTCATTAGTGGGGGACAAAAAAAAAATAATCACAATTTTTCTGACCTTTTCATATTCACTATTGTCTCCAACTCCTTTGATTTGTGAGCTGCTGTCTTCAAGATTTCTTCAGGAATATCTGCCAGTTTGGCAACATTTAGCCCATAACTCCTTGCAGAGACTCCTTTAGTTATTTGATAAAGAAAAGTGATGAATTCAGGATTCTCTTCATCTTCACATCCTAAAAAAATAAAACCAAAATCAAAACCCCCTCTATTATGTAAATAAAATGCAGTAGACTGAAGATTGAAATGGCAAAGACTGTGGTCTCATTATCATTGATGCTTCCTGTATGATATAGTCCATTGAAGAAATATGAAAGAAAAATGTTTCCTTGAGACCACACATTTTACCGACCCATTGAGAGACTGAAAAAACTCTGTAATGTACTTTTACGTGATGTCTTATTAAACAGACTTGTTTGCATGTGTGTGTCTGAAACTTGGCAGCTTTTTATGTCAAATTGATTAGTTATGATTAGTTATGTCAAATTGATTAGTTATATATTCCATCTCACATCTGGTAAACAACGACAGAATAACGTTAAGTGTTGGTAATCCCACAGTCAAGAAGTCTGTAACTACAGCACAAGAAAAATTTGCTGCCTACCAGGAGGCCAGGAGCTATAGAAAATACTTAGGAAAAAACAAAGGTTAGGTTGGTGATCTTCCTCTAGGGATTCTTTCTATTCCATGACAATGAGATGGAAACGTAAGAGCCATCATTATAAATCTGATGACTCCTTCCTTTTCCTTTTTGACATCCTTGTTGCATGTCTGCACAATCCAGGCCTTGTGTAAAGAGCAGAAAAACGACGGTGTCATCCACTGCCATTCATTGTTCTGTCTTAAAAGTGTAGGTTTTTGAAAACAATGGAGATTTCCATAAATGCTGATGACTCAAGCTGATTCGATCTGAGTGATCAAGACAAAGACTGCAAAAAAACATGCCATAAAACTCATCTTAAAACAATTAAAATGTTAAGACGAGCTAAAGATATAGCAGATATGCTATGCAACACAGATATGTTGTTGCTCGCAGGCTGTGGTGCTTACTCTAGCAAAACAGTGACGACTACATATTGCCTGAAGATTCAGGTCAACAAACACGGACAGTAGAAATGCTGAAAAAGAACAGTGAAACAAAGTACAAGGTTTTGTGGACACAACAGTGAAGAAAGAGTAAGTACTGAATGTTGGTAATATCTCAATTGTCTGAGAATATCAGAGATCAAGAAGTCAATTAATGAACTCAGTGAGAAAAGGACATGCTGATGCTCAGGAGACCGTTCCCAGATGTTAACTGGGAACATCGGGTTGGCTAGGTAGTGCTCACCTAAACACAACATTACTTTGAACTACTTGTGACCAAAGCTAACACGTATTTCAGGGATCCCTGCTTCTAATATTAAACAGAATACAAAAAACAAAGTCTAGCCCCACCCAAACCCTAAATTTTTTAACTAACTCTCCAACAATAATTTAAAAAGTGACAGATTATATATTTAAACACATTATTTAGTAGAAAATACTAAAATGTTCTGTACCAATTAGTTTACAATGTAAGCAGATAATACACTATTAAGAATAAATTAGGGAGAAGATTGATGGCAAACACTGTTATCAATTCTTAAAAAAATTCTAGGAACGATTCAGGGAACAGGCCATTACTAGGCAAAGTAGGAAAACCAGAATAAGAGCAGAATTGTAAAGCACCCGACTAAACCTGATTCATCAAGAAAAAAACATGAAAGCAGTTTGTATGGAGGGAAATAGTACACCACAAATCTGTTGTAAATTTGGAACCCATGTGAGTAAGAGAAAGCCAGTGGATAAATCCTATGTAGATTTTTCAAAAGGCTTTTGACAAAGAGTCCTGCATCAAATGCTATTCTGAAAATTAAGCAGTCATAATCTAAAAGGAAGGCCTTTGCATTTGTAAATAATTGGTTAAAAGATAGGAAACCGACAGTAACAGTCAGTTCTCACCATGAAGCGTGACCATTACCGCAGTGAGACAGAGCTGCTTAACATACTCATTACCAAACAAGAAAAAGGACTAAGCAGTAAGGTGACAAACTGTACCGAAAACTAATTCAGAGCAACCATGACAAGAAGAAATGCTATAACTCTTCTGCCTGGTAAGAACAGAACTGAATGGGATTATGATAAGCCTCTACAAAATTAGGCCTGGCATAGAGATGATGAACAGAGATTGTTCCTCTGCCTCTTCTAATTCAAGAACTGGGACCATCAAGTGAAGCTACATGTTGTTTCAAAACAAACAGGAGGTGGTGGTTCTTCACACAATGCAGTGTTAAATTTTGGAGCTGCCTGACGCAACAGGATAAAGATGCTAAAAGTACACTAGACAACCTTGTTGAAAAGAAATCTCTTGAAGATACTAAAAACCAGAAAACACATCTAGCTCTTGAAGCCCCCTGAATAGCAAATGTTTGCAGACAGATCTTTTAGAGAAAGAGTTGCCATATGTTTGATCCCTAATCCCTCCTCCCTAATCCTTTGTATTCGGCTACTGTGAGAAACTGGATACTGCGCTGGGTGATTCTTTTATCTGACCTAGCTCAGTCATCCTTATATTAAAAGAGAAATGGTTGTTCAATTTTCAAGCCCCCCAAAATGTGTGTATAGGCTGACATTCCAGTGAGTTTGGATTTATCACTTTCATGTTGAGGTTTAAATTACTGTAACAATTTCTGCCTATACTTATAGTGCCAGAAACTCAGACAGATTTATACTGCACCTTTTTGTTCAGCACTTTCCTCCTCATTCACCAAGAAAGCCATGTGGTAATTACCAACTTTTTCTGGATACACCTTCTCTAGCTCACAAACTGAGGGATAGTGAGTGACAAACAGTGTCAGCGACTCCACCTACAAAAACAAAACAGACATATAAGAAGGTCTGGCTTTACATTTTTTTTAAACACAGCAGCATAGCACTGCTATCATTTATCCACACCCCTTTGCTCTGAGTTTAGACATGCCACGTTTCTACAAGGAAACACGCACCATGTCAAAGTCAGCCTAACATAGTACAGGCTGAAAAAGCATTCACAAGCATGTGTCAGGTTGAACACTTACATCTCTAATAAAATGTTCAAGTGTAGCGTAAGCAATAGCAATTCCATCATGTGTGCTAGTTCCTCTTCCCAATTCATCCAAAATCACTAGTGATCTTGAAGTTGCTTTTTTTATTATCTCAGCAGTATCTGTCAGTTCTTCCATAAAGGTACTTCGGCCTTTGTAAATGTTGTCTGCTGCACCCATTCTGCATTGGGATACCAAACAGATCAATTTATTAAGTTCAAATAAATGCCAGATAATGCTGAAAAAAAAAAAATCATAATGAAACCATTTTGTTATAAAACTTTTGTTTCTGCTCCAAGCAGAGCAGAAAAAACAAGGCACAACATCCACCTTCCAGAACAAGCTAATGCTTAGGAAACAAAAGCAACGGCAGCACATGGTGCAGATGTGAGGGTACTCTAAAAGACCGAAAAGTCCAGAGGGAACTACTCGTGTATCATTAAATAAGGGCTTGCATGTGTTCTCCAGGAGAACAGGGTACACCGGTCCTATGGGCATCTGGGGGAGGTTAGGCTGTAGGGACAGCAGGGAATTTTTCTGAGCCATCAGTAATCTAGTCCCAAGGTAAATCCATAGACTGAAATCTCAGCATCCCATGTCAAGTACAGGAGTCAGGGGGGAAAAAGAGGAGGTAGACAAGGGAGTATTTTTTATCATGCAATTCTTCCACCTTGACAAACAGTACAAGGCAGCCTGCTCTTCCCTTAAAGAAGACCCTGGGAATTCAGACCAGTCAGCTCACTAGAAGGATTCCAGCAAAGCAAGCCGTGAAAATCAATTTTATTTTTCTGGTTTAGTTTGACCATCTAATTTGTATGCTATACACCTGAAAGTATCAGATATTAGAATTTCCACTTAGTGACAGAGTGGACACACATGTGACCAGGTATTTGCGCATCCAAACAGATAGAGCAGTTAGTTCCTTTAGACAGTAACAAAATAACAATGATTTCCTCAAGTTACACAGCTACACTAGCATGCTTAAACATGATTTTGAGTGAAAGATTTCTCTCCTCATCCTTTTACACAACGGTCCTTGAACTTACTGGTCTCCATGCAGGTGAGCTTCTCCTCTGCTCCACACACATACACACGCGCACACCACACACACAAGTTCCTTCATGTTTCATACAAGTCTCTTAGCGCTGTTTCAGATTCATGCAACCTCCAATCCTCACATTCTATCTCGAATTGTAAAATCACAGTTTTCATCTCAGAGACCTGAAACCCACCCTGGTTTTCTTCTGCAGGTTTCCTTACCTATCCAATTAATATGCTTTCTACCTGGAAGAAAGAACATTTCCTTTTTTCATATATGCTTTTCAATTATATTAATGACATTACAACATCACTTCTGAGATAGGTTATCATTATCAAGCCACTGAGTAGGGCTGTAAAAAAGGATTTGTTCACTCTCATCAGCCAATAATACAGTTACATACAAGCCACACTGATTTAAGGAAAACTGACTCATGGGCTTAGCATATTACATTTTCAAATATAACAGCTGGCCACAACAGTATTTAAAGCCAATCAAAACCTTTAAAGAGAATCCCAATATAGCTTTTTTTGCTCTCAGTCTTTTGCTGCATCTCTCTCTAATATAATTGCTTCTGTTGCCTACAGAAGCACTAACAAGATACTCATCATTTTATACGGATCTTATGATTGTCGAGAGTAACTGACTACCCATACCAAAACCTGGCAGGCTGGACGCAGTACAGTTCTGATTCCTCTACATTCTCTGGTTCTTGGCCTGGAAATTTTGTATGGCGGCAGGCATAACTTCACAATACACAAATCTTCAATTATAAATGAACTAATTTTGGTTAGAGATGGGCACTATGATATAATGAGCAAAGTGAGTGTTTTTATTTCATTATGTGTGTGCTCACGTACACGAAGAGTAGGTATATTCCCACATTCTCTGGAAGAAAGGCGATTTTGCATGTAAGCTAATTAAACTTTACGTTAATTTCACTGAATTAAATATATAATTCAGGATATTGAGGCATTGTGAAATTAAAATTTATTAAGTCATTTACTATTGTAATCCTTTTAAATGCTGGGTTAAGAACTATGAACATATATACTGAATTTCTCACAGCGCCCCCAAGACGCCCCAGTCCCTCTCCGAGTTTGGTCCAGCCACCATGTACTACTGTAAAATCAAACAATCCCCTTGTAGTGCAATATTGCACAGATCTACAGAGAATAATATACATTAGATTTATTTTTAACACCATTAACTACAAAAAAGTTCACCAGAATGAAAAATACTTTTTATGTCCAAACAATCTCTGGCTCCACAATGGGCAACTTTAAGGTTAGTTTCTGACCCCAGGATTATTAGTATTATTATTATATCAATTTTATTTGGCTTTTCGTTACTGAGATAGCATCTAACAGGCTCTCTGTTATGCGCCTATGCTGATTACACTGTGAGTTCTCAGTTATATTTTTCTCTTGGATTGCATCATTTCCATAGAGCTCTCAAAATCATTTAGTCATTTCGTATCTTATTTGCATTCACAAAAATAATTTTCAGAACTTCCTCACTAAATGCTCCAGATACAAACAGAAATGAGTATTATCGTTCTCTTGTTGTTAACAACAGCTGCAAAAGAAGCCTTTCTTTTCAGCATCTTAAAACATTCAAATCTGACTCGGGCTTATCTACAGATTAAAAAAAAAACCACGTGTATTTTTAAATGACATAAAATCTCTTAAATGTCATGCTTTGAAAGTGCATAAAATTGTTCCTTCTGCCTCTGCCCTTGAACTAGAATAATCATACTTGTTTTTCAAACTTATGTGATAAGCAATATTATGCCAGAAAAAATTAAGAATAACTATTTTAATGTGGATGATTTTATTTATAAAACTAACAGTTAATATGCAGCAAAGCATTGCTCCCTAACTGTATGCTGTATTATTCCTGATACAATGAAGCTTTGGAAGTCAAAACATCTATTGCTTAAACAATTATTTTTCTTCAAATTTATAACAGATGTGAATTTACATTTTAATGTAGCTTGCCTCCTAAGTGTTTTTACACATCAAAACATTAAACTTTTTCCTATAACATTCAACAGAATCCAGATTATATACCACTGTTGGCAGTGGTACTGCCAACTCTATACTCTATACTCTATACTCTATTACTCTATAGGTAATACCTGGGATGCTATCTTTATGAATTGTTAGGGTAAAAATCCTAAAAGAAATGTTGCAGATGATACTCATCTTAGCCTTAATGCATCCAGCACTTAAACCATCTTTTTTTTGTTTGCTTTTTTTTTTGTTTTTATACATGGTCCAATAAAGTCTCCAAGACTCACTTTCTCTGGAAAGCTCCCTTCTGTTAAGCCTACACAAAAATAACTATTTGATTATATTTCAATGCTGCATTCATCACTACAGTAGATGACAATATAGTAAAATATGGGAAGAGGTATGAGTCGTCCCTGAGTGATGCAGGCACGTTATGCATTACCTGCATTTTCTTTTCTTCCCTCTCTTAATTAAAAAAAAAGAAAAAAAGAAAAAAAGAAAAAAAGAAAAAAAGAAAAAAAGAAAAAAAGAAAAAAAGAAAAAAAGAAAAAAAGAAAAAAAGAAAAAAGAAAAAAGAAAAAAGAAAAAAGATAAAAAGATAAAAAGAAAAAAGATAAAAAGATAAAAAGATAAAAAGAAAAAAGATAAAAAGAAAAAAGATAAAAAGATAAAAAGAAAAAAGAAAAAAGAAAAAGAAAAAAGAAAAAAGAAAAAAGAAAAAAAGAAAAAAGAAAAAAAGAAAAAAGAAAAAAGAAAAAAAGAAAAAAGAAAAAAGAAAAAAGAAAAAAGAAAAAAGAAAAAAGAAAAAAAAAAAGAAAAAAGAAAAAAGAAAAAAGAAAAAAAGAAAAAAGAAAAAAGAGAAAAAAGAAAAAGGAGAAAAAGAAAAAAAGAAAAAAAAGCAGTGTCCAGGAAAAAAAGATTACAACAGAACAAGGCAGTCACAAAAGCAAACCATTAGAGCAAGAACAATGCCACACAACTTCACCAGCTCTATTCTACTTGTTAAAACACCAGCTGCTGGAAGTAGTGACACAGTTAATAAGAAAATTTCCATTTTTGCTATGGAATTTCTAATGTCTATGTTCAGAAAGATTACTGCATTCTGCCCACGAGGAGTGTGCAGACATCCAATGTGAAGAGTGCCTCTTTAGTGCTGGCAAGAGATCCATCACTCCTCAGCAAATGCAATTTGGCTGGAAACCACTTGTTATAATGTCTCTTTGACAGCCAACCAAATTTCATAAAATTAAAAGCTCTTCATCTTATAATGTTCAACACATTTATTATGTAAAGAAAAAAAAAAAAGAGGAGGCATTATCTCTTTTCAGTGCTAGGTTTCAAGTGATAAAGATTCCTGTCTACAAGCTCAGAAAAAACAACAGGGAGGCAATGTTTTCATAAATTAACTTTTGGAGGATAAGTTAGATACTATGCAGCAGTAGCTAGCTTTATGTAAAACGGCTAGCACTACATGCTTAACCTGTATGTGACCCCTTGGAGAAAAAGATACAGATTTCCTTATTCTGCAGTAGCAGCATTCAAATGGCTGTTTTTTCAACCTGCTCTCCTGAGTCAATACATGCATATAAGTACTGACCTTTTCCAATGCAAGTGTTCATCATCCTGGGATGGTATCCTATGGTAATTTTTCCTCCGAGGCTCTATAAATGTTGGGATTTTTTTTCATGATACAAGCTATGATACCACTTAGAAACCACTAGGATTAAACAGCGTAACTTTTTTCCTTGCATCTCAAGAATTTTTATGTAGTCAGCATCCATTTAGACTTGCTCTCAACAGGCAAGAACTAATATTGCTAAACTGTGTGGTCCTGAAAGTTCCCTCAAAGTCTGGTGATTCAAGCTTTTGATCGGCTAGACATGTCTGAGGGCTTTGACAGCCATCAATGAAAAATTTGTATGGAAGGAGGAAACTTAAATTAAGGCCTCTGAGGTCTTGGAGCTCCTTCTTTCAGCATCGTGTCACTACTGCTCTCAAAAAACCAAAGTGTCCTGGAGAAGGGGATAGACTTTCAGACTTGACGATTAACAGTGGCATAAAACAATAGAATAACGCAAAACATTGCTTTGGAGCAGAGCAGAGAGGCCCCCAGAGAACTGCAGCTGCCCTATGCCAGCAGTCCAGGGGTGAAAGTGTCGCAATGTAGGTTAAAACAGAAATTGCGCTAGTATGACAGAAGGCAGTGAAAAAAAAAGGAATTTCCCAAGCAGAAAAATGAATCCGAAATCCAGAAGCTTCTAGTTAAGGCTTTTTCCATGCTATCTTTCAAAAGAAGTTATCCAACATGTTGTTAGTTGGTTTGGTTATAGAATTAAGAGCACTGTGTGGACCTCAGGTATTTCATTATTCTTGGAGCCCAAGAGCAACCTTTGGTAACAAAAAGCAACTACATAGCACAAAACGAATCCTAGAAAACAAGACTGCAAAGCCATTCGCTACAGCATTTCTTTCCTACAGTTGTCAACATCCTGCTGCTCTTTATTAATTCCTAGTTTATAAAATACTTAATGATGAAAAAAAATGAAATTTAAGATTTTTCAGTTTGATTTTAGAAGCGTACACTTGGCTTTAAAAGTTCATCTAAAATACTTACTGGAGAAATGAAACCTAGTGCTTGTTACAGAAGAATAAGCCTAATTAGTACAGGGTCTCTACACGCTGCCTTTGCAATTTTCAAGAGAAAGCATTCAGTTTTCCAGCCATGGTTTGTCTTCCCAGAGATTAGAATTGAAGCCAGACTTCATCTCAGAATGTACTCATAGTCAAATTATTTATTCATCAAGAACAATTAACATTAAAAGAAAATTACTCTTTTCTCTGAGAATATCTTAAATGCAAGGTGTAGAATACCGCTCTCTCAACATCAACAACAAAGACCTTCCTCCTGTGATTCAAAGAGAACAGTGCAAAAAATACAAATAAAATAGATTCATAATGTGACTTTACAATTCCACTCACTCCCTTTCACACAAAACCTTTCAAAATGTCATTTCAAAGATCTCTGTTTTTGAACAGGATTTATTTAAATTAAAATAACTAGTTTACAGAAAGAAAGGATTAGATGGGGTCTTGCCTTACAGTTTATCCCTTTTCTTGCATGGGACCATTCTCTACAACACATTTTTGATCAATTTTTTGTAAAGTATCTCATAACAACTGTTTTGTATGCTTTTATTTTTTGGGAGAAAACATTCTTCCCAGCTGAAGTTTCATGTGGTCTCTGCAGAAAACAAATGGTTGCAAAAGTGTGAAGAGCTTAACTGAAGATTATGTTTTTAAGAACAGAAAAACTTGATACTGATCCTGACATGAGTGGAAGAACACACGCGCAGTTTCATTTCAACACCTAGGTAAATCTCATCCCATTGAACCAGGTTACTGACTTCCTACTAAGCACCTAGCAAACAAAACTTATTGAGACTTCACAGGTTAAAAATTAAAAGCCGTTTTCAAATTAGTCTGCCAAGAAAATGAAAACAGGCATCCTAAATGGATGACTGGCAGGCTGGCTATTGCATATCCTCTCCTACTGCAGTCCCAAAAATCCCAACACCTTTAACCAGAACAATCGTCCAGTTTTGCCCACAAAAGTGACTTCAATCTCTCTGTGTATTTTAGAAACACTCAGACTGCTAGTAAGAACTTCACAGTGGTTAGTTAGTGGTTACAACTTAGATATTGTAACTTCTGGCTACTTTCCCTGTACAATGAGAATTTATCAAGCAATCCTTGAAAAGATAGCATCTGCAAATTTATAACAGTTCACTGGCAAGAAACTAATGCTTCACGTTCCCCCACAGAGTACTGGTAAATCATTTACTTCAAGCTCTTACTAATTCAAACCAAAAACTGACAGTAAGAAAAATAATTTACAGAAACTGCAATTACAGAATTTTAAAAAATAACTCTTATCCTAAGTATGACAGAAAGCATTGTTATCAGGATAGCTATTACTTTTGCATTATTCATGGACAACTTCTAAAAAGTAAATGTGTGCAAAGTTACATGGACGACGATGATAAGAAATCAGAAGACGCTCATGATACTAAGCTATTTACAGTCAACATCCACACAACGTGCTCAACCATTTCTACAACTGCTTATTTGCAAATTTTAAATGAAGAAATACTGACGGTATGTTACCCAATTTAGAAGAACAATTGTTGAAAAGCCTGACAGAATGCATTACACATTTAATGTAAAATACATTTTTATTTTATATATTATTGTAGACGTACAATATATTCTCAGTCACTGAGAAACTACTGAAACTAGTAAAACCTGAGACCACCAGGGATACAGACTTCACATTATCCTGGAAAGAAAAGCAAGTCCAAAGCAATTTTAACACTCTGTTTCATAGCATTTTTTACCTTTTTTTTTTTCCTTTTCCATATCACTAGGTAATTGAAATAGCCAGAACATGTAATCACTTAAATCCTCATTACCTTACAGACCTGGCCAAGAGGAGCATGCTGCACGCACAAGCACACTAGTATATTAAAAACCCCTGTATCTAACAGGATTAGCTTTCGAGATGTGAACTGCATTAATTTTTTTTGCTGAAAGCCAGGGAAAGGAAAACGTCCATGGATTGCAGTGAACATTCAATATTTTAAAAGCTTCACCTTGACTGACAGAACAGGTAGGACTGAGTTCAGAAGATGAAATATGGGTCTAGTCAATGCAGTCACTGAGTGACAAGAACTTACCAATATCCTCTCATTCCTAATGCTTTATAAGAAATTCAGTAGTTCTTCCAAAAGCTTATGCTACATTACCTCGTGAAAAACACCTGAGAAAGTCCTTTTCTGAAATTCAGCGATGATACCCTCAATAATATGTGAACTCTTTAAAAATACTTGTCACCTAGGGCAAATACATCACTTATTAAAATAATCCAGTAGATTTCTGGTTAATTCTGGTTAATTCTAAAGTTTTCCATTGTATTTCAAAACTGGACTTGCTCGAGTCTAAGTTCCACTTTCTCCGCCCCACGCCACTCACAACCCTACAGCAGCTGGCTGTCAGGAAGCAAGGGACAAGCCCTTGAAGGAGCAGGGTGTCCAGTATCAGAACAAGGACACAATAGCAATACCTTAAATTCCATGTGCAAACACGCGTAGGATTTTATACCTAATGCATCAATGGGTTGATTTCCACAGGTCCATCACCTTTTACATTTATTCAAACACAGAAATAAGCATTTCTTTTTCTTGCCCTCAGCGAGAAAGCTGTGATTTGCTCCTGCACAGAGGTACCAAACTGAGGTTTCTGTTGCAGCTTCTCCTTCTGATTGAGAGATCTGCCAGCGCAGACAGTGCACTCCAGAAGGCCAATACTAGATGGAGAACTTTATGAAAGCTCCATTAAGCAACTGAAGCTCCAAACACATGCTTTTACCCTGATTTCTCTGCAGGAAACCATTAACAGGGTATAAATGGTATTGATGGTCAAGGGAGAGAGCAGATTAAGAGTACAATCATTTTGCTGAAGGATAAATTACAAGCATAGATATTCAAATTAGGGTGTTTATTTGCAAGCCACCAATATTAGCCTGAAGAAGCTGAAAAAATTAAGATAAAGAAAAAAACAACCCTAAAATATGCACAGGTTTACACTTACTACTCTCGGATTCCAGCGAGGGAACTCAAGGTAATTAAGTTAATGTGCATATGTAGCTGAGGGATTGAGGCCAAGGGGGGATTAAAAAGCAGAAACTATAGCAACAGACTAGGGACAATAGCTGAAGCATTCAGCGCAAGTGAACTTTTCCCCTTTAAACCTGTGGACGCTACAGAAAATCCCATTCAAATTGTGACTAGGTTAAATCATAGCATGGAAGAGTTTTAGAAAGTTAAATATCATCATTCAATGTAAGAGTTTCAACTTTACTGTAAAAGAGATGGTCAGCTTCACAGAAAATTTTCTTTCTACCTCCCTCCTACATACACCATTATGGGGGAAAGCCTCTCAATCCCTTTCAGGAATACTGCAATATGCAGCCGAAATTTTATAAATCTCACTGTATATATAGATAAATGTCCTTTATTGACTTAAAAGATTTTTCAAACCTAATTTAAACCCCTGCAAACAAAACAGTTGTTTGGATTTACAGATTTTATCAAATGCCATGTATGTAAACCAAAGACTGTTTTGTTAAACATTATATTATTACATTTATATGACATATAAACCTAACACTGCAGATGCACGTTACTATGAAATGAACAGACATGAAGGTAAATTAGTGACAAATATATGCACACCACAGCTTAATTTATTTCTACAAAGCTACAGAACACTGTCAGAAATAGTTACAGTTCAAACGTACTGATATGTCCAGCCATAACTTTTCTAGAGAAACATAACAAAATAGTTTTCAATTTAACAACACTAACTACAATTTTTAGTTATTATCTTCTTTTTCAAAAATAACATGTCCACGTGATAGAAAATGGGTGCAATGAATTTAATACACCACCCTTTTTTTTCCCCTGAAAGCTGAGAATAATTTACCCCAGAGGTATAATTATATGATTGTAAGCATAAATGAAAGGCTTAAGCAATTTGTGTTATTCTGGCAATAAACACAAATATAATTAAGCAAGAACAAAACAAAATACTCTGCTATAAAGAAGTAACATTTCTGAAAAGTACTTTTGGGTTCCTGAAAACTAGCAAGTTCTGTTTGTCTGACTGTGGTTGCTTTCCAGAGCAAGACAAACAATACTTGTTCAGCATATCAATATATAAAATTCTCGTGTGGACTTGCCAGTCATTTGGGATTGCTTTCTATGAACGGTTCCGTACTTTCTGCACAATACATAAATTAATGTGCATGGCAAAACCAGTAAACATTACTACATATATACAGAATAAACAAAGATGTGAAAAGGTACCTTAGCTTTTAAATTTTCTGACCTTTATCTATTAGAGTCTAACTGTACAGGCAAATTCAGAGAATTTAGGTTTTGTTCAAAGGAAAATCTGAATGACTTAAATTTAAACCTTTATTCTCAGGTATAAAAAAACTAAAAAAACCAAACAAACCAAAAATCCAACAAGGCATCAACCATAGTTTTGGCCAAAAAAAGGTAACATACAGACAAGTTACTCTGCTGAGATAAACTCCTCCACAGTTTCTGTTCGGCACTCAATCTCCTGGTGATTTCTGTATTACACAGGACACCTGCAGACTGCCCTGTTAAACACTGCTGTCACCTCGAGACTAGAATTTCGTAGCCTAGATTTTTATTATAAAGGTATGAAGAATCTGACTAGCTGAATCTTCATGCTGGGTTTTGTGATTTAACTGATATTTCTAGGACAGACAGGAAGACTAATCTTCATAATCCTACCCTGTAAGCCTCAAAGAAATCAATAAAGCTTAATAAAGCAATAAATAGAAACAAGGAATTTTTTAGTTTGGTAACTGATGTTTTGAGTTAAAAATGACAAAATTTGCATGTGATATAAAAATGAGAGGCTATATGCAATTCTCGCTAAATACTGAAGAGTTCGTCATAAAGGACAACAACTTACTGCTAAGTGTGTGCGTGCACAAAGCCTATGTCAGTCCAGTCCAACGATCTGACTAATTGTGGAGGTTGTGACCAGCATAAGAATTCTGAAAACAACACAGAAACACTGAAACGGTAATCATGCAGTAATTTCAGGGAAAGATTTTTCAGTAAATTAAAAAAAGAAAAAAAAGTTATTATTATGTAATCTCATGTATAATTCCAAATATACTATATTTTAAGATTTGTTATAAAACAACATCAGTGTAAACCCCCTCAAGGGGTGAAAAGCAATGCCCATCATACTCCACCCTACATAGAATAAAGGACTAACAATAAAATGGGAAAGATAGTAAAATGGATGATTAGGGGACTAAAGCATTTCTCTTAAGAAAGGATGAGGGATTTAAGTCTTTTTAGTCTGGAAAAAAGACAACTGAAGGGGGGATCTTATCAATGTTTATAAATACTTAAAGGATGGGGCCAGGCTCTTTTCAGTGGTGCTCAGTGACAGGACAAGAGGTAATGGGCACAAACTTGAGCATAGGAAGTTCCAGCTAAACATGAGAAGGAACTTCTTTACCCTGAGGGTGGCAGAGCGCTGGCACAGGCTGCCCAGAGAGGTGGTGGAGTCTCCGTCTCTGGAGACATTCAAAACCCGCCTGGACGCGTTCCTGTGCCACCTGCTCTGGGTGACCCTGCTCTGGCAGGGGGTTGGACTAGATGATCTCCAGAGGTCCCTTCCAACCCTACCATTCTGTGATTCTGTGAAAGGCCCATTTACTACATAAAAGCTCCCCAAATCTTTCCTGCACTCTAGTAATCAATTTAAAATGTCATAAGCACGCTGCCCCCTCAGCAATCAAGGCTCAGTACGCAGACAAGCTTTGGACGGAGGATGTCCATTTCTTTATTGTGTTCAGTGAAAAATGAAGAACACTCCTAAACCATTTTCAAGCAAGTGAGTTCCTGGGCAGTCTCCTTGCAAAAATACAGCTCATCAATGAACCGAGCAATGCATAAATAGCAAAGAATATAACAAGCTGCATTATTGTTATAAACTGCTCGCTCTCTCAACCTTCATTTGCCTATTGCTGTGCAAATCGCACCGTTTCTGCAGTGAAGCTCTGAAATAATGGATCTATGTTACTTATTTATTATTTTAAATACAAAAATTTTCCCTCTCTATCCTGCTCCTGTGCAGCTCCCGTGGTAAACTGGTAAAACTGGAATGAAATTAGCGCAACATTATTTGCCTAGTTACAAAAAGCTGGGTAGTTTTTTGCCACCAGCAGCTGGATCAATGGAATGTTCATCTCCATTAATATTTACAAGCACTATTTTGTGATTTACCTCACGTTTCAATTTATTGTGAAAGGCACCTGGAAAACATCTTCCACTCAATTTCCATTCCAGTAAAAACATTCTCTTTTTCCTGCTTCACATACCGCTCCAACCTATGCTTTCTGATTTTCTCAAGACTTCTTATAAAATATACTCTTAACAAGCCTTGGAACATTTTAATCTGTTAATCATGCAATATTAAATATCTTTCAAATTTTTATGATGGTGATATTCCAATGAAGCAAAGAAAAAAATAAATACAATCATCCAAAATCGATTGCCCAAATGTTTGCGGTGTTAACACAATATTTGCTTTCCATCATGATTTTTAATCATACTAAAATTCATAATGATGCCAAAAATATATTTTATACAGTTAAAAAAAATAATGTTTGTCTAGAGAGAAAATAGTGAGGTTTGTCTACTAGTTTGTTTCAGCTCAACACACTCTTGACAAAACAGTAATATGAGTTGGTCAAATTGTCAGAATTAAATAGCTGTTAAAGTATTTAGGGAGGCAACATCCAAAATATGTCTATTGTAAGACCCAATCTTTTTCAAAGGTCAGTTCCACCATTTAGAGATCAGACAAACAGACATTTTGAATAAAATATACTGAAGAAAGCATTATGGCGTGTTTGATGCACAGCCTTTAAAGAAATGTGGGTTGATAAGAGCTGAGTTTTTTCAGGTTTTTTAGTTTACTTTGAAGAAATCCTTCATCCTTAAACCATCCTCTAAGCTTTAACAGCATTTCTTTCCAGATTATCATCTCTTATCTTCTATACCATGCCAAAACAAGATAAGCATTAGGGACCTTAAAACAACTTCAGCTGTTCCTAAAGGTCCCTTGTACCAAATTTGCTATACTTTGTGTAATATACACATGTTGGTGGAATAAACTTGTACTTCTCCTACATGGGAGAGCAATATGCCAGTCAGAAGCCGACCCCAGTTTGTTTTTCCACCTTGGCAGAGGTGGTTGCTGTGCACAGTAAGAGGACTTGATAGAAAAAACATATTATCTACACTCTCCCGAGTCCTCTGCATCTCATGTTTGTGCTCTTCAGCTGATGATCACGCCATTGATAATACATGAGATCTTTCTGGCACAAGGAAAACAAAACCCCAAAAATAGTAGCGTACACCAATGCAAAAAGACCTCCTGCCCACATCCTGCAGAAGCAGAGATACTTGCAGTCCTTGCAGGGGTTATGTGAACAAGCCAAGGGCTCCATGCATTCTGCATTTTTGCACAAGCCTACAGAGGTGCAGCCACAACTCTCCCTTATTTTCTGGCCAGTAAGTTCTCTTTTAGGTGCCAACTACCAAGTCTGAGAAATAATATGGGTGAAAGGATCCATGATGGCTGTATATCTCATACAAGAAATGTCACTTTGGGATATGTAAATGCCCTTTCCTCGTCCATCTTCATGGATTCAATTGCACGTGACTGACACAGCTCTTTCTGCTCACAAGATGATGGAAAGGAGGCGTGCTAGTCACATCAGTTGGGCAGGCATTCAAATACTGCTTTTTAGACCTAACATAAGCTCTCACTCATGTGACTGTACAATGCTCACAAATTTAAGTGGAACATCCCACTTGCGGATTTCAGGATCAGTTGAAGACAACACCTGAGCAGTAGCAGAGCAAGTGTTGACAGGTAGCAAGGGAACTACAGCCACCAGCTGGCAGAATAGCACGACACACTGAATTACCCACTTAGAGGGGACTCTGCGATGAAATGTCTTGGCCTTTAAAGCAGCTTCCTACTGACAAAAAGAGACTTAATCTCATCAGTGTCACCATGTTAAGCCAGGCATACATATAAATAATGCCATTTCTTCTTTAAACGGGAATGCGTAATATAAGTTGACTGGCTGACTCATGCAAAGGATTAAAATCATGCATGGTCACTTTGCCCAAAGAACTGAGAAGAGAGAAGGAGCTTGCTTTCCTTGCACGTATTCTCTTTCTCAGAAGAGAAAGAAGGATTATCTGTTGGGCACTACTAGGGTGCCTCTAAGACAGAGTGCCGCTCCGTCACAAGAAAGCAGCTTCAACTGTGATAAAAAAGCCATGCTGGAGTGATGTGCTGGTCTGGGACTGATTCCTCGCTGACTCCCATGGCAAACCAAGTAACGTATACACTTGGGATGTCTTTTCAAGGGTACATACAGCCTGTTCAGAGATGTTTTGCCAGACTCTAGAAAGACTGAGCAAGTGAGGGCATGAGTAGAGTCCCCTGAACCGTGTCACCACATGAAACAGCTATGAGGACACAGATGATGCTCACATGAGTAGATCCTGAAACATAATTTTCATAAGCAGGAGGTGATCCTCAGTTCGCAAGTCTCTCAGTAGCACTGTTGGAGTTGACTTGGAGTGACGAAAATTCCTTCCCTTTACTGAACCCACTGAGCAATTTGGAATTGCCACTCCTTGTCAAGGTACATGGCTGGAACTGGATCTTGGCTGACGGATTTTAAATAAAATGACCCAACTAAGGCCAGTGGTAAGGGGGATGAAACTGCCTCATTATTTCACTGTTGGATGAGGCTGGCAGTTCTCGATCAATGCAGAAAACATCCTTTCCTTTCCTTTCCCTCCTCCCTCTCCTTATAGACCCAGAGATCACAGAAATTGAGAGCAGTTTCCCATGTATGAAGGGCAATGAGGTAAGTCTCTGTGCTGGGGTCTGAAGGCTGCCTTCAAAGACACCTTCAAGAAACACAGCCTGAACCTGATGTTCTCTCTTGGTTTCCACATCTGGGAACACAAGTAGACCACATGCAAGCCAGGGACACATGCAAGTACCTCAGCAGGACACAGCTTCTGCTGAATCAATCAGAAGCATCAAGTCACTATATGATGGTAACAGCTTGAAGTCACAGGGTCTAATTTATATGGCTCTGCAACTTTGTCATGGCAAACAGACATCTAAGGATCAGCTGCTTGAAGATTTCTGTGCTCTAGTTTTAGTTGAATGAGCAACTATTACATGTGTTCAAAATAATTATACAAGGAAAACAGACAGACAAGAAAATACTAAAATAGCGATATAACTTGCACCTTGGAACGGATAGATTCAGGATTCCATTTGTGGCCATGTCTATCTGAAAGACCCTGTATATAGACATGTAATACAAGCTAGAAGAACAAAACCATCCCTCCTTAGCCAAGGTGAGCAACCACCATCTGTTTCCACATTTTCAGAAATACAGTGGAATTTGAACTAAATGAGTATCTCCTAATTATAGACTCAGCAATGAGAAGTGTCCTCCATGTTAAAAATACATTTAAATAATCTGTTACAAGGATAAAATGTAGGGCAAAGATCTGTACACCTAAATACAGATCATGTGATGTGCAGAGATTATACCAAGACAATTGTCTTGAAGTGCAGGAGAAAGAATTAAACTGCTGCTTACCTAGGCAACCTATCACTACCCCCTGTTGACCTGTATTGCCAACCTCCTCCACCCCTGTTTTCTTAATATAACTTCTTAGACAATTCAAACTCTATATCTTTGCCACCATGAAGATTAACAGCGTCTGCAAACAGCAAGATAACTCTCTTGAGAAAGATGAAGTGCATGAGAGGATAATCTACATGCATCTTACTGATGCTTCTATTTATTCCTTTAACCTTTAAGCATGCAGCCCATAACATGCAAGAGGCAGTTTTCAAATGCAATTGAAGAACAGTGCATTGTATTAATTCAGACAACTGAAGCTGCACCTTTAATAGTATGCCCAGTTTGGCTGATGGTATAAAACCTCACTGGAAGATGTATATCACCATAGTGTGACTGTGCATACTTACGTCCGCTCACTGAAAGAAGTGAAATGTTTCAACACACGAAGAAAAAGCCAGGTAAGTGCTGCTCAGGTAAGTGCTCCTCTAGGAAGGAAATTCTTTTTGTCCCTTTACCATCACCTAGAGTTGGTAGGAGTTAGTCTCCTTCACAGTATTCTTTCTAATGATAGCTTCTGATTTCAATAAATTGATGATTAGGGGATTGGAACACCTCTCCTATGACAAAAGGCTGAAGGATTTGGGTCTCTTCAGTCTGGAAAAAAGACAACTGAAGGGGACATCTTATCAACACTTATAAATACTTAAAGGGTAGGTGTCAGGAGGATGGGGCCAGGCACTTTTCAGTGGTGCTCAGTGACAGGACAAGAGGTAATGGGCACAAACTTGAGCATCGGAAGTTCCACCTAAACATGAGAAGGAACTTCTTTACCCTGAGGGTGGCAGAGCCCTGGCACAGGCTGCCCAGAGAGGTGGTGGAGTCTCCATCTCTAGAGACACTCCAGACCTGCCTGGATGCATTCCTGTGCAACCTGCTCTGGGTGACCCTGCTCTGGCAGGGGCTTGGACTAGATGATCTCCAGAGGTCCCTTCCAGTCCTACCATTCTGTGATTCTTAAAATCTTGAATACAATGCATTTGGTAATTTGAACTATTAATTAGCTTATGTATTTGAACATATTTTACCTCCAAATTGTTGTAACATTCTCTTTCAATTTTGAAAACTGACCATCATGAAAAGCTACTGGTAACCTACAGGAAGTAGGCTGAAGTTTTCTAACTGTAAGAAATTATATCAATAATTGACTGTAAGTGGGACCTCTTTAAAGGTCAGCTTTCTTCAGCAGCTAAGCATAATCTCTTCTGAACGCATGATTAGGTCAACAGAATTTCTTGCATTAGTTCCTCGATATATGTGTGTCCACACTTGCTTTGTCTTTCTACACAAACACACAGGCAAACTTTATATTAATTTCAATGTCTGAATAACTACATTAGAAGAACTAACACAAATTAAAGGTTAATTTAAAGCAAAAATTGAACCCGTTTACTGCAAGGAGAAACTTGGATGGGAATTTTCAAACATCAGAGAATTAATACTCAAATCCCATTAAAAGTCAATATAAATTGAGCGCTGACCTTTCAAAAACTCTTCTAAAATTCTTAAATATAGTGACACTGATTAAGTTAAATTCTTTAAGCAAAGGTTGCATGAAAACATTATGCCTTATTGGAGAAAGAAAAAAAAAAGGGGGGGAGAAAATATCAACAAGCAAAACAATCTCAAAATACTGTGTACTCCATCCACATTACATAGATATCCCTTAAATAATGGGCATAGCATACATTACTCATTTTTTTGTACAAAAATGGTTTACACATATATTGACTCACAAAAAGTACGAAACTGGAAAAAGTGGAAAAGTTTCTCAACTGAGAAATTTAGACAAATACTTTAATAATGTGCTATAGAAATATATTCTAAAAATAGCTTGAAATAAAAACACAGAAATATGAAGAATGATTTAGTGCCTTTAATCTGATGCTATGAAGCTGAAGTTACCTAACTATAATGCTAACTTTTTACTTATTTCACAATCCCTAGTACCTAATCCTTCCCAGGATTAGGAACAAAGCATAGCAATGGAAATAGCTTGCTTTTTGGTTGTTTTTACACATAAGAAATGGTGAGATTTGGGAGAGTCCATAGGAGTACTAAAGAGACTTCCTTAAGAGTGACTAACACAAGCAGGGTGCTGTAGGAAATTACTCTTCCCCCCCAACTTTTCAATTTACAGACTTGTAAGAGCATATCATCGGGGCTTAGGGGCATTATGCAATGGAAGATTCTCTCCCTTTCCCCCTTTTCAGGATGAAATTATCAAAACTACTTTGAAATGTTTGGACTAGCCTTAGTACTCTATTGTGTTTATACACCCAGTAATGAAGATGAATCATTCCTATTTTCACTGTACCTGTAAGCAATACAATTCCTTTTGCATCTTAAAAAATGTTTAATATAATGCAGTATTTAAAGTCAATTTAGAAAAACTATAATACATAAATACTAAATATATCCAAAGGAATAACCACAGTAGCAACCTTTCAATTTCCATGGAAACCCTACTTAGAACACAAGATACAAATCCTAGACAAATGTTAATCTCTTAAACCTATAAAAATTCTCACTTTGAAGATGCAGTCTACAAACAAAGAAGAGAATGCAGTGTAAAGCACCAATATTAAAAAAAAATTATCAAGCAGCAGAACTGTTGGTGCTCCTGATGCACAGAACTCCTTATAGAGTCAGCCTGTAAGCATCCCTCACAGCAGGGGAGCTATGCTAATAGCAGCATCTAGAAAACAACACACCATGGCAGTGATGAAAATAACTTGAAAACTGACATCTTCCCATGCAATGTTTTGAAAAGATTAAAAATATACCAAAGTAATCAACAAAAAAAATCCCATTTTCCAGCAAGACACTTGTGGCCTGGGGTGGCAGTGCAGAAAGGAGCTCTCCATAGCTGCTATCCTATTAAAATAAAATAGAAAAAAAAAAACCAAACAAAAACCAAACAAAACCAACACCCAAAACAAAACACAGAAGAAGGAAAAACAAAACAAAAAAGCAAAATTGGGAGCGAGTTAAGAGAAAATCTCTGATCTCCTCAAGCTCATTCCCTACCAGAAGAGAGTTTCTTGGCAAAAGCTGAGGCTTTAGAAATGTATGTTCAGCCAGACAAAGCATTAAAGAAACAATGTAGGACATATAACGTGGCAGCTGAATTTATTGTTTCTCTCCTCCAACCAAGCACTGAAAGCTAATAAAGGATAACTTCCTAGGGCTAAGAAAAATGCTGAATAGAACACCACATTAACCTGGCCTGACAGACTTGCATACTTCAAGACTTTTCCCAAAATCCAGAAAAAAAAAACCCCACCCCAACCCCCAAAACCCAAGCAAACCAAAATAAAGATGCCTACTTCTTGGACAGTCTCTGTATACCTTGAGCATCTGAGTTGCAAAATCTGGTTAAGTTACTCCTTCTCTCATTGCAGAGGGTGAAGTTCATGATTTGGAGAAGGTGAAATTGAAGCAGGAATTAGGCAAGATCAGACTGGGCACTAAAGACCACTTTGTGGCTACTGACTATCAAATGCAGTGGGACAGAAAAAAGCACTGACAGCTCACCTGCTTGGGGAGCATAGATGTCATTACTTGGATATGTAGAGCAAGAAAAGCCCCCATACTCCCCATGCTGAAGCAAAATCATGCTGCAAACGTTCTCCTAAACATTTCTACTGGAAGAAAAGCTACATCTGGGTCAGAAACTAATATCTTGTAAGTACATTGTAAATGCCTAAGGCCTGTCCCAACAGTACAATCGATTTCCTCAAATTACACTACACAGAATAGAGAAGTTTAAACAGATGCACAGACAAGCAGTTCCACTGATGATCTTTTACAAACTGCAGTGACCTTCCTGCATTTCTGAAGGAATGCAATACATAAACTCAGCTTTTTTGCTTCCTGTTAACCTTTTACGTAATGCATGACTACTTCTATCTCAATAATATATTTTCAATTCTTCTTGATTAATATTGAGCCAATTAGTTTACTCTTAACTGCCAGTACAATGGCAAGAATTTAAGTAAATCTTTATTATACTCATCTGGCGTTTGACATGGTTCACCTTAAACAAAGAATGGCATATCCGGCAGAGCTTCCAAAGTTAATTTAGATTGGGGGTGGGGGGTGTGTGTCAGGAATCAATCCCCTGTGTTAGAATCTGACTGGGCTCCAAATTAAATGGTCTGAAACCTAACAGCCAGTAAGTAACACAGTCCAGGTCTGCTTAGCTTGAAATCTAAAAGCTTAAGTTTTACCTTCAACCACACTACCTTATCAGAACAGATGTGAAAAATACCTATAATGTGGAGAAAAGCTAAGTGGAATCAGAGAAATGCACTGGGGAACAGCTGGAGCTTATTTCAAGGTTTTCACACTGTAAAGGACAAAACCCAGTTTGTTCACTTTCTAGTGGGCACAAAACATAATGACACTCCCAGTGACCGTGTCACATTTCTTAATTTTTCTGCAGAAATAATCTTGTTGTAATGACAGTCAAAGAAAAGCAGAGGAGATGGGATACTAAGCTTAAGAGTAACAGACTTATGCACGTATGGTTAGAAATTAAGTCAGTATGAACATAAGTACTCTAAATTCACCTACAAAACACCAAGGAAGACAAAAATAATCTCCAAATTGTTATTAACGTTGTAATGTTTTTTCTGTAAAGTAAATCAGATCTCGGGTATCTCCACGTGCCCTTGAGAAACGCTCATCCAATCAACCAGTCAATTACTTTCAACACAGGGTAGGGGAAAAAAGGTAACCATTCTGAATTTTCAGCTGAAATTAATTTTGGAAAGATAATACGAATTGTTTTCTAAGTTTTTCTACTGCTTAGCACTGAAGTGCATCAAAGTGTGATTTCATTCATTTTTGTCATGACACAGTGAGGCATAACAATGTAACATCTTTACATGATGAAGCAATCCCAGATGAGCAGTATTTAGATTCTGTTAAAAGTTAACTCTGAAATGCACTCTGCCATCACAGAACTAGAATTTCAGGAAAAATAATTCTACCACAGATACATAGTTGTGAAACTTATAACCATAAATAATTATTCATCTCAAATACTATCAGTAACACAGACTTTTGCTGATTAAAAAATGGATTAAAGAAAAAGGGGAAAAAAACACTGGATAATCCTTGGTAATATTAGATTATAAAATACAATAGTTTTTACTGTAGTGATAATCTTTAAAAATTACTCAGCACTATCTTACAAATGAGACTAAGACATACTGAGTGAAATGAACCACCATTATTCATTCTTTAAGAGTCATCAAGACTGATAGTGCAGGATGGATAATAAACATAGAAAATACTCAGCCCCAAATTCTCAGTCTCAAATATTTTGAGTATGTAAAACTGTGCTGCACAGCAGAAACTGTGACATGATTTTTGGAGGTGACAGTATTCATTTTAGGGGAAACATTATTCGGCTATCACCCAGAAGAACAAATTTGTCCAAGATGTCCAGATGAAGTTAGATATCTGGATCTTAATCAAGACAGACACATTAACACTCTTATCCTTTAAAGACTGAAAGATTCCAAAACAAGTACTATACCTTACTAGAAAATCAGAACCAAAACCTAACAACCAATGCATGTATTTAAAATTAAAGAGGAAACTTCAAGTACAAATTCTAAAGTTCAAAATGAAAAATGAAATTATACTTTGATATACAGACACACACCCTGCCACAATAATGTTTTCATAAACATACAGGAGGTTTTGAAAGATTACCTGGTAAAAATACCATCCACAATACCAATTGTCGACTCTTCTGCAGGAACGTAAGAACCAATCTGGGCCATGACTGTGATCAATGCAACTTGCTTTATATAGGAGCTCTTTCCTCCCATGTTGGGTCCAGTTATTATCATGACCCTTTCACCATTTCCCTGGAAACATAAAATAGTGGTCAAATGTAATGTCCTGCACATGGTGTTTTTATAAGAAAGCCTGGTGTGTGTATATGGATAGAGGGATATAGGACAATTCCTGAGGATTAAACATTCTGGTTTTAGGTGAACAGCTTCATTCTTGGAGTTCACTGCGTTCACTTTTCAAGACATTATAAAGTGTCAGATGGATAAATCTTTCTAAAACCTCTCCAGGCTGGTGAGAGAAACATTGCAATCAACTTTCATTACTCTTGAGCAAAATGGACCAAGTGAGGAGGAATCTTGCCTGCCTCCATCAAGGAGCTGAGAAAGCACTCCAAAACTTTCTGTGCAATTTTCTTTGGAGAAAGGGAGAAACTCACCAGCTTTCGGCACAGCCAGCACTGTCCTAATTCGGTTGTGATCTGGATTCCTCTCCAGTTAAGAGTTCTCATTATCAAATGGGGAGAAGATCTGGCAGACAAAGACCTGACCTAGATTTGACTCCCATTCAGAACTGCTTGCCTTAGTACAACATAACACACATTCAAACAGACTGGCTACAACAAGAAATCAAGACACTGCTGAGTTTGGCAATACTTGACTGCAACACAGATACTGTGAGCAGACAATCCAATCTCTGATTGATCAGTGTACCTAACCACTGAAATCCTGTGGAAAATGAAATCAAATGCAAGAGCTCATCTCAGCTGTAAGATTCCCTGCGGTACTGCTATGTGTCTATGGCTCCAGAATAAAACTGTTATCCTCTGGTGCAAGACAATTGCTAATATGAAATTAAAACTCATCAATGAATCTATAAAGCTTTCTCATAGCCTGTATCAAGACTAGAAAATTAAGTTATGCAAGGTCTTCAAACAACTAGACTTTTCCTTTCTACTGGGTACGTACAATGAAATCCAACAATTGATGAACTAACCAAAAGTCAGTATATTCCATTGCCCCATGGGAGGGGTATGTAAGAAAGGACAAGCTGTGCATAATGAAAATTAGCCATGCTACTTAGGAAACTTGGAACTGATCAGGCACTGTGACAACAATAACAACAAAACATCTACGCAGAATAACATCATGATCTTTACAGATTCGTTTTTTGATTGGTTTTCATTCTGTTAATAGGGAGACAAACAAAATTCATATAGGACTGTCACTTATGTCATAATCCAGATCATACAGAAGATACATGCAATCAGTATTTATTATATATAAAAAGTTGTTTAGTGTTTGCTAAGAAAACCCCATCATAGGAAGTCACAGTAAAGTCAAAACCCAGAAAATGCCATTATCAGGAATAAAGAATGGTTGTAATAGGAATTGTTTAGGAATGTAATAGGAATTACATATAGGTTGTAATATACATATAGGTTGTAATAGGAATTGTTTAGGAATTTCCTAATGTTTAGGAAGAATGACTTTACTGAAAGAGTGGTCAGGCACTGGAACAGCCTGCCCAGGGAGGTGGTGGAGTCACCATCCCTGGGGGTATTTAAAAAACGTGTAGACATGGCTCTTTAGGGCATGCTCTAGTGCCCAAGATTATTGGTTTGTGGTGGGGTGTTGTGTGTGGGGTTGTGGGTGTGGAGTTTAGTAGGTGGGTGCTTTTTTTTTTTTGTAGGTTTTTTTTTTTTTTTATGTGGTTGGACTCGATGATCTCAGAGGTCCCTTCCAACCACTAAGATTCTGTGATTCTGTGATTCTGTAATAAAATGCATATGACTATACAGGAATAAAGTTCATAATACCCTAGTCTCCAAGATATAGTTTCTATACTGCTACTAAAACTTTGTCAGGACCACCATTTGGCTCAACACAACAGAATTTTCAGGCACTTAAAACCGGAATGAGTTCATCTGTTAAAATCCACAAATTTCTTGCATGTGTTTGGTATCCCTCCAGGGCCCCTCCAACCATGCTGTGAGACTGGTGGCTGGTTTGCAAAGCCATCTTTCAGGAAGAACATATGCTGTAACATCAGACCACAGAACCCATCTGCCCTTACAACTGCATGCAGCCATAAGCTAACATCTTATTGGAATTTATGGCTGAAGTTAAAAGTACTAAAAGAATCCATGTTATAATTGCAGAAGAAGGGGAGAATGGAAGAATAAGATGTTTATTTCAGAGCACTGCAAGAAAGCTTTTCCTAAAGTTAGATATTTGCCAACATTTCAGATGAAAACATGACAGGAGATGTATTTTCCTGCTGATTCAAACACGTCAGTTTAAAACTAGAAGCATTTTAATAAACTGGGCTCCCACCCACCTCTCCCAAAAAAGAGAGAACTAAAAGCAACAGTAGAGGCAAAAGTGATTCTAGCACGATCACTTGATTTTGATTTTGTAATATTCAATACTTAGAAAGCCAACATAAGAATGGGACTAACAGGGGAAAGTGCATGATGATTATTGAATGAAATGCTGAATTTTTTGTAAATGCCATCTGTTGCTTGTTTGGAGTTGACAAATAATTTTGAAAACATTCCCTGAAGTATTGCACAATATCTGTATCATTGTTCAGTACAGAACAGCATTTAAAGGTATTTCCCGAGAAGTACATACAAATTTGAATGATGTTTATTACAGCAATGCTCCACACTGACATCTGTCTCATACCTTTTCTATATCTACTGTAGGAAAGGGCAGTTGCATATTCAAAGTTAAATTGCAAGCAAATTTTTTACATTCATTAAGAACAGACACCCAGTATTTCCAAAAAGATATAGACAGGTAAATATTTAACAAAAATGTCTAAAAGACATGTAATTTAAAAGACAGATTTTAGTTTTTCAGGAAAAAAAAGAAGAAGGAAACAGTAAAATATGCTTATCAGAAAAAGATATGTGAAATAAAATAATGTTTCCTACCAGTAGCAATTGTATATTTATTACAATTTTGGCTAATTTAGGTCATACAATTTAGATAACATTGCACAGAAAATGTTAAGAAGTAGTCCCCCACACCTTTCTTTGCCCTATTGACAACACCACCAAGCAAGTAATAGGATTACTACTTCTCAACATCATTCTCTGTTGCAGAAAACAATGGCCAGAGGGAGACTTGTGGGTGACACACAGCCTGTAAACTTGTTGCTATTCTGCATATTAAAATATTTTGTATATTAAAAAACTTCACAAATTTGAGATAAAAGTATTACAAAATGCATACTCCTTCTGTTGAAAGTCAGAAAATCCTGTAATTATTAATTTGTTTTTCAAAAATAACCATTTTAAGGTTTCATTTCCCTAATTTTGAGATCACCTTTCTTGTCTTTATGCCATTAAGACTGAACAAGGTTGTAAAGAGAGTGTCTGGGTACAAGATATCAGAAAAAGGACAAAACAGATGCGGTCACATCTAGCAGTATCTCTCTGAAATGCAACCAAGCAGACAGTTGTATGATTAAATTATTTATTTTAACTTCCTGTCCAAGAAGCAAATCCCAGATTCCTTCCCTTAAATGATTTTGAAGCTCAAACAGTATCTCAGTACTCACTGAAAGGTTAGTGGTATTTGGAACATACTGATCCTGTTCTCCCAGTAGTACATCAATCACAGGGTGCCTCCCATTTTTTATAATTATTTGTCGACTATTATCTTGCACAGTTGGTCTGCAAAGAAGAAGAGACATTAATTTCAATGCTTACCATAACTGATTATTTAGAACTACTGTAACTAAAGTGTGCGTGACGGTCACCTATGATGCAGGTTTTTGTGGAAAAAGAAATTACAAAAATGAATTATTGCTATCAAATAGTTCAAAAATCTTCTTTGGTTTCATTCAGTTATAAAAAATTGTTAGCAGATTGGATACAGAAATTTTAGAGTATTTCCTTCTTTTTTTCATTACGTAGGGTAATGTTTTTCAGTTGTTTATGTGTATTCTAAAGAACTATTAAAAACTACAAAATGAACAAGCAATATCAAAACACCCAAACTGGAGGACATCTGCTTTCTTCCCACCACAGCACCAACTTCTGCAAGGTGTCACCTTTTGCAAATACGTTTCATATTCTCAGAATGATCTTCCTGCTGAACTGGTCCAGCCTGTTACTGCATTAAGTCATAACTGGAGCGTGGGAAGTAAAGAAAATTGTCCAACTATGTATATTATGACTGATAGCACATTAAATGCTAATCAAAGATTACAGCGTAACAGAGCTGTAACTCTCCTATAAACTTTAGCACCTCTCATAATCTGACAGTAACTCCCAAACATGTGCAAGAGTCAAACAACAACTGTCTATAGAAAGAGCTTATTATCTAAGTTGAAACACTGAAATGACAGTATCTTTTTAGAAATTAATATGCAAACCATATCAACACTACTTACTTTTTTTACAACTATGTAAAAAGTTCTGTCTCAAATGCTTCCACCTTAGCTACAAATTTGTCTACATGTCTACTAATCATAACATGTCTAGTCCTACATTACGTATCTCCATGTCTGAAAAGCTCTGTCTCCAAAAGCTGTGCTGTTCACAGAATAAAAAATGCAAAAGAAGCATGTTCCACTGAATTATGCCTATGGTTTCTTTTTGTTCTCTGCAGCCTAGGTTTACTTTTTCATTGTAAACTGAAGTGCAGCATTCAATGGAGAGGTAAACGTGGTTTCATGTCTCAGCCACCTTTTCCTACACTAGAAGTACAATCACTGTGAAATTAGAGCAGGAACTTAGGCAGCAGCTGGAAAAAAAAAAAAAAAAAAGAGAATACTGGAAAAAAGCCACAGAATTTTTTGACTGAAAATTAACCAACAATTTGTGTGGACTTTAGAGGGAAGATAAGTGCGATTTTTCTTGGGTTGAAGAATGATGATGCAATCTGAAAGGAAAATGGAGATAAAATAAATGGCATATTAGGAACACAAAGCACTGGGGAAAGAGGTGCAAGCTGATAATGGTGTGGCTTTTTTAGCATAAAGACATTTCCAGCAGTCGTATAGCTGAGATGAAAAGAATACAGACTGAGTCTTTGGCCTTGGGGACGAAGAAACGAAATTTCACCCTCCATTTGTGGGATGGGTAAGTTGTTTGGAACTGTAATGCGATGATCTGAAAACGGAGGAGCACATATCGAGAAGCACTTCCTCCTGTACCTCTCCACTCTGCATTCAAGAGAGGGAGATGACAGCTAAATGATCCATTTGGCATTTTATAATTCTGCCCTCATTTTTCAAAATAATTCAATTTTTTTAACTGCTTGAGCCTGCTTCCATGTAACTGTGAGACAGGATGTGGTTTCAGGATGCCGTGAGCCTTGCTGACTGCCTGTTCTCGTATCAGACAACAAGGGCTGCAGAAGTAGGCCCTCAGCCACCATCATTCAAAAGGTCTTCCCTGCTCTGCGTTCCTGCAATCAGACAATCATATCATGCAGTAAGGCTGGGGGGAGGTAGGGGGAAGAGAAAATTGCTCTGGAATGCATAACATGTCCTTTAGTCACGTGCTACCTTTTCAACACCATTCCTTAAACTTAAACAAAGTCACAGTCTGCAGAGTGGATACTCAAACATCAGATGGTAATGTCTGGGCTACCTACACCATCATATTTAGGTATCTAACGTTGCTGCCTGAGAGCCCTGATGTTGTACATCATCCATGTAAAAGAATGAGTCTTCCAACACAGGGGCAGTGAGATGCCTCAGAACTGTAAGAGGTGCTTACCTCTCTCCAACAACTGCGTGGAGCACCTGCGCTCCTGACTTCACAACTCATTTACATGCGTGATATGGTTGGGTGATATGAAACAATCCTCACTTAATCGAAAAACATTCCTCCAAAATACTTGAATTAGTTAATGTGAAAGTCCCCTCTTTCCTTCAGTAGCCCTCCAAAATTAATTATTGACACCTTCCCTGCAGCTGAAGTTTCACTGAGAAGTCTCCTTCCTGACAGTTTATAAGTGCTAAGCCACTCTTAAAAATTCAGTGAATTATTTAAACTCTGCATAGTGAATTAATCAGATTTCAGTTCGTTTTCTCATCTGAGTACACAGAAATAAGTGAGCAATTACTTTCAAAAAGGTTTTTATAGAGGCACACAAGATCCCAAGAGTCCAGAAGTGATCAATATTCTCTTTAATGCTGTATAAAAGCAGAAGCATATATAAATTGATTTCCCTTCATCCACATACATTTAATACATGATTTGTTGTATTTCCACATGTCTCAAATGTTACTAATTCATATAGTTATTCCTAAGTAGTTGTCCAAGCACTTGCAGTGCAGCCCCACAATGACAACATTTAAAAAGTTACACACAGTCCTTTTCAAAAGAGAGCATGTGGACTGTCTGACAGCGGGAATGGCTGAGAACTGGAAACCCAACAGCCCTTGTAGGGCTGTCTACAGTAAACCTCAAAACCAGTAGGTGCCAGCCTCTAGGACAGCACTCAGCAAGCTGAAGCGGTGGCTCGGTGAGCGCCCAGTGCCTCTGGGGACAGAGACCTCACAGTATGGAAGAAGGCACCCCAGTGAGACTGACCGTCTCCGTGTGGGTACAAGAGATGTGGGCTCATGAGGGGGAGGAAAACCTCAGTTGCAGGATGTACACACTCAGGAGCCAACTCTCGACCAACCTCTGGGGAGGCAGGACTTAAGGGTTCATGTGTACCCTCTGCAGAGTGCAGGGGGGGCAGCCTCAACACCACCAGAGTCCCAGGCTGCGGTGCCCAGTGTGCATGTGTAGGTGTTGGGCAGAGGGAGGTGCACAGCTCATCAGATCTAACACATGACCCTACGTGAGGCATCATCACTGCTCTGGAAGATGGCACTAATGTTTTTACCTATTATTAACCTGGAATACATCTTTGAAACATACCTCATGCACCTTAGAATCTTAGGTATTAGAAAGGCATTGTACATTCAGACCTTGCTGAGGAAAAAAAAAAAAAAAACAGGATAAAAAAATTTCCATGCAAAGTCCAACATATATTTATATATATGTGAGATACCATCTACTAGACTCAGGTCAAACAATAGATAGACAAACATAAGATGCCAAATTTGAACTGCAATGTTTACAGAGTTGCACTATGCCCAGAAGTGTTGCTTTGCAAAATCAGATTAAGTTGAAACTACTGTAAACAATTTTAATAATGCATTTTACCGCAGTACACATATTAAAATCAAATTTATTTTAAATACTCTCTTATAATTCCCTATAAAATCCTAAATAAAAATTAAAAATTGATTACCTGCAGTAGTCTCCTTGTTTAGCCACCTGGGCCAATGAGAACAGACAGTCGATAGTTGCTAGGTGACCAATCGCTTTAGACACAGGGTGATAATGTTCACTAAAATGGCTATACCAAAACAGGGAAAAATAACAGGAGGAAGAAAAGAGAAAAAAATAATTTCATACAGATACAAATGTACTGTCAAAATATACCCCATGCATGCTTCTCACAGGGCTCCTGTGGTCTTTAAATTACTCTGAATTCCAATCTCCCAGCAGTGTATTAACTTACAATGTGAGGACAAAATCTTAATCAAGACAGACTTCATGCTCCCGTTGTAACAGTGAATTATTTTTAAGCACAAAAAAGCAGGCAAAATGAAATTCATTAGATACCATACAAAGGGTCTGCAGTTGATCCCTGCTGCCTAAATGAGGTCTATGAAAATGCCACTGTTTATCACAGTGGCAGCTGAATCCCAACCGCCAATTCACTCAATCATACGTTATAGTAAAAAAAAATAAACTAAAAGTGCCTGAACACAGGAGTTGTCTACAATTTCAATGAAATATGGTACATACAACAGAAAAAACAAGAATTCATTTTCCATTTATGGTATTGCTTCCCTCAGTACAATAATCACGTTACCAGGATAACACAATTTTCAGTAGAGTTTATTCTCTTAGTTCTCCAGAATTTCCTTTTTTCTTCTCCTAGTCTCAAAGATACAACAAGGAATATAAAAACAGTAGGGGAGCAAAATTTAATAAATAAATAAATAAATGGAGAGGTGGGGAAGACGTGTGTTTTCCTACATATAAGGTCTTTCCTTGTTGTATGCTGCTACCATGTAACACTATTGAAAACAGCAAAGTGAGCATGAAAAGCATTAGATCTAAATGAAGACAGGTTAATTAGGTCTACTGAAAATTACGTGGCTAATACAGTGACAAAAAAATTATTTAACAGAACTATTTTAATAGTATTGCAAAGGCAACACATCTGGAGAAGAGTGAGTTGGAGTGTTTTTCTAGTTTCTACCAAATTTACAGAATTGCCGGGTTCCCACTTGGAAGCAAACCTTGGCATCAGTTAAGACCATGAGACAACTTCAGAAGGAACGTGTTAAGTTTTTGCAGCACAGGAAAAGCACAAGTAGAAGCGAGCCGATTATCATTGCATGACATGAGGAACAATTTCAGTGGGTTTGTAATTCATGGAAGTAAAAAGAAAAAATAATTGATAACCAGACACCCGAAAAATCAAAAGTATTCAGAAGTTTCAGAAATATTTTTTAAACTCCCACTTTAAAGATCCTTTGGTTAAATAGTCAAGTAACTTCATTCAAAACTCTGATCTGAGACAAATGGATCTTCACTGCCAGTTGTAAGGGACAATAACACTCCCATTACTTTCTAGCAAACAGACTCACAGTCAGTTGCAGGGCTGGCATACAAAAAAACAGGGCTATGGAGAATTACGCTCACCCAAGCTACTGCCCGAACACCCTGAACATTCCCAACTCAAAAACTGTAAGTAACGCTACAATTCTACTTAATTTGTTATGTTTTGTTTAGCAATGCCACACTTAACAGTGAAGCCATACTCCAATTAATATTAAAAGTGAATTTGGTTACTTTTATAATAAATTCTTTTTTCATCTCACATTGTACTTCAATAAGAAAACTACTAGATTCAGTTTCACTCATTTACAGTCAGTATTACTTTCAGGTTCTTAATGCTGTGATATTAGTATTCAAATTTTGAGTGCCACTTTATATATTTAATAGTGTATTTTCATCAGAATTTCAACATCTAGAGACATTACTACTGGTGTCATTATTCAGTCTGCAAAGGTCTTGCCTTCAAATGCTTTAAATTGAAGAACAGTAGAACAGTATTTTAATTGACTATCTAAAGTTGTGGGCAACATAGCTGGATTACCAATTTATTTTTTTTTTTTTAAAGACAATGATGAAAACTGACTCTATTTTGTAAACTCACTCTAGAAAACTTAGCCATTCAGCACTGCAGTCAAGGACTAGCTGCTCCCGGAGCTGATTCAGATGTCTGTAATTTTCTATAATAAAAGGAGAGTGGAAACGGCTGACAGCTTTTGTGCTGGAAGACAGAGAAAAGCCAAATAGGAAATCAAGGTTACTAAGCAATCAGTTACACCATCTACATGCAAAATTGGACTAGTTTTCTTACTCTCTGTGAGCCTTGAAATGGATGTTAAAAAAAATGTTCTTTATTGTGGTACCAAACTCTATTGATTCCGATGATCCTTGCTGTGAAGGAAGTGAGTGGTTACTGCACCACTGCCCATTCAGAGGCCTTTAAAATGTTTTTCACAACATAGCATGTATCACTGAAGCTTATATATTTCACAAAATTCAGTTCAGCAATATGCTGCACAAATGGACAAGTTCTCTGTGACTGACTGTATATACAATGAACTTCAAGAAAAAAAATTCCCTTTAAAGAGGAAAACTTCATGATAAACCTGAAACAAACTGAGTAAATACAGACTGTCTTCCATGGATACTAGTTTCCATTTGGGGCACTTGTTATTTATTTATGTATTTTCCTTAAGGACTTACTATGTCATTCCCAGGCATTCCTTTTACAAAATCCAGATTAGCTGTAATTTGTTCTTCATAATCTTACTTCTGTCTAATTTGTGCGCTTTTAACAGTGAATTCTTGTATAAGTGAATAGAACATGACTTCGGAGTTCACCTTGATCATGTCTATTTCTGGTGCGAGATGTCTGTGCTCACACATTGTAACATTAAGGTATTCAACCTGTTCTATTAAATAATAAAACAAATGACTGAAAAGAAAGAAGCCAACTACATAATTCAGTCCATCTCTGTGTCACCTACTGGAAAAAGTATCCAGAACTATCTAAAATCATGCTTAGATAACAAAGTATCAAAGCAAGCAAAGCTTGCCTGTATGAAGAAGTAAAACGACATTTTAAATACACTACATTTATTGAAATGTACTGATATTTGCACAGCTACTTTACCTTTCTGAATAATGTAAGAACAATCAAAAATTTTATGAAAGATTTGCATCTACACACTGCAGGTACAACTGAATCAAGACCACAGTTTTGACACCAGTACATGTTCTTTGAAAGATTAAGCAAGTAACATAGCACACAAAGGATCTACTGTGTAAAAACAAATACTTCAGTTTTTCAGTTTGGTTTTGTTTGCTTTTCAGTAAAACTTATTATGGCAATAAATTAACATAACAATTTTGGTTGGCTGGTTTAAAAAAAACCAACAAAAACCAAAACCAACACGAACATGCATATGGAGCAACAAAAATGTGTATATTTAGTTCTAACACCAAAATACCACATTTTTTTTCTTATATATTACAATAGAACAAACTTCAAAAACATTTTACATACCTACTAACCATAACCCAGTCAGCTGGCACAGATGATTTATGGCAATTCTTGACTTCTACCAAAAACTAAAATAAAACAGAAACATAGTATTGCACATTATGGGAAGTTAAAGGCTACAGAACCAGAGTCATCATACATCAAGAGATGGGTATGCATCAGAGGAAAACCATATTCAGCCTGAGGAGACTAAGCAGACACGAAGCTAATGTTCTTTTTTCCCCAGAAGCAAGGGTTATGACATACAAATGTTCTGCCGAAAGAGCAACACCTTTCCTGAGCTGTTCTCGCGCCCTGCCGTGTTGCTGCCCCATCTCTGCCGCTCTAATCCTCCATCCACTAACACGCTCTCCTCACCTCCCGCCTATCAAGCCAAAACCAGACTAAAGCTAGTAACTCTCT
Organism: Rissa tridactyla; assembly: GCF_028500815.1. Taxonomy (NCBI): domain Eukaryota; kingdom Metazoa; phylum Chordata; class Aves; order Charadriiformes; family Laridae; genus Rissa; species Rissa tridactyla. The sequence goes on from NC_071497.1 coordinate 9,342,909, forward strand.
TACCTGATCCTGACCAGGCCTTGTAGAGAATTCAGCATTAACATGGACTCTACACTACATACCACCTTTACTGAGGGTACTCCTTACCAGTGAGATGTGCATTCCTGCCTACGGATCAGAGACTCACTGAGCCATAGCTACCTACAACACTTCACAGACAATTTCAGAGTGCTAGCCAAAAGCTAGCACTCTATCTACAGTACCTTGCTTCAAGTTTCGATCAACTTGGGGTCAGAAAGGGAAGGAATGGTGGAAACTGGCAGTAAGGGCGAGAGGCTTGCTCAGTGCAGTGAAATTTACACTATGCGTTTATTGCAGTATTTTATATGATTCATTTTGGTTATCTTTATAACACCAGCCTGAGGTCCTAGATGTCAAAGAATTGAGGCATTCTCAAATAAAAGAATCCAGCTGGAAAATGAATTTCTAGAAGAGATTAGATTAACCCAGAATCTGATCACCTTTGCAGAAAACCAAAAGACTCCCATCTGACAAAGCCTTTCCATTACAGTTAGTATGATTTAGATAAAACCTTCTGCACCTCACCAGAATAGCCTGCAATCACCTTCAAGTACAAACAAGAATAATCCTAACATGAGCACAAGACTCCAGCAAGGACATAGTGCACTAGTTCTTAATTTACCTAAGACACCTTGAAAATATTTGGTACCTGAACTCTGAAATTGCATAAAACACATGAGAGAAAGACTGAAAACAGGTAGAAGCAGAGATCTGCAAAGGTTTGAAAATGAGCCAACTGCTGCACCACTAGTGGTGTTACTGATGTACCGATATTACAGTTTTTAACTGAATTTCATCTCAAAACAATTAAATAAGCTGTGTTTACAAAAGGAAGACAGAAAATAACACCACATTTGTGTCTATGATAGATGACTAACTGAACTCAAAACAGCCTAAATTAACACAGACAGTTCAATTGCCTGGTGTGTTCGCGTGGCTAGTGAGAAACACGCAGAGAGGTTGCAATTTTCTTCAAAACAACAAAAACATTTGCTTTTTCATTCTTTAATTATTAGCCCTCTTAGATAAATATTTGCAGTATTGAATAAACCGGGCCCCAAGCACTGCTTATGCCATGCAGGAAGCAAACATTTTCCAAACGTACTACATCCTGCCTGAAATGAATAGCAATGCTATCGCTATCCGGACAGACATTAGAAGTCTGGAAACAAAAGATAAGATAGATATGGGTGTAACCTCATATTTTGGAAAAGGTATGTGTCAACTGGATCTTCATCAGACCTCGAAGAAGAACTTGAGAAATATAAGTTACTAAACCGTGGGCTGACTGAAAATCTAACCATGTATTCATAATCATGGGTTTCGGGGCACACATGAAGGAGCGAGTAGTTTGATTTAAAAAAAAAATAATTATTTTTTTCCTCTCCAAGAAGGCTTTTTCCCTAAACAGATGTTCAGAGTGGGGAGACACATAGAAGTTTCCTGGCAGCTTCTCTCTCTTCCATAACTAGCAAACCATAAACCTGCTTTTACCCAGGTCTGCTGCAAAGAAGTGTTTGAATACTACATTTATCAGAGTGCTACAATGACATAAGAAGAATATACTGCACTGATCTGAGGAAGAAAGAGCTCAGCTCAAAGAGACTCTTATTATGCTTATGCTCTGCTCCTCCCACACGCTTCCCTTTCCATTACATCTATTCTTTTAGTGTCTTTCCTCACTGACCATCTTCTCTAATCCTTCCTCTACTGCCTCTTTTGATGTCTCTGAAACACTCCTACCAGATAACAGATATCCATTACCTCCGCGTTTCCTTTCATGAATTTACCAAGATTGTTCTTCATCTGCAACGGTTTCTGAGCCGTCCCCTGCTACAAAGGCCTCCTCTCTTAAATGTGTGCACAGTAACTGGTGCTTTCTGAAACTCTCCTGTCTGGTTCTCATCTGACTACTTCCTCAGATGCTCTCCTCTCTTTGATCAATTCTTCTCTTCTCCTTTCCTTCATGCGCATGTCATCATCCACTTCTTAAACCAGCCTCTTTGAGAGAAACCTTTCAAATCCTGGCTCTTCCGTTCCTCACACAATACTCAAACAGACTCTTCCTCATTTCCTCTTGGACTTCAACATCCATGCTCACAGCCTACCCAACTCTTAGCCACTCGTTTCCTCTTTTCAACCTAACCATCAAAAGAAATATCCACCCGAGCTCTTTGTCAAATGTTGCTCTCTGTACTACATCCCTTTTCACATTCTCTCTCACTTTCAGCATTGCCTGTCTGCTCCCTGCTGTGTCTCTTGGGTCTTTCTTCCTTGGTCCTCAATGTGATGGGGGGCTGCTTCCACCCCCTTCCCTCCCTCTCCTCACTGATTCATCTTTTTTACTCCCAACTCTCATTCAGTTTCCTAACTCCTTTTTTTTCCCCATTTTCCCCACCTTCCCTATTCTCAGTTCCCAACCTCACTGCTCCTTTCAGTTCCCCCCAAAATCTGGCAGGATCTGCCTTCTCTTTTTTTTTTTTTGGCACCGAACTTCTCGGTTTACTGGAGCATGGCCTGCCTACACTCGTACAGCATCTAGCAAACAAAACCTTCAGTCTGCAACCACCGTTTCTAAGAATTAAAACTAAAATAACATTTATCATTCTCTAATACTGTTCCTCCTCTCTCCCATCTTTCAAATTACAGTCTTAATCAGTACTTACAAATCATTTTACCATTCTTCAAATTAACCTAATGCTGTGCTTCCTGGTTCTCTGAGAATGTTTCAGCAGTTAATGGCCACATAATTAACCTTGGAAGTATGCAAGTGTTTTTACATATACAGAAAAGCATAGCTTTACTGAACCAAATTCAACTGCACTAATGTGTTTTTATTATTTAAATCACTAAAGCAATTGACTTAAGAAATAAAAATGTGGCACTGTCACAAAAGTCTCTTTAAAGTTGTACATAAGATTATAGTCAAATGACCTCATCAAATACCAAATGAAGAGTGTTCTAGTTAAGCCTAACTTTTAAGCTATTTTCCAGAAAAGCAAGGGTACAGTCATACATAATAGATACCATATTACCTCTTGACCAGAAACTGTAACATACTCTGCAGAAGGATTCTTAATTTGTTTACGAATGTCCGGCAGATGCAACTGGATTTTAGAAAGCACATCCTGGATCTCCTCCTTTCTCTTTCTGATGACAGGAAAGTCTGTAAGGTCCTTGAACAATTGGGTTTTATCTCCAGTCCTATCCATAAGAAGCATAAGATAAAATAAGAGTAAAACCAAAGATATGTTCCCCAATTCTACTAGCGGCATCCATATTTTTATTTTTTATTCTAATTTGTTTTAATACTAGCGTTATTGATGTTAAATAAAGCTATTTATTTTCTAACTACAGCTTTTCTATTACTTGGTCGTAGTACAGCACATATACCAAAAGCTGCCATACACACTACATAAAGAGAAAGGAACTTTGCATACAAATCCTAAGAGGCTACACAAAGATAGCTTCCCCCCATTCTATTCAAAACCAATCTATTCCTGTTCCTTTCTACTCTATCACATTATGCTCATTCTTATATACCAAACCCTGCTCACTCTTCTCTTTTTTTCTTTTTCTGTTTTGTCTCTCAATGTTCATCCTGCAGCTTTCTGTTTGGTTTCCCTTGGTCGAGCAGAGCAAGAAAAGGAAGCACAAGATCATTCCCTTCTGTGTCAATCTGTAATTCTGGAACACTGTGCAATTGCTGGAGCACCCCAAGTGCCAACAACATCTTTATCATGATTAAATGTGAAGGTCGAGATAACTTCTGCATAATGTGAACAGAGATTTTTGACACATTTAGAATTTGGCCAAATTTGGGTAGATTTTCATGGAGGACTGCAAAGAAAAATCCTTCCTACAAGGCCTTCATCAAAGCAGAACATCATCAAGAGTTTCTCAGAGTAGCTTCCTTCTTTTCTCAAGAAAAGATTAACCAGAGCATTTTTAATACATGCAAAACAATGCTCTTTTGTAGTCTCAATGTCAGAAAATGACAGAATTGTTTTGGCTGCACTATCTCAGCTCAGGATTGAAATCTGAAACAGACAATGCTATTCAAATATTTAAAATTGGGAAGCTGAACAAGCTATTAAAAATATGGTTGGCATCAAAAATAACAAAAATTTATCCTAGTAAGTATTAGGCAAACATAAAAACTAGTGCAACCAGCCCTAAGTTAATTGAAATATAGATTTGTATTTTAGAGCAAATACAAAACTGTAACAGTTAATTACATAATTGCCCTGAAATCTAATATTTGGAGATCAAGTAAACTGAAAGTAATAATAAAACATGGAAGTAATAAAAAGCCCAATATTCTACCTAATCCAATACCCCGTTGCCTGAGAATGAAACCAAAACAGGAGCCAGTGACCATACAGGAAACACAAAGCTGTGCTTTGATTTTGCATTACATGGACCTAGTTAGTATATAAGTGACAGTAAAGATGCCATTTTAAAATACAATACTAATTTTTAGAAAATATTTTGTGCTAATTAGACCTGTTTCCATGGGAATGCAAGGGAAAAAAGATCGCTAGTAGCCAGCAGCTGACTGTGAAGACTGTCACTGCTATGTGAAACCTACCAAAAATGTAAAAGTTGTCAGTTTAAAACAAAACACAAAATATTGAACTCCCCTGGAGCAGAGGGATGCTTTTGAAAACCACTACAGAATTTTATCCACACCACATAATAAAATGAATCCATGATACAGTATACAATATGTGTGTGCAAGTGGGTGTGTATGTGTGCATGTATGTATATGAGTAGTCATCATGATTTCGATGAAAGAAAGAATCTTGAGTACAAATAATGTTGCCACACGAGTCTGAGATATATAAAGGCCAAATGGGTAAGTTATTTTAGTCATCTTGAATAAATGCAAATGAAATATATGCATTCTGCAAGATCAATTATGGTATCTTCTACTTATCCCATTGTATCTTATTTTTGTATGCTATTCTACCCATCATCAACATAGAAGAGAAACCAACCATATTTTAAGCCTACCTACAGTAAATCTAGTATAATTAAGATACAGTCTGTTTTGTCATAACCTGCCACAACTATAATTGGATACCATGCACCAGTAGAAATCTCATAATCCCACCTGTCCAACAGGAATAGCAAATATTTCTACCCTTCTCAACTTTTAAACTTACACACCTTGCATATGTCTCTAATTCAGAAGCAAATCAAGTAAGTTCTGGGCTTTTATTCCTAAATTTCTTTAATTTAAGTCTCCGCTGGAGAAAAAGTATTTTATAAATAAATTGGATGCTTAGTTTTAGTCTGTTTTGAAAATAAAAGACCAAAACTATGCTGCCCCAATACAACTATACATTAACTATATACCACATCTTTCATCAAAGAAACTCTAGGCATATCACAGCCAATTATATCTCATAATATTACACATGAGGAAATGTCCAAAGTTAAATGACACTTGCTTATAGCAAGGAAGTTTAGGATGATCTGGATATAAAGCTGAATGATACTCATTTGTGTTCAGAATGTCCTCTGCACTGAAAGGAGACCAAAAATCTGCACAGTCAAGTGTTCAGAAAGGCTGGCTGTGCAAGCCAGACAGACTGCCTCTGTGCCTAGCATCAGGAGAGAACCTTCTTTTAGAAGATTTTATACTGCTTATTTTGTGAAAGACTTTTACCGGCCACAAGGTATTCCTCCTAAATCCTGTCCCCTGAGAGGCTTTTGTACAATCCCTGCCTTACTGAACTCATGTTCTTGCTTTACTATCCCTGCATCTTAAGTGTCCTGCCTTCTTCCTCCTGTGGTTAAAACTAGGATCTAGGGGTAATAATGGAGGCATCAGTTCTTCAGAAGAAACAGTACACAACAAATTATTTAAAGACACTCTCCCTTATAATGCATACTCATTCTAATTTAGCATCTTCTTCCTTTGTCTACCTTTTTTTTTTTCTTGGACCAATGAAGGACAGAATTAATACAAAAAAAAGTGGAGACAGCCTCCATACTTTCAGTTCACCTCTCCAAGACTGCAGGAAGGCAATTGCCTGACGACACCTAGAGCCTAAGGTAGGCCACTAACCCCAGAAATGCTCCAAGGGGGTACAAATCACACAGGCTACATGTAATCCTCAGAACTATTAAACTTCAGATTCTGTGTCATCAGTAAAGTAAGCATGTAAATAGATTTTCTTTAAAAAAGGATGGGTGGTACTCAAAGCTTTCATGAATTTTCACAAAAATAGTAAAAGGCATATTCCTGACAGCAGAGCAGCCACTCTGCTAAAAGTAAAGTATCTCTCCAAAGGGAAGTTTCTCTATTTAAAAAGTAATTAAGAAGTTGTTAAAATAACTTGAACAAAACATATTTTGCTCTAAATTCATTCCCCAAAACAGCTGAAAAACTTTAAAAAAATTATTCAGACTGAGGCAGACACCCACTAGGCAAAATACTTGCTCACTTAGTTTAACTTTAAAAAAAAGAATATAAGCTGTAGAAAACAACTTCTGCTTTAACTAAAAGCCACCTGTACATACATAAATATAAAACCAAAAATATAAAACTAAGGTGTATTAAATCAAGATGCATAATTCACATAACTGAATACATTTAGTCAGAAAGCCTATGAGGCACGGAAGATTCATCTATTTTCTCTACTTACTTGGCTGCTTCTTCATTAAGGATCTTTAAATAATGTTTTACTGGGGAGAGAAGTTCTGGGATTTCCAACAGTGCATTTTGTAGTAGAGGAGTTTTCACATGAGAATGTATGACTGGAACAAGAGCTTGAATTTCCAAGTCCAGACGAGACAGGGTGCTGACTATCAAGAAAAACTCTTGGGTTGAGCACTGAGAAAGGGAGCAAGGTCTGAATCATTACAATGTATTATATTTTCATTAAATTCTACTGTTTTTTTTCTTTTTGAAAATGAGACAAAATACAATTATAATGTATGGACTGTAACACAACTGCATAGTCTTATCACATTCGCAATGTTAGTAAAGCACACAAATTGTTTTAACCATTCCCATTAGGAATCAGTTGAGAGCTACCTCCATTATTCCTGTTGCTGGATGGAGGTGCATAACATCTATGCAGTAGGCAAACAGCAGAAAAATGGGCTAATAATGTGCAAACAGCAAAAAAGCAGGTTGTGTAATTTTATGAATACCACAACTTGTCCATATGGGCTTGTGCATCTATGCTGTTACCTGAATCCCCAGGCTGCTGTTTTGGCAAGAGGGGGTTTGGAAAGACAAGGTCAGGCACAGAGAGGGAGAGGGAGAGGGAGAGGGAGAGGGAGAGGGAGAGGGAGAGGGAGAGGGAGAGGGAGAGGGAGAGGGAGAGGGAGAGGGAGAGGGAGAGGGAGAGGGAGAGGGAGAGGGAGAGGGAGAGGGAGAGGGAGAGGGAGAGGGAGAGGGAGAGGGAGAGGGAGAGGGAGAGGGAGAGGGAGAGGGAGAGGAGAGGAGAGGAGAGGAGAGGAGAGGAGAGGAGAGGAGAGGAGAGGAGAGGAGAGGAGAGGAGAGGAGAGGAGAGGAGAGGAGAGGAGAGGAGAGGAGAAGAGAAGAGAAGAGAAGAGAAGAGAAGAGAAGAGAAGAGAAGAGAAGAGAAGAGAAGAGAAGAGAAGAGAAGAGAAGAGAAGAGAAGAGAAGAGAAGAGAAGAGAAGAGAAGAGAAGAGAAGAGAAGAGAAGAGAAGAGAAGAGAAGAGAAGAGAAGAGAAGAGAAGAGAGGAGAAGAGAGAAGAGACCAGCAGTCACTGCTTAAAGTGGTTGTAGCCATTGCCAGCTTCAGCCTCTGGCTGGTTACTACTCCCAGGTCTATGTGATGAGAAGACTAAGGTGAACCCGGGCTTTGTCTTTCATGCTGTCCTACAGTGTTATGAAAGAGATTTTCTACCTCTTTAAGGCAGCTAGACAGGGTCTCATTGAAAGGGAACCTCCCAGATTGAAGCCAATAGCACACAGCACTTTCAGAGCTTGCTTCATGATACCAGCAGAGTAGGAGCATATTGGTTCCCTTCAGGCAGCTTCTCACCAAAAGCAGTGACTTATAAAACTAGAACTCCTCTCTCTTTCTTTTTTAACCATTAACATTGCTTCTGATGCAGATCGAATATTTTGCAGTTAGACTCTAGATGCTCTTCAGCATCAGCACAGTTTGTTACCTTTAGCTCATTTTTGAGAATTAGTGGTCATGGTCAAGATTTTGCAGGCAGGTAATAACTCTAACAAAACAATCCACCTCCTGCCACACTCCTAATCCCGTCCACTGACTTGTCCCATTCAACTGTCAGTTACCCATGGTACTCAGGCTCCCCCTAATAAATTAGGTAATACTGATTCTGAAATGATCTTTACAGGACTAAGTTTGCATTTGTGCTACACCATATTTGCATACCAAATGGAAATCCAGTCCTATGAGACACTGAAATGCCTTCAAACCCTGCTGAATTCAGTGTCACTCCGGGACATTTCCATTTCAGAAGCTTTGAAAAAAGTTGTCCATAAATAATTATGCTGATATTTTTTCATATTTTACTGATCTGTAGAAACATTCCTTCTTCGGTCTTCTGAAGTTCTCCAATTGGTAAACTGACAATGCTGAAAAAAAGTGTGTGTTTTCCCCACCTGAGGATGCAAGGAAGGGAATAGGATATACTGAATGCTTCTAACGTAATATTCTTTGTCTGACGCATCCTTCTTTTCCTACATTTTTTCTCTCTCCTACCCAGGCAACACACAGTCTAGAATTTAATTTCTGGTCAGTATTTTGTGGTGATCAGTACAACACTGATTACAGAACACGTAGGCTTCAGTGAATCGCTATTTCATAAAACACATCTACATTTTTATTTTGTCATCCCTTCTCTTTCAATTTCTCCCCAGAGGTAAATTTTTCTTTCTCTTTCCTTCCCACACCCTTATGCAAGAACTAAGACAATTCTCTCATCTATTACACTGTAGTTATTTCTCCCAAATAACTTCTGTACCCAAACTCAGAAGCAAGTATGAACAAAAATACTGGGCTGAAAAGGAACATTTTCTCTTCCTCCCCACATACGTAAACCCTAAAATAAGTTTACTCTGCAACGCCTACTAGCCCTTCAGAACATGAAGACTGTCTAAACACAACCTTCTGAAAACCATAAAAAATAAATTAAGGTACACTCTAGAGGGCCTTAGCCCTCTTCTCATTAAATACATGTTACTACTGTCACTAGTGATGGAAGAGTGGCCTCCATGCTGTATAAACACAGAATAAAGATACATATAAACCTGCAGCCCTGGCAATCAACTATGGACACTGGAAGTTGTACGTGACTAAGAATAAGGCTAGAAAGAAAATAATTTATAAGGTTCATTGCTATGTTCACCAATTTGCTGCATCATAAAGGCTATTAAACAAAAATAAAAGTAAAATAATTCCTGGCCATTTAAGATGCATTCAGTCACACAAGTAAGTAAATGTAACTGAAGTTATCACGAAGCCGGTATCTGTTAGATACTCTCCAACTAACCTGAAACATGGCTGTGTGATGAAGAACTGAACTTGTCACATCAAACAGGCAAGGTTGGTAGATATTGACTAAAAAAATATGCAATTTAACCATAATATTTCGTGGCATTCAGGAAGGATAGAGATTACATTCTGAATGTTTCTGGAAAATCTAAATTCATCTTGGTTTCAGATCCATGCAAGTTAGGGACGGAAGGGACCCATCAGGTGGTTTCCCTGAAAATGCTCATTTTTTCTGCTTACCACTTCCCTTCAGAAACTAATCCATAAAGCAGTAAGTATCATAATGTAAAAGTTTTATCCAACATTTCACTTCATTATAGTAATCCCACTATCTCTAGTTTTACTCTTTTGTATTACACTAACCCAACTCCCTCTTTGCTGTTAACTCCCTTCAAACACCTCTCAACCTTCTGTTCTCCTTTATTCATCAATTTAACCACCGATAATCTTTTAATCTTTCTTTATAAACAATCCATTATTCAGCCTCATGAAAACTTTGGTTCTCCATGCTGCAATTTATCAACATCTTTCTGATAATCTGGAACTTACTTATTCTATCTTGTAAAAGCTCTGACAACAAAATAAAACAAAATAATAAAGCAGTAAATCTGTCAATGGCATTTGAAGTCAAAGCACAAAAGAAATGTCTGAAAGACTAAACAAATGATAAATCCAGGCTTGGCCTCAAAGTCAAAGTCAAATACAGTATGAGTGACTGCATCACCATCATCAACCTTGATGCAGATAAAGGATAAAATTCTGCAAGACTTCCCTTGCTACAAAATGTACTGAAGGAAGCAAAGGCTGAAGCCCTGCCATGCGAAATTGCAAAGTAGCTCCCTGACAGACAGCATTACATGATTCATACGAAAACAACATCCAGAAAAGAAGAATGAGCAAATATGGACAGTAAGAAATACATCAGTTGAACAGGTGGTGTTTGTTTGGGTTTTTTTTGTTGAATTGCTCTGTAAAAAAAGAAATCAAATAGGGAGTTATACACTATCCGTATGACGGTGGGAAAAAGAAGACATTTTAAGAATATATAAGAACACCTGTCTGAGGTGTTCTTCAGTAAGGGTGGTGAGGCTTCAGTAAGGGGAAGACACTAGATTTCAAGGCAGTGTCACCTATTAAAAGAATCATCAGGGGAATAAAAAACAAACCCCAACAAACTTGTTTGTTTGTATACAAAAGACACTGTAAACAACCCTGAAAGTTATCCTGAGATTTCTCAAAGGATGCTTAATGAATATGCTGATGCTTCTCACAGCAACTCTGACAGCCTACACACCATAATAGTCATCTAATGAGTTAAAACCTATTTGATTCTAGTATGAGCTAGTCTACGGTACCTTTGGAGAATGCAAATTCAGCATGCTTTACTGCAAACAACTTCGTTAAACACAACATTCCCAAGAAAGAGGGTGAACATACCCATTTTGTGCTTATTCAGAGAATTACTGTTTCCCCTGGCTTGATTTTAGTAACACTGCAGGACTTTGCATCTAAAATTTAATGGGTCCACTGCAGAAATGATTTACTAAGCAAACAGATAACTTGGAACAGATGCATAAAAATAACTCTGAAAAGCTGGTCTACGTTAAAGTGGGACTGATTCCCTTTAAATCCTAAGTAACCTTACAAAAGCTATATAACTGTGTTATAAGTTAGAAGCTTTTAAAATACAGTAAAAATGGTTTACATAAAGCAGGATTAATAGTCATGCATTCACAGAAGATTCTCACAAGCTCATTCAATGCTATTTTTGAAGTCTAATTTTGAAATGCTGTCAATGATAGCTACAGCTTCTCTGGCACTAGAAAAATAACCTCAGAGATGACAGTGATGCCAAACAATACTTTCAACTAGCAGTTTATCAAACTGTACTGAAAATGGTACAGCTGCCACTGAGAAGAATGCATGAGAGAGGCACAGCAGTATGCCACGTCTAACATCCTTTCAACAATACCGAAAGCAATTTAGCCTTGTTTGCGTTAGTGAAATTGTTTCCAACAGATCTAGAAGGGAGCCACAGAGACCCACAGCTGCCAGCCACTGACCGCTCCAAGTTAAATGCATTTCTAATAAAAAAAGTGGGAGTTGAAACACAGCATACATTTATCACTCCTTTCCAACTGTAATAACTACCTTTATGGTTTTAGTATAGCAAGTATACTAGGAGAAATTAGGTATTTCATTTTAAGGTTACTATGTCCCCTTGCTATGCCACTATTTATATTAATCAGCTTAATGGGAAACCATTAAATCAGCATTTAATAACACATATCTAGAAATATCTGCAATGCAAATTCTTTATAAGATTAAAAGTACAGTGTAGGCAAGATGTGCATACTGCTATCATAGAACAAAAAGAGGAAAAAAACTAACGTGTGTTAGACGAAGTCAATAATATATTGCTACGGGGAGAATTTATTTTAAACATTCTATAGAAACAGTAACTGATTTCCTAAGCATATATGACAGGTATTGATTTCATAAAAGAGAAAGAAATCAGAAAACTACGATTTTCTCTGAATCTTCAAAAAAATCACACTATCTTCAATGAAGCGTGAAATTCCATGGAAGGGCACATTTTCAGCATCATTCTGGCTGACAAACTTACATTAAAGATTTTAAACACTTATCACCCAGCTGAGCTGCACCCTTCTCCTCTGAGGAGTCTGAGCATGACAGTGAAATAGTGAAGTATTCACTGAAAAACTGAAAGGCAAACCCCACAAGTAGCCTGTAGGCAGCCAAGCAGCAAATACCCAACTTGTAGCAACTGCCTGCTTTATTTGGCACAGGTGAGCAGCCTGGTAAGTGGGCAGCAAAGTTTTAGAGACTGATTCAGAACCAAACAGGTTTTCCCAACTGCAGCAACTTGTGAGGAACTCCGAATGAGGGACAGCCTATGGCTGGAGTTAGGAGCAGAACAAATTGAAATGACATTTTACAACACATTCCCGTAAGGTTTGAATATTGACCTCACTCCTTGTGTAGGAGTTCAGTGAAACAGCTTCACTTTAATGTGATCTGTAAATTCAATGACCATTTGTTATGATGATTCCTGTCCACTTTGATGACTGAGCTTTAGTCAAAAAATAATGTTTATTGAGCAAAGGGTACAAATAAGATAAACACTCATGGATCAAGCTTGTATATTTATCTTCTGAAACACACTGCACGAAACCGGGCATGAAACCAGCATGCAACACCAGGATGGCTCTGTAGGACACATTTGTAAAAGTACTGATGGCATGTTTACTCTGTACTGGTTTTTAGAGCTACTCAAGCACAGGCCTCTCTGACTGCTCTCTTGCCATTCAGTGCACTCCAAGGCAAGGCTAAACAGTCATCACATTAACTGAGACAAAAAATGTAGCGCCCTGTCATTCATATTTCCCACTGTCCTGAAATGAAGAGCACAAAAGGAAATGCATGTGGCCTAAATTTTACTCTACTATTTGGTGGCTCTCTCCAGAGGCTAGAGGGCATGGCTGAACTGGGTATTGAAAGCATTGAGCCAATGTGTCTTCCAGCAAGATCTAATTCTGCATCAGCTCCAGGGACCATTAAGACAAAACTCTTGACAATTCCCTGTCTCTCAGTCTCCTTTTGAAGTCAACTCCTGAATGTTACCAAGAAGCCTTCAAACAGTTCATCTCCAGACATCCTTTTCTTGACATAGAGAAGGGTGAGGCCATTCTGTTGTTGACAGTGTTTCTGCCTGGCAAGATGTCAGGTGCTGGAGCCGCAAGAACTGAGAAGAACAATCAGTCCTGGTATTAAAATTCCTCCCTCCATAGCAACAGTAACTTTGTTCTTGTCTCCTTAACCATTCCCATAGACCTTTATCAGGCTGGGGCAAACTTGGAGCTAGTAATACGACCTCCAAGGTAATACCTAATTCCCACTACAAGAATGGTTTTCTAATTACAGATTCCTCATACCTGAGGAGAAAACAGCAATGGGGTTTGGGTCCATGGTAATGGGAACTTGTAGAGGGTCAGATTAACAATTGCCAGTTTGAACGATGCCACCAGGTAAAAATCATTAGCAGACTTATTAAAAAAAATATTAATAGTCAGACCAGGAAAATATACAATGATGTTATTTACCAGAAGAGTTCCTATAAGGATGCTCTGCCTTGCAAAATCAGTTCCAAAACAGAGTACTGGTTTGCCTTCATTTTTTTTCTGTCTCCTCTAGAGGTTACTGGTGCAAAGTGCATTGCACAATAAAAGTTCTGCAGTGGCTGATCTGAACAAAAGATGTTTGGAATGACTGAGACAACCCAGCCACCTCTGCACACTTCAGAGGTCTCCCTTCCTGAAACATACCTCCTTAAATAATAACATTACTGAAGTTTAAAGGGCATGAATGCCAAAATACTTGCCACATCCACCTATATTTCCTGCAGCTGACACTGAATTAACAAGCCTGCATTACAGCATATTCCTTTAGTTAAGCCAACAGTGAGCTTCACTCAAGAGTTCTGTAAGCCTTAGAGGGAATGAAATTGCAGGGAACCTCATTTTGAGCATGTGGGAGACAGACATCTGGAATTAACAGAACTGGAAAGGCTCCTAGTGAGAACTGAAATGGCAGCATTTACTGGATATTCTGAAAAAAAAAATCATGAAAACCAGTTATTCTGTGTTCTTGAATATGTATCTGCTTTGCAGGGACCTTTCTTCAGGCTCCATATTCACTGTCTGTCTAGACTGTAGAATGTTTCCCAGAGAGTGCTTTTGATTCTTTATTCAAAACAGACCCCGTCTTTCAGGGACATTTTGATCTCCTCAAAGTCCTAAAGATCTTCATTGCTTTGGATGTTCTTCACTGTGTTCTGCAATGGATGACAAACTAGGTTTTTACTAAGGGAAGCTTATTCATCAAAGGAAGAGTTTGTGCTTGGATCTTCCCCGCCCTGCATTTATCCTTCTTAAGGATTCTGCTGGAGCACTTCGCCTCTCCTGCAACTTCTTTCCAGCATCTGATTCACTAAACATATCTTCATGCTACAGCGGCTGTTGTTAAGACAAACTACATTGTCACCTCATTCCAAAAATCACATGAAAATCCAGGGCTTCTGAATGGTTCCACCTAAATGCCAGCTTTAAAGCTGAGAAGGGTAAGCAGCCCTAAAACAGGAAGGGTCACCTGAAGAAACAGATACAAACTACTACAATAAAATAAAATAAATTAAAAAAAAAAGGAAGCACAGGATAGCAGTGGAGGATTGCCAAGATGTTGTGAAATACAGATGTATCCCTACAAACCTTATTACATACTACTCAACCTGAAATGAGTTAAACCATTAAGAAGTGAATTATCTAATTCCTGGACAGTTCTTTTGAAAGAACATTGTATCATATGGATACTGTACATTTTAGAAGATGGGGAAGTTGGTGCACACTCCCTCTTTTAATAAATTTTATTATGGCTGGACCTCTGTATCCATTCATTTAAATATGCAAATCTTTCCATGTGCCTAACACTGCTACATTATGGCTTTAAAAATTATACAAGAACAGAGTTTCACATTTTCAGAGAGAGGAAACCTTTGTGCTGTACCATCCAAAGAAATTAAAACTTTGCTCTTCTAACCACCTATTCCTTTACCTAAAACAAACATTCAAAACCTCTAAATATAACAGTGAAATAAAAGAACATGAAGTACTGCACAGGTGCCATTAGCACATTAATCTGCTTCAACTAAGAATTGTCAGTGTCTCATTACAAGTAATTCTTATTAAAATGTGCAAGTGAGATCCAAATTACAGAATTTATAAACAAATTAACATTCATTTGAAAACAGCCAACTACAGCCAAGTGAGTTGCAAGTGTGATTTTAGATAAGCATACAAAATGCAATCCATTGTTTTAAAGGGAAATAATTTATGGCACAAGGATTTATGGCACAAGGACCTATTGCACCATCCTATCTCACTGAATCCAGCCACTAAGTCATGAGTACCGTAGATGTTTTTCCTGTTAGCATTAGCAATATGATGTATGTATTCTGGAATTCTATTCAGACATTTCTTCTATCAGCATATCACTGATAACAAATAAAATAAGATTCTACCATAAGGTAAAAATAACTTCACAAAACCTGATAACAAATAAAATAAGATTCTATCATAAGGTAAGAATAACTTTACAAAAAGTTACATCCCTTTGTTATTTCAGCTTCAGTCTTGTTAAAAAGAAAATACTTTTAAACAAAAAGTATGCAAAAACTATGGAAGTACATTAAGATAGAATCGCACCACTTAGAAAATAACAGATTAATGTAATTACGGGTATACCTTTTTGTGAAAAACACTGCAGAGGCCTCTCTCTATATCTGGCAGCTTACAAAGAAGATTTCGAATCTGACCAAACACACTGGATTCTGACAGCAGAATTTCAGACACAGCATCAAGCCGGGCATTTATTTCACTGTAAAAGAATAATCATAAGATTAATAAATAAAACTTGTGTTTCTCTGAGGGGAAGGCATAGAGCTAGTGAACTTTTTCCTTTGGTTTGTTTTGGTTTTGTTAGGTTTTTTTAAACTTTGACTACAGTCACATTCTCATGAATAGGTAAGTAGAAGAATTAAGAAACGTGGAGAATCTTGTGCATTCATTCAAGATGTAAGCAAGATCCTGGATATATGCTTATTATCCCCTCTCTGTGCTCAAAACAGCCAAATACACACTTCAGTGCTCATGTCTATGTGCTCAGGTCTAGTGGTATATAATATAAGCAACACTGAATCCTGAATATCTAACTCAAATTTGCAGGCACGTACCTGGGGGAGGGTGAGTTTACATTTGAACTCTATTTAGCATACTTTATTCCAACAGGGTATAAATACTGGTTACCAATTTGCCCCTCTACTTTTGACCCAGACCAGCAATTGGTAATTACATGAATCAGAACCATGTTCGGTTTTTTGCTTCTTTTTTTCTTTTTCCCCATAACCTGCAATACGAATCTCAGTATTCCAGGACTGAAGTCAATCAATGAGGAAACATTTTTTTATGCAATGAAATAATTCTATAGTTATTTTCACCTTCCTTACAATCATCTTCTTACAGCCACTGTCAAAAAAGAGCTTTAAAATGGAAAACCTACTGCCAAGGTTCACCTCAATTTACATTGCTGCTAACGGCAGTTACAACTTTCAATATATCCACAAACTGGCTGTAGATTGCAGAGCTAAAGTAAACTCCATCTCTGCTTTTTGTGGAACCAAATTGCCTCAATGTGTCTTTCTACGAAAAGACTGAGATTAGGGGTGCATGGATGCATACAGCCCAAAGGAAACAGAGTGAAAGGTAGTGAGGTCACTGCAAGACAGCAGTGAAAGAGATGTGTCAAAGCTGAATAGCACAATTCCTCTGAATGTAGCTTTTACATGTTCAGACTTTACCTTTGAGGTAACTGTGTACACTGCAAAATAGGGTCAACTAGGTGAAAGCTATGGTAAGATTTGCTGAAGCAAAAGAATTCACAACAAAAAACATCTGTTTCAGACCCCTCCCCACAATGTGCTGCTGGGCACACTCTGCGGGTACCATCACGCTGGGAGGCTTTAGCTGGCATTCAAAAAGTTTCCAGCAAGTAAGGCTGAATCTGAAACATAACGTTCCAAGAAACCTTAAAAATCCTTAAGACATCCCAGTGCTTATTTTAAAAGCCTTGTGTTTTCTCCCAGAATGACAAGTAAGCCTTATTACAACATTCTCCTCCTGAGACAAGAAAGCTCAAAAATTCCCACGCTGCTATGCGTCCATCTGTCCATCCACCCTTGCAGGTTAAGAAGGAAGCAGTTCCTTGATACTGACACTTCATATACCAGTCAAGTGTGTGCAAGGCAAATACAGCCCAGCCCACATCTGTTCTCACAAACCAGAGAGATGCTTAGAGCTCTGCCAACACAGAGGGAAAAAAAGTAAGGATGCAATCAAAATGTAAGATTTTGGGAAAAGTCTGCCTGTCTTGCCCACAGCTTTTTTTGAAGAATTGCTGTGCCACTTGCCACTGTAGCTACTAACAAATACTATCCATGACGAAATCAATGAAATTAGGCAGCTCCACAGGTTGCAGACATTACAACAGAGGCCTCTGGCCCAGAGAGACAGCTAAATCTAAGAGTCCTTGAAATTTTATTACACTGCATGTGAAAGAGAGAACGTTGTAGACTGGATGTGCACTTGGATATACATAAATCTATTTAAGTGCCAGGATTTTTGCAGTGACATACCGCTTTATACTAATATCATAAAGCCATCCCCTCATCTGTCACAAATGACACATTTTCATTCCCAGAGCAGCCTTGCTGTACAAAACCAGGATTTGCAGTGCCCCACCTGTCACCATCTACCTGGAGCACAGGTAGATGCACTCCTCCACAGCCACCGTACAAACTGGGGGGATGGGCTCCCTGCTGTCCTGACCCCAGGCACCTTGGGAACTCAGTCGGTGATTTCTGCACTGGACAGCAGACTCTCCCATCACACCACAGCACCCAAAACACTCCACTATCCTGAAAGACTGCTTTTTCCCAGCCCTGAGGAAAACCGACTGTCAGACTTTGTAGGCTCTGCTCAGCAGCCCTGTTACAGGTCACAAAAACACCTTCCTCTTCCCCACCACCGTTCCACTCCAAATGCACAAAATTAAACATTGCTCCTGTTTCTCTGGGCAGCCAGGCAACCTGCAAGTAACAGCAGCACAAAGCAGCTGCCGTCAAGTGCAACTGCTGAGACCTTTAGGGGCTGTTTTCAGCACAGAACACGTCCGAGCTTTAAATCTGATCCTTAAGAGACACAATCACGTATCTGGTGTATGCTGGCTGGGTTACCAAAAGTTATGCAACGATATAACCAAAGAGCAAGCTGTTGACATCCACACAGCGTATTCAAGATAGCAGAGATTTAAGCTTTGTACATCAATTAGTGAGACGCTCTAAACTATATCTGGATAATGGAAAGGAAATTGAGAAGTGTTAATATCAGTGACAAAGTAATAAAATACCCCAAGTATGCAGGTTTGAAGGTAGCAAACAGCTATACTGAAATTCTGAAAGGTCAGTATCATCAGCCACAATTACATTTTCATGGAGAATTATTAAAACGCACTGTACTTGAGACCCTGGAACACTCCTCTGCATGAAGGAATAACGAACTGTTAAAGTATAAACATGTGTACCTTAAAGAAGAAAATAATCTGTATTTTTATTATAAAAAGCACATATAAGCAGCAGAATTCTGTTCCAGAACACCGCCACTTAATTTAAACAGCATGATTATATTTACGTGGCCAATTGAAAACATACAGTAATATGTAAAATAGATGCAGATATTCAAAAAACTCCTCCCTTCAAAGCTTAATCTGCACTTTAATCACCCTCACATATGGCTATGTTACTGTAGCTCCAGTAATCTAAAACTAAGCATCCATAGAGTTTTTCTGCTTTAATCCTACAAATAAGAAAGGGTCAGGAAAACAGCATCCAGTATCAAATGACCCATTTTTTCCACCTGAAAACATAGTGGGAGTCCTATTTCAAAAGCCTGAAAGTACAGGGAAAAATTATGTAAAACTTCATATGTATGAGGAAAGAAGGACAGGAAAGAGATATTATAAAAGCAGCTGGATGATTAATTTCAAGGTATGCTTTTAAACTTTAAATATTTAAACTAATAAACATTTCGTTGAGGACCAATATATTATCCTTATCAGTTGTTAAACCACCTCAAAAGAAATTTGTTCTGCACTGCACAGTTATTCAGCATATTCTGTGTACAGTTTGGGGTTTCTAGTCTCTGCATAATCTGGAAAAAAATTCCACCACTAGAAAATCTGAATCTAACATTATACAAAGAAACTCAACAGCTTATACTAAGAAACTGTCTTACATTTTATAAACTGGCTACAACTTCGTTCTCTATTTATGTGGAATATTAGCCTATTCTTTCCCATCTGTATAAACCATGTCAGCAACCTGAGCTCTATCCAATTTTCCAAACAATCTTCTGTGAAATAATGTAACATAAGACAGTTGACTAAAAACAGTACACTTACTTCTGCCATACTCTCCATTTAAGAATAGCAACATTAATACAACACTAAAATCGCTTTGCAGTGTATTTAAACATAACAAAACCTAACTGCAGAATTTTTTATTTTAGTCATTTATAAGAACTACTTGAAATTAAATCATGAGATAGTCCCCTGTATTATTCTGCTGCCAGATATGTGAACAGTACAGAAAATTATCAAATACAAAAATATTTGAATCCTGAACTAAAAACTATTTTGACAATGCCGAAGGCTGCAGATACGAATGCACTGCACTGAATTAACATCTGAACATCTTAACCACCTAAATAGAATTGATGGTTGCTAGTGTGATAACAGATATGCCAATCTCTCATACAGTGAAGAAAACCTAACATTTTTAGATGTGATAATGTATCATTACATTGAAATCAGACTGAAATCGATAACATAACTGCGATATAAGAACTGCAGAAAATTTTCAGTCATACAAGGTTTTATTTTTATACAAGGTAAATAAGTACAAATTTATCATAAAACTCATAATCTCTTTGTGCATTATGATAAATGCACGAAGTATGAGTTCATTCATCACAGTAAGGACATAGCTCAAGCACAGTGAATGCACAGATTTGAAATTAGTTTTATTACACCTGTTTAGAGATCTCAGCAATACATAAAACTACCAGTCACAAGAATTTAATGCCTGAAAAAAAACATAATGAAGGGTATGAAACAACAAACATTGCTTCCCATGAACTATATTATCTAGATCAAAGCCTAGTAGCCTCCTGCCTAACTACAGCATTTCAAAGAAAGAAAATGTATTACTTAAACATTGGGAAAATGCAAGATACACGTGGGTATCGATTGTGCCTGAGGAAGTCCCTGAACCGCAAACTGCTAGAAGCTGGGAGTCTTCTGGGGAGGTAACAGTACCCAGTCACCCGGTTCTCATATTCTTCTGTGACACTGGCTGCTCTCAAACACAGGACACAGTGAAGGCCATTCTGACTTCTGTTGCTTTATATTTTGGCTCACCTGATATTTTGCTTTTATTCTTGACCTTGCTTCAGAACACAGCTTACAAACGAAGACATTCTAGGAGTTGATTAAGTTAAACAGTACAGTGGTTTTTTGCTTTAGATCACTCTCTCTCATAAGAAGTAATTAATGCCATCAAAACCCAAAGCTGTGTAGAATTACACTATGCAATCAATAAACTGTATATATCTTTTTAAAGAAAAAGCAAACAAAAATAAACAGTCTGTCTCTGGCTTTTTTACTTAGGTGGCTAAGTTAGAATCTGGCTAACTTTATGGGATAAATTCTGAAATGTTAAATGGAGCTGTGACCGCTGGAATTTTATGCATTAGCAACAAGGAAAAAGTACAAAACAACGGTAATTACTACAGTGAAATTTACATGAAACAAAAAAATTAACATCCTTCTGGACCTGTTCACTTGTTTTTCTATATGCAGAAGAAACAGAGCAATTTACTCTCAAAACTCCAAATGTCTCAGACCCCTCCAGAGAGGTCCAAAGTTCCCCTAAATAAACATGCAACCACGAGAAGACAATATTCCTGAATGGATCTCAAATACTTAACAGCAATATACAAGTACTATAAACTTTGTCTTCACATCTGTTAAAAGAATATGCAAATGGTAATCAAACACTTTTTGTTCATGTTCACACACAATGTATTTCAGCTATTTGTGCCAAAAAAGGGAACCATTAGCTTCTATAGCCAACATGAATGAATGCCTGATTACTACATTTATAAGGAGTTAGACACAGCATTCAACGGTACCAAAACACAGCTAGCAAAAATGAATGAATACATGTGATGATGCTGCAATCTTTTTCTTTACTACAACAATTTTGAGATCTCACGCATATGCTGTAACCTGCATTTGTGCATTTTATATTGGCACTGATGCTATAAAATCTTTATTCTTAGCAGAAAAATTTAGCCGGTGAAATTCTGCTGTAGGATGGATGGATTTTATTCCTAAATCACTACTGCAAAAGAAGATTCTAATCCAGCTCTGGATGACAATGGCATTAAATGACAACCAGTTTAACTTGGAATTAAAATAGGTTTCTTTAAAGACCTTTAGGTAGTTTGTTTTACTGTCCAGATATCTTAATTAAGGGAACAATGACAAAGTCAGACTTGAAAGACTTTCCTTTAGGACTGTATTTTTTGTATAAAAGTATAAATAAAACAGCACGCAATCCATTCAAAGCAAGAGGATTTAGAACAAGCTGGTTTTATATTAGGAAAGACATGTCGTTGCCAACATCACTATAAAGGGACCCTCTTCTTCCCAGCTCTACGGTACATATCCTCCAAATAAAAGTCATGTTGCATTAGTAATACCAGTTTACACTCTTTCTCTTCTTTAGTGGTAGATAACTGTCTGCAGTTCTGAATTTGCTAAATCTATAGTCATTCTATGATCTTGCAGGCAAAGTAGGTTCAGACTAATAGTAATTATTACTACTTTCCTACAAGGCTTCAATTCAGCCTCCGTTAAAGCGTCATCTCATCCAGAACTGGAAGAAATGGGGCACAAAGGCTACTAGAATCACAGGAAAAAATCCTGAAATCCTGTTTCTAAGGGGTAATTAAAAATTTGGTTTCTCTAGCCTGCAAAGCAAAGGTCAAAACGTTTCTGGCAACTCTCTAAATACATACCATTTTTCTCCTTCCTTGGTATTTAAACAAGGGTGAGGTTTTTTCCTATTTCAACACAGTCTGACATGGGCAAAGCCTATTCACTCCAAAACCTTGAGCAAACCTTCCATCCTGGAAGTTACATGACTTCTGAGATCTGTATTTAGGGCATTCTGCTCTCCAAAATCTTATCATTAACTTCATTACATTAGCTTCTGCACATCATACATAACATACTAAAAAACTGAGAAAGTCAACAGAATATTAAAGAAATACAATTTAGGTACTTGTGGATCACTCTGTCTGCACAGGCTGCGTAGATCAGTCTGTCTAAACTACTTCAAACGACAAATACCCTCAAAAACCAGTAGATATCACCCCAAAGAGAGAGCATAGTGCAAACTAGTATGTTCACATCATACACACAACAAACATTTTATCACTTCCAGTCATCCATCCCCCACACCTAAGCTTTTAAAATTTTGCACTAGATACTCTTGTAACTCATAACCTAGGCACTTTTGCAACAAAGGCAAACACCGGCATTTTCCAGGTTATCTAGATAGTGAAGTCTCTACCTTCTCCCTGGCTACAGTACTAGAAATGACACTTCATGAAGTCCACCCACTGATATTTAAAAGATATTCCACCTCTCCAGGAACAGACTAGGAGGGAGAGGGAAAAAAAAAAAAAAAAATCTCTTATGCAATGCTTTCTATACATACAGGCCACAGAGTTCTCTGCACAGGAATGGAATTCTACATATATTCCCCTACAGTGGCTATAAATTGCTCAGTATGATACACCCATCATTTATCTCAAGTTCTACTTTAAGCACCTAGTCACAGCTTTATTAGCTTTACAGTCTGAACTAATATGGAAATAACAAACCTCCATATAATTGGCTACTTATCTGCTTTTTTCACTTTTGAACTCTGTTCAATTCCAGCCAACCTTGACAAGGATGAGGAAGGTGTTTGTTTGATCTCAAGGAAGCAAATTTCCTACAAATTTTGCAAGAATCAACAGCTGAGGAAGGCACAGATACAAATTTATAGTCGATGAGGAAAAGCATGCAGTATTTATTCCACAGTTGTCTACTCCGGACTCCAGACTGGACAAGCAGCATTGCTACAGCCTGGAGCCAGTCATAACACTTAGAGA
This sequence comes from Rissa tridactyla, assembly GCF_028500815.1. NCBI lineage: Eukaryota > Metazoa > Chordata > Aves > Charadriiformes > Laridae > Rissa > Rissa tridactyla. The sequence continues at coordinate 9,366,359 of NC_071497.1, forward strand.
ACAGAAAAGGGAGATGTAAAGATGACAGTGAGAGGAAGTAACCATGGATATAACAAAGAGACACAGAAAACCACATTTCAAAGAGATGAGGCTTCAGATTGTCCCCGTGCAGGGCAACAACTTCCTTGCACTTTATTTTATACCATCACCATAGGACAACATATCCATAATATACAACATCAAAACAAGAAAGATGCAAACCATATCCATGTTTGCTTCATCAGGCCTACGTTAAGCTTATCTTTCTCCTCTTCCTGTAGCTATCCAAAAAGCAGACTGTTTCACATCAACTTCACAGGTTCTGAGATTAATTTTGCATTAGGAAAGAAATTATTTTTAAATGTTGCACCCATACAAAGACACAAAGATCACACTGTATTACAACACTGTATCCTGAGACCAGTCCTTAGCCCTTTTGCTGTTGAGTATGATCACACACAGCTCTACCCTTTCTCCAGCTGAAACTCCATTGCCCGACAGGAAAACAGCACATTTCATTCAGTCAAAAATGTTTCAACGAACTTAGCTTTCTATTTAATTTTATTCCCACTCCCCTTACAGAAGTTAGATGAGAAAGGCACTCCACAGAACTTATACTTCAACGGCAAGATAGGCAAGGCAAGATAACACTTCTGTAATCCACAAAGATGTAACTCCTACAAAAAAAAATTACTTTCCTGATTCCTCCTAAAGAGCTCAGTCCTCAATGACTCACACAGTCTCATCATCATCTTTGTATACCTAGGTGAATAAGTGAGGACATAACACTATCCTTGGTTAAGCCTTTTCTTTTTTTAATTACTTTTTAAATCACACATGCCTAATGCTAGAAACCTTTTCTTGTTAGTCTCTAAATGTATTACATCACCGATGATCTAATGGATATCTTCAAGTTTGCCCAAATGAGCTGTCTGTACACATTCTACCTTGATTCAACCTAGTGTATGTTTTCTCCCCTGAAAATTTAGTCAGTCATCATCCCAAGTGATTTTCAGCTGTAAGGCATAAAGCAGTAATTACACCTTCTCACTTTTTGATACACCAAGGGAAATGCACCTACCCACTGACTGGAAAAGATGCAGTACAGAAATCTTACTTCCTCTGAAAACATCACTCCAGGACGCACAGGTGAACTACAATTACAGAATGTTCTCTAAGTGCATTTGTGTGCATTACTGGAAACAATACTGGTGAAATGTCTGATGCACTAAGTACACAAAATTACAAACTCAAGAGTCAGAAAGGGAAAAATACACAGAAATAAAATAGCCTTTTTAGTTTCAGCTGAGGAGTACTGTCATCTCCAACCATGGAACTTCCTTCCATACTAAGAAAAAAGGCTGGAAAAGGGAAGTAGCAATCTCTAGAAGTAACAAAGAGCAAAGGAGAAAGAGAAGAAACCAAAATTGCAAACTTATAAAGCTGGTTCTGCATAGACACAATGGAGAATTTAAACTAAATTTTCTGTTTAAGAAAGAGGGCCTGAAGTCCCCAATCAAGCAGCTTTCTATCCTCTGTGTCAAGGTAAGAACACTGTCTATTTTACTGTTGAATGGTATTTCACCTGCTGCATCACAAACATGATAATTTGGGAGCAAAATGGGTAGAGGCACTCCTTTTCAGGTGCCCATCCTCAGTGCTGCCACCACACCAGACCAGGGCCTGTGCTCTGGCTCCCCCCGCTGACAACTTCACAAACAATTCCCAAAAGGTCGCAAGGTGCCTCAAGAGCAGAAAAAGAAATAAACTAATTTATTTCAATTTATTCTTGTCAAGTGGCAGAGAAATTCTGTATGCTTTTAAGGTGAACACCAAGCACATAATCAACCGCCATAAAGTCTAATACTATTTAGGATGGTTATATCGAAGCCTTTTTGAAGTGGCTAAGATATATAAAAGCTATTAAAAAAAACCTTATTAAATCCCTGTCAGAAACTGCAGTGTGAAAAAGTCTAACCAGTATTTCTCCTACAAATGAGAAGAGTTCTCTAATATTCTAAATTAACAAAAAAAAGGAGTTAAAAAATAATTATGTGTTTTTCTTACACTACTGAGAAAAGATACTTACAAAAAGGCTAATAAGAAAATTAAGCAGTGGTGCTTCAAAAGTATAGTGCTTTAACAACTTAACTTTGGTCAAGGGAACAAAATGCTTCTGCAGAAATATTTGTAAATTACTGACAACAGCAAGACGCTAGAACAGTAGTACACCTCACTATTTAAAATTATTCAAAATTAGTAAAAAGTAAAACTGTTTGATACATTTACAAAAGTAAAACGAGGGAAGATTATTTTACTCAACCGAACCCGAAGGATTCTCTGTATACTATAGCTGAAGTGAACAAAGCAATAATTGAGTAAACTCTACATTGCCAACGCTCAGGGAATGCACATTCAAAGGAATAGATCCAAAAACTTAAAATGTAGGTAACAAACATTCCATTTACTCAATACTTTTATTTACTACATATTCAAGTGCAACACACTGATAAAACGTGCAAAGAGAAATCAGAAAAGATGGATTCCATTTCAAGACAGAGACAAGTAAAAACAAGCATGATAGTATTATAAAATAAAGCCATTCTAAAGCATGAATAAATAAAGCATATCTCAAAATACAATAGTGACCAAATAATCATCACATTTCAGAAGTAGTAAAAATAAATTCTTTCATATGCAACACATTGTATCCAGGGATAAAAAAACATCCACAACTTAAATACACTAAGGATGTAAATACTTATGAAGCAAGAAAGACATCAAACATTAATTGGCAAGTTTAGGAATAAAAACATTCTCCAATAGTAGGTAATCCTCATCCACTGTCTGAAAAAGGATACTGAATTGGAATGGTACCAACTGTATTTCTGCCTAGGAATTTCTAACTTGCTCCAAGCCTACTACTCTGAACTACTTAGATGTTCTCTGCCCAAACACAGTGGTTTAACTCTCAAACCTATGTATAACATCCACAGCTTCTACAGTATAATTTCCCGTGTAAACTCTACTATGTATCTCAGGTCTTCAAGCAAATTAAATACATTGGATATACTCAACATCATAATTACGCAGATTTAGCCCTAGATAAAGAACTATCTCACCTGGACTTCATGAGGGGTTGGGTCACCCATTTCTTCAACCTTCGACGTCCAAAGGAAGTTTTAGTATGATCCAAGACCCAGAGTAGGCTTCCTTTTGTTTTCATATCAGTCTAAAATAATAAAAATAGCATAATTATTTTTAACTGAACAATTAATGATGAAGTGAAAGGATCTTCACGACACTACTTAAACATTCTGTTTAGGACTTAAGATATGGCAACTGCATGTTCGTTTACCAATCTTGTTCATCAGCAATGCTTTACATAAAGGACCTCCAACAGTCATAAGACACACAAGTATGTTTTTCCTGTAGCCAGAAAATCTTTTTAGAAAATGACTGGAACAAATTAAGCAAGTCTGTACATAAAGGTCTGTGCAATAGCACAGAAGAAAAAACAAACCCTACTGCAGTCATATCACTTGACTGCAATTGCTCAAGAACTGAAACTTTTTTGAAAGTTCTTTGCTAGTCAGAGTGCAATAAGATTTCTAACTCGTACTAAAAGCCAGCACAGATTAACTTTCATTTATGCTTCTGAAAAACATAATCCTCCTTCAGTTTAATCCCATTCTAAATAATTTAAACTTTCTGGGTGAGATTTGCAAACTAACTTAACTAACTTCGTTGGGAACAATATGTCAAATGGCTGTGAAAATCTCAGCATTTATTAAAATAACATTACATTTGTCCTTACCTGATTCTGTAAAATTTCAAGATTTTTCATTGTTGTCCCATTAATTGTCATATATTCAGTTTCACTTGACAACCGTTTGAAATTGCTGGGGAGAGGAAATCCGTATGTCATATTTTAAATTTGGGCACAGATGTAACTGTGAAACACTGTCAACATTCTTACATTAGAGAATTCAGTAGTTATGCAAAATTAAAAAAAAGTCAATTAAAGAAATTAAAATCTATTCAAATAAATAAAAGAACTGAACACTAATAATTTCTTTTAATTTACTGCTTAGGAAAACAAGATTTATGACTCACTTCCCCGTTTCCTACAAAGACTCTGACAAAGCTCAGAATAAAATCCATCTCTCCTGTTATCTAATCCTGATCTACTAAATGGTTAAGGAAGTAAGGTCTTCAGTCTGTGATGAAACTGAAAAAATGTGTGCTTTTGTTAGTATTCTGCTATGATCACTGTAGGATCAGGGGAAGGGATAGGACTAAGAATTAATAATTCAGGAGTGGAACAGACTTTTAACACAACTTAAAAACAAAACAGCATATCAAAATCCATATTCTTGTTTTTTACTACTTCTACAAATTTAAACAGGCTGCAATTATTTAGGAAAATAAAAATAGGGTATATTTAAACTATTTTATTTTTAATATGAAATAACCATGACCGAAATTACTTGACTTTTTGACACTCCCTAACAGAACTGGGTAAGACCAACCCAAAGGTTGTGTTGGTTTAGAACCAACGTTAATAGAATAATTGTATTAGATGTGTAATCATATTAGATATGAAATTTATTTCAGTCTCAGACATACACATGAGGTAGTCGAGACCATGAAGTGAAGTGCAAGATCCTCACTAAATGCTTCTGACAAATCAAGTCATGATTGTCTAGGTTAATCATACTGCTGACTGCCCTTTGCACAAAATCTAGGACACTCTTTATTGTCTTAGACTAAACAGAATGACTTGCTAGGTAGGATTTAAAACTGCTTTCTTGACTTTTCACAAAATTTTTTTCAGTGCATTCAATTTTAAACTCTCTATGGGAGCACTCAAACGCTCAAACTTTTCTGTGGGGCACACACAGCTGCATTATTGCTACACTAAAACCAAAACCAACACTGTAACTTTCAGAAACATGAAATATTCAGAAACTAATGTTGTATATTTATAATGTATGCAGGTGTTTGGGCCTGCTAGCAAATTTGTTCCTAAATAATGGGTTAAATTACAAATATTTTCCACAGATTTTATTTAAAAAAAAAAAAAAGTAGATTCAACTGAGTGCCCTCAAGTTTAATGATAGTTTGGAAGTACAGCCAAATCAGAACTGCACCCGTAGTCATAATTATTCTGAACTAGTGTGCTATTGCAGCAAATACCAAAGTGGATGAACAAAACAAAACCTTGGAGGCAAAAGCAGCAGCACTTCCCGAAGTACACAATATTACGAGCAACAAAACAGTAATTTATTATCTTCAGTCACAACTGCTGATGCTGGCAAAAATTAAATAAAAATTATTTCTGCTTTGCTCCCAATCCATATGATCAACAACACATTCTACCTACTCTTCCAAAAGCACCTCTTCTGCATCTAGGACTTACCTAAACTACAGTTTCCCCCATTTGCTGCATTTCAACTTGCTACTATTCAAGTCTGTGATCTCTTAAACCCAGCCGGAAAAGGACCAAAGCCTTACCATCTCTTCCCAAAAGCAAAAAGGATGCTTTTGGCTATTTCTGTCAACCCTCAGTCACGCATATGCAAGTTTCAAGAGTGGGTTTACTGGTTCTAATGTTTCCCCCCTTCACCTGGCTTCAGAGCACATAACACAAAAGTGTATTCTGTCACAGCAAGCTTGCTCTCTGGTAATATTTAAAGACAACTAACTCTGCTCCACTGCAGAGTATATTTATTATTCTTTCAGAATCAGATACGCTACAGTTGTTCTCATAGCATAAATTATGTGTGTTTTATATTATCCAGGTGTTTGCTTCATCTGAGTTACTCCACCCTGCTATTAACCCTGGTAATTGAGAGCTTAGAGTATAAGAATAACAGCCAAGATCAACTGCAGTATATATGCCCAACCAACAATTCCAGATGTCACAGCACAGAACACGTTTTGCTTCCACCCCCTCATTTTCCTTCAGCTTGGGATCAGAACTTGATAAAAATGTGAACAAAGACAGACTCTTTGTAGGGAATTTAGGCACCAAATGGCATAAGAAGAAGGTTGTAAACAAATATTAAGTCAGTGCTGCATTTGCAGCAAGGGCGTCAACACATTTCTTCTAAGAAATTCTAATATGCTGCTAACAGCTACCTCCTGCATCAGTAAAAATGACCCTTCAAAATCACTTCAACCGGATCACGATGCCATAATTCCTTCTGTAGTTGACGGTGTGACCCGAGTTTCAAAGAACAGACTTGCAGCTGTCTCGAGTACTTAAACAGCACAAAAACCAAAAGATGGAAATGGCTGGCAATTTCACTACTGAGAAGTAAGGCAAGGTAGAATCTCACCATCCGGGCTGAGAAAAATGAGAAGAGGAAAAAACAAGAAACACAAGCTTCTAGTAAGATTTAGGAAACTTCCGGGGAATACTTGTGAGAAAATGGTTCCTAGTCATAAAATGACTTTTCAGAGTAGAACCGCACTTGATGACAAGTTTAAAGGGTTACTATGTTTGCTTTAGGACAGTAAACTACATCCTCAGATTTTGATTCTTATGTGTTACCTGTGAAATTGAATCTTCTTGGTCATTCTGACTCCTGAGAAGCTTGTAGTGAAGGACAATTTTTATGTTTTATTTATTATTCTCTCCACAGGAGATATAAATAATTTCATACTCAGTAACCCAGCCTAAGTGAATGCATGTTATTCAGATCAGTAGTTTTCAACTACTTTAATTCTGCAAATCTGTAAAAACTTTTCACCAAAGCTGCAAGGCACTCCATTGAAAGCCTACCAAGCAGCAGATTTTCTTTGCTCAATTATCTTTTACAGACCTCTAGAGTCCACATCTTTGAGATTTCTAAGGGTGAATAAACAACAAAACAAACCTATATATTTAGACAAGAGTTGTGGGAATCCCTATTCAGCTTTAAGGAGTAAAAACAAATCTCTCAATTTCTCAGAAGCATTAGCTTTCTTTAGGTATGAAAGACGTTTACCACAGTCTAAGTAGTGAAGGACATCAAGCCCAGACTATGTTTTTTTATTTAATTAACCAGTTTTAAATTAGTTAGGCAATATCGCCAGAGGGCTTGGAACTTCTGATCCAGATCTCTGGTGTGGTAGAAGTCCAGTAACAAAAAAAAAAAAACCCACACAAACACACAGAAAACAAAACTGAGACATACTAAACAAAGAACAAGAACAGATATGAGAGGACCTGGGAAGGATTAATAGAAACAAAATTAATCTCCATTATTTTTAATCCTGAATTAGTCTTCTTTTCTCCACTGAACTGACCTCAAGGAGTAGGTCTGCAACTTTGTTCTACCTAGATGTCTGCACTTTCTCAGTCTGCTCTTCTTGCACACAGCCTCAGCACTCCTACAAGCTCCAAATGTCCAGACTGCAAGAGGTCCTGCCTGTGGCTCTTCTGCTAGGGTCTCAAAAGAGATGGTAAATCCTTTGCTAAGCACCTCTTCTTAGTGCCTGCAAACCATGCCTTTCCTTTTCAGTTTCTGTATCTCCTGAGCTGACCTTGAAACCTCCCAAAATCACTTCAGTACTCCCTTTTTCACTCTGACATCATCAGTCCCTAAGAGATACAAAAGCCTTATTGAACACCATTCCCTCAATTTCTATGACGTTTTCCCTGAAAATTCAAGGATGTCCACCATTTTAAGCTAAGAACTTACATTTTGACTTCTCTCTTAATTACATCTTGCCAACTCCCTTCCACCACTACTACAAGGTACAATCAAATATTTCTCATCTTCTTGAATTCTTTCTCTTTCGCCTCCTCTCTCAAAGCCATTTTAACCTTCCCCTCTCTTCTTTCACTTCTGCCTCTGTCTTTTAACTTCACTGCTAGTAGTTCTCCAATGCCAAAGCTATTCACTTTCTTCAGAAAGATACCTGGCTCTTCTATCCCTGCATTTCTTAAGTTCACCTATCACTGTTCAAAATCTAAGAACTACATTCTCTCTGTTTCATCTCCAATATGCTGGAAAACATGTAGGTAAAATTAAAATACACCAAGACACATTTCCCCAGCAATTGCTATACAAATGATGATTTTTCAAGCAAAAGTGGGTATTTGAAAACCTCTCCTAGATGCGTACCAACTTCTTGTGAAAAGCCAATAAAAGGTCTCTCACTATGTAAAGGTATTAGAATACATTGATCAAAAAAAGCTTGTATCATTCATTGTTAAATCTATTTTTACTTGCTGCTAGAGCTGCAATGCAGTCTAGCCATATCCCAAGGTCCTGCTGTGGCAGAAATTTTATTTTATTTTTAGTATTTTGCTTTATCTAGCTTCTAGCTTTATCTAAATATTAAACCAAAACTTACTTCCACCCACTAATAAGGACCCCTCATCATTTACATGATGTTTCATGACTCTTACTATTAAATTGAGCTGGAATTTTTTTCAGCTGGGAGAAGACTGTTTATCCAAGAAGGTACAGAGGTGTAAGGAATTTTTTTGTCATTCTTCCTACCACATAGGTCTTCTTCATCCAGATCTGTGTCACTTACATTAATAAACTGAAAACTATCTCACAACTCTGACTTCAAGCTCACTGACTCATCAGTATATGCTTACTGACCTGAATTCTCCTAGGAATTTTAAGTTGCTTGACAGTGCAATGGAAGGATTTCTCTTTTATTTCTTGCAGAATCACAAAAGATCCATGAGCCTGACAACCTTGCTTAAAAGGCTTTCCCTTTTCAGTATTCAGATAGTATTTCACTGGCATTAGGAAAAATATTGAAGTTGAGTTCACCTCAGTATTTGGCTCACTATTTCAATATATGTAGCACACTAAAAACATCAAGCAGAATTCAGTATCAAGCAGTCAAAGCAGTAAAGTCTTTAGAAATAAATACAGTAGAATGCAAGCACATGAACACAGGAACAAAGTTATCTCAAAGAATGTATTTTATTTCTTCATAGTGTATCACCAAGATATCAAATAGTTCACCACCTTTCCACTCAGATGCTCTTACATTCACATAAAGAACATTACAGCAACCTTCAGCAGGCAAATGTCAACTCTAAGATGTAGTGCTTTTCCTTCCCAGTCTGTAATTACGCTTGATTTTAAGATGCAGCTACTACAAATGTGACTGACTGCTGCTAGATAAGCCTCCAAGTAATGATGTTTCTCCTCTGGTACTGAATTAATTCTACATAAAAGATGGATTTTATATTACCCCCATCACTATGTGTAATTGCACACAGGGCACTGTGACAATAGTGATCTACAAATGTGACCATGGAATAGCATTTCCTAGGAGTTCACTTTCTTCTCACAAGATTTCTCCAGCTCCTCCCTCGCTACCCAAACGTTTTCAAAAAACAAATAACAACAAAAACAAAAGTCAACCAAAAAGGATTAGCGGGAACACCACAGTGCTACACCACCACAGGTCAGAGAGCTCCTTGATGGATGAGGCAGGGGAGATGGCTTAGAAGACGGAGAGTGCAAGGGCAACTTAAGGAAGAAAATCCATTCCAAAATCCAGAAAACCCAGGTATACATAATTTCCAAATATTTTAGTAGATACCTGAAAAATGTTTAAAGCTGACATCTGCAGTCAATTTTTTAAATGCTGCTGCATTTTTTTAAAAAAAAAATGGTAGTGTACGGAGCCCTTCAAACTAAGACTTGAAACTTCAAGGATTTCATATAACATGTGAACGATCTACACCTGACACGCCATATTTCCAAGTATTCAGTTTACAGGCAGACTTACTCTGTTAAATCCTGCCTACTTACAGGACAGAGGAATACTGAGACAACCAAGATAATATTTTGCACAGGATCCATGACAGATAAAGCTGTTTAATTAAAGCACGCAATAAGCCTCAATGATAGTTTCAAACCCAAGCCAGGTAGGATAGCAATCTTTTATACTTGTGCAAGACAGGATAAAAAGATGCTTGAGTGGAAATACCTTTCCATTTTCATTTGATTCCACCTGCATAAACCTGTTACGAATTCTGAGTACTCATCTGAGCATATCTAATAAGCCTAAGTGTTGGGACTACTTAAGGGAAGACAAGATTATTTCCATGTCTGTGTGTTTTTGTAGTAACTTTGCACAAATAGTGACGGTCTATCAAGAACTTTTTACATGATTGTTCCTCCCACTCCTAGTGACCGCTGAGCCAACTCAAGGGATTTTTCAGAAAGCCAGGATGTGTTGAAGGTCTATTTTCTTTATAATTGATAACTAGATTCACCAGCTCAAACAGACAAGCTGCATACTGTCTAAACATTACGACACATTAGTATTTATACGTGCTTCCAGAGCTATAGAAAATTATTTACATACCCCTGGCAAAATATATTAGTTTTTTTAAAAAGCTGCCAAAAAAGTCCCAAATTTTGTTCACAAAGTAAAACGGAGGTTGAGATATGATGGCTGATATTGATTAACAAACTTTAACATTTCCCTCCTAGTATCCACCTGGTTTTGTACCTTGTTTGTTTTCAATAACACTTGTCAGCAGTACAAGTTCACTTACATTACTGATAGTCATGTCTAGACAAACATACTTCATAAAGATTTTCATGAAACACACACTTCTTTCAGTTCCGATTAGGAGCTTAAATGTACAATTTTTACAGAGACTATGTTTATCACTGTAGCAGGTGGGTTATTTACATTGTGGGGAATTTGTCTGCTAAAACTTGTAAGATAACACTGGTATGTATATTGGTGCTTTGAATTGGAAGTTTCAATAAGGCAAGTTACCTTGGATTGTAAAGCATCTTTTCCAAATTAAATTCTTTGAGGTATGCAATTACTGCTGCTAGGGAGGAAATAACAGGCTTATCCAAGCTTAGTATTACAGATAGTTTTTGAGGATCTAAAAAAAAAAAAAAAAAAAAAAAAAAAAAATTATTTTCTTGTTAACTCACTATTTACTTATAAATTTTAGAAAAAGCATAATCTGTTTTTCAATTTAATCGAATAGAAATCTGGAATATATATACAGTGTCTATGATATCTATAAATCAACATAAAGTGAGGTTCCAAAATAACATTTATGGTTCCAAAGAATGTAGAACATTACAATAATGTAAACATATTATAAAACATAAAACATTTGACTGCACAGGTTTTTCTTCATAAAAATGAGTAATTGTTGGCATAAGAAATTCCTAAATATACAAACTAAGAACTGAATTCTGAAATCTCCATTACTGTAGGCAACATCTGTGCAATTCAAAAGGAATGAGGAGGCCTTGGCACATGTGCTGATTTATCTGCCCCAGCCAGTCTGCAGAATATGGTTCCATCTTTGTGAGACAGCTAGTTGTATTTGATAGTGTTTCTAAACAGTGCTCTACTACAGTCCCTGTTCCAGCTGCAACAATAGGAAAATTCACTCCATGATATCTCAACATAAAATGGTCTTTTTTAAAACCCTATTTAGTTTTTTAGACCTGTTTTTCTGTCCTTAGAGTATTAATACACATAAGAACATTTCAGATGTTGAATAATTTCCCTCAGTTGCTATATATGTGTGAACTTAAACCTGTATAAACACACATCTTCAAGATATGAAAAAAAAGGGTTGTTAGCCCTGTATTAATTTCTATTTAAATAATGTTCACTTTCAAGGTTCACCTCCTCCAAGCTCAAAAAAGATACCAATGGGCAGAAAATTAAGCAAAGGTGGCAGAAGGTCTACATAGATAAACAGGACGCTCCCGATTAACTCAAATATTAAAAAGGAGGAGTATGAGAGATGGAAGCACGGACAAGTGACCCAGGAAGAATAAAGAGACATTTGTTCAAGCTTGCAGGGATGGGGTTAGGAAAATGAGGGCCCACGTGGAGTTGAGACTGGCAAGGTACGTGAAGGGCAACAAGAACTTCTACAACTACGTTAACAGCACAAGTAAGACAAGGGAAAATATGGGCGCACGGCCGAACGGGGCAGAGGGTGACAAAGGACATGGAAGAGGCTGGGGAACTCAACACCTTCTTTGCCTTGGTCTTTACTGGTAAAATGTGCCTTGGGATGCACACTTCTAAGACATTATGAACAACAGACCTGTAATATCAGGGACTTCTTTTGCGTAAAAATCTGAATGACATACCTGTAGTATCAGCCACTTCTTTTGCATAAAAATCAGTAACCAGCTCAAAAGCATGGCTGTATTCAAAATGGTGGTTTTCCATCCTTTCTATCCTAATTCTGTCATCCCGTAACCTGCAAAGCGAAAATAATTGACTTTCAGTATTTCTGCTCCCTTCATGAAGAACACTTAAGTAGGTTACAAAGGTGCATTTTCTTTCATCTTTCCTTTGTTAAGAATTGAATGGGTAAAGAATGAAGACATGAGCTCCTTGGGCGGGCTGAGAACATATTTAAGAGCGTGGTGGCTTTTTTAAACCTTTCTTCTTTCCATTGTAAAAGCACGAACAAGTAAAACCCAAACAGCAACAGCAAGGAAGCCCAAAAGAGATTTCAAGAGGTTGTCTCATATACCTGCAAGGTAGATGTAAATGTGTTCCCATCAATCATAACAAGTATTTGCCATATCTGTTCTTAAAGACTTATGATGATTAAACAATGAAACAATTCTCCTGTGCTATCTATTACCATATCTAATTTTCCTTTATCTTTAAATGCTTTGTTCTGTGCTGCGCAGCTTGTTGCAACTTTAACCTACTGCATCTTTTCCTATATGCAGCTGAAACAAAGTATTCCTGTCCCTTTGTTTCATAACTATTTGAAGATTTTTCCTCTTCCTTCTGCTATGGGACTTGATTTCTTTCAGTCTTTTTGCAGTCCAGGTTGTCAAGGATGTTATTAATGATAACCCAGTCCTCCCAAAATGTCAACAGTTCCTCCCAGTTTAACAGTACCAGCAAGCGTAGCAAACTTACTCTGTTCCACCATTAAGCCAAATTAGATCTCTTCCATGAATCCTTCCCTGCTGTCAGCAAGTAATTGAGAATTACAGCAGTACAGGATTTCAGACAGTTTTGCAACCCATGAGAAATTCATCTCGCCTGCTTCCTGTGACCCCTGCTTACACAGCCCGCTTATGTAAGACAGTGGCAAAAAACCTGTATTCATCGCAACATGCAAGAGATCAAAGTTGCTCAGTACCTGGGCTTGAGTGTCAAGCAGCACACCCGAGATGCCAAACTGCCTCAGAGAAGACTATGCGTGTGGTGTTTACAAGATACAACCTGTCTACACTGGCTGCATTTCCTAACTGCTCACTGAAATTAAAACTGGATGCTGCGTTATCAATTCAATTTGAAAAGCTGTTAATACAGCATTAAACAGATGTGCTGGTTTAAAAAAAAAAAAACCAAACCAAAACCAAACAAAAACCACAACAAAAATCACACACACTCCCCCTGCAACCCTGTACATAGTTACACAGCAACAGAATGAGCACTGAAGAAGCAGCCAGTAGAAAGCTGCCAGTAAAAGACACATGTAAAACCTACTTGGCCTCAGATTATTCAGTCTCATACCACCATGGGACATGAATTAACCAAATACTTCTAGCACATTGGAATTACGCCAATGAGAGAGACTGCGTAGGTATTATAGGAAGGAAATTAATCAATACCCTTTTTGAAGGTCTTTTCAACTTCACAGGAGAAAACAGACAGACAAGTTTTCTGCATTACATCGTACATATTCCCATCTTAAAGGATCAATATGTCTCTGAGGCTCAACTCTTAAAGATGAGAGTTGTTTTCCTATAATATGTATCAAACTGACTGAGTCTTAGAGGTCTGACTTTTTTCAGCACATCCTAGCACATCCCTTGCTTACTTCGAGAGCCTTAGTTTTAACTGACTGATCCAATTAAGTTTTCAGTCTTTAGACCCTCTGGGATCCCCCTCTGCCCCAGCCCTACTCAGAATGAGCAAACATTTTTAAAGCAAATGGATTTCTGTAAACAACAATTAGTCTGTGTTCCTCAAACTTCGATACCAATCAGCTATTTTCTTCCTTGTGTTTTTCACTTGCTTCAACCTTCACTAATAAACTGCTCTAACACATCCACCCATTTTGTTAAATTAGCTTATATACTCACTACAGCCTTTTGCAAGAATACCACTTCAACATTAAACTTTTTTAAATGTGTTGTATATCTGGAGGTCAGCAGAGTACAAGCCTTTGAATCAGTCCTGCAAGACAGCGGGGCTTTTCTGTTGACCATGTGTGAGTAGGGACTTAGGGAAATCTTTTTAACAGGATTTTATTTTTCATTTCTACTTCTTATGTTTTCATAACACTGCCTTCAGAAAAGCAAGGCATAGCAAGGTCTGCAGAGGCAATTTTTAGAACCAAAGTCAAACCAGGAGGCTTTAGGGGGTACTTCTTTCGATGATTCATGCCACACCTGCTTGTTTTTAAAGTAATGGCTAAAAATTAATTGTTATCATTTTCAAATACAAATACCTGACACTCTGTCTATCTGACGGTATGCATATGATATTCTAGATAAAGTAAAAAAATGGGAAGGTTATAGATATCTATTCAATGTATGGAAAAATCAGAATTTTTATCAAGATGTATGAAAACAAAATTTGTTGCAGAAGGTTTTCATGTTTGTCCTTTGTTTAGCCAGATGTTCACCCATAGGCCATTTTTCTGATTATAGACAGAATGATATGTTGATGCTTTATCTCTCCAGCTACCAATGCTTATTTAAATCAGAAGTCAATTTGCCATCAACTTTCATAAACATCATTCTTGTCAGAACATCTACAATGAACTGCTGTGCAACTCAGTATTTTATTGATATCTTTTTCAGTACTTCCAAAAACAAGCAATCCTTATAGTCCTGTGACACTGATAGGGTTAGTCAATGATGAAACTGAACTTTTCAAAGCTTTTTTACTTTCCTTGCACAAGTTCTTCTGCTACCACCCTTAAATGGATATTAAGCAGAGATGTTTCAGGGTTTCAAACTACCAACTGATGGTATGAATGAACATATAGTGCGCCTTATTAAGAATTCCCTGCTCTCTAAACGCACTGGGATTTGATGTAGGACCGTCCTTCCTCACAAGATGAGTTATGGAAGTTGCTTGAAGAGACGATCATCACCCACAGTTAAGAATATGAAACCAATGTGTCCATAAATAGATGCATAAAGGATGGGATCCTGAAATACACACATTTACACAGACACATACACACACACTTTTGTGTATATAACATAACATTTTAAGTCCATTCCAATGGACTATACTGTTCTATGATTCTGTTACTATAGGGACTAATTTATCGGTCCCCCTGCTGGAAAAATGAAAAAGGATCAACACTGGTGGGTTTTATCCCTCTATTTATCCGACAATTCAATGCATCCACTTAAAGATTCATTGCTTACAAAGTGCTGCAGGAAAAATACTGAAGAGATATCACTAAATTTTTGGGAAAAAAATCTCTTAAGACTAAAAAAACCTGCTAGGAGCTAGAAGAATGTCAAACAACATAGATAAAACTATTTTACAGAAACTGACTCAAGATATTTAAAAAAAATAATAAAATCTTTTATTGCAAGAATGAGCTTGCATTTAAGCACAAAAGCTGACTGCAGTGTGCTGAATGAAACAGGAGTCACTTCATTACTGCTCCACAATTAAACAGTCATAAAGTGCATAAAAACTTCCTGAAAAACAAACACATCCAAACTAAGTTTTCTTAAAGCTCAGGAAGCTTTCCTAAGGAAAGCAAATAACTCCAGAATTTTACGTTCCAGCTACTATCCTGTCCTGCCCATTCTGCTTTAGGACTATTCAAATGCAGGGGTGCAGGCACCAGTACTTTACTGTACCTCCTTATATCACAATACAAGTTCATAAATTACATGGAATTTGGGAAGGCATATCTCTGCTCCTAAAGTTTAGTAAGAAGTTTTTATTTTTGATGCTAAGCGCAGATTTATAAAGCACAAATAACTGTTACTTAATTTTTCCTATACACTTTATTCAAACTGCTATTTCCTTTGCACTTCTCATAGTGCACTCTGCTAGGTCAACCAGTTTGTCACTGGGGAAAAATGCCTACGCTGCCCAGTAGAGCAAGGCAACTTGAATGCATTAATCCTTTCAGAAATCCAAGTGTATGGTGTTATCTTCCCTCATTAACATGCTTAGCAGAAATTGCATTTCCTTTATTTGTCATCGTTGTGATACCTTTGTTATACAATTGCTTCTAGCAATTGGAGAACAATCATCCTTCCTTTTTTGGTAAATCTTGGCATGGAGCTCCAGTAGCTTCACTGGCAAAGTCTCAATGACATTTCCAAGCAGCTGTTTTTTTCGTACTAAGTGCATACATTTTTATAAGCACAGCTTTTTTTCTCCTGACAGAGTAAAGTACTTTCCCACATTTGCTCTCAACAACCTTCAGATATGAGAGATGGGGACAATGTTGTTGCAAGAAAAATGGCAGCACGGCCACCTTCTCTGAGTGTCTGCCACTTTCAGAATGATATAAATCACTGCTGCCTGTAATAACCAAACAATAGTTACCACATGTATGCTATCAATATACTGCATATAACGCATTACCCTACAAGACTTCCAGCTTTTCAAAGGTCCCATCCCCAAACCCTCATTTACGCTAGAAGCTGCTGAAAAACCTAGAAGCAACTCTAACACACTTCAATATATATATATACACATACATATATATATAGACACATATGTATATTTTACATATACATAGAAATGCACACACACATACAGAAAAACTTGGGGAAAACTGCTTGCTTGCCTTTTACTATCCAAACTATCAACATTTCTCAACATGTACATCCTGATTTCTTTCTAGTCACCTTAACAGAACTACATCTGAAAAGAACTCTGTATCTACAAGGCAAGAGTCTAGATCCAAGAAATTTGAAGAAAACATGCTTTTAGCTTTAGGAACTCAGAGACAGTAGTTACCAAGGAAGTAGAACAAAGAGGCTATCAGAAAAGCAAAGGGCAGAGGGTTGTGCAGGCACTGTATGACACACTGTGCCTTCTGTGAGAACAGAATTAGGTACTACAGGACAAAACACAAACACAGTTGCACTCCAGCAGCTATTGCATCCACAAACAGACACAAACAAATCTTTTTCAGGCTTCTTCCATCTGCCTATCTGAAGAATGGGATGAGACAGACTACACTCATTCTATGCAAGCATAGTAGAAAGGATCAAGAACCTCTAGGAAACTATTTCTAAGCACCTGGAAGAAAGTGAGGTAATAGCCAGCTTGGATTGGTCAAAAAAAAAAAAAAGAAAATGCCATCAAATCAATTTAATTTTCTTCAATGGCAGACGTACAGATTCTGTGGACAGAGAAGCAGCAGATTTCCTACATGCTTGATTTCAGTGAGATTATTTTATATTGTTTCACACAATGGTCTCATAACTGATTTATGAAAGCATGATTTACATGAAAGTACTTACTACAGAATGGGTACAAAACTGGATGCAGAGCAATACTCAGAATGGTATCACAGTTCACTTACAAAATGAAAGAACATGTTTTGCAAAGTTCCACACAGCTCAATACTGCATCTGGTAGCACTGAATACTTCAGTTATCATTTGGAGAATGAAACAGAGGACAACCCCAGTCAACAAGGGTATGAGGTTGAAGTGACTGCAAAGAATGTTAGAAAACTTGAACTCCAAACATTGTGGAGAAATTAACTAAAAAATACACGTTCATGATACTCTCTATCATGTATGGCTGTGAATAAACATCACGTGCATGAGTAGAATAGGGAATAAAGGAGTAGAAGTTCTAATCTTTAACATAGTAGTTCTTTCCATAAAACATCCAAAGCACATATAGTTTACTTCCAAAATGACAACACAGAGCAGTTCATATCCAATGAAGAGCACTACTTAAAGTGTCTTCTTGCAGTGCCTCTTGCAGTTGTGTTTCAGCTCATACAATTGCTCTTCAAAAAATCAGCACAGTATCTTCTCCACTCTTCCAGCAATATTTCCCTCTGTGTTTTGCAGGTGCTGTATAGAACATGGCACTGGGAAGACTCAGCTCACTTTGATGTGGTCTCATCGGGAGACTGAGAGCACACTGAACTAATCTGACATGTGCTTGTCCTACTGTTACCCTCCACCTGCACCCCTGACGGTGATGTGCTAAAGAGAGCTCTGTAAACCAGCTGCACAAGTTTGTCCCCAGAATCACCATTGGCACAATGATTCCTCCATTCAGGATTATGCCAACCGGTAAAAAAATATCTCTTCTTGCAGGGCTTCAAATAAATTAAACTAAAAAGTCCCAAAGCAACACCACCACAATGAAACAAAGTATAGGAACACTCCACCTAGTATCTGCCATACAACAATTAACACCAATGAAATAATGCTCCCCCAGTTACACCCCACCATGGAAAATACCTCTTTCTGAATCAAAGTATGAGGGAGGAGAGAGTGAAGACATAGATCCAATCATTCGCTCATGATAGCCTGGGTTCACCCTGTGGCTTGCCTCTCTTTTCTGCACACCATCAAGTGAGCAGCGCATATTTTGTGGCCTTGTTTAACTAGTCTGTGGCTGTTTCTGCCCTGAATTTTCTAATACTATTTATAGAAATTTAAGGTTGGCAGTTTCCAGCAGAATTAGCACACACACTTTTCTTTTTTTTTTTTTTTTTAAGAAAGATGATGTCACTGTGGTGCTCTTCTGTCAGAGAACAGTTCAACAAATTCCAGATGCATGTTATTATGCACTCCTTGAAACACGCAGAGTTCAAAGCAGTATGCTGAAGAGTTTACCAACCAATAGTCACCGGAAGTTTCTCCAAAAGGACACCACTAACATAACCCTAACATGGCACTAACATGACCCATGGAGCTTCTAACATCTTATGATACAGAAGAACGTGACAAACTGCTGCATTCTGCCAGAGCAACCCAGTGTGTCAGCATTAAATATTTTGAAGGAACGAAGTGCTTTGATGCTTGCTACTTAGCTTCAAGCCAACATTAACTTGTAACTATGGGGGAGAGGAAGGACAGATAACGTAACAGCAAATGCAAGTATTTCTAAAACTCCAGACAACACAGTTACGAAGATAAAAAATGCACAGATGACAGAAATGAATGAAACCCCATATTTATGCTATCTATCATAAAATCAGATGTGGAAGACTCCATTCCATGTCTCTTTCTCTGCACCTAGCTGACATGCCATGAAACACCTAAGCACCACATTGTGCTTTGGGATCATTTTCATATTCTGAACTCTTCTCTCGCACATTTTTCCTCAAGAATGGATCAATTCCTCTATCTGTATTGCCCAGTTTTTCCCAAGTACTGAAAAAACTGTTGATGGGAAAGAACACAGATAATTAGACAGGGTCATTTTCTATATTTTCTTCTCACATGGGGGCTTAAACCTCATACAACAATGTGTGGCTGGACAAGCATGCTTTGTAGGAAAGGGATAAATACTTATTTACCTCAACGATAGCTGTTGTTATTGTGTCTGGTCTGAGTTACTTTGCAGCTGCAGTTCTGTGTTTGGCTACATCAATGTAGCTACTGACTGTCCTAGTACCATGCTCCCCACCCCCTTCCTGGCTGTTTATTCACACTGCTTCCTCTGCAATAGCTGTAGAGCTTTCCTGACCCTGGAGCAAACACTTGGAGCATGCTATGACAGAAAAAATTCATGGTAGGGGGAAGGAAAAAGGAAGTTTTTTGCTGGCTTAGCATGGTTAAATGGCTCAGCAGCAATGAAGTGAAAAGACAGCAATGGTGACAGGACCAGGGAAGCCAGCTCTGATCACTATTTCTAAGAGAAACTGTGGCAAAAGCTTACCACCAGAAAGATTTAGGAGCACTGGCTATTGTCTCACACTTGTATCTCAGGCTTTTCTATTTATCCCCAGGGCCAGAAGCTTTATTTCACTATTTGCAGCTGGTCAGCAAGAATACTCACCCCTTAGAGACTTTCACTGCCTGACCCTTCTGCCCCCTCCACCTCCAACTTTTCCTATCTTTATTGCTTAACAACTTGATTTTGAATGTCAGCAATGATCACAGTAAGCAGAGTAGAACCACGTATCCCACCTCTAAAACTGCAGAAATCACTGAGACACCTCTGGAGGTCATGTTGCCCAGCCCTCCACTTGAAGCAGGACCATCACCAAGATCAGATAGGTCACTTCACTAAACTGTGTAAGAGTCTGTCACTAGTGTAAAGAAGGAGCTGAAAGATGAGAAGCAGGTTGTAAGAGCAAGTCCAAGTTCAGACCAAAATGAATCTTAAAATGTAGTGCAAAGGAGAAGACTGCGGGACGGAGCAGCCACAGCTCCCAGAGAGCAGCACAGGGCAGTGGCACATCTATCTGCTATTACAGCCGCACACTAAAAGGAAATACTGCAGCATAAAAAACAAACCAGTTGTAACTGCTCCTTACTGAAACCATGACGAGGAGCCGAGTGCCAAAATTTTCCAGTACGTGACGCGCCGTAGAAACATGTAGAGAACTGCTGTCCTCTGGAAAGTACAACAAAACTGATGTTTAGAGAAAAGAGATTTAACTTAGAGAAGCAATGTCAGGGTCAAAATGAAGAGTCCCATCTATACAACTATTTGGAAAAGAATGCAGAAATGCAATCCAGGAATTATATTGTAATTTTAATCTGCTTTTGATATATTTACCCCAGAAGCCAGGAATAGTCCATCTTGAAATATTTATTTTTACAAAGACGATGCCCCACTGCAAAGCACTGTTGAATCTGCTCATATAAAGGAATACTTTAGATAATTTCATACTTGAACATGAGACCTACAGCAACCACTTAATAATATTTTAAATTATCCTCTAACATAGTGATAACTGGCTCTCAAAACTCCCCCTAAATTACCATGCTTTTTCACCAAAAGGGACTTGTAAAAGAATGTCAACACCACCAGACAATAGGGTGGCAGACAGAAAAACTGAGCTTTGCATTATGTATTATATAACTAGAAATATTACCACCTTACCTCGCATCATTAAAAAAAACACTTCAAGTGCTTCATAAGCATTAGCAATAAAGTAAATAATAGGAAGAGAGTGACTACGGCTAAAAGACACCAAAAAATTCTGGACAGGCAGAGTGAAGGAAAGATTTCAGAACAACCTTGAAATAAAATGAGTTTCGAAACTCTAATACAAATATGTATGGTGAATTTTGGACTATCACATTGATCTAAATAGCAGCTTTTCCCCTCACAATCCCATACCTCCTTCACTGTATTATACATCTTTCAAAAGCCAACATACTGCTCTTTGCTTCACAAGGTCACGTGTTGTCTGATCATACTTGTGTTGATTGACAGGAACATGAAACTTTCTCATTTTGAACAGCAAAAACTTTTGAGCACAAAGCACTTTTCTTTGTTTCTCTTCTAATCTTTTTGGAAAGGCTTCCCACCTACCAGATCTTGCAGTGAAGTCATAACCATTGTGCTTCTGTCAAATCACTGCCTACTGTCATTAAAAGTCACCATTACAACCCCATTCTAGGATCAAACTGATGAAGAAAAATTCAGTAGAGTACCCCTTATTCAAAGACACATCTTCCCTAGCAGCAGAAGGAATGGCCCAAATTCAGTCTGAACAAAGTCAAGCTCAGTGCTTAACAATGTTTCCCACCCATTTTAATTATCTCCCTTTCCCTTATGCTGCGCCTGAGCAAAAATCTCTTGGGCATTTTTAGGTTAATTATATTTGAAATGCCACTGGTCCTCAAAACATTGAAAGTGAACTGGATCCTTCACATACATATACAAAACATTTAGTGCTTTGTCCAAGAAAGGAAAGCGTTTCCTAGGTGAGGCTGTTAAAATAAATAAAAATTAAAAGCAGATGGTTACAATGCAACATACTTCTGGAAAGAATCTTGAATTCAAGTTAGTGACTTCTCCACAGGATTAGAGAGAACCCCAAATCAAAGCTGAATGCTGCAGAATGTATCAGCCACAGAAAATGCACAGTGGTTCCAAGGAGTGCTGCTGAAACATGAACCATGCATTTTGCCCAGGTGATGGATAAAAGGATATTCTACTGGCATAGATAGACACCATAAATAGGAAGCTGAATGGAAGTCATCATTGGCTTATGAAACATCATTTCCAATGATTATGTAAGAAATAACCAAGATGGTGACAGACAGAGTCCATCCGTGTATCTGTCATAAATCAATTTGAACTAACCTCCCACACCCCTACCACAACTCCACCTGCCAAGAACTGTCAAAAACATAAATCTTGTTCTTTAATCAGCATGAGAATTGCTGTGGAAATTTACTAGAACACTGAATATCCAATAAGGACCACACTAAGACAGTATATTGCTTCTGCAAGCAGGAAGGTCGTACCTGGATTTTCCACCCATCACTGCATTGAAACCATTTAAGTTAACAGCTCTGAAAAAAGGATCTAGCTCTCGTTCAGGCTCTTACACACCTTCCAGTGGTCTGTAAAGACATGGTATACCCACTGCTTGTTCTTCAGCTTTGTGTAAGGGAAGCTCAGAACCTTCTATAATAAATAAGTACTTACATATACACTAACCATAGAGAAAAAGGGAACTCTTATGAGAGGACTGTCTAGCTGTTTTGTCAGGCTGGACTCCTGTAGTAGAGGAAGAGAGAAAATGTGAAGGTCCCCCAGGGACAGACTGAAGGAGGAGAAGGCCAGGGAGCAGATGGTTGTACTTTCCACACAGATGTCATGTGGGAATGGAAGAGCTGAAAGGCCTCCAGGAAGAATCCATCTATGCCTTGTCTGCATTACAGAAAGTAATACTCTGACCCTTGTCTGGAAACCGATCAGCAGTTAAAATTAGCTACATGTAACGAATTCTGCCCTCTGATCCATAGATTTGTGTTCACAGCTGGAGAACGCCTGATACTCCAACTAAACCAGTGGAAACTGGAAATTTTCTTCTGTCAGTTTACTAGGAGCACCGATCACAGTTCAGAGCAGAAACAATGGTTTAACATTTCTCCCATGCATTCCTCAGCCAAGTCCTGTCAGAAGAAACTCACTGGTTCTCAGTGGCAGATGTCAACTAGCAACACATACCTGAAAAAAATCTCCCATAAAAAACAAAAACGCTGAATCGTCCTGATAAATGCTTTGTATGACCCTGTAGAATTACAGACCAACTTAAAAAAATTAAGCGGGGGGGGGGGGGAATCAGCCTATAACATCTCACTTTAACTTTGAAAGGGAAGTATACACATTACTGTATTTTCAAACTATGATGACAGGTCATTACACCTGGCACTCAGGCAGAAAACCTGCAATCGTTCTTGAATTCTTTGCTTAAAACACCACATTATTCTAACAAGTTATAACAAAAAGGAGGAGAAAAATTCCAAAATACGTCTTCAGGATTTGGGTAATTTTATCCAGATATTTTTGCACAAGACGTGATATTCTTAATTAATATTTTTTATTAATAACTACCTGCAAAATAAGACATGAAACTTTTGGGTGGCCATTCCTCTGGGTATTACTTATCATTAGAAAAGGTGGGAAACATGTTCATCCAAGCTGCAGAGCAAAAGAAAACTAACAGCATGGTGTTTAAATACCACACAAGGCTCCATACGCAGGGTAACATTAAATAGGCCTACATGAGCCATCTAGGGGAAAAAAACATCAAGGCTACACTGTACTAATTGTACAGTTTTACAATTTACAATTGTACTTTTACCTCAGCTAGCAGAGGTAAAAGAGTAGCTTCACAGCTACTGGTATCTGTGCTAACAAATTGGTGCTCATTTGCCTATTTCCTTTATAATCACACCTCAATTATTCTTGTCGCTTAGACTTGATTTTTCCACGCAGGCAGGACACTGGGATATCAGGGATATTAGTATGAATTTTGTGCAAAGAAAAAGCAGGGAAACATAACAGGATAAAGTAATTTGAGTACCATGAAGGCAAATCATTCTTGTGGCAGTGAAGGCTAACCCATACTGGGGTGCAGTAGTGCAAGGATGGTGAGATCAAGAGAAGTGATTATTCCACTCTACTTGGTATTCACAGGACACTATCTGGAGTAATGAGTCCAATTTGGGCCTCCAGTACAAGACACCTATCAACAAACTAGAGGGAATTCAGGAGGGCCTCCAAGACAATTAGGGAGCTAATGCATAAGGCAAATGAGAACAGACTAAGGAAACTGAACTGATTTGGTATGGAGAAAGTTAAGGTGTCACCTTCTACTATCTAAAGGCCATTTAGAAAAGCCTGAAGCAGATTTTTGTCAGAGGTGCACAATGAAAGGACGAAACCAAGCAGTTGCAAGTTGCAACTTGTTCAAAATCCTACACAGACTTTAGGAAAAAAAATTCTTCCCCACAAGACCAGTTAAGCACTAAAGCAGGTGGCAGGTGGTACGGAGAGGCCGGGGACTTCCCTTCCTTGAGGATTTTCCAAACTGGGCAAAACTGATGAAACCTGATCTAACATGGAAGACAGCCCCCTGCACTGAGAAAGAGGTTAAACAAAATGACCTCCAGAAATCCCATCCAAAGCATTTTTTTTCCAAGATTCTGAGACACAACGACTCTAAAAAACTGTGAAAGTTATTAAATATAATTTAAACCAGATGTATTCTTAATTGCACCAATAAGAACAAGGCTACATAGCCCTTCTTGCCTTTACAGCACTGTTCTACCAAGCAGTTTCTTCTATGCTGTAGAAAAGAGATGAACATGTAAAATTTAATTTACCATGATCTACTAATGAGATCAGAAATGGATCTGATGCTGGAATAATTATGGTTCCAGAGTTGGTTTGTTTCCACATGGTGATCTCAGGTGATCTGCTTCCACAAATTCACACATCTCAGAAACTCAAGATCTGTGCTCTGAGCAGTGGATGCTCTTTGGAAAACTAAGGAATCTTCCATGCAGGAATTCTCTTAATATGTCTTCACATAGAGGATTTCAACCATCCATAGCTAGGAGATGAAGAGATATGCTCTTCCCTTGTCTGTGGGCAAACTTCATATGCAACAGGAAGGACAGAACATACTCTTTAAGCTGATTACCTAACCATATTTTTCAGCAGAGACTGTGGCACAACATATCTTATTTTTTGATTTCTGACAGGCATAACTTGCTGTTCGCATTTCATTCTCCTCTCATGCCACTGACAGCATCACTTGAACTGACGCCAAGAGAAAGGACATGATAGTTTATATAACTAGTCAGTCTACTAGGTTTTTCCCTTATCCCTCCATTTGCAGGATCAATGTTTGGGACACCTAACACGTACAAGTCCTCTTTAGGCTACAGAAATAAAATATTAAGCCACAATAAGATCTTGCAGCTGTCAGCATTTGTAACCACAGATGTAATTAGAGATATAAAAAAACCTATTAAATATCTTCATCCCCAAAATCAAACCTACTCTGTTTTGAACAATCTTCAATAATCAAACTGAGTTTGCCTTTGCGCATGGCCTATACCTTGCAAGCCTTTTTCTTTTTCAAGGAAGATCCAGCTGTGTGTTACTACAGTGCATTTTTCATAATGAACCTACAACGTAGTATGGCTGGAAGACTGTATTATTCCTGATTTTCTTCCAAAAATTACTCCATTTGAGCTCTCCAGCTATGCTAAAATAAGGAGACTCCAATTCCAAACTCACAAAGATATCCAGTGAGACACTACCTTCATATCTAAACACAACAGGCAAAATTTTGCTCTATCCCCACTCCTTTTTAATTTGTTGTTACTGGAGTTATTCTCTTTCATTGTTGCCAAGCCATGACAGCACCTTGGTTTTTGACGCATTCTGCCTCTCCCCAGCGTGACTGACACTTGTCCTGCCCTCCAGAACAAAACTTTCTAACTTGATCTTTCAGTCACCCAGTGAAAACAGGATGATATTTAAGATGGGAGGGGAGCTGAATATAACAACAAATCCAAGTATGGAGTTAATAAGAAGTCCCCAAGGAAGTAACCTGAATGAAAGCAAAAAAAGAAGCAGGAACCTTCACTGTTACAGATCTTAATTTGAGAATTAATATCATATTCATTCTCCACACCAAAACCAAAGGAGGCTTCAGAGTTTTGGTCATGTGTGGTAATGGCAAATGGGATTTTTATTTTTAATAATTCTAACTCAAAAAGAAGTTTGTCTCTCATACATTAAAAAACCCCTGCAAATGGTAGACGAACATTCAAAGAAGTCTTCAGACCCTGAAGTTCTGTGTTAATCCCCAGGGAGGCCAAACTCTGGTTTCTGGGAAGAAAAAGACAGATGCTGAGTTTGGTCATGATTTGTCTTGCACTGGCCCAATGGAAAGTGTAGCATGAACATAAAAGGAGGCTAGTTACAGCCCCCCTGTTAACAGGGCATGTCTAAAAAAGCAATAGAGGTTCTTTGTGATCAAGGGGACCTTTGCAGTTCGCAATCATCTCTCAAAAGGAAAACTGAAATGGTTCCATGTGGCCCTTCTTGTACCTGGGGAGCATAATTTCCAAGCTTGGGAATGAACACTGTAACCTAATGGACAAAACATATTCTAACCATGCAGAAAAGACTTGTACATTTTACGTGTTATATAGTGTTGTATGCCAATTCAGCAAGGTAGAATTGTGATTTCAGTACGTGCCTATTTACTGCTCTCAATATACAAGCCTAGCCTGAGAACTGCATTGCTATTAGAGGACTTATTGTGTGTAGTGAGGAAAAAGCAACCACACGTTCAGTCTTAGTCATATGCAGTGCTCCCCTCTGGGAACAAAGCATTCTGGCATGGTAACCGTGTATGTCATGTTTTAAAAGGGGTTCTCTGCCAGTTGGTAATGTAGCCTACCTCTATATGAAGTAGTACATGCCTACAGATACTGCTCACCCAACATGCACTGAACTAAGAACCTATCATTTAAATCTCACTGCTTGAGCAGAATTTGGCATGAGGATCTTCTCATCTGCCTCAGATAAAGAGCTTTACGTGTTTTGTAATGTTTTTAATAGAGGCTGCTGGACAGAAAACAGGAAACAGCTGGCTAGTCAATTACACTTTTAATTAATGTTTCCTTTGATAAGCTGATACAGATTTAAGAATCCACTAGATGTGATGAAAGGAACTTGTTAATTTTTCAACAAATTATTTCAGGCTTTCCTGTGAGATGTACAAAGATGCTGAAACACAGTAACGTTTCTAATATAATAAATATGAAGAGTGTTAATAATTATGCCCTCTATATACAAAACTTTATTTTCACTGCCATATTCCTGTAATTAAGAGTGGCACATTTTAACCGTACATGGCTACTTACCTTGATGTCACATTCTATGAAAAATTAATACAAGTGAAAAAGCAGGGAAGTTATCTTTCCCATGGCTTAATTTAGTATGTAACATACAGATGCAGTTGTTTGAGGTTTTTTATAAGATAAAAATTGAAGAAGAAAAAAAAAAAAAGCATCTTAATTCTACTGGCACCTGATATTTACTCTAACTTATTAGATGTTTTAAGTCAAGACTTAAGGAAATTAAAGAATCAAAATTCTATTATTACCAATAAGGAAAATGTTTACAATGTTAAAGGGAATAGAAGGATAAAGCTGCTAAGTGAAACTGTTTTGGTTTTGTCAGATAAAGGATTTTCCCACACAAGACGCATTGCCTTATTTTATTTAGTTCCTGTATTTTAAAATACACAAAGTTGCTGGCATAACATACTGAAATCTGTCTATAAAGAATGTTCCTTAACAGAACCACAAGAATTCCCTTCACCCAGCTTAGTATAAAAGGTACAAGGTGCTAGTCTACATTCTGCACATAGTAAATGATGACACAGAAGCATCTGAAGAGACATCCTTACTAATACACATCCATTTCTTAACATGATTTGTATCTGAAATACTATATGTGTATGGACTGCAATAAAGGGACTTCAGTTCCATGCTAAGTCCTATCTCAACAACCAACCTGAAAATGTACAACTGTCAACATGACCATGATTCAATATAAATTTTCATTTTAAAAAAAAAGGAATTATGTTAAAAAGAGAATTATTTTTTTCTCTTAGTTTATCACATCACAGATCCTGTTTAGAGAACAGGACTCACACACCAAAAGTACAGCCTGACCATCAACTCAAACAAACACAGATGAACACAGCCACCAAACACAACAGCCCTGCCATTCCCAGCATCTTCGTTCTTATCTCTTTCCTTTTGCCCTGGCATAAACACTTGGACAACCATATAGTGAACTGCGACAAGAATCCTAACCAGTCAAAAATTTCCCCAGAAAGAACAAATGACCATAGTGGTTCTTCACCTGTTGCAGTTCACCATGAATCCACAAAAACTTTTGTACTGAACGTATGAAACTGGCCATGATTTAGCACAAACGATTCCCTAACCCACCAATACCATTGAAAACTTACTGATGAAATTCCATTCCGAGGTTCCTTTCCAGAGTTTGTTAGAAATCAAACATACTACTTTTTAACTAATAACATCTGATAATATGGTAATTATATATCACAGGCTGATTAAACTGACATGCAAATTCAATTCACTTTTGCAACACCAGAAAGCTATGCAACAATTATTTGTTGGTTTGGCTGAAGCCCCAGCCTTTCCTTTAAATCCTTTCAGAGACAGCTATCATAATACCAAGAATCAAATATAACTCCGTGATCAGCACCACTCTATTTGTCTAGTAGACTCCTAAGAGATGTACGCACCTTGCCTGGGTAGCCATGGGTTCCTTCTCTTACAATTCTTGCTTTTCCCTCGGTCCTTCGTCATTTTGGGGCATGACACCACTGGAAATAACTCTCTCTCACACACACACACATTATCTTTAAATCTACAATATCAGCACGTTAGAACAATTCTAGAAGTATAATATGCAGTGATATTAGAAATATAATGATTAGTCCTTTCACATCAGAGCTGAGGTGGTTTGTCTCATCGCAGTCCTTACCTACGCTTTTTATAGCACTTTTGCATTGAAGATGAGCCATCGTATTTCAAAGGCCTACACTCACACCAAGTTACAGAGCTCTTTTCTGCATGTCTTCCATATTACCACCAAAGTCATCACTCCAGACCCAGTACCTGTCTAATGGACTGTAGGAAATGCAGAGCTCAGATAGTGTAGATCCAGCTCCCTACGTTATGTGCATACTCAGGGACAGCGTGCCTGGACCAAGTAAGAGAGATGTATTTATTCTATCTAATCAAGAAACCTGCACAAGACAGCATAAGACCAGGGATCTTAAACAAAAACTGTCTCCACTCCTCAGGATTACAATTTTTTTTATTTCATAGAGTTGACAATTTCCACTCTGCCAGGGCTCACAAAATTACATTATGATTTTGAGTAATAAACAGCAAACAGATTCCAAAATATGCATTCCAAAAAATAATTTAATGCAAGTTCATCATAACTGCATTTGATTATGATAGTTGTGAAAGCATTTTTTTAGTAAGGCTTTAGCATTCAAATTCTTATGCCAGATCGAGTCTGTGGTCTGAATCTGACTGTGTCTGAAACCTGGGACACATTTAATTTCCTCAGATCCAGATGAGATAACTAAATGTTTACTACTATGTTCTCTATTTTAAGTCCTTTTCATCTTAGCTTCAAGAATGTATTCTACATCTTGATGCCGCTGTATACTTTAAGTCAGAGAGCACTATACATTCCTCAGCAGCTGAGAAGAACCCCTTTCTTGCAGCCTTCACTCTGTGAACCTGTGTGAGAAATCTGGCAGAAAAGAGCAGCATCCTTAGCCTGGTTTGGCTACACAGCTCCCTAACCTATGTTCAGATTCCAAGGCTGGCCTAAACAGACAGTGATTAAGTGGTCTGTAGCATCTTCTAGGTTGACTGATAATTTTCTTTAGCCCAGTGTAAATCTAAGTTTTCTCCACTGTGCTGATAATGCTGCTGCACACCCTGTATGAGCTTTGATGGAGACATTAAACTTTATCAAAAAGTGCATTAAAAAGTTTGTCTAGGAAAACAGCGTTCCTTCAAATTCAGTTCAAAAAAAGTGAGGTCCAGTCATCAGTTTACAGTTTTCCTTATTTATTTTTTTTAAGCTGTCTGTAAGCAAAAGAATATTGGATGTGCTATTTTTCTTCTTATAGCTAGGAATCCTTCATGAAACAAAGACTTTCTCTATGGGTATGGAGTTTACAAAATCCTGTACAGCTCATCCATATAGAGTTAACTGCTACATTACATGTGTGTACTTTCACCTAGATTAACTCAAACCACAAGTCCTTTAATTAAATTTCAGAGACAAATGAACTATTTTATTGTCAAGGTTATGAGGAATAAAAAAGTACACTGTATTCGCAATATATACAGAATGCTTTATGGTAAAGCTTAACTTCTCCACTTTGAGATGCAAATCCATGTCTTATCCTTTCAGATAATTAAAACAGTTTAACAAATCAATTAATACTGTAAGTAAGGATATTTGACAGCTAAACAACCGTTGCCCATAAATTAAAGTCTTCTTTTTTCAGCCTTTCCCTCTACCTACTTCTCTTCATCTCAGATGCATCAGGAATTTGGTTTTTTGTACAGCAAATGCAATACTGCCCTGTGAATGGATTTGATGGGTGGAGTGTTCAGTGGATGAGGAATTGGTTGGATGGTCGCATGCAGAGAGTAGTGGGCAATGGCTCAAAGTCCAGATGGAGATCGGTGACAAGTGGTGTCCCCTCAGGGGTTGATACTGTCATCAGCACTGTTTACTATCTTCAGTAATGACACAGACAGTGCGATTGAGTGCACCCTCAACAAATTTGCAGACACCACCAATCCTAGTGGTGCGGCTGACATACCTGAGGGAAGGGATGCCATCCGGAGGGACACCTAGATAAGCTCAAGAAGTGGGCCACGTGAACACCATAATGTTCAACAGGGCCAAGTGCAAGGTTCTGTACCTAGGTTGGGGCAACCCCCTGTATCAATACAGGCTGGGGGACGAAGGTACTAAGAGCATCCCTGCCAAGAACTTGGAGGGTACTGCTGGATACAAAGCTGGACATGAGCCGGCAATGTGCACTCACAGACCAGAAAGCAAACCATACCTTAGGCTGCATCACCAGAAGCATGGCCAACAGGTAGAGGAAGGTGATTCTGCCCCTCTACTCTGCCCTCGTGATGCCCCATCTGGAGTACTGTGTCCAGTTCTGGAACCCTCAGCAGAAGGAGGACATGGACATGTTGGAACAGGTCCAGAGGAGGGTGACAAAAATGATCAGAGGGCTGGAACACCTCTCCTATGAAGAAAGGCTGGAAGAGTTGGAGTTGTTCAGCCAGGAGAACAGAAGGCTCCAGGGAGACTTTATTGAGGCCTTTCAATACCTAAAGGGGGCTTATAAGAAAGCTGAAGACAGACTTTTTTGGTAGAGCCTGTAACAATAAGACAAGCAGTAATGGTTTTAAAATGAAAGAAGGCAGATTCAGACTAGATATAAGGAAGATTTTTTACTTTTGTTTTTTACAATGAGCGTGCTGAAACATTGGAACTGGTTGCCCAGAGAGGAGGTAGATGCCCCATCCCTGGAAACATTCAAGGTCAGGTTGGACGGGGCTCTGAGCAACCTGATCTAGTTGATGATGTCCCTGCTTATTGCTAGGCATTGGACTAGCTGACTTTCAAATGTCCTTTCTAACCTAATCTATTCTGTGATTTTATGAATACCACCTTGCTCTTCACAACGTTGTTATGGTTCTTCCTCAAGCCCTAACAAGGGGCATTTAGTTAAAAGGGAAATGCATCGCCCAAAAGCAGTACAAGACATGCAGTGAGATGGTGTGAAGTACAAAAAAAAAAATGGTGAAGCTGTCCAGGAAAGTTATCCTTCCTTCTCAGAACCCTGCACTTCACCGGTATATGTGAAAGATGAAGAAACGTAGAAGGATCTGACTTTTATCCTCCGTAGGATGGTACCTGGGGAGTTGCTGCTTCTCCCTCCATCTTAATGTCCCTGTTAGCCATGACTTTGTATAGGGATATGTAGATGAAAATAACAGTGCCAAGCAGTCTGTTGCAAGGAGTGTCTGAAATCTTGCTGGAGACGGGGACAAGAGCACCCTAGATACAGGAATCAAAAGGGCAGAGACATGAAGAGGTGACTAAGACTCAAGAAAGCAGGCAGTACAGTTGTAAAAGAACAGGCAGAATGGAAGGAGGGAGGTTATCTTCCACTTGACAAGAAGCAAGAGAGACAGGTACAACATAAAAGAGGAAGAGGAATAGATTAAAGCAAATTTCCTAGAAATTGTTTGTAAGTACATCCATCTGCCTCTGCAGAAAGATTCTTTCACATAAATGAAAAGCAAATATATATATATGAAGCATTTTTACGTTAAAAATACTGCATTACTAAGCTTTATACTGGAAGAGTTAATCACTGTAGCAATGATTTCAAATTCTTCATCAAGAACTCAGAAAATATCCATGTAAATTTAGAAGCAAACTTAAGTACAAATTTCTAACATCATTTTTACTATTCCAAATTCTCACAGGAAGAGTCCATGTGTACACCCTTCACAACTCTAATTTACTGAAAGCCTCTTACCTGTACCATACATGAAAAAGAACATCTGTTAAAAGAGAGAAATGTTGTAAGCCAGTCAAGCACAAAATTAAACTGTTAAAGATAGCCTGAAAGATAAAGCTTGTTCCCTTTCTCAGTTCAGTAGATCAATGGCACATAAAACCCCATTTCAGTTTCATTTTCTTCAAAATTAAGAAAATTAATACATTCTGGTTTTGTGAAAAATAAATATATTCATGGCCTTTCTCTCTTCCCTAACTCAGGATGGGTTGGGAACAGCATTACAAGAGAATTATTCCTCCCCTCACTCTAGTGCCACAGCTATCTGCATGTCAAACGTGCAGACAGTTTCAGTCTTTCTCCCTTCCATACTTGTCTCACATCACTACATTGTTTTCATTAAAATTGCTGAATTTCTAACTAGTAGCACTAACAATGAGGGCAGGGAAAGTGTGAAGAAGTGATGCCTGAGAAATTAGCGCATCCAAGGTGTCCATGATGCCACTGTTTCACAGGCAAAGATTTATGTTCCAAGTCAACTTCAAAGAAGAATAAATTACAGAAAGGAAGTCATTATTTAAAAATATATTTTAGGACTTAAAAAAAAAAAATATACCAGCAAACATTCGTAGGCTATTAAAAAAAATGTAAAAATTTGCACGCTAGCTTTAATAGCTTAACAATCGTTCTCCATTTGAATACGGGCACTCTAGCTGCAGGTTACTGCAACATTTTCACTGATACTTGGAACAAAGCAAAACATGCAACTGGTGTTCCGGTTGTAAGAGCAATCTGGCATCAGAAATACATATGATGCTTCATAGTATGTTGGGTCCCCCACAATAGATCAAACTGTACACTTGCATTTACACTTAGCAAAAATCCAGTTAGATTACCTCCCAATGAAAATAGACAAGTTACCTTCACATTTAAAACACAGAGGACGCACGCTGGAAGTTACCATGGACCAGCCAACATGCAGGACAGCCTGTATGGAGTATGGAGTTGCAATGGCAAAGTACTGATGTAACTGCATCCTTCAAAAAGGATTTTACTTTCATTCAAAACTCACTTTCAGTCCAAACAGAGCTGCCAGTTGTGTTTGAGGTTTGGATTACCTCTTGTTCTGGTCACCTCAAACCACAGGAACAAATCAGTGGTTTACCATAAAGACATGAGCACTCCCTACTATCTGTACAGTTAGCTACTGGGACATTGAACACTTTTGCCAAGTCATTTATATCTGTACTAATACAGGTAAGAAAACTTCCAGTTTTAAGCATGTGTGCATGCCTTCCCTCCTGTCACCTCGTACAGTATGCAGTTGCTATACTGACAACAACCCTCCAATTTACCCAGGCATGTCACATATAACCACCTGCTCTATCATGAAAATCTCCAATACGTATAACATCTGAACTAGCTTCTCAGCAAAGCAAACATCCATTAGTAAATGTTCGCTTCTTTGAATGACAATTGCATTATCTGAAATCTAGAAATTAAATTAATAATACAAATCAAATCAGAATAACAATGCCATTCGGGTAATCTGGTATTTTTTTTTATCAGAGCAATAACCTCTATCTCCAGTTAAAATAAAAAAAAAATCAAATGTAAATAAGAATTCCTCCTTCAAATTAGGATTATGGAATTTGGGAATTTATTACCATTCTCTATCAAGTCACCTAATGCACCACAATTATTTTCTTCACAGATATCTAGGGAAAATTAGTTATTACTAATCTGTTGCTTTCATCCCTTCTGTCCCTAGGACCAGCAGCGCTCCAGCATGGTGGTGCCACCTCCTGGAGGACAGAGGTGTAGAGCTCCAGGATCCCATCTGGGTTTGTAATTGTGAGCTTCAGCATCCTTCCCTGGCTAAAAAACATCAACAGCTGCTATGAAAAGTCAACAGTATATAAATATATACCGAGAGAAATAATCAAGTAACATCATAACAACCAGAGAGGACAACAAAAAGTAGAATTACTTACATGTAAGCTCCTGCATTTTCTGATCTATCCTAAAATAATCATTCAATTATATGCCAGAACATGAAAGCAAGTTCTTTAAAGTTTTAATTTTCCTGCTCCTTTCAATAAGGTGGGTTTTTTTCTAATTAAAAAGTTATTGTTTTGATAGTAAGAAATTGTACAAACATCATGATCAATTTAATTATTCTTCATTTAATAATTTCTGGGTCACATACTGGGGGGAAAAAAAGCCAAAGCCATGAATATTACTAAGCAGTGAAAAAAATGCCACAGATATAGCTCCTGAACACAGCATGTTTTCCATGCTGCTTGGAATCACATGAAAAATAATGTACCTTTGAACCAGGTACAAACTGTTGGGGAAGCTTCTCAGGGCACACATCTTCGCTTTTGCCTGGAGGAATTCACAAAAACACATGGGATGGCCAAGGCCTGCAAAGACCAGCTGCTATTGTAACAAGCAATGCTAACATTTTTAATCTAATATATCACCCAGGTTAAGAGAGTCCTCTGTACTGCATTTGGACACAGTGCTTTGCAACTGCCTTCCCACGTTTTTCTAATAACAACTCTACATGCATAATGGAACAGTAATTTTATCTCAAGGATGCCATATGCCTGTGTTGTGTCCCAAACTGAGAAGGGCAGTAAAATAGGCAATAGTGAAGAAGTAGACTTTACACATAAGCAATTTGTCAAAAGAGATTTAATCCCTACACTTCCCTCACCTGCAATGCCATAGAAGACAACAATGAACGACAGTGTTGAAAACAGAATGTTTCATGACTGCAACAAGATTAAATCGAAAAAAACCTGCCCAACAATTCTTTCAGGTTATTACATGATTTGATAATACTGTTGTGGGTGTTTTTCCCCTGTCTATTCAAAACAAGTGAGCTATGACATATCGAATATTCCTCAAGCAGCTCTCCATACAGCTGAGTTACCCGGGCCATGAATTGGATTATTAGCAGTGCAAAAAGCCTCTTTAGTCAGTAAATATCTGTTCAGTGATGCATTTGTTTTTTGTATTTACAGAAAATAGCTCACATGCTGGTTTTGTACTTAACTTCCATTTTTCCTGCTACATATTCAACTGCTTGTAGCTTCCATTTATACAAAACATTCTCAAGATGATTGTCACAGCTTGCCTTTCACTTAAAAGTCCATGGGAATATTACAAGCTATACAAACCACAAAACCCCTATTTTTTTATGTTTACCAACCCTTTAGATACTTTTCACTCCTCTGTTCAGCGATTTCATTTGCTCTTTACTCTCACTGTAACCATTTGGTGTCTTGTTTTTGCCACTACAAGCCTTCCTGTCCTTGCTCACCTACAAACCTTATGAGTTGAGCTACATAAATACATGCATGTAACTGCTCCCCCTTTTAAAAACTCAACATTAACTATATGAAAGCACCCTCTCAACTCAGCAACCATCAGCCACATATAAAGATCCACAAAATTAAAAGCATTTTATATTCATTTACAATAACTGACTGGGTTCATTACGGCTGAGTTTCTACTCCTTGACTGATAACATAAATCTGTAACTCTATCCTTAAGACCAATTAGCAATGAATAGCACTATTGACCAGTGCATGTAATATATTGGCTATAGCTCACTCCTATACACTTCACAAGTTCACTTAAAAAGACAGTTTTAATTCCCATTTCAATGAACACTGCTATATTCTACTAGAGCACCACACAGACTGAAGCAAAAGGGCCACAACACATCTATTCTTGATTTCTGATGAACTACAGTCAGGGGGCAGGATGACAAGAAACAACCAACCAGCAGTCAAAATATTTTTCACAATGAGAACATCAGCCATTGGAATAATCTCCCCAGGGAAGTGGTTGGTTTCCCCAGCATTGGCCACTTTTAACATTCAGCTGGACAGGGTGCTGGGCCATCTTGTCTAGACCATGCTTTTGCCAAGAAAGGTTGGACCAGATGATCCTTCAGGTCGCTTCCAGCCAGTATTCTATGATTCTATATGAAATATCACCATCAGCTACATCACATCTAATGCTTTGGGCTAGTAAGAGATCTCGACAGAACTGAAACTAGAGTAGCACACCTGTTGAGCAATGCACGTAACTGAGAGACCACACCGGATATGAAGTTAAAGACAAAACTCGCTGCTAAAACAGAGGGGGTATCAGCACTGCACTGACTTAGTGTAAGCAGACATTATTTACAGAGGTCCTTACACACAAAGAAAAAAAGCCTGCATTGCATGTAATGATGGAGGATCAGCTAGTTGGCATTCGGCCTGGGAGTAATTTGATCATACCAGTGAGCAAGGAGGATGATTTTAGTTCTCAATGGATTTGAGAGGGAAGGCAATTCCAGGGAGCAAGCTCCAAGCCAAAGACAATGTTGCAGTACTCAAGGAAAAACAGAAATCTGAATGACATAATTAGAAGGGAAAAATCTTAAACATATTACAGGGGACCAAGCAGCAGAGCTAGCTACAGCCTAAACAAAACAGCACACAGCAGAGGTTGTGTCAAAACTGCCTCCCAGATTATAGGCCCAAGCTAATAGGAAGACACTATGCTCTTCAAACAGACTAAAGTGAAAAATCTGTGGACACAGATAAGAGTTTAGTTACTCTATCATCCTGATTTTAGATTGCTGGCTGGACATCAAGCAAGACACGTAAAAAAACCCCAAGACAGACTTAGGTGAAACGATGCTTTGGAGTTGAATGTGAAGTACTTGTGGTCAGCGTGTTTTTACATGGTGTCAAAGAATGCTACAGAATAAAACATTACCAGTGTTCACATAAAAGAGAGTTAATAGAAAAAAAATATAAAGAGGAGCACCGGGGCACTCTTAAGATGCACTGGATAGAAGTACCACATTTTTCAAGGAAACCAAAAAGGGTCATATGAGAAGAGTAAGAAGAACCAAAAGGGAAAGGAGCCTCAAAACTGATTTCAGGAACACCAGTACAGACCAACTTTTAAAGCAGCCAATACGTTAAGTAGGATGGATATTGACCCTTGACCAGGAAAAGCTTGGAGTATAAAACACAGTGTTTTCCTGTAAAAATATACATATCTTTTTGAAGGCAAGAATGTTTTCTTGGTTTTCTAGAAAGAAGGAAACTAAAAGTGTTAAAAGATTTTCCTCCAGCCAGGCCTGCACTTGCAAACAGATGTTGCTAACGGAACAGAACAGTACCCACCAGAACAGTTTGTTCTGAATCAGTTTCCGTAACCTACTTTAACTTACGCTTTGCTTTTCAAGGAAAGCTCTCCACCAAAGCTGACCTCTAGTTCACTGTCCTTGAATAGTACTTTCTAGTCATTAAATCTGTCCTTGAATAGTACTTTCTATTTAATTTTTATGGACAATGTGTGCCATTAAGAGCATTTCATTTACCACCCAAAACAGCAACATGCTAAAAGCAAACAAACAAGAAACCACGACACACATTTCAATACATTTACTTCCATGAGTTTTAAATTACCAAAGGGGAAAGCTAGTAACTTGTAACATGAATCTACAGCACAAGTTAAAACTATTTTTTTAAATTTACTCAGGTTGGTAAACACCACAGTTTAATCCAAATGGTTAAGCAGAATTCTTTACAAAAACATGGATGCAACTAACTTCATTGAAATCAGTGGTAAAATACCTATTGATTAAGGCTCAGATTTCCCCCCTCACCCCAAGTATGAAATTTAACTAAACTGGCTTTGTACTAACTGAATTAAAACTCCACTGTATGAAAAAATCAAACAGCTAAATAATCTCATTACAGTACTTTGCTTACTGCTCACTTCATTAATGTCCATGCCTTACTTAGGCACGGAGAACTTCAAAACCAGGACCAAAACTCCAACTTACACTGCACACTGCTTTCTTGGGCACAGCTCAAACTGCTGCTCTTAGTTCTTAAATAGCTCTACTGCTGCTTCCATCATTTATTAACTTACTGTAAAATTTGCTTCGTTCTTCCTATTGAGAGACCCTGTTTACAGACACATAAAAACAGTGAAACATCTAGTGTAAAGCTAATTTCTCCACTGATCTGCAGGATGAGCAAGACTTTCACTATCACTGTACTGCATAAAACTTAAAAAGTGAAGACATTGTGTATTTTATCTGCACTTTCATTCCTGACCCAAAACTCTTTACAACTATTTTACATTAATCCACTGAAATAATTTCTACCATAATGAAGTACTCCTTAGGCTTAAGTAGTCGCTCTTGGTGATTGCCAACCATATTAAAACACTAAAACCTTTCTGGTAACTTATTTGGCTCTTGTTTCTGATAAAAACAAATTTAGAACAGCAGCACCCTGCCACTCAGCTGTTTTTTCCTTGTGTGATGGGTGTTCCTTTGATGTAGATTTGGCTGTGAAAATGTACACAATACTAAAATAGAACCACCAGTAAATAGTGTGAACGGCATAGCTGAGCCTGGACATAACTGTGGTGGCAACGAGAAGAGAACAGGAAGAGGGAAGCACAGCATTCCATAATGAGGAAATACATACATTATATATGTTTTATTTTTGTAGAATAAAGGCAAAGAGACATGTACACCAGTATATAATATTCACATTTGGTCTTTGTGTATTTAAAAAAAAACAACAGAAATTGAAGGAAAGCATACAGATACTTTCAACTCTGTCAGTATAACCATGCATTGAACCGGATTATATCTGCTCTCATAAAGCTGCAGTGGTTTATCTGGACTAAATAGTTTAATTTTTTTTAATAGGCATCAGCACAGCCTTTGTGCTGGAGGAGACCTTGGCAGATCTCCTTGGTCACTCAGCGTGAAGTTCTACTACGCAAATCCATAATCAAATCACCCCGAGTTACCTAGACAAGCCCTGGTGGAATTCTTACATGACATGGGCATGCAGTGAGCAGAAAGATCTTTCTATTCTCTGCTCCTAACCACTCCAAGCTGTACAACTCCTGGGACTATTTTTCTCTCCCTTCTGTATCCTATTTTTATAAATGCATTGGTTTTCCGCTGCATTATAAACACACATAGAGACAAGAAGCAGTCTTGAAACTCAAGATCCTAGTTCCCATTGTTTTAGTCAGAAAAGTCTTCAAAAAAAATCATAGAAACAAAACCTTTCCTAGCTAACAGATGATTCTAACCAGGAGTTATTAGAGAAGAGCGAAAAAACTGAAATTATCAGGTAACAGACAATAACCAAAACTGAATACTTTGGACCACTCAATATGCATTAAAATAAAATTACTGTCTGTATAAAAGCAATTATATAAAAACTGGAGCCTAGTTAAAAGCACAAGAAAGCAGCAACTTGGAACCACTTAAATTAATATTAAATACTTCAGGGCCCTCTAGTGGTTAAATCTTTGATAAGAGAAAATCCATGAAGAATTGGTTTTGAAATAAGGCTACTAAAGTGTACTGAAGTAATGCTCCTATGCAATTAAGGACATTTAGGCTGGAGAGCTGCCTAATAAATTACCAGAAATGGGGAAAAAACCTAAAAATTAATATCTGGTATTTTCTTTTCTTCATACAAATGAGAAGTTACTTACTAACGTTCACAGCAGTGTACAACCAGGAAAAAAGAGAAAAATAAAAATACAATTGCTCTCTCAAACCTGCGTCAAAGTTATCATAATGCACATACATGTTTCTGAAAAAATGCACCTGCTTTGTTGATTTACACCATCATTTTACCTTACTCTGGCTTCCACAAAACTGTCCGTGCACAATACCAGCAATACAAACAAAACAAAACAAAACAAGCAAACAAAACCAAGAATTGTTCACCTTCATCACAGTATATTTAGAAATATTTTGGGCATACTCCTATCGAATTGATTTACAAAAGAGAAAGCCTCAAACTGAAAGAGGGTAGATTTAGATTGGATATTAGGAAGAAATTCTTCCCTGTGAGGGTGGTGAGCCACTGGAACAGGTTGCCCAGAGAAGCTGTGGCTGCCCCATCCCTGGAGGGGTTCAAGGCCAGGCTGGATGGGGCTTTGAGCAGCCTGGTCTAGTGAGAGGTGTCCCTGCCCAGGGCAGGGGGTTGGAACTAGGCAATCTTTAAGGTCCCTTTCAACCTGAACCATTCTGTGATTAACATGGCAAAAATGTAAATCTGTTGGCAACCAGAAAAAGTTTTACTTCCCAATCTGGTATTTTATCTGCTCAAATCTTAACAAGCCATTTTACTGCAAGGAAATACATTGATATTACTTGCTTAGTACATCTAGTTAAGAGTTGACCTTTTCAAATCCTTATGCCTTTGCAGTCCATACAAAAGCTGAGGGAACAGAAGTCTGGTAGGACAAGAGCACACTTCACTACAAGCATAAGCATCACAACACCACTGAACGATGAATACACCACTTTCACAAGACACATTTTCTTAAGACCCCTAACGCCAAATCAGATGTTTTCAGTCACTCCTCTCAGTCTTGCCTCTCATATACATATGCCCTTGAAAGCTTGATAGCTGAGTACAGCAACATCTGTGCAAGTTCCTATAATGTGCCACAAAATCAGCTTTTCCTGATGAGATGTCTGCCAGCCCACCACTTCGTGTCAACTTTTTCTTTTTTTAATTTTTTAAATTTATTTAATAAAAGGGGATGAAGAAGGATTACACTGGCCGGTGGGGAAAGGAATGCCCAAGGAGCAGAATGATTAAGCAGCTCAGCTGTCTGGAGCATTAGAGGAAGCTACGAGATAATGACTCGGGCACAGTTTAAGTGAGGCAGTCAAGGTACAGGGCTGACTGTCTGTCAGGTGGCTACCATCCCACTGTGATGCTCTTGTCTGTCTTTACAATATGGGAGGTTGTGTGGGGATACAATATAGGGGGTAGGGGGAAGACATTTGTATCTTCCCCCCAGTACAAATTTTTCTGATTGTAATACATTCATTTTCCTTTGGCTTTCTTTAGCTCCAGTTTTGTTAACACATAAAAGAAAAATATTACCCTTTCTGACTAGTTCATTCAGAAAGGAATTGCTGAGCTCTAAGCTAGCTCTCTACAGCACAGAGCTGCATGGTTTAAAAAAAAAAAAAAAGTCAAAAACTGATGTTTTCTCACAAAAATTGCATCTGCAAGATTTTGCAAGTTCACCACATATGTTCAGAGGATTGCTTTATCCTTCACCTATCATCCTACAAATTACATCCTATTCTGTCTTTATTCCACACTAAAACTGACATAGAAAACATGCAATAAATTTACTCTTGAAATACACAGAGCAATAAAAATACACACAGATGATCAGACACAATACTTCCAAGTCTGTATCCAAGTTCAAGACGGTGTCACAGGACAAACAGCATGAAATACCAGTTGTAAAGGTTTTCTATACCTATCTACATTAATAGAAAAAAAGTTTAATGCCTTTAGAGATCTTAAGACTATAACAAACAAGAAAAACAGCCACATAACACTACTTTCAGATCCCAAAGATAAGTGCATGAGCTCTGAAATAAATCCAATAGATCACATGATTGGGAGCATGGGAGCAGGGCCATCTAAATGAAAACAAATGTTTAGGCACACATATCTTTCATAGGCCTGATATGGAAGCCATGAATTTCAGTCTAAATACGGTTTAAGAACGAGGTCCCAGAACTTAGTGGGATTTGGGGAGTTTTCAATCCAGCAGCAAACTACAGCCATTCTGAAATGGGCCTTTACAGAACTACACATCCATGCTTGCTTCTGGATCTAAATTCTATCAATAGCTATGCTGTAATTAAAAAAACCAACCAAACAAAAAACAAAATACCACCAAACCAAAAAACACCACAGTCAACAAAATCTCCATAGAACATACCTCATGGAGGTTATACTGTTGATGAGCTTTTCAGATTGATCTGACAAGCTAGATGGAAGTATTATTTCAACTGGCTGCAGGCGCAAAACCCGACTCTCTAATTCTAAGCGAGATGCACAGTCCCGAAAACTGTCAAAAATTACTTCTCCAGTAGTTGGTTGGATTGCCTGTTAATAAAAAAAAAATAAGCATTGAATATTTAAATTTAACAGGAGTGCTTTAGTGACTCAAATTGTTAAGAAGAAAGAAAATTTATGGTGTATAGCACAAAATTATATAGCACCCATAGGCTTAGTCAAAGTGGCAGATCAAGAAATACAATTGTGTTTTTCAAATCTATGATATGGTAATAACTTCAAAAGACTACCACAATTTTATCTTCGTAAATGATAACAGTACCTTAAAAATGTAAGTATGCTCTTGTTATCATCTGCCCATCACTGTTCAACTCTTATTACTAGGCCAATCTATATAATCGGAAGTCTATGAAAGGTATATGCAATTCAGCCTGGAAAGTAACTATCATCCTAGCACATGCTTTCGTTGTTCTCTCCCAGCTGCAGTGTGACACTCAAATACAAGGACAATCAGGATGCTTTTAAATTAATGAATTACCAGCAGACTGGGCTTCAGTTATCACTGTGTTTTGCCAGTTAAACAATCCTGGTTTTAATCTTCACCATAAAAGAGAATACAAATCTGAAGTGTAAAGCGTAAGTCTTTTCCTCTAAAGAATAGTAGTTTGTAGAGGAAAAAAGTACTCACAAGTTTTAAAATATTGACCCTAAAAATGTTTAAACTTCAAAATTATAAAAGCATCTGAACTAACGATTTCCCTGTATTTGGTTAAAACACAGCTATGTTTCCAAGTGATATGGCAGCAAAAACAGTATCAGGAATATTCAACTATCAACTCCAGACCTTTTT
The DNA here is from genome assembly GCF_028500815.1 of Rissa tridactyla. NCBI lineage: Eukaryota > Metazoa > Chordata > Aves > Charadriiformes > Laridae > Rissa > Rissa tridactyla. Next base: position 9,409,682 of record NC_071497.1, read on the forward strand.
TGTAGTTTTCAATATAAAGCCATCACAGTTCATACAGAGATGATATCTTACCTAAACTGCAACTTGTTAAAAAAAAAAAAAAAAAACAAACAACAAGACAAAAAAGACAGAACAACCATGAATTTAAGGAGATATACAGCCACCTCTCAAAAAAACCCAACAAAACAACACCACAAAAAACCACACACGAACCCTAAAATACTGATTTCCCCGTGAAACTAACTTACCATAATGCCTATAACAATGTCACCTTTCTTCCTGTCTTTTAAGTTTTCTCCATTTTCACAGATACAGAGAAGGTAGTTGTCAGGGACATCTGTTGTTACCTCTTCAACATCTACAGAATCATCTAGCTTCAGCAAAGGGTTCACATGTAACAAATGTTAAAAAAAAAACTGTACACAGATTTTGGTGGATTATTCATAAGTCCTTTTACACCTAAGAAGTCCTCAACTCGATTTTGTGTTGGGCCTTCTCGACTAAAGATTTATTTGACTTTTATTAGTTTGACACCTACTATGACTTGAATGAACTTCAGATGACTGTCAGCACAAGGACCGAAGTTAGCGGTTGTCTTCACAAGACAGGCAGTTACACAATGCACAGATTTCAGCAGCTCATGCAAAGGCTATTTTTGACTATGGCTGTGGGTCTCCCCATGCAAGCAAGAGCAGCTATACCAAAAATTAAACCTGGAGCTGATTCTGCACATGGGCTACTCCACTTGTCATTTTGAGTTCATATCCACAAACCACACACACGTAACAGAAAAAACTAAATGCACTAGGTATGCAGCAGCTGAAAAGCAGTTAAACAAAAGTCTATCTTAGCAGCAGCACTAGGTTAGGTGCACTGAAAACTTGCTGCATATCTATCCACCAGGTTGGGTCATACTGCGGAGTCTGCTTTCATCCAGTTTGCCAACCATTACAGGAGAGTCTGTAAGTACACTTGAAGTTTTAAAAAAAAAAAAAAAAAAAAAAAAAAAAAAAATCGCAGGACTGTGTTACCTGCTTCCCTGATTTACTCCTTAAGTGCAACCTCACAGGTATTAATCTAATAATCTTTTTAGTTCTTGCTGTATAGTAAGTAGTCTGAGAAATTAAAGTAAAAAACATGAGGTAGATAAGGCAGGAGATTGGAAAACAAAAACCAGAAGGAAAGAAATTAAGAAAATTACTTCACTGGTTAAAAGCTGTTTCTGTCTCATTTTTGCATTGTCTTTGTTACAACAGACAGGAGTTAATTACCTATCTAGATTTTTAACAGTCCATTGATTTAATCACCTTCTTGTCATTTAAAGTGAACTGTTGACACCAAACAGTCAACCCTTCTTCCTTCACACCCTCCTGAATCACTAATGCTATCCATTCTCAATCTGGTGAAACACCAAGTTGAAGACCAGACCTACAGAACACCGTAGACTTGGGAAGTCTGCCCTCTGACTTCAGAAAACAACTACAATAAACACAAGCTCTGCTGTTTCATAGCAAACCTAAAGCCCTGAAGAGATTAAATTCTTTATAAAGCCAGCACCATGTTTTACCACAACATAAAATTAAAGGGACTTAGTTTCCTGCTGCCACTCTTATGTCAGCCGCTAGGTAATCATGTTCCACCTGGGTGATAATACTAGAAGTATGGCCTCTCATACACCAAAGATCAGAGTGAAACCAAGGATTTCTCTATTTGAAAAGGATATCTTCTCCAATAAGCGTAGACTTTGTGTAGAGAGCAGTCAGTTTCCGGCTGAAGAGAGAGCTTTTATTTTCTCCAGCAGCCTTCAGTGCTGCAGTTTCCATTTGTTTTATTACTCCAACCTACAGGCACACAGACAAGAAACAAAGTTAGCTCTGATAATAAATGTGGGGTTTTTTATTTTATAAATTTGGTGATCTTTTAAGATGTGCAAACAGCAAGTGCATCATTAAAGCTGAACAAGAAGGGCAGAGGCTATCATCAATCCTACTAATGAGACTATAAGGCACTGCTTTTTCTTATACTCTATCCACTTCTAACTGCCCTCTCAACTTCTGTCCCTGTGCTTCTTGTCCTATTTTGAAGCAATGAGGGTGGAGTTCACCACTTTCCAGAGAACAGTTGCTGCAATCAATTTAAATTCAACAAGTCCTTTTCTCATCAGTAGAAAAAAAAAAAAGAGGTATCAACACAAAGCTACAGAATTACAGGCATCAACGATAGAAAGGAAATGAGAAAAAAAAATGGGCTAGGATAAGAAAAACAAGGACGCAAGGAAGAATCTAAAAGAGAGAGCAGATATTTAAATTTCTCTTTATGAAATGCAAAGGCTTGATAAAAAACTGAGAGAAATTATTGTTCTAGAAATGTTCTAGAAAACATGAAGATTCTGTAAAACAGAGGAAGATTGCATCTACTTAAATTTCATGACACTCAACAGAATAGAGAAATTGAAACAAAGGAACGTTAGCCATTTTAACTGCAAAAACAGGCGATAATGAGTCTTCCACCTCTCAGTTCAAATAAGACTCTAGTCCAGTTAGTGCAAGTTTTTTCAGTGCTATTCTGTACTTAACATCATTTCATAAAAGTCAGGGATAACCTTATATCCTTTTGCTACAAGTCGCCGCACATGGACAAACAGTCTGTGAGTCGGTATACTAGCAGTCATAAAGTTATGATCCTGATGACAATAAATGTTCAGTTCTTTAGCTGCAATCTGCAAAGTACAAGAAGAAGAGTCAGACGATAGTTCAAAATGCAATATGGGAGCTCATCTCTATGACAACGCGGATGCACAACTACAATTAAGAGTCCAGTGTCACAAGGAAAATGACAGAAAAAGCCCAGAGAGCTGAGCCCCTCCACCCTCCTGTCCCAGCATGTTGTCACAAACAGGGGCTTCAGTATCACAGGCTTCACATGTCAGACTGCACCTTGATCTTTACCACTGTGAGGTAAACCACCTACACAGCACACATGGATTCTGCAACACAGCTCAACAAAGGGTCAAATCATTTTCACAACAGTAACCATGCAGCAAGAATGAAGTTATTTTAACTGTGGTTATAAAAGTGGAATTAAGCTAACTAATCAATTAAAATACTGAAAACTCAATATCAAATAGCAGTGGAAACTAAATACTTCATAGAAAAAGAATAACAACACTTGTTAAAATAGGATATTATAATGTACGATTTGTATTTGCTTTTATGCTCCTTGGCAAAACCGTAGGTGTTCAATAACTAGGGAAAGTGATCTTAAGCAGGAACTGCAGTCAAACACTGAATTGTACACCTGGATAGTATATTTCTATTTCTGGACTGTGAATACAGCAACTCAGTAGACAAATTATACAGTACAAATTTGATCAGGAAAATTAATTCCCAATAACGAAGCAAAGTTTCTCACTGGTCTCAAGTGTGGAAATAGCACAGATCAAAGGTTAAATTGGTAGCAATGATTTTGGGACAGAAAAACTCATTATGAACCATTTATGAACTGTCACTTTAAAATTACACTTGTTGCAAAGTAATTTGCAATTCCTACAGATCTGGCACATGTAGGTGCCGCATCTGAACGTGCATCCAAGGCTATACTGGCTATATTCATCTACTTCTACACCACTTCATAGAATGGTTTGGGTTTGAAGGGACTTTAAAGATTATCGAGTTCCAAGCCCCCTGCCTTGGGCAGTGACACCTTCCACTAGACCAGGTTGCTCAAAGCCCCATCCAACCTGGCCTTGAACAGTTCCACAGATGGGACCTCCACAACTTCTCTGGGCAACCTGTTCCGGTGTCTCACCACCCTCCTAGTGAAGAATTCCTTCCTTCTACCAAATCTAAATCTAACCTCTTCCATTTTGAAGCCATTACTCCTTGTCTTTGTCACTACATGCCCTTGTAAAAAGTCCCTCTCCAGCTTTCCTGTAGGCCCCCTTCAGATACTTGAAAGCTGCTGTAAGGTGTCCCCGGAGCCTTCTCTTCTCCAGGCTGAACAACCCCAACATAGCCTGTTATCATAGGAGAGGTGTTTCAGCCCCCTGATCATCTTCATGGCCCTCCTCTGGACCTGCTCCAACAGGTCCATGTCCTTCTTAGGCTGGGGACTCCAGAGCTGGACACGGTACTCCAGGTGGGGTCTCACGAGAGCACAGCAGAGGGGCAGATTCACCTCCCTCACCCTGTTGGCCACGCTTCTTTTGATGCAGCCCAGGATGCAGTTGGCTTTCTGGGCTGCGAGCTCACATTGCCGGCTCATGCTGGGCTTCTCATCAACCAACACCTTCAAGTCTTTCTCCTCTCCATATGCTCCACTGGCTTACAAACCGAAGTACTCCTAGTAGAGTTTTGGGCCATGAAAGAGAATTCAATTCTAGAAGTGTTTCAACTTTAACTCTGACATGTAATTATTCTTGGACCTCATCTGAAGTTGTCAATATGCAGGATAGCAAGCACTACCATATGATTACAAAATATTAAACAGTATCTTGGTAAAATGTGTATGCGTAATTGGTGTCCTTGAGTTTAAGCCTGCAGAGGTTTTTCATCTTGATTTCAAGTATTCTAAAAAACACAAGATATTATGACCCCGAAAATCCTTCGTTCTGGAAGTGGCCATAGACCTAGTACAACACTAACTAATGCAAGCACCTTTCCATAACCCTGGCAAAAATTACCTCTGCATCGTCTCCAAAGAAGCGATATTTGTATCCACATTCCACACACAAAACAGCATCTTTATACTGTTTCTTCAGTTCTATGAATTGAAGTTCTAGTGGAGTGTAAATGCTTTTCGTTCTCTTATTAAGATTTGTATCTGAAGTATTTTGAGTATTTTCATAAGACTTAAGAGATGCAGAAAACTGACTAAGATCACAGCGTAACTCCTCCTGTAAATAAAAGATGAAAAAGAATAGTCAGGAATCATCAAATAAATCAATCTCTCCTGCAGACCTTGACTCATATTGACCAGAGAGCTAAAGACTGTTCTTGCAGTAAATAGCCCCCAAAACTTAGCAAAACTATTGAAGTAGGATATACAGAATATAGTTTATTTGGAATTAAAAGGAATTAAAAAGTCACGAAAGTCAAAGATTTTGCATCAATTACTCCACTTGCTTTGCAGCAGTCCTTAGACATCTAGCTGAAATCAGATCCCTATTGTATCATGAGCTCCCAAAACACAGATCAAGAGATACACAGGCTGCAAAGACTAAGCAGTCTAAACTGGCCAGATATAAAAATAAGGGTGAATTACCACTCCAATTTACAGATGAGAAACTGCAGTGCAGAGACATTAATGAAGTTCCAAAAATCCACAGTAAATCAAGAAATAAACCAATTCAATGAGTCTCAGTTCACCATCTCAAGCACTAAAACCATATTTCTTCTCCAGCCTGCCCTTCCTACATAAGCTCAGCAAACCTCCCAAAATAATTTATTCTTATACGCAGAAAATCTATATTAGTTTCTAAACCCCTTAACCGTTAAGGCTTTGAGCCCACACTCTATGCAGTTTATCATTTACAATGACATTACACAGCCTATGCTAGCCAAGCAACTTCAGCTCTACAGCTTTGTTTTGTTCCATATTGTAAGAAGGGTGATGGATTCAGTCTTTCAGAAGTGCAGTAACCAACACTGATAAAGTGCGCTTCACTTACAGCAAAGTGTACAATATCAAGTACTGATAAAATTGGTTTTAAAAAAAAATACAAAGAGAAAACCCTCCACAAGTTTTTAAAGCCTATAACTATACAAAACACAATTGATCAGGTTATGCTGAGAGTTTCTATATCTCCAAATAAATCCAGTAAACTTCAATTTCTAACTAACTGTCCCATCTAGGTTACAAGGAATAAAGTCAACAGCCTGTTTAGAAGCAATGGTAACTCAGAAGATACACAGATATAGTACAAATCATATACTTTGGGTCGTGTACTTTTGGGTACAAAGAATGCAGTCAGGAAACAATGGGAAAAAAAAGAACACTTAGCTGTATTGTTAACTGTGAATTGCAAAATTCTCAGCATTGTACACAATCAAGGGATGACCCACTTGACAAGCAGACAACATGGCCCAGCACAAGCTGTACCATGCCTAGAACTCAGACAACTAAGCCCCAAGAGCTTAGATGTCTCTACTGTAAAATCCTCAGCCCAAGTATTCAGCAGTCTTCGATCCAAGGTCTGTACCAGCCCAGCAGTATGATCTCAACTCATTTTACAGAGAAAATTGTTGTGACAAAGCATGTGGAATAAGGTCATAAAAGAAAGTAAAAGCACACATGGAAGTTGAACTCTTGGGATGGTAGTAAGTTAGTAGCTCAAAGAATTTAGAAGACTATTACTCATATAAAAAGGTTATAACTCTAAGAAAAAAGCAAGGCACAAACATCTAAGCTGAGCTATTCCAAGGAAGGCAGGCCAGCCCTTCCCCACCTGACTGCCAGGCCAGCACAGACTCAGTAGGTGTCCTATAGAGAAAGATAACAGTAATGCTTTGACAAGGAGGTCATGAGTCCGCACTGAGTACATTAAGTAAGAAATAATTGCTCTTTACTTTTACTTTGCATACATCTTGCTCACACAGTCTCTCTGCACATGGTTAAAGCTGACCTTCCTTGTGATCTAGGAAGGGAGAGTTAACAGCTGTCAAAATCTTAAATCTGTGATCGACTAGACCCAGGTGCTGTTTGACGACAAGCATCTAAGTGTATGAATATGTAGTGGCAATACTGCTATAAAAAGCACACCAGTGTTGGTGCTTTGGAAACCAGTTTTGGAATAGGAAGGCAGAAATACTGCACCAGCTGATACACGGAAGATTAACAAACATATCTGTTCAAAGATAACGAGAAACCTGAATTCTGCGGAAACAACCATCTTAGGCCCACAGCTTGGTGGAGGGAGCATTGCGCATGCCTTGGCTCACCAAACATGCACTTCTACTGCAGTTACTGTAACACACATTTTTAACCAGCAACTTAAGCCACGCACATGCCGTCTCCAGTGTTACAAAAGAGAAAGTCACTAAGGTAAAAGAAAAAATACTCCCCATGCATGTTTCACACACATACGTAAAACACACACATTTTACAGTTTCTGCACATAGAATTGGTTCTCAAACATCTGTGATAAATGCTGAAGTATGATTTACAGATTAAACTAGCAGGGGCAGAATCTGGTGTCAATGTAACCAGATGGACAAAGGGTCAGAAATTAAGAAGTTCCAGACAGACAAGGGTTTGAAAAAGAGGGAGAGAGAAGAAATCAGTTGTCTGTGTTCTCCAACTGACCACACCTATATAATCTCAATCCTTTTTCACAACAGAAATCTCTTGCCACAGACTGCTTCACTATTCTTATTTTGATCTCTTGTTCACACAACCCATTAGATACCCCAGTTTAAGGTCATGACCTTCAGACAGGGAAGGTCAAATCACCTATACAACCTTTCATGCAATCTCCTTCCTTCAAAAAGCCACATGTAAAGCTTCATTAAAGAGCAGCTGAGCCCCAATGCAACACCACCACAGTAAGCCACGAGATACCTTTCAGGACCTGAATACTTCAAACTGAGCAAGGTGAGCCCAAAACCCAATCAGTTAACTGATGTTAATTAGCCCCACAATAAAAGGAAAAGCAAAGCAGGACTACACTCTTATCAACTTGCACCACAGGTACCATAATGATAATTTTTCATGGGAGCTACCCATACCTTCTGCAGATGAAAAAAAAAACAGTGATATCTTTAGCAGTTAGATTTATTAGCAACTGGATTAAGCTAAATCTCAGTAATAATTCTAAGTCATATTTTTGCAAAGAAAGACTGTTAGGAATTTTACAGCCCATATCAAAATGGACAGAATGGAAAGAAAGCTGACCAAAGGGCCACACTGAACATCTGTTATTACGATATTATAGGTTCATTCACAATCACAAGAAAAACTAACAGTGTTTCTGCTCTCTCATTACTGCTTTTTTCAATGACATCACTGAAGAACTGTAAGAGGCATTCTGTTCACTATGCTAAAGAGTTCCAGGAAAACATCTGTACACAAACACTGGTCTATTGGGTACTGCTTCACTATTTCATGACAGCACACAAAAAAACATAAAAGGAATCTTGTGCCAGGGCTTGCTTTTTTAAATCATAGAAAGTAATCCACACAGCACTGGACCAAAGCTCTACGTACCTTCTGAGCAACCTTTGGGCTAGTGTCCCAAGACTGAAGAGGGTTTTTCAATTCTGAACTTCTCCCAATAATACTGGGACATTTTTCCAAAATCACAGATTCTTTCTCCCGAAAACTATCCTCCTGGACTCTCTTACACTGCTGGTCTGAATCACTGCAGAATTCTCTCAGTCTGTCTAGAGTTTGCAAACATATACGGGGCTTTTCACACTTCTGAGGTTCTTCTTCAGTAAAAATATATAACAAAAACATATTAGCAACTTATTTTCTAAAACAGAATATCTATTAGAATGACATCAGTGAGAATGCAATCATTTTGCTCTGTCTCTCTTTCCTACATTCTTTCTCCTTTCCCATTGCAGTATTTCTGCCAGCCTGAAAGAATCGGGCATGTAATCAGCTTGGTTATCTTCCCTGGAAAATCAATACTCCTTACTTGTATGCTTCTTCATATATGGTAAAAGAAGCACAATTATTTTCTGGACTGATAACTGCAAAGCCACAAAATTAGCCAAGAATATTGGAAGATAAGTGGTATTTTTTCAGTACAGTTTTTAAGCAGACAGTATTGCTAGCTGATGGTGTCTTAATGATACTTCAAACCATCACACCCACAGAACTGAATATAATTACCTCTTTAAAAAAATTATTGAGGCTAATTATTCTCAATGAAGTGTAAGTGTAATGAACTTTATAGTCACTGATTTGTTTTTCTACCAGCATCAGTCATTTGTTAAATTCTTGTTTCAAAGACAGATGGAGCACAAGCATTTTCAATGTAATTAAGTGGCTGTCATTTCACAGTTAAGAGCACTGCCTTAGAACTATTTACTTTGTTGTAGCCTTTAGGTATCCCAGTCACAGGCCACACCCCACAGAGCTGTCAGGTGTCAGTCATGCTTCAGCCTTAGTCTAAAAGGCAAACTGTTAAACCAATACACAAAGGGAAGTTGCGGCATTTTTTCCTGGGCATCTGGACCTCACTGACTAAATCACCTGTTAAAGCTGAGTCAGCTGAAGAGGATTTGCAGAGTAATTCTGGAGTGAGGCTCAAATACCTAGCTTCTGAGCCACAGAAAGGTGCTTTAACAGTACAGCTAGTATGCTCATAATGGCTCTTCAGACATATATCTTGCATTCAAGAGACGCTTCCTAAAGTATCCGCTGACTAACATTTTTACATTGGACAATGAAAAACTATTTATTGGGTATAAATGCTTGAAGGTTTCTTTACAGTCAGCTCACTTTTATCCTGAGTCTTCAGTGGGTTACAGATGTCTTCTAGAGTAATTTGTCGTGCCTTGGTTTTCTTTTCACAAGGTTCATTGCTTTCAGTTGATGTTCTCCTTTTTGTGCCCAATTCAGAAGCCTGAAATATAAATTAAACAAAGAAGTTCAATTACTTTTCCTCTTTGCCATCCTCTACAAAAGACAATAGTGCACCCAAGAATTTCATAAAGATAATGCAGAATTAATTTACAATACATAAAATCCCTAACTATTTTACCTATCTACGTGTTTTGTTTATAAAATAGTTCTTCTAACAATCAAAGTTACAAGAGGAGGAGGAATAGTGCATTCTGTGAACAAGTCGGCTGTTGTGCTAGAAAAGAAACACCTGCAGCTACCATGGCTCCAAAAGGCAGCTTGAAGTTACCTCTGTGGCAGAAAACTGAACCAGCACTTAACAGACTTTCCCATCATACCACACGCTACCACCCTATGTCTGAACCAGATCTCCTCTGCAAATACTCATTCCCACAGTTCAGAGCCCTCTTCTTGACAGATACTGGCTATTCACCCCTGAGAGGCAAAACTTCCTATGACCTACACACCGACGATGGAAGAGTATCTCCTCCACACCGTCCTGGAAATGTTAATCCAGACTGAAAAGATTTTCCTAAACTAACTGTCAACACCTAGCTAGCATCATCCTGGGTTTGTGCAGAATACAGTAATTTCAAGCAGTGCTCCTTAGATGGCTTTTGGCATACACACTTCTAACACTTTGTAAACAGAAAATTCATCAGTTTATACTGTTTCATCATTGATGTATTCTGTTTGAGAGAATGCAAGAAGTATGACCAAATATAAAGAGGTAACTTGCAACTGCAACAATGTATAAACACACTACCATTTCACTTTGCAGATAAACACAAAACGGGTGCTTTTAGCAGCTTGCATCCACATTTCATATGGTAATCTCAGATGGTTTAAGTGTATTACTAGGGAAATTATAACTAAGCAGGAAATCCACCCTCTGCAACTAAGCCCATAACCTCACAGCCCACGAGTGGCAGTTTCCCTTCCAAGCCCACTATTACATACCACGTATGCAGTATTTCTGCATTGACAGAAAGCAGTAATCACACCTTTCAAACATATTTGGACTAAAGATAACAAAAGAGGTTGACCTGAGACACAGGCGAAAAAAGCATAAACCTTTCCAGGGCCAGAAAGGGCTAGAAACATTAACTACAGGGAGACTGGGACATACAAACTCAGAATTAAATCCAATTGCTGAGAGACAGCAATTTTTTTTCCTAGCGGTGTCATGGGAGAAGCTGCTGGATCACTGCAGTCTCTCTTGGTCTTGCACTGACAGAAGACTAAGAGTCATCCGAGCTCCATGATTCAGGCCAGGAGTTCAACCCATCACATGCCAGGAGGTAAAACCTGTGCCAGAAGGTCCAGCATTACTGCAAGGGAGCAAAGGCCCGTGACACAAACCGGCACATTAGCTTGCCTAAGCTCACCATACCCATGCCAAGCCACAGCATACCTACTAAATGGGCACATCCTGGCTGTTTCCTGAAAAACTAGGTGTCACAGAATCATAGAATTGCCTAGGTTGGAACGGGCCATTAAGATCAAGTGCAACAATCAATGTAACACTGACAAAAATCACCACTAAACCATGTCCCTAAACACCATGTCTACCCATCTTTTAAATACCTCCAGGGATGGTGACTCAACTGGGCAGCCTGTTCCAATGCTTAATAATCCTTTCAGTGTAATTTTTCCTAATACCCAGTCTAAACCTCCCCCAGTGCACCTTGAGGCCATTTCCTCTTGTCCTATCACCTGTTACTTGGGAGAAGAGACCAACCCCCACCTGGCTACAGCCTCCTTTCAGGCAGTTGTAGAGAGCAACAAGGTCTCTCCTCAGCCTCCTTTTCTACAGGCAGGAGAACCCCAGCTCCCTCATAAGACTTGTGCTCAAGACCCGTCACCAGCTTCATTGCCCTTCTCTGGACACATTGCAGAGCCTCAATGTCTTTCTTGTAGTGAGGGGCCCAAAACTGGACACAGTACTCGAGGTGAGGCTTCACCAGTGCTGTGCATCGCTACCCTGTGTTACACAAGGCAAAGACGCTACAGCAAGCGTTGCAACTAGAAGGCCCTGCCCGTCCCACGCAGGGCACCCCTTCCTGCAGCAGGGCCGTGGCCATCCTTTCCGACATGACTGGCTGACAGCAGGTAACCAGACAGGCCCGAGGGCCCTCCGCCGCCATCACGACGGCTCCCTCAGGGCCCCTACGGCCCGGCCCGCGCCCTTCAGGCGCCCTGAGCCCCAACCGCCGCCGCCCCGGGCGCACCGTCTGCCGGGCAGGGCCCTGCTCCCCGCCGCTCCCCGCCGCTCCAAAGAACCTGCTCAGTACTAGCTGCTGCCCCCCGCCGCCGCCGCGTTCCCGCCGCTGCCCCCGCGGCATGGCGATGGCGGCGGCGATGGCGAACCCTGGGGCCGCGGGCACCGGCACCACCTTCCTCCGCCGGATGCGACGGCGGGCGCGGGGCGGAGCGGCGGGGGAAGTGCCTCCGCCGCCGGGTGCGATCCCTCACGCCGTCCCGCCTCAGCCCGGCCACCGCCCCCTCACGCCGTTCCGCCCTGCTGCTGTGAAGTCCGGTGCGGCGGCGGGCGTCATGGTGCGCTCGCTCAACTCCATCGTGGCCGTCTGCCAGAACATGGGTATCGGGAAGGACGGCAGCTTGCCCTGGCCGCCGCTGAGGTACGACGGGTCTGGACGGTCTCCTACCCTCTGGGGAGGCGGGAGCGCGGGCGGACTACAACTCCCAGCGTGCAGTGCGGCGCGCTCCCCGCCGGCGGGGTGTGTGGCGCCGCGCGTTGCCCGACGGGAGTTGTAGTCGGGGAGGGACGATGCTCAACAGGGCGGGAAAGTGGTCGCGGTGGCGGTCGGCGGGTCCGCGGCCGGGGCAATGGCTGCTGGGCCCTGCCGCCGTGTCTGGGAGCCCCGAGGGGCTCAGGGAGGCAGCGCCGGCAGGGTCCCGGCAGTGGGTTAGCTCTGCTGCAGGCAGGGCCGGGGCCAAAGGTCTCTCTTCAGGCATGGCACCGGGCCGGGGCCCGACCAGCCTTTCCTCCCCGGGCTGAGGCACTTGAGTTATAATGGGATTTTTTTTCCAATTAGAGAAACGTAACTTATTCCTAAACCTCGTCGTAATGCTTTTCTCATTTTCTTGCCAGGAATGAGTACAGGTACTTCCAGAGAATGACGAGCACGTCCCATGTGGAAGGTAACGTTGTGCTTGTTGCTGAGGTGTGCGTCTCCTCAGTAAAAGCCTGGTCTCGGTCATGCAAAAGAGTGGTAATTACACTTTTCCCTAACTTAAAAGCCCTGCTTCTGCAAGCAGCCTGCCCTCCCCCACCCTCCCAAGCCTCACAAGTATTTTACCCGTTTGCAAATGCACCATCTGCAGATTGTTTCAGTTAGATAAAGAAACTGGAGGCAAATCGGTTGTTGCTGGGTTGCAGGTGATTTGTGAATAAAAAGAATTTCAAAGTCCGGTTTCCCCAACAGAGTAAAAAAAGTTCACCTACCTGCCCTTACCTACAACTCCAACCCTGAACAAATTAGAAATTGAAAGGGTTTTATATGCTGATTAATTATCTGAGGGTTTTTTTTTCAGGCTGTATGAACTTATCTAACTTGTTTGCTGTAGCTCAGCCTTGGCCATTTGTTCCACCCCTCTGACCCTTGCGACAGTAATTTTGGTTGATTTTCCGAGTGCTGAGCCATCCAAATATACCAGAAAACGCTAACCATACTGATACTATGCAACAACAATATTGCAATCATATGCAGTATATCCACATGCAGCAACATGCAACCCTACAGGTAATAGGCAGCAATCAACGTTCAGGCCTGGCGAGACCTTTGCAGCAAAGTAATCTCATAGACTTTATTATTTTGATGAGATAAAACCAGTTATTGCGGGGTGAGAAACTTTGTGAAAATCAGCACAAACAAATGGGGATAGGAATGCAAAAGGTGAAAACAGCTGATTTGTTCTGACTGGGTATTTACCGCTGCCAGAAGAGACAAGTCTTGCCACATTGCCCTTGTTCCTTTTTCACACTGACTTTAGTGCTGATTTGACATTTCCTTAAGATGTTTTAATTCTTTAACCCAGTAGACTAAGCTACTACTGGGAATCTGCAGGGACTGACAGTACAAGGTGCATGGGAGGAGCGGGAAGGAGGCATCAGGAGAGGAAGAATAGGACCTCCCTGAGCCATGCAACTGGCTCGCTGCGCCTGGTGGAGCCAGAAGAGATAACAGGTTTATCCTCATGTTCCTGCAGCTTCTCTGTTTGCCAGTGTGGTCACTCTCTTTCCTGTGTTTTGTTTTCATGCTTGTCTTAAAACTGTTTCTAGCAAAACACATTTGTTTGCCAAAACTTCTGAGCAGCCTAACATATACCCTTGTTGTGACTGAGTGACCTATTCCATATTCCACAAGGAATGTCTAGTCTCCTTTTGCACCAGTTCTTATGTGAAGGATTTTACTTACGTTTTGGAGACCTGATTGAGCCCATTGCAACCTTACATATAAAAAGACAGAACACAAGTGTAAATCTTTTTATATGTCTGCAATTTGCATTTTACCTGGCACAATAACCTGTAATCAAAAAAAGATGTTTTAAATATAATTTAAGAAGAAAATTTTTGCTGCATCCTGCCTGCAGATTTTTTAATAAGCTATGACCTTAGATGCTAAGCAGTTAAGTTGCTTCTTAACCACACCTCTTAATGCATTATGTTGCCATCAATCAGAAGGGATATCACCATTGGCTGGAGAAAGTCAGCGAGTCACTGATATTTGAAAGTGGGAAGAACACAATGGAGATGCATCACCTAATCTTGCTTGTAGTCTGCTTGCATACCTGCACTGGCCACTGCTGTAAACTAGCTATTGGTCTAGACAAATGTTTGTTCTGACCTCATAGGCATCCCAGTGTGAACCTCTAGTAAGAAAATACATATGTTTTTCAGAACTTGTGCATTTCCTTCAGCAGTGGTCTGTGCCAACATATCTAAACTGACACTGCAGTATATCTCTTGGAAACCTGCTCATGAAGGTTGTCTGCAGGAGAAGAGTCTTTAGATACTGCTAACAAACAAATGGAGCATGAGTTCTCTTAATTTGGGTGATTCTTCTCCTAAAAGTTATCCTTTTATCTAGCTTTTTTTTTTTCTTTGTTTTAAATAACGCTCAAAGCTGGCAGTTATTCCAGATCATAAACCAGGAATGGTGGAACATGCAAACACAAAGTCAATGTTTTTTTGACACTAAGAGAACTCTTGAGGGTGTGAGTTGGTCTCACACATGAAGATTAATTTGGCCCCCATCATTATAGCAGAGGCAATGTCTGGGTAATGCATGTAACGGGCAGTGACGTGGCTTTTTTTTATTTTTGATAAGTTTTGATAAGTTTATAGGTGTGCATGAGACTACTTTGGTGTCAAATGCCTGCCAAGGCTTTGAGAACACAAGCATCTTCTTTTATGCATGTGGCTAACTTGAGAATCGTGGCCTAAGCTTGTACTTTTGTTAACTGCTGAAATGGAGTTTGGAAGGGGGAAGGTAAGTCCAGCAGTGTCACTGAACGACCAAAACAAACTGGGACAGAGTGAAAATACCCTTTAAATAAGTGTTTTCTCTCTTACTCAGGTAAACAGAATGCACTGATAATGGGTAAAAAAACCTGGTTCTCCATTCCTGAGAAGAATCGTCCTTTAAAAGACAGAATTAATATAGTGCTCAGCCGGGAGCTCAAGTATGTATGATGACTAATAGGCCTGTAAAACAAATAACAAGTCTCTAAAAATACGTGTAGCAATACATCCTAAAGTAATTCTAAATGTAACATGTCCAGTTAGGAAGCATTTCTGCTATTGGTTCTGAGTGATAACACTACTTTACCTTTAATTTTTTTTAATTATTATTTTTATTTCTTTTGTTTTTTAATTAATTCACAAGATACTTGTCATTACTTTGCATAATAAGTACTAATCCTAGCTCTACATACAAACCATCTGACAATTGTCAGTAGTCTTTCTGACTCATGTATTTAACTGTATTTCTGTAGTTCCTGGTTAGATTGGTGTCTCTTATTCCCTTTTTTGAAGTTTATTTTTATCAGCATTTAAGGAAAAAGAACTGTCCATTTTCAGAGCTCTTTTCTTGAATGCATCACCCCCAGTTATCCAAATATTCTTAAACAAAAATGTCCACTTTATAATCGTTTATGGCTTTGGAGGACGTTGGTGGATTTTGTGCTGAATATAGGGGCACAGGGGATAGGGGCTTTTTGACTAGTTTTATTGAATGAAATACTAACGTTCTAGAATTAGGTAGAAATCTGTATTTCATTTTATAGATATCTAAATTTCTCAGTTATGCTTTTTTAAAAACATAATATAAAATTTCAGATCTGTAATTTATGTGTCTTAAATCACAGTTATGATTAAACTGTGAATTATTAAACAATCCTGCAGCCAGATGAGAATTCTCACATAGTTTAGCATTAATTGGCATTTCAAAATAATTAACTAATGTGAAACGTTTAATCATTTGTGAATTCAGCAGCACGCATTGTATGTCTAGGTTGTATTGATTATCATGATAAGTGGTCCTTTAATTATTTGGTAATAAAACCTTTTACTTTTTCTAGGGAAACCCCAAAAGGAGCACATTATCTTTCCAAAAGTCTGGATGATGCTTTAGCTCTTTTGGATTCACCAGAGTTAAAAAGTAAAGTAGATATGGTTTGGATTGTTGGAGGCACTTCGGTTTACAAGGTACATTTAGAGTATTCCTAAATTACTCATTTTTTGCCATGGGATGATGATGGCTCAAGTTCCTGTTACTTCAGCTTTAGGAAGGGCCTTTCCTTCGCGTGACCCAGCAAACTGCAGCGATTACAACAGAATAAGTCTGCAGGATAAAATTTCAACTGACAAATTTAAAATCTGCCCGAGTAACCAAATGTTCCTCTTGTCATGGTCTGGTGTCATACAGTCATTGCACTTTTGAGAGCTTTTCTTAAATCTCTAAATTGTTAGGTTTTTACACAAGACCCATATCGTTACATTTATTTTACTGAGGTATTAGACTGACTCTTCAGAGGAAGTGGGGAAAAAAGGAAAATTGATCTGTCATTTTTAGCCAGAATATGGCGCTTTATACAGGTAAGGAAAGAGGATTTAGAGCGAGCTGGCAGGTGATGGTGTCAGCAATAAGAGGAGATAATCATACAACAAAGTAGAGAACTGACTCTGTTTTCCCATACAACAACCAGGCATCCCTACTGTTCCCACTCCCCAGGTTTCTCTTGGTGTCTGGGCTGTCTCGGTATTCAGGCGTCTGTTCATGTGCCAAAAAGGCAGCATGTGCCTCTTTCTTCTCAGGACCATCTTTGCACAGACAAAGCCCTGTTTTCCTACAAATGCAATAGTTCTCCTGTCCTTAACTAAGGTATTTGCTGTGCAACATGCAGGTCTGCAGTAAAACCCATCTTCTTGTTGGCCCATGTTTCCTCAGCCATCTTTTGCCCTTCCACCCAAACCCTTCCTCTCATTTTCCATGTATACACTTGTAAAGTATAGTTAGCTCTCCATGCCTCCACCCACATCCCTAGAGTCATCCTTTCAGTCGGGGTTCTGCCCTTTAACTCTCAATTGATTTTTGTCTTCTTTTGTTAAGTTCTCATATAATTTGCATTTGTTGTCAAACAGTACCACACAAGAGATTATGGCCATCAACGTCATTCCTTTCATACCATTCAGGAGCATATGGAATAAGGACAGCAGTAAACAGTCTTTCTTCTGATAAAAAAGTCTTAATTAAGAATTGTAAAACAGATTTTTTGTTTGTTTCATATAGTAAAGGAAAAAATAGTTCTGCTGCCATTTAGTCATGACAGGTATGCTGGGAAGTACATTCCACTTCTTTTTTGGAACTCGGACTTCAGGTGTGTGATGAAAATGCCATTATGCTCCTGGTAGCAAATTAGGGCTGATAATATGCTTTGTACATGGCATGGGAAAATACACGTTCTGATATTTCATGCCTTTGTGGTTTGTGCCTTTCATGAACTTTTTCTTTGTGTCTTTTACAGTAAAAAAGCAAAGTAGTTAGATACTGCTAAACTTGTAAGAAAAATAAGATGCATATGTAAATACCCTGTAAAACACTGTTGTTCCTCTTTTTTATTTATTTATTTTATGTTTTATAATCACTTTTGCATGTGGTGAAGTCCACCGTATATTTGATGTCCAAATGCATTCAGCCTATAATCAAGTATTGTCATATAGAGGTAACCTTTTCTTCACTTTCAGCCATTAAAATACCTGCTTCCAGACCGTAAGTAGCAATTTTGTTTCTGGAGGCAGATTCTCTTCAGATTGAGCATAACTGCCCAACATGAGCAAGAGACTGGATTTGGCTTCTGCCTGTAGTTCTGCAGGTTGCATAGTATGAGCAGAAGCATTTACTGTTTTGGTGAAATGGCCACATACTCACCTAGTGCTGCAAAGCGCGATGATTTTTGTTTGTTCTTCCAGGAGCATCTATGTTGTAGACTTATAGTTTAACTATTTTTCCCATGTCTGGCTTATATTGTGTAGAAAGCAATGCCATTTTTTTAGACTATTACTGGCCAATACTTAGATTATAACTCGGCAGTTTTGATCGATATTACCTGTGCTGATCAGGTGCTGACTTAAATTTTCAACTGGTTTCAAGCATGTACTCAGGATGTTTCAAAGGAATTTGTAATTCATTAGGGAGAATTCTGACAGTCTGGCTTATCCCAGAGAGTTGTGCCAAGGTGGAGCATCTACCCAGCTGCCTGAGTGCAGGAGGGCACTTTTTGGGACACGGGTGTCCAGCCTGTCTCTCGGTCTCAAGCAGGGATGGCTGCTGTGCCCTGCAAGCAAAGGTGCTGGATCATATGTGCCCAGGTGGCATTTCAGGACGGGATGCTGCCCTCAGCAGCAGAGGGGACTGCAGAGGAAAGAGGATCATGCCTGTGACAGTCTCTGAACATTTATAAGGACAGAGTGCAGCTGTCTATTGCTTATGGCCGTTTTGCCCACCGCCCTTGGGTTATCAAGGACACAGTTCTTTCCAGGGTGGTGGGAGTGTTGGCATAAGCTTGTTTCTGCCTCGAGTTGAAGGACAGAGGAAAGCGAGCTCTGAACAGGGTGGCCATCCAAGTCCTCATGTAGGTTATAATTCATGCTGTGTTCAGCAGCATACTCAGGGGAAACTGCCTCTCCTTTGCAACAGGAGAAGGCAGAGCAGCTAGACATAGTAGGCTTTTTGGTGGGGACCGGGAGAGCTGAGTTGAATGTTGGTATTAGGAAGTGAGAGCAGAAAGATTGAAAACAGCTCCCACAGTCCACTGAGGGTTGGAAAACCTTTTTAGCCTTCATCTTCTTAAATTTGACTTCACACCAATCACTTCATCAGGTTTGTAATTCCTGATACAGTCACAAGGTAGTACTGTTGCCTCCAGGGAAACTTTTGGACTTCTCACAGCACAGGTTTACAAGTTTCTTTTCTTTGCATCTCAGTATGATGCTGTGCTGGATCTTCTGCACTTTTCTGGATCTCTTGAGTTACAGAAGGAGTTGATGTTGGTATTGATTGTATGGATGAGGAAGGAGGAGTGTAGCAGCCCAGCAATGGTCAGTTAGTCACAGCAATTACGAAGCTGTTATGTGTCATGAGAGGAACTCCATGATTTTGCGTGAACACTTGATGTTTTGAGAGCCGTCTGCTGGCTTCTGAGAGCTTGTTGTTTGCTGGAAAACTTGTGGTGGTGACTCACTCATTGATTCTGGCCCTTGAGTCCCTATTAGCTGTTGGAGCTCATCAGACATGTTTCTGGAGCAGGTTTTCTGGCACGGTTTTATCCCCAAAAAGTTTAATTCACGCACACCAGGATTGGTTCGTACTACAATTAAAGCACGGTGAGCGGGGGCAATTGGAAGATTAGTTTCAAAACCACATTTCTGTTCTGAGTTAAGACACTAGCATAGATGTCCTCTGTGTGGAGGTATTGTCTCTTAATCGAGAGGTTCAGGTCTTGGCTTTGACTCCGAACAACAGCACAACCTGGAGATCCTAAGGCTGAGTCTGCTCAGTATAAATTACACATCAGTCTCTTTCAACTGGATTTGAACTGTGCGTTTTAAATTAATTACAAACAACATTCAGATTTTACTAGGAATAGGAATTGTAAGTCCAGCACATCCCCGAATATTAAACAGGGATTTAAGAAAAAAAGAACTAAACAAAACAAGGTGTAGGTTTACTTATGTGGATGAAATGGTCTTGTATGTTGTCTGTAGAATGTTAATCTTGCTTTGTAAAAATAACCAAGCACAAATCCCTAACAGTGAACCTACCAGTGTGGGGAAAAAAACCCAACCAACCCAAACCAAAATAAACCTAGCAACAAAACTAAAAAAAAAAAATTGCAAAATTTATGAGTCAGGTCCTCATAACCAAGGCCTCTTTAGTAACACCAGAGCAGGCTATGTGTCAAACAGGTTTTCACCTTGATAAAACAGTTTTTCCTACAGCATCTTGAACATTTAAAATTGTCTCTTCTAATTTATATGTTCCTCCTCAGCTTGTTGCTTTCTCAATGCCACAGAAGCAAACAATGACACTCAAGGTCACATTGCTTAAGTGCAGAATTGTATTCCTCTATTAAATTTGGAGAAGAAACTTGTACTTTCATAACAGAACAAAAAGTTCTTTCATAAGAAGTTTTGTTGTTTTTGCTGTTTGGTTAGTATCTAGGCTGGCCATAGCAGAAAATAGATGCTGGTGATAAATAGCGTTTGGGGAAATTCTTCAGCAAAGAGACTTGAGCTGGAAAATTAAATTTCCAGTAATCTCCAAGGGAAAATTTTATCTAATATTCATGCTCAGGTGTCTTACTATGTATTAATATTTGACATATTGTGTTTGGTAATCTACCCCCTTTCATTCTTCAAAATTATTGAATTATGAAGTTGCTATTCATATTTAGTGCAGCAAGTCTCTTGCAGATGATTAATTACCCTCTTAAATAGAGTTTCTTGACTAAGCATATAAGCTTCACTGGGTTCTGAATGCCCCGAGTGGGTTCTGAATGCCATATTTGCTAAGCTTCAAATCTTTGCTGTACCATAAGGATCACCTCTTTAAAAAAGAGAAGTTTTAACAATTTGAGTCACTAGTTTTATCATGATTTTTTTTTTCAAGCCTGCCAAAACTTCACTAGCTAATATTAATATACTAAAATATACGTTTTAAAGATTACATTTTAGTATGTCTGAATTTCCTGTAAACTATAGAAGAAATAATAGTAATTTTTCTACCTTCCCTGCATATAAGACAAAGTGATTTTGAGCTGCGTAACTCCTGGAGTGGTTTTAAGCTGTGTACCTATTGGAATAGAGACTAACGTGTATGTTACCGTGTTTTTGAAGTGTTGTGTTCAGTCTGAGATGTGACCAAGGACTGAGATCCACTTACAAGGGAGACAGCTCATTTTTCCATGCTCAAGCGCTCCACTCTTGCAGGTGCTGTTGCTCCCTTTGAACAGTGCTCACAAAGAACGTGCTGCAGAGAGCAGGCTCCTCTGAGCTGCGTGTCGCTGGTGACATGAAGGACGTCACGCTGCAGGCCTGAAGCATTGTATTGCTCTGCTCTTCGTTACTGTAATGCTGCAGAGTCCTTCTTTACAGGGGAATTTTCCCATGTGTAGTTGTGTAGCTTTATGTGGTTGTCTGAACAAAAAGATGGGAATGGGAAGACAATCTTCCTCTATTCCTATGACCTTCTGGGTGTTTTTTGAGAAAGGGTGTGGGCACTCTTAGTGCAATTCCCTAATATCTCTTTTATGTAAAAGTGGCAGGGTCACAGCATTACAGCTGACAGCCCTGCCCTCCCCATAGAGATTTATGCTTTGTAAAAATATATCTATTACTATTGTAGTCATGACTCCAGTCACCAATACTTCTAGCTCTTACCTAGTTATAAATAAAATCAGAGGAAACGGCTCTACAATATTAGCAATGGACTAGTGGATTAACTAAAAAATTCTGTTAAAAGTTTAAGAATTTTCTTTAATTTAGCATCTTTATACTTTCACAGACTTGAGAGGGACATACCCAGCCTTTCCAGTACAGTCTTCAAAATAAACTCAGGAGATTTTTAATGTTTAATATTGTTGTTACTCCTAAACAAGCTTTTTGTGTGCTCATTCTTGTGAACAAACATATTGATTTGACATTCCTCTGGGAAAAAATAATGACTAAAAAAGGTTAATAGATGAGTCAGTTGCAGACACAAATCATGCAGCTGTGAGAGGTTGTTGCTTTTTAAATTATTTTTCAAAGATGCTCACAGAGATCATAGAGGAAAAGACTTAAAAGACCCTTGTTTAAGACTATCACACGGAAAAGTCTAGTGGCTAAAAGTAGATCTGTTTCTGCAAGGGCAAAATGGGTAGGTTTTTCGATTATAGTCATAGAAGATTTCTGTTGTGCTTGCCTTTGTCCCTGGCACAGAACTGGTGGTGGGAGCTGTCTCCTCTCTCACTAAACTGAGCACAAGCAGTGTGGAAAGGAAGGAATTTTGAGGGTGTTGATTCTCCTGGCTATCACCGCAACTCTCCTAATAGCCAAAGTTTAAACTTGGTTTTTACCTTGGTAAGATCTAGAACTTTGTGAGATCTTCAGCTGTGAGATTTTTTTTTAATGTATAAAATATACTTTTTAGTACTCTTGTGGCTTCAAAATGCAGCTTGCGTGTGTCCAATACATTTTAAGCGTTGAAAAAGAGAATGCAAATAAACAGACTGTTTATTTTGAAATTGTCTCTTTTATAGTGTTCTCATATTTTGTTTGGATTGGCAGTGGTGTGGTCTGGAAAGACACTTGAAAAATAAGTGCCTCACGTAGTTACTTTGGCTATTTTACTTTATATAATTGGTAGAGCAGCCTGTGTGTGTCCGTTAAAACCTGTGAATCTTTAAATGACTAGAAATAATTGATCCCTCCTACAGCAATTGGTTGCTATGCCCAGTACTTTACAGGGGCTTGGTGATTAGATTTATAAAAGATTAATTTTCCATGTAATACTTCTGAAATTACTTGTAAAGCACAGCTGTTCTTTGTTGCAGGCTGTTTTAACCTGTGTTCTGCAGAGAGAAACTAATTCAAGGCAGTGGCCCTGCACATGCAGACATAATCTGATTTTGTACGGCTGTCAGTCCAGCACAGCTGGAAATTATGGGGAAGATGATGCCTAGGCCATCTCCCTTTTGCGTCATGCTTCAGAGGCAGGCCTGCTGAGGGTTTCTTGGAAGTGAGCAAAAAGACGACAGTATGCTAAGGTCTTTTCACAGGGTTATGAAGGTATATATGAGTTTTCTGAGTCTTAGGAAAGACTCATGTTCACATAGAGGATTGATGTACCTGGGACAACAGCAGGGATCCTGATGCCTCTGTTCTCCTGACCTCCGTCTCTTGCGGAAGGTCATCACTGCTTGAGGAGTGGTTCTGGTGTTTCTGAGAGATCAACAGCCACAGTTTTAATAGGATGTACTTTGGTGTGTACCAAAAATCAGCACTACTTTTCCCTGTTGCATCAGGCTGCAATGCCTTAAAAGGTTTGGTAGCTGCTACACAAGGAGGTGAGCCTGTGTGGAGATCAAACACATACGCAGCTCCCAAGGGAAACCAGTGCAGGTACAAATACAGTCCAAGGATAACTGAATGGATTATGGAAAAACACAGTAAATTAAAATTGTAGCAAGAATGACTTTTAAGACCCGGTGTGGCAATAGACTAAGGGTAATGTAATGACCATGGAGTGAGGATGCAGATTTTTCAAATTTACAGAAGCATGAGCTCAAAGGCCTCATTTTGTTTAAAATTCTCCTCCTTTTGCCCTGGGACAAGTATTTCCAACAAGTCCTTTCTTGATATCTATCTTTTCCGTAACATATATTATCCTCACATTTATCAAATACGCAAAACGAAAAAACCAAAGTACTGATCTCCTACTTAATTGTAAATGATTTGTCTATTTAGTATTGTGCTAACTTCCCATGGTATTGCCTGATCACTACAAATACATTTAGTTAGTGAACATTCTGTTTAAATATTCAAGATTATTTATATCCATACCTTCGTATTGTGTACATGTTACATTAGAACAAATTCATACTCACACTGTTCTGTTCATTAGAGTAAATATGTATATTTCCTTGATTAAATTTAGAATTAAGTATATTAACATTCTATCAAATGAGCACTATGCATTCTCTAACCTCTGTACCTAAAAAAGGTGGTGAAACAGCTAGAGCGGGCTGGACAGGACAAGAGTGAATTGAATGTCAGTGAGGAACTACCTTAGTCCTCAGGCAAATGTGATAAATCACCTCCCCCATCCTGCCAGGTCCATAGCAGCAGTTTGGAGAGAAGGTGTCAGAGTCCAGTCCTCTCCAACCAAGTTCCTTTAGAGACTCCACATGTGGAAGGCTTCATGTTTGATGATAAAAAATTTACTTATTTCTAGTTTTCTGAAGTCACTGTCAGGGAACATGCAGGACCAGGTGCTCCCAAAGGGCTGGGAGCTGGGATCCGTGAGCAATGACCATGTCATGACAAGGGCCTCACCGGCCAGGGCTTATGGTGATGAGGCATGTCCACAGGGCAGGATCAGGCCCCATGAAGGTAACCAGAGTCAGAGGTAGCCCTGGGATGACTAGAGGGGGCCATGAGCACAGGCCAAGGCCACATCAGGATGCCAGCACGTGACGTGATTCAGCTATGTACTTAAATCCCAATACAAGTGAAAATTACACTTAGTGGAGTAGAGCAACTGAAATACAAAGTCAAATCACTTTACAAAGTGTTTGTCCTTGCCTGACAAGCTTACTGTCGTGACGCTGGGCATTCTCAGCTGCTGAGGAAGAATATGTGGGTTGAAACCAGCTCAAGGCTTTTGCTCTTTTCCCAGTTCTTTTTGTTTGTTTAGTATTTGTGGGCCACATACACACACAGACCCCCAGAGCTGGTCTGGCTAACTCAGGAAGCATTTGCACCATTTTTATTAACTTGGGGCCAAGTGGCTGGTTGGTTCACTCAACTAATGCAACCATTTAGCTGGGACTGAGGTCACCCTCCCGTCCCCTCCATGCTCAGTTCAGCTGTCTTTGCAGTATCTATGGTCAGTCACTCTGTGCTCTTCCCTGATGTGTCTTGGTGGTACAGAGCTCTTGCTGAAACTCTGGCTAGGAAGTTGATTTATTCCTCTACTATGAAACAGAAGTCTCTCATTTACACACAGTATGTTTTTATTTGTGTAGCAGATTATTCTATCATTCTAAAGCTGTATGTTTCCCCTCTTACCTCCCACCCTTATTTTAAGAAATTAAAAATGGGTTGTTTATATACAAACTAGATGAACAACAGTTCAATGCTGTTGGATGCCAGTGTGCTGTGACTTACCCCTCCCATTTTAAGTCACTCTCTAGCAATAGAGCAGCTTTTCTAGAAACTAACTTTTCAGCAGTGATACCAATTAATTTTATTGAATTAAATTTGCTATTACTTAGTTCCAGTACTTGTCAAAGTAACAGCTAATAGTATGCTGCATGGTGAATCACCTTTAACAAAGAGCATTGCTCATTGCCAATTTAAAGGAAAGGGAGAAACAGCTTCAAGCTTCTCAAAAAGACATTGTAGCCACCCACCAGTATAACTTTTAATGGGTTATTTTAATGCCAAGAAGGTCTGGAAGAGGTGACTTTTCAGTCTGATCTGGAGACAAAACATCTTTTTTTAACTCCTGAGTTTGTGTGAATTTGTTAGTGAAGAACTCACCTAACAGGTGTCTTCATAACTTCTTTCATCCAAGAATCTTGGAGACTTTCTTGTTTTTTTGATATAACTTTCAATGCATATTATCACTTTGCCATAATGCAGAAATCAAATTTTGATGGTAAACTGATAGATAATTTGATCACTGGAACTGCAGACTAATGCAGACTAAAAATACATTATAAAGGCTTAGCAGTGACATTAATTAAATATTGGAACAAATTACCTTGAGGTGTGGGCCTCTCACTTCTTAAAGCTTCCTGTCGTTCAAAGAGGTAGGATTCTGAAATTGCTTGGCTGTACTGCTCCTTTCTTCTCACAGGACTACTCATAATTTTTTCTTACTTTCTGTCAGATACCCCAAGCTCTGAGAATAGGTATTATTGATACTTCCCAGGTGAACTGGCACAAGATGAAATTATCTCTTTAGAAAGTAGTCTTGGGCAGAGTCCAAAAGAGGAGATTTAGAGTTCAATTTTTGCTGCATTGCTTAAATCCCCAAATATACCTAAAATAGTAAGTGAGTTTCAGTTTTAGGTAACGTATTTGGTGTGCAGTGCAAGTAGAGAATATGCTAAGACTCTTATCTCTTGGTTCTTTTTGAATGCCACCGTGGTGATGTCTGGTGCAGGCAGAGCAAGAAGTTGGAGAGTTGGTGAAAAAAGCCAGTGTTCCACATAAGAACTTACACTCGATATTATCTTACAGACTTCAAAGAGGATTATAAAACAAGAATATTAAAAATGTTAATAAACAACACTACTTCATGCATGGTTGAGCTGTTTTACAGGGAACAACTCAGTTTTAATTGTTTCTACTGTTTTTAAAGGCAGCGATGGAGAAGCCAATTAATCATCGATTGTTTGTGACAAGAATTTTGCAGGAATTTGAAAGTGACACATTTTTTCCAGAAATCAACTATAAAGACTACAAACTTCTCGCAGAGTAAGTATTACGATGCATAGTAGTTTTCTGTTCAGATGGAAGACTTAATAACCTACTTTGAATGTGTAAGGGTCCTATTAAAGCCATGTTCTGTTTTGAGTTAGAGGTGCTTTTCACTGTATTTTTCCCCAGAGTCATATTTTACTTAGAACCTGGAATTGCACCGCACTCAGCACAGAGAGGTTGTTGGAACTTGTGTTCTTCATCCTTCTCATAATCTTTATGGTAAAGAATTACATTTGTTGGTTTGCTTGAAAAATAACTTTCTTATTGCTTCTCATTTTAGAATTACTCAAATATTTACTGAATTTTGTAACTCTCGGTATGTTGTTAGTCAATGGTATTTAGCCTCTGAATGTCTTTGATAAATTGACGACAAATTCAATGGGTTTGAGCAGGGAGGGTTGAGCGATTTCTAAGGTTATTCCTTTTTCTTGAGACAATTGCTTCTTCCTAACAAACTAGCAGGAACAAGTATCGAACTGTAATTTTTTGCCATTCACTGTGGTTTCTTCTGTGTTATCCTTGTCATACGCCAGTGATACTTTTGTGTCCTCTCCAACAAGATTACATCCAACAGGCAATAGAGGGGCGGCAAAAATTCAAACGTCTGCCTGGAGAACCAGCAAGGAAAGGACCTCTTCCTCTTCTTGCTGCTCCCATTTTGGTTCCCAGCTAGTTACAGGCCAGCACTGGAAGAAATAGAAAGTATGGCAAGTCAAGCTCTCTGCGCAGGGCACGGGAATGGGTTAGCACCGAAGTGGGAGAGAATAGGTAGGGGCAGGAAAGAGGGATGCAGGAGAGACAAACAAGGCGAGTAGGGAGAATGAGTCACCTTTTTCATCTTAACATATTCTGAGCTGCACTGATCTGATGCATCTGATGCATCCTGATGTATCCTGATGTCTGACCCAAAGCTCCCCTCCCTCTTTGCTGTTTCTCAGTTATACATTGGTTTGGGACAGTGTACTGAAATCAGAATTTGGCCTTAAAACACGACTTTATAAAATTTCCATCACTAAAGTGGAAACCTAATAGAGTCAAAGCTAGCAAATAAAATTTAAAATTTCTTTCTCCCTCAAAGTCAACATTGCACATTCAAAATCCTTACTCTGTCACAGGGAGCAGAAGAGATTTTTGAAGGTATCTGTTAATAAAACCTGTTTTAGTAAATCTGGAATATAGAGGAACACTTTGTATGGTAGCAGTCAGGTGCTTTAAGAAGGTGTAGTGGACTTGTCAGAAACCTTTAACTTATCATTTCCTCTAAACCGTCCGAGCAAAGTGAAAAAACCCAAAAGTGTTCTGTATCTTTTCTACCTTTGCAGACATTTTAAATAACGTGTTGGAGGCTTTAATAAAAGTGTTGGGGTTTTTTGATTAAGCCAAAAAGGTGGGGAGGTTTTTGCATCAGAGTATGTTTTCTTGATTTAAAAAAAGATGCGCATGCAAGTTGCTGGTAGTAGTTAACATGATTCCTACATAGTTTGAGCTTAGTATACCTATTGTAAGGATGATATTTTCATCTCCTTTTTCAAACAACTCTCTTTTCTAATTGATCAGATAAATTACAAGTGACTCATAATAATATTTTTATCTACTTATTGGCTTTTGCTTTGTCTTTTCCCCTCTCTCCAGGTACCCAGGTGTCCCTGCTGATATCCAAGAGGAGAATGGCATCCAGTACAAATTTGAAGTGTATGAAAAAGCTGTCTTGGCACAATAAATGAGGCTTTCTGTACTTCTGTGTTAAGGGTAGGCATTTTAAATCAAGAAATCTTACTGAGTGCAAATATATATTAAATACATATATTAAAGTCCTGATTGATAGTACAATACCTCAGTAGTGAATGATTCCAAAAAACACACCCCACGCTGAATATACACCCTGCAGTGGAAATATGAGGGTGGTCAGCAGCATGAAGGAGGTAGCTCTAAGGAATACAGCACCTAAGGTTGCATGAGACCTTGCGTTGATTTTTACAGTCTATGGCAACATTCCAAGAGTAATGAAAGGCATTAGACTGCGTCAGAACCTGTCTACCTAAACAAAGGGTTTGCATATCTCCTCATTCAGAATGTCCAGCACTTAGAAAGTGTCAAAACTCTTGAGTTTGACTGGGATGGTATCTACTTTTCTAACAACCCTTAAAACATACTGGTGTAGTGGAAAAAGTATGCGGGCATAACAAAAAATGGAATCTGGGAGTCTCAGGCAGCAGTTGAGGCATATGTTGGTCCTTCATGGAAGTCCTCTTGTCATCTTAACTGTCCTGGGTACACAGCCTACTTCAAGCCTTTTGGCTGACAACACTGACTTACAAATTAGTCTGATAAAGAAATTTTAACGTTTCCATTAACTTCACACCCATTTAAAGGCTTGCTGCTCTTATGAAAAGGTGCTATGTCAGTTTGACTGTGACCACTTTGCAGTGCAAGAACATAAACATTGCTTTCTTAACAGAATCTGTGTTCTTGTGTCCCTTCTAAATGT
Source organism: Rissa tridactyla (assembly GCF_028500815.1). Classification (NCBI taxonomy): domain Eukaryota; kingdom Metazoa; phylum Chordata; class Aves; order Charadriiformes; family Laridae; genus Rissa; species Rissa tridactyla. The sequence goes on from NC_071497.1 coordinate 9,438,496, forward strand.
TGTCAATGCAGATGCAGAGTGTTAATTTGTCGGTGTGATTTTGAATATTCTGTGTGGCATACAAATATGGATTATAAGCAGATAGTGGGGTCCTGTTTCCTATTTCATTAAATGCAGCTACTATAATAATGTTTTTCATTACTGTTCTCTAAAAGTAGCAATGTACGGGTACTGTAGTAACACTGTGATTCTAATGGCATACAACGCCAACTGTTGACCAAAGTTTGTTATTCCCAGTATTATCACAACATGATCGCTAATGTTAGTCTGTTGCTGCGTTCTGGCTGTGGGGAGTTTGCCAGGCGGCAGAGGACTCCATGTACGAAGTGTCACGGAGAGGAGCTGGGACATACCGTGCCCATCTGTGCTTGGGCTGCAGCTGCCACCCTCAGAGTGAGAGCCTACAAGGGGGGAGCCCTGCCTCCCCTGCACTGCTGGTGAGTCTGCGACCAGAAGAGTAGAAAAAAAAGTTTAAAAAAAAACCCAAAAGGCAAAACCTCAAAACTCTGGTGGACTGTTTCTGCAAAGCATTTTAAAAGCTTTGTCTTACGAAGCAGTATTGTGGGAGATACAAGTAATAATGCTTGCCCTTGTCACACAGGCCCAGTTCTAACGTCAGGGAGGGTGGCATTGGCCGTCAGCAGGTTTTACGTGTTATAACTATGGAGGACCGTAACAGCACCTGGTTTTCTAAGATTAAACCCTGATTTCCTTGCTTTCGAAAAAACAAGCCTCTTTGATAAAACACTTAGAATTATCAGCTATGAACACCTCTTGAATTTTCCATGGCAATTTTACAACATTTCACTGATGAAAAAGATAATTTTGGCAGCATCTGTTCTGGTTTGTCTCAGTATTTTCTCTGTTCCTTTTGCATTCTGAAAAATATAAGTACTTCCCTGTGTTGGTCTTTTTGTTCCATGTGTGCTGACTTTACATCATTTGACAAAGATGAAAACAACAAAGTTACATGCTTGCGTAATACAACAAAAAGTCTCCTGTGTTTTAGTTTGCCAACACATTGTGAAAGGGAAGGAAAAAGACTGTTACCAGGGGGATGGTATTTTTTTTTAAATACATGTCACAGTGACCCTGACAAGAGAAAATAGTCTCCCAAGAGCATTTAATATGTACCAGTTAGCATCAAAAAACAGGTCGATATTGAAAGCTCTTCGGAGCTACTCTGCAAAGTACCGTGTTTATGGCAAGTGACATTTATTAGACATGGAAGCAAAGACTTCATGCGATGTTGGATTACACTGTGATACTGATGCAAACATATGTTAGTAAATTTCTGCCTGAGCATACATTGCAGGAGATACGTTTCCCTGAGCCCAAAATGTTTTGTAACACCACTTTGGTTGCGGAGAACTTTAAGTTGGATGCAAACAAGCCCACTGGGAACATAGATAGTTATCTGACTCTTTGTGGACTGACTTAGTCCTCTCCAGATTTAACTGTGTTCATTTGTCAAATTCTACAACAAATTAAGACAATTTATGATTCATGGAAATGAGAACTTGTGAAATAACATAGCAGTTTCCTACTTAAAGCTTTTCAGAACGTATTAATGATGCAGTTTGTTTGGTATGCCGCTCTGCCAAAAAGATGCATTTTTGATTGTTTTGGTTTTTCTTTTAATAAAAGCACTGCATTTGGACACCATCTTTTGCATCAGAGCTTTTCAAGATGTCCTGCAGATTCCAATCAAGAATTAGGAAAGTACATTTGATTGCAGCGAAGCTGGGTCCAAAAGAAGTGTGTTCATCCTAATGACGGGCATACCAGCCGCTACGAGGTTAGATGCTTAGTGCTTCAAGGAGATGGATAGGTAGAAGGGTGTAAGTCCCTGTGTTTGGGAATCACATACAAAGACTGTTTGGTGACAGGTGTATTATTTCCAGAGCATGGTTACTTTGCACATTCTTTTAAGACTGTGCCCTTTTAAAGATACCCAAGATTGTTCATCCAAAAACCAAGACAAGAAAAATGGTTGCTCTCTTCTTCTAAAGGCCAGAGTAAGTAGCTGGGATTTCTAGAGAGCCTTTTTCAAAAGCGATGCTTCGCTGGGTGACGGGTTGGCTGGAAAAGCAACAGACACAAAATATGTGTTTGCTGTTTACCTAAATTGGGTGTTGCACCTGGTACCTCCCCATTTATATTTCCCAAAGGAAATATGAATATTTTACACTGTGGCTTGAAGGAAAAAATCCTTTGTCCCAAATACAACTTTCCCACGTTTTGTTTACTCCCGTACCTCACTGATGTATGATTCTGTGAAAAGACAGAGATTCTCATTATGTCTAGTACAGGGGGAAATGTCATGTTTTTCCCCAGTTCCATGCAGCTAAGTGCAATGAATAGCATCATGAGTGACAATATAATTACCGATCACCAAGAAAAGTATAGTACAGATATAATTTAATCCCCCTCATTCATGCTTTCCCAGGAACAAAGTGTTCTAAACAGATTAAAAATTTAATTTTTAAGGATAATACTAGTTTTAACAAGATAGCTAAAACCACAGGGTCTGTATAAGAAGTGAAAAACAAACCATTAATGTTTCTGTTGCTTGTCTATTACTCATTATCTCTCTTATCTGACAGTGGACATCAATTTCCATTTGGCAGTAGAAAGCTGATGTTTTCAGTAGCTCACCAGTAGCGTTACGGTCGCAGTGTACTCAAGGACAGAATAGGGAACATTGCAACAACAAATCTCTGTCATGGAGAGCAATCCATGGAGAAGAAAGGTACACTCTAAATAATATGAGTTTCCTAATTTAGCAAACAGAATATTATTAGTGTATATACAGAACACCAGGGGAAAAACAGGAAAGGGAAAATGACAGTGATTAGTTTACGCATGTTATCTAAGGAGAGCATCAGGAGTGCTTGACATGAGATCTCAACTGATCAGACAACCGCATTGTCTTCATCAGACTACAGCTGATTTGCCAAAGCCTTAAACCTAAACTCAAACCAATACTGAGTAGTTTAAAGGCTACACTAACAGGAGAGGAAGATCTGGGCAGGCAGAAGCTGATTGGGAGAGGGGAGAAGCTGCGGGAAAGGCTCTTTGTTAATCAGTGCAGAAAATGAGGTGACTAAAGGTGATGAGGTGGCAAAGCTTGGTTAAGTACGAAACTAGGAGATACTTCCCTCATTATTCAGTTGTGCATTAACCGTCTCTGCTTGCCCAGAAGGGCTGTAGGAATGAAGCCTACAAGTCAGGGTAGGCTGACCAAAAAATCACAAAAATCTTCTGAAGTGGCAGGTCCTGGAACAAAAGAGTGGAAATGGAGAGAGTGAGGTGAGAAGAGGAAACTGACGTTTCCTAGAAGGACTACACTGTTTCTTGTGTTAGTTTGCCCTGTAACTATAATTACTAAAGAAACACATTCAAACTGCTGCGGGGTTAACACTTGTAAGACACTGTGACAAAATTTCATTAGTGAAGGATTTTCAGGATTTGAATGTCTGTGTGGCTGGCTTTGCCAGCTATGCTGAAATCAGATACAATTCCTATCCTGAAGTGCCTGCACTGTACCTGAAAGCATGAGTCACATCCCCGAGCATCCAGTAGCCCAAGGGTGAGCATTGCGCCTGTGCTGATGATCTCCTGCTTCCCCTGGTGGACAACATACGCTTTTGGGACTGCATATGGGAAACCTGCTCATTTTTCTTGGTCTTCCGTTAAAAAGACTTGCTTGCTGGCTCTGGGGTGATCCTGAGTTATTCTCTCCTCTGTTTTCTGTCTGCAGATCATTCCGTCTCCTTTTGCATAACATCAAAGCACAATCTGTACAAGAAGTCTTTTATTAGATTAATTGATGTGGTTGGAAAAAGAACAGAAAAGCTCTCAGACAGAGTCCTGTTCTGGTTACATTCTCAAGACTTTTTTCAGGTGACTTGAGCCAAGGCTTATGTGCCAAAACTTACCTGTCTATCTTCAATTAAATTGCGTGGTTTTATAAAGTAGATTATCTCGCCATGTAAATCTTGTTTTGCTCATATCTTTTGATGGTCTTGGCTTTAGTATTTGTGTATCACCTTCAGTCGTCCAGCTGGGGTCCTCTCAGTTCTGTCTCTTCAGCTGTCCCGTTGGATTCGAAATTTACAGAAATTCAGAGAATTGTTCTGATCAAGAAAAGCAGGTATTTCAAATAGAGAGCTCTTAAGAATGCGCTTATGCCTGATTAAGTGGTAGTAAGTGTTTTTCCTGAAATTGGGACATATATTTGCCTGGTTAAGGAAAGCTTTAGGTATGAGATTAAATATTTTGCTAAATGGTGTCTGCTATGAAAAAACAGACGGAAAAAAAAAGTAAATACAGAACTTGAGAGGACAGGAAATGGATGTTACACCATTACTCACAGAAGCCTAAATCAATGTCTTTTCCTTCAGCAGTTCAGTTTAATGAGCTCCTAATACCAAGCAGAATCTTTTTCAATAAACAAACCATTATATAGAAGTCACTTTGGCTCTAAATTATGTCATTGATTTACTTGAGAAGGACACTTGCACAAAACCCAGAGCATTAGCTCCTGAGAAGTAACATGCTTTTAATGTTCATTTTCCTCTGAACTCACAGTTCTCCACACAAAACCCTGCTGGGAACGCTCACACTCGCTTCAGACAGCTGTACTGGTTGATGAATTACCAGTCCTTTGCTGGAGATCCCTGCTCCACCTCTCAGCTGGCTGCAGGGATTAAGCCTCATGCACTTCCACCAGAGCCAGGCAGGTTCATTTAAATATCCAGTGAAGAGCGATTTGGGCTGAACAAAGCATGTTTGCCTGAAAGGGAAAGGAAAAACCTCGAAGTGATCCTTCCCACTAGTACAGCCAGTAACAGCTAGTGAGGGACAGTGGTAAGCAAGCAGGAGCAGTAATGTCATCTCGTGCTTCAGCTGGATCTAGGTGAGCGGCTTTAAAACCTGGAATAATTTGACATGAGCTGCCTGTGGACACACTCGATGGAGGAGGACACCTCCCAGACCCCAGAACACGTACTTGGAGGATGCCTGCTCTAAACCATGAGCAGAACATCTCACTGGGTTACTACATCCCATTCCCATTCTTGCAGTAAGTAAAAACAGAAAAGAGAAACATTAAATATACCTCTCACGTAATAGTAAATAAGATAGATTGGGCCAACTCAACGGCTGAATTCCACCAAAACTTGTGCAGTTCTACTAAGGAGCACTTTAGAAGCTTTTGAACTTTTCAATGCTGTATCAGTAGGTTGAAGCTTCATTTTCAGAAGTTCAAGAAGGGAGTTTTAATCACTATACCTCATCTTGTTAGGTTTCATTCAGAAAGGTTAAAGTTTAGATCTTTTCCCATCAAGAGTCCTAGTTGGAAAACCTCATCAATTTAACATACCTAAGTTATAAAGAATTAATTTTCCTAATAAATTTTAAATTAAATTTTTCTCTTGTTTGTTCAGTTGTAAATCATATAAAAAGGCAATCCATTCTTGTAGAGTTCTTCACTAAGTACTTTTGTGCATATTGCTTTTTCAGTCAGTCAAAATTGATTTCTTCCAAGCGTTGAGTCTCAATGTCCTTCATCAAATTATGGTTTTCTTCCTTTTGTCACACAGCAGTTACACCATTGTTTACTGCACAATTCACTATATTTTTTTTTCTAGTATGTAATTCATCTTCCTTTCCAAAATCCTACAGTGTACAAAGGGGACGGGCAACTTTCTGCTGTAATCTAAATAATGATTGCTTTCATTCAGTGTATCCTCATATGAAGGAAATCCATATCCTTCAAATTATGGCAGAAAAACGGCTTGGCCAGCTCAAAAAACCAAAAATTTTAAAAAAAATCTGTCAGGGGAAAAAAAAGCTTTGTAACAAAACTGTGAGTGTATGTTTTTCTTCTCAGTAGCATGAAAGATTCATCTGGTATTGACCATCACTAGTGTATGAATTTCAAACAAGCCTGTAAGCAGAGAAAGTAGCAGTTGATGTCTTGAACTATTATGTGATTTTTCATCCTAATTAGAAAACAGGTTCTATGGTCAGGAATCACTATACCAACACAAGTCCTTGTTATATGGCAGAGAGCATGCTTTGCTACCCTCTCACTTGACCAACATGCCTAGCACTATACTGTCAAAGAATTTTAAAAATAACTTCCTTCACAATCTATTTTGAATTTTTCTGAACACCTTTATGAGAAACAACCAACGCTGTGGATGTTCACACACTGTGTTAGTGATACCTGATTCACCTGAGAGGAAATAAAAACACTGGCAAAAGAGAGTTACCTGTAAGCCTCCTGATTCACAACACTTGGGAAACTAGTGCTTGTCTTTTGCAGCATTGCAAACGGTTGTGTCCATGGAATAAGGCATTTTAGTGCCATATATTCTCCAAAAATGTTTGAAGAACTTCTGTTCCCTCACCAATTGTAATTACTCCTGCAAGTACCACAAGAGCAGTTCCCACGCGCAGTCAATTTTTTAATTGAAGTAATTAGTAAAAATACACCAAACACTTCAGAGAGCATATTGTTCCAGAAAGAAGACTCCATGTCACAACTAGATAATTAAAACATGCCTGGCAGAAATCAGGAGAAAACTCGACTTTGGTGTTACCTTGCTGAAGCCGAAGGGGTAATACCAGACTAAATGTCAAACAAACACGTCTCAGCGCTCTTACCTGATGTGATCGACCCAAAGAGTGTGTACAGTGTCAGGTATACCTCAAAATCAGAATTATCCAAGTAAACAAACCAATAAAGTAATAAAGTGTTATTCCAGATTTTATAGTTCATGCAGGCTTGTGGCTTTTTGTGACACTCTTAATGGAGTCCTAATTTCTTCTTTTTGGTTTTGCTTATTATTTTTAAAACAAAACATAGCGCTCCTCTGTACCCTGCCTACTGCCTCTGTCTCCTTTTTTAGACCGCTCCCGTGACATCTCTCGATCACCAGAATAATCTCACTTCATTATTTTAAAGAAGCAAGCAGCTGTACCTGATAGATTTAATACAAGTATTTTTAAGAAACACACTTGTTTACAATGTGTTATTGCATTCCTCTCAGCACACAGTTCTAGCACAGTAAACACCTGCCTCTTTACATAACATTTTTAAAATGTATTTTTAAGGTACCAAATTAGTATATAATAATAATTTCAAGGGGGGGATTCAGTCACCACAACTAAACCAAGTTAATTATGCTTTTGTATTTTGCCATTTATTCAGAGTGTTGAAGAAAATTATATACACCAATACATGATAAAGCAATAGAACGACTAGAAAGATTTGTATTGCATTATACCATGTTCAACAATTTGCACACTAATGCATTAATATATAAATAATTATATATAGTATATATCATGGCTCCTCCTTCATTTGAATCAGTTTTTCCTAGTGTAGACTAAGGCTGCTCAGTGCCAAAGAGACATGACACCAAAAGTATTTACAATTTCCCATGGAAAGCAAAGTAAAAAAAAAAAGTTTTGTTTCAGATCAAATAAAAATATTTCCTTTTTTTTTTTCCCACTGTACACAAAATGGAGCAGCTAACGTAGTCTGTTCCTGAGATCCCCAGGGACCTAGGGAAGTCCCCTGCAGTGGTCGATAGTGCTTGGCGGCGCTGGCAGAGGCAGGGCTCTCAGGTGTGCCCACACTCCCAGCTGCAAAGTTTTGGGTAACCTTCCCAAAACAAGGCTCCTGGGCCCAGGGTCCACAGTCCAGCTCCAGGCTTCCAGCAGCTTGTTGAGCTGCCTACCAGAAAACCAAGTATGTTTTTTTAGTCTTACTCTCTGCACACCCGTATTTGGACAAAAGTTTATCAAGAATCAGTGCAGTGGGACGTTTTAGTCAATTAAAATGAATATTAATATTCTCTGACCATAAACCTTTCCCCTGGTAGATATCTAGCTAGCCCAGCTGTCAGTGAAATAGAGGAGAGGGCTGGGTTGATAGAGATCCTGAGAGGGACACCCAGAAGTACGATAAACTAATATGCTAAGTGCATATGCAAACATCTTCTGTATTTTAGAGTAAACTGTGCACTGCATTGATGTTTTCCCTACTCTGGTTTTCCACCCTCCTTCACTGTTAACATAAAAATTAACTTCTTGATACCAACAGTTGTTCTTACATGTAATTAAAAGTGGACAAAAGGGACAATATTGTGACATTTATAAAAAAATCTAGTTATCTTCCTCGTTTAAGAACTGGTGCGAGTCTCTTTTTTTTTTTTTTTTTGTAAAAGATTTATGTTGGCTATCATAAGCACAACAGTACAATGCAGGCAAGGACAGAAGACGGAATAAGAAAGCGTACATGAGAGCTGCGGAAACCACAGAAGTGAAGATGCTCCAGCAGCAGAATTGATGAACCATACACAAGTGTACGCCACCTCCATATCTTATATAATTCACACAACAACAGGTCTGAGAAGAGCAGTAACCTTCCCGAAGAGTGGGTGTTCGCTATACATGCCTTTCCGAGGCTGCTTGGCAAAGACCGACTATTAACGATGTGGGTGAGGTGCACAGAGTAAAAGAAAACAAGGATAATTAGAATCACGCCGCAGGGAAAAAAAAAAAAGTAAAAAAATAAAAAAACGTCTGTGGACACTCTCCCAACTTAGTTTTTGAAAGACAAGGTTAAAAGAGTAACTGAAGAACCTGCCCTTGGGATGTTGTTTGTCTTAGTGGCTTATTCATACGATTCATCCAGCTCTTAGTCATGCCAGTATCTAACTGATCCTGTCATGCACTTTAAAAAAGTAGAAAGGCACAAATCTCCTTCACATTCCTCCTGGAAAATTCTCTCTGTGATACCTAAAGAAGCCCTCCACAGCATCAAGGATGCTGGTGCCCTGTGACTGCTGCTGATTATACCGAGCAAGACGGATTGTTCCGCTGCTACTTTGCCCTCGCCTCCCCTGTTCGTTTGCTGCATTCACCTGTTGTCTTTTATTACATGCTGAGACAACAAAACGTCTTTGAGGCAGCAGCTGCCTTTTTAAATAGATGAGTACAGGACCTTGCACAACAACAGCACTACGGCCCCCGCAATTAGCAGTGGTGGTGGGGGAGATGAGATGTTGCTGCCGGTGCCATGTCTGTCTATTGTATCACCACCACAAAAAGTTAGCGTGACAAAAGGCAGCCAAAACTTGTGCAAAATGTTGTGTAGAACTGTTACAGCATGCTTTTGTGGGAAATCAGCGTTCCAAGAAAATATCCTTGGAATATCGGGGATATCAGCAGGCAGTCCTGTCATTCAAAGGGGTGCTTAAGGATACGAGACTATGGCACAGCAAGGTGATCAGAAGTAGTCAGCTTGGCTTCACTGAGGAGAAGTCATGCTTGAGCAATCTGATGACCTTCTGCAATGAAATGACTGGCTTGGTAGATGAGGGGAGAGCAGTGGGTGTTGTCTAACTGGACTTCAGCAGGGCCTTTGACACTATCTCCCAGAAGATCCTCCTAGAGAAGTGGATATTGTGGAGTAGAATAGAGGTTGTGGAGTCTCTTCTGTACCTATTCAAAGCCCGCCTGGATGCATTCCTGTCCAACCTGCTCTAGGTGAACCTGCTCTGGCAGGGGGGTTGGACTAGATGATCTCCGAAGGTCCCTTCCAACCCCTACCATCCTGTGATTCTGCTGACATATGGGCTGGGCAAGCAGACAGTGAGGTGGGCTGAAAAGTGGCTGAACAACTAGGCCCAGAGGGTGGTGATCAGTAGCACAAAGCCTAGTTGGAGCTCAGTAACGAGCTGTATACCCAAGCATGAGCCAGCAATGTGCCCTTGCCACAAAGACGACTAACAATAACCTGGGCTGCATTGAGAAGAGTGTTGCCAGCAGGTTGAGGGAGGTGATTCTTACCCTCTACTCAGCACTGGTGAGACCACACCTGAGTACTGCCTTCAGTTGTGGTCTCCCTGGAACAAGAGAGACATGGACATACTGGAGAGAGTCCAACAAAGGGCCATGAAGATGAAGAAGGGACTGGAGGAGAGCCTAGGAGGAGAGGCCGAGTGCTGCTACTAATTAGCCTGGAGAAGGCTCAGGGGCATTGTATCAACGTATACAAATATCTGAAAGGAGGGTGCAAAGAGAGAGCCAGGATCTTTCTAGTAGAGCTCAGTGACAGGACAAGAGGCAATGGACACAAATCAAAACAGGAGGTTCCCTCTGAACACCAGGAAACACTTTTTCACTGTGAGGGTGACCAAGCATCAGCACAGGTTGTCCAGAGAGGTTGTGGAGGCTTGATCCTTGGAGACGTTAAAAAAAATGTCTGGATGTGATCTTGAGAAAGCAGCTCTAGGTGGCCCTGGTTGATCAGGAGGGGTTGGACCAGTTGACCTCCAGAGGTCACTTCCAACCTCAACCATTCTGTAATTCTGTGAAGGTGTCCTAAATGTGCATGAAAATCGAGTAGGTTCTTTCACCTTGCTTCAAAATCTCATGGAGTTCTAGTAGTAATCTGAAAAGTCCCCATTAGGAACAGAAGTCCTATGAGACAATGAGCTTAGAAAAATGGGACCCAAGGAGCTAAGGTAACCTCAGAGAAATACTAGATGGCAGCTGTGAGAAGAGATTGATTCTGGCATCTGACAGAATTTTTTTATTTTGCAACTTTTTTCCCTATTTTATGGACAAGAGCCTACACCTTGGCTTTCTTGGAATTATTTTTTCTTATTGACGCTTTTTGGCTGCTGAAGCTGATTCCAAGCCACTCTGGAAAATGAAACCTCCTTCTCAGTAAACAAATCCGTATAAAGTGATGCTGCATTAAAGCAGTGTTGCAAATGAACTCTTCATGTGCCTACCACGCAAGAAAATCTCAGGAACTGGGACTTACTTGCTGTCAGGTTCATTTGGCGGTGGGCAATGCCAAGTACCAAGAAAGAAGAAAAAGTCTTTCCTGACAGGCTTTGGCCAGATTGCTCCTGCATGGAGCAAGCGGCGGAGAAAGAATCCATGGCACAAGGTAATCCCATATTGACATGGGGGCCTTCATCTCCAGTGGGCTCCATGAGTACTCCTGCAGAAAAAAAACTCCTCATAATACAAAATTTAACCATCTGGGTGGGTTTGGGATTGTTCAATAACAAAGAAGCCTTGCGAGAGAACTGGGACTTCTTAGTCCTCCTACAAGCAGATAGGACCCAAATGCTTCGTTGTGTTTTGGCAGTTTTGGCCTCCAAAGCATCCAGGGATTATTGCAGAGTGAAAATTGAGTACATCTGAAGGAAGCATCTCTTTGGGCTGACCTTCCTCTATTAATGCCATTAAATTCATGCCCCTGGGTGGTAGGAAGCAGTGAGGTGGTGAAGAAGGGTCTTAGGTGAGTTGTTTCTACCATTCACTACACGTTAAGGAAGAAATTTTTTACTGTAAGGGTGGTGAGGCACTGGAACAGGTTGCCCAGAGAAGTTGTGGCTGCCCCATCCCTGGAGGTGTTCAAGGCCAGGCTGGATGGGGCTTTGAGCAACCTGGTCCAGTGGGAGGTGTCCCTGCCCAGGGCAGGGGGTTGGAACTACATGATCTTTAAGGTCCCTTCCAACCCGAATTGTTCTGTGATTCTCTGTGATTCTGTGATTCTGTAAAGGAAATGAATAAGTACAGCCAAACATGTCTCGGTGCTGTCTCTGTTGTGAGGTGTGATGGCCACACTCGTCACCAGAAGAGAAATGACTGGAGATGCTGTGGGATGGGGGTGTGAGAGGTGAGACAGTGTAGGGGTGGGGATGTGCAAGGTGTTGGGGGTGTGTGGACGTGATGGGGTGTGGGTGTGAGGATGTGTAAGGGTGTGGGGGTGTGAAGCTATGGGAAGATGTGAGGGGGTGAGAGGGGTGTGAGTGGGGGGTGTGTGTGTGGGAGTGAGATGGTGCATGGGTGTAGGGTTGTAAGGTTGTGGGGGGTATGGGTGTGGGGGGCTGTGGGTTTGAGGGGGTCTGAGTTGAGGTGTGAGGGGGTGTGTGGGCGACTGTGAAAGGATGTGTGAGGAGGTGTGGTTTTGAGGAGATGTGAGTGTGGATTTAGGGGTGTGTGAGGGGAGTGAGGGGGTGTGAAGGGTGTGAGAGGGTATGAGTGAGGGCGTGTGAGTGTAGATTTGGGGGTGCGAGTGTAGATTTGGGGGTGCGTGAGGATGTGAAGGGTGTGAGGGAGTGTAAGGGGTGAGGACGTGTGAGGAGTGTGAGGGTGTATGGATTTCAGGGGGTGTGAGCGTGGATTTGGGGGTGTGTGAGGGGTGGGGAGGTGTGAGGAGTGTGAGGGTGTGTGGCTGCTGTGAGGAGGGGTATGAGGGGGTGTGTGAGGGGGTGTGTGGGGGTTGTGGCGGTTGGCGAGGGGGGTCACCGTGAGGTGGCCCAAGGGGGAGAGGCCGTGGCGGTCGCCCAGCCCCGCTCCGCTCCCGCCCGCCGCCGTCCCCCCGTCTCCCCGCCAGCCGCAGGCGCTGGAGGCGGCCACCGCGCTGCCCGCTCCGCTCCGCCCCGCCCCGCCGGCCGGCCGGCGCTCAGCCCCGGCGGGGAGGCCCCGCCTCACCCCGCAGGTAAGCCGCGGGTGGCGGCTGCTGCTCGCTTCCCCTCAGCGCCGCTCGGAGCGGGCGGGAGGCTGCCGGGGAGCCCGCGCCTCCTCGCCGTCTCCCTCAGGGTGCGCGCTCCCGTCGGCGCCTCGCGGGCGGATCGGCCCGGCCGGGGGTGCCGCCGAAGGCAGGTCGGTGGACGGTGGCAGCTGAACTTCGCCGCTCGGCCGCTGCGCGCCGCGGCGGGGCTTGTTCCGTGGGGCGGCGCGGGAACGGCAGAGCGCTCCCCTCGCCCGGAGCTGCCCGAGGAGCTGCAGGCGCGACCCTTCCCGCCCGGCGGGCCCTGAGGCGGCAGGAGGTAAAAACACATGAAAACGCTCCCCTTGCCCTCCCCCCGGCACCTCCGACCGCTGCCGAGGCGCCTTGCCCTCGCCTTTCCCCACACGAAGGGGATGGCGCGGGTTTTTTAGCGTTTGATGGCAGGTTGGGGTGGGCAGAATGCCGAGGGAGGGTTCGGGTCGGTGTCTGAAGAGATGGGATGTTATTTTGTGTGGGATGTTTGTGTTGGCAAAGCGGTTCTGTCAGGCTCTTCTCAGTTCAAACACCGGCCCCTTCCTTCTCGGAGAATTTTTAAGGTAAAAGCCTTCATCATGCTTACTCTTCCAGCCGGCTTTTATATTTTTCAGGTGTGTTCTCTGTAACTTCTCTGTTAGAGAAGTTGCCTGTCCCATTTTTTTCCACGTCCCTCAGGGAAATGGTTAGAGCCATTAGGTTGGAAGTCAGGGTTGTGTGAGACAGGAGTGAGCAACAACATTGACCTTAATGTAGAGCCCCAGTGAAAACTTGCCGCTCTCGGTGCTCTCCATCGTGCTCCTGCCACTCTCTGGCAGTAATTACTGCAGTAGAAAATACCTCCAAATGGGAAAGAGTACTCGGAAAGAGGATGAACGCTATGACAGGAGAAAGCTGTTGTATGAGCTGGCTGGACCTCTCCAAACTTTCTTCCAAAGCACACAGCAGATTTTAAGTGAGAAGAGTGAGAAACACACAGATCCTGACCATCCTGCAGTTAACCTTGGAGAACAGCAAGGCTGAAGAGATGACAGAGGCTTCACTGTGGAAAATTGCGCTTTACAGGATAGGTTTCCAAAACTGGACTTGATTCTGGCAACTCTGGGGGAAGGTGGGCAAGTTTTGGCTGTGTTAAAATGGTAATTTTTTAATCAAGTTATTCTCATGTGGTAAATTTCAACGTGTTTATGACACTGTAGGAAATCAGAGTTCTCATACTGACTGAGAGAATTCACAGGGGGTTAACATGAATACGAAGAATCACAATATTTAAAGGCTTACGCTATTTTTTTGGAGATGAGAATTGATGGCTTGGTTTTACTGGAATGATTTTAGACTCTCTAAATGCTACTGTGAAAGCTTATTTGTGTTAACTGAGAGTGCTGAGGCACAAAGGGCAGAAAATTTGGCTTTCACATTGAAAAAGCGAGGAGTATCTTGCAAGAGCATTGATTCATAGCATTCTGTTACTTGTGAAAATGTTATTTCTGTTTATGTTTGTTTATACATCAATGAGCTTTTTCCCCCTGAATTTTGTGATTATTTCTGCTGTTAGATGTAACAAAACACTGTGAGAATTTCTCCGTGTAATTAAATGCTGCTCACAAATCAAGAAACAAGAGCTGGAGGAAGAATTGCTAAAACTTTTGAAGTCTTTGTGGCTTTTCCCGCTATGATGGCAGCAGGACCTGTATCAGAATAGGACTCTGGGTTATCACTCTTACATTTGCCAGCCTGATCTCAGGATAGGACCCAGCACAAATACACAACAGCAGCTATCTAATTCTTGGAAACAAATCATCATCGGCTTAAAAAATTGATTTTCATACTACAAGGTGCTTTGTACTACTTCATCTCAGAGCACTTTCCACTTTTTGCTTTTTGACAATATTGCTTTTTGAAAATAAAATGAAGCTCTTGCTAGACACACAGAGTGTTCCAGGAAAATTTGTACAAGAACACCTGAAATTTGTGGATGATCTGAAAGACCAGTTCGTGATTCAGTGTCGCACACCGGGTTGTATAGTTCCTCATGCTTTAAACTGCTATTTTGGCAGAAGTTAACCTCCACAGACAAAAAGCAGCTGTGTCAGTCATGACATCTCAGTAACACATGTAGTGGTTCTGACATCGCAGTTAATTAGATTTAGGAATGTTTTATAATCCCAATCTGTTCAGTATCAATGTGTGATGAATTATCAAATAAATTAGTCTTTGAGGGATCCTGCTTGAACTGTGGTCTTTCTCTTCAGAATAGCTAGCTGTGGGTTTTTTTCGGAGCAGGTTGTGCCCAGTCCAGGTGTGCCATGGTTATTTCCACTGGTTGGTGCCAGTGTGGGTCTTACAGAGTCCATCTGCATTTTGTTCTGCATTGCACAGTGGCAATTTTAGGATGACACATCCCCAAGCACATTCTCCTGTAATTAACAGATTCTCCAGGGGAAATCATGCCTTCATCCAGCATCCAGGAATGTATTCTGCTTTATATTGTTCTGGGTACAAACCTGTAACACTTCGTTTTATCATATTGTATCTGATTAAGAAGTTTTGAGGGATTTTTATTCCCTGCTTTATATATTTTTTTCTCCACTTTCCCCTGCCCCACGCTGCCCTCTTTTCCTGTTCAGTGGGAAGTGTAGATCAACCTACAAATAACGTGGCTGGATCTTGGCAGCACTGATTCTTGTGCTCCTTCTTGCAGGGATTAGCCAGCCTGCTTTGCAGACCTGACAGTCTGTGTACAGAATGATTAGTTTGGTTTCTGAAATGAAATTTGTTAGTACCTACAGGCCCCAGTGAGATCTCGGGCACACTGGAGCTGCTGACCTGCCTGCACAAAAACATCTTGGGCTTTCTCCAGGTTGGATTCACACAACATCCTGGCAACACAGTCTACTCCAACTTTCAAACTTTAACTATTGTCTTAGACTAGCCTTCCTCTACCCTCACTCGGGTTTACAGTCCTGGTAAAGTCTATGTAGACAGTTAATTTAAGCAGTTGGAGGCATTAGATCGTATGGCAGAAAGACAGTCTCATTTTCAGCATTGACCTGCTGCAGGACTTCAAGTAGCATTATTCTCTCTCTGTGCCTGTTTAAATATTAATGTTCTTTTGTCCATAAAAGGTATTTCTACTGATAAAAAGACTTGTGTCTTTTCATTCAAAGAAGTGCTATATGGCATCACTTCAGTAAAGTGAGCAGTTAAGTATCAGAAGAGCTTTAGATAAATATGAAAGAAATGTAAAATCACCAATGACTTCCAGGTAGGTCAAAAACAAGGGAGAACACCATCAGAACCCTAGCACGTGTGCTATCTAAAAGATATTTTTCTTTAGTTTGTTTCTGGGAACCTAAATGCACAAATTAATTGGATACGTTTATAAAAGACTTGATAATAATCTTGAATATATTACTTGTCAAAAATATGCATTTCACAATAATGATTTGCACATCAATGAAAGCTGAGATAGACACTACTGAATCATGTACTTTCAGTATAATGGAATGAATCCTTAAAGTAATTTCAATGCAATTACTTTTTAAAAATGTTTTATCAAGACGGAGGGGAAGAAAAAAAAACAACCGGTCAAAAGAAGATGATAGTGCCACAGCCGTGCCCCCGCTCTCAGCATTGAGCAGAAGTGGGATGTTTGCTCTCATGAGAGAGACATTCTGGCTTCTTTCATCCTCCTTAATTGTTTGGAGCAGGACTGCAGTCATAGACACAGTGCACAGTCTCTGTGAGGGCCGCAAGCCCAGAAATAAATGCTGCCAAAGGTGAACTGGTTCATCTCATGTTTTTTTTCCCTCACATACCAAATATTGTGAGGTATCTCACCTGAATACATGCTGCTCATGACCATTGTTACACCATGCCACCAAACAACGACTATATTGAATAATAGTTAAATACTGAATTAACCCACTGCAAGTATGAAGCACACTAGCTAACTGTTCTCACTGTGACTGATAAGCCACTGAATGTCACTGCGTAGCAAAAGCACCTGTAGCTGCAGAGCACGATGCTATGGAGTGAAATAAACGGCAGGGAGGAAACTATAATAAAAATGTCATGTGTGTTTGAGCTGACTTTTTTTTGTTTGTTGGACTTTAGGAACAAACTAAATTGGTATGAGGATGGGGCAGGCTCTTTTCAGTGGTGCCCGGCAACAGGATAAGAGGTAACGGGCACAAACTTGAGCATAGGAAGTTCCACCTAAACACGAGGAGGAACTTCTTTACTTTGAGGGTGGCAGAGCGCTGGCACAGGCTGCCCAGAGAGGTGGTGGAGTCTCCGTCTCTGGAGACATTCCAAACCCACCTGGACACGCTCCTGTGCCACCTGCTCTGGGTGACCCTGCTCTGGCAGGGGGTTGGACGAGGTTATCTCCAGAGGTCCCTTCCAACCCTACCGTTCTGTGATTCTGTGTATCATCCTTTGATTTTGGAATTCAAAGTAAAACTCCAGTGTGAAAGAATGGAATTACTGCTCTTCAGTTCTTCACCAGAACATTACTAGTGCTTTCAGTGGCAAATAAAAAGTAATCTCTGTTAATTTCCTTTGCAGTTAAACTAATTACACATTTCTACTTCTCTACAAATATATTGTAAATAAACAAATGTAATTTTCATATCCATGTTGAATCTTGTCTTGGAATTATATTGCTCTGCCAACTGTTAAATATTGATTTTTTTTTGTCTAGAAGTTTTCCCTACACATGGGTAAGCAAGCACATAAAAGACATAAATAAAAGTAATTGGATCGTATTAGTTGCATGTATGCAGGTTTACATTCATACAAGACCTTTTGTTATTTATAATATAAATATATATATATTTGTGTTCCGTTCAGCTCTTAATTTTTTTTGTGTGAGACCTCCAGATGTTCTTCGATGCTATTGAATGTTTCTTTTGTTTTAGAGATGATACTGTCTGCCCAGGTATGGGACTCCTCTCAGCCCCCCGATCCCCAGGATGAGTGGCACAGGTTGTGCATCACTTCGTTTATGCTGCTTCACTGCGACTAGCATGTTTTCAAAGGAACATGAGGAAGGTAGCGTACTTCCACAGCTGTATTTACTTTTATAAAATACATTGATATTTGCCACGCATTTAACAGTTTCTTCTTAGATAAAAAATATTTTACTATCCTTGATTTTCTTATTTATTAAGAAGCATGAACTCATTAATTTCTAGGTGTTTAGCATTGTCATCTTAGGAGAAAGAATGAGTGAATGTGATACTATCTCACATAAATGAACAGAAACACTGCAGGATTCATTCAGTTCTTGCTTCTTGGGTGTTCTGAGTATAAAGCCATTAGAGTGTGGAGAATTAAACTTTTCTTGCAGCTTATTTGGCAGAGTGTGACAAAAGGGAGAACAGTTATTAAAAAAAAAAAAGGTGACAACCATGCTTTACGCATCTATAAATGTTATAACTACATCCAAATATTATTTTAGGTTTTTAATGCAGTTCTTGGAGTCTAGGAGGTGGGAATACTTTTTTTTTTTCCTTCCCCCCTTCATGCTCTTTTCAGAAAGTACAAGGGTATTTACAGGAACAATTTGTACAGTTAAACCCTCTTTTTTCTTTTTCCTATTTTCTTTTTTCTGTGGGGCCTGTCTGCTTTCTCTGTGAAAACCAGGTGTTCTGTCCAGCCACTAGGAAGGTGTAAGTGGGACAAGTGTGATGACTGAAACGGTGGAGCTGCCAGCGGAGGGGAATTCCCTGATAAGAGCCGTCTACCAGAGCCGACTTCGCCTCACCAGGCTGTTACTGGAGGGTGGTGCCTACATCAACGAGAGCAACGACAGAGGTGAAACCCCTTTAATGATTGCTTGTAGGACAAAACATGTGGACTCGCAGAGTGTCAGCAAGGCAAAGATGGTTAAATACCTACTGGAAAACAAGGCTGATCCAAACATACAGGACAAATGTGGAAAGACAGCCTTGATGCACGCGTGTTTGGAAAAAGCAGGGCCTGAAGTGGTATCTTTGCTACTGAAAAGTGGAGCTGACCCAAGCCTGCAAGATCACTCCAATTGCTCTGCACTTGTCTATGCCATAAACTCTGGAGACAAGGAGACCCTGAAAGTTCTTCTTAATGCCTGCAGGGCACGAGGAAAAGAAGTCATCATCATCACAACGGACAAGTCCGCCTCGGGAAGGCAGAAGACGAAGCAGTACCTAAATGTGCCTCCTGCAGACCTCGAGGAATGCTATTCCCCGACTGCTTGCACTTCCCCATCGGAAATAGAACTGAAAACGTCTCCATCCCCACTTTCAAGTTCAAATGAAACTAAAAAAGTACTGTTCAGCTTTAAAGATCTAGATCATCCACGAAGCATGGACAACTCATCTCAAACAGTTTCACCAACGAGAAAATCCAGCTCAACAAAAGTAGGGACCAAGCTGGCACAAGTGACACGGCTACAGTCTGAGCCTTGGATAAAGAGCTCTCCGTCACTGTTTCACCAGAATAAAATTGCCTCTTTACAAGAAGAACTTCAGGATATTACTCCAGAAGAAGAGCTCTCTTTTAAAATCAATGGCCTTGCCTTATCAAAGAGATTCATCACCAGGCACCAGAGTATTGACATAAAAGACACTGCTCATTTATTGAAAACCTTTGATCAAACTGGATCAAGGAAATTATCATATGATGAGATAAACTCTCAGATTCCTTATGTTGAAGACAAACATAACCCCTGTGGGATTCCTATGGGTAAGGATGCCAGTTCAGGACAAATCAGCTTCATTTCAAACCTCAGTAGTATTATCCAGAAAAGAAATTCAGGAGCAAATCACTACAGCTCCGATTCTCAGTTAACTACTAGTCTAAGTCCTGCTGCTGCAGAAGACAGTAAGTCAGTGATAGCAAAGAAAAAGATTCTTTCTCCATCTCAT
This sequence comes from Rissa tridactyla, assembly GCF_028500815.1. Taxonomy (NCBI): domain Eukaryota; kingdom Metazoa; phylum Chordata; class Aves; order Charadriiformes; family Laridae; genus Rissa; species Rissa tridactyla. Next base: position 9,457,996 of record NC_071497.1, read on the forward strand.
TCTCTGTTATCAAGTTCTAGAGAAGTACTGGAGAACATGCCTTCTGTTGCTCTGAGCAGGAGAAATCAAGCTTTTCTAGAAAGGCGGGGTTCAGGAGCCTTATTGTTGGATCATATTGCTCAGGCAAGACCAGGTTTTCTTCCCCCACTGAATGTGAATCCTCACCCCCCAATTCCAGATATTACTTTCATAAACAGGGTTTCTGGGATGATTTCTTGTGGACAAAAACACTTAGTACCAGCAGCACCTGCTTTTCCTAAGGAGACCAAAAATACGAAAATGCTTCTAAGGAGGCAGTCATTACAGACTGAGCAGATTAAGCAACTAGTGAATTTTTAACAGGGGATTAAAGCGTTGCAAAATCATTAAGATATGTACATATTCACTGCATTACATGATTGTAATGATACATATCACAAAAGACAGCAGGTCTGTGATGTAAGGCTCTCTGCCTTGGAATGAGTTAAATAGCTTAGAAACTACATGAAAAGATATACTTAACTAATAATGCTGCTTTCTGGAAACTGAGGAATATTTATTATACTGTTTTCATAATGATTTCAACTTCAGCACTGAAATCTTACCTGTGACAGGCTGAACACACAATGGGTCTCAGGCACTGCAGTTCTCATTTTAGGTTGGAAATGCTATGCCTCCGAGGTTTCCCCAAACGTGTGCTCTTTCTGCACCAGAAAGGTGGTACAGGTGGGATTTGGGAATTTGAAACATTTGACTGTGATGCTAGACACCAGACTGACTCCGTCCAAGTTGTGCAATATCCCTAAATCCCAGGCACAACCAGTGTGCACAAAGGGTGGGCAGTGGCAGCTGTACATAGCAGTGTCTTCTAGCTTCAGTGGTTTGCCGCACGTAAACGGACAATACGCAGAGTCAGTAAAATTCGTGTAGCAGAGCTGTGCTGCATGCATAGCTATGCCCAGAAAATCCCAGCTGAAAACTGGGAGCCTGCTTTAGACGCCTTGCTGCCCACTGGAAGTCAGCGTGATAGCCAGAGTGCTGGAGAGCTCAAGTTCAGCACACAATGCCTGGAGGCCAAGTCAAGAAGCCAGCACAGCGAGCAACAAGTCCTAAATAACCTCCTGTAAAATGACCAAGCCCTGCTTGCAGTGTCAATGCGGTACGTCAGTCAACTTGGGCTTCTCAAGCTATGAGATTGCTGGAATCTGCTCATTTAAAAAGAGAAAGGGTTGGGAGAGGCAGAAGCTGTATGTAAACTAGGGTCCATTACTTTCTGTAGTTCCAGACTCCCAAAGCACAGATCTTCAGATCATGCAGGAGCTCTTTGGCCCCAGTCACAGGTCTGGGTTTCTTTTCAAGACAGGATACAGATGGTGGTACGCATCCAGATGTTGTCTTGATCAGCAACAACACTTCACACACATGCTTGGGAGCAAGGAAGAGCTCTGTCCTCCTGCTCAGACAGACCTAAAAGGAATCTGACAGCTACGATACTCACCTGGGAGATGGAAGTCCTCGTTTTGCCTAATTTAAAGCAGAGGACTGAATTTCTTACAGATGAGAAACATGCTGTTGCCTCCAAGCTGTTGCATATTTTTAAGTATGTCTATCTAAAATCTATTTTTCCTTCCCATTTAGTGTTCTGCAAGTCCACATATCCACTTTGTCTTTGTGTACATTCTATAGCTGGTTGATTTCTGGCATTTTATAACTCATCTTTTGAAGACTGAAAAATATTGAATGTGTTCTGTTTTGTCATAATTTACAGAAATTGTATTGAAATTGTGTCTGTATAATGTGAATTTCTGTATACTGAAATGAGATGCTTTTTTTCTGAAAATACACTGGGCATTATCTGCCTTCTTGCAGCATCACTTAAAATTCACCCAGTCTGGCATTACCTTACAAATAACTGCAATTTTACTTAGCATTGCCCTTATTATAAGACAATTTCAAGTGGATGATAAATATACAGTCTCTGTAAATACCTTTTAATGTAGAAACAGAAAAGTGTCCAAAAATTCATAATATGCATATTTTGAAGAAGGGAACATTTGACACCTGGAAAGCAAAGGAGTATGGTTTACATCTCTACACAGCAGAGTTGTATATCAAGCACTGATCTGAAACTACAAATTTAAATCTTGAAATCAAATTTGTGACACAAAATCTCTCCAATCTCTAGTGACGACTGCTGGAAGGCAGATGATCATACCGCTGATTCTCTGTCCAAGCTCTCAAAGGTAGCTAGAATAAGCAAAGATGCAAATCGGTATCACAATTGTCAAAATTAATTCTTGCCCACAAAATCCAGGTCTTGAAAGCCGTGGTGTCCGTTGCCCTCCTGCAGTCACAGCTCTGCTAACCTGGTGACAGCTGGGAAGGCCCATGGTGAGCTGCACTACGCGATCACGTTTGATGTACCTAGACATGATTGTCACACTTGTTTAGCTTCTCACCCCTCAAGAACAATCAGTGCCAGTCACAAAAATGTTGCTGGCATACCCATTGTTTGTTTTTTTTTAATTAGAGATGGACTGTTCATCCACTGAAAGAGTCTTGGTCATGGTGGATTGGCTGGCAAGCCCCAGTCTCTGTACATACACAAGCAAAAAGTGTTCACTATGGTAAAAAAAGCAAACAACAAAAACCCCACCACCTGAGTTCGTGCATTAAGCATCCAAAAATGAGAAAGTTCCAAAAGTGAAATTACGTACATTTTAAGAGCTCTTAAATACTGGTGGAAACATGGTGAAGGTGATGCAGTATTTGGTTCCATTCAGGTTCTGCCTTTTACTTCACGAGATGTTGCTGGATCAGCATCTGCGTATACCAGGCAGAAACGACGATTACACAGAAATTGTTTTATGGCAGAGAAATTAAGTGGAACAGTATGTGTCAATATTAACTAATTAACTGGATACAAATTGGTCCCTACAAACACCACATAAAGACACAATATACTTTTCAAATGTTTTTAAGATATTATAAATGGAAACAGCAATTTGTAGTGTGTTCATCTCATAATGCAGTTAAATATTTGAAGCTAAAAATCTATCTTTAAAAAATATAAATCCTTTAGAAAAAATCAACTACTAGTGTCGTTGCTGAAGGTACAAAGCCCAATTTCCGCTGTACTGATTTTAAAATTAATTACAGAGAGATTACTGATCCCTCAACTGAAACAGTAATTTTTTTACAAAATGCTTAGACAATGGAGGAAAATGGCAAATGTCTTGAGGAGTTTTCTGTAGTGTTGCCAGTATTTTGTGCTTAATGTGCAAATGCAGAAGTAATGTGAAAGGTTAACAATGTTTATTGTTGCATCAATGTTAAAAGTGACCTTCAAAGGAAAAACAAACAGTTCCGTTTTGTTCTCTTGATGTTGTTATGATGCATAAATAAAAGTGATTCCCCCCCCCCCACCACCATTCAGGAAATATGGAAATAGACACATCCTTTTATTCACCACTTAGGAGACGCTGAGTCACTACCAAAGGTACTCGCTCCTAAGTGTTTCTCAGGCTGTCTCTACACGGGAAAATTGGAACAGTTAATTAGATTTAATCCAACATAGCTAAATTTGTACCCAGTATTGTGTGAGAGAGGCTCTGTCTGTCTGTCAGCAGCTTTCTGTGGTTCCACTTTAGTCTGCCATCTTTGAAGTCTTAATCCTTGTCATTTTCCAGTCATCCATAATATCTTTTAAGCAAAGACTGGGAATCAAGACCTGAATTTCTAATGTTAAATTCCATCCCGAAACATTAAAGTTTACAAACAACAAAATACCTTTCAGGTGTTCTTTATGCATCTTGGTAAAGAAAACACCACGAGCTGAAACTTTTTCCTTGCTAGTTTTACGAGCTGTGGCTTCCCATCCAGGGAGAACCATTGGTTCTCACACCGTACAGTGAGAAATGAGTGAAGCTTGTCCACGCTAATTTATAGAAAGATTAATGGCAGAAAATCCTTAAACATTTAAACGATATAAAATGGAAGTGACATTTCTGTGAGCAAGCGCTCCTGCCAACATAAGTTACAGCTTTCAGTAAAACACACTGCCTGGGAGATTGTTGATTTTTGAATCTACGTGATGAATTTAGAAAGGTGAAAAACGTTTTTTTTCCTGTTGGTTTTCATTTTCTCTGCAAAATGCTGTGAAAGCGTGCAATGAAAGTAACCTCTAGACAAATCATGGTGGCCTCACAAAAAAGCAGTGATCATCTAAAAATCTTCATATTTTGGTTTAAGAAATTTAAGAACAGCCACTACACAAGAATGCTGTAAAAAAGCAGTTTTCAAGGTTGTGTTTAAGGCGTGGTGTTCAAAGGACAGTCTTCAAAGTATCCTTCTCTGCACTGTTTTTGCTTTAAGAAGAAAGGCATTTGGAGTTGCTCTGTCTTGATTTTTGTCTGCTACAGTTATGCAGCACTTCCAGAAGAATATTGCCATAATTTGATGCAGCTACGCAAGAAAAATAGTAAACTAAACCAGTCATTAAATTCCTCTTTTTTCCCATCATCAAACCTTAATAAGACCTTCATCTTTCTGCGTCTGTTATGCAGTGCAACTAATTAATTTTCCAACTAAAATGAGGTATTCATAAATAAATGGATCCTTGCATTAGTAAGCCATTATTCCATTAGTTGGCTATTTTGTTTATATAACAAGAGCGTGGCTTGTTATAGAAAGGCCAACATTAGTCACAACCAGACGTCCTACTAAAAACATTAACACTGTATTGATAAAAGGGACAAGCTTTTTTTTTTTTTAATTAATGTTGAAATCCAGAATTAAGAGGGAGAAATGCCAGTTGTGAAATATTTCCCAGCTGCACATTTTCACCTTAAAGTGTTACTGGCATGGCAATAACTTCAAGGAGATCAGGTTTGATAAGGATACATCTTAGGAAAACTCAAGGTGGGTTTTTTTTTCCACAGAGTGAAAGGGATAAAATTCCAATTTTTATGATTAATTGTTCTGATAAAATACCCAGCTGTTAATCCTTTTCAAAAGAAAGTAGGTCTTATACTCCTTTACACAAGTTAACCTTATTTTAAAATATATATGCAGAATTCCTGTTCTTCAAAGGACACCCGTTACCTGAGACAGGCGTCTCCTTGGCCGATGGTGCATGTAGCTGGTTGAAAGAAAGCGCAGACACCGTAGGAATGTCCTTGGCTTTAGCGTTTCACACACGTAAAACAAAAGCTCGCTTCTTTTTGCTGGTACAGCATGGGCTTCAGAATCCTGAGGACTCTGATTAGGGACCAAGGTGCTCTGTAATTTGTACAAATTCTTTACTTAAACTCCTTGCAAGTATCTGTTAAAGCTCAACAAAGATGACAGTAGGTCACTTAAAACTCTCCCTGCAGCCATATCAGTGCTCTATGGTAGTATGTACGGTGTAGCAGGTGAAATGTGTTATTAAATCATAAAAATTGAGGCTGAAAGGAACCTCTGGAGGTCCCATCCCACCTCCAGTTCCAAGCAGGGCTTGCCTCGGCCATACCGCTCATCCCAGCTGGGGTTCAGGAAAACCAGGTATCAACAGTTCAACACTTCAGGAGGCACCAGAGGACTCCGTGCTACCAACGTGAAGTCAAAACCCCTATTTTAACTTTAACCATAAAGATGGCATCTCCTGTGCTAGCACCGCACTGTAGATCCAATGTTAATTCAGAGGTTTTGTCCCAAGCAGAAAAAGTGAATTTATGTGCGGCCATTTAAAAGACATGGTAAGAACTTGAACAGTGAAGGTATTTTTTTTTTAATTGTATGCAGTAATGTTTATTCCCAAATTTCTCAAAGCCAGATGCAGATGCATGGCGATGAACTGTAATTAATTCCTGTATTTTTTCCCTGAAGGCACCAGCTAGCAATTTTGAACACTTTCACAAGCTGCCACGGATACAGGGGTTACAGCCTTCTCTCTCAAAAGGTAGTCCATTTTACAATGAAAACTTGACCTGTATGTACATTTTAAACACACAATAATGAGCACACCTTTTAAAAACATATTTTAATTCTCCTTGGTCAGATCCTGATTAAGATTCTGAATTTGCATATGCCATTTTTTTTCTGCTACAGCAATGAGAGGAATTGCAATTAGGCAGTGAAAGCAACAGCTATAATGACAGAAGGATCACTGAAAAATTCAAGGGAACCAAGCCAAAACATAAAGATATTAAAAAACAACATAAAATTGCCCCAAAAATTTAGATGTTCAAAATTCAGAAGATGAGAGTACAGTACTTTTAATTTTACTGGAAGCAAAATCAAAACCAATGCTTCCTTATTCGGGGATTTAATGAACCACCTCTGCTGTGGCAGGCCAAGGTGTCATCCTCGGCTGCTCCTTGCACCCGTCTGCCAGAAGCAACTGGTCCGGTGCAAGGGAACACAGACCTCGACACCCCAGTGCAATCTGGAGTAACTGCAGCGTGCAGTGAGTATTTTCTTTAACCATTGTACTAAAAAAGTAATAATAAGGTAATTACCGTGATTTACAGTAAAAAGACGTATCAGAAGTAGCTGGAAGATGGTAGTAACATCTCACTTCACCGCAAAGGCGTACACCAAAACTCATCCAGCAGAGCCCTAACAAGAGGCAAAGAACTAACGACTAACACAGCACCCTGGCTCGGCTGTTGCGTAGCAGCTCCTGGGTTAGTACGAGATTCATAGATAAAACTCTCGGCAAAACTGACAGTAAATATAACAAGTTAATACACAGAAGAGGAGCCTGGGCATCAGGGAACCACACTGCACGGGCAAACGGATATTCCTGCAACAACAGGTGAACAAACTAAAGAATAAAGATCTCCATGAGCATCAAAACACAACAATGAAAAAAAACTGGTTCACAATTTTAATGAAAAAAAGTATAATTAATTAGTTTTGTGGTAGAAAAAGGTTTCTGGTTAACAGAGTTTATGGAATAAATGTTTCTTTAAACAACTGTTAAAATGCCTCCTAATATCTTTCCTTACATTAGTAGTTTTACCCTTATTAAAAGAAATACACTCTGAAAATTGGAAGAAATTTTAAATGAATTAGAAGAAATTTTAGAAGAACATTGAAACTGATGGAAAAGCTCCCTTGACTCTTGGATATAATGTAGGATGCAGTTCATAACGGGCTCTCCCTAACCTTTAAAAAACCAACCAACCCCAAAACAGACCAAACATTTTTAATTCCCCAACACTGTGATTTCTGTATTTTTTTCTTAAAGAAAAGGAAGGACAGGGCCATTTTATCACAGAGTTATTAAGTGAGGTATGAAGACTTTCTGCGCAATTCACTAACTCCGTCTTCTTAATCACCAGGATCACGAGTTCCTGGTGGTGGGCTGCAGAGGTGGAGGTTTGTGTAAACCCAGTTCTGCAGGAGGGTGCTGGGAGGGTTCAGAGGCACCCTCCCTTGGCGGCTGCACAGACACTGCCCATATGAAAAAGACAGCACAGGCCAGGTGCCGAATCAAATTCTTCATTACCCAAACAAAGCACAATAAAAATCACAGGTGAAAAGCTTTACAGTGCTCGGACTCAAACACTAAAGAGGGTTTAATGGACAGTGCAGAAATAAGTCTGCAGTAACATTAGCAAATGGCCTGGTCGCAGGCAGCTGGCTGATAAATAAAACATACAAGGGTTTAATGTCAAGGTTTTAATTGAAGATGACGACTGGCGTTTTTTGCAGTCCGAGTAGGCCGAAACTGAGTAATTCTTCACATGAGTTCTGAAGGTGGAGAACTGGTTTTTAAAATGCATGTCTTTGGGGGCATTTTCTTCAATTCCACAGCGCATTTAAACAACACAAACCTCAGAAAAGCAGCTTCTGTTTTCCTTTCATCATATTTACATCTTACTGCAGGATATTATTGAGTAGTTGTGCAGGACTAATGATGTCAATTCTCTTCTGTAACGTGTTATTTTATCTATTTAGTCAGTTCCGTCAAATTCACAGACAAACATGAGGCTTGAACTACACTTGCAGCAAATTAGAAACATTTTATTAATTGGTTAACTCCCCTGGACATCCCGAACAATATCTAATTCATTTAAATTAACAGATTTTTCATGTAACAAGGACAATTATGTCTAAAAACCTCTCTGAAAGATATCAACAGACACAAAGCAACACCGACAGAGAAAATGATTCCACAAAGAAGCGGCAGAATTTATAGCTTCTAAACATTTTAAGTACAAGGAACAGATCACTGAGAGAAGGTTTTAAAAAAAAAGACAGCAACAGCTAGAGTAACACAGACCTGCCACAGAGCCCCCTTTCCAACAGAGTAAGTAGCTGTCTCTCTTCTCCCCTTTATTATCTTACTGCCAGCCCCACAGCTAACACATCTTATTTTAGAAGGAGAGCATTTGTACGAAGACTGGCATGAAAACAGAGAAACAAATTAAAATTAATTTATTTACGTGCAAGTCAGACCAGACTGACATAAACACCACAAACGACTTCACAGGAAACTAACAGAAATCCATAGGTAGAAAATACATACAGGAGTTCAGATATATAGGAGAATCCATACAGAATAATCAAATTCACCACACAGTCAAACCTTGTCACTGCAAGCATGCTCCATATAATTCATTTCTAGCATTTTATTTAATCTAGTTTCACATGTCTTGTTGCCTTAATTATTTTTTTCTTGTAATATAGATCATGTCTTCTTTTAATTTTATCTGAATACCCACATGTATTACTCACTGATATTTCTTCCATGATGTCTGCACCCTTAATACCTCTGGCTGGTATTTTTTACTTAATAGTTTAACCAGTTTTAACAATACTTCAGGTGGGAATTGGTAAGTGGGAAAAAGGTTTCCAAATAACAGAAAAGTCTGCCAGTGTGGACGCAAAAATGGCTAACGAACTGAAAGACGAAATCCCTTAAGTCAATAAATACAACGGCCTGCAACACGGAGCTGAAACAAGACCTAGGAGTCCACCCCTGCCCTAAATGTTCACATAAATTGTGGAACAAAAGGACAATGGGATACTCTTGACTTTAAATCTATTTGAAATAAATATATGGCTAGAAAGTATTGCTGCTTCTGAATGACCACCAATATCCTGAAAAGAAAGCTAGACTAAGCCTAGAGCTAGTAAAGTGATCAATAAGAATTAATACAAAGAACTCAATGCTCTTTAATGGCACCTTTCACTCAATAAATGGACCTGGCTACAGCGGTGTGTCCTCAAGCTATGTCCTTTATGCCCCTCAAAAGCAAATTCTGTTATCCAGGCACCTGCCTGACTCATTTTGGCTAATGCAGCTGTGTTGCGTTTGATTCCAAAAGCTGGCTGATGGCCCGAAGTGGTTCTTGTTCAATGGTATATCCCAGAAAACAAAAACCTCTGAACTATACTATTTCCTACTACTTTATTGTATGTACTATAGATTCAAAGCAATGTCTATAACCTGGGTTTAACTGGAGCTTTGGTCATTTATATATCCTGTTTTCCCTGAAAAGGAGTAAGGTGAAAGGGTCACAAGGATACCACATGATCGTATCTGACAGCACGCCTGTCATCCAATAGCTCCTGAACCTGTTGTAGTCAAAATGATCTGGGTTAGAAAAGGGTCTTCGAAGTACTTGATATGTTTTACATAGTTATGGTCAGTTGGGAAATAGTTAATCTCGCTTCCTGCCATGGTATAGCAAAATGCACGCGCAAACTTCAAAGAAAGAGATGCTATGAAGAACTGAGAGGTCAAATCTGTTCAAGTCAGATCATGTTGTCACAGCGAACTGAAACATACGTCATTTCTCCCCATTCATTAAGAGGAATGGCACTGACAACTTGACCTTTTGGTGGTAACTGCGATTCACATCAACTGCGTAAATTAAATTAAGTACTCTATTTAACTATTCCAAGTACAACTAGATAGTTTTTTTCCTTATTTAGAAAAAAATTTCCTATTTTAATCCAAGTATATTATATCTTATTAGACAATAAAAATGATGAAAGATTTGCCCCCCAAGAACACAAACCAATTATTACATAAACCTGCCAAAGGAGCGTAGGTCAGCAATCCTGAATTTTAATGGCTGCATGAAATCATCATATTTCAAGATTTAGGATTAAGAAATATAACTAACTTTTCTATCACAGTTGTACTAATGCTATGTAATAAGCAAAATTTGCCCTAATTAACTCTTTAGTACTAACAGCCTGGACAGTATTGTGGAAAGCATCAAAGTTCACACAACTCCTGCAGGAAGCACGTGAGAGGATGGGAAAAGGAGGACAAGAGGATGACAGGGGACAGGGTAATGCCTCTTCACAGCATCAGCTTTCATTTAGAAATCAAGATCTCTGTCATTATGAAAAAAAACTTTGTAACATTTGGCAGAAGGCAACAACACACAGCTTGTGCCTCAATCTGCACAGATTTCAATATCTCTATTTTAAGGGACGCAGAAGTGAAAGATGCAAAAAAATGCTTAAAAAGGAAATAGGTTGGACTCTTCCTGCAGGTGATACACAGAGTTGCAATGACTTTACTTTCCCTCAAAGGGAAGTCCAACTTTTGAAAATTTTTGAAATTGTATTCTGAGAATTAAAAAGATGCACAAACCAGGGGATTGTAGAAAACAACTGTTCCATCACAGAAATGTACAGGTTTTGATGTAAGTACTAATCACTGTACAGCTATTTCATTCTTAGAGCCTCTGGCCTTCAGAAAGACTGCAGCAGAACATTTTACATAACTGCTGTTAAAATTTCGTTTCAAACTCTTGAAAGAACTACCACTTTTCTCTTACAAAACACTACAGCTCTTTTAATGCTGTCTCTGATGTGTACCTCCCTGTAATCCATCGCTGTGCTCTATGTACAGGACAGGATTTTTCTTCATTTTGGGGGTTCTGTTTGCCCGAGCACCTCCTGCCGTGCAGCTACAACTCCAGCTCCTCTCACAATCCAAGGACTATGTCGCCGATGGCTCAGAAAGCATGGAGGCAAGACATGGTGTGACATGCACAATTACCACATTGCAGAGAACCTGATTAGTTTTAATTCAGTAAAAATAGCCATTCTTTCTCAATGGAGTATGTAGCATCAGAGATCCCACTCTTCACGTCTAGCATACAGACTCATCTGTTGACCAGGAGTGAGAACATTATCAACCGCAATGGCATTAAAAATAGTGTATCAAGATGAGCTACAAAAAAATACCCTTTGGGAAGTGCATAGTTCTGTACTTAATATGGTCTTGACTCTTGTCCTCCCCTATAAAAAGCAAAAGCAGGCTTTGGTAGAGATAGAGTGTCCCATAGACTTTGTCTTACACAAAAGCGGTTCGTAGCGAACCACCTTGGTCCAGAAATATCAGCTGGGGCCACTCTCCCCTTCAGGTGCTTGCAGGGAAGAAGTATTGGTATATTTAGGTAACGTGAGTAGCCGTTACCACGCGCCACCGGGTGAATGAGAGAGAATGTGCATACGATGAGTAAGCAGCAATTCTGACCTATTAAAGAAGGCATTAGATTTCTATTTGATAAGCATTTCAATACAAGTGTTATATAAAAACTCCTCCAATAACCACAGCTGTGTTCTATACAATTCTTTTGGGAAGGAAAATGTATTTCCCTGAAAAAGAAATCTTCATGTTTAAAGAAGCTAAGTATTATAAGGTGAGAGATTGCCTGCTTTGTGTTTACTATTCTACTCCTATGGCTTTTTTGAATTCAGAATTTTGGGGCTCTAAGATGTCATAATAAACCCTACTTTTATCAAAGTTTTCTCGGATGTAAAGCAAATCTTCTACAGAATACACATCCTCCTTCCCTGTCCAAACAGTGAGGCTGTACCTATATCAAAAAAAGGGGAAAAAAAAAAAAAGAGAGAGAGAAAGAGAAAAAAGAGTATGTTATCTTAAGATAAAGCACATACAACAGAAATACATTGCACTAATAAGCTCCTAAAAATATTTTTTTCCTCGTTACAGAGCTAAGTCACACAATTTGGCTCCAGTCAAACTTCAAGTTCTTGCTCCTAAAGCTAAACTTGCTAGAACTTCCCAAGGAGGACTGCAAAATATTTAAGATGGACAATCGTACGCCACCCAAAACCATTTATCTGTATTCTGGTCCTTGTGTGAACTGTTGTGCCAAACCTAGCAAGGAATAAAATAAAAAATCCTAGGCAGATGTCCAGCAAATGAATTTATCAGTCTGAGCATTTAAAGTTTGACAAAGTTATAAACAGTTACATGTGGAGCATTATAATAGAAAATATGAGGCAATCTCAGTTATAGCTGATTTTCATACTCCATGTTTTGTCACCTACGTGATGTGTAGTTATGCCATCTGATTAACTGAATGTAATTTCTGTACTTTTCTCATTAATTGCACAGACGTTATTGTAACTCTAAAAAAACCTGAAAACTTCCAAGTATCATTTAAAGTTAAAAGCATTACACTCCACAATCTCCATGTGACAAATACTTAAATTTTCCCCTTTGTTTATTAAAACTGTATGTATTTCAAATACAGGTAGACCAGAATTTAGTTGCATGTCAGCAAAACTGGCTCAGCAATTTCTTTCCTCTAATCATGTCACTAGAAAAAAATCATGATTTTTATGCTGAGGTAAAAGAGAAAATACTAGTATTTCAGTGGGAATAATGCTTGTATCCAATGAGGACAAATTCGAGAATGGCACAATTCACAAGACGTACTCTTAACGTAACTATATTTTGAAATTAATTTCCCAGTTTCAAATGTTCAATTCTAATTTATCTCTTGATTCACCACTATAAACAAGAAAAAAACCCTATAGTTTTTCTACTCTGTTGTCTCTAATTACTTAGAAATTTTCCATACAAGTCACTGTCCTAACATTTCCGTCTTGAGCTTTGACCGTGGTTGGTGCTTAAGGAAGAACTTTATTAAGTGCAGGTAGGCAGAGTAAGTGAAAAAGATGAGTAAAAGACAATTATATACAAAGCAGGCTTTATTCTCATTCTATTACATGTAAATAAATTTTTTCTATGAAATTGTTATGCGTTTGTAAGAACTATTTTTAGAAGGAAACATTAAGTCAGTGTTTGGAAACCATTGAATGTATTTCAAGTACATAAGCAAAAACAGCTTTGTAGCACGCTCACTGACTTCCAACCTAAAAACCACCTTTAATGTTTTTATGTCACATTATTACAGAAAATATAAATACTGAATCCAATAAAAAGTACCTATGAAGTTTAAATATTTAAATATAATTATTCCAAATTGCAACATCCAGCTACTTGGTCTATTTAACTACATTAGTCCTACAAAATGCTTATAGTGCAACTGGATTACAAACCTACACAAGATTCACTACTATAATAAGTAATTTTAGAAGAGGCTTTTGGGATTTTCTTATTTTAAAGAAATTTATAGTGACCGTTTCTGTATGACAACACAATGTAACTGAAGGAACTCAAGGAATTAAAGAACTGAAGGGATAATCTAGAAGAAAAAATATTTTCAAAGTAATTGGGATAAGCATGTACACATAACTGTGCTATATTTCATATAAACAATTATGTGCCTTTGTAATAAGGACAGCTAAAAATAAAGGCCCTCAAACTTACCTATCCGACTGTTGGATTAACCAGCACAGCTCAGATATTGACTGTCGTACTAACGCTGCTCTTACAGGGAACGTTACAGGCTGGGAAAGCGTACTGCATATCTGAGCCATCTCTTTCACCATCACCCAGTCATAGCCTACATGAAAGACCATTTGATTAAAAAGAATTCTTCACAAATACAACCTCTATAAAGGCACAATAAATTCTAAAATGGTTAGGCTGCATGGTAATACAAGAGTGAACATGGGTTTTGTGAAAGTGACATAACTCTGCAATGAAATTGCTAAATTGTTATAAATAAAAAATGTCATTGTCCCAGAGGAGAAAAACAATACTAATATGAAAAAATAAATTTACTTTGAAAATCTTTATTTCTATTAATCGCAGTGTTATTTTACATAAAGCTACAGAATGTGACATTTTCTAACGTGCAGGAAATTATATCTTTGCTCTCTCTCTTAAAAAACAGTGTTACCATTGACTTCAACATGGACCAGTTTTAACTTGCAAGTGAGCCTAAAAAATGGAAACATTTTGAAAAATTTGGAAAAAAATTCAATGAATTTTTAAATTATAGAGAAATGAAGGATGTAAAACATTTTGAACATCAAAATTGCTAAAATTAAGCATTGTGAAACGTTTCAAGTGCCTGCTGTTGAGATTTTTACAAGCACTGAAGCTAGTTAAAACAGTATTTAATATTCTCTTATTTCTACAGGCTATGAAAGTCTTAACTTCAATGACAAAGAGTTAATATTTTTTTTCTCAAGTACTCATATGCAATTTGAAAAGACTTAAAGCACCAAATCTTAACAAAACAGATTTTGTTGGGCAAACAGCAACTTGTAGTTGAAATCAGTCAAATAAGCTGGTTTTCTTGTGTCTTATCCTTAATTAGCATCATCACAAACTGAAGTTTAGAATGGTGATAAAGTTATTTATTAAAATGGTTACTTAGTACAGTATTTCCAGTACATTATTTCCAGCAACTCTTTACTGCACTGAAAATACTTTGGACAAAGTACTATATAGTTTAATAAAATTACTGTATAATATAAAACAAAATCCTCATGCCACAATATTAAATCTTGCTAATGAACAATCAGCGATTTAGAAAGGTGTATAATTTTGCTGTTGTGGTCACAGACAATATTAGTGGGACTACACTACTGCATACAAATGCACATGCACTGGAGTAAAACATCGTGAGAATTACGAGAGGAAGCCTGTGAAAAGGACCCTAAAATAATGCTTATATGTTCAGGATCTAAATTCACGTTAGGGATTAACAATAAGAAACTTCAATTAGATTCTCAAAACTGAGACTTAAAGAAGTTACTAACATCAATAAATTGGAAAATTTATTGCAAAAATTTAATTATTCAATGGAAATGAAATGTTAAAAACAATGTTGACCTACAATTTTATTTCAGTGATCTACTGCAAAAGCACACTGATAGGGTTTTAAATTTCCAGCTAATGTATTATTGCTCAGGAAACGTGCCAGAATTCCAATTATCAAACCAATCCTCATAGGATGCAGGGAGCAGACTACCTGAAACAGGGCGTGAGCAATTTGCCCCCCCAAATTCCCCAATATGTGTGAATGAGTTCAGTAACAAAATACAAAACGTTCAGTAACAACAAAAACATCAGTTTTTTACACAGTTCCGCTACAACTCAAACATTGAACTAATTGCTCTAAAACACTATCAAATATAGACCAACAAAGAAAATAATTCTTCTTACATTCACTATTATTTTCGAACGGACCAGGTGGCATGTAATGTATTTTGAATCAATTATAAAATTAATTTGGAGGAAACAGACTATGCAGTATAAGCATTAAATGTTTTATCTTTACCTTCATTGTGTTTGCCAGGGTGCCAGCCAGTTGTCCACCCCAGCGATAAGGTTACATTTGGGAAAAATGAAGTGACAGTGTCGAGGAACCCTTTTGCATCCACCACAGCACTATTTCCATTAGGTCCTGGTAGGATATCTGCATTGATCCAAACGGGTCGCCTCAACTGCTGCTCCACCTGTTCAAGAAGCTCCAAGGAAGGCCGTACAGCTTCTAGACTATAATAATAACACATGGGTGAGATGAGACACCTCATTCTGGTTGAAGATGTGAAACATACAGTATGTATGTAGATGGGTATGTTAATGACACTGCCCCTGTAAGCCAGAGAGCAAATGCTGAGGACCCTTTCTACCATAAGGTGACTATTTCTGTGGGGGTAAAGTACCGTAAGCCTCTTGTCTCCCTGCTGCCCAATATGGACTGCTTCATGGGTCTTACCTCATGGCTCTTCTAACTCCAGACCTGTTAAGACTTCAATGTTATTGAACTCTTAGGAAGGATTTTAATTAAGGAAGCCACTGCAGGCTCCAACACTTTTGCAGTGGTTGTTTCCATGTTTCCACAGCTCAAAAGCCGTGGCATAGTACTGGCAGCATGAAGAATTCTGCCCACTGGGTGTTCATCCTACCGCTAATTATTAAGTCTGAGATGTAGTCACTTGAGCAACCAGCGTAGCACCACTTGTAAGCATTTAACAAAATATCTTAAGTCACATATTCTCACTATTCCCTCAAATCAAAAGAAAAGGCATAACTAGAAGGCAAACAATAACCTTTCTCTATCCACCAAAACTTTTGAAACGGCAGTATTGTGGATGGAAAGGAAATGTGGAATAATGGGGAAAAGGAATAAATGCCAAGAAAGTATTTTTTTCTCTCACAGCAAATTAATTACCATTCTATGTAACATTCAGGAATTTAAAATCATTACGGTCAGAGTTGTGATATCCTTACTAATACCTGTGTTTTCTCCTGCAAGTCATGAAAAGCTCAGAATAAGCCATCTTCTAGCTTTTCCTCAAAATTTTGCAGCGACCTGATACCGAGCTGAGCCAACAGAAAATTCTTTGTGCTGCTCTGCAGGGTTAGTTTCCCTGTTCAACACCCTAAACTGGTCCCTCCGGGTGTCACGGGAGCACCAGGAAAAGCAAGGGGAAGA
Source organism: Rissa tridactyla (assembly GCF_028500815.1). NCBI lineage: Eukaryota > Metazoa > Chordata > Aves > Charadriiformes > Laridae > Rissa > Rissa tridactyla. The sequence goes on from NC_071497.1 coordinate 9,474,603, forward strand.
GAAGGCACTGTGAAGAGCGAGGAGAGGATCACAACTGGTAGAGCTTACTCAAACATGGGCCACAAGCTACATGCTGCACAGATGCCTGTTCGAACAGCAAAGGTGATGGTTAATTAGTACCATCTCTTCCCAATTCCCAGGCCATTGCATCTCCCACCTGCTACACCAGCGCTGATGCTTGCCTTAGCAGCAGTGTGTGTGTGTTCAGGGATGTAAAGTGGTAAACAACTTTTCTCATTGTTTTGTAGGGGTGGTTCTGTACCAAGTGATTTCCTAACCTAGCTCATGATGAGGTCAGATGAATTGTGTCAGGATTTGTGGCCACACATGGGAATGGCAGCCAGCTGGTACATTAGGTTATCTCTAAAGCTAAAAAGCACCCTGGGCTGCCTGTGTTATTTCCTGTGAAAAGTCATTTTGTACATTTTAATTTTTGTCTTGTTGAGAAAGCTGCAGAGTGGCAGGAATTCCTCTCAATGTTTTCAGTCAGCATTAGCTCAAGTCTTCTTCGAGAAAAGCTAGTGATGGCTTGAGTTAACATTATTCGCTTAAGTATTTCTCACATTGTCTGAGGCCAGAATAGATGGCATTTTCACATATACAAGGGATTGTGAAAGCCAGTGGAATATCTGCCTTTTTACTACAAAGCACAAAATAATGGAAGTAGAAAAAAGCCCAAAGCAGCATCTCTTGAAACAAACAAAAAAAACCAAACCCAAACTCCAGACAGCACTGTTTTTATTGCACAGCATTTGGAAAATTCAAACGTATTGCTGACTCCATGCTGAATGACTCTGGCATTTTAGAAGTGGGACTCTGAAGTCCTTTTGCAGAATACATTCATTCCTGCAGATAAAGCCAGCAGGAAATGTGATTATGGGGTCAATCATGCTGACAGAGTAGAAATACACAAAATAATTCTTATTAAGTGCTGTTGAAATAATCTTCAAAACTTCAGCAACGGTATCCAAAGGAATATTATTCAAAAGAACATCATAATCTCTATCACTCATTTGACTATAGCTGCACTGTGTGCTTGTATTTTTAAAATGCATTTATGCAATTAGACTTTGATAATGCAACATAATTTTAAAAACCTTTTTTTAAATGACTGCACTTGTGTGGAAATCCCATGTGGAAAAATAAGAGGCAGATGTTTTTAAATTAATTTAAACACTGACTAAAATGAAAGGAAAAAAAACAAACCCCAAAACCAAATAAACCCAAACAAATGTCTACTTCTCTTGTCCTTGCCATTCTCTGTCCAGGCAGAGATTTACAGGTTTTGTTAACAATAAAAGGATTTAACCTGCCCACATTTTTTCGCAAGCAGAAAACTCACAGGAGCTTCCCAGATAGGCATTATCATTTCAGTTTTCTCTATCGAAAGCTTTGCTCAGTAGCAACTTGGTAACAAATTCACTGAATATAAAATAATTATTTGTAGTTTAAAACACTTTTGAAGCTTTTACTCTTGAAATGCATTTAGTTATACCGATTACGTTTCACTGCATTTTCTGTTTGGGAAGGAATGCATTACAAGATAAGAAAAAGGTTGGTCTAACATCGCTAAAAGATAGTGCTACCTGTAAAATTGTTACTTAGTCAGAACACAAAGAATATAAAAATCTTTTTGTCTTGAGATACCTCTTAAAATCCAGCTTGATGCCTTTATTTGTGTCAACAACCTCTTTTAGCCATTCCTGCAATGTGTTATCGCTGTCTGTTTCAGGTGGGTGAGCCATGATAGGATCTCCATTTCCTCCCAAGCCACCACGAAGAAGAACATCTGCTTCTATCATGTGAACATCACCTGTTGATTTAAAAAAATGAATGCTCTAACAGAAGCAAATCCAATAGTTTCACTATTGCTCCACTTCAGCGTCACAATTACAGGGCAAGTCTTTCTACACTGGACTCTGCACACTTAGATCTCACTCCACACTCTCCACAAAGATCACCCAGTATGAGCCGCTATCTGCAAAGCAAGAGATGCATTTCTGTGGGTACTTTAGTCAATAAACTCTAGAAATCTACAAGCACATGAAAACTGATTTTTGTAGACACATTTGGCCAAGTAATCACTTTTTTTTTCAGAGGAACAGCAAAATTAATATCCAAAATGCGAATCCACTCTTGCTAAATTTCGAATCTTTTCCTCTTAAAACAGGGCTCCGGACAGAGTCTTTTAGGAAAAGGCGACCAGAAGATTTTAACACTGGCACAGACTGAGCACTCTCCTTGTCTCACTCTCAAAATCGACAAACCCGTATCAGCCAAAACTTTAAAAAAAAGTCAGCCAGCCAGCCAGAAACATATGCCAGGAAAACAGTAGCTAAAACACAGGACAAATGAGTGGAAATCTTAGGAATGCTGCAAGCTCTTGAAAACAGCTTCCTATGGTGAGAAGCATTCGAGAGTCTGGGCAGTACTACTAGCTTTGCAGAGAATTCAATGTATACTGAAATAATAATAAAAAAGGTAATAATTATACAGCCAATAGAAAGCAAACTACATATAAAATTACATAAATAAATTTACTATTTCCCCAATATTCACATACATTAAATTAAAATTCCCTAAAATAAACTGCTCACAAATAACCTGAAATACCTTAATCATCCTAAACTAAATAGGGGGGGAAGTAATAATAAAACTGTTCTATAGAATACAAGAAATATTACCCAACATTACACAACTTCATACTAAAAAGACCTGGAAGAAGAAGATCCATCCATATACGGTCAAAACTACCTGGGAATCCTTAACTGTTTCAGGAAGACAGGGCAAGTTTTGCAGCAGAGCGCTGACAAAACCATTGCGAGCAGCGATCCTCACCGTGCTGCAGCTGCTGCTCTCAGGCAGGCACCCGGGGCAAAGCCAGCCTGAGAGGTACGGCAGGTTCCCCTGAGGTTGTGCTCCACTGCCCGCTGTCCCTGTAACAGCACTGGTACTGAACCTCATCGGAAGGAGGGATGGAGGGAGGAAGGGGAGGATGGAGAGGGGGAGGATGGAGAGAGGGAGGGATGGACAGACAGACTTCTAATCAGGTCATTTCCATTTTCTGTTTTCCAGAGCAGATCCACAAGCAGAAGTGTCAGCAGACTGGACAGGGTGACCTACCATGAGATGAAACTGGAAAGAACAGGGCCGACTTGACCACTGCTGCCCAGGCTGGCGTATGAGGGATCTGTGGTGGGTCCTCAGCACAACCACATCACAGACAACAGTTTTATCTGCAGCAGGCGGCTTAGTGTTCTCCTGTGCCAACAAATAAACTGGACAGCACTCCAGGCAATCTTAGCTCCAGTGTGTGAAACCAGAAGACTCCTTACCCACGGCTCTGGTCTGCTGACAGGGGACGACAGGCTTTGTTAATATGAAGGCCTGACCTGAGAGAGGGCCTGTACGCCTGGAAGTTGGTTGTCTTTTTACAACTAAACAAGTTTGTCTGCTGAAAGGGTATCACCTCCACACCTTGTCCTGCTGGCCCGGTGGCCCGCAGGGGCCGGCGGCCGTCCCGGGCTGGGGCTCGCCTGGAAGACAAACCGGGATGGCCTCAGGGCCCCACCGGGCCGCCTCCCTCCGCCAGCCCCCCGACGTCGGGCCGAGGCGGCCGCCCGGAGGCACGGCAGGCCGGCTGCGGCTCACACTTACTTCTGGCGGCCTCCCCGGCCCGGGCCTTGCTGTTGGCGGCGTGGAACCACCTGATGGCCGCCGCGTCTCTCCCTCGGATGCGCCGCCGCCTCAGAAAGTGATCCACCGCCGCCTCGCTCCAGGCGCCTGCGACGGCGCCAAGGGAGACCTCCCCTCAGCACCGCCGCTCGGCGGGACCGGACCGAGGAGGAGGGGAGGGGAGGGAGGCCCGGTCCCCGCCGCGCAGCTCTTACCCTGCGCCTCGTCCGCCATCTCCTCGCCGGACCCCGCCCCGCTGAGGCGGGCGGAGCGGCGCCGGCGGCCGGGCTGGGCCCCGCGGGGCGGCCGGCGCTCTCCGGATCGGGGGAGTGATAGCGACGGGTTTTGGTACCGGCCGGTGAGGCGATGGCCGCGGGGAGCGTTTCCGCAGGAAGCGGAACGGGCGAGGAGCTCCGGCCGGGCAGCACCGCCATAGCCCCAGCGTCCGGCACTGCGGCAGGAAAAGGGACGGGCAGGAGAATGAGAGTGGTTTGGGTTGAAGAGACCTCAAAGACCATCCAGTTCCACCCCCCTTCCGTGGGCAGGGACACCTCCCACTGGACCAGGCTGCTCAAAGCCCCGTCCAACCTGGCCTGGAACACCTCCAGGGATGGGGCAGCCACAGCGTCCCTGGGCAGCCTGTGTCATCACCCTCACACTCAAGAATTGCTTCCTGACATCTAATCTAAATCTACCCTCTTTCACGTTGAAGCCATTAGCCCTCGTCCTATCACTACGTGCCCTTGTAAAGTGTCCCTCCCCAGCTTTCCTGTAGCCACCTTTAGGTACTGGAAGGCTGCTGTAAGGTCTCCCCGGAGCCTTCTCTTCTCCAGGCTGAACAACCCCAGCTCCCTGAGCCCATCCTCACAGCGGAGGGCCTCCAGGGCTCAGAACATCTCCACGGCCCTCCTGTGGACTCGCTCCAACAGGTCCATGTCTTGGAACAGGTCCAGGCTCCCCAAAACACTGCAAAGACCAGACACATCCACCAAGAAGTTGTCTTTTTTTTTTTTTTTTTTTTTTTTTAAATAACAGTGATAAGATATCAAGCATTTCAGTTAACTTTCCTCATAATCATTACTTAAAGGAGTTAGTAGAGGGCGAGTGGCAGCTGTTCCTTTGGTTACCCCTATGGCCTGGCCCACACAGTTCAGGGTACAACAGCCACCTCCGACCCCGCCACAGTCCTTCGCTTCTGTTCAACCCTTCGCTGTTGCTTCTTGGCTGTCCGGCTGCAGCTTGTTTTCAAGCAAGGACACGGTTTGTTCATACTGCATATGGTGTGGTCTTCAGCTCTTCTCCAGGACTGCAGGTTCTCTGAAGAAGTCACGTTAACCAGCTCAAACACAGCCCCAGTTTCCTCCTGGGTCAGGATCTTGAAGCCTGAACCCTTCTAGAACTGGTATTTTAAAGCACAGGTAACAGCAGAGCAGATTAGGTTATGTTACAAATTGTTTTTGATACAAAAACATAAAATATCCCCTTATTAGCATCAAGAAGGCATCCAAGTTTAGTCTCATTACAAAAATGGTACCAGCATTTTTACTAAAACAATATAGATCCTGTATGTATTTAGTTTTGGTTCTGTTCTTGATAAACAGTTGTGTGACAGTTACCAAACCCCAATTATGGTTCATTGAACCTCAGTACAAATCGCATGCATCACAAGTACATAAATAGATCTTAATGACCCAATATCAAAAATACGTAACTATACATGAACTCAGGTATACTAAAAATCAATCTGTTCATGAAAATTCACACTTAATACATCAATTCTCCCTGAAAGTAAAGGTGGCTACTAAGAGGTGGCAAAAGCAGTAGACAGGAGCAGAAAAGATATTGCAGAATTCTGGTCTGACTTATTGCTACATGTAGATTACATCAAGGGTAATCTGTTTTTTATTAATCCTTTAAAGGTCAAATTGTATCAGGACTTCTGAACACAGACTAAAGAAAAAAAACCAGCATTTATAAAAATAGCATCCATTTAATTTAGATAAATCCTTATAAATACAAGAAAAGAAATCAGTTGTTCTATAAAAAAAAATTAATTCAGAGCATATGTTCCTGAAGCACCAGCATAATACTCATGTTAAGGACTTCAACTACAACATCTTCATAAACAAACCTGCAAAATTCTTCCCTGTGCTGACCATAACAAGTGTCAGAAGGTGTGCACTTATAACTGACACATGAAGTTTGCAGTCAGCTACAGATCTTGTATTTGAATCTCAAATGGCAAGAAAACAGTTTTGTGCCAGCTTCTACTTCAGTGTTTTAGCTCATTTGCACATGCAAAGCACATGCTTCAGACAGAAATTAGATCTAACCACAGCAATTTTCAGTAACACATTTATCTGAATTTAAGAGGCAAGATAGTATGGCTTAAAGTTACACTACATATAGAAAATGCTACAGCTGTGTAAAGAGGTAACAAAACCTGCCCTCTTCTGCACCAGTATTAAGTGTAAACTTTCAGAACTTTAGGAAACATTACAAACTACAATTCTTTTGTGGTAGAGTAACCAGAAAGGACTTGAGGGTTTTAAAAAACAGCCTGAAAATCTATTAAAACATAACAGGTTTAGTAAGTTCAACATTTTTAGTGTTTGTAGCATTACAACTTTGGTGTTCAGATCTAGCAAATCAGTATATTGCCTGTAATCAGCCTCATCAAAACAGATGTTCTATAATGAAAAATATTAATTCCATTTTCAATGGTAGACTTGTGGGATCTGACATCCCACCGTGAATCACAGGAATCAGAGCACTGTCCAATTCATTCAGATAGTTCTGTGGAAGAAGGTGACCTCCAGATCCGGCTAAGTACTCAACCTAGAAGGAAAACACATTAATGTTGATACTAACATTTTTTTTATCAACACAACAGCGCAAAAGTGTAGTATCTTGGTAAAACAGTATTTCAGCTAGCATGAAGTAACAAAATAACATTCAAACACTGGGAGCTGGATGGTCTTTGAAGCCAACCATGAATGATTAGGCTTGCCATCAAGAAGCATGCAACATTCCGCATAGGTTTACAGGGACACGCATCCTCTGTTTCCCACACTGCTTCAGTCCGATACCCAGGAGTGATCTGATTGTGTCCTAGTATCACAGTTGCTATTAATTTCAAAATATACTACTGAAAACTGGATTTTCAGGACTGTATTTCCAGCTTCTCTCAAAAAAAGCTGAGGAAGTGTAACACAGAACACCTTCAGAGGCAAGGAACTGAACTGTTCTACAGTTTTGTGATCTTTTGAGGGGCATCGCATGCTGGAAAGCCTTGCCTTCCCTCTCTTCCACTGTCAGCTGGGTAGACCTGTCCTTTTCTGCTGTACGGATTTTGATGCAAATATCCCTTACGGAACTATATTAAGGAGCAAAACCAGCAGTAATTCGAGAAACGCCTCAGAAAATTAGCCCTACGATTCTCTAAATTGACTCACCTTGGAGGCAGATGACTGCCAGAGAGAGTTAGAACCAGGGAAGGACTGCCAGCTTACTGCAAGCAGCTACTAGGGAATTTGGGCAGAATAGGGACTATTCCTTTCAAGAAAAACTAGTCATTAAGACAGTTTCTTCATGAAATTCCATCCTCAGTCTGGATCTGGGGTAGGGCAAAAAAACTAAAAGCTTTCAAAAAGAGATCCAAGGTCTTTAAAAGAAAGAGATTTCAGTTGGAGTGTCTGCAATAAAAATTGAAAGATTACCATATCTGAGTCAACAGAAACTCTTAGGCCTATTTTATTCATCCCATTATTTTTCAAGGTTTTAAGGTGTCGGCAAAGAGCAGTACTGCAGGCGATAGCAATCTCTTTAGCAAACTGGTGAGGAACAGGACTGGATAGTTCACGGTCCTTTAGAAAATAGTATACCTGAAATTATAGAAAGGATAAGGACAGTCAGCAGCCTGGTTGTATTGAAAAATAAGGAAAAGAATAGTTGAGTACACACACAATGCAGAACAGAGCAAGCTATAATGCTTGTTTGCCGGCAAAAGTATTCTAGTATTTCATATACTCAATCAAAATACTTAAGTGGCCGTGAGAATATCTGGAGTATATCTTTATAGAGTTATCAATGCTAAGAGGCTTTTAGTCTTTTTCAGATGAGAAAAATGAAAAGCATGTAAACTTATCAAAGAGCTACTGAGAACATTCTGCCTATCAGTATGGCTGTACATCAAGTAAGTTAGTTTCTTTAGCAGTATCACTTAGTATGATCACTTTACCACTTAATTGTTCTAAAAGTAACAAAAAGACTCAAGAACAATGTAGTTTACTAACTTCGGTACACTTCATAACTCTTCCCTCTCTTTCAAAGTCTCTGCCTTGTGGTACTTTTTCACTCTGTGTTCCTTCCATTGATTTTCCATCGATTGGGCTTAAAGTTCTATGGAACATAATGTTATGGTTAATAATTACAACAAGGTTTTATGATTTAGATTGAATAACTTGTATGAAATAACATTTACCCCTCCTTAAATGCTATTTGAACAGCTTTACAAGAAAATGTAATACAAGACTTGTACCCATGAAAATACAGATGCTACAAAAAGAAATATCCTGAACAGAAAACAAACAACACTTAATAAAAACCTAACCTTACAGGTTTAAGAAGCTATAAACCACCTTCGGTAAAGACACTGTTTGTTGTAACTGGTCAGAGAAGCCACAGAAAATGGTATACCAAGTCAAATGCATGGTGTGAGAAACAACTTAAGATGAGACAAGTTCTGAGTTAGTACAATTTAAGTTTGAAACTACATAAACAAGCATTCAAATCACGACCAATAAAGATGTCTTGCACCTCCTTTAGCTTTGTTGAATGCTGGCATTCCAAGCAGTGAATGGCCAAGGGCAGTTCTACGCACTTCCAACATCCCCCTGACAAAGAACCTTAAACAGATTAATTGCATCCCCACACAAACTCATTACTGATTTGATAGAGGACTTTCAAAGGGAAGCGAGGATTCATGCACTTTTCCTGTCAACTTTTGAACAGAGAAAACTGTATTAAATTTTGGTGAACTACAAGCAAAATTGTTCTGTTGGTGACATCTAGAGGATTGCAGGTAGTTTACTGTTCTATCCCCTTTCAAGTTTTAGTATCAAGTACTTTCTTTCAATAAAAATACCCTTAGATTAATTTCAAGAAATTAAAGGCGGATATTTGAAAATTGGGAACAAGAATTCTCCAAGATGTTTTGCTTTGGTAATATGTTTACCTTTTGTTTGTTTTCTCTTCATTTTCTACCCAGCAAATATCTACGTATTCTTTTACGTCTCCTGTATCCGTTTTGCCACAAGTTATTTTAAAGTCCTTCTTGTCTCTTAATGCCTGACGTAGGTTTTCCATTGTTTCTGGTGTTATTTGTACCATTAATCCATCTAGAAGAAAACCAGTTAAAATTCCAACTTATCTACAGAAAGAGTAGCACAGCTTTTTAGTAGAATCTTGGCTTAAATTCTAGTGGGACCAACCCTCTCCTACAGCTCGTTAATAAAGGCACATCAAATGGACTCCACCACCCAACTACACCATTAAGTGTTACATGAAAGAGGAAGTAATGAAAACCTTTCTTGTCAACAGAACTAAGACTGAAAGATCAATCTTTGATTAATCTTAGAAGTTTTTTTGCATGTATGTGGTAATATATGTATTTCATGAATACGGCAACGAAAACAGTTCCAGATGTAGGCAGCTGTAAAGGAAAGTCAAAGAGACTTGCACTGACTAAAGCAAAATATGTTAAAAAAAAACAACTTAGTATCTTTTAGGTGAACTAGCACGTATTTTCCATACAGCATTTGTTTGCAATAGTTTTTATACAAAGTTAAAAATCCTGAAAAGACAAAGTTTAGCTTACTGAGAATAAAGATCCTGCACAAGACTGCTTCTATTTTTATTTTTTTTAAAATTTTTTTCTAAAATTCTTACCTTCAACTATACTGGATTTAGCTAAAAATCCTGAAGATGTTTTTAAGGCTCCATTAAACACCACAAAACTTGCACCCGTAACTAGAAAAAGTAGGAACAAAGTGAGTACCACTCCATATCACTCAAGTTTGTCATTACTAACATTTAATTTGCATTCCCTTTCAAAAAGGCAGGCAAAAAAAGGTACTGCTACACTGAAAGTGCTAATAGAAATTCCTTACTGGCAGGACTGTATGAAACATAACTCTCTAAAGAGAGAAGAATTTTTTCCAATCAGACCTTGGCAAAAAAGACCAGCTTTGTTAACTTATTTTCTGAATACATACAATATCCTTTTAAGGTACTGGTGGCAAGCCAACACAGGCAAGCCAGAAAAGCTCCATGTACAAAAAGGACAAATAGTTGAAGAAACAGTGGTATAGGTTTTTAGACATGCCGCTCAACTGTTAAATTTAATTTATTTACAGAAGATATTCCTGAAGTTTTAGATAATTTTCAGAGGTACTAAAAGCAACTGGAAGCAAAGACAACATAAGTGAATTTCCATGCACACAGTGCTTCAAACAAGAACATGCTAAGTAGTTATGCTTAATGAAGCACAGAACAACATTTCAAGTTGACACTAGAGGTGGTAAGAGTACACACATATCAATCTGGGATTCCCCCCAGACTAATAGGCCTTTTTGAGAAGCATGCTTTATGAGCCCAGACACACTGCCACGCTGCACAGCTGTATTACTTTCAGAACCTAAAGGGTACCCTCTACACTCTTCTCTGCACAGGTGGTTGCTATCAGTTTGCTAGGTGTTGCTCACTGTTACTGTATTTCTATACACTCGGTTATTGAGACTATTTGTTTACGTGCGTAAATACATTGCCCAATTCACATGAATATTAAATTTAGATTTTGAAATATGTAAAGAATCTGTCTGAAAATATAAGTTATATTAATAACATTCTGGAAACAAGGAGGAAAAAAGTATTAATCTCCCTTTAATGTGACATTTGTAAAAGGTAGCTAAGTGTTGACATAAACCAGCAACATTTTATTTTCCATTTAGAGTCACAGAATCTTCATGGTTGGAAAGGACCTTTGAAATTGAGTCCAACCATACACACACAAAAAAACCCCTACAATCTCTGCCACTAGAGCATGCCCTGAAGTGCCACATCTAGACATTTCTTAAACACCTCTAGGGACGGTGACTCAACCACCTCCCTGGGCAGGCTGTTCCAGTGCCTGACCACTCTTTCAGTAGAGTAATCCTTCCTAATATCTAATCTAAACCTCCCCTGCCGCAGCTTCACACCATTTCCTCTGGTCCTGTCATTATTCACTTGGGAGAAGAGGCCAACACCCACCTCTCTCCAATCTCCTTTCAGGTAGTTGTGGAGGGCAGTGAGGTCTGCCATCAGCCTCCTCTTCTCCAAGCTAAACATGCCCAGCTCCCTCAGCCTCTCCTCATATGCCCTGGTCTCCAGACCCCTCACCAGCCTGGTAGCTCTCCTCTGGACACGCTCCAGCACTTCAATGTCCCTCTTGTACAGAGGGGCCCAGAACTGAACACTGCACTCGAGGTGAGGCCTCACCAGTGCCGAGTACAGAAGCAATTTAAATTGCTTTGCTGCTTGAATGCTGAACTTTTTGTCTCAACCACTTACTGGGAATACAGATTTTTCCTTACAGCCTAAAAGCAAACTAATTTCTCCAGAAATGTGATTTTTCTCCCTAAGCCAAATTAGACAAGCTTACCTTTCCTGGGATGTCCAGTAGCACTGATTGCTTGTGTGTGATACAGGCCATGCTTATTCTGCACACACACTAAGTGAGAATCTGCTTCAGTATTAAAACTTGCTCCAATACTAATTACATGTTCATTAGAAGAATTTATCACCTTCATTACCTGCCAACACAAAATTTGGCATTAAACTGACAAATCCCACTTCACAATATTCACTTTAAAAACACGACATTAGAAAAATCCATCTCTCAAAGCAAATCCCAAGAATTATTCACATAGTTAATTACAGAGAGTTTGAACAATGCAGTTTACCATGACAGGCTGGACCAACACTAAGCATGATCAAAAATACTACTTCATTTGAGAAGGATAAGTAAGTCTGAGTACCTACCACTGGACAATGCAGAATATCAGCTGTACGGATTTTGTTGGTCTTAAGGCTAAAATACCCATTAAGCCTCATGCAGTTTACTATTCAGGGGATTTTTTTTTGTTAAAGCTGAAGTAAACAAATTATAATAAAAACTACACTGGCAAGAAAGATTTTTTTATTTTCCCCAAGTTTTACGCAAACCACCATCATCAGGAAATGTGTAAGAGAGAATCCTTGAAAAGACATGCTAAAAGATTTTGAAGAAACTGTTGATTTTTGTGCATTTAATAGGTATCCTAAAGCTCAGCTTTTCACTCATCATTATCCACCTTCCAACATACCCAGGAAGAAGGAAATGTGTGTTCAGATAATTCCATGCCCTCCCCCCATCACATGCTTACATCAGTTTGAAGTTCAAAGAGCCTACTGCACAGCAAATAGCAAAGTCATCTAGAGAGCTGATATCAAGTGGAGAATTCACTTGCAGAACTGCCTGGAAACTGATTACAGAATAAAAAAATTACAGCCTCTAAGAACCAGCCCCCCTATCCTTTTTAAAAAAAAAAAGAAAAAAAAAAGAAAAAAAAAAGGAGCTCATGTGAAAGATGTGACTGATATTATATTAAAAATAAAGACTAAAGCAGTGTAGATTAGAAAGCTAATCAAGATCATTTTACTCACCTCATTATACTTCCTTAGGGGTATTTTAATACAGCTTCTACCCATTTCCACATGAACAAACAGGTTGTCTATAGTATGCAAAGTATACTGATAATTTCTAAGGTCCTGTAACAGATGACGTTTTTATGTTAGCGGACAATTAAGTATCACTTTCTTACCTTTTATAACAAATATTATTTAACTAAAGTACTTTACATACATCTCTAACACTTCTAAAGAATAATGACATTAAGGGTTGCTAAAGACTTTTTTCCTGCTATGATGTAGGCGAAGGGTACCTTAGTGAATATATAAACAAATATATAGCACTGACAAGGTAGCTCTATTTACTAGTGGGTTATTTAGACTATGGCTACTTTATGCATTTTAGGATCTTACAGTGTTTTAGGTAATAAAATACTTCAACACCTTCCATCTCTGACAGAAAGGCAAAGCATGGAAGACCGCATATAGCTTTTTTCCAGGCTCACGCTCTGTCTCTTACAGCTCTAACTTCTTGAGCTATAGCCTGAATACGGCACTGTTTCTTATACCTTGCTCTGACAGAAGTTATGATCTATTGTACGATCTATGATACGATCTATCATCTCAGCCACTCCTGCAAAATTTTCCTATTCTGTTTTATTCCAGAAGAACAACATTAGGTGTAAAATGGTCCCATTCACCTTTACTAACGCAGCTAAGAAAGGTTACAGAAGGCTCTTGTCACCAGCTGAGACAGGTAATCACAGCTGTAGCAAGAAGGGTATTTATGAATAGATCTCTGCATCAAAAGATTCAACTGAGCTGGCATTGTTTTAGCAATATGAAGGATACACATCACAGATGGCCTTTGCCTTCATCATTTACCACAACTTCAGTCACTTGTGCGGTACGAGATTTTATATGATCTTTAATTGAGGATTTGCACCGTGTGTAGTTAAAAATGTAATAACTGCAAAATGTTCTTTTTGATATCTTACAAACGCATCCTCCTGCTGCATCAAATAAGGTAGTCCTGCCAAGGAGCACATGCTCCCACTGCCTGCTTGAAGCTACATTACAAACACAGCTATGAAGGAGAATCGGAGTAACTCTAACCCAGCTTCATATAAACTCCACAGAAGTCGCCTTCCTCAAAGTCTGAAGATGCAATTCCACATTGGTACTGGCACTTCACCAGTCAGGCAGGGAGCTGGCTCATGGAATTAAAATGTAAGATTCCTCCATTTAGAAAAAACACACTGTTTTTCAGATGGTGCAACTCTTCTGATTGATACCTTATGTGATGACATGGACATCAACAGCGGCAAAAAGGAAAAGAGGGGCCAAAGACTGCAGTTTCATTTCAGCTGTAACAGTCTCTAGACTTATAAGAGAGGATTTAGCGGTCATGTAAATAATACATGCAATTCTCTCCACAGCCTCACAGCACTTTTCATCACAGCATTAACGGTAAATTCTATCTAAGTATTAGAAGAAGGTTACTGGTCAGGAATACAGGCTTACTGAAGTTTAAATCAAATTATTTGAGTAACAGAGAAAGAACTTCCTCAGTGAATGGCATAAATTCCAGCCCTGACTTACTCTGACAATTCTGCCAAAAATCAAAGTTCTTCACATAAGACAGACTAGTTAATTGTGTTAAGATTATGTTTGTGTGACAAAGTAATTACTGGTACAGTTAGACCACAGCATCTGCCTGTCAACTTTCAGATTCAAAAAAATATTACATTTAAGACTAGAATTCTTGCACCACACCAATGCTTGAAAGAGAAAAATGCAACTGAACAATTATTAACAGCTTGAATGTAAATGTCAGCATTTTCCTTATTCATTTAAAGCCATTTCTTAATACCAGAACTAATGCATAACGATGTAATGTGAAAGACACAGCTTTCCTGACTCACATATAAATACTCTTTGGTAAGGAAGTTTCAAGTCAGGTATGAAGAACAAAGATATCAGCCCTTTGCGAAAAATAACTCTTTCAAGAATAGTTTTGAGGATATTTTATACAATCTAAATTACAACACGAAAAGAGAATGAAACATTTACTCACAACAAGCAGATTCATAATTGTGTGTCCTATCTCTCCAAACAGTGGCTTCCGGTGCCTGAAACTTACTACAGGAGTTGGATATGCTAAGATGAAGGAAGGAAAAAAGAAAAGGTCACGTTTACCTATCAACAACTGTAAGATTTGCTAATCCAAGTATTTATTTTTATTTTCAGCTATAGCCGATGTTTCTTATCTCAGTCTCTGACCAGCCAAAGGAACTACAGCCCCTCTCTGATTCTCTGGTACAGGCTGTCCTTCATCCCACTGCATGGTTTCCCCACCCATGGTTAAATCCTACTGCAATGTCGCTGCATAGAGTCACTCTCCTGCAGCAGTAATTTTGTGTCAGAGACTTGTTGCTGCTTTGGTATGCTTTGACAGCTATGTTTCTTGCAACAGGTGATCTGGGCAGCAACATCGTGGGTTTAGTCTTTGGGTGACCAGCTGTGGGAGGGGTTGCAAGGCTTTGTAGTTGCTTGAATAAGAATACCATACAGGTTAACATCTGCTTCTTTGTTAGTGCTGCAATACAAAGTGAAGTACCACTTCGTACAGATAAGCAAGAATAGAGTGAGTGAGGATGTTCATACAAAGTAACATGCTTTAAAGTCCCATGGCTGCAATGGGAAACACAGGCAGATGGAAACTAGGGAAGACAATGAAAGGCAGGAGACCACCGGATACAGTATGAAGCTGTTTGAAAACAAGACAGGTAACACAGCAAAGTCAGGACTGTTAGGCCAAAGATGCAAAATTGGTTAAAAAAAAAAAAAAAAAAAAGACAAGTAGTTTGTTAGGAGAAAGAAGAATGACAAAGAAGCTACCACCCACGTCAACATGCAGTCAGAAGCCTGGCCAGTAGAAATCTGCTATTGACTCAGGAAATCCATGAACAAGTGACTGATACGTATTTATGGACTGGAAGCTTCTAGAATAGTAGGCTTATTTAGCAAAAATGCATTGAAGTGAGGAAAGCTGTCTATGACCCCTTTTTTAATTGCATTCCACTTAAGTAACTGCTGCATGCTGCACCTTATCTGAACTCCTGCTCTCTAGATCATAAGCAGCAGTGCAACAGGAAACAAATCAGCACCGATATCACTGAAGTAAATGCCTGCGTTACTCAGGTAAGTACACGAGCAACTCTACAAGGCATTTAGGACAGTATCTGCTTTCAGGTCTTGCTCAAGCTAGCTTTATCTGCTCTTCAAGGCAATGGGAATCTGCATAAACGCTTTCGTTTGGTGAGGCTGGAGCAGAGTCAGCATACACCTTGTTGTCAGAGTGCAAAATTCTCCCATTCAGCCTGCAGCAGACTGTGGAAGATAATTCCCACAAGGATGCTGTGTCACTGCACAACCTGTGGCGGTGCACGTTTACATGCTCCCCATCCACTTCACTTGGAAAGCATGCGTCCTGCATTTTTACAGGCCTAGAGACTTCGAATGTATTAATAAGTTATCCTTATAAGTAACGAATACCTTTATCCATTTGATGAAGCGGTAATATTTTGCCCATATACTAAATTTCAGTAATTTAATTCAAAAAACCAACTTGTGAGAGTTGTATATGGGGCTTCTGAACTTCCCTTCAAACTTTTCTCCTATGACAACAGAAGTCAGACATTTTGAGTTTACTACTGTCAGTTCTGCTTTCTTATCTTTCTCATAATCTAAGAATACAATCAAGGGACTCCAATAACACAATGTAAATCCCAAGTGTCTTAATAGGTGGCTTCCTATGTATGAAACTTCAGCATTACACAGGTGCAATACAAAATACTGCAAAGATGATTTCAAATATTTTGCTTGTCTAGAAACCTTTCATTTTCCAAAGGGAATTTTACACTCATACAGCTATTTAAAGCATTAAAACTTACCCCCATATTCTGCTCCCAATCTCAACATTAAACGGATTGGAAAAACTTTCACCCAGGGAATTTCCATTTTATGGATAAGAATGCCATAAAGAAAAGGGTTATCTGGTAGAATCTGATCATCAAGTTTCTGAAAAATTGGTGAAACAAACAGGAATCCTCCATGTTCTTTGCTACCGAGAAAGTATTCAGTAAAAGTAATGTTTTCCATGTTTCTTATTAACCTTCCTGTAGAAAGAGAAACAGAGAGTCTTCA
Source organism: Rissa tridactyla (assembly GCF_028500815.1). Classification (NCBI taxonomy): domain Eukaryota; kingdom Metazoa; phylum Chordata; class Aves; order Charadriiformes; family Laridae; genus Rissa; species Rissa tridactyla. The sequence continues at coordinate 9,491,196 of NC_071497.1, forward strand.
CGCATCTGGAGAAGTAACACATCGGTGTCAAGAAAACTACTCTAACCAGTTGTAAGACATACGGTGTATCTCATATCTTCCTGAAAGTCTGACAGACATCTAAACCCATAGACTAAGTGTTCAGTATTTATTAACTGAATTAACTTGTACATGAAACTAGTTTTTTGCAAAGAATACCAAAACCCCTGAAGTGTACAATGTTTTGGCACACACCAATTGATGAACTTCGATTAACAGACCTCAAACACCTATACACACAAGAGTACTGTACTTCTACAAATGAAGTTCCAGATGTCCTAAACCATACACTCAAGAACTTATACCCAGAATCTCTAGTATAGTATGACTGAATAACACCAAAACAAACAGCAAAAACAATGTTTACAGAAGTATATGAAACAAAGAAACTTTTTTTTCCCCTCTTATTTAGAGCCCAAGGCTAACACTGCAAGATTTTTCAACAGAATCATTAGATACCTAACAAATACTTGAAGAAAAATTACATATCAACTTCCAGCTTTATAGATCATCAAGAAGATATTCTAAAGTAAAATTTAGACATTAAAATCACATACCTTTCATTGCATCCTTGTAGATGTCAATAAATAATTTGAATATTTCACTAGGAAAAATCTCTTCATCTGGCAAACACTGCAACAGAATGACAATTTCTGCCTGACCCAAACCATGTAGTCCATTTGTTGAGAAGCACCAGCACTTCTCTGAAGAATCTGTAATTAAAAAGGTGGATACCACAGTAATGTTGTTTCACGGTCAGAAAAAAAGCTGGATTCAGTGGAAAAGATAAGGTGCGCTACTTACAAGTTATTAGCTTGACATTCACAAGCAAGTTTGCATTTAGGATAAAAGTTAATGGATTAGGACTTTCTTCCACAAGAAGCAGAGTGACCTGTTGGTGAGATGGATGTTCTTCCACTAGAGGATCTAAATAAATTAACACCCAATTAAGTTAAACATGTCAGCCAACTACCTAAAACAAGAATTACAGATCAGTGCATATAAAACACTGTCCCATCCTCCTATCTTAAGAGGCTGGTAATTATCCTCATACTTAGAATTACTACAGATCAACCAATGAACAGCTTGCTCACCCTAAGATTCAAGGAACATATAAAAATAAAGCAGTAACTTTCAACAAGGTGCAAACTAGGGCTACCATTCATTTTGTAATTACTGACAAACTGTGTATGCTGTCTCCTCATCCATGTACTGGTACTTTCAGTTATCATCAGTAAGCACAGTCACTACTGTAATGAATTTAAGTCATGAAGTATTCTTTTCATAACATATTGATACTGTTAATAGTGCATGTTCAGTTACCCAACAATCCATTCCAATTTGCAGCAAATAAATGAGGGATCAGAATGGTACTAAAATACAAATTATATACATACAAGTTCATATTTAGAATCTTGCATGAGGTCATTAAATATTAACAAAATTCTCAAATTTTACCTTTTCCTTTTTCACCCACTGCAAGCAAAAGCGGTGGCAGTTTGTCACCGTCAGGAACAAGGCTGATTTCTTTACGAACACAGTTTTCAACACCACACAGTGCTCTGTAACTTGAAGGACTAACAGGCATATCACTTGTAGTCTGATCAACTGAGCCGGAACTAGTCTTCTCAGCCTCTGCAGCAGGAGAACACTCTTTAGTTCCTAGAGTTACAGATTTATAACTGTGTACCACCTCACTCTGGCCTGGAACAGCCTGCTGTGCATCATCTGAACAAGCAGAAGGACATAATTCCTCCAGTCTTGTAGTCGTATCAGTTTCTTCTTTAAGTCTTGGATTTACATCAGTTAATGTGTCATTTTCCTCTGGGTTTGCAGCCTATGAAGAAAAAGAACAACAACAAAAAATCTACACTCTTGTCTCACAACAAGCTAAAATTTCATTACTAGATTCCAGAAGGAAAAAGAGAAAGAAATCTATCACAAATATTGAGAATGCATTTCCTCTAAACAAGGAGGCGGCCACTAAATCTCTCCTGGCTCTTCTTGTTTTTATTTCCATCTTTAGAAGTTACACTAGTCCCTATTTTAGTTGAAGATGCATCATTAATTTATTTATTCAGTAACACAAAATTCTTATCAGAGCACTGCAGATTAGCCATTTTAGCATACAACAGTCCAATGTAAAACAATGAACAATAAACAAGTACCCCTCCAGAAATGTGTTTAGTATTACTGTTTCCCCAACTCATAGCTACCGAACATTGTCATCATTGTAATTTGCCATCACTGGGATCAGCAGTTCAGTTCTGCAAACGTATTTCTATTTCTACACTACATATAAATACCTAAGTCTACTATTTCACAGTCTGATTAATTTCTAGTTTGGAGTCAAACCTATGCTACTCCACCAGCAAAATGGATATGACAAGCTATAAGCACAGGCATATTAGGATATGAGCTGCCATCAAAAACAGCCCAAAAAACCAAATTGAGAGGTGCGCTGTCATCGTTCAAGTATGCTAGACTTGCATCCTATCTCAATAGGGAAGACTTTGCACTGCAACGAGAAAAAAAACCTACAACTCTATGCTTGTCCTGTGACAGTTCTCCCAGTATGCCATCAGCTTCCAGCAATTCTCTTAACAGGAAAACCCTCTTAACACGAAAAAAAAACCAAAACAAAAACCACACACACACCAACCCCCAAAATAACACCCCACAAACACAGACAAAAACATGACTAAATTGGCCTCTAATAGACTTCTTCCCCATGAATTTGCTTGCTGGTGTTTCACATCACTTTATACTTTTGACCTTCATAGCATCCTGTGGCAGCGTGTTCAGGATTATGTGTTACCTAGTAAAATACATCCTTTGCTTCAAAGTGGCAGTATGACGGTTTTGTTTTAGTTTCTGAAGCTTCATAGAAGAACCATCAACTGATTGTTTCCAACTCACTTTGTCCATGCTGCTCTTAATTTCAGACATTGCTCATCTTTTGCAAGGTAAAATATTCTACTCTTTCCTCAAAATGGAAGACAGGCTGTATCTTTTGATTACTATAATGGATAGTGCAAGAACTCTAGGTATATTCAAGCTCTGGGAGCAGCACTGATGCATTTAGTGTCATAATGATTTTCTACTTCACTTTCTCTCCATTACCATCTCTGTTTGCCCCATCCCTGGAAACACTGAAGGTCATGTTGGATGGGGCTCTGAGCCACCTGATCTAGTGGAAGATGTCCCTGTTCACTGCAGGGGGGCTGGACTGGATGACCTTTAAAGGTCCCTTACAACACTAACCATTCTATGATTCTATACCACCCATTTACTTCCCTTTTTAACAACTGCTTAAATATTTTCTTCAGGTTGATCACTGATCATAAATTCTCTTTTCCTGATAAGTGATACAGTAATAAATATAATCTTTTAGCCCAGCCGAAGTCATGCACTCCTTATTCTGCATTTAAGGACATAATGGCATCTGTCATTTTAGCATCCAGTTCACTAGTATCGGGAATTTACCTGCCTTCACTGTCTGAATAATTTTACCATTTTTATCATCCGTGAGTTTGCTGAATAGCATGGAGTCCAGGACAGACAACTGTGGGTCTCAAACCTTTATCACTTAATTTGCACGTTTATGAACTGGAAGGATTTTTTTTTTTAATTTATCTTATTGATGCTTAATTTCTTTTCAAGAGCTCTTGACGAGCTTTTCTAGAAATACAGGTTCATCAACAATATCAGCATTACTCTACCATTCTTTACAGACTAATAGAAGTGAGAAGCACAATCAGCCCTATAAAACAATCTCAGTGCTTTCTTGCTGTTGGTCTGAATGGATCCTCCAGTCTAAAGTTTCTAGGGAAGCCAGATTCACCTGCAGCTTACTGGAGTTTCTCCTTGTTCAAATGAAGTCATATTTACTACTATCTGTTCTTCATGAATTAACAGCGGTTTACATGCTATACACTTGGTAATTGTTCAGAGCCCCCATATACAAATAATAATGATCTGTTTGTTCGCTTTACTAATTTGTTTTGAACACTCCTGAATGCTGTTAGAATCATAGAATTCATGTTACCACTTGACAAAGCGCTTCAGAGCTATATTTTATTTTAAAGAAGCTCCAGCTGAGCAATCTCTCCAAATCTATCCACAGCAAACTTACACCACTTCTTTGGACTCTTATTGTGAAGTGCTGCTAGTTCAACACCACGAGTATGATCTATTACAAAAAAAAGCCAAGCCCCCTCTCAATTCAGTATTAGTTCGCAATAGAAGCAATAAGTAGATTTTGATGCACCCCATGATCTAGTATTCTAGGGCGTTAAACAGCTTCTGGTTAGTCTAATCCAACATGCCAACTACAGCAAGCCACTGGAAAAAAAACCACAAACTTATAGTAGAAGTATGTTGTTAATGACAGGTTTCAGAACTGCGGCTGAGGTTACCATCACAAAAGTAGTTAATCAAAGGCTGTGTATAATAAAAATCATCTTGTTTTGGAAAATCTTCTGCCATACCATTTCTGAAGTTCACACACATCCCAAAACAAGCACAGTTTCCTTTGAAGTAGGGTCTACAAAATGTTTCAACCCAAGGACTTCACAGCCACTCCCCCAAAAAAACCCCCAGAACCAAATATTGGCTTGGATTCTAAAAGCTATGAAGCAAAAGTCGTATTTTGGTATGTAAGGGACGCTACCAATAGCAAAACAAAGGTATTTCAAGAGGTAATTCATGCACCTACATAGACTTCTTAATTCATACCATATGCATCTCTGGCAAGTCAGGGTTTACTGGACTTAAGTCCTGTGATGACCTCTTTGCTCCAGATGAAAGTTTTGTTGTATCTGCCACTTCACCATTTGGCAAAATACCATCTGCAAACCAAACTCTCCTCTGTTCTTTGGGGCACAGACCTAGGGCAGGTTAAGGAAACAACACTGACTTCATATTATTGTACTGGTGTAACAGCTGAAAGGGATAAAAATTAAGCTCCTTCACCCCCCACATACATAATCTGTTTACAAAACAAAGGTAGACAGTTTGACACTAGGCAGTCTCCAGTCAGGCAAATACATGCAAAAAAATCTCATATCACACAATACAAACAGAGAGGACAATGAAATAAAAAAACCAAACATTCACATTTCATAAACACAGACTTAAGACAGAGTTGGCCAAGCTCATACATGGCATCAAAACTGGGAACGAAAAGTAACTTTCCAGTGTCCCAGTTCACAGTTTCCATTTCCCACAGAAAATACCAGTATACCAAGTATGTATCCATGATGTGATTAAACAAGTCTTTCCAAAGAGATCCTGAAAGCATTAAGATATATTATACTGTATTTAGCATACCTTCAATACCAGGTTGTTTAAGTACTGAGATAGGTAACAATGCAGAAGGTGAAGGAGAGCTAGCACTACCAGATATCTGGGCCTCCTCCAAAGGTGGAACAGCAGAAGAATACTCAGAGGAGATACTGGAACTGGGGACGGGACCAGTTGGACTCATCATCCTTTCAAATGCCTGTGCTAAAAAAGTGTGGGTAGCTTTTAAGATCTCTCAATTTCATTCTCACAAAAATTTTGTTTACCATATAGCATTATGGGTGGTTTGTTTTGCAAGAGCAGTGCACAATTGGTGAGACAGTTACAAAAAACAAACACTCAAGCTATTGTAGAGAAGAAAATTTAGACTTCTTGATTTTCTACCTGCACACTTGCCTCATTAATTTCTAACATAGAAACAGACCTCCCTGTACATCTTGCTACTGTTGCAGTGACTACGTTCAACCATACAATCCCTGTACCTTGGTGCAAAAACATGTATCACATTTATCAAGTCAAATTCCATTCAGGTGGCATATTAAAAATCTGGTATGTTCTCAACTTGTTATTTAAATATTAGTAATTAGGACCTCAATTTTCTCCTGATGTTTCCATAAGCATCCATGCTTAAGCTTTTCTTAACGGAAAGCTATCTTATGATTCAGTTACTGTAGTACTGTTAAGTGACTTGTAAAGATAGCAGGACAGAAAGCTACATGAAATGGGCAAATAACATGTGAGAACAAGTTGGGGTATGGTCTTCAAACATGCAGAAGGCTACTGCGGCAGGAGGATCACTTTTGCTAGAATCCTGCCACAGATGACCCAACAGTGTAACTTTATATTTAGTTCTGCAGAGTGCAAACCAAATTTATTTATTTTTTTTTTAAATAAAAAGTAACCAGCTTGCTACTCAAAATTTAAAATAACATCTGGAATCCAACTAAGAGGTACAATTACTCTCTTATTCCCTCCATCTCAGAAATAGGAAAACATACACTAATTAGAGTACTGAAGTTCCCTAAAAAGAACAAAGATTAAAGAGATGCTAGCTGTACCTATTCTTCCTTAATGATGAATGCCATTACGCAAAAAAAACTTTTTACCTTTATTAATATCATCGTAACAGCCAGTACAGACTCTTGCTTCCTTCTCCATGTATTGTAGCTTGCACTTTCGTTTGCAACAACCACCACAAAAAACCTGAACCAGAAAAAGATTTAATTAAATATTATATACAAAATCCCAGTATTTCCTGAATTAAGTTCCTATTATTATTTACTTCATTTACTAAAAGACATGGCATTAGATAAAGCACACATGCACATTTTTGGAAGTAGGGAAGGAGAAAAGCATCTTTAGCATATGTATCTTATAATACATTTCTGTTTAGGAAGGAAGGAAAATACTAGACTAAAAAGGCTTTTACTGCATCCAGCTCCGGAGTCCTCAGCACAGGAAGGACATGGACCTGTTGAAGTCAGAGGAGAGCCACAAAAATGGTCAGAGGAATGGAATACCTCTCCTGTGAGGACAGGCTGAGAGACCTGGGGTTGTTCCACCCGGAGAAGAGAATGCTCTGGGGAGACTTTATTGTGGTCTTTCAGTACTTCAAGGGGGCTGTTAAGAAAGATCGGGACAGACTTTTTACCAGGGCCTGCAGTGACAGAACAAGGCGCAATGATTTTCAACTGAAGGCAGATTTAGACTGGACATAAGAAATAACTTTTTTTACAATGAGGGTGGTGGGACACTGAAACAGGTTGCTCAGAGAAGCTATGGATGCTCCACCACTGGCAGTGTTCAAGGTCAGGTTCAATGGGGCTCTGAGCAACCTGACCTAGCGAGAAATGTCCCTGCCCACAGCAGGAAGGTTGGGCTAGATGCTTTGTAAAGGCTCTTTCCAACCCAAACTATTCTACAATGCTATCGTTAAGAAGCTCAAGAGCTCCACGATTTGGGCCAAACTACGAAGACTGCCCAGTCTGCTTTTGATCAGGGATTCTTCCTACATTAGCTAAGTAGGCTCCCCAACTCTGCCAGAAAGAACAAGCAAAGTTGCCTTCATGTTACTTACTCCCTTCAGCAAAATAAAAGCCAGCTGAAGACTGCTTTGAAAGAACAGAATATGCTCTTCTATTCCAACAGGATACATTCTCCTGTCTATTTTTAAGCAGAGATGCGGAAAAAAGTGCATCTCTCTAGCCTGGACTACACCTGCATGGTCTCACTGAAAGAATTATGTCTCTAGTAAAGCAGTATTCTGCAAGAGTTCCCATAAATATCAGGTTCTTTTCTCACTTTTCCTGTATGTTCTTTCAATGGTGATCTGCAAGATTTCAGAGAGTCACACCATTTTTAACTATATGCTGTCAGGATTAGCCTTTACAAAAGGTGTGTTTTGAAACCTCAGTCTGACAGAAGTCTTCTACCGCTGAACAGAGTTAAGTAAGCAGAAGGAACGCTAAAACTCTTCTGCTACTCCTAATTATATCCAGGAAAACAAAATGGATTAAGGAAAAAAAAACAACCACAAACAAATCCAAACAGTAGTGACAGAGAGAAAAATTTATTGTAAGTGAACTCCTCTAAGTAGGTAAAGTCACTGTAAAAACAGTAATACCTGATTGGTGCAATATGAGCTCAAAAAATAAACTATTCCAATTCCTTCTGCATTAGTGTCACACCTAATCAACCTCAACTGAACATGCACATGCTCAGTAAAGATGTTAAGAATGTAACTGGTGAAGATTAATTGCTAATCATTTGCAATCCACCTTAGAGCTTCAAATACTAAGCAGTACAATCCTTTGCAACTGGTCTCCTCCTACAGTTGGTGCCACTGGGGCCCACGACAGAGGAGGCAGCTTAATCCTAATGCACTGGAGACAAGAGGTGAAGACAAATGAAGAGACAGGCAATGTAGCAGCGGAAAAGAAACGAAGATGAGGCCGCCGAGCAAAGAAGTTGATTCTGGCTGTGCTAGGACGAGGAAGGATACCACAACAAGGGACAAACATCTAAATAAAGAACCTGAGAAGCTGTTTGGCCTCACAAGTGCTGCAGATGGGAGAGAACAGGGGGACCACTAACGTCACACTTCCCTCCTGCATAGAAACCAGAATTCACAAGTGTTGCCATTTTCACTGATAAAAAAAAGCTGTAGGATCAGATGAAAGCTATACAACTGTCTTCCAGAATAGTCCACAGAGGGCAGCTGTGAATTCCTACCAGTTTCTGCTTATGTCCTAGTATCCAAGTGGTTGAACACACAACAGCCCAAAACAGGTCCAAAAGGAGTGTTTCGTTTGTTGTTTTTCTTAAGGAAAAAAGTTACTATTAAAAAGACAAAAAGTCTTACAAGGCAGAAAGTTAAGCTATTGCACATTCAGAAAAGATATGACAGAGTTACAACTGCATAGCACTCCGGTATCCGTAAAGTTTAGCTATCTATAGTGCCTTCACTCATTTGCCCAATGAACACGTATTGTGATGCTCTGTCATGGTTTCAGTTAGCAGAGAGGTAACCTTTTTACTAGCAGCTGGTATAATGCTTTGTTTTGCATTGGGATGAGAAATACTTTTGATAGCTCACAGGTGTGTTTAGTTGTTGATAGGCAACTGCTCCTCATATCATCCCGCCAGCAAGCAGGCTTGGGGTGCACTAGAAGTCGGGAGGAGACACAGCTGGGACAGCTGACCCCAACTGACCAAAGGGGTATTCCATACCATGTGATGTCATGCTCACTATATAAAGCTGGGAGAAGAAGAAGGAAGGGTGGGATGTTCAGAGTGGTGGTGTTTTTCTTCCCAAGTAACCATTATGCATGATGGAGCCCTGCTTTCCTGGAGACGGCTGCACATCCGCCTGCCGATGGGAAGCACTGAATGAATTCCTTGTTTTGCTTTGCTTGTGTGCACGGCTTTTGCTCTACCTATTAAACTGTCTTTATCTCAACCCACAAGTTTTCTCACTTTTACTTTTCAGATTCATTCTTCAGTCCCAACCAGGGGGAATGAGAGAGCGGCTGCATGGTCCTAGCTGCTGACTGGGATTAGACCTTGACGTTCTCTCCCTAATTACACTGTTCTTCTGCCAAAACCCCCTCTGTTAACACACAGGATTAGCAATACTAGCAGCTGATGGCTGTAAACAGGACTGTGTAGTGAAGGCTGCTTTTATCCCCATCTATAGACAAGGCACAAGAAACTTCACAGTGAACATAAACAGGAACTTGAAGGCAGTCAGTCTTATGACTAAAATGAAACCACTCTGAAGAACTGTTTTAAACCATTACAAAACTTCAACAAGATATTCTGCCAAGTGATTAAGTTCAATGACTTCTAGGTTGTCACAAATGAGTTCTTAATTTCCTTGGCACCCAAATTCAGACCTACATTTTAGTTCACACTTACTGCAGTTGAAGTAAATGAGTACTATGCTTTGAGTACATGGTGCTTGAAAGGGCATCCCGGGAAAAAAGTTACCAAGCCTCTCCAGATGCCCTCAGCACTGGAGATGCAAAGAGTTAGTAACTCCTGACATTAGTCTTTGCTCTATCTCCTCATCCATAAAGCTAACAGAGAATATCTTAATTAGTATTGTTAGTATTTCCATTTATGCACTAGTAGAAGTGTAAGCCACAGTAGCTCAGAAAGGAATACTGGATTAAGAATAAGGTTTGACATTATTTACTCACTGCAGAAGACCACTGTCTGAAAACAAGTACTACAGATTACTTGGTCAGTTGGTGAGTACCCACAAAAGTAGCATGCTTTTCCCCTGGGATGACTCCCCTGGAAAATTATACATTTAAACATACAGGAGAATAGATTTAGGCTATATATCATTTGCATTGGTACTGCTGTTACATCTCCTGAAACACTGCAATCCTTCTAGATCCATGGACAGTGTTTTACAGCTGGTATAATCCCTTACCTGAATTCTGATCATCACCTCAATTTTTTTAAGCTTAAATACTTAAGCTTAACTTAAAAACTGAGTAAAAAGCTGATTCACTATGACTACTGTGAAGTAGTCCACTGTATCATCTTCCTTGTTCTATGCAAAACGCATTAGTCTAGGTAGTAACAAAAGATAAAAAAAGAACATTCTCCATACTTCCCTTTAATTATTTTCACAAAAAAGTTATACGTTTCTTAATTAATATCAGTCTTTTCCAACAGCCTTTAAGTTTCTATGAAGGAAAAATAAAATATTTTTAAAACATAAAATACTTTGAGCTAGAAAAATTCTGTCAATATTCCTTTCCTTCTGTATTTTGGTTATCTCTAAATCAGAATTCATTTGCTTTCAGTAACTCAGGACCCCTCTCCAATAACTTACCTTTCCGCATGCACGACAGTGGTGTCGTCTTTTTGTAAACGTGAATTTGACTTGGCAGTTCATGCAGTTGGGTGCCTCTGAATCAGGAACCCACAACGGTTGTTTGCGTGAGAGCGCTGCAGGTATTTTAAGTGATTCTACATTTTCAGACGTTTGATTTCCTCCAGCGTCAGAGCTGCTTTCCCCAGAGTGTGCAGGTTCAGAATTTTTACCAATATTTACGCTGGTGCCTGAAAGGGGAGCTTCTGCGGCAACAGAACTGGCTTCCTGGTTTTCTCGCTCAAGTACATCCGTTCTGTTCAGTTGTCTCTGACAAACTTCTTGGGAAGGGCCAAGCAACTGCTTTGGTCTTGCACCTTCAGTACAAACATTAGAAACTAGTCCTTCACTACCACTCTCAGTCATGTCCTGAACACGAGACATGTTCTCTTCTGTTGCAGACTTTGGTTCACTGGCAGTAAGAGACAGTTGAAGGTTACTATTAATGCTAGTTATCTCCTCTAGTTTCGCTTGCATGTGTTTTTCAGTGACCTCCGTAAAGTCCAGGTTGTTCACATTTGGTAAATTCCCTTCATCTGTATCAGCTTCCATTAAGTTACTATCATTGTCTGAAGACTTCAACATGCTGGACTGAAGACTTTGTCCATACAAGAAATCATCAAGCTCGGCATCGCTTATTAGAGTGTCACTTTTAAAAACATTCTCCTCAACAGTAAAATCACCCATAACTGGGCTCATACTTTCACTGTAATAAGAGTCTGTATCAACACCATATGGCTCAGCTTCATATTCTAGAAAAGCAGAATCAAAAGCTTTGATTTGCTGAGAATCACTGTCATCAATTACATTCTCAGTATCATATTTCCCTCCATCTGTACTTTTTTCCACAATACTTTCACTGATTTTAGCTATATATCCTTCCTGTTCATGCAAGTCAATGTTTTCACAGGATTCCCTACTGGAGAGATCAGTTTTAGACTTTCCAGCATTAACAGTTACAATATCACTAATAACCTCCGCCATTTCATCTTGAGGTAGAGGATTAACTTTCTCTTCCGTTACAGCTAATGAACCACATATAGATACAGGAAGTGGAAGACAGGACAGCGACGTCTGGACATCCTCAACTGAAATACATGAAGTTGAAACACTGTTCAGTATTTCATTGCTATTAAGTCCTTCACTACCTACATTCTCCTCTGAGATTTGTTGTTCCAATTCTACTTTAGCTCCTGTTTGACACGAGGAGCCTGGTAAAACATGATTTTCAGGAAATGCTGCAGGGCTTTTTTGCAACTGAGGCCTCTTTGGCAGATCTGAAGGCATGGATTCAACACTACTCTCATCTTTTGAGTCTATCTTTTCTATGGCATTTCTTCCACACGTCTCTTTGCTTACTGCAGACCATGCACCTTCATCTTGTGGTTCACAAAGAAATTTTTCATATGCTTTCTCATCTTTGGGACTGCATGCATTTGAATTCTGTGATGTTACAGGGACACATGCAGTTTCAAGGTAAGCTGCTTGTTCAGGCTGATCAAATACTTCACTGCACTTTACAGATTCTGTCCCGTGTTGATCATCACGTGGATCTGAGATCTTTGCTGTAGGATAACTGTCTGGTTTTAAAGCTAAACAATTGATCTCCTCCATTTTAAGATGTCCTGAATCTTGTAGCATTGAGTCCCCATCACTCTGCTCTGTACCTGAAACACCACTGCAACCTGCTGATGACACACAGGTAGGAACAGGTATGCAAGATATACCAAAGCCAATCAAACCTTCACTATACTGGAAATCATTGGGCTGCAACTTTTGAGTATTTTCATGAGGAGCCACTGAATGGATTAAGTTACCTGTGTCATTAACAAGATCACACACAGGTATACTACACCTTCCTAGGTTTGAAGCCTGAATTTCATTTAAGGAACCACTGTCCACAGTGGACAACAGATCAGGTCCAGCAACACTCTTCTCATTTTGTGGTGAGTAACTCAGAAGGGCCTCATTAGTTCCTATGTGGCCTGGTAGAGAGATTTCTTCTGATGAAGTACAATTGTTAGCATCCTCTTGCTGTTTTGGTGTTGGGTATACATTGTGTAAGCAATCCAGAACTGAAGAAAGCGAATGGTGTTTTGAGTCATACGGATTGTGAGGTGTTCTGTAGCAGTCATATTCATCTATTTTAAGCAAAAAGAGATCAAAACCGAAGTTTATAAAACTCCTCTCTTTCCACAGCGTACCCCCTCTAAATCCCATCTGTTCATCAATACAAGTTTTTACTTAGCATATGTTACTTTTGAATTCCACAGTAACAGTCATTTGAACAGTATCATTATGTTCGAGAACAAGGTAGTGCAGGAACTAACCTGTATTCTGTTCAAATTCATCGAGTAGTTTGTCCAAGTCACAGACTGCAGCTTTAAAGTAACTATCCATTCTAGTTACAGCTCTAGTGAAGCTCTGGCCTTCTTAAATCTAGAAAGAAGAACACAGCATTTCAGTCACAGCATTTTGCTGTTTACAAAGTCAAAGTGTTATTAGAAGACAACGTCTATGAAGTATTTTTTTCTTTTTAACAACTTTTTCTTCTCTCTCCATGTAAACAAAATGTAACTACAAACAGGGCTGCAAACTGTCAGCCTCTAGGTACTCTGAATACTCTCTACAGTATACTCAATACACTATGCACAATACATTCAAAAATACACCTCCAATCAGGAAACTGAGGCTGTCTTATTAAAACCAAATGCATCTAAAAGCACATACTAAGGCATTATGTCAAGAAGTTTAAAACCAGAAGGGATACTAGGAACTTTTAGTTTGATCCCCTATACATTTTATACCACACGCTTCACAGGCAAAAACCCCAAATAGGTCATCATTACCCTTCCAACACAAGTGAACTCTTTAAATAATGCCTGCATAATCCCAGACATTTCATCCTTTAAACTCCAGTAGAAAGCATAAAAAGTATTCTTCTGTTGTCAGAAGTGCCAGCAAGAAAAAATTCTCCTTTAGGAGTTAAAACCTGACAAGTTCAACATTGAGCGTGTGAACACGAGACTTAAAGAAACAGATTCTCTTAGTTCCCAAGCTATTCAACCAATCAACCTCAATCACTTTCAGCTTCAACCAAATGTTTCAGGTAAGACTAAACACTGGTTAAAACCTAAAATATACCAGGAACTATAAAGTAGCTAACCAGCTGAAGCACAAGACAGTCATAACACAGAGCTGCAATGCATTTAGGCAGGCTGAGGTCAGTACTCCTCCCCCGTGGTCACCAACGAGCTGCTTCTAAATCCTCCTCTTAAACCTTCCTCCAAGACCAGGGGAAAAAGAAAAAAATCCAGCATGGTAATTCAGCTCATCACCTCTATTTTACTTAAAACACATAAACCATTCACTTTCTCTGAGACTGAAACAAAAATTTTTTTAAATCTCTTTTTAGAGACTTGCCAACTTATCAGAAAGCTACTTATTAATCACATTCCCTATTGCAAAACATCCCATTTCATTTGCTTAATGAAGATTTCCAGCCACTCAGTGTTATGCCTTTTCGGTCACTCTGAATTGCTTTTTAATTCCACATCTTTTTCATGTCTGAACACCCACACTGTGCAATTACTTAAAACATATAATCAAGATGCTATTTACACTTCCCTTAAGTAAACTGAAGGCACTAAAATCCCTTCAGTCTAATGCCTGGAAACTAGACCTGTGGAGGTCTGTCTAGTTTTCCTTCTACCTTTGACACCCTACTCCATTCAAGGTACTTTGACTATCTAGTACTGTCTCTTCTCAAAGCTTAGAGCCCAAAGAAATACTTTTAATCCTCTCATATCACTTACGCCACCGTACAGCTACAGATCTAGATTCTATGCCTTACATACTCCAGTGAGGTGTAAGGCGTCCTCTCACTGAATGGTTCACATCAGGTGCATTCGCTTACCATACCACATTAACAGGCATGTGACAAGAGTATTTTTTAAGCTAATACATAGTTCAAATAGAGACTTGCAAAGCATAAGAAAGGTGCAACATAAGATAATGCAGTATTTTGTACCCATATATGAGCAAAAACCAAATAATCTGAATATACCACTGTTTTGATATCAATGGCCATAAGTCAATCACTCCAATGGTCTTCAGCACACTGCACCGTACATTAAGGCTCACCCAGCTATCTAACAAGCATCAAAAAGCAACAAGGCCATACTTAATGCCATTTCTCTTACACTCATTTGAATACAGTTCTCCCCTGTAACAATCATCTCATTTCACGACCTCCTGCAAGTGGGAGGTTACAACTTGAAATGGAAGCTAATTCAATTAAGAGCCTTACAAGGTTAACAGCTTTTGGTGATTCATTCAGAGACATTAAAGCACAGAACCCATCCTTAAAGCATGTATTTACGGACAGCAACAAACCGTTCATCAAAAATTAGCTGAACAGATCTTCTTAACCAGAAATACGTAAGAATTATGAGAAAACTGGGGATCAATGAATACATAATGGAGTTTTATTCTCTGTAGGGATTTGTGTTACAGCCTTACCACTCAGGTACAACTAAAGTTACAACTAATGCGCAGACTAATACCTGTGACCAAAAGAGGGGGTGGTCACAGGCCCCTCGCCACTCTCCAGCCACACATTCCCCAAGCTTTCGTTTGTACTGGCTTGTACATAATACTCTCATCTCATGCCACATGAAGCCAGGTCAAAGAGCTAAAAAGAAGACAGAAAGTCATGTACCTCTGAGGGAGAACAAAGTTAGTTTTTTGCTTTTGTCGCCATCAAAACAGGTCTCCAAAGTGAAACAAACACTGACCTAGCGCAATCTGTCTTGCTTCACTCTTAGATACCTACAAAACACACTGCTTGCAAAGTTATAGCCCTGCAAGTTAAGCTCCCAACTTACTACAATCAGAATTTTGATTATTTTTAAAATCAGCAATAAATGTTTTTTAAAAAAACTTGACTGGTAATGAAGTAAACAAACATTTATCACCAATAAATTAGACTTAAAGATGTCCTCTGAAATGAATTTTGTTCAGGTTTCTCAATGACACCAGAAGCTCTCAGAAAAAAATCTTTCGCATTCCAAAAAACATACTGAGGAGAGGCAAATAATCTATTCAGCTATCTTTATTTCATACTTAAAAAAACCTAGAGATTACCCATTATTTTGCACTCTTAAGTGGTACAAGAAAAATTCTGAATTAAGCATATATGCACTATAAGATTATAATGCTAATAGGTATATTAGAAGGACATGTTTGCACTGTATGCTCTTGGCCCATTCACCTCTGAAAAAGAAAAGAACTCAATGAAAAGAATGGCAGAACTGAAATCGTATGCAAATATTTACATCCATTCTTCAGAGAGCTCAGAAAACTACCATGATACCTCAGTTTATTGAGCCAATAAGGTTGTTACATTTAGTAAAACCTATACAGTTTTGTAATAAAACTGTTCCATTTGAGTTAGTAAAGCATTTTCAACACATAACATAAATTTGAATATTCAGCATATTATTCCTGTTATTTCACTACCCTTTCTTAAAGTGTTTCACAGGCTATCAGTTTTTCTAAAACAGGCCTCCAAAAAAACACAACCAAAACCAGAAGACCACAACAAAACCAAAACCCCAAAACTAGGGTAAAAAGCAGTAACTCCTTCTCTCTCTCTCTCATCTCTCTGTCCTGAATCCATGTATCTGCATCACCAAAGAAATGTAAAACCCTTCTGGTTTCTTAACGTTTCAGATCATCTTTCATCAACAAGACCAATTTTTATTTTTTGCTTCCTAGATCTACCTACAGCCAATCCCAATACTTACGTTAAACAAGGAGTGGATTAGAAGCTATGAAAAAGCTCTAGTGACGTGTTTTTATTGAATGGCTGCTTGTTTCCCTGAGCAAAAGAACTCTGTACGAACCATTTGTTTTAGCAAACTGCATTTGCTCTGAACGTATTTTTTTATAAGGATTATACTTCTAGCAATCCAAAACCATCAGCACCACCACTATATATATTTTTTTTAAGTAGGTGGAACCTTCCGTAGTAGGAACACCCACCATCCCCCCACCCCCAATCCTACAAAACCATTAAGAAAACAAACAACTGAGACAGGAGAGGGAAATGATTGTTTCATATGGGCAAGGAAAGTGCGTGCGGCAGATGAGGGGTGCTGGGTGTAGAAAAGGAGGCTATGGCTGCTTATGCACACAGACCTTCCCACTGCAGGTTTTAGACCTGTTCTGCAACAGCTTGTCCCTTTACCCTTCCATACATCATGCTAGTTTAACATCCGTTCAGTGGCCTTGTGCACAGAGCAAGAACTGACCTGGGTTAAATAGAGCTTCTCCTCAGTTATTTTTCAGCCAGACAAGATCCTCGCACAGACATACAAAAGCGTGCCAGCACACCAGAAGGGGCAATGCATGAGCAGGAAGGAATTACGACCAGGAAGAAAAGCACAAAGAAGCTTAATCTGCGTGTCTAGCAGACACCTTCAGGATTTGAGTCAATCCCCTCCTTGCTGCTGCCACCTCTTACGCGTTTAAAGGCATGGACCTTCTGTTCACTAAACAGCATTAAGTGCTGTCTTCTGAAGATGTTTTCTAGAGCTATGAATACACTCACTAGACTCTCTCAAAGTTGGTTCACAGATTAATATTTCTTTAAAATAAATTCTTAAAATACAATGTTCATAATGGCATCTGAGGCATTAAATCCTTAACAGTGCAATGAGACGTACAACTTGAGGCTCTTACCAGCTCCATTTTATAAATTTTTTTCAAATTAGAAAGCTTCAAGTTTTAAATGTCTAAATCACTGTCTGTCAAAGACCGTACGTGCTCATATCAAGACAAGTTAAATATTTATGTGTGAGGAGACTTGAAGATAAAATACCAGTCCTTCTTGAAAAGGCAAAAAAAATAATCAAAGCATAAGATGACTACAGTACACTGATAACAGCTAGTATCTAATATTGTAAAACCCACTTTAAAGAGCAAGATCCAAGAAAGCTTTCTTTTAGAAAGTGAAGTTTAGATCTGGGAACGCAGTTACGGTTAAATCAGGTAATTTAGTTTATAGAAATTTACTTTCACAGATTATTGTGCTGCATTAACTTAATTAGGTCTGTTCAGTCAGAAAACGTCTTAAGACATTTTACTGTCTACTGTGTGAGTAAACTACAAGGCCTGATGTCAAAAGAAGTGCTGGGGTGCTTGATTACTACTTCTTCAGAAATACACCAAAGATGGCATATTAATGGACAGAAACAGGTCACATTCTGAATATTTTACACTGTTACAGGTCATCAGTTCTAATCACACCAGTCATCCTTAGGTACATTTCACTTCTTTAAGCGGCAGCTAATCTCACTTGAAGAACAGAACACACCAATCACAAGGGTTTCCAAGAGCATGGCTTGGCAAAGATCCATTTTTTTTCCAGTTGACAGTCAACTCTTCCTTTCGTCAACTGAGTATCCTTAGCTTCGAGATAAAATAATACTTTTTGCTGATGTATTACAAAAAAGCACACTAAGAGCACTTGCCACTTCTCTGCGTAAACATTTGTTATGTTTCTAAACAAGCTCAACTTAAGTCTCTTATCTTTCAAAGCTTTCACCTGATTTCAAGATCAGCATTCTTCATTATCTTACCCATGTTTATTTAGTGGAAAACTAATAACACTCAATTGCTATGCCAGGCAGCAGTCAACATGGTGAACCCAGTAAGCCAATACCTAGAACCGCCGACGTGAACAGTACTGAAGTGAGCCAGTCAGTGGCAATCTCTGGAAGGACTCTGAACAGTTCCTATTTAGGTCACATTGACACCTGGCCAAACACCCTCCTTTACCTCCTGAGGTCTCCAAGAGGCAAGCTTAAAATGGAACAAGAGAGAATAAGCAAAAGTTTGCTTTTGTTATTTGCCCAGTCAGATGAGGCTTGCTGTCTGGGAAACTCCTAATTCTGCACTTTAAATTGCATAAATACAGTATCTTAAGAAACAGATGCAATAATTCTACTACATAAAATCTGTTACCTAACGGAAGCAAATACTGTGATTTGTATGACTATCCAACAAGTGCAAGTGTGTCAGTGCGTTACCTGAAATAAAAGCTCTCGAAACTCAAAGCAGTTTAGAGAGGAGACACTGCTTTATTCGACGTTGGGTGCCAGGGGAAAAACCCACAAATCTAGCACACCTCACAGGGGATATTCACCCATTATTGATACACGGAAGATCCTCATAATTCCACCCACCTAATACATAACTCCTCCTCGCTGTACGTATTCATTAGGATGACCGAATGGCCTTTTTGCACGGGCATATCAAATTTGGCTGCATCAGCAAGACACTTGGGCACAATTGTGAGCTTCTCGGTGGTTGTTTGGGTAAGGAGACCCTTCCTCACATTATCCTTTTAAGGTGTGGCGTCACCTCAGGATGTTAAAAGTTTACTGCCAGTTTGCCAACTTCTTGAGGATGACAAGGATGTTCCTTGAAGTAGCCCCAGCTCTGTCCTACTTGGGACAGGAGCACATACTTGACACGTGAAAGAACCTTGAAGTGATTAACTGCTTCTTGTTATCCCATCCATGGTGATGAGCTACTTCTGGCTGTCTCCTCGTTATCACTGTCTGTAACATCAGGTCAGTGACTGTGTTCTCACACAGTAAGAAGGTTAGTAGGAAACAAACAACATTTTAGTTAGCATATGGTTATAAACAAAGCAGAGGCCTGTCTTTGGGAACAAGTGCATTTAAAAACACTTTAGAGGCCACTTCTTTTATACCCTTTATAAATAATTTCTAATATAATAGGCACATATTCCAGGAATCAAAACCAAGATTCCACTAGGGACTTCTCAACAAACTCTTATTTAAAGGAGAGGATAACACAAGTGTGCTAGGGTAGGGAATGGCCAAGTTACAGAATGGATTGTCAGTGGTTTTTCAAATACAGTCTCCCTAAATGGAGGTGGTTAGTAGCCTTCAATGGTGATAACTTGTAACATACAAGGCATAAGTAAATTATTACCAGCTAACCAGTTCAATGTCTGTTGACAAGTAGCCCTCTGATATTTAATAATCCCTGAAAAACACTCTCCGTA
This sequence comes from Rissa tridactyla, assembly GCF_028500815.1. Classification (NCBI taxonomy): domain Eukaryota; kingdom Metazoa; phylum Chordata; class Aves; order Charadriiformes; family Laridae; genus Rissa; species Rissa tridactyla. Next base: position 9,511,004 of record NC_071497.1, read on the forward strand.
GTGTTAATATACATAGGCATTACCAGATCTCCAGCTAGTCACAGCTTATTATCACTGCAGAATACAGGTCCGCTTTTATAGGGAGCATGCTAAAACCACATAAGATCAGGTTAAAGAAACACACACAAAAATACAGACAGAAGTCCTCACTCCAGAAAATTACCACAGCAGCCATCTTAATTTTAGATTATCAGGGAAGTCTCCTTGCTCGCTGCAAAGTTACGTAATTTCAACTTCACCATTGTGTTTAAGCATTATGAGTCTGAACAGAAAGCTGTATTGAAGCTTTTATCCTCACAACAGGATTTAACTAGCTTTTTCCACCTTATCACACAGGAACTACCATAACTAGAACAAAGCCTCTGATAGAAACACAACCATTAAGAACTATCGAAGTTCACAGTGCTATAGAAGTGCTGCATCAAGCACAGCACGCCTCTTCTCCCACCTTAAGGGTATTTAATTATTTAAGAGTATTTAATTATTTAGTTACCCACCTTCTCCTTCTCACCCCCCCTCCAATATCCCTACCATGCACCTACCCATAGGGTTGAGGCTCTACAGACAAAAAAATGTAAGGGTACAACCGCCCACAGAGATCATCAGCAATCAACTTAACAGGGAATTTCATTATAACTGAGCAAATGCTTAGTGAAAAACTTAAATGTTGTCAAATAGAAGTTAAAGTGATTCTTGCTGAGCAAGACAATGTATTATCCAACCCCAGAACTGCAGCAGCTGCTGCCGCTGCGAATTTACTAGCTGAATCAGGGGTTGAAGATAAAAGCTACCAAAGTTTTCGGACACGTAAGGAAAAGCTTATGTGACACACTGTAAAAAAAACTAGACTACCTTGCTTAAAAAGCAACATTCTGTTCGTTCAACACAATTTCTTCAGAAGAACAAAACTCTATCAACAGCATTATATTACCACTAACACCACTAAGACAACTCACAACTCCTTCCCTACATCATCTTCAGCCCCTGAAGATTTTCCTTTCATTCATCCACAGTAATTTGTTATTGCTCTTCTGAACAGAAAATAGTATCATTCACACAACACAGAAAAAACTGCCAGCAACAATTACTGATTTTCATCAGTGCTCCAACACATCAGCAGTACGATCAGCAGCCAGGCCCACAGCTGAAGAATCCACTTGCTCAACTGAACAAATGCATCTCACATACTGCCCACAGTGCCATCTCGTTAGTTGTATCAGCATTTATTACTCAGCATTAGAAAATGAGTCATGAGAACATGATTATTACATCAGGTCTGAAAGATCATTCCACAACGGAAACCACTGCTCCCTCAATATTCTCATCTGCTCTGATTTGCATTATTAATAACCAGATATTCATTAGACAACCCCAGCAATACAGCACTAGACACTAACGCCATCTAGCACTGGCATTCCACTGGATCCTTTCCTGTGCACTGCTCACTTCTCCATAATGTACCAATAACCAGTTCTCTCCCATTATAGCCTGTATTTAAATTCAGGCTGAGAATGTTCCCAGTTTATCCAGAAGCGCATCTTAAAACATTTAATGCCTGTAAGTGCATGGCATAAGCGTGCCCATTACACTCTGTACCCTGTATCAGGATAAACGGAACAGAAGTAAGCTAAACTATCACCAATATCTCTATACTTCTAGGGGCAATTAATCCACCTAAGCAATCTAATACGTGCTACGCAGCATGAAGTGCTGTGAGAGTACTACACAGTCAGCTGCAACAGCGTGCAAGTAGCAAACTGCACGCTAAAAAACACAGGGCTCTCTTCTCGTTTCATTACCGTCTTCCATGTCCAAAAAGTGCATTCGCCGATGCCATAGAGACTGTAAAATCCTTACGGCGCAAAGTTTCTCTGACTAATGCCAGTCCTATCAGTTCTGAAGTACACAAGAGGCGCAGAAGGGATACACTTCAGCGCTCAACGCCCGCTCAGGACACCTTCCTCAGTCGCGATACGCAGGGGTGCCGGACCAGAGAAGACGAAGGCGGTCAGCACCCACACCGCCGCGCCGACCGCGGCCAGGGGACCGCCGGGCGCCGGACGGGTAGGTCAGAACCCCCGCAGAAACACGATCCGTGCCGCGCCCCCCGGGCCCGCAGCGGCTCCTGCCCCGGGAAGCGGCGGTCCCCGCTCTGCCGGCACTCCCGGTCCCCCCCTGCCCAGCAGGCCACAGCTGCCGGCCGTCCAGGCCGCGCGTCTCCCCACCGCGCCTCGCCCGGCGCCCCGGCCCTCCCGCCCCCGTACCCGCATCCTCACCCCCAGGCAGCGGGGCAAGGCTGCCCTCCCCGGCCGCCGGGCGAGGGGGGGACGCAGGGGACGCCGCCGGCCCTTCAGCTTAGAGGCGGCCCCTCCCCCGCCAGCGGCCTCGGAACGGCGGCGGCGACAGCGCCCCTTGTTTGCGCGCGCGGAGGCCGCTGAGCGCATGCGCGCCCCCGCCCGCTCCCCGCCCCGCGCCCCCGCCCCGCGCCCCCGCCCTTCCTCTGGACGTCACCCCCCGCCGTGACGTAATTCTCACCCCGTCACGCTCGACACCACGTCATAGGCAGTCAGGGAAGGCGAGGGTTGAGGCGACGGAGAGCGACCTCACCCTGCTTGGAAATTACCGCTAAATTAATTAAATCGGGCTGTTCTGCCAAAGCAATAGTTAGGGCACTACTGCAGAATCGTGCATTGTCCGCGTTTGGCCCCCAGTGATGTAATCACAGGACATTTTCAGGCATTTCTCTGTTCAAAAGTGCGTTTATTGCAGCGGGTGGCTATACAGAGATCACGACCGTTTCCTCCGATTCTCCCCGGGGATCATTCTCTCCACGGTGCGTCATCCCAGACGGCCAGGAGTGTGATTTTCAAAGCATTTTTACCGGATTTTCGTATGTTTTTGCACCGGGAACTGAAGAAACACCGTTTTGAGGAGGGAGCTCCTGGCAGCAGGCGTGTAGGGGGCCCGATGATGCTGGGGCTTCGTGATGATGACCCCCTGGCATGCAATTTCCTTTATCCTGCTCCAAAACACCCTCTTTCATCTCCATTGCGCGAGCGAGCATGTAACTAACCTTCCTTTGATGAGCCAGAGCCTCCTCTTTGTCATTTACCTGGGTGTTTATTGAAAAGAGAAAGACAAAAAACAAGCTTATAAGCTAAAGAACAAGGCAGGCTATGTGAATTGACAGATTTGCTCCCCTAAGGACTCACGATGAACAGCTGAACAAAATACTAACCAAATCTATTAACATCTTCAGGATTTCATGAGGATTGTCCAGCTCTTCGACTTTCCTGCAGTCCCCATCTGATGAGAGCAGGATGGACAGTTTTTGTCCCAGACTGTTCTGGTTCCCTCGTAACTTGACACGTCCTACGGAAAACAAAAGTATGAGGACTGTGGAACTTAGGAAGAGAAAATCTGCTTTGGGGTAAAAGGGGAATGCGTAAAACTGAATTCTGAACGATCTCCTCTGAAAGAGCAATGCAAGCTACAGCTTCTTCACCCTTAGCATTACTTGAACGCTAAACAGCCCTTTCATTGTATAGATGAGCAAACTGAGAATAAAATTCTTTTCACTCCACAAAAAAAATATACATCAATGCTCTAGTTAAACAGTAATTTGTGGTAATTTGTTTTTTAAACAGTAGGTAGCCTAAAAAAAAAGGGTTTTTGACAAAAGCTGTTGAAAAGTTTCCAAGATTTCTAAAAAGATTAACAGACATTACTGGGAGCTAGGGAAACAATGACATCGGTATAGGGGATATGGATACTCAGGATGTATGCTGTTTTAGTATTGCATCCCAAGGCTGCTCAAGGAATCTAGAAGACCCACCAAAGCTTCTAAGCCTGGCACCTCCAAATCAATGGCTAGCACAAATGTACCTTGAAGTGCCATTCCTAAATTCTGCTATGGCTTTGACCATGACATAAGCACTTAAAATACTTCTCCGTATCCTTTTCCTTAAAGAAGAAAAGAATAAGAATTTTTCCTCTTCTTAGAGTGCCTTGTAATTCACAGATGACCATGTGAAGTATAAGCAGAGTAATAAATACTGATATACATGCACATACATAATAAAAAAAAGGTATTCTAATTAGTATTCCAGTGAAAACTCAGTAGGTATTTTTTGCACTTCTCTTCCTTCCCTACCTCTTATGTAGAGATCACTTGAAAGAAACCCATCACATTAAATTGCTGACAGCATCTAAAATGGCCAGGCTAAACTTGCCAGATGGTAGCTTTTCTGTGCTGTTTTCATAAGGAGCAACTTTAATATCCAGAATGTTATTGTCATCCTGGATAACAGCCTATTTATTTGAGCATGTTTTTTACTCAGATAATACAGTATATGATTGTGTAATAAAAAAGGGCCACATCAAAAGCCTAGACTGGTAGCTCCAACATCCTACAGCAGTACTTATGTATTCTACGTATACATAGACACCCTACCGTACATATGCAAAACTTCCAGTAGAAATTCTTCAACTACATGACGCACTATTTAACGTATTTACAGTTTTGACATAACTTGGTCTTTCTCTTTTTTCACTCTTCAGAAGCCTCCATTAGCAATTAAACCACAACCATACATTTAATACAGTAAGGTCTGCCTCTGCCGCTTGTCAGCTAACTTCTTTTCTATTCAGCCATTAGATACAAAGCATGTCCAGTTACCATCGTCTTTCAGACGTCTCCAGTTTATAAATTTAGTTTCCTTCTTAATCTTTATCACTTCTGCAAGCCTCAGGGCTTGGTCTTTCCTCTGCATTAGCTGCTGCTCAAATGCAATCCTGAAGGCATCTGCCATTACATAAGCTTCATCTTTACTCTTCTTCAGATTTTCAACCTGGTTTTTAATTCAGAGAAAAGGTAAAGTATATTAAGCCGTTTGGAAGCAATAGCAGATTTAAAATATATATTAAGAGACAGACTGAAGCCATTACCACAGACAGCTTTTAAATAAATATAATCAAAGTAGTAGAAACCAAGTGCTTTCTTGCCACATGAAGTGCATTTGAAATGTGTATTGATTCTTTACCCCGTTATTCTCCGCATGCACACACCACCACCCATCTACACAGACAAGCTGCCAGCAGTGCCCATTGGTCTCTGCACATGCAGAAGAGCTTGAGGAGGGCATTAATGTCCCCTGCCAGTTGGACCACCAGCAAAAGGAGCAAAAGAAGGGTATCTATGTCAGGGATAAGAAGTTTGGTACAAAAGGGACATGACGGTACTTATTTTCAAAACCAGCAAGTCACCTGGGACTTCTGCTGTGGGACCACAAGGACAGCAACCACGTTCGCAGAGTTAAATATAAATTAGAAGAAAAAAATCTTCTATCTAAACCAATAGAATTTCACTAAATGAAAAACCTTAAGAGCTTGAAAATCACGTTATTGATTTACGTGTAAGTACAGAGTTTCCCGCAAGATGAGCTTCCTGACCTAGCTGGGTGAGCGGGCTTGTGAGTGGCGGCGTCAATGCAAGGGACGGTTGGAACGCACTGCCAAGAAGGAAGGGGAAGGGGAGTCACCCCCACCAGTGGTAGTCCGCACTCACACTGCGTATACATTTACACAGTGTATACATATTTTTAGATTAAGAAAATGTGTGTGGAAGAAAAAAGAATGAGAAAGAAATTTTTTTTTAACTAGTAAATCTAATTTGATGTCATAATGTCAGTTTTCTATCAGCAAAAGTTAGGGCATTAAAAGCTTTACAAACAAATATTACATTATGTCTGTGAAGCTTTCTTGTTTTAAGATACATTGGTTTGCGTCAGCTGCGGTAGAGTGTTTGTGGTTTTATTTGGTTCTGAGCACAAGCGCCCCTCTGCTTGTTCGTGTCTAAGCTGATCAGCGTAAGTTACCTCTTGCTTGAGATGAAGAAGTTGCTTTCGAGTTACAGCTGCCATTTTAGCACAGGGACAAGGCTGCCCCCCAGAAGTATTGCAGGTGCAGGCTCCAAGGACCGCCAGCTTAACATCAAAAACAAACCACCAGTTAAATACCTATCTGCATACACAACGCAATCCAAGAGATGCCGGATGACTAGTAAAAAAACCATCTTGAAACTACAAAAGGAGTGTAAGGGTGAGGGGAAGCAAGCACGCTACAAGAGATTTCAGCGCTATTTCTTTTGACACACAACCACACACGTGAAACATATTTTTCTGCAAGATAACATAAAGGCAAAAATTGTTGGCCTGTATGTGCCACTCCCTGCAGACCTCATTAGAATTATTTTTTTCACTCAAAGTAAAGCAGTAGGCATAGGAGTTAACAGCTAAGATATTAGGAAGAAAAAATAAGCATGCTGGCTGGGGAAAAATAGCCTGATGCTCCTTCTGTCCTTTCTTTGCAATATAGGAATCACAATGCATGACACATTAGAAAACTGATTAACAGGCATGCAGGGGAATATTGTCATTATCTAAAAGTAAATCCAAAGAAACAGTGAAATAATCAGTAAGCAAAATTTATCTGTATATTTTGCATATAAACATATCTTTGAACCAGCCATTTTGAAAAACACAGAAGTCATACTTACTTCAAGACCTGTAAAATCTGTAATGTCACTTTTATTCAGGGACATGTTTTCCTGAACAACCTTCTGTTGTTTCACATCCAGCATGGCAAGAAATTCCAAGCACTGCTGATTCAGGACTATGAAATAAAACAAGGAAAGTTACTAAAAAATCTGCTGCTCTGATTTCTTAATCTCTGGGTTTAAAAAAGCCCAAATTAAACAGTTCAGTAGTATAAGCATCAGTTTGGGAATGTATTGGGACTACGTAGATCAGGAAACTCAGATCCCTCTGTGTTTTCCTAGGGAATGACCCACTTGCAGAGACACCATCTCGTATGTTGCTCTGCCTCAGTACTAGAGGGCTCATTTCTTTGTACACTTACACCTGAGGCAGCTGCTCCTTTAGAATAGCACAACGTTGAGAATATAATGATGTACGTATGTCAGCTATTTTAGAGCTTTTTGGAAGCCAAAAATAAGGGAAAGGTGCTTGAGCCATCTGACCCAGCCAGACGCCTGCACAACCTGCGGTTTGAAAACCTCCACTATAAAGCCAGCACGCTGAATTACCTCAAAGTTTGTGCTATGGGAATCTCTAAGTGTGCATGTTAAAAATGAACGTCTCTGATGCAGATTGTCATTGTAGCAGGAGCGCTCGGTGGCTGCCCTGGCTGCTGTTGCCACCTTCCAGGACAGGACCAGGAGCACAGACCGGTTGTTTCCCTCCTCGCCCAGGGTGTCACCATGCCAGGGAGATAAGATAGGTATACTTCTTTCACACGTGATCTACGCTGTAAGCTTGACATACCTGACTTTTCCTATCATTTAAGGTTTTTTTTTTTTCAGTTCAAGTGACAATGTGACAAGAAAAACAAACACAAAATTCTGTTTAAAAAGGGTTTCTGCATATCCACTAATGTCAGCTTCCACTAACAAGAGACTTATCCTGACAGAAAGCTTCCTTCATAGCTCAGTCCTGAATTATTGCTGAGAAACAGTATGGGAAGAGGAATAGCTGCTGGTGGCTTACTTGAATTTTCAGCTGTAAGAGTTTTAACTTCTTCTGTTCTCAGTTTCAGTGCTTCCTTGAGAGCTGCATTTTCACAATATATCCTGCAGAAGTCAGAAAAAGTCTGTATTATCTTTTAAAAAAAAAAAGTATTTTAAAATGGGCACTCAAATGAAAAAAAAAATATTAGCCTGTTAAAACACTGTATCTAATAATTCTGCAAATTAAAGTTAGGATTGGTGAAAAGATTGAAGAGAAAAATCAAAACTGAAAAGAGTATTCATTTTGACAAGGTATTATCCATGCAGCACTATATAAGCAGTTTCCTCACTTCTAAATTTTTTTGTGGAAAATATTGTAAAATTTTTCCATAACAATATCTGTACCAATAATACGTAGTATGCTGTTAGATCCAAATCCCCTAGCCAGGGGCCAGTAAGCAACCTAAAGCTACTCCAAACCCTCTGAAGAAAGTTCTGTGCGTAGGCTGGGTCTGCCTGGCACAGAACCAAGGCGAAGGAAGGGGGCTATGCCAGGCTTGGCTTCTGTGGAGTCACTCCTCCTTATCCAGGCTGCAGGTGGCTCTGCAGCGAGCAAAACCAAGAGCAAAACCAAGAATCTCTGCGCTCATAGAGAGGTTTCTCTGCAACCCAGAGAGCATGTCCTGTCCAAACAGGCTCGCCTTGTTCAGGAGACCGCACCCTCACCCCACCCATTTAAATGCGTCCAAGTATGTTCAAGTGAATGTTAAGAAAAATAAAATTTAAAAGAAAAAAAAAAAAACATTCATGTGTAAGTAGCAGGTGCCAACAACTTCAGAGTTTAACAAGAGCTGAGTTTAAGTAGCACATTACCATTAGAAACTCAAAGAAATTTGTAATTACAAACCTCTGAACACTGGCTAGAAATATCTTACTTCCTTGAAAGAACATAATTGTTATTGGACATGCAACAACATAGCTCTGGTATTAATTTTAGAACGTAAACTTCCTGTAGTCTTAATACTGTTTTCAAGAACAGCTGTACTTTCAAGTGTTGCAACCTGAGAACATACAATATGCCTTTATAATGCATTTTTCCTTGAAGTACTTAAGAATTTCCTTCTTGAATAGAAAGGTGGCAATCTAACATCCTAAATGTTAAAGCAATGTAATATATTTGGTGCATCTCTTCAGCTGTCAGTAAATGCAGCATACTGTAAATTCATGGTTTTGCTTCAAACTAAATGGTAACCTGAATTATTTAACATGAATAAACAATGGGAAACAGACATTCTTCTCATCCTGCCGTCTCAGATATCAGAAAATCTTTATGCAAAGTGGACTGAGCTCCTGGCTTGCAGTTTTCTGAAGCCATGTCTTTAGCTTTCAACAGTTAACAGTAATTTTGTTGCTCCAGAATACCTGGCTACACTTCCCATCCCCAAAGCCAGAGTTTTTCAAGAGGTATCCCTTGACAAGTATAACTAAGTTCACAGGTGCCGCGATTGAGAGACGGGACACTGCTTGATGCAAGCAAGATGTCCGTTTATTAGACGCGTCGGAAAGCTTTTTATACAGCTACTTAACAGTTACATAAATTACGCAAATTCTATCATTTCTAATTGGCTTAGCTCTAAATGTTTCATTACAATAATCCCTCCTACTTGCGGTTTCGCTACATGCTAGAAGCTACAGTTTTGGAATGTGCTAAAAGCTACAGTGATAACTTGTTGATTAACTCCCTACTTCTTCAAGGTTATTTATCTCAGACCTGCAAGGCCAGTTGTTCCCTGGCTCCTCAGAGTTATTTGTCTCAGATCTGCAAGGTCGGCATGCCTTCGAGTTTCTTGCATACTTGTACTTTTCCGTTAGCCGCCCCGACACACAGGTGAACAAGACACAGTATCTTCTTACAAATTCATAGTTTGAAAACTTTTTCATTATTTTTTAAGTTTGAAAATTTTAAATAAAAATCTTCGCTGAAATAATTGTAACTGATGGGGAGACTTCAGAGATACCATTTCTACATTCGAGTAAGTGAGCCTGCTGGTCACATTTTTCAACATCTGTTATTGCCTTATTAGTTTAGTGCCTCTGGCATCTTCTGCTTGCCTAACCACACCTGCTCTCCGTCCAGAGTAACTCTTATTTAAACAAAGAACCAGTTGATCAGCCTCTCTTAAAAACATTCCATTTTACCTGTATGTATGCTCATACCTACAATGCAAGAAAATAAAGCAATGATTAACCAGCAAATGATACTTCCACATGCATGCACATACCATTATTTTCTATGCCCCATTTACAGTTAAATTAAGTAAGGACAGTCTGGCTGCAGCTGCCTAACATAATAGCGTAACGGGATGAAAATGAAGACTCAGCCTAGCAAAACTAGCCTATATACACACTAAAGAATTGAGACAAAATCATTTTAGTAGTTTTAATTGAAAAATACAAATGTGACTAGCAAGAAAATTAAATAAATATTCACAATTCCAGAAGGAAATTGTGAAAACAGAAAAACTCCATAAAACCTGATGAAGCAAACTTGGAACACAGGAAAGATGGCATATAACACTGAATGCAATTAAAAACCCCACAAAGATACACAGTGTAAGTCGAATACCTGTCATACTTTTCTGTCCATGTGTCTTCTATGTTTTTAAATCTATCCTGATCAAATTCAATCTCCCATTGCAAAATATTAATTTCCTGTGGAAACAAAAACAAACTTGCAGCCGCTCATCACAAGCCTCCCACTGAAAGGAGGAAGACGAAATGCTGGTGCCAATTTTGGCGCTGGCAGAGATCTAGATGACCAACGATGATGACAATCTGTTGCACTGTTAAAAATACATTTGGTACAGACACGAAAAAGTTTCTGCATCACTGATCTATGGATTCCAGACTGCACTGCACGACCTAATGCTGGTAGTACTCATGACAAAAGCAAGCCCACTGTCATATTTCCCTGTCCTCTTACTGTCCTGTGGAAAGGTCACATAGGAGGAGAGACAAAGCATAAAACTCAATTTAACAAGGTAGGTCAATGCCACCTTCCTCCTCCTCCCTCATCTTCCCTATGAAAATTGGGCACCCATTTCTTACACTTGTTGGAAGTGACAGTTTAATAACTAAGAAATAGGGCAACCCACTATGAATGACTGTGAAACTCACAACAGAGACCAACTGAAAATACAGAGAGAACTCTAGTAACTGTCAGGTATTATTTGTACACACTAAAGCATGCAAACATAGAGACCAAAAGAGTTACACATGAACATTTTCCCTTTCTAGTAAGAAGGAATATGAACGCTTAAAAAAAACCCCTGGAACTAATGCCAGATTTCTACTGAAAAAACAGGAACAGTCTGATAACCCCTTATTAATCTAGTATGTTTTTGCACAGGTGTGAAGGAAACATGCACCCTTACCTTTTCTAAAGTTCTCTTTTCTTCCTCAGTTTTTTGAAGCATTGCTTTTGTATGACTAGTGGCTTTATTAAAGACTGCCTGGAAAAAAAAAAAAAAATCACAACTCTGTCAAATCCTGTAATTAAGCTTACTTGATTTAGCTTTAGCCACATTTTCAGTTTTACATCAAGAGAAATTCACATTCTTAGTTAAGCAGGAGCGTGCTGAATTACAGACAGCAGCAACTTGGTTGTAAGTCCCAGCAGATCTAATTTCAGGTCGCTAAATAGCTATGTTGCATAAGGAACTTGTGTTCCAATCCCATAATCTTTTCTACTGAAAAACGTAGCATCATTTAAAATGAGATGACATCTTCTTTAGGGCTTGAACACAAAATCAGCTCTTAAAAAATATTAGTTACAACACACTTATAGTTTGATCCAGATATAACTTACTAAAAATGTCTGAAGGTATAAACTGCAGAACTATAAATGGGTTATGCAAGTAGGCTAAAAACCAGAAACTGATTTCAACACAATTCATTGCGATAATGAAAAAAAATATTGCAAACTGAACAAAAGACTGACGTAACATTTAACGCATAACGTCCTCTAAGACAACAGACACAGTAGTCAACAGAAAATACCTATGCTTTGGAGCAGAATTTCAAGCACTGGCAAAATCTGCAATTTGAAGGATTGGAAATAAAGCCTTATTTTTGTAAGTTAAATAGCTAAATCTTCAGGGATCCTCAAAGATAAAATTATGAGAATTTGCTACAACAGTAAAGTCTTCTTAAATAACTGCAATAGTTCCACACAGAAAAAGTAGTAAATCGTAGAAGCTGAGTCTGTAGACACTTGCAGACTCAAGGTTTAAATTATAGCCCTGGGAAGAACTTAAGGTTTGGGGGTTTTGATGAGGAGTGGCAGAAATATTTCTTCTCTCTTCTTTCCTGTACCACTAAGTACTGAAATTATTTCTGAACAACTCATACCATGCTCTGCAGAATTCTTAGGGCTTCATCTTTTCCTTCAAGCTGTCTTTGTGATGCTTCAAGCTCAACTTTCAAAATTTCAACTTCCTGAAGCAAAATAAAATAGGTACACTGAGTAAAAGCCAAGGTAATCCTGTTAAAACTCGGCTGTAACAGCAATGTAAATTTGCCCTCTTCAAAAAACAAATATGATTCTTCTCTGACTAATAGCTTGCTTGCGATGAATAAATGTTAACCGTGCATGTTAGCACAAAATCCTTAAAGAAGAATACTCGTAATTATTATTCTTTCTGTTCTCTTTTAGTGTATTTGGAAAATAAGCCACCAAATACTGTAGTTCTTCCTTGCTTGTTGTATATACCAACACGGGTCTGGAGCTTTAAAATAATAAAGCAAAACAGAATAGCAGATATACATGCAGGCAAATAGATGCAACAGATACAAAATACAGTAAATATTACAAACATACACTAAAATATAAATGCTACATTAACATAATGTACAATATCTTGTACAAAATATCCATACTCTATAGCGCAGATATCATGTTAGGACTGTTAGATCAAAACCACTGCTTGCCCAGAACAAAATAACAACAACAAAACAGATTCCTGCTCCAGGTACATGCCAATCACGTCTTCATGCAACATTCCCAGAACATGGGAATGATGAACAAAGCAGTTTTTCAATTTCCAAGTGTTAAAAGAAAAATTACTGCCTTGTATACTTATCTTTCCTTAACCCCTATCTGGGTCACTCAGTTGTTCACTTGCGGTCATACAAAACTTTTTTCATAGTTCTTCCCAGTTATATTACTTCAGCAGTTGATTCTGAAAACGTATCTGGGAGCAATGGCAAATTATCAGTTTTGTCCAATTGAAAATGAGTAAGGTTCTTGACATTTTAACTTCCTGCACACTGAAGGCTCTTCATGCTAAGAGAGCATGAAAATGATCTACCACGGGCTATCCTGAGGTTAAAGAACACAGAGCAGATGAAGTGTGTACTTTCATAGCGGAGATCATCCTGCTCTTTCTGCCTGGGTTGATGCCAACATATCAACACAGTAAAATTAAAATGTAGGAGTTAACTACCTTTCCACAGTGAAAACCCAAAGACTGTTGTGTTTACAGGGCAGATTTTCAGGCCCAAAGCTTAATAAAAAAAGAAAACCTGCTAGAAAAGGAGTACAATCCTTTTAATATTCTTGACATCTTTAAAAATACTCCCTCCCAACCCCCCCCCCCAAAAAAAATAAAATCCAGGGTATAAAGTGCATCTCACACTGTGATTTCCTGGCATAAAATGTTATGAGGCTTCCAACTAGCACTCTAATTTCAAGACCCTGAATCCATCCAAGTTCTGGACACACCAAGGTCTTCAGCTAAACTAACACTGTGCTTTAATTTTCTACATGAAAAGGAAATGCAGATTTCAAGAGCAGCACTCTTGCACTCTTGGCACAGTGACTAACCTCTAGAGCTTCCCGAAGTTGTTCCTTTAGTTCTTCATTGGACACTTCAGTATTAGATTCTGTCAGATTGATAGGAGATAGTAAAAGATAAGATAGTAAAATATTTACGAAAGAAAACATGAGAATTTGCTTTACCCTGAAAACAGGTAATGTGCGGAGGTGAATTTTCATCTTTGTGGTTTTTTTTCTTCTTCTGGAGCTAATACACAGATTTAAGAAATACATAAATACTAAGCTCAAACATATTGTTTCACAGTTAAAGAAGTAAAATGGGGAAAAAAAAGAACAGTTGTAGAGAGACCTAAAATAAGGACAATTATTTTATAATTTTCTTTAAAAAAAGCCCAAAGCAATAAAATTGCCATCTTGATTAAAAAATAATTTAATTTTTTAGATTCTTTTCAGATTGTAACTTTTCAACAACCAAACTAAACACAACAGTGGCTAGCACTATTAAGAAGTAGGGGCCATTTGCAAGAGATGAAGATCAAGTGCAGTGTTGGGAGTGTCCCACAAGATCCAGTATTCTTCTAAACAAGCAGTTACTACTGGTACTGTTTTTCTTAAACGGAGCATTGCAGATATATGTTAAGATGCCACCTCCTCCTAAATCAGAGTCAGGTTCACGTGGACCTTAACTCATGCTTTCACGGACATTGCTGTGTGAAAGACCTAGACCTTTCTCATCAGACAGACACCAGCAGGACAGTGAAACCAGCAGGAATTATGCTGCTCTCATTAATTCTCACTGAAGATGCTGAAACCAGCAAAGAATAATTATATTGCTTAGCTTACTGCAGTGTGCAGAGAGGATAGTAGGGACTCATTTTAAAGGAAAGAAATAAGCAAGTTATATGGAAATATTTCAGTCAAAGTACTTAAAATGGATAAAAACGTAAGGCAAAGCATCTGAAGTGTAATGAACAGCACAGCCTTCATTTGATGTTATTTACAGCAGTGTTGTCCTCACAAAAAAAAATAATAATGCCAACACCGTGAAAACAGAGATGTGCAGGTTCTAAAAACAACTTCTTAACCTCAAAAGTAAGGCAAATTCACAAATTTCAACTAAGTAGCAAACAGGATTTTGAATACTTGGCTATTAGCTTTAGACGCAATCTCTAGGAAGACACATTTAAACAAATCAGGAATCAAAGCAATTCCACTCAATGTCATTATATGCATTTAGAGAAAAACAACGCTGTCCCCCACCACAGGGTGCTTTTCGCCAAATATCACTTCCAAATGTAAAAATAAACATTTAAAAACTGGTCATTTTACACTAAGAAGGGCCACAGCCTCATTCACTGGAAAGGAATTCTGCCATTAACTGTTTTGGGAGGAAGATCTGGGAACAGAATACACAAAAGGGCTGCCTCCTTTTTTGCCACCAGCAGCAGACGGAGAGGTCGCCCAGCCACCCTGCCAAGGCTGCGCTGGATCCCAGCAGGTTTGCAACGCACACGCATTTCATGGAATCCTGCAGAGATTTCAAAGCCTTTCGGCAAACAGTTTGAATTAAACTTGACACCTCGTGAAACAGATGAACTGTGAGGCAGTTTTGCCGAGATTTTTCTCACAGTGAATAATTAACTTCCAAATTACTCTTACCGCAGCTATTCTGTCGAGTTGGACCAGTAACAGGCTTTTTAGATGATCCACCGTAAAAACTGTTTCGTTTTGAACCAGGAAGAGCTGCGGCATCGCTTTCTTCCACTCTTTTTGCTGACAAGAGAGAACTACACACCTTTCCAGATCCCTTCCTAGATCTAAATGAATAGGAGTTTTGTAAATTTTCCCCTTGATAAACAGCTCCAGGTCTTCTCCCAAGTCCGTTTCCCAAGTCTCCACACGTCATGTCATCCTCTTCTGCTTCCTCCATCTTCTCCTATTTTTTTTTTTTCTTCCTATTGAGAGCACTTCACTTACTGGCAATGTGAACAGTGCCTCCCTTGAAACAAGTATTTTACCTAGAAAAACAGAAAAACTCCATAATTAAAGCAGCAAAAGAACATAAAAATGAAAAATCTGAAGCTAATGGTGCGTAGCTGCTTCCAATACGGCTTCGGTCTGCTGTAAAACATCGCTCCCGCCGCACGGTAGAACGTTAAAGCGTTACATATTTAAAAAAAACCAAACAACAAAAACACATTAAAGTGAAACCTCCGGCTGCGGACGCATCTGCAGGGGAAGGAAGGGGAGCGGCGGTGGTCGGGTGGAATCGCCTCGGTGACCCCCCCGCGACATTCCCACACTCCTGCCCTCCCCTCCCGGTCTCCCCCCCCCCGCCGCCGGAGCCCCCGGACCCACCTGCCCGCCCGGCTTCGGCGCTGCCGGTCCCGCCCCGGGGCGGGCTGGAGCAGCCGGCAGCCGCAACGCGATCCCACAGCTCCACGGGAGGCTAGAAATTTTTCAAGCAAATGAAGAGTTTTACTGTTCAAATTCGTGTATATAAAAACTTTATTAGCAAGCGCTTTCTACAGAATCCTAAATATCTTCCATGACTGGGACGTGTGATGGAGACTATTAAGAGAAAAAGGAGGAAAAAACCTTATTGCTTAATATTCCACACCAGTGCAGACACAGCTAATGTTTCCTGACACCGCAAGTAATTCCCAAAGTTCTTATAATCGTTTTAAAATATCTCTCTTACCACGTCACTTCTCTTCCCTCCAAAATAAAGCACCCTCCTTAAACTACATCACATGCCCCTCACTCGACATTACCCTCCATACATTCAAGAGTAAAGTGGAGTATAGCAGGTTTTAGTCTAAAAATTCAGAAACAGACAAAACTCCTTTTCAGGACACCATTTTGCCCTTTGGAAATCAAAAGCTCCTCAGCTGCCACTAGTTACCAGGATTGCACACTTTTCTTGCAGGGGGGAAGGTTTGGTTTTAATTGTAGGCTCCAAGAAATTCTCAGTTACGGAACCCAGTTCCTGCTACTAAGGGCAACCGTGTCATTTTCATCCTTTCATTCACAGATGAATTTTCACTTGTGTCAGCTCTCCTGTGTGCCTCTCCCATAGTGCTCCACGGGCTGTTTCAAAGCCTTACAACCTGGCTATTCTGAACCACCTTCTACTCCCCCGACCATACCATGTTACAGTAAAATTGATTTTAGTTTATCATACAAAAATGATGAATGTAATTTATTAAACCCTCCCAGGAAGCGATCCAGCAGAGTTACTTTATCAGCAAATGTCAATTGTTGTCCTTCATCCATTGCTCAATCCATTGCATAATCTGATCCAAATTTCTCTCTAGGTCTTCTGGAGTGTTGCTGGGTAATTGGTGTACAATTTCCTCTCTATATGATGACATAGCTTCCTCATAAAGTGTCTGAAAAATTTCACACTGAATGTTGTCTTGCAGCTTTTTCCCTTTGTAGCCCCTAGAAAATGAGAGAAATACCGGGAGAGTCTCAAATATGCAGAGAAGTATAGAGGGTTCTATAAAGAATCAGTAATTTATATCCTAGAAAAATCTCCAATGAAGTCACACAACAGTATGTCACTCCTTATTTACTCCACTGACATACCTGCTTTCAAGTCTGTCATACAGGAATGAATTTTCTGTACGAAGTACAAATACTATATCAAACCACCGTTCAGGGAAAAAGTCACAGCCGTGATAATCAATAATCACTCCACCCTCACTCATTTTATCTTCTAGTTCATCAATTACCTACAAAGGAAACAAAGACAGACAGGTTTATCTGAAATTACAGAAAGTCAAGATAGAAAAATGATAGGTTTTGAAGTTGCACTTACCCTGTCTTCATCCAAAATCGGACAATCATATTCCTCATCAAAACCTTCATACAGTTCACCTGCAGCAAAAATAATTTGTGGAAGTTTATGAAATAACAGTGGTTATTAGAATTATTTATATTGTTACATTTACTTCAGGAGATAGTGTTCACAGCAAGGAAGGCTTTGTTTACAAATCCATATAAGGCTAAGTTATTTATTACTTATTACAAAGCATGCTATGGCTACATAAATGCTTTTTTAATTCATGCCTTCAAAAATATTTCTGTTAAAGCAAATCCATTGCTTTTTCATTTAATATAGAACACACGTGCTAGAAGCACATTGTTACACAAAGCAAAAATATCTAAAGTACTTTGATGGACTGCTTCGTTCATACAGCCTACCTTCTTTTGCCATGTCACCCACATTAATATAGGTCATCCCAGATCTTGACGCAAGTTCTTTTCCAAGCGTGGTTTTCCCAACACCCGGAGTACCTAACGAGAAAACACCATATAATAGAAGGGCATGTAAGAGAAGCATGTTAGAGAAGAGCATCTAAGACCTCTTCAAATAACCTTCTATGGAACCAAAAAGAAAACTTTGGTCAGTCACGTTGGCAATTCCATAGAAAAACGGGCAAAAAGGTGCATGACAAGAAAAAACAAATAGGAGCAACACCTAGAGATTATAAAAAACATCCTACGAAAAAACCTCACTTTGTGTAGAAGTGTTATTCTAACCGAGGCGAGGCAAAAGTAAAACCTGCTTCGTTTAAAAGCCCTAACATGGAGAAGCCCCACGTTTTCATGCAGAGCAGCCCGGCCCCGGCTGCGCGGGGACCTCGACCCCAAACCTCCGCCCCGGCTGTGAAGAGAGCTGGGGTCTCCCTCCGCCGCCCCAGCTCGGGCCCCACCCGCACCCCCACCGCTCCCAGCCCCGCCGGGGCCAAGCGACCCGGGCACCACCGGCGTCCTCGACCCCCGAGACACCCCGGGGCCCGTCCCCACCGCCCCGCACCGGTGAGGAGAAGGTTGGGCCGCCTCATGCTGCCCGGCGGCGGCCGCTGGTCTCCTAGGAGACACGTGCGCAGGGGCCTCCGCCACGCACGGCGCACGCCGATGGCGTCACCCATCCGCCCGTCCCTACGGCGCTGGCGGGCAGGCGCCCCGCGGGCAGCTAAGAGCCGCCGGAGGAGAAGGACCCCTGGGGAGGTCGGTGGTCCGGTGAGAGGGGGCTCGGCCCGGGTTCAGCGGGTCCCGCCTCAGCCCGCCCGGCTGCTGCGTCGGCCGCCCCGGGAGCGGGGCTCTTCCCCTCAGGAACTGGCGGCCGCCCGGCGGATGGGCACCGCCTGGGCTGAGGATGTCTGGAAGCTCCTCGGGAAGGCAGGCAGCGCCGGTGGAGGTAGGCCGCGGGACGGGGTTGGGGGGATGGGCTGAGGGTGAGGGGTGCCCGCGCGCCGAGTCTGTCCTGAGAAAGCCTTTTACAGCTTCCCGGAATAGTCTGGCGGCTCCGATTAGCAGTATGTTTACGCCCGATTATTACTCCTTGGTCTCTGTGTTGACAGTTATTCTTCAGTTGCTTTCCCCCCCGCTCCTACGCACACACACACACCCCCATGTGTAAGATGCTTATTTTCTTACTTGCTGGTGCAATGTGTAAAAAAGGGAACCCCCTCACTCGGTGCTATCAGACCCGCTAGTGAATATGCAAATTCAAATAAAAATAGTTTTTGTCAGAGTAACGTTAAAAGCAAACCGTGTAGAGGCAGATCCTCTTTCCCAGCTGCTAAGGCCTCTCACATAATCTGTGGTCTGGTAATGGTGTGTTGCATTAATTTATAAGACTTGGAAGCTGTAGAGTATTCACAGACATTTTTGGAGATGACGTGTCTATTCTGTTACTCACGTTTTCACAGAAGTGTGTTTCAGCGTGTAGCCTGTTACAATTCCTATGCTAAAAGGTTATGCGGTTGTTAGCAGCACAGATACTATTTTGGGACCATAGGTAGGCTGAAAAGCATCTCAAGGGTGCAAGTTTGTACACCTGTCCTAGCAGGGTATTTCTCAAATCTAAAATTAAATATTGACGTTCTTAGCAGTTTTGTTCCTGGTCACTGTCTGATATATGGGACGGTCTGATTCTAGATCAGTCCAAGCTTCCTCACACAGCAGACAAATAACACTTGATTTTATTGTGCTGCCTAAATAATTTTTCTCTGTCACCTATTTCTAACTTTTAAACACAAATGGCTGCATTGTAAATGTTAAAGAAAAAAAAAAAAGCCACATACTGAAACCTGTACAGAAACAACATGAACGTGACCGTAATGTAAAAATGGTAGGAATAAGCTTATGCTATTTTTTCCTTCTTATCTCTGTTTTAATTTTACTTCTTTAGTTTGAATGTGTGTTTGTAGAATTTTTAACTTGTTCTGATTTGCCAGTTTGATGAAAAATACTCTGTCACAATGTGTAAGATGTTGGTTTTGTTAATACTGAAGAAGCATGTAGCTGACGTTCAAAAAGCCTAAGTGCCCATGTTTGCTGATAGCTAGTAGTATGCCTTTCAGTGTTAATGAAGTTCTTTAGATGTACGAGATATTCTCGTATACACTTGATTAAACATCTTTAATTTTCTAGAGACAACTGTACCCAATTAAGTGGAAGAGTGTGCTACGTTAATAGCAAAATGTTTGTATTTTACCAGGTAACAGATTGGTTGGCACACTCATTTGATGACTTCTTTGGAAACCCAAATATTTCGTCTAGTGCTGTTCCTGTGAAGCCACTAGAAGGCAACTCTGGAAGAAAACGGCAGCAGAAAAAGAAAGACCTGCCTTCTGTGCCAGAAAGTAGCAAAACCAAAGTTCTGCCCAGGAAAAGAGCAAAGTCATCTGCAGTAGATCTGCCTTCTAACAAGTCCAGACAAAACTGGGGCCAAGCTCAAGATGAGGCATGGGTAGATAGATACAAACCTGAAACCCAGGTGTGAGAGTTATGCTAAGTGCTAATGCAGTAGTAACATTATAGTGTAACATGTTGTGTTTCTGTTCATATTGGTCAGTTCTGAGTATATCCTATTTATTAGGGCAGTGAAATACTAGTTTGATTTATTTCCTGACTGTAGTTAAGATTTTAATGAGCTATTTATCTGTATAAGGTGCATTTTTTTCCCTCAGGCTTCCTGAGGAGATAAAGCTACTGATGGGATGTAGTTTCCTGTCCATCCACTCCCGTTATTGAACCAGTTATTGAAGTTCAGCCAGATCTAACAGCTCCAAGTACTAGAAAAATGCACAGCTGAAGAAAGGAGAGAGAACTGAGTTAGTGCACTAATTATGGGACAGAGAACAGAAATTATTTTTTGTGTTACTGGACAGCAGTCAGCTGGTCTGTTGGCATGTTCCTGAATAACTGTAGTTTGTGCTGTCTCTGACACAAACAGGCATGATTGTAATGTTGTTACTTTAGGAATAATAATAATTCATTGTTTCCCAACTGCAAGCAATGGAAAATTGTTTGAGGAAACAGGCTGAAGTGATTGTCCTTAACTGTTGCACATCTACATAGCATAAATATATGTAACTGGAACATACATGTACACGTCTGTTAGTGTTTTAGTCAGTGTATATTCTGTTCTTGAATGTCATCATTACTGTATTAGAAAGCAAAAGGTGTATATATGAATTTCATGTATTTCAATCTTGTTTTAGAATGACCTTGCTGTGCAAAAGAGGAAGATCGAAGAAGTTGAAACCTGGTTAAAAACTCACATATTTCAGAGGCAGCCGAAGCAGGTAATCTTGCTAAAATTAGCAGCTAGAGATACAAACCCATACAAACAAGCTGGATTCAATTTTATTTTAATTTCAGAGAAAAATCTTAACTTACCAGTAGTGATTATGTATCTGTTGCGTTATAAGGAATCTTTTAAGAATATAGATTTAGAACTTGTACATTTATTTAGGGCTTATGCTGCTAAAAGGTGGAGTCTGTTTTTGTGTGGGTTTTATGTTGGTTTTGTTTTTGTTTTTTTTCCTGTGACAGGGTAGCTCTATTTTACTGCTAACTGGTCCTCCTGGTTGTGGAAAGACTGCAACTATTGAAGTATTAGCAAAAGATCTTGGCATTCAGGTGCAAGAATGGATCAATCCAATATCTTTAGATTATACGAAAGAAGACTTGAGAAATATGTTTGGCCATGGTAAGTATTTTTTTCTTTTTTTTCTTTTTCTTCCAGTTACTTTTGTGACTCTTGTGTTCTGTATTTTTTTGTTCTTTTATGTCTGTCACAGATGAAGTCAGATCCTTAGTGCTTAATAAGAATCTTAGTTTTGCATTTATCTGAAAAGGGATTTAGTTTTTCCCCAGTGTTTACTCCAAAATAATTTGCAATTCAAATCAATATAGAGAGCTATGTAATAGCCTAGATATCATTTGAGGCAATTAAATAAAAATAGGTAAGTCTGTCTTCGTCTGGGTCCTCAATTGAATTCTGCCCTTTAAAAATTCTCTTGTATTTGTCATATGTTTGCCAAAGGGCTTGTCTGCTGGTGTTCAGTTGCTACTGTCAGAAAATAGCATGGGTGGGTATTAGTTCTTGTGGTAGTTGTATTCTACTTAGGATAATATAGAGAATACAAATTTTTAATTAGTTTTCTTTTTCAGACTCAAATTTTCATACGTTTCCGAGTCAGGCCCAAGCAACTCTCTTTCAAGATTTTCTGTTAAGAGCAAATAAGTATAACAAACTTCAGATGCTTGGGGAGTCCTCAGAAAATGATAAAAAGCTTATTCTTATTGAAGTAAGTGAAAACTTGTAAAATTTTATTTCGAAAAGAATACCTTTTATTATAATATTGACATGCTAACTGGCTTCAGCTAGTGGATTGGTGTTGCCAAAAGTTAGTCTGCTTTATTGCAGATATGAGTTCTTTATTACTTTTTGAGTCTCTACAGCAGGCTAGAATGAAGTTCTACCTGTGGTTAAGCTATATGAGCTAATAGTCAGGCAGAAATTGGAGACTAGTTTGTGTACGGAAATAAGTAATAGAGTATCAAAAACATCAAAACAATATTGAAAATTCACACCCATGTTTCTGTATGGTTAACTTTCTGGAAATATACGTGTATAAACAGGAAGAGGGGAAAACTCCCCGCTATTCTTGTTACTTAAGGATGCAGGAGAGTGTAGAAGATATGTGAGAATTAATACAATCAGAAAGCATTTGAAATTTAGCATTCCCTGGTCTGATGTGGGTGGTGCTATTTAGGGCAGAGGTGTGAACGCTGAGGATTTGTAAGCTATAGCAGGAGGTAGAGGAGAAGACTTTATTTTTACTTTTTCAGAGTGTGATCCAGTAGCATTTTCCTTCTGATCTTTTCATGTGCTGTGACAGAGGAGTATTAGAAGTTATGATAGTCAAGTTATCTGTAAACTTTCAAGAAAAAGAATAGATGAGATAAAAAATTCTAGTTGAGTAATGTGATGTTTGGTAGAATTTAGGAAGCGTAGTTTTCTGTGACTTCTCTTCATGAAGAGAAGTCCTTGTGTAGGTCCTCTCAAATCTCAAGTCCTCTTCCTCAGTGGTGCTGCTACCTTGAGCGTTTATCCTCCGAGTAAAACTCTCTCTAGTAGGCAATGTAATCATCCAAGGCTGTTTCGTAGGAAACAAGGACAGAAAGAAAATGTTTCTTTTTAGATAATTTTTTCTGCGTAATAAAATAAAGAAATACTGTGCTGTGTTGGGGTTTGGTTTTGTGTGGTGTTTTGGTTTTTTTTCCCCCCCCAGTTATCTTCACTGTTAGGCACATTCAGATTTAGTTGAAAGGAAGTTTACTAGGAAGAAAAAATGTGTAGCAACGGAGTGTGCCATTAACAGTCAGTCTGTGGGAAAGAGTATTTGCATCTGAGTGTAATGACAGCAGTTCATTTGTTTTGACTAGGATGTACCCAACCAGTTCTATCGAGACCCTAGCAGTCTACATGAAATTCTCAGGTCAGTTGGAAATAAGTTTTTCATTATTAGCTTTAGCCACTTGCAGTAAACTGGAGTTTCATTCTTGTTATGCCTGCTTATTTTTCAATTTAGGAGATTTGTTCGTACAAGTAGATGTCCCCTTATATTTATAATCTCAGATAA
Organism: Rissa tridactyla; assembly: GCF_028500815.1. Classification (NCBI taxonomy): domain Eukaryota; kingdom Metazoa; phylum Chordata; class Aves; order Charadriiformes; family Laridae; genus Rissa; species Rissa tridactyla. Next base: position 9,534,315 of record NC_071497.1, read on the forward strand.
CTTCAGTGGAGACAGCAACCAGAGGTTACTGTTCCCAACGGAAATTCTAGAGGAGTTGTCTATAGCCAGTATTAGGTAAGATCTTCTATCTCATTAAAACTTGATTGAAATAAATGAGAAGTCAGAAACTAATGAATTTTTTTTTTAAATGAAATTCAACAGTTTCAAGCCTGTTGCACCAACAAATATGATGAAAGTTCTTAATCGAATAGCTGCAACAGAAGCTAGTATGGTAAGTTGTCAAAACTGATAACTTCTGTGTGGTGTTAGGTCCAAAGAAACTTTAGATTTTTATATCTAATATATGTTATTTACATTTGTTACTGTATTTGTTTGATCTTTGATAGCAGACCCCCCCACCTCCACCAAAAAACACAACCAATCCCCCCCAACAGAAAACAAGGAACAAACTAGAAAGATGTATTGTTTTTAAGATTAGTTCCACTTGATACTTGTTCAAAGCCTTCAAAGTTACTTCTGAAAATTCTTTTGCCTATTACAGAAAGCATGTATATGAAACAAATAATAGGAATAGAAGTAGTTCTCATTGTACCAGCAAGGCCAGAAGAGGTCACAAACTTAAAACCTGTATTATTCCTGAACTGTTTTGATTACAAGCAAGTCTACTGTTGAGTGACACCTTGCAAAGAATTATGTGTGTTATTATCTTTAATATTGCTATATAAAATGTGGCAATGTGATTAAATGTTTTAAAGTTAGCAGTATTACACAGTTTAAGCACATGGTGGGTGCTCATGTAGTCTGTTGATGGTGTGTATCAGACGTGGGTCCCCACAGCCAGAATAATACTCAAATACTCCTTTTCCTACTTCTTCTTATTCCTTTGAATGTTGTTTTTCCTTGTAGAACAGAGAAAAGAATTATGCTCTTGATAGAACTTCTTTGGAGTTGCTTTGCAGAGGTTGTTCAGGGGATATAAGAAGTGCAATAAACAGTCTTCAGTTTTCTTCTATGAAAGGTAAATACCTATGATTTTGTAAAGCGAATGACATTTTGACTATTTCTGCTGTAAAGTTGGTATACTCTTGGTATACGTATAAAGAAGGTATACTCTTCACTGTTGCAGCACAGCTAGGCGAGCTGTGCAAAACATTTTTGACGTGCTGCTCTGGGGCAGGAATAAAAGGCACAAAGTTTGGTTGTGGGTTTTTTTTTCTTCTTTTTAAGCTGAAAGTGTTTAATTTCATAACTGTGATACGTAGTCTTAAAATTGAGTAGCATGGGCTATGTGTGTGTTGATGTAATTTAATGAAATGCCCTCTTAATATTTTTGCCATTGGTGTTTACTGATCAAATCTTTTATGATGCAACTTTAATTTGAGAGGGATATTTTCTTTGCTTGGTTCTTTATACTTCTCCATGTCCTTATTTCTACCCATAATGCATTCCTGAAGTAGCCCATTGACTGTATACAGCATTTCTGTAATGATTGATTTTTGCTTTGGAGCTCCTACGGCTGTTGGTAAATTGAAAAACTGTGAGGTGGCATGACCTACTGTGAAGTTTTTGAGTGTATTACAGAAAAACTTTGAAGTTATTTTAGTAGTCTTAGTAGTCTTCAAAGTACTTGGTTAGACAATGCGCAAATCAGACTTAGTTTGGGATTATTTTGAATGTTCCAACATTGAAAGAAAACAGGACACTTGCTGTTGTGTCTTTCATAAACACTGGAAGTCAATAATTGTTAAGAAACCAATGTATGTGAGTTAAATAACTGATAATTTTTCAAAGCAGTACTCTGACATGTGTAGTTCATGCCAAGAACCATTAGATGGTGCCAGCTTTTATATTCAACCCAGACGTAAGAAATGAATTCAACGGTTGTTTTCTGGTGTATGTCATAAAGCTAGCAATGATCTTGTTGCTTTTACTCATTTTCTCTCCCATCCACCTTGCAAATGGAAAATCTGCTCATGGAACATAGGAGTGTTTCAAGTCCTTGTTGTAAGAGGGAGTATTGTAGTTTGAATTTTAGAGTATACTGAAATTAACTTAGCTGTGTTTGTTAAATTTCCTGAGGGAGAGAGTCAAGTTCCTAGGTTTAACTTGAGAACGTGGAAAATAAATTCTGATGTTGTCTTCTAGTATACTAAGTTTGTACTGTTCTGTATTAATAGGAAAAATAGAATTTTTTTTCTTAGTACAACCATTTTGATGATAATGCCATTAATTTAATAAACAGTAGGTTGGGGTTACCTGAGAAAAGTTTACAGTAGCTCGCTGCTGGGTGCTAAGTAGCTTCTACGTACTGTAGAAAATCTAAATAGTCTTAAAATGACCAGTTTATGTAACTTTTAATAAATTACCTTGGAAATGTAAAAACATGAGAGTTATGAATAGAACTTGGGAGAAAGCAAAGGCATATGGCTTGACAGCTTCTGTACATGAGATCTCAGGATCATGTTCTCTTTATACCACACAGAACAGTCTCTTGTCGCATTTTCTCTAGATTGAGAATTCATGTTGAATAGAAATTTTTTAGTTGTTCAGGTATTTCAGTTAGGTAAATGCTTGGCAGCCAGTGATATTTTGTAAATTTTGGAGAGACCTCACCTCCTTGTTGATCTCCTGAGAATGCATTATTAACTTATATTTTTTCTTCTTCACTTGTGGCTGTGTGTAAACACAAGCGATACATTCACTTTGGCAGCATTAATGGGTAAAATGGATCTATGGTAATCTTGGGAGAAGAGAAAGGTAAATACTTAAAAGAGACGTTCTCTTAGCTTGATAGGGAATATTCATCTGCCACTAAATCAAATTGTGGGTGAAAATTTTTGAGTTTTATATAAGAGCAGAAGGGTTTTATTCCTTGGAGCTCAAAACATTGTGGAAATTAGTAGGCTGTTGGAAGAATCACCTAAAGAAAAGGTTTTCTTTGCCTCCTTTTATTTCAGTGAGGGCATTATACAGATAATGCAAATGAAAGATAAATTGATAAGTGAACAGAATGTAACTGAAATATAATTTGTATATATTTGCATTGTACTTTATAAAGAAGAACTTTTTAAGTACTTGGCACTTTAGCTGACTTAAGGGACAGAAGTAGAATGAAACATGCTAGTTTAGGTGACTGGGTTGTCTTCCTAATACATGAGTTTTCTCTTAGTGCCCCTATTTATATAACTTTTTCTGTTTGGTGGGGTTTTTTTGTTGTTTTTTTTGTTTGTTTAGAACATTAGCAGTAGCAATATAATAGAAAACATTTTTTTGATTCATGTGCTTTGTCCTGATTGTATTTTTGCTTTTTTTAGTAGACTGCTCACTGGAGAAAGAGTTTTGGTCAAGGAAGAAAAGGAGCTCCACACTAAAATGTGAAGCAGCGGCAGTATCTAAAGCAAGCAAGAAAATTAAATCTGATACTTCAGAAGACCAGGAGATACAAGCTATTGGTGGCAAAGATGCTTCCATCTTTCTTTTCCATGCTCTGGGGAAAATAATATACTGCAAAAGTAAGAACGCTTTGACTTACTCTTCCTTTCAATGGGCAAAGTATGTCAGCTGCTGATAGCTAGATTTGCTAAAGTAAGGCTTAGGGTGAGTTCCAATTCGCATGTTCAGTCATTACTAACAGTATAAAAACAGTAATAAAAGTATGTGGTAACTGAGATTGCAGCTGTCTGTATCTTTTAGGTAAATAAACATTTCATTAAGATGTTCTACATGTATGTAATAAAATTACATAATTCTAGTTGCGTTAGGTCCATGTGTTGTCATCCTCACAAAGCTAGATAGATAGCCACTATGTTTGTTGTATTGTACAAAAGCAAATTTTGCTCTTGTGCATAATAATACATTGTTGTACAGTTATGTTCTGTACTCGTCTGTATTCCTAAAGGTTATAGAACTGCCCTGCAGCCTCATAGGTACTGCCTTCCTTATTTGTGTATATGGGTTTGATGACTCGTGCCGTCTTTTCCTCCCTACTGTTTATCTCAGCTCTTTGTTTCCCTTTTAACAGACATGTGTGCTCTCTCCTTTCTGACCTGAAAACCTCTTCCACTTCTCTGCCATACCCTATCTCCCTTTCCACCTCTCTAAAATACTTTCCACTTTGCTACTTTCTACTGAAAGTTCTACTTTCTATGGACTCAGGTTCTGTAAATTTACAGAACCTATCTGCTCCCTGTGTGTGGTTACAGTACTCTTTTTTTAACATTTAAAAAATATAATTCATAAGCATTTGGTACTTAATAAACTAGTACTACCTGCATTCAGCTAAATCAGGATCCATAATGACGTTGGCTGTCCACATTTCAGGGATAATTCACAGTATCAGTTCCAAAATCAACTGAGGAGAATTAGTGAGATGAGGCAATATGAAAATAACTAATTGAAATTTTTTTATATAAAGTGTAATGTAACTAATTACCTCTTGTTTACTATATAATATTGACTGTATAATTAAGTACATACACCTGCAGCAAGAGGTTCCTGGGAACTGAAAATGGTGTAATCTAGTTGCTGGTAGAGTTGACAGTTGCTAAAAATGGTGCTCAATATATGTGAAAGCTACTGTTCATGCAGTTACACATCTCTGTTCTTGCTCTTATGTAACTTTTATTCTAATTTTTAATATCTAATCTGAAATGTGTGTCTTTCTTCTGGCTTTTTTGATTATGTGCAGAAATGTAACAATACTTCTGATACTAAAAGACTAAAGATTGTAAAATCCTTTGTAGGAGAACCAGTGTCAGAATCAGAATTTCCTCAGCTGCCTGCTCATTTATCAGAATACCGTCGAGACACCTTGCTTATTCAGCCTGAGGTACGTCTGCAATAACTACTTGATTACAGTTTGGTGTGAAAAAACCAAAACGGACTCTTAAGTGATTGATGCAAATTCTCAGGCACAGTCACTGTCTTGACTTGTCACTGTCATTGATCTTAATATATGTGTACTCAATCTGTCTGTGTTACAGAATAATTAATCTGGAAGGGACTTCTGGAGGTAGATTAGGTTCCCAGGCTCTTGACTGTCGAGCTTTGAGTCTGTAGGGACAGAGATTCTCTCACCTCACTGATGGAATTGTGCTGGAAGGTGGACTTTCCTGTTTCCTCCTACGTCTCATCCTGCATTGCCAAGAGGAGTCTGAGTTCACCTTTCTGTTACCACCCATTAAGAGAGTTGAAGACAGCAGTGGCTTCCGCCCCTCCGTCCCCACCATTAGCCTTCCCGGGGAGCAAGCCAACCTTCCTTTTGTAATAAGCATCTGTTCATAGATGATGTGTGCCAGCTCCCTAACTGTCTAAATGTATCGTAAGTTTTATAGGATGCTTTTCCTTATGCGCTGTGTAAAACTTGAACTTTTTTTTTTGTCCTGATAGGATATTGTGGAAAAATCGCATATGTCTGGAAGCATGTTTAATTTATACCTTCACCAGAACTATGTAGACTTTTTTTCTGATATAGATGATGTAGTGAGAGCCAGTGAATATTTGAGCACCGCTGACATCCTTTGTAGTAATTGGACTGTAAGTGTCATCTTTTTATACACACATACTTTTTTTTTTAATACTCTGACATTGAGCTTCTAATTTTTTCTCTAAGTGTATATGAATGGTAGAAATAATTTTTTTTACAATTCAACAAGAATTAAGCTTCAAACTTCCAGTACAGGTGACAGTGAATTGTTAACAAATGCTGAAGTACATCAACTATAGAAGAGATGCACGTTCAACTTCTTGTCCAACTTCTGTCAGTATTTCATTATAGTGAGTTATAGTGTTTGTAAAATATTCTACAAAGTATTTTTATGTAGAACATGTTTGTGCTAAAAATGTGTTGGAGTTTGTATGCCTTTTCCCTGAAGTAATTGAGATAGCTTTTTCATTCATCTGCTTTGAGTAAGAGTTTCACAGTGATCTAAACGTATTCTGGGTGTGTGCTGTCACTGCAATTACAGAGTGTGTGTTAGTGCAAATGACACACCTTGCACAAAGGCCTTGAGTTCACATAATGCCCAATTTGTCTCTTAGACAAGACTTGTGATGGAAGAATACAGCGCATCTGTGGCCACCCGAGGGGTGATACATTCAAATACATCCAGAGCCTTTGCCCACCACCAAGGAGGGATGGGGTTCCGGCCTTTACATAAACCACAGTGGTTCTTCATCAATAAAAAGGTAAATACTTGATTTTTTAAAATTTTTTTTTGTAAGGTATGACATTTGAGTAGTACAGATGAGATTTGCTTACAGTGCTAAACTTGTCAAATCTTTTGATAGAAGCTACTTCTAAAAAGCACTTGCTTGAACAGTTACGTTTATATTATTCCTTTAATGGAAAAATAAATTGGAGGCCTCTGACAAAGTCTGGTTCCTGTATCCAAATTGGCATACTGCTGGGAGAGTCTTAATTCTAAATTAATGGAGACACAATTAGTGTTGAAAGACTATAAAGTATTCCTACAAGTAAAGTTAAGGGTTTTTTTCAGTTTAAATCACATTAATATGTTGTGTAAGATTAACAGATTATTGCTGTTATGTTTTATGTGTTTAACAGAAGTACGTTGTTCATAAGATACCAAAGCACTTTGCAATTTTTTACATTTGAACTAATACTTCTCTTGCTGTATCTGGCAAAATATATTTGCCTGGGTAGGTGGCAAATTCTATAACCAAGGGATAAATATTTTCTGGAAATTTTAATGCCCAGCAAAAGGCAAAAATGAAGGAATTTCCCATTTTTATGATCTGCATATATTAACTCTAACTGCTTATCATTTTCTTCTGGTCTCATTTTTCAGTAGCTTGTGTGTAGTCATCCATCAGGCAAGAAGAAAGTCTGCCTTTTATAGTACAGAGTATCTAAATTAATAATGATTTAACAGGTTTTTTACTTGTGTTTCCTTCCCCCCCACTCTTACAGTATCAAGAAAATTGCCTTGCTGCAAAATCTCTCTTTTCAAGCTTCTGTTTACCACCCGAGTGTCTTCAGACAGAGCTGTTGCCTTACCTTGCTATGTTAGCAAATCCAATGAGAAACCAAGGTAAGATGGGTGTAACTCTTGAACTCTTTTTTTTTTTTTCTTCAGTTAAAAGTAATTAAATTTTTTGTAATTAAAGCACCCAATAGCAGACAGTGCATGTAAAAAAACAATTACTTCGTGTGGTATATAATCCAAAAATTACTGTTTAGACAGCCGTGTCACTTATGATATGTTAATTATTTCTAATTAAAGGCTTCGTATCTTAACTAAGGCCTTGACATCAGGATGAATTCATTTTGTAGGCTATGGAATAATAACTCTATCTCATAAATACACAGTTGATGAATGTCAGTGATTTTTTTTTTTTTGTACGTAGGCTATCTGTAAATATGGCAATATGGTAAACAGTTTGAAAAAATAAATGCATACATGTGCATGCAGTGTTTTGGTGTCTAAAATATTGCAACTATATACAGGAATACTTGACTAAACTTATGAATTAACTTATTTTCCAGTATGTTTAATGGTATGTGTGTTGCGGTTTACCCAGTATGATACTGGTGATTCTTTTTTCTCAGCTCAGATTGCTTTTATCCAAGACATTGGGAGGCTACCACTGAAAAGACATTTTGGGAGGTAAACTTGACTTCTGTCTTTTCTTAAAGGAAGTAAGACTTTCTTTTTTAATATATTGAGGAAAAGAACCCTTTCATAGAAAAACGTCTTCATTGTACACCTGTGATGTGACATTGTCCCTCATTTACAGCATGATAATTTTATATTTAGCCTGTTAAAACTTTTTCCAGTTCAAGTCTATTTATCACTACAATGTTAGTAGCAACATTTTTACTATAGTGTTGCTTTTAATCCTTGGTTAGCTTTCTTTTCCATTGTACCAAATATTAGCTCTGCCCTAGACATACCTATGTTTCTCCAGTGCATGATGTGAATATTATTTTTTTTTTTTTACAATCAAAAACGTTTATGTGAGAATAAAACTGAACTGATGCAAAGAGTATAGTGCACTTTGCCTATTGTTTACCATGACATAAAACATTAATCTGGAAGTCTGATAGAACATTCTGTGTTCACGTGCGTGATGTATAATGGGGAATTATTCTTATTTCCTTTGAAGCAGTTGTTTATCTATGAAACTACAATGTATTTTAATGAGTGCTTCCTCTGAAATTAGATAGCAGCACTGATTTTTGCTTTATGGAATTTCTGGCTGCCGGACTGCTTATGAGTAAATATTTATTTAGATTGCATTTTTTTTAAATAAAACTATAGCTGCTGAAGTCCATCTGTCTTAGATGTTAAATACCGAATAGTGCTCCACTTACAGATTGTGTAGTGCTCATGGGGAGACATGGCATGACACGTTATATCGCTGGTGACTCTGGTGAGCCTTCTGAATCATGGGCATCATTTATACTAGTAGAGCCCCAGTTATATTTCAGGAACTTTCATATCTCTGAAATTTAAAAAGAGTTTTAATTGTGATGGTCTGTTTCTAACAAAGGATCGAGATCACAGTTAGCTGGAATGAGACTAACTCTTAGCCAAGAGAGTGAGTTTCTTAGGGCATCTGACAAAGCATCTCATATTTGTCACGGTGGTGTTGCTGCCCGAGTTATGAAATACTGGCCTGTAAGGTAAAGGCTGTGTTACCCACGAACCACCCTGTTCCCCAACAGTTCTATTAAAAGCCATTTTGGTTGCTGGTCAGGAAGAAAGGAAACTCCCTCATCTAAGACAAAATATTTGTAACTTCACAAACTAATTGTAGACTTCCTTATGCCATAAATTTTGTCTGCAGCACACCGTTAAATACTGATAAACATTTTGTATCTGCATTACTAAGTTGGGCATGTGTCATTTAGAGTTTTATCTGAGGGGTGATTTTCTCCTGAAAACACGGTAATCTTTTTAAATTTGTTCACTATTTTGGAAAGGAAGTATGGCCAAATGTAGGTATTTTAGTAAGTGTTTGCTTCCTCAGGAATCCTAACTGAAAATAACTTATTTTGTGTTATTAAGCAGTCTTTAAAATAACTTATGTGTAACTGTTTAAATGGAAATAAGAATATTTATTTTCCATTGTATTTATTAGTGGGTTGGGAATGGTACGGGAGTAAGAAAAGTAGCAGTGAGGAAAGTGCATGATATTTGATCAGCTGGAATTTGTGTCAGGATGAGTTTTTGTTAGTAACTGTATGGGTTTTTATTATTCCCACGTAAAGTGGGGAAAATAATATAGGAACATCGGTAACATACTGATGCAGAGATGCTGGAAAGATTGAGAAGTCCAAATAGTAACAGAAATTTAAAATATATAAAAAGATTTCCTTTCAATTTCTTTTTTTTTTTTTTTTAATTTGCCTCTTTCAAGTTAAATTGCTTCCCATCCTAAAGGATTTCAGTTTTGCTTGGAAAGGGTTTAATGGGCCGTTGCCAGTGAGTTAATTGTTTGCAGCTCATGTGGGTGAGGAAAGCTCGGCAAAAGCGCTGTCACCATAAGGAAGAAACTTTCAAGCAGCAATGGGTATGGGGGAGTGACGGAGCACAGATGCCATCTGGTATTTCGCTGTCGTTTGGGGCTATGTAGCGCAGTCCTTTCCCCGAGAGGAACTCCTCCCGTGTCTTCTGTAGGCTGTCACGTAGGCTGCACGGTGCTGAGTTCTGGGCACAAGGATCTGGACAATGTGCGCAGAGCCGTAAAAACATAATACTGAAGGTAGGGATGTAAGCACAGAAAGTATATAGCTTGAATTAATTGTCACTGAGGGATGGTGTCGCTACCAGAAAATGTGAAAGCTCTTAAGCACCAGTGAAGAAGGGTGACGCCTGTGGTACATGGGCAGTCTTTTCTGTTGCAGCTTCTGTGTGAAAGAGCAGGAGATGGTTTGGGTTTTTTTTTGTGGTAACTTACTGTTGCAATGACAATTTTGCAGGTTAAAGCTTGAAACACTTACTGACAAAGATCCGGGGATACCAGACTTCTTTATTAGCTCTGAGGTGGACTGTGCCAATGTGCACGCTATGGAGACGGCTGCGCAAGTGGAGAAAAACGGAATGAATGAGAACGAGTCGGACGGATTCCCTCTCTCCTCGAGCCAGTGCAGTGGAAGTGAACTGCCTTGCAGTCAGCCTCAGCCTGTTGCAGCTCAAGCCATCATGGAGGAAGACGAATTAAAAATAGAGGAATATGATAGTGACTGAGTACAACACAATAGCAACCTCTGACTTGCCTGAATAGATTAATACACTGCCAAGGCCTTTGCTAAAGACATGATGGTCTGCGCAAAAGTACTGCTTTGGCTGCTTAGGTGGGCTAGACGGCCAAGTCTGAACGTGCTGTGTCAGCATCGAGGCAACTGTCCTCAGCTTCCTCTTAACATTGCAGGGTCAGACCTGAGCTGAATACTAGAGTACAAGCTATTCCCTGCCTCTCCTGAGCCATGAAGTAATCTATATTGATAAAAAGAGAGTAAGAAATGATGACTGAAATTAGTTTGGAAGAGACTGTAGATAAGCAGTGTCACTCTTAAGTTATTTTTATTTTTTACACATTTTAATTTACTTTGCAATTGTAGAGTATGTTTCCTGAGTGCATACTTGGTAAGTTGTCAGCATTTGAAGGTTTTATTAAAATTTATACCTTCAAAAAAATTGCTGTTTGGAAGCCTGGCCCTTCTGAAAGGAGACACTGAAGTGTACATGTAAAAAGTTTGACACCCTATACTGATAATGTAAATAAAACTACTGTATTAATACTGTTTTGTACTCTTCCACAGATTTTTATGTGTTTATAAGTTGAACATATGTTGTACAACAGAATATTTTTGATTCCTTTTTGAAGGATATTTTCATAATTTATAGAGGGGAAAATATAACAATCAAGCATAAGTCCTTCTCAGCCTTTGTATTCTGTAGGAAGTTAATGGTGTATTTTGCTGTTTTTCTCCTTAAATTGGAGTTGTGCTGGGTGAAAGAATAATCCTGTGTTTGGTAACTGACACGTGAGAAGTGTGTTGTGGTTGTCTGAATAGACTGTTTGATACCTCAGTGTTTCTCTGTAACTGGGCTTGGTCTATGCAAATCAATCTAATATGTTGCTGTGGTTAGTGATACCACAGGAATGAAAAAAAAACCCAAACAAAACAACTTTGAATGTGTAATATAGGTTTGCATTTCTGTATTGCTTACATCCAGAGTTTGGTAGAAGCAAATGTGTGTTTATCTGCCGTAACCTTGGAATTAATGCTGCTATTAAAAAGTCCACTTTTATCCTCTCTCAAGGGACAGGTGTAGTCTTTACATCTATAGGTGTTGTTTAACTGTGAAGAGGGAAATTTCACCCTGAATTCTTAAATTCTGTTACAGCAAACTCAAAATGTTTTGTTGGCTGTTGATGCCCCTTAACCCCTGTCCCCCTCCCTAGGGTGCTTTGGGTGGGGTGACCCCTGCTCCGCTTAGGTGGCAGCTCCCTTCTCTTGGGTCTCCTGTGGTTGCGTATCCCTGTGCTCCTGGGGGGCTCCCAGTGCAAATGACAGTGAGGTGTGAAATTCTGACTTGCAAGTAAAACTCCAAGCTACTTATTTATATATTTTCAGCTTTCCTTACACTAGTATCCCATAATACTAGTAATAACAGAGGTACTTTGGCATCAATTACTTTGCATTACTGTTGGCCTTGCCCTTACTAGGGCAGTGTTCAGTGCTTACCTGGTTAATTGTAAATTTCAACAGTAGAGACTTAGCACCATCAACTACAGCATTCATAGTAATTTGTGTAAAGTCTCTTTCATGTGAAAACACCACTAAAAAACCCAAACCATTATTATCTTCAATAATCTCTTGTGCTTGAATGTCTATGCTCTTGCCTCTGAATTGCCATGGCATGCAAAGTGTGTGAACAGGATGGAAGCTCCAAATTAGTGAGGTGGCAGTGAGCACCCTCTTAAAGCCAATGGTAATCAAGATTAAATCCTAAAGTGAACCAAAGTGTCGTGGTTTTGGCTAAATTGGCCACTGACGGTCAACAGATGTTCCTTCCCCCAGCCTCTCATGCACGGAGAGGAAGAGGAGAGATAAAGAGATTTTACAAGTTCAGAAGAAACGAAACCACTTTAATGAAATATTAATAATAAAACAGAAAGGAAAATAATGAAATAGATACAGCATATACCCAACCCTGTTAAGCTCCCAGGATGCTGCCACCGGCAGGCACTGGGGAAGTCCCAGAGTGCACTCAGCGACGGGTGGGAACCGGATTCCACAGACGAGTCAGGAACCCACGGATCGGGATCAAAGGCAGATGAACAGACAGGGTCCTCCTCGGACGTCAGCCATTGAAGGAAGAGAGCTGACCCTTTGCTCCCTCGGTTTGTATACTGAGCAGGAGGCAGATGGGATGGACTACCCTGTTGGTCAGTTTTGGGTCCCCTGTCCTGTCCGCTCCTCCCCGCAGGTGGGACCCCTCTACGCTTTTCCCCTGCCGACCCTCCAACGGGGCAAATAATGAAATTAGCTGACCCTGGGCGTTATAGCAATGAGCGTAAGCAGGAGCCTCTCTGCGTACCATTCCTTGGCACAAACTGGCCTATCGCTCTGAACAAACCATTTTAGACACAACATGCTGTTAATTTCAAGCGAGTTAGAAGAGGCCTAGCTGAGAAATAAAATTACTGAACAGAAAGTTGGTTCTGTTTTACGGCAAACCGGGACACAAAGGGAAGTGCTGACAGCTGTTAAGCTTGTGTAGCTGCAAGCAGGCACAAGAATGTTGGTGCTACAGCCCACCTCCTAGCTGTCTCTGGGAGTGGAAGGGTCCGTTCTGGCGCTCTCAGCAATGTTACCTCAATGACAAGGCGGGGGAAAGAAGAGAACTGCCCTTCAAATATGTGTGGGAGTGACTTAGGAGCATCCCAAGAAGGAAAGATACGTGTGCTTTTTTGGTGGGGTCCAAGAATTTCAACAGCTGTGACAGCCTTTTGGAAACCAACATGGCTCACGCTTGAACCCATCCAACGCACCCAAGATTCTAAGTGTAGGTGTAATCCTGGGGGTGTTCAGTGCAGACAGTACATCACCGACGCGTGAGGCAGCCAGAGCAAGCGCAGTCCTGGGTGCGCCTGCCCGCTGCTCTGCCAAAAACAGTCCTCGCCCAGCTGGGAAGACACACCTTTGGTTGTCATGGCCTTCTCAGGCTTCCCCTCCTCTGAGGTACAGCTACTTCGAACTTTTTTCACCTTGTCTAACCGCAAAGTTCTCCCGAGAGGAACTGAAAAACTCTGCAAACTGTGGGCCTGAACAGGAAAACTCGCTCTTGTCAGCAGGTGCCACTGCTCCGTGTCGACCTGCTGGAGGGTAGAAAGGTGTTGCAGAGGGATCTGGACAGGCTGGATCGATGGGCCAAGACCAATGCTACAAGGTCCACCAAGGCCAAGTGCTGGGTCCCGCACTTGGGTCACACCAACCCACTGCAGCGCTGCAGGCCAGGGTCAGAGTGGCTGGGGAGCTGCCTGGTGGAAAAGGACCTGGGGGTGTTGGTTGACAGCTGGCTGAATACAAGCCGGCAGCGTGCGCAGGTGGCCAAGGAGGCCAAGAGCATCCTGGCCTGTGTCAGGAACAGTGTGGCCAGCAGGACTGGGGCAGTGATTGTCCCCCTGTACTCGGCACTGGCGAGGCCCCATCTTGAGGGCTGTGTCCAGTTTTGGGCCCTTCACCACAAAGAAGACGTTGAGGTGCTGGAGCCAGTCCAGAGAAGGGCAGTGGAGCTGGTGAGGGGTCTGGAGCACAAGTCTTGTGAGGAGCGGCTGAGGGCCCTGGGGGCGTTCAGCCTGGAGAAAAGGAGGCTGAGGGGAGACCTTCTCGCTCTCCACAACTCCCTGAAAGGAAGGGGTAGAGAGGTGGGGGTCGGTCTCTTCTCCCAAGTAACAAGTCATAGGAGAAGAGGAAATGGCCTCAAGTCGCACCAGGGGAGTTTCTGACTGGATATTAGGAAAAAATTTTCCACTGAAAGGGTTATTAAGCATTGGAACAGGCTGCCCAGGGAAGTGGTTGAGGCACCATCCCTGGAGGTATTTAAAAGACAGGTAGATGTAGTGCTTAGAGATAGGGCTTAGTGATGGTTTTTGTCAGAGTTAGGTTGATGATTGGACTAAAATAAGGGTGTTGAAACTAGATGATCTTTAAGGCCCCTTCCAACCCTAACAATTCTATGATTCTGGGATTCTATGTCAGAGTTGTGTGGGACACCCAAGAGAAATCACCTCTTGGTCTTGATCCAGTTTACCATGGGTAGTTCTCTTTTCCCCCCTGCCAAAAAAAAACCCCTTACCACCCCCAATTGCCTTGACAGCCTCACCTTTGAACGGGCTCAGTTTCAAATGGATGCCAGCCTGGCGAGACGCGCTCCAGCTGCAGAAGGACACGTATTGTGCGTTTTCTGTAAAGGCAGCCTGGCTCAGGTTGCACAATCGCATCTTCCAGGGCAGTAGTTCTCTTCCTGAAAGGCAGTGAATTGGAGTTGGATCCGATGTGTTTTTACGCTGAAGAGGCCTTGGACACGAACACGCACAAACGTTTCTCTCTTTGTAGCAAATGTACGGGGAACTCTCTGCCCGTGTATGAGACAAAGAGCTCGTGAAACCACTGGCAGTATGAGGATACTAGAAAAATTGCTAAAAACTAAACCAAAAACATTCTTGGTGCTTTGGCAAAGTTTTCAGGAGTTGTGGTGAGAAGGAACCAGATAGGGGGAATCGATTTCTGTTCTGTCCTCTATTACCTCCTTGGGGATATTGAAGTTTTTATGCCACTCCACTTGGGGTTTTTTTGACGCTTTAGCCCCTTTCCCTGTTCTGCGTCTGGAGCAAGCTCTAACAGTGAATGTGGGTGTGCGGAGCATCTGACGCGGTGAGATCCAGGACTCGGCTTTGACCCCTGTGTCCTGGCAGCAGCAACCCCAGCATCTACCCAGCAGCACGCACCAAACGTGGCAGCCTCGGCGCAGAGTTACAGGCCATCAGCACTCGCCCTTTTGTGACAGCCTTTGTGCTACCGTCTGCGTGTCGGTGTAATCCAAACGCTGTTGGGGAGATCAGGTACTTTCTGACCCCTTCTACAATCAGCAGTCGACGAGCAACTGTCAGCACGGTTAGACACAATTAGATGCAGTCCACTGCTATAATCACAGCAGCTGTGACAAACCCAGTCTTGTGCAGAGCATTTGACACTGTCCCTGCACAACGTGCTTGTCTCTAAGTTGGAGAGACGTGGATTTGGCAGATGGACCGCTCACTGGATAATGAATTGGCTGGACAGTTGCACTCAAAGAGTTGTGGTCAACGTCTCCATGTCCAAGTGGAAACCAGTGAGGAGTGGCATTCCTCAGGGGTCGGTACTGGGACCAGCGCTGTTTGACATCTTCGTTGGTGACATGGACAGTGAGATTGAGCGCACCCTCAGAAAGTTTGCCGATGACAACAAGCTGTCGACACGCTGGAGGGAAGGGATGCCATCCAGAGGGACCTTGACAACCTTGAGAGGTGGGCCCGTGCAAATCTCATCGAGCTCAACAAGGCCAAAGGAGAGGTCCTGCACGTGGGTCAGGGCAATCCCAAGCACAGATGCAGGATGGGCAGAGAAGGGATTGAGAGCAGCCCTGAGAAGAAGGACTCGGGGGTGTTGGTGGATGAGAAGCTCAACATAGGCTGGCAATGTGTGCTCGTAGCCCAGAAAGACAACTGCATCCTGGTCTGCATCAGAAGAAGCATGGCCAGCGGGGTGAGGGAGCTGATTCTGCCCCTCTACTCTGTTGTGGTGAGACCCCACCTGGAGTACAATGTCCACCTCTGGGGCCCCCAACATAAGGAGGACATCAAACTGTTGGAGCAAGTTGTCCTCCTCTGAGGGCCACTGTGAGAGCAGCCCTGCCTTTGTTCAGGCCTCGCCGGAGAGTGTGGTGTGGGGGCAGGGTGGGGAGAGGCAGCTGTTGCTGATGCACAGATTGTGATTGATACACAGAAGAGGCTTATCGTTCCACCCACCTAATACATAACTCCTCCTCGCTGTACGTATTCATTAGGATGACCGAATGGCCTTTTTGCACGGGCATATCAAATTTGGCTGCATCAGCAAGACACTTCTGCGCAGGCGTGAGTTCCTCGGTGGTCGTTTGGGTAAGGAGACCCTTCCTCACATTATCCTTTTAAGGTGTGGTGTCACCGCAGGATGTTAAAAGTTTACTGCCAGTTTGCCAACTTCTTGAGGATGACAAGGATGTTCCTTGAAGTAGCCCCAGCTCTGTCCTACTTGGGACAGGAGCACATACTTGACGCGTAAAAGAACCTTGAAGTGATTAACTACTTCTTGTTATCCCATCCGTGGTGATGAGCGACTTCTGGCTGTCTCCTCGTTATCACTGTCTGTAATCATCACCTCAGTGACTATTTTCTCCCGCAGTAAGAAGCTCAGTGGGAAACAAGCAACGTTTTATTTAGCATGTATCTATCAAAGAAGCAGACCTGTCTTCGGTAAGAGGCCGGCCGCCGGGATGGCTACGGCCCCTGCCACCGGACTCCGCGGGGCTGCTGGCCGCTTCCTGGCGGGGCTGGCGATCCCTGGGCCTTCCCACGGCGCTCCAGCAGCCTCCTCTGCTCCCCCCTGCCGAAGGACGCAGAAGAAAGGGACTCAGCTCTGAGGCCGGGGACAAGGGCCCACGCTCAGGCCAGCGCTTCTGGGAGGTGCCGCCGAGGGAGGCCGGCCCGCTGCTCGGTGTGGCGTCTCGTGGGCCCTCCTGCCCGACCTTTGGGAAGGCAGAGCCCAGCAGCTGAGCCGGCCTTTCGTCCTCAGCCCGCACCCGTCCAGGGCTGGGAGCCGCCCAGGGCTTTCCCCGGCCTCTGCGGGAGCCGGCACACACTTACTCTGCCCGGGCTCTGCCCGGGAGCTGCAGCTCTGCCCGCCGCCCCTCGGAGGCTCTCGGCCTCGCAGGGCTTGGGCATCTCTCCTCCTCCGCTTGCCTCTCCTTCAGCTTCTCGGCGTAGGCCTTTCTCCGCAGGTGGGGAGGGCAATAGGGATCCTCGAAGACATGGCGGCAGGGGCTCTGCAAAGGCAGAAGAGACTCCTAAAGCCCAGCCACCAAGAGCGGGGGCTGCTCCCGAGGCTTCAGCCGAGGCGTGGGACTTGCAGAGGCTCCCTCCCAGGCAGCGGCCAGGGGAAAGGCCCTTTTCCTGGGGCGCTGAACTGCATGCCGTACCTGGCCTCGCTCCGTGTTCTGCCCTGTTCTGTGGGCAAAGTACTGGCGCCACACGTCCGCTTCCACCTCTTGGCGCTTGGACGCCATCAGCAGCCGCAGCCGTTTCTCTGCCCTCTCGGTGCAGAGGGAGCTCGTTCCCTGGAGACCAGGCACACCCCACACACGCAGCGTTAGTCTCCTGGGCTTGGGCAGGGCAGGGGCGCTGGGACGGTGGGCAGCTCTTGCTGCCTCTTCTGCCCCGGCCCAGAGCCCAAAGGGGACACAGGGCTGGCAAATCCCTAGGGCGTACCGTTCCCGAGGGCTGCGGAGCACACACAGGGAGCTGACACCGTGGCCAAGCCGCAGCTCTGGGCTGCTTCAGCTCCTCCTGGGACTTCTCCTTGATTTCTGGCAGGAACCTAAAGAGGCACGGCAGCCTGAGCTGATGGGAGCCCGGGCTGAGCCACCTCCACCGTCGCCAGGCGGTTGTGCAGCAGGACCCCGTGTCCAGCAGGACGACGACTCCGGGGACTTTCAGCATCAGCACAGACACCCCCCGGCCAAGGGAAACATCTCACTCACCAGGCATGACTACGGGCTTCCCCCAACCCCTGGGTGCCCCATTACCCCACGGGGACCCTAAGCACAGCTCCAGGAGCAAGAGATGCCCTGACAGCAGCGTCAGGAGAAAGCAAGCCCTGCAGGCGGAGGGAGAGAGAAGACCGTCACCCCAACAAGGAGCAGAGGCCCCGTCAGCTCAAGCCCCGACACCAGAGCAACAAGGAGCCCCCAAAGCGCTGAAGCTCCCCCAAAGGGGTAGCAATGAGCCCTCCAGAAAAGCAGGGCGCACTGTAGCGCTGCTGCCAGCGCGTGGGCCAGAGCCACAGAGCAGCCCATCCTTCCATTGCTCAGGGCGAGACACATGCTGTGGAAGCGAAGAGCACAAGCAGCATGCAGAGATGGGAATCTCACGCTTCCAGGTTCTGCGGGAGCTGGACTCTGTAATGTCCAAAAGAACCCCCAGATTCCAAGCACTCATCTTGGTGGGGTCTGCAGACACTCTGAGGGTGCACTCCAGCTGACTAGCTAGATCATTAAGGAAGATATTCAGTAGTAGTTGTCCCACTATTGACTCTTGCGGGACCTGGGTCTGGCTTAGTTGCACATGCTGCTGCTAGTGCTCTTTTACCTGTCCACATCACAGCTTTCTTCTTCATGTTGTAGTTTATCCTGCCAAAAATGGACTTTGTTACTTTAGAAAGTTTCTCTCTTTCATAAATGATTAAACTTTCAACCAAGATGGCCATTGGACAGTTCCTGTGGGTCAACCAAGGCCTGAGTCTTCAATGAAGACACCCATTTCTCCATACGAGTGTAGCTTTTCTGGGAGTATCAAGCCCACCATTTTTTTTTTGCCAGTGTCAATCTGCCCTGGGAGAGTGCTGTGAACAGCCATGGAGCCCTGGTTATCCCTCCAAAGAGGTGTTTGGATGCAGAGAAGCTGTGCTCTGAAGCCCCTGTGCCCTGTACCCTGGAAGGGACACTGCTCTGCCAGCTGCATGGCCTGTCGGGCTGGCAGGACCAGTCCCCTAGCCCATTTGCCAATCACTCCCCCCGAGCAGGGGGCTGCAGGGCCGGGAGCCTGGGAGTCCCTGCGCAGGGAGGGCAAGCACAGGCTGATGCCTTTGGGAAGGCAGAGCCCAGCCACTGAGCCCACCTTTCATCCTCAGCCCCCTGGGACTGGGGGTCCCCTATTGAAACGCTGTCCTGAGCACACAGCGGGTGGGAACCCACCCACATGTATGGACAGGGGGCCTGGTTTGAGGCCAGACACTGGAGCCAGCTCCTGGCCTGCAAGGGACAGGTGGAACCCACACATAGGGTTCTCTTGTACCTTGGCTGGGATGCTGCCCACATCTTCCAGCACCCCATGCCTGCACGTGCACACACAGACGCATGCAGGTACGCACACATGGCCCCCATTACCTTTTGTACCCAAAGCCTTGCCCTGAGGACACATGTGGGGCTGCAGAGGGGCCCCCAGTGATGGCTTCTACTCCCGGTCATTCCTGCATCACCAGGACACCAACCTGCCTAGCCTAGGGAAGCCTGGACCTCCCCAGGGCTCACAGCCAACCAAAGCTTTCCCAGCCTCTGCAGGAGTCGGCACGCACTTATCACAGGTCACGAGAAGAGCACCTGGAGTGCAGCACGAAGGAATTCCAGCCACTCCTGACACTGAGTCAGCTTCACTGGGGACACAAATGCCTCTATGCATGTAGCATGGGGAATAAACGAGAGGAGTTAGAGCCATGCGCACGCCTGCAGGGCTATGATCTTACTGGCATCACGGAGACATGGTGGAATGGTTTCTGTGACTGGAGTGTTGGAATGAAAGCATACAGGCTCTTCAGGAAGGACAGGCAGAGGAGATAAGGAGGGGCTGTCACCAGAAAGCTGGTTAATATTCAACGATCTCCTCATCCAAGCTCAGGAGTGATGCATACCAACAAAGAGGAAGTCAGCCAAAAACACCAGGGGGCCTGCATGGATGAACAAGATGATCTTGGACAAACTAAAACACAAAAAGGAAGCCTATGGAGGGTGGAAGTCACGACAGGTAGCCTGCTTAAAGACACAAAGGCTGCATCTCAGAAATCCTCTCACCACCTTCTCCCTTGGTGTCATTAGTCGCCCCTCAAAGGGGCCTAGGTGCTACTGAGACTTGGCTGAGCTCATCGAGAGCGTGTCTAGCCAGGTGGCAAGGATGGAGAGCGCAGCCAAGAGAAAGCAGCTGGAGAGAGCTCGGACAGCATTGCCATGCAGCCATGAGGAGGAGCCCCGCAGAAATGACAGCCTCATGTATGCACCGCTCCCTGTCTTCTTGGTGCTCAAAGTCCAGCAAAAGGGATGGTGTCTCCTCTAGGAAACAAGTGCAAAGCAACCAAGTCACTCCCACCACTGGAGTTGGTGACACCACTTGGAGCTCAGCCAGCTCCAAGACCAGGTGCCATCAGCGCCCAGCCCTCGGGCAACGCTCTGCCAGAGAGCGCTGTCATGGAACCTCACAAACCAAGCCAGACTGACTAAAAGAAACTGAAAACAGGATTTATGTTTACAACACGGTAACAAAATCAAACTAAGTTTTACTCTAACCAAAGCCGCTTTGAGACTCTGACAAATATTCACAATCCGCAGGTTCAGGATGTCGCTCGTGAGTTAATACTATGCTGCTGACTTAAGAATTCTTAAGGTTTATGGTCGATGACCTTGTAGAGACCCAGCATACAAGAAACTGCCTCAAACACTCACTGAAGAGTGACCCTGAAGAGTGTCAACAGAAGAAAAACGAACAAGTTGTGGTTGGAAAAGAGGGCCCTGGGAGATGAGGCAGCGCTTTTCTGAACAAACTTCCTTATCTTACAAAACCATGCATCCTTGCTGGGTAACTATCACCCAAGACTCCAGAGTAGCCACACACACTTCTAATCCCAACCAACTTCCAGAATGTTCCAGAAAGAACTGCACGTGACACTTAATTTACATGAAGAGCAAGGTGGTGGACTAGCGGAGGAGACTGGTCACCTATATAAATCCAGGGGAGAGGCTGCCCCGCACGGTGCCCCCAGAACCCGGAACCCTCTTTGGTTGGCTGGACCAACACTGGACCCGGGACTGGTGATTTGTCTCTCCGTCTCTCTCTCTTCCTTTTTTCTTTTCTCTGTTCTCTCTCCTTCTCTAACTAATTTTTCCAAATGGCAGCTTAATGACATGATGCAACGCTATACTTCAGAAAGGTTACCTTGGTTAATAAACATCAATTGTTGTTTGGACTTCTCTGGTGTCATTGCACCTTAATTCTGACAACAGAAATCTGTCAACCTAGAGTTGCCCCAACCTTGGGATCCAACAGACCCAAACTGCATAACCACTCACCTAGATAAGACAGGAATGGTGTCCCAACCCGCAGGGAGAGCCCCCAGCCACAGAATCACTGCTCTGAGGGAGACCAACTCAAAATGTCTCTCTCACGAGGCCCTGTTTATACCCAATTCAAATCTGACCTGTGGTCATATATGGTTGTATAGCCCTCGTAGAGCCTATATATTGTTGTATAGGTTTTCACAAGCTTTCATCAGATCTTATCTGAACTTTATTAAGGCTTTGTCGAGGTGGGTGCATCTGCCACACAATCCACCCTGTGACCACAGTCATGATCCAACTGGTTTCCTTGGAGTGGTGGTACAGTCACCTCTTACTGCCAAAGTTAAAAGGAAGCACAGTCTCGGTGAGTCTCAATGTTCACTGTGGATCATCATTTCTCAATTGTTCTACAGCTATACTGGGATATCATCTACATGAACAGGTTGTAAGGGAGTATATTTCACAACTGACACAGATCTTACTATTGTGTGCTTAATACAACTTCTCATAACACAGATTACAACTATCATAGACACAATCATTATCGAAGATTGAAGGAGGCTGGTTAGCCACCCAGAAAGACAAAATCCAGACATGTCAAAAACTTACCCCAACCAGTTTGTTCCTAGTCCAGCAATGATCGCTTCTGCATCTTTGTCTACTTTCTTCCTCTCAATGATTTGCTCTTGAAGCAGTATTGATACATTTGGGATGTAGACACAACACTCATCCACTGCCAGGTTCAGAACTCCACATAAGCCTCTCTCTAGCACAATCAAGTCTAATACCGCTCAGTTTTAAATGGTCGTCTTACTGGTATGTGTTGCATGAAACGGGGCCAAGCGGTTTTGGCAGAAGATAAACCCCCTTGCGTTCTAACACTCCTCACCGAGGTGGGAGGCCAGGTGCGGCTAGGTTTAAATTCTGAGTGATGCCCAATTCAGCACTATCAGTCCAATCGCATTTAATATGTATTAAACTATTACGATTTGGATACGCTAATAGTGGGCTGCACCTTCAGTCTAGTCGTGCTCCTGAACTAGCACGGCCACTCTCAAGTTTTGGTCGTGTTCAGTGAGAAAGCGAAACGACTAGCTACTTAAACAGTGCAGTTTATTTAACCAACAGATATACAGGTTCTTTAGGATTGCCGGTGATCAATACACTGTCTGCAAAGCACGTGCAAATAAAGGTATTGTTAAGTATACAAACGTGCGACAAAATTATAAACGATACAGCCTGGCTATAAATGTAGGGTAGAGATTCTCTAGAGAAATTTCTAAGTCCCTGAGAAAGCGCTCGGTGTAATCGAAGTCTTACCCAAAGGCGTCCCCATGGGGGGGAAGAAAGGCTCAGCCCGTCGACTGATCCCGGAAATCAGCGGTGGAATTCTTCGCGATGGTGTCTTCCCTGACATCCCCTCTCTCTTGGGCTATTTTTATATTTTTTTTTTATCTTCAAAGTGGAGTTTGAGTGACTTTAGTCATACGTACTTTTATTATGATTAATGTATTCAAGGAGGAGTGTTCATACCTCGGGGGCGGATAGCCTCCGGGATGGAGGTGTGTTTTGGTACATTGTGGTGAGCAAAGTTCGCACAAAGGACAGCATTTCATCAACATTTGACGAAATGTTGGCTTGGGTAGCGTGTAGGCCGCTTATCAGTTCCCTAGTACCATCTTGTCCCCATATCTGCTATTCGTCACAAGGGAAGGCCACGGAACAAGCGCGTTCCATTCCATCACTCGTGTAGTTTCGCAAACAACCTTGTACAAGGAATCACAGATGTTGCATTCTTCGTGTGCTAGCTGCGGCTGTATTCTACCTCAGAAGCCTCTTGATTTTATGACTTTCCTTAATGTGTGAACAATGCTGTATTTTTGTATTCTTGGCCAATTTATTCCACTTAATTATTCCACAGTATGTCATAATTGATTGTTTAAAAGCTTCAGACCATCAGATGTGGTGTTGGCTAAAGCTGATAGTTGTAGACCTGGATCCAAAATGGCTTGTTGGTTTTGTACCAGGGCAATTCATACTCCAAATAAAGATTCCATCCACTATCCAATTCGTGTTCGGACTTCTTGCCACCCCTTCCATACATCCCGTGGTCTTTGATCCTACCACTGGCATGGGATAGGCCCTTCCCGATACATGGGGCAGAGGCAGAGCACAGCCAGTGTACAAGCTGGCCGAGGGATAGTTCAATGTAGATGGGAATACAGGTGGCCGTCAGAGCATGCCCTTACTAAGTGAGCAGATGCAAGGACAGCGGATGCTCGGCATGAACCTGGTCTGGTAGTACAATAGCCTTTCTTACTACAATCTAAGACAGAGGGTTGTGAGTAACTGGTGTTACTGCACAAGCAGCCCTCTGTTAGAGCTCTCTGAACAGGAGGGTATAGCCATAGAAATGGCATTGTGTCCATGTCTTTGCATCGGATTTCTACTTGGCAGTTCCAGAGAGAAGATTCTGTTGCTGAGGGTATCTGCTCCTTGTCCTTGTCCCACCTCTACACATATGAACAGATAGCCCACGTGCAGCTGAGAGGACAGTCAAAAAAGTTATAATTACATGCCCTGGCACACTCATTATTATCCCTTGCAGGGTATTTAATATACCCTGAGGCATTTAATGGGTTTGTATATTGTAGAGAATATACATCAGCACTCCATCGAATATTATACTCAGTAGCTCCCCATGAAATACAGGAACATGGTACAGGACCACTCACACATCCCCCAGTGGCGTTAATAGGGCGCTGGAGGATATAATTGCATCTTGCATCCCATACTGAGCTCGCATTTAACGCACCCAATGACCAACTATAGACAAGTGTAACCTTTGCCCTCAAGCCTTTTGAAATACCTGCTATAATTGCTGTATTGCTTCCATGTGAGCTCAAGAGGGACTGATATGTTGATGTCTTGCACAAAAACCAGAAAGGGGGCTTCCGCTGACTTGAGGATAGGTAGACAAACCGTTACAGAGGTTACATTCAACCTTTGGGCAAACTCTATCATCATATTCACTACCATATTGTCATCCAGGTCGTTGTTGTCCACGTCCTCAACTATACCATT
The DNA here is from genome assembly GCF_028500815.1 of Rissa tridactyla. Taxonomy (NCBI): domain Eukaryota; kingdom Metazoa; phylum Chordata; class Aves; order Charadriiformes; family Laridae; genus Rissa; species Rissa tridactyla. The sequence continues at coordinate 9,558,518 of NC_071497.1, forward strand.
AGCCTGGGGACAATATGGTGTGTAAAACACCCATTTGATACCTTCTCTCCACGCCCAGTCTTTTACAACTGTAGCTGTGAAATGCGACCTGTTGCCACTCAGAATACATTCAGGAACGGGAAAAATACTGAGCCATTCTTGCAGCACTTGAACCCCCTGATCACCCGTGTCTGTGCCAACAGGTATGGCCATAGTCAGTCCCAATATTGTCCCTAGTCCTATCAAAATATACCTCTTCCCATGGGATGGCCTCAAGGGCCCAACATAATCAATCCGTCAGGAGCCCCCAAGAGCTTTACCTTCTTTAATATGTTGGGCAGGGGCTTGATCTGGATGGTCGGCCTTGAGCCCTATTGAGCATTGTGGACAGGCTCTAAGAATTGCTTCCCATATTTTCATAGACACTGGCCACTCCTGAGACAAACATTCGTAATAGAGGATCTGTCTTCCCTGAGTGTCCTCACGTAATGTGCAGCCGTTAAGCCAACCATCCCGAATCCTCCTTTTTGCTGTCAACTACCTTGATTTGCGCTAGATGATCTACCTCTTGATTCCATTTCACAGCTGGGGTTCCATTCCTTGCATGGCCTTTCACCTTTAGGGGTCATGATCTGCCTATTTCTAACAATCGTTGCCAGTCTCTGGTTCTTTGTATGGCCCACTTCCCAGCTATTGGGTTCCCACTGGCATATCCACTCTTATAGCACCCTTATAACCTGCACAGGAATTTGTATAAATGGTGGTGGTGCCATTCTCTGCTGCCAGCAGAAGGGCTCACAATTCTCCCATCTGTGCGCTACTGTCTCCCTCCTCTGTAACTCTTTTCCTGGTACTAATTGCCAATGCTGCTGCTTCATATTGCCACTTTGATCCTGTGTGGCAGGCAGATATATCAGCGAACAACATGCCTTGTGTGTCCAAACCTACGGATAGTGCGGATGCCTCTGTGATCACAGAAGGTCTGTAAGGTTGGCCTAACAAAACTTGATCTGGATCAACAGGTTGTTGGATCCTGGAGACCTTAATGGGGCCCTCTCTTACTTGCAGTAACTGACTAACTTCTTCCAGGTAGGCAGACCACTTCCACTCTGTGGCCTTTTGGGCTACACCCTCAGAAGGGGGTGACACCCTAAGGATCAAATTTAGAAGAGGGGAAGAGCCTTGCACCATGATATCTTGTGAGGTACGTAACCTCTCCGCTTCCTTAACTGCCCTGGTGAGTGAAGGTAGTCCCTCGTCCCACTCAGAATACCACTGATTGATAGGTTTCTTTGAAGGAGATGGAAGAGAACAAGAAAGGTCCAGCTGGGCCTCCTGGTCCCTTTGAAACACGCCACAATAGGAGGCATGTTCTTCAACTCCCCACTCTGCCCTTGGCAGATCTTGTGGGTGCAATGGACCCCACCTCTGACAGGTTTTCAGTTCAAGGTGTTAAGGGCTTCTGCATGCTGCCTAGCCCAACCCCATTCCGTTTTTCTGGAGCAGGCCACACACAGGGCAGGCAATCACTGAGAACCTAAGTACATGCCCCCCCAAGAGACCAATGCACCCAGCAGCTGCTCTAATTGTCTTATTGCCCGGAATTTGCCCCTTCTCAAGAGATGACAGTGTATCATAGGTACTGCAACTCCACTGGGCTCCTAGGAATTCCATCTCTTGTCCCAGACCCTGACATTTGGAATGTCTAGCCCATTCTCAGCTCAGATTCCAGATGGCCTCAGCCCTTTGCCCTACCTTTTCTTATCTCCACCAACTAGAATATCATCTATATATTGATATATGCGCATGCCTGATGGCACTTCTACAGTATCCATAAGTTTAGCTAAGGCATTGTGGCCAACGGCAGGGGAGTGTTTGTATCGTTGGGGGAGTCGGTTAAAAGCTCATCGCAATCCTTCCCAAGTGAAGGCAAGCTGGACTTTACCCTGTTCTCTCAGGGCTATCATGAAAAACAGGGACTTAGCATCTAAAGCGGCCACCCACAGGTGAGTGGATGCCTGGACCGGCATCACCACTGGCACTAAGCTCGTGACAGCAACTGGGAAGGGTGGAGTATTACCCTTTGGTTTTCTGTAAGCAACTATTAAACACCACCATCTGTCAGGCCTGACTGGCCCAAGTAGGGAACTGTACAGCGAGTGAGTGTGACTGAGGATTTGCCTTTTCTCAAGCTCATTAATTACTTGCGTCATGCCGCGTCGGCGCCACCGCCTGCCCGCGGGTACATCACACCCCGTGTATTTCCCACATCAGGGCTCAGAGCCACCTCTGCAGCCGTTGCTCTCCTCTCCCTGGGTAGCCAAAGCACATTTTTCTGCTTTACTCATTCTGCTGTACCCACTTCTAGCTTTTCTTGAGGGTTTAATTCCAATTCTTCGTCCTGCTCCTCGTTTAAAATGGCGATTTTGCCCCTGTACCAGCGACCAGTTCCAAACTCGGCCTCTCGCACCCACAGCAGTGGGTATTAAGGCTCCCTGGCAGTGGCCCCTGGCAGGAATTCGCCAGGGGAGCGGGCGGCCCAAACCGCAAACGGCGGCTTCCAGCTCTGTCCCTCCGGCAGCGGCGGCAGAGACGCCCCGGGTGAAGGTCCCGTCCCGGGGCCGCCGCCTCCGCCATTTCTCCCGGCCTTGTCCCGCCCCGCTGGCCGTTCCCGCCGTGCCCGATGGCAGCCTCGTCTGCCCGCGCAGCACCGTCGGGGCACCCCCGGGCCGAAGGCTTTCCGCCAACGGCTCCCTCTTCCCAGCCCGTCCCGCCCCGGGAAGGCTCCGGCCGCCGGCGGGGCCCGCCCGGGGGGCTGCGGCCGCTCTGACCCGCTGCTCCCGCTCGCGCCGCCCGCGGCCTGGCCCGGCCCGTCTCCCGCCCGAAATCACTCTCTTGTGTAGCGTCTCCGCCCCAGCCGAAACCGCCCGGGTGTGGGGGGGAGCACACGTACCGTATTTGGCGGGCTTTAAGATGGCGATTAGTGCACTCTTTAAGGCATTCAAGTGAACGTGCTTGCGGTTTGTGTTAGTACCTTCTGGGCATCTCTTGTAGGTTGTAACAAGAGTGTCCTGTGAACTGCTTTTGAAATTGCCATAGTGCGTTCCTCCCTTGCACCCATAACGCCTGCAATGGCGGCGTATTGGGCCTGAGTGAAGGTCAATAAATGGTTGGAACCTCACAGTGAAATCTCTCTCTCTCCCCGTCACACCAATCTGCCAGGGAAACCATCAGCGGAGGAATTTCCACAGGCTCTGGGTGGCTGGGGGCCAGAATGACCGTCGGTTCTAGTTTCTCCTCTGCCTTCCTTCTCTTTTCTTTCTCTTCCCCCAGTTGTTTCTGCAATTGTTCTGTTCCCAGAGATAACCGCATTTCTGCTCGCTTGCTTTCTTCCACCTCATTACGCTCTTCTGTTCTCTGTATTCTTCACGCTGACGTGTTGCTCCTATATACTTTTTTAACATCTTGTATGTTGTTCTTCCCTTCTCTTTCCGTTACCATCTTAGGAGGTTTGCCTGGTCTTTTCTCTTACTCCAATTATCCCGCTTTTCGCACAGCAAGTAATCCAGAAATTTCAGTGAAGGGCGAACCCCACGCCTCTATAAATAGTCCGCGGTTGAAGCTGCCACACGACCGACTATGGCAGTTTTTGTCGCAGGTGCATTATTAAGAGAAGTCATCGTTGTGGGCCTAACTAAAAGGGTTTTATTGATTCTTAAACAATGATCAGATGATAACTAATCGATGACTGAATTAAAATTAACTGGTGATTAAGCAATAACTGACTGGCAATTACAGAGTGATTTGACAATGACTGAAATGTTGACTGAAGTGATAATTTAGAGGGTGATGAGAGCGCTTCCCCGTGGCAGCCGAGGGGCGCTGAGTTGAGACCCGCAGGCGGCAGAGCCAGCGCAGCAGCCTCAGGTGCCCGGGGGGGGCTGCCCTGCCCATGGTGGGGCGAAAGGTGGGTGGGCTGCGAGGTGGGGGGTCCCCGCAGCCCTGCGTGACACAGCATGGCGTCACAATGGGACACGCGCAGCCCAGCGACAGCTGCCTCTCCCCACCCTGCCCCCGCACCACACTCTCCGGCGAGGCCTGAGCAAGGGCAGGGCTGCTCTCGCCAGCGCTCTGCTCTGCAGGAGCTGCCCTGCTGCCAGGAGGAGGCGAGGGGAGGCCGTGGAGAGCCTTGGAGACGCCGCCTGGGGAAGCGGCCAGGAGGAGGACGAGGACCAGGAGCAGGAGGAGGACGAGGGGGCTTCGTAGCAGCACCAGCACCTCTTCCCTAACTGCTGCAGCGCCAGGGGGCAAAGATGATGAAATACCTGCTCTTTAGCTCCCTGGGGCCTGAGAAGTTCCCAACCCTCAAGGAGCTCACCACCAGCGGTAGGGCGCCGGGGAAGCCCTTGCAGGAGCCCTGTCAGAGCCAAGATGAAATGGAGACGGGCTGTGGAAGCCCTGAGGCTGCGGCTGGGGCTGTAGCGGGGATGTTCTGGAGGGCACCGCTGTCTGCAAGGAGAGCCCTGCCTGCTGCTGCCTTGGGGCTCCAAGTGGGCTTTGGTAGCCCAGGCTCCTTGCTGCTGCCCGTGTCAAAGGGCGGGATCCCCTTCCTCAAAACTCTGCGGATTCCTGCCTTTCCTCTGCAGGACCTTCCTGGGCAAAGGGCGAGCTTCTTGGAGTCTGGGGGTGGTCAGGAGGGCAGCTGGGCCGCCCTGGCAGTGGCCGTCTTTGCTGAGGGCGAGGCAGGGTTTGAGTGCCCTCCGCTGTTGTCTGCGTGGGTAGGGGGGTGCTGGGTGGTTGGTCGCTGCCGACTCAAGAGCATGGCGGGCCTTTGCTTTGCTTTCCAGAAATCTGCAGAGTCTGGGCTGCCACATCGAGGTACATCCGCAGACAGCTCTTGCAGAAGAGGGTGAGCCTTGCCTCCTGCCTGTGTCCCTCCTGCCCCTCTGGACCTCCGGAGGGGGCAGGGCACAAAGCACCGGCCCCAGGGCCACGCCAGTCACGCGTCAGCCTTCCCGCCCCAACGCTCCCTCTTCTTGCTTGCGTTTCCAGGCGGTGGAGATCGGCGTTGGGACATTTGCGGTTGTCCCAGCGTGTGCCACGGTGGGAGAGGACGAGGTTTTGCCGCTTGAGAGACCCGTCTTCAAGCCGTGCAAATTTCTGAAGAAATTTTACAAACTCAAGTGTGCAAAGACCAAAATTCCCGGTAAGAAGACGGGTGCTTCCCCTGCACAGCCCTTGCCTTGGCTCGGTGCCGACACCTCTGTGACATGGCCGAGCAAAGGCTCTCCCAGGCAGGAGAGCGCTGAGCGTGGGCACACGTACGGCGGCCCAGCACCCTGCCCCCCCCTGGGAGCCAGCCTCCTCTCCCCAGCGCACCCAACGCTCCAGCTGGGTGCTCCCAGCAGGAGGCAAAGCTTCACTTGTCGAAGCGGTCTGTTCCTGAGACGTGGGCGAAGCTGAAAGGGGAGCGTCTCTCTCGGAGCGTAGCTCGAGGGCTGGGCGCTGATGGCACCTGGTCTCGGGGTCGGCTGAACTGCGGTGGGAGTGAGTCGGTTGCTTTGTGCTTGTTTCCTAGACAAGACACCACGTGTTCCGCTGGACTTTGAGCAGATTGCTGCGGATATCCACTTCCGCCAGGAAGTCGTGGAGCTGTGTGTACATGAGACCCTGCTTTTCTTTGCTGGGACTCTCCGAGATGAGAAGGAGGTGGAATTCTCCTTCAAGGGCATTGGCATCCTTGCTGTGCGAAGAAAAGCGGTCAGCATGACCTTCTTGGATGACTTCCTGCTGCAGCTGGATGCCACCGGGAACATGCAGGCAGCTCTTCTCGGGGTGAGCTAGTGATTTCTGCGGGGCTCCTCCTCGTGGCCCTGTGGCAGTGCTGGCAACGCTCTCTCCAGCTGCTTTCTCTTGGCTGCGCTCTCCTGCCTCGCCACCTGGCCTAGACACGCTCTCGACGAGCTTGCCCTAGTCTCGGTAGCGCCTCGGCCCCTTCAAGGGAGGGTCTGCTGCCACCAAGGGAGATGGTGGTGTGAGGCTTTCTGAGAGGCAGCCATTGTGTCTCTGAGCAGCCGAGGAGGTTTGCCGCCTTTGTGAGCAACCAGCACGTGTCCTGGGCCTCTGCTGAGGTGTCTCTGTGCCCTTGCAGGACTCCAAGATGAGGAGTACCGTGGCCTTCCCTGGCAAAAACAATTTTGCTCGGCTCAGTCAAGATGGGGTCATCACGCTGCCAAGGTGAGCAGGATGGTTCTGCAGCCCCTGGCTGGTCAAGGGAGCAGCTGCGCAGCGCCTTCTCTGGGGGCACTCTCTTGCCGAGGCTCCTCTCCTGCCAACCTTAGGCAAGACCAGCTCCTTGCCAGGAGAGCTTCCTGGTCTTCCCACCGCTGGCTCCTCCCTGGCTTGGAGAGTGTGGACCGAGCAGCCCGTGCGCTCTGGATGTGCCCTGAGAGAGCGAGCGAGGCGGGAGGGTCTGCAGAGGGGGCAGCGAGGAGGGCGTGAGCTGGGATCATCAGCTTTCTGGCAGGAAGGCGAGGGCAGCAGCGGCTGATGGAGACCGTGGGGCCCCTCAGGTCGACAGAGCTGCGTCCCCCAAGGACTGGGCAGCGGCTGCCAAAGATGCCTGCCAGCAGCTTAGCAGCGTCAGCCCCCAAGGGAGCGCGGAGCCCTTTCACCCAGCTGGTGCCTTCTTCTTTCCAGGCTGGCACTTGAGACCCCCCACGGAGCGTGGGTCCATGCCATTTCTCTGAAGCCCCGCAGAGAGTCGGCGCCATGGGACGGAGGTGCCCGCAGAGGTAACGTCCCAGCCGAGTGCTGGGAGGGGGCCGTGGGCGCTCCTCTCTGGCCCGCAGGGTCCCAAAGACGCTGTTGGGCTGTTCTCCCGCTTGCAGTGAGCGTGCTGGATCCGGTGTTCCTGGCTCAGCGGAGGGTTTCTCTGGCCAGGCAGCTGGCGCAGGAAGCTGAGCGGGCTAAACCCAAGGAAGCCGGCCGAGCCAGGTGAGCCTCCCGCAGGAGCGGTGTGCCTGGGGGTGCGGGGGCACGCCGTGCCGTTGTGGTAGTGCGAGTGAGACGTTTCCCTTGGCCGGGGGGTGTCTGTGCTGATGCTGAAAGTCCCCGGAGTCGTTGTCCTGCTGGACACGTGGTCCTGCTGCCCAACCGCCTGGCGACGTGGAGGTGGCTCAGCCCGGGCTCCCATCAGCTCAGGCTGCCGTGCCTCTTTAGGTTCCTGCCAGAAATCAAGGAGAAGTCCCAGGAGGAGCTGAAGCAGCCCAGAGCTGCGGCTTGGCCACGGTGTCAGCTCCCTGTGTGTGCTCCGCAGCCCTCGGGAACGGTACGCCCTAGGGATTTGCCAGCCCTGTGTCCCCTTTGGGCTCTGGGCGGGAGCAGAAGAGGCAGCAAGAGCTGCCCACCGTCCCAGCGCCCCTGCCCTGCCCAAGCCCAGGAGACTAACGCTGCGTGTGTGGGGTGTGCCTGGTCTCCAGGGAACGAGCTCCCTCTGCACCGAGAGGGCAGAGAAACGGCTGCGGCTGCTGATGGCGTCCAAGCGCCAAGAGGTGGAAGCGGACGTGTGGCGCCAGTACTTTGCCCACAGAACAGGGCAGAACACGGAGCAAGGCCAGGTACGGCATGCAGTTCAGCGCCCCAGGAAAAGGGCCTTTCCCCTGGCCGCTGCCTGGGAGGGAGCCTCTGCAAGTCCCACGCCTCGGCTGAAGCCTCGGGAGCAGCCCCCGCTCTTGGTGGCTGGGCTTTAGGAGTCTCTTCTGCCTTTGCAGAGCCCCTGCCGCCATGTCTTCGAGGATCCCTATTGCCCTCCCCACCTGCGGAGAAAGGCCTACGCCGAGAAGCTGAAGGAGAGGCAAGCGGAGGAGGAGAGATGCCCAAGCCCTGCGAGGCCGAGAGCCTCCGAGGGGCGGCGGGCAGAGCTGCAGCTCCCGGGCAGAGCCCGGGCAGAGTAAGTGTGTGCCGGCTCCCGCAGAGGCCGGGGAAAGCCCTGGGCGGCTCCCAGCCCTGGACGGGTGCGGGCTGAGGACGAAAGGCCGGCTCAGCTGCTGGGCTCTGCCTTCCCAAAGGTCGGGCAGGAGGGCCCACGAGACGCCACACCGAGCAGCGGGCCGGCCTCCCTCGGCGGCACCTCCCAGAAGCGCTGGCCTGAGCGTGGGCCCTTGTCCCCGGCCTCAGAGCTGAGTCCCTTTCTTCTGCGTCCTTCGGCAGGGGGGAGCAGAGGAGGCTGCTGGAGCGCCATGGGAAGGCCCAGGGATCGCCAGCCCCGCCAGGAAGCGGCCAGCAGCCCCGCGGAGTCCGGTGGCAGGGGCCGTAGCCATCCCGGCGGCCGGCCTCTTACCGAAGACAGGTCTGCTTCTTTTATAGATACATGCTAAATAAAACGTTGCTTGTTTCCTACTGAGCTTCTTACTGCGGGAGAAAATAGTCACTGAGGTGATGGTTACAGACAGTGATAACGAGGAGACAGCCAGAAGTAGCTCATCACCACGGATGGGATAACAAGAAGTAGTTAATCACTTCAAGGTTCTTTTACGCGTCAAGTATGTGCTCCTGTCCCAAGTAGGACAGAGCTGGGACTACTTCAAGGAACATCCTTGTCATCCTCAAGAAGTTGGCAAACTGGCAGTAAACTTTTAACATCCTGCGGTGACACCACACCTTAAAAGGATAATGTGAGGAAGGGTCTCCTTACCCAAACGACCACCGAGGAACGCACGCCTGCGCAGAAGTGTCTTGCTGATGCAGCCAAATTTGATATGCCCGTGCAAAAAGGCTATTCGGTCATCCTAATGAATACGTACAGCGAGGAGGAGTTATGTATTAGGTGGGCGGAACGATAAGCCTCTTCTGTGTATCAATCACAATCTGTGCATCAGCAACAGCTGCCTCTCCCCACCCTGCCCTCACACCACACTCTCCGGCGAGGCCTGAACAAAGGCAGGGCTGCTCTCACAGTGGCCCTCAGAGGAGGACAACTTGCTCCAACAGTTTGATGTCCTCCTTATGTTGGGGGCCCCAGAGGTGGACATTGTACTCCAGGTGGGGTCTCACCACAACAGAGTAGAGGGGCAGAATCAGCTCCCTCACCCCGCTGGCCATGCTTCTTCTGATGCAGACCAGGATGCAGTTGTCTTTCTGGGCTACGAGCACACATTGCCAGCCTATGTTGAGCTTCTCATCCACCAACACCCCCGAGTCCTTCTTCTCAGGGCTGCTCTCAATCCCTTCTCTGCCCATCCTGCATCTGTGCTTGGGATTGCCCTGACCCACGTGCAGGACCTCTCCTTTGGCCTTGTTGAGCTCGATGAGATTTGCACGGGCCCACCTCTCAAGGTTGTCAAGGTCCCTCTGGATGGCATCCCTTCCCTCCAGCGTGTCGACAGCTTGTTGTCATCGGCAAACTTTCTGAGGGTGCGCTCAATCTCACTGTCCATATCACCAACGAAGATGTCAAACAGCGCTGGTCCCAGTACCGACCCCTGAGGAATGCCACTCCTCACTGGTTTCCACTTGGACATGGAGACGTTGACCACAACTCTTTGAGTGCAACTGTCCAGCCAATTCATTATCCAGTGAGCGGTCCATCTGCCAAATCCACGTCTCTCCAACTTAGAGACAAGCACGTTGTGCAGGGACAGTGTCAAATGCTCTGCACAAGACTGCGTTTGTCACAGCTGCTGTGATTATAGCAGTGGACTGCATCTAATTGTGTCTAACCGTGCTGACAGTTGCTCGTCGACTGCTGATTGTAGAAGGGGTCAGAAAGTACCTGATCTCCCCAACAGCGTTTGGATTACACCGACACGCAGACGGTAGCACAAAGGCTGTCACAAAAGGGCGAGTGCTGATGGCCTGTAACTCTGCGCCGAGGCTGCCACGTTTGGTGCGTGCTGCTGGGTAGATGCTGGGGTTGCTGCTGCCAGGACACAGGGGTCAAAGCCGAGTCCTGGATCTCACCGCGTCAGATGCTCCGCACACCCACATTCACTGTTAGAGCTTGCTCCAGACGCAGAACAGGGAAAGGGGCTAAAGCGTCAAAAAAACCCCAAGTGGAGTGGCATAAAAACTTCAATATCCCCAAGGAGGTAATAGAGGACAGAACAGAAATCGATTCCCCCTATCCGGTCACTTCTCACCACAACTCCTGAAAACTTTGCCAAAGCACCAAGAATGTTTTTGGTTTAGTTTTTAGCAATTTTTCTAGTATCCTCATACTGCCAGTGGTTTCACGAGCTCTTTGTCTCATACACGGGCAGAGAGTTCCCTGTACATTTGCTACAAAGAGAGAAACGTTTGTGCGTGTTCGTGTCCAAGGCCTCTTCAGCGTAAAAACACATCGGAACCGACTCCAATTCACTGCCTTTCAGGAAGAGAACTACTGCCCTGGAAGATGCGATTGTGCAACCTGAGCCAGGCTGCCTTTACAGAAAACGCACAATACGTGTCCTTCTGCAGCTGGAGCGCGTCTCGCCAGGCTGGCATCCATTTGAAACTGAGCCCGTTCAAAGGTGAGGCTGTCAAGGCAATTGGGGGTGGTAAGGGTTTTTTTTGGCAGGGGGGAAAAGAGAACTACCCATGGTAAACTGGATCAAGACCAAGAGGTGATTTCTCTTGGGTGTCCCACACAACTCTGACATAGAATCCCAGAATCATAGAATTGTTAGGGTTGGAAGGGGCCTTAAAGATCATCTAGTTTCAACACCCTTATTTTAGTCCAATCATCAACCTAACTCTGACAAAAACCATCACTAAGCCCAGTCTCTAAGCACTACATCTACCTGTCTTTTAAATACCTCCAGGGATGGTGCCTCAACCACTTCCCTGGGCAGCCTGTTCCAATGCTTAATAACCCTTTCAGTGGAAAATTTTTTCCTAATATCCAGTCAGAAACTCCCCTGGTGCGACTTGAGGCCATTTCCTCTTCTCCTATGACTTGTTACTTGGGAGAAGAGACCGACCCCCACCTCTCTACCCCTTCCTTTCAGGGAGCTGTGGAGAGCGAGAAGGTCTCCCCTCAGCCTCCTTTTCTCCAGGCTGAACGCCCCCAGGGCCCTCAGCCGCTCCTCACAAGACTTGTGCTCCAGACCCCTCACCAGCTCCATTGCCCTTCTCTGGACCGGCTCCAGCACCTCAACGTCTTCTTTGTGGTGAAGGGCCCAAAACTGGACACAGCCCTCAAGATGGGGCCTCGCCAGTGCCGAGTACAGGGGGACAATCACTGCCCCAGTCCTGCTGGCCACACTGTTCCTGACACAGGCCAGGATGCTCTTGGCCTCCTTGGCCACCTGCGCACGCTGCCGGCTTGTATTCAGCCAGCTGTCGACCAACACCCCCAGGTCCTTTTCCACCAGGCAGCTCCCCAGCCACTCTGACCCTGGCCTGCAGCGCTGCAGCGGGTTGGTGTGACCCAAGTGCGGGACCCAGCACTTGGCCTTGGTGGACCTTGTAGCATTGGTCTTGGCCCATCGATCCAGCCTGTCCAGATCCCTCTGCAACACCTTTCTACCCTCCAGCAGGTCGACACGGAGCAGTGGCACCTGCTGACAAGAGCGAGTTTTCCTGTTCAGGCCCACAGTTTGCAGAGTTTTTCAGTTCCTCTCGGGAGAACTTTGCGGTTAGACAAGGTGAAAAAAGTTCGAAGTAGCTGTACCTCAGAGGAGGGGAAGCCTGAGAAGGCCATGACAACCAAAGGTGTGTCTTCCCAGCTGGCGAGGACTGTTTTTGGCAGAGCAGCGGGCAGGCGCACCCAGGATTGCGCTTGCTCTGGCTGCCTCACGCGTCGGTGATGTACTGGCTGCACTGAACACCCCCAGGATTACACCTACACTTAGAATCTTGGGTGCGTTGGATGGGTTCAAGCGTGAGCCATGTTGGTTTCCAAAAGGCTGTCACAGTTGTTGAAATTCTTGGACCCCACCAAAAAAGCACACGTATCTTTCCTTCTTGGGATGCTCCTAAGTCACTCCCACACATATTTGAAGGGCAGTTCTCTTCTTTCCCCCGCCTTGTCATTGAGGTAACATTGCTGAGAGCGCCAGAACGGACCCTTCCACTCCCAGAGACAGCTAGGAGGTGGGCTGTAGCACCAACATTCTTGTGCCTGCTTGCAGCTACACAAGCTTAACAGCTGTCAGCACTTCCCTTTGTGTCCCGGTTTGCCGTAAAACAGAACCAACTTTCTGTTCAGTAATTTTATTTCTCAGCTAGGCCTCTTCTAACTCGCTTGAAATTAACAGCATGTTGTGTCTAAAATGGTTTGTTCAGAGTGATAGGCCAGTTTGTGCCAAGGAATGGTACGCAGAGAGGCTCCTGCTTACGCTCATTGCTATAACGCCCAGGGTCAGCTAATTTCATTATTTGCCCCGTTGGAGGGTCGGCAGGGGAAAAGCGTAGAGGGGTCCCACCTGCGGGGAGGAGCGGACAGGACAGGGGACCCAAAACTGACCAACAGGGTAGTCCATCCCATCTGCCTCCTGCTCAGTATACAAACCGAGGGAGCAAAGGGTCAGCTCTCTTCCTTCAATGGCTGACGTCCGAGGAGGACCCTGTCTGTTCATCTGCCTTTGATCCCGATCCGTGGGTTCCTGACTCGTCTGTGGAATCCGGTTCCCACCCGTCGCTGAGTGCACTCTGGGACTTCCCCAGTGCCTGCCGGTGGCAGCATCCTGGGAGCTTAACAGGGTTGGGTATATGCTGTATCTATTTCATTATTTTCCTTTCTGTTTTATTATTAATATTTCATTGAAGTGGTTTCGTTTCTTCTGAACTTGTAAAATCTCTTTATCTCTCCTCTTGCTCCCTGGCAGTGGCCCCTGGCAGGAATTCGCCAGGGGAGCGGGCGGCCCAAACCGCAAACGGCGGCTTCCAGCTCTGTCCCTCCGGCAGCGGCGGCAGAGACGCCCCGGGTGAAGGTCCCGTCCCGGGGCCGCCGCCTCCGCCATTTCTCCCGGCCTTGTCCCGCCCCGCTGGCCGTTCCCGCCGTGCCCGATGGCAGCCTCGTCTGCCCGCGCAGCACCGTCGGGGCACCCCCGGGCCGAAGGCTTTCCGCCAAAGGCTCCCTCTTCCCAGCCCGTCCCGCCCCGGGAAGGCTCCGGCCGCCGGCGGGGCCCGCCCGGGGGGCTGCGGCCGCTCTGACCCGCTGCTCCCGCTCGCGCCGCCCGCGGCCTGGCCCGGCCCGGCCCGGCCCGTCTCCCGGCCGAAATCACTCTTTTGTGTAGCGTCTCCGCCCCAGCCGAAACCGCCCGGGTGTGGGGGGGAGCACACGTACCGTATTTGGCGGGCTTTAAGATGGCGATTAGTGCACTCTTTAAGGCATTCAAGTGAACGTGCTTGCGGTTTGTGTTAGTACCTTCTGGGCATCTCTTGTAGGTTGTAACAAGAGTGTCCTGTGAACTGCTTTTGAAATTGCGATAGTGCGTTCCTCCCTTGCACCCATAACGCCTGCAATGGCGGCGTATTGGGCCTGAGTGAAGGTCAATAAATGGTTGGAACCTCACAGTGAAATCTATGAAAAAAGAAAAGAGAACTACCCACGGTAAACTGGATCAAGACCAAGAGGTGATTTTGCCTGGTTCTCTGATGATGTGCAGAATAAGAATTGCCATTCAAATTCTGAACTTACAGACTGAATTTTCAACGATCTTTCATAGTGGAAAGACTCCAAAGATTCCACATGTTCTTTTAAAAAAATGAACTTAGGAGGAAAGAGAGAGAGACCCTTCAGTAAAAGAAGAGATGACAGTCTAACTCCATCCTGTCTTGTGTCCCTTGGTACACAAGAGAGAATTCACACAAATGAAATATTATGAACATGTCTTCCTTTCAAAAGCAATCCTAGGAATTTGCGAGATAAGAGAAAATCCAGCTTGAAACCTTTCAGCACCACGTCCCGTTTGGTGCCGTTCCTTGTGCCCTGGCTCAGTGCGTGCCCTCTCAAGCAGCTGGCGCGTCCCAGGAGCCGCTGGCAAACTGGCAGCGCACCAGTACATAACACCGGTGCCAATACAACGGATCACTTCATGTTATTAGTATTCTAATATGCTTCTTGTTGTTTTAAAAATGATTTATATCATCTTATGGCGAAAGTGACAAAAACTTTGATTTTCCTTGGCATGATTTCTAGATTTGCAAAGCCAAACAGTTTCCAAGAGGGTCTGGGCAATTCTTTCCTTCATGTCTCTTACAGTCGCTTGTACTTAACTGTCCTGCTCTCCTGAGTAGATACTGCTCCCTCCACCCCCATTTTTTTTCCCTCCTCTCTTATGAGAACAAAACTAAGCACAAAGATCAAGAAGTTAGTATATTCTTTTTTTTCTCCCTCTGATTGCTTTGTCCAGCTTCACTGATGGGCATAAGATCTTGTGTTAGGAAATTTATGAATGGAGAATTAAAAAAAAAACTCCACAAGATTAAAAACATTTTCTAAACCAGAAAAGGTCAACATAAAGAAAAAGGGAATATTTATTTTTTGCTGACTGCAAAGAAAGGGCATAAAGGAGCATAACAGCCTGTTATACTGGAGCATAATTAGTTTGCACCTCTTTCTCTATCTTTCTCTCCATTACTCTGTGTATTGGGCTTAGGGACACACACCGTCTATTTATTCAACCCATCAACATAAGATGTACAACCCTCATGATGAGCCAAGGTCATATGAGGTGGGCTTGCAGGTCCTTTTTATGTCGCTAGCAGCCTGTTCTCTGAAAAGAAGAAAGCTGTGCAGGTGCTTTTAGTACAGTAACAGACTAGCTGAAAGCAGTGCAGCGGTGACGCAATGGTGCGTTGACAATGACAAAGCAGTAAGGCCTCAGGGCTAAAGCACCAGACTGAAACCTCTTCTCTAAAGGTTTTCCCCCATTAGCTGGTGAAGCAACTTTTCTAGATTTCCATTTCCTCAGGGGTAAAATGGTTCTAATGGTGTTTCCTTGCTTTATAAAGCACCTTCTGCAGGGGTAAGAGGCTGGGCAAGAGGTAGGTGACCTTGTCGTGAAGTGGATCTTCAAGTTGCACCCAAAGATGTTTTCAATTTGCATGATTTTTGTTTGGCTGATCCAAAGAGGTCCTATATATTACCTGCTTTATGTCTGGAAATGTACATTTCTTCAAGGCAGTGATTACTTTTTAAGGTATGTCATACTTGGGAACCAGTGCAGACCCCTAACTATTGGTGTATGAGGAGTATGGAAAGTAGGACAAGCCACTGTGCAGAGATTGCTGCTGAACCAGCTCCCTTTTTAGCTTCAGATCTCTGTGATCAGCTGTTTACTCCTTGCATTAAATCATTACTAATTTAAGTTAGAGCACCTGATGGGTGTCAACACCAGCCTGTTGCCCATTATACTACAATGGAGCTAAATTTGCAAAGTCCATTTGTTGTGTAGATGATAAATTCCATGTGGTATTATTCACATGATAATCTGTTTTCACTTTGAGTTTTTTTTCTTTTTTTTTTTTTTTTTAACATTTCAAACCATTTTCTGTCTTCATGGCCTGTCATACCTGCCTATTTTTGTGATTCGAATGGTTCATAAATACTATTATTTTCAATACAGAGTAAATAGGAAACTTTAAAACGTGATTAACTGACATTAATACAAAAGTCAAGGCCACTGTTTTGAAATGACTCATGTCAGAAGAAAAGCTTGGTGGTTCATTTATTTCCCCCATAGCTTTAACTCAGTGTTTTGTGCGCAACAGCAGCCGTAGTTCTCTGTATTCACAATGTGTTACCCCTAAGCAAAACACACAACTCCTGAAGATAAATTGAGAAAGCTACCCTGTAAACATGATGCAATGACCAGCTGTTGTGGGATGAGGCCACATCCTACTGTAAACATTTTTGAAAGGGGGGAAGGTTTTAAGTATGTTTTTGGAAACTTTTCACCTTCCCTCCTTTTCCTCCCCACTCTGTTTCTCTGAATTCCTTGTACCAGGCTAAAGCAGCTTCCTTCACATAAACATAAAAGCTCTGTGTTCTCCTCTTCTTCATATGGACATTTAACCCCCATCGTACATAAGAAGCTAACTCTCCCTGGATTCTTGCAATACTCCGATGAAGAGGGAAAGGGCTTGTCACTTTTTCTATAGATGAAGAAATGAAGCTCAGAGCAAGGAAGGACCACATCTGGACAGTGCTGAAGTGAATTCAGAACCCAAGAGCATGGTTTCACCGGACCTGCAATTTGGCTTACAACTGAGGTAGTGCCCAAATGCATCCCCTCCAGTCCTCTTCCATCTGCTTTCCTTGAGCTAATACCAAGTGCTCCCGTGAGTATGCTCAGCTGATTCATTTCACGGATAGATCTAGAAATATACTCAAATAAGAAAAAAAAAATAAATCAAAATAACCCATTGCCCACCTAACCACACAAAGCACTCAGCATGGCATAAGTGATGTTACAGGTACCAAGGGCTGGTGGGTTAAGGGCTAATTGGAGACTGTGACTTCTGCTTTGAGCAGTAGCATGGGGATTGCGAAGCTTTATTATCCAAAATGTGTTGTAGCAAAGATGAAGCTTTTCAGTGGCAGCCCCAGGCTTGAGGCAGGCTCCTTGGCTTCCTCTGAAATGAATCAGAGAAAAGAGGTAGATACTTCCATCCAGCACCCATGGAAACTAGCACAATGCATACACTTGTTGTACACTACGAAGTGATGACCGTGTCAGGAAACAGTAATTTTTTTGTGTCTAAACATAGCTAAAATGACACAGGTTTGCATGCATGGACACCATTTAAAAAAAATAATATGTGCTGGTTTTTTCTCTTATAGTCTTCTGTATCAATGCATATTTAATCTGACTATGACTTAGTGTAGATGGAGACCTGTCAGCTGTCCTGTAAAGGAAAGCCTGCCTGGTCTTTGCGTACACTACCACAGTTGATAATATGAGATAATTATGTCTACCTGACCCTCACTACCCTACCCCCCCCTTCCGGGAACCAGCCAGATTTCTATTAGGGAAAGTTCCAGGAAGACTGATTTTGAAAATCCTGAAGAGTTTCCAGTCTGAGACTCAAGGCTCTGGATGAGTACAGACATCACTGAGACCTTTTATAAAGGTGGAGATGGAAGACCAGCTCAAAAGAGAAATGCTACATCTTCTCTGGCGCCATTTTGAAATGAGGCTGCCATAACTGTATTTTATGAGTCCTTATGCATTTTTGAAGAAGCCAGAGCTTACCCACCTTCCAACTCTTATTCAAATCTGAGCCCTATCTCATCACACCTCTAGACAGATAGAAGACCCAAGAGAGCATCATTGATGATAAAGGGTAAACTACCAGTATACAACTAAATGGGGGATTCCAGGACACACTGAGTCTGAAGAGAAAATTAAAAGAAAATGGGGGAATCTTAAGTTTGTCATGAAGTGATCTGACCCTCTCTGCACACCCTTAACACCTTGTCTCAACATATTAATCAGTCAACAGCTCCAACAGGGAGGGAAGGTGGGAGAACGTTGCAAATTGAACAGAAGTATTGGAACAAGAACAAATGGGTATCAACTGGCTGTTAAAAAGCTTAGGCTGCAATTTAGAAGATGGTTTCTAGTTGTCAGAGAAAGAGAGTCATGGAATAGCTTTCCTAATAGAGGTGAGGACAGAAAACTTGGTGGCTGTAGGACAGAACTTGACGTAGTTTATGATTGGGATTATAGGATTTGACTGCCAGACCCAAGAAGTTCCTGCCAGTTTGTTACTCATTTTCACTGCTATAATTAAGACATCCTTGTCAAAACCGCATAAGCATTCATGAGTTTCCCTGTTTAGTCATGTTAGCTGTGAATAGAACAGAAACTGCGAAAAAGGTCTGGCCAGATACTGCTGTCTTTGGAGGTACTGATGGCCTGGAGACGAGAAGGCTCTGGGGAGACCTTTTAGCAGCCTTCCAGTACCTAAAGGGGGCCTACAGGAGGGAAGGGAAGGGACTCATAATGAGGGAGTCTAGCAATAGGTAACGGTTTTAAACTGAAAGAGGGAAAATTTAGATTAGATAGCAGGAAGAAATTCTTTACTGTCAGGGTGGTGAGCCACTGGAACAGGTTGCCCAGAGAAGTTTGGATGCCCCGTCCCTGGAGGTGTTCAAGGCCAGGCTGGATGGGGCTTGGAGCAACCTGGTCTACTGGGAGGTGTCCCTGCCCATGGCAGGGGGGTTGGAACTAGGTGATCTTTAAGGTCCCTTCCAACCCAAACCATTCTATGATTCTATGATATTCATGGCAAAAAAGATTCTATGTAGCCTTTCAGCTACACTTTATAGTATATGGGCAATAGAGAGTAGCACCCCATGCTGAGGACCACAGTGGGAAGGAATGGAGAAATATCACCAAGAAGCTTCTTACCAAATTTCCACTTTCTTTCTTTTTTCTCATTAATCCTCTTTTTCCCTTCTTTTTAATCCTTAGTATTTCCTGCCTTTCATTTCAGGTTATTCTAAATCCAAACCAGGGCTCTCTTTAGGCACTCTATATTTATACCATGAATCAGATTTCCTAACAGGACCGAGGGAAGATTTTACCGAGAGAGAGAGACTTCATTAGCCCAAAAGCACAATTTGGCTGCTGTTCTAATGAAGCAGAAGATGCCAACATGACTGGACAAGGGGGAGGATTTGGTGTGCTCTTCTTCAAAGTGACTACACTGGAAGAATAGCTGTATAAGAAGAGGCAGATAAACCGGCAGAAGATTCTTGACATGAATCTAATTTTCCGAAGCCATGTGGATTAATTGCAGTCTGGGTTCCATATAGTTACCAGGCCAAGGAACAGAATAAATGCTCATATTCACTCTCGTCACTCCCATTCATGCACTTTTCATGTTCTATGCCTTTGCTGTTGATGTCACCGGGCACGACCTTGCTCCTCCAGCACTAGGCCCATCTTTTTCTACTTCTGCTGCCTTGAAACTCACTGTGTGGGATATGACCCTGCTGCGACTTCTAGCAGAACAGAAAGTGGGGCAAGCTTTATGCTTGTTTATTGGTCAAGTCTTTTTTCTCTCTGTTAGGATAGGTACTCAAGAGCACTTGATCTAAAGCATGAGTACCTTCCTTAGAACAAGTCATATTTGTTTTTGTTTCCAAAACCATCAATGTGCTTTCTCATAATATTATGAAATATAATAAAATATTGCCTGATTTATGAAACCTGTGTAGATGCCCCGCTGTATTGAAAGAGTATGAATTAATGGCTTTAGGTACCTGCTAACTCTATCTTGGAAGCAGAACAGATTCATCCAGTACTACAGCACCAAAAGCTCTGAAGGAGACCAGTTTGAGAGTCCTCAACCAGAGAAAGAGAGACCTCTGGAAACAAGATTGTTAACCTGCTGTGTTGTAACAGAGGTTCAACATACTTCACTTTTGGGCTTGTGTTTCATTTGCTGCTGTTTTTTTTTCCATGTGTCTGGATGGGTGTAAGTCCCTTGAGGCTCCTGAGTTTTCTCCAACACTGTGTTAGAAGACAGAGAGTCAATCCTCTTCTTTTTCCAATGTAAGTGTTTACAGATTTTCAGAATTCAAGATGTCCAGTGGAATGGCACCAGCATAAAATTATTCCTCACATTTATAATTAGGAAGGTCAGGTTGTTAGGAAAATGTTATGTCTTTGTTGGACTAGGACATAACTGAAAACTAAACACAGGATATTTTCGATATCTAAATTTTTCATTATAATTGCTTCCCAGAGAGCAAAAATCCAAGCTTCAAAACCTTCACAAGCGATATAGCTTGCAGACAGCTTGTTAAGAAAATAAGAGACATGTAAGGCTATGAACACTGCAAATATGAACAAAAAAATGCAGGCATAAATATAAACACATGTTAAGCAGAGGCTGAAAAGAATAAATCTAATTAGTTTCCTATATGTCACATAAATCTCTTTTAGGCTAGGTTGAATTTGAGCTTACTGCAGCTCATTTCATTCAGTGTCCTGGAGACATTCCTTCCATATGGTCTGACAGATCAAAGTTGCTTCTACACAGTCAGGAAGTCTCAATTCATATTTTACAGTGTTTCCTGAAGTTTTGGGGATATATCTGGGTAAAAAAAAAATATTTATAATTGTGTTTTTTACTGCCGGATATGGCAGACAGATGAGACTTGATCTCCTTTTTCATGAAGGAGTAACCAGCTGCAAAGCTCTTTCTTCACGCCAGCATGAAGCATCGTGAAAACTGTGCTTTATGGCACAAAGAGAACTTGGCAGAGAGAGTAAAAATGCATTTTTTTTTTTTTTCCCAGCACATCAAGATGTGGAAATGCAATTTAAAATATGGTGCCTATGCATTTTATGAGATTGACACTTCTTTCTTTAACTTAAAGTTTTTGATTCCCTTACTTATCTGATCCTAAGCATGATAACTTGATTTGGTAAGGTGTACCAGCTGAGGAACAGGCTGCCCAGAGAGGTGGTGGAGTCTCCTTCTCTGGAGACATTCAAAACCCGCCTGGACGCGTTCCTGTGCAACCTGCTTTGGGTGACCCTGCTCTGGCAGGGGGTTGGACTAGATGATCTCCAGAGGTCCCTTCCAACCCTACCATTCTGTGATTCTGTGATTACAGGAAAAGAAAGGACAGGGTGCATGTTAATTTCCAAACTGCATTTCCTTTTTTCAAACTTTCTAAGTTAATTCCTTTCCAATTTATGCATTACAAAATATGAAACAGGATAATACAGATATGGGTCATAAAGTAATAAGTGAATAATAATGAAGTGATAGCAAAGGGGAACTTGAGTATATCCGTCATCGGATACGATGGTTTAACTTTATATCTTTGCTCCTTTTGCCCTGAATTGAATGCCTACTTTGCTTCTCTGTAAACAACATATCTGAGTCCATCAATCACCACAAAGTGGACAACTTTTACAAGCTTGTGATGGATTTCTGCAGGCTGACAAATTGGTCATCTTTTGCTTTTCACTGAAAGTGCACTTTCGCAAGCTAAGAAATTAGGCAATAAAATGGTTATCAGTGGCTTTGCATACTGAAAGCCACCGGCTTTCAAAATCTTGAACATTCATTAAAGGTATTTTATGAAAAGCCTCTTTCTCCCAAAGCATTCTGTTTGGCAACACTTCTGTATTTATCTTCCTCGTTTTTCTTGATTTCTTTTCTTTTTATGAACACAGAAGCATTTGCCTGATTTTGCAAGAATTAGTCACAGATTTGGTATTACACGTACTCAGGACTCTTGCCTTTGAGAGCAAGTTGGTGTCCCTCAGTGATAATGCAGCCCTAGAAATTTGCAGTGTCCATTACATGCTCCTCTGGGGCCTCGTCCTTACTGTGAAAAAAGCACTAGCACATGAAGAAAAACTGAGTGAACAAAGCACTTTCAGTTCTAATAGATGGATGGTAAAGTTTTCCAGTGTGAAAACTGCAGGTTTTTGGTCACAACAGGTTTTTGTCATACCTTATGTGGTAGACGATGACATTTTTTATGCTAGGTGGATTTACTCTTGAAATCCTGATTCCCCATTTCCTTTTTCTCTTCCCTTTTACCAAGGGAACGTTGTAAATATTGTAAAACATTGTAAAATGTTAACAATTCAATGACGTAATATTTTACAGCTACTTTGAATTATGGAGAGTTATGAAGGGCAGCAAAGGTTTGGGTATAGATCCTGATGATGTTCATATAATAGCGATAGTGTAAGTCCTGTAACTTGCAGAGCAACAGTTTTTGAATATAGCAATCTCAGTTAAATTTTTCAGCAGATGGGGTTGTTGGTAGTGTTTATTCTTGTGTCAAGTGTTCTCCAAGTTAAGTTAGTAGCATGAATAATCTCAAATTACTCCAGATTGTGTTGATGAGTTGTTTGAATATCTCAGGATCCGTTTTCCATTATTAGAACTGTGTGCTTGATATACATTCTTAAAAACACTGTACCTTTGAGTAAAAAACCCCCAGTATATCTCGGGAGACAATCTATCTCTGTAATTTCTGCTTGTAGAGAAAAATGAGTCAATGAATTTAAAATCCTTCTTGATCTGCATTTAAGAGATTATTTTGGTCTCAAAGAGAATTTTCTGTTTTGTTAATTTTTATGTTATCTTGACAGTGGACTTTTTCAATCAGAAACAATATATAGATATATTTTTTTAAATCCACTGTAAATAACATGGAATTTTACTTAGAAGAGGAGAAAGCCAGTAGTGCTGGTCCTGGAAATGACATTTGACAGCAGAATTTCCATCTATAAAGTTGTACACCTGCTTTAAAGAATCTGTGACTGAGGTGACATAACGGAAAGCAGCAGGTTTCAATTTATATTTCACAAGGTTAAGTCATGCACAGGAAAAGATAAAATAGGAAAAGAATAGGAACTAATTTTGCCATTGAGGTACGCAGTCGCAAATTCTGTCACTCACAGCTGCTGCTACTCTGAGTGAAAACGAAATGCTTCCCTCTCGCCAGGATCAGCCCGCTGAGAAGCACGTTTCATGCTTCTTTCATCACGGGGCTTACATGGGGCTGGGCTATTCTGGCAATAAGCACAGCGAATGTTAGTAACTTCACCAGTAACCAAGAGTTGTAAACACCCTAACAATCTCAGATGGTCTGCTTGACTAGGTGTCCGAGGAGTCCCATGACCAAGTAGCCATGGAAAGGAAGCAGAAATGACTCAAATTCGTAACTCCTTCATCCTTTGGAAATTCAAATGATTTCAGTCTCCAGTGTACTGATTGTGGTAGATTTTTCTGTTGCTGGTCGTTGTTCATCTACTAAATGATCTTCAGGCAGCTGTTTAACATGTGAGTGGTGGATCCGGGCTTCTTTTCCTGTAACTTTTATAGCAAAGTTAGAACTTAATAAGACCCTTATTAACAACCCCTCCCACCTGGGTTCCCGTTTAGATTTACAGGAAAATGCTTTTATTAAAACTTTATCCTCCATCTCCAAATCATGTACCTGTATCTCTGGAGGGGTGCGTTGGTACCACCGAGCATGATCCCTTTTAATTTTGAAACTTACCTGTAAATGTTTTTGTATCCCCAATAGAAATTTGGTAATTTGTCATCTCCATCTAAGAGGCTGGTCCTACAGGGATGAAGGTCTCAGGTACAGCTAAATACTTGCCAAACACTTTCTGCTGGTGACAACCATAGAGGTTGGTAAGGGGTATTTCCAATATCCAGATATACCATAGTACTATTCCAAGAACTTCAGGCCATTTCAAACCTATCTAATTACAAGTTTGAGTAATATTATTTTTAAGTAAAAGGTTCTACCCATCCTGAGAGTTGATCAACAATTACCAGCAGGTGCTTAAGTCCACTGAAGTCATGGGAGGCATGTCAGCATAGTAAATTTGCAGTCTTTGGAATGGAAAATCCCATGGTTGTCCTCCAACATCCTGTTTGGGTTTTGCATTCAAAAACTTTCGACATGTGAGACAAGAACTCACAATCCTTTTTACTGCTGTATCAATTCCTGGAGCTGCCCACATTCTCATAGTCTGGTTCGCAATCATGGTGTGGCTCACCGTTGGAGGAAACAGACAGTAAAGCTGCTGGATTCAAAATATTACGTCTTTTAAAAGTAATATTATCTGCATTCTAATTGTTAATTCATAGCGATGCGCTTTTTGTGGGGACAATGCTTATGTAGCATGTTGCTTAAGAATCAGTTCTAGTTGATGTGGGACATTACACAGTTGTTGGATGACCCAGAACTAATGATCTGCTCCTTTTTATAATAGTTGCTGTTATTGCGCTAACACAGGAATTATTATTCCCTGCCGCTATAGGATCCATTTGAGTTGAGTCAAAACCCACAGGGTGGCGGTGTGGACCCACTTTTGGAGTAAGGACTCTGCTAGCTACTCCTTTGTTTTCATACAGAAATAGTTCAGAGGACTTGGAGCAATCCGGAAATCTCAGTGCCAAACAAGAAGTTAAAGACCCTTTTATAGCTTGGAAAGCCTTTTCTCTCTCTGGACCCCACCTTGTAGGCTCCACATTCTCCGCCTTGGTAACTTTTGTCAATGGCTTACTAAACTCCCTCAGTCCCAGTATCCATGGTCTGCAGTATCCTGCTTGCACCCCAAAATCCTTGCAGTTGTTTCTTTGTTATCGGTCAAGGTATTTCTACAATAGCCTGGACCTGTTGTTGGTGTATTAATCTTTGTCCTTCAGTTAACATAAATCCTAAATATTTTACTTCCTTCTGACACAGATGAAGCTTAGAAAGAGATGAACAGTGACCTTTCTCTGCTAAAGCAGTACACAGAAAAATAGTATCTTTCAAGCAATCTTCATATGTTTTGCTGGCAAATAACAAATCATCTACATATTGTAGAAGTATAGAACCTCCAGGTAATATAATACCTTTCAGATTTTCTCCTTGCTACCCCAGCATGTGATCCTTAAAATAGTTGCAGATAAGAAGGACATGGACCCACTGTTGGAGTGAGTCCAGAGGAGGGACACAAAGATGCTCAGAGGGCTGGAGCACCTCTCCTGTGAAGACAGGCTGAGAGAGTTGGGGTTGTTCAGCCTGGAGAAGAGAAGGCTCCGGGGAGACCTTATAGCAGCCTTCCAGTACCTAAAGGGGCTACAGGAAAGGTGGGGAGGATGAGGGCTAATGGTTTTAAACTGAAAGCAGATAGATTTCAATCTGACATTATGAAGAAATTCTTTATTTTGAGGGTGGTGAGACACTGGAACACGTTGCCCAGAGAAGTTGTGGATCTCTCATCCCTGGAGGTGTTCAAGGCCAGGGTGGATGGGACTTTGATCAACCTGGTCTATTCGAAGGTCCCCCCTGCCCAGGGCAGGGCAATTGGAGCTAGGTGATCTTTAAGATCTCTTCCAACCCAAACCATTCTATGTTTCTATGAATCTATGATATCAGAGGTGGCTTTGTTAGAAACACATTTGCTGTCAATTCATTATTAAAATTCTGGAGCCTGTTACAATCTTCCTCCGTAGTCGCTGGGGTATTCCTCTGGCCTCTGAATTCATTCCTGTACATTAGTTCAATTTACTTTTATCTTCTCACAAACTCTGATCACATTTATCAGATTTCTAACCACTGTTTGGCAATTATCTCTACCTGTTTGATTATTATAATCCCAGTTAGGATCAACCTGAGACCAGGAAGTCTGATTTCCTCCTGCCTGTTGGGTTAATTCCACATTCTTTTCAATTATCTTATCTTTCTGCCTGGACAGAACAACTCTTTCAATAGCAGGCCCAGAACGGATTATATTCCGAACACATATTGGAAAATATTGAGGCACATTGACTCACATCTTCCCCTAACCTAGGCATTTGACTTCCCCACATAACCAAATCCTTGGGGTTCCAGGGGTGACAGGGAGGCACATTTCACACACACGCCCCCCCACACATACCCTGCTGCAGGGACAATGCAGGGGGAAGTAACAAGCAATACAGAGGGAGAAGTACAGGGTAGTGCAGAGATCAGAGACCAGCTCTGCAGGCGGCGTGGTTAAATTACTCACAACAGCTGCAAAAGTTCTTCCTCAAGGTTTTCATGCTTGTTTTCGACCACCTTCTTCATGGTGGTCATATGTCCAATTATCCCATACGTACCAATAATCTATTTGCTGAGGTTTTTAATCTTCTAAAATTTTCCAGAGCATACCCAATTTCTTTAATTTGAAGGCTCCTTAGGTGGGGCCATACCCTCAATTCTCTAAGCACTGGCCAGTCTTCCTTACACAGTGTTATTGCTCGTTTTTCTGATAGGCCTGTTGTGCCATCTATTTTCTTCCAATTTTCTAGTATCTTGGCTAAGGGTGCCCCCTTCTCTGTGATGGGTATGTTCCCCATATCTGTATGCCAAATTTGTGTGCCTTATGCTGATCAGGCAGTGCGCACCTCTTCTAGTGTGCTTCCAAGATGGGACTCGAACCCATTTGGGCCCAGAATACCTAGAGCACCCTTCTGAGGTGGGACTCAAACCCGCTTGGACTCTCAAGGTGGAACTCCAGCTATTAATGTTTAAGCCGCTCCCTTTCTAGAGCAGTATCTTTGTGAAAGTTCACAGTTTGCAGATTAAGGCTTCAGCTACTTTAGCTTCTAGTGCTAAGCAAGGCTATTAATCCTAACAATTCTTAACAGTTACGTTATTGTACTATTATTCATTTCAGTCAAGAGACCCAAAGGAGGAACAAATTTCACACTTATTGCACAGGAACATGAGAGTAGACAGGGACAGAATAAAAAATCCAACTGACTTACCTTTCCCTTGTCCTATCAACAGTTAAACAAACATCACAAACAATCATTACAGTTTAAGAAATTACTTACTCAAAACAAAGGTAGAGAGTGTTTAAATGTTAAGGTTTTATCCTTTTACATGCATACAGGAATAGCTAAAATAATGTTTTATCCATCAAGATTTCAGGTACATTTGTCAATTAGTTATAACATTTGAGTAAATTTCAAGGGCAATTTTGGGCCTACTCTAATTGAGTATTCTGGCAGATGGTGCCTATGTCCTCTTATTATTTTACTTGAAATCACAATTTCTCTCAACTAGCTGGGACATCAGTTAACAATAGATGTTCTCCAGAGCGGGCGCATATGGCACACTTTGCAGCTTCATTGCTTCCATGGAGATCCACAGAGCAACCCTGTCAGGAACAGCTTGGGACCTGGGAAGAAGTCCTTCTTAGCCAGGGATTGAATTACTGAAGGGAGGGTCCAAAGAAGACAGAGCCAGACTGTTTTTAATGGTGCCCAGTGACAGGACAAGAGGCAGCGGGCACAAAATGAAACACAGGAGGTTCCCTCTGACCATTAGGAAACACTTTCTCATTATGAGGGTGACCAAGCACTGGAACAGGTTGCTCAGAGAGGTTGTGGAGTCTCCCTCCTTGGAGATCTTCAAAAGCCATCTGGACATGGTGTGCCTGCTTAAGCAGGAGGATTGGACCAGATGACCTCCAGAGATCTCTTCCAACCTCAACCACTCTAGACTATTAGGAGACCAGATCCTATTACTGGTTTTGCAAAAGTTCTTCATAGTAATGGCTGTGTCTCAGCAAAGTGGAAATACTAATATTTCCTCTGTCAAGATCACAGCTGAAAAGTAGTATGTACATTATAGATAATTTAAAAGATACTGAACTGAATTCGTAAACCTAGATCTAGCAAGTAACTTCAGCAAGTGCATAACCTGAAGTACTATAGCAGTCCAGAAGAAATAATCTGGATAATTAACATTCAGCCTTCCTGAATTGAGGAAACACTTAAAAATTACAACTGGACAACAGTAAAGAAAGCCTTTGCTTTAATTTTTATGATGTAAATTACTACTTTCTAAAATAGACATTTCTTTTTCAGTCAGCAAAACATTAAAGGTTTCAGTCCACAAAATAATAAGCCTTACCAGATACAAGAAAATGCGGGCTTGGTGTCCATCAGTGTCCTTGACTGGTTAATGAGCAAAAGAAACAGCTACACTTTTGTCTTTCTTTATGTATATGTGACTACTTCTTAAGCTTTTTCAACAAATATTCAGGCCATTTACATGAATATTGATGCCTATACTGTGTTCACACCCAATAGTTAAAAAAATAATACCATTTAGAAATTTTTTGTGTTTAAAAGACTGGAATGGCCTTATCCTTCACTTTGGGTTGTCAGATGGATACTGAATAGCATGTGCTGTTCTTTTCTTGTAGTCTGTTTTATCAATTAAGCTGAACAACATCAAAATACTGAAGGTTTTGCTAATGAAATCATCTAGGCTGATGTTCACTGATGACCAAAGAACCTACCCAGTAATCTCCAACGCCTACATCACATCCTTAATTTTATTTGAACAAGATTCTGCTTAGTCTAGAACACACAAGTACAGCAGTGAAAATTTCTTACATTTTCCTAACTACTGTGTGGAGGACAGTCAGGTTTAAAGGAAGCTAGCCCTGTTAATCAGCTGCAGGTTTCAAAACTTTCATGTGGTAGGGCTAATCGCATTTTACCATGGCAGCCACTGAGAGCATTCCACAGAAAACACCTAATTTTACATTTCCACAGTCCCTGAAACCACAATATAATAAATCTTGTAGTGATTGAAGTTATGCACATATGTGACAGGATTGGGGGTTTAGCCATTGCTTTTATCAGCAGGCAGATTTATTGCTCTATGTGAGATGCTTAAAACTTTTTTTTAGCTCAAGATATTGCCCTGACTTAAAAAAAAAATATATATTTTCAAGCTTTGTAAATAAAATGACATAATTTAATGTTATCACTGCTGTAAAACTACTTGCATGCTTGTGTGAAAATTATGAAGTCTGCTTAGTACCCTAACGTTGTACCTGAAACTTTGTAAAATATATTCAGTGTGGACTCGCCTCCTCTGGTTTATTATTCAGCACCTGCAACATTCTTTGTGGAAAGTTGCACAGCTAAAATATTAGCAAATCTAGTCTTTGAAGTCAACATTAATTGTCAGTAAGTTGTCAGTAAGCCCTAGTGCTAGGCCTAGGACTTAAGTTTAGGGTTAGAGTTTAGATTTCCTGCTTAGGGTAAGCATTTAGATTTAGAATTAGGGCTAGGTTTTAGGGTTATGGTCAGGTTTAGGCTTAGGATTTATTGTTAGGGTTTACAATAAAGGTAAGGGTTATGTTTAGGCCTAGGATTAGGGTTAGGTTAAAGGTTTAGAGTTAAGATGTAGGGTTATGTTTAGGGGTTTCGGCCTAGGCTTTAGAGTTTGTGTTGGGGTTACAGTTTTCATTTAGGGTTAGGATTAGGGCTGGGATTTAGGGCTACGGTTACAATTACTGTCAAGGTTCAGGTTAGGATTTAGGGGAAGGGTTATTTTTGTAGTTATGCTAGTGTTTAGGACTAGGCTTAGCTTTCTCCCTCTGTCTTTTTTTTTTTTTATTTATTCTACAAATATAAAGGAAAAATTCAATAATCTGAAGAGTGAATCTAAGCAATTTCTTGAAACACTTTGAAGTTGATTATGAAAATGTACCTAGGCATACAATTGGGTGTATGCCCATTATTTAAATCTGAGCTCCCAAAATTTGATAGCCAAAATTTCTGTTATTTTGGAAAACCTGCTATTAATGCATGAGTCTTCGGATGTCAGGACCTGAAGTGTTTACATATATCTCAGGTTTCTCCCAGGGTAGTAGAATTCAATTTACAAGAAAGAAAACACAACCCTCCCTCAAAAACCACATGATGCTAATTCCATAATTTGATTGTCATCTTCAGCCTTCAATCTATTTGTCTTTTCTCTTCCTCATTCTCTCTTCATTTATTCCACCATAGCGTAACACAGCCAACAGTGCCATAGTATGATAACATTATCTCTAGACTAGAAGAATAACCAAGAGATGCTTCCAAGGTACTGAAACACAACTGTGCATATCCAGAGTCTTCTCTAGTATCATTTTGTTCCATGCCAACTAGCAGTCTTTAAAATAATTCCTAGAAATGGTTTGAACATTAATGCTTTCCAGAGACCATTCACACAAAGTGGTTCGTATATGGCTACCCTCTTTTGGAGGTTAAGAACATTTACTAGAGTAGACACAATCTGTTCAATGCCAGATAGCCTCTGTGGCCAGAAACTTCCCCAAGCATGTTTAGCGTGGAAGTAAAGACATAACCCCGGTGACCTTAGTAAATATTACTGTAATTTGAGAGAAGAAATTACATCATATTCCAAGTCCTATGAACAATTTCTTTTGGGAAACCTCAGCATTTTGAACACATTATTCTTTGGTACTATAGGAACATTGTTTTTTTACATACCAGTGCAAGTGAAAACCTGAATTCAGAATGGGAGACACTGTGTTTGCAAATGTGTGTACATTGAGTAGGGTAACTCCCTACCCTACCCATTGAGTAGGGTAGCTCCTATCCTGCACAATATATATTTATATATACTTTTTTTTTTCAAATAAACCACAGTAATTTAACATTTTTTCCCAAGCCACTGTAATAGTAACATGATCTTCTCATAGACCAATTCTTAGTTTTTCACTGTGCAGCCTACATCCGTGGCTTATGCATTATTGACTTCTGCGGCAGTGAGACTGAAGAGTTATGAAGCAAGACTAATGTTGCTGGCTGCAAGACCACCTGAGGTGCTCAGCCATGAAACTATCTTCTTTACAAAACCAGAGAAAGAAGTGTCTGTACACGCACCATCCAATTATTTCCAGTTACAATGCAGAAACATCAAAGTGATTCTTGCATCGAGCTACAGCTGAATGTCACATTTGCTATAAAGTCTCCTCTAGCTCATGCGGCTTTGCTGTCCGGTCTGATGTAGCCAGAGCTTATGCGTTATGGTTGTTCAAGATGTGCCTATGAAGTCATCCACAACTGTCACTTTCTGAAATTATTAGTGATTTGCTCATCTGCACATTTGCTCATGGGCATCTTGGCAGAGTCTGTGTTCCTGTATTACTTCCATGTTCTTTGATCAAAGAGACATTAATCAACCTTCTGAGAGAATCAGACCAGAATAATGAGAATTTAGTGCCTAAATAGGTTTGCCTTTATTAGCCCTATAATTGTTTCATTTTCTCCATGTGGCTGCTCATGGCACACTCTCTAAAGGCCTGAACCATTTGTAAGACTCTTAGGTAATCTTTCGAAGCACCGCAACAAGTGCTGTGTTGTACATACCCCATGCTACCCTGGGTATTCCTCGGGTCTTTACAGAGGAGCCAGAATGACTGATGTGATCCCTGACCACTGACTGCTGTGACAAGCCTGCAGATGATGGAAGATCAGAAGTTTTTCATGGGAGAGTTTCCAAGTAAGTACAATTAGTCCTGCTTTTCCAAAAAAACCCTGGGTTTGCATACAAAAACCCCATAGTTGCTCCTTATTTCTTGAACAAGAGTGAACATCTCAAAGGTCTACCAAATCCTTCTTGTTCTTAACAGGTAACTAAGAAAGTGAGGGCAAAATAACTCATAGCCAGAGGTGTCAAGATTTATATCCATGCTAAGATTCACTGTGCAGAGTCATAATGTCCGTAAATGTGGAGGAACAAGTGTAAGTAGTTTGGAAGAGTGAAAGTAGATCCTTTCTAAATCTAAATAATCTCTGTTTCTTTGTTGTTTTGTTTGGCAATTATCCTTGTAGAGTTGAAAATGGTCATAACACTTTAAATTCAATGCACATGGAACAGTGAAATTACAGTTCTAACAGAATTTCTTTATTGTTCTTTTTTTTTTCCACTGAACACCCTACTCATCACAGTCAGACTTATTCTAGCAGTCTTCTTCTGGTTAACTTATAAAAAATTTTCCTTGATAGATGCATTTAAACAGATAAATCATTTGTTTGGGATGCTTTCTTTTCAGTTAAATCAAAGCAAAATCAGAAATTCACACACTCCAAAAGCACTTCCTATGACTTCTAAATATCATTCAGAAGACCAGAACTGTGCTGATGTCAACCAAACATGTAGTAAGTTGGATTATGAGATGTTATTACAAATAGCACAGATTTGTTCATTTTCTTAGCTGTGTCTGAGAAAATAGCCCCAAAATAGGGCTATTTAGTAAGTGGGATTCTGTCAGCAGTGCATTATTGAGATAAAGGAATTTTGATTTGTTCATTTTCATTTTTGACAAAGCCTATTTTCAACATTGCAGCTCATTCTCCATCTTGAGAGGCTCTGGTGCAGCAGAGGTGGTTCAGCATTACTGGGCTACACACGGTTTAGTTCCTGTTAATGGTGGACAGCTATTGTAGGAGGTTTCTTGCTGAAAAGCAAAGAATTAAGTAGTACTAGTTTTAAAATGAAGAAATGAAGATACAGTTGTGAAGCCCTATCAAAAATACCCCAATTCTTTCTTATTTATCACATCTTACTTTTCAGAGTTTTTCAGCCTAAATTGACTACTCAGTATAAAATGGCTTGTAGAAAGGCTGTGACTGTTGCTTGAATCACACCCTGCACAAATACAGTGACATCCCAGTGCCTCACTTCAAAAGCTGATGCTCCTCTATTTTGGTTCCCCACTGGTTGCTTCAGCCTTACTGTGAAAGGCTGGATGTGGTACGGAGTTAAAATCAGAAGGAAAGAAAGGAGCTTGAAAAACACTGTGTAATACAGTATATCTTGATATATCAGTATCAGCTCTTTTAACGACATGACAGTTTGGAAACTGTCCTAATCCACACATTATTGCCTGCATATATGGGCTTCAACTTGGAAGGAAGAGGTGCCTAGAATTTGCCTCCCTGCTTAGGATTCATCCCATACTTTAAAACTACCACCCATTGTGGCTTCCGTGACCTTTCTGCACTCAACCTCAGTAGGACTTGCAGCTGGCTCTGTGCATTCCTTTCTCTCGCTCACAGCCATGAATGGACCTTGCCGAACTTCTGTCATTGTGAAGCATCTCAGCAATTCACATTTCAGCTCAGTGCTGTGTAACAGCCATTGGGATTTGTCTTCTTGTGGCCCTGTGTTGGCCCTATGCTTGATTGTACCTACTCAAATGCTTTCAAAAAGCACATTTTCAAATTCACCAACAGCTTCTCTTAGTGTTGATCCCTCATTTTTTTACCAGCCTGTCAGCCCCTGCAGTTACAGGCCTCTTTGGACTTTTCTCAGACACAAAACCCAGTTTCTTCTAAGTAGCAAAGTTATACAAACTGATATTAATTGCTTGACCAATAGTCTCACCTTTGGTATCCTGCACATTGGTCTGCCACTCTTGGTAATTCTGAAGCAGGTACTTGATGCACTATACAAATGATCATTATTTAAACTCTGCAGTGAAAAAAGAAAGAAGAATTAAGATAAATCAGTTATTTTTGTGTATTTTCATAAATCAGCATTCCCAATGAGATGTCCAGTCTTTCACTCCTCCCCTTTTCATCTCAGCTCCTCATATCAGTCATGTTGTGGGACTAATAACAAATGGCTAGAAATAGTGTCAGGGTTCAAGGGTTTGAGGTGACAGTTTGAAATCAAGCTGACATTAACCTTGTTTTACAATAGACTTTGGACCAGACCCTCAGCAGCTGCAGTGCTGTGTTTCCACTGAACCCAGTAAGCAGAGCTAGTTCCCTGGCAGCTGAGAGTCCACCCAGGACTCATAAAATTCAAAGACCAAAATCTTATTTATAATGACAGAATGATATTAAAAGAACTGCAGAGTGACACTCAAGCACTGGTGTGCTGAAGTGAGAGCTGAATATCTCAGTTGTACCACATCGCAGCCTTAGCAGAACAGTGTTACCCACTTCCTTAAAATTTCCACATCGAAGCCTCAGAAGAACGATACCCACTTCAAGATTGTGTGTGCTTTATGCACTGTCACGGAGATTTTGCCTTTTTTTTTTTTTTTTTCTGATGAACACTATCATCCAGTTGAAAATGGATGACATTGATCCCTTAACATGATGGTATCAAGAATTTTACTGGGATAATCCTAAAAATCTCCATGTAGAACCACCTGAGGTTTTTGTTTTGGTTTGGGTTTTTCCCTAATCTGATTAATACCAAATGGGTCATACTAATGATTTTGCTGATGCGTTACTCTCCAAAGGGCTGTGAAACTGCACACACCGACTCTCGCCTGCTGCTTTCTGGGAAAAATACCAAAGAGCTCCTACTGAGAAACGCAGCCTATGTTGGTATGAACGTGTCTCCAATTTATAGGCAGAAAAAGAAAGTGGCATTAAATCCCCGTGAAGACAATGTTTTTCCTTCTTTTTTTGTATTGCCTAGGGTCTGTCAGTGACTTCAAATTACTGTTCAACTGGCCACAGTAAGTTCATCAAAAAAGAAATGTATTACCTACTCTCTATTGAAGTATTCTTAAATACTTAACTAGTTACTAGTGCTGTAGCATACTAATTTGCAGCATTTATTGTAGTTACATAGTTTCCTTTTTTTCCATACTCTGAAAATCCAGGGAAAAGAAAGGAAAGCTAGCGATCAGCCATCTAGTACAACTGACTTCTGTGACTTTCCTAATGGAAAGGGAGATGGAATAGGCAACTGACAGTTCAGCTGAGCTCCAACAAGGCACATGCAGGAGATCAATTTCAGAAGCAGGAACTTTATGAAATCCAACTCTTTGTGAGGGAAGACTGATTGTCACATAAAATACAAGCAGCACCAAGTTCATAAAAAATCAAAAATACCTCTAGGGTCACTTGAACAGTTCAGTGATCCTTGAAATAAAACCTTTTTTCTGCCTTCCAGTTTGTTTGCATTTTTCTGCAGCGTAGGCTAGACTGTGCAATGAGCTGTATTGCTGTTACAGTCTCCTATTCTGAAATCCCAGAAACAACATTAAATTTACCTTTTTTAATGGAGCGATCAAGACTGGAGACATTTTGGAGCTTAAGCCTGACATTTTTGCAGGTGAGTGAGCCTTTTCATACCTGTCTAGCAGGGAAGGCAAACAGACCATGGTTCTCGTGAAAGCCATAAAACAGGCTGCCTGAACTTGTCTGAAGAATTGGGCTTGCTGAGGATACACAGGGATTGTGCCACAGATGAGGAATAGAAGTCATCTAGATAATCACATCCAAGCGATTTCCCCTGGATCCGTAGAGTCAGTTTCTCCTGCATTTGCTGCTCTGAACTCTACGGAGCCTCTCCATTTCAGGTGAGCTCCCTGGGCTGAGCCTGAGTTCTTTCTTACTCAGGATGTGCCTGAAGCTTCAATTAATTAGTTTTTCCTTTCAAAAAAGCTTAAGAAACCGCTTTCAAAGGTTTGCGTTATATTGTAGCACCTTGCAACTAAATCTGTATTACAATCTTTAAAAACATAATAATCAACACAAAATCGATTTTTATAAACCAGATGATTGATTTTTACAAGCAGTTATTGAAAATAATTGCAAATACGTCCAACATAAACACATGCCACTCTTCCATCATATATCCATTTGAACAGGTTTATTAGAAGGGTCGTATCCTAGGACACGAATGTCAACAATTTGTGAGTTCTGATATAACTGACTGTGATGTTTAAAAGCACTAAGGAAAACAACATCATCTATTTTCCTAATTTAAAGGCTAGCAATAACAGCTAATTATTCAACAGGAGCTAATGAACAACAGATAAAGCAACATCTTGTTTTGCAGATTAGAAATGGGTACTTAAAGACAATGATGGGAAACTGAGACATCATTTAGTTTTGGCTCCGTTTTGCCTGCGTACAGACTCACTGGAGGCTGGGAGCGCAGGGGTGCAAACTGTGTTCCCTGTGATCCAAAGACTATGGAGAGAAATCAGAGGTCCGTGGTAGCTTCACTGGATTTCAGGTCTGGGGTCGATGTGTCAGTTACCAAATACAGCCTGTACTGCAATGATTTATTGCGACGAGCCAAAGAGCCCTCCTGGGTGAGAAGGGTGGGGAGCACGTGCCTGCAGGGCAGTCACCAAGCAGAACTCACGTAGGCCGCGATAATTAATTATCAGCCTGTTGGGCACTTTTGTAAAGCTGATCTCTTGAGGATAGAATGCCAGGAACTAAACTACAGACTAGACGTACATCTCGTGTATGCCAAGCCAGTCTTTCTTTGGACACCAACAAAATTATTTATAATATTTTGTGAGATATCTAGTTCATTTATTTTGTGAGATATCGAGTTAATTTCTTATGTGTCATTGGTAACCATGACGGCATTTTTATGTCTGCAAGGTTTGAAGTGGCAAACAATGCAGTACACTTATTGATCGATAGCCTTATTTTAGCACTGTGAATACTGTAAATAGATTCTTTTCTGCTTTGTGCTCGTCTGTGAAAGTCAAATTGAAAAGCACTGCTAACAGCCGAAATAACCAGTTTCAACTTAAAGTTATGCACTATGTAAAGGTTATTTTTTATCCTACTTCTTTCTGAGGTCTTCTGCTTGTTAATAACTAGTGGTGTCAAAACCTCTGGAAACTTCATGATTATCTCCCACATTGTTTGATATGAGACTAGCTCAGAGAAAATGAAGGATTAATAACAGTAGGTAAGAACTGTAGAAGCCAATGAGCATCTCTTCACTAGATTCAACAAGAGCTGAATTGGGTCAAAATACACATTAATTCACTTGGACACACATGTGCGACTAGTACAGAATTATAGGGTTGGACTTATGACAAGGGATGTTATTTCTGCTCCTACTTAGCAGCAGTTCTTTTTCTTTTTTACCCCATGGTCCAACAAATCAAACTTCAAAAGGTAATAATGGTGGTGTATTTCCCACTGACATCAGTTTACCTGAACAGGTTTGGAACAAAGACAAATGAGGATGCCATTAGTTACATACATTTTAAATTATGGCCTCACCAGACTTTGTCTCTGTATTTGATCCTTTATTTTATACAGAGTCCGTATGATGAAGACTGCCCTCCATATCCAACAGGGTGTACTAATGTGAGGTGTTGTTCAAGAGCACTGTCCCATTTCCAAACTCAGAGATGGTTGCATTGTAGTCTTAGAAGCAGCTGAAAGTTTTCAAGATGCTTACAAAATAATCTTTTGACAAATAATGTGATTTATGAATAGCTACCACTGAATTTTAAGGAACTTAGGAAAAATGGCAATACAGGAGCATACATTTAAATTAAGCTTCAAAAGAGAGGAAGAGTTAACTGAGAGCAGCTAGACAGATTGGGAAAAAAAAAAAAGACTTACCACTTTTATTATCAAGTGATATCATAATGTCAAACTGGCAGAACAGGGCAATATCTTATAAGGGATAAGTACATGGAAAGTTTGAGAAGGCTGTCAGATGCCTGAATAGGGAGAAGTTAAAAAATTGTGGGTTATTTTCCCCCAATTTCTTAAGAGTCTTCAGTGAGCCAGGAGGGTGCTATATAGATATTCCACAACAGAGAGCACTCTTGTAGTTCAAAAGTTGTGAATTTCCATTATAAACTTATTTTGTTTCATGAGTGTTTCTGGAAGGGTTTTGGATGTTTGTGTTTGTTACACTTTTTACCAACCAGTCTACGAAAATTGATTGAAGGACACAGAGCCAAAGGGCTGTACTGAATAGCCCTTGCTGGATTTTCCATCCATTTATCTCTCAGGCCACGTTAATTTTTAACTTTCCAACTATCCTGAGGCAAGCTCAAGTGTTTCATATTGAACGGATTAAGGTACTAGGCTGGACATGAATGGCGTTTCCAGCTCTGACATTGAATTGCATTGGAAAGTCATTCGCACTCTGTTTTACTTCCACTCTTGTCCTTCTTGCTCAATTCATCTGTAAGCTACTAAGTGCTGCTTCTTTTATAGCATTTATGCGTGCCCCTTAGCTTGTTATAGCTGTGTGATTAAAGCAGCAGAGACAAGAAAATGGTTACACTGGGTAGGACTATATCCAAGGCCATTTCATTGGTAAGCGAAGTGGAGCAAACTACTGCAATGGCTAGTGACAAGCATTTGCACGGCATTTCTTCAGTTCTTTTACTGGGCTGAGTTTCATTGATTCTCTACTATCATATTCCACGATAGGGCTTTTTAAAAAAATCAGACTGAACAGCCTCATGTATTCCATAAAACTCTTAATCCTTTCTGATGGAGAGAGCCCTTTGATAAAACTTATAGGTTTGGATCCAGTATACTGCATTAAATAATCAAATGTCCCTGGCATTTTAATTAACTCATATTTCTAGAGCCAATGCAAAACAAATATGGATGATTCTGAAAAATGTATCATTTTCTAATTATTGTAAGGGACAAATGCTTTTTAATTAACTGGCCAGAAACTATGCATCTTTCTTTTAAAAATCTTTCTTTTCTTTTCAGTAATCCATTCATTTATGTAAATGTAAGATATTTTTGAACTAGAAAAAGAAGATTAATGGTTTGATTTACAGAATGTAGTCTATAAAGCCAGTTTGCAGAACTGTGACTCTTCTAGTTTTATTGCAGCAAACTTTCATCTTTTGGTCTTTTTGATTTGCAAACTTAAAAAACGTATAAAGCTAGAACTCTTTGAATCCATGACCTATTACACTTCAGTATTGATCTTTCAGACCTTCTGACTTCTTTGTCTGAATTTTTGATAAAGAGAAAGCATAAGTGAATCAGCCCGGCTCCTCTGTGTCCATCCGTGGAGCTTCCCTGTCTCCTTGTGTTAATACACTGGTGTGAACCGCCATGCGTGGGCCAGCTGTCTCTGTGGCGCATAGTTACCGTGCAATGCAGCAACGGCTATAACTTGTTTGCACAGAGTAGATTATTGGGTGTTAGGTTATTTAAAAAAAAAAGAGAAAAAACAACAAAAATTATAAGCTTGGGTTTAAATCACATTTTGTAAAGCTGCAGAAAAGGGATCATTTATGTTCTAGAGTCTCATAGTTTAAAAAATTCCTCTGAATTTCTCTGTAAATATGATGACCTAATATACTGCAAGAAAGGTGAGCTGACACAGGCTGTATAATTAATGAATTCCAAAAGCTTAAAACGCTTAAGCGCAGGCATATCATTATTCCTGAGCATCGTCCTGCTGAGCTGTATCATTTACCAATGGCATCGAGTGAGGCATCTGCATGGATGAACAAGGAGCTCCTGAACAATCTTGAATCGAAAAAGGAAGCCTACAGAGGCTGGAAGCAAGGACACGTAGCCTGGGAAAAATAGACAGAAATTGTCCAGGCAGCCAGGGATCAGGTTAAGAAAGCTAAAGCCCAGGTAAAATTAAATCTGGCCAGGGAGATCAAGTACAACAAGAAAAGCTTTTAAAGTTATGTTAGTGACAAAAGAAAGACTAAGGAAAATGTGAGCCCTTTCCGGAAGGAAACGGGAGCCCTGTGTGTTCAGGGTATGGAGAAGGCTGAGGTACTAAATGACTCTTTTGTCTCGGTCTTAACAGGCAAGTGCTCTAATCACACCACCTGAATTGCAGAAGGCAAAGGCAGGTACTGGGAGAATGAGGAACTGCCCACTGCAGGAGAAGATTAGGTTCAAGACCATGCAAGGAAACTAAAGGTGCACAAGTCCGTGGGACCTGATGAGATTAATCTGTGGGTCCTGAGGGAACTGGCGGATGAAGCTGCCAAGACACTATACTTCATATTTGAGAAGTCATGTCAGTGTGATGAAGTTCCCACTGACTGGAAAAGGGGAAACATAACCCCCATTTTACAAAGGGGAAATAAAAAAGGAAGACCCGGGGAACTACAGACCAGTCTGTCTCACCTCTATGCCTGGCAAGATCATGGAGCAAATCCTCCTAGAAACTCTAAGGCACATAGAAAATAAGGAGGTGGTTGGTGACAGCCAACATGGCTTCACTAAGGGCAAATCGTGTCTGACAAATTTGGTGGCCTTCTACGATGGGCTTACAGCATTGGTGAATAAGAGAAGAGCAACTGACATCATCTACCTGGACTTGTGCAAAGCATTCGAGGCTGTCCCACACGACATCCTTGTCTCTTAAACTGGAGAGGTGATTCTGCCCCTCTACTCCTCTCTCATTAGACCCCACCTGGAGTACTGTGTCCAGCTCTGGGGGCCCCAACGTAAGAAAGACATGGACCTGTTAGAGCGAGTCCAGAGGAGGCCATGAAGATGATCAGAGGGCTGGAGCATCTCTGCTATGAAGACAGGCTGAGAGAGCTGGGATTGTTCAGCCTGGAGAAGGCTCCAGGGGGACCTTACAGCAGTCTTTCAGTACTTAGAGAGAGCCTACTGAAAAGGTGGAGAGGGACCCTTTATCAGGGAGTGGAGCGATAAGACAAGGCGTAATGGTTTTAAACTGAAAGAGGGGACACTTAGATCAGATATTAGGAAGAAATTCTTCACTGTGAGGGTCATGAGACTGGGACAGGTTGCCCAGAGAAGTTAGAATTAAATCTAAGCTCAGTTAGAATTAAATAAGCTCAGTTAGAATTAAATCTAGCCAAGGAGATCAGGGGAAACAGCAAAAATTTCTATAGGTACATTAATGGTAAGAAGACGACTAGGGAAGGTGTGGGCCCCCTCAGAAAGGAAATGGGAGAACTGGTGACAAGCGCTATGGAGAAGACCGAGGTTCTCAACGACTTCTTTTCCTCAGTCTTCACTGGCAAGTGCTCCAGCCACACTCCCAGAGTCACAGAAGACAATGGCAGGGGTTGGAAAGAAGTGCCCATTGTAAGTGAAGATCAAGTTCGTGACCATCTGATGAACCTGAAAGTGAACAAGTCCGTGGGACCTGATGGGATACACCCCCGGGTACCAAGGGAACTGGCGGATAAGGTTGCTAAACCGCTCTCCATTATATTCCAAAAGTCATGGCAGTCTGGTGAGGTCCCCGCTGACTGGAAAAGGGGAAACATAATACCCATTTTCAAAAAGGGAAAAAAGGATGAACCAGGGAACTATAAGGAAGTCAGTCTCACCTCTGTGCCTGGTAAGATTATGGAGCAGATCCTCCTGGAGGCACTGCTAAGGCAGAAGAATAATGAAGAGGTGATTGGGTACAATCAACATGGCTTCACCAAGGGCAAATCATGCCTGACAAACCTGGTGGCCTTCTATGAGAAGGTCACAACATCAATAGACAAGGGGAGAACAACTGATGTCATTTACTTGGACCTGAGCAAAGCCTTTGACACTGTCCTGCATGACATCCTGGTCTCCAAGCTGATAAAATATGGGTTTGATGGACTGACAATTCAGTGGATAAAGAACTGGCTTGACGGCCACACCCAAAGAGTGGCTGTCAATGTGTCCATGTCCAAGTGGAGGCCAGTGACAAGTGGAGTCCCTCAAGGATCAGTACTGGGACCGGTCTTGTTTAACATCTTCGTCAGTGACATGGACAGTGGCATAGAGTGCACCCTCAGCAAGTTTGCTGCCGACGCCAAGCTGTGTGGGGCGGCTGACACGCCAGAGGGAAGGGATGCCATCCAGAGGGACCTCGACAGGCTGAAGAGGTGGGCCCACGCCAACCTCATGAAGTTCAACAAGACCAAGTGCAAGGTCCTCCGTCTGGGTTGGGGCAATCCCAAGCACCGATATAGGCTGGGCAGCGAGTGGCTTGAGAGCAGCCTTGAAGAAAAGGACTTGGGGGTGCTGATGGACAAGAGGCTCAACATGAGCCGTCAGCGCGCACTAGCAACCCAGAAAGCCAATTGTATCCTGGGCTGCATCAGAAGAAGTGTGGCCAGCAGGTCGAGGGAGGTGATTCTCCCCCTCTACTCCACTCTTGTGAGACCCCACGTGGAGTACTACATCCAATTCTGGAGCCCCTACTACAAGAAAGATATGGACGTGCTGGAACCTGTCCACAGAAGGGCCATGAGAATGATCAGAGGGCTGGAGCACCTCTCCTATGAGGACAGACTGAGAGAGTTGGGCTTGTTCAGTCTGGAGAAAAGAAGGCACCGAGGAGACCTTATAGTGGCCTACCAGTATCTTAAGGGGGCCTACAAGAAAGCTGGTGAGGGACTTTTTAGTATGTCGGGTAATGGTAGGACTAGAGGGAATGGATTAAAACTAGAGACGGGTCGATTCAGACTGGGTGTTAGGAAGAAGTTCTTCACCACGAGGGTGGTGAGGCACTGGAACGGGTTGCCCAGAGAGATGGTGGAAGCCCCATCCCTGGAAGTTTTTA
This sequence comes from Rissa tridactyla, assembly GCF_028500815.1. Taxonomy (NCBI): domain Eukaryota; kingdom Metazoa; phylum Chordata; class Aves; order Charadriiformes; family Laridae; genus Rissa; species Rissa tridactyla. The sequence goes on from NC_071497.1 coordinate 9,600,030, forward strand.
AGGCCAGGCTGGATGGGGCTCTGAGCAACCTGATCTAGTGGGAGGTGTCCCTGCCCAAGGCAGTGGGTTGTAACAGGTGATCTTTAAGGTCCCTTCCATGCCAAACTATTGTATGATTCTAAGTCAGTCCTTACAGGATGGAGCTCTTAGAAGGTCTTCTGAACAAGCAGCAGGATCTTTCAAATAGTAAAATTTCTAAAGGCGTTCAAAACATAAAAGCTAATTTTTAGTTTCTATTTAAGTAACGACAGAAGAAGAAAGGGAGAATGGAGAAATTAAAACTTTTTCTTGATGCATTTACATTCTGTCTTCTCACCACTTATTTACATGTGGAAACCTGTTACAATGGGAAAATTCAGATTGAAAGACAGCTCTGGAAGCCCTCCCAGGATACTGTCAAATGATGACTCGCCCACCACTTGCCTGTTACCCTATTAATTAATCTAACTGCAGTTAAAATCACAGTCAGAGGTAGGATATGGGAAATAAACTTACTTTCGTTAGAAGAATCTCATTTAAAAAGAATAATTCCAACTAATAAAATAAAGAAATATTTAACAGATTACAAGCAGATCATCCACTTTCAGCATCGTTCCATAAGAACTGCATAACTTGACTAACTGAAAAAAAATGAAAAAGTACAGTAAAACTGTACTCACAATACAACGAGACTCTTTAAATGATGATTGAAGTCAGTCTTTTCCAGATGCTGTGGTTGTCTGTACTTTTCGTTCCTCTATCCAAGTTGTCCTGTTCCTGTGTCCTTCTGCCTTACCTTCATCTCTCACAGAGAAGTGTGATGGTCTCTGACCCTTGCTGATACCTTGGGGTTTAACTAGCAGTTTCTTGTCCTGACACGATGTTGTAGAGGGGTTTGGTATCACTAGAGTGTGTTTTTTGGCCCACCTACATTGAAGCTTCTTTGAAGCACACCTCCATCCAAGCACAACACCAACACTTTAATGACAGTAAAATAAGTAAAAGAAGAGCGATGGTGGGTTTAGGAACAGACCACCACCTCTATCAAGGGAAACCTATGACTTATGAATCAGTGACTTATGAATCAGACCGAGCTCTTCGGCCAATCAGCTTCTATATCAGAAACTGACTGCCTCCTGCTGATGGGAAAGGGATCCAATATGAGAAGTCAGAGCTATGAAATCCACAATGTTATTAATTTCAGCCAATACTAGGGCAAAACTACAAACTGTGGCTTTCTCATTTGTACTTCCAAGATCTTTCCTGAGAGGGAAGGCTCCTGGGCTTGTTATAGGTAAGATTTTGTAGACGTGTACTATACTGAGTTTGTCTTTTGCAGAGAAAGTCAAGTAGATTTTGTGTGTCACCCTGAAAGATCTGGTTATCAGGCTGTAATTCACCCATTTGGTCTCCCCATTTCACATGGCCACATGACACCTTTCAATAAATTGCGACTAAAACTGGTAGTGACAGAAGTAATCTCAAAAAAATCTGGATGTATATTGTTCTGGGTAGGTTTGATGCTAATGCAGAAAATGGAGGTTTTTCTTTGTGAGAGACCGAACCTTTCAGTAGTTGTGTGAGACATGAGAGTAAGACTGACTAACACGGGTGACACGGTGTGTCGTGGTAGCCAAGAGTTTAGAGTCAACCTTAGAGAAAAATCTTTTCATGTCTTCTCAAACCCCTGGTAAGTTTCAGCGTTGCCGGTAGCTGCACTACCTTTAAGAGAAAATGACAAGCTTGAGGGGCAATATGGCTCCTGGGATTCATAAAGGAATTACAGGTTTCCTTTGCCACTCAGTCACTAACTCAAACCAACCCTGAAAAAATAATTTGCACATAATAGCTAACTCCATGAAATTATTTTGTCTCTCCCAGGGAATGATCTAGAACAAATTTATGTTTTCCTTATGCATATGTGTGAATGGCAGCATCCTCTGAGTAACTACTGCACTTCATTCTTATTCCATAGTCAGGGAGGTGTCTATGAATACCCAACACCTACAGACGTGTTGACTAACCTTGGCTGGGCATACAGTTCTCCCTCTTGTTCTGTACCACAGATCTGTTTTAGCATAATATTTAATGTGGTTTATGGCTGCTTTTCTGCTTATACATTTTTTAAACTGACTCTTATCCTTTCTTCCTAGGAAGACCAACAGATGCTTTTGCCCTGTCATCTGCCATGCAGAGGCTTTAAAGAGGTAGGAATACAAGGGAAGAAAATTCATTTTGGTATTTTGCTTCTAGAGGCAGTTTTTTTAGTACTTCGTTAATTTCTGCCCCAGGATGGCAGTGAGATTTATGACCCAATGCCTTTTTGGTAATGCATAGAATAAAGCAGTGGTACCACTGGTGCTGCTGAGAAAGACGCTTACAGCACACACCAGCTGCCACATGCAACACTAAGTCACTCCTACTCCTCACAACTGTCCCTGGCACATCCTCATTTTTTCTGTTGTTTTTAGCTGAGAGTATTCTCTTGCTGCTTCCCAGTTCTTTGCCTTTTTGTTGTTGCGCCATTATTCTCCACTTTTTCTTGCTTGGTGGCCAAGAAACCATCATTTTTTAAGGCTCATCCTCGTGTGTTGTCCCTCTTATTTACGGTACAGCAATAATTAATGGCAACCACCTGTTCCTGTCTTGATAATCTATTTTTCAGGTAAATATGGAAAATAAGCTCTGCAGCGAGGGTTTGTGCTTCTTTGGAACAGATTTTGCTTCAGGTGACATAGACTTTTTGGGACTAGAACAGTAAGATTATGATTTTCTTTCTCATACTTGCATGTGGCCACTTTGCCTCGTAGACTGACCAGTCTGAGAATAACTAGAATAAACAGGTCTCCCCCATGTTTCACTTCTTCAAGTCCCTGGGTAGCAAACAACGTTTTCTCCAGCGCTTTGTACAGCCCAAGCTGATGTGACGAGCTCGAAGGTGTTCCCAGTAATAACTGCTGCCAGTCCGTGCCATGAAAATCTCTCCCGAACAGCTTTTGGGCAGCACGGCTGGAGGCAGAGCCTTTCCTTCTCCACAGAGTGTGCGCCAAGGTCACACTTGTCTCCTTGCGTATGCGTGGATGTACTTAGGCTGTTAGAAATCAATGCAGAAAAGACATGATGTAAAAGAAAGGGAAGCAAATATGGGCAAGCAACTTGAAAGTTGGTGAGGTGGGGACAGGAGAGGTTGGACTCTTCTTCCCTGTACTCATGTTAAACCTCTGAATGACGTTAAGTTTGTTTAGCTGCCCATGAACTGGATTTCCTCATTTTTAAATGCCACATTATTTTCTTGCTCTCTCCCAACGTTTCTGCAATTCATTTTCCCTCTGACTTCCTTTGTTAATAGGCCTTGGTGACTGCTTTGCCTCGACAGAGGTTTTATAAAAAGCCGTTAGCATAAATCCCACCCCCGCACAGTGATAATAGCATTATTTTTTTCTTTTCTGTCTCTTGTCTGTCACCAAAATGACACTTCAGTTTCTCTGTTCAGCCACCATCAAACTTCAGCTTAATGCTATATTGCCTAAGAGACCTATGATCGTGGAAAGAAAAGTGATCCAAGTCATTAAAGGAGGAAAAAATAAAACATTTCAATAAAAAGGAGTGATATAAAAGGGGCGTAACTAGATAATCTCCATTTCTTCTCTCCCTCAGTCCCCTGTTACAACGCGTACGTGCAATTACAGCATCTGTTATCCTGATGGCCTGGAATGTAATACCAACACCAGTTATGTGATTTTGCAAACTTCATGGTGTCTAATAATAGGGGCTCAGAGGACACTATTAAAATTGAGTCTAAATGAAAACTCTTCCAAAAATTGCTAAATAACAGGCAAGGGAAAACACGCTGAATTTACTTTTGTTCTGTTAACAGTTGGGCAGACTGCTTTGGTTTGAACAACAAAAAAGTGTCCTGAACTTTTTCATCCTCAGGAGTTTCTAAACCAGAAGTTTAAACTATTGCACATTAAAGAACTTCAGCTAAGAAGGAATTTCTTCTCTCAACTCCATCCACTTGATTGGACCCACAAGACCAAACGATTTCCTCTTTTCCATGGTATTAAACGTATGCAAATTTGTTTTCTTGAGTCAGAGGCTTAATGTAGTTTATAATTTGAGGCAGAGTCTGCTAAGTTATGCATTTTGAAATTAGCCACTCAGAAGAATAAGTAGGAGAAACATTTTCCTTGAGGTGAATTTCATAGAAATACAAAATATTGCAACAAAACTTTAACAATGCATTTTGGGATAGACTGATAATTACGGTTTTTATTACTTCACAAGCTATTCTGCTGTAACCTTTGCAGCACCATCCTCATTAGAACAGCATGACTTCATATGCCCTGTGGTATTTACCATCCGTGTTGTATAAAATCTGCCATCCTAGGTAACAGCGCAAACATTTTTACAAAATGTCAAATGAGTAGGAGGGAATGGAATAAAAGATACATTTGTATAGGCAAATTTTCATTTCTTTCAAATAGCGTGATTAAAAACAAGAATTTTAGTAAAGTTCTGTACTAACACATGCTTATCTTGCAGCCTCAGCACAACAAACCTGAGAAGATATCTGGAAAACAGAAAAAAGGAGTGACCTGTTGTTTCAAGGATACAATATTTTTTTCCTGGATTAAGAACATTTTCTGCCAGGATAAGGGAGACAAAATGAAGGCTGTTGAGGCAGACAATAGCTGAGCTCAATACACTTACTTATTCTTTGTGGTCGCCCGTGTTATGGCAGGGATATAGGGAAGCAGCAAAGATTAAGTGATTTGTTTCAGATAAATTAGGGTGCCTGCGGTAGGGTGCCAAAGGCATCTACATATTTAAATGGTACATGACAAAGCCAAGGCCCAGGTCTGCTAAGCAGATTGTCTTCTCTACTTTTCACTGAGCTAACATTTCTGAACTGCTTTTTTCAATTTTGTTTTTCATTTTAGTCTGTCCCGCGTATTGACTTGGTAGGTTTATGTCTGTTAACTCCTGTGAAGAGGCATACTTTAATCATGAGTGAGAGCTGCTAAATCTGCAGCACTGACAGGTGAGCACATCACTGCCAATGACACAACTAGAATATGCCTTGTTTAAAAACCCTTATGTCCTTAAGGGTCTCCAAGACAAAGAGCACACAAGGTTCCCATCCTTTCATATGCTGGTATATATTTACATACATATAAATATATATATACACATATATATAAATATATATATTTATATATTTTATATCTATATAAATCTACATCTTAGTACATGCTCATCTATGTCCTATAAGATCTTAAAATACATATGTCTATTTTATTGTACAAGTCTTCTTTCCTAGCTAAACTGAAAAGCCATGTCCATAGTTTGCAGCCTGTAAATCTTCATGGCATTTCCATGACACAATGACAGTTTACCTTTTTTTATATGGAGCCGGTGGAAAAGAGGGGATGTAGAAATAAAGGCCAGAAAGATGGGAAGAAAGACTAGGAGTGTGAACAGAGACTTGTGGCTTGCTGAGTTAGGACTCATTCTTTCCAGTTTCTGTGTACATTTCTGGTTCATAGAATCACAGATTCATAGAAGGGTTTGGGCTGGAAGGGACCTTTAAAGATCACACAGTCCAACTCCCCTGCCATGGGCAGGGACATCTTCCACTAGATCATGTTACTCAAAGTCCCATCCAACCTGACTTTGAACACTCACAATGATTGGGCCTCTGCAACTTCTCTGGGCATCATGTTCCAGTATCTCGCCACCCTCATCGTAAACAATTTCTTCCTCATGTCCAACCCAAATCTACTCTCTTTCAGTTGAAAACCATTGCCCCTTGCCCTATCACTACAGGACCTAGTAAAAAGTCTCTCCATGTTTCTCATAAGCCCCCTGTATATACTGAAAGGCTGCAGAAAGTTGTCCCTGCAGCTTTCTCTTCTCCAGGCTGAACAACCCCAACTCTCTCAGCCTTTCTTCATGGGAGAGGTCTTCTAGCCTTCTGACTGTTTTCCTGTCCCCTTCTCTGGACCAACTCTAACAAGCCCATGTCCTTCTTGCACTGGTGACCCCAGAGGTGGTGCAGTATGGCAGGTGGGGTCTCACCAGAGCAGAATAGAGGGGAAGAATCACCTCCCTTGACCCGCAGGCCACCCTTCTTCTGATGCAGCCTTCTGGGTTTTCTGGGCTGCAAGCACAGATTGCTGGCTCATATCCAATTGTCTGTCCACCAGTATCTCCAACTCATCTCTGCAGGGCTACTCTCCATCTGTTCATCTCCCAGAGTGTACTGATGTTGAGTATTGCCCTGACTCAGGTGCAGGACATTGCACTTGGCCTTGGGCCACATGAGCCTGTCTCCCAGGCCTGTCCAGGTCCCTCTGGATGGCATCCCTTCCCACTGGTTTGTCAACTGCAGCACTCAGCCTGGTGTCATCTGCAAACTTGCTGAGGGTGCACTCACTCACACAATCTATGTGATTAATGAAGATATTAAAGTGTTATCTCCAATAGCAGTTGATAATAGCTGATATGGACCTTCCATTGGGTCATTGCTGCTTCACCACACACCATAAGGAGCTAATGTGATTTGTTATAGATGTATATCCAGCAGTAATTCCACTAGCAGGCTTAACTGTTACTAATTCATAATTCCAGTTGTAAGTTTCTAACCAGCGCTGTTGAGCATTTACTGAAATGGCCCCAGATAAACCTTATCCCATTTTCTTTCCACAGTGTGGGTTTTGAGACCCTCCCATGGCATTGCTTTTTTAAATTATTAATTTCATATAAAATCGCAATACTTATGAGCCCTGTTCATGCACTAATATCCCATATATTCAATATGATATAAATAAAACAGAAAAGATATTCTTTTTCATCTCACATACAATCCCAGACAGGGAGCGTACACGTGCAAAGACACAAAGGATACAGAAAATGAAGATGGAGCGTTTATACTGTTTGACTTTAAAAATTTTAGGAGGCTGATGTACTGATGTTCTCTAGTAACCATAAAGAAAATGAAAGTCCAAAAGCAACTGGAACTATGACACAACAGTATCATCTTATGCTTAAGCTTTGCCCTTGACATTGACTTTATAGGAAGCCTTCAGTGACTGGGTTCCTAACTACACACAGCACATTTAAACAGCTGTGACTGTCCCCTTGGGAAAAAACAACGCTCCATGCTGTTTACTAGGAGACCCAGGAAACACACTGGACAAGAGCAGCAGTGACTGTCCCTGTCCTGTCAAACAGGGATTTTTTGTAAGCATGACTGCAAAAAAAAGTTATTTAAGTAGAGAGAACGGAATGAGAAGCGCTTGGAAAGCAGTGACAGGAATGCACGTATTCAGGACAGCATTTGTATATTTCTGGGAAAACAGGTTGGGTGTGGAAAGATGCTCAGACCTAGACAGGAATATGGCTCTCCAGACATCATGGGTCTGCAACACCTATCAACACTCCAAATTTTGCATGAATAAGGCCTTTGTCTTAGCGTGCTAAAGTACTTGTGATGATCCAAGTGGATGCCAAAAGCACAGAATCAGTTTGCCATCTGTATGCCGTGAATTCTGTCACTGACAAAACTCCAGTGCCAGGTTAGACTCAGAGGTGAGGGTGCAACTTAACATCTGCACTCCTCTGGAAAGAGAGTGATGGGAAGACAGTGCAGAAGAGCTGCTTTGATTTCTCTTCTGCACCTCTGTGAGTTTTTCTGTGTCTCATAAAAATGATTCTACTGGACACATTCCTCGGTAAAACAGCTTTGGGAGGCTGCTACATTTTCACTATTTGTGTTTGGTCGCTACCGAATGCAGGTGATTTTAGAGCAAATAAAAGGGTCGCAGTGCCTTTATGCAGGGTAATGCATACAAATGAAAACTTCCTTTTCAGGATACGGACATCTGATACCACACACACCCCTCCCATCCCAAAGAACGTTCTTCTCACTGGTGCCTGCTGAAGAACAGAGGCAAGTAAGTGCTCATTGCTGCCTCTCCCCACCGTGAGAGGGGGTGATGACACAGGGCAGTTCATGGGCATAATGCAGGAACACAGCGATGGCAGATTTTAGAAGGATCCGCCCAAATGACTCCATGAAAACATTTATTTTCCATTTGTAAAACTTGACTATGAAATATTTGCCAGATTGTACTTAGGGGTGAAATATTTTTTAAATAAAATGTCAGTGTCTAAAATTGGATTCTGCCTAGCTGCAATGTTTTCAGATTCTTGCAAGACAGTTTGGACATTGCCCATTCCCCAGTGAGTTAGCATATGTCAAGTGTTGAAATGGGTTATTTTCAATAAATTGCATCTTAACATTTTAATACATTAATGAGAAAACACAGGTGGTGAGTCTCCATTAAATTTACCACACTATGTGGCTCTCTTCATCGGTTGATGCTCCTTTTACCCATCAACCGAGGATGCTAAGAAAATGCATCATATCTTTGGAGAAAATTTCTCCCTTGCACTTCTCCATCCCACTCTTTCAGGGCCATGGGCTTTAATAAGAAAGCCTCAGCTATGCGCAGTTAAAAAAAAAACAAACCAAAATGCAATGCTTAGGATGTCATTTTCAAAGAGGACGGAGGTTTGTCAATAAATATGAATGAATTTATAAAGGAACATTTGTTCCATATGGAGCAAGTATCACAGACCTTTCACCTTTCACTGAAGGATTGCTGTAAAGGTATTTGCAATCGAAGTGAAAAAGCAGCGTCGCCGGCAGCGGCAGAGGCAAATGCGCATTCTGTGCCACAGAAAATAGTAATGCTTCTGAAGCATCCCGTCAGGAGCGCAATATTTAAGAAGTTTGCGCATTGAGGCACAGATCCCGCCTGGGGGAGTGGAAATTTCATCAACCGTTTCAAGGGTTTAGGGGAAAGAGCGTTGAGGCTAAACTATTGAATTCGCTGAATTAATCGATTTAACTAATCAAATTACAGATGGGGCTTGTGGTGCTGAAAAAAGGCATGTAAACACACACCTTAAATGAAAATTTAAACATCAAACCCAGGTTGCAGAAACTGAAGGGGATTGTTTTTATAACTGTTATTAGATATGGTGAAATCCTGGAATGTTGGGTGGCTTCACTGAAACCAGCGGAGTTCAGCTGAACAGTGACTCTCAGGCTTTCATCACATGAAAAGTTGTGTATTTCTGGTGGTGGATTGCGTCCATGCTGCTTTAGGAAATGGATCACAAACATTTCTCTAAGTAACGCAACTGCAGACCAGTGCGTTCTTCTAATGACCATTTGTCCAACTCCAGTAACAAAACCAGATGAAAACTCTCCATGGCTTATTCAATAAACAGTAATGTCATTCTGTTTGGACATTTCTCTGTGATTTGTTAAACCTGTTACTACTGTTGCTTTTAGTAATTTTAAATAGCATGGAGAGTTACTTATTTTTATATTCTGCAGTAATGACTTAAATTACATTTTCGTTAAGCAGAAAGCATTTAAAGAAGGTCATTAAATACAAAACTGTTTGATCATAAAGTCATTATGCAAATAACTATGCATTCAGCAAACTTTCAGGGAATATATAAAATAAATAGTTATACAAAATATTCTTAATCTGACAAAATCCTAAAAAAATGATCTATGTTTTTTGTTGAATAAAAAAAAAAAGTGGAAGAAAATACTACTGAAATCATCCCTGGTACGAAAGTGTATTTTGTTACACTTTATGATGTTTGCCCTTTTAAAGTTTTACATTATTTCAAAAACTAGAATTAGCTTTAAAAGTGATGAAAGTGGTGAAACAGTACTGTGGGTTGATCTGCCTTCCCTCTTGGTAAAAGAGCTGAAAAAAGCGACCCTTCAGAGTGAAGAAGAATAGTGGTTAGAGTTCACGCAGTGAATGCCAGCCTGTCTCCTCCAGGTCAGCTATTGCTCCTGCTGAAATCTGTTTCAAAATTGTTTCAGTTGATTTGTGGTGACACGGAAGACAGCAACCAGTTCCTTGATTGTTACGATTAGAATATAGGTCAAAAGGGAATTAGCACTTTTCGGGGCTGAGCAGCAGTTGTGACTTCGTAAAGCCTGAATTTTGTTAATGATATTGGCATCTACAAACTGGTTGCTGAGCTTTTAAGGGTGCCCTGCCTTCGAGTGAAAAATACCAGGGCAAAGGGAAGCTGGAATTATTCCTAACCATGATGTTTAGCTGCTGATAATTTACTCCAAGAATGCAGGACATCTGTGTATTTGCATCGCAAAAGATGCACTTTTTTTTTAAAAAAATAAAAAATCCCCAGAGGTTGCCAGAAATACATACGAAGTTGAGGTAAGGATGAGCTTCCAGCTGTTGAAGGGAGCCTCATCATCTCAAATTGTCTTTGAATTCTGCTGTTTGTCAGTACAGTGAAGTAATGGTTACAATCAACAGCTCAACACAGGTAGAAATGGTGAAAAAACGTACTCCTAAACTTACAGTTATATCAAAATTGTCCTTTTCATGTCATTTTTTCTGCACATTAATGGAAGAGAAATTGTAGTCTGGTTTGTCAGGGCTGTGGTAGTGGGGGTAAGCAACACTTGCAAACACACCACAGCATTTATAAGAGAATCACAGTCATTTTTAAATGAGATAACTGTGAGCAAGGTAGCTTTGAATGTTCATCTAGGGAAACTAATGTCAGGTTTCTTAGATACAGAGGAGCACATTCAAAATAAAACAACAGACACCAACGATGTGAAAGCAGCATTTTTGTTTATTCAACTTGAATATCAGTGGGTCATCGTTAATGGTTTCAGTTGGAAGACTTATCCTTCTCCATTAAAATGTTATTTTCCAGCCACATCTGCAAATTGAAACATCTGAACTTAAGTCTCTGTCCTGTGTGGCATGGACCACCACGTCTCAAAGAGCTCAACTTCACACGCATTTTGTGCAGCCAACCAGGGCTCAGTATATATTGGCACCATCAACCTGTGCAGTAGCAAACGCTCATTAAGCACCCACTGACCTCCAGTAATGAGTGCCTTCTTATAGTCTCCAAGTGCGGAAAAGAGGTTCACTCAACTTTTGAGATAATGCTGAGAGGACCACAGCAGCACTGTATGCAGCTTTGCCTCCTGCATGCCCCTCGCTTGCTTCAGAATGAAAAGCCGTTATGAAAGATGAAAAAGGGAAAATTGGACTTTTCCAGAGCTTGAATTTGAGTGCCTGGGAGATGACACATGGCACTGCCTGAAGTTGGGACTGTGAGAGTCAAGCACACAGCAAATCACCATCTGCAGAGATGAGGAAAGGGGCTCTTGTAGAGTGATGCTCCTGTTTACTGTGGACGGCAGCACACCAATGCTCATGGCTACAGCTTTTTTTCCTGGTGCTTCTGCTGGGATCTTGGAAGAGGCTAATTTAAAGCTCCGTGAATCTGGGTGTCATGCTTTCTCTTCTCCACACAAGAGTATGTTGGGTGGTTGGCATATTACTACAATGAGTTAGAACAGAGGCCACACAATCAGTGACTCGCTTATCACAGACAAACCTTTCAACCTGCTCTTTCATGCTCTTGCAGACAAGGTAGACCCAATAGGAATGGCGTTGTGCAGGGAAGAAGTAAAAGAAAAAAATGGGTTTGCAGTTAGGAATCATAATGCAAATTTACAGGCTCAAACACACACCCCCTGAAATCCATTTACTGGCCTATGTGTTCATGACAAAGAACGCATCAGACTATGCAGACTTTTTATTTTTTGTTTGCAGTAGGCATCTGATATTAAGAGTTAAAAACGTTATCTTTGATTTAGTTTTTTAATTTTTATCAGGCTCCCAGATCTGTAATTTGATGTGCGTGGAACAGACTTGATTTTCAGGAGCTGCAGTTTGACCTGTGCTCCTCTGCTTTTCTATTTTTTTTTGTGGGAATAAGATGTATTAAAAACATAGACTGTGCTTATGTACATGTCATAATGATTTAGGAACTTAAGGTAGATAAATTTAGCACAAGATATTTTTATAGTTCTCATTAAAGCAAATCTGCATGAATTGCTTGAAACAGCAACTTCATGGATCTTACATGAAGTAAATTAATATTCATGTGCTGTGACTTGAGGCAAACCTCCAGAGTTAGAGATGGCTCGGGATCTAATTCTATTGTATACAGTATTCTCATCCATTAAAGGCATTTGATATAAATTGCTTAATTTAAAAACTACAACAAAATCTATTTGACCTTTCTAGTTAAATTAAAGCTTCTCCAGAAGACTTGATTAGTGTTATACTGCATTAATTAGTTTTAAATCTCTTCTCTTTGTATTTCTAAAAAAACTTAAGTATGCTTAGTCTCTTATAATTAGGGAAGGACAGAAGAGAAGAACATTTGCAGGAAACCTAAAAAATTGTAGGGTCTCCTCTGTGCAAATGGAGAGCAGAGACCTCACAGAAGTCTTTTTACACCCTATTTTTCACTTTAAAGTTCTTGTTCTGTCTGGTCAGCCCAACGGGGGGAATGGTCTTGTGTAACTGCTCCAGATAGTCCATGGCAAAACGGCCCCGTGTGCCAAGGGAGATCTGTGGAAGCCCCTGGGCCCAAGCAGAGCTTGCAAGATCAGTGCTGGCGTTCATGGAGGGTTCAGGATGAAAGCAGCGGAGCAACTGGGGGCAACTGGCTTTGAAGACTGAAAAGGCGATTGGGATTCCTGCTCTGTTACAGGCTCCTGTAGGACATGAACTATTGCTCAGGCATTTCGTGTCTCAGTTCCTCAACTACAACGTGAGGAAAAGACAATAGTTACGGTTTACTTCGCAATGCATCGGAAGTCGGTGCAGGCAATACAAAGCCCTTAGGTAAACATAAATCCCAAATATAATGTTTAAGCACGAAGAGTTATTAGCCCCATGCTATTTACATGAAAACATTGAAATAGTTTTAATAGAAATCCCAGAGTGCTTGGTAGAGGTGTTCTCTATTGAATGTCTTCTTTATTTGAATGTATTTTTAAACTTTGGAGGGAAAAGGTTCCCTCTAGACTGTGAAGGTCCATCCTTTCCTCCCAGTGAGGTCTCACAAGGGCTACGAGAAGCTTTGCTTCTCACTGCAGCAAGCTATTGCTGATTAGGGAGTTTCTCCTCTCTTTCACAGGCTGAAGGTCCTGAATTAAAGGATGAAGGCAGTAAGTGCTAGAAAGTGGTGCTGGTCAGTTAACCTCTCCAGATACATATCGCCTTCTGCTTTGCTTCTGCGGGATGCTTCTGCACCACTAAATGCATTTAGACTGCATTTAGTCGTGAGCCTTTCCTCAGAAAGCCCTTCTCCTTTCAAAGGAACTTGTGGCAGATCTGAGAGTCTTCCTAGAGGGACAAAGACCAACTGATTTGCCCATATAGGCCCATATTTGAGTCAGCCAGAATCTGGACAATAGAGTCAAAGGATTTGCAAGAACAGCTCTTCTCTTCCCAAAAGAGGCACCTCCATCTGCTCTTACGAATTGTCTTGCGCACTCCATTGACTGTACTGACCACATCTCCACTCACTATATGAAACTGAGATTAGTGGCTCGCACATGGACACCTACACTGCAGACACTTATGATTAACTGAGTTGAAACCCACTCTCGGAGTGGGCGAGTTTGTCTGTGCTTCACAGATTTTCAGAAAAAAAGGAAAGTAGTCTTACCTTGTGGGGTTCCAGTATTGTTTTTATTCCATATACCATGAAGTGATATAAATTTTTCTAACCAGTGTTAAAGATTAGAGCAGAGACTTGAACATGTGTGGTTAGCTGTCTAAAGGCGTCCACTGGCCATAGAAAGTATCCTGAATTAGCCTGAATTCATTATCCCGAACCATCTTAGAAAACTGTCTCAAGGAATGTTGGAAAAAAAGCAGAAAGACTGTGATTTTTGTTTTGGTTTACAACCCCTTTGTGTAAATTGCATTTAGCTGAAAATGTCCTGACTACCTTTGCCTTTCCTTATTAAATGATGCTCTATTTGCCATCACCATCGCAACACCTGGGCAGGTCATTTTTGTGTTTACTGCCATAAAGTTCCTCATGAGTTAAATTGTTTGCCTCTTTCCTCTTCTACCCACGGAAAACGAGGACTAATAGCTGTATGACTTCAGGCAAGTACCCTGGTTGTTGGACTGTCCTTCTGCTATAGTTTTCTAAAGCAAATCAATAAACCGTTACAGGCAGTGGAGATTTCTGTAGTGTGAAACAAAAAAGAGTTATTATTTTCAGTTCATGGCATGACCTCATTTTCTTTTTAAATTAATTTTTAAATGTTTCTATGATTATTTAATGATATTATTTTTTAATCCTTTTATTCTATACAGTGCATTTGATAGATGGCATTCTGGTAGAAATGAGAGCTACACTGAAAAAATTGCAATTAATGTGGTCCAATGAAGTTTCTCCCTTCTCCATTTCTTGGCTTAGAAAAAAGACTGGTTTTATTACAGTTCCATTCCTGTTTTTAATTGAAGCATGGTAGCTTTGAGTAAATAAAAGTAAAGGAAGGAAGGAAGGAAGGAAGGAAGGGAGGAAGGGAGGAAGGGAGGAAGGGAGGAAGGGAGGAAGGGAGGAAGGGAGGAAGGGAGGAAGGGAGGAGGGAAGGAGGGAAGGAAGGGAGGAGCAGGGAAGGAAGGGAGGAAGGGAGGAAGGGAGGAAGGGAGGAAGGGAGGAAGGGAGGAAGGGAGGAAGGGAGGAGGGAAGGAGGGAAGGAAGGAAGGAAGGAAGGAAGGAAGGAAGGAAGGAAGGAAGGAAGGAAGGAAGGAAGGAAGGAAGGAAGGAAGGAAGGAAGGAAGGAAGGAAGGAAGGAAGGAAGGAAGGAAGGAAGGAAGGAAGGGAGGGAAGGGAGGGCCCAGAGCCAGACAACACTGAATAGTGTAAGCAATGGATTCAGCTTTGGGAGCTCTGAGAGTCGAACTTCTTTAGGCTGCAGGCCATAAGTAGACATATCAGTGGAATGTGAAACAGGTCAAACTGTTTGAAAAATGGCACCTTAAAGTTCTTCTAAGTAAAGAGCTTTCAGGAGCTCCTTGGGGAATTAAGAAAGTGCCTTCTTTCATTTAATGCTGATTTTTAAAACATGCTTGATGGTTTAAACCCAATCTCAACAGTCCCCTAGCTTCCTATTTATGATGTTCTTGATGTTGCTTGTGGAAGGGTTAATTTGCTCAGGGTTCGTATCCCTTGTTTTCATTTGTGGGAAATTAGGAGTCAAGAGCATCCTAAAGTCACATTACTGAAGTCCCACGCTCTGGGAAAGGGCTTTAGTGCTGTGCTGAAGACAGCACATATTTTCCTGAATCAGGGCCATGAAAAACCTTTAAGATGACAACCTGCTGGGTGGCTTTAAAGTAGAAACTATAACCTGAGCATGGTGTTTCCTTTAAATTCCTCTCAATTAATCTTTGTAAAACTCATTTATAATTCTAGCTCAGCTGTAGAATCCTAGACAGGAGTTACTCTGCATAATTTAACCTGAAAAGAAGATACATCACAGAAGTGCTTACATTAGCTAGGAGCATTGTGGGTAGGTGGAAGTGGATAATACCCTGCGCTGCTACCATACCTCACAAAAACTAGCATGTCAGAGAACTTGCAATTCATACCTTGCTTCCTTCCAGAAGAAGCTGGGGAAACCTGCTTTTATTTAAGTCCCTAAGAGTTTTGTCTTTAAGAGAGGGAAGGACAGACTTTACCCAAAAGCCTGAACTGAAGGTATTTTTGAGTCATGAAGACCACGTGGGCGAAACTGTGCACCCAGCTATAGCCCTTGCTCAGTCACGAGGAGGCATTTGTGTTTCTCCACGCTGTAGTTCTGCGGACTCACGTGAAATTTTGGTGTTGCTATGACTGAATGAGTTTTTGCAACAGTTTATGCCTAGGCTGATTGCTACCCTTTCCTTTCCGTAACTCACCAGAGAGCAACAACAACAGAAGTAAAATAAAAATGGCAGCATATTCCATAAAGGCAGAAACTCCACAGCATGTGAGAAGGAAAAAACAATTCCCCCAGAAATAATATTGTCGAACTACAAGCAAAATCAACTTCACCCAAGGACTTGCTGCCTAACTAGCCAGCACAAGTTCTCTCTGTCAATAAGCACGAATATAAAACATGTCTGACGCCATAAATGTATGCGGGTTCACCACGTTCCGAAAGTGATTTTAGTTTCATTTGAGGAGTTAAACAAATTCTTGCTTCAGCAGCTGATGCACGAGTTATGTGCAATGGACAGCTGAGCTGGTACGTCCAGCCAGAAATAAGGCAGATTCTCTGTATGGCATCTGGTTTGCCTTCCCTTCAATTTCTTCCCATATTAGAGGAGACAGACTTCAGCCTTATGGCTTCGAGAATATTTGGGTTTTAACCATCTCAGCATTTCCCTCATCTCCTTCTTAATACAACCTCGCCTCATGAAACAGATGTATTTTTATTTATTTACTGTGAGACACAAGAACAGCTGTATCATAGCAGTATCTGCCTCAGTATTCGATTTCTATTCAAACAAAATTGGATTGGAAACAATTCCCCTCCTAGCAAAGTCTCATCAGAGTCAAAGCAAGTTGCTACACTGTGTACTTAAAATAAGTAAATTTTCAGAACTGAAACACAAAGTCAGGAGCGTGAGTAAGGCTGTGAAAGGGTTATAAAAAAAGAACTGACAAATTCTGTGAATTCATGACTGAGTATTATAAATATATGATCAAAAGAGGAATTTATTGATTAATCACTGTCACATCTTCAAAAGTTGTTTATGTTCTTGATTTCCAATTATTTTTTTTTTTAAATTTAAATAATTTCTAAGAATCCAGGAATTAGTTTCCAAAAATGCAGACCATGGAAGTCTGAACAGATGTTTTCAACGTCTAGTCCATCAGGAAGATAGCTTCACAACTGTCTTTGCTCGCTGGATCACACCTTTCTCTGTAGCCTCCATTGTACATCATACAGTCCTGTAAGACCTCCACCTTTTCTAAATACAGGTCAAATCTCAGTTTACGTATCAAGAGGAATGTCTGTAAGATTATGAGGATAATGAAGTTCCCCCCTAGCCCCCATGGTAATAAAGTTTCAAAAAGCAAGTAAAGACCCTAAAATTCCTCGTAAAGTTTTGTCAGTTCTTCCTGCTAATTATGCAACTGCTTAATAATATGATTATCCACCCTTTCAGTTTTTATCTTCACCCACAAGTTTGACAGTTTGGTTTTTCATGTAGGAGCTCTCACCAATTGATGCATTCACTCACTTTCAGCTAATTAAGCACAAGATAGCTAATTAAGCACAACAGGAGATGTTGTTGTTTGCTACAAGGCCAGAGTCACCTTGTACCAGCTCACCCCACCTCTATTCTACACTAAGTCAAAGGCCGGAGCACTCGCTACTGGAAGGAAGGAGAGAAAAAATGATTGAGCAAGAATTCTTGGTAAAGTGATCATAAACAATCCCTGGTAAGCGCTAAAAGGCCCATGTGGAGCATGCGCCAGACTACTGGTAAAAATCTAAGTTTCAAATTGGACATGAGTTCATGCCCTCTAATTTTTTAACCTACGCTTTTGTCTCTCGCTTTGTTCTTGATAGGAATTGGAAACCAAATCCCCCTTATGAGATAAAGGAAGGGTCTGCGCTCCACTGAAGATTGTGATGAGATCTGCTCCCCTGGGCTTTGATGCATTTTTATTCTTTTTTCTTTAGCAGCATTTAGCGTTATTGTTGAGGGAAAAGTTATTTTCTTGGTGTCATATTTGAAATCTGTGTTAAGTATGCCTTCAAAAATAAAAACGTCAATGTTATCCGTTTGCCTTTTATACTAGTCCTATAACTCAGAAATATTGATATGCTCAGCTTTAAGTCACAGTATTCTACTCTAAAACAGATAATTTTGGACTGAGACTTCAAAAACATTAGCTATTAAGGATTGTTGGGATGTTTGTGGTTTTGGTTTGTTTTTTTTTAATAGATTTCCAATACAAGCTCTTTTCTTTATAACATCGTATCACACAATTATAGAATTGTCTAGGTTGGAAAGGACCTTTCAGATCGTCACGTCCAACCATTAATCTAACACTGCCAAAACGATCACTAGACCATGTCCTTCAGTACCACGTCCACCTGCCTTTTAAATACCTCCAGGGATGGTGATTTAACCACTTCCCTGAGCAGCCTGTTACAATGTTTGATAAACCTCTCTGTGAAGAAATTTCTCCTAATATCCGTCCTAAACCTCCCCCGGCACAACTTGAGGTGATTTCTTCTTGTTCTATCTCTTTTTACTTGGGAGAAGAGACTGACACCTACCTGGCTACAGCCTCCTTTCAGGCAGTTGTAGAGAGCAACAAGGTCTCCCCTCAGCCTCCTTTTCTACAGGCTGGACAACACCAGTTCCTTCAGCCACTCCTCATAAGACTTGTGCTCCAGACCCCTCACCAGCTTCATTGCCCTTCTCTGGACCCACTCCAGCACCTCAATGTCTTTCTTGCCCAAAACTGTTGATTCTGACACTTCCCCCCATACCCCCCCTGCAGATGCACATGCACACATACACAGGCAAATGGTAACCCGCATATCTAGTCCCAGTTAAGAAATTATGGATTTTGAGGCAGGATGATGTGGAGCCATTACAGTGTAGCCCCGTACACATATACATGCATTTGTCATATTAACATTGTGTTAACAGACATGTGGCTCTTAAGCAAGTATGAGCTTTATATTAAATTGCGTAGAATTTATTGAGTGATGACTCAAATCTGGAAAGTAGACATGGAGGATGTGTGGCAAAATAAATAAACTTAAAACTGCAGCATCCTAAAAACATCCTACGGGTGTCAACCCAATTGGCAGACACTGGAAGAAGATGTGAAACTGCCAGTGATGAAAAGAGGAGTTAGGCATGGCATGATTTACATGATCCTTCTACCCATAAATCAAGTAGTTGCCCCCAGGAGTCCTCAACAGATGAAACAAATGTGGGTTTCAGGGAGTGTAGAGTCCCTTAAGAGAGCATCTCTTCCCAAACAGAGTTTCCAAAGCTTTTTCAAGGGGTAGAGCTGGGAGTCCCTGGACCCTGAGGTCTACCTTTTGTCCAGCTCTGTAGAAGAGCTGAAGTGCTCACCCAAAGTTAGTGAAAAATTATGAAAACAGCAGCAGCAAGCAGCTCCTCTGGAACCAGAGAAACACCTGCAGAAGATTAGTATCTACTCAGTGAACTGAATCATGAGTCAGGTGCAATTTGATGGGTGATTTAACAGTGAAGCCTTGGCTCTGTACGTGTGCAGGAGACATTCACTTTTCTGACAAAAGTCTGGAAACAGTTTATACCTGGAAAAGTAACCTAAACAGTAGAAGTCTTTTTGTGTGTGTGTGTTTTTGATTGTTTGGTTGGTTTTGTTGTTTTCTTTTCTTTTGTTTGCTTAGTGCTCCCACTGTTGATACTGAGCTGCTGTGGCTGAGGCTGAGACATCTATCCTGCCCTATAAGAAGCGCTCCCTGTCCAGAATTGTCTGTAAAATACGAGCAAAGCAGCTGGGAACGGTAATGCCTTAAATCCTGCAGCTCAGGAGCTCTTCTATCATAGCCCTGACTGTGCATTATGCCTGTCAGTGCCTCCTTTTCTGTGCCCAAAAAAGCAAATGTGTTTTGCTAAGGGCTCTTGAGAAGGAAACATTCTGCTGAGGCTGAAGTGAGTGGAGCTGTTATATTCAAAGTGACCAGGTGTACTGGGTCCAGCCTCTTTTCTGTTTTGTCTCTTGCTTTCGTCTATTTTTTGGCTGAAGAATCACATGACAATAAAGCTCTATTCTTTTACATTAATTTAAGAAAGGCAGTCACAAGCTGTTTTTTCTGGAGGCAATAAATAAAGATTTTACACATATTGTCATTGTTTTTAAAAATGGTAGCCATGGAGAATCATCCTCATCCTCTGATTTTTAAATGAAATGAAGTGGCATCTTCACTGTTCTGCAGGAAGACCTGCCCGGAGCCCGCACAACACAGAAATACTGAAGAAATGCCATTATTGAAACCACTCTTAGCAGTTATTCTGGGGAAATACAAAACAAAACCAGGGAGCTGCATTTACTCCCCGTAAATTTCTTGTTTGTAATATAGGAACACTGTGTTCCAGGATTACCATATAGGGTAAAGACAAGCCTGTATACCGAAAAGAAAACATTTAGAAAGTCATGTTTTTACAGCTTCATTATCAAAGATTTCTATGGTGTGAAATGATGAAATTATGCTCAAGGAGAGCTGAAAACCAGGAGCCAAGCAATTGATACCAGGGCAGAACCTGGTGCAGGAGGTGTTGCCCGAAGTCATTAGAGTAGGACTGTAGCATGTAAAAATTTCATTAAATGCTGTTTTACTAGCAAAATTAGAGTCAAACCAGAAAAACTGGGCATCCAGAAGAGACAAAAGTCAGTATAGGTATTTTCAGCAAGTTGTCGTTCAATATTTACAGAGAATAAATTACTTGTATATATGAACAGATTATTTATCCATTTTTCATTTTCTCTACATTTATTCAGATCTCTTCAACTAAATATAAGGTAATCTAACTTCTTGCTCAAACAACGTGTGTGTGTTAAAATCAATATAATTCTGTTCCAAAATCTTATGGCTAGATGTTATGGATTAATAAATATATACATTCAACAAACGTTCCCCCATCTTACTGCTTCTACTGTTGATACAATCACCATAAAACACTGTCCTTCCATACAATCTGAAAAATTAATTTTAATGCTAACATGGGATCTGTGTTTACAGTGTTCAGCTGAAGCTATCTATTTTTAAGTACCAAGAGAATTTTGAAAATCTGTTTATTTTTAAGATAGCACTGAACTGATAGAAAGCAACACAGGAATTAAGCAAAGTCTGTTTTTCTTGGAAGAAGAAAAGAGTGGAAAATCTGAAAACAAGTTTAATTCAAGCCAACTTTGGGTGAGTGATCAAAATGGAAGAGAAATAAAGTAAAGGTTTTTCTTTTGACTCATACAACAGAGTGAAAAAGTTTTATTAAGCTTTACAGTGGTGATTGTCTATTGTCTACAGTGAAAGTGTTCAGCTGAAGTAAATTCTCATACTTCCACTAGAAAAAGTGAAGGTATGACATTTATATGAGATGTGAATCCCATCCAAATTGCTAAATATTTGGCTTTAAATTTTCTTGATAGTATGTGGTTGAATGTCTGCCTTGCTGCTTTATTATAAGACACACAGTATTTTTCTTCTGGCTCTGAAACTCAAGTGATAGAAAAGTACAAATTTTATCAAACTTTTTAAAAATAAATTTCTAATGTTCTTCCATGCAGTGAAAACTTTTAAGTTATTATCCCTAAAACTTCATATTTCTACAGGGAAACTCCATTTGCTTATTAATTGACATGAATTTTCAACTCGTAATATATTGATTTATGGTTGGTAAAATTATGATCCTCAAGTCCTTTGGAGACAACTTGTCTTTCCCTTTCCCTTTCCCTTTTTCCCTTTCCCTTTTTCCCTTTTCCCTTTCCATCTTCTTCTTCCTTTTTCCTTTTTGGATTATCATTGGCCAGGGAGGCAGGAAATCCAAATTAATTATTAAGTACTGAATTTAAAGAATATCTGGTCTGGGGTGTAAATTCTGCTGATCTGTGAGGAGATTAGAGTTTCCTGTTTATGTTTTTACAGATTAAAGAAGATGTTTTTCTGTTTCCTCCTGGTTACTGGTAAGTGATAGTGAGGTTGTAAACAGTGTACAGAGCCCTTTTTATTGCCTTGATGCTTGGCTAGAGATAATCAGACAAGGTACCAAACTACCAATGTACTACAAAATATAATAAGAACTTTTAAAGGCAAAACTCAGCATGAACAGTCTGTTTTATAGCATCGGATTTATGACTTCAAACCAAAGGAGAATCAAAAGGACAAATTTACTTCAAAGATCTGGGCTGCAGTTTTCCCTTATCTCACAGCCTTCACACATGCACTTAAAAAAACCATATCAGCTTCCTCTCATTGATTGCCACATATCAAGCCTTGCAGTATCTTTTAAGTAGAATATTGTGCTGTCTGCTTTAGGATCTGGCTGAAGTCCAGGGCAAATGCATCAGTGCTTGAGGGTGAAACAATCTCTAATCAGTAAATGTCTTCATCTATTGTGCAATTAAGTTAATCAGGGAACTTCACTGGACAGATAACTGCTCTCATTCATTCTCCTGCATTTTCCTGTCTTATCCATAAGTAATGAATAGTTTTAACCAACTTCCTCTGTCAGAATGTCTCAACAATTATTTGTTTTTACGACAAAAGAAAACAAACAACCTTGTCCAAATCAGGGCTCATTGATTTCCTAACAATATTCATGTAACAAGTAATTTGCTCCTTCAAATGTCAGCTACAGCGCTACACAGCTACAGCTTAACAGACTACAAGGCATCAATTAATTATATAGATGTTCCTTCTAAATAAAATAGTTTGATCTGAACATAGTTTCCTTTTGTACAAAGAATATTGTAACATACAAGCGTAAGAAAATAATTCCACAGACCTCACAGCTTTAGAAATTTATAAGAAATAATAACCTCCTAAAAAGTTCGTAGTTCAGAGCTGTTCTGCTGTGAACAGTTGTAGTGACCAGTTGCCTCAGAAAATTGCCTATTTGCTTTCTGAAGCTATGACATCTCTGGTCATCGGCAATGCATTGTGACAGTGCATTTCAGAGCTGAATCAGACAATATTTGCAAATTGTTTCTTTTTTCTGCTGCCTAAAAATAATTTGAAGTTCCTTTATTTCAGTTTGCAAGACAAGATATAGTTTATACCGTTTCTTTACTGTTTTAATAAATATCATGAACTTCTGCCATTTCTTGCTTCAGTCATCTCTCTGCTGGGTTGAAGCAACCTAATAAATATAACTTTTTTATTTGTTTTGATTTGTTTTTTTCCACCAGGGTTTCATACCTCTAAAAATTCCTGCAATCCTTTTGTGTTCCCTTTATAGTTAGATCTACGATAACCTTCCTGAGATGTGGGGACAAGAACTGCATACAATATCGAAAGTAGCATCACAGATTTACGGAGCTGTCTAATAATGTTTTCTCTTGTGTTCTCTGTTCCTTTCTAAGAATGTGTTCTAGTCTGTTGACTATTTTTGACTGCTGCAAGGCAGACAGCTCCCAGGCAGAGAACTGTTGCACTGAGTTCTGACACCTCTGCTGACTATTAACACTTCATGGAGAAATTGTATGTGCATAACTAGAATTGTTTTACAACATATACATTATTTTTCATTTACTGAAAATGAAATTTGTCTGCTATCTGGCCTCCCTCAGATGACCTTCCTGTGACTTTTCTAACTAATAACTAATGTGAATTATTAACTAATATTGAACTTTTTGCAGTCCTGCCGAACTTGGCATCAGTAGTGAACCTCATCTTTGTTCTCATTCCAGTTTGGAATGAAATAAGTTTGAAGTGGAATAATCCCTGAAAAATCGTTCCTATACAGCTCCATGATTACACTTGACAATTCTGACTAACAGAGTGTAGTAGGTTTGAACTCCAGAGTTGCTCCTTTAACATACCTGAAGGTCGAGGACATGATTTTTAAAGACTGAGAAACCTGCAGAAGCAGAGTGTCTTTCTGGCGTGCAATGCAGAGCCTGATACTCCGAGCAGTTGTCTAGGCAGAAGGAATGGCTGCCATGCCTGTCCTTGAACCATTCCAACATCGTGGCTGCACTGGAGGCCTGGGAGATGTAGGCTAAAAGGCTGGTGGCATCATTCTGCGCTCCTGGACATGCAGCTGCATGGAGGTGCAAGAAATGCAGGTGTGATGAGAAAGCAGTATTCTCCCTGAGACCCCAACAGATTTTATTTTCTAGAAACAAGACTAGAGAAGCTTCATGAAGCAATGAGAAAAAGTAGAGAATGGGTATACACTGAAATGACTCAACTGAAATAATTTCTAATTAATTAAGAAAATCATCATTTTGATTTCATTCCACTTTCCTCCTCACCTGGCAATGAAGGCGTGATTTTTCTACTTAGAAAAAAATATACATTTTACTGAAAAGTGCTATGTTGTGTGATATTAGATCAGCAACCTATTAATTACATATTAACAGTGGCTTAGCCACAACTAATAAAATGTCAACAGTTATAAAATGCAAAACCTCACATGAAACTGAGAGGGTTTTAAAAAAGTCTCTTTCTAAGCAAAAGAGAGAGGTTTTGTGGTGCAGTGACTGGTACCCAGGGAAGAAGAGGATGGAGAGCTCCAAGCTTCCATGGTAAATCTACAACTGCTTTAGATAGCAATCTGTGGTCACATGATGGTTTTTATTTTTATTTAATGTGATATATTGATATATATTTGAGATAGATGACTCAGGAGAGAGTATTAAAAATCTGGAGAAACAGAAGAAAATTAAATATCTCACTCTGAAATGAAGTCAGAAGGTTATTAGCCAAAACAACAAAAGCTGTTCAGTTCCCTAGACATATAACCCTACTGGGATTATCTGAGGTGGTCACAAATTTGTCTCTAAACTTGTCATTTTGGTCTTCATCTGTGTAACTCTCCTCACTTAAACCCTCTTGATTTACATGGTTTGCTGGAGTTAAGCAACTAAGCTTAACGAATTAAGCTGTGAGTTCAAACGGATTTGATGCCCTTGAGCCCCTGGAGTGGTCAGCATGGAACTGGGTGGATCTGCACTTTGGGAAGCAAAAAACTTCACATCTTCTCCAGGGAGAGTCTAGACTGAGCTCCAAACCTGTTAAGTCCATGCATCTAACCATTATTAGACCAGTTACCATGATGCTAATAATTTTACTTCAAATTATACTCAGTTCAAACTGCATATACAAATAATTTACTGCCTTTCTCTCTCTCTCTGCCTGGTGCAGTGGTTTCCTTTTCTGTGTCCCTCTGGGTTCCCAGCGTGATGACTTCAGCCTGGAGATGGGAAGGGGAAGAGAGGGAATTTGCAGAATGTCCTTCACTGGGAGGAGTTTGAAGTGGATGGTGGGGTTGTCTTCCTCCTCCCTCTTGAGTGTCTCTCTCGCTTGCCAACACACTCTTGTTCTTCTCTTATTGGTGTGTAAGTTCATCAGATGTTACTACACAGTGTGTTTTATATTTAATGGATACTTGCTCTGGCTTCTCTCTGCTATTCCAAAAAAAATTACCCGTCTTGCAAAGCTCAATTTCTCTACTGAAGATCAGTGACCTGCCCACCACCTTAGGGTCTCTGGTGTCATCCTGTGGGCACACGTTCAAGGTCTTTGCTGTCATTCAGTGTCTCCTACTCCTCTGTTCTTCACTTCGATTCCAGGCTCATTGGTAATTCATTCTACACTGAAAAGCCGTTTGTTATTAGTAGCTATTTGGCACAGAACTAGGCAATTGTGTGGTTCTGCACCTGGCCTTTATACAAGCATACAGAGCTAAGTGAAAATTTAAAAAACCAGACATACCAAAGAAAAAAAAAGAGTGACTTTCTCTCCATCTCTCAATTCTTTTTCTCCCCCATGCCACAGAGCTGTTTTGGCTCCAATCTACTGCAATATGATGAGAAATGATAAAAAGTGATGCAATACCAAACAGAAGGAAAGGCAATCAATTCCCTGCAGAGTCTAGCAGGAGAGATTTAAGCACGACAAAGGCTGGCTTTGCGAGGGTTTGCTTTTTATTTCTTGAGTCTGCTATCTACGTTCCTCACTGAAACTGCAGAAGGAAATTAGAAAGTAGTTTGGGAATCCTCAAATACATGAGCAACATGAAAACTCTGCAGGTGTTCTCCTTATCAGAAGCAACATGTTGTTTCATTGGAGTGAACCAAAACTTTTCCCCCTTTTCAACAAGGTTGCAAAGAATAACTAACCCCAGTCTCCCATTCAGTGGCATGGTCAAAGTGGTTTTACGGAGTTTCTGTGCTCCTGCTGTTGCTTTGCTTGTCCCAGGACAGATGATGGTTGTGACCAGCCATGGCTCCAGACACACCACACGGCAGAAAAGTCGGTGCCGTTCTGCTGGCCCGTGGGAGTTCAGATGACATTTTCCTTGACATGCTTTTAAGAGGAGCTTACAGAGTAATACCTTTTTAACGGTTTTGCCTTATTTTAACATTATTTTCTTGTAACTGATTGATGGCTGAAATGTTACTTCTGTTCTTCGGTTCTTCTTTTCCTTTCTTCGTCCTTCTAAATAGATCGCAAGGCATTAATACTTATAATGAGTAATAAAGGCATGAGAACTGGCTTATGTTGATATTTGAACTATAATAGATATTGAAGAACATTGTTATGGCCTAAAATGTCAGGTGATATAGAAATAATTTGTACTTTGGGGTTAGTTAGGCCAAACCCAACAATTTAAATTTTTATCCATCTAAATTCTGTTGTCGAGCTCAAAGACTTCATTTTTCTTCAGTCTTATGTTAAACTTTTCTCTTACTGAAGAAATTGAAGTGTATGCCAGCATGATGTGTTTAAAGTTAACAAAAGATTTTATGGCACAGGAATACATGGTAATTCTGTCATGTACCCTAGAATATTATTAATATTAAGGATTTTAATGTCTTCACTTTTATGATTTATTCTCACATTAATATATATTCCCTATTTTTCATTTTATATTGCTTCCCAATTTGTGTGAGAGCACTAGGTCATAAAAAACTCAACTTTCTATTCTTTTAGATTGTTTTAAAGCTTTAACCTTTGTGATTTTGAATAGAAATCCACATTCCTATACCTACATGATGGGAAAACATGTTTCAATTTTGACTTGCAGGGGTTGATTTTTCATATTCACCAGCTTAATAATTAGGTTTTTGCACAGTGAATGTGAGTTAATTGCAAGAACATCAGCAATATAACCCTCTGCCTTCCTGATATTAGTATGCTGCTTCTATTGTCCTCACCGTGAATTCTGTTTAGGCAACTATTGACAGATAATTTCATAAATACACAGGCAACGACTCACTGGTGTGTGAACCTATGCTTGGTTTTACCTGCCAGTCCTTGCATTTTATCATTTCAATTTATTACCTTGAAAAACTTCATCTGTCACTGACTGTTGACAGTTGTTGGCAAAGGAGACCTTTGCAATGGCAGCAGTAAAGTTACACATCTATTTTAAAAGTATAGCTATTGAAGTAAATCAAACGTTTTCTAGCCCTCCTCCAGTTCTACAAGATGATCTTTGCCTTGCAATAGCCCCTTCGGTCTCAGTGATGCCTCTTTCTGAAGCCTTTACTTAGCAAAGCAGTTCAGTCAGTACCTGACAAGCTACTTGTTCAGCTGAACCGAACTCCAAATGATGTGGAACTGCTGTAACTAGAGGCAGTATATTTGGGAAGTGATTCCTTATACAGCTAAATAACAACAACCACCACCAAATGTTGTTACTGAGAAGTCCTTACTAAAAACTCGACTTCTCTCAGATTAGGATGGCAGGGAGAAACAGAGTTTGATTGCATGGAGGCTTTGCCTGCTGAGGCCAGGAGGAAGAAGAGCAAGGTCCACCTCCTGGAAAGCAGAAAACTGGGTGCAGAGTTTGGCTGGTGTGACCAGCGCATCGATGATTGCTCAGGGTGGGTGGTCGGGAGCTTGCTGGGGCTGCGGAGGCTGCTGAGAGTTGAGCAGCTCTCATGTACAGCAGAGGGATTAGGCAGGGCAAGGTGAACCTTGGGAATAAAGAGTGCCCAGGACCACCAAGACAAACACCAGTAGCTCACAGATGAGGGATTTTGTACCAGGGATGGATATGAGAACATCCGCCACCTCCACTACATCTTGGGGCAGTTCTCATCCATTGCTGGTTGTCTTACTAATGATAGAGCAGAGGAAGAGGAGAACAATCTTAATCACTCCTCCAAAGGAGAAAGTTAAAAGTTAGACCCAACAAAACCCCATAATATTTAAGCTTAAAATGCTGTTTGATGTCCCCCAGAAGAATGGGGGTCACCTGGGCTACTGTATAAAGTTCAAAGTGACCAGACAGTGGGCTTAATATGCAGACATCTGGTGAGAGGGTGGGTTTGTTCTTCTGACATGAGAGTGGCTGAGGTGGTACGCCAGAGAGAAACAGGGGTTCACAAAGGAGGCTTATTGAGATATTATCTCGCTGCAGCTCTCCTTGTGCTACAAGGCAGGATGTAAGTCATTAGGAAGGAGAATTATCTGCTAGGAATAAAAAGCCCAGCATCTTGCATGTGTCCCACCTTTTAGTAGATGTCACACTCAAGGTCTGAAGAAGCTCCTGGAGCAGAGAAGTCATTTTAAAAGCAAGAAGCAGAGAGTGACAGTGAGAATCCATGATCATGGGGATCGATGACATCAGGGAAAACTGCAGGATGACTTCATGTTGGGAGTAAAGCCAGCAGACTTGCTGAGATAAAAAATAAAAGCAGAGGAACGATAACCCTGCCATAACAAGCACCTGGGATACGTCATGGAAATAGGATCAGTGGGATAGTGTTACCTGGCAATGAACTTTACATGAGTAATAGAAGATGTGCAGTGATGCTGCCTATGGAGAATTACTTCAAGAGTAAAAATATCACAGCAGCAGCCCCAGCCCACAACGTAATCCTTGCGGGTGGATGTCCTCATCTTAAGTACTAAGATCATATTAATCCTGTGAGCAGAGTCATGGCAATTAGGAAGTCTAAATGATATCAGGTAGTAGAAATGGGAGATTTCAGCTATGGAAAGAACACATCAACACCTCAAGCTGTGATGTGGAGAGAATTCTTGCATCCACTAAACACTGTTCAGAAAGGCAGTTTTGTCTTATCCTTTAAAATGTCTTCCTAAGTTTGGGCTAGAGTGGTTTACAGGACCTAGTTCAGGACACTCGAGGAGAGTCATTCAGCAGTAGTAACCAGAGTGTGGCAGGTTTATCATCACAGCAGGAGAGCAGGTGCAATAAATCCCACATGCAGGTGTTCCTTTTGCAAAAGCAAGCTACATAGAAATGAAGCAACCAGTAAAAACTGAACCAAGAAACTCCAAAAGGAGCCACCTAGATGCAGTCTGGAGGCTAAAAAGAACCCAACAACACCCTAAACTCTCCACTGGGAGCCTAGTGCTAAAAAGTAATAGTGATCAGAGCATCACGCAAATGGTATGGAGTAAAGGGGTGGAATGTCCTGGTTTGAGGTAAAGCAGAACCAATTTTCTATTCAGTAATTTTACTTTGCAGCTATGCCTCTTCTAACTAACTAAACTCTCTGAAATTAACAGCATATTGTGCAGAAGTTGTTTGCTCTCAGAGTGATAAGCCCTATGTTTATAATTAATACCAAGGAAGGGTATGCAGGGAGGCTCCTGCTTATACTTATTGCTCTAACCAACAAGGTCAGCTAATTCCTTATATGCCCTATTGGAGGGTTTGAAGCAGAAAAGTGGAGAGGGGTCACACCTATGGGGAGGAGCAGACAGGACAGGGGACCCAAAACTGACCAACGGGGTATTCCATCCCATCTGCCCCATACTCAGTATAAAAGCTGAGGGATCAAAGGGTCAGCCTCTTTCTTCAATGGCCGGTGCCTGGGGAGGACTCTGTCTGTTCATTTGCCTTTGATCCTGGTACGTGTGTTCCTGACTCCAGATCCACAGTCCAGTTCCCGTCCATCGCTGAGTCCAGTCTGGGACTTCCCAGTGCCTGACGGTGACATGATCGTCATCCTGGGAGCTCGACATACTTTTGAATATATTGTATGTATGTCATTATTTTATTATTAATATTTCATTAAAGTAGTTTAGTTTTTCCTAAACCCATAAGTCTCTGACTCAGACCATCAGGCTCTGCACACATGTCACAGCAGGTGCAGAGGGGCCAATGCGAGAGTGGGGAAATGACAGTCATGACCTTTCAGAGCCGGAGATGGTGCTTTTGTATTTAGTAGCCTTCAGTGGATTTCTCTTCTTTGAACCGGTCCAGTGATTTCCAAATTCGCTACGGAGCATCCATTTACAATGATGTCTCCAGCTGCTGTTGCAGTGTAAGCAGCAGGAGAGGCAGTAGGACTGCAGTGATGGATTGGTAACGCGCAGCAGATAGCAGGCACATGATAGTCTACTCTGAGAGAACTGAGTGTTTTACCCTCACTAGATTCTTTTACTGCTGTGCCGAAATGGCTCAAACTATCGGATGTGCAGTTCTGTGCCATGCGATCATTTCATCTTCTTAACTCTAAACAAGTGCAGGGATAAAGCAATTGATAGACTGCAAAACCATTCCATAAACATCACAAGCCTTTTGAGAGTCAGATACACGTGTGTCACATTTTGGTGCAATATTTCAGGCAAATGTTTTTATAGATGGCAAAAAGGGAAAGCCAGTCATTTTAGTAATACGCATGAAAACAACACACATTAAAAAATCAAATGCTTTTGCATAATAAAACTATATCCAGGATCTTCGATCACAGGAGTGCTAATTCAAACTTTGCAATTTTCCCACATTGCAGTCTATCAACTTCAGTGGTTTTATGCATATTAATACACTGGGGCTATAAACAATTTTTAAAATTTTCATAGTTTCTGTGAACTTATGTGTATTATTTTTCCCTTGATAGACCTCTCACAATTTCTTTCTTGTAACAGAAACATAGATCTTCCTGTTAATTTTCCATCTGTTAGCTGTATTAAAGCATAGTATTATAATCAGATCAATTTATTGCAAATATATCACGTTTTATTTTCTTTTTACTGTATGGTTAAATCACTTTGAAAATTTTTTTCCCTTCACTCTAAATCAGTGCTCAAATCTACCTTTTTTATTTAACTTCAACTGTTGATACCAAGTAAAACTAAGAGTTTAAAGTACGAATTTGTCACTTGAAATGAGGAAGTTGAGACATTTTGGAACTCGTCACAAGCCTGGAGACAAAAGGGAGAAGTATGTGAACAGGAACTGCAAGATCTGACGTGTGGTCAGAACTTTCCAAGCAAATCTACCAGATGTAAAGAACTTTTTTTTTTTTCCACAACGTGCATAAATGAAGCCTAAAAAAAAGGATATGATTCCTGTCAGTAAGTACGTGCATGAAGTCTATTCTAGAGAATAAGCATATAAACTAGCTGTAAATTTAGCTTGATAATTAGAGAAGGGTTCCCCAGTGGTGTAAGCTTTCAGAACAGGCTTCTGCCAGGAAGAATGAAAGAGCCCAGGCAAGCAAACGCACAAACTATTCAGAAGCTTGAGCACGACGCATTTAAGAGGTATTTGACTGGTGTCTGTGGTCAGTGCTGTCTAGGCGTGACGAACAAAGAACGTGCTGAAGTACCCAGGAAGACAACAAAGAACAGGAGAGTATGATGTTTGTCTGTTGCTTTACTCAGTGCAGGTACAAAACATGCCTCTGGCCAAACAAGGTGTTGGCTGGAGCATGTCGGTGCCGTCCAGCTCAGGCTTCGGACTCCTGGGAGGCTGCGTCCCGGGAGCAGGTACCCAGGTAACCTCAAGGGGTGTGCAGGGTGACCTGCAGACCCACGTGGGGAAGGGACGGGGCTGTGCCAGGCTTGGCAGGGATCTGCTTCAGGGAGCAAATTGCCATCTGCAAACTCATCCCGCTGTGGAGAATTAGCCTGCTTTGCAGAAAGATCTCAACCTCACCCTGGAACCGACCGGACCGGACAGACGTTTTTCCTTTCCCTCCATCCCAGTTCAGAAAGTAACTGGACATGTGCAGAAATAGAAGTCTTGGTGTGTAGGAAATTTCATTTCGGCAAGTTAAAGGCGTGTTCCAATTCAGATCAGACAGAACTCCCCACTTTTGGACAAGACGGACCAAGCCGGCAACACCTGCCTCTCATGGTGGGGCTCCGAGATGAAAACCTTTGGCCTGAGGCAGCTGGTCTCAGCGTGGGCTCCTCCGGCACTGGCCATCAGTCATCTTCTGCTGCTGGAGCGGTAGAGTTTGAAAGAAGACGCTTGTCTCTACTGTGAAGGTGTTTCGACACCCAACATTTCCAGGGCTGTGTGAGGTTTGGGTGCTGCAGGGATGGTGTGGGACAGGCTGGACAGTGCGTCCCAATTTTACATGCAGGAGAAAAGGCAAAAGCTCTAAGCATGAGCTGTTACCAAAAGCATTCAGTGCTTTGGTAGAAGTACTTGTTACTTTTTCCACACTCAAAGAGTGAGTTTACAACTGTTAAATTATTGGAGTTTTGAATACTTGAAGTTAAATGTTCTGAACTGAAGAACGAAATTTGTTATTTCTTTAGGGAAACCTTCTTTTTGTTCATTAATTATTTGGTACCTTGGGGTGGAAGGAGGGAAGGAAAGTAGCATTATCTAAGACTGACAACAAGAAGCTGAAGGTGGATGTTGGCCAAACCACCACAGAGGATGCTTGCAGTGCGCCGAGCCATTTAGATGCTTCTCTTCACAGCAGTCTTAATCGCTTCCCTCACTTACGTTACTGTGCACTTTCCCAGGCAAGAATGAGAGCTGAACGTATCTTTTTTCATTACAGTCATTTGAAAGTGTCACAAATAACCTCACAGGCTGCTTTCAGCCTTTCAGAGAATCCGTCAAGCCAAAGTACTGTATCACATCAGTCAGCTTGAATAACGGGAAAGCCGGCTTAGCTTTAGCGGCCCTGACCCTTCCATGGTGATGTGGGAGTGCCCGATTTCAGAGCCTCAGGCGGGGGGTATCTGCCATTGCTGTTCAAAACGCCTTTCAGAAAATGGCAGAAGTTATTGCCCCTTTTCAGCTGTTGTGGCCGGTGAAGGACCCGTTATCAGGCAAGTGTGAGACACACCTAGAGAGACATGGTTAAGAAGCTGTAAGTACTGATGACCTTGATTTCTCTAATGAGCAAAAAAGAGGTGACGAATGGAATATGACCTTTTGTAGAAGACCGATGAGAGATTAAAACTAACGATTCATATTTGGAGTCCTAATGGAGGACACACAGGTATCAGCTCCCAGCCCTTGGTACAGACTGGACAAGAGTCTCAAATCTCTCCAAGCGATGCTTAGTGACACTGAGTAAATTCTGTTCTGTGCTTAACAGCCCTCTGATGTAGTTTGAGCTGGGAGCAGATTGTTTAGAGCTGGAAACCATCTATGTTTTATTTGTCTAATATTATGTGCATTTCTCTTTTTAAAAAGAGAAATATATAAGCACTTGCGGAAAAGATAATTCATTGAAGCATCATTGATTTATTGCAGTGAAATAAGAAGAAAAAAAAATCCTAGAAGTCTGTTGCCCCAAATAAAAATGGTTTCACCTTATCTTTGGGCTGAATCAGTTAGCAAGCAGAATGTAACACGGTGCTTTTACTGTAACAGCTCTAGTAAGGGCAGCAGCAGCAACATCCATCCTCAGAGCACTTAGTGAAGGAAAAACTAACACAGCCTGCAAAACAATGGTGTTAATTAGTGTCTGTCTAATAAAGTCAGACTCATGGAATCATTTAGGTTCAAAAAGACCTTTAAGATCAGTGTAAGAGTCCAGCCATTAACCTAACACTGCCCAGTCCACCACTAAACCACGACCCGACCCTAAGTGCCACATCGACACCTCTTTTAAATACCTCCAGGGATGGTGACTCCATGACTCCCCTGGGCAGCCCGTTCCAGTGCAATGGGAAGGCTGATAAAGACTTTCTTTCTAGGTAGAAAACTGCACATCCACATCATTTGTGTTTTGACTGCGGATAACTCTGGATGATAAAACACATGCCTCACAGAATCCATCTTATTTTACTCGAGACAGTCTTGTAGGGTATCAATAACGCAGAAGGAAACCCACGCCTGCTAATTCTACCACAGGCTCTACCATTTTGCATAGGTGCTTTGCTCTTCTATGGTCTTTAAAAGAGAGGTGTAACCACATTTCATCTGAAGACGTCTGTCTTATCGGAACAGGCTATTTGGGATTTGATTTAATGACATGCATGAAAGCTATATCAGAAGTTTTCACCTGGTAGTATCCTCATTTTGTGTCTTAGGCTAGTTTTTCACTTCCATTAGCCTAATCCCTGAGACTTACTAAGTCTTGATTGTTTCCCCTCAAAAATACCTCTGAGATGTAAACGAAGCATTATTATCCGCAGGCACAGAAGATGTATCAGCTTATGCCAAGTCCACAAGAGCTTGCTGAACTGGGGTCTGAAGCATTCTGTGGGATCACATCCATTTTGCTTCTAACAAAGACATTCATTCATACACATTTTCTAATACCTCAAAACAAAAGAATTAAAAAACCTCCACACTTTCAAGAGAGGATTCCTCAGTGAATGGGACCCAGAAAAGCCATGAAAGACTTTATTCTGAAGTCTTCTACCGAATCAGTAGCAGACCATGACCTGAACTAGCATCCCACTGAGGCTCAGACAAACCGTGCAAGATAATCTCAGTAGTGGTGCCAGACATTACAACAAATAGTTGTAATAAAAATAGTGTTTGTGTTTTTAAGAAGTTGCTGCAGCTTGTTGGTATTTGGATGCTTTCACTTCCAATATCCTTGGAGAAATTCCAATGTTTGATCACAGTTACGTTACACAATAAAACGTTCAGGTCAAGGCAATTCCTACCAGCTCGTGGGTGCCAGGGCACCAAGGACAAGCTACACTGAGTTTGCCGTGTGGGTGAGTTTGCACAGGCACTCCATGAGGATTTTGCACCTTCGGAGCTCCTCTCCTTGATACATGCTTCTGCCACGTGCAGAGTTTGGAAGACTTAAGTGAGCAGTCCCCACTGTGCTTTGTGTGTTGTATAAAGTATTACCTAATAAATAATTTGTGTGCCAGATGTCAGATGTTCTACAACTAGTAAGCATTGTGTTTATGATCATTTGGACCAAAAAGAACACACGTCCCGTTAATCTGTTTTATCAAAAGCTGAAGTTCAAACTCCTACTCTCGTGGGCAAGCTCAGCGTGGGGAGTGGGGAAGGGTTTTATCTCCAGCAACTCGGTTCAGGGGCAGTTGGTGCCACATTGCGCTAGACACCTGCGAGCTGCATCTTCCCTCCTCGAAACAAAAAACTCCTTTTGAGCATCCTCCTGTTATGTATGCTGGGGAACTGTAAGACCCTGACAAACATACTTCAGACACACAGTGAAGTCTTCAAAGTTCTAGGAGAACACAGGTAGCTCAGCTGCTTTCTGTGTTTCAAGCTAACCGTGAAAATACTGCGATTGTTTAATCATTAAGGTGTCAAAATGTTTGTAAAGATGCCCTCCAAGCACCCTCCCTGCCAGTTTCAATGATGCTGGAATAAAAGATTTACTATACAAACATGGCAAAGTTACAGATGCTAGAGTGGATTACCACGACAATAAGTTTCTCTGCTGTGCACGTATATAAAATTTGGAAATTAGTCACTTGGTAATGTTTAAGCAACTGCTATCTAACACAGAAAAAGCTATTCTCTTCCACAATCGTTAAGAGATTACGTGTTTTAAATTGAATGTTAAGCTTTTACTCAGAACAAAGTTCAAAATGCTTGTTGTGAGAAAAATTAGCATCAAAATGGTATTAAGGATTAGATTTATCTGAAGCAGCAGGTCAGCAGCTAATAAGCCCTGATGAAAACGAAAATCATCAGGAATGAGCCAATCAAGACAAAACCAAAGAAATAAAACCCAAACAAACAAAACCCAGACAAAGAAGCTGTAGGCACCGAGACAGCTACAGCACATACGTTTCTATCAATACATGTATGAGCGGGCTGCGTACTTTTGAACTGCAGAATTTAACTAAAGGAGTACAAAGAATAAACAAGAACAAGTAGCTGATATTTTAGTTTGACAAGGATAAAATGAGGTCCAGATTTCTCCTGCACTGGAAAAAGAGATTCAAACTTCCATGGACTAAAAAATTTAAAACATAACACTCATGGTTTTCAGCCTCATTAAAACTTAGTAAAATACTCTTCGTATTAACCTGGGTTTTTTAATGAAGAAAGTTTCAAAGCAAAAATTTTCACTATGTTTCCCACTAACATTATCTGCTACAGCAAAGGATAGTAGTGTTTCTTTTAAAGTGTGTTTCCCAGCTGGCTGCCCACAACTGAAAATATCTAGAAACAGCAATCTCCTGACTCAGCATTACTTTGGTAACAGCAGGGAAGGATGAAGCAGTGCCTAAAATAATTCAGAAAAACATTTTAACGTATGGGATCCTTTTTTTGTTGTTTTCTTATTTTGTATGTGTCTATAATTAGGAAGGAAATATCTATGGTTTTAGATTTTAAATCAAGACATGGGCAGTTTTTCTAAATTCTACAGGAGTTTAACTACATATTTGTGGAAAGATAAAAGAAGCCAATATTGACAAAGAGAAAAGGATTAAAACTAAGTAAAAGATCTGCAGCTATGATAACTTTAAGCAATCAAATTAATTTATTTGAATTTATAAGCTTTAGTCTTTATCCATTTTAAACCCCTTTAATCAGCCTGCATTGTATTGTGTTTGTATTTCCAATACAATAAGGTCTATGTTTCAGTGACTTTCTCCAGACAAATACATAACGAAGCACATAACTAGATTTAGAGACGCCCATAAAAGTCAGGATCCTCTGAATCTGGCACTAGCTTGGAAAACTGGTAGCTTCATCCCTAGCTATATCCTGCTTCATTCATCTCTATCCCCTCTCCGCTGCCAGGAAGCCTGTTTTTCCCCAAGTGACATGTGAGAGGAACTTTTAAAGCTCAGAGAGCAGGATTCTGATATATATAAAATGAATAATCTGTAATTAAACTGCTAAGGGAAGATGGAAAGCCAATAAAAAGCAGATCAATCAGCCTTAACAGAATTTGAAATCATTAACATTGAAATTCAGTGCAGAGAATTTTAATCTAGGTGGTTGCACAGTCTTTGGTTCTAACCTAGAGAAATGCTCGGATTTTAAATTAACTGGACAACAGCTCCTCTATTGTTGCCCAGCTTCATTAAAATCATATTCATATTGCATATGGAGGCGAAAATGAGATTAATATTCAAGTTCTCAAAGTTCAGATGAGAGGTATTCTTTTGCCCATAAAGTCTGCCACCACGCCAAACTTAAGAGAAAAATTAGACATACTTGATATTTTATTTGGTCTCAAGCAAAAATAGTTCCATGACCCTGTTGAGTGATATTTGTACCAATGATAATTGTTAACATCATATATAATGAATGGACCGTTTCTTTGACGGCCCCATTATACTCACAGAGAGGTACAGATTAGCTCTGTGGACGGCAGTGGGGCTGTGAGTTCAGAGCAACCGAGAGCGTTAATCGTCCCAGGGCTCTGAAAAAGTGCCATGCTACTCCCCCTCCAATTCCAGAGCCATAATCCCAACTGTATTTTAACTTCTCCTATGGGCAGGATTCTTGGATGTGCTCTAAATTTTGCTTTCACTCTGTCTGTTGGATGTGTGACCAGTTTTTCAGAAGGACAGAAAATCCAGTGTAGAGTGCTCCTGAAAATTGTGTAAGTGATTAGAAAGCATCATCAAGTACTTTGGGCAACCGAATCAGCGGTGAGAGGATCTTAGCTTGTAAAAGTAGGTAGGAAATATACATACTCTTTTCTAGACTCTAATTAGGGTAAATTTCTAAGCAATGCACTGTACGTAACCAAACTGTATTCATAAAACTCTTGCACACCTTTACGCCCTCAATGGGAGTTTTATTTGCATTCCATAACAGCTTAGGTCATAATTATCATCAAAAGAATAGCTAGCAAGTAAAACCCCAACAAACCCCAATGTGTAGAGGCAAGGAACATTAGGGAGCTCAAAGCTGATTTGCAGTGGGTCCACTTGGTGTTCAGTTAGAGAAGTGACACTAATTAAAATCAATAAGAGATGTACGTTTGCTGAAGAAAGTAAGAATGACCGTTTTATGCCGTTTGTTTTCACAATAACTGCAATCAAAGCAGTTTTCACTTGCTCCAACACCTCAGTTGCTCTGAAGAGGAACGCATACACCTCATTGAGTTGGGAAATTCAATTGCCGTGCCATTAGCTTGGTTTGAAGTTTTCAAAGGAATGAACACCTGGGTTTTAATTGCTGCCTGTCGTCTGGGCTGTGAAGATTCAGCTCCTCCACAATAGATGGACTTGGCAACTACAGCTGAGGCAGTTTCACAAGGCTGAAGTGTACAGATCCTGCGGCTGAAGTCCCAGCTACAGAGATCAAGTTCTTCTGTAAACAGAGACCTGACAATGAAACGCACTATTTAAGCACCTATTATTATTATTATCATTATAAAGCTCTAATAAATGTAACGAGGGAGTAGGTGTTACTGCATGCCTTTCAGCACAGGGCAAGAGCTGCACACAAAAGCAAAGGACTGGGGATATTTATTTTAACTGGAAGGAGACTGATACCAGAGTCCTGCAGTATTCACAGGCAGAATATAAAATTTCCCCAAACGGGTATTTTGCGTGGCACTTGCTGGACTTCAGTAGCATTCAAAGGCTACTATCTCTGGAAGAAGAGACGTCTGAAAACCTTTTTTTCTGCAATAGCTGTGACTTTTTCTGACCGTTCGCTCCTGGCCGCCGCGCTGCTGAAACGTGGCCGTCCCCGCTCGGTCCCAGCCCTGCTGCAGATGAGGGTGGGAGGCAGAGCCTTCCCCAGGGAGAGCCCAGCACCCCCGACCCGCTGCACCAGGGGCTCCAGACCGCTGGAAGCAGCCCCGGCACAGCCTCCGTCAAACCACGTACAGGGCAATTCCGGGGCTATAGCCAGAGGCGGGCACCCAAAAGATCCCACGGGTCGCGTTACAGCACTGCAGGGAGCGCACAAGGCTGCCCCGAAAGACAGTTCACCCTTGGTGTGGCGTCGCAAACGCTCTCAGTAGGGACCCCCGGGGGTCTGGAGACAATGAAAGGAGCGGCTGGGACACGCCGAGCGTGCAGGACTGCGCAGATCAGACACGGAGACCCACTCCAGCCGCTCGCCGCCCTGCCTGTGTGAAGGGCAGGTGGGGCCACCGGCATCAGCCCCAGACCACAGCCCTGGGCCACCTCCACCGGCGTGAGCATCCTGCCCTGAGAGCGCGAGAGCGCCACGTTTGTCCAGCCGAAAGCTATGGGCTGCGTGTGCTGGGGCTGTACACCCACAGCAGCACGGGTCCAGCCCGTGCTGCAGCGCACGGGGTGTCAGTCACACCGATCCCAGCGCCGGTGGCTCCGGGGGTCGGTGGTGTGTCGCGCTGCTGCACTGTGCACGTTGCTGCAATACACAGGCTGACGTTCTTCAGCTACGGTATTGCTTTTTGTCGTTGAGAATTGATATTTTGGGGGGAGAGAAAACCAAAACACGCATGACTTCTGTGCACAACGCACACAAACTCTTGCAATGAGGAAGGAGCAGATGGAATTGGCAGGTTCGCAGGTGTTTGCAGATTTGAGTGTGGTGAGGTTCCACTGTGCTCGTAGCGTTTCTATCGAGGTGGTGGTGGGAGGGGAGGAAATGATTTCCAGCTCTCCTGTGACAAATCGTTCTGATTACTGAAGATGTCACTGTTAGTGAAGGTTTTAAGCAGAACAAGGTCTGCGCAAGCTGAAATAAACCCATCTTTTTTTTTTGGTCTCGAGACAGAATTTTCCTTCCTGAGACAAACAATCTGGTGGTGTCAAAGGCATTTCTCCTGAAGAGAGCAATAGTGTGAGGAAGCACCTCCCGTCTCTCTTTTTCCCTTGAGAAAAATGAGGCAGGAAGCTACACCAGCATTCTCAATCACTTGTTTCATTTGAAAGTACCATGGCCTGGTGAATCCGAAGATGTACCTTTATTTGCAAAACATTTCAAAGCTGGTTTTAGCCGGTACTTGGTATCACATAGAAAAGTCACTTCTTACTCCTAATATGCCATTTTGTATGGTGAACTATGTTTGCTTTATTCCCAGGGCAAAATCATCTCATTCATCTCGAGAAGAAAGGCTTCCGTGACAATTCTGTATTGACAGAGGACATTGAGATTTTAAACACATTTACTTCAGAGATTAATGCTATGCTGAAGTGACAAAGGATCCTACACCTCGGAGCGCATTTTGGAGAACATCCCGCTCCAGTTTCCCAGAGTCATACCTCGTTCTGGCAGCCCCAGTTTCCCATCAATCGCGGACGGACCGTGCAGTCAAAATGCCGACTGCGAGGTGACAGGGTGACACAGATGCTACACTAGTGAGCACAGCAGAGCCGGGTGTCCGGGCAGCTGGTGCATGGATTGAGACTCAAATCCCTAAGCTGGTTATTTAATTTGCAGTGAAGGTGCAGATACCCCTGTGAAAGCCTTAATCGCTTTAGTGAGCGGCCCCGCTGTCTCACACATAGTCACACGGGGAGTTATTTGTAAATAGAGAAATGAACACACAACACTGAACTTAACAGTTTGTTTTCCTGGTCCCTAAACTTCACTGGCTCCATAGCAGTGGCACTTCCCGCCAGCAAGGGCTGTTTCTTACGATAACTCTTTCTAAATCTTAGTTTCCGCTTTGGTAAAAGTAGATGAACTGTCTCAGCACCCTTCTTTTATAACTAATTTCTTTGATAAAGGAAAAGTTTAATTCCCAAATGCCACTGTTTCTACTTGGAGATTCTCTCAAACGGGTCCTTCATTTCTTTTTGGAGATTTGTGAGCACTAAAGAAAAAGTTTTAAAAGCAGCATCTCACTATTACTTGGGACAATTATCTACAAATCACAACCTGCTGCTTTTGAAACTGAAATGGGGTTCAGGGGCCTGGGAGAAAGCTTTGCCAGAAATGGCAGCTGTGCAGAACATTGTGCTGTTCCTGACATTCCCGGACTGGATCTGTCTCCAAGACACTGGCTACATCCCTTCCTCCTCCAAAGTGGTTTTTATTTATAAGAGCGTCTCCCTGGTTTTCCGTTTGGTGCAAGAAAATGTGAGGGTGCAGAGCTCTCTTCTGTCTCCTTTGGCTGCATCCCTTTCCTTTTTCCCCCTTGGGACAAAAATGGGAAAGACATTTCTCTTAGATCTATACAAATTGACTTTTTTCACTGTCCATCTTCTTCCCTTTCTGATTTACGTCATGTTTCCGTCCAAGTCAACATGTCGTTTCCAGATGGGAAGTTTCTTGCCTGGTGTCCATCAGAGAACTGTCTTCTGGGGAGAGAAGTCCACTTGAGAGTCGTGCCCTTTGCCTATGTGGGTAAATGCATTGCCCATCGGCATTTTCATCTCTCATTCTTGTGCAAGGCTTTATTTCAGGTAAACCAAGTAGCTTTCCTCATATTGGTGACTTGTGGCATTACTGCACGTTTCTCTCTCCAGCCTCAGAGTTCTTCACGAGACATAAAACATTAAGTTATACTGTCAAAAATCTCACAGGATATTATGGAACTCCATATTTTTAACTATTTATTTCATTAGAATAGTAAAACGCTACCTTTGTGCATGACAAGATAATAACTCGTCAGGGTCATGTATATGACCTGAAATGGAATTAGGGACTCTCTATTCCACCACCAGTGCTGCAGGCAATCCCGTCCCTCACACAACGCTTTCAGAAGCTTTCCTGGTGCAAAGTTCAGTTCTTTTTAAACTGAAGAAATATCTGACATTATCTAAAATTGTGCTCTAGTTAAAACTCATATATGTCACTACATTTTAATTAGAAGCTGAAATCTCGGCAGTTTCTTTTTAGCTGAATTTTGCATGAATTTAATGTCTTCTATCGTGTACAAAAAGCAGTTGTTATGACTCATGTTTCTTGTGTCTGTTATGAATGCCAAATAAACGCAATCTTTGTTCTTCTGACACAGCTCTATTCACGATGTAGTACCGCACTACTAGTACCCTGCAGAAAAAAGAAAAAAAAATCAAGTTGATTATAAGTATCCTTTTTTTTTCTGCTTAGGCAAGACTTTTTTTTCACTACTCAAAATTGAGTATAAAAGCTGAAATGAATTCATCCC
Organism: Rissa tridactyla; assembly: GCF_028500815.1. Lineage (NCBI taxonomy): Eukaryota > Metazoa > Chordata > Aves > Charadriiformes > Laridae > Rissa > Rissa tridactyla. Next base: position 9,641,850 of record NC_071497.1, read on the forward strand.
TGTAAAAGATAAGTAGATAACTCTGCTTAATGATGGCATTCATGGTTTTCAGTCAGTTTACCATCCGTGGTGATTTAGGTAGCTGCACAAAACATAGTATGAATGTGATGTCCCTTATGGGAGACAATATAAATTTTATGCACCACAAACTGCTCAAAGACAGTGCCTGAACTAGGGCCAGGCAAAAATGCACAGGCAGTTTCCAGACACAATAAAAAAAGGCTGTTGTTTCGTTTTGTTTTTAAATGTTGATAAGGATTTAATCTGGAGAGAGGTAAAGAGAACACCAGACTCAGGAGCCCTTTTCAGGTTCAGGTCTGAGATTGTGTCAGCCAAAGTGGCAGAGTGAACCCAGCAGAGATCAGACAGAAACCAGCGATGGATCACCGCAGTGAGAAATAGCAACTTTGGGCTCCAGTCAGTTCTTGGATTTTATTTAACCATCTCAGAGGTCCTCTGTTCCGCTCATTTATATTTTTAGGTGTCTGCCCTCTTTGTGTTTGCCATCTTCTGGACCCTTATTTTCTCCAAATAATAAAAGTTTGTGAAACACATTTTACAAAAAACTTTGTTAAAAATTACTTAGATGTGAAAGCCGTCCATGTGGAGAGGAAAATATCCCTTTCACTTTTCTCAAATGTTCTCAGATGTGTTGCTTTCAAGCTCAAATGTCTATACAAGTCTTTCAATTTTTTGAGCACACACATTTTATACACTAATATTAAAGTATTAAAAATAAGCCAGCAAATATACAAAAGTACCCATGAAAATTAAATAGATCTGGGACGTTTGGTTTTCTTTCCTGAGATCATAGGGTTTTTTTAATGTATTTTAAGAAAAGTGTTGGGAAAAAAAACCAGAAAATTTTTCAGTGGCTTTGGTACCCATGTGGTTCCATAGCAAAGATCTGCAGACAAATACATTTCCTACACTTCAAAAGTCACATAGATGTATTGTTTGGATTATATTTGGAGTTTCACAAGCAGGACACAGACTGATAGTGGATTTGACAGGTAATTGTAGACCAAAAAAATGGGGAGACATAAGATTTCATCCCAGGTTTGAGAAATCTCTGTTGCCAAGCTCTTCTGAGTTCTCCTGAATTCACTGAATGTCTCACTAAACACAACATATATTGATCGTAAAATGACAGCAAAAGGCCTTTCTCCAAGTAGAAGGAAATGCTAAAAGCACTTATACTTTGATATATATTTCAATCATTCACCGAGAAAGGAATGTACTTTCAAAAATCCTTAAGTAATTGAAAAAATCTTCTATTTACAATGATACAAATTGTTACAAATGACAGGGGTTTACAAAAATCCAGGATTTTGCATATGGAGGGAAATGGTAGGTGAGAACCTGTTATCCAGTTCTCATTTTTTTGTGTGTATGTGTCTGATTTTAGCATATAACACTGTTCTTCAAAATGATGTGATTCATAGGAATGTGAAGAGACTCATGTTGGATCTCTATCATGTTGTTAGGTGACCAACTCAATCAGCTTTTTCTTGTGAGGCATTTTTACAGGCTGCCGTGATTACCATTTTACTGTGAGTCAGCTTTGCAGGTAATCAGCAGTTTGTATATAGAATTCCCCTGAAAACATATAAGAAAAGAATTTCAGAGCAACAAAAAAAAAATTTGGTAGAAATTGTAAGTCTTCAGCCCCTCATTTACCCACTCAAAATGTTGATTGTGCTTCATAATGTAAAGCTATGTTTTTTTCACTTTTTTTCCTTTAGCCTTGCTTGGGCATTGCAGAGGGGAGTATTTTCAAATGCCCCGTGGTTAAACATGTAACATTGTAGAGATTACCTTTTGGGGCATTTGCCACTAATTCTGTCAGAATTTGCAAACTTTTTATTGAAATGTACAAGTCACAAGCATGGCACAGCAAAGTAAATAGTAGAAATTTAGGGGGACTGTCATTTTCAGTTCTACCTATCTTGACTCAAACCAAGATTTAAAACAATTTTAATCTAGACTAGATTAGCTGGCAGAATGAAAACCTTCTCAAAAACTGTGTTTTATTGTTATTAGCAATATCTTTTAATTTATTGTTAGCTCAGCCTTATGCAACCTCACAAAAAATGCAAAGTCAAGCTACAGATTTCACTCTCAAGTTCTTACTGGAGGCACATGATGGAATAAATCACCAATAAACCACCACAGTAAAACAGTAACCCACTTGCAGAGGCACTCTGTCCTCAAAACTTCATGTACCTGGTCATGCGTCACTTTTTTTTTTTTTTTTTTTGTTTTTGCCTTTTTTTTTTTACAATGAATTTAAGCTAGTTTGATAAGGTCTGTGTGAGATTTAAAATTGCAAAGAATATCTGATTAATCTGATCCATTATTTAGCAAAATACTCTTCCAAAACACTTGAGAGTAGCACTTTCAAATGGCCTGAGGGATAAACTCAATGCTAATTGCAGTCAGTTGGATCTTTTTAACTGCAAATACTTGAACAACTGAGCAGACAGTAAGCATGAGATGTTATTTGTAAGACCTATGTACTCCCAGCTCAATTTCTATGTTTCATGAAACCAGTTACCGTAATTTTAGTTTTCATAACTGTATCAAATGCTGGGAATCCCAGATTTTCCTCCAACCCAGAACAACGCTTTTGGAAAGCAAGCCATTTGGCTGGACACTCACAGCTTTATAACTGTTGGTCTGAGTGTGCATATATAATTATACAAATGTATACTTTGTTCTGCTTCTATTGATTTCCATTTTCATGTGCAGAGTAATTTTTAAACTTCATTGACTGCTGTGTTGTCTCAGATTAACAGTTTACAGTTTCCTGAAGAGAATTTACCCCGTATTTCTTCCATGCTCACATTTGCTCTAGAGATACTGAAGTTAAGCAAGTCTTAGAAAAATGTCATGTGCCTTTCCGCCTTTGTTCCTGAATCAAAACATTAAGAAAACAATTTTCAGCTTAAACTGACAGTCCATCTGAGACATATGAAAAAAAAAAAGAGAGACTAATATTGAATGTACTACATCTTGTTGCCCAGCATGCCATGCTTGCAAAAAATCATTTCACCATTTCTGGGACATTTGGGAAAATGGCTGTGCTTCCACAGAGTCCAGTCCCATGAATTCATGGGAACACTGTGTGGCTTCTGCTGTTCACCTCAGGTGTCACACCCCAAGCCAGGGTCTGTGACTGTGAGAGAACACCTGATGCTCCAAAACCTTCAGAATAAGGCCACACCATTGGACCTAAACCTGGACAGACCAATCTAATTTCCAGCAGAGACAACAATGGAAAAATAAGCATTGGAAAAATAAGAATATTAACTAGGATATCTAGAAATTTAAAAAAATAATTATCCTTTCAAAAAGAGACACTTGTAAGATTTTCAAGTTCCAGTGAATAGTATTTGGCACAGAAAGGCACAAGAAACTTTTATTAGATTTAAGTACTTCTATCCTCGTGCTTCCCAGTTTGCAGACAGTTTTTCCATAAAAGGTCAGCAAGTAACCAGCTGCATATGTAGCTCTTGAAAATCTGATCCTCATCCTTTCTAGGTGTGTTGGGTACCTACTCAGTTTTCAGAACTGCAGTCCATAATTAAAGAAAGCAACATATACGGGCCTTAGAAGCACCGAGTAAAACCCTTCTAGTTATAATTTTCTCCTCTCAGAACCCTGAGGGCTTTTCATTGCAATTTGTAAGTGATTTTTGTATGTTTGTCTTTGCTTATTCAAAGAATTCTTAATTCATGGAGATCTGTTTTCTGTTGAGAAATGAGCTCCAGTGAAATCTGACTGTGATAGTCTGGCATTTCAAATTTTTCACATTGATTTGACATGCAGAATGTTTCTTTAAAACAGAAAATTCATATTAGAATCCTCTTTTTCTGTTTCTCTATTTGTTTTTATTGTTATCTTTTCACATCCAAAAATGAAACAAAACCTGAATAAAGCCTGGCATTGCGTATGTGTATATGAGGAATGAGTTTACGAGGCAGTCCAAAGTCTTAGTTAGCTTCCTAGAGGGCAGCAGAGCTCTTTGGATAACGCAGCCTCAATTTGCTGTTAAGCTGAGGGCTAGGAAAAATATTTGTATCCATTAATTTGCACATTGAAGGAATAAAATAACCGAAAAAATCTGGGGTCAGTTTTACGCTTTTGTTTAGTTTGGAGAGAAAAAAAAAATCACACTTGAAAGAACAGGTATAGATATGAATAAAATATTTGTTTTTAAGGTTTTGATTTTAAGAAAATGCAGAAAAAAGACACACAGGTATAATGTCAGTGAGACAAAATGTCAGAGGCTGGGTGTGAAACCTGGGGGTGGACAGAGCTTGGGAAAAAAGCAAAGCACAACCATAACGGAGAGACAAACATGAAGCTTAGGAACACAGGCAGCAGCAATAGTAACTCCAGCCTGTGCAGCCGGGCTGGGAAAAAAGACCGATGGTGAGAAGGAGAGAGGGTGGAGAGAAATGTGGTGGCAGGTTGAGAGAACAACCTCGGGGCTGCTCCAGTCTTGCCAGCCCTGGGAACTGCTGTGCATGGGACCTCGGAAGCCTGCACAGATTGCCAGGAGGTGGACTGACACAGCTGAAAGTGTCGGGGAGGCTACGAACCCCACCAGCCATCCGTGCAGAAGCCTGAAGCTGTCTTGTGTCCTTGTAGGCTTGGTGTGTAATTTACAGAGAACTAAAATCAAAAGAGATGAGATTTCCCTTCCCTTCCCTTCCCTTCCCTTCCCTTCCCTTCCCTTCCCTTCCCTTCCCTTCCCTTCCCTTCCCTTCCCTTCCCTTCCCTTCCCTTCCCTTCCCTTCCCTTCCCTTTCCCTTTCCCTTTCCCTTTCCCTTTCCCTTTCCCTTTCCCTTTCCCTTATACTGTCAAGAATAAATGTCCATCCTGATACTATAGTCACAAGCTAAGATAACTGGTAAATATTAGAGAACAGTTTTACAACATACATGATACAGAAGGACAGGGCTTGAGAAATCAGAGCCCAGTTCAACACTTTCCTTCTCTAATGTAGCCTTGCAGAGTCTGTTTGTCCTTTATGAAATGTTACTCTTCTAAACAGCTGATGGGTGAAATTTTTGCTGCATCGCTTTGATGTCATCCAAGCAATCATGAAGAGAACTGTAAAAATTAAGCAGACGACTGAGAAGTGCTCAGATACAACAATAATAGAAAGGGGTGTATAACTAAATCCATGTCAACGTTAGCAGCACAAGAGTCTTCAAGTAAGTGCAAAAATATACGTTCTCAGTGGTTCTTGGGGAACCTATAGAAACGACACAGTCATGATGTGGAGTGGAGGGAGAGAAACCAGCAGAAACCAAGGAAACAATATAACATTTAATGATAAAACAATTAAAAGGCTAATAATCAGACTGCTGGGACTGTTGACAATAACTTTGAATATGGCAGGAAGGTAAAGAAACTGGATTTTGGAAATTGAAGGAACAATTATGCAGTGGAGATAATAGAAGGAACATTGCTTAAGTGGATGTATTTCTCATGGGGGTAAGAAGGAAATATATTTTTTATACAGGTCAGGCAGATGGAAGTAGAGATTTGAACCTTTGCCTCCAGTATATTTGAAAAAATATTATAACCACTTATTAGTGTGATAGAACTAGTGTTCTTCTAGGCAAAATTCATATTTAATTGTATATTCATTGTGGAATAGTCAACTCAATGCAGAAGAGAAAAAATGTTGAAATACATAAAATGATTTACTGTATGAGAAACCCATTTTCTGCTCAATAAACTCACTTTATTACGCATCTAACTTCTACAAATTCACTTTTAAAGGGTGAACATCTTTTAACTACAGAATAAAAACTACCTACCACTCCTTACTATTTGTACTTCTTCATATGTAGCATGGGATCATTAAATGCATTTGAAGAAAAACCAGAATCTGTATCATCGGCGGAGGGAAAGCCACGAACAGCCTATTCTGTTGCTGTTTAGTCTGAAAATAAAGGGCTGGTGATCACAGGGGGATTCTTTTGAGAAAACACCACTTTCCTTTGGAAGCTGAGTTATAATTGACTCGGGACTCAGTAAAATCTTTTGTTCTTGAGTCTCCGCAGTGACGGATGTTGGAGCCCAGACCGATGGGCTGAGGACACCCGGCGTTTCATCACGTGCGAAAGAGCAGTGGGATAATGGATACCTGTGGCACTGACAAAAGATCGGCAGCAGCTCAGCTACAGCGCAGCTGAAGGGGTGGCTAAGGCAATGTGGATGCTGCTGTGTTCTTACCCCTTGGACAAACGCGTGTCCACATCCTCACTCCTTCTTCCAGCTCAGGCCATTTTCTTGGTTTGCGTGCTCCAGCAGGTGCCTCAGGCGGTTACTGACAAGGGTGGGAGTCTTCCCCTCAAATCAGGAGCCAATAAATATGAAAATCAAGAGTGTCAGCCAGGATATGGTACACTAGAGGAAAGGTTTCTGGAAGAGGAAATACGGCTTTCCCGGGCAGTGGGCTCAGCAGAGTCAGGCTTCCAAGGATCTGTTCCTTATTTCTTGTCATTACGTTCTCTGTATTTATGGCAGAGAGTGTTAATACCCAATCATTGCTGATAACAACAGCATGAACAAGACAAACTTTGTAAGATGCCTGGACATATTTCAATATCCCCAGTGCAGAGCAATGAGAAAAATCTTCACAATAAAAGGTTTATAATTTTGATCGCTCTCTGTTTTTTTTCCCCAAAAGCACATTTTTTCTGGTTTATAAGATCTGCATTAAATGGGGAAAAAAAATCTACCTTTCCTGCATAAAAAAAAGTGAAAAAATAACTCAAGAGTGTTGTAAAAAGTGATATTTTCCATTCCTGCCTTCAAGCAGCAGTATAAAGACCTTCAGAGCCAAGTACTCTGCAAATCCACATCAAGGTCTGGGGAGTCACTGCGCACCATGGGGAAATCTTCTTTCTAGTATAACTCAGAGTTTAAGGTGGATATAAGACAACAGGTCATGAAACCATTCCCTCAGGCAAAGAGAGAAGAACTATGCAAAACTCTGTAGGTGTCTTCTCAACCCTGATCCAGCTGACAGTGCCTGTAGAGGGGAAAATACTTATGCTGAAAGATAAAGGTGGTATCGCTCCCTCCCCACCTCATCCTTCCTGGGTGCTTGGAAATCCCTGTTTCCATGTAGGAATGAGCAGCATAATGGCACCAATTCAGGAAACATTGGGCGTCTGGCATATTACATCATGTTGTGTGCAAGAGATTAAAGCTTCAATGTCAAATTACAGGAAAAATATGTCAACTGCAGAGCCGAACTGAAACTGCATGTGGTAGAGAAAGGGGTGTGGGCTGGAAGACTGCTCAATTGATTGATTTTTGTTTCAGATTGGGAAAACAAAAGGTGAGAAATAAGAAAAAAAGGTGAGAAAAGAAAAAAAGGTGAGAAGTTAGGAGCATGGGCAAAGGGAATATATAACTATTGCACCAGTAACTAGGAGCTGGTATCTCATAAAGAATTGTTTCTGTCTGGCAGATGCTCAGAGTTCAGCCTGTTTTTAACCGTGATGAACCTACCATCTCCTTTAAAAGGCCTGGGTTTGTGTCAGCAAGGGCTCTAAATGATAACATCGTAATTGCTTGGCTGGGGTGGGAATTATGTTTCCCTCTATTTTTATACCTTTGATGTTCTCAATGTATTATCCTTAGATCATACTAAAAAGTAAATTAGGCTCCCGAGGTGGACACAGATTCATTTGTGACTATATGTACACAATGGGATTAAGCATCAGGACGCAACAGGACGTTGATAACTCTGAAATTTTGTACTGTTTTGTGTCCAGGTAATTTTGCTCAGTTTAGCCAAGTCTGCTCCTATGGGACTGATCACTCTTGTCTTATTTTTGTCTGCCCTAAGGAGTGGTTTGGTGATTTTTTTTTCCTTGAGCACAGCAGGCTCCATTACAGCTTGAATGGGTACATTTATGGGTACAGTTTGCAAAAGAGGTGACACGGTTTTAAAATTGTAGGGACAACTTAGAAAGTCTCTGTGAGGCTGTCGGACACTTAATTGCTCTTTGAGTTGATACAGTCCTCGCTGAATTTCTGGAAAATGAAAAAAGATTTATGCAATCCTATTTTATAAATCCCAGGTCAGACCCATCATCTGATGTAAATCAGCAGAGTTCAATTTCCATATATCTACCATGATTTATAGTAGTTCAGAGCCTAGTCCTATATTTTCTGAGTCTGACTAGATCATTATTTTCAAAAGCAAATTTGTTGTTTACAACACCCTAGAGGTGTGAAAGAGCCAGGTTTCAAACTTTATTTCACTGAATGTGAACAAAAATCACAGGGAACCAATAAATTCGGAATATTGTTTCCAGCAGTATTATTGAAGAGATAATTTTACATTTGCTGTCTATTCGGAAAGTCTAAAATGTGTTAAAACTAATGTTTTATACAAGAAAGCATATGAGAAAACATATGGAATGACTTGTCTTTACTTAAACATTAAGATAGGTTGTGAATCTGAATTGCTGTAGCTGTTCCGCACAGTTTCACAAATAGACACACTTCACGGCAAGAGGAAAGTCTCAGCTACGTGGGTGTACAACGCTCTGTTTCCTGGAGCAGAATTGTCCCCTCAGAGATATTTGGGTGTGATTAATATGGGCCACTGTTATGCGGGAATTATTTGCTCTCTAAGGGTCTATGAAATAGCCTCAGGAGGAGTGGAAGTGCTACTATCGCATTTTAGCCGGGCTGAAGTGGCACGGACAGCAGGATCACCAACGCTCCATTCCAGAAGAAATGAGACCCCCAGCACACCTCACCATGCCCACCACAGACTGGATTTCCATGAAAACAAACTCAGAAGGAAATGGACTGTGCATTTCCCATGACAGGGAAACAGGGCAAAGAAAACGGGATGGGACGTTTCCCTTGGGTCAGCCCCAGGCAGGAAAAGCTCTGCGGGCTTACGGGATCCACTGGGTTTTATTGCTCTGGTGGGTTGTTGCAGTGGCAGATTAAAAGAGTTCAGACCTTGAGAAGATCATCTGTCAGTCTTCATCCTCTCAACTATAGACAAGTGTACAGAGGTGTCAGGCAAAATTAGGGAATCAGTTTCCGTATTTCTCGTAGTGTGTGAAACTCTTACTGCAGCCAAAGCAACGTGAGATGAAAAACATGAGATGGAAATTGTGTTTACATCTGGGCAAATATTTCACCTACACCAGACTAGGCAAGCTTAACTGTGTGTGCTGATCAATATTCACGTTTGAGCTTTTCCCTAATCTTTATCCTTTTGTTGGTTTATTTTTTATCCTCATTCCTTCATAGTGAATTTCAAACCCCATGTGTATATCCTTAAATCCAGATTTTTCCCTCCAGGGACATGCAAAAGGGTTTTGAAGTACGCCACCTGTCATATGAGGTTTTTAGAGCTTGTCCTCTTGCTCAGCCAATAAATCCCAAGGAGAACAGTGGTAGGAAAAGCTGGGATGAAGTGTTGTTGATATACAAGTCCTTGACACGTTTCTTTCCCAATAGTGCGTATGACAAACCTACTCCACAGATGATGTGTGACTGTTAGACTCGCAGCAGGCATCCTTGTTTCCTTAGCTGAAGCTGCGGGAACTGTATTCATTTACTTTAAGTGACAAGGATGTCTTGGTTCAGCCCACAGTGTGTCGGCCAAGACGGTAGCTGTCACAAAGACACGAGTGGAGAAGCTTCTCAGATGCTCCTCTCAGCAGGGCCTCCTACCTTCTTGGGACTCCCCTGCCACTACCAGTTACACATCTATAAACAGGGATGGCAAATCATATCGTAGAACAAGCTACATCCCTGCATGGGTCATACAGCTGCCAACCCCTTCTGAGCCGTGTTTCCTTCTTCTTAGTATCCCCAGTCTCTGCAGAATTCCTGTCCTACGGATTACCAAGGAAATTCACTGATTGAGCTCATGCTTGATTAGTTTTCTGTCTGTCAATAGACACATAGGTAGGACCTACTTCTCATTTTTCTTCTGTATACCTTCCCTTTCGTCTTCAAAACGAAAAGTTTTCAGAACTGAAAGTTGTCACTCTGTGGCTATCGACAGGGATGAATGTTCAGTGTCACACTGGGCAGAGGTCCCACGATGTAGAAGTTCATTCCCAGTAGAGAAGATTTCCTTCCTTTTACTGTTTCTCAGGAATGAATATCTTTGATAGATTTTTTTCACTCTTCTCTCTTTTTTTTTTCTTCTTTTGTTTTGTTCTCCAGGGTGCCTTAGAGAACAAGAATATCGCTACATCAGAAAACAAAAGTAGAGTTCAGATTTTCGTGGAGGTACTACATGTCAGCTCCAGTGACTCCACTATATGCTCCTACTTTGTCCTACTTTATCTACAATGGTATTTTTTCATTCTGAGGTTTAGGGTGCCTCCATTTTCAGAGGAACTTATGGTTATTTTCATTGCATAGACCAATTTACCTTAAAATCAGATAAATCCCTCTAGGAATGTGCCTCTTGTCTCTTCTGACAATAAAGAGAGCACTGAGTATGTACCAGGCGTTTGTTTAGCTTTCTGATGGTTACAGCCACGCAGCACACAAGTCTTCCTGGGCAGCTGGAAGAAAGATCAAATTTGAAAGGAGACTGAAATGAAATGTTTTCCTTCGTTGCTTCCACCAACGTTAGCCATCAGAAACAAGTGCCCTCTGTTAGGTGCAGTCCAGCTTTAATGTTGGAGACAATATCATGTATTCCATCCTATTACTTACCTTGGACATCAGTGCTGCTCTGACGGCTCCTTGTGATGCTGGCAGGCTGTGAAAAGAGTTCCTATATTTTTGACAAATGTCTACATTGACAAAGGAAAAGGCAAAGAAGGGTAAAAAGTTGTGGCAGGCTTTGTTTATTTGTTTTGAAGGTAACTATTTGAAGGTGCTTGTTCCTTCAAATATTAAGACAAGTACCAGGACAGTGAGATTATTGGGAAAGGGGGGTGCCTGACTGAGGGCATGATAAGAAAGGTGTTTCCCTCTCTTCTGCACACAAGCAGGTTTGAGCAGCTGCTTCCAAGACTGTGGAGCAACTGAACGTCTCCTGGCGTGGCACATTGCCCTCCGCTGCAGGGAGCAGAGGAGCAGAGACAAGCGGCTGTTAGAAACAAGGCAGTGCCAAACCAATTAGCAGCCTGTTAATTAGCAGTGTTGGCAGCGATCAGCACCAGTGAAAAGCGCTGGAAAGGCCAGTTCTTCCTCAACCGTTTTTGTAACTTCAGCTCAAGTCCCGTGTGTCATCCAGGTGTCCCCTTCGGTCGGAGACACTCGTGTTGACCGACGCGGGGTCGGCACAGCGGCAGGGGCACCGCTGCGCCTGCAGTTCCCCGCTGCTCTGCTCGGCAGAGTGTGAATGGTTTATGAACGGTGCCCGGGACAGAAAATATTCATCAGGAACACAACACTTTATAGAGCAGCTTTGGTACTTGCTATGTGGCAGCAAACAATTTATCAATGTGACACTCCTCGTAAAAACAAAAACAAAACCCAGAAAAAACCCCCAAACGCCCTGTCTTCTCCTCTGACATGTTAAAGCATTTGACACTTGACTTTTTTGACGTATTTTGATGATGGATGAGTTCTGCCTTTAGAGCTAGATATTAATCCACGTTGGAGTCTAATTTTAAGTTAAATCTCCCACTTACTTTCCTACTATGAACTCAAAATTTAATGTGTAAGTCCTTCCCCGAGGATTTGTCTTAGCTGTCTTAGTCACCAAAAATCCCAGCTTCTGAAATTTTACCACAATTAACATCAGGAAAAAGAGCCCTGAAAAGTCTTTTTTAACTAGTAAACTAATTGTTGATCCAGATTATTCCTTTATTAAAGCCTGATGGCTTTAGTACTCCACTGTTCTTTTCATTCTTCTCACGGATCCAGAGTCTTTTCCTGCTCTGACATTCCCAGTTCACTTCCAGGAAAGTTACTTGAAAGCCTGAAGCGTAAAACAACTATTTGTGTTGATTCTGTTGAGTATGCTGCAAATATAAAAGCTAGCATCGTAGGTACTTCTAAGGCTAAAAACCCACAGCAGACAGCGGCGAGACAAAAGACTAACTTTATTCTGGAGGTGTGTTCTCAAGTGTTCCTAATTAGACTGAAGAAAGATTTAAATATGTTTCCCATTAGAGTTTTGCAGATGCCTGTAATTGTGTATTTATAGGACGATATTAGCCCTAGAAGGTGTCCATCAAGGAATGAATTTTAGTGACGTTACTCAACACCAATTTAGGTGGAAAACATCCTGTTGTAGCTTCACCCAAATCCCGGCATTAAACACAAGGAGCGGTTGCAGACACCACCGCAGCTCACAGGGACAGGGTGCAATCCCTCACTGCAGAACAAGTAAGATTGTTTCTGTAAGAAAGCACCCAGTTCTGGAGAAGCTTTTATTTTCTATTGTTTTTTCTTTCTTCTTTTCTTCTGCTGGCCGAAAACTTGAAAGTTGAGAGTGCTGTGAAGAGAATTGCTAGGAGAGAGGAATCCCTCCTAGTTTTTTCCATTGACTTTCTTTGAGGCTGTTAAGACAATCATTCTGCAGAATTTATATGCAGAAGCTAATTGATAAGATCTGGAGTGAGCAAAGAAGGGTAATTAAAATGCAAATGTTTTGGTCTTTCTATTAAAAGTAAAGAAAGGTGTAAATCACCCATATTGTTCAGATGAGAAATACCAATTTTCCGCCTTAGACCCTTCAAGGATTTGCTACGTAATTACTGCTTAAAGGGAAGGCTGGAGAAAAAGGAGCCCTCCCGGGCACCGTCCCCTGTAAGAGAGAGCCCTGATGAGGTGATCGGTGACTGGCGGTGGCTGGCACCCCCGGTGACCAGAGCAGGAGACATGGAGGGCCACAGGGATGCGCTGACATGGCCAGGATTGTGCTCACGCTAGAAATCACAGGAGTGTTGGTGTTTCCCCGGGCGCAGTGACTCAGTCACGCTGTGATAACAGCAGAACGAGAAACGGTCTCAGCCTCACCGGGCGGTGCCACACGGCTGTGCCGAGGGACTTACTGAGGGGACAAAGAGGTTCCCTTCGCAAAGAACAGCCCGTCCCCGTCTCTCTCCTGTGGTTGTGAACAGGGGCAGCCAAGACAGAGTTTCTCTTCCCACCGTTTCCTCTGTCAGCAGAACGTTTTCTCAGAGAAATATGTCCCACATTAGATCAACACGAGAGTTGAGAGAGGAGTCCTTTTGGGATGTGACAGTACCTTACGAAGAAAAATAATAATAATAAAAAATGCCTAAATGGTTCACGGATTTTCTATATTACTACTACTTCTGTTACCTCTTTGACTTGAAGGGAAGATTGCATTTTCCCATAAGTAGGCTTAATCTGAATTGGATGCTTTTGGCTTGTTTGACACCAATCCTTGCGAACACTTTAACTGCAGATGGATGCTGATGCTGTCGCAGGATACTGCTGCTCTATCTCAAGTCTGCATTCCCAGAGCAAACGTTTGTCTTCATTGCTGAGAAGGACTTGTGGGCTTCCATGTTCTTCTCTGGTAGCAGCTCAAACAAGCACAAGAGACCCCAGTGACTGACAAAAAAGTGGTGGGAAAGAACAAAAGAAGGTTTTTTGTGTGTGGCCAGAGGGCAGAGGGCTGTCTCTCTTCCACAGACCAGTATAATTGCAGCTCCACAAACGAGGGAGATGATTTCCTATTTATCCACCCCTGAAGAGTTAGCTTGGGCCCTAACAGAAATGTCAGATTCTGTTTCTTCATTCTCAATGTCTTTTTGAAGAATGTAAAATATTAAGTCACCATAAAACTGGAGGAAGATAAAAAAGGGTATGAATGTGTATACCAAGAACTGTAAATTCCAAAATATTTCACTTAGAACCCTCTACGTTTTGCCTGAAACCTGTTGGAATAGCAAAAAGAATCAGGCATAAGCTAAAGGCATGCATGACTATAAACTACTGGCAGAAAATTTTAGGTCACAGAGGTGGGAATAAATAGACTACATCTTTAAAGAGCTCATAAAGTTGAAAGAAATTAAATTTCAGAAGCAGGAAAATAAAACTGACTTTGTATATATTAGAAACCCCAGGCCATAATGTTAATGCAACAGGAGAACAGGCTTTCCAGTGTGGAAAAATTATACTGAATGCACATCACAGTGGCCAACTGAAAAAACAGCATAGCTTTTATATAGCAATAGCGCATAACCCCTCCCTTGCCAAAACCACCTTCATATATTTTGGTAATGTGTCAACCAAAAATAAAGTTAAGGCAGCAGATTTGAGTGCATTGGAACATCATACTCTTTTACCAAAGGAAAAGAGAACGTTCTCCTTCCATTAAGTTGATTCATAGCAAACTAGTTTGTTGCAGTCAAGTGTATGCTCCATTTTAATCAGAAGTATTTAGCAGGTGAATTGTTAAGAGTTCAGATACTCCGAATTACCCTCTGGAGGAACTTTAAAATCACTCATCGGTTCTAGTGCCTTTTAAATTAGGCAGCTAAATTAGAAGATGACCAAGAAACTACACTTAGAGCCCAAGTGCGTGCTTCCCAATTGTAATGCTAGAGAATTAATCTGAACTAGCAGGGCTTGAGTACGTCATTCTTCCTTTTTTTCCCACTGAAATCTCTGAATCTGGAAAAACCTGATGGAAGACAAATCTCAGCTTCAGGTTAACTTTTAGTATCCATTCTACAAACGTGAGGTGATATCATCAATTTCCTAGCACACATTTTTCAGCCCAGAATACAGTGTTTTTAAGAACAGGTGACACCAAGAGAACACACACCACTGAGGCATCACCAGGGCTGGTGCTTCCAGCATTATTCTTAGCCAACAAGGCATCTCAATCACTTCTTTTCCATCCCAGATGTGGTTTGCTGGTGGTGTCTGTCTTCATTTTGGTCACATCAACAACAGAGTAGGGGCAGCCTTGATGTGCATCATACCTGAGATTGTGACATGTCACCAAAGCAGCATATAAGATATCAAATAGTGCTTATGGGAAAGTGAGATGCCATTCCTGCTCAATAAAATGCTGACTGTCTCTCTGTCCATGTGCGTGCACACAAGGCTCATCATCATGACATGCGGCTAAACATGAGCCAGCAGTGTGCCCAGGTGGTCAAGAGGGCCAATGGCATCCTGGCTTGTATTAGGAATAGTGTGACCAGCAGAAGGAGGGAGGTGATTGTCTCCCTGTACTCAGCACTGGTGAGGCCACACCTTAAGTATTGTGTCCAGTTCTGGGCACCTCAATATGAGAGAGATCTCGAGGTGCTGGAACGAGTGCAGAGGAGGGCAACGAAGCTGGTGAAGGGCCTGGAGAATAAATCTTATGAGGGGCGATTGAAGGAGCTGGGACTGTTTAGTTTGAGGAAGAGGAGGCTGAGGGGAGACCTCATCACTCTCTACAACTACTTGAACGGACATTGTCGAGAGGTTGGCGCTGGTCTCTTCTCACAGGTAATTAGTGATAGAACAAGACGGAATGGGTTCAAGCTGCAGCAGGGTGGGTTTCGACTGGACATTAGGAAAAAATTCTTCCCAGAAAGCGTGGTCAGACACTGGAATAGGCTGCCCAGGGAGGTGGTGGAGTCACATCCCTGGATGTGTTTAAGACTCGTTTAGATGTAGCGTTAAGGGATATGGTGTAAGGGAGAACTTTGTAGAGTGGAGATGATGGTTGGACTCAAGGATCCCAAGGGTCTTTTCCAACCTAAATGATTCTATGATTCTATGATGTGGCTCTGAACATGCCTGGAGTCTCTTGCTGCTCCTGTTGTGCAAGCATTAAACAACGACACATCTGAAACCATCCAGAAAACATTCCTCTCTGCTTTGAGAAATGTGCTGGCACTGTAACCAGAAAAACGTTCCTCTCCTGTAATTTTTATACACAGTTGATATATGTATCTCTGGTGTTTAAACCTGAAAATTACTCTTTCTCTCCTGTTGAATGAGGCAGACAATTTGGTCAGTTGAAATAGCATATTCTTCTGACATAGTGTATAAATCAAAGTGTTGCTCTCTTCAAAAGGAATTAAAACAAGCTTAAAATATAGGTAACAATAGTTTTTAAAGTTTGTCACAAATACACGAGCCCAGGTCCATCTGACTTTGGCTAACAAGCAAGTTGGTCTCATTAAGGAATTCATTAGGAACTGGACTCCCAAGTCAAAGAAGTTCCTTGTAAGGATTTCAGCAAAACAAACCTCTGCCTTGCAGTCAACGAGCCACAGGGAAATGCCTTTTCAAT
Organism: Rissa tridactyla; assembly: GCF_028500815.1. Lineage (NCBI taxonomy): Eukaryota > Metazoa > Chordata > Aves > Charadriiformes > Laridae > Rissa > Rissa tridactyla. The sequence goes on from NC_071497.1 coordinate 9,658,102, forward strand.
GCAGGGGAATCAGACTGGTTTTGCTCTCTGGCCCAAGGTCTATGCAAAATACAGGCAGTTTCATAGGCACTGTAGAAAACAGCCCTGCTCCCAAAATCCTACGAGGCGAGACGGTGAGACAATGTGTGAGTCTGGGTGGTCTCAAACACTGTGAAACAATCAGCTTTGGTCTCCTACCCACTACTGATGACTGTAAGACCCGGTAGAGGAATATCCCTGATATTTTGAGAATTAAATACTTATCCTCCTATCACTTTGTTTTGCAAAAGAAAGATATAAATGGTATTGCTACTAGACAGGTCTGTTAAAAAAAAAAAAGAATAATTCAGGTTGGAGTCCAACCTCCTGCTCAAAACAGTGTCAGCTATGAGATCAAAACAGGTTACTCAGGGCTGTGTCGAATTCTTGAGGGAACTCCGTCGGCAGACAGCCCCCAAACTCCTGTACAACCTGCACTAGTCTTTGACTGTCCTCACAGTGAAAAATAGGGGGTCTTTTTCATCTCCAGGTTTGTGTTTCATTTATGGCTGCTGCTTCTTTTCCCAAAAATGCAAAACTATTTTTTCTCAGATAGAATGGTTTTATTTCCAGTCCTTCTTAGAAACAAAAAAAAAATCTCCAAACTCAAAAACTAGCAGAACTGTCCCAATAGTTGAGATTAGGACACTGCTCACCATCACGGAGACAAAAACAGTAATTAAGGCTAGAGCACATTGATCTGAACTGCCTTTGATCTGCCCCTTCTTGAAACACTTATGCTTAAACTGCAGGAAGATCAAAAACACGCACTGCACCATGTTCACAAGCAGGCAAACCAGACGACAGTTTAAGAGCTCCTGGTAAAATAAGTGGCAAAAGTAATTCATAAAACATACACCCTGAAGTGTTCTGCTACAGACAATTTGTCATGAGAAAAAGCATTTGTGGGAAAGCACAATAAATGGATTTGTTTGCTATTCCTCTTGAAAATATCTGGCCGTTGTATGGCTCCCTTCTTTCCCCTTTTGTAGCGATGTACTGAAAAGCGAGCGAGCTGTCTGACCGCTCCCCTCCCGGGGGTGCACAGGCTGCCTTCTTTCTGTCAGTGCCCCTCTACAGCGCAAGCACAGTCTGTGCAGGGTAACGGCAGTCAGCACTTCTTCAGCACATCACAAGGCAGTGGAAAGTGCTCTTTGTCTGACTGACTTGTAAAAATAAGAGTCGCTTAATATTGCAAAAACTATAAAGGACAAGTGAAGTTACAGGTACACATGATGTCTCTTCTAGCACAAATATACGATTAATCACTAAAAGGAATCAGTGATTTTTTAATTATGCTTTTCATTTTTAGGTGAGCGAGGGAGGACACACCAGTGTTCCGATGCCCCCGGCTGCTGATGCCGCGTGAGAGCCAGGAGAGACTTTCGGCAGCAGGAGAGGCTGGTGTTTGGTATTGCCTACAGCTGAGACAAAACTTTAGGATAGCAACAGGTGACTTAATGCACTATAACAACAAACAGAGGAAAGTAGAGTCAACACGTGGCTTTACACACACCCAGGGTAAGAGGGAAACGAGGGAGGAACTTCTTTTTTACTCTTTTTTTTTTTTTCCTTTCTTGTTGTTGGACTGAACAATGAATGTTCTGTATCTAGCCAGTATCTTTGAATTTGATCCAGATTTGCTTTCCTTTACAATTTTTTTTCCCTATGCCTCATGTTCCATTACTTCTGTGTATCACAACCTTTTTTTTTTTGTTTGTTTATTTGAAGGATATTTGTAGGATTATTTAGGATTTGTAGGATTTTTTGTTTATTTGAGGGATAATTTGTCAAAATGATTAAAAAAACAAAAACACTACCTTTTCTGTGTTTCTTAGCAGTAAGAACAATTTCCTGTTTCTGTATTTTTGGCACAAAGCCTACCTTTAAAATTAGAGTCCTGAACTTGTATCTGTATCTACATGTTCTGCTGTATCCAAGGCAGATAAAAGAGTTGATATCAGCAGGAACATCTGATCACTAGACTTGGGGACTAAAATATCATCAATCAGCAGGGCCAGCGTGTTCTCCGTGCAAAAGGCAGAGTGAGGGAGAGCAAGGTGATCTTAGACGTATGGGATATTGAAACATCCATCTCCCTGCAATGTTAACCTCCAGCCAGATAAAGTGCTGACAAAGAATAACCCCTAATTAGAGATAATCAGAATATGTGGGACAACGTGGATTTTATTTTATTTTATTTTATTTTATTTTATTTTATTTTATTTTATTTTATTTTATTTTATTTTATTTTATTTTTCAAAAATAATTTTAAAGGCTTTGATTTTATTCCTGTTTGGAAAGGAAAAGGAAAAGAAAATCCCAACTATTTTCAAACTGTGCCATGAACTGGAATGATCCTGCCTCTTTATAATGGTCGTTTATTCTCCCAGTAAAACAATCCCTAAAGTCATATGATGAAGTCAAAGTTAAGAAATGTTTAGAACAAGAACGTCAAGGTTAAATTTCATTTTGTTCCTCCCTCTGAGAGAACTACCCTGTGCTGGCCTCTAGTAACAATACTTTACTTCAGCTGTCAAAAGCCCCCAAGGGAATTAGATACCTAAATCCAGGGAAAAGCACTGGAGTCTGACTGCCTTGGAAAATTTACTGACTCTCCTGTAAAAATCCAGGCCAGAGATTGACCACCAGCATAACCAGCCTCCTTCTTGAGGGAGCTTCTTTACCCCAGTCTAAGTCAGTTGTGGATCACACCATGTTTGGCACACCATTTTCTAAACAAAACATAATTATCATAACACAGGGGCACGTTTCTGATGGAACATAAATTAACTTAGCTATTGGAGTAGCTTTTCCCTTTATTTATACAGGTCAGTGTTCACCTTTTTCTCAAAGCTCACATAACTTTGCGGGTTTGTGTGCTTGATCATGTCCAAGAGACCCCATCCGTGCTTTACATACAGGATTTCACGGGAGCTTTCTGTGTTATCTTTTCTGAAGATTTTTAACCTGGCTCTTCTCCAGAAAGGTCTAAAAATATTCTGTTATTATTTTCCTTTTCCCCCTTTCCCCCCCCCCCCCCCCCAATTTCTTTACATTTACACTGAGTCTGATTTTATACAGAGAAACTTCTGATCATTCATCACAGCAAAAGTCTTTCTTGGGTGCTTTTTACATTTATTTTATTTTATTTTTGAGTAGTGGGAAATAGCAGTGAAGTGACTTGAAGATTCATCCACACCATGATTCTCCTGCATTGTATATCTAGGAGGGATGTTTATGGCAGAGGAGGCTGAGGGGCAAAAAACACCTTCTGCACGTGATTAAAATCCAAAGTGATGCTTAAAACGGGGCAGTAGGAGAAGCCATTTATTTCAAGAATTCTCCAGGCCCACCAACATCATTATTCTTTGTTGAAATGACAAAAGAATAATGAAGAAAAACAAGTGGGGACTGGGGTAGGGGAAGAAAAATAAAGAGAGAAGGAAAACCCATGGCTGTTCTGAGGGATTTTGAAAGACTAGAGAAGGAATTATGTGCATAACAGTCCAAAGAGGGAGATTTATAAAATTAATGGATTATCCTGGAAAGCAGCCTGTCAGACTGAAAAGTGTGTATACATGGGTGTTTGTGTTTCTGGCTAGAGTAATATGGTTGACTGGCTTCAACTCTCAGTCCACTTTCACACCAGAGAGGGGCCACGGGCACAGTAGTCCCTGGAGCTCCACCACGATTGAAATGCTCGTACTTTCTGCTCTATTTGCACTGGTGCATCACATAAACTGGAGATACAGAACCAGTACCAGGGGTGGGTGTTGGCTCTTCCTTCAGGGCACACAAGGAGATCGGGACATGCACCCTGGTGTGTGTCCACCCTCTGTGCCAGCCCCTTGCACCGCACTGACGCAGGGGCTACGCTTTGCAGCGTGCCCTCTGTGAGCAAAAGGAGTTTTTTCAGGGCAAGACAGGGCCTGGCGAAAGCGTCTGAGAGCATGAGCTCTTGAAACAGCTGGGCCAGAGGGGATGGTGCAGACATCCCTTAGCTGGTGCCAGCCTGAGATGCTGCAGTACCACAGACAGTGTGTTTTCAATGTAAGCTGAGAACTGATTTAATCTCAAGAGTAGTAAACACCTGATTTCTACACAGCTTTTCTTGTACCTTGTTGTTTTTGTTTTTTTTTGCAGTTACAGCTAAAATACCACCCCAATTCTGCCTATTCACTAGCTCATTTTGTCTCTTTATTTGCTGAAAATCCTTGGTGAAGATTCAGTTTTAATAAGAAACCATTATCCAATTAACACAAAACTTGCATATTGCAGAGGGAAAGCAGATCAATTAATTTCCCACAGCTGGAATCTAAATTTCCATTAGTAACGGTATAAAAAGACTGAATCTACCGAGCCCATTCAAAGCAGTCAATATTTGGACTACCTGCAGTTCTCCCCATCTTGTGATACAGGTAATAAATTTTCCCTTTGCAGTCAATGCAGCTGATTGTCTCTCAAGTGTCCTTTTAAATATATTAACAACCAATAAGCTGCTGTCGACACATTACAGAAACTGATTCCCTTCATAAAAGATGTAAGTGTATTTCAGGATTAATTTGGTCATTTCTTTGTATGTGTTCAAAATCCATATATTTAGTGGAGAAGAAAGCATTTCCTTCTGCATCCCTTAAGAAAAGGTCCTTCACAGAACAGCTAAATGCTGGTTTTTTTCACCTTTCCCACCAATGTTAAGCCCTGTGGAGCAGGGACAGGAAGACATATAATACATATTTCCAAAGAGATTAAGAAACATATACGTACTTTCAAGACCGTTGTTAACAACCCCAAGTTGAGCTTTGTCCCAGTTTAAGAATAAATTGAAGATATCACAATTTCTTAATATGAAGTCAAAATGTTAACACCAAAGTGAGAGTCTAAAGCTGTAACTTTGAAGAAAAAATATATTCGCCTGATTATATTTTTAAATATTTTCTTTAAATCTATATTTTCCTTAGATAATAGATTTAAAACCACCATATTTTTCTATAAAAAGCAGTCAACATCTTTTAAAATACTTTTGAGTGTGCAGCAAGAATTTGTAAAAAATCTTTCTGAATTCCTGCCCTGTCCTTTCTCTTTTCTTCTTTCAAGAGGTATTGACTGATTGAAACAGACTCTGCAGCAACATGCTGGGAGCAGTGAAAGATCTTTCCTGGGATACTGACACATTCTGGATCTAAGCTCGGTAATAGTTGCTGATTACTCTACTAAGGAAACCTAATAACTGGTCATTACTTGACTTGAAATCCTCCACTCGCATTACTCCCTTGCAAGAGCCTGAAAACAAAGCATATGTGCTTTACGTCATGACTTGTAAAATAAATACCAAACAAGAGATCACTTCTCTCTGTAACAGACCAATCCTAGAGTCAAATGAGCAATTTCGTGTTACCAACTCTTATCTCTACAGCCCACCAGGCCACTATTTGCTGTAAGACATACTGCCCTCCTCCCGTCACGGTGGTGGCAAAACCTTAAGACTACTTGCCACCCTTCTTTGTAGAACCTAACCTTCTTTGAATTCACCTGCTAAGTTTCCATGTTGGACATATCTTTTTGTGATCAGGACATACACTTATCATTTGCAGGAGTCTGAAGTTCCTTCCTTACAGAAGGAGCTTCCAACAACAGCTCCTTCCTTCCATGTTTTCTTGTTCACTTTGTCTTACTAAGAATCTTGTTTCTATTGACTGGATGCCATCTGAACCTCTTCAGAACATTTGATTTGTATTATACTTCCAGCTTCTCAGTTGCTCATTTTCTAGACAGCCAGTTGTCCAAGCTGCTGTTATGGAACACCCAAGCTCAACGCTATGGAAGTCTGCTGCAAGAATCTTCAGAGTGATTGTTTACATGGAGATATTTATTCATGAGGGCTGATGGGAGCTGGGCAGAGGGGCCTTCTCTGATTCCCAGCCAGCATCCTTTCAAGGGGTCTGCCCACCCAGGGCAGGACTGCCCATTGCTCCTGCCTGGATTGCGTGGGGCCACCGGTGGCCCCTTCCTCCCTTGTCCATCCCTCTGGATGGTAGCCCTGCCCTTGTGCACATTGACTGGCTCCCCTTGCTTGGTGTCATCTGCAGTCTTGATGGGACTTCACCACCTTGCTGTATTACCTCATCATGGGACTCTCTCTGTAAAATGCATTTTACACCACAGCCTATTATAATAAAACAATAAATACATTTAATTATTAAAATAATAAATGAATAAATAAATCTGTGAATTAAGGATCTGGAACACACTGTTTTTTAACCAACTTCAATGGTTTAATGACTAAGATATGAAGTCAATTTTCCGTTTCCTTGTCTAAATAAGCGAATAATATTTATACAAGGCATTAACTGTAATTAATTGCCTCAGCACTTCCACCCTATAGAAATATTATACTTTAGAAAAAAATTCACACTGAAGTAGTGAAAAGGGGCAGTTATAATTCCATCTACCCCACAGCTCGTCCCCCCAGAATTCCTGCTTAATCTCTTATGTTAAATTTAGCAAGGTGTGGCAGTTCCACTCATTACACTGATAAAACACCAGCTGTACAATATTACAAATAAGAATATATGAGCAATTGTCTTTTGTTTTTGCTAACTGAACAGACTGAGCAAAGCAAACAGAAAAACCACAGCAAGATTAAGTGGAACACAAGACTACGCCTTCTTTATTTTTATACAGCTTGCCTAGCTTTTGGGCACCTTTATCTGTTTATCTGCTCGATAGCTGGGTAAGAGCCTACACTTTGTGATGATGCTTCCCCTGGTCCCCATCACACTGGGACGCTCGGGGTCCAGGACAGGAGCATGGTCTGCCACAGAGGCGACTTCCCTGCTGTCCTTCTCATTCTCACAGGCATGTTGAGAGCGTGTTTGACGGTGTGCTGATAAGAAAAAGGAAGACCTTTGGTCAGCGTGTATCCCGTCACGTCTGGCGGCAGTGTGAGCAACAGATTCCTTTAAAATGATGACAAGTTTGTTTTCAGGTGTTTCTCTCAGCCTGATCCGAGGTGAGGTGCTTGCCCTAGTTCTGTCATATCAGAAAAAAATGCCTATTTTTTACACTAGCGAAACTGTTTAGTTATGGGTGAGGCTTTCTCAGTTTTATTTTGTTTTCCTTTCTAGACATTTCAGAACATATACTCTAAATTGGCTCAGGGATGTATAACTCACTGTTTCCTCCCAACACAAATGTTTTAACCACTTAGCAAATAAACCAATTTGTTGTTTTGTGCCTGTCTGGGTAAGTGATTATTATTTTTATTTTTTCTTTCTAATGTTCAAAATCCTGTGTGCCACACTGCTGCCTGACTGTAAAACGAGGCAGCTATTTATTGAAAACTGCTTGTATATGCACCGTGATGCCCGTTCCCATTGCATCCATGTGAAAGCAACTGATTTGTTGGTGCCTCATGCAAAGATTTCCTTTCTGGAAATCTGGAAAATGTTCTCCTTCTGACACTCAATAGACATAAACTGCAAAGTCCTTTGAAAGCAAGGCTGAACATAAACCAGAGTGGTTTGAAATGTCTTGCTCTCTTTGAGGTTTTCTCCTAGAGGATTGATATTCTGCAGCTGAACTCACCCATCATGGAAGTTAATGTCTTGGGAGAGCCTGGGAAAGCAGCAGGGAGGAGGGTTGGGTTGGAGCCCAGGGATTTGTCAGCTGACAGTGCTTCAAGCAGAGGAAATTCTGTGAATTCAGAGATACCTCAACTAAATGAAAATGTATTTGGATATCTTTGTAATCCTTGCAAGCACCCAGTGCAACAACTCCGCACAGAAACCGCCCCTTCTATTGGGCAGTGAGGTCCAAATTATATTTCCAGCAGTACAAGCCAGCAGAGGGCTAAAAGCAAGAGGGAGGCAGAAAAGATTGTTATGAAAAGGCTGAAGCTGCACTCAGAATTTTCTCCAAATATCCTCTTTTGCTGTATTCGCGGTCTAGATGTTGCCCTGCAAAAATGACTGAATAAATGACTGGAGAGGAAAAAAAGTTTGTCATGGAAATAGTTTAAGCCGTGCCTGATAAACAAAAAATCCAGCAGCCTTTGTGTCAAAGAAAGGACGGCTAGTCCAACAAGCTCTCTTAGGATAAATGTTCAAATGTCAGGACAGAAGTTATCTCCTCAAAAAATAAACTTTTTTTTTTTTCGTGTAGCTGTCATGACTCTCACTATTTAAGGAGGAAAAATAAAAAACGTACTGAGGTTCTTTTTTTTTTTTCTGTCATATTAACTGAGCAGTTTTGCCGAATTCCCTCTTCGCTGTTTTCTCTGACTTTCTATTTCCTGGTGCTGTGGGCTGTGAGGGCCCTCACACTGGCTTGCCCGGCACAGCTCCCCTTTAGACCAAGCCTGCAATGCTTTGGGAAGGCCAAGGGAACACAACAACAAAGGGCTGACCACGCCAGCTCAGGTCTAAAGGCCCGTAAACCCAGGATTGTGTCCCACAAGCTTCTTTAAGAGATACAAACAGTTCAAGCCCAGAACTCATTTTTGTACTGACGCTTAAGGTTAATACTTTCTCTGCAAGCAGTTAAACTTTATGAAGCATATGTGACGTATTGCCATCCCTCAGACGCCGCGGTGAAGAGATGCGATCTGTCACACCCACCTGGGGGCACTGACACAACTTTCAAAGTCTTTTGATATTGCTGAGCATGTTCTCAGTGTTACTAGATTTCACCAGCTTGGTTGAAAACAAAGTCGTAAAAGGAGAGAGGGAGGCATATAAGGTAAACTAATTAGGTAATTAATTATAAGTTAAATTAATTCTAGATGGCATAGAGGTTGTGTTGTAAGTCTGGCATAAAAGAGAGAGAATGCCAAATATTAACCACAGAATTAAATGTAAATAGCCTTCTTAGAGGACTTCTAATTAAATATCCAGCAGAATGACTTTGAGATCAAAACCACGTCAAATTATTAAATCTAAGAGGCAAATCTAATACTGAGAGTGGACCTGTCCTCAAAGCATATGCAGAAAGACAATTACTCCTCTTCCGATAAGACTGAGCAGAAAAATACCTTTCCACAAGCCAAAAGCTATGAGAAGTGACACAAGCTTAGTTTAGGAACGAAAGTCAATTAGAATAATTACACAGCACACTAGAGGCAATTCTTTCTGCTCGCTGCAACTAGACTAAGCCGCATTTGCAAGCTGCCATCCAGATCACACGGGAGTTTTGTCTTACTCGGTTCAACGCTCACCTGCAAAAGGCACGTTTTCTTTCCTTCTCTGTAATGTGACACAGGAGCTGCATCACCCTGTGAAACAGCACAGGCTCAGATCCCAACTGACATCCCGCAGTCACCAGGAAAGCACACGATTCGTGTTAATTTTTAACACGTATTTAGATCAGGGCACTGCTGCTTCGCCTGGTTTCTGTTTTGGATCAGATGCATCATGAGACGACCTTCCTTTCTCCATACGCTTCTGTGGGAACAAGATGGTAACCACAGTTCCTAACCTCAGAGACGTAACACACACACGTAGCAGAGAAGGGTACGGGCTTTACTGGGTTCTCTTCATGGCCAATGCAGAAAACCCCTTGAATAATCTCTTCTTTTTAGAATTTCGGTAGCAGAAACCCCTTTATCGTTAGCAAAGGTAAGTGAAGCTTAAGGAGATGGGGTTTAGATACCTGAAGCTGGGCAACACAATCAGTCGCCTTATGGAGAGCAGAAATAGTTTTGTCTGAACTGAAGCTGACAGAAATGGGTGACACGGCCTCTCTTTCCTATTGGGTGATATAGTTAAACAAATCGGTGAATATGGAATTATAATGCCTTTACAAGATTTTTGCAACTGAAGAAGGACATCTAAACAGGTTTAGAAAGTATCCCATCAATGAGTGTGAATAACACGGTGAAAGTAACTAACCTGCGCAATGCAAATTGCCTGTTGCCACATATTTGCAATTACAGTTTTGCCAATAAACTTTAGATACAGCTAGACACCAAAAGAAAAATGAAGGCTAATATATCATTGAAAGCTCCTGGATTTTTTATAAGCGTAAAATAATCGTGACTCTCAAACAGATTACTAATCGCAAACTGTACATCCATTTCCTCAAGTAGTGAAATCCTTGGAATTTCACAGCGGTCTAAGAGAAGGATCTGTCTGAGAAAAGCAGTAGATTTTTCTCTAATGGGTCTAAAGCACTCAGTTATTAATAAAAACCAGACTTGTCACAAATTTCAGCAGTTTCTTCCCTCTTGCAAAGTATACCCTGCTTGTAATTCTGAAAGAAATAAGAAATCTTGGAAACGGAACACCACTCTAATGTTTCTATGATAGCTTACTTTTTCAACTTTCTAATTTACCCATAACATAGTTTCAGTTGTGCTATTAAATCAGCTAGATTACTCTTCAGGAAAATATTTAAAAGGCCTGAGGACTCCTCTAATACTTGGAAAAACATACTCTGTTTTTTCCATTATAAAGCTGAATCAGCAATATGCTTATGGAAGCAGAAGGGGGAGAGGAGATAAATAGGGAGGAAATTATCTCAGAGGACTAAGTTGAAATACTGAAGCTGAGGAATGAGAGAAAAATGGAAGTTGGTTATGAGACAAAAAGACTTCTTACTGCAACAGCGAAGCAGGCAGTCATTTCTCGGTAATGGCAGTCTATTCTATAATGAAAATATTCTAGCAAAAAAGCTGTCATTTTCCTCCAATATTTCTTGCTCATCATACTCCAAAATATGCCATGTATTTGTGTCAAATTTTATACTGACAGAAACATTCCCAGTGGTCAATGAATGGGTGGCCTCTGCAGCGTTGCAGTGTTATTGTGTACCAGTGGCAAGCAAGGCCCTTTGTCCTGAACATACGGGTTTTATGCTGAAATTCATTCAATTGCACTAATTGAGGAAACCAAATGGCAGAAGAAATAAAGACACGAAAGACTGAAGTGGCATGTCCTCAGGTATAAAACCAACCATTGACCCACAAGAATGGAGCCCAACATGTCCTCGCTTGCCAGCCAGGCCACTCTTTAGACACCACCTTAATTCCCCCTACAAACGTAGCTAATTTCAGAGGCAGGATTTAGATGAAACACATCATTGATCTGCCAACCTCATTTCGACACGAAGTTTAACATCCTTACCTTCTACTGAGTTCAGCAAATACAAAAAGCTACAGAACAGCTTGGAGCATGAGAGAACAGGGAGAGATGCGTTTCTCTCTTCCATTTTTTAAAAATACCATTAGAGATTTAATGACTGATATAATTATGATACAGTGCTTGTGAAATTCCAGGTCATTAACCTCCTCTGCCATGTGTAAAATGGAAAAACTCCGTCGTTACTATTAAAAGAAAAATACACAGAAATAATTAATACTTATAGACTAGTCACACTGAAAATATGAGAAGCAGGTGCTGAGGCCAGAGTGCGCTGTCTCTGACTCGGCAAAGGGAGCACAGCACAGTTGTGCGAAACCCTGCTGCCATCCCAGGAGGGTGGGATATCCCACCCCATCTGCAGTCGCCTGCAGGAGGACATGGGTCTCCTGTAGGTCCTCTGGTGTACCTGACAGTCCTACAGGGACACCCACATTTACGAAGCCTGGTGCCACTGTGAGAGACCCCAGGATTTCCTCTAGTTGCCTTGTCGTGTCGCAAACAGAGGGTCAAATTGTGCCAGTCACCTAGAGATCTCGGATAGAGCAACTGTATTCCATCCCACCTCCTACAGCACCTTCGCCTGGTTGGATTAGTTCATTGCTTTCCAGCATCCCTTTCCTCAACAGGGGACGCAACAAAAATGTAACAAGAAATAACTAAACAGAAATGAATTTGGTGGATCTGGCCAGCCTTTTTAGTCCTCTTGAAAGCAACATCTCCTACATGTCAGATGGCAGAAAGCCAGGACCCTGGTAATGACCAAATAAAAAGACATGTCCCATCCCAGGCAAAAAAGGCCTATTACAATAGGTCCTCAACAATTCTCAAAATTAATTGGAATACAGTATGGCTGACATTTTGTAAGCCTTAATTCAAATTTTAGTTAAAGAAACCAGTATTGTTATTTCATGAAAGATCACCATAATTTCTGGAAACTGCCTGTCTACAGATTGACACTACAGGTGTATCACCACTTCAGCTGGCGTCAAGAACATGCTTTTAGCGGGAATTTCCCAGTTACATCCCTGTACTACACACTTGTTCATTTGATGGAACGCTTTCAGAACATGATAATGAGTTTTCTTTCGGAAAAGACTTAACCAAAACCTACTGTCTGGTGCCTCTCCTGATACACTTCACATGCTACATCCCTTCAGTCCACATGACCACATCCCTTCAGTCCACATGACCACATCCCTTCAGTCTAGGGTTAATCCAAAGTAAACTACTCCGAGTCTGTGTAATGTGAATGTCAGCCCAAATGTTTTGCTTTGCAGATCTACTCCTTTTGCTCTACAATAGGTGCTAATGTAGATACACCCTTGTTTTACTTCTGGTCAGTATAATCTTGGCTTGAATTGAGCCACACCCATACTTTTCTAAAACATAGATAGTAGGATAGTAGTTTTGATATTACCTGTAGATAGTAAATAATTATCGAAAACTGCCTCATGATATTGCTTGTCAAGATTAGCAGTTGGAATAATGGTGCTACCATCAGGCCAAAATGCAGATGTCTAACGCTATAGAAGGCAGATTCCAACAATTTGTGTCAAGACCACCAAAATCAAGCACAGCTCAAAAACATTTCGGTACTCACTCCAGTGTTCCACTGTTGGCCTTTTTTCCAACCTTCTTTAGTGAAACAGGGTCTTTTTCAGTTTAGTTTCATAAAAAGCTTTTGGATAAGTCCCTTGTGGTCTAAATAACTTTTTGGGGACTGTGCTGGGTTGACCGCAGCTAGCAAGCAAGGCCCCAGCCAGGTGCTTGTTTAGTCCCTGCCAGAGGGATGGGGAAGAGAACTGAATGGGCAAAAGCACAAAAAGTTCAGGGGTTGAGATAAAGACTTTCTAAGAAATAAAGGGGAAATAAAAGGAAAAAAAAAAGAGGGATGCAAAGGCATCAAGCAGTGGCTACTTTGGAAAACACTTCTCTCCACCTCCTGCAGTTCTGTTGTGGAGCACGACGTCATATGACCTGGAATATCTCTTTGGTCACTTTGGGTCAGTTGTCCCAGCTGTGTCAAATCCCAACATCTTGCCCAACCCCCACCCGCTAACTGAGAGAGCAGAGAAACAGAGATGTTGGTGCTCTGCAAGCACCGCTCAGCAACAGCCGAAACACCGGTCTGATCTCAACACTGTTTTGGTGGCAGGTCTGAAACACAGCCCCATATGGGCTGTAGAAAGAAAACTCCATCCCAGCCCAACGCTGTACAGGGAACTTAATTTCTGTTTTGCTTTAGCAGTCTTGAATGGCACAGAAGTTTTTAACTAGGTGTTTTTAAAATTTGCCCAGAATTCTAATCCCTCAATGAGCTTGTCATTTGCATCTTTGAGTCATCTTAGCCGCTTTTGGCTTGGTCATACACAGACAGAACACTTCTGCCAATACAGATAGTCACTCTGTTAGTTTACTGACCCCAGGAATTCTTGGGCACCTGAAATTTCAAGGCATTTCAAAAGAAGACGACAGTAATTATCTGGAAAAAGCAAAGGCTGTTTTGAGGACAGAAAAGAGCAGCACCTTCCTTGAAGCACTTTGCTGTGGTCAGCATAAGTCAAAGTCCAACACGATGTTGAACATGGGAATCTGTCACTAAGAGTAAAGGAAGACACCAAATGTAAAAGGACGTATTATGAATCTTACATGAGATATCAGTCGTGTTGATGTTAAAATTAGAGTTGGTCTTTAACATTTCATAGAGGACAAAGAAGTGTGTGCACTGTAACTGAATTCTGTTTTAAATCCGTGGCCACCACAGGATAGGCATGGACGCTTCTGAAGTACCGTAAGGGAACATAAGAAGGCACTTAGTCATTTTCATAAGTGTTCTTGTCACTTGAGACAACACAAAGTTTTCAGTCCTTTTGCCCTCGTCTTTCCTCATTTTCATGAGCTGCATACAGGGAACTGTGAAATTTCTCCATTCCCCCAGAGGTTTTAGATGCCAGTTTTAGTTGGAGCATCTGCATTAGTGCTAGACAATTAGTCAGGAAAGAGTTCAAGGTCAAAACCACACACTCAACAAAATCTACTCTCTTCTAAATTCCGTAAAACCTCTGCACAAATCTTATGAAAGCTTGCTTCCCAAAACTTGGGCTAATGAACAATAGGGTTGGTGTAACTGTAAATCTTAGTGGCGAGATACTGCTACATAGAGTCCCTCCCTAATGAAAAATGGGAATCTGCTTGTCCTTACTGGTTGCTCAGATGTACAGGTAAAACTCAAGCCTGATTCAAAGGGCTTATAGCCTCTGTGTGAGAAGTGAGCTGCTGGAACAAACACCACAAGCAGTAATAAGAGAGTTGGCTTGGCTCTCAGAGAGAGTCTCAGCCAAGCAGACAGAGGAAGGAAAAAAAAAAGTCTACTAGGAAGGAAAAAAAAAAGGAAGAAAGATATACAATATCCTCTATCTTCTCCATCTCATTCATGGAGAACATTACAATTCTGTTCAATAAGAATTTTCCACTGCAGTTTAAAATTTTAAAACTCTCGAATTCTTATATATGTAAAAATAAACTGAAGGTTAGTCTAAATAGTGTTGCTTTTAGTTGAAAAAATGAAATTACTTGATTCAAAGTAGAGAAGTAGAGACTCTTAAATAAGGTTTTCAAAATTTATTTTAAGCACTGAAAAATTGTTTTTTCTTGAAAGAAATAAGGAAATGAGCAGTATTTAGGAAATCCTGTGTTTTTCTTAGATTTGAGTTTTTAGCTCTGGAAAAATTTTAACAATAAAAATGCACCCTGCCTCACTTTATAGACTGAATTTTTTGAAATGAGGCTTTGCTGAGAAAATGGATGTTACTTTCAATGGAGCAGAGTCACAGACAAGGCTATTTTAAATAAAAGATTACTGCTTGGTTTTCTTTTCCATTTTCTAAGGAGTTATGACAAGGCAGTTGAATCACAAAATTAACAATGTGTGCTAAGATTTTTATTACAAAGCTGTAAATGAACTTCTTTGTGGATCTCACTGCATCTCCTCTTTTCAAAGGCTCATTGCAGACTGATTTAAAGCAACTAATAATGAACACAAACAAAGCCCAAATGTCAACCAGGGAGTTGTTCCTAATTTCTCTTTCTCTTCTTATTTGTTGGCATAAGAAATTAAATGCACAGGGATTTAAAAACAAACAGAGAAACCACTAAAGAGTAGAGTGCTGATATGGGCACTTTCAATACAAACCTCCAGCTGATAAATATTCATGCAATAAACTCTGAGTACCACTAAACCGTTACTGACCTCCTGTTGCTACAGAGCAGCAAGTGGGAGAGACGCTGCATCACTGTGGCTCGTGTTGATGTAACAGAGTCTAATTAGAAAACCTGTTGGTATCCCCAGGAGATTTTCTGAAGAAGACAAAAGGAGACAAGCACCATTCAATAACCAGCCTGATAATCTGACTCGGTTTATTCAGACATGCATGACAAAAACATCCGCAACATGCAAGTGTCTGCAGGAGTGACCGGTGATGGTAGTTCAGTGCAGCTGGAGGAGGACGGCACGTCAACCCTAATTGCCTCAGAGTGGCCAGTCTGAGGTTCCTGAATAAAAAGTGACATGCTTGCTTTCTTCACCTTGTTGAGGCTGACCTTGGATGCTTCAGATGATATTTTAAGCAATGTTTTTGCCAACTGTATCATAGGGGTTTCAGCATGCATCACAGTAAATCTGGGATTTCTTTATTTGCTGCAACACATCACCTCACAAATACTCAGACATTTTATTTCCAGCCTTTGTTTTTCTCCATTGGAAATGCTTCTGGGATTTTGTTAACATTTGCAAACCACTGCTATAGACATGAGACCAAAAGAAAACATGAAAAAGCTTCTAATCTTTTCAGAAAAAACATTTGTGGTATAGACTCGCGGCACTTTTGTGCTGTACCATTATTCACTGTGCTTTAGCTCCAAAGCTGCAGGCTATGACAGACATTCCCTTTACCTACACCTAAAATTCCCTAAAGCACTTTTATTGTGCTCCAAACATATTTAGAGAGAAATGTTCTCTGCTTCATTACATTTTTTTTTATTTGATTTTCCTTCCTGGAAAATATATCATATGTTTTCTTTTACCAAGCCACTATTGTAGTCAAAAAATTTACAGGAAGTTATGGGTGCAAGGTGAAGGTGGTGTGACATATGTTATCTCTGAGAACTATTGCTTCCAGTGGACTGCAAGAGCATGACAAATCCTTGTCTCATTAAAATGGCCAAGCCCTGGGCTGTGGGATCTCACTCAGTTGCTCGTAGTAAGCAAAAGATATTGTCCGGGTGGGGACATTCAGTGCATCATGTTTCTAGCCATGCAGTGAGAACAAGGAGGGCATCTGCACTTTCCAAGAAAAAAACTTATTAGAAGGACCAAGTCACTGCCCACCACAGATAAGCTACTAACTTTAGAGACTAAAAACTTCCTGCAGTCCAGTGAAGATGGGAAAGCTGTTTTCAAATGAGTAGGTGGTATTAGAAAATACTTGACACTTTAGCAAGCACATTAAGAGTCCAGATACATGAACCTCACCTGAGGAATGTGCTGTCTCCTCAACAGAAGAGAAAAAGCAACAGTGGGAAATGTAGCACGTGCTAAGAAGGAAAAAGGCAGACGTACGAATGCAGCAACTGGCATTGAGAAAATGGATAAAGTACAGCATGAATTTCTTCCAGATCCCACATAAACACGTGCTGTGAGGAAAGACCTCAAAGGGAAAGGACATTACAACAGGGACGTTTACAGGGATCAGCTTTCAACAGGCAGCCAAGGACCATTATCTTTGTGCCGTATCAGCCCAGACAGGCAACCGGCAGTTCAGCCTGGGCAGGCTTCCTTTGCAGCACCAGTCTCTACCTGTGGAACTGAATGGTCTTTCCCACTGAATAAACCACCTACAGAATACTCTCCCCAGCAACAGCGGGACTCGCATTTCAGGCCACTGAGTGGTGTTTGGGGCTCTGAGGACTTCAATGCCGCAGGCAGATCTGCTCTGATCAGTGAATGTGTGGTGCACCCACATTGCAGTTGTACCACCGCAGCTTTTCAGGATGGGAAGACTTGAGAAGAAGAACTGAGCATTGACAGTGCCTGACTTTAGCCCAGGGAGGCCGAGCTTGCTAGGCTCCATCTATGGTCTGTAGAAGAGACAAACTTCGCCAGGGCGTGATGAAGACCAGTTGAATTAGATCACTTTTCTGAAATACCTCGTGTGTGAACCCAGCTCTCACTGATGACTGTAGAGAGTCTTTGTCAACAAACTCAGAAGAGTTTATTTTGTGGGTCTTGTGTTGTTTAGTCCATCCACAAGAGGAAGCGTACTTATTTATGTCTCAATCCAATGCAGTCGATCCAGGTCACTTGCTAGGACCAAACAATATCCCAGTTAAAAAGTCATAGCAGATACAGAAAACAAAACTTTGCAGTGGGATACGATATTGAAATGAGAAGAGTTAAAGAAATAAAACGTCACAGGCTCTAGGATCCTACTTTTCTGTCATCGGTGGGTATTTGCCTTTAACTGCTTTCAGATAGATAGTACGTGTATCTTCAGACTTCCAGAGGCATCTTTGAAAACAGCAATGCATCAAGGTTCCACTGCACTTTACCTCTTCCCATCTCTCCGGCTACGTATGTGCATCTTCAGTTTGAACGACAGCTGAAGGTCATGATCATTTGACCTCTACTGAGTGAAGTGCTTTCAGGACTGACTGTCAACGATAAATATTTATTTTACATGTCATGTCCTCCAGCATTTCTCTCAGTTCCTCTGCTTCCCACTGGTTTGCATAAGCCTTCAGAAGTTGTTGATTTTTGTGAGCTAAACAGGCTGGCAATGCAGCAGAGATTAAAATCATCGAGTATGGAAGATTAAATTGCTGCTGCAAAACGGACTGATTGGAAACCATGCTTAAGGAGTCATCAATATAATTCACGAAGCAACCATTCACCAACACAAAATCCAGGTAAATGTACCCAAATTCTGACTACAGTCTAAAAATAATTACAGAAAAAGCACATTGCGTTATGCTGTAAAATGTAAATCTCTTTAATAAAAAAACATTCCACAAATTCTACATCGTGCTAGTAGCAGTCTACTTGCCAATCTGTCCTATTGTCAATGACTACAGAGAAAAACAGAGAACAAAGGATCATGTATTGTATTATAAGCTTCCATAGCAGATGAACTTATTTTCCTAATGTGCCACAAGCATGTTTGGGGTTTTTTTGTTATTCTTGCTCTTGCTGATGTTTTCTAGATGAGTGGTGCAACATCTAAAAGTTTGCAGGAAATACCAAGGAATAGAGGAACTGCAATCAAACCTTCAAAAGTAACTTCATATTTGATACACTAATGATAATCTTCAAACTGGCTTCTTTGGAAAAAAGAACTCAACTTGCATATTTCAAATAAAGTTCATGTAAGATCTTCGGGTCATGGAAAACGCTAATACCGATGACATTAAACAGTTTTGGTTCCAGTTTATTTTTTTCCTCTTTCTTTTAAGATTCATGATTAATTCACAATTTTTTTAACAGGACAAATAGAGGCCAAAGGTTATTATGTGCTTACAGCATTAGAGTTGATGCTAATGTTCATCCTGAATTTAAAGTATGAAATTAAACTTCTCGCAAGTTGATTGTAATAAGCAAGAAAGCAAGCAGAAGTTCATGAGAGAAGGAAAGGTGGGGATGAGAAGTTAACTGAAAGACATCAGTTTTTTGCAAGCCATATGGTATATACTATTTAACCTGAAATATATGTTTTTTTATTTTGAGTCAAGAATGAACATAATTACATTTTCCAATGAAATTTTTGGTCATCCTCATCATGATCTACAAGACAGAGAACTGTGACAGTGGTTTTTATTGTGAAAATACGTTACTGGTCTGATCTTTTTTTGGTCTTAACTTTTTCAAATATTGAAAGATTTACACGCACCTAATTAACATGCTTTCTGAGTCTAGGAAAAACTTGAGTGCAGAGGATGTAGCGGAAGCCTTTTTAGGTTGTTGTGCTATAAAAGATCAATTACAATAAATAAACGGCCAATAAATATTTAATGTTTTTCTTTGAGACAAACATGTTTAACTTTGTGTTTTAATGCAGAAGAGCTCTACCAAACTGCAGGGGTTGGTAGAGCTAATGATATCATTTGATATCAGCCCCCTTGCTTTTACCGTGTTTTGAACACATTAAGAATCTTGAAAGTGATACAGTACTTGTATCATAACAGATAATACAACATTGATCAGATCCTTAAAATGTGAGGCAGAAATGTACATGAACAAATGAATAAAAGAAACAGAACACGATGTGTCAGTGAATACCATTAGAGAAAAAATAACTTCAGCTTCAGGAGAAATTTGAAAATTGCTTTAAAAAAAAACACTTCAAAAAATGTATTAATTTGTCCTCTCACTAACATTAAAAAAAAAAAAAAGTAGGAATTAGTTAGCAAATTTAGCAATACCTGTAAGCAAGAGGTAAGAGGGAGATCTTAAATCAACTTTTAGTCTGTTTACGATGTAAAGTATAACTCTTGCAGGTAAGAGGCAAGGATATTAAGAAAAGACAAGAAGAAGATTAAGATCACAGAAGTAAACTTAGAAGCTAGAAATCTAGTGCTGGAAGTTGTAAATCCAAGAATGCCACGATTCACGGAGAAGCAGAAAGAGGCTTTATCACCTTATGATCTCCCCCAGCTGCCATAGTTACATCAGGAAACACCCACCAGGAGAAAACTATTGTTTCTCTGCCTGGTATTGATCTTATATATAAAACCACCGCAGGAGCTGGCAGGGACTCAGAAAACAGACTAAACTCTCTCTAGGGAGGCAAAAACACAGGCCGTGTTATCATTCGGTATAAATCGCTTTTGCTTTTTTGAGTTTGACTCTCCAACCCTTTGTACTGATTTTACACCACGGGTTTTAACTGTTCCCTTACACAGATGTGGATGAGAGAAGCCTTTGAGATACGACAGATGAAGAGATTTCAGCAGCTGGCACAGTATTTCACATATTAGTTTCTCAAAAGAAACAAGCAGAACAAAAAAAGCAGCAAAACAGAACAAAGTATTTGCAGCCAGATGGAAGAAAAGAGAATAGAGAATTTTGATTTCAATTTATACTCTGAGAAAATAACTGCATGGCAAAAGAGTTAGAGGGACCATAAATCAGACAAATTGCCTGCTTTCCAGACTCTGTGGCTTCATCACTGAGCAAAATAAGGCAGGCTCTATGTCCCAAATGCCAACATCTAACCCCATAATCTCCAGACGATGCCCTTGACGCACAATTCCTGCTGCAAAGCCAGCGCTGAGGAGGAGTGTCACCAAAGCCCCTTTCGCTTGTGTCCACCGGGAGATGTCGGTTCAGCTCCCGACCAGCCCACAGTGTTTCTGTTTGACAGTTGTCGGGACACTTAGGTCCAGATTAACCCTCCGTACCTTCAGGCATCTCACTGTGGTGCTGGAACTAAGGGTCCCGCCGCCATCCACCGGCTCCTTCTGCAGAGAAGGGGCAGAGGCACAACCCAGAGACGATGTGGGCACGCAGAGAGACGAGCCACCCTGCAGAAACACCTCCGGTATTTCCACAGGGAGGGTGAGATGCTGTCGTGGCTTTCCAGCAGCTAATTTTAGCAACTCACAGTCTGCTGAAGTTTGATGGCTCAGCTAAGTGAGCAAAACTACACAGTGCGAATGATGGGCTCTCTCCCCCACGTTATTTTCCCATCAGTAACAGGAGAAAAAGTTACAGTGGGATGAGAAATGAAATTCAGAGTTGTTGACAATTAATTTCCTTGCGTCTTCCAATACCATCTTTCTGTAATTAACAACAGCTACTGATGAATCTATGCTTACCAGAAGTTCTGTACACAATCACCAGCACAAGTTCAGCTTCCTTATGGGCTATCCTCGTTTAACCTAGGGGTTTTGTCACTATTATAAATGATCAATATTTGCAAATGTCTTTTATTTCAAGTACTGTTTTTATAATAAGGTCACAAGAGATACCTAACTCTCATGGAGGATAAAAGCTGTTGCTTTTAAAGCTTTAGGAGAGTAAAGCTTTGTTTAGGAGAGTAAATGCTTGTTTAGAAAAAAAAGACTGCCTTAAAATAAAATCAGGTAGTGCATGCAAATTTCATGTAGTATTTTGTGGTCTGTTCAAGATAAATGTTAGGCAGTAGTTTTCTAGGAGGCCTGAGGCTACTCTTTAACTAAAATATGCAACCAGTTATTTTTACATCAAAAATGGATTTCATTTTCTGCCTTGCAATCAGCAGTTTGAAGAAATTTATTTGATTAAAACAAAAAAAAAAGAAAAAAAAAACCTTGTGTATCTTTTTTTTTTTTCTTTTGGCTCACATATCAACATTTTAATTCATTTTTCAAGACCAGGTACTAGATTTGGCTGCCAGTCCACAATTTAATTTACTCCTTGGATGCAGCCCAATCATTCCTACTTTCAGGAAAACATTAAAAAGCACCGTGTTAAACTTCCGCTGAAAAGCTCTCGGGAGACCACTAAGTGTAACTTTGTTAATAACACACAGAAATATAAAGCAAAGAGTGCAAATCTCATTTTTTTACAGCAGAACTGTAAAATAATCAACCTTTTTGTCTATTTACTTTTAAGGTAAGCTTACGTGGAAGAAGATGGGATTTTATAATAAATTGTTGGAAATTAATAACACTCTCTCTGTATTTACACAGTATACAAGCACAGATATCCATATATCCATCCATCGGGGACTGGAGGTAGCAGCCATGGGAGTCTTTAGAAGGCAGACACATCAGGCCACATTTCAAGCTCTAAACCAAGGCTGCACGCGTTCGTTAACCGCACACTGATTGCTGGTGGCCTGTGCCCACGCCTTCTCGCCATTTTCCACTACACAACCACAACTGCGAGTCTCCCCGCTCGTATCCCCAGCTGGCTGTGGGGGCACAAACCAGCCAGCGCTGGTGGCCGCCGTCCTCGCTGGCCTTGGCTGCGCGGCCAACGTCACAGCAGTCGAGGTCTTCAGGCCCTGGTGAGAGAAGGGACAACTTCCTTCTGCCCCATCTTGCCTTGCTTGCACGTGCTGTCTCTTACTCCCGGGCCCTTTCTCTCCCCAAAGGGATCTCATCTGCTCCCAGTAATGTTTGTCTTGTTCTGGGTTTTGTCACCCTCTTTTTGTATTTAGCAGGACGTTCTGCCTATTTGTGGTCCCTTGTGCTTATGCTGCTCTTTACCAAGCACTTTCTGTCACTCGGGAGCTTCCCAAAATCTGCCACACATGCTTATATTTGGGCTCAAAGATGTACGGACAATGCTTTTGTGGGTTCGAATTCTACCTGATTAACGGACTTTTAATGTGTCACAGGCCCGTGTTTTGGATTATTGGCCAGAGATTCAATTTTTCAATGGTCTCGTATATTTGTCTACCTGAAAGAGACTTTAGTGAAGTAAATAACGGCTTCACACAGGCGGTTTGCAGGAGGAAAAGGAGATCAAACAGAAGCATGGTACCTCCAGTTTGTACCCCTGTTGCATGACGCAAGGCAAGGCAAGAGTTCTTCTTTCAGAATACTTTTATAAACAAAACCAGTGAAGATGGCTTTTGGGCCTCCAAGGAGAAAGTGGTTTTTTGTTGTTGTTGTTTGGGCTTTTTTTGTCCCCATTGGAAAATTTAGATTCATTTAAATTAACTTGCTGAAAGAATGTACCGGCTTCAGCAAAGGTCTTGGAAAGCATCCCTGGCCAATGAGAGACAAGTGTCAGTTTATGTCAATCAGCAGGAATTTCTCAATGTGTGATCAAAATTCAGATGCCGCTTTGTCTAAAATGAAAATGGAGATTTGCATCTATATCTTCCAGAATACAGATCCTGACCACCACCATTGGCTCTTCAATAGTCATACACCCTTGCTCACTTCCATAATCAGTTTCTATTTTTCATGGGCCCGGCTTTTCTCCCTTAGACACCAGCTTCTCTCATGTGCTGCTGCGCTGCCACGTATTTTCTCTCCTCAACTAGGAGAAGGTTCAGACCTGGAGAGTTACTCACCACCACAGTCATTCTCTTTCTACAAAATAAGCCCACGTCTTTAGATACGTCTTTGTAAATTCCCTGTCTGTCAAAGTGGGTATAATGGAGAAGATCACATAATGTTGCTAACGTGGCCCAGCCATTTCCCAGATTTGTCTTAAGTAAGACCAAGAACTGAAGCCAAACTAAACAAAACAGAACCATCATCAGCTCAACTCATAATTGTATATCAGTTTGTATTAATATGCAGATCTCTCCAGGTAGGTACTGTGTATGCCTCTGATGAAAACGGAAGGTTTATCTGCTTAAAGTTTCCTTAAAATGTGTTAATATCTATAAGACAGTCATTGCATTGGACACCTACTGAGAGACAGAGAATGAAAAGCTGAATTCCGTTCTCAGTTCTGCCACTGCTGAATTTTGGTAGCACACAGAAAGTCAGTTCCCTGTAGACAACTCTTTCTTATCCTTCATGGGCCAGAAACTCTCAAAGTAATGCGTTGCGCCTCCCACTCTCAGGAATGCCGGCACAGCACAGGGGAGGGGTCACCCTGCTGGCGCCGGTTTTAATCAGCTGCTTTGGGCAGCAACAGCCAAGCGGAGACAGCCTCGATGGTGGCCACCAGCACGGCCCGCCACCACCTCCTCTCCCCTCCTCCTTACTCGTGCAGCCACGAAGCCACACGGGGAGCTTGGCCTGACCCGGCCCTGGGGAAGGGGAGAAGGTATAAAGTGTGACAGGGCTGGATGGAGCAAGACAAGGCCAGGTGTGGAAAACGGAGCAAAGGATGGTACCATCCCAAATACCACTGTAATATTGGCATTGCTGCGTTTTGCATTCCCTTAGAATTGAGACACAATTACGATACTGGTGTGTTGCCCGGTGCTAATACTGCAGATAACTATAAAAAGCAGGAGTGGGTCATTATCCAGCTGAGCTACAAACACGAGAGGAAGCTTTTAGTCCAATGAGACTGTGATGAAACTCCGTGCTGTATGAGCAACCTTTGGTCACTTGCCAAAAACATCTGCTTTCCAAGACAACATCATTCCTGCTATTTGCATAAGAGACACAGATCTTCCTACTGCTGCGAGTAAACCTTTTTTCTTCTACCTCCGCCACCGATCCTGGCATGGCCGGCAGCTGGCAAAGCAGTGAGTGAGGCTGAGAATATAATCCTATTTTGTTTTACAAAGTCACGCACTTTCAGACAGTATTTTTAAGCTCTTTGTTTAAGTTGTTCGATAACGTGCTCAGACACCAGAGCTGGGAATTATAAATCTGGCACTAGGCAGCGCAGTCAATGCAGACAAAATTAAACGAATTGCTCACTGGCTTTGATGAAGCACAAGTAGAGCTGGCATGCACTTCTCTTACGAAAAGAGGGAGTTATGCCTTTGAATTACAAAAAATTAAAACCCCAAAAGTGTCCCTTTGCACTTTGGAAAGGTGGGGAGGAGGATGGAATAAAGGTGTGGAATATCGCAGAGGAAAGGCCTAAAGAAGTGAAGAAATACTTCAGTAGAGGGTCAAGAGCGCTTGTAACAGACCCTGATGCACCCGCTCAGTTCTGGGTCCCACAGGAGCTATCAGGAGGTGAGAGCCCAGGGGAAGGATGTCTGCAGCTCACGATGGAGATGGCAACCCCAGGGTCCCGCTACACCACCGACACCAGGCTCTGCTCCCAGCAGCATCCCGGGAGGAGGATTCACGCCTGAGAGTGCCAGAGGAGAAGAGGCTGAGCCGCTTCTCCCTTGTTGGGTACAGTCATGGGTAGCGTTCCAGAGGGAAAACGCAGCCGATGTGCGTCTGGATGTCAGCTCTACATGGAGACACCAACAAAGATGTGAAAATATATATGAGGCGGACTCAGAGCCGTTCTCTGAGCCCTGGATCAGCCCCTACAGTGAGACAAAGTAGTGAAGCAATGGGGTGAGCTGACACGCATTTTGTGGCAAGATGCGTTAAAAATTGAGGACTTCAGCTTCTCAGGCTCCAAATGCAGCAGAGAAAGGAGGGGTGAGGGAAGAGGAAATACCTCTCGAAACAAGAATAAATCCCTCTTTTATCTTGGCTTTCACTGGAGCAAAGATATCCTCTGAAATTGCTGAATTGATGTTTTGATGTTCTCTAATGGAAAAATCTCTCGCTGTATTTTGTGCAGAGCAACACTTTGTGACTCTGCCGTCACGTAGGGCACAGGGAGTCCCGCTGGGGCTAATTTAAATGGCTGACTCGTAAAGATGCTCTGTTGTGTTTGCTGCAGCAGACAGAAGCTTAGAGATCTCGCAGGCTGTATCCCTGCAGAAAGGACTGGGGAGAAAAGCAATAATCATTGTTCATTTTCAAATGTTTTGCTTGCCAGTCTAAAAACGTATCAGATACCCACCTAAAATAATACAGTTTGCAGACTGAGCCAGGGCACAGTCAGGCTACAAGTGGCACTAAAGAGAGGAATCTGACACTGCCTCTGAGCGAAGGACGGCTGGAGAGGGGGTCGAGAGGTCATTTACAGCCCACCCCTCTGCAATGAAACAGGACCAAACATGCCTAAAACGTCACTGCAGTGGGGCTGGGAGCACCGGCAGTTCCCGGGGGAGCCCAGCTCGGTGCTCAGTGTCTGTTTTTCCTGCAGCTGGGGGCTGCTTGGCCGGCAGAGCTCTGCCCGTCCCTCAGCATCGCCCTGCCGAGGCTGGCACGGTGCGTCCCCCTTCTCTCTGCTCTGGCACCCACCGCCGCTGGCGCCGAGCGGGGCACCCCGTCCCGACGCTCGTGTGAGTGACCCTGCAAGGCGGCAGAGATGGGGCTCGTCTCTCGTGGCGTGAGGAGAACAAGGTCTGAAAGGGTGGTGTGTTCTGCGTGTGCCGGAGCGCCAGCCGCCCTTCGGACACTGGCAGTGGGGGCTGCCCGCTGCCTCCACCCGAATCCGTATCGGCGGGGAAGAGCCACTGGTCAGCACACGAGGCACCGGCCCCCGCCGTGCCTGGTCTCTGTGCTGGGCACGGAGCCGAAGAGAGCAGAGAGAGATGGGAAGGGTCAAGGTCAGACTCTCATGTTTAATGTCTTTCAAATGACATACTGGACGAAGGTATTTTTAAAGAGTCTGACTTCAGTTTTCCTTGTGCTCTCAGGTGCTTTTGAAGGATTTCCTGACTAGCAGAACAGCTTCTCTTTCCCTGAAAGATAGGGAATGCTTGTATTTCACTAGAACACAAAATAAGGAATGCTTGTACTTCACGAGAACGCAAAATGAGTCCCTCCTAAGGCTGTCTGAAGGCTCAGGAATTAGCATTTGCATCATTTGCCACAAATGTACCCGATAAAGTATTTATAGTATGATTAAATTCTCTGCTCCACCAGAGCCAAGATTCGAATGCACACAGACTTGTTTTACATCATTGGGTAAGTGGGTGGCAATTAAACGAGTCATTCAACAACCGCAGCTCCTCTGTCAGGTGGGGCCTGCACTGGTGCTCCTCCGAGTGAGGTTCTCAAAGTCGCTTTGGAGGCTTTCACTAGCAGAAGACCAGTCCATATCATGGGAATGACACTCTCTGTCCTGTGAGAAGCTGTGAAACCACTGTCTCATTCTTCCTGTGGATACCAAGCTTTGTTCCTGGTGCTTGGTGGCAGAAGGCAAAATTTCACAGGGTGGCCATTTAGATCCGAAACTGAGAATAAACACTTAACGATGGGAATTCTCAAATGTCGGAGCAGGTGAGAAAAACATCTGAACCTTCAGTTTCTATGTCTGGAGATGCAGGATTCACATTTCTAACTCTCCTCACAGACTTAGTTGTAAGTATTCTTAAAATAAAAATGTCATGAAAATTCATTGTACCCAGATTATTCTTTCCGTTGCTAAAATTAACAGATTCCTGTACTTTACAGAAGGCCTCTGTCTTCTCCAGGAAGAGATGGACTGTCAGGATCTTCTCCAGTAACACCAGTGATGTGAAGATAGTTGCCAGAAGAAGTCTGTCATGGCAAACAAATACACAGCAGAAGTGAAACGACCATGCTATCAGTAGAAGTAAAGCTAACATCAGGAAATGATAATTCATTTTTGTAATTTCTGTCTTATACGTAGATGCTTACCTTTATCAAAACAGGATCAAAACATTTCACAGTTCTGATCCTATTCTTTAACCTCAAAGGGAGCTCGGTTAGTGACATGGTAAGGACAGGACTCACTTCTTCACTGGCCTCAAGAGGCACTTAGCCAAGGCGCAGGGGTACAGGCTGAAAGGATGCTCAGGAATCCTTGTTATTCATTCCGTCTTTGCCTTTGCAGCGAGGAGCTTTGCTGTAGACAAGAACTAAGGTAGCAATATGCCTGTTCTATTGGGTGCGCTCAGAAACTTTGTCATTTGTAGCACATGCTCAGACTAATTGGTTTTACTATAACTTGTGCACATTTAAACCATTTTTTGGGTAGATGCAGGCTTATGACTAGGATGCCTTTTCAGCTGAGTTACACCGCTGCCGTGAGCCTGTCACAAGCACATGGCTGAGCCAACAAGCAAACAAAAAGAAATAGTTCCAGAAGTGCGTTGCTGGTTGTCAGCTTCTTAACAGTGGCCTGATTTTTTTCTCCTTAAAGAAACCCAAAGAGTAGATTACATCTAAAAAATCTCAGACTTCTGTACTAATAATCTTGCTTATGTTCAAAAGAAAAATAAACCAAGAATATTTAGATGCATGTACTAGTCCCCTGAAAAGGTGAGCTTAAACTCACATGAACAAAAATGAGACATTCTCCTTGATAGTTTGGGTATCAACATCTACAGACTGTGAGACACTCACATTACAGAACACCTTGCAGATCAGATTGATTTCTCTTTGCATCACCCTGGACACTCATGGGGGACACAACAATGTCTTGTCCATGCTTCCTCTTTTCCTCTGTGACATTAGTTATGAATCACCAAGAGAAGAAAAGATTTCTAAACTTCTTTTCCTACCAATTGATTTTGAACCAACCTCAGAATAATTTTAACAGTCCTGGATATATATCATTTCATATAGGACTTGATCTAGTCACAAACCCCAAACATATGGAGATAAATCTTCCTGAAATTTGGGAGCATTTGGATAGGAGCTTGAAGCAATAATCTTTTCTGTCACTCTTTCTGTCTCCCCCCGCAATATAGCTAAATAAATGTGTACTGAGCCTTTTTATTCACTTGTTTATTATTATTTATCTGATCATTGAACTATGTTTCATTTTTTGGCTGGGAATGAGAAGAAAGAGGCAAGCTGGTTATGTTTCTATGCCAGTCTACACACATTATTGCTTCTTCCAGATAAACAAAACGAGAATCTGTCTGTTTGCCTGATGAAGAGAGTGATTCACATACGTATTATGACTTAACAAAACCACAAAAGCCATATAGTTGTAAAACACATACCAATATAATTAAAACTGGATATAATTAAAACAATTGGCTGATAGCAAAGAGACATTACAGCACTATAGGATGCTCACACTATACAGCTATTCTCACTGGATAATATATGCAGTTGAAAGATACTTTTTCAGCAGTGCAGCTCTGTTCAGACAGTGAAGTTGGTTTAGTTTAAAAACCACGCATATTATTATCTCATATTAACCAGAACAATTTTCCAGAAACTTTTAAGTAACACACTTTGTCCTATTGCCTTTCAGCCACTTTTCTCTGCCAAAGTAGCACTATGATTGCTATGGCTGTGTAAGGAAATAAATGAGCTTTTTGACATACAAGAATTCCTTCAGGTCTGAAAATGATTAAGAAAGGTCTTAATGCGAATGAAAGGGAAATTTGCAAAAAAGAATGTGCTCGACTTTTCCTAGAAAGGGCACAGTTAATGAAAATTGAAAGGTAAAATCTTCTAAAACGCAAAAAGGAAATGCTTGGTGTTTTTTTTAATTGCAGAAAGAGTGATATCCATGGTAAGTCCAAATGGCAAATTATATTCATATCTTATCGTAATTAATGAGATTATAACTGCTATGAGACAAGAAGTCAATGCAAAAATACAGGTAACTCTGATCATCGCTCTTGCTGACAGTCTTAGTGGATGTGGAAAATGGATCATTGTCCTGCAAGTCCTTGCAGAAATGCTTCAAGGGCCCACTTAATGCTTACTGCTATCATGGCCTGGTAAAAATAAATCAGCATCAATTCTGTTGCAGTAAAAATTTCCCTTAAATTTGAGGAGTGAAAAAAGCTAGTCTGCTCCAGGCAGGTAGAAAAAGAAGAGATGCCACCCAAAGAAAAGCTAGAAAATTGCTCAATGAAGCCATGTGGTTAAAGAAACACAAACAGCAAACACATACTGATGAAACAAAATGTATAAAACAATGATCAATCAACAAACACAGGTTTTTTTCTTTACACAAAACTCTGGAAGAGTTAGTTAAGCAGGAAACAAAATTACAGTAACGGGGCAGTTAGAGCAGAAGTCCATTATCACTCATTAGAAGATTATTTGAATGTTTCTCCTAGGAAAGAGGCATCCCAGCAAGTTTAAAAAGCCTAAACTGTCTTTGAAAGCTAAATCAGGCACTGCTGGGGAAAACGAAGGAAAAGCTAGATAAGGATGAAAGAACTGCACTGCCTTCTCTCTTCCCACCATCCACCACCCACCACATGCCGATGAACGCATATCTTAATTTTGCCAAAAAAGCAATGTAATTTACTCAGTCCCAAAAGGTATTTTCTCACGTATTTATGGACTTTCCAAAATGCCTGCTAGCAAGACCATCAATCAGTGCCAAAAATATTGTGTGTGCTCCAGTGTCTAATTTTTTTATCATATACACCTGTCAAAATGATACCAAACTGCAGTACAGATGTTGCAATGCTGAAGAGAAGTTGGTAACTTTCTTCTATAGCAGTCTATAGTCTTCTATAGAATCTTATAGCCTTGGAAAGTGTGGAAAATGGAAGGGAAAAAAGGGTCAGGAACAGCTGAGGGGAGTCAAGATGGAAAATGGGCTGGATTCAGTGGTTTTGTAAGGCATAACACACGTGATAGAGAGGTGATGAAAAATGGAAGCAACCAAAGCCAAACTACCGCATATTTGCCCCAAGCTAGAAACACAATAGCTACCATGGCTTGGAAGAGGTGCTAAGTTTGTGTATGTGGTCATGTCTGGACAGGTTGGTGTATATCCAGTAAGTCAAGGAAAGCAGACCACATATTTCTTTAAATTGCTGTTTTGACCCTGCAGAGGGAAATGGCTATTTCTTTGGCAGCTGGATTACAAAAGTCAAATATTTTCCTTGTCCCATGTGTCCCAATTTACTCTTTCTTTGAAAAATCTGCATTTGCTTTGTGACTGCTTTCAAGGACCAGGAACCTCCAACTACCACCAAACAGACACTCACAGGCAGCCCCAAGAGAGCAGGTGTCAGTCAGGCTTGGGCTGGTAAAACCCTAAGCCATGATAATTCCAGAATCAAATGCTTTTCAAAGTTATTTAACAGCACTGATGTAACTAAAACATGTGTATAAAATCTGCTAATCTTTCACTCAGAGCTGGCACGTGCTGAAAGGAGCAGCTGTAATCTTGTGCCGTCTTTGCGATACTGAGTGTATTCCAGTGATGTTGGGTTAAACATAAAGAAGAAGAAAAAAAAAAGGTAAAAGCAGTTTATTCATAAGATTAGGCAACTGGGACCTCTAGAATATCCTCTTTATAGCAGGGCCTATGGCGTTCTTTTTCTTAAAAAAGGAGGCAGGGCAGGCTGAGCTCATGAGGCATGGCAAGTTTGTGGGGCATCATGTGCACCAGGAATCAAATCTTGCTACCTGTATTTTTAAATATCAAATCTTCTAGATGTCTACCTGTTACAGGTCCAGATGCTTATCACATTCACAAGCTTAGTGTTTCTCTGTCCATCTGGAGAAAAGTTAAATACCTAAATGGCTTGTAGCACTACCTGAGTGCAAGAGGTGTAAGTCTTACAGACTGGCGGCTGGGCCAGGCGAGCAAGAAAACCTGTGAGGGGACATTTTTATTCTGAGCCTTGGTTCAGGAGGCTGAGAAGGAAGTGAGCATCAGGGGTGCCATTGCCATGCAAGAGAGAAGTAATTTGAGTGTCTAAATCACAGAGGTGGATTTTCTTAGATTGAAAAATACCTGGAATAAATGTCTTAATGCTGCAGTGCATAAGCCACTTTAGGCAATTTTTATAAGCAGCTTCAAGAATATAGTTGGCCATGGCATTTTTTGCATTCTATTGTGCAATTCTGCTAAATTTGGCATCGGTGTTTTTTCTTGCTCTCGCTCCTTATCATTCAAGGGCAATTTTGGAAGTGAGAAATTGTATCTGTTTTAATTCCTTCTCCTTAGTAGAACAGGTTGCTACACAAATATTGCCTTCAGCTGTGCAAATCAAATATTGTCTTCAGCAGAACTCAACTTTCCCTACCATTGTGTTTGCTATACCTACAGCTGCTGATGTTCCCAGGTGGAGACGTCCATCGGCAGGCAGCAGAAGGCAGCTCCCTGCGCTCATGGGAGGTGCAGGACAAACAGCTCTCTGCCCTGGGACTGCAGTGCTCAAGTGAAGAAAAAACCATCATGGGCTAATAATTCCAGTGATGTACAGCACAAACTTCCTCTGTCAGATGTTGTAAGGGTTTCAGTCATTAAAATTACCCTTGAAGACTGCAGGGACAGTCCAGAAACAGTGGCAACAGAAAAGGTGATCGAAATCCACTGTTCCGTCCATGAATTTTATGTCCAACAAGCGGAAGGGAGAAGATTGAATTGCACAGTCTGCTGCTGATCTGAAGAACTGCTCAATTTTTTAGATCTCTCTCATTAATTACCTGGCAGTCATGTTCAGACTCTACACCAAGTATGTTTCTGAAGAGCATGAGTAATTTCAGGCAATTGTTGGGCATGACTCTTTTTGATCCTTTCCAACTTGAATTCACCTCCAATTCTTGAACCTCAGTTTAAAATATCCTAAAACATGATGTTATAAGGCACCCAAAGGGATTTGGTGTAAAGTGTCTTCAAGTACAGGAAATAATGGTATTGGATTTTTAAGGTCTGAAGTGGGTATCCTGCTCTGTTTTCCCTTGTGCTGCCCCAGCTGCTTTGACAAAATGGTGCTCAAAATCACTCCACTCATTTCTACAGTTCTACTTCTGTTAAAAATGAAGCAGTTTCATTATTTATCCTGTAAAATGGAATGCATTCAAGTAAAGTGTTCCATCTACCCTGAGTTGTTTTGTTCCCTTTTGTGACAAAAATGGAATTATAGTCTTCGATCTCAATAGAAATTTTTTTTTTGTAATTTGTTTGAAGATTGCAAAAAAGGCAATGTTTTCTTTTTCCTCGTAAGATCTGAAGCATCTGCTGGGTATAGAAACAGAAAAGTATACAAAATTAAATATACAAAGGACTGGTCTACACATTCGTTATGAATTGAGATGTTGAAACACTTGGAGAAATTGAATAAAAGTTATGTTTTCAAGATCTGTCATTCATTATGATATTAAGCAAGGTTAAGTTGCTTGACTCTTAAGTATGATGCACCCCTTTGTAGACTTAATGAGTGCACTAGAAAAGTAGATACTTTGTAATTTTCAGGATTAAAGAGAACTAGTAATTATTTATTGGAAGACATCTAGTAAATATACTGCTGTGATGTTCTCTGCATCACACCAGTAATTATAAAACAAATAGCAGATTCCTTATGCCCTCCTTAGAATAGCAAAGATGGATGAATACTGAAAAAGCTATGTTTTCCCATTCAAATCCTAAAGTCTTTCCAGTTTTGCCATGTGTGGTGGATTTTACTCATATAGGAGATGTTCTCCTTTAAGTGATCTTTTTCTATAAAAATATGTGGGAATAGCTGTTCTCCATAAAAAAATTTCTACGTGGAAAATATTTGGACAGAAGTGTAGCATTTTTTCATTATTGACCACATATAGTGTTTTATTTATTATACTATAGTTTCAAGAGAGGGAAAATGTCCACAGTGCAATCTGTCTTTAACTGCTCAAATATACAGTGTCAATAATAACTAACATAAAAGGTTTCCAAGAATTTAACTGTTCTGAAATTAAAACAACTGTGAACTTAGGTTTTTTTTACAGATTGAACGATGCTCACAAGCAGTTTCCAAATAAACAAAATGGCCTGAATTAGCTACTCAGACTGAAGGATTTCAAAACTGCAAGACAATAATTCACAAGGAACTTAATAGTTTAAAAACACAATTCCAAAGCCATTGGCTGGGATTTTGGCAGAAGGTGGGAGCACAGAGGTGCTGCAGCACAACTCCCACACCCTGACAATATCACTCACCTGCCAAGTGTGAGTCAAAGGGGGTTCTGGCTTATCAGGTCAGTGACAAAGCCTGAAGTTACCAAAAAAGGCTATAAAATAAGGAAAATTGAGGTCACTGCAGAAACAGTAAAATGGGTTCAGATTGTTTATACGAGAGGAGGCAATAAGAATATAAACTAAAGCACATGGTGTGACTGGGGCTGTGTGAGGATCCTGCTGAGCTGTTTTGCGCCACTCCGGTGCAGCCGGGATGGGGACAGTAATCGACTGTTCTGCGGGTGTCCCCTGCACCCAGGGCAGGGGGGGATGAGGAGGGACCAAACCTCCTGCACTTGGGGCGATGTCTGGAGGCCAGGCATTTGGCTGAAGGCAGGGTAGGAAAACCCTGTTGGGAGTCAGGAGGAGCAAGAGCTGAGGATGCAGCCGAGGAGAGACAGAGTTGTGCTGCCCCTCTCTGATCTCCATGGGAAGCACAATGGGAAACAGTTCTTTGACCTCAGATGCGTGATGAACAGACCACAGCCCCCTTTCCTCATCCCCCTGTGCTGCTCAAGAGGAGGAGATAGAGAAATCAGGAGTGAAGTTGAGCCCAGGAAGAAGGGAGAGGTGGGGGGAACGTGTTTTAAGATTTGTGTTTATTTCTCATTGTAGTACTCTGATTTGATTGGTAATAAATTAAATTAATTTCCCCAAGTTGAGTCTCTTTTGCCCATGACAAGTGAATGATCTCTCCCTGTCCTTATCTCAGCCCATGACCCTTTCATTATATTTTTCTCCCCCCGTCCAGCTGAAAAGGGGGAGTGGTAGAACATCTTTGGTGGGCACCTGGCATCCAGCCAGGGTGAATGCACCACAAGCCCTAACAGAGAGATGCTTTAAAAATCAGTGTCATGATATTACTGTTGGAAAACAAAAATTAAATTATTCCACCTAATTTCCAGAATGAAAGAAATCCTCTTCCTTTTATGTTAGAAATTGCATCAAGGCTATTTTCTCACTGCAGAAAAGTCATTAAATGTGAATAACCAGGTTATTTTGTAATTATGATGATATGTTAAGAAGTGTGAAAAAAGCCCAGAAGAAGCCCAAGAATAGATCAAGGTTGGCTTGAATGAGATTGAACACAATCTCATTCCTTGGTAAAGGC
The DNA here is from genome assembly GCF_028500815.1 of Rissa tridactyla. Lineage (NCBI taxonomy): Eukaryota > Metazoa > Chordata > Aves > Charadriiformes > Laridae > Rissa > Rissa tridactyla. The sequence goes on from NC_071497.1 coordinate 9,692,747, forward strand.
CAATGTAGCAGAAGTTTCATCCTAGCCTGGGCACCAGCAGGTGTAAAGTAAGTGTGATCTACTAGATTGTGCCAAAAGGGGCCAAAGAGGCTGGGCAACCCTAAAGTGGGCAACATGGTATAGTAAGCTTAGCAAGTTTTCTCAGAAACAAGATTTGAATTTCATGCTCAGCTTATATACAAACCACCATAATTTTTGTGAAAAGGACATTCAAATTCATGTAGTCCCAGCTGCTATTTGACTATTTAGACATACTGGGAATTCAAAGAACCAATCATTATATGCAGTTATGGCAAGTGTGAAAAGAAATTCAATACATTAACAGGAGCAAAATAACTGCATCAACATTTCCCCTGACTTTTAAAAACATATTTTAAGGTCAGTAGGCCAAAGAAATATTTTAGAATATATTTAGCTGAGAAACCTATGCTAATAGTGTGCGGTAATTCATAACTGAAACCTATAAATATCTGAAACTCACTGTAATGATTCCCTTAGCAGATATAATTCATTTCCATTGCGCACATACAGGATGGGGAAGTGCCAATTTACTCAACATTTGCCTTATATATTGGTTAACTATAACATATCTAGACACCACCATGTGGTACAACTTTGCCCCTGAGGTTTTAGAAGCTCAGACTGACATTTAGACTGATTATACACCAATGAAAATTGTAAAAGACACACAAGGTCAAAAGCCAGAACTAAATAGCAGCCTGATACACAGGTCATTGAATTAAATTCCCACAAATGTTGGAGGGAAATAAAAAAAGGAAAGAAAAAAAAAAAGCAAAGTCCTCAAAAATCCATTTGCCTTCTACCTACAGAGATATCTCTGGATCTATGCAACATCTGCCAGAATTAGGGACTTTTTTTTACGGTATAGTTGTAACAGCCTCTAAGGCAAAGACTACGTTACTAGTCCTGGAGGTCGTCCTGGTTGGAGGTAAAAGAGAACCAACTTTCTGTTCAGTAATTTTGCTTCTTAGCTTAGCCTCTTCTAGCTCTCTGAAACTAACGGCATATTGTGCCGAAAATGGCTTGTTCTCAGAGTGATCAGACTAATGTTTATAGTTTGTGCCAAGGAATGGTATGCAGAGATGCTCTTGCTTACACTTATTGCTATAACACCCAATGTGAGATAATTTTGTTATTTGCCCCGTTGGAGAGTCAGAAGTGGAAAAGTGTAGAGGGGTCCCACCTGCAGGGATGAGTGGACAGGACAGGTGACCAAAAATTGACCAACAGGGGTATTCCATCCCATCTGCCCCATGCTCAGGGATGCTGAGGGATCCCTGAGAGATCCCCCCAAAGCTGAGGGATCAAAGGGTCAATTCTCTTTCTTCAATGGCCGATGTCTGTTCATCTGCCTTTGATCCCGATCAGTGGGTTCCTGACTCCGGCTCTGGAATCCAGTTCCCACCCATCACTGAGTCCAGTCTGGGACTTCCCCAGTGCCTGCCAGTGATGTCATCCTGGGAGCTTAATACGGTTTTCTGAGGAGAAATAACTGGACTCCAGACGATCCAATGTGAATCAACAGAAGCCGTTTATTAAGCACAGATCATCATCTTTTATACCCTGTGTTGTAGCCGTACATGTGACTCGCTTATTTCTGATTAGCCAGTTACACTGTCCACGCGCTGTCCATGCAGTTCATTCACACATCAGATCGGTTACAAGAATTCGCATAGTAAATTGCTTAGTCATTAGCACAACATTTTTTCTACCTTCTCAGTTCCCTTTTTTCCCATGTACTAATTCCATTTTCTACCACCTGTTTTGCTCTTAATCTAATCTCTCACAGTAGGGAGGCTGGCTCACATGACCATTTTCTCTCAGATACATTCCTACAGTTTTCTATATACTGTATCTATTTTGTTATTTCCTTTTTATTTTATTATTAATATTTCATTAAAGTAGTTTAGTTTCTTCTAAACTCATAAATCTCTTTATCTCTCCTCCTCCTCTCCGTGTGCGAGAGGTGGGGGGAGAGCACCTGTCACTGGCTTTGGCCAACTTGGCCAAAACCACGACAGAGGTGTAAATTGAATACACAGGAAAAAAAGGGCAAATTAAGTAGATACACAAGATGAGGAAACTGGTTGAGATTCTCCCCTGGCTTGTCTCCTGCACCCAGAGGCACAGAAGTTTAACAGTTTTGTAAGTGAACACCCCGTATCTCCCAGGATAAGCAGCTTGGTGTATACTCAGGAACTTGACCTTCAGTTTGTATCGGAGTCTCAGTGACTTACTACCAGGCATGCTCCCAAATAACCTGATGAATGAGTATTTAAAACAGAAAACATTATGTTCATTTGCAAGATGTAGGGAAAGATGCAGGACAGACAGTTTCACAGGAAATTTTTTTGCTATATCAAAGAGGTTATTTGCTGTATCATAAATGTTACCTTGCACAGGGGAGAGAAAAAGGGCATGGAAGCAGCAAGTGGCACTAGGGAAGAAACAGCTTTATTTGAGTCTAGAGTAAAAGCCACCTGCTTATTTGTAAAGTTACATATATCCAGAATCTCATCAATATTTTTGTGGAATCAGGCATCAAGAAAAAGTACTTGCTGATCACATGCTGTGAGTGACCAACATGAGGGAAAAGGAGAGTGGCTTTATAATGGAGAGAGGAACATCAACACTGTGGATGGAGGAGATCAGTATTCAGGGTCATTAGGATTGTCTGCAAACGTAAATATGTCCTTTTATGCCACTGGAAGCTGGAGAAGCTGCTCCAGTGTGGAGGGACTCCCACCTAGCAGCTCACACATGAAGCTTGGAGGTTCACCTCAGCTAAGAAGGCCATCAAGCATACCTGTGGGGCTGGACATGCCAAGCTACAAACATTTGTGCAAAGTACTTTGTTCTGATTTTCCCAGAAGTGTAGAGGCAGCCCTCAGCTACCTGCAGAAGGCAGAAGTGTGGCCAAATGGCTCTTGTTCTCCCTCCAGCCCCACATGAGGTGGGTTAAGAGAACAGACTTTGCTCCTTGCAAAGGAAGGTTGTCCCAGACTGGTCTCAGAGAGCTCATTTGTACATGCATGAGTGTCTGAGCAACAGGGATGTGGCATTTGCACATGCGTGTACACGTACATGCAGAGTCACGCGAGTGGCATTACACAGCTTCCCGTAAGAAACGCTGCAACATACTTTTAAGTTGTGTAGATGCAGGACCTAGAAAGCAATCTTTCCATGATTGCTGCTCTTAGATTTTACTGCCTTTTTTCTACAAGAGATCAGAAATTACTGTGGTTTCAGTCCATGTCACACTGAAATGTGCAGATTCAGTCATTGTTACAGACTTGTCACAAGCATTTACTTCACCACTCACACTAAATTATTTCAGACTTTTAGCAGGAACGAGAGTTAAACAGATGCCCAAAGGTCAGTGCCTGTTGTGCTTAAGGGCTTAAAGTAGAAAAAAAGAGAAACTTGCTTCCTTGCTCCTTTTCTTGCTTTTCGTCATCTTTAGCACTTTGCATACTCTAGAACAAAATTCACAAGCACCAAATAAGTCTATCCTTTTCAGTGATTACTCAATGTCATGTAGGTCATGTCATGTAGGTATTTTGGTGCACTGACTGCTGCCTGGACAACAGCTAGAAAGCTCAGCACAGGCTGCAAAGCATGACCAACACAGAGTATACAAACTCAGCGGGTCATCCTGCCTCCAAATGTCCTGCTGTATCAGCTGGATGGTGCCTGAAATTGTTGATATAAAGCTAGCTAGGATGTATTTAAACAACACTTCAGGCACTGCATTGTCTATACACCACAAGTGGCTGCTGATTATATGAACCAGCTGGCCTCTGAGTTGTCTGGGGAATATTCCTTTCCCATTGTAATTTCTTCTTCTTGGGCTGAAATATTCTCATGAAAAACATACAATTTTTCACAAGGCGTATTACAAAAATGGCAAAGACTGTCAATCTGTCTGATTTAATCCAAGAGCTGGCACTGCAGTTATGCATTTGCTGGGCAGCCCCGTGGCTTTCTGTGGTCTCTCATGGCTGCAGGATGAGGGCTCAAGGGCAGTGTCTGCTGCTGGGGCTCAGTCTGCCTCTGCAAGACCAACAGCGTCTGTGCCACCGAATGGTTTATTTCCTTCCGAGTCCAATTTGGAAGCCACCACACTGGCAGCCAGCTGTTGATATCAATTAGGCTATTATTTTATTAATCCATAATTGAGTGAATTGCTTGGAAATGATACAATCTAGGAAATGGAGCGACAATTCCCAGATTTTCCATTGCATCAGAAAAAGATTTCTTTCTATTGCATATGTGACAATGTCTCCTGGTTTAAAGCACAAGAAGGACATGGACCTGTTGGAGAGGGTCCAAAGGAGGGCCATGAAGGTGATGGAGGGCTGGAGTACCTCTCCTGTGAAGACAGGCTGACATAGTTGGGATTTTTCGGCATGGAGAAGAGAAGGCTCCAGCGACACCTTATAGCGGCCTTCCAGTACCTAAAGGAGGCCACAGGAAAGGTGAGGAGGAATTCTTCATCAGGGGGTGTAGCAATAGGATGAGGGGTAATGGTTTTAAATTGAAAGATGGAAGATTTAGATTAGATATCAGGAAGAAATTTTTCACTATAAGGGTGGTAAGACACTGGAAGAGGTTGCCCAGAGAAGTGTTCAAGACCAGGTTGATGGGGCTTGATCAACCTGGTTTAGTGGGAAATGTCCCTGCCTATGGCAGGGGGGTTGGAACAAGATGATCTTTAAGCTCTCTTCCAACCCAAACCATTCTATGTTTCTATATAACTTTCAGAACTCCAGAACACATAAATATATGCCTTTTCCCAAAGAGAAGCTAAATGTCCCAGTCAACTGGATGTTGGCAAATATTGTCCTAATTTTCAAGAAGGATAAGAGGAAGACCCTGATAATTACAGGCCTGTCAGTCCCACTTCAGTGCCTGGTAAAATTATGGAGAAGGTTATTCTGGGAGTTATTGTAAAACACTTGAGAGACAATACGGTCATTAGTCATAGCCAGCAGGGGTTCATGAGGGGAAAGTCATGCTTAACCAACTTAATTTCCTTATATGGCAAGCTCACCCATCTACTTGACCAAGGGAAGCCAGTTGATGTGGTGGGTTTGGATTTTAGGAAAGCTTTTGATCTGTGTCTCACAGAATCCTTCTGGATAAACTCTCCAGCACACGCTGGACAAGTCCATAGTATGTTGGGTGAGCAATTGGCTGATGGGGCAGGCTCAAGTTGTTATAGTAAATGGAGTTACATCAGCATGTCGGACAGTTATAAATTCGGTTCCCCAGGGCTCAATTTTAGGGCCAGTGCTCATTAATGTTTTTTTAAATGATCCGGACATAGGAAACAAATGTACATTAAGTTTGCTGATGATACTAAACTAGGAGGAGCTGTGGACTCCCTTGAGGGCAGAGAGGTCTTATAGAGAGATCTGAGTAGACTAGAGAGCTGGGCAATCACCAACTGCATGAAATTTAACAAGAGGAAGCGCTGGATTCTCCACGTTGGATGGGGTAATCCTGGTTATGTGTACAAATTCGGGAATGATTGACTACAGAGGATCCTCATGAAAAGAGATCTGGGAGTTTAAGTGGATGGCAAGTTGAATATGAGCCAAGAGTGTGCGATGGCAGCCAAAAGGCCCAACTGTGCCGTGGGGTGTATCAAGTGTAGAAGAGCTATCTGGGCGAGGGAGGTGATTGTCCCACTCTACATTTGCACTGGTGTGGTCCCACCTCGAGTCCTGCGTGCAGGTTTGGGCACCTCAACATACGAAAGACATCAAACTATTAGAGTGTGACCTGAGGAAGGTGACCAAGATGGCAAAAGGCCTTGAGGCCCAGACTTAGGAGGAGCGGCTGAAGTCACTTGGTTTGTTCAGCTGGGAGAAGAGAAGGCTGAGGGGTAACCCCATTGCAGTCTAGAACTTCCTCAAGGTGGGCAGAAGAGTGAGAGGGGATGATTTCCTTTATGGTGACTAGCAATAAGACATGAGGGAGTGGAATGAAGCTGCGTCGGGGAAGTTCACATTGGACGTTAGGAAAAGGTTCTTCTCTCAGAGGGTGGTCGGTCACTGGAACACGCTCCCCAGGGAAGTGGTCATGGCACCAAGGCTGTCAGAGTTCAAGGAGCATCTGGATGATGCTCTTAGTCGTATAGTTTAGTGTTAGGTAGTCCTGTGAGGAGCAGTGAGTTGGACTCGATGATCCTTATGGGTCCCTTCCAGTTTGAGACATTCTATGATTCTATGATTCTATAAAATTGTAAATCTGATGTGCTCTTCTGCCCTTGGAAATCTCTTCCAGGCACTGTCACCAGCTTTCTTCTTTGGTGTGTGTTTCTCAGACTTTCCATTTTAATCTTACACTGGTGTAATATCTCACTGTTTTTATCATGATTTCCATATTTCTGGTATCTATCTGAAAGCTGGAGATCTTGCCTCTCTAGTCTGTATGAACACTGACAGGTTTCTCTGTATTTTACAGCAGACCCTTTTCCAAAGAAACAAATGTGAGTCGGCATACCCAGAAATTTCAGAAAATGGAAGTTAACACCTTGAAATATGCATGGGGGAAAAAACCCCAAATACTGTCAGGATTACCTTCCTCTGAGTCTAAGGAGACAAAACTTTTGTGATCAATGTCGTTTTGGCTAAATGCTTGTTCAGTCAAGTTTCCAGTCTAATACCCCCCCTTTCATTTAAATATCCTCAGCTGCTTGGCTACTAACATTCACACATAGCAGAAGGATATGGGTTTCACATTACCTGCAAGCATTCTGAAAATAAGCTGCAGGAAAAAGGTCCAAACCCCTTAACTCGGAGAAAAATCTCAGCTGCATAGTTTTAGTGAGCCACTGGGGAAAAGGCTCTGCTCTTCGTCATGTTTCTTGTTTCTCAAAAATGGCTTAGACTTTCCTGCACCTTTCATTGCTCTCTTTCATGTACACAGTCTCCCAGTTAACATTTAATAGCTGCCTACAAATTACAGAACTGATTAATTTGTGTTTCCCCACAATTTTTAAGTTTTTAAACTTTTTTAAAAGTTTTCCTTAAAATTTTGTCATGAGATTTTCATAAACAGCCACGTTTTTTGAGGACCTCGGCTATATATATGTATATACATAGATACATACATATGTATGCAAGCAGGTGTAAGCAAAAAGCTAAGGAAGCAAATGAAGATGTAATACAAGCTTCTCCAAACAATTCAGGAAACAATTTTTCACACAATTGAAAAAAAAGCCAGTCACAGAAGGGATGAAGTCAATTATAGTATCCAAGTATGCGCAAGAGAGAGATGGGAAGCAGAAAAAATAGCAACACTTTCAGCTTTCTAACCTCACGAGAGTTCCAAACCTGTGAAATACATTCCACATTTAGAAGGAAAGTGAAAATAGAACAAAACAAGTAAAGCGCAGAGTCAAAAAGTTTTCAAATGGTGTTACCTGCCTTGAGCATTAAGGAGCTGACCTTATTTCTACAAGCTAGTAATATGTGTTAGTAGTATTTAACAAGTAACACCCCATCTTCTTTGAGATTTTGAACCTGTCAAGAGCTTAGTGGATGAAGAAATCCTTTCTTCAATTGATGTGACACTGTGCCACATGGCAAAATAACTTAATATGATGGAAAAATAAAACAAAAATGGTGGCAAGGTAATTCTATTAAAAATTACTCACACCAAAGACTACCATTTTAACCTATCTATTTCAAATAACATCACACAGAGGGGATAACAGATGCTTTGGTCAAAATATATCAAATACAGTTGTGGTGAAAGATGTGAAAATCAGCTTTGGAGCAAGACTCCTTCCAGGAGTCTGTCTGGAAAGAATGAGAAAGAATGGGAATATTTTTAAGCAATCTGTCATGATTGTGTTATCCACCTTCTGCGGAGGAACAAGTTCATTGCTTGAAATCTGTGAATAAGCAGAATGGTGATACCCTTCTAAAAATTAAAGTTTTATATGGAGGCTGGGAGACCTAAGGAAGAAATGTCCTTTGCTAGCATCCTGCCAGATGATCAGAAGGAGCAGCAGGTAGAACAAGCTTCAGGGGCAGGACTTCAACAAGGGTGCTTTACCCCAAAGGGCCACCCTTTGAGGCAAAGATACCCCTTCTGAATTGCCCAAAACATGATGTGGATCACCACAGTAGTCTTCAGTCCTATATGACTCTTGATGCAAAGAAAATATTCTTGCCTTGTAGCAACACTGTCCTTTAAAAACATGTTGTGTTTACAGATTCTGAATTCTCCGTCCTCCATGGCTTGAAAAAAGGAGAGAGAAAGAGAAAGTGGCTACAGGATTGTACATAATTGTCTAAATTCAAGGTAGAAAGCCTTTCACCACTGAAATATGAAGCTCAGAAAATTGGCTCAAATAAAGTTCATTGTGAAGAGAACCACAAATGTGTGATGGATGCCACAGAGCTCTGAGCAGAGCAACCTCCTCATCTCTGTCAACACCGTGAGTCAAAACCTTGCAGGAGGCTAAGCCCAATTATTTTCACTTGCATGGGCAATTACACTGAACTCAAAAGGGACACCTGAGTGAAAAAAGCAGGATTTGATTCCGACTGAAACCAAGCAATTGTTTTACGACAGACTACTATAAACACGCATTCAGTGCTCCATGACTGAATGCATGCAGGTTATTACCACGTGTCAAATTTATGCTAACGTCCCTACTGCAGATAAATAAGAACAGCAGACAAAATAGCCTATGCCGAATAAAAGCGCAATACTCGTCTGTAATTAGCTTTTCACCCTTTTCACTCACAAAGTGAATTCATCTAAAATACTGGGAATTGGATTTTATTTTTAGTTTTTACTTTAAACATAAAGCACCTTCATAAGATATATTTAAATTTTAAAAGTATACTTAGATGATTCAGAATTCAATCATTAGATTATCAAAGTACTGTAGGCTAAATGGTTAATTTAAGTAATAGAAAAGAAGAAGTAAATATTTACAAGTCTTAATGTATCTAACAAATGTCCAAACAAATGCAAGGTCAGAATAAGCAGTGCATCCTTTCATTACATTACAGTTGTCTTTGGAAGACACCAATTGCTGACACCACATCACATCTTGTTAAAAGATGACTTGGGTATTTCATACTTTTTTTTCCTTCAAGCACATAATTTTGACAGTCACAAACAGGTGTCCTGGGTTACGTTTCATCAAAGCCAATAGGAGCTTTGACCTCACAATAAAAGGCAGCTTTTACATTAACATTTGAATATGATTATTATCCAGTGAAGATACTAGCAAACTGACTTCTTGAAGCCATGATAAGAGAATACCAGAAATACATGGACAAACAGCTTTTCTCCTTTTTTACGCTTCTACTGTTAAGCCTTTCTACAATTTTCCACTTACGATGAGCCCAGTTATTTTAAGGGACATGTATTTCTGGTATCTAAAAGTTATCCCTCACCTGTCATCTTTCCATAAATCATCAAGCCACTTTTCATGCTTGGGAGTTGGGGGGAAATCTGTCACTGAGCAATCGGTCTTGTTTCAGTCCTGTTTTAAAGATCGTAATAGAGATTAGGTGATGCAGCAAGTCTCCCGTTGGCCCTGTGCCATCAGACCAGATATCTTTCACAGGAAAGAGAAAACCTCATCTGCTGCTTCTGACCAATGTTACGAACTTCAGCAGGAATGAAGGGGTTCAGAAGGACCTTTCTCTAAACCTGCCTTTACTGGAATAAACACAATCCTAAATAGAAGGAAATGCAGTTCCTCTACCATTATTCACCTTTTTATTCACGCTTTATCCACATAAGGAAAATTAGACTTTAAAAGTCTTCTGAAATAATACCTTTCTTACAGTAGTTCACTTGCAAGAAGAGATCATCCCAGATTTTGAACACAGTATCATTATTGTTATTATTTATTTATTTATCAATTTATCCTGCAAACAATAGATGAGTATGTGAGATAAGAATTTCTGGAAGTTAGATGCAAAATCTAGGGCAGTGCTTAAATACACATTCTGTACCTTGTGCCATGAGCATGAAGAGAGAAAGTGCTGCTTCTGTTAATCTGTAGCTCTGAAGCACATGAGATTTTGCAAAGAAACTAGGCAGCATACAAGTCCTGAAACACACTCGTCCTTTAAATTGTCTGGTTCCTGAAGTCGTCCTATTAATATAACAATCTGAATGTTTTTGATATATATTTCTACATTAAGAATACAATCCTAATAAAGCTGCAAGAAGGTTATTCACTGTGCTTGGATAGTAAGCACAAATGGTAAAGACAAGACAGGTACTGGAAGAGAAACCCATTAAACTAAGTATCTGTATTTCCACACAGTTTAAAATTCTGTCTTTCAGCAGATCTAGACTAAAAAAAACAAGTTTACGTGGTCTTGTATTTTCACATTTCAACTACTAAAAATGATTCAAGGAAAATCCATTCTTAAGAGTTTTCCTCTACAGCTTTAAAAAGCAGTGGAGGTGGTAAAGCATAGGAATCTGTATTTTATTTATTTACTCCACATTAGTGAACCCAACTTCATCTCCAGTTTATAAACGTTGTGATGGAATTTAGTTCAGTACGGATTTTATTTATTTATTTAACTTCCCTCTTTTCATTCTGGCCTCAGTAGCATTATTTGATCTGTGTGTAAATAGCCAATAAGGGTGACAGGGCAGTGAATCAAATGGTCTCGTTGATGATTTAATCCACTTTTACGGGGTGCTACTCATGAATTTATGCACCACTATGAAATAAATTTGAAAATAATATTCTTACATTCTCTGAAAATGTTGCAATTCCTGTATTTCAGGGTGAAAACTGAAGGAGCAGGGATACTTGTAATTGTAAGGATGCTACTGCATGGAGGAATGCAGGCAGATACACCAGGACCTGAGGTGTGCATGGTCATTGTAATGCTGTAAAACAGCTGCCAATGGGGAACAGATTTATACATTGGAAAATCTGAAATGTCGAGGAGCAGAAAAAAATTAGGCAGAATGCTAAGAGCAGAACAGAATACATTTGGCAGTTGACAAAAGTGTCACTACCTAATTACTTTTGAAAGGAATAAGCGTAAAATACTTAAAACTTGAAAGACAACTGGCAGCCTGCTAAGGTTCTGATGAATGGATTCCACGTGTAGCTGTCCTGCTCCAGACTTGTCTCCCCAATGATTTGCTCCACTAACTTACTGCAAACGGCTTTTTTTTTGTTTCTTCTGATACCAGAGTTTCAGATTTAATTGGTTATTTTTACAAGCCACTGACACAGGAATGAAATCCTCAGGTGGCTGTATAGCTATACCCTTCCATGCATGTGCATTGCCCGCTTCAAAGCCAACCATTGGCAAGACCAACAAGGAGACTTGCAGTGTGATTATAACAGCATGTTTGTTTGGGTTGGAAAAATATTTCTGTAGAAAATCTCTGGATCATCTCCACTCACATCACAAAGCAGTCTCTGAGCATGTGAACTGCCTACCCTCCAGACAACACCAACCTCCAGGAGTGTGCCAAAAATGCTTCACCTGCCAGCAGACTTTCAGCCTGCAAGACTGGACTATAGCCAGAAGGAGGATGCCCTGGAAGATCCATCGTGTGGAGCTGCAGCACCCTCAGAGCTGTTTGCTCCATACACCACCCTCCATCCCTTCCTGGGAGGGATGCAGACTTCCATCTGCAGATGTAGGAGCCACAACTCATCTGCTGAAACCCGGGGACTCTGCTGTATCTCAGGCACCCAAGAGCCCAGAGAACTGTCAGTATCAGTAAGGCTAGAGCTCACCTGTAATTGAAGTTACTTCTGTAAATAGCTAACTAAACAGGGAATGAAGGGAATCCTCCCACACGCTCAGGTCCTCTTACTAAAAGAGTGATTACCTGATTACCAGGTCACAGGATGACAGGACCCTAACAGTCCTGTGGGTCTGGGACAGGAGACAGAAAAGAGGTGTTATACAATATAATCTCAAAACACTAGGAAAGTTGGTCGTTGTCCCAGAAGATGGAGGTGAAAAGCGGAATACTCTCTTACTTGCTCCTCAGAGTCAACACCTCAGTTTAAATCCTTGTATTATGGCAGTTTTCAGAAGGGTAAGTTTTGACTATGGAGCTATGAAAAGAAGGGAAATTTTCAGGACAGACAAAGATCTGGGAAATGAGACATTTTTACCCTGAACGTGGTAGAGGAGAGCTCTGTTATTCATATATGACAAGGCTGTGAAGGCAAATTTGTGGCAATTTAAAGCAACTGACATTTAAAAAAGCTTGAGGTAACTTTTTGTCTCAGGCTTAAACTATTCTGTTCAATTCAATTTGTCTTAATTTCAGAGTTTTTTTCACAATATACTCCCTGAATTACCAAGCCACAATTCTCATCCAGCAATGAAAAAGAAAAAGATGAGTTACGTTATATAGCCTCACCTGAATGAGTCCAAGGAAAATTAACCTAAGACGGTGTAATAAGTTACTTGCCATTTAAAGAGAAAATTAACTGTGTGTAGATGCTGTACTCTCCGTACAGCACGTACATTTTCTTTAACTTCATTTTGCTTCAAAAAATATAATTTATCTTTCTGTCACATAAAACATGATAATGAACTGATTTATGCTTTAGCATGAATCCTGTTATATTTCAATTCCAAATAATAAGTAAATAAATAAAACGGAATAAAGAAATGCTGAGCTCAAAAAATATCCCAGTGAGTATTATAAACCAACCATTTATTGCAGTGTATGGCTCTGGTATTCTAAGGTTTTTTGGCCATAGGGAAATTTGTGAAAACACTAACAAGACACTAAGTGAGTCTCAACAGCCACAAATTCATGTTTTGTGAGGAGGTCACGGAAGGGGGCCATCAAAAAAGACCTCATATTGATGCCCATCAAGCTCAAAACCAGGCCACTGTTCAGGCACTGACTGTAGGAATTTTACTGAATTTTGACGGCCGAGAGAATTTGTTGTCAGGCACACTAATATGAATTTTACAATGAAGGTAGATTCATTGGATGGGGTCTAGTGGATCTCACTAGAACAGGGTCTGCTGACACACTGCGTCACTTTAGAGCCAGCACATTTAGGAAGTTCTCTGAGTCAATACTCTTCTGCATTCATTTCTTCCGTGTGATAGGGTGATTTAAAGACTTCCAGGGCGTGCCTGTTCCTCTGCAGGGCTTTGTTTGCTCATACCATTGTGTACAGTAATGAGGACTGATTACACACTTGTGTCCTGCTGCTCTGGGAAAAAATGAAGCATGACACCCTGTCTCAGAAAATGATGCGCAGAGCGGAGCGTAGCTGGGCCTTACGTCTCCAGTGCACGGAGAGATGAAAGCTCTCAAGGTGCTCCCTCCATCTGTCTTTCTACTACTAAACTAAATGGACTGTTTAACTTCAGTCCTGATGTTTTGTATAGGACAAAATCAGCAACTTGTATTTCAGGTTGTATTTTCAAAAATGGCGGTGACTGTTTCTGTCTCAACTTTGAACATTTATTAAATAAAAAGCCTCCCTTTAAGAATCTCAAAATGACTGGGTTTTTTTTTGAAAAAGGTGGGATTTTGAATATATCATTGAGCACTCACTGTGTGGTAAGACACTCACGGTCTGCAAAGGTAAAGTTTGACCTCTGTACTTGTGGCGTAGGAAGAGAAGAAGGTGAAGACCCACCCGTGGGCCATAGGGGAGTGTTACTTGGGACAGCCAGAGAGGGGTTATTACACCCCCACGTCCACCCCACTCGCAGCAGAGACAAGCAGGGACGGCTTTCTGAGAACTGGTGTCCGCTTCAGACTCATGGAGTTTGTAGTTGCCTTTCCGGGGGTGCGAGAAGCAAAGCTCGGGAAACGCTCACTCCAGTGAGAGCGATCCTCCCCTTCCCCTCCCAGCCATCCAGCTTTGGAAAGGGTGGGAATTGTCCAGGACAGACTCAAGCACGAGCGCACGGCCGCCTCTCCTTCTCGCCCAGCCAGAACGGACCTGCCTCCTGCAAGGCGGCAGGAGTCCTGTCAAGTTATTCTCATTAATTCGGACAGAATTCAGCAAAAAAACCCCTCACCTGTAAATATAGAAAAGTTAGAAAAACAAATGAATATTTCAGTTCGTGGTTAAACACACAATGGATCTCTACGTCTGATTGGAGTTTGGGGAACTACAAGGGCATAAAGGACAAAAATTAAGAACTACCACAACAGCCAAAATGCAATTGACCTAACCACTAACAGAGGGATATATCTGTCTCCCCAAAATCAATGTTGCCTGGGATTTAATACAACGTTGCAGGCATTAATTTTCCACTGATTCATGTGGAAATCAGATAAAACTATAAAAGAATGTCCTTTAAGAGCAGACTGTGGATGGCTGAAAATGCAATTACAGGAGAGGAAAGGAAGACAAAGGCTTTATTAGAGAGTGTTCTTTTTTTTTTCTGTTTCCTGAATTTAGGAGTAGCTGGAGTAAACTCTACAGATGGCATCAGGCATGCAACTTGTGTGTCATCAGAACGGATTTGTTTGATCTGAAGCCCACTGCAGGTGAGCTGCCGAGGGCATCGCACGTGCCCAGGTGCCATCCATCGCAGGTGGGTCCCTTGCGTGGTCTGGAGCAGCAGCAGCCAGATCCGCTGCCCGGGATGCTGGGGGCCCTGGGAGCAGCGGCAGCTCCTCCTCGGTGGTACCCTCCTCCACAGCTCTCCCTGGTGTCCTCTTGGTTTGCACTGATCTTTTTAACTTCTAGCTCATGGATTTCACCACCCTTGTCTTGCCACATGATTTGTTTTTTCAGGCAATTAATTCATCTCCTTGTGTCTGTCTCCTTCCAAGTCTGGCTGCGCTTCTTCCTTTGGCCTGGTCAGGAGTTTTTCCCTTCTTTGAAGGTTTCTGCACTTTGAACTTCCAAATTTCTCTCTGCCTTTTACTCTGTTTAGTTATTTAGCCATCTGTTATAGCATTCATATGTATTTGTATATGATTGTAAATGGCATGGTCTTGCAATCCACAAATCTTAAGTTTAAATTAAATTTGAACCTGATCATTTATACTTTCTTAGGCAGTCCTCTTAAAAATACTAACCTAAACCCAAATGCTTCCTTAACATCTTCCCCCCTCAACAACCCTCATTCCAATCTTAGTAAGGTCTGGTTTGGACATCAACTTTGGTTTAATTATTTCTTAATTTAAAGCACAAAATTCAGGTTGTCTTTTCCAATGAAGAAACCTTCCCTCCCCTGTCCTTTAATGGGTTTAAAAGGAAACAAACAATCCAAACCCAAATGCCAGATGTGTCAGATTTACACCAGACTCCAATGTGTGCAGAATCAGCAGGATCAAACAGAGTGAAGACAAAAGTTCATGCAGGGGTTTACACACCATTTACCTTGGGAACAGTGGGGTTAATCTGCACCAGAATTTTATATCCCTGAGTGCGGCTTTTGTGAGTCGTGAGTACCCTTGCACTGAGCAGGGACAGCACGTCTGCAGCATCAGCCGTGGTGCCCGAGCATCCTCGGTCAGGAGTTGCCCCGTGCCTGCGCAGCCGCCCTCAGCAGGGGTTGCTGTGGCTGCTCCTGAAACCCCAGGGACGGGCGAGCGGCTGCTGGGGCTGGGCAGGGAGAGGGGCTCAGAGGGGAAAACTACAAGGTCCCAACCCCCAGCCTGTCCTGGGATTTCATTCATGAGGTCAGCGGGGAGGACGGTATAACTATGGGCTTCATCTTCCTCTCTATGGCGAAGTTGTATAAAATAGGTGTTTTGTATTGAAAAAACACATCAGAAAATACACTGCAGGTTTCTCAGGCACTTGTGCACCTGTTCAAAAGCCTCTAAGGGAGTTTTCCCCAGCTATCCCTGGGCTGGCAGAGGTAGGAGCCTGCCCTCTCAGGCTAACAGTGCGAAGGGGCACACAAGGGACATTTGCGAGGTCCCTTCCAGGTAACGGCAATTTTTTTTCTTTTTTTTTTCTGAGGTAAACCTCATTTTTTTGCATCTTGTTGACATCATCTGATACTCGATAGACTATACTGTTCTTGATTCACGGGATATCATTCTTTTAAACCATCAAAGGCCTGAGCCAAGCGTTGCCTAAACCACACCACAGCAGAAGCAGCAAGGCAGGAGCCTCCCAAAATTACGAGCGGAAACCAATTCACTGTTAGTGGTTGTCATGGTATTAATGGTTCTAATTTTAGGCAAGTTCCTGGAAGATCCATGAGGAACAATCAAATCAGGGAAATCGGGGGACTTCTACAACACCACCTTGCCCCCAGTGAAAAAGGAGATGCACCATTGTTGCGTGGCTGGGAAGGCAGGGATCCCACCGCCCGGTCTGGCCCTGGCCCCTGGTGCCCTGGGGATGAAGGTGCCGATGGCCCTGGGCAGAGCAGGGACCCGCACGGGCTACAAGGCACCTTGCAGGAAGGGGGTGTCATCGCGGACATCATGGCGCTGTGATATCATCAGCAGAGCGCGGTCATGCTGGAGCACGTCACAACAGCTTCTGCACCCAGCCAGAGCTGACAGTCGATTCATCGTACGTAGAGCTCTTTTGCGAACAGCTGTTTTATTGTTTTACCCCCCGTGGGTTCATTGCACGCGTTCAAGCTTCAAGACTAATGGCCTGTGGCAGGCCAGATAGTCCACACAACATTTTTCCTCTGCTCTGATTGGATTAGCATATGCATCCATCAAAAATAATTGTGCATAAAAATTTAAAGGGCGGTTTCCATGGCAACGCATGAGTTCAAAATTTGTCTTCTGCAAGCACTTTTTGCCGGTAGAGCTGGGTTACTGAAATACCTCGTAGGGAAAGTGGATTAAACGGGCAAAGTATTTCGGGTGACCTCATGGCAGGGTGACCTCTGCATCATGTTTAGACACCTCCACGTAGGAGCATGGTGTGTGAACGGGATCCTCATTGCTACCAGAGTTTCAATGAACACATCAGAGAATTAATTTATGCTAAGAAAGGTGTTTCATGTGAAAATAAAAAGTTGCCATTTATTGAGTTCCTCTTCAGAGAATTTGTTTTGCATACTTGCTCCAGGGTCTCTGTCATCATCATGACTTAATGAAGAAGCTGTCCAAGCTGACAGCAGCTTTCACTGGTCCTGTTCCCACACCTGTCGTCTGCAAATATATATTGTCGGGCTGACAATCCACAGCCAAACTGTAACGTGGAAATGATAATCGGTTGGGGATATTCAGTTTCTCCCGTTCTTTTCCTGAAGCAGAGTAACCTATAAGGGGTTTTTTTTGGGTGAATGTCATAAACAGACAAAGACACTTTTCTCCTGCTAAATCAATGTGTTTGTTTGGACACAGCTACTATCTTCATCTTCATAAAAGGAAACCAAAGTGAGATAAACATGAGACTAAATCTTCATGGCTACAAAGAGTATTTCATGCAGCTTAAATCAATTATATTGACCAAGTCTTAAAATGCTTGTGTTTCGATGTTTAACAACTATGTTCCCCTAATCACTGTGATTTCAGAGGGACTTCAGAGCACCCGGAGGTTTGTGTTTCTCCCCATCAGTTTAATTCTGGCCTTGCTGAAATCAACAAGAGCCTTAACCGACTTCAGCTTTCCCTCTCAGGATCCAACTCATAGATTTTCAGGTGCAAAGTATATTTATCCACAGATTTCTGTGGATAGGGATTTTTCCTTTTGGTAAGTAGATGCAATTTCAATTCGGATTTTTCCCTTCTGATTAGTGTAGGCTTGCATTGATTGCTCACCTTCCATACAGCTCTAGAGGAGCATAAGAGAAAAAAAAAAAAGAATCTAATCAGCATGGTGCCATTTCTTTTCCTCTGCTTTTAGCATGTCTAATACATTACTTGTCCTACAATGTGGTGTAGCCTGCTAGTAGGTGTGAAAGGAAATCTTATTCTACAAGTTCTAATTCTCTAAAACCTCCAGAATTCCAATCACATTTATTTACACACTGAAAATGGTATTTATTGCAAGCAGAACACACACATTAAAAGGCAAAGTGTCTCACAACTTATATATGGCTCTATTTACATTCCCGCTTCGGCCCCCTCACTCACAAGTACGGTGTCTGTCTGGCGCTGGCTCTGTGACACCCCGTGGTGACCACATCTGAAAACCTAACATATCTATATAGCAACCAAGTGTATCTTAAACACTACCTAAAATTTCCCTTTTCATTCTTCCATAAACAAGTCATTTGGATCACCACAATGTCTTTTCACTCTTTGCCCATTTTTAGTGAGTGCACAGCTTGAGCACTGCCTAGCTGCCTTGACTTCTCACGTGCACGACCATTGATCTTTGTGGGGAAACATTATATGATGAAGGTTGCTTTTTTCTGACTTTTTTTGGGAAAAATAAAAACAAAGATCCATATTTACAGTGTCAGAAATCCTTCTTTTAATGAACCCTAACTCTGTATGCTGAATAAGATATTTAGCATGAAATCACCAGCAAATTTTTGATGGCAGTCTTTCAAAAACTGCATGTTTCCCGTAGCTCCATAACACACTAAATTGTTTTTCACTGGATGAGGGCAGATTGCCGTCAGAAAGAGAAGACAGCAATCTGTCCACTGGCATTTTCATGGCTCATAGGGCTCAATCTGAACTGTCAAAACGGTTCGAGTTTGTCTGAGAAAGTACAAAGAAATACTGATCTGAACGGAATACTTGCAAATACCCACGGAAGAAATGCAGCCTGTCTAATCTGATTCAACTGCTATGAAAACACATTACATTTTGAATATAAAAGCTTAGGCTTTGTTCTTAATGGGAACACAATCAGGTAGCCAATAAAATTGGCTTAGTATAACATTGCGTGCACTTGCATAAATGAAACAACTGCTCTTACACTATACAGAGAAATGGGGGATAGTTAATCTGCAGGCACTGCTGGTCTCCTGAATTTTACAGCGGTGTGAATGATCCTCAAAAACACCTTGTGCAGGAATGAAGCGTGGTTACAGACTGAAAACTGAGGCTGGCCTGGTTGGAGAAAGGTCCTATCAGTTAATGAAGATGCTTTTAAATTCCTCTTTGGACTAAACACACCAACATCCACAGAAACCAAGTAAACTCTTGCTATTAATTACTACATATACACGTCTTCTTCCTCATGCCACACTGTGTCTCATTCTTCCTCCTGGTCTCATTGCCAAGTAACACTGGCTTTCTGTTCTTACTCTGCATTCTTTTAAACTCACAGATGAGTAAAGAGAATGTATATCATCATCATACTGTCCATGTTTTAAACCAGTGAAGAAATTATTGTGAACATGGAAAATATACGTTAAAATAAATTGGGAGTACACCTTCAGCCTCACTGCTGGTTGAACCTGGAGACATGGAGCCTCAGGAGCCTTGCATCTGTTGGGATACTGGATCCAACAGCAACTAATGGAAACTACTCATATTTGTAGTTACATGTATGTGAGGTGAAAAAAAAAAAAATCCTCAAGTCCACATTTTTAAAGGAAGAGATTGAGAAAAGAGAGAGCTTTGCTTCATGAATTTTACAGAGGAAACTTCTCCCGAGCTGAGCAGAACACAAAAGCATGCAGAATCATTAAGGATACAGAAAACCACCTAGATGTCACAGTTGCCATGTTGTGAGGATGAGAATGGTGTGCTTTTAAGACATACGTAACCTAAGCTTTGTAGGGCACTTTTACATCAGCAGGTCCTGGTATTTTCCCCATCCCCCACCTTAGCTGCATGACATCCATAGATTCATGGGCAGTAGTGATGGAAGAGCTCTAGTATGGGACAGTCACACACTGAAGGCCCTCAACAGCATTTGAACTTCTCCTTTAAGTCAACATTTAAGATCCCATCTTTCCTGTTTTTAAATAGTCATATGCTCTTACAGCTCCCACAATTACCTCATTCACACCTCATTCAACCTTTCACATGATTCATTTTCTCTGTCTCAAACCACTTACTTCTGTGAAGACCAACAAATGTACCAAGGCCAGGGTTAAACACATCGTTATGAAGGCACACAGAACTGAGCCCTCCTAACCCCAAACAAACAAACAAAGCAACCAAGACAATTTCTGCCTCTGTGCTTGGATGCTTGGGGCTGAACCAGGTCCATCCAGGCCCAGCAGACAACATGGACAGAACTGGAAATAATGCTACACCATATCTCCAGAGCCCACACAAGAAAGAAGGAGCAGGGCTGGAAACAAGCACACCTACAGCATACATCAGCCAAAGACTGGCCTTAAATGCGGCTTTTGTGCTGATGGATGAGAGGTGGGGCCAGGAGACATGTAGAGAGGTCCAAGCTGAGGCTCGTCAGGGCAATCAAGGCCAATTAGTAGCCTTCTGGGCCTGACACAGACCTGCTGAAGGTCATTCTGCCTCTTCTCCATGTTTTATTTATGTGAACAGTAAACCTCTTACTGTTTTTCAAAACCGTAGATAACTTCAGTGCAACATTCAGTCTTGGCTATTTGAAATAGAAGTAGATAGCAGCTATGAAATAAAAAGTAATAAATAAAGGAGAAAGAAATGAGTTAACGCAATCCTTGATTTTCTCTAAGCCACCTTCTATCTCAGAAAAAACCCATCTCGTTACACATTTTGCTGTGATATTCCAATTTCAGTGAAAATATGGTAAAGAGTTTATTGGAAATAAACCAGAGAGAAAACATTACTAAAGAATGTGTATTTTTTAAAAAAAAACAAAGTCCAACACTGGAAAACCTTGGACTTTTTCTGCACTGTTGTGATTTTCCATACAAATACACTTACTAAATGAGAGCCTGTTGAAAATTGGCTTGAGTGGTACTGGAGGCTCGCAAAACCCCAGAGAACAAAATAAACCTGGGTATGACTTTTAATTAAACCAAACTCAACTAAGAAAGCAGAAGGAAAATTTAAGTAGTTTGTCGTGCACCTAACTGATTTATGATCATTTTAAATAGTAATTGCAGATGAATTGTCCTCCCACTCTGACTGGTCCCTACCTAGAGTCAGCTCACTCTGCAGGTGTTCTAAACAGCAGATGATTATGAGAAATAATGTGCAGTTATCACTCCTGTTAGGATGTGAGAAAGTGCTGATTGTTGTAAAGTTGCAAGTCAAAATCCAGGGCTGCTGGGGAGGAGTGAATACTTTCCGTAATATTGTTCTCATTTAACCGCACTCAAACGTGCATACAGAAACATGTAATGTAATAAACAGGTACAATATGTCAAAGCCTGTTTTAATGTGTCTGGCTAAAGAAGAACATTAGGACTAATTTCTTCTCTTTTCCTGTAGAGAAGAGGAGCACGATGTGGGATAAAATATCTGTAAATATCATCTTTTTTTCCTGTTCTCTGGGGCCAGATGGACTCAGGACTGGCTGAACGTGTGCATCACCACCCCAGCTCTGGGACACAAAAAATAGCAAAAAAAGCACCTGATGCTGCATAACACCAAGTTTCTCCTAGCTCTGGTCTCGTCTCTAGGAGAGATCGGCTCTGGATTATGTAAAAGAAGACATTTTTCATACCACAGTAACTATAGAGAAGGGCCAGCACTGTTTACTATGGTGTAAAGAAATAGTTCTGATCCTTGTTTCTCTCCCCAGCTGGGCTCTGAAGCCCTCAGAGAGGTCCCTCTGGAGTCACCTCACTGGTAATGTCGGGCTGCCCGTGAGAAGAGTCAGCACAGAGGACACTGCACCAGAGATTTCAACAGACAATTTTACATACAGGAGAAAAGTCCATTAACTTATATCTGATTACAGTTTTCAGAATGTCAGATTTTTTGCAGGATTGCCAGGTTTCATTATCAGTTTCAAAATCAGCCAACCAGCAGTCTGCCACTTTTCTTACTCTCCAATGCTGGCAAAGTTAGTATGTATAAAGTTTGTATATACATACAAAGTTAGTATGTCTAATAAAGCAATTTTTATCCTGTTTTTCCTCAAAGTAGCTTTCTTGCTGGACCTCCAAGCCACACAAACAATAACCAAAACCTAACAGCAATGGCAAAAAGGAGTATATTCTTACTCAGGTAAATGCTCAGGTTTACCACGCCAAGCATAAATTATTCATTATGGGGTTTAGATGATGTCTCAGTTTGAATCTCATCGTCAGCTATCTTACTGAATATAATAGGAAGCGCAGTGAGCAACGGGAGGAAAGCCCCAAGGGTTTTTCTAACTTGACTCCAGTCACTGACATTCTCAAGACAAAAGGGGAGCCGATGGCTGGGCCAGGGTGATCACCATCGCTTATGGAACAGCTCGCAGAAAACTGCTTTCTGGCTTATCTGAGCCGGGACCCTCGTCCGGGCTGCTGAAGAATGCATGCGAGCTTCAGGTGAATCTTTCTTCTCTCGTCACTGCCTGTGTAATATTTTCAAGGCACTCCTGCTCCCAGAAGCTATGAGATTCTCTTGCGTGATGATATGTCTGTCTGTGTCCCGTGAAGACAACTGCTGGTCTGTTTCTCCACTCCATTACCTCGTACCTCCTCTGATGTAACTCTGCTGGAGGTGCTCGTAGGAAACACTGATATGACGGAGAAGAGAAATGGGCTTGTGGTGCTTCATGGTGGAAGAAATGTTACCATTCAGAGAGTGTTGATAATTCAATAGCATTTCGCCTGAGCAAGAAAAATGTTCATGAGCAGAGAGGGAGGAATAGGACTGTCTGCGATGCTTCAAACCCTTTTGTGGCAAGGGAAACTGGAGCAGTGACCACCAAATTGTGAAACTCTGTACCCAAAGCAGTCACCCGCAGTCTCTCTTGCCAGGAGAAAGAAAACTCCCATCTTTGTCAATGGCGGTATGCAGGAGAGGCTGGGCTTCTGCTCCATTTTTGAGACTGCAGTGGTCTCTGCAGCTCGCTAGCTTTGGCTGTCCATGCCTTTGAAAATAGGATTGAGCCTCACCTCACGCAAGCTCATAATGCAGAAATGAGTGCCTCACCTCAGGCTGTGTTCTGGCACGGCCAGGATTTGATTTGTTTAGTTTGGAGAATGCTTTAAGGCCAGAAAGCTGTTTGTGATAACCATCCTAAACTAAAGCTATACCCCGAAGGACAGCAAAGTTTAATTTGTTCATCCAGCCGCAAGCAGAGATGATAAATACTTCTCTGTTTCTGCACACCCAGGGAACCAGTTAAACTGTGCCTCACCGGGCATTCGCGTGACACTTTTACATCCCCAGACTTGAAGTCATTCATTTTACAAAGAAAGAGATCAAAACGTGGCTGTGCAGATGCCAGTGTAAGAAAAAAAGAACAATTGGCATCAGAATTTGGATAAAACCCAGAAACCACCCGCAACAAGACCCCTGTTAGATACCTGTCTTATATTCAGAAGATTAGGGAAAAAGTCTTTATTGTTTCTGTCTTTCAGACAAATTGCATGACACTACCCTCATTTTAAAAGAGGGTGGTTTCAGAAGTAAATTACTTTTTCAGCAGCCATTTCCATTGGAATTGCTGCGAGAGCAAAGCAGTATCCCAAGGCTCTGCTGGGAAACTGCATGGGTCCCATTAGCAACTACCTACAGCATGTACGGATGTGAGCTGTCTAATGTCCACCCAGACAGATTTTCCATTCACGGTCCTGACTCCGCAGCAGACTTTGTCCATCCAGGGGACACGCTGTGGCGCACAGTGATGTACGCTTAAGGGTGTGCATTACTTACATAGGGCAAGTAAGTGTACGTAGTAATGTATACTGAAGGGTGTACGTTACGTAGCATTGTACATTCTTATTGCTGAGAAACGGTGCTGGGGGACAAGGCCTTTCTGTTTCTCACCTAATCTACTGAGCGACACCAGTCCCAGACCACTTGGAAGCTGCTGGGCTTGGTTGCTGTAACTGAAGACAGAAATATTCAAGGCTTCTAAAGACAAATTCTGGTGGATGTAGTTCACGTGGTGGCTCCACAGTTGCACTTGCAGCACTGTGTCACCTGTCTTATGGTCTCCGGGGCTGGATGGTGCCAGTGGCTGTACGGCGGGTGGACCCCCCCTGCACCAAGTCCTAGATGCGATGGAAGGAAGACAGAACGACCTGGTGGGACGGGCAGACGGACTGCTAGTCAGAGCAAAACTATGTGTAAACATGCAGCATCTCACATGATGTGAGATTTGCAAAAAGCCCTTTTTGTTGTTTTTTTCCCCCTGAGATTTGCATGAGGAAACTACAGCAGAGGGAAAGAAACGCCATCAGCTGCCTGAGGAGCACCGTACAGCGCAGACTCCGCAGCGGGCAGAGGTCAGCCGGAGCCCAGGCAGCCCATCACACGGCCCAGCACTGCCCACAGCGGCAGCGCCGTCCGGGACCGACGCGGCTGCTGCCCCGGAGCTGCTCCTGCTGCTCCCGCCCGTGGGCTCCTCTCGGGAGCTGTGTCCCCTTCAGGACTCGCCGCTCACAAGACCACAGAAACGCGTCTGGTTTTTCAGGGCAATGAACGGTGGCACATGAGCCGTGCTCCAGGCTTAGCGAGAAAGTCACCAAACTTCTGAGAAATGAATGGAGCACTGACGGCAGCGGTCTGAGAAACACCGGGAAGAGGAGATCAAAATGCTGAGTGCTGCGGCCACGGCGCTTCCACAGCGTGACCTGAATTCCTGGAAAAAACCATGAACATAAATAACCTGTGTGGATATTAATTACCACAAGACCATAACTTGCCACGCTTGATCCATACCTGGAAATAACACCGTATTTTCTGCTGCTCAGGCTTCTTAAAGCACAAGAGTTTAAGCTGGTTGAGGCTTTCAGAGATGACATTAAAACAGCCATCAGGGAGCCAGTAGCTCGCCATTTACTCTGTGCACAGCATGGCACAGACACCTAAACCATAAGGAAGCCAAGAGGCAACAGATTAAGTTCATTTTACAAAGCAATGTTAAGAAAAAATGTCCAGACAAATACAGAGAAATCAGAAGAACGTGAATAATAACCCAGAGGAAATAGTGGCACAACAGGTTTTCAGAGTTCAGGGAGAACTTTGGTTTGAAATCAAAACACATCAGCAGTTCTCAACAATTAAATAATTTTATTTTTTCTCAATGTGCACGTCAATTAGCATCCAGTCGCTGATCTTAACAGCTTAATCTCTCGCACTCTATTCACTGTCTTATAAGGGAACGCTGCCTAACTTCTCTGCTTCTTTATTTAGCACTTGCTTATTCCAGCTTTATGGGTACTCACTCGGGCTCCTGCATGCCGTTACCTCATTGAGATTCTGCTGCACTTCCCACTTTCTCAGGAAACGTCGAGTCACTGTACTTTCTCTGGCTTTTGCAAAGATCCATTATCTTCTGGTCCCTGTGGATCTCCCGTTGCCATATGCTTTATTCTCCTCTTTGCTTCATGAGCCGTTCCAGAGTTGGGTGTGAAGAACTGCAAACAGTCCTCCAAATGTGGCCTCACCAGCTTGAGCAAAGGCAATTTCCAAATCTCGTAGTTGATAAATGTGTACATGCATCTTGGAACGCTGTTGATTTTATTTTAACAGATGTTAAGCGTTCTGCCAGGGATCTCACACTTTATCCATCGCTACCCCTCGTTCCTACTTGAAATTTAACAGCATTTGGAAACAACGCTCAGTGTGTAGTACGGCTCAGTAAAATAAAATAAAAAAGCAGAATAGCTAGGAAGACTGGTTATATTCCCATTTGGTTAAAAGAGAAAGAAAGAAATACCCTTTCTTTTTGGAGCTGAAAAGTGAGTGCTTTGTGGCCCACACACCCAGTGTGTGCCAGTGCTTTCATCCAGAACACATTGCCCTGAAGGGACTGGGAATTAATTCCTGCACGGAGTTTGGAAAACCTTTCTCCAAGGTTTGTATACAAAAGGATCTAAAGGTTGCATGGCATTCTTCTCCACCAGAAGACACTTAAATTTTATTGTAAATATAAATGTATCAATACAACCAAATACAACCACATGATGTCTTTAATCAGACCGGCTTGGGGAACGGTTCTGTAAGAGTGCAGCAATGGACGTGGGCTTCAACACACATCCCAAATATTAACTAATGACAGGCCTTTGTGGAAGAGTAGTGTAGCAATAGCTAATTGTAAACTGGTACACAGAGGATGACTGTTTTTTGGTACATAAGGCCCTCAAACCCTGCCATGAGAACCTGATTGTCTCCGTGTTGCATTTTGATGGTTGGCTGGTGGCCTGCCTTTTGGACGGATGGGACAATATTTAGACATCAAAAATTTGTTGAAAGGAAAAGACAACTGAGTAGAGGAATGGTAACTTTGCACACAGAGGTCCAGATAGTAAATAATGAAGAAATAAGCTTCAAATTTTCCTTCAGGTATTGAAAAAGACTTTCAGTCCTGGTTTCAGTTCTACTTTTAGTTTAAAATCTGCTTCAAAAAAAGGACAAGTTGCAAACAAAGGCTAACAACTTCATCTCACTAGTATAATACAGAATATTTAGAGCTGGATTCCATATTAACACTCAAGTCCTTCCACATAAACGGAGCAGCACGAGTAGGTCTAAAAATGAAGGTCAGCCTCCCCATCTCTTGCTAGGTGGTTATTGAAAACCATGCTTTTTCACACCATTCTTTAAAAGCTCTAAGTGCGTATAATTATGTCACGTTATTTGGCAATCGTGTACGTTTTAAAAGGTTCTTTGGTGAGATGGGAACATTGAAGAAACATCCCCAAAATCCCCTGTGGATTTCCAGCAATTGCCGGTAGCTAAGCGTCCTCTGAACCTCTTCTCAGGCTGTCTGAGTGAGATGACACAGCAGTGGGGTCCCGATCCCCGTTCCTGGACTTTCCAGGAAACTAATTTCTTAGAGCCCCCTTGGGCTGCCAGGCTGGGGAGTTGCCATTCAGCGGCCCTGCAGATCTGCACCCTCCCACTTGCTGTTAGTGGTTTCAGACAAAACAGTGCTTTTTATAAAATCCAAACTACAACCTGTCAATTTCTTGGAAAAAATTCTTTTGCAGTGCAGAGTCGTTAGACTATTGAAATGCTGCAGAGGTGGCCTTTCTTAGGAATGAAAAAACCTCTGAATACAGGAAATTGCTACCACGCTGTCTCACAAACAATTTCATAGTTGGCCTTTTCCTCTATTCAATAATCAAAAAGCATCTTTTTTCCCCTTTTTAAAAAATCTTTCAGAACATGCTCTTGTTGCCCTCCCTTCAGCAAATCAGGATGATGGTATTCCCCCCCAGAATTTCCCTTTTCCCCAAATAGGCCCGAGAACATGTTGTTAAGACCTGCTGCGACAAGTGAGAGCGAAAATTAAAGGACCCAGCAGACAAGGGCACTTTGATTTGGAAAAAACTGGAGAGTGACAACACTGGGAAGAAGCGAAACAAAAGAAAGAATAGGCAAAGTCACATGACAGACGTGTTCATGGTGGGCTGGAGGGCAGGTAGAAAATAGTGCAAATCAAAGAAAAGGGCCAAAATACCCCAGTAAACCCAGGATGTTAAAACAGGTTGTGAAAGTGGTCGTATTTGTGCATTTTTGTTATATTGTCTTTACCATCGGCTGCCTACAGACCAACAGAAACTGATGAGAAGGCACTTTGAGCACAACAGTTGGATCCTCCCAAGGCTGCAGCCTGATGCTGCCATCCCCGATTGCACTGCCGGGGAACTGAAGTGATCCATCGCGCCTCTCTGGCGTACCTTAAAGCAAGGTTTCTTAAGGTGGTAGGTTGCCATTTAAAGAAAGAGCAAGGAGAGTTGTAATCAGCTATCAATATTCGGTAA
This sequence comes from Rissa tridactyla, assembly GCF_028500815.1. Taxonomy (NCBI): domain Eukaryota; kingdom Metazoa; phylum Chordata; class Aves; order Charadriiformes; family Laridae; genus Rissa; species Rissa tridactyla. Next base: position 9,720,451 of record NC_071497.1, read on the forward strand.
TGCATGAATGGGTGATACTGTGATTCAAAAAGTGAAACTAAAACATGGCTTGGAAACACTTTTCAAACTGTAGATCGCAATCTATAAAATATGGGAGTGATCGCTGGCTTTGAGTGACGATACAGCTACTTCTACTAATCCTAGCAAGCTCATGGGTAATTTTTGTCAGTCTTGAATATGCAGCGCAAATGCAATTAGCAGTTGGTGGCTAAGTCCAAAGTTGCTGGTGCAAGTCAACCCAGTTTATGAAGTGAAACAATTCCTACAGTTGTCGTTTCAGTGTATGAGATATGTAATATTAATTTCCTTAACGTGCCTTTGGATTATCCCTTAATAGATGTCTTTTAATTTAAAACTTATTAAAAAACAGTTAAGAAAGGGAAGAAAGCTACAAGTGAAAGATAATCCACCAGTTGAATTACCCAGGCTTTCAGCATCTTCATCCTGAGACAAATATAATAAAACCGAACCAGTAAAATTACAGAAAAAAATCACCAAGTGCACAGAAAGGTCAAACAGCATTTGCATTTTGAATGAAACAGTTTTAAATCTGACCTTGATCTTTCACTTGTTTTAGAGGGTTTTAAATATTTAATGCCAAAAATCTGACAATTTCATAGGAAAGGTGTCCCAAATCAAACATATTGTCTAACGGTGTCTGACTATTAACCATCTTTTTATGATTAATTTACTAAATAGCTTTGTTCCTCTTGCTGTACATTCATCGGTTTTAAGGAGCGTATCCTCTGGAGACGAGTTTTATGTTGCCCAGCAGACAGAAACTGGAAGCAGAAAAGACACTTAAAATGATAAGAAAATTGAAACAAGAGCTCTGCTCCATAAGTAGTAATGAAATGTACCATTTATGAAAAAAAATTAGATACCATAAAACCAAGGAGAAATGCATGTGTGTATCTCTCTAGATATTTATGTGTTACAGAGCACTGTACGGATCTATCCCTATGTATGTATATACACACACAGAGGCGTATTAAAAAATAAATAGGCACAATAAAAAAAATAATGTGACGTGTGGTATCATCATGGGCATATGCAATGTGCTTCTTACACCTGCATAAATAAAACTGTATTTTGCATATATATATATATATAACGCATTTTAATGCAAATATGTTCACCTATAATTTTTATAAATTCCACGTATATTCTATCTTGTACTCTCTTCACCTTGAGTATTTGCTATTAACTGCAAAAGAATAATTAAGGAGGATTTGCTTGGGAAGTGAACGTTCTTTTATGTTTTCTTTCTCAGACAGAAAAAAAGAAAGAGGCACTGCAAAAGGAAACCACTCAATATGACTTTTCTTTTGTTTATTGGAAAAATAAGAACAGGGAAGAAAGAAAATAGTGGCTGAATGAAAGAAAACAAAAAGAAGAAATTGGAGAATAAATCAGTATTTTGTTTTTTTTTTTTTTTTCATTAGGGAAAACACCTGTCACTAATCCCATTCGCTTCGTACCCTAACAAAGAGAAACGAGGTCAGAAGGGGTTAGTGGCTTGGAGTGAGATGTCCTGTGTGTCACCAGGTGGGCGAGTGGAGTCCTGACCAAACAGCCCATTTGGAGAGAAGAGGGAGCTGGGAGAAGGAAAGGCTCTCGTTCGTAGGGATGTGCAGGGCTGGGGTGGAGCAGAAACGTCCACCCACCACGTGCGGCAGGACTTGTGTGTGTGTGTCACGCCAGCTCTCCTCTGGTCGTGCCAGCTGTCAGCCCCTGGCAACCCTGAAGAAGCTCATCCCTTTCTGTGCTCAGGCGGAGCCACCCGCCGTCCCGAGTGGAGTCGGAGCAGGCACGAGGTGTCTCTGGGGAGTGAGAGACGGACGGGGCTCAGGTCCTCCCTCCCCAGGCCGCAGTGCGTCCCATGCTCTGGGACACAGAGGCGGAGGAGCTGCCACCAGCTTCATGAGCCGGTGCCACCGACATTGGTGGGTCACGGAGCTGATCCAGGGACCCATCAAGCTCCTCAGCTGTAAAATACTTCGACCTCTCCTATAACACCCGTGACCTGAGGCGTATGAACTCACCCCTCTCAGCCACACTGCCAAATCATAGACACGCGTGCTGCCAATAAGGGAAAACCAAAAATGTTCTGCAGACTTTAGGGTGATCATTTTGGATGTGTAATACAAGGTTGTTCAGAGAAAAACCAACCCACAGCACTAGGAGCCTAATGCTCTGGGGTATGCTCTGGGGTATATTTTCCTGAGTGTTTTTCTAGCCCCTTTTGATTTACTTGCAATGTTTTTCCCCAGGAACTGTAGTGCAAGGCAATAACATATTTCTTTAATCTCACAGGTTGGCCTGTCCAATTGACAGCTTTTCCAGCACCAGCTCTGAGCTCAAGGGAGCACTTAATTCCGGACAAAAGCCTCTTTAACAAAAGAAACTGAAAGCAACTGACAAATGTTTGCGTAGATGGTGTGTTTTTGGGAAGTATTTTATACTGTTTGCTCATTACTCTTCCATCTAATTATTTTTAAAACAAATCATTATGGTTATATCCAGACTTTCTGTTGCCAACTATCTCATAGCATTCAGCAAGCCCTGCAACAGGCCAGAGAATAGAGCAGTTGACCAGAAATCCTGCCGTTCCCTCCGCTTTCACAAAGGTTCTGCTAAACCAGTAAGTGGGTGAGCACCAGTGACCGCAAGCTCTGTTAGGCCACGTGTGCCCAAGCAGGATATCGTCATCTCTTTGATGGTCAACAGCAGCCTTCATGGCCTCTGAAGGACCGTGGGCTGAACCAGGGCCTATTACTGTATGACAAATATCTCACAGAAACCGACCGAGGGGGAACAGCAAAACGTAATGGTGGAGTTGCTCCCAGACACAAGTTTGGGGTGAAAAGGTGTGTGTTCAGTGCGGTGGCTTAGTCTGGTCTCTGGTGGAAAATAATGTGCTAGTCCAGCTAGTCTGACTATTGGGGCTACCTGAGCCCTGAAGCAGCGTGCCCTCCCCTGTGTTGGCCCTGGACCTCTCTCCCCCAGCTGCAGAAAGCCCAGCCATGCAGGGATGCTCCGGTGCCTAAGCCAGGATCCCCGGGGTGCTGCCCTCAAAATGAAGTCGGTCCTTCAGGTCTGACGCACGGTTTGGGCACCGACACCCGAAGGTCCCTGCGAACACCCTGGGGAATGAGCGAAGCCAAAGCAGATGCCTCCCATGGCTCAGAGGCCGGAGGATTTTCCCGCAAGGGTAATCCACAGCCCATCACTTATCCCGTCTTTTTGCAGTCAGACATCGGGCTCCCTTTGAAGACTTTTTGCACTGCAATCTGTTCGCTGGCTCTTAAGCTCCAGATTCACATTAATTCCCACTAATCAGAGAACAATTTGTAATTTTTAAGAGTTTATTTTTAGTTGTGTACCATCTTGAATGGCTGCTGGGAAGAGTAAGGAAATGGAAATGGATGATTAGCCGTCTTCTTGTCAATTTGTGAGTGCTGATAAATGTTAGTTCATGCTGTAGCGAATAGAGAGGAAAGACTAATGCACTGAGTTTTATTTTTAATGAAAATCTTAAATAAATAACAAAAGTACTAAACTGAATATTAGCTTTTTCCATCCTCACAGATCACACTAGTGATTCTCTGCATATATTTATTTTTTCTGCTTCTCTGCAAAGTTTAATGCTGATAATACCTAAATCAAGTAGATCCCCTCCCTCCACAACCACTTCCCCAGCTTGCTCTCAAAATGGGTGATGGCACTAAGTCTCCAACAGAGGTGACAAATGTGTCACCTTGAAATGTTTGTGAAAGCACAGCTTTTCTTTTCCTAACAAAGTAAAAGATGGTGGGCTCCAGCTGGGATGCCAGTTCTGTGATGTGACCCACAACAGCTCCAGTTTGGTGAAAAGGAAGTTAATGATTCCTACAGGACTCTCTTTCAAGACTTCATACCAATTTGAAGGTGGTATTTGATTGCAGAATCGTGAGTGTGAGAATTTGTGTCTTCCAGTATTGTCAATGCCAAGAATCTGTGCAATTTCAGGCAGAGATGTCACATGTGCAAAACATATGCAGTTTGGGTTATATCCACAAGCTTTGTATTCACCACCCTTTGTGGAGCGAAACCTGAGATTTTATCAATAACATATCAAGACCAGCTGCATTTTCAGTGCTTCAGGAATTCTGTGGACTTACTCCAAGCGCTCTTCATAGATAAAATTCTGGAAGCCGATAGAGCCAATATTAATTGAAGTATGTCATGGATATTGCCTGTGAATACCTCAAGCACAATTTATTTTGCTAAGCAAGTTAATTATATGGGGTCTATTTTAATTGGTAATAATTCTGAATGAATCTTCCTACCTAAAATTTTTCTAGACATTTCATAGCAAGCAAATAGTGAGCTATGAAACAAGCTTCAAAAGAATTAGTTGGAAAAGGAAGAAAAAGAATCAATGGCATCTTTTTAATTGGAAACAAATCATTTGAGGAGAGAAAGAGTGGGGAGATCCAGATTACATATGTACAGCGGATGAAGAGTCTGCTTTTTTAGTTAGCAGTTAGCATTTAGCAAAGACTCTTTTTTAATTAGCCTGAATGAGTACGCACACAAAAAAGTAAGAGCATCACAGAGCAAATAACAGTTTTAGCCTTTGGCAGCAAGGTTTCACTTAAGGGTACTGGTCTTGCAACCTCTGCCGCTTGTTCAGGGGAACCAGGGAATGGTAGCTAAGAGAAGAGCGAGCAAAAGAAACCACCATATCTCTCTAAGGGACAAAGCTTCAACGTGGTCTCCACTAAAACCCATGCAAAGACATTTTAGAACAAAATTTATGTGATTATGTGCCCAGAGAACTACAGATCTGCAGTACTTTTAGTATGATGTGCTTGTGAGAGACCTTGCATCTTCTTGCTGGACCTCAGAAGGAGCAAAAGTTGACAATGGCTGTATAAAAATCATAAGATATTTTCAGTTTATGAGTTCACGCTATTCTCAGAAATAAAAGATTTAATGAAACTCAATTAGAAAGGTCATTGGGGCTCCATTATGACTCAATACGGCAACAATATTTGAATTCGTGAATTGCAAAAATGCACCAGGAAATATATAGATATGTGTACACACACATATGCGTGTATTACTTTTTCCATTTCAGAACAATAAATCAAAATCAGGGAAAATGGATATTGGTAAGTTTTTGTCAACAGCTTTGTTCTTCGCTTGGCACCTTGCTATGGCAAACTGCAGCCTGAAGCAAATTTTTAGGGTTGAGAAAAAGTTACAAATCCCTGAAATTATGATATTGTAATGGAAACTGTGACAGACCCCTCACTATAGCAGCAGGAAGAAGAAATTTCATAATACATATTAATATATCCCCTTGGAAAATATAACTGCAAAGCAATTAGGCAGGACGCTATCTACCTACCAACTTTTTTTTCCCCCCTCAGGAGAAAGCTGACACGGATATTAAGATTAATTTTAAACCAGCTAGGAAACAATCACGCTGGCTCTGCAGTGCAGTAGAACATCACGTGTCCTTGCAAAGCCGGTTCCTTCGGCTTTGGGGCGTGGGGCTGCAGGCTGTGGTGTCCCTGGTGTGTTGCAGGGTGAAGGTTAACGGGGCACCACGGGGCTGCTCAGCGATCAGCTTTCAACAGTCTTTTGGCCCATGTTCGTGGTATCTGGAGTATTTGCTCCCTGACGCCAAGCTGTGGAGCACAGTACCAGTCACCTTGGCTTTTTGGGACCACGGCATACCTACCAGTAGGTCAGACAGACCCCTGTCCCTCCCCTCACCCAAAGGATCACAATGAACAAAATGCTACACTAAAAGTCAGGTGCCAGAGGTGTCTCCTGGGTGGTAGGTTCCAGAATGTCGTTCTTATTGCTATTTTGAGTCCAGAGAACATGAAAGGCACAGAGGTCACCTTAATATTGGACAGATACAACCCAGTCAGGATACAACTGGGCAGCCTTAATAATTGAGCTTCCTTGGGTTTTGTGAACCAAAAAGCCAGCATGGATGGCAGCTCTCCCTGCATCCTATTGATTTGTGTCCATGGCGTGCTCACATCACTTGCTGGCCATTTCTGAGCGCCTCAAAAAGCCACCATCGTGGAAGGATGGTGGAAGCCACCATCGTGGAAGCGGTACCATTGGTATTTTCTCTGGATGCTTGGCAGAGTTAGCACCCTGGCTAATCGTGTTGAAAATTCCACGGCAGGGCTGGTGTCCTGCTCCTTCCTGTGCAGATCTCCTTGATCGGTACCTGTGCATTTTTTTTCAATTTGGCAATAATAAATATTTATAGTTGTCTTAAAAAAAAAAAAAGGAAACAATTAAGCACAGCATCAGGCCACTAGTCCTGGTTAGGTTAGGGGAATCCAAAATGTTTTCAAAATTCTGAATATTGATGGGTGTGGAATAATTTGTGATAAAATGCTGCACCTCTTCCTGAAAAAAATAGGCCAGGTCTGTGTAACCATGCCAGTGCTAACAAGGTAACAGTCTGGCCACAGAAAGCTTAAAAAAGGCTCTGAAGACTAAGTCTGGAAGGAAGACGAAATTGGCAGGGTTGCCCACAGCAATACTCTTTTATTGTCCCAATTGTTCTGCATTGTATCCTGAGCTAGATACTATGCATTCTTCTCATGTGCACACAAAACAGGTTTAAATTCATTAAAGTACTGGGAAGCTACCAGTCTGTATGAATGTGGTTTTGTGTGTGTATAAAAAGCCTGAACACCTGTTCCTATGGCATAATAAATGCAATCACTCCTCCCAGGCCCATGATCTTCCTTCCAGCTTCAACCAGTACATACGAAAGTATGAAAACCATGAATGCTGTTCCACCTAAAACAAGGGAGCATTTACACTCAAAATTACAGTATATTGCCAATTGGAAAGGATGCCCTACGAAAAGAGAGGCGGTACATTTGCAAATGCACATCTGTTTGTGCCACCCTCATCAGCAGAGCCATTCCAGCTCGTACGAGGAGCAGAATGTACAAAAAGCCACGCGTGTTGTCCTGCTTTAGAAGGGCATGTATCTGTTAAGGCCACAGTTGTCTGCTTGGGGCCATACTGCTTATTTCTAATCTCCAGCTTGAATTTACTCTGCAGAGCCTGGATAGAAGCTGAGCCAGAAAGGAGAATCTTGTTGCAGAGAGGAAAGGACATACCTGGAGTGGAGAAGCTCCCCTAGGACAGCAGATGTATTTCTTTAGGAGGGTAGAAGAAGTGAAATCAGAAATTGTTCTGTTTTGCCTCCTTCTGAAATACCACTTATGACCATCAACTCTAAGAATGACCAGAAAAAGCAATAAAATGGGCAACATACAATAGTTTAGTTGCTACAATTGCTAATGGTTCGTCTTTTCATTTAAACTCACTTCTGCAATCCTAAACATACTGTACAGTATATTGTCTATCTACAGACTCATTAATTTCAATGAATTTCAATAGGCAGCAGCAACCACATCTTTAATGCTTAAATTGCAGATGTTTAAAAGGCCTGAGAGTATTACACTCTAAAGTCTTTTCAAATTGCAACAGTGGAGACCTTTAAGTCCCCTTAAGAATCCTCTAAATTTTTTTTCTTTTCTGCAAGACTTTCTTCTGTAGCTAAATTAGTAATGACCATGGTGCTAGGACGTGATAGGACCATATAATGTGCTCTGTCAGACTGAACTAAAATTAAACTTTGCTGTTACCCTATGTGTACCCAAGGAACTGGAATCAGCAAGAGGATCCTGGATCAACAGTAGTACAAGCTGCTTGCAACATCCTTTTTCTTCTCATGGCTTTAAGATTGGATTGTCTGAAGGGTGCAAACTTTAGCGTGCTCAATATACCCAAAGTCTGTAATTCCTTGAGTTTAAAAATGCTACTTTAGTGCTCTTGGGAAAGTGAAGGGCATTTTGTGTTGTCTAGCTCTTAATGCACACAGAAATATTTTACACGATCCTGCCTGGTCACCCATTCACTCTTCACAAAAACCTAGAAGTAATGGCTATATGACTGACCATTTCCATTTCATAAAAACTTAGGTAAATAGCTTTTTGTTCCATCTGGTGACTGAGTCATACCAGGGAGAACTGTCAAAGTATCACCATGAGGTTCAGTGATTTGATCCTGCTAAGGTTCAAAAGGAATCTAAATCCCCATGAAAGCATATTGTACTAACACAGCTCTCGGAGGCAGCTCAGTCTGGCATTTCACTTAGCAGGGTATCCTATTTTTTACTGGGAAAATAAAGCGATCTCCGGAAGGCTGAAAGCTAGCAAGTTCTGCACGGAATTTTATGTTCAGACAAACATAAAACTCTCCCCACAACAGCTGTTGAACCAACCTGATGGAAACTAGATAAAAATGTAAATATACATTTTTATCTGGTTCCTACTGTGTTTGTTTAACGCTCAGCCCAAAAATATCAAAAAGTTTATGAAATTCAAAACTTCTTGGACCTTGTAGACTGAGTTTGCAATCAGCAAGAGTAGAAACATTTTCCCTCCTTCCAGTGAGCCTTTACAAAAGCAACGTAAGCTTTGCCAAGAACACCTGCCTGGTTAAGATTTCCAGATAAAAGAAAGAGCTTTCTGCTATTATGATGTAAGAGACTGTGAAACTGAACACTGAATGATAAATGAGTAAATAGCAGATATTAAAGGGAAATACAGAAGCTCATCAAGTCATTCTAACTTTTTCGTTTTTACCACTTTTGGTCAACTATAAGGATATTTAAGATACGTCATTTTCAAGGAAGGTCAGAAATACCCTTACAGTACTACTCCAGAAATACCCTTACAGTACTACTCTCGTAGTTATTTGACAAATATACTCCCTAAATGAATGAGAAAATAAAAAAGCAATGTAGTTAACCAAATGTTCTCTGGTTGCAGAACTTTCTTCCTACATGTGGATAAAATTTCCCCCAAAACAACTTGTTCCATTGCCGCACTGTGCATTTTCATGAAGAAAGTACCTGCATCTCCTCTATGGTACTCTATGAAATACGGGTAGACTGGGTTTAGATTCCTTTGCCCCCAAGCCCTTCTCTTCTCCAGGCTGCACAAACCCAGTTCCTTCAACCTTTCTCTACATATATGCTGAGTTCCTCAATTCTTTAACCATCCTTCTGACCCTGTGCTAGACCTTCTTCAATTTTTAAATGTCTTTGTTGAAGTGAGAAAATCAAAAATGGACACAGTATTCCCAGTGTGGCCTGTCCGGTGGTGAGTGGAGTGGGATAATCACATCCTTTGATCTGCTGTCTCTCTTTGTACCAGTTCAGACCAGGGTGCTGCTGGTCCTTGTTGCTGGCTTGTGCTGAGCTCACTGTCATGCAAGGGTCTGCAAAGGGCCCCCAGAGTCTTTCCATTACAGCTGATCCACAGGGATCTTGACAGCCTTGAGAGGTGGGTCCATGCCAACCTCATGAAATTCAACAAGGCCAAGTGCAAGGTCCTGCACCTGGGTCAAGGCTTAAATACAGGCTGGGTGGAGAATAGCTTGAGAGCAGCCCTGAGGAGAAGGACTTGGGAGTGTTGGTTGATGAAAAGCTCAACACGAGCTGGCGATGCATGCTTGCAGCCCATATGGCCAGCCACATCCTGGGCTGCATCAAAAGAAGTGTGCTCAGCAGGACAAGGGTGGTGATTCTCCCTCTCTACTCTGCTCTCGTGAGACCCAACCTGGAGTCCTGCAACCAGCTCTGGAGACCTCAGCACAAGAAGGACATGGACCTGTTGGAGCAGGTCTGGAGGAGGGCCACGAAGATCATCAGATGGCTGAAGAACCTCTCCTATGAAGACAGGTTGAGAGAGTTGGGGTTGTTCAGCCTGGAGAAGAGAAGGCTCCAGGGACACCTTGTAGCAGCCTTCCAGTACCTAAAGGGGTCATACAAGAAAGCTGAAAAGGGACATTTTACAAGGGCTTGTAGTGATAAGACGAGGGGTAATGGCTTCAAACTGGAAGAAGATAGGTTTAGACTAGGTATCAGGAATAAATTTTTCACTATGATGGAGGTGAGACACTGGAACAGGTTGCCCAGAGAAGCTGTGGATGCCCCATCCTTGTAGGTGTTCAAGGCCAGGCTGGATGAGGCTTTGAGCAACCTGGTCTAGTGGGAGGTGTCCCTGCCCAGGGCAGGGGTTTGGAACTAGGTGATCTTTAAGATCCCTTCTAACTCAAACCATTCTGTGATTCTATGATTCTGTTCGGTCAAGGTACTTTCTACCCTTCGTAATTCTCTATGGGTTTCTTCCAGTCCTCTTTTTGTCCTTCATGTGCCCAAAATTAACTTCCATAATGACACATTTCATAATTTTGTCAGAGACTGAGATGTGGCTGATTGATTTGTGGTTTCTCAGTTAAACTTTTTTTTTTTGCCTTTTCATAGATGGGCATAACACTTACCCTTTTCCAGTCACCTGAGACTTCCCTTGATCCCCATGGGTTTTCAAAGATGATAGAGAGGCTTCGTAATGATATCAGCCAACTGCCTTGACACCCTCAGATGCATCCCATTAACTTCTGTCTGTCCAATTTGTGCAAATGATTCCTGACTCTGCTCTCCTTCCTTGGGGGAAAATTGTAATATGAGGTCAGGAGGTCTTGCTTTCTTTCATAGACAATGATGGCTGCATTTCTATGTATAATTTCATTCGTTTAGTTTGCGATTAGTTCAACTTGTCATACCTCAGTTAAAGAGACAGGTCAGGGAAGGAAAGCAGCACATAAAATGGTTATTTCCCCACGGCCTGTTAATATTAACACGCACACAGAATCTGCTTCAGTGAAAGCACGTCAAGGGAGGGACAGCCAGCATTTCCCTCTTCCATTCCCGGTTTAGAATGCAGCAGTTTCCACCCAAATTTATTATAAATGTTTAAAACTTGCTGATAACTGCCTAAATAGAGCCATTTTCTTACCTTTAGCTATTTTTACCTATCCAAATAGATGTTCATAAAATCTTGCATTCAAAACAAGGAAACTAAAAATTTCAGAAATAAAAATCAATTTGAGCAAAAGAAAGACCAAAAGAGACGTTCGAAGAGGAATATGTATCTATATCTAGAATGTTTTGAATGAAAAATTAAGCTGTTGGCAATTAGGGAAAGAAACAGACATGTATCTCAGGAATGTCTGAAGGGAATGAAAATTAAATAAGGGAGGAAACATCTCCGAAACAAAAGATCTGAAGAGACTGGAAATTTCAACAGAGCACCTTTGACTTCACATGTCTCTGTCAGCAGCTGCACAGCAGACAATCCCCCAACCTCTGGTAGCACTACTCGAGACAAATCAGTTTTTTGAACTGGTTCCACTGGTTCTTTATTATTAGCTTGAGTTGCCTGTGTACCATCTTTAATTTTGCCTTTTATTTTTTGTACTCAAGAGAATTTATTTTCAATTCCCAGTCCAATAACAAGAATTGGATTAAGACATCTCATAAAAAAGAACCTCTGAATTTTTTAATGAATCTCATAAATATTAACCTACTTATACCCTTACATAGATAGTGGAAATAGAAAAGCAAAGTGTTTGCTTAAGCAGATCTAGAAGGCCTATATCTGTACAAATGTTTGTAAAACTAGCAATTCCAAGAGCAATGAAAGAAAATTAGGCTCATTTCTACAAATCTACAAATCTCAGTGATTCAAGTTCCAGCAGAAGTTTTCCCTATTACTTGTTTATTAACAAGATCTCCCTTAACTAAGTTGCTTGTAAAAGGCTCACAAATACCTGGAGAATGGTGGGAGAGGGGACGGGGCATGGAGGGACTAAAATATGTAGAGACTAGCATAATGTCTTACAAGAGTCTGACTCACTTTGGAATTTAGGCTGAAAGAAATATCCACTTTACATTTCCAATCTCATTGGTTATAGTAACTGAATATGTGGGGGGAGACTGGTGTTTCAAATTCCAAGCACATCAACTCCAGTTTTCTCATTCAGGTTGTTCTTGAATCCAGATGTAGAGCAGAAACCAGATACCAACTACATTGAACAGGGACAGTCTGAAGGAGGCACCACATCTCACTGAAAGCACACTTCAAAAATTAGTTTGCTTTTTGGTTGCCACCTACACACCTTGTAGTACCAAAAATATTGCAACAGGTTCAAAACATTCCAGCTGAACAAACTGACATTCAACGAAGTCAGTGACGTGGCCAATATCACCGGAGATTGCCAGAAGCTCAAATGTTCCTTATCTCTACGCTGAGGCCCTAAGATACATTTGGACATATTTGAACAAAGTCATTTTGGTGAATTTTACTCAATGGAAGTGTTTAATCCTTCCTTTCAGATAAAAACATTATTTCCAAATCTCCAAATTTCCTTTGACCTTTGGGCTCCAGTGTGGACAAAACATCTCACTACTGCGAAAAGAAGGAAGACCTGGTCTTGTGCCCCCATTTCTCTTTTCTTCCAGCCTTGCTGCTCCTTCTCTCTGCCTTTGTTCCTGCAAGAAAATGTCACTCCAGCCCCTTCCTCAGTTATGGGCCTTGCTGGAGCGTGGAACGTGCAGTTTGACTTGACTAAAATGGCAGAAAATAAGTTGGGTTGACCGAACGCACTCACAGCACAGAGTTCTCCAGCAAGCAGCACTGTTGTCTTTATCTGCTAACAACACTTGAAAAGAAATCCTAACTTTTCTTTTACTGCTCAGCTAATGTTCAGTAAAGATGACTAAGAAAAAAAAAATAGAAATCTTAGAAATGTTATTGAGGTGAATAAAAGCCATTGTTTTGACTGCAAAACAACACTATCCATATGCAAAACTTCTTAGTTAGAAGAAGCCTCGCTGAGAGTGGACTTCCAACAGAAATTATAGTTATGGAAACAGAGAAGATGAATTGTCTTATTTACAAACCATTTTTAGGGTTTACGTGTTACTTTTTATTGACACATTTAAGCTACGTTTTTCTGTCTCAAAAGATAATAGAGCCAACATGGACTGTGTGGTGAAAAGATACTGCTGGTTTGTTGGGTTTAAGTTTTTATTGGTTAAACACTAAATAAATAGACAAAGCATGGTACAACATACAAGGATGAAAGATCAACATTCTGAGGAAAATGTTATATTTCAAGTGTATCAGATACAGGAGAATATAACGAGATCTCAGCAGCAAAGACTACAGTAATGAAGCATTTCAGAGTAACAGCCCCTGGAATCAGGATTGACTCGGAAAGAAAACTATTACCCTGCCTGCACTGAGGTGACTGCCTCGCTCGATGAGTGTAACCAGCCCCGAAGTTACAGCGCGGTCGTGATTCTGCAACCGTCTTGGGCACAGCATCTGCAGCAGAGACACAACTGCACTTTGAGCACATACAAACCAAAACCTTTTGAATCACCAGCTTTGGGTAAAGCCTTGTCTATGTCAGTCAATGCCTGTGTTAATGTGAAATACTAAGAATAAGATGCCACGTGCTGGTCAACAGACAGGAAGACTCCATTAAGGTATCAGAACTGCAAGCTCAGCATATTTATCTCTTCTGATCTGGCAAGTCAGGTTGTTCGTGTTCCTGTTTTATACTTGCTAGACAGCAAAGACAGCAGCTCCAAGAAGCTCTTGAAAAGCTTAGCTACATATGTAAGGACTTACGAGTTAGGGAGTTTGGATTCGTGCTGTCATTTTCTTTGTAAAATGGGAGGAAATCTCATAATTCTTCAAGAATAAATAAGATAGAAACATGCAGAAAAAACACTAGTATAATTGAAGAAGATCCTACGTGGTGGAGAAGAGCAAACAACTGAAAATTGATTATTTATTGGCCAGAGTGATGTTACTGTATCAAATTTTCAATTTGGGAAAGTGCCACGAGAAAAATAATGCTGAAGGCGCGCACCTGCTAGAAGAGCGTTGCAGTATCCAGCACGGTGGTTGTGTTTCGTGTAATAAGTGGTAAGACGCCTGTTCAACATGCAACTTATCTACCTGGAAAGCCCAGGTGGGTTTTCCAACATTCCCAAAACGTATCGAGCACGTCTGCTTAAGTCATCACCACATGGAGTGATAACTCACGGTTTTCAAAGCAATTTCACCAGTGTGCGAGCAGCCTCCTCTCGCGAGGAGCTGCACGGATATTAATGCAGTGCGCCGGAGACTCTGTCTGGACGGGAACCAGGACTCCCTGGAGAGGAAGGCAATGATTGAACTCCTGCTTGATTGCTCTATTTCAGGGCTGGTAAAGAACTGTATTTAAAGCAAGTTGTGTTTAATTCCTACCCAAATCGCACACTATTGATTTTTTGACTAGAAAAAAATAATCTGACTCCTCAGATGGAGGATGGAGAGGGACATACCGATTCTAGAAAAAAATGTTCAATATGACAATATTATTAAACCTAGCAGTGCACATTTGATCAAATCCTAAGAGTCAGAAGCACTCATCAAATCCACCAAAAGATACAGATTTAAACATGAGAATATTTTAAGCTCCTTCGCCACGAAAATAGTGTTGGTTTTAAAGTATAGCACTGGTCAGAAAAAGGTAAAAATAAATCAAACCTAAAACCAACCAATCCACCAAAAAACAGGCAAAAAGAAGTAACCTTGTCTAACTCAACAAATGTGTTCCCAGTATGTTTTAAATCATCCAGCTTATGTTGCTGGAAAGCAACCAAGATACAGTGCTAATGAAGTGCAGGATTCATGAGCTTGCATAGTCATATGAGGCTGGTGTATCGATTTGCTGAGAAGGCGTTAGAGATGAAATCCCAGCACACAGTATCTGACTAATGCCCAGTAAAATGTTTTCATCCCAATTTTTCTGTAGGAACAAAAGCAGTTTTGACAATTCCTATATAAGAAATCATACTGCCTCTAATATTTTGAAATGCTGAAAATGCTGTAAAATATGTAAATCTTTCAGTTTAAAAACACTACATTATTTTTCCCTTCTTCATGTAATGCTTCACGGAATGGCATCCCAGTAATGTCACTGAGGCAAAAAATAGACTACTTTGATTACGATATGCCTTTAAGAGATCTTGATAAATCTAAGAGCATTTGAAAAAGATGTTCTCTAAGATTTTCTGGAGGAAACACCTGGGTGGAGGCTGAGTTCTAGAAGACTGGCAGCTCCTTAGTGACTGGAACTTGTTAATAAGAAATTGTTTGGTTTTTCAAACTCCCACTGCGCAGCAATTCGCAGTACAGCACAGAACAAGCATCTCCTGGGACTTGGTATACTATGATTAGGCTAACAACTTGCCCAGCATGCCTGTGAGAAAAGCAAAGAGATCCCTCCCAGCTGAAGAATACCAATTATTCCACCTCTTCAGGGCAAGCAACGAATTGTGGAACCAGATGTGAACAAGCCGTTTGCTGTTTGTGTTGGCTATTTCATCCATAGCTCCTTGAAACCGTTCAGGAACACACACTCCCTTTTGGGGGAAGGTTCTGGTTAACGGCATAAGGTGGAAGAAAGACACCTTAGCTCCTGGACGATGGCTGAGCTACCAAGGGTGCTGGTGAGGCGTTAGGATCCCTGTCGATTGAGCAGTCGTCTGTTGAATTTGCTGGCACGGTGACCTGGAATCACACAAAATCGTGACAGCGATTTTAGGAGTGGAGCTTTTTCCTCCTAAGAAAAGATAAGAGAAAAATCTGGCTGATAATGTGTTTGAAAGTGTTTTAGGGATGACTATAACTATTCCACATTAAAAAATAAAGCTGTTCAGATACACATTACTAAGATTCAATTTGCAGAAGAAATATACTAATTTTCTGGCTCTCTGCAATATAATTAATCTCCAAAGCAACCAAAAATTCACAATGAATTCTAAAGGGTTCCACTCACCAGACTAGCTATTTTTCTGTTTAATGAAATAAAGAAAAAAATATTTTCACAAACTTCAGGTAGGAGGTCTAGAAATTAGGGAGACAATGCTGAAGAGGGAAAAATTACATGTGGATTCAGTGCTTTTCAGCCCACATTTTGGAAAAAGATCCTAGCGTACGTAGTATAAAGGTTTGCACTAAGCAGTTCTTTAACGTAAATTGATATTAGTCTTTCACGAAGGAAATATGCAAAGGAGGGTTTCATTGCCCTGAGATACCCAAGCCTGAAGTAGGTTCAGTCCCTTAAGGATAACAGAAAATATGTCTGGTAGGTCCTCATGCAGGGCGATGGGGAACATCTGAGGCATTGACTGATATTAGTGGTAGCTCTGGGCTCTCCTCTGTCCCCCTTCCTGGACCCTATTCCAAATCCACACCCCCACAATAGCACAGCCAGTCTCCAAATAGTAATTGCTGTGGCAGGTGATCATTCTCATTTCTGCAGTATTTTCAAAGGCAGACAAAAACTATGTCTCCTTTTACAGTTTCTCTGGTTCTTTCAGTGATTGTAAATTCCTCCTACAGCGATGGGTGGAGACCATAATTTATTGTTTGCATTTATTTTCTCTTTTGGGGCATTCAGAGTATTGACCCGAACAACAGCAGTAGACAGTTCCGTTGTTTTTCTCTAGCTAATTCCCAGTGATCTGTAAATACATCCACATTAGAGACACCACTGTGTTCTCTTTCCTCTTCTGTTCCCAGATAAAGAGCAACAGCCTCAGACTCACCAAAGAGAAGCACATGATGATGTCAAGACAGGAAAGCTGCTTCCAAGAGCTCATCGGCGTGCACTTCCCTTCCACAGAGGTCCACCGGCTCTCTGTTATCAGAGCACCACAGCACTTCTGCTCATGGTAGCCTGTTGTTGAACGTGGATGATCACAGTGAAAGGTTGTTCTTGCACCTTGCACCGTGTTGAAAAAGCGTTTTCCTTTTTTTCTGGCTGAATGAATCACACTCCCACTAACCTCCTATTGCCTGCTGTGGCTCTGTACATCCATTCTGTAGATGAGACATCAAAAAGATTGAAAAAATTGCTGCTATTTCACTGAATGTTTGGAAGCCCTCTGCCTCCACAATTATGTGTGACGCTGACAGAAGTCCAAGGCTAAACTTTGAATTGTCTGTGGATTTCCCTTTAGAGACATGAGATATTTGCATGGGGCATCCTCCTTTTGCAGATTACCCACTCACTGTTGCAACGAACAACTGTAATTTGGAGAGGATGTAAATGTGTTCATTGACATTGAACATCACAAATTTGATTGTAAGAAGCTCAGTATTTTTATAACAAATTCCAGGTGGAATTCCAAATGGAGTTCTAAAAACTACGTTATGTTTTAAAGGGTTCAAAAGAACAGGTGTTACCAAATCTCATCTAAGAAGAACATCAGAGTGACTAATATGCTCCCTGTTGAAAGGCAATTAGGTGAGTGGGCTATCATAATACCTGTGGACTTAAAGCAATGCCCATGCTTTACCTTTTGGAGTTATACGGACAAATCTTCACCTATTGTCAGGGGCACTGAACACATGAAATTCATGACACTGGAGCTCACATTTTAAGAGCGCTCAACATTGTGATGGTTGTCATTTGACCTGTGGACATTTTAAAATTTTCCTGAAGTTTAAATAAACTGGAAAAAAAAATCTGAGCTTAGAAAGGGGTAGAAATTACTGAACTTGCAACTAGCACAGAAGAAGGACCTTTCTGTTTTTCAGCTAGACCCTAAAAAAAATGAGTAGATGGAAGGAAAATGAGATGCAAACAGGGACACAAAATCCTGTGAGGCTATAGAGGATCCCTCATTTAATCATTGATAAAATTGTAGCAATAATGATAGGTTAAATATGCACATGCATAAAAAACAGTCAGTGATCAGGATTTAACATCTGACCCCAGGAAAACTGAGAGCCTTCAGACTGGGGAAGATCTAAAAGAATGGAAAAAGCGGTACTCTGTTGAGGATGGAGTTAAGTATCTGTTGTCCTCAGCATTGTTAAATATTCAAGCACATTAATTATACATAGGAAAGAAAGACTGACAGAGGACAATTATGTCTAGAGTTGTTAATTTTTACTTGTTTCTCCAAGGTTGTTTGGGTCTACCAAAGACAATTACTTTAATTTGCTGATTAACGATATAAAACGGTGATTTATGATAAATGCCACTGTTATAAAACCTTTTTGAAAAAGCAGAACATATGAAATTGGTCATTGGATATGAAATAAGGAGAGGGCTGAGGAGTTAATGTGTGGTCTCCTGAAAGTTATAGCAGTCTATATTACTAGCACAAAATAGCAAATGATTGTGTTTTATTTCCTGTCATCTTCTCATTTTCCAGTTTTGCTAAACTCCGTAACTAGTACAAAAACTTACAAGGTCCTCTACCACAAGGAAGTTGCAAATACATTATATAGTTCCCTAGTGGCACACCACAGGGAAGTGAGAAGTCACCTCTCATATTTTTTACCCTCTGAAAATTCCTTGCTGGAAGACGAGGACCTGATTCAGGAAGTAATTTTCAGTTAATTTTGACATAATGACCGAATGAAAATGACATGTTTTTAAAACCTTTTTACAGATCCCATACATTTTAATATATCACAACATACCCCTTCAAATCATTAGGTGATTTACAGAAAATGCTTTCCAAGCAAATATATTTAATTCACGACTCTTTGTCCAGGAGAAACAGGATAAAAAATGGAACGAGCAGAGTGTGTCAAAACCGACTCTGTAAGAGGTAAAAAGCACGTGTTACACCTGCCTGCTGCGGGTCTTACAATATCTCCCTGTAGCTGCTACGCACATCCAGAGAAGAGAGGGCGGTTTCTCCACAAGACGCTGAGGCAAAATACTCAGACTGTACCAGCCTTGTGCAGGGCTGACCACGCTTTCCAGAGCCCCTCACATCCCTAGCGTGGACACAGAAGGTTGAATATTGCTTCACCGTGTGGACACCAAGCCAAGCCAACTCAAAGGAGGTTGTGCTAAGAGTTCACATTACCCTACCTTGAAGACCCCAAGGGATCTTAGGTGTACCAAGACAATCACGGTTTTCGTAGCAAGAATGTTGTCTTTCTATACAAAATTTTCCACTGCTTTTCAAGTCGATAAATCTGATTTTCTTCCAAATGAAGGAAAGCTTGCCCAGGGAATGACTGAGAGTTGTAAGAGCTGTGCTCATGACAGGGGACACAAACACACGGGGACACCTGACCAACGGTCACTCTGATCCACACAAACTGGTGTCGACAGGGGTCCTTCTGCACAGGCTGGGAAGGCTATTTCCAAATATAGAAATTTGGAGAACAGAGTTAGTAAGTGAGTATGCTCTAAGCTGTCCCATACAGGCAAGTGAAAATCCGGAAATTGTCATTTTACTACTACTTTGAGTTTATTGTCCCAGTTTATAGCAAAACCAGCTGGCAAAAAATATTTTTTTTTTCCTGTTTAGATCTTTATGTCGTTATGGACTGAATCATGCCATGTGAAGTGTAGCTACACTGATTCCCTCAGGAAGATGCAAGCTGTCTCTGTGGCACCCAAACCTTTCTAGAAGCTGAGTAGCCTCTGTGTGCTAGTCCAGGAACTGAAGCTTACACCACCACAAACATCGTTTTCTCTTAATAGAGGACATTAAACAGATGACCTTAGACAGTTTAATTATTAAATCATGGCTCAATAGGACTTAGATCCAGGAAGGGAGCAATGAAAAGACGGCAGCTTTGGTTGCTCTTCTGTCACTGCCAGAGGGCAGCAATTTCCTTTCTGCTGCTCTTAGTCAGCATAGAAGTGTCTCATGTGTTTATGTCTGTGCCTGAAGAGGACTTTCTGCCCACCTGGGAATCCAAATAACACACAGAGTTAGCTTTTCCATTCAAGATATTACCTTGTGTTTCACAGCTGACAAGAAAAGGGTATGAATGTGCCACACTGTCCTGAGACTGTGTGTGTGTGTCTGTGTGCACAGAGAATGATGTAATTGAATATATCTGTATAGACATTTATAGACATGTATTTATAGGTGGATGTGTATATCAGGGAGTTAGAGATCACTCTGATGAGAGTGTTTCAACACAAGTTAATTCAGTTTAAAATTTTAAAATAAAACTTTATTGAATTCATTCATTGAAAAAACATTTATGCTAAAAGTTTATATTTGCATATTTTCACTACTCTCTCCATATGCCAAACTGTTAAGTTTTCAAGACTTACCCTAATTTGGCAGCGTGTATGCAACACCAGGGAGCAGATGCCATGCAGTTAGTGTTGATGGCTATGGTGGTTTGGTGAAACCATCACGTTGCTGAGGTCAAAGTTTCTGTGGCTAAGGTGGCCAGGCTTGGGAGACCCTTGACAAAAGAAGTGAGCACAGAAGTGGAAAAATTCTTTCTACCCCATCCCTCCTTGCTTATACTTGGTCTTTCTCCACCACTTGCCGCTTACTGCCAGAGAGGATCACATTGACTGACAATGTTGTTTATCTTGTTTTGCATTTTGTGAGTAATCTTTCCTCTGTGTTCAGCAGCATGCCTACCCTATTTGCCATCCCCATGTTTATCCTGTCCTTTGTCTGGAAACTCTTTACTACGTGGATGCTTTCTAACTGCAACTACAATGTCAATGTTTGCCCCTTTGGTACCTAATTTTCTCATATTCATTTAAAATGCTTATACATTGTGTCTGCCTACAAAATACTTGAATATCCTTGTGTTTACAATCTTTTAGTATATCTATGTTTGGTTCAAGCCAATATTATTTACACCTTCATTAGTGCACTTTAACTCATAGGGCTCTCGGATCTCTGGTTTATCTACAGCTATATCTTTTAATGATATACACACACTATATATCAAATGATCAATTTTTAAAAGAATCTTGCACATTTTTGTAGTCTATCCGCTTCTATTTTCAAACAATCAAACAAACCCCAGAGTTTCAGTTTCTGACGGTACTTAAATGCAGCATGGCAAGGCTTAAAGCATCACAGACAATTACTCTTCAGCATTTGCTGGATCACAGCAATTGGGTGCTCCCTGCCCTAAAGAAAATACAGCAAAACCACATCAAGGACAGAAATGACTCCTTAGTCTGCAAAACATGGAATTCCACGTAAACTCACTTCAAATACGAGCAGAACACTTTAATTTTTCCTTTATTTATGACACAATCCTTCCCGTCTTCCATCCTTCAGGAGTAGCAGGAGCAATCTGTTTTCAGGTTTTCCCTTCAAACCAAAACAAGACAGTATAACACATAAATTCATAAACTACATCTTTCTTTTCAGAAAAAGCTTAAAAAGGGTTTTGTAAGTGTCTCCATTCTCCTAAATATCAAGGGAAAGTTTGCCCTCTCTTTCAGAAAGAGTGGGATAGGTCCAGGAACAATGTGTCATCAGCACTTCCAAAAAAAAAATCCTGGCACTTTCTCCTCTGTTTCTGTGAATAGATTTTAATTGACAGGACAATCCTTTTAATTGACAGGACACTCATTAAATTCAGCTCAGCTATGCAATGAAAATAACTTCATCAATGTATACAGAATAGGATTAGAGACAGACGTTTAGTTGCGTTGAGTTATTGATTTTATTTTCTCTGGATAAATTCAGATAGAATTATGAAGACTATTACAGTCTTACTTATTTAAAACAAAAATAATCAGAAGACTTGTGAAATATGTGATATTTTATTATATAGTGAATATCCTCAAAGAGGAACACTTCACTGTATTATTTTTTTGGCTTGCATTAATTTTGTAGGTTATGTTAACTGGACATCAGTCTATTAGCCTTCAAGTGTGCTGTTTTCTTACTCATATAAGATTCGCTATACTATGATTAGTCCATTTACTTCCAGGGAAAAAAGCTATTCACCAACAAAAAGCAAAGCAAAAGTAGTGTAGTCAGGCATTTTTGTGTGAGAACAAGATCAATGACAGTTCTCTTGGTCCTGGATAAACCACAACAGACCTACTATTTTCTGTCATCCAGCTTTCATAATATTTCCTCCTCTGTCCTTCTGAACACAAGCACACATGGTAAGCACTCTTGTGCACACCTGTGGGCAGGATGGTGTCCAGAAGGAGCTGGAGAGGGAGGAAAGGGCTGACAGGGACCCTGTGCAGTTCAGAGTCCTACCCTGGAAGGCACAGCTAGCAGGCAGAGGGATGTGACTGTTCCTCTCCATTGTGAGGCCAGATCCAGCTACTGCACCCCGTTTTGGGCCACTCCGTACGGGGAAGATGTCAACAAACCTGAGGGGGTTTGGGGGAAGCCGCTGAGATGGTGGGGCTGGAGCACCTGCCCCGCGAGGAGAGGCTGCGGGGCTGAGGCTGGTTCAGCTGGAGCAGAGACACCTTCTGGGGAGATCTTAGTGCTGCCTGTAATTACCTGTCGGCTGGGTGGAGTGAAAAGGGAGCGGGACCCTTCACAGAGATGCACGGTGAGGGGAAAAGAGGCCACAGGAACAGGTGGGAGCATGGGAAATTCCAACTTTAGATAAAAAAAAATATTACAATGGAGGAAGTCGAACATCGGAACAGAAGCTTAGAGACAGAGGCCATAGGATCTCCATCCATGGGGATGTTCAGAACTCATCTGGAGGCAACTTGATCTGGTCAGCGCTAGTCTGAGCAGCAGATTGGACTGGAGGTCTCCTAATGAAGCTTCCCACACACTTGATTTTACAGTCCTGTGATTCTAAACAGTATCTTTTTTCTCAATTGGAAAGGCATAATGTTGTTGGTTTTTTTTTTTGTTTTGTATTATTTATTGTTTAATTTATTTTTTATTTTTTTTTTAAAGTTAGTATGTTGTATAGTAGAGGCATTCCAGCAGACTTGTAAAATTGCCTTGCTGATAGTTGATTAGTTTGCGAACCTGACCATAAATCCCTGCTGTCTGCTTGCTGAGGAACAGAAACTGGAAAAACAATAGCATGTAGTGGAGACCTATTAAATCAATGTTACTTATTACGTTTCAAATCTGAATGTAAAAAGATGTATTAGCAAATTAGATTATGTCATAGTAGGAATAATGAATGATCCCCTTAAAGAAAAAGAAGAAAGACATTCGAAAATCAAAGTTTCAAATATGTTTTCTCAGAAAATGTCTTTATGTTTCCATTCAATGGAGTCAACAAAGTCTCCCCTTGGCTCTTCACACTTGGGTGTGCTCTGTAAACTTGAACTTTTCACCCATTTCACAAGGCAGAGGGGAAAACAGTTTCAGTATACTCAGAAAAACACAGATGCTGAGATGATAAATAACCAAGGTCAAATATGATTTCCTGCAGAGTCAGGTGAACACTGCAACTATTCCCATTATTCTCCCCTTACGACCTCTCCAATGGACCAAGGCGTTTTGATCAATTCCATTTCCAGAGTTCCTTTCCCTGGGTGAGCACTGTAATTACCAGCCAAGTCATGCAGTTAGTGGCAAGCAGAAAGGAGTGCTGAACTCAGGGGAGCCGCCCTGAAGGATTTCTGTGCCAGAAAGGCTGGGCAGGAGAGCCCTTAGTGTCTCCCTCGGACTGGCACAGTGACCCGTCAGACACAAACCCCACTGAACAGGCTCGAAAGGTATTTTACTTTCTTCTGCCTGCCTTGCTCCCCCTCCTCCTCAAAAGGCTGGAGGGAAGGATGCTCACACCTAAACTGCCCCAGCCCCACCACGCGAAAGCACAGAGAGGTCACTGCTGCTGAACATGATCTCCTCACTTTTGCTCTGTGAAGAAAAAAGAGATTTGGGAAGAAAAGCAGGGGAACTTTCACAGGTTCCACAGAAATCACATCCAACATCAAGCTGCAGTGAAACAGCAGGGCAAATCTTGTCCCTGTGAAACACAGGTAAATAAATTCCCCTACTGAAGCTTGTCACTTACTTACTTTTCTGAAAGAGGAGGCTACAGTTTAGGATGATGCCTTTGCCAACAGCTGGAGTTGTGGTAGGTCCTCTGGGATTGGAAAGAAAGACCTTCAAGCTTTCTTAAGTCTCCTCAGCTCAACAGATTCCCTGAGCAGGGTGTGTGGCAAAAGACAGCCAGAGCTCAGATGTCTTGCTGTCATGGAACTGTGAGAGGACACAGAGTCGTACACACTTTTGAAGAGAACTGACAACTTTACAAAGGGTATAGCACTAAAATGTATTGCTTAAAATAACTGTGTATATTTAAAAGGGACTGCATCATAATTATCACAGAATCATAGAATGGTTTAAGTTGGAAAAGATCATCTAGTTCAAACACCCTGCCCTTGGCAGGGACACTTCTCACTAGACCAGGTTACTCAAAGCCTCATACAGGTCTTGAACCCCTCCAGGGATGGGGCATCCACAACTTCTCTGGGCAACCTGTTCCAGTGCCTCACCACCCTCACAGTAGAGAATTTCTTCCTAATACCTAATCTAAATCTACCTGCTTTCAGTTTAAAACCATTAACCTTCGTCCTATCACTACACTCCCTGATCAAGAGTCCCTCCCCATCTCTCCTGTAGCTCCTTTAGGTACTGGAGGGCTGCTATAAGGTCTCACCAGAAGCTTCTCTTCTCCCCGGCTGAACAACCCCAGCTGTCCCAGCCTGTCTTCATAGCAGAGGTGCTCCAGCCCCCACATCATCTTCATGGCCTCCTCCGGACTGACTCCAACAGGTCCGTGTCCTTCTTGTGTTGGTGGCTCCAGAGCTGGACGCAGTACTCCAGGTGGGGTCTCATGAGAGCAAAGTAAAGGGGGACAATCAGATTATAAATTATGTATAATTAAAAGTATAATAATAAACTAATAATTTTATCACACTAGGTTTATATCTTTATGTGCATTTAATTCTTAAAATCCATGTAAAATTATTGCATTTCTTAAACAATTCTTAATAAAAATCTACCTTTTCTATGCAAGTAAACAAAAGTACATTATTTTGCAATATATGCACTATAACTTTCATTTAATCATTTCAGTAGAAAATGGTGTATAGAAATAGGAAGGCTGTGTGAACCGTTTACTTATTTATTTATTTATTTATTTATTTCTTATGTAAAGGAATTACTTATTATGTAGAATAAATGGAAATGTAATTACCTATTATTTCTCTATTGTAAGTCCAATGGATTTTCTGTTACCGCTGGTTTGATACTATCAACATGAGACTTGTTTTCCGCACATGATGCATATAGCAAACCTCATGCAGTCTGACAGAAGAGCCTTCCATGGTGTGATTTTTAATCTGCTGATTTGCAATCAGGAAGAATTTCAACTGGTCTGAATCAGAGTTACTCTTCTGAGGGATTAGCACCTGCTGAGAGTCTGGCCCTGCTAATATTTCCTTCCACTTTACAGATAGGCAGTAAACAAACATTCTCTAAAAAACAAAATATTGTCTATAGTTGTCTCTGCAGATCAAGTTTGAAGTTTTGTTGTTTGTTTTGTTGGTTTGGTTGGTGTGGTTTTTTTTTTCCTTTTTTTTTACATTTTACGGCTATTTCAAACTGTAATTTGATCCTGGGATAGAGAAATACTTACAATGTGTCTAACCCACTGCCTGGTTGCCTACATATGTAATACCTTCAATTATTGCAGCAATTCAAACATTTTTTTTTATTTAGTGGAGGTTCTTTCTGCTGAAGAATGTTTAAATTACCTCTGGCCATTACATACGTTGACTCTTCAGAGGAAGTCTGCTCCATTTTGCCCCTTACTTTACAAATTTTTAGAATAAACAAGTTCAAGCTGGAACAAGTAAGTGCACACAGGGGAACTCTTTGAGGTGAATTCTTGCCAACTAAAGTTGACAGATAAACACCATCAATGAAGCATTTGATGGCAAATATTTGTATCTAAACTAATATTTAATTGCACATTTTGCTAATAACATGTGAAATCAACCAAGGAAATCTCATTAATTCAAAGCTCTTTCATGCAAAAATCATTACAGGTCATTGAGGAACTACTGATAAATATTTGCACATCTTAACGCTCCATTGTTCATGTTCTGTGATTTTACAGCTGACAAAACCAAGCTCTATTTTTACCCAGTAGCAATAAGCAACTAGTTCACAGTCCTTTACTCATAGAAACATCTAGACTGAGGACCTGTCCTTAATCTGGGTTTGTTCACCTGAGTGATGATTTTGACCACTGCTCTGTGATTTGAATTTTGTGCAGGAATCCGTGAATCTCTGGTCCTGGTATGGGGAATGCCTTGAGCATAATTCTATGTCAAGCCTCTCTTTATTGCATTGACAGGAAAAAAACAAATCTTCCAATGAATTTTTCCAAATGAAGGCTCTTTTCCCTACTGACAATGTATTTCAAATAGTTTCTGTTGTTGGAAGAAAATTCAAACTAGAATAACTATGCTGCAGTCAAATGACCTAAAGTTTATTTTGACTTTGCATGAATTCTGGTCACAATCTAATCATTTTGTCTGTTTTTCAAACACTTGGTAATCCTGCCTGAGAGTCCTGTCGGACAACAGATGTTCTCTATGGCTTCCTATAATTTCTGAATCGAATCTCACTGTAATATTATGAACACTGCAGGTGGGCATTTTCATCTTTATCTTTTCAGTTACAGAGGATTTCAAATCCATGGCAAATAGTCACATAAAAGAAAACCTCTATTCTACATACTGTCTTTTTCTGCTTGTTTCTAGGTTATTTCTAAGAGTCATTTCATATACCCATAATTCAACCTGATAAAGTCTCCAATCTTGCGCCTGTCACTTCCTCTTGCTCACTAAGTCCCACTTCTGACAAATCACTTCAGTTGCTTTTCACCTTCTTAGTGCATATGATCTGTTTTCCTTTACCCAGCACTGCAATAATGGAATAGCCACTTTATTCACAAACCCGTTGTTCCCTGATAGGCCATCACCCTCCCAGAAATCTCTGTATTTACAGGAACACAGTGAATTCAATTAGACACAGCATTCTTATTAGCCACAATATTCCACAATTAAATGAGAAGTACTCCCAGGCTGTGCACTGCTCCATTTGTCTTCTTAAAGATAATCACATCCTTAAATACCTTGTAGAATTACATATTTATGGTGCAACGATGTAGAGTGGGCATTAGGAAGCATTGTCTCCCCCAGCCCTAGCTGAGAGTAGTTAGAAAGCCAAATTCTCAGTTTCTGTAGATAAAGAACCTGGAATTTAATAACCTGACTTTAACCAGTCATTTGCTTCAGCTGAGATAATGGCAAGACTGTTGTATTTCCTGAGAAAACATCCTTCCCAATTTGTGCGCTGGCTGGATAGCAATAGGCGTCTTTCAAGGCAGTTTTGTTACAAGGCAAGTTGTCAACATTTTGCTCTTACAGAAAACGGCTGTCCTCTCTCTGTTACATTTTGCGTTAGTGCTTCAGCCTTCAGTAAGCACAAGAAC
This sequence comes from Rissa tridactyla, assembly GCF_028500815.1. NCBI lineage: Eukaryota > Metazoa > Chordata > Aves > Charadriiformes > Laridae > Rissa > Rissa tridactyla. Next base: position 9,747,663 of record NC_071497.1, read on the forward strand.
ACTTCTCTGGGAGGATGAAAGAAATGAAGCAGTTAAATATGGAGCCACGGCAGCCAGGAGTACAGCTATTAGCTAGTCTGCCAGAAAGGTTCTCCCACAGAAATCTTCTTTTAGACCTCAAGACTGCTTGCAGATGAAATCTGGTGGACCCACCTGCAGCAATACGGGGTATGTTAACCTCGTGTCCCTTGCCATGGCAGACAGTGGTTACCTCCTCCACGGCAGACATTGGTTACCTCCTCCATGACAGAGGCACTGGAGAGGAACCAACGACCGTACCACTGCCATGCCAGCTCACTGAGATACTCGCGTTCAATGCTGACAGGCGTCGGTTTGAGCAAAGGTACCAGATTGTGAACTGAGGTGGCTGAGCTGCAAGTACATGGTTTTTTTTCGGCTTCTGTTATAGACCCATCCACCTATGGATGGGTGAGCAGGAAGGGGACTGCAGCGTATTGAATGCCTACTGGAGTTTGCTGCAGTAGTAGTCAAAGCAGCAGTAGTAAAAGCCTTTGTTTTTCTTCACACCCAAACTTGAGATTGTCTCTAAAGCCCTTTTCTTTTTTGCCTTCTGTTTTCTCGTTTTAAAACAGATTTCTGGTATTTAATGTATTGTCCTTAGGGCAAACAGATATTTGCATTTCTGAGAAAGAGCAGAAAGATCAAGATACTGATTTAACACCTGCAGAGGTCAATGACATCTCTAAACTCTCCAGAACCATCAAGAATTTCTTTTGCTCTTCTCTCATCTCAAGGCCATGCCATGCTGAACAAGTGATGGGAAGGGAAGGTCTGCCTACCTCTTTCTTCCCTTCTAGCATTTAGAAAAAATACCCTTGTTGTTCCATAAGCCATCTAGAAACTAAAAGTGAAATGTGACAGAAGTACCTCCCAGACGGGAAGGGCTGTACACTGTCCTCCACATCTCACAGTTCTTAAGTTCCGAAAACAAACTCAAGTAAGGCATATCTGCATGATTTTCTGTGCAGTCAGCTTTAGTATAGGTCCAAGCAGAAAATTGAATTTCTTGAGTCCTTTTGATGTCATGAAGCCTTCTTCCAAATCTCTAGCAGCTGTGCTGCTCTATCAAGAACGCATTCACCTTGGGAATAGAGTGCATTTGAAAACATTAGAGCTGGTTTGTTCAGGGATAGTATGTTTTTCAGATGGTAATTCAGCAACAACCTGCTCCCCAAGAAAAAAGAGGATATGCTGAGGTAGATTTGTCCATGAACATAACAAAGACATTGTCTCAGCTCAGTAATAACAAGGTGTTTTGTACAGTGCCTGTGACTTTAAAAGAAAGTTGCCCCAGTGAGAATATATGGAATATGAAAAACATGGGGTCCCCTCTGGAAAAACTAAGAAAAATATTGCTCTCTAGAAAACTTTATATTAGCTTTATGAAATAGGAAACATAATAGTCAAAGTTTAGTGGTTTTTATTTTTTAATTTTTGAAAAAAAATCAGAAAACTATATGGTTTTCTTTTTCAGTACAGGTGTGTACCTCTCAGCCGTCTCCAAACCACAATTAGATCAGTTTTTCCCTCTTATTATGGAAAGGCAGAGTAAGCTACATAACAGCCACAAATAGTAGGGTACAACTGCCTGCATAAAAGACAAAAGGGCGGCCTTCAGGCATGGATGAAAGTTTAGTTGAACCAAAAATCTGGCTGCTAGAAGAAAATGTGAGTATGAAGCATCAAAATTACAGCTCTTCCAGGAACCATGAAAACGTAACGGATCGCAAAATATCTCAACTGTCAGCTGCCACCTTGGCTTTTGGAACAGTGCTTGAATATGTAAGCATTCCCCATGGAAGAGAAACCCACTCCACTCCAAACACTCCACTGTGTTTGTTTTCTCCGGTCTTTTGTGGCAACGTGCTGAGCTGGAAACTGCTAAACGAGCTTTCTTAGAAGCCTGTCAGAGCAGAAATTAAACATTTAGACAGGTGATGACTACTGAACATTAAATTATTTTCCATTGATAGAAGTGGGATTAGAGAGTCTCTGTTTACCAATTCCTGTGAACATGTCCAAATAGGTAAATTAATAAACAAGTATGAAAAATATGCTTGATTTGCTTGTCAGCTCTTCGGGTGAAATAGAGGAAGAAAAGTAGTTAGACCCCACTCCCCCCTAAACCCCACACCCAACCTAGTTTCACGACTAGATTCTTGGACAAACTCACCTCTGACATGATACTGGTCCTAGATTACTTTATTAATGTCTTCCCTTATGAATTTCTCTTCTCTTTCTCTTCACTCTAGCTTCCTTCCTCCATAAATCTTGCCTCCTATTTTCCTGCTCCATTTCTTACATCCATCTCTGTGCTGCTGTTGCAGCATGTTTGAGGCCACCTTCTATTCTGTCAGAAAGTAATGCAAGATCTCACTGAATTGCAGTAGCACTTGTGGGAACAAAACGTTCGGGAGGTGTTTTTAGAGCATTCTGACATGGTCATATTAATGATGGCTCATGACAAATTTCAGTCACAGGTTGAAACAAGGCTCCTTCACTCTCAGGGACTTCTGAGCACTCCAGTGAAAAATCAAGTTCTAGGAAGGAAAAACAATTTCCTCGTCCCGATCCCCAAGTCAGAGCAGTTCATGCCAGACCTATCAAGAATGAAAAATATTTCCCCCATAATGCAAGCTGGTTTTGTCCGAGAAGCAGCCTAATGGCCATTCCTCTGTTGACTTCTTCTGGAGAAGTGGGTGCTCTCTCTAGTGTCAGCTTAGATGTGCGTTTGCTTCCCAGGGGGGACAATGCTGAGAAATACCGTGCTTCCTACATTTATGAACTCTACTCTTTTTGCTGTCACTCTTCTCTGCCACACTTAGATTGCAGAGTTAATTCATTACTTAAGCTGGTATCTGTGGTTTAACCCCAGCTGGCAACTAGGACCCCAAAGCTCTTCACTCACTCCCTGCTCCTTGCCTCCAGTAGGGTAGGGACAAAAGGAAAAGAAAACCCAAACTCATGGGTGGGGAGAAAGACAGTTTAATACAACAGTAACGGAAGAGAAAATACTAATAATAATGGTAAAAAGAATATAGAAAATAAGTGATGCAATACTACTGCTCACCACCTGATGATCTATTGCCCAGCCCATCCTGAGCAGTGATCGCAGATTCCTGCGCCCCAGCCAACCCCCATTTACACACTGAGCATGGTGTTGTGGTAAGGAATATTCCTGTGGCCAGCTTCTCCTGTCTGTGCTCCCTCTCAGCTTCTGTGGGAAGCTGGAAAAGTCCTTGACCTAATATAAGCATTACTTAGCAACAACTAAACTGGTATGTATTGCCAATATTATTCTCGTACTAAATCCAAAACACAGCAGCTCCTAGGAAGAAAATTAACTATTGCAGATAAACCAGGACAGTCTGGTGTGTATACAACTGAGCAATCTTTTAGTCGCTGCCACAAGAGATTCAGTTTTGGGCATTCTTAGTACAGCTTTCTATCAGCTTCGGCTTCCAGCTGTCATCATTCACAGCTGCACGGGCTACTTGCTCCTGAATTGTCTCATGGGACATGTCTCTAGGCTTCTCTGTAACAAGTATTCAAAATAGCCGTTTATCAGATGGAAGATTCATTCCTCCTTAAAACTGCAGGACCTGTTTTCAGGAAGGAGACAGGCAGAAGATACACCTTGACCAGAAAAGTCCAAGGAATGCATTGGGAATGCAGGTTTCCTGTGACCTAGGAGCTCGCCTTTTGTCATGAACTGCAGTGTTAATCTCACACAGGCAGTTTATACGAGCGATCCGATACAGCTTCACAACAGCAGGGCTGAAGGACCTGTAAATACGTAAATTTGATGTTAAATGTCCATTGTCTGCAAAGTGTTCATAAAATGCACTTTAGGAAAGAACTACAGCAGCGTATGGATAACCACTCTTGTAGGGGGAAATAGCACCACCACCACCACCACACAGTCCAAACATCACCAGCCCCATCCAGTACCCCCAGAGCGTGGGGTTTGTGCCAAACAGAGCAAACTGATCGCCTTTGCAGTGCCACAGGCTCTCTTGTGCCACGGGCCACCTGTGGCAGTCAAACTGCTAAGACAACTCAGGCTGCAAACACCTCCTCATGAACTCCCTCCACCAAATGCAAAATTTCCACTTCTCGTCCTTGAAAGACATCTCCATTCACTGGTTCCTGATCAGCTCTTGCCTACCCAGAAAATCGTGCTCTTCCCCCAACACAGCTTCCTATGGCTTCCCCAGAACCCACTTCTCCTGTTTGTGATTTCCTCACCCTACCTCTCTCTGTTGTCCACAGGGCAGCCAGACTTCGGATTTCCCTCTGCATAAATCCGTCGGGAGATTTACGACAAATGCAGCTTTGTTCCCCTTCCTGAATGGGTGTTCAGTTCAAAAGAACCTTCAAAATAACCTTAAATACATGCTCATTGCCACGGCAAGTCTAATCCTATGACTATGTCCAAGAGACACTTTCTTCCTCACACTCTTTAAGAGTGGGAGTACCGCTGTCTCGGAAATAGATGCACTGAAATTTGTGCCTAACCCTTCTGATCTTTCCCAGGCAGCATCTCCCACCACCTTGCATGGAAAATATTCACTGACACGGTGCACGACCTGGGAGGTCATTCTCAAAAAAATAGAACCGCTCTGTCCCAAACAGAAGTTTTCCTGCTCCACACACGGACACAGACAGCAATTTAACAAAAATAGTGCCTTTATGTGACTCGTTGCAAGCAAGGCGCTGTTTTTATTGGTTTTAAAAGAAAAAGGACTTGAGATTATGTTTTCAACTGCAAGAGGTTACTCACAGCAACAACGTGGGGGGAAAGAGACAGAAGATAATAATAGTAGATATTTGTTAATCTTCTATTGAATTTGAAAACCCGAGAACATTAAGAAATATTTCCCCAGTGTCCTTCTCTTTCCTGAGGTTTGGCTTTTGCTAATCGTACAGGGTGGGGGGGAAAAGTCGCAGTGAAGTCTGGTGTAGACAATGGAATGGCAAATTGCCCTGTCTTCCAAGAACGGCAATGTTTCAGCTGTAAAAGTGAAGAGCAGATGTAAAAATTCTGCCATTCCTCCTGTCTTTATAAAGTTAGGCCATTTCATAGCAGCACTTGTATGCTACCTCCTCCCATTCTCGTTACAACAGAGCTGACCTGAATGAGGAATCAGAGCTTTAGCACATAATGTGCTCTGCAGGTTACTACCCTGTTCTGTACTTGACCCTTCCAACACCGTGCCCTTCTGATTGCTGTTACCAAATGAGCAAGGCAGTGTTGTTCTCCTCTCTTAAAGCCCTGCTGGGCTTGGCCAGTCAGGGCCCTTCAGTGGCCATTTCCACTTGTCTTCTTCCACACTGAAAATTATGGTAGCCTTCTTCCAGAACTGAGGTTCTTTACCTCCCTGCCATCGCCCAAGCACACACAAACCCCTCCAAACAAATGGTCAGATGCAGAGTGAAGCTGGCAGATAGTGGCTCTGATCCTGGGATCAAGTCGTTCCTCATACCATCTCTGGTGCAAAAAGGAAAGAAGGAAGGGCAGAATATAAAGGCACAAAAATAATGCCACCATTGCTCACGTTGGCCCCAAGAACAATCTACTTCATTCCTCTTTTTAGCAGCCTTTGAAATATTTGAATGTTTGCACATCTCCCCCAGGTCATCACTTTGTTGACTGAACAATCCCTACTCTTTTGGTCTTTCCTCCAAGCATGGTCATGGACTCTCTGAAGTTGTTCCACATCTTCTTTTAAATACTTTGCCTACATGGGACATGCTCACTCAGCTGAGGACTCCAGATGAAAAGGTTCTTACCTTCCTGTTAAAATGTGCTGGAGCGATGCTGCTGACTCAGCAGCCCAGTTCACAATCTCCTGTAAGTGCCTGTTCTTTTCCCACCTAAATGGTGCACCTTTTTAATGGTTCTTTGGCTAGCTGTCTCCCAGGTCAAAATTACAATTCTCCTATGCTTCTACAAAATAAAAAGAGTTTAGGGTTTAGGAAGAAACCTCAGGTTGTTTCCTGCTCTATATCATCTAAGAAGAATGAAAGAGACATCACCAGTGTTTTAAACACAAGAAGACACCATTCCTTGAGAAGCCTCCAGCTTCCTGAAAACCAGAGATTTAGGAGCCTAACTAAAACCCTTCTGAAAAGAAGCTGCTACCCAGAAATCACTTAGAGAAGTCACAAAATCCCTCCCTCTCCATTTCCCATTCATCTGTGCCAGAATGTTGCTGAGTTGGCATCCCCTGCACCAGCAGTTATCTTTGAGCTGTTGAAACGCAAACAGTCTAATAAAGAAAATCAATTTGTGGAAGCATTTGTATTCCAGACTTCACATGTCTATCTGAGTTAAAACCACCTCTCTATGCAAATAAGGATTCGCATTAAAAGTGTGTTCGAAGTGACGAGTCCCTGGATGAATGCACAGCCTGCAGCTGAAACAATCTATAGTAAAGAAATGCCACTGACCATAAAGGCTAGATGACTGTCTCTCATGAAGCCAAGCACACAGTTTTAGTCATGAGGGATTAGACCTCCTCCCTCACCCCTCATTTTTTTTTTGGATGAAAATCTAAATAACCTAACAAAGTAGGTTAGTTCATAAACCATGAAGAATGTAAACAATACATCCAGCGTAGTATTGCTAACGTTAATTCGTATCTAAACAGTGACCCTTCAGAACTGCCCAGCTCACAGCATGTGCAGAGCTGTGGACCTCAGCTCTTGTTTAATGGTTCATTATCTCCTACTACCTCTCCCCCGACCCAGGAGAACCATGTCTGGCGTGCCTAATTACAACCATTTCATGAATGGTACAAACACAACCCATTTGCAACACCCATTAAAATGCAGGCAACCGTGACCAGGCTCACCTTAAACATTCTTTTCCATGACAAAGTGCAGGTACTGAACATGGTTTTCGCAGCGTCCTGCAGAAAGGTCTCCAGTCCACAATGCTGCTGTTTCCCCAGTAAGAGAAAGGCCTAGATAAATGCCTTTCTCGTTATTTCAGGGGGCTTTGGGTTAGCCCATATTTGACTGAAGGTTGTTGTACGTACAAGAAAAAGCTGAAAGTAAAGTGCATTAGAAGTACAAATGAGAGGTCACCACTTAGAAATGTGTTAGCTGGTTAACCTCTGTGATTATTTAATAAATCACTCCATTACTCACTATTTAAACACAGAATACATGAATGAAACTTCTTATTTGTCCTTAAACACTCATTAAAATAAACAACATTTAATGAATTTCTGATTCCTTATTATTGCTTGGAGCAAAAGTGATAGATAAATAATCATGGTAGAAACCTTCAATTGACTAAAGTCAATGTACTTATGGCCCCAAACCCAACAATTTCACACATGCTGTGCTATTAGTGACCAAAATTTCAGTTGTGGTAAGGAATACATTGCTTACTATCTTCTATCTGGCTGAAAAAGCACTGCAAGATGTGTAAATAGGGAAGCATTGAAATAGTTTACGAATTTAATATAATTTTTTTTTTCTGTGCTCTCTTCTGAGAGGACAGATATAATTAATAGAATCTGTAATTTTATTCTTTTTTATGGAGCAATTCCTATTAAAAAATGTAGATGAGTTGAAATTATAGCCACTCTGCAGAAATGTCACCTGGAATGATAGTTTTAAAATGGGAAAAAAAAATCACAACACTTCCTTCAATGGTTTTGAATTATTCCATAAGATTTTTTTAACATTAAATTGAAGCAACTTATATATTTAGCATACCACCATAACATTTTCTACATTTTGTGGAAAGATGATAAAATTAATTAAATCCTGAAAATAATAACTTTTGAATTTGTCTCAGTTTTGATATTGACAGGTACAGGCAGAATTTTGGTCATTTATTTAATGATAAAGAACACTGAAAGAAAGTTGATTGTGTGGATTTTTTCACCAATAAAATGCAACTGACCAACACAGGAGAATCATATCTTCGGTTTCAGCGGTTGTCAACACTTGTTCTTAGCCACGGTGCTGGAAAGCAGTGATGATGATTAACAGAGGCAGACAGTTTGGCAGAGGGGAAAGTAGTCTGCATGTTCAGGAAGACATTTTCTGCCTTAGGTGCATTAATCTTTTGTGTCTCAAATTGTCCCATGCTAATTAGACTTGCTCCTGGCTTTGAAGATTGAAAAATTGAAGATTTTTCCTGAACTTATCTCCTCTAACTGACAATCGCTGAACCTCATCCTGCCCCCAAATTAAAATACCCACTTTTCTCCTGTATCCACCACAGCAGTTGCGGGTATCTCAAATACGGTGTGCTTCTGCCTCTCCAGCACACGTTCTTCACAGACCCCATAATCCAGGTCTCTAGCAGCTGTGAAGTTTTCATGGACTCACGCAGAAAAGCACAAGAAGTATGGTGAAACCATCCTGGGCTGGTTTCTGTGACTCAGTGTGCTAAAGGTTTTCAATGTGCTGTAACTGAGTCAAAACATTTTTATGGAAAATAACGTTGTGCTTTATCAGAGAACATATTTCATATCATTCCCCAATTGTCTTCATTGCCAATGGGATAAGAAGCAATAAAAAAGCCAAGATAAAATCTCAAATTTGGAAAAATGTAGCTCTTTTTCGATATATGAGTAGAAAAAAGTGTAGGTAGGCTTGTAGACTTTAGCAGTTTTGGCATGCTGCTTAACTGGGTCTTTGCATATTTATGCAAGAAGATGGTGCATGAATTCAGTTGACTCTAATACAGTTTTAGGCAGAACCTCATCTTGAAGGGCTGGTGATGAAATATTCTGCTAACACCTATCATATTGATTACGAGATGTAGTGAGGAAAATCCAGGAAAGTGGAATGGCTGGTTCCTGAGTGACCATGGGTAACTCTGCTATAATAAGGGATTGCAATCTAATGCATTAGTAAGACATAACTGTATTCCATCTGGTTAATGCAGATTTAAAAACTCGTCAAAGCTAATTCTGCTGGGGCTGCAGTAAGGAATCACTTTGAATATTTGCGGGAATTATGTAGATAAACACATGGGAAAATGGCCCCAGACACTCCCAGTGCTGGCTGAAAGCCCATAAGGGTGTTACCCTTACCCCTTCAATGTTTTTCCTTCTAATAAATAACTTCATTGTGTTTACAGAAATGGCATATTCTCTGGGAAATTGATATTGTAAGCAGGATAAATGGTTTGTGTGAAGAGAGATTCTGGATAGTGATTGAAATTAGGTACAACAGATGTCACATTAACATTTGGCTGCCAAGATGTCAGATGAGTGATTGCAGCATGGAAATATTAGGCAAGTTGATAATGGGCTTCATAACACATGCTGCTATTGTTTCATGTTGCTGGAGTAAAAGAGCACCCTGAGTGAATACAGAAGTGAAGCAGAGAGGAAAGGTATATTGCATTCAGTAATATACCGCAGTACTCAGTAATATTGAATAATCAGTCAAGTTCAGCATTTCATACATTTCCCTATTTAGCATACAATAACATACAATAACCAAATCCAAGATTGAAAAAAATAACTGAAAAAAAAGTAACTGAAAAAAACTAAAGCCTACAGAGAAGGGATCCATGCCTATATTTTCTGCTATAAGACTCATGTTTAAGTAAGTATAGATACATTTCCCAGTGTAAAACAAAACCAAAACAAAATAAACCGTGAAAAAATATTTAGAAAGACTCCCTCATTCAACAGGTACTGATGTTTTAAAAGATGTATCTGATACTTGGTTAAGATGCTGCCTGGATTAGGCTCAGGTTATTTTAAGTAAGCATAAATCTAAGAAAATTACCCAGTCAACTGAAGCACCTTGATCTTACGCCCCCAAAGATTCAACTGGTCCATCTTTTTACAGCTTCTAAGTAGGTGATCTCCTGATCTTGGCGGTTGTCCCTAAGTTTTGCTGTGGCCACAGACTTCTGTGATACCTTGGCCAGTTATCAAGAGCTGAAACTCACTAGACTTCCTCATTATCCAGTTAATTACTCCATTTTTTACAGAGGGAAGCTCATCCCAAAATAAACGATTCACAGTAATGAAAATCCAGATGACTTAATTCTTTCTTTTGCCCCAAACTATAATTTTTCAACAATTTAGATATGAAGTTAATGACTGAAGTCAGCCTTATATAACTGGACGTTCACTTTTCCTGTGGACTTGGCCCAGAGTAGGAAGCACCCCAGGGTATTCACCAGCAGATTCCTACCACTAGATAAACAGGTCCCAACATAACACCCACAGGAAAGCTCTGTCAAATGAAGCTCTTGCAACGAAACAAGAGTTCATCAAAGTAAGAAGAAACCATCAAAAACTGAATATATATTCCTTTCTACTTAAATTTGACTTATTGGATCACTGGAGTTGTGCTTGAATGACCTTTGTGAAAGGACGTATCACTACTAAATACTACTCAAAATTGCTCTGTACCTCCAGAAAAAGAAAGCTCAACCTGGAAGTATTGGGAGGAAATTTTTTGGGTTTCATTATGATAGATACAAGAAAAAGAAGGTTTTGAAGGTTTTTTGGAGCAAGGACAAAACATAACTGGGACAACGAATAAAAATAGTTCATAAGACTGTCTGCTTTGGGGTAGACTAGATGTGCTTGATACCTGATTTTTATGTTTATGTCTCCAGTTCCATCTGGAAGCTTGCTGTTCTGGGAAGACTGGGAGGGACCTGTGTTTCTATGACAAACAGTCTCACTACCCGTAGCAGTACCTCTGCTGCTGTGTCTCCATTAACTCAACTGTCACACTCAGGATCAGTCTCTTCAAGGCCAACAGAGAAATTACCTACCGCTCTGGACCAGCTGGAAGCAACCCCTCCTCCTGGCAAAGCAGCCAAACCCAGGGAGCTCCTCGGAGCCGCCAGCAGCAAAGTCATTTTCTTCCTGGCTCCCATGCCAAGAAAGCCAAGGAGATGGCTGTGTACCAAACAGCTTGCTCCAGACTCTGTTTGCGGTGCAGGCTCAGATTCATACCTGGAGAGGAAAAAAAAATAACTGGGGCACTGCCAGCATTACTGATGGCCACTGCTAATGCCTCTGACAACACAAACTACGTACCAGTTCCAAAGTCCCTCTCGGGGATTATTCATTGCGCTTGTGAAAATGAACTTTTCTAAGACAAAAGAATGAGGTCTGAAAATATTAATTCTTCTCCTTATCCCTTTTTACCATTTTCCTCTTGTTCTTTCACCATTGCTTTTGCTTCATTGATATTCTACAAGATCGTCTCCATATAAATTTGAAATATACTTTCAGTGAAGCTCTTGGCTTTTCTCCCGTAACACAGAGCACACACGCTCTTCATTAATCCAAGAGATAAAAGGAGACTAAAACATTAGGTGGAATGAACTCTGTGAACGAAGAGAAGGAAATAAGACTGGACTGAACAGGTACAGGAGACACACAGGAGACACACAGAAAACACAGCGTGGATGCCATCTGCCCTCTCCCCACATTTATCTTACGTTATAACAAAATGTTCAAGGCTTAATAATTCACAATATGTCATGCAATGACACTTACTTATCAGTCGTAGAGATTAATACCTTCTGCTAAAATTCTTATTGCTGCAGATGGGTTAGTGAAAAATGTTTCCTGCGTGACTGTTACTTTAACTGGAGATCACAGTGTCCATCACAGGGAACTTTTTAATTGACAGAAACTTGCCTTTTTCCTCCCACTCACCATGAGGTCCTTAATCTAGTCCAGTAACTTGTGCTTGGAATGTTGCAGGGACAAAGTGTCTTTACAACCCTCCAGCAGAGTAGTAAAGTCTCATATTAGGGGTTGGAAGAGTTCTGCTACTGACTTTTCCCATGACCTTGAACAAGACATATTCACCATGTTCTTCTCAGTCCCTTCATCTGCCTACCTCCACCCCACACATACTTATGTGTGCATGTGTACAAAGGTGGCCTTCAAATTTATGCCAGTCTCACTCTGTTTGAGGACTCCAGAAACTCCTACGACACCAATAAGGATTTTTCCTTATTTTATGGCAATCTGAAGACCCAAGAACAAAGGCAATCACCCCCTTCAGCACATCTTTCCAGTCACGTCTGTGTCTTGCGTAGCTTTATTTGTCTTTCCAACTTGACAGATGTTTTACATGAGATCTTTCATTGAATGTCACTATTCACACTGTGGATCTCTTTTAGCAACGTTATATAAATGAAAAGATCCTTGAGACCTACAGCAAAGCATATCATCCTTAGACTTCTTCCCAACTCACAAAAAAAATAATTAAAAAAAGAGATGGACTTTTCCTTTTGGAAAGAAAGAGTCAGTGAGTATTCATGGTGCACCAGAAATGATTCTTAAGTGCACTCTCTGTCTTAGTCACAGAGTGTAAAATAAAAACAAAATTTAGCATTTATTTGTGTTTTCCCATGTAGGACTCTAAGACAAAAAGTGAATGCCTGTGCTGTTGGAACCAGTCCCCTGCAGTTACAGGTGTTACAGGTAATATAAATTCATAGAAAACCTACTCCACCTGCTTTGAGTAACTCAATAATTCACATTCCTCCTTCCTAAATTAGGATTTCCTGTCAAATACCACGCAAAATATCTAATTTTATGGTTTTCCAGTGTTCAAGAGTATTTTTTTCTCCCTGGCACTAGTAGATGCAGAAGAAATAATTGTTTATGAAACAAATTTTTGCAAGTCTACAACGCCAGAAGCCAGACCAGTATGAACCTCGATGCACAAAATTCCTTAAGACCTACCATGAAAAGAATATCAGAGACAGTGGCAACGCTGCATTCATTTAGACATTCAGTGACTCTTCTGTAACAACCTGCATCAACCTGACTGACTGACTTCAGTCACCTTTTTTACTGTCAGCAATACACGCAATTTGTCAATGATGGGTGTGACTTCCACTGCCTTCACTCTGTTATCAGCTCAAATCAATAATTATAAAAAAAAATAAAGAAAAAGATTCAAGCCTATATGCTTATAGACAAGCATGAATAATCTAAATACTTTCAAGCTTGCCATACTGAATTATTTTATGCCACACATTGCTCATTTATTTTTCTAATTTGAACTCATAATAGACTGCAGGGGATAATCACCACGTTCATTATAGTGTGTTTCTATGTTTGAAAAAATTCATTTAAGACTTGATGTCTTGAAATATGTAAACTCAACATTTAATCAGACAGCATCACTTTCTACAACCCATTTTCCAATCAATGCTGCAATTACAGAGCAGCAAACACCAGTCAGAAGCAGGTAGTAGCTACTGGTAAGTCTCTGGCTTAACATTTAAGACTTCATGAAGAAAATTAAACACAAAGTTTATAGCCTTTTTAAAGAAGGATAAATTGCCTAAACTATTATCTTTAAGAGAGTGGAGGTAACAGTTTACTTCAATTTTGGTGCAGTCAAGTTTTATTTTACTGAATATTCTTTTGAAATAAAATATATTTTGCTTTCAAAATATCGAGACTTTTTTTTCTCATCTGTTATTCACAGTTTTTGACAAAAAATAACTGCCAATTTTAACTCAAATTCAGAAATATTTTGAATGGTTTAGCTATCACTGTAACTATTTGCTGATGATATCCCTGTGATGCCTATGTCATTTTGGAAAAATACTTGTGTATTTTTTCAGAAGAGTCCAGGGAGGGTCTGTGATTTATCATTATGCATCTTGAAAAAGAATGCACTTGACAATAATTAAAATGTACTCTCAAGCGTTATTCTGGAATTCTGCGGTTAGTGTATTATTAGAGACCATTTGATTTAATAGAAGGGAAAAAAAGATGCAGTTGTCTTTCCTATGCTTTGATGCAATTTAATGTGGTCAGGTGTCTTTAAAAGAAAAAAAAACCCAAACACACAAATAAACACCAAGACAAAATAAAAGGAATATATATGTATTGATCAGGAACAAGAATTATTTTGTCCTCATTTTGAAAAACAAAGCATTTCATGCCCTTTACTGAGAACAGCTTTATGTGCCACCGCCAGATCTAGGACATATATGAAGGTATCCAAAATCCGAGGTTGCTAATCGATGTCATCAAGGGCAAAAGAATTAGCAATTATCCTGTGTGCAGCAGGTCTCCCCCTGTATGAGGCTCTTCAGTTGCTTACACAACCCACTACTTGTGGAAAGGCTCTCAGGCACCAGGATCCTCCAAAGACCTTTGCACACACCACCATCCTCGGGTAAGATCGTTTTCCCAGTCCATACAAATTGTAAGTAAAGAAATCAGCCTTTTTGTGTGAACAACAGTTGACCCCGTTGACCCTGATCTCTCCAAAAAAACAGCACATGTAATTTCCAATCAGAAGAAGATCTGAAAGCCAAACTTTTGACAGTATCACCACTCTGCTAATTCTTCAGGTTTTTTCCATCGAAATTTCATTACCCAAATTTGCATAGTCCATTAGTAATGTCATTCCAGTTAATCTTTGCCCTGGGGATATCTTGAATAATTTGAATTCCTCATAACCACACTGATAACTTGTCATTGCATTTAAGTGTCTGAAATACCCAGTCAAATGTATTAGGGGCATCGTGAGTTACAAAAAGCCCAATCAGTTCCTCTCTGTGAAGGCCACACATTTTTCCCTTCAGTCCCAATGCATGGGGGGAGACTTTTCAAGGGCTTTACTCTTCAAACAGCACTTCAGTTTCACAAAAAAAAATACCTCTGGTAGTAAAATTCACTATGTAAAACTGAGTGTAGCGTGCTGAGCTGACTTAGTACTTGCGCAGGTGACTTTGGAAACCTTGCTCCCAGTACTGTTCACTGGCTGTCGGCCAGATCGCAGTTATTCTCTCGGCTCTGTATTTCCCTCCCTTAATTTCAGATATCCCTTTGATGTCCTCCACGATGCAAGCAAACGGCTTCCCCCAGATCAAACAGCCCCCAGCCAACAAGCTCAGATCTTTTGTATCAGTATTTCTCCTACTGGCTTGGACTGCGCAATTAAAAACCGTCACAGAATACAAATTGGGCAGACTGGAAACCCACCTGCATGACCAATAAAGCTCCTGAAAGGGAACGTTCCCTCTCAGGCAGCAGAGACTGTACGTACCATACGACCCGCACAGGGAGCTGGAGTTCAAGACCTCGGCTCAGCACAGTTAAGTTCAGGCTGTAAAAGCGCGTATGCAAACGCACAGAATGATCCCCCAAGCGCGGTTTTGAGTGCCATCACTGGCCTTGCGTGCCCTTCGGTGGGTAAGTCTCTTTGTCTGTCACGCTGCAGGATGTCTGATACAGTCCCAGGGAAAATAACTGCCAGAAAAGCGCTTCCTTGTTTGCCAGGTATTCGAACGCCAGAGCTGAAAACACCCCTTGCAAAGCTGCGTTAAATTCCCTGTGATTATTCCCTGTTGCTCGGCTGTCTGAGCTCCGTAACGCATAAAGAATTCAGCGTGGGAAAACAAGGGATCAAGTAACGGCAAGACAAAGGCAGGTCTCCGATTTTTAAGAGTTTAAGCCCAGACACTAAGGCATAACAACATGACTGACAAGCGCGTTAGTACTTCAAAGACCCAGAGAGGAAAGTGGCTTCTTAACAATAATCTTGATCTTAACTGGCCATAAAAGGAAAGATTCCCCACAAATCCTTGCCATCCACAAAGCGTGTAAGAGAGTTGTACCATATGCAAAGGGAGGAACGAGGACAGCTCCAGCTCCAGCCGCGTTGCAGCCAATGTCTGATACACCCTTCCAAAGCAGTGCAGCCTCTTCACTACTAATGGGGGCCAGGGAGAGGGGAGGAAAAATTTCTCCTTTGCCTTGACTTCTCACCTAAGCCTATCCCAGTACGAGTCCCATGCTGACTTGTATTACTCTTCTACAAGAGAGTCTGCATAAATAAGTGTGTCAAACAAATCAGAGAGGCCAATGAATTTGAGTATTGTTTATAATTCACATTTTGCCGTTATAACACACAATGGAAGTATTTCTTTTAATGTGCTTTTTCTAAAATCAAAAACGTTTCTGTGTTTCCCTCTTCTTCTCTCAAAACACTGGTTTTGTGATAAGAAAGGTTGATTTACCAACATATTCCTTCAGCGTCACTGCATTTTGTCATGCACAAATATTTTGCCAACATGGTTTGATGAATTTTACGTCTCTTAAAACAGAATAGGCAAGAGGAAACAATTGTTTAAATATTCCCATTTGTGGTTTTTCCTTACTGAAGAGGCCTTGAAGAAAAGGCAGAAGAGATGTGCTGTAATGAACCACCGCTGTCTCCTCAGACTTTCAGCTTGGTAACATTTGCTTAAAGTATTCCACAATTAGAGAAGTTGAGATTTTGGGGTACAAGTGTCCCAAACCAGCCCAAGGTATGCCAACCTTAGTACAGGAAATCCAAAATTGGCCAAAATTATGCTGATCCTTGGCTAATTTGGGATCGAGAGTCCAATGACTAAATTGCCCTGTGGTTCCACAAAAAATCCCTCACAGGTGATTTACGCCACTCACGACAGAAGAAATGTTGGAGCCTGAGTCATGTAAAAGAACCCAGAGAGACAGCAAAAAGAACAGGATAAAAGTTAAGATTAAAATTACTCCCCTTATTCCTGTCTGGATCTATTTAAGTGTATACATCGTCTGCTGCTCCACTTCACATCACACCATCTTGTGTTTGCTTTTTCATCACCAAAACTTTACTGCAAGGCATGCACCAAGTTAGAAACCTTGTAAAATCTCTTCTACTTTAATTTCATGCCTCCTCTGCCAGGATGTGAACAAGAAAACCACCTATTTAATTGCCTTTAACATCTCCTTGTGACATTTCTGGTTCACTGTGCCGCATCATTGTTCTTTGATGAAGATATAAAACAGAGTTCACATCGTGAACCTTGCCTCGGGCTTTTCTGAACAACCCGTGATAGGCTTTTGCAGGTACAAAAGCGTAGTATGTTGCATAAAAGCTAAAGTCAAAGACGTCCTCTTGCAATTTGTACATTATTATCTATTATACTCAATGTGAAAAGGTGATAAAATACAACAGTTTTTTCTGTGATGTGCACCTTTGCATAAAGCCAAGCTATGAGAGGAGTAACTCAATCATACAAAGGAGTGATATTTACATGCGTTAAATACTTCTCTCACGTATGTGAACATCTCATGTAATTAATACATTTATCCTAAGAGTACTAATGAGATTGAGATGGTTCTTCTCTGGAGGAGTGGCGTCTAAGACAACAGATAATTTGCTCAAGGTCACAGGAGGTGGTCGGGGTAGAGTACAAAATCCTCCCACCTTCAATATCGCAAGGTCACATCTTAACCATTGCATCATTTATAATTCAGATACTGACATCCAAATGTCAAGTGTTCAGAAGACTTTCCATATTACCCTCAAAGATGTCTTTCTGACTTATTCCATCAGAATCCTCAGAAGCTTCTGCGACCTCAAGGAGCAGATGCCTGTTCCCCGGTGTCTCTCAGAGGTCTGAGAGCATCCCATTGCCCAGGGACACACGCTACTGACCACCACCGCAACTAGGTGTGGAGCCCGGTCAAGCCTAAGGGTTTGCTGTTGGGGAAGCCATTGAACAAAGGTGGAGGAGTTACTTTCTCAGCCTTTTGCTTTTCGTTCAAAGCAAATTCACGTTCCCAGGTGTTTGAATTTAAGCTTGTCCTGTGTCCCAGGAATTGGCTCTTTTCCTCTGCACCACCCAGTTGTGCTTCAATTGAAAGTGCAGAGTGGTTTTGGAGGCACTCTCAAACTTAAAAGGCAAGAGGGAGTATTTTCCTCCCTCTTCTATTTGATAGGAAGAATTTGTATTCAGAAAAGAGATAACTGTAGGAAAAGCCTATTTCCCATTGACTTTAATGAAGCCAGGGATATGTCTTCAGGCTCAAAGGTTGGCTGATGTTTAATCTTGGTCAAAGGTTTGCTCCTGTTCCTTGACAAAATGAGAAGCATATCAGAATGTCTAAAATATCTAGGACATGTTATTCAGGTACCAGGAGTTGTATACAGCATGTGCTGTGGTGAAGCACACATTTTATCTCTGTGTGATGACGGGCTAGAAAGCAGCATCTAAAACGATGCTAAAACCATCAGCAAAAAATATATTACAGTAATTAAGAAATATTTCTGCAAGTAGTGGCAGTCTTCTTTAGGAGGTACATAAGTGTAGACACTATTAAAGTATAAATTTCATTTCTAGTTAAGAGTTTTTCCCCCCAGTAATTAAAAATATGTATATTAGATTACAAGTGTTTAAATGTATTACACGTTAAACAGTCTGTAGCTCACAAGGATGGGGGACACAAGTGGGTGGGGAAAGAGTGGAGACTGGACGAAGAAGAGGAAGAAGAGAATTAAAAAACATTTGTGTGTACAATCATGTGCAATTGATTCAAAGTTAAATTAGTCTCTGTGTAAGATAATGTTGATGTCAAACAGAAATGCAGCCCTGTTTGTAGGACTGTATAGCAGGTAAGCAAGCTAAGGAAGCATCCTGTAAACCAGACACCTGCAATCTATGACTATACACATTTCTTTCTTTCTTTATAACTGCTTTACATAGCATTTCTCTTTCACTTCTTCAGACACTTGAATACTCTGTAGATCTTCATGCAAGCAATATTCCGCCTGTTTATGGACTTTAGATTTTCCACAGAATAATGAAAATGTCAGATTTATTTTAGTACACATGCCTAAATGTGTAAATCACACCTGTGATAATCTGATGTTGGGCTGGGAGAGTAGAGGGAAAATCACCGAAGACACACGCTTGCCTTTCTTCTAGGGGAATCGATACATTCCCAGCAAAGAACCACTGACTGAAGGGATTTCACATAAAATCAACCTCAGACATTTCAATTACATCATTGATCTTCTTGGTGCTTAATAGTACTTGCCATTTACATTCTATTTAGCTTACTTGAACCTTTTTATTTTTATGAGTTGTTTTTTACCATTCTTCCTCGTATGAGGTGATAGGACAAAACTGGCGCCTTTCTGACCAGTTTCTGTCAGAAGAGCAATGCAATGAGATTGTCTCAGCCCTGATCTCTCTGCCAGTGAAGCTTGTCTGATACTCCCTTGTACTGGCAGAACATTTAAGCCTCCAGCCCCAGGAATATTCTTCAGCTTTCCTTTTCACTGAATCTTCTACTCAGAGAAGAGTATTCAGGGGCGTTTTATTTGCTAATGACCTGCAGGAATGTACCTCAGATATCAAAGAGATTAGGCAGTGAATTTAGAGAAAGTAGTTCTGTGGTCTTGGTTCCAGACATTATTCCTCTCCATCCTCAGTAAATGCAGCAGCTGGGACTCCGGCACGCCAAGGATGAGCCCCTGCAGAAATGGAAGCCAGTAGCTTATGGTTGAGCTGTGCTTCTGGAGAAACCTTCTGCACTGAGAGTCCCTCATTAAAGAACAGGATGACATTCATCTTCATTTCTTGAATGGTACGGCAACCAGCCTTTTGTATTATCAATCCAGGGATACCAGTATTTATCTTACAGATGCTGGTGAAGGCCCCCTTTCACAGGTCGGGTTGTCCAACAGGAGACATCCTGCCTCCCACACCTCAAAAGCTAACGCCCAAGTAACCTTTAAGGCCTGAAAGAAAACATCTCCAGATTCCTGCACTGAAAGGCTAAATTAATTCAATGGCATTACCATAGACTGCATGAAATAAAGCGCACGTTTCTTTCCTTGCAGGATGAGTGCCTTCTTAATAAGGTTGTTCTGTTGCCAATAGACCTGAGTTCTGGCCAAATTACAGGACAGATGCTAAAAAGTCCCCTCAGAGTTTAATGGCCGTTGGGTTAAGTGACAGACACATTTGCCTAAGCATCCCGGTCTGGCTGGCATTGTCATTTAGCCCATGAGATGATTCAAATATGCTTTCTATATTTACAGTGCATATCAGTGCATTATTGTGAATAAATGCCAACAAAAGGCATTAAACTCTTTCCTTGGCTTGGTGGAATGTCAATAACATTGTAAGATTCTGTGTCAGGAAAAGCTATGTTTATTTATGTCTTGATCGGGTAGTCTTCAAATACACTGAATGAGTTCCCTGAGAAATCTGTAAAACTACAGAAATGAAAATAATCACAGTTTATGTTAGAGTACCAGAGAGTCAAATCATTAGTTTAAGGTAATATCTCCCCAAATCCACCTATAATACAAAGGAAACATCATGTTTGTCTTGCAAACAAAGACAAACATTAGCTTGACAAATTTTACTGTGACGTAAACAAGGATTATAAGAACGTTTTACACAAGTAAAAATATGTTCTGAAGTATATTAGCTTGCATTTGTTTTTCTTAAAAAAAAAACACTGGAAACATATTTTTAAAAAAAAAACAAATGAAAGCAAACGTGAGAATTGAAAGTAACATTGATATCAAGTTCCAAAGGGATGAGCAGCAATTTGAGCAGTTTACGTGACCAGTTACAGAATTTGATCATGCAGAAATTATACTCATTTAGACTCCAGAAAAATATTTTTTTGGGGCTGTAATCAGCTATTGAACTTTCTTCAGAGTCTTTTATTACACTAGCTGTGTTTCTTTAATTTTGCTTTATGTCCCTGACTCATATGTCTTTATCAATTTTAACTAACAGCAACAAGAAGTAGTGGTTTATTCGCAGGGAAAAAAACAGTGGTCATACTCCCAACCCAATCCCCAGCTTAACTGTCCAAATACTTCTGGTCAGAGCTGGTTAGTGACATCATTTTTGTGAACATCTGTCTTTTTCCCCATTCTATACAGCATTAACAGTCCATTGCCACGACGCATTCACTTTTCCAGTATTGCAGATGGCTGCAAGGACAGTGGGATTTCCTCCGGAGGGCTGCTGGTCTAATGATCTGCTGCTATGATCAAAAGGGACCGAAAATCAGCTCACTTACCGTGAATTTAGCATAGGAATCAGATGCCACCGCTCAGAACCCAACTGTTCTGAGGGCAATGTCAATGTACCATCTGCCACCGGAGAGGAATGTATGAGGAGTGAGGTACCTTAAATATAGTATCAGAACCAGATAAAGGGTCAGAGAACCCCACAGGAACATCTGATATGACCCAGAGCAAAACTCAACCCGAAGTTAAGCAGCTGCTTTCCTTTATAAGGTTTTTGCTTCTTCCCTGAAGCATTATGGTAATGCTCTCTGCTGGAAATACACTGACTCTGGATTAGACAATGCTTTCTTTTATAGGAACCAAAATTCCTGTGTCTAAAACTTACCAAAGTGGAAAAGAATCCAACCCAAGGAAGAAGCTCACCCTCTATTCTCAAGCAGAACAGTCTGAGTTTAGAACGAATGTCTTTCCCCATGCTGTGCTCAGCTCAACTCTAAAGTAAAAAAAAGGGTATTTTGGCCAGCTCCTCAGGGAAACCAGCACCGGGAAAGAGGCAGATAAGACAGCTTCAGACCACAAGAGCTGCTTTTGGCTAGACAGATATAAAATCGCAGGAGCTATAGTCTCTCACACCCTCCGCAGGAGGATGGCTGGCCCCAGCAGCAGCGCCCCAGGGAGGGGGTTGCCGGGGAAAGGGAGCACAGCGAGGTGGCACCGGCACCTCCCGTTGGAAGGAGAATAGATGTGCCACCAGGGACTGACACTCGCTCTGCTGCAGAAGGCAACGCGCGAGACGTGTAATAGACCATAATAACTGAAAAAGAGTTCAGCGGGCATGCCTTTGTATTTTTGTAGCTATCTTTTTCCTTAACCAGCTCAGTAGCTGTTTTTTGTTTACAGATGAACGTGAATACTTCAATGGGATGGGGGATCACATCCAAGGTGAAGGCTTTCTGAGGGGCAAAATCTACTTATCCTCTGTAATCAGGCCAAGCATCTCCAATCTCACCACTACAGGAGAAGATGCCTGCACCTGTTTTCATTTTATTTTCTGAGATTTGCTTAACGTCAGCAGGTGCAGCACGAGTTTCACACACTACCAGTAAGGGTTTTCCCCGAAATATTCTGTGCCATGCTGTTCTAAGGCTGGTAACAGTGCCAGACACTCTAACAAGCACTCGAGTTCAGTGAGTGCACACATCTCCTAAGCTCCTACAAAGACAGCAGCATGTTTACAGTCAACACCACAAAACATCAAAACTTAAATGGCGCATGGCAATAAGGGATCTTTTTTATTTTATATCAGAGAGCATAAGCACGCATGATGAGATTAAGAGAGAGGAAATTCTTCATATCCTTCTCTATTTTTATGCACTTTGGGCATATTCTTCTCATCCCCAAATGAGCATAACTGAGTATATGCTGCAGAGCTCCCCTAAAGGAGGGGGAAAGGCAGGTTTATCCCCAGCCACGTAACATGCACGTCACATACCACTACTTGCAGCAAAATCCTATGCCAAAAGTGTTGCCAGAAAGTAACTTCTTCCAATATACACTCCTCTGAAAAGACTTTTGAGCAGCTAATTTTCTTAAGTAGCAAATAGAATGGGGGAGGTCGCTCGGAGAGCGGCCCACTGAGACTTCTGCCCTGGAGTATCGAGGCTCCTCCTGGATCCCAGCTCAGTGAACCTGTCAATAACTTATATTTGATGGTCTTTTAATGGGATGTAAAAACTTCTAAAATGTGCTCTGTTGTGTTAAAAGATTTACTAAGCAAAGAGTGTTAGAGAGGACTGGAGGGGAGGGAGGTGGTTTGTTTAACTGGGGTAAAAACAGAGGGTCGACTTCTGACTACTCCCTGCAGATAAATTTGAAACACTTCCAAGAAAGGTTAAAAAATAAAAAGTGCCTTTAAAGCCAGAATAATCTGGCTTTTTTTTTCCTGTATAAAGTGTCAATGATCACAGCTAATGTCTTTCACTAAAAAGCAAGCTCATGGGTTGGTAACTGGGCCATTTGTTTTGCATTTTTCTAATTGGCTCTGAATGCGCAATGGAAACTGAGTTAACATGAGTTTTCTCTGAGAGTTTGTTTACAGGTCAAGCAGATCTGCATTTGGTAAGAAAGGTGTGATTTCTATAAGTTAAAAATCAGGAGAATGTCTCTTTGCTCGTATTTGTAGGGAAACTACATTTCTGGCAAGGTGTGAATTGAAATGGCACTCTAGGCTGGAGGAGTGAAATATAGAGACAAATTAGTTGCTGAAGATTATGCCTTAAAGCAGCCTTGAAATATTCAGTTTTCCATTCTTTAAGCCTCCGAGTTTCAGACTTCACTGCTCTGCCCGACTGCTTTACCTGCAAACACTCGCCTTTCTTCTGTAGGCAATACCCCCACTTTGAAGGCTCAAAGATCGATTCTGACACCTTCTATTGAAGAAAAATTGTCCATAGTCAATTTCAATTTCTTGTTACACGATAAGGAATTTAAACCTCTGAAAAGTAAGACGTTACTCCTTTCTTGCTCGCTTTGCTTTTGTTCAGCTGCTCATACAGCTGTAGGGAATTCTGTGGAAAAAATCCTTTAGGAGACACAGCTGGAATAACCCATGATGAAGAAGCATCTGCTCAGGACTTTGCCCTCTCACTCGCAGAACCACTCCTTGCATTTCTGCCCCAGGTCCGCAGGGGCCCAATAACGTGCCCGTGTTGAACTTAGTTTCCAGGTCAATTTTTGTTCCCCGTTTCAGGTGAAAGGAATGTCACGTTTTGAGTGGCAGGTCTTTAGGGGCAAAACCTGCTGCCGGGAGAGTCAGCGTGTTTGGGTTGAGATGCTGAATTCTGACTAGAACTAAGGGCCATAGAAATAAAGTTCACTGTGTAGGTAGTTCCAGCAAGTCTAAAATAGTGTTATTCAGGTGACACAGGGATTGCACAGTGCACTGAGCAGGCTATTGAATATCCTCAGTTAACAGAAGTTTTCACTCTAAGCCATCAAGACTGATCAATATTCAGCAACAGCCATGGGAATGAGGAGAAAACAGTATCTCTAACGTATATCTGCTTTCAAGGAACACTCAATTAATTTGTCCAAAAGAAAAGTCCTCTCAAATCAACGTTGCCTGTTACTGATTTCCTCATATTACACTACATCCGTACAAACCCTTTGGGTGCCAGTGAAATGGAAATGAATCCCCACCCCACCTACCACCCCCAGAATTTTTTTTCCTGAAAATAGGAATTGAGGAGATTGGCTTGCAATTCTTCAGCCCTATTTTAGTTTCCACTAAAAGGGGAAAAAAAAACCCCCACAGATATGCTGTTACACAGACAGCTTGACTGTCACTAGCACTTTTCAAATTACCTCTTTTCTTATTTTTCTACCTCCTACCCGCTAGTGAATGTCCCACAAACTCAGGCAGGAAAACTTAGATCCTCCCCCACAAAAGATGGCATGCGGCTAAGGGTATAGTACAATTTCTAATAAAAACCTTCAAAACTGACAGTGTGAAAGTCTCACTCACATGAAATAATAAGACACTTGAAAAATCCTGCTCTAAAATCCTCATACACGAATTGAACACCTCCCTTCTTTGATTTCAGCGGCTTTCATTCCAAACTTCCATCATCATTATGCTATTCCTAACGACTAGGTACAATGTTTTGGAAATGAATTGTAAATGAGAGCCATTCCCCTTCCTCTTTGCTGAATGTCCATACATTGGAAGTTTGGAGGGTTTTTTTTCCTAAAGCTCTATGAGTATCATTTTCTTAAGTATTCCTCTTTGAAAGCCCCCACGCAGGGTTTCTGTAAAATGAAGGTGAAAACCTGGGATAGGAAGTATTAATAGTTATAATTGTTCTGAATACAGAAAACCGGTTGGGAAATTCTCTAAAATGCCTCTAATGGCTGTCACATTTCACTGCCTGACATTTACATGTAATCAAAGTGTCAAGAGGTTTCACTGTCCGTAGCTCAAACTAGATTGTAAAAAGAGAATGAACGCTGCATTTAAACACTGGCAGACTACCTTCAGCATCAAATAGAAAGATGTGAGGAGTATGTTAAACACACAGCATTTTTTTTTTTGGTAGTTTACAGACATGGTTTGACCCATTCCAGCTCTAAACTGAAATCCCATTGAGAAATTAGAGAAGTATTGTCTTTGTAGGGATTCTTTCGAAAGCTCTTGATCTCGGTGAGAGTTCTCATCCAGAGTCGCACATCTCTGGCTCTGGAGAAGTAAAGTCCCTTCTTCCTCTTCCAGAGTCAGTCTCCTTAGGAGGACTGTACTGAAAATCAAATCTCTATGTTGGAAAAAAATTAATAAAGCTTCAGAGCCAAAGGAAAAATCTAGCATAATATTTCTGCAAGTGATGCTAAGCAAGAAATGCAGCGTTTGTTCACTCCTTCACCCCTTACTATTAAGTGTTTAAATTATGGGGCTCTTGCACGCAGCTCAATGGCAAATGTCTCCCTTCCTACATGGGTGGCATAATCAGGGTGTCCAACAGAAGGGTTGCTAGTCTGCCCGGTCTCTAGAGAAATGTTTTGCTAGCCTCTGCTCCCAGACTAAATGAATAAGTCTGTCTCAGTGATATTAGATATGGCTTTAACACCACCACAGGCTTCAAACACTAGGAGCCAACCTTGCATCCTGCAGATGCTGCTGGCACACGTGGACCCTACCTGTCATAACAAAACAAACAATTTCTCTCTCTTGCTGTACCTCCTGCATATCTGTATCAAGCCTTGTCTTTCTGGGAACTGAAAACAAAACAGCAGGAGGGAAGATGAAAAGGTTCAGAAAAATACACATATACAGTTTTGGGTTTTTTCCCCTAAGAAATTTCAACATAACCTTTGAATGTACTCCAGTAATAAAATTCCGTATACCAAA
Source organism: Rissa tridactyla (assembly GCF_028500815.1). Lineage (NCBI taxonomy): Eukaryota > Metazoa > Chordata > Aves > Charadriiformes > Laridae > Rissa > Rissa tridactyla. Next base: position 9,773,383 of record NC_071497.1, read on the forward strand.
TATGAACTATTCATGGATTCAAGTTATACGCTTACAGAGAAAGGCCATGTACTGCTTCTCCATTTGTATTGGAATGAAAAGAAATCGTGATCAAGAACCATTTTATCACGTTTACCTTTAAATTACTAACTTTTACCTGATCAGGAGAAGTCAAACCTCACGGTTGAGCACCAGGTCTTACCAGAGCACCAGCCCTCCAGCCCCAAGACCTTTGCTGTGAACCAAGAGCATGCTTAAAACTATTTGAGGTCAAGGCAGAAACACAGGGTGAAAAAGAAGATACACTGTTGTGCAGTTACACTGATGACCTTGCACTTTATCTCAATTAGGCAGAGGAACCATTTGTCCTAGAAAATGTGTAAGGTGAACAACAACGCACAAATAGTGTCAGTGCAAACAAGATAAATTTAACAGAACTGTGGGTTGCAAAATCATGCAAAGTCACCTGTACACAGGCAACCACATCAGTGATACTAAACAAGGCTGAAGCTGTCTGAATTACAACCTTGGACACACTGGATTATGGCGCAAACGTAGCAGAATTGGGATCAGTTAGAGAAAAGTAATTAGGAGAGAAGTCGCTTCTTTGGGAGAAGTTTGGGTGGAGACAGGGAGGTACAAGAGTGGAGAAGAGGTGCATGGAGGGAGAGGACAAATGGAAAGAAAAGTTTTAATACCGGGTGCGTGAACGTAGAGGGGCAACTGCGGAGTTACACAGTCAGATTTCGTCCCTCTTAAAACTGCTTGTGTAACAAATGGGAGTGACAGTCAATGGCACTCATGTGTCTCTCTTCCCCTCAGCAGCTAGTAAACCAGAGATTAACCTGAGCTGGAGAAAAACTCAGCCACCTAAAGCACAGCAGCTGTTGCTGGCTCGCTCCTTTTTCACCTCCTGAAGAACTTCTTCTGAAGTTTGGTGTCAAATCAACAGTTTTTATTCTGTTTCACTATTCAGTGCAAGACAATGAGCAAAATTCTTCTTCACTGTATGCCTGCCCTGGGAGCAGATGATGAAGAGAGATGGGAATGTTCTTGTCTCTGAGTTTGTGTCGTGCCAGTGCAAGTGAAGGCCACAGGTTTCTATCTAAACCTCCAGGGCTTCCCTACAAGAATGAAGAGAAATCGTGTTCACAGAAATTAAGAAACCCAAAGTCATGGTGGGTTCCTATTAGCTTTTTGCTTTCAAAGAGCTCAACTTTCCTCCCCTTGAGCGCATTCCCATATGGAGAGAAGAACTGAGCATATCACAGTGTTATTTCAAGACAAGTGAGTCTGCCCAAGCATTTTTTAGGACAGGAGCTGGAGACTGTTTCACAAAAAGCATCGCTAAACCAAGCTTAAGGAATTTCAGAGCAATTAAAATGCGCTTCTTTTTAAGTTTGCTTCTCCCCATGTTGATCTTCTGAAGTGGGATCAACATGCAATAACAGGGATGATAAGAATTCCTCTCTTTGCATCCAGAGCTTTCCAGTTATTCTTGGGGAAGAGAGGACAGAATCAATGACAGCTATAGAAATTCTGCCTGTATTTTGTTCATTAGCAGACTCCGAAAGCAACACCCCTGAAGAATGGGGTGTAAGACCTGCTTTGTGTCAATACTCTCTTTCACATCAGTAACCCGCCCAGAGGCTTTTCTGTAAGAACAACAATAATAAGACAAAGATTTCTCTTGATTGTAGAATTTAGACCCTGTTCCTTGCCAGTCTAAGCTCAGAGTGATCGACAAGCTAGTTTGTTCACCAAAGTTCAGTTTTGCCTTGAAAGCATATTAACAGCCAAGTTTACTTACACACAGGTCCTGGCAGAAATGCTTTGAAATCTGGACTGACTAAAATGAACATGGAAAGCTCTCATTGGTTTCAAAGGTAGGAAAGGTTTCAGGAAACAGTGCTGATGTAAAGATTTTTGTTAAATATTCTTCTGTACTGTATATTTGGGAAAGCTTTACTGCTGTATAAATGTCCGAATCCCTCAGTAAGTGAAAGAGTCCAGCATGCTAAAAAGGGGGCACATTTCAAAATCTAGTCCCAGATACAATAAACCTCTAAAAAGGAAGAAGTCTCAATGGAGATGGGCAAGGGCAATGTGCTCATGAAGCTCAGGGAATAATGCAGGGTGTGACTGACCACAGCTGTTGCAAAGAAAGCTGACATTATCTCAACACATAGGAGACTGCTGGAGTGGGTCAACTGATGGTGTAAACATTCCTCCCTGAGTTCATTGAAAGTGTGAATGTCTCCCAGAGTCAGCCAGACCAGCATGGCGGGGAGTGAATACGTGGCTTAGACAAACAGAGTATGAAAACTAAACAACAGACAGAAGAATTTTTAAGGCAGAAATGGGCTTGATCTGACTTTTACCCATGTATTCCTTGGGGAAGATTGGGGATGCCCAGTGTCCTGACGGTGAGCAAATTATAGAGATGAGTAATGGGAATCACAGTGGTATTGTGACTGATCTGTCTACTGCTATTGCTGTATTTTGTGAAGTGCAACTTATATTTCTGTTGTGTTTTCTGTGTATTTTGTATCAGCCTGCTAATTCAGAAATCTCATGTAACATCAAATGTCTTCAGATAAGTACATTTTATATTAAACATTACACCTTCCAGGCATGGAGTTTGTAAAAGAATCTGGTCAAAGAGTATTGGACTCTGCCACTTGGCTGCACAAAACCGCAACTGCCAGACAATCTTTCAGAAGCTTCACTGCACTCTTTTTAAGTCTCTTTTGTAGGAGAACACAGCTACTTGTTGTTCCTGAGGCTCATGACTTTTCCTCATTTTCTGGAGAAGGGGTACACTAGTGTTTGTCAGCAACAGAGTTGTAGGAAAAAAAATTGTATTTAGTTGGAAAATAAGTAAAGGCAAGTGCAAATGACATGAAAAGTTTTTACAAAGAATTGACTGCGTTGTCCTCCTACAAACTCTTTCTCTATTGCTAATTCCCCAAGCCACACTTTCTCTCCATATTTTCTGGTTGCTTCCAAGAATTGTCCCAGAAGGATGGCACTGTCCATCTTTTCCTGGTTGCTCAGATTGTGTTGCTGTGTTCTTCCTTGCTCAGTGACTTCCTTGTCCATACTGTAAAATGCCCAAGGAAACCTGTGGGTTTTGGACCAGTTACAGATAATCCAATCTATCAATACTACAGCCATGCAAAAAACAACTGGACCATAATACTTTGCACATGGTTTGGCCTAAATGACCTTGCTTTGGTTTCTGAAGGGTCATTTTGTAATTTAATGTTTCACATTAATTCCCTGTGTTGAAAGATTAAACTTCTCATAAACTCACTGAGTAAAGAAGTAGCCATTCCAGAACTTCTCAAGATGAAACCAGCCATGAAAGTACGGCACATATATGTGGAATACTCATTTTTCTAAGTGGTTACTTTCTGTGTCTAGCCTTACAGAAAAATTAGCCTGCTGAAAAACAATTGCTCTAATTGAACTGAAAGCCTGCTAGGTAAAATTAATTCCAAAGTATAGGTTTAATAAAGTCATAGATAAGAAAGTATCAGTCCTACAGTTACAAAGAATACTATAAAGCAAATTAAAACTGATATTTTAAACTCATGCAAAAATATAAGCAAAATGGAAGAAATAGTTACATTTGAGCTGCATTTCCAAAGCAGATGGTTTACTTTAATGCGTAAGGCAAGAGAAGGGGGAAGGAGAGGATCTGTGTGTTGAAAAAAAAAGCCACAAAGGAACTCTGTAAATTCATTCTGTTCCTCCCCAAAACGAATATTCTCATATTCAAACCATACTGAAGATTGAGGCCAAAATTTCAAGTGATATTTCAATCAGCTCTCTTAAACCATAGATTTATCGGTTATTATTGGTCTGGTTTAGCAAGCATCTGAAAGAATGACAAGCAGAAAATTGCACATTCTTAATGAAACTTCCTTGGATAAGTCAGATTTTCCAGAGGATTCAGAAAACAGTTTGTTTTTTCTTTTTCTCTCTCTAAATAAAGCCAAACGAACTCATGCCTTCACTTAGTCATTTAAAGGCAAACAGGTTCTGAGGGGTCACTTGGCTACTACCTGAGTCAAAGATACTATATTCTGAGCACTTTCAAAAAGATGCCCTTGATTTTCAGACTTATCACAGGAAAAATGTCATCAAAATAAAAATGAGATGAATTGAACTCAGACACTGCTTCACTCTCCATTAAACTGCAAACATACACTCTACCCTTCTCGTTAATACAAATATGGAAACACTGACAACGTTGGTTTGGATAAAAATGCAATGGAAAACCAGCACTACCAGCCACCTCGTCTAGATGGGAGCAGTTAATGTTGGCAGTGCAGTGCCAGAAATCCCGGGTTCTTCTCTATTTAAATCTCTAGCCATCACATTGATTTATTGTATTCAGATTAAAAAGAGAAAAATGCAAAATAAACATAATATTTACCCCCAAACGAGCTACTGTGGATATAAATTTGCTTACATGTTTGTCATCCGGTTATTGGTAACAAACAGGAATGTAACATGAATTCTACAGAGAAGACTTCACCCTGGTAATACTGTTGCTTTACTGATGGTTGAAAGTGAGTTATAAACATTTAAAATACCTGTGGCTCTGCACTTTGATGATACATATCTAAATTTCCTACATAAATCCAATTGTCATTTAAAAGTTGTAATCCTGTCCTCAGAAAGTAAGGTCCTGTAAAACAGCTAGGTGAAAATGAAATTTGAAGGAAAAGCTCTGAAACATTCTGTACATTCAGGCGTGCGAAAAATTTGCGCGTTCTGTAACGCACAGAATCTGTGAGGGAAACTGGTCATTTAAGGCTGCATTAACTGTGTAATACAGGATGTTAGGTGACCAATGAGAACACCCATTTGAATCTCTAATGCAGCGCAAACCCTACTGTTGAAAAAGAACCTAGAAGGTCCCATCACAAGTTCAAAGCACCGTCCCCACAATACTAACCTCTCCCCCAGTAAAGTCTGCAGAAATGGGTGGATCTCTTGAGTGCAGCTGGAGCCTGCACGAGAAAACAACTGTCCTTGCCAAGAGCATACATTGCCAAAGCTCCTGCAGTTGTCACAGCAGCCATGAAGTGTCCCCTTAACTCCACACAAACGTTGTCTGCGCCATGTGTGGAGCATGGCTGAGCTCTTTCCTCTTTCTCCTCTCCAGTGGCGTCAGCAAGGGGAATCACTGCTAGCTCTCCTGCCTCCCCTCAACAATACGTGTAGCCCTACGACAGTCGAGGATTGATGAAGACTAAGTTTCTTTGCCAGGTATCAAGAAGGATCATTTTCTGGCTCTGCACTGAGTACGAACAAAATGATAGATAAAGATATATCTGTATATATACATATTTCTCCCTGTAGGTACAAAGCCTGGAATGAGCCAGCTGTGGAGGTATTTCGAAAGCAGGTATTGTCCTTCTGGCCTCTTCTGAGCAGCACGCAGGACAGACTGAAAGCCAGCCCACCCCGGGAGGGTGTCTGAAGCAGGGCTTGGGTCTTGGCCAGTGACTCTTTTCTTCTGCTCTGCTTTCACTGCTCCTTTCCCTGCAAACTGAGAAAGGGAGAAACCCCTGCACTGCTTTCTGGTTTGCAGCAGAGTCGTGCTGCCTGGGCGTGTGGGAGGCTGCAGCCGCTGCGTGCTGCTGCTCCAAACAGCTTCAGGCACCATCCCAGCAGATGCAGAACACGCGTTCTGGGTGTTTGCACGAGGAAAGATAGACTGAATGCACAGGCGCAGTGCTCTGAACCACACAAGGAGAATAGAAATCATTGGAAGCATGGAAATTCAGGTGACGCCAAGCAGAAAAACTTCTCAGAACTACATTTAAATACATGTCTTAAGAGAAGAGGCTGAAAGATCAAATCAATTGTGAAATCACCGAGCTGTGCCCTAGAAGTAACAGGATAGATCATGTTAGTATCATCTGGATCACAGTTCACATGGATTTTCTTTTTCGCAATTAAATAATCCATAGGGTATTGATTTCATGAAGCTTCCTTCACATACAGAGTCCGAATTGGAACCAGCTGCAACGTGCCAGCTCTTGTGCTGTTTATTTAAGAACAGGATACATTGCTCAGTTGAGTTTTCCTGTCCAGGAATCCAGAGGACAGTCTGATGCACCGCAAAGTGGGAAGAACATTACATATTAGAAAGGTCTCAAAGGGCAAAAGCTAGAACCAGTAGCGTGGGTTAATTTTGAAACTTGGACTACAGCCAGCCATTTTCAAAACTGACCAAAGAAAAATTGCTCATTGTAGACCACCAGTCACAAAGTGAAGGCAAACCTGAAGAAGCCTGAGGGACTCAGTTTTGTTTAGTAATTCCCAGTTTTGAAAGGGATGGGTTCAAAAATCATGCTGCACTCCCATATCTCAGATTGGGCAACCTAATCCTGGGAAGTCTCCAAGTCACTCTTAGTTGTGAAAATTCTGCTCACAATTAAAAACAACTGGCATTTCTTGGAATGTATAAGGCAAGATTATTTCTTCCATGTATTCTCTCTTGAGGAGGGATATGCATTCCTCCTGAGGGAAGTGCAATCCAGTGCTGTGGGACGGATTTGGTTTTAGTCTTTGGTATGAGCATTTCTTCATACTTGTCTTTGTAGTACTCATTTTGTACATTTCAGTGAAGTTCAGTTTGCAAGTTGGTCAAGAGATTCAATCTCCTTCTACTATAAAAAATGGGAGATGGCTTTTTGGTACCAATGTCTGTGTGAAGGATTCCGCTGCAGTTTATGTTACTGCAAGTCTGGCATAATCCCATAAAAGTCCCTTTGGTGTCAATGAGCATTTAACAGTAGTTGAATTTAATCAATGTTAACAGCCTTACTCCATTATAATTTAACAGTATGATGTCTTGGTAGAGTATTGAAAATTACAATATGCATAGTAGAAAGAGGGTAACATAATTTATTATTTCAACACGGGTCACTTTCAACTGCCTGAGCTGTAGTGGGTGGTTGTTCCATCTTCCTTCCCTTCTAGCCACTGCCAGCTAATAACAAACCAGGAGACGAGATGAGAAGGCATGCTTTCTTTGCCCGTGTCCGTACAGTGACTGCTTCGATAATTCTTTTATCAAGATCTGGGCCAGAACACTCTTGTATCAGACAAACAACAATATTGCTCTAATGAAGTCCATTGGCTTTTTGAGGTCCTGAAGTTAAAGCGTGTTTTGCTGCAGTACAAAGTACAAACGGAAACATTCTCTAGCACAGAGGCCTTACAATACTGGAATAAAATAAAATAAAATTCACACCACTGTTACATCATGGCCAGAAAGAGCAGACATCAACTTTGTGCTTTTTTTCTCCAAACCGCTTAGAAAATCACTGTCTGATTCACAGCAGAAATTAAAAGCATTTAATATTTCAAAAATCAACAGTCTAATTAGCATTAACAGCATTCTTAGTTGGATGATTAACTCCTTTTGTAGCTGAATTAAAATCACACATTTAACGGAAACAGTGAAGTGCCAGAAAAAAACCAAAAACCAAACCCAAAAGAAAAGGAGAAGCCATCTGGCTTGGGTATCCTTTACCAGAACATGTTAGAAATTCAGAAGTGCAAAGATGACAGTCCTTTCCTGGCTAATTGTAAAATTAATGTTGTATTACGCATCTCGTAGAAGGTGTGTGCCTAATGAAATGACTAATATGCTGTTAAGCATTCATTATCTTGCTCATTGTTCATTAGCTGTGACCCTTCTTCTGCAGCAGGGGCACAGGACTATGAGATCATGAGCTGTCTTGCATATTCTTTGCAAGCCTGTGCAAGGGGCCAAACAAAGCTTGAGATTTTCTTGCATGCAAGGATCCCCACAAGTTCCACAAACTCGTACTTCGGGTCCCCAAAAAGGTCAATGGATCAGCCGTCAGCAAAAGCACGAGTAGCTGATCGTCTTTGTGGATGAAGCAATGAGTACCATGGTTTGAGCTCTGCCAGGGGGTAGAAAGCATCGTCAGAGCCATGGTGAAGGGAGAAGAGGGGTGCCAGCTCCAAGGACCTCTCTGAAGGGAGTCTACATGGGTGCAGGTATGTCTCAAGGGAGGTATGCCGTGCAGGGAGATGATGACTTCTCTCCCACAGCCCAGTGAGGAGAAAGCGGAACGTCAGAGGAAGCCCTGGGAAGGCAAGAAGGCTGCACCGGCAGTCCCAGGAGGGAGTCCCAGGAGGGAGTCCGAAATGGCTCCCTGAGGCTTTGGAACGACACACTGCCACGTGAATCCAGAAGGCCAGCCTTTGATTGACCTGAAGGTGGTTCACTGCAATTGAGATGGTTACTGCACCAGTACATGAAATTACTGGTCTTACAGTTATATAGAAGCCTCTACTTTTTCCGATACAGTGACTTTGGACTGCACTTCCTAAACAAGCATTTAGTTTAATTGGCAGGTTTCAGCCCTTGAAATTGCATTAAAAAGGCTGACACAGAAATCACTGTCTCCAAGATGTTTCCCTGAAAATTATGTGGAAGCAAGGATGAAGAAAAAGCGCAAGGTAGAAAGTATGAACTTTTAGCCATACTTGGAGCCAGAGATGTTCCCCTCCCAAGCCCTTCTAATAATTACATTACTTAATTTAAAAACGGTCACAGAACCTTCCCTTCTTTAAAATGGAGAGCTCTGAACAGTTCAAAGCCTGCTTAACCTTAGAACAACACAAGGTTCCTCTTCTCCTGTTTACTTTCTGGCACAGATCTACCACTTTGCTAAAAGAGACAAAAGAGAAAGGAGAATGAATCTAAAAGAGCAGGCTCCTGGGGTTAAGGTCTCTTCATATCTACAAAGTACCGTTACACATTCATTAACCATTTCGCTGCTCAAAGTGCATTAGAATTCCATAGTTCGCCCTGTGTAATTAATACAACAGAGTCTGCTTCATAATTTCTTGCACGTGGCATCATTAGACTTGTGTCTCTACATCCTCATTGCAATGAAGTGTTTGCCATCTGTTTTTGTTTAGTTGTCAAGTGTCACCAAAGGGATATAAACCAGAGCTGGCCGCCATCACTGACCATGTAAAGCAGCTGATCATGATGGGGAAGCCACTGTCCGTACGATTATCGTTACAGTCTGAGGGTGTTGGTCAGGAGCCAACACTGTGCAGAAATTACTAGCGATGGCTCACACTTCTCCCTTCTGTTATTCAATTTTTATCCTGCTCCCAGGGCAGAACTGACAATATAAGCACATCAAAGGGAAACGGAGACACCTTACCTCTTGCCCTGTTATTCTAATTCGTTATGTAGAAACATAACCTACACCCTTATCCCCATCATGGTTCCAAAGATAAGCTGCATTCTTGATGCTGAAGGGGAAGCTCAGTGTGAGGCTCAGTATGAACTGCGGACAGACAAACCTTCACTCTTTGCTTTTTCTCTTCCCTTATGAGGGGTGATGTACAACAGCCAACCACCTTTTTTCCTGCCGTTTCACGCAGGAGGACCAAGTCTGTGTTTAAAGGGTTAGGGTTAGGGTTAGGTTCATCTGCTAATGCCACAGGCAGAAGGCACATCAGACTTCCGTCCTTAAGGACCTGACTCTTAGCAAGAGCAAGGCATCTTCTACTTCCAGTCCTGAACTCCCTTCAGAAAGGCTGACCGGGGGTCTTTGCCTTCCAGACCTACCTAGAAAAGCCCCATGGATGCTCTGTTTCTAAATTTATATGTGTTGCTTGTCCCATAGCATCTGGTTAAACCTTCAGCTTAGTACAACAGAATCAGAGTTCTGGGTTGCGTTACACGAGCCCAAGCAGCTTTTAAGGAAAGAGAAAAAAGTGTGGCCTATCAAAAAAAGTCTATTGGCCATCAATAGAGCACATTTCAAATCAGATACAGAGACCGGATCCATTTTTTGCGCATTATTTGTTGTGCAACTGTATCTCTAGCAGTACATTTATTAGGAATATAAACCAAGGAACAGAGTATAATGCTGTGCCAATACACTGATGGTATCTTCTAAGCCAAATATTCCCTAGGAATAAATAATCCTCTTAGAAACTACATTTAAAACGCAGAAAGTGACTGCCGAATTAAGAGCGGGTTTTAAGCTCCCAGGTTTATCTCATTTGCCAATAGTATTTGGAGTACCCTGAAGTGACGATCTGACATAAACCAGTCATTTGCTTCCCGCTTCCCCATCAGCCCATTTGCAGCAGGGCACGCAAAAGTCAGAGGACCAACTTTGCAGCAGAAGAGCTTTAGCAGGGGGAAAAATGCAAAAAACAGCCCAGATGGGAGAGTGGCCATTTCGCACAATATGGGTACTGCAGCAGCACCTGGTCCATCACAGCAGCCTCTGCTGAAGCGCACACACCAGCCTGGTGAGAAGCCTTCACTGCCCGCTTGATTTCAACAACGGTGCTGAGCATCACAGCATTCAGAGTGTGTCTAGATGAACACAGGTAGAAAAATGGATTTGGGTAAAGCCTGAAAAAACAACGGTTGTTCCTCTAGCTTCTTCTACTTGCTCTCAAGGCTCATGTATTTCATGTACTTCTGCAGACATTGTATCGGTGAAGGCATTAAAGCTCAGTTTATTATTTAAGCTCAGAACTGTCTAGGACTGGAGCTTCCAGCCTTCAAGGTCGAGAAAGAAATTTGGGCTTGATATGTGAGACAATGAGGAAAAAAGAGCAACTTGTTCTTATAAAACACACCTTCCCCTTGCTCGCAGAAGACAGGCCAGGTGATGGCAAAAGTGGGCCTCTGCATGGAGTCCTTCAAAGCTCTGGGCTCTCTGTGCCCAGACCCATTGCTGAGACCGTGCCTGACTGTATGATCAGTCACAGACAGGTTTTTACAGCAAGCTCCGGAACATTTACCCTGGAAAGGTGTAACAGAAGTGACCGCAAAGGCCATGAAGGAACCAAGCGGAGAGTTTCCAGGAATCACAGTGTCCCAGTGCTCTTGTTCTTCAATGAGTGTTCAGGTGCCAAAGGTTCAGTGCTACACCTCTGTCACCTGCGCAAGGCAGTCCAAGCTGTTTCTCTGAGCTACAAGTGGGTTATTCCAACATATAACATAGAACGTCTGAGCCTGACCCTTAGAGCTTCCTTGGAGCTAAAGATATCAGAGGGTTTTGGGAAAATGCAAAGATTTTCCTGTGGTTTTTTTTTTTATTACCTGCATTGCCCTCATCTGCCCCTACCCTCAGTGAACAAAACTCAGAAGAAGGCTCTCTAAGGCTGGATGTAGAGAAAGAGTAATTTCTGTAAAGTCTGATCCCAATGAGAAAACTCTCTACCAGGTGCATGAGGAAATGTCTTCTGCTGACGTTCTTCTTTGAGTAAGAAGCAGGAGCTGCTTCCAACAAAAGCTCTATCACAAACACGGGTTTCTTGTAAAAATAGCCTCCAGGTGTATAAGTGTCTGTGTGCCTTTGTGTATGTTGGGAAGGGGTGTTATACAATGAAAAGTTTTGTAAATTTTCCATAGAAGTAGACTTTTATAAATGTATAAGCTTACATAAATGCAGCACTGGCAAAATTACCACAAGATGATTAGGTGATTTAGTTCATCTGCTCTGAGTCAGATCAATCATCACAGAATCACAGAATCCTCATGGTTGGAAAGGACCCTTAAGATCATCGAGTCCAACCAAACAACCTACAATCTCTGCCACTAGAGCATGCCCTGAAGTGCCACATCTAGACGTTTCTTAAACACCTCTAGGGATGGTGACTCAACCACCTCCCTGGGCAGGCTGTTCCAGTGCCTGACCACTCTTTCAGTAAAGTAATTCTTCCTAATATCTAATCTAAACCTCCCCTGCTGCAGCTTCAGACCATTTCCTCTGGTCCTGTCATTATTCACCTGGGAGAAGAGGCCAACACCCACCTCTCTCCAACCTCCTTTCAGGTAGTTGTGGAGGGCAGTGAGGTCTCCCCTCAGCCGCCTCTTCTCCAAGCTAAACATGCCCAGCTCCCTCAGCCTCTCCTCATATGCCCTGGTCTCCAGAGCCCTCACCAGCCTGGTAGCTCTCCTCTGGACACGCTCCAGCACTTCAATGTCCCTCTTGTACAGAGGGGTCCAGAACTGAACACAGTACTCGAGGTGAGGCCTCACCAGTGCCGAGTACAGAGGCACCATCACTTCCCTGCTCCTGCTGGCCACGCTATTCCTGATACAAGCCAGAATGCTGTTGGCCTTCTGGGCCACCTGGGCACACTGCTGGTTCATGTGAAGCTGACCGTCCACCAGCACCCCCAGGTCCTTTTCTGCTGGGCAGCTTTCCAGCCACTCTTCCCCAAGCCAGTAGCGTTGCTTGGGGTTGTTGTGACCAAAATGCAGGACCCGGCACTTGGCCTTATTAAACCTCATACAGTTGGCCTTGGCCCATCGATCCAGCCTGTCCAGGTCCCTCTGTAGAGCCTTTCTAACCTCAAGCAGATCAACACTCCCACCTAGTTTGGTGTCGTCTGCAAACTTACTGAGGGTGCACTCAATCCCCTCATCCAGATCATTGATAAAGATATTAAACAAAAATGGCCCCAAAACTGAGTCCTAAGGGACACCCCTGGTGACCGGCCGCCAAGGGGATTTCACCCCATTAATCACAACTCTCTGGGCATGGCCATCCAGCCAGTTTTTCACCCAGCGAAGAGTACACTTGTCTATACCATGGTTCACCAGCTTCTCCAGGAGAATGCTGTGGGGGATGGTGTCAAAGGCCTTACCAAAGTCCAGATAGACAACGTCCACAGCCTTCCCTGCAACTAGAAGGTGGGTCGCATGGTCATAGAAAGAGATCAGGTTGGTTAAGCAGGACCTTCCTTTCCTAAACCCATGCTGGCTGGCCCTGATCCCTTGGCTGCCCTGCACTTTCCAGGAGAGCTCACTCAAGATGATCCTCTCCATGATCTTTCTTGGTAACGAGGTCAGGCTGACAGGCCTGTAGTTCCCCAGATCCTCCTTCCGACCCTTCTTGTAGATGGGCGTCACATTAGCCACCCTCCAGCCATCTGGCACCTGCCCTGTTGACCAGGATTGCTGAAAAATGATGGAGAGAGGCTTGGTGAGCTCTCCTGCCAGCTCCCTGAGTGCTCTTGGGTGAATCTCATCCGGCCCCATAGACTTATGTGTGTCTAGGTGCACAAACAGATCATTGACTAATTCCTCCTGGATTATGGGTGGGTTGTTCTGCTCTCCATCCTTATCTTCCAGCTCAGGAGGCTGAGCACCCTGGGGATAGCTGATCTGACTATTGAAGACGGAGGCAAAATAGGTATTAAGTATCTCAGCCTTCTCCTCATCATTGGTTGCAACTTTCCCCCCAGCATCCAGTAAGGGACGGAGATTCTCCCTGGCTTTCTTTTTGTTGATGTATTTATAAAACCTTTTTTTGTTGTTCTTAATGTTAGTGGCTAAGTTGAGCTCCAGCTGGGCTTTTGCCTTCCTAATTTTCTCTCTGTATAACCTAATGAGATCTCTGTACTCCTGATGTCAGGATTACTCTCAAAAGGAAATGTTTGCCTAACTTGTTTTTAGTGAAAGGACGTAAATAAAAAGATGCCACCATTCAGGTAAAGTTTGTGGGTTTTTTCTTCCCAAATTGAAATGTTACCATTCAAGCAGAGGATTGTTTATGTTTTGTCACACTGCAAATATTGGTTCGGAGAGCAGTAAAAAAGAGCATTGCCCTAGATTACTACTGAGGAACATATCCGTTCCAGTGTTTTATATCTTACTGGTTATCATCTCCTTATTATAAGTTCTGTTCTTTCACTGGCATGCCTTGATGGGTTTACAGGTGTCCTCTATAATTTGGTGATAATGGAATGAACATGGTCCTTCTTGTCACCGCCTGCATATATTGGATATGTGTGTATTTCCTGAACACAGAGGAGAAGATGACGAGGACGAGAACTGCCTACGTGGAAATCAGAGCTGGACAGATGTGGGGACCTTTCTTGTGCTGAGACTGGGAACCATGCCTGTGCAAGCAGACCATGACCACCTACCTATCTCAATAGTACACAGACCAGTGAATGTGCAAAGGCCTTTGACTGCTTTTAATAATACATCTGTGAGATCCCTCGTTAGAGGTTATTATGTAAAAATATTGTATTTTAAAGTGTTGTTACTTGAAACCTCAGGGCTAAGTTGTCAGCATCAGATAAAAATGACAATTGTAATTAATACAACGGCTAACAATTTACTCCTTTGAAAGCTCAGCGTATGCTGGTGCCAGGCATCGTCAGACTGTCCGGACCAGAGGGCAGCCAGCGGCTCCTGGGGCTGTTTTAACGCTTCCCATTTCCCCAGGGCACGTTGGGCAAGGGCTTTCCTAAATTTCACCAATTTGTGAGAAGCTTTTAGGGCAAGTGGAACACCCTAGGCATATGCAGAGATAATTCTATATTATTCGGGATTACTCCGGGGTGGGGGGAGGGAGGGAGGGACACCAAGAAAACTAACAAAAAGACTATGTCTCGTATATCTTTATTAAACGTAGATCATCTGGAGCTGGAGTAGCTGGAAATTAATATTGTACTGAAAATGCTCATCACAACAAGAGAGACTCAATGGCATTTATAAAAGACAAAACACTGAGTAGTTAACAACGGACACGGGTAGCCCGTGCCTCTACTCAACGAGAGGACAGCCGATTTTATGAAGAGTTGACAAGACCTTTAATTTCTCCCTTATGCAGCAAAAATGAACAATATATGAAATGTGCTTGAGTAGCTTTTGTAGAAAAGTGTGCACAGGTACAATGTATCAAAGAGAAAAAGAAGGTGATGAAAGTTTATAAATCAAAAATCCAGCGTGGGTTGAAATTGCTAGCACTCCAAGGCCAAGGAAAGGCTTCATCTAGGAAGCCAAGATAAGATTTAAATGCTTAGATCTTTATCAGGCCTTCCAGGTGTTTTTAATTTCCCATGTCAAGGGGAATTATCATTTGTTCTAAGACATTCTGATGTACATAACGGTTTTGTTTGGCTTAGTCTAACTCCAGGGAGTTGTATTTTGCGTGGCAGATTTAGTCTGGTTCCTTGACAGAAATGAGTCACCACAAATATTTATTCAGAATGACGGAATTTAGTAGCATTTGATTCAGTCACTGAACAGGCTTTAGCAAGTTCTAACTTGCTTCTGAGTTAGCAAGAAATCAGCACGCAGTCAGCTTTCAGAATTATCTCCTGCAAAACCCACTGAGTGAAATCCCCCGCTCCTTCCCTGTTCTGGGTGGATTTCTTTTCCTTCCCGTGTGTAGCACACAGCGCTCTCTGGCCCTAAAAGCAAGAGGTGAAAAACACTTCTGCTACCCATGAAAAAGTAAACTTCCTGGCAGAGTTTAGATCTAGAAATGCCACGCCATACGTTAGCATACACTGCCTTTCTGACCTGCCACACACAAGAACAGGGCTAAAGACAGGGGCGACGGGCAATTTTAAATCAAACAGCACCACAGCCCTGGTGGCTGAGGAAAGAAAGTTGAGTATTGTCACTCAGTCAAAACAAATCAAACCCAGTCCCTACGCATGGTTTTAATTACAATGTACTACCATTGCATTAAAATGGTAAATCTTGCATGTATCTCCTCTCTTTTTCTTTTTTTTTTTTCATGTGCCATTTTTCAGTTCAAGAAGAAACAGGAAGCAAAAACAGACTCTGGAATTAAGGATTTCACAGTCCTGATGACAGATCCAAAGTCTTTGAGCTTTGGCTGCATGTTATGAAATCTCACTTATAAATTGTTTAAAAATTGAATGAATCAAAGGGCATTGATTTTCTTTCAGAAGAATTTGAGGATTTCAAATGGCCTCTTGTGTCTCTCCACACAGACACTCCGGAGTGGAGGCATTAAGGGCCTGGTCTGGGAGGGAAGACCCTTGCTCTGTCCTTAACCACAACAGATGTTTTCAGTCCAGGTGCCTCTTATCAAAGTATAATGAGGAGGAAGAAACATGCTTCAAACATAAGGAAGAGTGGTAAGTTATGCCCTTTTACACAACCGATTCATGGTTGACCTGTAGCTCTAGTTTCACTCACGTTCATTCTGCTCAACAACTCCTGCGACGGAAGCCTTACATTTACCTGCAAATAATCTAGGAGATGAGGCAATGGTAGTGCAGCCATTGTTCAACCTTGGGTGTGCAGAAATCAGGTGTGAAACCCAGAGAGCAGTTGATGCCTCTTCCAAGCTCTCAGGCTGTGTTCCCTCCCGGCCGTTTGTGCACTCCCAGCCTTCTCGCTGTCAGGGCGATGGGAGGAGCAGAAAAGGCCTTGACTGCTTAGCAACAACCAAAACCATTAGCGTGCCAACAACACTATTCTCACCCTAAATCCAAAACATAGACCCACATCTGCCTGCTAGCAAGAAAGTTAACTCCTTCCCAGCTGAAACCATGGCAAGCAGGTCTGCACAAAAGTGACTATTAAATCTGAAACCAGCCAACGCTACTTGGCAAAAATCTCCAAATCCCCTGGAGCAGGGAACCCCCTCATGACAGCACCAATGGAGTCTCAGAGGGGTTTTCCTTTAAGTAAAACATGCTGCAGAAAAAGAGAGAAGAGTCAGCCCAGCTAAAAGATACTCAGCTGTAGTCTGCGAGTAGCAGGAAGTGCCACCTCTGCCTGGTGGTTAAATGGATGTATCAGGGCCTGGAGGGAAGCAGCTGCAATCCACGATTAATTTTTGTGCATGTGTTATCGCTCACAGTGGTAAAATAAGCATTTGTCAGGAATCTGAAGGTAAAGGGGTAGGTGCAGAATTGAGTGGAAGGAAAATCCTTTGTTAAATGTTCATGTCACTGGTCGAGGAAGTTGAAATAAACACCTGTAGGTCATCAGGTGGTATAAGCAAATGAGTTTGTACTCGAAAGTTGACTTGTCAGACGTCTTCCATCGAATTGCTTCTACATTTGTGTATCGTCCCACAATTGTCCAATTTTGCATGTTGATGTGGGAGCAGAGGGAAGACAACTCTGCGTCTATATCAAAATGTGCTGCCCTTTCTCAGCCCATCCCTGACTGCATGGCAAATTGAGTCCAGACGAAGACTTCCAGCATGCAGAGGATCTGATCATCTAAATGATGAATACGCTTTCCTCTCACTGCTGTGGGCAGAACTACTTGTCTTGCTTAATTTTGATTGATGTTCCTACACAGGAAAAACAGTGGAATCGATGGAAAACAACCCACATGCACAGTGTGAATATATTACAGTGAATTTTTTCATCTCCCAGATGTAAAAACATACTTTTCCTTTTGAGCTCTAATAACAGAATCGCAGAATAGTGCCATTAATTTGGAACATGCCCCTACAACTTCTCCTTCCGTACTATTTTTGAACTAGAAATTCTTATTAACGGACAAGACTAACTAAAGTCATATAGATTAGTGGGTGAATATTGCTTCCATGTGTCAACGTTCTGTTTTATTTTATAGAATTTTCCTGCACCCTGTCCCTTTGTCTCAGAGATATGAATATGCCAAGTCCTAATTTGCTCCAAGGACAATGACAGTCCCCAATCTCTGTTTAGACATTTTCAGCATGTTGAGAACTTCTAGCCAAACAGCCTTCTAACAAAGTAGAAGATAGAACACTAAACTGCCAGTACCGTAGGGACAGGAGTGGAAAACATTTCTTTCCCGAGAGAGTCGGAAATAGGAGAAGGAAGGGTAGATGCTGGTATGACAGTTTGTCTGCCCATAATAATGATGTATAAATTTCTGTGAGGTTTTTGGGGTACTTAAATGCAGAATGGAATTCCATGGGCAAGGTGAAATATGGAGCAAGGAAAAGGCAATTCATTGAAAGCTTAGAGCAAGTAAAACTCCTGTGAGACACACTGCAGCACCTGAGCATTAAGGGAGGTCAGTGAGGGAGATGAGGTCTCATCTCTGGGCTAGAGGGAATTCTGGGGCTATTCCAACGTGCAAGCACTTTCTTTCACCAAGTCACAGCACAGAGGCTTCTGAGTTGTTCCTAACATGGACAGCACAGGTCTCTTCACAGCTGCAGACTCTGACTTGCACATAGACACAGAGGATGAGTGTAAATCACCCCTTCCCACGCTGAAGGTGTTAACGTGCAGCATGGCCAGCTTTCCTTTTACCCAATTCCAAGGAAGACCTCTAGACAGGAGGAAACGCCTGTGCTCTCTCTCCTTAAATGATTGGCACTTTATCTAAGTAAAATGTCAAAATTTGTTAGACACACATAATCTGATCTGCCATTGAACGTTTGAAAGCAAAACCGCCAGTACGAGTTATTTTTTAGGACCAACTCCAAGGATAAATCACGTTACAGGCAAAGCTGGGTTGGTGTCTATTGAACCTCAGTTGCAAGCAGTTAAATGCAGGGTTTTAAAAAATGCTGACTACTCTGACCTTGAAATCAGTCTGAAATCTCAGTCTGACAGAAGCAATTTGCATAGTCCATCGCTCATAAATCAGCATTCACATTCCACCGTGGTTAGACGGGAGACTTACATTCAGCTGGTCAGACCTTTCCTGGAACTAGCCAGATTCTAACTGGAAGTTACTGTGCATCAACCCCAGAGAGGCTGTGCTCTCTCCATCCTTGGAGCATTCACGACCCAACTGGACAAAGCCCTGAGCAACCTGGTCTCGTATCACGGCTGACGCTGTGTTCAGCACGAGGTTGGACTAGAGGCTTCCTGAGGTCCCTTCCCATCTGACTTATTCTGTGATTCCAAGTGAGCAGCTTCAGTTTAAGCCTTCTTACCAAAGAGACAGACTCTACTAAACCTGGGCTAACAGAAGCCATCTTCATTCCCCCAGGCTGTCTTTTGGAGTCAAACTGAGTTACCCAGATGAGGAAAGGAGCTTGCATGCAGAGAATCAGGCTTGCAGAAAGAGGTTTCCCCTCAAGGCACAGGTGTTGGGATCATGCAGCATTAGCAGGTCACAGGTTCCCCATTTGCAAAGTTGCTAGTGAATTGAGATCACGAAAGTAACAATGAAGGGGAGCAAACCAAAGGGTTTGTATTTCTCAGAACTACACAGCGTGTCCTTACCCCTGCTCATTTCCCAGATACACACCTTCATCTCAGGAGTGCCATTCTTTCAGGATTTATGTCTGTGGGAATCTCCATAATAAGACCTTTATGAACCACAGGCGTCAATCTCAAAAGTCGTTTTTGTTCTGATAACTGAGGAAGTGTGTCTACATGCATCACCTTAATCGTTCTGCTTTTCATTTCAAGGGACAATACTACCAAATGAGGCTTGTTCTTCCCACTCCTTCTGCTATTGAAGAAACAAAGGGAATGCTTTAATGGGCTTCCTAAGTAGGCAAAGAAGCTGTAATGGCTATTCTGAAACTCTCTAATGACCTATATCCTTAGATGCTTGGCTATATTTCTTCCTCTGTGGACACCCAAAAATGAAAACTCATAATTTTGTTCAGGAATCATCGGTCCATTTACACTGGCCAATGGCAAAGGTGCTAAATTTCCCTATGCATTTAAATACCCCTACTTTCAAATCCAATTTAGCCATTGTTTGGCTGGTAGATGTATTTTAACATACATTCTGGTTTTTATTAACCACCAAAGAAATCATGTAAAATTAGATTTCCCACCCAACCCAGGGAAATAAGTCATGAAGAGCAACTTCCAAGTTCCCACGAAGAAGCAGATGAGTCAGATTATAAAGCATGAAGAAGGGGAAAAGGGAGAGTTAGGAGAAGATACATGGATCATTTTAATGTGTCCTACCACCGGGATTAATTCAAACTAAGAAGAGTAGCAGTCTAATTTATTCCCCAGGGTGATGCACCCATGGACTCTTCCCTTCCATCAGTGATGCTCCAGAGTTTAGATCATGTGTGCTGTCTCAGCTTACATCTTTCATGCTTGAACTGAGGACAATACCATGAATTTCAGCTAGAGCAGGGTTAGCTGCTCACTTTTGCCTGAGTTGACCTAGGAGCGTAAATGATCTGTTCTTTCTGGGAAAGGTGAAGAGTTCCACTTCAGGCTTGTGTAAACTTATGTGTAAACTCAGCCTCTGCCTCAGTTCCTGATAGAGTCATTTTCAGAAAGGGAAGTGAACAGAAGAGAGAAGAAAAAAGCTTTTGAAATCAAACTTCAAGAAACTGAAAGCATTTTATACACTCCCCCCCTATTTTATCTGCCCCATCGCTAGAGCAAATAGTAAAAGGACCTTCATGTGCATTTATCCTATCCCTAGTTTTGTTCATTATCCCAATAAGATTCAAACATATATTCAACAATGATGAGTAACCAGAAATGACGCAAAGAAACTCTGAGAGATAACTTGGATCAGTGTGGAAGGGGGGAATCTTTTTTTCCTGATAAGAAACCTGAAAGGGAAAAAAAAAAACCCAAAACTTCACCAAAAATGTTTTAAAGAAGAGTGGGTGGAAGTTGATTTGATCACCATTTCAACATGCCCACATAAAGAGGAGGAAATAGCTGAGGCTCGAGAACTCTTCATTCTTGCAAAGGAAGGTTTAATAAAGTGCAGACTGTGGGAACAGCAGCTCTCCCTGAGAGATGACAAAGCGCCCAGCCAGCAGGTAAACAGAATTAGACAGGGACTGAAGGCACTCTTATAAGCTGTAACTGAGAAACACTTGGGAGACTTATCAGCTCTCCAGTTAAGTCTTTCTTTCTCTTTCCACCCCTCGGTAATTTGCTATTTGAGAGGTAACCCTTGGTTTCCACAGGGCGAGTCAAAACTACAATAATGAGGCAGACAAAATCCTGAAGCCTCGATGCGACTCGATAACATCAGGCTGTCTGAAGAAACGATTGCCAAAGCACCTGAGTAAGGATTACAGGCACTGAGGCTTACGAGGCAATGACACACGGCAGAGCCCCGTGGTCCAAGGAAGGGAGAAATGTCTGTGGACCAGCACCCTGTAAACTGGTGCCCTTACAGCATCTCCTGGAACAACACTGGAAACAAAACAGTTCAAAAGAAGCAGAACCAGAGCTGAATGCAATGCTAAGCTCCCTAAAATCGTTTGTTGCCTCGGAGGCAGTACTGGCTGGGTGAACACGCTGAACCATGTTGAATTACTGTACTGTAAGCTAGGTTAAGCGATACCATAACGCTTTTCGAACCAAAAGAAGAGGGAGCGGTTCAAGCCCAGCCAGCATTGGGCAGCATTTGAGCTAACGTCTCACCTTGGCATGACCTCCCTTTAATTTCACTTGACAATGCAAATGACTCCATGAAGGCATCTATCTCAGCAGCTAGGTTATTCTACCAGAGGTAGAAATGACACAATTTTTATAGTCAGTTGCCTTGGTCCGGGGCAGACAGTTCTGCTGCAACTTGGAAAAACACAGATTTGGGCAGGTGATTTTTTTTAGAACTGAGCATTTGCTAAGGGACCACTTTGCAGACATCGCCCGGGGACGGGCTCTGAGCACCATTTACCTAACAGACACCAACCTCTCTGTCGCCTGCATTGGCCCGCTGCAAATCTTCAGCAGGCCATAGGAGAGCTTTGCTGTTGTTTATTTGCTGTAAGAAGCCTTTACTTTGCAACGTACCCTCCTTACACGTAGTTTCAGGAAACTTCCTACCCTTCCCCTTGTACAAATCAGTCTTTATTTGTCTTACTTTCTGCCAGGAGGTGGCCTACGGGTGCTGGTTCACTACTAAGACACTGTTTTGAATGCCTACCCAGAAACATGTGAAAAAGAAAAGAAAATAAATTTCATGGCATTCCCTGGGCTTTTCTTCCCCACTTACACATATTAATAAAACATTGTAAAGCCAATGAGTCTGAGGGGGAAACAACCCCACAAAACATACAGTACCTGGAGTGCCGTTTCTCCAGTTCTGTGGCAAGACGCTTTGTAGGTCAGGTTTTCTTCTGCTGCCCTTCAGCAACGCTGAATTACCGTCCCGACGTCTGTTTCCCTTCCTGGTAGGCAGAGAGGCCTAAATTAAATTGCCACTTACCAGGTGGTGCCAGCTGTTCTCGTCTTCCTTATTCTTTGCGATGCTCCATTGCATCAGCTGTTCCTGCCCGTTAGGTTCTCCTAGCACTTCTCGCTTACCATTGCAGCTCGCTGCTGTCGTCTGCTGTGTATCTTCCTTCCAGCAAAGGTGAATGCAGCCTTCAGATCTCACACTGTCTTCCCACGCACAGGAAAATCCTGAAGAAGATTTATGTGTTTTACTTGTGACTTTCCTACTACTGCTATTTTTCAGCTGCTGAAAAACTCAAAACTGAATTTCCATGTTCTTTTCTCCTTCCCAAATGTTACATTTTGCACCCCAACCCTGCAACCCATTTGTTTGGTCAATGGCGAATATCTACCCTGTATGTACTTAGATGCTGCCAGTTGGCTCAGCCTCCTTTCCTTAGACCTACAACTTTTTTTCCCAGTACGGGAAATGCCTCCTCTTTTATCAAGGTATCTTCCTGAACATAACAAAATGACATGGGTGTTGAATGGATTGGGAGCAGCCCTGTGGAGAAGGACCGGGGCTTATTGGTGAATGAGGAATTGGACATGAGCCGGCAATGTGCACTTGCAGCCCAGAAATCCAAGTGTATCCTGGGCTGCATTAAAAGGAGGATGGCCAGCGGGTTAAGGAAAGTGATTCTCCCTCTGTGTCAGTGAGACACTGGAGCAGGTTGCCCAGAGAAGCTGTGAGTGCCCCATCACAGGCAGAGTTCAAGGTTAGGCTGGATAAGGCTTGGAGCTACCTGGTTGTCCTGGTTCCGGTGGGGATAGGGTTAACTTTTCCTGGTATTCCATGCCATGTGAGCCACGCCCACCCTGAGCTGCCGGGGGAGGGGGCAGGAAGTTGCTGCTTAAAAGCGGGCTGGGGCGGCCCGGGTCCGGCCGGCGAGCGGCGAGCGGCAGGGGAGCGGCGGTTCCGTAATCGCGTTTGTATATTCCCCTATCCGTGTTGTTGTTGTTTTTGTTTGCCTGTTCCCTTTGCTGTTCTGTTAAACTGCCTTTGTCTCAACCCAAGAGTCTTGCCTTTTCTTACGATTCTTCCTGTATTAGGAAGGCGCGAGCGAGCGGCACGTGGTTCTTTGTTGCCGTCTGAGGCTAAACCACGACAGTCCTTTTTGGCGCCCAACGTGGGGCTCGAAGGGTTGAGATAACAACAGAATCCAACTAGAACGTGGAAAAAACGGTTTTGGTTTTTTTTTGTATGCATTTATTTTATTAGGTAAGTAGTCACTGGTCATCATGTTGCTTGGTTTGTTCTCATGGCTGTGTTACATAAATTCCTATATGGCTTATGTACTCCCTGCGATGCTGTTTACCATGTCTGGAAAAGGGATGAGGATTATCATTCTGCTGTCCTGTGCGATATCTGTTTATGATATGATAACATCACTGTTCAGATGGCTATTTTGGGGTGTTTATGTGGTTTTGCTGTCCTGTCCGTACATTGGACACCGTCTCTCAGAATTTGTTAATAATTTCCCCAGCCCTTTTGCCTCCCTTTTCTCCTTCAGGTCAGGTATGACAGCTTTTGAGAATTTTGAATATCCTTGGGATACTCAAACCAGCGTGTTCCTAGTGCTACGTCTCCTGAATACGTTCCAGGTCTTGTTTAGGGTTAAGCGACTATTTAAGACTACCACCCGGAGATCTGCTCCGAGGATGGATAGTCAGGGGTGGCACGGCATGTGGGAGAGCATGGGCAGGTACCTAGAGAACTACTCACCTCCAATGGTCTGGGACTTCACCCCTGAACAATTACAGGACCCTGATAAAGTGGTAGAACATTTGAAGGGAAAATGCTGTGGCTATTCTAGAGAGGCACAACTCACCGCGCTGTGCTGGGCCCTGGCCAGTATCTACCAGGCACTGCTCAGAATTATGCAGCACCCTCAAGGGGAAGAGATGGAAACCAGACCTGCAGCCCCTGCGGCGGCCCCTGTGGCGGCCCCTGCGACTGCTGCTGCCCCTGTGGCGGCCCCTGCGGCTACTGCAATCCTTGCGACAGACACTGCGGCTACTGCAATCCTTGCGACAGACACTGCGGCTACTGCAACCCCCGTGGTAGCCACTGCAGTTACTCCAACCCCCATAGCAGCCACTGCCACTGAACCAGGGAACCAACCCGTGCCGGTATCAGTTGCCCCTATACAGAAGAAGAAGTACACAAAGAAATCAGTTCGCTTAGTAAGAGATGATGATGAACCAGGGCCATCACGAGAGCAGGAGGAAGAGGCAGAACCAGAGATAATTACTCGATCCCTATCCTTGAGTGAGCTGCGGGATATGCGAAAAGATTTCAGCCGACTTTCAGGCGAGCACATTGTCACCTGGCTGCTCCGGTGCTGGGATAATGGGGCCAGTAGCCTGGAATTAGAGGGTAGGTAGGCCAGGCAGCTGGGATCCCTGTCTAGGGAAGGCGGCATTGACAAGGCAATCGGGAAAAAGACCCAAGCCCTCAGCCTCTGGAAACGACTCCTGTTAGGCGTGAGGGAGAGGTACCCCTTCAGCGAGGATGTTGTATGTCAGCCAAGCAAGTGGACTACCATGGAAAGAGGTATCCAGTACCTGAGAGAATTAGCCGTGCGGGAGATGATTTATTATGACTTGGACAATGCAGACTTACCCACAGACCCTGATGAGGTGCGATGCACAAGGCCCATGTGGCGGAAGTTTGTACGGAGCGCACCATCGTCATATGCCAACTCCCTGGCAGTAATGGAATGGAAAGGTGAAGAGGGACCAACGGTGGATGAGGTAGCTGGCCGGCTCCGGCGATATGAAGAAAGTCTCTCTTCCCCCCTTGTCTCAGCTGTGGAGAAACTGTCGCGGAAGGTCCAGCAACTTGAAGAGAATATGTCCTACTCCCCACCTGCACGGGCCAGTATCTCAGCTATTAGAAGCAGGCATTTCCCCACTCAAGAGAGAGAGTACAGAGGGTACACACCACGAGGCACCCTGTGGTTCTACCTGCGGGACCACGGAGAGGACATGAGGAAGTGGGATGGACAACCTACTTCGATCCTGCGGACACGGGTACAGGAGTTGCAAGGAAGGACAACCACAAAAGGGGATCCCTCCAGGAAAAGTGCCGCCCCAGTTTCCAGTGGGCTGTTCCCCAGACAAAGCAGAAGGCCTGATCTTGCTTCTGATCCTCTTGAAGGAACGTCCAAGTCATTTATGCAAGAAGTGAGTAATGGATACTCTGACCAGTATTAGGGGGGCCCTGCCTCCGGCCAGGTGGAGGAAAGGGACAACCGGGTTTATTGGACGGTGTGGATTCGATGGCCTGGCACATCAGACCCACAGGAGTATAAGGCTCTAGTGGACACGGGTGCGCAGTGTACTTTAATACCATCAAGCTATAGAGGGGCAGAACCCATTTGTATTTCTGGGGTGACAGGGGGATCCCAAGAGTTGACTGTACTGGAGGCAGAAGTGAGCCTAACTGGGAATGAGTGGCAAAAGCATCCCATTGTGACTGGCCCAGAGGCTCCATGCATCCTTGGTATAGACTACCTCAGGAGAGGGTATTTTAAGGACCCAAAAGGGTACCGCTGGGCCTTTGGCATAGCTGCTTTGGAGACAGAGGAAGTTAAACAGTTGTCTGCCTTGCCTGGTCTCTCGGAGGATTCTTCTGTTGTGGGGTTGTTGAGGGTCAAAGAACAACAGGTGCCGATTGCTACCACAACGGTGCATCGGCGGCAGTATCGCACTAACCGAGACTCTCTGATTCCCATCCATGAGCTGATTCGTCAACTAGAGGTTCAAGGAGTGATCAGCAAGACTCGCTCACCCTTTAACAGTCCCATATGGCCGGTGCGAAAATCTAATGGAGAGTGGAGGCTAACTGTAGACTATCGTGGTCTGAATGAAGTCACGCCACCGCTGAGTGCTGCTGTGCCGGACATGCTAGAACTCCAGTACGAACTGGAGTCCAAGGCAGCCAAGTGGTATGCCACGATTGATATAGCGAATGCATTCTTCTCAATCCCTTTGGCAGCAGAGTGCAGGCCACAGTTTGCTTTCACTTGGAGGGGCATCCAATACACCTGGAATCGACTGCCCCAGGGGTGGAAACACAGCCCCACCATTTGCCATGGACTGATCCAGACTGCACTGGAACAGGGTGAAGCTCCAGAACATCTGCAGTACATTGATGACATCATTGTATGGGGAAACACAGCAGAAGAAGTTTTTGAGAAAGGGAGTAAAATAGTCCAAATCCTTCTGAACGCTGGTTTTGCTATAAAGCGAAGTAAGGTCAAGGGACCTGCGCAGGAGATCCAGTTTTTAGGAATAAAATGGCAAGATGGACGCCGTCAGATTCCAATGGATGTGATCAACAAAATAGCAGCTATGTCTCCACCAACTAGTAAAAAGGAAACACAGGCTTTCTTAGGTATTGTGGGTTTTTGGAGAATGCATATCCCAGATTACAGTCAAATTGTAAGCCCTCTGTATCAAGTAACCCGGAAGAAGAATGATTTTAAATGGGGTCCTGAGCAACGACATGCTTTTGAACAAATCAAACAGGAAATAGTCCATGCAGTGGCCCTGGGGCCAGTCCGGGCAGGACAAGATGTTAAAAATGTGCTCTACACTGCAGCCGGGGAGAACGGCCCTACCTGGAGCCTCTGGCAGAAAGCACCAGGGGAGACTCGAGGTCGACCCCTAGGGTTTTGGAGTCGTGGATACAGAGGATCCGAAGCCCGCTACACTCCAACAGAAAAAGAGATATTGGCAGCATATGAAGGGGTTCGAGCTGCTTCGGAAGTAGTTGGTACAGAAGCACAGCTCCTCTTAGCACCTCGACTGCCGGTGCTGGGTTGGATGTTCAAAGAAAGGGTCCCCACCACACATCATGCAACCGATGCTACATGGAGTAAGTGGATTGCACTGATCACGCAGCGAACTCGAATGGGAAACCCCAGTCGCCCAGGAATTCTGGAAGTGAACATGGACTGGCCAGAAGGCAAGGATTTCGGAATGTCACCAGAGGAGGAGGTGACGCGTGCAGAAGAGGCCCCACCATATAATAAACTGCCAGAAAATGAGAAGAAATATGCCCTGTTCACTGATGGGTCCTGCCGTATTGTGGGAAAGCATCGAAAGTGGAAGGCTGCTGTGTGGAGTCCTACACGACGGGTTGCAGAAGCCAGTGAGGGACAGGGTGAATCGAGCCAGTTTGCAGAGGTGAAGGCTATTCAGCTGGCTTTGGACATTGCTGAGCGAGAAAAATGGCCAGTACTTTATCTCTACACTGACTCATGGATGGTGGCAAATGCTCTGTGGGGGTGGTTACAGCAGTGGAAGCAGGGCAACTGGCAGCGCAGAGGCAAACCCATCTGGGCTGCTGAGCTATGGCAAGATATTGCTGCCCGGATAGAGAATCTGGTTGTGAAAGTACGCCATGTAGATGCCCACGTACCGAAGAATCGGGCCACGGAGGAACATCAGAACAACCAGCAGGTGGATCGGGCCGCTAGGATTGAAGTGGCTCAGGTGGATCTGGACTGGCAACATAAGGGTGAATTATTCATAGCTCGGTGGGCCCATGACTCCTCAGGCCATCAAGGGAGAGATGCGACATATAGATGGGCTCGTGACCGAGGGCTGGACTTGACCATGGACACTATTGCACAGGTCATCCATGAATGTGAGACATGCGCTGCGATCAAACAAGCCAAGCGTTTGAAGCCTCTTTGGTATGGAGGGCGATGGCTGAAATACAAATATGGGGAGGCCTGGCAGATTGATTATATCACGCTGCCACAAACCCGTCAAGGCAAGCGCTATGTGCTCACAATGGTGGAAGCAACCACTGGATGGCTGGAAACATACCCTGTGCCCCATGCCACTGCCCGGAACACTATCCTGGGCCTTGAAAAGCAAGTCCTGTGGCGACATGGTACCCCAGAGAGAATTGAGTCGGACAATGGGACTCATTTCTGAAACAGCCTCATAGACACCTGGGCCAAAGAGCATGGTATCGAGTGGGTGTATCACATCCCCTATCACGCCCCAGCCTCTGGGAAGATAGAACGATACAATGGACTGT
This sequence comes from Rissa tridactyla, assembly GCF_028500815.1. Classification (NCBI taxonomy): domain Eukaryota; kingdom Metazoa; phylum Chordata; class Aves; order Charadriiformes; family Laridae; genus Rissa; species Rissa tridactyla. Next base: position 9,801,368 of record NC_071497.1, read on the forward strand.
TAAAAACTACACTGAGAGCAATGGGTGGTGGGACTTTCAAACACTGGGATACGCATTTAGCAAAAGCTACCTGGCTAGTTAACACCAGGGGATCTAACAATCGGGCTGGCCCTGCCCAATCAAAACTTCCACGTACTGTGGAAGGGGATAAAGTCCCTGTAGTGCACATGAAGAATATGCTAGGGAAGACAGTCTGGGTTAGTCCTGCCTCAGGCAAAGGCAAACCCATCCGTGGGATTGCTTTTGCCCAAGGACCTGGGTGCACTTGGTGGGTGATGCGGAAGGATGGGGAAGTCCGATGTGTACCTCATGGAGATCTGATTTTGGGCGAGCATAGCCAATGAATCAGATTGTGTGCTGTTAATTGCTAAGTAACACTGTCACTGTATGTCCTCATTGCTATAATTGCTATCAGTTGTACTACAAGTAAGGCACAGGGATGATGGGATAAGAACTGATCTCAGCAGCCGGCGCCCAGCAGTTTCCTCAAGATCTACATCTTCAGCCCACGGACTGCGTGCATGAGCCACACCAGGTGCACCAGTCACAAGCTCCGAAAAAATACAGCATGCAACAGACCAGCACCACCCAGCATCTCACCTGCCCTGAGAGACTGTTCTAACAGATGGAGCCCAAAGCCGTGGATTAAAAGAACTCAACAGACACTTTGGAGGGATGACCCATAAACTAAGGGTATTATATGTGTGTGTATATATATGTATATAACAGGGGAAAGTGGTGGCAATTCATTGGAACCTGCTGGGCATGGCATAGATGGTATGGAATAAGGGGTGGATAATGTCCTGGTTCCGGTGGGGATAGGGTTAACTTTTCCTGGTATTCCATGCCATGTGAGCCACGCCCACCCTGAGCTGCTGGGGGAGGGGGCAGGAAGTTGCTGCTTAAAAGCGGGCTGGGGCGGCCAGGGTCCGGCCGGCGAGCGGTGGGGGAGCGGCGGTTCCGTAATCGCGTTTGTATATTCCCCTATCTGTGTTATTGTTGTTGTTGTTTGCCTGTTCCCTTTGCTGTTCTGTTAAACTGCCTTTGTCTCAACCCAAGAGTCTTGCCTTTTCTTACGATTCTTCCTGTATTAGGAAGGCACGAGCGAGCGGCACGTGGTTCTTTGTTGCCGTCTGAGGCTAAACCACGACACTGGTCTAATGAAAGATTTCCCCACCCAAGGCAGGGGGGTTGGACTAGAAGATCTTTGAAGGTCCCTTCCAACCCACCACTCTAGCATTTTATGATTTCAGGGCAGATGGGGCAGGAGGGAAAAGGAGAAACAAAAAGTTGTGACAGGGGGCATTTTCCGGGATATAAGTGTGTAAAGAACTTAAGATGATCACAGCACCTTGGGGCAGAGTCCTTCTAAAGCATGAAATGCATCCCCTGAAGTACCTGTGGATCTAGCTCCCATAGAAATTAGGGAATATCTAGGTCCTCGGAAATTCCAGGTACTGCTCGCATCTTTAGACCTTTATAACTCTTAAAAGCAAATCAATTCAAAATGAAAAGAAATACAAATGGCATGCCTTAATAGGCCCTTGATCAAGCAATGAGAAATACCCCTCCCAACAAGAAGACAAAAAGTCCTCATGAACAGAATTCCATCGTTGTCCATATTTAGATTGCTAAACACCAATGTTTGGTAACGGACATCCTCCATTTGCATAGGTTTAAAGAGAGATCTCTGCCCCCTGCGTGCAGAGAAAAATTCTGTGTACAATTAATGGCTATAAAAGGTGAATCTGTGCCAAATTTTATTCTATTCTTCCGAGCAGGGACTAAATGCTCAAGCAAAAGAATAAGGTCTACTGGGAACTTGATCCAGAATCATGATTGTATCTCTACGTTCCAAACAAATAAAATTGTTTCAGCACAGATTTATGGTTATTGAACAATATGATTGAAAAAGCCAGTAATAGCTTTGGCTCCAGCCACTATTAAATCTTAGAAAACTACTTGACAGAGCAATACTCTTCATTTCCTATTAATGCAAAGGCTGGGTTGACCAATTTGAGGGAATTTACTGAAATTATAGGTGAAGTAGATACAATATCCCAGCAGAGTAGAATAAAAATGACTTGTTGCAAAAAGAAACTGATACAATACTGCTGAATGAGAATCATATATCTGGCAGGAGCGTACATGACAGAGATTGATGGAGCCCCGGGAGTTTAGCAGTAGCGGGATCTATTACGTTGCCCAGTTTTAAGCGAGCACATTTTAGAACTCACGTTGCCTTCTAATAAGAGCGAAGAAAATCACCTTTTCAGCAAGGAGGAAAAAAGTTATTTAAAAAATAATCATTCTTTTAAAACATTTAAATATAAAAGGCAAATAAGAGCAGCCATTTTAAGTCAGTAGAAAAATCTACCACCAGGATGGGTAGCAGACAACTTCACTGTCAGATATTGCATATTGCAAAAAAAAGTGAAACAGAGCTGATCCTCAGCCACTGTTTACTCTTCAGAATCAACTCTGCTGTGTTGATCAAAGTGCTAGAAGCGTGCAGTCTCTGCTTTTGAGGTGTAAAAGAGACTGGCATTTCACATGAGACATTCTTCCCGAATTTTTGAATCCAGAGCCTAAGCAAGCCTTTCAGCTATTTTTATTTCATTTTTTCTCAGTAGCAACCTTTTTATTTTCTCTTGCTGATTTGAAAGCAAAGCCATTGCAAAACCAAACTCGGTGTGTCTCCAGAATAAAGATGTTGGTTTTAAGTCTTTTTAGAGCCAAAATCTAATGCTTGTGCTAAAAGTGTATGCACAGTATTCTGAGTACAGAATAAGGAGGACTTCATCAATAACAGGAGAGATGTTCTTGTGTGGGGATTTGGGATAGGTATGCCACGAGTGGGAGGTTTAACATAGGGGACATGGAAAAGGAAAATTAGACAGTACTTAGGGCTACTTGTCTTCTCATAGTAATGGTGAAATCAGGTCAAATACGGAGGGAGACATCAGTGCTAGTTCCACTAGGCCAGTTGTCGGTGTTAGTGCAACCTTTGTTAAGTTTGGTAGCAGCTATCAGCCAGCTATCAGGGTGCAAGTAATCACATACCTTGTGCCGGTGGAAGCATTTGAATGTGGGCTAATTCTTAGTTAATGCTGGCAAAAGAGAATAAGAGTGAAGAAGCAAGGCCATGGAAAACATTTTGTTTTTTCCTTTTGTGTAAGGCTTTGAAGATTCTTGGCATACATGGCTGAATCCTAAGTTTCTAAATGATGGTCAGAATTGCAGGGGAAAAAGGCAGAAAGCAGATACAAGGAGAGTTTGCAGCAATGACCGTGGTGGGTCGTGTTTTTGAGCATCCCTGGAATGTCCCTGTGTGAAGTGTGCTTTTAAGTTTGGAGAGATTGCTAAGCAGCATGACATGACTGCATGGGAGGTGTACTCTACACCATGCCCAGGCTGGGCCATGGTTTGCTGTCCTGATACTATGGGCGTGGGTAGCCCTTCCTCCCAGCTGCAGCAATATATTTGTGAGCCTGTTCTTACATCGGCACTGGGAAGCCCATGGCTGCACACAGCTAAATCAGGTTTAGGTAATCATGGCCTGGGCCATTTAGAAAACAATTACTTTCACCAGGCACAAGTTACCCTTCCACCATCCCCTCTCCAAGTCACGGTGGTCCATGACCCAGTGGGGCTGAGGCGTGAAATGGAGTGCAGGGCTAAAACAAAATACATTGCTTTCACTGGGGTTAGTGCAGCCTTACAAAAGATCATACTGGCACAGGAGAGAGGTTAGTGACCTTCAGCACGCCACAAAAGGAGCAACTGGAGGAAGACTTGCTTTCATCTGTTTCCACGGCCGAAGAAAACAAACATTGGTCCTTGTTCTTTGACTGTGGTTCCGCATTAGAAATTTTCCAATGCAAAACTGAAAGAAGGGGAATCCTGTCCAATGATATTTTTAAGGATTATTTTTTAAAGCTAGACTATTTCACAAACTTGGTTTACAACAACACAAGTAGTCCCCTTAGTTTGACCTGTCATGTCTATACCACTATGTGCAAAGCAAATAATTCCATAAAAAAACCCACTACAAAATGTAATTTAAAAAAAAAATTGTAAAGAAATGATAAAGAAAGAAGGTTGTCTTTTGACCGGATAGGTATCATACAGAGTTCTCCTTGTTCCTAATTGAATGATTTTCATTCAAACATCATCTGGTTTCCACTGAAATATCTATTGAGCACGCAGAATTTATTTTCTGCAGCCTTTGCTTCAAGCTTGCTACTCCAGAAGATGTTCTTGTGCCAGTAAATACATTGCATGATGTATTTTTGGAAAGTGAAAGCAACTGAAGCAGATTCTGTTCAGTAGCTCTTATAAATTTTCTTAATGACTTTCTCTTTCTAGTAGAACTACTGATTGTTGCATGCACAGTGAACAGAAAAGTTGTAGTTTCTGGGATGAACTACATTAATCTGAAATTCAGTTTGAAACTGTATAACAGACGCAGTTAGTCTTGGGGAAGGTGCTCCAGCACGATGCATCTGTTATGCCTCAAAAATCTCAGAAGTTACTATTTAAGAGGTCATTTGACAAAGGGTTAAGTTTTACTTTAATGAATGAGTGGAAATTATTGGTAATTGTAGGTTTGGTCTCACTCGCACATTTAACAACTCAGCTGTTATTCAGTCATTTACATTGACAAAACTTTGTTTCAGCAGCATGTGAAAGCTGGTCTCCTATTTCCTTTTTTCAATGAGGATTGCTTTTTTTTTTTTTTTTAGTGAGAGGGGAAATATTCCTCCTCAGAGATTTTTTCAAAAAGCTTTAATAATCTCTGTGTGTCTTTCTTTTCAGGATCTTCAGCTCCTCTCCTTTGAATTCTGTTTTGTGTCACAGCAGGAGGACGCTTTCAACAGAGATATCTCTGAGTAGTCAGCTAAAGGGAGGAAAAATGTTATGAATTTCTTATAGCCAGCTATCCTTACTTGGATTTCAGTATACCAGCTTCTGCTCATAGCCCTTGTACTCTGTAACATAATGTAGAGAACTTGCAAACTTACTCCCATGTTTGCCATAAAACCCAAGTCACATAGCCTCACCCAAAACCTTAACTCTCTTTTATTATAAAGTGGCGGGATCCTGTTTATTGTTGTTTCTTTCAACTCATGTATTCCATCACAATTCTTATAAATATTGGAAGATTTAGGTAAATCCAAGCGAGGACTTGCAGAAACATGCTGAGAGTACAAACAGCAAATCAAATATTTCTATAATTTGCTGATTACAGCTGCTGAAAAGATTAAGATTAAAAGAAACATGAGTTTTGGTAGGGTAGAGTATACTGCGGGTCTTTCTTTCAGCTAGTAAGAAATTGGTGGTGTTAGACAGCCATTACCTTGAAAGAAGGCTGAGCTTTGGCTCAGTGAAGCCTGTGGGTGAGTAGTTCTTTGCCCGGGATTCTTTTCTGGGAATTACCTGCAGGACCTCCCAGAATTTTTCTAACAGTTAAGCAGAAACTTGAAGTAGAAAAGAGATCTGGGGTTTCAAAGTACAGCTGGAATGGGATGCTGTGATTTTCACATCAGTTTAAGAATGAACATCTGTTTTTCATTTGCAAGAGTTTTGCTCTGCAAAGTCTTATGGGTGAAAAATAACTTCTCTGACTCCTTGTAATCATCTTTTACTTTTCCATTGAAAAATTTTCTTGTAACCCATAGTTTAAAACCACCAGCTGGACATATGAACATAAGCAGAAAGGTTAGAATACTTTTTTTGTTCATTTTTTTTTCTTTTCTTTTTTCCAAGTAAAAAAAAAGTAGAAAAGTCCTAGCATGATGTGATTGCTATAGACAACAAAAGGGAAGATTAAAACCTGGGAACTACAACCATAGCTGTCCAATATATCTAAAACTTCCACATAGAAAATAATCTTTCAAATGTACCACCCTTTTTAACATGGGTAGGCAATGTTTGGAAAGAATTCAAGCAGTAGATCATAAAAAACTGAGTGATTACTGTATTTGATGGATATTTTGTCATCTTCGTGCTCTTTCTAGATTCTTTCTGCCAAAATTTGGCTGCAGAACATACCCTTGTGGGTATTGCTGCTGCATAATTGCTCTTCCAATAATTAAATACAAAAGACTGTAATTTATTAGTTTGGAAATACCCCAATATGAGGAGCAGCAGTTCTAAGGCAATGAAAATGTAATTGATGCTAATTGTCCTTGCTTTTATTTCTATAATGACTAATCTGTTTATACAAAGTTGCCACTCTCCTGACAGGCTTCCAAGCTCGGATATAAAGAAGGGATGAAAACTAAATGTTTTGGTTTTTTGGTTTCTCAGCTACAAGGAGGCTTTCAGGGCTCAGTTCAGACTGATAGCTGGGTGATTGTCAGGCTGCACAGGCCGGGGCATAGATGGAGAGATTATTTGTTTAGAAGAAAAAAGACAAAGCTAATTTATTTGGAGCTTGGCATAAGGTAATGCCTCCATGGGAAGGCAAATATCTCAAGCAGGGATCAGTCACTGCTATGTGGTGAAGGGAGCCTCTGTTGCAAGGGTCCTAGCAATGATGTCTTCAGCTGTAGCTGAAGAGTCTCCCTGAACTGCTGTTCAGCTCAGTACTAGTAATCCAGATGTCCCATGGCCCTGTGTGACCACTCCAGCCCATGCACGATCCAATGTTATTGACTGTCTTAAAGTATGTAGGACCTTGTTAACTTACCTGTGTCCAAAGGATCATCCTACACAATTATCGTTGCCTCTGCCATACCAGCTTCTAGTTGCTGTTTACAAGCATCTTTTCTGTGTATAAGCAGATTAATTTTGCAGCAAGAACCATCTAGGGCAGTCACTTTAAAGGCCAGATTATCCACCTACAATGTCAAATAAATAACACTTTTAAAATTCTTCTAGTCACAGCAGGAGCTTCCTGGAGGAATTCCTTAGTACAGTTGGATTTTCCCCACCTAGAGAGCTCCTGCACCTCTCTGTTGTGAAGGTGGACAGAAGCTCGCTCAGCCACCTTGTTTTGAGTTGTCCCATTGTTTCAAACAAATTCATTATCTCATCTATGAAAATAAGTTTCTCATCTATGAAAACAAGTGAAGTTTCTGGACCAATCAGAGAAATCATGTCTAAAGCTCACCAGGTGTGCACATATGTCTATCCCTGATACCTGGCAATACCATGATTATAACAAAATTATTACTTACAACTCCATTATAGCTTAAGTCCCATCTCTCTTCCCATGCTGGAATACAGACAAAAAAAAGAGGCTCATCGTCTGCTGTGACAAACAGGTCATTAGTCTTAGATGCTAGTGGTGACTCTGCTCACTGCTCAACAGATGAAACTGTCAGCAAAAAACTGTTCTGGCTTTGTAAAAATCATTCAGGCACAACAGACTGGATTTTCATGAGGAAACTGACCTTCAGAGATGTCCCAGCAGCACACTACATCCTGAAAAGGGAAACAGAGACAGCAGAGTGCACACCAAAACCTTGTTTTCTCATGGGTACAGATTAGCTGAACAAAACAAGGTTTACCCATTTCTCTGTCTGCCCAATTCCTTCTGGAGAGTCAGGTCTCATGCACAGTTCTAGGCCATGAAAGGATGTCAAGTGCACAACTAAAGGAAACTCAGAGAACATGGCTATTTTCTACCAGGTAGGGTGTTTCAGAAATGGTTATCCAGTTGGAAGATGATACTGTACAGTGTGTTTGAAAAACAGCGGTTCAACCGAGGCAAACGTAACTAACTTCTCGCAGTCATGGGAAGGCCTGGCTGATAATCAAGTTGTTTTCAGATCTTTTTTCAGTTCTGAACTCATTAACTCTTCTCTTCTCACCTTCTTCAGTTCTATACAGAATTAAAAAAGAAAAAAAAAGAGAGAAAGAAAAAAAGACACCCTTTTCTAGGTTTGCTAATCACTTTCTTCAGAATATATGTAATTTAACTAATGAACAATAATTTTATTGCAGCAGCAGTATTATTTTCCAAGAAGTTTGGATTTCAGACACACTCTGTTGTTGCTGTTGGATGAAAGGGTGGCAAATATCTTTCCTCACTCCGTACTAGCATGTTTCATGTGTTTCATGTGTTTAGGCTCTGGCCTAAATGCTCAAAATGGTTTTTCTCAGCACTGGAGTGTCTCATTGGAAAACAGACAGCTATGATTCATTAACAAGCACTTTTCATCCATAGTTTTCCTTCATAGAAAAACGTCCCATGAGAACATATAAGGAAAAGACATCATGACCATTTGAAGTCTCTGTCAGTTGAAGTGTTTTGTGCCACCCGTACTACTAGCCTGTTCCTATTTGGAACTAGTTCCATCTAGTTACTAGTCCCTGCTTTTAGGGAAATAAATTACCAGCAAACCAGATTGCTTCATGGAAACAGAAGACTGCTCAACAAGCAAGGCCTAAATGCCAGGTGTTGAGAAGCCTTACTGACATAACCCGAGCCCCACAGAAGCATTGACTGCTACAACAACTTTGTTCTGCTGATGTGAAGGAGATGGTGTGTAGGCATTGCTTTTTAAGGAGGATACAAACAATAAGGCATCTATTTGCTGATTGTCCCACAAACACCCTATTCAGTTGTGCCCTCCCCAGTGAAAACAAGTATCTTTTTCTTTCTCTTTCTTTCTTTCTTTCTTTCTTTCTTTCTTTCTTTCTTTCTTTCTTTCTTTCTTTCTTTCTTTCTTTCTTTCTTTCTTTCTTTCTTTCTTTCTTTCTTTCTTTCTTTCTTTCTTTCTTTCTTTCTTTTTTTTTTTTTTTTTTTTTAATTGAAGATTCCTTCAATGATTGCTGTTTTAGCCTTTCCCAGATTTCATTGAAGCTTTAGGGATAGTTTCTGTTGTGGTTTGATTTATTTTTACAGAATACTGTATTTTTGAGGGACAATATTTCTTTTCAAACAAGTAGCATTTCTCCTACAAACTCACAGCACACATTTTGCCCCATGAAAATGTTCACATGGAGAAGTAATTCATGGCAGTGAGAACTAGGTAAGAAGTTATGTTCTTGAACTGGCCTCAAGGCAGAAAAAGGTGTGCTCACCAGATAATGTTCCACTATAGCTCTGGCTGAGTGTTGGCTCATTCCTGGCAGCTGTATGCTGAATGACAGTGTCTTCCCCATCAGTAAAAACTATATTTTTTCATCACTTATTTACTGGATATTGCTTTTATTATATAGATAAAAAATGTTCGTACCATTAAGAAAGACAGTTCATTGTCTTGCTATAAATTACTGTTTCATAGATCATAGAATCATAGAATCTTCACGGTTGGAAAAGACCTTTGAGATCATTGAGTCCAACCATACACACACACACAAAAAAACCCCAAAATTGAAACCAAAACCACCCCTACAATCTCTGTCACTAGAGCATGCGACTTATGTGGTGCCACACATAAGTAAGGTTATCAGTCATATATTTTGGCAATAGCTGTAATTCTACGGGGATGATATGTTGCATGATTTTCTTTTTCATAACTTCATTTTTATTTCTGCTCTTCCATAGGACAGAATTATCTCTGTGAACTTTCGTCTGTTAATACTATGAAAAGTTTTTGATGATCATCGTCTAGTCATCTTCTGATGACACCAGTGTTCTGGAAATAACTTCTTAAATCTGCTACCCTACTAGATAAATTCTTTTACCACCAACTTTCCATTTGTATTTGATCATTTGCATTAGGCATGTGCCCGGAGAGGTGGTATTTGCACAGAAAGGAGCTAGGTGGAGTTAGATTAATTTCTGCTGGCAATAATTTTCTATCAATTTCTAGACTGATTCTTGGTTCTCATTGTCTTTTTTTAGGGAAATAAGCATTACATGCACTCTACAATTATTTTAAGATTTTGTAAGAGCATCTATTGTGGTTAAAGTAGAGAAGAATTCTGCACAAGATTACACGCCACCTGACATCCTATCCTTGCAGGTTATGCCCTGAAAACAAGGAATGTAAAAATTAAAAAAAAGCCCTAAAAATTCAAAGCATGAAAAAACTTGCTAAGGTCCATGTTTGTACTCAAATTTTTGTATCTGTTGGGCAAGATAAATCACTGCTGAATCTAAAACCAAACAAAGGATATCTGTGTCTTCAGCAGTGCCGTTGCTTGAAACAAGAGCCCTGCACCCTTCTATCTACTTCTTACAAGAACATCTGAGAAATTTGGTTTCATGTGATGGGTTTTTTTATTAGTTTGAAACAGAAGGACTAACGTGTATTGGTAGCAAGTTCTCTGTGCAATATGTAATTTTCTATTTTTTAACCAAAAATATGGTTTATTGAAATATTTACACATCTATGGTATCTCTGTTATTGGATCAAAGGGACTTAGACATTATTCCTTACATTAAAGCTTGATTTTTACCCTTTGCACCTCGAAGCAGCTTTATTAATATTTCCTAGTGGATGTTTGACAGATGACTGGGACATAGTACAAAGAAATTCATTGTTTCTTAAAACTGGTTAATTATGTAGAGCTGCATTGTACAGATCCTAAATGTAAGTACTGGAGATTCCATTTAAATTCTTCTCTTACAGATAGTAGATGCAGCATAAATCATTCTGCATCAGAAAGAGAGTATTTTCATGCTGCACAGAAATTATGTGATATTTTACGGCCAAACTACATGGTTGCAATAATATTCTTTAACTGCTTGGACAGGTTTTTAAGCTATGATGTCAGATGCTATGCATATTGCTCATGAATCTGAATATTTAAGATGTTCTCAGTTTTAAAGAGCTGCATGTGACATTTTCTGAGACTATTTTGGAAAATGCCAAAATGCTTCTATGCTTTCTTTTCTGCTTTCTGTCAAAGAGATCTCAAAGACACGCATTTTACTACTAGGAGAGCCTGCATGTTACTCGGTGATCATGGCGTAACATCATAAAAATAGATGCTTTTCTGTAGCAGAAAATTTCATTGTGGAGTGCCTGCATTAAAATCTGCATCGCAGAACCTGTTTTAGTTTATAAATGTGAAGACATTTGTAATAGGCTTTTTTTTTTCCTCTCTGTTGTGACATTGTCTTCCTCATCTGTTATGCAAAAGGTCTGATCCTTTCCCTTACATTAGAACGGTAAGGCTAATAGGTACTTTTTCAGTATACTTGATCTAATAAATGAGGTTTGAGCAGCAGTTCTGTTTACGGAGTGCTGTTCATCTCCATTTACTGTCTCTTCCAGCGTACTGTTCAAGCCAAAGTAATGTGTATATGATGGTAATTACCCTAGTGTTTTGCATTTGTCACATTACCAGACTGGCTGTACAGCAGTTTGCTCTGGATTTGATCACAATTTATAGAGGCAAAGGTCATCTTCTTTAACCACTGTCTAGAATAACTGCGTGTCTTGGCATGCACATGAACTCCACCACAATTGAACTGTAGAGACTGCCTAAAAACGTTCATCAGAATGTGCTTTTGTGGATAACTTCGATTACATCTGACTGCATAGACTAAGCCTTTGCAGAAGGACTTTTAGTTGTTCTGTATTCACTGATAAAAGAAAGTCTTTCTTCTGTCAAGTTAGGTACATTTATTGGACCTGTGCTTGGTTCTGAGAGCTGTTAAAGCTCTGGCTCGTTCACATCTTGTGCCTTATAATGTCTGTACGCTGCTGCACCCAAACCTGCCTGGGCATCTGGTACTTTCAGAATGGTTGCTCTAAGCTCTTCCTTCACCATTAGGTTGACGACTATCTTATCCAGGAAGTTTGATAACAGATATCCAAGTTTCCTTTCATTGACAGAATGACAAACTACCACATTCCACCTCCAGATTATGATGGATGTGCTGCTTGGACAAATCTTTTATCTGTTAAGTCCATGTGACTCCATGGATGGGATGCAGTTAGTCTTGCTGTGAGTTCAGTCATCGCTGTTGCCTCTAGGCAAGCAAAGATGGTTTCAAATGATGAAAAACTGGCTGTGGTATGCATTATTTTCTATTCTATCTGGACAATCAGTCTGCATTTTCTTTTTGTCCTCCTCACTTTAGTGTATGACCTCACATAGCATTCCTTAGTACTTGGATCTTCCAAAGTTGTGCACACTTTATCTGTTTTCTTTACCCATTTCAGAGAAAGACGACGGGTTTCTTCATAGCTTAATTCCAGAGCTTTGGCGATTAACTCTGCAAGAAGGCAGACTAGAAGTATAGAACGTAATAATATAGAGGTGCACATGTGCAAAGGTACGGCCCTCCTCTATATTTTCTGTAATAATTCAGTGCTATCACTCTGCTGCCACTCATGGCAAGATGCTTGCTTTTGGCAGTCTACTAACGCTCTATGACTGATGTAGGGATTTCACTGCTTTGTTTTGTTTTACCTCAGGATTGGTGCTGCCCAGTTGCGCTGGTGTGAAATTTCTGACAGTACAGGCGCAGGTATTTCAGGAGTAATTGGGCATCCCCACAGAGAGCTCACAAAATACATCTCCCCTCTCCTAGAAGGCACTGTGTAACTCTAAAGGCGTTAAAAGTTTTATGTAGTCTAGCCGGCGATTGTTAATAAAGTTGAAAGGCTCTGTATTCGGTTTACGGTCACCTCGTGGCAGGTATGTTCTTAGACCTTGGGGAAAACATAAAAAGTATTCCTTGCAGTGGACTGTGAAATACAGTTTTTCCTAAGTTAACTAAGGACATCTGTAGCAAAAACTAGTATCTGCGGTGTCTTCTATGACTTTATCTTCTCTACTAGGATTTTAAAGCAAAATGCCCTAATTTAATGATAACGAACTCCAAATTTTATCTTAAAACCAGCACTTTTAGAAACCAATTAAATCACATTTAATCTTTTCCAAGAAAAATATGAAAAAACAGATTTAAAATTCAACATAGCAGTATCCAAAGCAACTTTCAGAAGTTCCTTAAGTGCAGCAACTTATAGAAGTTTGTCTGTGCACTCAGGGGAGTCAACATGAGCTCAGAGCTCATGAGCTTTCTATTGCAGTTCTGCCACATTTCTGACGCTGGGCTGAGGAGCATCATATACTGAGAGAGTAGTTGGATTTGCTCTTGCCAATATGGGGGAACTGTTCAGGAAATCGCAGATCTGCAATTTTGCCATGGTTTCAAGCTATTATGCTTTGTATTCCTTTCACAATCAGAAATACACTTAATATTAAGGCTGTGTGTGTGCATACGCGTATGTGTATGTGTGTAATTATCCCTGGAAACATTTAAGGTCATGTTGGATGGGGATCTAGGCAACCTGATCTATTTGAAGATGTCCCTGCTCATTGCAGGCCGTCATTGGACCAGATGGCCTTTAAAGGTCCCTCCCAACCCAAACCATGCTATTATTCTGTGTACATGTACATATATTTGCAAGTTTTGTTAAGAATCCTTTTAATATCTGCTGTGGATATTTCTCACCTGAACTCCAGCTTCTGGAATTCAGATCTACTGGATAGTAAATGAACTTCTCATCTAGTGACCAAACAGAGTTCCCTGTCTGAAAATCACTATTGTCTGCTACTGGCATTTATTACAGTGTCACTCAAGCGCACGTGCAGAATTTGGTCCCACAGCCTTAATGAATTCAGAACTTCTTCTCCTGTTTGCTTAAGCAAGTCTAACCTTCTTCCATTTAATAAAAAGCAGATATACACACGTTCAGTCATGATGCAAAATTGATGGTCGTCAACATGGAAAGAATTTTTTTTCCCAGTTGAAAGTTGTGTTGGAAGAGCAACGAGGTAAAGCTAGATTCATAAAACATTTAAGAAAGGTTTGGGAAACTAGAAACTTTGTCAACATGTAGGATACAACAGAATGAGAGTGATTTTTTATTTATTTGGTATTTCCTTTCTTTAGGACTGTTTTTACCCAACAGAAAAGTAGGATAAGGAGAGCTTATTCCCAAATCTTTCCACACTGAGCTAAATCTAACTGCATTGCACTCCCTGCATGCTCACAGCAGCATGGAAGCTGTTACCATGAACTGCTCAGCTGTGAAATCTTGCTTGTTCATCTAATTAATCCAGTCAATGCAGAGAAGCTTTCTGTAGTGTTCTACTGCAAAAAAATCCAACAAATGGAGACTCTTTCCTGTTTCCCTTCCACAGTTTTATCTTCATAATCTCTATATTTCAAAAGTGTAGTTTTTTAAAGCACTCTCTTTCTCATCATCTCTCATCTAACTGGGTTACCTAACCTTGTACAGACAGTCACTACAGCCTTGGGAAAAACAAGGATTTATATTATTATCTCTCTTTATGCACTAACATAAAAAAAAAAAGTTAAATACACCCTCTCACTGCCTAGACTGTACACTAATACCTTTAATCTTTGGGCCAGGATAGAAATTATCCATTATTCAGAATGCTAAAATGGCTCTTTCTGAACTTGCAATGTCTGTTAGGTCAATCTCATAAGCCCCTGCTTCAGACCTTTGCCTTGTTTCTGTCATCTTTTTAACTTGCAGAATAAATATGGGATGGATCTCCAGGCAAGGGAAGTGAAGATTAATAGTAAGCCACATCATTTTGTTGAAGATGTTGTCTTTTTGTGATTCAGGTACTTCTTCATTTATATGGCAGAAGCAATAGGAGCTTGACAAAACTACAACTCAATTTTCCCATTGAATATAAAAAGCAAAGACAGGACCTGTTCATTTTTTTTTTTCTTTCTTTTTTTATTTTTTTTCTTCGGTCTGTGTGGAATGGCTGACAAATTCCCAGAAGAAAACTTCTCTGTCAGCAAAAATGTGGGATCCTCCATTTTCATCCTGAATAATTTTCCATATCTATAAAAGACATCAAGGCTTCTAATGGTAATTTATGTACATATGTATATATCAACCTCTCCTGGAACTTAATTTAAGGAATTAAAGCCTTTGGGCTTTAAATTGTTGAAGGGAGAAGTAAGAGACACTTCTCAAATTTATTTTTTTAAAAAAAGTCCTCAGGAATTTCATTTAGAGATAACACTCCCAGGGAATTTTGTCACCATCGTCTGACATGTGGCACAAGCAGGAACAAAGGGACCTATCAGGGATTACAGAACCTTAAACCTTTTTCATCTTCCACTGGAACAACATTTGAACTGTTTCTCTGGAAGACAGCTAGAGTTTTATTAATTGTTTATGTGGCAAGAGCTATATGCTTCTACGGAAAATGTATTTTAACACTGGTAATGACATTGAGCCGCATGGTGGAGGAAGGAACGGCAAAATAAGAAAGAAATGAGAAGTGTCAAAACCAAGACAGCGTCGTATTTGCAGCATGGAAGCTAGCATTTCACCACTTGGTGTCACTGTAGCATTTGGCGTTTGTAATTACTTGCCCATGTTGTTGCTGAAGGTTTGGATTTTTTTTTGTTTGGTTTGTTGTTAGGGTGGGTTTTTTTTGTTTGGTTTTTTTTTTTTTTTTTTTTTTCTGTAGTCACTGCAGCTGTTTTTTGAGAAGTAAGAATGAAAGGTAGCAATTAAACCGAGAGCTGCTAATAGCTCTCAGATCTGCCAACGAGTTTGTTCAAGCATTAAATCCACAGTGTAAAGCCTCGGGCACCAAATTGGTTTGCAATAAACTGATTCGGAGATGGATAGGACTGACGTAATTTAGGGTCTGGAAATCTGTCAAATCTATTAACATAGTCATTTGTGAACTTGGTCAAGTTCACAGTACTCTTCCCCTTACATCTACACCCTTTCCATTCTTCTTAAAAATAGGTAACTTCTGACACTGACACTTCACAGAATCACACAGAATCACAGAATGGTTCAGGTTGGAAGGGACCTTAAAGATCATACCTTCTCTCTGCGACATGGACAGAATTTCAGACAGAAAGTGTTTTGTTTAAAAAAACTATTCAGACTATACATTTATTTCAGGCAGTGATTTTCTCTGTGTTACGTACAATGCATGGCATGTCAGATAGGGGTCCTGTCTTGCCCAGTCCCTCTAGGCATTAGAGCTAATTTTTCTATGAATTGAAGAAAGAAATAAAGAAAAAGAAATAATTCTACACTGAACCAAGAGCATCCTAAAATAGAGGCTGGCAGATGAGAAAGGGCTGTACCAGTGATGGAGCAAATGCATTCCTTGGTGTCCCTGTGTAGCCAGATGCAACTGATTCTTTAACTTATTTCTGCTTCTCTCCCTGCCGTCTTTCCTTGCCTATTCTGTCTCACCAGCCTTATCTCTTTGTTGAACACATATTTTTCTACTTTGTCCTCACTGGTCTCAAGAGAAAAGTAAAAATGAAGCCTCTAACTGAAATGCAAGATTAATATTGTGTGGATCAAATTTTCTACACATGATTTCTTTGTTCCTAGTTTTGAGAGGAAACTGTTACCCTTGGCTTTAAAACTTTGCAATGCTCTGGCAGACTGGCAATGCAGTGTTTGAAGACACTGATATTTGAGTATTTCTGTCATCACCTAGTGCAAGGGAGGCTGAAGAATGAGGGACTTAAAGCCCACTAGGATGACTAGAGTTCAATGTAATCCAATTTCCAAATGGGAGAAATGAGGCAATGCAGTATTGGCTAAGGTGCTGCATCTCTGAAACTGGTAAAACTGGGTCAAAAATAGTAATGATTCCTCCTCCTAATTCCCTGATAACAGAGAAGCAAAATGGAGAAACACCCTTTACATGCCAAATTATCAATTTGTTTCTCTTGAATCAATCAAATAAATTTGATTGCTGTTGCTTTAAAGCCCTGCAATGGTGCAAGGCAACGTGGCTTTGGAGTATGTATAAAGCTACTGCGAAGAGGGAAAACTGGGCTGGTGGCTCTTTATTCCTCCCATCCACACCCCCTTAAAAGGGGGAAGGTGGGAAGAAGGCTAAGAAAGAAGGTAAAGGTCTGTTGAAGATTCCCCAGTTCCTTTATTATGTTATCCCCTCTCTCTGGGTAGGCAAAAAACAAAATATGTACAAGTGTATATAAATAATACAAGATAATAACACAACCTCTCCTTCCTACAGCAAACAAAAGGATAAAGAAAAGGAGAAGAGAACACCATGTTGCAGACAAAATTCAAGGCATCACATCTTAAAGGGCTGGGCAGCCATATATTTATGTGTGTAGTTCAGACATGACACAGATGTAGCATCACAGCTCCCTTAACCATATCCACACAGTGTCGGTGGGCTAATGGCTTCATAGCCCCCAGCTTGGGTCAAACTCTGCATGAGTAAGGGAGAAGGAAGAGGAGTCACTAGCAAACCAAGTGTGGGTGGTGAGTCTCTGAGGGAAAAGGCAGTGAGAGCAGCAAGTAGGACTTAATCGGAAGTGGTCAGCAACGGCTAGTCCAGGAGCTCAACGTGGTTCCTAGCAATATAGCTTTGCATGACAGCACTTATTGAAAAATATATCTGCGATATGTGAATGTTTGTAAACTTTCATTGCTGCTCTGGTATCCACCATGTCTCCTGGAAACATGGTTCTACTAGAAGATAATGGGTTACAAAGAAGCCACCTGCCAGGCAGGAATAAGCCTTCTTATATATTGCTTGTTTGTGATTAAGTGACTGAATCACCATGTCCGCATGAAAGATCAATAACTGCATGGGTTATTGAAGTGTTAGAAACCATGGAAGCACCTGAGAATGGTCACGTAGGAATTAGGGATTCTCTCATCAAAAAAGGTGGAGGGATCAATAGCACACCTGAAGTGCATCTACACCAATGCATGAGCATGGGAAACAAAAGGGAGGAGCTGGAAGCCATTGTGCAGCAGAAAAACTATGATGTAGTCACCATCATGGAAATGTGGTGGTATGACTTGCATGACTGGAATGCTGCAATAGACGGCTATAAACTCTTCAGAAAGGATAGGTTAGTAAGGAGAGATGGTGGGGTAGCCCTGTGTGTTATGGAGTGTTTTGACTGTCTACACCTTAATGATGGTGATGAGAAGGCCAAGAAGGCAGATATCGTGGTGGGAGTCTGTTCTAGACTTCCCAACCAGGATCAAGAGGCAGACAAAATATTCTATAAGCAGCTGTGAGAAGTCTCACAATCGCTAGCCCTTGTTCTCATGAGGGACTTCATCTTACCAGATATCTGATAGAAATGTGATTACCAGAGAGGAAACAATCTAGGAAGTTCCTGGAGTGTGTTGAGGATAACCTCCTGACACAGCTGGTGAGGAAGCTGACTAGGGAAAGTGCCCTGCTGGACATGTTTTTTGTAAACAGAGATGGACTTGTATGTGATGTGACGGTTGGAGGCCATCTTGTGCATAGCAACCACAGAATGATAGAATTTTCAACTCCTGGAGAAGTAAGGACTGGGAGTCAGCAGAACTGCCCCTTCCTGAGAGCAGACTTTGGCCTATTTGTGAGACTAGCTGACAAAGTCAACCAAGGTTGGACATTCTTCAAGAAGGAAAAGCTAAAGATGCAGCATCAGGCCATCCCCACGTGCTGAAAGACGAGCCAGCGGGAAATAAGACCAGCCTGGCTGAACTTTGGAGCTTTGGCTGGAACTCAGGGAGAAAAAGAGAGTTTATGACCTTTGGAAGAAAGGGCAGGCAACTCAGGACTACAAGGAGGTTGTGAGGTTATGTAGAGAGAAAATTAGAAGGGAAAAAGCCAAACTAGAACTTAATCTGGCTACTGCCAATAAGAGAAAAAAAAATTTTCTATAAATACATTAGCAACAAAAGGAGGGCTAAGGAGAATCTCAATAATTTGTTGAATGTGGGGAGAAACATGTGTGACCAAGGATGAGCAAAAGGCTGAGGTACGTAATGCCTTCTTTGCTTCAGTCTTTAATACTAAGACCAGTTATTCTCTGGGTTCCCAGCCCCTTGAACTGGAAGACAGGGATGGGGAGCAAAATGAAGCCCCCATAATACAAGTGGAAAGGGTTAGTGACCTGCTACACAACTTAGACACAGAAGTCTATGGGTACTGAGGGAGCTGGTGGAAGTACTTTCCATCATTTATCAGCAGTCGTGGCTAATTGGGGAAGTCCCAGTTGACCGGAGGTTAGCAAACGTGACGCATATCTATAAGAAGGGCTGGAAGGAGGATCTGGGGAACCACAGGCCTGTCGGTCTGACTTCAGTGCCAGGGAAGGTTGTGGAGCAGACCGTCTTGAGTGCCATCATGCGGCACATACAGGGCAACCAGGTGATCAGACGCAGTCAGCATGGGTTTATGAAAGGTAAGTCCTGCTTGACTAACCCTAGTGGATGAGGGAAAGGCTGTGATGGTGTTTACCCAGACTTTAGTAAAGCCTTAGACAACATTTCCCGCAGCATTCTCCTGAAGAAAGTAGCTGCTCATGGCTTGGATGGGAGTACACTTTTCTGGGTAAAAAGCTGGCTGGATGGTCAGGCCCAAAGACTTGTGAATGCAGTTAAACCCAGTTGGCAGATGGTCACAAGTGATGTTCCCCAGGGCTCAGTATTTGGGCCAGTTCTGTTTGATATCTTTATCAGTGATCTGGAGGAGAGGACTGAGTGTCCCTTCAGTAAGTTTGCAGACGACACCAAGTTAGGCAGGAGTGTTAATCTCCTTGAGGGTAGGAAGAGTCTACAGAGGGACCTGGACAGGCTGGATCAATGGCCTGAGGCCTGAGGTTCAACAAGGCCAAGGGCCAGGTCCTGCACTTGGGTCACAGCACCCCCATGCAATGCCACAGGCTTGGGGAAGAGTGGCTGGAAAGATGCTCAGCGGAAAAGGACCTAGGCGTATTGGTTGACAACCAGCTGAATATGAGCCGGCCGTGTAAACAGGTGGCCAAGAAGGCTAACAGCATCCTGGCCTGTATCAGGAATAGTGTGGCCAGCAGGACTAGGGAAGTGATCATCCCTCTGTAGTCAGCAGTGGTGAGACCACACCTCAAATACTGTGTTCACTTCTTTTGGGGCCCTCACTACAGGAAAGATATTGAGGTGCTTGACCATGTCCAAAGAAGGGCAACAAAGCTGATGAGGGCTCTAGAGCAAAAGTCTTATGAGGAGCATCTGAGGGAACTGGGGTTATTAAGTCTGTAGAAAAGAAGGCTGAGGGGTGACATTATCACTCTCTACAACTACCTGAAAGGAGGTTTTAGCGAGGTGGGGGTGAGTCTCTTTTCCCAAGTAACAAGCTATAGGACAAGAGGAAATGGCCAGAGGAGGTTTAGATTGGACACTAGGAAAAATTTCTTCTCCAAAAGGGGTTGTCAAGCTTTGGAACACCATTCCTGGAGGTATTTAAAAGATGTGTAGGTGTGGTTCTTAGCGACATGGTTTAGTAGTAGACTTGGCAGTGCTAGATTTACGGTTGGACTCCATGATCTTAAAAGGCTCTTCCAACCTAAAAGATTTTATGATTCTATGACATGCAATAGGTTTGGCTTTGGTTGCCACTCTGACCACCAGTTGCTGCAGACTTCTACCCATGTTGACCATTCAGTGAATCAATGTATAATTTTGGCAATTGTATCTGCCTTAAATAATAAAGGTTTTTATTATAAATATATAAAGCAGCTTATATAAAGGAAGCTGCTGAATCATGCCCTCAAGATGGGCCTGTTTTAAGAATTTGAATCATAATTAGGCAGGATTAGTGTTCTGCCCAAGTCAAGAAGATGCTCTATGACTTTTACAGAGGTTGCTCCGCGTCTGACAAATTTAACCCCAAAACAAAAAGAAAGGGAATAACGCATGGGGCAGTGTGAGTGAGGAAGGCTCCTCTGCGTGTAGGTGTGAGGTTGAATTTTGTATGTCTATAGTATTAAGTAGTACAGCTGGTTACATTTGCCCTCACTTGAGTTAAATTTAAGTATTTTTCTAAATATGTCAGACGATTATACTCATCTCTCCTTCCAAGTAGGTGAGGACTTTTGCTCAACTTATGTATGAGGCCCTCATAAGCGTTAAAACACTCCAGTATCATGTGTTGCTAAATTTGATGCAATACTTAGAAAATTGTGATGTCTGCAGCAAGTATTACAAGCAATAAAATTAGAACTGTGTCACTCATGCTTTCAGAAATAATTTTTTCAGGGAATAAAATTGAACCATAAGTTGATGTTGGACAGGCAGAAAAAAACTTCACTGAGACGTTCAAATTAACAATGTATTTGGACTTCACTCACAGGTCCAATATGCCACTATTGCAGGTTTTATGGATACAATGGAGAATGCACTATTGTAATTTAAAAAGCAATTCACAGAATACACTATTACAACCTACAAGTGATCCTGAGAAGTACAAACACAAACCACAAGCATGCTAAATATTAATACCTTAAAAGAGTGCACTGATACCATCTTTGAGCATGCCAAATACCATACGTATGCTTCTTAATCGCTTACCCTGTATCTCAGATAAGGGGCGCTAAATCCCTGGGAAGTTACCTTGCACAGCGTCCTGGACAAGGGAGGAAGAATCTCCTACAGGGCAGCTGTACCATTGGAAGACTCCCCAAATTTCTCCCCAAACCTGTTTATATTTCCTGATTCGATGGGTGTGCCTGAGTGGATTACACTATCTGGAATGGTTATCTCTGGTGGTGTGATGGCCCCTCAGTTTGTATTGCTAATTTTGTGATGTCTGGTACACCAAGTCACTGAATAGTAGTGGGATGGGACTCAGGGCATTTTGTTTGTTAAGGGACTATTCAAGGCTCTTTTGGGTTTCTGTTCTTATTGTGAAGCAGTGTTGAGGCAGCCTCAGGCTGAGCATCTCCCCCCAAGTTATCTCTGCACAGATATGATCTGTCAAGGAGGGACAAAGCTGAGTCGAATGACAGCTCCCTGCATTTCACCACTTGTGCTCTGAAACTGGTTTGGCCGGATTTTCCCATTCAGATGTTTGGATTTAACAGAAATTTATTCCATGTAACAGGACCTTTATGCTGAAGAATATAGAGCCTAATATTCTTTTTCTATCAAAGTACTAGAGGCAAAACAAGAGACATTCTGGCATTCAACAGCTTTAGCCAAAATGACCCTGAATCAGTCTGAATTATTTTAAATCCATCAACCAGTCATGAAACACATGAATATAGATATAGATATAGCGGTTGCTGAGTCCCGCTGCAAAGACTGATGAATAAATGATAAGCCTCATAAGAATATTAGATTATGACTAGTAAAAAGTGGTCAAACCCCTTGAAACATCCATAAAATAGAGGGAAATATGTCATTACGAGAAAGGAGAATTGAGCAGCTATAAAATCTGTGTAATGTTCTTGGTCTGTAGTGGTTTTAATTACTCTAATTTATACACTACCTTGTCACACCATGCTTTGGGAATAGGTTTTAAAAATATTGGGCTAAAATTTGCTTCTTAGATTATTTTAACACAGAAGATCATTATGAAAGTTATAATTGCCCTGTTCACTTATCTGATCTCATTGAATATGTAATTTAAAAACACAGCTGCGTTTTCTCTCGTTCTATTTATACTGAACTTACCATGATGGTATCATTGCTACACCACTAAAATAAAGTAAAAAAAATGGGTAAAAATCCTTTTCTTTCTCTTTTTTAGAAGAAATAATATGCTTCCAATGAGCAAATTAAGTCGATAAGAACTACACAACAATTTGACAGATGTAATTATTATTAAGAGATAAGAAATAACTTTTTTTAGTGGGTTAAGTAATTGAGTAATTATTTTTCCAAGTTCCCCACTGTTCATGATACTTATGGAAAAATAATTTCCAGGGTTTTTTTGCATATGGTTTTCGTAAAAGGTATATCTCTAGTTGTACATTTGGGATCATTCCAAACTGTGCCACAGTCTTCAGGTGGACTGAAGGGTAGGTTTGATTCTCTTAACTCCTCTGAGTGACACTTTTCCCCCCAAGCTATCAATTAATTAATTGCTGGCACCCGTGCACACACAAATTCTTCACACTCTCTCTGAAAGTGTTCTTTAATATCTGATTGAGCAGAAACATTATTACAGGAATAAATATGGACAAGGACAAATCCCATACAAAGAAGAAAAAATTGTAAAATATATATATTTGTATACAGATAAACAATATGTCTAGGTAGCTAAACAAGTAAGGTAGGTGTTTTTTCAGTCCCGAACAAATTTCAGTTCTACCACTGACATGTCCAGCAGCATAAATGTCTTCTTCATTTCCTAAATTAGTTGTGCACCTGGTGTGCTCACATTAACAAGGCCAGCATGCCTCTTAAAACACATTAAGTATTAATTTAAATCAATGAGGAATCACAGCACACCCAAAGCTTTGCAAGCTGTTCTGTTGAAAGGAGCAGATTAAAAGTTAGGAGGAGAAGTGAACAGAAAACACTGAGTGGAGTTAGCAACAGCTCTTGAGCCTCTCCACTTAAAGAGGTTTTGTAAAGCAGAGTCCAGATTCACTTGGGATGCCTCCTTACCAGTAGCTTACTTTCAAATGAGTCAGAGATATAGATAATATAGAATAATATAAAGCAGTGTAACTGTGGTAGTTTATAATTAGTGATGGCAATGCAACTGATGAAGATACAAAGCATCATGCCGGTAATTCAGTTAAACACCCAGCACACCCAGTAACTTTGACTGCGGATGTACGTACGTGAGTTAAGATGCTAAGGCATCTGGATGTGTGTTTAGGACACAACTGGGATATTGCCTCACCATACATTCCAGTGTACCTCTGGGGCAAAGGAGTGGGAATGAGTCGATTTATTCTTGGAGTTCAGGGAAGTAAATCCAATGTTTTCACCTTGTAGCTGTCCCAAACCCTTGGTAGAAGGTTTGGGAAAGGGCATCAGGAAAACCACTCCCTGTAGCAAAGGATGAACACTATCAGGTGTGTGAAGTTTTGAGGATCAGGGAAAATATTTACACAACCTAAGGCAGTGGTGAAAGTTAGGAGGCAGAACATAATTCAGATGCTTGCTTTTCCAGCAAAAGGCTTCAGTTTCAGGAAAATGTTTCATGTCCCCCTTTTCAGAAAAGAACTATAATTTCAGAACACCTCAACAATCATAGTTGCCATCAGCAGGACTCTGGAAAGGAAGGAAAACAAGTAAGAGCAGTAAGAAGGAGAGAGAGAAGAAAGGAGGTAAAACCAATGTTTGTACACTTAATGAACCTTAGGTACTGTTTGTACTCAATAGTTTTTTTTCCATGTGCTCCATTGGCTCTTGTAAGCCATGTTCCCAATAGTTTTGTCTTTCCTGAATGTGGTTGGTCTGTGTGTCAGAAAAAAAAAAAAATCCTATGCCTTTCACCATAAAGGACATCCAAGCTTTGTCAAGTGAAATGAGAACAGTGGCTGACACATAGGGCTTGTCCTCAGATCTGAATGGAAATTTAGCAGAGCAGGTGATACTAAATTAGATATGAGAGGTTCAGACAGCTATCAGGCACTGAATAGTTGATTACTTTTTTTATCTTGAACCAGATGAAATACATTTTTTTTATCCATCTGTGGAATCTTGAAAGCTTTTCTAGCCAGTCTGATCAGAATTTGTGTCTGGGTTATGTTATAGGTATTCATGATTATTGTTGATTTTGTCCAGACCTCGTCAAAGTGTGATATATCTGTAACAGATTCCATGGCTTGCCAGGGCTTGAAGGATGGTGGACTAGTGAGGACTCTTGCTCTGCCATTTCATTTGAGAGAAGGAATAGACGTTTAGAAATCATGGAAGCACCTGAGAAGGTTCTGGTAGGAAATGGGGCCCACACTCACAAAAAAGGTTGGAATCATTAGCTCATCTGAAGTGCATCTATACAATGCACACAGTATGGGCAACAAACAGGGGGAGCTTGAAGCCATGATGCACCAGGAAAACTGTGACATAGTGGCTATCACAGAAACGTGATGGGATGCCTCACATGACTGGAGTGCCACAAGCGATGGCTACAAGCTCTTCAGGAGGAATAGACAGGAAAGGGGAGGTGGTGGAGTGGCCCTGCATGTCAGAGAATGCTATGAGAGCTCGGAAATCAAGTATTGTGATGATGGGGTTGAGAGTGTTTATGGATTAGATTAAGGGCCAACAAAGCTGATATCACTGTGGAAGTCAGCTATAGACCTCCCAACCAAAGCAGTGAGGTGGATGAAGCTTTCTATAAGCAGCTCGGAGAAATCTCGCTGTTGTTCTTGTGGGGGACTTTAACCTCCCGGATATCTGCTGGGAATACAACACAGCAGAGAGGGAACATTCCAGGATGTTCCTGGAATGTGTGGAGGATAACTTCCTCACACAGCTGGTAAGTGAGCCGACCAGGGAGGGTGCCCTCCTGGACCTACTTCTTGTGAACGGGGAAGAACTTGGGGGCGAAGTAAAGGTTGGTGGCTGTCTAGGGCACAGTGATCATAAGATGATTGAGTTTTTGATTCTTGGAGAAACAAGGAGAGGGGTTAGTAAAACTGCCACCTTAGACTTCCGGAGGGCAAACTTTGACCTGTTCAGAAGACTGCTTGACAAAGTCCCTTGGGAGGCTGCCCTGAAGGATATAGGAGCCCAGGAAGGCTGGACATACTTCAAGAGAGAAGTCTTAAAGGCACAGGAGCTGTCCCTGTGGGCTGAAAAACAAGTAGGTGGAGAAGGAGACTGGCCTGGCTAAATAGGGACCTTTGGCTGGACCTCAAGGTCCAGAAGGAGAAGAGCAAAAGGAGAGTCTATGACCTCTGGAAGAGGGGATGGGTCTCTGCCGTGGTTTAGCCTCAGACGGCAACAAAGAACCACGTGTCGCTCGCTCGTGCCTTCCAAACACAGGAAGAATCGTAAGAAAAGGCAAGACTCTTGGGTTGAGACAAAGGCAGTTTAATAGAACAGCAAAGGGAACAGGCAAACAACAACAACAACAACAACAACAACAACACGGATAGGGGAATATACAAACGCGATTACGGAACCGCCGCTCCCCTCGCCGCTCGCCGGCCGCCGGCCGGACCCGGGCCGCCCCAGCCCGCTTTTAAGCAGCAACTTCCTGCCCCCTCCCCCGGCAGCTCAGGGTGGGCGTGGCTCACATGGCATGGAATACCAGGAAAAGTTAACCCTATCCCCACCGGAACCAGGACATTATCCACCCCTTATTCCATACCATCTATGCCATGCCCAGCAGGTTCCAATGAATTGCCACCACTTTCCCCTGTTATATATATATATATACACACACATATAATACCCTTAGTTTATGGGTCATCCCTCCAAAGTGTCCGTTGAGTTCTTTTAATCCACGGCTTTGGGCTCCATCTGTTAGAACAGTCTCTCAGGGCAGGTGAGATGCTGGGTGGTGCTGGTCTGTTGCATGCTGTATTTTTCGGAGCTTGTGACTGGTGCACCTGGTGTGGCTCATGCACGCAGTCTGTAGGCTGAAGATGTAGATCTTGAGGAAACTGCTGGGCGCCGGCTGCTGAGATCAGTTCTTATCCCATCACCCCTGTGCCTTACTTGTAGTACAACTGATAGCAATGAGGACATACAGTGACAGTGTTACTTAGCAATTAACAGCACACAATCTGATTCATTGGCTATTCTCGCCCAAAATCAGATCTCCATGAGGTACACATCGGACTTCCCCATCCTTCCGCATCACCCACCAAGTGCACCCAGGTCCTTGGGCAAAAGCAATCCCACGGATGGGTTTGCCTTTGCCTGAGGCAGGACTAACCCAGACTGTCTTCCCTAGCATATTCTTCATGTGCACTACGGGGACTTTATCCCCTTCTACAGTACGTGGAAGTTTTGATTGGGCAGGGCCAGCCCGATTGTTAGATCCCCTGGTGTTAACTAGCCAGGTAGCTTTTGCTAAATGCGTATCCCAGTGTTTGAAAGTCCCACCACCCATTGCTCTCAGTGTAGTTTTTAACAGTCCATTGTATCGTTCTATCTTCCCAGAGGCTGGGGCGTGATAGGGGATGTGATACACCCACTCGATACCATGCTCTTTGGCCCAGGTGTCTATGAGGCTGTTTCGGAAATGAGTCCCATTGTCCGACTCAATTCTCTCTGGGGTACCATGTCGCCACAGGACTTGCTTTTCAAGGCCCAGGATAGTGTTCCGGGCAGTGGCATGGGGCACAGGGTATGTTTCCAACCATCCAGTGGTTGCTTCCACCATTGTGAGCACATAGCGCTTGCCTTGACGGGTTTGTGGCAGCGTGATATAATCAATCTGCCAGGCCTCCCCATATTTGTATTTCAGCCATCGCCCTCCATACCAAAGAGGCTTCAAACGCTTGGCTTGTTTGATCGCAGCGCATGTCTCACATTCATGGATGACCTGTGCAATAGTGTCCATGGTCAAGTCCACCCCTCGGTCACGAGCCCATCTATATGTCGCATCTCTCCCTTGATGGCCTGAGGAGTCATGGGCCCACCGAGCTATGAATAGTTCACCCTTATGTTGCCAGTCCAGATCCACCTGAGCCACTTCAATCCTAGCGGCCCGATCCACCTGCTGGTTGTTCTGATGTTCCTCCGTGGCCCGATTCTTTGGTACGTGGGCATCTACATGGCGTACTTTCACAACCAGATTCTCTATCCGGGCAGCAATATCTTGCCATAGGTCAGCAGCCCAGATGGGTTTGCCTCTGCGCTGCCAGTTGCCCTGCTTCCACTGCTGTAACCATCCCCACAGAGCATTTGCCACCATCCATGAGTCAGTGTAGAGATAAAGTACTGGCCATTTTTCTCGCTCAGCAATGTCCAAAGCCAGCTGAATAGCCTTCACCTCTGCAAACTGGCTCGATTCACCCTGTCCCTCACTGGCTTCTGCAACCCGTCGTGTAGGACTCCACACAGCAGCCTTCCACTTTCGATGCTTTCCCACAATACGGCAGGACCCATCAGTGAACAGGGCATATTTCTTCTCATTTTCTGGCAGTTTATTATATGGTGGGGCCTCTTCTGCACGCGTCACCTCCTCCTCTGGTGACATTCCGAAATCCTTGCCTTCTGGCCAGTCCATGATCACTTCCAGAATTCCTGGGCGACTGGGGTTTCCCATTCGAGTTCGCTGCGTGATCAGTGCAATCCACTTACTCCATGTAGCATCAGTTGCATGATGTGTGGTGGGGACCCTTTCTTTGAACATCCAACCCAGCACCGGCAGTCGAGGTGCTAAGAGGAGCTGTGCTTCTGTACCAACCACTTCCGAAGCAGCTCGAACCCCTTCATATGCTGCCAATATCTCTTTTTCTGTTGGAGTGTAGCGGGCTTCGGATCCTCTGTATCCACGACTCCAAAACCCTAGGGGTCGACCTCGAGTCTCCCCTGGTGCTTTCTGCCAGAGGCTCCAGGTAGGGCCGTTCTCCCCGGCTGCGGTGTAGAGCACATTTTTAACATCTTGTCCTGCCCGGACTGGCCCCAGGGCCACTGCATGGACTATTTCCTGTTTGATTTGTTCAAAAGCTTGTCGTTGCTCAGGACCCCATTTAAAATCATTCTTCTTCCGGGTTACTTGATACAGAGGGCTTACAATTTGACTGTAATCTGGGATATGCATTCTCCAAAAACCCACAATACCTAAGAAAGCCTGTGTTTCCTTTTTACTAGTTGGTGGAGACATAGCTGCTATTTTGTTGATCACATCCATTGGAATCTGACGGCGTCCATCTTGCCATTTTATTCCTAAAAACTGGATCTCCTGCGCAGGTCCCTTGACCTTACTTCGCTTTATAGCAAAACCAGCGTTCAGAAGGATTTGGACTATTTTACTCCCTTTCTCAAAAACTTCTTCTGCTGTGTTTCCCCATACAATGATGTCATCAATGTACTGCAGATGTTCTGGAGCTTCACCCTGTTCCAGTGCAGTCTGGATCAGTCCATGGCAAATGGTGGGGCTGTGTTTCCACCCCTGGGGCAGTCGATTCCAGGTGTATTGGATGCCCCTCCAAGTGAAAGCAAACTGTGGCCTGCACTCTGCTGCCAAAGGGATTGAGAAGAATGCATTCGCTATATCAATCGTGGCATACCACTTGGCTGCCTTGGACTCCAGTTCGTACTGGAGTTCTAGCATGTCCGGCACAGCAGCACTCAGCGGTGGCGTGACTTCATTCAGACCACGATAGTCTACAGTTAGCCTCCACTCTCCATTAGATTTTCGCACCGGCCATATGGGACTGTTAAAGGGTGAGCGAGTCTTGCTGATCACTCCTTGAACCTCTAGTTGACGAATCAGCTCATGGATGGGAATCAGAGAGTCTCGGTTAGTGCGATACTGCCGCCGATGCACCGTTGTGGTAGCAATCGGCACCTGTTGTTCTTTGACCCTCAACAACCCCACAACAGAAGAATCCTCTGAGAGACCAGGCAAGGCAGACAACTGTTTAACTTCCTCTGTCTCCAAAGCAGCTATGCCAAAGGCCCAGCGGTACCCTTTTGGGTCCTTAAAATACCCTCTCCTGAGGTAATCTATACCAAGGATGCATGGAGCCTCTGGGCCAGTCACAATGGGATGCTTTTGCCACTCATTCCCAGTTAGGCTCACTTCTGCCTCCAGTACAGTCAACTCTTGGGATCCCCCTGTCACCCCAGAAATACAAATGGGTTCTGCCCCTCTATAGCTTGATGGTATTAAAGTACACTGCGCACCCGTGTCCACTAGAGCCTTATACTCCTGTGGGTCTGATGTGCCAGGCCATCGAATCCACACCGTCCAATAAACCCGGTTATCCCTTTCCTCCACCTGGCCGGAGGCAGGGCCCCCCTAATACTGGTCATAGTATCCATTACTCACTTCTTGCATAAATGACTTGGAAGTTCCTTCAAGAGGATCAGAAGCAAGATCAAGCCTTCTGCTTTGTCTGGGGAACGGCCCACTGGAAACTGGGGCGGCACTTTTCCTGGAGGGATCCCCTTTTGTGGTTGTCCTTCCTTGCAACTCCTGTACCCGTGTCCGCAGGATCGAAGTAGGTTGTCCGTCCCACTTCCTCATGTCCTCTCCGTGGTCCCGCAGGTAGAACCACAGGGTGCCTCGTGGTGTGTACCCTCTGTACTCTCTCTCTTGAGTGGGGAAATGCCTGCTTCTAATAGCTGAGATGCTGGCCCGTGCAGGTGGGGAGTAGGACATATTCTCTTCAAGTTGCTGGACCTTCCGCGACAGTTTCTCCACAGCTGAGACAAGGGGGGAAGAGAGACTTTCTTCATATCGCCGGAGCCAGCCAGCTACCTCATCCACCGTTGGTCCCTCTTCACCTTTCCATTCCATTACTGCCAGGGAGTTGGCATATGACGATGGTGCGCTCCGTACAAACTTCCGCCACATGGGCCTTGTGCATCGCACCTCATCAGGGTCTGTGGGTAAGTCTGCATTGTCCAAGTCATAATAAATCATCTCCCGCACGGCTAATTCTCTCAGGTACTGGATACCTCTTTCCATGGTAGTCCACTTGCTTGGCTGACATACAACATCCTCGCTGAAGGGGTACCTCTCCCTCACGCCTAACAGGAGTCGTTTCCAGAGGCTGAGGGCTTGGGTCTTTTTCCCGATCGCCTTGTCAATGCCGCCTTCCCTAGACAGGGATCCCAGCTGCCTGGCCTCCCTACCCTCTAATTCCAGGCTACTGGCCCCATTATCCCAGCACCGGAGCAGCCAGGTGACAATGTGCTCGCCTGAAAGTCGGCTAAAATCTTTTCGCATATCCCGCAGCTCACTCAAGGATAGGGATCGAGTAATTATCTCTGGTTCTGCCTCTTCCTCCTGCTCTCGTGATGGCCCTGGTTCATCATCATCTCTTACTAAGCGAACTGATTTCTTTGTGTACTTCTTCTTCTGTATGGGGGCAACTGATACTGGCATGGGTTGGTTCCCTGGTTCAGTGGCAGTGGCTACCACGGGGGTTGCAGTAGCCGCAGTGTCTGTCGCAAGGATTGCAGTAGCCGCAGTGTCTGTCGCAAGGATTGCAGTAGCCGCAGGGGCCGCCGCAGGGGCTGCAGCAGCCGCAGGGGCCGCCGCAGGGGCTGCAGCAGGGGCTGCAGCAGCCGCAGGGGCCGCCGCAGGGGCTGCAGCAGGGGCTGCAGCAGCCGCAGGGGCCGCCGCAGGTCTGGTTTCCATCTCTTCCCCTTGAGGGTGCTGCATAATTCTGAGCAGTGCCTGGTAGATACTGGCCAGGGCCCAGCACAGCGCGGTGAGTTGTGCCTCTCTAGAATAGCCACAGCATTTTCCCTTCAAATATTCTACCACTTTATCAGGGTCCTGTAATTGTTCAGGGGTGAAGTCCCAGACCATTGGAGGTGAGTAGTTCTCTAGGTACCTGCCCATGCTCTCCCACATGCCATGCCACCCCTGACTATCCAGCCTCGGAGCAGATCTCCGGGTGGTAGTCTTAAATAGTCGCTTAACCCAAAACAAGACCTGGAACGTATTCAGGAGACATAGCACTACGAACACGCTAGTTTGAGTATCCCAAGGATATTCAAAATTCTCAAAAGCTGTCATACCTGACCCGAAGGAGAAAAGGGAGGCAAAAGGGCTGGGGAAATTATTAACAAATTCTGAGAGACGGTGTCCAATGTACGGACAGGACAGCAAAACCGCATAAACACCCCAAAATAGCCGTCTGAACAGTGATGTTATCATATCATAAACAGATATCGCACAGGACAGCAGAATGATAATCCTCATCCCTGTTCCAGACATGGTAAACAGCATCGCAGGGAGTACATAAGCCATATAGGAATTTATGTAACACAGCCATGAGAACAAACCAAGCAACATGATGACCAGTGACTACTTACCTAATAAAATAAATGCATACAAAAAAAAAAAACAAAACCGTTTTTTCCACGTTCTAGTTGGATTCTGTCGTTATCTCAACCCTTCGAGCCCCACGTTGGGCGCCAAAAGGACTGCCGTGGTTTAGCCTCAGACGGCAACAAAGAACCACGTGTCGCTCGCTCGTGCCTTCCAAACACAGGAAGAATCGTAAGAAAAGGCAAGACTCTTGGGTTGAGACAAAGGCAGTTTAATAGAACAGCAAAGGGAACAGGCAAACAACAACAACAACAACAACAACAACACGGATAGGGGAATATACAAACGCGATTACGGAACCGCCGCTCCCCTCGCCGCTCGCCGGCCGCCGGCCGGACCCGGGCCGCCCCAGCCCGCTTTTAAGCAGCAACTTCCTGCCCCCTCCCCCGGCAGCTCAGGGTGGGCGTGGCTCACATGGCATGGAATACCAGGAAAAGTTAACCCTATCCCCACCGGAACCAGGACAGTCTCTCATGAAGACTATAAAGATGTAGTGAGAGGGGGAGCAAATGGGAGAAAATCAGGAGAGCCAAAGCGCAGCTAGAGCTCAACCTATCTACAGCCGTTAAGGATAACAAAAAATGTTTCTATAAATTCATTAACAACAAAAGGAGGATTAGGGAAAATCTCCCTCCCTTATTGGATGCAGAGGGAAACATAGTCACAAAGGATGAGGAAAAGGCTGAGGTGCTCAATGCCTACTTTGCCTCAGTCTTTAGCAGTGGAACTAGCTGTTCCCTGGGCACCCAACCTCATAAGCTAGGAGATGGGGAGGGGAAGCTGAACGAGGTCATCACGAGGAAGTGATCAGTGACTTGCTACACCGCTTGCATGCACACAAGTCTATGGGACTGGATGGGTTACATTCAAGAGTGCTGAAAGAGTTGGCAGACGTGCTCGCCAAGCCGCTTTCCATTATCTACCTGAAGTCATGGCTAACTGGGGAGGTCCCAATGGACTTGGAGGGTAGCAAATGTAGCATCCATTTACAAGAAAGTCAGAAAGGAGGATCCGTGAAACTATAGACTTTTCAGTGTGACCCTGGTACCAGGGAAGGTCATGGAGCAGATGATCTTGAATGCCATTACAAGTCATATAATGGACAAGCAGGGGATCAGACCTAGTCAGCATGGGTTTACCCCATCCCTGAATCACCATCCCTGAATTTGTTGAAGAGTCATTTAGATGTGGCGTTGGGGGATATGGTGTAGGGGAGAACTTTGTAGAGTGGAGATGATGGTTGGACTCGATGATCCCAGGGGTCTTTTCCAACCTAAATGATTCTATGATTCAAGTTTTCAAACATTTTCTGGTCTCCCAGGCACTCACAACATATGCGGAAATCACATCTTGCTCAGGAAATTTCTGAGTACACTCCTCCTTACTAAATGCACTTAGATAAGACTCCCCAGAAGACAT
Source organism: Rissa tridactyla (assembly GCF_028500815.1). Taxonomy (NCBI): domain Eukaryota; kingdom Metazoa; phylum Chordata; class Aves; order Charadriiformes; family Laridae; genus Rissa; species Rissa tridactyla. The sequence goes on from NC_071497.1 coordinate 9,834,410, forward strand.
CAAAATAAATGGAGTAGCCCTGCAGTATGCCTTTTGAAGAAGGAGTTAACTTGAACCTCTCCTCCCTCACTTTCTGAAGCAACGTCAACAAAATCTTTGTTGGCTCTTCTAAGGCAGGAGATGACTGGACTACGCTCTGATCCGCCATTTCCACATGGTCATGGTGACCGATACTTGTGCAGTAAAAATTAACAATACCAAAACATTTGAAGTCCTAAACATAAATGAATCAACCATCCTTAACCTAAGATCCTAAATCAAAAAAAGTTCTGTGGCTTAGAAGTATAGTTTTCAAAGCTTGATAAGTCAAGGAATATTTTTAGTTTTTGCTGGTGCTATTTGTCTTTTAATGATGCTAACTCATTTTCTAACATGCTCTATTACATTACTGCACTGAATGAGGAAGAACAGACTTTTCAGATGATGTGAATGCTCCTAATTTCACTGGAGTCAGCTACTGAATGAATTTAATTACCTGTATTAGCCAGGATATTCAGTGCAGCTTCATATTGATGGCAATCATGAGCTATAATTTCTGATGGAACATATTTGAAGTGAAAGGAATTTGAATAATTAAAAACATGAGCTGACATTTCTTTTTATTTAAAAAAATAGTCCTTCAGAGTACTTCACTTAAAAATTCCCTAAAATGAACTGTTCACTACTTCATGATTTATACTCATATTGTTACAAGCTCTTCGCTTATCATTAAGAGTGAAAATATTTCCAAATAGCAAAACAATTAGGCAGAACAAAAACAAATAAAAAAAATGTAGATCATACTTATTAAGTAAAGATCATCAAGCATGAGTTACTGTTAGCACCTGCAGTCCTTTCTTTTCATGAAAAAAAAAGGAAGATTTTGAATGGGAGGACTGTTAAATGGAAAAAGAAATCTAGGATTGGATAGAACAGCATATAAAATTGAGATGCAGCTAATAATGTGATTGTATATAATGACACACCTCTGAAGAGGTTCCTAGCTTTGTATCATAAACAATTTCCATATAAGCTTTGACAGTTTAAGCTGATTTAAAAACGCCCACTGTGCTGGTACAGCCTTTATGCTGAGTTGGATGTTCTCCCCTTTTCCTTAGGCAAAATGAAAATAAACCCCTCCAGTTTTAATGGTTCTTCTGCTAATTAGACAGTACAATTTGTTTACACAATAGACTGAGGTCAATCTACCACCCTAGGAGATCTAGTGCAATGTACAGGCTAGATATTAAAGACAGAAAACACGCGTCTTAAGTTTCATGAAGACAAAGAATTTTCATTCCACGGCACTGAGAAATTAACTGACAGGACAGGAGAAAAGCTTTTTTGCATCAGAGGTGACATGGTAAGAGAATGACTAGACAAAGAGGCTCCAGCAAAAGCTTGTATAAAGTCTCCTATCGCACAGACAAAAAGGCAAACAGATTCATACCGGATTAGTGGCTAGAAGGGTAGTCAAATGTTTACCAAGGGCTAATGACATTGAGCAATTTCACCAAAAAAGGAAAGAAATGAACAAGTCAGATAAGCCCTCTAGGTGGAGTATAAAGAGAAGTAAACAGAGGTGGGACATCCGGGAAGGATTTTAGACGCTCTGGATAGGCTGTGAGCCCTGGAGTACCCAACCAATGGGAAACAGGGGAGGGAAAATTCAGCCGGGATGGCGGAATAAAAGGGTGTGCTTCAAGAATCAAAAGAGTGCCTACTTGCTAGGTCACCTGCTCTTGCAAGAATGTGAATAAAAATGTGCTTCATAGAGGATGCCGCCTGAGCCTATTTTATTCATACCGAAATGTATTTCTCATAACCGTTAACTTTTTTTCTGATTTAATTTTCAATACTTTTTTTTGAAAAAAAAAATGTGCCTCAGCAATAACAAAATAGTGAAAAATATTTATTCATATGAATTTAATTACAGGGACAACTCAGTGTCCAATTTAAAATGGTAACTGTCAACAGCCAGAAATCAGATTTGTATTTTGTGGGCATGATAAAATTTTTATGCAAGGATTAAGCAACTAAAAATTAGTCTTCAGCCTGTTCTTGAGGTATTTTTTATTTGACACGTGAAATGATTTACAGAAAAGTTCCTGATCCCAGGAGGTTTGTATGGGTACGTTTTCAATTACTATTAAATCTCTCTTTTCATCTTTTCAACATTTTATTTTATCCCAGCACATAATCTGAACAATCCCATTACACACTCTACTCCTTTTTACATGACCAGTTTTTCATAATTAATATGGATCCCTTATGTCATGATCTTGTTCTTTATCTAAGAAAAATGCTGGGGTTTGTTGCCAAAGACAATCCAGCTCCCTAATTGAGAAGAATCCAGATTTTACAGTCCAATGGATTCCTTCAATTAAGAGAAGTGAGAGCAGTATATATTATTTTCAAATGTAGCTGATTTAGAATGGTTTAACAAACAACCATTTAACTTTGAAGTCTTTTATCTAGTGATTAATACATACCAATCCTCTTTATTCTCTTCAGCTGGCCTAGAGCATTTGTTGGTTAATGACTCAAGTGTCATGCTGCATAATCCAGCAACTTTTCTTGCACAAGAAGTCAGCGACCTAGAGATTCCAATTTTATTTACTTACTAAATTATATAATCTCTACAGTCAAGCATAACTGAGTGTGAAAAGAGTCATGGTTGCTTTCTTTTTGGGAAACTAGAGATCTGGGAGGACAAACTAAGGACAAGCCTTATCTGAGCACTCAAGGGCAAGGATCAGGGAAATAAAGGAAGGAAAGCAGTCTGTAGGTAAATTGTTGAATTGGTCTGCAAGACTGCAGGATGGAGGTATTTATTTCTTTAATCTGTGATAAATCTCAGCCTGTTAAACAGCTTCTGAATTTTGTGAGTTGGAATGCTACCTTCCACAGGAACTTCTAGTTACGAATTTGGATTAGACTGTCAAGTAAAGGACTGATTCAGAGGACCTGTCTAATGAGACCTATATATTTTATAAACAGTTTCCACTTCCTACAAAAAGTTGCTATAAAAGCTTGTTTTTGTTTCCTGTTCATAATGGTTTCAGAAAAAAAACCATAAATAAATAGACATACTCTTATTGAGTCTAATTTCACTACATCTTATTTGCTTCTGCCCTGAATGCACCTGGGGAGTTTAGAAGGAAAGCTTAACATGATTTTGGAAACCTCATCTCTAATTTTAAGAATAGAACCTGACATGCAAACTACAGGCACAGGACATAAAAGTAACCATTCCCCTCTAAAACAGATTTTGCCATTTACATTGCTTTTTAAGTAGGTGGGTAAGTGAAGTAATTTCAGTGAATTCCTGATAGTTTGGAATGGTTCTTTTATGGTATTAGACTAGGGAGGGCACAGGCAAATACAAGTGATATGGCAATTATGTTATGTAATAGTAACCCAATACCCTTATATTCATAAAAAGGTTTCTAGCTAGATTTCTTATCCTAATACAGGTCAGAGAGAGAAACTGTGGCACATGGGATGGGGTTTTAACCTGTAGTAACTTCTAGTATCTGATACCAAGAGTCAATCTGAAAGCACGCGTAGACTAAGAATTTCCAACTCTTTCTTCAGCCTAAGACATGAAAACCAGAAATAATCAATACCCACATGCAATGCTGTTTTGAAATGAGCACACTGCTAAGGTCCAAACAAAAACTTAATGTTTCAAAAGTGTCTTCAATTTCTTTTTTACTATAAATATGAAATTAAGTCAAAATAGATTGTATGGGGAATTGTGGGGTCTCCATTACTTCAGGCCAAAGTTTTCATTGGAGTAAAAGGCTGCAATAAGGATGTTGGCTAATCCTGCCTTGAGGTGTCAGCTAGCTGACTTCCAAGGATGACCCGAACTATGTGATCATAGAAAGCATCTATCTTTTAACAATTCGGCATTTTCCAGCAAAAGCATGTGCTTTTGCATAATGTGATGATCGAAGTCATTTTCATCCAGGTTATTCTAGTGAACTGCTATGAGGAAAGGGAGCTTGGAACATATTGACTTATTTTCAGAGTGGTATGCATCGTACTCTTACAAAGTTTTTCAAAAAGCCTTGTTTCATTTTGTGTTTTTCCAAAACCCTATTGAAATCTAACAGAAGAGTAGGTGTTCTTGACTCTGGATTGGGAAACTAAATGAAACCAGGTGCTTTTGGATTGATTTAAAATTTAGTACTGTTTGGGGTCTTCAACACAAGACTGGCTTTGAGGTTCAGGTACTGATCTAAAAGTGCTGAAGCTATGTGCACTGCAGTCATGAGACAAACTGACTGAAGGATTTTTGCTGCGCATCAGATGAAGTCATCAGCGACCACGTTATGTCTGAAGTCTTGTGTGGCAACTTCCTTCAGACTTTTAGCAGCATACAAAAAAGAATTAGAAATAACCTTTCTCTAGTTTTGGCTTTCACATGAGAATAAACTGTTGCACTACATCAAGATCTTTCTGTCAAACCATAATGGTTTGAGCCCAATTTTGTGAAGATTTCCTCTTAGTAGAGTAGACTGTACATCTTTCTTCACTTCTGAATGCTTTTTTGAAGCTTGAGTCTTGTGTGATTCTTCTTAATATTATAAAATGCATTTTTATATATTTTGATAGACAGTGCTCTGCATCTTGTAGATATGAAGTTAAAAAAATATATAGAATGCGTAGAAGTCTGTAATTTCTAATCCATTAGGAGATGAAAGATGGTGAGTTTCCAATGTGATCATGAGAAAGATTGTTATGATAGTTCATGGCTGAAAACCAAAGACTTTTTACTTTCACCATCATTATTTTTTAATTAAAAGTGTTGCAATCAAGAAAGTACCTGGAGAGATTTGCCAGCAAGGCTTAGAGAAAAATGAAATGTCTTTTTTTGACTGTCTGATACAGCTGGAAAAAATAGGCATGTTTTCATGAATGCAGACTCTCCGGGGTGGAAATAGATGCAGAACATTCCAAAATCAAACAAAGTCTAAGAACAAGCACTTTGAAGTTAACCTGCCTGCATTTATCAGTTAGCGTGAGTGATGGATGATCTTACTGATGGAGCAGGGCAGTGTATTACCAGCGATGAGGCTGAGGATACTGTGAGCTCTGTCCCTATAACCAGTGCTATAACCACACACCATAACCTGTTATTGTAAATTTCTATAGGCATGCTAGAGTCATGAGAGGCCTGCTTTGGTTGGGATGAGATTGTCAGTGATCATTGTAATAAAAGGATACCTTTTAATAGAAGTGCCTTTATATAATTTTGCTGTGGTTTATGAAATTTCTCTCCAGGTTGATTAGTATAAGCGGATGGCGATGCTGCTTTTTGATCTTTATGTCAGTTGGTGAGATCTTTGCTGTGTTCTGTTATTGTTTATTTTTCCTAGCCAGTTATAATTGTAGGCCCAGTGCATAGACTTTCTTGTTCTTCAAGGTGTTCATAATTTCCAAAGCATTTGTGAACTTCTGTTGCCAACACTCATGAGACAATAGGAAAAACCTCACAAAAAAAAAAAAAAAAATCCTAGCTCAAAACCATAGCAGTAACAAAATTTCATAATGTCAGCAGTTATAGTGCTAATTTTCAGTAATTTTATTTGCAACTGTTTGCTACAATGTGCATGAAAGGTTGCATTACCAGAGATAAAACCGTTCTTACGAATTATCATTAATAAAACCATGATTTTTTATATTGATTTCTTGTGTAACTTTTTAAAAGACCTATTTGCTGAATGAAATGTTCTGAATGAAAATACATACCTAAAACACAGAGTCTGTGAGATTCAGTAGATAATATTTTTATTTTTTTTTTAAATATAAAGGAATCTTCTTACTGCCTTGTATGGAATATATTGTTACGTTTGCGTGGTGCAGCTCATGGGAGTGAAAATAAATATAAAAGTAAATTCATGGCACAATAACTAATGGCCAGAGTTAAAACACAGAGAAAGAGTAGACTTTGATATGAATTAAATGTACAGTTTTCAGTATAAATGGTGTTGGTGAAGTTTATGTGTGACTAAGAGTTTTCTTGACTGATGCAGATGTCCTGAAAAGAAGTTCACAGAAAAGAATATGAGCTTGGGAAATATTACCAAGTAACTCCATGTGAGGACATTTTAGGATGCTCCCTGTTTTTAGCAAGATCAGGGCAGGCTGCAGTTTTATTGAGCTATTGCTTCTGTATGGCGTTAAAAGAAAGCATGGAACACCTTTTTGCGCACCTCAACATTTAAGAATAAAACTCATTGCTACAGGATACTGGGGAGAAAAAAAAGCTCAATAAATTCAGAAAAGATTTAGACACATTCACAGAGGGCAGTTGCGTCATGGATTGGTGAGTGCAACAGTTCAGATGCAACTTCCAGTTAAGAAATTCCTTAACAGCCAGAGCCAGGATGATTTTGCTGGAAGAAATATCATTCCATGTTTGTTCTTTTGCTTCTGCTCTTTCCCTAAGTGTCAGCCCCTGACACCTGGCTGATAATGAGCATGGATATGCGTGTGTTCTGATCCAATGCATCCTTGCATCATACATACGTTTTATTTTTGTGTTGTAGAGGACTGAATGTCAGTGGATTTTATTTTCAAGGAAAGCTTTACTGAGACTGCAGTCTTCCAACTGCAGTGATGAATCTTTAAATTACTAGCTGTGATCAATTATACTATGAGTATAATTCTCAAAATATGAAATAAAGATTTGGAACCACAGCTTTATTCTGTTTTTAACTTCTTCTTTGTCCCTAGAAGGTATTTTAAAGTTCCTTAGGTAACAGGTGACCATATTATAAGCCTTCCCTCAGTGATACATTGACAGATTCATGTATCCTGACAAACTATTAATGCAGAGTATGGCAATATATATAAAGCGGGCAAATAAAAGCTTTTTACTCTGATGAATAACACCCAGACAACAGCCTGGGTCTAGAAAATGAGAGTCTCAGGTCTGTCTTCAGAAATCTGCTCCCACTCCAAGTGGGAGCCTGTTAAATCAGAGTAATGCTTCTGGAAGTACTACTTTACGAAGTTATAGGAAAATGGAAAAACCATGAAAGTGAAAAAAAAATTGTGAACAAAATTGCCCATCCATACTGCTGTCCAAAGGAAGACAGTGGTTTATGCGGGACTTAGGTAGCAGTGTTATGCCACCATTCACGTAACTGCAGCTGCAGAGATACGATCTGACAGCCTGAGCTACAGCAGCCTATTGCAGGGTTTCATTCTTTTTGTTTGTTTAGAAATCTATCCCCTTGTGATGATGCCTACAGTATTGATAGTGTCGCATTGACAAAGGAAGGAAAATAAAAGCATGATTTTCTAGCAGGCAAATCAAACTGTGTAACAGATCTTCGGATAGTGGCTCTACATTTTACCTTTTCCTCTCCTGCAATCAATACTCTTATCTCACCATGACTGCAATCCTAGCACCTCAGGTGCTCTGAGCAGGAAATTCAGCTGCCAAATTCCTCTTGCTGTTTTACAAAATGCCTTCTGTCTGTTCTTTACAGATACTTCCCAAGCTTTCTGTTCTCCTTGGGCTTATGTTACCATTAAGTAAGTGTTAGAGTATCGTGCATATATGGGTTATGGATCTGTGCCATTAATGCCAGCACTCTATTCTGGCTGCTTTCCTCTTCAGGGTTTTTGGGGGTGTTCACAACAGTGTGTGTCATTGCTTTAAATGTAATTAATGCTGAAGACATAAAATTAGGAGATGCAGAAAAAATGCCAACAAATTGAAAATACCTAAGTGCTGAAGTGCTATGTTGGTTTTTTTTTGTTGTTTTTTTTTTTACTTCCTGCTGTCTGTGAGTATTTCTTTGTTGTTATAAAGTAGTCTTTATCTATTAGGTGCTAACCACAGGTTTAAAAGTAAACTGAAACCTTGTGTGAGTTTTTTATATATTTTTGTGCGTATGTGTGGAAAACCTATTGGAGAGGATTATTATTATTTTTTTTTTAATTAACAAAAAGCTAAGGGTTATACATAGTGTAGAAACAAACTACGTACTTCATAAGGGAAATTGCAGAGAGAGTACAGACAAGGTCAAAAGTGCACGTCACCTCAGAGTGAAGTGCTATATGGTATGTTTTGTTAGTGCTGTAATAGGAACATTAAAAGATGAATAATAAGATAGCAGTCTTTAATACTTTCAGAGAATCTCATCTGAAGGGAACTAGGATTAACATAGGTTTTTCTAATACAGCCATTTAATTAAGATTATCTTGCAACAGTGGCCAACAAGACAAAAGTAGACCTGCATGGTGGAAATTTTTCCATAAAGTGTGACTACCATTAATACTTACTATCACTCTCCTCCTCCTATTTTGCTAGTGATCTTTTACTAGCTATTCAAACACCCACTGATACTGAAAACATATCGTGCTAGGGAGCTGGTGGGTGAGTCACTAAAACGTTGCTCAGACTTCCTTGTCTGCAAAACCATGATCTGTTTCCCAGTTGGTTCCTCTTCTTGGTTGTGAACATCTATACCTGTAGAAATCCTACTATTCTTATTTTGGAGAAGCAAAATCTTACTATTGAATTCGCCAAGTATACGTCTCAAGTTAGTCCACTCATATATGCATTTCCCATCCTGGCTTAGGTACCTCTTAGTCTAGCTCATTAATTGAACACACAGATCCTCTGTAAGCGTTACAGAGATTCAAGATTGCACTCCACTGTTGTTTTTCTCACATTCATCTCCTCTCGTCCCCACAAATTTTCCATTTATTGTCTATTCCTTCTTAGTATATGTTACAGGCATCCAAGCAATATGCTACACAGGTATCACATACATAAGAAATCAACCTACTACTGCAATTTGTAGCCAATAAACTCAGGTCTACTTTGTGGAAGTTCAGCGCCAGACAAAAAAAGTGAATTTTAACCCTTTTTGATCCAGGAACTGTGTAGCTGTAGAGTGGGTGACTCTTATCCTCTCAGCTTTCTGCATATTTTGGACAAAAGTAGGCAACTCTCCCCGGTAAAAACACAGAATCACAGAAAAAAATTGGTTTAAGAGACCTCTGGAGATCATCTCGTCTAACCTTCTTCTTGAAGGTGGCATAATTTCAATGTTAGATCAAGCTGCTCGGGGCCCTTCCTGCAGGGGTTTTGAAACTGTTGTGATAGAGGTTACACAACCCATCTTGGCAACATGCAGCAGTGCTTAGAAAATTAGTACTTTGCCTCAATACTATTTAAAAATTGAAACAATATTGATGGTCTCACTGTGGCTTTGACTGATAATGCAGGCAATCTGTCAGGGAGGGACCATTACAGTATTTGCAATCCTCTTCTTCCCAGAACAAACGATCCTGTGTACCAAATATGAATCTTCAGTAGATAGGTTTGTCATAAAAGACAATGAATACCATGCTTCCTAGTAGTATCTTCAACATAAAATTGTCCTTAATTTCCTGATAGGCTCGAGACAAAGGTCTTCAACCTAAAGTTGTCCATTTATGTATCCATCTCACATGCCACATCCATGTGTCTGTGTCCCTTATGTCTGGTCCCAAGTTACTGTTATATGAATCCCCAGAGTTGCAAGATAATGTGTTTCTGATGCCCTAATCTGACAGAAATTAACTTCAGCTGTCCTGAAATCAAAGGAACTGACTCTACATCATCTTTTCAACAAAATAGAATATTTGGGGAAAAAATTAAAAATGTTCATGTCGCAATTATCCCACTGCTACCTTGTATTGAACCCCCAAACAGTCAAACACATAAAATTGTTAGAAAGATTTCGTGCACCCTCTACAATAAACATTTCAAAGGCCTATTAAAAAATAGCAGCACAGAACTGCAGTTTCTGTCTCACTGAGCTTCACTTCAAGCAAGGCTGGTCTGCAAATCCCAAAATCTCAGGGGAAAGCTATTATTATTTCGTATTCTGGTCATCGGTAGTGATAAAGGATCCACAGGTATTCATTGATGCTGTAAATTACAAGCTTAGTGACACCTGTGTAGGCTTACTACCTGCAGTGAGTTTGTTCTGAACTGCCCACTCAGAACTGTGGTCAGTGTGGCTGAGGTATGACAAGGGACAAAACTCCATTTACTTCAGAAATAAAATTCAATTGCTTCAGAAACAAGTGTCTTTCTCTCACACAAACACACACACACGCAAGAAAAAGAAGAAAATACCTAATTTCCAACCTGTACAACTCTGAATGGTTCAAATTTGTTTAGGTTTCATTACCTTGGCCATAATATACCATAGAAGCAAATATTTTCACAAAGAAATGTGAAGATGCGAAACAGATACATTGTCACTGTGAAAAAGTGGAATATGGGAAAGTATATTTTTCAGAAGAGAGCAATTAAGGATATTAGCAGCAAAACTGCAAGAATTTGATTTCTAGGGGAGTAGAAATAGTTTTCTTCTTTTGAATGTGTGAGTTGGGTTCTCAATATTAGACACTGGAGTTTCTGATCAGTGCAGAATCCAGACTCATTAAATCACATCATTAAAACATATTATTAAAGAATACTATTAAAACATCCTGCATACTGTTAAAACATACCAGTACTAAACTGGTTTTGGCAAATGACGTGTACTTTTGGTTCTCAGCTAAATAAAACTCTATAATAGTTCCTTATAGAATCACAGAGTGGTTTGGGTTAGAAGGGACGTTAAAGATCATCTAGTTCCAACCCCCTGCCATGGGGGACACCTCCCACTAGACCAGGTTGCTCAAAGCCCCATCCAGCCTGGCCTTGAACACCTCCAGGGATGGGGCAGCCACAGCATCTCTGGGCAACCTGTGCCAGTGTCCCACCACCCTCACAGTAAAGAATTTCTTCCTGATATCTAATCTAAATCTCCCCTCTTTCAGTTTAAAACCATTACCCCTCGTCCTATCATTACACTCCCTGATCAAGAGTCCCTCCCCACCTTTCCTGTAGGCCCCCTTTAGGTACTGGAAGGCCGCTATAAGGTCTCCCTGAAATCTTCTCTTCTCCAGGCTGAACAACCCCAACCCAGCCTGTCCTCATAGCAGAGGTGCTCCAGCCCTCTGATCGTCTTTCTGGCCCTCTGAACCGGCTCCAACAGGTCCATGTCCTTCTTGTGTTGAAGATTCCAAAGCTGGACACACTACTCTAGGTGGGGTTTCATCAGAGTAGAGCAGAGGGATAGAATTACATCCCTTGTCCTGTTGGCCATACGTCTTTTGATGCAGCGCAGGATGCAATTGTCTTTCTGGGATGCAAGTGCACATTGCCTGCTCACGTTGAGCTTTTCATCCACCAAGTCCTTCTCCTCAGGGCTGCTCTCAAGCCATTCTCCGCCCAACCTGTATTTGTGCCTGGGATTGCCTTGACCCAGTACCTTTAGTACCCTAAACCTTTTACAAGGCTTACAATTCCTGGCTCGTCTCAAAGATGGTCTTTAAAAGACATGTGTATTTGTATTGAATGAGAAGATTAAGGAATAAGAAATTTCTACTGGGAAAGGAAATGTGATTTTGATGAAATATTTTCCATACAGCATGGATAATAGAAGAGTATGTGTGTGACCTAGGAAAATACCGTGTAAATAGGCACTAGAAGAAGTTTTTTCTTATAGGTAATGTGAAAGTGGAGAGGAAAACTTTGCTATATTCAGAGGTGGAGACAAATGTAAAGATGCAAATGTTTTCTAAAAGGATTGATAAAAAAATACTACTACACTGGCCAGATAAGGACTTTCAGTTGCTTAAGATTAATTTCTTACAGTATTATTAAAGTAGACTTAGTTCAGTAATTCACTTCTCGTGCAATTTTCTTCTTTTTCTTAAAGGATAAAAACATCAATTTAAATCTCCAAAGAAACATAATTTAACCACCTGAAACACGTGGGATAAGAAAGGCACTCAGCGATCATATTAAGCAGCTTTCTCTTAAAGTGCAGCTATGTGCAGTCTAGCAATGTCAAGTGATTTTTTCAGGTTTTTTTTGGTAAAGTGATTTAAAAGGACCTTTTTTTTCTTATTGAAATTAAAAAATTACCTATCTTGTAGAGGTCCCATGTGCAGAGGCTGAGATTTTCATAACTGCCTAAAAGATACATAGGTCCCATTCCCAGCCAAATAAATTTGATTTAGAGTTTAAAATACCTCAGTTTGAATGTCTTTCTGGTTAAACCTTTTGAATTAAAGTCAAGCTTCTTAAACTACTCTAATGAGAAACTAATATGAGATTTCATGAATAATATGTTTTCATAAATCTCAGTAGCCTAGTAGACCACTTGTAACTCTGACTTATCACTGCTTTGAATTCTTTTTGCGGATGGTAGGGAAATCAGCCATAATATTTATTAATATCCTAAACATACTTGCAATATCTATTAATCACTCATTAGCACTTCACATTCAACATTAGGAAATGATAGTGCATTTGCTTTATCAATTTCACTGTTTACATTCACTGGTGGACTTAAGACTCTAGTATAAGTGTAAGCCGTTCTTACTAAAATAAATCTTGCGGGTTTTTATTTCCACTTCTGTTCCCTGAAAGCAGAGGCAATGTTCCTTTCCTCCTGTCAGATAGTGAGGATGGCCCTCTTGTTTCAGCAGCAATAAAAAAGCAGAAAAAAAAAAAAAAGTTTGTTGCCAAGGAAGTGGAAATACTAGATTGATTGCTGTACTTTGGAATCTTTTCCATTAGTCTAACTGCTGCTGCAATCTACAGTGTTTTTAAATCATTGACAATGTAAAATAATTATGTCTAATGAATGATCTTTGCTCGAACTGAATTTCTTGGCAAAGAAAATTCTAGTTCTATAATGGTAGAAGACTCGGTACCAGCAGCATGTATTATTTCCTGTTTGTGGATTGGAAGGACAAATGGTTCAGAGGAAAAAGATGTTGCGGGTCTTGAAGCAGCTTCCATGCAAAGCGGCAGAAATTAGTACAGTGCTAGTAGAAATGCAATACTAATGTAGAAACTAATTTTGATGGAGGGGCATTTTATCCAAAGTTCAGTCTGCATTTGCATCTGCCAAGCTGACAGCAGTCAGATACTAAGTATAGTTGTACTCAGGAATACATGATGTGAATACAAAAAGGACGGAGAGTTTGAGTTGGTATGGCTGCACTGAGACAGTAAAAATGCTTTTGGGCCATGGTGTAACAATTGAATAGCATTTAGCTTTCCACACAAGAGGATTTTGGAGAGGTCATTTATGTTTTTGCTATGTGCTTAGAGGCTTTTTCCTGAGATGCAGCCTCCACCTCCAGAAGTAGGGATTTTCCAGTTTTCCTCCCCTGTCCCCATCTCCCTGTCATTCTTTTTCCCATATCATCCCACTGGGGGTCTGCCAACACAAACACTTGTGTAACAAGCAGTGCATCCAGGTACTTTTTATTCTCCAGAGGGAAAAAAAAAAACAAAAGTAAGGAGGGGGGACTTTTTCAGATAAGATCATGTTCTCTTGAGAATGAGTTATTGCAGGGAGCCAATACTGTAACTGCAGACAAACATGGAGTTTCCCAGAAACCCCCCAGCCAACAATGCAAGTGAGTCCTACGTGAAGCTTCTGAGACTTCCTTGTGAAAGTGCTGTTACACCAAATGATGATCCCTGTGCATTTCCTGCAAAGCAGCCATGTCATACCCTAAGCAATAGACTGTCAGAGTAACTGCTTCAGGAAAACACCAGTTTCATGGGGACTTGGTTCTAGTTTACTGATACAGCCCCTGGGTAGAAAGGAATGCAGCAGTGATAACAGTTTCCCCAAAGACTGGAGGAATTTGCTCTGGAGAAATTGCCTTCACCGTGGACCCTCTCTCCTTGTAGCTTGCTTCAAATCTTTCTTACCCCTCATTGAAGATTTCTGTGCTGAAAGAGAAGAGAAGTAGGGTGGGGGTTTAGGTAAAGGATTTGGAAATTGGGGCACAATTTCTGCCTTAGAAGTGGAGTCCTGTGTGACAAAATGGGCAAACATTGAAAGCTGAGTTAAACAAGTAAACTGCTTAAATCCTTGGGATCCATAGCCTGCAGGTAGAAAAGTACTTCATAAAAGTCTCTTTTAATGATGAAAAATTAATTCTGTACTTCAGTATTTCCCAAAGAGGATTGCAAGGAAGTTTAGGACCTATGTAAACAAATTTATCCTTCTCAATCTGGGCCTGGGAGTCACTATGAAATAACAAAACCTCCCTGGCACAAATGTGGGCTTCCAGCAGCCCATACCAGTTAAAGCAGGCAGATGGTCTAGCCTGAGGCTCTTTCCTTGCCTGTTAGCTTGCTTTTCAACAGAGGTGAACTAAAACTCTCTTTCTGTATTTTTTTCCTTTTAGGCCAGTAGGTCATTGCTCCTGGAGGGTTCAGCTGGCTGCTTCTAGCTGTCCCATGTTTGTAACCAGATACTGAGTTTTCTGGCTACTGTAATACACTGTTCTTTCAAAAAACACTATCATTCACCGTAGTAGGAGAAGGAACAGATGGTCAATGCCAATGCTCTGTGTCCTCACTGGCAACTGGATCATGTCTTTATCTGAATATCTCAGATGCTACTGGTGAATATTATTTTTGAAAATTCACTGTAATCAGCTGTGCCAACCTGGACGCAGCCACAGCTGATATGCTTTTTTTTCTGGGTTGGAGCCCGCTCACTTTTGAATGGACAAAGTGGGATGTTATTCCCATTCTTCATGGCGATGTAGCCTCAGTTTCACAGGCAGAATTTCAGCCAAAGTTTTAGCATTGCACTGGTGACTTCAGACCCAGGTTAGTCAAATGCGCAAGACCAGCCCTCCTACTGCCACAAACAGCATGAATTTAAACAGAGTGGCAAAATGCAAAGTTCTGTGAAAAGAAAGACCTCAGGAGGGCAAAATGAAAATAAAACAGAAAAGTGGTGTTGGTTCCTATTGTGCAATCACATATTTAATACTGTGTCCAGTTCAGGTCTTCCCTCTCAGAAAAAGCTACAGGAAAAACTAGAAAATTTATGAAAAACAGTAGTAAAGAATGTCAGGTGATGATTTCTGTTCAAGGAAACAGTAGATTATCTCTTCAGCCTGGAGGAGGATCAGCTGAGATGGGATATGAGAAAAGGGATCACAGAGAAGGTAAGTGGGAATGACCGTTCACTACGACAAAAAAATAGGAGATGTCAGGTAAAATGAACTAACAGCAGGTTCAAAACAAACAAAAGGACATATTTCATCACTGTGTAGGTAGATAACTGGTAGATGTGGATAGAGTCAAGAGGCTTCTCATCAGCACTAAGATCCATTTTCTTTTTCAAATAAAAGCGAAGCTGTTACACCTTTGTCTGTGTTCTCTGTTTTTGCAACTGTCCTGGTTCTGGTGGGGATAGGGTTAACTTTTCCTGGTATTCCATGCCATGTGAGCCACGCCCACCCTGAGCTGCCGGGGGAGGGGGCAGGAAGTTGCTGCTTAAAAGCGGGCTGGGGCGGCCCGGGTCCGGCCGGCGAGCGGCGGTTCCGTAATCGTGTTTGTATATTCCCCTATCCGTGGTGGTGGTGGTGGTGGTGGTGGTGGTGGTGGTGGTGGTGGTGGTGGTGGTGGTGGTGTTGTTGTTGTTTGTTTGCCTGTTCCCTTTGCTGTTCTGTTAAACTGCCTTTGTCTCAACCCAAGAGTCTTGCCTTTTCTTACGATTCTTCCTGTATTTGGAAGGCACGAGCGAGCGGCACGTGGTTCTTTGTTGCCGTCTGAGGCTAAACCACGACAGCAACCATAACAGAAGAGCAGATTTCCTTCTAATACCAATAGGGCCAGGTTACAGTTTTGTACTCCTTAGACTCATTTTCCAGGAACTGTCTTGGTTCTGTTGACACTAGCAGAGCAATACTGATTCATGTCAGCTGAGGAATGGTGTCTCTGTTTTCTCATTACTAGTTCTCCCCTGATGCCTGGATCTCCCTTGCTAATATGGCTGGTTGGACTCTGACATATTTCAATAGAGGTAAAAACTCAGTCTCAGACTGTCAAATATTTACAGATATAAAACAATCTAGTCCTGATTAAAGTGTCCCGAAATTGGATTTATCCAACACACATAGGAAGTGACAGTTAAATAACAAACCCATCCTTTCTTTTTGTTTAGATTTTACTATGGCCTTTTTTTTTTTTTTTTTCATTAGACAATGAGCTTTTCTGAATACTGCTAGAATGAAAGATCAGGTAGCTCAATGGATTAGACACAGTTCTAGAGCATATTTGTTTCTGAGAGCAGCTAAAAAAAGATTGCATTTTAAGCAATCAACCCAGAGGTCTCTCATTAACAGAACTTGACTGGAAGCGGTTCAGGACAGAAGCTGTGCTTCAATTACCAGGGCAGAAATCTGCACTCAGCATAAAGGATCAAATTTGGAAAAGAAGTATATGATGGAACCTTGTGTTTGTTTTCAACTACAAGGGAAGCCTCCTGACAAAGCCTTCTTACTCTAGCTACAGGAGGCATCATGCTCGTAGGTTCTTGTCCTGCTGGGGACCTCAACCACCCCCATATCTGCTGGAAAAACAGCATAGCAAGCTGTAGGCAATCCAGGAGACTCCAGAAGATAACTTCTTAAGCCAGGTAATAGACAGCCCTACCAGAGAAGATGCGATGTTGGACCTGATGGTCATGAACATAAGTGAACTAATCAAGTGACATCAAGATTGGAGGAAGCCTGGGCTGCAGTGATCACTAACTGGTGGAGTTCGTAGTCCTGGGGGAAATGGGCCAGGGTAAGAGTAAAGTCAGGACCCTGAATTTTAGGAAAGTAAGTCTCCAGCGCTTCAAGGAATTAGTCAATAAGGACATCCTGGGAAACTGCCCTCAGTGGTAAAGGAGCAGAACACAGCTGGCAGATCTTTAAGGACGCTTTCCATAAAGCATGAGTTCTTGATCCCCAGGTGTAAGAAATAAGATGAGGAAGGCAAGAGACTGGCATGGCTGAGTTGAGACCTGCTAATCAAACTAAAGAGCAAGAAGGAATTGCACAGGAGTGGAAGCAGGGACAGGTATCCTAGGAAGAGTATATGGATACTGCCCAGTTGTGGATGGGTGGGGTCAGAAAAGCCAAGGCACAGCTGGAGCTGAACTTGGCAAGGGATGCAAAATATAATGATAAGGGCTTCTACAAGTATGTGAGCCAGAAAAGTAGGTCAAAGAAAGCATACCCCCCCCCCCAAATGAGCAAGACTGGCAAACTGGTAATAACAGATGAGGAAAAGGCTGATGTTATCAATAACTTTTTTGCCTCAGTCTTCACTGGCAGTCTCTTCCCACACCTCTCAAGTGGATGGACCTCAAGGCAGGGACAGGGAGCAAAGTCCCTCCCACTGTAAGGGAAGATAAGGCTTGTGACCACCTGAGTAACCTGAACTTATAGAAATGTATGGGACCTGATGAGATGCATTCCAGAGTCCTGAGGGAATTGGCTGATGTAGTTGCCAAGACACTCTCCATGATATTTCAGAAGTCATGGCAGTCAGGTGAAATCCCTGGTAACTGGAAAAAGGGAAACATTGCACACATTTTTAAAAAGGGTATAAAGGAGGACCCTGGGAACTACTGACCTGTCAGCCTCAACTCTGTGCATGGGAACATCATAGAACAGATTCTCCTAGAAGTTGTGCTAAGGCACATGGATGACAGGGAGGGTATTCAAGACAGCTGGTATGGCTTCACCAAGGACAAGTCTTGCCTGACCAACCTAGTGGCCTTCTCTGATGGAGTGACTGCATCAGTGAACAAAGGAAGAGCTATGGATATCATCTATCTGGACTTCTATAAGGCCTTTGACACAGTACCCCACAACATCCTTCTCTCTAAAATGGAGAGAAATGGATTTGAGGCATGGACTCTTTGGTGGATGAGGAATTGGTTGGAGGGTAGTGGTCAACGACTCAATGTCCAGATGGAGATTGGTGACAAATGGTGCCCCTCAGGTGTCTGTAGTGGGACCAGTACTGTTTAATGTCTTCATCAACAACACTGACAGTGGGATCAAGGGCACCCTCAGCAAGTTTGCAGATGACACCAAGCTGAGTGGTGATGTTGACACATCTGAGGCACAGGATGCCATTCAGAGGGACCTGGACAAGCTCGAAAAGTGGGGCCATGTGAACCTTATGAGGTTCAACAAGGACAAGTGCAAAGTCCTGCACCTTGGCTGAGCCAGCCCCCAGTGTCAATACAGGCTGGGGGATGAAGGAATTGAGAGCCGCCCTACTGACAAGGACTTGGGGGTACTGTTGGATGAAAAGCTGGATGTGAGCCAGCAATGTGTGCTCATTTCCTAGAAACCCAGCCGTACCCTGGGTTGCATCACAAGAAGCATCGCCAGCAGGACAAGGGAGGTGATTCTGCCCCTCTACTCCAGTCTGGTGAGACCCCACGTGGAGTATTGCATCCAGCTCTGGAACCCTCAGCAGAGGAAAGACATGGACCTGTTGGAGTGGGCCCAGAGGAGGGCCACGAAGAGGATCAGAGGGTTGGATCACCTCTCCTATGAAGACAGTCTGAGAGAGTTGGGGTTGTTGAGCCTGGAGAAGAGAATGCTCTGAGGAGACCTTATAGTGACCTTCCAGTACTTAAAGGTGGCCTATAAGATAGACATGATGATAAGACAGATGTTTTAGTAGGGCCTGTAATAATAGGACAAGGGGTAACAGTTTTAAACTAAAAGAGAGTAGATTCAGCCTATGTACAAGGAAGAATCTATTTGCAATGAAGGTGATGGAACACTGTCACAGGTTTCCTAGAGAGGTGGTAGATGCCCCATCCCTGGAAACACTCAAGGCTGGGTTGGACAGGGCTCTGAGCAACCTGATCTAATTGAAGATGTCCCTTCTCACTGCAGAGGATTGGACAAGATGACCTTTAAATGTCCCTTCAAACCCAAACCATTCTGTGGTTCTATGATTCTATAAATGTTCCATCCAAATTCAGAAGGTGATACGGGATCACTCCTGTCAAACAGTTCATACCAATCCCTTTTCTTTCCAGAGAGGAGTTCGTGTGAAAGGATATAATGAAAAATGAACTATGAATGATTCCTACAACTCATTTTGAAAGCTTTGGAACTTCACAAAAATGCTGAATAGGATTTCATTTAACAGACTTATCACTTCTGGCATATTTTCTCTTGGCTTTAGTAGATGTAATTCAGGATTTTGATCAGTTTGGGAGGTTTTGGTCAGAATTGTGTCTAGACAAGACTCTTTACTACTTGCTGGCATGGAGGAAACCTTTTGTCTGCACAATTAGTTTTCCCATCTTCCATGTTCTTTCAGATCAGTCAACATGCTCTCTGAGCATTACCAACACATTATGGTGGAATTTGGATAATGAGGTGAAGTCTCTGTGCTCAAAGAGCAATTAAGACTGGCTTTGCTATCTCTTGTGCAACCCAGGGGAGTGAAGGCTTGTCTGGCTATCACAGGATACATAAATAACGGGGTAGTCTTGGGGAGCCAGGACAGCCCTGCATTTCGTCAGCAGAGACTTTGTGTAGCTCTTTGTTTCCTTGAGAGGCTCCCATGCCCGGTGATGGACCTTTGCCTCATTACCTGTGAAATGCATATTAAAATTGACACCCCTGTATATGCTAATGAAGATTTTAGAGATCATGCTAAACATATATGACTATAGCACTCGTCTCTCCACCCAAATCATACTACACGTCACCTAGGGGAGGGAAACCTTGCAATTTTGGGGTTAAAAGGATGGAGGAAATGACTGTTAAATTGGGAGAGAAGAAACTTGATACCTGACCAGTCGACAGGCTGTGTTCGCTTCCTCCACCCCAGTCAGGGATGCCTTTCTGGGTAAGCGCTGCACCTTTCACCCTCTGGTGAATGTTACCCCGGGTTGTTGTACTATCGTTACTTTGCTAGCAATATTAACCTTAAGTAGTTAGCGCTATTGTAGTTAGTGAATTTATCAACAGCAATCTTGAATCCGCGACTGTCGCTCTCAATAAAATAACCAATTTTGATTATTTGTTAATCTGATTCAGTGAAAGTCCTTTGGTGGGACTCTGACAGTAAATCAGTGAAAGTCCTGGGACTCTGACTGACAAATATCGAAACTACAGTCCTTTTACCACAACAATTTCGAGTTTTGCTTAGTTTATAAAAATGGAAAGGCACTGCGGAGAAATTTGCTGGATACTTGCAACAATGAACGACATTCCCTGATGCATTACTGCTAAGCCATTTCTAGTTGCAATTACCTCTGAGAAATCTTTCACTGGCAAAGTTTAGTTACTGTGAGAAACTATGGGCTAAAAGTTCTGGAGCGTCAACGTATTCATCTGTAAATACATACGCATACACACAGACACTCATATGTACATGTATATGAAGGTGGTTGTGAGTCTCCCACCTTGGAGATATTCAAAAGCTGCCTGGACATGGTCCTGGGAAACTGCTCTAGGTCTTCCTGCTTAAGGAGGCAGGTTGGAGCAAACAGGGTCCAGAAGTCCCATCTAACCTCAACCATTCTGTGATTTTGTGATATATATTCTCTAATGACAGAATAACCAACATAGACAACAGTGGATAATGTGTGTAAGGACTAGAATTGTATGATCCTTCTGTAAGTAAGTGACTAAAAATCCCTTTAGAATCCACCACACATGAAATCTGAGTTTTAATGGTTATTCCAGCCGAAGAGCAAAGCCATAATGAGCTGCATTCAACTAGTAGATTTTGGCACTGGTTCAGAGTAATTTCATCCAATTATATTTAGATGAAGTTTTCTTTCTGAAATGCAATGTTTAATCTAAACCAAAATTAGATTTCCCATTTAAAACTGATCATTCGTCTTTTAAATAGCTATTAGGAGCAACACAGTTCAGTTGGCTGATTTTCTAATAGGCTTTTATGGAACAGAATTAGTTTCTCACTGTTATGGAATTTGCATCGAGATATGTCTTTCAGCATCATGATGGTGGTGATGGCAGTTTCTAAATAAACTAGTTGAATGTTTATACAGGAATGGCATCTAAATAAATAAAGCAAAACAATAATTTCAAAATCACTTTTCATCTGAATATTCTGTGAGCTTGTGTTTGAAAGATTATGATAACGAGATCCTATAGCTGAAGACAAGCTTTATGAAATTCAGATATAGTTCTCTTAGGACTCATTCTTTTTGAACAATTTCAGGCAGGTCTAGGTTTAGGGTTTAAGCTGGGATCCATCCTGTAGAAGAAATAGTGAATAGGCTGTTTTGCTAATGGATAATTACTGCAGAAATAACGACCACCATAATATGAGGGGCATCAGGCTTGATTTTCTGTCTGGATATTTGAAGAGAGAGGTATGCTGCATCATAAAAGACAGACACCAACTATTGTGCAAAATGCTACTAATACAGCTGCAAAGACCACCTTGTAGTAAAATGAAAATTTCAGTTGCCATGATTAGGTGGGAGGAGAAACTGATGAAAAATATTTTAAGAGTATAGAAGGGTGAGAATTATTGATGCATGTTTTCCAGGAGACACAAGTGGCTTGGGACATTCTTGGACATCACTCTCCAGAATATCTTATTCTTACTGATTCTCAGTGAAGCTAACGTAATAGGAGCAGTGAATCTTTGTGGGAACTGTTTTTTTTCCCCCCTCCTGTAGCACATTTCAAGCCTAAGGCCTCTGGGTAATATTTATATTGTAACTCAGAAAATGAGTTTTTAAAGAAGTCCTAATTAATTTATAAAAAAAAAAAGTCTGAAGCTAATATTATGTAATCAGATTTTAGAACAATACCCCCACAGAGCACTTATGTAGAGTGTTAGTGTCTGAAATCAGATGTGCATAGCTTGAGAATAATTCTCTTAGACACTGATGCAGTGGTTTACCTTGTTAAGCAGTGATTTAACCAGCTGAAGAGCTTCAGATACGTATTCATACCCTGCTGAGTTCGATGGACATAAGCAGCCACTTGGAAGTTGAGCATGTGCTTAAGTGCTTTTCTCAGCAGGGGCTCTGGACGAATTTTGAATGTCACTCTCATATGTCTTTCCAATATAAGAAAAATATTTTTTCTGCATTTCTTTATTATGGATTCTGTCCCTTATTTTGACATTCCGATGCTTCCTTTTTCCTGTAAGAAATTAAACTGTCTTTCTTTTCTACAGCATTCTTTTCTACTACAGCCAGTAATACTATCTTAAACAAATAAGCAGCAGAAGCCCAGATGAGCTGTTTAAAAACTGTTTTCATTCATACAACCTTAGTAATAAAGTACAAGGGGATAGAAATGCAAAGCATGTGCATAAGTAGAATTATTTCTAAGTAGGATTGTTTCCACATTGCCTATGAGCCATCAACACCGGCTCTATAATGGTCCATCCCCAAACCCTGAGAGATGGTTGAATGAGCATTTATGCCCATCTGGTGTTCTGATATTCTCCCATGACAGAGAGAAACATTTTTATTTCAGTTTAGTTTTCCAAGAACATCTTTTTTTTTCCTTTCAGCATAAACCCGTGCGTGTAAAAAAAAATGAGTGGGATGTGTCCTAACAAGTTTGATTTTTCTTTCAATCAAATTTCTGCTGAACAACTTCATGAAGGTTGAGTTGACCTGCAGGGTCTTTATTCCAGATCTCACAAAGCTGAAGCAAAATCTCTTTTTAAGTTTACACATAGAGGCTTTAGTCTATGAGAGATCAAACATGGATGGTGTCTTCCAGTCAGCCGACATAGGTTGAATTCTAACTTGATTGTGTGTTTTAACACAGACTTGGAACTTGCTGTAAGCAAAAAAAAGCATGACATGGGGTTTTTGATAATAGGTAAAGTTCACCTGAGGGTACAGATTAGAATTTTCTAAATTCACTGAACTTCAAGTCATAAATAATACTAGATCTAGTAATTTCCATTACAAGTACATATAAATGACCTTTAAAAAATGAGAAATTCTGCCTTTGAAACAGCATGACATATGCTACAGCACTAGCTCTAGTTTTGCTGTGTACCCTGTTTTTCTGGGCCCGCAAACAACAAGGGTTTGTCACTTTTTCTCAGAAGATGTGAGGCAGGTTTCTGTCACTCTAATGGTAATTTGCCGTTCTTCAATCACAGATCTTATGTTTTTGTCATCTCACGGGTGTTGCTGGATTTCTGGCCCTTGTGTTTCGGCTCCCCTTGGAGAGGAAGAGCAAGAGGGTTTTGGTTTACACCTTCTGCAGAGTATTCCCATTGAGCCAGCAACCAGGTGTTAAAAGGCACAAATGCACATATAAAAAACTTGCATACTTCATACATAACCTGATTTATGCTCCATATTAAATGAAATACCAGCTTTTCTTTTCAGTGAAGAAGCAGGACAGTAGCAGCATTCATTCCCCTAGCCGAAACAAGCCCCAGTAGCTAATACTCAATCACGTCACAAATATAAACTCTGTTTCAGCCTGGGAAGTACTTACAAGCTACTGGGTCATTACTGGGTCCTTAGCAGTTGTTTTTTGTTTTGGTTTGGGTTTTTTTTTTTTTTAAATGCTTTTCATAAATTAATTTTCTACTAAATGATTGGAATTCGGTGTTGCCAAGTTTTGTCCAAAACATTGACATCCATTCAGTCTGAGCTGCTACTCACACAAACAGCTACACAGTTCTTTTTGCACTGGGGGTGTTTGCAGGAAGGGGTGGCACATGATGGTAATGTAGCTTGAAGCAGCGCAAGACCATCTTGACTTCAGGATACACTGCATCTACTAGTGGAGAGTCCAGCCCTTGGTGTTTTACCAGTTTTTGCTTATGTGTGAAAGAAGATGGCAATTTCTGTCCTTCTGTGCTCTGTAAACGTAACTTTCCCTTGTGGATAGCCAGTGCATGAAGATGGTTGCGTTGACCTTGGCAACAGGTGAAGAACAACCAGCATAGATTCATCTATATGGAGAAGATACTCAACTGAATATATTCAAATAAATTCCATCTTAAGAAGCACTTCATGGTTTACTTAATACTCTGTAGAAGGCTTCCTGTTACCATTACCTCTGCCAAAAAACCCCTTCTTTGGCAGGAACCCTGTGGGCAAACAGGAAGACAAACATTGTGAAAGCTACGTATTCCATTTTACTCCAGTTTGTGTTCCAGAAACGTCATCCAATTTCAGGTCAGTGAAAGAAGTTGAAGAGCCTCTTGGCTTCTGCATTCCCAGGTTTGAGATGAAGGTAACTAGCCAAAGAAATAACACAACTTTTCTAAGGTTAAAAAAAAAAAAAAAAGACCATAAACGAAATCCGCAACAGGAGACTGATCTTCATCCTTAGGATCATACTCCATCTCGTAGTCCACACTGCCTCTCGGATGTTTCTTTCAGTAATTTATGTAGGTCAAGGGAAAGAAACAGGAGACAGTGGAGGACTGACAGGGGCTCTAAAAATGTGGGGCTGTTCCTGTGTGCTTAACAGAATGCCTGTGCAACTGATTGTATCTGCTCAGTGCTTTATACACTGATGATTGCTAATTCTGTTAGCACTTGAAAAAAAGTAGCTTTTGCTACTAGTGAGGAGTTTCTGGTATGGATTAGCAGTCCCATTTTGGTCCTCACCTTCTCCTCCTCTGCCCAAGGTATCTATTTTTTCAAAGAGCAAGAACATATGAAAACAAAGTTATTTTTTTTTAGTTGTTTTTTATAGAAATGAACCAGCAGTCTATCTATCAGACCTGCAAACAGAGGCTGCTGTGAGAATCCACAAGACAATACACTGAGGAGAAAGAATGGGAAGGACAGGCCAAGTTACTGCAAAGGCAACCATCACTTTGCTGCAGAGATTATAAGTACACAACTGATAATTCTCAGTGAAGAAAGTCTCTTGGCTGGTTCTTTTGAATTGTGAAGCATAGGTTAAATGACAGTAAATGAATACAGTGGGTTATTGTTATAGGATCACATCATAGCATGATTTCTGTTTTCAGCTGCTCTAAGTGTATTAGTCAGAAAGTCCAGGCATAACCAGAGAACTCATTATATTGTGACCTGACTTGATTTTTAATCCGAGTTGCAGAAGTACGCTGATGTGTTTAATATTTACTGCTTCAAATGGGCCGGTGACCGGTAGGAGAGAGGAATAATTCCTTTCTGCTGTACACGTCTGTTGGAGATATTTCTATCTCTCTATTTAAAATGGTGAGTTTCTCACAGCTGCTTTTCAAAGGGAAAAGTGTGTGACCTGTGAATCAATTTGAATCAGGCCCAGGGGTTTACAAAAATATATCTGTGCATAAAAGCTTGGCTTTCACTTACTACAGTGTCACGCAAATATACCTGCCACATAGAATTTACTCACTTAGAGACAGAGAAGGACGAAATACATTTATGTGGCTCCAGGGAGTGCTAGAATCACTTCTTCTGAGACCAGCAGCATCAAGCAAAA
This sequence comes from Rissa tridactyla, assembly GCF_028500815.1. Classification (NCBI taxonomy): domain Eukaryota; kingdom Metazoa; phylum Chordata; class Aves; order Charadriiformes; family Laridae; genus Rissa; species Rissa tridactyla. The sequence goes on from NC_071497.1 coordinate 9,859,730, forward strand.
TGTATTTGCCATTGTGGTCCTATGTATTGCCCTAGCTGGTTTAGGGGAATATATGATTCAAGAGGCTAAAAGAAAAAGCCCATGATTTTCTATCTCCTACAGTTTTCTCCATCTTCCTCATTGCAATACCTAATTTTCCTCTGCTGTAGCACTCTTGTGGGCTGCCTCATTCAGAAGGCTGGAGTTTCACATGGTTGTATTCTATGCAGCATAAACAAAGTTGACCTGGTTGTTTCCTTTCCTGCTGCTCTCAATGATTTGTCCTTTCAAGCTATTGCAGGTCATGCTTTCTCCTTACTTTGGAATGAAAGCAGAGTAGAGCTTATTATCCCTCTTTCCTCCACCGTTTTTACCCTTCTGTATTGCTTCTTTATGCAAAAACACGAGATATTCTCAAGTTCACATGCTCTAGGATTTTTATCATCCATCCCTTCCAGAAACACCAGGTGCCAGAGGCATACAAAGCAACTTAGCTGGAAAGAGAAAAACTTTTGCCATTGCTTTATGATGTTGATTTATGAGCTGTAAGATTTCATATCATCCAACCAGCCTTTATTATCCCTGCACTTTGTCTGCTTGATATCTGAATGAGGAAAGCAAAATAGTTTCATAAAGCAGTTATGGCAGATGTATCTGTATGTCTGTGGTCCTCTGCCACTACCCTGAATGGGCTGGCCTTTTCGAAATTAGAAGGTCCCTGAAGCAAACGAAGGATAAGAGGATGAGCAAATGGACTTTCTCCTCTGTAGAAGCTGATAAGTATAAGCATCAGCAACATTAAGGAAGAGAAATTACTTTCATATCTTACTCTCATAATTAAATTGCTCAGCCATTCGCAGACCTCCTTCCAGGGTCACCACCCTTGGGATCTGCCTGCTGCACTTATCGAGTCACCAGCAGAGAGAGTTCATGCAGCTTGCTGTGTGGAGAAAATTGTGGAAAAGACTGCTGATATCTTGGTTTCAGCTAATCTCTTATGCTGGGTCCATCAGACCCTGCAGTCAGAGTAACTCCAGGACCCGAGCCTCTGTGTTAGCAAAAGAAGCCCACTCCACAGCGCTGATTTTTTTTCCAGCCTTGAATAGCTATTATCTTGTGCTTCATCCAAAGGAACAAGTCCTGCTCCACTGAATCCATGTGTTATCAGAGCTAAGAGCAAAACAAAAACAGGTCTGACACCTCCAGAGTGTAGAGCTCGGGCATTTGGAGAGCCTGTGCCGCGTGTGAGTGTCACCCCAGTTCCTTCCTCTGCGTGGGGACCTGACTGCGCAGCACAGACCCCGGAGCAGCGCAGGCTGGTGGTGAGGCACAGAGGTGCTTGCTCTCTCTGCAGACCTGCATCACGGCTTGCCCAGCACCATGGAAACATACACCATTGTAAAAGCAAACCAGTGAAAAGTAGTCTGTTGTTTTCCAGGACAACTCAAAGGACAAGACTCTTTCCTCCCCAGCCCTGAGGGCCACCACAGGACCTGGCAGTGTCACTACAGCTGCAGCCCTCCTCAGAGAACCAAGCACTGAGCAGCTAGCTCATCACTGGCAGTTCCTGCAAGTATCAAATCAAGCAAAACATGACCACATGTACCTATGAAATATAACAGTGAAAAAGTCTGGGGTTTTTGCCCACTTCCTCTCTTTTTCCCTTTTCTCCCCTTCATTCAGCTGGGTTGAATCAATCTCTATATTAGGAAGATACATTCTAGCCCACAGAACATTACCTTTATTGAGGATTTTAATCTCACTTGCTCTGTAAAACTACTTCTGTTTTTTAAATTAAACAAGAAACCCAATCTCCCTGTCTCTCTTTGATTTTATGTTCTCAGGAGGCTTTTTCTTTCACTCTTAAACTTTTTGTGTATTTGTTGAGGCCATAATATCTTTTATGAAGGTGTCTATGGGAATGAAAATGCTAGAAGGGAAATGCATCCTTCTTTTAACAATAACAGATGAGGGAAATAGATGAAGATTATAAATCACACAAGTGATTTCTGACTCCACAGACTAGGAACACAGTTTGCGGGAAGAATGTGTGCTCTGCGTGCAGCTGTGACCTCTGAAAACAGCTGCTGAATCCTGCAGAGCTGCTGCTGTGATGAGGTTTCTTTGTAAGGAAACACAAGTTGCTTAAGCTCCTTCTGGGCTTCTAACCCTCACTTACAAATAATTCAGGAATAGCACCTGAAATGCTGTATTGAGTTTGGGAACTTCCTCATTTTCTGACCCCTTTTCAAGACAGATTTTTAAGGGTGAAAATCCATCACTGAAAATAATGAGCAGATCTGGGGCTTTTCCTTAATACAGAGGATGCCCATTCATTAACTGCTACGTGACAAATGCATGTTTGCTCATGTATGTGTGAGACACTATATCTTGCACACCAGAGTGGAGGCTTGTGTTTATATCTCTCTTGATCAAGGTTTTGTGTGTGACTTCTGGCAGGCTGATCGCTTTCTGTGTCCTTCTGAGCTGAAAAAGGTAACTGGTATGATCTTTTATGTGTTTGAAGTTCTCATTGTAAAAAGTTTGAGTTCTCAGTGTAAAAACTACCTTTTTTTTTTTTTTTTTTTACTTTTGTAAAGTATTTCGGCTTGTCTGTGTTTTCTGGGTGCTGATGTATCATAAATGGTAATAAGTAGAGAACAGGGAGGAAGATTTTTTAGATGAAGGCTACTTTTCTTATTTCAGGGTATGAGACATCATCTGCGTTGGAGCTCTTCAGTCCTTATAGACCATGAGTAAATGATAGCTTAAATTTACACAGGTCTTTTTTCAGAAGCAGCTGACTTGGAAACAGGAATGCTTTTATAGAATGGCCTGTGTCTCAGACTGGATGTGCTGATAATGGTGAGGGAATCCCCAAGGGACTGCCTGGCCCTCCTGTGCTGCAGGGAAGGTTGGTCACTGGATTGTCAACTGCAACAGAGACAGTTTCCAGCTAGATGAGGGAATCCACAGGCACTGTCTGACTTGAAAACTCCTGTGCTGTATTCAGGTCACAGTCTTCTCCTTACATGCTGCCTTGAGGCTGAGCTTTAGCAAAAAAAGGTGTGAATGGTATCTCCTGTATTAGTGAAGGACTGTGGAAAATAACTGGAAAGTGATGGAGAAGTAACAAAATCACATCTTTGTGAGTGGCTATATTAATAGCAGAAGTGAATTATGTTATTTATTGACCAACAACAGATTAGGTTTGTAAACTTTTTCTAAAAAACACTTGAAATTTACTATGAAGTCTATGAGGTAGGTGGGAAGTCTATTTTCCTAACCTTTGGATGTATTGACAAAATGAGCATTAATTTGGGATTTGTCTACTTTTTTTTTTTTTCCCCTCTTTTTTATTCTGAATTTTGCGTGTTATAGTTAAGCTTGAGGTCTGGTACTGGGTCTGGTCTAATGCTGAGGCAACTCATCTGTGACTGATGTTCAGCCCTAAAACTTTGCTGTGAGCAGGCAGTAGTATGAAGAAAAGTGCATTCAGATGGGAATTGAATTGCTTTGAGGTGGATAATAAATTAAGATCCTGGGATTACGGTGAAAACTACAAACACAAAAAAAAGATGCTATAAAAAACGTAATTATGTTCTATTGACAGAGCAGTGTCTTTTTATTGCATTGTTTATGAATAGAAGAGACAAAGTAATCTAGATAAAAGCATCAGTGTTAAAGCCATGCTGTTTTATACTGAATTCCAGCTCATCCGTCTTCCCATACACACACACAAAACTTGCCAGCAAGATAAAAACATCTGAATTTCTAAATAAACTTGAAAATCTCAGATGGGTATGCAGAAATCCTAGAAGATATACAATATGTGCTCTCCCTTGTGCTCTTGAGGGTGACTCTGTAAAAAGTATGTTGAAACTACTGGGCTAAACTCTACTCTCAAACCAACTAGGTACCTAGCTGTAAATGAAAGCTGATCATAGAAGCTTTCTGTTGTGCAGAAAATCGTGGAGCTTGATACAACCTGTCTTCTGGAAGATGGTATTAGCTTCCAGAGCTAAAGGGGTAGGTTTCACTTGTAAAGTTTAATCTTAATATAACTCGTAACTGTGGACTTGCAGTAATTTACTTGCCATATTCACTTCATGTGGCTTAGAATAAAATAATCTCCCTGATAGACAAATTTCCACAAGAAGAGATCTGGATTAAAATTTTGGTGCTTAGTATGGAGCTTGGGGATTTGCTGTGTGAATATTATAAATATGTTTTAAACATGCATCCAGATTTGAACTCTGTGTTTGGTTTTTTTGGGTCAGTACAAAAATGTATATCCCTCCACCCTCCCTGCTCGCTGTTCAAACAAAGCTATTGAAACTTTCTTGCAGCTTTATACGTGAATACATGTCCCTGCTTCATATTAACATTCATAGCAAATACCTGGCTGAAGGAAAATAACATGGCTGCTTTACGTCTTTTTCATAGCTGCCTGAACGCCTTCCTCACTGGATATCAGGATGGCTTTCACACATGTGATAGCTTTACATACTGCAAATTACTTTGTGCCTACAAGACAAGCTCCTAATCTGTGAAATATGCTCAGAGCATTTCCTAGCTTTGCAACGCTATCTGCTAAATAGCCTTGCTAATGACATTTCTTCCAGTATCAGAAAAGTGATAACATTTTACAGCACAATTGCTAGGGTTGTGAACGTTATATGAAATAATATAAACCCTCATTGTATTCTGTCTTTCCACCCTAGTGTTATGATGTATTCATCGTGGGGTGAAACTCAAGTCCTAGATATTTCTGATTTTGTACACATAAATTTGAGGCTTGTTGCCTTGCGAGTCAGATCTGATTTGATGAGAGTTGTGAGCCCAGTTTTATTGCACATGCCTTAAAGCCCGCCTTGTTTTTTAATATATGGAGTAAAGAGGAGTTGGAGTGCTGAGGTCGCTGGGCCACCCATGGCTCCTACAGAAAATCTGAGCAGAATATTAGGCACACAATGCATTTTGGGTGGTGTTGAAAGGATAGTGAGTATAGCTGTTATACCACATTTCTACAGACTATATTCCTCAACAGCCCTGATAATTTGAGGAACAAAGTAACTTTACAGTTTTTTTTCATTCTTTCCAAGATGGAGTTTGGTTTTTTGAGGATTGGAGTTTGGTTTTGTTGGTGTTTTTTCTTTTTTTGCGGGGCGAGGGGGGGACTGGTGGAAACGGGGATTGGTTCTTTGCTTATTGGATTATTTTGATAAGGAACTAGTCATATATCTTTAAAGATAAAACCAAACTAATCAGAATACTCTTTCTTCACTGACAATGACGGCCCACTGTGGGGATGGATTTACCTAGCAAATGATTGTGGCACTGTAAGATATCACATTTAACTAATGAAAAGGTGCTTTTCTGCCGCTTCCATGCAACGTGTGGAGGTTCTCCTCAAATTGCCCACTGGTTATCCTTGGTTTCCTGCTGTGAACTGGAGCTTTAGGGTTACAACTTCAGCCCTGTGGAAGCATGGACAGTAGTTGCATAGAGTGAAAAGGTTTTATGCTGCAACAAGTAAAGCTTTACACCGCACTTCCACTCAAAGCATGGAGCAATACATGTAAAAAATGAATATGTTTTCTGGCTTCCATTCAGTATGATAAATCAGGGTTAACGGAGTCTTACAGGCAAAGGCACTTGTGATACCAGACTCCAGACAGGGAATCTGGTGTAAGCAGAATCCGTTGTTCCTGCTGAAGCAGTCAAAATCATGAAACAGAGCAGAAGCGAATGGTCCTACTTCCTGTGTTAGTCCAGCGTTGTGAGGGGACATGTCTGTAGAGGTTTGTTATGAGTAAAGGAAATCCACTTGCCCTAGGCTTTTAATCTGCATTGTCAGGATCCAGGTGACATGGTGGGCTCCAGCCTCACTTGTTTTTATCTTCTGCGTGATGGTAGCATTTGCTGGGTACAAGCACGGGTACAGGTCTTACTCTAGATGGATTTGATGCTGCTATCAGTGGGATAAGACTCTGAAGTATGCTTTCAAGTTCACAGAAGTATTTCAAGGCCCAGTAATTAGTGCCTCGCATAATTGCATGGAAGACCTTACCTAGAAAACACATGGGAAGAAGGGAAAATGGTGTAGCTGAAATTAAAATGCTGCTATTCTTCAGGGCCAAGTGACTGCTTTAGCAACAGCGTTTGATAGCTTCAGTAACATTTCTTACAGCCTTCTCATACAAACTATGCTTCCTTCCCATTTGGTTTCCTTGGGCTGGTGTAATAATTTTTTTGTGGAGAGGCCAGAGGAAAAATAAACAAAGTATTTGTCAAATGTATCCTAACACTTCTTTCCAAATGAGCCTGTTCATAGGTTAGCTGAGCTTTGCATCTCTTCTAAGCTATCTGCTCAGAAAGGCCTTGGAAGTAAAAGGACTTTGAATTTGTCTTTCATCTCAGCTTAAGGCTAGGCTTTTTAATTGAGTTGTATAGCTTTGCCCAACAACAAAGATCACTTTGGGGAAGGTAAAGTAGAGGTAGTGAACCCTTATGAGTGTAATCAACATTTGGTGGTGGTTTTTTGCTTATGGGAGCCTGCAGGAAATCTAACAAATTCAAGAAATATAGAGAGTAAGGTTGATGTAAAAACATTTACTGCAGAAAAAAGTTATGATCCATTAATTATCTGATGAGTTGGCCCATGGAAAAAAAAATGCTATCCAACCAAGAATGAGGAATAACTGACACCTTTCCCTGCGTGGTTACAAATAATTTACTAAAGTGAAAGATAGACGACAGAAGGGAAATTACACTTGTTGATTGTAATGATTAAATGAGACTCTGTAAAACAGATCTCCTTCAGATTTCCTGCATAATTCAGTCAGCACTGTAAGAGTTAGCTATTTTTAACAGTCTTCTCCTAAAAGTAGGAAAAAGATACAGGGAGAAATTTTGGCAATGGGAGAACTTTAAAAGGAGAAGCTGTCATTTGATCAGCAAGACCCTGGAGACTCTGTGTTAAGACTTCATTTTCACTGAAATTCGTAATAAATTTATGTTTTTTTTCTGGCTTAGTTACAGTGATTTTATTTTTTTTTTCATTTTCCTCTCTCTCCCTTAAAATAGTAATTTGGTTAATATCAGTTGTATTTTGTTACAGGGGCATGATCATTGGGAATGCTAGCTGATGTTGAGAATCGTGCAGATGACAAGCTGCAAGGTGTTGGAGAAGTGGATACTGTGCCAACGACACCATCCCACTCTCATTGTACAGCTCAGTTACTCCTAATGGAAAACTACTTCTTCCAAAACTAGTAGAAAGGAGAGTTTAGTAAAGACAATCATTTGTCCAGAGCAAGATCAGGTAAGCGCAGACCATATTGCTGCGTGTAGAAATACATGCACATGTAAAAGATGCTTTTCTGACACTCATCTTGAAGAATCATCTTCTTAATGTGAGGGATGGGCAATAACAACAGGGTTGCAGTTCATTCGGAAGGTTCTAAGGACACCATCCATCACACTGAGCACAGATCAAGTAACATAGGAAAGGCAGGTTGATTCAGCAATGCATTTACTTTAAGGTGATAAAAAATTATTTATGATGGATGAGTAACTTTGGAAATAATGGAAACCACAAAGACAATTCACAATCCAAGCAAGCAGGAGTCTGGGATATGCCACTTCTTTATGATGTTCTGCCTTTAATGATTTCCAGTGTAGAGTTGCAGACTCTGCAGATGTCAAATTATTATAAAGGCATTGTTTCTCCTGATACATCACATTAATGGTGGTATAGTGACCAACACTATTGGGGAAGCCAAGAGTTTTAAAGTAATTTCATGTGGCCAGTTTGACTAAGGCCATGCATTTGAACTGCCTATAGCTCCTGTTAACATTGGGAGTAGCATGTATGCACCAAATGAAGATGATGAGTTTAAGCATTTGTTCTCCAAGGATATCTCTAGGGAAATGTCTACTTCTGTAGCTGCTTTTAGTTTTGAAAAAATGACAGAAATAGTTTGAGTAACAAGCGCCTGCTGTCTTCAGCATTTCTAAAAATACATTTCTGCTGCAGGAATTGTTCCTAATTAACAGTCTGAAGGATAGTAGAAGTTAAAGTATTTCTCTGAGGATTTTCCTCCTCCAACTATTCTTCTGAAATATTGTAGAGTACTGTTTGCAATAATAAATTTCAGATCTTGTGATTTCTCTAATAACCTAATGACATCTAACAGCTACATACACAGAGACTCCTCCTGGATAAAACACAGATTGGACTGTGCTTTATTCTGTTCTGATTTGAAGCAGAACTGTGTTTATGATTTTTTTGGAGAACATATTTAGTTTCAAATGCTTGTTCTGCTCAATATAGTCCTGTTCTGACTGGCAGAAGGCATGTAAAATAACTACTGGAAGACAAACTCCAGATTTACCTGGTTAAGAAAGCACTGCAATATCAATGAAATCAGTGCAAGCAACATTCTTTAAGTCTGTATTTCTCAAGGGAAAACAGTAAAGGTCTACAAGAGAGCATGTTGTGCTCCTACTGCAATGCCAGTATGCATCATAGGAAAGATTTAGAAATGTCTTAAATACGCTGATCAACTTTTGTGGCCCATGTTTCACTTCAAAGAACATCTCACAGCCAACAAATACATTGATATTTTTGATATGTCTTGTACACATCAAAGCAGTAGCTCTTCCATCTGCATTGTGATGAAGTACTTTGAAGCAACTTGAGTATTTAAACTGGGCTCTGCTTCCATAAGTCAACTTACACTTACTGATATAAATAGCAGTAATAGAAGGTGATGGAGCCTACAGAATAGATTTAACTTTTAGATGAAAATGAAGATCACATAAATTCCACCTCTCTTTTGTACAACCACATTTTCAAATCCTCAGGAAGCCAACTGTCCAAACGCTAATATTTAGAGTGGAATGAAACCACACATGAAATAGCTCTGATTGTAGGGAAGGACACTTCTTTCACAGAAATATTTGAGTTTCTTAATTCACTGTAATGATCAGCTTCTTCCAAGCTGTCTGGAGTCTTTCTTCACAATTGTCAGAAGTGTGGCTTATAATACCTACATAATGTAAAGTTTCTCATTTCCCTTCTACTTTAAACTTGATCACAGTTTGCATGAATCTGAGCAGTGTATGCTGATGGGATTTAAATAAATCACAGGAAATGTCCTGCAGTGTTTTGTTAGCTAATAGTATCCAGAGTAGTGTAGATATGGTCCACAGAAAGCTTAATTTCTTTTTTCCTTGTGTTTTTTTTTTTGTTTGTTTGTTTTGTTTGCTTGGTTTTTTTTTTAACTGGGAAAGGACAAGCAGCATCCCTTTTTTCAAATATTGCTCAAAATTGTTTTCAAATATTACTGCAACCAAAAAAGGTTCTAAGGCAAGTTCAGAGGGACGAAGAACACTTAGAATCACCTACTGAACTGAATCACTGACTAAGTTATTCCCAAAACCTGTAGGTTCAAATATCTGAATTACCTATAAACAGTTTGGTCATTTTTCAGGTTTTGGATGTTTGTTTTTCCTCTCTGTTTAGTTTGAAGCTCAAAATGAAATACTGTCCTGAAGCTACGGGCTTTTTTTTTTTAGTGGCAAAACCTTTCCAGTAACAATAAAACCTTAAAAAACAGGAAAAGATTATCTAGAAATGTCTTGTCTGTGGGTTCTTCTTCCTCTTTTCTTGCTTGCCTTTTTTTTTTTTTTTTTTTTCCTAAGCCCATTAAATCTTTCAGTGCCCTACAGGGAAAGGTGGTGCCTGGGATAATTTAATTGCTAGGCTGTTACAAGAGGATTTCAATAAAAAGAAATATTAATTTACTTGGAAAGGAGGTGTACCCTAGTGCTATTTTCTTGGTAACGTCAAAGGTCTGTTCCTTCCTGTAGGCAGGATGCAGCCTCTGGTTTTTAGCGCTGAATGAATCCACAACATTATCAATATATGCAGCTTGAACACATAGCAGTAATGTGACAGAATTTTGACTAAGTGATAAGCCCAGATTGCTTTAAGATGCACGTTCATGTTCTTCCCCAATGAGACTGGATGGTTTCATGTCCTGTTTTAGGAAACAGTAAGCAACATTAAATACTGCGGAATACTGTAGAGATCTAAGATCTAATGATTTCTCATTAGTGAAGACGTTCTCTACTGGCAGTACAATCTGGGCAGTGTTAACGAGATAGAATGACAGGGTAGCTGCAGGGCAGGACCGTGAGCATCATCTTAGAAGTGACACAAGAACTTGTCTTGCTTGCCCTAGCAAAATGAAGGTTCAGGGATGCCTGGTGCTCATTTGACTTCTGTCAGCGTGGTAAATATTAAGGAGGGAATATTTGCTAAGTAGAGTTGGCCCAAAAACACATATGTAAAAGTTGATTGTCAGTAAATGAAGGCTGGAGATTAGGCAGAAGTTCCTAAACTGCCTTAGGGCAACCAGGTTCTGCAACAGCTTTCCCTTCAAAGCAAGAAGGGTGAAAACATTTCTAGTATAAATGCCCTAAACTCCACCTTAAGAAGGGACTTGTAAGATAAGTTACCTTGGAGGAGACCAGACTTGATAACCAAATCAGTGTCTTATAGTACCATGCCTCTGTCACCTACAGAAAGAATATGATGAGCAGATGCAAATACATTGGATTCTTTGGTAATTTGCACTAAGAAAACTTCTGAATTGTACAAATGGTTGAGGTCTGAGATGGTGAATGTGTTTATGAAATGTAGGCACTTAGATGTAATTTTGCAAATGGTAATGAATTTTTGGTAACTGTTTACTGATCACTGCAATTGTACATACAGTAATTAGGTCACTAGATAATTAAACCTAGATTAGATAATTAAACCTAGCTGCCTATAATTCCATTTCAACATACATTATCATTAAGAAAGAAATGAGCATTAAAGTGATGGATTAATCACAAAGATTCTACCACACAGAAGTTTAGCAGATTCACAGGCATTTTGAAGGAAAGCATAAACCTCAATCTAGCATAATATTAGAGTACTTTTGAAACAGACCCATCAGCTCCAAAGGGATTACTCCCTTTCTAGCATTAGTGCTACATTAAATCTCAAAAGGAGTAGGGATGTCGGCACCCACAATGCGGATTGGAACTGGCCTCTGTGTCTATTCTACATTGTTATTTTTATTTCTTAACCTGCGACAGAAACAATTTCAGATCCTCAACTAACAACAGTCTGACTCAGAAACAAAATTAAATCTTGTAGTGTAATGGCAGGTTGATCAGAATTTCCTCTTTGTTTGTTCGTATGTTTACTGTCTTGTGAAAGATAGTATAATCCTGTTAATGCGTCACGAGTACTACTCAGTCTGATAAATACAGTGTTTTACATTTGTGCTGTGAAACTCCACCACAAAATCTCAAGTGATAACAGCAAAACAATAATAAAAAGGGGGAAAAAAACACCCCCCAAACCACTCAGGTCTTCATTAACTTGACAGAGGTTTTCTGCAGTTTTTTAATTACTTGATTTCTAAGTGTTTGTGAGGTATCTGCTGATAGCATCTGAGTACAAACCCTCTATTATAATGTGAGCTCTGTTCAAATCTCTTCCTATTGATTACTTATAAGTAGCAGAGATTTTCATTTATTTACACTAACCTCATACAAACAAGGCAGTTATTCACTTTCCTTAAGAAATAATCAGTGTATAAATTGCCCATGTGTTTGAGCCTAGATGATGGTTGGTAGATAGACTGCTGATGGACACCTCTCTTTCTTACGTTCCCTATGGATTGCAACTTCACCTGTGGCCCATAGTGTAAGCAACAAATTATCTTCTGTGGAAATGAATGGGAAAGTTGCACTCGATTGATGGAACAATGGGCTAATTTTAATAGCAGTAGATTTGAGACCCTTCTGAGCTCACAGTACAGCACCTGCTATTAAAGAGTGCTTTGTTCTTCATTCCTCTTGGAGAAGATCTAGATGTGGAATACCAAACTGTTTGTCAGGTGTTGCTTTGTGGTCCAAAATCTGCAAAATATCAAATTTCTTGGAGACTGCTCCTGAGTATATGCTCTGAACAGACATAAAAAAAAACCCCACAACTTTTTTTCTTTTCTCTCTCAGTAATTATCATCGGTATGCAAAGATGCTGTAATATATTAGCATCATATGATAACATATCTCTTCTATAATAAGCAAGGCTGCAATATTACAGCTGCTGAGTAGTTAAGGTAGGAATAGTCAAGGCAGTCATCAGGGATGATACCTGCAACTGCTGTGCAAAGACATTCAAATGGCTGTACAGTAATATATCCGATACGATCCTGCTATTGGTTAAGATCCATTGCTGGGGAAAGGAGTTCACAGTAGCTTTAGGAAAACAAGCTAACAGGAGCAACAGGACATTTCAGAAAGGAAAATAGGTTTCAGCACATAAGTCCCAGATGCACTCTTTCTGTACGATGAAAATTTGATCCAGGGAGGTTTTTCACATTTTCTTCTTGTTTTGTGCTGAGAGCTTGTAATTTCAGAACTAGACACTGATGCTTCTTAAAGAAGCATTTCATTCTCATTTTTACTATGACTTCCTTCTTATCTGCTTAATCTATGTCTTTATTCTTAGCCTTCTTTTTTTCTGGCTCTGTATCATTACTCATGTGTCAACAGAGCACATTACTCCTTAACCCTACCATTTGCAATGTGCCTGTACAAAAAACAATATAATTAGAGGCCGGCTTTGATCCCAGTTGTCCAGAGAAAGCGTATAAGAATCTCAGACTGTAAATATACCATGACTTGAAATAGTCTTGTTCAAACTACTTGGTTTTTGAGCACATTTATTGCAGTGTGAGATACTGAAGGACATAGCATATTTTGTTTCTTTGCAGGTTTTTTCTTTAAAACGTTTCTTTAAAACAAAAAAATAATTTGCACCTGAAATTCATCATATTTTAAGTTCCAATTTTGAATTCTTACTGTACACTGTTGAAAAAACAACTAATTCATGTCTTGCATTATAAGGGATTGTTCTGTCTTTCCAGCTCCTGTAACGTTAGTAACAAATTATGCATACTTCTCTTTTGCTGTATTTGATGTATGAAGCCTCATTTGTATTTTATCAGCAAATGCTTAAACAATTAAGATAAATCCTCTAAATTACATGTGTTGCAAAACTTTGCATGTTTTTAAATAATATTGCTGTTCATCAGAAGGTGCATCTGGTTCTAGCTCTGGACTGTGTTATCACAAGAAAACTAGCCCACTTAGAAAGATCACTATTTTTTGTGGTATCTGACATGGTTTTCCCACTAGGACAAAATGGTACATACTTCAAAAGTTACAGTTAATAGAAAAACCACTGACAACCCATCAGCGTAATGAAACAGGTCTTCATTAACACATTTTTTACACAATTTTGTCCCTTAGTATCTGGTTCACAGCACCTAAATCAAAGATAGTGCTGGAAACTACTCATAGAACTGCTCATATTTACCTTAATTTACTTGTTTGTTATGAAGCTCAGATCACAGAGTCACAGAACCACAAAATCACAGAATGGTTGAGGTTGGAAGGAACCTCTTGGAAGAACCACCTGGTCCACCTGCCCTGCTCAAGCAAAGTAACTTACAGTAAGCTGCCTAGGACCATGGCCAGACAACTGTTGAATATCTCCAAGGATGGGAACTCCATATCCTCTCTGGGCAACCTGTGCCAGTGTTTGGTCACACTCACAGTAAAAAAGTGTTTCTTAACGTTCAGATGGAACCTCCTGTATTTCAGTTTGTGCACAGATGTTTCATTCACATCTGTTTTCCTACAGTCCTCCATCAGAACAGGGAACTATTGCCTGAAACACAATACGAAAACTTGGGTTTGAACACTGCCCTACAACAGAGTAAAAGGAGAAATACTAATGTTACTGCTGATTTGGCTTTTTTCTGCTCTGGTCCTTGTCCCTGTGTATGCACATCCAAATCCAAACCAGATACTGGCTTACCTTCTCTGTTTCTGGATGCTACAAACTCCTCCAACTCTTTCCAGTGAGGCTAAGACCTGGAAAAGTGAGAATCCTTTTCATTCAGAGATCCTGAGAAACTTAAAAACAATGGATATGGGAAATATGAGTACGTATGAGTGCATGAGCAATTAATAGCATTTCTCTGTGCTCCCCCTGTTCGCATCAGTGGACAATAGTTAAATTGATCGGTTTTTCTTTTTTTCTTCTTCAGTATTTAGGGACACAAAACATGCATTTTGAGGCAAGTTCAGTGGCTGTGCTCTGTGTTTTCTGAGACCTTGTATTTCTAAATAATCAAGAACAATAAAACCCAAAGTTGTACTGTGGAATGCCACAAAGAGGTTTTGGAGGTTTACTTCATCTGCTTTTTCAGTCTCAAGGCTTTGAGAAAAGTGAAAAACAAAAACCAAAACCCAACAAGAACTGGGTACATGAAAGGGACTAGCACAGGTTTTCCTTCTCTCTCAAAGGTGAACACATATAATTGTCCCTGTTCCATCCTGATCATTAAACCCTGACCTCTGGATGGCCAGCAGATCATATGACAGACATTTTCTTGCTTGACTTTGAAATGTTCTTATTTCTCACTCAGACACTTGAGAAAATTATGCTGTTGTGCTTGTAAAGTGGCAGTGTAACTGGACAGCCTTTTCCAGTCCATTTATCAAAGTTCTTTTTGCTCTCATTTTGAGGCCAGCTTCAAGCAATATTCAGTTCTGTGCACTTGAGTAATACTCATGGGAACGAAGATCTTTGCATGAACAAAGCTGTGTACTTTTTTATATTCTGGTACATGCTATTCTGCACAGTGAGCCTTTTCTTCCAGAGGTCACCAAGATGAAGAAAGCTGAAATAGACAGACATATGCACTAGGACAGCCTTTCACCCGAAGGTGAAAGGAGTGGAGCTGAATGCTAAGTGTATCTGTGGTTTCCTCACTAAAAGGAAAATGTGGTGGAAAAAAATCCTTAAAAGTGCAGAAAATAGAGTTATTAGGCCAACTTTTGCCAGTCAGACAACTCTGTAAGGCCTGTTTCTGAAGAGCTGTCATTACAACTGCAATAGAAAAAAAGGTAGGACTAGATACATGTCTTTGACTTGGTCAGGTTGGAGTTCGATCCTGAGCAGTTGACTCAAAATTGCTTTCAGGTCTGCTCTGATTCACACCACAAAAATAGGTAGCTTTCCTTGGCAAACTGCAACTTCTTAAAGCCAGGCTATTGCTTTTACTTACACATCACTTCATATAGTGTGGCTGAAACCTTTGAGGTATCCAAGTGTCTGTCATGGTAGTAGAAGTCTAAACCTGAAAGGGTTGGTGAACTGTTTCCTTTCTGAATTGCTTTCCCTCTTCCAAAGTCTGGTCATTCAGATCAAAGGAGTTGGAATGGTTTCTAGTAGGAAAGCACTTAGACTTTCCTATTAATGGTGAAATCCATGCTCCATTTGGGCTTTAATATAAGCTTGAAGAAGGCATTGTTTCCTGACTTGGAATATGTTCATCTTGGGTTCTTGTTTAGAATAAGTATGTATGGAAATGGATTAATCATCTGCAACTCATCTTGGTCTCTCTTTTCTCTTCCAGTATCATTAGGATGCAGTTTACATATAGAAAGTCTGCCTGATAGTTTGGGGTAGGTGGGTTTGAAAGTGATGTAACAGTTGAGAGGGGAGGGGCACCTCACTGTCTTTTGTAGGTGATTCTTCATAGTAAACCTGTGCAATGTTATTGCTTAGTATTTCTGTGTTGCAGAGGGAAAGAACAGTCCGCCTCAGATGCACCAATTTCCTTCCCTCTTTCAGTACATATGGCTATATACTGGTGTGAAGAAAGATATGATTGTATGTGACTGTTGAGCAAAGGCTAGAGAAATTGCTCATGATATTTAAGAAAGCAAAAAATTCCCAAGTCCTCAAGGTAAAATGCCTGCAGACAAATGGAGGGTCATCTTTACCTTCACCAGCGCAAGTTTTACAAAAATTTGTGTAAACTTCATGCCTTCAGATGACTTTTTAATTCTTTTTCCATGAATGCTAGACATTTTTCTTATCACTCAGACTTACTCTGTTTTCCTTCTTAAAAATCTTTACCCAATAGAAGAACCCCTCATCTAAGCTTTTTGTTTTCTCATGGGTCAATGGATCAACAGGTATTAATTTTTTAAAGGTCAGGGGCAGATCATTGTTTCTTTGATTAATTTGGCTGATAGTGCAATCCAGAGAAGGTCGAGGTCTGCTATAGCTTGGGCAGGATTTGCAGCATTGTTGCAAGAATGTGAACTTTGTTGAACTGACAGTCCTTTTGCCAAGAGGTGAGTTACATGGACCTTATCTGAATCTATGTTTTCTGATTACATTAGAATTCAGTTTAGCCTTTCCCAGTTGAGTAGTACTTTTCAGTAGAAAATATTCAGCTACAGTAACCAGGCAGGGAGAAACAAATGCCATTTTCACAGCTATTGTTCTTTTTCTTTCTATCTGTAACTGGACAGTCTTAAATGCAATCTTTTATTTTAAGACTAATATAAGAAGAAAAGCCTGTAGTCTGCACAGTCAGAAGAGCTGGGAGAGTATTTTTGTCTCTTACACATTGTATTTCCTTTCATCTGTGCCTTATGGTTAAGGACAAACCACCTTTGGCTACCAAACTGTAACTACCCAAATTCTTTGAATCAGTGAGCAAGTACAGTCCCGGGCCATGGTATTAAAGGAAATTTTGCAGTAGGATCATAGATTTCCAGCCATGCTTCCATCTTTGTCTATCTGTGCTGGTTCATGTTATAGGAAATGGGGTGAATCAGATTTCATTTAAGTCAACTGTTCAAAATACGTTATGCTGGAACCCTGATTCCATGAAAAAGAAAGGTTTTCAAAAGATTTGAGCAGAAATCTCATTAAAAGAGGATAAAAAGCTGCCACCCTTCAGTTTTATTCTTTCTCCCTCTGCTTTCATATCCTCCAAATGGTCATATGTGACTCTTGCAGCAAGTTAATTAAGAACACCCAGTCCCTTGGACAGAAAGCCTCATGTTATCAGTTGGACCAAAGTGTTGAGTATCTCCTTTTTCACAGTGTGGCTGGCATTAGAACTTACAAGCAAATTATTCAAGGCAAAAAGTCTAATCTAAAAAACCACAAATATCCTTAAGCCAGCTCAGTACCAGCAGTTACTAATTAAGATAATTAGACCTTTCATTATCCAAAACCTAACTGTGTGAGCTGGAGTGCAAGTTTTAAGATTTCTGCTGGTGTACTGGAATCTTTCATAATACTTTCTTTTCTTTGCTTACTTCTTTCTACATCCCTTTGCTTTTACTCATTCAGTCGATTATCAAAGTCCTAATGAAGTAGAAACAATTGTAAGCTTTTTGTAATGAATCACACAGGGAGAGCAATTAAAATATGTTTTGAATTCTGATGGTTTTTACTCATCCAATGCCTGGCTTGAAATCTGAAATCAGAGTCCATCATTGTCAAGATCATGAGAAGAGTTATTTTTCTCTAGCTATTATGTACTATGTTTTGTACAAAATCAGTGAGCCTTTAGTAGATTGAAGTCATTCCTCAGAAGAAAATTGAATATTGTGAACAGATAAATTGTGAAATATTCTGTAAGATTGACAGATAAAGTTGTCTTCAGAGGCTGTTTTCTAACATTAAGGATTAGGTAACTCAGAAAAGACAATCTATCTGATTTGCTTTGTATTTGTTTTGTCTGTGGATAAGTACAGAAGAATGTTTTGCATTTAATCTGCTTTTACGGTATCAAATGTATGTTTGGCAACTGTCCAGCACAAAAAATGTGGTTTTCTCTCATATTTTCATACCTGAGAACCTGTTTTCACATCGTACTCTGTATTTTGGCTGAGGTCTCAAAGTGTTAATCTTTGATGTACAAGTTGACCTCTATCTGGTGTCTAGATGAGTTGTGTGCCTGAGCATAAATGGATCATAAAAGACAGTTATTTCCTCGATGGAATGCTATTCGTTTCAGACACCTGTTTACTTACTGAAGAGGGTTGGGGAAGGAACAGTAAGTTTGTTTTCTTTTCTTTCTTTCTTTCTTTCTTTCTTTCTTTCTTTCTTTCTTTCTTTCTTTCTTTCTTTCTTTCTTTCTTTCTTTCTTTCTTTCTTTCTTTCTTTCTTTCTTTCTTTCTTTCTTTCTTTCTTTCTTTCTTTCTTTCTTTCTTTCTTTCTTTCTTTCTTTCTTTCTTTCTTTCTTTCTTTCTTTCTTTCTTTCTTTTTCTTTCTTTCTTCCTTTCTTCCTTTCTTCCTTCCTTTCTTCCTTTCTTTCTTCCTTCCTTCCTTTCTTCCTTCCTTCCTTCCTTCCTTCCTTCCTTCCTCCCTTCCTCCCTTCCTCCCTTCCTCCCTTCCTCCCTTTCTTCCTTTCTCCCTTCCTTCCTTTCTCCCTTCCTTTCTTCCTTCCTTTCTTCCTTTCTTTACTTTCTTTCTTTCCTTTCTTTCCTTTCTTTTTCTCTTTCTCTCTTTCTTTCTCTCTTTCTCTCTTTCTCTCTTTCTTTCATTCTTTTATCCTATCCATAAATTTCCTAACAGCTCTTCCAGCCAATGATAACCCAGAGCCACAAAATCACAGAATGGCTGAAGTTAAAAAGGACATCTGGAGGCCATCTGCTCCACCCTCCCGCTTAGGCAGGTTCACCTAGAGCCTGTTGCCTCCAGATGGCTTTTGAATATCTCCAAGGATGAAGACTCCACATCCTCTCTAGGCAACCTGTTCCAGTGCTCAGTCACCCTCATAGTAAAAAAAGTATTTCCTGCTGTTCAGATGGAACTTCCTGTGTTTCAGTTTGTGCCCATTGCTTCTTGTTCTGTCACTGAGCATGACTGAAAAGAGCTCCTTATACCCTTCTTTCAGCTGTTGATGAGATCCTCCTTTTGCCTTCTCTTCTCTAGGCTGAACAGCCCTAATGCAGCTTGGGATACTGTTAACCTTCTTTGTGGCAAGGGCATGTTGCTGGCTTGTGTTCAGCTTGGTGCCTAACAGGACCCCCAGGTCCTTTTCAGCAAAGCTGAGTGGCTCCCAACATTTATTGGTGTCTGGGGTTGTTCTTCCTCAAGTGCAGGACTTTGCACTTCCCTTTGATGAATGACTTCAGGGCTGACTTTTCATGTAGAGGTTTGGAAACAGTCAGGATGTTGAAGTCTCATTTTGCTTGTCTGCTACTCAGAATTACTTTTACTCAGGTTTTGAAGTGCCATGCTGTTGCACAGCTTTTGTCTAAAATTGAAAGTTTTCTCCAGCAGAGCATGCTAGAGAAATCCAGCCCTGTAGAACAGCCATTGGGAAATAGTTGTCTGCAGAAACTTTATGCCATCTGTTTTTATGTTAGGTTTTTCTTTGAATGGAAAGCCAACATAATTTCTCTACTTTGACCCTAAAAATAATGAAATTGCTTTCTTTCCTTCTAACTTGAGTTAAAAGCCTGATGCAGCTGTAAAGGTGAAGTGTTGCCTGCCAGCCAAACATTAACAAGAATGATGCTTTATAAAAAGTGGAAGCTCTAATAACAGTCTTTTGAGCATATAAGGGGTTGTGTCTCATGGTTACCTGAGGGCAGAGAAGGTAAGAGTAAAATGTCAGGGTAGAATTCTAAAAAAATAGAGGAAAAATTTATTTTGACCTTAGTGAGGGAAGTTTAATGATAAAGGGCTCACCCATAGGGATAGAAGTTGTGGTGCTGGTGGCCTTTCTGTAAGGTGTTAAATGTATGCTGTGTAATCATGTTTGTCCCACCCAGGAAGATGTATAAATGTGGTATTTCTAAAAATGAAGAACACTTTTTGCTCAGATCGTACCACCTTTGCACTGCATTTAGGGAATTGTTTTGTGTTAGGCCTCAAAACAACGTTCTCATGTTCAAGCTCATACAGTTGTCAGTGGTTTCCATGAGTTTTCTTTGTCTGCAGGAGTTTTTCAGTGTATTCTCCTATAAACAGATGCAAAGGCAATGGGATAATAAAAAGCTGTTACTGTCTCTGACGTTGACACTTGACTGTACCACGGTAGATCCTGAGAAGTGAAATTTGTGCCCAATCTCTTCTAGTCA
Source organism: Rissa tridactyla (assembly GCF_028500815.1). NCBI lineage: Eukaryota > Metazoa > Chordata > Aves > Charadriiformes > Laridae > Rissa > Rissa tridactyla. The sequence goes on from NC_071497.1 coordinate 9,879,755, forward strand.
ACACAGTCATGGATGATCTTGCAATATTTTACTGCCAGTGGCAACAAAGACCATCTTCAATGAGCTACATGAAGTATTTGCAGGAAAAAACATGTTAGATAAAATTTATTGTAGACAAAAATGAAACAACATAAGTGTGAAAAGAACAATCCTAATGTCACCTACAGAGTGATAGGTTGTTATTGCTGCAGAATGAGATTTTGGAGGTGTGACAGCTGCTGACACAAAAATGACTGTGCTCAGAAACTTTAAAAAAAGTGAATTGAAAGTTGTAAGGAGAGAGAAAATGAAATCATGCTCCTGTTTAAATCTACCATAAGCCCAGATCTCAAATCCTTGAAGCCACTCCAGTCCCTCTCATCTCAAAAATGATATATTATAACAGAAAAAGATTAAGAGAATGGCAACAATCATGATCAAAAGTATAGAGCAGTTAAATAGACTAGGACCATCCAGCTTGGAGAAGGCAGCTGAAAATGGACTTCTCTTACAGACAGTAGTCTGTAAATGGCAGGGGCTGCCCCAGGCCCCCCTCACAGGGAAGAGGAGTCTGGAGGGAAGGAGTGAAGTTGACCTTGGGAGAAGGGAAAGGTGAGGTGGTTTGTCTCTGTTTTTCACTGCCCAAATCTGTTTTATCTGGCAGCAAATTAAATCAGTGCTCCCTAAGCTGCGTCTGCTTTGTTCACACGGCAACTGGTGAACAATCTTCCTGTTCTTCCCTTGACGCATGAGTGTTATCATTCCCATTTTTTTCCCTATTTTGTCCCCCTGTCCTGCTGAGCATGGGGAGTGAGTGACCGGCTGGGTAAGGTTAACCACCACAGGTAGATATATATGCAGTTGTATTTCTTGAATCATGACCAATTAAGAAATCAAGGTATTATATAGGAAAAGGGAAGATATGTCTCTATTATACATCTGCTGCTGACTACTGTCGGGGACGACAATCTCTCTGCTGGATCTTGTACTCTTAAAATCAATTATGTTAAAACAAAATAGTTTTGCAACTGCCTATCACGAAATTCTGTAGGAAAAATTTGTATGTAAGCAGAGGGATGATTTTAACCCATAAACAGCTTTCAAAATGCATTTAGACTACCTCTGTGCTAGGCAAACCCCCAAAATAATGCAGATGAAAATTAGATCCTTTGTTTTGCAATTCTTAAAATGTTTTCTATGTTCCATCTAGGTTCTCCAGTAATTTACATGCTTTGCCAAATAAAGTGCTCAAAACAGATTTTCAGGTGGGCTATTTTAAATGATAATTATCCTCCATAAACTTAGTCTCATGAAAATATTATTATCTTTAGGTATTTCTTGTAATGAATAAAGAATTCAGGCCTCCCTTCAGAACAGAAGAGTTAATTATACATTTACCATTATATAAATGAAGCAGGTTATGTGTCTTAGTTGTTTTTCTGAAATAAATAATCCAAGAGGCCTTAGGCAAAGCAATGTTTTTATCTTTTAATTATAAAAAATAAACCACAAAGAGCAATGCATAAATAATACAGACTTGGATTAATTTTAAATTGTTTGTGAATGAACTGGTAGCCTGGGCTAACAACCAATAAAACCAGTGGGACCCATCTTGCATATTGCTATTTGTATCTACTTGAAAACATGGAATTATTATTGTTTTCTGAATGCAGCCCTCTTCTGGCAAGAATCAGGCTGGGAGAATTGCATAGAAAATATCTAAATAACTTGAAGTTTTCTTCAATTTCTGGTGGTATGACTGTGAGACTTTAACAGACTGTGGAGGGCTGGACCAGGACAATGGAGTAGTTCAGAATAGAAAGTGGCTGTCTGGCATCCCAATCCAGTGGTCTATTCATTTATATACACTATCTACTTTTACTTCAGTGCAACTCTATTGGTCGTTCCGCTTATTCAAGTTAAGCTATTCAAGCAACATAGAAAATATTCTGCTGCTTCAAGACTTATAATAGCTTTTTTTCGCATTTCACAGCCTTTAAGAACTGTGCAGCAGGTGCAGTGGGTTCAGATTGGGGAAGCACCCTACCACTGAGTCAATTTGGTTTGGAGGAAGTCTTTTGGAGTTGAAATTGTCCACAAAATAAAGATCACACCTCTAATTGCCATGGTACTTTGAGTAATGCTTCATACATAGATATGCTTATGAAGACAGCTACAAATGGCTTATACTGCTTTCCAGTGGAAACTCTAATGGAACAATTTCAAAGGAATATACTTACTTCATTGCATTTTTTTTGGAGGAAATTGAAGTGTATTTTAGTATTCTTGTTTTATACTTGCTCTTTCCACGTGTTTTATATAAAGGTTTTATGCACACCAGAGGAGAGAAGAGCCCAGGAGGATAAGCGCTCTCTGTTAGTATCTCATGGAGATACAATGAGACTCGTTACTCAAACATAATCAATTTCTACATCAATCATATTTGTGTGCATTCCTTTCACACATCTTTAATATGTGCAACTGGCTCGCCAGTTTTGCATGGGGCAAGGGCGACCTCATTATAGCCAGTAGTTTGGCAACAGTGGTTGTCTTGATTTCCAACAAGATAAAAAAGTTGTACATAGGTTCTGGCCGTTTTATGCATGTATTATTCCTAAGGAACAGATATAACTTGGAAAATAAAACTCCCCACTGTAGAGAACTGGCTGGGCCACTTGTCAGAACAGTGTTCTTGGGAGGTGGGAAGTGGAGCTCAGTGACACTGACAGATGCAGGAGCAGATGGCGAGTAGGTCAGCCCATCTTCAGCTTGGATGAGAACTCTCCACTTGCAGGATGTGTAACAGAGCCTTGGGACACAATAAATCATAACTGTGAATGACATCTTGTTAAGGAAGTAGGAAGCTACCAACAACCCTTGCATGATCCTCAAGGAAGTCAGAGGGAAACCTGGAAAAGCTGTATTTCAGACTTGAGAAAGCAGTCATTAGTTATTGTACATGTTTATTCTCTTATAGTTTTTGCTTTTCCTTATTGTTGTAGTATGGAGTGTTCAGCTATTTGATTCATTGTTTGGAAGCAGAAAGGATTAGCTCATGGAGTATCAGACAGGATTATTTAGTTCCTTTTTCCTCTACTTCTTGCCAGGAGGCTGGTGCCTGTGTTTGCCCTCACAATTCCCACCTCATTCTCGTCACTGCCAAGAAGCTCCCTCCAGAAAATGGAGTGTGTGAATAAACACACACATATGTAACTGCAGGTAAGTCCCCTGGCCTTGAATACGTATTAATACTTAGTGTAGGCTGAGTTAAAGTCAAAATATGAGTATAAAAAATATTTGTATAAAAAGATTCTACACCTTCTGCTTTTTTAACTTTTGCAATACCTGAAATAACCAAATTTCCCATATGTTTGAAGTTCTGCACCAGAGTCCTCTCTAGAGGGGACAGTAATGGGCCAGGGCATGGGTCAGCTAACATGAATTTAAATGGAATATCATCAGGGAAAAAACCAACAAACGAACTCAAAACTAAGAAAACCTCCTGAGGCTTTCCTAGTACTATTCCTCAGGTTACTTGGCATAACTTTTTGCATGTGCTAATTTTTGAGATTTCTCTGTTTTTCTGGATTATTACTATGAATGAAAAAAATCTTAACATTTACTTTATTAAAATAAAAAAAATGTGAGGACCTGTCAGAAATGACAGAGGAATAACACACTTCTTTGGGACTCACGTATCTTAAGATACCTCCTCTGTGGGAGATAGATAGCCGTGAAAATTCACATGAGCTTTGAGTCTTCTCTTGGATCCTAAACCAGTACAAGGCAGCACTGCTCTGAACTACTGTCAGGTTAATGGCCTCAAAGATACTTAAGTAACCACCTAATCACAAGGTCTAACAGTGGATTTCTCAGCCACAGGTTAGGTCTCTAAGCTTTGTATACAATGTGTAATAAAAAGTAAGGCATCTCAGAGTAATCTCAGAAATTGTGCCATCTCCATGCTTGGAGGGTTTCAAGCCCCGATCAGGCAAAACCCTGAGCATCCTTAACTGACCCAATGGCTGACCCTGCTTTGGGAAGGGGGATTTCGACAGGATCTCCCCTCCAATTGCAGTGATGCTGCGATAATACCATGGTTATTGCTAGGTTGCGCTGCTGTTACATTGAGAAAAACTTTATGGATGACTTGAAATGTTTTGAAATTAGGACTCTGAACCATTAGTGGGATTTGGACATTTCTGTGCTTTGACGATATTACTCTGTCCACAAAGATGTTTACTCGACCCTAAAAGCTCTATCCTAAGTTAAAATGACTGCGTTTGAAAATGTTAAATGCCTTGCATTAGACATTCAGCATTAAAAAATGGTGAAAACCTGTCTCATTTTCAGTGTCTGCTCAGGGCATCTTAGAAGCTGAACCGTTTCAAGAACTTGACTATTTTAATGAAGCTACAGACATAGCAGTATTTATTTGTCTTCAATATTCTAGTATATGAGTGTTTTGCAGTTCTTAATATATGTCACCTGACATCTCGCCTTAAGGTAATAAGCTGCATTTTTACAAATGGTGACCTGAGGTTCAACAATTTAGCTGAGGACATTGTAGGTTTCAATCTGAATTCAGGTTTGAGGTCCCAAGTTCTTGCCTCGGTCACTTAACAACCCTCTATCCTGAGATGATAAGCAATTTAGCTTAGTTAAGTAGTTAGCAATCATAATAATGTACTAAATCAATTTTCTGAGCTAGACACCAGGACAGACTTTGTTACAATCCTAGTAAATAAATAAGATATAACTCAAATGTAATGCATGCTTATTTTGAAGAAGTTGTTCATATACTGAACAAGTATGACAAATACTATGCACTTTGTTTTTTTTTTTTACTCTGTACCTATCAGCACAACTTGATGGCTGTTTCCCAAAGGAGTTAAAAATGTCAGAGTACAAGAAGAGAGATTGTTTTAAGTGTAATGAGGTTGTAAGCTGCAACAAGCACCATCCACCACAGTCATATAGAGGGGTTGGTATGACCTGAAGATCAGCAATTCTCTGAGCAGAATTCCCAGTCAGCTGTGTTCACCCAGTTTGGTTTTATGTGCTTTCAGAAGAGGTTATCTGATTTTGGCAGATCTTCCTCTCTGTTCTTTTTACTTACACCTGACTGGTGAAATTACAGCATAGCAGGAGGTCCTCCGCATAAGCATGCATAAAATGAGAAGAGTAAGCGTTCTTCCAGCAGTATTTTGGAGAATCTTTAATGCTGTTTTCTTCACCTTAATTTACAAAAAGACAAAGAGTGCTAGCAGCAAACAGGTACCTTCAAAAAGCAACTACTGTGCTATGATGGTGACCAGCCTGCCTTTCATTTGGAAGTGTATCTAGGTAAATCTGATCATTTAGGTAAGAGTGGAATGAAAATTCAGATTACTTACTTTTTAATGTGACCTAGAGTAGCATGTTCCAAGCATTAAGGACAGGATTGAAGGGGTTTGTGTTCCTTTACCGGGGGCAGCTTTTAAAAGTTATATGTGGGCATACTGTTTCTGTTTCACTTAGAGGTTAAGATTTTTTTACTTAAACCTTAACAAACTTCTCAGCAAACACAGCCAAATATGTGGTAAGTGGTGACCTCACTACAGACCAGTTCCTGCCCCAATATGAGAGGAAGCAGAGCGTTCTTTAACTGATGGCAAAGCAGAACTAAATCCTGTTGTGTAGCATAAGCTGCTCGAGTGGGCAGGATGCAATAACGATGTATTATTTACAGCTTATAACGGATGCCATATAAGCTTGACATTTAAAGAAACTGCTGACATCCGGGGTGTGAAAAGTCAGCAGCGAATCAGGGGAGGCCATTGCCACTCTCTCACGCAGCCCCATGCTCTTGCTCCTGCTCGACAAGCTGTGGGCCTCTCTCTAAAGCAGAGGCTTTTTTTCTCTTTTGCCAAGGGGAAAGAAAATTCAGTGCCTTTCCATTTTATAGTCAATCCTTTGCTTCCCAGCTGCTGCAGCTGTCATATACTGCTCCTTCTGGTGCTCAGCTATTTAAAACTAATCTGCCTATAGACTTCAGTTGAATAGCTAATTAATTGCGATCTTTATAGGGTAAGATCTGAGAAATTTTGTTTTCCGCCCTTCAGAGATGAAGTTTCACTACCAAAGTAACAGGGTATTACCAGTCTTCTGTGCTGGAGTGCAGGAACATAATGATGAGAAAGGAATATATTATGAATATGTTTATATTTTAACAGTATTGTGATAAAGATCTTGTATGAGTGAAGCAAAGCTGGTTTAAGAACCAGCTTCCCCTGTCCTGTTCTTTTTTTTTTTTTCCTTTGTAAATTGGTGTAAAAAGAGTCACTTTGGTAAATTTTTCACCTTGAAAAGAAGACAAAATATCAGAGTTGAAATCAGGACGTGGAGTATAGGTTTTCCTAAAGTTTTAAAAATGTATATATGTTTTTTTCATGCTACATAAATAGTACCAGTGGGGTAGAATGCTTATCCTTCCTTATACATTTCAGTAAGTTATGGAAGAGACGTCCCTCAGTAGCTCGTGTTGTTTCACAGGTCCCCACGCTGAGGTTGGCAACTACTAATGATCCCTTCCCAGGTCAGGAGAATTACTAGGTTGATTCCCATGCCAAATGTGCACTCTTAATTGTTGGTGAAGGAAAAAAAGTGGATGTCAGGAGAGCAAGAGAAAGTTTGAAAGATACAGAAACAAAAGAGCTTGTGATTCCGTAACATTATTCTTTTAACCAGTGTGGATAGACTGCCACACAAAGCTGAAGCATATGATTTTGTTGTATCCCTTATGACTGATGTAGAAAGCTGCTGACAAGTACACAGAAGCTTCTCACTACCTATTTGACAGGCTAGGCATTAGAGATTTTTTTTTTGGCTTTTTTTTAGATTTATTTTTAATCACTGTTTAGAAGAAAAGAAACCTATCTCCCAATTTGTCTGCTGCCCTAGATCTGAATAGTTTTTCCCACAAATTTTAAAATTCTCTTTTTACTTTTCAGAGTATAAATACCTCTAAAGTTGAAAAACAAAGCATTATGTTGCTGAAGTCTCAGCTGAATAGTAAACTCCTAAAGAATATTGGCTTTCCAGTTGCTGGTGTAAGGAGTCTCAGATTGCTGTAGCATGGCAAATAATTGTATTCATGGGAGCTCAAATGACCATCAGGGTTTTTTTTTGAAAATTCCCATTCACTTCCTGCCTGCTAAGGAGCTATCTTGGACAAAACTTGGTTTATCACTTCTATTGAGTTATTGCCTCCACTGGGACCAGAAGCTCCCTCTATAGAAGGAAAAGAAAAAAAATAATAAAAAGGGAATAAAACTTGCTGGAGGTTGCAATGCAGGCCAATGACTCAATTGAGCCAGGGAACTGCTAATGTTTTTCTGTTCTGTGATGGCTAAGGTGCCCTTAGAGCAGTCTGATGTGGTTTCTCCTGCTCTTGTGAAGAACTGGGATGAGACATGCCTGCTGGATCCATGTCCAGTGCCCTGTGACCTACCAGGGCCGTGTTTCCATCTGAAACGTGGCAGTGGTCTGTGCGCACAAGGAAGAAGAGCATAGCATGCCTCCTGCCCAGGAGAGGCAGGAAGGCAGGAGGAGCTGTTCGTCCTCCACCTTGCATATTTCCTTTCCTTTTAAAAATTACTCCTTTTAATATGGCATGAATGGCTAGAATAGAAAGAAGATTTATTCTAATTACACTGAAAACATATGTATGTAGAACTATTACCATTTCCCTGATGGCATGAGAGCACCGGAGCCTTCAGATGCAGATAAAACTTGTGTTCAGAACCTGATGAAGTCCTCCCTGTGCTCCGAGCGCATCGTAAGCAAAGCTGTTACTAATCGTCACTGAAGATACGTTCTTTTCTCCAGATGGCACGACAGCAGCTGTGCCTTTAGGACTGCAAAACACTTTACATGATGAGCCTCTTGGTATCCTAAATTTCCTGCTCAGGAACCTCCTTCAGCTTAAACTGTCCAAGACAAGACTTTTCTCTGGGAGATGACACCAGTCATTGTGGCTGAGAACTGTTTTGCTCAGTATGTATGGCTGTAGAGGGGTTCAACTACTCTGTGGTAGCTGGATTTGTGTGTTACGCTGTTGCTGGTTTTGTTGTTGCTGTTGTTATTTTAAAAAAAAAAAAAAAAAAGAAATGCAAACCAACTTCTTTTCCTTCGTATCTTGAAAGCACGCAAGCAGCCTTTTGGATTCTTCCTTCAAAAATGCAATCTCTGAAGGCGGAAATAATTCAAACTACAATAAATACTAGAACTCTGTATCCAAAAAGTAAGGGGTATATGTAAGTAAATAATGTATATATACAGTACCTAAATTTGTGCTAAAAAGTTTTATTTCTGTTAAGTGGGATTAATCCTGTCTTGCTCAGGGAACTAGGGCTGTGGGTCTCTCTTGTATCACCTACAGAAGAGACAGAAAAAGAGGAAGCCATCGCAATAATCTAGTTTACGCCATAACCTGGCTGGTGGGGCAAGACAGGAAAAAAATTATGGACCAGAGGAAGAACTATGGCTATTTGAAACCATCTAGTAATACCTGCTGGCAGCAGGACAGCAATGCCCATCCATGGTACCACTTCCTCTGGGATTCACTGGGGGGAACTTCTGATTCAGGCACAATGATGACCTGCCTCTGCTTTTTGGAAACCCTCCCCTGTCATCTGTGCTGTTGAGAAAAAGATCTCATTGTGGGGTAGATGCTTCCCCAGGTACCTTGATGTTAGTGAGCAGCTCTCTTGGGAAAATCTGTGTCAGCCCAGACAGGAAGCAGTTTATGGGCAATTTTCCATTCTTTAAGTTTGGTGAGAAAAGTATTTTGAGGTTGTTTGTGGGTTTTTTTTGTTGTTTTGGGTTTGTTTTTTTTTGGGGGGGAGGGGTTGTTTATTTGGGTTTTTTTGGGGAGCGGGGCTGGAGGGATTGATAAATGGTTTGAAGGAGTTCTATTTCATTAGGTGGAGCCTGGGAAAGAAAGAAGTCCAAAAGCAAGTCATTCCTTTCACCTCCTGCCTTTCATCCAAGTGCCTTCCACACTACCAAAAGAAAATAGGGAGTGTGAGCTGTGTTTTGTATTTACAGCAGGATCAACACAACTGAGTTCCCCTCTAAAATATAAAAACTTGGACCTTTTATTCATATGGATCACAAACAATGCACACTCTCTTTTCAACCTTGAAATTAGGCAGGAGGTTGTGTCTAGGTATGCAAAGCATAAGCACAGCCAGAACTAAGCACATCTTTTTCTTCCCCACCCTACGGTCCCCAAAGGGCTAAAAAAGGTGTGAGCTGGGAAAGGTGTCTGTCAAAACCTGCACAGTCTGGCCGTACCAGGAATAAAACCCATCTTTGGTCTGTGGCAAACAGACAGCGACACATCTGTCAGTCTAGGATACGGCATGGAGGGCATTGACAAGTGAGGAGGAGAAAGAGAGATGTATGATGGGAAGGAAAGCAATCCCAGAGCAGAGTAACAGGGAAATATTAGAAGGAGAGAAACTCAGGTTTACCATATTGTGAAATTATTACCAATTTTTATGCGGTTTTATTGGGGTGGCATGAACATTGAAGACATGGTTAAGACTGGGCTGAGTTTTGTGAATATGTCAGATTTAATCCGTCCGAATGCTTTTACCTATGGAAAGCACAGCAAATCTTCCCCAAAACTGGTGCCCGAACACTGAATGAACTCCTAACAAAATTTGTGGTTTATTTTACTTGTCTAAGTTATTACTGTAGGCTAGGAAGTATTACGAGTATGTATTTCAGGCTTTTACATCCAGTAATCCTCGGTGACCTTTAGTTCTTGATCATCTTTAAAATCTTAAGAAAAACAAACAGTCTTCAGACATATTATGAAAGCAGAATTCACCATAAGTATTTAAACTGATCAAAATAATAAAATACATAAAATGTTAACTTTTTTACTATCAACTATTACGAATGGATCCTAATCCTAATGATATAGAAAACTTTCCAAACATTCTTAGGGTTGGTATAAGAGGCAAAGTGAGAAATTTCTTGAATTTAAATTTCACTTTTAATTCATGGTTATACTTCCCCCATGTTTAGTTTGACAGAGTGTTTCTTGGCTAAACTGCCCAAGCCCAGCACCCAGTACTGAAAAAGGTGTAACTTGAGACCCTTACAGTTTTACAGAACACGTTCTTCTTCTTAGTGTGACCAGAATAAAGGATTATGAAATTGCCATGAAGTCCTACTTATGAGTCATTAAATTTAAGCCTTAAAACCTGTGGAATTAGCCCTTAAAATGTAGAGTTGTTAATTACAGCAACCTAGCCATATTTGATTAAGGGTAGATTTTCTGCATTTGAAAATCTCTTTTCCTCATCGTCAAAACCAATTAATTATATGCTGATTTATGTTTCATGAGCTTTAACATATTCCACCTAGGATTACTTGAATGGCCCTGGCAAAAAAGTGGATTTTAATGCATTGTTAAACATGGATTATTTTTTTTAATGGCAGTCTAGAAGTTAATTTATGTCAAAAGAATAGGTACTTTTATTTCCTTCAGAGAGCCTTGAAAAATCAACATAGATTTTATCTCAAATAATTAGTAAGAAATAAAAATTTTCTTTCTATCTTTATGATTTTGTGCATTGCGAGTTTCTGTTGCTACCTTTGTTACATACTCTGGTTTTGATAGCCTGGAAATTGGAAATCGAAGGAAGTACTTTTTTTTTTCCCCAGTAGTGTAAAGGCTAAAGTTTGAGCGTGGGAGGAATCACGGAGCATTCTGATTGAAAGAGAGGTCCTAGCTAGCTCCCTTCATGGGGTGGCAGCAAAATGACCTGCAGCTGAGAGGAATTAGCAGCGGCTGTTAATTGCAGAAGCAGGAGGTCAAGACATAACGCGAAGGGTCAGCTTTGTAGCAAAGCAACCGGCAGGGGAGAAGGGGGATAAATGATAGGGACTGGATGCTGAATAGAATACAGATAGAACAAATGCACAGGGGTTTTAGTCATCAACTCTTTAATGCAGTAGCTTGCAGATGGCCATATGTAACCTTGGCTTGAATCTGATCAACAATAGTTTTTTAATCAGCACATCGAGTAGTTTTCATAGTTTCTAAGAGACAGAGTTAGTTAGCTGGTAGAAGGACTACTTTAATATGTAAAAAAGGAGATTCTAAGAGCATTGTAAAAAGCCCTAAGAGCTTTTTTCCTGCATTTTTGCTTGAAAGAAAAAGAAATTAAGATTACTCAAAATACAAGAAGGGTTCTCTTCTTTGTTAGCCTTTGTTTGTTTGGGGACTGTTGTATTTGTTCTGCTTTTAATCTAAATGTCCAGGACACTTAATAGAGAAAACCCTAGCAATATAGTCTTTCCTCTCTTTTTCCTTTTTACCTTGAAGTTCCTGGCATCTCATCCTGATTTGCGTTATTTAGCAAGAGGCTAATATTTTCAGAAGAGAATAATAATTTAAGTGCCTTGATGTTTAAATTCCGAAACCAAGGAGCTTTTACAGGGCTTGGTTTTTAGAAAGCTATTAAAGCAAGCTAATGTAGGTTTAACACTTGCAAAAATTTCAGCCATCTGAGTGTGAATATCCACGAGTCACAGAGAGACCAAATGATTTCAACTGTCTATGCTCTGCAAATAGTCCCATTATAGGACTAATTCTACAACTTTTGTGGCAGAACACGTTGCAAGCACTTCTGAAAATCTCATTGATATTATCACTAAAGGATATGAACTTTGAAGAAACCAAAAGGATCTATTGCAGTAAATTACTACATGACTAAGGATACAAAGTAGCTGGCTAAAGAATGGCCATCATTTGGGAGAACGGGAGGCTGTTAAGTATTCTCTGAACCGGTAGATACTTGGAGTACTGTTGCAACGATAAAACATGCCGTTTTATCCCATGACTCTAAGAAGGAAAGTCCGAATCAGATACACCTCTTCCATAACAACCGTATGCCTTTGACTGGTCTCCACTCTGCTTTTTGTTAGATACAGCTTCCCTAGATGAAAAATTTAAACCCAAAGGTGGAATTTTATCCAGAGCTAGGACGAGCCATAGGTCCCCAAAGCATGTCCTACCAAAAAATTCTACAAGTTGTGCACCACCTGCACCCAGTGATTGGCTGTGTGCCTGCTGAAAGGAGCACAGCCATTCAGTCCTTCACGCCATTTGGGCACACAGCAACTTTGAGAAGTACACAGTATAAGCCATCTTGTCACAAGTCACGCATGAAGGAAGGCCAAACTCTTCCCACAGGTCTGAATCACCACCACATAGAGAGATTCCCCGTGAGGAGTTATTAGGGCAGCTAGTGATACACCAGAACTCCCACCAATGGGCAATATACCCTGGGAAAGTGCAGGAGTGTGTAGCAACAGTGTTCAGGAGAGCTCTGCATCTCTTGGGAGTGTGGGTGAGAGAGGTCCAAGCTGAAGGCATATACCAGAATATTTCAGAAGTCTTCTGTCACCAAAAACCCAGCCACTGTCACAAAACAACCCCATGTCACAAGTCTAATCTCACACTTCTGTGCGGATATCATATCGTATCCAGCATATCATCCTGTGGAGTACGTCTTGCTATGATCTAGTAAGCCTGGCATCTGCAGAACTTTTGCAGCCTCATTTACTGTGTTATATCAATTGCATTTTGCATGAGTTAATAAATTTTGCCAGATTTCCATCCAATACTAAATTATATGAGTGGCAAGCTACTTATGCAGTTCCATCTTCCTGCAAGAAAGATGATACTCATCTTACTGTTTCAGCTTTCTCAGCAAGGAATGCAGCTTTCAAGAACCAGCAGATGGTGAAGTTATTGGTGAAGAATCAATGCTCACATCCAGTGAAGAAGTTTGCCATGACATAATTGTCTTCCAGCTTAAATCAGGACATTGCAAGGCTTCTGGTAGAAAATTCGTCATGCAAGGGAATTTACAGAATTGTTTTGTATGAAACAATTGGCTACAGTAACCACTCACCTTGTGCTTGAATTGGTTGGAAAAGAGCAGGTTGACTGCATCTGGATTACAGGAAAGACTGTAAGAAAGAGGAGGAAAAGGGACTAAAATACAAAGTAAGATATGTATTTGGGATACTGAGACAATTTATTTTCTCTTTTTTTTTTTTTTTTTCTTTTTCCCCTTCTAGTTTAATGGAAAGGCATTTTCTGTAGAAAACAGATAACAGGGGAATAGCAGAAAGGAAACTCAAATTTTCAGGTCTCTGATCTTACTTGTGGGTGCCAGAATCTATCTTAAGAAGCTGCTTGAGTATTCCAGGGTGTATTTTATGTATGCACTGTAATAGCACAATGATAATAATAATTCAATGACAAAGTCACATGAGACCATTATTTTTCATAATTATTTATTTCACTAACAAAAACTTTTCTGTCCATCCTTCCATGGCACTGGAAGTGAAAATAAATACAGACACAGTATTTTTCCTTTGAGAAATTATTTATTTTTATACATCTCAGAGAGTAAAGGAAAGTCAACTTTCAGGTTCCTCTCAGAGACTCATCTCCTCGTGAAATAACCGGACATGATCTAATAAAAATATGGGAACACCAATTCACTGAAACTTGAATCATTTATACTGAAAAGTTTGATATGCAATGAGAAACTTGGTTATCACAAGTGGTACTACCCTCAGGAAAATCTGAAATGAAGCTCAAAAGCTATTGCAAAAGAACTCAATAGCCTGATAGGCTATTTTTTCAAGTATTCAAAACTGCAAAGTATTATATATCCACTATATAGATCCACTGTTTTCTTACCCAAAGGATTACCATTTTGATACTCATGAGGTGAGAACAGACGAAAGAGTCATTGTAAAACCATTAAGTCTTCAGTCTGAAGCTTAAGAAGTACCATCCTAAATGTTATAACTCAGTGCCATTTTCTGACTTAGGAAATTACACTCCGTGATGTGGACAGTCTGAAATATTCATAACAGTGCAGAGCAGCAGAAGATAAAGTCAGTAGGTACTTTATCAGGACCAATTTTCATAAACCATAGCAAAAACCTTCAAATTTTTCAAGTTCAGTTGTTTGTTCTGCTGGTACTGAAACACTGCAAAAGCTGAAGTGTTCTGGCAACTTTCAATCAGTGTCCTGTTGGACCTGTCACTTCTATCGGTGTCACTTCTGTCGTGTGATTTAGTCTTGGAGAGCATTATTATGAGGCCTGTTCAATGAATTAATAACTGTCCATTTATTTCCAAGTGCTAACATTAAATCCATAAAGTTTTAATGTTAGAATGATTAAAAGATTTTATTGACTGTGTAACTCCTAGATGAAGAGTAGATTGACTGGGTTCATTTTTCCTTGCTGCTCATCAAAGCATATGTGCTTTTTATCAGCTAGCAATTAACCTTTAGCAACCTCTTTATTAAAACTAAACACTTATTTGTGACAGTTCATTTGAAGTGTAAATACTTTGTGTGCCAGACAGTCTGCTGGTTTCACAGAACTTTTCGATTAAACTCTTTGCCATGCAGCTTTATAGGCTACAGTCACAAAGGACAGTGATACCATGAATAATAACAAAAGAAGTATTAGAATGAAAATACTGCACTGAAATAGAAAACCTGCTGATTACTTTTTAAATGAGTGCTTGCAGTGAGATCAGGATGGAGATTAGTTTCTATGCTCGTAATATAGTCTTGTGAAGATATAGGAGTCGGTTTCATGTGCTTCTTTCTTTGAAAAGTTGTTTTAGCCTGGGTCCACTTCAAGAGTGTTGCCCTTCTTCTGCATGGGTATATGTTCAGCTCTTTAAGCTTATAAATCCTGTAAAAGATTTCATTTTTACCAGAATTTCACAATTGCATATTGCAAATACACTGGAACAGTTTAAGACCGATATTCGTGTCCACTAAGTGGCATCATTAAAGCCTGCTTTGAATGCAGCTATTTATGTTACTGAAATTTTTTTGCTTTTGAAATGTTTTTGATTAATTTCCTCAATCCTGAGGTATGTAATCGAGCAAATTCTGCTGAAAAAGAAAACATTTTAAAAGAAAGCTGGTCAGAAATTTTTTGTTGCTTTGTTTCTTAACAGCATTGAGAATGCAACACCCTGGTACGCTGCCTGCCTTTGAAGCTGTGTGCTTCCTGACTTTTTTGTATTGGGTGCATCCATGTATACAGTTTCACTGCTGCCACTTCTCAGGACCGTATTGTGAGCCTGATAATATTTGCTTAAAGACACAGCTTCTGGGATTACTAACGCTTGAATTTTAAATAAAAATGTGAATTTTCTATGGTCTCAATATTTAAGGTTGAAAAAAGAAGTTAAGCAAGTGCATCCCAGATGTGCACCAAGCAACTCACAGCCTACTGCTTAGGCTGCTTTCCCAACTTCCTTAAATTGCGAATTCATGATTTTTAAACACGAATTTGCAGTATTGAATTCAGAGTTGGCTGATGGATGCTTACTATCATACACAGCTGCAATTAACTGGAAAGTTTTTTTAACTGTTTCAGCTAAACTAAATCCAGATTAGAAACATCAAAACATATTTCATCTGATGGAAAAACAGATGAAAAACACCAGGTCACTCCAACTCTAAGTGGTTCTACCCCATCATAAGGAGCAAAAGAGTTTATGAATTATGCCTGTTCCAGATCAACCTCCTTTTAGACTGGGATATACTCTGCTGGTGAACAGATTGTTTTGCTTCATCTCCACAAATCTAATTCTTTCCAAAAGATCCTAGAGCAATTAACTGTCTTTTCTATTGCGAATTCAACTAGTGATGAGCCATGACAATCTTGGTTACTTTAATTAAACATATGTCTCAAGATAAATTTTCTCTATCTGTTTGACTAGCTGATTAGGGCAATAAAAATGGAAGAAATTTCAGAAATATATCAGCTAATTAGGTAACAATTTTTGAAATTTTTTGCACACTATTCATGCAGCTAGTAAAGAATTAAAAACAGGTTGTGAGGGGGGATTGCCATGAGGAATCCTAAAAAAAGTCTCTGGAGAAAAGAAGGCTCCAAGGTGACCTTATAGTGGCCTACCAGTATCTTAAGGGGGCCTACAAGAAAGCTGGTGAGGGACTTTTTAGGATGTTGGGTAATGGTAGGACTAGAGGGAATGGATTAAAACTAGAGATAGGTTGATTCAGATTGGACGTTAGGAAGAAGATCTTTCCCATGAGGGTGGTGAGGCACTGGAACGGGTTGCCCAGAGAGGTGGTGGAAGCCCCATCCCTGGAAGTTTTTAAGGCCAGGCTGGATGGGGCTCTGAGCAACCTGATCTAGTGGGAGGTGTCCCTGCCCATGGCAGAGGGGTTGGAACTAGATGATCTTTAAGGTCCCTTCCAACCCTAACAATTCTATGATTCTCTTGTCTTATTTTTGCAAGAAGCACAGAGACAGCCTTTGGAGCATGGGAGGAGTAATTTCTGTTATTTACTCAGTTTAGTATAATACTGTAGGTTTTCTTTTAACATATGTGAAAAAGTATCGACTACAAATTTGGTAGGATTCCAGCTTCACACAGTAAAACTTCTGTAATCACGGATACATCTTAATTTTGTGCCTTATCTGGAGCTACAGTGCTGAGGTTGCTTTCTCACCAGAGACTTCAGTAACAACAATAATAAAGAGGAGTTGCGGTTTGCAGACAGTAGGATTGTGGTTTGTTCCGCTTCTTATGTGTTTTGAGCATACTTTTAGATGATATTTTGAATTTCCTAGTCCAGTGAGTTTTTTTAAAGGTTTTTTTTTTTTTCTTTTCGGTTCAGTTGGTTTTGGTAGAAGAAAAATGAAGGAGGTATGCAAAGAAAGATATCGGAGAGAGCATCACTGAAATGAATGTTTAAGCAAGAACTTCTGTTGAAGCTCTGCCAGGGATTTGCCTACAGTCTCTATGATGCCTCAAGCAGGAAAACAAAATGTCCCTTACAGCTGAGCCTGCATTACAGATGGAGGTGGGGAGAGAAGTTTCCATATAGGAAATTGATAAAATGGGCTGTCAATAAAATGGCTTTTTATTATTTTGAGTCTGGCAAACTGGACTGTCTTTTACTTATCACGGGTTTGTTCCTGGAAGTTTTATGAACTGAATTATTCTTATTAAGCAAACTTAAAAGGTGTTTGGTTTTTCCCCCCACCCCCTGTGATGTGATGTGAGGGTTATACTGACAGAGAGAACTTCATGTGAGTTACTGGAAGGTTAAATCTCCCCTCTGCCACATTTTGAGACTCCACTTCAGTCCAGTAATTGCCTGTAATTCTCAGCTGAAATGCCACAGATACGATTTAATACCCTCGAAAACATTATGAAAAAGGTTTGTTATTTTTTTTTTTTGCAAAGTAGAATGTTATTAGCAAATACTATGTATCATTAAAATTAATAGGGTATGAGGTCAGACAGCACAGAGAGGAACACAGTATGACTTATCTCATGTACACTGGATTTCTGGCATAATGCTGAAATACTGAAATAAGAGTCGTATGCAGTACCAAACTGACTAAGGATGTTAATACAGGGAAGAAGCTTTGACTGTATCTGATCTTTCTTGAACTTTGTGCTTATTTCTCTTCCAAGACTAAACATCAAGAAAATTAGGGCCAATAGCCAAATTTTTGAGGAAAGTAGCTTTCCAAGCATGAAGTAGGATGTCAAGTAGGGTTTTCAAAAGCCTAATTGGGTAGTTGACAATGAGAATGGCCATTTGAAAGTAAGAACTAGCTTCTAATGATTTTAATTGGAGCAAAGTGTCCAAGCACTGAAAAACCTATTAGACGACCAAGGGGCTTTAGAATGAGGCACTACAGCACTGAGCATCGGCAGACCTCAGGAAAGGCTATCTAAAATGTGTAAAGGAAGAATGATTTTGAACAGGCTTATTAAAAGCAGGGATGGAACACTCTTCCTCCTAAATATGTTGGGTCTTTAGGTCCATGTCGCTAAGAGCTTAAGTGCTTAGCTCCGATCTGGGTAAAGCTGTACCTTTACTCAGGGAAATGACAGCTATGTTTGCTGTCCTGGAGTCAAATGCACAGAGCAGCTAAGTCAGTCTTTGCAAATTAGTGATGCGTCTATTATCCCCAGGCAGATTTTCTCTTACATAGTCACATCCAATAGACATTCCCTGAGTTTTGGGCCTGAATTTTTAGAACATGCCCTGGAGGGATCAGGGTTGACATTTCTCCCTTTGCTGAAGAGAGATGCCAGAAAATGCACACACATACAGGAAATACGATTCTTTTATGTCTCTCCTGGATACAAAAATGTTTTTCCAGATTCTCATCCGAAGTTTGCTGCTACTTCTGAATTGAAAGAAAATATTCAAGAAATTCTGGAAAACTCTAATTCATTTTGAAGTTCAGATTCACAGTGTTGTAAAATATTTATATTCAGTCCCAAGTTGGCATTAAATTTTTCAAAAAGGTTAAGGTCATGATTCATGAAAGAACTTAATGGAATAGTTTATCAAGTTGAACTTCTGTTTTAATTTGTCTCTCCTCATCTGTCTACTATTCTTGAATGCAGTGTTACAATTAACATTGAAGCTCTTGGTTCAGAATATTTGTGTAAGTGAAGCTTTGTTTACGGCAATACCTCAGTTAAAACAAGTCCGTATATCATTTTGAAGTAGCTTTATTGCTTTTGTTGGTGCGTATTTATGAAGTAGTTTGTAAGGACAAAGAAGTCACACTGTGACTACATGTGATCTTGAATTGCATGAGACTGGGAGTTTCCAAAAACATGTATCTTCCCAAACCAGACAAAATATGTGGAGGATTGAATGCAATACCAAAAGGAATATCATTTAACAGCTGGCAGTAGCATATTGTGCATTATAGCTACATATTTACACTTAGGAATCTTCTGCAAACTAGAAGTCCACAGTTACTGCAAGCACTTATGCATGGGCTTACAGTCATTGTTGGAAATAGTAAAATGAAGGCTAGTCAGTGCTTGTAATAGCTGGATTTTAGTTGCTGTTTTCATTATATTCCTTCTGAAATCATAAGGGAGGCGTTTTCAGTCTGAGTTGCTTTTACTTTGGAAGTAGGTGAACAAAGAAAAAATAGAAAAGGAAAGAAAAATGACACAATTATCACCTTTCCTTTCCTCCCTGCATTATATTTCCTCCTGATTGCAACAGGGTGATTTTCAGAATAGCTAAATGTTTTCTGGAAAAAGAAACAATCTCATCGCCAATGTTTGAAGTGAAATATGTAACCTGACAGTGGTCAGAGGCAAAATGTTGCACAGCTAAAACCATTGCAAGGAAGAGATATAAAGCTAACACCAAATAAGGATGTAACAACCAGCTTCTCTTGTCTGAATGAATTCGAACCCATATCTTCTCATCTGAATAGTACATTACTCACTGCCTGAAGTAAGATGGGGCATATAAGCATGTGAGTCACACTGTTGTAAGGGAAAATCTTGATTCGCTTGTGCTGATACGATATAATTTACAGACCTATTGATATCTTACTTTTTTGTCCCCAAACTCCTCAAGTTCTACTTTTATAGGCCCATAATATCTGATTTTTGGGAGGCGTTATCAGCAGCTTTTTACCAGGCTTGTGTTCAGTCGCGAGTGGGATAGGCAAAGTAGATACCAATCTACATAACATATTCTATATTCCCATTTTTATAAACCAAGAACTTGATTTTTTAATCTGTACATTTTTCTAGTTTGTTTCATCTGAATGTTTAATACTGCCATTTCGCTTTTACATCATAAATAAGTTTGGGAAGAAGTGGTGCTTTTTTTACCTCAGTACATTCAGTGACATTGAAATGGTCCCCAACTTTCAACTGTAATGTGATATATTTGCTTGTCATGCCATCCATTTGTTATAACGTCAATGTGATTTCAAGAATGTGTTCAAATTAGTAAGTGGAGACTTTGATTTTGATACCTAAGTCTCGACACAGCACATTCGATGGACTAAGCAATAAGTAATTATTCTGACCGAGTACATAATGTGTCTTTTTCCTGCAGTCTCTGTTTTGCAAGCTTTTATATAGTTCTTGAGGGTTTTGTGAAAAACCCTAGTACGTTGTCCAGATTAAAGGATGACTGTATACGCTTCCTGGAGTACTAATACTGCTAGAACAAAATGTTCACGAGGAGATATTCCCAGTAGAAGTGATTTATCAATGGCACTGTTTTATTTTTTAGTAAAATGTCCCCATCCAGCAGTTGATATGTCCTGAAGAATTATGAGTCATCTGCTTGGATTTTTTTTCTAAGCTGTAATTAATATTAAGAAAGTATGTGTTTGTCTGTTTGTTTCTCTCGTGTGTGTGCATCCGTGTGCACATTTGCGCAGAGAGAAACTCTTATCTAATCTGAAGGCACATAAGCAGTGTGCGTCCGCACAGCTACTTGCTTTGTGTTCTTACTGGATTGAAGAATATTAAGCAGTTAATGCTAATCAGTAATGGTAATACCTTTATTTCATTTTCTGTTTTGAGGCCTCTCCTAGGTCTTAATTTAACATAATAGAGGTAATAATAATAGATATGCATAACTGAAAAAACAGTTTTTGGCTTATCTTTCTGAAATGGTCCTGACACTACGTGTCTCCAAAAAGGCTGTCACTAAAATGGCATTTGAAAATGACTTCTTACCTCCACTGAGTTTTTGTGTAAGGAATGGGCAGAGAAATTGACATTACTATACTGCTCACTTTTTACATTTGTCTCCAGAACTGCAATAATTTCTGTCCCAACAGTTCACGTAAAATAGGTGTAGCACTGGTGGTGTTTCGGTTTTGGGTTTTGTTTGGTTTTTTTGGTTTGTTTGTTTGTTTGTTTGTTGGGGTTTTTTTGGTAGTTTGGTAGTTTACAGCAAATGTGAACTCAAGCATATTTGATTTCATTAAACAGTGCCAAGGGGCCTCAACTGAAACTGGGAAAAATAGTTTTCAGTGCAATGCGAACACCTCAGTGAACTGGAATTTTGCCTGAAGACCTTGAAAAAATGCCAGGAGGTACTTCTGAGCAAACTGGTTGCACTAAGGATGCCTGCAGCTGATTGTTGGTGTACATAGGACTAGAATTTCAAGTATCTGTGTTCTCATTGTGCTTCTACTGACTCTAGAATTTTACTTTTTAGGGAAGAAAGATTGCCCCTTTGGGCCATTTTGGCAAAAAAGGTGTCTTCAGTACTCATCTGCACTGCGCAAGGTGGTGCAGATTAATTTTACTCTGTATTATGAACCCTTTACCACCACTGTTTCTATCTTGTCTCAACTTTGTCTTTGTTTTTCACTAGTCCAGCATGACTCATGCATGTATTTTCTAATAATATGCCCATATGAATTCTGATTGTTTTATTAAGAAATTCATATATCATCAGTCTGAGCTGCTGATGCTTCAGCTGGTCTGTGATATTTACCTTCCAAGATATTCTCCAGGCTTCTGAGTGAGCTGTTTTCTCTCTGCATGAAAGCTGTTTCTTTTAAGATGTTCCTAATCTCACAAAGTATGTGGAAGGTCTTCCAGTGAATGCATTTTAAAAGGCATTCACAACTATTTTTCACTTTAATATTAATGGTTTTGTGAGAGGATCTCTCTGTCCCTCCCATGGTAACAGGAACAAATCTTACATCTGAATTCAGCCTTTCTTTTTTCCTAGAAAGTTTTTCCTGTTCTCAAGCTTTCACCCCATGGTAAGAAAACTGGATTTGCCTTTGCAGTTGAGAAAACTTGAGCTGGCTATGTTTTGTGGTATGCTTGAAACATTTTCCATTCACCTTCGAAGGAATCTTAATGCTGACATTGTTTGCTTACGTTTTTCCCCTTTTAGTTTATTAGACTGCTAATTTTAAATTAAAATCCATGTTTCTGATGCTTGAAATTTTTAGCAGCAAGGCTAAACAGTCAGAACTTTTAAAGCATTTTAAGTAACCGCTAATATTAAAGTATCTTACAACATAAAGAATGAATCAGTTTCATGCTAAAGAAACACAACAGTTGGTCAGCTCTAGGCAATAAGACTGACTGCAGAAAAGTCTCTGTTGAAAAGGTTATTTCTTCGTGACTTTACTTCAGATACGTGTGTTACTATGGTTTCCTTTCATGATGTTTCTACCAGCGTACAGTAAATATACTAACAGACAAGAGCTTAAAAATCAGGCAGCGATAGCTATAACTTCTGTCAGTCACAATGATTGTTCTTTAGTATTATTTTCTGCTTATCAAGGATGCTTAGGACTGTTTGCTTTTTGCTTCTACAGTTCCAGAAGCTGACCTTTAGACTGCCAAATGCTGATCTTCACAAATGGTTTTAATCTTGAAATGCTTTCATAACTTTTCTATCCATTGAAGAAGAACATAAATGCAAGGAACTCCTGTTGAATTAGAGAATAATAGCGAAGCTCCCATGTCTTTTTCAAATAGTTCTGATTGCCAGTTGTGAAGAAAAAAAAAAATCCCCTATATTTTTTCACATGCTTTTACTCCTAATAGCAAACAAATGTTGAAAAGAAGTGGTGGATCTCATGTAAAATACTGGAACTCCAGAGCATTTTCACAAGATGCAAAGAACAGCCCAGACACGCCACCATATGACTCTCCTTCCTTCTTGGCTCACCCCATTAGCTTTGGCTGGCACACATCTGAAAGCTCTTCTGACAAAGGTGAGCACCTGCGTACACTGCAGGGCTGTCTGCTCTTTCAGCAATGGCTAAGATGACCCCATGTCCATATGGCTCTAGTAGAACCAATAGTGAAATGCTCCCTGTCTTAAAAAGAGGGAGAAATCTTCAGGACAGGCGGAGATTAGTGTAGATGGGTAGACTTCTGTGCTAGGATGCTTGTTAAATAATGAACTGGTATGTGAGGTTTGATGGTTTTGCTGTTGTTGTTAAGCATGAATTCACATTTCCATTTAAAAACTCTTGGCATAGAGCCTTCTCTATTGCATGGAAATACACAGAAAGTGGGAGGAGGTATTTCTTGCAAGGGACATAGGCTTTAATTGTTAAATCCTGTCTCATCCTTTCGTATGTGTCGGTCATATATAAACTTGCTTATCACCTAGGTATTTAAAATTCGGATGGCTTCTCTGCTGCATGACGACTTGATCATTAAGACTTTGCTCCATGAAAAGGAATGCTTGGTTGCAGTACGCTTTTTGACACAGACTCCCTGTCAAGGTTAACCTTTCTCACCTTTCATTTGCAAAATGAAGTTACTCTTTCCTGATATGCAGAGTTGATGTGGAGGACAGGTTGCTGGGTAGCGATGGCTTTGAGTTACTAGAGGAATGGGTAGGAAGTACTTTGATGAGAGCTGTGGCTGTGTTAAGTCAAGAAAGTGATGGCTGATCACCTCTGTAAAGCTGATACATTTCTATATGACAGTGTTATAAGACTGAGGACCATATTTTTAACATGTGTGTGTATAGTCCTTTTTTGCAAGTATGTGTATGCATGTATATAGGTATATATATTTATGTATATGCTTATATATGTACATATACTTCTCATAATTGAGGATGAGGACAGAAGGAGTATCAGTGAGCCTGTGCTTTGCATCTGATTTTCACAATGTCGAACAGCTTGCAGAAACAGTGAAGTATCTTGGTTCTAGGCTGATGATCCACAGGTGATCCACTTTTTTTCCTCTGAGTCCAGAAAATCTGGATTATGTCTGTTCTTTATGAATTTGCATGCAATTGAGCTGAGGCTGCCAGGTGGGAGATTGATCTCAAGCCGATTTATGCTCTGGCCAGTGATGTTGCTGCTTCCAGGGGATTATTTTACCTATTACTTCTAGGTAGCAGCTCAGTAACTTTCTGACAGAGAGGAATCTGGTACTGCTATTTTTGTTTGGTATTTTTAAAAATAATATTTTACATTCTGCCATGTAAGAATTCAGCTCTTTGATGGTCATGAGCAGATTTCTCAGAAGTTCCTGGATTTTATTACCTTTTTTTTTTCCTAAATCTCCTCTAGTGTTTTCTGTTCTTACGCATTCATTCTTCACATGATTGTCTGCCTTTCAAATCTCCCCATATGCTCTGAGACACTGTCACACAGCCTGTCTCTAGGCTGTGCTCTGACAGTGGCGGTTCAACTGCAATGAAACACGAGGGATATACAAGTTACCAGCCTGTTTCTGTGTGCAGGAAGGGAAAGTGGACAGAAAACAAGAGGAAAGCTTTGTCTTCAGGCAGTTTTGTTTTTCTTTTCCCAAGGAGAGTCACAGTTCTCTGCCAGAATCACTGAAATCATCCTGGAGTGGCAGCACAGTCCCCTGCTCTGACCCGCAGAACACGTCTCCTCCAGAGCAGGCTAAGGGTGGTGGCAGGGTCTTATCTGGAGTCAGGGTGGTAGGGAAGTATCGGGAGGCTGGGTACAGGCGGCAGTGTTTCAGTGCAGCTGCAGTGGAAATGGAGGACAAGGGTGGAGAAGGTGCGATTATTTAACATGTGTCGGCATATTGGGCTAGATCTGTGTTTAGAGGATCAGCAGCAGCACTCAAGATCCTTGTCTGAACTGCAGGTGTGTGTCTATGGGTAACACACTTCAAATTCCCTGTTTTTTGTTTATGCAAGGCTTTCACTCTTTATCTATCATCCTTATGGCTAGTCTGAATTATGCATAGATGCTAGTGGGGATGCTAGTGTGCCAGGTAATATTCAGTGGAAATCATGGCTGCTTTAAGATGTGAAAAATGTCAGTTTTCCTATGCTAAGGAACCTTGCATAATTTAAACAGTGTCCAGTTTTCTTTCAACCCCTTAGGCTAGAACAGAAGGAGAGTTTGTGCACATGACTTACGGTAGTGCCTGCCTACCATGAAGGCTTCTTTGAATGGATTTAGTGTGTATGAAGCTTTGCCTGAAGTTTTTCTGCAAAAGCAAGACTATCCACAGGTCGGGTTATTCAGAATTAAAAGCGGAATAGCAAAATAGCAGCTATGGCTTTGTAATAGCCTTACTGCAGAATTTCAGCTGTGATTTTCTGTGATTCATGGGAGGTGGTCTCTTGGCATGGCTGAAAACTTTGCATGCAAAAAGATCCCAGCATTTGAGTCTTTACATAGGCTCTGCAATCTGTTTTTGGATTAGCATGTCAGCAGAATATCAGAGTGAATTCTTTTGAGCATTTTTATTTTGATATAGTTCCTTCCTATCCGTTTCCTTCCCCTTAGCTTGGAATGAGACAGCCGAGCTGCCTGGAAGATCCCAATAGTTAATCCCTGGTAATGAAAGAAATGGAAGATCCATGCTCACCTTTGGAAGGTATCTATAGAGTGAATTATAGAAGTTTGGTTTACTATTCTAGATGTGGATAACCGCTATCTATGATGCTTGAACTGACATTGAAATGTGAGATTTTAGGAAAAATGTGAGTGGCGGGTGAGCACAAATTACTGCACAGCTTTACAGAAGATCATTTTAAACAACAGACAGAGATACCAACAGTAGGTACAGCTTCTCCATGAGAAATATTTTGGAAGTTATTTTTACTTTGTCTCCCTTAATTTTCTTGACATTATTGTGGCAAAGGGTCTTGGAGGCCTCTATATGACAACGTTTTCAGTCTCATGGTCTCAACTCTTATGGCTTGTACCCACAGCACCACAACATGGCTTTTTCTATGACAATCCTACTTGCAGGACTGGAACAATTATCAAATAGAAGTATAATCTTTGATTGCATGCGCTCTTGAAAAAAACATGAATATCAATGCTTTAACTATCCAGAGATACCGCTGCTCAAAGAGGTAAACCCACTACTCAAAAAAATATTTAATGACAAGTCATTCCATGCATCCCAAGCTGTCCATTACAACTTAGATGTTATGTGGGAGCTTGCTTTGTTTTGGTTTTGTTTTTTAATGTTGGCTTTAAAGTTACATGCTCTGAAAATGAAGTCTCCAAATATGCACAGTATTATTTCCTAAATCTGCCAAACTGTGTGGACTATAAATGAAGATTTTTCTCAGGTAGTATGATAAGGATGGTTACTGCTCTGCTGTGCTGGTGACACTGATATATGTATCTAACTAAATCTTCTCCTCTTGTTACCAGATGATAACTGGAGCTTATCAGGATCTTTCTAGTGGAACCAAATTTAGTCAAAAATGGTGGTTTGTAGCATAATGTGTCCCAACACCTTGTGTTCTGGAATCTCCCTGCAGCTGCTTGGTGAAACTGATGCCTTGTCTGGCAAAAACTGCTGGTACTAATTGTGGAGAAAAAGGTATCACTTTCTCTAAACATCTTTGCTTTAAGCAGATTTGGTGGAAATGAGAAAAATAATTAAAGAAACTGAAGCAAACCTGTCTTGTGTTAATTTTTGGACAGTTCTGTTAATAAGGTGGCACATAGTTAATAGTTTCCAAAGAGGTTCAGGGTGCGTGAAATTGTTGTAGGTTTTGTGCCATCAGAATAATGTGTCATTCAGGTGGAAAATTGAGGTTCTCAGACTCAGTTCAAATTAACCTCAACTGCCTACAAGAATTTGACCAAATAAAACACAGGCTGGACTGTGCAGTCATGAGTTTATTATGATCACTTAATTTCTGACTAGCCTTTAAGGCTTGTCTCTTGAAAACCTAAGCTAAAAATGAAAGGATGTCCCATTTCATATTACTGTCATGCAAACAGATAAAATTTCACTTGAACCATTTTTGGCACTGCCCCTTCCACTCCAGATTTTGTTTTTCTTGTGTTTGCTTTTTCTTGTACTTTTTCTTGTGCATTTCTTGCACTTTCTAGTACAGGTGAATAAGGCTGCATAAAAGTGATTTTGAAAATAGCACTTGTACGACAGCATTTCTTGACATTGGGAGGAGTTTCAGGGACAAAGCTTTTATTTGCAAAAACATACATGTTTGAGACTATTAGTACCTTTGTAAGTAGTTTCTAATTTGCATGCCTTTTATACCATTTTGAGAAGACTGTTGTTTAAGTGGGCAAAATGAAGTGGTATATTTAGCAGAAATATTTTTTAAAAGTATTTTCACTTTCAAAATAACCTATAAGTTTTATTTTCCAGAAGCTTGTATTTAAATAAGTCTGATTATTATTTTTTTTCGGTGATGTCTGTTCCATTATATTAAAAAGGCAAATAACATAATTACAAAAACCAATACATCTGTTTATTCTAGAGCCTGTATTAAAAGAGGCAATCATTTATGACAGGCATCTAAGGACGGAGAAGGAAGGGAAAGCCTAAAATTAACAAATTCGAATGCAATCTAACTGTCTGGCAACAATGCCTCTTTTGTAAATGATATGTTAATCCAGCCTTTCAGAAAAACATCACTGCTACTAATGGTTTATCCATATGCGCATATGGATATCCCCAGGTTTTCCAGCCTCCCAAAATCAAAACATTAGAAATGTTCTTAAAATGTTCTTAAAAGAAATGTTGTTAAAAGAGATACTATACATAAATATATATATGTGTGTGTGTATGTGTTTTTATTTATGTGTAGGTATTCAGTTAAGGAAATGAAACACTGATAGAAAGAAAATTGAATACGTTGAAACATTTTAGTTCTCTTTTGACTACTTAGTACAATTTTTCAAGCATTAGAGACATCTTAGAAAAGCAATTTCAAGCTGAACAGTGCTGCTTCCTTTTTTAAATATAGAAGTGAAATGCAGAATCTTCAAGTTGTTTTCTTTCCAAATATGTGCACTATCCAGACAAATGGTGTGCTGCCAGGGCATTGTTAGCTAGCTGCACTTGTCCTCTGAAGTTTTACTCCTTTCATTCCCTGTCTTATGGGAAGCAGAAGACCAGAGATGGCTCCAGGCACAAGTAAAACGGGCAGTCATATGTTCCTAGGTAGGTAACAAAACAGCCATGGTTCTCTAATTGTGTTTGTTATGCCAAAGCCTTACAAAGCCAGGCTTCCTCCTGGCTGCGAGAGGGGCTAATGGAGTGTGCTGAGCTGAAACTGCAGTGGTTCATCTGGCAGCCCGCGATGCTGCCCTGGCCCCTCCAATGCCCCTGGCAGCTTTGGCACCAGGAGCAGGATGGACTCTCCAGGCTCGTACCCTCTCCTCTGCTTTCTCCTCTCAGGCAGGCATGGTTTCTTTGGGTTCATCCTCAGAACAAATGTATTTCTTCCTAATCTTATAGGAAGCCTTGAACCCCTAAGGTCATACTCTTTAAAGAATGGGTTTAGTATGAAGACCGGGCTGTCTGAACAAAGGTGGACCACTAATTTTAACAACTATTTTTTATTTAAACAGACTTTGTTAAAGTAATAAAACTATTTTCTGAGAATTTTTCTGAAGAATTAAGGCTGATTTAATTATGCAGGTAAAATCTCTACTGCTCCTGCTAAAGGTACCTTTAAATTGGTTTTATTTTCCTACTTCTCGAACTTCCTACCCAAAGTCTGGATGTCATTTCCACCTGGAGCCTGAACAGAAGTTTGAAGGTTTCTGCTTAGATGCTCAAAAGTATCACTTTTTGCTTACAGTTTCACATGACTCTAAAAAATGCAAAGTATGGGTAAGAAGAGGAAAGCAGCAGAGGATTCCTGGCATGTAATTTGATAATGTGTGAGCCATGCTACCCGGACCACTCCTTAACTGCTTGATATTTTCATCATCCTTGCTTCTTGTTTCTGTTATTAAATTGCTTTAATTTAATTAATCTGCTGTAGAAAATGCCAAGCTTGAGTAAGTAGCAAAACAAAAAGAGGGTATTTTTCTGTTCCCTGTTGACTGTGTGAGCTTGATTGTAGGGGGAAATAGTGTTTCTGGAGAAAGAAAAAAAAAGAACAAACACTAAAAAAAGATGTCAGAGATAGGAAGTGCTCTGGATTATGATGGCTCTGTACCATGCTGGAAAGTCTTCTGTCTGGGTGTTTAAAGCTAGTTGTCCTGAATCTTGGAAACCCTGTCAAAGCCTAAAGTTTTTATGAAAACATTCTGCAAAGGAAGGATTTATCTTCTAAAGATGAGTTTCTTAAAGCTGTAAATGCATTTTGGCTCAAAATTCCAGCCTAGTTTAAATTTTGAAACAACTCAGCCAAACATATTTGTGATGTTCCTCATAGAAACTTCTGAAACCCCTCAGCACTGGCTTTGTTTTTTTTCCTCCTCCTGAAGTTCAGGATGACAATCCAGTTGGCACCAGAGTGTCAGCGGAGCTTGGCTTCTGCTGAGGACTTTCTGAACAGGCTTTCTTTGCAGCTGCAGTGTAGGGCTGCTCTTGGAATCATAGAACGGTTCGGGTTGGAACAGACCCTAAAGATCACCTAGTCCCAGCCCCCTGCCATGGGCAGGGACACCTCCCACTAAACCTGGTTGCTCAAAGCCCCATGCAGCCTGGCCTTGAATAGATGGCAGTTAGTGCTGGGAAATGTTCATGTGGAAACCCATGAGGTAGTGAAATGATGCTTTGAAAACGTATCTTCTCTTTTGTAAACCTGCAGAGCCTCACTATTACCTGACTGCAAGTAATAAAGTTAAAAATTTTACTGCCAAATTCTTCCCTCCATTGCTCCATTGGGGACTGAACCTGGCCCCTAACTCATTAATATTCATACAAAACTTTCAAAAGCAGTGTCTGCCATTATTAAAACCTGATGTCCAGGATGTTGTTCATGAATCCTTGGAACTGCAGTGCTCGAGGGCTTAATTTTTCAAGACTATTTATGGAGAATCACAATGTTGTCAATGTATTAATTGGCTCATGCAGGAATAGACTCCAAAGATGAATAACTTCATGGTAAATGTAGTTCTGGGAGAAGAGTTATTGCAATATTCTAACTCTTATTACCAAAGTTAATTATAGTTTTAGCTACCCAAGCAGTATAGGAAGCTATATAAAATGTAGTTTCCAGTGAGTCAGTTCTGAGAAAGAGCTCAGGTGAGGAAACAAGTTGTATTGGGGGCTGTAATACTCTAAGAGCTGTTACAATGAAACCACGGGAACTAGGATGTGGGGTTATAAAACAGCGTTAGCACAACAAAAACTGGGAGGAAGCAATATGATTTTCCAGCTTTCAGACTTTGGGTAAAATACCCAACTGCAGTTCTCCCTGCTTAGCGGTGATAGTTGTCCTCTTTATGAGTGCTGCTAATTGGACTCGTTTTTCTCTGAGAGGTGGTTGGATTGCAGTGGCTGCTTTGCATGTTACTTTTTACGATCTTGTTATAGGTAAGCTCAAGTCTATGCAAGAATGCTCCTCCTCCATAATTATCTGTACTATTCATGTACTTGGGATATATTTACTGTTTTCTGATGCTTTCAGGTTGCTGTATAATACCCTTTCCTGCTGTATAATACCCTTTCCACCCTTTCCACAGCTATATGTGGCTCTGTCTTCTTGGTCTCTTCCACTGTTACATTCTTTCCCCCAGGAGCTGTGAAATCCTTTTTTGGGGGAGATCCTATAGGCAGTAAGGAAACAATCCTCAGACTTCATTCTTGTGTGGTATTTGAAGTCAATTCGACTCTTTTGAAGGCCTAAACCCAAACCCAGTTTTGACTCTTTTCAGCCTCTAACAATGTGCAAAGTTTGCTAGGTCTTGAAGCATTTTGAGCAAGGAGAGGTGAGGATGAGAGAGAAAACACTGAAGTCTGACAGACAGCTTCTAGGCTTCCCACATACATTCTATAATGTGCCTCAAGACAATTACAAGCATACAGTACATTAAGTAAGCTGGCTGATTATTCAAGCAGTTTGGTTGCACTGCTCATAAAACAAAACAAAACAAAACAAAATGTCTTTCTTTTCCGCTACCCGTGTGATGTGATTCCCCCAAGAGAAATCTAGATTTTCCTGGATGGCCTGTTCACTAGGCAGGAGACAACACAGACTGTATCAGCTGCACGCGTGCCAGCACAACTGGCTGCTGCCAAGTTGAACACTTCACCAGCTGAATCCCTCTGCCTCCGTGAGGGTGTCAGACGGTCTCTCTGCCCCTTTCTCCAGAACAGCTGCTCATCTTCCCCATGCTTGTAGAAAACCTGTTTTCTTTTTCAAATTTTTCCTGAAATCAGCCATTAGCTTAATGCATTATTATAGAAGAGACAGACGAGCAGAGAAGAGCAGACTTCTTAAGGCTTCAAGGCAGAAACTTGAAGAAGTAGAGAAGGTGTACTTCTGCAGCCTGGCTGTACCAGTGTTGGGACCACGGGGGATGCCCATGGGCATGAAGGAGAGTTGGGGGAGGCCCCAGAAGAGGCTGGTCAGGGCTGTAACAGCTTACTAGTACCATCAGGGCTGTAACCAGTTGTGATGAAACAAATTTCTCCAGGACATGATCGTACCTGGCTTAGGCAAGGCAGTCCTAAAGCAACAATGTTGTTTCCTAGTTATTCCATCCTTTAAGCAAAATATAGCATCCATAGCCTGATTTTGATCATTACAGAGCAAAGTTGCAAAGTTTCTAAGCATTTTTCCATCAGAAAAGGCAACATTCATATACTTCAACATCTTGTGAGTTTTCCCCACATTCACAATAGTAAAATGAAAATAATTATTCTGATGTTTTTGAAAACCACATCCTCGAGGAAATCCTTATTTGCTCAGGATTTGCATATATAAATGACACCTTTCTGTTCCTGAGTTTGTGCTTTCTCTGGAGGCAAAAGAGAAATTGCTTTTTGGTGAAATCAGATTTTTCAGTTTCTTTCCAAGAAAAGAAGAAGAAGATAAAGAAAAAAATAGATTGTTCTTCTTACAGCCATACAGCTCGGTTTAGATCATACTTAACGTTTTCCCCAAGACCTTTCTATTACAACTCTGGTCCATTTTGGGGAGGTAATTGCAGTAACAAGTTGTCATATAATTGTTTCTTCTATTAATGTGCTTAAGGTCGGATTTGATTTTTCACCAGCACACTTGCAATTTGAGATTAAGACAATCACTGTGTTTGCAACAGTGTCTGCAGTTCCACGAAAAGAAATAATGGAAGCCAAACCTTTTCCCTTTACATTGGGATATTCAGTACAGGGGCTCCATTGGTCTGCTCGACACAGGGAAACTCTGCCTAAAACCTGACTGACACTGGTTTGCAAAGTTTACAGTAAAGACAAGGCTATGTCTAGGTGGCTTGATAAAGCTGCATATCTCACACGGAAAACAGTGGGAAGCTTCTGCAAAACTGATGGTACAGTATGTAAACTGGTTTGTTGGGAATGCACAATATAACAGTGCCTATCAATTTTATAAAGGAGCAGACATAAGCTCCACTGGATAAGTCTGGAAGAATATATCAGTGTGGAAGTGATTCATAGTTTCGAAGAAAAATCCATTGGATTTCCCTTTTATTGACTTTCAATCTAAACTATACTAATATTGGTATGCTTCTCATCTAATGTGTTAAACTTTAATATGCTTAGTAAGGCTTTAAAGGCTTGCAGGAATCTGGATGCTTGCTTTTATGTTGGGCTGAAAAGCCTTTGTGATCAACAAATGGACTGTCTTTTGCATTAATCCAATGATTATATCTCCATTTACAAAGATTAAGTAAAGTTTGATGAGATTGTTCTATGATTATATGGGGGAGCATAGATATAAATAAAAAAGTGGGTGGAACGAATTTGTCTTGAGAAAAATCCTGTGAGAAAAATCACAGCAAACTAGAAATTTGCACAAGAGCTCTGGGACCAGGAACTTCAGGGAAGGCAGAAAACTTGAAATGCATGTTAAAATTTCAGTTAAT
This sequence comes from Rissa tridactyla, assembly GCF_028500815.1. Taxonomy (NCBI): domain Eukaryota; kingdom Metazoa; phylum Chordata; class Aves; order Charadriiformes; family Laridae; genus Rissa; species Rissa tridactyla. Next base: position 9,912,380 of record NC_071497.1, read on the forward strand.
TTATTAATCTACCAGTAGAAAGAAAAAAATGCCTCTGTAGCTTTAAGCCCTGACATCTGCAGTCTCAATCCTGTAAATATCACTGCACAGCAGATTAATATGGTGAGATTGTGTTACATTTAGGCACAAATGAGCTTGCTTTTCATAATTATGTATTTAACTTGGGTATTGGTACCAGTTCATAGTGCTGGCTTGACACCGTGACAGGCTCAACTGTTTGCCTGGATTGGAAGCAAACTCTGTGTGCCTGGTTTGGTATATAGACCCACATTCTACTAAATCCAGCCCATTTTTTGATCCAGATGTATAAACTGAAATGGTGTCTTCAGGCTAGCATAAGCACTTTAGAGAGTAAGTGGGTCGTATTTTAACCTGAGGGGAACTGGAGAACACCAACCCCAAGCTATTTGAGAGCTCTGTTTTCACTGCAGACGGAAAAGCTAAACAGATTGCTTTAGTAATTAGGCTGATAAAAAGCCTTCAGAGAAATGAAATCTATTTGTTCTGTTTAATAACTATAAGCTGAGAGTAAGACCGGGTATACAGAATTCCCTGTTCAGTGCTCATAACAACAGTTAGGATTATGAATCCCTCTGTTCTAAACATACTATAAGGGTGACATTTATAGGATGCCAAGAGATGAAATGGACAGTTCTGTGAGATCAATTAATTTTCACTAATGTTGCTATTGCTGCAGAAATTTCTGGCCCAAATATTCCAGATGGGAAAACTTTTGCTTTGCCTCCTGAGAAAACTCAGGAGTGTGACAGGCAACACCTAAAGTGCCAGGTATTGACTACATATTACCAAAATTTGGGAATAAACCTAGGAAAGGGCTTTTAATCCAGCAATGTCTTCTTATGCATTTAATAATCCCATCTGTAGAGAGCAAGCATAACCACAAGCTTCTAACTAAAACTGCTCACCTCTTGAAGAATCTAGAAGTACAAACATTCCAATATCCCAATGGAGAGGAGGTGTCTCTGGTTGTACTACTCTTATAGATCATTTATGATTCTGTGGGAAGGGCTTAAAGGACAACAGTCACATAATGTGACTCTCCCACTTTTTAATGTTTTGGCTGCACACATGGATTGTAGGATTCAATATAGAGCTGCTAAAGGGGTACATAAAGTAAGAAATGAGTCCACCCTTATGTTATGGGATGGTCATACAAATGTGTTTTCTAATTCAAGTGGCTGCTGTTCTGTGTTTTGATTTTTCCTTTTTTTTTTTAAACTTTCTTTACTTCTTTCCTTCCTTGATTCATTCATTTATTCTTCCTCTCTTTTTTTTCCTTTCTCCCTTTCTCTCCTTTCTTCCTTTTCTTCTCCTTCTGTCTCCTTGGCAATAACTGGAAATTAAGTCACTTTCATGGAGTCACAGCATGGTTGAGGCTTGCAGGCACTGACCCACCTGCTCAAATACTGTTCGCTAAAGTGGGTTGCCCAGGACCATGTCTAGTCAGGTTTCTAATGTCTTTGAGGACAGAGACTTCACAACCTCTCTTGGCATCCTGTTTCAATATTCGCTGATGGTCTCAGTAAGAAAAGATTTTTTTGTATGTTTAAATGGAATTTCTTGTATTTTAATTTGTGCCCATTGCCCCTGGCCCTGTCACTGGGTGGCACTGGGAAGCATCTTGCTCCATCTTCTTTAACAGCCTCAATCAGGTATTTGTACACTTGGATAAGTTCCCCCCTGCGCCATCTCTTCTCCAGGCTGAACATTTTCCTCTCTCTCAGTCTCTCCTTCTGCGCCAGGTGCTCCCATCTTTCCATCATCTTTGCGGCTCTAAAATATGTTTCCAACTGAGACATGCTAGAACTGAAGCACTAATGGAAATAATGGCTATTTTGTCATAATCAGTAGTTTCAATTATGTCTTATTCCTGAATAACAAATCGTTAATCGTTCTCAGTTGGGTCATATGCCCTAATGAATGCAGTAGTAAATGGCTCACAAATATGGAAGTCGGACAAGCACCATTGACCTAGATAAATAAGACGCTGTGCAGAAACCCACTGGACCCAGTTAATTACTTCAATTTGTCCTTAAATGGTAGAAAAAATATCATGGTCCCAGAGCTGTTATTCTTATTAATGCCTTCAAGGTCATAATTATTTTTTTTCTTCATGTTTATTAATCAAATCCAGTTTTTCAGATATCAGCTGCATACATTTTAGGAATACTAGACTGGATTTGAAAAATAATATTGTGGCTATTAGACACGGAGGGAATTCTATAAAAAACTGCCACAAACTAGCATCAGATTTTTTTTCCTTTTTTTTTTAACCTGAAGACAGTGAAGGGTGCGGAGCAAACCAAGTCAATTATTTTGTGAAAAAATAGGGGTCATCTTCCAGCATGCAGATCCCTGGAGGGTGATTCTTTCCATTTGAAGGCCTAGGCTTTAACAACATAACTAGATCAATTTCTACCTTTTGGGCACATAAATTTCTAATATATTGATACATAAATTGCATCAGATGGTTTAAGATGACATATAAGCACTATTTTTTGAGCAGGGACTTAAATTTGCAGCCTGGTGCTGGTAGTTCTAATCTGAGTTTATTATTGGGAAGGAAGAAGGTACTGCCTGGTACAGTTACAGTCACAGTGAAATGGTAGGTAAGCATGGAGGTTGTGTGTGATGTAAGTCAATGTGGGGTTAGAAGACATAAGCCAAAGGAAAAGCTGAGCAAGTAAGAATAAATGACATCCATTCAGAAGTGCTCTGCTCACTTGCGAAGAGCTCCAAAAGAGGAAATAAGTGGTTAATACTGTAAATGGTAAATTAATATATTATGACATGCTTCACATTCTGTATTGTGCAGTTGACAGGGCTATTTTTATAATTATTGATATAACTAGTCAAGATTTGTATATTTAATAAGCTGTCAGTTACAGGAATGAGCAATTGCAAAAGCTCAAGTCCACATACTTTTCTGTACAAAGGCTGTGAAAGTCATAAGAGGATATAATAAATATCATCCTTACATTTCTGTTTAATGTTGTCAAACAATCTGACCACCTGACTGAAGATGTCAACAAAAAAAAAAAAAAAAACCAAAACCCAAATCAAAAACTATCTCAATTTATGTGTAATATATGCTTGACTAAACAGAATGAGCCAATGGCCAAGCGGATGCAACGGTGTCTTACTCCAAGTCTTTTTTCTTTATTGTTTTGCATATGCAGGACTCAGCTTTGACACGAGTATCTTCTGCATCAGTTTCTGTTTTAGGTATTTGGTAACTGCCTCTTTACAACTCGGCAGCAATGATGAAAGTTGTGTAAGTTGTATAGTACAATTTAGAAACATTTGGTCAATAGATCAGTCTCTGTTGCTTTTGTTGTTATAGTACCTTTCAAAGAACCCCATTACTATAACTCATCATATTGTTTGTAGAAAGTTCTTACAGACTGCGTATCCTTTACTGCAAATTCTTGAACAGTAATTTATGGCGCATCATCAAAACTTCCACTCTGAATTCACTCAGTTCCTCTGTTGCCAAATACAACTGTGCTTGGGGTTTGCCTCAAACCAGCGATCATGTAGAAGCTGTTTACCTGCTACCCATTCCTATTTCTCATGCAATTGACAACTACAGCAGAAAATATATCCTTAGGGCAGAGAGCCAAAAGATATTCAACCACCAGCACCCTTGTCTTCAAGACCTGTAGCTGATTTGGACACATTTATGATCCTATCAAAGGACTTCACACACAGTTAAGACAGTGTTGGGCAGTTTCGAGTTTATGCTTCATTTATCTTGTGTGCTAAGGAGTGACTAACAGAGGTGGAACTTGCAGATTCTGGCTTCCATCAGCACTTTTTCCAACTCAGGCTGATTAAAAATAAAAATAAAAATAATGAGGCTGATATGTAAGTCAAACAACTTAATTTGTCTTGTGGCTCTGGAATCTAGATGGATCATGATCACCAGCTCTTCTCTAGAACTACAAGTGCTGGGAAGGTGTTTTATCTGTTCTTCCTCCAATGACAGGTAAGGTAATAATTTTATGTCTTTGGGACCTGAGGTTTTATGAGGGGGGAGGAAAAAAAACACCCTCCCCCCCAAAACTAAATATTGGACAGCTTTTCAAGTGTTTTTAAAATGGTGAAGTTTCAACAGTACTGCAGTAATTCTCCTTCTATATAAGCAATGCACCATCCAACATAAGAAAGCCTCTGTCGTCACTTCCCTGAGGTCATTGCAGCACTAGAAATATATGTTCCTCTTCATGTAGATATATATATATTGCATTTTGAGCATTTTCTTCCAAGTGGAAACTTTGGGTCTCTGTTACTTCTTGTTGCCATGTAAAACAGAAGAAATATCTGTTACTACAAACAGATTTTCCCAGACACAAACTACACAGAGAGGCACAAGACCAAATTCCTGTTTTTTTCAGGCTCCCTTTGCCTGTTTGTATTGACTGTTGAATGCCTATTTCCTACTGGCCCGCCTCCACGCCCACGTTGAGTTCTGCACATTAATTTGAGGACCTTTAGTGGCCAGGCACTGTCAAACTGCTTCAACCTGAAACAGAGATAAAAGAGTCATGTTTGTTGTCCGTACCGAGCTATCTGCCAGTGGAGTTCATCAAATCTGTTGTGCTAGGTGCTGTCTGCTTTCTTGCCTAGGACCACTTGATCTGGGAAGCTCAGGTGACATTCACTGAAAAGTTATAATAATGCAGTTAAAACATCTTTGCATGCCTGCATGTATTAGTCATAATGAAATATAGGTATTAATAAAAACTGGATAGCCTTTTATTCTACTATCAATGGAGTTTTGTTGCAAAGTAGAACATTCTGAAATAATTCCTACAGAAACTCAAAATAACACAGCTAAATTCTCTGAAGAACTGCTTTCCCCACCCACCCCAAACTCTTTCCTGTTTGCAGTGAATGCTTCAAAGGATGTGGCAAGAGAAAGCAGAGGTGATGGTCTATATTTTGTAGGCTATTTTCATCAGCGAGATAACTGTATGCTGATGAAAGAAAGGAGAGCTGTGGAGTGAAGAAATAAATTGACAGAAACAGTCTATGTTTAATGTGGACATTTACAATAAAATACATTATGGATTCCTGATTTTTTACTTTTTTAATGCTGTGGTGAGTGAAACTATAGATAAAATATTGGAAGGGAGAGGGGAGAATGCAAAAATGAAGGTTTACTGACAGCAATAGATTGGGACCTGTATAGGAAGAATATAAGACTATTGCTCCTCTTCAGGGGTGAGGAAAATAATATACTAGATTTATGAGCATGCAAAAGCAAAGAGTAAGTGTAAGGGCACAAGTTATTGAATACAAGACTTTACTTCTTCAAAAGAAGCAGGAACTGACTCTTAATAATGGTTTTATTATTTTTTTTTTTTGCTTGCCTAATTTGCTACGGTAAGATGGAATAGAGTAAAATGAAACTAGAGCATGTTTGGGTAATGAATGATTTGGCTGTTAGCACTACTATTACTTGCGTAAAGTATACCGCTCACATAAAAGCAGAGGTGGCAATTAGCCACACAATTTGGAAGCCATAAAAATGTGAAAGATAAAGCTCATCTTGATTTCAGGGGTTATGTAAATTTGGCATGGAGAGACAGAAAAGAAATTGAAATGCAAGGCAAGTGGCATTTAGGATTATCATTCATAAGACTATCTACTATACATTCAGATTTCTTGACGGATAGGAAATGCAGATGAGAAAGGAGTAAAGAGATGATATATCAAGCTCATAAAACTAAAACATTAACATTTTTGGAGTGTGAACACCCTTAAAATTGAACAAGATAAGGAATCAAAATTGAGTGTACCTATTCCACATAGTAATGATTTCTTATGTTATTACTCAGAGATTGAAGGCTGATGTCAGTGTAGTGTTGGGACTTCCTTGCTTTCATACTGCTAAATCTTGCTACAGTACCTGATCTCTATTATAATGAGACACTATAATTGCATGGAGAGCTAAAAACAGGGTCTGAAATTACAGTAGCGTTGATTTACAGCCCAGTGAATCAAAGTGAGCAACTTGGAAACGCTGCAGTGTGAATGGAAAAATTGTCATTGGCGTGTATTCAACTGAAGAGGAGAAAGCAGCTACACATGGAGCTGATGACTGGCCTCTGTTTCCTTCAGCTCCTCAGGATCCTTTCCACAGAAGAGCTAGACAATTGAATAATCCTCATGTCCACCTGGGGCTTGTGTCCATGCTGGTTGTGATTAAGCCAGGACTGCTCTTGGCACATCCTGGTGATGTGTGCCTGGTCTTCTTCTTTCCAGAGCTTAGCAATAACCTGCTTTCCTACATTGCACTGCACAAATAGCAAATGGCTCCCGGTGAAGACAAGAGGGAGAATTAACTGTTTTTTTTTTTCTCATGGCAGTTTATGTTTGCCAAATTATTTCCCATTATTTTAATTTTAAAGAAATTAAATGTTTATTTTCCTTACAGTCTTACAATTCTCATGTTACCTTTAAAACCAATTTTCTGAAAATAGAGAAGGAAGATTTAAAAGGCTTTACTTGCTGTTTAGTCCTCAGGGTAAGAGTCTTTGCTTTTGGTTGCTTTGAGAAGGCTGCTTAACAGTACTAATTGCCATCAGATGGAGATGTGCTTGCATCAGTAAAGACACTTTCTTTTTGATAACTCAGCGCAAAACGTATCTGTTTGAAAATACTTATGAAAGTACAACCACAGATTCTTACACAGACCACAAGAGGAAAAGTGAATGGCAGAAATTATTTTTACTACGAACCACTAAAGTATAAAAGCATCTATCAGGCTAAAAATCAATTGCAAGCAATCAGCCAGATCTTAGTTGTTATTAATTCAGCAACTCATTCTTCATAACATATGCAAAGCTAAATTTAAAGGATATTTCAGCATAGTCAAGATCACATTTTAGGCATTTTATGGTAATGAGTAGGGTCCTTAGTTGGCAACTTCTACAAATTGAAAAACTTAATTTCAACTGTAGAGATAAAGATAGAAATACTTTGCGTATTTCCCTTCTCCTTTAGACATATGTGCAAAATATGAAGCATTGCAGTGCTTCTAAATCAGAGCCTGTTTTTTATTAGTGCTTTCAGAAATGAGAGTGGAAGTAATATAGTTTGCAGAGTTTACAAGTGGTGCTATGCCATTGTTCTTCTCCACAATCGCATAAATTGTTAGTACCTCTGAGTTAGTAGGAATTATAGTGATGACCCAATAAGGATGAGGCATATGAGTTCTGGAAATAAATATGTAGGGATTTGGTTATCCAAGTTCTTTAGGGTTCCAACTCTTCAACTTGAAACATCACTTCCACTTCTTTCCCATTATTACAATCTTCCATAGGCATCTGCTATTTGCTGGTTGAAGAGACTGGGTTAGCTGGATCTCTGCAACAGTACTGTCATTATTCAGCATCCAAGAAGATGACTATAACTTCTGTCTTGTTGCAGTAGCTTAAGCCAACGCTGCAAAGCTTATCTTCTCTTAAAATTTGCCTATTTTTCTAAAATTATTTTTTTATTTTAGAAAATGGACACAAAAGTAACTTTATTATTAAGATTTTAAGTAAGAATCTAATTTTATCTGTGGAAAGAAAACTGAACTTTCTTTTCTGATTTTGTTTTTATGCTCTTCAGAATGCTAGACCACCTCTCCCCTGGAAGCTGTTCTTAACCTGGGGCAGGTCCCTGCCTGTGCTGTGTAAGTAAATGTCTGGGCACCCAGTCCTCACCTTCACCCAGACGTGCTGGCTGGATGGCCTGACATCTGACTGCCTTGTGACTGGACCGTTCCTGACCCTGGTCACTCTCTCTGGCCTTGACTCTGACCTGGGATTGCTGTTCTTCACCCTGACGCCTTGCTGGTGAGCTCGTTGCTCGCACCAGCTGAAACACAGCTCCCAGCTCACCTGCTTTTGGGGAGCAGCTGGCCTCTTCCCTGACACCCTTTTGCATGGCTGCTTAGAAATACCTTTTTACAGTGGGTTCAGGAGCAGAGGGAGAAATTGTGGAGCTGAAAAAAGTACATAACATTTGACAATAACATATAGGGCTCCTTCACTTTTAACTCTTGCCCATTGGAAAGCTTTAGGCTACATTTTATGTGCAAGCAAAGAACATTGATATCAGACTGAAGTGGCTCAGAAATGGAATAAGCTGTATTTATGAGAGTATACTGAAGTGCTTCAACTACATCTACCATTGTATTAAATTAAACCTCTCTGCGGAGATAAAAATATTATCTTATTGGTGTTTTTTTTGTTTTGCTAAGGGAAAAACATTAGAAAGCAGTAAGTTTTAGTTAACATTTCTACAGACATGGTTGAACATAAAAGTGCCATATAAGTATTGAAAATTACTCATTTTCCACAGCTGAAGGAGACTGTGAACAGGCAAAGGGTGATCTAGAGACTGATCCATGCATTTTACTCCATGTAACTAAAATATTGTTTGTGATAGTTTGATTCACAAAAGAGCTTCAACATTGAAATAGCAAGCTCCACCATGATCCTAATGAGTTAAGTGAGGCTCAATGGAGAAAGATAACACAATCTGAGGAGTTGTTTTTTCATCCTTATTTTTGACGGTGTTCAGGAATGGCAATAAAACCACACTCAGGCAAAGATGCTTCAGACCTACATGTACTCAGGATGAGGAAAGATTAATAAAACTTGTGTTTATTCTTTTTTTTGATAGGTAAAGCTGAGAGAACATTTTTGAAATGCATTCCAGATCCATAAGAGCTTTACGGTTCTCCAAAGCATATTTCGGTTACTAAGTACTAAGTTTTTACTGGGAGGTACAACTTAACACTCACTCTTCTGATGATGAGTTTGCGAGAGCTTCAGTCATTGTAGTTATTCCCTTTTCCTGAAACAAACTCATGAGTTTTGTGAGGGAGTTCTATCTCTCTTCCCCACTGAGGTCTAAGTGCAGTAATTCAGAATAAGGAATCACTGTCATTTGCACACTTTTAATTTTTTCCTGGTCTCTGTAGGCACTTCAGAATTCTCTGTCCCCAACACCCGTATACTAATGGACATCTACTGTACCACTGGAAATCTGGTCAATGTCTATCTGAAACTGATGAACTTCATTCACGGTTAAATCCGTCATTAAGTTTACATTCCGTGTGTCTTTCTCTTCTCTGTTTTAACATTTCTTTAGTTTTTATACCTACTGTACCTTAACTTTTCAGAGTCTACTTCTACGTATTCAAACAACATGCTTAACCAACGTTTTTGCATATATCATATTGTATCATATCGTAACGTATAGTATCATATCATATCGTATCATAACGTGTTGTATTGTATCGTATCATATCATACCATATCATATCATATCTAAGTTTCTTCGGTGTTATCTTCCATCAGATTATTCTTTCACTGTCCTTTTGGAGGGAGTGGAGGTAACAGAGTTGGTGTAATCTATCCCCTTTTTGGTCTCGTTTCACTTTCAGCTCTTCTTCAGCCTCACATGTCTTCTCAGTCTTTCTTGCACCCTGTTATCCTCCATAGACAATCTTCTAGTAACTGTTGTCTTGCTATCTAAAATATCACTCTTTTTTGCATTCCATAAGTTATCAACAAAATACTTTTCTTATTCCTTGCCATTACTATGCTTTGAGCTTTTTTCAGATAACAACCTCCCTTACCTTACTGTGCTAAGTCAGGTGGTATCCATGGTCACTCACGCTTGAGCTTGATTTTCTCCTTCAATTAAAACCAATTGATTGGTGAGGGAATCCATTAATTATTGCTCATGAAATCCAGTCAAGCTAGAAAAGACTTTTTAATAGCAGTCAGTCAGAAAATATGTTAACTTCTGAGGATGCTGTTAGTTTATCCTGTAAGGTTAGTAGATACATCACATGCTATCACTGCTTTTAGAAATAACATTAAATTTAACTGCACAGGAAAAGTTGGCCATGGAGTTGTATACAGTATTTTTCTAATGCCAAGGCCTATTAGGGACTTCTGTTACACACTGTGAGTGGGTGTACGCTCATTGAGGAGAGAAGGAGCTTGCCTTCTGTCTGAGGAAAGTTCACTCTGGGTCTCCGAAAAACAAACGAATGAAAAAGAGAACAGTACATGAATAAGACGGAGCGAAGTATGAGAAAAGGCAGAAAAGCTTGTCCTGAAAGATGCAAGGTGCTTGGCAATTTGGGTCTCACTTAGGACAGACGTCAAAGAATTAGAGAAAGAGATCTGGGTACTTCTTAGTACTAGTAAAGTTTTGGTCACCAAATAAATTTGAATCAAAGTGGGTAGCACTCTGTACTGCTAAGACTTCACAAAATGAAATGATGGCTGTGTTTGCTGTCACATTTTCTTTGAGCTCCTTATCAGAAACTGACATAAAGCCTTTTGAAAAGTCACATCTTTTGGAGGAAAGTGTTGCTTCTTTACTCTTAAGAATGATCCTAACTATTTGTAAGCAGAATATTTTCAATATTTTAAGGGTGTAAAAGTCTTTTACAGTCTCTTTCTCCTCCTTGTAAAGCCTAGGCCTGCTTGTAAATAATTTCAAAGGTGGATGACATATATTGGAAGAAAAAGCATCTGTGATAGGTTAGTTTCTCCACTTCCTCTTGAGAAACAAGGGAAAGGAAGTCGGTTTTCATTTACATACATAAACTTGTTCCATGTAATTTCTTCTCTTTTACTCTGAGTGTTGCATACGATACACCTAAGTTGTCAGAACACTACCCATACAGACAAGGATAGATGTTGTTTTAGGAAATTCCATCACCTTGTAAAAGGAGGACACTATTTCCTTGTAAAACGAGGACACTATTTCCTCAAATGTCATGTGTTTTGCTGCTTCCTGCTATGGCTTTCAAGGACTAAGAATTGCTGAAATGAAAACTGGAAAGACATGGTTGTTTTTCAGCTAGTTAGCTTTAGCTCATTTCCTGTGGTGGATATTTTATTTTCTCTCTTACTCTAAAGATGGATGGTTCACTGCAACCAAAGCAGTGGAAGTGATCCCTTACTGCTACAGACAGGCTTTGTCTGTTTTACACAATTACAGTCAGAACGGGAGGGTTCAGAGACCTCTTGCTGTCAAAAAACTTTCCTCCTCTGAAACAAGGTTTGCAATTGTATTTTAAGAGAACACAAAACCAAAACTCCAAAACAACAACAAGAAAACCACTTCGGGAAACAAATATACTTGTTTGTTCGAGGACGGTACGTATCATGCCTAGAACTTTTTCTCACGGCACATTCAATGTCCTTCACTGCTTAACTGGTTCATGCCTGTCAGATCTGGAGTGGACTTGTCTTTGATGAGCAAGTTATCTGCAACAGACTACAAAGTACAAAGGATGCTTCTTCATCTGTATGCATTTTCTCAGAGGGTAAAGAATGGTTCATTTCTGATGTCTGATATGTGGGCACTCGCTGTAGACTCACCTAAAGGCATATAAGCGTACAAAAGTGAATACACAGTAGTGAACCTCCCAATTGGTAAAAATAAACTGTTGAATGTGACAGATGGATCAGAAAATGTATAATACACAGGAAGTGTATTGTTAAACCCAAAAGTGTAGGTTTTCTGATTGGGAGTTGTTGGGCTTTTTGTTGTGCTAATTGTGAATAGGAACACAGAGAGGTGATATATGGTTGATTAAAGCTCATTGAGGTAATTTTTGTTGAACATAATAATGGTTATTACTACACTGTAGATGTGGATGACATGGGGAAATGGCAGTGCATTACATCAATCACATGACTAAATACCTCATGATTTTGATTATACTTCTTCTTCCTACAGCCGGATGGCTTTTTGTCTTCCATGGGCAGTATAGATTGGTCTTTAAATAGGGGTTATCCAGAGAGACTCTCCAGTCATTTAGTGGATCTGCCAGGTCATAGGTCAAAGAGCTTTGTTCAGTAACATCTGTATTGCACTTACACTAACCTAACGTCTCTTCTTCAAAGAGACATCTAATCTTAGACTATTTGCCTCTGCTTTGAAACTACTTTAAAATCGTTTCTGGTTCACCACACTTTCTCTTCTGACCCTTGCAGTCAGGGTCAGATTCTGAGTCTCAGATGTCAGCTTCTCTGTAGACACGGACTGCTCCTATCTGCATTCCCTTACATGGTGTACTGAGAGACTCATTAATTGTTACTGTGCATTAAACAGACAGGAAGCCTCCTGACAGAGAAGACCAATTATTATTCAATTCCTACACATAGAATAAAGGGAAACCTTTGGAACTGGCTTATCAACACCTGTCACAGAACTGGAATCCTCCTGCAATTATTTTCTTTTTGTGCTTTCTTATTTGTCCCAGATAGATGGATGTTGTGTTACTAGAGACACTCATGTACCGACAGCCACCCTGTTTTTTATTTATGTCTCATCCTGTATGTCAATAAAGTGCTGCAGAGTTGCATGATATAATAACAACGTCAAAGAAATGGTGTTTCTCTGTATGTTTAACAGCAATTTTAAAAGTATGAGCTAATATAATGAGATATGGAAGATATTTGTCAAACATAGAATAGGTCTAATATAAAATTCTTCTTTTGGAAAGCACCTGTGAGATTTTTAGTTCAATGAAAGCATTAACATATGTTTTCTACAAAGTTCTTTATTCTTTCATGTCACTGTTTCTTAAAATCTACTTCCTAGGATGAAACATATATTGTTTATAAATACTTTCTTTTATGTGCTTTATAGAGGGTATAGAACTCTGGAGTTAAAAAAAGAGACTTTCATTTCTGCATTGTCCATTCCATATGGTCCCTCTGCCTGTTACCCAAAATCATAAATATTGTATGAAACTTAATAGCTTTATTGAAGGTATTTGTTATGCTCCTTCTATTTCGATTGCATAGCATCACATGGGAAAGTGACTGGCAAATGGTCTTAGTAATATTGTTTTTCGAGGTCTTTATGCACCCAGTATGGGAACAATGTTCTTGATAGCCACAAGCTTATATTGTCTTTAAAGTTCATGTGTATCCCCCTGGGATGGTGACATTCCCACACTACTGGCTCAATCATTCAGCTCATAACTTTTTGTAGTCTGACTGACCTTTTTACGTGTCTCTTTTGCTTGGGGAACAGAAACGTGGGACAGACCAACATGGGTTAGTCACCCTGGCTCTGGGCAATTAGTGGCCCTTGGCCTGTTGGGTTTCTATGAAATTTAGAAATGTCTCTTTTGACGCTTACTGAAGCTGAGGAAAAAACAGTGTTCTCGGAATTTGATGCAGTCAAAACGGGGAAAGGAAACAGGAAAAATCAGTACTTTCATTTCATTTAACACCTGACTTCTCTGACAAACCATTACACTTTCTGTTTTCATTTCTCCCTTAGACTACTGAATGCTGAACTGTCAATTTATAGCTGGAGGGGTGTTATATTTATTCCCTTACCACATCTTATAATTGACAGTGAAATCCATTTCTGAAATAAAAAAAAAAGTGCTTAAAGTGTGATATGAATAAGACTGGATTTAAGAATCAAAACCTTTCCAAAGAATGAATTTTAACTTCCTGTTGCAGTCTTTTGAATGAGAGAGGAAATGTTAATAATATAATATCTTGCCAATTCTATGAATTTTAATAGCTTATTACCATGTCAGTCATTTCCTATCTTGGGTCTAACTAGCAGTTGGACACCATTATTATAATGATTTCCTATAACTGGCAAACTGAAAGTGGGAGTACTTAACAGCTGGATAGAATGCATGAGGCTTGAGAATAAGTGTTTCTTAAAGAGCTGCTTTCTTTTCAATCTTTAGATTATAGTCCAGCATCTTGATGGTATGTCTTGACCTAGGCATGAATCACCAGTCCATCACTATATCACTTTCTTCCACTTCATCACAGGAAAAAGCTTAACTGGTTGAGCGGATAGTAATACTTAAAAATGTTTGGGTGTTAACGCTAGAAAATTGTGTGTAGCTATCCAAAATGCCTAGAAGAGTACATTTTTTAAAATCCAGCTAAGTTAGGTAGACTGAAAAATTTGTGGCTATTATTGTGCCTCAGTAGAGAGAAAATATTTTTATGTATGATTATTTTCTCAATACAGAAAGAAACCTCCTGATTATTTATGCATTTATCCTTAATCGAGCAAAGGATCTCTTGAAAAAACAGAGAAACCTTGAAGTAGTATGCAAGCGTATTGGTTCCAGTTGTGATGGAGACTGTAATCATTAGAGGCTCGTTTTCCTGCCGTGCACGTAACTGAACCAAACTGAACGTAGTGATGTTTCTATCGGTTTCTTTTCCTTTTGTCAGACCTTCTGAAACCTATTGACAGTCTGTCTTTCCTTCTCTCCTTCTCAGTCGATATTCAGTGTCAACTCATTTTTAACTTCTGTATGGCTTCAACAGTTAAGAATGCTTTGGGTCTTACTGCACAATATCGCCTGGCATTGTGCAGTTTTCAATTGCCTGTTTGCTCTCCGTTACCCTCACTGGTTACGTGATATTGACATAGTGCAGATGCTACCTGTTACTTCCTAAGCTCATTGAGGAGAACTTTGTAATGTAGATTGAAACTTCTAAACCCTATGAGTGAACAAAGATGGGAAAGAAATACATTAATGCAATTCAGAAACTCTAATTTTTCTGCACAATATGCTATTAATTTGAGAGAATGAGAAGAGGCTTAGCTAAGAAGTACAATTACTGAACAGAATGTTGGTTCTGCTTTAGCTCAAACCAGGACACTGGCTCATGTTCAGCTCGGTGTCTACCAGAACCCCTAGGTCCTTTTCTGCAAAGCTGCTTTCTAGCCAAGTGGGGCCCGACATTTATTTGTGGCTGGGGTTGTTCTTCCCCAAGTACAGGACTTTGCACTTTCCTTTATTGGACTTCATGAGGTTCCTGTAGGACCATTTCTCCAGCCTGTTGAGGTCCCTCTGGATGGCAGCATGATCCTCGTGTGATATCAGCCACTCCTTACAGTTTTGTGCCATCAGCAAACTTTCTGAAGGTATGCTCTGCCCCATCATCCAGGTCATTGATGAAAATGCTGAACAGGACTAAGACTGAGGGGAAGTTCTGGGTTCTCTTTCTTGGTCATTTAGAAGACAGGCATGGCATTTACTTTTCCCAGTGTTTTCTGAATGTCTGGGTACCATTTAGTTCTTTCCCCCCACCTTGAATCAAGCCCACAGAATCTCAGGTAAGACATTCAGAAAAGAAACCGAATAGGCATATTGTGAATGCAGCAGCAAGAATTTTCACCCAGTACTTTTGCAAGATTACATGAAGAAAAGAAATTTTTGAATTTGCTAGTGGTTTCTGTGTAATGATCTTGTGACTCATGTACAAGTTACCACGAGGGATTACCTACACCGTATAAGTACCTGTTTTAATAAAGGGTGGAGCACGGTAGCAATCACAAGGAGCTGGGGAGTAGCACACAGGAAAGTGCATCCCAGCACACACTTTAACGACAGTGAAAACTATTCGCCTCAAAAACCACTGAAGTTCAAACAAAGCAAATATTGAACTCATGTAGAAAGCTCTTCTGAGTAGTCTGAGTTGCAGAATCACTTGCCCGGCAAATAACTTGGTGAGGGGTGGGTGGGTTGGTTTTAAAATCAAAATTTTATTTGGATTTTAAGAGGGGGAAAAAAAGGAGGACATAAGCAAATTACAAAAGGAAAACAAAAATACTAACAAAGTGCTTGCTATGAACTATTCAAGTAAATTAATACGAATTAAAATTTAGAAGAATACTCATAAGCAGAATAGGCTCTTCAGTCAGGAGTTCACAAAAGTGTTACCAGTGTTTAGTGCATTTTCTATGTCCTTTCTCTACATAAGATTTTCAAAGTTAGGAAAACTTTTTCTCAAAGGCATTTGCAGTTGTCTTTACTGTTGAGCTCCTTCACGGAAGCATGCTTAAGCAAAAACATTTTCCTGTCAATACAACATCCTTAAAATTACTTTTTCTGCATTAAATCTGTTAGTCGACACATGCTATTGATCAGGCTTTTGCAAGCATTGTTGAATTTGTCAGTTTTGTCATGGAGTGTGGTGAGGTTTTTATATACTGGATTTCAAAGGAACATCATCGGAGAGAGGTGTGGGAAAGGATTTAAATGAAAGGGATGATATTTCCAAAACAAAAAGGGATGTTTTTCTCAGAAGTCCGCCTTGCTGGCCTCCATCCTGCCATTACATATGACCACTGCTATGGGGTTTTGTGTGGAGGCTAAGCTGAAAAACTGTGTATGGCAAAGAATATTCTTGTTAGAAGATTATTTCTTCACACATAACAAACTCCCAGTGCCAGTGCAGTGAAAAAAGTAACTTTACCCAAGACTTTTAATTTGTCAGCTGTCTGCACAAAGCAATCTGCTACTTATCTGCTCATAATGACTCTCAGAATGGGGGTGTTTTCTTGGTTATTTGTTTTAATTTCCATGTGCTGTGGAAATATGATCTCTTATTTTGAGGTAGGGTAATTAGCGTGTTAAATTTAGATCTGCTTTTCAATGGCATAAGCAGCAGTGGTTTCCTAACTGGAGATACGCATTGCAGGCACATGCTGTACGTACGTTTGTAATGACAGCCTTAGAGTAATCATCATGCTTAGTCTTGGCCATTATTTGAAACCATGCACAGGTTCTCCAGCTAATTTTAACATTGCATACTTTTTGTTCTGCTCATCCATCTAAATCCAGTTTTGTGATAGAATAACCTGTCTTGACACTGGAGTAGAGGAATGAAAGGAAGTCCCTGTCTCTTAAGGAAGTGTAGGAAGGCTGAGCATCTCTGGTGTGTGAATGAGATGGATCTCACAGACTCACGGAATCATTTTACCTAGAAAAGACTTTTAAGATCATTGAGTCCAACTGTAAACCTAACACTGCCAAGTCCACCACTAAACCATATCCCTAGGTGCCGTGTCTACATAACTTTTTAAATACCTCCAGGGATGGTGACTCATCGACTTCCAGTGTGTTCCAATGCTTGATAAACCTTTCTGTGAAGAAATTTTTCCTAATATCCAGTGTAAACCTCCCCTGGTGCACCTTGAGGCCATTTCCTCTTGTCCTTGTTACCTGGCAAAAGACACTGCCAGCCACCTTGCTACAACCTCCTCTGCAGCCCCTGTTGCCACCATAACACGAAAACATGGTGTGGCAGACTTTTCAGGTTGGAAAATGGCAACTCTAATGATTTTGCTTAGTAAGAATTCAAGAAGAAAAATTGTGTTGGACAACAGAATACAAACAGTATAAGGAAGAATCTGCGCTTATTTAATACCTATGGATTTCCTTGAAAAAGGGAAAAAAAATGCAAAAAACTGTTTGATTAACTTTTAAGTGGCAGAATGAAGAGTGTGTCAGTGTTGATGTTAATCATTACAGGGAAACGCAGGGTAAAGTAGACACAAGGACAAAGATGTACCACCCAAGGACTTAAAATCTAAAGCAAATTTACCAAGTGAAATGGCTAATAGCAGGTTGATTTCTATTCTAAGTTTTTTATTTTCACACACACGCTCGCAAGCTCTGTAGAGAAGGCACACCAGAAGACCAGTTTCTACTAATGATGGTTATTAAGAGGATATGTTCGTTAGGGTTTAGATTATGTCATTGTTGGCATCACAAGCTTATTAAAACTGTGAACAAAAAGAACAGGAAGATATTAAAGAGGATGAACATATGGATTGCTGAAGGGATAATAAGCAGTCTGTAGCTGAGTCACAGTATAGGATTTACAGCTAAGAAAAAGCGTATCAAGAACTCTGTACCTGATATAAAAACACAATATGTGCCTTAACAAGATAGAGGAGTATGTGAGTATGTTTACAAAAATACATAGGCACAGGTAATGATATTTATCCCAATGGGGAGTGATACCAAGAATAAATGTTTTCAAGACCTCTAGTTCAGAAAGGAAAAGAGAAAGCTCAAGCAGTGAATAACCTCAAATGGAAGTGACCACTCCTCTGCGAATGGCTACATGATTTTACTGCAAAGTTAAAGAAAGAACTTTTTTTGTCTATTTCATTTGTTTTATCAGAGTTTAGCTGCCCCATGTCTTTATTGATAGAAAATGAAATACATTTTTCCCCATTAAATCTGTACTGTTGGGACATTTATTAACTTGACTAGAAGAAGGAAAGTAAACTATATTGCTATACCAGGATTTTAGTGATTTTCTATTTTCTAATATCCTCTCACTGTTACGGTTACTAATTAGTTTTTACTGGAATCTTTCAAGGCAAGCTAATTACATGGCTCTAATGACAAGATTTGTTATACATACTTTAAACTTTTCCTACTTCATAAAAAGTGGCTTTATAATGTCTTCAGAAAGAGGAAGTGGGTACTTTTAACATAAGAAATAGCAAGAAATGTGATTGCTTGAAATAGCAAGGAATGCTTGATTTTGCCTCCAAGGAAACAAATGGGAATATAAGATGCTTCGCTGATATTTTTCTTCCTGAAGAGAGTAGGATACTGAGAGTATCCTGATGTTCTCTTTCTGTGTTTTTCACTTAGTAAATTCTAGTATCTCTAAATAGAGGAATTTAAAGAAATACAATGTAGCATGAAAGATTTAAATGAGCTTTGCGTCATGTGGCATCCTAAAGAGTGAACTATCCATGGAATCTTTAAGAAATTAATCTGAGCTAAATTTCTAGCAGAAGACTTTACCTAGACAACAGAACTCCATTTTACATCATGTGCAAGGATTCCTCCTAAAAATGACTGGGAAACATAAGAGTGATATTATGCATTTTCTCCACATCTTGGAAGTCTGGGGAAAATTAAAATATATGTATTTTTTGAAAAATGGCTCTTGCATCTTCATACAAATGTATGAAGATACGGCATGAAATTATGTTATTACTGCTGTAAGCAACTTTTTCAAAACCATTTCTATAATTAACAGGGTTTGAAATGAAGTGGTGTTATTTAGAAATGGATGATATTACATAGCTATTGCTTACATATGGCAACATACATAGAATCATAGAATCATAGAAAGGTTTGGGTTGGAAGGGACCTTAAAGATCATCTAGTTCCAACCCCACTGCCGTGGGCAGGGACATCTCCCACTAGACCAGGCTGCTCAAAGCCTCATCCAACCTGGCCTTGAACACCTCCAGGGATGGGTCATTGACAGCTTCCCTGGGCAACCTGTTCCAGTGTCTCACCACCCTCACAGTAAAGAATTTCTTCCTGATATCTAACCTAAATCTCCCCTCTTTCAGTTTGAAGCTGTTACCCCGTGTCCTATCATTACACTCCCTGATCAAGAGTCCCTCCCCATCTTTCCTGGAGGCCCCCTTTAGGTACTGGAAGGCCGCTATAAGGTCTCTCCAGAGCCTTCTATTCTCCAGGCTGAACAACCCCAACTCTCGCAGTCTGTCCTCTTAGCAGAAGTGCTCCAGCCCTCTGGGCATCTTCGTGGTCCTCTGCTGGACCCGTTCCAACAGGTCCATGTCCTTCTTGTGCTGAGGACTTATATATATGTGTGTATAGTATAAATACAGTATATATACTAAAAAATGCCTCACAAAGTATCATGTAATGATACTTATCCTCGGTATAAGAACATAAGTGAAAATCAAAACCAGTATGTCTTTACCAGTTCTACACTGTGAAGTAGATAGAAAAGCCAACAAGTATTCTTGAATAATAATGGTTTTATGGTAGGTGAGACATAACCTGTGACATGACTATTGACACTCAGATTTTTTAAATTACTCAGGATTTAATACCTTTAAAGACAGCCTAGAAACAATATGTCTGATGGCAAAAGCTTGGGAAAGACTGCTTTGATGTTTTAATAAGTTCACATAATTTATTTCCTTTTGTTCTTTTCCTCCTCTTATACATCATATTATTTCTTTCCCAAAGTAACAATGTGATGCTTTCTGAGCTATTTGGTGTTGAAGTTTAGGCATTTCATCACCCAGATAAAGATCTATAAATATGAGCTATAAGTAGTAATAGTATTTACTAGGCATTGATCATCATTTTTCCTGGTGTAAAAGGATAATGAAAATATCGTAGCAGCCCAGTAGGTTTTTATCCAATGCTACAATTACCTGCCAAACCAATATTTTCTTGAATGATGTCATCTAAATTCAATGGCTGTCCATGAAAACAGAAGCAGTTTTAGGAAAAAAGGGGGGAAGAAAAATGTTTCTAAACAAGGAGAAATTGTGAGGAAAACTGAAACTGAACTATGGGCTGTAAACAATGACATTTGGCAAGATTATAGGTAATTGGTGTAGTCCCTACAGACATCTCAAGGGAAATTCTAGCTGAACTCTAAATATATGAAGCAGGTGGCCCCCACCCCTTCACTGTGTTTAGAGACAGGAAGCATGGTCTTCAGAATGTTTTTGTTTGGGAAAAAAAAGCATTTACTGCTAACCTTTAAAGAAGGTGTCCTTCACACCTCTAAAATTTATCAGGTTTTAGAGAAATTGTATTGGACAAGTGCTAGATTTTATCATGTAATACACTAGTGATTACTTCTAGCTACTGGAGTGAAAAGCCTGATGTTATGTCAGTGTGAGTCTTTGCAATCCCTCTTTTTTCAGTGCATAATATTTGAGCCTTTCTGCCTTTCTGATTTAATATTCCAAACATAGCAATGACTAGTTTGCATAAATGTGCTATTTGGGTACTTAGCCTTACGTATTTCACATCAAATGGGACCAATCTAGTCCAGCATTTCAATGTTCTGCAGACCAAATCTTACGGTACCTTTTCATTCTCACCTAGCTCAGCTGAGGCATTGAGATGATTATAAATAATAAAGATTAAGTGAAACTTTGTATTTTACATAAGAAACTAAAACTCTAATGTTATGAATTGGATTCCAGTGGGAAAACAGTAATGAAGTTTAATAATCCCCATACATCAAATGAAATAATTATCCCCTTGACGTTCAGTATGGTTGGTTGTTTTTTTTTTTTCCCACTGAGTTTTTTTTCCACTACGTTGTTTTACCCACTGTGCAGGTTTCATGGCTGGTCACCGGGTAGATGGGATATCCATAAAAGTAGATCTGCCACTGCACTGCAGGTCTGCTCTCGTCCCTTCGCAAATGAATCGATTTTATTGCAGATGAATGCATTCTAAATACAGTGTTTTGTACCTTCCCTGATACGTGTGTTTAGTAATAGTGAAGATAAGTACTTTTACTCGCTTTAGCGGTAAACTTCCTACAACATGCTGTGAGTGTGAATGGAGTTGGACAAGAACGCAAAATAAGTGCTCAGCTCAGTAGGGTGCAGACAGTGCCACAAGGTGGGGAAGGAGTAAGTCTGTGGCCGCTGAGACTGCATTGTGATGGGAGTATTTCTGATCCTGTCTTGTCACGTGAACACCCACACAGAAGACATAGGTAAGAGGCAAGAGTTTTGTCTGGGAGTCAAAGGTTTTGGATGCTTCTGACAGCTTTCGTGCTCACCTTGGGCAGTTTTATGTCACTTTCTGAACCACTGTTTCTACCACTTACCATTTAAAATTGCAATTCTTTTGGGATATGGAGTGTTCATTGGTATCTCCTGTAAGTTACTAACACTCTGGGATGTCTGTGTTTAATGAAGACTCTGAAGTGCAACTGGGTGATTTTTTCTTACCAATGTAGGTTGCTATGGTTTTTTAAAACTGTTATATAATATAGTTGTAGATGTTGAATTTCCTCCAGTGTTAGATTTTAAAAAAAAAGACTGTATTTTGCTGAGAAAATGCTATCAGAGAAGTTTTGCTTCTGTCATTGGAATGAAATTCGTACCACTTATATAGGGAAAGATTAATTTATCTGAAATGACTCTGCACTGCTGGGAAATATGAAATATGGTCACTGAGGAACCGTTTATCTTCACAAATGTGTTCTCCAGTGGAAGAAAGGCTGGCTGCATTTGCAACAATCTCTCTGTGTTTCCCATGCTACTTCCGTTGAGCTGTGTTACCACCTGTTTCTTGCAGAAAACCAGGCTGACTAATTGGTCCTGTTTTCTTTTTTCCACACTTGCTAGGACAGTAAAATTTGGTACTGCCAATATTCTTGTTCTGTGGTCGCTTTCTATTTCACATGGGTACACCAAAGATTTGCAAGCCACAATGTGTGGGCCAACACGACAGCTGTCACCAATAGTTTGCTGGCTGAATCCTAGTGACTTTTATCTCTTCTCTTTGGAATAAGGATGTTAATGGACCATGGATAGAGTCCAGCCTAGTAACTAGCTCAAACTAAGATGCTGCTTTTACCTTATATATTAGTACTACTTCAAATTTGTAGAAAGCAAAACCTATGAGTACCATACAACATAAAAACCCCTACAGATACGTGATAGCAAACCAAAGTGGTTTTGCATGTACAGTGACTATTCTGCCCTAGGAACCT
Organism: Rissa tridactyla; assembly: GCF_028500815.1. Classification (NCBI taxonomy): domain Eukaryota; kingdom Metazoa; phylum Chordata; class Aves; order Charadriiformes; family Laridae; genus Rissa; species Rissa tridactyla. Next base: position 9,934,759 of record NC_071497.1, read on the forward strand.
ACAGAAATAGCAGTGCAAAATGATGACTTTGTATTTAATATATTAAACTACTTTAACAAGTGAGTTTGTTCTGAGGCTAGTTCATTTCTTTAAATTTTAAATTTTATTTTGTGCTGTGAGGGAATGAAACAAAAGAAATTGTCCTAAATATATCTTCTGGGACTCCAGGGACACCCACACATCAAACCCCAGCTAAGCACACCTCACTTATGAAGTATGAAGGGGAGATTTGGGGTGCTAGATGTCAGTAATAGCGTTATTCTAGGGGCTACATCTATGTGTATTTTGCAAACTTACACAATTTTTCAAGATAACTTAAAGAATGAAACAGGTTTTGTGTCTTCTACCTCCTCCCACAAAATCCCTGAGGTTTCTGATAATGTCTCTACAGTTTAGTGTCTCTGCTTTATGGTAAGGACAGGAGAATGCCTAATCAACAGCACATCGCTATGGCATCTTTCAAAAAAGCAGGAAAAAGCAAAATGTTCCTGTCTTCTGCTCATAGATTCTAGAGAACAAACAGGTAAGAATCAGAAAAATATAGACTTTTTCACAGGTGTTAGGAAGAAAAATAAATTTATGAAGAGTAGAGACTGTGTCTTACCAGTTGGTTGTAGCTGGGTTTTGCTCTTGGGTTTTTTTCTACTTGGGAAAGATTCACTTTGGGAGGTAGTTTTCAAAACCATTCATTAGAAGACAGATGCGATTTACAAGCAGAATGTTTCAATAAGAATCTTAAAATGTCTCTGTCTTCTTCCCTCAGGAAGACTTGGTACTACTGGTGAAATTGTAGCAGATGGAGGTGAAATGTAAATGCTTTGTGTTACCTCAGAAAGTAAGTAGCTGCTGTACTTGAAACTCTTACAGTGAGGAAGAGAGGAGTTCAAAAGCCTTTGTGCAGGCTTCCTGGAAGTAGATATTTAAAAAAAATCACAATATATTAAAGCAATATTTAATACAGTGATCTCAGACTACTTAGGCAAAAACAGAGATGTGAATCCTGCTGCTCAGAGAAAAGACTGAAACTCCTCATTCTGAGGGGAGCATTTTTTTAACAATGGAGGTCTGACTAGAGCCTCTTGGGACTTGATTGGACTTTGACCCCAAGAAATAGAAGCAGTTCTCAAATTCTCATCCTGTCTTCAGGCCCAAAGGAACAAGCTTCACCCTTTGTAAGGGTGGAATAAAGGTGAAAGATATCACTGTGGAGGCAAATCAAGGTGACTATACCAAGGTTACTGAATTTTTTAATTATTATTATTTATTTAGAAACACACTATAGTCAGTAGAAAGAAATATACATCTTTAAGGGCCGTCAGAAACTCAGTTTAGCACCTTTGAATTGTTATTAGTTGCAGAGGGGATCTCAGAAAATTACCTTCACTAGGAAGAATTTGGGCTTTGTCATAAATGACACTGCTTGAGGAGATTACTATAATAAGTAGCTTACTGCTGGCTGTAGTATTGTTAAGCAGAAGGTGACAAACACAATAAAAAAAGTTTACTAAAGAAAAATGCAGGGATTTTTGTGTATATGGGATGTCAGCTTGAAAAATAATGGCTGTATCAACTAGTGCAGCTCATAAGGCATTGCGCTCCTTTTAAAGTGTTGGATAGAAAGGAGAAATGAAGAAGTCAAACATGACTTCAAACACAACAGATGGAAAGACAGCAGACTTTGAAAGTATGAGTAATATTATAATTCCACTAGCTGGATAACAGAAATTTGGGACACAGGAATTTGAGTACCACATATCTTCACAGTTACAGTTAAATATATATTAAGAAAAAAAAAAAAGGCAAGTTTTATGGAAAGTTATTTAGAATTAGAAAAACTGTGGTTTTACCTAGTCTAAAATCAGGCCACTTTACCATATGAGATTCTTAAGAGGATTGATTTTGCATGCTCTCAGTGCTTGTTCCTGAAAACAAAATAAATAAAATACCTGGGCTTGTGTAGAAAAAAATTGAAACTTGCTTGGTTTTTGTGTACTAGTGTGACACAGAAGAGTTAATGTTCTTGTGGGAGAAAGAGGACTTCGGGCAACAGAGTCCTTCGTTCCTTAAGAATTAATAACTATTCAGAGTGGAACTGCATCATGCTTAGTAATGCTATTGAATCCTCTGAAGGCTGTCTGAAATGTTTGCTTTTTTTTTCTTTTCCTCCTCATTTATTTATTTGTGCAATTCAGACAAACCTATCAAAAGTTAACTCCAAAAAAATAAATTAAATTTTTCAAATAAAAATTAATTTTAAAACTAATTTTTTTAAAATTAAAACTATTTACTGTGTTCAACTTTTGTCTATCTATTTGTACAAGGAATTGAAATAGTCCAAAACAAATATTTCTGTTCTTTTCTGATGGCTTTATCTCCCTTACACAAGAGCACAGCCCCATCTTTTTCCTTTTGAGATCAAAATTGGATGACTTTTTGATGGGGATTTTTTTACCGTTTTACTTTGGTTGGATAGCTGTGTTGTTTGTGCATAATATCTTCAAAACCAAATCTTTGAAAACTGTCCTTTACCAGTATAGAAAATATTATAGAATCATCTTGAATACTGCAGAATCATTTTGAACAGTTTTGCAAAATACTTGACTAGGAATTAAAATGTTAGTTTTCTCTCATGAAAAGGAGTTAAATTTCCATTATTTCATTAAGAAGCTAATTAAGGTTTTCTCAGTTTTTCAGAGTTAACTGTGTCTTAAAATTCTACGTGCTCCACTAGAAAATACAAGGTTAAACTTGCTGCCAGTTTGACTGACATTTTACAAAAACAGCATCAGTGGTGCACTGTAGTTATGGTGATTCATTTAAAATGATAATTGAATTTGGGGAAAATACCAAGCTAACAAATATTTTATATAGGCAGCACTCTGTAGAAAAAAAGCAATGCAGCTGGTAAGGATTTTTTAATAGTTGGGGTTTTTTTAACCTAAGTTTCCATTTCAGAAAATGTACATTTACCTTCCTGAGAGTTCCTTCTTCTGTGTGGAACTGATTTAACTTCATTTAAACTGTTGAGTTAGGCGAAATGCCCAAGATATTCTAAAATCAAAGTTTAACCTTGAGCTCTATACAGAGAGAATCTTCCTTAATTTTTTTTTCTTTGTGCAAGCCTTTGTGGGTTAATTTCTTTAAAGAAAAAAATAAGAGGTATGTTACACCAGAAAGAAAAACCTCTATGTTAATTATGAATTTCTAATTTGGTTCAGCAAACCTTCATTGTTGAATATTAGATTAAGATTAATGCAAATGTACATTTCCTAGGGACATGAAATTTGAATGGATAAATAAACTTTGCTGATTTTTAACTAATTTATCATTGAATTGCTCTCATAATATAATTGTTTCACACTGCTCCGGTTTGTTTGTCCACTTCCCCTGTAAATGGAAATATCCAAATGTCCCTTTGTATCTCTCTGTCCTCCTCCTTTCCTCCTGCAAATCCAGGGTATGCACTAATTCAGAGAGATGCTATTCCTCCTGCAACATGTAGTCAATGTGCATAACAAAGGAAAGCATCTGTTGTGGTTTAACCCCAGCCAGCAACTAAGGCCCACCCAGCTGCTCACTCACTACCCTCCCAGTGGGATGGGAAAGAGAATTGGAAGGGTAAAACTGAGAAAATCTGTGAGTTGAGATCAAAACAGTTTAATAATTGAAATAAAATAAAATGATAATAATAGTAATGGTGACGAAGATGGTAAAAATAATAATCATGATGATGATGATGATGATGATGATGACGTTAAAATATTGTAATGAAAAGGAAAATAACAAAACCCAAGAAAGACAAGTGATGCAAATGAAGACTATTGCTCTCCACCAACTGGCTGGGCATCAGTCCCCAAGCAGTGGCTCTCCTGCCAACCTTCCCCCTAGTTTTATCACTGAATGTAATGTCATATGGTATGGAATATCCCTTTGGTCTGTTGGGGTCAGCTGTCGTGGCTGAGTCTCCTCCCAACTTCTTGTGCACCCCCAGCCTATTTGCTGGCAGGGTGGTGTGAGAAGCAGAAAAGACCTTGACTCTATGTAAGCACTACTCAGCAATAACTAAAACATCCCTGTGTTATCAGCACTGCTTCCAGCACAAATCCAAATCATAGCACCATATTAGTCACTATGAAGAAAATTAACCCAGCCGAAACCAGCACAGCATCCATGAACTACCATTAAATCTGTCAGGAAAGAATCTCTTCTAAGGTTAATAATTTGTGCAAAAGATCACATCACAGGACAACATCAGTATCCTCTGCATTGTACTGCTTCTTCATAACAATTTTCATTTGGTGGCTCTTTGATGGACTTTTGTTGTGAGAACTGATTTGCCTACCACATTAGTCATCTTCCCTAAGGGATTTCAACATGCATGAAATTAAGTCCTCCTGTAGGATGGAAAACTCTCAGACAGAAGTTTCCAATCAGTAAGGTTTATGAGACCAGGTAGGAATCAGTGCCCAAAGCATGTTGTCTTTGCTCAGGATGGCCAAAGTGTGCCTGAAGCAAACTTCAGACATGGTACTGATGTAATGACAACTCCTCAGTGTGATGACAGAAGCTAAGACCGGGGAAGACCTGCAAGAATGAACTGTGAGTTGCAAGATGCAGAAGCCAGCAGTAGTAAGAGCACTGGAGCACAGAACATATGAAGAGATGTGCTGGCCTTGTTTAATCTGGAAAAGTCTAGGGTGGACCTTACAGCTACCTTTAGTAACCTGTTATTAAGGCAATGGAGCCAGAGAAGAGGCAACTGGCAAGAGGACAAGAGGCCACAAGTTGCAGCAAGAGAAATTCTGATCATAAGTATGAAGAAAAATTTTTCACAATGAGGTTATGTTTCCCGATACCCAGAATAGCAGTGGAGGGTTTCTCTTTGGGTAGTTTCAAAACAGTATGAGGCCCTGAGAAATCTGATACCATTTTGAATTTGACCATGCTTTGGAAGTTGGGTTAGAGATTTCCAGAAGTCCTTTCCAATCTAAATTATTCTATGGTTCTTTGACACATTTAAAAGATTTTCACTAAAGCATTGTTATCCCTTATCAATACTTAGGTAGAAAAGGTATCACAAGCTCCTGATTAATCAAACAAGCCACATGAAGTCTCTGCAGAGGGCAACAAATAGCAAAAGGTAAAGTAGATGGGTTTTGCAATTATCTGAGATACTGAGCTCACTGCTTTATCTCGTAGGAGTAGGGAAAAAAGAGATCCCAGCAATGAGATTTCATGTTTAGTTTTAGGGAGTGTGTTTTGGTTTAAGTTCCTTAGAATGATTGAAAAAATATAATGGAAGGCAAAGTTTTCTAAAGAACTTAGTTTTTGTTGAAACTCTGTTGCTGGCTAGTCTTTTTCCAGTTAGGCCCTTTCTTTGTCATTATTGATAGTGACATTGCAGTGCTTAGCAATGGCAGTCACCCATAAAGGGTTGCAGAGACCATTTGCTGTCTTTTGACAAAATGTAAATAACGTGTGTATCAAGGATTAGCAATTCGGAAAATTTGAAAAATGGACCTGATACAAGTTCATCAAGACCAGCTCAGTGTTAGTCCAGTGTATCTGATCTCAGAGAAGTACAGAAAAAGAGGCTCAAGATATTTCTTTATATAAGCAGTACTATCTAAAAATATTGTACACTGGGACATATAACTGTCTATTTATTTACCTGAGAAACGCAGTTGCCCTCATGCAAATGACATGGGCGAAGCCTTTATAACACTTGTGGTCTGAATGTAGAAGAGAAGGTGAAATAAAGCAGTAAGCTGAACAGTAATAGGTTCAGACAGCTGTCTCCATGGTGGCAGCTGATATCGAAGAAACCTTGCTTCAGGTCTGATCAGGTGGAACAAACTCACTTACACTAACTCTATGATAAACAAAGAAGACCTTTGCCTTCTTAGGCAGCTTCCCAAGCCTCTGACATGACCAAAGGCTCCTCTGGAAAAGAGCCTAGGAAGCAAGTCAAGACAAATGAGTTTGAGAGGCTGGTAAAAACTGGGACATAGACAATAAATAACTGTCAATGTTTCTGAAATGTTCCTATGATGCATACAGAGAATGAAACTCTGAAATCTTTCAGTGCTGGAGGCTTAGCAGAACTTCCAAACTACCCTGTCTTTCCCTAAAAAGACTTTGCACTTGAAAAACTGTCACCTATCTACTTAGACCATGTCTCACTTTGTCATTTGTTTAAAATTAACCCTAAACAAATATGTTCCTAATACTCTGCAGAGGTATAGTTATTGTTGGAGAGGCAATATGTGCTTCAGGGATGTGTCACCAGGCTCTGTTGTAGGTTGCTCTTCCAACGATTCTTTCTTTTCTCTCTCATAGGCATCTCCTTTTTTATTATTATTTATTTTTTATAATTTTGTTCTGTTTTGTTTCTCTTTGAAGTTCATGTCAGAAGGCCGGTTTGAAAACAAGTTTCTAAAGCCATTAAGAAGCCAATGAATATTCCCAGTCCTTCTCCACGTAGATGTACAATGTGTCCTTGCAGCTCAGAAAGCCAATTGCATCCTGGACTGCGTCAAAAGAAGCTTGGCCAGCTCGTCAAGGGAGGGGACCTCATCTCTCATGACACCCCACCTGGAATACTGCATCCACCTCTGGGTGACCAGCACAAGAAAGACCAATCCAGAGAAGGTAGGGAGAAAGGCCACAAAAATGATCAGAGAGCTGGAGCACCTCTCCTGTGAAGAAATACTGAGAGAGTTGGGGTTGTTCAGCCTGGAGAAGGGAAGGCTCTGGGGAGACCTTGTTGTGGCCTTTCAATATGAAAAGGAAGCTTATAAGAAACACTGAGAGAGACTTTTTACCAGGTGCTGTAGTGACAAGATAAGGGGCAATGCTTTTAAATTGAAAGAGGGTAGATTTAGATTGGAAGGAATTGTTTATGATGAAAGTGGTGAGACACTGGAACAAGTTGCCCAGAGAATTTGTGGATGTCCCATCACTGGAAGTGTTCAAAGTCAGGTTGGATGAGGCTTTGAGCAGCGTGTTCTAGTGAAAGATGTCCCTGCTGGGGCGTTGGACTAGATGGTCTTTAAAGGTCTCTTCCAACCCAAACCTTTATAGGGTCCAGCATTTCTACTTTAAGGCCTAAATGCAGTGTTTCTAATACTTAGCACTGCTTATGCCCGAAAACCAGTCACAAGAGTAACTGTGAAGCAAATTACAAGCACTGAATAAGACACATCCTCTCAGCTTTCACAGGCACACTCCTGCCTCTAACTTGATTTTTACTTCTATGACTTCATCAGGAGCTCTCTAGAAAAGACTGACACAGTTTCATTTTCAACTATCTCCTTTCAGCTCAATTATCTCCAAAGCCTATCCTGCTCACACTGCATAGCAATCACTCCAACATCAAACTCCACAGCAGGCTTTGGACGGGGATATTCCAGGGATGATCCAAAACATGACCCACCACGGTCATTGCTGCAATCTCTTTCTGCCACCTTCTTACCTTTTCCCCCTGCATTTCTGACCATCATTTGGAGCCATGTATGCCAAGAATCTTCAAAGCCTTACACAAAAGGAAAAAACAAAATGTTTTCCATGGCCTTGCTTCTTCACTCTTATTCTCTTTTGCCAGCATTAACTAAGAATTAGCCCACATTCAAATGCTTCCACCGGCACAAGGTATGTGATTACTTGCACCCTGATAGCTGGCTGATAGCTGCTACCAAACTTAACAAAGGTTGCACTAACACCAACAACTGGCCTAGTGGAACTAGCACTGATGTCTCCCTCCGTATTTGACCTGATTTCACCATTACTATGAGAAGACAAGTAGCCCTAAGTACTGTCTAATTTTCCTTTTCCATGTCCCCTATGTTAAACCTCCCACTCGTGGCATACCTATCCCAAATCCCCACACAAGAACATCTCTCCTGTTATTGATGAAGTCCTCCTTATTCTGTACTCAGAATACTGTGCATACACTTTTAGCACAAGCATTAGATTTTGGCTCTAAAAAGACTTAAAACCAACATCTTTATTCTGGAGACACACCGAGTTTGGTTTTGCAATGGCTTTGCTTTCAAATCAGCAAGAGAAAATAAAAAGGTTGCTACTGAGAAAAAATGAAATAAAAATAGCTGAAAGGCTTGCTTAGGCTCTGGATTCAAAAATTTGGGAAGAATGTCTCATGTGAAATGCCAGTCTCTTTTACACCTCAAAAGCAGAGACTGCACGCTTCTAGCACTTTGATCAACACAGCAGAGTTGATTCTGAAGAGTAAACAGTGGCTGAGGATCAGCTCTGTTTCACTTTTTTTTGCAATATGCAATATCTGACAGTGAAGTTGTCTGCTACCCATCCTGGTGGTAGATTTTTCTACTGACTTAAAATGGCTGCTCTTATTTGCCTTTTATATTTAAATGTTTTAAAAGAATCATTATTTTTTAAATAACTTTTTTCCTCCTTGCTGAAAAGGTGATTTTCTTCGCTCTTATTAGAAGGCAACGTGAGTTCTAAAATGTGCTCGCTTAAAACTGGGCAACGTAATAGATCCCGTTACTGCTAAACTCCCGGGGCTCCATCAATCTCTGTCATGTACGCTCCTGCCAGATATATGATTCTCATTCAGCAGTATTGTATCAGTTTCTTTTTGCAACAAGTCATTTTTATTCTACTCTGCTGGGATATTGTATCTACTTCACCTATAATTTCAGTAAATTCCCTCAAATTGGTCAACCCAGCCTTTGCATTAATAGGAAATGAAGAGTATTGCTCTGTCAAGTGGTTTTCTAAGATTTAATAGTGGCTGGAGCCAAAGCTATTACTGGCTTTTTCAATCATATTGTTCAATAACCATAAATCTGTGCTGAAACAATTTTATTTGTTTGGAACGTAGAGATACAATCATGATTCCGGATCAAGTTCCCAGTAGACCTTATTCTTTTGCTTGAGCATTTAGTCCCTGCTCGGAAGAATAGAATAAAATTTGGCACAGATTCACCTTTTATAGCCATTAATTGTACACAGAATTTTTCTCTGCACGCAGGGGGCAGAGATCTCTCTTTAAACCTATGCAAATGGAGGATGTCCGTTACCAAACATTGGTGTTTAGCAATCTAAATATGGACAACGATGGAATTCTGTTCATGAGGACTTTTTGTCTTCTTGTTGGGAGGGGTATTTCTCATTGCTTGATCAAGGGCCTATTAAGGCATGCCATTTGTATTTCTTTTCATTTTGAATTGATTTGCTTTTAAGAGTTATAAAGGTCTAAAGATGCGAGCAGTACCTGGAATTTCCGAGGACCTAGATATTCCCTAATTTCTATGGGAGCTAGATCCACAGGTACTTCAGGGGATGCATTTCATGCTTTAGAAGGACTCTGCCCCAAGGTGCTGTGATCATCTTAAGTTCTTTACACACTTATAGCCCGGAAAATGCCCCCTGTCACAACTTTTTGTTTCTCCTTTTCCTTCCTGCCCCATCTGCCCTGAAATCATAAAATGCTAGAGTGGTGGGTTGGAAGGGACCTTCAAAGATCTTCTAGTCCAACCCCCCTGCCTTGGGTGGGGAAATCTTTCATTAGACCAGGTAGCTCCAAGCCTTATCCAACCTAACCTTGAACTCTGCCTGTGATGGGGCACTCACAGCTTCTCTGGGCAACCTGCTCCAGTGTCTCACTGACACAGAGGGAGAATCACTTTCCTCAACCCGCTGGCCATCCTCCTTTTAATGCAGCCCAGGATACACTTGGATTTCTGGGCTGCAAGTGCACATTGCTGGCTCATGTCCAATTCCTCATTCACCAATAAGCCCCGGTCCTTCTCCGCAGGGCTGCTCCCAATCCATTCAACACCCATGTCATTTTGTTATGTTCGGGAAGATACCTTGATAAAAGAGGAGGCATTTCCCGTACTGGGAAAAAAAGTTGTAGGTCTAAGGAAAGGAGGCTGAGCCAACTGGCAGCATCTAAGTACATACAGGGTAGATATTCGCCATTGACCAAACAAATGGGTTGCAGGGTTGGGGTGCAAAATGTAACATTTGGGAAGGAGAAAAGAACATGGAAATTCAGTTTTGAGTTTTTCAGCAGCTGAAAAATAGCAGTAGTAGGAAAGTCACAAGTAAAACACATAAATCTTCTTCAGGATTTTCCTGTGCGTGGGAAGACAGTGTGAGATCTGAAGGCTGCATTCACCTTTGCTGGAAGGAAGATACACAGCAGACGACAGCAGCGAGCTGCAATGGTAAGCGAGAAGTGCTAGGAGAACCTAACGGGCAGGAACAGCTGATGCAATGGAGCATCGCAAAGAATAAGGAAGACGAGAACAGCTGGCACCACCTGGTAAGTGGCAATTTAATTTAGGCCTCTCTGCCTACCAGGAAGGGAAACAGACGTCGGGACGGTAATTCAGCGTTGCTGAAGGGCAGCAGAAGAAAACCTGACCTACAAAGCGTCTTGCCACAGAACTGGAGAAACGGCACTCCAGGTACTGTATGTTTTGTGGGGTTGTTTCCCCCTCAGACTCATTGGCTTTACAATGTTTTATTAATATTTGTAAGTGGGGAAGAAAAGCCCAGGGAATGCCATGAAATTTATTTTCTTTTCTTTTTCACATGTTTCTGGGTAGGCATTCAAAACAGTGTCTTAGTAGTGAACCAGCACCCGTAGGCCACCTCCTGGCAGAATGTAAGACAAATAAAGACTGATTTGTACAAGGGGAAGGGTAGGAAGTTTCCTGAAACTACGTGTAAGGAGGGTACGTTGCAAAGTAAAGGCTTCTTACAGCAAATAAACAACAGCAAAGCTCTCCTATGGCCTGCTGAAGATTTGCAGCGGGCCAATGCAGGCGACAGAGAGGTTGGTGTCTGTTAGGTAAATGGTGCTCAGAGCCCGTCCCCGGGCGATGTCTGCAAAGTGGTCCCTTAGCAAATGCTCAGTTCTAAAAAAAATCACCTGCCCAAATCTGTGTTTTTCCAAGTTGCAGCAGAACTGTCTGCCCCGGACCAAGGCAACTGACTATAAAAATTGTGTCATTTCTACCTCTGGTAGAATAACCTAGCTGCTGAGATAGATGCCTTCATGGAGCCATTTGCATTGTCAAGTGAAATTAAAGGGAGGTCATGCCAAGGTGAGACGTTAGCTCAAATGCTGCCCAATGCTGGCTGGGCTTGAACCGCTCCCTCTTCTTTTGGTTCGAAAAGCGTTATGGTATCGCTTAACCTAGCTTACAGTACAGTAATTCAACATGGTTCAGCGTGTTCACCCAGCCAGTACTGCCTCCAAGGCAAGAAACGATTTTAGGGAGCTTAGCATTGCATTCAGCTCTGGTTCTGCTTCTTTTGAACTGTTTTGTTTCCAGTGTTGTTCCAGGAGATGCTGTAAGGGCACCAGTTTACAGGGTGCTGGTCCACAGACATTTCTCCCTTCCTTGGACCACGGGGCTCTGCCGTGTGTCATTGCCTCGTAAGCCTCAGTGCCTGTAATCCTTACTCAGGTGCTTTGGCAATCGTTTCTTCAGACAGCCTGATGTTATCGAGTCGCATCGAGGCTTCAGGATTTTGTCTGCCTCATTATTGTAGTTTCGACTCGCCCTGTGGAAACCAAGGGTTACCTCTCAAATAGCAAATTACCGAGGGGTGGAAAGAGAAAGAAAGACTTAACTGGAGAGCTGATAAGTCTCCCAAGTGTTTCTCAGTTACAGCTTATAAGAGTGCCTTCAGTCCCTGTCTAATTCTGTTTACCTGCTGGCTGGGCGCTTTGTCATCTCTCAGGGAGAGCTGCTGTTCCCACAGTCTGCACTTTATTAAACCTTCCTTTGCAAGAATGAAGAGTTCTCGAGCCTCAGCTATTTCCTCCTCTTTATGTGGGCATGTTGAAATGGTGATCAAATCAACTTCCACCCACTCTTCTTTAAAACATTTTTGGTGAAGTTTTGGGGTTTTTTTTTTCCCTTTCAGGTTTCTTATCAGGAAAAAAAGATTCCCCCCTTCCACACTGATCCAAGTTATCTCTCAGAGTTTCTTTGCGTCATTTCTGGTTACTCATCATTGTTGAATATATGTTTGAATCTTATTGGGATAATGAACAAAACTAGGGATAGGATAAATGCACATGAAGGTCCTTTTACTATTTGCTCTAGCGATGGGGCAGATAAAATAGGGGGGGAGTGTATAAAATGCTTTCAGTTTCTTGAAGTTTGATTTCAAAAGCTTTTTTCTTCTCTCTTCTGTTCACTTCCCTTTCTGAAAATGACTCTATCAGGAACTGAGGCAGAGGCTGAGTTTACACATAAGTTTACACAAGCCTGAAGTGGAACTCTTCACCTTTCCCAGAAAGAACAGATCATTTATGCTCCTAGGTCAACTCAGGCAAAAGTGAGCAGCTAACCCTGCTCTAGCTGAAATTCATGGTATTGTCCTCAGTTCAAGCATGAAAGATGTAAGCTGAGACAGCACACATGATCTAAACTCTGGAGCATCACTGATGGAAGGGAAGAGTCCATGGGTGCATCACCCTGGGGAATAAGTTAGACTGCTACTCTTCTTAGTTTGAATTAATCCCGGTGGTAGGACACATTAAAATGATCCATGTATCTTCTCCTAACTCTCCCTTTTCCCCTTCTTCATGCTTTATAATCTGACTCATCTGCTTCTTCGTGGGAACTTGGAGGTTGCTCTTCATTACTTATTTCCCTGGGTTGGGTGGGAAATCTAATTTTACATGATTTCTTTGGTGGTTAATAAAAACCAGAATGTATGTTAAAATACATCTACCAGCCAAACAATGGCTAAATTGGATTTGAAAGTAGGGGTATTTAAATGCATAGGGAAATTTAGCACCTTTGCCATTGGCCAGTGTAAATGGACCGATGATTCCTGAACAAAATTATGAGTTTTCATTTTTGGGTGTCCACAGAGGAAGAAATATAGCCAAGCATCTAAGGATATAGGTCATTAGAGAGTTTCAGAATAGCCATTACAGCTCCTTTGCCTACTTAGGAAGCCCATTAAAGCATTCCCTTTGTTTCTTCAATAGCAGAAGGAGTGGGAAGAACAAGCCTCATTTGGTAGTATTGTCCCTCGAAATGAAAAGCAGAACGATTAAGGTGATGCATGTAGACACACTTCCTCAGTTATCAGAACAAAAATGACTTTTGAGATTGACGCCTGTGGTTCATAAAGGTCTTATTATGGAGATTCCCACAGACATAAATCCTGAAAGAATGGTACTCCTGAGATGAAGGTGTGTATCTGGGAAATGAGCAGGGGTAAGGACACGCTGTGTAGTTCTGAGAAATACAAACCCTTTGGTTTGCTCCCCTTCATTGTTACTTTCGTGATCTCAATTCACTAGCAACTTTGCAAATGGGGAACCTGTGACCTGCTAATGCTGCATGATCCCAACACCTGGGCCTTGAGGGGAAACCTCTTTCTGCAAGCCTGATTCTCTGCATGCAAGCTCCTTTCCTCATCTGGGTAACTCAGTTTGACTCCAAAAGACAGCCTGGGGGAATGAAGATGGCTTCTGTTAGCCCAGGTTTAGTAGAGTCTGTCTCTTTGGTAAGAAGGCTTAAACTGAAGCTGCTCACTTGGAATCACAGAATAAGTCAGATGGGAAGGGACCTCAGGAAGCCTCTAGTCCAACCTCGTGCTGAACACAGCGTCAGCCGTGATACGAGACCAGGTTGCTCAGGGCTTTGTCCAGTTGGGTCGTGAATGCTCCAAGGATGGAGAGAGCACAGCCTCTCTGGGGTTGATGCACAGTAACTTCCAGTTAGAATCTGGGTAGTTCCAGGAAAGGTCTGACCAGCTGAATGTAAGTCTCCCGTCTAACCATGGTGGAATGTGAATGCTGATTTATGAGCGATGGACTATGCAAATTGCTTCTGTCAGACTGAGATTTCAGACTGATTTCAAGGTCAGAGTAGTCAGCATTTTTTAAAACCCTGCATTTAACTGCTTGCAACTGAGGTTCAATAGACACCAACCCAGCTTTGCCTGTAACGTGATTTATCCTTGGAGTTGGTCCTAAAAAATAACTCGTACTGGCGGTTTTGCTTTCAAACGTTCAATGGCAGATCAGATTATGTGTGTCTAACAAATTTTGACATTTTACTTAGATAAAGTGCCAATCATTTAAGGAGAGAGAGCACAGGCGTTTCCTCCTGTCTAGAGGTCTTCCTTGGAATTGGGTAAAAGGAAAGCTGGCCATGCTGCACGTTAACACCTTCAGCGTGGGAAGGGGTGATTTACACTCATCCTCTGTGTCTATGTGCAAGTCAGAGTCTGCAGCTGTGAAGAGACCTGTGCTGTCCATGTTAGGAACAACTCAGAAGCCTCTGTGCTGTGACTTGGTGAAAGAAAGTGCTTGCACGTTGGAATAGCCCCAGAATTCCCTCTAGCCCAGAGATGAGACCTCATCTCCCTCACTGACCTCCCTTAATGCTCAGGTGCTGCAGTGTGTCTCACAGGAGTTTTACTTGCTCTAAGCTTTCAATGAATTGCCTTTTCCTTGCTCCATATTTCACCTTGCCCATGGAATTCCATTCTGCATTTAAGTACTCCAAAAACCTCACAGAAATTTATACATCATTATTATGGGCAGACAAACTGTCATACCAGCATCTACCCTTCCTTCTCCTATTTCCAACTCTCTCGGGAAAGAAATGTTTTCCACTCCTGTCCCTACGGTACTGTCAGTTTAGTGTTCTATCTTCTACTTTGCTAGAAGGCTGTTTGGCTAGAAGTTCTCAACATGCTGAAAATGTCTAAAGAGAGATTGGGGACTGTCATTGTCCTTGGAGCAAATTAGGACTTGGCATATTCATATCTCTGAGACAAAGGGACAGGGTGCAGGAAAATTCTATAAAGTAAAACAGAGCATTGACACATGGAAGCAATATTCACCCACTAATCTATATGACTTTAGTTAGTCTTGTCCGTTAATAAGAATTTCTAGTTCAAAAATAGTACGGAAGGAGAAGTTGTAGGGGCATGTTCCAAATTAATGGCACTATTCTGCGATTCTGTTATTAGAGCTCAAAAGGAAAAGTATGTTTTTACATCTGGGAGATGAAAAAATTCACTGTAATATATTCACACTGTGCATGTGGGTTGTTTTCCATCGATTCCACTGTTTTTCCTGTGTAGGAACATCAATCAAAATTAAGCAAGACAAGTAGTTCTGCCCACAGCAGTGAGAGGAAAGCGTATTCATCATTTAGATGATCAGATCCTCTGCATGCTGGAAGTCTTCGTCTGGACTCAATTTGCCATGCAGTCAGGGATGGGCTGAGAAAGGGCAGCACATTTTGATATAGACGCAGAGTTGTCTTCCCTCTGCTCCCACATCAACATGCAAAATTGGACAATTGTGGGACGATACACAAATGTAGAAGCAATTCGATGGAAGACGGCTGACAAGTCAACTTTCGAGTACAAACTCATTTGCTTATACCACCTGATGACCTACAGGTGTTTATTTCAACTTCCTCGACCAGTGACATGAACATTTAACAAAGGATTTTCCTTCCACTCAATTCTGCACCTACCCCTTTACCTTCAGATTCCTGACAAATGCTTATTTTACCACTGTGAGCGATAACACATGCACAAAAATTAATCGTGGATTGCAGCTGCTTCCCTCCAGGCCCTGATACATCCATTTAACCACCAGGCAGAGGTGGCACTTCCTGCCACTCGCAGACTACAGCTGAGTATCTTTTAGCTGGGCTGACTCTTCTCTCTTTTTCTGCAGCATGTTTTACTTAAAGGAAAACCCCTCTGAGACTCCATTGGTGCTGTCATGAGGGGGTTCCCTGCTCCAGGGGATTTGGAGATTTTTGCCAAGTAGCGTTGGCTGGTTTCAGATTTAATAGTCACTTTTGTGCAGACCTGCTTGCCATGGTTTCAGCTGGGAAGGAGTTAACTTTCTTGCTAGCAGGCAGATGTGGGTCTATGTTTTGGATTTAGGGTGAGAATAGTGTTGTTGGCACGCTAATGGTTTTGGTTGTTGCTAAGCAGTCAAGGCCTTTTCTGCTCCTCCCATCGCCCTGACAGCGAGAAGGCTGGGAGTGCACAAACGGCCGGGAGGGAACACAGCCTGAGAGCTTGGAAGAGGCATCAACTGCTCTCTGGGTTTCACACCTGATTTCTGCACACCCAAGGTTGAACAATGGCTGCACTACCATTGCCTCATCTCCTAGATTATTTGCAGGTAAATGTAAGGCTTCCGTCGCAGGAGTTGTTGAGCAGAATGAACGTGAGTGAAACTAGAGCTACAGGTCAACCATGAATCGGTTGTGTAAAAGGGCATAACTTACCACTCTTCCTTATGTTTGAAGCATGTTTCTTCCTCCTCATTGTACTTTGATAAGAGGCACCTGGACTGAAAACATCTGTTGTGGTTAAGGACAGAGCAAGGGTCTTCCCTCCCAGACCAGGCCCTTAATGCCTCCACTCCGGGGTGTCTGTGTGGAGAGACACAAGAGGCCATTTGAAATCCTCAAATTCTTCTGAAAGAAAATCAATGCCCTTTGATTCATTCAATTTTTAAACAATTTATAAGTGAGATTTCATAACATGCAGCCAAAGCTCAAAGACTTTGGATCTGTCATCAGGACTGTGAAATCCTTAATTCCAGAGTCTGTTTTTGCTTCCTGTTTCTTCTTGAACTGAAAAATGGCACATGAAAAAAAAAAAAGAAAAAGAGAGGAGATACATGCAAGATTTACCATTTTAATGCAATGATAGTACATTGTAATTAAAACCATGCGTAGGGACTGGGTTTGATTTGTTTTGACTGAGTGACAATACTCAACTTTCTTTCCTCAGCCACCAGGGCTGTGGTGCTGTTTGATTTAAAATTGCCCGTCGCCCCTGTCTTTAGCCCTGTTCTTGTGTGTGGCAGGTCAGAAAGGCAGTGTATGCTAACGTATGGCGTGGCATTTCTAGATCTAAACTCTGCCAGGAAGTTTACTTTTTCATGGGTAGCAGAAGTGTTTTTCACCTCTTGCTTTTAGGGCCAGAGAGCGCTGTGTGCTACACACGGGAAGGAAAAGAAATCCACCCAGAACAGGGAAGGAGCGGGGGATTTCACTCAGTGGGTTTTGCAGGAGATAATTCTGAAAGCTGACTGCGTGCTGATTTCTTGCTAACTCAGAAGCAAGTTAGAACTTGCTAAAGCCTGTTCAGTGACTGAATCAAATGCTACTAAATTCCGTCATTCTGAATAAATATTTGTGGTGACTCATTTCTGTCAAGGAGCCGGACTAAATCTGCCACGCAAAATACAACTCCCTGGAGTTAGACTAAGCCAAACAAAACCGTTATGTACATCGGAATGTCTTAGAACAAATGATAATTCCCCTTGACATGGGAAATTAAAAACACCTGGAAGGCCTGATAAAGATCTAAGCATTTAAATCTTATCTTGGCTTCCTAGATGAAGCCTTTCCTTGGCCTTGGAGTGCTAGCAATTTCAACCCACGCTGGATTTTTGATTTATAAACTTTCATCACCTTCTTTTTCTCTTTGATACATTGTACCCGTGCACACTTTTCTACAAAAGCTACTCAAGCACATTTCATATATTGTTCATTTTTGCTGCATAAGGGAGAAATTAAAGGTCTTGTCAACTCTTCATAAAATCGGCTGTCCTCTCGTTGAGTAGAGGCACGGGCTACCCGTGTCCGTTGTTAACTACTCAGTGTTTTGTCTTTTATAAATGCCATTGAGTCTCTCTTGTTGTGATGAGCATTTTCAGTACAATATTAATTTCCAGCTACTCCAGCTCCAGATGATCTACGTTTAATAAAGATATACGAGACATAGTCTTTTTGTTAGTTTTCTTGGTGTCCCTACCTCCCTCCCCCCACCCCGGAGTAATCCCAAATAATATAGAATTATCTCTGCATATGCCTAGGGTGTTCCACTTGCCCTAAAAGCTTCTCCCAAATTGGTGAAATTTAGGAAAGCCCTTGCCCAACGTGCCCTGGGGAAATGGGAAGCGTTAAAACAGCCCCAGGAGCCGCTGGCTGCCCTCTGGTCCGGACAGTCTGACGATGCCTGGCACCAGCATACGCTGAGCTTTCAAAGGAGTAAATTGTTAGCCGTTGTATTAATTACAATTGTCATTTTTATCTGATGCTGACAACTTAGCCCTGAGGTTTCAAGTAACAACACTTTAAAATACAATATTTTTACATAATAACCTCTAATGAGGGATCTCACAGATGTATTATTAAAAGCAGTCAAAGGCCTTTGCACATTCACTGGTCTGTGTACTATTGAGATAGGTAGGTGGTCATGGTCTGCTTGCACAGGCATGGTTCCCAGTCTCAGCACAAGAAAGGTCCCCACATCTGTCCAGCTCTGATTTCCACGTAGGCAGTTCTCGTCCTCGTCATCTTCTCCTCTGTGTTCAGGAAATACACACATATCCAATATATGCAGGCGGTGACAAGAAGGACCATGTTCATTCCATTATCACCAAGTCATAGAGGACACGTGTAAACCCATCAAGGCATGCCAGTGAAAGAACAGAACTTATAATAAGGAGATGATAACCAGTAAGATATAAAACACTGGAACGGATATGTTCCTCAGTAGTAATCTAGGGCAATGCTCTTTTTTACTCCTTTCCGAACCAATATTTGCAGTGTGACAAAACATAAACAATCCTCTGCTTGAATGGTAACATTTCAATTTGGGAAGAAAAAACCCACAAACTTTACCTGAATGGTGGCATCTTTTTATTTACGTCCTTTCACTAAAAACAAGTTAGGCAAATATTTTCTTTTGAGAGTAATCCTGACATCAGGAGTACAGAGATCTCATTAGGTTATACAGAGAGAAAATTAGGAAGGCAAAAGCCCAGCTGGAGCTCAACTTAGCCACTAACATTAAGGACAACAAAAAAAGCTTTTATAAATACATCAACAAAAAGAAAGCCAGGGAGAATCTCCGTCCCTTACTGGATGCTGGGGGGAAAGTTGCAACCAATGATGAGGAGAAGGCTGAGATACTTAATACCTATTTTGCCTCCGTCTTCAATAGTCAGATCAGCTATCCCCAGGGTGCTCAGCCTCCTGAGCTGGAAGATAAGGATGGAGAGCAGAACAACCCACCCATAATCCAGGAGGAATTAGTCAATGATCTGTTTGTGCACCTAGACACACATAAGTCTATGGGGCCGGATGAGATTCACCCAAGAGCACTCAGGGAGCTGGCAGGAGAGCTCACCAGGCCTCTCTCCATCATTTATCAACAATCCTGGTCAACAGGAGAGGTGCCAGATGGCTGGAGGGTGGCTAATGTGACGCCCATCTACAAGAAGGGTCGGAAGGAGGATCTGGGGAACTACAGGCCTGTCAGTCTGACCTCGTTAACCAAGAAAGATCGTGGAGAGGATCATCTTGAGTGAGCTCTCCTGGAAAGTGCAGGGCAGCCAAGGGATCAGGGCCAGCCAGCATAGGTTTAGGAAAGGAAGGTCCTGCTTAACCAACCTGATCTCTTTCTATGACCATGCGACCCACCTTCTAGTTTTGGGGAAGGCTGTGGACGTTGTCTGTCTGGACTTTGGTAAGGCCTTTGACACCATCCCCCACAGCATTCTCCTGGAGAAGCTGGCGAATCATGGCATAGACAAGTGTACTCTTCGCTGGGTGAAAAACTGGCTGGATGGCCATGCGCAGAGAGTTGTGATTAATGGGGTGAAATCCCCTTGGCAGCCGGTCACCAGGGGTGTCCCTCAGGACTCAGTTTTGGGGCCATTTTTGTTTAATATCATTATCAATGATCTGGATGAGGGGATTGAGTGCACCCTCAGTAAGTTTGCAGACGACACCAAACTAGGTGGGAGCATTGATCTGCTTGAGGGTAGGAAGGCTCTACAGAGGGACCTGGACAGGCTGGATCGATGGGCCAAGGCCAACTGTATGAGGTTTAATAAGGCCAAGTGCCGGGTCCAGCATTTTGGTCACAACAACCCCAAGCAACGCTCCAGGCTTGGGGAAGAGTGGCTGGAAAGCTGCCCGGCAGAAAAGGACCTGGGGGTGCTGGTGGACGACCAGCTTCACATGAGCCAGCAGTGTGCCCAGGTGGCCAAGAAGGCCAACAGCATTCTGGCTTGTATCAGGAATAGCGTGGCCAGCAGGAGCAGGGAAGTGATCATGCCTCTGTACTCGGCACTGGTGAGGCCTCACCTCGAGTGCTGTGTTCAGTTCTGGGCCCCTCTGTACAAGAGGGACATTGAAGTGCTGGAGAGTGTCCAGGGGAGAGCGACATGGCTGGTGAGGGGTCTGGAGACCAGGTCATATGAGGAGAGGCTGAGGGAGCTGGGCATGTTTAGCTTGGAGAAGAGGCAGCTGAGGGGAGACCTCACTGCCCTCCACAACTACCTGAAAGGAGGGTGGAGAGAGGTGGGTGTTGGCCTCTTCTCCCAGGTGAATAATGACAGGACCAGAGGAAATGGTGTGAAGCTGCGGCAGGGGAGGTTTAGATTAGATATTAGGAAGAATTACTGTACTGAAAGAGCGGTCAGGCACTGGAACAGCCTGCCCAGGGAGGTGGTTGAGTCACCATCCCTAGAGGTGTTTAAGAAACATCTAGATGTGGCACTTCAGGGCATGCTCTAGTGGCAGAGATTGTAGGTTGTTTGGTTGGACTCGATGATCTTAAGGGTCCTTTCCAACCATAAGGATTCTGTGATTCTGTGATGATTGATCTGACTCAGAGCAGATGAACTAAATCACCTAATCATCTTGTGGTAATTTTGCCAGTGCTACATTTATGTAAGCTTATACATTTATAAAAGTCTACTTCTATGGAAAATTTACAAAACTTTTCATTGTATAACACCCCTTCCCAACATACACAAAGGCACACAGACACTTATGCACCTGGAGGCTATTTTTACAAGAAACCCGTGTTTGTGATAGAGCTTTTGTTGGAAGCAGCTCCTGCTTCTTACTCAAAGAAGAACGTCAGCAGAAGACATTTCCTCATGCACCTGGTAGAGAGTTTTCTCATTGGGATCAGACTTTGCAGAAATTACTCTGTTTCTCTACATCCAGCCTTAGAGAGCCTTCTTCTGAGTTTTGTTCACTGCGGGTAGGGGCAGATGAGGGCAATGCAGGTAATCAAAAAAACCCACGTGAAAATCTTTGCATTTTCCCAAAACCCTCTGATATCTTTAGCTCCAAGGAAGCTCTAAGGGTCAGGCTCAGACGTTCTATGTTATATGTTGGAATAACCCACTTGTAGCTCAGAGAAACAGCTTGGACTGCCTTGCGCAGGTGACAGAGATGTAGCACTGAACCTTTGGCACCTGAACACTCATTGAAGAACAAGAGCACTGGGACACTGTGATTCCTGGAAACTCTCCGCTTGGTTCCTTCATGGCCTTTGCGGTCACTTCTGTTACACCTTTCCAGGGTAAATGTTCCGGAGCTTGCTGTAAAAACCTGTCTGTGACTGATCATACAGTCAGGCACGGTCTCAGCAATGGGTCTGGGCACAGAGAGCCCAGAGCTTTGAAGGACTCCATGCAGAGGCCCACTTTTGCCATCACCTGGCCTGTCTTCTGCGAGCAAGGGGAAGGTGTGTTTTATAAGAACAAGTTGCTCTTTTTTCCTCATTGTCTCACATATCAAGCCCAAATTTCTTTCTCGACCTTGAAGGCTGGAAGCTCCAGTCCTAGACAGTTCTGAGCTTAAATAATAAACTGAGCTTTAATGTCTTCACGGATACAATGTCTGCAGAAGTACATGAAATACATGAGCCTTGAGAGCAAGTAGAAGAAGCTAGAGGAACAACCGTTGTTTTTTCAGGCTTTACCCAAATCCATTTTTCTACCTGTGTTCATCTAGACACACTCTGAATGCTGTGATGCTCAGCACCGTTGTTGAAATCAAGCGGGCAGTGAAGGCTTCTCACCAGGCTGGTGTGTGTGCTTCAGCAGAGGCTGCTGTGATGGACCAGGTGCTGCTGCAGTACCCATATTGTGCGAAATGGCCACTCTCCCATCTGGGCTGTTTTTTGCATTTTTCCCCCTGCTAAAGCTCTTCTGCTGCAAAGTTGGTCCTCTGACTTTTGCGTGCCCTGCTGCAAATGGGCTGATGGGGAAGCGGGAAGCAAATGACTGGTTTATGTCAGATCATCACTTCAGGGTACTCCAAATACTATTGGCAAATGAGATAAACCTGGGAGCTTAAAACCCGCTCTTAATTCGGCAGTCACTTTCTGCGTTTTAAATGTAGTTTCTAAGAGGATTATTTATTCCTAGGGAATATTTGGCTTAGAAGATACCATCAGTGTATTGGCACAGCATTATACTCTGTTCCTTGGTTTATATTCCTAATAAATGTACTGCTAGAGATACAGTTGCACAACAAATAATGCGCAAAAAATGGATCCGGTCTCTGTATCTGATTTGAAATGTGCTCTATTGATGGCCAATAGACTTTTTTTGATAGGCCACACTTTTTTCTCTTTCCTTAAAAGCTGCTTGGGCTCGTGTAACGCAACCCAGAACTCTGATTCTGTTGTACTAAGCTGAAGGTTTAACCAGATGCTATGGGACAAGCAACACATATAAATTTAGAAACAGAGCATCCATGGGACTTTTCTAGGTAGGTCTGGAAGGCAAAGCCCCCTGGTCAGCCTTTCTGAAGGGAGTTCAGGACTGGAAGTAGAAGATGCCTTCCTCTTGCTAAGAGTCAGGTCCTTAAGGACGGAAGTCTGATGTGCCTTCTGCCTGTGGCATTAGCAGATGAACCTAACCCTAACCCTAACCCTTTAAACACAGACTTGGTCCTCCTGCGTGAAACGGCAGGAAAAAAGGTGGTTGGCTGTTGTACATCACTCCTCATAAGGGAAGAGAAAAAGCAAAGAGTGAAGGTTTGTCTGTCCGCAGTTCATACTGAGCCTCACACTGAGCTTCCCCTTCAGCATCAAGAATGCAGCTTATCTTTGGAACCATGATGGGGATAAGGGTGTAGGTTATGTTTCTACATAACGAATTAGAATAACAGGGCAAGAGGTAAGGTGTCTCCGTTTCCCTTTGATGTGCTTATATTGTCAGTTCTGCCCTGGGAGCAGGATAAAAATTGAATAACAGAAGGGAGAAGTGTGAGCCATCACTAGTAATTTCTGCACAGTGTTGGCTCCTGACCAGCACCCTCAGACTGTAACGATAATCGTACGGACAGTGGCTTCCCCATCATGATCAGCTGCTTTACATGGTCAGTGATGGCGGCCAGCTCTGGTTTATATCCCTTTGGTGACACTTGACAACTAAACAAAAACAGATGGCAAACACTTCATTGCAATGAGGATGTAGAGACACAAGTCTAATGATGCCACGTGCAAGAAATTATGAAGCAGACTCTGTTGTATTAATTACACAGGGCGAACTATGGAATTCTAATGCACTTTGAGCAGCAAAATGGTTAATGAATGTGTAACGGTACTTTGTAGATATGAAGAGACCTTAACCCCAGGAGCCTGCTCTTTTAGATTCATTCTCCTTTCTCTTTTGTCTCTTTTAGCAAAGTGGTAGATCTGTGCCAGAAAGTAAACAGGAGAAGAGGAACCTTGTGTTGTTCTAAGGTTAAGCAGGCTTTGAACTGTTCAGAGCTCTCCATTTTAAAGAAGGGAAGGTTCTGTGACCGTTTTTAAATTAAGTAATGTAATTATTAGAAGGGCTTGGGAGGGGAACATCTCTGGCTCCAAGTATGGCTAAAAGTTCATACTTTCTACCTTGCGCTTTTTCTTCATCCTTGCTTCCACATAATTTTCAGGGAAACATCTTGGAGCCAGTGATTTCTGTGTCAGCCTTTTTAATGCAACTTCAAGGTCTGAAACCTGCCAATTAAACTAAATGCTTGTTTAGGAAGTGCAGTCCAAAGTCACTGTATCGGAAAAAGTAGAGGCTTCTATATAACTGTAAGACCAGTAATTTCATGTACTGGTGCAGTAACCATCTCAATTGCAGTGAACCACCTTCAGGTCAATCAAAGGCTGGCCTTCTGGATTCACGTGGCAGTGTGTCGTTCCAAAGCCTCAGGGAGCCATTTCGGACTCCCTCCTGGGACTCCCTCCTGGGACTGCCGGTGCAGCCTTCTTGCCTTCCCAGGGCTTCCTCTGACGTTCCGCTTTCTCCTCACTGGGCTGTGGGAGAGAAGTCATCATCTCCCTGCACGGCATACCTCCCTTGAGACATACCTGCACCCATGTAGACTCCCTTCAGAGAGGTCCCTGGAGCTGGCACCCCTCTTCACCCTTCACCATGGCTCTGACGATGCTTTCTACCCCCTGGCAGAGCTCAAACCATGGTACTCATTGCTTCATCCACAAAGACGATCAGCTACTCGTGCTTTTGCTGACGGCTGATCCATTGACCTTTTTGGGAACCCGAAGTACGAGTTTGTGGAACTTGTGGGGATCCTTGCATGCAAGAAAATCTCAAGCTTTGTTTGGCCCCTTGCACAGGCTTGCAAAGAATATGCAAGACAGCTCATGATCTCATAGTCCTGTGCCCCTGCTGCAGAAGAAGGGTCACAGCTAATGAACAATGAGCAAGATAATGAATGCTTAACAGCACATTAGTCATTTCATTAGGCACACACCTTCTACGAGATGCGTAATACAACATTAATTTTACAATTAGCCAGGAAAGGACTGTCATCTTTGCACTTCTGAATTTCTAACATGTTCTGGTAAAGGATACCCAAGCCAGATGGCTTCTCCTTTTCTTTTGGGTTTGGTTTTTGGTTTTTTTCTGGCACTTCACTGTTTCCATTAAATGTGTGATTTTAATTCAGCTACAAAAGGAGTTAATCATCCAACTAAGAATGCTGTTAATGCTAATTAGACTGTTGATTTTTGAAATATTAAATGCTTTTAATTTCTGCTGTGAATCAGACAGTGATTTTCTAAGTGGTTTGGAGAAAAAAAGCACAAAGTTGATGTCTGCTCTTTCTGGCCATGATGTAACAGTGGTGCGAATTTTATTTTATTTTATTCCAGTATTGTAAGGCCTCTGTGCTAGAGAATGTTTCCCTTTGTACTTTGTACTGCAGCAAAACACGCTTTAACTTCAGGACCTCAAAAAGCCAATGGACTTCATTAGAGCAATATTGTTGTTTGTCTGATACAAGAGTGTTCTGGCCCAGATCTTGATAAAA
Source organism: Rissa tridactyla (assembly GCF_028500815.1). NCBI lineage: Eukaryota > Metazoa > Chordata > Aves > Charadriiformes > Laridae > Rissa > Rissa tridactyla. The sequence continues at coordinate 9,959,919 of NC_071497.1, forward strand.
GAATTATCGAAGCAGTCACTGTACGGACACGGGGAAAGAAAGCATGCCTTCTCATCTCGTCTCCTGGTTTGTTATTAGCTGGCAGTGGCTAGAAGGGAAGGAAGATGGAACAACCACCCACTACAGCTCAGGCAGTTGAAAGTGACCCGTGTTGAAATAATAAATTATGTTACCCTCTTTCTACTATGCATATTGTAATTTTCAGTACTCTCCCAAGACATCATACTGTTAAATTATAACGGAGTAAGGCTGTTAACATTGATTAAATTCAACTACTGTTAAATGCTCATTGACACCAAAGGGACTTTTATGGGATTATGCCAGACTTGCAGTAACATAAACTGCAGCGGAATCCTTCACACAGACATTGGTACCAAAAAGCCATCTCCCATTTTTTATAGTAGAAGGAGATTGAATCTCTTGACCAACTTGCAAACTGAACTTCACTGAAATGTACAAAATGAGTACTACAAAGACAAGTATGAAGAAATACTCATACCAAAGACTAAAACCAAATCCGTCCCACAGCACTGGATTGCACTTCCCTCAGGAGCAATGCATATCCCTCCTCAAGAGAGAATACATGGAAGAAATAATCTTGCCTTATACATTCCAAGAAATGCCAGTTGTTTTTAATTGTGAGCAGAATTTTCACAACTAAGAGTGACTTGGAGACTTCCCAGGATTAGGTTGCCCAATCTGAGATATGGGAGTGCAGCATGATTTTTGAACCCATCCCTTTCAAAACTGGGAATTACTAAACAAAACTGAGTCCCTCAGGCTTCTTCAGGTTTGCCTTCACTTTGTGACTGGTGGTCTACAATGAGCAATTTTTCTTTGGTCAGTTTTGAAAATGGCTGGCTGTAGTCCAAGTTTCAAAATTAGCCCGCGCTACTGGTTCTAGCTTTTGCCCTTTGAGACCTTTCTAATATGTAATGTTCTTCCCACTTTGCGGTGCATCAGACTGTCCTCTGGATTCCTGGACAGGAAAACTCAACTGAGCAATGTATCCTGTTCTTAAATAAACAGCACAAGAGCTGGCACGTTGCAGCTGGTTCCAATTCAGACTCTGTATGTGAAGGAAGCTTCATGAAATCAATACCCTATGGATTATTTAATTGCGAAAAAGAAAATCCATGTGAACTGTGATCCAGATGATACTAACATGATCTATCCTGTTACTTCCAGGGCACAGCTCGGTGATTTCACAATTGATTTGATCTTTCAGCCTCTTCTCTTAAGACATGTATTTAAATGTAGTTCTGAGAAGTTTTTCTGCTTGGCGTCACCTGAATTTCCATGCTTCCAATGATTTCTATTCTCCTTGTGTGGTTCAGAGCACTGCGCCTGTGCATTCAGTCTATCTTTCCTCGTGCAAACACCCAGAACGCGTGTTCTGCATCTGCTGGGATGGTGCCTGAAGCTGTTTGGAGCAGCAGCACGCAGCGGCTGCAGCCTCCCACACGCCCAGGCAGCACGACTCTGCTGCAAACCAGAAAGCAGTGCAGGGGTTTCTCCCTTTCTCAGTTTGCAGGGAAAGGAGCAGTGAAAGCAGAGCAGAAGAAAAGAGTCACTGGCCAAGACCCAAGCCCTGCTTCAGACACCCTCCCGGGGTGGGCTGGCTTTCAGTCTGTCCTGCGTGCCGCTCAGAAGAGGCCAGAAGGACAATACCTGCTTTCGAAATACCTCCACAGCTGGCTCATTCCAGGCTTTGTACCTACAGGGAGAAATATGTATATATACAGATATATCTTTATCTATCATTTTGTTTGTACTCAGTGCAGAGCCAGAAAATGATCCTTCTTGATACCTGGCAAAGAAACTTAGTCTTCATCAATCCTCGACTGTCGTAGGGCTACACGTATTGTTGAGGGGAGGCAGGAGAGCTAGCAGTGATTCCCCTTGCTGACGCCACTGGAGAGGAGAAAGAGGAAAGAGCTCAGCCATGCTCCACACATGGCGCAGACAACGTTTGTGTGGAGTTAAGGGGACACTTCATGGCTGCTGTGACAACTGCAGGAGCTTTGGCAATGTATGCTCTTGGCAAGGACAGTTGTTTTCTCGTGCAGGCTCCAGCTGCACTCAAGAGATCCACCCATTTCTGCAGACTTTACTGGGGGAGAGGTTAGTATCGTGGGGACGGTGCTTTGAACTTGTGATGGGACCTTCTAGGTTCTTTTTCAACAGTAGGGTTTGCGCTGCATTAGAGATTCAAATGGGTGTTCTCATTGGTCACCTAACATCCTGTATTACACAGTTAATGCAGCCTTAAATGACCAGTTTCCCTCACAGATTCTGTGCGTTACAGAACGCGCAAATTTTTCGCACGCCTGAATGTACAGAATGTTTCAGAGCTTTTCCTTCAAATTTCATTTTCACCTAGCTGTTTTACAGGACCTTACTTTCTGAGGACAGGATTACAACTTTTAAATGACAATTGGATTTATGTAGGAAATTTAGATATGTATCATCAAAGTGCAGAGCCACAGGTATTTTAAATGTTTATAACTCACTTTCAACCATCAATAAAGCAACAGTATTACCAGGGTGAAGTCTTCTCTGTGGAATTCATGTTACATTCCTGTTTGTTACCAATAACCGGATGACAAACATGTAAGCAAATTTATATCCACAGTAGCTCGTTTGGGGGTAAATATTATGTTTATTTTGCATTTTTCTCTTTTTAATCTGAATACAATAAATCAATGTGATGGCTAGAGACTTAAATAGAGAAGAACCCGGGATTTCTGGCACTGCACTGCCAACATTAACTGCTCCCATCTAGACGAGGTGGCTGGTAGTGCTGGTTTTCCATTGCATTTTTATCCAAACCAACGTTGTCAGTGTTTCCATATTTGTATTAACGAGAAGGGTAGAGTGTATGTTTGCAGTTTAATGGAGAGTGAAGCAGTGTCTGAGTTCAATTCATCTCATTTTCATTTGGATGACATTTTTCCTGTGATAAGTCTGAAAATCAAGGGCATCTTTTTGAAAGTGCTCAGAATATAGTATCTTTGACTCAGGTAGTAGCCAAGTGACCCCTCAGAACCTGTTTGCCTTTAAATGACTAAGTGAAGGCATGAGTTCGTTTGGCTTTATTTAGAGAGAGAAAAAGAAAAAACAAACTGTTTTCTGAATCCTCTGGAAAATCTGACTTATCCAAGGAAGTTTCATTAAGAATGTGCAATTTTCTGCTTGTCATTCTTTCAGATGCTTGCTAAACCAGACCAATAATAACCGATAAATCTATGGTTTAAGAGAGCTGATTGAAATATCACTTGAAATTTTGGCCTCAATCTTCAGTATGGTTTGAATATGAGAATATTCGTTTTGGGGAGGAACAGAATGAATTTACAGAGTTCCTTTGTGGCTTTTTTTTTCAACACACAGATCCTCTCCTTCCCCCTTCTCTTGCCTTACGCATTAAAGTAAACCATCTGCTTTGGAAATGCAACTCAAATGAAACAATTTCTTCCATTTTGCTTATATTTTTGGATGAGTTTAAAATATCAGTTTTAATTTGCTTTATAGTATTCTTTGTAACTGTAGGACTGAAAAAAGACCACAGGAATTTTTCCCACCAATAGAAAATATTTAGAATAGTACTGTAAAGACTCGCTGGCAATATTGATGCTTTCTTTATGACTTTATTAAACCTATGCTTTAGAATAAATTTTACCTAGTAGGCTTTCAGTTCAATTACAGCAATTGTTTTTCGGCAGGCTAATTTTTCTGTAAGGACAGATTGAGCAAGGTCTAGATTTCCTTAGACAAGGAAACTAACCACTTAGAAAAATGAGTATTCCACATTTATGTGCCGTACTTTCATGGCTGGTTTCATCTTGAGAAGTTCTGGAATGGCTCCTTCTTTATTCAGTGAGCTTATGAGAGGTTTAATCTTTCAGCACAAGGAATTCATGTGAAACATTAAATTACAAAATGACCCTTCAGAAACCAAAGCAAGGTCATTTAGGCCAATCCTGTGCAAAGTATTATGGTCCAGTTGTTTTTTGCATGGCTGTAGTATTGATAGATTGGATTATCTGTAACAGGTCCAAACCCCACAGGTTTCCTTGGGCATTTTACAGTAAAACAAGGAAGTCACTGAGCAAAGAAGAGTAGAGAGACACAATCTGAGCAGCTAAAATAGGATGGACAATGCCATCCTTCTGGGACAATTCTTGGAAGCAACCAGATAATATTGAGAGAAAGTGTGTCTTGGGGAATTTGTAGTAGAAAAAAAGATATGGTTTGTAAGAGGACAAAGCAGTTAATTCTTTATAAAAACTTTTTATGTCATTTTGCACTTGCCTTTACTTATTTCCAACTAAATACATTATTTTTTTTCCTACGACTCTGATGCTGACAAACCCAAGTGTACCCCTTCTCCAGAAAGTAAGAAAGAAAATTCATGAGCCTCAGAAACAGCAAGAAGCTGTGTTCTCCTACAAGAGAGACTTAAAAAGAGTGCAGTGAAGCTTCTGAAAGATTGTCTGGCAGTTATGGTTCTGTGCAGGTAAGTGTCAGAGTCCAATACCTTCTGACCAGATTCTTTTACATATTTCATGCCTGGAAGGTGTAACTTTTAATATGAAATTTACTTATCTGAAGATATTTGATGTTACATGAGATTTCTGAATTAGCAGACTGATACAAAATATACAGAAAACACAATAGAAATGTAAGTTACACTTCACAAAATACAGCAATAGCAGTAGACAGATCAGTCACAATACCACTGTGATTCCCATTACTCATCTCTATAATTTGCTCACCGTCAGGACACTGGGCATCCCCAATCATCCCCAAGGAATGGGGGGGCTTATACATAGGTAGAAGCCAGCTCAAGGCCACTGCTGCCTTCAAAATTATTTTGTCTGTTGTTTAGTTTTCATACTCTAAGTTTGTCTCTAAGTTTGGCTGAGCCATGTATTCACTCCCCGCCATGCTGGTCTGGCTAACTCTGGGACACATTCACACTCTTTCAATGAACTCTGTGAGAAATGTTCACACCACCGGTTGACCCACTCAGCTTTTGATATCTGTTTGTTGGAACCAAAGTCCACCCTCCAGTGGTCTCCTTTGTGTTGAGATAAAGTCAGCTTTCTTTGCAACAGCTGTGGTTAGTAACACCCTGCATTATTCCCTGAGTTTATGGGCACATTGACCATCTCCACTGAGCCTTCTTCCTTTTTAGAGGTTTATTGGTCAGTTATAGTGAGTGAGTGGAGCTCACTGTGAGTGAGCGCTTTGGGGGTAATACCCATTACTCACTTCTCTGCAGAGCTTGATGGGGATATTGCAGAGATCCTGATGCCTATGACTGAAGAGAGAAGACTGAGATGGAAGTTGCTGCGGAGACAAGGAGCCAGTGGTTGCTTCAAAATTTTAAGGAGAAAGCCATAGGAAAGAGTTGTCTATGGATACTGGCAGCCAGCCTGAGGAATAGTCAGTGAGATCTGAGACAAAATCCGAGAGGAATGGACCAAAATGGACACAGAATGAAAAAGCGTGTATGGGCAGAAAATAAGGCTGCAGGTTTGCTCTTGGTGCAGTTGCTCTAGGAGTTAATGGGAAGCCTGGGGTGTGCAAAAATTCACAGCATGATAAAGAACACAGATTAAAGCCGGAGGGAGCTCTGTTAGTTACCTGCTTTGGCAGCAGCCATGAAATTTGGAATTGGACATCCCCAGCCTACTGTTCAGATGCACTGTCTAATGTTAAGGCTTTTTTTATTGTAAATGTACCTCAAGAGTTGTCATCACAAAGATGCTTATATTATTGTTTCCCATTTCTGCCAACCTTCATCAAGTCTTCACATGCATGGGCAATTTGTGCCTGTCTAAGAGCCCCATGTGTTCTGGAGGACATTTGAAGGTCTGCCTGACATAGCACAAAACAGCTGGATTAATTACTTTTGCTAATTTCTACCACAATTTCCTCTAGGGGAAAGGGATTGCTTCGTTTTGTTTAAACGTTTCAAGGATGGGAGCCATTTATCTAATTAGTTTGCAAGCTGCCCACAGCCTGTCACAGATTATGAGATCCTGGCACTGGATCTCACTGAACTCTCAGCTGAAATGGCGCTTTAGTCAATGTTGCACAGTTTGTCTAAAGCCTTTTGCTATACCTATCTCTCAGTCATTTCTTACATCTGTAAAATGCAGTGATTTTTGCTTTTATGTTTTCTTTCTCATAGCTTTTCTTATCCTGAGGAGTTCTTCCTTACAAAAGGTAGAGTCCTCTTCTAGCTCTTGTGGATCTTGTAGAAAATCCTTTAATTTGTGATGCCAAGAAACTGTAAGGCTTTTTATTATCTAAAATTCCATACTCTCATTGATTTTGTTCTGGTAAAGTTTCACCTGAAGTTCTTGGTCCCCTCTAGGGTATGGCACTTACAGAACTACTTGGTGAGTCCAAAGCAGAGTCAATAGGAATGGCCATTTGCAACAGAAGGCTCAGCTGGGACTGTTACTCCCACAAATCCAGAATGGAATGCAAGTGAATAAGAATAGTTTTACTGTGTCAGTCCAAATATTCATTAAACCCATTATCCTGTCTCCAAGAGACAAGCACCAGATACACAGAGTAAAACTGAAGAGCAGAGCGAGAGTAGAGTGCCACTATCCTATATTTTTTCCTTCATCCAATTGTTTGCGGATCAAGCATCTCCTCAGTCAGTTAGGATGGGGTTTTTTATTCAAAAAAATCAGCAGAGTTCTTTTAAAAATGATTGTAGGTGAAGCCTCAATAACTACAGAAAGCATCCTAGAATTAAACTTCACCTGAGGGAAAATAACTATAAGATACCATATGCTGTTCAAACCATGATACTGAAAACACATATGGTTACTGTTTTCTCCTATGGCCAGCCTTTTGAAACTAAAAGACAGTTCCAGCAAGAACTGAAGCTCATGAGATTTCCAAAAACCCATCCCTGCAGAAAAAAAACAGGAAATTTGAGCCTGACTGTCACCCTGGGAACTTCAGGTCATCACAGGTTGACAGGCTGGAAACTGGGAGCCTGGAGCAATGCTCCAATGTATTATGTATTTTTGTGACCAAGAACTACAGGGTAGATCCATGCAGTGAACGGATTCCTCAAAATTCCGATCTGGTATCCTGGGGGCTTTGGAATCTGACTCCAGAGAGATCACGGTCAAAAGTCACACTTTGAAACATAGCTCCCACCAATTTCAAAATAAAATAGAAATTTTTCATACACATGCATTTTATTTCGTGCGTAAGCTTCTTGAACTCTGAGCTGACTGTGAGCTAAGCATTTGTTGCCACGTTGTGTAGTGATACCCTGTGTATGTTCATGCACTTGTTAAATCCTATGCTCGTTAGAGGCAACAAAAGTGGACAACCTGCATCAAAAATTTAAACAATAAAATCAAAGTTTGTAGGACCTGAAAACACGCCTGTGCAGGAAAGACTTTGAGAGGAGGCAAGCAAGAAACGTGCAGGAAAGCTCTGAGAGGAAGAGGGAGAAACGTCAAAAAAACTACTCCTTGTCCATTATTCCACCTGAGTGAACAGCTCCTTGCTGTGCAGTAATTACAGTGTATATATAACAAAACAATCAGCAAGTGTTTTCCAGGTTAAAAGGTTAATTCACTCTAATTTAATGGTTATGTTCCTTCCTTTCTGCACCGCTACTGTGGGGACTGGGCACATTGTCACTGATTACTGATACAGTCGTTCAAGTGCATTCCGTCCAACCACACAGACTGTGTGTAGCTTGTACTATTCTCTGTGAGATAAATCAAGTTGTCATTGCAATTTTAAACAACTTCTACAAGTAAAAATAATAATAAAATTCTCGTCACCATTTTGTATTTGAATGAACTCTCCTTCGTCATTGTTATCGATCCTTACCAATTACTTAATATTTCTGATATTTCTCCACGGAATTAAGAAGTAAATCAAAATAAATAAGACCAATACTCCTTGTCCTGGGCTTCCAAAGAAGTTAAAGGAGAAAGACTGCAAAATACAAATACTGACAGAGGAAGATGAGGACACTGGAGTCAGTAGTTCACTGCTTGCATGTCTAACAATATTCAGAAAAAGTTATATAGGGTATGTACAAATTCCAACTCACTAAAGATATAGACAACTGTTTTTCCCTTTGAAGCAACTAACTTCTGTGACTTTGTTTCATTTTTGCCTTTTTTTTTCTTTCTTTTTTAATAATTTTAAATTAGAAAAATATTTCTAACTCAGAAAATATTTCTAACCTCTAAATTCAGGACAAAAGTAAGAAGTTGGCCTCTGATTGCTGTTTCATATCCTGATGGTGCCACAGGCTTCTGCAAGACATGTTGAGCTCTGAATGCCAGTTGTCACACCGTGTTACTGTGAAGGCCTAAAGCCAGGCCAATTGGAAAGGGTATGGACAAGGATTTGCATGAGGTAAAAGTTAAAATATCCAAGTCTGTCACTAATTTCTCTGAGTCTTAGCTACTCTCTGTTTAAGAAAGAATGGGAGACGGAAGCAGCCTTGCACATAAAGTGGATTAATGCTCTGAAAGGTACTTGGATACTCCATGTAAGGTGAACAAATAAAGCTGTACAAGTGAAGCCACCCATGTACTTAGCATAACTCTTCTACCAACAAGGAATACATGATAAAGTGGCAAAAGCAGGAGTGGAGGCACCTGGGCCCACAACACAAAAGCATAACTATGTATATGGGCCTGAAACCTCTCAGGCTGTTAGCAACCTGCATGGCTGGATTATGAGACTTGAAAGATCATGGTGATCAGGAGAGTGGTCTGAGCAAATGTCACTCCTGTCTTCTAAATGGTCAAGGAGAACGCAGGGAACTACAGGCCAGATAGCTTGCCCTCAGTCCTAGTTCTGTTGAACATTTTAGTGAATGATCTGAATGACGAGGCTGTGTACCCTCAGAAAGTTCACTGATGACACAAAACTGGGGGAAGTGGCAGATATCACATAAGGATTGTGCTGCCATTCAGAGGGATGTCAACAGTCTGCGGAAACGGGCCAACAGGAACCTCATGAAGTTCAACAAAGGGAAGTGCAAAGTCCTGCACTTGGGGAAGAACAACCCCAGACACCAATAAATGTTGGGGCCCACTTGACTGGAAAGCAGTTTTTCAGAAAAGGACCTGGGGGTCCTGGTAAACACCAAGCTGAACATGAGCCAGCAAGGTACCCTTGCTGCTGAGCAGGCTAATGGTGCCCTGGGCTACGTTAAAAGAAGCGTTACCAGCAGGTTGAGGGAGGTGCCACTTCCTCTCTGCTCAGCATTGGTGAGGCCACATCTGGAGTGCTGTGTCCAGTGCTGGGCTCCCCAGTATGAGAGAGACATGAACATATTGGAGACAGTCCAACATATAATAGAGACATGAACATACTGGACACAGTCCAACAAAGAGCCACAAGGATAATTAAGGAACTGGAGCACCTCTCCTGTGAGGAAAGGCTGAGAGAGTGGGAGCTGCTTAGCCTGGAGAAGAGAAAGCTGAAGATATAAGGGGGATATTATCAATGTATATAAATACCTGAAGGTAAGGTGCAAAGAAGATGGAGCGTAGCTCCTTTCAGTGGTGCCCAGTGACAGGACAAGAGGCAATTGACACAAACTGAAACACAATAGGTTCCCTCTGAACACAAGGAAAAACTTTTCTACTGGAAGGTGACTGAGCAATAAAACAGATTGCCCAGAGAAATTGTGGAGAGATTGCCCACAGAAATCTCCATCCTTGGAGGTATTCAACGGTATTCTGACACAACACATGGAAAGGGAGAGGGTAGCCTATTTGTTGCAATATCTTATCTCCTCTCTAAGACTTCAAAAATGTGATTTGAAAGGGATTTAATTTATCACACAAGCTCTACTTACACTTCTAAGATTTAATGAAGCCTCTACAGAGCTGCAGAGCTATGAGCACTGACCATAGCTACTGCAAGTTGAATTTGGTTGTGACTCCAAAACTTCAATGTGAGTATGAAATCTTGAATTTTCTTGTGGTTTACTTGATAACCCTCTTCCTCTAGCAGCACAAGTGTCTCAAGGTCATGAATGCAGCGGTTAGGATCTAAATCTTCAATTTCACCTTCTCTGACTGTTTTTGGCCTCTTGGCTTTGGAGATCATTGATGAATGCCTTTTGTGCTGACTGGAACAGAGCAGCTGAATCAAGCATCATAGACTGTTTCCCCTTGACCTCCCACTCACAGAAGAGTCTTTGTGGACCATTGTCACCTAGCAACTACTGTGTTCTTTTTTGAGTTCTTAAACAGGACTTAAACAAAGTATTTCTGATTAGTAATGACAGCTGCAAGAACTAAGAACTATATTGGAGCCCTTTTTTCTACATACAGTTCTTTGGTTCTTGATCCAAACTTCACTTACACAAGCCAAAATGTACCTGGTACTAGATTTTGAAATGTGTTCATATTTCAGTATGTTGGACTCTTTCAGTTACTGAGGGATTCGGACATTTATACATGGGAGCAATAGAGCTCTCCTGAATATACAGTACAGAAGAATATTTAACAAAAATCTTTACATCAACGCTATTTCCTGAAACCTTTCCTACCTTTGAAACCAATAAGAGCTTTCCATGTTCATTTTAGTCAGTCCAGATTTCAAAGCATTTCTGCCAGGACCTGTGTGTAAGTGGACTTGGCTGTTAATATGCTTTCAAGGCAAAACTGAACTTTGGTGAACAAACTAGCTTGTCGATCACTCTGAGCTTAGACTGGCAAGGAACAAGGTCTAAATTCTACAATCAAGAGAAATCTCTGTCTTATTATTGTTGTTCTTACAGAAAAGCCTCTGGGTGGGTTCCTGATGTGAAAGAGAGTATTGACACAAAGCAGGTCTTACACCCCATTCTTCAGGGGTGTTGCTTTCGGAGTCTGCTAATGAACAAAATACAGGCAGAATTTCTATAGCTGTCATTGATTCTGTCCTCTCTTCCCCAAGAATAACTGGAAAGCTCTGGATGCAAAGAGAGGAATTCTTATCATCCCTGTTATTGCATGTTGATCCCACTTCGGAAGATCAACATGGGGAGAAGCAAACTTAAAAAGAAGCGCATTTTAATTGCTCTGAAATTCCTTAAGCTTGGTTTAGTGATGCTTTTTGTGAAACAGTCTCCAGCTCCTGTCCTAAAAAATGCTTGGGCAGACTCACTTGTCTTGAAATAACACTGTGATATGCTCAGTTCTTCTCTCCATATGGGAATGCGCTCAAGGGGAGGAAAGTTGAGCTCTTTGAAAGCAAGAAGCTAATAGGAACCCACCATGACTTTCTTTGGGTTTCTTAATTTCCGTGAACACGATTTCTCTTCATTCTTGTAGGGAAGCCCTGGAGGTTTAGATAGAAACCTGTGGCCTTCACTTGCACTGGCACGACACAAACTCAGAGACAAGAACATTCCCATCTCTCTTCATCATCTGCTCCCAGGGCAGGCATACAGTGAAGAAGAATTTTGCTCATTGTCTTGCACTGAATAGTGAAACAGAATAAAAACTGTTGATTTGACACCAAACTTCAGAAGAAGTTCTTCAGGAGGTGAAAAAGGAGCGAGCCAGCAACAGCTGCTGTGCTTTAGGTGGCTGAGTTTTTCTCCAGCTCAGGTTAATCTCTGGTTTACTAGCTGCTGAGGGGAAGAGAGACACATGAGTGCCATTGACTGTCACTCCCATTTGTTACACAAGCAGTTTTAAGAGGGACGAAATCTGACTGTGTAACTCCGCAGTTGCCCCTCTACGTTCACGCACCCGGTATTAAAACTTTTCTTTCCATTTGTCCTCTCCCTCCATGCACCTCTTCTCCACTCTTGTACCTCCCTGTCTCCACCCAAACTTCTCCCAAAGAAGCGACTTCTCTCCTAATTACTTTTCTCTAACTGATCCCAATTCTGCTACGTTTGCGCCATAATCCAGTGTGTCCAAGGTTGTAATTCAGACAGCTTCAGCCTTGTTTAGTATCACTGATGTGGTTGCCTGTGTACAGGTGACTTTGCATGATTTTGCAACCCACAGTTCTGTTAAATTTATCTTGTTTGCACTGACACTATTTGTGCGTTGTTGTTCACCTTACACATTTTCTAGGACAAATGGTTCCTCTGCCTAATTGAGATAAAGTGCAAGGTCATCAGTGTAACTGCACAACAGTGTATCTTCTTTTTCACCCTGTGTTTCTGCCTTGACCTCAAATAGTTTTAAGCATGCTCTTGGTTCACAGCAAAGGTCTTGGGGCTGGAGGGCTGGTGCTCTGGTAAGACCTGGTGCTCAACCGTGAGGTTTGACTTCTCCTGATCAGGTAAAAGTTAGTAATTTAAAGGTAAACGTGATAAAATGGTTCTTGATCACGATTTCTTTTCATTCCAATACAAATGGAGAAGCAGTACATGGCCTTTCTCTGTAAGCGTATAACTTGAATCCATGAATAGTTCATATTTGGTATACGGAATTTTATTACTGGAGTACATTCAAAGGTTATGTTGAAATTTCTTAGGGGAAAAAACCCAAAACTGTATATGTGTATTTTTCTGAACCTTTTCGTCTTCCCTCCTGCTGTTTTGTTTTCAATTCCCAGAAAGACAAGGCTTGATACAGATATGCAGGAGGTACAGCAAGAGAGAGAAATTGTTTGTTTTGTTATGACAGGTAGGGTCCACGTGTGCCAGCAGCATCTGCAGGATGCAAGGTTGGCTCCTAGTGTTTGAAGCCTGTGGTGGTGTTAAAGCCATATCTAATATCACTGAGACAGACTTATTCATTTAGTCTGGGAGCAGAGGCTAGCAAAACATTTCTCTAGAGACCGGGCAGACTAGCAACCCTTCTGTTGGACACCCTGATTATGCCACCCATGTAGGAAGGGAGACATTTGCCATTGAGCTGCGTGCAAGAGCCCCATAATTTAAACACTTAATAGTAAGGGGTGAAGGAGTGAACAAACGCTGCATTTCTTGCTTAGCATCACTTGCAGAAATATTATGCTAGATTTTTCCTTTGGCTCTGAAGCTTTATTAATTTTTTTCCAACACAGAGATTTGATTTTCAGTACAGTCCTTCTAAGGAGACTGACTCTGGAAGAGGAAGAAGGGACTTTACTTCTCCAGAGCCAGAGATGTGCGACTCTGGATGAGAACTCTCACCGAGATCAAGAGCTTTCGAAAGAATCCCTACAAAGACAATACTTCTCTAATTTCTCAATGGGATTTCGGTTTAGAGCTGGAATGGGTCAAACCATGTCTGTAAACTACCAAAAAAAAAAATGCTGTGTGTTTAACATACTCCTCACATCTTTCTATTTGATGCTGAAGGTAGTCTGCCAGTGTTTAAATGCAGCGTTCATTCTCTTTTTACAATCTAGTTTGAGCTACGGACAGTGAAACCTCTTGACACTTTGATTACATGTAAATGTCAGGCAGTGAAATGTGACAGCCATTAGAGGCATTTTAGAGAATTTCCCAACCGGTTTTCTGTATTCAGAACAATTATAACTATTAATACTTCCTATCCCAGGTTTTCACCTTCATTTTACAGAAACCCTGCGTGGGGGCTTTCAAAGAGGAATACTTAAGAAAATGATACTCATAGAGCTTTAGGAAAAAAAACCCTCCAAACTTCCAATGTATGGACATTCAGCAAAGAGGAAGGGGAATGGCTCTCATTTACAATTCATTTCCAAAACATTGTACCTAGTCGTTAGGAATAGCATAATGATGATGGAAGTTTGGAATGAAAGCCGCTGAAATCAAAGAAGGGAGGTGTTCAATTCGTGTATGAGGATTTTAGAGCAGGATTTTTCAAGTGTCTTATTATTTCATGTGAGTGAGACTTTCACGCTGTCAGTTTTGAAGGTTTTTATTAGAAATTGTACTATACCCTTAGCCGTATGCCATCTTTTGTGGGGGAGGATCTAAGTTTTCCTGCCTGAGTTTGTGGGACATTCACTAGCGGGTAGGAGGTAGAAAAATAAGAAAAGAGGATGAAAATTGGTCACAGGGTAATTTGAAAAGTGCGAGTGACAGTCAAGCTGTCTGTGTAACAGCATATCTGTGGGGTTTTTTTTTCCCCTTTTGGTGGAAACTAAAATAGGGCTGAAGAATTGCAAGCCAATCTCCTCAATTCCTATTTTCAGGAAAAAAAATTCTGGGGGTGGTAGGTGGGGTGGGGATTCATTTCCATTTCACTGGCACCCAAAGGGTTTGTACGGATGTAGTGTAATATGAGGAAATCAGTAACAGGCAACGTTGATTTGAGAGGACTTTTCTTTTGGACAAATTAATTGAGTGTTCCTTGAAAGCAGATATACGTTAGAGATACTGTTTTCTCCTCATTCCCATGGCTGTTGCTGAATATTGATCAGTCTTGATGGCTTAGAGTGAAAACTTCTGTTAACTGAGGATATTCAATAGCCTGCTCAGTGCACTGTGCAATCCCTGTGTCACCTGAATAACACCATTTTAGACTTGCTGGAACTACCTACACAGTGAACTTTATTTCTATGGCCCTTAGTTCTAGTCAGAATTCAGCATCTCAACCCAAACACGCTGACTCTCCCGGCAGCAGGTTTTGCCCCTAAAGACCTGCCACTCAAAACGTGACATTCCTTTCACCTGAAACGGGGAACAAAAATTGACCTGGAAACTAAGTTCAACACGGGCACGTTATTGGGCCCCTGCGGACCTGGGGCAGAAATGCAAGGAGTGGTTCTGCGAGTGAGAGGGCAAAGTCCTGAGCAGATGCTTCTTCATCATGGGTTATTCCAGCTGTGTCTCCTAAAGGATTTTTTCCACAGAATTCCCTACAGCTGTATGAGCAGCTGAACAAAAGCAAAGCGAGCAAGAAAGGAGTAAAGTCCTACTTTTCAGAGGTTTAAATTCCTTATCGTGTAACAAGAAATTGAAATTGACTATGGACAATTTTTCTTCAATAGAAGGTGTCAGAATCGATCTGTGAGCCTTCAAAGTGGGGGTATTGCCTACAGAAGAAAGGCGAGTGTTTGCAGGCAAGGCAGTCGGGCAGAGCAGTGAAGTCTGAAACTCGGAGGCTTAAAGAATGGAAAACTGAATATTTCAAGGCTGCTTTAAGGCATAATCTTCAGCAACTAATTTGTCTCTATATTTCACTCCTCCAGCCTAGAGTGCCATTTCAATTCACACCTTGCCAGAAATGTAGTTTCCCTACAAATACGAGCAAAGAGACATTCTCCTGATTTTTAACTTATAGAAATCACACCTTTCTTACCAAATGCAGATCTGCTTGACCTGTAAACAAACTCTCAGAGAAAACTCATGTTAACTCAGTTTCCATTGCGCATTCAGAGCCAATTAGAAAAATGCAAAACAAATGGCCCAGTTACCAACCCATGAGCTTGCTTTTTAGTGAAAGACATTAGCTGTGATCATTGACACTTTATACAGGAAAAAAAAAGCCAGATTATTCTGGCTTTAAAGGCACTTTTTATTTTTTAACCTTTCTTGGAAGTGTTTCAAATTTATCTGCAGGGAGTAGTCAGAATTCGACCCTCTGTTTTTACCCCAGTTAAACAAACCACCTCCCTCCCCTCCAGTCCTCTCTAACACTCTTTGCTTAGTAAATCTTTTAACACAACAGAGCACATTTTAGAAGTTTTTACATCCCATTAAAAGACCATCAAATATAAATTATTGACAGGTTCACTGAGCTGGGATCCAGGAGGAGCCTCGATACTCCAGGGCAGAAGTCTCAGTGGGCCGCTCTCCGAGCGACCTCCCCCATTCTATTTGCTACTTAAGAAAATTAGCTGCTCAAAAGTCTTTTCAGAGGAGTGTATATTGGAAGAAGTTACTTTCTGGCAACACTTTTGGCATAGGATTTTGCTGCAAGTAGTGGTATGTGACGTGCATGTTACGTGGCTGGGGATAAACCTGCCTTTCCCCCTCCTTTAGGGGAGCTCTGCAGCATATACTCAGTTATGCTCATTTGGGGATGAGAAGAATATGCCCAAAGTGCATAAAAATAGAGAAGGATATGAAGAATTTTCTCTCTCTTAATCTCATCATGCGTGCTTATGCTCTCTGATATAAAATAAAAAATATCCCTTATTGCCATGCGCCATTTAAGTTTTGATGTTTTGTGGTGTTGACTGTAAACATGCTGCTGTCTTTGTAGGAGCTTAGGAGATGTGTGCACTCACTGAACTCGAGTGCTTGTTAGAGTGTCTGGCACTGTTACCAGCCTTAGAACAGCATGGCACAGAATATTTCGGGGAAAACCCTTACTGGTAGTGTGTGAAACTCGTGCTGCACCTGCTGACGTTAAGCAAATCTCAGAAAATAAAATGAAAACAGGTGCAGGCATCTTCTCCTGTAGTGGTGAGATTGGAGATGCTTGGCCTGATTACAGAGGATAAGTAGATTTTGCCCCTCAGAAAGCCTTCACCTTGGATGTGATCCCCCATCCCATTGAAGTATTCACGTTCATCTGTAAACAAAAAACAACTACTGAGCTGGTTAAGGAAAAAGATAGCTACAAAAATACAAAGGCATGCCCGCTGAACTCTTTTTCAGTTATTATGGTCTATTACACGTCTCGCGCGTTGCCTTCTGCAGCAGAGTGAGTGTCAGTCCCTGGTGGCACATCTATTCTTCCAACGGGAGGTGCCGGTGCCACCTCGCTGTGCTCCCTTTCCCCGGCAACCCCCTCCCTGGGGCGCTGCTGCTGGGGCCAGCCATCCTCCTGCGGAGGGTGTGAGAGACTATAGCTCCTGCGATTTTATATTTGTCTAGACAAAAGCAGCTCTTGTGGTCTGAAGCTGTCTTATCTGCCTCTTTTCTGGTGCTGGTTTCCCTGAGGAGCTGGCCAAAATACCCTTTTTTTTACTTTAGAGTTGAGCTGAGCACAGCATGGGGAAAGACATTCGTTCTAAACTCAGACTGTTCTGCTTGAGAATAGAGGGTGAGCTTCTTCCTTGGGTTGGATTCTTTTCCACTTTGGTAAGTTTTAGACACAGGAATTTTGGTTCCTATAAAAGAAAGCATTGTCTAATCCAGAGTCAGTGTATTTCCAGCAGAGAGCATTACCATAATGCTTCAGGGAAGAAGCAAAAACCTTATAAAGGAAAGCAGCTGCTTAACTTCGGGTTGAGTTTTGCTCTGGGTCATATCAGATGTTCCTGTGGGGTTCTCTGACCCTTTATCTGGTTCTGATACTATATTTAAGGTACCTCACTCCTCGTACATTCCTCTCCGGTGGCAGATGGTACATTGACATTGCCCTCAGAACAGTTGGGTTCTGAGCGGTGGCATCTGATTCCTATGCTAAATTCACGGTAAGTGAGCTGATTTTCGGTCCCTTTTGATCATAGCAGCAGATCATTAGACCAGCAGCCCTCCGGAGGAAATCCCACTGTCCTTGCAGCCATCTGCAATATTGGAAAAGTGAATGCGTCGTGGCAATGGACTGTTAATGCTGTATAGAATGGGGAAAAAGACAGATGTTCACAAAAATGATGTCACTAACCAGCTCTGACCAGAAGTATTTGGACAGTTAAGCTGGGGATTGGGTTGGGAGTATGACCACTGTTTTTTTCCCTGCGAATAAACCACTACTTCTTGTTGCTGTTAGTTAAAATTGATAAAGACATATGAGTCAGGGACATAAAGCAAAATTAAAGAAACACAGCTAGTGTAATAAAAGACTCTGAAGAAAGTTCAATAGCTGATTGCAGCCCCAAAAAAATATTTTTCTGGAGTCTAAATGAGTATAATTTCTGCATGATCAAATTCTGTAACTGGTCACGTAAACTGCTCAAATTGCTGCTCTTCCCTTTGGAACTTGATATCAATGTTACTTTCAATTCTCACGTTTGCTTTCATTTGTTTTTTTTTTAAAAATATGTTTCCAGTGTTTTTTTTTTAAGAAAAACAAATGCAAGCTAATATACTTCAGAACATATTTTTACTTGTGTAAAACGTTCTTATAATCCTTGTTTACGTCACAGCAAAATTTGTCAAGCTAATGTTTGTCTTTGTTTGCAAGACAAACATGATGTTTCCTTTGTATTATAGGTGGATTTGGGGAGATATTACCTTAAACTAATGATTTGACTCTCTGGTACTCTAACATAAACTGTGATTATTTTCATTTCTGTAGTTTTACAGATTTCTCAGGGAACTCATTCAGTGTATTTGAAGACTACCCGATCAAGACATAAATAAACATAGCTTTTCCTGACACAGAATCTTACAATGTTATTGACATTCCACCAAGCCAAGGAAAGAGTTTAATGCCTTTTGTTGGCATTTATTCACAATAATGCACTGATATGCACTGTAAATATAGAAAGCATATTTGAATCATCTCATGGGCTAAATGACAATGCCAGCCAGACCGGGATGCTTAGGCAAATGTGTCTGTCACTTAACCCAACGGCCATTAAACTCTGAGGGGACTTTTTAGCATCTGTCCTGTAATTTGGCCAGAACTCAGGTCTATTGGCAACAGAACAACCTTATTAAGAAGGCACTCATCCTGCAAGGAAAGAAACGTGCGCTTTATTTCGTGCAGTCTATGGTAATGCCATTGAATTAATTTAGCCTTTCAGTGCAGGAATCTGGAGATGTTTTCTTTCAGGCCTTAAAGGTTACTTGGGCGTTAGCTTTTGAGGTGTGGGAGGCAGGATGTCTCCTGTTGGACAATCCGACCTGTGAAAGGGGGCCTTCACCAGCATCTGTAAGATAAATACTGGTATCCCTGGATTGATAATACAAAAGGCTGGTTGCCGTACCATTCAAGAAATGAAGATGAATGTCATCCTGTTCTTTAATGAGGGACTCTCAGTGCAGAAGGTTTCTCCAGAAGCACAGCTCAACCATAAGCTACCGGCTTCCATTTCTGCAGGGGCTCATCCTTGGTGTGCCGGAGTCCTAGCTGCTGCATTTACTGAGGATGGAGAGGAATAATGCCTGGAATCAAGACCACAGAACTAGTTTCTTTAAATTCACTGCCTAATCTCTTTGATATCTGAGGTACACTCCTGCAGGTCATTAGCAAGTAAAACGCCCCTGAATACTCTTCTCTGAGTAGAAGATTCAGTGAAAAGGAAAGCTGAAGAATATTCCTGGGGCTGGAGGCTTAAACGTCCTGCCAGTACAAGGGAGTATCAGACAAGCTTCACTGGCAGAGAGATCAGGGCTGAGACAATCTCATTGCATTGCTCTTCTGACAGAAACTGGTCAGAAAGGCGCCAGTTTTGTCCTATCACCTCATACGAGGAAGAATGGTAAAAAACAACTCATAAAAATAAAAAGGTTCAAGTAAGCTAAATAGAATGTAAATGGCAAGTACTATTAAGCACCAAGAAGATCAATGATGTAATTGAAATGTCTGAGGTTGATTTTATGTGAAATCCCTTCAGTCGGTGGTTCTTTGCTGGGAATGTATCGATTCCCCTGGAAGAAAGGCAAGCGTGTATCTTCGGTGATTTTCCCTCTACTCTCCCAGCCCAACATCAGATTATCACAGGTGTGATTTACACATTTAGGCATGTGTACTAAAATAAATCTGACATTTTCGTTATTCTGTGGAAAATCTAAAGCCCATAAACAGGCGGAATATTGCTCGCATGAAGATCTACAGAGTATTCAAGTGTCTGAAGAAGTGAAAGAGAAATGCCATCGAAAGCCATTATAAAGAAAGAAATGTGCATAGTCATAGATTGAAGAGTTTACAGGGTGCTTCCTTAGCTTGCTTACCTGCTATACAGTCCCACAAACAGGGCTGCATTTCTATTTGTCATTAGCTCATCTTACACAGAGCCTAGTTTAACTTTGAATGAATTGCACGTGATTCTACACACAAATTTTGTAATTCCCTTCTTCCTCTTCTTCTTCCAGCCTCCACTCTTTCCCCACCCAGTTGTGTCCCCCATCCTTATGAGCCCATTTAATGTGCAATACATTTAAACACTTCCAACATACTCTACATGTTTTTAATTACTGGGGGGAAAAACTCTTAACTAGAAATGAAATTTATACTTTAATAGTGCCTACACTTATGTACCTCCTAAAGAAGACTGCCACTACTTGCAGAAATATTTCTTAATTACTGTAATATATTTTTTGCTGATGGTTTTAGCATCGTTTTAGATGCTGCTTTCTAGCCCTTCATCACACAGAGATAAAATGTGTGCTTCACCACAGCACATGCTGTATACAACTCCTGGTACCTGAATAACATGTCCTAGATATTTTAGACATTCTGATATGCTTCTCATTTTGTCAAGGAACAGGAGCAAACCTTTGACCAAGGTTAAACATCAGCCAACCTTTGAGCTTGAAGACATATCCCTGGCTTCATTAAAGTCAATGGGAAATAGGCTTTTCCTACAGTTATCTGTTTTCTGAATACAAATTCTTCCTATCAAACAGAAGAGGGAGGAAAATACTCCCTCTTGCCTTTTAAGTTTGAGAGTGCCTCCAAAACCACTCTGCACTTTCAATTGAAGCACAACTGGGTGGTGCAGAGGAAAAGAGCCAATTCCTGGGACACAGGACAAGCTTAAATTCAAACACCTGGGAACGTGAATTTGCTTTGAACGAAAAGCAAAAGGCTGAGAAAGTAACTCCTCCATCTTTGTTCAATGGCTTCCCCAACAGCAAACCCTTAGGCTTGACCGGGCTCCACACCTAGTTGCGGTGGTGGTCAGTAGCGTGTGTCCCTGGGCAATGGGATCCTCTCAGACCTCTGAGAGACACCGGGGAACAGGCATCTGCTCCTTGAGGTCACAGAAACTTCTGAGGATTCTGATGGAATAAGTCAGAAAGACATCTTTGAGGGTAATATGGAAAGTCTTCTGAACACTTGACATTTGGATGTCAGTATCTGAATTATAAATGATGCAATGGTTAAGATGTGACCTTGCGATATTGAAGGTGGGAGGATTTTGTACTCTACCCCGACCACCTCCTGTGACCTTGAGCAAATCATCTGTTGTCTTAGACGCCACTCCTCCAGAGAAGAACCATCTCAATCTCATTAGTACTCTTAGGATAAATGTATTAATTACATGAGATGTTCACATACGTGAGAGAAGTATTTAACGCATGTAAATATCACTCCTTTGTATGATTGAGTTACTCCTCTCATAGCTTGGCTTTATGCAAAGGTGCTCACCACAGAAAAAACTGTTGTATTTTATCACCTTTTCACATTGAGTATAATAGATAATAATGTACAAATTGCAAGAGGACGTCTTTGACTTTAGCTTTTATGCAACATACTACGCTTTTGTACCTGCAAAAGCCTATCACGGGTTGTTCAGAAAAGCCCGAGGCAAGGTTCACGATGTGAACTCTGTTTTATATCTTCATCAAAGAACAATGATGCGGCACAGTGAACCAGAAATGTCACAAGGAGATGTTAAAGGCAATTAAATAGGTGGTTTTCTTGTTCACATCCTGGCAGAGGAGGCATGAAATTAAAGTAGAAGAGATTTTACAAGGTTTCTAACTTGATGCATGCCTTGCAGTAAAGTTTTGGTGATGAAAAAGCAAACACAAGATGGTGTGATGTGAAGTGGAGCAGCAGACGATGTATACACTTAAATAGATCCAGACAGGAATAAGGGGAGTAATTTTAATCTTAACTTTTATCCTGTTCTTTTTGCTGTCTCTCTGGGTTCTTTTACATGACTCAGGCTCCAACATTTCTTCTGTCGTGAGTGGCGTAAATCACCTGTGAGGGATTTTTTGTGGAACCATAGGGCAATTTAGTCATTGGACTCTCGATCCCAAATTAGCCAAGGATCAGCATAATTTTGGCCAATTTTGGATTTCCTGTACTAAGGTTGGCATACCTTGGGCTGGTTTGGGACACTTGTACCCCAAAATCTCAACTTCTCTAATTGTGGAATACTTTAAGCAAATGTTACCAAGCTGAAAGTCTGAGGAGACAGCGGTGGTTCATTACAGCACATCTCTTCTGCCTTTTCTTCAAGGCCTCTTCAGTAAGGAAAAACCACAAATGGGAATATTTAAACAATTGTTTCCTCTTGCCTATTCTGTTTTAAGAGACGTAAAATTCATCAAACCATGTTGGCAAAATATTTGTGCATGACAAAATGCAGTGACGCTGAAGGAATATGTTGGTAAATCAACCTTTCTTATCACAAAACCAGTGTTTTGAGAGAAGAAGAGGGAAACACAGAAACGTTTTTGATTTTGGAAAAAGCACATTGAAAGAAATACTTCCATTGTGTGTTATAACGGCAAAATGTGAATTATAAACAATACTCAAATTCATTGGCCTCTCTGATTTGTTTGACACACTTATTTATGCAGACTCTCTTGTAGAAGAGTAATACAAGTCGGCATGGGACTCGTACTGGGATAGGCTTAGGTGAGAAGTCAAGGCAAAGGAGAAATTTTTCCTCCCCTCTCCCTGGCCCCCATTAGTAGTGAAGAGGCTGCACTGCTTTGGAAGGGTGTATCAGACATTGGCTGCAACGCGGCTGGAGCTGGAGCTGTCCTCGTTCCTCCCTTTGCATATGGTACAACTCTCTTACACGCTTTGTGGATGGCAAGGATTTGTGGGGAATCTTTCCTTTTATTGCCAGTTAAGATCAAGATTATTGTTAAGAAGCCACTTTCCTCTCTGGGTCTTTGAAGTACTAACGCGCTTGTCAGTCATGTTGTTATGCCTTAGTGTCTGGGCTTAAACTCTTAAAAATCGGAGAGCTGCCTTTGTCTTGCCGTTACTTGATCCCTTGTTTTCCCACGCTGAATTCTTTATGCGTTACGGAGCTCAGACAGCCGAGCAACAGGGAATAATCACAGGGAATTTAACGCAGCTTTGCAAGGGGTGTTTTCAGCTCTGGCGTTCGAATACCTGGCAAACAAGGAAGCGCTTTTCTGGCAGTTATTTTCCTTGGGACTGTATCAGACATCCTGCAGCGTGACAGACAAAGAGACTTACCCACCGAAGGGCACGCAAGGCCAGCGATGGCACTCAAAACCGCGCTTGGGGGATCATTCTGTGCGTTTGCATACGCGCTTTTACAGCCTGAACTTAACTGTGCTGAGCCGAGGTTCTTGAACTCCAGCTCCCTGTGCGGGTCGTATGGTACGTACAGTCTCTGCTGCCTGAGAGGGAACGTTCCCTTTCAGGAGCTTTATTGGTCACGCAGGTGGGTTTCCAGTCTGCCCAATTTGTATTCTGTGACGGTTTTTAATTGCGCAGTCCAAGCCAGTAGGAGAAATACTGATACAAAAGATCTGAGCTTGTTGGCTGGGGGCTGTTTGATCTGGGGGAAGCCGTTTGCTTGCATCGTGGAGGACATCAAAGGGATATCTGAAATTAAGGGAGGGAAATACAGAGCCGAGAGAATAACTGCGATCTGGCCGACAGCCAGTGAACAGTACTGGGAGCAAGGTTTCCAAAGTCACCTGCGCAAGTACTAAGTCAGCTCAGCACGCTACACTCAGTTTTACATAGTGAATTTTACTACCAGAGGTATTTTTTTTTGTGAAACTGAAGTGCTGTTTGAAGAGTAAAGCCCTTGAAAAGTCTCCCCCCATGCATTGGGACTGAAGGGAAAAATGTGTGGCCTTCACAGAGAGGAACTGATTGGGCTTTTTGTAACTCACGATGCCCCTAATACATTTGACTGGGTATTTCAGACACTTAAATGCAATGACAAGTTATCAGTGTGGTTATGAGGAATTCAAATTATTCAAGATATCCCCAGGGCAAAGATTAACCGGAATGACATTACTAATGGACTATGCAAATTTGGGTAATGAAATTTCGATGGAAAAAACCTGAAGAATTAGCAGAGTGGTGATACTGTCAAAAGTTTGGCTTTCAGATTTTCTTCTGATTGGAAATTACATGTGCTGTTTTTTTGGAGAGATCAGGGTCAACTGGGTCAACTGTTGTTCACACAAAAAGGCTGATTTCTTTACTTACAATTTGTATGGACTGGGAAAACAATCTTACCCGAGGATGGTGGTGTGTGCAAAGGTCTTTGGAGGATCCTGGTGCCTGAGAGCCTTTCCACAAGTAGTGGGTTGTGTAAGCAACTGAAGAGCCTCATACAGGGGGAGACCTGCTGCACACAGGATAATTGCTAATTCTTTTGCCCTTGATGACATCGATTAGCAACCTCGGATTTTGGATACCTTCATATATGTCCCAGATCTGGCGGTGGCACATAAAGCTGTTCTCAGTAAAGGGCATGAAATGCTTTGTTTTTCAAAATGAGGACAAAATAATTCTTGTTCCTGATCAATACATATATATTCCTTTTATTTTGTTTTGGGGATTGTTTGGTTTTGGTTTTGGTGTTGCTTTTATTTATTTATTTTTTTTATTTTATTGTAAAGACACCTGATCACATTAAATTGCACCAAAACATAGGAAAGATAACTGCTTCTTTTTTATTTCCCTTCTATTAAATCAAATGGTCTCTAATAATACACTAATTGCAGAATTCCAGAATAACGCTTGAGAGTACATTTTAATTATTGCCAAATGCAATCTTTTTCAAGATGCATAATGATAAATCACAGACCCTCCCTGGACTCTTCTTTAAAAATACACAAGTATTTTTCCAAAATGACATAGGCATCACAGGGATATCATCAGCAAATCATTTCAGTGATAGCTAAACCATATTCTGAATTTGAGTTAAAATTGGCAGTTATTTTTTGTCAAAATCTGTGAATAACAGATGAGAAAAAAAAGTCTTGATATTTTGAAAGCAAAATATATTTTATTTCAAAAGAATATTTGGTAAAATAAAACTTGACTGCACCAAAATTGAAGTAAACTGTTACCTCCACTCTCTTAAAGATAATAGTTTAGGCAATTTATCCTTCTTTAAAAAGGCTATAAACTTGTGTTTAATTTTCTTCATGAAGTCTTACATGTTAAGCCAGAGACTTATCAGTAGCTACTACCTGCTTCTGACTGGTGTTTGCTGCTCTGTAATTGCAGCATTGATTGGAAAATGGGTTGTAGAAAGTGATGCTGTCTGATTAAATGTTGAGTTTACATATTTCAAGACATCAAGTCTTAAATGAATTTTTTCAAACATAGAAACACACTATAATGAACCTGGTGATTATCCCCTGCAGTCTATTATGAGTTCAAATTAGAAAAATAAACGAGCAATGTGTGGCATAAATTAATTCAGTATGGCAAGCTTGAAAGTCTTAAGATAATTCATGCTTTTGTGTAAGTATATGTGCTTGAATTTTTTTTTCTTGTTTTTTGGAGTCTTTCAAGTCTCAAAGGGATCTCGTTAATAAATTCTGGACTTTATAACTAGATGCAAATCATGCTTTTAAAATGCCCATAGCTTAGTTCTAATTTTGCTATTTAACATAGTGTATGAGCTGATAACAGATTGAAGGCAGTGGAAGTCACACCCATCATTGACAAATTGCGTGTATTGCTGATGGTAAAAAAGGTGACTGAAGTCAGTCAGTCAGGTTGATGCAGGTTGTTACAGAAGAATCACTAAATGTCTAAATGAATGCAGCGTTGCCACTGTCTCTGATATTCTTTTCTTGGTAGGTCTTAAGGATTTTTCTGGATTGGGGTTTATATTCTTCTGGCTTCTGGAGTTGTACACTTGCAAAATTTGTTTCATAAACAATTACTTTTTCTGCATCTACAAATGCCAGGGGGAAATAATAACTTTTGAACACCAGAAAAAGACAAAATTAGATATTTTGCATGGTATTTGACAGGAAAACCTAATTTTGGAAGAGGCAATGTGAATTATTGAGTGACTCAAAGCAGGTGGAGTAGGTTTTCTATGGAATTAGTTTACCTATAACACCTGTAACTGCAGGGGACTGGTTCCAACAGCACAGGCATTCATTTTTTGTCTTAGAGTCCTACGTGGGAAAATATAAGTAAACACTAAATTTCCTTTTTATTTTTCACTCTGTGACTAAGACAGAGAGTGCACTTAAGCATCATTTCTGAAGCACCATGAAAACTCACTGAATCTTTTTTTCCAACAGGAAGAGTCCTTCTCCCCCTTTAATTAGTTTTATGTTAGGTGGTTGGGGTTTTTTTGTGCCTTTTGTTTTTAATGGATGCAGCAATTGAAATTCTTTTAAATGCTTTGAAACACCTTTAGGAAAGTTTAGGTAATTATGAATTAAATCTCAAAGCTTGTCAGCAGCATGAGGGACATTGACGACTTCTTCCTCCCCAGCTGTGCCTGTCCCCATGGAGGGAGGAGGAGGGTGAGGATGGTGAGGAGCTGCAGGAAGAAGGCTTCAGGGTAGGGAGGAGGGAGAGCCCTGCACCGTGTGTGCTGTCAGCTGCTTCAGCTAATCCTGGGGCTGAAGAAGACTGCCGAGGCCACTGGCACGGGCATGTGGGTCACAACACCCTCTTCTTTCTGAATCCCTTCCTTCTCGGCAGTAGCAGCAGCCAAGTTCGGCTGGAGACAGCCTGACTGGCAAACCCAGTTGGTCAGAGTGTCTGGTTTTTAGTGAACTCTGACAGTGTGCTGCCTGAGAAAACTGTTTATTGTGTTTCAAGCTAATTGACTTAAGCGCCCCAGGCTATCCTGGACCTCTCTTTGAAAGGTAGCTATGATCAGACAAGCAGGCTTGTGAATGCTGGAATCAGTCCCAGGAACAAATCTTTGCTTTCTTGCGTTTTACAGCTTTTAAAACCTCCATTGTCTTTGTTTTGATTTAGTTTGGGGTTTTCTAACAGAAAAAGACAAGGTTTTTGTCGCTATTCTTGATTTTAGAAAACAAAACATCAGTCAGTATCCTGTACAGCAGATGCTATAAGTAAAAGGCACAATTATGATCCCAGAAAGATTACCTCTGAAGTAAGCTGTTAAATTGTGCTAAGATGTTCTCAAAAGTGCTGCTTGAGATGGCTGGGATAAATCACTATGGATGAGACCTGACAGCTGTAAGAATACATGTACACAGTCCTTCATCAATCTCAAACAACAGGTATGAACACTGAATCGAAATTACTAAAATGGTAGGAAACCACATAAAAAAGGCCTACAGCTACACAGGAAAGCATAAGTACAAACTAAAGGGAAAATCAGGCTAACAAGGACTAATAATTGACGCTTCAAAAAATAAGAGAAATAATTCTGTCTCCATAAGATTATCACAGATGTCAGGTGGTTCGGGTTTCTCCATGAACATACTCCATTAATATACCTCAATACGCGCCTGACCTCTTTCCATGCTCCGCTCCTGGATCCCCACTCTTTGTGGAGCTCTGTGGCAATCGTGCTTAACAAGCCACAATTTCTGCAAGCAGAGTGAAAGTCATTACTTCTTTCAGAATGTTCACTTATCCACATTTCTAGGTGACCATCCCATGGATGGCTGTGTTGGATGTGTAGAAATGGAGGCAGAAAACATGGTTTGTGAGTACAATAATCCACACTGTGGAGTTTTCTGTCTTTCTGTGGGACAAGACCAGCTAGGGAACTTCAGTGAACTGGGAGAAAACATGGCGCCTATGGATGTTTCTTCTACATTGCAAAATTATTTTAAGATTATTATGAGGAAATAGGCTGTGGACTAGGAAATATCTGTATCTGAAGGGGGCTTAAAAGAAAGGTGGAGAGGGACTTTTTACAAGGGCATGTAGTGATTAGACAAGGGGTAATGGCTTCAAACTGGAAAAGGACAGATTTAGATTAGATATCAGGATGAAATTTTTCACTGTGAAGGTAATGAGGCACTGGAACAGGTTGCCCAAAAAAGTGTTTGACGCCCCATCCCTGTAAGCATTCAAGACCAGCCCAGGCCACAGGTTTTGCGCAACCTGGTCTAGTGGGAGGTGTCCCTGCCCATGTCAGAGGAGTTGGAATTAGATGATCTTTAAGGTCCATTCCAACCGAAATCATTCTATGGTTCTATGATTCTATAAATAAAGTTTTTGCAAAAGTAAGGATGGGCTACTATGAATTCTAATGATGGCTTGTGTTGCTCTTACACAGCAGCATAGCAAAAGTCAAGTGAGTATTAGGAAGAAGTAGAGGAAAATAAGTCCATTTAGAGAACTAGAGACAGGATGAGGAAAGTGGTGGCCACCTATACTGTAGAAAAATAGATAAATCTTTTGATTTATGAAATATGAATTAGTTAAGGTCACTGTGTGTGCAGTCCTGGGAAGCTCTTTTACTTTAGTGTTGTTAAAAGAGTTCTGCAGTGTGAATAGTGACATTCAATTAAAGATCTCATGTACAACATCTGTCAAGTTGGAAAGACAAAGCTATGCAAGACACAGACGTGACTGGAAAGATGTGCTGAAGGGGGTGATTGCCTCTGTTCTTGGGTCTTCAGATTGCCATAAGAGAAGGAAAATTCTTATTAGTATCATAGCAGTTTCTGGAGTCCTTGAACCAACCCAAACTCTGGCAAACTGGCAGAAGGCCACCTTTGTACACATGCACACATAAGTGTGTGTGGGGTGGAGGTAGGCAGATGAAGGGACTGAGGAGAAAATGGTGAATATGTCTTGTTCAAGGTCATGTAGCAGAACTCTCCCAATCCCTAATATGAGACTTTACTACTCTGCTGGAGGGTTGTAAAGATACTTTGTCCCTGCAACATTCCAAGCACAAGTTACTGGACTAGATTAAGGACCTCATGGTGAGAGCGAGGAAAAAGGCAAGTTTCTGTCAATTAAAAAGTTCCCTGTGATGGACACTGTGATCTCCAGTTAAAGTAACAGTCACGCAGGAAACATTTTTCACTAACCCATCTGCAGCAATAAGAATTTTAGCAGAAGGTATTAATCTCTACGACTGATAAGTAAGTGTCATTGCATGACATATTGTGAATTATTAAGCCTTGAATATTTTGTTATAACGTAAGATAAATGTGGGGAGAAGGCAGATGGCATCCACGCTGTGTTTTCTGTGTGTCTCCTGTGTGTCTCCTGTACCTGTTCAGTCCAGTCTTATTTCCTTCTCTTCGTTCACAGAGTTCATTCCACCTAATGTTTTAGTCTCCTTTTATCTCTTGGATTAACGAAGAGCGTGTGTGCTCTGTGTTACGGGAGAAAAGCCAAGAGCTTCACTGAAAGTATATTTCAAATTTATATGGAGACGATCTTGTAGAATATCAATGAAGCAAAAGCAATGGTGAAAGAACAAGGGGAAAAGGGTAAAAAGGGATAAGGAGAAGAATTAATATTTTCAGACCTCATTCTTTTGTCTTAGAAAAGTTCATTTTCACAAGCGCAATGAATAATCCCCGAGAGGGACTTTGGAACTGGTACGTAGTTTGTGTTGTCAGAGGCATTAGCAGTGGCCATCAGTAATGCTGGCAGTGCCCCAGTTATTTTTTTTTCCTCTCCAGGTATGAATCTGAGCCTGCACCGCAAACAGAGTCTGGAGCAAGCTGTTTGGTACACAGCCATCTCCTTGGCTTTCTTGGCATGGGAGCCAGGAAGAAAATGACTTTGCTGCTGGCGGCTCCGAGGAGCTCCCTGGGTTTGGCTGCTTTGCCAGGAGGAGGGGTTGCTTCCAGCTGGTCCAGAGCGGTGGGTAATTTCTCTGTTGGCCTTGAAGAGACTGATCCTGAGTGTGACAGTTGAGTTAATGGAGACACAGCAGCAGAGGTACTGCTACGGGTAGTGAGACTGTTTGTCATAGAAACACAGGTCCCTCCCAGTCTTCCCAGAACAGCAAGCTTCCAGATGGAACTGGAGACAAAAATTTTTATTCGTTGTCCCAGTTATGCTTTGTCCTTGCTCAAAAAAAACCTTCAAAACCTTCTTTTTCCTATGTCTATCAGAACAAAACCCCAAAAGCTGCTTTCCAATATTTTCAGGACCAGCTTTCTTTTTCTGGAGGTACTGAGCAATTTTGAGTAGTATTTAGTAGCGATACGTCCTTTCAGAAAGGTCATTGAAGTGCAATTCCAATTCAAAAAATCAAAACAGTTACATCCCCCGTACACACTGTTTACTGGCTAAAAGCGCATGGCTTTGTGCGTATCTTCAAATGTTAATATTGTGGCAAGTGGTATGGCTAGATGAAATAATACCAAGATTGCATTTAGAATCTGGAACAAACTAGCAAATTGCCTTTTCATTATTTGTTCCAGGCCACTTCGCAGACAAAGGGTAATCACCTAAATTGAAGGGGAGAGATTTTCACTAATTGGAGTAAAATTCTACCTATGAAGAAAAATCACAATATTCTAAATGGTTTGACAATTAAATTAAGGGATATAGATTAAGCAGGCTTTTTTGAGAGGTTGGGGTTTTTTCCCTGCTCTGTAGGCTTCTTTTTTTTTTTCAGTTACTTAATCCTGTCTTGGGTTTAGTTATTGTATGTTAGTGTGTGCTAAATAGGGAAACGTATAAAAAGCTGAACCTGTCTGAATAGTATTGAGTATTAGTGAGTACTGTGGCATATTACTGAATGCAATATACCTTTCCTCTCTGCTTCACTTCTATATTCACTCAGTGTGCTCTTTTACTCCAGCAACATGAAATGACAGCAGCACGTGTTAGGAAACCCATTATCAACTTGCCTAATATTTCCATGCTGCAATCACTCATCTGACATCTCAGCAGACAAATGTTAATGTGACATCTGTTGTACCTAATTCCAACCACTATCCAGAATCTCTCTGCACACAAACGATTTATCCTCTTATCAATTTCCCAGAGAATACGCCATTTCTGTAAACATAATGAAGTTAATTATTAGAAGGAAAAACATCGAAGGGGTAAGGGTAACACCCTTATGGGCTTCCATCCAGGATTTGGAACATCTGAGGCCATTTTCCCATGCGTTTATCTAAATAATTCCCCCAAATATTCAAAGTGATTCCTGACTGCAGCCCTAAGAATTAGCTTTGATGAGTTTTTAAATCAGCATTAACCAGATGGAATTACAGTTATGTCTTACTAATGCATTAGATTGCAATCCCTTATTATAGCAGAGTTACCCATGGTCACTCAGGAACCAGCCATTCTACTTTGCTGGATTTTCCTCACTACATCTCATAATCAATATGATAGGTGTTAGCAGAATATTTCATCACCAGCCCTTCAAGATGAGGTTCTGCCTAAAACTGTATGAGAGTCAACTGAATTCATGCACCATCTTCTTGCATAAATACACAAAGACTATAGGCCCAGTTAAGCAGCATGCCAAAACTGCTAAAGTCTACAAGCCTACCTACACTTTTTCTACTCATATATTGAAAAAGAGCTACATTTTTCCAAATTTGAGATTTTATCTTGGCTTTTTTATTGCTTCTTATCCCATTGGCAATGAAAATAATTGGGGAATGACATCAAATATGTTTTCTGGTAAAGCACGATATTATTTTCCATCAACGTGTTACTCCATCAACTCAGTTTCCATTGACTCAGTTACTCACAAAGAAAACCTTCAGGACAGTGAGCCACAGAAACTGACCCAGGATGGACCTTTCACCATAGTTTTTGTGCTTTTCCATGTGAGTCCATGAAAACTTCACAGCTGCTAGAGACCTGGATTATGGGGTCTGTGAAGAACGTGGAGAGGCAGAAACACGCTGTATTTGAGATACCCCAACTGCTGTGCAGACCGTGGTGGATACAGGACAAAGTGGGTATTTTAATTTGGGGGCAGGATGAGGTTCAGCGATTGTCAGTTAGAGGAGATAAGTTCAGGAAAAATCTTCAATTTTTCAATCTTCAAAGCCAGGAGCAAGTCTAATTAGCATGGGACAATTTGAGACACAAAAGATTAATGCACCTAAGGCAGAAAATGTCTTCCTGAACATGCAGACTACTTTCCCCTCTGCCAAACTGTCTGCCTCTGTTAATCATCATCACTGCTTTCCAGCACCGTGGCTAAGAACAAGTGTTGACAACCGCTGAAACCGAAGATATGATTCTCCTGTGTTGGTCACTTTCATTTTATTGGTGAAAAAAACCACACAATCAACTTTCTTTCAGTGTTGTTTATCATAAAATAAATGATCAAAACTCCACCTGTACCTGTCAATATCAAAACTGAGACAAATTCAATATTTATTATTTTAAGGTTTTAATTAATTTTATCGTGTTTCCACAAAATATAGAAAATTTTATGGTGATATGCTAAATATATGCATATGTTGCTTCAATTTAATGTTAAAAAAAATTATGCAATAATTCAAAACTATCAAAGGAAGAGTGATTCTTTTTTCCCATTTTAAAACTGTCATTCCAGGTGACATATTTCTGCAGAGTGTGGGTTTTTTAGGTTTCGACTCATCTACATTTTTTAATAGGAATTGCTCCATCAAAAAAAAAAAAAAGTAAAGATTCTATTTGTTACAGGAAAAAGGTGCTAGTTTTGTTTCTGTTTCAGAATGCTGACAAGAGCCTTTGCTGAAACAGTTCAACGTTTGCCCACTCCAGCGCCCTGCAAGGGACTTTCACTGAGACAGTTTTGCAAAGTTGAAAAGATAAGATTTATTTCTTGAAGCGACACATTCAGATTCAGAATTGCCGTTGATAAATGCTCTAGCAGCAATAGCACTAATATACTATAATAATGCTTGCAAAATGGATGAATACATGAACAAATGAGTTAAGAGGAAATGCTGTCCTGGGAGTTCTTCACCAAGAGGTGAAGGTGCAATGTCCCTGCCTTGCTAGATGAAGAGGAGTACAGCAAATCAACTGTCTCTTCTAGGTCGGAAGTTTCTTTTCCCTTGTAGAGATCTCTCAATATCCAGATACCCTCCATATTGCCCCTTATAGTCAAACCTTATATGACCCTCTCCCTGGGGTGATGTTTTTGCATGATTTGGCTGGAGAGTTGAGTGCTATAGACATATATGTTTAGCATGTTCTTTTTTTAGTTCATTATCATATTCAACTTTAATATTCATTTCATAGATAATCAAGCAAAAGGTCTCACTCCGGGCATTGTGGCCTTCAAGATTCTGTGGTGAAGCCATTTATCTTCCTATTCCCCCAATTTTGAACCAAAACAGGACTGTCCTGCCACCAGGAGACTCCCTCCTTTAGCTGATTTTCACAGCAACCTGCCAGTTCTGCCCCCCCCGCAGGGTTCCCATATGAGATAAGCAGACATCAGTGTTAACTTCTTATCTACCAAATTTCCACACTATTAATTTTAGCTGTCCCCTCAGAAGAGTGCACAGAAAAAAAAAATAAATTGGTAAACTATTTCAATGCTTCCTTATTTACATATCTTGCCGTGTTTTTTTCAGCCAGATAGAAGATAGCAACTAACTTATTGCTTACCACACTGTGAAATTTTGTTCACTAATAATACAGGGTGTGTGAAATTGTTGTCTCTTTGAGGCCATAGCTACATAATCAATTAAATTCTTCTTCCTTGACTTTAGTGAGTTGAAACTTTCCACCATGATTATTTATCTATTTCTATCACCCTCCAAGCAATAATCAGGAACCAGAAGTTCATTAAAGGTTATTTACTTTAATAAGCTTTTAAGAATAAATAAGAAGCTTCATTCATCTCTTCTGTGTTTAAATAGTGAGTAATGGAGTGATTTATTAAATAATCACAGAGGTTAACCAGCTAACACATTTCTAAGTGGTGACCTCTCATTTGTACTTCTAATGCACTTTACTTTCAGCTTTTTCTTGTACATACAACAACCTTCAGTCAAATATGGGCTAACCCAAAGCCCCCTGAAATAATGAGAAAGGCATTTATCTAGGCCTTTCTCTTACTGGGGAAACAGCAGCATTGTGGACTGGAGACCTTTCTGCAGGACGCTGCGAAAACCATGTTCAGTACCTGCACTTTGTCATGGAAAAAAATGTTTAAGGTGAGCCTGGTCACGGTTGCCTGCATTTTAATGGGTGTTGCAAATGGGTTGTGTTTGTACCATTCATGAAATGGTTGTAATTAGGCACGCCGACATGGTTCTCCTGGGTCGGGGGAGAGGTAGTAGGAGATAATGAACCATTAAACAAGAGCTGAGGTCCACAGCTCTGCACATGCTGTGAGCTGGGCAGTTCTGAAGGGTCACTGTTTAGATACGAATTAACGTTAGCAATACTGCGCTGGATGTATTGTTTGCATTCTTCATGGTTTATGAACTAACCTACTTTGTTAGGTTATTTAGATTTTCATCCAAAAAAAAAATGAGGGGTGAGGGAGGAGGTCTAATCCCTCATGACTAAAACTGTGTGCTTGGCTTCATGAGAGACAGTCATCTAGCCTTTATGGTCAGTGGCATTTCTTTACTATAGATTGTTTCAGCTGCAGGCTGTGCATTCATCCAGGGACTCGTCACTTCGAACACACTTTTAATGCGAATCCTTATTTGCATAGAGAGGTGGTTTTAACTCAGATAGACATGTGAAGTCTGGAATACAAATGCTTCCACAAATTGATTTTCTTTATTAGACTGTTTGCGTTTCAACAGCTCAAAGATAACTGCTGGTGCAGGGGATGCCAACTCAGCAACATTCTGGCACAGATGAATGGGAAATGGAGAGGGAGGGATTTCGTGACTTCTCTAAGTGATTTGTGGGTAGCAGCTTCTTTTCAGAAGGGTTTTAGTTAGGCTCCTAAATCTCTGGTTTTCAGGAAGCTGGAGGCTTCTCAAGGAATGGTGTCTTCTTGTGTTTAAAACACTGGTGATGTCTCTTTCATTCTTCTTAGATGATATAGAGCAGGAAACAACCTGAGGTTTCTTCCTAAACCCTAAACTCTTTTTATTTTGTAGAAGCATAGGAGAATTGTAATTTTGACCTGGGAGACAGCTAGCCAAAGAACCATTAAAAAGGTGCACCATTTAGGTGGGAAAAGAACAGGCACTTACAGGAGATTGTGAACTGGGCTGCTGAGTCAGCAGCATCGCTCCAGCACATTTTAACAGGAAGGTAAGAACCTTTTCATCTGGAGTCCTCAGCTGAGTGAGCATGTCCCATGTAGGCAAAGTATTTAAAAGAAGATGTGGAACAACTTCAGAGAGTCCATGACCATGCTTGGAGGAAAGACCAAAAGAGTAGGGATTGTTCAGTCAACAAAGTGATGACCTGGGGGAGATGTGCAAACATTCAAATATTTCAAAGGCTGCTAAAAAGAGGAATGAAGTAGATTGTTCTTGGGGCCAACGTGAGCAATGGTGGCACTATTTTTGTGCCTTTATATTCTGCCCTTCCTTCTTTCCTTTTTGCACCAGAGATGGTATGAGGAACGACTTGATCCCAGGATCAGAGCCACTATCTGCCAGCTTCACTCTGCATCTGACCATTTGTTTGGAGGGGTTTGTGTGTGCTTGGGCGATGGCAGGGAGGTAAAGAACCTCAGTTCTGGAAGAAGGCTACCATAATTTTCAGTGTGGAAGAAGACAAGTGGAAATGGCCACTGAAGGGCCCTGACTGGCCAAGCCCAGCAGGGCTTTA
Organism: Rissa tridactyla; assembly: GCF_028500815.1. Classification (NCBI taxonomy): domain Eukaryota; kingdom Metazoa; phylum Chordata; class Aves; order Charadriiformes; family Laridae; genus Rissa; species Rissa tridactyla. The sequence continues at coordinate 9,995,309 of NC_071497.1, forward strand.
AGAGAGGAGAACAACACTGCCTTGCTCATTTGGTAACAGCAATCAGAAGGGCACGGTGTTGGAAGGGTCAAGTACAGAACAGGGTGGTAACCTGCAGAGCACATTATGTGCTAAAGCTCTGATTCCTCATTCAGGTCAGCTCTGTTGTAACGAGAATGGGAGGAGGTAGCATACAAGTGCTGCTATGAAACGGCCTAACTTTATAAAGACAGGAGGAATGGCAGAATTTTTACATCTGCTCTTCACTTTTACAGCTGAAACATTGCCGTTCTTGGAAGACAGGGCAATTTGCCATTCCATTGTCTACACCAGACTTCACTGCGACTTTTCCCCCCCACCCTGTACAATTAGCAAAAGCCAAACCTCAGGAAAGAGAAGGACACTGGGGAAATATTTCTTAATGTTCTCGGGTTTTCAAATTCAATAGAAGATTAACAAATATCTACTATTATTATCTTCTGTCTCTTTCCCCCCACGTTGTTGCTGTGAGTAACCTCTCGCAGTTGAAAACATAATCTCAAGTCCTTTTTCTTTTAAAGCCAATAAAAACAGCGCCTTGCTTGCAACGAGTCACATAAAGGCACTATTTTTGTTAAATTGCTGTCTGTGTCCGTGTGTGGAGCAGGAAAACGTCTGTTTGGGACAGAGCGGTTCTATTTTTTTGAGAATGACCTCCCAGGTCGTGCACCGTGTCAGTGAATATTTTCCATGCAAGGTGGTGGGAGATGCTGCCTGGGAAAGATCAGAAGGGTTAGGCACAAATTTCAGTGCATCTATTTCCGAGACAGCGGTACTCCCACTCTTAAAGAGTGTGAGGAAGAAAGTGTCTCTTGGACATAGTCATAGGATTAGACTTGCCGTGGCAATGAGCATGTATTTAAGGTTATTTTGAAGGTTCTTTTGAACTGAACACCCATTCAGGAAGGGGAACAAAGCTGCATTTGTCGTAAATCTCCCGACGGATTTATGCAGAGGGAAATCCGAAGTCTGGCTGCCCTGTGGACAACAGAGAGAGGTAGGGTGAGGAAATCACAAACAGGAGAAGTGGGTTCTGGGGAAGCCATAGGAAGCTGTGTTGGGGGAAGAGCACGATTTTCTGGGTAGGCAAGAGCTGATCAGGAACCAGTGAATGGAGATGTCTTTCAAGGACGAGAAGTGGAAATTTTGCATTTGGTGGAGGGAGTTCATGAGGAGGTGTTTGCAGCCTGAGTTGTCTTAGCAGTTTGACTGCCACAGGTGGCCCGTGGCACAAGAGAGCCTGTGGCACTGCAAAGGCGATCAGTTTGCTCTGTTTGGCACAAACCCCACGCTCTGGGGGTACTGGATGGGGCTGGTGATGTTTGGACTGTGTGGTGGTGGTGGTGGTGCTATTTCCCCCTACAAGAGTGGTTATCCATACGCTGCTGTAGTTCTTTCCTAAAGTGCATTTTATGAACAATTTGCAGACAATGGACATTTAACATCAAATTTACGTATTTACAGGTCCTTCAGCCCTGCTGTTGTGAAGCTGTATCGGATCGCTCGTATAAACTGCCTGTGTGAGATTAACACTGCAGTTCATGACAAAAGGCGAGCTCCTAGGTCACAGGAAACCTGCATTCCCAATGCATTCCTTGGACTTTTCTGGTCAAGGTGTATCTTCTGCCTGTCTCCTTCCTGAAAACAGGTCCTGCAGTTTTAAGGAGGAATGAATCTTCCATCTGATAAACGGCTATTTTGAATACTTGTTACAGAGAAGCCTAGAGACATGTCCCATGAGACAATTCAGGAGCAAGTAGCCCGTGCAGCTGTGAATGATGACAGCTGGAAGCCGAAGCTGATAGAAAGCTGTACTAAGAATGCCCAAAACTGAATCTCTTGTGGCAGCGACTAAAAGATTGCTCAGTTGTATACACACCAGACTGTCCTGGTTTCATCTGCAATAGTTAATTTTCTTCCTAGGAGCTGCTGTGTTTTGGATTTAGTACGAGAATAATATTGGCAATACATACCAGTTTAGTTGTTGCTAAGTAATGCTTATATTAGGTCAAGGACTTTTCCAGCTTCCCACAGAAGCTGAGAGGGAGCACAGACAGGAGAAGCTGGCCACAGGAATATTCCTTACCACAACACCATGCTCAGTGTGTAAATGGGGGTTGGCTGGGGCGCAGGAATCTGCGATCACTGCTCAGGATGGGCTGGGCAATAGATCATCAGGTGGTGAGCAGTAGTATTGCATCACTTATTTTCTATATTCTTTTTACCATTATTATTAGTATTTTCTCTTCCGTTACTGTTGTATTAAACTGTCTTTCTCCCCACCCATGAGTTTGGGTTTTCTTTTCCTTTTGTCCCTACCCTACTGGAGGCGAGGAGCAGGGAGTGAGTGAAGAGCTTTGGGGTCCTAGTTGCCAGCTGGGGTTAAACCACAGATACCAGCTTAAGTAATGAATTAACTCTGCAATCTAAGTGTGGCAGAGAAGAGCGACAGCAAAAAGAGTAGAGTTCATAAATGTAGGAAGCACGGTATTTCTCAGCATTGTCCCCCCTGGGAAGCAAACGCACATCTAAGCTGACACTAGAGAGAGCACCCACTTCTCCAGAAGAAGTCAACAGAGGAATGGCCATTAGGCTGCTTCTCGGACAAAACCAGCTTGCATTATGGGGGAAATATTTTTCATTCTTGATAGGTCTGGCATGAACTGCTCTGACTTGGGGATCGGGACGAGGAAATTGTTTTTCCTTCCTAGAACTTGATTTTTCACTGGAGTGCTCAGAAGTCCCTGAGAGTGAAGGAGCCTTGTTTCAACCTGTGACTGAAATTTGTCATGAGCCATCATTAATATGACCATGTCAGAATGCTCTAAAAACACCTCCCGAACGTTTTGTTCCCACAAGTGCTACTGCAATTCAGTGAGATCTTGCATTACTTTCTGACAGAATAGAAGGTGGCCTCAAACATGCTGCAACAGCAGCACAGAGATGGATGTAAGAAATGGAGCAGGAAAATAGGAGGCAAGATTTATGGAGGAAGGAAACTAGAGTGAAGAGAAAGAGAAGAGAAATTCATAAGGGAAGACATTAATAAAGTAATCTAGGACCAGTATCATGTCAGAGGTGAGTTTGTCCAAGAATCTAGTCGTGAAACTAGGTTGGGTGTGGGGTTTAGGGGGGAGTGGGGTCTAACTACTTTTCTTCCTCTATTTCACCCGAAGAGCTGACAAGCAAATCAAGCATATTTTTCATACTTGTTTATTAATTTACCTATTTGGACATGTTCACAGGAATTGGTAAACAGAGACTCTCTAATCCCACTTGCATGGGGATTTAATTTAATGTTCAGTAGTCATCACCTGTCTAAATGTTTAATTTCTGCTCTGACAGGCTTCTAAGAAAGCTCGTTTAGCAGTTTCCAGCTCAGCACGTTGCCACAAAAGACCGGAGAAAACAAACACAGTGGAGTGTTTGGAGTGGAGTGGGTTTCTCTTCCATGGGGAATGCTTACATATTCAAGCACTGTTCCAAAAGCCAAGGTGGCAGCTGACAGTTGAGATATTTTGCGATCCGTTACGTTTTCATGGTTCCTGGAAGAGCTGTAATTTTGATGCTTCATACTCACATTTTCTTCTAGCAGCCAGATTTTTGGTTCAACTAAACTTTCATCCATGCCTGAAGGCCGCCCTTTTGTCTTTTATGCAGGCAGTTGTACCCTACTATTTGTGGCTGTTATGTAGCTTACTCTGCCTTTCCATAATAAGAGGGAAAAACTGATCTAATTGTGGTTTGGAGACGGCTGAGAGGTACACACCTGTACTGAAAAAAACCCCATATAGTTTTCTTATTTTTTTTCCAAACTGAAAAAAACAACAAAAAAAAAACCCCAGAACAAAACACTTTGGCTATTACATTTCCTATTTCATAAAGCTAAAATAAAGTTTTCTAGAGAGTGATATTTCTCTTAGTTTTTCCTGAGTGGACCCTATGTATTTTGTCCTCCATATATTCTCAATGGGACAACTTTCTTTTAAGGTCACAGACACTGTATAAAACACCTTGTTGTTACTGAGCTGAGACAATGTCTTTGTTATGTTCATGGACAAATCTACCTCAGCATATCCTCTTTTTTCTTGGGGAGCAGGTTGTTGCTGAATTGCCACCTGAAAAACATACAATCCCTGAACAAACCAGATCTAATGTTTGCATCCCTTGGCGAGGTTAACCGTAAAGGTCTTAGAAGGGACAGGAGAATTCAATGAAGGCATTTCCTCACCTGAGCTCTGTGTTATCACTGTACAAGAGCTGTTCCCAGCAGAGCCATACTCAGGAGGATGCAGGTGGAGCAAGTCTCCTCTTTGATCCGTAGATCTCAAGGTGATTCATGAAATTAGTGTCGACATAAGTATTTGGCAAAGGAGGACAGAAGGGCCCTCCTCAGGTTAAACTGCCCCCCAGAATTTTTAAATGCACTCTACTCCCAAGATGCATGTTGTTCTTTACACAGCAGCACAGCTGCTAGGGATTTGGAAGAAGAATTCCTCACATCAAAAGGTCTCAGGAAATTTAGTTTTCTACTTGGACCTATCCTAAAGCTGACTGCACAGAAAAACATGCAGATATGCCTTATTTGGGCTTGTTTTCAGAACTTAAGAATTGTGAGATGCAAAGGAGGATGGTGTACAGCCGTTCCCATCTAGGAAGTACTTCTGTTGCGTTTTGGTTTTAGACTCTAGATGGTTTATGGAACCACCACGGTATCTTTTTCTAAATGCTAGAAGGGAAGAAAGAGGCAGGAAGGTTCACTTCCCATCTCTGGTTCAGCACGACATGGCCTTGAGAGAGATGGAAGGAAAAGGTAAAACCTAAACTCTCTTCAGGCAGTGGTAGAAAGGGCTTAAGTACTTTGTTTTGCTAGAGGACCAAATATCCATTTCCACATATGTGTGACCTCTTTGAGACAGATATGACACTTACAAGGTCAGGAATCAATGATTTCTGGTCTGATATATCTCATCAAGCAGAAACCCATTAAAAAGAAGTCAGCTTTCTGAGAGCAGCACAGGCTTGAGAGTCATATAACACCAGTACAAATGAAAGACAAGCAGCTGGTAAAGTGCAGCTAGTACCCATTGCATCATGTTGAGCCTGTTAGGCTTCAAGGTTTCTGAAGAGGTCTTATTAACCTAAAATTGGGAAAATGTTATTAAAAGGAGGGTATCTTTTGAAGCTCTGGATAGGAGCAAGGACATCCAAAAGGCCAGTGGTCTCTAGGGAAAACTGAGCTGGCACTGAATCTACTAGATGCTGCCAGACAATCCTCCCCTTTCCAAATAACTGTGGAAGAGAAGGGTGGGGTGAGGAGCAAAAGAAATTCTTGATGGTTCTGAAGAGTTTATCAAGCCTGAAAGAGAGGATTGGAGAAAATAAAAATTTTGTCTGCTGAAAGATGAAAAGAAACTGAAAGAACAGTATATATAGAAAATACAGGTCTGGCTCTAAACTCAGATCTTATTTGTGTCAGTAAAGTATCTTGTAGAGTTAGAGCAGCTAAAGATGAAAAAAGTGACTGGGACTAGATCAAGAAGTGTAGTGATGATGAGAAAATACTTTGATAAAAATTTATTAAAACATATGAAGCTTAGGCAACTTAGATTCATCTTGTGTGGCTAGATCTCTATAAAGAGGTTCTGTTGAAACTTTTAACTGCTAATGGGCCAAGTGTGCTGAAAAAGGGACCTTGAGAGTCAAATTTATTGACTATGGAGCCAGGTAAAAATGCATAACTGAGGAAGAAAAAGAAATCATGCTCATTTTCTGGGGTAGAAGAATTTCCTAACAGAGAGGGACACTTTGCTATTGCTGCATCTAGGTCACCAGCATTGCTCTGAGATTGTTTCTTATGCCTCAGGTCTCCAGCACCTATGAGAAAATGAGTTGGAAGCTATACAGTCCTCCCATTCAGATTGAGATTGCATTGACCTCTGCAGGTGTTAACACAATATCTTGATCTCTCTGCTCTTTCTCAGAAATGCAAATATCTGTTTGCCCTAATGACAATACATTAAATACCAGAAATCTGTTTTAAAATGAGAAAACAGGAGGCAAAAAGAAAAGGGATTTAGAGACAATTTCAAGTTTGAGCATGAAGAAAAGCAAAGGCTTTGACTATCACCTTGTGCAGCAAACTCCAGTAGGCATTCACTATGCTGCAGTCCCCTTCCTGCTCACCCATCCACAGGTGGATGGGTCTATAACAGAAGTCGAAAAAAAAACATGTACTTGCAGCTCAGCCACCTCAGTTCACAATCTGGTACCTTTGCTCAAACCGACGCCTGTCAGCATTGAACGCGAGTATCTCAGTGAGCTGGCATGGCAGTGGTACGGTCGTTGGTTCCTCTCCAGTGCCTCTGTCATGGAGGAGGTAACCAATGTCTGCCGTGGAGGAGGTAACCACTGTCTGCCATGGCAAGGGACACGAGGTTAACATACCCCGTATTGCTGCAGGTGGGTCCACCAGATTTCATCTCCAAGCAGTCTTGAGGTCTAAAAGAAGATTTCTGTGGGAGAACCTTTCCGGCAGACTAGCTAATAGCTGTACTCCTGGCTGCCGTGGCTCCATATTTAACTGCTTCATTTCTTTCATCCTCCCAGAGAAGTGTTCTTGTGCTTACTGAAGGCTGAAGCACTAACGCAAAATGTAACAGAGAGAGGACAGCCGTTTTCTGTAAGAGCAAAATGTTGACAACTTGCCTTGTAACAAAACTGCCTTGAAAGACGCCTATTGCTATCCAGCCAGCGCACAAATTGGGAAGGATGTTTTCTCAGGAAATACAACAGTCTTGCCATTATCTCAGCTGAAGCAAATGACTGGTTAAAGTCAGGTTATTAAATTCCAGGTTCTTTATCTACAGAAACTGAGAATTTGGCTTTGTAACTACTCTCAGCTAGGGCTGGGGGAGACAATGCTTCCTAATGCCCACTCTGCATCGTTGCACCATAAATATGTAATTCTACAAGGTATTTAAGGATGCGATTATCTTTAAGAAGACAAATGGAGCAGTGCACAGCCTGGGAGTACTTCTCATTTAATTGTGGAATATTGTGGCTAATAAGAATGCTGTGTCTAATTGAATTCACTGTGTTCCTGTAAATACAGAGATTTCTGGGAGGGTGATGGCCTATCAGGGAACAACGGGTTTGTGAATAAAGTGGCTATTCCATTATTGCAGTGCTGGGTAAAGGAAAACAGAAGATCATATGCACTAAGAAGGTGAAAAGCAACTGAAGTGATTTGTCAGAAGCGGGACTTAGTGAGCAAGAGGAAGTGACAGGCGCAAGATTGGAGATTTTATCAGGTTGAATTATGGGTATATGAAATGACTCTTAGAAATAACCTAGAAACAAGCAGAAAAAGACAGTATGTAGAATAGAGGTTTTCTTTTATGTGACTATTTGCCATGGATATTGGATTTGAAATCCACTGTAACTGAAAAGATAAAGATGAAAATGCCCACCTGCAGTGTTCATAATATTACAGTGAGATTCGATTCAGAAATTATAGGAAGCCATAGAGAACATCTGTTGTCCGACAGGACTCTCAGGCAGGATTACCAAGTGTTTGAAAAACAGACAAAATGATTAGATTGTGACCAGAATTCATGCAAAGTCAAAATAAACTTTAGCTCTTTTGACAGAAGAATTATTGTTCTAGTTTGAATTTTCTTCCAACAACAGAATCTATTCAAAGTACATTGGTGAGCCGTCTGTCAGTAGGGGAAAAGACAGTTTCAGTAAGAGTTTACATCTTCGGAATATTTTGGTTTTCCCATCACAGCATTCAAGGGTGACTTGAAATAAGAGGCATTTTTATTGCCTGCTTAAGGCATTCCCCATAGCAGGACCAGAGATTCACGGATTCCTGCACAAAATTCAAATCACAGAGCAGTGGTCAAAATCATCACTCAGGTGAACAAACCCAGATTAAGGACAGGTCCTCAGTCTAGATGTTTCTATGAGTAAAGAACTGTGAACTAGTTGCTTATTGCTACTGGGTAAAAATAGAGCTTGGTTTTGTCAGCTGTAAAATCACAGAACATGAACAATGGAGCGTTAAGATGTGCAAATATTTATCAGTAGTTCCTCAATGACCTGTAATGATTTTTGCATGAAAGAGCTTTGAATTAATGAGATTTCCTTGGTTGATTTCACATGTTATTAGCAAAATGTGCAATTAAATATTAGTTTATGTACAAATGTGTGTCACCAAATGCTTCATTGATGGTGTTTATCTGTCAACTTTAGTTGGCAAGAATTCACCTCAAAGAGTTCCCCTGTGTGCACTTACTTGTTCCAGCTTGAACTTGTTTATTCTAAAAATTTGTAAAGTAAGGGGCAAAATGGAGCAGACTTCCTCTGAAGAGTCAACGTATGTAATAGCCAGGGGTAATTTAAGTGCTCCTCATCAGAAAGAATGTAAGAAGCCTCACTAAATAAATCACTGTTTGAGTTGCTGCAACAATTGAAGGTAGAGGTGCCCAATTACACATGGAGGCAACCAGGCACTGGGATATACACAATACAGTGTTTTGTATTTCAGAAAATGTTTGTTTACTGCCTGTCTGTAAAGAGAAAGAAACAGAAATATTGGCAGGGACAGACTCTCAGCAGGTGCTAATCCCTCAGAAGAATAATTCTGATTTAGACCAGTGGAAATAATTCTTTGTGATTGCAAGTCAGCAGATTAAAAATCACACCATGGAAGGCTCTTCTGTCAGACTGCACGAAGTTTGTGATATGCGTGAAGTGAGAGAAAGAAATTACTTCATTTTGACAATAAGAAACCACTGAAAATAGAAGATTCTTTAGACTTATAACTGAGAAATAATAAGTTATTATAAATTATTAGTTATTATAAATAATAAGCAATTCCATTACATTATAAATAAATAAATAAATGGTTCACAAACCCTTTCTATTTCAGTATTTCTAGGCATTATTTTTTATTGAAGAGATTAAATGAAAAATATATTGCAAAATAAAGTACATATGTATACATACATAGAGTAGGTAGATATTTATTAAGAACTATTTAAGGAATGCAAAATTTTACATGGATTTTAAGAATTAAATGCACATAAAAATGCAAACCTAGTGTGATAAATTTATTAGTTTATTATTATACTTGTAATTATGCATAATCTATAACCTATAGCAATATTGTGGACAATTGTTTGTAGTTAATCATTATGTTGTCCTTTTTTAATATACAGAGTTATTTTAAGCAATACATTTTAGTGCTATACCCTTTGTAAAGTTGTCAGTTCTCTTCAAAAATGTGTACAATTCTGTGTCCTCTCACAGTTTGGTGATGGCAAGACATCTGAGCTCTGGGTGTCTTTTGCCAGACACCCTGGTCAGGGAATCTGTTGAGCTGAGGAGACTTAAGAAAGCTTGAAGGTCTTTCTTTCCAATCCCAGAGGACCTACCACAACTCCAGCTGTTGGCAAAGGCATTGTCCCAAACCATAGCGTCCTCTTTCAGAAGACTGAATAAGTGATGAGCTTCAGTGGTGGAGGTTATTTACATGCTAAAAATGTTCTTTTAACAATTGATCACCTGCCATATAGTGTGTATAGGGGTCTGTGTGTATATCATTAAAAGATATAGCTGTAGATAAACCAGAGATCCAAGAACCCTATGAGTTAAAGTGCACTAATGAAGGTGTAAATAATATTATCTTGTCTTGAACCAAACATAGATATACTAAAAGATTGTAAACACAAGGATATTCAAGTATTTTGTAGGCAGACACAATGTATAAGTCCTTTAAATGAATATGAGAAAATTACGTACCAAAGGGGCAAACATTGACATTGTAGTTGCAGTTAGAAAGCATCCACGTAGTAAAGAGTTTCCAGACAAAGGACAGGATAAACATGGGGATGGCAAATAGGGTAGGCATGCTGCTGAACACAGAGGAAAGATTACTCACAAAATGCAAAACAAGATAAACAACATTGTCAGTCAATGTGATCCTCTCTGGCAGTAAGCGGCAAGTGGTGGAGAAAGACCAAGTATAAGCAAGGAGGGATGGGGTAGAAAGAATTTTTCCACTTCTGTGCTCACTTCTTTTGTCAAGGGTCTCCCAAGCCTGGCCACCTTAGCCACAGAAACTTTGACCTCAGCAACGTGATGGTTTCACCAAACCACCATAGCCATCAACACTAACTGCATGGCATCTGCTCCCTGGTGTTGCATACACGCTGCCAAATTAGGGTAAGTCTTGAAAACTTAACAGTTCAGCATATGGAGAGAGTAGTGAAAATATGCAAATATAAACCTTTAGCATAAATGTTTTTTCAATGAATGAATTCAATAAAGTTTTATTTTAAAATTTAAACTGAATTAACTTGTGTCAAAACACTCTCATCAGAGTGATCTCTAACTCCCTGATATACACATCCACCTATAAATACATGTCTATAAATGTCTATACAGATATATTCAATTACATCATTCTCTGTGCACACAGACACACACACAGTCTCAGGACAGCGTGGCACATTCATACCCTTTTCTTGTCAGCTGTGAAACACAAGGTAATATCTTGAATGGAAAAGCTAACTCTGCTTTACTAATTAAACTGCCTAAAGTCATCTGTTTATTGTCCTCTCTTAACAGAAAATTATGTTTCTGATGGTGTAAGCTTCAGTTCCTGGACTAGCACACAGAGGCTACTCAGCTTCCAACAAGGTTCGAGTGCCATAGATCTAAACAGGAAAAAAATTTTCTTTTTTGCCGGCTTGTTTGGCTATAAACCGGGACAATAAACTCAAAGTAGTAGTAAAATGACAATTTCCGGATTTTCACTTGCCTGTACGGGAGAGCTTAGAGCATACTCACTTACTGACCCTGTTCTCCAAATTTCTATATTCAGAAATAGCCTTCCCAGCCTGTGCAGAAGGACCCCTGTCAACACCAGTTTGTGTGGATCAGAGTGACCGTTGGTCAGGTGTCCCCGTGTGTTTGTGTCCCCTGTCATGAGCACAGCTCTTACAACTCTCAGTGATTCCCTGGGCAAGCTTTCCTTCATTTGGAAGAAAATCAGATTTATCGACTTGAAAAGCAGTGGAAAATTTTGTATAGAAAGACAACATTCTTGCTACGAAAACCGTGATTGTCTTGGTACACCTAAGATCCCTTGGGGTCTTCAAGGTAGGGTAATGTGAACTCTTAGCACAACCTCCTTTGAGTTGGCTTGGCTTGGTGTCCACACGGTGAAGCAATATTCAACCTTCTGTGTCCACACTAGGGATGTGAGGGGCTCTGGAAAGCGTGGTCAGCCCTGCACAAGGCTGGTACAGTCTGAGTATTTTGCCTCAGCGTCTTGTGGAGAAACCGCCCTCTCTTCTCTGGATGTGCGTAGCAGCTACAGGGAGATATTGTAAGACCCGCAGCAGGCAGGTGTAACAAGTGCTTTTTACCTCTTACAGAGTCGGTTTTGACACACTCCGCTCATTCCATTTTTTATCCTGTTTCTCCTGGACAAACAGTCGTGAATTAAATATATTTGCTTGGAAAGCATTTTCTGTAAATCACCTAATGATTTGAAGGGGTATGTTGTGATATATTAAAATGTATGGGATCTGTAAAAAGGTTTTAAAAACATGTCATTTTCATTCGGTCATTATGTCAAAATTAACTGAAAATTACTTCCTGAATCAGGTCCTCGTCTTCCAGCAAGGAATTTTGAGAGGGTAAAAAATATGAGAGGTGACTTCTCACTTCTCTGTGGTGTGCCACTAGGGAACTATATAATGTATTTGCAACTTCCTTGTGGTAGAGGACCTTGTAAGTTTTTGTACTAGTTATGGAGTTTAGCAAAACTGGAAAATGAGAAGATGACAGGAAATAAAACACAATCATTTGCTATTTTGTGCTAGTAATATAGACTGCTATAACTTTCAGGAGACCACACATTAACTCCTCAGCCCTCTCCTTATTTCATATCCAATGACCAATTTCATATGTTCTGCTTTTTCAAAAAGGTTTTATAACAGTGGCATTTATTGTAAATCACCGTTTTATATCATTAATCAGCAAATGAAAGTAATTGTCTTTGGTAAACCCAAACAACCTTGGAGAAACAAGTAAAAATTAACAACTCTAGACATAATTGTCCTCTGTCAGTCTTTCTTTCCTATGTATAATTAATGTGCTTGAATATTTAACAATGCTGAGGACAACAGATACTTAACTCCATCCTCAACAGACTACCGCTTTTTCCATTCTTTTAGATCTTCCCCAGTCTGAAGGCTCTCAGTTTTCCTGGGGTCAGATGTTAAATCCTGATCACTGACTGTTTTTTATGCATGTGCATATTTAACCTATCATTATTGCTACAATTTTATCAATGATTAAATGAGGGATCCTCTATAGCCTCACAGGATTTTGTGTCCCTGTTTGCATCTCATTTTCCTTCCATCTACTCATTTTTTTTAGGGTCTAGCTGAAAAACAGAAAGGTCCTTCTTCTGTGCTAGTTGCAAGTTCAGTAATTTCTACCCCTTTCTAAGCTCAGATTTTTTTTTCCAGTTTATTTAAACTTCAGGAAAATTTTAAAATGTCCACAGGTCAAATGACAACCATCACAATGTTGAGCGCTCTTAAAATGTGAGCTCCAGTGTCATGAATTTCATGTGTTCAGTGCCCCTGACAATAGGTGAAGATTTGTCCGTATAACTCCAAAAGGTAAAGCATGGGCATTGCTTTAAGTCCACAGGTATTATGATAGCCCACTCACCTAATTGCCTTTCAACAGGGAGCATATTAGTCACTCTGATGTTCTTCTTAGATGAGATTTGGTAACACCTGTTCTTTTGAACCCTTTAAAACATAACGTAGTTTTTAGAACTCCATTTGGAATTCCACCTGGAATTTGTTATAAAAATACTGAGCTTCTTACAATCAAATTTGTGATGTTCAATGTCAATGAACACATTTACATCCTCTCCAAATTACAGTTGTTCGTTGCAACAGTGAGTGGGTAATCTGCAAAAGGAGGATGCCCCATGCAAATATCTCATGTCTCTAAAGGGAAATCCACAGACAATTCAAAGTTTAGCCTTGGACTTCTGTCAGCGTCACACATAATTGTGGAGGCAGAGGGCTTCCAAACATTCAGTGAGATAGAGCAATTTTTTCAATCTTTTTGATGTCTCATCTACAGAATGGATGTACAGAGCCACAGCAGGCAATAGGAGGTTAGTGGGAGTGTGATTCATTCAGCCAGAAAAAAAGGAAAACGCTTTTTCAACACGGTGCAAGGTGCAAGAACAACCTTTCACTGTGATCATCCACGTTCAACAACAGGCTACCATGAGCAGAAGTGCTGTGGTGCTCTGGTAACAGAGAGCCGGTGGACCTCTGTGGAAGGGAAGTGCACGCCGATGAGCTCTTGGAAGCAGCTTTCCTGTCTTGACATCATCATGTGCTTCTCTTTGGTGAGTCTGAGGCTGTTGCTCTTTATCTGGGAACAGAAGAGGAAAGAGAACACAGTGGTGTCTCTAATGTGGATGTATTTACAGATCACTGGGAATTAGCTAGAGAAAAACAACGGAACTGTCTACTGCTGTTGTTCGGGTCAATACTCTGAATGCCCCAAAAGAGAAAATAAATGCAAACAATAAATTATGGTCTCCACCCATCGCTGTAGGAGGAATTTACAATCACTGAAAGAACCAGAGAAACTGTAAAAGGAGACATAGTTTTTGTCTGCCTTTGAAAATACTGCAGAAATGAGAATGATCACCTGCCACAGCAATTACTATTTGGAGACTGGCTGTGCTATTGTGGGGGTGTGGATTTGGAATAGGGTCCAGGAAGGGGGACAGAGGAGAGCCCAGAGCTACCACTAATATCAGTCAATGCCTCAGATGTTCCCCATCGCCCTGCATGAGGACCTACCAGACATATTTTCTGTTATCCTTAAGGGACTGAACCTACTTCAGGCTTGGGTATCTCAGGGCAATGAAACCCTCCTTTGCATATTTCCTTCGTGAAAGACTAATATCAATTTACGTTAAAGAACTGCTTAGTGCAAACCTTTATACTACGTACGCTAGGATCTTTTTCCAAAATGTGGGCTGAAAAGCACTGAATCCACATGTAATTTTTCCCTCTTCAGCATTGTCTCCCTAATTTCTAGACCTCCTACCTGAAGTTTGTGAAAATATTTTTTTCTTTATTTCATTAAACAGAAAAATAGCTAGTCTGGTGAGTGGAACCCTTTAGAATTCATTGTGAATTTTTGGTTGCTTTGGAGATTAATTATATTGCAGAGAGCCAGAAAATTAGTATATTTCTTCTGCAAATTGAATCTTAGTAATGTGTATCTGAACAGCTTTATTTTTTAATGTGGAATAGTTATAGTCATCCCTAAAACACTTTCAAACACATTATCAGCCAGATTTTTCTCTTATCTTTTCTTAGGAGGAAAAAGCTCCACTCCTAAAATCGCTGTCACGATTTTGTGTGATTCCAGGTCACCGTGCCAGCAAATTCAACAGACGACTGCTCAATCGACAGGGATCCTAACGCCTCACCAGCACCCTTGGTAGCTCAGCCATCATCCAGGAGCTAAGGTGTCTTTCTTCCACCTTATGCCGTTAACCAGAACCTTCCCCCAAAAGGGAATGTGTGTTCCTGAACGGTTTCAAGGAGCTATGGATGAAATAGCCAACACAAACAGCAAACGGCTTGTTCACATCTGGTTCCACAATTCGTTGCTTGCCCTGAAGAGGTGGAATAATTGGTATTCTTCAGCTGGGAGGGATCTCTTTGCTTTTCTCACAGGCATGCTGGGCAAGTTGTTAGCCTAATCATAGTATACCAAGTCCCAGGAGATGCTTGTTCTGTGCTGTACTGCGAATTGCTGCGCAGTGGGAGTTTGAAAAACCAAACAATTTCTTATTAACAAGTTCCAGTCACTAAGGAGCTGCCAGTCTTCTAGAACTCAGCCTCCACCCAGGTGTTTCCTCCAGAAAATCTTAGAGAACATCTTTTTCAAATGCTCTTAGATTTATCAAGATCTCTTAAAGGCATATCGTAATCAAAGTAGTCTATTTTTTGCCTCAGTGACATTACTGGGATGCCATTCCGTGAAGCATTACATGAAGAAGGGAAAAATAATGTAGTGTTTTTAAACTGAAAGATTTACATATTTTACAGCATTTTCAGCATTTCAAAATATTAGAGGCAGTGTGATTTCTTATATAGGAATTGTCAAAACTGCTTTTGTTCCTACAGAAAAATTGGGATGAAAACATTTTACTGGGCATTAGTCAGATACTGTGTGCTGGGATTTCATCTCTAACGCCTTCTCAGCAAATCGATACACCAGCCTCATATGACTATGCAAGCTCATGAATCCTGCACTTCATTAGCACTGTATCTTGGTTGCTTTCCAGCAACATAAACTGGATGATTTAAAACATACTGGGAACACATTTGTTGAGTTAGACAAGGTTACTTCTTTTTGCCTGTTTTTTGGTGGATTGGTTGGTTTTAGGTTTGATTTATTTTTACCTTTTTCTGACCAGTGCTATACTTTAAAACCAACACTATTTTCGTGGCGAAGGAGCTTAAAATATTCTCATGTTTAAATCTGTATCTTTTGGTGGATTTGATGAGTGCTTCTGACTCTTAGGATTTGATCAAATGTGCACTGCTAGGTTTAATAATATTGTCATATTGAACATTTTTTTCTAGAATCAGTATGTCCCTCTCCGTCCTCCATCTGAGGAGTCAGATTATTTTTTTCCAGTCAAAAAATCAATAGTGTGCGATTTGGGTAGGAATTAAACACAACTTGCTTTAAATACAGTTCTTTACCAGCCCTGAAATAGAGCAATCAAGCAGGAGTTCAATCATTGCCTTCCTCTCCAGGGAGTCCTGGTTCCCGTCCAGACAGAGTCTCCGGCGCACTGCATTAATATCCGTGCAGCTCCTCGCGAGAGGAGGCTGCTCGCACACTGGTGAAATTGCTTTGAAAACCGTGAGTTATCACTCCATGTGGTGATGACTTAAGCAGACGTGCTCGATACGTTTTGGGAATGTTGGAAAACCCACCTGGGCTTTCCAGGTAGATAAGTTGCATGTTGAACAGGCGTCTTACCACTTATTACACGAAACACAACCACCGTGCTGGATACTGCAACGCTCTTCTAGCAGGTGCGCGCCTTCAGCATTATTTTTCTCGTGGCACTTTCCCAAATTGAAAATTTGATACAGTAACATCACTCTGGCCAATAAATAATCAATTTTCAGTTGTTTGCTCTTCTCCACCACGTAGGATCTTCTTCAATTATACTAGTGTTTTTTCTGCATGTTCCTATCTTATTTATTCTTGAAGAATTATGAGATTTCCTCCCATTTTACAAAGAAAATGACAGCACGAATCCAAACTCCCTAACTCGTAAGTCCTTACATATGTAGCTAAGCTTTTCAAGAGCTTCTTGGAGCTGCTGTCTTTGCTGTCTAGCAAGTATAAAACAGGAACACGAACGACCTGACTTGCCAGATCAGAAGAGATAAATATGCTGAGCTTGCAGTTCTGATACCTTAATGGAGTCTTCCTGTCTGTTGACCAGCACGTGGCATCTTATTCTCAGTATTTCACATTAACACAGGCATTGACTGACATAGACAAGGCTTTACCCAAAGCTGGTGATTCAAAAGGTTTTGGTTTGTACGTGCTCAAAGTGCAGTTGTGTCTCTGCTGCAGATGCTGTGCCCAAGACGGTTGCAGAATCACGACCGCGCTGTAACTTCGGGGCTGGTTACACTCATCGAGCGAGGCAGTCACCTCAGTGCAGGCAGGGTAATAGTTTTCTTTCCGAGTCAATCCTGATTCCAGGGGTTGTTACTCTGAAATGCTTCATTACTGTAGTCTTTGCTGCTGAGATCTCGTTATATTCTCCTGTATCTGATACACTTAAAATATAACATTTTCCTTCAGAATGCTGATCTTTTATCCTTGTATGTTGTACCATGCTTTATCTATTTATTTAGTGTTTAACCAATAAAAACTTAAACCCAACAAACCAGCAGTATCTTTTCACCACACAGTCCATGTTGGCTCTATTATCTTTTGAGACAGAAAAACGTAGCTTAAATGTGTCAATAAAAAGTAACACGTAAACCCTAAAAATGGTTTGTAAATAAGACAATTCATCTTCTCTGTTTCCATAACTATAATTTCTGTTGGAAGTCCACTCTCAGCGAGGCTTCTTCTAACTAAGAAGTTTTGCATATGGATAGTGTTGTTTTGCAGTCAAAGCAATGGCTTTTATTCACCTCAATAACATTTCTAAGATTTCTATTTTCCTTCTTAGTCATCTTTACTGAACATTAGCTGAGCAGTAAAAGAAAAAGCTAGGATTTCTTTTCAGGTGTTGTTAGCAGATAATGACTAGAAGGGACCTACTTGGTCTTGCTTAATGTCAGCCACAGGATATGAGCCACTAAGTCCCAAGACAACCTCCCGGTCAAAATACAATGCTTCTGATAATTCATAATAGTTTTTTGGATAGTGGAAAAAACCAAACCAAACCAAACCAAACCAAACCAAACCAAACCACTTCAGACAGGAGGCTATTTGGATATATTTACCTTTTTTTTCCTCATTTTATGCCTCAATCAGTTCATTAAAACTTTTGATCTCATCATCAACTTAAACTGCGTTCATTGCTGCACTCATATCTCTGAGTGCAAAATTCTAGCATTATAATTAATGTCTGCTTCCAAAAGAAGTGAAATTTGGAGTGAGCAGAGGTCATGCTTCGCTGTTCAATTGATCATTATTTATACCTAACTTGGAAAATGTTCTCTTTTCCCCTTTTTAATATACAATCAGCAAACTAGTTATCACTGGTATTTTATGAGAAATATTTGTGATGAAGAGGGAGGAAGAGGAAACAGCAGAGATGGTTTTAGTATCTGGCTGTCAAAAATTCAAAAGCCCAAAACAAAGAAAAAAGAAGAGGATTAATTCAGTTGTGACACGTTCAGTCATTCCACTTTTGCTTTTCTGATGTGTCCCTGACACCAGAGTGCTGCTGAAATCACATAAGTCGTCTTTTTAGGAGAGGCAAGTAAAGATGAGAAGTAATTCCCAGTAAAATGACATTAAAATGATTTGTGCGGTTTCTTTTCAGTGGAAGGAACCTTGTATCCTTTTCCATTTGGTGGCAAATTTAATACCACATCATTGCCTTGCTCACAGACAGAAGGATCTCATTATTAAGCAAAACTGAAGCTGGTGTGGGGTAAATGGTCACTTAAATTAATCATGTTAATTTATTGTAAACAAGATAGATTTTAGCAGTAGTCTCCAGTTAACTTTGCGGTGTTGTCTTTAAACCTGTCAAAATAATTTTGCTGCTAAAGGTTTGATATGGGGTTTTGCGGGGTTTGTTGTCCTTGTTATTGTTTTGTTTGGTTGGTTTGGGGTTTGGGTTTTTTTGTTGTTGTTTTTTTCAGCACCATCTAGAGCCCTCGCATTGCAGTGGGTGAGTATATCTATAGGCGCTACCAAGCCACACCTGCTGTCACCTTTATCAGTGCCTAGGTTCCCGGACAGACACCCTTCATTTTTCTGACCCTTTGTAAAATTTTTCATGTAACTTTTCAACTTCCTGACAGAGATTTTCTTTAGGGATTCTCTTTCTCACAAAAAGTACCATTAAAGTCATTTGCTCTCAGAAGTTATTGTTTCTGGTATGGTGAGATAAGATTTTGTTTGAAAAAGGTTTCTTGTGGCTACCTTTCAAAGAAAATGTAATGTCAAATGGAGTAACAATTTTACCTTTCTTTATAAACCCCAAAGTATCTCTGACATTGTCCCTGTTACCATCAATTTCATGAAGGAGGTGTCAAGCACAGACATGTTTTCTACTCCAGTTATACATTTCCAGCCAAAGCAGAACACAGAAAGGGTGCTGCTGTGTATGTTAAAGGTCTGAATAAACAAAGGAACCTACATTCTATTTTTCACATGCGACCGAGACTCTGAAGATGGGATGCCCAACCTGCAATTGTGGACACAGCTGGGGAAAGCCAGTGCAATCCTGAGTCGCTAAGCCTTCCAGAGAGATGATGTGGAACATAAGCCTGATGTCGTTCTCCTACATGTGCATGGTGTTAGTCACTCCAGAACATGGGCAAAGGTAGCTCACATCTGTCTGGAAAATACTTGTTACTAAAGGTGTCCACCCTGCTGTCTGACCCTGAGTGACGTGCTGCTTGCTGTCACTCTGTGCTGTGAGTGCGTTCAGTCAACCCAACTTATTTTCTGCCATTTTAGTCATGTCAAACTGCATGGTCCACGCTCCAGCAAGGCCCATAACTGAGGAAGGGGCTAGAATTATATTTTCTTGCAGGAACAAAGGCAGAGAGAAGGAGCAGCAAGGCTGGAAGAAAAGAGAAATGGGGGCACAAGACCAGGTCTTCCTTCTTTTCGCAGTAGTGAGATGTTTTGTCCACACTGGAGCCCAAAGGTCAAAGGAAATTTGGAGATTTGGAAATGATGTTTTTATCTGAAAGGAAGGATTAAACACTTCCATTGAGTAAAATTCACCAAAATGACTTTGTTCAAATATGTCCAAATGTATCTTAGGGCCTCAGCGTAGAGATAAGGAACATTTGAGCTTCTGGCAATCTCCGGTGATATTGGCCACGTCACTGACTTCGTTGAATGTCAGTTTGTTCAGCTGGAATGTTTTGAACCTGTTGCAATATTTTTGGTACTACAAGGTGTGTAGGTGGCAACCAAAAAGCAAACTAATTTTTGAAGTGTGCTTTCAGTGAGATGTGGTGCCTCCTTCAGACTATCCCTGTTCAATGTAGTTGCTATCTGGTTTCTGCTCTACATCTGGATTCAAGAACAACCTGAATGAGAAAACTGGAGTTGATGTGCTTGGAATTTGAAACACCAGTCTCCCCCCACATATTCAGTTACTATAACCAATGAGATTGGAAATGTAAAGTGGATATTTCTTTCAGCCTAAATTCCAAAGTGAGTCAGACTCTTGTAAGACATCATACTAGTCTCTACATATTTTAGTCCCTCCATGCCCCGTCCCCTCTCCCACCATTCTCCAGGTATTTGTGAGCCTTTTACAAGCAACTTAGTTAAGGGAGATCTTGTTAATAAACAAGTAATAGGGAAAACTTCAGCTGGAACTTGAATCACTGAGATTTGTAGATTTGTAGAAATGAGCCTAATTTTCTTTCATTGCTCTTGGAATTGCTAGTTTTACAAACATTTGTACAGATATAGGCCTTCTAGATCTGCTTAAGCAAACACTTTGCTTTTCTATTTCCACTATCTATGTAAGGGTATAAGTAGGTTAATATTTATGAGATTCATTAAAAAATTCAGAGGTTCTTTTTTATGAGATGTCTTAATCCAATTCTTGTTATTGGACTGGGAATTGAAAATAAATTCTCTTGAGTACAAAAAATAAAAGGCAAAATTAAAGATGGTACACAGGCAACTCAAGCTAATAATAAAGAACCAGTGGAACCAGTTCAAAAAACTGATTTGTCTCGAGTAGTGCTACCAGAGGTTGGGGGATTGTCTGCTGTGCAGTTGCTGACAGAGACATGTGAAGTCAACGGTGCTCTGTTGAAATTTCCAATCTTTTCCTATTAAACTGTTCTTTTATTTTCAAGATGTTCCCTGTCTTGATTAATTTTAATTGTTTTTGAGATGTTCTTGAGATATGGCTTTGATGGACTGACAATTCAGTGGATAAAGAACTGGCTTGACGGCCGCACCCAAAGAGTGGCTGTCAATGGGTCCATGTCCAAGTGGAGGCCCGTGATGAGTGGAGTCCCTCAAGGATCAGTACTGGGACTGGTCTTGTTTAACATCTTCGTCAGCGACAGGGACTGTGGCATAGAGTGCACCCTCAGCAAGTTTGCTGATGACACCAAGCTGTGTGGGGCGGCTGACACACCGGAGGGAAGGGATGCCATCCAGAGGGACCTTAACAGGCTGGAGAGATGGTCCCATACCAACCTCATGAAGTTCAACAAGACCAAGTGCAAGGTCCTCCATCTGGGTTGGGGCAATCCCAAGCACCGATATAGGCTGGGCAGTGAGTGGCTTGAGAGCAGCCCTGAAGAAAAGGACTTGGGTGTGGTGGTGGACAAGAGGCTCAACGTGAGCCGTCAGTGCGCACTAGCAACCCAGAAAGCCAATCGTATCCTGGGTTGTATCAGTAGAAGCGTGGCCAGCAGGTCGAGGGAGGTGATTCTCCCCCTCTACTCCACTCTCATGAGACCCCACCTGGAGTACTGCGTCCAATTCTGGAGCCCCTACTACAAGAAAGATATGGACATGCTGGAACCTGTCCAGAGAAGGGCCATGAGGTGGTAAATGGAGTTAAATCCAGTTGGTGTCCAGTCACAAGTGGTGTCCCCCAGGGCTCGGTGCTGGGGCCGGTTCTCTTTAATATCTTTATCAATGATCTGGATGAAGGGATCGAATGCACCCTCAGTAAGTTCGCAGATGACACTAAACTGGGCGGGCGTGTTGATCTGCTTGAGGGTAGCTTGGCTCTGCAGAGGGATCTGGACAGGCTGGACCGATGGGCTGAGACCAATGGTATGAGGTTCAACAAGGCCAAATGCCGGGTCCTGCACTTGGGTCACAACAACCCCATGCAGCGCTACAGGACTGGGGCAGAGTGGCTCGAAAGCAGCCCAACAGAAAAGGAGTTGGGAGTGTTGGTTGACAGCCGGCTGAATATGAGCCAGCAGTGTGCCCAGGTGGCCAAGAAGGCCAACAGCATCCTAGCCTGTATCAGGAATAGTGTGGTGAGCCGGCCTAGGGAAGTGATCATCCCCCTGTACTCGGCACTGGTGAGGCCCCACCTCGAGTACTGTGTTCAGTTTTGGGCCCCTCTCTACAAGAGGGACATTGAGGTGTTGGAGCGTGTCCAGAGAAGGGCTACAAAGCTGGTGAGGGGTCTGGAGGACAAACGTTATGAAGAACGACTGAGGGAGCTGGGGTTGTTTAGCCTGGAGAAGAGGAGGCTGAGGGGAGACCTTATCACCCTCTACAACTACCTGAAAGAAGGTTGTAGAGAGATGGGGGCTGACCTCTTCTCCCTGGTGACAAGTGATAGGACGAGGGGAAACGGGTTCAAGTTACATCAGGGGAGGTTTAGATTAGATATTAGGAAACATTTCTTCACTGAAAGGGTTATTAAACACTGGAATAGGCTGCCCAGGGAGGTGGTGGATTCACCATCCCTGGAGGTGTTTAAAAAAAGGGTAGATGGGGCACTTAGGGACATGGTTTAGAAGTGGCTCTTGTCAGGGTAGGCTAAAGGTTGGACTCGATGATCTTAAAGGTCCCTTCCAACCTCAACAATTCTATGATTCTATGATTCTATGATTCTATGATCAGAGGGCTGGAGCACCTCTCCTATGAGGACAGACTGAGAGAGTTGGGCTTGTTCAGTCTGGAGAAAAGAAGGCACCGAGGAGACCTTATAGTGGCCTACCAGTATCTTAAGGGGGCCTACAAGAAAGCTGGTGAGGGACTTTTTAGGATGCCGAGTAATGGTAGGACTAGAGGTAATTGAATAAAACTAGAGATGGGACGGTTCAGACTGGACGTTAGGAAGAAGTTCCTCACCATGAGGGTGGTGAGACACTGGAACAGGTTGCCCAGAGAGGTGGTGGAAGCCCCATCCCCAGAATTCTTTAAGGCCAGGCTGGATGGGGCTCTGAGCAACCTGATCTAGTGGGAGGTGTCCCTGCCCATGGCAGAGGGGTTGGAACTAGATGATCTTTAAGGTTCCTTCCAACCCTAGCAATTCTATGATTCTATGATTCTACGTCTGTTTCTTTCCCTAATTGTCAATAGCTTAATTTTTTTTTCAAAACATTCTAGATATAGATACATATTCCTCTCGGAAGGTCTTTTTTGGTCTTTCTTTTGCTCAAATTGATTTTTATTTCTGAGATTTTTAGTTTCCTTGTTTTGAATGCAGGATTTTATGAACATCTATTTGGATAGGTAAAAATAGCTAAAGGTAAGAAAATGGCTCTATTTAGGCAGTTATCAGCAAGTTTTAAACAGTTATAATAAATTTGGGTGGAAATTGCTGCATTCTAAATTGGGAATGGAAGATGGAAATGCTGGCTATCCGTCCCTTGACGTGCTTTCACTGAAGCAGATTCTATGTGCGTGTTAATATTAACAGGCCGGGGGGAGATAACCACTTTATGTGCTGCTTTTCTTCCCTGACCTCTCTCTTTAACTGAGGTATGACAAGTTGAACTAATCGCAAACTAAGGAATGCACCCATCATTGTCTATGAAAGAAAGCAAGACCAATTACCTCCTGACCTCATATTACAATTTTCCCTCAAGGAAGGAGGGCAGAGATCAGGAACCATTTGCACAAGTTGGATGGAGAGAACCTAATGGGATGCATCTCAGGGTGTCGAGACAGTTGGCTGAAATCATTACAAAGCCTCTCTATCATCTTTGAAAACCCATGGGGATCAAGGGAAGTCTCAGGTGACTGGAAACGGGTGTTATGCCCATCTATGAAAAGGCAAAAAAAATGGTTTAAGTGAGAAAACACAAATCAATCAATCAGCCACATCTCAGTCTCTGGCAAAATTATGAGAAAAGTCATTATGGAAGTTATTTTCAGGCACGTGAAGGACAAAAAGAGGACTGGAGGAAACCAATAGAGAATTATGAAGGGTAGATAGTGGCTTGACCGATCAGAATGCTTTCTATGTTGACACAAAGAGTTGTGAAGAGTTGTGAAGCAGAAGAGTTGTGAACGTCATCTACCTTGATTTTAGTAAGGCATTTGACCTGATCTTTCACAATGTCCTTGTTCGCAATCTGGTAATATATGAACTAGACAGATAGATCACTGACTGTGTGGAAAATGGCCTGAACTCCTGAGCTCAAGGGCTAGTGGTTAATGGCTCAGAGTCAAACTGGCAGCTAGTCAATGGAGGAGTTCTTCAGGAGCCAGTACTGTACCTGAGAATATTTAATAACACTCTGATAACACTAAATATCCTGTCAGGGTGATAGGATTAAAAGTTCCCTCACCGGATTACATCGTACTGGGAGGAGAAGTAGATATGCTGGATGGAAAAGCAACCATTTAGACAGACCTCAACTGGCTGGAAGACTGACCAACAAGAGCTGTATGAGGTTTAAAACAGGTAAGTGCAAAAACCTGCACCTGGGATTGGAACAGCAGTATAACAAGGCACAGCCAGAGCACCTGTGGATCAGCTGTAATGGAAAGACTCTGGGGGCCCTTTGCAGACCCTTGCATGACAGTGAGCTCAGCACAAGCCAGCAACAAGGACCAGCAGCACCCTGGTCTGAACTGGTACAAAGAGAGACAGCAGATCAAAGGATGTGATTATCCCACTCCACTCACCACCGCACAGGCCACACTGGGAATACTGTGTCCATTTTTGATTTTCTCACTTCAACAAAGACATTTAAAAACTGAAGAAGGTCTAGCACAGGGTCAGAAGGATGATTAAAGAATTGAGGAACTCGGCATATATGTAGAGAAAGGTTGAAGGAACTGGGTTTGTGCAGCCTGGAGAAGAGAAGGGCTTGGGGGCAAAGGAATCTAAACCCAGTCTACCCGTATTTCATAGAGTACCATAGAGGAGATGCAGGTACTTTCTTCATGAAAATGCACAGTGCGGCAATGGAACAAGTTGTTTTGGGGGAAATTTTATCCACATGTAGGAAGAAAGTTCTGCAACCAGAGAACATTTGGTTAACTACATTGCTTTTTTATTTTCTCATTCATTTAGGGAGTATATTTGTCAAATAACTACGAGAGTAGTACTGTAAGGGTATTTCTGGAGTAGTACTGTAAGGGTATTTCTGACCTTGCTTGAAAATGAGGCATCCCAAATATCCTGATAGCTGACCAAAAGTGGTAAGAACGAAAAAGTTAGAATGACTTGATGAGCTTCTGTATTTCCCTTTAATATCTGCTATTTACTCATTTATCATTCAGTGTTCAGTTTCACAGTCTCTTACATCATAATAGCAGAAAGCTCTTTCTTTTATCTGGAAATCTTAACCAGGCAGGTGTTCTTGGCAAAGCTTACGTTGCTTTTGTAAAGGCTCACTGGAAGGAGGGAAAATGTTTTTATTCTTGCTGATAGCAAACTCGGTCTACAAGCTCCAGAATTTTTTGAATTTCATAAACTTTTTGATATTTTTGGGCTGAGTGTTAAACAAACACAGTAGGAACCAGATAAAAATCTATATTTACATTTTTATCTAGTTTCCATCAGGTTGGTTCCACAGCTGTTGTGGGGAGATTTTTATGTTTGCCTGAACAGCGAATTCCATGCAGAATTTGCTAGCTTTCAGCCTTCAGGAGATAGCTTTATTTTCCTGGACCCTGCTAAGTGAAATGCCAGACTAAGCCTCCGAGAGCTGTGTTAGTACAATATGCTTTCATGGGGATTTAGATTCCTTTTGGACCTTAGCAGGATCAAATCACTGAACCTCATGGTGAGACTTTGACAGTTCTCCCTGGTATGACTCAGTCACCAGATGGAACAAAAAGCTATTTACCTAAGTTTTTATGAAATGGAAATGGTCAGTCACATAACCATTACTTTTAAGTTTTTTGGAGACTAAGTGAGTGACCAGATAGGAGAGTGTAAAATTTTTCTGTGTGCATTACGAACTAGACGACACAAAATGCCCTTTACTTTTCCAGCAGCGTGGTATAGCATTTTTAAACTGATGGACTTAGAAGCTTTTTGGTATATTGAGCACACTAATGTTTGCACCCTTCAGACAATCCAATCTCAAAGCCAGCAGAAGCAAAAGAATGTTGCAAGCAGTGCTTCAGTGTTATGGCAATTTGAAAAAACTTTAATGTAATACTCTCAGGCCTTTTAATCTGTAAATATCTTGTTCCCTACCATTCAAATTAAAATATTTGTGTTAAAATAAGAGGTGAAGACCTTACCTTCAATGCATTTTATTATTACACTGCAAATGCTTTTCTTTCCTTCAAGCTTTACCTGTTATTTGCAGAGATGGGATTAAGTACATCCAGTTAGTTAGGCAAAAAAACCCCCACACTTTCGATTCTTTTTCAATAAAGTACTATTATATGGATCTGACCTGAAGTCTTTACCTATTCACACTAGCTTCAAAGATGCTTAGAGCTGCAAAAATGTTTAAATATGTCATTGAGTCAAGGTCCATATGAACATGTAACTGTTGTTAACCTCATTGTGAGTAAAAGGCTCACACTCTATGTGATGCTCAATTCATTCTTGGGATCTGTGATTAATTTCTATAAAAATTTTATTACTGCCAATGCTCCCTTGTGCCAGGAGTGAGTTACAGCTGAAATTCTTTTGAAGTATTTTTCGGGAATGTGCAAAGTATAATTATAAATCACATGGGACTATTGAGGCTTGAAAGAAAAAAAAAAAACCTCAAAGACCATTAAATACTAAACCAAATCTCCAAACCTTTACAATGTCAGCAGTAAAGAGTTCTGAAATAGAATATAAATATTTTTGTTAGTGACATCTTTTTCTGCCTGAAGAGCTTTACTTTCCAATGGGACGTTTTGTTATTTCTATAATAAATCTGTTGTTATGACCTATATAACTTTAAAGAGTCAATACTGTATATATAGTTATTTCCTTGATTTCTTAATTAAGTAAATGCTGGTGAAAAGAAGCAGAGAAGGAGAGGATATAATTTCTTGCTCTTAATGGTGTTGAAAATTAAGCATATATAAATTATTCAAAGAAACTCATGTCATGTTTTAAGGCACCAAGACATAAAGGAAGATCATATTCCTTCCATCAAGGTGAAGAGGAGAGAGAAGTATGTCACAATTATTTACCTAGAAAGGCCACCACAGAACTGATTAAGTGCAATAGCAGTGTGTATATTGAGAGGAGAAAATGTCTCACCTTTTTCTTCTCAGCAGAAGTGTTCCTACTGCGTCTTTGGCACTATAATCATGCTTAGGGTAAAAACTCGTCTTGGTTATCTTTTCTGTTAATGCTTTTCTTGTGTTTCATCATTTTCAGTATTGGCATAATCAGTAGATGGTTGAGTATTGGCTCCCCAGAAGGGGATGGGTAAGTACACTAATCATGGTAGAACACTTTCTTTAAAATTGTGTCACACATAGATATTTGAGGAGAAATAACTGGACTCCAGATGATCCAATGTGAATCAACAGAAGCCGTTTATTAAGCACAGATCATCATCTTTTATACCCTGTGTTGTAGCCGTACATGCCACTTGCTTATCTCTGATTAGCCAGTTACACTGTCCACGTGCTGTCCATGCAGTTCATTCACACATCAGATTGGTTACAAGAATTCGCATAGTAAATTGCTTAGTCATTAGCACAACATGTTTTCTACCTTCTCAGTTCCCGTTTTTCCCATGTACTAATTCCATTTTCTACCACCTGTTTTGCTCTTAATCTAATCTCTCACAGCAGGGAGGCTGGCTCACATGACCATTTTCTCTCAGACACATTCCTACAGATATTCCAGACTTCAGCCAGGTAGCACGATCAGCTGGAACAGACTGTAGATCTGTAGCTACAGCACAGTAAGACTCTCTCTCTCGTTGGTTTTTTATGCCAATACAAATAATACATACATTAAATGCTACCTCAATATAAATAATCCGCTCATATTGGCATATTACATAAATCAAACTCTATTGAATTTGTACATCCCATCTGAGAAGACATAAGGTTGGAAGTTCTGGAATTATGTGTTTTTGACGTGACAGGCTATAATATCTCAACATGTATTGCTGAATGGCCTTCCTCCCACGCACAAGTGTGGATCCAAAATAACTATACTGGGCTGCACAGAAGTAGATTTTTCTCTTCTGTGATTATGCTGACAGAAGATGCTGAACAGTTTATTCTGATTGTGAAAACCCTTGGGAAATTATTCATATACATAGATACAGATAAAAAATATGAAAGCAAAAATGTAGTGGTGAAAGTGAGCACATTTTTTGCCATGGAAAATGTAAACAGGGAAAATGGTCCACAGAAATAGATGGTTTGTGGGGAAAACTTCAATTGGTGGTAGTTACCACATTACATAAGCCTTCAAATTACTTTGCTGTTGTCCTTTACCATCTTCCTTACTAGTGTGTTTCTGATATAGAGCTTAAGGATAGGGAGATTTTTCTAAGCTTGTTGGAAAGGAATGAGCATCTTTCCACCAATTCAGAATAGGCCAGACTCAGGTTATTCTGTAAAAGACAATGAAATAGATGTCTCGTCTCTGCTGACAATAGGATATCTTCTGGCATTGTCTGGATATTTTTTAATCTACTCAAGGATAGAGTTTGATCACTTACAGAGCTTACCTGTTGAAGTAGAAATATCTAGTTTTTGTTCATGCTGCAGTTAACATTATCATTTTAAGACAATTTTAGCAACTAGGTGTTTTCAAACGTGATTGAAAATGCATCTGAAAAATTAAGGGTTGGCAAGGTTAATTATCAGCCTTATTTTTACAGTGTTGTTGCCTGCATTGTATTTTCAGTCTCTGGTTCTGGAAAACTAGGAGTGGTAGCTCAAACATAGTGTGCAGGAGCTGGAGCACAGCTACAAAGTCTAACCAGAAACCCCCCCTCTCAGCCAAGACGTTCCCTGCTGAACTGCTTCTCCCTACACAGCAGCCAGCACAGTTTCATAACATCTCTGCTGAGCTGCACTGGATCCCTGTCAGCCCTGGATTCAAGAAATCCAATTTTCTAGAATCTCCAATCTGAGGGAGCTGGTGGAAGTCATTGCTGGGCGGCTCTCCATCATCTTTGAAAGGTCCTGGAGAACAGGCAAGGTGCCTGAGGACTGGAGGAAAGCCAACATCACTCCAGTCTTCAAAAAGGTCAAAGAAGGACCAGGGGAACTACAGGCTGGTCACCTCATCTCCATCCCTGGAAAGATGATGGAACAGTTCATTCTGGACGTCCTCTCAAAGCATGTGGAGGAAAAGAAAACTATCAGAAGTACTCAACATGGATTCACCAAGGGGAAATCGTGTCTGACTAATCTGATAGCCTTCTATGATGGCATGACTGGATGGAGAGAAGAGGGGAGGGTGGTGGATGTTGTCTACCTTGACTTTAGCAAGGTGTTTGACACGGTCTCCCACAGCATCCTCATAGGGAAGATGAGGAAGTGTGGGTTGGATGAATGCACAGTGGGGTGGATTGAAAACTGGTTGAAAGTCAGAGCTCAGAGGATTGTGATTAGGGGCACAGAGTCTAGTTGGTGGGCAGTGACAAGTGGTGTTCCCCAGGGGTCAGTACTGGGTCCAGTCCTCTTCAGTATATTCATCAATGACCTGGATGAGGGGATAGAGTGTACCCTCAGCAAGTTTGCTGATGACACAAAGCTGGGGGGGGTGGCTGACACACCAGAAGGCTGTGCTGCCATACAGAGAGACCTGGACAGGCTGGAGAGTTGAGCAGAGAGGAACCTTATAAAATTCAATAAGGGCAAGTGTAGGGTGCTGCACCTGGGGAGGAATAACCCCATGCGCCAGTACAGGTTGGGGGCTGACCTGCTGGAGAGCAGCTTGGTGGAAAGAGATCTGGGAGTCCTGGTGGACAACGGGATGACCATGAGCCAGCAATGTGCCCTTGTGGCCAAGAAGGCCAATGGCATTCTGGGGTGAGCCAAGAAGTGTGTGGCCAGCAGGTCAAGGGAGGTCATCCTCCCCCTCTACTCTGCCTTGGTGAGGCCGCATCTGGAGTACTGTGTCCAGTTCTGGGCTCCCCAGTTCAAGAAGGACAGGGAACTGCTGCAGAGGGTACAGCAAAGGGCTGCCGAGATGATTAGGGGACTGGAACATCTCTCTTATGAAGAAAGGCTGAGAGATTCGGGTCTCTTCAGTCTGGAAAAAAGACAACTGAGGGGGGGATCTTGTCAATGCTTATAAATACTTAAAGGATGGCTGTCAGGAGGATGGGGACAGGATCTTTTCAGTGGTACCCGGGGACAGAACAAGAGGTAATGGGCACAAGCTGGAACATAGGAGGTTCCCCCTAAACATGAGGAGGAACTTGTTTACCCTGAGGGTGGCAGAGCACTGGAACA
Source organism: Rissa tridactyla (assembly GCF_028500815.1). Classification (NCBI taxonomy): domain Eukaryota; kingdom Metazoa; phylum Chordata; class Aves; order Charadriiformes; family Laridae; genus Rissa; species Rissa tridactyla. The sequence goes on from NC_071497.1 coordinate 10,025,489, forward strand.
GGCTGCCCAGAGAGGTGGTGGTGTCTCCATTTCTGGAGACAATCAAAATCCGCCTGGACGCGTTCCTGTGCAACCTGCTCTGGGTGACCCTGCTTTGGCAGAGGGTTAGACTAGATGATCTCCAGAGGTCCCTTCCAACCCCTACCATTCTTTGATTCTGTGATTCTGTGATTCTGTGAAAGGACCAGAAAAGGAAAAACTCTGGTCACCACTCTCCCATCACCTTTCCCACCTGTTGGCTGACAGATTTGATGACACCTCCAAGGAAATCTTTGCCTTCCAGCTAGCAAAAGGAGGTAGAGTAGCTGATTAGAGTGGACGTATATGCTGCCTTCTGTCCAGGTGAAGGGGGAAGTCAGAGGAGAACTGAGAAAGCGTAGATGAGAAATGAGCTTGTTGAGCTTCCTGAGGCAAAAGCATGGAGGAGGTTGGTAGATGCATGACAGAGGCTGATAACGGCTGTTACAGGCACAGTCAAAAGCTGTAGGATTTGTGAGGAAAAAAGGCAGAAGAGGAAAAAATACAGGACTACTTGAGCAAAGAGAATTGCCCCATGAAAAATTATGGCACTTGATTTGAGAAACAAACAAAACTACTTGTCTCAAATGACTGTAGTCTGGAGGATTTAGCTCTCAAAATATTTAATCTTTAGAAAGCAATGTGGTAGTAATTTATTAGGCCTTCTAAGGCTACAAAATCATGTTTGATCTTAAAAATGTATTGGTGATGGGTTAGGGACATGTCTACAACTCATTCTCTCCAAGCTTTTATTTATTTTCTGCTACCTTAAGTATAACTGGGGTTATTTGTGTAGTAGTTTGAGGTGTAGAAGATCAGATGCAGGGCATGCTGCCTCTTCTCTGCATGGCTGTGTGCCAGCATAGAGATTCTGGAAGCAACCAAAGCATCTTCCTTCTTATAGTCCTTAATTTTTTTCTCTCTGCCTGTGTAACAGGGCCTGTCATGTACAGCCAGTAGTCGCAAATGTGCAAGTCAGCTGTACTCTTTCTTAGGGATGATTTTATTATTCAAGGTGAGTCAGTCTTGAACTGCACAATATTTTTTTTTCTTGTTGATAAGGATACTTTCCCTATGTTTAGACAATTACATTCCAGTGTCCACTAATAAAAGTAAACCATCTCACACATACCTACCTCTCCATATGCTATGACTGGTCTAAAGTCTAATTTTTGGTCCCGTTGCCATGGTGGTCATGGTTTCTAAACAGGCAAACTAGCCCTTGGTTTCACAGAAGTCTAGGAGTCAGGTGTTGCTGTTTGCTGATGGTATAGAAGTGTATTCTCTAGCTTTTGTTAACTGGAAACAATAGGAAACCATATTGGTGGATTGTATTCCTATTGCTCATCCTTCATTACTCTTCCAAAAAAGCAAGAACTTTGCAAAACTTTCTCAGAAAACAGTATTTGCACTTCTGATTTCACTTCTTCTTCCACCCTCCTGAAGAAATACATCTGCTGTCCTAGGGGAGCTTCTCCACTCCAGGTATGTCCTTTCCTCTCTGCAACAAGATTTTCCTTTCTGGCTTAGCTTCTATCCAGGCTCTGCGGAGTAAATTCAAGCTGGAGATTAGAAATAAGCAGTATGGCCCCAAGCAGACAATTGTGGCCTTAACAGATACATGCCCTTCTAAAGCAGGACAACACGCGTGGCTTTTTGTACATTCTGCTCCTCGTACGAGCTGGAATGGCTCTGCTGATGAGGGTGGCACAAACAGATGTGCATTTGCAAATGTACCGCCTCTCTTTTCGTAGGGCATCCTTTCCAATTGGCAATATACTGTAATTTTGAGTGTAAATGCTCCCTTGTTTTAGGTGGAACAGCATTCATGGTTTTCATACTTTCGTATGTACTGGTTGAAGCTGGAAGGAAGATCATGGGCCTGGGAGGAGTGATTGCATTTATTATGCCATAGGAACAGATGTTCAGGCTTTTTATACACACACAAAACCACATTCATACAGACTGGTAGCTTCCCAGTACTTTAATGAATTTAAACCTGTTTTGCGTGCACATGAGAAGAATGCATAGTATCTAGCTCAGGATACAATGCAGAACAATTGGGACAATAAAAGAGTATTGCTGTGGGCAACCCTGCCAATTTCGTCTTCCTTCCAGACTTAGTCTTCAGAGCCTTTTTTAAGCTTTCTGTGGCCAGACTGTTACCTTGTTAGCACTGGCATGGTTACACAGACCTGGCCTATTTTTTTCAGGAAGAGGTGCAGCATTTTATCACAAATTATTCCACACCCATCAATATTCAGAATTTTGAAAACATTTTGGATTCCCCTAACCTAACCAGGACTAGTGGCCTGATGCTGTGCTTAATTGTTTCCTTTTTTTTTTTTTTAAGACAACTATAAATATTTATTATTGCCAAATTGAAAAAAAATGCACAGGTACCGATCAAGGAGATCTGCACAGGAAGGAGCAGGACACCAGCCCTGCCGTGGAATTTTCAACACGATTAGCCAGGGTGCTAACTCTGCCAAGCATCCAGAGAAAATACCAATGGTACCGCTGGAACTTCCACGATGGTGGCTTTTTGAGGCGCTCAGAAATGGCCAGCAAGTGATGTGAGCATGCCATGGACACAAATCAATAGGATGCAGGGAGAGCTGCCATCCATGCTGGCTTTTTGGTTCACAAAACCCAAGGAAGCTCAATTATTAAGGCTGCCCAGTTGTATCCTGACTGGGTTGTATCTGTCCAATATTAAGGTGACCTCTGTGCCTTTCATGTTCTCTGGACTCAAAATAGCAATAAGAACGACATTCTGGAACCTACCACCCAGGAGACACCTCTGGCACCTGACTTTTAGTGTAGCAGTTTGTTCATTGTGATCCTTTGGGTGAGGGGAGGGACAGGGGTCTGTCTGACCTACTGGTAGGTATGCCGTGGTCCCAAAAAGCCAAGGTGACTGGTACTGTGCTCCACAGCTTGGCGTCAGGGAGCAAATACTCCAGATACCACGAACATGGGCCAAAAGACTGTTGAAAGCTGATCGCTGAGCAGCCCCGTGGTGCCCCGTTAACCTTCACCCTGCAACACACCAGGGACACCACAGCCTGCGGCCCCACGCCCCAAAGCCGAAGGAACCGGCTTTGCAAGGACACGTGATGTTCTACTGCACTGCAGAGCCAGCGTGATTGTTTCCTAGCTGGTTTAAAATTAATCTTAATATCCGTGTCAGCTTTCTCCTGAGGGGGGAAAAAAAAGTTGGTAGGTAGATAGCGTCCTGCCTAATTGCTTTGCAGTTATATTTTCCAAGGGGATATATTAATATGTATTATGAAATTTCTTCTTCCTGCTGCTATAGTGAGGGGTCTGTCACAGTTTCCATTACAATATCATAATTTCAGGGATTTGTAACTTTTTCTCAACCCTAAAAATTTGCTTCAGGCTGCAGTTTGCCATAGCAAGGTGCCAAGCGAAGAACAAAGCTGTTGACAAAAACTTACCAATATCCATTTTCCCTGATTTTGATTTATTGTTCTGAAATGGAAAAAGTAATACACGCATATGTGTGTGTACACATATCTATATATTTCCTGGTGCATTTTTGCAATTCACGAATTCAAATATTGTTGCCGTATTGAGTCATAATGGAGCCCCAATGACCTTTCTAATTGAGTTTCATTAAATCTTTTATTTCTGAGAATAGCGTGAACTCATAAACTGAAAATATCTTATGATTTTTATACAGCCATTGTCAACTTTTGCTCCTTCTGAGGTCCAGCAAGAAGATGCAAGGTCTCTCACAAGCACATCATACTAAAAGTACTGCAGATCTGTAGTTCTCTGGGCACATAATCACATAAATTTTGTTCTAAAACGTCTTTGCATGGGTTTTAGTGGAGACCACGTTGAAGCTTTGTCCCTTAGAGAGATATGGTGGTTTCTTTTGCTCGCTCTTCTCTTAGCTACCATTCCCTGGTTCCCCTGAACAAGCGGCAGAGGTTGCAAGACCAGTACCCTTAAGTGAAACCTTGCTGCCAAAGGCTAAAACTGTTATTTGCTCTGTGATGCTGTTACTTTTTTGTGTGCGTACTCATTCAGGCTAATTAAAAAAGAGTCTTTGCTAAATGCTAACTGCTAACTAAAAAAGCAGACTCTTCATCCGCTGTACATATGTAATCTGGATCTCCCCACTCTTTCTCTCCTCAAATGATTTGTTTCCAATTAAAAAGATGGCCATTGATTCTTTTTCTTCCTTTTCCAACTAATTCTTTTGAAGCTTGTTTCATAGCTCACTATTTGCTTCATGAAATGTCTAGAAAAATTTTAGGTAGGAAGATTCATTCAGAATTATTACCAATTAAAATAGACCCCATATAATTAACTTGCTTAGCAAAATAAATTGTGCTTGAGGTATTCACAGGCAATATCCATGACATACTTCAATTAATACTGGCTCTATCGGCTTCCAGAATTTTATCTATGAAGAGCGCTTGGAGTAAGTCCACAGAATTCCTGAAGCATTGAAAATGCAGCTGGTCTTGATATGTTATTGATAAAATCTCAGGTTTCGCTCCACAAAGGGTGGTGAATACAAAGCTTGTGGATATAACCCAAACTGCATATGCTTTGCACGTGTGACATCTCTGCCTGAAATTGCACAGATTCTTGGCATTGACAATACTGGAAGACACAAATTCTCACACTCACGATTCTGCAATCAAATACCACCTTCAAATTGGTATGAAGTCTTGAAAGAGAGTCCTGTAGGAATCACTAACTTCCTTTTCACCAAACTGGAGCTGTTGTGGGTCACATCACAGAACTGGCATCCCAGCTGGAGCCCACCATCTTTTACTTTGTTAGGAAAAGAAATGCTGTGCTTTCACAAACATTTCAAGGTGACACATTTGTCACCTCTGTTGGAGACTTAGTGTCATCACCCATTTTGAGAGCAAGCTGGGGAAGTGGTTGTGGAGGGAGGGGATCTACTTGATTTAGGTATTATCAGCATTAAACTTTGCAGAGAAGCAGAAAAAATAAATATATGCAGAGAATCGCTAGTGTGATCTGTGAGGATGTAAATATTCAGTTTAGTACTTTTGTTATTTATTTAAGATTTTCATTAAAAATAAAACTCAGTGCATTAGTCTTTCTTCTCTATTCGCTACAGCATGAACTAACATTTATCAGCACTCACAAATTGACAAGAAGAAGACGGCTAATCATCCATTTCCATTTCCTTACTCTTCCCAGCAGCCATTCAAGATGGTACACAACTAAAAATAAACTCTTAAAAATTACAAATTCTTCTCTGATTAGTGGGAATTAATGTGAATCTGGAGCTTAAGAGCCAGCGAACAGATTGCAGTGCAAAAAGTCTTCAAAGGGAGCCCGATGTCTGACTGCAAAAAGACGGGATAAGTGATGGGCTGTGGATTACCCTTGCGGGAAAATCCTCCGGCCTCTGAGCCATGGGAGGCATCTGCTTTGGCTTCGCTCATTCCCCAGGGTGTTCGCAGGGACCTTCGGGTGTCGGTGCCCAAACCGTGCGTCAGACCTGAAGGACCGACTTCATTTTGAGGGCAGCACCCCGGGGATCCTGGCTTAGGCACCGGAGCATCCCTGCATGGCTGGGCTTTCTGCAGCTAGGGGAGAGAGGTCCAGGGCCAACACAGGGGAGGGCACGCTGCTTCAGGGCTCAGGTAGCCCCAATAGTCAGACTAGCTGGACTAGCACATTATTTTCCACCAGAGACCAGACTAAGCCACCGCACTGAACACACACCTTTTCACCCCAAACTTGTGTCTGGGAGCAACTCCACCATTACGTTTTGCTGTTCCCCCTCGGTCGGTTTCTGTGAGATATTTGTCATACAGTAATAGGCCCTGGTTCAGCCCACGGTCCTTCAGAGGCCATGAAGGCTGCTGTTGACCATCAAAGAGATGATGATATCCTGCTTGGGCACACGTGGCCTAACAGAGCTTGCGGTCACTGGTGCTCACCCACTTACTGGTTTAGCAGAACCTTTGTGAAAGCGGAGGGAACGGCAGGATTTCTGGTCAACTGCTCTATTCTCTGGCCTGTTGCAGGGCTTGCTGAACGCTATGAGATAGTTGGCAACAGAAAGTCTGGATATAACCATAATGATTTGTTTTAAAAATAATTAGATGGAAGAGTAATGAGCAAACAGTATAAAATACTTCCCAAAAACACACCATCTACGCAAACATTTGTCAGTTGCTTTCAGTTTCTTTTGTTAAAGAGGCTTTTGTCCGGAATTAAGTGCTCCCTTGAGCTCAGAGCTGGTGCTGGAAAAGCTGTCAATTGGACAGGCCAACCTGTGAGATTAAAGAAATATGTTATTGCCTTGCACTACAGTTCCTGGGGAAAAACATTGCAAGTAAATCAAAAGGGGCTAGAAAAACACTCAGGAAAATATACCCCAGAGCATACCCCAGAGCATTAGGCTCCTAGTGCTGTGGGTTGGTTTTTCTCTGAACAACCTTGTATTACACATCCAAAATGATCACCCTAAAGTCTACAGAACATTTTTGGTTTTCCCTTATTGGCAGCACGCGTGTCTATGATTTGGCAGTGTGGCTGAGAGGGGTGAGTTCATACGCCTCAGGTCACGGGTGTTATAGGAGAGGTCGAAGTATTTTACAGCTGAGGAGCTTGATGGGTCCCTGGATCAGCTCCGTGACCCACCGATGTCGGTGGCACCGGCTCATGAAGCTGGTGGCAGCTCCTCCGCCTCTGTGTCCCAGAGCATGGGACGCACTGCGGCCTGGGGAGGGAGGACCTGAGCCCCGTCCGTCTCTCACTCCCCAGAGACACCTCGTGCCTGCTCCGACTCCACTCGGGACGGCGGGTGGCTCCGCCTGGGCACAGAAAGGGATGAGCTTCTTCAGGGTTGCCAGGGGCTGACAGCTGGCACGACCAGAGGAGAGCTGGCGTGACACACACACACAAGTCCTGCCGCACGTGGTGGGTGGACGTTTCTGCTCCACCCCAGCCCTGCACATCCCTACGAACGAGAGCCTTTCCTTCTCCCAGCTCCCTCTTCTCTCCAAATGGGCTGTTTGGTCAGGACTCCACTCGCCCACCTGGTGACACACAGGACATCTCACTCCAAGCCACTAACCCCTTCTGACCTCGTTTCTCTTTGTTAGGGTACGAAGCGAATGGGATTAGTGACAGGTGTTTTCCCTAATGAAAAAAAAAAAAAAAACAAAATACTGATTTATTCTCCAATTTCTTCTTTTTGTTTTCTTTCATTCAGCCACTGTTTTCTTTCTTCCCTGTTCTTATTTTTCCAATAAACAAAAGAAAAGTCATATTGAGTGGTTTCCTTTTGCAGTGCCTCTTTCTTTTTTTCTGTCTGAGAAAGAAAACATAAAAGAACGTTCACTTCCCAAGCAAATCCTCCTTAATTATTCTTTTGCAGTTAATAGCAAATACTCAAGGTGAAGAGAGTACAAGATAGAATATACGTGGAATTTATAAAAATTATAGGTGAACATATTTGCATTAAAATGCGTTATATATATATATATATGCAAAATACAGTTTTATTTATGCAGGTGTAAGAAGCACATTGCATATGCCCATGATGATACCACACGTCACATTATTTTTTTTATTGTGCCTATTTATTTTTTAATACGCCTCTGTGTGTGTATATACATACATAGGGATAGATCCGTACAGTGCTCTGTAACACATAAATATCTAGAGAGATACACACATGCATTTCTCCTTGGTTTTATGGTATCTAATTTTTTTTCATAAATGGTACATTTCATTACTACTTATGGAGCAGAGCTCTTGTTTCAATTTTCTTATCATTTTAAGTGTCTTTTCTGCTTCCAGTTTCTGTCTGCTGGGCAACATAAAACTCGTCTCCAGAGGATACGCTCCTTAAAACCGATGAATGTACAGCAAGAGGAACAAAGCTATTTAGTAAATTAATCATAAAAAGATGGTTAATAGTCAGACACCGTTAGACAATATGTTTGATTTGGGACACCTTTCCTATGAAATTGTCAGATTTTTGGCATTAAATATTTAAAACCCTCTAAAACAAGTGAAAGATCAAGGTCAGATTTAAAACTGTTTCATTCAAAATGCAAATGCTGTTTGACCTTTCTGTGCACTTGGTGATTTTTTTCTGTAATTTTACTGGTTCGGTTTTATTATATTTGTCTCAGGATGAAGATGCTGAAAGCCTGGGTAATTCAACTGGTGGATTATCTTTCACTTGTAGCTTTCTTCCCTTTCTTAACTGTTTTTTAATAAGTTTTAAATTAAAAGACATCTATTAAGGGATAATCCAAAGGCACGTTAAGGAAATTAATATTACATATCTCATACACTGAAACGACAACTGTAGGAATTGTTTCACTTCATAAACTGGGTTGACTTGCACCAGCAACTTTGGACTTAGCCACCAACTGCTAATTGCATTTGCGCTGCATATTCAAGACTGACAAAAATTACCCATGAGCTTGCTAGGATTAGTAGAAGTAGCTGTATCGTCACTCAAAACCAGCGATCACTCCCATATTTTATAGATTGCGATCTACAGTTTGAAAAGTGTTTCCAAGCCATGTTTTAGTTTCACTTTTTGAATCACAGTATCACCCATTCATGCATTACCGAATATTGATAGCTGATTACAACTCTCCTTGCTCTTTCTTTAAATGGCTACCTACCACCTTAAGAAACCTTGCTTTAAGGTACGCCAGAGAGGCGCGATGGATCACTTCAGTTCCCCGGCAGTGCAATCGGGGATGGCAGCATCAGGCTGCAGCCTTGGGAGGATCCAACTGTTGTGCTCAAAGTGCCTTCTCATCAGTTTCTGTTGGTCTGTAGGCAGCCGATGGTAAAGACAATATTACAAAAATGCACAAATACGACCACTTTCACAACCTGTTTTAACATCCTGGGTTTACTGGGGTATTTCGGCCCTTTTCTTTGATTTGCACTATTTTCTACCTGCCCTCCAGCCCACCATGAACACGTCTGTCATGTGACTTTGCCTATTCTTTCTTTTGTTTCGCTTCTTCCCAGTGTTGTCACTCTCCAGTTTTTTCCAAATCAAAGTGCCCTTGTCTGCTGGGTCCTTTAATTTTCGCTCTCACTTGTCGCAGCAGGTCTTAACAACATTTTCTCGGGCCTATTTGGGGAAAAGGGAAATTCTGGGGGGGAATACCATCATCCTGATTTGCTGAAGGGAGGGCAACAAGAGCATGTTCTGAAAGATTTTTTAAAAAGGGGAAAAAAGATGCTTTTTGATTATTGAATAGAGGAAAAGGCCAACTATGAAATTGTTTGTGAGACAGCGTGGTAGCAATTTCCTGTATTCAGAGGTTTTTTCATTCCTAAGAAAGGCCACCTCTGCAGCATTTCAATAGTCTAACGACTCTGCACTGCAAAAGAATTTTTTCCAAGAAATTGACAGGTTGTAGTTTGGATTTTATAAAAAGCACTGTTTTGTCTGAAACCACTAACAGCAAGTGGGAGGGTGCAGATCTGCAGGGCCGCTGAATGGCAACTCCCCAGCCTGGCAGCCCAAGGGGGCTCTAAGAAATTAGTTTCCTGGAAAGTCCAGGAACGGGGATCGGGACCCCACTGCTGTGTCATCTCACTCAGACAGCCTGAGAAGAGGTTCAGAGGACGCTTAGCTACCGGCAATTGCTGGAAATCCACAGGGGATTTTGGGGATGTTTCTTCAATGTTCCCATCTCACCAAAGAACCTTTTAAAACGTACACGATTGCCAAATAACATGACATAATTATACGCACTTAGAGCTTTTAAAGAATGGTGTGAAAAAGCATGGTTTTCAATAACCACCTAGCAAGAGATGGGGAGGCTGACCTTCATTTTTAGACCTACTCATGCTGCTCCGTTTATGTGGAAGGACTTGAGTGTTAATATGGAATCCAGCTCTAAATATTCTGTATTATACTAGTGAGATGAAGTTGTTAGCCTTTGTTTGCAACTTGTCCTTTTTTTGAAGCAGATTTTAAACTAAAAGTAGAACTGAAACCAGGACTGAAAGTCTTTTTCAATACCTGAAGGAAAATTTGAAGCTTATTTCTTCATTATTTACTATCTGGACCTCTGTGTGCAAAGTTACCATTCCTCTACTCAGTTGTCTTTTCCTTTCAACAAATTTTTGATGTCTAAATATTGTCCCATCCGTCCAAAAGGCAGGCCACCAGCCAACCATCAAAATGCAACACGGAGACAATCAGGTTCTCATGGCAGGGTTTGAGGGCCTTATGTACCAAAAAACAGTCATCCTCTGTGTACCAGTTTACAATTAGCTATTGCTACACTACTCTTCCACAAAGGCCTGTCATTAGTTAATATTTGGGATGTGTGTTGAAGCCCACGTCCATTGCTGCACTCTTACAGAACCGTTCCCCAAGCCGGTCTGATTAAAGACATCATGTGGTTGTATTTGGTTGTATTGATACATTTATATTTACAATAAAATTTAAGTGTCTTCTGGTGGAGAAGAATGCCATGCAACCTTTAGATCCTTTTGTATACAAACCTTGGAGAAAGGTTTTCCAAACTCCGTGCAGGAATTAATTCCCAGTCCCTTCAGGGCAATGTGTTCTGGATGAAAGCACTGGCACACACTGGGTGTGTGGGCCACAAAGCACTCACTTTTCAGCTCCAAAAAGAAAGGGTATTTCTTTCTTTCTCTTTTAACCAAATGGGAATATAACCAGTCTTCCTAGCTATTCTGCTTTTTTATTTTATTTTACTGAGCCGTACTACACACTGAGCGTTGTTTCCAAATGCTGTTAAATTTCAAGTAGGAACGAGGGGTAGCGATGGATAAAGTGTGAGATCCCTGGCAGAACGCTTAACATCTGTTAAAATAAAATCAACAGCGTTCCAAGATGCATGTACACATTTATCAACTACGAGATTTGGAAATTGCCTTTGCTCAAGCTGGTGAGGCCACATTTGGAGGACTGTTTGCAGTTCTTCACACCCAACTCTGGAACGGCTCATGAAGCAAAGAGGAGAATAAAGCATATGGCAACGGGAGATCCACAGGGACCAGAAGATAATGGATCTTTGCAAAAGCCAGAGAAAGTACAGTGACTCGACGTTTCCTGAGAAAGTGGGAAGTGCAGCAGAATCTCAATGAGGTAACGGCATGCAGGAGCCCGAGTGAGTACCCATAAAGCTGGAATAAGCAAGTGCTAAATAAAGAAGCAGAGAAGTTAGGCAGCGTTCCCTTATAAAACAGTGAATAGAGTGCGAGAGATTAAGCTGTTAAGATCAGCGACTGGATGCTAATTGACGTGCACATTGAGAAAAAATAAAATTATTTAATTGTTGAGAACTGCTGATGTGTTTTGATTTCAAACCAAAGTTCTCCCTGAACTCTGAAAACCTGTTGTGCCAGTATTTCCTCTGGGTTATTATTCACGTTCTTCTGATTTCTCTGTATTTGTCTGAACATTTTTTCTTAACATTGCTTTGTAAAATGAACTTAATCTGTTGCCTCTTGGCTTCCTTATGGTTTAGGTGTCTGTGCCATGCTGTGCACAGAGTAAATGGCGAGCTACTGCCTCCCTGATGGCTGTTTTAATGTCATCTCTGAAAGCCTCAACCAGCTTAAACTCTTGTGCTTTAAGAAGCCTGAGCAGCAGAAAATACGGTGTTATTTCCAGGTATGGATCAAGCGTGGCAAGTTATGGTCTTGTGGTAATTAATATCCACACAGGTTATTTATGTTCATGGTTTTTTCCAGGAATTCAGGTCACGCTGTGGAAGCGCCGTGGCCGCAGCACTCAGCATTTTGATCTCCTCTTCCCGGTGTTTCTCAGACCGCTGCCGTCAGTGCTCCATTCGTTTCTCAGAAGTTTGGTGACTTTCTCGCTAAGCCTGGAGCACGGCTCATGTGCCACCGTTCATTGCCCTGAAAAACCAGACGCGTTTCTGTGGTCTTGTGAGCGGCGAGTCCTGAAGGGGACACAGCTCCCGAGAGGAGCCCACGGGCGGGAGCAGCAGGAGCAGCTCCGGGGCAGCAGCCGCGTCGGTCCCGGACGGCGCTGCCGCTGTGGGCAGTGCTGGGCTGTGTGATGGGCTGCCTGGGCTCCGGCTGACCTCTGCCCGCTGCGGAGTCTGCGCTGTACGGTGCTCCTCAGGCAGCTGATGGCGTTTCTTTCCCTCTGCTGTAGTTTCCTCATGCAAATCTCAGGGGGAAAAAAACAACAAAAAGGGCTTTTTGCAAATCTCACATCATGTGAGATGCTGCATGTTTACACATAGTTTTGCTCTGACTAGCAGTCTGTCTGCCCGTCCCACCAGGTCGTTCTGTCTTCCTTCCATCGCATCTAGGACTTGGTGCAGGGGGGGTCCACCCGCCGTACAGCCACTGGCACCATCCAGCCCCGGAGACCATAAGACAGGTGAGACAGTGCTGCAAGTGCAACTGTGGAGCCACCACGTGAACTACATCCACCAGAATTTGTCTTTAGAAGCCTTGAATATTTCTGTCTTCAGTTACAGCAACCAAGCCCAGCAGCTTCCAAGTGGTCTGGGACTGGTGTCGCTCAGTAGATTAGGTGAGAAACAGAAAGGCCTTGTCCCCCAGCACCGTTTCTCAGCAATGAGAATGTACAATGCTACGTAACGTACACCCTTCAGTATACATTACTACGTACACTTACTTGCCCTATGTAAGTAATGCACACCCTTAAGTGTACATCACTGTGCGCCACAGCGTGTCCCCTGGATGGACAAAGTCTGCTGCGGAGTCAGGACCGTGAATGGAAAATCTGTCTGGGTGGACATTAGACAGCTCACATCCGTACACGCTGTAGGTAGTTGCTAATGGGACCCATGCAGTTTCCCAGCAGAGCCTTGGGATACTGCTTTGCTCTCGCAGCAATTCCAATGGAAATGGCTGCTGAAAAAGTAATTTACTTCTGAAAACACCCTCTTTTAAAATGAGGGTAGTGTCATGCAATTTGTCTGAAAGACAGAAACTATTAATAAAGACTTTTTCCCTAATCTTCTGAATATAAGACAGGTATCTAACAGGGGTCTTGTTGCGGGTGGTTTCTGGATTTTATCCAAATTCTGATGCCAATTGTTCTTTTTTTCTTACACTGGCATCTGCACAGCCACGTTTTGATCTCTTTCTTTGTAAAATGAATGACTTCAAGTCTGGGGATGTAAAAGTGTCACGCGAATGCCCGGTGAGGCACAGTTTAACTGGTTCCCTGGGTGTGCAGAAACAGAGAAGTATTTATCATCTCTGCTTGCGGCTGGATGAACAAATTAAACTTTGCTGTCCTTCGGGGTATAGCTTTAGTTTAGGATGGTTATCACAATCAGCTTTCTGGCCTTAAAGCATTCTCCAAACTAAACAAATCAAATCCTGGCCGTGGCAGAACACAGCCTGAGGTGAGGCACTCATTTCTGCATTATGAGCTTGCGTGAGGTGAGGCTCAATCCTATTTTCAAAGGCATGGACAGCCAAAGCTAGCGAGCTGCAGAGACCACTGCAGTCGCAAAAATGGAGCAGAAGCCCAGCCTCTCCTGCATACCGCCATTGACAAAGATGGGAGTTTTCTTTCTCCTGGCAAGAGAGACTGCGGGTGACTGCTTTGGGTACAGAGTTTCACAATTTGGTGGTCACTGCTCCAGTTTCCCTTGCCACAAAAGGGTTTGAAGCATCGCAGACAGTCCTATTCCTCCCTCTCTGCTCATGAACATTTTTCTTGCTCAGGCGAAATGCTATTGAATTATCAACACTCTCTGAATGGTAACATTTCTTCCACCATGAAGCACCACAAGCCCATTTCTCTTCTCCGTCATATCAGTGTTTCCTACGAGCACCTCCAGCAGAGTTACACCAGAGGAGGTACGAGGTAATGGAGTGGAGAAACAGACCAGCAGTTGTCTTCACGGGACACAGACAGACATATCATCACGCAAGAGAATCTCATAGCTTCTGGGAGCAGGAGTGCCTTGAAAATATTACACAGGCAGTGACGAGAGAAGAAAGATTCACCTGAAGCTCGCATGCATTCTTCAGCAGCCTGGACGAGGGTCCCGGCTCAGATAAGCCAGAAAGCAGTTTTCTGCGAGCTGTTCCATAAGCGATGGTGATCACCCTGGCCCAGCCATCGGCTCCCCTTTTGTCTTGAGAATGTCAGTAACTGGAGTCAAGTTAGAAAAACCCTTGGGGCTTTCCTCCCGTTGCTCACTGCGCTTCCTATTATATTCAGTAAGATAGCTGACGATGAGATTCAAACTGAGACATCATCTAAACCCCATAATGAATAATTTATGCTTGGCGTGGTAAACCTGAGCATTTACCTGAGTAAGAATATACTCCTTTTTGCCATTGCTGTTAGGTTTTGGTTATTGTTTGTGTGGCTTGGAGGTCCAGCAAGAAAGCTACTTTGAGGAAAAACAGGATAAAAATTGCTTTATTAGACATACTAACTTTGTATGTATATACAAACTTTATACATACTAACTTTGCCAGCATTGGAGAGTAAGAAAAGTGGCAGACTGCTGGTTGGCTGATTTTGAAACTGATAATGAAACCTGGCAATCCTGCAAAAAATCTGACATTCTGAAAACTGTAATCAGATATAAGTTAATGGACTTTTCTCCTGTATGTAAAATTGTCTGTTGAAATCTCTGGTGCAGTGTCCTCTGTGCTGACTCTTCTCACGGGCAGCCCGACATTACCAGTGAGGTGACTCCAGAGGGACCTCTCTGAGGGCTTCAGAGCCCAGCTGGGGAGAGAAACAAGGATCAGAACTATTTCTTTACACCATAGTAAACAGTGCTGGCCCTTCTCTATAGTTACTGTGGTATGAAAAATGTCTTCTTTTACATAATCCAGAGCCGATCTCTCCTAGAGACGAGACCAGAGCTAGGAGAAACTTGGTGTTATGCAGCATCAGGTGCTTTTTTTGCTATTTTTTGTGTCCCAGAGCTGGGGTGGTGATGCACACGTTCAGCCAGTCCTGAGTCCATCTGGCCCCAGAGAACAGGAAAAAAAGATGATATTTACAGATATTTTATCCCACATCGTGCTCCTCTTCTCTACAGGAAAAGAGAAGAAATTAGTCCTAATGTTCTTCTTTAGCCAGACACATTAAAACAGGCTTTGACATATTGTACCTGTTTATTACATTACATGTTTCTGTATGCACGTTTGAGTGCGGTTAAATGAGAACAATATTACGGAAAGTATTCACTCCTCCCCAGCAGCCCTGGATTTTGACTTGCAACTTTACAACAATCAGCACTTTCTCACATCCTAACAGGAGTGATAACTGCACATTATTTCTCATAATCATCTGCTGTTTAGAACACCTGCAGAGTGAGCTGACTCTAGGTAGGGACCAGTCAGAGTGGGAGGACAATTCATCTGCAATTACTATTTAAAATGATCATAAATCAGTTAGGTGCACAGACAAACTACTTAAATTTTCCTTCTGCTTTCTTAGTTGAGTTTGGTTTCATTAAAAGTCATACCCAGGTTTATTTTGTTCTCTGGGGTTTTGCGAGCCTCCAGTACCACTCAAGCCAATTTTCAACAGGCTCTCATTTAGTAAGTGTATTTGTATGGAAAATCACAACAGTGCAGAAAAAGTCCAAGGTTTTCCAGTGTTGGACTTTGTTTTTTTTTTAAAAATACACATTCTTTAGCAATGTTTTCTCTCTGTTTTATCTCCAATAAACTCTACCATATTTTCACTGAAATTGGAATATCACAGCAAAATGTGTAACGAGATGGGTTTTTTCTGAGATAGCAGGTGGCTTAGAGAAAATCAAGGATTGCGTTAACTCATTTCTTTCTCCTTTATTTATTAGTTTTTATTTCATAGCTGCTATCTACTTCTATTTCAAATAGCCAAGACTGAATGTTGCACTGAAGTTATCTACGGTTTTGAAAAACAGTAAGAGGTTTACTGTTCACATAAATAAAACATGGAGAAGAGGCAGAATGACCTTCAGCAGGTCTGTGTCAGGCCCAGAAGGCTACTAATTGGCCTTGATTGCCCTGACGAGCCTCAGCTTGGACCTCTCTACATGTCCCCTGGCCCCACCTCTCATCCATCAGCACAAAAGCCGCATTTAAGGCCAGTCTTTGGCTGATGTATGCTGTAGGTGTGCTTGTTTCCAGCCCTGCTCCTTCTTTCTTGTGTGGGCTCTGGAGATATGGTGTAGCATTATTTCCAGTTCTGTCCATGTTGTCTGCTGGGCCTGGATGGACCTGGTTCAGCCCCAAGCATCCAAGCACAGAGGCAGAAATTGTCTTGGTTGCTTTGTTTGTTTGTTTGGGGTTAGGAGGGCTCAGTTCTGTACGCCTTCATAATGATGTGTTTAACCCTGGCCTTGGTACATTTGTTGGCCTTCACAGAAGTAAGTGGTTTGAGACAGAGAAAATGAATCATGTGAAGGGGTTGAATGAGATAAATGTGTGGATGGAAAGAGTAATTGTGGGAGCTGTGAGAGCTTATGACTATTTAAAACCAGGAAAGATGGGATCCAAAGTTTGCTTATAACATAACCTGAGACGATGAAGGGGAAAATCTTAAAGGCTGATTTAAGAGGGAAGTTCAAATGCTGTTGAGGGCCTACAGTGTGTGACTGTCCCATACTAGAGCTCTTCCATCACTACTGCCCATGAATCTATGGATGCATACAGCTAAGGTGGAGGATGGGGAAAATACCAGGACCTGCTGATGTAAAAGTGCCCTACAAAGCTTAGGTTACATACGGCTTAAGAGCATACTGTTCTTATCCTCACAACGTGGCAACCATGACATCTATGTGGTCTTCTGTATCCCTGATAACTCTGCTCAAACTTTGATCAGAAACAACTGTGCCTAATGCGAAGAACATAGATGTAGTTATCGCAGTTATGTTTTTGCACACGAGTTCAAGGGCTGGCTGAAGGCTCTTCTGGTAAAGGGACTGTCTGCGGTGACAGCATTGAGCGGTGCATGAGCAGTGAAACTAAGGGAGGAAAACACAAATGCAACCTGCTTTTACCGTACTCTTTAAAACCAGGCTCTTTATGCTTCTTTGGAGTCTTATGAAAGAAGCCATCAACCTCAAATTACCGTGTCTTTTACTAATTTGATTTTATGCTATCAAGTATCTGAAAAGCACAGTCATCATAGTTGTTTCTGTGAGCATCTGCTCCTAAAATTTAGTGGTTTTCAACTACTGTAAATTAGCTGAGCAGACGCATTCTGTTACTTGGTTTTAGTTCAGAAAAATAATTGGTATAAAAAAGGGATAGACGATGTTTCTTTTCCAAACAACAGAGGTATTGAAAGCAATGAGGCTTGCTCAGGGTGCAAACCCTAATCCCACTCATCTACCCAAAATTTGGTCGTTCTTTGCCTGGTATTCATAACAATGTCTGTATTTCATGGCAATAAACTTGTTTTATGCTAGCCTCTAAACACAGCAGTAATGGATCAGGAGCTAACACTATTATTGAGTTTTGAAAGAATCAGAAAAAATTCATAATCTAATCCTCCCAGCATTGTGTGATACCGAGGCAGGAAAACTGCAGGTAGCAACCCGTAGGCTATAAGCTTTTAGTTGCAGATCCAGTGGTCTAATGCCTTTGCCATACCTAGCACAGTCTGTCTGTGAATGGGAGCTCAATATCTCTGCTGATAAAATCAGATACAGATATGGAAGTACTTGAGTCATGAATTCCAAGAAAGGACATTGTCTAAAGTAACATTCCTAATGTAATGAAATTGTTGTCATCAAAACTGCTAAGTTTTTTGCTGTTTGAGTGGAAGTTGTAGGCCATGAGGTATGACAACTGGTTAGATAAGACAGCCCTCTGTGAAGTCTGGCTAAAACGGCAGTAAAAATTTGAGGAAACATCCTGTCTCTCCCATTCATCCATGGTGATTCATGGTGGCATAATAGCACTTTGAGAGGTAAGACTATAAAGGCAGGTAGATAAAATTTTTCTGGACCTCCTGTAGTTATTACTAAACAGTAAAAGGCTAGAATTGACTGTTGCAGAAAAAAAGAAAAGAATAGTTTACAAGGTAGAAATTCTGCATTGTGAAACTCTTCGACCTTTGAATTTTCATTGAGTTCTGGATTAAAGACCCTTACCCTCTCCTGTTTTGAAATTCACCATTAATGAGAAAAAAATATCATGGGATTGCTCTTTTTTGTTTGTTTTCTTAAGTGTTGCAGTTTAAAAATTAATGATGAATAGAGATGTAAGATATAGCAGTATTTTGTCCAGAAAGTATAAAATGAGGCATTTTGGGGACCACTGAAAGTCTCTTCCAAGTCTGCCTTTCAGAAAGACCTCGTGAAAAAGCCAGATGTGTTTTGCTTTGGATAAATTGGCTTTTTCCAGTGAATGGTCCTAACAAGGTGTTTTCTGAACAGTCCTAGGAACAAGTACCGCTGGGGAACCACCCTTGCCTCTAGCTGAGAAGCAAAAAGTGTAACCTCTGAGGAACTCTAGCTGCCATAATCATCTCTAATGTCCTGTAGCAGAAAATTCAAATTAGTTTACATTGGTACAAAGCCTGACTTTAATTTCTGTGAAGGCCTGGGAAAGGAGAATGACCTTTTTAAAAAATCTCCCAGTGACTGAACTCTTCAAAGGATAATTGCCAGGGAACTGTAGAACAGGCTCTTCAAAAAGTCCCAATTTAGATATGCTCACTTTTCTCACATAAATGGTTGTGCAGAACCGTAGAGAACTGAGCTTGTATTGAAGCCAACATGAAAGAACTTTGAAGATGTTTCCAGTCTTTCGCTGGACTAAGAAACACTGTTGGTTTTTTTTTTTTTTTTTGTTTATGAGTATGTAATGAGACAGGTTGTTCTGTGGGAAATGGAATTAATGAAGCAACATTTCCTGTGCATCTCTGTCCTGTGATTGAGGGAATTTGACAGGAGATGAGCTGCAAGTTTCCCTGTGAGGGAGCACTAGCAAAGCTTTTCTCCTCTGCCTGACCTTCTGGTTTCACAACATTTGAGGGAGATGAATCTGTATGAAAGCTGTATGTTTGACTCAAAAGCTCTAAAATCATAGGAAGAACAGGTACAAACACAGATACATGACTGACAGTAAGAGACTCCATAGTGCTACTGAACAGTCCCGGCTCTGCACTCGTGTGCAGGCTGGGTACTGCACAAGCCTTAAGAATTTGTCTTGACATTACCATGTCAATGTTAAACTTCTCTAAGGAAAGATGGAATAGCAACAAGAGGTTCACTGTCAGTTCTTTGTATGACAAGCTGTACAAATAAATATTTTTTCCTTGTTCTAAGAGCCTAGTTCTCTCTGAGGCACACAGCTCTGGGAGGCTAATTGGGATCTCACCCCTCCATGATCCCTCGACCCAGCTCCTCCCCACATCTCTGCTGCAGCTTTCTCTGGGTCTTCACGTCCATGCATCAGGCAGCAAACCCCACACGGGAGCTGCAGGTGAAGCTTGGTTGTTCAGGCCCACTGGTGGGTGTAAAACCCAAAACCCTAAAGTGCAACCAGCCACGGTTTTCAGAGGCAGTACTGTCGCTCTTCAAAAGGGATGCAAACACACATTTAGTGTCAATTCTTCCACCTGTCACACGAACGGGACACGCAGAAGTTTCTTTGTACATTTCTACAAGGACTTGCAGACATCGGAACCGCCCTCTGGTTCAAAGTTTTTTGGGTGAGGTTTTCTTGGCATGAGCAGGGGCTATGTTTTGCAGGAAGTCATAAATAATTTTTAGGGTGCGTCGTTCATCTGTTTTGATATTGTCATACATGAGCACTGTGCTGTTCTGTACTAGCAGCAATAGAAATAAATGAATAGTTTTAGCAATAGAAATAAATTAATAGAAATAAATGAAGAGTTACACAGTTGCTTTATCTCCAGTTATTGTGGATCCTTCTCATCTGTTCTCTCTTCAGATGAAATAAATATCTTATTTAAATGCAGCCAGTTGGACAGAAACAAATGGTGATCAATATAATACAGCAGGTATTTTTTCCTCCTTTTAGCTAGTTCTATAATAAAAATGTCCTTTTGGATAGCAATGACTGTGAAATAATGTTGCTGATCAGCACTTGTACAGGGAAGGGTTTGCCAGAGTGACCCAAACGTAAAGTCAAGTGCCAGATCTGGGGTTATGGATTAGGGTTCGTGGCCCCAGAGGTCCATTTCTGTGACATTAGAAACCCTAAATGTTAGGTAGGACAGATATCGTAAAGAAGTTATAAGCCAGAGGGTTTTTAAGAGATTGATTTAAAGACTGTTGAGTAAATGATATTGTTCCTATTTTATGGCCAAACTGTGCCACAGCAGATTTGACGTAGAGGAAAGGGCAATTCTGGCCCTTTGCTGTTTGTGCATCTCCCTCCCCTTTCCATGCCAGCAGGTCCCAGACAGTGCAGTCTGAGTCACAACTTTGTCCACTGGCACATCTTCAATCTGTTTGTTGCTGGCTGGGCTTTTTTCATGTTTGTTTGGGTTTTTTATTTTTGTTTTTTCCTGTTCTTGCATAAAGGATTTTCAACAAGGGCCAGGGTAGACCTAGATCTCTGAAAAAAGGCTGTGGGGTTTCTGAAAGCTGCTGCAGATCATGGGGAGGACCGTGATGGAGCTGCTACCTGTGGGGGTGGGAAGTGGTATTTACAACAGACCAAAAAATCATCATGGCAAAGTTTTATTCAGACTTATTTTAGTCATGCACAGAGGAATAAACAGTAGCAGTAGGAAAACGTCCATGTACATCTGCGCCCCACAGGTGTGGAGCTTACTTTGGTGTGTCCAGGGGCCAGATGGTTTTATCACAGCACTTTTTTCTCATCCTAAGTTTTATCACTGCACTTAGCCCTTGCTGTTTCAAAGGTAATGATGCATTTTCATGAATTTAGTTTATGTGCAAAAACAAGTTCTCAAGCAATTTTTGTTTTATTTGCTCCCTCAGACCTTCTCAATTAGGTCCAGCAAGCTGAAGCAAAAAAGCTGAGAGATTTTAGTTTCCTATGCCTTGATTTCTTTGTCTTTTTTTTTTTTTTTTCTTTTTTCCTTTCCCTCTCCCAGGTGGGCTCATACCACTGAAAGCCAAGAATTTTTAAGGACAGCCTTGTGGCAAATTTTACTTCAATTTTTAATTGAAGTTACATACTTTGCAAGTGGGAGAGCATAAACTATTTTAGGTAGATAGTAGCTATTGCACCTAGTGCTAGGGACATAAAAGAGCAAAAAAATAAACATGTGTTTATTGCTTTTTTTTTTAAAAAAAAAGAAGTTATGATATCCGGTATAAAATGTACTCTGTCAAATGTGACATTTCCCAAGCTCCTTATAATTTACTTCAGTAAGTTACCCATTGCGGTAAATACAGCTATGATAATGGGAGTAAGAAACTGAGGTATCTTAACAGTAAATGTATACTGTTCAGGTCTATAATAAACTTTTTTTTTTTTAAACTAATTAACCATCAGCTCAGGATGGGGTTATTTCTACTACTTTCTAACCTGTTTGTTAGTCTGGACAGAAATAAGAGCTGACAGCTGCTATGTTCTTCCAGGATGACTGGGCAAAATACTGCTGAAAGGGACAGGCAAATCCCTTATGAATTTTGAATCTCTCCATTGTGGTTCTTGTTCAACAAGTGTTCAAGATAGTAAAAAAAAAAAAAGAAATAGCATTTCAGCATGTGAGAACCTTTTGAATTACATTTTACAATCTACAAGAAAGGGATTATTTTGGCTGCATTTTTTTTTTTTAAGATGTTGAAAAGGCTCCAGTGCAAATGATAAAAACACTTGGAGAAACTGTAAGTTTTGATCACTGGCTGTAAGTACCCCTGTCGTAAAAACCCTGCTACCGTCCTTGGACTTGAGGAGATCCTCCTATCCTTCCATCTCTGCTCCCGTGTCCCGACTCAGAGCCTTTTCAGACAAAGGAAAATTTCAGCTGATGGAAGGTCATTGGTTTAGGTCTCAGCAGAATTAAATTTTGCCTTTCATACAGCATTAAAGTATATTAGTGTTTTGCTAGTTCTGTTAGTAATTTCAGAGTGATTTTGCAGATAAATTGTTATCTTCATACACTGGAGTCTTCCTTGTGTAAAGAAGCATGTATAAAGAGAATGGATATAAGACCAGCAAAGGAGTTTTCTCTATGACTATGGAAAGATGTTTAAGATTTTTTTTTATTCCCTGCTCTTTCAAAGCAAAAGTTTGGCAACAGTCAGTCCCACTCTTCTAGGGGACAGCACAAATATTAATGGCAAAGAATGAGCTGTCTGTAAGTATCATATGTGTTTGTTTTATTGAGAAATTTGCTTTCCTGAGAAACCAGGTTGTGGGATTTGTTTCAATAGTTAATTTCAACTGTTAATTTCTCTGCGTTTTTTATCATTGTATTAAATGTGTGCTCATGAGTGAAAAAGCTCATGCAGTCTTCAGTCAGACCCAATTCCTCCCGTTTTTTTTTCCTCTCTGGAGGAGTGTTTGCATTGAGAGAAGCCATTACCATTTCTTACCTAGGCAAGTCTTCTACATTATTCTTTTGACAAGAGCATGACTTTCCTCCTGCTGCAGAAGTTTCTCTTCTACCCCCTCTCTGGTTATCTGCTGACTTTAAACCAGTGACTGACTGGCTTGATGATTTCACATTTCTTTTCCATCCCAATTTTTAGAGCCTTTTGCAAGAGATGTCCTTTTCCGGGGATCTCAGCACCTGTTTCAGTTTCCAGACTGAAGCAGGAGAACCAAGCAGGAGATACATCTGTCTCTCACCCTGCATGCTTTTGCATTCTGGCCAGCTCAGGAGAAGTTTCCTCTGTAAAATTCATGAAGCAAAGCTCTCTCTTTTCTCAGTCTCTTCCTTTAAAAATGTGGACTTGAGGATTTTTATTTTTTTTCACCTCACATACATGTAACTACAAATATGAGTAGTTTCCATTAGTTGCTGTTGGATCCAGTATCCCAACAGATGCAAGGCTCCTGCGGCTCCATGTCTCCAGGTTCAACCAGCAGTGAGGCTGAAGGTGTACTCCCAACAATTTATTTTAACGTATATTTTCCATGTTCACAATAATTTCTTCACTGGTTTAAAACATGGACAGTATGATGATGATATACATTCTCTTTACTCATCTGTGAGTTTAAAAGAATGCAGAGTAAGAACAGAAAGCCAGTGTTACTTGGCAATGAGACCAGGAGGAAGAATGAGACACAGTGTGGCATGAGGAAGAAGACATGTATATGTAGTAATTAATAGCAAGAGTTTACTTGGTTTCTGTGGATGTTGGTATGTTTAGTCCAAAGAGAAATTTAAAAGCATCGTCATTAATTAATGGGACCTTTCTCCAACCAGGCCAGCCTCAGTTTTCAGTCTGTAACCACGCTTCATTCCTGCACAAGGTGTTTTTGAGGATCGTTCACACCGCTGGAAAATTCAGGAGACCAGCAGTGCCTGCAGATTAACTATCCCCCATTTCTCTGTATAGTGTAAGAGCAGTTGTTTCATTTATGCAAGTGCACGCAATGTTATACTAAGCCAATTTTATTGGCTACCTGATTGTGTTCCCATTAAGAACAAAGCCTAAGCTTTTATATTCAAAATGTAATGTGTTTTCATGGCAGTTGAATCAGATTAGACAGGCTGCATTTCTTCCGTGGGTATTTGCAAGTATTCCGTTCAGATCAGTATTTCTTTGTACCTTCTCAGACAAACTCGAACCGTTTTGACAGTTCAGATTGAGCCCTATGAGCCATGAAAATGCCAGTGGACAGATTGCTGTCTTCTCTTTCTGACGGCAATCTGCCCTCATCCAGTGAAAAACAATTTAGTGTGTTATGGAGCTACTGGAAACATGCAGTTTTTGAAAGACTGCCATCAAAAATTTGCTGGCGATCTCATGCTAAATATCTTATCCGGCATACAGAGTTAGGGTTCATTAAAAGAAGGATTTCTGACACTGTAAATATGGATCTTTGTTTTTATTTTTCCCAAAAAAAGTCAGAAAAAAGCAACCTTCATCATATAATGTTTCCTCACAAAGATCAATGGTCGTGCACGTGAGAAGTCAAGGCAGCTAGGCAGTGCTCAAGCTGTGCACTCACTAAAAATGGGCAAAGAGTGAAAAGACATTGTGGTGATCCAAATGACTTGTTTATGGAAGAATGAAAAGGGAAATTTTAGGTAGTGTTTAAGATACACTTGGTTGCTATATAGATATGTTAGGTTTTCAGATGTGGTCACCACGGGGTGTCACAGAGCCAGCGCCAGACAGACACCGTACTTGTGAGTGAGGGGGCCGAAGCGGGAATGTAAATAGAGCCATATATAAGTTGTGAGACACTTTGCCTTTTAATGTGTGTGTTCTGCTTGCAATAAATACCATTTTCAGTGTGTAAATAAATGTGATTGGAATTCTGGAGGTTCTAGAGAATTAGAACTTGTAGAATAAGATTTCCTTTCACACCTACTAGCAGGCTACACCACATTGTAGGACAAGTAATGTATTAGACATGCTAAAAGCAGAGGAAAAGAAATGGCACCATGCTGATTAGATTCTTTTTTTTTTCTCTTATGCTCCTCTAGAGCTGTATGGAAGGTGGGCAATCAATGCAAGCCTACACTAATCAGAAGGGAAAAATCCGAATTGAAATTGCATCTACTTACCAAAAGGAAAAATCCCTATCCACAGAAATCTGTGGATAAATATACTTTGCACCTGAAAATCTATGAGTTGGATCCTGAGAGGGAAAGCTGAAGTCGGTTAAGGCTCTTGTTGATTTCAGCAAGGCCAGAATTAAACTGATGGGGAGAAACACAAACCTCCGGGTGCTCTGAAGTCCCTCTGAAATCACAGTGATTAGGGGAACATAGTTGTTAAACATCGAAACACAAGCATTTTAAGACTTGGTCAATATAATTGATTTAAGCTGCATGAAATACTCTTTGTAGCCATGAAGATTTAGTCTCATGTTTATCTCACTTTGGTTTCCTTTTATGAAGATGAAGATAGTAGCTGTGTCCAAACAAACACATTGATTTAGCAGGAGAAAAGTGTCTTTGTCTGTTTATGACATTCACCCAAAAAAAACCCCTTATAGGTTACTCTGCTTCAGGAAAAGAACGGGAGAAACTGAATATCCCCAACCGATTATCATTTCCACGTTACAGTTTGGCTGTGGGTTGTCAGCCCGACAATATATATTTGCAGACGACAGGTGTGGGAACAGGACCAGTGAAAGCTGCTGTCAGCTTGGACAGTTTCTTCATTAAGTCATGATGATGACAGAGACCCTGGAGCAAGTATGCAAAACAAATTCTCTGAAGAGGAACTCAATAAATGGCAACTTTTTATTTTCACATGAAACACCTTTCTTAGCATAAATTAATTCTCTGATGTGTTCATTGAAACTCTGGTAGCAATGAGGATCCCGTTCACACACCATGCTCCTACGTGGAGGTGTCTAAACATGATGCAGAGGTCACCCTGCCATGAGGTCACCCGAAATACTTTGCCCGTTTAATCCACTTTCCCTACGAGGTATTTCAGTAACCCAGCTCTACCGGCAAAAAGTGCTTGCAGAAGACAAATTTTGAACTCATGCGTTGCCATGGAAACCGCCCTTTAAATTTTTATGCACAATTATTTTTGATGGATGCATATGCTAATCCAATCAGAGCAGAGGAAAAATGTTGTGTGGACTATCTGGCCTGCCACAGGCCATTAGTCTTGAAGCTTGAACGCGTGCAATGAACCCACGGGGGGTAAAACAATAAAACAGCTGTTCGGAAAAGAGCTCTACGTACGATGAATCGACTGTCAGCTCTGGCTGGGTGCAGAAGCTGTTGTGACGTGCTCCAGCATGACCGCGTTCTGCTGATGATATCACAGCGCCATGATGTCTGCGATGACACCCCCTTCCTGCAAGGTGCCTCATAGTCCGTGCGGGTCCCTGCTCTGCCCAGGGCCATTGGCACCTTCATCCCCAGGGCACCAGGGATGTGACTGGCACTAAGTTGCCCAGGGGCCAGGGCCAGACCGGGCGGTGGGATCCCTGCCTTCCCAGCCACGCAACAATGGTGCATCTCCTTTTTCACACAAGGTGGTGTTGTAGAAGTCCCCCGATTTCCCTGATTTGATTGTTCCTCATGGATCTTCCAGGAACTTGCCTAAAATTAGAACCATTAATACCATGACAACCACTAACAGTGAATTGGTTTCCGCTCGTAATTTTGGGAGGCTCCTGCCTTGCTGCTTCTGCTGTGGTGTGGTTTAGGCAACGCTTGGCTCAGGCCTTTGATGGTTTAAAAGAATGATATCCCGTGAATCAAGAACAGCATAGTCTATCGAGTATCAGATGATGTCAACAAGATGCAAAAAAATGAGGTTCACCTCAGAAAAAAAAAAGAAAAAAAATTGCCGTTACCTGGAAGGGACCTCGCAAATGTCCCTTGTGTGCCCCTTCGCACTGTTAGCCTGAGAGGGCAGGCTCCTACCTCTGCCAGCCCAGGGATA
Organism: Rissa tridactyla; assembly: GCF_028500815.1. NCBI lineage: Eukaryota > Metazoa > Chordata > Aves > Charadriiformes > Laridae > Rissa > Rissa tridactyla. The sequence goes on from NC_071497.1 coordinate 10,052,017, forward strand.
GCTGGGGAAAACTCCCTTAGAGGCTTTTGAACAGGTGCACAAGTGCCTGAGAAACCTGCAGTGTATTTTCTGATGTGTTTTTTCAATACAAAACACCTATTTTATACAACTTCGCCATAGAGAGGAAGATGAAGCCCATAGTTATACCGTCCTCCCCGCTGACCTCATGAATGAAATCCCAGGACAGGCTGGGGGTTGGGACCTTGTAGTTTTCCCCTCTGAGCCCCTCTCCCTGCCCAGCCCCAGCAGCCGCTCGCCCGTCCCTGGGGTTTCAGGAGCAGCCACAGCAACCCCTGCTGAGGGCGGCTGCGCAGGCACGGGGCAACTCCTGACCGAGGATGCTCGGGCACCACGGCTGATGCTGCAGACGTGCTGTCCCTGCTCAGTGCAAGGGTACTCACGACTCACAAAAGCCGCACTCAGGGATATAAAATTCTGGTGCAGATTAACCCCACTGTTCCCAAGGTAAATGGTGTGTAAACCCCTGCATGAACTTTTGTCTTCACTCTGTTTGATCCTGCTGATTCTGCACACATTGGAGTCTGGTGTAAATCTGACACATCTGGCATTTGGGTTTGGATTGTTTGTTTCCTTTTAAACCCATTAAAGGACAGGGGAGGGAAGGTTTCTTCATTGGAAAAGACAACCTGAATTTTGTGCTTTAAATTAAGAAATAATTAAACCAAAGTTGATGTCCAAACCAGACCTTACTAAGATTGGAATGAGGGTTGTTGAGGGGGGAAGATGTTAAGGAAGCATTTGGGTTTAGGTTAGTATTTGTAAGAGGACTGCCTAAGAAAGAATAAATGATCAGGTTCAAATTTAATTTAAACTTAAGATTTGTGGATTGCAAGACCATGCCATTTACAATCGTATACAAATACATATGAATGCTATAACAGATGGCTAAATAACTAAACAGAGTAAAAGGGAGAGAGAAATTTGGAAGTTCAAAGTGCAGAAACCTTCAAAGAAGGGAAAAACTCCTGACCAGGCCAAAGGAAGATGCGCAGCCAGACTTGGAAGGAGACAGACACAAGGAGATGAATTAATTGCCTGAAAAAACAAATCATGTGGCAAGACAAGGGTGGTGAAATCCATGAGCTAGAAGTTAAAAAGATCAGTGCAAACCAAGAGGACACCAGGGAGAGCTGTGGAGGAGGGTACCACCGAGGAGGAGCTGCTGCCGCTCCCAGGGCCCCCAGCATCCCGGGCAGCGGATCTGGCTGCTGCTGCTCCAGACCACGCAAGGGACCCACCTGCGATGGATGGCACCTGGGCACGTGCGATGCCCTCGGCAGCTCACCTGCAGTGGGCTTCAGATCAAACAAATCCGTTCTGATGACACACAAGTTGCATGCCTGATGCCATCTGTAGAGTTTACTCCAGCTACTCCTAAATTCAGGAAACAGAAAAAAAAAAGAACACTCTCTAATAAAGCCTTTGTCTTCCTTTCCTCTCCTGTAATTGCATTTTCAGCCATCCACAGTCTGCTCTTAAAGGACATTCTTTTATAGTTTTATCTGATTTCCACATGAATCAGTGGAAAATTAATGCCTGCAACGTTGTATTAAATCCCAGGCAACATTGATTTTGGGGAGACAGATATATCCCTCTGTTAGTGGTTAGGTCAATTGCATTTTGGCTGTTGTGGTAGTTCTTAATTTTTGTCCTTTATGCCCTTGTAGTTCCCCAAACTCCAATCAGACGTAGAGATCCATTGTGTGTTTAACCACGAACTGAAATATTCATTTGTTTTTCTAACTTTTCTATATTTACAGGTGAGGGGTTTTTTTGCTGAATTCTGTCGGAATTAATGAGAATAACTTGACAGGACTCCTGCCGCCTTGCAGGAGGCAGGTCCGTTCTGGCTGGGCGAGAAGGAGGGGCGGCCGTGCGCTCGTGCTTGAGTCTGTCCTGGACAATTCCCACCCTTTCCAAAGCTGGATGGCTGGGAGGGGAAGGGGAGGATCGCTCTCACTGGAGTGAGCGTTTCCCGAGCTTTGCTTCTCGCACCCCCGGAAAGGCAACTACAAACTCCATGAGTCTGAAGCGGACACCAGTTCTCAGAAAGCCGTCCCTGCTTGTCTCTGCTGCGAGTGGGGTGGACGTGGGGGTGTAATAACCCCTCTCTGGCTGTCCCAAGTAACACTCCCCTATGGCCCACGGGTGGGTCTTCACCTTCTTCTCTTCCTACGCCACAAGTACAGAGGTCAAACTTTACCTTTGCAGACCGTGAGTGTCTTACCACACAGTGAGTGCTCAATGATATATTCAAAATCCCACCTTTTTCAAAAAAAAACCCAGTCATTTTGAGATTCTTAAAGGGAGGCTTTTTATTTAATAAATGTTCAAAGTTGAGACAGAAACAGTCAACGCCATTTTTGAAAACATAACCTGAAATACAAGTTGCTGATTTTGTCCTATACAAAACATCAGGACTGAAGTTAAACAGTCCATTTAGTTTAGTAGTAGAAAGACAGATGGAGGGAGCACCTTGAGAGCTTTCATCTCTCCGTGCACTGGAGACGTAAGGCCCAGCTACGCTCCGCTCTGCGCATCATTTTCTGAGACAGGGTGTCATGCTTCATTTTTTCCCAGAGCAGCAGGACACAAGTGTGTAATCAGTCCTCATTACTGTACACAATGGTATGAGCAAACAAAGCCCTGCAGAGGAACAGGCACGCCCTGGAAGTCTTTAAATCACCCTGTCACATGGAAGAAATGAATGCAGAAGAGTATTGACTCAGAGAACTTCCTAAATGTGCTGGCTCTAAAGTGACGCAGTGTGTCAGCAGACCCTGTTCTAGTGAGATCCACTAGACCCCATCCAATGAATCTACCTTCATTGTAAAATTCATATTAGTGTGCCTGACAACAAATTCTCTCGGCCGTCAAAATTCAGTAAAATTCCTACAGTCAGTGCCTGAACGGTGGCCTGGTTTTGAGCTTGATGGGCATCAATATGAGGTCTTTTTTGATGGCCCCCTTCCATGACCTCCTCACAAAACATGAATTTGTGGCTGTTGAGACTCACTTAGTGTCTTGTTAGTGTTTTCACAAATTTCCCTATGGCCAAAAAACCTTAGAATACCAGAGCCATACACTGTAATAAATGGTTGGTTTATAATACTCACTGGGATATTTTTTGAGCTCAGCATTTCTTCATTCAGTTTTATTTATTTACTTATTATTTGGAATTAGAATATAACAGGATTCATGCCAAAGCATAAATCAGTTCATTATCATGTTTTTTGTGACAGAAAGATAAATTATATTTTTTGAGGCAAAATGAAGTTAAAGAAAATGTACGTGCTGTACGGAGAGTACAGCATCTACACACAGTTAATTTTCTCTTTAAATGGCAAGTAACTTATTACACCGTCTTAGGTTAATTTTCCTTGGACTCATTCAGGTGAGGCTATATAACGTAACTCATCTTTTTCTTTTTCATTGCTGGATGAGAATTGTGGCTTGGTAATTCAGGGAGTATATTGTGAAAAAAACTCTGAAATTAAGACAAATTGAATTGAACAGAATAGTTTAAGCCTGAGACAAAAAGTTACCTCAAGCTTTTTTAAATGTCAGTTGCTTTAAATTGCCACAAATTTGCCTTCACAGCCTTGTCATATATGAATAACAGAGCTCTCCTCTACCACGTTCAGGGTAAAAATGTCTCGTTTCCAAGATCTTTCTCTGTCCTGAAAATTTCCCTTCTTTTCATAGCTCCATAGTCAAAACTTACCCTTCTGAAAACTGCCATAATACAAGGATTTAAACTGAGGTGTTGACTCTGAGGAGCAAGTAAGAGAGTATTCCGCTTTTCACCTCCATCTTCTGAGACAATGACCAACTTTCCTGGTGTTTTGAGATTACATTGTATAACACCTCTTTTCTGTCTCCTGTCCCAGACCCACAGGACTGTTAGGGTCCTGTCATCCTGTGACCTGGTAATCAGGTAATCATTCTTTTAGTAAGAGGACCTGAGCGTGTGGGAGGATTCCCTTCATTCCCTGTTGAGCTATACCCTGTGAAGTTTTGCCTTCTGCCACCAAGCACCAGGAACAAAGCTTGGTATCCACAGGAAGAATGAGACAGTGGTTTCACAGCTTCTCACAGGACAGAGAGTGTCATTCCCATGAAATGGACTGGTCTTTTGCTAGTGAAAGCCTCCAAAGTGACTTTGAGAACCTCACTCGGACGAGCACCAGTGCAGGCCCCACCTGACAGAGGAGCTGCGGTTGTTGAATGACCCGTTTAATTGCCACCCACTTACCCAATGATGTAAAACAAGTCTGTGTGCATTCGAATCTTGGCTCTGGTGGAGCAGAGAATTTAATCATACTATAAATACTTTTTCGGGTACATTTGTGGCAAATGATGCAAATGCTAATTCCTGAGCCTTCAGACAGCCTTAGGAGGGACTCATTTTGCGTTCTCGTGAAGTACAAGCATTCCTTATTTTGTGTTCTAGTGAAATACAAGCATTCCCTATCTTTCAGGGAAAGAGAAGCTGTTCTGCTAGTCAGGAAATCCTTCAAAAGCACCTGAGAGCACAAGGAAAACTGAAGTCAGACTCTTTAAAAATACCTTCGTCCAGTATGTCATTTGAAAGACATTAAACATGAGAGTCTGACCTTGACCCTTCCCATCTCTCTCTGCTCTCTTCGGCTCCATGCCCAGCACAGAGACCAGGCACGGCGGGGGCCGGTGCCTCGTGTGCTGACCAGTGGCTCTTCCCCGCCGATACGGATTTGGGTGGAGGCAGCGGGCAGCCCCCACTGCCAGTGTCCGAAGGGCGGCTGGCGCTCCGGCACACGCAGAACACACCACCCTTTCAGACCTTGTTCTCCTCAGGCCACGAGAGACGAGCCCCATCTCTGCCGCCTCGCAGGGTCACTCACACGAGCGTCGGGACGGGGTGCCCCGCTCGGCGCCAGCGGCGGTGGGTGCCAGAGCAGAGAGAAGGGGGACGCACCGTGCCAGCCTCGGCAGGGCGATGCTGAGGGACGGGCAGAGCTCTGCCGGCCAAGCAGCCCCCAGCTGCAGGAAAAACAGACACTGAGCACCGAGCTGGGCTCCCCCGGGAACTGCCGGTGCTCCCAGCCCCACTGCAGTGACGTTTTAGGCGTGTTTGGTCCTGTTTCATTACAGAGGGGTGGGCTGTAAATGACCTCTCGACCCCCTCTCCAGCCGTCCTTCCCTCAGAGGCAGTGTCAGATTCCTCTCTTTAGTGCCACTTGTAGCCTGACTGTGCCCTGGCTCAGTCTGCAAACTGTATTATTTTAGGTGGGTATCTGATACGTTTTTAGACTGGCAAGCAAAACATTTGAAAATGAACAATGATTATTGCTTTTCTCCCCAGTCCTTTCTGCAGGGATACAGCCTGCGAGATCTCTAAGCTTCTGTCTGCTGCAGCAAACACAACAGAGCATCTTTACGAGTCAGCCATTTAAATTAGCCCCAGCGGGACTCCCTGTGCCCTACGTGACGGCAGAGTCACAAAGTGTTGCTCTGCACAAAATACAGCGAGAGATTTTTCCATTAGAGAACATCAAAACATCAATTCAGCAATTTCAGAGGATATCTTTGCTCCAGTGAAAGCCAAGATAAAAGAGGGATTTATTCTTGTTTCGAGAGGTATTTCCTCTTCCCTCACCCCTCCTTTCTCTGCTGCATTTGGAGCCTGAGAAGCTGAAGTCCTCAATTTTTAACGCATCTTGCCACAAAATGCGTGTCAGCTCACCCCATTGCTTCACTACTTTGTCTCACTGTAGGGGCTGATCCAGGGCTCAGAGAACGACTCTGAGTCCGCCTCATATATATTTTCACATCTTTGTTGGTGTCTCCATGTAGAGCTGACATCCAGACGCACATCGGCTGCGTTTTCCCTCTGGAACGCTACCCATGACTGTACCCAACAAGGGAGAAGCGGCTCAGCCTCTCCTCCTCTGGCACTCTCAGGCGTGAATCCTCCTCCCGGGATGCTGCTCGGAGCAGAGCCTGGTGTCGGTGGTGTAGCGGGACCCTGGGGTTGCCATCTCCATCGTGAGCTGCAGACATCCTTCCCCTGGGCTCTCACCTCCTGATAGCTCCTGTGGGACCCAGAACTGAGCGGGTGCATCAGGGTCTGTTACAAGCGCTCTTGACCCTCTACTGAAGTATTTCTTCACTTCTTTAGGCCTTTCCTCTGCTATATTCCACACCTTTATTCCATCCTCCTCCCCACCTTTCCAAAGTGCAAAGGGACACTTTTGGGGTTTTAATTTTTTGTAATTCAAAGGCATAACTCCCTCCTTTCGTAAGAGAAGTGCATGCCAGCTCTACTTGTGCTTCATCAAAGCCAGTGAGCAATTCGTTTAATTTTGTCTGCATTGACTGCGCTGCCTAGTGCCAGATTTATAATTCCCAGCTCTGGTGTCTGAGCACGTTATCGAACAACTTAAACAAAGAGCTTAAAAATACTGTCTGAAAGTGCGTGACTTTGTAAAACAAAATAGGATTATATTCTCAGCCTCACTCACTGCTTTGCCAGCTGCCAGCCATGCCAGGATCGGTGGCGGAGGTAGAAGAAAAAAGGTTTACTCGCAGCAGTAGGAAGATCTGTGTCTCTTATGCAAATAGCAGGAATGATGTTGTCTTGGAAAGCAGATGTTTTTGGCAAGTGACCAAAGGTTGCTCATACAGCACGGAGTTTCATCACAGTCTCATTGGACTAAAAGCTTCCTCTCGTGTTTGTAGCTCAGCTGGATAATGACCCACTCCTGCTTTTTACAGTTATCTGCAGTATTAGCACCGGGCAACACACCAGTATTGTAATTGTGTCTCAATTCTAAGGGAATGCAAAGCCCAGCAATGCCAATATTACAGTGGTATTTGGGATGGTACCATCCTTTGCTCCGTTTTCCACACCTGGCCTTGTCTTGCTCCATCCAGCCCTGTCACACTTTATACCTTCTCCGCTTCCCCAGGGCCGGGTCAGGCCAAGCTCCCCGTGTGGCTTCGTGGCTGCACGAGTAAGGAGGAGGGGAGAGGAGGTGGTGGCGGGCCGTGCTGGTGGCCACCGTCGAGGCTGTCTCCGCTTGGCTGTTGCTGCCCAAAGCAGCTGATTAAAACCGGCGCCAGCAGGGTGACCCCTGCCCTGTGCTGTGCCGGCATTCCTGAGAGTGGGAGGCGCAACGCATTACTTTGAGAGTTTCTGGCCCATGAAGGATAAGAAAGAGTTGTCTACAGGGAACTGACTTTCTGTGTGCTACCAAAATTCAGCAGTGGCAGAACTGAGAACGGAATTCAGCTTTTCATTCTCTGTCTCTCAGTAGGTGTCCAATGCAATGACTGTCTTATAGATATTAACACATTTTAAGGAAACTTTAAGCAGATAAACCTTCCGTTTTCATCAGAGGCATACACAGTACCTACCTGGAGAGATCTGCATATTAATACAAACTGATATACAATTATGAGTTGAGCTGATGATGGTTCTGTTTCGTTTAGTTTGGCTTCGGTTCTTGGTCTTACTTAAGACAAATCTGGGAAATGGCTGGGCCACGTTAGCAACATTATGTGATCTTCTCCATTATACCCACTTTGACAGACAGGGAATTTACAAAGACGTATCTAAAGACGTGGGCTTATTTTGTAGAAAGAGAATAACTGTGGTGGTGAGTAACTCTCCAGGTCTGAACCTTCTCCTAGTTGAGGAGAGAAAATACGTGGCAGCGCAGCAGCACATGAGAGAAGCTGGTGTCTAAGGGAGAAAAGCTGGGCCCATGAAAAATAGAAACTGATTATGGAAGCGAGCAAGGGTGTATGACTATTGAAGAGCCAATGGTGGTGGTCAGGATCTGTATTCTGGAAGATATAGATGCAAATCTCCATTTTCATTTTAGACAAAGCGGCATCTGAACTTTGATCACACATTGAGAAATTCCTGCTGATTGACATAAACTGACACTTGTCTCTCATTGGCCAGGGATGCTTTCCAAGACCTTTGCTGAAGCCGGTACATTCTTTCAGCAAGTTAATTTAAATGAATCTAAATTTTCCAATGGGGACAAAAAAAGCCCAAACAACAACAACAACAAAAAACCACTTTCTCCTTGGAGGCCCAAAAGCCATCTTCACTGGTTTTGTTTATAAAAGTATTCTGAAAGAAGAACTCTTGCCTTGCCTTGCGTCATGCAACAGGGGTACAAACTGGAGATACCATGCTTCTGTTTGATCTCCTTTTCCTCCTGCAAACCGCCTGTGTGAAGCTGTTATTTACTTCACTAAAGTCTCTTTCAGGTAGACAAATATACGAGACCATTGAAAAATTGAATCTCTGGCCAATAATCCAAAACACGGGCCTGTGACACATTAAAAGTCCGTTAATCAGGTAGAATTCGAACCCACAAAAGCATTGTCCGTACATCTTTGAGCCCAAATATAAGCATGTGTGGCAGATTTTGGGAAGCTCCCGAGTGACAGAAAGTGCTTGGTAAAGAGCAGCATAAGCACAAGGGACCACAAATAGGCAGAACGTCCTGCTAAATACAAAAAGAGGGTGACAAAACCCAGAACAAGACAAACATTACTGGGAGCAGATGAGATCCCTTTGGGGAGAGAAAGGGCCCGGGAGTAAGAGACAGCACGTGCAAGCAAGGCAAGATGGGGCAGAAGGAAGTTGTCCCTTCTCTCACCAGGGCCTGAAGACCTCGACTGCTGTGACGTTGGCCGCGCAGCCAAGGCCAGCGAGGACGGCGGCCACCAGCGCTGGCTGGTTTGTGCCCCCACAGCCAGCTGGGGATACGAGCGGGGAGACTCGCAGTTGTGGTTGTGTAGTGGAAAATGGCGAGAAGGCGTGGGCACAGGCCACCAGCAATCAGTGTGCGGTTAACGAACGCGTGCAGCCTTGGTTTAGAGCTTGAAATGTGGCCTGATGTGTCTGCCTTCTAAAGACTCCCATCGCTGCTACCTCCAGTCCCCGACGGATGGATATATGGATATCTGTGCTTGTATACTGTGTAAATACAGAGAGAGTGTTATTAATTTCCAACAATTTATTATAAAATCCCATCTTCTTCCAGGTAAGTTTACCTTAAAAGTAAATAGACAAAAAGGTTGATTATTTTACAGTTCTGCTGTAAAAAAATGAGATTTGCACTCTTTGCTTTATATTTCTGTGTGTTATTAACAAAGTTACACTTAGTGGTCTCCCGAGAGCTTTTCAGCGGAAGTTTAACACGGTGCTTTTTAATGTTTTCCTGAAAGTAGGAATGATTGGGCTGCATCCAAGGAGTAAATTAAATTGTGGACTGGCAGCCAAATCTAGTACCTGGTCTTGAAAAATGAATTAAAATGTTGATATGTGAGCCAAAAGAAAAAAAAAAAAGATACACAAGGTTTTTTTTTTCTTTTTTTTTTGTTTTAATCAAATAAATTTCTTCAAACTGCTGATTGCAAGGCAGAAAATGAAATCCATTTTTGATGTAAAAATAACTGGTTGCATATTTTAGTTAAAGAGTAGCCTCAGGCCTCCTAGAAAACTACTGCCTAACATTTATCTTGAACAGACCACAAAATACTACATGAAATTTGCATGCACTACCTGATTTTATTTTAAGGCAGTCTTTTTTTTCTAAACAAGCATTTACTCTCCTAAACAAAGCTTTACTCTCCTAAAGCTTTTAAAGCAACAGCTTTTATGCTCCATGAGAGTTAGGTATCTCTTGTGACCTTATTATAAAAACAGTACTTGAAATAAAAGACATTTGCAAATATTGATCATTTATAATAGTGACAAAACCCCTAGGTTAAACGAGGATAGCCCATAAGGAAGCTGAACTTGTGCTGGTGATTGTGTACAGAACTTCTGGTAAGCATAGATTCATCAGTAGCTGTTGTTAATTACAGAAAGATGGTATTGGAAGACGCAAGGAAATTAATTGTCAACAACTCTGAATTTCATTTCTCATCCCACTGTAACTTTTTCTCCTGTTACTGATGGGAAAATAACGTGGGGGAGAGAGCCCATCATTCGCACTGTGTAGTTTTGCTCACTTAGCTGAGCCATCAAACTTCAGCAGACTGTGAGTTGCTAAAATTAGCTGCTGGAAAGCCACGACAGCATCTCACCCTCCCTGTGGAAATACCGGAGGTGTTTCTGCAGCGTGGCTCGTCTCTCTGCGTGCCCACATCGTCTCTGGGTTGTGCCTCTGCCCCTTCTCTGCAGAAGGAGCCGGTGGATGGCGGCGGGACCCTTAGTTCCAGCACCACAGTGAGATGCCTGAAGGTACGGAGGGTTAATCTGGACCTAAGTGTCCCGACAACTGTCAAACAGAAACACTGTGGGCTGGTCGGGAGCTGAACCGACATCTCCCGGTGGACACAAGCGAAAGGGGCTTTGGTGACACTCCTCCTCAGCGCTGGCTTTGCAGCAGGAATTGTGCGTCAAGGGCATCGTCTGGAGATTATGGGGTTAGATGTTGGTATTTGGGACATAGAGCCTGCCTTATTTTGCTCAGTGATGAAGCCACAGAGTCTGGAAAGCAGGCAATTTGTCTGATTTATGGTCCCTCTAACTCTTTTGCCATGCAGTTATTTTCTCAGAGTATAAATTGAAATCAAAATTCTCTATTCTCTTTTCTTCCATCTGGCTGCAAATACTTTGTTCTGTTTTGCTGCTTTTTTTGTTCTGCTTGTTTCTTTTGAGAAACTAATATGTGAAATACTGTGCCAGCTGCTGAAATCTCTTCATCTGTCGTATCTCAAAGGCTTCTCTCATCCACATCTGTGTAAGGGAACAGTTAAAACCCGTGGTGTAAAATCAGTACAAAGGGTTGGAGAGTCAAACTCAAAAAAGCAAAAGCGATTTATACCGAATGATAACACGGCCTGTGTTTTTGCCTCCCTAGAGAGAGTTTAGTCTGTTTTCTGAGTCCCTGCCAGCTCCTGCGGTGGTTTTATATATAAGATCAATACCAGGCAGAGAAACAATAGTTTTCTCCTGGTGGGTGTTTCCTGATGTAACTATGGCAGCTGGGGGAGATCATAAGGTGATAAAGCCTCCTTCTGCTTCTCCGTGAATCGTGGCATTCTTGGATTTACAACTTCCAGCACTAGATTTCTAGCTTCTAAGTTTACTTCTGTGATCTTAATCTTCTTCTTGTCTTTTCTTAATATCCTTGCCTCTTACCTGCAAGAGTTATACTTTACATCGTAAACAGACTAAAAGTTGATTTAAGGTCTCCCTCTTACCTCTTGCTTACAGGTATTGCTAAATTTGCTAACTAATTCCTACTTTTTTTTTTTTTTAATGTTAGTGAGAGGACAAATTAATACATTTTTTGAAGTGTTTTTTTTTAAAGCAATTTTCAAATTTCTCCTGAAGCTGAAGTTATTTTTTCTCTAATGGTATTCACTGACACATCGTGTTCTGTTTCTTTTATTCATTTGTTCATGTACATTTCTGCCTCACATTTTAAGGATCTGATCAATGTTGTATTATCTGTTATGATACAAGTACTGTATCACTTTCAAGATTCTTAATGTGTTCAAAACACGGTAAAAGCAAGGGGGCTGATATCAAATGATATCATTAGCTCTACCAACCCCTGCAGTTTGGTAGAGCTCTTCTGCATTAAAACACAAAGTTAAACATGTTTGTCTCAAAGAAAAACATTAAATATTTATTGGCCGTTTATTTATTGTAATTGATCTTTTATAGCACAACAACCTAAAAAGGCTTCCGCTACATCCTCTGCACTCAAGTTTTTCCTAGACTCAGAAAGCATGTTAATTAGGTGCGTGTAAATCTTTCAATATTTGAAAAAGTTAAGACCAAAAAAAGATTAGACCAGTAACGTATTTTCACAATAAAAACCACTGTCACAGTTCTCTGTCTTGTAGATCATGATGAGGATGACCAAAAATTTCATTGGAAAATGTAATTATGTTCATTCTTGACTCAAAATAAAAAACCATATATTTCAGGTTAAATAGTATATACCATATGGCTTGCAAAAAACTGATGTCTTTCAGTTAACTTCTCATCCCCACCTTTCCTTCTCTCATGAACTTCTGCATGCTTTCTTGCTTATTACAATCAACTTGCGAGAAGTTTAATTTCATACTTTAAATTCAGGATGAACATTAGCATCAACTCTAATGCTGTAAGAACATAATAACCTTTGGCCTCTATTTGTCCTGTTAAAAAAATTGTGAATTAATCATGAATCTTAAAAGAAAGAGGAAAAAAATAAACTGGAACCAAAACTGTTTAATGTCATCGGTATTAGCGTTTTCCATGACCCGAAGATCTTACATGAACTTTATTTGAAATATGCAAGTTGAGTTCTTTTTTCCAAAGAAGCCAGTTTGAAGATTATCATTAGTGTCTGTATCAAATATGAAGTTACTTTTGAAGCTTAGATTGCAGTTCCTCTATTCCTTGGTATTTCCTGCAAACTTTTAGATGTTGCACCACTCATCTAGAAAACATCAGCAAGAGCAAGAATAACAAAAAAACCCCAAACATGCTTGTGGCACATTAGGAAAATAAGTTCATCTGCTATGGAAGCTTATAATACAATACATGATCCTTTGTTCTCTGTTTTTCTCTGTAGTCATTGACAATAGGACAGATTGGCAAGTAGACTGCTACTAGCACGATGTAGAATTTGTGGAATGTTTTTTTATTAAAGAGATTTACATTTTACAGCATAACGCAATGTGCTTTTTCTGTAATTATTTTTAGACTGTAGTCAGAATTTGGGTACATTTACCTGGATTTTGTGTTGGTGAATGGTTGCTTCGTGAATTATATTGATGACTCCTTAAGCATGGTTTCCAATCAGTCCGTTTTGCAGCAGCAATTTAATCTTCCATACTCGATGATTTTAATCTCTGCTGCATTGCCAGCCTGTTTAGCTCACAAAAATCAACAACTTCTGAAGGCTTATGCAAACCAGTGGGAAGCAGAGGAACTGAGAGAAATGCTGGAGGACATGACATGTAAAATAAATATTTATCGTTGACAGTCAGTCCTGAAAGCACTTCACTCAGTAGAGGTCAAATGATCATGACCTTCAGCTGTCGTTCAAACTGAAGATGCACATACGTAGCCGGAGAGATGGGAAGAGGTAAAGTGCAGTGGAACCTTGATGCATTGCTGTTTTCAAAGATGCCTCTGGAAGTCTGAAGATACACGTACTATCTATCTGAAAGCAGTTAAAGGCAAATACCCACCGATGACAGAAAAGTAGGATCCTAGAGCCTGTGACGTTTTATTTCTTTAACTCTTCTCATTTCAATATCGTATCCCACTGCAAAGTTTTGTTTTCTGTATCTGCTATGACTTTTTAACTGGGATATTGTTTGGTCCTAGCAAGTGACCTGGATCGACTGCATTGGATTGAGACATAAATAAGTACGCTTCCTCTTGTGGATGGACTAAACAACACAAGACCCACAAAATAAACTCTTCTGAGTTTGTTGACAAAGACTCTCTACAGTCATCAGTGAGAGCTGGGTTCACACACGAGGTATTTCAGAAAAGTGATCTAATTCAACCGGTCTTCATCACGCCCTGGCGAAGTTTGTCTCTTCTACAGACCATAGATGGAGCCTAGCAAGCTCGGCCTCCCTGGGCTGAAGTCAGGCACTGTCAATGCTCAGTTCTTCTTCTCAAGTCTTCCCATCCTGAAAAGCTGCGGTGGTACAACTGCAATGTGGGTGCACCACACATTCACTGATCAGAGCAGATCTGCCTGCGGCATTGAAGTCCTCAGAGCCCCAAACACCACTCAGTGGCCTGAAATGCGAGTCCCGCTGTTGCTGGGGAGAGTATTCTGTAGGTGGTTTATTCAGTGGGAAAGACCATTCAGTTCCACAGGTAGAGACTGGTGCTGCAAAGGAAGCCTGCCCAGGCTGAACTGCCGGTTGCCTGTCTGGGCTGATACGGCACAAAGATAATGGTCCTTGGCTGCCTGTTGAAAGCTGATCCCTGTAAACGTCCCTGTTGTAATGTCCTTTCCCTTTGAGGTCTTTCCTCACAGCACGTGTTTATGTGGGATCTGGAAGAAATTCATGCTGTACTTTATCCATTTTCTCAATGCCAGTTGCTGCATTCGTACGTCTGCCTTTTTCCTTCTTAGCACGTGCTACATTTCCCACTGTTGCTTTTTCTCTTCTGTTGAGGAGACAGCACATTCCTCAGGTGAGGTTCATGTATCTGGACTCTTAATGTGCTTGCTAAAGTGTCAAGTATTTTCTAATACCACCTACTCATTTGAAAACAGCTTTCCCATCTTCACTGGACTGCAGGAAGTTTTTAGTCTCTAAAGTTAGTAGCTTATCTGTGGTGGGCAGTGACTTGGTCCTTCTAATAAGTTTTTTTCTTGGAAAGTGCAGATGCCCTCCTTGTTCTCACTGCATGGCTAGAAACATGATGCACTGAATGTCCCCACCCGGACAATATCTTTTGCTTACTACGAGCAACTGAGTGAGATCCCACAGCCCAGGGCTTGGCCATTTTAATGAGACAAGGATTTGTCATGCTCTTGCAGTCCACTGGAAGCAATAGTTCTCAGAGATAACATATGTCACACCACCTTCACCTTGCACCCATAACTTCCTGTAAATTTTTTGACTACAATAGTGGCTTGGTAAAAGAAAACATATGATATATTTTCCAGGAAGGAAAATCAAATAAAAAAAAATGTAATGAAGCAGAGAACATTTCTCTCTAAATATGTTTGGAGCACAATAAAAGTGCTTTAGGGAATTTTAGGTGTAGGTAAAGGGAATGTCTGTCATAGCCTGCAGCTCTGGAGCTAAAGCACAGTGAATAATGGTACAGCACAAAAGTGCCGCGAGTCTATACCACAAATGTTTTTTCTGAAAAGATTAGAAGCTTTTTCATGTTTTCTTTTGGTCTCATGTCTATAGCAGTGGTTTGCAAATGTTAACAAAATCCCAGAAGCATTTCCAATGGAGAAAAACAAAGGCTGGAAATAAAGTGTCTGAGTATTTGTGAGGTGATGTGTTGCAGCAAATAAAGAAATCCCAGATTTACTGTGATGCATGCTGAAACCCCTATGATACAGTTGGCAAAAACATTGTTTAAAATATCATCTGAAGCATCCAAGGTCAGCCTCAACAAGGTGAAGAAAGCAAGCATGTCACTTTTTATTCAGGAACCTCAGACTGGCCACTCTGAGGCAATTAGGGTTGACGTGCCGTCCTCCAGCTGCACTGAACTACCATCACCGGTCACTCCTGCAGACACTTGCATGTTGCGGATGTTTTTGTCATGCATGTCTGAATAAACCGAGTCAGATTATCAGGCTGGCTATTGAATGGTGCTTGTCTCCTTTTGTCTTCTTCAGAGAATCTCCTGGGGATACCAACAGGTTTTCTAATTAGACTCTGTTACATCAACACGAGCCACAGTGATGCAGCGTCTCTCCCACTTGCTGCTCTGTAGCAACAGGAGGTCAGTAACGGTTTAGTGGTACTCAGAGTTTATTGCATGAATATTTATCAGCTGGAGGTTTGTATTGAAAGTGCCCATATCAGCACTCTACTCTTTAGTGGTTTCTCTGTTTGTTTTTAAATCCCTGTGCATTTAATTTCTTATGCCAACAAATAAGAAGAGAAAGAGAAATTAGGAACAACTCCCTGGTTGACATTTGGGCTTTGTTTGTGTTCATTATTAGTTGCTTTAAATCAGTCTGCAATGAGCCTTTGAAAAGAGGAGATGCAGTGAGATCCACAAAGAAGTTCATTTACAGCTTTGTAATAAAAATCTTAGCACACATTGTTAATTTTGTGATTCAACTGCCTTGTCATAACTCCTTAGAAAATGGAAAAGAAAACCAAGCAGTAATCTTTTATTTAAAATAGCCTTGTCTGTGACTCTGCTCCATTGAAAGTAACATCCATTTTCTCAGCAAAGCCTCATTTCAAAAAATTCAGTCTATAAAGTGAGGCAGGGTGCATTTTTATTGTTAAAATTTTTCCAGAGCTAAAAACTCAAATCTAAGAAAAACACAAGATTTCCTAAATACTGCTCATTTCCTTATTTCTTTCAAGAAAAAACAATTTTTCAGTGCTTAAAATAAATTTTGAAAACCTTATTTAAGAGTCTCTACTTCTCTACTTTGAATCAAGTAATTTCATTTTTTCAACTAAAAGCAACACTATTTAGACTAACCTTCAGTTTATTTTTACATATATAAGAATTCGAGAGTTTTAAAATTTTAAACTGCAGTGGAAAATTCTTATTGAACAGAATTGTAATGTTCTCCATGAATGAGATGGAGAAGATAGAGGATATTGTATATCTTTCTTCCTTTTTTTTTTTCCTTCCTAGTAGACTTTTTTTTTTCCTTCCTCTGTCTGCTTGGCTGAGACTCTCTCTGAGAGCCAAGCCAACTCTCTTATTACTGCTTGTGGTGTTTGTTCCAGCAGCTCACTTCTCACACAGAGGCTATAAGCCCTTTGAATCAGGCTTGAGTTTTACCTGTACATCTGAGCAACCAGTAAGGACAAGCAGATTCCCGTTTTTCATTAGGGAGGGACTCTATGTAGCAGTATCTCGCCACTAAGATTTACAGTTACACCAACCCTATTGTTCATTAGCCCAAGTTTTGGGAAGCAAGCTTTCATAAGATTTGTGTAGAGGTTTTACGGAATTTAGAAGAGAGTAGATTTTGTTGAGTGCGTGGTTTTGACCTTGAACTCTTTCCTGACTAATTGTCTAGCACTAATGCAAATGCTCCAACTAAAACTGGCATCTAAAACCTCTGGGGGAATGGAGAAATTTCACAGTTCCCTGTATGCAGCTCATGAAAATGAGGAAAGAAGAGGGCAAAAGGACTGAAAACTTTGTGTTGTCTCAAGTGACAAGAACACTTATGAAAATGACTAAGTGCCTTCTTATGTTCCCTTACGGTACTTCAGAAGCGTCCGTGTCTATCCTGTGGTGGCCACGGATTTAAAACAGAATTCAGTTACAGTGCACACACTTCTTTGTCCTCTATGAAATGTTAAAGACCAACTCTAATTTTAACATCAACACGACTGATATCTCATGTAAGATTCATAATACGTCCTTTTACATTTGGTGTCTTCCTTTACTCTTAGTGACAGATTCCCATGTTCAACATGGTGTTGGGCTTTGACTTACTATGACCAGAGCAAAATACTTCAAGGAAGGTGCTGCTGTTATCTGTCCTCAAAACAGCCTCTGCTTTTTCCAAATAATTACTGTTGTCTTCTTTTGAAATGCCTTGAAATTTCAGGTGCCCAAGAATTCCTGGGGTCAGTAAACTAACAGAGTGACTATCTGTATTGGCAGAAGTGTTCTGTCTGTGTATGACCGAGCCAAAAGCGGCTAAGATGACTCAAAGATGCAAATGACAAGCTCATTGAGGCATTAGAATTCTGGGCAAATTTTAAAAACACCTAGTTAAAAACTTCTGTGCCATTCAAGACTGCTAAAGCAAAACAGAAATTAAGTTCCCTGTACAGTGTTGGGCTGGGATGGAGTTTTCTTTCTACAGCCCATATGGGGCTGTGTTTCAGACCTGCCACCAAAACAGTGTTGAGATCAGACCGGTGTTTCGGCTGTTGCTGAGCAGTGCTTGCAGAGCACCAACATCTCTGTTTCTCTGCTCTCTCAGTTAGCGGGTGGGGGTTGGGCAAGATGTTGGGATTTGACACAGCTGGGACAACTGACCCAAAGTGACCAAAGAGATATTCCAGGTCATATGACGTCGTGCTCAGCAACAGAACTGCAGGAGGTGGAGAGAAGTGTTTTCCAAAGTAGCCACTGCTTGATGCCTTTGCATCCCTCTTTTTTTTTTCCTTTTGTTTCCCCTTTATTTCTTAGAAAGTCTTTATCTCAACCCCTGAACTTTTCGTGCTTTTGCCCATTCAGTTCTCTTCCCCATCCCTCTGGCAGGGACTAAACAAGCACCTGGCTGGGGCCTTGCTTGCTAGCTGCGGTCAACCCAGCACAGTCCCCAAAAAGTTATTTAGACCACAAGGGACTCATCCAGAAGCTTTTTATGAAACAAAACTGAAAAAGACCCTGTTTCACTAAAGAAGGTTGGAAAAAAGGCCAACAGTGGAACACTGGAGTGAGTACCGAAATGTTTTTGAGCTGTGCTTGATTTTGGTGGTCTTGACACAAATTGTTGGAATCTGCCTTCTATAGCGTTAGACATCCGCATTTTGGCCTGATGGTAGCACCATTATTCCAACTGCTAATCTTGACAAGCAATATCATGAGGCAGTTTTCGATAATTATTTACTATCTACAGGTAATACCAAAACTACTATCCTACTATCTATGTTTTAGAAAAGTATGGGTGTGGCTCAATTCAAGCCAAGATTATACTGACCAGAAGTAAAACAAGGGTGCCTCTACATTAGCACCTATTGTAGAGCAAAAGGAGTAGATCTGCAAAGCAAAACATTTGGGCTGACATTCACATTACACAGACTCGGAGTGGTTTACTTTGGATTAACCCTAGACTGAAGGGATGTGGTCATGTGGACTGAAGGGACGTAGCATGTGAAGTGTATCAGGAGAGGCACCAGACAGTAGGTTTTGGTTAAGTCTTTTCCAAAAGAAAACTCATTATCATGTTCTGAAAGTGTTCCATCAAATGAACAAGTGTGTAGTACAGGGATGTAACTGGGAAATTCCTGCTAAAAGCATGTTCTTGACGCCAGCTGAAGTGGTGATACACCTGTAGTGTCAATCTGTAGACAGGCACTTTCCAGAAATTATGGTGATCTTTCATGAAATAACAATACTGGTTTCTTTAACTAAAATTTGAATTAAGGCTTACAAAATGTAAGCCATACTGTATTCCAATTAATTTTGAGAATTGTTGAGGACCTATTGTAATAGGCCTTTTTTGCCTGGGATGGGACATGTCTTTTTATTTGGTCATTACCAGGGTCCTGGCTTTCTCCCATCTGACATGTAGGAGATGTTACTTTCAAGAGGACTAAAAAGGCTGGCCAGATCCACCAAATTCATTTCTGTTTAGTTATTTCTTGTTACATTTTTGTTGCGTCCCCTGTTGAGGAAAGGGGTGCTGGAAAGCAATGAACTAATCCAACCAGGCGAAGGTGCTGTAGGAGGCGGGACGGAATACAGTTGCTCTATCCGAGATCTCTAGGTGACTGAGGGAGCCAAGCTTCGATCTGCTGTCAAAATGTTTGGCCAGTTCACCGTGCTCCCACGCTGTGCCAGGTTCCTCTCATCACAGCACAGGGCCATATAGTCAACAGGCATTGCCAGTCTTTGCCTTAGACTCCAAAAAGAGGACTGACACAGCCTGACTACCTGCTCTGTTCCCCTAATGACTGTTGATGGCATTAATTGGATGCTTTGGCTAATTATGATTTAATTTGGAGTAAAAAAAGTCCAAACCCAGAAGTGCCTCCTAAATGATCCAGCTGGAGCCTGTTCTAAGCAAGCAGCTCATCAGCTGAGCGTGTCTGTCTTTGGGCCACTGGGTTTTACTTGAGTCAAATGAAACAGTTGTGGTCATTGGGAGACTCAGCTGTGAACTACTGGCAGAACACAGCTCAGATTAATATCTCCAAGTACCAGACAGTGCGTTGAAATTTTATTTTCCTTTTTTTCCCGTTTACTTGGGTAGAATATCTGAGAAACAGTGTAAATAAATAAAGAATTTTGCTGATGCCTTCTTGGCTTCTTCTCCATTATATCTTGGTGTTCCCAGCTATCAGTGGATGAGAAGTAGTGCTGGAGAACAGGGCACCGTCCCAGAGCTCTCTGAATCCCAGGGAAGATGTCACAGGTCAGGTGTAAAGGAATTCTGTCACCATGTTCCCCTGTGATATCACCAACATGATGACGGCAACAGCCCCTTTGTTCAGTGAAATACCGCTCTCAATAGAGTTTGGAGCAGGGAAAGGGTTTCTTCACGTTGGCGCAAGAACTGGCACAATTTGACCCTCTGTTTGCGACATGACAAGGCAACTAGAGGAAACCCTGGGGTCTCTCACAGTGGCACCAGGCTTCGTAAATGTGGGTGTCCCTGTAGGACTGTCAGGTACACCAGAGGACCTACAGGAGACCCATGTCCTCCTGCAGGCGACTGCAGATGGGGTGGGATATCCCACCCTCCTGGGATGGCAGCAGGGTTTCGCACAACTGTGCTGTGCTCCCTTTGCCGAGTCAGAGACAGCGCACTCCGGCCTCAGCACCTGCTTCTCATATTTTCAGTGTGACTAGTCTATAAGTATTAATTATTTCTGTGTATTATTCTTTTAATAGTAACGACGGAGTTTTTCCATTTTACACATGGCAGAGGAGGTTAATGACCTGGAATTTCACAAGCACTGTATCATAATTATATCAGTCATTAAATCTCTAATGGTATTTTTAAAAAATGGAAGAGAGAAACGCTTCTCTCCCTGTTCTCTCATGCTCCAAGCTGTTCTGTAGCTTTTTGTATTTGCTGAACTCAGTAGAAGGTAAGGATGTTAAACTTCGTGTCGAAATGAGGTTGGCAGATCAATGATGTGTTTCATCTAAATCCTGCCTCTGAAATTAGCAACGTTTGTAGGGAGAATTAAGGTGGTGTCTAAAGAGTGGCCTGGCTGGCAAGCGAGGACATGTTGGGCTCCATTCTTGTGGGTCAATGGTTGGTTTTATACCTGAGGACATGCCACTTCAGTCTTTCGTGTCTTTATTTCTTCTGCCATTTGGTTTCCTCAATTAGTGTAATTGAATGAATTTCAGCATAAAACGTGTATGTTCAGGAATATGAGCCTTGTTTGCTGCTGTTATACAAAAAAAACCCTGCAAAGCTGCAGAGGCTACCATTCAATGAACACTTGGAATGTTTCTGGCAGTAGAAAATTGTTGTGGTGTGGATATCTGGATATATTTTTAATTTTATGATCACCATAAGACTACTGAGGACATGCATAAATTTTGTCTGATTTTTATGTCCAGTGGCAGTTCAAATTATTTCTTCAACCACAGAAATTGAAAGCTACTGAGAAAACAGCAAATTTTTTTGACAATTTTGTCAGTCAACTAACTATTGTGGGCTCATCATAAATTCTATTTTTCAAAAATTAATTTAAGAAAACCAAAATTCAAGTAATATACATTTTCATTGAAACATTTTCTTTCAGTTTTAAGCTTCAGGAATATATGTATCACTTGCCAACATATGGGAAGATGCTTAGCTGAAAATGAATTATAAACTGATATTTAAAGAAACCAGCTTTGTACATTTATTTTTAACATTCTGTGGTTAAATTTTTTTTTTTAATTAAGTATGTACTGAAAATTCTTTTAAAATGAGAATTCTTCGCTTCATTTCTTGGCCCACAGTTCCTTAGAGAAAGCTTGTGGTATTTCTGTTTCTGTACTTTCCTCTTGGTTTCTCGTTAGGTGTGGGGGGAAAGGACATATTTTTTTAGTGGACACAACTCATATTTGTTTCCCTGGCTTTGTTTATTTTACTGACTCAGGAAAACTTTATGAAAGCTATTAGGGTTGGGACAAACTGGTGTCTTACTCCATGTAGTCTCGGAATCATGGAAGAAGAATGTTAGAGGCTGAAATGTGTCAACATTGGTGCCAGGGAGAAGATCGATACAAAGAATTGAAGCATTGGATGTGCCGTGGCTGTAAGTAGCAGGTTTGCTCTGCTTCAAGGCTTTGGTCATAAAGGAGTTGATACAGAAGACGCTGAGCAGCAGTTATTTCTCTAACAGGGATTGTGCTTTGTCTGCAGCAACACAGATACAAGATGCCTCTTAAAAATGTTAAAAAATGCATAAGGTGTCCCACTGTACTTCCGAACCAGTGCTGATGAGTTACTTGAAACACAGTCCCAAACACTGAAGAAAACCCAAAGCAATTACTGCCAGAAAAGCATAAAATCTTTACAGATACATGATGATAGTATTTAGTTTTCATGTTTTTCTCCCTATTCTGTTCTTCCAGAGGAAACTCTTAGCTTGCGCTCTGTCAAGGGCCACTTGTGGCCGTGAAGCTCTCCGGGAACCCTTTGGGTCCAAGCAGACCACAAGCTGTGGCCCTGGTCCCATTGAAGGGGATGCCATGGGTTCAAGTGCCACCAGATCAAAGTGTCAACCAGGAACATGTCTCAGCTGGGAAGGGAATGGCAGGATGGATATTTCCCTTTAGGAACCCGGGAGAGACCTTTTCAAAATACAACGTGAAAAAACTGCTGCAAGGTGGAAATGTTTTGATAATTTTTTTTCATGATAAAAAAAGCCCAAACAGCTCGCTTTTGGGGAAGTGTTGATCACTGAAAAATGAAAATCCTATGAAGCAGAATGAAATGTAGTTAAAACACTGGGTTACATGAAAGACATTAAAATCTCTGTCATGAAAACCACATTTTCTGGAAGAAACACCCACCATTTTTTTTTTTTTTTTGACAGTGGTAATGAAATATGCTGTTCTAAATTAACAGATTATACTAAAAAGGATATGAATTTTAAGCAGAAGTTTTTATTATTGTGCTTGCTTAACATACTGAACCAAACAATTAAAAAACCTAACAACATTCTTGTAACCACAAAACCACTTTTATTGTCTGGACCAACTTTATTATTAGCTGGTTTTAGTAAGTTTAAAGTGATCAAAAGTTTCTGAAAACGTTTGGGATAAAACATTGAGGAATTTTATGATTTTTCAGAGGAAACTGTATACTTTTTAAAGAAAAAATACTGAATCCCCTAGAAATATGACAGAAATCTCTTTATATATAAAATACCATGCGTAAATTTTCTTGTATCTCTTGTTTTATGATTCAGTTATTAGCAGCAGGTTAAAATCACTATTTCAAAGTACAGTATTGTACGGAGTTGTAAGGGTTAGAGCTGGCAGTTTACCGGACATAAGGCTTACTTTGTCTGCATCATTAGTAAGCCACAGTGAATGCATTATTCTATTCAAGTTTATATCACGGCTTGCTTTTGCATGTGATCAGCTTCTAAAGTAGACAGCAGTTACGAAGGAAAGGCTAAAGAACACCGCACATTCATAAGCAACAGGAGTGAAACACTTAAAGTGATTATTATTAAAAGATTTTTGCTAACGAGTACTCTCAATGTACAGAAGAGTTTTAAGTGGCTTCTCACCTTTCCCATTAGTTTTAGACATGATTAGGAGAAAAGCCATAAATAAGTAAGTCTAATTTGAAGATAAAAAATAATTTTTGACAAATGCTAATAATCTTTGTTTGCATTTAAACATTTTAATTTAATATCTTGAAATATTTTTATATCCTATCACAAACTAGCTGCTGCTGTTTTTCTTAGGAAAACATAATTTTTAAAGACAAAAACTCTGAACTGAGTCTGACAGAAAAACTTTGCAATTTATCTACTCTTCCCTTGTGATTCCCTTCATGAACAATTACACACTTTGTGGTTTATGTTGATTTGAAATGTGACAAAAACACAAAGCTTAGAGAAAATAAGTATGATATCCTTTATCCAGCTTTATTCATTAGTTTTTACAAAGAGTTGCATCACCTGATTTCTATGCACCCAAATGCTTAGATAACAAACACTAATTTGCTGACTGCTGGTATTAGCACACTGATCGGAGTACTTATTCAATTTTGTTGTTTATTGTCAGGCGTTGTTACCATTCTTTTTTTGCTATTTTACTTTAGCAGTTATGTAGCAGGGACATAATGATGGCATAGTCAGCCTAGATAAATACACTAATAGTTGAAAAGAATAACTCTCTGACAAATTTTATGGTGGGTTTATTTGTTTTATGTTTTCATTATGCTCTGGTTTTATTTACATAAACTATTTAGGAAATGCATTTTAAAAAGGAGGAAAGTCAAATGATCTACTCTGAAATGACAAATATGTTTTCCTTTGGTGAAAAGCCGATTTTGGAGATGAGATGTGGTCTCAGCTCCTGTGTCACATGTCTTAGGTCTCCTGTAAAACTGTGAAAGATTCTTTTCTGTTTTGCTTCACTAATCAATTATATCATCCATGTGCCACTGCATTTGCACTGGTATTTATGCTACATATAAATCTGCAAAAATACAATGGTAAATCACATCTTCTTTATCCAGAGAACAGACAGTAATCTAATCTTGCTACTTCAGTTTTGCTGGACTGAAGTGTTCTTACCTAGAGTTGTTTCTTGCATAGTATAATCAACACAAGTGGAACCTTTTGTAAGGTAATTTATTAACCTGCATGATCAATAATCTGCACATTTCAGTACATAAAAAACAGTGAACTCCTTGAATAGAATATGCCCTGTGCTTGTGAAATTTTAGACTATAGACATTTAAACAAAAATGACACTGCGAGAATTAGTGCATTGCTATTCTTTCTCATTTTTTATGATTTTTGTATTTTTATTATTTGTATGTTTTTCAGCTTCATTACTGCTGCT
Source organism: Rissa tridactyla (assembly GCF_028500815.1). Lineage (NCBI taxonomy): Eukaryota > Metazoa > Chordata > Aves > Charadriiformes > Laridae > Rissa > Rissa tridactyla. The sequence continues at coordinate 10,076,465 of NC_071497.1, forward strand.
GTTGTGAACGTGCAACAGTTCTGTTCATGTCCCTGGATAGTTTGGAGTCTCTGGAATAGTTTGGAGTAGAACAAGGAAGAAATATTGGAGAAAAATGGCAGGTTTTTTGCTGGAATGATTGCATTATGGAATAGACTGCCATTACCAAGAAACTGCTACCTGCTTCATTGTTGTATCATCTCTCCCAGAGAAGCAAACACTAATTTCTGTGGAGGATAACTAGGGATGGATCAGCGCTGGTCCAGCCTGCGATGCCTGCTGTCTCCAAACACGGCCAGAGCCAACTGCTTCAGGAAAAGAGGTCAGCAGCCTGCTCCCCCATTTCTCTGTTCAGGATTTATATGCTCCCTCACTTCTTCCCATGTGATGGCAGTGGTATAGTTTCTGATGTTTCTGTCCATTCATTATATTCATGTGTTAACGTTGCTGCATCGTTGGCTGCAATGGTTTCTTCTGGTGGGGAGTTCCAGATTCCAGTCGCACGCGATACAAAACCACTAGTTTCTTTTGCAAGCCTCGAACTTTGCATGGTAGTATTTCACTGGGTATCGTGTCAAGAAGACCCCTCTCCAACTTCAGCATTCAATTTGCTGATATTTTTTATCACACCTTCCTTAATTCTTTGTGATTAGAAACTCGATCTCTCTCTCCTTTTTTTCAAACAAAAACTTCTCATTTAAGGTTGTAATTTTTCTCTGAATAGCTAGTTCTGCAACAGCTTTATTGCAGAACTCCTCACTCACAATTTGTGTCTTCTTCAAAATATTCATGATAATTTGAAGCTTTCAGATGGGGAAGACTTGTCATGAAAGACCTTTAAAATGCATGGAAATGTAATCTCTCTCTTGTTTTCTGTGTGTCATAGTACAGGCCTAATGAAATATATTACTGTGAGCTCATCACTACTGACTAATAAATGGTATAGCTTCATTATGCTTTGCCATGGTATGGTCTCAAGGTGTTTTAGTCCCTGAAATTCTTTCTGTTCCTGGTGTCATATTTCTTCTACCGCTAAGAAGTCTTTTAGTCTTGCATAACCATCTTCCATTTTTCTCTCATTCCTCAGCTTCAGTATTTCAACTTAGTCCTCTGAGATAATTTCCTCCCTATTTATCTCCTCTCCCCCTTCTGCTTCCATAAGCATATTGCTGATTCAATTTTATAATGGAAAAAACAGAGTATGTTTTTCCAAGTATTAGAGGAGTCCTCAGGCCTTTTAAGTATTTTCCTGAAGAGTAATCTAGCTGATTTAATAGCAGAACTGAAACTATGTTATGGGTAAATTAGAAAGTTGAAAAAGTAAGCTATCATAGAAACATTAGAGTGGTGTTTCTTTTCCAAGATTTCTTATTTCTTTCAGAATTACAAGCAGGGTATACTTTGCAAGAGGGAAGAAACTGCTGAAATTTCTGACAAGTCTGCTTTTTATTAATAACTGAGTGCTTTAGACCCATTAGAGAAAAATCTACTGCTTTTCTCAGACAGATCCTTCTCTTAGACCGCTGTGAAATTCCAAGGATTTCACTACTTGAGGAAATGGATGTACAGTTTGCGATTAGTAATCTGTTTGAGAGTCACGATTATTTTACGCTTATAAAAAATCCAGGAGCTTTCAATGATATATTAGCCTTCATTTTTCTTTTGGTGTCTAGCTGTATCTAAAGTTTATTGGCAAAACTGTAATTGCAAATATGTGGCAACAGGCAATTTGCATTGCGCAGGTTAGTTACTTTCACCGTGTTATTCACACTCATTGATGGGATACTTTCTAAACCTGTTTAGATGTCCTTCTTCAGTTGCAAAAATCTTGTAAAGGCATTATAATTCCATATTCACCGATTTGTTTAACTATATCACCCAATAGGAAAGAGAGGCCGTGTCACCCATTTCTGTCAGCTTCAGTTCAGACAAAACTATTTCTGCTCTCCATAAGGCGACTGATTGTGTTGCCCAGCTTCAGGTATCTAAACCCCATCTCCTTAAGCTTCACTTACCTTTGCTAACGATAAAGGGGTTTCTGCTACCGGAAATTCTAAAAAGAAGAGATTATTCAAGGGTTTTTCTCCATTGGCCGTGAAGAGAACCCAGTAAAGCCCGTACCCTTCTCTGCTACGCGTGTGTGTTACGTCTCCGAGGTTAGGAACTGTGGTTACCATCTTGTTCCCACAGAAGCGTATGGAGAAAGGAAGGTCGTCTCATGATGCATCTGATCCAAAACAGAAACCAGGCGAAGCAGCAGTGCCCTGATCTAAATGCGTGTTAAAAATTAACACGAATCGTGTGCTTTCCTGGTGACTGCGGGATGTCAGTTGGGATCTGAGCCTGTGCTGTTTCACAGGGTGATGCAGCTCCTGTGTCACATTACAGAGAAGGAAAGAAAACGTGCCTTTTGCAGGTGAGCGTTGAACCGAGTAAGACAAAACTCCCGTGTGATCTGGATGGCAGCTTGCAAATGCGGCTTAGTCTAGTTGCAGCGAGCAGAAAGAATTGCCTCTAGTGTGCTGTGTAATTATTCTAATTGACTTTCGTTCCTAAACTAAGCTTGTGTCACTTCTCATAGCTTTTGGCTTGTGGAAAGGTATTTTTCTGCTCAGTCTTATCGGAAGAGGAGTAATTGTCTTTCTGCATATGCTTTGAGGACAGGTCCACTCTCAGTATTAGATTTGCCTCTTAGATTTAATAATTTGATGTGGTTTTGATCTCAAAGTCATTCTGCTGGATATTTAATTAGAAGTCCTCTAAGAAGACTATTTACATTGAATTCTGTGGTTAATATTTGGCATTCTCTCTCTTTTATGCCAGACTTACAACACAACCTCTATGCCATCTAGAATTAATTTAACTTATAATTAATTTACCTAATTCGTTTACCTTATAAGTCTCCCTGTCTCCTTTTACAACTTTGTTTTCAACCAAGCTGGTGAAATCTAGTAACACTGAGAACACGCTCAGCAATATCAAAAGACTTTGAAAGTTGTGTCCGTGCCCCCAGGTGGGTGTGACAGATCGCATCTCTTCACCGCGGCATCTGAGGGATGGCAATACGTCACATATGCTTCATAAAGTTTAACTGCTTGCAGAGAAAGTATTAACCTTAAGTGTCAGTACAAAAATGAGTTCTGGGCTTGAACTGTTTGTATCTCTTAAAGAAGCCTGTGGGACACGATCCTGGGTTTACGGGCCTTTAGACCTGAGCTGGCGTGGTCAGCCCTATGTTGTTGTGTTCCCTTGGCCTTCCCAAAGCATTGCAGGCTTGGTCTAAAGGGGAGCTGTGCCGGGCAAGCCAGTGTGAGGGCCCTCACAGCCCACAGCACCAGGAAATAGAAAGTCAGAGAAAACAGCGAAGAGGGAATTCGGCAAAACTGCTCAGTTAATATGACAGGAAAAAAAAAACCTCAGTACATATTTTATTTTTCCTCCTTAAATAGTGAGAGTCATGACAGCTACACGAAAAAAAAAAAAGTTTCTTTTTTGAGGAGATAACTTCTGTCCCGACATTTGAAAAGTTATCCTAAGAGAGCTTGTTGGACTAGCCGTCCTTTCTTTGACACAAAGGCTGCTGGATTTTTTGTTTATCGGGCATGGCTGTTTTAAACTACTTCCATGACAAACTTTTTTTCCTCTTCAGTCATTTACTGCAGGGCAACATCCAGACTGTGAAAACAGCAAAAGAGGATATTAATATGTATATATTGTGTCTCTTCCTTTTGCTGCTCCCACATTGGTGGGAAAGCTGAAAAAATCCAGCATTTAAATGTTCTGTGAAGAAGCTTTTTCTTAAGGGATGCAGAAGGAAATGCTTTCTGCTCGGCTAATATATGAATTTTGAACACAGACAAAGAAATGACCAAATTAATCCTGAAATGCACTTACGTCTTTTATGAAGGGAATCAGTTTCTGTAATGTGTCGACAGCAGCTTATTGGTTGTTAATATATTTAAAAGGACACTTGAGAGACAATCAGCTGCATTGACTGCAAAGGGAAAATTTATTACCTGTATCACAAGATGGGGAGAACTGCAGGTAGTCCAAATATTGACTGCTTTGAATCGGCTCGGTAGATTCAGTCTTTTTATACCGTTACTAATGGAAATTTAGATTCCAGCTGTGGGAAATTAATTGATCTGCTTTCCCTCTGCAATATACAAGCTTTGTGTTAATTGGATAATGGTTTCTTATTAAAACTCAATCTTCACCAAGGATTTTCAGCAAATAAAGAGACAAAATGAGCTAGTGAATAGGCAGAATTGGGGTGGTATTTTAGCTGTACCTGAAAACAAAAAAACAAACAAAAAAATCTTTGTAAACCAAGTGTTTTTTATCCTTGAGATTAAATAATTTCTCAGATTATATTGAAAACACACTGTGATACTGCAGCCCCATGGTGCCTCTTTGATGTGAAAGTGGACTGAGGGTTGAAGCCAGTCAACCACATTACTCTAGCCAGAAATACATATACCCATGTATATACGCTTTTCAGTCTGACAGGCTGCTTTTCATGATGATCTCTTAATTTTATAAAAACTCTTTGGAGAGCACGTAATTCCTTCTCTAGCCTTTCAAAATCCCTCAGAACAGCCTCTTTCCTTTCCCTTCCCTGCCCCAGTCCCCAATTGCTTTTCTTCGTTATTCTTTTGTCATTTCAACCAAGAATAATGATGGTGGGCCTGGAAAATTCTTGAAATAAATGGCTTCTCCTTCTGCCCCATTCTAAGCATCACTTTGGATTTTAATCACGTGCAGAAGGTGCTTTTTGCCCCTCAGCTTCCTCTGCCATAAACATCCCTCCTAGATATACAATGCAGGAGAATTGTGGTGTGGATGAATCTTCAAGTCAGTTCACTGCTATTTCCCACTACTCATCAATAAAATAAAAATAAATTAAAAAAAACACCCAAGAAAGACCTTTTATTTTGCTGTGATGAATGACCAGAAGCTTCTGTGTATAAAATCAGACTCAGTGTAAATGTAAAGAAATTTGGGGGAAAAAAAAAAGGAAAAAGGAAAATAATAACAATATTTTTAGGCCTTTCTGGAGAAGAGCCCGGTTAAAAATCTTCAGAAAAGTTAACACAGAGAGGTCCCATGAAACCCTGTATGTAAAGCACAGATGGTGTCTCTTGGACATGAGCAAACCCACAAAGTTATGTGAGCTTTGCTAGAAAGGTGAATATTGACCTGTATCAACAAAGGGAAAAGCTACTCCAATAGTTAATTTAACCTTGTTGTTCTTGTTCTAAACGTTTCTTAACACGGACTTCATCATATCATTTTAGGGACTGTTTCACTGGGACAATAAATGACCATTATAAAGATACAGTATCATTCCAGTCCATGGCAGTGTCTGAAAATAGTTGGGATTTTCTTTTCCTTTTTCTTTCCAAACAGGAAAAAAATCAAAGCCTTTAAAATTCTTTTGGAAAAAATAAAATAGAATAAAATAAAATAAAATAATAAAGATATTGACCTGAAAAGTGGAGGGACGTACATAATTTTGATACATGAAAAATATTCAGAACAGTACATCAGTGAAATCTGAGGAAGTGCGAGATAAGAAGGTACAGGTTCATGGTTTTCTTTTATCTAGTCTGAGCTCAGTAGTTCACCACAGATTAACTGAAGTTAGAACCCAGTTTCTGCTCTTCCAGAGCCTTTACCCAACAGGCAGTAGACTAGGAATATCTCTTTTTTACCTTTCCAGTGTGACAGAAGTCTTCAGTGAAACTCCATGCTGTCCCACATATTCTGATTATCTCTAATTAGGAGTTTTTCTTTGTCAGCACTTTATCTGGCTGGAGGTTAACATTGCGGGGAGATGGATGTTTCAATATCCCATACGTCTAAGATCACCTTGCTCTCCCTCACTCTGCCTTTTGCACGGAGAACACGCTGGCCCTGCTGATTGATGATATTTTAGTCCCCAAGTCTAGTGATCAGATGTTCCTGCTGATATCAACTTTTTTATTTGCCTTGCAAATAAAAGCACAACAAGGAGACACATCTACAAGATCAGGACTCTAATTTTACAGGTGGGCTTTATGCCAGAAATAGAGAAATGGGAAATTGTTCTTACTGCTAAGAAAGAAGAAAAGACGGTATTATTTTTTTCTTAATAATTTTGACAAAATGGTCAAAATTACTCCTTCAAATTAAAAAAAAAATGTTGTGACAAGCAGAAGTAATGGAACATGGGGCACAGGAAAAAGAAAAAAGAGATTTGCAAAGGAAAGCACATCTGGATCAAATTCAAAGATACTGGCTAGATACAGAACATTCATTGTTCAGTCCAACAGTCCAAGAAGAAAAAAAGAGATATATTTTTGGCCTAAGACACTGACTGTATTGAAGAAGATTTAAACAATCTTGTGGAGCAAAGTAGCTCTTAGAAGTCTTTTTGCTGCTTCATATGGAGCCAGCCTCCAAAGGGAGAATGCAGAGGGAAAGCTGCCTGGAAAACCATCAGGTAAATGTGAAAACAGTCCTAAATGCTCCCCAGAAACACCCAGGAAATAAAGTTCCTCCCTCACTTCCCTCTTCCCCTGGGTCCGTGTAAAGCCATGTATTGTCTCTGTTTTCCTCTCTTTGTTGTTACAGCGAGTATAAGTCATTGTTATGTAAGTTGCTATCCTAAAGTTTTGTCTCAGCTGTAGGCAATACCGAACACCAGCCTCTCCTGCTGCCGAAGGCCTCTCCTGGGTCTCACACAATGTCAAGAGGCCCATCAGAACACTGGTGTGTACTCCCTCGCTCCCCCAAGAAGGAAAAAAATAATTAAAAAATCACTGATTCCTTTTAGTGATTAATCGTATATTTGTGCTAGAAGAGACATCATGTGTACCTGTAACTTCACTTGTCCTTTATAGTTTTTGCAATATTAAGCAACTCTTATTTTTACAAGTCAGTCAGACAAAGAGCACTTTCCACTGCCTTGTGATGTGCTGAAGAAGTGCTGACTGCCGTTACCCTGCACAGACTGTGCTTGCGCTGTAGAGGGGCACTGACAGAAAGAAGGCAGCCTGTGCACCCCCGGGAGGGGAGCGGTCAGACAGCTCGCTCGCTTTTCAGTACATCGCTACAAAAGGGGAAAGAAGGGAGCCATACAACGGCCAGATATTTTCAAGAGGAATAGCAAACAAATCCATTTATTGTGCTTTCCCACAAATGCTTTTTCTCATGACAAATTGTCTGTAGCAGAACACTTCAGGGTGTATGTTTTATGAATTACTTTTGCCACTTATTTTACCAGGAGCTCTTAAACTGTCGTCTGGTTTGCCTGCTTGTGAACATGGTGCAGTGCGTGTTTTTGATCTTCCTGCAGTTTAAGCATAAGTGTTTCAAGAAGGGGCAGATCAAAGGCAGTTCAGATCAATGTGCTCTAGCCTTAATTACTGTTTTTGTCTCCGTGATGGTGAGCAGTGTCCTAATCTCAACTATTGGGACAGTTCTGCTAGTTTTTGAGTTTGGAGATTTTTTTATTTCTAAGAGGGGAAAATCATTCTATCTGAGAAAAAATAGTGTCTGTGGTTTTGGGACAAGAAGCAGCAGACGTAAGTGAAGCAAGAACCTGGAGATTAATAAAAACCCCGGGGACTCCCTCCGCCAGTCTCCTAAACAGGTCAAAGTCTGCCTTACAGAAGTCCAAGGTGGCAGTTCTGTGACACCACAGGGTTCTCCAAGACACTCCAAGACACATAGTTCTCCAAGAATCAAAGACTCTGTCATTTTGTGGTCACTATGCCCAAGACGGCCTCCAACCATCACATCCCTTGCAGGTCCTTCTCCTCAAACAGGTCCAGTGGCGCACCTTCCCTAGTTGGCTCCCTCAACTGCTGTGTCAGGAAGTTATCCTCAACACACTCCAGGAACCTCGTAGGCTGTTCCCTCTCAGTTGTATTGTATTTCTAGCAGACATCTGTTAAGTTGAACAAGGCCTTTCTCAAAGCAGAGACGAGTGTCTTCTAGATAGTTTCAGATGTGGCATTGTTTAGTGTGCACGTGACAGGAGCAACAGGAGACTCCGGGCATGTTCAGAGCCCTGTATGCATGCATGTGGGCAGAGAGACAGTCAGCATTTAATTAAGCAGGAATGGCATCTCACTTTCCCATAAGCACTATTTGATATCTTATATGCTGCTTTGGTCACCTGCACGGTCTCAGGTGTGATGCAGATCAAGGCTGCCCCTACTCTGGTGCTGCTGTGACCAAAATGAAGACAGATACTGCCAGCAAACCACATCTGGGATAGAAAAGAATTGATTGAGATGCCTTGTTGGGTAAGAATAATGCAAGAGGCACCAGCCCTGGTGATGCCTCAGAGGTGTATTTTCTCAGTGTCACCTGTTCTTAAAAACGCTATATTCTGAGCTGAAAAATGTATGCTAGGAAATTGATGTTTTCACTTCACATTTGTAGAATGGATACTAAAAGCAAACTTGTAGCTGAGATTTGTCTTCCATCAGGTTTTTCCAGATTCAGAGATTTCAGTGGGAAAAAAAGGAAGAATGACGTACTCAAGCCCTGCTAGTTCAGATTAATTCTCTAGCATTACAATTGGGAAGCACGCACTTGGGCTCTAAGTGTAGTTTCTTGGTCATCTTCTAATTTACCTGCCTAATTTAAATGGCTGCTCTCTACTTTATAGCCAGTGAGTGAATTTAAGTTTCTCTAGAGGGTAATTCGGGGCATCTGAAATAAACAGTACTAAGCACACTGTCAGTCTGAACTCTTAACAATTTACCTGCTAAATATAACTTTATTTACACTGCTGATTAAAATGGAGCACATGCTTGGCTGTAGTAAACTAGTTTACTCTGAATCAGCTTAATGAAAGGAAAATTTCTCTTTTCCTTCAGTAAAAGAATACACTCAAAATTTGCGTCCTTAGTGTTACTCTTGGCTGATATGTTACCAAAACATGTGAAGGTGGTTTTGGCAAAGAAAGGGGTTATGCGCTATTGCTATATTAAAGCTGTGCGGTTTTTTTCAGTCTTCCACTGTGATGTGCATTCAGTATAATTTTTCCACAGCAGAAAGCCAGTTCTCCTGCCGCATCACCATTATGGCCTAGGATTTCCACTGTATATAAAATCCGTTTTATTTTCCTGCTTCTGAAATTTCATTTCATTCCATTCAACTTTATGAGCTCTTTAAAGATGTAATATTGCTGTTCCCACCTCTGTGACCTAAAACTTTCTGCCAGTAGTTTATAGTCATGCATGCCTTTAGCCGATGCCTGTTTCTTTTTGCTCTTCCAACATGTTTTAGGCAAAACATAGAAGGTTCTAAGTGAAATATTTTTTGGGGTTACAGTTCTTGTTATACACAACAATTGGGGGGTTGGACTAGATGACCTTTAAAGGTCCCTTTCAACCCAACACATTCTATGATTCATATTTTTTATTATCTTTTTCCAGCTTTGTGATGACTTAATGCTTTACATTCTTCGAAAAGACATTGAGAATAAAGTGACGGAATGTGATAACTGAAAGAATTTAAACTATCCCCCCATTAGCCCTGCCTTAAGTAGCACATACCTCATCTATGTTGTGGAGGAGTACTCAAGTATCTATCCCCTGAACCACATCCCTGCTTCATCCAGCTCTGGGAGCTGTGGTTTGCCTCAGTGCAGGCCTGTTTCCACCTGACCTCAAGTTCTATTTTGGCAGTCCACTTCTGAAGCCATCTTCTGTTTTCAGCTGTAATTTTTTCATTCCTTTGAACAATGGTTGCACTTGCTTTTCTATTTCTAATATTCCTAGTTGTCTTTATCTAACCAAAGGCTAATCAAACATCCCAATTTCTCCTCAGTTCCTTCATTTTAAAGCAACATAAAGCTGAAAAACTGAGACATACAGCTTTCAAGGTACCTGGCCAGTTTCTTGGTTGTCTCATGTATGTCTGGATAACTTAAAAAAACATCTTGTCCTTTTTTCCCCAGTTGCAGTAAGATTTGAGGTGATTACTAAATTGGTTTTCCAAATCCATCTGTCTATCAGGAGATGGAGGTGGAAAACAAATTTTTAAATTTGGATGAAAAAAGATTTTATTCATTAAAAGGGCACATTAGATCATCTTGAAAATGTTACAGAATTTGTGACAACATTAAAAAAAAATGTTTTGAAAAGAAACACATTCAGATTTTCTAAAATACTTTGTGACAATGTTTCCATTCACCTTATTTAAAAAGGAAAATCACCTAAACAAATTAAGCAATCTCAAGGCCTAACTTTTCTTGGTTTTGTTAGAAACAAAATATGAACGAAATCGTTCAATTGCCATTTTCATTTTATGGAAGAAACTGGAGACCCTTTTGTGTTAAGCTTAGTTAGTTAATTAGTTTAATTTGACTACTGAACACTTTACCCTTGTTTCTCGAGGTATAGCAGATGCTGTGTGTTGGACTATTTCAATTACAGACAACCAAATCTTCTCCTTGATGACTAAATTCTAATTTTCTTAGCTTTTCTTCTATGAAGTTAAGGGAGGACCCAGAAGCTGGGCTTCCTATGACTGTGTTGAATATCAATTGCTTTGGGGGCATGTAGGAAAGGTGTATGTATGTTATAAAACATGATGCTTTACAGTAAATTGAATTCCTGGGGGTCCAACAGTTAAGGAAACTATGCTAAACCACAAGTTAGTGTTTAATCTAATTAAATTAACCATTTATATCTCATGCATAATATAATATTTTAATTTCAGTTTTGTTGTTTCTGTGAACTGAACCAAAGATTGCATCAACTAAGGAAGAAGATATGCTATATTCAACTTTGAAGTAATCTCTACTCATGGTGGGATTAAACCTTGGTTTGCTTTAAATGGCAGTCTAGCCCTGAGAGTGCTTGAAGGACAACTAAAGTGCCTTCACAAACCGAATTAATACAGAATTTGCTACAAGATCTCTGTCTGCTTCTCCTTTCTCTCTGCCCTAAGGGCATCACAAGTGGTCTAATGCAATTAGGAATTTTCCCATAAGATTTAGCTGTTTCCGTTGGGGCCCAAGCTCCTGTGCTTGTTTGAGCTGCTACCAGAGAAGAACATGGAAGCCCACAAGTCCTTCTCAGCAATGAAGACAAATGTTTGCTCTGGGAATGCAGACTTGAGATAGAGCAGCAGTATCCTGCGACAGCATCAGCATCCATCTGCAGTTAAAGTGTTCGCAAGGATTGGTGTCAAACAAGCCAAAAGCATCCAATTCAGATTAAGCCTACTTATGGGAAAATGCAATCTTCCCTTCAAGTCAAAGAGGTAACAGAAGTAGTAGTAATATAGAAAATCCGTGAACCATTTAGGCATTTTTTATTATTATTATTTTTCTTCGTAAGGTACTGTCACATCCCAAAAGGACTCCTCTCTCAACTCTCGTGTTGATCTAATGTGGGACATATTTCTCTGAGAAAACGTTCTGCTGACAGAGGAAACGGTGGGAAGAGAAACTCTGTCTTGGCTGCCCCTGTTCACAACCACAGGAGAGAGACGGGGACGGGCTGTTCTTTGTGAAGGGAACCTCTTTGTCCCCTCAGTAAGTCCCTCGGCACAGCCGTGTGGCACCGCCCGGTGAGGCTGAGACCGTTTCTCGTTCTGCTGTTATCACAGCGTGACTGAGTCACTGCACCTGGGGAAACACCAACACTCCTGTGATTTCTAGCGTGAGCACAGTCCTGGCCATGTCAGCGCATCCCTGTGGCCCTCCATGTCTCCTGCTCTGGTCACCGGGGGTGCCAGCCACCGCCAGTCACCGATCACCTCATCAGGGCTCTCTCTTACAGGGGACGGTGCCCGGGGGGGCTCCTTTTTCTCCAGCCTTCCCCTTAAGCAGTAATTACGTAGCAAATGCTTGAAGGGTCTAAGGCGGAAAATTGATATTTCTCATCTGAACAATATGGGTGATTTACACCTTTCTTTACTTTTAATAGAAAGACCAAAACATTTGCATTTTAATTACCCTTCTTTGCTCACTCCAGATCTTATCAATTAGCTTCTGCATATAAATTCTGCAGAATGATTGTCTTAACAGCCTCAAAGAAAGTCAATGGAAAAAACTAGGAGGGATTCCTCTCTCCTAGCAATTCTCTTCACAGCACTCTCAACTTTCAAGTTTTCGGCCAGCAGAAGAAAAGAAGAAAGAAAATACAATAGAAAATAAAAGCTTCTCCAGAACTGGGTGCTTTCTTACAGAAACAATCTTACTTGTTCTGCAGTGAGGGATTGCACCCTGTCCCTGTGAGCTGCGGTGGTGTCTGCAACCGCTCCTTGTGTTTAATGCCGGGATTTGGGTGAAGCTACAACAGGATGTTTTCCACCTAAATTGGTGTTGAGTAACGTCACTAAAATTCATTCCTTGATGGACACCTTCTAGGGCTAATATCATCCTATAAATACACAATTACAGGCATCTGCAAAACTCTAATGGGAAACATATTTAAATCTTTCTTCAGTCTAATTAGGAACACTTGAGAACACACCTCCAGAATAAAGTTAGTCTTTTGTCTCCCCGCTGTCTGCTGTGGGTTTTTAGCCTTAGAAGTACCTACGATGCTAGCTTTTATATTTGCAGCATACTCAACAGAATCAACACAAATAGTTGTTTTACACTTCAGGCTTTCAAGTAACTTTCCTGGAAATGAACCGGGAATGTCAGAGCAGGAAAAGACTCTGGATCCGTGAGAAGAATGAAAAGAACGGTGGAGTACTAAAGCCATCAGGCTTTAATAAAGGAATAATCTGGATCAACAATTAGTTTACTAGTTAAAAAAGACTTTTCAGGGCTCTTTTTCCTGATGTTAATTGTGGTAAAATTTCAGAAGCTGGGATTTTTGGTGACTAAGACAGCTAAGACAAATCCTCGGGGAAGGACTTACACATTAAATTTTGAGTTCATAGTAGGAAAGTAAGTGGGAGATTTAACTTAAAATTAGACTCCAACGTGGATTAATATCTAGCTCTAAAGGCAGAACTCATCCATCATCAAAATACGTCAAAAAAGTCAAGTGTCAAATGCTTTAACATGTCAGAGGAGAAGACAGGGCGTTTGGGGGTTTTTTCTGGGTTTTGTTTTTGTTTTTACGAGGAGTGTCACATTGATAAATTGTTTGCTGCCACATAGCAAGTACCAAAGCTGCTCTATAAAGTGTTGTGTTCCTGATGAATATTTTCTGTCCCGGGCACCGTTCATAAACCATTCACACTCTGCCGAGCAGAGCAGCGGGGAACTGCAGGCGCAGCGGTGCCCCTGCCGCTGTGCCGACCCCGCGTCGGTCAACACGAGTGTCTCCGACCGAAGGGGACACCTGGATGACACACGGGACTTGAGCTGAAGTTACAAAAACGGTTGAGGAAGAACTGGCCTTTCCAGCGCTTTTTACTGGTGCTGATCGCTGCCAACACTGCTAATTAACAGGCTGCTAATTGGTTTGGCACTGCCTTGTTTCTAACAGCCGCTTGTCTCTGCTCCTCTGCTCCCTGCAGCGGAGGGCAATGTGCCACGCCAGGAGACGTTCAGTTGCTCCACAGTCTTGGAAGCAGCTGCTCAAACCTCCTTGTGTGCAGAAGAGAGGGAAACACCTTTCTTATCATGCCCTCAGTCAGGCACCCCCCTTTCCCAATAATCTCACTGTCCTGGTACTTGTCTTAATATTTGAAGGAACAAGCACCTTCAAATAGTTACCTTCAAAACAAATAAACAAAGCCTGCCACAACTTTTTACCCTTCTTTGCCTTTTCCTTTGTCAATGTAGACATTTGTCAAAAATATAGGAACTCTTTTCACAGCCTGCCAGCATCACGAGGAGCCGTCAGAGCAGCACTGATGTCCAAGGTAAGTAATAGGATGGAATACACGATATTGTCTCCAACATTAAAGCTGGACTGCACCTAACAGAGGGCACTTGTTTCTGATGGCTAACGTTGGTGGAAGCAACGAAGGAAAACATTTCATTTCAGTCTCCTTTCAAATTTGATCTTTCTTCCAGCTGCCCAGGAAGACTTGTGTGCTGCGTGGCTGTAACCATCAGAAAGCTAAACAAACGCCTGGTACATGCTCAGTGCTCTCTTTATTGTCAGAAGAGACAAGAGGCACATTCCTAGAGGGATTTATCTGATTTTAAGGTAAATTTGTTTATGCAATGAAAATAACCATAAGTTCCTCTGAAAATGGAGGCACCCTAAACCTCAGAATGAAAAAATACCATTGTAGATAAAGTAGGACAAAGTAGGAGCATATAGTGGAGTCACTGGAGCTGACATGTAGTACCTCCACGAAAATCTGAACTCTACTTTTGTTTTCTGATGTAGCGATATTCTTGTTCTCTAAGGCACCCTGGAGAACAAAACAAAAGAAGAAAAAAAAAAGAGAGAAGAGTGAAAAAAATCTATCAAAGATATTCATTCCTGAGAAACAGTAAAAGGAAGGAAATCTTCTCTACTGGGAATGAACTTCTACATCGTGGGACCTCTGCCCAGTGTGACACTGAACATTCAACCCTGTCGATAGCCACAGAGTGACAACTTTCAGTTCTGAAAACTTTTCGTTTTGAAGACGAAAGGGAAGGTATACAGAAGAAAAATGAGAAGTAGGTCCTACCTATGTGTCTATTGACAGACAGAAAACTAATCAAGCATGAGCTCAATCAGTGAATTTCCTTGGTAATCGGTAGGACAGGAATTCTGCAGAGACTGGGGATACTAAGAAGAAGGAAACACGGCTCAGAAGGGGTTGGCAGCTGTATGACCCATGCAGGGATGTAGCTTGTTCTACGATATGATTTGCCATCCCTGTTTATAGATGTGTAACTGGTAGTGGCAGGGGAGTCCCAAGAAGGTAGGAGGCCCTGCTGAGAGGAGCATCTGAGAAGCTTCTCCACTCGTGTCTTTGTGACAGCTACCGTCTTGGCCGACACACTGTGGGCTGAACCAAGACATCCTTGTCACTTAAAGTAAATGAATACAGTTCCCGCAGCTTCAGCTAAGGAAACAAGGATGCCTGCTGCGAGTCTAACAGTCACACATCATCTGTGGAGTAGGTTTGTCATACGCACTATTGGGAAAGAAATGTGTCAAGGACTTGTATATCAACAACACTTCATCCCAGCTTTTCCTACCGCTGTTCTCCTTGGGATTTATTGGCTGAGCAAGAGGACAAGCTCTAAAAACCTCATATCACAGGTGGCGTACTTCAAAACCCTTTTGCATGTCCCTGGAGGGAAAAATCTGGATTTAAGGATATACACATGGGGTTTGAAATTCACTATGAAGGAATGAGGATAAAAAATAAACCAACAAAAGGATAAAGATTAGGGAAAAGCTCAAACGTGAATATTGATCAGCACACACAGTTAAGCTTGCCTAGTCTGGTGTAGGTGAAATATTTGCCCAGATGTAAACACAATTTCCATCTCATGTTTTTCATCTCACGTTGCTTTGGCTGGAGTAAGAGTTTCACACACTATGAGAAATACGGAAACTGATTCCCTAATTTTGCCTGACACCTCTGTACACTTGTCTATAGTTGAGAGGATGAAGACTGACAGATGATCTTCTCAAGGTCTGAACTCTTTTAATCTGCCACTGCAACAACCCACCAGAGCAATAAAACCCTGTGGATCCCGTAAGCCCGCAGAGCTTTTCCTGCCTGGGGCTGACCCAAGGGAAACGTCCCATCCCGTTTTCTTTGCCCTGTTTCCCTGTCATGGGAAATGCACAGTCCATTTCCTTCTGAGCTTGTTTTCATGGAAATCCAGTCTGTGGTGGGCATGGTGAGGTGTGCTGGGGGTCTCATTTCTTCTGGAATGGAGCGTTGGTGATCCTGCTGTCCGTGCCACTTCAGCCCGGCTAAAATGCGATAGTAGCACTTCCACTCCTCCTGAGGCTATTTCATAGACCCTTAGAGAGCAAATAATTCCCGCATAACAGTGGCCCATATTAATCACACCCAAATATCTCTGAGGGGACAATTCTGCTCCAGGAAACAGAGCGTTGTACACCCACGTAGCTGAGACTTTCCTCTTGCCGTGAAGTGTGTCTATTTGTGAAACTGTGCGGAACAGCTACAGCAATTCAGATTCACAACCTATCTTAATGTTTAAGTAAAGACAAGTCATTCCATATGTTTTCTCATATGCTTTCTTGTATAAAACATTAGTTTTAACACATTTTAGACTTTCCGAATAGACAGCAAATGTAAAATTATCTCTTCAATAATACTGCTGGAAACAATATTCCAAATTTATTGGTTCCCTGTGATTTTTGTTCACATTCAGTGAAATAAAGTTTGAAACCTGGCTCTTTCACACCTCTAGGGTGTTGTAAACAACAAATTTGCTTTTGAAAATAATGATCTAGTCAGACTCAGAAAATATAGGACTAGGCTCTGAACTACTATAAATCATGGTAGATATATGGAAATTGAACTCTGCTGATTTACATCAGATGATGGGTCTGACCTGGGATTTATAAAATAGGATTGCATAAATCTCTTTTCATTTTCCAGAAATTCAGCGAGGACTGTATCAACTCAAAGAGCAATTAAGTGTCCGACAGCCTCACAGAGACTTTCTAAGTTGTTCCTACAATTTTAAAACCGTGTCACCTCTTTTGCAAACTGTACCCATAAATGTACCCATTCAAGCTGTAATGGAGCCTGCTGTGCTCAAGGAAAAAAAAATCACCAAACCACTCCTTAGGGCAGACAAAAATAAGACAAGAGTGATCAGTCCCATAGGAGCAGACTTGGCTAAACTGAG
The DNA here is from genome assembly GCF_028500815.1 of Rissa tridactyla. Classification (NCBI taxonomy): domain Eukaryota; kingdom Metazoa; phylum Chordata; class Aves; order Charadriiformes; family Laridae; genus Rissa; species Rissa tridactyla. The sequence goes on from NC_071497.1 coordinate 10,093,203, forward strand.
CAAAATTACCTGGACACAAAACAGTACAAAATTTCAGAGTTATCAACGTCCTGTTGCGTCCTGATGCTTAATCCCATTGTGTACATATAGTCACAAATGAATCTGTGTCCACCTCGGGAGCCTAATTTACTTTTTAGTATGATCTAAGGATAATACATTGAGAACATCAAAGGTATAAAAATAGAGGGAAACATAATTCCCACCCCAGCCAAGCAATTACGATGTTATCATTTAGAGCCCTTGCTGACACAAACCCAGGCCTTTTAAAGGAGATGGTAGGTTCATCACGGTTAAAAACAGGCTGAACTCTGAGCATCTGCCAGACAGAAACATTTTTTATGAGCTACCAGCTCCTAGTTACTGGTGCAATAGTTATATATTCCCTTTGTTCATGTTCATAACTGACTTATTTCTCACACTTATTTTTTTTCAGCCCAAAACAAAAATCAATCAATTGAGCAGTCTTCCAGCACACGCCCATTTCTCTACAGTTTCAGTTTGACTCTGCATTGTCCTATTTTTCCTGTAATTTGACCTTGCATGTGAGATGCCCAATGATTCCTGAATTGGTCCCATTTTGCTGCTCATTCCTACATGGAAACAGGGATTTCCAAACACCCAGGAAACACCTCCCCCACTCAGGTGGGGAGAGAGCGATATCATCTTTGTCTTTCAGCATAAGTATTTTCCCCTCTACAGCCACTGTCAGCTGGATCAGGGTTTAGGAGACACCTACAGAGTTTTGCATAGTTCTGCTCTCTTTGCCTGAGAAAATGGTTTTGTGACCTGTTGTCTTATATCCACCTTAAACTCTGAGTTATACCAGAAAGAAAGGGTCGTCATTAGGGGCACAGAGTCTAGTTGGAGGTCAGTGACAAGTGGTGTTCCCCAGGGGTCAGTACTGGGTCCAGTCCTCTTCAATATATTCATCAATGACCTGGATGAGGGGATATAGTGCACCCTCAGCAAGTTTGCTGATGACACAAAGCTGGGGGGGGTGGCTGACACACCAGAAGGCTGTGCCGCCATCCAGAGAGACCTGGACAGGCTGGAGAGTTGAGCAGAGAGGAACCTTATAAAATTCAATAAGGGCAAGTGTAGGGTGCTGCACCTGGGGAGGAATAACCCCATGCGCCAGTACAGGTTGGGGGCTGACCTGCTGGAGAGCAGCTCGGTGGAAAGAGATCTGGGAGTCCTGGTGGACAACGGGATGACCATGAGCCAGCAATGTGCCCTTGTGGCCAAGAAGGCCAATGGCATTCTGGGGTGCGCCAAGAAGTGTGTGGCCAGCAGGTCAAGGGAGGTCATCCTCCCCCTCTACTCTGCCTTGGTGAGGCCGCATCTGGAGTACTGTGTCCAGTTCTGGGCTCCCCGGCTCAAGAAGGAGAGGGAACTGCTGCAGAGGGTGCAGCAAAGGGCTACCAAGATGATTAGGGGACTGGAACATCTCTCTTATGAAGAAAGGCTGAGGGATTTGGGTCTCTTCAGTCTGGAAAAAAGATGGCTGAGGGGGGACCTTATCAACACTTATAAATACTTACAGGGTGGGTGTCAGGAGGATGGGGCCAGGCTCTTTTCAGTGGTGCCTGGCAACAGGACAAGAGGTAATGGGCACAAACTTGAGCATCGGAAGTTCCACCTAAACATGAGGAAAAACTTCTTTCCTTTGAGGGTGGCAGAGCACTGGCACAGGCTGCCCAGAGAGGTGGTGGAGTCTCCATCTCTGGAGACATTCCAAACCCGCCTGGACGCGTTCCTGTGCAACCTGCTCTAGGTGACCCTGCTCTGGCAGGGGGTTGGACTAGATGATCTCCAGAGGTCCCTCCCAAGCCTATGGTTCTATGGTTCTGTGGTAAAGAAGATTTACGCATGTTGTGCCCTGACTCCCCAGACTGTGATGTGGATTTGTAGAATACTTGGCTCTGAATGTCTTTACACTGCTGTTTGAAGGTAGTAATGGAAACTGTCACATTTTACAATACTTTTTAGTTATTTTTTCCTTTTTTTTGAAGCAGAGAATGTAGATTTTTTTTTCCCATTTAATGCAGATCTCATAAACCAGAAAAAAAGTGTTTTCAGGAAAAAAAATGTGTTGCTTAAAAATCCAGTGAGTGGTCAGAATTATAAACTTTTTATTACGAGGATTTTTCTCATTGCTCTTCACTGGGGATATTGAAATATGTCCAGGCATCTTAACAAAGTTTGTCTTCTTCATGCTGTTGTTATCAGCAATGATTTAGTATTGACATTCTCTGCCATAAATACAGAGAACATGAAGACCAGAAATAAGGAACAGATCCCTGGGAGCCTGACTCCTCTGAACCTGCTGCCTGAGAAAGCTCAAATGTAGAAATCCACGGGATTCAACCACATTTCCTCTTCCAGGAACATTTCCTTTCCTCTGGTGTACCATATCCTGGCTGACACTCTTGATTTTCATATTTATTGGCTCCTGATTTGAGGGGAAGACTCCCACCCTTGTCAGTAACCGCCTGAGGCACCTGCTGGAGCACGCAAACCAAGAAAATGGCCTGAGCTGGAAGAAGGAGTGAGGATGTGGACACGCGTTTGTCCAAGGGGTAAGAACACAGCAGCATCCACATTGCCTTAGCCACCCCTTCAGCTGCGCTGTAGCTGAGCTGCTGCCGATCTTTTGTCAGTGCCACAGGTATCCATTATCCCACTGCTCTTTCGCACGTGATGAAACGCCGGGTGTCCTCAGCCCGTCGGTCTGGGCTCCAACATCCGTCACTGCGGAGACTCAAGAACAAAAGATTTTACTGAGTCCCGAGTCAATTATAACTCAGCTTCCAAAGGAAAGTGGTGTTTTCTCAAAAGAATTCCCCTGTGATCACCAGCCCTTTATTTTCAGACTAAACAGCAACAGAATAGGCTGTTCGTGGCTTTCCCTCCGCCGATGATACAGATTCTGGTTTTTCTTCAAATGCATTTAATGATCCCATGCTACATATGAAGAAGTACAAATAGTAAGGAGTGGTAGGTAGTTTTTATTCTGTAGTTAAAAGATGTTCACCCTTTAAAAGTGAATTTGTAGAAGTTAGATGTGTAATAAAGTGAATTTATTGAGCAGAAAATGGGTTTCTCATACAGTAAATCATTTTATGTATTTCAACATTTTTTCTCTTCTGCATTGGCTTGAGCTATTCCACGATGAATATACAATTAAATATGAATTGTACCTAGAAGAACACTAGCTATATCACCCTAGTAAGTAGTTATAATATTTTTTCAAATATACAGGAGGCAAAGACTCAAGTCTCTATTCTCATCTACAGGTGCTGTATAATAAAATTTTTCCGTATTACCCCCATGAGAAATGCATCCACTTAAACAATGCTCCTTCTATTGTTTCAACAGCATAACTGTTGTTTCAGGTTCCAAAATCCAGATTCTTTACCTCCCCACTACATATGATGACTGTGTCTGGACCACTGAGACCTTACATTTTTGCACTTACTTGAAGACTTTTGTGCTGGTAACATTGACATGGATTAAGTCATACACCATTTTCTGTTACTGTTGTATCTGAGCACATCTTGATCTTTTACTTGGTTTTTACTATTCTCTTCTTTTTGTGATTACTCCTGTGGCAGCAAAGCGATGCAGCAAAAATTTCACCAATCAGCTGTTCATAAGAGTAATGTTTCACAAAGGACAAACGAAGTTTGCAAGGATACATTAGAGAAGGAAGAATGCTGAACTGGGCTCCGATTTCCCCAGCCTTGTCTTCCTGTATTAAACGTTGTGGGACTGTTCTCTAATTTTTACCAACTATCTTACCTTGTGACCGAAGTATCAGGACAGACAGTTCTTGACAGTATAAGCTTCTCAAAAAACCCAAACCAGAAACAAACAAACAAACAAACAAACCCCACAGCAATACTTTGGTTCAACTACATATTCCAACTTTTTCAAGGAAAGGAAAAAAAATAACTGTTACATGGGTTAAAAAAGCATTGTATATCATCAATGTGTTTTAATAGAATCTATTTAATTTCATTATTTTAATTATTTTGTTAAGAATAATTTATTTCATCTGACTTTCTGTGTCTTCTTGATCTCATCTCTTTTGATTTTAGTTCTCTGTAAATTACACACCAAGCCTACAAGGACACAAGACAGCTTCAGGCTTCTGCACGGATGGCTGGTGGGGTTCGTAGCCTCCCCGACACTTTCAGCTGTGTCAGTCCACCTCCTGGCAATCTGTGCAGGCTTCCGAGGTCCCATGCACAGCAGTTCCCAGGGCTGGCAAGACTGGAGCAGCCCCGAGGTTGTTCTCTCAACCTGCCACCACATTTCTCTCCACCCTCTCTCCTTCTCACCATCGGTCTTTTTTCCCAGCCCGGCTGCACAGGCTGGAGTTACTATTGCTGCTGCCTGTGTTCCTAAGCTTCATGTTTGTCTCTCCGTTATGGTTGTGCTTTGTTTTTTTCCCAAGCTCTGTCCACCCCCAGGTTTCACACCCAGCCTCTGACATTTTGTCTCACTGACATTATACCTGTGTGTCTTTTTTCTGCATTTTCTTAAAATCAAAACCTTAAAAACAAATATTTTGTTCATATCTATACCTGTTCTTTCAAGTGTGATTTTTTTTTTCTCTCCAAACTAAATAAAAGCGTAAAACTGACCCCAGATTTTTTCGGTTATTTTATTCCTTCAATGTGCAAATTAATGGATACAAATATTTTTCCTAGCCCTCAGCTTAACAGCAAATTGAGGCTGCGTTATCCAAAGAGCTCTGCTGCCCTCTAGGAAGCTAACTTAGACTTTGGACTGCCTAGTAAATTCATTCCTCATCTACATGTATGTCATTCCAAACCTTTTTCAGGTTTTGTTTCATTTATGGGTGTGAAAAGGAAGAAAGAAAGAAAAAAAAACAAACACAACCAAGAAAACTTAAAAAACTGAACAAGATTTTAATTTTCTGATTAGGAGCAACATTATACATGTTAAGTCGATTTGAAAAGTTTGAAGTGTCAGACTTTCAAAGCCAGATTTCATTGGCCAGTACAAAGCAGATTTCCAAAAATTAAGAATTCTTTGACTAAGAAAAAAACATTCAGAAATCATTTACACATTTCAATAAAATCCCTCAAGGTTCTGAGAGAAAAACTTACAAATAGTATATTTTTTTTAAAAGAACATTTAGAGAGTATATATCTTCCTCTTGAGTTATTTAGAAGTGAGGAAAAACATTCTTTGAGATTTGTTGAAAATTAGACTTTATTTTTCTAATTGACAACAAATGTCAATGTCAGTATTTTTCAAAATAGTTTTTGAATTTTGTTTCTTAAATCCGTTTTGTTTCTTAAATCCATTCTCTGTTGGTGGAACATTTTCTGATAACTGGTCACATTTTAGGCTTTTAGTCCTTGTGGTCGTTTAAAATTTTAGTATCTCTCATCTTTTAGTTATGCTTTGGGACCTTCTATCAGGGTTTTTCTCAGTGGTCCAAAATGTTGATGAAGAAAAACAAACGCAAGAGAAGATATGGAGATTTTAGAATGTTGTTCATTTTGGTTTTATCTTGTTCGTTTACTTTAAAGGCAAAGTTTGAAAGAATCATTCAAGTCCAAGAAAGGAACCATATTCATCCAATATTTTCCATACTTCCAACTTCAGGACTAAAGATTTCTGAGGATTTTTCTTGGTATTTTTTTCAAGATAAAGATTTCTCAGCTAAGATGCAATAGTTAGGTTAATTAAATGCCTCCAGAAGGAAGAGTTTCTGTCTTCCAGAAGATACGAATCAGGAGACTTCCCTTCAGCCTGTGCTTCATGATGCTTGGTCCAAACTGTTCCAAGGCAGGAGCCTTTGAGAAGTTTCCTTCTTAACTGAGTGATACCTAGGAAAAATTTCCCTGATAAAAAATTATCTGACTGTAGTGTCTGATCACAAATACTTTTCAACAGACGCATTCCAAAACAAATATTTCAAATAAGGCCCATATACGTTGGTTTCCTTAATGTGTGCTGCAATTCTGAACAATAAATAGAATTCGACTCACCTAGAAAGAGTGAGGACCAGATTTTCAGGACCTAAATACTCAGCTGGTTATTTGCTGACTTATACTTGAAAAACTGTCTTCAAACTGGGAAATACTGTGATGGAGGTACTCAATGCTGTCAAATGGTTCCTGTATTTCTGTGTCAAATTCTATCCACCAAAACTTTAAAGAAAAGAAACCTTACAAGGGGAAATTGTTTTTGAAAACTCGAAATCTTAGTTCATATTGTTATTTTTCCAATGCCATCATTGTTGTCACTGCTGGAAATGAGTCCAATGGTGTGGCCTTATTCTGAAGAACACCTGAAGAGCACCAGGTGTTCTCTCATAGTCACAGACCATGGCTTGGGGTGTGACACCTGAGGTGAACAGCAGAAACCACACAGAGTCCTCAAAAATTCATGGGGCTGGATTCTGTGTAAGTGGGGGCATTTCCCCAAATGTCCCAGAAATGGTGAAATAATTTTTTGCAAGCATGGCATGGTGGGCAATGAGATGTAGCACATTCAATTTTTGTCTCTCTTTTCTTTCTTCATATATCTCAGATGGACTGTCAGTGTAAACGGGAAAGTGTTTTCTTAATGTTTTAATTCCTCTCAGGAACAGAGGGGAAAGGCACATGACATTTTTCTAAGAAATTGCCTAACTTCAGTATCTCTAGAGCAAATATGAGCATGGAAGAAATACGGGGGAAATTCTCTTCAGGAAACTGTAAACTGTAAATCTGAGACAACACAGCAGTCAATGAAGCTTAAAAATAGCTTTGCACTTGCAAATGGAAATCAATAGAAGCAGAAAAAAAAAATAATTGTAATATTACATATGCACACTCAGACCAACAGTACCAAATCCGTTGTTTTCCCTCCCCCACCCTTCCCTCCAGATATTTTGGAGGAAAAAACAAACAAACAAACTAAGCCCAAAAAATCAGTACTGAGAAAATTGAAATAGCATGCCAGACCCAAGATTTTGGGTTTTGGTATTTCTAACTGTTTTTGAAATAAGATTCAGTGATTTCTACATGAAAATAATAGTGTGAATAAAATGTCAGTGTTGTAATTAGAAAATATCAATACGATTGTAAATTATTTGGTTTATTGTTTTGGATTTATTTATTTTCAGTTGAAACTCTAGACATTTAAATTGATGGAAGACTTTAAGTTTTCCTTGCACTGAACAGTGCATATTTTTCAGATAATAACGTTCCCTCAGAGCTTCCCGTCACCTCTTCCGTCTCAGAAATCAAAGAGCTCTTCACAGGGGTGAAGTACCCTCATAGTACTCTGTGTACTTAAAGTGAATGGGAAGTCCCATCCGCATGCTAAAAAATGTCTCTTCAGAGTTATCTTAAAAAACAAGTCTTCTCTACGCAATAGTTATCCTAAGAGATATTACTAAGACCCCGAAGTCTATTCCTTCCAGCAATATCTTGGGAAAATGTTTCCATTTGATAAGACTTCACTTGGGAAACCGTGAATTTGACCTGTAGTACATACTTTTCTGAACACTCGTTCTAGGTTATTGTCAAAAACAGCATACAGGGCTGGGCAGGGCTGTGGTATGAACTGGCACAGCTCCTAGATACCTAATTTTTTGTTGGAGATGATTGCGGAGATGATTGCAGAAATGCTGAATTAAAAACATGTATTAAGCTACCTTGTTTATCTCTTTGTTTCTTTCAAGTAGGAGGAGTGCATTTTTGCTAATTAATATAAACACCCACCAGTGAAATACTGTAAATTAATGTTGTGTATCTCAATATGTATTAGACACAAAGGCAGAAAGAATTATTACTTCATTAAGAGATTGCATCTGGAAAACCTGACACTGAACTCATTCACTTGCTCTCCAACAGGTGCAAATAGAATGTTCTAATTAATACACAGACAGCCCTCTATATATTTTAGTGTGTAAATGCAGATTGAGTAAGCACACGTACAAATCTGGCCTGTGTTGATGACATGAGAAAAGCGGATCTTGAACGTACAGATGGCCTTGGTATGTCTTACAGAGGGGCTGAAGGGAGAACGTAAGTGTGAAAATTAATCTTTCACTCATTTTCTTCAAACTATTTCAGTGAACTGTTCAATAGAGCGTCAGGGGAGGGACTGTGTGAACACACCTTGTTAACAAAAACAGCTGTTCCTGGAGAGTTGTGCGCTGTGGGAAAATCCACCCGGGGTCCACCTGGGGAGTGGAATGTGTAGGGTGCCCAGCATCTGGTGAGACTTGAGATTGACTTGCTGTCTGTGTGTTCCTCTCCTCAGTCTGTCTCGGAATCACGGAATCACGGAATCACGGAATCTTCAGAGGTGGAAGGGACCTCTAGAGATCATCTAGTCCAACTCCCCTGCTAGAGCAGGATTGCCTAAACCACATCCCTCAGGGCTGCATCCAGGCGGGTCTTGAAAATCTCCAGAGAAGGGGACTCCACAACCTCCCTGGGCAGCCTGTTCCAGTGCTCTGTCACCCTCACCGTAAAGAAGTTTTTCCATGTATTTGAACGGAACTTCCTATGTTCTAGCTTGTGCCCATTGCCCCTTGTCCCATCACTGGGAACCATTGAAAAGAGCCTGGCTCTGTCCTCCTTAAACCCACCCTTTAGATACTTGTAAACATTAATCAGGTCCCCCCTCAACCTTCTCTTCTCCAGGCTAAAGAGTCCCAGCTCTTTCAGCCTTTCCTCATAAGGGAGGTGCTCCAGTCCCATAATCATCTTGGTTGCCCTACGCTGGACTCGCTCCAGTAGTTCCCTGTCCCTCTTGAACTGGGGAGCCCAAAACTGGACACAGTACTCCAGTTGTGGCCTCACCAGTGCAGAGTAGAGGGGGAGAATGACCTCCCTCGACCTACTGGCCACAGTCTTCCCTATGCAGCCCAGGATGCCATTGGCCTTCTTGGCGACAAGGGCACACTGCTGGCTCATGGATAATTTGCTGTCTACCAGGACCCCCACGTCCTTCTCCTCAGAGCTACTTCCCAGCATGTCCGCCCCTAACCTATACTGGTGTTTGGCATTCTTCCTTCCCAGGTGCAGGACCCTACACTTGCTTTTGTTGAACCTCATTAGGTTCTTCTCTGCCCAGCTCTCCAGCCTGTCCAGGTCACGCTGGATGGCAGCACGGCCCTCTGGAGTGTCGGTCACCCCTCCCAGCTTGGTATCATCAGCAAACTTGCTGAGGATACACTCTGTCCCCTCATCTAGGTCATTAATGAATATATTGAACAAAATTGGTCCAAGTATTGACCCCTGAGGGACACCACTCGTTACAGGCCTCCAACTGGACTCTGTGCCGCTGATCACAACCCTCTGGGTTCTGTCACTCAGCCAGCTCTCGATCCACCTCACTGTCACCTCGTCTAGCCCATACTTCCTCAGCTTCCTAATGAGGATGTTATGGGAGACAGTGTCAAAAGCCTTGCTAAGGTCAAGGTAGATGACATCTATGGCTCTCCCCTCATCCAGCCAACCCGTTATAACATCATAGAAAGCTATCAGATTGGTCAGGCATGATTTGCCCTTGGTAAATCCATGCTGACCACTTCCAATAACTTCCTGTTCCTCTATGTGTTTGGAGACGACATCCAGAATGAGTCGCTCCATTACCTTCCCAGGGACAGAGGTGAGACCAACCGGCCTGTAGTTCCCTGGGTCCTCCTTCTTGCCTTTTTTGAAGATTGGAGTGATGTTAGCCTTCCTCCAGTCCTCAGGCACGTCTCCTGTTCCCCATGACTTTTCAAAGACGATGGAGAGCGGTCTAGCGATAACATCTGCCAGCTCTCTCAGCACTCGCGGGTGCATCCCGTCAGGGCCCATGGATTTATGAATGTCCAGCTTGGCCAAGTGGTCTCTGACCCGGTCCTCCTCAACTAAGGGAAAATCTTCCTCTCTCCAGACCTTCCCCCTTGCCTTCAGGGTATGGGATGCGTGAGGGACGGCTTTATCAGTGAAGACCGAAGAAAAGAAGGCATTCAGTAACTCTGCCTTCTCTGTGTCTTCCACCACTAGGGCACCCGTCTCATTCATCAGTGGACCTATATTTTCCCTAGTCTTCCTTTTTCTGTTGATATACTGGAAAAATCTCTTCTTGTTATCTTTAACTGCAGTGGCCAAGCTGAGTTCTGATTGAGCTTTGGCCCTTCTAATCTTCCCCCTGCATAGCTTTGTTATATCTTGATAATCCTCATAAGTTGCTAAGCCCCTTTTCCAGAGAATGTAAGCCTTCCTTTTTTTCCTGAGGTCCAGCCAAAGCTCTCTATTTAGCCAGGCTGGCCTTCTTCCCCGTCGGCTCGTCTTTCGGGACATGGGGATGGCCTTCACCTGTGCTTCTAAGAGCACCTGCTTGAGGTATGACCAGCTTTCCTGGGCACCTTTGCTCTTCAAAACTGCCTCCCAAGGGACACTCTCAACCATGCTCCTAAACAGGCTAAAGTCTGCCCTTCGGAAATCCAAGGTGGCAATTTTGCTGGCTCCCCGCCTCCCTTCACCAAGAATTGAAAACTCTATCATTTCATGGTCACTCTGCCCAAGACGACCTCCAACCTTTACATCCCCCACAAGACCTTCTCTGTTAACAAACAGTAGGTCCAGTAGGGCACTTCCCCTAGTAGGTTCCTTCACCAGCTGTGTTAGGAAGTTGTCTTCCACACACTCCAGGAACCTCCGGGACTGTTCCCTCTCTGCTGTGTAGTATTCCCAGCGGACATCCGGGAAGTTGAAATCCCCCACAAGAACAAGGGCAGATGATCGCGAGACCTCTGCCAGCCGCTTATAGAATACTTCATCAGTTTCTACATCCTGATTAGGGGGTCTATAACAAACTCCCATCACGATATCTGCCTTGTTGGCCTTCCCCTTGATTTTTATCCATACACACTCAACACTGTCATTCACACTGTTGAGTTCTAGACATTCAAAACCGCCCCTAACATAGAGGGCCACCCCACCACCTCTCTTCCCTTGCCTATCTCTTCTGAAAAGCTGGTAGCCATCAATTACAGCACTCCACTTGTGTGTGTCTTCCCACCACGTTTCCGTGATGGCAACCACATCATAGTTTCCCTGCTGCACGATGGCCTCCAGCTCGTCCTGCTTATTCCCCATGCTGCGTGCATTAGTGTAGATGCACTTCAGTTGGGTTAATTTTCCTGCCACTTTCTTGGGGGGACAGGCCCTGATTTGCACCTGATCATTCTCGGACACTACTGTAGTTACCAAATTATCACTACTCCTTGTGTCTATGCTGCCACACAATTCACTATCCCCCACCATCGCTGAGACAGGCTGCAAGACCTTGCTATCACTTTTACCCATGAGCACTGCTATGTTGCTCCCAGGCACCGCTTTTGTGATCCTGGTTTCGTCCCCATCCCCCATCAAACCTAGTTTAAAGCCTTATGGATAAGCCCTGCTAATTCTTGTCCCAGTCTCTTTCTTCCCCTTCGGGTTAGGCTTCCCCTGCCTGATGCCAGCATGCCTGGTTTCCTGTAGATCAGCCCATGTTCAAAAAAGCCAAAGTCCTGCCGGACGCACCAGTCACGGAGCCAGGAGTTAATTTGCTGGCTCCTCCTATTTATCCCCTCGTCTACCCCTGCAAATGGTGGGATAGAGGAGAACACTATTTGTGCTCCCGATCCCTTAACCAGCCGTCCCAGGGCCCTAAAGTCATTCTTCATTGCCCTCAGACTTCGGGTACCTACTTCGTCACTGCCTACCTGAAATATCAGTAGCGGATAGTAATCTGATGACTGGACCAGGGAAGGGAGTTTCCTCCGTATGTCCTTAATTCTGGCCCCAGGGAGGCAGCTGACTTCCCTGTGGGATGGGTCCGGTCTACAGATAGGACCCTCTGTTCCTCTCAGAAGGGAGTCACCTACTACAATAACCCTTCTTTCTTTCTTTGTTGAGGACGTCCTGAGGCGTGGGGGTGAGTGACGAGCACTGTGCATTTCACTGGATGGATCAGCTTCTCCATCCTCAATCGCCTGGTCCTCAATTTCCAGAGCCTCATACCTATTACGTAAGGGCAGTTGGGATGGTGAGGGGGGCCGTGAGAGGTTTCGCTTACCTCTCCGAGGAGGGATCTGACTCCACTCACCCTTATCCCTTGAGTCCTCTCCTTCTGCCTGGTGACAGGAGGGAAGTGGGTCATCCACTTCTGATAGAGCCTCTCCCTGCTGCCTTTGCCTCAGGGTATGGCTCCACCAATCTATTTCGTTTTCACAGTTCCTAATACTTCTTAACCTTTCTACCTCTTCCTTCAGTTCAACCACCTTCCTGAGCAGATCATTTACTTGATCGCACCGTATGCACACAGTGTCTCTGGAACCCTGTGGGAGCAGTGCCAGACTCAGGCATTCATTACAGCCCGAGACCTGCACAGCCACATGCTTGCAGAGGAGCTCAGTCTGAGTTCCCACGTTCTTCCTCGCAGAAGCTTTTGACTGTTTTGCGGCCATGTTCTTTTCTCGTGCCGGGAGATGGAGGATCTCTGCTGTTCGCTTCCCTCGCGCCCTGAGCCGGTGCCCTTGCACGCCGATGTTCCTCTGCTTGTGGTTGCCCAGCTTCTGCTTACCTTAGGCTCAAGGCTTCCAGTGACCCACCGTACGAAATGCTGCTCCTTGTCCGTTCGCTCGCACTGCGGTGCCGCCCTGGGTGACCCACGTAGGCTACCCGCGTGCTGGGTGCGCAGCGGCCGGCCACTGCGCTCCGGGACCACCCGTTTAGAGCTGCCGCGTGTGACGCTGACTCCGCCCCTGCCGCGTCAGCAGCCCGCCCCCGAGCTGCCGGTTTCGGCACGAGCTAGCCGCCTTTCCTGGCTACAAGAGCCCTCGAAAGAGCCCTCAAAAGAGCCCTTTGCCGGCCTTATCCGCCGCGATCCCCTTCCCCAGTGAGGCCTTACCTGCACTGAAGCTGGTCTCCACGGCGACATCACAGCAGTTGTCTTATCAAACCCTTCCCTACTGAGGCCCGTAAAGAGCCCCAGCTCTCCCCACCTCCCGCGCTGCCCCATGCAGAACAGATTCCTGCACCTCACACTAAATCAGTCCCCAGTCGCCCTTCTCCAAACCGTCCAGACGCTTGAATTCCTATTGAATCTGTTCTGCTTATCAAAGCCTGATGAGGTCAAACCCTTCCACAAACATCAGTCTCTTCAGTCTTCAGGATTTCTGTCATATCTTTCTTGTGAATTTATCTATAAAAAGGACTAACTTACAGACACGATTGTGCAAAGAGTATCGTTTATCACCTGTATCTGTGGCTGTGGAATTAGAGCAATTGGAAGTGAAAAGGTAACACCAACTTGAGAAGTCAGACTGTTTACCTGTGGCAAAAGGTATGACTTTGCAAGAGATGTAAAGAATAGGAATAAAAAGAACAAATGTCCTTATTACATGGGGATGTGCAAGTTTTCAGGTAGTTTTTCAAGGTCATTGAAGACTACAAGAAAGAATAATGCAATGACTTTGGTGCTAAATCCCTCTAAATATTAAGCAATGGTCCTTTTAAATTCCAATGACAACATTGTAACTCTTTTATTTCTGATGAACAGGAGTTCCTCGTTATTGAAATTGCTATTACCTCATAATGGAAAAAGCAGCAGGTCAAAATCGGCAGTAAAGAAAGTTGTTACTCAAAATCTCAATAACTTGAAATTTATGGGAAGGTTTACAAAAACTGCAGCACCTTTTGGAATAGACATGTGAGATGGAAATGAAGCTGCTCATGGACCTATTTCCAGTCAAATGCATTTACTACATGTGCTGTAGAAAACTACAGTTGTAACTTGCAAGTATGGAAATTATACTTTTGGAAGATTATCCTGACTCACCTAATTAGTACTTTAGGAGCAATAACTCGGATGTAAAGCTATTTCGATTATTTCCAATACAGAGATGAAAATTTTAACATGCTTTCTGAGATTTAAGTCTCTTAAAGACTTCTTCCAACGTCCACTGGAGCCTTTGAAGAGATTGTGGGGTTTAATGCATATTCCCGAGTTCTAGCATTCTAAAATGTGTGTATTTCAATGGGATAGTTGGCAACATTGCAGGGCTTTTTCTAATTTTCTTTATTTGAAATAATACTTTTCAGCATGAAGTATACGTAGCTTTTATGTGTTCTTAACAATGAGTTTGATCAAGGTTGTTATTTCTGCTGTTACTTCTTGATCTTGTTTGAAATCAGTGGGAAAGAAGGGATGTTGAAAACCGCCCTCATGAGTGTTATCTTGGCTGTTCGAGCATTTCCGAAGATGATCTGTCTGAGTTCAGAAGTCAAAGGCAGATTTACTTTTTCAGGGGTGCGAACACAGTCTGTGCAGCTGTGCTGTAGAGGAGCAGGGCGCTGGCTTCCTGCCGACGGCACTGGGAATGGGGCTCCTTCGGAGGGATACCACAGGATCCATCCTCAGCAGCTGCACCAGCCAGTGCTGTCATTTGTGTTTCTGTCTGTTAAGGCAGAAGTTGCTGCCTGAGCATTCACATACCATTCATGGTGTCGCACACACGCACTTTTACTCTACTTGCACTTCCTCCTTCTTCAGGCTCGACCCTAGGTTTCCCTCAGCAGAGACTTAGGCACCAGATTTCATAAAAGAATTAATTTAATTGGAAGGCACAGCAGCAAGAACATTCTGGGCTGGGTGCCTCCAAAGAGAAGGACCCTGAGCAAAGAAACCCTTGGACAATTATACCCTTGTGATCTACACACCCTCCCCTCACCCACCCTTCACACTCTGTCCATGTGTGGACATGTCCATGTGTGGACACCACTTTTAGCCCAGTGGTGATTTTTGGTGTGGGGCTTCTCGCATCTTATTGGATTCTTTTTCTATGTCCAGGCATGCAGGCTCTTATCTTGTTGATTTGCTGTTTCAGATGAGGGTTGGAGCCTCTGTATCTTCTAGTTCGCATTCCTTATGCACCTGCCCTTGTTGGCAGAAAGTGGAGAACTGAAGAGTCCAGAATTGGGACAAACACTGCCAAAACATCAGTATGATTTCCAACACTTTCCTATGCTAAAAGACTAAAAACACTGTACCATCTGCTAGGAAAATTGCTAAGAAAAATAGCTTTCTCACAGCCTAAAAGCATCATCAAATCTAGATACTCCTGCTAAGTAAAGCTAAGCAAGCAGCACAAATCACAGCATATTATAAACCTAAGTAATTTATTCTAATTAAAACTTATTTATGCTAAATGACTAATATCCCTCAACACTGGCCTTTCTCAAGGTTCATGCATGACACACAGAAATAGCATGCTGGGTTCTAGGGATCTTTTGTTGCACGTTTGAAAATAGATGGTAGGAGGAAACATGAAATGAAACTTCTTTTTACTTCAATGGTAGAAAATAATGAAATCTGAGTACAATTTATGAAAAAGATAAAGATATCAGATTTTTCATTCCAAGAATCTTGAAGACACACTATAAAATTGGATTGGTTTTATTTTAATTTTAAATGTCCATTTTGTACAATAGAGAACAAAAATAAGTCAAGTAACAATGCTATTCACTTTTAAAAAATACAATTTAATTTATGTTACTAATTTAGAATTGAGGCTTTCTTCATCCCTCTGAATTTCTTCTCAAGTGAAGTTCTGGGAACAGTAGAGATTTGAGGAGGATTACAATTGGCCTAAGTCTCCAGCAGCACAGACCATGTTTCTAGACCCCACGCAAGGCACGATCAGCTAAGTACTCTACTTACAAATCTGTTGCAGCCAACATGGGTCTCCCAGGAGGGCAGCAAACTCCTCCTCAGGGGAACATTTCTCATGGAAGATCGCTTAAGATGGAGGCTTTTAGGCTTCTGGCCAGAAAGGCTTCAGTACCATAGCTTTGGATTTGCTGATTTCATCCTTTAAGGAGGCAAACTGTACCCTTCACATGTTCTTAGGGTCTTAGACATGCTATGGATAACACCTTCATTATCATATTTAGGAT
Source organism: Rissa tridactyla (assembly GCF_028500815.1). Classification (NCBI taxonomy): domain Eukaryota; kingdom Metazoa; phylum Chordata; class Aves; order Charadriiformes; family Laridae; genus Rissa; species Rissa tridactyla. The sequence continues at coordinate 10,109,180 of NC_071497.1, forward strand.
TTGTTAAAGTTCGACACGTTTTCATCAGAGATTGCTTTCCTCTTTCTTTAATTTCATTGCTAGGTTTTATACCTATGGAGGATGGTGAAATTCAGTTCGACTCAGTTCCATAGAGTTCCAGGATCTGTTTCCAGTGCTTATTTCTTGTTTTCAATGCTATACAGACAGAGATTTAGACTCTCTTGAAATTATTATTGAGACAGACCAAAATTGTTATTTTACAGAGCAAATACTTTTTCTACCATATTAAAAGATATATTTTTTAACTTTTGAGCAAGGCCTGTACTCATTAAAAATTCTGTGCATTTTTGCCTGGCCCTAGTTCAGGCACTGTCTTTGAGCAGTTTGTGGTGCATAAAATTTATATTGTCTCCCATAAGGGACATCACATTCATACTATGTTTTGTGCAGCTACCTAAATCACCACGGATGGTAAATTGACTGAAAACCATGAATGCCATCATTAAGCAGAGTTATCTACTTATCTTTTACAGGGATGAATTCATTTCAGCTTTTATACTCAATTTTGAGTAGTGAAAAAAAAGTCTTGCCTAAGCAGAAAAAAAAAGGATACTTATAATCAACTTGATTTTTTTTTCTTTTTTCTGCAGGGTACTAGTAGTGCGGTACTACATCGTGAATAGAGCTGTGTCAGAAGAACAAAGATTGCGTTTATTTGGCATTCATAACAGACACAAGAAACATGAGTCATAACAACTGCTTTTTGTACATGATAGAAGACATTAAATTCATGCAAAATTCAGCTAAAAAGAAACTGCCGAGATTTCAGCTTCTAATTAAAATGTAGTGACATATATGAGTTTTAACTAGAGCACAATTTTAGATAATGTCAGATATTTCTTCAGTTTAAAAAGAACTGAACTTTGCACCAGGAAAGCTTCTGAAAGCGTTGTGTGACGGGATTGCCTGCAGCACTGGTGGTGGAATAGAGAGTCCCTAATTCCATTTCAGGTCATATACATGACCCTGACGAGTTATTATCTTGTCATGCACAAAGGTAGCGTTTTACTATTCTAATGAAATAAATAGTTAAAAATATGGAGTTCCATAATATCCTGTGAGATTTTTGACAGTATAACTTAATGTTTTATGTCTCGTGAAGAACTGTGAGGCTGGAGAGAGAAACGTGCAGTAATGCCACAAGTCACCAATATGAGGAAAGCTACTTGGTTTACCTGAAATAAAGCCTTGCACAAGAATGAGAGATGAAAATGCCGATGGGCAATGCATTTACCCACATAGGCAAAGGGCACGACTCTCAAGTGGACTTCTCTCCCCAGAAGACAGTTCTCTGATGGACACCAGGCAAGAAACTTCCCATCTGGAAACGACATGTTGACTTGGACGGAAACATGACGTAAATCAGAAAGGGAAGAAGATGGACAGTGAAAAAAGTCAATTTGTATAGATCTAAGAGAAATGTCTTTCCCATTTTTGTCCCAAGGGGGAAAAAGGAAAGGGATGCAGCCAAAGGAGACAGAAGAGAGCTCTGCACCCTCACATTTTCTTGCACCAAACGGAAAACCAGGGAGACGCTCTTATAAATAAAAACCACTTTGGAGGAGGAAGGGATGTAGCCAGTGTCTTGGAGACAGATCCAGTCCGGGAATGTCAGGAACAGCACAATGTTCTGCACAGCTGCCATTTCTGGCAAAGCTTTCTCCCAGGCCCCTGAACCCCATTTCAGTTTCAAAAGCAGCAGGTTGTGATTTGTAGATAATTGTCCCAAGTAATAGTGAGACGCTGCTCTTAAAACTTTTTCTTTAGTGCTCACAAATCTCCAAAAAGAAATGAAGGACCCGTTTGAGAGAATCTCCAAGTAGAAACAGTGGCATTTGGGAATTAAACTTTTCCTTTATCAAAGAAATTAGTTATAAAAGAAGGGTGCTGAGACAGTTCATCTACTTTTACCAAAGCGGAAACTAAGATTTAGAAAGAGTTATCGTAAGAAACAGCCCTTGCTGGCGGGAAGTGTCACTGCTATGGAGCCAGTGAAGTTTAGGGACCAGGAAAACAAACTGTTAAGTTCAGTGTTGTGTGTTCATTTCTCTATTTACAAATAACTCCCCGTGTGACTATGTGTGAGACAGCGGGGCCGCTCACTAAAGCGATTAAGGCTTTCACAGGGGTATCTGCACCTTCACTGCAAATTAAATAACCAGCTTAGGGATTTGAGTCTCAATCCATGCACCAGCTGCCCGGACACCCGGCTCTGCTGTGCTCACTAGTGTAGCATCTGTGTCACCCTGTCACCTCGCAGTCGGCATTTTGACTGCACGGTCCGTCCGCGATTGATGGGAAACTGGGGCTGCCAGAACGAGGTATGACTCTGGGAAACTGGAGCGGGATGTTCTCCAAAATGCGCTCCGAGGTGTAGGATCCTTTGTCACTTCAGCATAGCATTAATCTCTGAAGTAAATGTGTTTAAAATCTCAATGTCCTCTGTCAATACAGAATTGTCACGGAAGCCTTTCTTCTCGAGATGAATGAGATGATTTTGCCCTGGGAATAAAGCAAACATAGTTCACCATATAAAATGGCATATTAGGAGTAAGAAGTGACTTTTCTATGTGATACCAAGTACCGGCTAAAACCAGCTTTGAAATGTTTTGCAAATAAAGGTACATCTTCGGATTCACCAGGCCATGGTACTTTCAAATGAAACAAGTGATTGAGAATGCTGGTGTAGCTTCCTGCCTCATTTTTCTCAAGGGAAAAAGAGAGACGGGAGGTGCTTCCTCACACTATTGCTCTCTTCAGGAGAAATGCCTTTGACACCACCAGATTGTTTGTCTCAGGAAGGAAAATTCTGTCTCGAGACCAAAAAAAAAAGATGGGTTTATTTCAGCTTGCGCAGACCTTGTTCTGCTTAAAACCTTCACTAACAGTGACATCTTCAGTAATCAGAACGATTTGTCACAGGAGAGCTGGAAATCATTTCCTCCCCTCCCACCACCACCTCGATAGAAACGCTACGAGCACAGTGGAACCTCACCACACTCAAATCTGCAAACACCTGCGAACCTGCCAATTCCATCTGCTCCTTCCTCATTGCAAGAGTTTGTGTGCGTTGTGCACAGAAGTCATGCGTGTTTTGGTTTTCTCTCCCCCCAAAATATCAATTCTCAACGACAAAAAGCAATACCGTAGCTGAAGAACGTCGGCCTGTGTATTGCAGCGACGTGCACAGTGCAGCAGCGCGACACACCACCGACCCCCGGAGCCACCGGCGCTGGGATCGGTGTGACTGACACCCCGTGCGCTGCAGCACGGGCTGGACCCGTGCTGCTGTGGGTGCACAGCCCCAGCACACGCAGCCCATAGCTTTCGGCTGGACAAACGTGGCGCTCTCGCGCTCTCAGGGCAGGATGCTCACGCCGCTGGAGGTGGCCCAGGGCTGTGGTCTGGGGCTGATGCCGGTGGCCCCACCTGCCCTTCACACAGGCAGGGCGGCGAGCGGCTGGAGTGGGTCTCCGTGTCTGATCTGCGCAGTCCTGCACGCTCGGCGTGTCCCAGCCGCTCCTTTCATTGTCTCCAGACCCCCGGGGGTCCCTACTGAGAGCGTTTGCGACGCCACACCAAGGGTGAACTGTCTTTCGGGGCAGCCTTGTGCGCTCCCTGCAGTGCTGTAACGCGACCCGTGGGATCTTTTGGGTGCCCGCCTCTGGCTATAGCCCCGGAATTGCCCTGTACGTGGTTTGACGGAGGCTGTGCCGGGGCTGCTTCCAGTGGTCTGGAGCCCCTGGTGCAGCGGGTCGGGGGTGCTGGGCTCTCCCTGGGGAAGGCTCTGCCTCCCACCCTCATCTGCAGCAGGGCTGGGACCGAGCGGGGACGGCCACGTTTCAGCAGCGCGGCGGCCAGGAGCGAACGGTCAGAAAAAGTCACAGCTATTGCAGAAAAAAAGGTTTTCAGACGTCTCTTCTTCCAGAGATAGTAGCCTTTGAATGCTACTGAAGTCCAGCAAGTGCCACGCAAAATACCCGTTTGGGGAAATTTTATATTCTGCCTGTGAATACTGCAGGACTCTGGTATCAGTCTCCTTCCAGTTAAAATAAATATCCCCAGTCCTTTGCTTTTGTGTGCAGCTCTTGCCCTGTGCTGAAAGGCATGCAGTAACACCTACTCCCTCGTTACATTTATTAGAGCTTTATAATGATAATAATAATAATAGGTGCTTAAATAGTGCGTTTCATTGTCAGGTCTCTGTTTACAGAAGAACTTGATCTCTGTAGCTGGGACTTCAGCCGCAGGATCTGTACACTTCAGCCTTGTGAAACTGCCTCAGCTGTAGTTGCCAAGTCCATCTATTGTGGAGGAGCTGAATCTTCACAGCCCAGACGACAGGCAGCAATTAAAACCCAGGTGTTCATTCCTTTGAAAACTTCAAACCAAGCTAATGGCACGGCAATTGAATTTCCCAACTCAATGAGGTGTGTGCGTTCCTCTTCAGAGCAACTGAGGTGTTGGAGCAAGTGAAAACTGCTTTGATTGCAGTTATTGTGAAAACAAACGGCATAAAACGGTCATTCTTACTTTCTTCAGCAAACGTACATCTCTTATTGATTTTAATTAGTGTCACTTCTCTAACTGAACACCAAGTGGACCCACTGCAAATCAGCTTTGAGCTCCCTAATGTTCCTTGCCTCTACACATTTGGGGTTTGTTGGGGTTTTACTTGCTAGCTATTCTTTTGATGATAATTATGACCTAAGCTGTTATGGAATGCAAATAAAACTCCCATTGAGGGCGTAAAGGTGTGCAAGAGTTTTATGAATACAGTTTGGTTACGTACAGTGCATTGCTTAGAAATTTACCCTAATTAGAGTCTAGAAAAGAGTCTGTATATTTCCTACCTACTTTTACAAGCTAAGATCCTCTCACCGCTGATTCGGTTGCCCAAAGTACTTGATGATGCTTTCTAATCACTTACACAATTTTCAGGAGCACTCTACACTGGATTTTCTGTCCTTCTGAAAAACTGGTCACACATCCAACAGACAGAGTGAAAGCAAAATTTAGAGCACATCCAAGAATCCTGCCCATAGGAGAAGTTAAAATACAGTTGGGATTATGGCTCTGGAATTGGAGGGGGAGTAGCATGGCACTTTTTGAGAGCCCTGGGACGATTAACGCTCTCGGCTGCTCTGAACTCACAGCCCCACTGCCGTCCACAGAGCTAATCTGTACCTCTCTGTGAGTATAATGGGGCCGTCAAAGAAACGGTCCATTCATTATATATGATGTTAACAATTATCATTGGTACAAATATCACTCAACAGGGTCATGGAACTATTTTTGCTTGAGACCAAATAAAATATCAAGTATGTCTAATTTTTCTCTTAAGTTTGGCGTGGTGGCAGACTTTATGGGCAAAAGAATACCTCTCATCTGAACTTTGAGAACTTGAATATTAATCTCATTTTCGCCTCCATATGCAATATGAATATGATTTTAATGAAGCTGGGCAACAATAGAGGAGCTGTTGTCCAGTTAATTTAAAATCCGAGCATTTCTCTAGGTTAGAACCAAAGACTGTGCAACCAACTAGATTAAAATTCTCTGCACTGAATTTCAATGTTAATGATTTCAAATTCTGTTAAGGCTGATTGATCTGCTTTTTATTGGCTTTCCATCTTCCCTTAGCAGTTTAATTACAGATTATTCATTTTATATATATCAGAATCCTGCTCTCTGAGCTTTAAAAGTTCCTCTCACATGTCACTTGGGGAAAAACAGGCTTCCTGGCAGCGGAGAAGGGATAGAGATGAATGAAGCAGGATATAGCTAGGGATGAAGCTACCAGTTTTCCAAGCTAGCAAGAATCAGGGGATCCTGACTTTTATGAGTGTCTAAATCTAGTTATATGTGCTTCGTTATGTATCTGTCTGGAGAAAGTCACTGAAACATAAACGTTATCGTATCAGAAATATAACACAATACAATGCAGGCCGATTTAAGGGGCTTTAAATGGATGTCCTGGTTTGAGGTAAAGATTAAAGTTTATAAACTCAAAAAATTATTTCATTTGACAGCTTAAAGATATCATACCCACACATGTCTTGAAACCTGATCTTTTATTCAGTTTTAATCCTTTTCTCTTTGTCAATATTGGCTTCTTTTATCTTTCCACAAATATGTAGTTAAACTCCTGTAGAATTTAGAAAAACTGCCCATGTCTTGATTTAAAATCTAAAAATGCAGATTTTTTCCTTCCTAATTACAGATATATAAAAAATAAGAAAACATCAAAAAAAGGATCCCATACGTTAAAATGTTTTTCTGAATTATTTTAGGCACTGCTTCATCCTTCCCTGCTGTTACCAAAGTAATGCTGAGTCAGGAGATTGCTGTTTCTAGATATTTTCAGTTGTGGGCAGCCAGCTGGGAAACACACTTTAAAAGAAACACTACTATCCTTTGCTGTAGCAGATAATGTTAGTGGGAAACATAGTGAAAATTTTTGCTTTGAAACTTTCTTCATTAAAAAACCCAGGTTAATACAAAGAGTATTTTATTAAGTTTTAATGAGGCTGAAAACCATGAGTGTTATGTTTTAAATTTTTTAGTCCAGGGAAGTTTGAATCTCTTTTTCTAGTGCAGGAGAAATCTGGACCTCATTTTATCCTTGTCAAACTAAAATATCAGCTACTTGTTCTTGTTTATTCTTTGTAGTCCTTTAGTTAAATTCTGCAGTTCAAAAGTACGCAGCCTGCTCATACATGTATTGATAGAAACATATGTGCTGTAGCTGTCTCGGTGCCTTCAGCTTCTTTGTCTGGGTTTTGTTTGTTTGGGTTTTATTTCTTTGGTTTTGTCTTGATTGGCTCATTCCTGATGATTTTCATTTTCATCAGGGCTTATTAGCTGCTGACCTGCTGCTTCAGATAAATCTAATCCTTAATACCATTTTGATGCTAATTTTTCTCACAACAAGCATTTTGAACTTTGTTCTGAGTAAAAGCTTAACATTCAATTTAAAACACATAATCTCTTAACGATTGTGGAAGAGAATAGCTTTTTCTGTGTTACATAGCAGTTGCTTAAACATTACCAAGTGACTAATTTCCAAATTTTATATACGTGCACAGCAGAGAAACTTATTGTCGTGGTAATCCACTCTAGCATCTGTAACTTTGCCATGTTTGTATAGTAAATCTTTTATTCCAGCATCATTGAAACTGGCAGGGAGGGTGCTTGGAGGGCATCTTTACAAACATTTTGACACCTTAATGATTAAACAATCGCAGTATTTTCACGGTTAGCTTGAAACACAGAAAGCAGCTGAGCTACCTGTGTTCTCCTAGAACTTTGAAGACTTCACTGTGTGTCTGAAGTATGTTTGTCAGGGTCTTACAGTTCCCCAGCATACATAACAGGAGGATGCTCAAAAGGAGTTTTTTCTTTCGAGGAGGGAAGATGCAGCTCGCAGGTGTCTAGCGCAATGTGGCACCAACTGCCCCTGAACCGAGTTGCTGGAGATAAAACCCTTCCCCACTCCCCACGCTGAGCTTGCCCACGAGAGTAGGAGTTTGAACTTCAGCTTTTGATAAAACAGATTAACGGGACGTGTGTTCTTTTTGGTCCAAATGATCATAAACACAATGCTTACTATTTGTAGAACATCTGACATCTGGCACACAAATTATTTATTAGGTAATACTTTATACAACACACAAAGCACAGTGGGGACTGCTCACTTAAGTCTTCCAAACTCTGCACGTGGCAGAAGCATGTATCAAGGAGAGGAGCTCCGAAGGTGCAAAATCCTCATGGAGTGCCTGTGCAAACTCACCCACATGGCAAACTCAGTGTAGCTTGTCCTTGGTGCCCTGGCACCCACGAGCTGGTAGGAATTGCCTTGACCTGAACATTTTATTGTGTAACGTAACTGTGATCAAACATTGGAATTTCTCCAAGGATATTGGAAGTGAAAGCATCCAAATACCAACAAGCTGCAGCAACTTCTTAAAAACACAAACACTATTTTTATTACAACTATTTGTTATAATGTCTGGCACCACTACTGAGATTATCTTGCACGGTTTGTCTGAGCCTCAGTGGGATGCTAGTTCAGGTCATGGTCTGCTACTGATTCGGTAGAAGACTTCAGAATAAAGTCTTTCATGGCTTTTCTGGGTCCCATTCACTGAGGAATCCTCTCTTGAAAGTGTGGAGGTTTTTTAATTCTTTTGTTTTGAGGTATTAGAAAATGTGTATGAATGAGTGTCTTTGTTAGAAGCAAAATGGATGTGATCCCACAGAATGCTTCAGACCCCAGTTCAGCAAGCTCTTGTGGACTTGGCATAAGCTGATACATCTTCTGTGCCTGCGGATAATAATGCTTCGTTTACATCTCAGAGGTATTTTTGAGGGGAAAAAATCAAGACTTAGTAAGTCTCAGGGATTAGGCTAATGGAAGTGAAAAACTAGCCTAAGACACAAAATGAGGATACTACCAGGTGAAAACTTCTGATATAGCTTTCATGCATGTCATTAAATCAAATCCCAAATAGCCTGTTCCGATAAGACAGACGTCTTCAGATGAAATGTGGTTACACCTCTCTTTTAAAGACCATAGAAGAGCAAAGCACCTATGCAAAATGGTAGAGCCTGTGGTAGAATTAGCAGGCGTGGGTTTCCTTCTGTGTTATTGATACCCTACAAGACTGTCTGGAGTAAAATAAGATGGATTCTGTGAGGCATGTGTTTTATCATCCAGAGTTATCCGCAGTCAAAACACAAATGATGTGGATGTGCAGTTTTCTACCTAGAAAGAAAGTCTTTATCAGCCTTCCCATTGCACTGGAACGGGCTGCCCAGGGGAGTCATGGAGTCACCATCCCTGGAGGTATTTAAAAGAGGTGTCGATGTGGCACTTAGGGTCGGGTCGTGGTTTAGTGGTGGACTGGGCAGTGTTAGGTTAATGGCTGGACTCTTACACTGATCTTAAAGGTCTTTTTGAACCTAAATGATTCCATGAGTCTGACTTTATTAGACAGACACTAATTAACACCATTGTTTTGCAGGCTGTGTTAGTTTTTCCTTCACTAAGTGCTCTGAGGATGGATGTTGCTGCTGCTGCCCTTACTAGAGCTGTTACAGTAAAAGCACTGTGTTACATTCTGCTTGCTAACTGATTCAGCCCAAAGATAAGGTGAAACCATTTTTATTTGGGGCAACAGACTTCTAGGATTTTTTTTTCTTCTTATTTCACTGCAATAAATCAATGATGCTTCAATGAATTATCTTTTCCGCAAGTGCTTATATATTTCTCTTTTTAAAAAGAGAAATGCACATAATATTAGACAAATAAAACATAGATGGTTTCCAGCTCTAAACAATCTGCTCCCAGCTCAAACTACATCAGAGGGCTGTTAAGCACAGAACAGAATTTACTCAGTGTCACTAAGCATCGCTTGGAGAGATTTGAGACTCTTGTCCAGTCTGTACCAAGGGCTGGGAGCTGATACCTGTGTGTCCTCCATTAGGACTCCAAATATGAATCGTTAGTTTTAATCTCTCATCGGTCTTCTACAAAAGGTCATATTCCATTCGTCACCTCTTTTTTGCTCATTAGAGAAATCAAGGTCATCAGTACTTACAGCTTCTTAACCATGTCTCTCTAGGTGTGTCTCACACTTGCCTGATAACGGGTCCTTCACCGGCCACAACAGCTGAAAAGGGGCAATAACTTCTGCCATTTTTTGAAAGGCGTTTTGAACAGCAATGGCAGATACCCCCCGCCTGAGGCTCTGAAATCGGGCACTCCCACATCACCATGGAAGGGTCAGGGCCGCTAAAGCTAAGCCGGCTTTCCCGTTATTCAAGCTGACTGATGTGATACAGTACTTTGGCTTGACGGATTCTCTGAAAGGCTGAAAGCAGCCTGTGAGGTTATTTGTGACACTTTCAAATGACTGTAATGAAAAAAGATACGTTCAGCTCTCATTCTTGCCTGGGAAAGTGCACAGTAACGTAAGTGAGGGAAGCGATTAAGACTGCTGTGAAGAGAAGCATCTAAATGGCTCGGCGCACTGCAAGCATCCTCTGTGGTGGTTTGGCCAACATCCACCTTCAGCTTCTTGTTGTCAGTCTTAGATAATGCTACTTTCCTTCCCTCCTTCCACCCCAAGATACCAAATAATTAATGAACAAAAAGAAGGTTTCCCTAAAGAAATAACAAATTTCGTTCTTCAGTTCAGAACATTTAACTTCAAGTATTCAAAACTCCAATAATTTAACAGTTGTAAAGTCACTCTTTGAGTGTGGAAAAAGTAACAAGTACTTCTACCAAAGCACTGAATGCTTTTGGTAACAGCTCATGCTTAGAGCTTTTGCCTTTTCTCCTGCATGTAAAATTGGGACGCACTGTCCAGCCTGTCCCACACCATCCCTGCAGCACCCAAACCACACACAGCCCTGGAAATGTTGGGTGTCGAAACACCTTCACAGTAGAGACAAGCGTCTTCTTTCAAAGTCTACCGCTCCAGCGGCAGAAGATGACTGATGGCCAGTGCCGGAGGAGCCCACGCTGAGACCAGCTGCCTCAGGCCAAAGGTTTTCATCTCGGAGCCCCACCATGAGAGGCAGGTGCTGCCGGCTTGGTCCGTCTTGTCCAAAAGTGGGGAGTTCTGTCTGATCTGAATTGGAACACGCCTTTAACTTGCCGAAATGAAATTTCCTACACACCAAGACTTCTATTTCTGCACATGTCCAGTTACTTTCTGAACTGGGATGGAGGGAAAGGAAAAACGTCTGTCCGGTCCGGTCGGTTCCAGGGTGAGGTTGAGATCTTTCTGCAAAGCAGGCTAATTCTCCACAGCGGGATGAGTTTGCAGATGGCAATTTGCTCCCTGAAGCAGATCCCTGCCAAGCCTGGCACAGCCCCGTCCCTTCCCCACGTGGGTCTGCAGGTCACCCTGCTCACCCCTTGAGGTTACCTGGGTACCTGCTCCCAGGACACAGCCTCCCAGGAGTCCGAAGCCTGAGCTGGACGGCACCGACATGCTCCAGCCAACACCTTGTTTGGCCAGAGGCATGTTTTGTACCTGCACTGAGTAAAGCAACAGACAAACATCATACTCTCCTGTTCTTTGTTGTCTTCCTGGGTACTTCAGCACGTTCTTTGTTCGTCACGCCTAGACAGCACTGACCACAGACACCAGTCAAATACCTCTTAAATGCGTCGCGCTCAAGCTTCTGAATAGTTTGTGCGTTTGCTTGCCTGGGCTTTTTCACTCTTCCTGGCAGAAGCTTGTTCTGAAAGCTTACACCACTGGGGAACCCTTCTCTAATTATCAAGCTAAATTTACAGCTAGTTTATACTGCTTATTCTCTAGAATAGACTTCATGCACGTACTTACTGACAGGAATCATATCCTTTTTTTTAGGCTTCATTTATGCACGTTGTGAAAAAAAAAAAAAGTTCTTTACATCTGGTAGATTTGCTTGGAAAGTTCTGACCACACGTCAGATCTTGCAGTTCCTGTTCACATACTTCTCCCTTTTGTCTCCAGGCTTGTGACGAGTTCCAAAATGTCTCAACTTCCTCATTTCAAGTGACAAATTCGTACTTTAAACTCTTAGTTTTACTTGGTATCAACAGTTGAAGTTAAATAAAAAAGGTAGATTTGAGCACTGATTTAGAGTGAAGGGAAAAAAATTTTCAAAGTGATTTAACCATACAGTAAAAAGAAAATAAAACGTGATATATTTGCAATAAATTGATCTGATTATAATACTATGCTTTAATACAGCTAACAGATGGAAAATTAACAGGAAGATCTATGTTTCTGTTACAAGAAAGAAATTGTGAGAGGTCTATCAAGGGAAAAATAATACACATAAGTTCACAGAAACTATGAAAATTTTAAAAATTGTTTATAGCCCCAGTGTATTAATATGCATAAAACCACTGAAGTTGATAGACTGCAATGTGGGAAAATTGCAAAGTTTGAATTAGCACTCCTGTGATCGAAGATCCTGGATATAGTTTTATTATGCAAAAGCATTTGATTTTTTAATGTGTGTTGTTTTCATGTGTATTACTAAAATGACTGGCTTTCCCTTTTTGCCATCTATAAAAACATTTGCCTGAAATATTGCACCAAAATGTGACACACGTGTATCTGACTCTCAAAAGGCTTGTGATGTTTATGGAATGGTTTTGCAGTCTATCAATTGCTTTATCCCTGCACTTGTTTAGAGTTAAGAAGATGAAATGATCGCATGGCACAGAACTGCACATCCGATAGTTTGAGCCATTTCGGCACAGCAGTAAAAGAATCTAGTGAGGGTAAAACACTCAGTTCTCTCAGAGTAGACTATCATGTGCCTGCTATCTGCTGCGCGTTACCAATCCATCACTGCAGTCCTACTGCCTCTCCTGCTGCTTACACTGCAACAGCAGCTGGAGACATCATTGTAAATGGATGCTCCGTAGCGAATTTGGAAATCACTGGACCGGTTCAAAGAAGAGAAATCCACTGAAGGCTACTAAATACAAAAGCACCATCTCCGGCTCTGAAAGGTCATGACTGTCATTTCCCCACTCTCGCATTGGCCCCTCTGCACCTGCTGTGACATGTGTGCAGAGCCTGATGGTCTGAGTCAGAGACTTATGGGTTTAGGAAAAACTAAACTACTTTAATGAAATATTAATAATAAAATAATGACATATATACAATATATTCAAAAGCATGTCGAGCTCCCAGGATGACGATCATGTCACCGTCAGGCACTGGGAAGTCCCAGACTGGACTCAGCGATGGACGGGAACTGGACTGTGGATCTGGAGTCAGGAACACACGTACCAGGATCAAAGGCAAATGAACAGACAGAGTCCTCCCCAGGCACCGGCCATTGAAGAAAGAGGCTGACCCTTTGATCCCTCAGCTTTTATACTGAGTATGGGGCAGATGGGATGGAATACCCCGTTGGTCAGTTTTGGGTCCCCTGTCCTGTCTGCTCCTCCCCATAGGTGGGACCCCTCTCCACTTTTCTGCTTCAAACCCTCCAATAGGGCATATAAGGAATTAGCTGACCTTGTTGGTTAGAGCAATAAGTATAAGCAGGAGCCTCCCTGCATACCCTTCCTTGGTATTAATTATAAACATAGGGCTTATCACTCTGAGAGCAAACAATTTCTGCACAATATGCTGTTAATTTCAGAGAGTTTAGTTAGTTAGAAGAGGCATAGCTGCAAAGTAAAATTACTGAATAGAAAATTGGTTCTGCTTTACCTCAAACCAGGACATTCCACCCCTTTACTCCATACCATTTGCGTGATGCTCTGATCACTATTACTTTTTAGCACTAGGCTCCCAGTGGAGAGTTTAGGGTGTTGTTGGGTTCTTTTTAGCCTCCAGACTGCATCTAGGTGGCTCCTTTTGGAGTTTCTTGGTTCAGTTTTTACTGGTTGCTTCATTTCTATGTAGCTTGCTTTTGCAAAAGGGAACACCTGCATGTGGGATTTATTGCACCTGCTCTCCTGCTGTCATGATAAACCTGCCACACTCTGGTTACTACTGCTGAATGACTCTCCTCGAGTGTCCTGAACTAGGTCCTGCAAACCACTGTAGCCCAAACTTAGGAAGACATTTTAAAGGATAAGACAAAACTGCCTTTCTGAACAGTGTTTAGTGAATGCAAGAATTCTCTCCACATCACAGCTTGAGGTGCTGATGTGTTCTTTCCATAGCTGAAATCTCCCATTTCTACTACCTGATATCATTTAGACTTCCTAATTGCCATGACTCTGCTCACAGGATCAATATGATCTTAGTACTTAAGATGAGGACATCCACCCGCAAGGATTACGTTGTGGGCTGGGGCTGCTGCTGTGATATTTTTACTCTTGAAGTAATTCTCCATAGGCAGCATCACTGCACATCTTCTATTACTCATGTAAAGTTCATTGCCAGGTAACACTATCCCACTGATCCTATTTCCATGACGTATCCCAGGTGCTTGTTATGGCAGGGTTATCGTTCCTCTGCTTTTATTTTTTATCTCAGCAAGTCTGCTGGCTTTACTCCCAACATGAAGTCATCCTGCAGTTTTCCCTGATGTCATCGATCCCCATGATCATGGATTCTCACTGTCACTCTCTGCTTCTTGCTTTTAAAATGACCTCTGCTCCAGGAGCTTCTTCAGACCTTGAGTGTGACATCCACTAAAAGGTGGGACACATGCAAGATGCTGGGCTTTTTATTCCTAGCAGATAATTCTCCTTCCTAATGACTTACATCCTGCCTTGTAGCACAAGGAGAGCTGCAGCGAGATAATATCTCAATAAGCCTCCTTTGTGAACCCCTGTTTCTCTCTGGCGTACCACCTCAGCCACTCTCATGTCAGAAGAACAAACCCACCCTCTCACCAGATGTCTGCATATTAAGCCCACTGTCTGGTCACTTTGAACTTTATACAGTAGCCCAGGTGACCCCCATTCTTCTGGGGGACATCAAACAGCATTTTGAGCTTAAATATTATGGGGTTTTGTTGGGTCTAACTTTTAACTTTCTCCTTTGGAGGAGTGATTAAGATTGTTCTCCTCTTCCTCTGCTCTATCATTAGTAAGACAACCAGCAATGGATGAGAACTGCCCCAAGATGTAGTGGAGGTGGCGGATGTTCTCATATCCATCCCTGGTACAAAATCCCTCATCTGTGAGCTACTGGTGTTTGTCTTGGTGGTCCTGGGCACTCTTTATTCCCAAGGTTCACCTTGCCCTGCCTAATCCCTCTGCTGTACATGAGAGCTGCTCAACTCTCAGCAGCCTCCGCAGCCCCAGCAAGCTCCCGACCACCCACCCTGAGCAATCATCGATGCGCTGGTCACACCAGCCAAACTCTGCACCCAGTTTTCTGCTTTCCAGGAGGTGGACCTTGCTCTTCTTCCTCCTGGCCTCAGCAGGCAAAGCCTCCATGCAATCAAACTCTGTTTCTCCCTGCCATCCTAATCTGAGAGAAGTCGAGTTTTTAGTAAGGACTTCTCAGTAACAACATTTGGTGGTGGTTGTTGTTATTTAGCTGTATAAGGAATCACTTCCCAAATATACTGCCTCTAGTTACAGCAGTTCCACATCATTTGGAGTTCGGTTCAGCTGAACAAGTAGCTTGTCAGGTACTGACTGAACTGCTTTGCTAAGTAAAGGCTTCAGAAAGAGGCATCACTGAGACCGAAGGGGCTATTGCAAGGCAAAGATCATCTTGTAGAACTGGAGGAGGGCTAGAAAACGTTTGATTTACTTCAATAGCTATACTTTTAAAATAGATGTGTAACTTTACTACTGCCATTGCAAAGGTCTCCTTTGCCAACAACAGTCAACAGTCAGTGACAGATGAAGTTTTTCAAGGTAATAAATTGAAATGATAAAATGCAAGGACTGGCAGGTAAAACCAAGCATAGGTTCACACACCAGTGAGTCGTTGCCTGTGTATTTATGAAATTATCTGTCAATAGTTGCCTAAACAGAATTCACGGTGAGGACAATAGAAGCAGCATACTAATATCAGGAAGGCAGAGGGTTATATTGCTGATGTTCTTGCAATTAACTCACATTCACTGTGCAAAAACCTAATTATTAAGCTGGTGAATACGAAAAATCAACCCCTGCAAGTCAAAATTGAAACATGTTTTCTTTTCCCATCAAGTAAGTATAGGAATGTGGATTTCTATTCAAAATCACAAAGGTTAAAGCTTTAAAACAATCTAAAAGAATAGAAAGTTGAGTTTTTTATGACCTAGTGCTCTCACACAAATTGGGAAGCAATATAAAATGAAAAATAGGGAATATATATTAATGTGAGAATAAATCATAAAAGTGAAGACATTAAAATCCTTAATATTAATAATATTCTAGGGTACATGACAGAATTACCATGTATTCCTGTGCCATAAAATCTTTTGTTAACTTTAAACACATCATGCTGGCATACACTTCAATTTCTTCAGTAAGAGAAAAGTTTAACATAAGACTGAAGAAAAATGAAGTCTTTGAGCTCGACAACAGAATTTAGATGGATAAAAATTTAAATTGTTGGGTTTGGCCTAACTAACCCCAAAGTACAAATTATCCCTATATCACCTGACATTTTAGGCCATAACAATGTTCTTCAATATCTATTATAGTTCAAATATCAACATAAGCCAGTTTTCATGCCTTTATTACTCATTATAAGTATTAATGCCTTGTGATCTATTTAGAAGGACGAAGAAAGGAAAAGAAGAACCAAAGAACAGAAGTAACATTTCAGCCATCAATCAGTTACAAGAAAATAATGTTAAAATAAGGCAAAACCGTTAAAAAGGTATTACTCTGTAAGTTCCTCTTAAAAGCATGTCAAGGAAAATGTCATCTGAACTCCCACGGGCCAGCAGAACGGCACCGACTTTTCTGCCGTGTGGTGTGTCTGGAGCCATGGCTGGTCACAACCAGCATCTTCTGTCCTGGGACGAGCAAAGCAACAGCAGGAGCACAGAAACTCCGTAAAACCACTTTGACCATGCCACTGAATGGGAGACTGGGGTTAGTTATTCTTTGCAACCTTGTTGAAAAGGCGGAAAAGTTTTGGTTCACTCCAATGAAACAACATGTTGCTTCCGATAAGGAGAACACCTGCAGAGTTTTCATGTTGCTCATGTATTTGAGGATTCACAAACTACTTTCTAATTTCCTTCTGCAGTTTCAGTGAGGAACGTAGATAGCAGACTCAAGAAATAAAAAGCAAACCCTCGCAAAGCCAGCCTTTGTCGTGCTTAAATCTCTCCTGCTAGACTCTGCAGGGAATTGATTGCCTTTCCTTCTGTTTGGTATTGCATCACTTTTTATCATTTCTCATCATATTGCAGTAGATTGGAGCCAAAACAGCTCTGTGGCATGGGGGAGAAAAAGAATTGAGAGATGGAGAGAAAGTCACTCTTTTTTTTTCTTTGGTATGTCTGTTTTTTTAAATTTTCACTTAGCTCTGTATGCTTGTATAAAGGCCAGGTGCAGAACCACACAATTGCCTAGTTCTGTGCCAAATAGCTACTAATAACAAACGGCTTTTCAGTGTAGAATGAATTACCAACGAGCCTGGAATCGAAGTGAAGAACAGAGGAGTAGGAGACACTGAATGACAGCAAAGACCTTGAACGTGTGCCCACAGGATGACACCAGAGACCCTAAGGTGGTGGGCAGGTCACTGATCTTCAGTAGAGAAATTGAGCTTTGCAAGACGGGTAATTTTTTTGGAATAGCAGAGAGAAGCCAGAGCAAGTATCCATTAAATATAAAACACACTGTGTAGTAACATCTGATGAACTTACACACCAATAAGAGAAGAACAAGAGTGTGTTGGCAAGCGAGAGAGACACTCAAGAGGGAGGAGGAAGACAACCCCACCATCCACTTCAAACTCCTCCCAGTGAAGGACATTCTGCAAATTCCCTCTCTTCCCCTTCCCATCTCCAGGCTGAAGTCATCACGCTGGGAACCCAGAGGGACACAGAAAAGGAAACCACTGCACCAGGCAGAGAGAGAGAGAAAGGCAGTAAATTATTTGTATATGCAGTTTGAACTGAGTATAATTTGAAGTAAAATTATTAGCATCATGGTAACTGGTCTAATAATGGTTAGATGCATGGACTGGCAGCACTAACCATAAGACACATTTCTTTGGCCCACATGAATGGTGTGATTTGTCATGTAACAATCTGGTGGAGGCTTCAAACAGCTCAGTTTTTAATTTGCTTGCAACAGAGTGGTAATAGATTGGACATAACAGGTTTGGAGCTCAGTCTAGACTCTCCCTGGAGAAGATTTTTTGTGAAGTAACTTGCTTCTCAAAGTGCAGATCCGTACAGTTCCATGCTGACAACTCTGGGTACTAAGGGGACTCACAGCTTAATTCACTAAGCTTAGTTACTTAACTCCAGTGAACCATGTAAATCAACACCACGAAAAATCTGTTGGGGTCTCAGGGAGAATACTGCTTTCTCATCACACCTGCATTTCTTGCACCTCCATGCAGCTGCATGTCCAGGAGTGCGGAAAGATGCCACCAGCCTTTTAGCCTACATCTCCCAGGCCTCCAGGGCAGCCACGATGTTGGAATGGTTCAAGAACAGGCATGGCAGCCATTCCTTCTGCCTAGACAACTGCTCAGAGTATCAGGCTCTGCATTGCACGCCAGAAAGACACTCTGCTTCTGCAGGTTTCTCAGCCTTTAAAAATCATGTCCTCGACCTTCAGGTATGTTAAAGGAGCAACTCTGGAGTTCAAACCTGCTACACTCTGTTAGTCAGAATTGTCAAGTGTAATCATGGAGCTGTATAGGAACGATTTTTCAGGGATTATTCCACTTCAAACTTATTTCATTCCAAACTGGAATGAGAACAAAGATGAGGTTCACTACTGATGCCAAGTTCGGCAGGACTGCAAAAAGTTCAATATTAGTTAATAAATTCACATTAGTTATTAGTTAGAAAAGTCACAGGAAGGTCATCTGATGGAGGCCAGATAGCAGACAAATTTCATTTTCAGTAAATGAAAAATAATGTATATGTTGTAAAACAATTCTAGTTATGCACATACAATTTCTCCGTGAAGTGTTAATAGTCAGCAGAGGTGTCAGAACTCAGTGCAACAGTTCTCTGCCTGGTAGCTGTCTGCCTTGCAGCAGTCAAAAATAGTCAACAGACTAGTACACATTCTTAGAAGGGAACAGAGAACACAAGAGAAAACATTATTAGACAGCTCCGTAAATCTGTGATGCTACTTTCGATATTGTATGCAGTTCTTGTCCCCACATCTCAGGAAGGTTATCATAGATCTAACTATAAAGGGAACACAAAAGGATTGCAAGAATTTTTAGAGGTATGAAACCCTGGTGGAAAAAAACAAATCAACACAAACAAAAAAGTTATATTTATTAGGTTGCTTCAACCTGGAAGAGAAATGACTGAAGCAAGAAATGGTGTAAGTCCATGATATTTATAAAAATAGTAAAGAAACTGTATAAATTGTGTCTTGTCTTGTAAATAGAAATAAAGGAACATCAAATTATTATCAAGCATCAGAAAAAATAAATAATTTGCACATATTGTGTGATTCAGCTGTGAAGTGCATTGCCACAATGCAGTGCTGATGAGAAAAGGTGGCACGAGTTAAAAGAGCAAATAGACAAGTTTCTGGGGTAACTGTTCAATATGACTGATCATGGTAGTCATTTCGCGTAATCTCCAGGTCAGGAAGTCAATAGACTATGAGAATATTGTGCATATGTTGTGCCAACTGACATCAGAAAACCTTTTCCCAGTTTTGTGGTCAGGTAGGTGAAGAATCCCAGTTTGGGTGCTGAAAAGGGCAAATTCTTCCATCATCTGAGGCAATGAGCAATCTGAAAGGAGTGTAAAACTCAGGGATAGATGGTATGTACACATATGTCCTAAAACACAGAAGTTTCACTGCCAGGAAATAGTTGGAGCTTAGCTGTGGAGAGGACATACACAGAGCCATTATTTCAAAGTGACTTGTTAAATATTTAACAACACAGGAGCCCTGTGTGGTTTCACTCAGGATGCATGTGGAGAAGCAAACCCAAGGTGAAAGTACAACATGGCTCAGCATAGATTTGTCAATAAAGAGATATTCAACTGGTTTTCTGAAGGGTGTGAGCCTGCCTTTGCTAGAGGCGTAACATTTAAGGGAAAAATGAGGGAAGTTTCCAGGACAGTGTAATTGTGTCTCTGAACTGTATTATCCGCTATAATGACAAATTGTCATTCCTTCATTTTTTAATTTTTCACAGATTATCAAGGTAACACAAAATCATGTCAGGTTATCATTGAATCACTGAATCGCAGAAGGGCTTGGGTTGGAAGGAACCTTTAAATGTCATCCAGTCCAACCTGTTCCAGTGTCTCATCACCTTCATCATAAAAATTTCTTCCTTATGTCCAATATAAGTCTACTTCTTTCATTTGAAAGCAATTGTTCCTTGTCCAATCACTACAGGACCTGCTAGAAAGTCTCTCTCCACATTTCTTCTAAGGCCCCATTTATATGCTGAAAGGCCGCAGTCAAGTGTCCCTAGAGAATTCTCTTCTCCAGGCTGAACGACCCAACTCTTTCAGCCTGTCTTCATAGGAGAGGTGCTCCAGCCCTCTGATCATTTTTCTGTCCCTCCTCTGGACTTGGTCTAACAGGTCATGGCAACCCCAGAGCTGGATGGGGTGGGGTCTCCAGGTGGGGTCACCTGAGAGCGGCATGGAGGGAGCAACCTTCCAGCTCTGATCTATCAGCAGCAGTGGTGGTGACCTTGGGGAACCTGTATGTTTCTAAGTGAGTAATGCTTGGTCATTAATTACAGAACAACCTGGCTTTTGGCATCACCATAGTTTAACAGTTACTGATTTAATAGAGCCAGTTGGAAACCTGTTTTCATTCACTGAGAATGATTTCAAGCTACTGGACATTTTTACTATGCAGGGAAGAAAGAGAAAACCCAAGCATCCCAAATTTCCTTCCTCTTCCTCTGTGAACGATTTCAACTTCTTTTGTGCCAAACATGGGTTTGCTTCTCAGCAGGTGTGCAATTTAAGAAATATCTGATCTGTGTGAGGGATGCATTGAAAACTGTTTGAAATAACCCTTCCCATTGAACAACTTGTTCTAACAAACTGGTGATAAAACTTTTTAATTAAAAGTTCTCCAGATCAGCTCTGAACTAAGAACTTTTTAGAAGGTTATTATTCCTTGTATATTTCTGAAGATTTGAGGTCTGTGGAATCATTTTCCTATGCTTAATTGTTATAATATTCTTTGTACAAAAGGAAACTATATCTAGATCAAATTATTTTATTTAGAAGGAACATCTATATGACTAATTGATGCCTTGTAGTCTGTTAAGCTGTAGCTGTGTAGCGCTGTAGCTGACATTTGAAGGAGCAAATTACTTGTTACATGAATATTGTTAGGAAATCAATGAGCCCTGATTTGGACAACATTGTTCGTTTTGTCTTAAAAACAAATAATTGTTGAGACATTCTGACACAGGAAATTTGTTAAAACTACTCATTACTTATGGATAAGACAGGAAAATGCAGGAGAATGAATGAGAGCAGTTATCTGTCCAGTGAAGTTCCCTGATTAACTTAATTGCACAACAGATGAGGAGAGTTACTGATTAGAGATTGTTTCACCCTCATGCACTGATGCATTTGCCCTGGACTTCAGCCAGATCCTAAAGCAGACAGCACAGTATTCTACCTAAAAGATACTGCAAGGCTTGATATGTGGCAGTGAATCAGAGGAAGCTGATATGGTTTAAGTGCGTGTGTGAAGGCTGTGAGATAAGGGAAAACTGCAGCCCAGATCCTTGAAGTAAATTTGTCCTTTTGATTCTCCTTTGGTTTGAAGTCATTTGGACACAAAAAATCCCCCAGTCTGAAAGTTAAGAGCATCACAGATGCCAGTTGGAGGGAACTCACAGGGAGGAGGGGAAAAGCATCCCTCCTACCAGCATACGCCACACTCGGTAACCTGCAAGAAAAGATTCTACTTCAGTGTGCTATTAATTTTGACAGTTTAAAAGGATTTGAGCAAATCTGAGAATTCAGAGGTAGTACATTTGTATAGGTACTGCGTGAATATTTGAAAGAAATGTTTTCCATTATCTTCTGAAGATCAACAAAGGTTCTTTGCATACCGCTGAGGCCCCACAGTCTGTACTCTGTAATTAAAAGTGGTTTATTGTCCAACTTGGAGAACAAACCCCACAGCAGCAAACTTGGTAATTCAATTGCTTCCAAGGTGTTTCCTCAGTCTCCTGACAATTTCAGAGTAAATGTGTTCTCTCTAAATAGTTTCTCCCAACGAGCTGGAAGAGCAAATGCAGCTAATTCTGTTAGACAGAAGGAGTGTGTTTTCTCAGTATCTTTTAAAATGCCTGTGGTGTGATTTCTGCTTGTGAGTAAAAGCTCCACACCGGAGTGATTTGGACACTACCTGTTTAAACCAAACACAACTAAGTTGCTCTCACCACATTAACTAAATTTGGAGACTTCAGTGTAAAAATCTGATGTTCAGTAGATATTTCTTTAACTGGAGACTCAGAAGGCTCTGATCTTGGAGACATCCCAGGGATCTGTGAAAGGCAGGTTACAAAGCCCCTACTGCTGTGCTCAGAAATTAAATTATTCAATTGTTTTTCCTGTCTCTAAGGCTAATATGTTTTTAAGGGCTTTGTTACCTCTGAAGCTTCTATATTGACTAGCTACACCATTTTTAAGCAAGACACAAAATACCAGATATAAGTTGATGGGACAGTGAGCCTGCACCTAATGAGCTTCAGCAAATGAACAGAACTGTTGTCTGATCTGTATTTCGTTGTCCTTTGTTTATTTTTCTTTTTTTCCCTTATAAATAGTGGAGCCATAAATCTGATGCTGTAAAACAGACTGTTCATGCTGAGTTTTGCCTTTAAAAGTTCTTACTATATTTTGTAGTACAGTGAGTTTTTCAACATTTTCAGAATGCCATACGTAGAATCATACTGTTGGTTGGATTGGTTGGTTATCTCTAGCCAAGCATCAAGGCAATAAAAAGGGCTCTGTACACTGTTTACCACCTCACTATCACTTACCAGTAACCACAAGGAAACAGAAAGACATTGTCTTTAATCTGTAAAACATAAATGGGTAACTCCATGCTCTTCACAAATCAGAAAAATTTACATGCTGGGCCAGATGTTATTTAAATTTAGTACTTAAACATTCATTTGAACTTCCTGCCTCCTTGGCCAATGATAATCCGAAAAGGGAAAGGGAAAGGGAAAGAGAAAGGAAAAAAAGGAAAGCAGTCTTCAAAGGACGTGAGGAACGTAATTTTAACAAGCAGAAATCAAGATATTACTAGTTGAAAATTCATGCCATTTAATAAACAAATGGAGTTTGCCTGTAGAAATATGTAGAAAATGTAGAAAAGTCTTAGGGATAATAACTTAAAAGTTTTCACTGTATGGATGAACATTAGAAATTTACTTAAGTGTGATAAACTTTGCGCTTTTCTATCACTTGAGTTCCAGAGTCAGAAGAAAAAGACTGTGTGTCTTATAATATAGTAGCAAGAAAGACATTCAATCAAATAGTATCAAGAAGATTTAAAGCCAGATAATGTTTAGCAACTTGGATAAGATACATCTTTCATATAAATGTCATACCTTCACTTTTTCTAGTGGAACTATGAGAATTTACTTCAGCTGAACATTTTCACCACTGTAGAGCTTAATAAAACTTTTTCACTTTGTTGTACGGCTGAGAAGAAGAAGCTTTATCTTATGTCTCTTCTGTTTTGATCACTAACCCAATGTTGGCTTGAATTACACTTATTTTCAGATTTTCTACTCTTTCTTCCTGTATTGTTTGAGAAAAAAAGATAGATTACCTAATAGTTGAAAATATCTGAATAAATGCAGAGAAAATTAAAAATGGATAAGTAATCTGTTCATATGTACATGTAATTCCTTCTCTGTAAATACTGAAATGTAACCAGATAAAAATACCTATGCTGACTTTTTTTCTCTTCAGAATGCTAAGATTTTCTGTTTTGACTCTAACTTCTCTAGTAACACAGAGTATAATGAAATTGCTACATCCTACCATTGTATTCTGATCACTTCTGGCAACACCTCCTGCACCAGATTCCTCCCTGATATCAATTGCTTGGCTCCTCGTTTTCAGGTCTCCTTAAACGTAATTTCCTCCATTCACAACGTAGAAATCATTGATAATAAAGGCATAAAACATTACTTTCCACATATTTTTTTTCAGTATACAAGCTTGTCTTTATTGTATATGGAAATCCTGGAACATAGTGTTCCTGTATCACAAGCAAGCAATTTACGGGGAGTAAATCCAGCTTCTGGCTGATCAGCTACCCTGGCTTTGCTTCATATTTCCCCAGAATAACTGCTAAGAGTGGTTTCAATAATGGTATTTTTTCCGCACTTCTGCGTTGTGTGAGCTCCGGCCAGGTCTTCCTGCAGAACAGTGAAGATGCCACTTCGTTTGATTTAAAAATAATAGGATGAAGATGATTCTTCATGGCTACAATTTTTAAAAGCTGTTTCAAAACTTTAAAAAAATCTTTGTTTATTGCCACCAGAACATATATCTTGTGACTGCCTTTCTTAAATTAATGTAAAAGAATAGAGCTTTATTGTCATGTGATTCTTCAGCCAAAAAATAGATGAAAGCAAGAGACAAAACACAAAAGAGGCTGGACCCAGTACACCTGGTCACTTTGAATATAACAGCTCCACTCACTTCAGCCTCAGCAGAATGTTTCCTTCTGAAGAGCCCTTAGCAAAACACATTTGCTTTTTTGGGCACAGAAAAGGAGGCACTGACAGGCATAATGCACAGTCAGGGCTATGATAGAAGAGCTCCTGAGCTGCAGGATTTAAGGCATTACCGTTCCCAGCTGCTTTGCTCGTATTTTACAGACAATTCTGGACAGGGAGCGCTTCTTATAGGGCAGGATAGATGTCTCAGCCTCAGCCACAGCAGCTCAGTATCAACAGTGGGAGCACTAAGCAAACAAAAGAAAAGAAAACAACAAAACCAACCAAACAATCAAAAACACACACACACAAAAAGACTTCTACTGTTTAGGTTACTTTTCCAGGTATAAACTGTTTCCAGACTTTTGTCAGAAAAGTGAATGTCTCCTGCACACGTGCAGAGCCAAGGCTTCACTGTTAAATCACCCATCAAATTGCACCTGACTCAAGATTCAGTTCACTGAGTAGATACTAATCTTCTGCAGGTGTTTCTCTGGTTCCAGAGGAGCTGCTTGCTGCTGCTGTTTTCATAATTTTTCACTAACTTTGGGTGAGCACTTCAGCTCTTCTACAGAGCTGGACAAAAGGTAGACCTCAGGGTCCAGGGACTCCCAGCTCTACCCCTTGAAAAAGCTTTGGAAACTCTGTTTGGGAAGAGATGCTCTCTTAAGGGACTCTACACTCCCTGAAACCCACATTTGTTTCATCTGTTGAGGACTCCTGGGGGCAACTACTTGATTTATGGGTAGAAGGATCATGTAAATCATGCCATGCCTAACTCCTCTTTTCATCACTGGCAGTTTCACATCTTCTTCCAGTGTCTGCCAATTGGGTTGACACCCGTAGGACGTTTTTAGGATGCTGCAGTTTTAAGTTTATTTATTTTGCCACACATCCTCCATGTCTACTTTCCAGATTTGAGTCATCACTCAATAAATTCTACGCAATTTAATATAAAGCTCATACTTGCTTAAGAGCCACATGTCTGTTAACACAATGTTAACATGACAAATGCATGTATATGTGTACGGGGCTACACTGTAATGGCTCCACATCATCCTGCCTCAAAATCCATAATTTCTTAACTGGGACTAGATATGCGGGTTACCATTTGCCTGTGTATGTGTGCATGTGCATCTGCAGGGGGGGTATGGGGGGAAGTGTCAGAATCAACAGTTTTGGGCAAGAAAGACATTGAGGTGCTGGAGTGGGTCCAGAGAAGGGCAATGAAGCTGGTGAGGGGTCTGGAGCACAAGTCTTATGAGGAGTGGCTGAAGGAACTGGTGTTGTCCAGCCTGTAGAAAAGGAGGCTGAGGGGAGACCTTGTTGCTCTCTACAACTGCCTGAAAGGAGGCTGTAGCCAGGTAGGTGTCAGTCTCTTCTCCCAAGTAAAAAGAGATAGAACAAGAAGAAATCACCTCAAGTTGTGCCGGGGGAGGTTTAGGACGGATATTAGGAGAAATTTCTTCACAGAGAGGTTTATCAAACATTGTAACAGGCTGCTCAGGGAAGTGGTTAAATCACCATCCCTGGAGGTATTTAAAAGGCAGGTGGACGTGGTACTGAGGGACATGGTCTAGTGATCGTTTTGGCAGTGTTAGATTAATGGTTGGATGTGACGATCTGAAAGGTCCTTTCCAACCTAGACAATTCTATAATTGTGTGATAAGATGTTATAAAGAAAAGAGCTTGTATTAGAAATCTATTAAAAAAAACCAAACCAAAACCACAAACATCCCAACAATCCTTAATAGCTAATGTTTTTGAAGTCTCAGTCCAAAATTATCTGTTTTAGAGTAGAATACTGTGACTTAAAGCTGAGCATATCAATATTTCTGAGTTATAGGACTAATATAAAAGGCAAAGGGATAACATTGACGTTTTTATTTTTGAAGGCATACTTAACACAGATTTCAAATATGACACCAAGAAAATAACTTTTCCCTCAACAATAACGCTAAATGCTGCTAAAGAAAAAAGAATAAAAATGCATCAAAGCCCAGGGGAGCAGATCTCATCACAATCTTCAGTGGAGCGCAGACCCTTCCTTTATCTCATAAGGGGGATTTGGTTTCCAATTCCTATCAAGAGCAAAGCGAGAGACAAAAGCGTAGGTTAAAAAATTAGAGGGCATGAACTCAAGTCCAATTTGAAACTTAGATTTTTACCAGTAGTCTGGCACATGCTCCACATGGGCCTTTTAGCGCTTACCAGGGATTGTTTATGATCACTTTACCAAGAATTCTTGCTCAATCATTTTTTCTCTCCTTCCTTCCAGTAGCGAGTGCTCCAGCCTTTGACTTAGTGTAGAATAGAGGTGGGGTGAGCTGGTACAAGGTGACTCTGGCCTTGTAGCAAACAACAACATCTCTTGTTGTGCTTAATTAGCTATCTTGTGCTTAATTAGCTGAAAGTGAGTGAATGCATCAATTGGTGAGAGCTCCTACATGAAAAACCAAACTGTCAAACTTGTGGGTGAAGATAAAAACTGAAAGGGTGGATAATCATATTATTAAGCAGTTGCATAATTAGCAGGAAGAACTGACAAAACTTTACGAGGAATTTTAGGGTCTTTACTTGCTTTTTGAAACTTTATTACCATGGGGGCTAGGGGGGAACTTCATTATCCTCATAATCTTACAGACATTCCTCTTGATACGTAAACTGAGATTTGACCTGTATTTAGAAAAGGTGGAGGTCTTACAGGACTGTATGATGTACAATGGAGGCTACAGAGAAAGGTGTGATCCAGCGAGCAAAGACAGTTGTGAAGCTATCTCCCTGATGGACTAGACGTTGAAAACATCTGTTCAGACTTCCATGGTCTGCATTTTTGGAAACTAATTCCTGGATTCTTAGAAATTATTTAAATTTAAAAAAAAAAATAATTGGAAACCAAGAACATAAACAACTTTTGAAGATGTGACAGTGATTAATCAATAAATTCCTCTTTTGATCATATATTTATAATACTCAGTCATGAATTCACAGAATTTGTCAGTTCTTTTTTTATAACCCTTTCACAGCCTTACTCACGCTCCTGACTTTGTGTTTCAGTTCTGAAAATTTACTTATTTTAAGTACACAGTGTAGCAACTTGCTTTGACTCTGATGAGACTTTGCTAGGAGGGGAATTGTTTCCAATCCAATTTTGTTTGAATAGAAATCGAATACTGAGGCAGATACTGCTATGATACAGCTGTTCTTGTGTCTCACAGTAAATAAATAAAAATACATCTGTTTCATGAGGCGAGGTTGTATTAAAAAGGAGATGAGGGAAATGCTGAGATGGTTAAAACCCAAATATTCTCAAAGCCATAAGGCTGAAGTCTGTCTCCTCTAATATGGGAAGAAATTGAAGGGAAGGCAAACCAGATGCCATACAGAGAATCTGCCTTATTTCTGGCTGGATGTACCAGCTCAGCTGTCCATTGCACATAACTCGTGCATCAGCTGCTGAAGCAAGAATTTGTTTAACTCCTCAAATGAAACTAAAATCACTTTCGGAACGTGGTGAACCCGCATACATTTATGGCGTCAGACATGTTTTATATTCGTGCTTATTGACAGAGAGAACTTGTGCTGGCTAGTTAGGCAGCAAGTCCTTGGGTGAAGTTGATTTTGCTTGTAGTTCGACAATATTATTTCTGGGGGAATTGTTTTTTCCTTCTCACATGCTGTGGAGTTTCTGCCTTTACGGAATATGCTGCCATTTTTATTTTACTTCTGTTGTTGTTGCTCTCTGGTGAGTTACGGAAAGGAAAGGGTAGCAATCAACCTAGGCATAAACTGTTGCAAAAACTCATTCAGTCATAGCAACACCAAAATTTCACGTGAGTCCGCAGAACTACAGCGTGGATAAACACAAATGCCTCCTGGTGACTGAGCAAGGGCTATAGCTGGGTGGACAGTTTCGCCCACATGGTCTTCATGACTCAAAAATACCTTCAGTTCAGGCTTTTGGGTAAAGTCTGTCCTTCCCTCTCTTAAAGACAAAACTCTTAGGGACTTAAATAAAAGCAGGTTTCCCCAGCTTCTTCTGGAAGGAAGCAAGGTATGAATTGCAAGTTCTCTGACATGCTAGTTTTTGTGACGTATGGTAGCAGCGCAGGGTATTATCCACTTCCACCTACCCACAATGCTCCTAGCTAATGTAAGCACTTCTGTGATGTATCTACTTTTCAGGTTAAATTATGCAGAGTAACTCCTGTCTAGGATTCTACAGCTGAGCTAGAATTATAAATGAGTTTTACAAAGATTAATTGAGAGGAATTTAAAGGAAACACCATGCTCAGGTTATAGTTTCTACTTTAAAGCCACCCAGCAGGTTGTCATCTTAAAGGTTTTTCATAGCCCTGATTCAGGAAAATATGTGCTGTCTTCAGCACAGCACTAAAGCCCTTTCCCAGAGCGTGGGACTTCAGTAATGTGACTTTAGGATGCTCTTGACTCCTAATTTCCCACAAATGAAAACAAGGGATACGAACCCTGAGCAAATTAACCCTTCCACAAGCAACATCAAGAACATCATAAATAGGAAGCTAGGGGACTGTTGAGATTGGGTTTAAACGATCAAGAATGTTTTAAAAATCAGCATTAAATGAAAGAAGGCACTTTCTTAATTCCCCAAGGAGCTCCTGAAAGCTCTTTACTTAGAAGAACTTTAAGGTGCCATTTTTCAAACAGTTTGACCTGTTTCACATTCCACTGATATGTCTACTTATGGCCTGCAGCCTAAAGAAGTTCGACTCTCAGAGCTCCCAAAGCTGAATCCATTGCTTACACTATTCAGTGTTGTCTGGCTCTGGGCCCTCCCTTCCCTCCCTCCCTCCCTTCCTTCCTTCCTTCCTTCCTTCCTTCCTTCCTTCCTCCCTTCCTCCCTTCCTCCCTTCCTCCCTTCCTCCCTTCCTTCCCTCCTTCCCTCCTCCCTTCCTCCCTTCCTCCCTCCCTTCCTCCCTTCCTCCCTTCCTCCCTTCCTCCCTTCCTCCCTTCCTCCCCTCCTTCCCTCCTTCCCTCCTCCCTTCCTCCCTCCCTCCCTCCCTCCCTCCCTTCCTTCCTTCCTTCCTTCCTTCCTTCCTTCCTTCCTTCCTTCCTTCCTTCCTTCCTTCCTTCCTTCCTTCCTTCCTTCCTTCCTTCCTTTACTTTTATTTACTCAAAGCTACCATGCTTCAATTAAAAACAGGAATGGAACTGTAATAAAACCAGTCTTTTTTCTAAGCCAAGAAATGGAGAAGGGAGAAACTTCATTGGACCACATTAATTGCAATTTTTTCAGTGTAGCTCTCATTTCTACCAGAATGCCATCTATCAAATGCACTGTATAGAATAAAAGGATTAAAAAATAATATCATTAAATAATCATAGAAACATTTAAAAATTAATTTAAAAAGAAAATGAGGTCATGCCATGAACTGAAAATAATAACTCTTTTTTGTTTCACACTACAGAAATCTCCACTGCCTGTAACGGTTTATTGATTTGCTTTAGAAAACTATAGCAGAAGGACAGTCCAACAACCAGGGTACTTGCCTGAAGTCATACAGCTATTAGTCCTCGTTTTCCGTGGGTAGAAGAGGAAAGAGGCAAACAATTTAACTCATGAGGAACTTTATGGCAGTAAACACAAAAATGACCTGCCCAGGTGTTGCGATGGTGATGGCAAATAGAGCATCATTTAATAAGGAAAGGCAAAGGTAGTCAGGACATTTTCAGCTAAATGCAATTTACACAAAGGGGTTGTAAACCAAAACAAAAATCACAGTCTTTCTGCTTTTTTTCCAACATTCCTTGAGACAGTTTTCTAAGATGGTTCGGGATAATGAATTCAGGCTAATTCAGGATACTTTCTATGGCCAGTGGACGCCTTTAGACAGCTAACCACACATGTTCAAGTCTCTGCTCTAATCTTTAACACTGGTTAGAAAAATTTATATCACTTCATGGTATATGGAATAAAAACAATACTGGAACCCCACAAGGTAAGACTACTTTCCTTTTTTTCTGAAAATCTGTGAAGCACAGACAAACTCGCCCACTCCGAGAGTGGGTTTCAACTCAGTTAATCATAAGTGTCTGCAGTGTAGGTGTCCATGTGCGAGCTACTAATCTCAGTTTCATATAGTGAGTGGAGATGTGGTCAGTACAGTCAATGGAGTGCGCAAGACAATTCGTAAGAGCAGATGGAGGTGCCTCTTTTGGGAAGAGAAGAGCTGTTCTTGCAAATCCTTTGACTCTATTGTCCAGATTCTGGCTGACTCAAATATGGGCCTATATGGGCAAATCAGTTGGTCTTTGTCCCTCTAGGAAGACTCTCAGATCTGCCACAAGTTCCTTTGAAAGGAGAAGGGCTTTCTGAGGAAAGGCTCACGACTAAATGCAGTCTAAATGCATTTAGTGGTGCAGAAGCATCCCGCAGAAGCAAAGCAGAAGGCGATATGTATCTGGAGAGGTTAACTGACCAGCACCACTTTCTAGCACTTACTGCCTTCATCCTTTAATTCAGGACCTTCAGCCTGTGAAAGAGAGGAGAAACTCCCTAATCAGCAATAGCTTGCTGCAGTGAGAAGCAAAGCTTCTCGTAGCCCTTGTGAGACCTCACTGGGAGGAAAGGATGGACCTTCACAGTCTAGAGGGAACCTTTTCCCTCCAAAGTTTAAAAATACATTCAAATAAAGAAGACATTCAATAGAGAACACCTCTACCAAGCACTCTGGGATTTCTATTAAAACTATTTCAATGTTTTCATGTAAATAGCATGGGGCTAATAACTCTTCATGCTTAAACATTATATTTGGGATTTATGTTTACCTAAGGGCTTTGTATTGCCTGCACCGACTTCTGATGCATTGTGAAGTAAACCGTAACTATTGTCTTTTCCTCACGTTGTAGTTGAGGAACTGAGACACGAAATGCCTGAGCAATAGTTCATGTCCTACAGGAGCCTGTAACAGAGCAGGAATCCCAATCGCCTTTTCAGTCTTCAAAGCCAGTTGCCCCCAGTTGCTCCGCTGCTTTCATCCTGAACCCTCCATGAACGCCAGCACTGATCTTGCAAGCTCTGCTTGGG
Source organism: Rissa tridactyla (assembly GCF_028500815.1). Taxonomy (NCBI): domain Eukaryota; kingdom Metazoa; phylum Chordata; class Aves; order Charadriiformes; family Laridae; genus Rissa; species Rissa tridactyla. The sequence goes on from NC_071497.1 coordinate 10,140,593, forward strand.
CCCAGGGGCTTCCACAGATCTCCCTTGGCACACGGGGCCGTTTTGCCATGGACTGTCTGGAGCAGTTACACAAGACCATTCCCCCCGTTGGGCTGACCAGACAGAACAAGAACTTTAAAGTGAAAAATAGGGTGTAAAAAGACTTCTGTGAGGTCTCTGCTCTCCATTTGCACAGAGGAGACCCTACAATTTTTTAGGTTTCCTGCAAACGTTCTTCTCTTCTGTCCTTCCCTAATGGTAAAAACCTAAGTTGTTCTGGAAATGCCAAGAGAAGAGATTTAAAACTAATTAATGCAGTATAGCATTAATCAAGTCTTCCTGAAAAGCTTTAATTTAACGAGAAAAGTCTATCATTATAGTTTTTAAATTAATTTATATCAAATGCCTTTAATAGACAAGAATATTGCACACAATTGAATTAGATCATGAGCCATCTTAAACTCTGGAGGTTTGCATGAATATTAATTTACTTCATGGAATATCCATGAAGTTGGTGTTTCAAGCAAAAGTCAGGTTTTTTTAAATGAGAACTATAAAAATATCTTGTGCTAAATATACCTACCTTAAGTACCTAAATCATTATGACACGTACATAAGCACAGTCTTTTTGTTTTTACTGTGTTTTCTTCCCTGAAAAAAAGTAGAAAAGCACAGGTGAAACTGCAGATCCTGAAAATCAAGTCCATTCCATGCATGCCATGTTATAGATATGGGATCCTACTAAAAATTAAAAAAACTAAATCAAAGAGAGGGTTTTTAATTCTTAACATCAGATGCCTTTGTCAAAAAAAAAAAAAAAAAGTTCCATATAATCTAATGCATTCTTTGTCACAAGGACACAGCTCAGTAAATGGATTTCAGGGGGTATGTGTCAGCGCCTGTAAATTTGCATTATGATTCCTAACTGCAAACCCATTTTTTTCTTTTACTTCTTCCCTGCACAACGCCATTCCTATTGGGTCTACCTTGTCTGCAAGAGCATGAAAGAGCAGGTTGAAAGGTTTGTCTGTGATAAGCGAGTGACTGATTGTGTGGCCTCTGTTCTAACTCATTGTAGTAATATGCCAACCACCCAACATACTCTTGTGTGGAGAAGAGAAAGCACGACACCCAGATTCACGGAGCTTTAAATTAGCCTCTTCCAAGATCCCAGCAGAAGCACCAGGAAAAAAAGCTGTAGCCATGAGCATTGGTGTGCTGCCGTCCACAGTAAACAGGAGCATCACTCTACAAGAGCCCCTTTCCTCATCTCTGCAGATGGTGATTTGCTGTGTGCTTGACTCTCACAGTCCCAACTTCAGGCAGTGCCAAGTGTCATCTCCCAGGCACTCAAATTCAAGCTCTGGAAAAGTCCAATTTTCCCTTTTTCATCTTTCATAACGGCTTTTCATTCTGAAGCAAGCAAGGGGCATGCAGGAGGCAAAGCTGCATACGGTGCTGCTGTGGTCCTCTCAGCATTATCTCAAAAGTTGAGTGAACCTCTTTTCCACACTTGGAGACTATAAGAAGGCACTCATTACTGGAGGTCAGTGGGTGCTTAATGAGCGTTTGCTACTGCACAGGTTGATGGTGCCAATATATACTGAGCCCTGGTTGGCTGCACAAAATGCGTGTGAAGTTGAGCTCTTTGAGACGTGGTGGTCCATGCCACACAGGACAGAGACTTAAGTTCAGATGTTTCAATTTGCAGATGTGGTTGGAAAATAACATTTTAATGGAGAAGGATAAGTCTTCCAACTGAAACCATTAACGATAACCCACTGAGATTCAAGTTGAATAAATAAAAATGCTGCTTTCACATCGTTGGTGTCTGTTGTTTTATTTTGAATGTGCTCCTCTGTATCTAAGAAACCTGACATTAGTTTCCCTAGATGAACATTCAAAGCTACCTTGCTCACAGTTATCTCATTTAAAAATGACTGTGATTCTCTTATAAATGCTGTGGTGTGTTTGCAAGTGTTGCTTACCCCCACTACCACAGCCCTGACAAACCAGACTACAATTTCTCTTCCATTAATGTGCAGAAAAAATGACATGAAAAGGACAATTTTGATACAACTGTAAGTTTAGGAGTACGTTTTTTCACCATTTCTACCTGTGTTGAGCTGTTGGTTGTAACCATTACTTCACTGTACTGACAAACAGCAGAATTCAAAGACAATTTGAGATGATGAGGCTCCCTTCAACAGCTGGAAGCTCATCCTTACCTCAACTTCGTATGTATTTCTGGCAACCTCTGGGGATTTTTTATTTAAAAAAAAGAAAGTGCATTTGTTCCTGGGAAGGTAATGGAGCGACTCATTCTGGATGTCGTCTCCAAACACGTAGAGGAACAGGAAGTTATTGGAAATGGTCAGCATGGATTTACCAAGGGCAAATCACGCCTGACCAATCTGATAGCTTTCTATGATGTTATAACGGGTTGGCTGGATGAGGGGAGAGCCGTAGATGTCATCTACCTTGACCTTAGCAAGGCTTTTGACACTGTATCCCATAACATCCTCATTAGGAAGCTGAGGAAGTATGGGCTAGACGAGGTGACAGTGAGGTGGATCGAGAGCTGGCTGAGTGACAGAACCCAGAGGGTTGTGATCAGCGGCACAGAGTCCAGTTGGAGGCCTGTAACGAGTGGTGTCCCTCAGGGGTCAATACTTGGACCAATTTTGTTCAATATATTCATTAATGACCTAGATGAGGGGACAGAGTGTATCCTCAGCAAGTTTGCTGATGATACCAAGCTGGGAGGGGTGGCCGACACTCCAGAGGGCCGTGCTGCCATCCAGCGTGACCTGGACAGGCTGGAGAGCTGGGCAGAGAAGAACCTAATGAGGTTCAACAAAAGCAAGTGTAAGGTCCTGTACCTGGGAAGGAAGAATGCCAAACACCAGTATAGGTTAGGGGCGGACATGCTGGGAAGTAGCTCTGAGGAGAAGGACGTGGGGGTCCTGGTAGACAGCAAATTATCCATGAGCCAGCAGTGTGCCCTTGTCGCCAAGAAGGCCAATGGCATCCTGGGCTGCATAGGGAAGACTGTGGCCAGTAGGTCGAGGGAGGTCATTCTCCCCCTCTACTCTGCACTGGTGAGGCCACAACTGGAGTACTGTGTCCAGTTTTGGGCTCCCCAGTTCAAGAGGGACAGGGAACTACTGGAGCGAGTCCAGCGTAGGGCAACCAAGATGATTATGGGACTGGAGCACCTCCCTTATGAGGAAAGGCTGAAAGAGCTGGGACTCTTTAGCCTGGAGAAGAGAAGGTTGAGGGGGGACCTGATTAATGTTTACAAGTATCTAAAGGGTGGGTTTAAGGAGGACGGAGCCAGGCTCTTTTCAATGGTTCCCAGCGACAGGACAAGGGGCAATGGGCACAAGCTAGAACATAGGAAGTTCCGTTCAAACACACGGAAAAACTTCTTTACGGTGAGGGTGACAGAGCACTGGAACAGGCTGCCCAGGGAGGTTGTGGAGTCCCCTTCTCTGGAGATTTTCAAGACCCGCCTGGATGCAGCCCTGAGGGATGTGCTTTAGGCAATCCTGCTCTAGCAGGGGAGTTGGACTAGATGATCTCTAGAGGTCCCTTCCAACTCTGAAGATTCCGTGATTCTGTGATTCCGTGATCTTTTGCGATGCAAATACACAGATGTCCTGCATTCTTGGAGTAAATTATCAGCAGCTAAACATCATGGTTAGGAATAATTCCAGCTTCCCTTTGCCCTGGTATTTTTCACTCGAAGGCAGGGCACCCTTAAAAGCTCAGCAATCAGTTTGTAGATGCCAATATCATTAACAAAATTCAGGCTTTACGAAGTCACAACTGCTGCTCAGCCCCGAAAAGTGCTAATTCCCTTTTGACCTATATTCTAATCGTAACAATCAAGGAACTGGTTGCTGTCTTCCGTGTCACCACAAATCAACTGAAATAATTTTGAAACAGATTTCAGCAGGAGCAATAGCTGACCTGGAGGAGACAGGCTGGCATTCACTGCGTGAACTCTAACCACTATTCTTCTTCACTGTGAAGGGTCGCTTTTTTCAGCTCTTTTACCAAGAGGGAAGGCAGATCAACCCACAGTACTGTTTCACCACTTTCATCACTTTTAAAGCTAATTCTAGTTTTTGAAATAATGTAAAACTTTAAAAGGGCAAACATCATAAAGTGTAACAAAATACACTTTCGTACCAGGGATGATTTCAGTAGTATTTTCTTCCACTTTTTTTTTTTATTCAACAAAAAACATAGATCATTTTTTTAGGATTTTGTCAGATTAAGAATATTTTGTATAACTATTTATTTTATATATTCCCTGAAAGTTTGCTGAATGCATAGTTATTTGCATAATGACTTTATGATCAAACAGTTTTGTATTTAATGACCTTCTTTAAATGCTTTCTGCTTAACGAAAATGTAATTTAAGTCATTACTGCAGAATATAAAAATAAGTAACTCTCCATGCTATTTAAAATTACTAAAAGCAACAGTAGTAACAGGTTTAACAAATCACAGAGAAATGTCCAAACAGAATGACATTACTGTTTATTGAATAAGCCATGGAGAGTTTTCATCTGGTTTTGTTACTGGAGTTGGACAAATGGTCATTAGAAGGCTCTGCAGTTGCGTTACTTAGAGAAATGTTTGTGATCCATTTCCTAAAGCAGCATGGACGCAATCCACCACCAGAAATACACAACTTTTCATGTGATGAAAGCCTGAGAGTCACTGTTCAGCTGAACTCCGCTGGTTTCAGTGAAGCCACCCAACATTCCAGGATTTCACCATATCTAATAACAGTTATAAAAACAATCCCCTTCAGTTTCTGCAACCTGGGTTTGATGTTTAAATTTTCATTTAAGGTGTGTGTTTACATGCCTTTTTTCAGCACCACAAGCCCCATCTGTAATTTGATTAGTTAAATCGATTAATTCAGCGAATTCAATAGTTTAGCCTCAACGCTCTTTCCCCTAAACCCTTGAAACGGTTGATGAAATTTCCACTCCCCCAGGCGGGATCTGTGCCTCAATGCGCAAACTTCTTAAATATTGCGCTCCTGACGGGATGCTTCAGAAGCATTACTATTTTCTGTGGCACAGAATGCGCATTTGCCTCTGCCGCTGCCGGCGACGCTGCTTTTTCACTTCGATTGCAAATACCTTTACAGCAATCCTTCAGTGAAAGGTGAAAGGTCTGTGATACTTGCTCCATATGGAACAAATGTTCCTTTATAAATTCATTCATATTTATTGACAAACCTCCGTCCTCTTTGAAAATGACATCCTAAGCATTGCATTTTGGTTTGTTTTTTTTTTAACTGCGCATAGCTGAGGCTTTCTTATTAAAGCCCATGGCCCTGAAAGAGTGGGATGGAGAAGTGCAAGGGAGAAATTTTCTCCGAAGATATGATGCATTTTCTTAGCATCCTCGGTTGATGGGTAAAAGGAGCATCAACCGATGAAGAGAGCCACATAGTGTGGTAAATTTAATGGAGACTCACCACCTGTGTTTTCTCATTAATGTATTAAAATGTTAAGATGCAATTTATTGAAAATAACCCATTTCAACACTTGACATATGCTAACTCACTGGGGAATGGGCAATGTCCAAACTGTCTTGCAAGAATCTGAAAACATTGCAGCTAGGCAGAATCCAATTTTAGACACTGACATTTTATTTAAAAAATATTTCACCCCTAAGTACAATCTGGCAAATATTTCATAGTCAAGTTTTACAAATGGAAAATAAATGTTTTCATGGAGTCATTTGGGCGGATCCTTCTAAAATCTGCCATCGCTGTGTTCCTGCATTATGCCCATGAACTGCCCTGTGTCATCACCCCCTCTCACGGTGGGGAGAGGCAGCAATGAGCACTTACTTGCCTCTGTTCTTCAGCAGGCACCAGTGAGAAGAACGTTCTTTGGGATGGGAGGGGTGTGTGTGGTATCAGATGTCCGTATCCTGAAAAGGAAGTTTTCATTTGTATGCATTACCCTGCATAAAGGCACTGCGACCCTTTTATTTGCTCTAAAATCACCTGCATTCGGTAGCGACCAAACACAAATAGTGAAAATGTAGCAGCCTCCCAAAGCTGTTTTACCGAGGAATGTGTCCAGTAGAATCATTTTTATGAGACACAGAAAAACTCACAGAGGTGCAGAAGAGAAATCAAAGCAGCTCTTCTGCACTGTCTTCCCATCACTCTCTTTCCAGAGGAGTGCAGATGTTAAGTTGCACCCTCACCTCTGAGTCTAACCTGGCACTGGAGTTTTGTCAGTGACAGAATTCACGGCATACAGATGGCAAACTGATTCTGTGCTTTTGGCATCCACTTGGATCATCACAAGTACTTTAGCACGCTAAGACAAAGGCCTTATTCATGCAAAATTTGGAGTGTTGATAGGTGTTGCAGACCCATGATGTCTGGAGAGTCATATTCCTGTCTAGGTCTGAGCATCTTTCCACACCCAACCTGTTTTCCCAGAAATATACAAATGCTGTCCTGAATACGTGCATTCCTGTCACTGCTTTCCAAGCGCTTCTCATTCCGTTCTCTCTACTTAAATAACTTTTTTTTGCAGTCATGCTTACAAAAAATCCCTGTTTGACAGGACAGGGACAGTCACTGCTGCTCTTGTCCAGTGTGTTTCCTGGGTCTCCTAGTAAACAGCATGGAGCGTTGTTTTTTCCCAAGGGGACAGTCACAGCTGTTTAAATGTGCTGTGTGTAGTTAGGAACCCAGTCACTGAAGGCTTCCTATAAAGTCAATGTCAAGGGCAAAGCTTAAGCATAAGATGATACTGTTGTGTCATAGTTCTAGTTGCTTTTGGACTTTCATTTTCTTTATGGTTACTAGAGAACATCAGTACATCAGCCTCCTAAAATTTTTAAAGTCAAACAGTATAAACGCTCCATCTTCATTTTCTGTATCCTTTGTGTCTTTGCACGTGTACGCTCCCTGTCTGGGATTGTATGTGAGATGAAAAAGAATATCTTTTCTGTTTTATTTATATCATATTGAATATATGGGATATTAGTGCATGAACAGGGCTCATAAGTATTGCGATTTTATATGAAATTAATAATTTAAAAAAGCAATGCCATGGGAGGGTCTCAAAACCCACATTGTGGAAAGAAAATGGGATAAGGTTTATCTGGGGCCATTTCAGTAAATGCTCAACAGCGCTGGTTAGAAACTTACAACTGGAATTATGAATTAGTAACAGTTAAGCCTGCTAGTGGAATTACTGCTGGATATACATCTATAACAAATCACATTAGCTCCTTATGGTGTGTGGTGAAGCAGCAATGACCCAATGGAAGGTCCATATCAGCTATTATCAACTGCTATTGGAGATAACACTTTAATATCTTCATTAATCACATAGATTGTGTGAGTGAGTGCACCCTCAGCAAGTTTGCAGATGACACCAGGCTGAGTGCTGCAGTTGACACACCAGTGGGAAGGGATGCCATCCAGAGGGACCTGGACAGGCTTGGGAGACAGGCTCATGTGGCCCAAGACCAAGTGCAATGTCCTGCACCTGAGTCAGGGCAATACTCAACAACAGTACACTCTGGGAGATGAACAGATGGAGAGTAGCCCTGCAGAGATGAGTTGGAGATACTGGTGGACAGACAATTGGATATGAGCCAGCAATCTGTGCTTGCAGCCCAGAAAACCCAGAAGGCTGCATCAGAAGAAGGGTGGCCTGCGGGTCAAGGGAGGTGATTCTTCCCCTCTATTCTGCTCTGGTGAGACCCCACCTGCCATACTGCACCACCTCTGGGGTCACCAGTGCAAGAAGGACATGGGCTTGTTAGAGTTGGTCCAGAGAAGGGGACAGGAAAACAGTCAGAAGGCTAGAAGACCTCTCCCATGAAGAAAGGCTGAGAGAGTTGGGGTTGTTCAGCCTGGAGAAGAGAAAGCTGCAGGGACAACTTTCTGCAGCCTTTCAGTATATACAGGGGGCTTATGAGAAACATGGAGAGACTTTTTACTAGGTCCTGTAGTGATAGGGCAAGGGGCAATGGTTTTCAACTGAAAGAGAGTAGATTTGGGTTGGACATGAGGAAGAAATTGTTTACGATGAGGGTGGCGAGATACTGGAACATGATGCCCAGAGAAGTTGCAGAGGCCCAATCATTGTAAGTGTTCAAAGTCAGGTTGGATGGGACTTTGAGTAACATGATCTAGTGGAAGATGTCCCTGCCCATGGCAGGGGAGTTGGACTGTGTGATCTTTAAAGGTCCCTTCCAGCCCAAACCCTTCTATGAATTTGTGATTCTATGAACCAGAAATGTACACAGAAACTGGAAAGAATGAGTCCTAACTCAGCAAGCCACAAGTCTCTGTTCACACTCCTAGTCTTTCTTCCCATCTTTCTGGCCTTTATTTCTACATCCCCTCTTTTCCACCGGCTCCATATAAAAAAAGGTAAACTGTCATTGTGTCAGAGAGGAAATGCCATGTTGTGCTGAGGTTGCAAGATAAGTATGTGTTAGTACAGAACTTTACTAAAATTCTTTTTTTTAATCACGCTATTTGAAAGAAATTAAAATTTGCCTATACAAATGTATCTTTTATTCCATTCCCTCCTACTCATTTGACATTTTGTAAAAATGTTTGCGCTGTTACCTAGGATGGCAGATTTTATACAACACGGATGGTAAATACCACAGGGCATATGAAGTCATGCTGTTCTAATGAGGACGGTGCTGCAAAGGTTACAGCAGAATAGCTTGTGAAGTAATAAAAACCGTAATTATCAGTCTATCCCAAAATGCATTGTTAAAGTTTTGTTGCAATATTTTGTATTTCTATGAAATTCACCTCAAGGAAAATGTTTCTCCTACTTATTCTTCCAAGTGGCTAATTTTGAAATGCATAACTTAGCAGACTCTGCCTCAAATTATAAACTACATTAAGCCTCTGACTCAAGAAAACAAATTTGCATACGTTTAATACCATGGAAAAGAGGAAATCGTTTAGTCTTGTGGGTCCAATCAAGTGGATGGAGTTGAGAGAAGAAATTCCTTCTTAGCTGAAGTTCTTTAATGTGCAATAGTTTAAACTTCTGGTTTAGAAACTCCTGAGGATGAAAAAAGTTCAGGACACTTTTTTGTTGTTCAAACCAAAGCAGTCTGCCCAACTGTTAACAGAACAAAAGTAAATTCAGCGTGTTTTCCCTTGCCTGTTATTTAGCAATTTTTGGAGGAGTTTTCTTTTAGACTCAATTTTAATAGTGTCCTCTGAGCTCCTATTATTAGACACCATGAAGTTTGCAAAATCACATAACTGGTGTTGGTATTACATTCCAGGCCATCAGGATAACAGATGCTGTAATTGCACATACGCGTTGTAACAGGGGACTGAGGGAGAGAAGAAATGGAGATTATCTAGTTACGCCCCTTTTATATCACTCCTTTTTATTGAAATGTTTTATTTTTTCCTCCTTTAATGACTTGGATCACTTTTCTTTCCACGATCATAGGTCTCTTAGGCAATATAGCATTAAGCTGAAGTTTGATGGTGGCTGAACAGAGAAACTGAAGTGTCATTTTGGTGACAGACAAGAGACAGAAAAGAAAAAAATAATGCTATTATCACTGTGCGGGGGTGGGATTTATGCTAACGGCTTTTTATAAAACCTCTGTCGAGGCAAAGCAGTCACCAAGGCCTATTAACAAAGGAAGTCAGAGGGAAAATGAATTGCAGAAACGTTGGGAGAGAGCAAGAAAATAATGTGGCATTTAAAAATGAGGAAATCCAGTTCATGGGCAGCTAAACAAACTTAACGTCATTCAGAGGTTTAACATGAGTACAGGGAAGAAGAGTCCAACCTCTCCTGTCCCCACCTCACCAACTTTCAAGTTGCTTGCCCATATTTGCTTCCCTTTCTTTTACATCATGTCTTTTCTGCGTTGATTTCTAACAGCCTAAGTACATCCACGCATACGCAAGGAGACAAGTGTGACCTTGGCACACTCTCTGTGGAGAAGGAAAGGCTCTGCCTCCAGCCGTGCTGCCCAAAAGCTGTTCGGGAGAGATTTTCATGGTACGGACTGGCAGCAGTTATTACTGGGAACACCTTCGAGCTCGTCACATCAGCTTGGGCTGTACAAAGCGCTGGAGAAAACGTTGTTTGCTACCCAGGGACTTAGTTGAAGAAGTGAAATATGGGGGAGACCTGTTTATTCTAGTTATTCTCAGACTGGTCAGTCTACGAGGCAAAGTGGCCATATGCAAGTATGAGAAAGAAAATCATAATCTTACTGTTCTAGTCCCAAAAAGTCTATGTCACCTGAAGCAAAATCTGTTCCAAAGAAGCACAAACCCTCGCTGCAGAGCTTATTTTCCATATTTACCTGAAAAATAGATTATCAAGACAGGAACAGGTGGTTGCCATTAATTATTGCTGTACCGTAAATAAGAGGGACAACACACGAGGATGAGCCTTAAAAAATGACGGTTTCTTGGCCACCAAGCAAGAAAAAGTGGAGAATAATGGCACAACAACAAAAAGGCAAAGAACTGGGAAGCAGCAAGAGAATACTCTCAGCTAAAAACAACAGAAAAAATGAGGATGTGCCAGGGACAGTTGTGAGGAGTAGGAGTGACTTAGTGTTGCATGTGGCAGCTGGTGTGTGCTGTAAGCGTCTTTCTCAGCAGCACCAGTGGTACCACTGCTTTATTCTATGCATTACCAAAAAGGCATTGGGTCATAAATCTCACTGCCATCCTGGGGCAGAAATTAACGAAGTACTAAAAACTGCCTCTAGAAGCAAAATACCAAAATGAATTTTCTTCCCGTGTATTCCTACCTCTTTAAAGCCTCTGCATGGCAGATGACAGGGCAAAAGCATCTGTTGGTCTTCCTAGGAAGAAAGGATAAGGGTCAGTTTAAAAAATGTATATGCAGAAAAGCAGCTATAAACCACATTAAATATTATGCTAAAACAGATCTGTGGTACAGAACAAGAGGGAGAACTGTATGCCTAGCCAAGGTTAGTCAACACGTCTGTAGGCGTTGGGTATTCATAGACACCTCCCTGACTATGGAATAAGAATGAAGTGCAGTAGTTACTCAGAGGATGCTGCCATTCACACATATGCATAAGGAAAACATAAATTTGTTCTAGATCATTCCCTGGGAGAGACAAAATAATTTCATGGAGTTAGCTATTATGTGCAAATTATTTTTTCAGGGTTGGTTTGAGTTAGTGACTGAGTGGCAAAGGAAACCTGTAATTCCTTTATGAATCCCAGGAGCCATATTGCCCCTCAAGCTTGTCATTTTCTCTTAAAGGTAGTGCAGCTACCGGCAACGCTGAAACTTACCAGGGGTTTGAGAAGACATGAAAAGATTTTTCTCTAAGGTTGACTCTAAACTCTTGGCTACCATGACACACCGTGTCACCCGTGTTAGTCAGTCTTACTCTCATGTCTCACACAACTACTGAAAGGTTCGGTCTCTCACAAAGAAAAACCTCCATTTTCTGCATTAGCATCAAACCTACCCAGAACAATATACATCCAGATTTTTTTGAGATTACTTCTGTCACTACCAGTTTTAGTCGCAATTTATTGAAAGGTGTCATGTGGCCATGTGAAATGGGGAGACCAAATGGGTGAATTACAGCCTGATAACCAGATCTTTCAGGGTGACACACAAAATCTACTTGACTTTCTCTGCAAAAGACAAACTCAGTATAGTACATGTCTACAAAATCTTACCTATAACAAGCCCAGGAGCCTTCCCTCTCAGGAAAGATCTTGGAAGTATAAAGGAGAAGGCCACAGTTTGTAGTTTTGCCCTAGTATTGGCTGAAATTATTAACACTGTGGATTTCGTAGCTCTGACTTCTCATATTGGATCCCTTTCCCATCAGCAGGAGGGAGTCAATTTCTGATATAAAAACTGATTGGCCGAAGAGCTCCGTCTGATTCATAAGTCACTGATATTTTAGGTTTCCCTTGATAGAGGTGGTGGTCTGTTCCTAAACCTGCCATGGCTCTACTTTTACTTATTTTACTGTTATTAAAGTGGCAGTGGTGTGCTTGGACTGGAGGTGTGCTTCAAAGAAGCCTCAGTGTTGGTGGGCCAAAGAACGCATCCTAGTGACACCAAACCCCTCTACAACAACACATTAGGACAAGAAACTGCTAGTTAAAATCATACTGCAGGTATCAGCAGGGGTCAGAGACCATCACACTTCTGTGTGAGAGAAGAAGGTAAGGCAGAACGACACAGGAAGTGGACAATTTGGGCGGAGGAACTAAACGTAAAGACAACCCCAGTATCTCGAAAAGATTGACTTCAACCATCATTTAAAGAGCCTTGTTGTATTGTGAGTGTAGTTTTACTACTAGTAGTAGGCACTTTTTTCATCAAGTTAATTGCTTCATCTTTTGGACAAAAATGGTAAAAGGAGTGGAAAATTGGAGCCTATTTTCTGTTATTTTGGTTCTTTATCGGTTTTAAACCTGACTTACTTTCACACTGGTGTCATTGAAAGTGTCTTTTTCAATACAGAGACAGTGTTAGTCCTAGTCTGCTCTTCAATATATTTTATTGCTCATTATGTCTTTTCACTAATCATTAATCTCTACTTTGCAAAATTTACTACAAGTAAATACCTCAAAGAGCCTTTAATCTTTATTGAGTGCTGTTATTTCAAAGTTCAGTTTGATCACCAGGGATCATCCCATTTCTTGCTTTTCACTTTGAGACAGTCTTAATAAAGTAGCAATTTCATTAAAGCCAACAAGAAAAAATGAATACATTTGCCAGGCTGCCTTGCAGATTTTCCTTTAGAAATGACACAAGCAGTAGTATCCTGGAGTATTTTAAGGATTCCCTTCTGAAGTATTTCTTTTGATACTTAAGTCTTTCAGAAGCTGCCTTCTAAAAGGGTACTCTCTCCTGCCTCTCCACAAAGCTAAAATTCTCTTAGGCTGTCTCTTGAACACTCAGGTTAATGACTGTGATCTATCTAATAGACATAAAAAATGTATAATAGGGTTCTTACTGTAAAGAAGTTTTTCTTGCCTATTACTTTGGCCGCTTAACCCCTTTTCTCTCTCTTCCCATTGATTCTATCTTTATTAACTCACGAAAGATCTAAATGCTGAAGCTTTGAGAGACCTTGCATGGCATGTCCCCACCTGGTTCATTGCCTGGTGTTACGAGCTGGTGCTGTTACTCTATCAGTCTATGGCTGTAGCCTCCTTTGCCTAAAACTACATCACTATTTTCTTCAGTGCCTCCTTAAAGGACTGTCTTGTGATGCCAGAAAAACATATACATCTTTTGAATGGTATTTTTTTTGGAATTGTAAGACCACATTTTAACTACCCAGATCACTTTGTCACCCTGTCACTTTGTAGGTATGTGTTTGCTACTTGTACCCATCTGCTGATCAGTTGGGTCTTATCCTAGCATCAACCCATATTGTCCTTTGAGTAATGATGACTATACTTTTGTCCTTTTTTTCCCCCACAACATCTGATGCATTGGAGTTTTTTACAGGACACAAATAATGGTAGTAATCTGCCGCATACTTACATAGCTTTTTCTGAGGCTTGTAAGTAATATTTTTATAGGTAAATCAAACAGCAGATTTCTAATCTGGCCACTAAGCTGTTTTTTAATTTCTGAATACAGAAATAATTCTGATGCTTTTTACTACATTGGAAACATATGGCCATTGAAGAAGCTTTTTGTTTCAGTTTTAGTCTGTAATTATTTTAGCATAACATCACAAAAGTGTATGTAAGTTCGCAATAAAGAAAACAAAATATGAGAGTGAAAAATAACATCCTGTTCAAGTTTGTAAAGCATATATACACAGGCTACAGTGAAAGTTGCTAAGTAGTATTACTTTAAATATAATTACCATCAACTTAACCATCATCTGGGAATCTAAATGTGCCCTGATTTTTCAAAAATATTCACCCTATTTGGAAACCTGGCATTTATGAAAGTGATGTTTCTCATAAGCTCCCTTGAAGAATAGAAAGGATACAATAAAGTGTCCATATAATTTCTATAATGACATCTTTAAAATGTCAGAAGTCTGACATTTCCTTAAGATCTTTTTTATTTTGCTCATGCCACTTGTTAACACAACTCACTCTACAATTTTTCTAGCTGTGACACTCAGAGAGCAGCAGAAGAGTAATTTACGGTGTTCGCTATATAAGCCCCATAGGGATTAGAGTCATGTTTGCACAGTTTATCATACCAGAGATGAGAGGTGTTAACAAAGCACTGTTCACGTGCATACTTTTGGAAACTTTTGTGTGTGCAGTCTTTCTTTTTCCTGCAGTCTAGATTTATGATTTACCTACTCATATGGCTATCTATCTGAGACATTTTTCTTACAGCATTTAATTATTGCAAGATTTCTTTATGAAAAAAAAATTATGTTACAATTAGTATGTGTGTCTTTCTCTCTGTAGGCTTTCTTTTCTGGTAGAATATTGTTCTGCTAGGATTTTTTTTTCTCCTATATTTTCAGTAACTATTTGAGCAATATATTTTTCACAGGACATGATACAATCCTACAACACGGGACATAATGTACACACAGAGGAGTCTTGTGTCTCATTTTTAAGAGGAAAGTACGTTATTCTTTTGTGAAATCAAACTTAGTTTCTAACTCAGTTGCACTTTTTCCAAGGTATATGAGACATTCTCCCTCCTCCCCCACTGCATTTATGCCTGTCATGCATTACCAGGTAATAGTAGGAAGAATCAGAGCAGGATTTTATCACACTGCAATACTTACACAACCTCATTCTGCTCATGTGTTTTATGGCACAGAATGCTGTCTTTAGGTTTGTAATCTCTGTGTAAACCATCCTTAAGCCCTCAGCCTTAAGAGAATCCTGAATATATCCCACTTGCATCCTATCCACAGTCAGCCTCTGAAAAACAGAGGTCCATCACTCTAGTAAGTTTTTTGTACCCAAGAAGTTCGTTCTTTGTGGATGTCTCAAAGCAGGCATCTAAACCCTTGTGACATACACAAGACTTGACACATACGAGTATGCACGGGTGACCCACATGTTTCTGAAGAAGCAGGTAAAAACCAAGGAAGATATGCTATCTGAAACAACAGTAAGCATCTATACTTGGGTGACAGAGCCATGGTTTCCTCTCAAGGACATACTCCCCCAGTGTTTCCAGATCTCTGCCAGCTATGCAATAGAAAGCTTCACCTGTATGCCTGCAGACCAAGACATGTTTCAGGTCACCTCTGAGACATCTCAGCTCCAGACAGAATTTAGAATTTAATATACAAAATGAGACTGACATTATACATTTTATACAGAAAGTCACACCCTTGGTGGTGTGACTGAGTCTTCCAGCCTTGTGCTCTGTCCTTAGTCATTACAGTAGGAAAAAAAATAGCTAAAGTACTTGGTGGAAAATGGTGGTGTTTAAAAAAGAAAACATTTTGTATATAACCAAAACCAGTAAGGATTTTTGGGAAAAGTACACATACAGTTATATAGATGTTCCTCCCAACATTTCAATCTTTAACATGGAGCTAGAATTCAAAGGCTGTGTCTAAATTAGAAAATTCAATATACTTGGAAACATCTTTGCACATTAACATGAACTGGCACACAACAGACCATGGGTAATCATTATGAACTCTCATTCTTTCTGGAACAAGATGGTTGAATGCAAATTGCCAATTAGTAATGATCCCTGGAGTTTCCTTGCTGCCAAATCATGCCCAGGAATTATGGAGGAACCTACTGGTTAGCAGAGGCCAAAGCTGTGCCAGGGAATGACCCAATAAATCACTGGTATAGCCAGTTGTTTTTCTGTATCCAGGAATGGTCCCAAGCAGTAATTACTACACTAATAAGGACATAAACTTAATTTTCAAAAAGGTGATCACCACAATAAGAGCCTTAAATGTAGTTTATGATAAATGCTCTGGCTTATAAGCATAGATGACCTGCACAGATATATCTGTTTTTTTCCACATAAAACATTAGAAATATTATACAAATGTAATTTATTCAGGTTTACCTGAAACTTTTCAGTGTAACACTGATGGAAAAGGTTAATAAGAAAGGGGAAATTGTCACCAGACTTGAAAGGCTGGGTTTCTGTTTTATACTAATTTGAGATTATTGAAAGCAATTACTTTGTTTTAGGACTCATTTTGTACACACAGTAATTGGCCTAGTCTCCCAAGACAATGAAATTGAATTGCTTGAGAACCTGGATTTCTGAATCTTTGAAAAGGTTTATAGCAGTTGGGACCATTACAGACTGTGTCTGTGCTGTTGGAGAGAGGTTTTGGTTCACCTTGCAGACCTTGCATCTAGATGTCCACTGGGCTGCATGTTTCTCTGAGTCCCAGGTATCTCCCCCACATGCTCTGATCTCCAGGTTTTACGCAGGGAAATCTATTGCCAGGGGAATCAGGAAATCTTGTCTTACAGAGGAGATGACAACCAGAATTAACGGACTGACTTTGGAGTGCACCACTTCTGCAGTCTACCTCCACTGTAAGGGTTTTTCTTATAAATCATAGTAACGTACCAATATCTAGACACGATTTTGTGGTTTCTTTAGTTCAGTCTCCTGGTGTTTTTTTCATTAAACATCTGAATTCTCTAATGAAATAAGTGTGTGGCATTTAGAAGCTGTGGGATGACTAGTCTTAATGAACGTAGCTAATTTTTACAGATACTACTTAAAATCCTGACATATTTAGCACTGTTGCTGTCTTTTCTCGTTTTCCTTGATCAGCCTTTCAGAATTCCATAAGAGGATCACAGTGGTACCTTCTTTTGGATGGTTCAGGAAATCTGCAGAAACGTGGGGGTTCTTATTAAATTTACCATAGCACTGCACAGTGATATACAAGGGTGTTAACATATTGTGTGTATTCAGAGGGCTGTCTGAGGAGTTAGCAGCTGTGTAACCTCTTGTCCTCACTTTCTCCAATGCATGCTGTGGCTCCATCAGTCTTCATTTTAGACTGAGGTGTTCAGACCTTGTCTGAAGCTCGCTGAGGCATATGTGGATAATTTCACAGCTTCCATAACTTCTGCATGAACTCTCCAGCCTGAAACCTCTTGTAGTCTCCGTTTTTTTTTAACCTAACCTTCACAATGTCATAGTCTCTGTATGCTGCTCAGTTTGAACATTGGTGCTGTATGATATGCTAACGGAGTATATTTTAACATGCATATTTAGCCATAGAATCATAGAATTGTTAGGGTTGGAAGGGACCTTAAAGATCATCTAGTTTCAACCCCCTTGCCATGGGCAGGGACACCTCCCACTAGATCAGGTTGCTCAGAGCCCCATCCAGCCTGGCCTTAAAAACTTCCAGGGATGGGGCTTCCACCACCTCTCTGGGCAACCTGTTCCAGTGCCTCACCACCCTCATGGTGAAGAACTTCTTCCTAACGTCCAGCCTGAATCATCCCATCTCTAGTTTTAATCCATTCCCTCTAGTCCTACCATTACCCGACATCCTAAAAAGTCCCTCACCACCTTTCATGTAGGCCCCCTTAAGATACTGGTAGGCCAGTATAAGGTCTCCTCGGTGCCTTCTTTTCTCCAGACTGAACAAGCCCAACTCTCTCAGTCTGTCCTCATAGGAGTGGTGCTCCAGCCCTCTTCACTGAAGTAACTAGGCAGGTGTGTATGGTCTGTGCAGCGCCCGCGGAACTGGGGTTTAGATGCAATAAGACATACCAGGCCGACAGAGGAGCCATTTCTCAGTTCACATCATTGCAGTTACAACTCACACAGAATTGTGCTAAATGATCCTACAATCACACCAGACCTTCTCTATAGCTCAGAAAAATTCGAAGAAAAATGCCAATAGGTTTTAAAAAGCTTAGCATTCTGAAATTATGTTTCAATTAATCAAATATTTATATACGCATATGAACATGCTTAGACACATATGTAGGTATTTGGGTGGGTTGTATAGATAAATATGTATATGCACACACATATACAAATGCATATCTACAATTTTATTTGAATTTTTTATTAGCTTTCTGTGTATCCTCCCTTTCCATTAGAAAGTAAAAACATAAAGTCCTGGGGTCATCCTTACTGCTGATTCCGTGCATGATAATAGGTGAGAGATACACAAACCAGACATTGCCTTCAAGATAATGATGAACCACCCGGTACAGATCTCTCTGCTATCTGTTAAAGATCCCCAGTGAAAATTAGCTGACTTTGTAAACATTGGCAGGATTCTCACAAAATATACAGTCATCACAGGAACTTCACAGTTGATAGCAAAAGAACGCAAATTATGTTTTCCTGGAGAAAATGACACAATGTATCAGTTTATTTTGTAGCATAAGTTACAATTCCCCATGCTTGAATGAAATAATTTTGAGAAAATTTAGTCTATCATTCAAATTTTTAACCTGACCTCTCCTGATTTTTTTTTTAATTTATGTTGCTTAGTTATCTTACAGAGAAAAGATAAACACTCAGGGGTAGCTTCAGCTACTTTTAAAACCAGCTCAAGCATGTCCTTCCTGCTGGTACTCTGGAAATAATAGGACTAATCTTGCTGTGAGTTGTATGATATCACCTTTGCCTTTCAACCTTGGAATGACACAATTCTTTTTGTTTTAGATTAAATCCCACAGATACTATGGGTTTACACTGGGAAGCAGAAAGTCTGAAGTCTCTACTTGGTGCACTAGGTGGTTGGAATAACATGAATAAAGCTGACTCTATTGCATGGCTCTGCAAGCATTCAGTTGGAAAAGTCTTTTGAACAAAATGGGACATTTGCAGAAAATAGCATAAAAGGTTTTATTTTAAGTACAAAATGAAATAAACCTAGAAGAAAGAGATAAGCATAGAAATGATTGGGGTTTTCCCAACTGTACAAAACCTTAATTTTTTAAGACCATATTAATTTAATTTCTGTTAACACTGTTTCTGGCTTCCAGAGAAACTTGGGTTTGAGTGCTTTATAAAGAGGAATATTTTTCAGCTGTAGCTGAAAGTTAAATATGCATTCTTAAATGTTCTGATAAATTGCCTTTATAAATGGTGGTGAAAATGGCATTAACATGACACTGACTTTCTGGATGGAGTCATTCCCATACTATGACAAGAAAAGAATGAATGAATCAGCAGAAAAAATGTGATGAAGTGGGAGGTAAAATGAACTATTTGCCTGTACACTTTCTCTCAGTCTTACATTTGATACAAACTCCTTAAATCTTGTAGCTGCTCTGGATTTTACCCAGAATCTCTCAGTCCACAATGACCCAGTAGACCATTGTTGATTTATTTATTTTGCTTCATCTGATTTATGGGCCCATTCAGTAAAATTATACTGTTATGAGGCATTTGGGAACCTGGCCTGACTTATATCCTAAATAAGGAAAGGAAAGGTAGAGATCTGTATATGGATTGGTGAGAGGAGAGAGAAAGAGTTCTCTGTGCTTGCTTTTGCAGTCACTGTGGTAATACAAACAGCACTTCCATTTTCACCCACTTAATCTCTAATATTAATACCTATAAATAAATGAAACACCCTTTTGGAAGGCATATAAATAATGAAAACTTCACAAAATGTATGTGGAAAGTGTGAGTGTGAAATGTTTGTTCATCCTTCTGTTTGCTACTGCGCAGAAGTCCATGATGTCTCCATTGAAGTGCAGTGGATTTTCCTCTATAAATTGCAATTGTCTGAGTCCAGGAGCAGCTGCACAAAAGCAATGCTTTTGGGAGGCGCTTGGGACTTGAGCAGGTGGGCAGGAGAGAATGAACGGTGGAGTGGAGGGGAAACTCATTTCCCTACTTCAGCACTCTGAGACATGATGGATTATGCTACCTTCCTGTTGTCAAAATAGAACACGTTTCACAAGACTCTATTACTAAAATGAGACGACACTTATTGTGCCTCTTGACAGGTTTTAACAACAACAACATTTTCTGAATGCCAGCTTAATTTTGGCTTATGTCATATCTATATAATTTTAATCTTCTCTCCCCTGAGAGAAGCTCCCTCTTTAGGGAATAACTGAGAAGATATAGCTGTGAAAACAATGATGTGTTCATCAGGAAATCAGGCTTAAAATACTTGTGGAGTTTCCCAGACATGTTGTAAAAAACCCCAAACCAAACCAAATGAAAAAAAACCAAACACCCTAGCATTAATTTAAATATGCAGGTATAAGACAGAGAATCAATAGGTTTCCTCAGTGATGGATTCAAACATATGCAACTGCTTAGACCAACAGACTGTATGTGTCAGCCCTGGCTCTTTCCTTCTCTTTCCACATAAACTGTGGTCTGTCATCCTGGAGGACTGGTTCAATTTTAGAGGTCTGGATGAGAAGCTTTGACTTAATTATAAATTGTGACTTACGATACCTTTTTCTCATTATGTAAGTAATGTTCTATCTGACCCATTCAAAACACATGCAGAAATAGCTCATAATCTTACCATCACCGTAACACAGCACTTTCATTAACAATTTTTTCCTTCAGCATGGTTGGGGATTGGCTAATCTGAATCATATGTGGCTTTGCTGTGGGCAACTACATGCTTTCGTAGAGTTAAAATATACATGGTCTGTAAAGTGTAAAGGGCAGGAAACAGGTCTGTGACTGTTCCAGGAGGAAGTAGTCAATGATCTGCTTCTGTACCTAGACACATATAAGTCTATGGGGCCGGATGGGATTCACCCAAGAGCACTCAGGGAGCTGGCAGGAGAGCTCACCAAGCCTCTCTCCATCATTTATCAACAGTCTTGGTCAACAGGGGAGGTACCAGATGACTGGAGGGTGGCTAATGTGATGCCCATCTACAAGAAGGGTCGGAAGGAGGATCCGGGAAACTACAGGCCTGTCAGCCTGACCTCGGTACCAGGAAAGATCATGGAGAGGATCATCTTGAGTGAGCTCTCATGGAAAGTGAAGGGCACCCAAGGGATCAGGGCCAGCCAGCAGGGGTTTAGGAAAGGAAGGTCCTGCTTAACCAACCTGATCTCTTTCTATGACCATGCGACCCGCCTTCTGGATGTGGGGAAGGCGGTGGATGTTGTCTATCTGGACTTTGGTAAGGCCTTTGACACCATCCCCCACAGCATTCTCCTGGAGAAGCTGGTGAATCATGGTATAGACAAGTGTACTCTTCACTGGGTGAAAAACTGGCTGGATGGCCGTGCCCAGAGAGTTGTGATTAATGGGGTGAAATCCCCTTGGCGGCCGGTCACCAGGGGTGTCCCTCAGGACTCAGTTTTGGGGCCATTTTTGTTTAATATCTTTATCGATGATCTGGATGAGGGGATTGAGTGCACCCTCAGTGAGTTTGCAGACGACACCAAACTAGGTGGGAGCGTTGATCTGCTTGAGGGTAGGAAGGCTCTACAGAGGGACCTGGACAGGCTGGATCGATGGGCCAAGGCCAACTGTATGAGGTTTAATAAGGCCAAGTGCTGGGTCCTGCATTTTGGTCACAACAACCCCAAGCAACGTACTGGCTTGGGGAAGAGTGGCTGGAAAGCTGCCCAGCAGAAAAGGACCTGGGGGTGCTGGTGGACGGCCAGCTTCACATGAGCCAGCAGTGTGCCCAGGTGGCCAAGAAGGCCAACAGCATTCTGGCTTGTACCAGGAATAGCGTGGCCAGCAGGAGCAGGGAAGTGATCGTGCCTCTGTACTCGGCACTGGTGAGGCCTCACCTCAAGTGCTGTGTTCAGTTCTGGGCCCCTCTGTACAAGAGGGACATTGAAGTGCTGGAGCGTGTCTAGAGGAGAGCTACCAGGCTGGTGAGGGGTCTGGAGACCAGGGCATGTGAGGAGAGGCTGAGGGAGCTGGGCATGTTTAGCTTGGAGAAGAGGTGGCTGAGGGGAGACCTCATTGCCCTCTACAGCTACCTGAAAGGAGGTTGGAGAGAGGTGGGTGTTGGCCTCTTCTCCCAGGTGAATAATGACAGGACCAGAGGAAATGATCTGAAGCTGCAGCAGGGGAGGTTTAGATTCGATATTAGGAAGAATTACTCTACTGAAAGAGCGGTCAGGCACTGGAACAGCCTGCCCAGGGAGGTGGTTGAGTCACCATCCCTAGAGGTGTTTAAGAAACGTCTAGATTTGGCACTTCCGGGCATGCTCTAGTGACAGAGATTGTAGGGTTGTTTTTTGTGTGTGTATGGTTGGACTTGGTGATCTCAAAGGTCCTTTCCAACCATGAAGGTTCTATGATTCTATGATACAGAAGGCTGTATGGACTGAAGATGAAAATGGCACCTCAAGTAGACAATTTGTTCATTTGATTCAATGTCATGGTAAGAGTGCTAAAAGAGCAATGCTTCCCTTCATGTGCTATCGTAGGCAGGTCTTGTCCACTCTTTAAATGCAGCGGGGGAAAGAGGGCTGAAATTTAACTGAATATTTCCCCCTAAATGTTTCTGAAATCCTCTAATATTGCAAATATAAAATAGGCATTGACATGTGCAGAAATGGCAGTCATTAAACAGCTATGGGAAGAGGAAAATGTTGATATGCCAAATGCTGCCACAGAAAGAAACAGTCAAGATGGAGATATCAAAAAACAAGAACCAATCACACCACCTGAAGAAAATAAATTTATTTTGATTTTATAGACCTAGTTAGTCAATGTATATAATCTTTTTTTATTCAGTATTTTGAAAGAGAATATTTTAAAAAGTAATATTTTAAAAAGTAACGATGTCTACTTAATATTTTTTTCAAGTGGCAAAAATTTTAATGTGGAAACATTTCTTCCCTACCTCTATACTTAATACATTTAAATAGACATGTTTTATATTACAGTCTTACAGAAGTCAACTAGAACATTATTTTTAAGTGAACAAAATACAAGAAAATGCCACATTTTGCAAATGAAATGAATGAGGACAGTATTTCAAATAGTACACTTAGGTATTATTTGTTGTGCTCATCTGCATTCACTGAATAAGCATACATCCTGCTAGAAACTAAGCCCATTTTAAAATCTACCTGCTGATGGTAGAGTTTTAGTGAATCAAGCTTATTCATTACCCTTCTGTTAACTCTGCCTACTTTAACATGTCATCTTAAATTGTGAACTCTTCACAGCAAGAACCATTTTCTTCAAGGCTGCCCAAGCATCTGCTCAGGAGTTGGTGCAGAAAAATTAGGCACAGCATTGCCCGGGACCAAAGTGAACAATTGAGTTCCCTGAAGGGGCACATTTTTTCTGATCAGAGGAAGATGCCGTTAACCGCGCAGCCATCACATTTGAGTTGCTGCAGGACACTACCCTGAGAAAGTCCCTGTAAGGCTGTTATTGTTCCTGTTCACTAAGGGGACTGAGAAAAAGAGTCTTGATTTCAATGAACATTAGATTGGACCTTGTCTACCAAGGATTGCCAGACTGTCCATGGCCAACCATAAATATCAGAAAATGGACAGTGTACCTCCCCATTAGCAAATGTGAGTTCAAAAAATTGCATGCCTTGGTTCAGGCTGATGTAAAGAAATTATTAGACTACTGAAGGAGATCAAGTGGCTGGAGCAGAGCTGTGTGAGTAAGTTTCTTCAATACATATTTGGAAAACCAGAGTTTGTTCAGAGCTGTCAAATCCTTTACTTACCATGCTTTTCCTCAATAGCTGATGATTTTGTAACTGCTTAGATCCATGTGATCTGTTGCCTTCAGCCCTGGCAGAAGACGACCTACCTCTTGTTAGATCAAGGACACAGTTTCTTCAATGCTAGCAGTTTTGTCCACTGTCCTGTAAATGTGAGCATCAGTGTCCTTATCTAGCTCCTTTTCACATCAACCTCATTCTCCCCAGAGCTACATCATATCCAGCAACTGTAAAGTTGTCCTGTTTCAGTACCGCATAAGAGATTGTGGATCAGTCTGCATAACGGATCTACCTAAATAAGGAATTTTTCCTACAATAAAATGTGTTTTTTTCAGAGAAAGCGTTGCTGGGCATATGTCTGTCTTGCAGATTAGACTTGACAAGAAATGCAGTTGACTGATGGGGCATGTGGGAAGTTCAACTGCATAAATGAGATTTTGTTTACCCTTCTTGTGCTTTCTGTATGATGTGTTACCTTTTACCAAGGATTTTAATGTTTGTCTCTACATCTTCACAATTAACTAAATTCATGTATACTATAGTAACCAAGACCAACTGCCATTTAACTTTAAATACTTACTGTGTTTTAAAGATTGTCCTCAGTAAAAATACTTTAATAGAATTAATTTAAATCCTTCCTCCCCTCTCCTCCCTAAAAAGGTAAAGGGAAAGGAGCACCTGGAAACATCTGGACAGACCACCCCTCCCATTGCAGGTAAGGTCTCTCCTTGCCTTTGCTTAAAACCTCCACAAAATCCCTAAATTGTAGTGGCAGTGCCCCCATGCAGGCTGACTGATGGCTTGGGAGAGAAGGAAAAGGGAAGAGGAAGGGCCATGGAAAGGGGAAAGGGAAAGGGAAAGGGAAACGGAAACGGAAATGGAAAAGGGAAGTGGAAAGAGAAATGGAAAGGGAAAGGGAAAAGGAAGATCCTGAATTGAAAATTACATCCAGGATCTCTCAGGTAAATGAAAACAATTTATATTTGGAAACGTTGACAAATGTGTCAGTAAATAAGAGATTTGAGTCCTCCAGTTTCCTCTGTCACTGGGAGATCCCACATCCATTCCCTGTGGTGCAGAGTCCATGGTGCATCACGGGAAAGTTCAGACACAGCATACTCAAGTACATCAAGTACGGCAGTAAGAACAAGCTCATAAAGAAAAACACTGTTCAGAATAATGTTCATAAACCCTAAGAAAAACGTGTACATGATTACATTTCCATTTAAATCTGAGTAGAGAGAACACGGCACAAGCCACTACGGAGACAGAAACAGTTCCAGAGCAATCAAACAGGTTTTCACTGTAATCTCACTACTTTTACCCCAGTAATTGCATAATAAAGCAATATAGAAATTCTGAATTTAAATCAAGTATATTTGAGAAAAATGACTTTATTCAATTAAGATATGCAGTTCTTATGGAATGAAGCTGAAGGTGGATGATCTGCTTGTAATCTGTTAACTGTATCTTTCTCTTTATTTTATTTGTTGAAATATTTTTAAATAAGATTCTTCTAATGAAAATAACTTTATTTTCCATATCCTACCTCTGACTGTGATTTTATCTGCAGTTTGATCGGTTGAAAGGAGAATAGGCAGATGGTGGGTAAGTCGTCATCTGACAGTTTCTTAGGAGGACTTCAGGAGCTGCTTCTTTCAATCTGAAATGTCCCATTGTAACAGCCTTTCCACACATAAATGAGTGAGGAGAAGACAGGATGCAAACATATCAGGAAAGGGTTTTAAGTTCTTCTTTCTCCATTTCTTTTTTTTTTTCCTTCTTAAAGGAAACTAAAAATTAGCTTTAACATTGATAATTTGAACTTTTTGAGATGTTTTACAATTTGAAAGATCTTGCTGCATGCTCAGAAAACCTGCTACGAGCTCCATCCTGTAAGAATCGACTTAGATGACGCACTCACCTCTGTCATTTACCAGCTCAGTGCCATTGGTAAATGATACAGCTCAGCAGGACGATGCTCAGGAATAATGATATGCCTGCGCTTAAGCGTTTTAAGCTTTTGGAATTCATTAATTATACAGCCTGTGTCAGCTCACCTTTCTTGCAGTATATTAGGTCATCATATTTACAGAGAAATTCAGAGGAATTTTTTAAACTATGAGACTCTAGAACATAAATGATCCCTTTTCTGCAGCTTTACAAAATGTGATTTAAACCCAAGCTTATAATTTTTGTTGTTTTTTCTCTTTTTTTTTTAAATAACCTAACACCCAATAATCTACTCTGTGCAAACAAGTTATAGCCGTTGCTGCATTGCACGGTAACTATGCGCCACAGAGACAGCTGGCCCACGCATGGCGGTTCACACCAGTGTATTAATACAAGGAGACAGGGAAGCTCCACGGATGGACACAGAGGAGCTGGGCTGATTCACTTATGCTTTCTCTTTATCAAAAATTCAGACAAAGAAGTCAGAAGGTCTGAAAGATCAATACTGAAGTGTAATAGGTCATGGATTCAAAGAATTGTTTTCATGTATTTTTAATTTTGCAAATTAAAAAGGCCCAAGATGGAAGTTTGCTGCAACAAAACTAGAAGAGTCACAGTTCTGCAAACTAGTTTGTAGCCCACATTCTGTCAGTCAAACAGTTAGTCTTGTTTTTCAACTTTAAATATATCATAATTTATCATTTATATCATAAAGACAAAAAAGATTTCTAAAAGAAAGAAAGATGCATAGATTCTAGTCAGTCAATTAAAAAACATTTGTCCCTTACAGTAATTAGAATATGATACATTTTTCAGCATTACCCATATTTGTTTTGCATTGGCTCTAGAAATATGAGTTAATGAAAATGCCAGGGACGTTTGATTTAATACGGTATACTGGATCCAAACCTATGAGTTTAATCAAAGGGCTCTCTCCGTCAGAAAAGATGAAGCGTTTTATGGGATACATGAGGCTGTTCTGTCTGGTCCTTTTGTGTTTTTTTTTTTAAACTTTTATAAAATACAGCAATAGTGAATAAATGAAACTCAGCCCAGTAAAAGAACTGAAGAAATGCCGTACAAATGCTTGTCACTAGCCGTTGCAGTAGTTTGCTCCACTTCGCTTACCAATGAAATGGCCTTGGATATAGTCCTACCCAGTGTAACCGTTTTCTTGTCTCTGCTGCTTTAATCACACAGCTATAACAAGCTAAGGGGCATGCAAAAATGCTATAAAAGAAGCAGCACTTATTCTTAGTAGCTTACAGATGAATTGAGCAAGAAGGACAAGAGTGGAAGTAAAACAGAGAGTGAATGACTTTCCAATGCAACTCAATGTCAGAGCTGGAAACGCCGTTCATGTCCAGCCTAGTACCTTAATCTGTTCAATATGAAACACTTGAGCTTGCCTCAGGATTGTTGGAAAGTTAAAGAATAAGGTGGGTTGACAGATTAAAGGACTGAAAATCCAGCAAGGGCTATGTAGTACAAAGATACCATATTTGGCCTTGAATCAGCTTTTGTAAGCTGGGTGGTTAGGAGAGATAGAGCTATATCCTACCTTGTTCTTGTACTCTTCCCTGGGCATGTGCCATTGGGTGTTGGAGGCAGTAACAGTGGACTCCACAGCTATGAATATCTGAAGTTCATTTGTACCCTGTGGATGACAAAATCAGTGAATAATTCAGGTCAGAAGGGAGATCTGGAAGTTACATGTTTCAGCCACTTCAGGATCATCTTTCAAGTTAGATTCAACTTAAAAGTCAGATCTGGCTGCTCAGTCATATCATTTACATTTTGAGCACCTCCAAGGATGGCGATGTCACAGGGTGTCTTACCCATGGTCCAGGTGGTTGGTCACTCTCATTGTGAAAATTTGTTTTCCTGGTCTCTGATAAGAGCTCCTCCTGTTGTTACTTACATCCATTGTCTTCTGTCATTCCGCAGTGCATTCCCACTGTGTCTCTCCACGCTCTCCCTGTAGGCAGCTGTAGACACCAGTAAGATCTCCCCTTTAGCCTTCACTTCTCCAGGCTGGATAAATGCAGTTCTCCCCATCCTTCCCTGGACACCATGTCCTCCAACTATGTGACCAGCTGGTGGCCTCTGCTGGACTCTCTTGTCCTGAGGAGTCTGAAACCCAGGCACAGGATTCTGAAGGCAGGCTCACTAATGGCAGGCAGAGGGGAAGCAATCCTTTCCTCATAACAGCTGCTGATAACACCAACAAAAAAAAACAAGAAAAAAGAAAAAGAAAAAAAGGTAGCATATGAAATTTCATATTTTTTTATATAGACCTTGTTGTGTTTTTTGGGGGGTTGCTTTTGGTTTGGTCTTTTTTCCTGTGGGAAACTTAAAGTAAAAACAAGAAATTAAGCAACAGTTTAAAAAAAAAAACAGAGAACTTAAAATATCTTATATGTGAACATATTCATTTTGAATAGAGAGCCCTTCTTTTTTGTAGTAAGAACTATGCCTAGCCAAAGCAATTCTGCAGACACAAAATCATTGTATCAAGCTTAGATCATTAATTCCACATTATAGATGAGGAAATGGTTATATTCAGATTCAGTAGCTTCTTTACAGCCTCTGAAATAATCTCTCTATAAGGAGTATAAAGCTGAATCTCATCTATTAATTGCTATTTTCTCTATGAATGAATCCTTCCTCTTTTCTGCATACATTAAATGTTTATTGCTTCAGAGTACTTTTGTCACTGGGCATCCCTTTAGAATCAAGAAACTGATTACCGAGGTGCCTTTTCTGGAAAAGCAGATGGCATTTAGTCCATTTGACATGAACAGCAAACCACTTCTAAAATAGGATGTATTTTTTTCTTGACACCTGGGACACACAACAGTATGATTTGACATCACTGGTAGGGATTTGTTAGTTTTCCTAAGAAGAAAATAAACAGTCCTTGCAAGAATGTGTTTAGCCTGATGTTCTGTCTTGGGAAGGAAACTTGAGTGCACCAACTGCAAGGCTGCTCCTGGGGAGGAGTCTTCAGGAGACGGCGGGGAGGGGGGCTTCTGTTTATTTCCCCCCTCTTTTTTCTTCCTGTTGTTCTGGCTCATAAAAAGCAAATCTCACACTTGCCATTCAAGCTGTCATGGGCATTCAGGAGATGCCAAGGTCACAGGACAGACCTCTTGTCTCCTTCTCAGTTTCCGTGGTTTGTTGGCTGTTTGTTGCATCTACAAGTGTTTTGGATGAAGCTTCAGAGTAAGAACAGAGGGGAAACAAGAACTAACAGAATAGTGTGTATCCTACAGATAGAAAACACCTGGGAGATGAAGTGGATAAATTTATTCCTTACTACTGGTTATAGGTAAGGAATAAACCTTGGAGTATCCAACTGGTACTGATTTCACTTGTGCCATGTGCTGTACAAATTTTACACCAGAACTTATTTCACGGATTTTTTTTTTTTAGGTTGAAGAAATATGAAGACAGAAAAAGAGGGTGAAGACCAGGGCAGTGCCAAATCCCAGACATGCAATATGAGTCTGCTGTGCAAAGTTGCAAAAAACCGCTCAACTCTCTATTCACAATCTTCATTTTTTCATCTCTAAAGTAGATCCCTCAATATGTGCATTTGAAAGACAGTGCCACATGGAACAAGCCATATCTTCCTCTAGGAGGGAAAATCAACATCACATGATACAAATGAGTTGCAACTTGGGATCTTCTGCTGCAGGAAAATATTTTGACACAAGAAAGCTAAATTTATATAGCATATAAATTTATAATTTTAAATTATAAATTTAAATTTATATAGCATATAAATTTATATAGCAAGTCTTTTACAGGCTGGTGATACACTAGCCAAAGTAGAAATAGAGCAGCACAATGCTGTCTACAGGCATATCCACATTTAAAAGTATTCCCTTCTGGTCTGAATTGCTCCTTTCTTAAAGTCTCCATCCTATTGTACCAAACTATCTTGAATGACATGGACAGATGAGCAGCTTCAAGCACCTAAACTTGATTTCATAGCATTAACTGCCTGTTTTAGTTATTTACAGTTGATTAACAGTCATCACAATTTGTTGAGGCTGTGACTAGAACCATCTCCTTAAAAACAATGGAATAAATGTATTTGAAGAATTAGTTGTTTTGGTCAGCCATGGGAAACGCAGGAAAACTGCAAGAATAAATCACTACCTTTGGTTTGGTTGTTTGTTTTTTTTTTAATTCCTTGAGAAATGGTATATATGATGTCTTCATAACATTTTCTTCATTCCTGCTCAATGAAGTCTTAAAATATATTTATTTATTTATTCTGAAAAATGGCAATTTGTTGGCTGTCTTCGTTCAACACACTGCAAGGAAAATTTACCATACTTGCAAAAGTATACCATTTTATTACTGTGAAAGACAGTTTGTGTTCTTTGTAAGAGAAAACATTGTGCTTTGTTCTCACTTGCCTTGTTGTTTCAACCGGAAATTAAAAAAATTGTTTTCTGTAACACCTCTCACTGTGCTTGGTGAATGAAGACTGAATTCCCTGGGCCAAAATCAGTGTCATGATGTTCAACGGCAAACATACCACTCTGAAGTTTTGATTCTGTTGGTGTAATTCTATATTAAACTTGCTTCAGTAATCCAGAATTAATGCTTCTGTATTGCATTACATAATATCACCAAGCAACGGAAATATCATTTCAACTGCTTGTATAACATCAATCCATGAAACCATTAACAAAGTGTATCCAGATGTTGTGGTTTTCCTTCTGTCATTGTATGCAGGTGCGAGAAGTCATAGGTGATATCTACTGAATCAATACGGCAGTTCGAAAAGGTAAGAATCCCTTTTCTTTGACATTATGTGATAATGGGATATTCTAAGAGCTTCCTCTGACACTTGCTTAGAGTTTTTCTTCAGGACTATTCCACTGTTAAAATTTGGTAATATTTAATAAAAAATTATTTTGGTAATATTTTAGGATGGATTAATTAAATGGCTTCGCAGGTCAGTGAGTTTATGCAAGTTCATCTATTCCTAGGTACAACTGTTTGGTTAAACGTTGTAGAAAGCAAAGAAATTACATTCTTACTACATAAGGACTCACAGGGTTAGTGGGTGTAATGAATTTCTATAATTCGTAACAGAAAGCTCAGGGAACACATCTCTAACTTTCACGGGAAACAGAATATGTTCAAACATGGGACCGAAGTGGCTGCTACCACTGAAAATGATGATCCATACCTATGAGCTTATTATTTATTAAATACTTGGACCTGAAAGACTGTGACAGAAGTTGCTTAATGAAGTTTTCTCAAGGTACTTTTTTCTTTCTTATAAATCGTGCATAGCACGTTTTGTTAGAGTGAACTCTCTGATCACTGTTTTAGGTACTTTAGGGAGTATACATCATAAAATACTGCATGGATTTAAAATTAGTCCTTGGATTATGAAATTTTCCTCCTAGGAAAGTTTCATGGGGAGGAAACCTACAAGCTGCCAGCTCTCACCTGCTCTCAGGCCATCTGTGTGGAGGATCCAGCCCGGGTGGCTGCAGGGAAAGCAGAGAGATGACAGACAGACCTGGAGGAGAATGCTCCCCTCCTACACCACAGTGATGCTCCTGCCAGAAGTCACCGAGTCCCCAGGACAGACTTTCAAAAGCTGTAATGTTGTTTTTCAGTCTGTAAATGTCTCTTTCATCACATTTCTCCTAGAATAAAAGGACACTTTAATAGAAATAGCAAGTACATTGTTGGTTTAGTAATGATAACATGGGTGAATTGCACAGCAAAATAATTGCATAACCAGGTCCTAACACTCATGGAATTTACTGGAGCACTAAAGGAATCTCAGGGGATCTCTTCTCAGGGAGCAGAAAATCTGTTTTTATGAGCATAGCAGTTCTAAACCTCAAAATCACTCCTTACAAGTGTAAATGAGATGTAGCTAATGTCGTCATTTTCTCTGTTCCTATTCTGATGGGAATTCAACACATAAAATCACATTGCCAAACGTTTTATGGTACTCTAGGACCAGTTTTAGTAGGCAGCAAAAAACTGGCATGCAAGGAAGGTAGATAGTGAGTAACTGGGCCTTCTGCTTTCAAGTTGTTCAAAAGAATTTATTTCAATAATTAAAATGAAATGAGAATATATTGATTATAGCCCATGTATTGGCTTTTTTGAGACAGAAAAGAGAAAATAGAGGCTGAAGAGAGGGATTGAGTGGCCTTCTCTCCTTTAGAGTTATTACACTCAGAAAAATTTGAGGTCTTCTACATATAAAAAATACAAAAAAAAACCCAACCAAAAAGTAAGATGAAAGACTGCATAATCTAGCTCAAATTGGTGGTAATTATTATGCCACTGGAAGGTCATAGAAAACTGTATTTTTTAAAATTTATTTATGATTGCTATCACTATAGTACTTAGATCTGTCAGCATTCCTCAGAATCACTTTGTGCTAGTACAGAGATATTTAACTGTTGGTCTAGATAAAGGCAAAGAGATAAGAAACAATATGCTGAGGTCCAACTGGGTTGTCTTAACTTACAGGAAGAGATAATTTATAATATTTCAGATCTGTGCATCTAAAAATACATGATCAAAAGATGTGAATGAAGTTATCTTTTTTTCTAATTTGCAAATGGAGATCTAAGAGAGTTAATGACAGTAAGTCGGGCAGGCAGACTGATCAAGGAATTGCACTCCTTTCTCCTGAGTCCCACATCACTTTCAACCCCAGAAAGAATTATATTCTACCTATCTTACACGAAGTTATCTGTGGAGACATGTAGTTACATAAACATGAGGAATATTTTTTGACATCATGCATATGATGTAACCACCCTTTGTGCACTACGTACACACACTGAAGAACTTAAGGCATTGAAATCTACATCACATCTAAATCATACAAGAAATCCAGATCATTCACAGGTGTCAGAGACATGGTTTGCAGAAAACAGGCACTTTTCTGGCACAGAACACGATCCAGGTTGTGTCATTGGCAGCTTAAAGTGTGATGTTTGCTCATGTAAAGTTCTCAGGCGCACGTAGTCTCACAATGTAGGTTAAACCCAGTACAATTTAGGCTGTTATCACTTGTCATATCTTAATTTCCATTTTGCTATTCAATATATGTTAAGAGGACTAGGACTGGAATATGCAATCAATTTCTCAAGCAACTCATATTACTGTACCTAAATCAAGAATGTACTATTTTTAAAGTATGAAAGGCTCTTTATCTTTCTTATAGTTCAGGAACATCACACAAGAGAGACTTGCAGGTGGACAAAATAATTTCTACAAGCTATAAGAATATGAATTCAACAGTAAAGGGAGGTATAGGTAAGAAGGAATGCAAGATTCCACTACGTGATTTTTTGGTTCCTTTCTCTCAGAATGTTCAGGCTTATTTCTCAAGTTCATAAATATGTGTCTAAAGATAATCAAATGCCTAAAGATTTTGCGGCATCATGCAACTAGTAGCCAGCTTGAGGCACATTTCCTCCTTCAGGTTGCATGGGCAGACAATATTTTCTCAGTTTGCCAAGGGCAATGCAGCCCTTCCAGCCTTGCCCTTACAGAAGCTATTCACCTTAGTAAATGCAGAAATGCAGGGAAAACTTAAAGAACGTTTGCATTTAATTTTGTTGTGTTTTTACGCTTTACTTATTAAAACAAACATTACTACCAAATTAGAACAAATATAACACCCAGGCTAAGAATGTGACATTTACTTATTGATTATGGGAGGTCTTTATGGGAAATTTACTTAAGAATCCCCAAAACACTAATGTGATTTAAAGATTTTATTGTAACTGCTATTGCTCATTTGAAGTGCACTTGTGTTTCACTCATAGAATGCTTCTACTGAAAGAAAGACAGATCAGACGATAAGAAAGAAGTCTGGAGAAAAGATGTGAGAGCCATATAATGGAAAAAACATAACATGTTTTAAGCAGAAAATGCAAGAATCAAGCTAGCAGTGGAATGTTGATTGCAATGGAAGTTAAACTGCTCTGATGCAGTTTTGGAAATACAGCAACTTATTTGCAATTTATTTCTGTCCTATTTATTTATTGATGCCACAATAATCTATTCAAAGTGGTAAGAGCTGAGGACACTCACAACTGGCAGGAGACATTCATCAAGTGGTGGAGGAGTGCTGCCTGGTAGCGCTGGGGAGAGGGTTTTCTCTGAAGAAGAGATTTGCCTTCTGTTCCCAGCTATAAATCTTCACTCGCTGGATCTCTCTGAGTCTGGGAGATTATTTACCCTGGCTTTTTCAAAGTTGGTCTAATTTTCAGTTGTCCTGCTGCAAATTGGAGCTTTTTAAATTCTCAGCATGGGGCTATGCTTTTGCTGGCATGACATAGTGGATTCATCCCACTTCTCCGCCCAGTCCCAGGAGGAGGGGCAGGGGACATCATTATCACACCTGTCTCTCTCCCCTCCCCTCACTGCTCGCTCCCCAACTGGTTTGCAGCCTCAGGTCTGGAGCTCCTGTCCAGCACAGCGTGCACAAACACGTGGGGTGAGAGCGCCTGGACCCAGCAGATGATGGTCCCAACCAGACAGCCATCAGTAGCTTTAGCGACTCCGTGCCAGGGCACCACAGCCTGGAGGTAAAAGGTAATCAATCTCTTTCCAGTAACAGAAAAAATGGCATCTCCATCACCAGGATCAGAATTGGCCTCATGATGGGAGAGTGTTAATTTTTATAACAGAGATTCAAACATGCCAAGTGCAAGGAGACGGATGCAGCCAATTAAAGTCTTGGGAATTCCTCAACTTAGTCTCATGCTCGAGTCTTATACCACTTATGTCTCAGTGGTCTAGTCTTTGAAAAGGCAAGCACTATCTTTTTCCATAGAGATTCAGGTGGGAGAAATTAGTTATGCTTTTTTTTTTTTTTACAGGATTTCATTTCCATTTTAAAAGCTTTTCATCAAGGGGTATTTTCATTGTGTATTGCTGGAATTTAGAGGGCAAAAGAGAGATAGGAACATTAGGAAACATTTTTTCATTAGCATTGAAGATTATCTACATTGACAGAAAGTTTTCTTATAATTACTTGTAACTTAAGATCCTTTTACTTAGAGAGGTGAAAGTTTAAGCAGCTTTTTTATTCCATAATATCTCTCATCTGAACAGCAAATTATTTTGCTTAAGTAACACTGCTATTGTTAGCACTCAAGTTTTGAAATTGTCCCACAGAGCAGGTAAGTTTGTCTAATAGCTCACATAACCTGTGTAGCTACAATTTTGGGGGACACAAAAAACATTGTTTTCTGGGGTTTTTTTAATAGTCCATGACACTTTCCTATTAATTTGAAAAGTTAGTAAAGAAACATCTACCATATTCTCTAATGCTGTATTAAATCTTGTAAAAGTTTTTTGTATTTTCTTTTTGAGGTGGAACTTTAAAGCTTTTAACCAGGAGTACAGTACTAAGTAGTGACTAGCTTTTTTTTTTAAGAAATCACTTAAAAGTTGGTATGCCTATTTCATTAAAATGGGTAGGCATCATGCAGACCAGTTTCACATAAATGAAGGGTCAAGTCAATTTGGTTATTCAGATTTATGTAAACGTGTTTGTAGTTTGTGTCATATAGAATTTGGGGTTTGGTTTGGTTTTTTTTTCAGAATATTTTTTCTGTATTAGGAAAGATTGTGAAATTTCTGACAGTTCAGAAATGCCTAAAAATTAGTGAATCCCTGCTGGTAGAAATGTTCTTCCTGTGCATTCAAGCAGGTAGGATTTGTGTTACAGTAAAGGAAGGAGCGAGCTGTTACTGGGTTCTCCTTTCAAGAGAATTTCCCTGGCTTGTGTTATCGCTTGTTCACTGCTGATCATTTGTTCATGGGAATAAAAGCAGATGATCCTTCCCGCTCACTGTGCCTGGAGTTGGGCTCAGCCATGTGTCAGAGGACCACGCAGGAACTGAAACAAGGGTTTCCTGTGTCAAGTCCTGTTCATGATCTTTCCCTGGAACTGCTGCCCTAAGTGTGTGAAAGCAGCAGGAGAAACACCTTTTTCTAATGTGTGAATTTTCCGGATGATGTCACAAATAAAGTGAATTCAAGCTGATGCAATAGTACTGAACTCTACACTTGATTCAAGACCAGACCAAAGTGGTTTGGCACCTCAGACTTCACTCGTTAGAGATAATGAGAGAAGCTGGAGAAGGTTTAGTAACAGTAGCAAGGGCAAGAATGGTGCAGAGGTCTACATGAGTGCAGAACTGGACCCCGGTGTCTACAGGACCAGTGCAGGGACACACTGCACCTGCTTTGCCATCTCAAAGAGGTGACAATAATACGAAAGTCGCTGCTTTACCAGGGCTGTTGGTGTCATGCAGCCTGGGTACAGAGTATATGATATTTCTCATCATAGTGCCCCGGTGTGCTGATGGGCAGGCGGACAGGAAAAAGTTGTAAAAGCTTCTCTTGGTTTTGAATTTTTATTCAGTGTCTTTTAACAACATTCCTTTTTTTCTACTGTGTTGTGAACCTACAGCCTTTCAAAGGCCACTTGCTGAGCTAATTCTAGGAGACTGCTTAATCGGAGCTGGCAGAGTGATGCCTTTTAGCTCATCGTCCTTCTGTTCATTCGGTTTATTACTTCTTCCAGTTGTTTTTTTTTTTAGAATTTGTAGATCCATATTCAGTGGTTGCAATAAAATAAAATGATGCTTTGACAATTCATATTGTGAACTATTACACAGTTAATGATGAGCAAATAAAGTTACGACCTTACTAAATTCAGAGGTGTGGCAAAATACTTTTACACAGTAAATTATGTGACTCCAAGCAGTGTTAATTGCTATTTTACGTAATTATACAATTAAAGGTGGCTGAGAAGAATGGGAAATAGGATGATGACTTATTCTCAAGATTGAATATAAGGACTGTAGCACGAAGAACAAAAGTGAGGAAGTGCTGCACCGTGTCATAAGAACAGATTGTATATTCTCAGACAGAGTAAATCAGGCTGTAGGTATGTGACCTAGTGCAAGTCAGTGTGGTATTGTGGTAACAGATAGTGGCAGACGATAATACTTATCGTGTAAGAGTTAAAAAATGAAGACTTTTTGGCTTATTTCCATCCTCGCAGGATTTTTAATACTATGATAAAAATACTCAGCCAAGAGACACAAATTCTTCTTACCAGTCTGCTTTCCCAGTGGTGAAAACCAGGAAATTAGAATACTCAGACTTGAAAACTAGAGACTTAATTCGATCAGCTTTTAAGGCTCTCAGTAGGCTTAATAGTAATCAAGCTCATCAAAGCTTTACACTGCTGTGTTAGATGCTCAGAAATTTCTTTTCCAAATACCCACTTACTCTTTGCATGAAGTTGTGTCTCCTTCAGGTTCATCAGTCTTCAAAGGAACAGGGAATTCCTAATGAAGCTAAATTGAACATTCCTTGTTGTTTGTATCCATAGCAGCTTCTCTCGCCTGATGCTGGCACGATTCCACTAAATTCAAGGGTGCTATGCAAGCTGAATATCGGGCCCATATCTGAAAAAAAACAGCTAGAAACCTGCCTACACCTATCTGTCTAGTGATAAAGTAATCTGGCTGCAATGCCCCAATAATCAAATGGTTCAAGTTATACATTGTGTGTGCAACAGCATTGAAAAAGTTATTTTTCCTTTTCCTGTGCTAGCTCATATCACCCTTTACACTCTTGAGGGAGTGACCACAAAGGTGATGCTGGTAAACATAGTGACAAAGAAGAATATCTCCTTAACTGGGAGCCCTGGAACTACCATAAGCTCACTGGGAACCTCAAAGATGGGGAGCAGTTAGCAGGACGAAGAAACCTTGATAGGTGCAGAAAAAGTAACTGCGATAATGAACTGACCTTCCAGGAAAAGAGGAATCAGCAACAACTGTTCTGGGAATTGGTGTATCTACACCAAAAATGTGTAAAATATAACTCACTAAGTAACTCGCAACCTATCCAGAATGAGCTTCCTTGCTTGTAATACATGTATATTTGCTTTACTCTTGCTATATATATATATACAGTTGGTTTCCTAGTGGTAAGTTTGTGGTGACTAATTGTGTGTGTATGAGTGTGTGTGTATACACATATATATTTCTATTTACTAATACCAATTTTGTAGTAATTTGTAATAAAGAAATTCTCAAATACCCAGATCTCCATCTCCTTTTGAACTGCAGAATCCTGAGAACCCCACAGTCGTATTTTTTACACACCCACACTCTAAATTCAAAGGATAAAATCATATTTTTTCTATAGTGTTCCCCTGATTATCATGTCAATCTTTCTGTAATCCAAAACAAAGGCCGCGGGGTCGGGGAAGAGTCCTTGGTCTCTACCGAGTGTTATATGTGTCTTATCTCCATGTTCAAAGCTAATAATGAAGTCAACAGTCTTCAAAACTGAAGAATGATCAAAGTTCATAAACGAAAATAAATGCATAGAATATAAGATCTGGGAGCTATCAGCTGACTGCAGCCAGGTGTTTTTTTTAGTTATTCTCCTCCTGAGAGAGAATAAACTGATCTAACTCAGTTTTCTAGCCCTTGGGTCATTGTCTAGGCTCAACAACAAAAATGCTATATGAATGGATTTTCTGCATTTCTTGTACTCCCCAGTGTATAAGAAATGGAAAAGCACAGATGTTTTTTATATACTTTTTTCTTTTTTTCTTTTTCCTTAAGAAAAGGAAGTATAGATAGTTTATTAATTGGACACCTCATGACCTAGATTTTTCATATAACTCTGAGTTAATTTTATGTGAGAGATTTCTCAGTGAATGTTTTCCTACCTGAATAATGAAAAATAATGATGTGCTCCTTATCCTCACATGCTACCCCCTCTAATCTCCCTTTTCTCTTGTGTATTTTTTACCACAACTTTCATCTTTACGTATTTCTTAAAGGAATATTTTGGATGCAATTTTCATTTCATTCAGATATTTTGATGTTTTTGCCCTAAGTTAAAATAAAACATG
Source organism: Rissa tridactyla (assembly GCF_028500815.1). Classification (NCBI taxonomy): domain Eukaryota; kingdom Metazoa; phylum Chordata; class Aves; order Charadriiformes; family Laridae; genus Rissa; species Rissa tridactyla. The sequence goes on from NC_071497.1 coordinate 10,179,123, forward strand.
TATATACACATATGCATAAATGATAATGGATATAATACGTGTCTATATTAAAACAATAGAAAATAATGAAATGTTCTTTTTCCATTTCTTAAAGTTGTACAAAAGTTTGGGCATGACAGCTTCGATCACTCAAGACTGTTCAGAAATAGGGGGAAAAAAATAAAAATCACTTTTTAACTTCTCCCTATTCAGGCCCTTGACAGCCTTCTCAAACTTTTTTCTACATTTCTGTCCCTTGTAAGGTATTTCCCTGTTCTGCCAGTTTGACATTATGATATCACTTGATAATAAAGGTGGCAAGTAATTTCTTTTCCCAGTCTCTCTATGCATTCTCAGTTAACTCTTCCTCTCTTTTGATACTTAATTTAAATACATGTTCCTGTATTCCTGCTTGTTTTAAGTTCCTCAAAGTTCAGTGGTAGATATTCACAAATCATATTATTTGTCAAAAGATTATTTTGTAAGCACCTTTTCAGACTCTTGAAAACTTTTAGCTGCTTCTATGACTCTAAGACTCAGAGGTGATGCAACCATCTCTGAGTTTGGAAATGGGACAGTGCTCTTGAACAACACCTCACATTAGTACACCCTGTTGGATATGGAGGGCAGTTTTCATCATACGGACTCTGTATAAAATAAAGGATCAAATACAGAGACAAAGTCTGGTGAGGCCATAATTCAAAATATATGTAACTAATAGCATCCTCATTTGTCTTTGTTCCAAACCTGTTCAGGTAAACTGATGTCAGTGGGAAATGCACCACCATTATTACCTTTTGAAATTTGATTTGTTGAACCATTGGAGGAAAAAGAATTGCTGCTAAGTAGGAGCAGAAATAACATCCCTTGTCATAAGTCCAACCCTATAATTCTGTACTAGTCGCACATGTGTGTCCAAGTGAATCAATGTGTATTTTGACACCATTCAGCTCTTGTTGAATCTAGTGAAGAGGATGCCCATTGGCTTCTATAATTCTTACTTAGTGTTATCATTAATCTTTCATTTTCTCTGAGCTAGTCTTATACCAAACAATGTGGGAGATGATAACCACGAAGTTTCCAGAGGTTTGGCACCACTAATTATTAACTAACAGATCTCAGAAAGAATTAGTATAAAAAATAACCTTTACATAGTGCATAACTTTGAATTGAACCTGGTTATTTCAGCTGTTAGCAGTGCTTTTCAATTTGATTTTCACAGATGAGTGCAAACCGCCAAAAAAAGGACCTATTTATAGTATTCAGAGTGCCAAAAAAAGGCTATCAATCAGTAAGTGTACTGCATTGTCTGTAACTTTAAACCTTGCAGACTTAAAAATGCTTTCATGGTTACCAGTGACACGTAAGAAATCAACTCGATATCTCACAAAATATTATAAATAATTTTGTTGGTGTCCAAAGGAAGAGTCGCTTGGCATACACGAGATGTACGTCTAGTCTGTAGTTTAGTTCCTGGCATTCTATCCTCAAGAGATCAGCTTTACAAAAGTGCCCAACAGGCTGATAATTAATTATCGCGGCCTACGTGAGTTCTGCTTGGTGACTGCCCTGCAGGCACGTGCTCCCCACCCTTCTCACCCAGGAGGGCTCTTTGGCTCGTCGCAATAAATCATTGCAGTACAGGCTGTATTTGGTAACTGACACATCGACCCCAGACCTGAAATCCAGCGAAGCTACCACGGACCTCTGATTTCTCTCCATAGTCTTTGGATCACAGGGAACACAGTTCGCACCCCTGCGCTCCCAGCCTCCAGTGAGTCTGTACGCAGGCAAAACGGAGCCAAAACTAAATGATGTCTCAGTTTCCCATCATTGTCTTTAAGTACCCATTTCTAATCTGCAAAACAAGATGTTGCTTTATCTGTTGTTCATTAGCTCCTGTTGAATAATTAGCTGTTATTGCTAGCCTTTAAATTAGGAAAATAGATGATGTTGTTTTCCTTAGTGCTTTTAAACATCACAGTCAGTTATATCAGAACTCACAAATTGTTGACATTCGTGTCCTAGGATACGACCCTTCTAATAAACCTGTTCAAATGGATATATGATGGAAGAGTGGCATGTGTTTATGTTGGACGTATTTGCAATTATTTTCAATAACTGCTTGTAAAAATCAATCTGGTTTATAAAAATCGATTTTGTGTTGATTATTATGTTTTTAAAGATTGTAATACAGATTTAGTTGCAAGGTGCTACAATATAACGCAAACCTTTGAAAGCGGTTTCTTAAGCTTTTTTAAAAGGAAAAACTAATTAATTGAAGCTTCAGGCACATCCTGAGTAAGAAAGAACTCAGGCTCAGCCCAGGGAGCTCACCTGAAATGGAGAGGCTCTGTAGAGTTCAGAGCAGCAAATGCAGGAGAAACTGACTCTACGGATCCAGGGGAAATCGCTTGGATGTGATTATCTAGATGACTTCTATTCCTCATCTGTGGCACAATCCCTGTGCATCCTCAGCAAGCCCAATTCTTCAGACAAGTTCAGGCAGCCTGTTTTATGGCTTTCACGAGAACCATGGTCTGTTTGCCTTCCCTGCTAGACAGGTATGAAAAGGCTCACTCACCTGCAAAAATGTCAGGCTTAAGCTCCAAAATGTCTCCAGTCTTGATCGCTCCATTAAAAAAGGTAAATTTAATGTTTCTGGGATTTCAGAATAGGAGACTGTAACAGCAATACAGCTCATTGCACAGTCTAGCCTACGCTGCAGAAAAATGCAAACAAACTGGAAGGCAGAAAAAAGGTTTTATTTCAAGGATCACTGAACTCTTCAAGTGACCCTAGAGGTATTTTTGATTTTTTATGAACTTGGTGCTGCTTGTGTTTTACGTGACAATCAGTCTTCCCTCACAGAGTTGGATTTCATAAAGTTCCTTCTTCTGAAATTGATCTCCTGCATGTGCCTTGTTGGAGCTCAGCTGAACTGTCAGTTGCCTATTCCATCTGCCTTTCCATTAGGAAAGTCACAGAAGTCAGTTGTACTAGTTGGCTCATCGCTAGCTTTCCTTTCTTTTCCCTGGATTTTCAGAGTATGAAAAAAAGGAAAATCTGTAACTATCTGTAACTGCAAAGTACTAGTAACTTGTAAGTACTTAAAAATACATCAGTAGAGAGTAGGTAATATGTAGGACATCCTGAATTAGTAGAATATGTTGCCCTATTTGATGGACTTAACTTTGGCCAGTTGAAGAGCAATTTGAAATCACTGACTGACTCTAGGCAATACAAAAAAGAAGGAAAAAAAATGTCTTAAGGGGGACTTAACATCTTTTTCTGCCTATAAGTTGGAGACACGTTCATACCAACATAGGCTGCGTTTCTCAGTAGGAGCTCTTTGGTATTTTTCCCAGAAAGCAGCAGGTGAGAGTCAGTGTGTGCAGTTTCACAGCCCTTTGGAGAGTAACGTGTCAGCGAATCATTAATATGACCCATTTAGTATTAACCAGAGCACAGAAAAAAACAAACCAAACCAAAAAAAACACAAGTGGATCTACATGGAGATTTTTAGGATTGCTACAGTAAAATTCTTATAGTGTCATGTTGCGGCACTAATGTCATCCATTTATTTTAAGTTGGATGACAGTGTTTATCAGGAAAAAAATAAAAATAAAAATATCTGTGACAGTGTATAGAACCCCCACAATCTTGAAGTGCATAATATTGCTCTTTTGAGGCTTCGATGTGGAAATTTTAAGGAAGTGGGTAACACTGTTCTGCTAAGGCTGCGATGTGGTACAACTGAGATATTCAGCTCTCACTTCAGCACACCAGTGCTTGAGTGTCACTCTGCCGTTCTTTTAATATCATTCTGTCATTATAAATAAGATTTTGGTCTTTGAATTTTATGAGTCCTGGGTGGACTCTCAGCTGCCAGGGAACTAGCTCTGCTTACTGGGTTCAGTGGAAACACAGCACTGCAGCTGCTGAGGTCCAAAAGTCTATTGCAAAAAAAAGGTTAATGTCAGCTTGATTTCAAACTGTCACCTCAAACCCTTCAACCCTGACACTATTTCTAGCCATTTGTTATTAGTCCCACAACATGACTTACATGAGGAGATGAGATGAAAGGAGGAGTGAAAGATTGGTACTGGTCATCTTTCTGGGAATGCTAATTTATGAAAATATATAAAATTAACTGATTTATCTTAATTGTTCTTTCTTTTTTCACTGTAGAGTTTAAATAATGGTTATTTGTACAGTGCATCAAGTAATTATTTGAGAATTACCAAGGGTGGCAGACGGATGTGCAGGATACCAAAGGTGAGACTATTGGTCAAGCAAACCTCCCAGAAATGGTCACACACTGTCCCTGTCTCAGGTGATGTTCACTCTAGGTGAAACTCAGGTACTGTACATAAAGGCCTCATGCAAGTCTTACCAAGACTTCCAGACATTCACAAGACTGTGGAAAAAAAGATCAATGACATGAAGATCAAAACTGGGCATGTTCAGCTCCTCTGGGCCTGAGGAAGCCATATGGCATGGCCACATGGCCACAGAAACGAGTCCCAACAGAGACTGACAGGACATTAAGTGGAAGGAGTGGGCAGGATCTTTAAAATAAACAAAAGGAGATAGTTTTTTTCACAATATATGTAGTAACACAGTGAAACAACTTGTTGCTGCCTGTTGTGCAGTTGGATGCTCGTATGGGTTGTATCAGTTAAAAACACAAACAGGCAGGTTTATAGAAGAAAAATCCACTGAGGGCTATGGAAGTACACAAGACATAATTTAAAGGAGGTTGCAAGCTTATTTTGCAGAATTACAATTACACTGCTTCCCCGGCTCTCATGCTGTCCTTAGGCACTCAGTGTGGGCACGGCAGCTGGCTAGACGGTGCTTTGATCTGCCATAGTTCTGACACTTTTATGGTAGTGAAGCATCTCTAAACATGTTCTTGCACTGATACGGGTACAGATGTTCCTTGATGTCTCCCAATTTCTAACTGTTATACAGGACTTACGTGTCTGCACCATTCTACTTTGCTCAACACTGATGATTTTTTACAGGTCATCAACCACCAAAGGTGTGAGCAAATAAATATCTGCTTCAAAATGCTTATTTCTGATATGTAAAAACAGTTATCAAAGATAAAATTTCATAGGAGAAACAGAAGTTTGTTATAAACTGGAGTTTACATCAGCAACTATCTCAAATGCATTCTTGCAATTGAGATTTCTCTGGTTTTTCAGCCTGGATCCTTTTGAGGCCACAAAAATTCCTGGATTGTGAACCAGAAAATAAGGATTAAAAGATTACGATTAATACCTACTTCTATAGACCTCTCAACAGCATAAGATAGAGGAGAACCACAATAAAAAAAATACTAAGAAGGGTTCATCTGCTAAACTGTCAGGCTGAAACTTTAGCTACCCTGATAGAATAGGTTTGGGATGTTGTTTGCAATGATGAAGACACTGCTAAGTAAATGCTAATGTTTCACCATTCAAAAAACCTGAAAATGTTATCACAATATTTTGAAGTGCTTTCCAACCTCAATGAGGAATTAATGTATTTACAGCACTCTGAAATTACATTTGAAGCACAAAAGCTGCAACTTACTCAAGCTAAATTCCCAAGGTACTGATTGGCAATTTTGTCCAGTCGGAAAATGCTTTTAGGGGAAAGTGAGTGATTTTCAGAGATCTTACAGACGAATATGTCTTTCATGTTCTTGAAGGCAGAAGTAAAGTTTGTGTAATAAAATTGCAAATAAATTAGCTTATTTATGTAGTTCCTTTCAGTTAAACTTGGTTAGCTACAGGTACTGGAGCACGATAGCAGTCTCGTTAGGGGTGTGAAAGAGCACATACATAAGGAGTGAAAAGTCTGTGAGTCCAACTGCAGTTTATGTGCTATGATATAAATCCACTTGATTGATAATCTTAACGCTGTGTAGGCATATAGAGATGAGAATTTAGCTATATGGAACTAAAGATTTAAGATAAAAAGTCTTGCTTGGTAGTATAGTTAAGTATTTACAAAAAAGATGCAGGTACATAACTTTCCAAAGACTGGAATAAAGATTAGGTAAATAAATACAACTATCTTTCATAGAAAATCTTTGAACAAAAATCTACCAGAAATAGCTTAAGAATATTTAATAAAAAACTCAGCTTCCAGTCACATCAGAAACGTTACAGGAATACTGATGTGACTGTTACTGAATATAATATGTCTAAATTCAGATGCACTACTGTATATCTAAACAGAAAAGTTTAATACATTTAAATAAATGAGAGGAAGAATAAAGATACTTTTTTCTAAACATTCACAACACTTAGTTTAGAATTTTGGAAAAATTATATTTGGACTTTTCCTAGTTGGAATTATATAGTATTAATTAAACAAAGTTACTTGAAAGACTGTGTGGTTTAAAGTATATTCAATGCCTTACATGGCATTAAATCACATAAAACTGACAACCATATATTTCATGATTATACCATAGCATGCCCTTAAATGGATGGCACCATGGCAGCTCTCCACTTCTGAAACTTTTGTTAGGCATCTGTCTGTGTTTCCAAAGACCAAAAATAGCATTTAAAAATGTGGTCATAACTGACCTGCTGAGGGTCACACAGTCAGACCTGTGGAAGTGGAGCAGGACCCAGGAACCACACACAGTGATAACCCATGGGTCTTTCTTTAAATTCATGGAATAAAAGAAAATTGGATGAAAACATTCACTGTGGTGCAAAGATGTTCAAAAAAGGGTCTGTCTTTTAAAGCTTTTTCTTTTTTTTTTTTAAATTTAATTTTATAACAGCCATAGGAATTTGTTTTTTTTTTTTTAAATTAATCAATAATCTAAGCTGTACTTTGTGATTTTCATACCTTTCTGGCAAGACGCAGTAGTAGAGGACAGAACTGCTTAATTAGTATCATGCCTCCTCTTGTTTTTTGCTTCAACTAGTACATTTAATTGCTCTATGTCAGCTAGAAAAAAGTGTGGGGCATCATTTTAATAATTTCTTATACTTGTCTTCTCATTTGCATAACAGTGAAGCAATCAAATCTGTAGTGTGGGCATCACGTCTGCACATATATAGTCACAAAATTGGGGTATTCTTTTTGCTAAATTGGAAACGAATATATGCCATACTGATATATTCCATTATGTCTTCTCTTTTTTTCATCCTTTTGTTATTATCTTTTTCCCTCAGTAAATCACCATCTTGCTAGCTGAGCTGACGAAGGCCTCACACAGAGATGACTAATGTCCAAAAATTGTTGGGGCAGATCGAGGAGAGCATGGGAGTGGTCAGTAAACAGGAATGTTTTTTCCCTGGGTGATTTTCTCATCTGTTGCAAGAGCAACTTCACAACCACAGAAAGGAGCAAGGTCTCTCTGCCATAACAGTACCCTCAACCAGAATGGTGTTGCCAGAAAATTATATATATTTACTTGGTAGTATTCTATAAAGCGTTCTGGCAACATGACTTTGATTATGTCTAATGAGCAGTTGTGTCCGTGGCAGTGCTTAAGCTCTGCCTCTTGCTTGACAGTGCTGCAGAGACAGGTTCTTTTTCTTTCTCATTGCTCCTTTGTAGTCTGGTTAAATGATGGATGACTGGGATCAAAACTGCTCATAAGTTCAGACTTTTTGAGTAGGGGCATCCTAGAAATATATACTGGATGGCCAGAAGCAGCTTTTTCTCTGGATTCATTTTCACTTCAAAGACTTCAGCAATAGTATCCAGCACTTTCCTTCAATGTTATTCCCTCTGCAGATATCAAAGCCTTCCAAAAGGACTTAGTGTCACTTTTCCCACTTCACACACATGTAGCCTAACAATATAAGACTTAAAAGTGAAAGAACAAGATAAATGGTTTGCAGCCATGTCTGCCTGTGATAATGGTTGTGAAGACTGTTTATCCCATGTAGCAGAGGTGCTTATTTCTCACCTCCTGCCCATGGGCCTGGCTTACAACACCTGGATCCATAAATGACTGCAAGCTGAACAGGTCAAATCTGGTGTCTGAAAGATGGTAACATATTTAGTCATGTTTAATTTTCTTCCTCCTCATCTGCAGCTGGAATAGGTATTTTATTTCAAAATCTGTGGCAGCACAGCGACAGGTTCGTCTCCAAATATTTCATCAAAGCCTCTTTCCCGTTGTTACTGATGCAGAGCTGACAGACTTTAAGGAGGATTTCAGGATTTCCTTAATCACATTTAGCTACCCTTTTGCCACAGGCATGCTGCCTTTAACAATGTGGTTGGGGATCTTGGGGTTTTCTCTATAGTTTATAGGAACAGACCAGCACAGACAGACCTTGCCAGGAGAGATTTCTTGTTAGTACTCATCGTTGCTTAGCATTTGTTATGCCATTATGCTAGTGGATACGGTGTCTCCGGCTCCTAATCAGCGCTGTTATCAGCTCCAGCAGATGGTGGTCTCATGGTCCAGAGCCCAAGGCTTGCAGACATGAATGAGAACTGGGGTCCCAGGAGACAGTGGCACAGCAAAACTTGGTGAAAATCCTAGTTTCCTCATTTACTCCAGACCTGACTTTTGCATGCAGCCAAGGGAAAAATATAGAAGGAGATTTTATCATCAATTAGAACTTAATTAGTCACTTTCATACTAGTTCCATCAATGGCAAGGCCTGGAAGGTGAACAGGCTGACTGGGAACAGGTTGAAAAAAAATTTCTCACCACAGGTCACTGAAAAAAAAAACAATGCCATTGGATGTTTCAATAGAGAAATTTTGGAGCTCATTTACTCAATACATAATAATTTCCCAAACATCAGCAAAGCAAAACCAGGGAAGACCACAGGTGATGGTTTCAGTTTGGATCTCAATTTCCTAAGGCAGAAGTCATTCAGATAATGGACTACCAGCTTTTTTCTTCAGTCTTCTAAAGCCAAGGACAGCATTGCTGTGAACAAAATGGAAGTTAACAGCCTCAGTGACTCCATTTCTAACAACTCCTCAGCCACAGATCCACATCTGTTACTTGACTTCTATGCCACCATGAAAGAGGAGGATGAGGCAGCAGGGTTAACTGGACAGTTCAGCTTGCAGGGGGTCAGATCTATTTGGCTGACAGTGGTGTCAAATTTTTCAGTCCAGTAGTTAAATTTACAGTAGAGTACTGCTGTTACTCACATTTTTGCTAAATGTGCTTCTCTGTAAATATCACTTGATTGACTCTGCATTAAGCCACAGCTAATTCTCAGACATGACTTTGCCCATGAGGGTAACACTTAGGGAAAGAGGCATAATACAGTGCTAATCATAGCTACAAGAAAGATACTCAGGGGTTTTCATAAAGGGCATGTGTGGTTTTTGTTCTTGAAGCACTTTTCCTTTTTTCTCAGAGTTGAAAGAAGGGCAAGAAACAGTTATTCTCTCCTGCACTCAGTAGATGTTCTGCCACTCCCAGAGGCTGCATCTTCTTGGAGCTGTTTCAGAGCTTTGCTGACTTCTTGATGTCTGGACAAAAAAAGCCGCGAGTTTTCTGTTCTGTCTCACAGATGACGCATCTCAGGCAGTGTCTGAGCTTATCTTAAAAACAAAAAAAAAAAGAAAAAAAAAGAAAAAGAAGAAGAAACATTTTCTTACTGCTATAAACCTGCCTGGTTCACGGCAGAATGGCACAGGAATGCTCCCATCAAACCGAGGAGGGAGAGGAGGCTGGTCCCATGATATTGAGACATCGCATAGAAGCGATGCTGCGATACCAAGGGAACGGAACTCATTAGCCTTAACTTTGCATCCAACACCCTTTATGTCCTGAAAGATCAACTGAGGTAGTCAACACAAGACTTGTTTTGCTTTAAGATTACTAATTTCCTTTTGTTTGCCAGATCACTAGAAAGGTAAATATGACTGCTAAATTGAATGTGTTTGCCTTCCTGATTATGTTAATCCACTGGTGTCTGAGCTAAAATGGCTGATTTCAAATTCTTCTGAGGCAATCGAGTTATCTGCTATATCTGACCAATGTTCCAATGCTACTCTGTGCTGTTACTGTCAACCTGTGCTGCCAAGAGGTCATCTGTCATTGTCGGGGTACGCAGGCAGCCTATGGCAGCCCATCAGGGCTTGACGAGCCAGCTAATACTTGAGTTACTTTGTCCACTTCTTTTACAGACATGAGAGGACACGCTGTTTCTAAATTAGAGTCATTCATTTGCTATGAAGCACAGCTGGACCAAGACCTCTGCTTCATCCGTTTCTGACACTTATATTACCAGCTGAATAGTTGAGAGGGTCTAAGAGTGCAGGGAAGAGATCATGCCAGTCATAAACCAGAAACCTCAGAGGGACCAATTAACTCCTAAAAATGGTGTGGTACTTTTGGACTTCAAACACCATGGGTTAAAACGCTTCTATTTTTAACAGCTATAATAGTTTTCAACTCTGAAATGCAAAGAGTGGAAATGCAAAAAGGATCAACAATTAATATCAGTTTGTATAACTCTGCGGCTTAGAAGAAACTGTGTTTTCTGTCTGAGAAAATTCCAAAGAGGCCTGTAACTGCAGGGGCTGACAGGCTGGTAAAAAAATGAGGGATCAAGACTAAGAGAAGCTGTTGGTGAATTTGAAAATGTGCTTTTTGAAAGCATTTGAGTAGGTACAGACAAATATAGGGCCAACACAGGGACACAAGAAGACAAACCCCAATGGCTGTTACACAGCACTGAGCTGAAATGTGAATTGCTGAGATGCTTCACAATGACAGAAGTTCGGCAAGGTCCATTCATGGCTGTGAGCGAGAGAAAGGAATGCACAGAGCCAGCTGCAAGTCCTACTGAGGTTGAGTGCAGAAAGGTCACGGAAGCCACGATGGGTGGTAGTTTTAAAGTATGGGATGAATCCTAAGCGGGGAGGCAAATTCTAGGCACCTCTTCCTTCCAAGCTGAAGCCCATATATGCAGGCAATAATGTGTGGATTAGGACAGTTTCCAAACTGTCATGTCGTTAAAAGAGCTGATACTGATATATCAAGATATACTGTATTACACAGTGTTTTTCAAGCTCCTTTCTTTCCTTCTGATTTTAACTCCATACCACATCCAGCCTTTCACAGTAAGGCTGAAGAAACCAGTGGGGAACCAAAATAGAGGAACACTTTTGAAGTGAGTCACGGCCTTTCTATAAGCCATTTTCTACTGAGTACTCAACTTGGACTGAAAAGATCTGAAAAATAAGCTGTGATAAACAAGAAAGAATTAGGGTACGTTTGATAGGGCTTCACAATGGTATCTTCATTTCTTCATTTTAAAACTAGTACTATTTAATTCTCTGCTTTTCAGTGAAGAAACTCCCTATAATGGCTTTCCACCATTAGCGGGAATTAAACTGTGTGTGGCCCAGTAATGCTGAACCAAGTCTGCTGCACCAGAGCCTCTCATGATGGAAAATAAGCTAACAATGTTGAAAGGCTTTGGCAAAAATGAAAATGAACAAACCAAAATTCCTTTATCTCAATAATGCACTGCTGACAGAATCCCACTTACTAAATGAGCCCATTTTGGGACTGTTTTCTCAGACAGTTAACAGCATGAACAAATCTGTGCTATTTGTAATAACATCTCATAATCCAACTTACTACATGTTTGGTTGATATCAGCACGGTTTTGGTCTTCTGAATGATATTTAGAAGTCATAGAAGGTGCTTTTGGGCTATGTGAATTTCTGATTTTGCTTTGATTTTTTAACTTAAAAATAAGCAGACTAAACAAATTATTTATTTGTTTAAATGCATCTATCAAGGAAAATTTTTTATAAGTTAACCAGGAGAAAATTGGTGGAATAAGACTGGCTGTGATGGTAGGGTATTCAGTGGATAAAAGGAATAGTAAAGAAAGTCTGTTAGAACTTCAATTTCATTGTTCCGTGTGCATTGAATTTAAAGTGACATGACCATTTTCCACTCCACAAAGGCAACTGCAAAACAAAATAATAAAGAAACAGAGATGTCACCAGGATTTAAAAAGTATCTCCTTGCACTCTTCCAAACTACTTACACTTGCTCCTAAACACGTATGCCCATTAAGATTTTGTACTGTGAATCTTAGGATGGATGTAAGTCTTGACACCTCTGGCTAGGAGACATTTTCTATTCACTTTCTTAGTTGCCCTTTAAGAAGAAAACGGATCTGCTAGACATCAGAGACGTGCAGGCTTGCTCAAGAAATAAGGAGCAACTATGGGGTTTTTGTATGCAAATCCAGTTTTTTTGGAAAAGCAGGACTAATTTTACTTACTTGGAAACTTCCATGAAAAACTTCTGATTTTCCATCATCTGCAGGCTTGTCACAGCAGTCAGTGGTCAGGGATCACATCAGTCACTCTGGCTCCTCTGTAAAGACCCGAGGAATACCCAGGGTAGCATGGGGTATGTATAACACAGCACTTGTTGCGGTGCTTCGAAAGATTACCTAAGAGTCTTACAAATGGTTCAGGCCTTTAGAGAGTGTGCCATGAGCAGCCACATGGAGAAAATGAAACAATTATAGGGCTAATAAAGGCAAACCTATTTAGGCACTAAATTCTCATTATTCTGGTCTAATTCTCTCAGAAGGTTGATTAATGTCTCTTTGATCAAAGAACATGGAAGTAGTACAGGAACACAGATTCTGCCAAGATGCCCATGAGCAAATGTGCAGATGAGCAAATCACTAATAATTTCAGAAAGTGACAGTTGTGGATGACTTCATAGGCACATCTTGAACAACCATAACGCATAAGCTCTGGCTACATCAGACCGGACAGCAAAGCCGCATGAGCTAGAGGAGACTTTATAGCAAATGTGACATTCAGCTGTAGCTCGATGCAAGAATCGCTTTGATGTTTCTGCATTGTAACTGGAAATAATTGGATGGTGCGTGTACAGACACTTCTTTCTCTGGTTTTGTAAAGAAGATAGTTTCATGGCTGAGCACCTCAGGTGGTCTTGCAGCCAGCAGCATTAGTCTTGCTTCAGAACTCTTCAGTCTCACTGCCGCAGAAGTCAATAATGCATAAGCCACAGATGTATGCTGCACAGTGAAAAACTAAGAATTGCCCTATGAGAAGATCATGTTACTATTACATCAGCTTTGGGAAAAAAGTTAATTTATTGTTGTTTATTTATTTAAAAAAAAATAAAATGATTGAGGCTGATCTTGGGCAGGATGGGAGCTACCCTACTCAGCATACATACAATTGCAAACACAGTGTCTCCTATTATGAATTCAGTAAGTTTTCACTTATGTTGTAATCATAGGATCATAGAATAGTTTAGGTTGGAAGAGACATTTAAAGGTCATCTAGTCCAACCCCCCTGCAATGTGCAAGGACATCTTCAACTAGATCAGGCTCCTCAAAGCCCCAGCCAACCTGGCCTTGAACACCTTCAGGGATGGGGCATCCACAGCTTCTCTGGGCAACCTGTTCCAGTGTCTCACCACCATCAGAGTAAAGAATTTCTTGCTGATATACAACCTAAATCTACCCTCTTTCAGTTTAAAACTCTTACCCGTCATCCTATCACTACATTCCCTGATAAAGAATCCCTCCCCATCTCTCCTACAGGCCCCCTTTAAGTAATGAAAGGCCGCTATAAGGTCTCCCTGGAATCTTCTCTTCTCCAGGCTGAACAACCCCAACTCTCTCAGACTGTCTTCATAGGAGAGGTGCTCCAGCACTGTGATCATCTTCACGGCCCTCCTCTGGACCCACTCCAACAGGTCCGTGTCCTTCTTGTGTTGGGGGCCCCAGGACTGGACACAGTACTCCAGGTGGGCTCTCACGAGAGCAGAGTAGAGGGGGAGAATCACCTCCCTCAACGTGTTGGCCACCCTTCTTTTGATGCAGCCCAGGATGCCATTGGCTTTCTGGGCTGTGAGCATATATTGCCAGCTCATGTTGAGCTTCTCATCCACCAACACCCACAAGTCCTTCTCTGCAGGAATGCTCTCAGCCTATATTTGTGCTTGGGATTGCCCAACCCATGTGCAGGACCCTGCATTTGGCCTAGTTGAATTTCAAGACATTTGCACGGGCCCACCTCTCAAGCCTTTCCAGGTCCCTGTGGATGGTATCCCTTCCATTGTTGATGATGTTTGTTTAACTGTTGGTAGGACAAGAGAAAGGTGAGCTGATTGATTGGATTTTTTATTCTGTCCCTTTCTATTCTTATAGACATTCTCATTCCTGTGCAATAATGCAAAATTTGTTACACCTTAGGGTGTCTTGATTGGAAGAAGTAATAGCCCAATAATCTAATAATACTTACTTCACAATGTTTGCATGTTCCCAGCTGTGTGCAAAATCCTTGGTGAGTAAAAATCTTGAGATGGTATAAACCAGCCAGTGCACGCTGAACCACAGAATTTGTTTTTATAGTCAAACTCTTGATATTCTTGTAATGTAAGTAAAAGATTTATTATCACAGCATAAAGCATGAAAGCAACAACAGTTACATTCCTGCATTCCTGGCTTTTTTTTGTACCCCTTAATTTTTTTAATGCAGGTTAGGAGCTGTTTGAATTCTTTTTCTAACTCCTTTTATTAAAATAAAAAAAAACTGCCACAATGTATTACCTTGACAGCAGTGATGTCTATAATTTTCTTTCTTATTTGTTCTGTAACTCAATAATAAAGGTTACATTTATGACAGAATGATTTCTGCTGTGACTGAGGATTACCGAAAAGGGAGCAAGATTTTGTAGATTGAAGGACATTTAAAAAGGAGAAGAAAAATAAAATACACAGAATAGAGGAGAACAGATCTATTAACAGCAAAATATACTAAGAATGCTTGAAATCTGAACAAAAACCCAGACGAAGTGATAGTGGAGGTGGAAGAGTAGCTTGGAAGGGACCTCTGGCATAAAACAAGTGGTCTGCCAGTGAGGTGGAATCTGTATGGACAATATTTTCTTTATCAGTCAGCTGCTGACCTTCTCTTCTCACACTATGTGGGGTAGCTGTGATAGTGGTAGTGTGCAACATCCCAGAGTATTGACAGCTTCCTCTCTTAGGTGGTTATTCAGTCGTTTGCACTATCAGACAATGACTGTGCGGACAGATCCAAACACACACAAACTAAATGTCTATCAGGCTATTCTTATAACCTCAAAACTTGTAAGCCACATGTAACCCAATAAATGGATAAAACAGCTAAAGAAAGAGCCTTTCTCACACCTGTTTGTCAATAGAAAACTCTATTTTAATTGTTCATCCTTGGATTTTGGCTCTTGCTTAATTTACGTGCATATGAAAATCTTGCACTGAGTGCAGGATTATTGTGGGTTCTCAGTGGAGCAGGTGGACATACATTCACCTACACAAAATTAGTTTAGACCAATAAGCAAACAAAAGGGACACATATGGTCTCAAATGAAGGTTCTGGGAAACAAGTTTTAAGGTCAAGAAAAAATATGTCCTCTCTTTAAATATTATAGTGGAGGTGACTAAAAAAAAAAAAAATACATGGCCTGGCTGACAAAAAATGATTTTGTAGTTCCTTGCTTGATACATGAAAATAATCTGAAGGGGAAAATTGCTATGAATTGCGGCCACACTTCAAAAGACTGACAATCCATAGAGAGAGAAACGGAAATAGAGAAAAGCACACAGTGATTTTAAAGTACCATTTTAAATAACAAACTGCACATGATAGAACATGTTGGATATAATTTTTTTTCATATACATGACCATAAAACTGGCAGTGTTCCATGTGTATTTTAGAATGTCCTAAGTATATTTTTATATACTTATATAAATACTTATATATATATAAATAAATATATATACTTATATATATACTTATAACTATATAAGTATATACATATAAGTGTATATATATATAAGTATATACTTATATGTATACTTATATATAAATATAAATATATATAAGTATATATAATGCCTTGCATTCTTTATCTTTCTTTTTAAGCAAAAAGATGACAGCACACCCACTGTTTTCTGAAGAAATCTAGCATTCAGGGATGTTTACCTAAGAAAGATAATTAAAAATATTAATAAGTTTTACATTTTCCATGTCATGCTTTTTGAGACTCCTATAACACTGAGGATTTTGTATGAGTTTAGACATCTCTCAGTGGAAAATAATATCCTGGAGCTGCATTATTGGTTTGCTTTTTATTTTCTTCACATGAACAAACCATGCATTGCTAAACTCCTCTAATTTAAGTCAAAATTAAGCAGTACAGCCTAAAACGGCACAATTAGTCCATTAGCATAAGAAGTGTGTGCAGGATTAAATGGTATTTGAATACAGGACTCTGTATTGTGTTGAATTAATGCTGAGAATATTTTACTTCAAATTGTTGACTGTTGCTGACTGGTGCCAAGACCGGAGACAGCTCAAAGAGACAGATTGGGGCAAAGGACTAGCATGCACCAATGGCCAGTTAGTCTAAGTGATTACTAACATGGAAGATCCTCACTTCTGTTATCATTGTTTCACTCTTTTCAGTGAGTCTGAGAAGTAATTTGAATTTTTTTCCTCCAAGGAAGTAAAAGGAAGTTTATCCTGGAATGAATAAACACCACACTTAATGGATTTTCAGCTCAGGCATTGGTTATTATTATGTTAATTGAAAGCCCCTTCTAGTCATTAAGTTAAATGTTATGTTTATAATAGGAATATTAATTTAAAGAGGATAAATTTCACAGAAAATGTATCTAAAAATAGCATTTCCTGTACAATAGCAAACTATTATTTTCAGTAGCCAGTCTTCAGGCACTCCTCCAGTTCCTCCAGCTCTTTTTTCCAGTCCTGGAGAAGAATGACATCTACCAAGTGCTTATCTCTTTGAGTCAAGTCTCTGCCTATGCTGACGTAACAGAATTAATGCCGGACAGAATTATAGTTCCTATTAAATTCCCTTCCCTTCCCTTCCCTTCCCTTCTCTTCCCTTCCCTTCCCTTCCCTTCCCTTCCCTTCCCTTCCCTTCCCTTCCCTTCCCTTCCCTTCCCTTCCCTTCCCTTCCCTTCCCTCTTCCAAATCTTGCTCCCTCCAAGCACTTTGCCGTATATCCAAGAGTATTTTATGCACTGCAAGGTTCTTGAGGTAATGATAGCCTCACGTGCCTTTGAACTTGTGCATTATATCCTTGTAACATTGGCAAAATAATAGAAAACCTTTGCTTCCAGATAGTCGTTAGTTTTAACTGACACAGTATCTGTTAAGAAGGCAAAATAACAATTAAAATATAGTCTTTATCTGTAGAAAATAGCTCCCTAAGTGCTTTTGCACTTTTCCTTCTTGATTCTCAATATCATCTTTCTTACTCTTTTCTTCCCTTACCTGTGTTAGCACTTCCTTACGTACAGTCTTTTAGTTTGATGACAATGTAAAATTTTATGAAATAATTAGGGGAGCTGAACTGCTGTTGTCAAATAGCTTAACAATTTAAATGGAGGACTCTTTCAGAATAGCAGTAAAAAGGAGTTCAATAAAATCTACTTTATATCATCAGTGTATTCACCAGTGTTGCTTCAATTCACTGGTTTGTTGTTGGCTTTAAAACAGAGTTGGACCAGTAGTCAATAAGTGTGACAGATCAAATCAGAGGAGACCAAATTAATAAATCTTTCTCTTTCCCATGAGCTTCACAGGACTAGGTCCTTGCCAGCTTGGGCAGAATTAGGTCTTCAGGTGTCTACTGTCCTGTCTCTAATATTGACTTTAATATTGATCCTTAACAGGGGACAGAGGTATGTTTTGTTCCAAGCGTTCTGCAGCAAAAAGAGAAATAATATTGAGTCTTATATATTTCTCCCCAAGCGCTAGTTGTTTACACTTAGAAACAAGAAACTGAAAGGCTTCAGGATCAATGAAATCAGTGACAATATGAACTGCTCTACACAGACTGTTCATCTGCAAATGGAATGGATGTGCTACGCAAAAGCCCCCAGGCTTTTGCTCATACTGTGAAGAAAATAAAAGAATAAGACAAAAAAAGAATTGGAGTAAGGAAAGAAATAAAGTATTGAATAACAGGGATCAATTCTTATGATCTGGTTTTTTTTTTCTTTTACTGCCAGTATATTTACACGATCTAAACTGTGTTGGTGTATTTCTTTAGATGGTGATATTTGTAAGGTTGTTCACAAAAAAAAATTAGTAAAAGAAATTTGTTGTGCAAAAGTAATAATATAGCTGCTGATTACAGGTTTTTTCATGCAAGTGATTTATTTGTCTTATTTTAACACCAGGGTGTTATAATTTGCCTTGAATAAAGTGGTGTTATATATGATTGGTTGTAGATTCTGGTTTTGTTCCCGGTAGATTTTTTTATGTATCAAGTTTAGGGATTTTTTTGACAAATATTTCACAAAGCTGTCACTTGAAATCTACTAACAGATACAGGATGAACCAACAGGTGTATAAGTCGTCACTCATGTATGCATGAGATTGCAAAGCAAAACTTTCCACCTTTAAGACAAACCTCGGCACATGCCAGAGATGCAAAATAGTTGCAGCAGGTGGCAAATTGCTACAGCATCTACACCCCAGGGTGCAGTGGAGATGAATGGAAGCCTCTGTGTTTTTCCGGTAGTTCACAATTATGGAATCACCCAAGTAAGACATTTGTATTAAAAACCGAGGCTGTTAAAAGTATCTCTAAAACTCTTTGTGTGAGTTGCCTAGCAGCTAATAATGATCTTTCTAATACTTTTATTCAACTATGACACATAACTGTGCACACAGAAAGACATCTTTACTCCAGACTGGAGATACTGTGTGTGCTGCTGTTCAGTCCACCAAGAAATCCATTGTTATGGATTTGTTGCGGCTGAGTGCCAGTGCCTGCCGGACCCTGTTGGATAGTTGCCTGTTCGCCCATGTACACTTGCAATACAGGTGCGTTATGTGAGCAGACCAATCGGCGAGCATTAGATCAAGTGTATCGAACTCTCAGAAAGAAAAAATTATGGATGAATAACCACATTCAATGCTAAATACCTGACGACTGATAAAGACTGCCTGACTGGTAATGAAGACTGCCTGGCTACCAAGTAAAGAATTTAACAGGATTATACATTAAATGGCTAAATCAATTTTTCTCAAAGGTCTTAAGTCTCCTCCCCCACATCCTCTCCCTATGCCTCTTTCCAACAAGATGCAGGGCTGAAGTCTCATTTAATTAAGTAGAGATGATTAGACCAGAGAATAGACAAACACCTTCACTAAGATAGACACACTCACGCATTTTGACACTGAGTTAAATTCAGTCCTCTGACTTAAAGCTTTTTTTTCCCTCTCCTTTTTTTCAGTTACTCTTGGTTGCATTAGATCCTGGCAAAGCGTACCTTTTCTATAACACTAGGAGGTGTGGTGAAGTGGAGAGGAAGTGTTTCACTTAGATGACGTTGTACACCTGGTACATTGTGTTGGTGAGACAATGTGTGGAAGGCACTATGTGTCAATGTGTCAACAGCAGTACAACTGTAAGACAGGTTTTTGAGACTACAAGGTCAAAATCATAACATTAATTTCTATTTTTAAGCCTTAAGTAAATGTAAAGGCATAGTACTAATTTAAATTAGGATTATTCTGTGGGGTTTGTTTTGTTTTTTATTATTTCTGCATGACAAAAGAATAGAGAGAAAAGATCCTTTTGAAAAAGCAGGAAGTGGATATCCAATTATTTTTCAATAAATGAAACTAAAATATATATGTCAGCTCAGGATGTGTTTAACCAAATTTTGACTTCTTCACAGTGGATCATAGTCACATATAGTCAAAACACAGGTGACTTATCCACCTCCAGATCCCCAGAGCACCGCTGCAACATGTTTTACCTTTGCAAGACAAGAACAGTTGCCACAGCGGGAAAGGGTTTAGGGGTCTATTAGTAGGTCATAGTGATGGTGATGATGACAAAGAGGATTATTTTTCTATAGTCCAAATTTTACTGGTTCAACCTCTTTTAGAAAGATCTACACCGAAAAGGGACATTTCCCTCAGTGCCTCTGCTGGGCAGTATTATGTGTTATCCATTGTGGCAAGGCAAGTAGAGCAAGAAGTCATACAGCAACCGCACTCACGCTGGCAAAGCCCAAATCCGCTGGTGGCAGAAGCCCCTTTCTCTGACGCAGAGCTCCGAGAGCTGAGGTTTGCAGCTGGACGAGCAGACACAGCTGGCACTTTAGAAAGGAAGCGTGAGACAAAAAAAAGGACAAGTAAACCGCTTTTTTGGGACAGCTCAACAAGAGTTAGACCTCAAAAATCTGCAGTGAGCAAGTCCCCCCTGCAGCTGATAGCTGAAGTATGTTTTAGAAAGGTAATCCCTCGTGACAGCATGAGTTACAACCAGGGATAACAGCTTCATTTATATCTACAAGTACAAACAGAATGCAGTTCACGGATAAGTTTTTGGTAAGCCTGTGTTGCTGCCCTTAAAGACTTTCTTCCTTACCTGTTTTAAAAGACTTTACCTTACAAATATATATTATGAACTTATTTAATTATTTATTTTTAGAAAAATAAGCCCATGCTGCAAACTCCATCCTGTTTTGGATGCATTAATCATCATCAGAAAAAAATCTCTCCATCACCTGAGCTTTTATATGGCAGTACCATTAACCTTAGCCCCTAAAATGGAATACAGCCTGCACGTTGCACATCTTTTCCACTTATTGCTAACTAAATGCAGTTGTACTGAGTATGCCAAGAGCAAAATTTCATTCCCAAATGCAGGCATCATTGTCATCAGCAAAAGCTTTGTCGTTGCACCTGAGGTCAGAAGTTAACCCTTCAAGAAGGACCCACTAACCCATTGCCTAAAAAGCATAAAAAGAAAATGAATGCTTTTGCTTTCCGTAAAAAAGTAGAAATTTTTCATTAGCTATTATAAGTAGGAAAAATCAAGCGGTTATATTTTTCAATCTTTTAAATTCTCTGTAAGCACATTGACCTCTGTGACACCGCACTTAGTGAACAAGCAGGATGCGTTTCTCAAGCTGACTTTAATTCACATTACGGTAACGCAGCAGGAACCCACTCCAGGTTGCACTAATGTCCCTGTCCTACCTCTAATCTATTAGCAATTCACCTCTATAATTTGCATGCATTTGAGACACAAAAAAATGTTTCCTTAATGTTGTATGCAAGCACACACATGAAAGAATAGCTAAAAAATAAATGATCTGAGTAAGACTTAAAGCCTTGGAAAGAGTCAAAACAAGATGAGCATTGGAGGCTGCAAATATTGTCACAGCATGGTACGAGCTTTGTGCAGTGAACATAGAGCACATACAATGCATCATTAGAAACAAAATTCGATGCATACAGGGTAATTCTGCCATTTGCAGTGCAGCTAAAGCAGCTGTAGACGTTGAGTAAATTGTATAGACAGAGCTTATTGGGGTTTTACTTTTTATTTATTTTTATTTTTTATCAGCAAGTTCATTGATGCTTTGGGGAGGATCCATTAAGTTTGCAGCTGGTGTGCGATAGCCATAGCACTTCACTCAACATTTTGAGACCTGGTCTGTCAGCTGTACATTGTAAAGATATTTCATTTATGCTCCTTTCTCATGGTATTTGATCTTGTCAGTGATTAAGCTGAGGAACTGGAGAAACCTTACTGGACGTCAGTATTAGTACACCTTTCTGCTGACTCTCATGATAAAACAGCATGTTCTTGTGGCTGATCCTAGAGAAGAGGACATTTTTAAAGAGTAGTCTGAGTAAATAACCAAGCAACAAAAAGATCATGTCCTGGTGGCATTGCAGCTTTAGGAGTCAATGACTACATGAGGACTGTGAATTTCCTGCACAAAGTTGAACATAGACTACTTTGCCCAACTACTACAGCTACAGGTCATGCAAATTTGGATGCATCTCTTCGAGCATTACTGTAAATTAAAATCTAGATATTAGAATCAGAAGGTCTGTCTTGCCTCCTTTGAGGTGACTTAAGAGAAATTAATTTATCTTCTTATTTGTTTCCTCTTCTATTCCCTGTCTGGTTGGATCACGTATTATGAGTATCACAGCAAAGACCACAACTCTCATAGCAAGTCGCAAGGATTGTTTTAATGGTATAAATGCACTTAATTTCATAGATGATCTCCTGCAGTCCCTTACAAGCTGAATTAATGTATGATTCTATATTAAACTGTCATTTTGTTATTTCCTTGTTACATTACGTTTTTATAAGTTGGCTAAAACTTTGTATGTTAGCATGAATAGTTGCTCCAGAAATAAAATAAAATGTACATAATCCTTCAACTTTAAATTTGCTCAAGCTGTTTCTTAGCTTGTATTTGAAAATCCAGCATGATTAACAACAGGTAATATGCATTGAAATAGACACGGACATTACAGGGTACTATTTAGACAGATATGAGATTTCTGGAACACTATGAAATGTGAATATTCAATCACTGTCATGCAGACAATATCTCAATGCTCTCATGATGCATTCTGAATATATTTGCATGTAATATCTAATGTTCTGTGATAAACCTGTTCATTATTCATTCTTTTTTGATGGTGAAATTCTAAGCAAAAAAAAACCTGTGGATAACTAGATCTTTAGCTCTAGTCTCATGTCATCTTTGTCTCCTCATATCTGGCTTGTAGAATTAGTTATTTTGCAGGACAATCCTGGTAGATATCCATCTGTGTTCTATGGTGGAGTACCAAATATGCATTCCCCGTGTGGAAAGAAATGTCCCTGGCCTGAAATGCTTCTCAAGACACTTCTCTTGTATTTCCACAGCGCACTGCCTGACTACGTATGAGTGATGCTTCTGAGGGCGCAGCTGCCTGCTAGTTGGCTGTGATATGGTTGGTATCGTGATATCAGTGTCCGATACAAGATCCTCTATTCCAGTGAATTTCAGTGGTGTTGAACTGGCCAGTGTGGCAGAGTTACATATATACACACGCACACGAGCAAAAGCCCCTCTTCCATGACTGATTCTCTAGAGCTATTGTAATCCATAAAAAAAATACCTAGAATCTTTAAAGATACAGTCCAAATGGTACTTTGAAAAAGGGAAACAGAGCTAATATCTGTCTGGATCTACCATATTATTTTACACTAACATTCAGTGAATATTCAGTGTAAAGTTAACACTCAATAGGGCTGTGCTGGCTCTCAGGGAAAGCTTTTGTACACTTCATAAGGGGTGGTAAAATTTATCATTTGTACAGGTGTGAGCCACAGGACAAGCAACGATATAAATTGCCACTGTATTGTGATTTACAACTCCATTAGCTTCCATTTTCAGTTGTATGAATGTGATGAGAAAAACTTAGAACAACCAACATAAAATGAGAGAATATGCTAGTATTGTAGAATACGTCCAGTAAATTTTAAGAAAAGGTTCCATTAAAAGGCAGTGATAATCTAGGATTAAACAGAATTTACACTTTATAGAGAAGCTATATTTTAGACTATCAACCTCAAAATGATGTTAAGATAGCATCTAGTTACCAAGCTGAATATATTGTTTTGCCACAGGCATGTCAAGAACTCATGTATCTAAAGTATCTTTTATCACCAATAACTATACATCACAGTTATTTTCACCTTACACATTGCCTCAGCTGCTTTCATATTAGGTAATTGACAAATAACAAAGGTTTGTTCTGAGCTATTTTACATTCATTTCTTATTGTTCTTTGCATGTGACACTGTGGATTGACTAATCTTTTATGCATATGAATGAGTAGTCTGAAGCTTTGGTGAGCAGGTCTATTGAAAGAAAAATACTGAGAGTTCTATTAAGTGTGTTCATTTATTATTAATATTGATCAGTCACTCACTTTTTTTTATAAAAGTGAGTTTTTTATTTGCCTTCTTTATTCCTACTTCCTTCTTTTTTTCTTTATTGAAAGCAGTATAAGGTTTTCTGAGGTCATTTGAAACATTAAAGCCGGTCACCTACTTTCTGTAAGGGTATATATGTATGACCTATATTAGTTTCACATCAGTCTCCCTGTTTAGTTATGGCATATTTTTTCTCTCATTAACTGGCAAATTACTACTGATCTGAAAGTTGCATCCTTGGCATAAAGTAAAAGTAAGGTTAAACTGATTGTCATCTGTCTCTAAGTTGCTTGTTTGCTTAGAAATGCAACATGTAGACTCTCTTGTTTGACAGAAAAACACCCTAAATTTAAAATAAAGAACATGTAGTGCTAAGATCTTAATTTAGTGCAGAGGCATCAGATAAGGTCTAAGGGCCAAGGCTCATTGGAAACCAAAGTGTTCAATTGGTCTGAAAGTGAAGTAAAAACTATCAAAAGCCTTTTCTACAGGGGAAAAATATGAAGTTGAATAGTTGCGTAAAGAACGTTATATCAGTGAATAGCCTGTTGTAGTCTGGTCTTTGCACTTCAAATCTGAAGGACGAAGTCCAAGCAAGCCTGCAAAGAGGCCTTATTCTACTCAGAAGAAATCACGTGTGTGCTCCAGTTGTGGTGTTCAGAGAGGCAGCCCAGGAGAAAGCAAGGAAAGAACTTGCTTTCCTGATAGGAACCACCACCCACGCTAGGTACAGCACTGACTAGAGACAGAGACCTGCCCACCCTGATGGGCAAGCAAGAAGGGAAAGGGGAAATAACATTAATTTCTCAGTACAGTACAAAAAATACAGCAAACCAGGACTGGGAAATTAGAATCGTATATTATCCCATTCTTTAAAAGTTTCAGGGTTTTCTCCTCAAAATATTTCTCTGGAGCATGATTTAAGATTTAAGTTGCCTTATTTTTTTTTTCTTTTTTCTTCAAAGATAAAGTCCAGAAAAAAAATGCACTGTGAGGTATGAGAGTAGTTTTTAAGTATTCCTTTGGTTTGTTTTTTTCTCTAAGCATTAAAATGCCAGCATTTAAAACAAGAAAATTAGTATCCTATTTAAACAGTTCTGCAATAAATAACCAGACACTGGAGGTTTTCTTATGGTGCTGAACAAAAAGAAATTGACCTTAAAAACTGTCTTAAAAAAAATACTCTTTCTTGACGAAAAGCTTTTCAGCTGGGTAATTGCCACTTTTGTATATTCATTTTCAGGGCAGAACTGCACTTTAATTAAGTTCAGCAGTCCATAAACACTCTAAACATTTCCTTTCATTAATGCGTGTAAATTTTAAGGACAAGACACTTCAATCCATACTCATTTGATGAGTGCTTACCCATATGAATGATTATATCCTCTTCAGAAGACTGTCTTAGAAAGACCTGTGGAAACAGGAGATGCACGGGCAGCCCACATTGGTGCACAGATCATATCATATTGTTCTCTTCTTTCTTTGGTCAGTAAGGGTGCGTATTTTTAACTGATTCTGAGTGACAGAGAAAGAATCATGTAGAATTTTTTTGCGGTGAATTAAAATCACAACAGTTCTCTCCCATATCAGGTCTTCAGGTGTTCTGAAAATTTGCATAAATCTTTAACTTGGCAGGTGAAAGAACTAACTTCCTGGCTAGAGTTTGATTCTAAATTATATCAACTAGTTTGTGTAACAAACCAGATGAAGATTGTACCTGGCTAAATGTTGCTGAAGGTTCCTCATGATCTGCTGTGTGCCTGCCAGATGAGACTCCACTGGCAATTGGGGTGCTCCTCTGAGGCTGACAGAGATGTCTCTTTGTCAACGTCATGCTTGGAAGGAGAAGCACATAATAACATAAAAGTTTGTGTGCACTGTCTGTCTAGATGTAAAAAGGTCACCTACTTTTGTCCAACATTTTAATTTCATTTATTTTTTCTATCTCTTTTAGACCATTATAGAATCATAGAATCGCCTAGGTTGGAAGGGACCTTTCAGATCACCTAGTCCAACCATCAACCTAACTCTGACAAAAAACATCACTAAACTATATCTCTAAGCACTGCGTCTACCTGTCTTTTAAATACTTCCAGGGATGGTGCCTCAACCACTTCCCTGGGCAGCCTGTTCTAACACTTAATAACCCTTCCAGTGTAAAAATTTTTCCTAATATCTTTGTCACCCTTTAATTTTTCCTGGTCTTCTGCATTTTGAGAAGAGAGGAAACAAAGCAGAATACAATATTCAAACTGCAGATACCTCATGGACTAATGCAATGTAAAAATTATATTCTCTGTGCTGTATTCTTATCCTACTATTTCCTAATATATTATTTAGTTTTTAAATCCAAGGGAGCACTGAACTGTGTTTTCATGGGACTAGATGTAATGAGCATCTCAATGCCCATGTCTCTGTATACAAAGTTTTGTGTGTGTTTCCTTTCCCGCATGTATCCCTTTTGCTTTGTCTACATTGAATTTCCTTACCTGTTCCTTCATGCATGAGTCTTAGGAGGTTCTTCCACAATTATTCACAACTGGTCCTTAGTTTACCATTCTGACTGATTTAGTAGCATCTGCAAATGTTGTCACCTTTTTCCAATGACTAAGAAAAGGCTGAATGCTGTATCCAACATGCAGACTAAGCCTAACAAAATTCACCTCTTTTTCCAAAGAGCTTTGTGCAAAATTTCAACAATAGAATTAAAGCTGTCGTTCTGAGCTAACCACCTAAGCTGCTTTGCATATTTATACCTGTATCTCAGAAGCAGAAGATTCTGGAGGAAAAGACAAATCCATTCCACTGGCATTAACCAAAGAAATGTTGTTACATTGCATAACATCTAACTTGTCCTCCATGATGATTTTCACAAGTATGTCTTTGTTGTGGATTGACCCTGTCTGGATGCCAGGTGCCCCACCAAGCCTCTCTGTCACTCCCCTCTCTAGCTGGACAGGGGGAGTAAAAAAAAATGATGTAAGCTTCTTGGTTCAAGGTAGGGACAGGGAGATCACTCATCAATGACTGTCATGGGTAAAACAGACTCAGCTTGGAAATTAATTTCTTACCAATCAAATCAGAGGAGGATAATGAGGAATAAAACAACATCTTAAAACAACTTCCCCCCACCCCTCCCTCCTTCCTGGACTCAACTTCGCTCCCCATTTCTCTCCCTCTTCCACACAAGGAGCACAGGGGGATGGGGAATGGGGGTTGTCCATCACACCTTGTCTCTGCTGCTCCTTCCTCTGCAGGGGGAGGACTCCTCTCACTCTTCCCTGCTCCAGCACGAGGTCCCTCCATGGGACACAGTCCTCCGTGAACTTCTCCAATGTGAGACTTCACACAGGCTGCAGTTCTTCACGAGCTGCTCCAGTGTGGGTCCCTTCCACGGGGTGCAGTCCTTCAGGAATGGGCTGCTCCAGCGTGGGGCCCCCACGGGGTCACAAGTCCTGGCAGAAAACCTGCTCGAGCATGGCTCCTTTCTCCACGGGGCCACAGGTCCTGTCAGAAGCCTGCTCCAGCATGGGCTCTCCATGGGGTCACAGCCTCCTTCAGGCATTGACCTGCTCTGGCGTGGGGTCTTCCATGGGCTGCAGTTGGGTATCTGCTCCACCATGGACCTCCATGGGCTGCAGGGGGACAGCCTGCCTCACCATGGTCTTCACCATGGGCTGCAGGGGAATCTCTGTTCAGGTGCCTGGAGCAACTCCTCCCCTCTTTCTTCACTGAGTTCGGTGTCTGCAGAGCTGTTCCTCTCATATATTCTCACTTCTTTCTTCTGACTGCTGCTGCACATTTCTTTCTCCCACTTCTTAAAAATGTTATCCCAGCAATGCTGCCACTGTCACTGATGGGTTCAGCCTTGGCCAGCTGTGGGTCCATCTTGGAGCTGGCTGGCTTTGGCTTTATCAGCTATGGGGGAAACTTCCAGCATCTTCTCATAGAAGCCCCCCCGCTAGCTCCCCCACTATGAAAACGTTGGCGCAAAAACCAAACACAGTTGCCTAAGCATCTCAGGGAATCATGCCGAAACAATGACTTTAAAATGACACCAGCGTCCAGATGCATCTGGACTGAGATTTCTGCTCCACTGTTCCTGAAGATGTCCAGCTCTGTACTCTATCTGAAAATCTCCTATTGCTGAAGCTAAGGAGAGTTACGTTGATGAGTGGAATGTGTAATACTCCTTACACACTACAAAACACATGCAAATGATGATGTACATTCCTGGGTATTTTCAGTCTGTTATCTGTAGACTTTCTTTATAAGACCCAAATATTGTTCTGCTGAGAAGCAGTGCCCCTTTATGAAAAATTAATGAGGCTATGGAAATGGATTTTGAAGTATACATCATTTGCTGTATGTAGCTAATGAGCAAGGGAAGAAATTCACATTTTCCACCCCTCTTAAATGCTCCTGCTTTCAGCTGAACCTGTTTTTTGCTAATTCATCCTAATTCATGCTGTTCCCTATCTCTTAGGGTTACCTAAAGTTAAGGATAGAAAGGAAAGTGTGTGGGCTTGGGATTTTTTTTTTGTTTTCCTGAACTAGTTGTTCCTGACCACTTTCTCAAAGTAGCGTCTATCTTGATATTATGCAAAGTGAACAGGTCACATCTGCTCAGAACATTTGGGGGGTTTAGAGGAAAAATCCTAAGCAACTCCCTCTCTGCCCTGACAAATTCCAAAATTTTCAGTGACAGAGATTTTTTCAGATCCCTGGGAAAGGGATCATCTCCAGAGCCAAACCAGAACCTCTGAGGACTGAAAGCTCCATCCAGGTGCTGTGTGCTCAAGAAGAAAGGGAGGAATAAAAAAATGCTTTGAAGTCTTTATGGCTGGAATTCGATGCAGGTTTTTTTGTTGTTTTGGGTTTTTTTCTACAGAAATGCAATCTTGAGTGCTTTGATAATTGGGCTACTCCATCACTGTTATTGGTGTTAACTCCAGGACGAATGTACAAGCTGCCAACCGAGGCAGACTGTCTTTTCTTTCCTCTTGCCCTTGTGTGTTTGCATTGTCTTTGTTGGGGAAACAGACCCAGGGAACTGACCTGGCCAAAGAATACTCTCTTTTATGGCTAGGACAGTTTTCAGCTGGGCCACCTTCCTGATGTATTTTTTGTCCTGTAGTTTTGCAACACAAAGTCTAAAGTTGCCTGAGGGGAGTCATGGAAACACTATGAAGGAAGATGGCGTATTTTTTTTTCTCTATAAACAGATGAAATTGCCTTTGGGACTGTATTCAAGCCCTAGACTATCTCTAAGACAACAAATTGATTCTTACTCAAATCATAGCTACCTCTATAAATAGATTATGGCCCATTTCTTGAAACAATGGGAGGATTTTTTTCCTTCACCAAATAATAACTGTAAAGTGAGAGATCACCATGGAACCTAAGTTTGTTTAGCTTCTGTCCTTTAAATATTTCCTCCCAGGTGAGAATGTTCCTGGGAGATACTTAGTTATCACCTCAAAAAAAAACCAAAATCAAAACAAACAACCCTAAAAATAAATTCAGGAGAACGGCAGACATGATAGGAAAATCCATAGTGTATATATTCAGTGCATTTAAATGTTTATGGAAGTCGCCAAGTTGCAGCCTGTGAGAGTGAAACATAGGTTCTTTGATGCATTCTGACTTCAATAAGCCATGGCAGAGAATTCATTGTCACAAGGGACCAATTTCTCCAACTGTCTGAAATAAGAGAGAAGAATAAAGCAGATGTTTCCTTAGTAGAATTAAGATCAGGAGATACACAAGCGGAGATCTAAATAACTTCTATCTCTTTTTTTATGACACATTTGTGAATTATTTGTATCATACACTTGTAATTAGAGACCAGAACAGATGGCAGAGGTTTAGTTTAAAAAAGTAAAGAAAATATTTCTTTTCAAAAACTGTGATGCCAAGGATTTATTTATTACATCTGAAACGTTTTTCTTCCTTCTCTCTGTAACTGAAGTGTTGCTCCACTGACATTAAATGGGAAAGAAGTTAGACCTAAGGGCATGCCTATGCTTGAAACTGTGCATTTTGTACGCCCATTCTTCATGATCCACAGTACATTGCACATACCCACCATTTTATTATTTTCTGATGAAAACGTGTTCACAATGACAAATGCACTTGTGATGAAAACTATAGCAACTACACATCAATGCCATGTTTTGAAAGGAGCAGACAACATTCCGGTCAGAAATCCCATGGGTCATTGATTCACAATTGTGCTGTAGTCACTCTCGGGTTTCACACGTTGCATATTGCGAGGTGAAGGAACTCCAGGTGATTGGGAGAAAAAGGATGACCATTGGAAATTATATTGTTTGACCTGTACAAGCTCTTTGCATTCATTAGCAAGTGCCATTTTGAAAATGTCAATGCACTGAAAAAAAAAACCCAACAAAATGCACATTGATAATTGCCAGAACGTTGCAGAGATGCAGATTATTGCAGACCAGACTGCAATTATTTTAGACTATCATGTTTATGTCGACAAGTGTATCTGAGAAAGGAAGAGAAGACTGAGCAAAATATAAACTATCAAAGTAATAAGAGCGTTCTGCAAACACCAAGAGCGGCTTTACAGTCAGGAATATATCCGTTTCTGAGAGCTGTGCTATAATTGAATAAAATGCAACAGCTTGTGATATCCAGGAAGTTGTATTAATTCCATCTTGACCATAGACTGAATGAGTATGTAACCAAGTTTCCAGAGTTGTAGGGTCAGTTCTAGTGCCATTGCTTGTCACAGCAGCAATATAGTGTGAGGTCACAAAAATAAGATATGCTTTTGCAAATATGTATGAAGCATATAGATTGACCTTTTATATTACATATTAATGCGTAAACTCAGAAATATCATAATACTAAGAATTTTGTATTCATATTTAAGAAATTAAATACACTTAGAGTTAACCTCCAAAAGGGAGCAGAATTGCTTGCCAAGATCCCAGGGGTCTAGTCACAAAGCAGATTAAAACATTAAGGAGAAAGCAATACTATTTTTAAAGCATATCCTTAGTTTGGGTGGAATCGATTTCTTTGTTCGGAGTTTTTTTCCCAAAACTTTCACCTCTTACTGTGACCACACCTAAGAAAAGTACCTAAGTTCATACTATGAGCAGGCTTTTAATGACATTTAAAAGAGTTGAGGCATGGTTTCACCTCCCTCTTCTCTTCACTTTATTGCAGGAGTATATTTTACAGATGAATAGCTCTGGAATATAGCTCTAGGTCATATTAAATAAGTAGGTAGAGGGGCATAGCTTATCATAATTTTTCATAAAGTTTTGCCTCTAAAGAAAGATATGCAGTTGTTGAACAAAAGGCGTATGGCTGTGAAATGGGCCATAAAGTCACTGAACCACTGTTTGCCAGGTATGAAATTAAAACGGATTATTTGCTTCTTTCACTGCAGTGGCCAAGAACTACACTGTGGAAATCCAGAGTCTGCAAAAATAAATTTCTGACACATGTCCAAGACAAGTTTCAATCTTGGGTTTGAAACTTGAGTGCTGCAAGATGTGAGACGTAGCTATCTCTCCTACAAAGAGATAAATCAGTCATCCTACTTTTCAAAATTGGAAGGAAAGAAAAAAGATAAAAGATAAATTATACCTTGCAAACTTTGGAATTTTATATAAGTAAATTAGCACTGCTCCCCAGTCTCAATGTAAATACAAAAATATACACACTTAGGTTTGAGACCATCTCTATAATGGGCTGCTTGTGCTGATGTGGAGATTGTGAATAGACAAAATGTTCTCCAACCGTATGCAGACCTTTAGTTCTGAATCTCAGAGGAACAGGTCACTGGCTTAATGTCCCCACCACCAATTTCTACCAACACGTGGGAGGCTGCTTCCCACCATTATGCTGACACAAGGGGCTGTGCAAACTCTTCCTAATCCACTTTTGCAAAATCAACCCAGCTAGAGTAAACCTCCCTTGCTGTTGGTTTGGAGCCAGCCTAGCTGTCCTTGCCTGTGAAAAGAGTTCATATGATCCCCTCCAGCTGGCAAAGTGGTAGAGACAGCAAACTGCACCAAAATGGCAATTACAAGCACTTCGGGGAGAGATATATATACAGTCACACCATCTGTTTGCTGTGTAAACAGCTGCCCACTACCTGTATTGGCAGTGATTTGGCATAATAACAACATACTTCACAAGCAAAGTATGCTCTTTGGACAAAAGCATTCCTGTGCATCTACACTAAAGCACCTCTGCTGGCTTGGACAGTTGAGTCATGTGTTAGGTGTTCACAAGATTCATGAAGAGATGTAATTAACTTTATCAGTATAGTGATTGCCTTTATGTTTTCCCCAATGTAGTTGGGTTGTGGCTTCATGTTGACAGCGCAGTGGTGGCACAGTCCTTACAGTAAATATGGTCAGACCGGTACAGAATATAAAGACTTTAGCACTATGGGACAAAGTCTTCCTTTGTAGGTCACTTGAAAACTGATTTAGTCATGTGCACCTTAGACCTGTGCACACACAGCACTTCAGGCAACATGTGAAATCATGAAGACCACCCTTTGAAATTCAACAAAACTTTTCACTTGGAGAAGGCTCTAGACTGTCCTATTTGGAGATTTGCATAATTTTTGATGATGCAGTTTGCACTTCATGTATGTTGTGTGGCAGGACTTTGCATGGTGTGGAATCCTGATGTTTGACAGGTATTTCATGTACTCATATGAATTGAATATTTGATCTCATTTTGTATTTCAATTATAATTTATATGTACACATGCAAAGAAATTGTAGTGCTGTTGAGGTAGCCTAATTTAGCTTGCTAGCTGTTGTGGACATTGGATAAGGTGCATATTACTGTTTGAATTACATTCCTTTCTAATCTTTCTAATGAACTTTCTCATGCATCAAAAATGGGCATCTTACCAACTTTCTACCCATCAGGCCATAACCATAGATTCTGTTTCCTTCAGTAAGAACCCGTGACATTCTCTGAAGCTCCAAAAAAGCCCCCATCCCACACTGCCAGCATTTTAGCTAATATTCATCTGAAGTTAATGTAGACCTAGAACAGTATGGAACAGTGTGTCCTTTTTTTATTTACCCAATAATAGCCCTCTTTTTTTCATCCTTCAAATCAAGGTGGGGTACAACACACTCACAGGCAAGAACTCTTAATGGCCTATTAAATCTTGTAGAAAATTGTATTTCTAGGGAAGTACTGTATCTTTCTTTGTCAGTATTGAGCTATCATGGTTCAATATGGTGTCAACAACGATAGACATCGTGCTGGTCTGAGTCGTGAGGTAGCATTAAAGACCACTCTCTTGGTTTAGTTGTTCTCGTTAGCTAGATCTGGGCAGTTTCTCTCTTTGGGTGTTTCTAACCTGCCCTGCATCCTGCCCTGCTGCTTCGTGTATGCAGCTAAGGGGGCCGTGTCGGTCTTGTGGCCACTGACAAGAAATATACATGGAGCAGAAAGTGAGCCATGAGACCAATGCAACTGAATAGTCCTGGAACTTGCCTCCCTGCCCAGCCCTGCCCCAGCTCTTACAGATGGAGCTGTTGCATTCTCCTGCCTGGGGAATGTTTGCCTCCACTCCCTGAGGTAGCGTGCACAGGTCTGTCAGTGCTCAGCTGCAGGAAGGGCTCAGGCCATGAAGGCTGGCCACCTCCTTCCACCTGTGTCCTTTGCAGCTATGGACTGAAAGAGCAGAATGAAAGTGTGGAGACATCCCAGGCACAAATACAGGTTGGGTGGAGAATGGCTTGAGAGCAGCCCTGAGGAGAAGGATTTGGGGGTGCTAGTGGACAAGAAGCTCAACATGAGCAGGCAATGGCACTTGCAGCCCAGAAAGCCAACTGCGTCCTGGGCTGCATCAAAAGAAGTATGGGCAGCAGGTCAAGGGAGGTGATTCTGTCCCTCTACTCTGATCTGGTGAGACCCCACCTGGACTACTGCGTCCACCTCTGGAGTCCTCGAGACAAGACATGGACCTGTTGTCCACGGAACGGGTCCAGCGGAGGGCCACGACGATGATCAGAGGGCTGGAGCACCTCTGCTATAAGGACAGTCTGAGAGAGTTGGGGTTGTTCAGCCTGGAGAAGAGAAGGCTCCAGGGAGACCTTATAGCGGCCTTCCAGTACCTGAAGGGGGCATACAGGGAAGATGGGGAGGGACTCTTTATCAGGGAGTGTAATGATAGCACAAGGCGTAATGGTTTTAAATTGAAAGAGGGGAGATTTAGATTGGATATCAGGAAGAAATTCTTTATTGTGAGGGTGGTGAGGCACTGGAACAAGTTGCCCAGAGAAGTTGTGGATGCCCCATCCCTGGAGGTGTTCAAGGCGAGGTTGGATGGGGCTTTGAGCAGCCTGGTCTGGTGGGAGGCGTCCCTGCCCATGGCAGGGGGTTGGAACTAGATGATCTTTAAGGCCCCTTCCAACCCGAAACTTTCTATGATTCTATGATCTTACTTTGCAAACATCGCTGCTCTTTGAGTCACATTGTCCACTTCTGCCCAGCATAGCCTTGCAGGCGTACAGCCCTGAAGATGCTGTTGTAGTCAGACCCAGGTGATCTGTTTATCCCTCATTTCAGCTATATTTTACCATCAAAGAAGGAGTACCAAGCCCCACAGTTTCTTGTGGCTTTTACTTTGGGATAAGGGAAGTTGGTTATTTCATCCTATGAGCAACTAGTAATCTGTAGCAGAGTCTTAATTGGAGGTAATATGTAATCTTCTCCAATTGACAACTTCAAATGAGATTGTGTTTCTTTTGCCTAATCTTGTTTTCAAGCATTCTACATAGCAACAGAAGAAGAATAAAGAAGACTTATTAGCAAAAAGACAAATTTTGTCGTGAAAACTGATTCTTTATTGTTATTATTGGGATGCCATTGCAGAGAGGATAACCTTAATTTTATTATTCATATATGTGTACACTATCTGCATTATAAATCAGACAGCGTTGTTCAAAGACAAAATCTGAATCTAAATAAACCACAGTTATTTCCATATACAACATTCAGCAGTAGCGATTTAGTATTGCGCTCCCAGGGCTGTGTTATGACCTCTGCAAAATAGCTGCTCACAAGCCTGTACTTGCCTAGTTCAGCAACAGCAGCTTATAAACACTTTCCAGACAATTTCTCCTACATAAATTTGCCAGCCTTTTTAAAGTAAAAATGTGATTTTAAAAAAGCATTTTGGAATCAGTCCTTCAGATTTTAATATAAATTCAAAATTCATTTCTAAATTCATTTCTAAGTTCATATGCAACTCTTCATTGCTTTACAGTGCAGTGAAAAAGAACACTTTATGCTTTAGTAGTTTTACTGTTTCAAATGTGTGGGTGCACTGAGAACAACAGAGATTACCTAGTCCAGTTGACCATCCAACTAGATGACCTCCAAGGGTCCCATCCAATTTTCTGCTTTAAGTAAGACCAAAGAAGTAGATTGTTCCAGTTTTTGTAGAGTCACATTTGAAGCATCTCCAGGGATGGAGAACGCATAGCCTCTTGCATTGTTTTCAGCTGGGATAGAGTTAATTTTCTTCATAGTAGCTTCTACGGTGCTATGTTTTGGATTTGTGATGGAAACAATGTTGATAATACAGGGATGTTTTTGTTATTGCTGAGCATTGCTTAGACAGCGTCAAAGTCTTTTCTGTTCCTCATATCACCGTGCCAGCAAGTAGTCTAGGAATGCACAAAAAGCTGGGAGGGGACGCAGCTGGGACAGCTGACCCCAACTGACCAAAGGGGTATTCCATACCATATGATATCACACTCAGCAATAAAAGCTGGTGGAAGAAGCAGGAAAGGGACATTCAGAGTTATGGTGTTTGCCTTCCCAAGTAGTCATTATGCGTGATGGAGTCCTGCTTTCTTGGAGATGGCTGAACACCTGGCTGTCGATGCGAAGTAGTGAAGAAATTCCTTGTTTTGCTTTGCTTGCACACACAGCTTTTGCTTTAACTATTAAACTGGTTTTATCTCAACCCACAAGGTTTCTCACTTTTACCCTTCCAATTCTCTCCCATATCACACTGGAGTGCCCCTCTCATGAGGTGCTCCTACTCATGCCATTCAGTTCAACTGCAGTTAGATTTCCCTTCCTTCTTCTTCTTCATGGTCAATTAACTTGGTTCCTCCATGCTCCCCACTATGCATCTTGGCTGTCAAATTCTTCCCACTCCTTGGTGGACATCATCGGCACATTTACACATGCACGCCTCTGCCAGTTTCTTCAGAGAGAAAGGGTACTTATCAAAATGGCAAATAATTTAGGGGACCTGAGGGTGCTATAAACAAAACTCTTAAACTAGAGGTCAAAATCATCAATAATTAGCCTTATCTGAGAGGAATCCAAACTTTGTATGTATCCTTGACTCATTGCACTCTCTAGTTCTTGGGCTGTTGTGTAGCTAAGTATTTTAAAGGTTATGAAATGCATAAATAATACATTAATAAAGTATAAACATCTGTAATTGCTTACCATCTACATTTTCATGTTCTGGGAAAACACTGCCAGAAGACACTTAAAACCAGCAAGTTGTGAGTGGTCTCCAGCATGACTTGGGAGCGAGTTCCTGAGATTTTTTGTTCTTTTTTTAACATGGAGGTACAGTGATATTATTTCAGCATTTAATACACTGTTAGAGAACCATTAACAACGAAGTTTTTCTCTCTAATCCAATACTTCTAATTGTGTCTGGCATTTCTACTTTTGCAGTATTTTTTCTCTCTTTGAGGAGAAAGATAACTTTGCCATTTTAACTCCACTACAACTTTGCTGATTAAAAAATTTTACTTTAAAAAATGACTATAAAAATAGTGTAAGAAATAACTGGAAATACTGATATAAAAGTCAAGGATGGAAAATTAAAAAGACAGTCATTCATAATTCAGTTCTTAAATCCATTTAATTTAATCCTTCTCTTAACGAGGTATGAACCCAAATTACACAATTCAACTTGATGAAATGATGGGGCTGTAAGTACAAAGACAATCAGGGCTAGTGCGTGGAGTTAGAAAGGAGAATAAAGTGGTTTTGATAGAGAAATTCCCCAGTTCAAATAAATAATGAAACAAATGTTTTCCCATATTCTACTACTGCAACCTGTTGGGTGGGCAAACAACTGGTATGTTCGGTTTCGCTTTGCTCCTCCGTGTTCAGGGAGGATTGAGTCTGGTTAAGGACCATCCATTCTTAGGCAGCCCTGAAGAGAGGCACGAGCAAAATCTGCATGTTGCATGATGTCCCCACTGTTCCTTCTGGTGGGCGGTAGAAGGGATGAAAGGAATGACCACGCAGGTGCTTCCACACCCTGCACCGCTCGGGTTCAGAGCCCTGCTGTGGGGGAATGGGCTGCTCCTGGGACCGTAGCTAACTGCAGCGCATTCCAATTACCTGCCACTGCGGTTTATTTTCACACTGTTTTAGTGACAATCTGCTCTGGTGTAATACTGCACATGGTAATTAAAATTGCTTGTAAAAGCTGCATGTTACGTTAGCTGATTAACCGAAAGACTTATTCTGTGTAGAGCAACGATGTGAACTCTGACATTTGGAAGTTGAGTTCTGAAACAGTAGGTGTTTTGCTTTTCTCAAATTAGATTCTTTTGGCTCATGCATATTTGACTATTAACTATTTTCTGCAATTCTGCTTGGCTCAGTTAAAAAATACTTAGGAGATTGTAAATGAAGATTTTCATGGCATATATGATACGCAGTACATGTTATTCTAAAGCATTCTATTGTTTCAGCATAGTATTTCTGTATTTAGGAAGACTTAGTATTTAAAATCTGGTGAGTATTTTCCATCAACAATAAGAAAAATAATGATAGTGCTTGAGCTGATGCAGACATTCCTCCTTAGGTAGGTATCTAATTTTTAATTCTTCCTTGCCTGGCAACATTTCATGAATGTACTGTTACGTGTGACTGGAAAGACATTAAGGGTTGAAAGGATGAAGTATGTTACAATGAAAAGAGAAAGAACATCCTAGAGACCAAGCTATGGTTGCGGCTCTGCAAAAATGGGGAACGAATTTTCTGCAGTCCAAATGCAGCTCTTGCTCCTGTGAAAATTAATGATTGAATGAAAAAGGAAAAAAAACCCATATATTAATCCCACTCCTGAAAATACAGAAATGGATGCACATTTTAGATTTGCTAGGGACACATCAATAAAATAAACACAGGACATATTAGAGATCAACCCAAAGCCTAATTTAGCAAATTAACAGCAAGAAAAACTCATCAAATTCAGCTGTACTGCACACCATTGTCTGACTTAACTATATGTTGATATAATGACAAATATAATCCACTGTGTGAGAGGATTAAATCCCTGTCGCCCTTCAATTTACCATAAATCATAACATCTCAAATGACTCTCAGTGACAGTTTTTGCTGGCTTCATAAGAGTCTTAACCAGCAAATGACAGAGAATTATACCTCACAAAGTATAATTTCCATTATGCAGTGTCCACTCAGCTCTAATTCAGCTACACTTCATTTGTTCTTCGTTTTTATTTCACCAGACAGCGCAGTACAACTCACATAAACTTAAACTGCATTTTTCCTCTCATTCACTGTGAATGAATAAAGAGCTAGTGTTTAGAGATCCCTGAAGATTACGTAAAGAGGCAAAAGAACATATAAGCATAAATATAACTACATTAGGACTTGGTGTGTTGGTTTGCCAATGTCACATGTACAGTGGTGTCAGTTTAGGCTTCTGCATGGACACTGCTAAGTGAATAAATTTATTCAAGCAACTTGAACACAAACACTAAAATCTTTTTATTTGTGTGTTGGGCTATCAATATTCACATAGTACATTACAGTTAATGATCTCTTTTCCTCTTTGAGCATCTGTTCTGTCTCCCCACACCTTTCCCCTCCTTCCCAATGCCTTCAGTATCATTACGATGCGCTCATCAGGCAGTTCCAAGTTCCCTTCTGTTGCTCACAATTAGTGGTGTACTAGAATAGGCTTCTTCTGCAAAGCACTTCATAATATATCTATTTGCCTCTCTACTGTCTCTATCTATCTATTTACACATACATATCATGTATACATTTTCCCACGCCTCATCAGGACAAAGATTACAACTTTTACCATTTTCCACAGCTGAGAAGAGATCCAGCTCACCTTCCATAATCCTGATTGCAGCAGCTTTTGGTCGTGTTAACAGCTCCAGTCTGCAGCAGCCAGATGGAGATCAAAGGTGGAGTGGTTTTTGCATTTCACATTCCCGCTGGAGTGTCTCTATTTTATACAGGCATTATCAGAGCATATGTTCTACATCTCAAGTACCAACCCTAGGCACTGTATTACCTGGGACGGAAGGGCTTTTCTGCTCCTGTTGTGATCATGATTCCTACCCTGGACTCCCCAAAATTCCACAAACATGTAATTAAAACCATTATAATTTTGTGTCAGTTTTCCCACTTTTGTGTTTCACTGAATGTCTTCTCACCCACTCCACATTTTCTAAGGTTATATCTAAATGTTTACCCTGACTACATAAACTTAAAAAGCAAGCTGTTCTTTTCTCTTACTACTTTCTGATTTAAAATTTCTTTAAATATCTTACTAAAAGATTTTGAGAACATTTAGAACACAGGGTGAAAACATTGTGCATACAGATCATTGTATATCTCAAGAGTTAAAATCAGATAATATAAAAAATTAAAATATTGAAAATAAAAATTAAATTTAAATTCATTAGAAATTCCAATATTTGGAAAAACAGAAATGCAAATTTTAAAACCTTGGAATACACTATGTCTACTAAGACCCAAACATAATTAGAAATAATAACATTATTAAATCATTAGCAAAATACTTATTCGTCAAGTTACACCACCCTGCAAACATTTTCAAAACCTAAGCATTGAGTATAAACATTAACTGCAACAACTACAGATTTATTTTCTGCCTATGTACAATCAGCCTAAAAAAGAACACTCTTGGCAAATTATTTTAATTTAATAAACAAGACTCTATGTAACCATACCCTATTGGTTCATAAACTCATATTGCACAGTCAAACCAGTTTTACAGGTATAATCTAATGACAAATTCATTTAACTTAGATGTTATTCTTACTTTCTATCTCATGAAATTCAGCATTTGTAGGAGCAAAATTGTACTAGCTGTGACA
This sequence comes from Rissa tridactyla, assembly GCF_028500815.1. Lineage (NCBI taxonomy): Eukaryota > Metazoa > Chordata > Aves > Charadriiformes > Laridae > Rissa > Rissa tridactyla. The sequence continues at coordinate 10,219,058 of NC_071497.1, forward strand.
GACAAATATGTATAAAATCAGGGTTTAGTGCATCTTTGATATTTCATTCAGAATATGCATAATGTATTTGTTTTACAAAGATACTTTCCACATTTAAAATTTACAGAATATCTGAAGAAGGTATAAAGTCATCTGTGACAGACACCTCAGAGCAATGAGCTCCTGTTCTCCACCCCCTCAAACAGAGGGTGTCTGCAATTACAGACTATGGGGTCAGACATGGCAACAGGGAAATAAGTGAATCCTTCATTCGAGCTTAAACTGTAAAATACACATATGCAGCCGAGGAAATGTGGCATCTTCTGTTTTCTGCCTTGCATGGACACCTTTCTGGGAACAGTGAAAGAGGAACTGCTGATTGCAGCAGATATAGACTTTTCTCCATTACTTTCTCCATTACTTTTCTCCCTTTGCCTTTTTACTTATTTTTTTTCCTGGTTTATTTATTTTTTTTTTAGATTTCACCTCAATTTTTAAAACTTTCAGTCAAATTAAAGTGCTTTCCATTTTGCACATGGAAATAAAGACTTAATGATAATTGAAGACACAAATAAAGCAAGTTGACACATGCTTTTAGGGGTGTATTTTCTGTTCATTCAGCATCTAATGGATGAGCTTTTCTTCCTTAAAAAATTGGGATTTTTACCAGCTTTATCTTAAAGCTAAAACTGACTTGTAAATACCTTGGAATGTAACTGTTCTGTAAACTGGCAGTAAAGGCATCAATGAAGCTCATTTCTTGGGGCACTTGAAGAAATAAAACAGTGGATGTGAGCGATGATCTTTGCCCCTGATACTTTCCGAATGCTCAGAAACCTGGTACAACCCTGAGCCACCGCTAAATTCCTTCTTCTGGTTACACTGTGCAGACTCTTAACTTACCCGGGAAAGGAAACAAAAAGAATATGCATCTAGGGAAATCTCAAGAGAAAGAAATCATGCGAACACCTTTAGACTGCTTCCAGACCCAAATCACATGGACCTAATGTCTCACGTCTTTATGGAGAGAGGGATTTCAGCTCAGTTTAATCTAAGTATGTCCATCTTGTTTCCTATCAAAGCAGCTGGGAGGAGAACTTTCAAAAGCATAAATGTGAGTTAAGGACACATTTCTTCCTACCTTTCACTTAGGTACTGAACACCTTTCACAACTCTCCAAGTCTTCATTGCAAAGGCAACAACATTTCATAGCTCAGTGCACAGAATTCCATTAGCTTCCAGAGGTGGTGCTGGAGAGGATGCAGTTTAATCACTGGAGTACAGATTGGATTTCAGTATTGATATTTAAGGAGGAAAAATGTAATCAGTATTCTTAATTGTGCCTGAGTGTTGACCCCTCATTGCATCTCAGAGTAGGCTGGAAATCCACAACAGCATTTACAGAGTCCCTTTTCAGAGCAACCTGTGTATTTGCCACTATATATACACAAAAATTAGCAGAAGTCAACATCAATACCAGATTTTCCTCATAAGTGGCATCCTGCCAGTGAGCTCTTGCATTAATACAGTAGGAATGCCAATGCAATTACATGTGACCTCTTGAATACTAAGTCTTCCAAACCTTTTATCTCATTAAAAGCTGGCGATCTATGCCAGAAAAAGAGATGCTGCTGCTGCTGTTATTCAAGCCCAGAACTGGGGGGGCGGGGGGGAGTGGGGGTGGGAGGGAAGTTTATCATCTTACTTTATTATGAGGATACTTTAATGAAGACATTCAGTTTCTTCATGTTTTGTTTATCTCTTCATTAAATTTGCATTTTGATTGATAATTAAAATACATCTACTTCAGTTCTGTCCTCTGTTTTGTAAATGTAGATGTTCTGTCTGCATTTCCTTGAGTTGTTCTATATGAAAGTATTGATTTAATCAAGTACATGAAATTTACTTCAACTTTTCGTTACTTTAGTGGTGCAATATCAATGATACAGCATTGTACTGAAATGCTTCTTCAGAAGGGTTGCACTCAGAGCACTAGTTTGTTTGATCAAGATGAATATTTTGCTAAGCTTCACTACTTCATTCAGTTTGGATTTTTTTTTAATACTGAGACTACGTACTAAGTTATTCTCTGTTTTCTACAGGTATAAATCTGTTTTAATGCAAGTTCAGAAACTATTTGCACAATAGAAACAGAAATGAATCTAGCATAAAATACCCTGGAAGGGATTACCTTACAAACTCACCTTGCAAATATTTATATTGGAAACTTTATTTATATTAAAACTTTCCTTTGTTTATTTCCTTTTTTTGTTTCCTTTATTTGTTTAATACATAACCTAGGGAGGACCCAGAATGGAAGGGATATTTTTGCATGTGTGTGCATATATTTATACATATAGACATAACAGTATGTTGCTCTGTTCTTAATGGTATTTCAGAATTAATGAAAACATAGAATCATAGAATCGTAGAGTGGTTCGGGTTGGAAGGGACATTAAAGATCACCTAGTTCCAACCTCCCCTGCCCTGGGCAGGGACACCTCCCACTAGACCAGGCTGCTCAAAGCCCCATCCAGCCTGGCCTTGAACACCTCCAGGGATGGGGCAGCCACAGCTTCTCTGGGCAACCTGTTCCAGTGCCTCACCACCCTCACATAGCAGTGGTTTATTTTATTATCTTGTTGTATGGGTGTTTATCGCTAGCCGCTGCAGATTGCCTTCTCAGGTTCAGTTTCATTTTTTGTCACACAAAAAATATTGTACAAAAATAGGTAGATTAATGGCGGTTTTCTGGGGCATTCTCAGCTGCTTTCTCAAATTCTCTTCTAATGAGGAAAGGCTTAAAAAGTATAAAACTATCTCTATGAGCCGTGCCAAAAAGCTATGGTACTTCAGTTACAAATGTGAAATTCAACTTTATCCTTCAGTTATTACCGTGATGTAGCAGGATATCAGAGCTGTGCCTGTGTGCACGCTGAGACCTCTCAAATCATTAATTCCCTGGTTAGTCTGGGATCACCTGGGCAGTGACCTGCAAGGGCGAGATACTGGGATGGCAGGAGACAGTGGACCAGCATGGAACAAGGTGCTGAACTCCCAGCCACCTTCACAATTAGAAGTTTGATTGATTGCTGCAGGCATTCTCCAGGTGGGAACTTTGTACCACCATTCCAGACAGAGTGCCAGCCCGTTCCTGCTGTGCCCAGTCCTCCCACTTGCGTGTGTATGTGCAGTGATAAACACAGGAGTGGATTAACCTGGAGATGCCCAGGCAGCTCCTACTGCAAAAGTGATCAACTGTTCGTTGTTGAGACACTTTTATCAACACAATAGAAACTTTCTGGAGGTGCAGAAAAAGCCTTGCAGGGCAGCTTCTTGTATTCAGGATATGTAGGAGATGTTTTGCAGGTAAAGATAATAGTGAGGGATCATGCACATGTTGGGGTGGTCACATAAAACCGTAGATGTCTGGGTTATGAGAACTGTGCAAAATACCAGTTTGAGGAGGTTCTCCTGACTCAGCTAAAGATGTCTTTCAGAGCACTCTTGTAACAGAGACTCCCATTGTCATTTGGAAAGCAACCAACCATCCTTTCTGAGATGTTTAACTCCCCACAAAAACATTACCCCATGCCCAAACCCCTGTAATTAGTGGGGTTTTTTTGACAAGCACTACCCATGGGCGTCTGGGCAAGACAGGTCCTGAGCACAATTGGCTCAGGTTTTTCCGTCAGCGTGGAAGTATTCATGAAATGTCTGCCATAAAGGCAGTCATTCTTCTGGCAATTTTGAGCTGTGCTTTTTGTTCTTTTTGGACAGCTTAGAATGAAAACACATTTGTCTTCTTAGACGGCTAACCTAAAAATCCTGAAAGAGTTCATTAACAGAAACACCAGACATTTGTTATCCAGAGAAAATGTTAAGATCAAGCTGCCTACATCTCTTTATATTCTATCCAGTTTGTGGAAGGTTCTTGTTATTTTCGCTTAAGCTAGATTGAAAATAAACTCCTTGGGGCAGGGACTCACTAGGGAAGGTGGTGTTTTTATTCAGTTTCTTGCTTTTTTTTTTTAATATGTTAGTGCCAATTTGCTATTATGTTACATTTTGCAGATCCCGATAACAGTAAGGGAAAAGGGGAAGACAGGTAAAACTGAACTTAAATTGTCGATGCCCAAAAAAGCTTCAATCAAGTTTACTTTTTTTTTTTTTTATTAACCAGCAAATGCAAATATCACCTTCTCAGTTGTTGGGTTTGGTAGAAGTTGGTGTGAAGGTGGTGCTGCAGAACAACCTTCTGAAGTCTTAAACACACCCGTCATTCAAGGTGTTGAAAGCAGAAAGTTGGTTTCATCCGTTTTGCAAATTGTGATGAAATGTACCTATTGTGAAAGGTACTTAGAGTCCTCACAGCCTGGAATGCTTAAATATAGAAAGTAGATAGAAAAGAAAAGAATAGAGCAAGGGTCTATACAACACTGAATGACTGGGACAGAGTGAACACAGATTTATTGTTCACTTTGCCTTCCAGTAGAGGAACTAGGAGACATCAAATTATTTTAAGATGGGACAGATGCAATACAACTTCCCAAAGTGTTTTTATAACACGTTTTGATTAATCTGTGAAACATCCTGCATAATCGGTTGTGAATGCACTTTTCTCCAGGAAGTGACTAGACAAATTCATGGAAGGAAAATCCATCGACTATTGCTACGTACAGTAATGTCACTGTCAGCTCAGGGAGTTCACTGGAGCCTGGAAGGGCTGTCAGGGAGAGATCATTGCATGCTTCCCTGGCTTGCCTTCCTCTGGTATTTTCTACCCCAGGCTCTGACTTTTGGTGGCTGGTGACTGAAAATGGGGCTTCAGAACAGCAAAGTTTATGTTTTTACCTCTTTCTCTGCTTGCCAGTTTCAGGAAAGTTTACAGGATTTTCCTTCAGAGCAATCTCTGTCATGAGCTGCTGAAATTTTACAACAGTGATATAATGAAATTCCTGTCAAAAAAACCGCTATGAAGTATATATATACTACCAGTCTATTTCTGGAAAGCACTGTTGTGGTAGAAATGTCTTTGAGAGAAGCCCTTTATCTTCCTAACTTTCTGCCAAACTCATTCTAGTTTGTAGGTGTTATATACAATGTAATTTATGATAGCAGTAAATGCCAGCTACCGTTTTCCTTTAGGCCAAATAAAGATAAAACATTTTCTTTTGCAAACAACAAACAGGCTAATTTTGTAGAAAAGCCAAGAACTTTTCATGTTTCTTTTAGACATTTTGCAACACCTTGGTTGAGTTACTTAAACTGAGGTACAAATAGAAACCAAAAAGTCATGTTATTGAATGCTGTTGTCCTAATTTATAAGTGCCCGCTGCTCAGGTGGAGTTCAAAGCACCAGCTTAGGTGATCGTAGAATAAAGAGATGTCAAAGTCTTCAAAAAAGCTTCACAAAAGTCATCTGACCTGATAAGGAAGACATTTCAGCTCTTCGGTGCAGGGTCATTCTTTAAAAAAATGAACCAAACAAAGGCTTATTTCTTTGGAAATATGGATAGAGATTAAGGTTTTCATTTTGAGCAGTATTTGAGTGTGATTTTTGATCAAGTGATAATTTTTAATGATGAATCATGGATAATCCATTAGGTCAGAAACCAGCAAATAAAGATGTTTCTGAAGTTATCAGCAAGTTCTTGGTATTTGGGAGGCATGATAAGCAAGATCATGAGCAAAACAGATGAATTTTGGAATAAACTATTCTCCTGTGAGGGATTCTGAGACCTCGCAAAATTTATAAATTCACACCTGAACTGCACCTTTTGGAAAGTGGGCACAGGAACAAGGACTGTGTCTCTTCATTTGATTAAAAATAGCCACGCTTTAGGTCCTTTCACAATGCATTCTGAATTGTTTAGTAACAACATTCTGAAAATTTACTAATGTGTGCTGCAAGTGTATTAAGGCGCCCTGTTGTGCCCATTTTTAACAGCTTCTTTTTGAATGTTATGTCGAGTTCATCTGCCGTGCAGGAGGAAAGGGACAAAAGTGGCTCAGAGGAGCCACAGGGAATAGAAACAGAAGAGCCACAGAAAGTCCACGGTTCACACAGGCAGCCTGGGTTACCTCAACAGGATACATCCCTTTTACATCCCTTTTTATTCTTCTGGCACCCCTTTTTATTGTGAGGAAAAGTAAGTAGATTCATTACATGCAATGCCATAAAAATATTTAATTGCATTTTGAATGAGCCTGTGCACATGATGGGTTTTTATAAAATTGCTAGGTATTGACGTGTTGGTTGGACAAGGGAGATAAGCCAAAAATATCTGTTACCGCAAATGAACTAGTGTAACATAATAAATGTCAACACCTTATCAGTGTAAGTATTTTTGCTAGACAGCTGAAAAAGTGAGTTGGAGGGGCTGATTCTGAATGTAAAAAAGCTTGTCAAGTCAAGAAAGTTTCAGCTGGAAAAAGGAAGAGTTGTTTAGCCACCTGGGGCTAACACAGCCCCTGGGAGACCCTTGAGGTGTCTAAGCGCTCTCCTCCACACTGCTCAAAACCAGCTGAGATGTTCCTGTTGGTCTGCACACTGCTTACCTGTAGGTTTTTTCCTGCATGGTATGACAGGACTCCACATCTTTTGACACCCCAAAGACAATCCTGGGCAGAAAATAAGTGGGAGAGGGCAAGGAGGTAAAAGGACAGGTCTGTTCCTCTCTGATTCTTCAGGCAACAGAGCAGGTTGGGTGGAATTGGAGAACTGGCAGGTAAATTTGAAAGAAACAAGTAAGTTATACTGCCTTGCCAGAAAAGATGCAGGCAGCTGAGAAGGAGGTGCCATGCTTACAACCACAGCTGTCATGATTAATGTTTTGCTGGAAATGATAAATTGCAAAAAGAGCAACCTGTTCTAAATTGAAATTAAATACGGGGATATTTCAGTTGTCCTTTGCTCCCTCTAACCATAAAGACCAACATTTCTGAGCTATCTGTGGAGATACCCATTACACTGATTGTGGCTATTCCCTCAAAGGTGACGATATAGTTCCTATAGTTGCTAAGCATTCATTGTCATTGATGCAAATTCTTTCCACTACAAGCATTTAGCTTTGGCAGCACCAACAAATTCATCTGCATAGTCTGCAAGACGCAGTGTTTGCTACCAGGTGTGTATACAAAGTCTCCTGGGTTTAGACTTTATGTTTGTTCCACAAACTGAGAGAGGAAGGAAGGAGTTGCTAATGAGAGCTCCTGAATTCACAGTTATTTCAATGAAAAGTCTGAAAAATGTAATGTAGAAATACCACAAAAAAACTTATTCTGTATGATAGACTTTTTTCCTTATATAAGTATAAAAATCAACATATAATTTTAATAAGTGCACCTGATGTTGGTTGCACTGGTTGCTACGCAAAGAATTGCAACCAGTCCATTATCTTCAACACCAAGAAATGTAACTGAACAAATGGCTTACCAGTAGTTTCTCCTTGTACAGCTGATAGTGAAACAGCTTTTTTGGTGGAAGGCAGTAATGCCTAATTTTTGAAAATACACCTCCTCAGGGACATAGAATGTTCCCAGATTTTACGGAAGTCTCTGACCCTTATACAGCTTAGGAAATTACCATTACTTTCCTAACAGCTTTTCTCAGTTTTGTTGGTTTTTTTCTTTCAAAATGAGAGACTTTCTGTCAAAAAGAATAATGTGACAAATACATTTCTTTTAAAAATAGAAAAAAAAATTTCCTCTGTTTGACCACCTCCTCTTTCTTTTTTTTTTCTTTTTCCTGCATTTTTTCAATAACTGGTGAAAATTCAAAACATTGAATTGTGAGCAAGACAAGTGTCCTGCTTAAGTTATCTTGGTGTTTTATCTTTAGTCTTTTGATACAAATCCTGTCACGTAAGACTCAAGGACGGACGTGCCATGGATTTGCTGGGGTCAGACTGCTGTAAGGGCAGAGTCATATCATTTCCTCTTCTGCAAGTTCAGCTCTGACCTGCTGTGTTACACACTTCCCCTCACACTCCTTCCTTGAATGATGTGCATCTACCATAGACAGAAACATGCTGCTGTTTCTGAAGAGCCAAAATTTTGCTGTTCCAGAAGCATGCACTTCATTCACTGCTGTTCTGCTGAAATACCAATTATCTTACAAACATAGCTTGGGAAAAGTTCACACTTTGCTTGGTCTCTCTAACCAATACATTGATTAGAGGTAACATAAGCAACAATTATTTAGCAATCAAGTAAGTATTCTGAGGATAGGTTTTTCATATGTTTTACATTCATATCAAGTTAACTGACTCCATGGGTTTGCAGTATTTTCCTTGTCACTGTCATAATTACACATTATCAATTTTGTTGTTTTTGTAATGAAAATTTTGGGCAGTTAATGAGAAAAAATTGTTTTAGCTGCTTTGCACATCCTTTACAAAAAGGTTTGAAACTGAATTAAGGCAGTATTTATCTTAAATAAAAAAAAAAAATAAAAAAAAAGGAAAGAAAAAGAGAAGGCATAGATACATTCCTGTTATCATTTAAGGCTGGCTGAAGTAAGATTCACATTTGTTTCAATTATCAATGCAAAATGGATAATTAATATCCTTCCTTAGTACATTAATGACATTTTTATGAAACTCAATTTCTCATCCTAGTCTTGGCAAAACCTTGCCCTCCATTCCAAGGAGTTCTAGCATTTTAAAGCAGCTTAATATGCCTTACCAACACAATTCGGTTCCAGTTTAAGCATTTTCTGGTTTCCAGAACCATAAGAGCAAGAAGGAATTCATGTCTCTGAAGACTTTAAGAGTATTCAGAAAAATCACACTGAAATGCAAAACAATTTGTGTTTAAGATGTTTGGACAAACTTTGGTGAAAACTTAATCAACCAGTTCTTCATTAAAACCAAACCACAAGATCTCAGAAAATTATTAAGTGAGAAGTCTTCTATTTTGCATCTCTTACCTTGCATTAAAAACATGTTAACATATACAAAAAAGCATGGTGCATAGAGAAAAGCAATTTATGTTTTCAATGGGAATATTTAATAATTTGATTTTATGATGTCTTTCAGACTACAAAAATACAAAAACGTGAAAGAAAATGTGGTCTGCATTTTAACTTAAATAATCAGACGTCAAGTGACTTCGGTTCAATAACAACTGATTGAAGTTTTGAATGTACTACTCAGTCTGGCAAGTGAATCCCCTGTTTCCTTCGTGTTGCAAAGCACCATGGCAAACCTTGCTGAGAACAGTCCCATCAAAGACTTCAGTAGCATGAGGCTTGCTAGTCTGGTTACCAGGTGATTTTCTCTTTTCCTTCCTTTTCTTATGAAACCAGAGGTAAATCGGGACCATGTGATAGACAAGTACTACCTTAGGATGAGAACGCTCATACCCTGATGAGAGCTAATGCCTGAAACACGTGGCATCAGGTGGCTGACAAATGAAGCAGCAGAGGTTACTCCAGGAACACTGTCAATCACAAAAATACTGACAAAGATCATTGAAGGAAGACAGAACTTATTATTCAGAACCTGGCAGCCAATTAAGATTTAATTAACTTTCTTCAGCACAGACAACCCAAATTTATCAGCATTAAAGCCAACAATCCAATGTTGTATGTCATGGAGGAGATTCCCTCTGACTTCTTAATTTCATATTTACTTAACGGGAAATGATGGGCCAAATGTTGATTGCAAACTGTCAGTTTAACTCACCCAAACAGGCTGTTGGTTTTGTATAAGCTCCAATGAAACACTGCATGTTTTTTTGTTAGTTGCATTTTTGGTGATACAGGATCAGTAAAGAACACTTTGAGTCTTCATGCAGTTTTCTTTCTTTCTTTCTTTCTTTTAATCCATTTTTGGTCACATTAATTAGAATAAAATCAAATAAAAGGCCGTTTTAAAAGAGAACCAGTGCTATTTCATCACACATTGCCACTAAACATCAGATTTACAGCAAAACACAACACAATTTTCAGAAGCCCTTGACCTTGAAGGTCTCTGGAATACAGATCACTGTGGCTTCAGTCTGCTCCTGGTGCTGTTTTCACTATTGGCATCCCTTGTGTCTCTATAAACCAGTCTGAGTGTGCTTCTATGGGGCTGCCTCTGTGACAGCTTTTATGCTAACATTCATCTTCCTCGTGCTCACATTTTGTTTCTGACAGTTCCCCGCTGTAGCTGCACTCTCCCATCATGACAAGTCAGGTACTTTCTCCCTTTTTCAACTTCCGAGACCTCACTGAAAGCAGGTATCATTTCTGCTGAAGCCACGATGCACTCAATTCTGACTCACTAATCATGCAATTCTCCTGATTATTCTGCTTTTGTCTTTGATAAACACACATGGAGACTAAATACACTGTTAGAAAATTAAAAAGCGAAACCAGCATGCTAAGATATTTTTATGATAGACAATGCAATGTAGCCTCAAACACATTTATCCAGAGATGAAAGCAAAGTTAGCACTTCTCAGCTGAAAAAGCCAGGTACCTTGCGCAGCCCAGCCCTGCATAAGCCCCGTGCTGAAAGATGCACGAAACACCCTCCTCAGCGGGCTGATCCTGGCCAGGGGGAAGGGTTTAGTTTTCACACAGAGTAGCAGCAGCTGTGAGTGATTGAATTTGCATCTGTGTACCTCAATGGTAAAATGAGTTCCTGTTCTTTTCCTATTTTAACTTTTTCTGTGCATCACTTACTTAACCTTCTGCAATACAAATTGAAACATGCTGTTTTCGGTTATGTTACCTCAGTCCCGGGTTCTCTAAAGAAGGCATACAACTTTACAGATGGAAATGCTGCTGTTAAATGTTGTTTCCAAGACCAGAACTACTGGCTTTCTCCTTTTCTAAATAACATCCCACATTACTTACAGTAGGTAAAAAAAATTATATTCTCTGTGACTGAAAAAGATAGCACTTTCAAGATAGCATAAATTTAACAAAACTGAAAATTATGTTTCAGTCCAAAACAATATCTTATATCCAAATCAAGAAGGGCTTTAAACTTATTATTGTTGTTGTTAATGTGATTATCATTATTCTTAGTTAGCAATGTGAGTGCTAGTTTAAATTTAAGTGAGGTGAAAACAATAATCATCTACAAGTGTTAGATATAATATAGTAACTAACCATTATGTATTATTGTAGCATGCATACATATGTAAGTATAGTTATTATATGTTAATATAGTGCATATATATATTATATGTAAGTATAGTAGAGTAACCACCCATTGGCTTGAGTAGTTGTTTTACCAATGAAGAAATGAGATAAATGTCTATCATAGAATCCAACATGAAATTTTAAATTAAAGGTAAGATCCCATCCCACAGTTACGAACAGAGGAAATCTGCACACGCACAGCTTGTGCTGACCTGTCCCCAGCACCCATAAATGCCTCCTCTACTTTGTTTACAATGTCCCTACTGTTTCAAGGCACATCAGCCATCAGACAAAACATCTGGTAGCCTCCAGTGCCTTACCTACAAATTTATTTAAGAATCTAAGGAAGCAAGAAGTCTGTGTGGTTAAAAAAAATTAAAATATATTTTTTGTAAATCTGCCCCAAGGCAATGGGAAGATATTCACTATGCAAGAACACATGTTGGCCAGACATCTTCCTGGCTTCCAATGGAGATGATTCAGTGTTTTGTGGAAACAGATCACAGTACTTCATTTCCTCATTTTTGTCTACGAGCAGAAATTGCAGAGTCAGACTGTCTCCTTCAGTATGTTCTGATTTTTTACTCAAAGTGTTTTAATAATATACATCAAGCAGTAGGTTCTAGTAATAAAGGAAAATGGTTCCTGAGATACTAAAACGATCTGGAGTAATTTGAGATTATTCTTGCTATTTACTTATCTTGGAGAACACTTGATACAAGAATAAACACCAACAACCACCTCATCTGCTGACCAGTTAAGCGGCAATTGCTATACTGAGAAACTGACAGATCAGGTTATATTCCTGTTGTCCTGTACCTCCATTGCACTGCAAGTCACAGGACCTGCATTATCACAATTATATGAATATACCCAAACATTTGCTGCCCTTCATAGCTCTCCATAATTCAAAGGAGCTGTAAAATATTGCATTGCTAAACTGTGAACATCTTACCAGGGGAAGAGAAAAAGGAAATATGGAATCAGGGTTTCAAGAGTAAGTCCACAAAGCAAAAAAAAGTCAGAGTCCACCTCATAAAGTATGGTAAAAGCCTGTTGTGACAGAAAACCTGCAGTTTTCACACTGGAAAACTTTACCATCCATCTATTAGAACTGAAAGTGCTTTGTTCACTCAGTTTTTCTTCATGTCCTAGTGCTTTTTTCACAGTAAGGACGAGGCCCCAGAGGAGTATGTAATGGACACTGCAAATTTCTAGGGCTGCATTATCACTGAGGGACACCAACTTGCTCTTGAAGGCAAGAGTCCTGAGTACGTGTAATACCAAATCTGTGACTAATTCTTGCAAAATCAGGCAAATGCTTTTGTGTTCATAAAAAGAAAAGAAAAGAAATCAAGAAAAACAGGGAAGATAAATACAGAAGTGTTGCCAAACAGAATGCTTTGGGAGAAAGAGGCTTTTCATAAAATACCTTTAATGAATGTTCAAGATTTTGAAAGCCGGTGGCTTTCAGTATGCAAAGCCACTGATAACCACTTTATTGCCTAATTTCTTAGCTTGCGAAAGTGCACTTTCAGTGAAAAGCAACAGATGACCAATTTGTCAGCCTGCAGAAATCCATCACAAGCTTGTAAAAGTTGTCCACTTTGTGGTGATTGATGGACTCAGATATGTTGTTTACAGAGAAGCAAAGCAGGCATTCAATTCAGGGCAAAAGGAGCAAAGATATAAAGTTAAACCATGGTATCCAATGAAGGATATACTCAAGTTCCCCTTTGCTATCACTTCATTATTATTCACTTATTACTTTATGATCCATATCTGTATCTATATCAACCTGTTTCATATTTCATAACACATAAATTGGAAAGGAATTAACTTAGAAAGTCTGAAAAAACAAAATGTAGTTTGGAAATGAAACACTTTTAAAGCCGTACACCCAATCCTGTCTTTTCTTGTACTGCATACTGTTGTCACTATTAAATAGCGCTAAGTAATGAATTGCAACGTGCAGGCTAAACTTTAAAAAACATTTCAGAATGATGCATTTCATGGGTAACACAGGTTACCTCTTGAAATACTTACCTGTGTGTTCTTGCCTAAAAAAGGGGATTTTCTCACCTGAATCCTCTTCCTCTTTGTATGTCTGGCTCAATTTATTAGGTACACTTTCTGTATAAATAACCTATAAACTGTAGTTCTATAGGAGCTTCCTAATGTGAGCACAGTAATCACACTATTTTTCAAATAATCCCTCTTTAGTACCACTTTTAGGAAATTATTTTCAGAGTATATTATACTATGATTCTAAAACTCTGCATATCATGTTCACCCCAGAAAAAAATCAAGCAATTTATGCAGTGAACAGATGGCAGTAAGGATTTTGGAAAATTTTACTGGTAAAAGATGAAGTCTTTATCGTAGCTGAGTAGTCATCTGACGAAATACTTGAAAAGGTTGCTCAGTCAGAGGAAACTGCGAATATTCAGAGAAAGCAGAAAACAAGAAAAACAGAACAGAGCACGTGTAAATTTGTTTAACTGATTGCCTGAGGAATGTTAGAATGGTATTCATCCAGGTACAGGTTCCTGTAGTTCAAGGTATTTGAACAACTTCTGCAGTACATATAGTTGCTTGAAGTACCTTAAAAATTCTGCATTTCTTAAGAAGAAGAGGTCTCAGCCTAATTAGAGGAAGAGAAATAAAGACTGAAAGCACCCATGACTGCATCACGTGATGTTGAAGTGTCCTCCCCAGTAAATTCTCAGCTGGAATGCTTTATCAAGTCAAGTTATCTTGCTTAGGATCAGATAAGTATGGGAATAAAATATTTTAAGTTAAAAAAATAAGTTTGGATCTCATAAAATGCATAGGCACTATATTTTAAATTGCATTTCCATATCTTGATGTGCTGGGAAAAAAAAATAACGTGCATTTTTATTCTCTCTGCCAGGTTTTCTTTGTGCCACAAAGCACAGTTTTCACGATAGTTCTTGCTGGCACGAAGAAAAAGCTTTGCAGCTGGTTACTCTTTCATGAAAAAGGAGATCAAGTCTCATCTGTCTGCCGCCTCAGGCAGTAAAAAACCACAATTATAAATATTTTTGTTTTACCCAGATATATCCCCAAAACTTCAGGAAACACTGTAAAATATGAATTGAGACTTCCTGACTGTGTAGAAGCAACTTTGATCTGTCAGACCATATGGAAGGAATGTCTCCAGGACACTGAATGAAATGAGCTGCAGTAAGCTCAAATTCAACCTAGCCTAAAGGAGATTTATGTGACATATGGGAAACTAATTGGATTTAATATTCTCAGCCTCTGCTTAACATGTATTTATATTTTTGGCCACATTTTTTGCTCATGTTTGCAGTGTTCTTGGCCTTACCTTTCTTACTTTCTTAAGAAGCTACCTGCAAATTATGTTGCTTGTGGACTTTTTGAACCTTGAATTTTTGCTCACTGGGAAACAATTATAAAGAGGAATGTAGATATTGAAAATACCCTGTGTTTGGTTTTCAGTTATGTCTTAGTCCAACAAAGACACAACATTTTCCTAACAACCTGACCTACCTAACTATAAATGTGAGGAATAATTTTATGCTGGTATCATTCCCTTCGAAGTCTTAAATTCAGAAATATCTGTAAAAACTTACATTGGAAAAAGAAGGGGATTGACTCTCTGTCTTCTAACACAGTGCTGGAGAAAACTCAGGAGCCTCAAGGGACTTACACCCATCCAGACACATGGAAAAAAAACCAACAGCAAATGAAACACAAGCCCAAAAGTGAAGTATGTTGAACCTCTGTTACAACACAGCAGGTTAACAATCTTGTTTCCAGAGGTCTCTCTTTCTCTGGTTGAGGACTCTCAAACTGGTCTCCTTCAGAGCTTTTGGTGCTGTAGTACTGGATGAATCTGTTCTGCTTCCAAGATAGAGTTAGCAGGTACCTAAAGCCATTACTTCATACTCTTTCAATACAGCGGGGCATCTACACAGGTTTCATAAGTCAGGCAATATTTTATTATATTTCATAATATTATGAGAAAGCACATCGATGGTTTTGGAAACAAAACTAAATATGACTTATTCTAAGGAAGGTACTCATGCTTTAGATCAAGTACTCTGGAATACTTATCCTAACAGAGAGAAAAAAGTCTTCACCAATAAACAAGCATAAAGCTTGCCCCACTTTCTGTTCTGCTTGAAGTCGCAGCAGGGTCATATCCCACACAGTGAGTTTCAAGGCAGCAGAAGCAGAAAAAGATGGGCCTAGTGCTGGAGGAGCAAGGTCGTGCCCGGTGACATCAACAGCAAAGGCATAGAACATGAAAAGTGCATGAATGGGAGTGACGAGAGTGAATATGAGCATTTATTCTGTTCCTTGGCCTGGTAACTATATGGAACCCAGACTGCAATTAATCCACATGGCTTCGGAAAATTAGATTCATGTCAAGAATCTTCTGCCGGTTTATCTGCCTCTTCTTATACAGCTATTCTTCCAGTGTAGTCACTTTGAAGAAGAGCACACCAAATCCTCCCCCTTGTTCAGTCATGTTGCCATCTTCTGCTTCATTAGAGCAGCAGCAAAATACTGCTTTTGTGATAATGAAGTCTCACTGTCTTTCTCAGTAAAACCTTCCCATGGTCCTGTTAGAATAGAAAAGGAAATCTGATTCGTGGTTTAAGTCTAGAATGCTGAAAGAAAGCCCTGGTTTTGATTTAGAATAACCTGAAATGAAAGGTAGGAAATACTAAGGAATAAAAAGAAGGAAAAAAGAATATTAATGAAAAAAAGAAAGAAAGTGGAAATTCTGTAAGAAGCTTGTCAGGATTAATTGCTTCTTGGTGATATTTCAAGCATTATGTGATTACTCAGAGACTGAGGAAAAGTGACTCTGCACATACACATGTACCCTACTCTCCCCCATAACTTTCTAATGAGGGAATTCAGCCGTGTGATAGTAAAAATTGATAGCCGATACAGATAAGCCACCTTAAACAAACCCCGGTTTTCTCTTGGGACTGTTGTAGACCAGGACTGAATGCTGAGCACAAAGACAGTTGGGCTTCTCCATTTCTTCCCACTGTGGTCCCCAGCATGGGGTGCTACTCTCTGTTGCCAAAATACTATAAAGTGTAGCTGAAAGGCTACACAGAATCTTTTTTGCCATGAATATCTGTCATTACCTCCAAAGTATCTGGCCAGATCTTTTTCGCAGTTTCTGTTCTATTCACAGCTAACATGACTAAACAGGGAAACTCATGAATGCTTATGCGGTTTTGACAAGGATGTTGTAACTATGGCCGTGAAAATGAGTAACAAACTGGCAGGAACTTCTTGGGTCAGGCAATCAAATCCTATAATCCCAGTCATAAATTATATCAAGTTTTGTCCTACAGCCACTAAGTTTTCTGTCCTTACCTCTATTAGGAAAGCTATTCCAAGACCCTCTTCTTCTGACAATTAGAAACCATATTCTAAATTGCAGCCTAAGCTTTTTAACAACCAGTTGATACCCATTTGTTCTTGTGCCAACACAGTTCTTCAGTTCGAATTGTTCTCCTGTCCTCCCTCCCTGTTGGAGCAGGTGACAAATTCATACGTTGAGACAAGGTTCTGAGGGTGTGCAGAGAGGGTCAGATCACTTCATGACAAACTTAAGATTCCCCCATTTTCTTTTAATTTTCTCTTCAGACACAGTGTGTCCTGGAATCACCTGTTTAGTTGTGTACTGGTAGCATATGCTTAATCACAACAATGCTCTCTTGGATCTTCTTCTATCTTTCTAGAGGTGTGATGAGATAGGGCTAAAGTTTGAATAAGAGTTGGAAGGTGAGTGAGCTCTGGCTTCTTCAAAAATGCATAAGGACTCATAAAACACAGTTATGGCAGCCTCATTTCAAAAAGGAGCAAGAAAAGGAGTAGCATTTCTCTTCTGAGATGGTCTTCCCTTTCCACCTGTATAAAATATCTCAGCGGTGTCTGTACTTATCTTGAGTTTCACACTTCACAGTCTTCAGGATTTTCAAAATCAGCCTTCCTTGAACTTCCGCTAATTGAAATCTTGCTGATTCCTGGAAGGGGGGTAGGGTAGTGAGGGTCGGGTAGATATAATTAGCTCGCATTATCAACCATGGTATTTCATGTAAAGAACAGTCGTGTTGTCATTTACAGGACAGTTGTCAGCTCTCCATCTGGACTAAATCAGAGTCAGGCAAAATTTGCTTTGATACAGAAGACTGTAAGAGAAAGAAAACAGCATGTGACCTGTTCATTTAAACAAAATGGTGTCTATGCATGTAAGTCTGCATCGTTTTAGCTATGTTTAGGCCTGAATAACTTCTTATTTCCTGACATGGTCATCACTGCATGGTGTACAACAAGTGTATGCATTGTGTTAGTTTCCATGGCTGCTAGAGAGAAGTATCTACCTGTTTTCTCTGACTCATTTCAGAGGGAGCCAAGGAGCTTGCCTCAAGCCGGACATCTAAAGCTAAAAAGGGAGCTGGTTCAGCAGCAATCTCTGCACAGTGGCTTGTCCTGCTTTCCATACTCCTCATACATCAATAGTCAGGGGTCTGCACTGTTTCAAGTATGACATACCTTAAAAAGTAATCACTGCCTTGTAAGAAGTGTACTTTTCCAGACATAAAGCAGGTAATATGTAGGACCTCTTTGGATCAGCCAAACAAAAATCATGCAAATTGAAAGCATCTTTGGGTGCAACTTGAGGATCTATTTCACGACAAGGTCACCTACCTCTTGCCCAGCCTCTTGCCCCTGCAGAAAGTGCTTTATAAAGCAAGGAAACATCATTAGAACCATTTTACCCCTGAGGAAATGGAAATCTAGAAAAGTTGCTTCACCAGCTAATGGGGGAAATCCTTTAGAGAAGAGGTTTCAGTCTGGTGCTTTAGCCCTGAGGCCTTACTGCTTTGTCATTGTCAACGCACCATTGCGTCACCGCTGCACTGCTTTCAGCTAGTCTGTTACTGTACTAAAAGCACCTGCACAGCTTTCTTCTCTTCAGAGAACAGGCTGCTAGCGACATAAAAAGGACCTGCAAGCCCACCTCATAGGACCTTGGCTCATCATGAGAGTTGTACATCTTTATGTTGATGGGTTGAATAAATAGACGGTGTGTGTCCCTAAGCCCAATACACAGAGTAATGGAGAGAAAGAGAAAGAGGTGCAAAAGAATCAAGAATGTGATGGAAAAATTTGGTGTGTTTGAGATACAGGTTTAGTTAAGTTGAGAAAAAAAACTGAAAAAAATAAAAATGCAGAGTTTCATACACACAGGGTATTAGTAAGTTCAATGTGAGCATTTCCCAAGAAGTGTAGAAATTAGTGTTAAAATAGCAAAATGTCATGAGGAGATATAGGTCCAGATTTATTCTCTGAATCAAGTATACATACAAAGGTTTATGGCAAAGCCTTATCCAGCAAAATGTTCATAGTTTCTGACTGTTCATGAAAATATATGTTAGAAATAGTTAAGACTTTTCATAGAAAGAACATTTGTTTAAAAATTAAGAGAACTAAGGAAGTAGACAACATTTGCTGACATTCAGTCAATTTGGGGAGAGGCAAACTACAAAAATGTTAGTGCTTTCCTGCATTTCCCTGTGAAAGGGTAAAAAAGAAATACCTGTCTTTGTTTTGAAACAGTATTGTCACTGCCAACTTACACTCTTTTAAAGAAAGAAGGAAAGATGGTGTATAAGTTAAAAATAAGACAGTTATAAGAGTTTTTCTCACATCAAGTCAATCCAAAATTATGCTCCTTTACGCCATTTCATTACAATCAGCAGAAAAAAAATATTCCTTTTTTCTTTTTTTTCTGTTGACCTTTTATGGTTTAGAAAGCGTTTTTAATGTACATTTCCTAATCCAAGATCTTATGCCCACCAGTGAAGCTGCACCAGAGAAAGAAAGAATATACCAGCTTCCTTGATCTTCATGCTTAGTTTTGTTCTCATAAGGGAAGAAGAAAAAAAACGGGGTGGAGGGAGCAGTATCTGCTAAAGCGAGCAGGACAGTTAAGAACAAGTAACTGTAAGAGACATGAAGCAAAGAGTTGCCCAGACCCTGTTGAACCAAACTGCTAGGCATTGCAAATTTACAAATCGTGCCAAGGAAAACCAGTGGTTTTGTTGCTTTCTCCATAAAATGCTATAAATTTTTTACAAAACAACTAGATGCATATTAAAATGCTAATAACATGAAGTGCTCTGTTGTATTGGCACCGGTGTTATGTACTGGTGCGCTGCCAGTTTGCCAGCAGCTCCTGGCGCCAGCTGCTTGAGAGGGCACGCACTGAGCCAGGGCACAAGGAACGGCACCAAACGGGACGTGGTGCTGAAAGGTTTCAAGCTGGATTTTCTCTTATCTAGTGAATTCTTAGGATTGCTTTTGCAAAGAGAAGGTGTTCATAATATTTCATTTGTGTGAATTCTCTCTTGTGTATAAAGGGACACAAGACAGGATGGAGTTAGACTGTCATCTCTTCTTTTACTGAAGGGTTAAGGTCTCTTTCTTTCTCTCTTTTCTCCTAAATTCGTTATTTTAAGAGAATATGTGGGATCTTTGGAGTCTTTTCACATAAAAAACATTGTTGAAAAGTCAGTCTATAAGTTCAGAATTTGAGTGGCAATGGGAGAACAAACATAAACTTTATTTTGCATGTCACCAGAGAACCAGGCGAAAAAGTGCATTATCAAAGGGGAAGCATTAAAATCCTGGAATATCCCAAATCATCCCAAGCCTGCCGCCCTCTTCAGTTCTAGCCAACGACTCCAAACCAATGGTTTGTCATTGAAGGCAGCAGGCTGCATGCGACGGTTGCATTTTTTCCCCTCTAATTAGACTGGTGCTACAGGTCGTGGCTTCCCATGCAGGAAACAAAGGAAGCCTGCAGGAGAGCCGGGCCGTGCAGCAGTACACGGGATGCACAGCAGTCTCATCGAGGCTACAGCTGCAATCAGACTCATTATTTCACCCATCACTGGGAGACCTTATAAGGGCAAATCAGTGTATGTTTAAGCTGCGCTAATTGCGTCCCATTTGACTTCCCATTTCAGATTATTTTCATTTTCAAATTAGGGTAGCATTACTATGCTTGTCATCCAATTGCTTTCATTTACATCATTTTCCATGTGTGCATATGTTGAGAGGGAGAAAAGTTAATTTAGAAAAATCCAGCAGAAACTGTTTTTCCCCATTCACCTTTTCTCTCAGGCTGTAAATTTTTGTGATTCTCAGCTGCCTCTTCTGTTACAATGGCAGTCAAATTACATCCTCCCCACCCAACAGCGATTAAGACCCTTTAAATAAAATCTACATAACTCTGCCCTAGGGCTGTTTTTGGTGAAGGATCAAAACATGAAGGTCTTCATATCAGTGTCTGGCATCTCCGTGTGCATGAAGTCAAAAAGGCCCCAGGGGAATGGAGATGGTCTGTGGAAGGGCTGAAGGCTGAGGTCCAAGTTTGAATTGAGAAGGTATATACATCCTTGGGGATGCCGGCCCTCCTGTGACATGTGTGTCTGGTGGGGAGTCTCGTAGAAAGGGTCCTTAGAACAGGAAAATGCTGCAACCTTTATTGACTGCTTCAGGAAAGGGACTTTAATGTTGTTCTTTTGTTGCTAGTCCTTATATGGCATTTAATCCTAACTATCGCAAGAGCCAATCTGCTCGTCTTGTTAAATCCCCCAAAACACTAAAGAGAAGTTTTCTACCTCATGATGATGTATGGTGTTATTTCAGTGTTTCTGTAGTGAATAGGATGGAGGCATCTGTGTAGTTTTCTAAATCTGTGACAAAATAAGATGTTGTAATTGACTTCAGTTGTTTCAAACCAAGCTTTTTAAAATATTTCAGTCATATGAAGATGAAGTGGTTTGAACACCAATTACTCGCATGCTTGCAGATCGAGGCAGAGCTAAGAAATATCCCAAATGAACCATCTTGCCTGGCTGAAAGAGCCATTGGCAGTAAAAGCTAAGTGGTTTATCAAAATACTACTGTATGCAAATGAACAACTAGATTTACCTAATTTTACTAGTCAGGCAGCTGTGGCCATCACAGATCTAGTGTAAGGGTATTGATGGTAAGATCATTATTTCAGTTATTTAAAGGTACTGTTACACACAATAATTGCAAAGCACATTTACTGCACTCTTCTGGTTTTCTCCTGGTAGAGAGAAAACAGAGAAATGAACAAGATTTTAATAATTGGTAGGGTTAGACGTATTATAAGCAATTTAGTCATCAAACAATTCTAATTACCTCTTAGCTCCTGAAAATTGTTCATATATTGAATGACAGACTGATTGCAATTGTTCTGCAAGAAGGTATAAAGGGTTCTTCTTGAAATTTTACTGTGGTTTGTTTGTGTTGTTTTTTTTTGGTTGAGGCAAAAAGCATTCCTTTGGAAGTGTGTAAACAAAATCTTACTTTTCTGGACTTGTGGGATCATTTATACCTGCTCATAGGATTGAAGTCAGGGGACTGTCAAGAGTTTGGGGTAAATTTGCAACCAAAAAAAAAAAAAGCCACCCCAAGAAAGAAATTGTGTCTTACAATAAAACAGTGGCAAATAAATAATGAAGTACATTTTATCTGTTGATAGCTCTACTAATTAGAAAACAAAGATGTTAAATGAGACTGCCGACCAACCTGTCAACCACCAACAGTAACACAGAG
The DNA here is from genome assembly GCF_028500815.1 of Rissa tridactyla. NCBI lineage: Eukaryota > Metazoa > Chordata > Aves > Charadriiformes > Laridae > Rissa > Rissa tridactyla. The sequence continues at coordinate 10,240,854 of NC_071497.1, forward strand.
TTAATGTGTGGGCTTGTAGTACTCCTTTTCTTTTTTATTTTTTTTTTCCATTGGAGTGCTACAGGTCTTAGCAACTAAGGGAGGTCCTTCGCTAGTGAAGGAACCTTTCACTTGTGGAGGGACCCCTTTCACCAAAGGGAGGTGTATCCCACAGGAGCTCCATCCCCACTTCCTTGCAGGCTGGTGCTCAGGGCTCTCCAGGGCAGGGTGCTTCTGCCCCATCACACAGCCGTGATCTGCGCCTCCATTCCCTGCGTGAGGATCTTCAGGAGGCAGAGCTCAAGAAAGGGGAGAGGGAACAAAACTGACCCCTTCTTTGGTATACTGCCCTGATGAACTCCTCAGGAAGAGCTGTCAAACTGATGACTGTAATATTTAAAGAACGATTTGATTTAGATTCCAGAAGAAATGTGATGGGTTATGAGCTGTTGCTAGAGTAGAAAAGCCAAGGCAACATTTATCTAGTACATCCTGTCTATGGGCTTGGAAATTTTGCAGTCTTATAAAAATTAGAAATTAACAGAAACCATTAATCTTTCGCATCTACCAGTTCCTGAACACTGAGATTTGTGAATCTGTAATGAACCAAAGAAATACCCCATTTCCAAACCAAAGCTTTCACCACCATCACTGAAAGCTTGGATCTGATGCCACATTTTTGAAAAATTAATAATAAACTTGAGTGTTTCATCAGTGCTAAGTATAGAAACCCACAAACGTGTAGACAAATGACTTCAGATAAGAGCAACTTCAGTGAACATTTTGAGTAATTTCAAAATAATTGGAATGAACACGGTCCCTAGAGGTATACGTATTTCTTCCCAGTATATACACATATAAAACCAAAATGATTTTTCCATTATTTCCAATGAGATTTTCAGCATGACCTAAGGGACTTAGCAGTGTCTCATTAATAGTTTCTAGGATATTAATATCTAATAAAGACCATCTGGGAACTACTAGCTAAAAAACATTGATAGGAAATATAATGTCATTAAAAAAGAAATTCCCTGTGCAAAATGGTTAATTTCACTAGCTAGAGAAGCATTTTCATCGTTCAGATTGATCTGATCTGAAACATTTTCTTGGGAGCTTTGTTTGCGTGTTTGGGGCGGGTATTTTCCCTGTACCTGACACATTTCCTTTCAATATTTTTCATAGTAAATCTCCTTTTCAAAGTACCATGGACAACTATGGGGGTTGTATATGTGGGCTTTTTCAAGTGATAATGACTTTGTCCAGTTGTGTCTCCACTTCTGATGCACCTCAAACCTCTTGACAGAGATACGCAATGTACCATTGGGGTCACCTGTTGACCATGGGAGAAGTAAGTTACTGAGGGAGCTCAGCCTGCAGGAGGGAATGGAGAAATAAAGTACCTGAGCTCAGATTCCTGTGTTCTAGCAAAACATTTCACAAAGGTGCAATTTCAGGGGCATGTGCTGCAAAATAAAAGAGTACAGATCTCACAACTGGTGATGTGATTGTACTTTTTGCTTAATAAAAAGTAGTCACTTGGCTTTTCATCTGAGGTCATCAATACGCTGAAATTTCTGTCCCATGGAAAACCATTACGTCTGCTCTCATTCTGGGGGTCTTCAAAATCTGAACCAATGCAGTTGTTGTACACCTTTCCCCATCCTCTTATTTTAGTTTTTCTTTAGCACATGCCAAAGTTTCCTTCTTTTCCTAAAGTCTGGAATCTGTCCTCTGCTGCTCTCTAATCCTCCCTCTCCCCCGGACCTTGACCACCACAACTTCATGGTCACTGCAACCAAGGCTTCCTCCGAGTACCACCTTGCTCAGCAGCTCCTCCTTGCTACTGACCAGCGGGTCCAGCTCTGCCATGTCCCTGCTCAGCCCCTCCAGGACCTGTGCCATGAAGTTATGTTTGACACCCTCCAGAAATCCCCCGATGGCTCGTGTCCCACTGCATTCCCACACAGACAATGTCAGAGAGCTTGAAGTCCCACAGCAGAAATAGGGTCAGTGGCCAGAGACAGGGGGGTCGGCAACAGCCCTCATGGTGTCATCTGTGGTCAGCAACAGCCCCCATGGTGTCATCTGCCCCCCGCTCTCTTCTCCATCCCTCTCACCTAGCTGTCGCCCACCCCACAGGGGACCCCCACACACCCCAGCTGCTCCCTCATGTGGAGGTCCACCCCTTCTCATCATCCCTGTCAGCCTCTGCTGAAGAGCTTGTACCCATCTACCACAGCACGTCGATCACACGAGCTGTCCCACCACACCTCTGTTACTCCAGCAAGAGCACATACTGTCTGTATGTCCAGCCCCTAGTTATCACAGTCCCCTCTGTTACATTTCTGCCACTGCTTCAGCCTTGTACCACTACAATACGCACAGAAGTGTCTGTCATGATGCAATACATCTCTGTGTAGAGAAAAATAATTATTTTTGTGCTTTTGCGCAGACTGATGTTGTTTCCTTAAAAGCCTTTTTATGGCTGCAGAGTGCTGCCCGTTCTCATAACTCATCACAGACTGAAACCCTCACACAGAAAAATGTCCCAGGTTTGATGGAGCACACCCCTTTGCCTCCTCCTGATCCATCATAAGCCACACAGCCACCCAGGGTATAGAAGGTAAAAATTTAATTCTGATCTGACACAAGGATTTTGGATCTTCCCAGAGCCACACGCCACAGGGGTCATGAATTCTGACACAAATACAAGATATTTCAGGACCTCCAGGTAAGGAGGGGGAACTCATGCCAAGGGTCAATGCCAGTCCTCTCCAGATAGTTATCTCAAAGACACTCCCCAGGCTGAATTATGCCTTGAAGAATTATTTATAATTATCAGAACAGAATTAAAAACAGAGAAAAAAAACCACGGTTAGTTAAACGCCAGTGTTTCCCACCAATTATTCAACAAAGAAAAAGCTAATGAACTAACTGAAATATCTCCAATTATTATTATCGGGCACTATTGGCAGTAATTCTCATTTATATTATTCAAATTATAATTTAAAAGTGCTTTTGTTGTAAGTTCACTGCATAGATGATGAAAGTGAAGCACAGAGGGTGAATGTGAGGTCTCTTCCCTATATATTGGGGCTGTGCTATTCCTTTTATCGGGTGGCCTGACTGACCTCGTGAAAGCATATTGGTTAAATCTGAACAGAAGGTTTGTGAAGGGAATGGATGAAATGTTTCCTTTTGGAAATACAAAGCAGAAATGGAAGAGCACAATGTAAAGCTACAAGTTCTCTTCTGCTGCCTCTTCCCTTTCCCCTTCAGACTCTTCCCTCAGCCCAGGTACAACTTCCTTTTAGTAGAAATCCGTATCTTCATACAGATTCCCTGTAACATCACCCCATAACGGCTTTGTCTTGTCTTCATGCTATAACCCTTGCCTTACACCTTTTCTTAGAAGTTGGCATGCATTGCTTCTTGACCCCGTGAATCTTCTGCTTCAGTGCTTAAGGATGACATAGTCTCTCTTCTCTGTGCAGGGCCCTATTTGGGTGGACAGTGAAGTGGTGACCCACAAAAGCTGCGGTTCTGTGGCTGACAGTGACAATCGTAGAGATAAAAAGTTACTTATGCCAGAAGGGACCTTTGGAGGTCAGCTGGTAAAGCTGCCGTGTCACAGCCAGGCCAACAGGCTAAAGACCCTTGCCACTAATGGAGATCCCACAGCCTTTGTGAGCAACATTCCCAGGTCAGGCTCTGTCCTGTGGAGCAAATGTGCCCTCTCTGCCTTGTTGCAGTGTCCCCTGAGGGAAGCTGCGTCCCCGTGCCCTGTCAGTGAGCACCTTCAGGGAAAGCTCAGCCCCTTCATCCTTCTCCTCATCCAGGTAGCAGCTTCTGACTGCCCCAAGTGCCCAAACCCCATTCCTGGCCACAAACCACCTGTCGAGCCTCCCAGCAGACCCTCTGGCCTTTCAGGGCACTGGGGCCTCAGCCAGGCTCACGCCAGGCACCCAACATCCACTGGGCTGGAGGAGCCCTGAGATGGACTTTGGACTGCAGAGGTGGTCGGAGATGTGCCAGGAGCAGGCAGGGACCCCTTTCCCATGCCTCGCTGGCTGCAATCCTGGTCCCACAGCCCTGCTGGACGGTGCTCGGCCACCCTTGTGGCAAGGGTCCAGCCAACTTCTCAGCCCCACCCTGGTCCAGAGCTTCTCCAAGCACATCTGCATTCCCAGCCTTGGCTGTCCACTTGCAGGGGCTTCTCCAGCCCAGGGCATGCTCTGGCATTGCCCTTGGCCAGCCTGCGATGGACTTCTGTCCATCTCCGTCTCCAGCCTTTCCAAGCCCCCTTGAGGTGCAGCCTGCTGCCTGTGGCTGGGACTGTCCATCTGCTGCCCGGGGGTACCTCTTGTCCTGTTAGCCCTGAGGTTCAGCAATGCTGTTCCAGTACAGACCAGACAGCCTCCCAGAGGGCTTTATGCTTGTATTGCATTTACAGCATCTACCAGATGACTCTCATTCATGTGACTGTCCCCAACCCTGTAAGATTTTCTAGCTCTTGGATGACCTGCAGTACTCACTGTCTTATCTAGATTTGCTAGCAAGTCCTCTTCACAAAGCCTTTAACACTGAAAAAAACACACTAAATGCCAAATTTTCCTCTTACTGTTCCCAGACATCCTCACTGTCGGTCCACGTCCCAGACATCTTCAAAGAGGTCATCCGAAGTTCTTGCATTGACCTGCTCTGTGAGGTTTCCACAAATGAGAGAAAATCCCATTTGATAGAAATGCCAATTCCTTTCTTCCAGTATAAAAAACCAGAATTTCTGGGTTATTTAGAGACCTTCACTAAGTGGAGAAAATTAGTTCAGCTTTGAGTTAGCCCTTGATTTCTTCTGGTTTTAATGTGCATCCATGTGCATTTCAAAAGGATAATTGTTTTTAGTTAAAAAAAGAAGACACATAGTTTTTGTCCCTGCAATGGGATTGGGGACTGTTTTCTTCCAGTTATTTCTACGGTATATATCACCACAAGTAATAACTTATACATATTCAAAAGCAAGAAGGCTGGCAGTGTGACCTCGTCTCCTTTTGACACAGCTGACAGGATGAAAGTTGTGTCAATCATAATTTGCTCCAGTCATAGACACTAAGTGATAATAGTTTTGTATATAGTCTGAACCATAGTTGTTTGATAGACTGCTGTCAAACAATATTGATGTCGTAGAAAGAGAAGCAGAACCAACTTTTTTTTCAAACTTCACTCTTTTCTGCTACTGTTCCCTTTACTAGTCAAAATGCTGGTTTTTTTATTAAGATCTGATTCTTGAAAATCATCTTTGCTGAAAACCAAAACTAAACAGCTGTGGAGATTAGTCAAAAACGTGTTTTGATAGGAACTGTTTTTTTATAAAAAACAGGATATGATAAAAAACATACCTCGTAAATACGTATAAAAAATACAGAAAATCTCTGGCTCTCAGATTTTGTATCCGTGTGTGCAAGTCCCTAGGCGTAGCACTCTTGCCTATATCCTACCTCGTCCACACACAGTTTTCCCAATTACTGTAAACACCAAGCCAGCAGACCTTGACTGGCTGCTGGTCATCCAGGACCCGCTTTGAGACCCGCTGTGTGAGGTAGCATTTACTGCTTAGCAATGTTCCGGAGACCCCAGGCAAAATGCTGATGTCTAGGGAACCTAAACTAAAAATATCTGTCCATATTTTCTATGATCTTTTCTATATAAGCACAGTAAACAGGATGAACGATCTTGCATATGAGTTCTTCTCTGCAATTTAATAGCCTGAGGTATATCAGCTGTCTAACTATGTAATCTAATATCATAAAATATCCAAGAATTGTGAAAGATCTAGCCCCTAGATGTGGAAACTGGTGTGAATCAGTTTAGGCAGATGAGGGTGGTCTAGCTGTATTAAGTACAGTTATATGCAGTATTTCTGTATCTTTTTCTATATTTACAGGTATAATCACAAGATATTGCCCTGTTTACAGTACCCTGGATCAAATGTGTTTCATGCTTACATGTTTTTGATTCGCTTAGGAACTATTTGCAGGTTTTATCTAAAATCTGTTTTAATCAAAGTGAGTTTTCATCTCATATTAACAAATCTTGGACCATACCTCAGCTCCTGAACTCTGGAAACACTGCCTGAGTAATTTTAATGAAAAATTTACATGCTTGCTTAGAAGTCATTGCAGTCATAAGCAGGTTAACAAATACCAGAAGCAGCCACAAGGAACTGAGAAAATGAATGAATAAGCATGTTTAGTTTTTCCATTTCAAAGGATTTGTGTCATGCATTTTGTTCAAATGGTGCCGAAACGTAATCCAGGTTCTCTCTTGTAATAGACTAGCCAAACTGAGCATCAAAAAGAAAAGTAAGAAAAAAGCAAAGAAAAACCAAAGCAAATTAAAAAACAAACAAACAAACAAACAAACAAACAAACAAAAAAACCACCTCTGGACCATCACTGCATTAAGTTTTGATTTTATCAATTTAATGGCATTTGTCAAGCTGCAACTATGGCTTGCAGCACTAGCAGGGCATTTGGTAAAAGATATTTTAGTCCAGATTTGGCCTGATACAGAACAGTTAATAGAAGGTCACTAGACCTTCCCTCTAATAGAACTAATGGCCCAAAGGGAGACATTAATCCACATGTCATTTCAAGTTACTTTGTGAGTGCCAAGAGTATTCTGAGCAGACCCAGTGAAATATTTTGGGGCAAATAACTGTATTTGCTGGCTCAAGCCAGTCTGCCACAAATCTGAAACTGGATTCCTGACAAATTCCTGTGTGACGCCTCACCACACACCTCGTCCCACCAGAATTACGCCATCTCTGAGTGGCACTCCCCGGAGTACTGGTGGTTTTGGATGTGCATGGGATGTCTTGTTTCCTTGCTGCAAGAATCTGGAAACCAGGGGTCAAGTATGTTCTTGTATCACCCAGACAAGCTCTGATTCACATGAGCATCTTGCACACACATGCCGAGTTAGAGGTTGTACAGTTACTGTAATGCACGCAACCCCTATGGACAGTGCACACTTTAGCCTGCCATGACACAGACAGCTCACAAACAATTTGTTATAAATTATTTGGAAATGTGGGATTTAAAAAACAGCCAGAAAGAAGTTTTGGTTTTTTTTTTCAAAGGGATTTAGTTGGAACTTCAGACACCCAGAGGCACTTCAGCTCCTGTATGACCAAAAGCACATTTGCACCCTTGTTAGTGCTGAGACCCTATGCTAGACATTAACTTTTAGTTCTGCTTTCCCTTTCTGAGGGAGTTCCCCCCCACTTTCTCAGGGCAGGAAGGAAAAGCTCAACAACTGCTTAACATGCTGCCCATGCTGTCCAGTTAAGTCCTGTCTCTCGTATCATTTATGATACAATACTGATGACAAAGGAAGTTCAAGAAATGTTTTTATTTTTCTATAGCTATCATAACAATATTTGCAAAGGTCTTTATGAAGTGTAATTTAACATCTAAATGCCTACATGGGTGGTAGGATAGCTGAGAAAACAGCCTCCCCACTGTGACTATAATTATTCAGTGCTTTGCAGCTTTGCATTTCTTGTCCTTTCAGTCACAGCGCTTGATAAGAAAGATCAGCCGTTCAGCTGAAATGTGCCTTAGGCAGCGTCCTCTGTGATATGTTTAGAAAATGACTGCAATAACATTATAAAAAATGAAATTTAAAACTTTTTTGTCAAGGGTGTTAGTTCAAGTGAATCTGGATTTTATTGTTACAGTATTGTACATTAGAATAAAATGGGGTGAGAGGGCAAGGGAAGGAGTATGCAAGAGTGAAAAGAATGGACATTTTAAAATAACAGGCCATTAGAGGCATCCTTGAGGACATGCTTTTAAGTTCAATCCCAGGAATATGTCCAGAAAAAGAAAAAGTATTCTTTTTTTTTAAGCTTCAATATCCAGCTGAATCAAAGCCTACAACCACTGGAGACACCAACTTGGTACCAGAACCAAAGAAAAGGAATTCAAGACATTAAATTCCATGTGAATCCCCCCAGGTTTTGAGGATCAAAGATCACATTCCTAGGACACCTGGCTCAGCAGCTGTCAACACTCGTTCCTTCCTTATAACAGCCCCAGCAATATTATAGATTTGGGGTGCTGGGCGGAAGAGGGCACATCTAGAAGGACTTCGGTCCTGTTGATGTGGGACAGTTCACTGTTAATTCTTAAGCCCAAACTGTGTGTAAAACAAGCCCTTCCCCTCACCATATCGTTGGAGGAGGGAGAGGTTATATTTGACCCAGGCAACATCCTTAGAGCACATCAAACTGCAGAGCTGTGTCCTACATATTAGTCGAGTGGTTACTGGCCACTGTAGGCTGAGAAAGGAATTGCCAGAAGGACACAGCTCTTCAGCCCTCTAAGACTTCTCGAAAATGCAGGGAAATAATGTACCCCTCCTTTTGAGGCTGTGCAGTTGAGCAGTACTTGCTTCTCTTAATATGCTTATCCCAAAGATGAAAACATCCACCTCTGTACAGTTACATCAGTCAAAGTCATTGTTCCTTCTGGTGCTCAGTGAGACATGCAGGATTAATTAACACTTCACTGCAACCCTGAAATCCCTTAAAATCTCTGCCAGTATAGAACTGATGGAGAAAAATTTGCTTAAGTAATTCCATTCAACTATTGAAAACAAAGTGATGAATTGAAATCTCTAGTTGGCTTTCTATTGCAGTAGAGAACATTCATATTTAATACACTTCCCTCCTTTAACCTGCACTACGAATTGATAGTGCAATATTTATGGGAAAACATTAACTTCTGAGGGTTTCGTTTTGGTTTTGGTTTGTTTTTACAGCAAACAATACACTTAGATCCAAATAGCAGTAGATTGAATACGATGACTTCAGATTTCATTAGAAGCCTGAGGAGGCTTGAGTTGTTTTTAGAAATTGGTACATCACTTGGACACATGCCAGAGTATATCAAGTATATACTACTGGGATTCTAAGGATGTGCTTAACTATTTTGAATTAGGGCCTTATCTGTGAATGAATATCCACGAAAATGTGAGAGATGAACCGAGGCTTTTCTATTATCATGGGTTTTGTCATTCCATCATAATTTTATACCCTCTGACCCATTAAAAAATAGCCTAAATATAGTGACATTTTCAGTAAAGAAATAAGTCTGCTGAGTGTGTTGGAGGCTGCTGATAGCTTGGCTTGAAAACAGTGAAAGAGACAGATAAATTCTTCCGTAGTCGTTTGACTGGCTCTATTTGCATCTGAATGATCATTGAAAACTTCTGAGAAACCTCCTTTAGCACTATATGTTAAGACCCTAAGAAGTTCAGTCAAATCATCGAGATATTAACCAGTTGAATAAATGCAATAGCAGCACAAAACAAAAATTAAAAACCAAACAAAACAAAAAAAGAAAAAGCAAACCAAAACACAAACCAAAAGAAGAATTTTACCATTTTGTTACTAATCACCTCAGAAGAGATTTGTCCAATTAAATACTAAATCCAAATTAGTAGCAAGAATTACTAAACAGAGTGACAGTCTAGTGTAAAAGAAATTGGCAAATGACTCAATGTCTTTTGGGAAGTTACCACTATTTTTCTGTTTTATAGAAAAGAAGACTCCATTTAAGCAAGGACTACATTTTTTTTTTCCATTTGCCTTGCTTCTTAGGTGGTAATTAGCAAAAAACGTGTTTTACTTTTAAGAATTCTCTATGTCCTGAACACCCAGAGGCTACTCAAACACGTTGAAAACATAACTTTAGCTTGATCATTGTATCCCATGTTTAGGGAGACTATATAATTATTGCTGTATAGTACTATTATAGTTGTTGATGTTGTTATTATTATTATTTTAGTTAATGAAGTTGACTTACGGGGAAGCTTTCCACAAAATTCAGTTTTATCCACAATGTCAGTTTGCTCACTCCAAACTGTTTCAGATGGAGCACACCTAACATTTGGACTTCTGGTGAAGGCAGGAGGTGGTTCTAATGGATTGGTGCATGTATTACCTGAGAACTCAAAACCAGAACTTCCTAGGGAGACCAGTGGAGCAGACTGCCCTAAACTGCAGAGCTGAATGGAGCCAGTCGTGAGTGAAAGGCATGTTTTCCCAGGGATCTCACTTCTCAGCAGCTGTAGGATTGAGAAGAGTATCACTTCAATTGTTAGCAGCACTGACAGTATCTGTGGGACCACCATTTGTTCTCCAGAATATCATGATATAGTGTCCTCTCCCATGTTCTTCCCACTTGGGGAGGGGGGAGAGAGGGAAATTTGCTTTTAACTTAAATTATGTGTAAAATTCTTGAAAATCTTTGGGGTTGGATGTAATTTTAATAAAAGCTTTCTTTATGGATGGAAAGCAAAACTTCATGGACACTTCCATAACATTAAATAATATCACTAAGGAAGCTGCATGATAATGGAATACTTTTCTAAATTTCCAAATCCTGGAAAGATTTTACAAATATTTTTTTTTTAACCACTGTTGAATGGCATGAAAATTTAAAAGAAGAGGTAAAGACCTTTGTCATTACACATGTCAGCTGAACAAAATAGATAGTTCCCTAATGACAGGAGTAAAAATATCATGGGTTTATTATATTTATATGCAATGTATGCAGTTAAGTGGTTCTAAAAAGGTACCATGCATGAAGTTCTGACTGTTCATCTTTGGTTTACTATACAAAATTACTGCTATATTTTGTTTGTTTTGGTTGTGTTGGGGTTTTTTTGTTTTGTTTTGTTTTTCTTTTTTTTGGGGGGGGGGGGTGTTTGTATATATCATTTTAACCCCCTTCAATGAACAAGATTAGAAGCTAACATGTTTTGATCATAGAGGGGCTGGAGAAAAAAGGGTAATTCTTTCCCTGTGAAGTTCTAGTATATGTGTTCATTGACATTTTTTAATAGATGTAGTCACCAACTGAGCAAAAGTAAGGGCACACCAACAAAACACTATGTCATTATTTCTTTTTTTAATTGATGTAAAGGCATGTGACAAAACAATAAGGGACAACTGGAGAAGGAAGACTTTGCAGTCTGCTTTGGAAGATCTTTCCCTCAATTTGCCATATGTTCTGAAAACCCTACACAAGACTATATTTTCACAGACAAAACAATTAGTTGCCTGCATGGGTACTGAGGCTTGTGGGTACAAAGGGCAGTAGAGGGTTTTAAATTACTTAACTAGTAAAGTGAAAGGTACAACTGTCTTTGATTTCCGACAATGGCGTAAAAACAAAACAGCATATCTTTAATCAGAATTTACACTGAAAAATCATAAGCTGCTATCAACATTTTAAGTATTGTTCAGCAGTGAAAACAAAGTTTGAACTTAGCAATTTGTCTTTTCTGCCTTTCCAGATTTCACCAAAAAGAGTTTCTTGCTGTTTAACTTTAAGTAATGCAGCAGTGAAGCGGAATCATATATCATGTTCTTTCCGTTTAGAGTGATTTATAACCTGAGCTGAAAATTAAGTAAAAATGTTCTATTTTTACCATGTACTGATAGTGGCTTTACTTTTTGCACAAACTAATTCTTACTCCAAATAGGTTGAATTCAATTCTATTTTCCACCTTATTGACCTTTTAAAATACCCATCATGATTACTAATCAGAGGAGGTTATTTTTTTCAGACAAGACTAAAAGTGTGCCCATACAAACTTACTGTGATTCAGGAGAAATGGTCTCTTAGTTTATTTCCTAAATGTGTGTTTTATTGTTATCATTATAACAAAACCAAACTAATGTCTTGCCAGAATACTCAAGTAATTCAACTATTTTATCATTAAACTCTATTTGCATTCTGTTACTGGACGTCACTGTTGTTACAATACTGTCAAGAATGGAGATGTGTATTTTACTGTATTCATCTGAGCAGCATCAGTAACAGCAATGACACTAGTCACAGACTTAGAAGCTGTTCATATGTTAAAGTCTGATTATATGGATTCTAAGAAGGCACATGGATGGATTGCAGCTGGATACATTGTCATACTATCATATTAAGTACATATTAAAATCATGCAAATGGGCATCTTTGACTTCTTTTTATCATATTAGAATGCCACGCAGCAATTTTAAACTAAAAGGATTATCTTTCTTTGGACGAGGAGCCATTTCAGAAAGGTTCAACCTACATTCATTACTTTCTGTCCCATTTCAGTTTTTACCCATCAGTTCACTCCATGCTTCGAGACTTCAGACAGTCTTTGTCAGAGGTCAGGCTGAGATCTAATATGGGACAAATTACTCCACATCCCTTTGCTTTTTATCTCTGAAGCGTGGGATCCTGGACACCAACAGAAAGATTCAGTTGACCTATTTTAGGTGTATGTCAGCTTGTTTATGCCCAGCAACAGGCTCTGAATTCTCTTGTGTTCTCTCCCTTCTAGCAAGTTTAAAGAAGTGACAGACACAGATTATTTTCTTTGTGACAGACGAAATTCTTTTACCCCTCATACTAATCGTTATGTTTAAAATTAGTTTGCATCCATTGATTCCTCCTAGTAATTAAAGAGTTACTGCAAGTGCGACTCCAGAAAAACAAAGCAAAGAATTCACTGTAGTTGCATTGGGATTCTATTAAATTAAGAATGAATGGCCTTAATATATATATGAGATTTGGACATTGTGGCAACTTTTTGAAATTACATGTTTCTAGATGACTTGTTTGTTTGTTGTCCCTAATGTTGTAGAGGTTTCAGCTAGCAAACAACAGTTGATAACCATCCAAAAGTTAAGACATCTCAAGAGCCAGTCAATTGTCTGAGTCCTTCTTATTTTATAACAGGTTTATTTTGCTACTGAAATAATTTAATGTAAGAATTATTCTTCTCTCATTCAACAGTAATAGATTTTACATAGAAGAAAGGGCATAAAGTCTGCAATAAACAGTTGAGTTTTCTTTCTCAGGATGACATCTCCACCTACCAGAGATATAGAACAACAGTAATGTCAAAATAAGAACTAAAACACCTCTCCTAATGTGTTCAGTCATTTGAGAGTGACTTCATTAATTCCTGCAGGTTGTTCCCAAAGGTTTTAAAGTTCAGAATAGTTTAGAAGCCTTCTGTATACAAACTGTGTGTATTGTAGAACCTTAGTAGAAAAGCATTCCGGCCTTTATTGTTTGGATTTTTCTGACTCTGGACTTCAAACATGTTTACCTGTGGACTATTGATCTTGTTTCTTCTCATCATTTTTCTCCAATACTGCCATAAACTGTGGACTGGCAGGTCCCTGTGGATCACCTTCTGCCTCAGGCAGCTGTGTATTTCAGCTGACTCTAATCTTTTCAAAACAACCCTGAAAAGAGCCAACAACCATTCTCACAACATACAAGTAGCTACAAGTCACCACCATTTAAAAGAATGTACCTACCAGGTCTGCTTAAACATTATATAAGTGATAAATTTTGGCCCAGTTTAAAGACCCATTGAAGAGATTATTTTTTAGTCTAGATAATAGGCCTTTCTGCTGTTGTAGAGTTCATAGCACTTCACAAATCCTTCATATGTTAAGAAAACTGCTTTAGTGTTCTATAATTCCGGGATTTTTTATTCAGTGAGTAAGCCACCTGTCCGTGTTAACAGGTATTTGAATTGCCACTGTTTACAGTATGATTTGGTTTCTCTCAAGACATTTCAATGTCATTTAAGATGTATTTATTCTTCTCAATAAAGAAGAATGTATTCTCCTGTTGAATGGGCTCATATTCCTTTTAGTTGTTTTTTCTTTATATCTAAATCAAAGGTAATCTAAAATAAATTTAAATCTAAAAAAATTGATAAAAATCAGTCTGCAGTAAAATGATGTGTTGTTAGAAATGGGAGAACAATAATGTGCAAACCCAAGCATTATTAGGGACAAAATTTGCCTTCAGGTCAAACAAAATATTTTGGGGGGAAGGGGGGTTGGGGAAGGGAAGGTGAGGGGGGGTGAGGGAAGGGGGAAGAAAACAGAAAAGTGAAATATTTAATTGGGTCAGTTCAAAAAAATTGTGTAATGTATTAGATGTAATTTTTTTCACCTCTTGCTTGAATTTTAAAAAGACATTTACGGTGAATTTAGCTTAAAATTGGCAAAAGAAAAAACAATTTCCATTTCATGTGTCAAGGGTGCTCAAGCACTGAAATAAGCAGGTGCAAATCCATTAGCTAACCAGGCTTTATTTTCCCAGCAAAAGAGCTACATTATTTTTAGACAAGCGATCAACAGCACACAGAAATTTTTTTAAAAGCCGTGTCTATCTTGTACTTGCAGTACTTGCGAGTTTTTTTTCCTACCTGAGCGTTTGTGAGCATATTCAAGTATCTGAGGAAGTTTAAAAAAATCCAGCTGGCTCTCTCATATGGGGTTCTGCCACCTTTTCCAGATAGCTAACAAATTTGCTTCTGCAAGCAATAAAAGTCTTCATTAAAAGGTTTCTTCCTGATTACTTCTTCTGAAGTTCATTGCTAAAAAATATGTTTGGATGATAGCCACCCATTTTCTAAATGCACTTCCCTATGAATAGAGCACTGCAGAGGTTAATGAATGCATACTGCTTCCCATATGCTTACCGTCTTGGCCTATCCATCTATAGAGGAGGCTAAAAGCTATGTCCAGTAATCACTTGGGACCAAGCAGGCTGATCAAGAAACTCACCATTAGTTTTCTGAGGTCTGGATGTGATCAGCATCCTGCAAAGCCAAAATTGCTTCCAGCTGACTTATGGCAAAATCTCCCACAGATTACATTTGCACAAAACCAAGAACACTTAATGTGCACATTCAGTGAGTACTGTCCAACAGAAAGAGAGATCTTCAGTCCTTAACAATCTGTATATAGATCCTCTAAGGTGCTAGGCAGACAACAACAGACTTAACAATACTAAATTTCTTTCACATTGCATGGCTCTTGTACTGCTTCTGGCAATCCTTATGTAGCCTGGGAAGCACTTCAGAAAGCTCTTGACAATGATCCTAAATCGGGGCCATGGAAAGCCCTTCCAGGGCAAGAGCTTAATGAGTCAATATTGGTTTCAGATTAATGCGCTGTACTTAAGTGCTGCATTTTCAATTACAAAGGCCACCAACAGTCACTTTTGAAATTAAAAGGTTTATAGCAAAGGATTTAAACAAGTACACCAGCTTGGTGTGAAATATAGAGAAAAAAAGACTAGACTTAGATACAGCAACATGAATGAAGCTGTTGACTACAGAAGAAAAAGGAAGCTGTTGTTAAGGAGTATTAAACTTACTGAATTCATCTTTCTGAATATCATATTATGTCACAAAAGCAATATAGAGGAGAAGACTTATTTTTAACTCAAACTCTGTATATGAATATGTACTGTTACACATATATGAATATAATCTTCCACTTACATGAATTATATGAATATATATAATGGATATGAATATAATCTTCCACTTCTGATAGGATGAGGGGCAATGGTTTTAAACTAGAGCAGGGTAGGTTTAGATTAGGAATTAGGAAGAAGTTCTTTCCAATGAGGGTGGTGAGACACTGGCACAGGTTGCCCAGAGAGGTGGTGAAGGCCCCCCCCATCCCTGGAGACATTCAAGGCCAGGCCTGATGAGGCTCTGAGCAACCTGATCTGGTTGAAGATGTCCCTGCTTACTGCAGGGGGGTCAGACTAGATGGCCTTTAAAGGTCCCTTCCAACCCAACACATTCTATGATTCTATGATTCTTCCCGTGCCCTGATCCCCCGAGCCCTTAGTTCAGCCCTCTCTTTTCCCTGCCCTCTCTTTTCATCCCCACTTTAGGTTGGCTTCAGCACATCTGGCAGAAAAAAGTCTGTTTCATTCTTTTGTTATATCAACCTCTCAACAATCATCACCATGTGTATGTTAGGGCAAAGGGATGTAAGATCTTTAAACTTTTGGTGAGGCAAATTACTGTTTTGGGGAAATATATTGTCAAGAATTCCCTTGCATCATTTTAAAAGATGATGCAATTTGATTTCATAACGCTTTCAGGATTTTGTGTTTGTAACAACAGTGCTTATGCAATTCCTGCATTTTTGTGATCTTGGGTTTACGTCATTGAATATGTGTCATCTTTAGATACCATGTCATTCATCCTGAATTGGGGGAAGCTATTTCTTCGAAAACTGTCTTCAATGTTTTAGAAGGATATTCTTTCCCTGAGAAATAAGATGAGACATTTTCCTGTTTAGTATAACTCTAGGGAAAAAAATTTGATCATTATTAGTCTCGTCAGGGAACATTCACTGAATTTTAGGGTAATTAGAGACCAATGTCTGTCTGCACTCACTCCTCAAAGACTGCAAACATCCATGTTTGCTTCTGTGATAATGGTGAGTATGGCCGCAAACCAGGTAGCAATTTGGCAGTTTGATAGACCCAGTACTGGATCCAGTCTGGTTAAACATCTTCAACAGTGACCTGGATGAGGAGACAGAGCGCAGCCTCAGCAAGTTTGCTGATGACACAAAACTGGGAGGAGTGGCTGACACACCAGAAGGCTGTGCTGCCATTCAGCAAGACCTGGACATGCTGGAGAGATGGGCAGAGATGAACGAAATAAAGTTCAACAAGCGCAAGAGTAGTGTCCTGCACCTAGAGAGGAATAACCCCATGCACAGTACAGGCTAGGGGTTGACCTGCTGGAGAGCATCTCTGCAGAGAAAGACCTAGGAGTCTTGGTGGATGACAAGTTGACTATGAGGCAGCAATGCCAAGAAGGCCAATGCAATCTGCTTTGGCAGTGGGGTTGGACTAAATGAGCTGAAGGTCCCTTCCAACCCCTACCATTCTGCACTTCTGTGACTATCACATTTGTATTTGTCGAAGGAAATTCATACTTGGTGGAGGTAGTTGGATGGTATTCATTAACTAAACCAAGAAAATCAGTTCACTTCTTAATTCATTTTGGCTAGCAAATTGGGAATTTGGATAAATACCATTTGGTTATATCTGAGAGATGCACCTATTTGCCAAGAGTCCAGACAGACCACTTACAAACAAAAAGAGTTTGGTACTTTTTGCGTCTTCAGAAGTAGCATAGGCAATCAGCCTTGATGAGGCTGTTCCAGGTGTGACCTAACCTACTGCTTTGTATTCCCGGGATTGACCATGCTCCTTTTTGGACCTGCTCCTGTTTGGACCTGCTCCTGTATACTGAGAGCAATTCGTATCTGTTGCCATCCTGTCTAAGGACTTGAGGGGATCCTGAGAGGTCCTGTGGGACTGTTGGCACTGTCTGCATTGTCACAGTCAGTTGGATCTGTATTCACCCCTGTAGAAATCAGATCTAGGTTTTAATCTCTAGCTCTAGGCATGTCATCCCACTCAGGCAAGAAATTACATTTGTGGTCAAATAACATTTTGATCTAAAACCCTTTTAAGACCTCTGATTTGCCACAAAAACATGCCTTCAAGAATTATCTCTCTCAACTGTTTTCAGAAAAGCAGCTGACCAGTCAAATACTTTTTTCATGATCCTTGTTTGAGGGACTGAACTTTTTCACCAAATAATAGCAGTCAGAAAATAATGGAAAGGAAATAATGAATACTACTGTTCCAGGATGAATTCATTAACCTTTATAATGCACACAAGGTTTAATTGGCCAAGTGCCATGTTAGTGATCAGAGTAGCTTTTAATTCCCAACTGTGAACTTTTTTTTTTTTGGAAACAGGTGAAGCTGAGCAGATCAATTTTAAACTTGGCTGAGTACCATGAGGCATTTGGAACCAGGCTTCTAAATAAATGGCTCTATTTTAATATGTGCTGAGTATCTATGATTATTATTGACAAACACGGGGACTGCAATACTCAGCAGCCCTTGTAATCAAAGCCCTTACTTAGGTACCTAGTGGCAGGCATAAGCAGTAATTTTCTCTGCACATTCTTTTATTAATTTCTCCTATATGATACTTTCTACATAGAAGAAAAATTAAAAATTTTATAGGTTGCAGTTGTGCAAGACTTCACGTAATCTATAGTACATGACAGCAGCTATCTACCAACACAAAGTTCAGCAACAGATTTTAATTTCAGATTTTTAACTAAACCTCACCTTTACCAAATTTTGGAGGTGATAACCTTGATGAGAAAAGAGCTACCACTGGATCTGGTTTGGTGTTCTTATTTAATCTTTTTTCCCCATTTTTAGTAAAATGGATTATCTCATGAGTTCCTATAAACTTTATAGACCAATAAGGAATAGCAGAGCAGAGAAAAAAAAAGGATAAAAAATTGTAACTTTTTTTACTTTTTTTTTTTTTTTTTTTTTTGCATTTGAGACATAAGCCAGTGTTTTGCTAAATCATCTATCCTCTTTACTCCAACCTCTAATGCTTGGTGCTTCCTGTCTGGAATGGAATTAGGCTTTGATTTTTGGTAAATTGATACACCACAAGTTAAATTTTACCTTACCGTGCTGACAGAACTAGGACTCTCTTAAATTTCTGGTTCAATTTAAATCAAATGCTGTGCAAATTGTTTTGGACATCAAAAATTTGATGGTTCTTGCTCAGTGGAAGTAATGTTTTTGGAGAGGAGTTTCTTATCCCTGAGAGGGACTATTGCTCTGGTTAATGTTCTCAACTTATCTGCCTGTCTTTACAGGAGCTCCATCTCAGCAACATACAGAAAAAGTAGCACCATGGCAGACGTACTTTGTTTGCAACAGGTAGCAAAATTTTAGGCTAGTAATTGCTCACACCTAAACTGATTGTGTTGTAACAGGGGCTATTTTTTAGTTTTCAGGACTATTTTCGGAAGGATTGGAGGCCAGACAGCTAAGCAATTAGATAAAAATTGGTTGCTCATCACCAGTGTGTTTCACTTCCATCCAATCATTTCAGTTTATATCAAGTAAAATGCTTGCTTACATGTTTGTAGAAGTTATTTGCTACAGAGCCATCAGAAATTGGATAGTGAGGAGGACAGATACCTAAGGTTGTAGTATAAAACTAAAGTAAATCAAAGATTGCTCTCTGTAATTACTTAGCAGTAGCTAATTCCAGTGACTAAAGTTCTTGTTACAGTAAAAAATAGTGAAATTGGAATACACAACAATCAGTTCAAATCTTGAGCCAGTGTAACCCGGAGGATCAACGTTTGGTTTGTAAATGTGCCTGATACCATAAAACAAGACAAGAAAAAACTGCCTGGTGGGATGAGGTCCTGACCATCCTTCCCCACTGTTTGCAGTGTCAGTTCAGTTTAACAACACATATGATTATCCTTCAAGGCTGCTGTAGTTTACAGCTGCACTTAGGCAATAGCTTGCATGTGTACTTTCCAAGTCATGTTGGAGAGCATCTGTCCTGGAGTATTACTTCTGCACTCCAGCCACAAAAGTCTGGGGTTTAGGTTTTGGGTTGTTTTTTTTTAATCTTTTCTCCCATGAAGAAAAGGTTAATTCTGAACAAATTGTCACATTGTTCTCATTCCACCAAGGGCAAAAAAACCTCTCCCAACTCTGTTTTTAAAACCTGGGAAAAGTTGAGTCAGTTTCTCCACTGCTTTGTGCTTGTGATACCACTTCACTCTTCACATACCACGCACAAGTTAGCTACATATTACATACAAAATAGTATCTTGCATAACGCTCAAATGGCGTTAAAGAAGAGAGGAAAGTCTGTCTCTGTGATGCCTGCAGATCATAGCCCTGATCACAGCCCTGCAGCTGTGCGCATGTCTCTCCTTTTGTTTATTCCACATGCTACCTGAGTTTGAATAGAAGCATTTAAGCAATGAAGCTGACTTACTGGCTGGAGAGAATGTAATTCCTTTGTGCTGCTCTCCAGGTGCTCTCTTGCTGCCCTGTGATCCTTCTCCAGGCTCTGGGCATCTATTATCACAGAATCATAGAATGGTTTGGCTTAGAAGGGACCTTCTAAGGGATCATTAAGGGATTACCTAGTTCCAACCCCCCTGCCATGGGGAGATGCCACTGGCCTCAGACTGGTGGGGGTGGGATGGATTGAGGTTCCCCTCACCCAGCAGCTCTAGTTTAAAGCCCTCTTCACAAGGGTGGCAAGCCTCTGACTGAAGATGCTCTTCACCTTCTCTGACAGATGGAGTCCGTCAGCCCCCAGTAGACCTCGTTTCTCAGGGCATGTTTCTAACGTTCTAAGTAGCCAAACCCCTGGCTGTGGCACCAGTCCTGTAACTGTTTGTTGACTTGACAGATTCGACTGGACCTTTCAAACCCCTTCCCTTTGACCAGGAGGACTGATAAAAAAAACCTGCCTGTGCTCCAGAGTCCTTTCCTGCCACCCTGAGGGCTCCGTAGTCCTTCTTGACACTCCTGCCTTCAAAGTGTCTGACACCAAGGCATTATATTTCTATAGGAACACTAAAGTTGTAGTATTCAAACACCACAGGACACAAACATATTCGGATAGGAGACTGAAAGATGATCATGATACAGTTCCACTAAGCTGCAGGGAACATTTCAGGAGTCAGTAACACAATGTGGCAGACTTTTATGAACAGCATCATTCAGGTTAATTCCCTGTCTTACTGCAACCTGTCAGAGGAATACTGAATTTCTGAAGGGTTTGGGTTGGGTTGGGTTTCGGGGGGTGGGGTGGGGGGTGGGGGTGTTTGTTATGTGTGAATTGAGATTTTTCTTTTGCATGGAAATAAGATAAATGATTTAACACATGGAGGAATAAAGTCAAATGAAAGATTGCAATGCTGGAAAATTCTAATTCGCCTATTCCTTTTTTATTTAGTTTGTACATTGCGATTTTTACAAAACTTGGTGAAAATGAAGTACAACTGCTCAAAATTAAGTAATCCGATTTTTTTTAAAGGAGAGTAAAAATACTTGTATGAGTCATATGTCCTAGTTAAGAGCACAGAACCATCAGGAGATGCTTGTTTTCACTGTCATGTCTCTTCTACCTGGACCTAAAGATTTCTTTCAATTTAGGTTTCAAGTTAAATCATTTTATGAACACTATAAGTTTAAATTGTAATTTTTCTACTAGTTACTACTAACATATTTTAAAGAAAAAAAAAGAAAATGGTGTTAGCTCAGACAAAATGAAAGACTAAAAGAAATATATTTTATTCAATTTTTCTAATTTATTTTTTTTATTCTTTTTAGAGAAATCCTAAGAAATATACTTTCTGTAAACTACAGAAAATTGTTGATTATTAGGGAACTAAACTTTGAGTTACTTTTGTGAGTTTTAAAATTCGGTCTTACATGAAAAAGAGTAGCAACATCAAATCTGGGACGGTACTTGTTCTTTAAAAAAACCAAAAACTAAAGCCCACATATGCAAAGGTGTTTGCAGCTATTTTCCCTGGAGAACAGCCTTCTAAATGTTCTTCATATGTTATTTCTTGTCAGCTCTTCTTACGGCAGTCCACCCAGCAAACAGTCTTATTTCTATGGTTTGGCTCAAAACCCCACAAGCGCATATGGTTATGCTTGTCATAACTCTCTGTGGTAATTTTACATAACGTAAATGTGAACTTATAGTAGTAACCTTATCTAAAGTAATGCACAGTGTATTATTTAGGGAGTGGAACATATGTGTTTCTAACATTCTTGCAAAGGTTAACATTTGTTCTGAGGAGTGATACATCATAGTCCCTGGAGCTGTAACCCAGCTAATGAAGATATATGGGCCCTTTTATTTATAGAATCAGTTATGTCTTCGTAAAATATCTTTTACTTCTACGTAGGCATGTTATAACTTCAGTATTGTTCCAGAAGATTACATTTTCCTCCTTTTGTCTGCATGGTGCAAGTTTACTATGTCTTTTTAAACCTCTGGCACAGAGAAAACAGAAAGTGTACTGGAAGTGATAGCTGATAAAATTATCATATTAAATCAGAAAGAGAGAATAAAGTTTAAAAAAATTAATTATTTTTTTATATTTATATTTTAAATATTACTTCCTCCATTTTTAATTCAAAAAATGGTTTAGGCTAGATGAAGTGAAGAAATGATTTGTGTTTTTTCCTGGTGTCTTAGCAGATGGGTGAAACAGCTTTTTGCTTTTTAATTTTCCTCTTTCAAATACTGCAGTTGATCATTTTATTAAAACAAGCAAGCATCATTTAGAAAATCATCCTTTTTGCATGAAGAATGGAGTACATGAACCCCGATATGCTAAGCATTTTGAGGGTTTTGTCTTTAAAAGGTTTTTATTGCAATGATCCCAACTGCCTTATATCTGCTTTAGAGAGCACATTTTAGCTTGTCCCAGACCATGTGTGTGCTATTTCAACAGCTAGGGCAGTGGACAGAACTGATTAATGGAAATGTCATTCCTCCTCTTAAAGATTACCCCTTTCTCATTGCTTTCCTTGACAAGAAAGACAATGTCACTATGTGGATAAAGGAAGCCCACACCTCCCGTCACAGATACCTGCTCTGTCAGGAGTCCAACCAAACTCGACTTTGATTTTTCACTTTTTACCACTTTACTAGGGGGAGTAGTATCTCCACTGCATATTATAAGGGAGGTATAAATTGTAATCGTGACACATATTTCCCTCTATTAAAGGTAAGAAGTGTTTTTTCCTTTCTGTTTATTATTAATATACCTTCCTTTTATTGTAATTCTATGAATACTGCATATAAAATCAGTTGCTCTGCAGAAGTAATTCTTTAACAGGAAATGGAAGTTTTAAAAGAGATAAGTCTTAAGGATGGAAATAGTCCTTTGGTCTTTAAAAGGCTTGTAAATAAGGCTAAAACCCTCAAGTAGTATAATTTCTGCATCCACTATGTAAGTGATCACTGTATAAGTGATCTATATTTCAAAAGGTGCTAACCAGACAGGAGTCTAAGAACTGAAGTATACATTTTGAGGAAAAGTTGTCTAGTTTGTTAATTACTTCCTACTGAGTCTTTTTGTCTGGTTTTGTTTAGTTTTGGGGTTTTGGGTTGGGTTTTTTTCCCCACAACTGCTGGGAGAAGCTTTAAGTAGATATTCAGGTAAAGTAAGGCAATGAGGAAGGCAATGATGGCAAATTTATATAGCCTATCAGGCTGTCCTTCCATGTCATGAGCAAAGAAATATAAATGTCCATTATTGTATCTAAACGTTAGATTATTATCTGTTTCAATTGGAACCAATACAATCAAATTTTACACTTTTTTTTTTTTTTTTTTTTACATATGGCAGTCTAACATATGCTTATCAACATATGGAATTTTGATCCTAACTGCTACATTTGGTGTACAATACAAATCTTTGAGGGAAGAACTTGCTTTCCTCAAAATGTGTTAATGACTCGCTTAGGGCTGGCTAAGCACTGTGTCATTAACAAGTCTGTTTAGTAGGCCTTTCCTGAGAGCTGCTAGCACTTCTAAAAGTTAGAAAGTTATTAGGGCTTGAAAGGTAATATTAAGGAAAATAAAAAAGATTAATGTCATAATTAAATTATCATTACAGACAGTCTGGATAGGCATGGCAGAATGGAGGTTTTAAAGCCAAACAGAAAACCAAGGGAGATTTGGTTATGAAGGTGACAGTGGATTTTGATCTTCCAGGAAAAGGGCATGATGCTTGCTTAAGAAATGACTTTTTAGCCAGGAAGGCGGTCGAAAAAACATTCTTACATGGAAAGTGTGTGAAAAGACACACACACACAAAAAAAAGGCTTAATTGACTGTGACATTTGACTTTTTTATGTGTGAACTGAAAGGGACTTAATAGAAATTTTCTAACACTAAGAAATCATATTTTTATAGGTATGCCAGTGATTCAAGCATAGATACAGATTTGCTCTGGAAATTCCTGGTCTCCTTCTGTAAAAATAGTTTGAATATATAACGAAGTTATTTGCACTGCACCAGCAACGTTGAACGTCTGCAATGTTTCCCTACACTGCTGAAATACCAGATCTTTATGCTTGGCAGATAAAGTGTAAGGAAATTCATATGAGAATCGTGCTAAATAGCAAACACACACACACATAAATAAAAACCATAAACTACCAGATCTGTGCCCGTCTCAGAAGCATTCATGATGACTGTCTTCTTAAATTCCAAAAAAAATTGAAAGGGATAAATTCATTGCACGTTATGTTACAAACTGTCATTTCCAGCACGGACACCTTTTCTGCAGTAAATGAGACAACCTATTGCAAGGCTGGCTGTTCTGTAGCCCTGTGATGCACTTACTACGAGAGACTCTCAATTAAAAATCTTGACTAAATGTCTGTAAACAGCGCTGCGGTCACAGCTTTAACATTCTTCTCTGTCTGGAGAGGGGGAGGGTTACATCTTTTTAAAAGGTTTATAAACGATGTTAAGCACCTAGGCGACTCTAAGCAGCAATTAGCTTGTGGATGCTTCAAGTTTTGGGAGATCTAAACACATTATGGACAAAACACCAAAGTTCAAGAGGAGATTTTGGGCACTTCATCCCTATCTCAAGTACTGAAACCACAAGCAAAAGCAGCATGAGAAGAAGGACTGCAGGGAAATGAAGAAGCCACAACAAAATTAGATACAGCTCCAGAAGAGGTATGTGTTGGTATGTATCTGTGTATTTGTATTTGTAGGTGGTTTGGGGGTTTCTTCTTGCTTTTCTTTTTTGGGAGGCTGGTGGGCTAAGGGGAAGTATCTGAAGAAAACTGTAGCCTTTAGCAGGAAGACAGTGATCTCACGTGGTGGAGGAGCAGATGAAGGTAGTGGTCACCAGCTCCAATCCTAGGGCAGAAAGAAAGGATTTTATGCTTCTGGGAAATACTTGAACTCAAAGTCAAACTCTCCCATGGGACTGCGGGACTTTTCTTTCCCCGTGGGACAGAGGTGCTGTGCCTGGAGCAAAATTTGGCTGGGCTGTTCATCTGCAAACATAACGGCAAATCAGCCCCTTCTGGATTTTACAGCTTTCCTTGCAGTGACCCACTGCTCATTAGTACAAGGTCACTAACATATTTTAGGGGAGGGCAGGAACATTTTGGCCTGGGGACTTTTTGCTCTCAGCACTTTCTTATTTATTTATCTGCTCACACTTGTCACATTTTAATTTGAAATTACTAGGGTGCATTCTTGGTAGCTCATGTAATTCCGTGTGCTACTCAGGTGGTATTAGTCTTTGGACTGTCCCCCAGCTGCCGTGGATTAGTACATAGGAATGGTACATTCACTGTGAAAAACACTCCTCCTTTCCAAACATCCTCCCCACCCCAAACTAGGGCTTATTTATAGTAAAAAGTTTTTTTAAGACTCTAAACTACCTTATTTCGGGGGGCGGGGGCAGGGGGGGGAAGTCATCAATAAAAGAACTATCATATATAATCAAATTTTAAGTATCTATAACTCTTGAAATTTCAGTTTCCAGCTTTTACACTTCTACCACCATGAACAAATGATAATAGCCTCAAGCCAGCTCTTGTCACCTTTAATGCTGTGGTACTCTAATCTCTGATGGTCCTCTGGGTCTTCCTAAGTCTCCTTCAGCCTACCTAAATGTGATTCCTAACAGAATTGAGAATTAAGCACTTGAATTTTAAATCCCATTCCTCACCATGTTTGAGATTCTGGCTGTCAAATGACTTTTTGAATTAGATAGTGTGTGTGAATTTAATTCAGCTGAATGTCATTCCCTGCTGCCATATTTGATAAATGCCCTGCTAGCTCTTGACTATTTTTTTTAAGATCAGGCATCATTTCATTAAAAAAATCTACGCTACATTAAGCACCAATGTGACAGAGCTGGATGATGGAGCTGGATGAAAAGCCATTCATTCCCACCTAGGCAAAGTGGAAGGAAAATGTCTGAGGAGAGCACAGGGATGTCTGCAGCTCCAGAACAGGACTCCCCTGAAGAGTACCAGGCAGATTCAGCTCTTCAGCTGCATAGCCACCCACCATTTTCACCGCTCTGCAGAAAGTGGTGGTTGATGGGCAGCCTGTGGAATCAGTGCCAAGGAAGGGGGTGGAGGAACAAAGGGTCTTTCCTCACCATTGCTGTTCAACAAGAACATCACTGTAAGTTTGTTGGACCCACTACACTGTTCCACATCAGCACTCCCAAACTCTGTCCCTCCAATTTTTTTCTGCCCTGTTCATGTTCATCCCAAAGCTGAATCAAGAATGAATGCAAATTAGAGACTGTTTAGACTTCCTCTACCTGATACGCCTGCTCTATATCATAGATCTATCACAAGAGAAACTCTCCTTATTTACCTAAATTCATCAAATATTATCCAAACAGGACAAAATATCCTAAGTCACAGAGGAAAATATTGTAAAATAGTTTGGCAGAATGACTCAAATCATGGAGGGCACATTCAGAAGACTGACCATATATTGCTTCAAGAAAGTATCTCCAAGCAGTCACATAGTTCAGGAAAGGGCTTGGACCAAATCATCCACCTTCAGCTATGCTAGCACACAAATGTGAAAGCAAAGTAATTTCAAGCTCCATTAGTAGCATAGGTAAAAATCAATGATCTATAGACATAGAGGACAAAAGAAGCGAAGAAATTATACTTTTGAGGTTATAGGACACAATGAACAATAAAAAATACACAGCCTGTTTAAAAAGTACTTAACAATGAAGCTTAAAATATGGTGGTTTGGGAGTTCAGTTTTGGGAAAACGACTAGATGCTTGAACAAGAATTTCCTCCCTTTTGTCTTTAAGTAACAGTGAACTCCTTCCTAGTTTATCCCCAGACACGTAAAAGCTACAATTAGCTTAGGCTTTTTAAAAAGGTAATGAGAATTGATCAGTTCTATTATACAAGTTTAAGGATGTTTTCTTGAATTAGGGCAATTCAGAACAGTTGTTCAATAGCAAATATCCCAATCTCTTCTCACTGGTAACAAAGAAAACAACTCTCAAGACACATTTTGTAAGTATTGCTATCTTTCTCCCTTGTATGTGCTTGTTAGCTTGATGTCCTAATGAGCTGAACACCATCAACTGACAATTTGTGCCATTATTTGACAGTTCATAGGGCTGTTGTCTCAGACGTGAGCCTTCTGTACGGAAGATTTATTTTTCTTCTTTTGTTGTGATTAAGTGATCAGTCATTTTCAGCTACAGCTGTGTTCTTGCTGCTATCTTCAAGGGTAATCTTACCCAAAAGGCTTTGGCAGGTGTATTTTGGGCCTGGTTTGGCTAAGTAGCAAAGGCAGATAGCCAGTGAAATAACCATCATTTTTTTAATGTAAACATATGACTTAAAACACCCAATCTGTATGTGCCTAAACATTCTCAGTTCCTGATCTTAAGTGAAGTCAGAAGCAAGTAGTTTGATCTCAGAAATTCTTGTTTCTGTGTCCCACTGTTTTATGTTTTCCCTTGTGCTTGTTAGCAACATTTCTTTACTAATAATTACCACTGTTTGTCTAGAGAAAAATAAAATTAAATAAAGCCATCTACTAACATTAAAAAAATAAAAGGCAAATGCCCAAAAGCTTACAAACTCGTCCTATTTACCATTTCTAACTTTCAAAACAACCTTTAAAAGTGAAGTTGCAACCAATTCACAGACCTGCTTGGAAGAATCTCATGGGATACAGCCCAAAAGAAAAGCAGCTAGGAGAGGTGGTTGATATTCAAAAGTCCATCCCCTCTTCAAGCTCTAACATGGTGCATGCCAGTATGCAGGAAATCAAGCAAGGCAGCAAGAGGCCTGCATGGAAGAAGAATGAGCTCCTCACTGAACTCTCGTATAAAAAGGAGGTGCAGACATCTGTGGTGGCAGCAGGGACAGGTGACCTAGAAGGAATACAGAGACACCATGAGAGCATGCAGGGATGGGGTCAGAAAAGCTAAAGCCCATGTGGAGCTGGATCTGATGATGGACCAGAAAGGCAACAAGAGAGGTTTCTACAGATACATCAGCAGTAAAATGAAGATTGTTCACATCTTTTGGGTTTTGCTGAGTGGGGAACAGCATCCAGTGACATAAGGTATGTAAAACACCAAGATACTAGGTGATATATTTTTCTGAGTCTTTACCAGTAAGACCAGCTTACAGGAATCCCAGGTCACTGAGACAAGTAAGAAAGTCTGGAGCAAGGAAGATGACCTCAGTAGAGGAGGATCAGGTTAGGGATCATTGAAACAAACTGGACACAAGTCCAGTTTGCATTCACAATTGCTGAGGAAGCTGATGCATATCATTGTGATGCCACTCTGAATTATTTCTAAAAGGTCACAGCAGCCAGGGGAAGATCCTGAGGACTGGATAAAAGCAAATGCAACTGCTGTCTTCAAGAATGAAAAGAAGGAGGATTCTGTAAACTACAGATTGATCAGTATCCTCTGCATCTCTGTGTAGGTGATGGAACAAATCCCTCTGGAAGCTATTTCCAAACATTTTAAGAACAAGGAGATAGCTGGAAGTAGTCAGCATGAATTTGTATAAGGAATATCATGCACGACCAACCTGATAGCCTTCTATGACAAGATGACTGACTCAGTGGACGAGGCAGGAGCAGTTTACCTCAGTTTCAGTGAGACTTTCAACACTGTTTCCAATAATATCCTTATTGACAAATGGATGCAGCACATGCTTTATAAGAGGGCAATAAGGTGGATTGAAAACTGGCTCAACTGTAGCACAAAGTCCAGCTGGGGCACAGTCACCCAGGAGGTCAGTTCTGGGGCTAATACACCATTTAATGTCCTCAAGAATGACCTGGATGCTGGGAGTGCAACATCAGAAAGTTTGCAGGTGATGAAAAACTGGAAGGAATGTTCTACAGACCAGGTGTTTGTTCTGCCATCCAGAGAGACCTCAACAGGCTGAAGAAATGTGCTGGCAGAAACCTCATAAAGTTCAATGAGGAGAAAAAGTCTGGCACCTGGGAAGGAATAACCCCATGTGCTAGGACAGGCTGGGGACCAACTTGCTGGAGAGCAACTTTGCAGAGCAGGACCTGGGACTCCTGATGGACAATAGACTGCGCATGAGCCACCAATATGCCCCTGCAGCAAAGAAGGCCAAGAGTCTCCTGGGCTGCATTAGGCAAAGCATTGCCAGCAGGTTGAGAGAGGTGATCTTTCCTCTCTACGCAAAGCCAACGAGAACACACCTGAAGTGCTGGGCTCCCCCCTACTATGAAGACATAAACATACCAAAGTGAGTCCAGTGAAGGACCATGAAGATGACTGAGGGCTTGAACCATCTCTTGGAGGAGAAGCTGGCCTACATGATCTAAAGAGGTGTCAACCATTTTGTGATACTGGGACTCTGTGGTTCTGTACCATCTATTTCAGTTTTCAGGTACACACTGAAAAGGCAAAAAGATTTTTCTGAGAAAAAAAACCCACAAAGGCCATAAAAGACACTATGTGCAAAATCTGAATCAGAAAACATTCCTAAATTAACATTATACAATCATTTAGTTTTGTTACTTCCTTTTAAACTCTGTTCTGATAGTTCTTAATATCGACATAAGTTATTTTATAAACTGAAACAGAAGGAAAAAAGAAGTCTCTGAAAGGACAAAAATATTGAGCACTACATACTGAGAACTGAATATTCAGCTCTGAACATGTAGAAAATCATACACAGCCTTCTAGATGAAATGGAAGAACTGGAAAGTTGCTCAGTTTTATCTTTCTATAGCTCTAAAGTATTGAACCCCTCAGGAAATGTAGAATACTAGTGTCACATTTGAGGCCATGTTCTGCTAATTCCTTGACTTCTGTCCAGGACTTTTGTTCTAGACTTGTCATACTCTACTGTGACAAAAACCTTGATAAATTTGTAATCGAGCTTGAGACGTTCAAATGATGCATCAAACTCAATAGTTTTTTGTTGTTGTTAGGAAAGTTATTTGGAAATGACAGCTTGATGCTTCATATGCAATATACAGTCTCTTGCATCATCATCTTTTTCATATATATGTGAGATTCAATACAGTAAAGTATATTAAGAAAGATGATGGGTAGATGGGTTGACAGGTAAATAGATAACCATTGTGCCATTCAGTGAGTCACTGTTTAAATTGTAAAAATCTATTCCTGTTTCTTGTTAATAAAATCCTCTCTTACAATGCACAGTAGCAACTGTATCTATGGATTGTATTAAAGATTTCTCTAAGGCATTTACAGTGACTGAAATTCAAGGGCTCTGCTGTTGATCTTTCTTATGTTTAAAAAATCTTCTGGCCTTAAAATATATGCAGATTCCTTTTTGCCTTTTTTTCTTTTTTTAAGCACTACACAAATAATACAAACCTTGCATCCTTAAGCATGCTCAGAGGAACTGAAAAAATGAAATATTAGGGAAATATCTTGCATGTTAAATTTCTGAATTTCTGTAGGGTCACTGCAACTTGAAAGGTGCTTTTGTGAGAGGTCCTTTTAGGCATCAGATTTACTACACCGAGAATCCAGATTTTCAGTAAAACCCCTTTTTTTTCCCTTCAATTATGGGATTTTTTAAATTATTCTCTTACACCACCTCAGACCTATTGTGTACCACACTAGGTGCTAAGGGATGTGTACAAGAGCTGTGCAAGATTTTATCTTGATAGATTATTGCAATTACTAGCAATCAATACCTACAAATTGTACATAAATACTGTAAACTTCCCACCACAAATATGATGCGCATACATTTAGCAAATACTATGTATAGATCAGCAGCACAAACAGTTGCAGGGAAAATCCATGCAGCTTTAGCTTTCTTGCAACAATTTAGACAGTGTCTGGCACTGACGGACAATTTTTTCATATCTACCCAAAGCTACTGGGTTTAGTCCAGCAGAGGTACAATCTCCACATTGAAACTCCGGTGGACTTATTTAGAACTTCACTGAATATGGACTTAAGCAACATGGAGTAACCTTGAAGCTGGATCTACCTTTTAAGTCAGCCCTTGCTTTGGCTAAAACTGTTGGACAGGGTGACCTTCAGAGATGCTTTTCAGTCTAGCTTATCCTTTATTTCTGTGATTATAGAACTGTGTTTTCCCACAGTCACTGCTTGAGCCAAGTGGCACTAACACCAGCTGAGCACCTGTAGGTTTTACTCATCAGAACATTCTTTGTTTTACACTCCCTAAATGCCCAGTCACGTCCTGGTCTTTCTCTAGCAGAACCAGAAATAAAGGTACTTTTTCTGCCTCTCTCTGTCTATGGTCACATGACTCCTGTTCATGAAGAAACGCGTAGATGGCATTTATTCACTTAGAATAACAGAATCCTCTAGGTTGGAAGGGACCTTTAAGATCATCGAGTCCAACCATTAACCTAACACTGCCAAAACCACCACTAAACCATGTCCCTGAGCACCATGTCTACCCATCTTTTAAATACCTCCAGGGATGGCGACTTCCCTGGGAAACCTCTTCCAGTGCTTGATAACCCTTTCAGTGAAGATGTTTTTCCTAATATCTAATCTAAACCTCCCCTGGTGCAACTTGAGGACATTTCCTTGGGTTCTATCACTTTTTACTTGGGAGACTGACTCCCACCTCTCTACACCCCCCTTTCAGGTAGTTGTAGAGGGCAATGAGGTCTCCCCTCAGACTGCTTTTCTCCAGACTAAACAAACCCAGCTCCCTCAGCCGCTCCTCATAAGACTTGTGCCCCAGACCCCTCACCGTCTTACTTGCCCTTCTCTGGACACTCTCCAGCAGCTCCATGTCTTTCTTGTAGTGAGGGCCCCAAAACTGAACACAGTATTCAAAGTATTGCTTCACCAGTGCCAGGTACAGTGAGACAATCACTTCCCTAGTCCCGCTTACCACACTATTCCTGATGGTGGCCAGGATGCTGTTGGCTGCCTTCGCCACCTGGGCACACTGCTGGCTCACACTCTGCCGGCTGTTGACCAACACCCCCAGGCTCTTTTCTGCTGGGCAGCTTTTCAGCCACTCTTCCACAAGCCTGTATCACTGTATGGGGTTGTCGTAACCCGAGGGCAGGACCCAGCGCTTGGCCTTGTCGAACCTCATACCATTGGCCTGTCTTCACAGAAGCTGATGAACAAATATCAAAGGGTGATGACTGGTGTCCTAACCACCAGTCTAAGATACGGTGATGAAAAAAAAAGATGAAGTTTCTGGATATTAATAGCTCTTCAACAAAGAAATTTTTAAAAGTTTAGTTTGAACTTTTTGTCCCCTTTTAGAGTAGTCTGAAAAGAAAAAATAATAGTTAGAATTAGCTATACCTTTTCAATTCACAACAAGGACATTGCTAATAATTGCAGCCTCGCGATGTCAGCTGTTTAGTAAGCATCGTTTAGGTCATTCTTACATGTTTGTACCAAAGGTAGCAGCTAACAAAATTGATTTAGAGGACTGGTGGCTATTAGCACCCGAAGATCCACAGGATGCCGCAAGTTTCTATTTTTAACTCATGTATGTTAATTTCAAGTCCAGTTGCTCCAAAGCAGAAAACATGTCTGCAAAAAACTGCTAGTCTTGCTGTCTCTGAGTACCCTGAAGTGGCGTATGCCCCTGAATACCAGTCCCACTTGGAATATTTCATTACGTAGTCCTTCCCAACTTCAGAACTGGATCTCAACCATACAATTTTTTTGGTGTCGATTGACCAAACCCATGACTTCTCATGAATCTTAAAGGCACCCGACACATTTACTTCAGCAGTAATATGAGATAGTAGTGTAAAAAATTACTGAAATTTATTTATGCAAGCAACAGCTCACTGTAACTTACCCTATATAATCACATGCCAAAAGCAAATTATACCTTTTTCTTTTTTCTTTTTTTTATTTTTTTTCTTTGCTTCTTTTTTTCTTTTTTCTTTTTTTAATGATCATACCTTAGAGAACAGCTCAGTAGCACAAGTTGTACGTAATTATTCAGTTGCAAGTGAATAGGTGCAAGTCTCACTCAGGACCTAATGAGCAGCTAAGTCTAAGTATACTTGAGGAAAATATTACATATGGTGTATCCTACTAGAAGTGAAGGAATATCAAATGAAAAATGAGTTTTCACCATCTTGATTTATCATATGCCATAGTCCAAGACAGAGGTCAGCTCAGCTTGATTCAGTCCTGGGATGGAGGAAATGCAATTACATGCAAGCAATTTCTACAGGAAGAAATAATTTTCACATTTTTTGTCTCCGTTAGAATATTGCAGCTATAACAACGGTATCATTATGCCTTCAGGAAGGGTTCTGCATGTATCAGCACTCAGTCTTTGGGAGGCAGTAGGAGCTAATTGTGTTATTAATTCATGTGTGATTTTCCTAAGACAAGTTGCTTTAAATTTCATTAAGTGTTCAATACCAGAGAAAAAGTATTCATCAGGGATTTGAGATGCACTACGGCAATGTATTTCTAAGATGTAATGATTGGTGTCATGTTCCTAGGCCATCTTGGTGCAGCTTTGGCTTTTTTTAGCAGTTTGGTGTGAACAGAAACAGACAAGGTTCATTATGTAATGCATTACAAATCACATTTAAAAAAAAATTCAAAACCATATTAATGAAGTGATCAGAGCCAAAACTAAGACATACTATAAATCATTAACTAATGTGAAATATCTATCAAAATTAAGGTAATTAATTTAAGCCATTAGTAGGTCAATCAGAAGAAAACATTGCTGATTTTTCTTTCTATTTGTCGTTGGACGTTCCATAAAAAATCACTGAATCTTTTTCCATTCTACAAACAAATTTGTTATACTTTTATACAAGCGTGTTAGATTGTCATCTGGTGAAACTACATTAAATGTCATTAAAGTCCATGCCATCCTTCTCTGCAGTTTCTGCTCTGTTGGATAAGGCAAGTAATTTACACCTCAGTTCTTAAACCTCTGCTGACGTTACTGCTGATGCTGAGGCAAACTTTAATTAATAACATAATAACAAGGAAGAAAATCAAAAGAAAGGAAAAACTATTATTTTTACCAAAATGATTAGAAAGACATTAGCAGAAACAGTATGACAGTTATAAATGGAGGACCACCAAGTATGAGGACAAAGAATTTATCTTTAGATTTTAAATCTGAGTTTCTGAGTTTCTACAATATGTTATGGTTTTGCCTGGCAAGACAATGTCAGTGTCGTAGTTCATCAGCATTTGATAATGATGAATTAAGTAGTTTTGGAAATGTCCTATCAGTTTGACACATGCAACATGCATTTCCTCATAATTCTTTGTGAAGGATTCTGAAGTTAGATTGTTGAATTTTAACAATCCAGAAATTGTCCAGAAATTCTATCAAGCACAAAATAATGAGCAAAGTTATTTAAGATGAAAAGAGTAGGGCAGTTGAAAGACATGATATACAGGAATACACATTTTTAATCACTGACTAAACTTGGATTGTCGTGTGATATAAAAATACGTGGCTCTCTATGGTCAATGGTAAATATGGTATTTCTACAATAGAATGGTATTTCTACAAAATAGTTAAGAAACTTGTCGATTTTGTTCCTATCATGCTGTTAGTAAAAGGTATGCCTATGGTTTCAACATATGTTTCAATAAAACTAATTGAAGAAAATTTAAGAATACTTTGACTTCTGTGAAATAATGAAAAAAGTCAAGTTGTACATAAAACATCAATATTTTATTAAGAGATTTAAAGACAGAATTATTTTTACTTTCTATGTTACTATTATTTTTCATATATTTCTGCTAACAGAAAAATGCCAGTTCAAACAATAAAGTCTAAAAAAAATTAATGTGAATTTTAGCTATTCCCTTGAGGATTTCAATCCTTTTTGATAACAAATGGAAAAGAGCTGATATTTTATGAAAAAATAATGTTGCTTTGATATGCCTAATGTAGTCTAAAATTTAAAAAATAAACAGAAAATATATATTTCCCCTGCTTTGGTTGCTGAAAATTGAAATTGTGACAAGAATCTCTGAACAATAAAGTAAATAAGAAACATTCTCTTTGAGAGCATTGCACATGTTTTGAGTGAATAACCTACTTTTTGAAAGTATTTTCAGGCACTATAGAGTCATATTTAGATACAGAATTTCATATAGACCTTGCCTAGTCCTTCCAGTTGTTTTCATAAACTCCTATGTACTTTACAGGCAAATCATGTGAACTCAGTTAGATTCAAAAGACTGTGTCAGGCTGTGTAATTCATGCTCTTATTGATCCTCCCTGACCTGAACATGAAATCATTTTATACTTCTCATGCCCCACACTGCTGTCATCTGCTGGTGGATAACCCTTTTCCGGAAATACAGATTATTCTTATACTATTCCTATATCTAATTCTGGCAATGATAATTAATTACATTAGATTACAGCTTTCAGTAGACACACTCCAAAGGACCTTTCACAAAACCATCCTAAGGCCCTTTCGCCCCTACATGAAAAGACTTATGACACCACATGATCAAAATGCAACTGTCTGCCTTCAAGATAATGCTTGCATGTGTGTGGTCGCAACTGGCCACCCAAGCAGCTTTCGTTTGCATTCCCTAGCATGTCCCTCTCCTTCTACCACCCACCCATCAGTGCCTTCCTCTTAGAGGTGGTGGCCGCTATTCAGGCATGTGACAGAGGGGGTCTCTGAAGAAGCAGGTCTGAGAAAAGCAGTGAGAGGTTAGTGTGGCACCAAAGATCATCACACGCACACCTTGCTCTCATCTAAGAGGAAACATTTAAGGTCAGGTTGGACGGGCTCTGAGCAACCTGATCTATTTGAAGATGTACCCGCTTATTGCAGGGGGGTTGAACTAGACGACCTTTATAGGACTCTTCTAATCCAAACTATTCTATGATTCTGTGATTCTGTGATATTGGAGACAATTCTGTGTACTGTTTCCCAAAAACAAAAACACTGAGTTTCCAAAACCGAATATGTTCATGAATGATCATCAAGCACTCATCCGATAATAGACATTCAATACTCAGCATTAACCAGTTGCCTCCAGCTGAGCATACAGAACTTCAGTTGAGTCAGAGCACATCTGTTGTCTAATAAAATTTTACTTCTTAATATTCTGCTGATCTGGACTGAGTACTAGGAAAACACTGGCAGTGAGCAGCAGCTCGTATTAAGATATAACAGTCAAAATGCTTTTCCAGGAGACAACTATGTCTTTCTTTTTGTTTGCGTTAAATTTTAATTAAGAGGCAATTCTAGTTCATAAGGCATTCTATTGTAAGATGTCTGATTTCTTAGCCAGACATTCAGTAATATGGTTGAGTGTTCTTGTACACAGTGGATTAACCACAAATGTGTTACTCCAAGATGCCTGAAAAATTGAATGCCTATCTAATCCAGCAGGCTACTGGAGTCTCTGGGTGAAATTTTTTCCATGGGTTATGCAAGATAGTGAACTGCAGGGTCAGAATTTTCTATGGTACAATACTTCACAACAGTATTCTTTTTTTTTTTTTTCCCCATAGTGGATTTTTTTTTCGTATTTCAGCTTTGAAGTCTAATGAAAGTGATCAAATACGCCTGTTTGCTACAGAATGAGTGAAAAGAAGAAAAAAAAAATCCCCAAATAAAGCAGTCACTCAAAACTTTATTCTTTGAAATCAATTTACATTGTGAGCAAAGCTGTGAGTACTTGTCCTCAGAAAACTGACAGAGACACTTGATTTTTTCTTTCCCCACTTGTTACAGCTAGGCTTAGCTTCAGGACTTCTAAGGATAAAATGTTATGTCTCATGGATTCAAGAGGAACCTCAGAAAGAACCTCCCAACCCTCAGCGTTTTTCCTTTCTGAGCAAAGACAGAAATATGGCATTTTTGCTGTTATCAGTGAAGACAGTTTTTAGTACCTGGAGTACAGGAGGTGCATTCCCCCAGCAGGCACTCTAGGCTCCAGCAGAAATGGGCTTCAAACCCATCTGCCAGGCCCTTTCATCTCATGCTCACTACTTCAGTAACCACAGCCTAGTCAAGAATGAGTCTTTGCAATTACATCCAAACTCTGAGCTAGCCAAGAGGAAAAAAAAATATTAGATATATTTCACTTCTAGCAGAAGATACCCACACCAGAGTAAGAAATGCACAATACTGTTTCACTATAGGTACTATACTCTTCCCTTTCCCTCCTACTTAATTAACTTTTGAGCTTTTCCCAAATATACTCTGGAGGGATTACTTCACTAAACTGTGCAACTCCTCTGTGTAATCTCCTCTAAGATAATTTTCAGTAGTTACCATCCTAATCATGTTTTGACAAATACTCATATGTCTGAAAGCACCTGCTGAACTTTTCTAAAATACCATAATCAAGTTGGGGAAGTCATCATCTTTTCTTATGTGGGTCAGACAGGCAAGCTATGCTGAAATCCATATTCAGCAAGGTATTGCTAATGGAAATTGGAAAGAAAATATAGATGTGAAAATCACAACCATCACTTGACTGGAACAGAGGAAAAAATAAACTCTATTGAACCTTCTAGATTTAAAGAGTAGAGTAAAATCACTCCTGACCTTCCACCTAACCAGTGGCAGGAAATTGTTATTGCATTTGTTGTGCTGTCCAATATTCGTCTTCTGGTGATGGGCTACACTCTAGGCTGATGTTATTATGACCAAACAACTGTTTTTGATAGTGTAATTTAATCAAAATTCAGTAATAGTCTTGGTCCCTCAGGAATAATATTTTTGTCCAACTCGCTATCACAGGAGTAAAAGTAACTTACTTATATCTAGCCATAAGGACATTTTGGGTAAGGAAGATTCCCACTGCAGGAGTTTGTGAGGATTATTAACAGGATAATATGAACTGTAAGCTTGGCTTAGCAGGCATCCTTCGCTCAATCTAGAAGGTGCTTGTGAGGTGGCTGGTACCCTGCTGAAGAAAGGTAATGTGGAATGAGACAATTTGGTGAAGAGCGTACTGTGAGAAAATGCACTGCAGGTGAGAGCTGAGATTCAATAATCCACTTAAATTGTTTGTAGGGTTAGGGTTAGGGGAATCCATGCCTTTATCTTGACTACAGCAAATAAAAGAGACCAGGAGGGCTGGGATAAATCCTACCTCATTATTTCAACCTTTCTGCCCATTAGTGAGCTTTGCTGATGCCAAATGCAACCGTCTCCCTCCTCCCATGAAGTCGAGGGTCTCCCATGAAGTCGAGGGAGCAGCAGGGTCAGAGACAAGAATCTGAGCCTTTAGTTCCCCTGAGGAGCAAAGGCTTCTCAGGACGGAGAAGAGTTTTAATTTCATTCTGCTCAGAAATAAGTGCAGCAGAATGAGTTTCAACTGCAGCAGTTTTCTCCCCAAACCTCTGTACTGCTTCTACTTTCTATATGAAGAAAAGGTTTCATGGTTTGGGCGGGGCTGGCCACTAAAATGAATGACAGGTGTTCTCTTTTACTTCTTTCCAGTTCAGAGAGAAGGATGAGAGAGAAGAGACTTATGAGTTTAAAAAGAAACTAAACCACTCCAATGAAAATATGAATAAAATAATAAAAATAAAATAATGAGATATATACAATATATACAAAACCATATCAAGCTCCCAGGATGATGATCATATCACTGGCAAGCAGTGGGGAAGCCCCAGACTTGACTCAGTGAAGGACAGGAACTGGATTCTGGATTTGGATTCACAAACACATGGATCAGGATCAAAGGCAGATGGATAGAGTCCTCCTTGGACGCCGGCCATTGAAAGAAGAGGGTTGACCCTTTGATCCCTCAGCTTTTATACTGAGCATGGGGCAGATGGGATGGAATACCCTGTTGGTCAGTTTTGGGTCCCCTGTCCTGTCTGCTCCTCCCCGCAGGTGGGACCCCTCTACGCTTTTCCCCTTCTGACCCTCCAACGGGGCAAATAACAAAATTAGCTGACCTTGGTTGTTACGGCAATAAGTATAAGCAAGAGCCTTTCTGCATACTATTCATTGGCATGAACTATAAACATAGGTCTTATCACTCTGGAAGCAGACTACTGTTCTAAAAGTATCTGTTGATTTTAGAGAGTTCAGTTAATTAGAAGAGGCTTAGCTGAAAAGTAAAATTACTGAAAAGAAAATTGGTTCTGTTTTACCTCAAACCAGGACAGGTGTGAACCACTACCTGCACTGGACAGCCATTTTTACTTTCATTAGGATCAGATATTTGATCAGTGTGTCCAGCAATGGACAATCTAGAAGAGTTCACAGCCCATCCCTCTGCATCATCCTCTGGCCTAGAGGAAAGATTTTCGTGGACAAAAAGGACTGGTTTGCAGTCCTGTTTAACTTGTTGTCCCTGCAGGGAAACTTTCGGACCCCCTCACTATTTTCTTCTCACTCATCTCCCTATAGGGAACTGACAGTGAGGCAAAGACTCCAAACCTGCAATGCTTACTGCAGATGGCTCCTATAAATAATAAAATTCAGCAAAAAGAGGCCAGCATTTTGTATAATGATTTAGAGCACCAAGAAAATCATCCTAACTGACTGGTTAAATTTGATTTTGATAAAATTTACTGTCTGGAACATCAGCCAGGCAGTGTAGATCTGTTCAAAATTCGTCAGTTTCCTGGAAGTGGCAAAATGTTGGTGACATTAGGAGGAATGGAGAATACCCAGAAACAGGGGACATTTTATTGCGGAACAAGCTAAAAATGTAAAGTTTCAGAACTGGCTTGTTGTGTAGCTTGTACCTGTCACCCAGCCTTGGCAGATGCAGTTCAGTGGTGCATGCACTCCACTGCAGACGTAAATGATTTGTAAAAACTGTCCCTGGAACAGCAATGCACTGAATTCACAAACATACAGCAAGGGCTCTGAAAAGAAAAGACATCTTTAAAAGCTAGTCAGAAAAATGCCATATTAGGAGGCATTTCAGGTAGAAGCAGCACTGCCAGTGAGGACTGACTGTGCTTTAAAGACTGGGCTTGTGCTCTGAACAAGACATGCGGTGGTGAAGCGTGTGGTTACAAGCACAAAATATTTCATGATTGTCATTTGAGTGAGGGAAAAAAGGATATGAAAACTGAAAAGGGTAGGAAAGAAACAACTCTAAAAACAAATATAATGACCACAGTGGAGCTTTGTTTTCACCAAATAGACATGAAACAAAATAAAATAAAAATCTCACAAATGTTTTTAACAAGTGTAATGTTTAATGGACTCGCGTTAATGCCAATTTTTATCAGCTGAGAATCTGGCAACCACATCAACATTGACTCCTTTTGCTACAGCATGCTACTTGCATGCAAGGAGAAACCTAAACAATGGAGAAGAAATTTGCAAATCTCTGACTTCCTTGTGTTCCTCTTCATCCTTTGTCAGTATTAAATAGCATCAGATTGAAGGCCATAAATTTTCATATAATTTTTCTATTTCTGTGGATTAATATTAATTCAATTCATACTGTTTGGGTGCTTAATTTGAACTAAAGTTACAGCTTTACACAGAAGAGAAATATGACATGAAAGGTAGTAAAACAATTATGAAGGTCATTGTCACGTCATTGTCCTATCATCAGACCAGTAGATACAACCAAGATAATAGCTTGTGCCTACCTGTGCATTTTGGATTTGTTTTATTCTTATAACAATAAACACTTGCAACTCTAAAACTTCCATTGCTATGGATTAGGAATGATTCGGTTTGGTGTAGACGAGGAGGTCAAAGTTTCTCCTAATTTCTCCTGTCTATAAACTGGAGAGGAAAGGAATATGTTTTCTTTTGCATGAATCACAGAATCACAGAATGACAGGGGTTGGAAGGGACCTCTGGAGATCATCTAGTCGAACCCTCTGCCAGAGCAGCGTCACCCAGAGCAGGTTGCACAGGAACGCGTCCAGGTGGGTTTTGAATGTCTCCAGAGACGGAGACTCCACCACCTCTCTGGGCAGTCTGTGCCAGGGCTCTGCCACCCTCAAAGGAAAGAAGTTCCTCCTCATGTTGAGATGGAACTTCCTATGCTCAGGTTTGTGCCCATTACCCCTTGTCCTGTCACTGGGCACCACTGAAAAGAGCCTGGCCCCATCCTCCTGACACCCACCCTTTAAGTGTTTGTAAGTGTTGATAAGATCCCCCCTCAGAACTCTTTCTCAGACTTCAAAGAAATTGGAATGTAAAGAAAAAGTTAGGGGAAAAATAATTAATCAAATATTTACAAACCTAAAAAAAATAAATTTTTTTCCTTTACAAGTAGTTTTTGTCTTAAACCACAAGGAAACTTCTTCTACCACACTGTTTCTTTAATTGTCTTTCATCTGATAGCTGTACAGCAGTAATACTAAAAGTGCAATTCAGGTGTTTAAACATGGGTTATCTAGGGCAATTTAATACGCCCTTGCACAACCTGCCTGGTCTCCTGCTGGCACTGCAGAAGGGTGTTGATATCTGTCAATTCTTTGCGATCATCAGGGCATTACACTTGACTGTGTGAATAGAAATTAAACAACTAGAATGAACAGTCCTACCATTATCATTTCACTGAGTGGTAATTTCCATTCTGCCATGGGACTAAACTACTCAGATATCACTGCCAAGAGCAACACAGCTTTAGGCTGAATACACATCAGCTCAAGTTTATTATTTAGTGTTTAATTTTCCAAATTGTTTTGATAGTTGCAATTTATTGGTGGATTTTTTTTTTTAATTCTCTGGCTCCTTTACCCCATCTTTACAGTGTAAAGCCTGAGATTCAAGGCTTGTACTGTTAAAACAGTAGGTTCTTCATCTGAGGGCACACACACTAATCAAAAGCATCAGCGAGTTCAAGAGAGCCTGGGGCAGAGAGTTTTTCCTAGTCTGCCAGTGTTTCCAAAGCACATATCAACTGACTATTGATCTATGGCTCTATTGAATGCAATCACATTAAAGAGTAATAGCCTTGTACTGAATGCTGCAGGCAAACACAGCAATAAATACCTAATGCTTTTTTCCCCTCTCCATTTCTCCCTTGTACATGCAAAGTGGAAAAAAAAAAATCCCTTCCCTTTTCTTGTGACACATCAACTATACGGTCCTATAGATACTATACTTAAAAGCTCATACAAGGACTATTCTAGATTTAGTGCAAGTTTAG
Organism: Rissa tridactyla; assembly: GCF_028500815.1. Taxonomy (NCBI): domain Eukaryota; kingdom Metazoa; phylum Chordata; class Aves; order Charadriiformes; family Laridae; genus Rissa; species Rissa tridactyla. The sequence continues at coordinate 10,282,716 of NC_071497.1, forward strand.
CTGCCAGTCTACCCTATATTGAAATCCTCCTGCTGATGATGTTGAGTTCTTTTCTGGCTCAGGAAGCCCTTCAGCCTGACCTGCTAAAGCTGATCCAAGAGTCTGCCTCTCGTATCTGGGTTGTGAATATTCTGGTAGTGACGCTGTCCCTTGAAGGGATCATGTTTGGTTTTATAACTTGATTTGTCCCCCTATCGTCTATCACCAGGGTTTTTTCATACTGCCTCCAGAGAAATTTCAGCAGGAGCATTCAGACGTCCCATTGACAGAGCAGCCCCAGCATGCCCTCCGTTGCAGATCAGCAGAATTGAAGGAAGAGGACTTGAACAGAGTAGTGAACAATACTGCCAGCATTTCTCACGCTACTGTCATGGATTTACCAGGGCAATGCGGAAGAAAGAAATATGAAATGAAAAAAAGTTGTTCTAAGTATTTTATGAATAGGTGTCCAGCAGTAGCTGGATGTCAGAGACTGTTTCACACAAGCTGGAAGACAGACCTGTATTTGCTAGAAAATAATCCAAATACTGACATGCTTTCTGAACATTGAGCCATCAGCCAACAAGCCAGTTCCACATATGAATAGATAAAACTGTGAGAAATTAATTTCCTGGGCAGGAAAGTTAGTATTTTTAAACTGCCCTAAGGTAGGATCACCAGAACTTGCTACCTTTGAACATCCTGTAGCCTGAAACAATGAAATTTGGTATATTAGAAGTAGTAAAGAGTATTTTCACTCTATAACTTTAGGAATGCCTCCTCCAGGGGTCTCCTATATGCTAAGAGGGGGATACATGTCCTTTCAACAGGCCATTCCGGCTAGACATAATGCTGTTTCTTGTATCCCAGTTGATCCTCACCCGCTTCACTAACTGTATAGAGATCCTAAATTGTCTCCTTCATGTAGGTAGTATCCTAAACGGCGTGCCTCCAGTTTGAGCGTTGCTAGTATCTTCCCAAGTAATTAGGCAGGCTATTGTCTCTTTCTTGACAAAGTGTATTTCCACTGATCAGACCGTAATCTGTGCTGATTTTTGCACTACTCTAATAACTTCAGAAGAAAATTACTACTTTATTTGAATTGGCCAAACACAATGTACTGGTAGCGCCAGAAAGGTGGTGCACTGAACTGCAGCAAACTCACAGAACATCAAATAAATGCCTCACCACACTGTCCAAGAAGGAACACTATTTACTTGCCCTGCTAATAATTTCTTTCCTAGTCACATGCTGTTGTCCTAAACAAGATGCTCAACTAGGTGGAACGTTACTCCAGCCCAGGGCAAACATCCTGGGATCTGTAATTATCTTAGAGGACACAAATGATAAGAAAATGAAATTTTAAAGTGAAAAAGGCGTAAAGGTAAGGAGTGATTTTAACCGTGCTAGATAATACTACTATTAGAAAAATCTTCAGTGGATTTGATCTCTCAATCTGCATCCCTGTATTTTATCATTATAACAGGTAGTTACAGTGCACGAGGAGTTTAATTCTTTCCTTAGCAGTGTCATGATTGCATTGAAGAAGGTATCTCTAGTTAAAGGTGAAGCAAATTATCTTGCTAATTTTGATGAGTTTTTAAAAGCCTTCTTGAGATACACTTACTGGCAGTGGAACTCAATGAAACTTCCACTGTTTTTAAAGACTAGCTAAAAGCTTTCAATGAAAAGCGTGATGTAAATGTTAACGATCATACTATGTAATTTGTGTGCTCAACAATGCCATGACCCTTTTCTCTTTTCAAAAGACTGTGACAGAAATGAGCCATTTACTGGACTTTGTGACAATTTGAATGCATACACAAGCAAGTACATCAAAAAGGCATTTTGCAGGTCCATACAAATCTGCTGATTGCTGTACTGGTAAGATTTAATTTCTGCTCTAACTTGTTTAATTACTTGGTTCAGATCCTCTGAAGTGAAAAATGGTAGGGTTTAGACTGCTCTCAGGGTTCACTGATGTTTATTCTCTTGGGTTACTTCACACAATTGTGATTACTTCATACTTACACTACTTCACACAGTTCTGAGGGAAGTTCTACAGCGGAAAAGCTAAATAAAAAAAATTTCTATTATTGAACTTCCACTACTCAGTTAAATAATCACGCTTAATAACATCTAGGTTATTCTCACAATTGATGATTCCCTAAATTAAAGATTTCCTGTTGCAGTATTTCACTAGGAAAAGATGTTCCGTTTAGAAAAAAAGAAAAGCAAAACTGGAAGTAAAATCTGTGTTTCAAATATTCTTGGGAGATAGGATCAAAGTAAAGAGTTTTAAGTGTTTCGTGCTAATATTCTACCCAGTGCCACCAGCATCTTGCACAGTCTCAGGGTAAAGACAAATTCTGTTACCATATCCATTTTCCTCACATACTTGAATGTGTTTTCCACAATCATTAGCCAAAGTTAAAAAAAAAAAAGGATGGATGTAAAAATAAAACCTGATATATAAAATGGAGCTTTCCTACAGCAAAGACAGAAAGGTCTACAATAGTATATTCTTTAGGCCAAGCTGTAATTGCTAATCAATCAAAAAGACTTGTCAAATTAATTGTCAGCCTCAGTACAGGTAATGCATTAATACCATCCTTAAACAGGCTTTTTTTTTTTTTTTTTTACACAAGAAAGAATGAAAGCACCAATCTACTGGCAGATCCATTCCTATCAATCTGTCAAAGCTGTGCACGAATTATGTATATTCATTGCCTACACAACTACAGGTAGTGGTGGGTAAGATATCTGGTTGACTGAAGCAGCAACAAGTGTGATTATAGTGTTAATTATCGATTTATTTTTCTTCAGTCATGGTTGTTATCATCTCCCTTTCTTAATTTTGTTCTGTAAAGAGCAAAACTTTAAAAGTATAAGAATTTCATTGGCTTCTTCCAATAAACGTATATTTCAATGTCATTGATAGCTAAATGCACTGGGTCAAGTTATTGATCAGAATAATATTTATTTTTAAATTTCGTGTAGGCAATTTAAGTCAAAGTGTTAAAAAATATTGCCACACAAGTTTTAGAAGCAGCAAAGGTTCAAATCTAATCCTTCAACATTTGGACTCCTCAAGTTAGTACAGCTCCATGCAGGCCGATTGCATGAATCCATGCAGATTGAAGGATGCAGGCATAAGACTCTAATAGAGAGTCTTTGGGGAAGAGCTTATATTTCTAGTAAACTAGCAGAGAGCATCATGACCCAGGCCCTCATCTTGACTGCTCTTCAGCTACAAGTTAGTTTTCCGTGTTTGTTAGAAAAGTTCACCTACATATGCCCAAGTGCAACGCAGCTAATATTGGTTAACCTTTTCAATTATTTAATAATTCATGTTTACACTATTTCTTCATTATTCTTCACATTCATATTGAAAGGTCATCTATGCTGTACAAATTTCATGTCAAATTAAGCTGACCTTGTTTTTACTAGAGAGAACGAGTAGCAACTGATTGATCAGTAGTTCCCTTCAACACCTTAAGCGCTGCTGGCCTTGGCAATAATTTCCTGCGATATGATTACCATCATTAATGTATCCAGCCACATTTACAGGTTCTAATGGGAGAGGAGTACAGGTTTCCTGGAATTACCAGGCACCCTTAAGGTATAAAACAATGCTAAAAGGTTTTTCAAGTAGATGCAAGAGAAATGGTTAGAAATAGGAAACTTAGGAATGTCTTGTTTAAGCCTCTTTTAAAAGATACAGAAAGTTTATATGCTTATCAGATTATTGGGTTTTGCATCACTGCAATTTCAGGAATGTCATTTTTATTTTAACTTTCATGCAAATCTGAGATTCCTTGGGCATCCAACGCAGGTGTTACGGGAGAGATAACCTTGGCTCTGCCCAACAGGTCTGCATATCTGGTGTTTCACTGCCCCTGGTGACCTGCTAAATCACATATAGATTTCAGCTCTGCTTATCACAAAGGAGTGAGATGGATTCAGGAGATTTTTCTGACAGAAACAGTCAAATCATTTCTTACCTTTCACAGCTATAAGGTGCACAGGGAACAGAATGGAGAGCAAATACTTCTCACAGGCGAAGAGGCGGAAAGCCCCAGTGGCTAATTAGACGGCGCTGTGAGGGCATGACCTATAATCTTACCTCAGATCCTTATCACCCAGCAACTAACTCTAATATTCATAACTGAATATAAGACAAGGTAATATTTCTAGGTGGCAAAATTATTTTTGCCAAACACTGTCTGTTTGGAAAGCATGTCATTGATTTAATTTATTCCAACACTGGTGATTGTACTACCTGGCCATTTTGTAAAGCATTATATACCAATGCCTTAATGTCTTTTTTCTTCTAAGAGGTAAAGGGAAATCAGATCCCTTGTGGTTTGCTTCTTAAAATAAGTCTTGAAATTAGAAGGGCACTTTTTACTTTTCCAAAGCCCTTTCATAATTGTTTAATCAGGTTTATTAACACATAGCATTAAAACACACTGGATTTTCTGATTCCACTGTATATTGTTTAGAATACACACCCATATGCACTAAGTATGTACTCTTAAACTGGTTAAATTCACAGAATATTTGTTAGATGTACAAACACCCTCCCTTCTCCAATACTTCTTTGGATATGTGCAATCATGAGTATACAGTCTCAGTAAGATAGCTGAAACATCTCGTATCATGAGGTACTTGGCAAACAGAAATAAGGCTTATTCCCCTAACTGAAGTGACTTGAAGGCTGCAATACATGTTTCTCCAGTGCACTGAAGACACAGTCTGAGGCATTCTCAGTGTTGGTGTTTTTGTGGTTTTGGGTTGGTTTTTTTTGTTTGTTTTCCATTAAATCTTCCAGGCTTTGACATTGTGTTCTGAAGTATTGCTATTGCATGCCTTTCATAAGAAAAAGCCATGATAGAAAATATTTACAGAAGGTATCTTGAGCAGAAGAACCTGATGAAAAAAAGAAAGAAAGAAAGAAAGAAAGAAAGAAAGAAAGAAAGAAAGAAAGAAAGAAAGAAAGAAAGAAAGAAAGAAAGAAAGAAAGAAAGAGAAGAAGAGAGAAAGAAAGAAAGAAAGAGAGAAAGAGAGAAAGAGAGAAAGAAAGAAGAAAGAAAGAGAGAAGAGAGAAAGAGAGAAAGAAAGAGAGAAAGAGAGAAAGAGAGAAAGAGAGAAAGAAAGAGAGAAAGAAAGAAAGAAAGAAAGAAAGAAAGAAAGAAAGAAAGAAAGAAAGAAAGAAAGAAAGAAAGAAAGAAAGAAAGAAAGAAAGAAAAAGAAAGAAAGAAAAAGAAAGAAAGAAAGAAAGAAAGAAAGAAAGAAAGAAAGAGAGAGAAAGAAAAAAGAAATTGTGATCTTTCCATTTCTATCACCTCCAAAGTTTTAAAAAAGAGAAGCATGCTTTTTCCAGGAATGCATGAACATTTTCTTCTTAACGATGGGACAGTCTGTTTACGCAGCCTGCTGTCCTGAGTTTAGTCCTAACAAGAACAAAAATAATGCAAGGACGTGATGACGCTTATCTTCCACAAACAGATCCAGGAGTTAATACTTAAGTACACTTCCAAGAGACCTCTCAGTCCCTCCCAGGATATCAGTTTATGATGTCAAACCAGACATGGCCACTGCATCAAACTGGTCTTGCCAACAAGTTCCATTCTTGGTGTGTGTATTTATGTATAAAACCCAAACTTCCACCGTGGAAAATTTTTGAAAACTGCATGCTTTCCTGACAATTCAACACAATAATGGAAAAGTCAATCTGATTTCCACACCTGAGAGGTTTACATCCCTGAGGTTTCTATGTCTGAAGCTGCCTACAGCCCTGAACTAATTCCGAGATTCTTAATCACTTTACACAAAGAGATATCCAGTGCCAGGTGAAAAGTTTGAATTAAATTAAAACTGTGGCCAAGATACTAGGGGTAAACATATGTCAAAGGCTATGTGAGCCATTTTCCTGCAAAACCTACTTGCTGTGCTAAAATATATCAAGTTTTCTTAGCAACAAGCATTTCCTTGTCAAAGACTTGCTCTCCCAGAATATATCCATTATGGATTATTTATCCCATTATCTTTATGTAAGACAGTGTTAACAAAAAGCATTCATTACTGCTCAGTCCCTGCATTTGCATATTGTTTTTTAGCTCTTGAATATGTGAACAATGACACACTTAATGGAGGCTAGTGTAAGCTTTTATTCCTGCAGTTAAGCTAGCATGTCTAAATACAAATAAAAAATGCTAAAAATATCTTTAAAGTACTAATGAATCTTTTCCAGAACTTGTATTGAAACTATATTTTTTTGCTAGTGACCCCATAAAATAATGAATTCAATTAGTATCCTGTTATTCCTTCCAGCCATCTGGAGGCATTTCACATTATTACTTTATCTGAAAGAGTTATTTATTTCACATTAGAGATAAACAGTGGTTTTACATTGCTAACAATAACTAATAGGTGTTGATGCTCAGCCAAATTATTTTACGGACTTGAAAACTTATATATATTAATTCACTGTCTATGCTTTTTCCATTATGAGGGAAGCCCCATTAGTAAAGAGAACAAAGCAGATCTCCGGCAAGAAACCTCGAAAGCCCGTCTGTGGAGGTGTTCAGAGAAAGCAGGCTGAATTTCCCTTCACAGATAGTCCCCTCGTGACTGGGGTGTGATGTGGGTCCTGCTCCCCTGCCTGCTGATTAGCTGTTTGCACCTCTGCACAAATATGACAAGAGCAGCATGGTGCGACTGCACATGTCTCTGTGCTCGTGCTTTACGGACCCATCCTGCACCCACACATGAGTTATAGCACTTCCAGAAGCTGATAATTGAGTTTATAGCCCTGAGGAACTATAAACTACAGTTTGCTGTGGCTTAATCTTCAGATTGCACTATATACATACTGTGATAAAAGTTTTTTAGATGTTACTGGAATGGTTAAAAAAGTGTAGTGATTTTACAGATGGGGAAAAGAAATGCCATGTTTCCCTGGTATAGGAGCTTGAAAGTGGTTACTAAAATCTTCAGAAATTTTAAAATTTTCAACAACTACACAATTTGCTTTGGGACAAAATACATGTTTGGGACAAAATACGTGTTTGGGACATACCTGCACTGAAAGAGAATTTTTGAGGGAATTGCTGCTGAAAACTACAAATAAATCTGTTTTGAATTCATAACTAAAGAATTTCCTAGCAATAAATACTTAAATAGAAAATTTCTGCTATGCAGCATTTTCTGGATAAAGAAAGAAAATCAGTAGGTATATAGCACATTCCTTCTGTGAACGCAAAGCAAATTCTATTTAAAGGTTGAGTCATTTGGTCTCCCTTCTCTAGAATAAAACTTGCTAGAGCACAAAATTCAATATTTGCAATAAGAGAAAATGCTAACTTTTGAAACGGTCTTCTTTTCTTTTCTTTCTTTTCTTTTTCTTTCCAATCTGACAAGATTATATTTTAAGCAACTGGAAAACAATCATTTTGCAGGGAAGAAAGAATTTGGGGCCATCCAGGAGGGCGCAGCAGGGACGGGCAGCTCCAGGGGAGCTGAGGTTGCACCACGGGGGCAGGAGCAGCATCCTCACTGGCAGGGGGCAGCAAGGGGAGCAGGGCAGACAGGGTGGCCATAGCCAGGACCAGCCAACAAGCCAACAAGGTGTCCGGGAAAGTGCATGGTAATGAGGCAGCTCATGCCAAGAAGTCGTGTCCAGGGAAGGGTCGGGCTCAGAGACATCTGTGGGCATGCCTGCCCCGTATCTCAGGAGAGGAACCAGTGTTTGAACCTTGGTACAGCTCCTCAAGATGGTGGACCTGTCCCTGCTCCTCACACTTCTTCATCACACCTTAGCCATGCTCCCAGATGCCAAACCCAAGGTCTCACAGCTGTCCCATGTCAAACCTGTCCTTGAGCTCGACTGGGCTGTGCCTCAGCTGAAACACTGCTTTTGAACGGGGGCATTAAAGGTGGTCATATACAATCAAGAATAGAATCAAAAAGATAGTTAGAAATCAAATAATTAGGAAGATTGGTTCTGTAGTCACCTTATCAGAATGTCTGTTTGTTGGCATGAGTTATTCCCCCCAGTTTTTAAGAAACTAAAAAGGACTCAATATCAGCCAGCTCTAAACAAGGAGGAGCGAGAAGAGTCTTAAATTTGAAGGACTTACTTGACTGTCTTCTTTTGTTCAGAGCACCTGTTTTTCATGAGAAAACATAATTCTAGAGGATGGAAAGTAAAAGTAAAATATAATTTATTAAGGGAAGGAACATATTTGTTCACTGAAATCTCCAGCTTTTTGAAACAATTCTGCAAGGAATTTACATGACAGAGACAAATACATCTGGTAACTGTTTCACATTTCAGACAGATGTAAGAGGCAAAGAATCAACTCCTGCCTTGTACAAAGTGGGGAAGATAAAGAAAAACTGCAGCAGAAAATCACTGCTGGCCAGTCAGAAGTGGGAGATGTTTATAGCTCATAGACAGCACTAAAGAGGAGTTATCTGTTTCTTCATCAAATCTTCAGGGGAAAAGCACTTCTGAAAGAAGCCTGCTTTTCTACTTCAATAAAAGCATCTATCCCACCAGGAGTTATCACTACTTCCATCTCCACAGCTTGCAAAAGGGCCCATTACTGCAGCACCCAACTTTCTAGAAGGACTGAATGCATTTATATGTGCACTGTTCACACAGGAAAACCCATAACAACCAGAGTCCTGATGATAAATATCTCATACAAAGGTGTCAGACAAAAAGATTTGATGCACAGTTTGCAATGAAGACTGTCCTGTGACCACCATCACGCTTGCACACTAATCATTTTCTCTGCATTATAGAATATGTGTGAAATACACAAGTATGAACATACAGCAATAGTGTTCATTTGATAACCTCCAAGCAATTGCTAGGGGATTTACAAACCCCTTAAAATAATTTCTGTGTGCTGAATGCTGTATAATACCAACGAATTTACATTTCTTAACCTCACTTTGTTGACAGTAGTTCATGTCCGCAAACCACGGACTGAAAAACACTAGGTAGAAAATTCTCACTCTCTTCACATTTAATGTGTAGCTTTATTTACAAACTAATAGTAGGCGATGTGCTTATGCAAGTCTTTGCAATTCGGATCGTAACAAACTCTTCAGATCACCCTCATTCAAGTAAAGCAGCTCATGCATCTGCTGCAGAGCATGCTCTGCTTCTTACAGCCAGCAGACTGGACTCAGACCTGAGCTTCTGCACCCTCCAGGATGAACAGAAAAGGACTTTCAAGGCAATACTTTAACCACTCCATAACACAGACAGTTGAATCCTGTTTTGCTTGTTGGCCCATCCCTACTCAACAGATTTCCTTTTGTTTGTTGTTACTCCACAAAGTTTTCAGGTTGCCACCGGGGCCTTGAGCGTTGGTAACAACTTGACTGAGATGGTCATCAAGCACAAAGGAAGAAATGCAGACCACTCTGTTATGTGTTGTAACGCAAGTCTTGCTTGCGCGTAGTGAGAAGAGCATCATCTGTACCAGTCAAATCTCCATGACAAAAAAGAAAAAAAATAAAAGAACACTGTCTCAAAAATATTCCAGTTGAAATTAAAAAAAGACAAGAAAAACAATTATTGAAGGAAAACATTAATGTATGATTCTCTCTTTTAAGCTTTTCAGAATGATGTTTCAAATTAACTGCTGACAGAGTCATCTAAACTTGTGACATCTGAAGAAGGGCAAAATATAATAGGGAATTCAGATATGTCACAAAATATTAGGTTCTGTGTCTTAAATTCACATGCCTGTAATCTTATTAGATTCCACTGTGGCTAGGTAGCCACTACTATTTCTATTCTATTAACATAAGTTAACGAAAGTGTATCTAGGAAAATTTACCTGCAAGCAATACTGACTTCAGATTCTGCTTTGAAGCTCATAAATGTGAGCTGAAATGCCTGGTCTATTGCACTGGTGAGATATATTACAACTGGCAGCAAGGTTAGTAGCTATTAATCATGATAAAGATTTGAAAAGAATAAACCTGGGAAACTTTAATATGAGTTTGTATCTCCTTCAAGATAAGGACAACCCTCGAATTAAGAAAGTCTGAACTTCCTTCAATACCGAGTATGAAACAGTCAAGCAATTTTTTAGTGTAGCAGTCCATAAGGAAATACTATACACATTTGGGACCAAGATCCATGGAAAGGATGTTGAGGGGGCTGTAAACCTGTCCATAGAGGGGAATAAGAGGGTACAGAAAAGTAAGATGCAGGCAAAAGGGGTTTTTTCCATTCTCTTGATTCTTGCCGTGAAGTACACACCTGTATCCAGCTGCAGACAACTGTTGTCATGGACAACGCTCAACAGACTTATACAGCATACTGTATAGCAATAATCCTGGCATTTGTAGTAACTGAAAATTCAGAATCTGAATTACAGAAAAAATAATTCCAAGACTGTGCATAATGTGGTATTTTCTTTAATCCTAATATTAATATCAAGATTAAATATTAATAATATTTATTATAGCAATATAAAATATCATCAGTATTATTAATTCCTAATATTTACCTACTTTACCTGCAAAAGTCTGAATACTTAAAAAAACAGGACTTCAATAAATTATTACTCAAGCTTAAGTAAGGTTTCTACATAATTTCAAATTAGCTGGCTCTCATCCAAAATCCCCAAATCAATCTTTGATAAGTTTAAAATGGTAGCACAGATTTTTGTTTGGTTTGGGTGGGGTGGGGCTTATTATTTTTAAAGTTTATGTGTTCATTTTGGCAAATGATGTTTTCAAACAGCCTTCACGGCTGATTAAACTTCAGATAATGTTTTGCAAAGTACACTAGGAAAATGAAATACCCAAGACCCATTAAATACTCAAACCCAAATAAAGAACATAGTCACGGAATCACGGAATCTTCAGAGTTGGAAGGGACCTCTAGAGATCATCTAGTCCAACTCCCCTGCTAGAGCAGGGTTGCCTAAAGCACATCCCTCAGGGCTGCATCCAGGCGGGTCTTGAAAATCTCCAGAGAAGGGGACTCCACAACCTCCCTGGGCAGCCTGTTCCAGTGCTCTGTCACCCTCACCGTAAAGAAGTTTTTCCGTGTGTTTGAACGGAACTTCCTATGTTCTAGCTTGTGCCCATTGCCCCTTGTCCTGTCGCTGGGAACCATTGAAAAGAGCCTGGCTCCGTCCTCCTTAAACCCACCCTTTAGATACTTGTAGACATTAATCAGGTCCCCCCTCAACCTTCTCTTCTCCAGGCTAAAGAGTCCCAGCTCTTTCAGCCTTTCCTCATAAGGGAGGTGCTCCAGTCCCACAATCATCTTGGTTGCCCTTCGCTGGACTCGCTCCAGTAGTTCCCTGTCCCTCTTGAACTGGGGAGCCCAGAACTGGACACAGTACTCCAGTTGTGGCCTCACCAGTGCAGAGTAGAGGGGAAGAATGACCTCCCTCGACCTACTGGCCACAGTCTTCCCTATGCAGCCCAGGATGCCATTGGCCTTCTTGGTGACAAGGGCACACTGCTGGCTCATGGATAATTTGCTGTCTACCAGGACCCCCAGGTCCTTCTCCTCAGAGCTGCTTCCCAGCATGTCCGCCCCTAACCTATACTGGTGTTTGGCATTCTTCCTTCCCAGGTGCAGGACCCTACACTTGCCCTTGTTGAACCTCATTAGGTTCTTCTCTGCCCAGCTCTCCAGCCTGTCCAGGTCACGCTGGATGGCAGCACGGCCCTCTGGAGTGTTGGCCACCCCTCCCAGCTTGGTATCATCAGCAAACTTGCTGAGGATACACTCTGTCCCCTCATCTAGGTCACTAATGAATATATTGAACAAAATTGGTCCAAGTATTGACCCCTGAGGGACACCACTCGTTACAGGCCTCCAACTGGACTCTGTGCCGCTGATCACAACCCTCTGGGTTCTGTCACTCAGCCAGCTCTCGATCCACCTCACTGTCACCTCGTCTAGCCCATACTTCCTCAGCTTCCTAATGAGGATGTTATGGGAGACAGTGTCAAAAGCCTTGCTAAGGTCAAGGTAGATGACATCTACGGCTCTCCCCTCATCCAGCCAACCCGTTATAACATCATAGAAAGCTATCAGATTGGTCAGACATGATTTGCCCTTGGTAAACCCATGCTGACCACTTCCAATAACTTCCTGTTCCTCTATGTGTTTGGAGACGACATCCAGAATGAGTCGCTCCATTACCTTCCCAGGGACAGAGGTGAGACTAACCGGCCTGTAGTTCCCTGGGTCCTCCTTCTTGCCTTTTTTGAAGATTGGAGTGACGTTAGCCTTCCTCCAGTCCTCAGGCACCTCTCCTGCTCCCCACGACCTTGCAAAGACAATGGAGAGTGGTCTAGCGATAACATCTGCCAGCTCTCTCAGCACTCGCGGGTGCATCCCGTCAGGGCCCATGGATTTATGAATGTCCAGCTTGGCCAAGTGGTCTCTGACCTGGTCCTCCTCAACTAAGGGAGTCCTCTCTCTTATTGTGGCAAATGAAATACAACAGCAGTGAATGAGCTTTGCCCTTCATCCATGGAAATCAACAATAACGTTTGAAAAGGTCAGGACATGTTGGTGTCTGACAGTCAATGAAAAAGGAGATTTGTAATGGGCTGTTCCTATTGCAAATTTTCTCCCTCTTGATGTTAATTATAAGAAAAAAACAACCTGAAAAAGAGGTGAAAAAATATGTTAAAGTTAAATTGAAGTGTAACTAATATTTAAGGCAGGTTGGTTTCAAAGACAGAGAACACTTTCAAAAATATGTATTTTGTTTTATTTGATAATTGCTGCATTAAGTACTTTGATGATTCAGATGTCAGAGAAGAATCATTGCAGTGAAAGCAAAAGCGCAAGAGTGCATAAACATCAAACTCATCAAATAGCACATATAATTAGGTCACCCAAAAGGCTGGAAAACTAATTAAAAATAAAGGAGATACACGGGAAAAAAAGAAAAGAAACATTTTAAGGAGCTTTATGGAAATGACAACAAAACCTCTTTATATCCATCAAAAGATATACTTTGCATTGTCATACAAATCTCAGAGTAATTCACTGGCTTGATGTTATTAAAATTAATATTTTTTTGTCACTCACAAAGGCTCTGCAGCTAGTGCAGCAGTATGCCTGGGTGGAATTTGAAAGGGGTCCCAGATTCAGCCTTGGTATGTCAGAAGCCTCAGCCCCTTCCAAATGGCAGAGGGACAAAATGGCCATCCAAGTCTTGGTCTGCAATGGTCCCTGGGGCAGTGGCTGGAGGGGACAGCAGCCTCACATCCCTGTGGAGATGTGCTCCGGTCAATGAGATAAGGCAGGAGTGAGCCAACTGCACTGCGTCAGTGTTAGGAGCCGAAGATTAACTGGGTGTTTGCATGGACAAGCGTCTGAACCTCAAACTGCAGAAAAGGAGGCACAGCGAGAGCCTGCACTCAACTGAGCAACGGGTACAGACTCCCAAGATGCCTGGGGCTGGAAACCTGGGATGAACAGCAACAGAAGGAAAGTTTCTTCTCTGCCTGCAGATCTGCGTCTGTGGCACAGCTGGAGCGTCCTGAGAGCATGTGAAGAGGAACAAACCCTGTTGGGATGGTGTCAGACCCAGCGGAGCCAGAACCGAATCTCAGCACTGTCTGCAAGCAGGGAATGATGGCAGCTGGATACTCCCTCCTGCAGGAGTCAGAAGCACCCACCTGCCAAAAAAAGTTGGTGTCTTTGAGGTTTACTGCACACTAGATGATCAAACCCAGGACACTGGGGAAAGACTTCATCAGATGATGTGGACTCTGAACGTTTTGCCCCAGTGACAGGGTCTCTATGCCAGGGCTGGCAGCAGAGGTCCCAATGGAATGCACACTGCCTGTACCAAGTAGCCTGGCACCCCTCGAAAAGACTGCCCTGTGGGTGCTGGTAGTGGGAAGGGATGGGGGGAAACCAAGCTGGAAAGCTCTCTGAGCAGTCAGGACTTGGGGAGGTGAGACATGGCAAGTGTGTGCAGAGGGGCAGAGTCTGAGTCTCAGAGAATCACAGAATGGTAGGGTTGGAAGGGACCTCTGGAGATCATCTAGTCCAACCCCCTGCCAGAGCAGGTTCACCTACAGAAGGGTGGACAGGAACACATTCAGGCGGATTTTGAATATCTCCAGAGAAGGAGACTCCACAGCATCTCCAGGCAGCCTGTTCCAGTGCTCCATCACTCTCCAAGTAAAGAAGTTTTTCCTCATGTTGAGATGGAATTTCCTGTGTTCCAGCTTGTGCTCGTTGCCCCTTGTCTTTTCTCCTTGGGAGCCCAGACGTGGTGAGGTGGCTTGCAGGACTGGAGTGCTGCAGTGGATGAAGGCAGGCTTTGCAGCAAGGGCAGGTGGAAAAGCAAAGAGATGCTGTGCTCTCCCCAGCAGAGTGGCGTCATGGCACAGGGCTTTGCCTTGGCAGTGGGGGAGATCCAGGTGGTAGCTAACGGCCGCAGCTCAGAGGAGAGTCCAGCATACCTAGACTGAGAAGCATCTGCTACAGACCACCCACTGAAGCAGTCAAAGAGGACAAAGCCTTTTTCCAAGAATAACAGCAAACCTGATGACTGCAGGTCCTTAAATCTGGGCCCAGTCTGAGGGCAGCTGGAAGGCCAACTTGCATGTGGCTCCAGAAATCTAGCAGATTTCTAGAGGGTGCTGAAGGCAGTGTTTGGACACCAGGGATCAACAAGAAAGTGAAGGGTGAGGTTCTGCTGGGCTGCCCGCTCGTGGCCAAGGAAGGGGATCTCATTTCTGTAGCAAAGGTGAAGGCAGCCATGGCTGCATGACCATGAGATGGAAAAATTTATAATTATGTCCTTTTTTCCCCCAATAATTAAGAGTTTCTGTTACTTGACAATAAATTAAATCAAGTAAAATTCCCAGAGCTGAGGCTGTTTTGCCCATGACAGCATGACATGAAATCTTCCTTCACTTGCATTTGTATGATTGTGCTTTTCAGGTTCTCCTCTCTTTCAATCTCCTCAGCTTGCCATCAGTGTCTTCTGAAAATGTTTGATCATTTCAACGCAAGCAGTCTTTAAAAAAATCAGTAGTTTATGTTGTCTTTGTGAACATACTTAATTTTTTTCCAGTTTGCAACAGGAATGTCTTATTAAGATTTTTGGAAGCAAGAATCCCACTGCAGTATGACTTTAAAATAGACACATATTTGGTGCTAGAACACTAACTAATATCTAACTCTGATTTAGGCACTGAAGTTTTAAAATTTTCAGAAGATTGCTAGTCAGTGATGTACATCCATTATCTCTATCACAGCCAGTGAGTTGGAAGCATCCTTTTGGAGAAGGTGGCTTGCTGATGGATATTTGTCAGTTTGAATGTGACTGATGCTATCAGGATGTTAATCTTATTACTTGACAGAGTTTCGGTAAAAAGCAATACATCTTCAGACAACAATTTTATTTGTACAAAACAAGCTTTTTTTTTTTTTCCGTACAAAAATACGATGTGTACATTTCAAACATTGAGACTTCCCAGAAATGTTACTGGAATAGAATGACAAATACAAGGACATGCACCAGTTGTCAGGGGGAATACAAGTGATTTGTGTTGCATCTGCAACTCTTGGGAGCTTTGGGAGTGATAGAAAGACCAACTGCACTAAGTGCTGCTAAAACACATCCCAGCAACGACGCATCTTGCTCCTGAGCTCCTTGCAACCCAAATAGATAAGACAAGAAAATATTTTTGTAACTATTTCATAGATGGCAATTAAAACCCGGATATTTAAGGTCTTTAGGTAAACTTTTTGTCTAAGAGGCTTAGATCCATTCTGATTTCAAAGGAGTCCAATACGAATTGTAAAACTCACTGCACCTTGACTGTGATTTCACACATCTTCCAGAATTGAAAGTTACGAGAGCTTGTCAGAGAGTTTAAATTCAGTATTTGCAAAAGAAGAGAGATTTTTTATTTTAATATTTTTATATTAAGATTAATTTTTGTCTAGTTTGTCCATTACATTTTTTATATATAATAATAATACACAAAACTTCATTTTTGTTTGAGAAAATGTTTGGAAGTCATGTTTCAGTCTGAGCTCTATCTGTATGGATTTGTAAAGGCAAATCATATGATATTCAGCATTTTTTCCCCTGCTTATCTGTACAAAGGACTGTATTTCTAAAATGTTTTCAAATGGCAATACGGAGCTGAAGTTTATTTATATGCCACTGGAAATCTGCTTTTGATGTAGCCAAAATCTGACAGTAAATCTGTAAGGGAATCAGAAACTGAAGCCTGAGTTCCATTTCAGTGAAGCAGCAGCATCAGAGCTGCATAATGGGCTAATGAGAAGTACTCTGTAAATAATGTTATTGTCTCTCATATTAATACTAATGTAAAGCAAAAAAAGATAATAAACTATCCTAGGTTAGAGGTATCCACTTCCTAAAGGAACTTTTATCTTCTAGCAACTGTTGGGTTTAAGTTACTTTAAGTCAGAGGTCATACTTTAGACAAGAGTTTTTACCTATTCTGCTCTTGATTCCATCTGTATCTTCGCTTTCACACTTTGTTGGGAAAAGAGCTAAAGAATTTTTTTTCTGCATTGTATAAGTAGAGCACTTACTTTTATTTGCCTTAAACCCTCTGCTTAAGCAACTACTGTATTTTTGATATGTGTTGTAAATCAGCACAAGTTACTGATAGTTTTTAAAGATTTCTTCCCAGTTAAATTGTTAATGGTGATGTTCAAACATGCCTCCATTAGATTTTTTTCTCTTAACAAAAAAATAAAGAAAGGTAATGAGCACTGGAAAAAAGAAACTAATAGTTACCATAGGATGTCTTTTTCTCCTGTTTTCTTTATGGTTTCCAACCTCTGCCCAGGTAAGTCCCCAGGGAAATTGTATTATGAACATGAAAAATAGAGAAGTATGCTAACTTCTCAAGGATATACTACAAAAAACTCTGACGGATTTTGTAACAAACAGAGCAGAATACCTCTGTGTGCCTGTGTAGAGAATATAAAGATTTGAGAAGCTCTGTGCAGTTATGGAATGATTAAGAACACCATTTTAATAATATTTTTAAAGTGTCTTCCTGTTTCTGGTGCTGCTGCTCTCATTACTTACCTATCACTAATGATCTCAACATTATTTAGTCATTCTAATTTGCTCTGGAAAATGACATTTTTTCCAGTGCTGGCTAAATACTTGAAAAAATCAGGTGTTTAGGTAAAAGATACGTTCTTTAATGCATTCTGTATTTCTTCTCTTTTCAGAATTACTTATTATTAAGGAAAAAAGAACATAGTTTCTTGAGCACACTAAACAACCTATAGCTTTGGAAAAAGTTACAGGAAGAAGGAAAACAATAGTGTTTTGGTTCTGCTGCTAGTTTAACAAGTTTAAGTTAACATGACAGTATTCACATGTTAGGAGCAAGTCATGCTAATGATAGGGTATGTTTCTTTAGCAGTACAACGAATTTATATCTTTTGGAGATAACTGTAAACTTGGAAATCAAAATGTGCCACTAAAAGCACATGACACCCACAATGAATATAGTTCAATTGACATAATGAGAAAGAAGAAGCAAGGGCACTCCATCTCCCACTTTGTGCTAAAGCTACTTTCAACCTTTCTTATAGTTGCGAATAACAGTGAAGACAAGGACTTCTGAACATCATTTTTTTTACTTACAAATGTTTGCAAAGAGCTACCTTCTCAAGAACCCACGCCTTCCAAAATTTGTGGGTGTAGCATGCTTAAACACATGACTCAGCAACTGCACAAACTCCTTCAACTAAGATCCCAGACTCACACAAGCTGACAGGTCCGTCTTTTCATGATTTATGATTGCCCTCTCAGTACATCCATTTCAGTTCCAAAGCACAGGGTTTTGAATTGTTTTCTCAAGGACAAATTCAGAATGTTCATCTATGAATCCAAACAACATCCAAAAAAATCAACAACAGAGAGTCACTACATGGGGATGTGTCTACTTGGTGACAGGAGAGGGAAAAAATCACCTGTGATGACTAAGAAGTCTCCATTGCAGTGCCAGTCACCAGAGGAGGATGCTAGTGCATTGTTTTAAAATGAGATGCTCAGAATAAGATGGAAAGGAACATGTGAAAGTGGAAATTCCTGGGGACTCCACTGCTATCCCAGGACAGTGGTGTCCCATTCCCATCTCCTCCTGAGAGAGAGAGTGGAGGGCAAGGGAGAGAAGAGCCATGGCTCAACATATTGAAATGAAGATTTGCTCACGACCCATCTTTGTGTAAACATAACTGGACAGAGACAAGGATTCACAATGTCATTTAAAATCAGCCAAGGGATACAGTCTTCACTCCAGCAGATTATGAATTATCCAACAGCCTGTTATAAGACTCAGCTGGTGTAAATTTGCTGGCTGGTGATATGAACTGTTACTTCATTGCAATCCTTTTCTGGTTAGAGTTTTGGGTTTTTTTCCTTCTTCAAATGACAAAAAAATTTTGTGAATAGCACATTAGAATAAAATTTGTACCTCAGGGATGTTAAAGTCTAAATTTAAAACTGATCTGTAGGCAGTCTGCTACTGGGAATCTTCCTTTTGGCTTCAGGATTAAATCCACATTAATTACACTGAAATGAATAACTGCTTCTAGAATTGCACCAGTGGAAGATTTTGCTCCAATCTTTGTCATATTTTGACTGAAAAAGCACAGTCCTGAATTTAAATGTTAAATATTAATATTGAATTTAAATATACATGAAGGGAACTGCATCCACATGTTCGTATTATGAGTCTAATTTAAGATTTCATTTTAGTAGAGTAAGCCACAAAGAGTGGGCCTGTTTCGCTGTACCATTAATCTCAAAATGCTAGTAGTTGAATTTAAATGCCTGCATTAAAATTGCAGGCTCACTTTCTAATTTTTGTCTTTCAATGCAATTGGATCTTTTCCCTGTGTTGCAAATGCCAAAACCTATTTACATTGCATAACAGGATATAACCTTACATTCATGTGATATCTATATCAATTTTCATGAGACATTCCCAAAGAAATGTCTTCCAGCATTGAAGTGGAGAGATTTAAAGCTGTCAAGATAGGAGAAAGAAATGAATAAACATCTCAGTTCTGTATCATTAAAGTGAATGGAAAATCTGAATTTGACATCAAGAGAGGGCTCAACACTGGCTCTCAAGGGAATCACACAGAATTCAGATCACACGGATAGGCAGAAAGGAAGCCAACTGTAGACAACTAAATTGGAATTTAAAAGCATGAGGAAGTAAGGCAAAGGTTTCTGACGCTTGCTTTCTGAGATAGTAGAAAAAAGCAGGTTTGATAGAAAAATATAATAATTGCTTAGATTAGCTGTTATAGATAGAATAATCAAGTTTTCGGGAATAAAAATCTTGTCACCCGGGCTGCTAAAACCACCCAAAGTCTCCCTGTCCACAAGATTGTCCAGTTTTGCATTCCATCTTTGAGTTGGTCTGATAAAGCTATCCACTTTTCCATGTCTCTCCTATTTCCTCAGCCCATCCAGACTTCAGGATCTGATATATTGAGAGATAGGGACGGAAACAAAAAGGAAGACCAAAAGAAAGGGCATGAAAAGTTAATAGGCCGTGTCTGATGCAATATCAACTATTGCAGCATGAACTTTGCTGCTGACTAGGACTGTTATAATTGATTCACAGAAAAGAGAAGAAGAGGGAATGTGAGAATAGAGAATTGAGGAAAAAAATACCCTCCTTACAAGGCGTGATAGAAGAAAACGCTCTGGAACATGAAAATATTGAGTAAGTTTTGACTACTAGCTGCCAGTAAAAGATAACTTGCCTATATTGTCAGATAGGTGATTTATTTTCTTTACATATTTCTATAAAATATTCATTTTTCCCATGCTAGCACAGTATCTGCAAGTTCTAGTTTATTGAAAATCCTACCAGTAAAAAATGGGAGTAATGAATCTTTAACAACTGTTTTCTCTCTGAAGATGATCAACCAGAGTTTACCAGGCAGGAAAATGATACTAAAAATGCAAGAAATAGAAATCAATTAAGCAAACAAATCTAAATGGAGCATCTTAAACTCTTGTTCTCAGCAATAGGCTTTTAAATGGTAATTTTCTTTGCTCAGTCTGGTTTGGGTTTTTTTTCAACTCATATCTTCTTTTCAGCAGTTCATGGGTTTGTAGACAGCTAAGCAAAAGGGAAACATGTTTACAAACAGCCTCTCCTGGGTCCTGGTTTGTGTCGCATTTCTTATGCATGGAAGGCATGGGAGAGAGCTTCGGGGGGGAAAAAAAGGCACCTTTCAAACCTGGATCTCTCTTCATCAGGAACTCAGACTGAATCTCTGCAGACGTGCTGCCTATGATCTTTTTCTCTGTGCTCCACTGCTGGAGAAAAACTACCCTATATCTGACAGCAGTTAGGTTTAGGAAGGTCTGCTTTCTGGTACAGTTTCTGTTATTTTAAGGAAACACACCACAAAGGCATAGTGCTTGCCTTCTATGGTACATGAGAGAAATAAACACTACAGAAATATCAGCACTGCTTATCTGGACATTAGTATTTTGCCAGAACAATTAAGAGTGTTCAGTATCTTGGTTTCAGATACTCTTGCCGGCTCCAAAAGCCCGTAACCCTACCCCAGAGCAAAGCAGCTGCTCAGCTCAGAGAACATGAGGGAGAGAAGGACTTTTCATTCAGTTGCCTTCTCAGGTAGATGGCACAACACCAAAAATGTCTAGGATCATCCAGCTGAGGAGACAGCATCCTCTAGTACATGGGTAAAGCAGGAATCATCTTAAAACTGGTACTGACACCAAACACAACATGTCATTGAGTAACAAACTGAGAACTGATGCAACTCATAGCAACGTCCCACTGACTCCCAATAACTTGGCCAGACTGCTGTAGTCAAGGAACAGAGAAGTATGTCATGACAGTATGTTGCTGTTTCTCTTGCAACTTTATTATTTAATTCAAAAACCAGCCACCGGCATACCTTTGATTATGAAAACTAAGACTGCTAGTATAATCTTGCCCAGTTGGAGGATGACAGTAGAAAATATGAGCTTTTTGATGCATTAAAAGTGAAAGCTGCCTGACATAATAAACCTGTCCACAGCTTTAGGCATGGTTATCAGTGAAGACAGTAGAGCTTCCACTGAATATTATCTCCAGGTCACGAAATCAATTAATTGGTAATAATTTAAAAATACGTAAAACCTTACGCAAACTGTTCCACCACTGCATTTAAACACCTTTGCTAGAGCATTGACATACCCAAATCACCTCTTACTACAGGAAGAGAAGAATTTAATTTAAAACTTGAAGACTCATGTGTAGCATGACTGACTGGAATGAACTAGACTTTCTACAAGGCCATTATGTCCTTGAAAAAAACCTGTAGTTACGGAATATTTTATCATAACAAGTAATATCTATTTAAGTTAACATCCTGCACAAGCTGACCACTGCAACAATATTCTGATTATACTTGGACCTACTAGATTGGATATTAGGTCGCGTGGAAAAAAGATAGGTGGGGTGTGACAGTTTAAAATGTAGTTAAAATGTTGCTTTATTGTACAAAATATGACTTTTATACCTAACTCCAAACCTCTCCACCATTCTTTTTCTATGAAAAACTATACTCCTGAAAACCTTGTTAACATTTATATTTTATGCTTTTCAGCCCATGAACACAAAGAAAATGCTATATTTGCAATATCTAGTAACTAGGAAATGGTATATTTATCTCAGGAAGATACAATTCCTTTTGCTCTTTTTTTAACGTGTTAATATTGATTTTAGATTACCTTCTCAGCTGAGCACCAAAATTGTTTTTCCTGATTGACTCTATTCACCTAGTAGATGCTGAGGAATATTTTTAACCTCTTAGATTGTTAACACCAAACCAAATTCAGCAAGAGCGAACCAGATAGTCTTAGTTCTCTAGGACTACAATTTACTTACTTTCTCTAATTGCAAAATCTACTTGAATGACTATTTTCTTACTGCTCTGTAAAGGTACGGTGTTATTATGGTCCTGGACAATGTGCTCATGATCCTTTGACATCTTGATCCAGGAGATGCTGCCTGATCAGAGGCTCAGACAAGATGACCTGTAGGGGTCCCTTCCAACCCCAACCATTCTGTGATTGTTATACCATGTATCCTACTAATTTTGTTTGCTCGTATCTTTCAAATCAACAAGCCTCAGGTCACTTTCACTGGTAAATTCCTTCCAACAGACATAGTGTTTTAAAAGGAGATGCAAACACAGCAGACGGATGCATTTTACCATAGCCTTGTGTTGCTTGGTTTGTGTAAAAACCCCAAGTTTACATATGCTTCACATGTTCTTTAAAGTCCTAGTCTATATTCAGATGTGCTCATTGCAAAATATACTCTTAATCAGTTTGTTAGGGTGGAGCCACATTCTGTGTTTAGGTCTTGTATGTGTTAGTATTCTGATGGCTACCAAAGCAAAACTCACCAAACAGCTTAAGTCCAATATTTTAGCTCAGTTATTGAGTATTATTATTATAGTATTTTTATCTTCTGTTCATCTCAAGACACTTGACTGAAGCTGAATAGAAAATGAGTGATAAAAATTTAGTATTTTAACTTATTTTGGAAAAATATGCAACCTCCATCCACACTGAAGTATTTCAGCCTTAATCTATTAAGGCATCATAGCCTTTTCTATTGGCTCACCATGGAATTCAGAAGGTACAATATACAGTGTGGTCATAGCTTATTGAAAATACAAACACCATGATACACTGTGGTCTTTAACTACACTAAGGCAAAAAACCCCACATATCCAAGTGCTATAGCTGGATTTTTTTTTTTTTTCCAATTAAAAATTTAACCTTTCTGAGGAAAAGAAACAAGAGGCAATGACAAGCTTTCTTTCAAAATATTTTTTCTCCTCTCTCCATCTACCCCTCATTCCTCTCTCCCTCTTTCCTTCCCTCCTCTCTCTCCTTCTTCCTTCTTTTTTTCCTGCCTTCCTCCCTGCCTTCCTCCCTCTGTCCCTGTTTGTCAATCATGCATGGCAACATACAATCATGCAATATATATTTGATTTGACCCAACATAATGCATTAGGCTTCTCTCAGGACAAAGCAACATAAAAATTAAATCTCAGCCTAAGTTCAAATATTGCCTTGCCTTCTTTTTTCTCTAAGTAAGGCTGGTGCTCCTGACGGATTTCTGTCTGAACGGGAATTCTGCAAAGTGAAGTATCTCATTATCCACCCAGCAGGTATGCTGTTACCGGTGGTAGCACCAACTTCTTCATATCGACCTGCTTGCAGTTTCATCTCCCTGCAGTGACACTTTCAGTTCAGAATCTATGGTTGAGTAAAACAAATATAAACAATAATAATAATTTTTCCAAAGCAAGACCACTCTGAAAAACTTCAGTTGCATTTTTAAACTATTTTATGTATAGCCATCTAACAAAAAAACTTCATTCTTTTTACATGAACAATGTTGAGTGCAGTCATTAGATGGGCACTGAATGTACAATGAAGGAATTTCTACATTAGAACAACTAAGGGTACAAAAACCTTATAAGCTGTTGTCAGCACAGCTTCTCCAAAATACCAGGGTAATTAAAGCATGTTCCACAGCAATTACATGTAAAAAAATATGAAGTCCAATTTAAATATAAAAGCATTTACAATATGTAACAATATTTTGAAAATGTATATCTGTCAGGATGCATTATTTTAAATGCCATGAACAATGGCATTAAGAACATAATTTTATGGTATTGTTAATGAAAACTACCAAGGTCATAGAAATGGCTGGTTCGCTATAGTTCTGCAAGTCTAATGTGTCCCCAGAACAAGCACAAGAACTAGGAAATACTCCTCTTGACAACCTATACAGGTCATTCTCTTTACTGACTATGTACCTTTGTTCGCAAGCTGAGCTAATTGGCATGACTCTGTTGAAGTCAATCCATAGGTATTACCTATATACTATCATATTTATTCCTAGATATATTTCACATATATATTTCCATTAATTATTAGTGATGATTAAACAATACTTTCACATTTATGTTAACAAGATATTATTATGGTTATCACTTCTATCTTTATTACTGCATATTATCTTCCATGTATGCTACATTTATCATCTTAATAGTAATATGCCATATTAGTGTTATTCACATACACTGTTTATGTTAGAAGATCACTCTCTACGTTATACGTAATGCACTGATTTAGGCACTGCAGCTGCTGTGTCCCCTTCCCTTGCAGAGCAGCAGCCAGCCCCTGCCAGTCCCTGACACGCATCCCCAACACCAGTGTCAGAGCTGACCAGCCTGTTTTTCCCATTAGAAGCACAAATATCTGCCAAATTGCCTCAAAAGGGGGAGGAATTTTCAGCTGAGTAGTTGAATGCATGCCAACACAAAGCGCATCACAGATTTCTGATCTTTCCCTTTGTCACTCAAATGGTGTCGGACACATTTGAAAGCAGTTATATCAGGAGTATCATTGCCCCACTAACCCAATTAAGAAAAAATCAAACAGCGGGGAAATTATCTGCAGCCTCCATTTGCTTACCAAGCTATACCTGTGTGGTGTGTGTTAAGAAACACACCCACTGAAATAAGAGATGGGATTCATGATTGGTTTAAGCAGATTAAAAATCATTACATCAAATATCATTAATCTCTGGTAAACACACAAAAAAGAAAAAAAGTGAAAGAGCAGGTCCTAGAATATGATAGAGAGAGCAGGGTGTCAAAAGCTACTTCTGTTTTCATAATTAAATTTCATGTGTTTTTAAAATGTTTCAAATAAACCTGAAACATTGTAAATTTTTTATTGTTCTTGCTAAATTTCCAAGCACATTTTTGCAAATTCACAGCTTAACAAGTGAAAGAAAACTGCTTATTATCTCTTTTTGAACCTATTTTTAGCTATTTTACTTATTTTTATCTATTTTTTCCTATTTTACCTATTTTTAATGTTTTTATTCTTTGTCGCCCCAGGAAGACTTGCTTTGTTTATTCTTTTTAGCAAAAGCAGGATTTTCCATTATGACCTAAAGAATGTCCTCAGCCTAAAGCTGTTTACATTTTCCCTAACACGAAGCAGAACTTCACCACTTTGATGTACATCAAGCTGGTTTGCTCTGCCCTTCCACTGGCACAAAGAGGAATATTTGCAAACAGAAAACAAAGCAGTTTGCTTAAGTGCCTTTCATTAACTCTACGACTAGACAATTAGATGGGTATCCTACTCTTACACGTATCTAAAGAAAAACCATGCAAGATTTTTTTAATTGTTTGGTTTATTTTGTTGTGGGTTTTTTTCCACAAGTTATAAACACTTCAAATAAAGACCATGTCTACAAGGTGCAGCATCACAATCAAAATGTGAAATAATTTTGTCTATTAACATCAGAAGTGGAATTCGAAGTGTTTTCACCTGTGACCTGCAAGAAGATTATTATGGACTGACAATCATGAATCATTTCTGCCATGCTGAGTTTGCTTTAACTGATGCAAAAATCAGCCTAGCCCCAACTCCTTATAACTTAAAGTGGGGAGCAAAAGGTAACGAACCGTGAGGGAGTAACAGCTGCCAGCAGCTAGCGCATCTCTAAGTTTTCTGGGCGTTGTGGCATTGGTCAAAGGTACTCTCAGAGGTACCGAAATTCAGGTGTTGATTCCCAACGGAAGCTCCATCTATTTAAAAAATACTCCATTACTGCAGTGGGAGAAATAGTGTTAGGTTTTAGGAGTGTGTTTTAGAAATCTCTAGGGAAAGGTTAAACAGAGAGTGCAATGAGGAGACACACAAAGTCTGTACATATGAACAGCAACTAACACAAGAGCCTACTGGCGCAGCCAGAGGTCTGCGGCTGGTTGGTAGGACTTGGTTTTACTCTGTGGCACGACATCCATCCCCTGGAGCCTCCTCCTGCCTGTGCTCTCGGGCAGTGGAAGGACACCTGGAGTAAATCAGTGGTGTGCTTCAGCGCAGAGGAAAGCTGTTAGCCAGGAGCAGGACTTGCTGGCCAGGGAGGGGCTAGAGGCGAGTTCTCAGGGTATGGTGGGTGAGTTTGCCTGACATCCCCCGTGCACCAGGCACCCACTCGGTGCTTGCTGGCAGTAACCGTGAGACCATCATTCCCTTCCTCTTCCAAGCCTCTACTGCAGGCAAATGGCTCGAACTAGAACTGGATGGGCAGCATAAGCAGCTACTGCTGGTGCCTTAGGTCTTCCTCCCCCTGAAGCAACTCTTGTTCTCTGCCTTATAGCAAGGCACTCACCAAAAGCAACAGCGAAAAAATTTAAAAAGTTGCAGGGGTTTCTTTATAGTGTTCATTGTGGCTGTTTAATATCGGTAGCCAAGATTAACACGCTGCTGTTCCTCTGCAGACATTGTTCTGACGGATGACACCCCAGGGGCTTTAAACAGAGCAGGATGACGACTGGCTGAGACCATGCCAGCGTGTTCCTCTGACTCAGAGCTGGCTGATGAAAGCAAGGAGTATGAAGATCCAGTGGGACTGAAATCCTATAAAAAGATCCATAGCTATAAAAAGTCTTTCATAAATTTTTGTTTACCATTATGCTCAGTGTTTCTGAGGCTAAAGAGAAGTGGCTTTTACTCAAGATAAGAAACATGAAAAACAGTAGGAAAATAAGCTATATGTTTTGTATGTTTTTTGTTAGCACATCCATGTTCAGGTTGCACGATTGCATCCTAGAGGGCAGTAGAGATCTGTCGTGGTTTAGCCTCAGACGGCAACAAAGAACCACGTGCCGCTCGCTCGTGCCTTCCAAACACAGGAAGAATCGTAAGAAAAGGCAAGACTCTTGGGTTGAGACAAAGGCAGTTTAATAGAACAGCAAAGGGAACAGGCAAACAACAACAACAACAACAACAACACGGATAGGGGAATATACAAACGCGATTACGGAACCGCCGCTCCCCCGCCGCTCGCCGCTCGCCGGCCGGACCCGGGCCGCCCCAGCCCGCTTTTAAGCAGCAACTTCCTGCCCCCTCCCCCGGCAGCTCAGGGTGGGCGTGGCTCACATGGCATGGAATACCAGGAAAAGTTAACCCTATCCCCACCGGAACCAGGACATTATCCACCCCTTATTCCATACCATCTATGCCATGCCCAGCAGGTTCCAATGAATTGCCACCACTTTCCCCTGTTATATATATATATATACACACATATAATACCCTTAGTTTATGGGTCATCCCTCCAAAGTGTCCGTTGAGTTCTTTTAATCCACGGCTTTGGGCTCCATCTGTTAGAACAGTCTCTCAGGGCAGGTGAGATGCTGGGTGGTGCTGGTCTGTTGCATGCTGTATTTTTTGGAGCTTGTGACTGGTGCACCTGGTGTGGCTCATGCACGCAGTCTGTAGGCTGAAGATGTAGATCTTGAGGAAACTCCTGGGCGCCGGCTGCTGAGATCAGTTTTTATCCCATCATCCCTGTGCCTTACTTGTAGTACAACTGATAGCAATTATAGCAATGAGGACATACAGTGACAGTGTTACTTAGCAATTAACAGCACACAATCTGATTCATTGGCTATTCTCGCCCAAAATCAGATCTCCATGAGGTACACATCGGACTTCCCCATCCTTCCGCATCACCCACCAAGTGCACCCAGGTCCTTGGGCAAAAGCAATCCCACGGATGGGTTTGCCTTTGCCTGAGGCAGGACTAACCCAGACTGTCTTCCCTAGCATATTCTTCATGTGCACTACGGGGACTTTATCCCCTTCTACAGTACGTGGAAGTTTTGATTGGGCAGGGCCAGCCCGATTGTTAGATCCCCTGGTGTTAACTAGCCAGGTAGCTTTTGCTAAATGCGTATCCCAGTGTTTGAAAGTCCCACCACCCATTGCTCTCAGTGTAGTTTTTAACAGTCCATTGTATCGTTCTATCTTCCCAGAGGCTGGGGCGTGATAGGGGATGTGATACACCCACTCGATACCATGCTCTTTGGCCCAGGTGTCTATGAGGCTGTTTCGGAAATGAGTCCCATTGTCCGACTCAATTCTCTCTGGGGTACCATGTCGCCACAGGACTTGCTTTTCAAGGCCCAGGATAGTGTTCCGGGCAGTGGCATGGGGCACAGGGTATGTTTCCAGCCATCCAGTGGTTGCTTCCACCATTGTGAGCACATAGCGCTTGCCTTGACGGGTTTGTGGCAGCGTGATATAATCAATCTGCCAGGCCTCCCCATATTTGTATTTCAGCCATCGCCCTCCATACCAAAGAGGCTTCAAACGCTTGGCTTGTTTGATCGCAGCGCATGTCTCACATTCATGGATGACCTGTGCAATAGTGTCCATGGTCAAGTCCACCCCTCGGTCACGAGCCCATCTATATGTCGCATCTCTCCCTTGATGGCCTGAGGAGTCATGGGCCCACCGAGCTATGAATAGTTCACCCTTATGTTGCCAGTCCAGATCCACCTGAGCCACTTCAATCCTAGCGGCCCGATCCACCTGCTGGTTGTTCTGATGTTCCTCCGTGGCCCGATTCTTTGGTACGTGGGCATCTACATGGCGTACTTTCACAACCAGATTCTCTATCCGGGCAGCAATATCTTGCCATAGGTCAGCAGCCCAGATGGGTTTGCCTCTGCGCTGCCAGTTGCCCTGCTTCCACTGCTGTAACCACCCCCACAGAGCATTTGCCACCATCCATGAGTCAGTGTAGAGATAAAGTACTGGCCATTTTTCTCGCTCAGCAATGTCCAAAGCCAGCTGAATAGCCTTCACCTCTGCAAACTGGCTCGATTCACCCTGTCCCTCACTGGCTTCTGCAACCCGTCGTGTAGGACTCCACACAGCAGCCTTCCACTTTCGATGCTTTCCCACAATACGGCAGGACCCATCAGTGAACAGGGCATATTTCTTCTCATTTTCTGGCAATTTATTATATGGTGGGGCCTCTTCTGCACGCGTCACCTCCTCCTCTGGTGACATTCCGAAATCCTTGCCTTCTGGCCAGTCCATGATCACTTCCAGAATTCCTGGGCGACTGGGGTTTCCCATTCGAGTTCACTGCGTGATCAGTGCAATCCACTTACTCCATGTAGCATCGGTTGCATGATGTGTGGTGGGGACCCTTTCTTTGAACATCCAACCCAGCACCGGCAGTCGAGGTGCTAAGAGGAGCTGTGCTTCTGTACCAACTACTTCCGAAGCAGCTCGAACCCCTTCATATGCTGCCAATATCTCTTTTTCTGTTGGAGTGTAGCGGGCTTCGGATCCTCTGTATCCACGACTCCAAAACCCTAGGGGTCGACCTCGAGTCTCCCCTGGTGCTTTCTGCCAGAGGCTCCAGGTAGGGCCGTTCTCCCCGGCTGCAGTGTAGAGCACATTTTTAACATCTTGTCCTGCCCGGACTGGCCCCAGGGCCACTGCATGGACTATTTCCTGTTTGATTTGTTCAAAAGCTTGTCGTTGCTCAGGACCCCATTTAAAATCATTCTTCTTCCGGGTTACTTGATACAGAGGGCTTGCAATTTGACTGTAATCTGGGATATGCATTCTCCAAAAACCCACAATACCTAAGAAAGCCTGTGTTTCCTTTTTACTAGTTGGTGGAGACATAGCTGCTATTTTGTTGATCACATCCATTGGAATCTGACGGCGTCCATCTTGCCATTTTATTCCTAAAAACTGGATCTCCTGCGCAGGTCCCTTGACCTTACTTCGCTTTATAGCAAAACCAGCGTTCAGAAGGATTTGGACTATTTTACTCCCTTTCTCAAAAACTTCTTCTGCTGTGTTTCCCCATACAATGATGTCATCAATGTACTGCAGATGTTCTGGAGCTTCACCCTGTTCCAGTGCAGTCTGGATCAGTCCATGGCAAATGGTGGGGCTGTGTTTCCACCCCTGGGGCAGTCGATTCCAGGTGTATTGGATGCCCCTCCAAGTGAAAGCAAACTGTGGCCTGCACTCTGCTGCCAAAGGGATTGAGAAGAATGCATTCGCTATATCAATCGTGGCATACCACTTGGCTGCCTTGGACTCCAGTTCGTACTGGCGTTCTAGCATGTCCGGCACAGCAGCACTCAACGGTGGCGTGACTTCATTCAGACCACGATAGTCTACAGTTAGCCTCCACTCTCCATTAGATTTTCGCACCGGCCATATGGGACTGTTAAAGGGTGAGCGAGTCTTGCTGATCACTCCTTGAACCTCTAGTTGACGAATCAGCTCATGGATGGGAATCAGAGAGTCTCGGTTAGTGCGATACTGCCGCCGATGCACCGTTGTGGTAGCAATCGGCACCTGTTGTTCTTTGACCCTCAACAACCCCACAACAGAAGAATCCTCCGAGAGACCAGGCAAGGCAGACAACTGTTTAACTTCCTCTGTCTCCAAAGCAGCTATGCCAAAGGCCCAGCGGTACCCTTTTGGGTCCTTAAAATACCCTCTCCTGAGGTAATCTATACCAAGGATGCATGGAGCCTCTGGGCCAGTCACAATGGGATGCTTTTGCCACTCATTCCCAGTTAGGCTCACTTCTGCCTCCAGTACAGTCAACTCTTGGGATCCCCCTGTCACCCCAGAAATACAAATGGGTTCTGCCCCTCTATAGCTTGATGGTATTAAAGTACACTGCGCACCCGTGTCCACTAGAGCCTTATACTCCTGTGGGTCTGATGTGCCAGGCCATCGAATCCACACCGTCCAATAAACCCGGTTGTCCCTTTCCTCCACCTGGCCGGAGGCAGGGCCCCCCTAATACTGGTCAGAGTATCCATTACTCACTTCTTGCATAAATGACTTGGACGTTCCTTCAAGAGGATCAGAAGCAAGATCAGGCCTTCTGCTTTGTCTGGGGAACGGCCCACTGGAAACTGGGGCGGCACTTTTCCTGGAGGGATCCCCTTTTGTGGTTGTCCTTCCTTGCAACTCCTGTACCCGTGTCCGCAGCTCAGGGTGGGCGTGGCTCACATGGCATGGAATACCAGGAAAAGTTAACCCTATCCCCACCGGAACCAGGACAAGATCTTATTGAAATGCAGTGAATTGGAGTTGGATCCAATATGGTTTTGCACCGAAGAGGTCTTAGACGTAAACATGCAGGAACTTTTTTCCCTACATGGGCAAATGTACAGGGAACTCCCTGCCTGTATATTAGAAAGAGAGCTGATGAAACCATTGCCAGCATCAGGATAATAGAAAAACGTCTAAAACCAACCAAACAAGAAGTCTTAATAGTTGGGAATTTTTCAAGGTTTAAGTTGAGAATTTAACAGATTGGGAGCATAGATTCTGTTCTGTCTTCTATTGCCTCCTTTGGGGATATTGAAATTAAAATCATGACAATTAGGCAAGCGACTCCACTTGGGGTTTTTTTGACGCTTTAGCCCCTTTCCCTGTTTTGCGTCTGGAGCAAGCTCTAACAGTGAATGTGGGTGTGCGGAGCATCTGACGCGGTGAGATCCAGGACTCGGCTTTGACCCCTGTGTCCTGGCAGCAGCAACCCCAGCATCTACCCAGCAGCACGCACCAAACGTGGCAGCCTCGGCGCAGAGTTACAGGCCATCAGCACTCACCCTTTTGTGACAGCCTTTGTGCTACCGTCTGCGTGTCGGTGTAATCCAAACGCTGTTGGGGAGATCGGGTACTTTCTGACCCCTTCTACAATCAGCAGTCGACAAGCAACTGTCAGCACCGTTAGACACAATTAGATGCAGTCCACTGCTATAATCACAGCAGCTGTGACAAACCCAGTCTTGTGCAGAGCATTTGACACTGTCCCTGCACAACGTGCTTGTCTCTAAGTTGGAGAGACGTGGATTTGGCAGATGGACCGCTCACTGGATAATGAATTGGCTGGACAGTTGCACTCAAAGAGTTGTGGTCAACGTCTCCATGTCCAAGTGGAAACCAGTGAGGAGTGGCATTCCTCAGGGGTCGGTACTGGGACCAGCGCTGTTTGACATCTTCGTTGGTGATATGGACAGTGAGATTGAGTGCACCCTCAGAAAGTTTGCCGATGACAACAAGCTGTCGACACGCTGGAGGGAAGGGATGCCATCCAGAGGGACCTTGACAACCTTGAGAGGTGGGCCCGTGCAAATCTCATCGAGCTCAACAAGGCCAAAGGAGAGGTCCTGCACGTGGGTCAGGGCAATCCCAAGCACAGATGCAGGATGGGCAGAGAAGGGATTGAGAGCAGCCCTGAGAAGAAGGACTCGGGGGTGTTGGTGGATGAGAAGCTCAACATAGGCTGGCAATGTGTGCTCGTAGCCCAGAAAGACAACTGCATCCTGGTCTGCATCAAAAGAAGCATGGCCAGCGGGGTGAGGGAGCTGATTCTGCCCCTCTACTCTGCTATGGTGAGACCCCACCTGGAGTACAATGTCCACCTCTGGGGCCCCCAACATAAGGAGGACATCAAACTGTTGGAGCAAGTTGTCCTCCTCTGAGGGCCACTGTGAGAGCAGCCCTGCCTTTGTTCAGGCCTCGCCGGAGAGTGTGGTGTGGGGGCAGGGTGGGGAGAGGCAGCTGTTGCTGATGCACAGATTGTGATTGATACACAGAAGATGCTTATCGTTCCGCCCACCTAATACATAACTCCTCCTCACTGTACGTATTCATTAGGATGACCGAATGGCCTTTTTGCATGTGCATATCAAATTTGGCTGCATCAGCAAGACACTTCTGCGCAGGCGTGAGTTCCTCGGTGGTCGTTTGGGTAAGGAGACCCTTCCTCACATTATCCTTTTAAGGTGTGGTGTCACCGCAGGATGTTAAAAGTTTACTGCCAGTTTGCCAACTTCTTGAGGATGACAAGGATGTTCCTTGAAGTAGCCCCAGCTCTGTCCTACTTGGGACAGGAGCACATACTTGACGCGTAAAAGAACCTTGAAGTGATTAACTACTTCTTGTTATCCCATCCGTGGTGATGAGCTACTTCTGGCTGTCTCCTCGTTATCACTGTCTGTAATCATCACCTCAGTGACTATTTTCTCCCGCAGTAAGAAGCTCAGTGGGAAACAAGCAACGTTTTATTTAGCATGTATCTATCAAAGAAGCAGACCTGTCTTCGGTAAGAGGCCGGCCGCCGGGATGGCTACGGCCCCTGCCACCGGACTCCGCGGGGCTGCTGGCCGCTTCCTGGCGGGGCTGGCGATCCCTGGGCCTTCCCACGGCGCTCCAGCAGCCTCCTCTGCTCCCCCCTGCCGAAGGACGCAGAAGAAAGGGACTCAGCTCTGAGGCCGGGGACAAGGGCCCACGCTCAGGCCAGCGCTTCTGGGAGGTGCCGCCGAGGGAGGCCGGCCCGCTGCTCGGTGTGGCGTCTCGTGGGCCCTCCTGCCCGACCTTTGGGAAGGCAGAGCCCAGCAGCTGAGCCGGCCTTTCGTCCTCAGCCCGCACCCGTCCAGGGCTGGGAGCCGCCCAGGGCTTTCCCCGGCCTCTGCGGGAGCCGGCACACACTTACTCTGCCCGGGCTCTGCCCGGGAGCTGCAGCTCTGCCCGCCGCCCCTCGGAGGCTCTCGGCCTCGCAGGGCTTGGGCATCTCTCCTCCTCCGCTTGCCTCTCCTTCAGCTTCTCGGCGTAGGCCTTTCTCCGCAGGTGGGGAGGGCAATAGGGATCCTCGAAGACATGGCGGCAGGGGCTCTGCAAAGGCAGAAGAGACTCCTAAAGCCCAGCCACCAAGAGCGGGGGCTGCTCCCGAGGCTTCAGCCGAGGCGTGGGACTTGCAGAGGCTCCCTCCCAGGCAGCGGCCAGGGGAAAGGCCCTTTTCCTGGGGCGCTGAACTGCATGCCGTACCTGGCCTTGCTCCGTGTTCTGCCCTGTTCTGTGGGCAAAGTACTGGCGCCACACGTCCGCTTCCACCTCTTGGCGCTTGGACGCCATCAGCAGCCGCAGCCGTTTCTCTGCCCTCTCGGTGCAGAGGGAGCTCGTTCCCTGGAGACCAGGCACACCCCACACATGCAGCGTTAGTCTCCTGGGCTTGGGCAGGGCAGGGGCGCTGGGACGGTGGGCAGCTCTTGCTGCCTCTTCTGCCCCGGCCCAGAGCCCAAAGGGGACATAGGGCTGGCAAATCCCTAGGGCGTACCGTTCCCGAGGGCTGCGGAGCACACACAGGGAGCTGACACCGTGGCCAAGCCGCAGCTCTGGGCTGCTTCAGCTCCTCCTGGGACTTCTCCTTGATTTCTGGCAGGAACCTAAAGAGGCACGGCAGCCTGAGCTGATGGGAGCCCGGGCTGAGCCGCCTCCACCGTCGCCAGGCGGTTGTGCAGCAGGACCCCGTGTCCAGCAGGACGACGACTCCGGGGACTTTCAGCATCAGCACAGACACCCCCCGGCCAAGGGAAACGTCTCACTCGCACTACCACAACGGCACGGCGTGCCCCCGCACCCCCAGGCACACCGCTCCTGCGGGAGGCTCACCTGGCTCGGCCGGCTTCCTTGGGTTTAGCCCGCTCGGCTTCCTGCGCCAGCTGCCTGGCCAGAGAAACCCTCCGCTGAGCCAGGAACACCGGATCCAGCACGCTCACTGCAAGCGGGAGAACAGCCCAACAGCGTCTTTGGGACCCTGCGGGCCAGAGAGGAGCGCCCACGGCCCCCTCCCAGCACTCGGCTGGGACGTTACCTCTGCGGGCACCTCCGTCCCATGGCGCCGACTCTCTGCGGGGCTTCAGAGAAATGGCATGGACCCACGCTCCGTGGGGGGTCTCAAGTGCCAGCCTGGAAAGAAGAAGGCACCAGCTGGGTGAAAGGGCTCCGCACTCCCTTGGGGGCTGACGCTGCTAAGCTGCTGGCAGGCATCTTTGGCAGCCGCTGCCCAGTCCTTGGGGGACGCAGCTCTGTCGACCTGAGGGGCCCCACGGTCTCCATCAGCCGCTGCTGCCCTCGCCTTCCTGCCAGAAAGCTGATGATCCCAGCTCACGCCCTCCTCGCTGCCCCCTCTGCAGACCCTCCCGCCTCGCTCGCTCTCTCAGGGCACATCCAGAGCGCACGGGCTGCTCGGTCCGCACTCTCCAAGCCAGGGAGGAGCCAGCGGTGGGAAGACCAGGAAGCTCTCCTGGCAAGGAGCTGGTCTTGCCTAAGGTTGGCAGGAGAGGAGCCTCGGCAAGAGGGTGCCCCCAGAGAAGGCGCTGCGCAGCTGCTCCCTTGACCAGCCAGGGGCTGCAGAACCATCCTGCTCACCTTGGCAGCGTGATGACCCCATCTTGACTGAGCCGAGCAAAATTGTTTTTGCCAGGGAAGGCCACGGTACTCCTCATCTTGGAGTCCTGCAAGGGCACAGAGACACCTCAGCAGAGGCCCAGGACACGTGCTGGTTGCTCACAAAGGCGGCAAACCTCCTCGGCTGCTCAGAGACACAATGGCTGCCTCTCAGAAAGCCTCACACCACCATCTCCCTTGGTGGCAGCAGACCCTCCCTTGAAGGGGCCGAGGCGCTACCGAGACTAGGGCAAGCTCGTCGAGAGCGTGTCTAGGCCAGGTGGCGAGGCAGGAGAGCGCAGCCAAGAGAAAGCAGCTGGAGAGAGCGTTGCCAGCACTGCCACAGGGCCACGAGGAGGAGCCCCGCAGAAATCACTAGCTCACCCCGAGAAGAGCTGCCTGCATGTTCCCGGTGGCATCCAGCTGCAGCAGGAAGTCATCCAAGAAGGTCATGCTGACCGCTTTTCTTCGCACAGCAAGGATGCCAATGCCCTTGAAGGAGAATTCCACCTCCTTCTCATCTCGGAGAGTCCCAGCAAAGAAAAGCAGGGTCTCATGTACACACAGCTCCACGACTTCCTGGCGGAAGTGGATATCCGCAGCAATCTGCTCAAAGTCCAGCGGAACACGTGGTGTCTTGTCTAGGAAACAAGCACAAAGCAACCGACTCACTCCCACCGCAGTTCAGCCGACCCCGAGACCAGGTGCCATCAGCGCCCAGCCCTCGAGCTACGCTCCGAGAGAGACGCTCCCCTTTCAGCTTCGCCCACGTCTCAGGAACAGACCGCTTCGACAAGTGAAGCTTTGCCTCCTGCTGGGAGCACCCAGCTGGAGCGTTGGGTGCGCTGGGGAGAGGAGGCTGGCTCCCGGGGGGGCAGGGTGCTGGGCCGCCGTACGTGTGCCCACGCTCAGCGCTCTCCTGCCTGGGAGAGCCTTTGCTCGGCCATGTCACAGAGGTGTCGGCACCGAGCCAAGGCAAGGGCTGTGCAGGGGAAGCACCCGTCTTCTTACCGGGAATTTTGGTCTTTGCACACTTGAGTTTGTAAAATTTCTTCAGAAATTTGCACGGCTTGAAGACGGGTCTCTCAAGCGGCAAAACCTCGTCCTCTCCCACCGTGGCACACGCTGGGACAACCGCAAATGTCCCAACGCCGATCTCCACCGCCTGGAAACGCAAGCAAGAAGAGGGAGCGTTGGGGCGGGAAGGCTGACGCGTGACTGGCGTGGCCCTGGGGCCGGTGCTTTGTGCCCTGCCCCCTCCGGAGGTCCAGAGGGGCAGGAGGGACACAGGCAGGAGGCAAGGCTCACCCTCTTCTGCAAGAGCTGTCTGCGGATGTACCTCGATGTGGCAGCCCAGACTCTGCAGATTTCTGGAAAGCAAAGCAAAGGCCCGCCATGCTCTTGAGTCGGCAGCGACCAACCACCCAGCACCCCCCTACCCACGCAGACAACAGCGGAGGGCACTCAAACCCTGCCTCGCCCTCATCAAAGACGGCCACTGCCAGGGCGGCCCAGCTGCCCTCCTGACCACCCCCAGACTCCAAGAAGCTCGCCCTTTGCCCAGGAAGGTCCTGCAGAGGAAAGGCAGGAATCCGCAGAGTTTTGAGGAAGGGGATCCCGCCCTTTGACACGGGCAGCAGCAAGGAGCCTGGGCTACCAAAGCCCACTTGGAGCCCCAAGGCAGCAGCAGGCAGGGCTCTCCTTGCAGACAGCGGTGCCCTCCAGAACATCCCCGCTACAGCCCCAGCCGCAGCCTCAGGGCTTCCACAGCCCGTCTCCATTTCATCTTGGCTCTGACAGGGCTCCTGCAAGGGCTTCCCCGGCGCCCTACCGCTGGTGGTGAGCTCCTTGAGGGTTGGGAGCTTCTCAGGCCCCAGGGAGCTAAAGAGCAGGTATTTCATCATCTTTGCCCCCTGGCGCTGCAGCAGTTAGGGAAGAGGTGCTGGTGCTGCTACGAAGCCCCCTCGTCCTCCTCCTGCTCCTGGTCCTCGTCCTCCTCCTGGCCGCTTCCCCAGGCGGCGTCTCCAAGGCTCTCCACGGCCTCCCCTCGCCTCCTCCTGGCAGCAGGGCAGCTCCTGCAGAGCAGAGCGCTGGCGAGAGCAGCCCTGCCCTTGCTCAGGCCTCGCCGGAGAGTGTGGTGCGGGGGCAGGGTGGGGAGAGGCAGCTGTCGCTGGGCTGCGCGTGTCCCATTGTGACGCCATGCTGTGTCACGCAGGGCTGCGGGGACCCCCCACCTCGCAGCCCACCCACCTTTCGCCCCACCGTGGGCAGGGCAGCCCCCCCGGGCACCTGAGGCTGCTGCGCTGGCTCTGCCGCCTGCGGGTCTCAACTCAGCCCCCCTCGGCTGCCACGGGGAAGCGCTCTCATCACCCTCTAAATTATCACTTCAGTCAACATTTCAGTCATTGTCAAATCACTCTTTAATTGCCAGTCAGTTATTGCTTAATCACCAGTTAATTTTAATTCAGTCATCGATTAGTTATCATCTGATCATTGTTTAAGAATCAATAAAACCCTTTTAGTTAGGCCCACAACGATGACTTCTCTTAATAATTCACCTGCGACAAAAACTGCCATAGTCGGTCGTGTGGCAGCTTCAACCGCGGACTATTTATAGAGGCGTGGGGTTCGCCCTTCACTGAAATTTCTGGATTACTTGCTGTGCGAAAAGCGGGATAATTGGAGTAAGAGAAAAGACCAGGCAAACCTCCTAAGATGGTAACGGAAAGAGAAGGGAAGAACAACATACAAGATGTTAAAAAAGTATATAGGAGCAACACGTCAGTATGAAGAATACAGAGAACAGAAGAGCGTAATGAGGTGGAAGAAAGCAAGCGAGCAGAAATGCGGTTATCTCTGGGAACAGAACAATTGCAGAAACAACTGGGGGAAGAGAAAGAAAAGAGAAGGAAGGCAGAGGAGAAACTAGAACCGACGGTCATTCTGGCCCCCAGCCACCCAGAGCCTGTGGAAATTCCTCCGCTGATGGTTTCCCTGGCAGATTGGTGTGACGGGGAGAGAGAGAGACTTCACTGTGAGGTTCCAACCATTTATTGACCTTCACTCAGGCCCAATACGCCGCCATTGCAGGCGTTATGGGTGCAAGGGAGGAACGCACTATCGCAATTTCAAAAGCAGTTCACAGGACACTCTTGTTACAACCTACAAGAGATGCCCAGAAGGTACTAACACAAACCGCAAGCACGTTCACTTGAATGCCTTAAAGAGTGCACTAATCGCCATCTTAAAGCACGCCAAATACGGTACGTGTGCTCCCCCCCACACCCGGGCGGTTTCGGCTGGGGCGGAGACGCTACACAAGAGAGTGATTTCGGGCGGGAGACGGGCCGGGCCGGGCCGGGCCAGGCCGCGGGCGGCGCGAGCGGGAGCAGCGGGTCAGAGCGGCCGCAGCCCCCCGGGCGGGCCCCGCCGGCGGCCGGAGCCTTCCCGGGGCGGGACGGGCTGGGAAGAGGGAGCCTTTGGCGGAAAGCCTTCGGCCCGGGGGTGCCCCGACGGTGCTGCGCGGGCAGACGAGGCTGCCATCGGGCACGGCGGGAACGGCCAGCGGGGCGGGACAAGGCCGGGAGAAATGGCGGAGGCGGCGGCCCCGGGACGGGACCTTCACCCGGGGCGTCTCTGCCGCCGCTGCCGGAGGGACAGAGCTGGAAGCCGCCGTTTGCGGTTTGGGCCGCCCGCTCCCCTGGCGAATTCCTGCCAGGGGCCACTGCCAGGGAGCAAGAGGAGAGATAAAGAGATTTTACAAGTTCAGAAGAAACGAAACCACTTTAATGAAATATTAATAATAAAACAGAAAGGAAAATAATGAAATAGATACAGCATATACCCAACCCTATTAAGCTCCCAGGATGCTGCCACCGGCAGGCACTGGGGAAGTCCCAGAGTGCACTCAGCGACGGGTGGGAACCGGATTCCACAGACGAGTCAGGAACCCACGGATCGGGATCAAAGGCAGATGAACAGACAGGGTCCTCCTCGGACGTCAGCCATTGAAGGAAGAGAGCTGACCCTTTGCTCCCTCGGTTTGTATACTGAGCAGGAGGCAGATGGGATGGACTACCCTGTTGGTCAGTTTTGGGTCCCCTGTCCTGTCCGCTCCTCCCCGCAGGTGGGACCCCTCTACGCTTTTCCCCTGCCGACCCTCCAACGGGGCAAATAATGAAATTAGCTGACCCTGGGCGTTATAGCAATGAGCGTAAGCAGGAGCCTCTCTGCGTACCATTCCTTGGCACAAACTGGCCTATCGCTCTGAACAAACCATTTTAGACACAACATGCTGTTAATTTCAAGAGTTAGAAAAGGCCTAGCTGAGAAATAAAATTACTGAACAGAAAGTTGGTTCTGTTTTACGGCAAACCGGGACACAAAGGGAAGTGCTGACAGCTGTTAAGCTTGTGTAGCTGCAAGCAGGCACAAGAATGTTGGTGCTACAGCCCACCTCCTAGCTGTCTCTGGGAGTGGAAGGGTCCGTTCTGGCGCTCTCAGCAATGTTACCTCAATGACAAGGCGGGGGAAAGAAGAGAACTGCCCTTCAAATATGTGTGGGAGTGACTTAGGAGCATCCCAAGAAGGAAAGATACGTGTGCTTTTTTGGTGGGGTCCAAGAATTTCAACAACTGTGACAGCCTTTTGGAAACCAACATGGCTCACGCTTGAACCCATCCAACGCACCCAAGATTCTAAGTGTAGGTGTAATCCTGGGGGTGTTCAGTGCAGACAGTACATCACTGACGCGTGAGGCAGCCAGAGCAAGCGCAATCCTGGGTGCGCCTGCCCGCTGCTCTGCCAAAAACAGTCCTCGCCCAGCTGGGAAGACACACCTTTGGTTGTCATGGCCTTCTCAGGCTTCCCCTCCTCTGAGGTACAGCTACTTCGAACTTTTTTCACCTTGTCTAACCGCAGAGTTCTCCAGAGAGGAACTGAAAAACTCTGCAAACTGTGGGCCTGAACAGGAAAACTCGCTCTTGTCAGCAGGTGCCACTGCTCCGTGTCGACCTGCTGGAGGGTAGAAAGGTGTTGCAGAGGGATCTGGACAGGCTGGATCGATGGGCCAAGACCAATGCTACAAGGTCCACCAAGGCCAAGTGCTGGGTCCTGCACTTGGGTCACACCAACCCGCTGCAGCGCTACAGGCCAGGGTCAGAGTGGCTGGGGAGCTGCCTGGTGGAAAAGGACCTGGGGGTGTTGGTCGACAGCTGGCTGAATACAAGCCGGCAGCGTGCGCGGGTGGCCAAGGAGGCCAAGAGCATCCTGGCCTGTGTCAGGAACAGTGTGGCCAGCAGGACTGGGGCAGTGATTGTCCCCCTGTACTCGGCACTGGCGAGGCCCCATCTTGAGGGCTGTGTCCAGTTTTGCGCCCTTCACCACAAAGAAGACGTTGAGGTGCTGGAGCCGGTCCAGAGAAGGGCAATGGAGCTGGTGAGGGGTCTGGAGCACAAGTCTTGTGAGGAGCGGCTGAGGGCACTGGGGGCGTTCAGCCTGGAGAAAAGGAGGCTGAGGGGAGACCTTCTCGCTCTCCACAGCTCCCTGAAAGGAAGGGGTAGAGAGGTGGGGGTCGGTCTCTTCTCCCAAGTAACAAGTCATAGGAGAAGAGGAAATGGCCTCAAGTCGCACCAGGGGAGTTTCTGACTGGATATTAGGAAAAATTTTTCCACTGAAAGGGTTATTAAGCATTGGAACAGGCTGCCCAGGGAAGTGGTTGAGGCACCATCCCTGGAGGTATTTAAAAGACAGGTAGATGTAGTGCTTAGAGATAGGGCTTAGTGATGGTTTTTGTCAGAGTTAGGTTGATGATTGGACTAAAATAAGGGTGTTGAAACTAGATGATCTTTAAGGCCCCTTCCAACCCTAACAATTCTATGATTCTGGGATTCTATGTCAGAGTTGTGTGGGACACCCAAGAGAAATCACCTCTTGGTCTTGATCCAGTTTACCGTGGGTAGTTCTCTTTCCCCCCCACCAAAAAAAAAACCCTTACCACCCCCAATTGCCTTGACATCCTCACCTTTGAACGGGCTCAGTTTCAAATGGATGCCAGCCTGGCGAGACGCGCTCCAGCTGCAGAAGGACACGTATTGTGCGTTTTCTGTAAAGGCAGCCTGGCTCAGGTTGCACAATCGCATCTTCCAGGGCAGTAGTTCTCTTCCTGAAAGGCAGTGAATTGGAGTTGGATCCGATGTGTTTTTACGCTGAAGAGGCCTTGGACACGAACATGCACAAACATTTCTCTCTTTGTAGCAAATGTACAGGGAACTCTCTGCCCGTGTATGAGAAAAAGAGCTTGTGAAACCACTGGCAGTATGAGGATACTAGAAAAATTGCTAAAAACTAAACCAAAAACATTCTTGGTGCTTTGGCAAAGTTTTCAGGAGTTGTGGTGAGAAGGAACCAGATAGGGGGAATCGATTTCTGTTCTGTCCTCTATTACCTCCTTGGGGATATTGAAGTTTTTATGCCACTCCACTTGGGGTTTTCTTGACGCTTTAGCCCCTTTCCCTGTTTTGCGTCTGGAGCAAGCTCTAACAGTGAATGTGGGTGTGCGGAGCATCTGACACGGTGAGATCCAGGACTCGGCTTTGACCCCTGTGTCCTGGCAGCAGCAACCCCAGCATCTACCCAGCAGCACGCACCAAATGTGGCAGCCTCGGCGCAGAGTTACAGGCCATCAGCACTCGCCCTTTTGTGACAGCCTTTGTGCTACCGTCTGCGTGTCGGTGTAATCCAAACGCTGTTGGGGAGATCGGGTACTTTCTGTCCCATTTAACAATCACCAAGAAGTAAAAGCAAAGAGAAATGCACCAACGCTAGAAGCTTTGAAGTGAGGCTTAAGTGATTTGCCAAAAATCACTTACAATCTGGCTAGTTACATAACAACAAATGACATGAGCTTAGAGGAAAAATTAGTTCTAGGTTTTGAGCAAAATACACGATATCAACACCATGTTGGTCACCAGAGTATGACAATACCATCTATCTAATCGGTGTAGGAGATATTTTTCAGCCCTCAACCACCAGGTTATTTTTTTTCTAATTACAATTGTTTCCAATCATGTGTGAGTTTCTTTTGCTCCAAACAAAAGCAACTTCGTGTTGTAACCACCCAAGCTACTCCATATTCCATACCTTTAACTCTGTTCCAAGGGGTACCAGAGTTTTGCCAGACAGCTAGCAAAAACTGAAAAATCAGTCAGCGAACTGTGAAATGCGAAGGGATGGTAGTGAGATTGCATTTCTTTGGTCTAAACTGCCTCTCCCAGAGGCCACAGGGGAGGGTCTTTCAGGAATTTCACTGACCCCTGGGGAGTCCTGCCGGTGGGCTAGTAACAGACCATGCGGAGACACATTGTTCTAGAAATACATCACCAAAAAAAGCCTTGCTAGAAACAGTAAACAAAACTCCATAGGACAGTATTGTACAAAGCCTCTGAGTTTTGCCTCTGAGGTGCATCGTAGACAGATTTTTCTACTCAGAGTTAAAGGACAGGCTTATACATACACAGGTGTGCTGTCAGTCACCCTGGCTACATTACAGTGGCAGTTCCCTTAAAGAAACCACATTTTCAACATTTTATTCTTAGCCTAGTACAGCATCCATCGCTCCCTTAAACGATTCCATCAGTCATTATCACTTAAACAAATCATCCTCAGGTGCTTGTGGAGGTGATGTTGCTGGCAGTGAGGTTGCAAACTTTACAGTTTCCCATGTATAAGGGTCTCAATCTACATCAAGCATGGCATTCACAAGAGCTTAAATAAGACAAAAAACAAAGGTCTAGTCTTGACCTTGCTATAGTTCTTCCCATAAGTGGCGAAGTTAAGATCCTGCCTCCAATCTGACAGCTGAATCTGCAAACCTATACATCAGAAACCCCAGCTTCTGTGTACAACACTGAATTTAAATTCATGCCATTTTTAAGTACAAAGGGGTTGAAACTTATCCAAGTCACAGAAGCACAAACCTTTTCTTCTCAATATGTTTTTCTTCCAGAGGAAAGGCACTCTCTGTTGCAGAATATTTTACCTCCGGGAAGTGAAACGAAAAAAGAACAACTTGTGGGAGTGTCCTGTTTCATCAAAAAATGCATGAGGGAGTTAATAACTTCAGGCAGTAAATATTTTTCCCATCTCAAAATAAAGTCAAAACAAATTGAACTGTTAATTGAAATGCTTGTCTGAGTCAATGCTTTACAAAGTAGTTTAATTAACATGTTCCTCCTGTTTTGTTATTGTTTGGGATGATCTATGGATTTATAGTTCATATCACAGACGAATTTCTCTGATCTGCCCTGTGCTAGCATGACTGCCTGCAAATCTGCATTTCAAATATTTCTCCAGGTTAGTAATTAAGTCAGTCAGGAAGGGAGATGTGAGGGTCCAGAGCTCACTGACGCATAATTCATTACATGACTCTCAAGCTGCAGTTATTTTCAAGCAGAAAAGGGTTCAGTCCAGAGCTTGGAGTGAGGCTGTAGTGCTGAGGTGGTGCTGCGCAGAAGCAATGTAGCAAATGTGTTTCCAACTTGCTATTTGAAGCAAAATATAGCTTT
The DNA here is from genome assembly GCF_028500815.1 of Rissa tridactyla. Taxonomy (NCBI): domain Eukaryota; kingdom Metazoa; phylum Chordata; class Aves; order Charadriiformes; family Laridae; genus Rissa; species Rissa tridactyla. The sequence continues at coordinate 10,326,457 of NC_071497.1, forward strand.
TTTTGCTATCAAGTGGGGAGCTGCCCCCTTTTGTCAAATAGCCGTGCTATGATTCATGTGCCCAGCCCATTTATCCCGGCTGATTTGGTTAGACTGCTGCTCTTTCACATCTTGGCATGTCATTAAGGAACCACTCTCCTCTTCCAGCTATAACAGATAAAGCCAGAAAGCGCTGTTACTACTATCTCTTCTTTTTACTTTCTTCCTGGGAGGCACTACTGAACAGGAAACGAGGCAAAATAGATCGCTATACACTACAGTGAGATGCACAGAATTAACTGATTAAGACAGGAAGCCAGGCGGGTGCTAAAAAGACGGAGAAGCACGGATCCTGTCTGATCAATGCAAAACAGGCCCTGGTGCCTCATCCACCGAGCTCCGCCAGCCCCACAGGCTGGCTGCTGGCAAGCTGTTGTTGTGTCGTGCTGAAGAGCACTTGGCTCGTGGTCCCCAAATGCAGGGACTTGTCTCCCCCTCCAAAACAAGAGCAGACGTTTGTGCACTTTCCGTGTTGATAGACTGCTATGAATTCCCACACTGGTCCTCAAGATGTCAATTGACTGTGGCATCTGAAGCTGGGAAGTAGCTGGTTATTCTAGGGAGACCTTCATTTCTTACCATCTTGATTTATCTGTACTTCTGTTTCCACGAATAACGGATTTATCTATAGCAATTTCAAATCCCACTAAACCCTGAGATTAATTTTCTGTATAACACCGTATGATCATTGTCGCTTTCTAAAAAAATAAAAGGAGTGGGGGGAAGAAAAAAAAAGGCTTAAGGACACTACAGAGCTCACCACATTTCCCCAGGCTTATCCCCATCAATATTGCAATAGGATTAACAGGATTTGCAGAATTATGATCATAATATTCACCAAGAACAAAGCAATATATTGCTACTGTCCTTGTCAGGAAAACAGCAGGAAACTCAGGCCCCCAAAGAAAAGGTGGGCTTGAAAGGCTGTGTATTTGAAGTTTTATGAAGAATAGTTTTATATGTTCTCCTTCCACTCTGTGCTTGGAGACATGGTGGAAGCAAAGGCAGTTAAAGTAGCCTACTTACCCATCTTCCCTGTACAAGGCAGGAAAAATCTGTTTTTCAGAGGGCTGGGGTCTGAGGCTGTGCTGCACTGTCATGGAGACTGACTTCTGACTTCGCTGGCTTCTTTAGCCTCAAAAAACCTTCTCTGTTCCCAGGGTTCCTCATAGTACCAAAAAATTTTTTATGCTACATCGAAATAACTGTCAAGTCACTTCACCCTGCTGCAATGAAGTAAACTGACTCAAACAGGATTTGAGATACACGGACACACTGAGCAGAAGACACCAGTTCCTTTGGCTTCTTTCAATGCAGTAAGTCCTGTGATACCTCAACACATGTAACCTGTTATGTATTTTACTTTAAATGAGATTTCACTTTAAATATTCATGGCTGATGCACTCTTTAATCTGACCCATAAACTCTATTAACATATTTCTACTGGTAGTCAATACTCTGAACCTGTGGTGATAAGTTCAAAATGCATTATCCCATCATTATCAACTGGTGTTGGAGGTGTTGGAAGCTTGTTGTCCACCATAATGAAAATTATTTCCTAAAGATTGTGTAGGTCTTTTCCAGGTACACATTTGTGTGTTGCTAGTCAGTTCTTATTAACACAGGCACACGAATCTCCAAGGACTGTTGCCCTAAACCAAGTATGGAGGTTTTCACACACCAGTTTGCTGCCAGTCGGGTAGTGCTGACTGGCTGGTGGTGTTTTGTGTAATAGTTATGACTACAGTTGTGGAAATCTTGCCTAAAAAGATTCATAATTAAATGAACAATTACAGTGCCTGTTAGTGCACAAAAGAAAGAAAAAAAAAAGAAAAAAAAAGTGTTATTACAAATACCATGGAGATCTTTATGTGCAATATGTATTTGTTTGGCATTACATTCTTACATAATTGCTTATATATTTGTTTTTGTGGTCATACTGCCCTGAGTTGTCTTAGGTAGGACAAGTCCAACATTCTCACGTGTCACTGGAAGTGAGAAGTGCTGGGGCTTGGAGCAGTCATTAATCCCTCTGGATTTTTTTTCCACCATTTTTTACAGGTGCCTCAGGGAAAGCTTCGTGTTAAGAGTTTCTACCTGTCTTTGGTCCTGAAGAGATGAGCTGTAAATCCTGGCTTTGTCCTACACCGCTAGGCTAATCTTTGGATGCGTTAGGACCACACCACTTGAAGCTATGAAGAAAGGAATTAATACCTTGAATTTGACTGAGTAATCTAGGGAAAGTATAATGATAGCAAACAATGGCTCTAATAGGTTTGCAATAGCCCATGTTGCTAGAAACCCATGCAGTAGAATTTTGTGTGAGCTGATTTCCCAGGAGCTGATGGATTTCCTTTTTAGATACAGTCCACTGCTATAATCAGAGCAACTGTGATAAACACATGTACAGCTTAGGAAAAATCAGCATCCACAAATACAGGACAATTTCCATGCCAGTCGGAGGTGGTGGGTAATATTCCATACAGTGATTGCTGTGCAGGACCTTAGATAAGCAAATATTCCAGAGGCAATGAAGTGCCATTTTATGTGCTTACGCATGTTTGTTTATTTATTGATGTACGTTTTATATAAACTTATTTGCTTATCTAAACTCAAGTTTTCAGATCAGCTTTGCTTTGCTTATAAGTGCAACACCTGTCAAAGCATTTTGGAATCAGGGCCAGCACTCAGCGCAGCTCTGTATTGTTTTCATTTATACCCTAGACATAGATTTCTTTAGTGTGGACCCATTCCCATTGGCCCTGAAATGAACAACTCTTCCATGACAGCAAATGTGAGCAGAACTGCATTTGTTATAAATGGCTGAGGTAAAACGGCTGAGGCTTCTTGGGAGTCAAAGTTGATGTATGTGACAGCTTTAAGATTAAAGAATGTCAGATTCATTAAAAAGCTGCTTGAACAATTTTGCATATTTTACACAGCAAGATTAGGCATAACTTTGTTCTCCTTTTCAAGACTCATTAATCTTTGTTCACAAAGGAAAAGTAAATATTTTTCACATATACACTCCTAAGGAGGTCCAGCTCCAGCTAGATCTTACAGAAAAGATCAGACGTTTCTTCTGCTTCTAATATGACTTTTTTTCCTGAAGAAAAGTAAAAACAAAACAGTAGCAAATGTGCATAAACTAACGTGCATAAACATTTGCAACTAAATGCTGAGCTGTGATGTTTTAGGGGGGAAGTTCCAACTTTGACTGTGTGTCTATTTCTGCTCATTCTGACATTGATAACAAATCGACAAAAATTCAACTGACAATGAGTGCTTCTGAGATAATTTCTTCAAGAAACCACTTTGATGTTATGATTTCACTCTCTGAGTGGTATGAATTATGCACCAGAAGGATCAAGTAATCTTAAACGTAAGAATCACGTAGTCTTATGACTTGAATGAATTTAATTGTATTTTTAAGGGCAGCAGAAGACTACTGTCCCCTTTTCACCAACAATAAAAGCACTTCTCTGAGTAAACAGGGAAACTAGCAAAGTATACACTTTCCCATTTCCAGGTAAAAAATGTGTTTCTTCCCTGTATTTTTTAATGCGTTGGAAAGCAAAATACGATGCTCATTTCTGTTTGTGGAATATAGATGTGTACATTTGTATTCCAGCAGGAAATTCTAAACTGTGATTAATTCAACAGCGTATACTAAACAAATCACTGTCTGTGTAAAAAGAAAGTAAACAAAGAGAATAGTGGTTTCCAAATGAATGCATATGTACGGAGGCCATAGATGCCAGGTACGTGGGACTTCACACACCGGCATGACAACAAATTTAATACACACACATTGCTACCACTTGCCCCACAGCTGCTGATGTCCTGGATGCGATGGGGAGTGCAGCGCTTCTGGACGTCTGTCTCCATCCCTGAGGTCTCCTCCAGCACCTGGGAGCTGGGGAGCACAGTCTGCGCTTGCCCTTTGGCCGGGGACACGATGCCCACAGCAGTTTTGGTGCTTTTAAATTGCCTGTGGTTTTGAGGCAGCCCTTTGTGTGCATTTCAGGTTCATCTTCAGAGAGTGGGTGCCGCCAGTGCTGGCGCTGGGCTGGGATTCGGGCTCCCGTCTGTGTGACCCAGCTCCCGCTCAGCCAGACAGCTCCTCCTGAGCTGCGGAAGGGTTCGTTTTCTTCACACAATTACAGACCTGTGAAAACTGAGATCTGAAAGAGAAACAGCAGTCAAATGCACTAATATCTTCCAAACGAGATCAGGACTTGCAGAAGGACAAAACTCCCGGGGTTTTCTAATGTGTTATATCTTTTTCTGATTCAACAAAAGAAAAAATCCGCAAGAGCAGGATGGCATTTATTCATTGCGCATAAAAGGTGGCATTTCACATCCCTATAATTCTGAAATTAAAACTTGTCTCACAGGTCAGTAAGTGCAAATATCTCTGGCAGATTTGTTTCTCCTGCCTTTTCCTTTTCTCTCTGCTACTGTGATACTTTTATATCCAGTCGTATTTGTTATTGCAATCAGCTTTACATTGACCAAGGGATAACTGGCTGCAGTGGTATTATGGGCAAAGCTGGAGTTTGCCTTTAAACTCAGAGAAAAATCTCACCCATCAAAGAAAACATGTAAGGTAGGATCACTTATTTTTTACTATTAATTTTTTTATCAATCATAACGAGATGGAAGGCTCAGTTCAGATACTAGTGTGAAGTTGTACAAGAAACCTTACCGACGAGGGGAAGAGAAAACCCGAATAAGCACATCCTCAAATGCAGGCAAGCTGGGGGAGAAGTGCTCCTGGATGCAGACATAGTCTCATCACACTTCATATCCATTATATGCTGATTTTGATCTCAGCATAAATGACATACATAAAAAATAAAAGGGGTAAACAGGAACTTTACTTGAAACACCCACATACTTGCTTAACTGGCATCACCATTAGGAATCAGAAGTGGATTAGCTCACTTTTCCTGAGTTTCAGTACTCAAAGGGTACTTCCATGAAGGGCTGCAGGCAGAAAAAAAAGGTAAAAGAAGATTTTTTACCTTCTACCTTAATTCAAAGAGCAAAGGTCAACCTCTTAGAGTAGAAGGTACCACTCCACTGGGAGGCTAAGGAAACCTGCCTGCTTTGCCAAAATGTGCTGCTCAAAGAGCCCACACCACTGCTCTTAGCCAGCCTTACAGACACTGCTCCAAAAACATCCGCATGAAAGGCAAAATTCAGGCGCATGTTGTTCGGATCTTCAGGTTTCCTGTAGACCTATAGGCAACTATTAGGACTGGTGTTATTCAGCTACTAGTGTTTCAGGTTTCATCTTTTCAGGACACTATAGTACTACAGGCATAGTTTGTATAAGTAGTATGAGTGTAAATATATATTTATATTATATATAATACATAGAATAAACTTGTATTAATATTAATTACATATGTAATAGATAGTACCATAATAATAGTATCTCATGATTAGATAGACTTCATGCTAAGGCTTCAGTCAAAACATTATTCTGCATTATTGCCCCTCTCTGGAACACACTTATGAGAGACACATCTATTTGCAGCTCATGAATGAGTTAATGAAGAACAAAAACTTAATATGTTTAAGTACTAGTCATTTCAATAAAATGGCAGGAATAGAATGTGAACCAAATACAATGTCCTCAGAAAATAATCTCATGGGCTTTAAAAACCCTTAAGGAAGGCTAGGATCACAGTGATCAGTTATGGTAGTCACAGTTTGTGACCTTGATTTATCCTCTGGGATATAAAATGTGTCTATAAATTCACAGATGAGTTGGCAGTGTTACATGGAAGCTGCAGCACGAGGAGATTTTGAGGAATTGCTCTGATATGGTTGCATTTAGAAGGGGGCAGAACACATGGATTCCCAACTGTAGTGGGGGTTATGTTTTGATGAGAAAGCTTCCCTCCATTTACAATAAAATGCTTGGGAAGGAAGGTCTGAGCTTTTCCTGAGGCTTGGCATTTTCAAGCATCCCAGGTGCTAGGTTTGAATTAAGTCTTACTTCCTAATCTGCCACATCTCTGTTGTCCTTTTCTAAGACATGAGTAAAATAAGTGTTTTAACATAACAAAGCATGTTTTTTTTTCCATTTTCTTCTCTTCCCACCACTGTGATCAAAATCATCTGTAATTCATACCCAATGCAGATTTCATCAGATTTTTAACAAAACTAAACCTTCTGTAAAAAATGCAGACCTTAAGTATTCCAGAAGGCCCTTTTCAAATCATATCACTTCTCAAAAATGAGATACAACCTCAAGTGAAAATCCTGCCATATAAGAAATTCTTTCAGTAAGTTGCAGTTTAATGAGTATGAATGTCAATATTACAGACGTATTCACAGCAGATTTTTAACTATGATGGATATTACCAAAAAAAGTAGTCTCCTCCTTGTGAGAGAAGAGAAAGTGCAGGCTGAACATTTGCTTCAATTACTGATATTGTGAAGCGATTGACAGGTTCGATTCATATGCATCTACCTTGCCCATTTCTTTATGACATTAGTGTGTCTATATCTAGAACTAAAGACAAACAATGTTTCAAGTTGCATGGAAAATGCTGGAATTTTTTGTTGCGATACATTATCAGGAAAGATATTAAAATTAGTTTTAAAAAGTTACTGATTCAGAGCAATGAGAGTACTAAATTCATTCTCATGATACTCCCTGTTTCTTTACACCTACATTTTTGTGAATCCGAATACGAGTTTTGAAAAAGCAACAAATATGGAACAGGGTACAAAATGACAACAGAAATGAAGTTTCTTCCCTAAATAATGATTTTATTCTTTAAATGGGAGTCCTGTCTGGCCATGGTTGTCTAAGGATATATTAATATTTTTTTTATTATCCCAACTAGAGAGAAGAAAAAGTATCACATGTTTGGACATACAATTCTTTTCTATATCTCAGAAAGTCAAGACAGATCAAAGATTATCAGTTGCTGCAAAAGAAATATGTCTTTCCCACTGAGGAGATGAGCTTTAGATTTTCTGTACATATCAACATGTACAGTTAGTCTGTTTTAATGAATAAAAATTCCACAGGAAGTTTCAGAATAGTAAAAAGCTCAGTGATGTGTGACTTATTTTTGAGGCAAGAAACCCAGAGGACCATTGCAGTCTCTGATGACATTTTCCTCACATATGAAAGCTGGAAACACGAGGGATTAAAAGACAAGGGTTTTTTTAAAAAAATACTGTCGGGACTTGTGGAATACATCCTATTAATCTTTTTTCACAAAGAAGAGATGGAGAAAACACCAAGTGATTATCCCACTACCAGCATATACAAGGTTTTAAGCAAAGTCAATATAGCCTTCAGAGAGCAGGTTGGCTGCAACCTGGCCAGCTCTTTGCATCCAATGAACAGAGCTAAATCTTTCCCACTCAAGTGAAGAAACAGTGAAATTAGTTATTTTTCTGATCTCGTTGGCAGAAATCAACATCATAAGACCAGGAAGTCAAGAAAAGACACTTTGTGGTGGCAGTCACCAATCTATTGCCCTGTGTAAGATCAGCATATGCTTAAACCTCTGAGTACCAGAAAGCAGTGGGACGAGCAGTCCTGCAGAGGACACCCTATAACTGTCAGCCTCCCACCTTGATAATAAACTGCATAAACATAATCAGAGATCACACTCCATTTAATCCCTTTTGCTGGCTGTCAGAAGCAGCAGCAAGAACCAGGCTCAATTTCCTTTAGAGTTAGTTTGTTTGAAATAAAACAGGTGACATCTTTTCCATGTTTCCTACCATAGGCCTTAAATTTAAAGACCATTTTCTTATCCAGTCCTGTAGGACCCATCTCTTACAAACACTTGGGAGTGCAGAGATTTGGTATGCATGTTCTGTAGGATGGAAAAGAGGAAAATGGAGAAACCCTCTGCCCTTCCTCTGCAGGAAAACAGGTTATATATTTCAATCTAAGCACCACATTATGTCTCAAGGCACCGCCCATAACAATCTTGTCAATTCTTGGTTGTCACAAAGATCACCTTTGTATACTGAGACAGACATAAATTCCCAAACCAACAAGATACAGACGCTTGAGTGATGGGCAAACTTTACAGTATGCCTAAATAAGGTTCATCAGAGTTTGGTTTTCTGCAAGGCAGAGAGCAAGCTGCTCATTCCCGCATTTTTTAGCCTGAATTATGACTCATGAAATATCAACGGTTTTTAGTTCAATCACCCAAAGTGATTATTGCAGTCCTACTGTAGAATACTTGTTCTGAAGACCCCTCTTTGTATGACTCAGATGAACCAATTCTCAAAAGGATTCAGTGCTTTACAGAAGACAGCGCTGACACTCTGTCCTGTTATGGTTTCAAAAGAGAGATGGTTAACTTTGAATTTGATCTTACCACATCCACCACCAGCAAAAGGGAAAGATGATAAAATAAAATAATTGAGTATTTAATCCTCGTCTGAGGCTGGTGTTCCTGTCTTGATGCTGTGTCTCCTTCAGTAAAAATTAATGTCACTGTCCCACCTTCCTTAACTGCCAGCCCACGTAGGCGCTTTGTAGCACAGGTTTGTCTTCAGGTATCTGCAATTTCTCAACACTCAGTTTTACTACCGACAGAAGCAGTATTTATGCACAAAAGTGATGTTAAGAGAACTTACTTGGGGCGATTATTGTTTGAGCTAGCACCTCCACAGCTAATGAAAAGGTTAAATGTCCAAAATCAGTGCCCTAAGTTAGTTTGTGCTGGAAGACAGTAATACTCCCATATGCCCTGTAATCTTAGTTTAGGAAAATTCAAGTTCTGACTCTATTTTTGCATTGCAGCACTAGAAACAATGCAGATCTCTCCTGATACTGAAATTCACAGATAATGTCTACCTTATTTCTCAGTCTATAGAGTTATTAAAACTTATGAGTTATTTCTTCTACATCTAAAACAGTGTAATGAGAACACACAAAGTTAACACTACAAAACGTGGAAAGGTTTAGAAGGGATGTAGATTTTCTGCTTTCAGGTACAGAACTTCCAGCTGAGACGATATTAGGAAAACTTCATAGAAGGGTTAGAAGGGACCTTAAAGATTTTCTGTTCCAACCCCCCTGCCATGGGCAGGGACACCTCCCACTAGACCAGGCTGCTCAAAGCCCCATCCAGCTTGGCCTTGAACACCTCCAGGGATGGGGCATCCACAGCTTCTCTGGGCAACCTGCACCAGTGACTCACCACCCTCACAGTAAACAATTTCTTCCTAATATCTAATCTAATTTTCCCCTCTTTCTAGTTTAAAACTTCTACCTCTTGTCCTATCGCTCCATTTCCCATTAAAGAGTCCCTCCCCATCTTTCCTGTAGGCCCCTTTAGGTACAGAAAGGCTGCTAGAAGGTCTCCACAGAGCCTTCTCCAGGCTGAACAACCCCAACTCTCTCAGCCTGTCCTCATAGCAGAGGTGCTCCAGCCCTTGGATCATCTTCGTGGCCCTCCTCTGGACCTGTTCCAACAGGTCCATGTCCTTCTTCTGCTGAGGACTCCAAAGCTGTACACAGTACTTCAGGTGGGGTCTCAGCAGAGCGGAGTAGAGGGGTAGAATCACCGCCCGCAGCCTGCTGGCCATACTTCTTTTATCCATCTGCTATAATGGACACCCCACCCCTGCTGATGAATACAGGCTTCTGTTTAAGTCAAGATACTGAATTAAGCAAGTGGACTGACTTCCTGGTTTATGTCACAGATGGAGATTATGTTCGGTTCTTGGAACAATTCCAATTGCATTAATTTTTAATCACCAAGAAGTTAGGATTCTGCGTAGGTATTGTCCTTTGTCAGTATTTAATCAATTTGACTCTGTTATGTTTGTTGGTGCTTTCTGCAGGTCCTCGGATGCAAGTGAGACAATGACTATATCACAATGTAAATCAGGCTCACTTTCATTGAATATATATAGCAGCCATTTCCGATCCTCTCTTAGCATGTGGTGGTTGGATGCTTAGTACACCCACATTTCCCCTGTTCATGCCAATAGAAATAGGTCCATAGGGCATTATGCATTGTGGTACCAGTAGAGATTTTGGCATACAGAGCACTCAGCAAAAATCCCCAAAGGTTTTTTAAAAAAGATAGTTCAGATCATGTTATTCATAAAATCACACCTAAGATAAAAATGAAATGGACATAAATTTCCTTATCCTATTAACATTTTCAGCATTTCACGTTTTCTTCTCTCCACATGGGATTAATAAAAAAAAAATTAAAAATTAAAAAAGCAGAAAATCTTTGTACATTTATAGCAAAGGAGAGTGACATTAGGGCCGCAGAATAGGTGCTTACTGGAATCTCAGCATTTGAGTCATTTCACTTTTCCTACTTTTTTTAATACTGTTTCCATGATGGAATTTGTATTTGCCTCTCTGTCAGCTGAATTCAGTATCTCCTCAATCTTTTTTTTCCAAAATTAAGTTTAAAAGCCAGACCACCACATTCAGACTGCAGCCATGCATTTGATTTATATGACAATATAAGCATTATAGTATTTTTCTCTTCCCCTCCTAGGAGCATAATAAAATGTAGTTCTACACTGAAAATTGTCTTTGAGCAAAATAGCCTGCTCTGACTCAAGTGATCCTTCCTGTGCACATGCAGATTCGTATCTGCCGTCTTTGCTGACTGAAATAAATTACAAGCAACTCAGCACCGCCAGCCCATCTACAGCAATATGAGCTGGATTCTGTCCTTGCTCAGGCATCACTTACAGATTCAGCACCAAAGTGCCAATTACAGATTCTTTATTACTATCTTTGCAAGGGACAAATGAACCTGTCCTGACTTTCACATGGAAAACTGAGTTTCTGAATTTGCAGTTTTAGGAACAAAAATAAATTTTAAAAAGCAAGAAAAGTCATATTTTTCACCTGCTGCTGAGAAGACCTATTTATAAGTCAAAAAGAACATGATAAACCAGGACTCAGGCATTCCTGTTTTATGATCTACTTTGGAACTGGACTGGATCAACGTTGAAGTGACAGATGAAAGCTTGAAGGCAATAGCCACACACATGGTTTTCGCTTTAATTGGGATCTAGACACTACATCACATTGATAGATATAGATGGATTATCTTGAATTACAATTTTAAATATTCTAGATACTCCTGTTTCACTTCAAGTGATGTACTGGTTTAAGTGCATTGCTGGTTTGGGGCCTATTTATTTATTTTGTCCAATTTTTACATTGATACTCCTACAAAATCCAAATCCTGCATGAGACTGCACAAAGAAGTTCTGTGTTTGTATACTGGATCAGAGTCAACTGATATTACATTAGCATAACTCCTTTGTCTTGCTCCATTAGATAGCCAGTGAAACGAACTGTGTGTTTGTTCAACTGAAGTTTTTATGTTATTTAGGGTTCCCTAGAGTATACTGATTCCTCTGCTATCAGAAGCAAAATGTCTTGCCTGCTGTCTAGTGACACAAAACTTAGTTATTTACTCTGATTTTACTGAAATATACCTACGTAACATGGAGGGGGTTTTACCAGTTGTGTGCAGCTCCCAATTCCTTGGTTAGAAAAAAAAAAGCTGTATTTTAAAAAAAATTCTTGGAGCAATTTCTTCCCCTAATTATACTAGAGATTCTCTGTACCTCTTCACACCTTCTCTTGCTAGAGACCTTTTGCTGGAAAATCTGAGCCTTGATTGGCAGCTAACCCCATCATTAGCAGAACATCTCCACAGTAAATTTAATTTTTGACTCTACTTCTCTGAAACAAGCTATTAAGATTATCTTATGAAACAATGTTTGCTTGATCTCCGTGACATCTAAGAACCGGGAAAGTACTACAACTTCATTGGTGTCCAACTTACTTTACGCTTTGTTTCCAGCAAGTTTCAAACCCATGCTTTTAACACAGTTTTGCTAGCTACGGTGCAACTCAGAGTTGCAGGCAGTAACAAAGTGAATAATTGTCTATCACAGAAAACATCTGGCATGTAAGTAGTTTAATGAATCAAAAAGACTACATGGGTACCTGGTGTGACTGCTTAGTCTCCCTCTGCTGCCCTGAGGTTGGTGAGTCCCAGAAAGGTCTTAATGTTATATCTTTCCAGTTCCTGATGTCAGTGACAAGTGTCCCTACCACTAAAGAAGTACAGAGAAGGCAGCTGCACAGCCAGACAGCTGTTGTTATCCTTTACAAAGCCTGAATTTCCCTTCCCATTTATCAATGTTGTTTAGGAACTTGATGCCTTAACTGGGCACTGAGGCACCACAGCACCATCTATTTCTTCCCTTTTCCCAAGCCTTCTTAGCACTGTATTGTGCTCCTCCACTTGTGCACTCCTTTCAGCTTCCATTACCTTGTTTTAATTTTCTGAAGGTCCTGTGGCAAAATTTAATTAGCTATATATACAGAGAAATAATTGTTCTGTAACACATTACTAAAATTATTGCTTGCGTTCTGTCATGAGCTTTTTTCATAGATGCAGGATGATACAATTGAAACTGGGGAGGTTCTGTCTGTAGAAATATATAATTTCTGCTCTATTTTAATAGCCAGTATAGGATGAATACTCAAAAAAGTATAGGCAGTAAATTCCACAGAGGGAGAATGTGTGAAACCCATTTGTTTTTAAGTGCTGGTACAAAAAACATACGTTGTATCACACTACGGCTGGTAATTCAGTCTTCACAATAGACATTGCAGCCTTGTTGCTTCTGAACAACCAGGGTAGTTGTCGTTTTTGCAGTTACATTTAAATCTGTGTTTGACATGTTAGATATGACATTTATGGAGAAGGCGCACAGTAATTCTGGAGCCAGTCTACCAGTTGAAAAGGAGGAGGTTCTTCTCTCTCTCTTCCCCTCCTCCTGCCGCACAAACACCTTGCACTGGTTTTGGTACTCTTCAGATCCTTTGCTTATCTGATTCAACTGATAGAACTCCCTCTAAACTAACCTAAAAAAACTCCAAAATTAGGGGACAAGGAGCTGTTTCACCTCAGTAAAAAATTAAATGAGAAGCTAGAAGGAGGCATAGAAAGAGAAGGGACCATGATGCTGGAGCAAGGATAGGGAGAAGAGTAGGAAAGAGTAATGGGACCTTTTAGAAGCTGTAACTTGTCAGATGTGCTTAGGCATAACATGTATATTGAACCTAAGTTAGCTCTTGGAATTACAGCCAGAGGTGACTAGCTTGTTTCAAAGCAAAGCAGCACACATTTTTTGAGCTACACCTCCTTTAGTGAACAAGCCTATGAGGCTCCTTTAAGGACCATATCGGCTATAGAAGGAAGACATTAATAAATCTATTTCTTTGCACATTAACATGTTTCTGGCTGCCGACTGGCTGCAGCAAGGAGCACAGAGGTCAGGTGTTCAAATCGAGGGCAGACTGGCACTGACTGAAAATTGTTCATGCCTCTTGATTGCTAGCTGTGGCAATAAAATGTGAAGCTCATGCTCAAGGACAAAGTTCAAACCTGGAGGAGACAACTGGGCTCAACACACACTGACAGTGTCAACCTTAGCCACCTTAGCCAAGAATGGGTATGAAGTAGATGGGTAGAGCTGTCTTCTCAGCGTGCTGCAGAAAAGGAGTGGGCAAGACTTGCACATTGTTCATTGCTTTTAGCAGAGAATTCCAGAGAACTGTGGTTGTTCCTTAGTATTGGCAAAAAAATACATCACTTTGTGGTGTATGGGTGCAGGCTGATCACCTTCAATTGTTAGACCCAGTTCTGAGGACTGAACATCCACAAGTAGTTTTAGCAATTAAATCTATATGTTTCAGAATATATACATGAAGTGTTTTCTTGGCTGATCTCAGCTAGGAAGAAATCTTGAAAATAAGGAAAATTAGGTTAAAAAGCCTTCAAAAAACTTACATCTAGTGCAGATAATGTAATTTTAATGGATCCTTCATTTCTATCAGCTTCCAGTAATTTCTGAAGGGGTATGAAAGAAGGATGTGTGGGCAGAACAGTGAATGTGAAAAAATGAATAGGGTTCAGTTACTCAATGATTCTTTGTGTAAGAATGTGGCCACTTCAAGTTAGGCCATTGAGTTAAAATGAAATGAAATTATTTATCTCCATTGAACAGATTATTCAGCTGTGAGATTCTTTGCCAGGGGATGCTATGGTGCAGATGTTAAAGTGATTCAAAAGATAACTAGATAAATGCAAAAAATTGCCTCAGGTATTATTGGATACAACGTACTGGTTCTCGCTCAGGACAACTGTAAGACTGAAATTCCTGGCAGATGGGAGAATGCGGTGGGGGTGTGGAGTATTTTACTGTATGTTGTCTTTACTAATTTCTTCTTCCCTAGGTATCTCCAACCGGTCATGTCAGAGATGCTGGACTAGACTGCATGGTGCTCTGAGATGACATAAGACAGCCAGTCTTGTACCTCAGGAGATCAACAGATGGGATGGTTATCATAACACACCTAGGAAAATGTCATTTCTGTCCATGTATACTGAGATCAGGGGAAAAAAGACTGACTCTGTAAAACAAAAGAGGAATGGTTAGGCCATTATGCTAAATCAGGGATAACAAGGTAAGTGGAGATCAATTTAATTTTTAGGTTAGAATAAGGTGGAGACATCCTTGTTTATTTTGCAGTCTTAAATGCTGTGGTTCTGATGGCAATACTTGGAGATGAGAAATTTGATTTTCATTCAGTAGGGGCCTTCTGTCTAGGTTTCTATGAAATATTATCATATGAAGAAATGCAGTTCCTTCTGAACAGGAAAAAGTGAGTTTATCATTAGGCATCAGATAACTGATATCTAGAATGCAGCAGCTTTTTACCTGTATGTGACTACTTGACTTTAAGGAGCTGAGTGGCCTGAGATACCATTTCTATACTATTTATCAAGTAAATATATCTTTGCGGTACATGAAGCTTTCTGGTGGCAATAGAGCCCTGCTGATAAGAACGGTTACTCACTTCAGAGCAGTAGAAGCTACTGTGGATAAGTATTCATCATTTATGGTAATAAAAACAGACATAAGAAATATTATCTTAAATAGTCAATAATGACAACATCAGTATTTTCAGTTCTTTCTGTGCTTGTATTCAGACCTTACATAAGTTAAGGAGAATTTTTTTCTTTATCTGGAGTTTATTATTTTTAGGTCTTCGGGCACATTCAATTCATTCTAAACATACTTGAGCCCTTCTCCTTGCTGAAGAAAATTTTATATAATGGCTGTTCTGATGCACAGTCAGCATTTTAAAATCTCCTAATTTCTTTAGTGTTCCCTGATTTTATTGCACACTGTTAGAATCTTTACGAACAGCCTCCTTTCTCTTAGAAACGGTATTTTTCAGTTTAAGTAGCATGGTGTTATCAGCAAAACCATGGCCCCAAAAAACTTAGTATCCCCAGGCACTACTTTTCTTCATCCTGCCTACCTCCAGCTTCTCTACCCAAATTGAAATACTACTGGAAGCCACAAAGAAAACACACATTTCATCAAATTTATTTTGTATTTTTAAATGGAAAGGGTAACCTGGAAGGAATACAGAGATATTGTCTGAGCATGCAGGGTTGAGTTTAGGAAAGCCAAAGCCCAAATGGAATTTAGTATCACCAGAGATGTAAAAGACAACATGAAGGGCCTCTGTAAGTACATGGGTGACAAAAGGAAGACGCGGGAATATGCGACCCCAATGCTGAACAAGGCAGGGGACCGGGTTACGCAGGACATGAATATGGCTGGGATATTGAATACTGTCTTTGATGGTGAAAATGAATGACACGCTGGATGAACAAATTTTCCAAAGAAAACAGTCAGAGGCATTCAGAAGGTGTCTGTGGCTTTTCCTTTTTTCTTCTTTTTCCTTCCCTTCCCTTCCCTTCCTTTCCCTTTCCTTCCCTTTTCTTTTCTTCTTTTTCCTTCCCTTCCCTTCCCTTCCCTTCCCTTCCCTTCCCTTCCCTTCCCTTCCCTTCCCTTCCCTTCCCTTCCCTTTCCTTTCCTCTTCTCTTCTCTTTTCTTCTCTTTTCTTCTCTTTTCTTCTCTTTTCTTCTCTTTTCTTTTCTTTTCGTTTCTTTTCGTTTCTTTTCTTTTCTTTTCTTTTCGTTTCTTTTCTTTTCTTTTCGTTTCTTTTCTTTTCTTTTCTTTTCTTTTTTCTTTTCTTTTCTTTTCTTTTCGTTTCTTTTCTTTTCTTTTCTTTTCTTTTCTTTTCTTTTCTTTTCTTTTTCTTTTCATAGAGCAGATGAAGTGTCATTTTAATCTACAATGCTAGCAGGTAGGAAATATCTTTGCAGAAAATACTGTGCTTTTGTAGAAAGACTGTGTTTACTGGCTGTTAATATACTTTGCAAAGATATCTCAAAGCCTCCTTTTTTTAATCCTTCTGACTTGAATTTGACATACCCTATTCAAATGGACAGAAATTGCCAAAGAAGAAACAAAATAAGAACTAAACACATGGACTTCCAAAGAGGAGAAAAAGTTGTTGAATTGCTATGATTTCCTTTTTCTTTTCCCCATTTTCTTCCTCTTTATCTGCAACATCCAAAACTTAAGCAAACAGCTCTTTCCTTGTGCAAGAGAACATGAAGCTGCCCACTAACAAATGCCAAGAGATTTCATAACTAAGCAGATTTTCATCCGATTCTTCAGAAAAAGTGTCAGTTCCAGCACTTATCCAAGGAAAAGCAGACAGAAATTAATTTGATGCCAAGCTGTCTTTCTAACTGCTGTCCTGACAGCCTGTGTGGGAGTTTCATGTATTCCTGACTTCAGGACAATATGGACAATCACCATGGAACCATTTTGCCATTGCAGTCATTTTTTTTTATTATTTTTTTTTCCATTGCAGGCAAACATTCAAACTGACTGCAGAATGATACATTAAATCCAATGCAAATATAGTCCTTCCTGCTTCCTTTTCCTGAGGAAAGCCCAGGCCCAAATTTCAGTTGTACTTGACTCAGAGCAAGGACCTCCTGTGACTTCTTTGTCAGTCTTTCAGAGTATGGAAGTCTCTGGTGTATTGGCTTGTTTGCAAGGCTGTAAGAGGCCCCGATAACATCATACCAGACGCATTATGAAATCTCACATTGCCATGCCTGATAAAAGTGATTTATCCCTGCGTCAATGCTGTAAAAACTCTGAGGCAGGAAGATACTTCAGAACATGTTTTGTATGCTTCACGCAGCCAAGGTGGACTTTTAGATGTTGTATAAACACAAACAGTCATGCTCAGAAATATGAGAATAATTTTTTTTAGAGTTACAATAGCAATTCACAGATGCTACTGCATTAGGCAGTGTACATACACAGAGCCTAACAGAGTGCTCTTCCCCAAGTTTTTATTAGAAGCACAAGACAAAGGACAACAGTCTGCTAGAGGCAAAATCCTATATCCTCTACCTGTATGCATTTCAGCATGTACTATACTCAATTTCATCTTTCAATCTGATAATGCAACAGGAGAAAGGAGTAGAAAAGTTTCGTGAAAAAGCACAGATACCAGTCTTATCACCTGTAATGCTAATGTATCATGTGTAAAAAGAAGTGCAGATGTCAGTCCGGTCACCTACAATGCTGACACATCATAGGTACTCTCTCTGTCCCCTAAACCCTTTTAGCTACATCCTTACCAGACGTGCTAAATAAGCCCTAGAAAAACACTTGGTTGACATTTGCGTGTCACCTGCTGCAACTGTATCCCAGTTTTTACATAAGACCCAAATCTCAAATTTCAGGAATAAATGAGTTGTTTTCTTTTATAAGCTTGTTTATCAAACTTGAATATTCCTTTTTCCCCTCTGACTTAACATATTGAATAAATGTACAGCAGGCAGATTGTCTCCAAGGATGATTATTGAAATCTCAGGTTTCTAGGCTCTCGAAGACATTCAGCTCATGGTATCTCCCAGCTACAAGCAAACACACCAGTCCTGTTCTCACCATGATCAGCAGGACTGGTGCAACCTTAAACACACTTGTGTCTCAAGACACAGCAGAAAGCTAGTTACCCTGAAATGTCCTGGGAAGGCAAAGTTACACATTTATAGAGTTGAGTAAGCCACAATGTCGCATTTTAGCTACCATCAGTCTTTGCTTAGGGATTTTCTGTCAATGGGATGCTGAGAAAAGCTACCTCTCCTGATCTCATCTCACAAGTACCTTAAGCTTTTGATTTTATTGTTTTGCTGTGTTGCATTTGCTTCTTCATCTTGAAATAAAATGCCCTTTTTATGCCTTTTCTATGGTGTTCTCCCACAGGGCACACAATCAATCATAAACCTTTGATTAGTTTGTTTTTAAAAAGAACAGTGTGATGTCAAGTTTGTTGTAGCAGTTTTCTCTGGAGGACACAAAATTCATTTTCATTCCATTTTGAAAGCTTAGTTGGTCATTGCTTGAAAAATTCCCCATAGAGCTTTGACACACATCACTGAATTCTCCTACTACTGTTTTACAGTACTAGGTTGATTTCAGAAAAAAATAAAAAAAAATTAATACTTTAAATACATTAAATTTTACCCCATTTGATGTGTACATCCCTCCATTTTATATGTGTAGCTACTTGTAAGCACAGAACCTACTGCTGTCTGGTTCATCTGTCAGCAGGAAAATATTACATGTAAAGTATCGCATTCACATCTGAAGGGCATGTCATACATTTTAAGGGTATTTTTGTTTGGGTTTTTTGTTTGTTTTTCTTTTAAGCTTGCTTGTTAAATGATGAGTGGACACTAAGCAGGACAACAAACTAGTCTGCTCATCAGAGCAATTTGCCTAATCAGTGCTTAGTTTTGCTTTCCTTTTCAATAGCTTCCAAAGTACAGTTGGATTTTTTTTTTCCTGAACATCGCCTGATAATTGGAAGCAGAGCATAAACTTTTTTTCCTATTTTTTTTAGTTTTGCTTCTGTGCCAAGCAAAACCCCATCCTGCTGAAGAGGGGGAGTGAGAAAACAGCTTGGTGGGCTCCTGCTGGCCATCAAAGAACAACCCACCAAATTAGTGCAAATAATTAACTTTTATTTACGTCCATATTTTTGGTAGACCAACCTGAACAGAAAGTATTATTATTCTTATTATTATTATTATAAAGGTACATGTGCCAATATGCTCTGCATAGGCCGACTTCATGTCATGCCTAAGATTGGTAAGCTTCAGACTTCATTGCACTAGTTACAGCTTGATGAGATTCAGAGTTGATTCATGCTGACCTTGATTCAAGCTTGTTGGTGCTTTAGGACCCAACTTGGAGCTTCCCTCTGCAGACTGCAGCGACTGAGCCTTTGAAGTGTCCTGCTCCAGTGTGTGCTTGAGCCTCAGCCTGGATTTTGACTGAGGCAGTCTTGGGCTTTGTCGCAGGCAGAGTGATTAACTTCACTCATAAGAGAGACATAGTGAAATATATATTAACGTAAAACAGTGATTTAACAAAGTTAGCAGTGAATGCGACAGTGTTTTACAGGATTCGATGCCAGGGTACACTTGATTATTTACTGCATAGAGGCCAGGGTCAGACAAGCTCTCAGGGAGACCCTTGCGTTGAGTCACGAGGTTCAGAAAGGACCCCCTGGCTTTCTAAACTCCTTCTCAGAGAGGTGTCTAGGTGCAGCTGGAACCAATCCTAGTCCCAGACTTGGTCAACGGTTTATGTCTAAGGGATTATATATGCACAATCAATCCTTTATATCGCATAGCCAAGATTTCAAAGTTTAGCATGCTGTTAGTCACTTACCAAGGATCTGTTGTGGCAAGGAGTCTCTCAACCTCGAGTAGTAGGACCTTAAGTGAGTGTCCCCACTCAAGGGGAGATGCTGGTGTGCAGCCCGCTGCCGTGCAGGAGAGCTCAAAGGGCTCTTGGGCTGTTCACAATTTGTAGAGTAAGATAATCGACCTATAGTCATATTCGCTTGGGAACAAAATATCTAGGTCTCCACTCAAAACTGTGTTTTGACTGTGTTGCCAGCCATCCCCTGAAGTTCAAGTGGAACTCATAACAACTCCCACTGATGGTTATGACTTGAGCAGGAGCCGGGAGGGAGGGAGGGAAGGGGGAAAGGGAGGAAAAGAGGAGAGGACACCGCCACAGACTTTCACCCACCTCTGGTCAGCTACTTTCAAGAATCAGAGGGAGACATATTATTCCATTCCATTCCATGGCCTTGTCTTCAGCAACTGCCCCTTCTTAACCATCCCTAACAAGCCAAACTGGCTGGTTTAGCTAGGTTTAGGGTAACCTTTCCCAAAGGCCAGCAACTAGGCTTACTCTTAAGGTACCTTACATTCCCCCAAAATCAGTGTCTCCTACATTCATACATTGCAAGATAACCCTTACCTTTCTACAATTTCCATAGAAATAGACTAATTTCAGGATTCACCCATTCTTGCTTTATGTGATAGAGATGGACTTTTTTTGTTGGTTTTGTTGTTGTTGTTGTTTTTTATGAAATTGTCTGCTTCATGAATTAAGTGGTAACATAATTCTGCTAGGCAAAATGCCTCAGGAGTATTCTCTATGAATAAAGTTGTCAACGTTTATAGAAGCATCCAACACACATATTCAGAGAAGCACCACTCCACCTGAAATGTATTTGTTGTGTCCAAATTACAGCTTAGGTTGTTGACATTTTCCACTAATTTGTTTCTCTACAATTTTTGCACTTTACGTGAGCGAAGGAAACACACCTACTATGCAAAGTCAATAATTAATTGTTAATTAAAGATTGCAAAGTCTAATCAATGATGTTAGCCCAGCTGCAATGGTATTAACATACAGCTATAATAATCCAGTTATTAAATCTTATGCCTCATAATGATAAAATTGAAATAGACACACACAAACTTTCTGGTGCCTACCCCTTTCTGTGGTGTCAGGCTCACCCTCCTGCTCCTTCGATCCAACATCAGTATGGGGATGTCTCATGAGCTTTAAGATGAGTCATCAGCACCCCAAGTCCTTTGCTAGGAGGATTATGATATCGGAGAGTGCGAGGGGGGACATGACATACTTCCTTCTAGCTCCTGCATCTGCATGAGTTCATCTTTGGATGTCTGCTGACACAGTTATCTTACTTGATCTTCAGTGTTTCACAGTTACACCTAATATCCAAATTTACAATATATAATTTGCCAGATATGTTTTTTTGGTTTTTGTTGGTTTTTTTTTCTGTTATCCAGAAAACTATCTTTACCTAGTTACCAAGACTGTCTTATTTCAATGACCAGTAGCTGATTGTTGGTGAGCTGTCCGTAGCCATGGGCCTTTGATATCCTCCCACACCCGCAGCTGCAAGGCCATTGCTATCATCCAATGCCTGTAACTCTTTGTACTGCATTTTTATTCCAGTGTTAGAGATCATTCAACACTGAATAACTAACAACCTGTTGTTATCGTCTCTTGATGCAGAGATACATAATAGTAGGACTTACACTATACAGCTGTACACAGCTAAGCAAAAGCTAAACCAATTTAGACAATAGTCACCTGACTGTTGAGCAATTTCTGTTCGAACTAAACAAGCTGAAAGAAAGCACTGAGCAGGTCACGTAAATCAAGAGAAAGCCTGACGAGTCCCCAGGTCTGCATCTTTAGCTTAGCATAAAGCCTGTGACCTTTTACCAGTACAACAAAACCATACTTACTGGGCTTTACACTCTACAGCTTAACAGGAACTACCAGCCCCCTTAAAATCTTGATGCAAGATTTGAACTTACTATTTTTCTCAACTAGAAATGAGCATAAAATCCAGTCCATGACTGACAGCCCTTGAGTAAGAAAAACAGTTTACAGGAAGAAAATATTTTTCTTCTCCATTTCATAGAAAAAAAAATGTAATGAATCTGCCTTGCTTTGGACATCTGTCAATGAAGCAAATGACAAAAGTATAAATACACGTAGAAACTGTGAAGTCACTTGTGTATTCAGGACTTCATTACACCAAATGAGTCAGATTTATGAGAATTCAGTTATTAGAAATACCTCTCCAGCTGCTGGTGGGAACTATATATCTTTATTAAGGGGTAAATCTCTTCCCAAATTTTGATTACATTAAAATTCATGAATAAATATATTAAACATATTTTTCCTATATGCACCAAGCACCAGATAAATCAGTGCTTATGTGTTTAAATCTCCAAGAAAATAGCCAATAGTCATTATTATACAATCTATATTTTTATATTAGCAATACTGTAGGGAAACAAAACATTTGTAACAGTATGACTCAAAAAACGATTGAAACAAATTAAGCGGATCTCCATATTGTGGAAAGACTCATGTATGAGAAGAATGATGCTGTCCCCTATTTCCTGTAATATTGAATTCAAAGTATGAAAAATACATCACACTAATAGCCCTGGTGACTTGGTATCTCCTTTCTACAGGTACAAGATAATCTCTAAAAGGACCTGCACTACCTTTGTGCCTCAAAAATCCAAGCCTACAGGGTCCAGTTGTAGGACTGAGAGAATTTTTGGTCTCCAGCACCACTGAAGTCAACAGAAGTCCTTTCTCTGATGAAGCAGAGGCCTGGCCCTCTCTTATATTCCTCTCTGGTGAGTCCACCATGCAGACTGTCAATGGTGCCAGATGCAGTGGTGAAACAACTGCCCTCTCAATATGAGGAAGAGGATGCATTATTTCTATGCTGATTTTTTACATTTTGTGCCCTCTTAAACCAAACGCAGACCATTCATGACAAACTCTTAGGTACTTTAAGTCTGAATCCCCACCCACCACAAACACAAGGATATTCTGCCATGGTGAGTTGCCTTTTATTTGTCCTCACAGACCACCATTTTTGTATTACAACCCTGTGGAAAACAGATGAATCAGGATGAAAAACCTTGAACAATAGACCTGCTTTGACCAAATGCTGCTGCTAAAGATGTTGACTGTTTGCATGGTGTCATTTGGATCAATTTGGATAGCTCAAACTATAAATCAAAGTTGTACAAATTTATATATTTTGAGACCAGATCCAAATGCTATTGAAGTGAACAGCATTCTGTTAACAGCGGTATCCTGTGTCTGCTCAGCCATATATTTAAAAATATTTAGGTGCTTCAAGAGTTTTTCAGAAGTGGCTGTGTGAATAATGGAGAACTGATGTGTCTACTAATGTTACACAGCTTTGCAAAGTCTTTCTACAAGCACGTGTTCTTGTTCTGGATATTCTGATATCTTGTAGGATATTCTGCCTACAAGAATTAAGTTATAGTTGAAATAAAGATAATAAAAAGGTCAGATTCTGACACTGCCTGTCTTGTTGAAGATCTCTTACTCCAGTGTGTTGATCCAGAGGTGAAATGTCCTTTGACCAAAAGTAAAGCATGGAGGACTTGATTCAAAAGGTATTCAACTGTAAATGCATGTCAGGGTAACGTCACCCATCTTGACACTGCACAAAACTAAGATTTGCACATTGTGATAAGTCTCACAAATCTTCTTCTAGAAAGTAGATAGAAAGCTATGTCAAAAGATGAACCTTTCAATAAACATTCAACAGAAGTGACAGACATGTAAGTTAGAATTGTCTTATCACTAAATACCTCCTCATTCCTGTGAAAAGAGCCCAAACACAATCACGGACTGGGCTACATTTTTTGGGACTTGGGGAAAAGAGGAATTCTTATTTGTGGATATGACTACAAGATCTTGCAACAATGTGCTAAATGGTCTCCTGGCATAAGCTCACATGTCGCAGATAAACATTTGTCTCCATTTTGTATTCTAAGGTCACATAAGTGCACATGCAGATCACGCTGATGAGCATGCTCTGTTCAATAGAATATACAATAAATTATGTTCTTGTTTTGATTGCTATTTCTTGTGCAATTAACAATAGTTAATCTCCAGTTTAATGTATTGTTTGAACGAATTACAAGCACAAATAGCATAATGTCATCTCACAAGATTACATGCTCCAGCTATAAGACAATATCCTAACTGCATACCTTCGAATGCATTCCTTGGCAGGAAAATCTCCATGAGCTCATTTACTTCACATATATGTAGGAGAGTCCTGGCACAGTGGACATCCAAATTTAACTGCTGTAAATTAACTTGTGATGTTTGGCAATGACTGTGGTGTATGTAGCATTAAATTTGACGTGCTACTGTACCTGAGTTTCTCAAGAAAATTTTGTAAAGGAAGAAGAAAGGTATGCAAATTAAAATGTTGTAGAATACTTAATCTATTCATTAAGGATATTCTTGCATTATCACTTTGTAAATCAATTCAAGAAATGAAGAACTGTTAAAATGATTGTACTTAAAGCTTCCAATAAAGACCGATTACACATTAGTCCCATTACGGAAGCACAAAGGAGTATCTGGCTTCTGTCCTGCAGCCTCATTGTTCACATTTTATATATATCTGTTTACAAACACACATAGAGAAGAACAGGGATTCAGCTCCAGAACTACAGCAATCACGTGATTGAAAGAACTTTGCAAGAAAGACAAATATTCACATTTTTAAGATGGGAAATGAAAATAGGAAAAGCTTGATCCAGTTTGGACTGGAACCCAAGCCTCCCAAGTACAAAGCCAATATCCCTATTAACCAGACCATACTGCCTACTTTAAAGTATGGCAGATACAAGTGAACCAAGCCACCTGCACTTGGGTCATCCTCAAGTGTCTATCTGGGGCCTGCACTCCAAGCACAACCAGCTCCAGACTCTGCCACACAGCTCAGAAAGGGAATCTACATCCATGGAAGCCATGTTGGCACAAGCAATGTTACAGTCATGGACACGTTCCCAATAACTAAAACTTCACCATCTGTTCCAGCCTGTAAATGCAATGAAAGTGAACATAATTCACAACTCAATCATGTCATAAAAAGTAAAGTATAAGTGACTTAACTGTATGTCCTTTATTCAATACAGCCACTGTGCTTTCATTTATAAATGTTACAAACATAAATCATGAAAGTACTCCTCTTCCCCAATATTTCTATAAGAACCTAAAATCCCTCTTTTTGTATCTCTTTTCAAGTTTCAATGGAAAATTTAAGGATGTGCTCATAAAAGAACCTTTCCTCCTGCTGCCTGTTTCATGTGCTGCAATAGAAGACGTATTATTCACTATGCTTCTGTTTTTCCAAGCCGCTAACAAAAAATTAGTATTCAACAACACAACACAGAGTACATCAAACTGGATGTTGGACCCCTGGGAGGTAAGCATTAAAAGGACATGATCCTCTTTTAAAAATCTCTGTTGCTGTGATGTCTGTGAAATCATTTTAAAAGCATTGATTCAGCAGCCGGTGTGTTGAAACAACATCTCAGCATGCTCACCAATATTGTCCCATGGTCTGCTTGTCGGTATTTACCTCTCTTACAGACAGGTTATACACTCTTTGTATCGCAGACTAAATGCCTTTTTGTGCTTTTGTGCCACCTCTCCAAACCGGCTCTGTTCCACAACCAGGTTGAATTGCACTAAAAGAAACAGCAAAAATCTTACTAATTCAGTAATAAATTCTCCGTCCCAGCTACATAGTATGAAGGAGACATTACCCAAAGGCACATGCCCAAAGAACTCCTGATTTAGGGACTGCTCAGATAATCTGTGCAGTGGTTTGTCCTTAAACTAGAGATCAGGAGGCAGAGTTTTACACCAGCAAGCCTGGCCTAGGACCCTAAATCAGGAAAAGTATTCAACAGGAGACAGCAACAGCTGAAGGTCCCATTTAACCCAATTAAGCACAGAGAATTAAGCAGTGAACTTTTGCCCCTGCCATCACAGCTTCATTTATGTAAGGGAAAAATCTAGTTACTCAGGAGAAAAAATCATGGAGTATAGAAAATATATGCTGCAGACAGTTGTGTACACAAACATTTTTATTGAAACAACAAACAGAAAATGAGGTGATTGCATAGACCACGCCAGAGTGGCAGATATAACCTTCCTAAAGGGAAAGTTAACATGTTTCTGTCAAATGCAAACCAGTTATTTTGTATAATGTGGTGTTAAGTCTACCTGACCCACACAGCAATTTACTAAACCTTCATTCTGTTAAATAATTAAAGTGATTACAATGGTGCCATTGCAGTCCTTGACGAAGCAATAAGCCAGTTGTCAAGTGGATGAACTATGAGGCCAAAGAGAAGGAACAGGTTTGTATGAATGCGATACCACATGAACTATGCAACTTGATTGTTTGAATAAGCATGTTTTTATTTCTTTGCTTGTTTAAAAGTGAACAGTTGTTTGTGCACTGAGTGCAAAATAAAAGAGTACAAGGGTGTCTGGGTTTTGGCCAGGACAGAGTTAAATTTCTTCATAGTAGATTCTTTGGGACTAGCAGCTCTGTGGTGCTGGCCAGGGTTACACCATGACAGAGGGAGACAGAGGAAATTATTATGCTAGCATGGCAAAGCACACTTCTCTAGAAAAGGCATAATATCATTCAGGTCAAGAAAAGTTTCAACTATGAATCTGATTTTCATTCATTCAGTTATTTTTTGTTTGTTTCTTTGATTGGTTTTGTTATGTTTTGCTGTTTGTTCATTCATTTTAAACATACACGCAAGATCCTTATGTATTATTAGTGTTCATATGAACGGCGCTTCTGGTATTACCTCCTTTTCATACCCATAATTGGCTGTACCTTTCCCTTTCTTCCTGCCCTCCTTTTATAATAATCATTTTTACATGAACACATAGATCTTCCCCCCCCTCCCCCCACCTCTGATTAAATGAACTCTAATTGGTCCTCAGGTTGTACGTTTCCTTGGACTCTGCATTAGCAAACTGTACATTTTTCACTAAGGCATTCTGCAGAAATTGTGTTGGGCGTTATCAGAGTTTTCCTTTCCCTGTCTGAGGAATGTCTGCTCAACCTTTCACTCAGTACTCCTCTACAAACATCAGCCTGGTGCTTTTCCAGGCCCTCTTCCATTGTCGGGGCTGCAGCAGGATTTGCTGCGGGAGGAGGCACCGCCAACACGGCCCGGGGGCTGCGGGGGCCCATGGCCGTGCCCCCCAGCAGGCTGGTGCCCGCCGGGGTGGGGACAGGGAGAGGCAGCAGGAGAAGGGGCAGAAAGCAGCACCCAGAGACCGTGTCTGGGAAATGGGGTTTTATTTCTGTTCTTGGAAGGGAGGGTTGCTGGAGCCCCACTAGCGCCGCCGGTGGCGCGGCCTCTTGCGGGGCTGGGCAGAGTCCTGGGGGCCGGGGGACCTCCTCTTTGGGGGGCGCCGGGGCCCCCCGGCCGAGCGGTGCCTGCCCTGTGCGGGAGCGGAGGGGCTGCGGCTGCCGCCCTGGGCAGAGGGACCTGCCACCGCCGCCTCCCCCGGCTCCTCCTGGGGCTGGGAACCCACAGGGCTGCTGGGGGAGGCCGGCTGGGGGCCGGGAGTGCCCCCCTGGGAGGCGGTGGGGCTGGGGCTGCCCACAGGGCCGTTGGCCTCCTCCTCCTCTTCCCTGTCATCCTCCTCTTCCCCGTTGTCTTCCTCCTCCTCTTCCCTGTCAGTGAGGGAGCGCAGCAGCCTCTGGGCCTCCTTCCTGCACTGTTGCACGATGACGTTCATGAGGTCCTGGATCAGCAGGACTGTGTAGTGCCCAAGGCCAGGCTCCATCCGCTCCATCACGGCGTCCTCGTCCAGCCCATAGAAGCACAGGGCCTGCAGGATCAGCTTCTCTGCCGCCATCGCCAGCCACCACTGGTCCTCATATATTTCCTGCAGCACCCGGCGCAGCCAGGGCAGCACGGGGTTGAGGAGATGCTGGTGCTCCTGGAAAAGGGCTGCCCAGACCTCGGGCAGGAGGCCACCCACGGTAGCCCTGGCCTCTGTCTCTGCAGCCTCCTCCTCTTCCAGGTCACCAGGAGCTCTGCCTTCCTCGCTGCTGGCGTCTGATGGCTCTTCAGAGGGCATGATGACGTGCTCTAGGTAGTCATCTTCTCCCCGCATGGAAAACTTGATCTTCTCCATCACGGTTCTGCAGAGTGGGCAACTCGATGTCCTTTGTTCCCACCGCAGGATGCAGCCCAGGCAGAACTGGTGTTGGCATGGCTGCACGACGGCGATGCCCTTCCGAACATCGCAGCAGATGGGGCAACTCCACTCTGTCTCTGTGGCCATTTCGTGCTCCGCAGCGGGTTGGGGAGGGCTGAGGACGAGGAGCTGCCCCCCCTCACTGGTGACGGCACTGATAAGGGGTGTCACACGCTGCAAAATGGAGGGAGGCCACAGTCACTGGCTGTCCCAGGGAGGGCAGGGGAGGGGAGGAGAGGGGAGGAAGAAATGCCCAGCCCCTGGAGAAGGACACCCTGCCGGATCCCCCAGCCCCACCGCCCGCCCCACGTGCACCCCGGGGGCACGTTTCCCCCACAGCTCACCTCCGCTGCTGCGAGCGCGCCCCGCGGTGCCCGGCTGCCTGAACCAGGCAGGGCCGGGGAAACACAGGGGGTGGCTCCGGGACGGGCACCGAGAGCTGCTGACGGCAGCCCCCAAAGCACCACCCAGCACCAGGAGAAGCCTCGCTCGGCACTCCACACCTCGCAGGCACGCTCGGCAGGAGTCCAGGCACGAGCCAGGCTGGACCAGGCTCTGCTGGTGCTCGCATGTAAGCAGTGAGGGATGCGAGGTCACAGTCTGTCGTCGGGTGACATCACAGCCCACTGCTTGGTCACGTGACCCTTTGCCTCATGGTGGTTTCTCAGTTGGCCTCTGCCCCCACCGCACTCCCGCCTCCACACACGCCGGGGCTACAGCAGCACCACTTCCCTCTCTCTGTCCTCACCTGTGTCTTCTGCTCACGGTTTCATACCAGTCACCAAGGGCTTGGCTGTGTCTTCCCTTCAGCCCCCTCAGGTGCCGTTGTATTTCACTTTCTCCATTGCAGCATCCTACCAAAACAAACAACTTGACTGTGTTTTTATGCCAATCCTGTTCACTTCTACTAGAACCAAGGGTCACTCCAGTCATAAACTGTGAAGCATGTGAAGCAAGACACCACTGTCTTCTCCAGTACTGAGGCCAATACACCTCAGCAAATGTAAAAGAGAGTAAACCCAATTCTATCTTTGTAACCAACTTTTCTGCAAATGCAGCATCATTGACTTCATTTATTACAGCTTGCTTCAGCAGGATAGAAGAAGTAGCAGAAGAGTAGTAGAGAATTATAACAGTGATTACGATGTCTTGTGGTTGTGGTCTGCAATGAATATCTTAAAGAACCCTTGAAGTACTTACTATGTATGCATTGTTGAAAGAGAAATTTTAAAACAATATATAAGTAAGGAACATATTTTACAAAAATCTTTCAATTTGTTCAGGGACAGCTAAAATAATCTCTTACCCTTTCTGTACCTACTGCCAATCTTAGAATCAAATCATTCTTGTATGTTTTTCATGCAGGTATACTCGGGTGAAAAAACAAAAAAGGACACCTCAGGGGAATCATGATTTGTGCTTGGAGCAGAGGCAAGGTTTGAGGCCATGGCATTATGTCATCTACTCAAGTCTGAGATCTGAGCTTAGTCCTGTTCAACTGGGAGAACAATTCCCTACTGCATGTGTGATCTATTTAATAATCTTCTAGTAGAACTCAGGATGAATTTCAGCTTCAGGATGAAACTAGGAATCCCAGGGTAGCATGTAAATGGAGAAAATACTAAAGGAAAGCTATCAAGACATAGGCTTACACTAGATTTGCCATGTCGATGCAGTTTTACTGGCATTTAAAAAGCGTTATGGAGTTCTGTGCACGTAAGGAGTTAAAAAACCAACAAATCTCCCCAAAACACTATACCAGTGTAAGGAACCTTTAAAAGTATGGTTATCTTAATAAGCCAGCAACAATTAGCAAGCTAAGCCTTCAAAGTCAGCTACACAAAATATTAGAAAAAGACCCAAACTGCTCATACTCTGCAGATTTGAAAAATTACTTCTGAATACAGTTTTCCTATTAATTATTTTATGTGAGTCCTATTTTCATCTGGAGAAAATGTTTGCTTATCTTGTGCATTATGATGTTCCCACTTTAATTAAGAGTTTTGAGAATACTTACAGAAAACCCCATCATCTGTGCAACGTTTTTGAGTATCACGATGATCATGATATTGCAGTGATGTACTATCAATCATATTTATTCAGGGCATCAGTTTTACTCTTGGGTGATTTCATTGCCAACACTGCCTTTGTCTCCAAAGGTTGTAATCAAAATACTCTTTTGCTGAATATGGATGGACTCCCTTCAGCTACATTATTCATTACACATTCAAAATTTCTATTTCTATGCAGATGAATCTCTGCTTTACTTTTTATATATGTCTGAGTCACAGATGTAAACCTGAACCAAATTTCACTGTTTCCCTGACATCGAACTAAGAATGAACCTGTTCGAAGTTAAAATTTAGAAAAGATGGAATTTTTGTATGCTGGAATATCTCTTCACTGTGGAAGTGCTGATTCTTAACACATGCTTTTTTTTCCCCATATTGTTTAGAGATGAAGCTTATTTTGCAAATACATAGTGATTTTGTGACTATCTGCATATATTCTGCACTCACACCAGTGTAAAAAAAAACCACTGTGAATTTACTAAAGCCTAGAAATCACTTTGAGTTTATAATGACATAGTCAAAGGAAATTTAGCTTTGATAACTATATTAGTTCTTTTTTCCCTATCAATTATAATGAAAATTGAGTAGTGTTTAGTAAGAGTTTGCTCCATTTCCTGTACACATCTACTGCACTCTTACATACAGAGATGTCCTGAAAGTTTGAGTGCTACTAATTTGCTTTCAAATTATGTTTTGATTGTTTTCAATATTTAATGTTGAAATATTGATACACTTAATAGGGACATACTAATGGATTGTTTAAGCGTATTCCAGTCTAATTTTCACTATCCCAAGGAAACAAAAGGGAAACTTGTAATAGGTGGGTAAAAGAAATTTTCTTGCAATTATTTTATAAGAGTGACACATGAAGAAAAGTTGACTTCTCTGCACATCTACCAGGCTACACTGGGTAGTTGTCAAATTTTCTAGGACTAGATTCATCTAGTATGAATGTGTTATTTTCTACATTAATCAGACTTTCATGACACCTGTGTTTTTCAAAAACATTTCCAAAGAGGTATTTCTGAGAAAGGAGAAGTGGAGATGGAGGTGCCAACCTCTTCTCCCTGGTATCCAGTGACAGGATGTGTCAGAATGCTTCACAGCTGCCCAAGCTGCACACATGCTTTATCTTGGTCAGCCGTGAACTGGTTAGGCAGTTAGACTAGATGATTGCTGTAGGCCCTTTTCAGCTGAAATAGTTCAGTTCTGTTCTATTCTATTCTATTCTATTCTGTTCTATTCTATTCTATTCTACTTCAAAATATTCATTGTGGAGATCTCTCCGATCACAGTACCTTCAGTGAATAGGGAGATTGAGAAATTTAAATGTTCTTTTGTTCCCGAGTAAAAAAAAAAAATGGAAAGACTTTTTAAAATCACTTACCTACATCTCAGTTTGAATTCCACTGTCTTTATCATTACTGGCTACTTTTAGGATGCATATTTGAAACATCACTTTGTATTGCAGGCAAAATATGAATCCTGCCTCCGCTTTTGTGAAACTTGTACTATCAAATATGTTAGTATTTGGAAATGGCTTCTATTTTTTTCACATTACAAATGAAATCTACATAGAATCCTAATAGAGATTATTTTTGATCTTTTAACTGTTTGGGCAATGTCAGCCGTTTCCTCATGGCTTCCTCGCAAGACAAGGTCTTGTTTCCATTCACTGAACAAATGGAAGACGGAAACATTTGGGGGCTTAAGCATTTTTCATGGACTTGATGAATCTTGGTACTTTACCTTCAAAGAAGCATATAGCAGAATTGTTACTCTTCATTTTAGTTAATTAGGACACAACTACACAGCTTGGTAAGAAAGGGTACTGAAACAGTCATTGTGCAGCGTATGTCGTTTACATATAAAATTGTTTTTGCTTTTAACAGTGTTGCTGCTGAAATGCAGCTTCAGAAAAAATTTGTCACAGGTGACAGTTAACCATAGGTTTTGTAGCAAGGCTATAATAAGCAGTATGAAATGATAAAGCATTGCCCTTCACATGAGACAGAGAGACACTTCCTAACTACTTGGCACACCAAAGGATTGGTGCCTATCTGGAGGGAGAGTGAAAGCCCAGCTCCATCCCACCAGGCCACATCCCACCAGGGCTGGGGTGAAGAGCACCCCCTTGGGCACATGGATGGAAGGCAGTAGGGGTCAGGTCCTGGCAGAAGCAGAGAGCATAATCCCCTCTGCTTTGATCCCCCTGGCAGAAGGTGGGAATGCCTCGCACCACACTCTTCCGTGGGAGTGCTCTGGCTTTAGCAAAGGTGTTCTTCACTTCCCGGCGTGATCTAGGTGTGCTACAAGCAGTTTGGGGAGGTCTGTGTTAAGCCCTGGTGTGTATGAACTGTGTGGTGCATGAAGAGAGAGCATTGCTAGCCAGGGATTAACAAGAGCTTCCAAAGACGTGGGAACCCACAGCAGCTGCAATCAAGTCTGAGCCGTCTTCCCAGCTCCCTCCTCTGTGCAAGTGTGTGTGTGTGGGGCCGTTTCTGGGGAGAGACCTGCTCTTTTTTTCCATCTTTGTTTTCAAAACCAATGCCTACAGCCAGAAATGACATGCTTGAGGGCTTGTTCTGACCTGACAGTGGAAAAGCTGCACAGATAACAAAATGATAATGGAACTTGAGCTGTGCCATTGCCTGCTCTGTCCTTTGTGCCATCCCCCAAAGGCCTGATGTCTCCTCCACCTGCCTCTGCGGCAGGAGTGGAAGCACAGGGATGCTGTCCTCCCCACTTTGGATCTATAAACTATTATGTCATTTCTGGAAGCAGGTGTCAAAAATCCACCTTTAGATCAATAAATTGGTAAGAACTGCTGTTTTGAAACCTAAGTCACTAAACGGCCAAGTATGTCAGGATGCAGGTGGGAAAAATATGAGCTCCTTTCTGGGATTCTTATACCCAGAGACAACTTCCAGTAGTTGCAAAGGTGATGCAGAACCAGTAACTCAGTTTGATATCACACGTAATTTGCCTTTTTTGTATATATGCCCATGAATTGAATCATGAAACTTAAATTTATGCTGAGGCTATGAACTTTGTTTAGTGTCAAAATTTCTAATGAGTAACAAGACACTGAAAAATAACTGCTGTTAATAGCGGAGAAAAAATCTGCAGATGAAAACCATTCCAGAGAAGAGATTGAGAACGTGATCGTGCAGTACGCCATTCTTCTGTAAGATAACAGTTGTCTGCAGTTAAGTTTTGTTTCCTTCTGCCTTCACTCCCACAACTGCTGGTTGCTTTGCCAAACCCAGGCTTAAAAATACTCAGTATCCTGATGTTAAATAGCTTTCATTAGCACAGCAGAGTTAACGGTTCATATGCATTATTTATGTTCCACACTGTGATATATGTGCTTTCCTATCAGTCCCTCAGGATGCTGGTGCTGTTGAATGAGCCCAAAATAAATAGCAGGCAGTCATAATGGTTTAAACACAAGACTTTCCAAATGCAAAAAAAAAAATTCAGGATTTATAGGGAGCTGTTCAGATGATGACTATTTTACACTGTTCAGCAGAATCTTTAAAAGATATAGCATAGAAAATCTATAGCAGATTCAATTTCAAGAAACCTTTCCTGTCAAGACCTTTCCTGTCTTTCCCCATATTGTATGAAATTTCACCTAATTATCATGATTACCATAAAATAAATAAATTAAGAAAGCAGAAAGGAAAAGAAGGAAAAAGAGATGGCGAAGGAAAGGGAGAAGAAGGAAAGGCAAAAACTAAAAAGAAAACAATTGCTGTAATTTCTATAGTTGGGATCAAGGCATATTCTCATATCCTGGCATATATAATGTTTTTGTATGTGTTTTCTGATAAAAAAGGAACAACTTTTTGAACTTTGAAATGTGGAAACTGCTATAGAGAGATGGTGTTTGGTACAAAACCTAACATCCAGGCACTCTAGCTTCCCTGACAAATTACAGTATTTCTCAAACCCTAGTAACAGAGAGATGCTCATTATTGAAAAAATAAATAAAAAAAAGTCTTGGTTTTCCATTTGGATTTTCTACTGGAAAAAAGAGGATTTAAACTTAGAGCCTTATTTATGACAAATTTGTATTTTTAAAAAACATTTTTCCTTTTACAATAATCAGGCAAATTCTACCACGGAAAACCAAGTCCATCAGGGAAACATGTTTTAGCACATCTTGGGCAGATTAAATGCCTCCAGAAATACTTGAGTTGATAAACAACAGGTACAAATAACAGGTGGGAAACTGAGTCTTTTCTCATTAAGAATTTGAATTTATTAAAATTACCAAGTTTAAAAGAAGAATTATTCATTCACACATAAAGCATTGGAGGTTAGCCAGTTAATTAAAAAGAGAGATTTTCTTCCTCTCAGTTGTCCCCATAGTTTTTCCTATGCAGAAAGCATAAACCAGAAGGTTTCTGAAGAGTGTTGTCTTTAGGATGCAACTGGCAAGGGAGCTTCATTCCTATTGTCTTATAAATACATTTTATAAAGGAAAATTAGAAGTGCATAGGGAAAAAAAAAGAAGGAACTTGCTCCGAATAAATCTCCCTGCCACACACCTTCAGCTCACGGATCATGCTGTGAGATGTGCATTTATGGTCATGTTTTTCAGCCTGATCATTGGACACCCAAGCCTGTAGTTACTGACAAGGTGACAGGGGTAGAGTGTCTGCATTTGCAATAGGAGAGTCTTGGTAAATATTCATTTAAGATGTCCCAAGGCTTAACTTGCCAACAGTTGGTAGCAGAGGGCTGTCAAAGCAGCAGCTCAAGGAAGGATGTAATTTTGCGAAGATCAGCACCAACTGCTGCCACCATCTGCCCAGGATTCATCCCCTGAGCAGGAGTACTGCCCATCCAGTGCACCATAAATAACACAGAAATGCATATGAAAAGCACTTTGGACATAGAAACAGAAGAGGTAAGACCAAGTGAAAACATCCAGACAACGACTTAATTGCAAATGAAATGGAAATCAGTGAAATACACAGGTGCCTGTGGGCACGACAGCTCTAGGCCAGTACTGTAAATGTGTCAGTTTTATCTGATGAGTACTTCATGTCACTTGACCTTTACACTGATTTGCTGTATTTGCCCTGTCCCGCAGCGGCATATGAATTTTAGAATTTTTCCCTGTTGTTCCAATGAGGAACTTCAGTTTTGTGTTGCTTTCCCTGGCCTACCTGACAGCCTCTGCCTGTTAGAAGAATTCGTGTTTGCCCTGCAGTTGGTCTCTGTGGGCTCTTAGAAGAGGCGAGGTCCCTGAATGGCATCTGTGGTACAGGCAGCTCTGTGCTGAAAAAAAACCTATTGTCCCATCCCAGTCCCTCTGAGGTTACAGGTTCTTTTCTTGGAGCCTGAGCTTTATCAAATAAGGATTTACTGCTCTAAATCTCTTCTTGAAGAAGACTGCTTTACCCATTCTTGAAAAAAAAATGAGGCTAACCCTTTTCTTCCAAAATTCGGGAAGAAATGAGGTTCTCCTATTTAGGAAAAGTGCCTGACCTTTACAGCCCTTTGCCAGGAAATAGGAGCTCTGTAACATTCCTCTTTTTGGCTTTGGGATTGTTGTGCTTATTTGCTGAGTCCCCCACACCAAGTGACTCCTAGTCTCTGTGACTATTTCCTTTTCTTAGTCCTATTTCTGTAGATGAGATTAAAGCTTTTAGGGCTGCAATGGTTTCACTGTGTGAAGGCCTTTATTTTGGCTGAGATATCTGGCTACAGCTATAACGCAAATGAATATAAATGCAAATTTCAAATAATTTATTGCATCTATATCAAGTAGTGTAGTGCCTAGCTGTAAAAGGCAGTTCCCAGAAGCATGTTCTTAGTCAAGGTCGTGTGTGAACAAGCTGCCTTTCTTTTGTTTTGAACAGTGATCGTGGTTCTAGTTAGTTTGTTGCAGTCAGAAACTTCTCCCAAGTTGGGTGACACTGTAAAGACACCCCACTGTCTGCAAAGCTCATGCCTGTCTCTCTGCTGTCAGTCTCTATTCTTTGTGACATACAGGTTGGATATATGCCATAAAGTATTAAATTAGTGAATCATATACTAACGCTATCCCATAGTAGGTATGGCCAAATACAAGAGAGATGTTCACCAAATTGTCCATGCAGCTTTTGTCATTCGCGGAAGACAAACTCTTAACTGGTGAACGGCGAAGGCATAGAACTCCGGTCAAAGCCATGATCTGACACATTTAGAGAGGTTTGCTCCTAGTCTGGTTTCTACACACTTAAACATACTAGTTATTGGAGCAGCTCAGTTTTTATCAGAAAGTTATTGTGTTGCATTTACATAATATATCTAATCATCAATATCTAACCAATTTGTTACTGGTTTATTATTCTGTGCAGTGAACACCCTTTATCTTTCCACAGCTAAACTGTGTTGTTACTTACTATCAGGTGCAAATAGAATAGAGGGGCAGAATAACAGTGCAAAAGAGCCTTAGGGTCTGGTTGCTAAAGGCTGTCACTGTTTCAGCACTTTCTGTGTTTAAAGATTGCATCTTGAGGAGCAGAATAACTATTTCAAGTTGAAAACAAGCAAACCAGCCATATTGTTTTCTTCCAGCTCCTGGAAGAACAACAGGGGAAAAAAAAAATATTTTCTCGTTGTTTAAGCCCCCCAACAGGCAAAGATCTGACTTACTGAAGCTTCTTCCCACAATTGGTGGCCAGACCAGACTCCTTGTCTCTGTGGTCTAAGTGTGTAATAGTCACAAAAAGCTAAGGAGTCAGCTGTATCACAGTTATAACACTGTTTAATAGTTATGAACATACTCCACTCATTCCTTCAACTAAAGCTTCTAGAAAGAAGTGATTCTTCATGGGGCTTTGTGTAAGGCATACCTTTGGATTCCAGATGCAGCTTCAGCACAATGCATGAGCCCATTCTTGAGGTGAAATGAAATGGGATTGCATTTTTAGTCACTGGAGAACCGCGTGCTTTGTTTTGTTTCCTTATGTCACTATGGAAGTTGTGTCCAGACTCCCTGGCCTCTGGAGGTGAGAGGTGAAAGGTACCAATCTGTAGGTTTTGATCAGACAGCCTACATGTTTAAAATTTACTTTGAAGTTTGAGTTGCTAATGTGAAGTTTGAGTAGCTAATCTCTTGCTAACCCAGGTGCAGGACCTTGCATTTGGCCTTGATGAACTTGATGAGGTTCGCATGGGCCCACTCCTCCAGCCTGTCCAGCTCCCTCTGCATGGCATCCCTTCCCTCAAGTGTATCAACAGCACCACTCAGCCTCATATCATCTGAAAAATTGCTGATGGTGCACTTGATCCCCCTGTCTATGTCACTGATGAAGATATTAGATCTTTGTTTTCAGGTTCAATCACCGATCACCTTCTCAAAAGTATTGCAGGCAGAGGGAGGGATGCGACTGAGAACCATGGATCCTGAAATTCCACACGGTTATTTGAGGGACTGAAAAGACCTGTGGGTTTAAAACTCTTGGGCTTAGATATCAGAATAGTTATGGCAGATGAGAAGAAGTGATACATGGCTAGATGTGGAGCTAAATCAGGCACAAATGCGTGGACATAGAGGTACACAATTTTGAGTAGTGGAGGTGAGCAACATTATCTCATCATTGAACTGTGTTGCACACTATTTAAAAAAAACAACAAAACCTAAACACAAAAAAAAACCAAAACCCCAAAACAAAACAGAAAAACCAAACATACCAAACCTGAGTCCTTACAGAGAATTATACACAATTTTTACAATACATGTAAACTTTTTCATTAATGGCTTTGTGGGCACCACTCTTAGAATTTATTATGCAGTTTTTAATTTATTTAAAACTGCATTAACTGGAATCGCTTTGTTCTCTTGTTTTTTGGATTTTCTAGGGTTTTTTTATTTGTTTTGTTGTTGCTGGTTTTGTTGCTTTTAGTAGGAATATTAAAAAAAAAAGTCCTTTAAGAATGTCCTAATGTTGACTGACTTGGGTGTAATATTCAAGCAATAAAATCTGATTGTGAGGCATTGATTTTTCTCTTCATTTCACCCAAGGGGAATTAATCACAATGCAATTAAAATGGATTTCTTTCACTGAACAGAAACATTGGAATTCAAAAATATCTTTATATTGTGATTTTCAACACAAAGGATTGATTGTAAAACACTTTATACCTGTTGTATCAGAGAAAATTCAGTGACTTCTGAAGTGGAAGGCAGCAATTTTAGCCAAAATAAACACATAAAAGCCTAGAAGCTGAAAATGGTTTAATTAAAGTTAAGGCCAGAATTCAGTTATGTGAATTAAAGCTTTCAAAATTAAAAATTAAAAAGAAACAAACAAACAAAGCAGCCAAACAACAAAATGAAAGAAAATCCTTAATTTTTTAAACAACAATGAATCTTGGAATATTTTTTTGGCAGGCTTGAAGTTTTCTTCATAATTTGGCTATTTTTCTACCATGATTACTTGTAGGTGGAAAATTCCTACTATTTTTGTGGAAAAAAAAATAACCGAAGGAAAGAACAGCTCTTTTTTTTATTGAAATTAGGTTGTCGTGGTTTGGGCTGAGTTGGCCAATGTCAGATGCTCTCTTCCACCTTGTGCTCCAAGGAGAGAAGGAGGACAGATAAAGAGATTTACAAGTTTAGAAGAAACTAAACTACTTTAATTAATACTAAAATAAAAAGGAAATGATGAAATAGATACAATATATACAAAACTGTATCAAGCTCCCAGGATGACATCACTGTCAGGCACTGGGTAAGTCCCAGACTGGACTCAGCAATGGCTGGGAATTGGATTCTAAATCTGGAGTCAGGAACATACAGATCAGGATCAAAGGCAACAAGCAGACAGAGTCCTTCTCAGACGTCGTTTGTTGAAGAAAGAGGGCTGACCCTTTGATCCCTCAGCTTTTATACTGAGCATGGGGCAGATGGGATGGAATAGCCTGTTGATCAGTTTTGGGTCACCTGTCCTGTCTGCTTCTCCCTGCAGGTGGGATTTAGGGAGGTGAGAATTTCACCCATAATGATGTGATGTCAGTTTCCTTCCTCAGACTGAGCTTTCACTGAGGCTTCAATAGCTCTTTCTCTTCTGCAGTTACACAGATGGAGAGGGAGGTGCTGATCTCTTCTCCCTGCTATCCAGTGATAGGATGTGTGGGAATGGTTCAAAGTTCCACCAGGAGAGGTTTAGACTAGACATTAGGAAGCATTTCTTTTCCAAGAGGGTGCTCAAACACTGGCACAGGCTTCCTAGAGAGGTGGTCGATGCCTCCTACTCAAGAGGCATTTGGACAATGCCCTTAATAACATGCTTTAACTTTTGATCATCCCTGAAGGGGTCAGGCAGTTGGACTAAATGGTCATTGTAGGTCACTTATAACTGAACTATTCTATTCTATTCTAAATTTTTTTCACACAAATCTGCAATGAATGAAAAATCCTATTTGCCTGGAATTCATCAATTTGGTAATAAACCGAGAGATGTTCCTCATTTTCCTTTTACCTGTCATAAAACAGCGTTTCTGCAATTATCTTTTGTGAAGATGTCATGTTAAATATTTTTCCTCTAAACCAGACACTTTTTGAAAAAAATGTAGTCAGGGACACATAAAGTTCAAGAGATGCACTCGAATAAAGAAGGCTGTGAGAGTGTAGAAAGTCACAGAGTCACAAAAATATTGAGAAAGTACTTATGATTTGCACACACTTGTACACAAAAATATGAACTTGATGTACCCAGAGATATTGCATTCATCTTAGAGCTGGATTTCTGTGCCATTAAACAAGTACAATATGATTGTTTTCAATAATGGCATCAATTTGCAATCTTAATCTTCAATAGGATGCAGGATTAGAAGTACTAAACGTATTCTTTAGTTAATCTAACATAATTAAAATTAAGTAAATCAATGCCTTGATATAAATTCCTGAAAAGGTTAGAAAAATCATCAGTGGTTTTCAAATCACTATGAATGGTACAGGAAAGGAAAGACAAAATCTGGAAAATGTGATAAGAAACAACTTAATTCAGATGAAAAGACAATGAGATTTGCATCAATCTAGCACAAAGAGTTCTAGCGTAGACAGCAAATTATCCATGAGCCAGCAGTGTGCCCTTGTCGCCAAGAAGGCCAATGGCATCCTGGGCTGCATAGGGAAGACTGGCCAGTAGGTCGAGGGAGGTCATTCTCCCCCTCTACTCTGCACTGGTGAGGCCACAACTGGAGTACTGTGTCCAGTTCTGGGCTCCCCAGTTCAAGAGGGATAGGGAAGTACTGGAGCGAGTCCAGCGTAGGGCAACCAAGATGATTGTGGGACTGGAGCACCTCCCTTATGAGGAAAGGCTGAGAGAGCTGGGACTCTTTAGCCTGGAGAAGAGAAGGTTGAGGGGGGACCTGATTAATGTTTACAAGTATCTAAAGGGTGGGTTTAAGGAGGACGGAGCCAGGCTCTTTTCAATGGCTCCCAGCGACAGGACAAAGGGCAATGGGCACAAGCTAGAACATAGGAAGTTCCGTTCAAATACACGGAAAAACTTCTTTACGGTGAGGGTGACAGAGCACTGGAACAGGCTGCCCAGGGAGGTTGTGGAGTCCCCTTCGCTGGAGATTTTCAAGACCCGCCTGGATGCAGCCCTGAGGGATGTGCTTTAGGCAATCCTGCTCTAGCGGGGGAGTTGGACTAGATGATCTCTAGAGGTCCCTTCCAACTCTGAAGATTCTGTGATTCCGTGATTCCATGAAAGTTCATTTTGTTGTTACTGTTGGGTTGTTCAGGAAGGCTTCAGAATAGAAATAAGCTGTTGATGGAAAGGTTCCATTAAGATCTAGGTTGGGATTTTTTAGTGTTCTCTGGTCATGCCCTGTAAATCAACAAATACTCTCAAGGAACTCAATGTGGGCAAAGTGATATAAAAAGGCAGCAGCTTAGGTGGAAAAGTTGCTCTACTGATAAGGTAATTTGTTACATACGTTTTGGAAGCTTCTGAACTGTTAAAAGATTCCTTTCTGCGAAGCCCTTAAAAACATTACTTCTCCAGCTATTTCTGGAATACTTCTAATGAACATGAAAATCATTTCTCAGACACAGTCTCAAAAAAAGAAGAAGACATTTTAAAATTGGATTGCGTGGACTGGAGATGAACATTTTCCTTGGACTAGGAGGCTGCAAGGAAATAAATATCAGCTAGATGATAAAGAAAAGAACCTTCATCCAATAGTGGATTCTATTTTATGTTATGCAGAACACTGTCTGTGTGAAAAATAGAAAAGGGAATCTCACTGCTTAATTAAGATTTCAAATAAAGATCTGTTATGTGCTAAGGGAACATTTATGAGAACATTGCAAATTAATCCACTTAAGTGAAAAAAACTAAACCAGTTTGCTGATTCCATTAATAACAGCCATACTGGTTTGTTTTTAAAATATTTTGCTCTCTGACACTTTTCAAAGGATATAATACCCTTTTTTCATGGAGAGGAATCAATGGAGAGTCCCCCTCCATCTGCCAAGCCTTCAACTGGATTTCACTTTGATGGAAGCAGGAAGATCAGATATTTCAGTCTGTTAACCCCAAAATATTTAGACAGGAACTGTTTTGGGGGAAAAAAAAAAAAAAAGATAAAAAGAATTAAAGATAAAACCCAGATTAAAATGTAATATTTTCTTGAATTCATCATTAATTTCCTAGTTCTTTGCTATCTTTAGCTGGTTAAATGTTCTTTTGCTTTCGACAAACTCAATAATCTTTTGCTTCTCTGCACACAACCTTCTCATTGTCTCTTACTGATAAAGGCTGCTCTCTTCTTCTCATTAGCATTTATATCTGTTCTGTTAGCAGACTATTC
The DNA here is from genome assembly GCF_028500815.1 of Rissa tridactyla. Lineage (NCBI taxonomy): Eukaryota > Metazoa > Chordata > Aves > Charadriiformes > Laridae > Rissa > Rissa tridactyla. The sequence goes on from NC_071497.1 coordinate 10,368,354, forward strand.
TATTATGTCCTTATTACCTATAAGGAAATTTTCTACACTGCAGTGTCCTTTGGCATTCGCAGATGCTCTGACTGAATCTAACTATTTTGCAGCACTGCAAAGGAAGTGTCATTTTGGAGCGCTTTTCCATGTTCAGACAGCAATATTCTTACCATGGGTCTTCACAAAGAAGAGTTCAGAAGTCAATGTTAATCTCCTGTATAATCATAAAGATCAAATAAAGGAAAACGTAATGAATGGCTCTGGTGGCACTGCAAAAAATTCTTGTCTAAGAGCAAAGAAGTTGGAAGCTTAAGGAAAAATCAGTTGGAGGAAAATACTGGGAATGACCAAAAATGCAAAGGGAGGCTGTGACGTATATATGTTGGTGTATCAATTCAGAGTTTTTGTGGCACGTGGCTCTAGATTCATACGCTCGGGCTCTCTTTAACCTAATTATTCGGCGCGCTTTGTTTTGGCCTGCAAGGGAAAGGCAAATTGCCCGTAGGTGGCTGAAGTGAGAAGCGAGTACCACGTGTGGGAGAGGCCGCAGCAGTGTGCGTGGTTCAGAGGTCATGTGTGGGGAAGAAGGGAGTGGAGGCACAGGCTTATGGTGTGCCAGAGTTTAGACAGTCTTTGGGGAAGCTTGTTATCTGAATGTTCTTGGTCTGACACAATAACAACATGCTGTTAGCTCACAACACTGGGACTGTGTCTCTGTTGAGTTTTTCTGTCTGGTCTGGGATAGGAACAAATTGTGGCAAGCAATGAAAATGCAGGAAAGCAAAGCAAAGTTTGGAAGAGGTTAATTCCAAGTTTGGGGAAAATGGCACACCAAAACACTGCTGTGTGGTAAAAAAAAGATTTTTACATATTTATTTAATGTGGTACAGATGGAAAGGTTTCAGATATCACAGGTGTCAGCACTGCTTATGAGTATCCCAAAAAGAAGCACCAGTATCTCTCACTGTCCTACCTGGAGGCGGCTGATGTGATACACAAGCCCGAGGTATCTGGAGTCAGGAATGCTCGGATCGGGATCAAAGGCAGATGAACAGACAGGGTCCTCCTCGGACATCGGCCATTGAAGAAAGAGAGTTGACCTTTTAATCCCTCAGCTTTTATACTGAGCCTGATGCGGATGGGATGGAATAGCCTGTTGGTCAGTTTTGGGTCACCTGTCCTGTCCTCTCCTCCCTACAGCTGTGGCCCCTCTACGCTTTTCCGCTTCTGACCCTCTAACGGGGCAAATAGCAAAGTTAACTGACCTTCGTTGTTACAGCAATAAGTATAACCAAGAGCTTCTCTGCATACCATTCCTTGGTATAATCAGGTCTTATAACTCTGAGAGTGAGCAGTTTCTGAATAATGTGCTGTTAATTTCAGAGTTTTGTCACTTAGAAGAGGCCCAGGTAAAAAGCAAAATTACAAAACAGAAAATTGGTTCTGTTTTACCTCAACCAGGACAACATGCCTGTTTGGAATTGCAGAAAGCAGGATGTTAAAGCCAGGCATTGACTACTTTTCAAAGCTTGGCATACCTTTGCCAATCCCATAGTCCTTTGCAAATACAACTTTTTTTAAAAAAAATAAGTGTGCTATGGTTTGTGCTAAACCCTCTTATAAACAGCTTTGAAACTTCCATGTCTTGCATATCTTGCACTGGTGCCTTGATTCATCGGTCAGAGAGGGTATTTCTCACAGGTCCTTCCGATTATATGATTTTAACTATTGCCATCTCAAGTCTTCCTTCCAACGTGTCTCTCAGTTTATCAAATCGATAAATTCCAGGCAAACAGAATTCTCACTTGCACTGCCATTTAAGTTTAACTTAAGCTATACATGATGACTAGGAAAAGAAACTCAGAGGAAACCTTCTGGGGCATCACTTCCCTGTAGTAAGCAACTGTCTGCAAATCTCTGAAGTGAGATTTGTGCTTTTGCCATAACCAGGGCATTTTCTGTGCAAACTGTGCCTTTGCTTTCGAGCTTCCTAACTTGGCTTCTTCTCCTGTCATACTTCAGCTACGTCATCTTTGAACAACTCGTGCTTGCAATCAAATGTGCTTAAGCCAGACAAGAGAGGATGCTTTCTATGTTCCAGGAAGATGGGAATGATTGCATTTTTCATCTGCACGAGGGCCAGTGCCAGACAGAGCGCTACCCGTCACAGCACCGGAGGAGCAGACAGCCCTCTGTGACGCCACAGAGCAGTGGATGGTGATATCACCAGATGACGGGCTGTGACCTCGCATCCCTCACTGCTTACATGCGAGCACCAGCAGAGCCTGGTCCAGCCTGGCTCGTGCCTGGACTCCTGCCGAGCGTGCCTGCGAGGTGTGGAGTGCCGAGCGAGGCTTCTCCTGGTGCTGGGTGGTGCTTTGGGGGCTGCCGTCAGCAGCTCTCGGTGCCCGTCCCGGAGCCACCCCCTGTGTTTCCCCGGCCCTGCCTGGTTCAGGCAGCCGGGCACTGCGGGGCGCGCTCGCAGCAGCAGAGGTGAGCTGTGGGGGAAACGTGCCCCCGGGGTGCCCGTGGGGCGGGCGGTGGGGCTGGGGGATCCGGCAGGGTGTCCTTCTCCAGGGGCTGGGCATTTCTTCCTCCCCTCTCCTCCCCTCCGCTCCCCTCCCTGGGACAGCCAGTGACTGTGGCCTCCCTCCATTTTGCAGCGTGTGACACCCCTTATCAGTGCCGTCGCCAATGAGGGGGAGCAGCTCCTCGTCCTCAGCCCTCCCCAACCCGCTGCGGAGCACGAAATGGCCACAGAGACAGAGTGGAGTTGCCCCATCTGCTGCGATGTTCGGAAGGGCATCGCCGTCGTGCAGCCATGCCAACACCAGTTCTGCCTGGGCTGCATCCTGCGGTGGGAACAAAGGACATCGAGTTGCCCACTCTGCAGAACCGTGATGGAGAAGATCAAGTTTTCCATGCGGGGAGAAGATGACTACCTAGAGCACGTCATCATGCCCTCCGAAGAGCCATCAGATGCCAGCAGCGAGGAAGGCAGAGCTCCCGGTGACCTGGAAGAGGAGGAGGCTGCAGAGACAGAGGCCAGGGCTACCGTGGGTGGCCTCCTGCTCGAGGTCTGGGCAGCCCTTTTCCAGGAGCACCAGCATCTCCTCAACCCCGTGCTGCCCTGGCTGCGCCGGGTGCTGCAGGAAATATATGAGGACCAGTGGTGGCTGGCGATGGCGGCAGAGAAGCTGATCCTGCAGGCCCTGTGCTTCTATGGGCTGGACGAGGACGCCGTGATGGAGCAGATGGAGCCTGGCCTTGGGCACTACACAGTCCTGCTGATCCAGGACCTCATGAACGTCATCGTGCAACGGTGCAGGAAGGAGGCCCAGAGGCTGCTGCGCTCCCTCACTGACGGGGAAGAGGAGGAGGAAGACAACGGGGAAGAGGAGGATGACAGGGAAGAGGAGGAGGAGGCCAACGGCCCTGTGGGCAGCCCCAGCCCCACCGCCTCCCAGGGGGGCACTCCCGGCCCCCAGCCGGCCTCCCCCAGCAGCCCTGTGGGTTCCCAGCCCCAGGAGGAGCCGGGGGAGGCGGCGGTGGCAGGTCCCTCTGCCCAGGGCGGCAGCCGCAGCCCCTCCGCTCCCGCACGGGGCAGGCACCGCTCGGCCGGGGGGCCCCGGCGCCCCCCAAAGAGGAGGTCCCCCGGCCCCCAGGACTCTGCCCAGCCCCGCAAGAGGCCGCGCCGCCAGCGGTGCTAGTGGGGCTCCAGCAACCCTCCCTTCCAAGAACAGAAATAAAACCCCATTTCCCAGACACGGTCTCTGGGTGCTGCTTTCTGCCCCTTCTCCTGCTGCCTCTCCCTGCCCCTCCCGCGGGTGGCACCAGCCTGCTGGGGGGCACGGCCATGGGCCCCCGCAGCCCCCGGGCCATGTTGGCGGTGCCTCCTCGCGCAGCAAATCCTGCTGCAGCCCCGACAATGGAAGAGGGCCTGGAAAAGCACCAGGCTGATGTTTGTAGAGGAGTACTGAGTGAAAGGTTGAGCAGACATTCCTCAGACAGGGAAAGGAAAACTCTGATAACGCCCAACACAATTTCTGCAGAATGCCTCAGTGAAAAATGTACAGTTTGCTAATGCAGAGTCCAAGGAAACGTACAACCTGAGGACCAATTAGAGTTCATTTAATCAGAGGTGGGGGGAGGGGGGGGGAAGATCTATGCGTTCATGTAAAAATGATTATTATAAAAGGAGAGCAGGAAGAAAGGGAAAGGTACAGCAAATTATGGGTATGAAAAGGAGGTAATACCAGAAGCGCCGTTCATATGAACACTAATAATACATAAGGATCTTGCGTGTATGTTTAAAATGAATGAACAAACAGCAAAACATAACAAAACCAATCAAAGAAACCAAAAAACCCAAAGAAATCACACAGAAAAAAATTATAATATGATGTTTAAAACTTCGGAAACTGTTTTCAGACACATTCAGTTTGTATTTTGGATGATCCTTTTGTTGGAGAGCAGGAAGAAATCATCAAAGGCAGCGAAAGAAGGAAAAAGTAATAACATTTACCACATCATCTTTTTCTTTCTGATGTTTCTCCAAAATCTCTAACAGAGGTAATTCCCCGAGTTACACAGAGGAGGTTTGTGTATCGGACACACTGGGCAATGTCTGCCTTGAGGCCTATTTGTAGCAAGCAGCAAGCTCAGTAAGTAACACAGGTCTGTCCTGCTGTGTGCTCCTGTGTTGGCTGGACTCATGAAGTGGGCTGCTGTGAGCCCCATGGTTACCCTCTCAGATGTGTCTGAGCCATCTGCAGGCACGATTCAGCCCACAAGAGCCTGGATGGCAAGGAAGTGCTCCCAGGAGGATGGGGGGAGCTCTGTTGGCAAACAGCCTCACACAGGCAAGATGCAGATCAGGAGCAAGGGAAGAGCTCAGGAGATCGCGCTCCCCAATCCCCCCCGGAGAAAACAAAGGGCAGGAGAACAGGTGAAGAGTAACACACTCCAAAGCCAGCTCTGCAGTGAGAGCGACCTTCCTTGTTCTTTCTGCTGGCTCCCATAAGAAGCAACATCTTTGAGGACAAAGGCTCTTGTGCTTAGCCCAACCTCCAGTACCAATATTCCGCTTTAGAAGTTCAAAGTCAGGCTGGAACAGACGAAGTATTTTTTCACCAGTGTTCCTTCTGATAGAAAGTGTAGTTTCTTCAGAAATATGCTTCATCTGGAGGATAAAGGGGTCTTGTTGCAACATTAAAATATTCAGGAAGATCCAAATAAAAGGTTCCTTTTGGGTGGAAAAAACTTAGCCTGGGTCTTCCAGTGCTGCTGTTGGGTTATGCAGTGTGGTACATTCATGAGGGAGAGCTAAAGCTTCCACAAGGCCCTGTGATGGGTCTGACGGATGTAGTCACTCATGTCACCCCAAAGTTGTGTATTTCAGTACTTTTCAAGCAAATTCCATTAGAAATTTTCATTTTGAGATGAACAAGCAGTATCGATGCTAATTAGATACAGAAATCCTACACGAACTAAGCACGAAACACACTGGGCTTAAGTTTGATCAACATAATTGAAACCCACTGTGGTTTTGCTCACGTGCACAGGTGTTCAAGAGGTTTCAGTACCCTTATTCACAAGCGGGGAAGGAAACTAATGTAATAACATTTCTGATAATTCAGGTTATTTAAATGAAGACTGATGTGTAAGGTTAACTTGTGATTATAGTGTAACTGTTGTAATAAGTAGTAATGTCAGCTTAATGGAAGTGGTGCGGGGAGCCATTAAGGACTAATTTACATACAGCACAACTCCTCTTGTCCCACAGGACTAGAGCTGAGGGAAGCTTTACACTAAAGCTAACAAGCAGCTGTGCTGAAAAGAGAAAGCCTTAGGCCGAGGCTTAGCTTATCGAAGTGGATTGTTAGTAAGGCAATTACAGGGGAAAGACACATTGGGATGGTAATTTGGAGGCTCACGTGGTCAGCGCTGGAATGCTAGCACATCTAGTTTATTTGCGCTGATTTAGAATCACAGAATCATAGAATGATTTGAGTTGGAAAGGACCTTAAAGATCATCTAGTTCCAGCCCCCTGCCATGGGCAGGGACACCTCCCACTAGACCAGGCTGCTCAAAGCCCCATCCAGCCTGGTCTTGAACACCTCCAGGGAAGGGGCATCCACAACTTCTCTGGGCAACCTGTTCCAGTGCATCACCACCCTCATAGCAAAGAATTTCTTCCTAATGTCTAATCTAAATTTCCCCTATTTCAGTTTAAAACTGTTACCCCTCGTCCTATCATTACATTCCCTCATAAACAGTCCCTCCCAGGCTTTCCTATAGGCCCCCTTTACGTACTGGAAGGCTACTAGAAGGTCTCCCTGGAACCTTCTCTTCTCCAGCCTGAACAACCCCAACTCTCTCAGACTGTCTTCATAGGAGAGGTGCTACAGCGCTCTGATCATCTTCACGGCCCTCCTCTGGACCCATTCTAACAGGTCTATGTCCTTCTTCTGCTGAGGATTCCAGAGCTGGACACAGTACTCCAGGTGGGCAGAATCACTTCCCTCGACCTGCTGCCCATACTTCTTTTGATGCAGCCCAGGATGCCATTGGCTTTCTGGGCTGCAAGTGCACATTGCCACCTCATGTTGAGCTTCTCATCCACCAACACCCACAAGTCCTTCTCCACAGAGCTGCTCTCAATTCATTCTTCACCCAGCCTGTATTTGTGCCTGGGATTGCCATGACCCAGGTGCAGGACCTTACACTTGTCCCGGTTGAACTTCATGAGATTCACATGGGCCCACATCTCAAGCCTGTCCTGGTCCCTCTGGGTGGCATCCCTTCCCTCCAGTGTGTTGACCGCACCACACAGCTTGGTGTCATCAGCAAATTTGCTGAGGGCATACTCCATCCATGATATTAAATAGGACTAGTCCCAGTACTGATCCCTGAGGAATACCACTCGTCATTGGTTTCCACTTGGACATTGAGCTGTTGACTGCAACCCTTTGAGTGTGGCCACCTAGCCAGTTCCTTATCCATCAAGTGGTCCACCCATCAAATCCATACCTTTCCAACTTAGAGACTAGGATATTGTGCGGGACAGTGTCAAACACTTTGCATAAGTCCAAGTAAATGACGTCTGTTGCTCTCCCCTTACCTACCACTGCTGTTACATTGGTAGATAAGCCTCACTTAGCCCACAATATGAACATTGGCCTCACTCTGCCTACACTGAGAGGGAAAAAATCATCCTCTGGCCCACTCCAAACATAGCGCAAATGAAGGTAGCGGCTGCTGAGACCTGTAATATTTATCAGCACAACAAGGTGCTGACCTCTCTCAATAGGTATTAATCTTAAGAAAATATAATTGTAAAAATAGATAACCGTATAGAAGATTCATATAGAAGATTCATAATAGAATTGTGATAAAAGATACTTGGTTTGTGAGTTTATTGACACTCTGCCTATTCTTCTATGACCTTTTTTTTCTGTGACATCATTTTTCCTTATGATCCTCAGATCTTCATCTGAATCAGATATTCTGTTTTTAACAAACGGCACTCCACATTACCTACAGATAGAACTTCTTGTGCAATTGAGGCAGAATTCCTCAGTTAGGCATCTGAGAAAACTATTTTAAAAGATTCTCTCAAAATGTTTCAAATAGAAGCTGCCTCTTTATTTTACCTGATTTAGGTAAATTAGTCAGGCTGAGATGATTTGGAAAACTTTATGAAAGAATTAAAGACTTTATTATTATTTTTTATGCATAATTAATTAATTAAATGATTAATTAATTACTTTGTCTTCCAGTAAAAGGATGGATGAGTTTTGGTTAAAACAATGGTCTAGGACTGGTCCATTAAGATAGATTTTAGTGCAGTGTCTAGTACAAAAATCCAGTTCTGACCTTGGGTTTTTTAATTTTTTCATCTCTGCATCTCAGTTCCCATCTGTTTACCTTCAGAAAAATGAAGAATGAGGGCGTGATTTCATGAGCTATTTTGTTACTATGGTAATGGATGCCACAAAAGAGCCTATTAATAAATATTTGAAAAATCTGCAGCCTCTTCCTTACCTTCTCCTCGATAAATCCTACCCCTCCCACTCCATATTGTTTTGCATTAGTATTTTAAGGAATGGTATGCACATTTCAAATGTTGGGCTTTATATAAGGCAATTGTATCATCCATACACACTAGCTCATGGAAAGAAAATAAAGTAGTTGTGCATTTTACAGAATATTATAGACATGGCTTACGCAGATATAAACACAGCAATAAATAAACAGAGCAATTCTCCATATATGTGCCTTTTTAAAATTTATTTATTTATTTATTAGGAAGATGAAGAAATCCTTAATTAGTAAGGATCAATGACATCTTCTTTCCAAAATCTAACTCCATTTTTTGCTAACTCTTGTGCATTCAAAAGGATTATTCAAGTTAAACAGTATTTGGATAATATATAAGGAATAAAAAGAATATTGAAACACATCAGATAGTCTAAGAAAAATAGGAAATTTCTGTTTCACATGGCTCTGTGCACAGAGGTTTGCATTGGATAGACAGTGATGAAACATCCATAAGTCACTTTAAGTTTCTTTCTAGTAACTGTGGGCAGTGGATGCAGTAAATCAAGTCTGAAATACTGGCATTTATTTGGCATTAGAGAGCGGCTAACTAATTAGGGAGCACTGCTAACTTTGTTCAATAAATTCTTAGAACTCCGGCCATGTCACACTAAAATATATGGGCATTTAAATTAGACCTGTCCTTTAGAGAGTCCTTTAGAGATTAATACAAAACAAATACTACTGTATATTCAAATGAAGACACTGGCTAAATGATATAGATTGTTATTGTTGTAAATCTAGCCATTCAGGCAACGAGAACTTAGTTTAAAGCCATCTCAGGTAACATTGCAGTGACCACAGTGGATGTTCACAGCAACTCAGCTCAGCTTTTCAAACTGTAACAGTTGCAAAATGTTCAATTTATCTTAAAATAATCTGGTATTGAAGTTATATCTTAATGTCAAAGCAATATAATTGGATCTAGTTGAATATTATTATTATTTAAGGACATTCATTGTTCCCAGTAATATGCAACTAAATATACATTTACATAACCATAAGATAGTAAATTAATTGATCAATGAAAACTCCTTTAGGGTTGCTTGTAGAAGAATTACTAGCTTTCTAAAATACAATGTTTACTAAAAACTTTATAACTGCGAGTAATAACATGAGCTGGTTAGATTATAGAAAAAAGCTAACAATTTAATTTCCCACTAGAACCTGTAGTCTTAATAAGTGATTAAAAAAAATATTAAAGATTTTTTTTTTCTTTCCAGTGATGGATGTTACTTTATCATGTCTTTCCTATTATGTCCAGAGCTGGCAAATTAAAACTGCATCTACAACTTTTCTGGTTTTAGGTCTATGCTTCTCATTTGGAGATCTGCAGTCCTCTTAGCTATTTTGTACAACAAACTCTGAATGTGTTTGGATCGCTACTTAACATATATTTTAGTTGATAATGAAAAAAATAAGAAAACAAACATTTTTGTCTCTGAATTCCCACACAAAAAAGGAAAAGTCACCAAACTTTTGCTTCTCAAGCAAGATTTCTGAACAAACAACATCAAATACTTCAGATCAGAGACCAAGTTCCTTTGATTTCAATGAAGTTTGATACCACCTCATGTCATATCTGAAATCTCTTGAGGGGAACTCTTCATTGACACCAGTTCTGGGTCTTTTCTAAGACAAACATATGCTGTGGTCAGTGGGCGTTTTCTTGGTTAACAGAGTTAAAAATCATTGGCAACCTGAAATCCCAGAGTCCATTTCCACTACTAATTAATCACCAGCAGCAGACAGAAAGACAGTACTTTCCCAGTAAAAATTGAAACATTCAAATATACTTTACAATTTGATCATCTTCTTGTTTTTCTGAAGTTTATTTATCCAACCATAACCTACAGGTAGAAGTGTCATGGATCTCGACTCAAAAGCTCCTTTTCTCAAAGGAAAACAAAATAACACATTAACACTAAGAATTTCTGTGTCAGGTGGGTACAGAAATACCAGTTTATATAGCTGTGGCTGATTTACTCATTACTTGTTCCACTTCTGTTTTTACATTTTGTTAACTCAGTAATGACTCCTAATGCTTGTAATAAGCTAAGTGAAGGAAAATCTTGATATCCATGGGTAGACCGACGTACCTTCACAGACAACATAAAAGTCTCCTTTAAGTATGAAGGCTCTGTTGAGTATTGAAAAGGAAAAAAAAAAAAAGACATACAATTCACTGACAAGTACACAATAAAGATCATGAATACTTAACAGGTTGAGGACGAACTCTTTCAATGGCTTTTTTCACGCCTCTTGGGGGTGAGGAAGAAACTCATACTTACTTTTACCTTCTCACATAAATATTTCCCACAAGCATGCTTCCTCCAGAACTTCATGCCAGGAATGACTGTGGCTGTGTAAGACCGCTTAACTCCTCAGATATTCTTAGTAGGACAAAATAAAATTGAGTTTGGATCAGCAGAACTGTAAGCATAAATCCCACTAAAAATAACTAATAAAAATTCGTATAAAATAATCGCATGTATTTCTACACAAGCGAAGGCAAAGAGGTGAGAAAACAACTTGTGCCTTCCATGGATATTTCAGAACTAAATAATGTTTAGTAATACCCCTGAAACTGGCCACTCAATATTACCTTTACATAGAAAAATATATTTGTCTGAATGTTTCTCAAATGACAGAGAGATGCCAGTGGATACAAAGTTGGAATACATTAGAAATGGACTTGATAAGACTGAGCTAAAAGTCTTCTGTATGACTGCCAGGAAAAAGCAATGAGAAGAATGTGAGGCTTTTGTGCAATATGCATGTCACTATCACAAAAATGGAGTGTGATTCAGCTAGATTTATCCCTAATAAGAGGCATCTAAGGATATTGCTAGATAATCAGGTATCTGGAAAAACACAAATAATAATGTTGTGTTTCTGACCATAACTGCAAGGTTATAGTGATAACATGAGTTCAGGCTGAAGGAAGGAAATGAACCAACAAATGTCTCCATGAGACTAAAAGATGAGAATACTATTCACTGTAAAGACTGCAAGTTGCTCTGCAGAAGGAAAATTACAGTGAAACATACTGATATTTTTTCCTAGTTTAGTTAGGAAATAACAGCAAAATCCATGATAAACTGCATAATCTAGAAAACCAAAATAGTTCAAAATACATTTTAAAATAATAGCTAAAAGAGATGTATCAAAATGTAATTATAAATACTTTTCTTGGAGATGGTGACTTTCTGCTGAGGCCTTGGAGATGTCACAGTTTGGATTACAGAATCACAGAATCTTAGTGGTTGGAAGGGACCTCTGAGATCATCGAGTCCAACCACATAAAAAAAAAAAAAACAAACAAAAAAAACCCCAAAACACTCAAAAAAACCACACACACAAAAAAAACCCCAACACACCACACAAAAAAAAAAAAAAAAGCACCCACCTACTAAACTCCACACCCACAACCCCACACACAACACCCCACCACAAACCAATAATCTTGGGCACTAGAGCATGCCCTGAAGAGCCATGTCTACACGTTTCTTAAATACCTCCAGGGATGGTGACTCCACCACCTCCCTGGGCAGGCTGTTCCAGTGCCTGACCACTCTTTCAGTAAAGTCATTCTTCCTAATATCTAATCTAAATCTCCCCTGCCGCAGCTTCACACCATTTCCTCTGGTCCTGTCGTTATTCCCTTGGGAGAAGAGGCCAACCCCTGCCTCTCTACAGTTTCCTTTCAGGTAGTTGTAGAGGGCAATGAGGTCTCCCCTCAGCCTCCTCTTCTCCAAACTAAACATGCCCACCTCCCTCAGCCTCTCCTCATGTGACCTGGTCTCCAGACCCCTCACCAGCCTGGTAGCTCTCCTCTGGACACGCTCCAGCACTTCAATGTCCCTCTTGTACAGAGGGGCCCAGAACTGAACACAGTACTCGAGGTGAGGCCTCACCAGTGCCGAGTACAGAGGCACGATCACTTCCCTGCTCCTGCTGGCCACGCTATTCCTGACACAAGCCAGAATGCTGTTGGCCTTCTTGGCCACCTGGGCACACTGCTGGTTCATTGTTAAGCCGGCTGTCCACTAACACCCCCAGGTCCTTTTCTGCCGGGCAGCTTTCCAGCCACTCAGCCCCAAGCCAGTAGCGTTGCTTGGGGTTGTTGTGACCAAAATGCAGGACCCGGCACTTGGCCTTATTAAACCTCATCCCATTGGCCTTGGCCCATTGATCCAACCTGCCTAGATCCCTCTGTAAAGCCTTCCGACCCTCAAGCAGACCAACACTCCCACTTAGTTTGGTGTCATCCGCAAACTTACTGAGGGTGCATTCAATCCCCCTGTCTAGATCATCAATAAAGATATTGAACAAGACTGGCCCCAAAACTGAGCCCTGAGGGACACCACTGATGACCGGCCGCCAACCAGATTTTGCTCCATTAATCACAACTCGCTGGGCACGGCCATCCAGCCAGTTTTTTATCCAGCGGAGCGTACACTTGTCTATGCCATGATTCTCCAGTTTCTCCAGGAGAATGCTGTGGGGGACGGTGTCAAAGGCCTTACCAAAGTCCAGGTAGACAACATCCACAGCCTTCCCCTCATCGAGAAAGCGGGTCACATGGTCATAGAAAGAGATCAAGTTGGTCAGGCAGGACCTCCCTTTCATAAACCCATGCTGGCTGGCCCTGATCCCTTGGCTGCCCTGCACTTGCCATGAGAGCTCACTCAGGATGATCCTCTCCATGATCTTTCCCAGTACAGAGGTCAGGCTGACAGGCCTGTAGTTTCCGGGATCCTCCTTCCGCCCCTTCTTGTAGATGGGCGTCACATTAGCCACCCTCCAGTCATCCGGCACCTCTCCTGTTGACCAGGATTGTTGATAGATAATGGAGAGAGGCTTGGTGAGCTCTCCTGCCAGCTCCCTGAGAACCTTTGGGTGAATCCCGTCCGGCCCCATAGACTTATGCGTGTCCAGGTGCATAAGCAAATCATTAACTACTTCCCCCTGGATTACAGGGGAGTTGTTCTGTTCTTCATTCTTATCTTCCAGCCCAAGAAGCTGAACACCCTGGGGGTAGCTGGTCTGACTATTAAAGACAGAGGCAAAGAAGGCATTAAGTATCTCAGCCTTCTCCTCATCCTTGGTTGCAAGGTTTCCCCCCGCATCCAGTAAGGGATGGACGTTCTCTGTCACTCTCTTTTTGTTGATGTATTTATAGAAACTTTTTTTGTTGTCCCTTATATTAATTGCCAGGTTGAGTTCCAGCTGGGCTTTTGCCTTCCTGATTTTTTCTCTGTATGACCTAACACAATCTCTGTACTCCTCCTGAGTTGCCTGTCCCCTCTTCCAAAGGTGGTAAACTTTCCTTTTTTCCTTAAGTCCCATCAAGAGCTCTTTGTTCATCCAGGCCGGCCATTTTCCCTGCCCTTTAATTTTGCGCCTCATGGGGACAGCCTGCTCCTGGGCCTTTAGGATTTCCCTCTTGAAGAGCGTCCAGCCTTCCTGAGCTCCTTTGTCTCTCAGGACTACCTCCCACGGGACTGTCCCAACCAGGGTTCTGAACAGGCTAAAGTCTGCCCACCGGAAGTCCAAGATGGAGGTTTTGTTAACCCCCTTCCTTACCTCACTATGGATGGAAAACTTAACCATTTCATGGTCACTAAGCCCAAGACGGCCTCCAACCTCCACGTCCCCCACTAGCCCTTCTTTGTTTGTGAACAGTAGGTCTAGCAAGGCACCTCCCCTGGTAGGCTCACCTACCATTTGTGTCAGGAAGTTATCCTCCATACACTCGAGGAACCTCCTAGCCTGCCTGCTCTCTGCTGTGTTATATTTCCAGCAGATGTCTGGTAAGTTGAAGTCCCCAACTAGAACAAGGGCTGGCGTTTGCGAGACTGCAGCCAGCCGCTTATAGAATACCGCATCAACCTGCTCATCCTGGTTGGGTGGTCTATAGCAGACTCCCAGCACAAAATCACCTTTGTTAGCCTTCCCTTTCACCCTTACCCATAAACACTCAACTTCTTCATCACTGGAGTCTATCTCTATAGAGTCAAACAACTCTCTAATGTACAGAGCCACATACACCCCCCCTCCTTCCTTGCCTATTCCTTCTGAAGAGCTTATAGCCACTCATTGCAGCATTCCAGTCACGACCATCATCCCACCACGTTTCCGTGATGGCGACTATGTCGTAGTTGTCCTGCCGCACAATGGCTTCTAGCTCATCCTGTTTGTTGCCCATGCTACGTGCATTAGCGTAGATGCACTTGACCTGGGCTACTGATTTCACCCCCATCTTTGGCCCTTGACACTCAGGTTCATTACCAGCGGGCCTGGTTTTATCCCCTTCCCCCTTAACTTTCAGCTTAAAGCTCTGTCCATGAGCTTTGTTAACTCTTAGCCTAGTACCCTTTTCCCCTTCTAGGAAAGGGTTTTCCCATTGTTCTCTAGCAGTAATTTCTAAACGTCTATCGCCTTTCTCTGATGAAATGTCAGAGTGGGAGTCCTCACTAATGTGGTCTCCTTCAAACCGTGGCATGCTTTCCTCAGGTTTAATCTTGACAGGCCCAGTTATCTCCCCTTCCCCCCTCATATCTAGTTTAAAGACCGGTCAATGGGCCCTGCTAACTCCTGCCCCAAAATTCTTTTCCCCCTCTGGGACAGCTGTGTCCCACCTGACAATGGCACACCAGGTGTCTTATATAGCCACCTATGTTCGAAAAACCCAAAGCCCTGCCTGTAACACCAGTCCCGGAGCCACAAGTTGATCTGTTGCCTCTTCCTATCAATTTCTTTATTCACAGTTGCCACTGGTGGGATAGAAGAGAAGACAACTTGTGTTCCTGACCCCTTGAGCTGCTGCCCTAAGGCTCTAAAATCTCTTTTAATTGATTTCGGCCTCCTCCTACCCATTTTGTCACTACCCACCTGAAATACTAACAGGGGGTAATAATCAGTGGGGTTTACTAGGTCTGGGAGTTTGTTCGTCACATCCCTGACCCGTGCCCCAGGGAGGCAACAGACTTCCCTGTGCAGTGGGTCAGGGCGGCATATTGGTCCCTCTGCCCCCCTCAGCAGAGAGTCACCCACAACTATGACCTTTCTCCTTTTCCTTTTGGAGCTAGTAGTGAAGTTGGGTCTGCTGTGACGTGTACTTTCTGCCTTCTCTAGTCTTGGTGTGCCATCCTCCTCTCCATCGGCCAGTTCCTCCTGCAGGACTCCATACCTGTTCTGCGGGGGTAACTGGGAAGCTGGGAGAGGCTGGGAGGGGACTCGCCTGCTTCCTCGAGCAGGGACCTGTTTCCATTCCCCCTCTTCTCTGAGATCCTCTCCTGTTGCTTGGTGAGAAGAGGGGAGAGGGTCCTCCGATTTACACGGGGCCTCAACCTGTTCCCCTACTCTCAGGGAGTGGACCCACCAGTCAATCTCTCTTTCACACTCCCTGATGCTCCTCAGCCTCTCCACTTCATCCTTCAGCTGGGCCACCAGGTCGAGCAGATCATTCACCTGTTCACATCTTATACAGGTGTTGTCTCCGCTACCCTCCATTGCCAGCGCCAGGCTCCGGCACTCTCTGCACCCAGAGGCCTGCACGCCCCTATGTTTGCGTGGGGCCTCGGTCTGGGTGCCCACAGCTTTCCTAAACACAGGCTTCAATCTGGTCGCAACCACAGCTGAGTCCCCAGGAGCGACTGACCTTACCACGTACGCCAGTAGAGGCACTGGGCCCAGCCGGTACACACACCAGCTCTGGCTGCTCCCTCTGCGCGACTAGTCCCTGCCCTCCCTGACGCCTTTTATCCCCTGGAGGCGGGATAAACCGGGGGTGGTGGTGGCTCCGCCCAGGCTCGCTCAGCAGCACCAACCCCCAGCTGACAGCCCCCAGGACAAGCAGAGGCCTTGTCCCGGCTTCAAAAAAAGCCCCAAAAGAGCTTCTCGTCGGCCTTTTTTGCTACAGATCCCTTCCCCAGTGCAGTCTTACCTGCCCTGAAGCTGGTCTCCATGGCAATGACCATTAGTTAACATTTTTAATTGTAACAAATAAAAAAATTTAAAGCTATCAGGGGTAATGTTTGTAAAGGAGGAAAAGGGAAAGCAGTAAGCTGAGAGAAACCATTGTCTTGAAAAATTTTGTGCATGTAGCCAAAATTATTCTGGCATCCTTTAATTAAAATAAAAAAAAAAAAGGGGAAGAAACAAGACAAGAGAAAAACAATGAGGAATAAACTTACACAGTTTGGCCTTCTGCCCTTGAAAACCTCAACCCAAATAGTCTGTAGCTATTTCCACTTGTAAATGCCTCTAAGATCCATACATTTATGTGCATATGGAGCTATCCAGCGGTTATTTGCAGCCCAGCAGCACATTAATCTGATATTTAAACGTTCAGGAGTTGCTTTTCAAAAGTGGTAAACCTCCATCTGCTCACATTGGGAAGTTCTAATTTCCGCCAATTTTTCAGCACATTTCAAATAAGGTCCTTGATTTAAAAAGGTATTCTGCTGTGCAGTCTTATGTTTTTGCTCTGATACTAAAAAGGGTACATGAAATAGACTAGCATTTAAATTACATTCAAGCTGAACACTCTATAAAATCTTTATTGTAGAATAGCCACTAAAGGAAAAATGAAAAGGCAATCAATGGACTGATGACAAAATGCATTCAAACTTCTGCATTTATCAGAGAATTAAGTCTTTTTAATTAGGTTACAGAACAAATTCAGTCATACTGATAACTTTATTCTTATAGACCTATTGATTTCAAAGTAAAACCACCAACATATATTAAATGGAAATGTGAATACTCACTTCTATGAGGTCTATAATATCCGAGATTCATTGTTCACCATAGTAACAAAATGAGCCTTTTGGCTATTTTTTTCTTATAGTTACCTCTTCTATGCTCTTAGTAACATCAGATACAGAGTTTATGGCAACATGGACTACAGCCCGGTGGGGCATTGTAGAAGACTCCTGGGTCATCACTAAACATTCACATTTTCCAGGACACCACTTCCTGGCTTTAGTTCCTAACTGCAGGTGAGTACCTGCAGCAAAGGGAAGAATAGTTCACACCTGTAGCCCATAATTGCAGTTGGTTCTTACTTCCCTGTCCAGAAAATGTAGGTGCTTTTATCTCAAAACAAAATGAAGGGAAGGGAGAGTCAGGTTCAGGGCAGGTATAGAAAAAATAAATTTTTTTTTTTTGCAGATAGTTGAAAAATTGTTTACACACACTGTATAAAAGGCAGCAGAAAGATCAGGCACTCTGACTTTCAAGCGGAGATTTGCCAGTTTTTTTAGACTACTTTCTTAAGGCCAGACACTGAATCTAATCAGCTGGAAAATCAAAACCGCGGTGATAGTTTGGGGAATATTATCAAATATTCTGTCACAGTGCTTTTTGCCTAAAAGCCCTGACCATCCTCTGATTAGAGTAATTATAGGGGATGGAAGCAATCATACTGTGCCTGTTGCACGCAGTTCCTTCCCATGAGTAATCCATGAAGCAATGCTTACAAATCTATACTAGCGACTGTTGCTAGGCAGTCACAGAGCAGGGAATATGTACTTGTGCTTCACTTGCGAAGCTGAAGACGTTTCTGTGGAGCTGATTTTAGTCAATGTCTACCTCAGACATGAGACCCTGTGGTCAGTCTCCCATAAGGCCGTGCAATTAAGATTTTGCAAGAATGAAGTTAGTACATATGTAGAGACCATGGAGCCTGAGGAAAGCCATCAGCTGTTAGGGGATTTA
Organism: Rissa tridactyla; assembly: GCF_028500815.1. Taxonomy (NCBI): domain Eukaryota; kingdom Metazoa; phylum Chordata; class Aves; order Charadriiformes; family Laridae; genus Rissa; species Rissa tridactyla. Next base: position 10,386,163 of record NC_071497.1, read on the forward strand.
ATTTTTTTCTGTGTCATTCTTTGGACTTTCGATTTTATTTCAGTCTATTATTTCAATAGTGAAAACTTCTGGCATTAGTTATGAGGCTGTTCATGCTCAGAAGATTTTCTCATGAAGGCTTGCTGAGATGTCATCTCAGGGGCTTTTTCAGGTAGCTAATCTCTTGCTGATGAAGTTGATTCCTCCATTGAAACAATAAATGCAGCCTTACCCGTCAAACCAAACATCTCTTGATTGCTACCTGTATTCCTGCCACTCTTTACTCTCAATTTATCATCAAGACAGATTCTGATGTTCTTCTAATGTGACAGTAGTTATAAATACAATTTTTTCAACTCCAAAAAGCCTTGAAGATTAAGAAAAATATTTCTTCATAATTTCACTGCAGGTACTAACATTATTATGGGTTTAGGCAGGAGGTTTTCAAAAGCATATCTGCTCAATAGTCATTCTTTCCTATAGCAGAAACACTGCTGCAGTGTGCAGGTTCTGGAGGATTTGGGAACAGCACAATGAAGAGTGGTGCAGTGCTAATTTCTCAGGATTTACTGGCTTTAAAAATGAGTGTGGGCATCTGAAGACAATTTGCCATTTTACAGACTGCCAAGGTAAAGGAAGGGAGGCATATGTCCCACCAGCAGAGTAACTCAAATAAAATAGTCAGTCCTGCAGAAAATTAGCTTTCCTGAAAAAAAACCCAAAACCTACCACATTCAAATATTTGTCATATGTTCACATTCTCCAGAATATTTCTTCTCTTGCTTTTTCAGAAGCAAAGCCAGACAGTTACTCTACACAGACTTAAACAGAAATTGCTTCCCTCAAAAGCAGGAAATATTGAAAATCCTGGAGATTACTTGATGACAGGGATGGAAAATAGGAGTTTTGACCTGATGCCACCTCCCAGCATACTCTCACAAGCCATCCTATAGAGAGCCACAATGGCCAGGAGGAACAGTTCACCAGCAAGGATACACTACCTGCAGCTAGCCTACATCACCACACGCTTTCTTCTCAGGACAGTGGAAAGACTGAGAATGTTTTGGAATTTGGAAGATGATAATATTAAAAAGTGCTAAGTAAGCCAAATTAAGTGGGAAAAGATCCTTATCTTCCTGAATTCCTCTGGCAACCAGGAATTGCTCATATGATTTCTCCAGCCAGTAAATGAAGCCAAAGAGGCCTCTACTTCACATGGTAATAACGCACCTCTTGAAGTGTTTGTGTAAGAACAGGGTGGAACAAAGAAATGTATGATCAGCACAACAAAAAAATTTCATGTTAGCTGCACAAGACTCTAAGTTATTTTGCAACCATTCTATGATTCATTTATAATGCAACCATTCTATGATTCTGTGATTCTGTCTCAGTCCTTGTAGTGATAATAACCCATGTTTCCTGAACTCTGCACCACTTACTCCAAGTTTTCCTGGTCCTGAACTTTGCCTAGGGCATCACATGACCATATCAATGCTCAGATTTCACTCAAATGGGTAAAATATATTCAGGTGCTTATTTTTATATCTATGATAACTTGGCTACAAATCTGACAGACAAGTTTATACTTATTACAATGTCACATTTTAAAGTTTTTTAGAATCATAGAATGTGTTGGGTTGGAAGGGACCTTTAAAGGTCATCTAGTCCACCCCCCCTGCAGTAAGCAGGGACATCTTTATCTAGATCAGATTGTTCAGAGCCTCATCAAGCCTGGCCTTGAATGTCTCCATGTTTTGACTGTGGCTAACAGCAAACTGAAACTTCATAAAGTAAGAGGAAGCGTTTGGTTTTTTTCCATTTACACAAGGGAACAGAGAACCTTCCTGACCTTGCACTGGTTGAAGACCTGTGCGTAGTCAAGAAGCACAAAATAGGCAACACATACTCCAGAGAGTCAAGGGAATCATCTGACACCTAGTGCTCCCAGGCGGAGAGGACGGACACTTCCCAAAGATGGCAGTGATGGAGGAGCACATACTGGCCCTCTTAGCAGTTCACTGTATTCAGCCTCAGCTGCTCCTGCTTGCTCGTTATTCCGTCAGGTTCAGATCTCTCAACAGTCCCACTGGCAGCCTGAGGGCATAACCCTGAAATACAAGCAAGAGCCAAATTGCCCTTGTTATTATTCACCTTCCTTCAAGCTACCTGTTTGTACAGAATTTTGGACACTGATGGGAGAGAAGTTCCTGAAAGTGTAAAATGCATCCTTTAAAGCATCTGTTCTCTCCAGGCTGTGAAACTTTTACTTCAGGTCAATGCCTGATACAATATTGATGGAGCTGGTTTTTTTAACATAGAGTCAAAATTTTCCACACTGTTCACTTAACCAGCAGCTGACTATATTGATGCTTCTTTCCTTTTTTTTTTTTTTGTAGCCCTTTCGTGATAAAATTTACTGCAGATATCTTTTTTTTTTGTCAGTATAACCCTGCTATTTTTTAAGTCTAGCATTTAGACTTGTGTAGGGAACGTGTTTTATGAGAAACAGAAGACAATAACAATTGTAACACGGCAACACCCTAATACAGAAGTATGCCCACCTGTCTTAGCACGTCCAAAGGACAGTAGGCGCAAGAATTCCCATGACAAGGAGAGGAACAACAAAAATTATTTAAGTAAAAAGAAACAAAGGAGAAAGCTTTAGAAAATCAAGAATACACGGCATGTGAAGCAATCATTTCAAACAACATAAACACCAAGTAAATGAGAAATTGATCACTAAGCCAATCTTCTGTTATTATAACTATTGCAAAACATAGTAATATTTTTCCGATAAGTACAGTGGAACTAATATATTTTGTAATGGAAATATTTTATGCTTTCCCTGAAGAGGCATCAAGTGAGTAATAATATTTGTATTGCATTTAGTGGTGATTTCAGTTCTAAAGGAAAATGTTGTTTCATTGTAAACAGGTTAATAAGACTGTGCATACAAGGTGCTTTTATGTTTACATTATATATAATATCAGTGCCATGATGTTCGTGTAAACTATTCAGTTTTCAGACATTTTGAAAGAAGATGTGTTTGGAAATCAAATATTCCACATGGCAGGTTTAAAAACACTCTGTTAGCTGCAATTCTGTAATGAGACCTACCCAGATGGACGCATGCTTCTCTGTGCTGGGTTCCCAATGAAACACAGGGTTAGTTCACCTAACATCTAACACAAAAAAAAAGCTTTCAAAAGAGACAATGCTCATAAAGACAGGTATTACCAAACAGAGAAAATAACTGAGTTGAACAGAAGAAGCAAACTCTCTAGTATACAAGCTATCAGTTACAAAACCAAAAAGCAACCAATTTCAGTCTAAACAGGGGTTTGGAAAAACTGTTTAAAATTCAAGGTATTAATGCTAATAAATTAAACAGATTAAAAGAAAGTAAATTATCCAGAATGCCAGTGATTTCAAGTTTGAACTTTATCTGAAAATTGTTGCATTGATTTCAGACCAGAGGAAGAGAACTTAACTGCATGGTTCATCCATTTTTTCCTAGCTCTTTCAAATGGTGTGTTTTCTTGTTCTTTCATGGTTAGACAAAGATTTACTATAAAAAAATCACATCGCCTAAACGAGCACTTTCCCTTTTTTACTATTTATGTAAGGATGGTTATTGCTCTCCACTAGGTTCATAACTAAAATCAGATTGACCATGTTACAGAAAGCTGAGAATTTGTAAGCCATAGTAAGAGCCCAGCCCCAAAGGCCACTGCTTTACCAAGCTAAGATGCTTTATGGTCCTTCCTTTCTCAATGGCATTCTCACATCTTCCTCCTTGTAATGGAAGATCAAATTGTTTGTCTAGCACAAATAAAATTAAGATCTAAATCTCAGAATGATACAACAATCTTGCATTCTACTTTGCCTAAAATAGATTCATTTTATTGCAATTTCCATCATTTGCTGTGCTGTCTGCTAAAAAAAGAAAAAGAAAAAGAAAAAGAAAAAAAAAAGAAAAAGAAAAAGAAAAAGAAAAAGAAAAAGAAAAAGAAAAAAGGAAAAAAGAAAGAAAAAGAAAGAAAAAAGAAAAAAATCTTTTACATACTGTCATCAAAATGATTCTGTCATAGATGAATGATGGGTTAACTCCAATAAATTTGTCTAATTCTTACATAATTTGTTTGCTCTGACCTTAACAACAGTAATCCATGTGCTAGCCTTACAGAAGCACATCGTATGCCTCAGCTGATGACAGAGTGTGCTGGGTCTGCTTCAGAAATGTGAATTTGTGGAGTTTACTTACTGGGGTGCAGTGTTTTACCAAACATCCCAAGAGGCTGTATTTGTTCTCATAAACAGCAGAAGTTCAGAGGAAATGGCTTGTGCTTGCTCACCCATTTATCTATGCACATTAAAATACCCTGAGAAGAGTTATACCCTTATTTTATTCAATTTAAACTAAAAGACTGAGTGTAACCTGTGGGGAAAATGATGTGAGGGAGGACCAGGCATGGGGAATGAGGGTGTCTGGGGTGAAACCAAGCCTTGGAAAGTGGGAGGAGTGTTTAAATGTTTGCCTTTGCTTCTCAGTGCCTGAATCAGTAATTTAATATTTATGTTAACTGACAAAAAATTAATCTAAATTCCCCCTCCCAAGTCTGTTTTGCCTGAGGCAGAACCACCTAGTTCTGGCCATGTGAAGCTTAATGACATTCTCCAACATCCTTCACTCTGTCTTAGTTTCATTCTCTCCCCTCCTGTCCTGAAATATAGCCCCTCACCGTAAAAAATATTCTGGTTTTATATGGTTTTTAACACAGTGAGGTCCTCATCATCTTGTAAATGCAGGCAACAGCCAGGGATGCTTGTTCAATGCTCAGTGGTATCTGGGCACCTTCAGTAATTTCACCAATGAGAAAAAGAGTTTTTGCTTTAAGTTGCTTGTATAATGGAGATGAATGCATATTCAAAGATGGTTGAATGCTGTATGTTTGATGTCTGCAGGAGGAGACCAAAAAACGTGAAGTAGTAGGTCTGATTCTGACAGGGTACATAGTTGTTGGTCTGTGTCACCAACATGCAGAATGGCAGAACTAGCACCTTTGATAGTCTGGCCCCGTGAGACTGCATCTAAATGCCATGAGTACCCCAGAGTGATGGCTCAAAAAAACCCCAACTATCTCAAAAACACCTTCAGCAGAAGGTACGGCAGATAGAGTTGGCAACAGCCAACCAGCCAAGAGTTTCGCGCAGTGCTTAAATTGCAGGTGCAAGTTCACTTATGCTGCTACTGTTCCTAGATATTCTGGCCAGATTGAAATGCTCAAATTTTAAATTAATTTAAAATTACTGTGGACCTCAGTTTTGTCAGAATTTAGCTAGTACGTTCTCATAAACTGACAGAAGTCCATGGAAATTTTGGGTTCATTTTAGAATTTCTATACATTAGAATTTTAAAATAACAGTTTTCAGGAATAATGGTATCTTGAAACCTGATGAACTTTTTTCCTCCACTCCAGAAGTTGCCTGGACAACTAATATTATTCATACACTTAGCTATGCCATATTTTAGAAGTAAGATGATCAGAATTGACTTGCCCAGTTCCCTGTTTCCCCAAAGCAAATAAGAGTGTTCTGTCTGGGTACAATCAATGCCAGTAATGAGCTACATTCACCTATCCCATTTAATGTCTTTATTCTGTTTGATACTAATGTAGGGAATGAATGAAAATATCAGAGAAAAATAAAGAAATGTTTTCCATAAAGGGTGACTATATTCATCAGAAATCAAGGAGCTGTTACTTGGCTGATTAAGTACTGAGTGTGACACCATATCTAGAAGAGACATTTCCAGGAAAGTAAAATGCCATTTATTTTGTTAAAGAGTAATGGCCAGGTTCCCTCTCTCTAAAATGTCCTCCTTTCTTTTTATTCAGGAAAGAATTGAATCTTGCTACCCGTCTTTCTCTTGTATTCAGAAAAGATTTAAACTGTCTTGTGCCTGAAGAGGATTTCAAAGGATAGCCAGATTATCGAAATAAGATTCTCCAACAACTTTTTTTTTTTTAAATTATTATTTTCTTATGGCTTTAGTCTGAGACCTATAGTATGCAGAAAGGTAAAATCCCTGGCAGATGAATGCCTGGCAAGCAGCTGGATGCATAAGGAGGCAGAGCTTTATTCCTAGCTTTAACAGAGTAAACCCTGGTTTGTTTTTTCCTTTCTTCACCTTTGTCTTTTGCAAATATTTGCAGTTTCTCTATCCCAAATATTGACAATAGATGCCTTCACCTTCTTAGGTCTTGAATCTTTTCAGGTTCCCTAGATAAGAAGATACTCTTTACTGAAGGACATAGCAAACACAGGTGACGTTTTCAGTCTATGAAACGTCCAGATCCCCAGGACCGCCTCTGACATAAACTGCAAGATCCAGATACACAAGCTGTTATTCCCAAACAGGAAAATGTAAATATATCTTCAACTGATAGGCAACAAGGTCTTCCAGCAAGCAGAAGGATGCAGGAGAGCGTGCCTGAACCCCAGGAGCCCTGCAGAGTTTGTCTGTTTCTTTCTGTCACAAGTTCACACATGTCTTTACAAGGCAAATCTTGCTCTGCTCACTTCCAACCAATCAATCCTGGCAAACAGCAAGCAAACAGTTACATGTTGTGTCTTCTGAAAGTCATATTCCAATACCTTTATTAAATTATGAACTTCCTCCTTATATAAACCTCTTAAAGCTTGTGTGCCACATAAACACACAGACTCACGGCCACTCACCTGGTCGAGGAATACCAGCTCTTACTGCTTGCTAATAGAAAACCCAGACTATCTCAGGATAAGAAAACAGAGCTTAATGGATCCAGAAGAGAAGAACTTAAAATTGAAACAGAAACAGCATGCTTAGACTGAAGGGAACACAATCAAAATATGACTGTAACTGGGTTCTTTACACTCAAGTCTTGTACTCCCAGGCTGCTGGAATCACCTGTCAAACACATAGACCCTTTCCCCAAAGGAAAGGCAGCAATGGAGGACTTTCCAGTGGTGGCAGGAAACCTCAACACAAGAGAAATCTAATCAGCATCTGCACTTGGTTGCCTCTGGCAAGTCCCCATCTGTTCCTTGGGAACAGACCAGGGCAGCTCGAGAAGACTTCGATCTGTAAGTGATTGTGTTACTGTTTTCTCCTCTGGATGTTGTTTCTCTTCTGAAGACGAAATAGGCCAGAGGCTGTTCAGTATAGCTTCCATACACCACATTTTTGGGTTTATAAAAATAACTTCATGTATGGCATTTTTTGTATTAGAAGTAATCCCTCAGTTTGGAAAATAATTGGTAAACTCACTTTGCAAAATGAATGTGTTTATTATATGAGAGCAAAATGCACTTACAAATAATTTGAATAATGGCACTGAGTGCGGAATAATTTTCTCCTCATCTGTAATGGCTCTTTTCCAGCTTTTCAAATGGCTTTCTACTGTTTCTGACCATGATAAAGTTAATTTCCCTCATTCTAGCACATATGATGCTATGTTTTGCATTTTTGACAGAAATACTGTTGATAACACACCAATGTTTTAGCTGTTGCTGAGCAGTGTTTGCACAGCATCAAAGACTTCTCTGTTCCTCAGCTTGCCCCACCTGCCAGCAGGCTGTCGGTGGGCAAGGAGTTGGGAGGGGACACAGCTGGGACAGCTGATCCCAACTGACCAAAGGGATATCCCACACCATACAACTTCATGCTCAACATTAAAAGTGGAGGAAAGAAGGAGGAAGGGGGACATTCAGGGTTTTCCCTTGACTAACTAATACAGTAATTCAGGATGGGTTTTTGGGTATTTGGGGAGCATGTTTGATTATTTTTTTTTTGTTTGTGGCTAGGGTCTTTTTTTTCCATTTAAAATTCTGAATTTGTAAATACCAGATTTTCCCAAAGAGCTGGAAGGACGGTAATTTTCAATTGCCCATCATGCATTTTCAAAGTTCTTTAAGATAAAGACCACATTAGCATTACACTGAACTCATGGGTTACCTCAGTAGCTCAAGTGTTTTGAAGTCTCACCCATATTTTAATATAAAATTCCGTGGCTATTACACGGTCTCTTTCAAACAAGTCTTCCAATCTGATACCAGTAGTCTGTATCCATTAGCCCTTCCTTTTACAGGTCATTGCTCAAGTCGAACCAGCTATAGACATAGCGCTAAATAATGTGGGGCAGAATGTCCATACCATTTAAAGCCAAGAGTAGTACTCCAGCATCATATCTTAACTACCTTACAGAAGTGACAGTAGTCAGAATGAGATGTAATTAATACTGAAAGTTCTTCCCTTAATCCCAATTTTGTTCTTTTGCCACAGTCCTCACTGGAATATTTCACCATGAAATTTAATCCTCACTAGAGATACTCAGGCATCAAATGTAATTTCCCCTTGGAAGAGATGCAGAGCAGCCTAAATGGTTATAGATGATAAGAATTTCTTATGCTTGAGGTGCCTGGGCCCTTGAATGTCCCTGGCACATTTCCTCTAGCTCATCTCACTTGAGGGAGGATAGCAATTTTGACAGGCATAAGGAGTGTGGTCAGGAGACAGGGTGACAGTTTTAGTCCCGTGCCTGTCTGTACTTTACTCTAAAATGACAGCACACTGGTGCTTTCAGCAGAAGGCCAGCACTGCTACTACAGCACAGACATACTACCCAGGGTCAAGGAGAAAATCTGTGGGAAATTGAAGAAGTGAGCAACTTCCCCAACACCTCAGTGGGAAGAAATCCTTCTGTCTGCATCCTGATGGATCCAGGTATAGCAATCAGGAGTGTAACATTTTGTAGCTGTAGAGATTCAGGTGTTGGGTGTCAGATTGAAAGCTTCATTTATTTTTGCTTTGTTAATAAATAGATTTTTAATAGCATTTAAGTAGCCAAGGATAATATGCCAAACAGCCAAAGAGCTGCTAAATGAAATTTAATGTATGCCATTAAATGTAACTGAGGCAAATACATTAAGATGGCAAAAATATTTATTGATTTTTCTTGTTGCTAAAGAAAGAGAAAGAAAAAGTTTAAGCAGCCAAAGAGCAAGCAATTAAGGATTTGAAAGTAAGGGCCTTAAAGTATTGGGTCAGCAAGTAAGGTAATGATGCCACCAACTGATGTTTCAGGTCACCTCTGGACCATCTGCTGCTATAGCATGTGCTGGTTCTGACACTGTGGTAGGATATCAAGCAGGTCCTCCAGCAAGCTGCAACCAGCGACCTCTAAGCAGTGTAAAAAGTAGGTCCTTAGTCAAACAAGTTGTGTCTATAGGCATTATGCCATGAGCTGGCCCAGATCTGTACAATGTATCTACATGCTTTTATTCCAACTAGGCAGTAAAGTGAACATATTTCTCTAGTAAACACAAATACTTTAATTATTTTATCCTATATTGGGAAGTATTTCGACCATGTATCCTTTCCCCATATATCATTTTTGTGGGGAAAAAAAAAAAAGAACACCAAAAAACAAAACTAATAAAACACACAGACACAAAAAAAAAAAAAAGAGGGATAGCTTGTGTTTTGGAGTATTTACTTTAATTTACCTCCTGGGAGGAAAAAGTATAAGCTATTCTCTGCATATTCTGATATAATTCTAGTTTTCAATATACATTTTTTCTGAGATATTTGTTGTTAAAACTTTACTAAACTTTGAAGGCTGAAGTAAAAAACTTACAATGATGTAAGCCAGGCTGAGCAGGTGTCAGGAGACTGACATGCTGTGAGGAGAAAGCTGGGGGAATGGATCCCAGAGCAAGGAAACAACCTGAGCTTTAGTTTCTTCAAGAAGTGATTCAGCATTAAATGGGATCTGGTCTGATCCCAAATCCACTTTTGTATAATAATAAAACTCAAGAAATTGTTACAAAAGTAAGCAATGAAAGCTACATTAAGTCTAATATATTATCCTTCTTGCCCAGCAGAATTCCACAGGCAAACAACTGTTTTATCATCATCTTTCATCTCATAAAGTTTCAAAGAAGTATATCATAATTTAAGATTTACTTGGATTTGTGCAGGACCAAACATCACTTGAACAAAGTTCATAGAGATACTCAATCAAGGCTAGGGAATGTACAAAGAGACATTTTAGAAAAGACAGGGATAAGCAGCACTGAAACAGTGTCCGCAGATGGCAGACCTTCACTGGGAAGCCAACTACAACACACAACAGATACTACTATACGGGATCTTCAGAGAGTCAAAGATGCTCCAGCTGCAAAGGGAGAGAAGATCCTCTACAGCCAGTGCCTTGGGGTGACTCATTTTCTCTGAGGCTTCAGTGGATTGATCCTTGTCTTGAGAAAAGCAGAAATAATTCCCATCTCTGTCCCCACAGGTGGAAACCTCCTTATTTGTGATCAAAGATTGCAAAGTGCTGAGGGGTGTAATGGGCTAGTGATGTGCAAATAATTGGTAGTTTGGTTCAGCGGCAGGACAAAATAAACCCAAATGAACAAAGAGTGTAAGAGGCAGAAAAAGTTGCATGTCAGATGAAGTCCACACACACCTATTACTAAGTTCAGCAAAGAACCATTTCACACAAAGTGAATTATTTTCTTCATCCCAGAACTGATGTGTGTTTTCAGAGCAGTTACCGTAGTTATTTGCTTTCTTGTTTTGTTTTGAATATAGTGGACTCTATATTCTCTCCTCCTGCACTTTAAAGTCCAGAGACTAAGGTGGCCACCTAAGTTTTAGTGAGGAGTTTTCAAAACCTGTGTTATGAATCCACTTGACTCAAAAGCATGGATACTCTGCAAATGAGTTTGTTGTTGTTGCAGATAAGACTCACTTTGGTTGAAGCAATTCTTCCTCCTATGCAAATATTTTTACTTACTTGAGAGTAAAACTTGGATTCTAGGTTTTCCCTTATGAGCTTAAGACCACACCTGTAAGAAGAACATGAATAAGATTCTCTTTCCTGTTCTGTGGCCAATGAATCTAAGAAATGTATGCAAAAATTCAATGACTTTTTACTTGTTTGCCAGGAATTGGTTTGCTAGTGATTTCTCACTTAAATCAGTAGTGTAAGTCCAAATACAGACTCTGAATCCAAAGGAAAACAGTTGTTTTTTTCTAAACTTACCACAAGACTGGCATTCAGACTCAGTCTGAAGAACACTTCCTCCTTTGAAGGTTGAATTACATATTATAATACTTTTGGCTACCTTCCATAATTTACAGTAAATCTTTACGTCAGTTTGGAAAAATGTTTCTTGAAGTAAAACTAAAAGACATTACTGTGTGAAACAACCACATATTGGCTGAAAGACAGAGAACAACATTGAAACAACTCTCTTTTTCTAAAATTGAATGTACTAAGTACTTACCGCAAGATGAGCAGATGATACAACTGTGCTACCATTACAGAGAGTGGAGCAACGTGAACTACACTGTTAGCCAGCAGCTACACAGAGCATTTCCAAATCAGCTCCAGTACTCTTCTATATTGCCTTTCTAGCAATGTTCTGGACTTGCAAGTGCCAGCCTCCATTTGTAACCACCAATTTAATATTTGAAGCCAGTAGTATGCCCAAGTTAGATATATTGGCAGCGAGACTGGTCACAAAGCGTACCTTTATTTCTTCAGCTTCTACTATTCACGGTGCTGTGTTAGGCCAAGTTACTTCAAATATTGGCAGGAACTCCCTTTGCCATAAGTAGAGAAATAAACAGGAAAGGATGGCTTCAGGACCCGTGGTTAGTTCTGAGAAGATGAGGAACCGTTTGGGTGCTGTATGCCCACCATACCCACCATGACCTTGAGGAATGCTGGTATCACAGACATTGGAGGAAAAATGTCTAAGCATCTGAGATTACAAGGTGAAGGCAGTGACATAGATATGTGCAAATCAAAGAGAGTTAAAAGTTTGCTTTCCTACAGTGCAAGAACATCCCACTTGCTAGCAGCAGGGCACATCGGAAAGTTTCAGCTGAAAGATGCGCACACACACAAACAAACAAACAAACAAACAAAAAAGTGATATATACTACAATCAAGTAAAAGCCCCAGAGCAGAAAACAGCTTATAGGAAACTTTTGACATTTATGAAATCTGGTGAACCTAGACACCAATTTGCCAAGTATAAAAAGAAGACATTTAGCAGCTCATTAAAAGTTCTCAAATAAAAGTTTATCAGTCAAAAATCTGAAAGGAAAAAAAGAATACAATGGACTTTTTTGGTTTATAGAAAAAAATGTCTGAGGAGAGATATTCTAGAAGACTTTCTGAATATATACAAAACCTGAAAAGAGAAAAGAATGCCTGCTTTCTAACACTCCAAAATTGAGTCTTAGAGAGTCCATAATCGCCAGCTTATGGTACCATTTGGTGACCCAGATGGGACATCGCTTTTGAGCCTGAACGGATCCTGGGGTCACGGAACACTAGCCGGCACTGAGGGATTCTCGGAGGGAACCGCAATCCCCAAACCGAAGAGCCTCTAAGCAAAGACTACTGATTTGTAAGTACAAGGCATTCTTTCTTTAAGTTTGGTTTGGTTGCCTGCCTGTCAGTCGTAGCGAAAGCTACATTAAAAAGACATGTTTTAACCCATGTCTGACATGGAGCAGAACAAGAAAATATGGACTAAAAAGAGAAAAGGAGGCGGAGGAATTATGTTACTGAAAAAATCACTTTTTCTTTCCCTACTATACAACATAAGACTGTCCTCCAAATTTAAGTGAACCTCTGAATTTGCTTACTTCATTCATAATATAACAACCAGTTTCCTAGGTCTCTCATAAAGGAAAGTTTGAATCCAAAGATTCTTGATGAGAGAAGAAAATATTTCTCATTCTCATGGAAAATGTTTATGCAGACTCCTAGAACAAAGAAAAATGAGTTTACCCTCTTTTCCAGACACATTTGTTATCATCCCAGAGCTAAACTCAGCATGAGTTAGACTTTTTGGACACCAGCACAAAATCTGTACCATATTTAGCAACTAGAAGCACTTAACAGATTTCAGCACAGATTCGCACTTAGGACAGCTCTTCCTTTCTTATTCGTTTTTTCTAAAAAAACGCTTCTTCATTTTTCAGAATTAATAGAAAAAGCATTCATAAGGGAAACAAACAAGCTGAAGAATTTTAATCACAGCATTGATACACTGGATTGCTTTTTATGCAGAAGTTGCTTTTTACGTGGTGCATTCCGTTAACTATGTTTGCCACAGTCATAGTTCTTTTCTTAGAATCTTCCAAAGGTCCTCAACATTTATTAGTTTTACAGCTCTGCAGATTACATGTTCCTTTAATGTAATGCTGGTTCTTATGCAACACTCTACAGCTTTGTTAAAAGAAAAAAACTAAATCAGATTTTACTGCAATGGGAGTGTTTCTGCCTCTGTTTATTGGAAAGGAATGGTCAAGAGATGGAATTTCTTTGGCGCAGTACATTTGCAGAGCTACAGATATATCATAGACTAAGTCTCAACAGCTAGTCCTGTGGCCAAAAAGCTCTGAATTACTTGATAAATTCATACGATAGATTTGAGGGACTAATTCAAAATCTTTCAATATTAAAGAATGGGAATATATACAGGAAGAAAATAATTCATTATCAATAATCAGATTGTTATGCTTTATGCCTTCAATAATGTATTCCTGCCTGGATTAAGTCTGGACAGAAATCTATCCATTTCTCCCCTTTCCTTATCTCTTCTTTTATTTTACAGCTAAAACTGGATTTTATACATTGAGTATTGTGCTGTACTTAAGAAAACCTCACCTCAGTTTTTGGTAGTAGTGCAAGCCTCTTTGGAAGTAGAGCACTTTCCTATAGATGTCTCATAACTTGAGTTCAAGTATTCAAGTTTATTTTTAAAGATGATATCTAATAGTTTGATTATTTTAAGTTTCCATAAGAAAAAACCCAGTACTCACAGATGGCAGTATCTCTTAAAAACTTGTTGTGGAGAGATAACCCACCCATCTGGTTCCTCAGAGACCTGGTCAGTATCATAACATCCCGGCACAGGGCATGAACACCTGAGGTTTGCATCCAGTCTTTATCTTTACAGACGCACTTTGGTACGCGATATGTGTTTTACTGAAATATAGTCTGAAAATCAGCAGCTAACAGAAAGCATGTGAAAGGTGTACAGGGCCCCTGAGAAGGACAAGTGACAGTCATGGTGAGTGTTTGAAACAGCAAGATTCAGAAATTATCAAAAAGGCCAACTTTTTCTGTTAAACTGATCCAAGGTTAGATCCTCAGCTACCATTTATCTCACTGGAGAAAGTCACAACAGACAGAGAAAGACAAAACACAGAAAAAGGTTAAAAAATGCCCATGATGTCTTCCTGTTTACACAGAAGTCTGCGAAGACAGAATTATTTTTCTAGGCCATACCATAACCACACATGAAAGCCACCAAAAATATGTTAAATCTGATGATAACTCGGCATTGTTTTATAGGTATTGAGCCATCCTTGTTGCCTGTTTCAGCCTTTCACAAGAGTAATCTTGAAACTCACTCGTGACAGAGATGTCTATCATGCCTATAGCTCATATTTCTTCTGCAATTAATTCCTAAGCGTTACCAGACTGGTTTTCTTGGTAGTAGCAGCAGAATTTGCGATAAATCCCACAGATCCAGAATAAAAGGGGGAGAGATCTTGATATCAAGTATCATTTAAACATGTTGGAACCCACAAGCCCAAGCACATCATGTTGAATTTAACAGGCATATTAACCTGCTTATATTTAAACACAATAAGCTTTCAAGGCAAGGTCTTTCTCTTCTTTCAAACGGAAAAAAATGGTTTTTACATCTAATTTATATTATTCTCCAAAACGTCCAAAAGTCCTTTGGTAGTTCTCTCTGCCAAATTTACATTGGATGATTAAGAGTTCACAAGTGTGGAAAGACACCTGTCAAAACTATAAAAAAGAAAAGTCTTCAACTCAGGTCTCCAAATGCCAAGACAGACTTTAGCTTCTATTAATTCTAGATTGTCTGTTCTCTGTCCAGAATTAAATAAAATAAAGATCTTTATCTTCAATATTTGAAAAAGGATTTCCATTGCCTCTCCTTCCCATTGGGATTTTTATCTTTGTGTTGGCTTGGTAATGAAGATGTCTCATGCAAACCTATTTGAAGAAAAAAAAATCCATTGAGATATGTGGGGTTTTGTGTGGTTTGTGCAGGGTTCTTTTTCATGCCTAAGAAGGCTGTCAAACTGATTAAGGAACAGTCATTTCAATATGGTCTCACTTCAGCAAATACCTCCAGAACTGAGCCATAATCACAAACTCTTCTGTTGGATCCAACACATTCTCTGTTAATAAATAATTCATCCTATCATAGAGAAAGCAATGTTCTTTGGTAGCTTGAGCACTTACCCAGGAGGGGCTATTCAGCAAGCTAGTGTGAGCAATCAGAAAGTCCGCCCTGAAGCTGAGAAGCTCATGCAAATGGGACCAAATGTAATAGACTTCCATGAAAGAAATGGTATCAATGAAACAGTCTTGGACAACACTGTTCAGAACAGCAATACACCTGTGGGAACATTCCCAAACAATGCTGTAGGCAATTTCACATACTCAAGAATAAGTAATTGCCTTTCAAGTTGATCAAAACTCAGACACCAAGTATATACTGCATTCCATTAATTGTTGTTCCTATTCTTTATCTTTCTCTGCACCATATTAATCTGTACATCAGCATTACAATAGTTCCCTAGAGGGAAGCAGCTTACACTCCATCTTGCAATGTTTCATTAGCAATGTGCATCTCTGCTTAATTTTATTGACATCTGACTGCCTCCATGTCAAACTTCCTTGCACGTTTATTATTGTTTGAAGTTTGGTATTTTATTGGATTACTTCAAGGTTTTGAGCCCTAGGGATAATCCTCTTGCAAATTGTTTGTGTAATGACACTTTCACTTCATTGTATTAAATGCCAGAAACTGCATTTAGAACAGCATTAGCCATATGACACACTCATATAGCGATTTACAAGTTGATAAATTTTTACAGAGGGGCATAGTACTGGGAAGAAGGATCCCCCAGTCACACCCTCAGGAATGGTTTTGCTGAAATTATGGACTGTGTTGCAGTGCTTGGTATCAAAGGTATCCTGCTTCTCTAAATATATTAGGTAATTAAGGAAATAACTGTACACTCCTGGGAGCATCCATGTCCACATTCTGCACTAATATATAAATCCTGTCACTAGAACATCAGGCTCATCATAAAGCACATAAGGGACAGACCTAACCAAGGTTCCCGTATGACTTCTTCCATGTAAGTGCCTTCTGACTTCTGCTTCTTATGTACACAGTTTTTAAGAAATAAATTATGCTCTTTCTTGCACACAGTTATTTAATTTAATTCATAGCATACATGTGTATTCCCTGCACTTTGTTTCCACACCTGCCTGGCTTTAGGAGGAGGACATTCTGGAAGAGACCTGGGTGCCGATCTTATTAACCTACCATATAGAGACAAAATTGCTGTTAGTCAAAGCTTGAAACTGATTGTAGCATTCACTAACTCTGACAAAATCCAGCCTTTTAACAGAACAACAAAAAAAGCCTTGGCTTATGACAACAAAGTGAGTACCTGTATCAGTTTCAGAGCCAATTGTATTACAAAAATTAAAACGTTTTCACACATCAGCAAGCCTGAAGTGATGACTTTTTCTCAAAGCATAAACTATGACTCAGCACAGTTCTCACAAGGCCTTCATGGTGTTGCAAGCTCTTTAAGAGACAAAGCTTCTAAAATTCCTGCTCAGTGTACTGACTAAACCCCGACCATATAAGATTCTTGCTATTAACTCCAGGCACCAAGATGCATTATTTCCTCATTAAATCCTGATTTATAATACAGTGTAAAGTATTTGAATAACAAGCCATTGAAGAGCATTTGTGCAGGAGCTATTGGCTAGTGTAGAGACATTCCTTGATTCCAAGAAATGTATGCATTTCATTTGGTTTTCATCTGTTGTTACCTTGTCCTCCTCAAACAAAGAGTGCAATTCAGCTATTGATGTTTTATTGAGGTCAGCTGTGAATGAGTATGGTGGTTTGTTTCAATAATTCTGTTTAATCGACTGATAAATCCTCAAGTGACAAAAGCAGTTGTGTACAAACATAAATCCTGTTTTTCAGTAGCAAATTCCATCTATTACTGCTAGACCTGGCTTTACTCTTCAATCTGTAAACAAAACTCCAGGTAAGTTTGAATTGATTTCTCAACGTATCACTGAAAATAGGACTTAGTAATGCTTATAGTTGAGAAAGCAGAACCACACACAACTGCTATGGAATCACTGGTGAGGAATAAGATCACATGCCTTCCAACTCTCAGAAACTGATTTTTTTTTGATTAAACAAATTGAGATATGCCTAATGGTTTTGCATATCTCTTCTACGCTAGATACCTTCCTAACAGTTCTTTTGCCAGCTTAAATTTGGAGGACTGCACATTATTCTCAAAATGGCCAGCTACCAGGAGTTATGCTGGTCACATGGCGTCCTAGAAAGACCATAACAAAAGCTTCAGAAGACACCAGTGGGTGGAGAATCTCCTGTGATACAGGAGATTACCTTTTGACTTACCTTAACTGTCTCAAAATGACTTGTTTGAGAACTCAAGTTTTTCAACCAGAAGGACTAAACTGCCATTCTATGGAGAAGTTAATGTGTTTCCAGACATGTTCTTAGTCTGCTTCCATTCAAGCCAATGATTAAATTCCCCATGGTAGAAGAATTGAGCTCTAGCACAGCATTTTAGCAGCTGAGTTTTAAAAATTTTGTTTAAGAAATCATTAAAAATTCAAGCAGAATGCTTGCTTTGTTTCCTTAGAAAAGCATAGCTAAGGAAAGTGATTTAAAGGAGGCTCTGGTCATTGGCAGCTGAGAGATTGAATTGAAGTGCTGCCTGTCATTCAGGTTGAACTTTCATAGCTAGAAAACTTTCAGTAAAAGGCTACTAAGGAGATTAGAGAGGAAGGAAAAGAAATATGGATGTTTTCTATGATTACAAGGTATCAGCACTTCTAGTAAGACAACCTACAATATGTCCTTGTCAAAGTCAAGAGCTAAAGGCAGGAGAAATTTTTGTCCGTATCAAGACAAACTCTTTCCTCTTATGAGGAACATATGGAAGAAAGTACCTTTGACTGATGTTAATCGTATCACCTAATGCACTTCAGGTATGGAAAGTATATCCAAAGGATATAAGAATCTGGAAAGTGAAGTTGCTTTATACACCAAATATATCTTCTTTCGGTGACCTGGCAACATTATTTGTATCTTCTTTTTCCTTTCTTATTCCCTCCCCTTCTGCTTTTCCCTATCCAGACTGAAATTAACTCAATATTTGAAATTCCTGTGTGACATATTCATGGCAAGCCAACTTACACAGAATAGCAAACCAAAAGTCAGAGAAAATGGCATGCAACCAGTAAGGCTCACTTTTAAATGAGAAAATTGCAGGTCACACGTGAAGGAGGTATAAATCAATGTCAAGAACTAACACTTCTACTTCTGCAAATGACTCAACATTTCTGAGCATTTATAAAACATGACTTGAACTTTGTCTCAATACATTGTTGTCAATGCTAGACTGGAAATTAATTGCTATTTTGACACAAGGAAAGAGGAAAACAACATGTATTAAGATGGATATGCAATTTAGCATTAAAATGTCAGAGCCTATTAATAGACGTGTCAAACAGCAGTATTCCTTCAGACAGCGAGTGCTGTGACAATTGCTTAATGAAGCTTTTCCCTTGTATCGCTCATTAGCATCATTACAACCTTCACCTGCACAGTTGCCAATCTTTCCTGGCTGGTATGGCTCATTTGCAGGAAAAGAACACATACGATTATGTGGCTACTCTCACAGTGTGACAAAGAAAGGTTGAGTTACTTATGATCAGTAATCATAGAATCATAGAATGGTTAGAGTCAGGAGGGACCCTAAAGATCATCTAGTTCCACCCCCCGCTGCTATCTTAGCTTTTTAATACCTACCTGATCTAAAGGGTGTTTGAGGGAAAAGCCTCTCACGGACAGCTGAATGAAGAAGCATGGGACAAGTTTAGAGTGGGGTCCAGGGGGAAAAAAAAATTAGTGAAATGCATAAGGACAAGAAATATTCTTAAGTTCATGAGTTGACAAAGTGATTCAGGGGAGAAAAAAAATAAACCAAAACCAAACCAAACTCCAAAATACTAATTGGCAATAGTAAAAAAAAAAAAAGAAAACCAGCCAGCATTTCAGAGGCTATTTAGAATCATAGAATCATAGAACTGTTTAGGCTGAAAAAGGCCTTTAAGATCATTAAGTCCAACTGTTAACCTAATGCTGCTAAAACCACCAGTAAACCATGTCCCTAAGTGCCACATCTACATTCCTTTTAAATACCTCCGGGGATGGTGACTCAACCACTTCCCTGGGAACCCTGTTCCAGTGCTCAATAACCCTTTTGGTGAAGAAATTTTTCCTAATATCCAATCTAAACCTCCCCTGGTGCAACTTGAGGCTGTTTCCCCTTGCCTTATCACTTTTTACTTGGGAGAAGAGACCAACACCCACCTTACTACAACCTCATTTTGGGTGGTTGTAGAGAGCGATAAGATCTCCCCACAGACTCCTTTTCTCCAGACTAAACAACCCCAGCTCCCTCAGCCGCCCCTCATAAAACTTGTGCTCCAGACCCCTCACCAGCTTCACTGCCCTTCTCTAGAAACACTCCAGCACCTCAATGGCTTTCTTGTAGTGTGGGGCCCAAAACTGAACACAGTATACGAGGTGGGGCCTCACCAGTGCTGACTACAGAGGTACGATCACTTCTCTAGTCCTGCTGGTGACACCATTCCTGTTACAGGCCAGGATGCCGTTGGCCGCCTTGGCCACCTGGGCACACCGCTGGCTCACATTCAGCCGGCTGTTGACCAACACCCCCAGGTCCTTTTCTGCTAGACAGCTC
Source organism: Rissa tridactyla (assembly GCF_028500815.1). Taxonomy (NCBI): domain Eukaryota; kingdom Metazoa; phylum Chordata; class Aves; order Charadriiformes; family Laridae; genus Rissa; species Rissa tridactyla. The sequence continues at coordinate 10,406,096 of NC_071497.1, forward strand.
TCCAGCCACTCCTCCCCAAGCCTGTAGCGTTCATGGGGTTGTTGTGACCCAAGTGCTGGACCGGGCCCTTGGCTTTGCTGAATCTCATACCATTGGCCTCAGCCCATCAATCCAGCCTGTACAGATCCCTCTGCAGAGCCTTCCTACCCTCCAACATATCAACACTCCCACCAACTTGGGGTCATCTGCAAACTTACTGAGGGTGCAGTCAATTCCCTTGTCCAGGTTGTTGATAAAGATATTAAACAGAACTGGCCCAGAGCCCTGGGGAACACCACTTGTGACCATCTGCCAACTGGATTTAACTGCATTCACCACAACTCTTTGGGTCCTGCCATACAGCCAGTTTTTTACCCAGAGAATAGTACACTCATCCAAACCATGAGCAGCCAGTTTTCCTAGCTTTTAGGTCCAATGTGAAAAACCTCCAGACCCTAGTTACTAGATATAGCCCTGAATATTTCTTTATTTTTTAAACATTACATATTGAATTAAAACAACTGCTGTAGAACCTTAGAAGATTCTGCTTTCTCCTAGCTACTGAAATGCACAAAAAATTCTTCTCTTTTAGCATGCAGCAGTAAAAATATTACAGATACAATGCCTTTATGAATAATTTCTAACAGCTCCTCAAAAATAAAACAGTAAAGACTGTTTTAATGTTTCCTCTGTTGCATGTAATACCAAGAGACCAGTGAAAAAGAATAGATTTACATGAAGTATATTTCACTTTCAAAACTATCCGTTCTTTTACTTGGAACTGATAAATATTCATCAATAGGAAAAACACCAAAACTGCAGTTTCAAAGTGTCTAAAATTGCTATTCAAAAGTTACAGTGCAGTGTAGGAAAAAAGAAAGGTATGGAATTGCAAGAATATTCTAAAAGGAAAGTACCCAGGCTTGTGAATTGAATGATGTTCCTCATACGTGATTTTTAAAGTGAAGAGGAGAAATTTTTAGAAAAAAATCTTAATTTGAAACCGTATACCACGATTTAACATTATGGGATTTTTCTTTCTATCCTGTTAATTTTTAAACCCATTTTTTGATCATAAACTGAACTCTGAAGTCCATTATTTGCTTTATGGTGTTTGGAACTGACATTAAATTCCAACAGTGGATAGAAAATTGAGAAACAATAGTGCTGCCAGACAAAAGATAAACATACATCTTCTTAATTTTCAGTATCCTTAAAACACACCTAAGTGTGACTTCTCATTCTTAGGCAGAGAGCACTATGCAGAAGTCTATGCAACCATAAGAATACTAGAGGTCTGATTAAACATCCTAATTATTGCTCAAGGGACTTTCCACTTCAACCACCTGCGTACACGTCTCTAGTAGGACACAGCTCAAGGGTGTTCATGTATTGCTCTAAAAGAAAGCTCATAACTCACAGAGCTTAGAGAGAAGGTCATGCTTAAAAAGAAGATTTTATGGATGAACTGGCATATATACATGTGGGGACAAAAAGACATGAAACATAAAGGAAGATGCCACATCTTTTCTGAACTCCTGTGTTCTCATTTTTGTCTATTCATTAGAGAGTTTATTCTAATGAAATTGTTAGCATGATTCTTTAGGAGGGATGTTACACTATGTTTAAAGACAGAGGAGCAGCATCACATCTAGGTGGAAGAACTTCTCAAGGACTTCTCAATAATCATAAGTAGTGATTTCAAAGTTATACTTTGATATACATGATCCCTTCATTTTGATGGATATCATAATTAGATCTGGATGATGTGCAGTAAAAGAGGCTTTGTTACAAGTTTTTCACTTCACATGAGGAAGATTAAGAATCTTACTTGAAGTTATTTACTCTGCTGTTTCAGCCTGTTTTATTCATACACAAGAGAGCTGAGGAAAGTTTCGTCTTACCCCTCAAAAGGAAAAACATCTTATTTAAAAGGAGCACATGTGTTATACCTTTTTTCAGAGTATATAAAGGATTTAGACCTTGGTTGGAAGAAATTACAAGAAAAGTGCTGTTCCCAAACATTTACCAAATGATCTAATTTAATACCAGTTTCCTGTTGATATTTTGTTCTGTGGGAAAAACAAAACAAAACAAAAAACATAAAAAACCAAACCAAACAAAAACAAAGCAAAACAAAACAACACCATAAAAACCCCAAACAAACAAACAAAAAAAATCAACAAAAAAACCCCAACTAAACAAACACATTAGAACATCCTTTTTTAATACCAAATTTGAACGAGTCAGCACTCAGTCAGGGTGGGTAGCAAAGAGCACAGATGAACACATATATAAAAGACCTCAAGAGCAACAAAACAAACCTCAAAACCTGGATGGTATGCACGCAAACACCTATGGCCAGAGAAAAAAGGAGTGTGGTGTGCATTCACAGATCTGCAGCATCACTAGGGTCATAGAAACATGACAGGATAGCTTGCATGGCCAGAACATTGTGATGGACGTGTACAAGCTCTTCAAAGAGGGAGGCAGTGATTACAAGGAGTTGACCCATTACGTGAAGGAGCAGCTGGGGTCTGTGGAGGTCCTCTATAGGATGGGAACAGGTAGGCCACAGCAGGTGGGTCAGAGCCAGAAGAGAGGGCAGGAAGACGGGTGACACCGAAGGGGCTGTTACCAACCACCTTGCAGGAGTTAGCAGATGAAGGTTCTTTAAACAATGTGATGAAGCCTCTGATTACTGCCCCTGGTTCTCCATGGGATCTTCAATCTCCCTGACATCTGCTGCAAGGGAAATATGACCGGACATGAGCTATCCAAGCGATTTCTGAATGGTGTCAGGGATAAGACAGATACTGGATGGACCAGCCTGTGGTGATGTAGCCCTGGATCTGCTGCTCACTAACAAGGAAGAAGTGGTCACAACAGTGATTATCAACAGCAACCTTAACTGTAGGGAGCCTGAAATAGAGTGTTGAAGATCCTGTGGGGATTGTACAAGGCAAGTAGTTGAGTACAGATCCAGGACCTCAGGTGAGCAGTGTTAGGCTTGCTCAGAAAACTTGCCAGGTGGGCTACCATGAGAGGCAGCTCTGAAAGGCAAAGGAACTCAGGAAACTTATCAGGCTTTTAAGGATGGTATCCTCCAGGCACGTGAACTGTGCATCCTGATGCTCAGGAAAACTAGTAACTACATTAAGACATCAGCCTGGCTAAGCAGGAGACTCATGGCAGACCTCCAATTCAAAAAAGCACAAAAGGATGCAGGGAGAGGCTACAAAGTGGGAATTCTCATTGCCCCAAGAATGAGGGATGATGACAGGAAAGCCATAGGTCAGTTGGAGAAATGCAGCGCATGCCAAGGGGAACAAGAGTGTCTCTAACTACATTATGGGCCCTGACGGGATGCACCCGCGAGTGCTGAGAGAGCTGGCAGATGTTATCGCTAGACCACTCTCCATCGTCTTTGCAAGGTCATGGGGAACAGGAGAGGTGCCTGAGGACTGGAGGAAGGCTAACGTCACTCCAATCTTCAAAAAAGGCAAGAAGGAGGACCCAGGGAACTGCAGGCCGGTTAGTCTCACCTCTGTCCCTGGGAAGGTAATGGAGCGACTCATTCTGGATGTCGTCTCCAAACACATAGAGGAACAGGAAGTGATTGGAAGTGGTCAGCATGGATTTACCAAGGGCAAATCATGCCTGACCAATCTGATAGCTTTCTATGATGTTATAACGGGTTGGCTGGATGAGGGGAGAGCCGTAGATGTCATCTACCTTGACCTTAGCAAGGCTTTTGACACTGTCTCCCATAACATCCTCATTAGGAAGCTGAGGAAGTATGGGCTAGACGAGGTGACAGTGAGGTGGATCGAGAGCTGGCTGAGTGACAGAACTCAGAGGGTTGTGATCAGCGGCACAGAGTCCAGTTGGAGGCCTGTAACGAGTGGTGTCCCTCAGGGGTCAATACTTGGACCAATTTTGTTCAATATATTCATTAATGACCTAGATGAGGGGACAGAGTGTATCCTCAGCAAGTTTGCTGATGATACCAAGCTGGGAGGGGTGGCCGACACTCCAGAGGGCCGTGCTGCCATCCAGCGTGACCTGGACAGGCTGGAGAGCTGGGCAGAGAAGAACCTAATGAGGTTCAACAAAAGCAAGTGTAGGGTCCTGCACCTGGGAAGGAAGAATGCCAAACACCAGTATATGTTAGGGGCGGACATGCTGGGAAGCAGCTCTGAGGAGAAGGACCTGGGGGTCCTGGTAGACAGCAAATTATCCATGAGCCAGCAGTGTGCCCTTGTCGCCAAGAAGGCCAATGGCATCCTGGGCTGCATAGGGAAGACTGTGGCCAGTAGGTCGAGGGAGGTCATTCTCCCCCTCTACTCTGCACTGGTGAGGCCACAACTGGAGTACTGTGTCCAGTTTTGGGCTCCCCAGTTCAAGAGGGACAGGGAACTACTGGAGCGAGTCCAGCGTAGGGCAACCAAGATGATTATGGGACTGGAGCACTTCCCTTATGAGGAAAGGCTGAAAGAGCTGGGACTCTTTAGCCTGGAGAAGAGAAGGTTGAGGGGGGACCTGATTAATGTTTACAAGTATCTAAAGGGTGGGTTTAAGGAGGACGGAGCCAGGCTCTTTTCAATGGTTCCCAGCGACAGGACAAGGGGCAATGGGCACAAGCTAGAACATAGGAAGTTCCGTTCAAATACACGGAAAAACTTCTTTACGGTGAGGGTGACAGAGCACTGGAACAGGCTGCCCAGGGAGGTTGTGGAGTCCCCTTCTCTGGAGATTTTCAAGACCCGCCTGGATGCAGCCCTGAGGGATGTGCTTTAGGCAATCCTGCTCTAGCAGGGGAGTTGGACTAGATGATCTCTAGAGGTCCCTTCCAACTCTGAAGATTCCGTGATTCCGTGATTCCGTGATTAGTAATAAAAGGGTGAACAAGGAAAATGTGGGCCCATTGCAGAAATGGGTGGGCGATTTAGTGACAGTCAACGCAGGCAGGGCTGAGCTACCCTGACATCTGTGCGTAGTGAGAGGGCTCAAGGGTGTGGAGAAGGATCAGAGGTGGCTGAGGGTCAAGTCATGAGAACTCAACCCACACAAGTCCGTGTATCCCAAGAGGCCAATCCCACTGTGCTGAGATCAGGCTCATGTCTTTGCAATGCCACTCTGTATCACCTTTGAAAGATCATGGATGTTGGAAGACATTTCCAAAGACCAGAGAAGGGCAGTTAATCATACTCATTTTCAAAAAAAGGCAAAAGAGATGATCTAAAGAAGTACGGGGCAGCCAGCCCAACATTGATCCTTGGTAAAATCATGATTTGAGTCCTCTTGAAGCACATTTCTAGGTACACGGAGTAGTAGAAGCAGGTTGAGAGCAGTCAGCATGGATCACCAAAGGTGAATAATGCTTGTGCAATGTGATGGAGTGAGAGCAGTGGATGTTATTTACCCTGACTTTATTAGGGCTGTCAACACTGCCAAATAATACAGTGTCTTCTATCTAAGTTAGGATGTTACAGTCTGGACATGTGGACAGTGAGACAGGCGAAAAACTTAATGGATGAAAGAGGCTTTCAGGATAGCAGTTAATGGGCTGTATTTACCTGGGGACCAGTAACAAGTACAAACCTCCAGGCTCTATACTGAGGCTGCTCCTGTTTAACATCTCTGTCAGCGACCTGTAATGGGGGAAGAGGTGGACAATGCAGATGACACCAAGCAGGGGGACCAGTTGATGCATGTGAGAGCAGGGCCTGGGGCAGTGTGGGAGGGCAGGGAGCCAGTGGCGGGCAGGGGTGATGCCCTGTGCTCAGCACCCATCCAGGCATCACATCCCATCTGAGGTCCTGGACAGAAGAGGCATCAAGCAACCAGAAGGGATCAGAGGAGGCCACTGGGATGGCAGGACTGGAGCACTCGCCCTGCAAGGAAGGCGCTGTGGAGTCAGGGCTGGTTTAGCCTGGAGCAGAGGTGGCTTTGGGACACCTAACAGCATCCCAGCACCTATGGGACTGAGGGGGCAGGGATGGGCTGTTCACAGTGGTACCTGGCAGGAGGGCAAGAGACAGCAGCATCAGCTGAAACTAGACACACTTAGGCTGGACATAAGGAGAAACCTTTCTGCCATGACGACCAGAAAGTTTCTCACCCTGAGAGTTTTTCAAGGGCTAATTAGACAAAACCTTGAGCAACCTGGCTTGGCCAGCACCAGCATCTGACTCTGCTTTGAGAAGGTGGTTGAAAGACAACCTTCCCAAGGACCCTTGTAACCTGAATTATGTTGTGATCCTATGACTATACCTAGTAAGCAGCTCATCAACACAACACAGAAAACACTTAACCATTCATTAACTTCGGTAATTTCTCTCCAGAAAAGATTAAGCCAACTGCTTTTTTTTTTATCCTCTCTAGGAAATCTGCATATCAAGAGTCTACTATTTCAATTCTCATCAATATCCATATAAAAACACAGATTCTTGTGAAATTTCTGAGAATGGAGGTGTGAACATAAGCTACCATGATTACAGTGAAGACAATGAAGAACTTACTCTCAACTAATATTACTGAAATGGCAGTAATGCTAAGATGGCTTTTTTGTAAGACTAAGACATAACTTCTGGGTAAGGAGACAGAAATTACGGTTAAGGAACAGCTTAAATGAATGCAGGTAATTAACAACGAAAAGCCTGGGCAGGTTAAATTTGCAGGAGCTAGATTTGAATTCATATATTTGTCACAGTTTGAAAGAAGTTTCTCACTCAATAATTTTCTTTTAGTCTTCAAACCTGTCACTTTATTTAGAAATAAACAAGAGTTATTGTGCAATATTACCCTGTGACTTCACTAAACTTCACAGTAGGCAAGTACAATAATAATTAATGTCATAGGAAATGACATTTATTGTGGATGGGGAGAATGCTATTTTTTTCCGCTTTTAAAAAAAGCTGATCCAAGTAAACAAGACTCTGTTCTCCCTTGTTCTGACCCAAGACTTGTGAAGGGCGTGCCTTGCTGCTCAGATTGAGTTATTTCCATGTCTCTATTTGGTAGTGCAGGCAAGATTGGAGACAAAAGTACCTCTCTTGTTGCAGACCAGTAAACATGAGTTTTGGCAAGACTAAGGTTTATACTGCTGGGGCAGGGTCTCAGGACACCTCTGGCTTTGTCTTGACCTGAGCTGTTTTAGCTTTTTTATCTGAGACAGCGGCCGTCAAGCAGTCAAGTAAATATGAACTAGATTTGATTTGGTTATCACTTGGTTTATAAAGATAACAAATAGTTGTTCTGTGTGGACTGAACTGTCCATGACTGTAGACTAAAACGTCATATGGCAGCGGGCAGAGAGAGGACCAGAGGGCCCAGTCTTTAAGCACAGATCACAGTGGTCACCAAGGGATACCACTTCATGTTTTTCAGGTAAAGCCAGTTTCATAGATGACAACTGGGAACCAACAGAAAAAGATACAAAACAAATCAAACAAACAAAAAAGTCCAAGCAGCTTTTGTTAAGAAACTGATAAAAATAAACCCTAGTGTGCCCAATTCTGAGAAGAAAGCCCCTATCATTAAATAACAGTGAGGAACCTAGGACGCTGACAACTTACCACAAACCCCACTTCAAAGTTCCCCCACTTAGCATTGCACCCATGGACACCTGTATCCTGGGGAGCATTTGAAGGGAAAGAAAAGGATCAGAGAAAAGGGCTACATTCTAAGAGAGTTTCCCTTATAATTTTTTTAACCATTCTGTTCCTATTGAGATTTGTTTTCTATTAAATACATAATTTAGACTTCAAATGTCAGTATTTTTGCTTCAGCCTTGATGTATTGTTCTTCCAGGAGAGGTTGGCATTATTAAAGTCCTCCATGAGGACCAGAGCCTGTCAACACAACGCTTCTTATGGAAGAAGACCCCATGTCATCTTCTACCCGATCAAGAGGTCTACAGCGGCATTCACAGTGGCGTGCCCAATAACCTTCACCCAAAAGCTCTCAACTGACTCCTGATCCATCCCAAGTCAGAGCTCCATGCGGTTCTGCTGCCCTCTTACATGGACGGTCACTACCCCCCATCACCTTCCCAGACTGTCCTTCCCAAGAAGCCTGTGACCCTCCACCACAGGACTTCAGCCATGTAGGCTTTCACCCCATGTCCCCATGATCCCAGTGAGGTCAGGGCCCTGTAACTGCACAAAGACTTCTAACTTCTGTTCATTCACTGGCATTGGTGCATTCGTGCCTCAGCATTTCAGACCAACACCCAGGCACGCTGTTTCTCCAGAAGAAGACTGAGGGCCTTCTCCATAAGGCTATTCTGCACGTACCTCCTTATTTAAGTGCTTGTGCTTGAAGGGATTACACTTCAGCTCTGTTTTGTTGATTGCTATGTCTTTTCTATTCCCATCACTCTGGACACTTGGCTCACCCATCCTATCCCCAAATTCCTTTACAGAAGCACTCCCTCTCCTGTTATTTCTGGTTTAAGGCTCTCCTCTACCCAGTTTGCCAGACTGTTGGCAAAGATACTCCACAGGAGGAAAAACAGCATGAATACTACATTTGACTTAGTTTCATTCAAAGACATCTTAAGTTTCTGCATTCAGAGATCAACTTATGCAATGCATTTACATTCATGCTTTGTCACCTTTATCTGCCACAGAGACAGGTAGAAGTCGCTAAAACTGCAATAACACACTTAGAGATGAATTATCTGCTAGAGGGGTTTAGCCTCCAAAATTCTTACAAAGACAATTAAAGCACAATTCAATTAAGTAATAGGAAATTTCCAAGCAGCAAAAAACTTTAAGATGAAAGGATATATATGAAAAAATTGCAGGTGTTGAAGCTTTTAGCCAGTTGTGCCCAGGTACATGTTACGATACTTGGAAACAAAAATACAGGAATAGCAACAAGAACAACAGTAATAATATTCTTGTTTAGGGAAAAGAAAGTGGAGAAAAGAAAGGATAGGCTGGCTGAAAATGCATGCGCATATGTTTGGCAACATCCACCACATTCACTGATGCCTTGCTTTTGGAAATATGTTTCCTGGCCAAAATTATAATGAAGAAAAGGGAGAGCAGTAGTGGCAACTGAAAAGTTGTCTGAGCTAAAGAATAATGCACAGCTCAGGCCTTAATTTTCCATATTCAGTGAGTCCAGAACTCCTCTGGACTTCTTTTTCTTTCATTACTACTAATAAAACTTGAACGTTTTAGGGGAAGAACCTTTCACACAGTGAGCTTCTCTCATAGAAGTATCCGTGGTTATCTGGCAACACAAATTCAGAAAGAAAAATATTCTATATAAACCAAACATTCTCTTAGGTTTAAACAAACAAGGAAATGATTCAATTTCTCCTGGAAAATAAATATTGAAATCCTATAAACATATCCCATATTCAAACAGGAGGTATGCATCTTCACCATGAAGTCACATTGCACCTACATCCTTTTGTAAGGTTTTTTACAAAATGCAGCATTTTTCTCAGAGAAATGTGAGAAGCAGGATTGAGGAAATAAAAATTAACAATGCTGGATTTCTTTCCAACTTGTGTCAAAAATCTTGTAAAGTTTACTTTCATCTATTAGAATACCATAGATTGTTTAACTACATTTTGAAAAAAGTATTCCAGGTGGACCTTTATTATGAGATATCCATCCTTCATGTAGTCTAACAGCTTGGCAGCAGCTGTCATCCTGAAACTAGACTAAAAAGACTATCTGCAGATTTACAGGCATCACCCAAGGAAAAGGTGGAATCATTATGTGTGCCAGCTCTGCTAGGAGCTGGACACACACTGTGACAATTCTTTATTGCACATCACTTCTCCTAGGCTGCCACATCACCTGGCTAGCTGCAAGGACTAGGAGTATCCTGATAACATCCTCCACCACTGTGCTTATGTCTTCCTCCAACTAGACTATTATTCTGTCTCTTCATGAATTGTAATTCACACAGTAATAGAAAGTACTGTCCTGTTTGGGTGGAGAAAATGGATTACAGCAATTAAAAAAAAGGAAACTGCCTCAAAAGACACTTACACAAGACAAAGTTTCATTGTGGTCTTCCTGAAAAAAACAAATAAAGTTTCCACTTAATAAGCTGTCAGTTCAAGGAAGAGTTAAACTCTATTTCTAAGTTTTAGCCTGTGAATGTGATTTTTTTTTCAGATGAAAGAAGTGGTGTGTTTGAACCAAAAATGTGCTTCTAGTTCACATACCAAACCACTCATGGAAAAAAAAGAAATCTGCACAGATTTTCATGTTATTCCTTGACATAATAACATAATTATAGTCAACTCATGCCTATGAGGTACGGGAGAGCATCCGTTGTTTGTTTCAGTGGCCAGTCTGGTCCAAACCACGACACCTGATCAAGAAATGAGGAAATAAATAATTACAAATACAAACTCTGAGTCTCCAGACTCTTTGCTGGTAATTCCCTGACAGGGAAACAGAAAATAATGCATTTACCAATAGCCTAAGATCAGACAATATGGTAGCGTCAGACCGTTTTACTTTGCCAGGATGAGAGCCTTTTTAAAATACGGCTAATTGCACAGTAAGGATTTCTCATTAAACAGGCCATCATTCAGCACAGTGTATCTGTCTTGAGATTTTCCTGTTTAATTAATTTTCTATACCTATTAAATACAGTTTGAATATTGTTCTCTACATTGTGTTTCATGGAAGGCGTTTGCCCATCTTGGTAGATGTGGCAAAATTCAATAATTGGAGTTGTTTAGTCTTGGATAGTGAAGACTTAGAGCTGCACTGGGACTTTACACGCTGAGGAGAGCCGTCAGAGTACAGAGAGTTTACAGGTTGGAAAGTACAACTGCTTCTGCTCCGAATGTTGGGTATACTAAAATGGTCCTGTGAGTACTCACAGGTTTCTACCATTCATCTTAAAATACCAATTTGGACATACCAAATTTAAATAAATGGAAGTGCCAGGGGGATTGTAGTTTTCCCTAGTGTAAACAAAAACTAAAAAAGATGGAGAGATCCTGAGGTTAAATCCCCGAAAGAGCTAAAATCTAAACACAAGTCAGGATGCTTAATGTCTTGGCTTAGGAGTTATACACCCATTTTGGAAAAAAAAGTTCCTTTCTCTCTGCACGTAAACATTGTAGTCTTAGCAGGGCCGATTATCACTATTCTAGGATCCATCTCAACATGGACAGGTTTTGCAACTTCTTTAGCTTACCTTCGCTGAAAGGCTTTCTAACATACCTACCAGCATATGGAAAGGGCATTACTAGCAGTTCCCTTCATTAAAAGACAGAAAGAAATAAAACTAGCAGTAACATCAGGAATATGACTATTGACAGCTTAACTGAGTTCAGATTTGAGTGGATCCAAGTCTATTTGTCCAGTGTATCCAGAAAGCTATCTAAAGCCTTAACTACGTACCACCTTGGGTGGAGATGGGCTTCAAACTCCAGTTAAGGCTGCCCAGCATTACTGACTGAGAGAGGGCAGGAGTTACCACAACACTGAAACCACAGAGGTGTCAATGGAGCTGAGAAGTCCGATGTACTGCAATTTGAGACGTATTCGATTCCCTCCTCCAACATCTGCTCATGGTATTCATCTGAAGACGAATGCTTGAAGTCCCTTTGGGTTTATTTGGCAAAGACACAGAAAAGATGTAGGGGGGGGGGGGGGGGAAGGGAAAAAAAAAGAAATCAAAAGCAGATCAAACCAACATCATTCTCACCATTTTCCAGCAAATTTTCTAGTTACAAAACCCAGTAGTGGGTAACACAAAGAAGCTAAAGACTAATTTTTTGGATCCAATAAAAAGAAAGGGACTGATGAACTTGTATTTTATTCACCATATTTTATTTGGTGACACATTTTATTCACCATGTTGTATCTTTTTATTCATCAGCATATTTTCATTTTAACAGGGATATATTTTATTCAGCAGCAGCTGCCTGCACATCTTTCTCTGTTGCAGAGTGAGGATTGCCAGAAGAGCTTTATGCAGCTGAAATTACTAAGGTCCTCTACTCTGTAACTGTGCACAGACTCAGAGCAGTTAAATACCAAGACACAGGATATAAGTATTCTACTTTGACAAAATTACGAAACTGAAGAACAGGTAAGGAATCTCTATATACTGCACCAGTTGTTTTGCTGATTCAGTCTACCAATTTATAACCATAGCAGTTGAAATTTATAACCACAGACCTTTGCTACCTCCGACCTCTTCATAATTTAAGATTATTATATTTTGGCCATACGCAGAACAGCTGAAAAAAACAACAGGAAAAAAGACGATGGTAAATTTTTTACTGTGCAAGAAGCAGCACAGCAGCTATGTGCTTGGAGACTACTACTGAACAACATAAAAGCCTGTCAATGGAAAAAGCCAAATAAACACAACTTTCTCAAGACATTTGTCATTAATGAATCTGATACAAGCTTCTTGATATAATCCTGCATGTTTTAAATTAATATTCTCATATTAATTTAAATTAATATGGCCATAGGCCAATTCTTCTGTACAAGTATGAGTTATGCTTGTAAAAACCTCTCTCTCCTTAAAATATGCATCAGTCAACAATGACAAGCAGGACTGCATGAACTCTTGCACAGAAGCTAGAGTTCTACAGAGCAGAGACCTGCTGCTTCTCTCCATACTGCCTACAAATAAAAGTAAGCCATGTGAATTTTTTTGTGTGTAGGATAATCACTTTGTGATGAAAATTTAACACCTGTTTCAAGGAATTGTGGCCAAATGTCCACACCTGCTTCTGTTCATTCCCAAAAGCAGCAATTGTAAGCATTATTTTAAAATTATTTTTTAAATAGTCTTGTACCTAGACAAAGAAGCTGTAGTTTTGAAGAAAATAAAGACTTCCTATTGAATTACTCCAGAAAGTTTTTCAAAGTGGTGATATAGAGCTTTTAATGGTTGAAGGTCTCAGTTACAAAATCCTTTTTAGATGTCACTTTTGCCTCTCTGCAGTAAAGGAACACAATCGGAGTGTTATAAGATTATTTTCCATTCCTGGAGACAGCTTACCTTTCAACTAAAAAATCTGAGACAATTTTTATAGGCTACACATGTACCATGCCAGGGCTTAGCTACTTAAATCTTTTATAGCACTGCTATCCTGTTTACAAACATATTTTAAAGTTCTTTCCCACTTCTGTACAGAGCCTCAGAAAGACACTCCCTCAGACCCTCTGTCCTGAAGCTAAGAGTATCTCTCTACACACCTACTCTCCTGAGACTCTCAGTAAAAATTGAACTAGAAGGGACCTTGGGGACTATGTCTTATGTCTTTTCTCCTTGGTTATTTTAACATCTATATTCTCTGAATATCATCTCTTTGATATTGGACCTTAGCTGCACAGACTTCATATTTTACACTCTACAGTTTCATCCTGTTCTTACTGTTTACCACAGTTACCATGATCACCATTCACTTCTACCTCTAGAGCATGGAGATAGTCCTATGTGCCAATGATGCCTTCCAATTTTAAGTAAGTCCTTTAGAAGTTTCCTAGTATTTTCACCATGTTGTGACTGGGTCATCAATGAGAGCAAAATATAAAATCATCTGAAAGATCATTATTCAAACTTCACTAGACATCACCTCTGTAATGAGTTACACTCTAGCTTATATGAAATGCTCAGGTAGGTTAAATGTAGTATGTTTTCTGTTTGAACTCAGATTCTTTTGTGTAGTAGTCCACATTTCATGAGGTTTTATTCCTTTCCAACAGGAATATATAGGAAGACCTGTCAGAAGCTCATATTTACTTTCTGATGTTCTTCAATTTTTTGTGTGCTAATCAAAGTGCAGTGACTTATTTCACTTCTATGAAAAAAAAAAAAAGAGAAGAAAAAAAAGGTTATGACATAATCACTGTAACTACTCCAAGGAGCAATGCTGTACTCCAATGAAGTCAGCAATCAATTTTGCTGTAATATAATTTGGGTGTTGCAGGGCATCATGTTTCCTTCATGACAGCTTTGTGACCTCAGTTGAATGAGGATATTCAGAATGTTTTAACCTTTCTGAGCTCCAGTATGCAGTCTCTCTGAAGGATTTACATCAAGTGCTCTAACCCACAGATCTAAATATAGAACTCAAGGTGATGTGTTACTCCAATGATAACCTAAGTATTTATTCATTGATTATGAATGTTGTCCTCTTAGAAATTAAATGTGAGTAGCCTTTGTGTAATGCTAAGGTAGTCTTGCAATGAGATATCGGAGCATATCTCTGTGTTTCATGGCAGGTAAAATACAGTAGGAGGATTTTAGTTTTCAAGAGAAGTTGGAAAAGACATAACCAGAGTCTGGGTGTCTTGGTGTCATGAGATTTCACAGAAGCCCTAATAGGTGCAACTTTATATTGAATTGACACAGTGCTACTTTTCAGTACTTCATATTGATTACCAATTATATTCTGTTATGCATTCTATCAATCACTTCAATATCATATGTATAAAGCATAGTTTTCTGAAATACCAAGATTTCTGAAAGAACAGAAGTTCCACTTCTTGATCAGTCTCATTTTGTTATGTCTTCTAGAAGACATTACATAGTGTTACTTCCATAGCAGGGATAACCTTGAACTCTGAATTCAAATTTTTCTAATAGTTTGGTATCATCAGAGGGCAACTATAGCATGCAGTGACTTTTTAAATTGATATGGGTCTTTTCTCCAAAAACTATTGCCCAATATTCTTGAATGACTAAAAAGCCTGATGGCAATAGTACAGAAGGTTTTGTTTGATTATTTTTTTTTATGAGCATCGCAAGGGAATGACAAGACAACTGTTCAGTATTTTTCTTCTGAATACATACTTTAATGTTTTCCCTTACAATATAGGTAGATTCCGGCTCTAACACAGTATAAAGATGGTTTTGTCCTTTGAGTTTAAGTACTGGTACACATGACACATTTTGAAAAGTGAAACATGAATCTCACAGTTGAATGGCATTGATGGAGACTGCTTTATGAAGAACAGAGAATTACAAAGTTCCCTATTCCCCTGTCCCGTACAAAATTCCTGTAAAGTCTTTGCCTGGAGAAGGTAGCTGCTGTACATCCTCAATAAGTAGTCTTGGATGGGAAGATACTGATCTAATTGTGGTTAGTGACCAGAGGACTGGAAAGGACTTCTAGGTTTCATCCAGTCTAGTGCACATGCCCCTGGGCAGGATGATGTATACCCCAGTCATTCCAGAGAGATGGCTGTGGCTCCTGAGACCGTTTCCCGAGGTGGAGAAGATATAGCCTTTTGTTTCAGTACTTCACCACTTCTTACCGTGGAGAATCTTTTTTTCCTAAGGTCTAGTTTAAATGTCCCTTGTTACAATTTAAAATTCCTTCTCCCATCTCCCATATAGACTAGCCTCCGTTCCTTTTTGAAATAGCCTTCTAAGTTTGTCACGACTGCTATTATGACCCTTTTTTCCAACCTCTAGCTCTTCTATAATCTGAAAAACTCCAGCTCATTTCACTGCTCTTTATAGGTCATGTTTTCCAGGTGCCTTTGCATTTTCATTCCTTTCCTCCAAATAAGTTTTGCAGTTGTTTTGTTTGTAGTTTTTTTGTTTGGTTAGTTGGTTTTTAAAATATTTCTGAATCAAATGTTACAGTTCAAAGAATGATGTTACAGTTCAAAGAATAATGTTACCAATAAAGTGTAGAAATCTTGACAGTCTGTAATTCTGTGCAGCACACTTGTAATAATGGTGTCTCCTAGACTCCCTTTTCTCTGCTCATTGACTTGTGTAGAATAATCACTGATATTTTACAGAATATGTGATTTTGTTTCCTAGGATTTTTGGCATAACTCTATAGATACCTCCCTTAAATTTATATTTAAGTTTATTTTTATTTTTCTTTTACATCAGGCATTTCTAGAGATTGAATTGTTTTCTTTTTTTTTTAATTGTTTGGGAACAAAAAAACAACAATTCGTTATTCCTCTGTGAGATAGTGGTTATTATTTCTAGAAAAAAGACCTTGTTAACCAAGTCTGCAAACACAGAAAGAAGGAAAAGACCATAAAAATCTTTTACAACCTTACATATAACAGGACTGCAGAACCCAGTAGTTCCTAATCAGACAACCAAACATGATCTTAGCTTCTGTTTTCACCCTGATAAATTTAGCCCCTCTAAGGTTTTTTTGGAGGAGCCTGTTCAGGCAAATATTACTATGCTTACTTTTTTTCTCACTCTGAAAGGGTCTCTGATGTAGTTAATGAAGAATTACCTAACAGTGAAAGTTTGTAAAATTAAAATTTGAAGTAAAATGCTGTAGCTATTAAACTGCTAATAATTCTAAAAACAGGCAAAAACTTTGCATGATTCAATAAAAATTCTTAACAGACATGTTAGACTAGAGTGGCAGTTTGTAGCCTATGTTTTGCTACATTCTGCTTTGAATCACAGGGTAGATGGTTTCTCTACTTTTTGTTGAGCCATGAAATGACAGTGAACTTCCTTTTGTACAGTGCCTCTCATTCAGGAAAAAAAAAATAATTAATTCATCCTTGTTTAGCAGCAATTGTCCTTGTTTTATCATGATGCAAACAGGAACTGTGCCGACTCTGAGAGAATTTTGCATTAGCCCTTCTCCTTACTTCTTAAAAGGTATTTGTCCTTAATTTCTACAGTATATCCCACCAAAATTACTACCCATTCAAAAGCACAGGATCTGTGTTTGTGCTGTGTCTTTTGCTCTGCAAGGGCATAATCGCTTCTGAGCACTGAAAACCTGGAGGAGCAGGTGACAAAGTTCTCAGGGACAGTAAAATCCCTTTTCTACCTCCAAAAGCAACTTCTTCAAGAAGAATTGCTGAGATAATTCCTTAAATCAAGGGAAATGTGAATCGTTGCCATACAAAGGATGGCCAAAGCAAGTGGAAAACTTTTCAGAAAAGAGGGAACTTTGTCATGGATGTCCATCTGTCTTGATAACTTGTGAAGAACATTTTCTTTGCACTGAATTCCTCAATATTTGCAGTGTATCTTTTTTTCTCCGAATTTCTGTGACAGGAATAAGCAACTCCAGTTGCTTTATAATTAAGTTAAACTCTGGATCTCAGGAGACTTATCAAGCACAATAAATGAAGTTCGTAGCTGAGCAGTGAATGGAACATAAGTTTCCTGAGTCTTCTACAAACCAGAAAGGACTCAGACAGTTACATATGACTCCCTTCATGTTAATGAAGAGGTGAATGAGAGTATTGCGTTATAAAACTTATACATTTAAGAAAAATACTTAAGAAAACATGAGTGTTAGCACTTGGAATTAAATACACAAAACTAACAAAACACCACGAAGTGAAACAGAGGCCCCATATGATAAAAAGAAATGACTAGACAGGAAAGCAATGTAGAGAAAAAAAGACATTTCTGATATATGTGCGTGTGTTTGTAAGCTAAAACGGGAAAAGGGCAGATAATAAGGCACTAAGATTATTACATTGCACTGCGCAGAAGAGACATACATCACTATAAACATGGTTAGAAACATTAAGCTTGGAGTTGCATTATAGTAGAATACATTTACTAAAGGTCTTTGGTGCACACCAATGACAACACCGAGAAGAAAAGGAGAAAGGCTTAGTTTCTGAAGGCTGTTTAGGTTCCTTGGAGCATTGTCTGAAGCTTTAAAAAGCTAAAAGTCTCAGAGAATTATAGACCCACAAATGGGATACTGTGCACAACTCTGCTATCTATAGAGTCAATGAAACTGACAATGAATGTATGAAAATTAGGAATGTAAACCCAAATTTTAGCTTTGTTACTCTAAGAACACTTTAACAAGGCTTTAGAAAGCGATCACTAGAATTCTCACCCTGTTAATTTTACTTTACGTTTAAATAGAGACTGAGAGAAGAAGTAATTTTGCTTTATTTTTTCCCAAAGGTATCTGTTGCAATATCACTATATGAGTACATGTAAAGCTTAGTTAAGTCATGCTGTCCATCTAAGAATATCCCACTACTGATCTGACACACATAGACATTCTTTTCCCGCCTCCTGGGGAGGCTCCTAAGTGGTTCCCTAATTAACAGGAAATTTATGTAAATCACACATAAAATTACTTAAATTGTCTAAATTAATTGTCAATCCCATTAAAAAAGCTATTGAATGACAACTTGACAGGATCATTAAACAAAGGGAAACTTGGAAGAGAAACATCCATTATTAGCACTGATCATTTTGCCAGATTTAAAATATATATATATATTAAAAAAGAAGGCATCAATAAGTTTTAAAATAAGCAGTCATTTTTATTAGCTTCTAGAAGAAAAGCTGAGGTTTTGTATCTGGTAACATGCACATCAGAAATACTCGTTAACGGTTCAGGGAAAATTAAATACATTGTTGCAGGGTTTTTACCAGATCTTCATCTTTTTATTGAAAGATGCAAAGATCCATACAAAAAGAGTAACATATTATTCAGAAGGATACTTATTCACACATCTGCAACTAAGCCATACTCTCATTTTCAAAAGATGTTTCAGTCATAGTAAGGAGAAAAAGAAGTCTCATTGATTAATCATAAATCATGTTTATGAGAGACAGAATCATAGATGTTCATGGACAAACCTTCTCCGACAGGTAAGGTAACGGCAGAGCTGAATTACAAGCATATTTATGAACTACGACATGCAGACCATCACAGTTTTTAAAAATGAATTTTCACAAATGGACCAAATTGTTAGGAAGATTCTTAAGACCATAGCAGCTTCCAGAGATAAAGGAATCAGCTTGAACTAGCTGGGGACAATAAAAAGAAGGAAAAAACAGAATCTTTGTGGCAGTATGCAAATATGTAATAACTATAATAAAATCAGTGTGCCTTTTCAAGGGATTTGGAAGTACTCTAGAACAGGACAACAACTACTTTATTTTATTCATGGTCATCCAATGGCTATGCAAGTAGCAAAATCTTTATTTTGCATGTGCCACCTGCTTGAGCTGAATACTACATCCATGAGTGCGTAACTTAAAGCAGTGAACTCTTCCTAGGTCTGCTCACATAAGATCAAAAAGAAATAATCTTTTTGAGCAATGCAACAGTGAAAGCTGAAGAGAAACATTAGTGCACAAACACCACCGAAGAATGATATTTCATACGCGCAAAAAAAGCCAATAGTATTTCAATCGTTTGCTTTTTTTGAATATACATTGCCTATCTGCACTGTTTTCAGTATTCTTGATAGAACTATAAAAAAGAAAGTAAGTTTGGATTAACTGCACAGAGCAAGAGGGGGGAAAAAAAGGTAGCCTTAAACAATGAGGATTTCATGTTATTTTCTGTTCCTAATATGCATCTGCTTTTGACATTGTTGATCTTCTTCAGAGCAAGTTTATGCTATTTCATGAGTTCAGGGATGAAGTTACAGTGTCTGTTCACACAATCTATTGGATGGCCTGCATACTCATTTGAATATGGAGTTAGCGTTGTGCATGCCAATGGCAGGAGCTGTTTTAAACTACAACGCCATGCAGTAGTGGGGGTACAAATATTACAAATCCCACAAACCAGATAAACCCACAGCTAACAAACAGCACAACATGGTCTTCATGACTGGAATGTGCCTTAGAAATATTCATCAACTTGTGTGACTAAACACACCCACACAGGACCTAGAACCGCCTATAGAAAGGCAAAGAAGAGCAAACTTGTAGCTACTATCCATATTATATTATTGCTCATTCTCCTTCCTGTTAAATTAGAAGTTCAAGCAAGTCACTTCCTAGTGCACTTGCTGACATGTGGCTTCCCAGAGCCATTATGACTATTAATCTTTAGCATGGCCTGTAGAGATTCCTAATGAGCATTTATGTAAGCACAGAATAGATTAAGCAGTTCATAAATTATGGAAGCATGAAGGCCGCCATCTAATAATTGGGGCAGTGAAAATGCTACAGACACTCGCGAAGGATCGCCCAACCTCCTGCGCTCTGAGGCCCAAGGCACTGTAAAGTAGCCATATGACGCATCAAATGAGGCAAGAACATGCTTAATAGAGCTCCTCCGAGAAAGGCCCCCAATTAAACAAGATAACCCTGCTATGCCGGCTGGCATTTATAGTGTGCACAATTATGTTTAAATCCCACTTTGTTTGCTAGGCAAAGCATATTTGACAGATTCAATTCAAAACTGAAGGGAAAAGCGTCTCTCCTATTTAGGAAAGGTTAGGAATATGCACACATCCTACATGCAATTACAAAACAAGACACAAATTCCTAACCGTCACGCAAGGTTTGCTCAGCTTCTGGGTGTCTGCTCATTTGTACTTTGATAGGTGTTTGCATTTCAGTGATGGTAGCCCTGAAGACCTGATTTGTACATGATTTGTGGGGATCGATGTGTATAGAGGAGCTCATTCTGCTAGTGGTGGAACCGACAAGCTACATACTTCATTTTGCTCGTGGTTTGTATCACAGGGTACAAACCCCACCACGTTGTGCTGTGTATTTTGGGAGATGCAATGAAGTGTAAGTAAAAGAAGGAGCAAGTTTTCTGTGAAGTACATATTTACCACGCAGCCTTACACAGTCTTATACCCTAGACAAGGGGGAAAAAAAATAAAATATTTCCAAGTGGAAATATTTCCAAGTGGAAGAAGAGGAGGAAGATGGGAAGCAAAGAGCGTAACAAGCCTTCTGGGTTGAACTGTGGATGTTAACTTTGTACCCCAGCAATGTTAGAGGACATCCTTGTCATTTGTGCAAGGAGCTGGAAACATAAACACTGGATGATTTGGGGGCCACAATTTTGGTAAGCGTAGAGGCAGTTCAATAAAGCAACATGATGAAGTTTTCTCAGGGTAAATGGGGTGCCTGAAAGCAGTAAATAGGTATCACTCTGATTTGATATCAAAAAATAAGGTGGGATGATAATTGTATCATTACCTTCCTCTCTTCCCATGAAAAGATTGATATTTGTGAGAAAATATTTTCCAATACTACAATAGAAGTAATTAGCAATTTAATATCCTTTCCAGACCTAAGAAAACGAAAGGTAGATGAGTTATTGAGTAATAACTTGTGAAGGAATATTGGTTTGGTTGGTAACATGGATTTATCAAGGGGAAGGGATGAAAATAGAACCATTAAGGAACATCCGGAGAAACAGACAGAGAGGAGATTATTAAGTTATATAAAACAATAATTTTGAATAAAAATGCGTATACTGTTGAGTGTATTTATTTCTATATTTAGAGCTCTGCTGTGAGCCCAAGCACTGTGGTTGCGGGATGGTCATACCACCATGCAGGGCAGAGAAGGAGGGTGAGTTAAGGAGCCAGAATCAGATTAATTCAGGGAAGAATCTCCACCAGGCGACACAAACTCATGAGAAACTGAAAGACACAACACTGGGGGGGAACAATATAATGGTGGAAAGAATTATATCATGATCATATATCATAATCATCAGTTATACCATGATAGGCTTAATTTTTCAACAAGGAAAATGAGGATATAAGACAGGACCAAACAAAGGCCCTAGAATAGATTTCACAATTTCTCCATGATAAAAGTAATCAGACACTATCGTGTTAGCAGGGCCAGCAGCAGCAGGAATACACCAGTAAATGCAGGCACTGGAGAAAGCATCCCCCAGCAGCAGGAGGCCAGCAAATAGAAACAAACTTCAGGCTTTCTATAGATGCTACTGGAAACAGATCCATTGTTAGTCAGAAGAACGGCATTTTTAGTTAGCAAATATGCAGCATTAGCAAAGAAAGCTCGAGTTAAAAGCAGAACAAAAAGCAAATGAAGACAGAAAGGGCTGCTGCCCACTACTGTTCAACTGTATATCATATAGTGTGCACATGTGTATTTGTGTGTATATGTGTGTTCATGTCTATATATACCTGCATCTGTACCCGTACCTATACCTGTACCTAAACCTACACCTAAGCCTAAGCCTATACCTGTATTATCCCTATATTAGTTTGCCATAAAATGAAAGAACAACAAAAATAATCAAAACTAAAAAAGAAAAAAACAGTGTAACCAACAGTGTAAGGACTTCACTGTGAGAGGGGTGAGCCACTGGAACAGTTTGCCGCAGGGAGGCTGTGGATGCCCCATCCCTGGAGGTGTTCAAGGCCAGGCTGGATGGGGCTTTGAGCAGCCTGGTCTAGTGGGAGGTGTCCCTGCCCATGGCAGGGGGTTGGAACTGGATGATCTTTGACGTCCCTTCCAACCCGAACCATTCTATGATTCTATGATTTTTGTAATACTGTGATGCTATATAAGCATTTTATATAAGCAAGCAATGTGATCATCAAAGAAGCAAAGACAAGTGTTTTTTAAAGGTTTTAATTAGAACTTAAGCCAATACTTAGGTGGTATGAGAAATTATGCAAACAGGAACTCAATTATAGAATCTGTAAAATAAAGAACAGAAAACAAGGGCAAAGGACTGAAGACAGGTGGGACATGCTGCCTAACATGAAGGGTGCTGCCACACATGAAGGGGGCTGGCAAACTGAGGGCAAGAGAAGCGCCATCAGGAGCAGATGATTCCCTTTTGGGAGGGGGACAAGTGGTATACAGGCTGTATTTTTGACCTCTCTTGTTGAGGAGCACTCAAGCGTGATCACGTCAGCCTCCTTGTCAGCCACAAAAAGTGAATCACAAAAATGTGGCATCAGCTCCTTGTTATTGCACACTCACAGCCAATTTTGGACGTGATTGTTAAAGACTATTTATTTGGACACACAGGTAAAAGCAGTGGAAACCATTGAACCATGGACTAACCATTTCCATGTAGTAAGTTGCTAATGAAACTTCAGCCTGGGTAATGTGTTGTTTTAAGGCTTAAAAGTGGGTTGATTTGTCAGTCTTCTAAACCATCACAATGGACTCTAATCAATTTAGATCACTTTTCTCAGGGGAAAAAAAAAAAAAAGAAAGAAAAAAAAGATAGAAAACTTTCAACCTAGAGGTACACATACAGTTCCTCCATAACCCCTGATCAACTGGTGCAGCCTGGATCGCGTCCTCACTGCTGACAGCTGTGGCCTACTGTTCCACGGATACTTTATCCTGCAGCAATTATTGAGGCCTGATTTCCAACTAAAAAATCCTTCAACATCTGTTTGCAAACCAGTATTTTCATTTTAATCAAGCTAACAGATACAGAAATTAGTGTCATCTGTTCCAAGGAAGGAACTTACACATACCACTTTTTTTGTCCAGGACATGAGGGAGCCAGGGATTGCATGCTCTTCTGTGAAGAACAGTTAAGCCCAACTAAGTACCTAGGCTGTAGCTGCAGTCCTTGCACAAAATAAATTCAAGACCTTTCTTAAATTAGTACGATTTAAAGAACTAATCTTCTGCTTTTAAAGCTTGATTGTCAAACCTCCCTTTCCCTAGCAGTGGCTTATTCCGTGTAACTAAGCTGGCCAAATAAAAGCAATTATTCAGGTAATGTAACTGAAAATGTTGTAAAATTTAATGAGTAAATTGTATGACAATTTGATCACACATTTTAGCTAGGAATAACCAATATATCATTCTTTAATGTCAAGTGAAGACACCATATTAAAAACAGATTTGTCTTAACATTAGTAAAGATCTGTAATTCAGTATTGACTGGGAAGCTAGCTCATACAAAGAAGGTTGTCATTACATGCTTCACAAATGCGTTTGCTATAATTAACATTAGCATGCTGTTCCCATTACCAAGTCCAGGGAGTTCGCATAATGTTTTCTACTTGCAAAGGCAGAATGTTAACAATCTGTACGGTGATCGCTATAATGCGAGATCAGAAAGAATAACACCAGGAAGGTTAATGAAATACTGCCATTGAAGCAAAGCTGCCCAGCAGGTTAACAGAGGCGCTGCACTTAGAGCTCATGCAACAATGATGCACCATGATGTCACCATTAAAAAATGGCAGAAATCTGCTTTTCCACTAGGAAAATCCACGAAGTGTCTCATTTTCTTTCCATTCCGCCTCTCTCCACCCCGCTGCTCTAGTCGCGGCTATTAATCCCCTTGAATTTCACCAGAAGAAACTGTTACGTCAGTCTCAGAAAATTGGAAAGAAAGAATGATGTCCAACTTCTTCACCGGCTGTCACAAATTTCATAAACACAAGAAGAAAACAGTTAAAGATGCTTTCTTTCTCAAGCAAGGAAAGCAGATGTAGTCTTTGTTGTAGAGTTTGCAGTACATAAAGACTTAGTCTCTGCTCCTAAATCCTATTAACGCTTTCTACAGAAAACTCATTTCTCTGCATCTACAGTGGTATGAATAAGGCAGCAGATGTCCTAGCATGAGCCTTGTGAGTGTAAAGGTCTGAAGGTGGTTATAAATGATCCCACCTAGAGGTAACTCTGCAAATCTGTTAGCAGCTCTGCATTACAGGCACCGTGGACAAGAGCTGAGGTTTTGCCAGGTGTGTACAAAAGCTGTAGAGAGCACGGCCTTCTTCCAAAATCCATCAGTCCTCTCTCTCCCATGAACCTTTCTGATCTGCTCTTCTCCAGAGCACAGCTTCTCTGCATCCAGACACCACTTTGTAGGGATAATCAGAGCTCAGTGGCTGGTCACAGCACTCTCCCAGTGCAGATTCACAGAGGCAAAATAAAACAGTGTGCTTGATGTTCCTTGAACAGCTATACTTACAGGGAGATACATGCTTCATTTAAGATACTCCTTAGTTGACTGACCCTGAGGAACTGTCCAATGGCCTTCTGGGTAGAAAGTTTATTCATTATAGGAAAAAGAAAATTTTTTAGAGTGGAAAATTCATTTTTTTGCAAGATAAAATGCAGCATAAAGGATAAAGTCATGATCTGGAAGGGTAAAAGAGCAGTACTACCAATAGCATGTGTAACTAAGCCAGACATGTCTGGAAAGTGGTCTTACTATTGCCTCCAAATTTTTAGTGAGTTGTTTGCTCAGACCTTGGCAACAGCAGCTCATGGGTTTTTTATTGAGTTTTGAGCTGCACAAATGCTCTGCTGCCACTGCAGTTGCTACTATTATTCAGCCTCCATGTAACGCAGAGCTGAAACAAGCCCCACAGAAGGGAGCGAAGTCCAAAATGTGTCCTCTTCACAACAGGAAAAACCGAAAAGTGCAATGGACATGGAAACTCTGGAAAGATGAGAAAAGTGAAGGAAATGACAAAACATATTATTAAACAAAGCATATGGTGCGAAGGAACGAGGAAAAAGTTGTGCCAAATCTTGAGCGAAAAAAAATGGGGAGAAAGCAACAAAAAAGCAATGTCTTGCATATGATGCAAAGGTACAGCTAGAAATCAGAGATTAAAATCTGAGAGCTGGTGGGTTTTTTATATGCTGTAGTGCAATACATTCCCATGCTATCTTGTCTCTGAAGGTTACTGTAGTGCAAAGGGGACTTCTTCTGTGTCATATGTGGGACCTGGTTGACCAATGTCCTGAAACAGAAAGTCCATTGGTCTCAGACACACAGTTGATGACTCTGCTTCTGAGATCTTCTTTCAGTAGGCAACAGCAGCAGCAAGGAAGGCAGAAGAAGTAGAAGCTTCAATCTCAAATGAACATGAGGGTTATAAGACTTGATAAGGCTTGGTCACACTACCAGTTGCAAGGAGCCACTTTGTAGAAGCTGCTCTGATTCCTTCTGTTTTGACCACAGTGAGGGGATAAGAAGAGTTGGCAAGAGCTCATAAGCCGAGTTCAAAGGCTAAAGTTAGGTCAGATGAAAAGACAAAGACACAAGTACAGATTGTTTGATTCACCTACCGATTATTTGGGTGCTAATGCGCTCCCTGATACAAAGACAAAATGGTCTCCTTGGAATCTTTAACAAAGCCTAATTGCAAACAGAAGGGAACAGAATTGTTTTTTCTCCTGTTTTATGTAGGAAAAGTCATTCTGCTCAGCAGTTTGCACACAGCAAAACAAGACATGCAAAAGAAATCCACACCCATAAAAAATCTAAGAGGGACTTGTCCAGGCCAAAGAAAATGTATGTGATTGACCTCACACAAAATGTGAATATGCCTAATTGGAAAAACTCAGTTAGCTGCACGTTAACATCCAGGCACTACTTATACAAACTTATGTTGCTTCCACACTGGCCTTGGTCCAGCTCATTTTTCAAGGAATGCCTGTAAACACCCACTTCCAAAGAAAAGCATTTTGTTTGACTCCAGTTCCTTCTCTTTTTATTGATGTTTTTTCCTTTCTTCTCTTGCCTTTTTTTTTTTCTTTTAGACTCACTAGTATCACTCTGTGCTGAGGGCGTCAGGTTTCAACCTTCTGCCTACGTTATCTTCCATCGTCAACGCGTGTTTGTTGCTGCTGGGCCAGCTGTGGTGACTAATCTGTATTCTGGTGCGCTCATCCTCATCCAGCGTACATCCCCCTGCTGCCCGCTGACTTCAGTCTTCATCTGGCTCTCTCAGGGAGATGGTCCCCAGCGTGTGCTCTAATGATGGCTTTTTGCTTCAGCTCTCCCTGTTTCCAATGCTAGTTCACTTACATGTAATTTACCTTACAGTTATTTGACAAAGTTGCACCTTAAACCGTGCATGCCAATCATCAATGTCCTCACATGCTTCTTGTTCGGTGGACTCGCTTCTTTGCTCTGGTTTTCAGTCTTTACTGGTATATATAAATTCCCTTAACTAATCACATTTGTCCCCTCTCAAAAGCATCTCCATTTGCCTGCTCTGGTAATAAATAAGTTTTCTCTTTCCTTGCTGAATTGATCTTGATGTAAGTTACATATTTGTCTAATTCTTTCTTTTTGTCTAAAGGAAAAGTTCTAGTTGCTAAGCAATAGTTGTCTTAATATTAAAATCTCAGAACAATTCAGATTTACAATTTTAGTCAGTGATAGCTAGTGTTTAAGTTAAACGCAGGTGCTTTTAGTTCTGCTAATAAGCAGCAACAGGATGTCCATCTTTACTGATGTTTCATTCCTTTGAAAATATAATTTAATACAGGTGCTGCCTAATTAAGCAGCACAGAAATTCTACAGACTAGAGCAAGTTTATCTGGTAGAGAAATTAGGACATCATCTGGGCTCTCTAGATGTGTTCCCAGGAGTGGTTTTTATCATAATATCTGAAGATATATGTAAGTACAATGCTGAGCACTGCTGGAAACCAGCCTCAAACTGCTTTTTGTCTAAAATGAAAAAATGGCATAACTTGTCATTCCTTGTCTGAAATCAGGAGCAAACAAACATTTTAGGTTTCTCTCCTGAAGCTGAGATTCTGTTTATGCCAACCCCAATACACTGTTAGCCATAAACTCCAAACTGACTAATTTGACTCACTATTACAATTTAATAGAATAGAAAAAACATGACAGGATCCCTATTTTTAAATAGCCTCTAAATCTTCCCTTTGCTCAGAAATAGTGAGGTCCTACCCTCTCCTTCCCCTACGCCTGTTTTTCTAACCATTGCTGAGATACATCTCAAAAGCTTGAAGAAATCTGGTCGCAATTTGACTCTTGCCGCATGCCAATGGTCTGGATCGAAGAATACAAAGTGAATATCAGCAATTTCTGTCTTTCCAGCCAGAAAATTACCCACAGGCAGAGAAAGGCTAGTGTCACTCTCGGGAGTCCGTCTCTGGCAGGAAAGTTGACTTGCTCTCACCTTATCCACACGACCCAGCTGGGCACCAACCACTCTCAGTACGTAGTGAGGAATTTGGAGTTCATTTCTAAGTGTAAGGAGCCTAGAGAAACACAAGCCCGAGGAGGCAAATGCTGCACGTGCTGTGTGTCCATGGCCTCCAGGGAAGGAGTTCCCTCAGCACTGAGAGGCAGAAAGATGGCCTTGGCTGCTGGTGGCCCCAGAGCACAAAGAGGTTGACCCGGTTGAGGTCACCAACTCTCCTCGTGGAGGGCAGCTCATGCGGGAGGGGCAGGCCCAGGGCAGAAGACCTCCCGGAGTGCTGGGAAGCTCTGTGGGAAGAGCGCTCAGGGATCAGACTTCAGACTCCCATGTTGTGTGTGAATGCCTGTAATAATTCTCTCATCCATCTGAAAACAGATGTTGTATTATTGTGTCTTGTCAACACTAAACTGAACAGAAATGCAGAACAGCTGGGAAAATGGCTGGCAGATTGCAATGCCCATGAGGAATACTAACTTAAACGGCCATATTACTATCAACACTTTGGTGGCTCTTTGGTGGCTCTGCATCTTTCCTGCAAGGTGTCTCTGTGTATCTTTTCTGCAGCTCAGGAATGCTGAGCTTTTTGTCTCACCGTATTTCCCAGTTGTTTACTTCACCTTATTTTAATTGTAATGCAGATCATTATTTCTTACTTACTTATTCATGAGGCAGTACTCCGTATCCTTTTGTATCTCTTTTCTATGTCACTTGATGGAGAAATGGGCATAACAATGTCTGTCTTTCATATATTTGCTCCAGAAACAATCTTCAGAATGTACAGAAACTATGATCAGAAGAATCTATCGCTATAGAAAATATTGTGTATTTTCGTGCATTACAGAAACAGAGCGCTTTCTCTGGGGATGAGGGAACTCCTTTTTTCCCAGGCTCAACTGAACTCCTGAACTCCCTACCTCCTACCCCCAAGCAGTACAGGTGCATGGGGAATGGGGGTTGTTGTCAGTTGATCACATGTCCCTGCCACTCCCTCCTCCTCACGCTTTTGCCCTGCTTCAGTGCGGAGTCCCACCCATGCGATACAGTCCTTCATGAACTCTCTAACATGGGTCTTTCCACAGGCTGCAGTTCTTCACAAGCTGCTCCAGCATGGGCCCTCCATGGGATCACAGGTCCTGCCAGAAACCTGCTCCTGTGTGGGCTTCTCTCCATGGGTCTCAGCTCCTGACAGGTGCTTGTTCCAGCATGGGCTCTCCATGAGCTGCAGCTTCCTTTGAGGCACATCCATCTGCTCCAGAGTGGGGTCCTCCACAGGCTACAGGGTGGGTATCATCTGCTTCATGAGCTACAGGGGAAGAACCTACATCACTGTGGTCTTTACCATAAGGTGCAGATGAAACTCTGCTCTGGTACCTTGAGCACCTCCTCCTCCTTCTTCACTGACCTTGGTGTCTGCCAGGCTGTCTCACATATTATCACTCCTCTCACACAGTTGTTGCACTGTGTTTTTTACTCTTTCTTAAATATGTCAACACAGATGTGCTACCACTCCTGCTGATGTGCTCAGCTTTGGTCAACGGTGGGTCCATCTTGGAGCCTGCTGGAACTGGCTCTGTCCAACGTGGGGGAAGGTCCTGGTCTCTTCTCAATGGATCCACCCCCTCCATCCCCCAAAACCCTGCCATGTAAATCGAATTCATGATGTTAATAAAAAGCTTTTGAAAATAAATTCAGAATAAGACTATGATTTAGTAACAGTATGGGTTCAAATGCCTTGTTTTCATAATCCTTTTACTTGCTGTATTTGTGGAGCATGAAAGAAAAGGAAACATCCAAGAAATTATGATTTTTCTGGACTTCTACAACCCCAGTGGATGTAGAAGACAATTGTAGCTTCACAGAGACTCTTTTTTTGCGAGATTTCAGACTCTGAAATAGGGTAATTAGGGAAACAATAATGAATTATGTCTTCTGAAAGTAGCTTTTTCTAAAATCTTATCCGTAGAAGTACCTCATTCACTTTCATTTTTCAGCCAGTGTCCCTCCACCTCTTTCAAGACTTTGTCATCTCTTAGTAAAATGAAGAAAAAGCATGCAATGTGCGTCACTTAAAACCTGTTCTTTCTACAGGACTGAACACAAATTTTGTTCACTCTACAAATCTATAGATAGACCTATCATTTCTTAGGGAGCACCAGAATAAAGGTTAATTAGCAGCACATTGGTACAACTAGCATGTACTATTGGATTTTGAGCACAAAGAAAGTAATTTTCTTTTAAATGCATCAGAGTACTCATTCATAAACAATTCAATTTAAAATGTAAACTCTCTGGAATGCCTGGAATGTTATTTAATCTATTATGACTGCTTGTCTGGATTTTTTTCTTCTTTTTTTACTTTTATTAAATTAAATTAGAATATCATCTCTGCAGAAGAACTTTCTGCGAAGCTCCCAACATCTGCTCTTGCACCCCAGTATTTTGCATGTAAGCATTACGCTTTCCATAAGAGAAATCTGTATTTCACTGGAAATATCAAAATAATACAAAAAAACCCCACAAACCAACAATTTTGGGCTATAACTGGCTGAATTTTACCATCTAATCCATGTTCTCTTAGAAAACACCATTTTGGAAAGATAATACAAGACAAGAAAAAATGGCATTTGACTGAATTTCAATGCTAAGAAAAAAATTTAAAATATTGTAGTAATGGGTATTTCTTTGACTTGAACTGAACATTAGCTGATGATGATTTTGGTAATGATGATGATGAAGTAATATGTATTGTATGACTTTTGGAACAGGATCTGTCAGAAAAGGGTTGGATTTTTTTTCAGAATTAGATTTTGGATTGACTTGAAAGAAATCCTGAAATATTTTATCCTATGAAAAGCTCTGAAAGCTCAGTTTAGTTAATTTTATTTTAATTTAATGCCATTTAATTTAATTCAAAGCCATTAAATTTAATTCAATGCCAATCCAGATCAGAATGACACAAGGGTATTTTCTGCAGAATGAAAGAGATTATCTCGGACCCATTTTGTTCCTGGGGTGCAGTTGCTATCTCTCACTCCACTGCTTCGCAAGCCTCCTACTCAGAACTCACATCACTTTCAGTATTATTCATGTGAGTTATCCAGCTTTCTGCATAGAACTAGGAGTATTGGCAGTCTCTGCCCACTGCCAGGGAAGGGATTTCAGTCTAGCCCAGTGTCACTGGGTCAGGAAAAGCAATTAGTGCACAGGGATCGTAGTGTGTAGAATGGTATATACTGAAAATGAAGAACTGCAATGGTATCTGCTTCCTGGGTCAGATCTGTTTAATCGGGAATCAGCGTTGGCACTAGGAGTGCATGGGAGAGAGATCTGAGTGGTGATGGGAAAACAAGGGGCAGCTGTGTTTACCCATGCGTTCATGACAAATCCTTCAGTTACACAAGGTGTGCAGGTTAGCTGCTGCACTTTGACCTTTCACTCCAGCACTACACTTCGTTTCTCTGGTGAGGTGCCCCTGAAAACCCCCTGAGCATCAAGGTCTCCCCCACGGTCTAGTCCCATAGCTGGTGCCCAAGACATTGTAGGCTCCAAGGACTTACCCTGGGTCAGACCTCTAAGGCTTGGCCATCCCATCTCCAAGAAATCCTCCTGCCCTTTAACCATGCCAGATGGGGAACTCCTGCTCCACACCACAAGAGATGTGTAGAAGCAGAAGTTAAATATGTAGTGATTTCTTTCTTTATGGCTCAAAGAGTTTAAGTATTTGGACCTTAGGGAAGAACTGGGGTCACAGAGAGGTCAAGGCTGTGCTAACACTTAGCAGAAGGAGGGTTGAACTGTTCACCTGGCAACCAACCGACATCCCAGACTTGTTCTGTAGGCATCCTGAAGCTAAATATTAAGTCACCTTTAAGGTGAGAAGAAATACAAGAGCATGAACATGGCTCTAGGGTCACATACTCCACCACATACTGTATTGAAAAGAGTTATGTTCCAGAATTTGGAAAAGTTTATTTAGCTCAACTGGCACATCATCCACTCTAGTTTTCTTTATTTGTAGTAATAGCATAATAGTAGCAGCAGTAAAAATAATGACATAAATATAAAATAAAAATAAATACAAAAATAAAAATAAAAACCTTTCTATTAACTGAGACAAAGGAAATGGATTTTTGTAAAACTTTCTTTCATGAAAGAAAAATAAGCATTACTTAAACTGTGTGCTACTCTTTATGAGGAAGAGGTGTTTTATAAAAGGAAGCACAGACTGAGATAAATACAAGAATTACCAATTCCAGATAAATCATCCTGAAAACAAGATTCAGTAGGGTAGCATCTGGTACATCTAGGGAACTTCATAGTGGCAAATATAAACCACAGGATTTTGGCCAGTGTATTGCCTCCCAAAGACAGCAGAGCGAGAACAAACACTTCAGTCCTTCTCCGGCAATTTTATTAATCTTGTTTGTTAGGGTGCAACTGTCTAGGTCACACGGTCTGTTTAGAAAAAAAGAATCGTAGAATGGTTTGGACTGGAGGGGACCTTTAAAGACCATATAGTCGAACTCCCCTGCCACGGGCAGGGACGCCTTCCACCGGATCAGGTTGATCCTGTCCAGCCTGACCTTGAACACTGCCCATGATGGGGCATTCACAACTTCTCCAGGCAACTCATTCCAGTATTTCACCACCGTCATCATAAAAGATTTCTTCCCTGGGCCCATTATAAGTCTACCCGCTTTCATTTTAGAACTGTTGCTCCTTGTCCTGTCACTACAGGCCCTGGTAAAAAGACTAGTAGCCTTACTCTTTTGTGTTTTTTTCCTTTCTCTGTAGTTTTCCTTGCCTTTGCTTGAAGGACTTTTTAGATGAAATTCCACTCAGTCTTTCTACCCAAATCTCATTGCAGCTATACCCTCATAATTTCAGAGGGGTCAGTAGCACTGTTTCATATTTTTTCTAATATATGAAATTCATTAATAGTGACCTCTATAATTAGTTTTCATGCGTATTTATTTTTGTTCATAATAACTTACTTTCCTTCCTGTTGTATTTATCTACTTCCCTAGCCCAAATCAATTAACATCATGTTCACTTTGTAAAGTGATGAAGGATTTGAAATCCACATTCAATGCACTGAAAGTTTTCCATTCTTCATGCTTCCTGCTGAATTGTTTATGTTGAATTCGGAGATAGAGAGGTTGCATGAAAAGGAAAAAAAAATGAAAGCAAAAACTCTAGGTACCTAGAGAACATTCTCATTGCATTCTCATTAGTATTACGGGTATTTAGAAACTGAAAGATCTAACTCTCAGTACAGTATCTATGACCAACTGGTAACTGTAAGCCCCAAGACCTAGTGAAATGCGTAACTGTGAGCTAGAAGTTGATGAACCAGAATATGTTAGTGTAAAATTCTAAAAAGCTGCTGACACTTCATTAAAAACTTTGATGTCTTCTTTTAAAAAAAAAAAAATCTTGCTTACACTAGCACTTTTTAATTTTTTCTCAATGCTTTCTACCCAGCCAGTGTCCACCCCATCCCCAACATGCTACAACATCTAGTTAACTGCAACTATCAAAGATAAAGAGTGGATGAGCTTGTTCATAAAACTCAGCCTTCTGAAAGAATGATTTCTGTTAAAGACTTCATCAGCTCTTTCTGATGAAGTCTCTTTCCTCTATTAATTCCCAGTTCTCATAAATACTACACAAATTCATCCTTAATGCAGGGCTTTGTGCTGACTGTCAGTTGTTGTCATGGTGAATGTGTTTCTTTATATTGTGCTTGCTTGAGTTGATTCTAAATTCTGCCTACTCATTTGCTCTACTTTTCTCTTAATTTTCAGATTTCCCAGTCATAGATACAATGTTACAATACAATGCTCCTGACAACTGCTTCCTTTTTGCCAAGTTTCAGATGTCTTGTCAAAGATCAGTTCTGAATCTTTCACTTCACCTTTATTGCCTCAGATTAAAATGACAGCTGATCTCTTATCAGCCTTGCAAAACTGTAAAATCAGCTCTTCAAGATGAAATAAATTACAAACCACTCTGTACTTACAACCTTCTTTTTGTATACTCTCCATCACGTATTCCATATTTTGAGTTTACAGAACAGTTCACATATTTTGATAGCGCAGCTTCAAAGTCGAGCTCTCCTCTCTGTTTTAACCTATAGCTAATAAATACAGCGTGTGCTCAACTGACTTTCTGCTGTGGTCTGGAAAAGCACAGATGGAAATGATATATGAAATTCCTTCCAATGCTTCTATGGAGTTTCAGCTTAGACACGCTGCTCTGACTAGCGCTGATTAGTCTGTTCAGGGCATTAGTATTTTTCACTTTTACCTTTTTGCCATAAAATGCTTAGGAATCACTATAAGGCACCAGCTGATGGGCATCAATTTGTATTTGTTTCTAATCCAGCTGGTTTGTTTCAGCTACACACTGTGTTCATCCTTTACTTTGTGTGAACCTCTTAAAATAAAATACTCAACAAAGGCTGCCAAAAGGTAGAGGTTTCCAGAGGGCAAGAGTGAGTGAGGCAACTGAGTTCATTAGGATCCAGTTTGAAAGATTCTTGACCAAATTTAGGATTCCCAGGAAAAGCAGTTAAAAGATGTACACAAATGGAACAATAGAGTCCCTTTAAGAGGTGAGACCAGCTCAAATGCCAGGAAAATAGTGAACTAGAGGCACAGACATTCAGGTCGACTTCAGGAGAGTCAGACCCGCAGCCCATTCACAGAGGCCTTTGCCAAACCCTTCCACGCCTGTTTCCACGTTGGAAAGATGGGACTTTGGATGTGTTTCTTCCACTTCCTTTTCCTCCCACTTTCTTTAGAAATAGAGAATTAGAGAAACAATAACAAATATAAAACTTGATGTTTCTGGTAAACCAAACACCACAACAAAAACAGTCTCTTGCTCTGCTTCAATCTGCTTGCTTTTTTGCCTGCAGGAATTGCGTCAGCTCACAGTTCAGTTGGGCCAAGTGGGAAGTAAAAATTAGAGGTAGACAGATATTTTGGTTTTGTATTGGAAAATTAGTGCAAAAGGGAACAATTACTGCAAAATCTGTTCTCAAAAACATAGATAGATGGGTAGACCGATAAATAGATAGACAGATAGGTATAAAAGATGTTGTTCCTTATGTCTCAAAAAATGTTACATACAAATTTAATCAATCTTGTATTAACCCTAGGAAGCTTGTCCAGTAGAAACTGAAACAAAAGAAATACATATATTAGTTGCAGGTGTAATAAGGATATAGATCCAATGGTTATATCTAAAAGGAAACAACATAAAAATCTTACAATAACATCTCAGACGCACATTATTATGAAGCAAAATAAGGAGATTTCAGGAAATAAACAGTGTTTCAGGAAAGTAGTAAAGCAGTGATTTAGACTTAGGGCAAACAAACTTTTGTGTTACTATGTAGACACACTACACGAAAACAACAGTGGGTAGAGGTCTGCATTATTGAAATACTTTATTTACTTTGTTTTCTCAACTTATAGGTTCCTGTCCACACCCTCCACAAAATTAATTATTCTGACACAACTGAAAACAATAGAGTTCAACATAACTCTACATGGGGAGAACCTGTCGTTAAGTAACAACTGAACATGACTGAAAGTTATTTCTGATTTTCTTTTGTCTATTCATCCATCTACTTTTCTAATGGATTTCCTTTAACTGATCTAAGATTACTTTTTCAAATAACTTTTGCGCTTCTCAGACCGTACCAGTTATCAGTAAGATTTTAATTCCACTGAAAAGGTAAATTAAAAAAAAAACCAAAAGAACTGGAGTACTGTGTGCTGCTCTGGAGTCCTCAGCACAAGAGGGACATGGACCTGTTGGAGCAGGTCCAGAGGAGGGCCACAAAGATGATCAGAGGGCTGGAGCACCTCTGCTATGAAGACAGGCTGAGAGAGTTGGGGTTGTTCAGCCTGCAGAGGAGAAGGCTCTGGAGAGACCTTATAGCGGCCTTCCAGTACCTGAAGGGGGCCTACAGGAAAGCTGGGGAGGGACTCTTGATCAGGGAGTGTAATGGTAGCACGAGGGGTAATGTTTTTAAATTGAAAGAGGGGAGATTTAGATTGGATTTTAGGAAGAAATTCTTTCCTGTGAGGGTGGTGAGGCACTGGAACAGGTTGCCCAGAGAAGCTGTGGATGCCCCATCCCTGGAAGTGTTCAAGGCCAGGCTGGATGGGCCTTTGAGCCGCCTGGTCTAGTGGGAGATGTCCCTGCCCATGGCAGGGGGTTGGAACTAGACAATCTTTAAGGTCTCTTCCAACCCAAACCATTCTATGATTCTATGATTCTATAAAACTAAGTAAAATACTTCAACAAACTTACCATTTAAATTAAAACATGACGTTATGTGGGCAAGTTTGAAATCTGAAAGGTCAAAACGAGCAGGTAGTTGAAAGCGTAATGCAGCGACATCTTGTCTACTCAGTTGAACAAATTCCAAAGAAGTTGTTTTGCCACCATTACCCATGCATACAAGCCAACATAAATATGTACAAGAGGCTGATGCAGTGTATCACAAAGAAAATATTCCTCACCACTTCCCCTTTTTCCTTCATAAGAGCATTCTAAGGCACCACACAAAACTAATGCTGTATGCAACTAACAGTGCCTACTGAAGTCATGACAAATTAATTCCCTGTTTGGGGCTCTGGAATTGATTTTCTTCTTCCTGACCTGTGAAAAAAGATTCATCACTTGAGAGAGCAGCAATAGTAGCAGTAAAGTCAATAGCATGTGACAGAGAAGGTGTATTGAAGCGATGATTTAGCAAGTTCAGACTATAAAATGGATTATTGGAATCAAAAAGACCTCAAATGCAGTTTGCATTTCATGGCTGTGCAGGAACATACAAGGAATGGAGAAATTTCGATGCTCAAAATAAGTGGGAGGGGAATGTATCCTCAGCTGCACTCTTTTCCTCAATGTTAAGGGCTGGATCAATCACTATGGGCCGGAGACAGCATGGTGTTGGCCAGCTGTCTGTTGACACTTGTAACGCTGGGCACACAGAGCACGGTAGGACTCTCTGATGGGTCACGCTCTGTGGACACCGAACACTTGTTTTCTTGGAGTCCTTGAGCACACCCATCCACGCACAGAGATATTGTCCAGGCTTTAAATAACTGCACATGACTCCGTGAGTTAGGTGCTGCTTGTCCAAACACAGGCAGACCATTTTTATCTATCTTGCTGCTTTCGTGGACATTGGCATTGCAGTAATCAAAATTGAAAGACAAAAGTTTTGTGTCTGCCCCTTCGATGATTGCAAATGATGGCAGTCTCTGGTAACAAGACACTGGCAGTTCCCCTTCAAGCCTTGTAGTATCTGTACCTTAACACAAATGGACTTGCTGCTGTTGGCAATCGGTATGTTGGAACTGGTTAATGCAAATGTATTGAGATACCAAAAGAGTCTTGCCCTATCAGACTAGCAGGAAATACATAGTCTATCCTCCAGGCTTTCACATTACTAGTATATATGTATTTTGTCACAAACTGCTGGAAGACCTAATTTAAACCTCATCTTCTTATTTTTTAGCAACCTAAGGGAGGGAAAGCAAGTTGGGAAATGTTGGGGAGAAAATACCTGTGAGCGATACCGAACAAAAAGGTCTGACCCAGCTCTGTCTAGGGTTGTCAGATTAGTTTTCCTTACTCCCTAGAAGCAAACTGTAATCCAGCACGTTGCACTGCAGAATATCTGCAGTATGTTCCCTGGGAAAACTGCTGACAACTAGTTCACCTGAAATAAAAAGTTAAAAGGGATATTTTTCTCTGTTATGAGTTTTACTTGCCAGTACTACCCTTTTCTCTTTTATGTATAAGTGGTATAGAGTATTACAGAGAGAAAAAACAAAACACAGAGAAAAAGTGTGTCTTGGTTCTTTCCTCTGGTGCTGTTCTAGCTATGCATTAAATTTCACATGTAACACAGCTCTCTCAGCGTACACTTGTTCTTACATATGAACATCTGAAAAAACAAACACAGGACCAGTGATTCCAGCTGTGGATGTTCTTCACGGTACAAACACAAGGAAGTCAGTTAAATCAAATGTCAATCTGCCAACATATTTAGCTACAAAGGGCTACAGAAGCTGCAGTTTACAGCAGAAAAATCAATGGAGCATGCATTCAAATGTTTACATGCTAAAATAATATGCATAATTGTAGTTGTATTTACTAGACACAGACATGGACTTCAGCGTGCATGCTAAATAACTCCATTGGCACAAAGGAAGGAACTACTAATCACATTCAATACGCAGCCACTTCATATTCCTTGCTCCTGGATAGGAAAATATGGTCATGGATAAATGGGCAACCAACCAGCCAAAAAAATTTATTAGAAGAGAGAGGCTTGCAGGGTCGTAGTTACTGGGCTGGAGACAATCAGGGTACAGCAGGGGTCTATCCTGGGACATGTGCTGTTTAATTTGTTCACTAACAGCATAGACAAATGAAGGAAAGCCATCGTGAGGCTTGCAGATGGTGCTAAACTGGGGGGGACAGTTGATACGTGCAAGAGCAGGGCTGCCATCCACAGGGACCAGAACAGGGGGGAGGACTAACCTAAACAGGATTACATCAAATTCAGCAAGGATAAAAGCCCAGAGCACGAGCAGGGATTATACTCTCTGCTCAGCACTTGGCAGACCATAGCTGGGTCTTGCATCCAATTTTGATCCCCGTAAGTCAGGACAGGCATCAACAAAACCAGCCAAGCTAAGAAGAGGCCACCAAGAGAGTGGGGCTGGAGCGGCTGCCCTGCGAGGTGAGGCTGTGGGGCCAGGGCTGGTTCAGCCCGCAGCAGAGATGGGTCTGGGGCACCTGAAAGCACCTTGGTGACAACAGGGAGGAGATGGAGGGGATGAGGCCAGGATCTTCACCGAGGTGCCTGGTAGGAGAACAAGAGAGAGTGGCATCAGCTGAAGCTAGAGAGGTTTGGGATGGAGATAAAGAGAAGCTTTTTCCCCAAAAGGTCAACGGGTGGTGGATTGTGGGCCTGGAGAACTTTTGACACCTTGGAGGATTGCAAGCCTGCACTGCATAAAGCCCCAAGAAACCTGGTCTGACCCCATGTATGATCTGCTTTGGGCAGGAGGCTGAAGGAGAGACCTCATGAAGTGTCTTCCAACCTGAATTATTCCTCAATTCAAAACCTGAATGATTCCTCAAATCAATTCCTCCTATGATTTTCCCCATTAGTGACTGCATCACTGTTTGTCCCTCTTTTTTTCACTGATCCTTAAGCTTTAACTAGGATATGACAGGCTGTTGCACCTAACTTCACAAGTCTATCAGACTGTGGGCAACAGGATCTATCTTGTCTGTGAAACATTCATTTCAAATTGTTTATATGTGAGTTGTGGTCCATCTCCTAGGATCCGCTCACTAGCAGCACCGTGGCTGGTGAGCAGTACGTTGCTGAGATTCACAGCAGTGCTGGCTGGCAAGCTGTTTCCCTCACTTGCTCCAAGAGAAATGACTGTAATGATCAACCCTCAATATGTAGTAGTTTCCCCCATTTCAAATAACACAACCCGAGCTTCTTGGGTGCACTTGTAGGAATTCATGGGCGTTCACATTCATCCCATTGTTTGCACCTACCTCATGTTTCACCTAATGCTGTAACAAGGTGCCTTTCCTTAGTCACAAAAGGGCGTACAAGCTCCAGGCTCATTTCCTTAGAATTATTTTTTTCTTCATCTTTTTTCTTTTTTTTCCTTTTCAACTTTCAGCACTCCTTTAAAAGTTTTCAATAATCAAGACATTCATTGTATGGCCACCCTGTACATCTCTTACTCTCTCTAATGTATTTGTAAGCATTGGATTGCACACTTCATCTTCAGCAATTTATCAGTCCTCAAGGTATCTAAGAAAAGAATTCGAAGATTATTTTTTCCTCTAGATGTTTGTTTACTTTAAGTCCATATCTTTGTAGTTGTAAGAACAGGTATCGATGTTTGGGTAATATTTTGGTAATAGAGTTTTTATGATAGAACTGATGAATCTTTTCTTATCTTTGAGACATGGAACTACGTGGGAGAGCTGGGGTGGGTGAGGAAGGGTTTAGAGTATCACACATTAACCTGCATCTTAGTGTTTCCTATGACAAGCCGTAGCTGATCGCTGGGCATGTGATAGGGATAATTCTTGTAGAGAGTTACCTCCAGCTGTGCAAGCACATTTATGTCTACTTGGCTGGTCTGTAGGGTCTACAGTTTTAGTAATCTATAGACACACTTTTTGTTTTTTATGTACACCATCTATGAAAGCTTTTGTCAACTCATTTTTAACTTTGAAAAGACTTATCGTCTTGAGTTAGGCTGTACACATCTGTGGAGATCCACAGCAGGAGACAATAAATTAGCCAAGGCTCTCAAAATTTGCACTGATCACAGCAGCTTAAACATGTAAAGACTGACCAAGAAGAAATTGTTTATTAGGCAGTTCCTAAAGGCAGTTAATTGCCTACTAATACGGTGCGAGAAAAACTGCTAGCTGTAGGGTTGAAATTGCTTGACCCATTACTAGTGGGAAAAGAAAAAAGAAGAATAACTGTGACAACACAGTCTGTGCTATTGTGTGATAGCGTGCTGTGGGCCAGCATACATTATAGGTAATGCCATGTCCTTATTTACCATCATGACAGGCTGCTGCTTCATAACTTTTAATGCACTTGTCTTGGCAACACGCTCTGACGTAAGGCCCGGTTTACAGACAGTCTCAGTGACTATGACCCAGGCCATCCAAACCAC
This sequence comes from Rissa tridactyla, assembly GCF_028500815.1. NCBI lineage: Eukaryota > Metazoa > Chordata > Aves > Charadriiformes > Laridae > Rissa > Rissa tridactyla. Next base: position 10,446,473 of record NC_071497.1, read on the forward strand.
ACGTCTGGCACATGAGGGCAGATCACCCACGTGTTTCAGAGCCTGTGTTCTCATGGTGCGATCACCCTGGAGATGGGACAAACACCCACCTACCATGTGCTCACTCCCCTTCCTCAGTGGAATGGAGAGAAGGTGAGATGGGAAAGCTCATGGGTCAAAGTGAAGGCAGGAAGATTGCGAAACAAACTCAACATGGGGAAAACTAATTTAATTTATTGTCAGTTAAATTAGATTTGGGAAGTGAGAAACAACAAGCAAGCATTACAACAGGTTTTCTAACCTCTTCCACAAGAGGAAATTTTGGATTATGTTTTCGTTATCATACGCACAGTATTTCTGAATAATTCTGTATCCTCCAAGAAGGGATCCACTATTGATTGAAAAATATAAGGGGATTATGGTATTTATTCTCTTATAACAAATATTTGCACTAAGCTGTAGCTTAAACTTAATTACAAAAAGAATTGTTTTTCTTTAGTCATTAGGTATAGAATAAATAGTGTGGAAATAGACATATACTATACTAAGCTGTAGGAACAAATGGTCTTAATGGTAGGTACACTGCGTGCAATAAAGCGCCACGGTCTTAATGATTCAGCTCTTAGGTGAAACCAAAACAGGTGACCATGTGAAACTATCTGGTGATGGAAATAAAAAATGTCGCTGGTCTGGGGCATGCAGCCTGTGAGTCCATCGCTTAAAAACTAAGGCAAACAAAGCCTAAGGCCAAGCCACGCATCTGGGTACCCCTTCCTGGATGGGCATCTCAGAAACAGGGTGGCTCAAAGTGAATGGGAGCTTTGAACCCTGCAAACACTGACAGGACTCCAGAGAAAGGAACTGGTTAACGACAGACATGAGGCTCTTGCTGTTACTCTAAGGCAAGTAGTTGGTACTTAGATGTGCAACAGGCACATTTCTCATGAGCAATGAAGCTATAACTAAGCCATGGATGTGATCACTTCTGTTATTACAGTTACATTTCAATTATCTTTTCTGCATGCACTGTTTGGCTTGTTTTTCAGCTCAAAAGCCCTGCAGAAATGTGACATGCCCTATAACATGATAGCACATCAACTCTCTGGCCAATTCAGTCCCTGGGATCAGGACTGGGTGCTATTTGGGTTCGCCTGTCTCCCCGTGTTGTCTCTCTGAGGTCCTTTGTGGGTGCACAGATGAGCTTATATCATATAATCTAAGATGCTCACTTGGGGCCTGAGTGTAAAATGCTGTGAAGACTGATAAAAAAATGGCATAATTTAAAAGAGGGGGAAAATAAGTTTATTTTTTCCCGTGATGAATGGAAAAGTGTTTACAGTTCAAGACTGTAAGTAAAGTTCAAGACTAAATAAAGTTCAAGACTAAAATTCAAGACTAAATAAAATAAAAATTAAAAAGTGATACTAAGCACAGGTCATTGGTAGATTTTGTTTATTTGCCTACTGTTTAAAGACTTTACTACAGGAGGGATTTTGCATTGTAATTCTCCCCAGACTGGGACAAAAAAGAAAAGGCCAATCAAAAGAAAATTCTGCAATTGTTCCAGATAGTTGCATCTTTTGTTTTCATCTGTGGGAAACTGTATACAACATAGAGAAGAATAGAAAGCAGAAAACAAGACTTTGAGATATACTTTAGAAAGATAATAATTTTGAAAAGAAAGAACTCAAAACAAATTCAGGAAAAACATGCAAAGAAATGTAATGAAATATCTTGATAAAAATGTTGCATAATGCAATATGCTAAGAGCTATTATGCAACATATATGAGTTTTAAAAAATTTAGGTTGTTAAAATAACACTTATTTATGTGAACTGAAAATATAACCACAGATACTTTGTAAACTTCAAAGTCTTGCCTTTTCCTGTAAATATCTCAATAGCTAGCTATGTCTCTTGTTTGTTTGTTTGTTTGTTTTTCCAAAATAGGGATGAGAGAACCGCATTCAGGAATAAGGAAATGCGAATAGCGTTACGGAACAGAGCAAAACTGCTGATGGTTACAGCAGAAGTGGAGAAAACAGTAAAAATCTTTTCCATTAACTTCCGCAGCTTTTGGATGAGATTCACAGATCAAATTATTGCATTGAATTTAGAACAAAAGTGAGAGGACAGATAGAAACAGGTATTTCCAACCAACTTCTATAAAGAGAAAAGCACAAAAAAATAGGAAAAAAGACAAACAGATTTAAGTTGAGAATAAAGATTAGATAATCATTGGTGAATTAATATCTCCTTTTTCAGAGGATTTGAGTAAATTTTATACATACCATGAAGTCTCTGCTCATGACTTGTGCTGTGCTGCAAGTATAAAGCTTTACCAAGGAGCTTTGTAAGAAGCAAAAAGATTATAGGGTGTCATTGTGATTTATACAGGATTTATGATCTCTGGCCACTCATGACTGCATCACAAAAAAGGCCTTCATCAAAAGTACAGCTATGTCTGGGACTTTCTCCAAATATAAACTAAATAATCCTCTCTCCATAGCCTCATTCCCAGTCAATACTTTGAATTCCCAGGAGAGATTAACAAGTAGTAGTTATATTTTTCACTAAATGGATTGCCTCCTGTCTCCTTTCCCAGAATTTCTAGCAGTTGATTGGTTTGAAACCAAACAATTTTTTTCAGGTAATTCATTGTGTATCAATTTGTACTTGGGAGACAACATGGTCTCCTTGGTCCCTAGTGTCCCTAGTCCCTAGCGTAGAATATTGTATCATCATCTTCCTAATGATAACATCTTCTTGGTCTGTGCCAATGTTTCTCAGTATCCTGGGGATATACAGCAAAAAGATTAAAAAGTCCAGACTGCAGAGGTGCATTGCCAATACCTCAGCCCACTCCAGGCAAGAACACAGAGAAATGGGAAAGAGGTTTGAAAACCACTGCAGGAAAAGAAAAGATGACAGTGTCAGAGAATCTCAAAAACAGATTGACAGCAGAGAAAAAGAAGGGATGTATTTTGTTTTGAGGTAATAAAACACAAGGCACACAAGATAGGAGCAAGCATTACTGCTGATAATATCTGAGGCAAAATTAATCTCCTCAAGATTTTGAAACACCTGGATCGACAGATATATCTTCAAACATATGAACTAGCAAAATGATGCACTTATAAGGTACTTATTTATACATGTGTTATTATTATTTTATATATATATATATATTATTCAGAGGCATGGGTTTTTAAATCTAAATTTCCAAACAGACAGCTGAATTCTAGGAACATGATGGGTTATTTTTTGCCTGTTGTGAGCACCAAAACCAGTTTTCAAAGGTTTGGCAACAGAGCTCAGCAAAAAGAGCTCCAGACCATATTTTGCTAAGAGAGCCTTCTCCACTTGCCTGAGCAGGAGAAAACAATATCACACTAGTAAATATTTTCAGGTTGCTGGGTTTGGGAACTAATGGTCTGAAACCTGGAATTAGCTTCTGAACCTGTTTCACATTGTTCGCATTTCACAGCTCTTGGATGTATTGTTTTTCTGACGATGCTAAAATGTGCTGACATGTGGCCTGCCATGGGTTTTTGAATGACATTTTTCAGCTTTCATCCAAAGAAAAGTTGCCCAGCCCAGGACGTGACGGATGACCACACCATTACCTCACCCAGCATTTGGCTGGCTGAGGAGGGGCAGGACGCCAGTCGTGCGGCCCAGCAGAGACTGACGTGACATTTGTGAAGGAGTCCCTGCGCTGGCACAACCGGGGGAAACAGACGAGGCAGCTTTTCCTAATCTTGTGGGTTTTACAGCTTGGAACGGGAAGGAGGTCCGAAAGCCAAAATGTTTTTTGTAAGGCTCAAGCAAAAGGCTGTGTCTGATTCACATCATCGAGGGCGCTGTTCCACTGACCGCAGCCAACATTGCCTCATTGCTCTCTGCTCCATGTGGATAGACAACTTCAACCCAAAGTCCTCAATGTGCATTGTTATCTGCCTCCTCTAACGCCATATCATGACTAGGTGAAATAAGACATACCCACCCCCCCAAACCTCTAAGGATCTTTTTAAAGGCCTAAGTACAATGCCCAAACAGGTAACAGATTCAAAGACGCGTGATGTCCTTCAATGGGTTTACCATTGCAAATCACCAAGTCCTGATCTTACCTAGGGATGCCATGGATCCTCCAGATCTCGCAGTCACTATGCCATACCGGAAAGAAATGCCAGAGTGGCTTATAAACAACTTATGTGTTCCAGGCAGGTGTTATTAGAAAAGGCTCTATGGCTTGTATTGTTCTGGCGTTCAGAAAAGATGATGATAATACTCGTTTCTGGGCTCAGCTTCCCTGAACCAGAGCCAAAACCCACCCATATGAGGTCCTTTAAATGCAAATTTTGAAGTCTAGTTGTTGCAACACACAGTTCTTCAACTGTAGGTCACTGACTTTTTTTTCTGGATATCCTCATAGTGGACAAAAATGAAAAAACTTGTAGCCAAGACTGTATTTCTACCTTGTACCTGGAGTGTCCATGGTAAACCTTTGTGTGAGGAAAGTGAATTAATGAAATTGTCATGAACGAGACATAGGTCCATGCATCTGATGTGCTGTTAGTACTGCCCACGCATTTTAGTTACATTCTTAAAGATACGTTTCTCTTTTGGAGGAGTCACTCATACCTTAATCGTACTCAATGCAGACATATTTTCTAAGGCAGAGAGGGAGGGAAGGAATGGGAGGATTTCTTTGCCACCTGAGCTTTTAAAAAGCACATGGAAGAGAAATCTCTAAAGGCAAACTCAAAAAGAGGACAAATGCTTCAAGCTACTGTCCCACCAAATCCATAATGTCTTGCTTCACTCTGCAAGTAGGAACAGCAACTGGCAAGTACAGTTTCAGAGATAAAGTGTGTTTACAAGAAAAACTACCAGTGTTTACCAGACAGTTGTAAATGTAATCTCATTAACGAACCCTGGAATCCCACCCTGCAGGGTGCCACTTACAGCCGTAGCAATCAGCTTAGCCATGAGAAGTTCTGGCTGCTCCGGGTGCAGAAACATCAGGATGTGACAACATCCATGACGATAGTAAATACAGTGGCGGAAAATGAGGAAAGAGTGTGGCCAAATTCCAGAAGCCTGTGAGAGAAAGTATCTTCTAAAAATTGAGGCAAATCAGAGACGTACAAGAAGAAATGCTTACCTGAATTGATCATATATCTGAAGAGGCAATGATGGTCTCACACTGTGTCTACGATTGCTGCCACACAGCAAAATCTCTGCTCTACCTGCCTGCCTGCCAGGCATGCCATACCTTTCCTCCTGAGGCAGATGTCACTGTCAGTGCAGTGACGTTCCTGGCTCGCGTTCACGCCAGTCTCTGTAACACAGTAGAGGGAGCAGAGGACATGTTCACGTTGATCTGTGGTCCTCTGGGGGACAAGGCTACTTAAGGATGATGCGGTGTCCCTGCCCCTCGTTCCGTGTAACCAGGCCTCATGTGGTACCTCTCACAATACGCAGTTACAATACGCTTATGGTGTCACTATGTCACAGGCATGATATCTGTGTGGCAAACAAGTGATGTTTGCTACTGCTCTATGAAAATACCAAGAAGGAGAAGCACAATGGTTCATTCAGTAAAAAATGCAAGCTTTTTTGACCAATTTAACTGACTTTTCTTTCAGCTTTTTAAAGGTAAGCCCTTTCTGAGTAACAGTGTACCCTCAAACTCATATCTGGAGACCTGAAAATAAGCTACTGGGTGAATGACTGGATGGATGGAAGGATGGATGGGTGGATGGACAGGTGGGTGGATGGTTGAATGGATAGAATGTTTTCTCCATCCCTAACAGCATTTTTCCTGCACACTTGAGTCCTGTAAAAGTATAATATATCATCTTAAGAGACCTCTGCCAAAATGCAGATGGAAAGAAGAAAAACCATAAGAGGCATTATTCTGTCTTTTAAAAGAAAGGGATTGTTCTTTGGTGCCATTAACTGGTGCAGTTACATTGATTTCTTTCCATCAGCTGAAAACATGGTTTTAAAAAGGAAAATATTAGTGAGAGATTTAAAACAAACAAACAAACAAACAAGTGTAAATACATGTCTGTATGTATACAGAGGCACACCATGAACAATTGATATAGCCGGAAAACTGTTGCAACGCTTTCCAAGTTTACAGAAGCCAAACATCTGAAGACATAAAACTCTCAGGTAATTTATTTTTTTTTATGGATGAAGCAGTCACAGCGTTGCTCTGGAAACTAATCTTCATTTTAATCTGTATTCTGTGTTTGAATTAGGACTTTCCTAACAACCAAACTAACTTATCTACAATCTATCTACCCTGTTCCAGGTTTTCCACTTCCCAGGTCCAAGAACTGAAATGAAGGTAGCAAATGTAGGAAGATACAAAGAAGGATGTAGGAGGACGTAAATGATTGACACTTGAATAATCTCCATGCAGGGAATTTTGAGTGGCTAAGGTGATGCGTGGTCCTGTTTTCTCCCTGGAAAAAAGTGGAAGTTGAATGAGCACCAAGACAGAAAGACAAGGGAGGTTGAGAGGATCTTTGCAGGCTTGCAAAGAAAGAAGCAGGGACACATTTGTGCACCACACGATGAAGAAGCAAAACGTGAATGTCACACCTTGATGCCCATAACAGGCAAGGCTGCTTGATTTAGACAAAGGTGTTGGCAGGGGTGACAGAAACATGAAGGAACATCCTTAACTGCCAGCAAAGGAGGTGGTGTCTATGCTGACTTAAGGGACAGTCTGCCCCTGACAGGACTGGCTGTCTGCTGCAGGTCCATTTGTCATGGTTAGGGTCTCAGCAGAGAACAGTGTTCGAACGGTGTCAGTGACATTTTGGCTCTGCTTGAAGTCAGTGGCCAAAATGCTACAAGTCTCAAAAAGGTTAATACTCACCTTCAGCCTATAAGCCACCTATAAATCATTTATAAAATACAACTCTTACAAAATCCTCAAATTGTTGGACTGCCTTCAGTGTTTTGACTGCAACGTGTAAGTGACATTAATAAAAGTGCCCTGGAATCCAGCTGATGGAAGGAATATAAATATGTCATAGTGTTACTGCCAACAAAAGTAATGTAGCCTTTCCACCAGATCTGATTGTCCTGCCCTGAAATAAACAAAGCATAACTGCGCTGTCATCATTTTTTTCATGAAATGCAGAAATCACCACGAATCAGCAGTTTGGTTTCTATAGAACACACTTGGAATTTCAAATGTTCATTAGCTTTAAATCAATAGTGTTTAGCATTTTGATCAATATTTCAAATAGTTTTGCTGAAATAATGGCTCTTTTTGCTGCATTCATTAGTATCAGCCGTTTGCCTGCTTAAGGTTTATTTCTGTTGGTGCTTCCGCTTCAGTCACGTGGATTTTCTGTAATTGCACCTCTGATGTCTTACTATAATTTAGTTAACTATTGTCCTTTGCCATTTTGAAATCTGTTCTGCCATTTATTTATCAGCCATGCAGTCAGAAAAATAATGGATAAATATTCACTTACAACTAGCAGTACCTAAAGGGGGCTTACAGCAAGGATGGGGAGGGTCTTTTTATCAGGGAGTGTAATGACAGGACATGGGGTAACCATTTCAAAATGAAGGAGGGGAGATTTAGATTGGATATTAGGAAGAGATTCTTTACTGTGAGGGTGGTGAGACACTGGAACAGGTTGCCCAGAGAAGCTGTAGATGCCCCATCCCTGGAGGTGTTCCAGGCCAGGCTGGATGGGGCTTTGAGCAGCCTGGTCTGGTGGGAGGTGTCCCTGCCCATGGCAGGGGGCTGGAACTAGGTGATCTTTAGGGTCCCTTCCAACCCAAACCGTTCTGTGATTCTATGAAACAGAAAGCCATTTTTAACTATACTTCTTAATAAATGGCTCTGCAGGGGAATAAAGCAGTACAGCAAGTAAAGTTTAAGAATGAAATACAAGGCAAGTCATAACATAAACTGCATTGCACACCCCATCTATTTTACTGTAAGCATTTGATTATGTGCAGCCCCTGCACTGAAATAGTGTCATTACAGCTCGCAAGGTCAGCCCCTGAGAATCTGAAGGCCTACTGAAATTTGTGAATTGCCAGTTAAGATTTGACAATTACATGATCACTACATGTTTTCCACAAGATCTTTTTGTTCGTTCAGAGAATCAATGGCCATGTTTAGGAGATTAATAAAACGTCCAGAAAAATGCAGCCCATGAAAATTTAGAAACCAGATGTTTTCTTCTACACAGATGTTTTTTTCACTAGTAGTAAAACTGGATATATGATGTTCTTGCTTTTTACAAGAAAAACACTGAAAAATACCCATCTCACTGCTTAACCTCAAGAACTCATCATAATGAAACTTGTTCACAGTCACTATTGCCAGAACTAGATAGAAAGCTGATGACAGTAGGCCATTCCCATACCTTCCTGGAGCAGAACTGCAGTGGGGGGGCATTTTACCAGCGAGTTTTAACCAATATTATTGACCAATAATATTTGGTCAAATAGTTGGAAGTTTACATTCCAAAGTTTCCACCCTTCGCCCGTATGACAAGAATGTGGCTTTTCCTCAGGAGATTTCAGGAGTCAAGTATCACACTCTCAGTCTCTAACTTTGGGAGGAGAAGCTTCTGTTGATGTTTTTGTTGTGGATTGTGGACGGTCACCACAAGATTTAGCACAAGCTCTCCATTTACCTTGGCCTTTGGGAAAACAGGAATTTTCTGTCTGAACCATGCTCACAACTCAGTGAACACTTCTTAACAGCGGCTGTTGGCACTGCAAGTCAGAGAAGTCATCGTGTCTTCTCCAGGATCCTCCCGTTAACCCAATATGCTGCTCCCATGTTGCTCCTTACACAGAGGCAGTTTCCTTTCCAGTTCTTATGAGCAGATATTGAAAAAAAAGTGGAAGGACTGCTGCGTTTGACTGGGAGTCTTGTCTGCTGGTGAGGTCCCCACAGGGAAGCCTGTGATGGTAGATCATACAAAAAGGGGACTACACACTGAGGTCTGCACATTCCTCTCCAGCCTTCATAACCAGTTTGCATGCCTCTGTGAGTTGTCTGCACGTACTGCTTTAATCAATGCGTTCTTTCTATATGCCCATTTGAAGACATAATACATCCGTTCCTCTTGGAAGTAAAGTCTGGTCTCACAGGTGTGTTCCTGTATCAGTTCGCCCCAGAGAGGTTGGTTTCCCACCCACACTCCACTTTTTATGGACCTCACACATACTTCTGCTTGAAAAACTGGCCGCAGAAAAGCATGCCTTTCTCAGCACCGTCCAGGAGACCCTGTGAGCATATCTGCTTCGATAAATGGCAGGAATGCCATGAATGACAATATTTGTGGCTGCTTTTTACTTACAGTAATCTAGCAAGGTTGCACACAGCCGAAACAGAACATATAAACTCCAGTGTTTTCTGACACATTGTCAAGATAATTTTTCTCCTTGTTTCTTACAAGTGATACCTTCACAGGGCAAGTAAAGACAAAGGGTACTCCAGCTGCCAGTGAAATCACCATTTGCCTTGGAAAACTTGTGTCACTAGCAGCAGGGGACAGACAACTCTCAGGTGAGTCTTAAGAGAGAATTTTGGGAGCTGACGGAAAAAAACAACAAAAAGTAATATTATTTTTTTTTTATATATGAAAGAATACACTTCATACGATGCCAGGACAATAATGCAGTAAAGTGGGAAAGGTAAAACATGCAACTCTTATAACTCTTCAATTGTATGACTACGGAATGCTGGGAAGCAAATAATCTTTGTCCTGTTATATGCACTTGTCTATACGTTAAGCATTCAGAAGAATGTTTAATGAAAAATATTGAGCCCTTCTGGTAATGCCTTTTTATCAGTTTTCACATCAGATGACCTGCACCCTTTCTATACTAAGAATTTAATGTGCTATTTTAAAATGAGTGGGATAAACTATGTCATATAAGGGTTAAAGTGGAATAAGGTGAGTTACACAAATTGATCCTTACCAGGGGAGATAGATAGAAAGCATGTGCTTAATTCTTGCTTCTCAAAGTGCAGTGAACAGAGACAAAGTCTGGCAAGGTGAATCTAAATCTTCATATCTTCCCCACCTACCTTAGGACACTGGAGTATGTCAAAGATCTGACCCAGTTCCCCTGAAATGAATGGACATGCTTTAGCAGCTTCAACACTTTGGATCAGATCTTACGTGATGTTTTTCTGTTCTTCTGAAACATTAAGAATCAGGGGCATAGTGAAGAGAAAATGGAGGTAAACAGAATTCACTCCCTTCTGATCTGGCTAATACACATTCTGCCAGACTCCCACCACCAGCCCAGGAAGACCAGGAGCGGGTTGGACAGGCTGTAACACCACTGGCACATGAAGAGTGGTTTTGGTGCAGAAGGCGTGCAGGTTTTTTATGCCACCTGTTCTGCATTCTGTCGTAAGCTGCTGGGGTTAACAGACCTGGTAGTATGCATTTGGCACTCAGGCTTATAACTAAACTCTGTTACTGTGGAGACAAGGGTTGTGCATGGCCAGAAGCATAAATCCCAGTGTAGATTCTATTGGCACATAAAAAAAAAAACAGGCCTCGTTTAGCAGATAAGGCTGGGCAACAGAAGGGGAAAAAGTTCACCTTTCATATTTCTCTGGAATGGACCCAGCATAGCAACCAGAAAACTTTTGTCCTGCTAAAATGAAAAAGAAAGAAAAAAAAAAGAAAAGAAAAGAAAAGAAAAGAAAAGAAAAAATAAGAGGGAAGGTGGGGAAAACCTTAGGCATAAAGAAAATAGAAAGTTTGCCTAAAGCTATCATTCACTGCATATATTTGCCAAGAATCCATTACTATGTAAGGTATTGATAAATACCCTATCTTTCCCTTCGTTTTAGGAAAGATAGCCCAGCTAAGTGCACTGTGTGGCTAAAAAAAATATGGAGTTTTATTATATGCTTTCACCTAAACAGCAGCATGGAATAAGAAGCTTAACACCCAAAAAAACCTAACCCACAAAAAGAAAGGAGTTTACTCTGAAAATGTTATTTGCAATCAAATTGTTCTTTCGCCCTGCTCCTGCCACAGCTTATGGGAAAATATTTTCTCTGAATATTTTTAAGGGTGAAGTCACACCTTTTTGGTTTCTGCATGGAAAGAGAAAATAGGAAGATAAGCGTGAATGTGAAGAAAAAAGTGCTGACGTATGGAGTATCTTCCTGACTCCTCTGAGGACATGAGGAGCCTGGCATCCACAGTGAAATCCACTCACCCTCAACACTTACTTCATGTGAATGAAATAAAGCAATTTCTCATTTACAATAAAAAATATCCCAAGAAGATCTTTAATTCAAAGACTTACCCTGCAAAAGTAGTTAAACTCTACAATAACTTGTAATTATGTATCAGAGGAAAGGACTGAGATACAGGAAATTGTTGTTGGAGGTATCCTTTGGGTGCACGTGTGCTATTGCCTCTCCCAAGAGTTCTTGGATGTACAAGGTAACAGGTAGAAATTAATGATTTTTAAAGGAAAAATTTTATTTTATCAAGCTACTAATTTCTTTCATAAATATTTTCTTTTGCCTTTTTACTAAAGATCTAATATCCCTCTTACTCCCTGTGTACAAAAAAAAAAAAAAAAAAACAAACCAAAAAGACCCCAGATCTTTTCTGCATTTTTGTTGCTATTGTTTGTGACTGCTATTTTACTGTTGCTGGCTTTAAAATGACAGGTTTTTCTTCTTAGAACAAAAATAACACTTTCCTGACCACTTGAATCATAATGTATCTCAGATCAATCAATCAATCATACATGAACTTTTGCAATTGCACTTGTTCTGGCAGTGAAAAAGGATGGATAAAACCGTCTTCACAGGGCAGCTAAGAATTTCCCCAACGTGAGGGTGTGACTGAACCAGGAGCCTCCCTAGAAGATGTTGATCCCTGAAAGAGCTGTAACTCAAAGTGCCGTCTCATTTATCCCCCAGACTCATGAAACATTAGAAAGCCTTGTGGAGTCATTGTGCCTATAACCACCCTTTTCTTTAAAAACCTGTCCAGATACAAGAAAGGATGTTCTGAGACATAAAATTCCAAAAGAAAATTAGACCTCTTCCCTCAGTAGCTCAGGAAAACAAGCCTTTGTAAAGAGGGCCAAGGACCAAGGGCAAAGATAACAAAGGACAGTTTTGCTGCTGTTTTGTTCCTTTAGAGCCATTTTGCAACACTGGTAAGATGAATGTTTAGACCTGTGCATATCACATGAAAGGATAATGGCTTATGACATATCACCTTTATATAACCCTTTTTCATCCTGATGGATTGCAGGGTGTTTGTTTCACCTCCAGACTTGATTCTAGCAGCTCCTTGCATCGAGGAATGAAGCCTGGCAGGCTGAAACTCTCCATCTGGATCAGGGCACGGCAGCCTCTGCCCAGCAGCACGAGTCACGATACATACATACATCAACCCAGTCATCTGCACTCTGTCTCTGCCACTTCTACAGAGGACACGGAGCCCAGGTCAAGGTTTCGTTAGCAATGCCCAGAGCCCTCTGAAGTACTACCCACAGCTACTCTGAGATCACCTCTCACTCCACAACCCCGGCCTCACAAAAGAGCATAATTTTCTGCCGCTGTAAAAATGTCACTCAGAGGAAGGATGTAGTGTTGAAGAGGAGAAGACGAAAATGAGACGTTAGAATTTTTTGCCTTAAGTGTTAAAAAGAGTTATTGACCACAGAGGACTCTGATCTGGGCATGAACATGCCATCTGCCTCTCCTTAAGGACAGCTAATACCTGTGGGGAGGCTGAGAGGACTGGCACAATCACTTCTCCCACTGGAGAAGAGCATCCCATTTCCTGGGGTTGGACACTGCAGTCTCACAGGACAGAAACAAAGGCACAAGGTAAAGGCAGGCACTTTATCAAAATTCATAGTGTGGAAACACAGTCACGGAATAATGAAAGACTGCGTTTTATTGCTCTTGAATTAACCATCTTTAATATTTCATGGGATGATTTGGTCCAATGAAAGTCACAGACATGCTTGAGTCAGACTACCTTTTCATTTGGTGTTTTTGCAATAGGTCTAGGCCAATTTCCAGATCTCCTAATTGTTGCTGTCATACAAATAAAAAATAATTTTGAACCCAGTTTGGAAGATTTCCATAATTCCAGTAGGTTGTATGATAATTTTTTCAAATTATTTTTTTAACCAATGGTAAAACATTTTTACCTAAATAAACAGCACATAGGCTCCCTACCACAACCCCCAGGAGCAGATGATTTGCTATTGAACTGAATTAGAGAAACAAGAAGCTGCATAACCTAGAAAATTATTACTAAGAAGGATGCTATGTTTTGTGGCAGACAGCCAAAATAGCAAGGCTACAGCAGCTTGTATCCTCTCGTAGTCTTTAAAATATGTCAAGGTAATCATCATTGCAGTGTCTAATATGATTAACATGAACCACAGTCTCATTGTGCTTGGAGCATTACAAGTACACGTGATGAGACACCTGAACTTTTTATGAAATTTACCGTCTTGTCAGATCATTTTTTACCTCATAGTTTTTAAAAGATTAAATGGTATCAGTCATAAACTGGCTAAATAAACCTTTCTGTGGGTGTGAGAAAGATCCAGTGTTGCTATTGCTTGTCCTGGTACATTGCTAGGCATTTGGGAGAAGCTGCCCATCCCACAGGACAGGGATCCCTTTCTCAGAGAGGCTGGCTTCTAGTTACTGTCTTCAACGTTGCAGTGTCCCCTTTTGTGTTTTCCTCCCACTGAAGCTGTTTTCTGCCACGATATTTATGCAGACAGCAGACAGAAACAAGATTAGAGAGTCATTATTTTTATTATTATTATTATTATTATTTCCATTATTATTATATTATATATTATTATTCTATTAGCATAGTATAGTATAGTATAGTATAGTATGGAATATATTATTATTATTATTATTATTATTTCTATTACTGCTAATACTGCTTCTGCTGCTACCATTATTATTCAACAGATGTATCAAACAGAAAGGAAGGCTAACACCAGGACCAGGTGAGAGAGGTGCTCTTACTCACAAAACCTGTACAGATACTTCACAGAAATGCACCTTTTTGGGGCAGGTGAGATGAAGACTGAAAAGGAAAAGAGATTATTTTGCAGTGAGGCTTTCCCAGACAGACAGGCTTCTCCGCGACAGTTTCTGATGTTGTCGACCGGGTCTGCAAGAACTTGGTCTGCACGTCCATTTAGCCAAATTGCGCTTGCCTGCTTCTGGGATGGTTACGAATTTGCACTCGTCTGTCAGAAAGAGAACGTTTCAGGTAGCAGAATTTTCCTGGTTTAGAGTCTGATCTAAAATCCACTGAAATGCAAAACGTGTCCCTCCTGGCTTCAGTAAGCAATGAATCTAACACTTAAACTTTATTTTGTAGTTGCTGTAAGGCCCCAACAGCTATCTGTTTGTATGTTCACCTTTCGAAGAGGATTTGTTTCCAGGCGTATTTTTTATTTAATTATTTTCCCCCTGCTTTTGTAGTTTTGCACATGGAACGGTCTGCTCTGGTTGGCAGAAATGATACCTGTCTTGTGCACGTGGGAAAATAAGTCATTTGAAAGGATGGGAAACACTAAAATCCTGACAGAACTCCCTGTCTCAATACATGTATAAATCCAGTAACTCATTAACCATATCTACCTTTTGCCAATATTGTGTTTGCAGCTGAACACTTTGTGTTTGTGCTATACACACAGATATAACAACGCTTAAGGTCACTCCATAGGAAAATAATCTTAGCAAATTTCTCTGCTGTTGACAAAATTACAATATAATTCATTTCACGGTGAGGTGGAGTGCGGTGTTTGTTGACTGCATTATGTCCAATGATAACAAGTTTCTTAAGTACACTGTGTTTGTTAGGGCTCATTGGTACTACAAGGCAAAGTAAAGTTGAAGATTTTCTAGTTCCCCTGTTCTGCTAAACCCACTTTAGTATCTTGCTGCATTGCTTGTTCATTTTCTTGGCATTTTTCAAAAATAACAGCGATACACCATCTGTGGTGTTACAGTCCGAGGTTGTTTTGGGGCACAAGTGGATCTCTGAGAAGGAACAGTCCCTGTCTTGGTGTTCTCAGGATGTAGGATTTTGGTCCTTGTGGACAATGTCAGGTCCCTGAACCCCACCAGCCAAACTCTAGGGTTTGGGGAGACAGAAGGGGGAAAACTCTACATCCCAAAAGCGCCTAATAAAGTAAAAGCTCAAATAAAAAAAGGATTAAAAAACACATTGCAGTAAAAATCCACTGGTCAACAGGATGCTGCAATGGGCTGGTGGTGGCAGGCAAGCAGGCAAAGGAAATGTTCTTGTTCACGTGATTTGTTTCATGTCTCCACTACATGCTGGGGTGAATTAATGTCAAGAAACTTAGTCTGACTCATGAGAAATACACTCGCGTTTCCTTTTTCTGTGAAGAGGTTGTGCTCTTAGAGGAAAGGCATTTAATTAAGTCCTTCATAAATGGCATTAATTCACTCACCTTTCTACTTACCTCTGTAAGAATGACTTTTTTTTTCCCAGCAAAAGAAAAATTCCCCAAGACCTTTCCTCAAACACAAATTGCTGCTGTTAGCTTTGTCTACAAAAATAGAACTGGACAATTTGTTCAGGGTGGGAAACAAAAAAGACCATCTGGAACTGCTCTCAGCTGGAAGAAATAAATTGCTAGTAACATTAGAAATATTATTTCAGAGAAAGGTCTTCTCACTCACAGAACATCATGCCTCCTTGTAAAAAAAAATAAATAAAAAAAAAAAGGCTGTTGTGAAAAACAGCCTCAGCTTTTATTTGCAACAGTTGCAAAATGATATGCAGGGGTATTTATCAGCACAGGACACCCCTTGTGTAAGAAAAAACCTACTGCTAGGCATTTACTTTCTCGGTCTTTCCTTTTCTAGAGTCAATGCAAGTAACAACACCCTCCCCCACACATGAGTCCAAGTTTGGGAGCTCCTGCAGAGAATCATGTTTCCGCCTTTCGCTGAAACTCTTAGCTCAGTCCTTGTGTAACAAAATGATCGTGCTTGACAGCTGACGCGCTAACAAAGAAGAAAAAAGATAGGCAAAAATTTCCACTCCCTAAATGTTGTAAGTCATCTCCACTAGTTCAGGTCTGCAAGGCTGCCTCAGCAGAGTGAGTCATGCAGTTGCTATGGCAGCCTTGCGTCTCATCCTTCCCTTTCCATGCGAAAGGGTACGGCAGAAAAACCACTTACGGCAACAAGTATCAGTGATGCTGATGGTACCCCACAGAAGTTTTCCTGTCTTTTCCTCCATTCCTCTCTTTTCCCTCACACCAACGCACATGTGTACAGAACCAGACATCTGTGATTGTGTGAGGATCCCGTGGTGTTTCTGTTATAGTCAGTGTATTGGGTTTCCATGGCAAGGTTTTGGTAGCGGTGGGGCTGCAGTGGTGGCTTCTGTGAGAAGATGCCAGGGGCTCCTCACATGTGCCACACAGTCCCCCACAGAGCCGGTGCCAGCCGGCTCCAAGACGGAACCACCACTGGCCAAAGCTGAGCCCATCAGCAAGGGTGGTAGCACCTCTGTGTTAACATATTTAAGAAAGGGTAAAACTGCTGCACAACAGCAGCCGGGAGAGAGGAGTGAGACACCTGCAGACTCTGCAGACACCAAGATCAGTGATGAACGAGGACGAGGAGGTCCTCCAGGCACCAAGCAGAGATTCCCCTGCAGCCTGTGTTGAAGACCGTAGTGACTCAGGCTCTCCCTCTGCAGCCCATGGAAGTCCACAGTAGAGCAGATATCTACCTGCAGCCCATGGAGGACCCCACAGAGGAGCAGGTGGATGTGCCCCAAAGGAAGCTGCAACCCATGGAGAGCCCACAGGGAGCAGGAGAAGAGTGTGAGGAGGAAGGAGCAGCAGACATGGCGTGTGCTAAACTGACCAAATCTCCATTCCCCATCCCCCTGCACCTTTCACAGGGAAGAAGTAGAGAAGCCAGAAGTGAAGATGATCATGGGAAGAAGGAAGAGGTGGGGGAAGGATTTGAAGATTGTTCTTATTTCTCATTATCCTACTCTGTTTAATTGGTAATAAATGACATTAATTTCCCCAAATTGAGTTTGTTTTGCCCATGGCAATAATTGCTGAGTGATCTCCCTGTCCCTATTTTGCCCCTTGAGCTTTTCGTCATATTTTCTCCCTCTGTCCTGTTAAGGAGGAGGATGATAGAGCAGCTTTGTCGGTACCTGGTTGCCAGCCAAGGTAGACACACATAGAATAACATATAAAGCAAACAATCTGACAGATTATTCATCACATGGGCAGTATCCCCTTGCCAAGAACAAAGGAATAGGGAGGTCACAGGATGCGTTCTTGACAAGGACCAGTATATCTTGGGAAAAAAAATTCCCTTCTGGGTACTTCTTTCTTAACCCTAATTCACCCCTCACTTCAGATTACTTTTAGTATGTTCTGGGGAAAGAACATAGTTCCTTCTTTTTTGTGCAGTATCTAATCCAATCAAGCTCAGTCTTGAGCGGACATCCTGTCCGTTGCAGGAACAAAAAAACTTTGTACCAGTAACACTACTGCAGAGGAGTGAGATACAAATGACTGGTTGCTATGTCGGGAGTGAAAAGTGGCAAAAGACATATCTATCGGGCAATTCATGCAATGCCATGGGCAGTGCTCATTCTGCCAGGCTTTCAGCTTTATAAAGATTAAATTCCAGTACAAGTTTATACACTTTAAGAAGAATATAAAGCAAAGCAGAGAGGAGCACAGAGGTGGAGATGAAGGGAAAACTTTATAGTGCTCAGCCAGTGGAAAAACGTTGTGTCAGATCACCCTCAGAAGTCCTTAAGTTGGCTCAGCGGGAATAATACAGACCCTTAGGCTATTTTACCAGTATCCGGCCAGAGACTAATACAGTTCTAAATTTTATAAAGCTGAATTTCCTTTGCATGTTTCTTTACATAGTAGTAAAGTATATTAAATTGAACTAGTGTGTGAACTACGCTATACTTACTTCTCTACTCAAGAAGATGAAAGAAATCAAACAGAAACCTGTTTCAGCAACTAAATTAAAAAGCTGAGGACTGGCAAAATCTCCAGGTTCATCTGACAGTAGATATTAGCAGCGAAGAGGCACAACATGTTATCTGATTTCAACTCTGTGATATGCTTATATCAACTCTGTGATATGGTTATATCTGTAGGTGAACCAGTTTTGAAGAATGACAGACAGTTTCTGGGAAAAGGCTTTAGGTTAGCCATTGTGACACATAAAAAACAAGATAACAAGTGATGAACATAATTATCTATTCCCCAATTGTCTGGGTATTTTGTTAGGGGGATACAAAACAAATCCTCTGTTTTCACTTTCCCTGAAAAACAATTTTTGTTTGATTTGCTTATACCTTCATTGGAGCAAATATTGATCTTTTTTCACATGTGGTTTCTGAGTGACATGAGCTTGACTGCTTGTAAATGTACAGGGGATCAGATTTTCCTTACATGGCTGTGTGATTTATGAGTCTGTCACAAACAAAAGGGACTCAATCTTCTTGGTCATTTTCAAATATGTATTTCCAAAGACTGACATTTGTCTATTGAAGAAAAAAAATGCCAATAACTTCATTACAAAATATTTTGCTACAGCTTTTACAGAAAATTTGATTTTTGCCTCTCAGCATACATAATGCGTGGAGAGCCCTTTTGAACCTCTAGTTACAAGACCCACAGATACAGGGCCCTTTAGAATCTGATCCTTACTTAGATTCTTAAATAAGGGAGCTGAAAAATTTTACCTTTTCAGCAATGAAATATCAGTTTCAGCAATGAAAACTTAAAGGTTGCAGGTCCAGGTGACGGCTGACAGTATAAGTTTGAAAATGCAGGAAAACCTAGATACAGCAGATAATGTGGAAAATGAGAGAGAGAGGCTGCAGAAGAGTGGGGACTAAGAGAGGGAATCTATTTTTCTTTTAAAGTGAGATTTGACAAGTTTTAGTCTGACTTATTTCTGCCATTCCTGTTGCGTGAAAAGAGGCAGAGTGGTTTTGGCAGAAAATAAAGCCCCTTGCCTTCTAACACTCCTCACCGAGGTGGGAGGCTATGTGCGGCTAGGTTTAAGTTCTGAGTGATGCCCAATTCAGCACTATCAGTCCAATCGCATTTAATATATATTAAACTATTACGATTTGGATACACTAATAGTGTACTGCACCTTCAGTCTAGTCGTGCTCATGAACTAGCACGGCCTCTCTCGAGTCTTTGGTCGCGTTCAGTGAGAAACCGAAACGACCAGCTACTTAAACAGTGCAGTTTATTTAAACAACAGATAGATAGGTTCTTAGGATTGCCGGTGATAAATACACTGTCTGCAAAGCACATGCAAATGAAAGTATTGTTACATCTACAAAACACGCGACAAAGTTATAAACGGTACACCCTGGCTATAAATGTAGGATAGAGATTCTCTAGAGAAATTTCTAAGTTTCCCAAGGACGCACTCGGTATAATCGAAGTCTTACCCAAAGGCGTCCCCATGGGGGGGAAGAGAGGCTCAGCCCCTCGACTGATCCTGGAAGTCAGTGATGGAATTCTTCGCGATGGTGTCTTCCCTGGGTATCCCCCCTCTCTTTGGCTATTTTTATACTATTTGTTATCTTCAAGGTGGAGTTTGAGTGACTTTAGTCATACATACTTTTATCACGATTGGTGTAATTTTCTCTCGCTTCACAATTAAAGGTATAGTTTACGAGAAATTCAGGATGCAGACTCAAGAAGGAGTGGTCGCACCTTGGAGATGGGTAGCCTTCGGCATAGAGGTGTGTTTTGGTATTATAATGACATTATCATGAGCAAAGTTCACACAAAGGACAGCATTTCATCAAAATTTGACAAAATGTTGGCTCCGAGTATCGAGCAGGCAGCTAATTGGCAGTTTATCTGTTTCATGGTATCATCCCATTTCCGTATCCGCTATACATCGTAAGGTAAAGCAGCAGAATAATTGCATCCCGTCCCGTACCTCATGTAGCTTCACAAGCATCCTTATCAGGGAACCACAGGTGTTGTATTCTTCATGCCAGCTGCGGCTATTTTCTACCTCAGAAACCTCTTGATTTTATACTTTTCCATAATGTGTGAACAATGCTGCACTTTTGTATTTTTAGCCAATTTAGTATTTATTCCACAATTCCCCAGCTTGTATGCTTCTTCATTTTTGTTTGCTTTATAATCCAACAAGAAATGTTCAAATTGTGTCCATTGTACATGACAGATCAGAGCAAGCCACATAGGCTAAGAAATCGAACCCCATTCACACATTCACTGTCCAAGCAGCGATTCCTGGTTTGGCCACTGCTGAGATGCGGAAAGAGACTTCCAAACAGCAGAAGCCTGACCAGATACATGGTTTTGTGTACAATTCCGATGAGAATACTCATTTACAAGGACATACACCTACTTGCTGCTGACTGAACATAAGCAAATATTGTCCAAGATCTGCGGGTGCTCCAGCCTTTACTGGCTGAAGCAAGGTCCTAGTAAACTGCATGTCACTTTCATGAGTAAGAGCTGCATTACAAAGAAGGCAAAGCAGTTACTCAAGCGAGCCTTCCTATGGGAATGACTTCTTGCCTTTCAGTAAAATTTTATTCCTGTAGAGCCTGTAGGGTGGTGAATACCTCCTTCTATCATTGGACGGGATCAATCACCCCTCAAAAGTACCTGGTCTTCTCCATTGACTCTACAAGGCACTCAGGTGGTGTCTTCAAAAAAAGATGGCTTTGGTCTGCTCAGGATAGCTGAGAAGAATGCCATCATAAATGATTTCAAAGCTGGATTTATGCTATTAAACTGCCTTGAAATGTAAGAGTCTTCGTCCTGTAGAAATTGAGGTTTATTTACCTCCAGTCCCTCAGTTTGCATGACAGCACATCCCTCCCTCACCAGCACAACCTTTTTTCCTCTCTCAGGACATGGCTGGGCCTCATGAAAGCCAGAGTGGTGATGAGACAGTAAATCCTGTAACAGCTGTGAAAGACCAAGATCTAAGGCAAGATCATACGGGTCAGAAGGTGGGAATAGTTAATATCTGAAACGTGGTTAGATGATCTCCAATAAGGTGTAGTTTAGATTACATAAGCAACCCGACAAAAACTTTGTGCATACAGCAACTAAAATGTCTAGGAACAAATCTCATAGCTCAACTCAGCCACTAACATTTCAATAGATCATGAAGTGCAAACTACTGATGGGAGGGGGAAGGGGAAGAAGAAAAGGAAGAGGAAGAGGAAGGAGAAAGAGGTGAAGAAAGGCAAGAGAAGACTGATGCTTAAACCGTTTCAACATTCAGTGCTATCCAGATTTTGTAAATGCATCTGTTCATAGAATGCGTTTGGTAGGTAAGGGTATGTAAGACACACTAGACATCTATCTTGGATGAAAGTGTTATTAATAGCAAGGCTTCATGCAGCAAATGATCCATGTGGGCTGATCTCTCCATCCCCTGCAGCACTCCAGAAAGGTCAGTGAAGCCTCCATACGTGTGGGGGTGAGTCAGACCAGACAACTGGATCTGAGCATGATGACTCTCTCCCGACCTGCTCTGGTGGCAAATGCATATTTGAGAATTTATGGTATAAAATAGGATTTGTTTCACAACCTTTTAACCGTGCAAAATGGGAACAGATATAGCTAGAAACCAGAAACAATGTGTAATGCATTGTATTTTCAGCCTGATGTGTGAAAACTGTTTGCAGCATGATAACAACAATTTTAAGATATGTCAAGATGCAGTATATTAGAGTCACATTTAGATTTCAAACTCTTATCCTCTCGCTACAAACCAAGAAATTCTTTTTTTTTTCAAGGACTCCTGCCTTCTAATCTCCAATAACCATGATATTAGCAGGTCTAACTAGCAGTTTATCATTACATTCTCCAACTGTTATGTGAGCACTGATTTAAAGTCCTCCATGGTCTGTCCAACTTGAATTATTCTATAATTCCACATCTAGAGACTGCGCCATGAGAAAATTCACACCAAAAAAAGAGAGAAAAAATGGCAAAAGAGACGTGAGGATACTCTGGGAGCCTGATTAGATGCCCTAAATCACTACTGTCTAAGTACATCTTCAGCAAAAATAATTTGTTAAAAATTCAACACCTTCCATGAAAGATAGATTACACTTTCCTTTCTCCCTTCATCCAGCCTTGCTGTGTAAATGGAGGGAGATGTCCTTATAACTGAGAATTTTTGCCCTTCAGAACCTCCCTTTTGCACTCTAAATAAAAGATTATGTACTACCACTTGTCACCATAAATGAAAACAAAAATGCCTTTGTGAACTCAGCATTAGCAAAGTCTTCCCTCCTCCTGCCCCCCACAACTCATAAACTGTCTGAACCATTCCCTTTCTGTTCAAACTCAGTCTGAGAAGAATAACGGTTTTAGGAATACAGAAGAGAGTGCAAAGTGCACATACCACCATAGGTGTAAAGATTGTGCAATGCTTCCTAAGGATCTCTAAACTCTGGTTTTGCCAGTCTTCCTCTGGAATATTGTTCTACTCATGGATGATCTTGGAGGACCTCCAGCTCTCACAAGTTTCATTGTAAAGTTTGTGTTCTGCATGGTTTGAATGAAGGTAAATAAAAATTGTAATTTATAGACTGAAACTGAGTTTCTGGTGTAGCTGGATTTGCTCCATTACTTGCTTTGGAAAAATAGAATCAAAGCCTTAAATTCCTAGCAGAAGTTGACTAGCAGCCAACACAGAGACTTGAGCGTGGCCCAGATGTGCTTGTAGCATGCCAGTCCAAGAGAAAAGCCAGGAATAAAATCACCTTTTATAGCAAATTCAGTCTCTACGAATTATTATCTTCACAATTGACTGTGATAAGACATGGCAATCCAGCCAGAAACGGTGGATACGTGAATTCTAACAGCTACCTGCTTCTCCAGAGTGAGGGACAATGCCAGCCACTTTTCAACATGTTGAAAAGTGTTTGTGGTAATGGAGATGACCAGGCTGTCCTTTCACAGTGGGGGTCTTTGAATGGGATCTTCACACTTGATGCTACTGACAAAGGGGAGCTGCATGCCTTCCACAAAGTGTGTTGGCCAGCTCTTTGGAATGTTCCCACTTACAACAGGCATCATTTTCTACTGCTCACTCCAGCCGCTTTCCAAGCAGGACGTAATTTTGTGTAGGCAGCCTGACAGCTTAGTAGCACCAATGATTGCATCAGTGGAGAATAAAACACGGTTGGGTGTTGTCAACCTGGTGTCGGAAGCTGCGTTCACAGTCCATTATCTCTTCCAATTGTCTCAGACAGATGTGGAGAAAGCGGCAGGAAAAGGGGAAAGAGGGCAGTGGGTAGCTGGTCCCTGAGCTCTTGGGAGCAACGAGAGCCATCCGAAATAAGACCTCCACTGTGACGTGGAGATATAGTGGTAAACCCATCAATCCTCCACGTGAGAGTGGAGCAACCTGTGAATAGGAGCATGGAAACCTGACTCATGTGAAACAAAGAGGAAGTTGTCCTTTGGTATTTACAAAACCAAACAGCTAATGACAAAGAGGACACAACGGCTCTGGGTCCTACCACGTGTTATTGGAGCTTTGCTGTAGTAACCTGTGTCACCTGGAGACAGGTTTGTATCTGAAGAGACTTTCAGGGTCATACAGTAGCTATGTGTGATGTTTCCAGGTTAATTGCAAGTCCAATATTGGTTAACCTACCTGTGAGCCTGCTGTGAGAGGTATATTCATGTTATTGCAGCGTCTTCTGTATACTATACAGGTAATGAGTTATATTTGTTTTGCATTTTGAATATGCAATGTTCATACACAATGATATATACAAAAATACTAGCTTTAAGTCTTAATTCCCTCTTGGCACGATTAATATGTAATCAATCAGAAATATTTAACAGGGAGTCATATTAGCTTTAGGCTTGATAGTATGTGTTGTTTAAAGTGGGGGATGAATAATTGTAACTCTTAATAAATTCCACTCTTTCCATTTGCAGCTTGTCCTTTATCAACCGTGTTGCATAGAAATCACTTATTTACAGGCAAGACTAAATGAAGTTCCTTAATACAGATGAGAATTGTGTAATTCGGCCTGATTAAAGGGGGAGTTTTCTGTTATGTGAAAAGACAATTTAAATGACCTGTTTGCGGTACATCCTGGAAAAGGCTTTGCAGTTAAGAATGAAAAGGAAAAAAATTTCTCTTAAGAAATATCTTGAAAGAGGCCTTTGTATTATCAAAAGCAGCTACAAAAGCAGCTACACCGGTATTGATCCTCATAGTTATACATGCACTGCAGCTACTTGTGTGGCTTAATCTGCCCTGCGATTTTGAGCTGCAATTCTAAAACCTCACAAATATTTTGCTATACTGTAAGCTATGAAGGAGAGCAGAAATACTAACATTTCTCAACAACCTTTTGGGCATGGAAGGGCTATATTGTTTATGCTCCCTTAGCTGCTAACCTAAGGTCTGCTGTGCAAACACTCAGGTCTACACTGAACATTATGTGCTTTTTTTCTCACACCAACCTGGATGCAAACCTGTATAAAATCCTCCAAAGCTCACACTGATTTACACTGGCACTTCTTTACAGTGTTCCAGCATGAATTTTACTTTACCTGCGACTTCAACTCCCCCTGCATGACCAAAGCTGAGAGACATTTTCTCAGTGGAAGCGAAATTAATGCCTTGTTATCTGGATCTGGTAGCATTTTACACTTGTCCTGCTAGATAAAGGAGAAGCAAATTTGTTCATACTAACCATTACAGTTAAATCTTTGGTTAGAGACCCCCCAAAAAAGTTAATTTAAGAAGTAATTTTATTTGAAGTTTTTTAACATGAGAACAAAGTGGTCTGCTGACAAGAGCGATGCTGTCCTTGTGAGTACAAAACTCCCTTGAACAATGAACAGACTGTCATCACAGAGGTCACATCTGCAGAATAAAAACCTACTGTGCCATTAATTTGATGTAAACTAAATATTAGTGACACGGTTCTTCATCCTCAGCAAGGACTTGCCATTGCAAAGACGTTATTAACATATAGAGCTCTTGTTTACATTTGTTGTTAAAATGTCAGTTAGACAAATCAGTCAACCAACCTCCTTTATCCTCCTTTGCCTTTTGCTGTTGCTGCTGAGCTGCTGCTGAGAAATGAAGAGACAGTTGTTCGGGGTAAATAAAGGAGACTTTCTGATAGGTAGAAACTTCTTCTTTTCTTTTGTTTTCCAATGACAATAGAGGGTTTTTTTCTGGAATCTCTGTGTCAGCAGCTGCAGACCTGCTGAGAAGTTGCGTTTGGCCATCATGATTACGATCTGAACAAACCCAGATTTTTACTGCTCTAAAGTCCAGAGGCGTTACGCAGTGACATGACCTTCTGCAGGAATACAGACCAAAAAGGAGAGAGGAGTTTCTGGAAAGTTGTAATAAACAGATGATTTTATTATGCTTACATAGATGATAAGGAGACATAAAAGCTCATACAGCCTATAGAACTGATGTAAAGCTAATCAGAAATGAATAATTTGTTGTAATAACCAGTGAGGACTGCAAATCACAGGAAAAGAGGTTTCTGGTGGGAGGAACACTGGCTTTAAAGGTAGGATCAGATCTTGAGGTTTGATTTGTTCCCTCTTTCAAACCACAAAGAAGATCTGGTGTTCCACAGCTGAATCTGGTGCCAGAAGTTTGAGAATAGTGTGTGATAAGAGCACCAGAGAATTTTCTCTATATATGTAGGAAATACCCCTGCAGAGGTTTCCTTTGGCTTTGACAGAAAGTAGGAGTCCTCTTTTGTTAATAATAAGTTTTTTCTATCAGTGTTTTGGAGGAAAAAAAAAAAACAACAGCCACTTGATCTCTATATTAAGATAAAGCGTATCATAGAAGGCTAACAATTCACCAAGGCAAGAGACCTTCACAAAGTTTAAACTGTTATTTCCCTAATAAAGTCCAGTATGTTGATTTAAACTAGCACTAGCAGAGTAAGTCAGATACTCTTTTCTTGCTCTGGCCTTTCTCATATCATTAAGGAAGTGTTAGGCAAAATTTTAAATTCTTCGGAAGTCAAAACTTAATTCAAGTCAGGTTTATAAACATTGTGCCTTCCAGACTTCTAAAATCTCGTATTCTTTTGTATTTGCCTGGAGTGCAGCTTGTTCCTTGACGAGAAGAATAGGCTAGATATGGGACTAATCCTTTCTTTTTCAGGAAACAGTATTTAATAGAAAAGGGAAAAAAAGGCCTTTGAATAAAGCTTTACAAAAATGCTAGCTGCTGCAGCAAACACTTACTGAGACAAAAAAGTTTGGACTGACATTTTCTATGTTATTAAGTGTGCATGAAGTAGTGTTATTAAGCCCATTTTATCAAGACTATATGAAAACCCACACTACATTGTGAATCTCTGACTGAGTACTGTTATTTAGCCTCCTTAACAGTGTGAGTTATGGTGGGTTGTAAGAACTCTAATTACTTTAATGCTTTGATCACTCCTGTGTATAAACATTCAAAAAACATTAACCATTATGCTCAGTGCTTGGCAGATATTTGGTCTGGAATGAAAATTTTTAACTAAATTTTTCTATCCCTTTTAAAACTCACTGTTGTTGGTTGATATCAAGAGCTAGAAAGCTAAAGGGTATAGGAAAGGGGACAAGAGTATTTATGGTAGCAAACAAATATATTGTCAGAAAATTTCCTTTAGATAAAATCATAATTTCCAAAGATTCTCTCCTCCAGTTTAAAATTCTCTGTCAATTCCATCGCATTTGTTGGTGTCAGATCTAAAATAGCCTGTCCTTCGCAGTTTCAGTCATGCAAGACAAAAACAATGAACTAAATCCACTCAAGAATTCTATGAATGCTCCATGTCCTTCAATCTTGTTTTTCTGGTATCTAAGAATATTAATCCCTTTGTCACCTACCAGTTCTGTCCAGCAAATAACTATAACATGTATTTGACAGTATAAGAAAGAAGCTTGTTCACAGTTTCCTTCTGCCTAGTGGTACACAGAAGATTCTTACCCTAACTGTTCCTTTGTTTCTGCTTGCTTCGTATATTTCTGGAATTAGTACACTGATTTCTCAAATATTTAGAAGGGTTACCATTATTATAACTCTTATGGCTATGGCAACTCAAAAGCTTCCCCATTTTTCTGCCCAGATATTAATCCAGGCATTAGGCTTCCCCTTCCCTTTCCTTTTCTCTCTCCCTTTCCCTTCCCTTCCTTTTCCTTTTCCCTTTCCCTTTACCCTTCCCCTTCCCTTTTCACTCATGCCGTCTCTTATTTTCACATATGGAGGCTTTTATCATCTGTCCTCTTCAAAAGTAATTTACAGAACCTTCATTAATTCTCTAAGATTGTGTTTGAAGGTGTTCCTTCTGTTCTCTGGGAGGCATCTTCACGCCACCCTGCCCTCGCAGGATGCTATCACTTGGTGACAGAGGCTGTCACAGCACTGCCAATACCATCTGCGAAGCCAGAGCTCCAGAATTTGCCAGTGCTGTCCTGAGATGATACCTTGAAAGTGGAACTATCAGTAGGAGCGCAGGCTTTCTACCTCCCCGTGCTCATGAATCCCATCTGCGTGATGAAGGTTCACTACCAGAGAACTACCTTTAGGCATTTGTGACTTTAAAGGGGGACAAAGGCAAGACCCTCTTTTCCTGATAGAGAAGATCACAGAATCACAGAGAATCACAGAATGGTTCGGGTTGGAAGGGACCTTAAAGATCATCTAGTTCCAACCCCCTGCCATGGGCAGGGACACCTCCCACTAGACCAGGCTGCTCAAAGCCCCATCCAGCCTGGCCTTGAACACCTCCAGGGATGGGGCATCCACAGCTTCTCTGGGCAACCTGTTCCAGTGTCTCACCACCCTCACAGTAAGGAATTTCTTCCTGATATCTAATCTAAATCTCCCCTCTTTCAGTTTGAGGCTGTTACCCTGTGTCCTATCATTACACTCCCTGATCAAGAGTCCCTCCCCATCCTTTCTGTAGCCCCTTTAGGTACTGGAAGGCTACAAAGTCTCCTCAGAGCCTCCTCCTCTCCAGGCTGAACAACCCCAACTGTCTCAGCCTGCTTCCTCTGCCCATGGCAAAAAAAAAAAAAGTAAAATATTCTTTTGACCCAAGTAGCTTCCAAACATGTACTTTGCAAGATAATTACTTTCCCACACATGCTGTGCTCTCCCACTTTTACTGCTAGCAAAATCCCAGTGCTTGATGCATACAGCCCCAGGATATTTTCATGAATAACTCATAAAAAGCACAGTCAGCCTCCTGAGAAAAACAAAGTATGTTTTCTAATATAACCAAATAGCTTGACTTTTGAACATTTTACATTTGCAACTGAGGCCTTGTAAGCAATACGAATTATTGTCAGCAGGTGAGGTACTTACGACCAAAGAATTAAAAATTTACATGCAATTTCCTTATGGATAACTTTCATAAAAAAGAACGGATGTTTGGAGAGTGTACTAATATAATGTAGTTATGTTCGAATTATGACACATATTTATATACACACCACAACGTCTCTCCTTTATATTTTTTTTCTTTTTTTAAATATATAGTTCTAAGAATGTATAAAACTATTTGGCGTAAATGATCAAAGATTCAGTGGTAAAGACCTGTCTAGCTTCCTACACCTCCGTTGTGGCCATCCAGGATCATAGGGTGCTGCTTCAAAAGACTTTCTTCAACCCGCAGTTACAGACTTGTATTTCTGTTGCTCAAGGGCACCAGCCTGTCCTCTTTTTGTGTCGTCAGTAACATAAAGGAGAAGCCTTTTCTTTCTGTTCCCATAGCTTGATGGTATTAAAGTACACTGCGCACCCGTGTCCACTAGAGCCTTATACTCCTGTGGGTCTGATGTGCCAGGCCATCAAATCCACACCGTCCAATAAACCCGGTTGTCCCTTTCCTCCACCTGGCCGGAGGCAGGGCCCCCCTAATACTGGTCATAGTATCCATTACTCACTTCTTGCATAAATGACTTGGACGTTCCTTCAAGAGGATCAGAAGCAAGATCAGGCCTTCTGCTTTGTCTGGGGAACGGCCCACTGGAAACTGGGGCGGCACTTTTCCTGGAGGGATCCCCTTTTGTGGTTGTCCTTCCTTGCAACTCCTGTACCCGTGTCCGCAGGATGGAAGTAGGTTGTCCGTCCCACTTCCTCATGTCCTCTCCGTGGTCCCGCAGGTAGAACCACAGGGTGCCTCGTGGTGTGTACCCTCTGTACTCTCTCTCTTGAGTGGGGAAATGCCTGCTTCTAATAGCTGAGATGCTGGCCCGTGCAGGTGGGGAGTAGAACATATTCTCTTCAAGTTGCTGGACCTTCCGCGACAGTTTCTCCACAGCTGAGACAAGGGGGGAAGAGAGACTTTCTTCATATCGCCGGAGCCGGCCAGCTACCTCATCCACCGTTGGTCCCTCTTCACCTTTCCATTCCATTACTGCCAGGGAGTACATAAGCCATATAAGAATTTATGTAACACAGCCGTGAGAACAAACCAAGCAACATGATGACCAGTGACTACTTACCTAATAAAATAAATGCATACCAAAAAAAACCAAAACCGTTTTTTCCACGTTCTAGTTGGATTCTGTCGTTATCTCAACCCTTCGTGCCCCACGTTGGGCGCCAAAAAGGACTGTCGTGGTTTAGCCTCAGACGGCAACAAAGAACCACGTGCCGCTCGCTCGTGCCTTCCTAATACAGGAAGAATCGTAAGAAAAGGCAAGACTCTTGGGTTGAGACAAAGGCAGTTTAACAGAACAGCAAAGGGAACAGGCAAACAAAAACAACAACAACACGGACAGTGAAGTTGAGGGGGTTAATGATGATTTATTTGATTTACTCACTTTCTAATAAGCATCCTGAAGGAAGAAGTAGGCAACAAACCTTGAATCGATACCATAATTATATAGTAGGTTCACAAATTAAGTCAATTAATAGCTATTGTTTTCTACTCTTGTTGGTTGCAGTGAATTTTGACTTGTCCTCTATTTAGTAATGTTTTCATTTTAAGCCAAGCTATCTGCTCTTTGAGACCAAAATTTATATTCTTTCTGAACAAAAGAAAAGTTATCTGTATTTTAGATCACATGAGATCTAAATTTTAAGTAAAAGACATCTCATCTTATTTGTCGTTTTCTGACTGCACTGTGACCTATTCAAAGACATCATGTAAATGTTATTTAGTGCACTGTTATGGATCATTCATGGATTTAGGATTGCTAAGAGGATTGTAAAGCACGTACACATCATTGCCAATAGTTAATGACAATCTCAAACTCAAGCTTAACATTTTTTTGTCCCACCAGTTGAGCAACAACATTAATTCAGTTGCCATTTATCCAGGGACTGTCAAAACCAACATAAAATGTATAATTAATAAATAGGTATCCTCCTCCTTGTTCTCATGATTATGAACAGAAAATTATGTCCTACAGGAACTAGAAATGGTGTAGCATATGCAATGGAGCACACCGGATGTTCAGATTACAGAGGCACTAGAAACACCTGGAAAATGCTGTTTTCAGTCCTATGTTTATCTGTGTTCCCTTAAATCTAAGGACAAGAAGCACTTTGCTCCTATATACAGCACAGATGAGTGTGCATCCCTTTCATACTAACTACAAAACAACATGAATCCATCAGAGGATGGTCCCTGAATCTGAAGAACAAAGTTTTCCTTTATCCTTTTCATCTCAATATTACCACCCTTCTATAAGAAGCTAGGCGTCTTTTCTTCCTCATTAGTGTCCATTCTCTTTTCTTTATCATCTGTATGTCAGCACAGATCCATTTACTTGGAACTTTACTCTATACTTTCAGTTTCCTGATATTGGTTGTTTTAGGGGGGCAGGATGGCTATTTTTTTTTTCAATTTTCACTTGTTTATTCCCAGCAATTTTTTTGTGGAGAGATGAATATAGCACTGGGTACATTCTCAGAAAGTACCTTGGCATTCTGTGATGCGCTGCTTTTATGGAGCAAATCCAAGGTTGCCACGTGACAGCCAGCTTTTCATTAGACAGGAGCTCAAAATGCTTGGAAGGTAACCCACACAATTCTCTGAAACTGCAAAATTATGAGGGCTGACCCTTTGTTCCACCCTCCAGATAAATACAGGCACAGGAACAGAATAACTGGTGACTGCAACTCAAACTGGGGCTGTCATCAATGCCCTGAGCCTGGAGTGCTTGTGTCAACTTCCCTTCTATGGGCATTTAGATAGAAAAATCAAGACCAGCTTCCTTATTCTGTGTTATTTGCGTGTTGACCCTGGAAGTGCTGACACCAAAGAAAATTAAAATAATGACAAATAAATTTCATTGTATCTCAGAGGCTGTATTTGCATATACTTCATGAGTCAATACTGATTGACTGTCTCTGCTTTCATGTTATCTAAATGGAAATATGTCTGTATGGAAGAAATACACTTGGAAAAGCTAGGGACAGTGTGGATACATGTTACGTTCACGTCCATTGCTCTAATTGATGTTAGGACTGTTAAGACAGCATTTTGACTCTATTATAGAAAAGGTAACCAAATACAGAAAAAAAAAAAAAACACAGGAGATTTTACACCGGTTTAGCTATTTCATGCTGTATGCCTGGTAGCAAGTTGAGATATTTTAATATGTCTTGCAGTATTATATTTTACAGTGACAGCACAAAGTTGACATAAAGTAACACCCAAAATATTTTCCAAAAATGGCCCCAGTGCAATATTATTATCATATAAGCATACAAGTTAAGGAATACATTTTTTAAAAGTAGCTCATTACAAAGCACTTTATTGGATTCTGGTGTTGTCAAGGATACCAATATTTATGGTAAATGCCTTCCATAAGCGAGCCCTGATTTTGCTGTAATAGGAAATAATAACAGAGACTGAGCTATATTTACATAATTTGCTCCTATGATAAAGAGAATGTCAATTTAAGCCCCAGAAGCTTTTGTAATCATACCATCTACACAAGAATACAGCTAATTTGGAGATCTACCTTGTTTTCACAGTGTTCTGATTTCTATCTAGCAGCTATGTTATAGATAAAAATTGATGTCTGAGTCTGTGTACAGCATATCGACTGCTGACAAACATTAAGGCTTCCATTCATCATTAAAAAGGTGGCACTGATGACCAATATTCTGCTCTGTGCATCCTCACAACTTATTTGCTAGAAGTCTTACTGTTCAAGAGAAGTTTCCTTAATCATCAACCAAATATACCAACGTCAAACAAAAACTATCAGCAAAACTTCTTCTGAACTGTTAAATATTGGGAATTCCCAAATGCTGATATTTGGGGAATTGACACTAATTCTGACTGTAGCTACATCAGTTCACACTGAATCCTGTGCAGCTTGACAAACAGACACCAAAAACCTGTGAAAGAGAATGTAAGTCATAAAGCAGCACAAGGAGCCGAGGGGAAATTTCCCTGAAATCTCAAACCTGACCCACAGTAGGTTGAAGGACAATTTGGAAAGATGAGCACTGCTGAGATTGTGGTTGCATTCACAAGTTAAGCAAAAGAGGAGGTTCTACATGTTTTTCTGATGTTCAGGTACCCCTCATCTCTTCTCTGCATTGCACCTGCTGTGTTAGCACAGCTGTGTGCTGAGCAAGGCAAGGAACTGATTTAACTGAAAAATAGCCTGGAACAATTGAATAGTGAATGCAACGGTCTTTAATCATAGAATCACAGAACAGCTCAGGTTGGAAGGGACCTCAAAAGATCATGTGGTCCAACTTTTTGTGGTAAAGGGAGGCTAGATGTCACTATGTGGCATGCTATCCAATCGCATCCTGAAAACCTCCAGCAATGGGGACTCTATCACACACCTGGGGAGGGTGCTCCAGTGAATGCTTGTTCTTACCATAAAAAAATTCTTTCTTATGTTGAGATGAAACCCTTCCCAGTGCAACTTGGACCCATTGCCCCTTCTCGTCTCCACGTGGCTCCTTGTGAGGAGAAATTTTCCATCCTCTTTGCAGCTGCCCAATACATATTGGAATATTGTCATCAGGTCCTCCTTGAGCCTTCTCCAAGGAAAAAAGACCAAACTCCTTCAGTGTTCCCTCATAAGCCAGGTTCTCCAGGCCTTTGATCATCTTTATGGCCCTCCTTTGGACACTCTGCAGTCTGTTAAACCAGAAAGCAAGAACAAATCACTGCAGGGAGAACCATCCATCCACTTTCAGTGGAAGCACAAATTTATGCTCAATTAATGTGACCTTGGCTGTTAGTGGAACATACAGTTCAGGAGATGTTTGGAGGAAACAACAACAGAAATGGAAAAGGAAATGACAAAGGAAAAGAAAATGGAAACAAAAAAGAGAAAGAAAAATAAAAAGAAAATGAGGAAGGAAAAGGAAAAGAAAAAGGACCATGGTTATGATCCATTATGATACTTTTTAGGAGTCTGCCAAAGATTTCTGACAGTTCTGAAGAACTGTCACAGCTGGCATCACAGAAGTAGTAGTAACACTTCTATAACATGAAATTAACCTATTGTGGTAACTGTTCTCCACTGTTCACAGTCCACTCAGACACTTTGGCTTGTGTGTAAATCATCCAGTTTTCCTTCTCTCTAAAAGGAACTGATTACGGGACACGTGGGAATAAGTTTTCCTTAAACAAAAGTAGAATAGGCCTCTTCTTGACTGAGCTGACTGAGTGGGGAAGGGAAAAAATTGCATAATGCTAGGAGACCTCACCCCTTGAAAATGTCATTTCACTTTTTGTTGTGTTTGTCACAAAACTCCATGCCACTATTTTGAAATGGAGTGTTCCTGTTCTGAGCAGGGAGCTGAGGCTTGTATTATACAAAAGTAATTATAAATCCAGCATTTAAAAAGTTCATTTTAGAAAATAACATCTCCTTTTAAAAATTTTTATTTTTAGCCGAGCTAAACAGAAATATTTTGATGAAAAGGAAAACAAAAATCTCTATAGTTTGCACACAATCCGTTAATTATGTTGTATAGTCATTAATAATTTGATTACAGGAACACTATAATTTTCATTGGCGCAATTAATATGGCACAGCACAAATTCTATAAGACACTTTGGAATCAGGATATGGAAGCCCTCCAGCAACCACTGAGATAGGTTTTGATTTCAATGATGCTGTAGTGATTTGTACCAGCTGAGTTTCTAGCTCATTGTCTTTGGTAATCTAGTTGTGTCTGCAATTTCCATTTTAATTAATTCAGTCTTAAAGAGTTTCCTCGATATGCCTTTCTGCAAAATTCAGCTGCTAATCGGCATTAATGCGATGTTATCACTTTCACCACTGATTTCTGGGAATCTTGCGTAGTTCTAATAATGCTATGTTTAAATATTCATCCTAGATATTTTAAAAACCTTCTTTCTTTACAGGAAGAACCCAACAACACTGAATAAGTATTAATCACTGTTTTGAAAATCTATTAATAAACATAAATATGCATTTTATGGGTTTGATGATGATTCTTATCCTATCATTTGTGATATGCAGCAACTCTAATCCTTTGTATATTTCTTACGTCTTTTCAAGTGCAAGTAATAATATGAATATTCTTCCCTTTCATCGCAATCGTAGGGTAAAAGAGGTAGTAAATATCTATGAGCATCTTTGATAAAAATATAAACCCGACACACCAGATTGAAATTCTGTATTTTATTACTAAATTGCATCAGAAGCAAGACATCAGAAAAGGTTTAAGATATGTAGCCATTAATACAAGACCAGGGCACCGATGTTCACGCTGCTCCGTATTTTATACTTAAAGTCAGGTCTCCGAGACGTGTTCATTTAGCAGTCTTGCCATTCAGAGACATGCTTCAGATTTGTGTATTCTTTAGCCATTTTGTAAACCTCAGCCTGGTAACCTGCAGATCATGGTTCCAGCTCCCCAGGGCATTTCGGTATGTGCACCATGCACAGCACGTGAATAAATCCACTGGAACATACAGAAGTGTTGACGCTCTTGAAATTACAAGCCTCCTGTAGTACCGGGCTGAACTGGGCCTCTGAAATCACTTGTCATCTCTGGTTTTGCCCTTCTCTTTCTGTTAAGGAGAAAAGGGAAAATAAAACGTGTTTTTAGACTGATTCCTGTGACAGACACACACAGCTTTTTAACCAGCAAAGATTCTTCTCTCTCTAGCACCTCCTTGGGTGCTTACAAAACAAGGACAGTATTTTTTATTTTTTGTCTGGCTCATTTACTGAAGTTGTGCTTTTTCTGTTGCATTCTGCAATTGCAGGGACTGTTCCTGGCATTGTGCCACATATGCCATGCCAGTACTTACTTTAGAAATAAAAGAAATAACTACTTACTTCTAGAAATAAAAAAAAAAAAGACACTAAAAAAAACCTGTTCACTTGGGCCATTATGTATAAAAGCTTGTGACAGGTAAAAGTTGATGAATGAGTTATCAGACATGAGATGGATAACGGTGCTTATGCTTTCTAGCTAATAAAAGATAATTTATAAAACTGAAGGACATTTTAATTCCTTAGGTCTAGTGGCAGTTGTTGGCAGTCTTTTTTATTTTTATTTACACAATGCTCAAGGAACTACCTCTGAGTGTGACAAGAGGGGAAATTACTAATGAGAATGAGACATTCGGTCGCTGTTTCTGTAAAGATCCTACCATAACTCTTGCCAGAGGACACCAGCTGTCCTCAGCCTTTCTCAAGCCAAACGTCAGTTTAGTGAAGAAAAGCTTTACAACTGTTTCTAACATTCCACCCTTCCCAGTGATATTCCCTCAGGCAGTTTGCTGTTTCAGAGGTGTTAAAGAATAGGGAAGATTCTCTGAGTCGTGATGGAGGAAGTATGTGTATGGTGTCCATACATTAACATCTGGCAAACAAATATGTCTCCTGGCAAATGTTATCATCCTACTGAGGCTGTTGAGACACTTCAGGGACAGAGATGCAAAGCATAGTCAGTTCACTCGTGATTGCATCTCATGTTCAGATGATGGTTCTCAAAAGGTAGAAATAACTATGAAAACATCAGATTTAGCAGCATAACCTTGCTGACATCTATGCATCCATAGTCAGTCAGTAGAAGGCTAATCAGTAAAAGTCTAGGCAGACAGTGAGAATAGGCCAGATTAATTTCTTTCAGTGGATTGTCTCCACTGATGGTGCAGAAAGCTTAGATGGTCCAGCTCATCTCAAGATGTATATTTGTGATGGGTGTTTGAAGCTGACTGTGAGAAAAAACTCCAGGAGAGATTTACCTGGAAAAGCCTTCATCTGCATGGAAGTCCAAGTGGTAAATGGGGTAGGTAATTTTGGCAGCAGGACAAAATCACACTTTATGCAATTGAATATTCTGACATGAATACCTATGCCGTATTTCTCAGAAAAGCCAAATAGTTCTCACTGCAGTCACTCAAAGCAGCATTGCATCTCTCTGTCTCTACTGACTGTGGCTTTATAATTATATTGAAGAGTTTTTCACTTACATGACTTCGAAGACTTGCCAAAACCTAAACCTTGCTAAAGCAATGTCTCACACTGGCATGCAGTTCTGTGGTCTGTGATGTCAAGATGCTTACTAGTAACGGAAGAAGATCCCACATTCATAAGGCTCAGTGACCTTTTTATTATGATAAGTATTTATAAAAATGCTGCCACATCAGATGCAATTCAGGCAGATTTCCTGGTGTGTTCCCTGATCTTTGCTGTACACACCTAATTTCACACTTTTTAATTCCAAAAAAAAAAAAATAAATTCTTGTGCTTCTTTTGATCTAAAGTGTCAGAGGTAAATTCTTGTCTTTTACACTGATTCAAATCCAGATTAATGGCATCAGCTTCACTTAATGTCTTGTGTTTAAGGCAAGAGTTCTGTAAAATGGTACTAGATGTTCGTATTTATAAAAATGGTTAATAAAATATTTAATTTCTTTGTGTGTTCATGTAATCACTTTACCTTTAAAAAGTGATGGAGAAATGTACTGATCCTAGGATTAAAGTGACATGTGCACAGGAGATGAGCTAGAAAAGCTGAAAAATCACATGTAAGAGTAGACTTTTCTGAGCACAGAATATGAAATATTAAAGAAAATAATTAATGTCAGAACATTTACTATTTTCAGTCCATTACCAGCAAGAGAATGAAACCTAAATTGGATTGAATGCTCTATGTATCAAACAGCCAAGAACAAGGATGGATGTGTGCGTGTATGCAGCAGCCTGAAGCCAAGGCTGGGGAAAAGAAATATCTTAAAATGTGCAAGAAAGAAGGGGAAACCATCAAAGAATTAAACACCGGATCCTCATCTGGCAGAAATACCAAGAGTCATCAAAGGCAAGTAAGGTTTGATCCTAAAATATGTCTCTACTGAGAAAATACAGCAGAGATGCAGGATGAGCAGAAAGATTTTATTAAATCTCTGCAAGGCCTTTGGAAGCTATCTAAAACAAAAACCTAAAAGTTTAGCTCATGTTATTCACTGCATTATACAGCTATTCATAGATAGTTGCTTGCTAACTTAAGTGAATGCCTGTAGGAACTATGCCTTCAATCAGTAGAACCTCAGAAAATTCAAGACATCTACCATATTTCGTCCTACATACCTCACCTATGAGACCAAGGAGAGCAGCCTTCACAAAGGTAAGGAGATATAGGAAACAGATCCACTGGAAACAATTAGAAACTCCACGCAGCATTTTTGACAATGCTTTTTGGACCCTGCCTGGGACAAGCAGACAACAGGATACTGTGACGTAAGGGATTCCTTGGGGACATATGGGGATCAGTCTTCCTCAAGCAGAGAAGACTTTTCTGTCCTTTCTTCCCTAGGTACTTTACATTGAAAGAGACGGGGTTATTCAAACAGCTTAGGGATCCTAGAAGGAAGAATACTGTCAACAAAATAACTTGCAAGGATCTAAGGGGCAGTTAACAGGAAGAGAAGAATCTCTTTGCTGCCTCTCTAATGAAGAGGGCAGGACATAACCTTCAGCAGATGAGTTTTAGTTTCAACATTAGGAAACATTTACTAACAGTCATAATAATAAAGTCTCAGAGAGATTTTCATGGGAGTGTGGAGACTCCATTGGTCCAAGGTGTGACTTGTCCAAAGTGACATGGTGAAAACTGACTGTTTATTTTTAGTTAACTGCTCCTAGCTCACTTTTCTAGTTCTTCCTCTACTCTTTTTCCTATTTCCACTAATTCTAATGTCTAAATCCACTAACTCTTCACATCTTCACCAGTCTAAAGTTCAGGGCGCTGCTGTCATCCCCTAAACTCAATAGACAGACAAAACCATAAATGGCATTAGGTGTCTCTTACTTAAGATGAGATGTCTAACACTGCGGGCACTTCATTCTGTAGAACGGAATGGAATGGAATGGAATGGAATGGAATGGAGTGGAGTGGAGTAGGATAGGATTGGATAAGATAGAATAGAATAGAATAGAATAGAATAGAATAGAATAGAATAGAATAGAATAGAATAGAATAGAATAGAATAGAATAGAATAGAATAATTGCAGTTGGAAGGGACCTTCAATGATCATGTAGTGCAATTGCCTGACCACTTCAAGGCTGACCAAAAGTCAAAGCATTTTATTAAGGGCATCGTCCAAGTGCCTCTTGAACACTGACAGCCAGGGGGAATCGACGGTCTCTTAAGGA
This sequence comes from Rissa tridactyla, assembly GCF_028500815.1. NCBI lineage: Eukaryota > Metazoa > Chordata > Aves > Charadriiformes > Laridae > Rissa > Rissa tridactyla. Next base: position 10,485,185 of record NC_071497.1, read on the forward strand.
AGCCTGTTCCAGTGTTTGACCACCCTCTTGGTAAAGAAATACTTCCTAATATCCAGTCTGAACCTCCCCTGATGCAGTTTTGAACCATTCCCACATGTTCTGTCACAGGATCCCAGGGAGAAGAGCTCTGCGCCTCCCTCTCCACTTCCCTCCTCAGGGAGCTATAGAGAGCAATGATGCCGCCCATCAGCTTCCTTTTCTCCAGACCAGACAAACCCATAGTCCTTACTCACTCCATATAGGACATCCCTTCCAGCCCTTTCACCAGCTTTGATGCCTCTTATCTTCTGTACACATTCAAGGACCTTCACATCTCTCTTAAGCTGTGGGGTCCAGAACTGCACACAGCACTTGAGGTGAGGCTGCACCAAAGCTGAACGCAGCAGGATAATCCCCGCTCTTGACCGGCCGGTTGTCCTGTGTTTGATGCACCCCAGGATGAGGTTTGCCCTCTTGGCTGCCAGGGCACACTGCTGACTCCTACTGAGCCTGCTTTCGACCAGCACACTCAGATCACTTTCTGCAGGGCTGCTCTGCAGCCAATCCCAATTTATACTTGTGCCCGGCATTAGCTATGCCGGGGCACTGCCGGATGCCCTGCCATCCTAGCTGCAGAATGGGGCATTTCAACTTGTTAAATTTCATCCCATTAACTGTAGCCCAATGCTCCAATCAATCTAGATCCCTCTGCAAGGCATCTTGCCCCTCGAGAGAGTCAACAGCACCTCCCAGTTTTGGATCATCAGCAAACTTGCTAATGGTGCATTCAACTCCTGCACACCAATCATTGATAAAAATATTAACAGAACCGGCCCTAGAATTGAGCCCTGAAGAACACCGCTGGTGACCAGTCACCAGCCAGATGTAGCCCCATTCACTACAACTCTTTGAGCCCTGCTGTCCAGCCAGTTCTTCACTCAGCGCACCGTGAACCTGCTCATCCCACAGATTGACAACTTGTCCAGAAGGATGCTATGACAGACAGTATCAAAGGCCTTATTAAAATCCAGAAAAACTACATCCACTGCCTTCCCTTCATCCACCAAGGGTGACCTTATCATAAAAGGATATTGAATCAGTCAAACAGGGCTTTCACATTTTAAACCCATTTTGTCTGTGCCTCATGATTGCATTATTCTTTAAATGTCTTTCAATAGCATGTAGTGTAATCTTCTCCATAATTTTTCTGTAAGCATCTTGAATCAGAGTTCCTGCTGTTCTCTATTAGTATAAGAAGCTTTTGGAGGTGCATAATTCTCTGTGGTGACAATAAACACTTTTGAAATTACTATCTTAGAAGGAATATCTAACTTTTACTTGTCTATACATGAACTAGATGAAGATTGCAATTAGCACATAATGCAAGTCCTTCGTTTTACCAAAAATGTGGGTCCAGCCCTTAGAGAGAGGTCTTTGATGTGACTGGCAGTTACCGTGTAGCTCAGTTATATTGTGACTTGGACTTCACAGAGTACAAGGAAGAAACACTTGAGGCAAATTTTAGCTCCAATCCCTTTTCTATCTGTCCAGTTTATGCCAAGAAGATAGTAACCCGTCTTACACTGTTTTACTGAGTAAAAGCAAGGTTTAATCATGGAATTAATATTTTAACTACACTAATTCTTAAAGTCCTACTCCAAATTAAAAGGAACAGGAGAAACAAGGCAATCAGAAGGCCTTCAGATGATCACAAGGCCTCCTGAGGCTTCAATACTTTCATGTGTAGTGAGGCCACTTTTAAAATTAAAAGCACAAAATTCCCAGTGATATTCTATAGTGCTGGAGACATGTTCATAATCTCCGGTTTTGCGTAACCCTACATTGATGTCACCATCAAAAAAACCAGTTTGTTTTTAAGAACCTTTGTCTGGTGCAGAATGATTTAATTTGTGAGCCTTTTATTTGTCTTTTTGTGTTCATTAAGCAAGTGTCAGGGCCTTAAATGCACCAACAGACTCTGCAGTCTCTTGTCTCTTTGTGCTCAAGGTCAGCTCTGACACAGTGGACCATGAAACCCAGGATCAGACTTCTGCGAAAACAGCTGAGGCTTAAGAGACAGCCAAGAGAAATTTCATTGGGGTCACTTTCCTTTGTTTTAGGGGCTGTTTTTAGGCATCAGAGCTTGATTCTGGTTTCAGTTTGCTGTAGGTACCTGTGTGCCAAGGCACCTACCTTGTTGATCCTGTCACTGAGGTGATGATTTGACCTCCTGGCTCAGCTTTGGACCTGACTTGTCACTATGGATTTACCTGGTGATCACGGAACTCTTGGTTGAACCGCTCTCAGGAGACTTGGTCTGCCCTCCTTGTTGGAGTGCTGTGGGAACTGTGTCCTGGTTGGTGAGGACACAACTTCTCTGACTGCCTTACTCTCGCCCTAGGCTTATGGTAGATGTGGATCTTTCATGGATATTTCATAATCTTGTGTGACAAGAGAATATGATTTATTCTGTAAGCCTTAGACATGAGAGACTGGAGCTCTTTCTGGAAGCGGTAACGGTCAGGGCCATTTACTTACGCACTGTGTCACCATCAAATGTTGTTGTATCTATGCTGCAGACCCAGCACCTGCTAACCCACACAGCTGAGCTAGGTGTACAACAGCTAGCCTGGTCACTGCTCTAGCTTAGTGGGGCAGACCTCAGACAGGGCAAGACTCTATAATTCTTAAACAACTTGCCATTGCTCTCTGGATTGCACTGTAGATATAACCTCCATTAATCTCTAGGAAAGCTGAATGACAAATGGATCACTGTCTTCCATGGCAAAGTCCCATCTGCAGTAGCTGCATCCTTGATCAAGCAGAAAAATATGTATCAACACTCAGGAGCTGAAAACTGAAGCGAAAAACTTCTAGGTTTGAAAGAAAGATCAGACACTATGCAAGAAAGCTATTAAGTATTAAAACATATTATCCACAGAACTTTAATTTCTTTTCCTTACTTGGAAAAGGTGTGCTGTGTACTGCCCATTAGCAAGACGGTGCTAATGATTTTAGTTTTGCAAGGTAGGGAGTTTTTTTAATTTGGGGAAGGATATTTAATCCCTATGTGGTTCTATGACCTCTATCATCAAGCAACAGTTCTGCCTATTTATTCTGTAAATTGTCATGAGCAGAGACTGTGCTCATGCTACGTTGCTTTACAGCCCAGTTGGTTCCTAAATGTGGCTCCCCTGTGCTACAACTGCTAGAAAATAAAAATCATTGTTATTTAACTGGTTTTATTCCCACAGTAATGTGGGGGAAAATAAAATAACGGTACAGGTATAAGAAGGCAAAACACTGCTTAGAGAAATGGGAAAATGGAAACAGCACTGAGAACTGAAGGGAAGGGTGCTCAGCTCCTCTCTTCCTTTTAACCCTCCTGCCTCTGCATTGCCTCTTTCAACTGCGTCTCCCTCTGCTCTGCCCCAAAGTGATCAAACATTCCCATGGATTAATGGCTTTATGGATTTTGACTATAAAAATATTTATATACTACATAATTTTTGCCTTTTCAGGAGGAAGAATTGTCAAGTGAGTGTGGAAAACTGCTAGATCAGCCAGAGACGCTCAAAACTCTGGACTGTATTGTTCGCTGGCTCAGCTTGGCTCTTGATAATGACTGTGCCGCAGCATCCTTTCCCTGCACAGACCGTCAGGACACTCACCCAGATGGCCACCTCCATCGGCAGAGTGAGGACATGTCCAGCCAGAGGGAAGGCACACGAGTCTCCAAAGCGACACTGGGAGAAGTCCTGGTCGACAGTTCCCCTTTCTGACACTTCTACCTCTCTGGCATGGCGGCCAGGGACTATGCAAATATACGCTACAGCCTCACCCTGCAGATATTTTTGAAGTTAAAATAGGGGTTTTAGCCATTTAAATAAGTAAAAATTTAAGCCAGTGCTGAGAGCTCCAGCATTCCCACCCCTCCTTTGTACGTAAGTCCTGCTAAGTGTCTATTCAGAGTCTTGCAGACAGCTCAATGCCTCAGCTGAAAATGTGTCCTTTCAGAGACAGGCAATTCTCATACTGCCAGGGTGCAGAACACCTTGGCATTTATCCAGAATCTACTCCTGCTGACCGCTGCCCGGGATCAAACACAGCAAGTGAATAGCCAATGCCCTGGATTGTCCTGAACTTTTACTCCATTCACACCACTTCTTTGAAAGTGGTCAGTGCAGCAGATTCGGATTATTCTACTCATATGAGTATGCGGGGGATATGACGTTGTGAATGCAAATGAAATATTACTATAATTAACAGTATTTTGCTGACTGGCTGTGATGAAACATCCTATTGCTTTACAAATGGGCCACTCCCACACACAGATTCCATCCCTAGACAGTTTTCTCTTATCCTACTGGCCTTTAAAATGGTAAACTCTTTAAAATGAGGACGTCACATTATTTTGTATGTCTCCATTTCTTCTTGTGCCATAGATATGGTTCTGGCAATCCGTCTGTGCTACAATACACGTACGCTAATAAACTGAGGTTGCATTTGCATAATACAGATCATTTCTCATTTGCTGTAGCACAGTCATTATCAAGAGCCAAGCTGTGCCAGAGAATGACACAGTCTAGAATTTTGAATTCCACACCCACTTGACCATTCTTCCTTCAGCAAAGGCAAAAATTTTGTAGTATATCAATATTTTTATATGCAAAATCCATAAAGCCATTAATCCACAAGAATGTTTTAACTCCTAGATAAACTTTGGCCACAGTTAATACATTAAAAACTGCTGATGCAGATCCAGCCTGGGAAGATAACCTATGACCCCAGAAGATCTTTTTATACTTACAATGAAAGTTTCAATCCTGGATCCAAACTCCTCTGTTATCTAGAGGAAATGAGGGGAAGATTGGATTTGAAATCAACCTTAATGTCTTGGGATTTCTTTTTATTTATAGGTAGACGTCCTCTCCAGAAATCTACATCAAAATTGCTCCCAGCAGTCTGCACTGAAGTTTCTGTTGTAAGAGCAAGAAATTTGCTCTTGCAAATGCCAATGATTAGTTCCTGAAAATCTTTTACTAGACACTATGCTTGTGAGATGATAGAGGAAAGAAATAATTCTTAATGACAATAAAACAACAATTTATGCAAGTTTAAGGTCTCAGCAAAGCTACCCGTTGCTTTGATTTCTTGCAGGTGCTTATAATTCTGCTGATGCCAGCCAGTTCTCTCTGTAGCTGTGACAGGTTACACATTAGCAGAAGCATGAGCGCTCGCAAAACAGTGCTGTGGTGTGTGATGGGATACAACCAGTGCATTACTACTGAAGCAGCTCTCTACCGTGACAGGACCATGCAACCATGGTAGAGTATCCAACCAAGGGATGCAACCATAGTTTTTTGCTAGGATACATCATTCTCTATCCACCTTTATTTTGCTTTACTCACTAGACTTTGCACAAACTACAAAGGGAATCGTTCCTTCATGTTGACCTTAAATTAGATGCATTTAAGCAACTGAACCTTGATACTCCCTATTTCACGGTCCATTTTTCACTGAAATAAAATATTCACAGAAGTAAAATGTAAGAATCATCATATTGCAATAATAAGCCACTTCTACATTTGAAGTATGGAAATCACAAAGATGAGAGCTTGACAACCAGAAAGTCCTCCTACATTTTTAGCAGAGAGTGAGAATATAGAAGATACCTTCATTGATATTTTTCCTAAAAAAAAAAAAAAGAACTAGTTGTTATGATTCACATCATTCACATTCTTGAAATCCCATGTCACTAATGTTGTCACAAAATGCAGAGGTTAAAATCCCATGCTAACAAAAATAAAATCGCAAACGTAGCTGCAAACCATTGTCCAGGGCTTCATTGACTGTAAGAGAATAGTGTGGCTCTGCCTTTGTTGTTTCAATCTGTGAATTAATATTACTCAACAAGCTGATAACTAGACCCCCCTGTGGATTTATCTGTTAGACACTTTTTCCAGTAAAAAACATGGAACAACTGAATTTAAAAGGTTTTTCAAGAAAGCTTCCAATTTCATGTTGTTTAACAATCTATACCAATATTTTCTACAAGGTACGTCCAGGCTTTGTAGTCCAAAATTACGATCTCTAAAACATGGTTTATTTGGGTGGGGGTATATTTTAATAAATAGGTCATATTTGGTCTTAAGAGATGACATATCCAAAGCAAAAGAAAATGGTACACTGAAACCATTTTACTGGGGATTGTTGAAATTTTCCCTTCAAGGGAGTAATTTGGAATGGAAAAAAATATCAAAATATTTGGGATTTTCCTGGGATGTGGTTTTTTTTTTTTTCCTATGATTCTTATCAGTCCCTTGAATTTCATAGGCTGGACGGCAGGATTTGCTTTGTACTCCCTATAAACAATATGAGTTCCTCCACTGGATTATTTCTGAATAGGCTCTGCTGCTTTAATTAGAAATAAATGCATTCAACAAATAAAGAGAATGTGGGCATCGCAGCTCCTTGACCTGGCTTATTTCTTAACCTGCGGATTTCAAAAGGAATCTTGAATGGCCATGTCTTGTTGTCTGCAACGTTTTCCTTTGCTGTTGCCAAAGAAAACTCACGATTAAAATACTAGTGGGAAACATTAACCAACAGCACCCCCCCCACATTTTTTAAGGTGATTGCAACAGGTCATATTACTGCATGACTTTGGGAAATGAGCCGTTAAGTTTTGAATGGTCTCCTGAATTCCAGTCATTGGCCTGCCTGGTCAGAGCAATCTGGTTCCTTAAATATGGTTGTGGCAATGGGATGCTGCTGGAAGAACCTGGCCATGCTCAGTACGCTTGGAGGCATTCTCCAGACCCTTTCCCTCCTCTTGTCTTGTTGCAGTTTGTCCTTCAAAGTAAAGATGACAGGGATCAGCAAGAGAAACTATGAAGTTATTTCATTGTCTCTCTGCCTCCCACCCTCAGCAGTTTTCCATCAGACTCTGCCATTTCGTTTTAAAATATTTCAAACTGGCAGTCTTTAAAAGCTCACTTCTCTGATGTGAAACGGGGTTAAAGCTAGTCATTTCAATGCATTCTTGAATAATGCATTATTCATTAATTCTTGCAATTAATACTAATTGGTCTCAAGGGACCTTATTGAGTTTATTGCAAAACACACACCTTCCCAGGCACCTCACTGTACTTGTGCTGCGCTTTTGTGCAGCTTCTTTGACCTGTTGTCTGTGCATATGGCATTCAGTAGGTGTTTTAAACAACTTTTTTTTTTTTTTTCTAAATGTAGACAACAGCAGTGTTGTATATACGTACTGGCTATACCCAACATATTCTTTCTGTGCACATTCTCACAAATCCTTCTGCCTGCTTCTGAAAATACATCTTTGAATCTGAATACATAAATAAATTGCTGTCTCCATCAGATTATTTTTAGAGGAACAGATTATGCAGGGAGAGAAACCGAACCATCTCTCTCACAAGGTATAAATGTCCAGGCAGACTGGTTAATCATGGTGAGTCTCAATAGACTGACTTGATTCTGTGTTACGAGACAGGACTTTTCACCGGATCAGCTAGTGTGAATCAACTCATCTCTAAAAATAAAAAGTGCTACTTTTCTTCTGAACCTAGAGTTCCTCCCTGTACGCTATACATTGCAATTTTTTATTATTTTACAAAACATGTACTATTACACAATTATCACTGACACTGAAAAGAAGACAAAGGAGTAACTAGGTCCAAAAGCACTTTGTCACTGACTCTCATAGATCTAACAAGTGCTAAATTTATCCAAAGATGGATGCTTGCCTTTGCCCCTTCTGTAGTTAATGGAGAGATACAGAGTACAGGATATCCTATTTAATTGTGTGTGCTCAGAAAGACTGCTTGGAGGTACTTATTTTTGTCCGATGATAGGTGTAGAGGAAATCCAGGAAAAATATTTTTCTCTAGGATGAAAGTAGCATTTTTTTTTCTCCTAATATGCTTATATAAAATACAAAAGGGTTGAAAAATACAAGCTGAATTAGTGCACAAGAATAATGCTGAACAAATCGCTCAAGCACAACACAGACCTGCAAAGGGAGCAGGAAACAAGCATCCAGACATGTATTTCTTCTGGGTTAAAGAAGGGATTAAACTTGCCTGTAAACTAAATTCTAAGGTTTTATTATCCTAGAATTCCTGCTCAAAAACAACTTTCATATCAAAGGGATTTATTTCTGATCAGAAAAGATTTTTTACTAAGGAAGAGTCAATGATACCATTCTGGTGTAGAGACTGAGAGAATGATGATATTCATAAAACATTCCTTCCACCTTCATATCCTTTGAGTTTCCAATTATAATTCTTAGCCTTACAGACAGTGTGGAAGCTTTTATTGCTTGCTGTTTCCTGCGGGGACAACAACACCAGCACAGGTAAATGTTCTCTCCGCTCCTAAGCTGTTTACTGAATTCCAGGTACTCACCTACCTAAAGGCAACATAAAGCTCAGCAGCAGCAGTCCTTCTGGTGCCTCTGCAAGCCAATGCAGACTGGAACCATTTGTTCGCTCCAGCAATTTCAGAGAATGGCTTCTCTGTTGTACAAAGAAAATCCCTTTGTTTGGACTACTCTGCCTTTCCTCATCATCTGCAGGGCAAAAAGTTCGAGAAAGGAGTAATATGCAGTATCCTGCAGAAAGAGAAGGGAGTCATATGCCCATGACATCAATGTAGCCCTTGCTGAAAAACTGTCTTCTGAGCTCCTTTTGGTCATGTATCAGACAAAAGCAAACCCTTTCTGAGGCGACTGCTGAGTTTAGTTCAGTGCTCTAAAACAGACCAGTTATTTCTTAGGACATTCTCTGCTTTACTCTGGAAGGTATTTCCTCCCTAGTCTCCCCACATTCTTACATTTATACTGAATGGGTTTAAAACTGTCTTCAATGTCCAGCTCTGGAAATTTCACCTGAGCTGGGAAGACATGAAAGCACTTCTAGTAAGCTTAACCTAAAGGGAAGAAAATGATCATAAACGAGACTTGGAGAAATCACACAATTCTTTCTTCCACAGCTCAGAAACTGAATGCACCTACAAGAAAAGAAATTGTACAATGAACTGTCAAGGCAAATAATCTTGTAATTGAGGAAAAGAGATACCATAGAGTCCTCTAGTTTCCTGAGGACCCTGTCTTTTCTACACAGATCAATACAGTCAGTTGAATGTGAAAAGGCATATTAAGGGCATGGCGATATAATCTCCCGTAGCCCTCCCTGCTGTAGGTACTGCACCAACACTGCCCCGTACTTCCCACGGGCTGCATTACAGTCTATCATTTACTCCTACAAGGCAATGTTTCAGGGCAAACCGTTGCATTATTTATCTAGACAAATACTAGCTAGTATTTGTCTTGATATGTCTTTTTCTCAGGCTATTGATTTCATCAGTCAGGGTAAATAAGATGATGTACAATACTACAAACTAATTTAATCTTACTTCATGCTTTGTGGCTGTCAGTGTCCTTAATCCCAGCATGCCTGAGTTAAAGCTTAAGAACGTGACATGATCCAGAGGAAAGGATTGTAAAAAGAAATAATAATTAACCACAAGAGGGAAAGGATAAAGGCAGGGATGATCATCCATTGAATTGGAACAACCGGTGTTGCCAAGGCTCCCAAACTTGAAATTGTGCATCATCAAATGGAGACTTCACCACTGCCTCCATTATTAAGAATGCAACACTAGTGTCAGTGGATATTAGGAAAGTGATGTTAAGAAAGTGACTGAATACACTCCTCTTCTCCTGGAAACTAACTTGGTTCTTCTTTTTCTAAGTATTTCAGAAAGTAGGACTCCTACCAACTTCAGCTCCTGTATCAACTTACTTGCACCTTGCCATATCCAAACTACAGGATATACTGGATATAGTATCAGCATCTCAACAGCAGGCTAGTGCCTGGCTCTAAAAGACAGGGAAACTGATGCAAAGAAATCCAGAATTAAAGGCACATGAAAAACTCACACATTTAAAGTCTGAATGTTCATGAAGAAGCCAGTGAAAACCATCTTTATGATGTACCTAAGTTCTTTGAAAACATTATGGTCAAAAAATATCACAATTTATTACAAAACCAGTGAAAAAAAAGTATAGGAAATTAATCTATTTTGATGAATGCAATCCACAGTATTTCATGATAATATCAAAAGTCTGTACTACTAAACATGACAAATTTCTTACTGTTGCTGATGCAAAATTATCTTTTCTGTTGGTAGCCAAGATTATCATTAATGCATGTATATAGGATATATACTGAATTGCAATATATTCTTATATTCAGATTTTTTTAATACATAAAAGTAAAAAGAAAAATAATTTTCAGAACAGATATTTTCTTCATAAGCCCTATGTAGCATAAGTTTGGTGGGAAAGGGATTTTTTTCCCCAAAAATACAGCAAATATTCACTTTTTATTGTTTTGATTGTTTTGATGATATTCCCATCTTTAAAAAAAAAAATTAAAGGGAAAAAAAATCTAAGCAATGCTAATTTGTATTACAAAGCCTTAAGGAAAAGTGATGCTATGCTTGCAATGAAAGATATCAAAATAGTTAACCAAAGAGGTTTGGTGAAAGTAAATTTTCAATCCATACCAAAAGTTAAGTGCCTGTGTTATCTGTGTGAGTTTGAAACAAATCGTAACTGAGAATGTTCATTTCCTGTAAGAAATAACATAACAACTTGAAGGATCATGCTCTTTGGTTACTAAAGCCTTTGAGAAAGGGTTTTGGTTGGGGAAGGGGGGATTGAGCATGAAATTATTTGAAGTCATTGCACTCCGTTATTAAATATGATCCTTCTTGATATTGCTTATGTAAAACAAATAGAAAGGTAAATGTTGCACAGAAAGAATAGGGCGAAATGAATGAAAAAGTTAACAACTACTGAAACATCACTACAAGTCATAGAATCATAGAATTGCTGAGGTTGGAAGGGACCTTTAAGATCATCGAGTCCAACCTTTAACCTACCCTGACAAAAGCCACTTCTAAACCATGTCCCTAAATGCCCCAGCTACCCTGTTTTTAAACACCTCCAGGGATGTCTGTCCACAGAAACCTCCTGCACTGCAAAACAATCCAAAACAACAGTATTTTTACCAGAGACTGGGGGCATTTTAAAATAGTTCCCATATTTTACTGCTGTTTAAATTATTTCTTTGATAAAACATTTGTAAAACACTTTGAAAAGGCAATTATGTATCTGTTTTGAAATGGCCAGTGGACTTTCGGAGAAGGACCTGAGTTCCCATCTGTTAAATGAGCCAGAATAAAATCCTAGTAGGAAGTCAACCTTTGCTACGTGTTTTCCTCAATAATTTAAATATACTTTGAAAAAGAAGTCCTGTAAAAAAGTTGTTCACATTCTGGTGGCACATACAAATATGTGGCACAATGTCTCCACTGCTGCACCTGTTTCTGCTGTTATAGCCCTACTGAAGAAAGCAATATTTCTGAACTAACGCATGGTTTCAAGCTGATTGTCAATCTGACTGAGTGGCAATATCACTGAATAATGTAACGTGTCCCCTAACAGGAAATTACTTCATTTCTCCCATCTGAATGCACATTATCTAGAGATTGATATAATCTGAAAAAACTTATCTGCTCAGGCTTGGTGATAAACCAAGTAGTGTCTCAGATGTGGAAGCTATTTTACAGTAGAATCATGCTCAAGTCTTCTCAAAATATCTGAAAAAAGAAATAGACCCAAAATTCACAAAAGAGCATGGCAACTGTACTCTCTTTTGTCCTGAGAGTACAAAAATTGCTGTCATTTTCAAGGCAAAAGAGCCCTGTATGTATGCATGATATATAATAGATACATATCTATATATGTGACTTGCATATGTGTATATAAATACATATATTTCTATATGTATGTAAACACATTTACTAACATATGTACATACGTATTATGTATAAATACATAATTAGACACATATAAATGCACATTTATATTATTATCCATAACCAGATTTTTATATACTTAGACAATTTAGACATCTATATATGATTATATGCTATTATTCCTTACAAATATATCTATGTCTATATATAATAAGCGCATTTACATATAATGAGCAACTACAACAAAATTTCTCAGAGTAACCTTCTGCTGTAGAATAAACTTTGGCGTCCAGTTTATGTTCCCAGCTTGACACTGAGTGTGAGAGTGATTATCTCGGGTAGCTGTGAACACCCACTGTATTGCATCCAAATGGAGCAGAGTGTCCACATATATGGATTGAAATAAACCTGCATAAACACAGCTAAAAGGAAATGTTATTGGTGCAACATTTAAAGCATTTGCTTTTATGATGTGCAGGCAGTTCCAAACCATCTGAAATCTAACTGCTGTATTCGAGTGGTTTCTCAAGTACGAAAAACTGCTGAGCCTCGCAAAGCTGGCTAAGGCGTGATGCAAACGGAACATTTGATTCTTTCCGTTTGCCAGAAGGCAATTACCAGTTTGTTTTCTGCACGAACTAAGTATGCAGAATGCCAGTACTAGTCATCTACACATTAATCCAGCAAAGACACCACCCAGGAATCAGGAATTTCACTGATCAGTTTCTCAGTGAGTACAGGTAGAAGTCTTAGCATTTAACCTCAGCACAGACCACATAAGCAGCAAAGTCTTTTTCACTGGTAACCATCACTTGTGCTGTGATTCATGTTTTCTGATGGAACCAAAAATACAAATTGCACTGCATCTTGGAAACAGGACTCTATACAATGATATCGCAGAACACTTTTTTTCTCATCTACCTCTGAAGTCCAGTTCTCAAAAAAACATTTCATGAAATAATATTCCCAGAAATATTCTATGCTTGGAAAATGGAACTGCAAAAGTATCAATGGAACTGATACAGACATCAGCATCTTCCCTCAAAAGTGATAAATGAAAAACCCTGATGTTTCACCACACTACTCGTGTCCATGAGCTTAACACGCTGAACTGCATGCACACCTGCGGTGGCTTAGCTGTTGCAAACAGCCAAACACCCACCCAGCCGCTCACTCACTCCCACTCCTCAGTGGGATGAGAGAACTGTGGGTCAAGATAAAGTCTGAAGCATTTTTTATCATTTACTGATTTGGGCAAAACACATTTGACTGGGGGAAATTAATTTAATTATTTTTCCCAATAAAATACATCTGAGCAGTGAGAAATTAAGACAAGCGTTAAAACAGGTTTTCTGCCTTAAATACATTTTGGAAGAGGCACCTCACCCACAGCTGTGTCCTATACGTAGGTCCCTTGGAGCTGGCTGGAACAGTCCGTGACCATTCTGGAGCAGTCCCCGGCCATAGAGACCACCCCTGCAGTCCCACCACCACCAAAACCTTGCCATATGCCACAGAATGACATTTTATGGTCCATCAAATGTAGACAGGACACAATCTCGGTCTGCACCTATAGTCTCAGGACAGACAGGTACTTTTTCTTGTTTCTAGACCACCTGCAAGTTCCTCTCCAACTTTATTTTTCTGTCTTCAGATTCCACCAGTTTTATGCAAGCCTGAGTGGTCTGTGAGCTCCTTTATACAATGGCATTGAACTGGCCGTTTGCAGCACTCCCTTTGTCCTGAAGTACTGAAAAAATGCCATCCGATATTCTGTACATTTCTGTCACACCCTCCCATTCGTCTGCTTTTTTCAATCCTTTTTTCCTTAGAAGTGTCTTTCTCCTCCTAATTTCTATCACTATTTCCAGGATCTTTCTCATATTTTTGCTATATCTATTTAAAAAAAAAAAAAAACAAACATTGAATTAATCCAGTATCTAAGCAACGTTTACCATGCTGCTTACCAATGTCATCTATTCCCCTTAGGATTTTTCCTTGTCAGTCAATCACTATTTTGCAACGAACAAAGGTTTTCACTACCTGGCTTTCAGTGATATCCACAACTTACTTTATGTGATTATATTTCCTTCTACTATTCATTACTAAATGTCTCATTTTAGTGCATATTACGTTGCACTAAATTTAACAGTGCTGAATTAAATTGGTGATGGAGTTATCTAGTGACCATGTTATGAACCCTGTCTTGGTTTTGTCTTCTCTTGGAGAACCTAAAGAATGTACAGAAGTTCTCATCTTACTGAGTGGTTCTTTTCGTTGTTGTTGTTTGGGGTAGGGATGGGAAGGAGGGAGTGTAAATGAACGCAGGAAGAAAAGCCAGGTCTGACACAGGCTTCAGCAGTAGCTGCTCTTGAGCTTTAACCAGGCTAAAAAGCAGTCATTTGTCTTCCTGCTTTGTTTCATGTCTCTTAGCTTTGAATCTATAAAAGCGCTTTATATCTCATCTATAATTATACATCTTGTTAAACAGCCTTTTGTGGCGGAGTCAGCCAGAAACTTTGGAAACTGCAAATAACTGTGCCAGCTTGTTTCTTTTCTCCCCACCATTGTTCTGATTGCAGTAATAAATTACAAGTGAATACCTGTTGAAGAACACCCAAGTCCATGTGGCTCGAATGACAAATTTTGAATGAGATGAGGAGTCAGTAAATTATTTCAGAGAAAATTTCAGTTTCAGCCAATCCTGAAGATTTCCTGAATTCCATTTGAATTTCCTTGATAGTTTCAGCTGAAAAACAAAATAGAAGGGATCTTTTTTTTCCTCCAAACTATCAGGTGGAATTACAAAGAGCCTTTAGGCTCTGGTCTGCAGAGACCACAGCAACATGACCTCAACTAGAACCACGAAAGAAACACATGTCCAGTCTGGTCATTGCTTTAGTTCCTCCTTGCTGGTTGCCCGGATTGCAGCATCCGTTTTCTCCTTCCTGTAAGGCAGGGAAAATAAAAGCATTATTCAGAACACAAGGGAAATACTTTTCTTGTGCTTTCTGAACAAATCAGGAAGAATTTTCCTAAATCATGTGACAGTTGCTGCATTATGTATGTAACGAATTCTACATTTTCATGTAGTATATCTTCAAAATTCAGGACTTTTTTTCTTTCAAAAACGTGTTTCTCCGAAGCTGGAAATAAATATTTTTCATCATGATGCTTAAAAATTCTGTTTTGTAGTATGTATTTGTTAATTTTGAACATTCCACAGACATCATACACATCTAAATACATTCAATTTGCATTAGCAAATAGGAACTGGGGAGTGAACTTGCCTGTGAACTATAAATTGACAGGCTATTAAAGGAAAGAACAACGAGCTCATTTTTGATTGTAAACACTGGGCAAGAGTGAAAAAAAATTCTTAAATAGCCAGTTTTGAAGAAAATTTGAAAATATTCTTCAGTTTTATATTCCTTACAAATGTTCAGATTTTCCAATTTCTTCATTTTGGGGGGAAATATATTTCTCTGTAGCTGCCAGGTAAAAGGTCAGTTTCACTCCAAAGCTTGAAATAGAAAAGTAAAGAGGATAAATATTATATAAGGAATTAGATATGTGATCTAATTGAGTTACTGTCAGAAAAAGTACCGCACCTAACATACCACTTTAAGGAGGATGCTTTTTTT
The DNA here is from genome assembly GCF_028500815.1 of Rissa tridactyla. Taxonomy (NCBI): domain Eukaryota; kingdom Metazoa; phylum Chordata; class Aves; order Charadriiformes; family Laridae; genus Rissa; species Rissa tridactyla. The sequence goes on from NC_071497.1 coordinate 10,500,661, forward strand.
TTAAAAATAGAAACAGAAAGATCTTTGATGACAAGATAGTAAAAAAAAAGGGATATCACTTTTTCATAATCAAATATTTCAATAAGTCTTGACTTCACAGAAGTTGATGTGGGGAAAGCATAAGGACAGAGTATAAATGGATGGTTGGAGAGTCTTTTCTCATTCCAAGTAAAGAGGCAAGAATTCAAAAATCTGACAAATGAATCCTACAGGAACAGGCACATCAAATTTGAAAGAAGAAAAAGAGAAAATAGAAATATTTCAGCAAAATACAATGGCTAGACTTCAGGTGAGCAGGGCTGGACTTAAGTAGGGGAAGCTGACAGCTGGGATCCATGGCGGGCTGCTCTGAAAGGCAAAGGAGCTAAGGAAAGCTAGCAGACCATTAAGGAGAGCATCCTCCAGGCATAAGAACGGTCCACCCTGATGTGAAGGCAGTCAAGCATGTCTGTCAGGACTTGGCTAAAAGGGACATCACGGCAGAACTCCAGCATAAAAATGCAGCATAGATGAGCAGGGACAGAGTGCAAAGGAGGAATTTAGAAAAGTTGTCTGGACGTGTAGGGCTGGTGCTATTCAAGCCAAAGCTCAGCTGAACTTAAGAGGCTGAAGAAATGTCAAGGGCGATAAGAAGAACTTCTACAACCACATTAGTAATAAAAGGATGAACAAGGAAAATGTGCGCCCATTGCTGAAAGGGGTGGGTGATTTAGTGGCAACAGAAACAGGTAGGACTGACCTGAAAGGGTTCAAGGGGAAGGAGAAGGACCAGCAGTGGATGAGGGTTAAGTCAGGGATCACTTGTGAGAATGTGACCCACGCAAGTTGATGTGTCCCAATTGGCCATAGTCAGTATGCTGAGATCTGGCTGATGTCCTTGTAACACCGCTGTCATCCACTGTCATCAACTCTGGAAGATCATGGAGGTTGAAACAGATTCTCAAAGACTGGAGAAGGGCGGTTAATCACACACACCTTCAAAAAAGGGCTATAGGTCTGTCAGCCTCATGTTGCCTCTGGCTAAAATCATGGATTAAGTCATTCATCTACATCAAAACAGGCCCTGAGTCAATGCAGATGACACTGAATTACAAATGACATTCTTTTTCAAGCTCTGTATTTTCCTATTTTAGCAAAATATTTTAAAAATTTTAATATGACAGCTTGCAATTTCCTACATTATTTTCATTATAATATCTCTACTTTACTATAATATCTAAACTTTACTATTCCATTGAAATTGAATGGAATATTTTCAGGTAAATGAATTAAATTCTTTCTCTTTTTTCTTGCTAATGCTTTTGGCACAGGCAAGAACTGAAAAAACTAAAAACTGTACTCTAGTGAGAAGCCCGTCTTGAAACCTTTCACGTTTTCTTAAGGGGCCAGGGCTTATTTCTTAAGAACTGATCTGAATCTTGCAAATGAAGAAACAGGACAGAGCATTTAGTAACACAATACAGTAGTAGCAGCAGTAGTATGTAACTTCGTGATTACTCAGGCTTCCATTTTGTTAATTACTCCTTTAGAATGGCATGAAAAAGATCTTCTACTGATGAAAACATGTACCAGTTTGAACAATATAATTCTGCCTACAGAGCAAGCTGGAAGACCATGGTCAGGAGCAGACACACTCTGAATTGTCCTAGTCATATGCCTCATCTCATAATTTGTTACATTAATTTAAAACCACAACTATTGTGATATTGGTGCTCTGTTCATTTTATTCCATAAAATACAGTATAGTTCCAAAGTAACTTTTCAAGAAAATTTAGAGTCTTGACCTCATTTCAAAAATTACTAGGCCCACTTATGTCTCACAGAATATCTTATTTTAATTGGATTTGATGCCTTTAGCTATCCTAAACACACGGATATGAGCTTTAGACCTGTTGCATACAAATGAAGTTTAAGCTCAGAGTCCCTGTCTCACTGACAATTCTTCAAAAGTATTTCAACTTTGTAAGACCTTTCAATTCATAAATGAAAATAATTACTTCACAGAGATTTACATTGAATAAGTGTTACTTAAATAACTGCAAAGTGTTAAATTATGCATCATGTTTCACAGTTGAATACGTTGATGTTTTCAAGACTTCAAGTCAGTTTTCAAAACACTTTCAAAGCTGTAGCTGCTCGTTATAGCGATGGTTTTTTAAAGGTATCACAAGTACACAACATCTTAAATGAATCTTATGCAGGATCACAATGAACGTGATGGGAACACAATGGTATTTTGACCTGTGAATAGTAGCAGAGGAATCAAAGAAATATGGACGGGCTGTTGATGTTTAAAACATCCAGCCTCTGACTAATTCTTCACATGTTCTCAATCAGTCTCAATCAACAATACCAACTCAAATACAAAGTCAATTACATTAGTGTTTTGTATCAGAAAAGCAGGAATGCATGTATTTATGGACACACTAAGAATATTTTGCATTAACAGGTTTCAGAGGCACTGAGAAAGAAACTTTTCTTCCTGCTCATAAAATTTCAGCTCATATTCCCAAACTTAGCCATTTGTTTTCCATAGCCAGTGTAAATAACATGGACAAGATTTTTTAAATGTTTTCCTACATACCTGCAAAGGCAGACATCTCTATTCTTGACTCACAAAATCATGCTGTTCAAAATGACAACTCATTAAAATACTTTCTGTCTTTCATTTATTATTTCTTGCCCTTCTCCTCAACCACATTTCTTTTCCATCTTACTCCTCTTCCTCTGCACAGACCTGTTGAATTGGCAGACGATCATCAGATGCTGTCTTTCTCTGTGGAGCTAAAATTGTACTGTTAAAGATGGCAAGAGTTTCATTCCTACCTCTGGTGGGAAAAAATCAAAGGAAATGTACTATTAATATGAGAAATTTACTGAAGTTTTTTAAATCTGTCCCGAGTACAGAAGAGGATACTGTCTTTTGCTGGTCTATTTTCTTTGTTCCTTCATCTTTCCAGAATAGTATCTCTCTTGAATATCCTTCCTCTTTCTATTACCATGGTACAGCTGAGAAACCAAAAGGCAGGAAAGAAAATAGAGCATCCTGGCTTTGATGCAAACAGCTTCACATCCTGCTTCTTTAAAATCACCTGCATTTTACAAGTTAACTTTTTAGAGTTTTCACTATATGTCACACAAGAAACAATAATTGCTCTATGAATTTAAAGGTAATAAGAATCCATCTCCTTTGGGACCAGACTGCTTGCCTGGTAATGTCAGTGTGGTGTTCAATGCAAGAGAATCATAAACGGGACTGAAAACTACATTTGTTCTCAGAGGGTGGTCCCACTGATTTCCGTGAGAATGATTTGTACAGAATGCATTACGCAGCGCATGCAAAAATTATAGTACTTCAGCATTCATTAGTGTAAGACCATTGAGGTTTTTAAACTCAAACCAGCAGAAGTACATGCCACATATTCTAAGGAGCACAGCTTGTAGCAGTGGTGGTTTAGAAGTTATTTTCTTTAATTCTTTGCATTTCCTCCAAGTGGCAGTTCAGAACTGTCCCTGCAACCAATTACATCATCACTGAGGAAGGTGAAGAGAACTAGACAAGGAAACGTTCGCTCCTGAATCTCTCCCTGTGTCCTCATTCACTACCTGTCCTTGTTTCAGTTAAATGGGAATCTGTAGTTGTGAGGCAGGATCACCCAGTAAGGCAGCCAACTTCTCCTTCTAACTTTCAAGGTACAAAATACTGGTCATCCTTTGCCACTGCTGCTGGGAAAGAGGGTGCTTTAGATATCTTATTGCTAGGCATGTCCTAGAATTATTTTGACCTAATAAGATGTTATTGTACTTATTTAACTTTCAGATAGAAACTTCCTCCTTCCTTTCCCCCCTGCAATCAATCCCTGCAGATACAGCGTGCAGCAGGCATCTACTCTGAACATCCTGCAAGCGTTCATTGCGGACATCTTTTATGGATGTCTTTGTTCCATCATTGGAGAACTAGCTTGATTATTCAGTTGCTTCACTGGGAACATTTAAAGGATGCACAGTGAGAAGCCAGGGTATGAAAATGTAATTGCTAAAAACCCTACTGGAAACAACAGAGAACCATCTCATAGCTTCACTTACAAAAAGATGTTTTATTGATATTAAGATGATCTTAGTGTTAAGGGGAATTCCAGACCCTTGGGCTTAGTTCTAATTATTTCAGGGAGATACAGGGACTGAATCCCCTTTCAAGGACCTTCCAACCTTCAAGATCTGCCACAAAAGCATCAGCATCACTAGAAAGAGTTCTTTGTTGTCAGACACCTCTCCAGAAGCAGTGCTCAGGTAACTCAACATTAGCGAGTGTCCTTAACTGGAATAGTTTACAGTTAGGCTGTAGATGCCTATTTTGCTAAAATCTTTTATGAAGATAGCTTCATCACTAAGGTAAGTTATTCACCGAACAGAAGAGCTCTATGGGAAAGACCAATTGTTCAGCTCTGGAAGATATCCCAGTGATCTCTTCCAGAAAAGAAGGCAACAGGAAGCCATCCAACCCAACAGTGCAGATCCCTTCTTGTTCCAAACTGGGCATAAGGCAAGGTCCCTTCCACAGCCTGGTCAGGGTCCAGTTGCAGGGCTGCACTCACAACAGCTCAGCTGCAGCCCTACCTTGTGGTAGATTTCATGCCAGTCCTAGAAAGCACCTTCAAGCACATTCAAGCTGCTTCATTTAAGTGGAAGTAGGACATAAGACAGAACTTAACTTTCAATCCAATGTGGAAGGCACACTAACAAACAGGAGGCTGAGTTTAAAAAAAAAAAAAATCAGAAAGGAAATGTGAGACTACCTTTCTGTTTTGTTGATTTAGGAGAGAGGAGAAATACCCATGCAGGGGATTAAAACACCTCCTGGAGGCAGTGAGCTGTGAGAAAGCCTCTAATACTAAGATGTTGTAGCTTTCACCTTGATTTCATATAGACTAGCTGATCTCAAATAATTAGACACACTCCATTGCAGGAAATCAGCAACAAATCTGTCAGCGTACAGGAGATCTAGAGCTGAACTCAGAAATGGAAGTGTCCCTTTCACTACTAACTTCATGGCAGAAACTTCTCCCCTTGTCCCTACGCTTTCCAGCAGCGCAGAGGGCTGTTTCAGTATAATGTCATGCTATTCAGGTCAGCAGTTTCCCAAGGTAGGCAGCGATACTAATCAGATCACTATGGAAACTGGTCAAGGGAAGAATGATAAAAATCATAACAGGGCATGTTTTCTGCTGCTGCTGCTATGGAGCTAGAAAAGAAATCTCAAAAGGCAGCTACCCCAGAAGGCATCATTTTGAAACAACTAAGAAACAGCCGCTATATGGCAAGAGAAAGCTTTAAGCTGATCAGCAACCTAGCCTGGTAGGCAGGCATGTCAGAGTGAAAAATAAAAAGTGAGGAAGTCTTGCAGCTCAACCACCTCAAAGGGCAAACTCAAGAGGAGCAGATCCAAAAGAATCACTCTGCCATGACACGGATCCAATCTGTGGAACATAAACACTAAGAGAACTTCTTTTTTTCCCCAACCAAGCAATGCTTCCTCTAACAATATATTCAAAATAACAAAAAGGGCTACCTAAAACTGACTGACAGAATAACCATACACAAAACGGTGTCCTTTCTTTTCATAGGTGCCCTTTTCTACCGCATCCAACTTCCTACAGGTGCGCAAGACCCTATGTGATAGAAAATCATCAAGTATCAACAGCAAAGGAAAGAAAATGAAACATACCCCTTATGGTTATTCTAGAAGAAGGTTATTCTACCACATTCCAACACGTGATACATTGACATAATTCGTAGTGAATAGGGTAGTGAGTATATGCAGTTAGACCAATTAGAGGCTAACTGTCAATTAGACTAACTTTAATATTTGTATCTATCTTATCAAATGGGCTCTATCATTAACAATAGTTAATAAGGGCTCTTCATTAACTGAGGCAGTTAAGCGCTGTTTTAGCAGAAAGAAGACTCACAACTAGGTCACTTAGAACCCTATGGATCAAGGTGAGAGGATGTGCGTCGTGTCTGTGGCATAAACAAGCAAAAGGGTTCCGATGTTATGAATAGAAAAGTGTTTCTCCTTTGCATTCAGAAAAGACTTTTTAAAAAGGGAATGAAAACATTTTCCCCATTCTGCAAGAATTCTTGACATTTTCACTGGCTTGAATGAAGTTGAAATTTCAAACCTTCAAAAAAGCTTTAAAAGGAAAAATCTTGTTCAAATAGAATAAGAGGGAGTCAATCAAATACTTTGTTTCAAAAATTCTGAACATTTCTTATATTTCATCTATAATACTTGCTATAGATCATGTTTCACCTCCAAATAAGCATTTGTTTTGCATATACTCAAAGCTGTTCTTTAAATTGAAATGTTGGCTTTTACACTTTTTTTGGAATGGTAACATCGTTGAAAGGGACCTTTATGCCCAATCAGTTTGTGTTTCAATGACTCAGGTATTTTCCCCTGAAAAAGTAATTTGAAAAATATTCAGGCAGCTGTGCTTCTATTGATGTGACTGAAGAGTACCTTTTTGCAAGGTTGATCTTCTAAGACATTCATCCCATAATCAAAGAATATTGAAGGAAATCTTATATATCAAGTAAAATGGAAGGAAATTTCAGTAGCTTCTTCAATGGCAAAGGCCTTACAATTACTTTATCATATTTTGGGACCATTAAAGATATAAATTAAAATCACAGTAGTATCAGGTACCCAAAAAATATTTTGATTTACAGAGGCATATATTTGCTCTCATTGCACAGCTTTGTATTGTTAGCAGTCTCCAGGGTACAGCTTCATTTACGAAAATGTGGATGTAGTACATTTAGTGAGTCCCGCAAGAGTTCTGAAATCAAATGCTATTCACAACAAAATTGCCCAATTATTTCTTTGAATAGCTGATTGTGTTTGATAAATGTGCATTGTGTTTGAAAATAGCAATAGGACAAATACACTGAGGAATATCACATGAATGGTGTGATTATGTTACTGTAAAGGGCAGAGTCAGGTAACTGAGCCATTCAATTTTGACAGAAACATGTTGGGATTATCCCACATCAGCTACAGTCTGAAGTAGCATTGCCCTCTTTGCTCTTCCTGATTCAGTTCCTCAGGATTTTTTATCTGTCTTCTTTTAATTTCCTTCTCATTTTCTTCAAAACTCAAAAAGGAAGACACCACAGTATAAATTACTCCGGTTTTGTCCTCAAATATTCCTGTCTTCCTCTGAATAATAATTATCCACACAACCTAGGAATGCCTTCATAGAACAGTGAAGAAAAAAAAAAAAAGAAAGAATCAAAAGAAGACAGATTAATGTAGCGAGTCTTAAAACTCCATCCCTCTGCTAAGGTTTAGAAGGTTATAGAAAAAATGGAATGCAGCAGTTAACTTTGTTTCTAGAGTTTGAAATTCTGTTCTAGGAAAAGACACTGCTCAAAACAGAGATTTTATAATGTTCTTTTATATCTTCCCTTAATATATCGTTATGTATTTTCCTTAATTCAAGTGTAAAACTCTAAATAATTGCAATATTAGTCACCCAAAGAATTGAAATAGCAGAGTTGCAAGAATAATCGTGTTTTGTCAGTTTTTTTCTCAGTTCATTGATCAAATACTTCTTTTAAAATAAATTGACTGATAAAATAAAACAAAAAAATCCCATAAGCATAAGAAAATGAGAAACTCTCTTTTTTTTTTTTTTTTTTCTTCTGGTTTCTGAAGTTTCACATTTACTTGGACTCTAATCAATGTCTCCCTGGTGTTTCTGTTTCCCTCCCTAGAGACAGAAGAGGAGTTATACAGTTCTGCATACAGCAAAGGTATTAAATGGCCAATTAGAACAGGCATATCAAAGGTTAATTCTGTATGAGAACTAGGTAAATGAGGTCTAGTTTTGCAAATCTTTGAATTAATAAAATGTCAAAGCTATGTTTAAGCAAGAAAGAAAAAAAATGAGGAGATGATCAGAGGATCCCTGGAAGTCTGCTAATTAGTAATCCTTTCCCATACTTAAATCACTATTAATTTAATTCTCAGAAGCATCCATGGTTTAAACCTATATTTGACTAAGCAATAGTAGAAAGTAATAATAAAAGAGTTGTAGCTTCACTTATCTGTCTTGTATATAGCCTCTGACTAAAGGAAGTGTGGAAAGATATAGAGGATTCTGTAAAGAAAGACGACAGGCTAGCCAGATATTTTGCATTGATTAGTTATAACTATGGTCTTTGTAGACCATGTAATGACGGAGGCTCTCAAACTTCAGGGTTACACACTAGAAAGGTATCCAGAAATCAGGACATTGAACCAATTTGGATGATCATCTTGGGTTTAATTTCATTGTCAATACAGGGAAACACCTTTTTTTTGGAATCTTAAATCTTTTACAATATTAAAGAATCACACAAATAAATTTCTTCTCCAAACAGAATAGGCAGGTTTGGACAGCATGGACACGTATAAAGCTCTCATAAACGTTATTCATATTTCCTGGCTTAAGCAAGATTAAACATATGGAAAGCCAGGACCCACACCTGTGTTTAGTATTTCTGATGACAGGTCTAACATCCTCTGAGTCAATGAGCTGGACTCAAAGGACAGAATCACAGACAAAAGCACAAGAATACAGGACAAGGGAACACCAGGAACACCTCTAAGGCTCAAAAATGCTTGTTTTTTGAACAGGAGCTTTGGATTTCCTTTTAATGAAAAAGTTTCAAGTCCTCCAACTTTGAAATCTGAGAAAAGCTTTAAAACAAATAGAGGAAATCTCTTTTTCTGAAGATAGTATTTTTGCTAGTAATAGGTATCTTTTTACCATGGCCTCATGCCTGTGGATTGTTTACTTGAGGACACATGTGAAAAAGACACTGAGCACTTAGCAAGGCTAAAGCTGAGGGATGACTTGGTCTTTTCTTGGCACTATTAATTAAGATATGGAAGAAGAAAATTACTTATTGTTTTGCAAAATGCAAAATGTTCTCCCAATTAAAAGTTTCAGAGAAAAGCTAAAATCATTTTCATGAGAAAATGATAAACATCCAAAGAGGCACTGATGATTCTAAAGGAAAGGACAAGAGGCAAAATTTAAGCAGCTAGACTCCTTCCCATTTGGCAGTCAGTGGTAAAATTCTCAGTGATATCAGAGAGGATAAGATCAGGCCAACACTGAGTGCTTTTGAAAATTGCATCCTACGAAATCTCCACTGACTTACGAGAGTATTCAATACAGAAACGGTACCCAGTCAATACCTGGGCAAAGGACCAGGTAAGTAATAGAGGTGTAGAAGAGGAAAAAACCTGGTGAACAGCTAAAGAAACAAAGGGTTTCATGTCTTCCAAACACTACATCAGGAATGGCTTTCATGTGCACAACCCTGAAATGCACCTTTCTGTCATTTTTCTCCATCCAGGCAAGTACTTTTTGCATCAGCTGCAGTGGGCTGAAACACGCCTTGCAAAACACCCTTCTGCCAGCTGTTCGGTGTGCCGCTGTCTGCAGCAGAAGCTGTACGTGTGCCGCCAGTTTTAGGACACGTTTTCTCGGTTCTCATCACTGCTTCTGGTCCAAAGAAATTTGTGTGTGTGTTTAAGGTTACCAGAGCAAATGTGGCACCTCTCTGATCTATTCCCCCAACCCTCATCTGATCCGCAACAGACAGGGCACTGTTTATCCCCACTTCTCAACATCCAGGGCCAGCACCATCTGTCCCATTCACCACAGCAGTGATTTACCCCTTAGCTAGCAAGCTTAGCGGTCGTGGACCACATTTAGAGACTGATACTCTTGCTACATTGCTCCTTGCACGACAGGTTGGTTCACTTGCTTGATAGAACTCTTCAAGGAGAAATATATTATCCTTAATGGGAAAAAAGGCTCTCATCTTCTATGAGTAACGGCCTGATCTTTTATGAAATATTGGCTTCCTTCTCAACTTCTGGCAAATTGCTGTGCTTTTAGTTTATGAATTTGTGTATTTTGTATTGATTCTGCCTCATTCTGATTGCTAATAATTTTATCTCCTTCATTTTATTATCATTGTGACTGATGTGATCTCTCGAAATAGATTTCATTTACTTTTACTATTCCTATTACTTTCTTCTTAATTTATCTGTTGCTGTGCTAAATAAAAATCACAAAAATATTGAGATATTAAATTTCTGTAAAGGCATGCTATGGGATTAATATTCCGCAGTTTGATAAAATCATAGAGCTGTCCACTAAGCATAACACACTTTGCATAAAAAGCAATATATTCACTATAACTGAATGATAAAAATGAACATTCATGTAATGCACACGTTCCAGATGTAGCTGGAAAATATTTATGCGATCAAAGCAATAAATATCGTTTATCATTCTTGACTATTAAAAGGAATTCAGCCTACAGATTACTAAATCCAGTCATTCATGATGATTAACTAATCCCTTTCCTATTCCTCTGCCTCAGCCTCCCCCAGTTCTCTCCACCTCCTTGTGAATTTAACTAGAAAATAAAAGCAGATCTTCCATGTACATAAATGAATATTATAGTGTGTGCAATACAATGCAATCATAACAACAATGCAGTTTACAAGTCTGATTTCAGAAGGACAGCAATATAATTGTCCATAAGTTTAAATTTATGTTTACCTCAATTAGCCACACTGTCTTACATAAATAAGACACCGGTAATTTTAAAGGCTTTCTACTAATTCCTATTTCCTCAAGTATCAATGAAAGTCAACTGCACAAAATGCTCTAGACATGTCAGAAAGGACAGTTTAGGAGCCACAGAGTTTTACATCTAACACCACCCTTGACTATGTCTAACTAGGCCCAGCTGATTCCTCTTTTTCTAAATTTGCATTTTGCCAGGAATTTATTCCCCCTGAATTCAATGACAGTTTTGCCACTGGCCTCATTAGGAGAGGGTGATGGCTTAACTCATTTTCACTTCTGATATCACTAATAGATAGAACTAATCACAGGTTAGTGTGATTTTCTGGGACATAGCACAAAACACGGATCAACACATGTTAGGACACAGGATAACAAATTTGCTGTGAAGCTCTGTTTATATGTACACTTTTTAGTGTACTTCTCATGTACATAGAAGCTCATTTATGTGCACAAAAAGGCATGATTAATAATGGAAATCATGTTTATTATCTGTGATCACTACTAGTGTATTGAAGAATATGAGATGATGAGGTCAGACACATTAAAATAATAATGGGGGGACATCATAAAAGAAACCCTCATCTTATGGGTTTAAACCTTTTAATACACAGGCAAAAAATGTGCCTGTGTGGTACCACGGGCACCTTGGCCATTTCTCCTGTGTAGACAGTGGCAATCTTGCCTGCAAAAAACACCAGAAAGTAATTCCTTTGGTTTTGCAGCTTTTCTCCAACAGACTTGGAAAATAACTTCTGAATACATTTGTAATAGGACCAGCATGTCTTCTGTTAGTCTCTGAATCGGGAAGTCAGACAAAAATGCCAGGAAGCTTTAAATTTCAGACGCTGGAGACAAATGTGTGTTTCCCGTACCTATAAAGTTTCCCTAAAGTCGCAGTCATGCACACACGTCTGCAAGACCTAGCCAAAACAATCGCCTCCCTGACTTAGTTGTGAAATACTTTCTGACAAAAGGACTCAGTATTATTACTCAGCACTAGGAAATGAGATGCAGAACTATGTTTCCTATATAAGGATTTCCTAGATGAACGTGTGTATAGCCTTAAATATCACTGGCTATGGTTCCGAAAATCTGTAGCTAATGATACCAAAGGCAATAATTAAGAAATTGTAAATATTGCCCTTTGGAAGATCCACAGCAACCTGCAAAATGTTGCAGTGAGGCACTGGTTATGGCAAGCTCCTCAAGAAGATCCTTGAATGCACCGTGGATGAAAGTGCTCCCCTCCCGTTCAAAGCAACTGGTTCTTCCTGGGAACTAACGATAGCAGCGTCTGTCCTTTTGGTGAGCGGGTTGCACAGGAAAGAGTTTCAGTAGCACAGTCGTATGTGAGTGTGGACACAGACTGATCACTGATGCCACAGAAATCTAGGCGCAGTCTTCAAGTTACTTCAGAAGCATTGCAGGTTAGACAGCAGCAGAAACAGGCCATGGGGCCATTGAAATGCCACATGAATGGAAGTTTCCTGCAGTGCACTGCTTTCTTGATGAGAAACTGACACTAACATGATTATTCTGCCATGATACCTGGATGCCTGATGTAAAAATGAAGACTGACCTATAGAAAGAAAATGTTGTTAAGAAGAGTTTCCTACTGAAACCTGTAAGCGAATGTGAATGGTGAACCTGAATGGCACACCCGTAAAATTAGAAAAAGATGCTTTGGCTAAACAACAACATGGTATTCAGCAGCTGTGAGGCAATTCATACCTGGATTGTTACCAAATGTCTGGAAGCCATCAGGAAGGTCATAAGCAGGAGGCAGGAGTAAGATTGAAGTGAAGAAGTGTAGAAAAGAGTGCCCAGCTACCAAGCAAGTCTGAACTTACTCATACGAAGGACAGAAAGCACACTGTGGTCACTGATGGGCTGCAGCAGCCAGTGCCACCAGGCTATGCTAAAGCCCCGTGGCTTGACTGAAGGCTGAACAGTCATTAATTTCACCTTACTGCCTCCTGGTAATTAATGGGAAGGCAGTAATTTCTGCGCGGGAGGAGGAGGATCAGCTGTGAGCCATTCTCATTTGTCACCTCATGCCATAGGTGTACACAGCATGAATTGAGCACAAAACCACCATTGGACCCTAAACTTTTAATGCAGCACCAATGAAAAGCCGTGTAAGCAAAATCCTGTGCCCGCGAAAGGGAGTGAGTACTCTGTGTTGTGCAAGGGAAGAGGAACTGTAATTGCTGCTGCCTGCATTAGCACGACAGCACTTGTGATTTGTTCCATCAGTGGATTCAGAATGGGGCTGGTGGAGAATGTCACAGAACTACTAGGCAAGTGGGGGGAAAGGCTGTGAGAAATGTCACAAATGCACATGTCCCTTGAAAAGATGAAGATTGCCCACTGTAAAACAAGGAGACTTAAAAAGAGACCCAAATACACAAACATAATGAATGCCAAGGGAGAAATATATCACATATATCTGGCACCCCTATTTTCCCAGCATCTGCCTATAGGAAAGGACATGCTGAATGGGAATAAAAAAAAAGCATCAGATTTTACTATTTTTAGCAGGTGTAGGTTTCCATCCCTTAATGCCACCAAAGTTAAGACCTAACCCCATCCAGAAGCTATCAACTGAAAAGAAACAAGTACTAAATCTCATTGCAAGGGTTAAAGTCACATCCAGCTACTATGGATTTTCAAAATTGTGATGTCACTCTTCAAGACAATATTCTGGACTATAATAAGCACTATTATGGAAATTTGCTGTTCCAGTTATTCATTTTTAAATAGTTATGTCATAAATAGAAGTTCACCACTTCGGTTTTCTTCTTTATAGAGGAATGACCTGATTATTCAGAAATACCACAAACAATTTTCAGCAAAAGCACTGTTCAGAAAACACTTCAAATATTCAAACATCTAGTGTGATAGAAACATCATCTGAATAATAAACCAACTCTTAGGAAATGGACCGCGTTTAATATTCAGTTGTCAGTTCTTTCCATTGTCACTTTGATTTCTGAGCTGCACCATGGCTGACTCCACACTTTTGCAAGGGGAAAGTGTCAGAAAGCTGACCTTCAGGACCAAATTTTCGAGCAACCTCAGTCTCCTTTAGGGGATCTTTTGTAGTTCCCACTTACACATGTAACAGATATTGGGATACTCCCCACCCTAGTACTAATAATTGCCATTTCAGCAGAATCAGTTGAATTACACCTTCCAAAGGTCGTCTCCTGAAAACTCAGCAGCTGGCAGTACAACTCAAACAAAAAGAAAAAAAAAGAAATCCCTTTTTAGACAGGGGTTTGTTGCCCCATGCTCTCAGAGGTGCAAAGCATCACAAGACAAAGTATTAAAAAATAAAATCTAGTGGTTTAGAATGCCTTTATTTGTTTCCTTATTTCCTCACCTCCAGTAAGAAAGACATAGTCAGGCATGTGACTGCTCTGCCTTTGTCTGAGTCCTTCCAGTCTCTTGGCAGACTTTTTGTCACATGCTCCCTCCAACCTGCCTTCCTTAAGAGCAGTAGTGTCTTCTCAGCCTGATAAAACTAGCCAAAGCTGAGGTGGCTGCATTCTTCTTCATGCCTTCCAACCTGTGTTCCAGAGATTACTGGAAAACTTACATTTTTTCTGCACGATTCCTTTCAGGAGCTTTTCACAGCCTTTTTTGTTTAATTCTGTGCTGTAGACATTGCCTGATTTGTAACACAGGAGGCTAAAGTGATGGTTTTGCAGGCTGGAAGGGCAGGAGGGCTAGATCATGGAGACATTCTGTGACGTCCCTCTAAAACTTACTTCAGGTTTTCTGTCCTTCAGATTCACTTGCTGAGAACTTAAAGGGGACTCACACTCCATGAAGAGAGAACAGAGTTAACAGGCACTTCAACACTTCCCTTTTACCGTGCGCACACACACACAAGAGCACGGAGTACATCTTGGCTTTTGCAAAGCTAATAAAAATCTGTGGTTCATACAGGCAACTCTGAGGCAAAATTATCTCACCAAAGGAGTCACTGCTGGCTTTGTACCATGCTTGGCGTTGATCTGTGCCTGTAATACAGCATAAAATGCAGGACTGCTTCCCATATTTTCACCTATTCCAATGGAGAAAATTACACCATGCATTATTCATTCTTCTAGACCACTGGGTTTTCGGGGTTTTTTTAGTGTGAACCACGTTTCTTTAGTCTGACCTCTTGGAAGAAAAGCTCCTCATCTTATTTCTCTGAAAAACAAAGAAAAAAGGAGGGAGGAGGAAAGAGAGGAAAAGAGGGAATTGAGGGGAAAAAATCTTTGTATCTTTTACAAGATAATAGAATTGAAATTAATTGTGAATTTAGAACAGCTCTGGCTCTTCAGGGAAATTTGGCTAAAATGACCTGTGAGTTTCACAGGGACAACTGCTTAACTTGCGTTATGAATGTACTGCAAACTGATCAGCACTGAGTGCTGCATATATACCATGGAACATGAGTCCTAGCCTCATCCATAGTGCAGCTTGGAGTTCTATCTTTCTTTCTGCTATAATACCTCCCTGATGGACAAATCCTGATCCCTCCCAGGGGGATGCAAATACAAATGCATTCCTCTTTATTCAGAGGAACCCTCCAGACCTCCCTACACTTCTGTGACTGGATGCAGAATTTGGTTTTGTCTTACAGTCATTTTTGGAGGTAGAGTCCACCACGCTTAAAAAGCTGGGAGGAGAAGAATTCCTGAGTCTGGTTCAAGGTTATAATTCCAGCCAGAGCATTACTGTGAACATTTTGCAGCCTGTCTATTGTCCTGTTAAACAGATTGCAGAGCTCTTATAAGTGATACATCAGATACTTTGATTATCTGGCTATGACAGTCCTTTATTATTTTAATCACTCTGCATGTTAAAGGATATTTTTTTCCTATAATGGTATATAGCAGAATAAAATATAACTACAGTCATCAAGGCAGGATCCTGAAGTCATTGGTAGATATTACCGAAGTGGACAGGGTGGGATGAGATCTTGTGAGATACGTAAAACCTCTCTCCTATCCAATACTGGTAAAGTTCAGTTCAACATGCTTCTAACTGGTGAGGGTGAACCAGCTGATAGAAATCGAATAAGGATTACTCTACAAAATTTGTCCTCTGATGAATGGCTAAAGAAGTAGCAGTAGTTTTGTCTAGAGAGAGGAGACCCAGAGATACAACTCTTCCAATATGCAGAAGACAGCTTCTGAAGAGAAAGTAATAAACTTCCTTAAAGGGTATAGCTTATTCCAAAAGAAATGAGGAAATAAAACTGGAGCGAGGAAGGTCTAGGAAAGAAATTAAGGAGAAACATAAAGTGTAATTACCCAGAGATTCTGGGTAATTTCTGAAAGATAGTGAGGAGTGTCACTGGATGATGTCTCAAAACATCCTCCAGCCTTCTTTTTCATGACTGCAGTTTGCAAAGGTGCTATCTTTTTCTCTAGGATCAGAATCACAGTAACTTACTAGAGTCTTCCATAAGGCTCAATAAGGGTTTTTTTGCTGCAGAAACTTGATAGTTCTGCTTATCAACCAAAAGTGGTATAAAATCTCTGTCCCAGCTCACTATTTCATTTCAGACCAAAAAGGAGTTAGCAAAGAAACAGACAAGCCTACACGTCTTCCAATCTATTGCAATCTCACTTGGCTCTGCACATCAACTCATTTGGAGAAGATGTTCCTCCTTCTTCATCTATTTCACACCCTAAAGGCCCAAAAGGCCAGAGAAGTCAACAAATGTTTTGAAGCAGTAGAAGAAATCCATTCTATAAATCCATTGGGAGATCCAGGCTATATACGGACAAAAACCAATCACAAAGACCTCAATCTTTACGAATAAAAAAATCTTTTCATCTAACCCCATTGAGAAGACGATGCAACGAGCTGATGAGAAGTTAGCAGACCGTAGACCTGAGTGAGCTCACTATTCTATTACACCAAGCTAGCTGGGAGCCCACAAGTGCAGGACCCCATGGAGATCTTGCTGGAGATCATATACACTGCTTCTTCGGAGAGGTCATTAATGGGAGTATGCTGCCAACTAGGTCAGCTACTTGCCCTTTGGGTCCTGTTCCCCTTGCTTTCCATGCAGATGGATATACACCTGGGATGGAGTACAGAGAGAGAGAGGAACAGCTGACAATGCTGGACACATTTCAAACGCCTGCATCATATTTATATCAAAGGGAGCAGAGCATATCTCCTGGAAGAGCCCAACAAAATAATACTATTGTTTTCTTGTTCTCTAAACTCTGGAGGCACTTAGATATCTGCATGAAACACGGATCTCTCGTGAGAGGCCAGCACTGTGTAAATATGGCATTCTTCTACTAAGAAAAAATTACCTGTAAGCCATGAAAATTTAGGACCTCATGTCAAAACTAGACATACGGGAAAGAAAAGACAAAACCCAAAGAAAATGCAAGTCTGGTAAGCCTGGAAGCCTAAATTCACGGCCTATTTCTAAATCTAACTAATAGTGTATGCCCACTAAGATGCCAGTCTGGGCTTTGTGTCTGGGTTTCTTTTGCACGCAGACAGAAGTCTGGAAGAAGCTGATAAAAGGCCAAGTCTTCCCTGGTTCAGGTGCTCTTACATGCTGCAGAATGCACCCTGATGCAGGAAAAGCCCCAGCATCCTATCGTACAGCCATGTTTGTGTTCAGTCCAGAGCTAAATTACAAATTCATTTCAAGGCAAATTAATTTAAACACCCTGAAACCAAAGCGGTGTAGCAACTTTTGGTAGATACATTCTCTGGGTTTTTTTATAACCATATTCCTCCTGGTACCCACTTTGGGTGATACAGCATCATTTACTGTCTATGAATTAAATGTTTGTCTGTAGTGAGTCACATAGAGAAAGCTCTTCTTCAGAAACCCCAGCACTGCTCTCATTGAGTGGATTTTATCATGCTCCCCAAAAAAAGATAGAGATCACTGAAGAACAGTGTGTGTTATCGATATGTTGGCGGGAGGAAACAAAAAGAGCAATTTATCTGCACAGTTAATTTTCTGGCCCAACAGAAAGAGCACAAGTTTCTGTTAACTGCTCACGCGCCTGATTGTGGTGCATTGTACTGCTGTTCACTTATTGACTGAGGGCCTTTTTAAAAGACAAGGATGACAGAGTTGCAATGAATCTGCAAAAGACCTGAGCAGATCCATCAATCATTGTCACTTCCCTCAACTAGGTTATTTACTTTGTTCAGTTCAGAAATGATAAGTAACGTGTTCATTTGTGACTGTCATCATATGCCCAAGACACTTGTCGTGCTATAAAAACAGTAGTTTTAAGTAGCAATCTCCTGTGCAATCTCATCAGACCTGTTCCTGAGTGCATATATGCCTTCTTTTTTCTACAAACATTTTGAAATGAACACAAATTAGAAATACAGTGAAACTGGCAGTTCAAAAAAAGGTTGCTGTTCTCAAAACATAAATAAGATGATGACATTTCAGTAAACAGTGTATTTTGTTGCTTAGAGCACCAGTTAGAAGTAATTCCTTCATAACCTCTCATGTCAGGAAATCAGTTCAGCAAAAGCTATTTTCAGCTGACAATTCTGAAATAAGACATCAGAAATTACACCCTAAATTCAAAAGCCCAATAATAGTAAAAAGATGGATTCGTGTGGAGCTGATCCAAAAGTTTTGGCTGCATACATTTTTGTTGTTGAAAAATGCCATTGAGGAGCAAGAAGTAATATTTTTTATTAGACCAAATGGCTGTAAAGATACATCAATAAATAAATGAAACAGATTATACCATTTTTTTTTCTGTCAAACAAGAAAAGCAAAGAGCAGGCTAACTAGACCTGTAACCTTGTATGCTTTATTCTAGCTATCAGCAGTGAATCTTTTGAAAGATAATATTTTTTCTGCAAGCTTTGCCTCTTAAAGCTGTCCTAGCTTTGTTACTTTATGCCCTCCTTAACAAAGCAGCAAATGGAAAATCTCAGTAGATTAAATGCTTTATTTTGTCTCCACATTATTATTTAATAAAGGATTTACACTTAGTATGTTCCACTCTTCCTTCTCATTATGCATGGACGGACAAGAAGGAGTGGGTCAATACTCATATCCCACAATGATGTGCACCAAATAACACTGTCAGTAGTCCTTGCAAGCCCTAACTCCTATTATTCCTCTCTTGTTCCCTGTTATCTTTGGCCTTCCCACTCTCCCCACCCACACAGCATTAAAAATGTAATGCTTAGAAGTATAGCTTTTTGGATCTGTGGGTTTTCCAGCAGCATATTTTGAACAGTTGGCATTTAACGTCACCAGCACTGAAATAACCACCGCTTCCATAGCACTGCTCTCTGTAAATCCCAAAGTCCTCAAGGACACGTGACTCCAAGGTTTTTAGATGGCAAAAATGAGGCACCAGTGGCAGTAAGATTTGGCAGCTCAGACCATTGCTGAAGTTGGCGGCAAAACGTGGCTCTCCCAGCTCCTGCCCCTCTGCTCTTGTCTGTATCTCGGCTCCTCACCGGCACAGTGAAGACAACTTCTCCTTCCTGAGGTGGACCCTCATTGGAATAATTGGTGTACTAATTATGAACAGCACTGAACGCCAGCCTTACTTGCAAGAAGTAGAAATGGTCCTTTCTCCAAACCAGCAGTTTTGTTAAAGATTAGATGAGATCGAGACCACTCTCCCCAAGACAATCCCTGCCTACCACAGGCAGAAAACCCTTCAGGACCCTACGGTTTTTTTCCCTTTATTCTGTCTCAGGTAGTGAGCCAAGCAAGGCGATCATCCTCTAGGATTTCAGAGTCAGGCAGAAAGACATCTTGTTCCTTTTGGTGAAATCCAGACATACAGCACATAAATCTTCTTCCTCCTGCTCTTCTCCAGGGCTGCGAGCCTGGCCCTGCTGCTGGGACGCTCCCAAAGATTTCAGGCCAGCAGCCAGGGGTGAAGCACTGGCAGACATTACTTATTAATAGAAATATAAGCAATGGTGGTGGTCACTGATGAAACATGTTTTATCAGTCCTCATCCTATGCGACCTTTACTTGAGAAAATGCTGTCACCTGCACGGCCCACTGACTTAAAAGTGCACAGCCCTCGAACTAGAAAGTTCTTAGCCGTCAGCACATTACAACCATTGACTGAAATTGTCTCCGTATGCAGAATGCACTTTCCAGCAATGCCCTGTGTGTTGCAGGGAATATGTAAAGCTCAAGCCTGTCTTTACTGAGGGACAAACCCACGGCTTCATAACTGTTCCTGAGGGAGCTAGGACAACTAGCAATAGTTAAGATTAGTGCATATTCATGTTATCAAACCTGGAAAAATATCAGCTGTTGCAATGAAGAAATACTGGTTGCTGGGGAAAAGGCAGTCTCCTTCCAAAGATGTGCTGTTTCTAATGCACTTTCTAACGCACTCTGCCCTGGTGCAGGAGTCCGTGCCTCCAGCTACTGCAGCAAGAGCTACCTGGAGGCTGAATGTTGAGCAGGCTGTATAGTGCAGCTGCCCCAGTAGTTACAAAAAATGATTGTCAGCATCACTATCCATTGCAGTATGTGCTGGAAATGGCAGGTGTAATGAAGCTAACCATTTCTATTTGGCAGCGTTGTCATTAATTTACTTCAGTTTTGTTACCTGTTCCAATTGTTTGCAATCATGCATGTGACAAATTAAGCAAGGCTGCAGGAATTAACAAAGAATCAGCTCTGAGAAATATAAAATAAGTTGTGGAAATACAGTGTCCACCAACATTTTGTATTTAAATGGTATACCTTGTTCCTTGTAACCCTGAGTCCACAAAACCCCTGAAAGAAGATATTTTGTAGAAAGACTGGCTTAGCTTGCTTTGCCTTTTAGTCTGAGACCCCCACGGATGCCTGTGCTTGTCCTTTGCCATTGCTGGCTCTGTGTGAGGATGTAGCAGATAAACCAGCAAGAAATTAGTTTTGAAAAATCTTTTTCTAGTAACTAAAAGAAGCTGGAATGAAAGCGCTATCCCTGAAAACATTCAAGGTCAGGCTGAATGGGACTTTGAGCAACCTGATCTAGTTGAAGACGTCCCTGCTCATTGCAGGAGGGTTGGGCTAGATGGTCTTTAAAGGTCTCTTCCAATCCAAACTATTCTGTGATTCTGTGAAATCTGGACTGCCACCACATCCCAGTGAACTACAGGTAGGTGTTTGTCACTTGCTGGCAAACTGAAGGTTTGCACAACTAGCTTTTGGATGTGCAGCAACTACTGCCTAACTGAAATATCAGAAAATTATTACCTTCATGAAACAACTTAGGAAAAAAGAAATAATCTACCAAAATCTACGTAATTGAATTTACAGTGTGAATTAATGACTTGATCCATGCATGGTAAAAACAAGCATGGATACTGCTGAACATCTGTATGCAATTGTGGAAATTAATATGGAATAAATAATGTGGAAATTGTGGAAAATAAACTTTCCTGGAAATATTTAAGTGGCATCTGGGTAAGATGTGTCAATGCAAAAGAGGTCATGTGGAAATTTCATGAAGCAAACATAGAGACCTGTGAAGAACTGCACACAACCTAATGCTTAATGATCTGGATCTTCTTGAAAGAGCCTTCTAGCACCAGGAATCAAGCCAAAGTTGCAAGTCAGAGGACAGAAGTGCTCAATTTCAGGGAAAAGGGAAAAGCTTTATTTTAAAATGTTCAGATCACAGATCACAGAATCTTCAGAGTTGGAAGGGACCTCTAGAGATCATCTAGTCCAACTCCCCTGCTAGAGCAGGATTGCCTAAAGCACATCCCTCAGGGCTGCATCCAGGCGGGTCTTGTTCATACTTTCTAGCTTGACTTGTTCATTACACCTGACACAGAAGCACAAGGTGTGGTCACACAGGTAACAGTTGGTGCCAGATCAAGGTAGCTGTCTTTGAAAAGAGAATGGATGTTCCCCTCCTTCTCTAAACCACTACAACTAGAGGTTGTAGTGGTTTAACCCCGGTTGGCAACCAGGACCACACAGCCACTCGCTCACCCTCCCTGGATGGTATGCAGGAGAGGATCGGTAGAGTAAAAGTGAGAAAACTCATGGGTTGAGATAAAGGCAATTTAATAAGTAAAGCAAAACCCATGAACACAAGCAAAGAAAAACAAGGAATTCATTCACCACTTCCCATTGGCAGGCAGGTGTTCAGCTATCTCCAGGAAAGCAGGGCTCCATTACATATAACAGTTACTTGGGAAGACAAAATAACGTAACTGTGAACGTTCTCCCCTTCCTTCTTCTTCCTCCAGCTTTATATACGGAGCACGACATCATATGGCATGGAATATCCCTTTGGTCAGTTGGGATTAGCTGTCCCAGCTGTGTCCCCTCCCAGCTTTTTGTGCACTCCCAGCCCACTCACTGTCAGGGCAATGTGAGGAGCAGAAAAGGCTTTAACTGCTTAGCAAGAACTAGGAACTTTAGTGTGCTAGAAACACTATTCTCATCCCAAATCGAAAACTGAGCATTATACTAGCTACTAGCATGAAAGTCAACCCCATCCCAGCCGAAACCATGACAGAGGTTGTCTTCAAAGCAGCAATCACATACCTTTTCCAACACACCCAGGAACATGTAAAAAACCTGAGTACCCAAGTAAAATTATCTTTCTCCCCTTTCTGCAGGCTGGAGAATAGCTTTCAAGCCAAGACACTTTACTCCAGGGTTTTTTTTATTTCCTTGTTATCATTCCTTTTATGGGAAGTTGATCCCTGAACCATTGGCTGCATTTGACATTGATATAACTATTTACATAACACCCCTGAAATTAACATAATGTTCATTTATACCATGAGTCCACATGTTCATGCCAAGGGTTGGATTTGCTATTTAATCCAGCAAAATGCATCTGAGATTTTTTTTTCAATGTTATGGAAAGGTGTCTGATTATCTTTCAATACTGCAAAATGAAAAATAGAGCAAGATATTTTGTTCTGTATTTTGTGCTAAAGGCTTAATCTCAGCAGGATATCTGTTCCATAAAAGCTTTGAAAGGCATACAAATTAATTATATGTATCACAGAAACCATTGCAATTTCCACATCTAATTAGCACAATGTGGCAACATTCACAGTGTTATGCAGTTCACCATAATCTTCTTCGCAAAAGTTTATTTTCTGCTTTCAAAGTAATATTAAGGAAGACAGCCGATCTTGCATTCTACACACCAAGCCATAAACATTTATCAAGGTGTCAGCAGAGAGTAACACTTCTAGGTTGTCAATATTTAATCTGCAGTAAAATTAAATCATAGGCCATTAGACCCAGTTCATCAAGTTAAGAGTTCAGTGCAGATGCTGAGCTGGATGTCAGGAAGCTTCTACACAAAGCATATGCAATCCTTTGGCAATGGAAACACCACATAGTATCTGCATATGCTCAGCATCACCCCACAGCACACCTCCTTGTTTTTAAGAACAGGCTGCATGAGCACTGTTACTCCTGAGAAATCACCGCATTGCACTTGTGGGTGGGCAGCCTTGACCCCATGGCTTACGTGACACAGTCCAGCACAGGGCTGGACCAAAGGGCTGTCATTAGCTCTCAGTGATGGGATAATTTCCAACTTTCTGTCCATGTGAATGTTGCACAACCTGCCAGTAAAAAACACACCTGCTATCCAAGGAGCTCTGCCCCTTGCTCCCCTCCCTCATTTGCAGACATGTGCCCAAGCTATCAAATGTGAAAATGAAAGGATTTATGATTCTGTGTTAGCAACCCGACGTGGTAGCCATGCTCTTCATTAAATTGCTATGAAAATGGCATGTCACTATGTAACCCTGTTCTTCCAGCATCCTCTACTCTTCCAAAGCAGGAACACAACTATTCCTGATTTTTTATAAAGTTTCAGCAAACAGCGGTGTGAAAACAACAACACTCATCTGCCAGGTTAGTAGAACTTCTTCCATATCAAAGATCTCACTGTGCTTTCTAAAGTTTAATGAATTTGGCTTGATGGAAGCCCATTGCTCCAAACAATTCTGAGAGGAGCATTTAGAAGAAAACCTGCCCTTGGGCTATCAGCAGCCATGCCTTCACCCCCTTTCTGCAGCTCAAACGTGAGACAAACCTCAGGCCTGAAGCCAGCTGCCTTACGCTAGACTAGTGCTAAAGTGTAAGGAGTGGGATCGAGCTGAGACCTTGAGTCAAACGTTCAGCTAATGTGGTAAGACAACCACAGCCTGAAATGCCGTGTCTCCTGCAGCACAGGCTGAGTACTACAATAATGCTATGCTGATATTATTATTATTGTTGTTGTTGTTATTATTATTGTTGTTGTTGTTGTTATTATTATCTCTTAGCTGATAATATTATTCTCCTTTAAGAGACTGAGTCACTGGGAGAAGTAAGGTGGTGGTGAAGACTGAAAC
Source organism: Rissa tridactyla (assembly GCF_028500815.1). Lineage (NCBI taxonomy): Eukaryota > Metazoa > Chordata > Aves > Charadriiformes > Laridae > Rissa > Rissa tridactyla. The sequence continues at coordinate 10,524,684 of NC_071497.1, forward strand.
AACTTGTTTGACTAGCTCTAACAGAGAACAAAGATCCTTTGCCCCGATGTAGCCTTGCTACAGGAGTCCCTTTTACCCACTTGGCCAGTAATGGCTAAAATACAAAGAATTACCTTCAAAGGCAATTTTCCGAACCTGCAGCCAAGAAAAGGCTTTTGCTTTCTCCACACAATATTTGCAAATAACTAAAAGCATTTCAGTTTTTATAAAAACACAGACGTGAGGATAGAAAGTAACTGCGTACAACCTGTCCCACGCGTTTCCCATAGTTTCCTGTTCGTTCCAGTTCTCCTTTTCACAGCCAATTTTCTTCCAAAGCTTTCTCCTTTATAGAACATTGCTATTTTGATGAATCCTCATTCAAACTTCTGTTCACCACAGATAACACACAGTCGGGTAGCATCCACCACTGCTGTCATCAGAAAGATGCTTGGGTAACTGCTAAGGGCTTTGGAAACCCCCTTTGTCAGAACATATGAATCAACTTTTCCCTTCGACTCCACTAATTCCTTTTTTTTTCCCCTTGTAAGGTCAAAATGCTGCAAAGAAGTGTGATCCAAAAATGAAAAGAAAAAGGTAATTAGATGACTTAATTATTTGTGGCTAGATTTCTCTTTTGCAGTGCATGTGTTTTTATTACTATACAATTTTCACCTGCTACAATATGCAATATGTGCCTTCCAATTTGATCATTTTTTACCACATCAAAAAAGGAAATCTAGAGCTGCTTTCTCTGCCTGTTCTCTTAATCTGTCCCTGCCCTACTTATTGCTCATATATCTAATTTTGCCATAAGGTGACGCACACCCCCGCCACAGGCATTCCCATTTTTACAGTACTGTGGCTTGGCAGTTTATTTCTTACTTAGGTGTATCCTTCCTAAATAGGCAAGCAATGGAGGAAATTTACTAATTTCATCACGCGTTTCATCTCAGGAGTCCCAATTTGTCATAATTTTCTGTGTCTCTTTCTGACATCTCACTTCTTGTAGCACACAGATATATATTCTCCATGCAAGTATTCTGCTGCTGAAACTTTTTTTATTCTGAGTAATCTCTTTGAAACAGCCTCACATTCGTTATCAAGGCCTCCACACACCTCCCAGCACTCAGAAGAGGTAGGAAAAATGTAACTGATTGTGAATTCTGTAACATGGCTAATGTTCCTGTAATTTGCTAATACTTCTTACTCTCTCAAGAAATATTCATTTCTGTCTATAGACTGCTAGAAGCTGGGGTATAGTGTCTGTAGGGAGCCCGGGGAAGTTGCCAAAGGAAAGCTTACACAATAGCTCCCTACTAAAAATCACCATATCCTGGATTCGGTGCAGACCTCTTGATACCATTGTATCTGATTAAATCTTTGAGAGAAAGATATGAAGTGAATTTCAAAGGGAACATTGTTATTTGGTAGAGTTAGCAGCATAAGGAAACTGTTTTGCAAAAAAAGTGTGCAAATGCAGTTTTATAGAAAGTGATGAACAAATATTTGGTCTTGCTTTTAGAAATCTTCTCTTGGTGATACTTGCAGGCAGAATTCACCTGTGCCAGTGTGTGCCTGCAAGCTGGGAATTATATGAGAAAATAACAGCGTGTTACAATGCAAAGTATGCAGCTGAGAGAACAAATACAGAACACTTAATGTCCTGGCATACTGTCCGTTGTGTCCTATTCAGACACCTCAATCAAAGCTGTATGCAAATACTTAAAGGCTGTTACAAGGTAAAACCAAACCCTTACACAGCTCTGAATGTAAAAGCAGCTTCATTCCACACATTAATAATTCGAGACACTGTTTTTTTAATATCTTTTAAGTTCTTTAACAAAAATACTTAGACCAAACGCATGCTAAAAAAACCAATCAAAAACAACAATCTCCCCCCCAACCTTTTCTCCCTTTTCTGTTTTTGTTGGTAGATAAATAATTGGCTGCATGGTCGTGCTCAAAGAGTTGCGGTCAATGGCTCCATGTCCAAGTGGTGACCAGCGATGAGTGGCGTTCCTCAGTGGTCGGTACTGGGACTAGTGTTGTTCAACATCTCTGTTGGCAACAAGGACAATTGGATTGAGTGCACCCTCAGCAAGTTTGCTGACAATACCAAACTGTTCAGCACAATCGACATGCTGGAGGGAAGTGATGCCATCCAGAGGGACTTGGACAGGCTTGAGACGTGGGCCCGTGCTACGCTCATGAAGTTCAACACGGCAAACTACAAGGTCCTGCACATGAGTCAGGGCAATCCCAAGCACAAATACAGGCTGGGCAGAGAATGGATGGAGAGCAGCCCTGAGGAGAAGGACTTGGGGGTGCTGGTGGATGAGAAACTCAACATGAGCCAACAATGCGCACTAGCAGCCCAGAAAGCCAACCGTATCCTGGGCTGCATCAAAAGAAGTGTGGCCAGCAGGTCGAGGGAGGTGATTCTACCGCTCTGCTCCACTCTGGTGAGACCCTACCTAAAGTACTGCATCCAGCTTAGGAGTCCTCAGCACAAGAAGAATGTGGACCTGTTCAGCAGGTCCAGAGGAGGGCCACAAAGATGTTCAGAGGGCTGGAGCACCTCTCCTATGAAGACAGGCTGAGAGAGTTGGAGTTGTTCAGGCTGGAGAAGAGAAGGCTCTGGGGAGACCTCATAGGGGCCTTCCAGTACCTGAAGGGGGCCTACAGGAAAGCCGGAGAGGGACTTTTTACCAGAGTATGTAGTGATAGGATGAAGGGCAATGGCTTCAAACTGTAAGACAGTAGCTTTAGATTAGATATCAGGAAGAAATTTTTCACTATAAGGGTGGTGAGGCACTGGCACAGGTTGCCCAGGGAAGCTGTGGATGCCCCATCCCTGGAAGTGTTCACGGCCATGCTGGATGGGGCTTTAAGCAACCTGGTCTAGTGGAAGGTGTCCCTGTCCATTGCAACGGGGTTGTAATTCAATGATCCTTAAGGTCCCTTCTAACCTAAACCATTCTATGAATTTGTCTCTATAAAAGCTGGCTCCACTGAAAATGGAAAGATTAATTTTATAGTTGAAGTTTGGGACTGGGACTTAGAAGACATAGTGCTTTCCACATATTTGGGTTACTCTGGATGCATCACCTCAGTTCACAAAATCACAGAATGGCAGGGATTGTAAGGGACCTTCAGAGATCATCTAGTCCAACCCCCCTGCCAAAGCAGGTTCACTACAGCAGGTTCACAGGAATGCATCCAGGCGGGTTATGAATATCTCCAGAGAAGGATACTCCACAACCTCTTTGGGCAGCCTGTTCCACTGTTCTGGCAGCCTCGAAGTAAAGAAGTTTTTTTTCATGTTGAAACAGAATTTTCTGTGTTTCAGTTTGTGCCCGTTGCCCCTTGTCCCATTGCTGGGCACCACTGAAAAGAGTCTGACTGAATCCTCTTGACACCCACCCCTTAGATATTTAGAAAGCATTGACAAGATCCCCTCTCAGTCTTGTCTTCTCCAGGTTAAACAGACCCAGGTCTCTCAGCCTTTCCTCAGAAGAGAGGTGGTCCATTCTCTTGGTCATCTTTGTGGCCCTCCGCTGGACTGTCTCCAGTAGTTCCCTGTCCTTCTTGAGCTGGGAAGCCCAGAACTGGACACAGTACTCCAGGCGCGGCCTCACTAGGGCAAGAGTACAGGGGAAGGATAACCTCTCTCCACCTGCTGGCCAGCATCCAGCACCCCAGGAGGTCATTAATGCACCCCAGGAGGCCATTGGCCTTCTTGGCCACAAGGGCACATTGCTGGCTCATGGCCAACCTGTCGTCTCCCAGGTCCTTCTCCGCAGAGCTGCTTTCCAGCAGGTGAACCCCTAACCTGTACCGGTGCATTGCGTTATTCTGCACCAGGTGCAGGACCCTACACTTGCCCTTGTTGAACTTTATTAGGTTCCTTTCCACCCAACTCTCCAGCCTGTCCAGGTCTGAATGGCAGCACAGCCTTCTGGTGTGTCAGCCACCCCTCCCAGCTTTGTGTCATCGGCAAACTTGCTGAGGGTGCACTCTGTCCCCTCATCCAGGCCACTGATGAATATGTTGAACAAGACTGGACCCAGTACTGACCCCTGGGGAACATCACTAGTTACAAGCCTCCAACTATACTCTGTGCTGCTTATCACAACCCTCTGAGCTATGCCATTCAGCCAGTTTTCAATCCACCTCACTGTCCACTCATCTAACCCACACTTCCCAAGCTTGCCTATGAGGATGTTATGTTCTCTTTCAGCTTCAATATCCCTTTCTTCCTCCCTCGTCAAACCCTATGAGTTTGAGCCTAGGAGAGCATAAGAAACTAATCCCACTGTCTTTGCTCCTCAGTGACATTTGGATAAGCAGAATGAGGGAAAATATCACTGAATCAATATTCTGGAAGAGTAAAGACTATGCGTTTTGGATCTGAAAAATTAGTTCTTTTACTTCTACAGCTGTCATTATCGTACTGTTAGATTATTGCAAAAATAATTATTGGGAAGTGAATACTATTCAATGTGGATAAGGCAGTGAGACATGAGAAAGAACACGGTATGGAGAATTTCCAAATAGTTTTAAATCTAATAGTTTTAAACATGAGCCCGTACTGCTTTGGAATTTCTGTAAGACTATTTCTATAACAAATTTACAATTTAAAAAGCCTTAAAAATACTGAGACCATTAGTACAAAGTCAAATTCACTTGAGTTGGTTCACATAGGTCTTTCTTTAAGGCATGTCATCAATACCTTGTTTTTAATCGGATTGAAAAGGGAGATAGCACCTATGTTATGCCTACTTATGGGCTATACACAGGTTTTCTGTGCTTCCAAGGAGTTCACATGGTTTTAAGTGGAGCTCACAGAGACTGACAAGAGCATCACACCAACATAATTCAGCTCATCCCATGGCTGCTCTGCTGAGATAATATGAAAAGCTAGAGGACATGTCCAAGACAAAAGTGGTAACTGGATTAGGTATCTGGAGAGGAAGGGAGCTCTCTGGAAATATATCCCTCTAAATAACATCCCTCTAAAATAACAAGAGGCGGAACATCTCTATGTAATAATAGAAGGAATAATAGAAGAATAGAATAGGAATAATAGAAGAAAAAAACACCATTTAAGAAAGCAGGAAAGATGATGGGATAACTACACAGGAGACAGACACAAGCGATGTAAAGACTTACCAGCTTTAAAACCTGCTGCAAGCATAAGCTGCCCATCCCATCACCAACATAAAGCAACGGTGTGACTTCATTTAAATACAAGTTGAACAGAAATTCATACTTTTCAAATGTGCCTAGCACTCCAAATATCATTATCATTGATGGGAATAGTTGGATGGTGAGTATATCTCAAAGCCTGGCAAATTTTGTCTAGTGATTCAGTTGAAAAGCAAGAAGGAAGCAGCAGATATTTGCTTCTAGTCCTATTAAGTCAACAAGACCACGCTATCTTTCAGTTTTCAGAGTCAAGTAGATCTGGAAAATGCTTTATTCCTTAACAGGAGGACATAGAATGGAAAACAAAGTAATAAAACCCCAAACAGATGTTCAAAGCATCTAGAAAGAGACATGGGAATTTATAAAGAAATGAAGTTTTATTACACGTGTTCTGTTAATATTGTCATGTAAGTATGGTAGTGCAAAATGTATTTATTAAAGAAAAAGACTGTCAAAAAATCAAACCTTCTATGCAGACCTGATTAAGAAAATTGTTGAAGCAATTTCAGTAGCACAAACAAAACTACTGGGAATGATGTTGCAGCTTTAATGTACAAAAAAAAAAAAAAAAAGTATGAAAAGTCCAGATGTGAACATGTTGGAAAAAATAAGGAAGATAAATGAAACTGGAAATTACTACTGAAATTCTGTATGTGTACTTTTAAATTTAATGCTGGGGACCTGTGAACACCTCTGTGCATGCTTAGCTTTGTCCAACAGAGTTTTTTCATTGTAAAATGACAGAATACAGGTGCAGTCCTCCACAGCTGAAGTGCTGGGAATTTTGCTTTTAATTTGAGCAGACGTTCTAAGCTGAAGCTGGATCTCTTCATTACTCACCCTGTCTTCACCTCTGCAGGCACACAACAACCCCCACCATGAGGTAATGGCCTTGGCTGTTTATCATGAAGACGTAGCCACCCTGCATGACTCCCAGGATAGGAATGAAACCGCATGGACAAAGGTAGCAACGGCATTAGATGTTTCTCCACAAACAGACAATTCTTCACCTGTGGAGCAGATTTGTGGAAGACCACCTGTGTCTCTTTCCCAGGCAAAGTGTCCAGCCCCAGCTCAGGCTCTCCTTGCTGGGTCCCAGCTGCCCACTGCTGCAACACACATCAGCCTCCTGGGACTGGCACGTACAAACTGGAGGTGAATAAAGCTAGAAACAGGACAGAGGTACAGTGCTTCAGGGAAATAACCCTCCAGCCAAAACAGAGAGCAGCTGCCATTTTGGTCTGTCAACATGTAGGCAACCAAGACTCAGGACCATTTATTTCCAGAATTATTGCTATTTTGTTGAATAACAGGTCCATTTCCTACTATCCATGCACTATTATTATTCCTTGTTTTTGAAAAAGCTAAAGACCCATTTCTGGAAGATTAGCAGTATGTTAATCTCTCTGTAGAAAGAATTAAGTCTGTACACTCATGGGATGTCTATACAAACAACTCAAAGAAAAAATTCAAAAAGGGGAAAAGTCTGAGGCTAAATTTGAAAAGATCTTTAAATGCCATAACTAATTTCCCTTGATCATTATTAGCCAATCCCAGAAGATAGTAAAATATAGCTTAAGTGCATGTAAATGGCAGTACAATGCAAAACCCTGTTTGCCTGGAATTTATTGATTTGATAAGCTGAGAGACACATTGCAAGGAAGACCTGAGATGAAAATAGTTAAAAACATATCTCCTGAAGAACCTGTGAGAAATACACTCTCTAACTGACGAAGTGGGGCTTCAGGACAAGCTATGAGAGAGAATGTGGAAGTTGCAGCCAACACGTGAGGGGGAAGGTGTGTACAGCACCAGGAGAAGGATGAGAAACCACCAGGGATGGCAGAGGTAGCAATGCCAGCTGCACTGCTTCTAATGACAGACTAAGACTTTTCCTGCAGTTTTCACAGTTTTATTTTCTTCTTTCATAAACAAAATTACTAACAAGTGTCTCCCAGTCCCCTTGGGGGCCAGCACATGCTCCAGCTGGTGGCCCTGTCCTGGTTTTGCTGGCTTCTGGGGCACCCTAGTGTTGCCGGTGGCATGGCCTCTTGTGGACTGAAGAGGTGGGAGAGCCGCTGGCCCTCCTCTTTGTGGGGCGCCAGGGCCCTCCAGGTGAGCAGTCCCTGCCCTGGCCAGCAGTGGAGGGATCTGCCACTGCCTGCCCCAGCGCCTCAGGGGGCTCCTCCTGCTCTCTGGGGCTGGGGACAGGAGTCCTCCCCAGGGAGGTGAAGGGGCCAGGGGTGGCCACTGTGCTGTTCTGCTCCTCCTTGGCAGCACTGGAGCCCAGGAGCTCCAGGTGCCACAGGATCTGCTCACTGCACTGCTCTGCTGCCACATCTATGAGCTGGCTGACAAATGTCACCGTCTGGTCTTGCAGGAAGGGCTGTAGCTCCTGGAACAAGGCCTCCTTGTTCAGTCCATAGCAGCACCGACTGACTATGATGGTGCCCTGGGCCGAGGCTACCTCCCACAAGCCTCATACAGCACCTGGTTCATCCAGGACAGCAGGGGCTCGAGGATCTCCAAGGAAGCCTGGAAAAGGCCCGCCCAGACCTCAGGCTGCAAGCCAGCCATGTAAGTCCTGGGCTCCAGCTCCACAGCACCCTGCTCGTCCTCATGGCTGGCAACCAACGGATCCGAGGTGGGTGGAGGAATCAACTCCAAAAAGTCTTCCTCTGACCGCACGGAGTAAATGATGGTGTTGACAGTCTGCCAGCAAATGGGGCACGACGGTTTTCTCTTTGCCCATCGCAGGATGCAACCCAGGCAGAAATGGTGGCAACAGGGGGTCCCATAGGTGACGTCACCTCAAACATCACAGCAGATGGGGCAGCTCCACTCTGTGCCTCTGGACATGCTTCCTTCTTGTGGCAAACATGCATCTTTACTTCTCTTATGGGGAGAGCCGAGGACAAGGAGCTGCTCCCCCTCACTGGTGTCACACACTGCAAAATGGAGAGAGGCCACAGGCACTGCCTGTGCCGGGGAGGGGAGGAAGAAATGCCCAGGTCCCTGGAGAAGAACACCCTGCTCTTCCTTTCTTTGAGAGCAGGACTATCCACGGTGACCTGTCATGCTTAAGATTTCTGAAGGATTCACAATATTTTTAAACAGAATTTCTATTAACAAGGACAATATTTTGCTGCCAACAATTCAGGTTTATTCTCATAATATATCTAAAAGAAAACTCTGCATTTCTGCTTCTAATTAATGTCTTCAGCCACAGGCACATATATATGTAGTTTAATTCAGATGTTAGTATTTACTTTTAGAAAAGCCCTTCGCTGTGATTTGGAATGTATTTCTTTTGGCAGGGCTTAAACAACACCTCAGGAACGAGTTTAAATACAAGGCAAACAGGAAATTGCATCCTTGCCAGTACTACTGAGACATACAAACAGCTTGCGTAATAGCACAGAATATATGAATCTGAAAAAGTTTCACTTTCTGCCAAGCTTCTGCACAACACTCGGTAGTGAGGATCCCAGTTAAAAGACTACATAAGGTAACAGTACAAAAAACAGAAAACAGCACAATACTGAAGGACCTCTTCCAGCTGTGCCAAGTATTAAAATACATCTCAGAGGAGACAAGAATTGAAGCTTTTGTTGTTTTCTTCTATGTAGATAACTTCCATGGAGAGTTGATGGAGAAACTGAAATGCTGAGCCCCAAGACAGCTGCAGACAGATTTCATAAGGATTTGGAATTGTTCTGCAAATGGCCCAAAATATGGTGAATAACATTTAATGTTGACAAATGGACATATTTGTCACAGCAGGCTCAAAAAAACCCAAACATGCAGGGGTATACATGAATCAATCAAGATTCACCGTCCAGGCCAGCCTGGAGCGTGAGGAAATAGCAGTGGACTTCCTGTTAGCAAACAAACCATATATTATAAAGCTGCATAACCAAGTTGGTGTGAGGTATCTAATAGCTCAAATGAAGATGTCTAGAACACCAGCGCACATAGCTTCACTGCAGCAGCTTGTCATGAACACAGCTCTCACATGCTTGGAATATTTTGCTTAAGCCTACTCACACAAGTCGAGATGCGATTTTCCCATCATGAAAATTTATCTTTATGTGCACATTTAAAAAGCTGATAGCAACTTCCCCATGTTATTTAAGAGTTGCTGGCTTTGATGCTTTACTCAGAAGGGGTGGACATCTTGTGCCTCACAGGAAAACAGTAGTCTATGGTCATCTTTCTCCCTCCAAGTGATAAGGTCCATCAGCTACTTTTTCTATCAGAAGTTATTTCGGGCGATTCTCCAGTCTAATAGTACAATTTTTATAGACAGAGGAATTTTCAGAAAACCATACAGGTTAATATTTAATTCCTAACTCATGATTCTCATTATTATAATATGAAAAGATGTGCAAGATGTACAGCAGTAAAGCATCTGAGAAGGACTCCCAAAGGCACAAGTTTCAGCTTCATCATTTTGGACTTCTAAATGCCTTTAACGGGCATTAACAGTCATACGAAATGTGCCTGATTTGCTCAGCTGGGGAAGGCAAAAGAAACTGGTGATCTTACTCATACTACTTCTTAGCATGAGCTGAAAACAGTGGCTGACATTGCTCAGGACAGCTTCCCCCCTCACCCCTCCAGCAAGCTGAAGTATTTAACCCATGTTTTTATAATTTGAGGTGGTCTCTTACATGTTCCCCAGGTAAATTTTCATCATGGTGAAAGTGGAGTAAAATAAACATGCTTACCACTGAATCACAGTTGCTGAATATGTGCTATCCTTCAGCAACGTTCTGCTACAATATCCATTCCTATGGGATGTGCCTACCATACATTCAGCACTTGACATTTTTCCAATTCATATAATCAACCAGACCTCTCTCTAGACCTCTTCTGAATTGATTTGCACCATCTGATTTATAACTAAACCTCACAAACTCAAGAACCGCTGTGTAATTTACACTCCATACCACGACTGTCCTGACCAAATACAAGAAATAATGATATTCTACTCTTTTTGCAGTGGAGGTGTACTGTGGAGGCATGTTTTGTGCATTAGTGATTTAGAAAAGTTGCTAGTCCTAAAATGGGAGTTACATGGCGTATATACAGATCTTGAAAAGAAGTTGTGCTGGAGTAAAAAATTGCCAGAATTAGACAATTCCACACTAACTTTGATTCCTTTTCTAAGCAGAGGTACCCATCATAGTAAGTTCTTTCCTACTTACCCTTATGACCAAGCTGGTGATTTTATGATTTCTACTATGTTATTTAGCCCGTATAAGATATAATACGACATACAATTTAAGGGTATGTTTGAGGCACAGTAAGGATTCTGCTGAGATCAGGCAAGTAATTTCACCAGCCCTAAGTCAACTGCCAAACTCCCAAATCACATTCTGTCTGAAGTTTTGCTCGGTTAACAACTTTCTCTTGGGAAACCACACTAAATATTTTGTGCCTGGAAGTCTTGAACCAAATATAATATGTTGCTCTACCCTGGAAGGTCCTGTTTAAACTTCGTGAAGTAATCAGATTACCTAGGATATACCCAAATCCTCTGCTAAGTAAGCCCTGAAAAATTACCAAGTTAACTTTGATCCTGGTGTCATACCTCTAAACCTCAAAAACATATTTGCACGTTATTCCTGTAAGCTTCTATGAAACAAAGCGTTTAAGTATACGCCTCTTAAGCAAGACAGTAAACATAACATAGCAATGGCACTTGAACTCATATTCAGTTCTGCTTAACTAGAACCAAGAATGCAATGTTGAATTAGGATTTTGAATTTAACGTACAATCCTTCTGTGGCTAGCTCACAGCAGAGGGACACATTTCCAAGAGAGAGACTGGATGACCTGCTCCTGCAGTCAATAGCCTATCTTTGAAAACTAGTGGAATTATTATCAACACTCTTGACAGATCTCAGAAAACTAATCATTATTATAATAAATACTGTCAAAGATGTGTCTTCCATGAAGTGGTGCTACCCGTTACAAGAGTAACTGCTCATGTTTTATTTAAAAGCAAACCAAATATTTGCATAAGACTTACATAAAAATTGAAGTATGTGTTCAGTTCACCCCTTGGTACATTTAATTTATGCTGGGTAGGTGTGTTGAAAAATTTTCCTCCCTGGCTGTTTTAAAGAACTTTGAAATAAACAGAACTAGTGCTGATTATTGGAGTAAAGCATATTTCCTTGTGTTATTGATGGAAATATGCAGTTAGGGTGACCTAAAAATATTCAAAAGTAAACTGAAATACTTCCAACTCTTTTTATAAAACTACTACAATACTCCATTGCAATAACAGACCAAATAGCACACCAAGCAAATAACTACTCTAACTACACTAGCATACCATGTCTGGTGCAGCAAAAAGGCTTCAGGTATGGTAACTATTGTAGAAAATTTATTTCTTCTCTCCCGCTGAGATATATGTGTACAGCACGTTTTTACCGGCAAGCAGCATTTTGTCATTCTCCACAGTATCACTGCACACTGCACATGGCTGTAAGCACACGAACCGGAACTTTGATATTATTCTCTTTTTTTGCGCTAGTTCATAGCCTTCCTCTTTCCATGTGTCATGATTATTTTCATCAGGCATTGAAATGTAAGTGGTTTCTTAGTGCCCTAAGGCAGCCAAGGCATTTAAGGAAGAAACTGGATATACTTTAAACTCAGAAACTTTCACATACACTTTGCTATTCATTGAGCTGCCCTGCAGAACAAGCAAAAGCCCACAGAAATATGACAAATTAACTCCTTGGCAATAAAGATAGTGACTGGGACCAGCTTCCTTCATCCCTGTGATCCTGTCACAAATCCACAGGGGTGGATCTGCTGCTACAGGGTTCTCACAGCATCAATGTCAAGACTTGCTTTTCTGCAGAAAATAAGGTAATGAAGAAATCCCTGTTGGAGAGAGACTGTGAGTAAAATACCTCTTGGAAAATTTAACATTTTCAATGTATTTTCCCTTGAGGGTTTTTTGATATACTCTAATGTAGGACTGTCAATAAAAACTTACTGATCTCACTGATAAGAGGATTCAGGAGAATAAATTCTACCCTAAAAATCAATACTCTATGCTTTTGCAGCTCCAGGTCCAAAAAAAAGAAAAAAAAAGAAAAAGAAAAAAAAATGTTCCCATGAATGCAAATACAGAAGTCCTTAACACAAGACTTGATTTGTCACTTGTATTTGGAAGGGATGTGTTAATATACAGATGAAGACATCTCAGAAAATTCCCTGCATTGTGAGATACGTGATAAAGATACTAAGTGACAAAACACAGTCAATGTAAAATGGGATTTCAAAATAAGAATCTGTTGAAAGCATCTGCAACACAAATCTGAACAGGAAACATACCTACTACCAAAGAATGAAGGAAAAAAAAATATATTACTAGTACTGCAAAGTTTATGCCAGAATTCACATGCTCAGATTAGGGGAAACTCTAACATTTTCCCATGGAACCGAGAAGTAACAAAAGTTTTCATCTTGCATGAGAATAAATATGTGATCTTAAAAGTTTTTCATTTAAAAACTAAAAGCAAGATTTCTATAATAAAAATACCATTACATATGGAAGAAAACTACTGCCTTTTCTTCTCATATCCCAAATACTAAAGAAGAAAGTCAATGCTCTTTCAAAACAGACCAGATTTGATGTTTTCCTCTTATCAAACAAAACATCCCATCAGGACAGAAGGACTCAGTTTTTAGTCCTTACCTTCCCAGAATCAGAGAACTCAGCAGAATTTGGAGTTGGGGGATTAAGTCTTATGAGGAGCAGCTGAGGGAGCTGGGATTCTTTAGCCTGGAGAAAAGGAGGCTGAGGGGAGACCTTCTCGTTCTCTACAACTACCTGAAAGGAGGCTGTAGCGAGGCGGGGGTTGGTCTCTTTTCCCAAGTAACAGTCAATAGGACAATACAAAACAGCCCCAAGTTGTGCCAGGGGAGGTTTAGACTGGATATTAGGAAAAATTTTTACACTGAAAGGGTTATTAAGCATTGGAATGGGCTGCCCAGAGAAGCAGTTGAGGCACCATCCCTGGAGGTATTTAAAAGACAGGTAGATGTAGTGCTTAGAGATAGGGCTTAGTGATGGTTTTTGTCAGAGTTAGGTTGATGGTTGGACTAGATGATGTGAAAGGTCCCTTCCAACCTAGGTGATTCTATGATTCTATGACTGGAATTGTGCTGGTTTGTGGTGTGAAGGAGGTATAGCGGTGTGGTCAGCAATCTCCGCTTTGGATCAGACAAAAGCTGAGAAGAAACTCCTACTAAATAAAAATTTATTGTAACCACTGTGTTCTTGCAAAATGAGTTGTTCTATATGAGTAGACATTTTTCATCAAAAATGTTTCTAAAAACTCCCAACCAGTTTTAACCTCTAGTCAGCTTTAATAACAGGCTGGTGAATTGCAGTGTCCTGCAGGATGCAGACTTCAGACTGCAGTACAGCAGCAGAAAGCAAAGCAGAACTGCTAAAGAGATAATCCAAAGGGAAGCCCCCACATTATGGAGATGGTTGATCTGTACAGCAGAACTCAGTTATCAGGGGTTGCCTCTCTGGTCATTATTTTTACAATGTCCCCTTTGCTCAGCTGTCTGGGCACTTCCACAGTGGATGCTTGTCCTGGCTTGCTTACCGTGTATGGTTCTTGGAACAGAAGTGTATGATATTACTGGAGCACCACAGGGACTGAAAATTGAGTTTTAATTTCACTTCCTTAAAAAAGTGATAGACTTGCGAAGATACTCTAATTTGTAAACAGATAAACAGCTAGTAACTGAAAAGGAAACAGTATAACTAACAGATCTACCTTTGCGTCTGGTCCTTCTTTGGTCAGAGAGCCAGACCGGGTTAGATGAGCTCCAGAGGTGCCATTCAGCCTAAAGTATTTTTTGATTTTATGACAAATTTCAAATTACCTATAATTACGCTGCCCTCAGTGTATAACTACACATTCTCTAGTGCACAAGAAAAGCTTTCAAAACTAAGTTTTCCTCAGCAGAATGATTCTGAAAACAGTTGTCTCTCTCCTTCCTCCTCTTCCCTGCACCAACTTTTGCACAGCTGATCTTGGTGATCTAGTTATAATTTATTCTTTACTTTTTTTTCTTTTTTAAATGAGGTTCATTTTTGCCTGATGATTTCTCTGATCTAGCTCAGCACATGGTCATGAACACTGAATGGAAGGAAAATGGCACCTGTGCAAATGAGTTTCTAATTCAAGCAAGGAACAGGACTCTTACCTACTGGGTAGTCACAGCACCAGGCTGGTGTCCTGTCCACTCACTCTCCCTCCACTCTTTTGTGCGTCTTCTACCTCACTTATATTCAGAATTCCCCCTTGGAGTTTCAAATTCCGTTCTGACATATAACTAAAAATGAGCAATAAAGGGGCTTGTAAATGAAAGTGAGAATGAATATGCGCAAATGAATTCTGGATTAAAGATACCCTTTTTCCTCTCTTGTACCCAGCCAAGGCTGGCTAAGTAACTTGCTGACCATATGAACTCAGTGCCCAGCCTACTAAGGCAGCAATTATCTAAACAGCAGGTGGATGGAAGAGTAATAAATAAATTCCTGGTAAATAGTTTGGCCACTATTAGGCCTCTAAGGGAAAAGGAGGGAAATCGGACAGCAGTGCAGGTAAAGTTTAGCTGGACCTAGGCACTGCTGGGTGGAAGGGGTGGAGGCTGCTGCAGCATGAGAGGCGTCAGGAGTTGCAGCATCTCCTTTGCAGGCTGGATGTGAATGCAGCCTCCCCCTGGATGGAGGGCCGGCAGAGCTGGGAACTAGGGATTTCTAGGAGGGTCTGTTCACGTCTCTGCATCCAGAAGTCATCCTTCTCCACAGCCTTTCTTAATTATTCCTTCCTTGGACTTCAGTGATAGGGTAGGGGCAAGTCAGTGGCCTCATCCAGGGTTGCAGTAATTGCTCACAGGTCCCTACAAAGGCCCCTGCAGGAGGGAATGCCCTCACCTTTGCCTCAAATTATCATCTTGGGCAAAAAAATAAAACTACCAAACAAAAGAACTTTTTCCTCCAGAAGACACAAACATATCCCGCTCTCTGTAGCTGCGTGCAATAGTGATCTTGCATATTCATTGTCCGCTCTGAAAAGACTGTATTATGTCAAGCTGCATACCCACAAATGCTGGTAATGAGTTTACAATGGTGGTGGTTAAACAGTGTGCTGGGTGAACCCCGGCAGTGGTATATATCTTATTGAGCACATGCAAAGATAGTGTGGAAAGAGCATACAGGCACTGACTATCATGCAATTACTGAGAAGGCTATACAAAATACCTCAAAAATAACAAAACTGTAAATTTCAAAGGCTAAAACTTGAGCAGATCACAACAAAAATATGTCATGTCTCAAAGATATTGTTGCTACAATATTTCAATTCATCTGTGAATAGCCTTTATAAGCCTTCAAAGCAGGCCATCCCTTCCTGAACACCGTATTTCCTTTCTCCCCCTTTTCTGATGCATCTGCATGGCAGATACCTCAACAAAGAGCAGCCACGGTATAACTAATTATATCTAGAAATGACTTGTGTTTATTTTCCAGTTTTGCTAATTTAATATCCTTGTTGTATGCCTAGAAACCACACTGAGTACCTCAGAAATCCTGTTAGTACTTATATAAGCTTCGCCTAAGTTGTGGCTGAAAAACTTAATGGTACACATAAAAGGTTCAGATAAAAATGTTCCAACAAAAGGTTCAGAAAAAGGGTCAGAACTGGAGCCTAACTACAGTCTTTCTTTTTTGCAGCAGAAGGAAATCACCACAGCTAATTGAAAATTTCTGTTGGTGTTTCAATAATCTATTCACAACTTTCTTTTCAAAATGAAAATACCAGGAATAATCAGGAGCAATGATAGTTAGGGCCTTGTTCATATGGGATGGGTGACAATCCATAGAAGTCACAGGGAATCTGACAGTGGGATCCTTCATAGAAGAACCCATCTCTTTGCTCAGCAATCACTCTGAGCACTTCTTGGCTGCTGAACCAGAAGAAGCAGCCACATGACTGAATCACAACACACCACTTGTCTTCCTTTCTTCCTGCTAAAGTAGACTGAGAGATTTCTTTCTTTTCTTCCATCAGACCAAAAACCAACCAAACAAAAGAAGTCACCGAGATTGAGAACCAGACGCTTGAAAACAGCCACTCCTTTCTTTGGTCATTAGCATTTGAGGGAAGTTTGATATTATGTTTGCGTTGTATCCAGAGGATTATTTAATACTAATATAAACTTAAGGCATAGTATATGAGTACATTTAAAATGTCTGAGCCCTTTTTTAAAATGAAAACATGACCTTTGATAACATTAAGTAGGTTTATAACTAACAGCGCTAATGTTTATCCTATGTACTACATCAGGAAAACTTCATGCTAATTTTTTTCTGTCATTAATAAGCTAGCTGTTTCAATGCAAAACAAGTCATTCTTTATGATAGAGTCCAATGTTTCCATTGTGTTGAAGGAACATGAAGTTGTATTTCTCAGGTTGCAAAAACCTGAAACTACCAAAAGCCTGAAACTAGAAATACATTTTTTAAATCATGAAATTCAGCCGTTTGGACTCACAGCATTTGATACCTATGATGCAAATAAATCAGATCTAGGAGAAGCAATGATCATAACTGAGTGTGAAACACTTCTTTTACCTAGAAGTTTGCATATCTTTATCCTCCTCATGCTAACAATGAAGGTGTCAGGAAGAAAAAATACTATCGGGTTTGGGGGTTTTTTTGTTGGCTTTCTTTCCAAAATGAATGAAATGTTTCTTCCTTTATTTTTTTAATGCATATTAGCACTGAAACAATGTCAATATTCTGAAGTCTGGATTGAAGTGTTCTCCTTTAAGTATCATTAGATGATGCCACATTGCAGACTTCCTTTCACTGACTGAAAATGTGACCTTAATCGGTGATTTAAAGAGATTATATTTATTGTAATAGAATTGTATTCTGTTACATTAGTCTGTGATGCTTGCATTTATACCTGTAAGAACATATGAGGCTGAAATGAAGGAAGGGACAAACTGGGACACCAAGAAAGTGTGTCTAGGCCTTCATTTTGCCTCAGGAAAGCCATGTTCTCTGGTTTAGGTAAACCGAGGTCTCCAAATAGGTACCAATAATCACAGAATCAAAGAATCACAGAATAGTTTGGGTTGGAAGGGACCTCTAAAGGTTATCGAGTCCAATGAGAGTTGAAAACTCTTTTGGTTGAAATCTTAAGAAAATCAAACCAGCTGTAGCATCTCTAAGTGAACCTAAAAAATATACAAGGCTGAAGCACATGTAAGCAGCCTTTAATATTTTCATCATAGTCATGTCCAACATGACACAGATTAATAATTTTTTTTTCTCAAGGAGACGAAACCAAAAATTTTATACAACCTGAACAAAAATGAAAATGTTTTACCCTGTTTAGAAGCTGTATGCTGCGAATTACTGACCTAACATACAGTGTGTCAGAAGACACCTGCCATCTGTGATAAAGAATAGCATGAATCCTTTATGTAGGATTCAAGGAGAAGAACTCAGAACTGGCTATTCTAAAGCTAATGTATTTACTCAAATAAATGATTTAATGACAATCCAGAGATGGGATGCTCTCAGTTTCTCTCTTTTATTACTGGTGCATTTTGCATACTATGAATATGAGTTAGCAAGAAGCCCAGAACTCTGCAATGCCAGCTACTAGCCATCAGGCCTTGGGCATTCCTCTGGGAAAAGGGAGTGATCTATGTGGACAACCTCAATACAGAAGAGACCTGAATTTGGGCCTCCTCTCCTCCTGTTGGCATGCACTGACTCCAGCAAAAAAGTGTGTGTGGAGGTGGTGTCAGTAAGTTCAATTCACTTCCATATACATTAGAGCGAGTCAAACTCCTCTCCTTAATCACTCAGTTCTAGCAATACTGTCCCATGAGACTGTAGTGTGAACATCGTGCAAACGGATACGTTAAAAACTGTGCAGCTTCTTTAAATAAAGTTTTGTGTTCCAAAATAATGTATATGCATCACATACAAATGTCATGATATCCTTTTAACTAGAGTTCTGTAACTAAAAAAGGACTGTCCTTACTCCGCTGTTAGCATCTTCCAAGTTCTGGAACAAACAGGCTTTGAACTAAGGTCTGCTGATTAAATCTAAAGATTTGCATGCTACCATAAAGAGTATGACTATTTGCTGAATCACAATTAGGTTTCAGAGCTCTATTTATACTTGCACTTTCCAACAGACTTCTCTCCACTAATGTGGTATCAGCCCTTAAATTTGCCCTTGCAACTATGGGAGAGTACATACACCAATTCTTGAGACTCTCCTCTCTGCCGAGAATGCTTGCGTGGCAGACACATATTGAACTACCTGCAACATGTGCTCCACGACTCTTGTGTCTTTTGAGATCAACACCATCTTTTCCTTTAGAGAAGGCTCATTCCTTCAGAAAAGGTGGTAAAATATCGCTGATGAGGGACACTAATGGTTACCTTCCAAAGGGTTCAAATTCAGCCAATCAGAAGTTAGGCAGTATTAAAGTTAAGCTCTCTTTGGCATCTTTCATTCTTACCTCTTGTTGACTGTGCACCATCACGTGGGTTTTAATTTCTTGACTTTATGTTATTTTTTTCTTATGAAAGATTTGAACTTCAGGTGCATTGTGTTTCTATGGAAATATGACAATTTTAGCTGTAAGAGGAGCACTGTATCTGTCTTAAAGAGTGTAATCTTTTATGCCCTCTGGTTCACAGCTAATTACTGTTCTTTTTCTATATCCCTCTCTCAATTTTGAAAAGGAATAGAATTCACAGTGCACTGAGTAATTAGGAAGAAGCAGAGGGTCACTAAAGAGGTGATCGGAAATAGTCTGGCATGACCTTTATAAAGTTCTGCGGTGTGCCTGGGACAAACTCTGGAGATATTGTTAGGCAGGAGCAGCTGAAGAAGAAGAAAAAACAACTCCCCAGAACTAGAACTAAGTAAGAAGCACGAAGGCATTGTAAGTAAATGTGCTGTAGCTTCTGCTGCCAACCAACCTGGTCAATTCCGTGCCGATGTGCAGGATGCTACTGGATAATTCATAAAAGCTCACAATCAAGGAAGGGAAATTCTGCACCAAAACTAAGCTTAAAAATTATAATAATCCTGAATTTATGCTGAGGAGGTTCAGAGAAATGAATAGTGAGAATATGTAGCCACTACATGTTCAGCCAATAGAGAAAGTTAATTCCTTCAACAAGGCACTTAGCCAGCTCTGACTTATCTGGAGCAAGGCTCAGCCATTTTGGAGTAATTAGGGCCATTTCAGAGCAGCCCACTTCCAGTCTTGCGGCTGCTCGTTGGAACAGGCAGCAGCTGATCGCCTTGCACAGTGATAAAAGAAAACAAGCGCAAGCAAAGTGAGTTCTGCTGCTGATATATGCATATTAAAACCCAGAGAACTGCCCTGGGGGAAAAGTGGTACTTGCATACTTCAGTCAGACCTTGAACACAGAGGTAACTACTGTCAGGGGAATGGATGCTACTGCTTAGGGCTGGTGGGAGAATTTAAGAGGAAGTTTTTAGATGAAAGTTATTAAGTGAAGAAGGAATTATGCTTAAGAATTCCGAATCTCTCAATAAAAGCAGGTCATTATTTTCAGCAGAGCAGGACATTTTGGGAGGAAGAAAATTTGTGTGGGATTTCATGAAGAAGCTGATCATCTTTTCTTTGTTACAAAAGGTTTGCAAGAACTATTTGCCAAACTATAGCTAAACTCTAGTTCAACACACCAAATATCAGACACCTCAGGAATGTCGCAATCACAAAAAGTAGTGGAGGAAGAAATCGAAGACATAGAAGATCAGCAACCAAGTTTTAGCAAATTACTCTGTGTTCCCTCACCACTTCCCTCTCGTGTTCTCTCTGTCCCTGACAACAGCAAAGATCTTTATATTCTCGCAGCTGCTGCTCAGCACATCCTAACCTACAATGTGCTGTTGATAGTTTTGGTATAGGTCATTTAAAAACTTAAATTAGAGATTATGATGGAGCACAAATATTCCTAGCCCACAAATTCTGGAGAGCTTTGTTGTTTTGGGTTCGTTGTTTTGGTTTTTTTTTTACATTCCTCGATTAATTAACCTACTTATGCGCCATTTTCCTCAGACATAATGACAGAACTGTGTTTATTATAAATAGAGTATACAGGAATCAGGTCAAACCTGAACAGAATGTGAAGCAAAAGTGTCATCAAGTACAGCATGACCATTTTCTATTTCACATTAAAAACAACTTGTATAACAGTGTAGCAAATATACACATTTCTGCACCTGAAAATGCTTTAGAAGTGTAACAGTGTTTTTTATCACAGTTTTCTCATACTTGTCACAGAAACTTACACTCTCTAAGTTTTACCAACTTCCAAAATTACTCAGTTCCTTCACTTTAAGAACAAGCTTTTTACTTCAACAACTCAGAGCTTTTGTTCAAGAAAAAAAAGAAGAAAAATGAAAAAAAAAAAAACAACAAATTTCTAACTTCAGGTTAGAAATTATTAGGTTTCACATTTTTCGTAACAGTTGTATCAAAACATCCTAAAGAAATAATTGTCAGAATTAGCCAGAAGGAAGGGGAAAAGGTGAGGGGCAAAATTAGCCAGAAGGGGGGGCAAACATAATAAAAGGTGATTTTTCACTTAAAAAAAAAGCAGAAAAGTGCAAAAAATCACAGGAGTTCTAGACAGTTCCCATGGAGGGCGTAGTACTACAGCAAGGTCATGCTGAAAAAAGGAGGACTAGGAAGCTGGCAACATAGCAGAAGTCAGTGAGATGAAGAGATGAAGGAGAAGGTTTTTGCAGACCATATTTGAATCAAGTGCCTGGAGAGTCTTTAACCTGAAGCTGGGGCTAGGGGGAATTCTGATAAATAACTGTGATTCGACATGAACTCTGACACCTTGGCTCCTTGGATCCCAAGATCTTCATGTGTGCATGATCATAGCCTTGTGCCTAAGAGTAGGACATAGAGGGATGACTTAGACACAGGTTACTAAAGTGTTTTGTAACTTTACATAGTTTTCAAAAGAATGAGCAAACTGCAGACATGGCATTAAAACAATTTTCATGCTCTGATAACCCATGTAAGCAAAGAGCAGTTACAATCCCCAGACTGTACTTTGCTTACTCAACATAGAGAAAACATGAGGAATGAAGTATTATGTTTTGCACGATGTCTGTGAACCATGTCCTTCTGAAGACAACCTTGTACATTAAGTTCCGGAGAGGACACTGATACATAATACACAACAATCCCAGAGATTTCTAAAGGAAGAGGAAGGTGAATCTCACATGCTCAGAACTGAAAAGGGAAGATCTAGAGAAACAAACCTTTAGCAAGTAACACAGAGGGCTTGTGCCAAATCTTAGGAGTCTAGGGGCTATGCCAAATTTCACAACAGCCGGAAGGCCACAGGGTTTGGGAAGAGAACCCTGAAAAGGAGACCAGCCCACTGCCAGTGTTAAAGGGCCTCTGGATGCTCCCTCAAGAAGAGCTCAGGAGGAAAAGCTTTCTCCCTCTTGGACTAGGGCAGGCCATGGGAGGCCTGCTCACCCACAGGAAAGTCTGAACACGTTTGCTTCTCCAGCTTAATCCTTAGGAGAAGTTGTCACAAGCACTACAACTCTGCTCTGAATTTTTCCCAGGGAATGACTGTTTGGCCCCTGGGCCTCTTCAGTTTTCCTTTGAATTGCATGAGACAGATTGATATGTACAACATGCTTGTTTTCAGTGTGGGCTATGCCACTTTCTGGAGGCAGGGTAAAGCAGAAGATTTTACAAAGAGAATAAACCTTCTTCCCTTTTCCCAGGGAGCAACAGAGCCTGTTCAGGGCAAGCACCATGCTGTAGTCACATGAAAAAGTCATCACAGCTCTGTGAACCTGCAGGTCACCTAAATAAAGCATAACACTGTGACAGGAAACCACGAATATACAGCCAGACCTCACAGATGAAGGAAAAACCATCTCCCTTGGACTGCAGTCAGCTCTCACAGTTCACTACAGCTCTCAGGCCTGACTCCAAATGTGGAAGCAAGATGCCCTCCTAAAGACACAGTGGGCAAGGACAAGAGAGGTGAAAATTGTTTTTGGTTTCTCTCTAAATTAGTCACCTAACAGTTTTCTTTATTCACAAAACAATCTCTAAGTCACACCTCATCCAGATTTAAAGAGTGTTTGGTCTTTAAGGTGAGCTCACTAGGGGAGACGATCTAGACAGATCTATCTCAAAACTGTTGCTAACCTGAAGTCCTACCATAGCTTTCCTGTCAACTGAACCAGTTCCTCCAAGTACTCAGACCTGAGAAGGACTTGGTATCTAGTAGAGCCCTTCATCAGGTCAGCTACTGGTTCTATTAGGGCAATGATGATGCGAATATTGATATACCTCTTTTGGACTTCATTCTCCAAAAGTCAGTTTCCTCATCTAAATGAAAACAATGATAGTTACTAATTACACAGAATGCAAAACACTGTAGAATGGAGGAAGAATGTGATTTTCTGGTTTCTCTGTGATGCAATAAAACTATACTGCCCATGCTTGGCCAAATAGATCATAAAACACACATTCTCAAATGCAAACTTTGGTTATTATCCTGCTAGCTGAATTCAAACCCACAGATATTCAAGTGTTCCTTCTCCTCCCAAAGATAATCTTAAATCGCAGCTCACAGCCACAAGTTAGAGCTACAGTGAATTCAGCAATCCCAAACAATAATTGCACAGAATCAACTGACTGGGTATTTGCATCAGAAAAAAAAGCATTCTATGAAAAAGGTTTTGTTGCATCCATTAGATGAGCTATCTTTACAGAATTCCTTGATTTTAACAATCTATTAAGCATTTCTAAATGGACTGACTTTCCTTCTCCTTCAAATCTTACATTTATGACATTAGTTTTAATTAGTTTATTCATTGAGTTCTGAGTGTTGAATGTTCTGAACAGGTTCAACTAAAACTTTCATTTTAAATAAACATATATGACACACCGTAAGTATGCACTTTATTTTCTTCAAACTATACTGTTCCTTTGAATATATTATGAACTAGACTATTTTTCCTTGCTCTGCTATTTCTGTTTGTCTTTTATGGATATAGCTGATTAAACTTTAATAACTTAAGGGTAGTGTTTAAATTCTCCCTGTTGAGCCCTTATGTTTGAGACAGTTCACATCTGAATTTACTTCCAGTCTGCATAGAACTGTAACGTGTGCTTCAGAATTGTCTTCTGGCTTTTTCCATGCTCTTTACGTTTGCATTACCACTACTAGTAATTAACAGCTTTTAAAAAAATGAATTGGATGTTTCTCCATTTTTTATTTTCTCCATTGCAGGAATCATAAAAATCTTTGTTTTATTGTTCTTCACAATAGCATCTTTCCTACTCTGCGAGCTCTGTGCTAAACCATTCCTTTAGTCCAGAAGAATAATTATATTAATACTGAGTTGAAAATATGCAGATACTTCTCTACTCTTTTCCAAACAATTCACCAATCAATCAGTGGCTGAGGGCCATTAACAGCCATGTGACAACCAGTCAAGTCAGCACTTCTAAAAGGTCAAAATTTTCCATATGGCTCAAATCAAAGGTGAGAGTTTCAGTACTGCATACAGGGGCTTCATTTTCAAACACAGGCATCCAGTTAACTAAAATATCTGTGGATAAACTAGTAGGGACTGATTCCTAGCATTCTGGCCTGCATGTCCAGCCCTCCTGCCTATGTGGACAGCCAGAGAAGATGTGGCATATACCCGTTGAGGAGGTGTTCAAACACCATGGCTGCAATTTCAGTTGCACTGTGCTCAGCAGCTTCTAGTCCAGTCCCTGAGAGGCAGACACGCAGGTTATGTGGCACAAGTCCCTCTCTTCAGAGTAGTTTGCTAAATCTGTATAAGGACCTATAAACTATATAGTTTGGGGGAATGGTGAGGGCCTTCGTGGTAACACTCGTATCATAAAGGATTTCTCTACTATCCCCAGTGCTAACAGCTTCCATACGTAAAGATTATTTGTCAAGTATGTGGTCATATTGTAGCAGAGGCAGCTAATGATGGACTGTGTTTATAGATTAATAGATTTTTTGGGCCAGGGGAGTTAAGTAGATTACCTCAGATTTCCTTCATCTCAGAAGTCATCCACTTACTTCCATCATGATGCCAGAAGCAGTTTATGATTGATGAAGCCCGAATTTCAGACAAGCATCCAGGCTTTTTCACCTAAACTAATAGTATGGAAACACACGCATATTAGTAGAGCGTAACTACATGAAACTTTGGTTCTTTGCTGTGACGTTTTATGTTCTAGTGACAGAGAGCACTATATGGAGCTAGACAGAAATGATCTCATCTCTGAATTAAAACTGGAAATAGAAAACAACACTTAAAGGGAGTCAGTTACAGCATCTACATATTCTGTTCATGAAATCACAATAACCTGAAGGACGAAAGTGAAAACTGGGGAGTTACCACAGGAAGACAAAGAATCTCCTTTCTCCTACTTCCTCATTAGCCTTACACAGACCACTAGCTCCAGGCTGTAGCTTGTCACCTTTGAAATACTTTTTTTTTTATTTTAATATGGCTACCATCTGACAAATGGCTTCTGGACATGGATAGCTCAATCTCTGCATGCTCAGTAGTTTCCATGGCAACAGGAAAGTCTATGGCAAAACTCAACAGACCAATTAGAAAGTAAATAGTTATTGCATATCTGGGATACTTCCACTAACAGAGGGCTTCAAAAGAAAAGGTGGATCCCTCTCAAATACCTATCCTTCAGAAAGGTCTCAGGAGAAACCATAAACAGACAGAAAGAAAGAGCCAGAGATGAAAAAGCAGACGAATACCCACTGAGAAATACAAGGGCATTGTCTTGAAGTGGCATGGGCTTGCAGAGATGCACTTAGAAAAACAAAAACTCAGCTCAAATTGAAATTGGGCAGAGATGTCAAAAACTACCAGAAAGGGTTTTTCAGGTACATAAAGAGCAAGCAGAAGGCCCACTGTTAATCAAAAGAAGTGAATTAGTCACCAACAATGCTGAAAAGGCAGAGGTTCTCAACACTTTCTTCACTCTGTCTTTACCGGCACTGTTGGCCCCCAAGCCTTGGGAAAAACAATCCAGGCTGAAGCAAACACAAACCCAGTGTCAGAGAAGAGTTGTTATGCAAATTGTTACAGAAGCTTGACCTATACAAATTGATGGGCCCTGATGTTATCCACCCAAGGGTGTTAAAAGACCTGGCTGACATCATGAAGAGGCTACTCTCCATAATCTTTGAGAAGTTGTGGAGATCAGGAGATGTCCCACAAGACTGTAAGAAGGCTAATGTCACCCCCATCTACAAGAAGAGCTAAAATGAGGATCCAGGAAATTATAGGAAATTCAGTCTAACTTCAGTCCCTGGGAAAGTTATAGAATGAATCCTCCTGGAGGCTATCACAAGTCAAATGAAGAACGTGACAGGGAAAAGCCAGGATAGGCTTTTCTGGGACAAGGCTTTCTGGGACAAGGCTTCCTAGGCTTTCTAGGACAAAGTAACCTGCTCAGTTGATGTGGAGCGAGTGGTGGAAGAGTGAGCTAACAAGAACTTTATGAATTTCAACAAGTACAAGTGTAAGCTCTTGCACCTGGGAAAACATAATCCAGGAGTGCAGCACAGGCTGGGATCAACCTGGCTGGGAAGCAGCTCTGTGGAAAGGGACCTGGGGACCCTGGTGGACAGTAAGCTCAATATGAGCAAACAGTGTGCTGCTGCAGCAAAGAAAGCCAACAGGACGCTGGGTTGCTTCAACAAGGACATCACAAGCAGAGATAAAGAAGTCATTATGCCACTCTACTCAGTGCTTGTCAGGCCACACCTGGAATGTTGTGTTCAGTTTTCCTCCCCACTATAGAAAAATGATGTGGACAGTGCTGGAGAGGGACCAGAAAAGGGCCACCAAGATGATCCAAGGACTGGGAAGCCTGCCATATGAGGAAAGGCTGAGAGAATTTGGTTTGTTCAGCCATGAGAGAAGGTGGCTTAGGGGACACTTTATCACCATGTTCCAGTATTTAAAGGGTGTCTACAAAGAAGATGGAGACTCCCATTTTACAGTCACATGAAAAAGACGAGGGGTAATGGGTATGAGTTACTCCTGAGGACATTCTGACTGGAAACAAGAGGAAATTTTTTCACAATGAGAACGATCTACCATTGGAATAATCTCCACAGGGAAGTGGTAGACTTCTTATCATTGGACATTTTTAACATTCAGTTGGACAGGGTGCTGGGCCATCTTGTCTAGACCATGCCTTTGCCAAGAGAGGTTGAACCAGGTTATCCTTGAGGTCCCTTTCAACCTGGTATTCTATGATTCTATGATTGCTTTGGGTTCTGAGTTTCCAGACAGGTTTACCTCTTAGTCTTAGGCATAGGGAAAAACAAGTGTTCACACAATCACAGAATCCCACCATCTTAAAAATTGACCCTAGAATCAATAAAAGGCCAAGTATCTTGTAAAAGTGAGGAATTAACTGCCTTTCACTTAATACATGCTGTTACTCCAACTGTGGCACATGAAGAGTGGCAAGGTGCTAAACACTCCATTGGAGAACTGGAGAACAGACTTTTCTTTTTCTCTACAGTCCTAGCAGTTACAAAAATGAAATTGTGAAAAGGGGAAAGACATTAAAATGAAATCTTAGACTAGCAGCCGCTCACTACTGATGTAAATGGAAGGATACTGAATTCTTTGTCTCTACTCCCCATCTAACCACTAGCAATAGCATGTATTCAGTGTGTCTGACTATTTAGATTTTCTGGTCTCCTGACCAGGCAACTTTCCGGTTGTGCAGAAGTAGAGTACTTCATCTGACTGAAACAACACAAGGATATTGTTAATAATTTGCAGAAAAGCTCTTCAGATACATTGCTTAAAGTATTTTAAAATTATCTAAAAGTGTGCGCTGTGAGGCATGAGGATCTGACTAAGACTTCTTCCTGAGGTGTGCAAAACCCAGTCAGATCAAGCGTAAGGACAGAGAAGCAATTTCACAAAATCACAGAATCATAGAATGATAGGGGTTGGAAGATTTCTGGAGATCATCTACTCCAACCCCCTGCCAGAGCAGGGTCACCTAGCACAGTAACGCGTCCAGGCAGGTTTGGAATGTCTCCAGAGACGGAGACTCCACCACCTCTCTGGGCAGCCTGTGCCAGTGCTGTGTCACCCTCAAAGCTACATAAATTCTGAAAACAGGTATCTTAGAACAAGGATGATCTGGGAAGATCTTTAGATCAGCTAAGTAGCTGACAAACTGTAAAAGATGTGAAGGAGCATGACAAGTAACACTTGAAAGAAACAGAGAAGAAAGCAGTGACTGGAGGAAGATCAGTTGTTCCCTGTGGTTTCTAAACCTCATTACAACAAAAAGCGTAAACAGTCACAGAGCTTCATTACCTTGGTTTGTGAAATTGGGATTTCCAAGCCTGGAGGAATTGGTGTCTCAACTCAGCAGAGATGACTGCTGCTGCAATTTGAGTGGTCTTTAGAAATGCCCGTTAGAAGACCATGGAAGAGGCAGCAATTTCTAGTGTGAGTGGTCAAAAATTGTTCCATGCTTATTTATACTAAACATACACACAAAGTCCTCTGGAGACCTACCAGAACCGTGAAACTTTCCTTATTTCAAAAAAAATTTAAAATCCTAGTGAATTTCCAGTTAATGCTGTCTGTTAAATTTGTCAGGCAAAATCTGGCATTATATAATCAGAAAAAATTAACACTTCCTCTCCCTCTTTATCAATTCTATATTTTAAAGTAATCTTTTATAGTTCAAACAAAAGGTATTTACCTTTCTCATCTGAGCTCAAACCTCTATAGCTGTCATTCTGTCCTTCCGTTCCTCTTAGAATACATGACTTTTGTCTTTTTATCAGCCAGTTAAAGGCTACCAAAAAAGACTCAGAGCATGCCATCATGAATGAAATAATTTCTTCCACAGTGAAGTCTCAGATCACCACTGTTCTTAGTATGTACAGAAGACCCTATTGCCTGAATTTTCTTTATCAATGAACTCTTAAATCTCTAGCTACCTTACTATATGACTGCCAAATAACCTTGGAAGAGAAATTAATAAAGATAAGCAATGTCATTGAAAGAAGGCTGTTAACCCCAAGTAGCTCTTTAAGAGAGATTATTTATCGCTATATCACAATAAAATATTAAAAGGTTACTGAGTCAATAGGATATATGTGCAATAAGAATTTGAAGCTGTAGGAATCGAAGATTTTGGTGGTTCACCATGCCAAGTGCAATCTTACCGCTACCATCTCTTTTACATTTTTAGTTCACATTGCCTAGGAAAAAAATCCTCTTCACACAAAGGCATTTATAAATAGCACTCTGAACTGAAATATTTCCCCCTATAATGTGTTCTCATATAGTACTTGAAGTGGAGCATTTACACCACTGGCATCAGCTACTAATTACTTGTTTGCCCTGTGGCAGCACATCAAGGAACTGAAACCACCATTGATTCCTTGTGTTGGGCTTCATTCAAACCTGACTGAAATTGCAGTTCATGCCCCAAAGGAAGTACAATCTATATCATGACAATTTTTTCCATTAATTTCAGTGATCTTTGCAGGATTTCTTTTCAAATAAAATAGGATTTTATCAGCATAAGGTAAGGATCTTGTTGACCAAAATGACTGGAGAGAGTAACAGGAATAAGGGTTTCATTCATCTTAACAATTTATCCCCACCATGCATTTCAAAGGGCTATTCTGCACACTTATGATTGTTACATTATAGACCGTTATTATTGACTGATGCAGCAGCAGCAGCAAAGTGAGTCAGCTAAAACTAGGGCTAGTATGACAAGATACTACACACACTGCAGACACAAAGGACTGCCTCCCACCCTACAACTTGTAATCTACACAAAGTTCAGTCACACACTTTGTAAAAATTTTCCAATGAGGCAGCCAAAATAATGAAGATTTTTAAACTGACCTTGACCTTAGAGCATGACATTTAGCAAATTAGCCAGGAGATACTGAGTTGTAATTGTTCAGCCTCAGTGATCAACCTGCAGAGAACAGGTCAACCTACTGCAGCTTGTTTTTAAAAAAATTTGCCAAGAACCTTCTGATTGTTTGCAAGCACTAAGAGTGTATGAGTTAAAAAACATTCATAAGGAGATAGCACAAATCTCACCCAGGGTCAGTAACACTCAGTGTCAGTCAAAATTAGAAAGTGGCTTTAATAGAGAAAAGCTGGAGAAGTGAAGTGAGAGATCACATATGCTGAAGTCAAGAAATGTTGCTGAAGTCAAGACATAAAGCTACAATTACATAAAAATATTAGAAGAGGAGTGAACCAATTCAGATAAAAGAGAGATAATTGAAAAAAAATTATTCAAATGTGATGGTTTTTCTAATATAGTTTCAAGAAAACATGACAGAAATGAAAGTAAAAAACCCAGCAGTCCTCCAAAAAGAGCCAGTTAAATTGAACAGTTTTGAGATAACAGAATACATAGGGCTGGATAAACCAGCTCAGGGAAACCTTGAGAAAGGTTATCAAATTGAAAGCAGAAATCAAAGGAAATGATGGCAAGGAAATGATTGCAAACTAGTAACTAGAGCTATTTAGTGTGGAATGACCTTCAGGAGCTACTTTTAAAAAGCCCTAACCTATAGACCCCACAGATCGTATTAGCAGATACTGCTAAACTCTGACTATCATTACCAAAAACAGAGCAAGAGTCAGCAGTGTCATAAGAGGATTTTCTCTTATGGGCACTTGATTTGAGCCAAAAAAAACAAGTATTTGTTCACAATAAGCAAGTTCTCACCTCAAATGCAACCTGGCCCTTCAATAATTAATATTCAGCCTACAAGGGCCTACACAAGACTACTACGTAAGCAGTAGCATGCACGTTTAGGGAGCAAATCATGTTGAGGAACAAAATTTTATTAAAAAATTGCACATAACAATATGTAAAAGGGAAATAAAGATTTCAGCAATGGAGCACAACAGTTCAGGCAGCAATGTCATTCAGACCATTAGTCTATGAGGATGAAAGTCAAGCACTAAACCAGTTTTCTCTTCCCAAATGCCTGAATGTGTGAAAATGCCTGAAAAGTGATTAACTGATAAGAGGTAAGACAGAAAAATATCAGTAAATTAAAAGTGCAAAAGGTGCATACTGAGATTTGCTGCATCTGACAGCCTGACATGAGAAAGGCTGCCACAACTTCATGACCCAAGTCCTATGGGTAGTGAGACTCAGCATGCATTCCCAGTAGGTACACATATAGAAACACACTTGTATAACACCTACATTCATGTACGTACAGCCAGACACACAGACTAAGGTGGACAGAAAACACCCAGTCTGAGGTACGAGGGCAGGCTGTCAGCGGGAGTAAGTACCACCATCCTTTCATATATCAGGGAAAAAAGCACAGTGTCAGTAAAGACATTTTGCAGTATAATTTAGAAGTCAAAACCAAAGGGAAGTACATTGCCTTTTATATGCTTGCAAATCATTACCAAAGCAACAAGCAATTCAAACAAAAAACAATGTTTCCTGCAGAGTTTCCTTTACAAATTAAAAACCTTTATGGGACATTGGGGTACAGATTGTAAATATTGTATGGAAGATCACTGTCTTTGCATGTTGATGGCACTTTTGACTTATCAGAGAGCTCAGTGCTTTTTAGAAAACCACAGATATTGCCTTGGCAGAGGGGGAGAGCAGATGAACAATTCCCATCCTATCAGTGTGCTCAGAAAATATGGAGGAAGAGGGGGTATGAACAGCATGGCCTTGTGAAAAGGATCAGCGGCTCAGACAAGCTGCAGGGTTTCATGTCTTTGATGCTGGTTTAATAGAACATAGAGCCTACAGTTGTCCTGGTGTAAGCACTAAATGAATTCCCAAATTTCTAGTAAGTTAAATTAAATTTCCAACTTATTTCCAATAAGTACTGATTAAATTTCCAAATTTCGCAGAAAGCTTCCTGGGTAATTCAGAGTGCAAAGAAACTGTTTTATACACAGCTCTGCTCTCCAACCTAGAAAAGACAGAGTATTTTCTGAAATGACTGACGATACAATAGACCTCAAATGGAGACAGTGAATTGCTATGCTTATGCATGAAAACCATCCTGTAACATTGAAGAGGGCACTACCTCCCTCTCTGAGCTCTGGCTTCAGCTTCCCTCACAGAGGGCTAAGGGAAAAAAACATTTAGTCCTGCTCAAGGACCTTCTTTCTCTTCATAGCCTGGTAAACTGAAAATAATTCTTTTTCATTTGAATCTTACTTACTACAGATAGTGGAAGACACAGGCACCAGAGGCATGCCAGCATGCAGTGATGTATTTCTACAAAGCAGTTCAGAGCAGTTAATGAATGTTTCTCACATCTCATTAATGAAATGCCTGCAAATACGTTGACCGCTCACTCTTTTCCCAGTCAAGGCTCTAACTTCACCTGTGTAAATCACAAGAGCAGGCTCAGACCCGACTTCGTGAGGGGGGGTATGTGTTCTCACAGACAACCTGACTTCGGTTCTTGTCTCGTCCACCTATTTTTTGAGTTACACCACATCATTCTTGTAGAGAACTACCTGTAGTTTTCTTCTGGCTGTGCTTTCAGAGGCTGCAGAGCGGCCTCCTCTCAGGTGCACTGACAGTGACAGGGAAAAGTCAGGTAAATGCATATCTACCACAGAAACTGTTATCCCAGTTATTGCAGGAACTGGCATCAAGGTTTCTTCCAGTCTGGCCATGTCCTCTATGACATACACATGTCAAAACCTCCCTTTTCATTGGATTTGCCCAATAAATGCAGGAAAAACTTTCCTACAATGCCCAATCTCTTGGTTAACAATCAAGTCAGTACAGTGAAATGGTCAGTTCAGAAAGATAGTCTGGCACCCCTTTCTTATAACACAGCAATCATTTGAGGGGGACTGCAGAAACTTGTATGTCTTATGACAGCTGCAACTTCCAAGTAAATGCGATTCTAAAATACCAGAATGACAAAAAATACTGCTGAGGGAAACACAAAGAAGTCACCATGTCATAGTATATAGTCATCACTTTGTGCAATGTTCATTGACTTGTACAAAATGATGAAACTTTATTCCCTGGTAAGAAGTTAAAGTGGTACACACCTATTTATAGCTCACACACAGACAAAAAGAAAACCTACCAATCTGTACAGTGCAACTTTCATCTCATTTTTCAGTCATCCTGAATATTTTTGGTTACAGAGAACAGAAATAGATTGCAAACTAATTAACACATTGACTTGATTCTCGCATTCAAAATGTTACCATCTTTTGGAAACAGCAGAGGACGCAAAGGGTCATCCCTTATTACAGAACTCAGTGTACTGTACATATTTTGGGTTGCACTTTGGTTGCCTCGGGTGGTTTTTTCTGTCACAAAAAAAAACCCTATAAACGCAACAAATATAAATGATCTCGAGTTCCAGAAAGTCTATGCTCATTTTATGCAAATATTTAATCCTCTATTTTAATCCACTATTAAATAAAACATGAGCTGATACTGTACTTACTGTCATAAGCACTTCATTAAACACACTCTTGGTCACATTTAATGTAGTAGAAATTGTTTGCTAAAGGACCAGAACGGTTAGCACCTATTGGCTTAAATTTTGCGCTAGCCAGGCCAAGCAATCAATTTTCAGTTTGATGGTCAGACATAAAAATGGGAGAAAAAATTCTGAGACTATTGAACAGTAACAAAGTTACCCTTGAACAAATTTTGGAAAAGTTTTAATTAGCTCTGGGAAAACTCAGTTCCAAAATGCAGTATTGAAACATCAGTTTTAAAATATACTTGTACATGTTTAATTCATTAATTTGATTAATTGTATAAACAAAAATGGCAACAGCATTTTTATGCAGTTTGATAAACCAGTATTTTTCATTCTTCCTCAAGACAGTCATCCAGCTAAACAGTCACACAACTCTAACAGGGATTTCTCTAGAGTCATTCTTGTTCCTCCAGGCCACACAGTTAATTCCCCAACTGCTCTCACTCTTTAAGTTACCCAGGAAAGAACTTCTGGATTCTGAAGAAATCCTTCTGCAGCCCTCCAGGTCTGTGAGGAAAGAGTGGATATTCATAGGTGTGTCAATACTCTAGCCAAAGCAGAGGCCTGTCTTACCTACAAATCATAGATGTACTAATCAGGATAAAATTAGCATTCTCTTGCACTTGAATATAGGCGTACTGAAATGGTATAACAATAGTATGTAAGCTTTTTGTAATAGTGTGAGCCAGGCACAAATTTAGATAAGGATTTGAGTAGTGTGATCATCTGAAAGGCAACAGTGGGTAAAGTTACACAAGAACGTTGAGTGGGAAGACAAAAGAAACCAAAATAAGCAAGTCATCAAGCAGAAGAGAAACCCTCCCCCATGAGGAAAGGGAGGACAACAGCATAAGTACAGGTGTGAGGAAGGAGAACTTGAGGAGAAAGAAAACAAATTCAATTTAGTTCTGATTTTTCTCACTGCGGATCTCTTGAGCCTGTTCACCTCAACCTTAGGACATGCAACCATCAGGGACTCCAGCCATATGGAATCACTATATGGCATCAGGTCCATGACACTGTAAAACCCACAGCTAATTTAGAATACAATTGTTTGTTAGTACTTCTGTATATGTACAGATATTGACTAATGCTGTGTAAGAGCTGCCCATCAGCACCAAGTGCATTGTTGATGAATGAGTAAATTAGTAAAGTTTAAGATGGCCTGATTTTTCAGTCTTCTAAACACTCCCATCACAGCAATCTCTAATTTCCTGAGTTAGATATAGATAGATATAGATATATACAGTTATATTCTGTTGCAACTGCAACAGTATAAATAGGAACAAGTATTTTAGAGTGGGTACAGGATCTCTCAAGAAAGGAACCAAGTCTATACTGACTTCTAGCAAAAGCAGAATATTCTACATTTAAGCCAGGCAGATTGAAGCGGGTAACCCCTTAGTATTACTAGGACATTATTAGTAATTTATTTTACACAGTAAACCATAACTTAATTTAAAAAAAAAAATGCTTGAAAATCATGGTTCTTTTCTGACTTGTCAATTGACTTCTTTCTTCCTACCAGAGCTCTCGCACAACCTTATGTACACAAAAACAACTGCTGATTCAAAGAGCAAGGAAAAAAACCAAAACAGCTACTCTACTCTACAGGGACGGTGTTGGAAATAACAATAGACTCGTGACCTACTCATCAGTTTTTGTTCTTGTTGCTCAGACAAAACTGGCATAAGTATTTTGCTTACCAAAAATAATAAGACACAAAGATTTGTATGAAAATTAGATGATTACCTGTGTCTGAAAAAAAAAAAAAAAAAGAGGAATGCAAAAATGAGGACACAGTTTCCAGAAAGGGTGGGAAATGAGGAAATGACAAGTAAATATGAAGCAACTTTGTGGCAGTGCTCTTAGATCACATAAATAAATGTTGCACAGGAAAAAACCCTGCTCACAAAGGGGAGTAGCAAACCTCCACAAATGGCCATACCCAGAAAAGGACAATTCCCATCCAATCACAGCAGTTCCCTCTGTGGCCACCAGCCCCAGCACTATGGCAAACCCCTCTGTGCCAAGCACAGGGGTCTGTTTTTAAAAGGTATCTGACACATAAAATTTATGGGAAATTGTTCTAATTTATGTCTTTGAAACTCTCCTTTGAGGATCACAGCACTCTCTTGGCTTTCTGATCATGCACGATTTAAAAGAGTCCTTAATTGTATTGATAATGGAGACAGGAATTCACTGATCTGCTATCCCCAATTTGAAAAGTTTTGGATTCCATTTAGCACCTAATGTAAAGCCTAATTTGTCTGATCAATCCCATACGCCAGAGAAGACTCTGTGTCCTTCTACCAATAGATCTTGGCTCTGTTCTCCTTGTAATAATGATCAGTTTTCCCTAATGCATTGAAACAATGATACTTCCATTGTTACATACAATTATACAGTGCTGTTGATTTAAATGATCCATGAAAGCAAAGAACCAGACACAAATGTCTTCAGGCCCCAGACACTCAAGATTCTTAAAATTGGACAATAAAGTTACAGCTTCCAGGTACATGCCTTTTCTAATAATTTAGCATCCATGACAGAGTTAGCCTGCAAGTAAGAGATTATTTAAAGACAACTTATGCCAGTCTTTCTGCAATAAACTTACTTGCACAGTTCTTTCCAATTGATCAGTTATCTAACCACAAGAAAAAACAAAAACAAACCAAACCTCAAACACCTTCTGAAAACTGGGCTTGAAGGAGGGATGAAATTTTCAGAAACTGAGGTTTCAGGAGGTAAGCCTCAACACTTTCAGTCACATTTAACAAATCTTATTGTAGTTTGAACTCCATTGGCTAATAAAGGTTTAAAATAAAAGCCGCTCTGAATTGCGTTCATTTGTAATCTTTCACATTTCAATTAGATCAAAGGTTTTGTTGTATGTAGTTTTAGTCCCATGGCATTTTTTCAGGACATGTAATACCCTCATGGATCTTCTGAAGTCTTTTCTGTTCCATTCTTTACATCAGCCTACATTCTATCATCAACATATGACCATCTCTCAGAAAAGCAATTGTGACAATATTTCTCCCTCAGGATCATTTCTCACTCATTTGAAACACTGAGGACCAAAGACGTTGAAGTTGGCAGGCTGATTTACCGCCTTATTTTAGGAGTTGGCCCTATTGGTAGCAACAAGGTGCAGTCAATGACGCTGTTATAAAGAGAGCAAAACAATTCCAGTATGCCCCACTCTATAAATCACGCAATAAATCTATGTTTTCTCATTTGGGATGCCATTAGAAGTAACTTTTTGTACCAAAAGTCTCTTACTGTCCAGGAAGCTAACCTATCTGGATCATCCTATCGTTTCACAGGAACCTCTTTGGAGGCTCAAGTCGTGTCTGTTTCTCCACTTCAGTGCAGCTGAGCAGCCCCGAATTCTCAGCAAATGTCTGACCTGGAGGAAGATCACTGTCTGTTCCTCACCAGCAGAACGGTGGCAGAATGGCATAGCTTTACCTTAACCACGCTGTCAAGCTATAAACTACAGCAAGCTGTCCGTTCTCCTTACCGCCAACAGATAAATTATTTTCTGTCTATGAATTTCACTCAGGATTCAGCTTGTACACTTTGTATTTTGGCAAGCAATGCTCGTTCTGGCACAGTCTCACTGTGTGAGTATACACCAAGTGAATACATATTCCTTTTTAAGCAAAGCCTTGGCTTAGAACAACACATAGCGTGTCAGGTATGTAACCTATCAGGGGAAGTTTCAGTGCCTTTTTAATAAAACCTGGAGTTTCAGGGAGTATGTCCTCATTACAAAGCCTGGTGTGGGAGGAGGAATTCTCCACAACAACTGTGTACTTCAGGAAGAGGTAACAACAATTCTTCCTTCATCTTTTTCATCCTTCAGTTTCCTGCTTGGTAAGTGAGTATAATATACACTCACTAAATCTGACCAAATAATGGAGGAAATAATTTCATTTACTATCAACAGCAAATTCTGTATTTGTTAATGCTATGTAAACAGCTCTTAACATTGGCTAACCCCACTGCTATGAAAGGGAGTTAGCAAATACTACCTGCTTTCATATGCCTGTATCTCTTTTGTAATGGGGAGCTCTAAATTTTACTATTATCAGAAACAGAAGCAGGAAGCAAGTACAAACACCAACATATGTCTGTACACACCCCAAAGAAGATGTTTTTGCCTGCGAAACCATTTTAACTAAAATCTTTATGTTCAGGTCTGACAACAGCAACAAAAGCTGAGCAGCTGTGATGCAAATATGACCACAGTTATGTAATACCCCACGTGCCATTAATATATGCCCAGGGATATGAAACCTCCATTAATTTTCTCCATAAACAATCTAACATTACCTCATATTTTTAATTTACATCAGATAAATATTCTGGACCGACTGTTGTGTTGCACTTGAACAGGATGACTCACAGCTGCCTAATGGAAGCCAAGCAAGTCCTTGAACAATGCAACTCTATACTCCATTACCAAGTCAGACTCACTGAGAATCTTTAATAGGGTGTTTTTCTAAGAGGTGTCTTATTGGCAATAAAACTTTCAAGCTATAACTGATGTATTAGTAAATATTTTCTTCTCATTCGCTCTTTACTCAATCATAATGAGTTCAAACAGCTGGAGCAACACAGCAACAAAAATGGTACCTCTAATCCTTAATACGCACATGGTCAGGAAGTAGAATACACAGCCTCATATCTTAGAATACTAGCAGTTCTTCAGAAGGGGTTAGATTTCACAGAAACCCCAGGGGGTTAAGCAAAGGTCATCTAGGAAAGCAGAAAAAAGTAAAACTGTTGCCTGGGAATGCTCTGATTTTCATCAGACGTCAGCATATTGAGCCCATTTTGTATCACAATAAAGTATTTCATTCGGAATGCTCTGACAACACTTCTGAACCAGACATTACAATGTTTTGGTAAGGCCATTTTGAGCTTCTTGACCCTAGAAATCATTGAATTTTAGAATTTCTGCTGAACAGCAAATTTCAAGCTTGCTTGTTTTACAAATACTGATGAAAAGGGACTCTTTCAGATTTCATAAACTGCTGTATGCTCTGAAGCCTGCCTGCTTTTTTCTCAAAAGATTGGTTTATGAATGGAAGATGGGGACAGAAGCCCATTAAATTGCTTACATGTGGCATTATTCCATTACATGCATACTATCTTGGTGCTTTAATGAAGGGAACTTTGCCATTGACAGCAGAAGAAGCCCATCAGGCAATAAATAATTTATTAGGAACAGAAGAGTTTGTAGGCTTACTCAAACATTGTCCTAAACAACACTCAAATTCCATTTTAGATGAGGAGCCTATACTGGCAACAATAGGTCTCTTTTTGCTCAATATAAACACGGCCTTTGAGTTTACAGTTCTACTTCATCCGCATCTAATGCATCACTTGAATTACAAAATGTTTTCACTTAAACTCAGAGTGTTTCACTCACACCTCAGTATTAAACAAACTGTGACAACCAGTAAAGTAAGAGTAATTTAGAAGTCACCTGTGAAATGCATGAGTAAAACAAGAGGTCTCTCTTGGCCACAGCCTCCCCTAAACCACTGCTGCCTCAACAGCTAGACAGCATCTCTCTCCACCCACCATCCCCCCAGCGCCATTTGAAATTTGATTAGCCCACCGTCCTCATAAACTCAGAGACCTCAACACCCCGGCAGACAGTCTCCTTTGTCACGCAATCTAGAAATTGTCAGTGCTAAACAGGGATGGCTCTGTGCTCTGCCGATCACTGCTGAGGACCTGAGACATTTCACCCAGCACATGGCAGCCAAGCGTAGCCTGGCTGACAGCCAGCTTCATTAGAAAAGAGCAGGAGGTCATCAAGAAGCTGTGCCACTTGTTTCCAGCTGCAGTGGGGAATGAATAGGAGTCAAGAAGGAAATCTCAAACCTTGTGATTTCACTATATCATATCTTTTCAAGCATCGTCTTGTCTATCGCTTTCTCTACACACCCCCAAGTGGCTTGCATCGCTCACTGCAGGATGGGTTACACTAGGAAATTTAACTTCACAGCTAAAACAGTCTAATACTGCATGGTCAGTAATAGAAGCTCCGCTTTTGCTAGTTTATTAGATGCCCATCCAGGAGTCTCTGTTTGGACGTTCAGTGTCATAACACGATATCTGAGGAAAAAAAAATAATGATATCAGGAAATCAAGAACTGGAGTGGCTCAAAGCTGGTGATTTTGTACTTTGCACTAATTCTTTCTGTTTTCCATTCTATTTTCTTTCCGCTCCCCTCCCTTCCTCTCCTCCCCTCTCTTCTTCCCTTACCCTTCCCTCTTCTTTTCCCCTTTACCCTTTCCTCTCCTCCTTCCTTCCTTCCTTCCTTCCTGCCTGCCTGCCTTGGCTCATGAAATCTGAAAATTCAGAAAACAGAAGCTGAGAAACACAAATTCCAAGGCAATAAAAATAAAATTAAAAAAAAAAAAAAAAACACCAAGTACTTAAGAAGCTACTGAAGTTTCATACCTGCAGGATGGGTGGGTAAATCATTTAGTGCTTTGTGGTATGACTTTTAAATTCAAACCTGTCCTGCAGGAGGCTTTGGTGCTGTTACTTTCCCTGTCCTTTAATCTGCTCACACATACCGAATCCTTCTTCAGTTGTCCATGGACAGAATTAGACTCTCCTTTGCAGTGGATCAGAAAACACCAGCACCAGAATCCGTCTCAGAAATGCCCCCAGAGGAGCTCACTCTCTCTCTTATTTCTGTGTAGGGGTAGCTTCTTAATTTAGTCCTCCAGTTTAAAAGTCTAAAAGCCATTTGATGCAAACACTTCCCTTTCTGGACTTTATTCCCCTTTTCCTTTACTGTATTTAACAAGTTGTTACTGGTAACATCTTTGATCCCAAGGGTAGAATCCAGTAACACTCCATCTCACAAAATAGGATTTGCTCCAGTGATATCTCCCATTGCCATTTCTTAAGGAAAGCTTCCCATTTCACGGATGATAACTACTCAAATTCAGCTAATATTAAATTGGAATCATTCCTGGGTAGTTTATGGGGTGGGCTCTCTTTAATATCTCTACTGAAACCAGCTCAACTGAGCAGGTTCTCTTAAATGTGACAGAACATTTTTGCTGTAATTTTCTCCAGCTGTAGGGAATCTACCTACAGGGAGGCCAGAATCTCTTGTTCCTCTACAGATTTATCCATTTGGCTTATATGAATTGCACTCTGCTTTTGACCAGAAAAGGTTTTTTGACATTGTTTTGCAGTTTTATTTGATTGTATAAATGGAAATTATCCTACATGTTCCCAAAGAGGAAAAAATGTCATTTATATTTTAAAAAGCACCTCAGAGAAAACACGAATTATTTATCATTCTATGAGAAGTTTTTCTACAGGGTTAAAGGTTGCTGTTGAGCTAAATATTTTAAAGCCGTACAGCTATTTTCTACTACATTGTCTCCTGATGTTTCAACACACCTACCTCTTCCATGGCAAAATAAATCACTCTCCTTCAATAATCCACTAAACATTACAGCAGATACATATCTTGTTAGAAAAGGGAAGTTGGAAATATAGTGTTGAGTCAAGTGGGCTTAGTTTATTCAAAGCCAAAACATAGAATCATAGATTCATTTAGGTTGCACAAGGCCCTTAAGACCATTGAATCCAACCATAAACCTAACACTAAACCATGTCCCTAAGTGACGTGTCTACAATTGCTAGTGACTGCATATTTGGAATGGATTATTCAGATTATTTATAAAGATATTCATAGTCAACCTGTTGCAGGGTACATGACATGGTGAAAAAGCTTTTTGATACGGCGCTTTGGATACTATCTAGCAATGGACTACGTAAGTAAAAGCAAATAACCTGTATATGCAACAATGAATACATATGATGTTTTAATTAACTTAAGACAGATGTGAAGACATGTGCTATGAATACTGCCTGGCAGTTTGGGGCACACCATAAAATAATGGAGTTTAGAATTCCATAACAACTTTTGTGTCTAACACTGAAAATCTAATACTTCAAATCCCTGATTCACATATGAATGAATACTGAAAGAAGGCATGGAAATACTACAGCTAATGCTACACTGTAATAGCCAGCATAATAGTATCATCTGCAGGGTTTAAGCTTTTGAAAGGAATCTAAAATCTCTTTACTAAATTTCCTAGTTTCGTGTTAGAAATGCTTTTCCAACCATTGAAGTAAAGTGATCATTAAAATACAGTTTAAAACAAAGAGCACTGGCATATCCTTTCATATCACAGTTTAGAGCAGTATAAATTGGTCATTTTTAACCAAAAAAGGGTAATGCCAGCATATTAAAAAATATTCCTAATCTGCATGATGTAGCAGGGGATTGATATGCCCTTTTTATGGGAAAAAATACAAATGAGTAAACAGTGAGCCCTTCAGTGATTGCAATCAATCACAGATTTTTGTTCTCAACAAAATGAGGGAAATTTTACGATACATTGTAATAAACTTCTCAGCCGCTCAGTGATTATTCAGAGGGAAAAAAACTATGTGCAACTACTCCAAAATTATAAAAAGACACTACCTATAAGATGTGTCTTTTATTTCAGTAATTTTGAAAGACGCTATCAGTCCACCAGGACAGGTTTTTTCATACAGGTATATAATTCTACTTATAAGCAACACTTTTTTTATCCAAATAAATGTTGGCACAGACTTTTCTGTTGACCTACTTTTTTTTAATAGATACATTCTAACTGCCGGGGGTAAATGAAAGAGTACAAAACTGGATTCATTAAGATGAGACCCTCCAATCAACTCATCAGGTCTGGCTAGGAGAAAGTTCCATATCATAAAATGTTTGTTTCACATTTGAATGAAATCCAGAGTTTTAGATTATTTCTAAAGCAAATTAATCAGAAACAGGCAGGCACAGCTGCAGAGTTTTACACTGTCAATACAATCAGAAGTTTAAATTGAAATGCAAGTATTTTCAGACTATGATTCACAAAATAAATGAGCCAGCTTACACATCCCAACAGTTAAAACACATTCTCAACAGCAGACATTCTCTAAGTTCCCTGTCCCCCACACACTGTTACATTTAGATAAAGTGATCATTATCAAGATTAGAGCAACACTTTGTCACGCTTTCATGATGCCAGAAAATTATTGGGTGAAGAATGATCAATGTGCTAATGAGAATAAATTAAATGAGTGGGAAACATGGGTTTCTTTCACAAAGGTCTGGAGGTTATATGCAAAACATTCTACCTTCATTGAGTCATTCTCCTGTAACCCACATGGTTACCAAAACAAAGTGCTTGGAGTATCATCAGTGCACAATGACTGTACAACACGGTTACTGCTTCTACTATGACATGGAGCATCAGTAAAGCAAAATCTAACAAAGAGGGTACTAAGGAAAGGCTGGAAAGAAAAACAAGCAAGCAGTGAAGAAGTGCTGTGAAATGGTAAAGATAGTATCTGCAGTTGAAAGTGTGCAGGACTGCAAAGACAATGTATTTGGCAAAAGAGGAAAAGTATTACTATTTATGAATGAAGCATCATTGAATGGGTAAAAAAATTATAAATAGGAGAAATTAGAGGAAATACTTTTCATTCAGAATTTTTTAAAAACTTTAGTTTATTAAAAGGGTGGATATTTATAAGTCTTTTAAAGCATCACTAGTAGGAGTTTAAAAATAACTTAATCTATATTTATATACAAAAACATGAAAACTTGTTAGTATTTATACTGTGTTTTCCTTCAAGATTAAGTTTTAAACAAAAGTAGAACAGTAGGCGCTATAAATTTATCAAAAGAAAACTCCAAATAACACAAGAAAATGACACACCCTTTTTAAAAGCCTTGATGCTGTCCATAATTAGCAA
Source organism: Rissa tridactyla (assembly GCF_028500815.1). Lineage (NCBI taxonomy): Eukaryota > Metazoa > Chordata > Aves > Charadriiformes > Laridae > Rissa > Rissa tridactyla. The sequence goes on from NC_071497.1 coordinate 10,567,421, forward strand.
ACACTTTAAGGGCAGATTCATGTTTCTAACAATTATAAAAACAAATAACTAACCCTATTTCTATTCATTTCACAGTACCCAGAATGCAGGATTTGTTTATCCTCCAGTGCCAAGTCAATAACCGTTAGTGTTACTGGACATAGAATCATAGAATAATTTAGGTTGGAAAAGACCCTTGGGATCATCAAGTCCAACCATCAACTCCACTCTACAAAGTTCTCCCTTACACCGTATCCCTTAACACCACATCTAAACAACTCTTAAACACATCCAGGGATGGTGACTCCACCACCTCCCTGGGCAGCCTATTCCAGTGTCTGACCACGCTTTCTGTGAAGAATTTTTTCCTAATGTCCAGTCTAAACCTACCCTGCTGCAGCTTGAACCCATTCCCTCTTGTTCTATCTTTAATTACCTGTGAAAAGAGACCAGCACCAACCTCTCTACAATATCCTTTCAAGTAGTTGTAGAGAGTGATGAGGTCTCCCCTCAGCCTCCTCTTCCTCAAACTGAACAGTCCCAGCTCCTTCAATCGCTCCTCATAAGATTTATTCTCCAGGCCCTCCACCAGCTTCATTGCCCTCCTCTGCGCTCGCTCCAGCACCTCGATATCTCTCTCATATTGAGGTGCCCAGAACTGGACACAATACTCAAGGTGTGGCCTCACCAGTGCTGAGCACAGGGGGACAATCACCTCCCTCCTTCTGCTGGTGACACTGTTTCTGATACAAGCCAGGATGCCATTGGCTTTCTTGGCCACCTGGGCACACTGCTGGCTCATGTTCAGCCGCTTGTCAATTAGAACCCCCAGGTCCTTTTCTGCCAGGCAGCTCTCCAGCCACACTTCCCCAAGCCTGTAGCGATGCATGGGGTTGTTGTGGCCCAAGTGCAGGACCCAGCACTTGTCCTTGTTGAAGCTCATACCGTTAGCATTGGCCCATTGGTCCAATCTATCCAAGTCTCTCTGTAGAGCCTCCCTATCTGCATGAGGCAGATCAACACTCCCGCTTAGCTTCCTGTCATCTGCAAACTTGCTGATGATACATTCTATGTCCGTATCAAGGTTGTCAATAAAGATGCTAAACAGAAATGGTCCCAACACTGAGCCCTGAGGAACACCACTTGTGACCTGCCGCCAGTTGGATTTAACTCCATTGACCACCACTCTTTGGGACCGCCCATCCAGCCAGTGCTTGATCCAGCAGATCGTATGCTCATCCAGGCCACGAGCTGCCAGTTTTTCCATGAGAATTCCATGGGGAACAGTGTCAAATGCTTTTCAAAAGTCTAGGTAGACAATGTCCACAGCCTTTCACTCATCCAATAATCGGGTCACCTTGTCATAGAAGGAGATCAGGTTCGTCAGGCAGGACCTGCCTTTCCTAAACCCATGCTGACTAGGCCTGGTCCCCTGCTTGTCCATTATATGAGTTGTAATGGCACTCAAGATGATCTGCTCCATGAACTTCCCTGCGTGACATAGGACATGTGACATAGGAACTGACAGAAAAGACAGAGAAGACAGTATGTTTATGGCACCACTCCTTTTGGCATGCTAGTCAGCAGACTGCCCCTGCAGGAAGCATTACGCTTCCACAGCTGCATGCAGTTCCTTGGGTTACTGTTGTACCGCGTGATACCTAATTCTGTCCTTTTGTAGTATTCCTTAGTGTCCAGTGCAACCTGTGTTTTATCTCATCTGCTTATTCAATGACTCTGTATTGGTTTAGAGATTTTGTACTAGTTCATAACTCATTTCAATTAATGCCGGCCTTTTCACCATTTGCCAGCAGTCCAGTTCCAAGCCAGCTTCTTCCTCACACCATTTTTTTCCTTCAGCTGACTGTTTTTTCATAGAAGAGATATATTCTGATCATCCTTAATTCTCAATGCTTTATGCCACTGTCCATAAATAGCAATCTATCCAGGGCAAACACTTTGGGCCATAGCTCTAGTGGATATAAATCTCCGTGTTTCTATTGACTTGAGTGTAACTACTGAGATTTACATCTGCTCAGAGTGTGTGTATATGAATTTCAGTGCTCTTTAAAAACCTAAGAGCACGGATCTGTATCCATTTGAAATTGTGGCAACAGTTAATTGGTGAGGAGTCATGTTTTAAACAGACATCTGTTTTATTAGAAGTAAAACAAGTTGTCTGAAATATCTATGTTCAGTTCTCAGCTGAGCTGACTATTCATGCCATCAAGTGACTTTTATGACACGAGAGAGAATTTTGACCTAAAAAATATATGCTTTACACAGCACATTAGCCATATAATATCAAAGAAATGGCACACATTAATATGTCATACTGATTTGCCTTAGTTTTTGCCTTGAAATAGATTAAAATATGCAAAACCCATTAAATATGACTGATAAATGATATTTTTTCTAACATACAGAATTTTTATCCCAATCAAAAAACCCAGTAATTAATTTTTAGGGCATATCTTCTTCTTGTGAATTGCAGTCAGCAATACTGGAATTGCAGTCAGCTCTCAACCACACCTGGAGGAAGCTAGAATTTATTTTGTTTTTTAGCTTTAGACTGAGACACAGATGAACCTGAATTCTTTGGACGTCAGTGTAGATATGTCAGTTTAAGCAAACTGCAATTCAGATATCCAGCCTCTACAGGGCTGCTTGAAGAGTACAGAGGAACTGAAGAAGTAATACTAAAAAAGGCTTGTCTGTAATTCGATAGGTGCAAAATCAAATACTGACACTATCTTTCTTATCTATCAATCTGTCTCCTATCAGATTATATACTTAAAAGGGCTGCATAGGTCTGGGGAAAACTAACAAATGAAAAAGACAAATCACCATATTATGCAGCTGAATTTGAGAAGTAGAGCTATAAACAGTAAAAGAAAGGGAAAAAGGTTGTTGAAATGCCAAGAACTAAGGAATAGAAGGTTTTTTGCATGAGCAATGATAAAATGGGATATAAGACAGACACACAGATGTCAGAGAAAATCAATGAAAATGAAACTTTAATTTCAATGGTGAGTCTTTTGCACTATAGGGAGGATCTTTTTTCCACTGAAGTCTTGCTTCAGTGCCTCCAGAACTGAAAGTTAAAATGGTGTAGATTGAATATATTCAGTTTGCTTTTTCATTTTGAGTCTTTAGCTCAAGCTGCCTTTAAGGATTTGTTTCTCCTTGGAAACACTGAGGTGTCCCAATGGCCTGCATGGTTGATCCAAAGCATTTAGAAGTAGGTGTACCCTGGAATATTATTGTCTTATATATAATTATCCTATATCAAATGTTATATTTTAACTGACATAATTGCCCTGTGGGAATTTATGTCAGCTTGGCCTGTTACTAGAACTGCCTTTCCTATATGATTGTATTAGTTTATGCCAAGAGGCATTTCTATGAATTCAGGCAGAAATGAGAACTGCGGTTCAAGACAGGCCCATCTCTTTAGAGCCACTTGTCAAGAGTCAAAGGCAGAAGTGTTGACTTCCATCTCCTGCTGACTGGTAAAACTTGGTCAACAAGAACTGGAAAAGCTTCAGAAAAACAAAGGAGAACAAACAACTTAGAAGGCTTCTGTCTTGGGAAAAAGCATTCAAAATTGAAATTGTCTGAAAAATGAGACTGAGGCCATGTAAAACAAGTACCCTTCTTTAGATATTATCATGAGCTAAAAAGACTTAAAATACCAGTGCTTTAAAATAAGCATGAATTTGGAGATTGAAAAAATGGTCTTTTTTCATTTAAATCAGGCATTCCATAAAGCCATATAAATTTCAATAGACTCTGTTGTAGCAGTTTGATAAAACCTGCTCTCATGGATTAATCCACATAGCAGCCAGGTCCCCCACAGCCTCTCGCTCACTGTCCCCCAGTGAAAAAATGTGAAAATTTGTGGGCTGAGATAAAGACCTTTCTAATAGGTAAAGCAAAAGCTGTGCACACAAGCAAAGCAAAATAAGGAATTCCTTACCTAGCTCCCATCAGCAGCCATTTCCAGGAAAACAGGGCTCCATCACCAACAGTTACTTGGGAAGATAAAAGCCCTAAGTCTGAACATCTCCCACTTCCCTCTTCTTCCTCCAGCTTTTATTGCTGCGCACAACATCATATGGTGTGGAATATGCCTTTTGTCAGTTGGGTTCAGCTGTCCTGGCTGTGTCCTCTCCTAAATTCTTGTGCAAGCCCAGCCTACTCACTGGTGGTGTGAGACACAGAGAAGGCCTTGACGTTGTCTAAGCACTGCTCAGCAATAACTGAAACATCAGTGTGTTATCAAGACTGTTTTGGTATCAAATACAAAACATAGCACCATATATAGCACCAGACTATAAAGGAAATCTGACTCTATCCCAGACAAAACCAATAAACCTGTGTAGGCTGACTAGGAAGCATAAGCACATTTGCAAACCCAACCTTTTCAATCTAAAAATGGACACTACAACCTTCTAAAGATTGAGGTTTTGTTCCAGCATTAAATAAATGTCAAGCCCTCAAAAAGTTTTCATGAAAACAGAATTGCTACTTTTGAGCCAGCTGTGTTTCAAATCCCATTCTTTTGGATACTTTGCTCTACTTGCTAATGAAATTACTATTTTTTAATACAATTTTTTCTGTTATAAAGGCTCCAGAGAAGCTACTGATACCCAAAGACTATGAAATAAAAAGGACAGGAATAGTCAGGAATGTATAGAAAATTAGTCCTATCCTGCCATGAGGCAAAAAAAGTCCTTTGAAACCAGCAAGAAAGGGACCAAGACAAAATTATCCTTAAAGGTAGGAAACTGAGGTACTTAAAATAGGACTTGCAGAGCTTAAAAAGTAAATAACCAGAAAACCTCTACAAAGTAAATAATGAGAATTATCCACATGCACAGTAGAAATGGGTATAACCTAACCCAAGAAATTCAGGCAACTTAAAGACTTGCAACCCTTTCAAGCAATAGGAAAGAAAAGGTGAGTTTGAAGGATTTACTGAAAGTCTTCTGAGCTTTTTATGTACAGCTGGTGAGGTCTCACTGGCAGTGCTGGCACCGCCTGTTCTCAGCACCTTGTCCCCCTGTCATACACCTCATGTCAGCCAGTGACCACCACAATCCTGTGAAACAGCTATTAGAAATTTTTACAGGTATTTTTCAGTCATTGAGCAGTGTGGTGTGTGAATGGACTGATGTTGCGTGCGTATTTCACAGAATCACAGAATGGTAGGCATTGGAAGGGACCTTCACAGATCACCCAGTCCAAGCCCCTCCCAAAGCAGGTTCACCTAGATCAGGTTGCACAGGAATGAATCGAGGCGTGGTTTGAATATCTCCAGAGAAGGAAACTCCACAACGTCTCTGTGCAACCTGTTCCAGTGCTCCATCACCCCAAAGTAAACAAGTGTTTCCTCATGTTGAGATGGAACTTCCTGTGTTCCAGCTTGTGCCTGTTGCCCCTTGTCCTGTCACCAGGCATCACTGAAAAGAGTCTGACCCCATTCTTCTGACACCCACCCTTTAGATATTTATAAGCATTGATAAGACCCCCTCTCAGTCTTGTCTTCTCCAGGCTAAACAGACCTGGAGTCTGGAGGTCTCTCAGCCTTTCCTCAGAAAAGAGATGCTCCAGTCCCTTGATCATCTTTGTAGACCTCTGCTGGACTCTTTCAAGTAGTTCCCTGTCCTTCTTGAAGTGGGAAGCCCAGTTCAAGATGAGTCCTCCATATGCTGCAGTACTCCAGATGCAGCCTGACCAGGGAAGCATAGCAGGGAGGGTAACCTACCTCTACCTGCTGGCCATGCTCTTTTTAATACACTCCAGGAGGCCATTGGCCTTCTTGGCCACAAGGGCACATTGCTGGCTTATGGCCAACCTGTCGTCCACCAGGACTCCCAGGTCCCTCTTTGAAGACCTGTTCTCCGACAGGGCAACCCCTAACCTGTACTGGTGCATCGCGTTATTCTGCACCAGGTGCAGGACCCTACACTTGCCCTTGTTGAACTTTATTAGGTTCCTTTCCACCCAACTCTCCAGCCTGTCCAGGTCTGAATGGCAGCACAGCCTTCTGGTGTGTCAGACACTCCTCCCAGCTTTGTGTCATCGGCAAACTTGCTGAGGGTGCACTCTGTCCCCTCATCCAGGTCACTGATGAATATGTTGAACAAGACTGGACCCAGTACTGACCCCTGGGGAGCATCACTAGTTACAAGCCTCCAACTAGACTCTGTGCTGCTTGTCACAACCCTCTGAGCTATGCCATTCTTCCAGTTTTCAATCCACCTCACTGTCCACTCATCTAACCCACACTTCCCAAGCTTACCTATGAGGATGTCATGGGAGATAGTGTCAAAAGCCTTGCTGAAGTCGAGGTAGACAATGTCCACTGCTCTCCCCTCATCCACCCAGCCAGTCATGGCATCATAGAAGGTGGTCAGATTGGTATCCTGAGAAACTATTTTTGTGCTCAGAAATACCATGGCTATTGCTAGCTTTAACTCCTCTTTTTGTCATGCAAAGAACCTCCCTATTGACATTGTGAACTTTCAGAAAGCAGTTCATTAGTTACTCAGTTCCTGATAAATGGTTTTTTTCTCACAGGGTCATCTCTTAATAGCCTTAATTGACTTAATTGGAAGTACACTTTACCATTGGTGAAAATACAATGTGTTTTTTTAATCCAGAGCAAGGCTGATCAAAACTGCGGAACAAACAAGTACGAAATGTCATACATTAAATACATCAAACCAGAATGTGAGAGACTCAGTATTACAGACTGCTACAGTCCCTACTTCTGTTACAGAGAAGTCCCTTTTTGTACTACCAGGGAGGCATAGCCTCACTGTTGTATGAACAAAGAACCAGAGTCTACATAAACAATATAATCAAGGGATTGCCTTCAGCTGCATTTCAGCTAGTGGAACTGGTATCACCTATCTTCTTTGCAGAATTCAAAAAGCCCAGGACTATCATTGCAATGTAATGATATGGCAGTGTCTTAATATAACATGGATTGGACAGGCAAATTAACATGGCACAAGTCTCTGCAATTCTGATGTTTTCCAACTTTTCACTGTGTGAACTAGTAATAAAAATGCTGGTTCCACTTGGGAGAAGGGAGTTGTTTGCTTTCCAAGAAAAACTACAAAATTTGGATAGTGACAAGTCTCAACATCTTTCAGTTACTTGTGTTTAAACCTTATTATGCATGCAGCTTATAATATTCATCTGATAACAAAAGGATGCTGCTTAGTAACTGGGAGTAGGAGAATGCTTTCCCAGGTGAAGAAAAACAGGGTGCTGAGTTCAGATCTAAAGAATCCTTCTCCGCACCTGAGAAAGAGTGCATCCCCCATATCACTCCCATCCCCACTGAGCAGTCTCTGGAACATCCCAGTGGATGTACATTACTATCATTACTACAATTTCTGTCCTTAGGTTATTTCTCTGTCAATATTATATAGGAAGCCCATTGAAAATTTCCCATCTCAGCTACGGTCAAGTGGCGTCACAGCACAAACAGAAGGCATCTGTCTGGCCCGAAAGCCTTCTTCCTGTTTTACCAATGGAAGTAATTTTCAAAGGAAATAAATGCACAAGAAACTAATGACCTACATAGTCACCAGCTGCCATTAGAAACATATACACACTAAACAGATGCTGAGAGCTCCTGCTCATAGCAGTAGTTTGACAACCTAAAATGATCTTGGTTTTCTGTGATCTAACTTTTTACAGTGTGCAAAATATTATTCTTCCTCCCATCCTGGACACCAACCCACACACTCACACATGTAATTCTCCTGTCCTCAGTTCCACAAGAGATACATGTATATCAACACTTACAAATACTTAAAGGATGCGTGTCAGCAGGATGAGGCCAGGATCTTTTCAGTGGTGCCTGGGGACAGGACAAGAGGTAATGGGCACAAACTTGGATATGGGAAGTTCCATCTAAACACGAGGAGGAACTTCTTTCCTTTGAGGGTGGCAGAGCCCTGGCACAGGCTGCCCAGAGAGGTGGTGGAGTCTCCGTCTCTGGAGACATTCAAAACCCTCCTGGACGCGTTCCTGTGTAACCTGCTCTGGGTGACACTGCTCTGGCAGGGGGTTGGACTAGATGATCTCCAGAGGTCCCTTCCAACCTTATGATTCTATGATTCTATGATTGCCTGATCTTCCACTAGTTCACATTTCCATTTGTATCAACATCAGTAAGACCGTGTAAATTCATTTTTGGTTTAGCCACTAAAATACTGAAGTCGACTACAGAAATATTTTTCGAGTGCGTAACAAATAGAGCACCAACCCAGCTTCACACTATTCAGTTAATTACACATATACAGAACCCATAAGATAGAAGAACATTTCCAAGTTTGAAAAGCTAAGTAGTCTTAAATTCAGATATGCCCCCAGTCCTTCCTCTGCAACCCAATTCTGCCCTTCACAGTTGTCATTGATATTCAAAAAATCCATCAGGCCTTCTTTACCTGTAATAAAGTAACAACTTCAGAAAAAAGGTGAAGCTGTGGCATGACCCCTAAACCACTGGAAGTCTCCCTTGACTCCATTGTCCCACATAATTTCTTGCCATTTCCTCAATTTGTATTATTTTAAAAAGCTGATTATGGCTTCATTTTTGTGTTTTCTAACTACTCAGTAACTCAGATTGAATCATTCACTTTACTCCTGATTTACCCACATGCAACTGGAGCAGAATTTTCCCATGTGTGCCTTTGAATTCCTGACAAATTCAAAACAAAATAAAAACAAAATTTCCACATGATAATGAAAAGTTAAGCAGTTTTCAGGATCAAGAGGATATCCTAATTTAAACAGAATCTTCAGGCTGCAGCTAAAGGCAACCTTCACAAACGTAACTGCAGTATCCCTGCCTGTGGCTGGAAACAAAATCGATTTTCAAGTTTGTTTAAACAAAATAGTAAATTAAATGCTAATATAACTCCAGCCGCATCTTCTGTACTCCTCCATCTCCAGGCTCTTCTTAGTTTCAAGTCTCCCATCCTCCATTCTTTTCCTTTCTGGGATTTGATACCCTCTAGCTTCTTACACAAAGAGCTACTTCTGCCTCAGGAGCCTTCAGGAGCCACCAGTCAGCTGCCTGAGGAAGCCCCTAAGTTTATGGCTGAATTCACTCTCCTCTAGTTTTTATCAAGCCATGCAGTCCCCAAGGCTCCCTTTTCTTCCAGCAAGTAAATCTGCCCCTTCCAAAGTTACACCAGGAAACAAATCTCCCCTCTGACACAAGCCTTGTCCCCTTCAGCACTGTCTGTCTTTTAACTACATGCCCCAGCCTCCAGTCCTGAATCCAAGTTCTTCAAGATGTTTTTTTATAGACGTTTACAAGACAGAAATAGAGAGCATATAATTCAACAGCCATTTTTGTAATATTGCCCTTTCAGAATGAAGACAGTTTGAAATTACACTAACTGGAGCTTGACTTGTCAGTCAAACTAGCTAGTGAAGAACTGTGTTACTTCACTGACATGTATGTCTGCCATGGACCAGTACAAAGGTACATAAACTGACAAGCTAAATGTGAGGTGCATGATGCTCTCAGCTAAATTTTGTTCTCATGAAATGCATCCACCCAAGCAATACTCATCAGAGTGTCATTTCTACCTACAGAGTTAATTGTGTGTATTTTGGGGTTTACCTGCTTAACATGCATAAGTTTGACATATGTTATGTGTGTGTGTGATTCTGTGACTTCTTTGTGTATGTGTAATTTGGCATTTTTTAAAATGCACCAGAATAGGTCAGCTTCTTCAGCTGGTATGAACTGTGTACAATACCATAATTGACTAGACCCTGGCCCTGCTGTCTACATAAGAAAACTTCAGGTACTTGTCTGGCTGATGAAAGCACATGGGAAACAGCCACTTTAAGTGAGGAAAATTTAAATTGCGTATTACATACATCTTTTAACAGAGAAGTGTTTTAACAACTAGAACAACTAGCTAGGTGGAATGACCATGGAGAATATCTCATTGCCTGATCTTTTAAAAAACAAGAGCAGGTATTTTTCAGTAACATATGCTCCAGTTCCAGTAAATGTCATCAGATTTGACACAGGAATCACTTTGTGAAATTCTGAGGTTTGTTTTACATGGGAAGTCAGAAGTGCTGATCGCAACAATGGCTCCTTCTGGTCCTAAAATCTATGAATGTATTAAGTCCATGGAACAGCGCCAGTTCATATTCAGCTCCTAATGTGAATTTTAAGAAGACAGTCCTGTAGTAGTGCTGCTCCTTGTGAGTTGTAACAATCTTTGTAATATGTTCATCATTCAGTAGACAACCAAAACAAACTCAGCCGCTCAGGTCACTGCACAGGGAGTTTAGTCAAGCAACATTTTTTTAAAGTGCTGGCACCGAAAAAAGTATGTGCTGTTCTAAAAACAGATGTGGAAACATTAGAAAGAGGACAGCGCCCAACAGAAGGGGCAAGAACTATTTAAGCAGAAGACATACGGGAAAGGAAACGGTGTTTCCTTGTTCCCCATAAAATGAGTATCCAAGGTGACAGAAAGGCACTTTACATGAGGATGGGAAAACACCCTACAAAAGTCCTCCACCACATCACTCTATGATGTGCAGAGGAGTCAGACACCTCACTTTATAAAGGGTGAGCAACACATGGTAAAATGTTCAGCGCCGCAGGGAAGAACCCTGTTCTCCTTGACACTGAAGCTGCCCAAACCCCAGGTTGCTGTTTTAAAGAAAGCAGAGTGCAGAAGTGTGATATTTGAGTAAACGTTAATTTCTCCAGATTCTGCAAGATGAAAATGCAACAAAAACTCATGAGCTCCTGCAAAAAAATGGCATGGAACTGCAGTGCAGATTTTAACCTGTATTTGCTTAATAGAAAGCACTACAAATAAAAATAGCATTCAGAGATGCATTGCTACAGGCAATAATTTTTGTGACACCTGATAGTGCCTTTAACAATACTCATGTCCGAAGTGTACATAAAAGGAACCTGTTGTAAAGTAAATTCATGGTAGCCTGACTTCAGTCAGCTTTGAGTGAGAAATTGGAGCATCATTAAATGCAAATAACTCTCATAACACGTACTCTTAAGATGTAAAATAAAAACTACAAGCCTCTGTATAGTGCAAAGTAATTACATTGCAGCCTTCTTTTGCTTAAAGTCCTCGCTACACCTGACATTCTCAAAACTACCTTTACCCTCCTTTGCTCCTATCAAGAAAGATTTCCCTTACACCCTTTTATTCTTAATGGCTTCATCAGAAGTACAGCTCTGCTGCCACTTTGTTTAGACTTGAGCCACATAATTATTTTTTTTCTCATAGACACTGAGGCTTTATCATGCCAGGAAGAGAGCTGAGTAGCCTTTCGGGTAGCTTAAGCTCTTCCTAAGCACTCTGACACAAACACATGCAATATTTAAACATGATTTCATTCCTCCTCTCCTTCAGCTGCGTGACAGCTCTGCATACAAAGCCCTGTGCTGGGCACACACTGCGCTCACTTCCTGAAAATAAAGGACACACAAGAGTTGGTTCTTGTCCAAGCTGCTGGAAGCTCTCGGTCTTGTAACTGTGCACATCTTTGAACAACCCAGAGCAAACGTCTTCCCACAGTAATTTTACATATAAAGATATAATGATAAAATCCACCAGTTGAATGAGGATATTTTGACTTATCTGTTGCAAAGGTCATAAATGAGGATTTTAAGGAAGCGAAGTATAATATTGGGGCTTACAAGCATCAAAAGGTGCTTTTAATTGATGAAGTATTTATGAAGTATCTAGCATCACTTACTGGAAATGCTTTAATTTATAGGCTGATATAAAATCCAGATGTCTAAGGTTACAACAAGGCCTGAGATTACAACAAAAGCTGTTCTGTCAGAGATACTATTGCTGTCGGCCCCTCTCTGCAGATTCGGCCATAGGGTTTGCCGTTTGTTATTTCACCTCTTCTCCTGATAGAAAATCAGAGCTAAATTCTGACTGTAGTTTCATATGCTCCCTCTTGAATCTGTGTGGTGCCAAGACTAACTAGAAAAACAGCTAATAGGCAGATAATGTACCTGATGCAAGGTATTCAAACATTGCTACATCCCAAACCAGTGGGAAGAAAAGGAGGAAATGTCACTTATTTTGGCCACCAATTTCAGTTCTTCTAAATCACAGGTAACAGTGCAGAAGGTCTCACAGGACATCTTCTACAAACTAGGGTCTATCAGTGGCTGATAGCAAATTTAAGACTGTGGAGGGTTCACTCTGGTGAAAGGCCAGACTGCCATCGGGCCCCGTCAGTCACTCCTCAGCAGGATGGGGGAGAAACAGGGTGAGAAAGCCCGTGGGTCGGATAAAGACAGGGAGATTCCTGGCCAGTTTCTGTTGCCAGCAAGTCAAACTCAGCTTGGTGAAAACCCATGCGGTTTACTGCCAGTTAAAATGCCAGTAACAAACACAGACCCCAAGCCGGCACCTTTTCCCCCGGGGCATTCCCAAGGCCCCACTTCACCCCTTACACCCAGAGCACGGCAGGGGACTGATTACGCTCCACACTTACCGGTTTCTCTGGCCGCTCCTTCCCCCTCTCGCCCTGCCCTGCTTGGCCGTGGGCTCTCCGCCGGCGGCAGGGCAGATCTGCTCCAGCCCCAGGCGCTGCTCGGTGCCACCTTGCTCTTCCCTGCCCTGGCCCTCACTCCTTTTTCTTCACACTTCTGCTTGTCCAGCACTTTTGCCCTTTCTTCCATGTGTTTTGACAGCCTCACCTGTGGCTGAGGGGCTGGGCTGTGCTCCGCTGTTGGTCCTTGGAGCAGCTGGACGGGGCTACAACCGGATGGAAGCAGCTGTGGTTGGCCCAGGGCCACCCCCTGCTGCCGGCCCCAGAGCTCCACTGGCCACCTGACACAGGCACTGGTGCCACAGGTAAACCCAGAAACCATTGGCTGTGAGGGAAAGGTGGAGGTGGAGGTAAAGGGCAGCTTCTCGCACCTCTGTGCTGACATGGAGGAGAAAGAAATGGCGAATCCAGCAGCCAGCCAACTAGCCAGAGCCCCAGCGCTGTCACCAACGCCTCACCACCCCCATGTCTGCCAAACCAGGATGGGTGAGGGGTCTGGCGGCATCCCGGCCTCTACGCTGTCGGCCAGAAGCAGGCAGACGTGGCAGCTGGTACTGAAAAACTGCAAAATGATTGTGTTGTATTGAAATCATTCAGACGCTAAATTCATGCCACTTGCTAAAGAGCAGAGACTGGGAGAAAAGAGAAGAAACAAGGCCCAGCAAAAGGCCGCCCTTTGCACTTGCCTCAACATTCAGAAAGCATTTTCTTGTACTGAAGACCAAACTGTTTTAAATGCAGCTAACAAGTCTGGGGCAGGCAATAGTCTCCGTGAAGTTTGGGTGTGGAAAGATTTTGCCATCTGGGGACACTGAGTAGTCCTGCAGCTACTGGCTGTTTGGAGAGGAACAGAAAAGAGATAGGAAAAAAAAAAAAGCATAAATCCAGAAATCCTGGAATCAAGGACAATAAAAACAGGAACGTTTTGAGGGAGGGTGTACCATAATGCAAGAGTAGAAAAACAGTGAATGACTGAGGAGTTCAGACCAGGGAATAATTTAGATTGACTGGCTTAGATTGGCTAAATCAGAATGGCTGGGGAGAGGAGTCAGGTATTCAGACAGATTAACAGGCTAAAAATGTCTTGCTTTAGAGGGAATGGAACAGACTGAATGAAATGGATGAGAACACACACATTTACCTGTTACTTAAAAGTTTCCAACTCCCTCCAGCCTGTTTCTAGCATACTCTGTCCAAACAAAATGTCTCTTACCGATTGCATGGGCATGAACAACAGCCTTTCCCTGCCTCTCCCCAGTCCCCCACTTCCCAGTCACTGGCAAATAGTGCTTTGTGTTGTGTGCAACAATTGAGATGTTTTCTTTTTCAGTGTCCATAAATGTAGAAATCTCCCTGAAAATTCACGTGCAGACACATGTCCATTTCATGGAACAATATCCTTTTATTCTAGGTGCCACAAAGCTCATTTGTGTTGTGAAATTGAGAGTTTCCAAGTCAAACAGTATACTGCAGATAATAAAGTTCCTTTTTGTTCAGCAAAAAGTCCACTTTTCAGAAAAAAAGTTTCCAGGAGCTTTTTTTTTTTAATTTTATTTTATTTTTACATCCAAACACATACCAACCATCTCTTTTCTCTTTATTTTGCTGCATCTTTTTATGTTCTCTTCCCACCCTATTTTCACATCAAGAAATTTCTGAAACTGGAGGAACTTTTGCTAGAAAGTACCACTTTGTTTTTACGTTCCCTTCACCTGTTTTTCTCCTTTTCCTTACTCAACTATGCTACACTCCATCTTACTCCCTCATGGGCTGTCAAAGCTATTTCACACTGTTGTTGTTCACTACAGCAACAGCAACTATGTCTCCTACAGCAGCAAAGTACGGAATGTTGCTTTTCAAAAGACAGGTAATGAACCTGGCATCCAAAGATATGTTCTAGTCCCTCCTCCAATGCCTAGAGGTTTGTCAAAGGTGGAAAAAGTTGGTCACCTGGGAACCTGTATTCTGAAATGATTTAGTAAGCACAGTGATGCAGCAGGGGCAAAGGAAATTAAAACTAAAGCTGACTGACTGCTCAATTATTAATCCTATTCATAAAGAATTTAGCCTCTGCTTTGTTTAGCAAATAGTTCGGAAACTTGTCCATTCCTCCCCTATGCAATATGTTTGTTACTTGAATGGTCTGGAAAATGTTTTTCAGCTAGAACGCTTGTCTATGCTTTTTTCCTTCATCATTTGCTTTTGGTGTAGCCTGGTGCATACATTTGGTTCAGACAATTCATTTGGTAGTGAACTAATGCCTGGAAAATTTTAAATGGGGGCAGAGGGAATACAGAGAAATATTTATCAAGACTTTTTTGCAAACTATCAGTCATGATAAAAAATACTAGCCTCCTGAATTCCCACACATTTTTCACAAGTACTAAGCAGTGATTTGTATACTCTTCAATAATACATACTGGGTTTCAGATCTTCCTGTGAGTTTACTTCTACGGACTCAGAGAGCCATTGCAGTTGAAAGAGACAAGAGGAAGTTTCTAGTCCAAACTCCAACTCACACCTCTATCAGCACTGAATTCAGACTGAGACCTCAGGATCATGCGAAATCCAGTCATGTCTTCAAAACCTCCTAGGGCAGAGATCTCACAGCCTCCCTAGTCCCCTGCTCCTCTGCCAGGCTGATCACATTGTGGTTCTTATTTTCTTTTTTCACATCAAAAATATCCCCTCTTTCAGATTATAATCATTGCCACTTAGCGCAAATCAAACCCCATCAGATTTCATAACCATCAGGCATGTAAAACTCATGAAGAGAATTCACTATGTACTGGGCTTTATTAAAGCTTTGGTTAGTCATTCAACAGAACGCTGATCCTTATCTCATCTTTAGTTATTCTTAAGGCACATGGGACTCTTGAAAAGTCTGGGTTTAGTTTTTGTTCTTTACAGGTAAAATTTAGGACAGTAGGTCACAGAAGACTCACTTAAGGTTATTTAGAGATGGGATGCATGCAAATTCACGCCCATTCTGGTAGTAAGAGGCTAGTTTTACATAGAGCTAATATAGAAAAAGACATCACGTAATAATGATTTGTTTCCGAATATTTCTCTTTATTTTATTTCATGACGCTAAGCCAGAACCCAGTGCCTAACAGTTGCTGTGCTTTCTTCCAAAAAGCACACACACAGATGCAACAAAGCCACATATCCACAAGCCTTTCCATAGATACAATAAATGAGCAATAGAGAGGAAGAGCAAGCAAATCACCTGTGTGACACCTTTAATTTTATTTGAAAGTTTTGATGAACTGATACATGAAACTTTCATGGTTATTTGCTTCTTTCATAAAAGGGATTTTTTTTTAAAAATTATTTTCACTTTTTTTTACAGAACACAAGAACTTAACATATGCTTTCCTTGTATTCCATGAGCACGGGAATTTGCCATCTAGCAGGAAATACTTTTTTACAAATTACAGAATACTTTTTATTTCACCATTCTTTGTGATGACTTTCTGAAATTAAGTCCTGCTGACGAAGATGTAAACCAGCAAATGGCTATGTCTGAAAAGGCATTATATCTTCTAAGTACCCCTCTTCCATCCTAAAGGAGGCAGAGTTTCTGTAAGTCAGGATGTAATAAGGAAAGGGTTAGTGCAGCGTTGTACTGTAGCATCACTTCCTAAATCAATTGCCTATAAGTAAGCAAAATTAGCATTGAACTATTAAGAAAGGCCCTGTGATGCATTAATTTTTGACATATGTGATTTGATCTTGTATTAATGACAACAGTAATTAATGTAATGTATTTAGTTTTAGGAAAGAAGAAATCACTGCAAGTTTTCTTGAATTGAGCAGGGATCTTGTCTTACAGAGCAGAATTGTAAGCAAGTCAGGGGATAAAAAAGAGGGCTAGATGAATGCAAAACTGGGAGAAAAAATGTAATCAACCTTCATATATTGGTGAAACAATCAAGTGAAATTCCACAGAAGTTTCTCATTCAGTATTTGCATCGGTGACTCAGACTATGGACCCATATTAAATTTTCAGGAGGCACTAAGCTAGAAAGTCTCAGTAACATCAGAAAATAAGATTAACAATTCAAAAAGCTTCTGATTAATTGGGACAAAACAGTGCTGAATACAAAAGAGACAGTTTGATAAGGATGAGGGCAAAGTTCTTTGTGAGGGTAGAGATAATCAACTGCATAAATTCATTTAGGGAATTATTGACTAGTCAATAGTTCTGTAAAAAGAGATCTAGCAATTGACTTAGTTGCTTTGAGGATGCATCAGCTATGCCCTGCTGCTCCAAAACAAGGAAGTGACATAGTGGGCGACACAAAAAAGATTATCATTACCAAAAGCAGAGAAGACTATACCTTGAAGCCTTGGAGTCCAAAAAGGAGAGAAGGAAGATTAAAAATTAAAAAAAAAAGAAAACAAAATCGTAGGAAAGGTACATATTACACAAAAATGGAAAAAATCAGGGTCATTTAGTCTAGAGAACAGAGAACAGGATAACAATCTTAAAGCATGAAAAAGTTGCTCCAGAGTTGTGGAGAGTAAGCAGTTATCTTAAACTGCATCATGATTTTAGTCAAGACTTTAAGAAAATATTTCTAACTGGAAGGAGAGAGAAGCATTGGAAGAATCTGCATCAGTGAAAGGTTTAAAGGGCATGTTTTACAAATATCTTCTAGAATTGACAACTGCATGGTTGATCCTACCTGGAGGCAGCAGACCAGACTAATAATTTTTGAAACGCTCCCAGCTTTATCTTTTCCATCTCTTTGATAGTTTGGCTTGCAGCACAAAGAGAGTTCGTTGTTTTTGTGGGGGTTTTTTTCTCTCTTGAACTTCTTGGATAATTAGCTTTTATTCTGAAACATGAAATGCATCTTGTCCCATGGCTTTCCCCTCTTTGTTAATGATGTTTAGCTAATCATTAGTTGGAAAAGTAGAACCTGACAATGTATTCAGAGACTAATTGACACAGAAGCCCCCTACATGACTGGGAAAATAAGCACAGGCTGGTCATAGCCTGTAAATCAGCCTCTTCCTGCAGTGCTCTGGCAGCTATCAAGAGAAATAATTACAGTTTGCAAAACAACAGCTACTTTGCTATTCCTCATCAGGAAGCTAGTAGTTTATTTTATAAGCCTGTTATTACAACTCTTAGGTCAGTTTATCTCAGTGCAGACTGGGCCCTCATTCCCTTGCGGCTTCCAGCAGGTATGCAGAGCCACATGTCTGCTTGGCTGCATGCTCTGAAAAGCTGTCTTAAAGTCACTATTTTGCATATTGTTTCTCCCAGCCCAGGAGAATGTCTCCTATTAAGGATTTGGTGACTATTCCCATTTAAACCAATTATGTACATTTTTCTGTTTAATTTATGTCTCCTTTTTTAATCACTCTTCCATAATGTCTTGTCTTCCTGTATTTCAAAGTACAAACCAAATAACCTAATAGTAACCAAGGCATTCTAATAATATGATGCTGTAGTTCCACATGAAGATAAAGGTTATGACAAAAACTGGAAAAAAAAGTATTCAGCCAAACAATTTATTTTAAAAAGAAAAAATCTGAACATCTTTTATAGCAAATTATAGTAATAAAGATCATTCTGGATTATATTCTCTAAAACTGATTTGCACAAATGCTGTTTCCGTAAGTGCTG
This sequence comes from Rissa tridactyla, assembly GCF_028500815.1. Lineage (NCBI taxonomy): Eukaryota > Metazoa > Chordata > Aves > Charadriiformes > Laridae > Rissa > Rissa tridactyla. The sequence goes on from NC_071497.1 coordinate 10,585,647, forward strand.
TCATAAGATTATACCCAAAAGTCAAACTCACCTGCTGCACACATCACAGTTCATTTAACAATAGGCAGTGAAACTTGAATCACTACTCTGTCAGAACAATGCAAAACAATGGGGCAGAAAGTGGATTCACACAGTCTGCCTTTGGGCACCAAAATTGCGAAGCTAGATAAATGAGTAACTAAATCATTAACTTGTGTAGTGATGGAAAACAGTGTTCCTCCCTGTCAGTCAAAGGAAACATATAGTCCTGGAACTTTCCCCTCTCACCTCCCTGCTTAGACACTGAACACCAAAGCAATCTCAGGAAATTTCTGAACCCTGGGAAATACAATAGTAACAATGGCCCCTGCACTTCCTGCAAGCACTATGATCACCCAAAAAATTAAAAAAAAAAATTAAAAACCCAACCAAAAACCAGAATAAATTACAAATTTTTCACCCAAGTAATTTCTGCTTTTCCCCCTGAGACAGCATCAACGTAACTGAAAGATGCAAGAAGGGAGAAATTTGTGGCTGACTGCGGTTCACGATTATTCCCTAGTATTTTGCATCCTGTTTTGCAAACCTTTCTTAAGTTAGTGAATGTTTATTTCACCAGTACTGCTACTTCATTCTTTCTCCTGCTGGGTGGGAAGGAGCTGCTGTCCCTCCCCATTCTGGAAACGCAAAGTGGAGGTGGTCTATCCAGTGGGTCTTCTGGCTGCCTGGACAACTTGAGCTCCATATTGTGCTTGTATTTGTCAGGAAAAATACAGAACCCGTAACTTCAAATACTCATCAAGGAAAATGATGGATAGGGAAAGAGATTTTTTTTTCAAATAATAGATTCTCATTTTCATCACCTTGTGCCTACTATTCACATAACTTCTGTTTTAATCCTATCAGGTTGTATACTGCCTAAGCTTTATGTATGTTTATCATACAGCTGTCAGAACTGTTTGTCATTAATTAACAGGCTAAAAGATTGTCGTGCCTCATATATCATGATGTATAAAAATGAGCTAAGTAATTGTGGCATCAAATGTATGCTTTAAGCAGTTTTAAAATTGGTTATATTCCTCCTAATCCAAATTCATTTCTAAAACTTGTAAAACCAGAATCACCCCTCAGCTAAATCTTAATACAGTTCTGTTTCTAAGCAAGCAGTACCTTTTCCCTTTGTTTTTTTATGTTTTATACAATGGGGAGGCCCATGTAGAAATTAATTTTTTTTTTTACAACAAATATCAAACACTGACATAAAAAAGCTCAGACTCAGGTAACATTATTCAGTACAATTGCAGCATATGTGGAGAGCACATCTTCTAGTTAGTAGGATCTGAAATAATAATAATGCATATTTCCAAGTGTATGCAACAGTGATTTAAGAAGACTTCGAATTAAAGCACTGTGAAGACATGCATCAGAAATCAGTAAAGCTTTCATGTCACACGACCACAATTTATCCAACTTTTGGCAATCTATCACAGTCCTAGGAAGTCATTATAGGCTCTTGCACATAAAAGACTCATGCAAAAACAACATGGAGAGCTCTCAGGTGCCGTGAGCCCTCATTTCTGGCCATTTTGCCATCTCAAAAGGTTCTTTTCTCAAGTCTATTCTGAAAACAGAGCAAAAGCCCTGCCCTGTAAGAGCCCATGACATGGAGCTGGATCACAAGAGGCATACCAGATGTCAGCACCTCTTAGTAAAGCTGGCTTAAGGCTATTAATGAGAGCAATTCCTGCACCACAGGAAGCAGTAAACTTCTAGTACCTTCTTTACACTGGGAAACAGGCTCCTGACCAGGAAGAACAAAAGCAATTATACCTTCAAGCAGCCCCTGTTATCTCTGACGTGAGGAAAGCTGCCTCATTTTCTCCAAAGAAGGTATAAGTAGCCAAGAACTATAGACAGAAAAGTTAAAATATTTCTGTAGAAAATGCCCAGAAGAGAAACATTGCATTCTGCTTCTCTTCCACCAGACAAGGGTGAGAAATACCATGTTATTCATTTACTTTAACTCATTTACAGTGCAAATTCATTAATCTGAACTTTTCAGGACACGGCGAGAGACTCAGACAAGAGCAATTGGCTTTTTCCTTGTAAACTCTTTATCTGTTTCTGTGAATTAACTTGTCATTTATGAGCATACTTTATGCAGAGGGCCACAGATGGATGAATATGTTCAGCTATGTGATTCTGCTAAATTTAAAAATAAAATGCTCTTAATTTTCATTGCTTCTCAATCCTGCTTAGTTCAACCTAATAGAAATTACACTATCACTGCTATTTGACTTCCTAGTTGCTTTATTAAAAACTGGATTAATGCTGAGCTCATGAATGACAGTCTGCTAAAGATATAACATCTTTTCTGTTGATCTTTAAAAGAGAAGACAACGTAAGGCCTCTCCAGAACAAAAATTACAGCTTCTGAACAAAAGGAAAAAATGCATAGTTAGTATTACCAAAAATCTCAAAATTATTCAGCCAGATATTTAGCTAAGAATACTTTCATTGGCTTGTGAAACAATGGCATCCTGGCTTGTATTAGAAATAGTGTGACCAGCAGAAGGAGGGAGGTGATTGTCCCCCTGTACTCGGCACTGGTGAGGCCACACCTTGAGTATTGTGTCCAGTTTTGGGCACCTCAATACGAGAGAGATATCGAGGTGTTGGAGCGAGCGCAGAGGAGGGCAACGAAGCTGGTGGAGGGCCTGGAGAATAAATCTTACGAGGAGCGATTGAAGGAGCTGGGACTGTTCAGTTTGAGGAAAAGGAGGCTGAGAGGAGACCTCATCACTCTCTACAACTACTTGAAAGGCCATTGTAGAGAGGTTGGTGATGGTCTCTTCTCACAGATAATTAACGATAGAATAAGAGGGAATGGGTTCAAGCTGCAACAGGGTAGGTTTAGGCTGGACATTAGGAAAAAATTCTTCACAGAAAGCGTGGTCAGACACTGGAATAGGCTGCCCAGGGAGGTGGTGGAGTCACCATCCCTGGATGTGTTTAAGAGTTGTTTAGATGTGGTATTGGGGGATATAGTGTAGGGGAGAACTTTGTAGAGTGGAGCTGATGGTTGGACTCGATGATCCCAAGGGTCTTTTCCAACATAAATAAAAAAAAAAAAATTTAAAATAAGATGGTCTGCATATCATCTTTGCAGTAAAAAAAGTTTTGAGGGATGAAAGTAATATTTTCTTCACCGTTATCATCTTGCATAGTACAGATTAATAGACTTTAAATCTGAACCACTGTTCTTCTCATAGGTTCTCAGGGGAAGAGATATGCAGTTAGCCACCAAAAAGAATAAAAAAAAAACAAAGCCCTGCTGCAGTTGACTGCTGTGATCTACTTCATCTCCCTCTACACAGATCTCCTGAGATCTAGATTAATCACTCACCACTTGTTTTATGGTGATCATTACAGTCATGCTTATCAAAGCCAGTCTCAGTTTTCTACTAGGTCTAGATGGCTTACACACAAATCCAGGAAAAACAGCTATAAAAGGAAAAGGCTTTTCTTCAAGTTCATGCAGTGAAGGATTGCAGACACAGGCAGTTAACATGATGAGGACATCTGAGGAGTGTTAATCTTCTCACAACAACGTATTGATTGTATGCCAGTCAGCAACGGTCCTTGAAAGAAAGAAATTAATTCCTGGGCTTTATATTCAGTCTATAAACAATTGTTTCACAATTGGTCTAGGTGGAATTTCTGCCAAATGGATTATCCTGAATGTGGTTTGCTCCTAATGCTTCAGGGAAACCCAATTTTGTACTAACTTACGTGGTAATTATTCAGTGGGCTGGCATAGGTCCTCTTCAAGCAAGGCCCTGAATTCAGGCCTTGCCTGATATCCCACACGTGTGAGGAATGGTGACAATGGCCACACAATAGTCAGTGGAGCCTGGCAAAGCCCCAGTTCACTGAACTCATTTGCATTGAAGGTCCACCAATAATTGTCAGCAAAACTGTACCCCATATCCCAGTTCCTAGTTCGTGTCATCAACTTTACCAAACCCAAAAGCAATGCCTTCTGCAAAATACACCATTTATGTATGGCAGAGATTTTTAACTGAGCTTACTTTTTTAAAAATATATACTGTTAAGAGCAATAGTGGATGCTGCAAGTAACATCTTCACATTTGTTCACGAACTTCTATGTTAGTCAAGCTCCCACTTTTACAGGCAGAAATTTCCCTTTTTCCTTGCCTGTTCTTTTTTAAAATCTTGTTGAATGGGGAAAATGTGGAAGACCTGAATAATTCTGCTACTTTTGATGGAACCTTTTTTTTCTTTCAGTAAGAGAGCACCTTCCATTTCTATGGATAGATCAGCAATCAAACTGGTAAGTGCTTGAGATATTAACCCAGAAATTAATACGTAACCAGGGAAATCAGGAGATTATTTAATTAGAAGATGCATGCACAGTACCTGCTCTTTAATATCTAGATTTCTCCTTTTCTTTCTGCTTTCTAGATGCACAAGAAGACACAGTTACTGCTGCATGTAAAGCATTGATGCCATTGACCTTCAACCTGCCATTATGCAAATCTAGTACTCAATATTGCAATTATCTGCATGATATTGACAAGCATATATTAAGCTTATATTTATAAGCATTTCCAATGTTTGGCATTTTTCTCTCGAAGAGAAATCAGTCTCTAACAGTGTCTATGCAATGAAATATAATTTAACTGCTCAATTGTAGATTATTATTTCTAGTAGAAGAAATTACTTTCTCAAATGTTTACAAACTACTTGGTTTTGAAATAGGAGTTTTTCTTTGCTATCCAAATTTTAATTTGGGGGAAGCTGTGTACAGTATTCATAAGGGACTGTGTCTCTGTAGTGTTCTCTAAGAGCACAAAATAAAATAACTAGTAATTTCTTGGTTCTTTATTAGAAAAATCAAAATTATTTCTAACAAAATAATTGGCATTGTAATCTAGCTACTGGACTGTTAATTTTAGTACAGGAAAATACAGAAAAAAACTCCATTAGATTGGCAAATTTATGTCAATCTTGAAAGAAAAAATTATGACTTTGCAATGCTACAGCTATTTTTACTCTAAAGCTATTTTAGAGTTTCATCCAACTTGTGTAAGCTTGATTTAGGAGTGGAGTTCTAGGTCAAAGACTGACAGTATCCAAGCAACAAGTGATTAATTAAATGATACTTTTCAAGTTGCCATAGGTAAGAAGAAGGTGTACCCAGCAAAAATAAAGATAAAGGGGCGAAAACACAACAGCTGAAATGAAAATCTAGATATATTCACATTCCATCCAAACATACAGTATTTTTCTGGAAAAAAATCTTGAAAGCTCAAAGCGTAGCCAGTCAGCAAACCACCACACTCCACCATTTATCTGTGAGGGACACTCTTTACACACACCTAACATAATGTGATCCTTCTTCTTAGACCTCATTCTACTATATATATTGCTACGTGGGTGGGAAATGGAAAGAAAACTTTTATGAATTAATTTGGTCTCACTGGAGCAGCACTCCATTACAATCCTGGAGAAAATGCTGAAGTTAATGTATTTTTGTGACTCATGACACCATAATGTTACAGCTTTGGAATCACAATAGGAATAGCTGAATGCTATTCATTTAGTGCCACTGACTCTATTCACTGTGTTCTTCTTTTTGCTTTTCCAGGAATTTTCCAAAGGTTTTGACAGCCCAGAATGCCAAGTTTCCCCAGGTATTTGGAACAGGTAAAGGGATCATCAGGAGAGCTTAGAGTTACAGCCAAGCCTGATCTGAAATATCAAGAGTGAAAAGGTAAAAGAGTTTTCATTATTATTCAAATTCACATCTCACTTGTTGACATCATCATTATGATATCATCTGCATATCTGCCCTGTACATTTTATGACATACATCTAGAAATGCATCTGTCCAGATTTTCTGAATATACCATTTTGTTATTTAACATGGCTGAACATATTCTGCTCATCCAAAAAATATCAAACCAAAGTAATATAGGATTTATTTTATCTTAATTGAATATTTTCATTTTAACTTTTGTCTCACCTGAATTCTGTGAGAGGAGTCTTCTTAATCTCAGAAATACCTTTCTACAGGAACTTCCTTATTTCTGGATGTGATTTTGTTCCCATTTGAAATTAAATTTTTTTAATATATATTTCCAGTGATCTGAAAATTCCACAGGTCTTTTCTGGTGGAACTACCAGCACAGAGCATTTCTATTTCTGCAGCTGTATACTTTCTAACATTCTAGAAGCATAGAAAGATTGGAAAAGCTTCAGAAGATATTAAATTTTTTTACATCAAATTGAGCAAGTTCTGTGGACAAATAAGAAGGTGAAATTAACTGATCTCTCAGTTCTGTATCTTTTGTGTCTTAGCCATGTACCCTACCCTTTGAGTTATAAGCTATAGGGACAAAAAGAGGATCCACCAACATGGACTCTCCCTACCCCATCTTCCATCTTTTTGGCTAGAACACAGACCTTTTGCAGGCACATCCACAAATCTCAAACAACCTTCGTTTTGCACAACCATTCAGTTGAGTGCTACCATATCCACACACATTCTTCACTTCTCATTCATCCAGTTTACTGAAGCTGACAGCACTTCACAAAATAATTTTGGTCATGTTGTTTTCTTGGCAAACAATTTACAAATACAGAAGAAAAAAAGTACTTGGTTGAACTGGCATATGAGAAGTTTAAGAAGCTGAATGCCTGGAATTTAGAGGTAGCATCTGTTTGCAATAAAAACAAGGTGCAAGGGAAAATCAGTTAAAGTCTATCACATCACGCAGAACCTAGGAATTAAGCCCAAGGAAGAAAAGCCGCACACCTGATCCCCGAAATAATTCAGAAGGAAGGACAAAGGTAGATTAGTGGGACAAGCAAAGAACAATTTTCTGGATAACCAACCAGGTGCTCAGTTAATATCCGCATTATATATTATTTCATGTTCTTTCAGTACTTGGCTGGCTACAGTAACATCTAAGGGTGTCTATGCTAATGCCTAGGAAGAAATCCTTTCACTTACATACTGGTACAGCTGAAATCTTAAAACCCCTGCAGCTCGCAGGAGAACAAATCAGGGAACTGCTAATACTTTTATCATTTAACTTGAATGCTCCAGTAAGAACCCTTTCTTAGTTTGACACCTGTAATCTCTCTGACTGGAAACTGATGCTCTCATCTGAATGAAATAGTACATAATACTTTGACAATTCTGTGGTGCAACACGATTTACTGTGTTTTGAGATTCTTACTTGTTCCCTCTCTTTAATAAGTAAAACCAGACCTGTTTTTTATCCTGGCATACCATGCAGAGTCCACAGTCTTGGCTAAACAAAATGTCAATTAAAAATATTATTTTCTTCAAAAAGAATCAGCTTTCTCATAGATAAAATCTTGACCTTCTCAGAGTGACTGTTACTTACACTGTTTATTAGAATGCAATTAAACTATAAACCGCATTCCAGTAAAAGCTGGTATTTTCTCTATATATCATGGGGACAACTCTCAAAAATATTGCAAATAACCGTAATAGGAATCAGATTCTTTTATTCATCACAATTGTATCCTATTTTTAATATGCAAGAAGAGTACTAGGACTGTAAAAGTGCTCCATTTATGCAAATAAAATGTAGGTATTTGCAATCTTTGGATATTGCAGGTATTCTCTCATTTGAAAGTTATAATCTGATATCACAAAATTGTATCTGCTTAGGCAAAATGTAGTTTCTACTCTTGAACTTGTAACCAAGTCCCCACTACCACAAAAATCCCTTGAAGTTATTCTTTTAATTGACATTCTAATTTTTCAAGTGTTCCAATAAATAAGAGCTATTCACTTCAGCGAGCACATATTTAGGGGGCAGGAGGGAATTTCATGCACCTCATTACCAATCTTCCACACATATTCTGAGCAGTCTTCTTTTACAGAATCATACAATCTTCATGGTTGGAAAGGACCTTTGAGATCATCGAGTCCAACCATACACACAAACAAAAAAAACCCTACAATCTCTGCCACTAGAGCATGCCCTGAAGTGCCACATCTAGACGTTTCTTAAACACCTCTAGGGATGGTGACTCAACCACCTCCCTGGGCAGGCTGTTCCAGTGCCTGACCACTCCTTCAGTAAAGTCATTCTTCCTAATATCTACTCTAAATCTCCCCTGCCGCAGCTTCAGACCATTTCCTCTGGTCCTGTCATTATTCACCTGGGAGAAGAGGCCAACACCCACCTCTCTCCAACCTCCTTTCAGGTAGCTGTAGAGGGCAATGAGGTCTCCCCTCAGCCGCCTCTTCTCCAAGCTAAACATGCCCAGCTCCCTCAGCCTCTCCTCATATGACCTGGTCTCCAGACCCCTCACCAGCCTGGTAGCTCTTCCCTGGACACGCTCCAGCACTTCAATGTCCCTCTTGTACAGAGGGGCCCAGAACTGAACACAGCACTCGAGGTGAGGCCTCACCAGTGCCGAGTACGGAGGCACCATCACCTCCCTGCTCCTGCTGGCCACGCTATTCCTGACACAAGCCAGAATGCTGTTGGCCTTCTTGGCCACCTGGGCACACTGCTGGCTCATGTGAAGCTGGCCATCCACCAGCACCCCCAGGTCCTTTTCTGCCGGGCAGCTTTCCAGCCACTCTTCCCCAAGCCTGGAGCGTTGCTTGGGGTTGTTTTGACCAAAATGCAGGACCCAGCACTTGTCCTTATTAAACCTCATACAGTTGGCCTTGGCCCATTGATCCAGCCTGTCCAGGTCCCTCTGTAGAGCCTTCTTACCCTCAAGCAGATGAACACTCCCACCTAGTTTGGTGTCATCTGCAAACTCACTGAGGATGCACTCAACCCCCTCATCCAGATCATTGATAAAGATAATAAACAAAACCGGCCCCAAAACTGAGCCCTGAGGGACACCACTGGTGACCGGCCACCAAGAGGATTTCACCCCATTAATCACAACTCTCTGGGCATGGCCATCCAGCCAGTTTTTAACCCAGCGAAGAGTACACTTGTCTATGCCATTTTTTGCCAGCTTCTCCAGGAGAGTGCTGTGGGGGACGGTGTCGAAGGCCTTTACCAAGACAGACGGTGTCAAAGGCCTTACCTTACCTGCTGAGAGCCCTCCTAGCTGACAAGTAACACTTTAACTCCTTCTGCCAACATGCCTTTGGCTTCTGCTCCCAAATAAGGAATTAAAGTGTTACCCTTTCCCATCTTCCTGGGAAGAAGATTTTTGGTTTTTTTCCTCCTATTCTTGCTCTCTCTGTCCTGAAAATCTCTGGGCAAAGTTCTTTTCCATAACTTCCTGATTTTTTTGTATGACCTTAATCAGTTTCTTAAGGAAACTACAACTTACTTGTCACCAGACATGTAGGCTACATAGTAGGCAAGTATTTATCCAAGGCATTTTCCCTGTGACCAGAGAACATCAAATTTTACTGTGAGCTGGATATTCTACTCCTTTGAAAATTCATTCCTATATGCAAGTTAAAGAAAATTAAAACTTCACATTAAAAATGGATGCTGTATTCTGACACACAGAGAGTTGCCTTCATCAGACAGAATTTATGGCTGTACACAGACACATTTCCCAATAACACAACACCAGTAAAAATGAAATGATGGAAAGCAGGCCAGACTTACACAATTTCAAAAGAAATTTAAGAAGAGCCTAAAAGCTGTTTGCTGAAAGTTTTCATAATAGAACAGTAATTTCAATAACTGAGATTTGTGTATATTAGGCAAAATCTGTCTATCTGTATCAGATGTCCTGTATCAGATGAAAATACTCCAGTCAGGATACTAACTAAAGGGTGTTGAACTAGATGACCTTTAAAGGTCCCTTCCAACCCAACACATTTTATGATTCTATGATTCTAAAACTATTGTTAAAGATAAGAGAGTACAATGGACACCAGGTTTCTTCAGTTCCCTACCTCACTCAAAGATATGCTTCCTTCAATTGTTTTTGGAAATCTGCCAGATATTATTTAGCACAAACATTTGAGATTGCTTGTAATCAGTTTTTACCCTTAAAATAAGTATTTTAAAAAATAAGGATAGACTCATACTGTGTTTACCCTAAGGAAGGACAATTTACACAGTGAAAAACAGTGTCATAGGAAAAATTTTAGTGTGAAAAGGCACTAGGCTGACAAACTACATGCATGCACCTATGCAGATCCATCCAGGTGACTCTCTCCAATATCCCTTGTAACTTATCCAACAGAAAGACAGAGGTCTCAAAGATACTGCATTTTTACCATTTTTCTACAATGGGCAGTGAGCAGAGGTGAGAACCCTACTAACTCTGTCCACCAGAACATTTTTTTATTCAACCAGCTGCTTCTAACTACCTGTTAAAGGTGCAATGCCTGCCTCCTAAATAACTCTTTTTTGTGCCTAAGAAACGGCAAACCAACCAAACTCAGGTGAAGAAAAGCTTTATGGCTTTTTTTTTTTAATTTAACAAAAAGCTTTCTAATTCTTGCATTTAGAATATGCCCATTTCTGCTTTGACCAATGTTTTTCTATCTTAGGCACAAATTGAAATACAGAAAAATCTGGGTTTAAATATGAAAAATATCCATACCTTTTTTACAGGGAGAGTGCTCAAACACTATAACAGGTTGTCCAGAGAGGTTTCACAGTTTCTGTCCTTGGAGATGTTCAAAACATGACCGGATACGACCTAAGCAATCTGCTCTTCCTGCTTCTGCTTTGAGTCGGGGGCTTGACTAGATGATCTGCAGAGGTGCCTTCCAACACCAATTTTTCTGTGATATAGAGAAAAGGAAAGCACATATCAGGAAGGAAAGGAGGTACTGAAATAGACGCAGCTACACACAAATAAAACCCACTGTTTCAGAAAGAAACAAGAAAAATGGTAAAATACAATGTATTTTGCAACCATCTGGTACTTTCTGGTTTTTTGTGTCCTGCCTGTCTTGGCTGCTATTCCCTGTGAGGAGTTCATCAGTCTGATATATAAGGTGAGCAGATCTACTTTCCACAGTGTAGGCTATGTGAAGGAAAATCAGATTAGAGTATGGGAAAAGAGAAAAGGGCTGAAAGAAGAAAATAAATGTGCTTGTAAAAATATTAATTCTTCCTAGTGGTAAATGTGTGCAATTGTGGTCATCAGCTGGTTGAAGTTATTTCCCATGTATGTTTCTACATGCTAACATATTACAATCTTTTGTTTGTTTGTTTTCAGTTAGGCTTGTATAGTATGAGGTTTTAAGTACTCACCACAGGAAAAAACTCTTCAAAATTTATGAAAAAAGTTCAAGCTGAGTTGGTGAGAATTTTAACACAACAACTTTCTGAACCCAGAGCACTTGGTTTCATGCTTATTGAGTGTGATGGAGAGAAGACTTCACTGAGAGGTTCAAATTAACAATTTATTTGGACTACACTCACAGGTCCGATACGCCACTATTGTAAGTTCTTATGGATACAACGGAAGAATGCACTATTGCAATTTAAGGGGAAAACAACAAAACAATTCACAGAACAACACAAACCACCAGCGCGCTAGATATGAATACCTTAAATGAGCACACAAATCATGATCTTAAAGCATGCTAGACATCATACGTACGTTATTAAATCACTTGCCCTCCCTGTCTCAGGTCAGGCCACTCAGTCCCGGGAAGTTACCTTGCACAGCATCCTGGACAAGGCGGGGCACAAATCTCCTACAGACCAGCTGTATCTTTGGAAGATTCCCACACACTTTCTCCCCAAAACTTTGGACTTAAATATCCTTTTTATGGGACTGTGCTTGAATGGATGACACTATCTGGGATGGTTATCCCCGGTGGTTTGATGGCCCCTCAGATAGCAATGTTTATTTTGTGATGTCTGGCCTCACACTCACTGAATAGCGGTGGGGCGTGACTCAGGGCATTTTGTTTGTTAAAGGCACCATTCGGGTTTCAGTTCGGGTTTCAGTTCTTATTGTAACGCAGTGTTGAGACCACCCCGGGCCGAGCCATTTCCACAGCTCCCCCCAAGTTATCTCTGCATAGATAGGGATCGATAAGCGTCTGCCAAGGCAAGATGGAGATGAGTTGAATGACAACTCCCTGCATCTCACCTTTTGTGTTCTGAAACCGGTTTAGCCAGGTGCTCCCCTTCATTGAGTGTCCTCCATAGTTTCTGTGTGCTTTTCAGGAAGTGGCAGCTCCTACGCTGATCTCCCACTCCATAAGGACCACTTCTAATAGCCACCTTTCTAACAAATAGTTTGCCTCATGTTAAAGGCTGGCACAAAACTTACGGGGTGATCACAGGTTAGTCAAACTACTTTCTCTTTTTAATGGATTTGTGTTTAAACTTAGCATTCAAAACATTCTGGGTAAGTGGTCTATGAGGCAACTGACTCTCACTTTGATTAATCTAAGTAGCCCTTATTAGTAATGGCAAATAATGAAACCTCAGGAAATCTGTCTTCTTTGGGAGGACTCAAAAGTGTGAATAACTTCAGCTGCTCTTTCTTTCTAAGTAGTCAAAAAGAGATGCCATGTGTGTGTTCCTAAAATCCAGAAGGTCGCTTACAGCATAAACACTAGGTGACTTCTATTGGCAAAGGCCACATGTAAAGCTGATGTGGTTCACAGGATGAGACTTGGGATGCAGATGACCAGAAATCATTCCATCCTCCCACTTCCCTTTCTTTTTCCAAGATCAGCTAGGTTACTCAGGTACTTCAATCTCAAATTACCATCTGTTAATGGCATGTACATGAATGCCTTTGGGAAAATGATGGCGATAATGTCAGATTCATTTGTCCTGGAAATGTCCTTCAGTTCCACACTAAATGAGAAGCTGTAAAAACTAAACCACAGTACTAGCAAGTTGAAAAGGCAAAAAAATGTAACACCTCTATAGTCTAGCAGAAGGAAAAATTAGGCTTTACAAACATCTGTCTCTCCCTGAAGTTTGTTTTTAACAGCTTCTCATATAGACTAAGTTCCCTCACTTATCAGAAAATCATTCTTTAAGAAGCCATTAAGAGAAAAGGGGAATAAATTGGGTTTAGTTAATTACAAACTCTCCTGGCTGTGTTACAGATAGGTTTGCATACAGTTGTATGAATACCTAAGTATTCTGGGGAGGTGAAAGAACTTAGGTCTGCTTAAAATTAAAGATCTTGGAAGGAGACAATTTAAACAAGGACTGGCAACACAGTAAGGGGTGTAACTGCTACAAGACAAAAAAGGGCCTTTGAATAGCAGTATTCTCAGCTTGAATTATAGGACATAAATTTGTTCTGACCTGCCAACAGTATGGTATGGTCTTTCCTCTATTCTCCAAAGATAATATGAAAGGCCTTAGCAGTAACAGAAAAGCAAAGAAGCTAGAGGTATCTATAGGACTTCAGTGCTATCTAATGGGATGCTGTATGTTACAGATGAGTAAACCTCTTCATAAAACTGTGATTAAACCCTTTCAGCTTTCCTTTCTTTTAAATCTAGTTAGAAAAAACTTAATCCTAAACTATCTCTGTTCTCTCAGCCAACAAACACAACTTTTATGTTTGACCTGAGAAACATGCTGGCTAGCCACTGAGGAATTTTCAGTGAGTTACGAGCACGATTAAAAGCTCATCTCAAATACTGCGATAACTTTTAGTTTTATGACTGCTGTGTCGTAAAGATATATAAGACTCGTCATTACCTATAATATCTGAGCCATAAAGACTTCTGTATGTGCAAACTGAGGCATTTAGAGCCTCGTAGTTCTTAACTGATCTGGTTGGCAAAATAAAACGTGAGGGATCCAGGTATGAGATAGTAGCTACAGGATACTTCAGTTAAACTTGTAACTTTTTGTCTCAGGATGAGAATATCTTAGGGGAATTAAATCTCAGGAACAGCTAGAAGGTGGCGAGTGTACACGTTAGAAGAAGAACATCAGTAAATAATATTAGGATAGCAAGAAACATTCTTGGTAAGAGCTGTAAGTGTAGTGTTTAACCATAACTGGGACAGATAGAAGCGCAAATTGTTCTTGACACCTGCTTCTTCATCCTTGTCTTTTTTTTATATTGATATTGTTTGACCCGTGCAGTTGTGTCCCACATACAATAAAGTAGCTGTGATATTTCTTTGACAAAAGGATACCTCTAACTGGATCTGTCAAAAACCTCCATCTTCAGGGTAGCTGTTGTTGAGAGCACAATTCAGGGCACACAAAGGACATGTGTCACTTCAGTCTCATCATGCCTTAAACTACAACTAGTAGAGCCAGTTGCTGTGTGTCACGTTCGTTCCTTACCACCATCTGCAAGTGATGAATTCCTTCTGGAAACAGGATACTCTGAAGATGCAGCTTCAAATATTCTGTCATAGACATTGCAGGTACTGCTCGTTTACCAAGGACCTTGTAAGAATACTGAGTGGCATTTACTGGCACACTTGCACTGTCCTTCAATGACTTTGAAGGGATTGAAATAAAGAGAAAACAGACAGATTTATAATATGATCACTTTCGATGGCATCAAGTTTAGAAACATTTCTCTTGCTACCTCTTCCCTAACTTCGCCATATTCTCTACTGAGCAGGAGAAAAATTTTTATGAAGTGGACATTACTGATTAAAACAGGTGAATATACCAGTGATCTGCTGCATCAGTTGTATCTTTTGACAAACATGTTAAAAGATACAATATATCTTTGATCAATAACATCACAGAAGGCAATCTTGCCCTCCCCTCCTTGTTATCCATAAGTTTCTGGAGAAACCTGCAACAGTTGACAGATATCTCTACCTGGCAACATAAATTCTCTTAAGCCTGTCAGAACTAAGCATCCATAAGGCCTAACTTAATTTGTCATGAACTTCTTACAACAGAGAAGTTAGTCTTGAGATGGATTCAGTTCTGGGTAGAGAACAGTGGAAATCAGAATACAAAACCCCCTAAACCCCCTCTTTTTTGTGCAGCATGCTGCAAACAATTGTCAGGGCTGTCAAAAGGAAAACAAATTTTATGTTTCTCCTTGCAAGTTTAAGCTTCGATTAATCCACTGCCTACCTTTAGGCAGCAGATTGAGACACACTGAAGACAATCAGACTGAGAACAGACAGTAGTTACCAGAGGAAGTAGGGTGACTCTTAATACAATTCATAGATTTCTCATCAAGTACTCCATGAATCTTATTCCGACACTAAATCTCTTGGGTGGACAGTGTCATGGCTGGTCTTTCCAGAGAGCAGTAAGCAGCATGACTGACCTACTGCTAGCAAGATCTAGCAATGAAGAAGCATCCCACCTGAAACTTCAGTTCAATGAAACTCAAAGTTAAGAAAACAGTCTTTGTTCTGAATAGCCTGCACTAATAAGAAGCAGGTGACATATAAGGAGACACAAATGTTTAAAATCTTGTAGGTTTCAGCTTCAGTTCTTCCATCAAGTCTGCGCATCTTTCCTTGCCCAAATGTACTGCCTTGGGGTAATATTAGTGCTCCATTAATTGATCTCTTACAGTGCATTTTAACACAAAATTAATAATATATATTCTTTGTACACCAGGCACTGAAGGAAAGCTGATGGGTAGAAGTAATTTACGCACTTCTGAAATACCTGCCAGACAAGAAGCTAAAATGGACCCAGAAACAGTATGGAACTGTGAATGATTCTGACCGATTAAATACATTAATATTCCACTTTCTTGTCTTTGATGCAGTGGAGTTCATAGTTTCTGCAGCAGTGGCAGCAAGGGTTTCTGTAACTGAAGTGATGGAAAGAGCTGGAAAGGCTGTTGAGAACGAGCAAAGATGACCAAATCAGTAAGAACTCTTAGCAATGATGCAGCCCCAGAGGCAAGCATAGGCCAGAAAGCTGCTGTCAGTTTTGATACCCTGCTGGTAACATCATAAGAATGCCAATAAGTGATGAGGATCTGAGTGGTTATTTTGTATTAACTCTTCTGAAAAGAGGAAATATGACTCAGTTCCTTGAATAAATCATTTTGATGCTACTGGATCTATGAGTTATTTGATATTGGATTATGCTGTCTACAGGCAACATCTACACCAGTAGTGCTCTTTGTGGTTTGTATAAGTGAGACTGAATCTTCACATGAAAGTCTTCACATGAATAAAGCAGAACTAAAACTCCACTTCTTCCTCCTTGGTCAAGTGGTTGACTTTACAAGCAAATATCCAAGGGAAGGGCTAGAAGCTTGTCAAAGTTAAGCAATGTTTCAGAAATGTTGTGAAGGTGGTGCTGCTAAACATGTATTCTTGACAACAAACTGATATGCTAAATGTTCAAGTTAGAATGTGGCTTCCATTTGATCAAATGAAGTGGAATCACTTGTTGAGCAATTTAAACTTGGACTTATCTCACCTCAGCTGTTCAGGATAGAAAGATGCCTAAGTCCTCATCCTCAGTACAAACGAAACATAAGAAATTAGTAAAACTGGTGACAAAACCCCGTCTGACTTATTATATGAATTTATAACTGCAAAGGGTGAGTTAAGGAATCATCCTTAACTAGCCACTGCAACAGGTGGTGCCACATACATTCAGACAGAACTTGTGTTCAGGACTCTTCAGAACTATGCTGCCTTAAGCATAAATGGTAGTGCTTTATGACTGCTTTATCTGACCATCTCACATTTTCTTTGAAGAGCAGAGATGTTATGTGGCATGCCTACATCTGCAATAGCTATCTTCCTCTGAAATCACATGCTATACATTTTCTATACATTTGACCTATAAACTAGTGTTCTTCACTGCTGGATTGAAGCATAGGCTTTCACTGAAGATTACCTGGTCTAGTGGGAGGTGTCCCTGCCCATGATAAGGTGACTGGAACAAGATGATCTTTAAGGTCCAACCCAAACCATTCTATGAATCTATGATTCTATGACTAGATGTAATCTTTTTGCTGTCTCAGAGTTCACTGCCTAATGAGTATAAATCCAAATCACAAATCCAAAAAATTGCTTTTTATGGCACCTGTTGTACCTGCACAAATGTTCATTAGCACAATACCCATAGGAGGCTGGAATAAAACCAGTTACACAGGAGAGGCTGGCATGCATTAACTTGTTCTTGATCTTTTCCAGGACGGCATCCAGTCATCCAGCAGCTGCCTGTACCTTTGCCTTAGCTAGAATAACTCCTGGTACTACTTTCAGCTAAGTTTACAAAAACTCTGGAGGGGTTTGAAGCTCCTTCCACAGAGCAGGGGAAAAAAAACCCAAGAAAGTTAATACATATGTATGGACTCTTATTTCAACAAAACTCCACCAGGGAGCCCACCAGAGCTCTATGGTGAAAATGAAACAAGTTGGGCAGAGCATGAGGGAAATCTCCCAGATTCAGCAAGCAATTCCCCTGGCAAGAAACTGTGTAAGGTTTTCGAATACTCTCAATGTTAAAGCCTCTTTGTTCAATCTTAACTACAACAGGTACTAATTTCATGAGTTCCCTGTTCAGCCTGTATGTGCATTGTATTTGGATAGTGGAGTGGCTGACATTCACTCTTTGCTTGCTAACGAAGGGTTTCCCAAATTTGACATAAGATATAATTTCTGCTTACCCCGAAAAATAAATCCATTTTGATCAATTAAAGAAATTCGTCAGCAGTAAACTGAAGACAATGCCTTTGACATAACAGCCACTGCTTTGACAGAGTTTTGCTCTAAATTCTTAAATAAAACCTGCTAACTTTAGCGGGAAAGTCCAACACTTGCATATGACATATATAATTTTCAAACCAAGCACGATGTGCAAACGTAGACATTTCTGTACATACACTAGCTCACCTGTAATTTGAACACATTTGCACTAGGCTGTAAATCTGTAGTTTATATGTACACACGATACTTAAATGTTCCTCTAACGGGAGGCGTTCATCAAAGAGCAAAAATGTAAATGGTACTTTCAGGAATTTGTCCATCATCAGGCACATGTTGATAGTGTCAACACACTTCTTACAAGCTTACTAGTAGTATGAATGTTGTTTGCTGTACCTTCTGATCTCAGAGAATGGACACATCACCTCCTATTTGCCTCCCCAAACCCTAGCTGGACTGATGGAAGGAAGTAGACAAGAACTTTCAAGATAGCAAGGAGAAGCAAAAGCCGCTCTGGATGGAATGGAGTAGGGAGCAGCCTGGAAGAAACAAAGACCTGGAAACTGCCCAGCCAGAGGTATATCACCAAGCAGTACAAACTGATGCTGTCCTAATGGATGAGTATCACTGAACTCATACCACGATTCTGCTGTACAGAACATTACGTAATGTGTTTCTGATTTTCTGACTCTCTTTACAGCTTATAGTCTTGTGCTCTGGCAGCAGTTCGCAGTATTATCCAGTTCTTGAAGGACATCTGCCTTGGCCTGATGTCTGGCACCCATAGTTTCACAGCTGACATCCAAGAACATGTGTATCAGATCAAACAACACACTGAAGGTGTCCATGCCTCCTTCTCTGCTGCCACATCCTTCCAGAATCTTTCTAGCAATGATTTCTGCCAGAGAAGAAAGAGAACAAATAAAGAAAAGCGGTGTCTGGATGTCCTACTGGACTGTCCAATTAATAATATTCCCTTTAGAAAGCATTTAGGATCCTTCTCTCCTTCTGACAAATCTTTGGAGGAGAAGGAAAAAGAAGGCTAGATAACTTCAACAGCATTTTGGACTTGATAATGTAAAATTTTAATCATGCCCCTTCTCTGTAGAGTATCAAGACTAGTCAGAAGGGCTAAATATATAAATTGTTGTTTGTTGTTGTTCTTAACTTATGTAAAAGTGACTGGTTCATGACTGGTTCAGTACACCTAGAATTTACCTAGAAGATAAATCAATATTTTTATGTAAGGCTTGTTTTTCATGCCTGCAGCCTTAACTCTTCTTCTCCACAAGCAGTACCCCTTATAGTCGCTCATTAAACTGCAGATATCTGTATGACAACAGGATTTATAGATAGCTAAAAAGGTAGGAGGGAAGAGTTTGACTACTCTTCGTGTGCTTCAGCATGGAGAGCACTAGTGTGTATAGTTCAAGGAAGATCACATATGTGGTTCTTACATTTTTTTCCTCTGTACTAAAGCTCTTTCAGTATAAAAAGCTTTTATGTGTGATGTAACACCTATTTATATCCTGCCTAACTAAATAGGCTAAACACCTGCTGTCAGCCAACACAACACTAAGCACACAGATTAGTCTAACCTGTCTTGCAAATGACTTATTGACCTTTTGGAACAGATCCCCTGACTTACCATAAGCATGTTAATTTTAAAATATTCTAGACAATAGTCTTGCTTCAGAGTAAATATGTATTGCATTCTCAAATCACTGCCTCATTCTTTCAAAAATAAACTTATTTGTGTATAAAAGCAGGAAGGACAGCTGAAAACCCCTTTAAATAAATAGCACTAGACCCTTGTAGTAGTTCTTCTATCCTGACTAGTCATATCAGGGTGCTAATGCACATTGCTAAGTCTTATAAGGATACAAGTAAGTTCTAGGCAACACCAACTCCATTACCCCTCAAGGCAAGGCTGTAGATCTTCAAAAATGCAGACAAGCTCCTGGTTAACAGGATGATCATCTCTAGTCAACCCATAATGTTTCCTCTGTCTCATGGTTCAATAAAGTGGCAGCCTTAGGCTATTTTCACTGCTATATTAGCTTGACTTAGGTCGGACACATTCACTACTGACAACACCAATCCCCTTCCCGCCCCACCCCCAAATCAAGATCAGGACTGGGGAGAAAGTAAAGAAAGTAAAGTAAAATTTAAGGATAAATTTTTCCAGTGGTGCCTAGTGACAGCACAAGGGGCAATGGACACAAACTTGAACATAGGAAGTTCCATCTAAACATGAGGAGGAACTTCTTTCCTTTGAGGGTGGCAGAGCACTGCCACAGGCTGCCCAGAGAGGTGGTGGAGTCTCCAACTCTGGAGACTTTCAAAACCCACCTGGACTCTTTCCTGTGCAACCTGCTGTAGGTGATCCTGCTCTGGCAGGGGTTTGGACTGGATGATCTCCAGAGGTCCCTTCCAAACCCTACCATTCGATGATTCTGTGATATGTGGCAGAAAAGAGAATGGTATTTCTACCATTGCTTTCCCTCTTGCTTGCAATTGCAGATGAATTAGCAATATGTCTATGAACTTAAATTTTGGTGTAATTATCTTTTCTTCTCCTTGTTTATTTTCCTCAGAGTCTTCTTTTCCTAAGAAAAAGAGCTCTTTGTACAGTTTATTTAAAGACTTGCACTATAAGGGGGAGTATAACCATTTACCTGCTGAAGTATTGTTTCAGCAGGAGCAGTGCACACTTGTAGGTCCTATACCCCATTGTGGGAGAGGTCTGCATCTCCCATCTGTAAGGAGTATGGCTTTCAAAGAATAACAGCTTAGTCAAAAGACTGGCAGGTCTGCCTATTGTCTCTTTCATTTTTCTTTTAAAAAGAGCATTTCATTGTAAACTGAAGTTGTCTTTTATACCGTTGGTCCGTTTCTGATTTCTTGTCACTTGTCATTTTGTGTTGTTTGACCTTATCTTTTATGCCCTTCAAAACAACAAGGTTAATGTGATGCATTTCAGTTAATACTTCTGTTACGCTGCCACAGATTCAATGACTGTCTTCTGCAGTGTCAGTCATACTTCTGAATGTAGTAGCCTCATACAATCATATGAGGCTTAGTACAAAGTATATCTATGCTGAGAACAACTCTTTTCTCAAACATCCATCCATAATGGATTATGTTATGTTCCACTTTCAGCTTCGAACAGAAGCTATCCTAGCTGAGCACAGATATGTTAACTTTGCTGTTTTAAGAAGATGCTGACTGCTTAGACAGAAACTCTTCTCAGTCAGCTTCTGTGCAATCACTAGCTGTCAAAAAGTGTCAGTTGTGCTCTCTCTCTTGCCCTGTATTGTTCCCATGTGCATATAGACTCATAAACTCCCTAAGACTAAATTATAGTACTAAAGTAAAAACAAGTTTTGATCTTGAGACAAAGAATGGTAATAACATCCTGTATGCCTGTCTCCAACATGTATGTACTATGACGAATCCTATGACTGAACACAAACACCCTTCCCCAAGTTTGGCTCTTTCTCATTTGCAATCACTCTCTTTATGGCAATGTTCATAGCTGGAGCACGTCTAAAGAACATTGAAAAAACAAACACTTTACTGTTGTGAAAACTACATACAAAATGTTTTTGTTAACTGAAATGATGTTTTGGAAATGGTTGGCATTCATCCTTGTCCCATTCTTTTACGTGCAGTGTATCCATGAAAATGTTATCATCTACTGATAACTACATGGGAGCACCCAGTCCTGCAATAAAGAACTCCAGAAATTTATGTGTCAGGAATCCTCCTTGAAAAAAAGATTTATTTTTTTTAGCATAACTTTGTTCTGATATTACTGTCTGTCCTTTTACCCAGATTTGAAGCATTACATAGTACAGCTGGGGTGGGGGGCGGGGAGGACACTCTTTAAATAATAATTAAATTTGCATTGTCAGATATGGGATATGAAGTGTCAGAAAGTTAATTTATTCCCTCTACATGTATAGAAGCTATTCTGTTTTTAATCAGAAGATCATCATCTTCCTATAACAAAGCTCTGTCAGCTTCTATGCAATCACTATCTGACTTTCCAGAATTAGGAATAGTAGCAGTGTTACACAAAGCTACATGCAGAGCCACTGGTTTAAGTTGTTGTAGGGGTCAGCACTACAGGTTATCACAAAACTGCAAGACAAATGGATCCAACAGAAAACAACTGCCAAATTTGTATCGGGTTTTTGCTTGGGGTTGGGGTATTTTTGGTGAACTGATGGACATTGCCTCATCTTTTAGATTGTAAACGTGATCGACCAAGAGTCTATTTTTAATACTCTCCAGTTTTGATCCTGTTATGCTTCATATCTAAAATGAAGATAATAAAATTTGAATGTGTTGAAAGTCCTGGAAGATAAACATTGAGTATTTAGTGATGTCCAGACTACAAAGCATCATAAAGGAGTCTAAGGGAATCAATTCTTTTTTCAGAGAGATGCTATAAAAGGTGTAAAATAAATTGCTTTCCACAGTCCCCAAGTCCTCGGGCTCCTCATCCCAGACCACAGCCTCATTTGAAGAAATATTTTCCACTGCAACCTGGAGCCTTTCAGAGTATCCATCTAGGTACTTTAGGAGACTGCAAAGAGATTTACTAAGCTTTGTCCAGCCTGAGAGGGGCAAATTCAGAGATTGTCCTGGCTTAAGCTCAGCCGGCAACTAAACACCACACAGCCACTCACTTACTCTCTGCCATGAGATGGGGGAGAAAATCAGAACAGTAAAAGTGAGAAAACTCGTGGGTTGAGATAAAGACAATTTAAAAGGTCCGACAAAAGCCACGCACACAAGGAATTCTCACACGCTCTCAGGAAGGAGACAGGAGACCTGGTCACCCAGGACATGGAGAAGGCTGAGGTGCTGAATAACTTTTTCACCTCGGTCTTCACCGGCAAGAGCTCCAACCACACCACCCAAGTTGCAGCATGCAAAGGCAGGGTCTATAAGAATGAAGAACAGCCCACAGTAGGAGAAGATCAGGTTCGGGACCATCTGAGGAACCTGAAGGTGCATAAGTCCATGGGACTGGATGAAATCCATCCATGGGTCCTGAGGCAGCTGTCAGATTAATTCACCAAGCTACTTTCCATTATATTTGAAAAGTCATGGCAGTCTGGTGAAGTTCCCATTGATTGGAAAAGAGGAAACATAACCCCCATTTTCAAAAAGGGAAAAAAGGATGACTCAGGGAACTACAGACCGGTCAGTCTCACCTCTGTGCCTGGCAAGATCATGGAGCAGATCCTCCTGGAAACTCTGCTAAGGCACATGGAAAATAAGGAGGTGGTTGGTGATAGCCAACATGGCTTCACCAAAGGCAAATCGTACCTGATGAATTTGGTGGCCTTCTATGATGTTGCCACAGCATTGGTAGATAAAGGGAGAGCAACTGACGTCATCTACCTGGACATATGCAAAGCACTTGACATGACATCCTGGTCTCTAAACTGAAAAAGCATGGATTTGATGGATGGACCACTCAGTGGACAAGGAACTGGCTAGATGGCCGCACTCAAAGGATTGCAGTCAATGGCTTAATATCCGCATGGAAACCGGTGACGAGTGGCGTTCCTCAGGGGTCAGTAGTGGGACCAATGCTGTTTAACATGGTTGTTGGTGACATGGGCAGTGGGATTGAGTGCACCCTCAGCAAGTTTTCTGACAACACCAAGCTGTTTGGCACGGTCGACATGCTGGAGGGAAGGGATGCCATCCAGAGGGACCTGGAAAGGCTTGAGAAGTGGGCCTGTGCGAAACTCATGAAGTTCAACCAGGCCAAGTGCAAGCTCCTGCACCTGGGTCATGGCAATCTGAGGCACAAATACAAGTTGGGCCGAGAATGGATGGAGGGCAGCCCTGAGGAGAAGGACTTGGGGGTGCTGGTAGACCAGAAGCTCAACACGAGCAGGCAATGCGCACTTGCAGCCCAGAAAGCCAACCGCATCCTGGGCTGCATCTAAAGAAGCATGGCCAGCAGGTTGTGGGAGGTGGTTCACTCCCTCTACTCCTCTCTGATGAGACCCCACCTGGAGTAGCGTGTCCAGCTCTGGAATCCTCAGCACAAGAAGGACATGGACCTGTTGGAACGGGTCCAGGGGAGGGCCACGATGATGAGAGGGCTGGAGCACCTCTGCTATGAGGACAGTCTGAAAGAGTTGGGGTTGTTCAGGCTGGAGAAGAGAAGGCTTCAGGGACACCTTCTAGCAGCCTTCCACTACCTAAAGGGGACTACAGGAAAGACGGGGAGGGACTCTTTATGAGGGAGTGTTATGATAGGGCACGGGGTAACGGCCTCAAACTGAAAGAGGGGAGATTTAGATTGGATATCAGGAAGAAATTCTTTCCTGTGAGGGTGGTGAGGCACTGGAACAGGGTGCCCAGAGAAGTTGTGGATGCCCCATCCCTGGAGGTGTTCAAGGCCAGGCTACATGGGGCTTTGAGCAGCCTGGTCTAGTGGGAGGTGTCCCTGCCCAGGGCAGGGGGGTTGGAACTAGGTGATCTTTAAGGTCCCTTCCAACCTGAACAATTCTGTGATTCTGTGTGATTCTGTAATTCATTCACCACTTCCCATTCGCAGGCAGGTGTTCAGCCATCTCCAGGAAAACAGGGCTACAGGTACAGTTACTTGGGAAGACAAATGCCATAACTCTGAACATCCCCTCCTTCCTTCTTCTTCCTTCAGCTTTTATTGCTGAACATGATGGCATGCAAAATGCTCACCCTTCAGCCTAAAATTAACTGTGAAAAACAAGAAAGGGGGAAGAATCTTGACTCTAATCAAAGTGCTTTACTGTAAAAGAGATGCTAGAGTGCAGAAAGACTCTAGGTGGTGATTTCATGTGGTCCCAATATAGGTATGGATCCCACTCTTTTGTTATTATCCCTGCCTCAGGTACAACAGCATCTCCCTCCTACTCCCTCATATCAACTCATCCTCTTGTAGTACATCCATCACTCTAAAAGCTGGCAGGAGACACAGCTTTCTGCTGACATCAATTAAGCACAAAGTAAGCCAGGTCTGCAGCACAGTTTTCAAGAGAGTTAGTGGAGTGAAACTGTACAAAAAGAAACTCTCCTGAGCATTCCCCTGTGACAGGAGAGGAAATTCACTTTCAGTTCACCTCAATAATTGCATCTGAAACTCCCTCCCCACCCAGTCTCAACACATCCTACTGAAACTGCTCTCAGAAATGCCAAATAACTATGAGGAGAGATAAAGAAGCAATTGGCTAAATATTTGTTTTGTTCTTTTTAGCTGATTGAAACTGTGGCTCATAAAAAAAATTCCATGAATAGACTTGGCCATACCGAAAACAATTGCAATTATACACTCTCTACGGCACGGACTTGCTGAGTTAACATCAACAGTTTTCCCTTTCCCAAGCCATCCTTGATTACTGATGTTCTAGTATTCTCTATTGACTTTGCTCTGAAAATGGTGATCTCTGGAAGAGGACAGAGGAGGAAGAAACCTCTTATATCGCTACTGCAAATCTGTGAGAAATCATCTCTTAGAGTCCCTAAGGCTTCAATACTGTGGTGAGAACTGACTTGGTGAATCGACATAATCTGAAAGGACAGACTGCTTTTTCTCCCCTGGAAGGTCTGGCTTCCTGATAACATTCAGAAGTGTCCATTCCAGCAACAATCTACCTATACAAACCTGACCTTGATTTCCTAACAGTAAGCAATTCTGGCCTGACCTGTTGTGCTATTTCAGTCAGCTTTAGCACTTATTCTCAAGAAATATTTTTACTCTTCAGTTCTCAGGACAGCAGTCATGAACACATCAACCACCAGACCACGAACAAATTTAATCAGTACTAAAGTGCCATTCTAATGTATATGTGAGTGCAATTCATCCTTCTCACAGGTGGTCAAGCCAAGCAATTAGCTTAACAAAGACATCACAGGAAACCAATGAAGAGCTTGATACCAGCTGGATCTAAGCATATCAGGGACTAATTGGGCCCAGCATGCTAAATAACTCCATTGACTTAACAGTGTGACATCAGAGATGAACTTGGTTCATGGCCAAGAAAAGAGAAGGGCAGAAAGAAGGAAAGGGAAGAGATGTTCAGAAGTCATTAGAATAATTCAGTACATTACAGAGGAACATTTTCTCTGGCAAACAAAAAAGATCCCAATATTTTGAAGTGCAATTCCACAAGCATCTAGACACATTGCATATTACAGTTTATAGGTCATATATAGAAGGCGGCTTTCAAAAGCAAATATGAAACCCATGACCAAATTTAAAATGGGAAAAATAGTTGTATGAAATAGCAGCCAATAAGTCTATTAGAATTTCTTGCAATTACTTTCATGCCATGTCACACTCCATTTCCTAGCCCATTAACGGTATTTCCTACAATACATAATTTTCACAGAAGTCTTTAGAAAAATCTTTGTTTTCCCCAAATTCCTTTTTTTTTGGTAGAAATCTGCAATGGCTCATAGGTTAACTATTGCTTTCTCTTTTTTTTATACAGAGATACCATTTATAAGATTAAAGATGATAGATTCTAGGTGCTCCTTGCATTTTTATTGAATTTAGAGCTACCACAAAGTGCTACAACAGAGGATATTCTTGTCACCTGGGTCCCTACATGAAGAAAAAAAGATACAGCAAAGGCAACTACATGTGGCAA
Source organism: Rissa tridactyla (assembly GCF_028500815.1). Lineage (NCBI taxonomy): Eukaryota > Metazoa > Chordata > Aves > Charadriiformes > Laridae > Rissa > Rissa tridactyla. The sequence continues at coordinate 10,611,900 of NC_071497.1, forward strand.
GACTTTGCTCTTTTTCGAGTACAGCAACAAGGTTTAAAATTCTTGAACTGAAAGACATACAGCAAAAATGGTGACATGTTACATTTTTATCTTTGATATTCTTTATTTCTCACTCATTAACAGACTGCAATATTTGTTCTATTTAGGACTAACACATATGTTACTCATAGGCAAAATCCCTAGTAAATGCAAACTTTTTGGAGTTACACTATAGCAAATCTATTTCACTTCTACCAGTGACATGTGGTCAAATGTATGCACTGATGCACTCTAATGTGCATGCCTTCAATTATGTGAAGGCATTCATTTTCTTAAGAAAGTAACTTAAACAGGTTTTTTTAATTAAGATTTGCTTGAATTCCAAACTGATTTTTTTTCTTCTCAAAAAAAGAAAGACTTAAGTAAAAAAGAAACACATTTGGGAATATTTTTAATACAAGTAAAAGACTAAATTTATAAAATCAGAGAAAGATGGAATGATCCAGCAACAGTCAAGTTAAGCACTACCATGGAAAGCAAAGAAAAAAAATCCTCCAACTTGCTACAGAAGCAAATAACTTTCCTTGCAATAGTTTTCCAACTTCTTAGAAGAATAACCCTATGAACACTAAGTTACAGTGTTCTGCAATTAACTAATTTCAGTTTCTCCTATTGATGCATTATACACTCAAAGGAACTGAGACTGAAAAAATAATTCAGTAGTCAGTGGAACACTTTTATGAGGATTGAAAAACTGGTTTGCAATTATTCTTCTAACATCTGCTTGACTTATACCTGTGGGACTGCCTTGCCCTGAGATATTTAGGAAGTTTTGTTCCAGAATTCTTAAGGCAGACACTAATAATGTGTGGCACCTTGGATTCAATCCTGCTGATTGAGGCAAAAGAGGATGTGAACTAAGACTCCTACATCCCAGGAGAGTGTGTACCTGTTATGCTGTGACACTTCTGCCTCTGCCTTAAAGAAGGTCACGTAAGCACCTCGGTATTCATTTAGTACAGTGATTCAGTTATTGCTCAAAATTGTACAGATGATTGTGTGTCCAAAATTGTATACAAACCATTCACCATAATATTTTCCATGTTCTAGTTTTAGTAAAATAAAGAATCAAGACCTTCACTAGGAGGCTTATTTTTTAGTATTCAGACTCTAATTCTATCTGATATTAACGTTATGGCAAATAACTGACCAGGAAGTGAAAGACTATCCCAAGTTACCCAGCTAGAGGCCTGCAGTATTCGTAAAGCCAAGATGCACAGCAGATTTCCAGTTTCACTCTTAGTGTAATTGTAATATTCTGGATAAGCAGATTTCCCTGGCTAAATATTAAGGCAAAAATCAAAATGGGGATAGAGAAGACAATAATACTTTGTATTTCACAAATACAGACAAAATGTAACTTTTTTCAGCCTGTAAAAAAAAATTTTGCTTGTCTTCTCCTAAATATGAGCTTTCATTTCTGGTAGTGAAGATTCATCCAACCCTTTTTGGCTATGTATGGATTGTTCTGAATGGATAACCTCCTTTTACTATTATTTACTGGAATTCAATAGCCATTTCAAGATGTCGTGTGCAACAAGGGTCTTATTAACACTCTTCGGCATATATACAACTTCTAAAGTAAGAAACCAAAATGTGTGTTTGAGCAAGTAGGACAGAGTCCCTAGGGCAGAAAGTGTCTCTAACTCCGAGCCCTGTATTCAACCCATAGGCCACAGACGTGTCATTAGAAGTTAAAATTACTTGGCATTGTTTCAATTCTTTTCTTGCCAGAAGGCAATACAGCTGGCATCAGCGGTGATATGCTGTGCACACAGCTGTTGTCTTCCCAGGTCACAGGAGAAAGGCCTGCTGCTAAACCAGTATTAATCTGTACTTGGGCTGAGGCAGAGAATAGACAGAGCCAGGGAGAAAATCCTCACTACCCTGGAAGAGTTACAAATATTTAGGATGCATTAATACAGACGTACAGAGACTGACATATTAACAGAGATGTCAATCCACTGGACACTAATTTGAGTGAGGCAGGCCTCTCTCATTCACATATTCAGGCATACATGGCCTATAGTCGTCTTATACTCTTGACCCAGGCTATCATGGAAACACTCAACCCTGTCTATGAAAGAGTGAAGAAAGGAGAAGCTCACATAAAAGAACTACTTCTCCTCTACTCAGGAGCAAAACAGAGCTCACTGTTTCTGCTTTTTAAAGCTTAAAATCAAAATAAGCTTAAATAATAAAGGAAAGACAACAGTTGCAATTAAATGTGTGCTCTTTCTCTAAGTCAAATATGCTAAAGAATGAGCCCTGCACCACACATTATATGTATTATATACAAGACCCAGAGGTGATAAAGATATATAGAAGCACAGTGAAGTTAGAGTGTGAAGAGCAGAAAGTGGAAAGGACTCTCCAAAAGAAAACGACATACATTACCATGCAGAAAAATCTCAGAAGAAATTAATCTAAAGCCTCAGCTGTTCTAAACCTCCATGGCACAGTTAACTTCAATATGATTAATCTGGTATTCATTGATGGTGGATTGGGTTCAAAGAACAAATGCAAGAAAGGCTTCGTTCAGGAAAGGAAATTCAAAGTCACCTGAGAATGAACCACAGAAATAACCTATAAGGAAGAAACAGAAAAGAGATGTGAAAAGGAAGCACGCGCTACACCATCAATGTTCTCCACTGTCTCCCAAGCACACACAAACCAGAGGGTCCATTTCCAGCTTCTGAAACAGGCACTAGTTTTCCCGACAGAAAACATAACACGTTGCTTACAGAAAAGCTTTGGTTTTAATCTATTGATTATAGAAACATCTGGTAATGAAAGAGTGGAAGGAAGGGAGGAAGGGAGGAAGGGAGGAAGGGAGGAAGGAAGGAAGGAAGGAAGGAAGGAAGGAAGGAAGGAAGGAAGGAAGGGAGGGAGGGAGGGAGGGAGGGAGGGAGGGAGGGAGGGAAGGAGTGGTGAAGGAGGCAAGGGAGAAGGGAGGAAGAAGAGAAGAATGTGAGAGGAGTAAAGGAAGGGAGGAATAATAAGCCAACATCAAGGGAAAGAGCTGAGGGTCTTTTGCAAAGCGAAAGCACTTTGCAAAGAATACATTTCTCAAATTAGACCAGAGTATCTACAAGAAAAGCTTGACTTCAAAGAGTGGAGAAACAATGTCATTTGTATTTGTGGAGAGTGAAAACCAGTGCTGTACAAAGATATCACACATTGTCCCATGCTTTTGCAACTACCTTCAAGTAGTTGGGTTGCAACTACTTGAAGGTAGTTGCAACTATGTGAAGGTCAACCACCTTCAAGTAGTTGACCTGCAAGTTTGTTGGGTCTTGAGCAGTCTCCACACAGGAAGCAAGAAAGGCTGCAATTTCAGAATACACCTGGAAAACTATAGAAGAGGGAGAGCTTACCCATCTATACGAAGTATGGGAAAAGCTATTTTATTAATCCTGTCACTCAGAGTCCAGCAGAACATGTACTTCAGTGGAAAGGAAAGCTTGTACACACACAGAATCTTAAAGAGAACACTTCTTCTCCAGCAGAGGACACAGGAGCCACCATGGAAAAACACTATTTCTTCCATTTCAAAGACTGTGATTTGAAGTGAGTCATAGCTCTTTCTCACTAAGTTTATAAAGCAAGACAGCAATTTCACTGTCTGCGTACAGGGGTAAAGACAACAAGCTGTTCTCTTCCAACCATTTCTGCCCCCGTCTGGGGAGAAGGAGTATAGACCTCTTTTCTGCACCGCCAGCACCACCAGGAGAAGGATTAGTTGGGGCTGACAGACACACCAAGCTGTCCAACGGACTCAGTTCTGCTGCTACACCCTCTGCAGCTGGAGCACAGCGGTGTGCGGAGGAGAGCAACCCCACCAGCAGCATGCGTCCTACGGGCATTCAGTCATTGGACCTCTGCTCAGCTGTCACCTCTACAGCATGACATTTGGCAGAGACATGATGTACCCTTGCAGAGCACTCAGAGCACGCTCCCTTTCTCACCCTCCTTTGGCTTTCAAGAGCCATTATATAGCTTAGAGTGTCTTGTGAATGCAGCTTCCTTTACATCTGCTAGTGATGCAAAAACACCACCACCACCACAAAATCCTCTTTAATGTGGATTGCAGCAGCAGCAGCCAGAAACTGTTTCACCCTGTCAGAGCAAGGAGCACTTTGAAGATGCAAAACATTAGCAAAAGAAATCGGTTAGGGTAGGAGGGGAGTAGAAGAGAATAAAAAAGATCTTGATTGCCTCAATGACAAAAGTAAGCTGCGTTCACGGAAAAATCAAGCAGGTTAGTAGTAATCAAGGATTTTTAAATGCTAGGGGTTAAATTCTCATGATAAAGCCATAGCTTAAACTTTTACTAATTACATCCTTTTACAAAGATTTTGTGGTTTTTAACATCTTCTTCTGAGGTATCCAACGCTTTCCATAGTCAGAAATGAGATACTGAATGATATACTATGAATCTAGTCTCTTCTGACAAATCTTATGTTCTTGTCCTTCAACGAAAAGGGGACGGTTTTCCTGAGGGACCTCTTCTCTAGTCTGTAGAGAGAAAGTTGTCATTATCAAACCTCAGTAAAAGAGGAAAAAATCAGCATATAAAAATGCCCTTGAAGTGAAGAATAAAAAGGCATAGCAAAAAATTCTGCAAGTCAAAGATACAGCAAGTGAACACGTGAGAATACGCAACAGGAGGAAGTCTTCACCTCATGAAGTCTGTAGGGGAATGCCGGATAACTTTCTGCTTCAAAGCAACAGAAACATACTAAAGATGATGACACTGCAATCACTTCTTTAAAAAATAAAAAAAGAAAAAAGAAAACTATTTCAACAGCTATTGCATTTTGAAATTGTGTTAGCTGGGCAACTTTATTCTTCAACACATGATAGGTAGAGCGTACCAGATGTCTAGTAAGACTTTTGAAAGGTCAAGAGCAAATGACAAATGGTTTATGTTCCTATTCTTAATATCTGGAAATTATAATTCCAGAAACATGAATGTTAAAAGTCATTATCTGTACCTTGAAAGGATTGCAATTTGATATAGATCTGTGAGTAATTTCTTTATTTACACGAAGTCCTGGTTTTCTGTTTATACCTTTCAAATGATCCTCAGTCTCCAGGTTGGTTCTGTAAGGTATATTTTTTACCACCTTCTTACTGCAGCAGTAGTGTCATATTGGAGCCTCATTTGCCCTAAATCACAGTCATGCTGCTTTAGGTTTTACCAAAGGAGAGGTTACAGACAGAGGGCAGACCTCAGTGCTGTGAAACCTGCTGATAAAGGAAGCTGCCAGTCAAAGTAAAGATAGATATCACATGCACTCCTAAAGATGTCCTGTCACATAGTGTTGATCCCACATTCAGATGACCTATTGCCACACAAAATAAGAAGATATGTCAGCATTTTTTAATCTTGCCCTGTTTTCACCAGGAAAATTGTCACTGATTTCATTTAACCGCTGGACCAAAAGCAACACAAATATCACCTGGAGCAGAATGGGGCTGTTTCATACAGAAATCCTTGTTGTCAGTTAGGCTTGTGGTATTGGTTTCTCAAGAGGTTTAAAGCTGAGGCTGCTCTGCGGATTCCCTGAAGAGTTTCCTTGTCAGTGTCATTATTCTTTATTACTTTGAAGGCAGATTAGACAAAATCCAGCACATCTGTTATCTCACAATTTTGATGGTTTAAGATTAATGGCTGTGATAATAGCCTGCAGTGCAAGTCAAGACAAGAAATTTTGGAGAGTTCAGTGTCTTCCATAAATCCACATATGGCTGCTTTTTTGATGTAATGAATGCAAATGTTGAACACAGCCAGGATAAAGTTATGGCATCCCTGGAGACCCATCCATCCTCAGTTTTCATCTGGAATGGAAGCTTTTACAGAAGTGCTGATGGGACTCCAGACTCCACAAAAGGTGAAGGGGAAAAGAAGGAAAGGGAGGTTTGGTAGCATTTGAAAACTCTCTAGTCTTTCCTTGGACAGAAGAAAGGGCTGCACTACATCTCTGCCCTGTCATGAGAGCTCATTTCTGTGAGTTCAGTGAGTTCATATGTAAGTGGCATTCTCAAAAGCTAGAGCAGCATAACACTTGGGTGTAAGGGCAGCAGACTATGAATAGGGGGACCCAGCTGGAAATCACCAGGTGAAGAGCAGGTGTCTCCCCAGCTTGCCAGAATATAGACCTTTATGCCCTTTGATAAGGGAAGGGGACTGGAGACAGGCTTCATTTTCAACTCTGACCAGGTAGCACCTCACCTGTCTGAGATCCAGGTTTGGTCAAGCATGCAAACCTATTGCACGTCTTTGTCCTGCACAAGTAAGTCAGGAATATTCAGGCCCGTCAGAGCAATTTGGTGCCCAGTCAGGTTGTATTTTAATCCGGTTTTAAAGCAGTGGTTCATGGAATTATTCAGAAGATCTGTCCAGGAGCAACTGATCAGCAGGTCTAACACTCCTCACCTGTAGCACTTAACAGAACACAGGGGCTTCCTCTATCATATTATTCCTTGACACCTAGAGAGAAAAATAGTTCTTACCTTAATCACTGAGCAGAGCTTAAGAAATGCATATGGTCTTCAAAAACTGCCTTTTTAGATAGTGCTTTATTTTTGTTCTCTGTGTTTAAACATGGTATAATGTTTGAGACTGAAAGCGGTCAGAAAAATTAGTTGTTAATGTAGAATCAGTTGAATGAGGAATTATTACCCAACTTTGCCATGTCTTCTAAGTACAGTATGCAGTTTACACAAATTCAATACAAAAAGTCTCAACTGTCTAAGCATCCTGTCTCTGAAACCAAAACAACAACAAAAAAGAAAGAAAAATAGAGAAGATTTTGAATGATGTCTCTCACTAAATATACCCCATCAGAATATAAGCAAAATTTCTCTATAAACAGCAGACAAATTGCAATGTCAGAATTAATAGCATCATTAAGCAATAAGGTCCAATCCATTAACATTAATTCTTTTTTAATTGAGTTTTCTCCTCTTTTTCAGATAGCAAAAGTAATATTCTTTCTTTACCTTCAGACCATGAACTCAACCCTTTTACCTTATTTTAAGAGGCTAACGCACAAGACGTACATACAGTGAGGATGATTATTCCCAGTAGTAGTTCTGGAAAGTGCAGGTTACAAAGTGTTCATTCTGGTTTTGGCCATTTATTCAATTAGACAGGTAAACAGACTATGAAAATTTTATTACACATGCCTATTCTAGTGATTTGCAAGATTAGCTCTTTTGACATCTGCATAAAACAAAGATCAGTTTCTACTCATTAGAACCCTGGGGAAGGATCATTTATGATTAGACTTTGGATTATTTCTTAGGCTTTTTAAGCTTCCCACATGGAAGGAAATAAAATTAAATTACTTAAATTTGTGCCCTTCCAATCTGGTGGGACTGCTAGCTTACAAGTATAATGAAACTCCTATCTATATATACTGGTAGAAGTAATCTTGCAGGATATAAGAATTTATCTTTTATAACCGAAAGACAAAAGGTTGTTTCTAAAAACAGCAGCTGGGAAGTGAAGGAAGAACAGGAATGTAGGAACAATAAGGCAGCTACCTTGTCTATCATAAATCTTAATACCCATTAAATGTATTTGCATATGTAAATCCAAGATATCACAGAAAGAGTATGATTAGTGCCCATGGTATTGGAGACCAGTGGCTATTGTAAAAAAATAAAGCCCCAGCAAGTTCCCCTATTTGCTTCCAACCAAGCGCAACATTCAAGACAAGATTTTCAGTCCTAAATTCGGGAAGTATCCATTATCACATTTTTCAGGCATGCTCAGTATCTTCTTGCTTTCACCTGGGCAGTTCCCTCTCCGCAAGAAATGAAATCAAAATGAAACCATAAACCATTACCAAATATGGTATTTTAAAAGACAAGATCTTAATCCGGTAATTAGGTCGCCTACTGTACACTTAACCATCAGTACAAAATTTGCATCGGACTCTGGCACAGAGGATGTTGTGCCAGGTTTCACACTGGCAGAAGGTCAGAGCTTTTGGATGCAGGTGCAGAGACACTCTTGCCTCCTGAGAGGACTTTATTTTCTGAAGGTTGCTGCCAGGGCTGTAATTCTTCCAGTCCTACCTGCTGGTGTCTTTGAGCCACCTGCTTTGGGAGCTGGTACCTACTAGACACGACAGCACAGGTCTGTGCTTGGAAAATGCAATTTGTATTTGCACTGCCTTTGGGGTTACAGCTAGACTCTGTGTTAAGCTAGACTTCTCACAGTACCCAGTATTCACTGCTGACAGCGCTCAGGATTACTTTAAGCAAAGCCACACCTGTGTACTTGTACTCAAAGAGACTGGAACAAACACCATGACTTGTAGGAATTATTTAGCATCTTGCTTATACTGTCATCAGACCCTTACAGCTTCTTCCAAGATATCTTTTGGGAAAGCCTGAGCAGTTTTTTTCTGCCACTGATCAATGGCCTGTTTGTCTAGTAGCCCCTGCCTCAGCAGAATTCATTCATAATTTCCTAAACTCGGATGGATCATGGATATCATTTAAATCCTTTACAAGCTAAGAAAAGCACAGATTCCTTTCATTATTTATGGCACTTGATTTTTCAAAAAGTACACCCAGGATAAAAGTAGGGATCTGAAACTGAATTACTGATTCAGGAGAATAACAAAATATCCAGGTGTATTTCTGTATATAGCAAATGGAGCACTCTATTATAGTCATGAGACCAACAATTTTCTTCTGCTGTCTGAAGCATGGATCCATGCCCAGCTCTTCACTTTTCTCATGGCTCTCTACAGCTATACCCCCTTTTCTCCAAATGTGTATTGAGTTTGTCATTCAAGTAGAGTTGCCACAGGGTATTTCAGCCATGCTATGCAGGACCAGTGAAAAGTCTTCTGCAGCACCCTGGTCTGTGTTGTATTAACAGAGCTGCAACGTCCTTCCTTGCCCCTCTTGCCACAGGAAGCATGCGAGCACAAAGGTGGAGGCCACAAGAAGGGTCGCTTCTTTTTGGGTGCCGTGATCCTAGCACACCAATTGTAGTACACAGAAAACGACAAGGAGAGGACTCTTCCAGGCGTGTGTTCCTACCCCCAGGTACAGCCTTTAGCAGACCCTTTCTGGCCCTTTCAGATGCCATTGCAGGACCCCGGTTTCATGTGCAAAAGACGGTTTTCATCTGAACTGTCTTTGGCTTCCCCAACAGGTCCATGGGTTACCTTATATATGGTATTGACTTACACCCTTCCGTCCTCAGTATACTTATACCAGCCCTGCGTTTCATTTACAGATGCAGAGATACTCACACACATGGACGTGTGCATAAGGTAAACATATTTACAAAACCATCTGCAGTATGTACCTACTTCAGCATAGGCCATGTCAGAACTATCTGTTCTTAAAACTGTCTCATGCACTGACTCAAGCACTCCACTCCACAGTCAGTACAGCTCAGCAGAGGCAGGAGCACGTGCACTGAGAACTGAGAGCTCAGAGAATGCCTTCATAACAACAACTCCAAAAGGCATTTTCACTTTCAATTGCACCTTCCAAGTTGTGCCTGTTTAACCCTCTCATCTAATGTTACCTGCAGCAGTCCGTATGTGATCACTGCGTTACCATCACTGTTATTAACAGGCATTTTGCTACGGCACATTGCAAAATGTGCGTTATTTTGCACGTAGTCAAAGTCAGATGGGAGAAAAATAGGCAATCAGACCAAAAAAGAAGCAAAGCAGTCCACTTTAACAAAAGACCACTTTGAATTGAATTTTCAGTTGTATTTCTTTCACTGTCACAACCAGCTAGAATTTTATCTAATTTTCCCATAGTGACTATTTCAGAGTTTAGGTTTTCAGTCTGGCTAAAGTATGTCAACTAACCACTGTTGTTCTTCTCATTAGAATTATATTTGGGGCAGGATAAGGAGGAACTGCTAAATTTTTGGCTGATGCTTCTTTTTTCTGCCACACCCACCTTAAATTACTCAACCCCCTCCCACACACCCACTATTTAAACTTGTGAAGAAACATTTACCTTTTATTAAAACTGTCAAGAGAAGTGCTTACTTTTCTTTAAAAAAATGAAGAAATTGCTGAGATAGGTCAACCCCTTTTTTTGTTTGTTTTGACAAGGAACTAGGAAAATCAGGAGCTTGGCAAAATCTTCATAGCTTTCAAGTATGAAATAATCTGGGAAGAAAAAAACAGAAAAACTGCTAAAAACCTATCAGAAAAAAAAATGCTACTACAGAACATCTGAAGATGAACTCCAGAAAAGAATGAGGATTTGTTACCATTTCATTTTTATCTTGCCCCTCAAACACAACTTTCAAAACCCCTGAACCTTATGTCACAATGTCCATTGTTGTAGTAATAAGTGTCTCTTGTAAACAGAATAATTTATGGAAATGTGTTTCTGTGCTGCTCAGCTACTCTGCAACCCACTTCCTCAGTCTGAGTCATAACAGCATAGATTGGAATTAATAAAACCTGATCCTTAACACTATTTTACCTTTTATACCTTTTAACAGCCTATCTTGCAGACACTGCTACGTCTGAATTTGTTGTAAACAGAAGGATTTGGTATTCTTAATTCTGTAATTGCATTTGCTTTGGCCTCATTGGAATTAAGTAGAATAACTCAAGAAGATAAGGAAATACTCTGGGGTCTTGGCACATAATGTAGCACAGGACATAGCTGTGGAGGAGGCGGAAAGTGCTTCTCTTATGCAAACCTTGATAGCAGTAGCTAGAAGGTAGTCTAGATCAATGTCATCTCAGGATTATGAACTGTAGGAGTGACTGCTGGGTAGCCATGCCCTTAGACAAAGGTGAAAATCTATTGCTATTCATCTAGACAATTGTGCGCTGGTCTTCATGATGGATATATGCCCTTTCTACAGTTAGGCTGTAACCACAGGCAGTGTTTCTCAGTTCACAAAAACCTGTGAGACCCACAGGAGGGAAGAAAACATCAAACAGTGATCCAAAAAATGATCGTAAAGTAACAAATTCATACACTCCTGCAAGCATAAGCAAGCTGGGAAATTGTTGTGAAAATATTTTTTCAAAATTCAGCATCATTTTTCTTTGGCTGGAAATGAGAATCATGGTGGCAGCACCACACCGATTGCTCCTTGCATATTTAAATAAAAATGAGATGGTCCTAGGATTTTAAAAGATCCAAACACTTCTCTGCAAAATAAATGTAGATGATTATAATTATTAGTAGTGGCTAAATTGAATTCTTGTCTTTCCATGTAGCTCCCTATATTAAGGGAACCATCCACATAAAAATGTCCCACCAAAACATTCCGTGATGGTTGGTAGCTTTCTCTGAGGCTACAGAAGACCTCTGCGTAGGGAAAAGGTGCAGAGGGTGGTGAGATCGTTTCACTATCTCTAGACTTTACCACCTTCCCAGCTGAATTTGAGGTACTCCTCCAGAAAGTACAGCAAGATCTCATACATCTGTAAGCACAAAGTTTATTTGTTGATGTATAGGAAGGTGTAAAGATACATAAGCTTCTCCCCGCCTGGAAGCACAGGAAAGGTTGCTTAACTACTCAAAAGAAACACAGACACAAAAGATTTTGTTTTTTAAGGAGGTTGCCCAGAGACAAAATTCCTCTTTTTCACATACTATCCCTATTTAATGAAACAGAAAAAACATCTTTTAAATCTGCTTTTAGAAGATGAAAGCAGCAAAGGTCTGATTTAACTAATAGAAGGTCAAACGCTTCCTCTGGCAATGTGGTGTAAATCTGGAGTTCTCATTAAATCAGAGCTTTAGCCTGGAAGTTTCATACAGGAAAGCCAGCTTACAAAAAAGCACAGCAGAAACCATTGCTGGAACCACATGTGTTCACTGTCATCAGGTAGTAAATTAAGAGGACTGAACAATCCTACATTTAAAGAGACCCAAGGTCTGAAAATTTTTCAACCAGTTGAACCAAATGCACTCTTCATTAAAACAAGAGCCCTACAGTTTGTGTTGTTTACCCCTTCTGATTAACAGGCAATTAAAAAAAAAAAAACAAACCAACCAAAAACTACTAAAAGACTCAATGAAAACAGAAAGAGCCTCCCCAGCCCCCTACACAGTCTGAAGTATTTTAGGCAAAGCCATTCCCTGTCCCGTTATGGTGGAGCGTGAACCTTGGTGGATTTGCTTCTACTCTCTCTTGTGGGAGAACCTTCTATCCTCATTTTTTACGAGGGAGTTACAAACAAAAGAAAAACACTTTTCATGTGTTTTTCTCTATCTAGGCCTAAAAATCCCACCACATTGTACATGAAAATGCCAGTACATCTGTATTGTAAGCTCTGTGCTTAGGAATATTCTCTGAGTTTCTGATGTTTGAGTCATGAAAAGATAAACATAGAATCAGTGAAAAAGTAGCGCTGGAAGGGATTTCAGAGAAGTCATCCAATTACACCCCTTTGCCCTAAGCCAAGAGCATCTTGCAGGGTTTTAAATCCATGTATTAATTGTGATCTATTAAACCAGACTTGTAAAACACTTGTAAACTACCATAACGAAAAAGTAAAGCTTTTTCTGCGCACGAGCACTGCAGATAATGCAGGGTAGGGTTCACAAACAGCACAGCTGCCAAAAGATTGAATACACATTGTCTTGACAGGTCATTGGTGAAGAAAAGCAAGAATACCAAAAATCTGATGGATAGTAAACCTTGTTTACAGGCTCTCTTGCTTACTGCCCTCATCATAGACATCAGCAACTTCCTAATGAAGAAATAAATTTATTTTTAAGGCTATATCTATCATTTTTATCTGTTTACATTTTCATTACATTATTCCTTCTTCTGCACACCACTTCTATCTGTTTCTAGCTCTCCCTGTATACCGACTTAATACAGCAAAATATTCTTAAGCATATTACTGATACACTCTGTCTCCAGAAAAACTAGATGATCTCTGCAATTCAATGACTTTTAAGAGGACAGAGGCTATGGATCTGTGCACTCATCCCTATTTCCCTGATCCCTATCACCCTGTAGGAGAGGGTTATTTTTTCAGGGTAGTCCCTTCTCTCTCTCTCTCCTGAGGAATCATTTGGTGCATCCTAAATCACCTCTAAAAGATTTTACACTTATTCCTTCTTAAAGCATTCAAAAAAACATATTCCTTAACTTCCTTCGTTAGCTTCTTTTATTGATCATCTATCCTTAGCGTAAAAAGTTTTACCCAGTGTCTCACCAGGTCTTTTTTCTTCTCTTTAGCTGGAAGTTACTCTTAACTTTCCCCATGTAGAGGTCATGCAGAATGGTTTACTGCCATCCCTTATGCAAGTATTTTAGTTCTGGAAAACAGCTACTGTTCTTCTCCCTTCAGCCTTATATTTCTAAAATGAACACAGCTAATTCGTTCAGCCTTCCCTCACAGGCCCCGTTTCATAAATCTCATATCGTTCCTGGTGTTCCGTCCTGCAATCTTTCCAATTTGTAATCAACATTACTCCAGTCCTCTGCTTACACTAGGACACAGTGCCCCAGCCCCAGCCTCACCAGCGCCCAGGAGTAGGGCACCATTTCCTTCCACATCTGACATTCGGTGTTCCTTTTAATAGATATTTTTATTGTAAGTGCCTTTCCCTCCTTCTTCCTCCCCAACAACACAGCAGATGCAGGCTCAGTCTGTGATCTGCTGCATCTCTGTAACCTGCCTTTTCTTTGATCACTTTTTTTTTTTTTTTTTTTTTTTTTTTGCCTTAGACATAGTACATTGCACTTGTGCTTACTGGATTTCATCTTGTTGATACTGTGCACTTTCTTCAATTTATCAAAATCATATTTAATTTTAAACCCATTACCCATCATGCTCTCAGCCCTTCCCAGCTCCACACCATCTGGATTAGCACATTTCAATTTTATCATTTAAGTCATTAAGCAAGACATCTCTCTGCTTCAATTAACCCTCAGGACATCGCTTGCAACATCTTCCCAATATAAGGCAGCAAATATGTCCACAGGCCATAAGTCTGTATCATGTTCTACTACATGGTTTATGTGAAAGTCTCATAGCACTGTGCCAGGAATCAGTACACCACATCTTCTGTTTCTCTCATGCCCTGCAAACCAGGTACCCTGTCAGGAAAAATCATTAGATTAGACCTGATATTGAAATTAGTGGGACAATTTGAAGGCTTTGGTCTGCAGAGAGTTTTGGAGTGAACATATTACCAGGTACTTCTGTTATTGGTTTGTTTGCTGGAGTGATTTTTGTTTGTTTATTTGCTTGTTTATGATTCATGTATGATCAACTCATATTTTTCTGCCATTGAATTCAGAAAACTTAAACATTCTTCCCTCCTCAGACCCAAAAGGAAAGCTCAAGACAAAATTGCAGATAGGTCCCCAGGAGCAGGAATTTCAGTCCTTATGGGACATTTCTCTTCCTCCTACCTCTGCAAATTCTTACTGTTGCTGTCAGTAGCAACCTGTGGTTTGTGTTGCTACGAGTACATCGAGTTCAGCTAGTACCTTTCCACCTCTTGCTCACACATCCTTCCCACTCATCTGGTAATGTAAACCTGTTATTACCATGTGAGCATACACACAGCCATGCATGTGAAATGAAAAAGTGAAGACAAAGCAGAGATAGGGAGAAAATGAGCAAAGATATCGAAAACTACTACAGCTTCCTGAATTATACCACTAAGCGTAAAAACTACCTTGCAAGTGGCCAGTCATTGTCTCTGAAACACCCTGTGTCTTGTAAGTTCTCCTAGCAATTCTCCTAGACTAGATTCTCCTTATGAAATTCTAAATTCTCCTGGACTAGAATTAAGACATCCTGAGTAATAACTTCCTGGTCTTCCACCATCAGGGACAGCAAAAGAAGAGAAGTGTCTGGAGTGTATGGCATAGGTTGATATCATCACTTTCAGAGACAGCTAGTCAAACACTCATCCTGCAGCCTCTATAATGTTGCCCAAAGTGCAGGACAAAAAGGTAAATAAATGTCCAATCCAGTGACTAATATGAATCAGTGGGTCTTTTACAGAGTGACTGCTTCTTCTTTATAGGAACATAAAGATATTTGGTCTCTACTCCACACCTTCGTGGGAGGATTTTTTCTGTTCATCCCTGTCTCCTCCCAGTCCCCTTGATTTCCGTCACTTTAGCACAGCCCCCAGCCTCAGCACTCTCTGAGCACAGAAACGCAGTTGTCACAGAAGTGAGTTTCTGTGCTTCTCTGTGGCTCCCATCACTTTGATTCAATTACACTTCGGTGCATAGATAAGAAGTATCAGCAGGAATTGGCTTCTAATTCTGTCACTTATGACAGAAGTGCTATTTGCTGCATTGTGTGCACCAAGCAGCCTTGCTTTATTGCAGTTCTAGGACAAGCTTTATCAACAAAACAACTAAATTCCTGTTCTCTCATCTTTCTTTATGATCTGAAAGAAAATTGGCACTTGATATGTCTAAAATAAGTTCCATAATGGCAGCAAAACTGCTTAAATACATTCAGCGTGCTGAAAATATCAGATAAATGGCAGGCTTGGCTCATGTTAACAAGCTTTGCACTTTTTGTGTTCTTTTCATCTGTGACAAAATTCAGCACTTACCAGCCATTAAGGTTGCATTGTGCAAGTCAAAAATGCAGACAGATATTCTGAGAGAATTTTAATCATATAATCACTGTACAAGACATTCAAACACTGTATGCTCAGATTTTTTTTATGCTTTTTCTCCTCTTAACAAAACATGCACGTAGGCAAAATCAAGAATTCTAAGTGACAAGATTTTGTTTACGTTCATCAAAACAGCTGTTTTGAAGATAGCAGGGTTGATGGCATTTTCAGGGGCCGCACCAACCAAGAAGGTCATATCCTAAAGCAGTGAGAGAAGATACATGTGATGGGATGTTTTCAAACTCCAGAAATCTACAAACGATGCCAGAGGTGATTAAAGCAACTATATTAAAGCAGTCTGCACAAGCAAGAGCTGGATATGCCACTCTTTAATTGCTGACATTCAGAACAAAACCTGCCTGAAGTGAACACGGCAATTGTCCCCTTGTGCAGTTACTGTTTCTGGTTGTCTGCCTATTCAGACAGTCAGCGTGATGGTGTGTAGTATCAGCACCTCCTTCCTATAGACCTGGAATTCACTATTCCAGGGCACTGAACAAGGAGAACAACGAAACAGGGCCTTCAAAAGAGCTCACAGAGTCTAAATACAAGGAAAACAACAGGAGGGGGATCTGCAGCAGGACAGGAGGAGGCATGCACGAGGTCGCTCAGCACAGCTCCTCAGCCTCCCGGCTGCCTGCCACTTCCCAAACTATTAAATTCTTTAATACAGCACCCATAAAAACCACAAGAAAGGACAGAGGAGTGCCAGGTGAGTAGAAAAATGCCACATCTCTGCCAGACATCTTCAGTCATGTAAGATTTTATCTTTATGAAGAGCAAAGCTTCATCTGTGTTTTAAGCAGTTCATTGCCATATGCAAAACATGGAGGTAACATCCTTGGATGCACAATGAGGGGATGTAAATGAAAAAAAATAAAATGTTGGCTTCAGTTTTGCCTGTCACACTTCAAGTTATCTGTGGGTTTCTGGGCCTGCCAGTTCAAAATGCGGTTAATTCTGAAAACTGAAAATCAGAAATTAGAAGAACACTTTTCTCTAGCTAGCCGTATCTGAAATTCAAACCAAACAGGAAGTAATTCTAGGTTTGGTGAAATGTATTAGGGAAAAAAAAGAGAATCTTTCTCATGGTCTGAATTTTCAGGCGTCAGGAACTGGAAAGAATAGAGCCCTCTCCAAAAAAGCAAAACCAAAAATCTCCCGAAATCCACAACTAAAAGTTTTTCTCTATAACGAAAAAGAGCAAACACTAGAAAGTTCACAAGATAGGCTATTTTAATATCCTTTTCAAGTGAATAAAAAATGTAGATAAGCTTCAGAATATTCTTGATTTTCAGAGCTCTCAATCTCTTCCCCTAAATGAAGGAGCCCAGATATTAAAAAAGTCTCCGGGAATACGCAACTCTTGCACCTTTTCTTCAGAGCACTTAAAAGGGCAGTCACTTCATTGAAATTAGGAGCAGATCTCCTCAGGTAGGCTTTCTAGCAAAGCTGTGGCTGTTTGCTGACCCCAAATATGTGGCTTTTACAACCTGGCACCTGCAACAAAAGCGAGAGCCAACTTGCGTTATCAAAACAAACACCTGCTAGGGATCAAAGGGACAGAAAACCCGAACCATTGGACCCCGGTTCTGGCTGTGAGTTTGCTGGGTTTATGAATTGTTATTTTGTAAGGGTGCTTTCAATCCTGAGATCTGAGTATTTATTAATCTTAACTGATCAATCATTACAATATCCTAATCCTGTGACAGGCAAGTATTATGAGACTGTGAAAAATTACAACTGAAGTAGAAGTGATGAGAAATTCCTTTTCTGCTATGATTTCAGAAGTTATCTTTGTTTCCTGGGTTGACATGAGCAGTAAGACAGAGAGATATACTTTGTCTTTCTTAGCAGCACATTTTTTTGGATCCCTGTCGCAGCACTGCAGCATGTCTTTGTAGGACTGTTTTTAGCCAATGGCATGCGTTATATCAGGTGTTAGTTTCATCTTTAAACTGGATTATTTTTTACCATAAGGATTCCTAAGAAGTCTGTTCACATTATAACAAATGTCAGTGAACATCCATGAGTCACTGCTCATTTGCTCAGGCTATTGGCCTCTGGCGATCTCAGCTCTTGACATATTAGCCACATGAAAATATATGCTCCCATTCCTAATGCATTTCTAGAAACACATCTCTGTCTGACTCTTCTGGTTAACAATCTCACATCTCATTTGGTAGCTTCATGAAAATCATGGGAATTACAGAAAGAAATTTTTTTTCATGAAGGGTATATTTAAACCCTCCTACTTTAATCCAGAACAAGCCCAAAGAAAGGCAGAACTAGCTGAGATTTACAGAACACACCTGAAATAAACATTCTGCCTTTTTTGTGTCTATAGCCGGAAGGGTAAGAAAACAGATGGGATAAACCTATGTATTTACTTTAAATTTCATTCAATATTCAAGGTGCTCCGAAACAGGGGAAAAAAGCTGTGCCATATTTTTTAATTCTTGACTTATCTGAACAAATAGTTTAAGAACTAGGTTGAAAGAATACACGAAATTCTAACTTGCATGGTGCGTGGTCACACTCCGCTTGGTTTCCCTCAAGTAATGCCATTGACTGTAACCTCTAGCTCATGACCAGGATTTGGTCTGCCCAGGATTTGACCTTTCACACCATGGAAAATGTAACACATAGCTTTTGCTATTTTTCCTTTGAATGGCAGAATTTCATGTTTTCTGTTGTACTTTCATGTACGGCCATCACACTTTATTTCACCTGACTGCGACTGAGTATAGTGAATTGCTGTTTTCCCATTAGATTTGTAATGAACACAGAAAAGTCTTCTTCAGTCCCAGTATATGTGGATAGACTGGGTGTAGGAAAGTATTTTGCAGTGCAAGAAAGGCATTTCATCTAAGAACAGGTGACTCAGAGAACCATGATTTATTTTTTTGTTTTGTTTCACCAGGCTCACCATAAAGAATAAAGGGGAAAAAAATATAAAGGAAATTTAAGTCCAAATCTGGATGTGAACTGAGGTTAGTTCCTAGTCAACTTATACTTAGATTTGTGATTTCTAAGTAAAACTCTGCCACAAGTGCTGCCACCGTATGCTTCGAATCACTCTTCCCAAGCTGGACTCAGAATTACCCACATATGCATGAGGCACAGCAAATCCTCCAGTTTAGACGTTGCTGTGGAACTTCGAACACATTGTATTTCATTTACCTTTGAACATATTTTCCACATATATCCTGGAATCACCTGCCTCCACAAAGAGAGATGCTTGATTAGAGTGGCACAATCCCAAGGCAAGCAGAGAGGCAGAGCCCCCTTTCCTACCAGCCCTGGGCCAGATGATGGAGCAGGGTCGTGTCAGGGGACCTCAGATGGGGACACATGTGAGGTTCCCTGTCACATCACAGAAATACATACGTCTTGTCTCCAAATCCTTATAGCTGCCCACGTGAGGGTCACGAGTCTCAGGGAAGGCATGAGATCTCAGCAATGTGGCAAGCAACCATGAGTTACTGCCTCCTTCTTCTTCCTCTCTTCTCTTTCCTCTTCCCAGCAGTAAAGCCATATCTGTGAACAATGACAATTTGCAAGGCCACACTTTCAGTTGTCCTGTCTCAAACCAAATTGTAGACATCTTTTGTCAACCACCTAATAGCAATCTTTTTCATGGTCAGGAGAAAGACAGACCCATGTGAGTAAAGTATTGGCTAGGAACTGGATTTCACGTTGAGAGCTTGGCTCTCATGTAGCTTTACTGCATGACTGTGAGGAATTCACGTGCTTACTAACCATGAAGTTCTCATCTACTGGAGACATCAGAAACAAATATGTAACAGGTTATTTCAGGCCCCACTTGTTTAGATTTTACAAAATCTAATCAGCATAATGGTACGCTATTGAAGCAAGGACCATAATTCGGACAGGAGGAAAAGAAATACACTTGTTTTATTTTAATAATAAAGCTGGTTTGTCCCCGGAACTGTGCAAGACGCAAACAATATTGAGTTATTGTGGGTCCAAACATACATCATTTCTTGGAGAGAAAATGAAATTATTAGGTTAGCTTCATTATTCAAGAATGAAAAAGAAACAACAATAGTAAAACTGGAAGTATAAGAAAATTTTCAAAATAACTGTTGTTTTAATACTGTGGAATGTCATTAACTTCAGAAGTCAGGTTTTTCCTGGCATGAATGGTGTGCCAGTTGTATGATACATCAGTTAAAACAGAGTGGTATGGCACTTACCTGGGGGTCTGGTATTCCATGTTTTCTTTACCACGCTGCTGGTGTTGACAGGGTTACAAAATCTGAACTCTCTCCTTGCTTTCCCACTCACGGATATGTACGGAGCTGTTAGGAGTAGTCTTTGACAGCTCCTCACTAATGCCGGTTTTGTCCCTTTTGTTTCTGAATTCCCTTACTTGGCCTGTCCGTTCCCACCGATGCCCCAGGACTTGGGAAAGCTCTACCATCAGTGTGAGTTTTCTTTCCAGCACACAGCCTTCTTGTTCTTCCATGCTGCAGTGAAGAACAACATTCAACAGGAGCACCCCTGTTGACTTGTGAGAAGATGGGTCAGAGTAAGATGGTTTTTTCCCATGACAGGTACTTGCATGACAGGTGTGATTCAGACCACAGACTCCCCAGGATTTTGTTCAATTCAGTGCTACCTTCTCCAGGTGCCAGCATCAGAGATGGGTTTTATGCAGCTCAGCTCTTCAATCTTCTCACCTGCAGCCTATTCCTATATTCGGCAGGGTGCAAGGCTGCAGCACTAACAAGAACTCATGTTTGCACGTGGTTATGCCTTTCTCATCTCAAAAATTTTTCATTCCTTGCTCTGTGTGCTACAGAGAAAGCCTCTTATGACTGAGAGCTTTTCTGTATACTCTTAAAAATTGTTAGCAACCTGCTGCTTGTTAAGATCTGACCAAACACAAAAAACTGGCATTAAATCAGTGACTAGAAGTCAGCAGAGATTTTTCTTAGATGTGCTAATATTTGTTTGCTTTGCAAATTAGCATCCTGGACAATTGTTCCTAGGCAAGGACAGGAATATTTAGTAGCAATTTTACTAAGCCTGGAGTATCTGGGGTGGTCTAAAATACATTTGGCTGGCTATTGGCTGCCTTGTCCAATCAGCAGCTCAGGAAAAACTGTAGTGAATCATCACTTAAGTCAATGCATCCAGATGCAATCTTGTTCTGTAATGTCCTTGCATGTTTACTCAGCAGAGTCTAATAAATTTTAGAATTTTGCCATAAAAATATGTGGAATTGTCCCATCACATTCCAGGAGAGTTTGAATTTTTATTAATTGCATCTCTTCCCTGTCATGGTTTAACCCCAGCCAATAATGAGGACCACGCAGCCACTCGCTCACTCCCCCCATGGTGAGATGCAGGAGAGAATCAGAAGAAAGAAAGTGAGAAAACTCATGGATTGAGGCAAAGACAGTTTAATAAGTAAAGCAAAAGTCACACATGCAAACAAAGCAAAACAAGTAATTCATTCACCACTTGCCATCGGCAGGCAGGTGTTCAGCCATCTCCAGGAAATCAGGGCTTCTTCACATGTAACGGTCGCTTGGGAAGACAAATGCCGTAACTCTGAATGTCCCTGCCTTCCTTCTTCTTCCCCCAGCTTTGTATACTGAGCGTCATGTCATATGGCATGGAATATCCCTTCGGTCAGTTGGGGTCAGCTATTCCGGCTGTGTCTCCTCCCAACTTCTTGTGCACTCCCAGCCTAGTCCCTGGCAGGGCAGTGTGAGGAGCAGAAAAGGACTTGAGAGCTTAGCAACAACCAAAAACATTAGTGCACTATCAACAGTATTCCTCCCAAACCCTAAACATAGCACTGTACCAGCTGCTAGTAACAAAGTTAACTCTATCTCAATGGAAACCATGACATTCCCCTAATCTGTTATGAGACTTTTCATAAAATACTACTAATTCACTAATCTTTGTACCTTTTGAACACGCTGGCTTTTGGAGGTACAACCTAAGTCCAGGCAGCACTGAACATAGCGGGCTGCTGTAGCTAGAGCTTCCAACATGCAGACCACTGCCCATCTACAACCTTTGAGAGGTCATGATAGAAAGCATCCAGGTAGCCCATAAAGCCATCCTGTTTTCACAGTGTTCTCAAGTAATGTGGGCTAAGAAACACGTGTGTAAGGGAGAAATTAAAGAGGTGGCACATGTTTCCAAAAATAATTATATGGTACCAGGCAGTGGTAGATTAGGAGAGAGATAAACAAAACCCATTGTAATAATTTACTGTTCATTTTTAATACAGGAGATGCTAATCTTAAAAGATGTTTAGTCCTCTGAAACAAGCTGCTCTGAGTCCTTCCAAATTTTAATTTGTTATTGTAGCCATTATTGCTATTATATTAATAATGCTTTCAAGCCCCTTTTCTCATCTTCATTTAAATATTTGGATTCTCTTGAATCTCAAGGACAAAATATCCAGTTTCCCCATGAAATATTCATGTTATGGGTTAGAAGAGACAAAAAACCTAAACAACTGTAGAGGAGAGATTCTAAACCTGATCTTATAACCACATTCTAACCAATACAAGGAAAAATAAATGGGTCAATAAAGAAATAACAACAAAATCTCACAAAGAAAAGGGGCCAAATCTTCAGCTAATGTGAATCGCAGCTTCATTAAATTCACTGGATCTATGCCTGTGTACACCAGCAGAAAATACGGTTCTGGATCTCTGCTTCTCCTAGTGGAGGCCATATGGTAAGCCTTCACATGACTGAGTCCTCTTCATAAATGAACGATTGTGTTTAGCTAACTTTATACGTACGAGTTTCCTGTCTGTGACTTGAGTAACATCCATGAATAATTCATGATGGAAAGTTACAGATTTACAGTGCTTTTCTATCATTTTACCACCAGGCTTGTACTCAGCACGCTTACATAGTATTATTTCTAGAGATTTAAGTCAGGCAGGGCAACATACTTCTCATGTCAGAAGTAATTGCTTGGGTAACACCTGATGTCTGCAATGCCTTTCTCACAATTGTGCTTGTATTTGCTTGAATGTTGGCAACACAGTAGAGGACAAAAGACTGAGAACGAAGACAAGGATACCAGACCCAGCTGACTCATAAAACCTTTCGTGTGCAGAGATATTCAGTGAAGTACCTGCAGAGACTTCAGTTGCAGCAATAGTGCAGGCAGGTGTGAAGGAGACCAATGTGTGACCCCCTGCCCAGACATCCCTCAGCCCTGATGGAAGCTGGAATAACAAAGTCCAGAGCCTGGTCAGAGCTCGCAATACCTTTGCTAAGCATGAAGAGGCATGGCATGTCAGCAGCAGAGACTCAGGACCAGATCTGCTGCTCCATCCCCACTGCTCTGTTACATTCCATTGGCACATGGCAGCCATTAATCCACTCTAGGTGCAATTTGATTTGCAGTTTTTGGCATGGTGAATCCAACGCACTGTCACCTAAATTATCTGAGAGACATTTTTCGCCTGCCCTGTCTCACAGTCAAGATCACCTATGACACAAGGCAAACCACAGCACTGCCCAGAGGTCTTCCTCTTTGCAAAAGTTAATTACAGCAGACAACGTGATTCTTAGTGCACAGGCTTTTAGCCAAAATGCACAAGTGTTCTTCCTCCCTCTTTAATTGCAGAGCATGCCATTCCTCTGGTATCCATCACTTTTCCCTCTCTTGTACTGTTACCACAGGGTATCCATAAACCTCATCTCTGGCTACAAAAAAGTCAGTCTGCTCATTCTGAATGCTTATTCTGAATTTTCAACTGCAGCCATTTTGCTGCTTGTCCACTGGCAAAAAATCTAGATTAGATTTTTAGCAGTGTGCCATATAACTTCAAGTGTCATTTTTTTGATTGCGTTCTTGTTTGGGTTTGGTGGTGTTTGTTTTTTTTTCCTCTCGTGCAACGTTGGCCTTTTCAGCAAAGGCACAATTTTTCAAAATCAATTAGTAATTTTGTACTCTCCATTTTAGTGCTTCCCACCTCAGATACGTCAATACTACCTCATTTTCTGAAAGAGCTCAGTATTCAGCCTTGGAAAACTGGACCTTCAGGATAACTGGTCACTAATGCTTAGTTTTTATCTTACTCCCTAGCCCCTCAGCCACAAAGCTCTTATTCAGAGACAAAGAGAGAAAGCATCTGGATTTGTTTCTTTAATGACATATTCATTTACTCATCAAAGAAAAAAAGAGGTGAATCAAGACAGAAGGAAAAACAAGTAGCAGCAATGAACCGTGCATCAGACTACACTGAGCCTGAGAGGAATGCGTGTCTGGAGTTGGGACTCTACTAAATCTAATCCATCACAGATTGATGAAGAACACCCTCATTATTGCCTACAGGAATTTTTCTAAAAGGATTTCAATCCAAAATTCAGGTTTGAGAAGGAGGAGGAAGTTGGTGAGTCATAAAGTTTTAATAAATCAACTTTTGCTGGGTATTTGCAGGATGATCTTATTTTCTCTTGCTTTGAATTAATGAAAGGAACTGAACTGTCTTTGACAACAGCCTATTTGGACTCCAAAATATACCTTTTTCATCCAAGATCTTTAAAAATTACCATTTATTTTACATTATTTAGATAAATGAAACTAATGTAGACTATTCCTTTTCAAAAATAACCTGCAGGGTCTTTTTTATGTCTGGATCTGTATACTGGAGACCCTGAAGTACCAACCATTAGGAAAAGTTTCTGCCTGAGTCTGACCTTCAAGGAAGAGCTGATGTTCAGATATCAACATCCTTTCCCCCCAGTTGCAAATGTTCCACAAGGCAAAATATCAGAGAGGAAAACAGATGTCATGAGACACTGATATTAGAAAAAAGCTGTGCGATAGCCAGGAGGATTTCGTCCCCAACAAACAGACCTGGGAAATCACCAACTGGCAGATCATCTCCAGAAGAATTAGTAGGAAGCTGACAGTGTGTTTGAAGCAGACACTCTGAGTATTAATACACAAACTCCTACTTGCAGCTGTCAAGTCAGGACCCAACATGGAGGAAACAAGGGAGCCCAGATGAAACTCAGATGAGACCTTTTCAGAACACGCAAGGGTACAGAGAGCAAAGGGCCTATGAAGGAAATGGAAAATAGGGAGAATCGGAAGAGATTTGGCTTTTGTCCTGCAAGCTGGAGTTGTTGCGAGACCAATGAAGGAGTTAACTTCCTTTAAAATTTTCAAGAAATAAAATTATGGTGATTATCTGCAAAGGCTATACAACAGCTTATGGACCAAAACTCATGGTGAATAATATACTCTTAAAACACTTTATGATTCTTTTTGAAGGACCTAGTCTCTATCAGTTACCTCATTAAAATAGTTCTTCAAAAAGTTAATGCCAATGATAAATATTCTCCTATAAGAGCTTCAGGATTATGAGATCCAGGTAAAACACAATTAAAGGATCCTTACCACATTTTATTTATATCTTATTATCAGAAGACCTTGACAAATTAGATCTTCAGGAAATTACCATAGACCATCCCAAGAATTTTTTTTGACTATGAACATCCCAAGTAGTAAACTCCATCTTTAAAACAAGTTCAGTTCCCACAAAAAATCTCTGGCTCAACAGATTGAGAAGACTTTATGCATAGGAGCATAAGCTAGTTTCTCTTACTCATAAAGTTATATTCAGAAGGAAGTTATGTTCAAAATTTGTTATATCTGTTATATTATATATAAATAAAATCTGTTTATTAGTTTCCATTGCCTGATACCTTTATAGTATTGAACTAGCAGAAGCCAAATAGAAATTCACAATGATTTCCATATCTACAGATGGATTAAATTTCTACTGAGAAAGGATCCATCATCCCTGTTAGAGGGAGGAAATTGGAATCCATATCCTGTTCATTCGCAATTCCCAAAAGAACTGAGCTCAGATAATAAAATAAAGGCCAAGTAGTTAGTCAAGGGTCTATGCAAATTATAACATAATAAATTTCCAGACTCCCTTTTTTTATAGTTTAGAAGAGAAAAATTGAGGAATCCTTATATAAAATCACAAAGAAAATAAAAAAATAATACAAACAAACTGCACAAGTGTCTCTTCAAAAGTTCACCTCAGACTGGAAAAGGAGTCTCACTTCATACTTCATTATCATGATGGTTAAAGTAACTAAAATAATTTTAAAAGATGCCAAAACCCTATGCCATGTACAGAGGAGCAGAAACAGACCATGACTCAAGGCTTTTCAAGATCCTCTGAACATCTCCTCCCACTGTGTGGGATAAAAGGATGGTAACAGGACTATTCATGTGCCCAGTTATGCACATGGATAAGCACCTGAGTGAACTGAGACTTCACAGGCAGGCCATGATGAAATCAGCTTTGAGTGGTATTTCTTGCCCATGAAATAGACATAACCCTGTCTATTTCAGGTCCTGTAAAAGGTAAATTTACTCAAATAACAAAGGTGAACCTAACTTGCAAAAAAGACAAACTTACACAATATGTATATTTAAGAGACTTCTAATTCCACTACTGAGCAAGTCTAATCAACCTGTCTAACAGTAACTCTTTCAGGACTATGTGTGGTTGTGGTTAGAAAAGGCCTAAAGTGTTAAGCTATCTCATATAGATCGGGCAGAAATAGAACATTAAACAAAAATATAGGTTTCATGTGAAGAACAAGTCTTGGTAGTGTGCAGGTTTTGTCTTTTTTTCTTGAAAGTGGAACCAGACACACTGCCCTAGTCAGATGGGTAGTATCTGCCCATCATTTCCCAGGAAACTGCCTACAGCCACCAGGACCTTCTCAAACCAACAAAGAGCAACTGCACAAGGATATTGCCCAACTACCTCAGTGCCTTTGGGTGCATCCCTCTGCTCCCATGGGCCAGGGTATTCATTCCTCTCTCAGTTTAGCTCTCTTTCCCCAAGAGCTAAAACCCCTGGTCTTCTCATGGTCACTGTGACCAAGGCTGCCCTCTAGCCATAATTCTTTGCCTTGTTAAAGTCCAAGGATATAACATCCGCTGCTCTTTCCTTATCACCAGAGCCAAACACCTCAGCAAAAAAAAGGCAGTCTGGGTGGTTCGGCATGATTTTCTTCATATTTCCAAACTTGCTGTTGCCTACAAGTATTTCCTGTCCTCAAGCTTGGAGAAAAATATCAGTATTCCAGCTTTCTTGGATGGTAATGACCTTGCCTTTTTTTTCTCATTTCTTTGTATTTCATTTCTTTTTGATTGTCAGCCACTGTCTTCTCTCTGTATTTCACCTTAATTCTTGAACTTGTGTGGGGAACTAATTCCATTTTTAGACTAGGTGCTGAATGCCATCCCTTAGCTACATTGAAGGTAACTCAAAGAGTTAGAGCTCTGCTTTAAAAGTGAAATGTTCAGGTTTGGAAAAGAAAAAGGTAAAAAAACGGTCTTCTAACATAAGACTACTACAGACCTTCCGTAACTGGGAGCTCCTTCCATAAAGTGTCAGAAATTAAATTGGAAACATTTTAGTAAAATAAAAAAAAACCAAACAAAAATACAAACTCTTTCTAGCCCCCAAAATGCACACTCTCCTCAGTACTAAGTTCTAGAAGCTTCGATGTTTTAAAATATTCACCTGTTATGAAATTCCGGAAGTTAATATCGACATTGTTCACCTGGGTGTCTGAAAGTTGACTTTTAAGTAAAAATCTCTTAACTGTTGGAAGGGATTCTAGCAATTTCAGAAGCTGTGGAAAGATGTAAAGTTCTCTCAGGGTTTAAGTACTCAACAGTAAATTCAAAGTGCTGCCTCTTCACACTCACAGGTGCGTAAATTTTTATTCTAATCTCTAAACTGAAGGTTTTCTGGTCTTATGACAAACCCTAAATGCATAAAGGAGGAGCAATGTGTAGATCAGTGTAATGCTAGCATTTGCAGTTCTTCTGTTGCTACTAAAGCACTGTCCTTATAAATCATACTACTGCAGAGTCATCATTCCTCTAATTAATTGGCCTATTAAATAGGCCTGCCCAGATTAAACAACCCAAAATCCACTGTTCCCTCTCTACAATGGGGGAGAATATCTTGGTAATGCCAATACTAACACACGTCTGGCATCAGTCAGTCCCATGAAACTGAAGGGGAAAAAAAAAGGTCTAATGGGGATACCGGAAAACTGTATCTCAGTTGTGGAGAATCTCAGTTTAGTCCTTGTAGTTATGTGTGGGTGACAGTCAGGATGTGAGGCCTGCATACACCCTCAGGCACCTTTGGGAATTTGATCCTCAGCCCCTTGAATGACCCAGCTCAAGGAGTTCTCCCTCTGGCAGTCCCTCCTCAAAAATAACATGGAATGGGAGAAACACATACAACCCATGCAATTTTTCCATTGCAGAAAAGGCTGCTATGATGTGAAGCTCATTAAATAAAAAGACAAGCAGAGAAGGTAATGAGAAAAAAAGGAAAACTACTGGAGTCTTAAAGGAGACTGTGAGATAGCATGGGGAATATTGCTTAGATAAGCCTAAACATGTCTCAGAATAGGCTAGAAATAAATATTTTTTACATCAGGAGTCCATTTTTTTGCCATTTTGTAAGTTAATAGGTTTGGGACTGATTTTGCTCACGTCTTTTATGTCTAGCACAATGTGTTAGTAGACTAAAAATATATTTTGTATGGTGTGTTTCAGACACAAAAATACTCCAGAACTTTTCAGGCATACTTCACACAGCTGCCAAAATTCAGTGAGCACTTACTCATTCGTGCAACTTCACTCTCATGTCACTTGGAGTAGAATTACTAACTTGCTTAAGGTTTGCAGAGTGGCAGAAAGTTGATATATGAGTTCCATACAAGATAGAGAAAGAAACGTTACTGTCTGAGGGATGACTACGGATAGTGCTTGGAGTGGGGAGAAGATTTTAAGGCAAAGTGCTAAAAGATCTCAGGCTGGGGAGATGCAAACAATAACAGAGCAAGTGCAGAAAGAGAAAGAAATACAAGAGAAGGAAACAACAGGCTGACAAGCTTGGCTACAGCAAATCTCTATTGTGTTTTGAAAATACATATAGATATACTTTCTCTTAAGTGAGAAAATATCCCCCCACCATGACCAAACCCCAAGGTGCTACTGAGTTTATTAGAGCTGGGGCAGAAGTAAGGTGATATTCTGAAATGCCTATGAAACCAGTGTACTGTTATTGATTGACTGATTGACTGACTTACTTAGGTTATATCACTGATCTTATTTCCGTAACTGAACTGCAAAATCTACATATCATGTTCAGACACTTAGATGGAAAGAACTCTGTGAACCCAGAAGACGACTTAGCAGCAGGAGATAACAGCATAACCACCAGCAGAGAGCAAAACTGATCTATTGTATTTCTACGATGCGAAGGGTACAAAAAAGCATGGATCAGGGGATGAGTAAGATTTTTATTCTTTCAAGTTTTTGTCTTGCCTTCCTCTGAGAAGTGTCATGTGGAACTTAATATGGTTAAACACAAAAAGAAATTAAACAAGTTCTATAAAAGTGGCTTTAGACATATTTGTGGGACTTTAACATAACTTTTCTTTAGGCCACATAAGCACATATCAAGACAACAGACTGATTCAATCAGACAACTGCGCATTCACGGGGGAGTCAGGACCAGCTACTCCATGGCACTCCCTTAAGGAAGCCATTTCAATTAGAAAACTACTGATCTAAGAGCAACTTTATCTGCCATAATGGTTTTGGTTCAAGATCATCAGAGTCTACACCATTTCCAAACTCTTGTCTTTTAAAATCTTCATCCACATCAATGTGAATCTTCGTATGAGGTAGCACTCTTCAGCAGAGTCAATGAACATTTAACCCTACCCCAAATCCCAACAAAAAGGCATGGCAGATCTTCTGCAGTCGTGCTTCCCAATATCACCCAGGCCAGGCCGCCTCCCAGTGCACATATTGGGTCCTCTCCTTCCCTCATGCCAGGGTTTCTTCGGGTGGAGAATACACAGTGTGAGGCACAGTGAGCACCCAGCTCATCTTCAGCTGCAAGAGCCCTGCGTTCCCCCAAAGTACCATCTATTATCCATGATGTTACTGTCTGCCCTGTGAAACCCTGCAGTAGGAATACAGATGACTTCTAAAGTTTTTAAGAATCTTCTGAATCCCTAACAAAAGATCATTATCTTTTCTAAACTACTGAACTTTGCATGGACGTAAAATATATCCCCACTTTATATATACCTGTTGACTTAATTAGAAAGCTGCCCTTTATCTAACACAAAGAAAAATGGCATTTAAAGCATTTCTAACTCATTTGGCTTTCTGTTCACTCATTAGCTGTACACATTTTTCACCTGTATTTTTCATTATTCACAGTAAGTCTATTTTTACAAGAGTATTTTGACAACTTTTTAACTGCAAATGCTTGCTGATTTTCTGGCAGCCCTCTGCAGAATTTTTAGCAGGATATGCTTCCCTGGCATGGTACCAGCAGAACTCACTGTTTGCTCTTCCAGCAGTTTAACTCAGTGTATGAATATCTTTTGTGGGGGCTCTAATTTTTTAAATTACCCAATCCTCAGCAGGTGCTGTTAATTTGTACAATTACATTGACCTCTGTGGAGCAACATCAAATAACATGTCATGGACTTTTCCCACTTTGCTTACCATTCTACCAGGACCCTGTTGTTATTACTACTTAGTTGGTTTGATCACAAAGCCTTCTGCTGAGATAATATGATGTGTTCAGTGTGATTAAATCATTGCTACACTCATAACGCTTATTCCTCCCACAGTCGATGACTTCTTGCTGGAACAGTCAAAGGGGGCCCAATTTCTACTTGAATGCCTGTTGGCTTTAGACTCATAAACTCATTTAGGTCTAATATTATATCAACATACAATCCATCTGTTTCCAAGCTAACTTCAAACACAGGTTAATGAATTTAACCAAAGCGTCTGCCCTAAGAGCTTTCAGCAGATACTGGCAGAAACCTTCCTAAATTACCATGGCTTTAATAAGCTTTGCCAATTGACCTGGGAAGAGCAGGTCAATCACACTCTGCTTTTCTTGACTCTTCAGTGTCTTCAATTTGCAGGGCAGAAAGGCGCGTGGTCATCTCTTGGTTTCCTTCAAGTAATGCCGTTGACAGCAATCTCTGGCTCGTGACCAGTCTAGAATTTGACCTTTCTCAACAGACAAAATGCGTAGCTCTTCCTTTGTTTAAAATGCTGTCAGCATGTACACTGTTTTATCTATTCTACTGTTAAATGCAAGAGTAATAACACGACGTCTCAATCTCAAGTTATGTGTATTAGCCCCTATTCCAAATTTGCTACAAGTTTTACAGAAGAATGAAAGGATTGAGCAAGGAACAAATACCACTGTTTTAAATAAAAATGTGATTTTTTAAATTACTTATTTAAACAAGTCTGGAGAGCTGCAGAAAAGCACACATATTACAGTATGAATAGTGCTTATTTTAGATTAGGATTGTTTCCCTGGGTGCTTGGCATGACTTTAAATAGACCAGTTACTATTTTAGACTGAAGAGACTCAACTTCTTCCTATAGACAGGTTTAGCCCCTTGACAAACATGCAGTGCTCCATGTCAGCTGTGGGTTGTTAACAAGGCAGGGACAGCACATCTAGCCCAATAATTTTTAAGGGTTTTTTATTATTATTAGTCATCAGTGAATAATTCATAGCTGCCTTAGTGAATCTTTTTTTTCTTTCTGTTCTATAATCAGCCTAGTAGTCTTTCTGGAATATTTGTTGCTCCCCAAATTATTTGTAAAATGTAGTCTCAGCTTATAGATTTATCAAAATCAGTTTCTTGCAAGTAGTTGATAGACAGAACTCAAATGCATGATAGGTTTCATCAGACATACAGGGCTAAGGACAACTTTCTTATTCTATTAATTGCAAAACTATAACTGTAAGATGCGGATTTGAGTTAGAACTCATTCATTGAATTAATCAGGTGGAGATTTATTTGCGGGACTAAGAGAATTTTATCTTGTTTCTTCTTCCTTCTTCTTCCCACTTTAACAACACGTGATGCAGTCATGCAGCTTCCAAACAATCAATATAGTTTAGGACACTTATCAGCCCTGAACTGATGAAAATTTATTTTTTACAAATACATTCAATGAGGTCCATTGTCCTTATGGAATTTTCTTTTCCTAATTTGTTACGTTATCTGCAGAAATAAAGCAAATCCAGGACAAAAATATTATATTTATATGTGTAAATAATTTTAGGGAACAAAAGACATAGAATTCACTCAGTTGGAGTAGTTGAACTCTGTTACATACAACTAAAGCCATTCGTGTAAACAAATGAGTGGCTTAATCAAAATCAGAAAGGCTTCCTCAAAAATACTATCTGCAGAAACCACCTACTGTTTTTGGTAGACTTGGATCATATCACTTTGTCATGAGGCTGTTCAATATTGGTTTTCCTTCGCTCACTTTTCTCCACTCCAAAATACTTACAATCCCTTGCTGCTGCTACAGATAACTTTTCTCTGAGTCACATCAGATACTTTTTTTAGTTCAGTAGGTTCATTTCTGGGTTTGTCTTTTCCTTTTGTTCCACTCCTCGCCGAACCAAGTAGTTATGTACTCCCAGCTGACAGTTCCACATGAGATATCCCCCTTGGCTGGGCAATGCTTTGGAACATTGAAGTAAAGCATGAGCCTAAGCTATGGTTCTGCTTTCCTCCTTACATATTTATTCAGGTTCAGTTTATGAACATTTTGTGTGCATGTGGCAAACAATTCGGTTTGCTATTGAAGATGACCCCTCCATGGCAAAAATGAGTCTGAGACTCTAGAACATCTTTCCCGTTTATATTTAAATTCGTCAGCTAAAAGAATATCTTCCCAACTGATGTTCCCAACGACTTTCCTGTTGTCTGCAGAAAAAGTCTGAGGTAGGAGACACTGAGCACTTAAAATCTGATTTGCATTCCAAACAGCCTCCAACATTTTCATTTCTCATCAGCTTTTGTCAGCCATAAAAATACTTCTGACATTAAAGTTAGGAGCAGCCAATGCCCAGGTTGCCAGCTGTTAATGTCATGGGGATACTATCAGAAATGCCCTGCTTGCTCCCACTGTGTAGTGACTAACTCTACCAGTAGTCCCACTGAGGTCAATCTGCTCTGGGCTAGCAGTGCACAGATTCAGCAGTGGCAGTATTTGGCCTTCATTTGGTGGATCTGAATCTTATTACGAAACCAAGTAAAACACAGAGCATAACTTGGCTTCTCTAGAAGCAAGTGGGAGAAGGACCTAAGCTCAGGATGCCAGCACGCTCTGCAATTTCTTCTGTATTCCTAGGGCATGTGTTATCTATACCAGATTCCCTTCCTCTTTACACTAGCTTGCTCACAGAAGCTTCTCCACTGTGGAAATAACCAGGACAAGACAACTGCTTTCTTCTGGAGGCCTCTCATCTAAACAGGTTGTATGGTCTTATTAACCCAACCAACTTCTTACATAAAAATCCTTTTAAAATACAGAAAGCAAAAAGGCAAGCCATCTGAAGAGCCTTATTGAATAATTTATCTTTCAAACGTATTAGGCTATTTGCCTTCCTTTTCAGTATTTCTAATAAAAAGCAAAAATGCATTTTTTGCACTTTTGTTGAGCGATAGGAATGCACAAGGCTTCAGTCATGAAAAAAAAATCTAAGTCATGTTCAACGTGTTATGATTATGTCTCAATTTTTGATGCTTTGGGGTCTTCCCTGAAGATTTACACAACAGTGGTTAGCCACACCATCTGTAAGGGTTACAGCTGGCACTTGCTTATTCTCTGGGCTTGCAAACAAGAGACAAAAACCTTTACTTTCTTCCTCCTCATCACAGAGGTCTTAAGAGTTTAGAGCAGCTTGTCAAAAGGATGCCTCAAGAATCCCTGGTGGTGCAAAAGTTGTACTCTCTTTTCTCAGAGACGTTTCCTCCCCAGTAACACCCTTCTGTGTCCCTGCGATGGGCTAGAGCTGCAGTCTGTATTTGATAGCAAGAAACTGAAACTCAGTAAGGACTCGCGGAGCGTATAACAGAGCTGGAAAGCACATCACAATTTCAAAGCTCAGGATAGCCCATAAACTCCGGGCTATCTTTACTCTTCCTTTTCATTGGATATACCTATCCACTGCTATCCAGCACCAAGTTAAAAATACTTGAGCTTGCTCCAAGACAGCCCATTTGTACAATGGGAATAATTTGGCACTGCCATTAGCGCTTGGGAATTTCCTGAGTGTGTTGTTAAAGGGGACTTGTGTTTTCAAAAAATAGCCTTTATAAATGTCAGACTTCATTTTTATTGAGCAGATGTGTAAATTCTTCAGTTCTTAGGTTGCTTCTGGAGCATGATGAAAACCATTTGTTATATGTACATGTCTGATTTAACTACTGCTTCTTCTGTACTACCTTAAGAGGAGAGCATCCACCATCACATTATTTAAAGGCTCCCTGGAACAAAAGCCACACATCCAGTTCATCTATTTCCTTCTAAAACCACGACCTTGGGTGGATGCCATTCTCACTTGTACTTTGTCTCACGTGTCAGCATTTTACAGACATTTCCTTTCTGCCAACGTAATCTCCTGTGTGAGCCTAATCCTGCCAAATTCCAGTATTATTTAGCCACCTAAGACATTTACTTGTATCACGTATTTTTTCTGATGTCATTTTGAAGGGGGCTTAGTTGTAATTTAGACTATATTGCAGCTTATACCCCTGCTAGGTAGCCTATTCTTGAGCTCAGATGCATAGGAACAAACAGCTGAATACCTACTTGATACAGAAGAGTCTTATCTCCATTCATGCATATGCCCTTATCAGGGTGTTTGACTCAGAAAGATAGCACGGCTGACACCTAGGACATGTCTTACTGAAGCAAAGAGTGAGCAAGGTGTGTGATCTCTCCCAGGGCTTCCCTGAGGCATTAGCTCAGCACGATGTCTAGGCACAGTAGAGCGGGTTTTGCTTTGGGGATTTTTTGTCAGTATGGCATGTTCTTAAGGGACATTTCAACAAGAAGCATCTTTAAAGGAGTCGATTATTTGTTACACGCACACACTATACACAAATACACACGTGCCAGTGAGCTAATACTGTGCAGAAAAGGCAAGTTATGGGAGAGACCAGCAGCCCAATGCTCAGTATAACCCCACAGGGCTCAATCAACAGGTGTGGGTACCGCACCTGCCCGGGGCCAGAAGGCACACTGCAAACACAGACCCCGAGGAGGCTTTTCCATCTGATAAAAAGAGCTCTGCGTGAGGTCTAGGTCCTCAGAGGGACTCCCATCTCTTTCAGGGCGGCATCCTTCAGGTGCATCCCTGACAAGCTGCATTTTCTGCAGTGCAGCTTCAGGCAGTGCCCAAAGGCAGGAGCGAGCTCGCGGGCTTCCAGGAGCGCAGTTGTCATGATGGCAGCTGACAAGCCGACTCCTGCCCAGCTCAGTTTTGCTTCTACCTAAAATCCTTATTAAAGCAAATAATTTGAGTAAGGTCATCCCAGCTGCTTTGAGTAAGGGTTTGCAGGATCCGTTCTTTAAGCAGCGAACAGAAGGGTTGAGCCCACGCTGCCTCTGCGCTTCTCGGAGGAGGTGAGGCAGTTTGCCAATTTCGCAGCCCTCGGTAAACTTGACAGAATTGTTTAGCTGGACAAATTGGGTGAATTATCTCTTACACAGATGCTGTTGTGGCCTTTCCTTAGTTTGCTTATTCAGTCTTTTCCTGTTTTTTACACCACCCTTACAATTTAACTTTGCTAAGCACCCATGATTTCTCACTCCTCCCCCTCCCCTTTCACCCCCGCCCCAAAGTCAGGGGGAACAGGAGGGAATGAACAGCGAAAGGCATGTGAGCTTGCCACAGCCTTGCAGTGTGGGGGTGCCCTCCTAATCTCGTGGAAATTGAAGACTTTGCCTGAAAGTTAAACAATCTTTATTCATCTTTATTTAGCATTTACACCAAGTGGCCTTTTGAAGCCAACCACAACAGTGCAAAGGTTGCACAGAGCCTATAATAATTTTATATTTGCCGCAGAAGCATGGGGGAAATGATATAATGCAGAGGGCACCATGATGCCAGAAAAGCAGTATTGATTTTTTTTTTTTTCAAAACTATGGGTTTGCCCTGTGAGAAGGTGCTCATGTGAGCTCGCTACTCAAATGACATCGCTGTCAGTAACAATTTTGACACTGACTTCAAACCCTTTTTTCTCTTTTTTCTCTTCCTGCCTCCCAAAATTTCCACAAGTGCTCACCTGTCATCCTGGAATAAAGAAGCAAATACGTAGAGGGAAAGTTGCATTATAGAATCACAGAATCAGTCTTCATGGTTGGAAAGGACCTCTGAGATCATCGAGTCCAACCATACACACACCAAAAAACCACCCTACAATCTCTGCCACTAGAGCATGCCCTGAAGTGCCAAATCTAGACATTAAATCCAGCCTGGTGCTACAAAATTCCATGGGATGGCATCCTGTTTTCATGGGGGATGTACTGAGCAGGGCCATGATAGAGGATCTCCTACAGTCTGGAAGAAAAATTGGGGAAGGGAGTACCTGCCTGCCTGCTGACAAAAAGTCATTAAAAAAATCAACGTACTCACAGTCATGACATACAAGCACAAGCACATATCATCCTAGGAACCACTTCCATGGTCATTGCTTGGGGCTTGCCAGCTCAGGGAAGGTGGCCTGGAGTGGGGATGACTTTTCCTCCTTAACAGCTCCCTGTGATGCTGGGATAACACACTTCTGGCATATAGCTGGTGCTTTTTTGTTAGAGATTAAAGGTCCCTGGCCAGATCTCTCCAGGTTTGGAGTAGCCAGACATTTCTTTCCTGTGTAGTTTTAACCACCAGAGTTCGACTCCAAGACTCAAGAGGGAGACTGCACATTCAGCCAAGCCCTGGATTCCCAGACAACCATCCCCCTAAACAGAGGGTCTTCTAAAGGCTCTCTGTACCACCCATCATGATGCTGTAAGCAGTGCTGGGTCCATTCTGTGTCTACTGAGTCGGTTTCATCACCATCATATATTAACTATGAAGGAGCAACAACAGGAGATATGACAACAGAACAGGAAAGACTTGAAAATAACTTCAGGTAGTCGTAGCCAGAGGCTTAGTACTCAACTGAGGCATTATAGTGCTCCTCTAGTAGCTGTAACTCTGCCCAGGATTAATGTATCTCAAAGGTGAGAACGACGGGGAATGCTATAAAAGGACCAGCAATGAGAAAAACCTGACTAAGTGTCAAGCTCAAAATAAACAGCATGAACAGAATTTGTGGCAGGTGGGGATCTCGTAAAAGTTTTACAGCTACTTGTTTGGGAAGCTGTACACGACCACCACCTCAGAAAAGGAGCAATAAAAACAATCGGATCGCTCGCGTTAATAGAGAGAACAGCATTTTCACCTGCAACTAAACTTTCCTTCCTCATTCTGGAAATGGAAACAGGTCACACAGTGAGAGTATATTCATGCCTACTTTAGGCACCTTTACACAGTGCCAGTGGTGGAAAGAGGCTGCAACTGAATAGAAGTGACTGGTTGGTTTTTTTATTTATAGGTACCTAAAATATCTTCAAGTCTCCCCATGCTAGCATCAGTTTCAGAGAGGAGTCTACCAAAATCAGAGTGGCTGGTGGGCTGTGTGCCACTATCTGGCAATGTTACAAGACCTCCTGCCTGCTCTTCTATCTGAAAGGGACCAGAGATATAAAGTGGTTCACTGCATGCTTTCCTCACTGACCCTTTGAGCATCCTCTGACAGTCTCAGGGTTTCTGTGCATTTTTATTGCACAGAAGAAACAAAATAGGAGTTTTGTTAGGGGTGTAAGAACTGTCTCGGCCTCTTTTCTGAGGCATTAAAGTAGCACATAGCCCTTACTGGTGAAAATCAATTTGGCTTCAAAGCGGTTGTTTGGATTCGACACCAGGCCAGCCCACAGGAGGATGTTTGCAGGCGTAATTCTGGAGTAGCCGGTGCACTGTCGATTCACAGCAGATGAGCACTACAGCAACGTGAAATTTTTCAAACTTAATACCCTACTTAACATTCTTAATGCAGTTTTAGATATCTGAAAGTATTTGCAAATTTATTCTGGCTGGAAAAAGTGTGGAGGCCTGAAAGTAAGAACATTGACTTCTTTTTTTTTTTCTTGAAGTGGCAATACAAATGAAAAACATAGCATTTTGAAATGTCTGAAACTGCATTTCGACAAATTGGGGGATCTAAATATAAAAAAAAAGTGTATTCCTATTCCAGTATTCTTAGACCATTATTCCTGAATGGTTTATTTTTCCCTAATTCTCATTTTTCAATACTGATTATGAAAGGAAAAAAAAAATTTCATTCCAGGCTGACCCAAAATAAATCCCTCAACCTCTCCAAGGCTACAGAGACAGTGTGTGGTTCCCTGCATCTCAGCTAGTGACTTGGGTGCCCTGAAAAATGTGAGTAGCTAAAAAAGGGGCAGATGAACATGAATTGAAGCAATCTGGCTATCACGCTCTGGCAAGCCCAAGGAGCTTCTCCCTCAGAGCAAAGGGAGCAGAGCAACACAGACATGAACGGGAGGACAGCAATAACCTACTTCCAAATGAGCCAAGTTGCTCAGAGGGAACAAGCCTCGCAGAAGGTCGCTGTGAAACACAGAGGACAATTGTTCTGCAGCCCAGAAAGCAAACAAACCAACCCTACTTCAAAGAAATGACAACGAGCCAAGCAAGCGGAAAGAGCAGCAAGAGAAATACGAGTGGTGATTTTAATCACATTTCCCTTCTGCATTTTTCATTGCTGAAGGGTTTTCACCAGCCTTAACTGTGAACCTCAGACACCAACCAAAGATGAATAGTTTCTGTGGCCACCGTTCCCCAGCAATCAATGCCACCATCATTGCCGTACTCATGGTTACCCAAGGTGACAGCTGATGCAGAGGAGGTCCATCCACTTGCCCGGATCTGCCTGGTCTTATTTCAGTGGAATATTTAACACAGGAGAAGAGTGGAGTGGACATTCCTACTGCAGCAACCACTGTGAGAAAAGGAAAAGGGGGGAGGAGCGTAGAAGGCAGCCAGTCTTCTGGTTGAAGATGAAACAAGTCGAGAATCTGTCAAAAAGTTTATTCTGCGGGCAGCCTTGGAAGAAAGACTGCGGTGTTGCTAAAAAGCAGGGTGCAATTCACGCAGAGCAGCCTCCAATTCCGTTATTAGATTAAACCAATTGTGCTCTTTTCCACATGCATATTTATGCAAATAAAGCAGAAAAATTAATGACACAACTTTGCCAGTGTTACATGTATACGCTTTCATGGGGTGTATATCCTTTTTCAGATCACTTTCTGAAAACATCCCAGCATCTTACAGAGCAGCACTTAACGATTTAAATGCCTTCTTAAAAAAAAAACAAACCAACTGTGTTTAAGCACTTTGGTATATCAAGGGTATTGTAGAGAACTTTATTAACAAGAATATGTAAGCAAAGAGTAAAAATAAACACAAATTGCAAAGAAGACAAATTCATAATTTCTTGTTATAAATAATCAAGCTGAAAAGATAGCTTCAAGAGCTGGAGCCATTGGAGTGAAAATTACTACATCGCCTGTGGAGTTTGCCCACCCTTTACAGCTCAGGTTTCTAACTGTGACCACTTGCTATGACTTGCTCAGAAATGAGCTCCAGACCAGGAATTATTTACAGCAGTGTTCTCAAGAGTGGTACTGCATGATCACCAGAAAGAGCAGAAACTGCAACCTGGTCATAGATTATCCACAAATGAAAAAAAAACAAACAAACAAACAAAAAAAAACAAACAAAAAAAAAACAAAAACAAAAAAAAAGAGAGATACTGAATGATTTCCCTTTATTAACTGATTTCTTGTGTAATTTTCAGAGCTGTTTCAATAATAAGTTTTATTACATTTTCTGAAACACTTGCTTTTTTAAACTAGCGTCACTTGTGCCCTAAAGCCAGAGAAAGATCGACTCCTATAATGAAGCTTCAAACAAATGACAATTTAGGGCTGTCTGTTAAGACACGGAAAAGTAAAAGTTTCTTATAAAAATAATTCCCCCATGAAAACCAGCAATTACCTAACTGCACAGCAGAGAAGTTACATGCTTACCAGTTTTTTCCAAACCTGACAAAAAGAATGCAAATACAGATGACACCTCTGGAGTTGAACAGATCTCAAATGAGCTAATCCTCACAACCTGACAGCTAACTACTGTGGTTTGGGGAGCTAAAAAAAAAAAGTTCTCTCTGCACTGTGTGAAATTTACTGTATTCAAAGCCAGTTCTCCCAGCCAATAAGTCCCATGTTAATAGCATCCATTCCTTCAAAAAAAAAAAAAAAGAGGAAAAGGCACAGGAGGAAGCTGGGTTGATCTGAGAAGATACCAAGAAATAAAAATGTGATTATTAGACTCGAAGCAACTCTTAAACTCTTAAACATAGTACTAGCTCATCTTTACACATAGCAGCTGGTATAGTCAGTCTTGGCCTACAGACCACCACTCTGCCATTCATGGTCTTCCATCTAGGAACCAGTTTTGCAATAACACAATTTAGAGAGAGCAGTACGAGAACAACCCTAGCTTTGCAGGCCATTTGGAAGAGGGTAACAGCAGGTGTGTATGACAAGGTACCAACATCATGGAGATAAGGACACAAGAGACAGAGAAATATCAGCACAGCTGCACAAGACTTTGGTAAGACCTCACTTTGAAGAGGTGTGTACACCTCTGGTGACATCCCCTCAAGAAAGATGAATTTAAATGAGAAAACATGCAGTTCAGACCTGTTGGAGGGTAGTGACCACCTCCTTTATACAGCATGATGAACAGTGTTTCCTTCTACACAGATTTCATCATCACCAAATGATGAAAAAGGGAGCATATGATGTGTCTTCAAAAATAGTTCTGAAGATAAATCTCAAAGAAAGAGGAAAGAAGGTTAACATTTAGTCATGAAGAGCTCTTTGAGTTAAAGAATAAGGGTAGCACTAGGTCAAGGTATACTGCTCAGGAAGAAGGGACCAAAAGATTTCTAACCACTCCAGGAGTGAAGGTCTCAGACTGTCCTTCCATGTGGGACAGCAGACAGCAGGAAACCACACTGCATTCAAACAGGGCTGGATCAGCCAGGGAAAGGTGACAGGAGTCACACAGGAAGAAAATACATTCAAGTCCCTGTGCGTCCCCCGTGTCGGTAGGCTGCCCGCACCCCACTGCTGCGCAGAGCCGCGAGGTTATTTCGTGGAGGTGTCCCTGCCCATGGCAGGGGGTTGGAACAAGATGATCTTTAAGGTCCCTTCCAACCCGAACCATTCTGTGATTCTGCGTGATTCTGTGATTCCCCTCTGAAGGACAACGTGGCTGTGGGAGTGGGCTTCCTTTAAGACCCTGGAGATCTATCACGGAGCAGAGGCACCTCGCTGAGCGTGCCAGTGCCCCGATCGGAGCATTAAAGTCTCAGACCTCGGGTTAGCGCGGCTCCCGACTGCCCACGATTAAACGCAATTACCAGAACCGAGACATGGACGGGACTTTCCACAGCCCCTTCCAGACCCGCGCACAAACGCCCATCTCTGCTCTGCCCTGTTTTCTCTTAGAATAAGTGTTTTCTATCATAAACGCAATTTTATAAAGTGCCTATGGCTTGTTGAGCAGGGATCTCGGGTCCCACATGTCGAAAAACGATTCGGTTTGAGGCAGCATCGCATGAGAAAGGCACCGAGCGCGGCCACCGCTGGCTTCCCCGGCGAACGCGCTGCGGCGGGCGGGGGGGGCGAAGGGACCCCCTCCCCGGCAAGGGACGGAGCAACCCGGTGTCTCTTCTCCGGCGCTGTGAGTCGGGGAGAGCCCCGACAACACCCGGGCAGAGGTTTCCGTCGGGGCTGTCCCGGCACGCGTCCCCGGGGGACCAAGCAGGCGGCGCGGGGGGAACGGGCGATCCCCCGAAAACCCTCCTTCCTCCCCCCGGGGCTGCCCGCGGGGGCGGCGGCGGCGACTACAAGTCCCGGCTGCCCGGGGAGGAGCCGGTGCCGCTCGCCCTCCCTTGCCGGTGGGAGCGCAGCGCAGCCCAGCGACCGCCCGCAGCCCCGCCGGCAGCGACCCGCAACTTTTCTCGCCTCCGGAGCCGGGCAGGGGAAGCGCACCGAGGGCTGCGGGGCTGGAAAGGAGAATTGGGCAGGGGGGCTGCGAGGGAGGCGGGGAGGGGAGCGCGGTGCAGCTGGAGGGGGGGGAGTCCTGCAAGGGAGGCGTGCAGGGGAGCGCACGGTGGGTTCGGAAAGGAGAGCCGGGCTTGCGAGGGACCGGCGCTGCGGACGGCAGAAGGGCGGAGGAGGCGGGCCGCCCCGGGGCCGTGCCGCTCCATCCCTGCGGGTCCGTGGGGGGCGGGCCGGGGGGCCGAGCCTCGCCCCCCCTCCGCATCCAGCCCCGGGGCGTGGGCGCGGCGGCGGCCCCATGGGCGGTGGCGGGGGCGGCTCTGCGCGGGGGCCGCCCGCCGCGGCTGATGCCGCTGCCGGCCGCCCGCGGGGCGGCTGAGGCGGGCGGCGGGGCCGGGGGAAGCGGCGGTCGGCTGCGGGCCATGTGTCGGCCGGGGGTGCGGGGTCTCCTGGGGCGGGCGTGCCTGCTGCTGCTGCCGCCCTGCGCCCTGGTGCTGGCGGCGGTGCCCGGCTCCGCGTCCCACCCGCAGCCCTGCCAGATCCTGCGGCGCATCGGGCACACCGTCAGGGTGGGGGCCACTCACCTGCAGCCCCGCGCCGCCGCCTGGCCCGGGGGGGAGGCGGCGGGCGGTAGCCCCGAAGTGGGGAGCGCCGCGGGGCCGCGGGGCCGGCGGCCGGGGGGCGGCGGGGAGCGGCGGCCGCCCCACTCGCCCTCGCCGCGGGACGCGCTGCTGCTGGCCGTGGCGAACCTCAACGGCGTGGCCGGGCTGTTGCCCTACAACCTGTCCCTGGAGGTGGTGATGGCGATCGAAGCGGGGCTGGGCGACCTGCCCCTCTTCCCCTTCTCTTCCCCCAGCGCCTCCTGGAGCAACGACCCCGTCTCCTTCCTGCAGAGCCTCTGCCACACCGTGGTGGTGCAGGGGGTCTCCGCCATCCTCGCCTTCCCGCAGAGCCGCGGGGAGATGCTGGAACTGGACTTCATCTCGGCCGCGCTGCGCATCCCCGTGGTCAGCATCGTGCTGGGCGAGTTCCCCCGGCGGAGCCCGGTAAGGCGCCGGGGGGAGCGGGCAGGGCTCACCTCCCCGCAGCCCCGGGTACCCTGCGGGGAAGGGTCGGGGTCCCACGGGCGTGGGAACCGGGCAGCGGTCGCGGTGGGGAGGGACGCAGCCCGAGCCCTGCCCGGGGAGAAGCACTCGGACCCCTGGGCCGCCGGAGTCGCTTTTCTGGTCGTCCCCTCCCTCTCTTGCATCCTTCCCCCGTGTTGGCCCTTGCCCTCAGCCCTGGTGTGGAGGGGGACGAGCATCCTCTGGGCGGAAAGGTAGAGCTCGGTGGGAAAAGCTAAGTTATGAGCCCGAAGTCGTGTGCCGCGTTAAGTTGTAGAGCTGAGAGGAGAAAGGGGGGTCCAGGACACGCGCTCATGAGAAGCTGCTTTTCTGGAGGTCCTGTGCGTGGCTTTTGGAGAAGGACACGGTTCGCAGACCAAAAGAAGGTTGTTAGCAAAAAAAAAAGAAAAAAAAAGCTACAACGAGCATTCAGGGTGTTTATTTATTACTTTGTTTATTACTGCTCTAAATGCTGTGCTTGTTTGTGTGTGGGCATGGTAGCTTGTTCACCAGATGACACTTCTTGGGGTAGTCGTTCGTTGTAACTTGACTTTGCATTGAGCTATCTGAAGCATTAGGATTTTCTTTGCTCGTAGTTCATGTGTCGCTGCAAGATCAGGCTCTTGCTAAATCTAATTGCCTAACTAAAGTAGTAGAAACTACAGTTTGTCTGTGGCTGTGTTTGATTGTGTAGAGTAGAAACTAAAAAATAGTAAAACTAAATTTGTTGTGTTTGACTGTCTGAGGCTGTCTTGTATACTTAGTAGTATCCGTGGGGAGGTAAACTTTCTGTCATAACAGAGATGGCAACTTAGCGTTACACACTCTGGAAAAAAGGTGATAGATCAGTATTTTGCAAATGGGTGTTTGATGCCAGGAATCATCTTCAGGCAGAAGAGTTGGAAAAAAATGCTCTGTCCTGTGTGGCCCATGCAAGGCAACTGATGAGTAAAATGGCAGAAGCTGCCATTTAAGTAGCCAGGAGAAATAGTTGTTTTATATAAAAAGAGATAGCTCAACTTTGCTCTCAAAATGTAATCAGAAAAAAAGACTACCAACTGAATTTGCTTTGCAAAAGCAAATACAAAACCCAGCCTGGCTCAGTGTTAGATTTCTGTATTTTTTTTGTGTTAGATTGTGACAGAAAAGGTAGGAAAAGAAAGTCCATGCTAGGCATCTCCTGGTCTGTAATTGACGGTGTGACTGCTGTATGCTGTTCTGAACTCAGCTAGTTTTCTCTACCTCAGCAAAACCCATGTAACTCAGCTTTCTGTAGATTTATGCAGAAGCTCAAGGGTAATCAGTGCCACTGAATGCCACTACTGATGCATGTTAGGTGCCAATAGGGTCCAGGTTTTCTCAGTAACATCTACCAGCTTTGCAGCTACACTCACAGTTGTGCTGGAGCCAATAGCCAAAGCTACCTGAAGACCAGATCCTGAACGCAGCATGTCCTTGCTCCGTCTGTT
The DNA here is from genome assembly GCF_028500815.1 of Rissa tridactyla. Taxonomy (NCBI): domain Eukaryota; kingdom Metazoa; phylum Chordata; class Aves; order Charadriiformes; family Laridae; genus Rissa; species Rissa tridactyla. Next base: position 10,656,290 of record NC_071497.1, read on the forward strand.
AAAGTCAGAACTTTTTTCTCTTCAGTCTTGGAGATGGGTCTAAATTCATCCAAAGCTGCCTGAGGACAGAAGATGTATATAGCACCGGGTTAGAGTCATTGCTCCTTTCCACAGACTTCAAAGCTCCTGCTTAACTTTCAAATTGTTCTCAGTGGGGAGCCAATTGGATCAATCTGTCCAAATCAGGACTTTGTTTTTAAGCAGACATTTAAGTGTCATTGTCTTCAATGACAGTGAAACCAATGCCTGACATTAAACCTGTGCTGAATAGAATCCGTTTTGGTTTTTTTTTCAGCTGAGCTAAAAAAATCATTCTTCAAGGCTCTGTGGATTTTAAAAAAATCTCAGCCTTACTCAAAGGCCAGCAGGTAATACAAGTATATTAGTCTCTCAAGATTGGCTTGAAGCGCCTGACATCTTCTGACCACTCTTTTTTGATACCTTCATGTAACAAATAGCATTTTAAGGCTAGCTCTGGAGGCGATGCTCCGGCAGCCTTACCTTGAATACTTCCCCAGAGTTACAGGATTTTCAACAGCGTATTGGCAGGGACCCCAGAGATGTTGGCCTGAGCAGCCTCTGGTGTCTTACTGCCCGCTGCAGTCAGGGATATTGTGTCCCTCAACAGTCCCATGCCAGTACTGGCATGAAATGAACATACCATGGACCTCCCACCTTCCTGGCCCCGAGCCACAGACTGGCTGCCTCTACTGACCGGCAGTTTCGGAGGAGGCAAGTGTAAATGACATCTTTGTAGGCGAGGCAGATTTTTGCTAATAGGCCCAGCATGCAGTTTTTCAGAGAGGAAAAGTCAGGAAGAAAAGACTCTGCTTCTGAAATGTTGAAGCATGACCCTCCCTGGGGTCACCCGTCCCGCTGGTACTTTGGCAGAGCAATCCACCCTCCCTCCCAAACACCACCCCACACACGCTGGGGGGCTGCCTGCAGTCAGCTTTCTTCCAGGCAGGAGCAGAAGCAGACCCAAAACTTGTTTGCCCTTGAAGAGCATTTCCCACTGTCTGCCGTATGAGGAGCACAGCAGACACACTGACGAACTCGACGTTTGCTAGATGCTGCCTCAAGCTGCTTCTCCTCTGCATTCAGAATGTTTGTTAGGGTGGTTTTAAGGTAGTAGTTGTTTAATGGGGTCTCATTTTCCACATTACACCAGGACAGGAATGTACACGTGCAACATTTGTACTGCTGCTGCATGTTAACATTGAAAAATTCTGTGATTCTGTGATTATCACTTCATACAGAAGTCTGTAATAAGTGGATATTCATTGTAACTGAAAAGCACATTGATCTTTGAGCAAATCTTCCTTAACATGGTGAAAAGCAATACTTAAGATGAAAATGAAGATAAGGATCCAGAACTGAAATATGTTTCAATAATACTGTCTGTTGCCTCCGTGACATTTGATGACATACTTCAAAAATGCAGCCTCGAGAGGAAATTCAGTGTCACAGCTGGGCAACTAGAGTGAAAGGGATACCTACAGTGTTTTCCAAAGTTTTGTGGTTGCGTGAGGGTCTTTAAAAGTCTGTTCCTCATTAAACATTCTACTCTCCCGAAGTTAAAAAAAAAAAAAAAGAGCAAACAGTCTTTCCTCGTGGCAATTAGCAATCACAAGACACCAGCCATCACCAAGTGTGGTACAGTGTTTGCTCTCTCACAAGCAGCAGCTTTTGCTGGAGGTTCAGGGTTGTGTGTGGCAAAACGCACACGTGGCTTCAAGGGATGCTACACAGAGTAAAATGTGACATACTTCTTCCATTTTCATTTGTATATGTCATTTAATGACTGACATATACTGACAGTAAATCCAGGCGCTGTTGTGACCTGAAAAAAGCTGTTTACTTTTCTGAGTTTAGTGTCACTTCAGTAAATTTTCACACTCTCAGTAAGCAAAAGTAACAATTTAACAGTATCATTCAGCAAGCAAAATAACCACTGGATTTCTTTACTACTAACACAAATGCAAATTGCACTGAAGCTGTGACAGATCATTATTTTGGAAGCAGCAGCTCACAAGCCCTGATGCTGTTGAGTCGGGGCTCGTCACGTTACATGTGTTTGTATGAAGAAACACGCTTTATTTTTTCATTCCAAGACTGACATTGTCATTAATATTTTTCCCAGGGATGAAACAGGGAACAGATTCAGGGAACATGAGCCATAAATAAATACAGTGATATCACTTCTAGTACTACAGTTCAGAGCCAAGAGTTTGGGAAGAATAGCCCGTAATATCTATTTTGTAGGTGATACTATCAGAAACACAGGGGAGATCATGTTTGCAGCAGCGTTCTCTGAACTTCAGGACTTAGGGAGTATTTTCACTGGCTTTCAGATAAATCAGTAGCTCTGATGTCTTTTAACATGAAAAGGAACCTCAGAGCAATGAAACAGAATAAAGTAAATCTGAATCATCAGTCCCTGCTCAGCCAGTCTGTGCTTTATCTGGTTTCCCGAGGAACTGGAACTGCAGCACTGCTGATTACCTCTATGACTTCAGAGAGGGTCAGAAGAACAAATAAATCAAGTTTTAGGTTAAACAAAGAATTTCCTGGTGAAGGAGCGAGTTCAGCCCTACAACAGATGCTGTGAAAAGAAACTTTAGCCAGTAGCATTTAATTTTTGGTTTCTTTTTAAAGGAATTAAGCTTTCTTTTGAAAGCAGCTTTATAGTTTATACATATCAAACCACTCTGGGTAGAGAATTATACATCTTTCCCTCTTGGAAATAGCCAGGAGTACCACTGTGTGTATGGTACCCCCAGAAGTCACTGACCTGCAAGGCACTGGGCATGCAGAGCACTAGCAAGGGCAGGTAGAAATTACAGCAAGGGAATGGACATGTGGAAAAGCTTCCGTCCAACTCAGTGCCCAAAGACACTTTTCTCCCTCCTTCAATCCAGAATTGCATTTTTGCAGAAAAGTATTTTTGATTGGGGAAAAAAAAATAAAAATTTAAAAATCTCATTTTCCAGGAAAGACTACAAAACACGTGCCTAGCTGCAGGCGCTGGTAATTCAGACTATCATTTGCTAATCTGATTTAGCCCAAATGTTGAAGTTTGTACTAGTTACTGTGTAGATGAGGAATACGTATTCAGTCTTTCCCTGTGATCACCAACCCGCCTCACCTCACGCTGCATAAATAGCATGGCACATACCTTTTGCGCGCTTCAGGAGGGTTTGTGAGAGGTGCCTTGGGGGAAAAAAGGATGGAAATTGAAAGGATGTGCAAACGAATGTTCAGCTGCTTCTATTTCAGCCAGAGGTCTCTCTGCAGTTTTGCTTATAGTGAGCTTTTGAAACTTGCACAATTCAGGCCACAGATCTGCTGTAGAGAGAGAGACTCCTTTTAAGTTGCCAGCTAATGTAAAAAAGCTTTGTGTAACTAACAGTTTTGCTCCGTAGCCATGCATCCTGTAGAGCCATTAATTCTTTCAAACACAGATTTCAGAGGCATAACCGGTGTTTTGCTGGCAGCGTGGTGGTCCTGGCGTCATGTGAGAGGTCTCCTCATTGTAACAGTCCTCTGTTAAAATGCAATTACACAGTATTTGCTAACTGATCCAATCTCCTGCCTCTCACACGCCTTTCCCCAATATTGTCCTCAGGTTGCGACTTTGAGAATGGTTTTACTTGTGCTCCTGTGCAGTGTTGAACATTGTCAGCTACGAGAGTGGCCCAGTTTTCGTGGTTCACTGTGTTGTCAGCTGAAGCCACTCTGCCTGTTGCCTTTAAGTTGATAAATGATGTGTGTGGAAGGGAAAGGAGTCCTCGTTTATATTCTTCTCTGGGGTCAGAAAACCCTCAAGTTTTGTGAAAGTGACGTTGGCATAACATTTGGGAGTTGTATTGGCACCTTCTGCGTTTTGCGGTTTTTCACCTCATTTAATGCTCAGGGTCTGTTTTCTCTGCGTGTTGCACCCTTGATAACACAAAAAGCCATCCTTGTCTCCTAAACTGTCAGAGTCATTGGTTTTAAAAACAATTTAGAACACCACTAAAGGCATCCAGTCATGTAAAACAGAGCATTGCTGCCCCCCTACCCATGGGGACTAATTTAAGGATAGTTCCTCTGACAAGCTTTGCATACTCAGAAGCATGGGACAATGAAAAGGAAAAAAAGAACTAGTCTCTTTATTCTAGTTACAATGTTAAGTAGGATTCAGTTCATCACAACTGCAAAAGATCCCTTTTCAGAATGCAGGAAAGTGGTGAAAGTATTTTTACTCAGTTCTTACCCCTGGATCCTTAATTTTGACATCCCGTTGAGACAGAAGGAGCCAGAGCTCTCCCAGGGTGAACTTTTCCAAGCAGCACCTTTCAGTGCTGTCACTGGCCCCTCTCCTTTCAAAGAAACCCCCCAGAAACCCATTGAATTCACTGTCCTGCCACTGGGCTTTTGAATTTAAGGGATCTTGCATCTTAGAATATTTTAGCGTGGTATATGGTAAATGTATATGACACTTCGAGGTATGAGAATGTATTATTTTCCCAGGTGTTTTGCTGCTTATGGAGGAGCAAATTTTTGAGGTGAAAAAGTGTTTTCAAGCATACTAGTCCAAGACTTGGAAGTTGTTAGTAATACTAGAAAGTTACTTAGTATTCCTTACCACCCAAGTCTCAGTGAAATCTTACAGCAGCGTTCTTAAACTACCCTAATTTTTCTTTAACACTTAGCTTAGATAGCATAAAGATGTTCTTATTTTATAGTATTTGTAATTTGTAATATAAACCGTGAGGCTTGGTTACCACCACCATTCACAGTGCTATGCACCATGAATAATTTTCCATACATTTTTATTTTCCTGGCAATTATTATTTAAGGAAATATTGGACATGCCACAGTTTAAATGTCTGCTGATTTCAAAGTTAGGTTTAATATGAGTACTATAGACTTTGAAACTGGATAGTGCAGTGCTATTTGAAATACATACACCAGAGATTCTTCGTTTGAGTGGCTTCAAGTCAACAGTGGGCAATCTATCTTAAATACAGCAAGGGGTTATTACCCAGATTTAGAATGTGCACTGAGTCTATAATTATTTAAGGTATCTGACTCTGGGAATCCTTAGATAAAATTATGCCAATGGTCACTTTGTTCTTGAAGTACATCCAGCTCTGTCAAGTTTCATCAAATCACTTAGTCAACTTTATAAATTCTGTTGTATTTTCAATTATATCAATTCCATTTGAAAAGGGTGGTGAAGAGTTAAGATTTGGGAATGGGGTAGAGGGAAGGTCATTCTTGTAGTTAAATACAGTACCAGTAGACATCTCCTACATAAATGGAAAACAAATATCTATATTGAATTGATAGGAAAACTCAAAAGCCAAGATACTCGCTTTGTAGTGAGATGTGCTGTTCTTTATTAGTCTCCTTCCTCGCTGTACTCATGATATCATCATACATTCTGGAGAAAATATCAGATCTGGCTAGTAGCAAGAGTTTCTTGTTCCTCATCCTGTACTGCTTCTCTGATGCAGAAAAAGCTGAGTTAACATCAAATTCAATAGCATACATTATGTTTTCTTTTGAGTTTTTTTTTGCTGTTCTGGGTATTCACAAGGCAACATCTTCCTCACTGCATAGCCTAGAAGAGGTCTTTCATAATACACTGAACAAACTCATTTTGGTGATGAGTGATTAAACTATGACAGGGTAAATCATTGATTATTACTTTACTGATGACATGCATTATCAGAAGAAACACCAAAGAATCCTTAGCTGTATTCACTAAGTAAAAATTAAAATTCTGCCAAAAAAGACAAATTTAAAGACAATTTGGTAGCAGATGCTATGTGAATACAAAAGTTATGGTACCAAACAGATTATTAACAAAGAAAGCACCCCCTAGAAATGGAGGTTGGGGTGTGCAGTATAACTTCCCCCAAGAATGTCTTCACAAAAGTCAGAGAAAGCACCTCATCTTTCCACTAAAATGGAGGCAGAACTATCAAAATTAGAAACAGCCAAAGATCTTGTCATGCTCTATGTTATTCAATTCAATGCTCACAATTGAATTCAAAGCCTATTTACAAGTGTTTTCATTTAGGGTATATTTAATGAGTTAGTTACTATTGAAACCCATGAAATATTGAAAACTCACAGTATTAGAACTTTTGGCTATGTTGGATTTAGTTACAATTTTAAGCCATCAAATAAAGTGTTTATCTCATGTGTTCTATTCTTTTCCTCTGCAGATTTCCATATAATTTTTTAATGTTAAAGAAATCCAGGCATAGCATGGCTAGAATTTATGTACTTATTATAATTAGCAGAAAATTGGAAAAAGCACAGTTTCTCTTAAAAATTTAGTTTTTTCTTTCAAAGAAGACTCAGGCTGTAAATCCATGTTTCTGTAGATCTTACTGAAGGGGTTTTAGAGAGGGGAAGGATCATCTTCTCATTTTGATTGAGAGTACACCGAGTCTCACTGCAGTACCAATAGCTATTGCAGAGTTTATTCTGAATAGCTGAAAGGAGCCAGAGAAAAGAAAGAGGAGGAAACAAGAAAGCAAGAAAACTAGAAACATAAATGCCAGTGACACAGGGAGAGAAGGAGAAAATAAAGTGAATTGAAAAAAAGGAAGAGGTGCCCTTTTCTGTCTCTTTACTTTTCCCAGAAGCATAAGAACAAGGGAACTGAATTTTACATGAAAGCACCATACAAAGAGCTGGGATCACCAAGCACAGACCGAAACATCTTGCCCAAGTCAGGGTTGAATTAGCAGCGCTGTCTTGATCCCTGGCTAAGGATGGTTACCTTCAGTGAATAATGCTTCCCCCAAAAATAGAGCAGACCTCCCAGGGAACGGCTAAGCCAACATCTAGGAAGCAGTGAAAGGATTAAGAATTAGATCAAAGGTAGGTAGAGGTTTATTGTTGCTGTCAGAGGGGCTTCTTGCAAAGGGTGTGAGGTGTTGGTGTTGGTGTGGGTGGGTGTAATTAGTGGAAGCCTTTTGTCCTTGTTGGTGATGAGAATTATTGTAACAGAGACGCACCTGGGCATCTCAGGACACAGTCCCACCTGATGCTCTGGCAGCTGGGGTCTGACATCTTCTGGTCTGCATTTCAGAGCGCCAGGAGACAGACCAAGGTCACTTGGATACAGGTGGCGTCATACCAATAGGTACCCAGAAGGGATTTCCTAACAAATGGGAGCAAGTTCAGGCACAGTGGCAGCTTTGGACATCAGCGACTGTTCTTTACTTCTGGTCTGGCCCTGAAGGTCTCCACATTTTACCAGACAGCCTGTCAATCAGCCAAATCGTTTCTCACCACCATGGGGAGAGGATGTGCAGATGGTGGAAGTAACAGCAGAACTGGGAGAAAGATTTCAGCTTGAGTAGGCAGCAGTGATAGATGATTCATTTATTAAGGAAGTCACACTCGAGCAACGCCATTTGTGCAAGGGACTCCTCATCAGTGTGACTAAGAAGTTCACAATCTGGCCCCAAGTGCCTCACAGCTGTCACATCGAGCTACTAACATTACTCTTGGTAATTATGGACATCTATATGAAGAACTAAGAAGTGACTTGACAGCGTGGCAGACCACAAACTGCAATAAACCACCATAATTGTTACATGCCGCCTTTGCAGGGTAAAGCAACCAAATGTTTACGTGCAGCTGGCCTTGGGGCTCATCTTTGGCTGTAGACAAGGTTTCAAAAGGCTTCAAGGTTTCAAAAGCCTGAACCTTCAAGGTTCAGGCTTGGTGTTCACCGTTCAGTCCTGAGCTTAGTGTATCCTTTCCCCACAGCGTGGTACAATACAGCCATTCACAAGCATCTTGCATCCCTGTAGCATATACATATAGATAGATATAGATATATATCCTGTCAGTGTAAGCAGAGAGCATTAGAATCATATAATCATAGAAAGGTTCGGGTTGGAAGGGACCTTAAAGATCATCTAGTTCCACCCCCCTGCCCTGGGCAGGGACAACTCCCACCAGACCAGGCTGCTCAAAGCCTCATGCAGCCTGGCCTTGAACACCTCCAGGGATGGGGCATCGACAGCGTCTCCGGGCAGCCTGTTCCGGTGTCTCACCACCCTCACAGGAAAGAATTTCTTCCTAATATCTAATCTAAATCTCCCCTCTTTCAGTTTTAAACCGTTACCCCTCGTGCTATCGCTCCACTCCCTAATAAAGAGTCCCTCCCCATCTTTCGTTTAGGCCCCCTTCAGGTACTGGAAGGCTGCTGTAAGGTGTCCCCGGAGCCTTCTCTTCTCCAGCCTCAACAACCCCAACTCTCTCAGCCTGTCCTCATAGCAGAGGTGCTCCAGCCCTCTGATCATCTTCATGGCCCTCCTCTGGACTTGCTTCAACAGGTCCGTGTCCTTCTTGTGCTGAGGATTCCAGAGCTGGACACGCTACTCCAGGTGGGGTCTCACAAGAGTGGAGTAGAGGGGCAGAATCACCTCCCTCGACCTGCTGGCCACGCTTCTTTTGATGCAGCCCAGGATGCTGGGGGCTCTTTGGGCTGTAAGCGTGCATTGTCTGCTCATGTCCAGCTTCTCATCCACCAGCACCCCTAAGTCCTTCTCCTCAGGGCTGCGCTCCATCCATTCTCTGCCCAGCCTGTATTTGTGCCTGGGATTGCCATGACCCAAGTGCAGGACCTTGCACTTGGTCTGGTTGAACTTCATGAGTTTCGCACAGGCCCACCTCTCAAGCCTTTCCAGGTCCCTCTGGATGCCATCCCTTCCCTCCAGTGTGTCGACCGTGCCACACAGCTTGGTGTCAGCGGCAAACTTGCTGAGGGTGCACTCAATCCCACTGCCCATGTCGCCGACACCGATGTTAAACAGCATGTGTGTATTGCTGTGCGAAGCATCCATCCCTATCTTGGTGAGGTGTGTGAGGGCGTTACCAGCAAGTTGAGAGATGATGCTGAGCCTCTCAGATGTGCCCCGCTGCATGGAGTCTCCCTTGCCATGGATGGCACTCTTGCAGGAGCCAGGATAGACCTCCAGAGCTGACTGGAAGGTTTCCACTTGGCACCAGTTTGAAAAGATCTGGTGTGTAGTGTGCTGGCTAATTAACTTTTGTCTGAAATGTTTCAGTCACCTGAATCTGCATGGCTGCAGGCAGCAGATGGGGAGGTGGAGAAGGAAGGGGAGAAGAGTGAAGGTGAACACAGGTGCACCCTCAGCTGCCACTAAGGCACAGCAAATGGGGAAATTACTGTGATTGTTTGATTGCTGTTATTATATAGGAGAAATCAATTGTTAGGGAATTCAGCAGCAGACACCATTTTTTCCTTTTCTTGCTACAGTATTTTTATTACTTCTCCTTCACCAGCTTTCATCTGTGATGATCGTTTCCAAGGCCTGTTTTACAATGTGGAAAGTGTTTGAAATGCATTATAAAAATCTATGAATATGCTGCACAGGCATATTTTAAACTCTTAGTATTTCCCTAAAGGCATGCTATTCCACTTCCAGCTTTTTTAAGACTGTGAAGGAAATGATTGCCCATGCTGTTCATAAGACATTTTACAAGGCTTTCTAACTTAAGACAGAGTTAAAAGACGAGATAGATCTTCAAGCATAAACCGATATTTTAAAAATGAAGTTTTGCATTTGTTGCAAGGAAGGAACTATTAGACATAGCAATTAATAGCCAGAAAGAGCAGCTGTATTATGCACCAGGCTCTCTCGATGATGCTACTGATAAAGCAGTTACATTACACTCATCGTAATAGCATACTCACTCAAACATGCTTAAAAAGAACTTTTCTTTTTTTCTTTTTCAAATCAGATGAAAAGTCAGTGTTATGAGTTCACAGTTTGATCATTTTCCGGTGCTATTTTAGATGAAAGCGTAATTATTTATCACTTTCTCAGCGTGTAAGGCTCACTCATATATATCAGCTAAACAGCTCCCTGTAGGAGAACAGTTGTTTTTAAGAATTTACTATACTCAACGTAACCATCAGAACATGGGGAAAAATCGATGTAACCTTCACTCGGAGCTGATAGCTGGCCTCTTTCACGAGTGTACTGAAGCTGTTTCACTTGTGATTAACATTTTCTTAATATGCTAATACCATGGAGTTAATTTTACCTCGACATTGGAAGGGCAACAAGGTGGGAGAGTGATGTGCCTGGGTTTCCTCTGTTTAAATTCCACGTGATAGGTGATAAACTATAGAGCTCCAAGGGGACAAATATATGTACACCCAGTAACAGCCTCAAGGCAAACATAGGTAAATAGTTGAAGCAAAAAGCATGGATTATTTTGGGTTTAAGCTTCGAGACATGAAAAATTCAGATGTCATTGCACCCTGTTGCACTTGCCAAACAGGAGTTTCCAGGTGCTTATTCTTGTTTCCAGAGTATAAAATCAAGCAACGCTTTGATGGAAGGCTCCGCTCTTCTGCCGTCTCTCTTTCCCCAGTCACCCAGCACCAGTAACACTTAGTGACACTTCCCTGCTCCAGGGCTGCAGAAGAAGGTGGTGTCTGACCTCGCGCACTCCTCCCCTTTGTTGCCAGTTCTGCAAAACCGATTGCCCTGCCCAGTGTGACAGGCAAAAGATCTGCTGCTGTTCCCGGTTACCTTCCGACCAGACAGGGGGGCAGCTCATGCCAAACTCCCACTGGCATCTATAAAATTGTCTGCTGCAGGGCTAATGAGCGTGAAACGATAAAACACAGCATCAGTGTTTGTTCCTCAGAGATTTGGGGGAGAAAAAAAAAACAACAAACACTTATTAACCACCTCTTTAAAAGTTCATGTCACGGTGTATCAGTGTAGAAACAGGGTGGATAGGCTGGTACGGTTAACAGTACTCTTGTGGCCTCTGATTAGGAATCTTGCATCAGCAGTCAACACAGGGAAGCCAAAATGATGATTAATCAGTCACCCTTGTGATCATCTTTTTATACACATGAATTATTTACATTGTACAGGGTACTTACACACTTGTTAATTAAAACCTACTTTTTTCATTCATTTATACCCCCAAGATCTCTTTAACGCATGTAATCCTTCTAACGGCATTTATTTCAAATTCATTATGCCATATTTTGTTTAATGTTATCTTTCATTGTATAAATAGAAAATCCCTCAGTGCAGAATACTTGTGGGAAAGGATTCCTTCACACTGAGGATTTCTTTTGAGAGAGAGATGAGGGATCAGTCTATTTTGAATACTGATGCCCAGAATCCCCAGGAACCCTCAAATTTTTTACAGCTACACCATTTTCTACTGCATTTCTTTTCTTTCTCTTCCATTTTCAGTGTGGCATGCTCATTTCACCCTTTCTTAATCTTGCCTATTCGTCTTTCTTCTGAGGTCCTGTCTTCCACTGTAGGATAATACAGAACCTAAATTAACAGAGCCTTAACTCCAGAAAAAGACCGCAAGGCTCTATTGTGATACAAATGATCAGCAACATAAATTGCTCATCACTCACTGTTCATCACATTCTCTGAAGAGCACCAAAAATAAGACACTTATTTATAAATAGCTCAGCCTGCTAGATTCCAGTGGAACTAGGTTTCGTGTCTTCCCACCATTTTGACAGTGCATATAAATATGTAACGTGTAGTTATGTGAAAGTTAGCTGGGCTGCGATGTCCTCCTTGGGCATTCACAAACCTTCCAGGTTTACAGCAAAAGAATAAATTGCAAATTGAGACCTGTGGTGGGATGCAGTGTACCACATGATTAGCATAAGAAAGATGCTTTGCTTGACAGAGAATGGGAGCTTGTTGCCCAGATCATACTGCTCTTGTGTTCCTCCCCAGAAGTGTACTTTAAGAGGAAAATGAAGTGAGAATTCACAGTGAATAATACATCTGATAATCACAGACACTTTTTTCTGCCTGAAAACCACCTGAAATTTCTGGAACAAGCATGAACAATATAAGCGTTAGGAATAACTGCATCCCAGAGCCTTCCAAAAAATGTATTGGAAGTGCTTCCATTTACTTCACTGGCTTTGAATAGGGACCAGCTTGAGATACAGTTTTGGTTGTTTGGCTAAGCCGTGTGATTATTTTTTTTTTTCTCTTCCAATCTGATGAACACAGGAATTGGAGATATACACGGAAGCTGGAACTTGCAAATACTGCAAGTGTTCGGTTTTGCAATTCATTTTCTATGAGCATTTATCCTAGTGTAATTTGATTACTGGAATGTTCATGAAAAGCAAATGTTGGGGAGAACAAGAACAGCTGAAGCGAATCATTTCATTCATGTGAGTATCGATGTGTTGTTTCTGATGCAATTGCCATCATTAAAAAACCGAAACTGCTATATTCAGACTTCCTGTTGTTTTGAGCGTGGTGCGGCTTTGCTTAGGATGAGGAACTAGTCCAACAGGATCTGTGGCTTGTTGCTGCAGTATTAAAACTATATTCCTAAGTTAACTTATCAACCTAAATGTTTAATTTTACCTGACTTTGCCTTATTTTCACCAGAGACTTCCCTTCACTTAGAAGTCTATAGAAAGCTGTTCACTGGCTAAGATCAAGGATAATTCAGACAATCTTTTTGTGGATCCGTATTCTGCCAGCACTATGAGAGCAAATGCATGTCTTCCGAGAGTCATACAAAATTATTACAACCTTATTAGAGAATAATAAGCAGCAAAATGGCTTGTTATTGTCAGCTAGAGGGGGAAAAATGAGTATGCAGTCTGACCGTTGAACAGGGGACTCAAATGGGAGATTCGGTCTTCTCCCACCCAGCTAAAAACTGGACGGGAAAATACACTGGGCTGAATGCTGGAATAGTTACTGGTCTACCAGTCCAGGCATGGAGAAGTCCAGCTGAATTTCTTTGCTTTGTCAGAAGTTTCCTGTGGAAGGTTAAAAGTTGTCCAAGGCTGTCAAAATCAGCAGCGGCCCATTGTCTGTCTGTAAACGAAGCGCCGAGTCTGCGCGTTTGACCGCTGCCCAACGTCGCCACAGTGTGGTCACCGTTGGAGCTCTTGTGTGGTGCTGCAGCATCCATCCTTTCCAAGAGCACTATCGATGAGAGGAAGAAACAGCCAGCGCAGAGAGTAAGTTCCTTGCTGTGCACCCAACCTTTTTTTGTGGAGGACTTTACTACGTCTGCTAACATGGCAAGGGCTTGGAGAACGACACTGCCCTCCTGGTGAGGTGACTCCTCCTGCCTTCACCGTGAGCTTGGAGGATGTTGTTCCAGCAGCCTTCACACCTCTTTGCCTGGTCCCCCACCCCCAGTTTAACAGTTCGCGTGTTTGTCCATCAATATGCTTAAGCCCGTATAAAATCTTCAGTCATTTTAAGAGTGGTCTCCCAACAAATGCTGCTTACCTTTCAGAAAAGAAAAGCAAACCTTTCACAAAAGATCCTGCTTTCTGTGAGTGTCCTCTCCCTTTTATTCTCACAGCTGGCTGGCTGTTTCATTCCAATTTATTAATAATACATCCTGGTGTTCTGTGTGGTACCTGGTAAAGGGTTTTAGGCAGGGGATTTTACAGAATATATCAGTTCCCTTGCTTAGACAGGGCAGTGCAGCCGCCGTGTCAGTGCAGAATATCACAGCAATATTACAACAAAATTCAGAGCTTACGGTTTTTCACCTTCCTTATATCCATCCCAGGTCACTGAAATGTGTAGAAGTATAATTTATCTTTTGGGAGACTGATCAAGACTTGCATTAAAGTGCTAGCATCATGTAAACAGAGGAAACTGAAACAGGGAAGAAAAAAAATATGTTCCTTTTTCTTCAGGGAATATACATTTTTTGCGATTTTTTTATTATAGGTTCTCTCTCCTGAAGCAGCACCATTTCCTGCAGACAGAAGCTTTGATCGTATGTTCTTGCCAAACTCACAGGAGCGGTGTTCTGTCATCCCTTCCTTCCAGGTTGACTGGGGGAATTAGATACTCCTCTGCAACACTTCCCCTTGTTCGGAGAGTTAAAAATCACAGCGCCAAAAATAGTTGACGTGAATTCCTCGTCCCCAGGCTTGGTTCACCAGACTCTGCACAGTCATCGTGGGTTATTTGCATGGAGATGGATAGACGCAAACATCTTGCTGAGATTAGTGAGACATGACGCTTTCGTATTTTATCACAAGCGTTTATCCATGTTAAACTCCCAGGGCGCGCTTCATTTTCGCTGGTTCTTACCCTCTCCTTTAGGAGGATACAATCACCCACTCAAGAAGCAGAAATAGTGCATGACTAACTATGTCACGGAACAAATGATTAACACTAAGTAGTTTGTGCTAGCTGTTTGCAAACAATCCACGTGCCGACAATTATGCTGAAGCAATTTTGTGAATACCTAACTCGATGTGTTTTGCATAACTCAAGACTGGCTCCCAGATCATTAAATTCATAAACTTCAGTCTTGTTTGTTAAATTCATAAATGTCATTGTTTCTTCTAGTCCATAGAACTGGTAGCGCTAGACTGGACTGTGATATTAGTCCGTAACGCTGGACTGGCGAAGGCTGTAGGAAGGATGGTGGCTCCGATGATCGAGGTGCCATTCAAAATGAGTTACAGCTGCTGTGCTTTGAGAGTTTATAAGCTGAGGAGGGCAGTCATATGCAGGCTGACCCATAAATACATCTGATGCTTTTGGATTTGCAGCTATGCAAATAAAGATGCCATTTGACCCAACTGCACCCAGTCTACCTGCAGAGAGCCTGATCTGGCTGCCCATGCGCATCAAAACGCCCACAGAGTTCATTATCAGGAGCTGAGGGTCTCTTCATCGGCTGTGATCGCTCATCAGCCGTCTGCTGATGCCACAGTTGACCTAGAGAGGGCATAGCATCCATACGCGCGTCATCCCGTGGGGTCAGGGCAGGAAGAGCTGAGCTGTGAGGAAGAAAATGTGTCGTATGTCAGTAGGAAGCTCAAGCACAGACAAGATTTTATGGATTCATTTGGTTCGGAGTGTTTGAGAGCCTTCTGACTCGCAGAAATGTGCAGCCCTACCAGCTCCTAAAGCACAAAGCTCTTAAAAAATAAATTAAATACCCAACTTACTTGGGTAATTGGTGCTTTGCAATGAGTGTAGTGGTTTTCAGCTGTCACAGTTGCACAAACCCTACAGAACTTTAAGGAGAAGATGGGTTATTTTATAAGAGGGGGATACAGAGGCAGTGGAAATGTAAAGGAATTGCAGCAGTGAAGGTAGAGCCAGTATTGTAAAGAAAACTAGATTTATAAAGGCCTTTCCCCTCATTTCCATGCTGCAAAGCATTCTTACATCAGTAACATCCAGCCTGTTAAATTGTTGCTGTTACTTTCATTACTTCCTCATAAAGGAAGCCAACCCCTATTAACCTGCCACAACAGTTTTTCCCCTTTCCCCCTCAAGTAACGTAAAGTAGCAGTACAAATAAGTTTTTGCATAAATAGGTAGGATGAAGAACTTTATTTACAATGAAGTAAATTCGGTATTTAGTTCCATCACAACAGTTTGTCCAGCTACTCCTCGCTAGTTTTTTTCTACAAGGGTAAAAATTATATCAAACTTCCCCACCACTAAAGGTTTTGCTAGTGTGTTGAGCTGGTTTTGTCCCTATGCTGTCAAATTTCCCATCAACAAGGGAAGATCTTGTATTTCTTCAATGCAGCATGAATTTCCAATTTCTTTGTCAGCTCTATGAAGTGTATGCAGCCCTCCAGCCCCAGCAGCGGTGGGACGATGGCCTCCGCTGCGAGCTTGCCCCTTGGGCAAGGGATGGCAGTAAGGCCAAAAGCTCTCTCTTTACGGTAGAGCTGCTGCACACGGGCTGTTGTCGGGGTCCATTGCCACCAGCAGTGATGTGTCCATATGGTGCTTTTATGGAATTGCAGCAGGAAATGGATCTACAGGGGAAGGCTGATGAGCTTCTTCTGATGATGTGATACCGGGATCAACCACCCTTGCCACAGGCAGAGCCGAAGGAAAAGAGAATTACGTTTTGTTTGGCCAGTGTCTTGTGATTAGTGCTAGCTTCTGGCAGGTGGTAGTGTCAGACAGCAATACGAATCTTCAGTACAGCCAGATGGTCGCATCAAGCATGGCATACTGTTTTTCCCGGTGTGCATGGTTGCATATTTGTCTTCAGTCTGTGCCCGCTATCACATACTACATACGTATGGGTGGACACACTGCTTAAAGCCTATGAAGTCAGTTCGCGCTGTTCCACTGAGTCCAAACTCAGTACAAAGTGGGATTAATAAGTATCATTCATATTTTATAGTGATTTACAAGCTCTGTGCAGTCACTTCATTGTTGGTCTAAATGTCGCTGCTAGGTGCAGAGTAAAAGAAAACCTGGTAGCAGTAATCTATGCAAATGTTTGTGCATCATAGAGAGGTGATGGTACTGTGTATTTTCTGTCAAACGTTTAGATGACAGCAGACGATTGAATCACTGCCAGGAGCTGTAAATGTTCACCTGGTGATCTTGCACATTATAAATCAAAGGATGAAACAGGCATGGGTGGTGATTTTTGATACATTCTCCCAACCCTCACCACAATACTTGCAGTAAACCACTTTCTGCTCTGTGAAGTTGCCGTGGTTTAGCCTCAGACGGCAACAAAGAACCACGTGTCGCTCGCTCGTGCCTTCCAAACACAGGAAGAATCGTAAGAAAAGGCAAGACTCTTGGGTTGAGACAAAGGCAGTTTAATAGAACAGCAAAGGGAACAGGCAAACAACAACAACAACAACAACACGGATAGGGGAATATACAAACGCGATTACGGAACCGCCGCTCCCCCTGCCGCTCGCCGCTCGCCGGCCGGACCCGGGCCGCCCCAGCCCGCTTTTAAGCAGCAACTTCCTGCCCCCTCCCCCGGCAGCTCAGGGTGGGCGTGGCTCACATGGCATGGAATACCAGGAAAAGTTAACCCTATCCCCACCGGAACCAGGACATTATCCACCCCTTATTCCATACCATCTATGCCATGCCCAGCAGGTTCCAATGAATTGCCACCACTTTCCCCTGTTATATATATATATATATACACACATATAATACCCTTAGTTTATGGGTCATCCCTCCAAAGTGTCCGTTGAGTTCTTTTAATCCACGGCTTTGGGCTCCATCTGTTAGAACAGTCTCTCAGGGCAGGTGAGATGCTGGGTGGTGCTGGTCTGTTGCATGCTGTATTTTTCGGAGCTTGTGACTGGTGCACCTGGTGTGGCTCATGCACGCAGTCTGTAGGCTGAAGATGTAGATCTTGAGGAAACTGCTGGGCGCCGGCTGCTGAGATCAGTTCTTATCCCATCACCCCTGTGCCTTACTTGTAGTACAACTGATAGCAATGAGGACATACAGTGACAGTGTTACTTAGCAATTAACAGCACACAATCTGATTCATTGGCTATTCTCGCCCAAAATCAGATCTCCATGAGGTACACATCGGACTTCCCCATCCTTCCGCATCACCCACCAAGTGCACCCAGGTCCTTGGGCAAAAGCAATCCCACGGATGGGTTTGCCTTTGCCTGAGGCAGGACTAACCCAGACTGTCTTCCCTAGCATATTCTTCATGTGCACTACGGGGACTTTATCCCCTTCTACAGTACGTGGAAGTTTTGATTGGGCAGGGCCAGCCCGATTGTTAGATCCCCTGGTGTTAACTAGCCAGGTAGCTTTTGCTAAATGCGTATCCCAGTGTTTGAAAGTCCCACCACCCATTGCTCTCAGCGTAGTTTTTAACAGTCCATTGTATCGTTCTATCTTCCCAGAGGCTGGGGCGTGATAGGGGATGTGATACACCCACTCGATACCATGCTCTTTGGCCCAGGTGTCTATGAGGCTGTTTCGGAAATGAGTCCCATTGTCCGACTCAATTCTCTCTGGGGTACCATGTCGCCACAGGACTTGCTTTTCAAGGCCCAGGATAGTGTTCCGGGCAGTGGCATGGGGCACAGGGTATGTTTCCAGCCATCCAGTGGTTGCTTCCACCATTGTGAGCACATAGCGCTTGCCTTGACGGGTTTGTGGCAGCGTGATATAATCAATCTGCCAGGCCTCCCCATATTTGTATTTCAGCCATCGCCCTCCATACCAAAGAGGCTTCAAACGCTTGGCTTGTTTGATCGCAGCGCATGTCTCACATTCATGGATGACCTGTGCAATAGTGTCCATGGTCAAGTCCACCCCTCGGTCACGAGCCCATCTATATGTCGCATCTCTCCCTTGATGGCCTGAGGAGTCATGGGCCCACCGAGCTATGAATAGTTCACCCTTATGTTGCCAGTCCAGATCCACCTGAGCCACTTCAATCCTAGCGGCCCGATCCACCTGCTGGTTGTTCTGATGTTCCTCCGTGGCCCGATTCTTTGGTACGTGGGCATCTACATGGCGTACTTTCACAACCAGATTCTCTATCCGGGCAGCAATATCTTGCCATAGGTCAGCAGCCCAGATGGGTTTGCCTCTGCGCTGCCAGTTGCCCTGCTTCCACTGCTGTAACCATCCCCACAGAGCATTTGCCACCATCCATGAGTCAGTGTAGAGATAAAGTACTGGCCATTTTTCTCGCTCAGCAATGTCCAAAGCCAGCTGAATAGCCTTCACCTCTGCAAACTGGCTCGATTCACCCTGTCCCTCACTGGCTTCTGCAACCCGTCGTGTAGGACTCCACACAGCAGCCTTCCACTTTCGATGCTTTCCCACAATACGGCAGGACCCATCAGTGAACAGGGCATATTTCTTCTCATTTTCTGGCAGTTTATTATATGGTGGGGCCTCTTCTGCACGCGTCACCTCCTCCTCTGGTGACATTCCGAAATCCTTGCCTTCTGGCCAGTCCATGATCACTTCCAGAATTCCCGGGCGACTGGGGTTTCCCATTCGAGTTCGCTGCGTGATCAGTGCAATCCACTTACTCCATGTAGCATCGGTTGCATGATGTGTGGTGGGGACCCTTTCTTTGAACATCCAACCCAGCACCGGCAGTCGAGGTGCTAAGAGGAGCTGTGCTTCTGTACCAACCACTTCCGAAGCAGCTCGAACCCCTTCATATGCTGCCAATATCTCTTTTTCTGTTGGAGTGTAGCGGGCTTCGGATCCTCTGTATCCACGACTCCAAAACCCTAGGGGTCGACCTCGAGTCTCCCCTGGTGCTTTCTGCCAGAGGCTCCAGGTAGGGCCGTTCTCCCCGGCTGCAGTGTAGAGCACATTTTTAACATCTTGTCCTGCCCGGACTGGCCCCAGGGCCACTGCATGGACTATTTCCTGTTTGATTTGTTCAAAAGCTTGTCGTTGCTCAGGACCCCATTTAAAATCATTCTTCTTCCGGGTTACTTGATACAGAGGGCTTACAATTTGACTGTAATCTGGGATATGCATTCTCCAAAAACCCACAATACCTAAGAAAGCCTGTGTTTCCTTTTTACTAGTTGGTGGAGACATAGCTGCTATTTTGTTGATCACATCCATTGGAATCTGACGGCGTCCATCTTGCCATTTTATTCCTAAAAACTGGATCTCCTGCGCAGGTCCCTTGACCTTACTTCGCTTTATAGCAAAACCAGCGTTCAGAAGGATTTGGACTATTTTACTCCCTTTCTCAAAAACTTCTTCTGCTGTGTTTCCCCATACAATGATGTCATCAATGTACTGCAGATGTTCTGGAGCTTCACCCTGTTCCAGTGCAGTCTGGATCAGTCCATGGCAAATGGTGGGGCTGTGTTTCCACCCCTGGGGCAGTCGATTCCAGGTGTATTGGATGCCCCTCCAAGTGAAAGCAAACTGTGGCCTGCACTCTGCTGCCAAAGGGATTGAGAAAAATGCATTCGCTATATCAATCGTGGCATACCACTTGGCTGCCTTGGACTCCAGTTCGTACTGGAGTTCTAGCATGTCCGGCACAGCAGCACTCAGCGGTGGCGTGACTTCATTCAGACCACGATAGTCTACAGTTAGCCTCCACTCTCCATTAGATTTTCGCACCGGCCATATGGGACTGTTAAAGGGTGAGCGAGTCTTGCTGATCACTCCTTGAACCTCTAGTTGACGAATCAGCTCATGGATGGGAATCAGAGAGTCTCGGTTAGTGCGATACTGCCGCCGATGCACCGTTGTGGTAGCAATCGGCACCTGTTGTTCTTTGACCCTCAACAACCCCACAACAGAAGAATCCTCTGAGAGACCAGGCAAGGCAGACAACTGTTTAACTTCCTCTGTCTCCAAAGCAGCTATGCCAAAGGCCCAGCGGTACCCTTTTGGGTCCTTAAAATACCCTCTCCTGAGGTAATCTATACCAAGGATGCATGGAGCCTCTGGGCCAGTCACAATGGGATGCTTTTGCCACTTATTCCCAGTTAGGCTCACTTCTGCCTCCAGTACAGTCAACTCTTGGGATCCCCCTGTCACCCCAGAAATACAAATGGGTTCTGCCCCTCTATAGCTTGATGGTATTAAAGTACACTGCGCACCCGTGTCCACTAGAGCCTTATACTCCTGTGGGTCTGATGTGCCAGGCCATCGAATCCACACCGTCCAATAAACCCGGTTATCCCTTTCCTCCACCTGGCCGGAGGCAGGGCCCCCCTAATACTGGTCATAGTATCCATTACTCACTTCTTGCATAAATGACTTGGAAGTTCCTTCAAGAGGATCAGAAGCAAGATCAAGCCTTCTGCTTTGTCTGGGGAACGGCCCACTGGAAACTGGGGCGGCACTTTTCCTGGAGGGATCCCCTTTTGTGGTTGTCCTTCCTTGCAACTCCTGTACCCGTGTCCGCAGGATCGAAGTAGGTTGTCCGTCCCACTTCCTCATGTCCTCTCCGTGGTCCCGCAGGTAGAACCACAGGGTGCCTCGTGGTGTGTACCCTCTGTACTCTCTCTCTTGAGTGGGGAAATGCCTACTTCTAATAGCTGAGATGCTGGCCCGTGCAGGTGGGGAGTAGGACATATTCTCTTCAAGTTGCTGGACCTTCCGCGACAGTTTCTCCACAGCTGAGACAAGGGGGGAAGAGAGACTTTCTTCATATCGCCGGAGCCGGCCAGCTACCTCATCCACCGTTGGTCCCTCTTCACCTTTCCATTCCATTACTGCCAGGGAGTTGGCATATGACGATGGTGCGCTCCGTACAAACTTCCGCCACATGGGCCTTGTGCATCGCACCTCATCAGGGTCTGTGGGTAAGTCTGCATTGTCCAAGTCATAATAAATCATCTCCCGCACGGCTAATTCTCTCAGGTACTGGATACCTCTTTCCATGGTAGTCCACTTGCTTGGCTGACATACAACATCCTCGCTGAAGGGGTACCTCTCCCTCACGCCTAACAGGAGTCGTTTCCAGAGGCTGAGGGCTTGGGTCTTTTTCCCGATCGCCTTGTCAATGCCGCCTTCCCTAGACAGGGACCCCAGCTGCCTGGCCTCCCTACCCTCTAATTCCAGGCTACTGGCCCCATTATCCCAGCACCGGAGCAGCCAGGTGACAATGTGCTCGCCTGAAAGTCGGCTAAAATCTTTTCGCATATCCCGCAGCTCACTCAAGGATAGGGATCGAGTAATTATCTCTGGTTCTGCCTCTTCCTCCTGCTCTCGTGATGGCCCTGGTTCATCATCATCTCTTACTAAGCGAACTGATTTCTTTGTGTACTTCTTCTTCTGTATGGGGGCAACTGATACTGGCATGGGTTGGTTCCCTGGTTCAGTGGCAGTGGTTACCACGGGGGTTGCAGTAGCCGCAGTGTCTGTCGCAAGGATTGCAGCAGCCGCAGGGGCCGCCGCAGGGGCCGCCGCAGCCGCAGGGGCCGCCGCAGGGGCCGCCGCAGGGGCTGCAGGGGCCGCAGCAGGGGCTGCAGCAGCCGCAGGGGCCGCCGCAGGGGCCGCAGCAGGGGCTGCAGCAGGGGCTGCAGCAGCCGCAGGGGCCGCCGCAGGGGCCGCAGCAGGGGCTGCAGCAGGGGCTGCAGCAGCCGCAGGGGCCGCCGCAGGGGCTGCAGCAGCCGCAGGGGCCGCCGCAGGTCTGGTTTCCATCTCTTCCCCTTGAGGGTGCTGCATAATTCTGAGCAGTGCCTGGTAGATACTGGCCAGGGCCCAGCACAGCGCGGTGAGTTGTGCCTCTCTAGAATAGCCACAGCATTTTCCCTTCAAATATTCTACCACTTTATCAGGGTCCTGTAATTGTTCAGGGGTGAAGTCCCAGACCATTGGAGGTGAGTAGTTCTCTAGGTACCTGCCCATGCTCTCCCACATGCCATGCCACCCCTGACTATCCAGCCTCGGAGCAGATCTCCGGGTGGTAGTCTTAAATAGTCGCTTAACCCTAAACAAGACCTGGAACGTATTCAGGAGACATAGCACTAGGAACACGCTAGTTTGAGTATCCCAAGGATATTCAAAATTCTCAAAAGCTGTCATACCTGACCCGAAGGAGAAAAGGGAGGCAGAAGGGCTGGGGAAATTATTAACAAATTCTGAGAGACGGTGTCCAATGTACGGACAGGACAGCAAAACCGCATAAACACCCCAAAATAGCCGTCTGAACAGTGATGTTATCATATCATAAACAGATATCGCACAGGACAGCAGAATGATAATCCTCATCCCTGTTCCAGACATGGTAAACAGCATCGCAGGGAGTACATAAGCCATATAGGAATTTATGTAACACAGCCATGAGAACAAACCAAGCAACATGATGACCAGTGACTACTTACCTAATAAAATAAATGCATACAAAAACAAACCAAAACCGTTTTTTCCACGTTCTAGTTGGATTCTGTCGTTATCTCAACCCTTCGAGCCCCACGTTGGGCGCCAAAAAGGACTGCCGTGGTTTAGCCTCAGACGGCAACAAAGAACCACGTGTCGCTCGCTCGTGCCTTCCAAACACAGGAAGAATCGTAAGAAAAGGCAAGACTCTTGGGTTGAGACAAAGGCAGTTTAATAGAACAGCAAAGGGAACAGGCAAACAACAACAACAACAACAACACGGATAGGGGAATATACAAACGCGATTACGGAACCGCCGCTCCCCCTGCCGCTCGCCGCTCGCCGGCCGGACCCGGGCCGCCCCAGCCCGCTTTTAAGCAGCAACTTCCTGCCCCCTCCCCCGGCAGCTCAGGGTGGGCGTGGCTCACATGGCATGGAATACCAGGAAAAGTTAACCCTATCCCCACCGGAACCAGGACAGAAGTGCCTGCTGCAGTAAGGTCTCGTTTCATAACTCTGTACCTGGGACTCTGTTGGAATACAACGGATAATTAGTAAGTTGCTTATCCACTTAAAACTAATGAGGAAATACAGTATGTATCCAAATGCTTGCAGACATAGGGTCCTAATGAGGCAAGTGTCCATGGCATAGGTGACACTAGTCTGGAAGGACAGACCGTGCAGCGTGAGTAGTGTGATGGTACAGATGCCCAAATTATTTAACAATAACACATAAAACAAATTGCTGTTTGTTACTTTCTAAATTCTTTTATCTATTGATGCAGCTTTGTCTAGCACAGGAATAACAGGAGATTTGAGCCCTAGATTCAGCTTCTGGCAAAATCTTGGTATATTCTCCAAGACGTGTGACTTCACCTCCTTTTTTTTTTTTTAATTTTCCTTCCCTGTGATCCCTCCCTGTGTAAAAGGGTGTGAAATATTTATCTTGCTGTAAGCCTTAAGATGGGCAGAGAGCAGTTTTGGAAAGGATGGAGCAGTCTGTCCGTGCCACGGCGGCGGTGCGTCCCCCTGCAATCCTTCGGAGCGGGTTATCCCCTTTTTACAGAGAGGGGTTTGCTCGAGAGGGCAGCACAAGATGAGGCAGGGATTTCAAACCGGATCGCTCCGTTTCTATATTCGACAGCCAGCCAGGGCCCCTTCCTCCACCTCCTCCTCCTCCTCTGCCTGTGTGCCTTGGTAACGGGCTCTGCGCAGTCACACACTTTTGTGGGTAGCTGCTATTCGCTTTATTGGAAACTCAAACGCTTCTGCCTTTGGGGGCGGGGGGGTAGGCGCCTCCTGGTTACAGGATCGTGCCTTGTTTTGAGTTTTGCATACCCAGGAGAGAAATTTGCAAACACTGGCCACAAAACTTTTAAATAGTACAGCTGTCTTTTGCACGGGTTTTTGTTTGTTTGTTTGTTTGTCTGGTTTGTAGTGATAATTTATTAATTCAGGATTGGGAAGGAAAAATGGGGAGCAGTGATTAAAACATTTACAGCGAATATAAACCACTAGGCTTTGCTGCATTTTCAAAAGTCAGATTCTTGTCTTGTGTTGAAAGATCATAAATCTGCAGCTGAGGAGCTAGCAAACATCACACCTCCCAGTTTATTTATTTTCTCCTCCTGCAGCAGCTTCTGGTTTTGAGTGACACTTATCCTTGAACTATTTCTTATGCAAACAGACTGCCTCCTGCTGAGGAAAGTAGCCTCACTGTGTGGTGCAATTAGTGAAAGGTGCCCAGCGAGGTGAGGGTGCCTATGCAGGATGAGACTCTCCTGCCCCAACTTTGGATGGGCAGCAAGTGGCATTTCGCGGCCGCTCAGAATGGCACGTCCTGGTGGCTGGTCCCCTCTGTCAGCTCCCTGCCCCACCACATGCAGTGTGTATTTGTTTTTAAAAGAGAAGTTTGATTTTTATTTTTTTTCCCCTGCTCACCCCCAGCCCTGGGAACCAGTTGCAACTCTTCTTTCTCATTTTTGGTCTTTCTAATTAAATCCTTGATGTATTAATTAAGAAACCTCAAGTGGAGATGTTTAAATGCCGATCCTAGTTTTAAGCCAAGCAAGTACACACAAGAATTCACCTTAGAGCCGTGATTTAAATGTCTAGCCTCAGAAAGATCAACTACTAACTTAATCTACCCTGGCCTCATTTAACAGAGCTGAGAGATCAGTCTTTGCAAGCTTAATTCTCAGCTTGCTTTCATACAAAAAAATCAATATAGAGCAAAATGCACCGGTAGGTAAAATTAATCCTGTGGAACATGCCCGGAGCAAGGCGCAGCAGAAGAGGATGTGATGGTGAGCTGGTGCTGGCTTTCTGAGGAACGGGACATGGGTCAGCGCTAATTTCTCCCACTGTATACTGCCACATACAGCTGTCGTTACAGCGGCTGCTCCGTGCATAACCGCGTGCAGCACAACCTGTGGGCATTTCCCTGACTGGCAGGGACCTGTAGAGATGAAAAAGCTAACTTGGTGGCCGGTCATTGTCCTTGAGGAGCAGCACCCAGTGCCCTGCAAGGAGTGCGGGGGATCCCATGGCGGCCAGGACTGTCCTGGAGGTGCTGCCTGTGCCCCATCCCGAGCATCGCTTTGCAGCACTGCCTCAGGATGAACGGGGAAGGCTTCTTTGTTGAATTGCCACCTCCTTCCCTGTTTGTCTCCAAGATCTGATGACCTAGTTTCACTCTGCTGAGCTGCCAACACCAGAGAGGGTTGCACAGCCTGTTGGTAGGCACATAGTCATTTGTAAAAATAATGAGACACGGGGGCACAGCTACTGAGAATATGGGGAATGCAAATGCTCAGGAGTTGAAGATACTTTCAACCCATGCTGGAACTGGACTGATGAGTGAAAACAGTGCTCCAGATTTTATTCCTTGCTGCAGGTATTAATGGTGAATAAAATCTAGTTGAATTAAGTGCTGCGTGGGTACATTGAGTGCGTATCAGAAAGGACAATAGCTGCTTTTGTAAAACGGTATCAAACTTCTTTTACCTACATAGCATTAACTAGTCTTCTCTATACCCTCTCTCCTTATATTCTACATTTTCTTACAGAATTAATTTATTTTTGTTCAGCCGGAATTTTGCTCATGCCCAAAAAGCTGGGTAGTACAGAAAGTGTATTCATAGCCTGTTGTGCTTGTGAAAAATTAGCATTTGATAGTGATATACTGCAACACGTCCATCTTGCTGATGGGAAGGTGGATGCTGCTGTAACAGGGCACGGATGGGAATGCCGTTGCAAGAGCCCGTTACGCCAAGGAGCCCGGCAGGGGTGACATGCCAAGGAGGATGGTGTGGAGCAATGCTTGGCAATGTGCATGGCAATTACAGCCCTGGTTGCCAAATTCCCTGTCAACTCTTGCACTGTGTTAACAGTTGTCCTCAAGAGTGAGGCATCACAGCAAACACTGCATGCAATTAACATGAGCTTTAGAAACCCATTCTGTATGCGAAGCCAAGAATTAGTTGTTAGTCTCATTAAAGTCCTAGCAGTCTAATCAAAGTAGTGTCATTGGTCCCAATGATGCTAACACTTATAGGCAAATTATCCAAGTACTAGAGCTCATTCTCAGTAATGATACAGCTCAAATTGCCATACACGCACTTCCCCTGTCTCTTTCCTCAGGTGCTGGGCTCACCCTTCAATGCAGCTCTGGGTCCTGAGGTTGGCATCCTCATCTTCAGGGAGACAGAGCAAGTGCGTGTGTGCTTTCAGGGGGTGGGGGTTGTTAGAGGCAAGTCATCTATGTCCCAAGATCTCTAAAAGGAGGAGTATGGTGGTGGTAGCAGGAGTTTCTTCCTCCTCTGGGTTGGCTTTTGGTCACTTTTGTATGTTTGTTAGCGCCGTCTGCATCTCTGCTGTATTTACTTACCCATTCCTCATGCTTTTGCAATTCCACCTTATATCCACATTCAGAGTATCTAGTACATGTTACGTATATAGATACTGGTTCTTTGTTCTCCATTTTACTCAGCTCCCAAGGTTGCAATCTCCTAGTGACCAGAAGCTGACCATTGGTGAGTTGTGATTTTTATCCCTGGCACCTCTGGTGCCATCCTGTGTTTGCAGCGTGAAGGCTTCTCCTCTCATCTTGTGGGGATCTGTGATACAACCCCATTTGGTTTTTTTTTTCAGCAGCCTTTGAACTGTGATTTCTTGATAATCCAAGTAACATTTTATTACAGCAGCCTGATCACACCTACGTCCTCGATCTAGGGTCCTTACTCACGGCCCTAAAAGACTCTAAAAGACTAATAAGTTAGTTCTTCCTGGCAGACACACACAAAGAGAGTGCTCTGGTAGCCACTTAAATAATTTGCTGTGTCAAAACAGCACCACTGGTGTATTATCAGAATTTCTTTACAACAGGGTCTTCCTGCATCACAGCTCAGACATTGGGAGTGCCAGGGCCAAAGAGGCAGATCTTGGCAAGCCTGAAGGACAGGCACCATCTGCTCCCAGGTGCTGCCACAGTTTTGGCTCTGCTGCTATCAAAACTTGAATTTCCACCTGTCCTCATGAACCAAAAACTGGGGGGAAAAAAGCCCTTCCGCTGTGCATCGCCTGAATAACACATGAGGGGAAACTCAGACTGCCTGCTGGGGAGTCGCTTTAAAACAGAGCCCTTCTGACTGATGGCCAGGATGTGAAAAGCACCAACGTTTGTGAGGTGCTTCTCAACAGAGGAGCACAGCAACACCCCTAGACAGTCTGCTGAAGGGCTTTGAGTTAGCTGAATGCTGTGTCTCCTTAAGGGAAAAATTAAATTCTGCTAAATCCTGTTTTCCAGTTATTCAAGCTTATAGTGGCATTCAGAACCCCGAAAAGATACACCTCCATGGACCAGTCACTGTATTTTGCATCCTTTACAAGTGTAGGAAGACCAGTAATGGGGTAGCTACAGCACGAACGCCAAATGAGAAATCCTGCTCACAAACACGACAGTCTAGATGAGGCCAGCCGTAAGAAAATGTGTTACTGGGAAATGGCATTAGAAAGAAAGCCTGGGGTAGAGCTAGCCACGATCTCCTTGCTCTTGCTGGCAAATGCTCACTTACTTGTGACAACCTGATTCTGCAACAGTGTTGAGCTTCTAGAAAATATTGCCACGCAGTAACAAATTGTCCATTGTGGATAATAGTCACACTTGTTATCTCCTGGTATCTTTTACCCATTTGCAAGGGCTTTGGGGACATGGATTACGATGCTGTAGCACTTCGGAGCAAGAGTCACAGACATGGACCCAGCCACTTCTTTCTCCAAGCTGAAGCGTACCACAGAGCAGAGGTGGTTCTCTGGAGTTTTGCATTGCTATTTTAATGATGGAGGAAGGCCTGTCATGGAGAATTCCTGCAGCTCCCCCAATCTATTTGTATTGGCAATCATCTGTCTTTTCTTAGCTATAATGACACATTTAGTGGAAGCAAAACCTATTTTGGGTCTTGGCATCTGTATGAAATATTTTTTGTGAAACTTTAAATGTTGGACTTTATTTTTTCCTCCTGGAGCAAAGAACACCTTGAAGTTTTTGAAGTGGTATTAGTTGTGATAATTTATAAGTGCCTATGAAGATAAATAATGGGTCTTACTTTCCAAGAATAGCTGGAAGTTCATATTTTATATTGCCTCTTCAACCTTGTAGAGAGCTGTACATATTCAGATTAGTTTGGAGTATTTGTATGTAGGCATTAGAGATGCTAAGCAACCTCAAGTCATGACTGTCTGGTCTAACAAGAGAAATTATTTTCAGGACAAACTAAGTCAAGACTTAAACTAGTCTAACTGTTGTGGTTTTGTGTGTGTAAAATCAACAGTCGGTGCCTTTTTAGGATCTGCTTGTGAGTGTTGCCTGGACAGCTGCCAGGCTTCTTTTGCTGCAGGAGTCAGGACAGCTCTGGTTAGTCTAAGCTAACTTTTGTCTCTCAGAAGCTTTTAAACCACCTGCAAAAAATAGCCTTTAGTGTGGGCACCTGTCCTGTTTCCAATTACAGTCTTGGTCAAACAGGTGTGTATGTGGAGACGGGTGCACAAGATGCAAAAAAGAGGAACTCATGAAGTCATCCTCCTCAAAGCAGGTCTGGGATTTTCTTCCCCAGAGAACTGAAAGGCATGATTATTCTCCTGTCTAAATAGCAGAAGAAACGTATGACTGGTATTTTTAATCACACTGATGATGATGATGCTTAAACGGGTGCTTAAGTGTCTTGCTGGATGAAGGCCTTAGAAGCCAAATCTTAATGGTTACCGATGTCCATGACGAGGGTGTGGGAGTTTAACTGGGACCAGGCGAGAGCCCAGGAGCAGTGCAACACCTGTGCCCAGCTCCCGGTGCTCTTCAGAGGGGAGCGGAGGGATGTGTGCCTGCCACGATCACCGCTTGTGCCGCTGCGGAAGCTGCAGAATGGTTTTTGAGAAGAAAACCTGGATGCCTCACCCACCGTGATGTCCGTCATCTTGGCTACAGCCACCCGTCACGGGCAGAGCAGGTTTCTCACTCCAGCCTGGAGGTGGAGGTGCTGGAAGGAGCACACCATCCCTCTGTCGCGACCAGGCGGACCATGCAGCGGCTGGGATGCAGTAGGGGATGTGGTGGGCAGCTCAGCAGCTGGTCGGCTAGGGCGGCAGGATGTCTCCATCCGATGTCCTTCCCGCGGTCTGCCAGCTGCCAACACAAAATCCGTCCTTGAAGCACTGCAGTTTCAGCAGTCAGGCAGATATTAAAAAAAATAAACCAACATTTCATAGCGTCTTTTTTCATGGCATGGAAGGAAGAAGCAATAGGTGTGCCTGTAGCCTTTAGGGAACTGGGTTTTAAGCCTGAATTTTGTAATTTCAACAGTGGAAGAAAGAGCTTCCCAGTTTTTGAAGCTGCGGCATCAGCTTGCGCACAGCTGCCATTTAGCTCTGTTTGTAAAGCTGTGAGTCCCCACAGTTGCACTGTAAGCCAGAAGGCTTTTTTTTTTTTTTTTTCCTTCGGTGGGGCTTTCTCTGATGTAATTATATAGCATGTTTTCTCTTTTGTGTTTATCATAAATATATATCTAAGCACTGCCTTTGCCCCCAAGAGTCAGAGGGGAATAATATTTTCTGTGTATTATTTACTTTTACACAGTTAGCAAAAGAATATTGACATATGTGCTTTTAACTCTGCTAATGAAGCTATCATAATGTCAAATAAAATGTCACCGTGACCACGCCTAATTAGCATTACAAATTTGGTTGAAGAGATAAATGGCCAGATCCTTCAGGGTGTAAGTCAGTCCAGCTCCAGGAATTTCTGCTCAAAAGATTTACAAGGGCTAAGGACGGGTCTACAGACTACTGAAAAATCTTGCATTAATGAAATGCAAATCATGTTTCAGTTGTTAAATGAACCTGCTATCTCAGGTGTCTCAGGCAATGAAACTGTAAAACTGCCCTGGTTGGGATACAAAAGGCAAATAAGTAGTTACAGTCTCTGCTGATGTACAGGAGTGAAACATATCAGACCATGTAAAGCTTAATACTCCATGAGTGGCTGGGTCCAAAGCCCACTGAAAGTCAGGGGAAAGACTGTTGGTATCTGATTTGAAGGGGATTAGTCAGAAATTAAGGATTCTAGGCCTGTTCTTTACCCAGTAGAAACTGAAGTCCGTTGATCATGGCTGGTTTATAAAAGCGGAGCTAATGACGTGCAATAAAAATATTAAGCTCTCATAGACATAGAAAATGTTTTTGATAGTGACACTATGTAAATGCAAACACATTATTAAAAATAGATCACAATTAACATTATTCACATGAGGTTTAATTCTCTGTTTGTGTAATTTGAAGCAAAACTGATGCAAGTCATGTCATCTTTAATGACAGCTTAAAGTCAAATTTAAACAAAGCAATTGAATTTCCATGTGAGCTTTAATAGACAGTTTAACTGAGATAGTCGAACTTGACTAATTTCCAAAGTGAGAAAATGAGGGAGTTTGCATAAGAACTTTAATAAGGATGGATGGGCACAGTTCAATACACTGATACTATCTCATAAATATTCTATTCCATGATAAGTACAAAGTTACACACATCTAAACTATCATTTAAGTTGTCAAAAGCCTTTGCTGTGAAATTATGCAGTCTCAGTGATTGCTACTGAATGACTGAATAAACAATTTTTGGAAGTTCCTCATTAAAAAGCAGTAATTGCTTATTTTAAAGGAAATAAAATCAATAAAAATATGTAAAAGCATTAAGAATGTTGTAATATCAAAGGCTGTATACTGAATCAGCGCCTATATGTTCAACTGCAGCCTACAAATGGCAAATGAACCTTTCAAAATAAATAAGGTATTAAACCCAAACTTCTCCAAATATCTCCACATCCTTCCCTAGAAGAATGGAATGGAATGGAATGGAATGGAATGGAATGGAATGGAGTAGAATAGAATAGTATCATTTCAGTTGGAAGGAACCTACAACGATCATCTAGTGCAACTGCCGGACCACTTCAGGGCTGACTAAAAGTTAAAGCATGTTATTAAGGGCATTGTCCAAGTGCCTGTGGAATACTGACAGGCAGGGGGATCTTCTTTTCCATATAAAACCAGTAAAGTCAGATAGCCACTCAGTAGATGAGTACCAGTAGACGAAGCCAGAGACAGTTCTTTTTGGTTGAGCTGTGAAAGAATGTGGGCCATCAAGGATCCCCTTCCCCGAGTCCCAGTACAAAGCAAACATTACATGTTGTTCCTCCCCAGTCTCCACAGGGGTGTTTGCATGGTGGGCTGAGAATTAACTGAAAGCTATGTAGAAGGGAGACGTCTAGTGACTGAATTTGATGTATATGACTGTGTAAGAAAAATTCTGAAGACAGGTTTGCAGTCCCAATATACTTAGTAAAGAAAAGAAATTGTGTTTGCTATTTTTTCAGAGCTGAATGTTTATGTTTCAAGCACATTAACAGGGAATTTAGCAACTAATAAATCACAGTGGTGCTAAGTGCTCACGTAGACGCACCTGTGGGCTTTTGAAAGTGACAGCTGAAGCACAGGTGGTTTCACACCAAGAAACACTTTTAAACGCAGGCTCAGTCTATTCCAGGTTATCCCAAATGTATCTTCAGTGAAGGAGCAGTGTCTCCATACAAGAACAGTCTGTTGGACCACATTCTGTTGCACATGAGACGGGGACCAACGCTAGAGCTCTTGAGGACTAAGCCTGTAGCTGCAGTGCTGTAGGATAACCTGCACCTGAGCATACCAAGTCAGATGGAGACTGCCTTCACCTGCACTGCTGAGTAAAATTATGTCCCATTTTCTGGTGCTGAGGAGGAGTTTCGCATTCTCTGGACTATGTGTGCTTGGTGCCGTGCTTGCTCTGGGCCCAGTGTAATGCCCAGTGACCCTAAGGTGTAATTTTTAACTTTTGTGTATCTCTGTCAGTTCAAAGTGTTTTAATACTGGAGGAACCGTGCTATAGACAAGCAGAAGCAGTCTTGTATATGTGAAACTATGCATATGCACTGGGTTTAGCATGAGGACACAGAGGTCTTCAAAGATCTAAACCTGCTGGGTATGATGGAGAGGCAGTTCTCACACAGTCTTATCCATACTGCCTACTAGGAGTGATCCCCAAAATGTGCTGGGACCCAAACTGCCAGTGCATGGTATGAGAAAGCTAATTGGCATGTGCCAAGACCAGAGTCAAACTTAGCAGCACAAATGCTCAAGTTTGTTTCCTGGAGCTGTTTTATTCAACAGAATGGACACAGCTGTTACTGCTAACTTCTGCCACTCATCAGACCATGGTTGTTTTCCTGTATCCAATAGATTATTTTTTATACCTGCACCTATACCATAGGTATAGTACTGTGTTTGGGATGTTATGCCTCTGAAGATGCTGAAGACATTTGCTCTTCCTCGTACAGGCATGGTCAGGTTCTGTGCTATCATTTATATATGCAAAGTGTTCTATGTACACTGAATAACTAATTTCTTTTCTAACATTCAAATTAACTAAGACAATAAACTTTAAAAGTTTTGCTGGTTGGAGGCAGATCATCGTGGAGAAAGTTTTCATACTTCTACTTGATCTTGGACAGAGGACACAAACATAATTCTTCCTACTCCCTTCTATTTGCAGTGAGAGACAAACTAGACTTAATTTACCTGATCCTCTCGTAACATCACGAAAAAAAGTTTGTTGTGATTCAGTTTGCAGAGACTAATTTATTCACATCAGCTCCACAAACCCAGATATTATGCACAATGCTTTTTTTTTTTTTTTTCCTGAACTAATCATGTGTTTTAATTAGCAGGCAATGTTTCCCAGCATAGAACTCACGGAGTCTGCACACCTTAGCTTCTTGGGCATTCAGTAACTTGTCCTTCATCAAAGAGTCAATCCTCTTGTGTCTTATTGGCAGTACATGATGTGCATCGATTGTGGACAGTGATCTATTTAATCAGCTTGTTCATGTGCCTGTGTAAAAAAAGGCCACAGGTACCAAAACCAAGAGATAACAATTGCTGAGAGCATCCTCAATTACAGTATTCTCTTTATCAAGCTCTGAATTTAGATGATCTGCTCTGGAAAACAGATGATGAGTAACTACAAATTAACACAGTCAAAGCTCGCTGCTTATAAATGATGTTTAGCTCTTCAGGTGTTTTTTTTTGTTGTTTTTTTTTTTCCTCATTCCACCCCTTAAATCTGTATTGGAGAGCCCAGGGTTTTATTTTAGTAAAACTAGTGCAAATTGAGCAATTACTGTATTATTCCAAAGTCAGAATGACATTTCTAAGATCCATACAAACTGGAACCTATAATGAAAAGTGAAATACTATTAAAATAAAACTGACAGCATTTTATGCCATCTTTCAACACAGTAAAGGTTTGATCCCTTTTATATATAATACATGTTAACTACTGAATATGTCAAAGAATGAAGAACAGACCTGAAGTGTTTAGTAACTTAATGAACAGAAAAATATAATTTGGCTACCTGTGTAAGATAAGATACGATTTGAGGGTGCATGAGTAGAGACAAACATCATAAAGTCATAAACAAAGATCTCACAAACCAAAAGATACACGAAACAGGCATCATAACTCACATTTTTTGAACAATCTCATGGCTGGTATCAAATGCCAATGTAAAGTCAAATAACTTTTTTAGCAAAGCTACACTGAAAACTGTCAAGTTCTCAGCTGAAACCAAAAGTTGGAACCTGTGCTAGCTGAATGCCTGATAGAAACATTTTGGGAGACTGGAGAATTTTTTCGTAGCAAAGTGACAGAAATTACATGGATTCTTTAATTTTTCTCTTCCTTATTAGATCTGAGATAAAATTTAACTTTATTTTTGGGACCAGGGAAGGGGGAGGAGTAAGAGTAAGGGAAAAGTATTTATGGATCAAATAATAAGAAAGGAAGAAATATTTACTTTATGAGAACAGATAAATTAGCCTTACATCCTTCCTCCTTTTCTGGAATAGATAAAACCAAGGGCAGTGGTGGCTGGAAATTTAATGGGTTAAGTTCTATTATATCAGCAATGACATGGAAAAAATGAGTATGGAATGGTTATTTATCAAATATTTTCCAGCTCAGAAATCACAGTTTGCATATCTTAGCCTCTTGTGCATTCAGTAACTTGTCCTTTGCCAAAGAATCCATCTTCTCATGTTTTATTTGCAGTACATGATGTGTATTGATTGTAGACTGTGATCTGTTTAGTTGGGTTACTCATGTGTCTCTGTAAAAAAATCCCCCAAGTACCGAAAAAAGAGGCAATAAAAAGAACTGAGGGCTCTTCTTTATTTTTCTTATTGTTTACCAAAGAACTTGTCAGCATCCATTGAATTTGAACATCAATACCAGGGTTGCACCTGAACAGTAAAGGCATACCTTCTCATACCTCTGTTAGGAGAGCAGGGAAATCTTTACATGAGAATGCCAAGAAATCCAAAAGGAAAGAAACACAAATCCTTGGAAATAGATTCTGTTTCCAAGTCTGTTGGAAACAGACTTGTGACTACTGAAGTTGACTCAAACTCTAGCCAAGGAAGCCCATGAGTCATAGTCCGTTTAAGCTGAGTGGGTGTAAGTTTCCCTGTTTCTCACACAGTTCTCTTGGTTGACTTCCTTTGAACTAAATAAGTGAATAAAAATTAAGCAAACTCATTAACTTTGGGTCCAGCATATTTGTGATCAGTTGTCTTTCATATTTTTAACTACAGAATCCCCTTCACCTGCAGATGAGTTTAGAAAACTCACTGAGTTCTGATGCTGATGTCACTTTCTCCATCCTTGCGATGAACAACTGGTACAACTTCAGCCTGATGCTGTGCCAGGAAGAGTGGAACATCACAGATTTTCTCTTCCTCACACAACAGAGCTCCAAGTTCCACCTGGGATCCATTATAAACATCACAGCAAACCTCACTTCAACCAGTGACCTTCTGAACTACTTACAGTTTTACCTGGAGAGCATCAAAGACACAACGTCTACCATGGTCATGTTTGGATGTGACATGGAAAAAACGCGGAGGATTTTTGAAATAACTACCCGGTTCGGTGTGATGCCTCCAGAACTTCACTGGATTATTGGGGATTCACAGAACGTGGAAGAACTGAGGACAGAAGGTTTGCCGCTCGGTCTCATTGCTCATGGCAAGACAACACAGTCAGTCTTTGAGCATTACGTGCAGGATGCAATGGAGCTGGTAGCAAGAGCTGTAGCAGCAGCCACCATGATTCAACCCGAACTAGCTCTTATTCCAAGTACGATGAATTGTATGGACACAGATGAAAGGAATATCACTTCAGGGCAGTATTTGTCAAAGTAAGTTTTTCCTTTTTTTCTTTTTTGTAGCTAATATTTGGTATACAAGAAAAATAATTTTCCTGCCCCTCCCCACCATTCTCAGTGGCTTAGCTATCATGCTGTTAACCCTCCCTAATACACACATTCGTTTCAGTATTTCCTCTTGCTTCATTACTTCTGGGCAAATAATGAAACTTAAACTTAGCCACAGAGGGAGATTAAGGCAGTTGTAGAAGAAGGCACTGTTCTACAGAAGTAGAAATCACATAGTAAACATAGGCTAGGTTACAGACTATGCTCTGAAAGAATCTTGTATTTATGTTTATGCATATAAGAGGGAAAAGTCGGGACTATTGTCAAATTCTCTTGAGGTTTTGAGAAACCTGAGAGAACGCAAAACACAGTAAGATTATTCGCACTACCAAAGCAATCAGAGAGTATAAAAGCAGATGTGTAGCCCTCGCTAGTATGATTCCATGGAAAAGAAACAAAAAGATGGACCTTGACCACCTCAGAGACTACTGCTGCTGGTGAGAGCACTCAAAACTACAAAGTGCTGTCTCTGTTGCTTGGTGTGGAAGGCTCCTCTTTCAGCTTCTGCTGAAACTATTCCTGTAGATCACTGCATGTCACTGTACTGAAGTTGCTCCCAAAATTACTTGCAAATTCATGTCTAGAAATATTCTGGGTTTTAACACATGAGAGGAAAAATTGCATGGTTCCTTTTGAAAACAAAAAAAAAGTGCTGTGCTAACTATGTGAATACATCAGCTGTTGTACATCTATGACTGTTGCATGTTTTTCCCCCATTACACCTGGTTTTCAGCCAACAGATTTTGTTGAGTGGAGTTAGGATAAAAGTTCTTGAAGCTTTTTGTATGTTTGCAACTTTTTTTGAAATGATACCTGAGGTGTTTTTTCACAGTAATGTTACAGCATTGCTCAAAACACAACCATTTGAGACCCTAACAGTTCCTTAGTCAGCACTTGTCCATAACTTGGGGGTCAAAAACCCCCTGTTTCCAAAGAGTGAAAAAAGGCTTGGCAATAAATACTGCACTGGCTTGCAATATGCCCACTGACTT
This sequence comes from Rissa tridactyla, assembly GCF_028500815.1. Taxonomy (NCBI): domain Eukaryota; kingdom Metazoa; phylum Chordata; class Aves; order Charadriiformes; family Laridae; genus Rissa; species Rissa tridactyla. The sequence continues at coordinate 10,692,823 of NC_071497.1, forward strand.
GTGGTATCATTAATTTTGTCTCATTATTCTGGGTATTTTAACTAGATCATACCTAAGTCCCTGAAAAGCAAAACTCAGCAACAGGCTTCTTAAAGTAACAAATACTTGAGGACAATAGTTTCGCAAACAGATCTTTAGAGGGTTAAGGAAGGGACAAAGAAGTAAGAAAGCAAAAGTAAAGCTCTTATGTATTCCTGCAAAATATCTCTTCATCATTGCTTTCTACAGGAAACTACTATCTTCTGTTAGATTTTGGGAGACAAGAAGCAATTTCACATATAGGAAATTTCTTGTTCTGTCCTCTCAGTAAAGATATTGTGGAAAAGAAACAAGGATCGTATGTTTATCCTGGTTTTCCCTAGGCATCTGCTTGTGGACCCTATTAAAGACAAAACAACAGGTTAGGTAAACTCTTGTCCTGAATCACTGCAGCTCTTTTTATACTGTATAAGTGAGACAGATACCTGATAGCCAGTACTGATATATTTGAGTTAGCAGCATAACTATTAACTCCAAGTGGTACCAATAATTTCCCAGGCATGAAGCACCGATGAGTGGCTCAACAGTGGCCAACCTCGTCTGTTGCACACGTGCTTCTAGGCAAGCAGTGCGCCTCCAAAGAGGAAACTTTTATCTGCTGCTTCATTGAGTGTTTGCTAACGTGGGCGTTTTTCTGTCGGAATGAACCCATCTGTCTTGACATGTAGCCTTGGAGCTGCGGCGGGCGGGGATGGAGAAAGCATGGAGCTTTGCCTCCCTCAACTGCAGTGTGTAGTTAAACAGCATTCCCACGAGCTGCCACAGCTGACACCTGAGCTTTCATTGCCAACACTGTGCTCATACATTGGCTGTGCAGACGTGTAAATGCCACCCAGGAGTGGAATAAGGATTGTGAACAAGGCCAAGGTCTAGTCTGTGGCAAAGCATGCTTTTATCTGTATGGATATGGATATGAGTATGGATATAGATGTACAAACCCCTGAAGATTATACTGTTGTAAGTCTCCATCCCTCATCCCTCTTACGATGAGATCAATTCCCTGATCTATTCCTGACTGCTTATGGGAGCATCCTTGTTGACGGAATGAGGCATTAAAAATTCAAAGCCTCATCTTGCTGTATAGCCTTAATTAGTCTTGCAGCTTAACTCTGCTTCTTGGATAATTTCAGCAGCCTGCTATTTGCTTGCCCACTGTAGTTCTTGCCTTCAGTAAACTTTCCAAGAATGATGTGGAATGACCAAGCCATCAAGCTTGAAAGAAAATGAAATAATTTAATTAAATCATTCTTAAAGGTACTATGAAGATATCTCTGCCGGAGTATGGTAGTGCTGCTAATGCTCTAATGAGCAGTTCTTACAACAAAGAACATGAAAAACAAATAAAGCTGAAATGAGCAAATGACACACTTTGGACTCATTGGTCAAACTGACGTGACACTAGTAAAGGTGTGATCCAGCTCTCACAGCCTGTGGGTGTGATCATCAGCTCGCACATACTGACATAACATCAAGGAAATTCATTCAGCTGCCAGACTTGAGGATCTGCCCTTCCCCTTCTGAATTTGTACATATCCTCTTCCCATACAAACCCATCGGTAGCCCTGCTGAAAAGTTACTGCTCGGGTATTGCTGATGTGTGTATGCAATACTCTGCACTTGTAATTCCCAAAGATTCACGCTGGAGACTGCTGGCTTAAATTATGTAGTCAGATCCTTGTCTCTACTTCCTAAAGTTATTGAGTAAAGGAGGTTTTACGTGAAGTCCCTGGCATGAGTTGGACTAGCGCTGCATACAGCGTACGCAAATGATCAGCAGCCGCAGCCACTCGCGTATAAAACAAAGCATTGTGAAAATGTATCTCCCACATGGTTCCCCTCATTTATTTTGATTAATGTCCTGTCACCACCAAAAATACAGAACATGCAAATCAGCTGCAAAAGTAAGCCACTAACTCTATAAGGTAGCAAAGTCGTACATTCAAATGCTACTAAATCTCTCAGGTAACCGCTTCTAACACAATTCAAACGCAGGACAGGTACAGAGGGCTCGATGCACCCTCATGGGCACACTTATTTTTACAGTGAAAGTCAGAGAACACAGTGCATAAATTCCACTGTCCTCATTCTACCTGCAGAAAATAAATTTAATGCATTATTCCATAGCTTCATCTACTCCCGAAACACCTGGTCTGCAGCATTCTGATATCCAAGTCATGCTGTTGTAGCAACACGGGGCCAAATTCATCAGAACTTCGACAGCTTATTCCATCTGAGGACTTGTCTCCCTCAGTTTGGGCATTTTGTGAACTGTTAACACTATTTTCCACACTTAATTCCTTCAAAATTTTGCATACGATTCCATCTACACATGCAATGGTTTTACTGTTATTGTCATAGTGATGGCTTCAGCATGTAAGTCCAGCAAGGCTTGTAAGGAAGAAGTTGTATAATTTTTTACAAAGACTGAGGAAAAGAGATAAAAAACAGGTAAGTTTATGGGCACATAAGCCTTTCTTTAGTGCTTGAGATTGCTTTCCCGTATAAACTTTGTCTTGATAGTGTTTGCATACACAAATATGCAAGTGCACCATGAAATAGGAAACACAGGGTAAGAGAAAAGGGCTAGTGGAACAGTGGCAGACACCGCTGATTAACGAAGTGGCAGTATCATTTAGCTAACACCTATGTGCATTTTTAGGCATAATTTTCAGGCCCAGGTTAAGACATGTACAGATCAATTGCTTTTCATAGTATTGGCTGTATCATCTTTCTCCAATTCAACCTACTCAAAATAGACTGCATAGGAAGAATTTTTAAAACATCTCAGAGAAGGCCATCACACACACAACCACACTCAAAACTATATTATTTAGTTTCGTAAATTTACCCTTTGCTGAGGACAAAATTGATACAGTATTGAGACCTACACAGTCCAGAGTTTTATGTGCTGAAACTCCATCAAAAATAATCAAAAATCATCAAAAGTCATCAAAACAAAGGGTAGAGACCAGGCAGAAGTATGCATGCACACACACTTGCTGTGAATTTAGCCTTTTCAAATCAATTAAAGGTTATTTTTAATCCAGTCTAACTACTGATAAACAATTAAGACTACTTAAAGTTTATGCCTTGCTTATTGAGGCTGGAATGACAGCTATAGCCTTTATTCTTCTTTCAATACTTGCTTTTCTCCAATTCCCAGAGCAAATGTGAGGTGTTATATTCTACTGTGATAGCTAAATAGTCTGTCTTCTGACTGCCTCTTACTGAAAAATATGTTTGAGTTACCTGACGTCATATTAGCAGCAGTTTAACTCAACTGTTTTTGATGGAATCACCGCGCTAAGACTTTAACAGTTTTACAGTCCCTTTACAGCCCCTGCAAAATGCATAGCAGCTTTCTTATAACCAGAGTGCAGTTCAGCTGGTCATGGTGTCTACACTAAAAAGGATTTTCGCCCTGTAACACTTATTTCCTGCTCAGCTCCCTGTGCCTTTATCCGTGTCATTTTAGCCACTTTGATAATGACTTACCAGAAGCTGAATTCAACATACAGGAAAGAAAAGTACTAGCAAATATTGCCACCCAATACAAAGGAAATACTTAACTTGGTTGTGAATATCTGGAATAGTAAAAGCCCAGAAATCTCAATGCAAAATGTGCAGTGCAAAACTGGCACACTTCATGAGATCTGCTACAATGTCAAAATTGCACTTTTAAGAACATTACTGCTGCAGATATTTTAAGAAACTTGTATATTTTTTTTGCTAAGACTTAAAACTGACTGTCCTAGGGCAACCATCTTTCATTGAGTCCCTTTCTTGATTCTGAAGTCGCTAACAGTGATTTACCAATGCCAAATTTGCATTTTTGAATCCAGATTGGTTCACTTCAGAGTGCGTGAAAGCTGTTGACAGCACTTCAGTAGCCTCTCTTATGTAAGCTAGATCTTACTGAGATTACAGGATTTTTCTTGGAAGGACATTTCAAACATATTTTCCACTCTTCCATTTTCATGCATATTTTTATCTAGGAAACTGGCTGCAGATCTGGTGAGTTCAGCTTAGAACTAACCTATGTTTCATTAATTTATGAGGTAAAGGTAACTGAAAAAAATCAATGTTGTCTCACTCATTTTTTCTAGGAAGTGAAAAGAATATCTTTCCTGAAGAGTTTCATTTACATTAGGTAAGACATGTAGGAGAGCATTTCCAAGTATACTTTAGTCGTAAATTAAGTGCCTTGTTTATCATGCCATAGGAAAGCTATTAATGATCCAGGTGTTCAACAACATCCCCAATGTATTCTCTTAAACATAAATTCATGGTGTCTGCATATGCTTTAGCATGATGACTTCAGTTGTCTACTTCTGATTACTCTGCGTTCTCCCTTCAACAGGTTTTTAGCCAACACAACTTTTGATGGTCTCAGTGGCCACATTAAGGTGAAGGACTCATCCATTGTCAGCTCAGAAAACAACTTCTTCATCTGGAATCTGCAGCACGATCCTGTTGGAAACCCAATGTGGACTCGTCTGGGGAGCTGGCAAGAAGGAAAGATAATCATGGATTATGGGATATGGCCAGAACAGGCCCAGAGACATAAAAATCACATGCAACACCCCACCCGGCTGCACCTCAGAGTGGTAACTCTTATTGAGCATCCATTTGTCTTTACAAGAGATGTAGACGATGAAGGTCTTTGCCCAGCAGGGCAGCTGTGCCTGGATCCTTTGACCAATGATTCAGCCGTGCTGGATAACCTGTTTGAAACCCTTCAAGGAGGGAATGACACTGTTCCCATTGAGCTGAAGAAGTGCTGCTATGGCTACTGCATTGACCTGCTGGAGAAGCTAGCTGAGGATATGAATTTTGATTTTGACTTGTACATTGTTGGTGATGGAAAATATGGAGCCTGGAAGAACGGGCACTGGACAGGGTTGGTGGGAGACCTTCTTGCTGGCACAGCTCACATGGCGGTGACATCGTTTAGCATTAACACTGCCCGCAGCCAAGTGATTGATTTCACCAGCCCTTTCTTTTCAACCAGCCTGGGCATCTTGGTGAGGACCAAAGACACAGCAGCTCCTATTGGAGCCTTTATGTGGCCACTTCACTGGACTATGTGGCTGGGGATATTTGTTGCTCTCCACATCACAGCTATATTCCTCACCTTATATGAGTGGAAAAGTCCTTTTGGGATGACACCCAAGGGAAGGAACAGGAACAAAGTCTTCTCTTTCTCCTCTGCCCTGAACGTCTGCTATGCGATCTTGTTTGGAAGAACAGCTGCCATCAAACCCCCCAAGTGCTGGACTGGAAGGTTTTTAATGAATCTCTGGGCTATTTTCTGTCTTTTTTGTTTGTCCACATACACAGCCAACCTAGCTGCTGTCATGGTAGGAGAGAAGATCTATGAAGAGCTTTCTGGAATACACGACCCAAAGGTAAAACATGTCTGTTGTTATTAACTCAGCCTTTTCTTCTTCCCAGTCAAAATTCACTGATGCATAATTTATGGTTTCAAATAAAATCATAAAGCAATCTGTGTGGAAAACAGCAGTTGCACTACAATTCATTACCATCTGGCGGCACTTCAGTAAGAAAGTTCAATGAGAGAGAATCTTTAAGCATCCATAGAATTGTAGGGGAGATTTCAAAGATTGAGGGGGAGGAAGAAGGTGAAGGACTTTGGTGTTGCCTGCTGCAGAGAAGAAAAGAGGATTCTGCGTGTAGATTAAGTCTTAGTCCCTTTAGCTATAGCTGGTTTGATCAATTGGATGATTTGGGTCATTGTGAGACCTACTCAAACAAAACAACCCCACAGCATGAAGACAAAACCACTGATGTTCTAGGTAGGATTTTGCAAGTATTTCACAGGCTATAACTGTGCTTACAAAGGCATTACTGGCAAAATTCCCCACGAATAATACATCAAATAGAGCAGAACTGAAATCTGTTGAAAAATCCTACCTTCTGCATCAAAACAGTGGAATTCACTTTACAAGTAGTCAAACATTTGATTTGCAATGTCGGTTCTGCTGGGGAACTGTCACAGGAGGAGATGAATTATGTTGTAAACAACCCATCTGCAAATAGCTCAGACTTCCTAGTACTTTTTGGTAAGGCAAGGAAAAATGTAGAAAAGGGACTGCCTCCTCCCACTCTCTCCCCGACTCCCAAGGTGGGATGAAGGGAAGGGATCTTCAGTTGGTATTTAAGTCCAGTCATTTCATAAAACTATTATGATTTTGTTTGCTGCTAAGTAATAATGATCATGAAAACATAAGTGCAGAATGGATTGTAGAGAGAATACGTGGCTGCAGGTGACACAAGAGCAGGCATCCTCTTCATCCGACAGTCACCCTAGGGGACAGGGTGGTGACAGCAAATTTCCCTTGTTTGTTTGGGACTTTCTCCAGTGAAGTTGTGATTGTATTGTCCACAGTTTTATACTTGTGACCTAACTACTGGTACACAGCTCTGAAACCACCCACCATTAATTTGTCTCAGGTGACTGAATTGATACCACATCGTGCCAATGAAAAACGTCATCTTAAGAACTCAAGAACTGAACATTTAGTTTTCTTTCATAAATTGTATAAATAAAGGTTATGTATGTGCCTCCAGATAGCAAAGGCTAAGCTCCACCTGTTATATTGGTAAACCTTTGCATTCAGACTAATGACCATACAGCTTTGACTTTGTGAGTGCGACTTCTGACTCACTTGCTCCAATGTTACCTAGAGTGTTTCTCCCAAAAATATTTTAAACAAAGAACAATACTTTTTATGGTTGGCCTGAGGCACTCTAAAATTGATTTATGGGTTATAGCAAATTGCTACTAATAATCTGTTCTCCCCCTCCCAGAAAAAATATGAATACTACATCAATAACTTCATAAATTTAAGCTGCAAAAGTCCAGGAATCATGTATTCATTTTATTCAGAGCATTCTAAATAAGCAAATGAGAGCTTTCAGCTGAATTTCCCCAGCTCCAGCCATATCTCTGTTACAGTCATTGATTGTTGTGTGAGCCATAATATTGGCTTGAAAATGAGGTTAGTCCTCGACTCTTTGCATGGGCATCACCTAACCCATCAAATCCTGCTTTTTTTACGTCCTGCTTTTCTGCATCATTAGCGTCACCACACATGGAGTTCCTAAAACAGGTATTGGGAAATTTCTGCAATTGCAAGAAAATGAAATAATTCTAAAGCTGCGCTGTACAGCTTGGCTGTTGAGTTACAGAATTGAGCGCAGACTATTGAAGCATATCAGGTGCTGCAAACACAGGTCTTAGTCCTGAACAGAAACACCGATGACTCATGGTTAGTAACCTCAGTGATCCCATTAAATCCGTGGCATTACCGGCCTTTCCTAGACAGGCACTTCTCTGCCTCATGGACTAGATCTAAGCTTCTGAGTAGTTAGCGGTTTCCAACGTGGGAATTGAGACAAGGTAGATTCTATGGAAGAGGATTGCCTGCCATCGCGTGAACTATAAAATAGTTTAGTATATTTCATTCATGCATTTGCCTCCAAAGTCTTAGTCTGTAAGAGTAGTTATAATAGCAAATGTACTGGTTTAACCTTTTCTCACATAAAGCCTGAGCTGTGCCCTTTCAAAGTTGTCTCTAAGACTTTAGGTTTAGGAAATGTTTGGGGTACAACAGTTGCAAAGGTACATACACCACTTTTTAGTTAGTTACTTGAAGCATTTTTACACAATTTAAAGTTCTTACTTTTTTTTTTCCAGATCTGTTTACCTCTTTCTTTTCAGTCATGGAGACTCATTTCAAAAAGAAGGCAGCAGGGTGCAGACATAATCATCTTTTTAATTTTAATATACTTTTAAACATTCTCCTGCTCCTGTCAGTATATATATATGTCCTTGTACTGTGCTTTTGAAGTGTATTTAAAAAACAAAGTCTAAAATAGAGGAGCAACCTTCTTCAGGCAATGTAAGACATATCATTTCTTCAGGCTGGCACCCACAAACAGTAAATCCCATCTGAGATTGCAAACAGTCAGGAAGGAAGGCAAGTTGGGAAAAATTAATAATTATTTTTTTCAAGATTAGAAACCTGGTATATAAAGTCAGTATTGCCAGGAATATGTATGCTCTCTCTTCTGGTTAAAAAAAAAAAAAAAGACAAGGGTATATCCTGAAAAAATCACATCTGCCTTTCTAGAAAAATTCATGTTACAACAGTGATGTTTAATTCACCAAGCAGTACAGTGTTTTATCAGTTGCTCATTGCAGCTCAGCAAAGGAAACAATGGTCCTCTCATGTTGCTGAAATCTCGAAGGTACAACATTTTCGTCAGAAATCAAAGGAAAATGAGTTGCAGTACAACCACTAATCACAAGACAAAGTGGAATATGGAATTAGAGATATCTCAGATGGACCTTTAAATGCTCTAACGATGTAGAAGTAGAAATGAGGGAATAAAGAAGTATCATCATGCTGATGAAAGGAGAAGCAGCCAGGGAGGCAAGGCAAACCATAGCAGAAGGCAAGGAATGGGAGGCAGGAGAATTAGTTCTTGGAATATGTCTTGAATTTTGGAAACTTAGTATGTGTTTTCCATGTAAGAATCTTAACAACAGTGGGTCACTAAAGCCAAACGTCTGGAGTACCCATCTAAGCTGGCTACTGCACTTACCAGGTCACATTTCAGATGACTTTTTACAGCAGGAGCTGCAACATAGCCAGTAAATTGCAGAAATAATAAAGCAGTGTTCTGCCACCTTAAAATCATGCACTTCTAAAAGAGAAGGGGCAGTCTGGGGACACAGATGCCCCCTCTCCCCTATTTTCTAATCTTACACGTCATCTCTTGCCTGTGGAAACTGGCAAACACAGCTTTTGGGGAAGAAACTCACTTGAACTTGTTCAGTCTGCTACTTGAGCAGGAGAGGATAGCTACAAGATGAACATGGCATTTACCTGGATGAAAGTTGCAGCAGAGTCCTGATTCCCTCTTAGGAAGCTTTCTATAGTACATGGCAAAGCAGTCTAAAGGCTTATTAGCAGACAGAGAAGATAGAGACAGAGGAAAAACATCGTATTTGGATCATTTTATACTGCTTTTATCTTCTCTCAACTGAATCCCAGTGGTTTATTTTAATTTTTCTCCTAATGTCACATCTTTGGATACAGAAAAAAGGACAACATTCTTCTCTGTCAGAGTGCTTGGCAGCCTGTACGCTGTTGTACGAGTTGACTTTTTTACAAGGTCAGTTATTCATCCTACAGGCATGCAAACCAGCAGCCTGCCTTTGAGCTGGTCTAATCTTTTGTCCCACCTGTAATGGCCTGGAGAGGTCTGGCCTGATTCCTGACGTCTCCCAAACATGCTTATCACCTTGTTTGTTGTATAGCTCCTTAGCCCCTTGGTGATGACACTATACTCGGTTGCAGTGGGAAAAGCCATAATCCAGTTTTCATCCTTCGCTGTGGCCGATGCACGTTTTCACAGTGGCAAGAGTAGGTTGCAATAGGTAACGCCTTAAAACAGAGCTGGTGCTCGAGGAGCACATAGATACGCAGGTGGGGACAGATCAGTCTAGGACAGCTGGCCACTGTCACCTGTTTCCTGATCGATAGGTGGTAATTGCATTACAGATCTACAGCACATGCAGCCTCACAGGCAGGGGCTGAGCAGAGAAGGGGCGCAATGATAAGCAAGGGTCTCTGGGTACAAAAAAGAGGATTTGCTACCATCTGCTTCAGAAGCATATATCTTTATAGCTGTTGTCTCTTTTGGCCAGTCTTATGACAAATCAAGATATTTTATGTTTCAGTTTCCAGTATGGTTTCCATAAAGCAGTACTATCTGCATGTGAGTAATCTAGGTCTTGGTGTCACAGACAGGCAAAAGAAGAAATTATCTGTAAGTACATAGCAGTGGCGGTCCTTCCTTTGTCCAGTGAGCCTGCAGCTATGGCCCAGATCCAGTAAAACTCTTCATTATCAAATCCAAAAATAGGGTCTTGTATTACAGGATAAACCCAGGAAGTGGGTTTTCTTTCGTGGCAAGGGGATTTGAAGCAGGGACTTCGCTTTCAGTCTTCTAAAGCAAGAGCACATGTTGGAGATGCACCATGAAGTCCAGAGCATGTTGAGTAGTTCAGATTATCTGAGGCAAAATAATTGTGGGAGCTCCGAGGACAGAAGAAATATATCAAGCATGCTAACAAGAAAGCATACAACAGCAGAAGCTGAGGAGCTGGACAGATTTTCCATAAAGTGGTCCAATGCCTGGCCTTTCTTTCTGGTAAAAGTGTCATTCTTTCAACAACATAATGAGCTTTTCAGGTGCTATCCGACCACTGCCACTTCTGTGACAGCGGTCAGATTTTCTTTGCCATGTTTAGGACACACTTGAGTAGCTATGCCTGTTAATTTGTTATGGTTATGTATTTACATCTCTGGATCCCTCTACCTTCAGCACACCCTTCGACAATGGCAGAGTTCCTTTACACATTGTATTTTGACAGAAAATATTGAACCTATTGAGATTCATTTAACAAAAAGTGCTACACTTTTGAGTCCCACCATCAGAAATTTCATTGTGTTATCTCATCTAACTTTGCACGTCTGCTGTGGAGACATTACGTATGACTTACTCTGTCTAATATGCTTTTACAGTTAGTTGGGAGAAGCAGGCGCATTGGGCTGCTGTTGAAGACATTAAATTCAGGACAAGATCACCCCAACCCTTCCCTGAAAGCACCTGTTTCTCTCCATCATGCGTAATGGCGTACTAGCATGGCCAGCACTCATGTCTCACAAACAGCGTAGGTGCCCCGAGGAATACACCACAGACACCTACCATCACTCTGACAAGCCCCATCCAGCAAGTCCTTTCAACAGCCTGGGTGTGCTTCGTGATTAGCCCTCAGAAATCTCTGCCTCTCTTCCAGTCCACTGTCTGAACACCTGTCTCTTAATGACCTCTCCATCCTTTTAGTGCAAAACTAAGCACTTTGAGTAATCCAGAGAAGGTATTTCTGGGATTTTGTTACTCAGGAGTTGAATGTGTACAATAACCCAGATTTTTGTTTCTAGATTTAAAATATAAAATGTGAGGGTGCAAGCTGTCATTTCTGATTTGTGAAAACCTCAGTTAATTTAGAGGCCTTATGGCCATTATTATATCAGTTAAAAACTCCCCGTTACATGTATTAAAACAGTCCAGAAATACCAACTGGCAAGTAACTGCAGATGAGCTTTAGCAATAACAAACAATAGCAAAGTAAATGTCTGGCCACTTTGTAGACCTTTTTCATCATTAGAGGCACGATTCAAATACCCCTGCATTTAATGATATTTTCCCTCAAGTTCAGCAAGCGTTAGAGTGAGGCCATAACTGTTGTGAGTTTATTGATAAATTTTCTTCCTGAAAAAAGGAGGCCTTGTACGAATTACACTGAAGAAAATGCTCTTAACAACTGCCGTGGTCTTTTACTGTGGCAACCTAAGATCAATCATGATAAGAAGCGCCACTTGCACTGCAATGTATTAAATATATAATGAAATAGCATGTATTTAAATATGCATTAAATGCATTAAATTGTATAGCAAAAAAACCAAGCAACAAACTCGGTGCACAGAACTCTTATTGCTCCCATGGGGTTTAGTATCTGTATAGGACTGCAGGAGTCTTTTCTTTTTACAATTAAAAGAAGTTGGCTCCAAAAGCTATAGAGCATACATTTCTGTGCAGGATGTCATTGGGCACGGAAGGTCATGACTGACAGCATCACAGCCTGCTAATTAATACGTGGTGCTTTTCTGAGTCTTAATGAGTCAGTGAATGATTTGAACTCAAGAGGACTTTAAGTGTCACAGAGACCAAAGTGAAAAAATATCAGACAAAGGAGAAATTAAGTATCAAACTCCAATCAGAATAAAGAACAGGCATTGCAGAGCCATCTCACACAGGAATGAAGGACACCTGCAATTTATGGAGGTGGAATCTTGGCTTCTTTAGCTTCCCCGTGCAATTTATGGTGGTGAACACTTGACTTGTTTAGCTTCCCCATCACCTTGTTAAAGCTTTCTTGTAAAGTTATGGCTTTGGAGGTTAGAATCTGTCTAGTTTGGATTTTTATTATTCCGATATCCAGGTTATCAGACAATGCGCTGCAGTGTTCTCCAACCCAAGTTTCCTTTTCCATCAAGACCTGCTTTTTTTATGCCTTCTTGCCAACAATTATCTTTTCGGTATCCTTGCATATGAACCCCTACTGCCCCAGGTCTTCACCTACATAGAATGCCTTGTACTGTCACCTACTGTCTTGGCCACTCTTTACCCCTCGCCATATTAATTGTTTGATCCAAAGAATGTAGGTGTAGGGTTGGTAGAGAGGAAATCCCTGCTGTCTTTATTCCATGTGGTGCAGGTCATGAAGGTTGGTCTTTCAGCACTAGAAGGAATTAATAATTTTTAGCATTTTCCCAGCTGTTCTCACGGCAGTTTCTCACTCTCAAGCTGCAATATACCTATACATCATGTCATTTAAAAGAAAAGTGAGCCCACCACCAGAAATAGCAACTGCGTCATACAGGGGGCGCAGACCCTTGCAGGAAATAACGCAAGCAGAGAAATAGGAGGAGGAGATGTTCCTGAAGTAACTGGCAAAGAGAAGCAGAAAATAGAGAAGATGCATAAGGTTGATCTTATCACCTGACAGATGGAAGATCATCGTAAAGCTGACTTAGCAGCATTGAGGATATTTATTATTGTTCACAAAAGTCACAGCCGTTGTGCTCTATAAACAGACACCTGATACTAGCCTGGCTCACCTTCCTAGATGAAATGAAATCCCCTGGATTTCAGGGATGCCAAGGGGTCAAACCCTCTAGAAAAAAAGTAATTTTCATTGAGTACAATAAGATTTGACTGAACACCAGGTGAAGTAAAATAACTGTTGTCCATATTTCACTGTGCAAGAGGTCAAGGCATCCAAATGAGCCCATCATTTTTCTGTTACACTTCGTGCTTAACACATGCCTCACTGTTCCAAATGGATTCCAAGAAGAAAAAAAAAACATATTTAGTTCAAATGTTGTGTCTGTCAGTAACAAAGGACTTACTTTGCCTTCATTTGATGCTTTTGAACCAAAAGCCAGTAGCAGATAATGTATTTAAGAAATTAGGGCTGCGCTGGTAGGCAGTTCCACCATGTGCACATTGGAAACCTTTTTATCCTAGTCACTGGTGAGCCGTTTGCAACACAAACCCGTTGTTTGTTCCTTTTCTGGAAACCAGAAAGTGCTAGCCTTGCCTTTACGAGTTTAGACAGTGCCACCACAGAGGACTGTGTTCAGCCCTGGTACCTGGGGGACAACTGCCATATGGCCGGGGACAGGAGGCCTGGCAGTGTTACCCTCATCCACCAGCAACAGCTGCAGCAGGAGAAATTTGTAGGAAAAAGGATGTGGAAGATGATTGTTTTGAAGGTGAGAAAGCTACGTACACTTCAAGCTACTGTCACGTTAGGTTTCTCCCTCCAGCCCCGAGTTGATTGTAGAGTACTGTGATAGCTTTTCACCTGCAGATCTGAGACCCGAGATGGAAGGACAAGAGGGATTATTTAACCAGAAATCTCCCATGTCTCTTAGGTAGTTTGAGCAGGTATTCAGCCAAACAGCTCTGCTTCCCTTGCTTCTAATTTGAAAAGGACTTTACCTGCATTAGAGCAGCATTAGCCCTATTTTACAGGTAGGAAGCAGAAGAACATGGTCGATGAAGTGACTCAGTCTGAAGCATTTTCATGGCTGCTTTGTGCTGCTGAAGTGCAGCTGGAAACAGTGATCTGTTGCCTATTGGGAATTACATCCTTTTTTTTCCCCCCAGTCGATCCATTTTTCCTACAGTAATTTACACTTACTATATTACAGTTCTCAGCTCTCCCAGAATATATCCTAGCTTAAAGATCCCTCTGTCCAGAAAACTCTTAAGTGCTGTGAAGAAACAGGGATAAACACACATTTAAGTTCATATTCACCAGAGATCTGTTCTTATGCCACTTTTTGCACTAAAACACTGCCCAGCAACTCAATCAGCAGGGCTATCTTCAGAAATTAACCTGCCCACCACAGACTAGAGTCCCCAGTCTCATCCCTTAGCTGTGCAGTTTCTGCAGAGTAGAGCAAATCTTGTAATTAATTATTAGAGCTCACATCGGGAGTGTCAATGAAGCAGCTTTGTATTTTTAAAGAGAGGTGTAAGTCGTATTTCTTTTCATGTATGCTCTTGTTGCAATACAGGAGAATAAATTGTCAGTACTGGACTGTGGATTTGTTTCTGCTTATTGACTTCAATGCAGCTGTAAAGATTTATGCCAACTAATGACCTAGCTGAATTGGATTCAAAGTGATAGGATTTAAACAATATCTGACATTATCCTGGCAAGCCAAGAATCACCACCACTGACACTTTTTGCAACAGAGAAGGAAAAGGGAGATTTCAGATACATTCTGCATACACCATCTCCTGGAGGCCCTGGGAACATCTCCACTTCCCAAGCCTGAACACATGGGACAGTTTCTGAACAAAGCCTGCACTTCCAGAAGTTCAGCTGTGAATTTTCGTCCGCTAAAATTTGAAATTCATGTGCTTCACTGTGAATAATTTTCTTTTCTTTCATCTCCCTCCGCACACCATAAATATTCACTAGTTAGTTTTCAAAAATTCTTGCAGATAAGTAGGGAAAAGCCCATGAACAGAGTTCTACATTGTTCTTTTTTTGTTTTAATTTTTTTTTAGTTTGTTGTTTTTCCCCCGAAAGTTTGCTTAGTGCTAGCTATTGCGTTTCTTTTATCAGTGGGTCGTGAGAAATCTGTTAGCAGCTAGATGACCACTTAAATGCATTGGTTACGTAAGGCAAGATAAAATGCCATTGCTTCATATGCCGAAGACAGAAGACTTACTGCAACAGATCTCTAAAAGCATGGCAGTTCTTCACAGCAGAGCAGACCACTTAATGCTACTCCTCTCCAGTGATTAGCAGTAGAAACTGAAGGTTTTCAAGAGTCTGAAGCAGTTCTCTGGCAGAGATCGTGCTGACACTAACAGCAATTCTGCTGACATTTGAGACGTCCATTAAACACTACACTTGGTGTTATACCAGGTAACCAGCACTATCATGGGGCAGAGCTACTGAAACCTTTTAATAACAATTTTTCCTTAGAAGTTGTTGGAAAAGTTATGAAAGTGTTTTCAGCTATGTTCCCCCTTTCTATAACCTGTTAAAATGAAAAAGTAGTATTGTAGGTGGTGGTAAAGGCTGAATCCATGTTAACTCTGCATCCATCACTGCAGGGTGCAGTCACTGGCACTGCACCCCATGGTATACTGGCTTGCTCTTTTCTCCATGAAAAATAGTTTGTGGAGTTGAATTTTGGAAAGGAGAGGCTAACTGAATGAACACTTAAATCATTTTAATGATTTGAGATGCCAATTAGAAATTGAGTTCCTGAAACCTTTTTTTTCTCCAGACAGCCATCAAGATGCCCAGAATAGTTCTGAATCAGATTCAGTGAGGCAGTTAGTGCACCCCATCAATCAAGTACCGGCAAAGCATTTCCTAGATTTCAGTCACTTCATTACTTACAGAAAATAGCCGTAATTTCACTTCCCAACAGTTGCTTTGTTTAGATGTTCCTTGTCTCTTCACAGCTCCCAGCAAGCTCAAACTCCACGGCATCAGAAGGCAATATTCTATTGCCTGCTTTTTTGGAGCTGAGACCATATTTTCCCTGTATTTATATTCTGAACACCTGGGTTTCTTACACACTGAAAAAACACATGATGACCAAGTGTGATGCAAACCTCAACATGACAGTAGACATAACAACCAGGGCACCAAGGGGGGGAAAGTCTTTGAGCCAAATCCTCTAGCTTTGCAGCACTGAAAGGTCATACAGAAGCCAGAACCCTCTAGAAAGACCTCAAAACTCAACAGTTTGACTTCGGATTATGTCACGGTTAACTGCTGGCAGCATCTCATGCATTTTCAGTTTTAAATCCCAACTTGCCTAGGATATTTCTATGCCCGAGTCTTTTCAAGCCTGAGTCTAGGTGTTCTCAGCCTAGCTGATGGCACTGAATGCAATGGCACTGTATTACATAAACTGGAGTGTGCCGAGTAATGCAAAATCCTTGACATTTAGGATTGTATTTTCCTGTTTCTGCTCCCGTGGTTTTATCACATTGGTATTTTCATGCATAATTGGCACCCCAAGCTGTAGATGTATGCAGATGCCCAGTTCTTCTCAACATCTTCCCAAATAAAACAAGTTCTCCACTTCCCACTCAGCAGATGTTTTAACAACAGAAGACAGAAACCAGGAAAATTTAGAAGTAAGGTGCCAAGCCAAGGGAACTGGTAGCTGCAGTATTTGCTTTTGGCTGTAAGCAGCACAAATATCATTTGTCTAGTAGCACAATGCTATACAAGGTACAGAAGCCTCTGAGAAGTCCAAAAGCTTTTCCTGGCGCTGTCAGAGGAGCTGGATGTTCTGTAAAGCTCTTGAGTTTCCTTAAACACTACATAACCTCCCTGTCTCAGTGCTCACGGGACCCAACAACCATTTCACCTCCTCAGCACTTGGAGGCATTCACATTACCCCTTGTTTTCTACACAGTGTAAGAAAACATTAGCCCTTGTTTGTTTTCTTACCCATGGCATATTTTCTTAAACAGTGAGAGTTATTCTTGGAAGTACTGACACAGCCCATGCATCCCACAGTAGATAGATAGATAGGTTCTTAGAGGTCACAGGGACAGCACTGGTACCCCAATTCCAGAAAGTGAACTCACTTCCAAAGTTCTTTAGCCTTTCTCCTGCACCTTCATTCAGCACTTCCCAGCAGCATTTCCTAGTCCTGCCTCCCTAGAGCTCTGTCTTCTCAGAAGGTGGGTCTTCTTCCTGAAGCATCTGTCCCTGACCTATGCAGAAAGATCATCTTGTCGTGGCAGGCCACAGCCCTGAACCTGTGAAGTCAGGGTACTCATTCAAGAGGACAAGTGCTCAGCCCCCTCTGGCACTACAGCTCTCTGCTGCGAGGGCTTTAATGACCGTCTCTTGAGTTTGCCCCGTGTTCTAACCCAGATCCAAATGGCAGGTCACCATGTGTCTCACAACTTCACATGCAACAGCTTTCTCACATTAGACTGGGGTGATGGTTCTAACAATTTGGGATGTACCTAAGTAGTGTGGCCATTCATGCTATACACCAGTGCTTCAGACAGAAAACTCAGTTTACGGGTATGAAACCTCTGACCTACAGTATTTGAGCTGCAAAAATCATATTGTTAGCTGCTAAAGCCTTCCCCTTTTTTGGGAGAGCCACTAAGAGGCAACACTAAATAGCTTTTTAACCCCTGAAAAACATTGGCTTTTAACTACTCCATTGATATATTCATATACACACTGTTAGACTGCCCAGGCCCTCGGCACTCCCCTACTTCTCCCACTCAGCATCTTGGCCGGTGCAGTTTGCAGTTTGCTGCGGTGGCCTTGCTCGTGAACATTCAAAGGGCTGGCTACTCGCTAAACACTAACAAGTCCGACACTCGTCAGCAATGCTTAGCTCCCAGGCACTGCATGGCAAAGGCTGCTTGGGCATACAGAGTTAGCCTGCTGGCTGAGCAGCAATTATAATCAGGAGTAATGACCCTTTTAAAAAACAGAGTGGTTTCCTTTGCTCCTAGGTCTTCAAAGGGGAGGTCTGGCAGTTAAAGAGATTAATAAAGAGGGATATATCATCTGTACCCATAACTATCTTTACATCTTGTTCAATGAATTGTCAAGCTGGGGCTTCATTTTTCCCCTGAAAACCTCTCTCTAGGTCAAAACAAACCCTGTTCTTTGTATTTCTTACAGCCAGAGATGTCTGATTTTGGAGGGACCTTGTAAGGTTATCTAAGCTGAATGCCAAGAAGGCTCATGTCTGGAGATGGATCTGCAGCTATTGTATTCATTTATTTTTAATCATACTCAAATCACCAGCAAATCTCCAGGTACTCTGCAGGTACAAAAAAGCGTCAACAGTTCCTAGTGCCCATCACCTGCTTTGTGATGGTTATTCACCTTTCACACTGACTGAGCTTTGAATGAAAAAACACTCAAAAGAGTACTCAGAAGTGTCGTCTCTGCACACTAGAAATGCCTATAATTTGGACAGCTATTCCTTCTCAATAGGATAGCTTTTATATTTGCTATTACTGATAAAAAAGCAAGTAACCGTCTCCCCCAGATCACTAGTTAAATAATAATAATAATAATAATCCATTCTTCTTTCTTCAAATTGTGGTTCTTTAAAAAGTGCTGATTTTTCAGAGTTCGTGATTTCTCTGAAGCCCTAGGCATTAAGATTCTGTTACTGGTTTAAACAAAACAGAAAGGCTCTTTCAATATGGGACTCTTAAAATCTAAGAAACGCAAAAGAAACAGAACATGAGAAACAGAAAAGAGAAATAAAAAAAAAAGACAGCTAATAAAGCAAGACTCACGGGAAGACTGTGACGTTTACCTATCCTGTTGGCACATAGATATTTGTGGTTTCCATCTTTTCACAGAATCTTCCCAGGAAAGGGCTGCAGAAAGTAAGAAAGCAGCAGTGACAGCAGATGACTCTTGTTTCCATCCTGAAGTTTTTATCTTCTGTTGAAGCAAGTAACCCTTGGCACTTTTAGTAGATTAGCAATGAAGGTAGCGCGGGTAGTCCATTATCTGCTTTTGGCAGCATTTTGTCTTGTTAATCCACTATTCATATGGCTGCAAGCAAAGCTTTTCCTCATGTGGATAAGCAGCAGCAAGAAGAAAATAGAAGTCCCAAAAAACCACAGCGGATTAAAACACTATTAAGATTTATCGTTCACAAAAGGAGTCAAGAGTCATCAAATACAAAGTTGCAGACATGTAATTATGCTTTAAAAAGCACATAGATTGCCAGAATCAGGAAGAGCATACGATACAAAGGATCACTACATAACTTCCCTACATAGCCTTTCCAAGACTTCCCACCAGACATATGGTGTTGCTGGAGACAGGATATTAAGCCAGATGGACTTTTGATCTAATAGATATTCCAATATTGTCATCATTTGTGGTGAAATTTGACAATGTGCCCAGCCCAAAGGAAAGCATGGGCAGTCATCAGTAAAGCATCTGGGACAGAAAATTGCATGGAGGTGCAGTTAACTCTCTCATTTGTACCAGCCTTTCTCATAGAGGCTTAAATATTTAGCTAGATGTAGACATTGGTGACAGTCTGAGCGATAGAATAGAATAGAATAGAATAGAATAGAATAGAATAGAATAGAATAGAAAGAATAGGAGTGAGGGATACCTTCCAGTGAAGTCAGGTATCAGCAGTCTTTATTTGCAGATTAGGTGTTGCACTGCAACTGGCATCACTAGGTGGGCCACAAACATCACAACAAACACGTAAGTTGACTTGGAAGGTGGCAGTATGATTCAGTGTTGAAACTCGATGTTTTTTTCCCACTGAAACAGCCAAGAAGTAAAACCCCAAAACACAGTACTGAGTGTGGTGACTAGCTTCTTGGGACATGGAGTGCATAGAGCCCACCCCAAGCTCATTCTTTAAGCAAGTTATCTTCAATGTCTTGAGACTAGACCTAGATTTGAGTTGACGGCATTGTGCTGGAAATCTCTATGATGTATTGTCACAGCTCCACTCTCTGTTATTTATGTCTCCTGGCACTTGAATGCTGCTTCCACATTTCCAGGCAAGAACATTTCCCTCTGCGCCCACAGTCCTTCTGGCACAGCATGCACTACGGCCAGCTCCGGAAGGAGGCACACCCTGAATTGCTTGTTCCACGATCACCTAGGCCAGAACACCTCACAAAACATGCCAAGAATCCCTCCAGGCCCACAGTCTTGCATTTATCCAGGGGTCTCATTCCTGGGTTGCAACACAGGGACTAGATGAGCAGAGCACAATGTGGAAAGCACCTGCCCACTTTCCAGATAAAAATTACCAGAAATACAGTATATTCATAGCTTCCAGGACATCAAAATACCATCCAAAAGACCTTTTTCTGTTCCTTTTCAGACTAAACTCGATGACTGGTTGGACTTAATGATCTTAAAGGTCCCTTCCAACCTCAGCAATTCTATGATTCTATGGCTGTGCATTTACAGGCTACCTCTGGTATTCTTAAAAAAGCTAGGAATACCCTTTTATCCATGGGGTCATTGAAGAGAAGAGTGGAAAGGTATTTTGTGTGGCTTTGTGTTGCCCTACATACTGTTTTACATAGATTATAATGTAGAGAGACAGATGGACTGGCAGAATGCCTCTTTGCTTGGTCTTTGCAACGCAGAGCATGGCCATGGTGAGATCATCTTTGCAAGCTGCTGTGAAGACTGTGAACTTCCTGGAAAGCAAATAGAGCATGACTACTTCAGCCTTAGCTTTGTTTGGCTTCCTGTGCTCTGAAAATTTGACCTTTTGGAGGCTGGTACATTGTTGAAAGCTTTCCAATTAGTCTGTTTTTGGCTACACTTGGCCATCTCAATGAAGTCCTTAGCATGGTAGAGAACACCATTTGACTCCTCCACTGCAATTTGAGAGTTTTCCCATGAGTCACTAAGCGCTTCAAAGACAAACAGGGTACTTTAGAAAGAGAGGTCCGTGAAACTTGTGAACATCTAAACTACTCAGGGCTTTAATACAGAAGGTGGAGCCAGTTGTGAAAAGGAAAGGACACAAAACTGCAAAAATTGTTTGTGTGCATATAGCCTGGTAATCAAGCTTACAGCTCGGGCTATGCTGAGGGGTGGTCTTCCTCCTTCCCACTGCCAGGGGAGACTTTTTGGTGTCCACAACACTTCAGTCCTTTGTTTCTCTCTGAAGTATGGCAGCAAAGACAGCAGTGGTCTGTGGCATGGTTCTAGAAATCAGTAAGCTTCTAGAAATTAAATTGTGGTGCTGGCCTTCTGCAGAAGACTAAATGTCATCCTTAAGGAGTCAATAAAAGACATTCTGCCAAAACAAATACAGACTGTGGGTCCTTCACTGGCTATCCAGAGCCCCAGAAAGTGGATCCTAGCAAGCCTAGAGGCTTCTCATGATGCTGCCTGAAGCGTTGGCTGGTTTAAAGACAAATAATAAAACTAGACACCTAGATTTGGGAGGTTCAGCATGTCTCAAGGGAAACGTTTTCCACACCTGAGGAGAATCCTGAAAGTACACGAACAGGCTAATCAGTCACCTGGTAAGTCTTTTCAAACTTTTTCTGTGATGTGGAAAGCTGACTGCAGGAACACATCAGAGGCAGGTCTATGAATGCTGAGAATTTCTGATAAACTGTTCACACATAAGAGCAGATATGAAGGAGGCAAACGACTCTTCTAATCTGTAATTTCATCTCCTCAGCTCCACCACCCATCTCAAGGGTTTCGGTTTGGAACTGTGCGAGAAAGCAGCGCAGAAGACTACGTGAGGCAAAGCTTCCCAGAGATGCACGAGTACATGCGACGGTACAATGTCCCTGCAACCCCGGATGGCGTAGCGTATCTCAAGTGAGCCTCTGCATGCAACAGCCGATCAACTCAACCAGAATGCGTGGCAGTGAGATGGTGATGGGTTTCCCACTTTCAGTATCACTTATCCCGCAAAACAGACACTGAAGGCAGTGTGGCAGATGGATCGAGAAGGAAGCAAGTAATCACCTGGAGGGAGTGATACTTGGAGAGCAAGCTAGCGTAGCACCAGCTGGAGTGTTTCCAGGGGAAGCAGTGCTTTGCACTAACTGCTAGGGTGCCATCAAGCATGGGCAACGCATAAATCCTGGCAGGTTTCTGTGCTTGGGGGCCCTTCATCAGGCAGTGAGAAACATCCAGAAAAAAACATCACAGTCCAAGCAACAGCTGCGAATGAGGTTCCTCAGCATCTTCAGCATGCTGGGAGGAGAGAAGGTTCTCACAGAGAAACCTTAAAGCATTTGTCATTAAAATTAATAAAAGAAGCATTAGACTGGTAAAAAGTAATAAACACCATGGAATCATGGCATCACTGTGCTTCAGATAGAATAGTGCCTAAAAATGTGGGGTCACACAGTTTATTCACTCTGCTAGGAAACAGGAGAGGTGATAAATAATAAGCCTGAAATAATTCAATTAATTTAATTCATTAAGTTGCATAACAGATGGCCTGAGAATTTTTCACCAGAAGTTGTTTCCTGTTTACATATTTTTTCACAGACCTACCCTAAAGTTAATTAAGATACACGGCAGTTCCTTTGGGTACACTGGAGTCAATCCATCAAAATCAATGAAGTAATGTAACTTCACATCAGAAGAACACCCAGACCTTTAAGGTGACAAGAGTGGAGGGTGCAGTCCCTGGATCAGATGAGAGCAGGCACTGCAACTGTTCCTTTACATCATCATTTTATGCAAGCGTGCTATTCATAAATGATTATGTTGGTAAAATTCAGTCCTCTGTTCATGAAGACTGAACACAGAGAAAAGCTGATCTGGGTGACGGAAATTAATTCACCTCATATTCAAGGAGAAGGGAGGAGAAACACCTTGTATGAGTTATCCTCCCGCATTTTTGCTCTAATGACCGTAACTTTAACATCACAAAGAAACAAAGACAGCACTAATATTTTAGCATTTCTTGATCTTTTCCAATAAAGCTTTGTGCTACCTTTCAATTGTGTTGAAGTCTAACACATTGTAGAATTTTCCATCTTTCAGATCAGTAGTATTTCATGGGAGCAAAGTAAGTCCTACGCCCACTGTCCTGCTCTAGATGCACAATATTTGTAGTTCACGCACAATTCCCTTCTTCAAAATATAAATCAGTTTTGTGTTTAAAATAGCAGTCCCTGTTGTCTGTTTTCATTCAGTAATCTTCCAGAAAACTCCATAGATAAATATTTAGTGAGCATCACTGAGTCTTAGACTGTGGAGTGATTGTTTCTGACTTTGATGTTGAACACAGGCATGATCCAGAGAAGCTCGATGCCTTCATCATGGATAAAGCACTCTTAGATTATGAGGTATCAATAGATGCTGACTGCAAGCTTCTAACTGTGGGAAAACCCTTTGCTATTGAAGGTAATAATAACTTTTATAACAGACTGCTTTATTTCTCACGTGTTGCATTTGCTTTATTGTGATTTGGTATTCTCAATGAAAGTATGCAGGCAAAACTTGAAGATCATGTAAAATTCTCAGTGATTAAGCAGAACCAAGGTTTACCCCTTTTTTGTGGTTTCTGATCTTTCAGATCACTTGTACCATTTGTTGCCATGCTCAGTACAGGAGTTATTCCGAGTGCTCAGATGGTCTGTCTCCAAACAAGTAGGAGGCACAGTCCATTTCCCTGCTCACAATGAAATAAAATAGCACCTGAAACGAGCCTTGCTTTTTGTAGGTTCACTTTCATTACACATGTTCAAAACCCAGTGAAGTACATTCAAAATGCTGTTCCACAGTTTCGCTCTCATCTGAAGCAGATAAATACTGTCCCCATTTTGAAGGCCAGCTTAAGATTCCCGCTGAATCCGTAGCGAATTGAAGCTAAAGGGAGCCTACGCTGGTACGTAGCCTCCTGCAGTCCTGCTGTATTGGCAAGGACGCGTGGGAATGCAACCTGGAAGCAAGGCTTGTCTGAAGCGGCCTCCAGCACGGGTGAGCACATTAGCAGCTATTAGACTTCAGGAATCACTTTTGTGATGGATGGCCCGTGGAAATGATTGAGGTCCCCTCTTTCCGCTCCTCCAAGGGCAATCACTCTGGCCGCTCCCATCGCACATTAAGACAACCTCCTTCAGAAATGTTCAGACCTGATTGAAGGCAATATGCGAAATGAAGGCCAGGGGAAGCGGAGCATTTTAATCATTTCAGCTACAAGTCACCAGCACTAGGCATTTTGTAGAGCGCTCCTTTTTGCTATACCTCATCGGCGTTTCCCGTTTGGATTCACACCAGAGACTTGAAAGCAATCCATTTTCTTCTTATTCTTTGTGTTATCGGGTGGGATAGCTGCTCAGAGAGCTGTTGAGGCTGTAGCAGGATTTGTGTGTGTGCAGCAGCATGTTTCACCATGCTCATGGAACCTGATAAATCTTCAACTTCAGAAGGGTCAGCTCTACTGACATAAACCACCAGCTTCCACAACTTTGAATCAAGTAAAGCAAATTTCAATACAGAACAAAAAACAAACCACATCACACTGCATCATTGAAAAGCAAGACACTGTAATGGCAAATTTACCACTCCTGTACATTTATGGGGTTTTTTTTTCTTTCTCCCTGTGTTTTGGGTTGGTTGTTGTTTATTGGGGTTTTTTAAAGGAGACAGTCTGAAATTCTGAACTGAAAAACAAAAATCCACGGTAGACTAGAAAGGAATCTCTGCAGGCAATTGGCAGGACATCTCTGCATGTCTTCCAGGCATGAATTGCATTTGATATTCTAAAATCAAACCCCAGATTCTACAAATTGAAAGACCGCATTTAGAATTACTGAACCCATTTTCACGTACACTAAGTCCTTTACCAGCACTTTGAAGTGGTAAAAGATGACACGGTGGCTAAAAACTGTATTTATTACTGTCTGGAGGTCCATGTCACTGCCGGAGCAGAACTGCATGAACAGAAACCATAGCCCCTGGGCTTTGCATTGCTGTGTGACAATAATATAGACTGCCTCTATATACATTTGCGCACACACAGTTTCTCATCAGAAAATACATGGGAGGAAAATAAAATGCCACATCTGACACCACAGTCACATCCACTGCTGTAACAATGTAAAGGGATCACAGAAAGGTTTACTTGACATTAAGGCCCTTTTCCATTGCTAAAGCAAGGTAAAAAAGAAGGGCCCATAGCAAGAGCATGCAAAAGGCTCTGTTCCTAGAGATTAGACAGATTTATTCATCTATCTGTACCTCTGTCTTAAGTTTTTTGAACATTCAATTTTACATACTACTTCTGTGGCCGTAATAATTTTGAATTTGCATATCCTGTTTTTATGAGGCTACCTTATTTTGCACAGCAAAAAGTCTCGTCTCAGCATTCTCAGTCCACAGTAAATCAGCATCCAGGTTTGAACTGGCTTGCTGAAGCAGAATGCCAACTGGATCTGCCACGCTGGGAGCTGGGAGCTGAAATTAACATGCTTTACCAAAAGCAAACAAGTAAGAGAGAGATGATTGTCCTGTTTTTCCTTCTAGGATACGGTATTGGTCTTCCACCGAACTCTCCACTCACCTCAAACATCTCTGAACTGATAAGCCAGTACAAGTCTCACGGTTTCATGGATGTTCTGCACGACAAATGGTACAAGGTTGTTCCGTGTGGGAAAAGAAGCTTTGCTGTCACGGAGGTAAGCAATGAACTTGGGTCACAAAAATGAGGATTTGCTCAAGTTGCCAATTATTTCCCCTCATTCACAATGTGCAGTAGACATACACACATGACAGAGATGGGCTGCAGCGGAAGGGAAGCATTAAGCTTCAAAAGCAAGAGATGCTAAGCCCAGCAGCGTTCAGGTCAGAGCACGAGAAAAAACATCAGTAAGACTGTGCTGCTAAGTTGGGCATGCAGTGCATGCATCAGAGAGCGCTTCTGGAGACAATCAGGGCATGTAACATAGCATTAAAAAAAAGTGATCAGGCACACTGCACAACAAATCTCTCTGATGCCACTCGGTTTTGTTTATCACCATCTACAGGACCTGTCAGTGACTCTGGACCATCTCCCACAGGAGCAACAGCTAAAATAGCTAACACAGAGACCAACAAGAGCAAAAGAATGAGAGAGAGCGGGAATTTAGCACATAACAAATTTCTAATATAACCCTGACTGCTTCCTAACATGTGTGGCAGCTACTTGTACCAAAGATAGGACTTTGGCTAGAAATGGTCCACTAAGATACCATGCTAAGAACAGAAGAGAAGCAGGTTTCATGTCTAAGTAGATCTACAGGACAAGGAACTAAATCTCCATGGTTTTACATCCTGGTATCAAATCACAGGGGTTATGCCAGCTTGTGGCAGCTGAAGATGTAGGCCATTATTGATAAGAACAGGACTCCTCTTACCGGAATAGCGTTTTTTTGTCAAGTTCCCTAGACTGTCGTGTAAAAAAAGATAAAGTACTGAGGAATCAAAAGAACCAGCATTCGTGAAGCTTAAAGCTAAATACACTTGTAGCTGAAGGTGTTCTAAAAGACGTAGTCTATGCGTTCTCACTGGCACAGAACACGTAGCTAGAAGTATGCTGTCTCCTTCACAGAGCGTTCAGCCAAACATCAAACCAAACCTGTGTCTTCCCCGAGGAAGTGGTAGTGTGGCCATTCTACCTTAAAACAGGAGCCCATTTTCCCAGGACTCTGACCCGTGCCCTTCAGCAGTCACCTGGGCCTCTGTCTGCAAACCTCTCACTGCTAACTAGATCACTGGAAAAAATGTTTAGACATTTTCTAGAGATCAGACAAAGTAAAACCTTATTAGACTGCTTTAATACATACTGCTCTAATACATAGATTTTTGGAGTATTTCTGCATTACATTTTTAACTTTTTCATTAAGATTGTGCCAATATGAAATAAATTATATTTTAACATCAGGCATTCATAGAAGAAAATCCAATTTATTTTTATTCAACTTCTTCAATTCAGTTTTTTCGGTTTTAAGTGATTAATTCAGAACAAGAAAGCACATTTAAACAAAAGTGTGTATTCAGTGCTATTTCTGATCTAGCTTATCTGAAGATTATATTATCATCTAACAAGACAGGTATCTGGGGAATTTTCTTTTCAATGTAGCTGATGTATCTGTTCCTGACAAGCACTTCATTCAGTGACCTCTTGTTACTCTCCATTTTAACACAATCTTTTGAGTTAAGTCTCAGGAAAATTACCAGATGGTAATGGCATTAATTACCACAGCTGTCTTAAAACTAAAAACTCTTATAGCAGAGGCCAACTTACCTTCTTACCAGTTCCCCAGTAATGAGACATAAGGAGCTTCCTCTAATCGTAAGAATCTTACTCCAGTAGCTGTATCCAGGGCTGTATTCGCTGTATTCCTAGAGAAATAGCTAAGCCACAGAATCAGTTCTAAACATCTTCTGGTCAAAAAATATGGTTTTATTTAGTACTGGTTTTCTCCCAGAATATATATTTGCTCCTTTAAGCCAGTGGTCTCTAGAGTGGGGTGCATACAGTCCCTGGGGCTGCAGGAGACGATCCACTGTAGTGCAGGAAGAAAATGCTAGAACTTTAGTAATACATATGTATATATAGAAAAATTATAAATAAATATACTTATATGGAGGTGCATGCTAAAAAAATTACTGGTAGAGGTGTGCAATCAAAAAAAGTTTGGAGACCACTGCTCTAAGCCTTAGGATCTCAGTACTATCTCCAGGAACTTTTTTTTCTGCCATATCAAATACTGTAATAGAGAAAATAAGCTCTGTCTGGGCAAACTGCAGAAGGCATGTTATAAAGCCAACTGGATTTGTCTTTTTGTAAAGAAAAGCAAACCTGAGCAAAGATAGAATAAACCTTGCATTCAAACTGGAGGGAAAAAATCTGATAGGCAGAATGTCATTTTTACAGTTACTCTTCTGAAAGCCCTTTGCAGTTTAAAAATATGAGGAAAGACCATACCATTTTCCTCCTGAGCTACTGCTAGTACATTATCTTTGAGGCAAACCCAGTTCTTCTGCTTCCCTAGATTTTCATTAACTCCTTCATGTTCACCAACAAAATACCGAGTCTTTTTTCCAGGTAAGCTTTAAAATTCCCTGTGTTCATGGCATGAAAAAACAATGACATGGTTGAAGTACTCAAAGATTCCTCAAGGTCTCCCAGCAAAGGGAGAGGAAGTGGGAAAAGAGCTGCTCCAGTCTGAAGAGAAAATTCTGATACTGTCACGTGAATAGTCCCGTAGACTTCCTTTTTTCTCAGTGTTGAATAGGTTTTAAGCATAGGGTCACAGATGGAAGACATGCTGTGCTTTAAAGTAATGCAGTCTTTTGAGTGTAACCTCCATGTGATGCCAGAAAGGAAGGCAGGTCTGGCTGCGTTGAGGCTGGTTTTCTGACTGTATTCCCTATTTGATCTTCAGTTGTGCTAGCCCAGCATGCCTAACTGAGTTTTTCTCCAGAGGCCAAGGTCCAACAAGCTAATTCAGGTGACTGAACTGAAGGACTCTAAAAAGTCACTCAAAGACTTTGTCCTTTTACAAATCATGGAATCACAGAATTTTTCAGACTTGGAAGGGACCTCTAGAGATCATCTAGTCCAACTCCCCTGCTAAAGCAGGGGTCGGGCTAAAGCAGGACTGCATCCAGGCGGGTCTTGAAAGTCTCCAGAGAAGGGGACTCCACAACCTCCCTGGGCAGCCTGTTCCAGTGCTCTGTCACCCTCACCGTAAAGAAGTTTTTTCTCATATTTGATCAGAACTTCCTATGTTCCAGCTTGTGCCTCTTACCCCTCATCCTGTTACTGGGAACCACTGAAAAGACTCTGGCTCTATCCTCCTTAAACCCACCCGTTAGATACTTGTAAACATTAATCAGGTCCCCCCTCAGCCTTCTCTTCTGCAGGCTAAAGAGTCCCAGCTCTCTCAGCCTTTCCTCATAAGGGAGATGCTCCAGTCCCTCAATCACCTTTGTTGCCCTACGCTGGACTCTCTCCAGTAGTTCCCTGTCTCTGTTGAACTGTGGAGCCCAGAAAATCATCATGTACTCAAGGGCCTTATGCAATCAGAAAGAGCGAGCAGAAACAAAAGTCCAGTTATAAGTCTGTGCCGTTGTTGGGGTAAGGTCTGCTAAGTCCAGACCTTCCTTTTCCTGAATTATTCTACTTCTACCACATCTCCCATGAGCATCCCCTCCTCTTCAGCCACTACGCTTGGCCAATAACTTGCAGATTTTAGAGCTTGAAATTTCACAGCTGGGACAAATTTACTAAACTAAACAAGGCCAAGCAGTGGACACTTTCTAAAGCATAGCTTCCCCGTCATTACATCAAGAAGCATGGGAATTATTCTTGGTCTTATCTCTATGTCAGGTCATATCCTTTACCTCTGTACAGCCCAGAAATCTCTTGTTATTTAACTCCCTGCAATCAGTCACAGTAACATTCAACAGATTCACTGAAGTGTGGACAATGTTCAACACAGAAGCAGATAATTCATTTCCGAAAAAGTCTCAGCTTCTAAGTGGGTAGTCATTCATTCGGATTATCTACCAAACTAAGACTCAGCAATTGCCTTTTGATAGCTAGAGTAAGGCTTTGCATTTTTCTATGTCTTTTTGATAAATTTGGTCTGTGACACACTGCTCCTGTTGACCAAGAGTAATGACCCAAAAATGGGAATATATGTAGGTGAAATATTGATCAGTATAGCTTTTAAATGGGTGAAATATCCATCTTCCTTTTTTGTCATCACCCCTTTAGGCTGAACCTGATTCTTATCCACCTGCCACTCCTGCCCACCGAGGTTAGTTTTTCTTTAGCTTTGTTTTGAGATTCATCTTCCTACTCATAATTTTTTCCTAGTCTTACACTGGGAAATTATATTTCCTGTGGCAGAACTCACTGATAGCTCTTTCCATCTCTCTCTATCTGGCAGCACTTTGCTCATTCTATATTGCATTTGAAAACAAAGTTGTCTTGGAAAGGCATGACCCAGACTGGGGCTGGAAAATTTGCAGCGACTCCTCAAGCTGAGAAACCAAATAAAGATGAGTTTGAAAGTGCAGAGGTCAGTGGGGCTTGACTCCACAGTTTTGTGTGAATCTTTTCAGCAAACCCCCTTGCCCAAGGCATATTACTCTGGCCAGCACCCGTTGGATCGTTCATGGGGGATGCAGCTAACTCAAGCTTGGAATGAATTACTGCAGTGAATTGCATCTTAACCTCTCCACCACAAGTAATTGTTGGTAGCAGCGGCTGTTCACACTGATTGCTAGTCGCTAGCAGTACCGCTTGAGTACTCTTGATTTAAAATTGTCATATGCCAGTCTCAAAGGAATTTCTGTGTTGTAAATTTGGTAAGTCCCTACTTAGGGCAGAGCATGGTGCAGGAGGGAAGCGGGGCTGGCAGAGTTGTATTTGCACATATTTCATCTAGACATAATCAGTGTCATTCATTTTCAGTTTGCATACAATACACTTAGCCCTTCCTCTACTGTTACACTCATTAATGCAGGAGCCGCACTTCTAGGACTTTCCCCCGCAGCGTATTAGCTCCACCCAGGCTCAGGAGAGACTGCAGATTCTTTCCGTGGCATTTTGGGGAACCAAAAATACAGTGAATTGGCAGCTTTGCTTCTTTCTGCTCATGGTAGCAAAACAGCTATGGCACCAAGCCGCTATGACAGCAGGCAGGGTGGATGGCCTGAACGGGCAGGTTTCCTGCCAATTAGCAGTGGTTCTGACTGTTCAGACCGGGCAGGGTGTTTAGGAGACAAGCTGGCACATGGCAGTTTCTCAAGGCAGGATGAAAGAGAAGGACCTCTTCTGGCCCAAAGAGTACTCAGGCTTCGGGAAAAGCTAACTATGCATACAGACTGTTTCATAGCTTTTCAGCCACATTTTTTTAAGATGTTATTGTTGAAACTGTGTCTTCTATTTCACTTGAAAGGCTTGTATATTCTCCATTCTCAAGTGCCACAGGACACCTGAAGCTGTAGAACTCAGAGGCTGGTTTGCACATAGACTGGCAGTTCAGTCAGATAGTAATCAATACATGGAATAAAAAATTCTATATTGTTACATAACAGTATCCCAGCTATTAATATCAACAACGTACTGATGCTTCACGCAAATGGTATCTAACCTGATACTGTTTGTGTGAAGCACAAAGGATTGTGTGAAGGTCCTTCGTGTGAAGATACTGTTCATGTGAAGATATGAACAGTATCTAACCTGACATTTACAATAACAATATATGCAAGCACACAAATGATGCCAGCCCAAATGATCCTGTCATTGTAGACCCACTACTTTTCACGGGTGGGGAAGGGCATGGTGCCGTGCACCTCCTGCCAGTGCCTGAGGGAGAGGTCCATGCTATTAATGGTGGGCATCGGTCGTTGACCATGGGCTTCCATCTGATCCAGATCAGGCACACAGCAAAGACAAAGCCCTTTCATCCTCTCTTCTTCTCTCAGCAGTGGTGGGATCCACTGACGGCTCTTCTCTGGAGTCGTTGAAGGAACTTGCTCTAACTTGACCCACTGTGGCTTGTGCCTGACCTGGCAATCTTTGCCTCGGCACAATCAGACAGTTCCTCATTCATCTTCACTTGATTTTGTCCAGTTGTCCTCCAGCAAATTGTGCCTTTCTGCTCCGAGTTTTGCCTGGTCTCCTTAAAGGTCAAAAGTTAGTTTCCTTTTTTGTTATACCAGTCACCCAACAACTCAACAGTCAGTTTTCTAGCCATAACCTTGAAGCTGTGGTTTATATGTTTTCGCTGGTGTAGTGCAGGTGTCAAGGGAAGGGCACACAGACCCCTCTGCAAAGGGAACAAACTGCCCTGTGCTCATAAATAAAAGCTGCCTGTCAGTCACCTTTCATGGTACCTTGTTACCAGTGTGTGAAAAACAAACAAAGAACAGGAAAAAAAGATTTGGCTGCCAAGACAATTTGCTCAGTCTGCACGTATGGAGCCTGGGGAGGAGACTGGCCCTTGCCCGCTGGAGGACCGGGAGCATTATGAAGAAGGGTATCACAAAATGACAGACGTTGCATTGTGAAGGGGTCATCTTGATGTGGGAAGAGGCAGTGGCATCTGGACTTGCCCTGAGGAAAAAAGTACTTTCCATAATGGTTCTGAAGAAAGGAGTGTATGAGTATTGAGTCTGACAACAGAGTCAGGAGAAGCACGTTTTGAGTTTCCTGGAAATGAGGAACAGATTTAGATCCACCTGTCAAAAATGAAAAAAAAAACCCAGAAGTTCACTATCTGAGGAGACAAAGCTGTTATTCCCAATTCACCAGCCTGTGATATCACAAAGGCAAACATCTTCTCGGTACCTACTTTGGGTGATGTGTGTATTGTTTTTCTTCCCACTACAGACAGGGCCCGGAAAATGGATGAGTTGAAACAAAAAGATTTCTTACAAAAGGGAGTGTTTTTCCAGATCTGTGCAAAACTCCTCACAGGAAGGTGGGAAAGGAACTTGTCTTGCTAATGCGAGACAATGATTTACAGTATCTTAAAATTTGGCACTTGAAACCCTAAAGCTATGGTTACTGGTCTCTGCTAAGGATAATCTCTCTAAAGAGGTTGAATATATATTACTTTAATGCTGCCACTTCTTTGAGAACATAGAAAGCCACAAGAATGAATAATAAATAAGTAAATAACAGTCTTTCTGCAGCTACAAAAATGCCCGTGTCTGGAGAGAGGGACAGGTTTTAATACTACTTAGTTAGCTAAATATAAGGATCAGCATCAGTAGGATTTTGAAAACCTACTGAGATGCCCAAATGAGTTTAGAAATCTGCCCTTTATATCCATTTATCCCTAGTAAAGCTGGAAATAATTCCTTCCTCACACAGGTGCTGCAAAATTTAACTTCCTGATCTCAGCAAAGCTTTTTAAAATCCTTGCGGGAAAAATGCTATCAAACAGGCTAGCTCATTGTTATAGCTAATACACACATGATATCCCTGTTTAGTGTTTGGGTTCAGCAGTGTGTAGCACCAATACCTGTGCTGTGCTGCCAACCTGCAAAGCATCCACAAAAATCTTTAGAGGCTTCTAATTAGTCAAAGCTGGACCACAGGCTTGATGGTTTATTCACTGCTCTGAGTACAACCAGGGAGAGTAAAGCATTTACAATCTCTTGTAGTAGGGAGTAAAGCAGGAGTTTTTCACATGAAATCCAATAATGAAATCACCGAGTGCTGGTTTTTGTCTCTGCCTCCCCCTTCAAAAAGAACGCAAGTATCAAACTCTTTTCTTTGCATCCCCTTCCTTCTCTTCAGGGCCAAAAGAAAAAGCACCTAACTACAGAGGAGACAGTACGACGTGTTTAGGTAGCAATCGCAGATATGGGTTGACAAATCAGAAAAGCCTCTCCAGGGATACATTAAAAAAAGCAGATACCTCCACTTCTGTTCTTGTATTTGTTGGTTTTCAGAAACTGCCAATTTCCCAATTTCCAAGTGGCAAATAACTTAGAGGCTGTTACCATTGTGGTGCTTAGCTCCCATTAGCTGTAGTTATCACAGGATTGACTGTGGTTGCTTATTGCTTCAGAACCACCACATGGGCATAATTGAGTACCTTCTCCTAAAACGCAGCGAGCTACCTCCTGAATTTATGATTACAGAGTTGGAGCAAGGACTATATTTTTATCCTGGGTTAATAGAGAATATAACATATTATGGGGTTTTATTCCCATACCTAACACACACCTGACCCCTGCCACTTCAGCAGAGAGGAAAGCAGTGATACGGAGGATCCAGTATATTGCTGCTCTTTCCAAAAACATTCTATGTATATCACCTACAAATACATACAAAAACTACAAAATAAGTAGTAGAGCTTGCTGCTCTGATACAAATCAGAATGAAGCTATGAAAATGAGAGGTGCCTCTATTAGATCGTTTCCTTTATTAGTTAACTTGTATGTCTGCAGTAATTATGAACAGCTGATAAATTGCCTTTTTACAATGGTATGTAAATGTGCTGATATTCCTATAAATAATCATTCCATACACTGTAAGACATACTGTGCTAATTATTTCTCCCCTACCTCATTTCCCCACTTAATTTAGTCTCAAAAATCACCCTCTCCTGTGCAGCCTTTATCAGGCAGCTCTGTCAACGCGTTATCTTCTGTATTGCTAGATGAAATATTATTGACGCTTTGTTTTGGCATTCCCTTTCCTAGGAAAAGATGTCTTGTTTGGGACAATTTCAAAAGCTATCTATTACAAGTGAAAAACACATCTGAGATGCCAGTGCTGGAGTCTCTTTCACCTGTTTCCAGGGAAGGTAGAAAATGATTCTGCAGAGCTGACAGGACAGTGAGCCAGACCCTCATCAGCATAACTCAGAGCAGCTTTACTGAAGACCAGGGAGTTATTTTTCATTTACGGAGCTGGCCAAGTGTTCTCTCTGCAGCAGTACTGGGGTGGCATCAAACAGCGACCTCAGGCTGAAGGAGACATCTCACGCACGCAGGAATCCCCACTGCAATTGCCACTGTGTGTCTTCTCTTAATTATTATTTTACATGGCTAGAGTTTTATCACATCCCATTAAACCTAGTGCCCATTTTCAGAGCAACATAAATGCTCCCTACCATACAGCAACCTAACGCTAGCAGATCGGGCCTCCTTACTGATCTCCCCTGCCTGTGGGGACTTCTGCATTACTTCTCAAGCAGCTAAGCAAAAGGACCTTCACCCAGCTGAGTCACAGGTTCCTGACACTGAGGGAGTTTATGGCAATGTCTGTCCATACACTGTTATTCCGTATGACATCAAACAGCAGTAGCCTGGGAGCATATATATAGAGATAGATTTATATACATATACGCACACACCTACAGGTGTGTGTTCTTCAGATGACTGAGCAAATCTGTTCCTTTTTAATCATTATTCCATTTCTCATTCAATTTATTCTTATGTTTACTATTAACTCTACATCTCTAAGGAAGTCATTTCATGCTTGCCTTTGAACATCCTTTTTGGGAAGCAAGTGATTTGCATTAATGCTTCTTGGAGAATTAACAAAAGCACATTTAACTGGTATGTTCAGCTAGTACGGATAGCGGTCTTTTTGCTTCCTACAAATACTTATATGTGCTGAAGTTAGAGGTGGGTCATACTGAGGTCTTGGCTCTAAAGACCTCTGTGAAAAAGGTAAGACGCGGGCCCTCATTCTGCTTTTATGCTACCTCAGCTAGAAGTTGGGCTTCACTGCTAATTGAAAGAAACAGGCCAGGCCAGTTCAAACACTTTGTTTTTTGAGTGGCTTAACTGTGATTTTTGTGTCACCCTCCTGTTCCCCTAACTGGAACGACAATGTGTGGGACAACAGGCTTTTGACAATAAGACATTCCAATGCTGAGATTTGCATTTAGGTTGAACTGATGCACTCTCAGTATCAGAAAACCCTCGTGCCAAAACTCTTGACTCCCTTCTACCCCAGCATCCTTCTATGGTGGTTTTCCACTTTCCTTTCCAGGCTGCAGTAAATTTCTTTGGAAATTGCTTTTACAACCCCCTTATACCCTTCAACACCCTTGAAGTGTTTGTTCACTGGTATAAAAATTCTCTTCCCAAAAATTCTGCTCAGTGTGCTTGAGGGCAAGCAGGTTGATTTTGGCAGAGAACCCCCAAAATAAGCATTCATTGCCAGTGCCACATGCAAAAGTTCTCACTCTGCTAGATTGCTGAATCTCTGTTCTTGTTAAAAACCTGTGATATGCTATCTCATATCATTGTGTTTTAAAGAACAGAAATCAAATATGAAAACCAGAAGAGAGAAATACCGCTCACAATCACCCAACAAATACACAAAGGGGCTTCCAAGCCTTCAACTTCAATGGACTCATCACTAATCAACTCGTTGGCTTAAAATGATGTCATAAGAAGATTTTTCAAACATTCTGTGATTTATCTCTTGGCTAAATCCAGTTTCTTTTCTGGATTGTACATCTGTAGTTGTAACAAAGCAGAATCCCCACTACCACCCACCCACCAAACTAACAACAAACTGAAGGAACGCATCAGGTCAGTTATCCAGGGTGATGGCATCCCAGATACCATCTCCTGACACACAACCCTACCCAAGCAATTTTCTGATCGCTTTTTTTTCTGACTTGGGGAACAACATTCTTTAATAGAAAGGCACAAGTAGAACTTGTATTCTTGGAAATATTTCCAAAGTAGTTTGTGGGCCGTAATTATTAGCAAGAGATTTTAGTTATTGATAAACTCATAACCAAGTTACGGAGGCATGAGAATAAAGGTAGTAAGATTATACATTAAATGCAAACCTGACTCACCCATTGGAATGCAGGTGTTTGTGGTACAGATGGCTGCTGTACATGGTTTCTTGGTCTTCAAACAAGATTAATGCCAATTAAAGACTCGAACTCGTTAAAGGCTTCCTACCCTACATGAAAAGGGTGGGTCGGCAGAACAAGGTGACAGTGTTCCTGGTTTTAATAACTGCAGTCAGGGTTCCTAACAAACACATTTTCAGTCCTGTTAATGTAGGGAATGGAGAGTTGCCATGTTTGTGCTACTTCTTCAAAACATTTTCTCCGTGACCTTCCATCAAGGGTAAAGCACAAAAAGGGGAAGTTAATGATCAATTCCTAGAAAATATGAACAGTCAGGCTTAGCTTACTGCTGATGAAGGACTTGCTCTACAGTTCATTGACTGTATTCTGTCGAGCAGTATTTGCTTTTACAAATGCAAAGACACCACAAATACTGGATTCCCATACGTATTCAACACTTAATCTCATTAGGGAAACAGCACAAGGATAAAAAATTCCCAGGTCTGCGGCTAATTCTCATTCCCATTACAGGTCCTTTGCTCTCACTGACCACCAAGCTCTCTGCAGCACAGAAAGGCTTTGTTGTGAACAGCATCCAGGCTATTCCGCAGTATTTCACCACTGCATATTCAGTCAGACCACCTTTCCAAAGGAGAAAACAGAAGCATCTGTTAAAATACACTAACGGCCTACTTCGTTAACTTCCCACTTTGTTTTTATTCACAGACACTGCAAATGGGCATCAAGCATTTTTCTGGGCTCTTTGTGATGCTGTGCATTGGGTTTGGTTTGTCCATTCTCACTACCATTGGGGAACACATCGTGTACAGACTGGTCCTGCCACGCATCAAGAAGAAATCCAAGATGAAGTACTGGCTCCATACAAGTCAGGTACGCATTCAGAAGTAACCCTGTGAAGGTCGTGTGGCTGATTAAGAAGGCCTGGACAAGAACAAGGTGCAAAACGTTGTAAGGGCTCTGACGATTAGCATTTGAAGTGTGGCAGCAGCTTCTAGAATTTGAAGAGGCTTCCTTAATGATGGAATGAGAAGCACAGCGGAAAGAGTTCAAATATTCACAACTGCAAAGCCTGCAAAAGGGACCTTTCCATTTGCGCTTGTAACCTTAACAACTCTTTTGGACACCAGAAGCAACAGTGTTGTTCTCCTGAACTGTCTAACCAGAATATTTTATCTCACAGTTACAAGTTCCCAAACTTTTGATGCATGCAAGAAGTGCTGGGTAACTTCTTTCATTATTCTAG
Source organism: Rissa tridactyla (assembly GCF_028500815.1). Taxonomy (NCBI): domain Eukaryota; kingdom Metazoa; phylum Chordata; class Aves; order Charadriiformes; family Laridae; genus Rissa; species Rissa tridactyla. The sequence continues at coordinate 10,730,147 of NC_071497.1, forward strand.
GAAAATAATGGAAGAAAATGGCTGTAGGTCTTCACTGTAAAGGAAGAGGTTACTTTGCAGCAAAAGGCACAGAAAGAAAGAGCTTCTGTTGCTTTAAAGCAGCACAGCGAAAGAGATCATTTAGAAAATAACAAAGTTTGCTTTTTTTCTGAGGAATTCTAACATCAAGGATTGTTTGCAACCTATTTATCAACCTTTCATTGATTGCCCTTCCTTCGGAAACTGTGTGAAAATAAATCTGTTGTAATGACAATGCACAGACATTGCTTGTATCCTTGAACGTGAAAAATAATTTATGCTCAAGGCCATCGCACAAAGCCCAAATTGTTTACCTATTTATGGAGCTGTTCTTAATCTTGCTTTTACTAATTTATTTTCTTCTTCTCCCTCTAGAGATTACATCGTGCACTGAACAGTTCATTTATTGAGGACAAATGCCAGCCTAAGACAAAACGAGGAGAAAAGAGGTGGGAAGTGTTGCATGCCTTAAAACACAAACTATGAAAATTACTTTGAAATTAAATATGTTGTGTCTGGATATCTACTTAGCCATCTAGTAGACCTCAAAGATAATAAAACCAAAAAAAAAAAAAAAAGGAAACAAGATAGAAGTGACAAGGGAAGGAGGCAGAACTTAATTAATTGTTTCCAATAGAATGTATTAAATCTTGAAATTTTGTCCTTTCATGATTTCGTGTACAGCTAATAAAAGCACACCCATTCTAAGGACAGGCTTTGCAGTCGTTTAAGTCCACTGCCCTTGTTCCTAGGTAATTAATTACTCACACGCTGAAGCACTAGCAGATAAATAGAGCCCTGTAAAACAGCTTCACAGTGAATGAGCGATCAAGTAGTATACATATTAGAAACCTTTTCAGCTTTCTTATTTTTCAGAATGAGAAATAAGAAAGCTGAGAAGAGGAAAATGCAGTCCTTTCAGAAACCTTTGTCTCAAACAACTCTTGTTGGAGAAAAAAAGTAGGTAACAACCTTCCTCGTTTTCATAGCCTGTGTCTTCTGAATAGGAGATAATCTTATCTCTAGCTACCAGGAACACAAGGCATTTTATTAAAACTATGCATTTACTCAGTAACTCAAAACTATTAGTGCACTTTTTAAGTCCACAGGCAGCAGTATTGCTTTTCTACAGATAAGTTCAGCCACAGACGATAGGAAAAAAAAATGTCTTCCAGGCTGTTGCTAGATATTTGGCATGACTGAAACCCACGCATGTAAATGTATGTTGTTTAGTTTGTCATTCCTGTACTAATGGCAACAAATATAAGAAGCAAGCAGCTATAAGCTCCTAGACTGCCTATACATACAAACAAGTATATAAAAGGACATTTGGTTAATTTCCTCTCTTCATTCTTTCATCTTATTGCCCCACAAAACCCCATCATGTGGCACCTCCTTGCACACAGCAGCTCCTCGCTTTTGATGTCGGTACCAGCATCTGGCTGGTGCGAAACGTTTCCTCCTGCTGCAGCCTCCTCGCTGGGCGGTAGCGTTCGCACTCCCACAGCCCGCGGCGCTAACTCAGCCGGAGGGAGAGTCTTCCGGAGGAGGGGGCTCTCTCTATCTTTGATGATACAAAAAGCACCAGCTGAACCTATTCGCCACGTACTGAGCAGTGCAAAAATTTCGTAACACAAGGAAACGGCCACAAGCCCCACAGCGAACGGCGTAGGAAAAGAACCACACGAATATTCTTTCAACATTGAGAGTGAAGATGTGCTGGTGCCCAAAAACTTCTGCCCACACAGCATCCAGCCCATGTGTGTGTGTGTGCACGGACACCCACCCATCATCCTTGCTCTTCTCGTGGTCTGAGCTGCTGTTTGCTCAGAATTATGGTGAGCTTCAATCAAGACACCTAGTGACATGGCGCCCAGCTTGGCATAAATACTGACATAGCAAGGTACAACCTAGAGCTCTCAAATCAATTATATTACTACACTTTCTTTTATTCCTGCTGGGGACTGTGGAATTATTAAAAGCATCAAGATATGGAAAAGAGGTGGAAAAAAATTTGTATTATGCTACTGCTGTTTCCCTCAGGGGAGAAAAGCCACTGGTTTTTTTAGGTCGTAACTTTCCAAACACTAGGAGAGCTGCTCAGCATCAGCAGCCAAACTGTGAAGGTTTTCATCTACTTGATGAAACCTGAGTGTTAACTGTGGGCCGTAGCCTTTGTTAAAACCACCTGCCCAGACCCCCAGACAAAAGCACTGCCACCAGCAACAGCAGAAGCTATATCAGTTACTAACATTCATGAAAAAGCTGTATTTTGATTTGTGAAAGAAAAATGTACCAGAAATTATAGATTAATGATATAACTCTGAGAAATATTTATGAAACAAAGGGCTGCACCTTCTCTGAGAAGTGTACTTCTGCTCCAAGGCAAGTTGGTTGCACTGTCTGCCCAGGACCATGGGCTCTGCAGAGCTCCACAGCAGGGAGACACCTCTGGGGACATCAGTCCCATGTCAGTTGTGCCACTTTTTGCTAAGTGACCTTTTTTGGCTGGACCGCTGTCTGCTCTTGGCCCTGGAAATGCTTTGCCAGTTTCTACTTGCCCAGGCTAATCCCGTTCCTTGTCTGAAATGTGCTTCAGGAGGTACGTTCTTGTTTTCATCTCTTCAGGGGATTAACATAATTTCATCACAAAACACACATCCAGTTTAGCACAAGACTTGTGAGTCTTCCTAGCTTTTATTTTGAAATAGAAGAAAATTGCCAATCTACACAAAAGTAAACAACTCTACATACACGTCCCAGCCGGGGTTCCCTGAGCCCTCCGGAGCGTGACCCAGGCAGGGGCTGCCACTCCTGCCTCAAGCCGCCCCTCCTCCCTCTCTGCCATCCCATTTTTTTTGAAAATGCTCCTGGTTGCCAACTCCTCTAGAGAAATTTCGACTTTCCAACTTCCTTCTCTGCAGGCAGGTGAGAAAAGTATCTAGTCCTAGCTCCAGACTCCTGAATCCAGCTGTTTTCAGCAATCCCAGTCCCGAAATGTTAATCCTCTTCCTTAACTTATCGCTTGGCAGCTCACACTAATAGGCGTTTTGTGCAAGGATATCCACAGAAGACATCTATGACAGCAGTCTTACGAGCAACTACTTCAGAGTTTCGACCTCAGTTTATAAAATGAACGCACACAGACCTGTCCAAAAGGTAAAGCAGGTAGGAGAGCCAGGCTCCTCTCCCACAGCAGCAAACTGTGCTTCCTTACGTTCCAGTCGGAGAGTGGAGGCCACAGGGTGCTCCTCAGAAAACCCTGATTTGGGAGGGTTACAAAGAGAAGTTCCCAAGAAAGAGGGAAAGGATTCTCTGGAATCAAAGTATTTTGGAAAGGCTTCTCCACAGGAAAACACTGAAGCATTTGAAAAAGTTCCCAAATGGGAATTTCTCCCCCAACATGAAAAATTCCCAATTCTATTTGTTATGTCAGGAGGCTCATGTCTGTACACTGCAAGGTTTGGATACACATCGTTGTGTCCATCTCCCAACGCATAAGCAGATACTCAAGAAGACCTCAGATCCAAAGGACATGCTTTCCCCTTCATCTCTCCACACCAACTTCGGGCAGCCTCTTTGCTCCTCCATGGAAGCAAATGCCCAAGCTAGCACAGACTACTAGCACACAAAGGGCTAACGCTGTAACAAACTAAGGGCATGGCAACCACAAAAACTTTCAGAAAGCTTTGGAGCCAGAGAACTCACATTTTCCTAAAATGGAGCTGAGAGGACTGTAATTTCATAATTAACAACAAAAAACAGTTTTGGGGGAGATGAATTTTAGGATTCTGTTCTAGTCTCTGCTATGGTTTGATCAGAAAAATCTGGCCATTTGTGATCATGATTTGTGCTTCTTGGGAAAAGTAATTGCTAGGATAAAGGAATGATATTTCTATGTAATTCGCAAGAGCAGCATCATGTTTTTCCAGTAGGCTGGCTCACAGGAGAGGGTTGCATACACACAGGAGCAGGCTCGGATTTTATATTAACTCTCACATCTCTGTTCAGGTCCCATGTAGGGAACAGCCAGCATGCTGTGTGGAATACCGCCAATCTGGGCAACTGTCATCGGAAAAAATATATCTGCACCGACGAAGGGCAAAATGAGGTGACGATCCGACAGCACCAAGACATCCCCCTGCCACAGGTGAGGAGGGAGACTCCAGCTTCTTTAACGACCAATGGGAAAGCAGAGTCCCTCAATATCACGAGGACCTCCGTCACGCAAGAGCTTGCGGAGCTGGAGAAGCAGATCGAAATCATCAAGCAGGAGCTGCAACTCGCCATGGACAGGAAATCAGAGCTGGAAGAGTACCAGAGGACAAACAGGACTGCAGAGCCCTAGGCCAGCACACCTGGGCCCTTTCCTCTTTTCTTCCTTTCTTCCCTTCCTCCGTAAAATTTGTAACACACTTTTGTAACGCCAGAAAGAGGTGCGAAAATAAAGCAGGCAATACGCTCTTCACGAGAGCGGAATTGCAGCAGCCCACAGCCACTGCCACCCTCCTGAGTCCTCCTCCTTTCATAACAAGTTTCTCATTCTCCTGGCAAACGTCAGCCATTCCCCAGGGACTGGAGAAACAAGGAGCATCCGAACAGTGAGTGTTCCTGGTTCCTCCACTTGACAGCACAGTGAGGTTCCCACTTTTTTAGCCCTTTCTGTGCATTAATTCAAAAAAAAAAAAAAGAAAAAGGAAAAAAAAAAAGGAAATTTAAACTGCTCATTGAAAGCATGTCCCTTGTTGGTATGTTTTTGTTGTAATATCTATGGGTCTAGTCTCCGCTCATGCCAAGGCTCCTTATAGTTGCCTCATTACGGCAGGTGCTAGTTCTGTGTTGGCAGTCCCTTCCCTCCTGGCACAAGCTGTGTTTTCACGAGACAAATTCTTGGTGGCAATCCCAGTACACACCATTCCCTCAGCTCTGTCAGCACAAATGCAGATGCGGCTGCTCTGTGACTGTGAAAAAGGAACTCACCCAGCTTAAAAATAACTTGGCGAAAACCAAACCACCACCTCGTGTCTGCTTCTGAGCCCGGGTTCAGCTTCCACTCCCACCCAGAGAGAAGCCATGCAAACAGCTGCACTGGCAGATGTGAGGGATGGGTTCACGGTGGCCCACAGCAAGTATGAGGGGAAGGGAGGGGTGGCAGTACCATACATCACTGTTTACCACCAAAGGTGAAGTATCTACCAATGTGAAACTACTCCCTTAACATTCTCTGTCTTCAGTTGACAGTAAGGTTCTTTCTCACAGCCAAAGTGACATAAAGGTGCTCTGGTCCATGATTTATTCTGACACCAAGCTCCCAGCAAAGTCAAAAGGAGTCACCAAAGCCTCCCTGTGGACCAGGGCTCACTGTGAAGGAGAAAAGAGTTGCGGTTTTAAAGGCAATGTACTAAGTGAAGCTCTCTCCCACCTGAATGATGAGTAGAGGGAAGGAAGGGTAAGCTGTTCAGCATCTGAATAAATACTGCATCAACCCAACTGACTGTGTTATTTAAACAGGATTTCTATGAATATTTAAACAATACTTCCCAATGCATCCCGCATGACAGAGAAAAAGAACATTTTTAACACTGTCAGAATTAACTCTGGTCTCCCAGATACGTCACCAAAGTAATTTTTACCCTCTCTGTGTCTCCATCCACCTGTGTGAATGTTGACAGGGGTGATGTTCTCACCAGGCATTGTCTGAAGGCTACAAGCAGATCTGAAACTGTATTCTGGGGATTGAAAAGGCATTCTACCTTTTTGCACCTTTAACCTTTGAAACACACTTGCAAATGAAAAGCTCTGCACAGACCACTAAAAGCTGCTAGCAGCGATACCCAGACTAATTAGCCTTATCAAGAGGAGTTCATATTCTATTCCCTGCTTGGTCCTTGGCCTCTGCTTTTGGGCAGCAAGCGTGCTTCTTTCAATACTGTCAGAAACACAGAAAAGAGTAATTAGGACATAAAAGAGGAAAGTGGGATCCAGAGGCCTGCACATCAGCTAGGTCTGAAAGATGTAGGATGTCCCGTCTTTCCTTGCTCCTGGCAAGCTACATGCCTAGGGACAAGTCACTCAGGTTGCTTTTCTTGCCCTCCTTTACCCTCCCTCCCTCATTTAGATAATAAGCTTTTTAGGAAGAGCTTTTTATTTGTGTAGCATCCACTACCTTACAACCTCCAACGTCATTTGGTTAGAACATATGAACACTGCTCTTTTCATCATTATGAGACAAACACTAGGAAAAAAATATTTCTGCACGATTTTATAAATACATTTATCAACAGTTTAAGCATAAGCCCAGAAAGATTTTTTTTAAAGTAATTGAAAATGCTAATGATATCAAATAACAAAAACGTGCATGTTCAAGTTCAAAGTTCCAATCCAAACACCCAATCTTTCAACAAATCACTCTTCATTTAAAAACAAAAAAAATAAGTGGAAAAAAAAGTCAAACACCTAATAATTAACGTTAAGCAAAAATCTGTATTTCTGGTGGGTGCCTTAGGGGCTACTCCCATGTGAAATGCAGAATAGGGATTGCTCCAAATCACTGCAGCACTAACTAGAAGCCTTTTGGGAGAAGGACCAACTTGTTGCATAAGAGAGACATTTTGGCATGTTATTTTCTTATTCACCTATTGCTCCAGCCTGATGCCACAGGAGACAGAAAAAAGATTGCTGTAGCTTTCTACGGGATGGGGAATATCACACACACATCATTGCCTGCGTAACCAGGGGGAGGACTGGCTACGACAAGATGCACTAGTAACTGCAGATGGTTCTGGCCTGTCCACATTGTTGGGCCTCATGTTTGATTCCTCCCTCCTCAGACTAAGGGAAGAACTTGAATTGCTCGAGGATTTCACCCTGTCCAGATTCCACAGAGCTCTGGACAGACCTAGCATCACATAAGGAAGCAGAGCCCACAGGGGAGAAAGCAGAAGACGTCATTGCTGACCAGCAGGTCACAGCCAGTGGACTGCAAACCCCACACTATCCTCAGGACTAGCTTGATCATATGGAAGAGGAGGGCAGGAGATCTACAAGACAGCAGCGCGTTCAAACACTTTTCCAACTTCAGCTATCACAAGAAGAAAATAACTTCAACCAACAGATTTGAAGAACAACAGATGGGTTCTGGATCAAATAAGAACACAGGCGATGACTCTCCTGCTTGACACAGAGTCATGCTACTGACATCAACTGGCCCAGGCTAGATCTAAGATTTTTTTTTTTTTTTTTTTACACACCCTGTACAAGATGGGTAGCAAGAAAATTTCCATACTTTGCAGCTTTATTTCAGTCTGACCCGTTTGCTATTTTGGATTTAAAAAAAAAAAACAAAAAACAAAACCAACAAAAACCAAACAAATACCCAACCCCAAAAAACCCCACCCTACAATTCTTTCAGTTCATCATTCCACATTCATTTATTCTGGTTATGATACACAATTGTTATGTTTACAGGCTGCCTTGTGATAGCAATGCTCTTTAAAATCCTGCTCATTAAGCATAAAGATTTAAGCTGAACTCTTGCAAAACCACTCTTCTTTATATATATGTAAATCTGTACGTACGCACACATTGTTATGGCTGAAGAGGCTTCTTCTTTGTCCACACTTAATTACTATGGCTCAGACATTGAATTTAGACAGATTTTTGATAAAAGAATACTTGTCACCATTTCCCTTTTTTTACTCCAAAATACTTCTAGTCTTGATAAACTTTTAAATTATTTTCTTTCATTCTGGCAAGTCAAAACAGACCATCTAAAGTTTTCACTGTTTCTCAATGTTTAAGCACAGAAATTTAATCACTTGCAAAATTAGCTTCAAGGAGTTCCTCAGCTTAAACTAAAATATTATTTTAAAATAAGAAGATACTTTTTGCTTGGTGAGGAAAGAGAAAATAGGAGTTTCCAAACCTCATTTGTGAAACACATCCAAATTCTTTCAAATGCTTGTTTCCTACCGGGACAAGAGTGAGCCCAACACTGCCAGTATACACACAAAAGTTTCAAGCTTAATTTTCAGTAGGCTGATGTGACTTAATGACCAGGAAAGGGTAAAAGGGCTTTGCACTTCTACAAGGGCTGTTTAATTCAGATTGTTCTTCAGAGCTGTGAAAAAAAGTCTGCTATTATAGCAAAGCTGTTTGAACATCCAGACGGTTTTTTGATGACCCAGGTCCTGGTTTTAATGAACAAGCATTTGTACCACAAAACCTACCATGAACATTAGTATTCCTAACGCACTGTTGCTTCTCCAACTTGACGTCACAAACTATAATCCAAGAATTAACTTCCTGTGAAAGCAGAAAAGGTTCTGCTTTCATTTCTGCTACATATGCTGTAACAGCCATACCACAAACTCTCAGCATCCAAGCTTCCCCATGCAAAGATAGAGTCCTGTGTTCCTTCTCATTTCTCAGGATTCATAATAATTTACAAGTTTAATTCATGTTTTTAAATGTTTTCAGAAAGATAAGAATAATAATACATACTATAAGATAGTCTGCGATTAACAGCTTTCACTTTACTATTCTTTCTATTAATTCCTATGGTAAATACAGGAAGCTAATACAGATTTTATGATTCAGGGAAGGGACACAGATGAGACAAACCTCTGACAGTTGCACCTCCCCCAAAAAAATTAACTTTACAGAAAAAACACGATGCCCCATGAAGGAATGTTGTAAATAAATGACCTTGCGTTTCAATTTTAGGAGCAAACTTCACATACAGCCTTGCACTACAGGGAGCACAGAGACTATAACCTATGCAATTTTGCTTTCACAAAATTCTCAACAGCCATGACAAAATGATTGCATAAATAATCTAGCAACTTGCCCCTTCTGCCGTGTCAGGAATAAGGTAGTGAAGATACAGACAAAAGAACAAAGGTTGTTTAGTTAACCATTTTTTGAAAACAGAGGAAGGAAGAAATTAATCTCTCTACTTTAGGAGCTTAAAGATTGTGAAAAGTGTTTCCAAAAACTGAACAAAGGACAGAAGTGCAGATAGATACCACCAGAAGGAAGAAAAACAGAAAAATAACCTGGGCAACAGCTTTTATTAGATTTTGTGCATTACAAGACTAATCTTTGTGGCAAAGTTGCAACAAAGTAAGCCCTACATATTGTTTTCTGGAAACTAAAGACAATGACAGACATGCCTCAAAATAGGGGAAGATGTCAACATCAACCAGCGTTCATTAGTGGAATGCTACATGTAAAGATTCTCCAATGTCTTATCTTTCTCCTCTTCTGGATACTAAGACGTGTGTTTACTTTTGGGGGTAGGGAGGATGTTTAGTAATTCACCAACCTTCACAGATTCTTGCCCTGACTCAGGAAAATAGACATCTAAGGAGTCACTCCACTGAAGTCTACAGATGTACCTGTTCATTCCCGTACCTTTAACTGGGAAACTATACACTCTCAGAAACACTACCATACCTTGATGGGATTTAATAATTAACACCCAAGCAAACTCCTCATTTATCTCTGCTGCACCACAGACAGCTTCCATCCCATCAAGGCAGGACTTCAGTTAGACGTTTCCAACTTGGCAGTGTGAAAGTGATGGGAAACGTCCTCTCAGGCACAAACAATCCACAAAAAATGAGGGCAAGAATAAAAGAAAAGGGACAAGAAAGGAATCAATATCCAGAACCTGTTTCTTTCCATACCCTAACCACACTTCCCAGAAGAGACTGCAGATCAGCTGACAGAAACACTGGGTGCCCCAAAGGTGACAGTCACAGAAAGTGAGGGAGGCTGGGCAGTCAGCATAAGCGGCAACTTTCCATCGCTCCAGTGGAAAGAATCAACCGATGTAGATCCTGTGGAAGTCGTTGGCACCAAAGGCAGCATTGCATTTGGGGCACTTACGCTGCCGGGTGTCATAGCGTGTTTTCACACACTCAAAACAGAAGACATGAAAGCACTTTGTGAGCACAGCATCCTTTTTGCGCATGTTACAGCATGGGCAAGTCAGGCGGGCCTGAAAGACAGAAACATTACAGTGAGGACCCACTGCATTGCACTAGGTATGTTAAAAGGTAACTGAAGATGAAGCTTCTTCCATTCCTCATAAGGAGAAGGTGGTTTCTTCAATGAAAGGTAGGTCTACAATGCTAGAGATCAGACAAGAGATGTCAAATACTGAAAACATGACTGAACAGCCTTTTGACTGAAGTAGCATTAAAGGCGGAAGTTCATAGAGACAGCTACTCACCTTGTAATCCTTGATTTCTTCCATTAATATCTCATCACAGTTGGGAACCATGTCAGGCTTCTTAGTAGTCTCCAACTTCCTGCGTAACCTGGAAATATCTTCCTGCAAAAAGCCAAGAGACCAAATAATTGAGCAGTATATTCTCTGTCACAGCTTCTTCAGGGACCAAAGAGAACTAGCACCTGGCCAACAGTGCACCTGGCTGTCACACCACCCATACTTTCATCCCCGATAGTCCAACAGACTTATGACAGATTACATTATCGTTTGGTGCCACGTGTATTGTCAGTTATTAGTGGATAAAACATGAAAGAGCCAAGACCTGATGAAGCTGAAATCAAAGCGAAACCAGACCCCCAAAAAAGTAGTGTAGTTGAAACCCACTCCAAGCTCAATGTACAAGGAGACAGACATCAAAGCAGAGAGATATTGAAGGACTGGGCATCAGGTACATACCTCAGCCCTTTTGAAGTTGAACATCTCTTTCTCTCTAGTTACTCTGTTTTCCACGATCTCATCCTGGAAGTCATGTAACTTCTTCTGAGCCAGCTCTAGCTGAGCTTTCAGATCATCTGCAAGCTGGGCTGCATCCATGGCCTGAAAAAGAAAACCAGTACCAAGCCCGGAAAAAGAGTTCTAGTGATTTCTAGTCCCTCTGCCTGGCAATCCAAGACTGCTCAAAGAATACTCCTTGCGCTGCTGGAGATCTATTTTTTCAATCTAATTTTGGTACTTCCAAATGGAATAACTATGATTTACTCCCTAAACATTACTTCAACAGCAAAATCCCTTATTATTAACAAGTTCTAATCATTTAGCTTCAACATTCCTCTTCAGTAGAGCCAAACCCTGTCACACTGCAATGCATGTCACTTATAAAAAATACTAATGACCACACAATTATCTTCTCGTTCAAGTATTTTCACCCTTCCACATTCTACATTTTCTCTACTAAATTGTTTTGAGGTAGTTGTATAGCTGAACTAGACAGAACTGCAAGTGTTTAATTTTTAATCATTTTCTCCCTTCACCAGTTCTCCTATCGCTTTCTAACTGGCATACCACCAATGAATCTATTAGCCAAGTGCCCTCAATACCACAGATTGTGATATTAAGCACAAGTGATAGTGCTGAATTCCCCATCTCCTCCTCAGTGATATTTCTGCTTTCTTTTCTGTCTGTTTAGATGTTATTCCTGCATTTCTGCTAAAGATTTAACAACAAAGGCAGCACTGACTATGAGACTTAGTCTTACTTTACTTGTAACAGACCTATTTTATTGATCTTAGACATCTGTTAAAGGTCTTAACATTCCCCAGACATATTTTCCTTTTATTTACCCCATCTTTCCTATAAAAGCTCTGACCCTAGTTAACTTCATCTGGCTGCTGCTTATTCTTTCATGATAGGTTTCCTTTTAAAGGCACCTTACTTCAGCTCCCTAATCAGACTTTCACTGAAACAGCTATGACCTGCTTGTCCTTATCAAAGCAAACATTATGCTACAATACTTTAATAGAACTCTCTTAGGTACTTCTCAGCCCTCTGGTATACTAGTCCAAAACCAGGGAGTATCAGGTTCTGTAATACCAATGAGAGCTAGGAGCCTTCTAAGCTTCCCACAAGACAACAACTCCATCTTACAATCCAAGAGGAAATTAAGCAATCACTCACCTTGCGTTTGTTCATTTCCAGGGCCTGTGTTCGGAGACCTAGTTCTTTCTCACCTGTTCCAATACTGCTTTGCAGCAAATGTTCCTTCTCCTCCAGCTTACGTACAACCTGCAGCTGGGCATCCACCTTGGAATAGGTACAGAAGGTACAGAAAGACTGAAATGCATGGTCTTCAGAGCTGTCATTAAAGCTGCATGATAAAACTATCCCTGCCTCCCCATCACCAAGGAGTACCTCTTCAGCTTGCCTTTTTCTCCCCAAACAGACACACTGTCAGTCTAACAGCTGTATCCAGAGCTCTCCAGTGAGCACTTTAAAACCTAGCAGTCAAATAATCACAACAAAGATGTCTTATATTTTTGGAAGGTGGCTTAGAGAATTGCTGCAAGGCAGTGAACAGTCCCACCTTGCTTCCAAGGATGGCAGAATATATATGTAGAAGTACCATGATGACAGGAAAATTACTTTCTACTTCTTCCTCCTGCTCTCCATAGCAATGAATATTTTATACTCATACAGCAGTCTCTGTTTCTTACTGCCTACCAGAGTAAACCCACAACACCTCTACCTTCCCCCATCAGTTCTGTTGTCCTCTCTCCTTCTCCCAGGTTACCTGTGTCTTCAGTGTCAAAACTTGGTCTGCCAGCTCCTCCTTCTCCTCTTTCAGCAGCTTGTGGATCTGGTTGGACTTGATGCGTTCTGACATCAGCTTGAAGTTGGCATCATCCTTCTCCCGCAGCTGCTGCATCAGGCGGATGTTCTGCTCCTGCATGTCTTCAAAGGCTTGGCCTGTGACATCCATTTCCGACAGCAGGGCCTCCTCCTCCTGCAGAATAATCACAGGCTCTGGCAAAACTGTGTCCTGTACCCCCTACAATGACCCTGAACATTTTACTCAAAGACACCAACCCTAGCACAGATGAAGGAAGACAGCTCGGTATCAGAGAACAGCATCTTCCCAGCAACCAGAAAAAAGTGCTCCCTAGAAATCTGCACCACTGCAGAGATGCACTAAATTAGAAGGTGTAAAAAAAGAGATGGTCATCTCCACAAGCATTCACAGACTGTGGCTTGTCTGCTGTCAAAATCAGCTGTGACACAGTAGTTGTCACAGCTGGGCAGAAACTGACTCCCAATTTCAGGCAGCTAAATGAACAGCTGTCATATACATATACCAGGCAAAGAATTCTACATGTGGACAACTCAACAGCTTCCAACTAACAAGCTGGCAAGCCCCTTAAACTCACTTAGGCCACTTCAACATTAAACAAGTAGTGACGAGATAAAACAGTTCTGTACTATAAGAAAAAGAATCTGAATTCTAAAAAAGTATGTCAAGTCCTCGCTTCCCTGTCCCCTACTGAGGTGGTCCTGCTCTCTTATCATTAGATTAAGCCCTTTTCATGGAAGAAGATACATTATGGTATCATGCACATATATTACTTATATGAACTGTGCGGAAAGAAACTGCAACCTCCTCTACTAAAGGCTGATACAGCCATCTCTCCTCTGTGCTCTTCACCTAGGCCACAAACAGTTAAACATTCCCCACCACCCCCGCCATGAGCTTTGTGAAGCCCTAATGCTGTGAGTTTTTTTTTTTATTGTTGTTGGTTTTTTGGCTAGTTGGGTTTTTTCCCCCTTTGATAAACAGAAAACTCACATCTCTGGCACACACAGAGACAGGAATTGCTTCTCTCAGGTAATCTTCCTGGCCATAACATGAAGGCAGTTCCTTCCCAAGTGCTCCAGCCAAGACAGAACTCATCAAAAACTTCTCACCTGCTTAGCCATGGCTAGTTTCTTCTGTAAATACTCAATTTGTTCCTCCACTGCTCGGATCTTGCGGAGGGCATCCTCATCAGCCATCTTTTTACTCTCCTTTTTCTCCTTGTCTTCCAGCTCTTTCACCCTCTGCCTCAGTTCTTCCAGCTACAGCAACAACAAAACAGAAATGACACTAAGCACAAGAATGTGTCCTGAACATTGTTAAAAGCCTGTTTTTTCCTCACAATTATCTGAAACACTGGAGAAACTGCCTTCAGAGCATGAGAAAACAAACCCCAGCTCATCTTGACAGGACAGTGTATTAGTGGCAGATGGACCATTAAGATGGGCTGCAAGCCTAAGATTGTGTTTCCAAAACCTTTGAAAATTCCATAGCATCTTTTATCAGAGTAGAAACATCAGCCTCCTGTAGTTGTATATGTTGCACGGGTATGTGGACGGAGAGCATCTACTCCTTTAAGGGTGTCTGGTCAAGGACGTTTTTCAATGCAAAAAGGAACAAGAAAAGGAGGGAGCCATAAACAAAACACACAGTAACACAAACCTGACAGACACATGATAAGGGAGGCAGTGATGAGAACCAAACCTGTTCAGTCACACTAATGGATGAGAGCACGTGAGAGCATGAGAATGTTTGTTCCAGCAAGGTTGTCTGACTGTGGACCCTGTCAATTGGGAAACTAAGCAAAGCAAGGTGGGGGGAAGGAAACCAGAAATAAAATATACAGAGATATGGACCTGACAAAACAAAGGTGGAAACAAACACAAGAAACAAATCTCTGCAGTCACAACAGTTGATAAGCTACCAAGAAACTACAGGCACCAGTTCCAAGAAGATCAACCTGGACTTTGCAACTGTTAAAACTGTAAACCAGGGGTGGATCCTGGACTAGGAGGGCTGTGGGAATCAACAGAGCTGTATAAACCCAGGAGGGATGTGCAGGGGAGGGGAGAGCAAGGACAAACAAATTTGAGTTCAACAGAGAAGGGTATAAAAGGAGCTGGTCACATGTAGAATGACTGCAGTCAGTACATGTTTGTCCGGCTCAGCCCTGCACATGATCACCGCAGCCTGTTCTTATTATTTTCTTAGCTATCTTGGTGTAAAATAACTCTCTACCCCGTGTGTAAGTGTGCTACATGGAGTAAGTGCTGTGGAGTAAGTGAAACCTGTATGTGAAGAAGGTAAGAGGGCCTGGGATCACAGGGGTACCAGACAGACACAGAGGGGCCGTGCTGGTACTGCTGGGATCTGTGAATGCGCGTGTGCTTGTGAAGCTGGAGTGTTTTGTACATATGCCTGAACTAGTGATCTCTACCAGCTGAAGAGAAGGAAGGGGACATGGCTGTCTATGCTTATGTTTTGTTTCAGTCCTATATATGTTGAAGGCAGCGCCTTGTCCGTGGCAGTCTGCCTGGCCACATCAGCGTCCTCTGTGTGTGTATGTCTCCGGGACACATGCTCAGCTTCGTTACCGGTTGAATATGCAACTGAGAAAGAGGCAGGCACGTCCCTCAGCCTGGGCAAAGGGACCATCCTTCGCAGAGAAGGATACCCCAAAACCTCCCTGTTCATCTCCAGAACATTTCAATCTCTATTCTAAGTGACAAAGATGAGACGAGGAACAATCTCCAGTTTTGAAGACAAAAAAACCACACAGTTAAGTGCAGAGTATCCGAAAAGAAGTTTTAAGTAACTTGCTAAAGAGAAAAATAAAAGAGAAATGAGATTTACCTCAGCTTTTGCCTTCTTCTCAGCTGCCATCAGCTGCACTTTGTCTCTCTGCTCTTTGGGAGCAGAGCGGTACATATCTAGCAACAGTTTCATCTCCTTCTGGCTCTCCTGGGCCTTCCTGGAGACAGGGAGATAAACAACTGTGAGAACACAGCAGGAAACCTATGCTGTCACATATCCAGCATGAGAGTCAGAGCAATATTCTCCCCATCTCCCACATGGCATGCGTATTATGAAGTAATCCTTGGCTCATCTTTCCCTCGTAATGTAAAATAGCCAAGGAGCACAGGCTGGAGGCTGAAAAGAAACGTGTTCAGGCACAAGAGAAGTGGGGTGGGGAGGAAACACATACCCTAACAGTAAACAACAAACTATCCATCTCTGCTTTGGTACTGATCCAAGACAGAGAAGACTACTGTGCCCTTTATTAATAACCTGCTGCTTTAAAGCTTTACTCAACTGTTATGACAGTAACAAATAAAGTTACTTGACCCACCCTATGAAGTA
Source organism: Rissa tridactyla (assembly GCF_028500815.1). Classification (NCBI taxonomy): domain Eukaryota; kingdom Metazoa; phylum Chordata; class Aves; order Charadriiformes; family Laridae; genus Rissa; species Rissa tridactyla. Next base: position 10,746,106 of record NC_071497.1, read on the forward strand.
TCTGGTTTGGTAGCTCATGCTTTAGGCTGTTGAAGCAGAAATGTTACTACATTGTCCAAATCGCAATCAGATATAGAGGGCACCAGAAACCTCTCACTTCAGTGAAGCTAATCTCATAAGAGCGAGCTACAAGTCATCTCACACAAACACCACAGTTTGGGCACTACTCAAGCAGGAAAGGGAGAGACTTACTTGAGCTCAGCCTTCAGCTGCTTGATCACTTCAGCCTCCTTCTTTCTTCCATCTTCATGCTTTCCTTTCTCCTTCTCTTTGGACTCTCTCTCCTTCTCAGATTCCTTCTGCTTCTGTTTTTCCCGCTCTCGTTCCTTTTCCTTTTCTTTCTCTTTCTCTCGCTCTCTCTCTTTCTCCTTTTCCTTCTCTCGTTCCCTCTCCCTCTCCCGTCTCTCTCGCTCCCGTTCCTCTTCATCTCGCCTGGCCTTCATTTCATTAACATCTTCAGATGCAGCCTTAGGGACAGGCACTTGGGCAGACGGATCATCAGGTTCCTGCTTGATCTCTGGAGGTTCCTCCTTTGCATCTTCTGTGCTGGACTGGGACTGTAAGAGAGCACTACCACTGCGAGAGCGGATCTGTTGCGGAATAGCAAGAAAGAAGACACAGAACAAAACAAAGCAGTAAGTTCTTAGACAGAAACATACCTTATTCCCCTCTTTCCTGGTCTTCCCAGATCCATCCCTGCATGCCCCCTCCATAATTGCTACTACTTTTCATGAAGCACTATACAGCCACAAAGGAAGACTATTAATTTGTTAAGTGGAAGCAGCAGAGCATAGAGCTCCATCAAAAATTACATTGCATCCTGCATGCCATAAGAGAAAGGATGACATTGCAGGCAAAGGTGACAGCATTCCCCCTTCTAGGCACTTTCTGCTCTTTTCTGGCATTTGCTGCACTGATACCTTGCTCAAATCAGATTGGGCCTCTCTCAGTTTACGCTTGTATCTTAACACCTCTCCCTTCAGCTGGTGGTTGTGATTTTGGAGGCTGCTGATGAGATGACGCATCTCCCGATTAATCGGGCCTACAAAAGCAGAAACACAACTGTAACAAACCACGCTTTTGCCGACCTGCAAGGACTTTCGTGGAGATGGGGAATACGTTAAGTGACAAAGGACCAAATAAGACTACGATCATTCTGCCACACAAAAGAGCAACACAACACATTTGCAGAAAAAAACCATGCCAGGTTTACATGCAACCATAAGTTCTTGCAAATTCCCAGTCCTAATTTCCCCTTAACGTTACTTTTTCCCTATGTTCCTATAGAAAGTGTGTCATGCTATGGAAAAATCTCCGTGATTTAAATGCTACTTTAGAAATAACTTCTTTATTTCCTCTGATTAAATTTGAAAATTACTGGTTTCCTACCCAGCATGTCATTCCAGACTTGTAAATAAATCCACCCCAAAAATAATTTTAATAATGCTAAATAGTCTGTCATAAACCAAATTATTAGCAAAATGTATGCATTCTGCAACATCTAAAATGAAGTCAGATAAAATGGAACTGGCCTCTGATAAAACACGTGAAGAGCTTTGCTTTTTGAGATGGAAACCTGCCAGAAGAAGTATTTGACAATGACAAAGAATCCAACCAGGTGTTTTACTGCAATGCAGTCTCTAATGGGCACTGGAGGGACAGCGGGGTTGTTTGTTTGCTTTTAAGCACAGCAGAAAAACTCCATACCTGCTTGTTCATTAGCAGCAAGTGTCTGTTCAAACTCTATCCTCAACATCTCATATTCTTTGCGGACTTGTGCCAAGGTATCCTCTAGCTGAATCACCTCTGTGCGTAGTTTCTTGTGAAGGCTGACCTCGTCCCTCTGAGAAGTAATAAGGGGACAGAACTTAGTGCTGTGACCCTGGAGTATCTCTCACCTCATCAACGTGAGGTACCAACACAGATGAATTACTGCCAGGAAGAAAAGTTTCCTGAGCATTCCCAGAGCCACCCACACCCAGTAGTGATGATCAATGGGACAACAACGTTCCCTAGTCTGATGGAGCGGTGGTGCTACCTCGATTAGTTCCACCTGGCGCTGGTGTGTGGTGCGGGTGCCATGAAGCAGAGTGCGGGCCTCATCAAGATGTGCCTTCAGCTGGAGACTCTCATTATACAAAACAGAGAATTGGGACTGCATGCAGCGATATTCTGGGGTCTCCTTCACAGCCTCTTCCACTGCTCGTCGCAGCTCAACCTAGTCAGGACACAAGAAAATGCCACAGAAAGAAAAGTTATTACCTGGTCTTCAGCATCTATTTTGCAAGGTAGGAGAACGGTGATCAAGCTGCCACAAGCAAAGACAAAAGTATAACTTTAATAGCATTGCTGTGGAGTACATGCAAGTGATATGCTTCAGGATCAATTTAAAAAGTCTATGCTCTCTCTGTATGCACTAGGCTATTTCTCTTGCAAAGTCACATGACAAGAGTTTTGGATTCTCAGGTTCTGCAATAGTTTCTCTCAAAGTTAAGAGCTTGGAAAACATGATATACCTTTTCAATGGATCTGCTGTAAAACCATAATCACTTAAATCAATAAAGATGGCCACATAGAAAAGTATGATAAAAAACTACAGAAAATACATGTGCAAGTAGGCATTACATTAGCTTTCTACCAGTAAGAGACATAATGACTGAAAGGAAGAGAAATGAGAGAAAGCAGAAGTACAGAATCTGAATTTTCCTTACAAAAAAAATGTTAACAAATGATTGTGACTACCAGCAGTGAAACAAGACACATATAAACACACATACAATTTAACACTAATTAAAAGAAAAAGAAAGTTATAATGGTAAATGATGTTTCTCTTAAAACAAACTCAAGTGGATAAACAGAATTTAGACATGCCTCGAGACAGTTTCTGGAATCTCATCTCAAACTTAGGTTATCAGCTCAGACATTTCTTATAACAGGCTAACAGACCTACTGATCACTAAGATAAAACTTAGATTATTCTATATATTATATTCTTATGTACTATAAAGTCACAGCTTTTTAAGACATAAGATACTCATATGCCGTTTCCTATCTATTCATTCTGATAAACACTGATAAAGATTTAAGTTCGTCAACACTTTCAAGAGCCTAGCTCTCATACACAAGTTCCCCAATTTTTCCAGTTCTCTGGTTCCACTTGCGCAGGGCAGGGGAAAGGTGGAAGAGCAGTCAATACCCATAAAAATGTGGAATTACTTTTAACTAGGTATCATTAAAACGTATTGAATAGATCAGAATGGAAAAGAGGAAATAAGAAACCACTACTTTTTCCAATGATGACCACATGGTGTCACCAATGCACTGAACTGCAAGCGTAAGTCACACAAACTTGCTAAATTGTACCTTGTACAAAATATAACCCAGCTAGAGGAAGCACAGAACAGAATAGTATTAACGAAGTTCTCCAGAGATGCAATACAGCAAGACAGAGGGCAACCAACCACACAGAACACCTTCATCCTCAAATAGGCACAAATGTCTCACCTTGAGTTTTTCATTCTGTGTTGTTACTTCCTCAAGATCCTGGCGTAGTTCCTCTAACTCATTGAGGCGATTACCAGCAAGCTCTTTATTCTCTTCCAGCTCTGCATTCATCTCCTCAAACTGTTGGGGATAAAGTGCTTGTAAATCCTAATGTTAATGTATCTACTGGGGATACTGATTAAGTAACTATTTATACAGTAACAGAAATTACAGACTTAACAGTCAGGTAACATTACCAAGTGAGACAGAGTCTACTTTCATCCGGTCTGTCTCATAAGTTGGAAACTTGCACACAGACAAAATGGCTTGACCAGAGACACACAGATTTGTGGCAAAGAAGGTATCTAAATTCTGTTCCAATCTGTGGCCATACACACAAGCTCTCCTTGACTTTATTCTTAACCAAGCGTCTGACATTACCTTGCGGGCGTTAATGGTGATGGTGCCCCCGTAGAGGCTACTCCCAGCTCCATACACCTTGTAGCCTTTGGAATTTACCTGCAGAAAAAGGCAACAGATTTCGTCAACACCCAATTAAATGCTAAAGCTGCTGATATAGCATACTCAGGATGAAAGATGGTACTCTACAGATTCTCACTTCTCTCAGCAAAGTACCATAAGATGATGTCATACATCTCAAAACTACAACCATTTATCTGGCTTCCTGTCAAAGGGGCTGGTGCTTACCCGTTCCAAAACATCTGCTAAGTGGCGGTTGAGCCTCTGCTCCCTCTTGCGTATCTTGTCAATATCCCACTGAAGGTCATCAATCATAGTCTCCAGAACAGACACCCGAGATTCTGCTGTCTCCACCCTCTCTTGCAGCTTGGAGAACTGCAACCAAAAGAGTGTTTCAGCTGGCATACTGAATACAATCAACGTTTTCCAAGACTGCTCAATATTAATTTTTCTCTTACTCATCATACCCTGGATTCATGTGCTTTCCACCTGTCTTTTGCTGTGGCGACTACTCAATGAATTGTCCAGAATTTTACACCGGCTGCATCCCAACACAGTAATAAAAATAAGACAAAACTGAAAATCGAAAAAGGGCAAGAAGCTGGTAATATCTGGCAGAGTACAGAGGCAGCCACCTCATCTTATTCCAAGGCACCTTTTTTTTAATCTTTTAAATCCATATGTTCATCTACTCTACAGACCACTAAAGCTTGATGGTCTAACATTAAGCAACGCCAGTGTTTAAATACACAGTTACTAAAGGAAGTAAAACCTCTCAAATAAATACTGCCAACAATGTGAATCCCTTAATGACTGGGCTCCTCTTGTAATTAATGTTGTTACACTTTCATACATTACCCAGAGAAACCAAGGAATTTGAAATGACAGCGATATCATGTCAAGTGTCTCAGATGCTTACACAACCACGTTAGCATCACCTTACCACTTCCTCTGCTCTGTTTTCTTTAAAAATTAAATCCATTCAACTCACTGGTCTGGTTATTCTCTTTCATTCAGTGATGTAACAAGCAAATCAACCCAAACCACACAGAAAGTCTATGTGCAGTTCTCCACAAAAACAACCCTTTCCATAGCCTTTGTTCAGAAGGCAACTTTTAAATCTTGTTGCTCCTGTCCCTCTCCAAAGCAATAACCTGCTTTCCAAACTATGATAACGACAAATTATTCTAAGCAGAATTCCAAAGCAGATTTCTGTCTCTCTCCTTTTATACCTCCTGAGACATGATTCGGTGCTTCTCCTGAAGAACGTCAGCCAGCTCCTGCAGCCGTCCATTTTCATGTGAGAGATAGGTATTAAGCTCTAGGACTGCTTCTTCCATCAGTGTAATATCTGAAAGATGCAGAAAGAAAAGGAAACAAACAGAAATCAAGGAAGACTCTTTTTAATTTTAAAACAGCAAAAAGAAAAAAAGAAAACAGAAACGGAAATTTCTGTTTTTGTCTTCTGCTTACCATATCCCTCTAGCAGGTGGTTCCCAAAGGTCAGATCTCTAGCCACACAGAGCTTTTAATTGTATTCACTAAGCAGCAGGCTCTGCCGTTTAACATGCTATACATTCATGATTGTCAACTACAATCCCCTAATGTCAGGGATCATTCAGTACCGGCAACACAGAACATGCCCTTGTAACACAGTGACACCCTAATGAAGGCCAAATTCATGCATAAACCTGCCACAATAGGTGGTTTAAGCTAATATACCAGATGACAATTACAGCAACTGAGTAAGGCTCATGATGCACTAAGGCCAATGCTACTACAGAGTTTGTTTAAGACTGCCAACTAAGGCTACTAATGCTTTGCTACACAAATCCTAGACCTGCCAGAGCTCCTTGATCACAGCATATAAAACACTATGGACAGAAAACAAACCAAGGAGGAGTTGATACTCCACCTACATTTTAATTCAAAAGATTAAAATTCTAACCTTAAGCTAATGAAGTTTTTCAGACAGTCATCTGGGTGTAAATTGAATCTGCTACATCAATTTTCAGAAGCCAGTGGTTCAGCTTTCTTCTGCAGAACTCTGTGTTCAAAACTGACAGCTACACTAGGCATACCAAGACACTAGACAGCTACCATTTTGCTCAAAACTCAGAGGAAACTGAGGAGCTGGTAATTCCTGTGTCTTTTACCAAACTGCAAGCGAGGAGTCCAAAATCATTTTGCAACACTGATTTCACTTCTTCACTTGTAAGCATGAAGCCTGTTAACTCAGTAGCTGAGGATTGCTGGGTGGTAAGGTTCAATTGTAATTCGTAACTTTTCAGGTGCATGAACACACTAAAGGCAGAAACAAAGCTTTCCTTAGCCCAACACACTGGGCAGAGTTCTCAGCATTCAAATTTAGAGGCATTTATAATACAGTTCTAGCATATAGCACTAGTCTTTGCTACAGGTTTTACTAATTGACATTGTGGAAAACTGAGACAATTGATTTAAGGACTAGGCTTTAACGCATACAATGCAGAATCATGTCTAAGCTGGGGTTAGATGATGTCCTTGAGTACCAGCCACCTTGGTCATACCTCCACTATTCAGCTTGTGTGACAGCACATCCACTTTCTCCTGCAGCTTGTCATACATTGTCACAATCTGGGCAACAGCACGGCGGGAGGACTCTACACGCTCCTGCAGCTGAGATTCTATCTCCTCACTAGTACTGCTGGCTAGAGTGGCTAGGAAGGAGAATGCTGGCTCCAGTCCTTCACCTGGGAACAGAAAGAGGTGCAAAAAGTAAATGTGCTCTGGCAGGCAACATATCTCTAGTCCACAATCAGAAAGCCTCTGTCATCCTTTAAAAAGGGATATCAACATTGTCCACAGTTGGAACCCATCTTTTCCACTGTCCCCACTCAGGTGTCTCACCTCGTTCCCTCTCATCTTTACGCTCCTGATTGCTGTCTGAGTCTGGTTCAGGCTCTGGTACTACCAGTGCTTTTCTTTCAGATAAAAGGTCTCCAAGACCTTGGTCCAGGTCGAAGCGTTTAAGGATGATACGGATATTTTCATCAAACTGAATGACAGGAAAGGCAAGACAAGACAAAGAATAGATGTGAATAAAGGAAGTGCAGGGAAACAGAAGAAGAGACAAGAGGGTGGCGTATATAAAATCACAAAGGGTTTTACTAACCTGATTCCAGTATCGATTAATAATCAGCAGAGAGGCATCATCAGTGGCCTGCCGACGCTCCAGCTTCTCAATGTGCTCTCGTAGCTCATCTTCAATGGCTTGCCGCTGGTCCAGCATCTCCGCTAGCTTCCGGTTCTTGGTCTGTAGCGTCCGGATGTCCAGCTCCTCCTGTGCAGAAGAATAAGTCAGCGCACATCCCACAGAAGCCAGATCATTGGGCCCATATAGAAGGCAGAGAGATATTTTTGTTTCCAGATGAAAAAAAAAACAATAGGTTGAGTGGCGTTGTGCAAGGAAGACATACCGTTGAAGAAACACCACCAAGCTTAATGGTCTCCACCGTGGTCCCTGAGTCTTCAACCCCCGCCTTCTTCTCTGGAGGTGCAGAAGGGCCAGGCTCTCCAGCTGTCCGTTTATTGCCAATTCCAGACATGGTGGCTGAAGCATACACACTACCGCTTTCTTTAAGTTCTTTCTGAACATTAAAGAACATTATTAAAAAAACCCAGCAAACACACACCCACACAAGCAACACAATTTAGGGTTTTTAACATACAGATTCCTCACGGTAACAAGACGCCCAACACAGTACAGACCATATAACTCAAAAGGTATTGGAAAACACTGGACAAACATAAAGTCTTAAAAGACACCAGTTGGATTAGCACTGCAAACAGCAAGTTGATGGGAAAAAAATCCAGTGCTCTGCAATGTTAAAATGGAATCACTGTACCTTATCACTCTCTTTGGAAATCAATCTTCATGTAGGTTCAGTCTCTGCTTTTTTGATCTCTCCCTCTGCATTAACAAAAAATTAACAAGCAACTGAGACTGCGTCTATGTGGCACCAGTTCGCTTCATATCCACCAAACTGTTCTTATTATATCAACATTCAAAATCAGTTAAAGCCAAGGGCAGCAACACCTTGCAGAAAAGCCCTACAAGAGCTTACATAGAGATCTTACAAATCCTATCGAATTGAACAGCAATGCTGAGACAAGTTTTGTAAAGAACCACTTGAAGACTGTTCCTGTGTACCAGGAGAAATACAGACATGTTTGAAGAGTATTTATCCCCAAGTTAATGCAATCTGAAAAGCTGTGGACTACTAGTTAGAGAATCACACAATAGTTGAGGCTGGAAGGGATCTCCAGAAATCTCCTGCTCAGTGCTCCTGAATAAAGCAGGGTCAGACAGCACAGGCTGCCAAGGGCCTTGTCCAGTCAGCTTTGAGTATCCCCAGAGATACAAACTCTGCAATGTCTCTGGGCAACCTATCCCAGTACTTGATGATCCTCACTGTTTTAAACAGGGTTTTCCTCATGTTTGAACAGTATTTCTTGTAGTTCCCAAAAATATTATTTAGTAAAACAACAACTGTCTACTTGAAAGGTTTCCAAAACAAATACCGTGGCTAGTGATGGAAAACGAAAACAATTAGATCTTCATTAGACATACATAGCATTCTTCTCCTATATTCACTGATGCTATGACAACTCAATCCTCATATCTCTCTCTACCTCTAAACTAAATGAAACACAGAAGTAAATGAAATGCAGACCACACAAGTAAGATTTATATTGTTCCGCTGAAATCTATAATGGCATTTACAGTTAAACTAAGGGCCACAAACTGAAACTGCCAGTTCTTATGTATTTGCTTTACTTGCCTAGTTCTATTGAAAGTACTTAAGCTACTGTATTTTTAAGATTAAGCTGGTATACTACTTTGCCAAATCTTATCATTTAACAAGCATTTTAGCTTGGCACTGCCCTTCACTATAGGCAAAATAATAAAATGATTATTTCTAAATGAGTTACTGCAACAGCACGTATAGTGTTCCTGCAACTTGTCTTTTAACATAAGTATTAAATACATCTCAAAATTAAAAAATAAACAAAGACATCTTCCATGTAACCGTTTTCCTCCTTTTATCAAGGGAATTCAGTGGGCAACTAGGCCATTGGGGGGTGATGGGGAGAGCAGCTGTCACTAAAAACATCTGCTACCTATCAATCCAGTGAGTCTCCAGTAACCACTGCCTTTCAGAGTTTTTGTCCACGGACAAAATATTTCTTCCACTGGCTCCTAACATCATCCCACTCAGCTCTAGCTCCCCCTCTCCCCACTACTCACTTCCTCACGTGCTGTATGCCAGCACCTGCCCCACTAAGTTTTCATGACCACAGGCCCTTTTTCCTTTAGGAGCTCAACCTTACCCTCAGTCCCAGGCTATTCACATTCTTCTCTCCCCAAACAGATCACACTGCCTCATGAAAGAGCGACTGTCCACCCCTACCAGGGACTCAGCTTCATCTTCATCCCTCTCTTAGGGTTAAAACCCTCTTAAACAGAGACCAAAATACACCTCCACCAGGCACTCCCCATACCTACCACCGGCCAGAATTCATCTACTCTGACCACCGTCATCCACCTGCCAAGACCTAACTTCCCCAGGCCCAGTACTTAGCCACTCATCTGCAACTTATGCCCACATTTGAGCCCTTTCACATGCTTGTGGCACCTCTTAGTCAAGAAACCTTTCAAAGCTCACCATTCAGGTTCCTACACACACCAGACATTCTCTACAATTGTTTGTTTGGGTTTTTTTGGGATTTTTTTTATATAATCCACAGCCCTTTGGAGCTCCCCAATGGACCACCCATTCAAAACCCAGACCTCCCCCAGCAACACTGCTCCACACAGGGTGCCTAAAGCCCCACATCACCCACCAGAGACTCCTCTCCACGCACAGCAAGGAACCCACTCCAAACCACCGCTGGGACTCCCCAGGCCCTCGTAGGGACGCACTTCACTGATGCCCACAAATGCTCGGGGACGTGCCCTAACGCCCGCTCCTGCCTTCCGCGCCCAGTGGGGACCCCCACGGAGCACAGCCGGGAGCCTCCCACACCACCAACCCCCGCCCGCGTCCACAGCTGGACAGCTGTTCGCCTCTCCGGCTCTGCTCCCCGGCCACCGAGAGCCCCACACCCACCGCTGCTTCAGGCGTCCCTTAGGCCCACACCGACGGCTGCACCTCACGGCACCCCCACACCGACCGTCCCCTGGGCTCGTCTCCTCCGTCACGGGTGTACAGTGCCTCCGCCCTCGAACCACCCGCCTTCCCCCACACATCCCACTCTTCCCCAAACCCCCGGCCCAGCCCGGCCGCCCCACAGACTCCTCATACGCGCCTCAAAAACAGCCGCCGCCGCCTTCCTCCCGGCCACCGGAAGTCCCCGCCGACGGTTCAATGCCTTGATGGTGGGCTGAGCAGACGTCACGTAGCACCGCCGCTTCCGGCGGCCATTTCGCCCTCACCCGTCATGGAGGCGCCTGGCCCCGCCGCTTGCCCTCGCCCGACATGGCCGCCGTTGCCATGGTGCCGCGGAGGCGCCTGAGGCCAGTGTCTTTACCCGCACAAGAAGCCGCCGCCGCCCCGGCAGACGAGGCAGGCGACGCCTCCTCGCTACAGGCCGCTCCGCGCCCGGGGAGGACGCCGGGGGCTGGGCCTCCCGCCGGGGGCGACCAGCGGGCGAGGGGGTCGCCTCAGGGTTGAGGCGGCAGCAGCGTCCGTTGCACGGGCTGTGCCCCACTGACACTTTTGTGCAGATAACATTTGCATGTGGAAATTGTTAAAATACATATACCATGCAGGCCTAGCTCCAACTGAGATTGAAGTTATATTTTAGATAATGCAAATTTAAAGTAAAATTTTAATGTTCTCGCTTTAATATTTTTATTTTTGCCCGTCTCTGTAGAAAAACATGAACGCACCTGCAAACACCATCACCCTGATAGGGTTCCTGCTTAATTTAAACTAGATTTGTATCTCTTAAGCAGCTGCAAGCTTTTCGTGCAGGTGCTGGGATGCTCCTTCCCCCGGCCCCATGGCAGCCTTCTCCACTGGGAAACGCCAAAAAAAGGTACACTGCCCACATTGCCATATAATGGCATCACCATATAATGGGCTGCTATGCCCAAGAGCAATAGACTAGCCTAGCAGTACACTACAAGACTTCAGGCTGAATAAAAATCTGACTTCCTGAAGGAAGAACAAAGCCTCCCCTATGATTTTTTTAATTATTTTTTTTTCCCCTCCTGCAGCTGCCATAACAAGCTTGGCGAGCCAGCGAGCTTCTGCAGCTTCATGAACAAGTGTGGGAGCAGCTGGGATGGGGAATCTGACCAGCTTGGTTGAAGTCTTTATCAACACAGTCTTGTGGCATAAAACAAACTTCACATAACAGAACTGGAAAGGTGACTTTTTTTAAAGTTTTAAAAGACTCTTTTAGAAGTCCCCTCAGGAGAGTTTTTTAAAAGTTGCATTCAAACCTCTCTCAGTTAAAAAAACCCAAAAACCCCAAAGCATTTGCTAATGCATTTTCCGCCCACAGGATTTCCTTGCAGCTGGAGACCACTTAGCTGAGTAAGAAATGGTTGGTAAGTCATTGATTCTCGGTGCAGCCAATCCTTGACCAAAATGTTTGAAACCAAAAGGAGCTTTCTTGTTGAATCAAATGCACTCCAAATCAGGTCTTCAAGTCAGCATAGCTTTCAGTGCTTGTGTTTTCCTTGCCTTTGCTTTATACTTGGTTTTTCTCCCCTCTGCATATTTTTTCTCAGGTGTTGATCCCATGCAGACTAGCTTTACATCATCACAGCAAAACTGTAACTGAAATGGGGACAGTCACAACCTTTTATTTAATGTCATGTCTACGTCTTTTATCTCTATGCACCTCGGCATTTCCTCCATGGGGAAAGAAAAACCCATTTCCTTCAAAGCACCCTCCTATTCTGTACATTCTTTTCCATATCTGTGTCAATAACCATGCTTTAGATAAGCATTCAAACTTATCTTTGAGCTGCTCTTTTATATACTGCATACTGCATGGTGTTTGGGCCCGCCCCAAAACAGGTTTTTAAAGGGAAAGTCCTTGCGGCCAGCTAGATCGTAGTGCTAAAAAAAGATGGCTGTGCTTTAGGATACCTGTGTAGCTTTCCACACAGCCTCCAAACTCAAGACATAACGATTTCCCTCCTCCTCCCCTCTGTTACCACTCTGATTTTACCTAACTCCCGACAGTTATTTCCTCTGAGCACTGAGACACTTGCTCCCCTCCGGTAGAAGGAATGTGCTGTTCCTCTTAGTGGTGTTTATAGATTAACTCTGACATGCTTGTGAATTGTTTTGCACAGATAATACACCAGATGTGGGAAAAAAATACTAGCATAAAAACGAGCGCTAAGGAGAGAAAGAGAGGGAGTATTAATACTTGTATTAATACTTGAGATACTTTTGTGAAGAAACTGGGAGAGCCAAGCAATCTAATGTTACTGAAGAGGAACGTCAGAGGGTGTCCTGCAGCAACTTGCAATTGTTTACAGTCTACTAGGAATATGACAGGTAGGGTTGCTTTTTCTTGAAACTGGCAGGTTCAGCCACAGTCCTTCAGTTGCAATTGCTGTGAGTTAAGCACAAATTTCATTTAAAAACTACAGCTGCAGAAGAATTTGAATGTCTGAAGCAGAGAGTTTCGTAGAAAGGATGTGCACTTGTTTTAGGCATGAGCAGAGGGGAGACTGATATGAAGAAACACACCAAAGACCCAGAGATGAACTGAGTAAATAAAGGAGCAGCCTACATAGGAGACAATTTTGAGCTCATAGTGAGCTCGTAGGCTGTGACTGCAAAAGGACACTCAGATTTACTGATTCTCCTTGCGTAAGAAGGACTTGCATAGCCTTGTGACCAGGGCTGTGCTGAGCATCATCCATTACCAGTTATTCTCTATTCCAAATCAATAGGATCTACAAAAACTCAAATACTGGCTCTCACTCAAGTTAAAAGAGTAGTAGTGTATACCAAAGTTTGTTATGAAAGCCCAACACATTGGCTTGAAATGCATCCTCTTCAGTAAGGCAGGATGTTGAGACACGGTGTTGGGAACTGTTCACCCGTTGCCCAGATGTGTCTGGACAGGCAGCATGCAGATACGGAGTTAAATTTGGAAATTTGGCACACCCAGGATGGTACCTAAAATGATCTTTCATCCAGCAGAACTGTGCTGCTTGCAGGAGGAAAGGCCATATGGGAGATGGTGTGATAGCTGATCTCGCTAAAACCTGTTGGTGAAACTCGCTCTGAGCTCATGGCTGACGGGAGGCTCCGCCCTAGAGGGCAGAGAAAAATGCGCTGTTTTGCCAGAACGGTTATGTGCCCTGGAGTCTGCTGAGGAAATACCAGAACACAGATTTATCCCAAAGACAGGAATGGAAGAGCTTCGGCCAGTCAGCTCCTGATGCTGTCAGCGGCACATGGAGAAGGGGATTGCAAGTTGCATGCACATGGAAAGAGGTCAGACAAACAGACCTGAGGGCTTGGGCCTCACAAGAGGCACTTTCATGTTACAGAAGTGTGATCAGTAAGAAGAAAATTAGTTTTTAAATCTGACTTTTGAAGCACAAAGCTTCAGTCCTTGCTCAAAATTTGGTTCTTTGAGGTTTGGTTTAGTATCCCATCATCTTGGCATGACTTCATTTTTACCTCATTATGGCTAAGGATGTGCTGTAAAAACAGCAACATTTTTGGTTTTCTCTCACAGATGTTGTGAAGTAGCTAATGTTGTTGCTGTGGTCATGAAATAGAATGAAAAGGCGATGTTGCAGAGTGCTGTGCTAGGTGCGCATTTATTAGAGACACCAGTGGTACTGTATTTAATAACATTGGGGTACTGTACCTAATTATATCCACCCAATGCAGTGTGTACACCAGATCACACAAAAATATACCACTATACAGCATACTTGATCTATCCGACAATTGCTGTTTATATTATTTAAGATGGTCTGATTTTCTTGGTAGACAAGCTGACTAAAGAAAACAAACACACATAGAACTGCAGCCAATGCACTTGGACTAAGTGGGTTCTTGCTTTACTGTAAAAAGAAATTTTTAAACTAAAATTAGTTAATGATTTCTCATCTAAGTTCATCCTACAGCATACTAGAATACTTAGGACACACATTTGGGAAAGGAGATTTAAATTGTATTTTCCTCAGGTGTAAGAATGAAATTCCATTGTCATCTGGCCAGAACTGACTTGGACAAAAATGTTTAAGTGGCTTTTATATTCTGCACAGAAATTCTCACTTACTTTTGTTTTGTCGTGTTCGTTCCCTAATTGTGTTCCTCCTGTAGAGAAACACTTGATGCTATAAGCTAAATGGAGAATATAGGTGCGAATGCAAAAGATTATTAAGTGGCTTTATTTTATGGAAATAATGAGGTCTGCAAAACATGCCTTACATACTTCCCCTTCCTGTTTGGTAACTCACAAGGATGCCGCCCCCCATACTTTTTCAAATACGAGCTTTGCATATCATCTAACTATATAGCTACAACAGTAGCGTTTGCCCACGTCAGTAAGTCATAAATACAATCTTCTGCAGTAAGGCAAAGACTGTTTGCCTGCACCACTCACACTGGAAGTTCCTGAAGAACCAGATGGCCCCGGAGATACAAAAAGGTAAATACTGGAAGCAGCTCGATAAAAGTCAAGACCGTAGAGGAGAGAAGTGCTCTCTCACTTTTGCCCACTCTCTTGACACCCAGACCATCCTGGCAGGCAATCTAGAGAAAGAAGGAATGAAAGACTCCAGTTAGCGAGTAACTCAGACGGAGAAGTCCCACAGGAATTACTAGCTATTGCCTTGCTGCCTGACTGCCCAGTTGCAATAATGATCATGGGAAATAAAAAGCCCAGCAAATGGAGCAGGAGTTTGAGTGTATTCTTTCTGTTTTTGTTGCTGGGCAGCATACTGCCTTCGTTTGCTGTCTGTGTGTGGAGGGTTCCTGTGTGCAAGTGATTCTGGAAACAGTGCTATGAAGAGTCTCCTGAAAATGAGCCTATACGCGCTACCCGTACTAGTACATTTTAAAGAGCTGCTATTCAGAAATTGCTTTGTGTCTTGGTAAGATCTACACTAGCCCTGTGAGACTGAAAAAGGAAAATGAGATTTATCTGAAAATATTCATTAGTCATCAGCAGTGAAAATTACAGAATTTACAAAATAAGCTCCAAAATTACTTACATCTTTATACTAGCCAATGTAGCTCTAGTAATTGTAGCAGGTTACCCTTCTATATCATGGACTAGTCACGGACTTTTATGTCCTTCTTGAAGTAGGGCGGGTGCCCCTCGTTGGCCTCCCAGGACTTTCTAAACTTAAACATTCACAAAAATTAATCTGAATGAATTAAAAATATGAACTGAAAGTGAACTGTTTGGTCTCCGTGTTACATCCTATACAGATGCTATTATATAGATGAAAAAAGGTCAAACATTATTTTGCTTTTTTCACTTCCAAGGACTGTTCAGCTAAACTGAATGAAAACTTCTTACATTTCAAATAATGCTGTCGGTTTGAGATTTGAAGCGTTTTTAAAGTAGTCACAATTTGATACAACTTTCCTTGAGACTCTTTGTGTAGTTAAAACCTTGTATGAGTGGTACCCAAACTTTCCAGCTAGACAGGCCATTTCCCTCATGCCAGTAGCAGACCTTTAGTTCCAGAAGTGCACACCTAAAATTTGCAGTCAAAGAGGATGGAAAGAAGAAATTGCTAATGTTCTGTGCTTCTCACACAGGCACAGAATTTTGTAATGAAATGTGCACAGCAACCATACAAAATAACTTTACTCCATTCTGCAAGGGATAATTAAAAGCTTTCCAGCAGTCCCTGGGGGATAATTCCTGCCTGACTCCCAGTTAGGAAATCTTGTGTTTTGCCTCTTTACCCCATTCTCTTTTTTAGCATCTGCAAAAGCTACACTGTCCCAGACTATTCTTTTATATTGCAACACAGAGCAAGTAACCGAGAGCCAACGTGAAAGAAACAGCAGAAAGTCTGGAGAGCCACTGGACTCTATTTCTTAATTAAACCCTTTGTCCTTCTCTTTGAAATACTTGGTTTGTGGTCTGCAAGAGTCAGAATGTTGGAGCGAGACAGGTAGGAAGTTGGATCACCAGAGCGTATACAACTAAACCGATTAAGATACATCCATTTCTCTACGTGCAGTCACACTTGTGCTCCTTCTGAAATTCTGCCATCGTTTCACACATCGACATGTTGGCTCAGACTGGTATTTCTTTTTTGCCATGGACAGCCCCAGCTAATGATTTGGTCAGAGGAGCAAAGGAAGCGCAGAAGAGCTTTGCGTGTGCGTCTGCGTGCCATACTCTGAAAAGAAGTGGACTACAGTTAGCAGTGAGCGTGTTTCTGTCCGCTTCAGCTGTGTGCAGCTTAGGTAGAAGAGATTATAGGAACCGTATTTAATAATTTATCTACAAGATGAATTACTTATAGGCATAAGCCTGAAAAGTCATAGGAGGCTGTAGAGAGAAAAGGCCTGTGAAATACATGAGGAGTGCTTAGTCCTGAATAGATAACCAAATGCACGGACCAGGAGGGAAAGGAGGTCAAAATATTTCAGCCTTTTCAGAGAATATTAATGAGATAGCTAAGGCAGCATGAATTCATCCCCTTTGGAGCTGTATTTCATCTCACTACTGTTGTCTGAAGTCAAGCACAATAGCCCTGACATATGAGCTCGCTGTGTCTCCAGTAAACAACAAAGGACTTTGAACACTTTTTGTCCCCAGTGATCAATACCGAGTCTAAAAGAAAGCCACTGTACATAATTTGGTTATCATCAATATTGTATTCCTATTCAAAACAGCCATCAGAAATGTCTGCTTCTTCTTAAAAAGCAGAATGTAAGCAGGAAACAGTTATTGATTTACCCTGTGCATTTTTCCCAATAAATACATATCAAGGGAAGAAAAATATTTAAAAAGTTAGCTTTTGAAGTGAACAGCAGATTCCTACAAGGAGAAGGCACCTATTGTGCAGCTAGCAGTACAGGAATAAACAGATAATTATTATCATCTGGTAGTTGAAGGTAAAGGAGTAATTCCATCCCTGCACTGGAGAACTTTACAAAATGCTTGTAGAAGAGGCAGAGACTTTACAGCTGACCAGGTTATGCACGTAAGGGTACAATGTGTTGTGCTAAACATACTGCTCATTCCTCCTGCTAGAATGCAATCAACTTTGGGTTTTTTCCTAAGGACACCAGGCTTACAAAATCTTTTTTTTTCCCCCCTTTTTTCTCTTTTTTTATTTTCCTCCCCCTGCCACCCCCCCCTCCCCGACTTTTCACAGCTTCCTCTCTGTCCCTAATAAATTTTGAACACACTTGCCAAATTTCATTGCATCGGGCTGAAGAAGGTAAGTCTCAAGTATATTTGTTGCTATGTACATCATGCAGCCTTGTGACCCACGTCTCCATCCCGCGGAATGGAGCCCTTCAGCATACACTGCACGGGAACCTGTACGTTTGATGTAACGTACATTGATAACCAGCACACGCGGCTCAAAATCAGCTAGAGTACACACACCCTCACGCCCTTGCTCCTGGTCGAAACATGCAGCAGCGGGACTACCGTGTGGGAAGAAAGCTCGGGAAATGGGGAGGGGGCAAGGAACACGAGACAGGAGCTAAGGGCGTTCTGAGTGACGCACAGGGCACGAATCACACAACTTCTCAAGACTGTGGATTTCTCCTCTGCTGCTTTCCACGCTGTGCAAGCATCCAAACATCACCCGGCTCGCTTGTCCTGCTTCTAACGCTCATGTTTATGAAAAGCAGGAGCTGCACCTGATCTCGAGCAAAGCAAAAGAAAATATTAGCTGCATTTCCTTGCACAAATGCTCGGTGCTGTGAGAGCTGTTAACAGTGGATGGCAGAGGGGAAGATGGCGACAGAAAAGACTCGGATCTGAACATGATTCTCACCACATGATTCTTTTTCTGATTATAATTTTAAAGTATTGTCCTCTTACTGTACAGGCTGAATAATTTCAGAACTATTTCTTCTGAGCATTTGAGGTTGCAGTTAGGTTACCCCATGAGCCGTCGTGTCCCCAAATGTATCATCTCTGCTCTCCAGACCCCTCCCCGCTGTGCTGACATAGACATTTGGTGTGGGCAACTGGAGAGATGAAGTGATCCAGATAAGAAATAATCCACCGTAAGAAAAGGTTTATTTTTCAGCCAGATCAGTCTCCCTTATGCTAGCACACAGCAGGAGACAACAGTATTGTGATAAGAATGAGCAGTCAGGGATGACAGGCTGTTGTTTAAACCGTGCCACTGCCACAAAATCACTTGTGACTTTTCTCCCTCAGTCTTTCGGGTCTAACAGAAGCTGTAACAAAGAAGTAAATGTTTAAGGATGAAAGTCAAGTGTTCCCTGAAAAGCAGGCAAGTGAGCAAAGTGGAAGCAGACAAGATACAAAGAAAGGCTTCTCACAAAATTACAATTACCTAAATATTTATTCCCGAAGAAAAGGCCTTCTGGCCCATTCTTTTTAATATATTTCCACCAAATTGTTCTGCTGGCTGAAACACCATCTGAAATCTGATGCTGGGTGCAATGTGACATGTGTTTCTGCTGATGTCACTCACTACTCACTCTCCCACACATATACTGACACAGAAGCAGAAAAAAATATTTTTTGTTCCTCACAAATTCTGCAACTCTAATCCTACAAAAAACATGCTAATGGACCTCTCAGGAACATACAATCTCTTTCCCACCTCCAGTACCCTCATATACCTTTTTTCCTCTGTTCTGTTCCAGGTTCTATTGTGTTTCCAGGGCATCAATATTTGCAGGCTGAGAACATTCAAGTGGAAGGTAAAGTATGAATCACTGTCATTTATTGGTAGAAAAAGGAGTAGAGGTGGTTAGCAAAGGCTTTTGGAAAGCAAATCACCTGAGAAACTATGCTTTCTTCTACTGTCTTTCCTTATGTTTTCAGGGAGTAACATGCATCTAGGTGAACCTGCAGACCTTACAGCGTGTCTCACCTTATCCTAGGAGAGAAGTCACTACTATGTAGTGCTTGGCTGTATTAATAGCGTTACTCTTCCTCTGGCTTTTGCCCCTTCATCCACATTGTGGATCCACAATAAGTAGTCTTAGGTGAGGATAGCTCTTGCCAGTTGTAAGAAGAATCACAGGCATGCATAACTGAGTTCCTTTGTTCGTGATGCTTATTAGAGGGAATAATATAAATTGACATGTTAAAAAACAAAAACATGCGTCATGCTAGAAGCTTCGAATCACAGGACTGGGCTCTAGCAAAATTCTAGCTGGGCTTTGGCAGAATGTAGTGTATTACTGAAACAGCATAAGGGTTTTTTTTCTTTATTTTCTTCTTTTTTTTTTTTCCCAGATTTTTCCTAGAAGTAAGAGAGGCCAGAGCCTGAAAATAGTTTAGCTTAAATATATGCATTCACTTTTTCTGGAGCTGCAGGCACAAAACTAAGGAGTTCTTACAATTCCTTACAATGAAAGATAGAAAACTTTCTTTGAGGAATATTTCAGGCAACTGTAGTTAGAAACAATTTGTATAAGTAAGTATTATGGTGACAGGGACAGAAGGTATGCGTGTAGAACAGGGAAATGGAACACAGACAAAAGGGGGAGGGGAAATGAGCAGGTCAGACACACCCTTGCGTGAGTTCGGTGTGATTTTTGGATCCTGAACAGCCTGATACAAATTTTGGCATAGCGGATGAGCCTCTTCACCTCAGTGAAGACATCTGTAATGAATTCATTACAGATTAATACAGCGAAAGCTAAGCATTTCTACATGTCAGGGTTGACGTGCACATAATGCATGGTAATTCTGAAGCACTGACTGGTCTGGTGGTAATTCAGTAATGACAGTCTGCTGGTAATTATGGAGCACTGACTTTCCACTTGAGCGGCGGGGGGTGTGTGTGCGTGTGATCTTTTTCTCCCCCAAGGAAGGCACCCAGATCTGGACAGCAGGCACAGGGCTGGAGCCCAGGAGGGCTGCCGGCGGGGGAGGGATGGGAGCCGCGCAGCAGGAGCAGGACGGGGCAGTGCCGCAAAGGCGTGGCCGTAGGAGCGGGTAGATACACCTGAGCCGTGCCTGGAGTGCATTGCAAATCCTGCCTTTGGCGGAAGGGGGGGGTTTGGGGGAGGTTTGTGCAGCCCTAGGGGACCGCGGGGCCCCGCAGCGCTGCCCGGGCAGCGTTCGGGGACCACGGAGCCGGAACGGGGAGCCGGGGGAACAGGGGAGCCGGGCTGCGGCACGGCCTCTGCCCCGGGAGCCCTTCTGGGGCGCCGGCAATTCGCCTTTCTCTTCTTAACCTGCTTTCACGCAGCTCCCCCCTCTCTGGTTTTCGCTTTCTCACTCTCGCCCGCTCCCCTTCCCCTCCTTCCGAGCATCTTTCCGCCGGCGGAGTCACATGTTTGGGCTTTGGTGCCTTTAATCCCACCCTCACCGCCCGAGAGGGAGGAGAAAAATTTGCGGGAGAGAAGTGAGCAACAAGCGGAGTGTCACGATAAGGCAGACAGCGGACCTGCATGGACGCCCCCTGTCCTCCCGGCCGCGGAGGCTGCGGGACCCCTCCCGAGGCGGGGGGCGAGGCTGCCCTGCGGGAAAGGGTAAATCTCCCGGCGCGGTTCGGGCCGTCCCGGGGGGGAGGGAGGCGGGGGGCGGTTCTTTCTTCTCCCGCGGGGAGAGGGGGCCGTCCTCGCCCGGCGTGGCTTTGGGGACCGCCCGAGCGGAGGGTGTCGGGGCGTGTTTGTGGTCCGCGGGGGAGGCGGGCGAGGGGAGGCGCGGAGTTACCGGGTGACGGGCAGCGGAGGAGGACACGGTTCCCGGGGCTCGGCTCCTGTAGGTGAGGGAGGGGGTAAGCGGAGAGCCTCCGGGCAACGAGGAAATGTTTTGTGCTCGCTCTGAGGATGTGACTGTACGCGGTGACAAGCAGAGGAAAGGGTGGCCGGAGCCTGGCGGGGCCTAAAGAAACAGTCCATCCGTTAGGGAAGGTGAATGAAACTCTTAAGGAAACAAGAAAAAAAAAAACATCTGGCTTCCGCCCTGTGGCTGGTGCCACCCAAAGGAGCCCTCGGCCAAGGTAAAAGCATGGCCAGTGTTTCTCTGGTCAGAAGTCCAGGTAAGGGGCTTGAGGACTGGGGACGCTGAAATACCATCTGCTGTTTTGTAAGGAGAGCAGAGAGCGGAGGGGGGGATCAGCTTTTTTTATCTAACACCCTCTTCTCTTTGACCATCATCACTAAGGTAACTGCTATTAATCCCAGTGCTTTAAGGGTCACCTTGTGCTACCTGGCAGCTCTCCCAAAGGGACAGAGGAGCACCTAAGAAACCCAAGGGCTGAAGTCGCAGACATTGAAAATTATAGCGAGGAAATTTGCAGCTGCAAATCAGCAGATGGTGCAGCAAAAGATGAAACTCTATACCGCTGCACACTACAGGTTCATAGGCTGGCTTGCTCTCATACAGTTGCTGAGAAAATCATTTTATCTACAACCAATGGGCTGCCATAAAGGCACACCAGGTTCAGCAAGCATCTGCAAGCACAAAACCCAGGAGAAATACCCTCCTGCACATGTGGAGCTGCTGCTTTCTTGTCTGTCCAACAAGGGTAATACTAATTATACAAAAGACTATTTTTCAGCTACTGTTTTTATCCCATTTTCTTCCCTTGGGGCTCAAACAGATCCCCAGTGTTCCCCATAACCAGGGCATCCCATTACCGTCCCTTTCTGTGCAGGATAAATGGTCTGTTTCATAGGTGGGGGGTTGGAGGGAAGGAAGCCTTGTGTATTCCTCGGACACAAGTGGTGAAGACAGAGGAAAGGTCAGCGGTGCTGTTTAACATTAGTAGGCAGTGTCTCTTCAAAGAGGAATGCTGCTTGTCAATATGACTAGACTTTTTTTTCTTTCAAACAGAGGTTAAAACCAGAATACTCTGGTTGTCACCTGGTACGGTTTTATGGTTTTGTTCTTACGCAGAGCTATCCCAGCTGGAAACTTACAACCTTATCAGCAAAGGCCTTTGTTCACAAAAATAATATCCTGTTTCCTTATTACTGTATTTTATTCTTTACATTCATAAATGAACAACAGTAAAGCTGCAACATCTTCTGCATTTAGCAGCCATCACCGCATCTGTTTTCTTTTCTTTCCCTTTGCCCTCATTTGTATACCCACACCCCCAGCCCTACTGTCGCAGGTTAA
The DNA here is from genome assembly GCF_028500815.1 of Rissa tridactyla. Lineage (NCBI taxonomy): Eukaryota > Metazoa > Chordata > Aves > Charadriiformes > Laridae > Rissa > Rissa tridactyla. The sequence goes on from NC_071497.1 coordinate 10,768,372, forward strand.
TTATTAAGGTTTTATTAATGGTTAAATGATGATCAAATTATAATAAATCAATGATTGAATGATAATTAAATGATAATCAAACCACGATTAAGCAATAATTGATAATTAAACAGTGATTTAACAATGATTTAACAATAATTGATCAGTAAGTTGAAATGGTACTTGAACAATGATCTAATTGGTGATTTCAACAATGATTTAAATTATGATGGTGGTCAAACTCTCTGCTACTTACTACACTTCTAATACTTAAGCTATAGCTGGATATATAGATGTTAGCATACAACATACTTTTAGGCCTCCTGTAAAGTGTCGTTTATGTTGTTATAGACACCAAATGCCAGGTAAGGGGGTCTCTCGACCCCGAGGGGCAACCGCCTGCTCAAGGGGAGATCACCACTGTGCAGCCCACTGCCTTTCGGAGCTCAGCGGGCTCAGGGGGGCTACGGATATCTGTAGTGTAAAGTGACTGACTTGTACTCAGCCCCCGCTTTGGTGTACCTGCAGGTGTGCAGCTGCAGCAGTTGTAGTTCTGTCTAGTCCGGGCTCAGGACGTAACTCTTAGCTCCTGATAAGACGTGGCATAGACTCCGGTTCCTGATAAGACATGGCCTAGCACAGTTCTCATGGTTTGCCCAGCAGGGCTGATGGGTCGGTGGTGCCTGACCCAAAGTGCTGCTCACTCACTCAGAGCGGGGGCACCCGTCACACCTACCCAAATCACAGATACTCGGGAGCTAATTTAATCTGCACATTTCTCTTTCAGAGACTGTGAAATGGCTGGTTTCCTAGCAAGCCCCAAGGGTACAATTACATATAAAAATTGAACAGAAGAGCTAGGTATAAGGAGCTATTCTGCAAGAGCTGCACTGGAATACCTCACTTCTGCTGCTCCGGAATAGCTCCTGATAGACTTCTGCAAGACCGATTCTTCTTCATCCTTGTCTGTCAGATTGCTTTAATTTGCAAAGAGTTGCTATTACTTCAGCATACCACATTTAGTGGCCTTTTTTTCAATATTATTCCAGATATTTTACCTGTGTGGATTACTGGTGTGGTTAAACTATAAAATACTAGTTGTTCATGACAACAAAACCAGGCTGATTTGTTACGTGTCTGGGAATAAGAGATTCCCTCCTATCTTTTATATTCTTAAACTGAAGATCCACTAAGGTAGAAATGGCATCTTGCTGTATTTGTGTACAGTATCTTGTATGCAGGGGCCTTGGTCTTATTTTTGCAAAAGTCTGTGACACAAGGAGGTAAAATACCAATTATCTATAGCACCTCTGATGAGTCAATGCACATTTAGCTCTGAGATTCCAAAAGCTGACAGCAAAAGGTAATAGCTAGTGCCATTAGTAGCAGCAGCTTCGTCTAATATGTTTTTTCTTTTTTTAACAAATAGGGATGAAAATTTTATACTAAAGCACAAGTGAGCTTAAACCAAAATCCACATTTAAGATTTTGGAGGGCTCCAGGCAGATCTCTGGAAAGTATGCAGCAGTTTTTATACAGATCATTATCAAATTCTCTATCCTTTTTTTTACCTCTGGCACAAAAGAAAATGTACATTCAGACAGATACAGATTGCATAATTAATTTTAGCACATGAAGCCACGCAAACCTTTGGTGTCATCTTCTAAAAGACAGCTCCTCACAAAACTCCTTGCCTTAAGTCTCTGTCTTAAGCTATTATTCCAGAACTCTCTTTTCCAGGCTGCTTTCCACTCGCACTTGCTCTGTGTACTGACCTTACTGCTTGATAGCATCGGGTAAGAACGTTGCTTTCCCGTGACACTGCATAGCAGGGAGGCAGCCAGGTGAACGTCAGCAGGTGTTGAGAGTGGGCTCTCTTCAGATGTATGTGACAGAGGAAAACTAATACACATGAGAAGCAAGACAGAAGTTGGGGACATAACTTAATATACATTCAATTCATAGCTTGTTTCACTGTGGCGTAGTTTTACCTTCTCGGTTCAAGGGAAATGGAGAAAGTATCTTCCAGCTGCCACATCCATGTACCTTGCCTGTTAGTTCAGTAGCTTTCAAACTGTGGTCCCTGGATTTCTAAGGATTTATGAACAACCTGTAAAAGTTAACTACAGTTAAATGAGAAAAGCAGGCCAGCCTATCAGTAAATTTACATTCAGGATGCAATTCTGCGGTTTCTGGGGTTTCCTAACTGCACAGGGGTAACTCCCTGCATATCTGTGCATTTTCCTGTTTCTAATAGTGCTTAAATTCCATCTGGTTGGACAGAAAAAGTTTTTACGTTCATTGACAGGCTCTGAGGAATGGCAGATCAAAACAGATGTCTGTGCCATTGATTTCTATTTCTTACACCACATAAGTCCTGCAAAGGGCCAAGTCCGAACGCTCTCTCCCTCCCTAGCCACTTCTCTTGCACTTCAAGCCATCATTAACCCATTAGACTGTAGCAGTGTTATGCCATTTAGTACATAGACCATACGAAACAAAAAGTAAAGTCTCAGGAGAACTGAGCGATCATGTGCATCACCAGCAGCCCTGGTCTTTGCCATAGCAGGAAGCATATTAGGTGAAAGTTAAATGAAACAGCCTGGCTAATTTGACATTCATTGTCTAGAAACAACATAATGACAACTGCTTTAAGCAGTGCTTGAAGTAAAAGAGGGAAGAGAGATATTTGGTACCTGCTAGTAAAATAACGGAAGAACAACTGCAGAGCACTTACCATTAAGATTCTGCTGAAAGTTTTTAGAGGCACAGCCTTTGCCAAGATAGTTTGTATTTTCTAGGGAGCCCAAATCCCACTTTGGCATCTAAGTGTAACGGCCAGATCTGTGAATGCTTGGCTTCTACCAGGCAGCGCTGTTCTCACGGTGATCCTGAACACATTGCAGAAATATTATCTGGCACCTGACCTACTAAAAGCTGTCAGAAAACAAGAGGAATTGCAGATGAGAAAAGCTGGCCATCTCGTCCTGTAATATGTATCAGCTCATGGTAGGCACCTCAGGTTTTGGAAGCTGAGGGTATCTGTACACGACGGTCAGCTGTCAGCATGCATACATGAAACAGAAGGAGATCTATATGGGTCTTTGCGACTTTGTGAAGCTTCCATCGGTTTCCTCAGATTCAAGCAGGAGTGTTTGCTGGTGCGCGAACAATATCACAGCCAAGACAAAGCTCTTGTCTCTGCCAGAGAGGATTAATTAATAGAGGAGCTTGGTCCTGAGGTTGCAGCTTGTCCACACAATATTAGGTTGGGGCATAGAAGTGTTTTTTGCACAAAGGTTTCAACTTGGGATGCCACTACAGAATCAACAAATAAGTCAAAACTACAACTTGTGTGAACACCGTTACTACTACCACTGCTGTGGCTGAGCTGGAGACTGTAACAGCTGGCCTTTCTGTGATGTCTTCTGAGAGACTACCTTTGTTTCTCACAGAGATGGCTATGGCTTCTGACCACCTGACTTCATCCAGCTGTTTGTATGTTAGGAAAGGAATGGCTTTTCCCATTGACACTGAAAACAAATGTAGCTAGGCAAAAAGGAATCATTTAATATTGTAATAATAAAGGAATAGTTACAGCTTTGGCACACAGAGTAGGCAATAGAAGACAGAGATGCCCTCTCGTACATTAGCTACCTAGGAGCCTCCTCAAATTTCACAGCTTTGAAGCGTAGGAAGCTTTGTTCCAGGAATGCCAACCCCCAAGGATAACTCTGTGGAGAGGAGTTTGGAGCAGAGGTAAAACCAACTTTCTTGTTTAAAGCAGTAGCACAGCAGACAGTATTCTGCACCCCAAAGAGGGCGTTACTAATTTTTGTACTCTTCCTTAGTGTGAGCAGAGGTAACCTTTTCCTGAACAGTATAATTCAGACAAGTAATTAGAGGACTAATGAACATGGGAATGTAGATTTTGAACCAGGTGAACCAGGTTTTTCTTGAAGTGTTGTAGTTTTGGACAAATTGGTGAATGATGAGAAGACAGATGCTCTCCACCACCTCTTGCTCCAAGGAGAGGAGAAGGAGAGATAAAGAGATTTTACAAGTTTAGAAGAAACTAAACTAATGAAATATTAATAATAAAATACAAAGGAAATAATGAAATAAATACAATATATACAAAACCATATCAAGCTTGGGAGCTTGATATATATATATAATGTCTGGGAAAAACCCATTATATATATATATACACCCATATAAACCCATTATATATATATAAAATGTCTGATATATATATATAATGTCTCTCTCTATATATATATAATGATATATATATATAATGTCTGGGGAAGTCCCAGAGTGCACTCAGCGACGGGTGGGAACCGGATTCCACAGACGAGTCAGGAACCCACGGATCGGGATCAAAGGCAGATGAACAGACAGGGTCCTCCTCGGACGTCAGCCATTGAAGGAAGAGAGCTGACCCTTTGCTCCCTCGGTTTGTATACTGAGCAGGAGGCAGATGGGATGGACTACCCTGTTGGTCAGTTTTGGGTCCCCTGTCCTGTCCGCTCCTCCCCGCAGGTGGGACCCCTCTACGCTTTTCCCCTTCCGACCCTCCAACGGGGCAAATAATGAAATTAGCTGACCTTGGTTGTTATGTCAATAGGTATAATAGAGTAATACCATTCCTTGGCATGAACTATAAACATTAAGAACTATAAACTCTGAGAACAAACAGTTTCTGCACAACATGCTGTTAATTTCAGAGAGTTAGAAGAGGCTAAGCTAAGAAGTAAAATTCCTGAACAGAAAATTGGTTCTGTTTTACCTCAAACCAGGACAGGAAGGAATCTTCATCATGAGGATCTAAGTAAAGAAACAAGCTGAATATATAGCTTTATATCACCATAGCTTCTAAACATGTTTAAACAATGGCTCAGTTCTACACAGAACATATATAAAAGTGGCCTCCACTTGCAAGTATTTACATGGATGCAATGTTGTTACTACTCAGGATTCATACAGGGCTTTTTAAAGCACTATAAAATCCAATTCTGATTCTTGCTTTTCTCCTCAAACTTTATTTTTCTATCAGAAATGCCACTTAAATGCCTAAAGAAGAACAAACAACATTTTTTTTTCCCTCCTAAAAGGGGAAAAAAATGAAAGTGACCATACCAACAGCTTCTGAAAACAGAATAGCTTCTATAAAATCAGAACCACCCTAATAACTAGAAAACAGTCTGACCAGAAACTCTGGATTCAGATAAAATCAAACTTTGCCTCTGTAGAAGCAATACATTTCTATTTAGATTTGGAATTTTCAGGTTCCCAGTGTTAACAGCCAAAGAATGGGGAGGGGGTCAGTGTCTCCCCTCTTGTCTAGATCCTTCAGCTTGTTTTTGGCGTGAACTAGAGTATTTGACCCACTTTAATAAGTTGCTGACCATTTTTAGCCTCTGTGGTTCTTCCACTACTCAATGAAAGCTGACTTCTCCTCCGCAAATAAACTGATAAAGAGCGTGGTTGTTACTGTGAGTACTAACAGCCCAGGCAGCAGAGGAAGATCTGGAGAGAAGCAGAAGTGCCTCTTTGATGGTTGTTCTCCTTGAGGTGTTCTGAGTTGCGAAACCAGAGTACGAGGTGTAAGACCTTGAGTTGTGTTCCTGAGGAGGTGAAGCCAGGGTAAGTCAGAAAGGCTTGTGAAGATGACACAGGGACCTGCGCGGCTTACGGTCCGCTGTGCTGTTTCAGAGTCAGCTGCTCGGTGGCACGAAGTCCTGCCGGGTGCAGCTGCATCCTCCCGAGAGGGTGGCGCTTTCCTGCACCACCCCACCGCGGCCTGTAGGTGGAGCCCCAGCACAACTCTCCCAGCAGGCGGGGCCGCGGGGCGGGCCGCGGGCCCACAGCCGGTCAGGCCGCCGCGGGGAGCGGGGGGGGACCTGCGAGGTGAGCCCGACCCTCGAACAGCACGGGCTGCAGAAGGGCGAGGCCTCGGGCCGGCGTGCCGTTGATTCCTCTCGGGAGGATGCAGCCCCCACAACCCATCGGGCCACCCGGCAGCTGTTCCTGCTGCTGCAGGGAAAACGCGGCGCTCAGTTCCCCCTTTTCAGTAGAAGACAGTATGAGGGAGGAGGCCTCTTCCTTGAGTGGGAATTATTAATCCTTCAGTGTGCATCCCAAGAGCTACGGAGCTCACTGCAGGCTCGTAGTTTTTGTAGCTCAGATCTCCAGCATAGCTGGCAGATGGAAAATAAGTTTCTTTACTCCCTGAGAACTAAAGTACCGTCTAGCGTTTCTTTATCTCCTTTTCCCACTGTGGTCCTCACTTTCAAGCCTGGAGGCTGACTCAGTGACAGTGCCAACAATGCTGCTGGCATTAAGAGGAAGACCAAAAGTATGCCAGTGTGAGCTGTAGAATATGACTCTGCATTTGTGTGTTCCCTTAATGTTTGTGACTGATTAGCAGGAAATAAGAAAAAGGAAAGCCCAGGATTTTGTATGATTAAGTGAATTTACATGCCAGGTCTTTGCATCTGATGGATTTCAGGTCTTCATGTCCTCAATCATCATGGCTTGAATCTGCTGGCTGAAACGTAGCCGTCACCTTTAAGGTCTTTATGAGGTCCACTGTTGCAATACCATGCAGTCTCTGTGAAACAGGATTGTGTAATCACAAAGAAAAGAAAAAAAGAGTGGGAAGACCCTGCAGATTGTCATGCCTCGTGTAAATTAATTACACTAAATCTTTGAAGCCTTGTGTTTTTGTGAATCATAAGATAGCACAACACTGATGCCACAGTCACTGATGCCAAGGATGGTTTGAGATTTCACAGCATGAAGTGCTTGGTCTCTAACTAGTATTTGGAATAACTCTTATATATTTTCCATTAATGTTAGTAAAAGACCTTTCACACAAGATTGTCAGATTCCCACATGGAAATAGGAAGCGGTTCTCTTAATGGTAAATACAGCAAATCTGTGACTACGGTAATGAGGTCAGTTTTGAAGTAGTCCCAGGATTAGACCCTGCTTAGTGTCCTCTGAGTCATTTCTTGTAGATGATCCATTCTTCTGAGACAGAGAAGAAAAGCCTCAGCCCTGATTTCTTTCCATCCACACATGATTGCTCAGGCTGCTTCAAACAACAGTGCAGAGAAGGAAAAAGGGTAACATTTTGTCCTGGGAGCACCATTTGGTAATCAGAACTTGATGAAGGAGAAGGTTAAAAATGGGAGAAACTCTCCATTGAATGGGGCACAGTCAATCAGCTGTGGGGGTACAAATAACTCGGTTCATAAGGAGAGGGAATGGAAAGTATAAGGAAGAGTCAGACAGCAGATTAAAAAGGGAAATTTCTGGCACAGCAGAATTCATCTGAAAAGACTAATTGCCTTGATTTTGTGTAAGCTTCCAGCAGCCAGGCTGTTAGGCGTTCATGGCAGCCCAGAGAAGCAGAACAGAAAAGCCAAACATGGCAAAATCTAATTTTTGTGAAGGTGTATGTTTGCTTAAAGCATGCGTGTGTGTGTATAAAAATGTATATATATATAAATAAATGTTACAGTTTTAAATTAAAGGCATATAATTTTAAATTAAAAACTTTTAAATAACAAATATGAGTCAATGGCTCAATTGCAACTTGTTAATTTTGCCGTGACTGTGTATTTTACAGGGTCTAGAGAGGAGGAGACAACTGATAGACACACATATTACACTTAGCGTACACGTGGCTTTGGTGAAGTAAATTTGGTATCTTTGTTATCTGGCTTCACACTATGGGGAGTAAAGTGAAAATGCGTGGGGTTGGAAGCATGTGAGCAACAGAAGGGAAGCACGTGTCATTCCACAGAGGTAAAAGTTTGTCTCTCAAATATTTGCTAGGCTAAGATAGAAGAGACTTGGCTCTGATTCTTGGCTATGGCCCAAGTCTTACTGTGTCACTGCGACCAGATCTAAGTTCTCCGCCTTCAACAGAGACAGATTTCCACACATCCCATATCCACATTGCCTGTAACAATGTGCACACGTGCACAGTAGCAAATACAACAAAGTCCTATCTAGCTAAGCCAGATCAGAGATCCTACATGAAGAAAAGGTCTTAGGGGCACTTTGCTGGAAACTAACTTTAGCTCATCTTTCTTCAACCTCCCATGACAATTCTGTGATTGCCCCCACCTGAGGGACTCCTCAGGGGGCTTTTATTTTGGCTTACTTGGTGACTAGCCCTCAGCTTTCCATTTTCTCAAATCACGGTCTTAATTGTCTTTTTTCTTCTTCTCTAGGCTTGGGCAAATTGTGCACGTTTGGCAGCCACTGCCCCTTGCAATCCAGGGAGGATACATCACAAGTGAAGGAATGAGGGCATGAATAGAGCACGGGTGCCCTCCTTCTGCAGGAGCCATGTTACACCAAGCCTGGCAGCTCTATGGGAGGTGGTGCCGTTGGTCCAGTCCTTTTGTCCATCTCCTCACACTGACTGTGGTGACGTTCGGTGTGCTCGCACCTTTGATTTGCCACCGGCTTCTCCACTCTTACTTCTATTTGCGGCATTGGCACCTGAACCCCATGAGCCAGGAATTCCTGGAGCAGAACCAGCAGGAGGGCCAGGCTGCCCTCCATTACTTTGAGCAGCTGCAGGTACCAAACGCCTCCGAGGCCGCTGGCAGTGATGCCTTCCAGCCCTTGCTGCTGGTCACCATTATCACTGTGCAGAGGCGGAGTGATTTCCACTATGTCTTGCAAGTGGCCTCCCGTTTCCACCGCCTTCTCCAGAAATGTGGTGCACGCTGCTGGAGCCACCGTATCCTCCTCTGTAATGTGGAGTCAGATCCCAGTAGCCATCAGGATGTCAAGCTGCTGAGCAGCTTCTTTCCTATGGTCAGTCGTGATAGAACTGGGGAGAACCCTGACCCCAGAGTGAACCAGTTTGAGAAGGAGAAGCAGGACTATGTCTTCTGCCTTGAGCAGTCACTGTTGGCATACAACCCAGAATACATCCTCATAGTGGAAGATGATGCTGTGCCAGAGGAGGAGATATTTGCTGTCTTGCAGCACCTCCTGTTGGCCCGGTTATCCAAACCATACCTCAGAGATGCACTCTACTTCAAGCTTTACCATCCCGAGAGGCTTCAGCGCTACTTCAACCCCGAACCCATGAGAATCCTCGAGTGGCTAGGTCTAGGCATGTTTCTGGGGCCCGTGCTGAACTGTGTGTACTCCTGGGCGACTGGGCGCCCCAGCCTCAGCTGGCCCATTGTCTTGTTCTTTGCTTTGTACAGTATGGCTTTGTCAGAGCTGGTGGGACGGCATTACATACTGGAGCTGCGCCGGCTGGCCCCCACCCTATATAATATCATGCCGGTCACCGAGTGCTGCACGCCTGCCATGCTTTTCTCCGCTCCTTCTGCCCGCCGTGCCTTAGGTTACCTGAAGGGGCTGCACTGCCGTCAGGGTTTTGCTAAGGATATTGCCCTCTACTCGCTGCTGCGCACTAAGGGGGAGAATGCCTACGTGGTGGAACCCAACCTAGTCCGGCATGTGGGAATGTATTCCAGCCTTCGCCTAAACGACAACCCGAAGCTGCTGTGATCTGTTCATGCCTTTCCAGACTCAAAGCCCACAGAATTTGCCTCTGGGCAGAGAGACAGTGTGCAAACTCAGATGTTGTGCTGCTCACACTGGTTATCCTGTGCCTCCAGGTGGAAAAAGAGTAACTCTCTTAAAAAGAAAAAAAGTTTCTTAAAAAATAAATTTATGTTCATGCAGACCTTATTTAATATGTACTTGGAACTAATCACCATGCACCAATTGCGATGGGGGACTGGAGGATTCCATTTGAGGGTTGTGGATTATCCACTCTCCTTAATCATTCTTAGGGAAAAAGCACTCACACCAAAATAAACAGCTATACTGCCTGCTCTGCTTTACATTGCTTACAGAAATCCTTACCTTAGGGCAACAGAAATGTTGGACAAACTGAATGTTTCAAAATTAAGCTACTGAGGAGAAAACCCCTTACTTTCCCATTCTTAATAAGATCTGATCTCTGACCTCTGTTTCGAAGTTGTGGTTTTGAGCAGATCTTTCAAAAGCAACAGTGGTTTATGTGAACATTCCCACAAATTTCGCCTAGATTCCTCAAATTTTACAAAGCCTCTATTTGTTACTGTCTCCCCCTACAAATCCTAGCTGCATCTCCACCCTTCCCACTCCTTTTTCTTGGAACAGAGGCTCTTAAAGCCTTTGCTGCTTTGTTAAAGGTCACCTCTGAAGGTAGGAATAAGAAAACAGAGTAACAGCCATTAACAGAATACCAGATGTGACACAGACAGCTCACAAATGCATATTTTCATTGCTAAATTATAGCCATTATAAACAATATAGGATGACTACTGCGTTGGTTGTTATCGTCACTTGTAGTGGATCCAGGTCGTTAAAAGAGGCCCTATCAATTGCAGACTGGACTTAGACATGCAACATGAATTTATCTTGACTTCCTATCAGCACAGAGGCAACAGAAAAATTAGATCAGGTGCTGCTATTGTGCGGGATCCTTGTTTCATTTTGGAGCTGTGGTTCACAGCTCAGCCTGAGTGGTTCGTTCACTGCTCCTGGCAGCAGGCAAAATATCCATGGGAAACAGCTAGCTGTTCATAGACACAAGCAACAACAGCACAACGCATCAAGGGGCCGCTCTGATACTGACCCACTAACTAAATGTGCTCTGGTGGTTAAGCATTTGGGAGAGGAACTTTGTACCACAGCTGTGGGCGCAGTTAAATATAAAACCATGCGGATGACAGAGATCACATACAGAATCAAAACGGGCACCAAAATGTTTATGTCTAATGAAAAGCCCACCTGGACTTTAGTGGGCTTTAAATCAAATTCACTTAGACGTGGAGTTTGGTTGAACTGTATTTGAAACCATATTCCTAGCTTTGGAATGAACTAAGTACAGTATCTGTGTCGAGTTTTGGTCAGTGGGGATTTAGGTTTTTGGTTTGGGTGAAGGAAGAGCTATAATTGTCTCTCCCAAGTGATTTATGCCTTAAGCTCTTAACAAGTCTGGCTGTGGATGTGAAAGACATAAAACTCCTGAGAAAGGAAACCAAAGAAAGTTCCAAACCTCTGGTTGTCAGCGGGTGACGGTATCAATTACACAACACACATGCCTAATGCAAGTTAGCCAATTAGAAATGGCTTCACAACACAGCGCAGTGCTTTGCGCTCTTAGTAATCAGCTGGAATACTTCTGTAACACCTTTGGAAATCAGATGTGCGTAAAAACTGCTTGTGGATCTCGCGTCACTCTGAAGGCAAAACACCTCTCCTGTCAGAGGACAAAGGAAAAATTGCACAGGCAGAACCCGTTTATTCCCAGCTGCTGAAAATCCCAAAGATACCAGAGTGGTCGCACTGTGGCAGCGGGGCAAACCTATTCTCAGGCTTTACTATGATATGGTTAAGATGGCAGGATTTGAGTGTCATTGTATATTTATTCCACTAAGTGCCTGCGTGTGTGAGGAAATACAGCTTGTTTGTTTATGCATCTTCAGCTGTGAATGTTTCCGTGCGGTGTGCTTTCTCTTCACTCTTTTTCTATCTTCGTACTATACAAATCCAGGACAATGGAGGGTCCATTCATACTCATTCTTGCAAAGGAAATCTCACAGCAAGGTACAATAAATGGGACAGGGAAAGGAAGAAGAAAGGAAAAGGTAGAAAGAAACCTTAGAAAAGAAACCAGCTAACGATATGCAGTTAATAAATGTTTTGCTGTGGGAAATGATTTATCTGTTTGTCTCTAAAGTTATTTTTCTTGTTTGCTCAGTAGTACTTTATTTGTCATCCCAGAAGTCCGGGGGAAGTCAATAATTTCAGTGAGCTTCGTAGCTGAAAATTAAAAACATGAATTTGCAGCATCCCTTCTAAACTAGAAGACAATTTTCAGGGCATAAGGAGTGAGGGAAGTTGACCGGGACACCAAACAACACTCAGAGGGCCTACAGCTTGAACCCGACAATGAGAGAGTTTCAGATAAACCCGTTGAGAACAAACTCCTTTGTGCAAGGAGCAGGTTAATAAATTCTTCATGTCCTTCTGGAATAATTTCCTTAAATGCCCAGTTCACCTTTACAACAGGGGTGTTTCTTGCACTGAGCCTGCTGGGGCTGTTTCTGAATTTCTCACGTACTTGCTCAGTGCCCACCATGCCAATGTGGGGTCTCAGGTGAGTGTTCCTTCTGCGGCCACCTCTGAACTTTCACAAGCAGATTGATTTTTCTTTCTGTTTTCTGTGCCACGTTTTATTAGAAATGACAAGTCACAGAAGTGTACTTTGCCCTTGGAACAGAAAATGGGAGGTTACTGTGAGTTCTTAAGTCCTGTTGGATTTTGTTCCGCAATTTGAGCTAAAAACATAGTCTCAAACACACAAGCCTTTTCCCTCTATCAGGGGAACGGAGCTGAGTTGCTGTATCTCAGGCTACGTAAGTTTAAGGCCTAACATTAAATCCTTGAAACGTAGACTTAAGAGTTTGGTTTTACTCACATTAAAACAAACTTCATGACTATTTTTGAAATGAACAATACAGATTTTCTTGGGTGTTGCTTCATTCCCAGTAGTTTGGAGATTATTTTTTAATGCAGCAACTACTGCTTGCACAAGAGGATTCTTTCTTGACAAGCCAGACAGCAGGACTCAAGGCATTACTGTCCAAGAAAATTCAGGGGAAGTTATTAAACTAAACAAAAATTACCTTTGTTTCCAAGGCATGTCCAACATAAGCATGATTCCGTCAGAATACAAAACATGAATTCATCGGTCTCTATTATATTAGAAACCAAAGAGGATTTTCTAACTACAGCTGTAGTAGTTTTCTACATTTTTTCTAGCAGTTTTCTAGTTAGCATTTCTAACTACAATCAATGTTTTAGTGAGAAGGCACTGCGTTTGAAGAGAGAACGAGAAAGCCTTCCTCTCAGTTGTGAGGAGCTGTGAGTCGCCAGACTGGGTATTTCAACAGCAATTCGGCTGGATGCAGGGTGAATAACTTTTTTTCTAAAGATATTTACAAGCAAACTTTCTACCAAATAAAAAACCCTTTCTATTAAAACTCTATTGTCTCTTCCTCCTGTATGCCACTGTTTTTTTTCATGACTAGCAGATCCATCTCTTTTCTTACTATATTTGACTAAGAGACTTCGGTATTTATGCATCTGCATGCATCTGCATGGATGTAATAATTTGGATCCTACAACAATTCAGGTTGAAAAGGACCTCTGAAGGTCCCTGGTCCTAAATTCCCCACTCAAAGCATGTCTTATTAGACCGCATTGCTCAGGCCCTTCTCCAATCAAGTACTGAGGCATCTTAATGAGGACCTGAGAAATTAAGCTCTGAGTGCTGGAATTTAACCTTAGTATACTTTTGTATAGAAAGGCTATATATTTCACAAAATAAAAAAGGTAATTTTCTGTGGGAGACAGTTGTAGTTACAAAGGCACTGGCAGTTTCTCTCCTGAACTTAGAGTTTCTTTTTGTGTATTTCCACACCAGCTTTATAGATGCTGTATCCAAATTCAGCAGATGGTAGGGTACAACATATGGTTCTGAATAATCTTTAGTATAACATACATCTGCCAAAAATGCATATAGAATTAGGTAGTCATGCGCTGTGCTTCTTCACCTCATGTGTGTTTGTTGCTAGAGTGACTTCATTTCCACAGACTCTGTCCTGACAGCTCATGCTTTGAGAGAATCTGCCACACCAGACAGTTTATTTGCCCACCTATAGGCCAAGAGTCAGCAATATCAGTGTCCATTCCAAGACTTTGTTCTGCATGTCGAGATATGAATGCCACATTCCCAGATGTGTGATTTTTAAATGTTGATGAAGAAAAACAGTGCTACACGTTCTTGCCCTGTTATTAAGCCTCTGGCCAGCGATGTATTCTTCAATGCCTACTTTCTCTTTGAATTTCTGCCATGGTGTCCAGTGTTCCGCCAGCAGTGCAGAAACCACTTCTACAATGGTCTTTTCATCAAACTGGCGCACTTCAGACATCTGCTGTAGTTTGTATTTTGCAAATTGTATGCCAATATTAACATGCGGCCCCTAAGTGTGCTTTTTTGAGGGACTATGTGCTGCTTAGATAAACAGGTAATAAACAGTTAAGTGTCTCCCATTATAGCAGCCAGTTGTTTGCCTACTTGCTTTTTGAAAAACAAAAAGTCAACAGAAAGGCATAGAGACCAGTGTCATTACTGCATTTATCTTCATGTCCTGTTACAGCTATTTTACATAGCCCAGAAACATTGCCACTGGCAACCTGATTTTAAAGTTGTATCCTTGTTTGCTATCCCCGCTATTGAAATTACTACAAAGATTTGGGTTTTCAGAACAGTTACATGGTTGCCTGTTTTGTAAGAGTTCATAACAGTTTCATAATGTTATGTGCTTGCCTGTTTTTCATTCCAAGTCATGGTGTTTGTTGCAGCCCAGCTTTAAGGTGCAAAGAACGAAGAGCAGTCTCCTCTGTGCTCTGTGTGGGCCTGAGACAGTCCTGCCCAAGACCCTCCATTCCCTCCCTGATGTACGTGTCCACAGACACTGCTGTGGAGCCAGAAATACAGGACATTTCTTTCAGTGGGGTTAAAGGCCAGGCGCTCTGCATTGGGGGTGAGGGCTGTAGATGAATGGGGGAAAAAAACCCCACTTAATAAACAATAGCTCTGATTAGATAGGGATGAACAAGCTGGACTTTGAGACAGTTAAGCAAGACTTCAGAGTACAGAAAACAGGAAACATCCAGCACAGTGCGGAGGGGTGAGGAGGAGGCAGACTCCACTCAGCTCAAGTGTGCTCTGATTAGACTTTAACCCCATCACGCAGGCAGCACTCTCTTGGGACGCACAGAGCCAGGTGTTTTTCATGTGGATGCATATTATACTCAAACATTCTTCCAGCTTGCACTGTATTTTTCCATTCTATTTCAAACCCTTCTACAGGCCTGACCACATGCAGAAGTGTTGATAAAATTAATAGTACTTCATTTACTGAAGTGCAGAAGGAAGCTTTAACTTTTTCTTTTCTTTTTTGTGACCGTGTAATCTCTGAAATTCCTTCATCCATTTCTTTCTTTTTCATCTTTCTTTCTCAGATGTACTAGTTTGTCTCTCTTTACATTTACTTACTATTTTCATTTAAAATGCTAGTTAATATGAGCAAAGGCAAAATCAGTATCAGAATAATACTGCTAGAAACACAGAGAAAAAACACAGTCATCAACCCAAAGAAACACAAGCAATTCTGAAATATTTACCCATTGTCTTTAAACTAGGCTTGCTAGTGATTTTAAAGTACTTAATCCAGTAACAATCTTCACTCAAAACTTCAATACAGAACTGACAGCTCCTTTGACAGCAAGGTTGGATATAACGAGGACAGCAATTAAATTAACTTCTACTATGAAAATCCAGTACTTGCATTGTCAAACTCAAGAAAGCAAACCCACAAATTAAGACCTAAATAATAACCCGACACCTGTAAATACAGTTCTTAGTGGTCTTTAACATTTTTAAATGTATACTTCTGTCAACTTTCAGATGGAAAAGTCAACATCAGAAAAATCTCCAAGCCATTCAAATACAAAATTCACATATGGTGTGCCACGTTTTTGAGAGAAAATGCTAGATGCTTGTGTTTTAACATTATCCATCTCTTTTATAGCTGACCATCATTTTCTGGTTCCATGCTATAGAAGGCACAACAACAAACATTTAAGCCCTCTTACTACTTATGCATCTTGTTTGCAGTGATGTTTCAAACAGAGATTTGAGTGAGCTATAGAGATTTTCATATTGCAAGACTGTTTATGTCAGCTTCCTCAATAACGTATAAAAAAAGCCATAATCCATGCAGAAAAACTTCAATTACTGTATTTAGTTAGATATGTATTTAAGCAATCAATTCTCACACACCCAAAATTCTTAAAAAATAGTTAGTAATTCTTCCTCTATATAAAAGATTTTTCTTTTCACTAAAAAAGTGGATCTGCAATCACTGCAATATTGTGTAAAATTATTTTTAAGAATACCAATAACTGAAAGTACTTGTTCTTTAGCTCAGCTGCCCTCTCTTCCCATTCGCCCATCTTTATCCTCAGCCTGGGATCTTTGCAGTATTTTCCCCTTCCCATGCCGAAGGCAGAGGGGGATGAGGAACCCTAGGGAGGCAGAGAAGAGCTGGTTCTTCCTCAGGAATTGAACACCCACAGTAAACCCTCCCTGCATGGCCAGCCCTAACAAACTGCAGGTGAAGACCAACCCCACATACCACTGAGATGGGTGGGAACACAAACAACAGTGGATGCTACGAAAGGGTATCTGTTTCATGCTGTTACCGAGCCATTTTGTCACAAAGTTGTTATCTGTTCCCTTTAACATTCATCTGCATGATCTCTGCCTCTCTTTGGCCCCTGCCTCCTGTTTTCCTGAAGCCCCCAAATCTGCTTCCTGACCTGCATTGTTATTCCTCTGAACACACCTTCCATGAGGGCTTCAGTGTTCCTCCCATTCCATGTCCACCAAAGATGTCCCAGTCTTCCTGTATTATTGAAGTCATGCTGTCCACAGCCACAAATTCAATATATGTCAAAGTAATGTCTAGATGTAGCCACCTCTACCAAGGGTGCTCACACCAGCAGTCTCTTGATAGCTACAGACCTATGGCTGCATCACATTACTCTGAAAAAGGCTTAAACAAAAAAAGAAACCATTCCAAAATTAGCTGGGTCACTGGAAAGCTGAGAGAGTTGGCAATGCTATGAATTCAAACACTAACTAAATGAAACAGGTTTACAACCTGGATAATATACCAATTTTGCTGTAGAATAATTAGTGCAGGCACTGATTTGATGTTTTTTATGGAGCAGGTTAGTTGCTTGGTTGAATGCGAGTACATTGCATTCCCTGCACGATGTGAGCTTATTTCTCTGACCATTTAAGGATGTATGATACCACTATAACCTAATTTTTAGAGGTATAAGTATTCCCAAACTTTGATTACATAGCTGTGATGATGAAAGTATATACTCTTTTCCAGTGTCTTTTTAATACCACTCTACTACTGATTTCTGCACAGCATGGTCAATGTCATGGTTCTGCATATTAATAGAACTGAACTTTACAGTGACATTATCTAGCATGGTTGCTCATTCAATATTCTTGCCTGAAAAGGCTCCCATTCCTAAATTAAGTTAAAAAGTTAACCATCATGTCCATTCACCTTTTTCCTCCTCAGTCCTCAGAATCTCTGCCAGGACTTGTAATCCTAGCACTTGAAGTGCTTGATATTGGCTCAGAAGGACTAGAAAGGCACATACTAGCCATTACCCACCTGGAAAATATATATATACATACATACACATATATATATATATATGCGCACTTCTGAAAGAGTTAAGAATGCAAGGTGGGCTGCAGGGAATTATCTAAAGCAGTTTCTAAATGTCAGACAGTATTTTTTTCAAGAAGACTCACACAGGTCTTCTCTAATAATCTGTCAGACCATATCAGAGATGACACTGGGAAAGAAACACCTCCAAATACTTTCCTACCTGCCACAGCTTCTAACTGAACCAGGAATGTCAGGACTCAAACTCTGATTTTTCCTGTGGCCAAAATATTTTAAATCCATACTAGATGCCTCTGTTTGTGGTGGAGAAACTTTAATACACCATGGGGTTCATCTTTCTGCTAGGATGGGAGAAATGGAATATAAAACGAACATTGTAAAGCAGGGGAGGCTTTATGTCCATGTTATGTGCTACAGCATTCTTCAGCAAAAAGGTACGGAGCAGGACTGAGAATGATAAAGAAAACAAAACAATACAAACACAAAGCCTTCAATTAGACTGTATCCTCAGCTTTTTCAGAGGTTTCTCTGCTGACTGTCATGGAGTGCTACTGCTGGCAGCATTTAAGCTGTTACCATTTCCCACAGGCACTGACCTTGGCAGGCACCTCTAGAAGAGACAGGCTCAAGGAGGAAGCGCCCAAATGAGGACTGTGTTGCTCAGTGAGAGGAGAAATCAGATGTCTCACTGTGTCTATGTAAAGGCTAAAGGTATCGCTACATGAGCCAAACAAATGGAGAAACTACGTCATTCTTCAGGCAAACACTGGATCTTTGTGGTAAAGACATACTAATGTCCAAGGCCGCAGAACGTGTTGTTGCTGAGGGTATGATGTTTGCCTAACAGTCCCTGCGCTGTACTTCTCTCCAGGAGTACTGACCTGCTGGACGGGAGGAAAAAAAAAAATCAAGCCTGTCTACTTGGATTTGTTGAATAGCTGTAGTGCCATTTCATATAAACTGGAATGCTACTACTGGTTATAGACCATTAGCAATTTTCACAGAAAAATTTTGCTAAGCAACTGAGAAGTTTGTATGTCATTGTAATACAGATAGGTGTTTCACTGGGATTTTGGTGGAAAATTTTGGCTTACACTTGTGCGCCTCAGTGTGGGCATATTTCTTCTGATAACCATCATTGTCACAAATACACTGTATTAAAGGAAATCAGAACTTGCAGTTTCATTAACCCTGATACTGAAGCATCGCATTTTGCCTTTCCGTATACTAATTAGAAAAGGAAAATACGTTTCTGCGCTAAATTTTCAAGTGAGGAAAATCACTGTAACACCTAGGAAGCCACTGAGATGATAGTAACTCATGTCAATTAAGGATCTGTTGCATTGTTTCTGTGTTTTATTTTCTACTCTTCCTTTCTGCACTGTGAAGTTTCCTAAGTATAAGCTTCCAGAGATCTAACCCTAAACTGTATGCTATGCCAAAGATCCCTGTAAATGATTTCTACGTTTGAAATGGAAAACTTTTAGGTCTTTTCAGTCTGTTTTAGAAAGAGGAGGAATAATTTGAAATAACTGGAAAACATCTCAGTTTCACCACATCATGAATGGCCTTACATATATACAGGGGAGGGGAAAGGGGAGGAACACGGGGAGCGAGAGTAGGTCCCGTTGGTTGTGTGCGGCTGTGATCTGACAGCCAATGACTGACCTCGAGCAATGACACCTCCCCAGCCGGCCTGGGGAGGAGGGATAATGAAGGAGTGGAGGAAAAAAAAAAAAACTGTCAAGAATTTTATAAAAGTTAGTGTCTAGAAGGACCAGGTCTCTTTGCCTGCAACCACCTCACCAGAAGCTTGTAGCAGCAGAGCACTTTCCACAAACAAGTAAGTATAATAATTTCACTTCTAAACTGTAAAGGTGGTATATAATATCAGCAGCTGAGACACAATGTGTTTTAAAGTGGGATTGGGGAGTTGTTTTTGGTTTTGTTTTCATTTTTTTGTTCCAGGAACAGCTTGCAAGAAATAAGCACTCAGCCATTCTGCAGTGGTCTTCCAATGTGAACCATCAGCTGCTAGCACTGGCTTTGTAGCTTAGCTTAGTCACTCAGAACTGGAGTAAGTGAATCCTTAGTCTTGGAGTAGAGCAATAACATACCTGCATCATTTCCTGCATTGTTTTCTAGTGCTTTGTTTTGTATGTATTTGTTGATGCTTGTGGAGTACATAAATTTATGTTTTGCAAGGAGACAGAGAAAATTACTGGAAAATGCAGCTGGTCCTGACAAACACCAATGCTGAAGTGTAATTATGCGTGTTCATTGTGCAGCTTCCTCTGAAGTATTAGTGCAGTAGTGTGGATAAGATTTTTCGGCAGGGGGATGTAAGGTAGTCTGCAGTGCAGGAAACGAAAAACTGCTCTTGCATTAGGCTGTAACCTTTCAAGTTGTGAACAGACAGCTTCAGCAAATTGCTCAACAAACTCAAATCCTCACTGAGTCTGTGATCCTCCATCACTTTCTCAACTACCCCCTGTGCCTGGCACCCAAAACTATTTAGCCAACCTGAAACCCTCACCACTGCTTCCTCCAGCCTCCCCTGCTGGCATTACAAGACTTGAATTCCCATGCAAGTCTGACTGCATTTTTTTACCTTCTCTGAGAAGAGCCTAGCCCTGAGAGGGAAGCAGCTTCAGCCTAATGACCGCACTTACTTCCAAGAAACCAGTCTCTTGCCACCTCAGCCGTCTCTAGCCATCATGAGTGCTGCAGGAGTGCTCTGCACTGACTGCAGAGGCCATGTCCCTCAGTACATAACCCCTCTTCATACTTGCTAGAGAGATGAAATGGCGGTACCTTTGCTCAGAGCTCAAGTATAGCTCTGAGGCTAATGTGAGAATCAGTACGCAGGGAACTGCAGGTCTCCCATACTCCCATCAACTTGAGATAGGATGTTGAAGCAAGGTCCCTAGACAGAGCATGAAAATGGAAAACCCCCTCGTTTTTACCCTCGTAAGAGAGAGCAAAACCCAACCAGGCAATTTACCATCATATATGCCACATAGGACCTATCAAGGTGGTGAAATCAGTATGTCAATCAAAAACATCTGCTGGTTTTTCTAGGTGACCGAAGTCTGAACATCTCTTTTTGTTCCATACCCTTGACTCACTTTTTAGAACCCAGAAATTAAACATTTTGCTATACTAAAACCTTCCCTCACACTGCAAAGATGAAGGGAGAAACATCCTGTTCTTCCCTCAGAGCTCCTTTATACATACAGGAGGCACCGCTGCCACTTCAACTCCCGAAAGGTTACAGAGTCGCAGAGATATTCAGGCTGAAAGGGATAGTAGGACGTTTGTAGTCCAACCTCCTGCTCAAAGCAGGGTTAGAAACAAGGTCATACCAGGCTGCTCATGGCTTTATTCAGGTGGGTCTTGACAACCTCCAAGGATGGAGACACCACAGCCTCTCTGTCAACCTGTTCCACTGCTTGGCTGTCCCAATAGTGAAAAAAAATTCTTCATATCCAGTCTGAATCTCTCTAGTTTCAGCTTATATCTGTTGTCTCTCACCCTCCCGTCACCTGCTGCTGTGAAGAACCTGGCTGTGCCTGTTCGCTCACCACTCTGTAGGTATTGGGGGTTGCTGAGAGGTGCCTCCAAAGCTATCTCTCCTCAAGGATGAACTAGACCCAGCTCTGCAGCCTTGTCCTTGCAGAGCAAGTGCTTCTGCCCCCAACCTTCTCGGTGGCATCTGCTGAACTCACTCCAATTTGTCAATATCTTTCCTGTACTGCAGGGGCCCAACACTGGATGCAGTACCCAGATGTGAGCTGTTCCCCCATCCCACTAGCCCTGGTGGGATCACTGCCAGGGCTCTGCCCTCAAGGCAATGGCTGGGCATTTGTCCTGGCTTGAACTTCATGGTGTTCCTGTTGGTCTCTTCCTGCCCCCTGTCCGGGCTCCTCTGGATGACTCTCCAGCAATCAAGCGTATCAACTAGTCCTGCCAGCTTGGTGTCTAGATAAGAACGTGCTCTGTCAGCAGGACGGGGCCAGACTTGCCCAGCCGTTCATACCTATCAGTTTGCCCAATGTCCAAGTAACTAGACTTACTTAGAAATAGCTTTTTAATGGAGCTCCATAGATAAATGAGGCCAATACAGTTGTTCACTGTAATGAGAATATAAGGTGCCTAACTCACTATGTGTCTGTCTCTCCAATGCATACAAGTGTAAACGAATGAGGAGTAAATCCAGCCAGGTCACAACTGTGCCTACATGTGATGGGCTAAATTTTTGAATACTTTTCATTCTCCATATCAACTGTATTTATCTATTTATATATGCAATTTTTGCTTCTTCAAATCCTGCTCTTTGGAGGCAGAACCTCTCGCGTTCATAATGCAACCACATGCACATGTGGTTTGTATTGCTAACTGTCAGCGATGATTAAGGCTGCGTTTACTAGTAGCTGAACAGGAAAAGCTACATGCATGGGATACAAGCCGTATTTTGAGTTTGGTCCTGCACTTTTGGAACCAATTTTATAAAAGAAGGCAATGAAGAGACTCAAGAGAAAAATTTACAGATTCTAATCCAATCTTTTCGCATCTGCAAACCAGGACTCAGGTGAGATTTTCTGTAAGATTGGAAAATGCCAGTCACTTGAGGTGGTTGGAAAGAAAAGTTGCCTATTAATGTTTCTAAGATGACCTGAAGCAGAATGTAACAGTTTGTTCCTTCTGCTGTTCATCTTGCCTCTGCCCTTTGCTACTCACTATTAATATTAACAGGATGCAGTGCTTGTGCTGATATCCATGAAGATATTTCCCCTGCAGTCCTCCGTTACGGTAGCTAAGAAAAACTTGAGACTTCAGCAGTACAATATTTACTTTTACAACTGTGCTGTCCCCTTTTCCCCCACCCCCACCTACTGCTGGTCACAAACTGAGGGCTTAACAAAGAAGTTTGTTTGCTTAAGGAGCTGCTGAAGCCTAACAAACACTCAAGGTAGCCATAAAGCTGGGGGCTTTGTGCATTCTGTGCAGTTTTATTCTTTTGTTTTTTTCTTCCACTTTTTAAAAATGTTACATAAGCAGTTACCACAAAGAGAAAACATTGTATTAATACAATGTCAAATCAATGTGAAATCACTTGAGCTTGTGACACTATGATACCAGCCCAGAGCCTAAAATGGGTAAATAAAAATAAAATGTCTTGAAAAACTTTAGTGGTGAGACAACTCTTAGATACTGTTACCGAGAACACAGTTCCTTACAGCTTTTTCCTGTCTGGAAAAGTTGTCAAATTAAACAAATAAAGCAGAATAATAAGGCAAATAGCTTTGTTCTCAGAAGAATGAAATGAGCTGTGCAGCTTTGGCAGCTTGGGAACAACCATTTTTCCTCAGGACCCGTAAGGTGATATATCCAGCTCTTTAAGGGGGAACGTCAATGTTTATATGGATGTGCTGGGAGCTAACTCTTTACAAGGCAGCTATATGAAGTGTTCCTGAAGTGTAAGACTTCTCCACTACCCTTTTAAATACTCAGAGCAGTACCTTACAGCAGAGACACCCTTTCTGAATCCAATGGGGAAGATCCTCAGAGGTTATGCTCCTTATGAAAGAGTCACAGAAAAATGAAGTCCTAAATCAAGGATCCTTCAACATTCTAGATCTTGGAGCTATCATTAGCTTTACAACTGCTCTTTTGCATACATTTCTTCACCATTTCAGTTAGAAACACTGTGCATTTTATTCATCCTTGCAGCTCAGCAGGGTAGCTGGGAACCACTCACCACAGCCTTACAGATCATTTTGGGGAGCCTTTTGGCAAATCTCCACTTACTCCTTCACACTCAATGAGATACTTGCATGGAAACTGGAACTAATCTGATGTCTACCAATTCATCATTGTGGAACTACACTGTATTGCTTCAGTCTCTCAGAGTACTCACTTGGAGCAGCATTATCCACTGAAAACTCATATTTCTGTATTTTGGCAATTTGCTTTGCAGGCTGGTTTTGAGTGATAACTGTCTCTCTGTTATCTTTATGCAAACACTGGAAACAAGCAAGACACAACAGACATTAGTCTCATTTCTTATTGCATTGCTGGAGAGAAAGTATACCCATAATAACATAACCAGAGTGACTGATGATCTTGTAATTCAACTAGCTGGATTAAAGATTATCTGGATACACCTACTCATGCCGCAGCATACCTCTAAACTGCAACTCTGAAATCCCGTTACTGATTTAGCAATTCATTAGCTTTGACCTTGGACAAGATCATATTCTTGCCAGATCACAATATCACAGTCTTTTCCATGGAGACTGTGAACTACTGGAGTGTTTCCTCATCATTTTGCAAAACAATTTATTTAACACCGCTATGGTTTTGACTGAAGTGCTTACAACACCAACTATCATTATAATAATGATGATAACAAGCCAGTTTCCTATTTCTAAGAGACAGATCAGACGCAGAAAGCAGGTGAGGGATAAGGAGGGTTAGAGGTGAACTTAATTACCTACGCAGTATAAACCATAGCTCTTCAAGTTCTTTTAGGTGGGCCAAACAGGATAAGAGCTGGGAGTGAATAACTTGTGGTCACCACAGTGAAGGATGCTTCCCAGAGCTCTGGCCATAGCCTGGCACACAGAGATATGGGTTCAGCAAAGCCTGCTTTTGCAGGACCACAGGAAGGCATTTCAGTGCTTAGAAAAGGAGGGAACCCTCTCCCATTTGCACAGTCTTCGTCACGCATTCTCTCAAATTCCCTCTAAAACTAGAATGGCTCACCATTGATAAGTTGCATAGGATGAATTCTAGTCTCAAACAACTAACAAAACGGTAAAGCAGACATCTGGGCACTGCATCTGACTGGTCTGTACTGGCAGGCAACGCCATTTGAATCTTGCACAATAACAACACCAAAACAAAGTACCTTCAACTATAAATCAGAGGCATGGATTTATAGCTGTCACAGTACTGTGATAGTATTGTTACCAGAAAATTTTGGCACCATTTGGCATAGTGCACAGAACTCTGTTGATGTTGGCATCTACCGTATCACAACTAGCAGCCAGACCTGTGATCCTTTCTCCCCATTAATGCCCTTCAGCAGGGAGGGTAAGACACGGATTCTCTGGCAACATAGTATCTGTGTGCAGGGAAAGAGGATGCAGGACTTGGCTGTGTACATGGAGAGAGTTATTTGCTGGCCATCTCTGGCACACAGTGAAACGGGAAATGGCATGTTCTTACTCCCAAGACTGAGTTTGGGAATAGAAAACGCAGATGCTGCCCAGAGGCCTTCCCCTCTGGAGGAAAACTTGTTATTGGAGATCTTTTGTGTGGGTTTTAACAATTCATCTTGTGGATTTACCATCCGCTGATAAAGCATTGGGTGTTGCTTTAGCTATAGCACATGATAAACAGTGGGAAAAGAGTCAGTATAGCTCAGGCTCACAGGCTTATACACATAGGGAAGTAACTCGGACTATTCAGATGATCCGAGAAACTGTGATTTAATGCCACATAATCAAAACTTTAATAAGATCAAGCATTTTGTCATAACAAGACAGAACATGGATTTCAGGTGCTGGGTACCTGCAGCTTGTAAGCCTCTGCCACAGCAGAAAAGTTAGAAATGCGTGGTGAACCTTTCTAAAACCCCAGGTCTTACGCATAAGTAAGCAATGCACTACAGTTCTGAACGCAGTCATGGGGAGGAGGGAATTACAAAGCAAGGCAGGAGGATGGGGATGGGAGGTGTACTAGACAAAACAGCAAATACTGCCAACACAGACCAGGGCATGGGAGAGGGGTATTATTAGGAAAAATGTAAAGGTAAGCAATGTGACAATTAGAATTCTTCTGACCAAAAAATCGTAAATGCTTTGCAGAGAGGTTTGCAGAGTCTGCAATTAGCACACTTGTTAGCTTGGTGCATGCTTTTATGACAGACTGACCTTCCTTTAGGCGCTCAGCAAATCCATGTATAATGCAGTCTTTCCCACTTGGTTCTGGAAGGATGTGTTAGGATGCATTTCTGTCTTCTGGTTTTGCCGGACACACCAAGCCAAGAAGAAACTTGAATGGACTTCTGGGCATGCGCCTGTGATAACGTCGACCAGATAAGCACCAAGAGCCCTCTAACAGAAATACCTGAGTGGTGTCTCTGGTTGACGGTTGTGTATACAGTGTCCCTCAGCTTGTAACAGTATTCTCTTCCACAGGTAAGCCAACATGACCCACCAATTCCCAGCGCTGTCTCCAGAGCAGAAGAAAGCTCTTTCAGACATTGCTCAGCGTATTGTGGCTTCAGGAAAGGGGATCTTAGCTGCAGATGAATCAGTGGGTGAGTTCTTGATATCAATCAATTAGCAGTACCCAAGACTTTTCCTCTTAATTTTGCTTCATCTTTGAAATCAGTGGAGTAAATGAAAAACACTTAAAAACTGTTGACTGAGCAGGAACAACTCAGCCAGGCAGGGCTGTGTATATAGCAACAAAAGCTGACAAACTATGGGTTAAGAAGGGAAGCTCTGAACTGAAGTCCCTAATGACTACATACTGGGATCAGGAGGCCAGCCAAGCCGAACACTTCTCTGTCTGAACTTTGTCCACCTCGCTAGGTACCATGGGGAACCGGCTGCAGAGGATCAATGTAGAGAACACGGAGGAGAATCGCCGAGCTTTTCGAGAGATCCTCTTCTCTTCAGATGCTTCCATCAACCAGAGCATTGGGGGAGTGATCCTCTTCCATGAGACACTCTATCAGAAAGACAGCAATGGAAAGCCATTTCCAGCTCTCATCAAAGAAAAAGGCATTGTGGTGGGAATAAAGGTGAGTATCTGTACATGTCTGGCTGGCAACATACTCTAAACCCCATTTCCAGTGAAAATTATATACAGGGCTGCACTCTCTCCACTTTTTTTTTTTTCTTTTTTTGTGCTTGTTTTTAAAATCACTAGAGGATCTCTGCGACCATTCTCTGCATTGTTTTTGTACAACTAACCAGGGGCACATTTGTATTTGATGCAAGAACTTTTCACTGCAATTAAATCCCTCCATGCAGTAACCTAAATCCAGTCCTTTCTGCATCTGACAGAGCTCTTGAGCCACTCCCTGAAGCCATTGCCCAATTCACTCCTTTTCTTCCCCTTTGCTCCAACATTTCCCTCATTTGCGCCCTTACCATGTTCAGCTCCGTATTTTACTCACAGTCAGTCTGCAAAGACTGACTAGCCATGGGTAAGAATATAAGGATGAGACTGCTCTCCATCTCTCTGTAACCCTTCCTGTTTTCTTGGTCTCCACAGCTGGATAAGGGCACAGCCCCCCTAGCAGGAACAAATGGAGAAACCACCATCCAAGGTAAGGAGAGATCTAAGGAGCCTAAGCTATGACTAGTGCAGCAAAAGCCATGGGGTGACTCACCTGAGTCGCAGCCTTGGCTGGTGTCATGGTACTTTTCAGAGCTATATCCTGAGTAACTGCTCTCAGTGAAGGACTGTTCTTTCATCTGCAGGGCTGGACGGACTAGCTGAGCGCTGTGCCCAGTACAAAAAAGATGGTGCTGACTTTGGCAAGTGGCGTGCAGTGCTGAAGATCACCAGCACAACACCCTCTCAACTCGCCATCCAAGAGAATGCCAATACATTGGCCCGCTATGCCAGCATCTGCCAGCAGGTATCTACCCTCCAGCAACCCTTCCTGTGATGCTGTTGCCCCTTCTCACTGTTCCCTGCAATAACATGCTAGGTAACTTGAAAGGCATATCTCTGGGATGGTTTTGGGAAAGATGAGGAAGAAGGGCAGCACAGCAAGAAGGAATACCACCAAAGTCAGGGTAGACAACAAGGACAATTTTTCCTTTAAACTCCATACAACTCCTCTGTTTTTTTTTTCTTAGAATGGCTTAGTGCCCATTGTGGAGCCAGAAATCTTGCCTGATGGAGACCATGATCTCCAGCGCTGTCAGTATGTCACAGAAAAGGTAAGAGATTCCTGCCCCTCTCCTTCCCTTCAAAAATCTAATCTTATGCAGAGTTTGTGTTCACAGATCTCAAAGATTTTTTACCAAAAAAAGTACTTTGTAACTGCATCACAAAAATGAGTTGCTCATGGTTGAATAATTAGTTAATCGCAAACACAAGAGTAGAATCCATGCATTTGGATTTCCACTCAAATTGACAATATAAGCATTCTCAATATCAAAAATATGGATTGGGAGCAAAAATACTTACCCCTCTTTCAGCACCTCAGTTTGCAGGGACAAATCCAGTACACAAGAGTGGTATCCTGGTATCAGGATACCTCATACCTCTCAAAAGCAGTGCTGTCTCCAGGGCTGCAACTCCTGTGATAAATTTAATGAGAAAGTAAAGTTCAATTTGATCTTCTCACATTCCCAAGGAATAAGCTGTCTTTCCACAGCATGTTAAGGTGAAGATTTCAGCAGAGGTCTGTATTCAATCCTCCCGTTTCCAGGTTCTGGCTGCTGTCTACAAGGCCTTGAATGATCATCATGTGTACCTTGAAGGGACACTGCTGAAACCCAACATGGTGATGGCTGGGCATTCCTGCCCCAAGAAGTACACCGCTCAGGATGTAGCCATAGCAACTGTCACTACTCTTCTCCGCACCGTTCCTGCTGCTGTTCCTGGTGATTCCTAATTCATTCCTACATATCCGTTCACACTGTACATGGCCTTGCTGGCCTTGCTCCTACATCAGACACGCTCACTCCTCTGGCATATAAATGTCAGGGATTGTGCTGGCTGGAGCACTGTTTCTAAGCCTCAAAACCTCTTTCTTGCAGGAATCTGCTTCCTGTCTGGAGGTCAGAGTGAAGAGGAGGCATCTGTCAACCTGAACGCCATGAATCAGTTGTCTCTACCTAAGCCTTGGAAACTGACCTTTTCATATGGGAGAGCCCTGCAAGCCTCTGCCCTGGCAGCATGGGTGGGCAAAAACGAGAACAAGAAGGCTGCACAGGAGGCCTTCCGCAAGCGGGCACAGGTACAAGGCTTACCCCCAGTGCAGAGAGGAGCTGCTCACCAGGGAGGGAGACATGTTGTCACCTTCCTAAGGGTCCTCTTGTTCCCGCCCCTCCTGGTGCTTCATGTTCATGAGCGATGTTATTCTGCTATTTTTGCCATGCTTGGTTACTCCTCCTGCCTTGCTAGATCTTTCTTTCTTACTCCAAGGTAACTGGTTTTCCCTCCTTTTTGTTTCTTCTTCAGATTAACGGTTTGGCTTGCAGAGGACAGTATGTCGTGGCTGGGAAGACTGACACAGCTGCCACACAGTCACTTTTCACTGCCAGCTACACCTACTGAAAGTGCAGGAACCTTCCTTCTTCCTGTCCCACTTCACAAGATGGAAGATGTTCATAAATGAAAGAAAAACAAAGAAATCTAATTTCCCTTACCCTAAACAAAACTGGGGATAAAATAGATCAGCTTTCTCTCCACCCTTCACTCCCACAATTTACCAAGGGGATATTCTTGTTTCATCCGCACATTCCAATGAAGGGGAATTCTTTCCATACACCATTGAAGCATGAATCTTCTCTCCCTCTGGTTTAAACTTAGCCCCTAGAATAGTAGACAGATTAAGTAGTTCCCTAGCAATCCAAATACATACCCTTGCTCATTCCTGCATTTTGCAGCCAAATCCTGAATTACAAAACCTGACGGCGTCTTCAATCATAGCAATAAAAGTAATTGTAAACTATTCTCTATTTCATGATTCTTTATTCTGTATAAACTTTACAGTATCTTTCACACATCCGTTGTTTTCAGTGCCCTATGCAAAGATTAAGTCACAAAGCCAGTTACTGCCAGTCACCAGTCAAAGCCAGCCACCAGTTACTGCTGGTGAGCTTGAAAAACCGTGAGGAGACCGAATGGAAATAATCCAATAGCGATACAGCTGGAGATGTTAATCCTGCTGACTGAAGGCTGACAGACACTGAGAAAACTTGAGAGATGTATACGGCAGGCAGGGCACTGGACTCAGGCCACAGATAAATAACACTACCTTCAGAAGCTTCTTGTGTCTCTGGAGAATCATGGTGGTGTCATGAGGATGCTATACACTGAGTTAGGGTTGCACAGCTTGAGTTAGTGCTCTGCAAAGATTATTTTTCCAAAGCGCTTTTACGGTGGTGTTTTCCACAATAATTAACATAAAACATGCAGGGAGGCATCCTGGCCCACCCTGTTGGCATAGCTTGAACAATTAGGCTGATGTTGAAGGCCCAGAGTTTGACCTTTGGTATGTTGCTATGTACCTGTTGAGACGTAAGCTTTGCTAGCTAAAGCACAATTAGACAGTTGTTATTTAAAAAAAGGCACAAATGGCAGAAATAGCAGACCTAAGGTTATACAAGAATATTTGCCCAGCAACACACTACACCAATCAACTAGCGACACCTTGGAGCAGCCCACCAACCAGCAAAGAGCAAGCAGCCCAGAAGACACCCCCCTCCTCTACCTCCAGGGCCACCTGGGACCAAGCCTGTGCAGTTGGAGCCACCCTGCTCTGTAGGCTGCTCCTCCCAGCAAGAAGAGGGAAAACAGGCAAAATCACTGCCCCGTAACGCCCTCATATTCTTTGCATTAGTAACCACTCTTTCACAGAGGCAACAAATAGGCAAACTCCTTCACACGGATCCAATCATTGTATAATTAATGCATGTATTTAGTTTGTCCTGACCTCAACCGTGGACGAAGAGCAAGTGACTTGCCAAAAAAACACTCCAGAGGCCAATACCAGAGCCAGGAACACCACCTCTTTCCAGATTTGGTTGTGGTCCTGTAGGTCTCCACACACGTGAGTTCAAATAAACCTCTGCTCCTGATGAGAAGCACCCTACTGATCTAAATACACCACTTCTCTTAAATTTGGGAGTGGAAAAAATGTTTCCCCAAACCAGCAAAAGAAACCCTCTTACACTTTATAAAACTAAAGCTGTAGCTTTCATAGAATCATAGAATGTGTTGGGTTGGAAGGGACCTTTAAAGGTCATCTAGTCCAACCCCCCTGCAGTAGGGGGGGTTTCTTCAACTAGATCAGGTTGCTCAGAGCCTCATCAAGCCTGACCTTGAATGTCTCCAGGGATGGGGCCTCCACCATCTCTCTGGACAACCTGGGCCAGTGTCTCACCACCCTTAGTGTAAAGAACTTCTTCTTAATGTCTAATCTAAACCCACCCTGCTCTAGTTTAAAGCGATTGCCCCTTGTCCTGTCGTTACATGCCCTTGCAAACAGCCCCTCCCCATCTTTCCTGTAGGCCCCCTTCAGGTACTGGAAGGGGCTCTAAGGTCTCCCTGGAGCCTTCTCTTCTCCAGGCTGAACAACCCCAGCTCTCTCAGCCTGTCTCCACAGGAGAGGTGCTTCAGCCCTCGGGTCATCTTTGTGGCCCTCCTCTGGACCGGCTCCAACAGGTCCCTGTGCTTCTTGTGCTGTAATTATTACAGCACAAATTATTTATATAGCTAAATTATACATAGTATTCGTATATAATATATATATATAAATTAAATATATTTATTATACAGATAAATTATTTAGCTTTGCTAAATAATTACTGCTCCTTTGCTGGACATGTCACACACACTCTCCCTGATGCAGCCAGTGGCTGTGCCCTGGCTTCTTATCTTTGACAGAGGTGTCTCCGACTGGAGCAAGTGGAAAAGAGGAAATCTGCTGAATGTACTACCGTGAATCAAAGCAAGGCTGTGTACAGATGAAGTGTCCTCACTTCTAACAATGAACGTCCTTCCAAAAAACAGGAAAAGTGATAGTCTCATACAACCGTGTGCCTGGATCAGAAATGTGGCCCACAGAACAAACTCCCTGTGAAAACGGGCTGGCTGACAGCACCGGCAACGCCACACCCCAAAAATGGGATGCAAATCTCCACAGGCAACCGCCAAGAGATTTCGATTGGCAAAAAAGCCACACGGCGCGCAGCGGGTGACGACCTATGTCCCTACCTTATGTTTTTAGCCCACACGGCCTGATGACAAACCTCCCTCCCGGCCGGACTGAGGGGGCGGTGGCCGTTGACGGTCACCCCCGAGCCGCCCCCTCAGCGGGACTACGGCTCCCGTCAGGCAGTGCAGCGGGCGGACGGAAGTACGTCACTCCCCCGCTGGCTGGCGGGAAGAGGCTGGGCCTCCCCTCAGCATGGCGGCGGTGGTTGGGCTGCGGGTGGCGGCATGGCGGCTGGGTGTCGGCGTTCCGGCGCGCAGGGCGTTTTGGGGCGGCTTGAGGTAACGGCGCGGGAAGCGGGAGGGAGGTGGGGGGGGCCTTCATGGCGACTGCCCTCTGCTTTGGGGGGTGCAGCGGTCGAGGCGCAGGCCTTGGGGCGTGAAGGCCCTCGCCGCATCCTTGCGAGCGGGCGGGTGTTGCGCTGCAGGGTTAGGTTTCTTTTAATGCTCTTAATCTCCTTTGGTAAGGGAAATTGCTAGGTGCGGAAGAAGAGATGTTTCTCGGCAGTTAATGGGAATGAAAAATGGTCGTTTCTGGGCAAGCTTTTTAGGTGAAGCCATACTTGCGTTGTTGACTAGATTGTGTCATATAAGCAAATCAGGTAACTTGTGCTAGGCTTCAGTTTTCTACTTAAAACTAGTGATCGGATTCATTTTATCTGTGGGCACTAATTTTTTTTATAGTAGTGGTTATTTTCTGTTATCCTTTTTTTTTTTTTTCACAGCAGATTAGAAAATAGAGCTATAGCTGTGAAAACAAGTCATTAAACTGTTTAAAATTTTATTTATGCTCTGATGAATAAAATAAGCTAGCCAGGTGACTGCTATATAGAGACAACCTATGTGGTGAAGAGCATTTGGGGAAAACCAAAGGTCTAGTCTATGTATTTTTATTCTTGCATGTGTAATGAACCTGCTGTGTCCACAGGATGTGTAAACTCTCTACAGACTAGGTTGATTTGATATTTAAAGACTATGAATAGATATGTGCTCTGACTCAGTCTTAAGTAGCCCAGAGACTGAAAATACTTCTGTCTGGTATTAACAGGAAGGAGGAAAAAGAAGTAGAAGTAGACAAAGTAATTCCTCAAGAGAAAAGTGAACCCAGCCTGATCTGTCCCCCACCACGGAGCAGGAGCTATCTTCCCCCAGAGGATATACAGAGCTGTATTGAGTCTCACGTCAAGGAGGTTTTTGGACCCTCACTTCCTGATAAATGGCAGCAGACACCCCTCAAAGAGAACAGGTTAAAGTATCGCCTCCTGGCTCAGCTGGCAGCAGAACTTGGTCACGCTGTCCCCAATTCACAGCTCCACCTGATGCGCAGTGCTGAGGATGTCTTGAATTTCTATAGCACTCCTGTGAAGGATGCGTCCAAGTTTGATGAACTGTGCGCTGCAGAGCTACCCCCAAACCTGAAGATCACCTGGCAGCAGTGAGTCGCGCTACGAAGCATTGCTTTGGTTTGTCTACGCTCCTAAGGCAGGTCGGCAGAGCAGAAGCAGAGCCCTTTCCTTGTTGTATTGACCGAATACATAAATATCACTAATAAAAGTTCATTTAATTGTCTTTAGGTTTCATTGTTTCTGTTACTGTATATGGAAAAAAGAGCAGTTGTTGTGAAAGGGTGACGCAGTGTGGTCAGTAATGGTACTAATGTATGCTTTCTGGCCTTTACTGCGCTGCCCAACAGTTACAGGGTCCATTGGGGATAAACAGAGCAGACCAACTCCCCAGTTTCTTCCCTGCACCTCATAAACTTCTTGTCTTTGCTTCTGAACTGTGTAATGGGCTTTTGCCACTGCAGTTTGGCTGTGTCAGGCGCCCTGATCAGCTTGGCCACCAAGACTAGCTGGGCCAGCAAACTCTTGGGGAAGGAAGGGGAGGTAAGTGAGCACCTTGTTTTCTTTTTTGTTTTCTTTTTTTCTAAAAGCCATCGCAGGTGCCATTTTAGAGAAAACCTCTTGTTCTGCCCAAAATTCCTACATGAAAATAGTGCCAAGTGGAATTCTGAAATCTCTGAACTCAGTAATGGTGGACTCCCCAACACCACTATAAAAGCAGCTGCCATCAAGGCAGCTTGTAGAATTCTTCCATGTCTGTTGAAGGACCCTGTTTTTATAAGTTCTGTTGCTCCTTCTAATAGCTATTAGTTAGTTTTTCATATATGTTAGTTATATGTTAGTTTTATGTAGCTGTGGAAAAACATGTAATAACTATATGTTAGTTTTTCTCCCTGTGTAACTGATGATGTAGGTTTGCTTTTAATCAGAGGAGGCAAGCAGTGAAGTCAGGAGGACAAGAAAATAAATGCAACAGCCTGAGAAATGCCTGGTACTTTGTGAATGTTTTCTACAAAACAGGTTGTTTACAGTGAGGTTAGATTCTGTACGTGTGATATTTCTGGGAATGATCCAGAAATATCGTGGTCATACCCTCGCTCTGCTGAAGCCTGGCTCCCCTGATTTCTCTTAGCCTATGAATACCTGAAGCATGCTTAGGGACTGCTGCTTTTGTGTCTTACAGTGCTCAAGTTTCTTTATTCAGCGAACTTCTCAAGTGCTGCTTGCTTCTTATAGCTTTGAAGAAATTCAAGAAACCCATTCCTTTCTTCTTTTGAGTCCTGGGGAATGACAGAATAGCCTCAGTGTACTACTACATGTTCCATTGCGAGCTGAACGTGAGGGAACTGTGGATGTTTCATGGGTCACTGTGGAAGGATGGCTGTTCTTAAATGCCTTCCCTTAGGAAGGGAAGTAGCTTATGGAAAAACTCAGTGTGATAAATAGCTAAATCTGTGTCATCTTTTGGAGGTTGTTTGGGAGCAATGAATTGGAAGTATTTTTTTTCATGAAATTATGTCTTCTTTCCATCAAAGGAGACGCTTATGCCTCCTTGTTTTCTCTTAGTACTCATTATCTAAAAAACCACTTTCAGTGGTAGTTGCACTCTCTGCTCATTCCCCACCTTCTGTGTCTTTCCCAGCATATAACACAGTCAGAAAACAGAGTGAAAGAATACTGAAAAACAGGAGGATGGGCAAGAAACGAGCATGACAACAGCCTCACAAAACAATTTTGCGGTGTGTGAGCTGAGTCAAATTGCTGTTTCCCTGTTCTCAGGTACTTCAGTCCCTCTGAGGTCCAACCTTCGCGCTTCCAGCTGCACACCCGTGTGAGAAGCTGCAGGGACTAACCTACAAGGGAACATGATCAGACATGGGTGTTTGAGATGGTAAACTTAACTGCTTGTAACAAGCTGAAAAAGCAGAAGTCTGAAATGAGATCAAAGTCTTCCACAGAACACCTGTGCCGTGGGAGGGCTTAGACTTCTAGGTGCTTAAGCACTTTTTTTTAATCCTTGGCGTTTCAAAAGTACCTAATTTCTATTGAATTAAATTAATTAAAGCTCTGCCTGTGCATTTGCAGAAGGGCTCATCTTCATTTGTTTTAGACAGAACCAGTAGAGAAGATCAGAAGAAAGTGTAAAGAAGCCAGGTTAGGAGGGTATTTCTTAACGGAGAGACGGGATGCCAGGCGGGGTGGATGTGAGTGACGGAAAGCTGTGGTGCGCTATGAAGAGGCTCCTGCACATGTAGAGCCAGCTGAGGGAGGCTGTCCTACACCAGCGAGGTCTGCCCATTCAAGTCTGGGGGAGGACAAACATTCCATTTCTAATGCTGACCACTGGTTTCCATGAGATGTGCCAATTTTCTCTCCGTACAGGTACTCGATTAAGACAGGGGCAGGTGTTTTTCTGTCCCCAAGAGTCACATTCCAGAGCCTTCGCACAGCCAAGAGGCACAGTCCACACACTGGGAGGAGCGAGAACAGGTCCATGGGGGTACCCACCTTCCTGTCAGATGGGAGTTAGTGGTGGGGCAGAGGGAGGCCACAGCCATCCAGCTGGGTGACCCCCCCAAGCAGACATGGTCAGACGCTGCTGCCAGTCACCTTGGTTCATACCTGAAGTGCATGGAACTGTACACAGTCCAAGGGCCATACGTCTGTCCAAAGAGGTGATCCAACTGCAACGTGTTTATTTTATGCAGTTGGTCATAACACTGCACTACAGAAGCCACTGTTAACTGCTGAAGCTCACTGTACACAGCACGTAGAGAATGATGTTCCTCACAGCAGGAACTAAAAAAAAAAAAAAAATAATCCAAAGGCTGCCTAAAGACTGATTTTTCACTGTGTCACAGATTCTAGGAGGTGGACATGCATTCCTCCTGCAGTGAAAGGCACCTGGGAAAAGCAGATGTGCTGTTAGGTTTAGTCTTCCTGTGCAGGGGGTTATCAGTCAACTGGAAAAGGCTGATGGTACTATAGGCCAAAATTTAGCTAACACACAGAGCTGGCCAAGAGGAAATGCAGTGAATATTGCAGTGAACAGCAGAGGAAATGTGTGACAGGCTTCATCCAACCAGTCATCCAGAACTTAAGCACCTGCAAACAAGCATGCACATCCCTGTGGATCTGCATCTACCTGCACACCTCTCCTGCCTTCTCCTTATGTACCACACCAGAGAAGGGGGCAGGGCTCACTTGCTTATTTCAAAGTGGAGAGAGGTGCCTCTCACCGTGCTGCACTGTAACTGGAAGGATAAAGCAGTCCTTCAGGAAGTGGAAAATCAAGATGCAAATTGTTCTTCAACCTGGAGATTGGAGAAGAAACTCAAACCCACATTGTCCACCTTCAGAAAATCGCCTGCCCCATCATGCTGGAGGATAAGCAGAGGGGGAACAACATCACTACCAATTCTGTGGAAGCTACTGACCAAGAATGCAAGATTCTTGCTGTAGTATCAGCACACTTGGGAGGAATACATCCCCAGGGACTGCAACTGCAAAAACTATGCTACAGAATATAAAGTTTTTATCTTAGAATTCATCCCCCTGCTAACCCTTTGCAGTATGAGTGGACTTACGTGCTGCTGACCGGGGGTATTGATTGGAGTATTCATTGCTGTCATTACTCTCCTAACACAGCAGAACTCATCCAGCAGAAATTTTCCCTGTGGAATATGGATCAAAGTTGTAGTGAGGGACCCAGAACACTTATTGATGGTTCCTCGTGGTCACAGAAAGCCTGCATGGCCCAAGTCTGATCCTTATATTTCTAAGACTGAAGCAGACATCAGCAAAGTCATAAGAAAATACCAACCTGGAAGAAACACCGCAAGACCAGACCCAAATTTTCTTTGTGTCACAGGCAAATGACAGAGACCAGGCTACACATTTTTTTTTTGTTAATTTTTTTTTTTTTTTGCATCTGTTTTGGAAAAAATATACAAAAAAAGCCAAGAAGAACCAACATGGAAATGTGAGGTAAACATTCCAGTAAAAGTACAGACAGAGGCTCCATTCTTTAAAGGAGACACACAGCAGTTATCACCATGCTAGAAGAATGAGATGCAAGAAAATCCTAGAAACAGTGAAAAGTCATGTAATGAAGCCTTTGCCCCTTCTAGCCATTGTAAACAGGCTCTTTTTTGTTCTTCCCTGCACCCCCCCCCCCACTTTATTGTCTTTTTATTCCTTAAACAAAGTTGTTAAATTGTAAAATAGCAGTTTTTATATAAATTCTGTTCGGCAGAATTTACAAAAAAGCAGACTGCTACCATAGACTGTGTCAGTTTTTTTACTCTTTTTTTTTTTAATTTTTTATTTTTTGACTTGCCAAAGCCCCTCGGTGAAAACTACACTGTCGGGGCAAAACTGGCTTCTTGGTTCTGCCAATTTGAATGCCAAGAAATGCCACTCCACTGAAGAAGCGGTGTCACTTTTCCTTTGCACCAGTGTTAACGAGTTACCCCACAAATCTATGATGAAGTTATGAAACACGTAAAGCCCAGCCGCAGCTCCACAGTGGTGGCTGTATATCCCCATAGTCAATTCCTGAAGCCAGGTTTCACTGGGAGCTTTAGCTGGGCCTCGGGGAGGAACGGAGATCTAGGGAGATGATATAGTCAGCTCACATGCTATCAGCTACTACTATAAATTTTCATGTCCAGTCTGTCTATATTGCAGACTATGTTGTTTTAGTTATTCTTCAATAACTAGCACAATCACCCACACCAGAACAATCAGGCTTTGATTCAGTAAGATGCTTAAGGGCATGCTTCAAGTCTGCCCTGCAATCTGGAAACTGGATGGCTAACTAACTGAAGTCCATAACGCTAAGGAACGCTTAAGTAGCTCACTGAATCAGGGATGGACGTTATTACTTGTTGATAGTATCACTCGGGTTAGATTCCTGATCACCATTATTTTAATATGAATTAAATATATGCAATTACTTCAGACCTATGCTGAGCTTACTCAGATCAGAATCTGACCTACTGGTAGAAGCACTTCTTATGGTAAGAAAAGGTAAAAGTGATTTTTTCTTCCCCCCCCCAAGATATATAAATTCAAAAATGAAAAGAAAAGAATTGTGTACAAATATCACATAACAACATCAACAATGCCATAGATGTAGTTCCTCAGTGCACACTTTAAACAAGAAAAGGGTTTTTTTGTTCTTTTTCTGTTTTGCTTTTAAATTCTGGCATAATAATATTAAAGCTGACAAAAAATCAGGGCAAGCTACATCACTTCCTCATACAAAAAAAGTACAAAACATTAGCCTCTAACTAGACATAACATAATACTGGTCATCACAGTTAGACATTTAGTAACTGTGTGTCTTGGAGTATTGTACTGGAGGGTAATAAAAAATAGCTTCTGTTGCCAATCTTCCATCTCAGGTTACTTCAGTCATAGAGGCAGAGTGATTCTGCAAAGAGGATAAAGCAAACACGTGAACATTTGTATACATTTTGGCACTTAACATATCCTAGTGTGTAAAATGCATGAGAAAAAACTTCACTACTCAAATCTGTTGCCCAGCTAATGTAGGGGTTTATAATGAAGAGATCGCTGCAAATACGACCTCTGTCTACCCACGGTGGGTGATGCTGAACTCAAGCCCTGCTTCTGGGCGACGAACGCTCTTCCTAACAGGCTTGAAAAACGAGGTGACACTTTTTCAACAGAGACTTTCAAACTGGGATGGATCCTGTCCAGAGGGACATGTCAGTACAGGCTCAAGCGCTCCATACAGTCACAGGCAGTGGGTCTGTCAGTCACAAACAGCCTAAAAGACTAAAAGTTTAGTTTCGTATGTGTGTAGATCCTACACAGTTTGATACTACATACATACAGAGCCTAAAATCTCACAGAGGTGAGGTCATTATGCCGAAACACAGGCAGCCACGGATACACAGCAACACAGAAGTCCTCTTTAGGTGGAAACAGTGTTGATTCCACCTTCTTGGAAGCCAATGTCCAGGACTTCAGTGGCAGTACTGAGTCATCCTTGGATCATGCTGCGTTGGCAGGGTTTATGTGAGTGCAGGGCAAAACTAGAGTAGGAATGCATGCAGAAATCTGCATATATCTGCAAATCTCCTACAGCTGAAGGAACAGTAATGAGCAGCCACTCAAGGACTTGTTTATAATAGATCCACAATAGGATCACTTTTTTCCCAATCTGCTCCTGCATGGTAGATGTATGGTCACTTAGAGCCTGATACTCCAAATCTGAAAAAATCTTGTTGATTATAGTGGACGTAACAGTTAAGGCCTACTTGCGCTTCACAGTCCAGAAGCTATAAATAGCTGACTAAGCAAAATTTTTCTCACAGCCTAAGAGTATTTTCACCTGTTCATCCCTTTTGTCATACACGATGCAAAGTGGATATATAAGTAGCACTTAGTTTCTGGACTGCAAGTCCACCAAGAGAGCAGTTAATGCACCCAGTTCTGTAGATTTAGCTGAAAGTCTTCCAGCAAATCTTTGCCTAATCAAAATTGACTTTTCAATTAAGTGAATTACGTATTTCCAAGGGTTAGAAACAGTGTTTTTCCCATGTTTTTAATTCTTATGTTCAGTTTATTTGTCAAAGAGCTTAACACAAGTCACTATTGATCTTGCCATACACCATATACGCAGGAATGACAGGCCATCTAATAAAGGAAGTACAATTTAAGAACAAATAAATTACACCAGGGCATTTCAGATAACTGACAAGCTACAGCTTCTCCTTGTTCCCAGAGATTTTTGGCAGGTGTCATTTGCTTGTCTGTTTTGAAAGGCCTGTGTATGATTCAGTTATGCCAACACCAGCCATTTGAAGTTAGTAGTTTAACAGAAACACCACAAATTATGATGTTCCTGCTAACCTATTTCTTAAAAAACTTGGAAGAATGTTATTAACTTCTCTTCTGATGACTCAGAGATAGAAAACAGTATGTGATTTCTTCTTCTTATAGAAGACACTGAACAGTAATAAGGATAAAAAACTAATCTCTATAATATTTTTCTGGACAGCATAGTTTATCCTCAGGATTATGAATGTTAAGAGTAAATCCTTAAGACATCCCAAAAGCATCCCAAAGTGTAATTAGAATTATCTTTTCTCTCAGTTTTCTATTCTTCTAAGCAAAAGTTTGTTGTCACAAATGAGAGGCAGAGGCATGTGAAATCCTACTGCTTTAGCTTTGGACATGCACAGGCGCAGAAGATCTACAGTGTTTAGTAGTTCAAGGGATAAATGCCTTAAAACAAACTCTCTCCTGATGGGAACTCACTCTGTTCAATGGGCTTACTGTTAGGAACAAAACCAGCTCCCTGGGTAGTTATGTATATAACTAGTCTTTAGTCTGCCATAACAGAAAATGTGCTTGGTGATGGTCGGGGTAAGAGGATTTACAGTACCTGTGCACTCAATGTCTCCAGAGGACTTTCCACTCTTGGAAAAGCCATTAGCGGCATTCCTCGTGGATCTTCAGGCTTCGGTTTAGAAGGAGCTCCGTGAGTGCCTTTAAAGTTATGGACAACACATATCCCCTGTGTAATGCCAAAAAAAAAAAAGTAAGGTCAGTATGTTCTGTCCCCAGGAAAAACTCACAGGAATCACCATCAGGGGTCTCACAAATGACAGTTTTTGCAGATAACTTAACCTGGGTTTTGGTTCAAGGCATCATCTGTCTCAGCTTTGGGCTATGGTGGCCCAAGATGGGTGTGGTGGACTGCCTTGGTAAATGGGTTCATCTGGCCTGTGATCTGAGGTGATGAGCCATTCTCAGCCTATCTATGTTTTATACAGCGGAGACTCCCATGTCTGCTTTATCATCACAGAAATGTGGACTACCCCGATGATGTATTTTATTGGCCAAATATTCCCTTCAAACTCTGACTGTCATTTCCAAACAGTGAAAACAGCTCACTGGATGGTTGAATCTGCCTCTCATCTGTATGACGTCAAGCTCATTTAGCACCATTCTTGCATACTTCTGGCACAACTGCCGCAGTGTTTATCCTACAAGCCCTTCTTCCCTTGTGCATGACCAGCCTTACTGCCGGTAACCACCCACATGGTGATGCTAGTAAGAGGAAACACACATGGCAGGCTGGGACTTGGGAATACAGTGGAGAAAAAAAACCACACAGGAGCTGACACATCTGCTGTCAGAGTGATTCCTGCAGCCAGCTCCTTGCTGGCTCTGTCTTTTGCCGCTCTTTAGACCTCAGGAAGGAGCGGGCTGCAGCCTGGGTGAGTCTTATGCCGGCAGCAGGAGGCTCACGCTCCCCTCCAAGCTATGGGGAGACCCCTTCCACCACTCTGCAACTGGGCTTGTGAACTTGCAGGGTGGCAGAAGGTCTGCAGGGCCAAAATGTGGCTGGGAGCAGGCTGTCACTGCTAGAAAACGGGACGGGGAGCACATAGGTTGTCCTGACCAGATATACGGGGTGACTGCCTCTTATGTTGCATGGGCTAGATTTAAACTGCCTTTCCCAGCGGGAATCAGACAAACTACTTACATGAAAGCTAAGGATATTCAGGTCAGAGGTGGCAGACTTCTTTTTATTTAAAGGGAACACAGGAATAAATGATATGCAAAGGTTTGTTTGTTTGTTTGTTGGGTTTTTTTAAGTACAGAATAGAAAAAAAAAACAGTGACAGGGCAATCTGGATTTAAGGGATCTTTGAAACCTAATCCCTCCTGATTACAGGGATAAAGTGTCTGTTGCTATGCAGTGGTTAGCTTTGAAGCATATTTTGATTAAACGGAACCAGGCACATTGCTTGGTAATAGCGAGAGTCACCTTGACTGCTGTGTGGGCAAATCCTCAGCAAGACATCCCTCGCCAAACAAAACACTTAAACCACAGAGCCAACAGGGGAGTCAGTAACGCTCGAAGTCCAGAGAGATGCTGTTCCTAGATTCTGTGGAAAGGCCTCTGACGATACATTTTAATACTTGTAGTTATCCTATGAGATGGCGAACAATTTCAGCTCAACTCCAAATGCTGCAAAGGGAGGTAATTTTGTCTCCTGGGAAGTTTGTCTTGACCTTCCTATCACACTTCTTTTATGGTCTGAAACAAAACGGGGAACCAGGGCCACTGCTTGGAGCTCCAGGTAACACCCTGTATCCTACATTTTTGCCAGATACCAGGCCGACAGTGGGGTTTTGCTACACAGGCATGTCAGAGAAGAAGTCTCAACCATGCCTCCCTTTTGAAATT
Source organism: Rissa tridactyla (assembly GCF_028500815.1). Classification (NCBI taxonomy): domain Eukaryota; kingdom Metazoa; phylum Chordata; class Aves; order Charadriiformes; family Laridae; genus Rissa; species Rissa tridactyla. The sequence goes on from NC_071497.1 coordinate 10,810,293, forward strand.
AGTTGAAATCTACACCATTTTCAAAGCATTTTCCAGGACAGGTCAAGTAAGAACATGTACAGGAATCAAAATAATCCTGAAATACAGACAACGCACAAATGTCACCATATTCGCCTTATTAATTAGTATCAACCTGATTTCATATTACGATTTTCTTTGGTGATACCTTTAATTAGTTAGGGCTAGAATTAGTTCTTACCAACTAGATAAATCAGCTGCAATAGGCCACAAGAAAACAGTAATTTTCAATGTTTTGTTTTTTAACTGAGGTATTTTTAAAAGCGATGTAGAAGGACTGATGGGCTTACCAGAAACAAAGCTACAGCACTCCCCAGGATGAAGCCTGCGATCACGTCCGAGCAGTGGTTTCGATACTCAGAAACTCGATTTAGCCCGGTGAGGAACGCAGCACACAGGGTACCCAGACACAGCACGGGTTTGGCTAGCCTGCTGCTCTTCGTTTTAATTGTGCTTGTGATGTACATCTGAAACAAGGGCCAAGCCAAAAATGAAAAGGTGCTCTGCCAGAAATGCATCTTGTTCCACCCAGACACATCCTAAGTCAGCAAGGATCTGACAAAACCCATAATTCGTTTAAAAAAGCATTGGGAAATAGAGGAAGAGGTTTAAGGTAATTCAGAGAATACTTTGAAAAGAACAAAACGTACACTGTTAAGTAATGCTTCGGGACGTCAAAAATCCCATCAACTGCACTTACATACTGGACTTTTTCTCAGGCTGTTTTACTGACTTCCTAACTTGTGCAAGTACTTGCTCATGTGCTAGCAAACATTCACTGTGAATGTACATGACTAAATGCTTGCAAAGAGAGTCAAGGATTTATGTTTATACTCCTGCAGAAGTTGTAATGTGCACATGATGGAGTGCCTAGCATCCACATGAACCAGCTGCTGCAGTTTCTTAAGTGGTATTAAGTTTAGGAAACAGAGAACATTAAAGAGAAACCATTCCAAACATTTTCTCTGCAAGATGAAATGAAACACAAAATATGTGAGAGATTTTCTTTCAAGACAAAGTTGATTCTGAAAATGTAATTCCAGAGCATGAAGTTTCACTGTGCTTTGAATATTTTTTAATGAACCTCACATGTTTTTGCCAGTTTGTATTTTATTTTAAATGCATTTTTGACAGAGAGAGTAAAACCATGTGGGTCATAATTACCAGCCAGTCATTAATTCCAGAGCCACAAAATGACAAAGATTAAGCAAAGCAAGCCTGATGGCAAAACACTTACATAAAATCCTTTTCAGCAAGGAAGTATGGATACCTGCATGATTTCCAAAGCTTTGATAAGCAAAGCAAATACATCAAATACGTTTGCCAGAACTGCTTCCCTTTTACTCCCATGCATGAAACAGAATCAGGAAGACACATTTGAAAAATTAATTTTGTTCCTATTACCAATTGGCTGGTAAATAAACCCGATTCACATAGTGTAGATCTGATCCAGTGAAAATACAAGCACCTGTTCTGCTGCGGAATAGAAAGATTATAAAACATGGAGGTGTCTCTTTCAATGTTTAATATCAAAAGATGCCATTTTATTTGCAAAGAAAAAAATGGTCTCCTAATGTAAAAATAAGTAAAATCACCAAAGCTGAAAACATTTCCATTCTTGACTCTTTTTCCATTGTCAGAATGGAAATACGGCTTTGTTAGTCTTCTGGACAAAAGACTCTATAGAAAGATCCTTATTGTTTTAATCCCATCTTCAATGACACCACAACTGGGATCTCTGATGTGCTCTCTGCAGGTCACAAACATCATCTTTCTCTGGGATGACTCTGTTCCTGTGGAAGGGCACTGCTGAGCGCTTTGCCAGGGACAGCACTGAAATCCAGGCAGGACTGTGCAGGATGGTGGAGACCCGAGGCTTGTTCTCTTTTGTTGCTGGTGCAGCAGCTAAGGACACCATGCCGGTCACACTGCCAGTCTCTGGACAAGACTACAATGGCTTGGCTGGGGCGAAGCTGCCTCGGGATTTTCCTGTGCCTGCACTGAAGGAAGTCTGCGAAGGCTTGGCTTGGTGCTTCTCATTGCAACTACTCCTTGCACAGCTTACTTCGCACTCCACCATCTATTTGGCAACCGTGGGCAATTATTTTACTGTATTTTAATGCCTGTCCTTGATGAGCCGGGTATACAGAGGTCCCTATGGTCTGGGGCATAATTTCAGGATCGAGAAACAGAAATCAGATCCATTCTCAAGGTCACTCTACTCATTGCCTTTCATATAGTTCTTTATTCTGCTGTATTGTGCATATTTTTACTCTAACTTTCTCTCTGTCCAGATTTCTCTTCCCTTCTCCCTGACAGGGCCATCAAACATCCCTACAGCCAGCTTCTCCTCACTGGCTGGCATTAAAAAAAGTTAGCCCTAAACCCAATTCCATACATAAGTCTAGAAGAAGGCAAGGGATCCAGCAACCACCTCTTGGAAGGGAAACAGACTGGCCAGAGAAACTGACCAGGGGACGGCAGATCTGACTGCCTTTGGGCCTGTACCCAGGCAAAATTATACTTTCACCTACCAAGAAACTGCAGTACTAGACTTCTAACAGCTGAATTTGCCAGATCTCTGCCTGGGAAAGTGAAGTTTTCTGCCCTTACATGTGCTGCTGAGCACATAATTTAACGGTGAATCCAGTTTGTGAAATGGAATATTACGGTGTGTAATAGCACTGGGAATGGAACTACGCTACTCGAGAAGTTCCTGCTTGCTTTGTTTTTCCAATCTAATGCCTGACTGCAGCACGTGCCTTGAAGTGACAGCTGGAAACCGAGCACTAGGCGGCAATCTTGCCCCAGCCTTTGCTGGTAGCTTCAGCTGCACCTGACTTGTCACCAAAACTCATGTTCTTTGGCAACGATAGGAAAAAATATCATTGAAGGGAAGTGCCACTGTGTGAATAATTACCGCCCATCCTTTCAACTTACACATTTCTTTTAGCAGAGGTGAATTCAAACGAGCCATAGGGAGCCGGATTGCTTTCCTGTTCCCCACCAAAGCACTATTACAGTTTACGGCATCCAAAGGAAAAGTATCACCTCTATATTAACAACGCAGTTCTGCTGTGACAGCTGCAAACCCTGGCTGTAGGGAACAACCCATGCATGCTTGTTTTCTTACAGGAATGAGATGAAGCTGGATCTTTGGGTTACCCACACGGGAGAGTTCTCCTCATTACAGATGGGAAGTATCTAATGTATCTGAAGTTTTACACGTCTTGGCAGGAAAACGTAAACTTGTAGTAAAAACATTTTTAGCAACAAGGGTAATTAACCATGGAAACAGATTGCCAAGGGAAATCTGTTACACCCTCATGAGGAGGGCTTAAAACAAGACAAACATACCCAGAAGGTATGCTCCAGTTCATCCATAAATCACACACCGAGCTCAGAAATAACTGGGAGAGCTTCTCCACTCTGGTCAGACTTTCCAGTCACTATGGTTTGATCTTTATTGTCCTGGTCACTAAAGCCAAGATATTTTTTAAGTTTCTCACAATCTGTTTACCCTTTCACTTAGAGGACGTTTTCAAAGCCTTGTGTAAGAGCCCAGTATCTCAGTGAAAGTCACTTACATTTAATTTCCTACACGCAGCAGGTGTTTTTTAAAATTTCCCATAATGCTATTTATAGGATAAATTTATTTACAAAATTCTAAATGTCAAAGCCAGTTAGTTGATGGGTGGGAGAGGGAGGAAGGAACTGAAAAGAAAAGATGTGAAGAAAATAGAATAAATCATGTTAAAAAATAAACTACGTATGATTTACCTACATAAATTATTTATTTCGTTTCTTTGCTGTGCTCTTATCAGTACACTCAAGCAGTGTATTTAGCAATGTGCAATGTGTGATAGTAGCATTCATCCTGTGTGTAATTCCTTTCCCATTTTTTTCAGACAGACAAAAACATAGACAGTCAAGGAGGCCTTTTTGTCTGCAAATTTAAAACAGACATACATACCTGTGTATATATATGCAAATATATGCTTATATATATTTAGAGTGTATGATATATCTATGATGAGAAAGGCAGAGTGGAAGAAGTCTGTCTTGTCCTTTCATCAGAAAGTGCGGAGATTTGTGATAGTTTATTTTCCTTGGGAAGTTCACAATTTCATACCAATACTGGAAAATTCTGTGTCCTACAAGCTCTACAGACAATCTTTTCCTTTACCACAGAGATTTCTACAGTGAGAGAGAAGCGCAGCCTTTGACAATGGTCTAATAGGTGTAAATGCAGAAATAGAAGAAATTGTTGGTGGGGTCACAGTGTCCTGGGTTGCAGAAGGGATTTCCTGTAGCATTCTCTGCTATTCAGAATTTCCCAAACATTTACAGTTTCATGTCCAGGTATACTGTATCACTCTAAGTCAAGAATCAACCCATTCAGGCATAAAAGACAGATGCCAGGCTGTGATCCAGTGGGATGAGGTAGAGTCATCTAGCCAGATGGAGGTGACAGAAAGCATTACTTGTGGGTGCTGCTAGGCAAGAACTTTGCTGAAGGACTCCAAAAACACTACCAAATGGTCAACGTAAGTGATCAGTTGTATCTTTTAACTATAGGGACGCTGTTGTGACCATAAAACACTTCTGGCTTTAACTCCAGAGGCAAATAGCATCAGCAAGGATATCTACCTTCTCTCTGCAATAACAGGTCCTCCAGTTGTACTGGTGAAATACTTTAATTTTCTATGTTCTTGGTAAACTCTACCATCTGTTAGATGCTCTTATTATTTACTCTTTCATGACCTTTCTTAGAAGAGTATGAAGTAACAGTTGTTTAAAGATGAGGTAACTGGGACACCAATATGCAACATACGATTTTATTGTCTGTTTTTTGGTTTTTGCCAGCAATGTTAATGAATTAAGGAGTTTTTCTAGCCTATCATTTTCCCTTGGGAAAAAAATTTAGAAGCATGTCTTTCTAACTGTACAGCAGCGTGTACTATGTACAGTGACTGCCATCTCTTCCTACCATACTTCTGGGACACTAATAAAACTTCAATAGATGCCATTCTAATTTTTGCATAAGTATGGAAGCCAGGGCTGACGGCTGTTTTCTCTTTCCCCTACTTTAGGTGTACAAGATTCATCTCTGCCTGCAGAGATCACAAAAGTGATGCTTTGGGTTCTTCTCAGCTTCTTTGGCAGGTGACAAGAAAAAGCCTATTTGATTAAATATAAAATCCAGATTACATAAAAAAAACCCCAAAACCAAAACACAAAGCCAAACTGATCACAGTGGGAGTACTGTCACTAGCAGACTGATGAACAAATCAGTACAGAGACATCTGCAGCAGATACTCGAGGTTCAGTGATGGGAGCAGACTCCCAGGTCTCAACAGACATGTATACAATGAAAGACAATGTCTGTGCCGATTCCATTCTCCTGCCTCCTCATGTTCAACCTGTTTTGTTTTTCGTGCTCCATGGCTCAAGTCTTTTTGCAAAATACAGCTATTACTAACCAAATACCCTGTGTTTTATGTTCAGCAGAAGTAATGCGTGCAAAATATTACAGGCTTTCCAAACACTTCCCGACAAATCCTGATCAAAGGAGTTACCAATTTATATCTCCACCAGTATTCACGCCACATTCAGTGCCAACAGATGGATATTGAAACAGCAGCAGGTAGCCTCTTCATTTTATCGTAATAATGTGGGGTCTTACTCATCTGCTACCAAGATCCCATTAAAATATTCAGTAGATACCCTGCCATTAATAAGTTTAAGGCTTTTCTGAAATCCTGGTGACCTACAGATAGACTCTGCCACTCAGTTGAGCCAATCTACTCAGGGAAAAAAGACCTAGTTAAACCATTTTGAGATCAGAAACAGGTTAAGTCCTTGGACTGGATCTTAACGGCAAAACCACTGAGGTTTTCTAGTTTGTGAGTAAGCTTCTTGGATCAGTTTTCAAACATTACAGAAACTTTAGCCAAAGAACAGAAAGGAGCAGCTGATCTGTTTCACTAGACTTTTGAAGACAATTTCCTTCCTTACAGTTTAACAGTGTCACCTTGTCAAGATGTCAACTGGGGTCCATTTCTCTGTGATAACAGCAAAATTCTGGCACTGACTTTTATTGCAGCCTTCTTTGCATGGGCAATTCAGGTCCCAAACAAGGGGAGCAAAACCCACCCTAGTTCAGTCTCCCACTGAAATGGAACAATTTACATTTTAAGTGTTCGACAACCATGGCATGTGAGTAAAAGAAATAGTAGTGGTCCAGAAGTCATCAAAGCATCAACTTCATTTTAATGTTCATTAGACAGGGGCAGGGAGAAGAGGCTGAATGAATACTCAAAGGCCTGTGAGAAAGTCAGCAGCAAAGACAAGATTAGGACCTCATGCCTCCACATCATACAGTGCCTCAAACGCAATGAACATTCGATTTGCTTATACTAGGACTGGTAAACAGACAGAGAAGCTGATTGGGGATTTCCCCCTACAGATAAAGAAGAAAGCCCTTCCCAAAACAACACTCTTTTTCTTCAAAAACCCACTGTAAGAAAAATGGTTCCATCTCGATGCACACGAAGAAACCTATCATACAAGTTAGCAATCATCACTGGTACTCACCGTGGCATATAAAGCTGAGTAGATGCTCAAAGCAGCATGTTTGGATGGAAAGGATCTTCTTGCCTTTTCAATCACCTCCACATCCCCAGTGCAGATGTTGCCATTGTTTATGAACTGGTGGTGGGCCCGACAGTCGTTCCCAGTGTAGTTGGGTTTACATACAGTCAGGAAGTAGGGAGCCAAGTTCCCAGTCACAACCTGGCCAGCGTTTACAAATATGTCAGTGGCAAAAAGTCCAAACGCAAACACTCCTGTGAGGGAAGGTTAAAAATAATAATTATTCAAATTGGCTTAAAAAAAATAATCCTGGTACCTGAAAGGGCGAGGCATAATGAGAGGCAAGGGACCAAACCCTGCAGTCATTACCCAGAAAAAGCCCCTGCTGACTCCAGTGACGCCGGCATCAAAGGCATGACACAGAAAACCTCATGCTTAACTCTGACAGGTGCTTAACTCAGCAGCTCCAGAAGGACTCAGAAACAGGCTGAAAACGATAAGCATGTGCCCAAGTACTTCTGTGATTTGAGTGCTGAACAGAACTGTGAGCTACAGATTTCACTGAAAACTCTGCACCTATACTATGCCTGTAAAGCCTCCACTATGACAAAGGCTCACAGCCTGCAGCCAAGTGTCATGGCACATGAGTTGCTAAAAACGTTTATGTATTTTTATCACATCGGGGGCAAAAAATGGAAATATAACAGCTCTGAAACTGAATGAGGAGTGTAGTGCTGAGGTACAATACTGCACTTATCTTAACATGACTACCTGATGATCCTGATGTAGCAATATTTGGCAGGTCTTTTGTGAAACATCCTAATGCTTTGCTCTGGAAGACATTTCCACACAGTTGCAGTTCAGCTCATGTCACTGGGAGCACATGCCATAGCAAGAAGCATTCACTTAAACCCATGAATATTTCCAGGGTTGTGGAGCACCCTTTGCTCAGTACTGCAGTTCTCACATCCTCCACTGACTCCCCATGAGTGTTACCAATACCTGCCACAGCTGTTATGAATACATGTGAGGATCTTTTACTCACACGTGCTGCCTACAAAACCAAAGGGACAGAACAGCAGATTTGCAGAAATGCCAAACCCAAATGTTCTGAAAGACTAAATTAGCTCCCCTTTCCCTCTTCCCATCGCTGAGGTGGATTAAACGGTCACAAAAATTCAGAACAAATGAATATTTACTTTAGGTGTGGGGATATTGCGGGCCATATTTTTGCTTTCTCCCTCCGATAGCTCTGTAAGCAAAAGTCATTTAAATTATAAATTAGCTGTGATCACTTTATATGTAAATATGACCAAGAGCTGGAGCTCCAGGGTAAACATCTTAGGAGAGCTGTGATAAAATCTTAAGAGCTGGCACCACCATGGTTATAACAATTGTACTGCTTATCTGTACTGGGTTTAAAAAAAAAAAAAAGGATTGCTATAGTTGGAGAAACAAAAAATATCAGCATTACAATGCAGCAGAAAATGCTTTACGTCAAATTAACGAGAATCATGGATCGTTCTGCAGATATTGCCACCCACCATGCAGCTGTGAGCTGCAGAAGCAGAAGGGCTGCAGCTGGCAGAGTTAGGTCCTTCTAAACACAGGACACTTGTACAGACAGTAACATAAAATAAAACCCATAACTAAAAATGGACTCATTGTACAAGTGTCAACTGGGGCTTGCCAGTGCCACTCGCTGACAGGGACGGCGTGGTGTGACAGATACAGCTGTGCTGTGACACTGATTCCTCACTGGGGTACTGATGGGAAGAGCCTGGAGCGGCCGCAGGAGCGTGGAGACGTTTGTCCTCACCACACTTCCACATGGTTCAGAAAAAGCGTTACCATGACGAAGATGATTCTGGGGACTATGTTTATTACTATTCATTATATGAATGTATTACAATTAATTATTAATGAACACATGCGTGACCACGGATTTAAAAAGCTAGCGGTGGGGAGGTAGCCTTCCTCTGGTTCTAGACTGCAGGACTGGCCCTGTCTCTTTACTGGCATGACAGTCTTCGCCCAGTTTATCCTGCAAAGTGTCTGTGTTGAAAAGGGAAATGGAGGGAGCACTGACACTGCTCCTTTATTTCCTTTGCCCCTCTGCTCATATTTTAAATCCATGGTTTTCCACAGCTGGCAGAGCTCCCCATCTCTATTACCCAGTGCACAAGCAAGTTCAAACGAAAAAGACAGTAACTATCTCTCCAGCCTGCTGAAAGAGCAAGTTATGCCAGAGATAAATCTTGTTTTTATACTGCTCTTTGGCTAAATTGTTATTTTTTTTTATCACAGCTTGCTTTAAATGGCATCTTTTGGATGTGCTGGGCAAATCACAGGGAATGCAGTGAGGATTATTACCCAGCCCTTTACAACACTTAGAGGAAATCTAAGCGCCAGGCAAATACTGCAGTCTGGTCCACGGTCTTTATCGCATAAGTAAGTACAAACCAACAATCGAGGTGTTTCAGAAAAAGCTCATGGGCTTTCAGTCTCTAGGCAGTGCACAGGTACAAAGGTGGTCCAGTGTTTTTGTCTAAAAAAAAAGTTTAAACACCTGCATTTTCTCAGCATTTGGTAGCACTGGAAGTGCTGGCCTAGGCTCAGCTCCTGAGCACTGCAGTACTCTGCAGAACAGCAGAACAAGCCACGGCTGCAACCTTTATCATGCTCTGACTGTGATGCATATTGATCACTCTGATTTCCCTCTTGCAGCTCTGCCAAACTGCGCCGTATGAAAATCATAGCTATGAGCAGCAATGAATTCAGATAGCAGGAATTTTAACCCTTGCTGATTACACATCATTTACTCTCTGGAGACTTTGAGATAGGGTTGGCTGTAATTGATTTAAAGGCTGTAACACCAGTGAGCCTGGGTAGTGGTGGAGAGTCCCCTGATGGCTTTTGTACCTCAGGAATCCATCTGTTCAATGGATTTGTTCAATGACCTACAGCAGCTAAGCTAACTGACCAGAACACGAGAATGCAGTGATGTGATTGCCAGGTTTTTAGAGACAGACAAATTGCTGCTGAAAGGCTTCACAGGAAGGGCAACTAGCCCCATTTCTTCAGGGTCGTACAGCTGAAGTCTGTGATATAACGTCACAGACAAAGAATGCGAGAACATGTACCTCTTCCAGGCTTTGATGATCAGATGTAATGGGGGGTGATCTCACCCTGATAAGGAGCAAGCGCTTTATCTTACTGTGCTCACTCTAGCGTAGAAAACTTTAGAAACCTAGAAAACTTTTCACTGTCAGTGAACTTAAGTCCAGAACTTGGCATATGCTGAGAGAAGGTGTAAACAGTGCAAGCCACGTGGTAAGAAGACCTACAGCCTCTGCAGTTGGTTACTAGCAGAAAGGATGGAACAGAGGTTAATTTCATTTACTTAATGCCTCTCCTTCCCTTCATACACATGAGCCACACAATCTGGCTGCACAAAAAGGGCTTAGAGAAGGAGCAGAAGCTATTTCTGGAAAGGCTTCCTGACTTTTTCTCACTGTCCCGGCTCTCAGCTGTGTTTGTGTGTGTCAGGAGCAGCCAGAAAGAAGAAGATAGAAGGCAAACCACTAAGCAGAATGTAAGTGGGCGAGAGATTAATTTAGGCCAGAGACAGAGGGTAGGATATACTCCCTGCTACCTTCTTTAGCTGCCCCAGAGTCCAAGAAGAAGGAACTGAGGATCAGATCTGAGCATACCTTTACCTCCAGTCAGAAAGACCTTAGACAAATATATGTGCAAACAAAAAAAAAAAAGAACAAGCAAGGAAAGTCCTGTTCAAGAATGCTGAGGATAGACAACATGAACCTTAAATCTTTCTGGCTCCATCTCACCTGAACTAATACTTGCCTCGGTAGAAGAATCTAAATCTTCAGCAACTTCAATTTGGAATGCTTCAGTTTTAATTTCTCCACTTACACCTCCCCCTAAATTGCTGCCAAAAAGTCCTCCAAGCAAAACCCCATAATTTCTGGGCTCTCAGACACACACTAATCTAACCATCTTTCTCCTACCAAGCTCCCTGTGGGGCTGTTCATCAATGTTGCCACCTCCAGCTCTGTCTATTACTTTTGCTAAAAGACACATCTGCCCTGAAGAAGAATCCAGCTCTCCTCGCCCATTGTAACCTCAGCACAACCCTGTCTTCTCCCTGCAACTCATGCTCAAGCTCTCCCTTTCCACCCCAACTCTCTCTAACATCAGTGACTGCAGCTGCTTGTTGAATCCATGGAAACTCGCAATATTACAGACATTTAAAATGCCACTGATTTAGAACAAAACAAAAAAAACCCCTGCAACAAAAAATCAACAAAAACCCCCCTGGGAGTTGTAGAAGAGCAGCTGAAAAGACATTGGGAAGAGAGACGTGAGAAGCCAGTGGGTGGAAATGAGAATAAGGAGGTAGAAGGCTTTTTTAGAGAAAAACCATGAAACCCTTAAGTAAAGTGACAAAAGAAACAATGCATTGAAAGGCTCATGAGACATCAGAAGCTGTGCTCTTCAGTAACATATCGTCATGTCTTCTCCCAAGCCAAGTGCACTTATTTAGGCACTCCTCTCTCTCCCAGTGCCCGTTCAATTATCTGAATTTGTCACACTCCACCTAATTTACTCAGAAAATATTCATATTACACATGCACACTCATACTCCTCCAAACCCTTTTCCACCCCTATGTTTTTTAAAGAATATTAGAGTTTCAATAGAGGGAGTCCCTGGAAGGGCTCCCAGCTCTATGGAAATGCTGATCCTCAGCCCATTTCTGAAGGTCTTGCTCTAATAGTCCTGTGCATCCAATAAAGCCATGCATTTATAGTCCTGTGACTCAGACTCTGCTAAATCACCCTTCATCATTATATCTTAAAGGGTGTCGTTAAAGAAGATCTGTATCATTAATCCATTTTACAACTGAAGAGATGGGGGTTGCAGGGAAATTTATTGTCTGTTGCCATGGCATCAGGAACAGGCTCAACAGCAAGCTTCTTCCGAGCACTCACAGCCTGATCCCAGGATTGGCTTTGATCTCCCAGTGAAGACCCTACAAAGCCCACTGCTCCAGGCATATACTGCCTCTTGTGCTTCACCTGTGAGTATCCTGCCTGGATACTGTTCCCTGAAGACATAAGAAGGAAGATGTGTGGTCTGAGCATGCAAGAAGAAATTCAGTTCCCAGTGCAAAAGTACTCTGGAGCCTCAAGACTCCTCCCCACAGACACGCAGAATTTCTTTCTTCCTCGCTGCTTCACAACTATCATTTTTTCATCCAGACAATAGCCAGCTCAGAGACTGGCATAAAAGGGACCAGTAAGGTTTGATTTGTTCCCAACACAGTGACCTGTTTCTTATTGTGGTGGTTCTTCGGTGATAAAAAGGGAGACACGCCGTAGTTTAAGCTGCTGCAGCAGTTTAGGTTTGCGGCAGCACACACCAAAATACAGCTTGAGCCCTGCTGAAAGGCAGCCAGTTGATAACAGAACGTGCTGCATTTCACAGTGAACTTCAGATCTAAAGCAAACAGAAGGATAAGGTCAGGCAAACTATCTCCTGCAGCTGCCTAGGGGATTGACATCAGAGCTCTGGGGTGTATCTATCCTATTACAATAAACTCAATGTGTGTATAAATCTTGTAAACCTTTATTTGCTGAACTAAAGCCTTAATTTACTGAAATAAAGCCCTAATTTCATTATTTAGCTGCCCACTGTGAGGTGTCACCATGCTTTAGATTAAGCTGTCAGCAGAAGCTGATCTGCGCCATTTGTTAACTGCAAATTATGCAGCCCCAAAGTAAAAGACACTGGTAACAAATTCACGAAGCACATTGCATTTATAAATATCTGAACTGGAGAGAGGCTACTTGCGTGTTATCAGGGCTTTGCAGGTATACAACTTAATCACATGGATTAGAAACCTAATATAATGAAATGAAACACAATACACATTATAGTCACCCTGCCAAACGGAGCCAGGGAGGTCTGAATCCATGATCCTGGGGGTATGATAGCAGTGTATAGAAACACACTAAATCCTTGACTAAAACCATTCACTAAATAATGGTAAAATAATTTATAACTTCTATTTGCAAATGCAAGATGGCAAGATGTTGACTAAGTACTGAATGGGAAATTACCACAGGAAAGGGTGAATAAAAATACAAAAGTCTGTGTGTACTCAGGTTGGGAGACAGGGAGAAGAGGCAGAGGGCCAGGAAACAACCACTCTTCCCTCCTGGTTTCTCAAAGGTCCAGCATGTAAATGGCAAATTTTGGTAGCAGAAATTCATAATAAAACTGCTGGGAGGGGTGGGGACAGGAGGGAGGAGAGATGATGGGACTAAAGAACAGCAGTGCAGCACCAATATTTTATATAGAAAAAAACGATCCAAAGCAATTGCACATCGCTTGTTCGACCTGAAAATCTTCAAAATAAATGTCTGTGGAAGCAGCTATAAAAGGTAAAAAGGAAGATGGAACAAATTGCGACATTTATCAAAGTCTGATGTTCCCAAGCTAAGCCAGCTTTTTTCCACTGATAAAGGAATTGATTTTCTAAGTACAGGGAACATAGCAGGTTTCACCTATCTAGGTTGCAGTAAAGGACTTGACAACAAGTTGAGAGGCAGCCCTTCACCACAAAAGCAATGTCTACCCACGTGCAGAATTCATGCCTGGGCCAGGAAGCAAGATGAAATTTTGGTTCTGCTTCCTGTGGACAAAGAACCAGGGATGGACTTAAGACAAAGCTCAACATTCAAGGTCCCCACGAAACTAAGGAGGGGAGAATCTTAGACAGAGATAGCCGAAAAGGGCTTGAGGAAAACAAGGAGACAATAAGCAGAGACTGTAGTAGGCAAGATAAGAAAAATCAAGGAAAAGAAACATTGGGCTTTGCCATCATCCCGGAAGAGCTGCAGGTCTTTGGTTTTGCTTAATTCTTTGCACCAGTATCAAAGTGCAAAAAAGTGCTCCATTCTGTATGCATGGAAAAAAAAACAAGTGCGAAAAAGCTCAAGTCTAGCAACCAAATCCAGAAGATCCTGTGGAGACAGTATGACAAGGGTGCTTATCTTTCATATCACCAAAAGATAAGTCTGTAGTTTCCCTTTTTGCTTCTCTTTCCTTTCAAAATCTAAGTGAATGCTCAATGAAGTATCTATAACTTTCTCCTTGTTTTGTGGAAAGCACATTTAGGCTAAAATCTCTTAAAACCCCTCTCTTCCCAGCAACTCTAGTTACAGAGTCAGGGAGCGAGAAAAAGCCCCTTTGCCTTTCTTAAATTTGGGAACAGCAATTCTCAAAAGCTTTCCATGATGTGCCTTGCAGGGTCAGGAAGCAGCGTTCATTTTTCCTGACATAAGAGCACCCGGATACCGTGAAGGATTTTTCTCATCCTTTTGAGCAATACCAACTGTAATGACTTATAAGGCAATATTCCACAGAGTTCAATTACTGCTTTTTGCAGGTACTCATTTAAGACTCTTGTTCACACATGTGGGCCAAAAGAAATCAGCAGATGTGGACAGTCCAATGAATTTGTACCAAGACTAAACTGGCATCAAACTTCTTTGGAACAAGCCAGGTTGCCTGTTGGGGTATCTTGGAAGACAACCTATTTAATCAGCTCTGTAACTTATAGCCCTCAAGTTTGTCAGGAGAAGACACAGGCAAGTCTCTCCGGAGCCAAGCATCCAGGTAGGCTCTTTTTGGAGTAACCAACTGTATGGAGCTAACTTCCCTGATCATCCAGCACGGCCTACAGCTGTTCAGTCCATGTTATGGTTGCAAAACACAGGGGGAATTTCAGTGAAAAACGTGCAGTTATTTTTAGTTCCTTTCATTAATTATTTCAGCCACTTTTCAACAAACAGTGATTCTTGCATTTTACTGCAGAGGCGGGGAGAAGGTTTCAGAAGAAAACAAGCAAATAATCAGTGTCGTTTGAGATGAGAGCAACACTTTAAGCCCTTCCTAATAATGTTAACTTCCTTTTTCTCAGAAAGAAAAATGAAGCTGCAAAGCCAAGATTATTTTCTCTAGCAGGGTTTATGTCCTGCTACTCTATGAGAGTCCACTGTACCATCACTATCCCCTCCTCTTCCACCAAAAGAGAAACAATAGCATGAATGTTTAAGAGTAAAGCTAAGTGTATAAGAAAATATATAGAGCAAGTGCTTAACCTCCATGGTTTAAACTCTTTTAGTGCTGACCCCGCAGGCAAGAGTATTTGATTAGGACTTTGCAACATGCTGAATGTCCTGGAACAGTCAAACAGCCCTGGGTGGTCCAGTGGACTCTGGTACCCTGCTTCTCTCTTAATGGCAGTTTACTATCCATCAATATATCCTAGAGGTTATCTGAAGCTCAAGGGTATTTTACTTTTATCTACATTCCCATGTCTTTTGTTTCATCAGCAGCACACAGGCCAGGCCTGAGTAGTGAACCACAGGTGGTTCGTCTCCACCCCCAGTATGGGAGAAGGTAAAAAACCATTTAAATTCCTAACTTCCATGCATAAAGCAGGAGGAACAGAGAGGGAGAAAGAAAACCATGGCTCTCCCTTCTTTGCAGTATATACTTGCTGCTGCTGAAAAACTTAGCACAGGATAAGACTTTTCAACTCTATGCTCTGAGCAAGTATCCCTGCCTGCAGCCAGGGCCGTGGCTCTGTGGAAGCAATACAACCCTTGCCACAGTCACAGCAGATGTTTTTCTTCCAGATAAAGCTCAAAAATTCAGCAGTGACAGGGAAAAAAGTGATCCAGGTATTTTCAGCTTTTTATTCTGTTGCTTCTTTTAACTCCGACTGTGAATTCAGACCCAGCTCCCTGTAAGACGCAATGTGTAAGGATGCTTTATCTCTTAAGTGTGGACAGGGAGGGAGGTGCTCTGTGGGCAATGCCCCTCTTGGTCAGTGGGGAGACATATTTACCGCTGGCCCATGCCAGACAGCGAGAAAAGCCATCCCACCCCATCCCATCCCCTGCATGAATGCAGGGCTTCTCATGATCGAGTCAAGAAGGAGGGAAACTGGAGCCCCTTGCACGTGCAGTTCAGAGCTGCTGAACTTACTTCTTACTCTGCTGCTACGAGGAAGTAGTAAGTGAGCAACATCCCTCCTCATTTCTAGACAACAAAGGGTGCGGTTTGGGCAGCCATAAATGGCTGTGAACTGGGAAGCCTTCAGAGGACAACCAGATTCTCTGCCACTACCACAGTGGAAACGCAAGCTGCAATGCTGTTCCTCTGCCTGCTCCAAAAGAACCATGGGACAGTTCCCTCAGTAAGGTCTCGGAGACATTTTTTCCACTAATCAACAGCATGGAAAATGCATAGCGGCTTGCAAGCACCATATAAAGCAACCTCCAAATGGTTTAGTGACAGAACTTCTTCATTCATTTCTCAGCAATTAACTCAATGAAAGCTCTAACAAAAAACAAATACAATAAAAATAAGAACATTATTTTGAAGTGGGCTCTAGGCTTTTTTACACTGTGCTCAGCTGAACATTATATAGCAGAGCTATGGATGTTAAAATTAGAGCTGAAAAGAAAAACGCCAAAGAGATGGGCTGGTGGAGACCAATTTGTAAGTAAAATGGGTAGCTTACATAGAATAGCAATGATGGAATTATTCATATAAGTATTTGATTGGCATAACCTTTCTTCAAGGGTCCAGAAGAAGCATTAAGCTCAGCAGAATAGGATATAAACCAGCTCCAGACAGCATGATATGGCACATTTTGAACGTTACCTTGCAAATCCCGAGGGGGACTATCCCTCTAAGGTGGAAGACGCCTGCAAAGATTTCACAGCTTAATTAATTTTGTGGTGTAGATTATTAGGATGTTTCATTCTGTTTTGGTGCAAACAGGGACTAAACTTGCAGTGCTCAGGATGCTTACCTATAAAACGTATTATTCTTCGAAGCAGTGGGTTCAGGTAACAGCACTCTCCAGTCAAAATAGTTTTCTCTTGAACAATTAGGGTTTCTCTGGTTGACTTTATGAAATACATGGATATCTCACCAATAAAAATCTGGCAGGAAAGGAAAAGAGACAGAAAGTTAAAAATTATATAAGCAAACATTAAAACATGTGTGTCTGGTTCCAGCCCACAGAAAATACTACACAACAGTTTTTGGGACTACACAATGTCTTTGGGACATTGCACTTCGATGGTGGGGCTACACTTGCTCGACATAGACACAGCTCCCAGCCAAGAAAAGAATCTGTCATTCTTGCACTCAGTGGCAAGACACAGCAGATTTTACTGTCTTATACTATCTTCTGGGATAGGGAGGCAAGCAGAGCTTTACGAATACTGTGTATCACAGAATCAATGGTAGGGTTGGAAGGGACCTCTGGAGATCATCTACTCCAACCCCCTGCCAGAGCAGGGTCACCCAGAGCAGGTGGCACGGGAACGCGTCCAGGCGGGTTTTGAATATCTCCAGAGACGGAGACTCCACCACCTCTCTGGGCAGCCTGTGCCAGTGCTCTGCCACCCTCAAAGGAAAGAAGTTCCTCCTCATGTTGAGATGGAACTTCCTGTGTTCCAGCTTGTGCCCGATCCCCTTGTTGTGTCACTGAGCACCACTGAAAAGAGTCTGGCCCCATCCTCTTGACATCCACCCTTTAGATATTTACAAGCATTGATAAGACCCCCTCTCAGTCTTCTCTTCTCCAGGCTAAACAGACCCAGGTCTCTCAGCCTTTCCTCAGAAGAGAGATGCTCCAGTCCCTTGATCACCTTTGTAGCTCTCTGCTGGACTCTTTCCAGTAGTTCCCTGTCCTTCTTGAACCAGGGAGCCCAGAACTGGACACAGTACTCCATATATGGCCCCACCAGGGCAGGGTAAAGGGGGAGGATGATCTCCCTCACCCCTTGGAGCCAGAAGCTCCTATTTTTACTGAGACTGGCACGGAATTTGTCATGTCCTGCTATTAGCATTTAAAATTTACTGACAGTATAGACTTCACAGATGGAAGGCCTCTAGACATCGGAGAAGGGGAAAGTAGTTCTGCAGACTTCCACCCCAATATTGTCCCAGCAAGCCCCAGCAATACTGCATGCTTCCTGCAGCCTCCACACCTTCTGAAACTTATACTCTTCTATGTCTGCCAGATAAGTTACAGAGCTCCTGCCAACTTCAGAAAGAAATTTAGACAAAGGACATCCCTGCAGTGGAAACTGATCTGAAGTCACAAAACTTTTGTGGAGGTCAGTGAAAATTCTGGACAAACACATCATATTTGTACTAATGAAGTAAAAAGTGCCAGGGTGCAGCATGGCCAATCACCCGTACAGTTACGTTGCTAGCTTGGTCCCTGCCATAGCCTGGGCTGGTGACAACAGTCTCTCAGAAAACACCTGGGATGAGTCCCACAAGGAAAGCTGCATGCAGCCACTGGTACTTATGCAGGAGGAGTTCAGCCATTTGCCATAGATTGCACATGCCAGCTACTCTGAGGGCCTGATGATGACTTCTGGCTTGTCTTATTTACTGAACATCCTGTTTTATTTATTAAAACATCAAAATCGAAGTCTCCAGGGATCCATTGATCTTGATGTTAGCGGTGCTTATGTATCACGTATTTTTTTGTGATCAGAATATTCACGCTTTCTGTAAAAATGGTAACTGATTCCCATAGGAGTGAGAACGGTATTTCCTAAGCACTCAGAATTAATTTAAATCTGTTGCACAGAGGTCTATCTGCCTTAGCTAAAGCTGGACAGAATTTGATCACAGGCTTTAGAAGCAGCGATGTTCCACTCACAGATAACGCTTCTGAAAATCCCACCTAGTACATTTTGTCATCAGGCTTCAGAAGGGGAAACTGGGAGCTTTTTAGAAAGACAAAGTTTGTTTTCAAAGTCTTTAGAAAAAAAAAAGCCAATCTGAAGTGGAAGAAATAAGGTTTTAGAAGCGAAGCACTCAAAAGAATTAATTTAATGCATTATTATATGACAGACAAGAGGAATCCATAGTGCTAGGAAATGGTAAGAGAAATGCATAACAAAAGTGCGTGTGCGCACACACATGCAAACAGACAACCAGAGTTAGCATAAATATGAAGGAACTAGTCTTAGTTCACTTTGACTGCTGGAATGGTATGTTGTTTCAAGGGCAACAATTTATCCTTATTAAGCCAGATGAACATCCTTATTGATTATTGACATTCAAGCCAAGTATGCTCAACCTCTTTATAATTCTAACCACCGATGGCGAGAGATGTGGAGTTGTAAAATGTATGTCGATAATGGCATCTGGGGGTGGGAGCCGATGCATGGGAGCTGCACTGAAATATTGCCTTTATCCCATTTCACTCCATCTGCTCTTAACAGAATTGGCAAGCAGTTCAATAAGCTCAGCTCACTAACTATGGGGCTGGGAATTAAGAAAAAGACCATCTGCGCTAAAGCAGTTTAAAAGTGACACTCTGTTTCCAACCGTTTATTATTTGAATTACGATAATGTTCAGAAATTTGAATTAATGCTTCAGTTCTTTGTCTGCCTGGGGCTGTACACATACATTGAGAAACAATTCACACCCTGAGGAAATTCTACTCTGCAAAGACATGGGTTAGTGGACTTTAAAAACCCTAAACTTTTCAAATAATAGAGATTTAGGTATAAATTTTAAAATTTATAAATTTTTAAAGTTCCTTGGCATCTGAAGTTAACTGAGTATTTTCCTGTTTCAATTCCCATCTTTATTTCTACAAATTTAGCTGTCTGGCATACTCCTAGAAACTCCCATGTGGACAGATTAGTTCCACTTAGATTTAGGAGTAAACTTTGCCAGGCTATAAATCTGCTCAATTCATTCCACTGATTTAAGCAGTTATCCCAGCTTTCCTATAGTGTAACAGATCAAAATGTGATTTTTTAAGTGAATGATGCCTTTGGTTTAATACAGAGTTTAGGTGTATAGTAATAATGCTGTACTTGTGAGGTGATATAAGATGGTTCAACATAACTGGAGTATTCCCACATGCCATCTCTGGAACTGAATTTAGTTGCCTGAATTTGAGGATTTTGTTTCCTTATATGTTTAATGTAGGCTCTAGAAAGCGAGCCTTGCTGTTCTCTAAAAATTCGATGGAGGCCTGGGCACCTCCTTCTGATAGCTAATCTACCTGTGCAAAATTTAATGTGGTCTGAATAGCTCCTCAAAGAACTGATTTTTTTTTTTTTCTCCAGGCATTTCTGAAGTCAAGTAACTCCGCTGATTCTCATGATTTAAAACCTGATGATTCTGCATGAGCAGGGTCCACATCCAGCCAGGTTGTCCAGCTGGCCTCCCAAAATCAATCACTGACACTGTTAAGTACCTTAGTTTCTGCCAGAACAGAATCAGCACCCCAGGAGTTGGTACAATTCAGTACTAAATCTGAAATCTAAATATAGACACACAGATACGGGTAGGAAAAGAAAACAGCAAGCAAGCTACTTATTTTATTTCCATTTGGGAAAACAATGCAAGATTAACAAACTGCTGTAGCATACTGGCTTAATTAGATAGTAGAAATGGCAAGAAAATTGCAGTGGAGGTTGGGGACTGAAAGGACAGGTGATCTGCAGTCTGAGGTGATGTCGGCAATAGGGAAGCAAAGGTAGTGCCACTGGGTGTGACTTTGTTCGTGATTTCCTGAAGGCAACAGCAGCTCAACTACACTGAAGTTATATTGCTTGGACACTCCTGCTTACATTCCTTTTCGTATTACTATTAGGTAAAAATACTGTGATGACACCCCAAAGCCTCAGTATGAGTTTGAAATACCTACCCAGCAGTCATTTTTCCTGTGCTGAATTCAACCTGTCCATTAAGAAAACTTCTTCAATTAGCTCTGCTTCCCCATTACTGGCAAAGTCACCAAATACTTGCTCCTCAACATTCAGCTCTCAAAAAACCTCTGCTGCACGTGCTTTACTCATTCTCTGGCTCCTCCTGAGCAAAGAGACGGATAAAATGATCTGTCCAGTTCTGCTCTTCAACAGCCTTTTGTCCATGATAGATTTGAAAATGACAGTCCTTCAACTTGTGAACTGACATTTTCAGACAGTGAAATATCACATCTTCCCTTTTCAAGTTCTCAGCACAACATGAGCACCCAATACTCCCTGCGCTCCTGTACAGATTACCAACAATTTATTAATTTAATTATCAACGTAATCAACAAAACAATGTAACTATTTTGTTTAAAGGGACATGGAATCCTGATCTTTTTACATTTTTTTCCTGTAACACTTTCTGATAAGCTCACAGTCTCCTTGCCAAACGATTCTTTGCACAACTGCATTCTAAAAATATATTGGGGTAAACGTCAAGAAGAGCTGTAAGGATATCTGTAAGGATAAACTAAGATAAACTATTGAGGAATGAATCAGTATTACAGCCAAAAGGAGGTTGCAGAAGAGCCGCATCCTGGAGCAGCGCTCCTGCGGGAACTGTGCAGTGGGGTGAGGGTGGGGGGGCAGCCTTGAAGAGTTACATTCAGTTTAGAAAGTAATTATTGATGGAGCTGACAGCCAAGGATGGGTCCAGCTTTAAGACTTTTGTTCTTTTTACCGGTTTCTCTCAATCAGGACATTACCCTCGTACCTCAACTCAAATCCTCTCACAAAGCAGAGGACGGCACCCCTGCTTCACTCCCGGCCACGCTATGCCTCACCTCTCCTCCAGTAGCCAAAATCTTCCTCCTTAGCCATGTTTCTCCAAACTCCTATGCGTGATCATCCTGAGTGCCATTATGCGGCACATGGAGGACAACCAGGTGATCAGGCCCAGTCAGCATGGGTTCATGAAATGCAGGTCCTGCTTGACAAACCTGATCTCCTCCTATGACAAAGTGACCCGCTTGGTTCATGAGGGCAAGGCTGTGGATGTTGTTTACCTGGACTTTAGTAAGGCCTTTGATGCAGCTTCCCACAGCATCCTTCTGGAGAAACTGGCTGCCCATGGCTTGGACAGGAGTACTCTTCACTGGGTTAAAAGCCGTCTGGAGGACCAGACCCAGAGAGTGGTGGTGAATGGAGCTAAATCCAGTTGGCGGCTGGTCACGAGTGGAATTCCCCAGGGCTCAGTATTGGGGCCGGTTCTCTTTAATATCTTCATCAATGACCTGGATGAGGGGATCGAGTCCACGCTCAGTAAGTTTGCAGGCAACACCAAGTTGGGTGGGACTGTCAATCTGCTTGAGGGTAGGAAGGCTCTGCAGAGGGATCTGGACAGGCTGGATCGATGGGCTGAGGCCAATGGTATGAGGTTCAACAAGGCCAAGTGCCGGGTCCTGCACTTGGGTCACAACAACCCCATGAACGCTACAGGCTGGGGGAGGAGCGGCTGGAGAGCTGCCTGGTGGAAAAGGACCTGGGGGTGTTGGTTGACAGCCGGCTGAACATGAGCCAGCAGTGTGCCCAGGTGGCCAAGAAGGCCAACAGCACCCTAGCCTGCATCAGGAATAGTGTGGTGAGTAGCACTAGGGAAGCGATCATCCCCCTGTACTTGGCACTGGTGAGGCTGCACCTCAAATACTATGTTCACCCTCACCACAAAAAAGACATTGAGGTGCTGGAGCGTGTCCAGAGAAGGGCAATGAAGCTGGTGAGGGGTCTGGAGAATAAGTCTTATGAGGAGTGGCTGAGGGAGCTGGGGTTGTTTGGCCTGGAGAAAAGGAGGCTGAGGGGAGACCTTGTCGCCCTCTGAAAGGAGGCTATAGCCAGGTGGGAGTCGATCTCTTCTCCCAAGTAACAGGCGACAGGACAAGAGGAAACGGCCTCAAATTGCACCAGGGGAGGTTTAGACTGGATATTAGGAAAAATTTTTACACTGAAGGGGTTATTAAGCATTGGGACAGGCTGCCCAAGGAAGTGGTTGCGGCACCATCCCTAGAAGTTATTTTAAAAGACAGGTAGACACAGTGCTTAGAGATATGGTTTAGTGATGTTTTTTGTCAGAGTTAGGTTGATGGTTGGACTAGATGACCTGAAAAGTCCATTCCAACCTTGGCAATTCTATGATTCTATGTAGAGTGCCACAATTCAGTTCCTCCTATGCACAAACTGGCTCACCACCAGCCACACTGCCCCAGCCTCACCTCCTTTCTTCCCCACCAGCCTTTGAAAACTCACTACAGATCACTGCAGCTTAGTCAAACTGCTCGCCCCTCTTCTCCTATGACATCTGGCCTGACTGCCTCCACGCAGCCCCACATCGCTGCTGGCAGAGGCTGCGTCTCCACAGCCCTCCTGCCTCTCATTCACTCACTCACACAGAGGCGACAAACGGGATAACACTATTTTTTTCTATTTTTTTCACACTTCCAGCAAACACTGGGGTTGTGTGAAAGCTGCCACAGACAGTTTTCATTCCAGCTGCAATTCCACACAGATAAAGAAGGAGGAGCATGAGCCAGGGACGCAGGAAACACAGTTGTGCCCACAGCCTGGCACTGCCAGAAGTCTCTCTGTGAAACAATATGCTTCTGCTTTCCATTAAAAGTACAACTGGTGGCATTTCTGATCAGAACAAGACAATGGAGATCCCACATTCGGAAGAATTTTGTGAAGTACAGACAGAATCTCTCTGTCTTTTCTACAGACTAAGTTTACATTATTCTGATTTCTAGGAGTTTTTAAATCTTTCGACTTGCTTACTCCAACAGCATCCTTGTGACACAGTCAATCCTTGTTAAACCCATTTTCTACATAGAAACTGCATCCAGAGACATGCTATTACACACAAAAATGGCAGCACAGAAAAGTGAACTTGGGTCTCGGGGCATCATCGCTCTCATTTCTGGGCAGGTTTCAGCAAGCTGGATGACACTTCCTGAATGATCTATAAGGATGCGTGTGGCTGCATTTTTGATGCCACAAATAGAAAGAACTAAATTAATCAAGTCTGCACCATTCAAATAGCAGCCAAGGGGAGGAGCAGATACAAGGAAGGCACTGGCTGTGAGACAAGCTATGTGCAAAGCACTCAAACCCAGAGAATATAAACAGATGAGGGTTATGGGGCTCTCCGTGCCAATCAGCCAGTTCCAAAATGACTCCGCTCAACTCTCCCTGGGAAAAGCAGGCCTGTTCACCGAAACGTGACCTTTGCAAAGTGCTCCAGCAGGTGTTTCATCAGCACTGGCCTGCATTGGGCCAAAAGAAATTCTGCCCTTTGGCATCACGGCATTTGTGAGGCCTGTGTTAGCGCAGCTGCGGGTCGGTAGAGAGACGCTCTTCAGGCTCTGCACGGGAGGTCATGACTCCATTCATCTGTCGTTAGTTCAACAGCAGAAAATTCCCACAAGCATTACAGGATGCAGAGAGACGGAATAACACCATGATTCAGCTGGGACGGGGTCCCCGAGGCTCTAGCCCAAGCCCTGCTCAAAGCAGGGGCAGCACAGACCACAGCCTTGAGCAGTCGTGTCACAAATGTCTTCAAGAACGGAGACCCCACAGCCTCGAGGCAAGCACTGTCTCAGGTTTGACTACTGCCATTGTAAAAAGATTTTTCCTAATATTTGATCAGATTATTTTCTTGCAGCTTGTGTCCATTGCAGGGCTGCCTCTTGTGATTTGAACAGTCTGTCTCCATCTTCTCTACAGTCCCCACAAAGAACATGGCTCATACTGACTTTCACTTAGTGTTGTTAGTTCCTTAATTCCTTATATCTCCCTCACAGTTAGCCTTAGGCCCTGAGGGCTATTGATCTGCCACCCTACCTGCTACCTACAGGGCCAAATATTGAAACTGCACAGCTGAGACTCCATTGTCATACAGGGATGGCAAACACGGAGCAACATTCGTATTGAGAAAAGACACCTTAGGAGGCACCCAGTCACCTAGGTCTGCCTTGGCACCCTCTCCAGGACACAGCACTTCTGCTGTGACCTGCAGCTGGGCCCCTGACCCAAGCCTGCTTGGAAGGCCAGAGGTTTTCTCTGATAACGTCAGTACCATCACTGGTCATGAGGACTAGGGACCAGCAGAGTTTTCTCAGACACTCTCTCATCTTTGCCACCACCATCTAGGCAGGTCTTCTCTAGCCCACAGGAACCAATGTTGTATTTTGCATAACTATAAGAGGAAATGAAGCAATGCCTTCAACTAAACATTGCAGAGCCAGCTCACCCATAGTCTTCTGAGGACAAAACATTAATCTGCATCCAATACTTATGATATCATTTTGGTTTTTGTTTTTTTTTTTCCCTTTTGTTTTGTTGTTGTTGTTCAATGAAAACATCAGCAAAGACCAGTTAAAAGTCCTTTTCCAGAAAAAGAAAATTGGTTTCTTTTATTCCACGTCAAAAGAGCCAAAATCCACAATTTGAATTCTAGCCTGCCCAAACCCCATAATTGGGTCTTATCATCGTGCTCAAAAACCCCAATTTACTGTGGTAAAACTCTCTAAAAGAATATGCTGAAGTTCTAATCAAGAGAAGACATTTCCCACAGCTCTGCATTGTTCCTCAGAAACTGGAATGTGACCAGGACCATTACGAAGTCCTGGAGGCACTGGCAGTGGAAGCGTCTGGAAGTGTTACCCCAAACAAGCCAGGTGTATATATTGTTTTCCAGAGTGGTGTGCAAATACCAGAATATGAACATTTGCACAGGGTAATGTGCACACCTTTTCCCCCACTCCCACGTATCCCAGCTTGTCATTCACCACTTCACAACCTGGGTCCCTCCCTCAAAAGGAGGGAGGACAAGCCACCACTGGCAGAGGACATCTGACAAGCAGTGGGGCTCTTCCTCCATCCTCACCCTGTGAGCAACCCTAGCTCCATTTCCCAACAATAAAAGGAAGGTGCAGCCAAATAATTGCCCTTGAGTGGAGATCCCCCTGCTCTGGGACCAAGCTGAAACACAGGCCAGCCCTGAACGCCAGGACCACGCAGGTGCCATGTGTGCCACATCTCCTTGGAAAAGGGATGTGTCCTTCCTTGACAAGGAGTAAGGGACACTCCAGGCACTGACATTGACCTCTCTTGCCGCGCCGGCATTGGGGTGAAGCACGGTGGGCAGGAGACTCTAGCACAAGAGTCTGTGCTTTCTGGCAGCATCGTCACCAGCAGAGCCCTGAGATTTCTGCCCGGAAAAGCTGGGAAGAAGCTACTGTAACAGAGCTCTGAGCTGCACTAGCCACTCTTGGTTTTCCCAGCACCTGAGCTGCCACAAGGGAATCAGGCAACAGAGGCAGAAATCCCCTGGCTTTCCTTCTGGAAATAAATCACTGTAATAATATGGCTGCAATAAGCCAAAGCCAAGGAGGCAAGGTGGCAGAGAGAATAGGAAAACCATCTAAAAGAATGATGTTTCTGAAGCTTGGGAGGTGAGAGCAGATTGTAGAGAGAAGTTTGAACAGTTTCCTCCCGCTAATTTCCTCCCGTAAATTTGATCAACACTGTAACTCATCTTCTAATTAATGATCAGACCAGTTAGGTTTGATGGATTCCAACATTATCTGTAGACAAATACTCCTTTGCACAAATTAATAGAACTGGCCAGTTAACAAGTACACATAGGCTGCCACTTCCCGACTGGAAATGGAAGGAAAGAAACTGAAGATTGCATGAAAACAGTAGCAGCACTTTCTATTCTAATTTAAGGAATGGAAGAATGGTGCCCGTGAAGCCGTCTGCTGCTGTTCAGTATTCATTTTGGTGAGCTGGCTCTGTTCCTAAACTTCTCTGCTTCTCCGGGGCGGGCAGAGAGATCACGATGGATAGAGCAGCGTGGGCAGCAGCCCTGAACTCTGGAAGGATTGTTTAGTACCAGCTGGGGAATTGGCTGATCTGCAGTAAGCTCGTAACGGGGAAAGCTAGTCTTGAGAGACGCTAATGGATGTGGTCGAGTCATCCCAGAATATTTTTAAGGAAATGGCTTGAAAATTTTATGTTTCTGCAAAGCAGCTTGTTCCACTTCAAACACTATTTTCATAAAGTTCTCATACTGGCAAAAATTAAAAGAATTATTATTTCTTACTCCTCCTCACCCCATTATTTTGGAATTGACAATGCATTGAAATACTACGCTTTATCCCAGGCTCTGCATAGCATGCTGCTGTGGAATAGGTCACTTTTAAATTCACCAGACCTGTGATCATGGAACTGAAGCTCCAGTGCTTACACTTTCAACCTGCAATTAATTTTTACATTTCCTATCACTGGAAAACTAGCTGAGTAAAATACCTATGCTATATTTACTGCCAGCAAAAGGTCTGCGTTCCAAGAACTCCAAGTCTGAAAAAAAATACAATTATTCTCTGGATAATTTCACCTTTCCTGAAGTACCTATAAGCACCAAAATGAGGGCCTGTCTGTCTAAAGCTCTGTAATGCAGAGGTCAGCTATCCAAATGTACAGACATGTTGCTGTAGGCCACCTGAAGCCCAAGAAAAAAGCAGTTTTTGGAAAGTTGGAAACTTCAGATCCTTTGAAATTCGGTGGAGGCAAAGACCAAAGTTCTGTGCTATTCTCACAAGGCTGCACAGACAAATATCCTCCTTCTCACTCCCCTTCCCTTGCCCCCAGAGACTGGCTGGTAGGTACGGTACCAAAGTGCCTCCTGTGACTGACAAGGATGGTGCGTTCCTGCCTGCAAAAACTAAAATGATTTAACCACAGCTTCTACTTTACCATGAGACAGGCTAAAAGCATTCCTATACCCATCTCAGCGTGACAACAGGAATGCTGGAGATTTAGCACTTGTTCACTAAACAACCGCCGGCAACATCAGTACAACTGAAATCAGCCTGCAAGAAGGGGAAAGTATCTGAGAAAAAAAAAAAAAAGGCATTAGAAACAACTGGCATGAGATGAAGATGAAACCATACATATGTTGTAAAGCTCTTTGTGGCACCAGAACCTACAAATAACTACACGTTCAATCCAGCTCAGAGAGGATTCCGGGAATCCCCCTTTTCTACCAGCGTCGACAGCAAAATATGCTACTTGAGTCTGAAGATGTATGTTTCAGGGGATAAATCACTAAATCTGAAATAAATTGTCCAGTTGTTTCTTTACAAAGAAAAATAAATTTTTCCCTATGTAGGTGCAATTTATTGCTAAATTCACCACAGCCTACTACTTTGCTGCAAAGATGCTAATACCACCACACTCAGAAAATTAAAAATTAATAAAGCAGATGAAAACCTTTGACCTATCCTCAGCAGAGCATTTGTGAGAAAAATGCATTTCACAGAACGGAGTCAGGCATACATGATTTTCATTTATTTAACAGTGTTGTCATGAGATTCAGGCATCTCCCCTTGCAAGAAACTCTCATTATCAGAGACTAAGAGGTTATCCGTAGGAACATTAAAAGACTCTTTCAATTCTGATGTATGATTAACTACCCAGTACAGCAGAAAAAAATTGTTAAACAGAGGCAGCAGCATCACATGTTTCAAGAAAAACAAATAAAACTGCAGAAAACCAGGCCAGTCTAATTTATTTTGCCACTAAAAGTGCAGGGAAAGGCACATACAGTGGTACCAACGCAAAACCGCACTTCTGAGAAGCGTTGTCAGGGAAGAAATAAAATACATGCATTTGTTTTCCCCATGGCCACTGTCATAGCCAAATGACTGAGACACAAAGATGTTCCATTAAATGCACAAAGATGCTCCCTTTTGGCTTGCAAGCTTTATAACACCTCACAGCTATGCTGAAATCTGGGCTTTGAGCCCCCTCCAGACCTGCGCACACAGGACTGCACTTAAACGCTGCTTGTCTCTCAGATGGTGGAGCTTCTACTAACTCCTAGACTATTTTCCATAGCTCCAGAAACGCTGTGAACTAGTACCATGAGTGGTCCCCCACTGCTGCTGGGTTCCACCCCTTCTGACAATAATCACTCCTCTCGTGCCATGAGATGTCAAAACAGTGGCAATAGGCAGGCAACACAGAGAGATCAGATTTGCTACTGTAAACGCTCTTAGCCAAACCAAGCAATTTGCTGTCAGAAAGTGAAGTGAGAAGTATCTTGCAGAGGAGCAAGTAGTTGTAAGGAGGGACTGGCATTACCTTTGACTTACGTCATTTCTTCCCAGTGGAGCTGCAGGATGTCAGCGATAATTCTTGAGAGCAAGGTGTGGAGAGCGAAGCTACAACCTAACCCACAGCGAATGCACACAAAGCTCCCTCCCACAAAGCACAGCGGTGTGGGTTCTTTCGTTTGTGTGTTTTTTTTTTAATTGAATTTGTTTTGGGTTTTTTTTGTCTTTTGAGAGAGAGTACAATTATCACAGTATAAATAGAAATAGCTGCACTTGCTCCTTCCACTGAAACCTCTGGGAGATTCAACTGAATCAAACATCTCTTCCCACTCTGTGACAGTGTGAAAGACAAGCGGCACCCATTTGGGTACTGGGTGGCAGCTGAGCATACTCACACTCTGAGTGGTTCAACCAGCAGTGCAATGCAAGGACAGAGTTTAGGGACCTTCGGAGCTCACTTTCTGTCTCGTTTACTAGCTTTCTTTTAATGACCATTGCCAAAACTCAGTCTGCAGAGTCAGCTGCTAGCTGAAGCAGAAGTCTGAAATCAGCCAGCAAGGAGAGGAAAGTCTCTCAGAAAGAGACCAGAATGACAAATAAAGTGAAATGACTCATATAAAAACACTGTAATGAGCATCAGTCGGGGGGACAGAAAAAGATACCTGTGACCTACGTTCTGGTTGAAGATTAGCCCAATACTAAGTAATAATACATTAACTACTTAAATAATGTATTAATAATACAATAGAATGATACAAATAATACAAATAATGTATTAAATAATGTATTAATACATACTACATTAAAAATGGAAAGAAATGTGTTTTCCCAGGAAAGTTTCATCTATTGTCTCTTTGGGGTTATTCGTAGAGATGTGCAGAGAGCCCTGCGCTGCCCCTGACCTTTCCTAGCTGAAGCAGTATAGCCAGTGTAAAGTCATAGCGTAACCCAACCACCAGAGCTTACTAGCTTACATCCAGCACTGGATCCAACCATCTAGGGTGGTTACTGTACTTCTGGACCCAGGAGAGCATTTCTGCACAGCTTGCACTGTACGAGATAGTCACACCAGCCCCACACAGCACTAAGCTGACTGTCCCTTCAGCACCCAAAAACTTTATGTGACATTCACTACAGCCTTCCATTCCTTCTCTTATGGAAACTACAAAACCAGCGTTGTTCATCTGCCAAAGAAGACGCCAATTCAATTGTTCATAAATAACAGTACCTAGGAAAAAATTCTTGGGTCACTGAAAAGAAAGAAAATGCTGATGCAGCAGAGCAAAACCTGAAATATTTGCAGCAAACTTTGTCAGATCAAGGATTTAAACAGAAGATCCAAGTAAAGAGCAACATTCTCAGTACCACTTGCCCCCCGCCCCAATGCCATATTGCTGAATCAAGGGACAAACCTCTCACTAACTTCATTGTTACGGCATCAAGGCATCGTAGTGACACTCAATTTCCCTTTACAAACACCACCTGTGAAAGTTATTTCCTTAAACAATGGCACTATGTTTAGGGGGGGGGCACCGGAGTTGGTGAAATGTAGGATTATTTTTTCATTTGCAAATCATTTGTCACTGCAGCATGAAGTAGAATGAAAGTCTTTACATTCAACTGAGTTTCAATACAGAAAATAACACTGTTCCTGTAGAGGATTTTCATAAACTTGTGATGTAATCCAACTCAGAAGCCCTATTTGTTTTCAGAAAGTGTCCTGTACCAAAAACTATATTCTCTTCTGCAGATTCCTTTCACATTTCTTACCACGTTCTGTGTTACGCCGTTTCATACATTAAAATTACTGCAGACCAAAACTTTAAATGAACTATGGTGCAGCATTCACCTTTCACAAGTAAATACATCATGTACAGCTTTAACCAACTTTTGAAAGGGATGCAAAGCAAAGTTAATACAAGAAAGAAATACTAAAGACAAAGAAATAAAGAGAAAGATATAAAACGAAGTACATAAAGACACAGTCTGATAGGAATTTATCAATGTAATTACAAATGCAGCAAAGCTGACTATTTGTGAAATTCGCAACTTTCTGCACAGAAAAAGGAAAAGGGACAAAGTTTTGCTAACCAGTTACTGCATTAATCTGTTTGGAATTGTATTTACTCAGCTAATTGGACATTTTCATCTGCTCAGAACCGCTACACTGCAGCTTACTGGTTGGAGAGTAAAGAAAATCAGGTAAAAAAAAAGTTAAGTGGATGTGACTGCCAAAAATAAAGAGATTATAAATAAAAAGGAAATAGCATTCTTATTTTTCTTTGTATTGAGCAACTTTCTGCTCATCTAAGCCTTTTAAAGCCCTTCAGCAATCCCTTTAAAATAGCAGCAAATAATCCTGGATATACTGCATGTCCGACCCAGGTTTTCCTTCAGCTTTATCCTGTTTTCTTATTTCCAGTAACACACCACCTTTGCATTAGAGCCTCTCTGGAGCCCAGGCATTTCACAACTAATCACTGAAGTGAGCAAGCTATTGTAAACGGCTTAACAAGCTCTAGCCCTCAATCTTGCATTGTGATTACCTCAGAATAATTACTTCTGGAGATAGCTGATGAAGATCATATTAGGCTAAAGGAAAACAGAGACCCAGTTAAGTGCAAATCAATTACAGCTGAAAAGAGAGGAGAGGGGACAAAGATATTACAGGGCTATCACTGTTATTTATGGAGCAGTCGTGGAGAATTCAAGTAATTTCTTATACTTACAATAGCTGTCGGAGTTGAAGCCAGCACACAGTACAGCACGAGAGGTGAAATGAAGCTCTCATCCTCCGTTCCAGGATACGGTTTCATCAAATTGCCGTCCTGACAGAAGAAACCTTGGATATGCACCTGGAAAGTATCGGTGCACTCGAAGTAGTAGGCGAGCAGAACAGTCCCAGCCATGATGACAAGCTGAAAATACAGCATGGTCACACAGAGACGTTAGTTGCTGTTCCTAACAGACGCAGAGATGCCTTGGAGCTACTCTAGCCCCGCAGACCATCCTCCCTCGATCGCCACCCTGACAGCCCTTGCAGTGATGGTGTGCGAGCGTCTGTGTTTCTGTGTGCCCGCTTTGCAACATCTGTTACATAAACGACACTAATGAACGTCTCGGAGAGGAGTGAGTCCCTAACACGGCTTGTGGAGGGACAGGAGCTTTGACAGCTACTTTATCAAAGGGTATGTGAGCGTCAACGGCGGCCACGATCAATGAAAGCTAGCAGGACGAGGGGCAGCGCTGCAGGAGCCAGCAGCGACAAGCTAAAACCTGTGCACAGCGGCAGGGAGCTGGAAGGGATTATTACAAAGGACAAAGGAAGCTAAAGCCAAAATGCATCCCCGCTGCAGCTGTGAGCCCATGCTGGGAAATGCACGCCCTGCACTAAGCCAGAGGAGCCCTCTGTGTCCCAAGAGGAGGGCTCATCCAGAGGGAAATCCGCCTCCTGACGCTCACCTTTCCTTGGAGCCGCCGCTTGCCAGTAAAGCTTTGGAAGTCTTCTCAGGAATCCCGACTCCCTGAACAATGGGTCAGGTTTACCGTGCGCTGCCTGGCTTCCCTGCTCCACCCCAGCTGCTTTTGAAACATGCTCTGGCTTGAGTCTGAACCTTCGTCTCCACACAGATAAACTGCAAGGGGCCTTTCTTGTCTTTTTTTTTGGTAGTCTACTGCTGGCTAAATGGGTTGGTTGGAAAACCTCAGCCGTCAACTTTTTTTGTATATACCCAGAGTTACTGCAGAAGAGTTACTGTCAGTGTCCGCGTCAGCCTCCCATGCTGCTTCAACAACACATCTGAAATGGTCTCACAAAGGTTGCCGCTCATCTCACCTCATGAAATTAAGTGGATATACTTAAACATCATTCTTGTTCCCTCTCTGCCAGACCGCAAAGGAAATCTTATGTCTCAGTCCTCATAATTTACAAAAATAATAATATTGATTTCGAAACTATAACGATTGAAGGATGTGATTCAGAATCCTCTTTATAGACACCAGTGCCTCCTGCAACTATTACAAGAGTTGTGACATACACAAGTTATCTTGCCACACCATAGAAAATAATAGTAATAAAGAAAGTGAAATACAAACTCCGAAGTGGCTTGCTTTTAGTATTTTGCCTCCAAGATTTCTGCATCAAAACTGTGTTGCTGTGAGATTATTGAAAGAATAGACCTTTAAAAAATAATTTTGGCAGCTCCATCTTGAAGATACACTTACAGACTACCCATGCCTTCCTCTGGCCTAACCTTGCACATATGCTCTGACACACAAAACAGCCATTAAAGTCATTGTATATTTGGCTAGGTGTTGGACTAAAATTAGAAAAAAAACAACCAAGAAATCAGAGAAACCACTGACGGAAGTAGAAGATTGCAGAATCACAGAGTGGTTGAGGTTGGAAGGGACCTCTGGAGGTCACCTGGTCCACTCCCCCTGCTCAGGCAGGGACACCTTGGGATGGCTGCCCAGGACCACGTCCAGACGGCTTTTGAATACATCCAAGGATGGAGACTCCACAGCCTCCCTGAGCAACCTGTGAGATAGACTTAAGCAGGGCAAAGTGAAGCCAAAGTTGAGAGATTCTGCTCCCTCCCCCATTTTTTACCTTCAAAATTAACAATATAATTTTGTAGACAGATAAAACCCACAGATTAATTCCACCCCTGGAAAACATAGCTTGGATTGTTTAATGTTTTTAGCTCAACCAATTAGCTCTCTGGATTCAAATATCAACTTCTGCTGATTACAGAATTATGGTGCGAAGTGGAATTTATATAGACAAAACACATAGCCCCTTTTTAGGAGCTTAAGCAAGTAGGAATCTACATAATTATTTCCCCAAAAGATGCATATTCTGTCTTTCTCCCACCCTGATTTACAGCATGAATGTAATACATCAACATAAAACGTTAATCAAGCATTTGTTTTCTGAAGATTTTGGCTTCCTTCTGATGATGCAGTAACTTTAAGATCCAGAACTTTGAAATCTACCACCCTGCAACGATTTGCAGATAAGCTATGTACGGTCAGTACAGGGCAGTTGCTTTCTGATGCTCCTTCCCGCTCACAGTTCTCCTGTGTCCTGCCGTGTCCATTGGAGACAGCCGGAACTGGCTGGAAACTCCACAGATTTAGAGTGTGTATTTTTTCTATGCAATATCTACCTCTAAAGGTGTGTGAATAATGTATTCTCTCACGTAATTTTATGTGCATCATAACAGTAGCTTTAGATGGAACTGGTAGAGTATTCAACTTCTTAAAGGTGTAGCTGAAAAACTACCCTTTTTCCAACTTCCATTGTTTATCCTAGTATTTTCAAAACCCAATGCCTGCCCAAAAGGTTTTTTCTTTTTAATAAATGTAAAGTATGATGCTGTTATTTGTGTATTCCCCGAAGACCTTTACATGGATGAATTAGTGGGATTCTTTATAAACAAACACAATCCTGTAATTAAGGATTCAGAAGGCCTGAAGTCCTTGAGCAGCTACAGATTTCCTGATCAACTCAGTTGGGCAACTCAGTTTTATAAATTAACATCTGAGGCAATGACACTATCAGTACTCTACCTGACGTGCCCAGATAAACATGTTTGAGATCACAGTACGCCTGGATATAGAGATACTTAAGCTGAATTCCAGCATCTCGTACACCCAGGGCTGTCAGAAGGAATCTGTCCCACCCTTCCTATCCCAAACACACCCCCAGACATACTTTAGGTTGCCAGCCCCAGTCAGCATACACAGGGGACAGAACGGGAGATGGTACAACAGAGACAGCCGGGCATTCCCCTGCTACTGGGAAAGGGAGAAAGCAGGTACTGCACTTATAACCTCCTTTGGGTGTCATATGGAAAGAAAAACCTCTTTTCAAAAAATGAGGTTTTCTGATACTGGAGGAAAATGTCACTTGTCCCAAATGTGCCAGTGGGTGCACAACTTTGACCTTCCTGGTGACAAATGCTGCCTCAGTGCTGCATGAAAACCCCTCCTGCATATAAATATATATATATATAAAAATACAAATAAATTTTTATATATATATAAATTTATATATAAATATATAAAAATAAATATAAATCAGTCTCATCTGACTTATGTCAATACCGACCTACAACACCACAGACACCTCAATAATAAACTCAATCCTGATCACATTTCAGTTTCTGTGTTTTTTCCTTTGAGAAAAAAAATGTTAGCTGTAAAAAGAGATTTGAATTGTGAAAATATCAGATCCTGCAGGTGATGCCCACCATCTCAGGGACATAGCAACAGCAGACATCAGAAATTAGATCTCCAGCTGAACAAACCCTACCACAGTCCCATGACAACAAGGGATGATGTGAGGTACAGAAAGGACAGTCCAGATGTTACCACAAAAGTGAGCAACATTTTTGCTGCTGTGTGGCATGTTCCTGTGCCTCATGTGAGTATTCACTGGTGTAAGCAGCTTCTCAGGAAAAGGTAAACAGAACCATGGAGAAGTTCTTTTCCCCTTCCCTTCCCTTCTCCTTCCCCTTCCCCCTCCCCTTCCCCTTCCCCTCCCGTCCATTCCAGTTCCCCTTCTCCTTCCCCTTGGTGACTATTTCATATGCATTTATTGTGGCACAACTGAGATTTTTGGTTGTTTGTGCAGGTGAAATTCTAATTGTAACTGCTCAGCGGTGGTAATCTGTGACTGAGGAATGATTTGACACAGAGGGCAAGAAGGTTCCCACTGCAAGAAGGGGTCAAACTGCGTGGAAGCAGGGATTCCAGAGGCAGAAGGGAGTGATGTTTCCCTTGGTGATGAGATAAGAAACAGCCACAGCATTGCCTTGTGGCCATCCTGGAACAGGAGCTCTCCTGAGCTCTCCTGGGCCAGGGGGTGGACCCACAGCCAGGCTGAGATGCCCCATGCAACTCTGCCTGATGCATTTTTCATTGGTTTTTAATTTATATTTAAGCACAAATGTGTGTTTCATTTCCCTCAACAGGTACCATAAAAATTCCGTAACATTTGTTTTTATTTACTGGTCACAGACGCCTTAATCAACTTCAGTCCCCTGACCTTTTTCAGTTCTAAAGCTAGGACCTAAAATGACAAACGCACAAATCCCTGATTTTTGTAGCCATAGTCAGTTTGTAGCAGATAACAACTTTCCCTTTTCTCTCTGTCTTCAGGTTTACAGTCATCGAAGGAAGCAACGAAGAAAAGGAGGTAGGCTGACTTAAGAGAAAGATACAAAACTTCCAGTTACATAATTCGGTAAACACAATGCAGTTTAACACTGACATTTTGCAGGGTTTATTTATTAATCCTTATCAACTCATTTCTTTGAGTTTACTTGGGAAAAATTAAAAATGCTCAGTAATTCACTTTAGGAAAGCAGCCAATGAATAGAAGTGTTTAAGGTGCTTAATGACCTCCATTACCACAGTGTTTAACCATGTCATAATCCTTAATATTTATCGTCACTACTCCATTGTAAAATGAGAAGATGCTCTTATCACCATTTTACAGAGAGGGGACAAAAGCAGAGGCGATAATACGACTGCCCTCGGGTCACAGTAGAGCCTGTGGCAGAGCCAAGATTTACCTTTCTTTGGGACCAGATTTTTCTGGATTAGTCAATAATCTGCACACGAAAAAGCTCAATCATACCTGCTTAGGTCCTGCTTCTGCAGAAGCTCATTCATGATAGTGTTAAGGAAACACACCATGTGTCTGATTCAGCCCATTTAAAAAACTTCTGTTCCATTTTATATCAAGCTTGACAAGCTGGGCACAAACAATTGTTTTGTTTTTTCTTCCTCAAAGCCAGCTATTTAAATAGATTAATTCTGTAGCACTTAACACCTGTCCCTTGCCACACCATTAAATTCTGTGCCATTCTACAAGCCCACACCGATTCTGCCCCTGCAGACCTTACTATCACTGCACGTCTTTGCTCCTCTTTAAGTTGCAGGAGTCCTCTGCAATCAAAAAATCACTTTCTTAAATGTCGAAGAAATACGAAGCAAGTCTTGCAGTCTTCTTTGGGCAATCGGTAATTGTTTGGTGCAGGTGCTAACCAGGTAATAGGTAAGATTCTGTCCTGAGGATAAAGAGAATTTTCGGTCAGCAGTGCAGTTCAGTTGCACTAATCCCAGGGCTACTGGGATATACCCAGAAGTCATCCCCTTCACGCTAATACTCTAGCAGCATAATTCAGAGACCACTGCACATCCAAAACAAAATTATTTCAACACCAGACAGTGGGACCGAAGTCCCAGACTGCACACACTCTCTTCAGTCACTGCAATGCACTTCCCAGTTCCCTTAAGAACAATGGAAAGATTTTATTTTATTTTTTTTTAACTGCTACCCACAGAAAAGAGTCCCCTGTTTTGCAAACAAGAAAGTAAGAGGCCAACTCCATTTGGGAAGGTGAAATAAAGTGGTAAAAGACAGAGATTAATGTTAAAAGACAGTAGACACAGTGGGAGGCAGAGCTTTTTGATTAGTCTATACTGAAGACTCCCCAGAGTTCTTCATGGAGGAGCAAGAAATTGGGGGAGAGAGAGAAAAGGCTGTAAAATTTTCTCATGTACTCTCTAGCCATACAATGTCCATGTCCTGTAAAACAGGAATACGGCCACTGCAAAAATCTCCTTTTGCTGCGTGTTTTGTCACTCGTCTAAATCACACTGCAAATCCATATGAATGGACTTGAAAACCCCCCAGTACTGCTGGTATTTATACATAAATAGGTGAATTCTTTCAGCTTATCAGCCCTCCCACACACTACTGATAATATATCTTACAATGCCTTCAATGTGCATGACTGATAATTGGAAAACTGTTCTTGCACACAAATGACAACATAAAAGACTAAATTTTTATTCCTTCTGAAAGAAACCAAGCCAGTATTTTGCGTGAGGTGTTCCTTAGCGGATAGTCAATGATATTGATGGACTTTCTATCTATTGATACCCTTGTTCAGTTTATTTGTTTCCAGCAAGTTTCAGTGAATTTCAGTTCATGAACTTGGGGAGAAATTCATGAACTCAAACTGTCACAATTTCATGAGCAGACCACCACAAACCCGCACAAGTGTTTTCAACTCCCAGCACACATGCTGTGGCTCACAGTTCCACCCGTTTCAACCAGATTTCTACCCCCCCCTCTGAAAAGACTTCAGTGACCAATTCCTATGCTAAGTCTGAAAAATTTTGGCGTGCTTTTTTGAGCTAGGTGATGAGAGCATGACTCTTGGTATAGACACACTGGAGCATCCAACAGTTGTGGCATATGTGTGTCATGAAACCAGACAGGTGAGCTATGTATAGGACTCCTAAGTTACTGCTGAAATGAATTGTTAAGAGCGTGTCTTTGCTCTCTACTGGATAATATCAGAAATATTAACATCCCAGACTGTTTTTCCCAGGGGTGAGTCTGGGTCTTTCTCTGTGAAGGAAGCCAGCCTGCTTTCCCTCGGAGATGGGAACTCTAGTCTTGCTGCTGCAGAAGAGGGATGTTAGAAGCACAGCAAATTGGAAGAAATCCCATGGATTTTTAAATTTCATGACCCACTTTTACCTTTCTAAAAGCAGGTCAAGCCTCTGTCCAAAAATTACTGAGGCTGTTTCCTGAAGTATCCTCATTAGGGTGAGGCCTCAGAAACTCATGCTGGTCCAGGGGTCAAAAATTCTTTTGTAAGTGTTGTCTCTATTTCTTTGTGGACAACTGATACCCACTTACTAAATCATCCTTCACCTGATATAGACTTCTTACCCTTAGTGTTTGTACCTGTCATAAACAGAGAAAGAAAATGTCTCATTAGTTATATTTTATTTTCTTAAATAATCAAGCTTCCTTCAAATATTGGCAGAAGAATTACAGACTCCTGGAACATACTGGATTTATATTATTACATGATAATTTCACTTAAAACAATTACTTTGACAAGTTTTTTCACAGTATGTGTCCGGGAATTTTTTCAGGACTCCTGAAATTGCCTATGCCAAAACTCCGAGTATAACTTCTTCAGAAGGGCCTACATTTTCACATTCTGGAGTGGTCAATTGGCAAGGAAAACGTTAAACACCCCCTCAGACAGGCCTATCCTTCCAGATAACAAAGAAGATGGAGACAACAATTAGAAGTCCATCTGATCCAGATGTGCTAGCAGCTAACAGGTCTATTGTCAGAGTGAGGTGTGAGGGCAGTAGGTACCTGTCTCCCATTAGCATTAATGGGACTTAGCAGCGTGGATTCTTCAGGGATCAACAAAAGACTTGGTCTCTACAGCGGTTTGTTAAGCATCTGTTCTGTACCATTTTATCACAAATGACATGCCTTAAAAGGTTTAACCTTCACACTTCTGTGCCACATCCAGGTCTGTAGAAAGAGGAAGAGCATATCAGACAGCAAAGGCTCTTACAGTCTCTGACTGCAGTGAATTGATGTTTTTAATGGATGGTAAGGATCTGGCCGACTGCGTAATCTTTTAGGTTGCCATGGGATTGGATGCAGGAAATAATCTACTTTTTATGAAAATATTACAAAAAAAGACGACAAAGCAGCTAGAGGCATGTGTAATGAACAAATGCTTCACTTGGAGACAGTGAGAAAAACAACCTATATTGGACTTCCACTTAATGGTAAAATAATTCCAAGTGAACAGTTTCACTATGCTGAATAACAACATATTCTACACTGCCCAAAAAAATACAAAAGCCGATGACCTTTCTAAGCTGCCGCTCTTCAGAAGTGTTTTCTCTCCCCCTCTTGATGTAACTGACTTTGCAATCTGATTCCGAAATCAGTTTTCCTAAGCAACTGCGGCACACAGAAGTCGTGGTCTGTTCTGAGAAGAGCCAATTACAGGACATTGCTTTGTTACGGGCGTTTTTAAGTACAGTCAGCATGGTGGCACAAGCTGGAAGGCAGCTCAGAGGCAGAGAGGGGTCATTAGCACACACAGGCTTTTGAAGCTGGGGCTGTGCAGAAATCAGAGCCGCCTCTGCAGAGCTTCTTACAAGTCCGTTTCAAGAACTAATTGCATTATTTTACCATTTTAGTAATTAAGTTGGGACTAGGTATAGTTTATAAGGCTTGAAGAAGACACTCTTAAACAAAAGAGGACTCTACATCTTCCTAAGGCACTTGTTTCAGGAAAATATTGTAAACATGGCCTCTAAAAATACTGACACATGGTTAAAAACTGTTTCAGCTTCTTTTTTATGTAATAGTCCTTCAAGAACTTCTATGTGTTACACTACAGAAACTTAATGTTACCTAAGAGCTCATCCATAAAAAGAAGCCAGATTTCTCCAGCTCTAGCTGTGTAGTTAAAGCAGTACAGTTCTACTAATGGCAACAGAGACATAAAGGCATAAAAATGCTGTACAACTTCTTCACATGTAGGAAATCAAATAAATAACAGTATGAGGCACCTTGATTATCAGCTGTAACTCAATACACTCTACACACTGCTGCTGTTTTCTCAGTTTAAAGCAACGGTTTTCAGCCTTTTCATTTGTAGATCCTGGTATTTTACCAGCCATTCTTGTGTAATAAATTTTAGCCCACTTTCTTTGACAGGTAACTGTGACCCATGGATCGATCACAGGTTGAAACTGTCAGCTTGAAGGGAGGAGGGACGCCTACCTACACACTGTCCTGTGTATTATACCAGTGTAATAGTTTTTATGTAGTCAAGATCTGAGAATAAAAATTAACAAAGCCCAAAGCATCAGAGAACTTTGCATTTGCCCAGGTACCCAGATACGACAGGAATAATCGGAGATACTCGTCCAGTGTGTTGGAAGCAGCGTTTGATGGAAGACTGATGGAGAGCTGGCAGATTTCTCAACTCCAGTTGCAGGGGTCCATTACAAGCTATAATCCTCTGGTATTCCTGTTAACTAAAAAGACATTTTCCTCCTGGCATCTGTCTTTTTAAAGTTAATAATTCTCCATGTTGACAATAAAATCCACGCTGCATATGACCTCTGCTGCTATTTTGGGTTTCCACTAGAGATGGATTTGCTTGTAATGGCTTTTGTTTCTGTCTCCTCTGTTAATTCTTTTGGGACCTGTAAGAAGATGGGAGGAAGACAACCTTCGTATCCATGGTACTCCTGGGCATCGCAACAGTAGATGGAAACATGGGCCGTTCTAGGAAGAGTGAGAAGAGCTTGGAAAGCATCCCCTACCCTTCCGAGGGAACAAAAATGACATGCCATGAACAAACTTGGTAATTCCTTGGCTACCTTTCCTCTCAGACTGCTGACAAGGATGCTAGAGCATGTTCTGAACTCTAGAATGATTCCTCTGACACCAGCACTGAAAGCTGTGTAAGCTTGAGAGGAGACAAGGTGCCACACCAGATGCATGCATCAAATGATACTGCCCTGCCAAAAAAAACTCAGAGAGTCCACAAATTTTCCTAGATCCACTGAAATCTGACACCGACTTAACAACTATGAAAGATAACTGACATCAACGGCAGTTTGCCCTCCTTTCTCTATCCTACATACCCTACTTGCTTAGCACACTTCTCCTTTGTGGTGAAGAAGATCCAAGAGATGGACAAATCCTGGGCTGTTGACCATCTACCACAGCAGAAATGGGTGTGCAAGCATCTGTCATCTCATGCTCCGCTTGTCCAAGAACCACATACCTGCTTCTGACCAAATAGTGGAGTAATGATTCTGTCCTATTGGGTGTTTTTCCCCTTTTCTCACTTGTAATCTGTGACCATTGCCTTTGTAAGGAAAGGGCCCATTAATTTAAAGACTATTAAAAATGCTTTTACAACATGCTGTTTCCTGAGGATGCTGGTAATGGTGATGCTAACTTGCCTGTTGAACAGCCACCAACGGAAAGCATGTATGTTGTAGGCCTGATCAACTGCCCTCTTCACGCGTATGCTGAGATAAGTGTAAAGTGGGTACTTCCCAACCAGCCCGGCCTTCCTCTTAATTCTTCCTGTTAGTAACTTGAGTATGAGAAGCTGCACACATCTATGTAACTCAAGGTCTGCACTTCCAGCTGTTTTGCAGCTGTTCAAACCACAGGCTGACGCATGGTACCCATCGGATCCTGTAGCAGATGCAGAGAAATCAGGGGTCAGATAGCCCTCCTACTTCTGCTTTCATGGCAAGGCTGCGACGCCATTGAAAACTGCTCCGCAGTCTCGTCAGTGCTTTAATGCTACTAAATTTGCTGGCCTTTTCCCACACACTCTTCTCTATTAGCATTCCAATACCATGACATACATGCTGAAGTGTCACATATGGGTGACACTGCTCTATGAAATGCCCACATGGCTATAAGCTGAAACCGTCTTTCTCCCTGCACAATCTCTCCAAGTTCCTGCTGAAAGAGAAAAACGCACGGTTCTCTGCATTCATAAAGCAGTATCTGTGCAAGCTGTGGATGACTGGGAGCAGAGCTGCCATGGGCAGGTATCAGTCTCCCCGCAGAATGCCTGATCTTTGCCTGGGACAGGCACACAGGGAGGACAGGAGGGTACCCGGAGCTGTCCCAGCTTTCACCCAGGGGTTTGTGGACCCAATACTCCATGTTCTAACAGCCTGACCCTGCTCTCACTGCATCCATTGCACTGGGCTGCCTCGGGACAGGCTCTTCACATCATCTCTGCCCGTGAAAGGCTGAACTCACTCCTCCTTGATGCTCAAAAAGGACAACACAGGCCTCCTCGCTCTCTTCCGTGGGAATGACCCACAGGGGTGGATGTCCCTACAAGCTTTAGGTGGTCAGGCAATGCTACGGACACTCGCACAAGATCCTATGAACCTTGGAGAGGCGGGGAGATAGACGGACAAAGACTCAGCAGCACAGGTGCTGGAAACTGGAAGAAAACACAGTGTCTTTTTAATCACCAGCAGTGAATGAAGAGCATTTCCCCGGTGGCTTGAAGGGGGAGAAAATTAATCCCCAGCACTCTCATGGAATCAGGTAATACCTGTGTTGCCGTATGCAAGACAGTCTCTATAAAAATCAATGCTAATGATATCTTTTCTTTAGCTAGAAAACAGATAATAAATGCTGTGAAAAGGCCTATCATTTAGCTCCCCCTAGTACAACCCTGAATAGCAACACATCTGTTCAACCTCTTGCAAATTCTCTATTTTGGCAAGCGATCTTTCGTTATAATAATCTGCCTTCTTTACAAAGTTTTAAAGATTCCTTCTCTCCTTTAAGAATTTGTTCCTACACAGTCATGCTACATTGTTTTCTCCTTTTTACTGAACAAAAAGTAGAAAGGATTCATATGTAGCAATTATAAGGACTTTTTTGTCACTGCTTTTGTGACAGCACAGGCCTTGTTATGGAGCAGATTTAAAAGAAATGTGGTTTATTTATGATGAATGCAGTTATGATGAGATACAAACTGGACTTTTTTTCTAATTTAAGGAAAGTATTGATGCACGGTACTATTAAATACTGAGCTTGATTCAAAGTAGCTCTTTGAAGGCTTATCAGCAGGGGGCATTAATGCAACATCAAATTCCAAATGCCAAACTACCAAACAACCATTCAGAATCTGTAGTCTTTTATGTTTTTAATATGTTTGGTTTCTCCTCTGTATTTTTCACTAGATCATCTCTTTTGTTTAAAGTAGATCTGCAAATGCAGGCCATTTCCTGACAGCAGCAATTTGTTTAATAACCTATTGCGGGCTTCATCTCAA
The DNA here is from genome assembly GCF_028500815.1 of Rissa tridactyla. Classification (NCBI taxonomy): domain Eukaryota; kingdom Metazoa; phylum Chordata; class Aves; order Charadriiformes; family Laridae; genus Rissa; species Rissa tridactyla. The sequence goes on from NC_071497.1 coordinate 10,853,612, forward strand.
TTTTAAAAAGGAGTCTTTGTCCCTCTTTTATGTAGTTTAAAAGAGGAGACGCTGATTTTATGATCAGTAAATTTTCAGCCAGCAATTTCAAAGGGGATTATCTCCAGCAGGAAGAACAGGTGGGTTCAACACTCGTGGAGGGTATTCGGTCACGAGCATCAGTTGCTCCCTGACGTCAGATCCCTTACATTTGAGGAAATGACAGTCAACACCCCACTCTCCTATGGTTGCACTCTGACAGTAGCTGCTGACCTGCAGAAGAGAGGTACTTCCAGGAGGCAATTTTAGAACAGCACCATTTTCCCCTCCAGATGCCCATTTCACTCTCCACTGACTCTGAGGGAAAAGTAACCACACTGATAATTTAAATTACCTGTTACAAAGCATGAATCTAGGTGTTCATGTCAGTAGGATTTTATCTTGTGTTAGTTTTCCTACGCTAACAAACAACAGAAAAAATACATGGTTTTTTCTAAACCTTATTGAAGATAATTCACAAAGCCCCTCTGTCAGAAAGTCAACTAGCAGTGACTAGAGCTGGTGACTGAAGGGGTCAGAATTGAAGAGGAAGAGGTAAGTAAGTGGTGCATTGGCTCTGCTCCTTAGTCTTTTACTCAGGGTTCATCCTTACTCCTGACACACCGTGATTTCGTTCTTACTTTGTTCACTGTCAGCATAAAAATTATTGAATCTGGTCTGGTCCTCCAGCATTAAAATCTACATGTCATTTATGATAACCCATAGTATGTTCATACATGTAGCGTAAAGAGCCATTAATTTAAAATTTTAACATGAATTACATTCCTTGGGCTAGCACTATAAATTTTTTTCTCCACAATAAAAAGCTGGAAATTTAGCTACTGTTTTTAAACTAAAGTTGAGATTGTCACATCATCACTTGACTCCAGAAGTAGAATTTGTAAGAAAAATGAAGAATAATTTCAAATACACGGTAACACTGGGACTTTAAGCAACATTCAGATGACACCCACATTAAGGATGCAGATCATTAAGCTGTTTGTCTGCAATGGTAGCAAACTACCCTCTAACATGACTTAGGTCCCGCTTTCAGGTCCAAACCCTCTAGCTATGTCTCCAGTATCTGGGACATCCTGCTATGTCCCACAGTTTTCTGTGTCTTGCATACACATCCTGTAATTCACTTAACATATTTTCCTCGGGGACATGCAGCTTGCTGCCTTTGTTATGGCAAAAACCAGTTATGCAATAGTAAAACAAAATGTGTTCCTCAAACATCTGTAGTAATAAAGGGCTTCTGAACTTCCTGTGAAATTTGAGGCTACCTTCTGGGTATGAAAATTAAGACTCCTCTCTTAGTAAAACCTGATGCTTATATTATAGTTTTCTTTGAAGACCCCAGAAACATGGAGTAACGTTGGGTCTGATAGCATTCCTGATAAACCTCAGGATGACATTTATACAAGCAAGGTGATAAGAGAATTAAACTTCCATCTGTCAAGAGGGAGAACATATCAATTTTTTTCATTTTTATTTTTATTTGTACATGAAGAATGTTATCACCACTATCGAGTGTTATTAAAACCTCCAAACCCCACGTATAGTATATATTTTCCCTCAAGAAGGTCCCATGAGGATTTTCAGCAGGTGGCATTAATGCTCTATCCAGTTCCAAATGGCACACAGCCACGAAACTGCTGCTTCCAGCACTTAACACCTTAAAATGATCAACAAACTATGGCAGAGAGTAAGTAATTTTCTTAGGAGAAAAAGGCTGTGTTGAAATGGCATCTGTTCTGAATGATTTTTTTTTAGCAACAGAAGCAGAGCATAGACATATTTTGACTACTCTGGTATTAAATTAGAAAAAGCCAAGGGCATGTTTTCTTTTATATTCTTTTGATTTGCCCATCAAGGCATATGCAGAATCAGCATTTTCAAATGAAGAGAACGTCACTGAACTTTTTAGTGTTCAGAAACGTACCAGCACCAAAAATAACTATACAGCACGTCCAACAACAAGAACAGCTGGTTTTTTTTCAAAACAGCCCTATACAGGTTTCCCCAAGTTTAAAGACTTGCTGTTGCAGCAGAGAGAGAGAGGAAAGGGAGAGATACAGAGGTGGCAGATACATATGACCATTTGGGGCTGAGTGAAAATGAGTTACACTCCAGGACTGGTAATCCTGTATATCTAGGGCTTACTCGAAACAAACAGTAAAAAAGCATAGAGTCATAGAATGATTTGGGTTGGAAGGGACCTTAAAGATCATCTAGTTCCAACCCGTCTGCCCTGGGCAGGGACACCTCCCACCAGACCAGGCAGCTCAAAGCCCCATCCAGCCTGGCCTTGAACACCTCCAGGGATGGGGCAGCCACAACTTCCCTGGGCAGCCTGTTCCAGTGCCTCACCACCCTCATAGTGAAAAATTTCTTCCTAATATCTAATCTAAACCTGCCCTCTTTCAGTTTAAAACCGTTACCACTCGTCCTATTGCTACACTCACTGGTAGAGTCCCTTTCCATCTTTCATGTAGGCCCTGGATTCATCTTCAGGACTTGTTGACTGTATGAAATCCAGCATCTAACACACAGTAAAAACTTCTGTTTCAAGCATCATACAACCAGCCACTACTAGAAACAGGTGCTTTGGAAGAGCTTGTTTGGTTGGAAGAGTTCAAACATTTGTCGCTGACTCTTCTAAGTGTAGGCTGAGCTCTTGACATCTCAGGAAACTGCCCACAGGAAGGTTAGGAAATAGCAAAGTCTGCCAGCATGTCCTCAAAGAACCGTTCTCCAAATTGTGCTTCAAAGGATTCAGGGGTTGCTCCTCTAAGAAATGGGGTTCTGATCAAAAATACAATAGATTGACATCTAGCATGGAGCCAACCAGGGCTTCTCCCTCCTAATCTAACTATGTCCTGTCCCAGCCTCCCAACGGAGGGCATGTTTTACAAGGCTTTAGTTGGTCCAGTATCTCAGCACTCACTACACTAAACTGCTCCCTGGGGAGTGAGTCCAGGCCCTGGATATCTGTCTGGAGAGCAGATCTTCCCCTGGCTGTCTGCCTCATAATGGATTTCAGCCAGCCCCTGAGCTTTGGGGAGATTTGATGATGACTGTAATGCAAAGAGCATTCTGCAGCACAATAAAAACTAACAACACTCTGTGACTATAGGGATCAGCTACAGCAGCACAGGGACTCAGGTAATGCACAAGCACCCAAGTGAGGTATCCACTGGGGCACAGATGGGACAGGACAGGACAGTTGTCCTCTCATGACGTCTTCACACCATGGGAGATGTTTTTTATGAAAGAGGTGCTTTAGTCATGAACAAGACATTGTATTCAGGAAAAGGTTGTGTGGATAAAGTTCTGCAGCTTGCTTTTTACACTGGATCTACCTAATGGTCTGTTCCGGCCTCAGAAATATCTGAGTTCATGAAACTTGTTGGAATACTTCAATATTGCAATATGGCAAAATAACAAAAGTCTTGTAAAACTCAGGGCAACTCCAAAGAAGTGTAATGAGAATGTGGTGGTGAATTTTGTCCTTCTAACTTCAAACAAAATGTGTCCTTCTGTGAAAGGCCTGTTTTGAGCTTGATTCTTTCTGACAGCAGTTCGTAACCTGGACTGTACTGACATGAGTCATCCACTGCATTAGAAATACTGCAAAACCTTGTCATAATTCATTATCTGCCTAATTTCAGTAACAAAAACACAAAATCGCACCTTATTTAGCTTTGATGTGCCACAGTCATTCCACGCAAAATATGTGTTTGATTGGCACACAGACACATTTTATTTGCATGAGGCTGTGTGCCCCAGAAGTATCCAATACAAGGACTGCCCCTGGAAGGCTGAAATGCTGCCCTTGGCTAAAACAACTTCCAAGTTGCCATACAACCCTGAGAATGGTTCACTGACTGATGGTATTTCACCGTACAAATGGCTCATAAAAGCTGTTAAATCCGTCATGCACTCTAAAGGCATTTTAATCTAACAACTATTTTCACTTATACAGAAGCTGTCAGGAAAATCTATTCCTCAATGACAAGAAGCAACAGATCCTGACAAGACACAGGATTCTAGCACAACAGAATAATATATCTTTTCAGTATGCTTTTCATGATTGCTCTGTGGTGTCTTCATGTGGTATCTTTAAGCAAAGCTGTTCTCTCAGAGATGCAGAGGTATATTTTGATTTCTGATGTGCCCTTGTAGGTAAAAAGGAAGCATCTTTCTGAAGATTGAAGGGACTGACAGTGGGAGAATCAGATGAAAAGGGGAACTAGGACAAACCAAAATACAAAAGGAACAAAGGTCTGAAGAAAATGAAAACCAAACCACACCAAACCACAATCCTTACTTTCCCTGTGCTTGTTTTCAGACCATAAACTCACATGTTAATGATGGATTGGGTAACATTTGAGGGAAGTTCAAGAGATAACAGTCAAGAGGGGACTTTTGCTCACCCTGACTTCTAGACAAATGCCAAGGTGCACTACAGCAGATAGCCTTCTAAATAGTAGTACGTACTTTCCTCCCAATGGATAGTTGTTTATTCTTGTCCCCCCTGCAACTTTCTTTTCCTGAAGATCATTCCTGGACTGTTACTTGGAAGAAAGGAGCTACCTTCTTCCAGACAGCTGCCATGGGTTCCACAGGCCATTGCCTCATCTGCACGTTACTCTCCCAGGAAGCCCAAAAAAGCTACAAAAAAGCTCCCCATCAGGCTGACAGATCTAAAAGCTGCTGGGATCGTACCTGGCCAAAGGAAAGGGAAGCTCTTTTCCACTCCCCAGCATCCCTGCCCTGCAGGCTCAGGGAAGCACCTCTCCAGGGAGGGAAACCTTACGATAAAGTCATAGAGTAAGTGTGCATGGTTAGGAAGAGCAGCTCATCAGAGAGCCCATCCTCTTGCCTTCCTCACACTGAGAATAGCTTCCAAACCCGCTCTGTGCTCAGACATTTTTGCCTGTACTTTCATCTCTTTTGTTCTGATCATCAACCTGCCTGTTAGGAGAGAAGCTCAATCAGAAACCAGACCTGTCAGGTTCTTAAAAGATGTTACTTTGGGCAACGCAAATGTGGGTATAAAGGAAGCCTAACTCCAAAGCAAATCAGTACATATACCCACATTTATATTTCAGTGAACACTGCAGGTAGACTTGCCAAGTTGGAGAGCTCTGAGGTTCTGAAGAACAGCAATAACTTCTACTTTGTCTTAGACAGAACACACCATTGTTCTACAATACTTCTCATCCCAGGAAATCTGATGGTAAATGTAAAGCCTCAGAGAAGACGAACACCTAGACACTGTACATTCTTGGGCCCCTTTCTGCTGCCTTTGAAACAAATGGTCACGTCACCATTGATTTTGAAAGGTGTTAACAGCTGGCCCTTTTTCTAAAAGCTTAATTAATTATGGCAGTGCTCTGGGTAGATTTTGGGGTTAGAAATGGGCAAATAATTTCCCAGCAGTAAATGTGTATGCAGAGAAAAGAGGCAGCAGTCAGACCCTTTGCCACAGCTGTTTTTCCACAAAAGGGGCTCTCCCTCCACGAGACTGGTGGTAAACCAGGCACATACCAAAAAGGAGCACACTGTATTGCTCTTTTGCTATGCTTAAATAACTGGTCTGTTAGGAAGGCTTTGATAGGCGTTCAGATTTCTGCTCTCCTTGCAATCAGAGTGCTTACTCGTGTGTGCCTGGACTCTTCCTTTCCTTCATAAATGATGCTCTGATAGTTTCATCAATTACAACAAATGACAATTTTAAATTCTTTGCCTTACTGCCAACTTCTTCATTTATTATTATTAACTGCTTCTTGCAGCAGTCTCTCTAATATTCTCCCTCTCTTTCCTATAGTGGCAGGGCACTCTGACACATTTTAAGCATCTGTTTAATCCCTCTCCTTTTCCCATACGCATGAAAACACTTTATCATATTTTTAAATGACTAATGCTTCAATATTCCTATTCTGCTACCTGCTGAGGAAAAGAAGAAAGGAAAAGGCTGAGTAATTGTGTTTCAGAGGCAGCAGCTTTACAGATGACTGCATTTATTTGTTACTAAAATATATTTTAAAATGTTGTGCCAGTGCAATGGAGCTATAACTTGATAAATGTTTAGTTCTAAGAGAAAACTACTTTCTTTAGCTATAAAAAAATCCAACTGTTGATAGTTGGAGGCCATTAAAAAAAGAAAAGATTTACAAAGAAGAGAAGAGATGAGTACTCAACTAGCAGCTACTAGTTTTTTCAGACAAATCTGAGACGGTAACATCTCAGATGGAAGCAAAAGTCAGGATAAAAGATTTCCTGTGCAGATGCTGAGATCCTAATCCTAGCCAAAGGATTAACTGTAGACAAGTCACTCTGTGCCTTGGTTTCTGCATCTGTAAAACTGAAATACATCTCCCTTTATAATCCACAATCCTAAACTCCACCATCTCATGGGCAACTGCTACCAAGGATGTTCCTGACCTTTGCATCCCTGACCTTCACATCCTGCACAAATTCTACCTTGTTTGTAAGTGTGAAGTCTAGTAGCGCATCTTATATCAGCAACTTGATCACTGGTGTTAGAAAGCTGTCATCTATGTATTCTAGATACCTCCTGGATTGCTTGGGCTCTGCTGTGTTGTACTTTCAGTAAATATCAAGGTGGCTGAAGTCCTGCATGAGGACCAGGCCTGTGAAAGTGAGGCTTCTCCCAGTTGTCTAAACACCTCATCTACTACTTCCTGGTCAGATGGTCTATAGCAGACACCCAAAACAATGTCACCTGTTTTGGCCTATCAGATAATTCTGACTCTCAAGCTCTCTGCTGGCTCATCACCCATCCCAACGCAGATGTGTGATGTGTCCCAGCTGCTCGTTCATATAAAGAGCGGCTCTCCCTTCTTGCTGTCCCAGTCTGTCCTTCCTGAAAAAGCCTGTCTACCCATGGCAGCACTCCAGTCCTGTGAGCTATCCCACTACATCACTGTGACACCAAGGAAACCATAGTCCTGCAAATGCATGCAGACCTCTAATTCCTCTCATTTCCTTCCCACAGGGTGTGCATTAGTGTACAGGCACTTCAGAGAGTGTGACTGTGCATTCGTCCCTGGCCTTGAATATTGTCAAAGCTAGAGTGTGCAATCCTGCTCTTGAATGTTGACCAAACACAGCAACCATGAAAGCTGGTCTCAAGCTGAAAAACTGGATCCAATAATAAACGGCCACTTGCTGGACAAAGATCACCTGACAATAAGCTAGACAAAGAAAACCTGTTAATGGTATGACCTGCACTGCCTCCCAGGAAACCATCTATAAAAATGAGACTGCTTTGGTAACCGTTTGTGCTGGGACGAGGCTGCTGATGGGCGGACTCGAGGTGCTGCTGTTACAACCAACAGGCAGGGACACCTCCTGTTGATCAAAAAGCTATTTTCTGTAGAATTGAGAGGATGGTGATTGGGATCAGAGGTTCAGGAATCAGTTAGTAGTTGGTATGTAACAGTTCTTACTTGCTGATAAAAGCTTTTAATTAATCCTAAGTCAGCGTGCGTGTGTAATCTGGTTCTCTCACAGGGCAATCCACGAACCAAAGTCATGAGCTATTAAATGTGGCATGACAGAGAAGCATCCAGATGTGCTGATTTCCCAAAAATGGCTTTAGAGCTTTCCCTGTCACTTCCTTACTTATGTGCTTATGCTTGGTGGGATCTCACTTCACTGCTCTTTTGTTGATTTCCTCATGCTGGCCCTTTGCTCAGTCTTGGTCCTTCACTGGTCCTTCCAACGTGCTCCTTCACTCCTCACATGAATGTTAGTCATGATCTCCCTCCCTAATCATTATTAGTTTAAGCTCTCCTCTACAGGTTGGCCAGTCTGTTGGCAAAGATGCTTTTGCTCCATCTCGTCAGGTTGATCCCCTTCCAAGCAGCCCTGATTCTCAGAGAGGGTCCCATGGTCGCAGACGCCGAATCCTGCTGCTGACACCAGCTGTGCAAACAGCTGTTGATCCACAGGATCCATCCTCAGGCCCTCCTCCTCCTCACTGGCAGTATCAAGGAGACCACTCACTGGCCTCCCACGCCCTCAACCATTGCACCCAGAGCCATGTAGTCATGCTTGATTTTTCCCAGGTCACTCCCAACAGTATAATTGGTGTAAAGGTGGGAGAGCAGCAGGGAGTAATAGCATGATGATTGAAACAGTCTTTCCACAACATCCCACTCCTGAGCCTCCAGTAAGCAGCAAACTTCTCCAGACAGCAGATTGGATTGGCAGATGGGGGCCTTCATTTCCCACAAGTAGGGAGTCTCCTACCACTGTCACTCATCACTTCTTCTTGCCATATGGTTCAGGTTCAGCTGGCTTAAGTGCTTCCCTGGGCAGAGCTCCCAGCCAGGGACCTGTCACAGCACTGAATCCATTTCATCGCTGCAGGTCTGCATGTGGAGCAGGAGCCAGAAGTCACCAGCTTCCAGCCTTCTCCATCACAGGAGTTTCCACTTTCCAACCTGTCACGCAGAGACTCTGCCTATCCCCCTGCTGCAGTCAAAGGTTCAGGCTTTCGAAGCTGCAGGGTCTCAGGGAGGACCCGATTGATCTCTTTCTTGTCATCTCTGATGCTGTGCAGTCTGCTGTCCTGCTCTTACAGCTCATGTACTTGGTGATGTAGATCCTCAACGAGAACAACCCTCCCACTGGCCAAAAGGCCACCTCCCATTGCCCCAGCCACAGCAAGAGGCCCCAGGTGCCTCTGCAGCCTTAGATCTGTGAAGCTGCATCCTCTTCTGCACCTCCATGTGCCAGTCAAGACCTTCGTTGTTACACGGAAAATTGCTCCAGTGGCTGATGGGGACCAGTCACATGTCACTGTCACAGCTGAGGACGCGAGTGCTGTTGTGAGCAGAGTTACAGTTACCCCTCTGTGCTGGGCCAGGACTCGCAGATGACTCTGCCTAGATACTGCTGGAAGAGTACTTGACCTTCCCTGGTCAGAACTCAAGAGCTGCAAGCTCAGAGTCCCCTTTGGCCACAAGCAGCTGGCAGAACTTGCTGGAGCTTGCTAGCAGCCACCAGCTGTCCTCACTGCACCCCAAACATTCCTCCAAGGTTTCCTAGGACTCCCATTGACCATCCCAGAAGAAGTTCCCAGAAGATCATGGAAGTCTCAAAGCAGAGCCCAGAAATGGCTGTGCAAATGGCTGTGTCTGGCACAGAGGCACAGGTAAACAGGGAAAGACTGCAGTCTCTCCAAGTATTAGATTTAGGAGACTTTAGATGAAGCTATCGGGTGACATAAACAAAAATATAGATGGCAGGCATAGGTAAGCTGTAAAACTCCCTGACAGGAATTATGGCTGCTAGCAATTTATAAGGGTTCCAAAAGCAACTGTAAAAAAGCCTGGAAGAAAAATCTGTCACAAGATACTAAATACAGTGACCCTTCCTCTGACCAGGGGAAGTACCAACAGCATGTAGTAGTCACCATACACCAGTCCTATTTTACACCCTTTCCTAGCTATCTCTTGCTTACCACAGGTGTTCAGAGCCCTGCTGCCAAGACAGGCTTTTGGTCTGGCTCACAACTGCCTTACATTCTACTGGTAAAAGATGTCATCCTCCTGGGTCCAAGGGCTGCTGGAATTGGGGACAACTGAGCTCTTTATCTCTCTCTTCTAAATCAGCCCAGTAGTCTCTAAATAGCTGTGAAGCACTTTGATGTCTTTAGACGGAAAGATCTCTAGTGGCACTAAACAAACAAATGGCAGTGCAATTAGCATGAACAGAGCAGTGCGGAGAAGACCATGGTCAGCGTAGGCATGTGGTCAGCCTTGCCGGCTATTTGATCTTCATATAAGGACAGCACACAAGTGAAAATACCGCAGGGAAAACAGTGCAGGACCCCTGTGTTGCAGGTCTCGCAGGTACTCCATCTTCTCAACACACATGCAGAGGCACTGTGGGTCCCTGCTGTCCTGCCTTTGCTTTACAGTGCCTCAGTGTAGAAATGCAGCACATGATTTTGTACTGCTGGTGTCTCACAGCTTCAAACGGATCTGCTTGATGATGCTACGCTACATCCTAACCTAGATCCTACAGGAGCAGAGCAGGCTGAAAAGCAAAATCTGCAATTTTAATTTCAAAACAAAAAAAAACATTTCACTGATATCTTTCAATTCCAGAGCTTCCAGGCTACGTGCTTCTTCTGAAATGTTATGTTTTCCAGATCTTTCTCTGACTCAAGAGCCTAGAAGACTCCTTGTTGGTATCTCCAACCAGTTGATCTGCTCAGACCATAAGATCTCTCAAAGCCACAGACCCTGCAAGCCTACCTGCCCAGTTTGCTTTCCCTGTTAAAATGAAGAAACCAAGCCTCCAGAACTGCAGAGAGGCCCTCTTCTGGAAGCAGGAGCCCTGCTGTGCAAACCCAAACTGCAGTTCCCTAACCTTCCTGTTAGTCTCGAAGGTGACAATGCCTCAGCAGGCACAGACCTTGGTAAATTTGTGGGGTTTGTATCAAGCTGTGCCGCAATAGTGAGTCTTAAATATCCAGGATCTCTAGTTGCCTCCTAAGTGAGCTAGTGGGACAACATGGTATCTACTACTGGAGTTTCAGTGAATATACCAAATTAGAAATTACATTAAAAACTCAGTTCCAAACAATGTTTTCTGATGGAAATTTCCTGACGTTTTCTGTATTTAGGTATTTTCCATTACAGTACCCTTGCACTGGACTGCTGTGTCCAGTAAAAGTCACCAAGTTCCTCAGTATCAAGGCAGACCAGAATTACTCATTCCAAAAATATCTGTGGAATATAGAAAATCAAATCTAGTCTTACTCTAACAACACTGAACTTATAATCTTAAATGCTTGTTTCTGTTGCTTATTTCTTCCAGGTATAAAGGCTTTCCCCCTAAGTTGACAACCTTGGAGGTGATTTGACCTCTGAATCTTTGTCATTAATAGAACAGCATTCATTACAATTCATAAAACTTGCCTGCATTTCCAGACAAACGTCATTTAATAGAGTAGCACAGGTTTACAGTCACTACACATTGACGAATGCAGCAGTTACTGCCAAAGGAAGCTATCTGCTGATATCAAGATCACAGGATTCTTAGACTAATCATAAGAATCAAATAGAGACAATGTTTTAAATTAAATAGGAAACTATCAAAGACATTTTACTTCACCTAAATGGACACAGTCTTATTAATATGTATAATGCATTAAAAAATCCATTTTATTTGCCTCCAACATTTTTCCAACTGAACAGGAAGCTTTTAAAAAAACAATTACCTTATTACTTTGAATCTCATCTGCTGTTGCAAGTCGTGTTGTGTCTGACCCAATCCTTTTGTATAACTTTTTATCACTGGTAGGCAGTCACATTAAAAAATTAATAACGACCACTTCGTTTTTCAGAATCTGTAATCATCTTTCTACATACTTGTGAAAGCAGGGTAGGGAAGAAGGGAAAACTTGGGTTTTGAAAACTTCCATAAAAACCCTAGGTTCTGCTGCTCACTTTTATCCCTTTCACTTAAAGATTCCATTCTCATTTCAACACTAGCCCTGTCAAAACAAGTAAAAATACGCACTGCTATTTGCTATGGCTATTTATCATGAAGAGGTTTGGTTTTAATTCAAGAGTAGTCTATGTGAACCTGGATTTAACATTACTGATATTCCTCAAAATTCTCTTTTAACAAGTGTCCACCTAGACAAAGGAGAGTTTTATCTCCTTCAGAGTCTTACTAAACCAAGGCACAGTAGCAGGAGGCATTAAGATGCACATGTTTTTTGGAAGAAGCTAAATAGTGGAAAGTACGGAGAAGAGTCCAATGGAAATTACTTCAGGATGCAGATCTTAGGAAGAAGCAGCATAGTGACACAGCTCTTTGATTTACAGAACAGACCGAGTTGGCAAGGCTTGGAATAGGAAGCTTTATCTAACATGTTGGCTTCTACAACAAGGAATGCGGACAAGGAAATCAACAGAACGACCATTAGTAATCAACATGTATTTTCATACTGGGCATGCAAATACCTAGGTGAAATTATTGCAACAAAAGGGGATGTTCAGACAAAACTGCATTTAAGGTTCCAACTGCGCGTACCTCCAAAAATCATGAGGATTTTGTACGTGATTCATTCCTTTCCCGCTTTCCTTTACCCATCCTCTTTTTTGTTGCATCCTACCTTCTCCTCACTGCTACTGGGCCTAGATTATTTCTCCTTCATATCAGGTTACACCACCTTACTAGATAGAATATTAGGACAAGTGTTTTTCCCATAAGGATACTCAAAAACTAAGGCGGTTGCCTACTAAGGGCATAGGAAAACTCAACTGGACAAGGCCCAGAGGAACTTGACCCAGCTGCCGCTGTTCTGAGCCGTGCTGGGCCGAGAGACCTCCAGAGATCCCTTCCCACCTAAATTATTCTGTGGGTCTATGACATTTCGTTTAACCCAAAGAAATATAGGCTTACATTTCTTACTGACTTGGTTGACCCTGGGTGCCTTTCTTGTTCAAATCACATCTACTCTGAGTTTTTTCCAAGTGCCAAAGTGGTTTTCTCCTTTCTCTCTACAGAAAGACTGTTGCAATAAGAATGAAAAGCCTGAAAGTCATAACGATAAACTAATGCTGCTATGTGTTCACCTCACAACAACACTGTATAAAGGACTCTGTTCCCACAATTTCACCAGTTTGGGAGTTTTAGTGTGTTTCCTACCATTATAACAGAGCTGCACTGATTTTTGCCTTGGCTGCTTTAAATAAGATCATAAAGATCCCTGATGACTACTGATTTAACTGGCTCCAAGTCAAAGATTAGCACAACTATAAAAGTAATAAAAGTGTAATCTGCAGTCCAATCTATTTGAAAGGTTAATTCACTCCATTATAACTGGAATCTTATATTGGTCAGGCACTAATAAAAAACTAGATTTCGTTTATGAGGTACATTTACACTTTTTTTGCTATTAATTTATAAAAATGCCTGCAAAGCTCACAACGAGTCTTGAAAAATCAAGTAGACTGCTATGTATGGTTTAATCAAAATAAATATGGTATTAACTCAATAATGCTGTACAGCTGCACAAAATAATCACACACTAAATTTCTGTGTTTTAGTAGAGTATATAACAGAGTATTGATGTATTATTTTTATTATTATTAGAGTTCCTTCCAGGTATGCAAAGTCTACACTCCAGAAATAATCCATTAAGTCATGATGAACAATTGATTACTGATTTTTAGGACAGATATGCAGCATTCAATAGCTGGGAGAAGGAAATACAGGTATAATTCAGCCATTACGTGACCAAATGTAGCTATCCTTTATATAGAAAGAATATAGAAATCTATAGATTATAGAAAACTATAGAAATCACCCTACTGAAGCCGTGACAAAACTGACAATAACTCTAGTAATAATTGCATTATTATTTCCAAGCTGCTTTAATCTTATTGCAGCATATTTTTGGTAGACCTCATCAATAATTACTGTAGAATCATAAAAAGTTAATAATGCTGTAGAATTATAAAAAGTTAATAAATGATTCAAACTTATTTTAAACTAGTAATAGCCTGTCCCCCTCATGTCCTATTATGTGGGTTCTCCTATTCATCTGCTCATGTGATGAGTTTGTAAAGGGAACGACATAAGAAAGAAGTGTGTGTAGCAGGGTTTTGGGGCGTGTTTAAAAATTTTGGGGCAAAACAGCCTGTCTCTTTGCACTGACCCTCTGCAAACACGCAGAGTCTTTGCTGCAAGGCTGCTAGAGACCATAGGCAGCCATGGGACACTAGCTATGTCTAGTCTGATGCAGATCTTAATCCCAGTGAGTACCATAAACACATCACCCAGAAGTAAGAGTTACAGACGGTTATGAACAGCCATTTGGTTTCTTGAACTCTGTAGCAACTCTTTAAAAAATCTGTGCTTAGTAAAATATTGATTAATCATTCATCTAACAAGCGTTTCTAAAAATCCATCTGCAAGAGAAATCTTGACCATTAAATCACTTTGTTTCAAGATGAAGATGCATCTTTATTCCTGGCTCTTTAACTTAAAAATGCAGTGATCCAGGAAGAGCTAATACAATTTATCATTATATATTTATACCAAAGTCACAGACACCCTAAATCTTAGGAAGCCTGAACTTCTGAAACAGAAGTATTGTTTTAGACATGGCAGCAAGCTGGAAGATAACGTGAAGATTCATGAACTCTGAAAATGAAGGTCAATCTCAAATGATTGTTGTAAGCAATCATCATCACGGGTCATGATTTCACGTGGCTTAAGACTTGAGTGCCCACGGAGCATCATGTGCACAAGACGTAACAACTTTCGGAACATTGCTTCCTGGCAATACCACTCCACCACATAGTTCCTGCAAACACAGTTTTCATACAGTCACTTCAACAGCCCCACTGAGTTCGCGGCTGTGAACAAATATACGACACATGCCAAATCACCTGTCTGAGAGGGTATGCGAACGGACTTTAGGAATGTGATCTGAGAACTACTTGTGCTATATCCAATACCGCACAGAAACTCCTGGTGAAATACACCACTGAAATGCAGCGTGACTATAAGGAAATGTATCAGAGGAAAAAAGGTCTAGTGCCAAAATGCTGGGATGCGGGGGTGGGCAGAGGGGAAGTAGCTGGCCTCCATTCAGACTGCCCCAGAAGTCACGAAATAAATCATTACATGTGAGGTGCACCAGCCAAGTGAGTTAGAAATATGGAAACATGCAATACAATTTCTCCAGAAAGTTGTATTTTATTTGTTACCATATTCTGCTGCATTCATTTTGTGTTACTTACATGCTAGTAACTGGATTATCCATTTCTGCTTTGGAGGGAGAAGATACCACAATTTAGAAGCTATTTGCTTCCCACACAAGGGCATCAAAATGTTCTGTCAGCAGCTTGGGGAAGTTCCAGGTTGGTGCAATACGTTAGGTTTGTAAAGGAAGCACAAGACTTGACAGACTAATTCCTAGAGCTGGTCTGGAAACTTTGCTGGAATTTCTAGAGAGCAGGAAATGCTGATATTCTTTAACAGCTAAATCACTTGTATGAATCTGTTTGCTGTAAGACTGATCTTGATGACTTCACTCTTGTAACATTGCTAAAACAAAACCTTCCTTTTCAACATCTTGAGTGGCTGCTCAGGAGCCAGAAATCAAGTCCTTTGCATGCCTGATGGAATTGGATGTGATGCTTAGAGAGACCCATTTTACTTTTGAGAAATTCTCCAGATGTCAAAACCACTGTCAAAAAGTTCGAGTGGGTTTGATACCCCAAAATGTGCTCTCAGCATCTTGTTTTGCTCTGATGTTTCTCAGATCTTTCCTACTTAGCAGTTCTGGGAAGGCTTGATTGTTGTATTTAGGGTTACTCAGTATGAATTTGTGAGTCCCTATTCATTCCATTCCACCCTTTTTAAAACCTCAGGTAGCTTATGAAAATTAAGTATCATGTTAAATAAACCCAGTGACATTCCTACAGACCACAGAAAAAATGTACGTTCACAGATGCAGACCAGAGGCAATGGTGCAGTTGTGTCACAGAGGAGCCCATAATATGATAACCACCTGCAATGACCTCCAAATTATCTGAGCAAATAAATAGCGCAACATTGTGTGCAGAGGAGAGAAAATATAAAAATCCCTCAGGCCTTTGAAGTATGCAAACAAACAAAAAGTAACACATCACCTGCTCTACCATAACCTGCAAACCCCATAAAATTCTAAGTATACTTCTGAAAAGAAAGGAGGGAAAACTTCAGCAGTAATTTTCATAGACAATATCACTCTGTTCCTATAGGGAGATACCTGCCCATGCTACATATTATGTCATATGTATTTTCACAATGCTATCTATTTTAAGCCTAATTAAAGTTGCCCAGTCATTGCTGGAAACACCTTCCATCTTAGAAGGCTTTAAACATGGCTTGCAGAGTTCTGCACATATAATACAGAAAACTTGCATGCATGGTGCCTGGTTTTATAACCAATTTTCTTACAATCTCTATACAATCAATTCTGATTGCTAGTTTTTCTAGCAGTAATCTATTAAAGCTATCTGATTTTTTTGTTTTGGTTTTTTTTTTTTAACTTAAAATTGACAAAATGGATTTCTACTTAAAAAACTAAGCAAATTGAATCTTGCTAACTGCTGTGTAACTAAAAAAAAACACAATTCCTTCTCTTACAAACCTCGTTATATACACCAACATATTAGAAATTGAAGTAGTTCTCAAAAGCGTTGGCTAATTTCAGGGCACAGTGAAACAGATAAAGCAGTATGTTCACAACCTTTTTCTCTACTACAAAATGCATTTTTTTAATTACTCATAGAGACAAAGAATTTCTGATACCTTTAATCTCTTCCTCGAAAACTGCATCAAATTCATTGGTGCAAACCCTGAGATGGCATTCAGTCTGTCAAAGGGATTATTTGCAATGGGAAATTTTCAGGATAAAAAGGGAGGATATAAAATAGGGTTCACGTGCCTGCAAGCAACAATACAATCCTTCTTTCATTTATGTTTTAAAGAAAAATGCAGTAAAACAGCTACTCCCTCTTGGGCAGTCCCTTAATGTTAATTTTAAAACGTCCTCAAGAAGCTGAGGAGAATCAGATAGCAATCTGCTTTTTTCCAGAGTGCCCATTTCGGCCACGAGTTTTCTGTGCTTTTCACCTAATTGTGAAACACCTAGAAGGATTATAATCTCAAAAAAAAAGAGAAAGTTTTGGTTTATAATCGGGTAATATGAAAGCTGCCTAGCAATTAAAAACAACTGATCCAACATTCAGGAGACACCTTATTCACTGAGGTTAAGCCAGTTTTACAATATGGAGTTATTCAATCATCAGGAACAAAGGAGGTATGTGGTGGAGAGACAAAGAAAGCGAACAACGAGGAATGACTGGCAAATGGGGAACACAAAGGCACATTTAGAAAGAGCAACAAACAGATATATATGCTGACAGAGTAATATAAGAAACAATGAACCCCCAGAAACAGAAGTGACGGAAGCATGGGGATTATGCAGAAACATCTCCCTGCTACGAGAGAATCTCCTCCGAATTTGCACAGCATCTGTCGCCATCAGTTCACACGGTGGGTCTAACGGGAGGATCTAATGACAGGCCGTTTATACAACACCAGCACATGACACGTTCCTCGGGGCGCTGCGTCCTCGTGGCATCACCCCAGCGGAGCAGCACAGCTCCACGGCGTGCATCCACTGCATAGATGGAGAAACGAGGCACGGGGCTTTAAATAGCGACCTGCGAGACACCTATAGTGAGAGAAAGGACTGAGCCAGCACACACAAACTGCTGGAAAATCCTTCTTTTCTGCCTCAGCAGGAAGCAAAATAAAAAAGCCCCACATGGTAGACTGCTACCGAAGTCAGTCACCATTGCAACTATTTGGAAGTTAGTTCAACTTGGGATGTCTTTTTAGTTAATGTCTGTATTAAAATCTGCCTGGGGGGTTTTTGGCATTTTCTAGGAGAACTGGACATTACCTTGCCAAAATTAAAACACTTTGCATATCCAAAACTGCGGTCCTATGTCAGTAGGTCCTTTATGCAATTTTAATCGCATCATTAAAGCTCTAATGCAATCAGCAAGTTTTTCTTATGAGAGAAGTGACTTTTTTTTAAAGAAACCCAAATAGAAAGTCAGTCCCAATACATGTGATGCCTCTTAGAAATGTTGCTTTGAGGACCACAGCACACAGAAAAAGACACTTCACGCTCCCCAATCACTGCTCACAATTAGAGGGCACCAAGCAGTATGCCCAAATGTGCAAAATCTTCTGAGTTTTCAGAAGGCCTAAACAAAAATTAGAATAAAAGAAGTGTCACATCTGTCATGACTGTTCTAAATTCACTCATTTTTCATAGCTCCCTAAACCCCGCTGTGATGCTGATGACAAACAGGAGTTCAAGAGGCACTTGTCTCACTTACACAAATGATTTCAGTATTGCAGAAATTCTCCTGTTAAAGAGTAATTCAGCTGTTGGCTTGACTACGTGAAATACTCACAGGAAAATGCAGGCAGGCAGAGAAAGAATGCTTTCCTTCTGTGCTTTTGTAAGTTGAAAGGGTTTTCTTTTTTAATTATGTTTGAACTGATATTTGAAGATGATTCAATCTGTCCAGAACTAAAATAGCAAAGAGTAAAGGAAAATTTACCCCATGGTTGTAGAAACAGAGACCCTATGGGTCTGTAACATACCTGCAGTTCAAATCAAATAAATGTAAGACTAGATCTTTGTATTTTGCAGAATTTTCCTTCTATTCATGAGGGAGAAGGGGAGAAGAATTTTTCTTACAAAATCTTCAGTTCTTTGCAACGTGCTATATATCGAGCTGTCACGAAGAAACAGTTTCCACTATGCCTGCAAAAGCTTTCCTGAGGGCAGAATAATGGATTTAGCGTGAAAAAGTAGGATCTTCAGATTACAGAATTTGAAAGATATCCAGTGTTTTAAGTTTTAATGGTGTTGCTTATTTGAGTCTGCCCCTGCTACCTTGTCAATGTCAGGATTACAATAATCTACAATAAAGCACAATGTGGCACATACATCAGTCATATTAAAGTCACTTGCTATTCAGTAACTCTTTGATCAGTTTAAGACAATTTAATTAAATCTGGTACTAGAAAGTTGCAGTGTTTTCATCTGCAAAGACACACCTCAGATGTGCCTGACTCCTTTAGAAATAAATGTACTTGAAAATAAATCATCGGGTAACTCACACCCTGAAACAACTCAAGCCCTCAGACCAGCACTTGCAGTGTGAGAAGAAAGAGGGGGGAAAAAGGAAGTAGAATGCACCACATCAGCACAAATTCCCGAATAAATTTCTCCTTTTATTATCTAGAGAGCCATTATGGTCCTAACTGCTGTTGACTCAGAAGAGATGAGAAGGTTCTCCTTGGAGGAAAAAGAAGAAGTGTTGCTTGCTTATTGCTTCTTTAAAAACTACCACTCGAACAGGCACAATGCCTCAAAAGTTGTTCACATGCTCTCCCCCTGAAGTCACATACAGTTGTGGCGATGCCATTTACTCACAGTATGTAACTACCCTTCCAACATCTATTAGAAAATGCAATTATCACCCCACATGACACTTCCTGTCACTAATGATAAGAATCAAATACACTGCAAAAGCAAGTAAAATCCCATAGACCCACTAAATTCAAAGCCAGGTTGTACTTAGCATCCCTACACCCCTCTAGCATGAGTTTTGTCTTAGAAAATCAACACGTAAGATGGGATGAGGAAAGACAAACACCACGGGGCATGGAAAGCATGCTAGGTCAAGACCTCAGGGTAGCTCACCAGTCCCCTAGGAAAAGAACTGGGTATTGCACTTCTCCCACTGCCACACCTTTCGCTGCCTGCGACCAGTACACATGTGGATGTTACGTGGAAGGATGTAACTCAACATTCCTTGGACCAAACCTTGCAAAGCTGGTTGCAAAATAATGAGACAGCTGTGCTGAAGCATCAATAAAGATGGTTCTGATAGTGCTCCGCCATGCATCTCCCAGCAGGTGAAGGAGGGAGGCGATGCTCCACAAAGAGTTTTGACAACAAATGCCACCATAAGTCAAAAGTATGTGAAAAAAGAAGAATACGTGAGATCTTTTTTTACCTGTCATCCTAGATGCTGTTTCTCTTACTTTCCCTCATGCTTGCCTATAATACATAAGACCACTTCAGTAATCAGTCCTGGCCACCAACAAATCCTCAAACAGGCTGCTGTGCACTGTTTGCATTTGCTGGGACTTACCCAGGGCATGCCAACAGCTAGGAGCTCTATAGTCTTTGCTGCACTCTCTGGGTCCATCATTGACTCTGAAGGGCTCTGGAATTGGGCACCCTGCCCTTTGCGCTTGTATTTAACAACTGTCAGCAGCTAGCAGCATCAGTCCTTATGGACTCAACGGTCTGTGTGCTCAAAGCAGTGGCACATGACAGCTGAAGGAGGAACAAAATTGGACTCATCTTGTTGCAACCTCTTACATGCAAACTGAGGCTGGGGGAGACCCTTCTGAAGGGCCCTTTCGCTGATGCTGGCTGCAAGTAATGCTGAAACGAGGGGCAGTGAAAAGGAGAATATTAGTCTCCTGTACGTCCTAATTAATTGCTTAGGTGTTTAACAAAATGTAATATACCAAACCTTCACAGACATTTGGTGACAAATGCCAGACTGTAATGATACCTCTTATAATATGATAAAGAACCATCTAGAAAGCTGCCTGCATTATTTGGGAGAGGGACTCAGATTTGATAAGTGGCTAAAAATTAGTTTAATGATTCCCTATTTAGCCTTTAAATCTACTCATAATGTGACACTGTGTTTCTAATTAGAGACTGAAAATGTTGATTTAACATTTCTGTCATTACAGATTAGACATCATATGCTATCCCTGTATTATTAAAAAGTTCATATTTTGAACATAAAAAGGAATTTGTAGAGTCGGGCACAGGGTTGAAGTTTTTCTAATGAGCCATTCATCTTCAGGTCAGGTTTCATAATAACGAACTGTTACAAGTTAGTTGAGTGTGAGGAAAATGAAATGGAAAAAAATGTAAATGCGAATAACTGCTGAAATTAAAAGTGTCACATTTGTACAGACTGAAGCAGAATGGTATTTAAAATGTCCAAACTGTTTGTGACACCTCTTTTCTACCACTGCCATCACAACTTCTTTGAATACACACTGCATACTGGGCAGTTAGCAAATATCTACTGGCAGGTCATCTGACATGACAGTCAAGGCTCAGCATTTTGTTCTTAAGAACAAATATCTCAAAACTTTTAATCACGGGACCATGCTCCATGGAAGACAGTGGAGGAGGCAACATATTCTGGGTAACAGGTCTACAATAGTACTTACTGACCACCCCTTTTCCTACTCATGATCACCTAACATGTCTGCTGCCAGATGGTTTTTGCATGGAAAAATGTTATCAGGAAAGCAGGCAACGTTATTTTTCGCTGTCCTGCATGCACCTTTGGCAACTGCAGCAAGGTGTCACACAGCTAATCAGTTCTCATGGTGGCTTCAAAGCTACAAAAATAGGGCTCATCCTAACCCAGGTGATCCAGCCCAGGGCTTCGTGTCTGGGGTAGCTCATCTACAAAGCACTTTCCTTAGCCTCAGAAGCATGGCAGTAGGAAAATAAACACATCTTCCGTGTGCCTTAAGATTTACAGGGACTTTTCAGACTGAATGGCTACTATCAATCATCTCTGCATTCCCAGCAGGAAATTAGATTTCCAGTTTTCAACGCTACAGTGCTTGACACAAGTCTATGAATTTGTAGTTCCAGTAGGGCTCCATTAAAAATCCATACTGTGGACAAAGAGGGGAAGAAATACGTGTTTTCATCAAATGTAGCAGAGAGAACATCTTTTCAGTAGCTACGTCTCTGCTTTTGACCGATTTTTAATTTAAACTGATTGTGTTTCAATCAGCAAGGCAAGTATATGAAAGGACAAGGAAAGTACACCTGGGGACAAAAAAATTCTTTTCTCTTCCTCCTGCAATAAGATTTATTCTTATATTCAGGTCAGTCTTGTCTACAGGAAGGACAATTTATATCTCTGTCATAGGCTGCCAACCAGGCTCATCATTGATACATTTAGAGGACTAAAAATCTTCAGGGCTGCTTGTTTAAGCAATAAATTTGAGACATCTCATTCCTGAAGGTGTTTATTTGGTTCCTTCTGAGTTTACTGCCGTTTTTTCTCCCATTTTTAACCCTTCTTTCTCTATCTGGGATAAAGCAGTAACCCATTTTCCCAGTCACAACAGCCCCTCAGCTTCCCCAGAGATTCCCCAGGAGGCTGGACAAATCACTGACAAATCACTGCGAAGCACTGCGAGGCTCAGCCACCTCGCCACACTGGTGTCTGACACAGCAGCAGACGGGAAGGCCCTGCGCCAAATTTTACAAGTGGCTGTATTACAATTTTCCTCTGTCCTCATCTTCCAACCAGTCAGATTCCTCCTGCAAGGGAGGCCCATGCAAGTCAAAAGGAAAACTACTACTTACATTAGATTAATCACCCAGGAATCATCTGACTCTGTTTTAGGGGCTAAGGTGGTAGTTCAGAAAGTAGAGAGTGCATGTCAGGGAACTGTATTTCCTGGCTGGAGAAAACACTGTGAGGAGGGGACTCCAGGTGAGCAAGGCTTAGAGAAGTCACCACGTGCCATTCCCATGTCCCCAGGGAAAGGTCGGCGCTCAGGAGCTCTGGAAAGCAACCACTCACTGTGCCCACTACACCTGCGGCTGCAGCATACTCAAACCTTTCCAAGATTTCAGTGGAAATGGGATAAGTCTTACATAACACCCAGCATTACAATTAGCCTTTTGACTGTGGTTAGCGCGTCTGTTGTGGAAGAGCGCAAGTCACCTCATAATTTGGGCCAAAGAGTGAATATTGCTTCCATGCTGCATCAGACAGGTGGCTCTGAAGATGGTCAGTCACAGGCAGTTATCTCCTTTTCACCACCTAAATTTGATGGAAGCCTTCATCCTCCTTGGAAACTCGGAGTTGCCCCCCTTGTCAAGAAAACCATCCCAGTCTTATAAACACCAGTTGAACATTCATTGATTTGGATAATGATTTTGGTCAGACTGTCAGTATTAGGGTAAAACCACAAAAAACCCCAATTTGTACAGGGTAAAATTATAAACCCATTTTAAAAAAAACACACTACCCTTAACAAAGAAGTAGAGCCATACTCCACTGGGGGAACAACCACTCCTTAACTTCACTGCTAGTCAGTTCACAGTCCTTGTACCAGCCAAGCTCCATCATCACGCTTAAAGGACAGGCATGCTTCATCTGAATTTTATGTTGCCTCTGAACAGAAATCAGAGCTGAGTGTTGCTTCCTGAGCCTATGAACGATCAGACTGTGAGATCAGACATTTCCTTAAACAAGGTCTAGTCCTTACGCGCAGCAAGATGGATACAGGTCTGAGGAAAAATGGGAAGATGAGCATTCACCTGCTGCTGACCTACACCTGCAGCTACTGCCCGTTCCCTGCCCAATACCACACGATTAGCTCGCAAAGCAGGTAGAAACAAGTCTTGAAAACACAGCGTCTACTTGTTCTTGCGTGTTGGTACCTAAGATCTGGCTAACTCATGCAGGACTGTTTTCAGGAAGCCTTGAAGGCACCGAGTATGAAGATGGATATTCATGTTATCAAGAAAGCATTCTTCCTTACAAACAAAATGGCCAACAAATTACTTAATTCCTGCAGGGCAGAGCTGCCTTCTATGTAGGCTTGGCAACTGAATGCTGTACTCACCTCAACAAAGATGAAGCAGGGGATGATGGAGTAACTTCTCTGGGTATTGTTTCCTAAAGCCATTTCTCATCACACTTCTTGGGGAGGCACTATTCAAAAAGTTATTATCCTGAAAAAGAAAAGAAAAAGGTACATCAGGATGTTTCCCTTTTTTGCAAACTCACCATTTAACACAACGTGGTTCATAACATGGAACACTGACATACTGGACCAGGGAAACAGATTAAAAAGAACATCGAGGTCTAACTTGTGGCCGTACAAAATAACCTAAGAAGACACTCCCTTTGCAGCACAAAAGCAAGAGACAGACACAGTTTACAACATACGACATCTGCAGAGGAAAGAGTGATAAGGAATACATCTGTTTTCCTTAATTACAATCCACTCCCAAACAAAGGCTTCTTCCCCAGGACTGTAAAGTCACATTTTCAGCCCACTGTCCTGCCTACAGTGTGTCGTTAAATCAAGGGGTTCTGGTAATTGACTGGTGAACTTGTACTTTAAAAGACACACTTATAGTACGTTAATTGTACACATGATCAAAATGTTTATCTGCATGACGTGTGACCTGCTCAAGACGACAGCATGTTTTACGCCCAAAAAAACCCTAACAAGAAAATACAACAAAAATGCAATGAAGGGCTGGGCCCTTGTTGCAAAGCCTTTCCAGCCTGCTATAAATTCGTACACTAACCCACAAAACCCTACCTACTTACCATTAATTTGGGCTATTCTAATTAACATAACCTTACAACGCTCTGTGCCAAGACACTTAATCTCTTTACAGCACAGAATGTAGGAAAGGAGAGAAGACGACTAATGTGGAGAATTTTTACTGAGAGAGCATGGGCTTTTCTGTATGCATGAGGTAACACGTCAAGAAGCGAAGTCTGGCTTAAATGATTTTAGGGAGGGAGGGGAACAGGCTAGCAGGGAGGAGGGGGCAGGAGCACGTAGCTCAGAGCTGCCAGGTGCATTGAGACACAGAAGAGAATGGAAATCCTTCGCTACTAATTTTAACGTGAACACATCAAGCAAGAGCACAGATTCGGGTGGGCCTGACCTCACTTCCAACCCTCACGCAGAGACCCCTGCCGCGATCACAAGTGTCTCCCCGGGGCGGGGCAGGGAGGAAGCAGGTGAAAGCCGCTGTGTTCTCCAGAGGATGCTTTTCACAATGTTTTTCCCCGGCTCTTTGACCTCACTGGCATCTGGGTGGCAATTCAGGCCTTGGCATATGGAGCCTGTGAGGTTCACGACAGGGTCAGCGCTTTCTCACCAGCTCTCAGCAGGATGACTGGAAGAAATACTATTATCAGAGCATGGGGGTCAGCAGAGGTTAGCAAACCTGACAGAGGAGCTGGATCGGCTGCCAGTGCGTGCCACCTGCACCATGATGCGGGCTCCTGTCTTGCCACCTACGGATTACTTAATGTACTTCTTATCTCAGCTCTTCACAATTCAACCCAAAGCTGTAAAATACACAATGTATATGGCGGTTTTGGTAATACGGTTTTAGGCACCACCCAGCTATAGAGACTCTGACAGTGATCCTGTGTCAGAACAGCTTCTAACTATTAGCTGCTGAAAAATGCAGTTCCAGGCCAAACAAAATACTCAAGAAATGTTACCTGTGACACGCTTCAGACACTCCCATCCTACACTGCATCCCAGTTCTGAAATACAAATATTCTGGATTTTCAAAATGCCTGCTTTTCCAAACATACTTCAACTTTACTTAGGAGATAAAATGGGATTTATCTTACAGGCCAGTGTCATTGTTTTAAAAATAAGACAAGCTAATCCAACCCCATTTGGGCTGTGGAAAAAAATTCCAATCATTCATTTTTTAACAACATTTTTCATACTGCTGGCTCTTGTGCCACGTGGCCCTCCCTTTAACTTGCCAAACACATGGTGCCTCGTAGAATAGTAGGTTAAAGAGTTAGAGCAGCTTACAGAGCATTATATCACTAAACTCCTTTTGTATCCTGGAGATACACTGTCAGCACCTTTTTTGCAAATCCTGTTTTTCAAATGGCTTAGTGTAAAGATGTTAATACCTCAGCACCTTCATGAATGCTTTCCCAGATCAAGCTTAGAAATAACCAAGATCTTCCATAACACTCTCTTGTAACTTCAAGCCATGCCTTCAGTTCCAACTGCTGTGACTGCTGTCTGTTCCTAACCAAAGCAGAGGGCTGCAAGGCAACCCAAGAATTTAAGAAACGTTCTCAAGAGACAACTGAAAGCAACTGCACAGGCGATCAAAGAAGCTGAGGGTTCTTAGTAGTCATATAAACCTGCCTAATTTAATGCTAGGGGACTCCTGATGCCATAAATATGTATTGCTATCTCTGTTCTTTTAAGCTTATTGTGCACCACGGGTTTAAAAAACTCCATTGCCTATGGGAGAGCATTTTACATGTCAGCTTCTCTCCCATGTGATGACACATTTGTGTCAGACATAAGTAGTAAGAGACCAAATAGTAGCCTGATCAGGCCAGCTAATTCCCAGATTGTGGGAAAACTTTCAGCTAGCCTGTGCTTGTCATAGCAGGTCTTTTCATCAGCTCACTCGACAGAAGAGGAAAGGGGAGGAACAGTGTGCTCTTGGTGGGAGCACCATCTTTTGTCTCTCTCCAGCTGGCAATGTGGCCTCTGGGGACACAGACAGCAAAACACAGATTACAGCAATCCCTACATGCTTCAGTCTGCAGAGCCGTCAGAGATAACCCACTTTTGCCCAAAGAATTGGGGAATCGTAATAAGATGTAAAACAAGTGTTTAGTGACAGCCCTGTTTTATAATCCATGAAGATCTCTGCATTGAACAAATACGCCCAGAGAAAAGCCTCCGACCATGGCAACTGCAAGTAACAGCTCCAGTATCAGCATCTGGTATTGCCTTCTGCATTTTTTATTTTTATCAATTTGACTCAATTGTTAAGGAAATCGTGTTAGCAAAACAATAAGATGCTTTGTAGATCCCACTAGCTGTGACCTTTTAAGGCCTACTACGTGAGCGCTGCCTGACAGTGGAATTGGTCAAACCTATTCTAACTAATTAGGGACCACTGTAGAGGGAATATTAATAATCTGGAGCTCTGGTACGATGAGGTGCCTCTACTCTTTAAACAATATATGTATTTGTATAATACAACATTTGTGAATTAACTATCATTAGTTAGTTCTCATCTTGCTCAGTGTACCCCACATGTGTTTTCAGAAAGGCCCTGAACTACAGCGTAGGAGGTTATTGTCTGACATCTCCTGGGAGAACAAGCGAAGACACAGAATATACATAAGTGAATTGAAAATTAACTAAAAAGGACAGCAAAGAAAAAAAAGAATTCAAGCTGAAGAAGCTGAATTCTTGCCGCAGGGATCCATCCAGGGGAAAAAAGAAGAATGAGAGTCAAAGAGTGGAGGAAAGAAGAATGTGCTAAAAATAGGTATTTTCTTACAGGTTACTAACCAGCAGAAGAATTTCTAAAAGCCCCATTCAGGTATGTTCTAAAGCTTTTCATTTGAGCGCGTGGCAGACAGCAAAAAGGACATATCTAGGACAAACTAGCATTTGCTAAGCCTTTATAGTATAGCTCCTGCCGCAGACACAGCACAGCTAATCATTATTCTGGGTTATCAGCACTCAAACCAATTAATCCCTTGTCCGTTCCTCAGGAGACAGTGGTCACCCTCATGTTTTTTAAACTATGTCCTTCATAGGTGAGAAAAGGAGATGAACGTTATGGCTTTACATATTGCTACAGTGGATATCTGGGCACCTGCAGAAAATAATAAAATCAACCATCCAGAGAAAAGCTAAAAGGCAACGTTTATCATAGTTTTTAACCTATGTCTCATTTAAGCAATACCAATGCAGGTTTCTTTTGCCATTATCTCAGAGACTGCCAGCCTGAAAGGCAGCAGGACGGGGAACTGCTGGAGAGGGTACAGCAAAGGGCTGCCGAGATGATTAGGGGACTGGAACACCTCTCTTATGAAGAAAGGCTGAGGGATTCGGGTCTTTTTAGTCTGGAAAAAAGATGACTGAGGGGGATCTTATCAATGCTTATAAATATCTAAAGGGTGGGTGTCAGGAGGATGGGGCCAGGCTCTTTTCAGTGGTGCCCGAGGACAGGACAAGGGGTAACGGGCACAAACTTGAGCATAGGAAGTTCCACCTAAACATGAGGAGGAACTTCTTTCCTTTGAGGGTGGCAGAGCCCTGGCACAGGCTGCCCAGAGAGGTGGTGGAGTCTCCGTCTCTGGAGACATTCAAAACCCACCTGGACGCGTTCCTGTGCAACCTGCTCTGGGTGACCCTGCTCTGGCAGGGGGTTGGACTAGATGATCTCCAGAGGTCCCTTCCAACCCCAGCCATTCTGTGGTTCTGTGAACTGCTGCACAGACCAAGACACCAACACACCTGGGCAGGACATCACTTCACTGCAGAATCCCAAATCTGCTCAGACCAGATGTGAGGAGGAAAACCACTGATTGTTTGGTACCAGGATGTGATGCAGGCACAAAAAAAACCCCTGATTGCCCTGCCCCTCTTCATCTACCAGTTTCATGATCTTTCAGCAGCAACTAACAATCTGTTTCAAAATAAAATGTAAATGATAGGAGGAGCACAACTGTGGTATTTCTGTAACAATGTTAAAGACACTTAAAATGCAAGCATTCCCTCATTTGTAAATTAGTTTAACCTTGCATTAACAATTTGCAACCCTCTGTTGGCAATTGGCTTCAAATTATAAAGATCTGCCTTCTCATTAAAATAAGAATTCTGTTTACTAATGAAAAAAAAATCACTAAAACTTCTGCACCAGTCCATCAAGGATCGATTCGTCAAACCTCCCTTCAATTAAGAAAACAAATTCAAACTAATGCCACTGCTGAAGATTGTTATCCAAGCTTTTGCACAGAACTGTATCATTATAACCATTCTTTATTACACGAGCTCTTACAGATCTCATTCTAAAGCAGAGTCCTCTATTTCCTGTGGGGGAAACAAAGCCAGAAAGAGTTGAAGCAATTTGCCAGACATCACACAATGACTCAATGTCTAGGCTGAAGAAAGACATATTATTCTCAGACTCCTGTCGAGTGCTCTATCCACTTGACTATACAATCTCTGCACTTGAAATGGACTTGCTAATTCCCGCACGAGAACAACGCAGCTCTCATTGCACGTTTAAGTAACAGAGGTTTCTCTTAGCTTCCTACCGAAACTGCAACAGAATGCACACCACGACTCCACAGAAGCACCGATCAAACATGCATCAAGACGCGACCAAGCCTCGCATCCTCTCTGTACCTTCACGCCTGCCATGTCCAAAAAGGAACACACACCTAAACTTGAACAGGTCGCAAGAAGATAACAAAGGGTTTAAAAAATGTCTTTCCCAAAGCTCTTTTCCACATAAACCTAACCAACGCATACAGAAGGGCCTCAGGAATCAGAGGTAAGATTTTCCTGCAAAAAGCAATCATGGCTATTTAATGTTTTCCTGGCTAAATTACAGACATTTTTAGTGTTTTCAAAGTAATCAGAAACACTGAGGAGAAGCATGAATTGTTCCAAAATCTAAATTGTGTGAGGAAAGGTCCAAAATGACATTGTAGCATAATGACCTGCTTGTGATTTGGCTTGCCTGCCTTGCATCTGAACACACTGCTTGGTATTATCGTGTAAGAATAGCAAAGCTAAGAAAACAGCACCACGTCTGCAAAAATTAGACGGTACCAGACAACTGGCACTCAGTTTGCTGTCTCAATGAGCCAAAACACACTGGTTTTGACCAACAAATGAGAAAGTTATCCTTTGGATCAGGTCTCCCTTGGTCTGTGGGAAAATGCATACACACAACAGAGCTTAGGCAAGAGGGAAGACACTCACCTAGCTCTGGCTTCCCATCATCAAAGAACTCTTCAGCCCATCCACCGTGAACTGGCAGGTGGTAGGGGTTGGAAAGGACCTCTGGAGATCACCTAGTCCAACCCCCTGCCAGAGCAGGGTCACCCAGAGCAGGTGGCACAGGAATGTGTCCAGGCGGGTTTTGAATGTCTCCAGAGACGGAGACTCCACCACCTCTCTGGGCAGCCTGTGCCAGTGCTCTGCCACCCTCAAAGGAAAGAAGTTCCTCCTCATGTTGAAATGGAACTTCCTATGCTCAAGTTTGTGCCCATTACCTCTTGCCACCAACACCACCATGGCCATCACACCAGGAACATGGTGTCAGACTGAGGACACCGTATGCCCAAACCCTGACTAACATGTTTGAGTCACACTTGATTTTTGGTTGTTAACTGACAAATTGCCTAGCAGCAGACTATAAACAAACGTGTGTTCTAAGTTTCAAGACCTGCCTCTTATCTGTCTCCCAGAGCTCTCCCATATCAGCAGCACGATTCCTATTTTCCAGTAACACTGAGGAGAGGAGCTGACAGATGAAGCAGGAGCTGAGTTTACTGGATCTAGATCTCATCACAGAATCAAATTTATTATAAATGTCCCTAACAGAATAAATGCCTAGCTTCTATTTAAGCTACGGCCATTCGAATAAATTGGCTTGTCAGTGAGTGTGCTTCTCACACATGTCTCCACAGACTCAATGACGAGAAACTAATTACATATCACTAATGACAGTAAAAGAACAAAAAATCTGCCACCAATACACAAAATGAACCCACACACATTCACCATCACAACAGACAATTTTGCAGCATTTGACTATTAAGCTGGAAAAACACTTTCTCTGATGAGAGCTCTCACCTTTTCCTGCTAGCACAGGTCACAGTTTAACATTTCTGCACTCGTACCAGCAAACCATTTTACAGCAAACAATGATACCTACATAATATAGTTCACTGCACATCTGAAATGATGATCCTCAATACAAACCCCACCTTGTTATGAATAAAGCTACATGAATAGCTATCTGGGTTCCTACACTATCCGTCTCTTAAAAATGTGTTGCTGAATCCCTGGTGGCAAAGCAGGATTTGATCCACAGAAGAACGTAATGCCAGAGATTTTTTAAGAATTCTGCTAGGGATGTCTTCCCTTGCTGCCCGCTTCATGTGGAAAATTATCCCGTGTCTGAGTGATAAGCAGCAGTATAAAAACTACCGACAGGCAGACTGATAAGGGATCTGCACCACTTACATCCTCAAGAGCATTCAAGTGTTACGTCGGCACGGCAGAGCCTCGAAACAACTTCTCACTGCAGGGAGGCAAGTGAAATCCCAGCGCCACAGCTGCTGCCGGCAAAATTTACACCCATGCGATTTGGCCAGAATTCCACAGATGTCGTCTAAGTAGAATCCAAAACATAACTGTTTAAGTAGCAAGTATATGCGTGCTAACATCCAGGAAGCCAAACAAAATGGCCACAAGCTTTATTTAGAACGACGTTACACCCACAAACCTTTCCTTGGTCTGAAAGTGTTACCGTGGTCGATCTGCTTCCTTTGGCAAGGCATTGAATTCCCTGCAAAAATGTTTGGTATATCACTAACTCAGCATTGCTTTGAATGATACATGCTGAAATGTGGTGTCACATCAGCAAAAACCATATGAATAAAAAGTTTAACTTGCTATGGCTGATAACGTTTCTCTCTTTCTTGCAAAAGGATTAGCAGTGCATGATAAAGGAAGAAGGAATCTGACGAGATTCATTAGGAAATTCTTTTAAAAAAGTAATAAGCCCTAAAAAAACTACCACCACCAAAACACTGAATTTATCCATGCAATTAACAAGAGTGATCCTGCTCCTAACTTCCATTTAACTCAAAAAAGCTAATTGTTCTAGCTCTTATTTGATCCCTTCAAACATTAATCTAAATGAAATAATTGTGCTTTATCTTGGGCAAAAGAGAAAGACTATTTGCGACCTTTACTCATCCACCTGAAGGCATGTCATCTTGATTTAGACTAATTAATTTGCCTTGTGAGCTTCTTTGAACAAATGCAAAAGGCAACCAGTCATTTCTTTTACTTCTAACTGGTTGAAACTCCATGTATCTTTAAGGACATTTATAGCAATAAAGTGGCAGGTGTGGTCAGCAATAAAGGAACAGTTCATAGACATAAGGGACTCTGAATTCCAGAGATTAGTAATACTATGAGTTTAATGAAAACACAACAGTCTATAGTTCCAAAAGCAACATATTCGAGATCCAGAACGGCAACTGGTTTAATTAACTAATCATGGCCTTGAGACACGGGTACTCTGTTTAGCTCAATGCTAAATCACCAGTCTTAAAATATTGTATAGAGTTCTAATTTCACTGTCTCATTTGCAGAACCTACGAAGAAAATGGTCAAGACCCCTTTTTATTTACAGCAGACAGTCTTGCAAGGCTCAGGCTGGAAACCAAATATTAAAGTATCACCTCCCTGATGTTTGGGATGCTATCATGAAGGGCTTGTTTACTGAGTTTCACTATTGCCTTTGGTGCCTCTCCACACAAAGCACAGACAGGTACTGAGGAAATTCTGGGCAGCTTCAAGCAGAAAAAATCAGAGCAGCCTTCTCCTCAGGCCCTTATCAGAGTTAACTGGTGGAAAACGAGGAAGACATCAAAGAGAAAGAAGAAAACAAAAGAAAACCTCCAGTTTTGGAACACTGGGCTGTGTAATACTAAGGGTAGCAATGCAACAGCACAGAGGAAAACTGGATGAGCTATGGAAAAACTGCTACAGGATGGAGGGCAGATGAGGAAAACAGACCATAGGCTTTGCGTGTGATGGGAAACCATACGACCGAAAATTTTGTCTACTTTAATAGAGGGATATCAATATAATAGATACTAGAGAACACTTCTCCCTTCCCCTCCCAAATTCCTCAGGGTTTTGCAGAAGAGATTTTAATATTAATTAAAATAATTTTATTTTAATGTTATTAAAATAATTAATTTTAATGTAAGGAAAATATTGTCCAAAGAAATTTCCCTCATTCAGATGAAAACTCGTACTTTACTCCAGAAAACTGCTAGTGTTGATTTTTTTTTTTCTTTTCAAAACATCCTTAGTTAATGGTCCTTCTGAAATCTGTTGAGCCACTAAAAAACCCAATCAGTTGCTTATGCATCTGCAAGAATAAAAAGTAACGGTTCTTTATTTGTAATACAGCTTCACAGCTATGCACAGAAAGAATTATGGGAATACCAATATTAAAAAATATAATTCAAAAATACATGCTGCATGGTCTTTTTGTATGCCATCCCTGCTGTGCCACCGATTCGCGCATTTGAGTGCAATCCCTGAGTTATGCCTTTTTTACTTGCAGGAGAAACTTGCCCTTTACTTGCAGAAGCAATGTCCTCTTTTTTATCTAAAGGAAGAGGCTCATGCAAAGTGCCAGATAATCTCAGGCTTCAGATGGAGACCTCCAAGGAAATTTCCAGACCCCGCTCCTCCCACTTTCCTGCTACGACAACTTAGGAAGCCAACGCTTCTGGAGAGTGTTCGTACAGAGCATAGTGTAAAGATAAAACAGTGGGAATATTGAGATGAGCTGAACAGAGTACAGCTATGTTCGACAGGGTGAGGGAAGGAAAATAGGGTGAGTAATATGTTTCTGTTTATTTCCAAGGTTTTTTTTTCACGCAATGAATGCTGCATTGAAAATTTCAACTCAAAATCATGGTGAGCCAACAGTAAACACTAGACGTGGAATGGGTGCGAGCCACTGGACTCTACACAGAAAAAAAATGCATTCATTTTGTCCCCTCTGGGCCAAGCAAGCAAAACTATGTGAGTATTGATTGCAAGCTGTAATATTATGAAAGTAAACAAGCAACTGCCTGACCACACTGTAGCCGTCGGTGATGAGATCCAGAGGCACAACCTCCTGCTCCCCTGATATTCTGGTATTCACACCAGCAGTGGAGCTGCCAGAGATACACAAGGACCACACGGACTCCCACCCCTACAAACTTGGCAGCAAGCTCGACCTTACGTACACATTTTATCGGTTCGCCTCATTTATAACATCACCTTCACCTTCAACCCTTGCAAGGACAAAGGATTTCTGGCATACCTGCTCTGGTCCCTCATACAAAACACCATCGTAGAAGCTCTCCTTAATAGCAAAAAAAAAAAAAAAAAAGAAAAAGGCGGGGGGAGAAAAATAGCCCCTAATTTTTTGCTTTCCCCTTTTTATCTCTGTGTCCATTATGTGGCCAAGGGAAGTAGGTATAACGCCTACAGGCTGAATTTGTCTAAAGACAGTGTTGCACTACAGCTCACGCAGTTTACGTGGGCCTCAGAAACACAACCTGGGTGGAAAGCCAAGAATTTAAGAACTTACTGTTAGACTACCCAACATCTTAGCAATCCAATACAATAGCTGTTATTAGTCCAGATCTATTTATTATCTTAAAAGAAAAGGAAAAAAAGAAAAAGAAAACTCAGCAAACTGCAACAAAAAACATTTCAAAATAGTCAGAAATCTTTAACAGACTTTGTAATACCTTTCCCTTCTCTGTGGTGTTACGCTCACCACAGACCCTGCCCTGAGTCCTGTGGGTGATGGCTTTAGTCTGGGATGGGAGAGAGGGTTATGGCAAGATGTCAACGTCCTGAGCTTTTCTCCGAGCGGAAGGCAGCGATGCTGAAGGTGGGAGCTTATTCCTTTTTAGTCAAGGATCCACTTGGGCTTTTTTACACACTTTCTAACATATCTTGCACCTTGCTTGTTCAACGTTCTCCTGCAATTCCATGTCAGATTCACATTCAGATTTGCTCTATGTGGGAGACTTTACGTAATCTTTTTTTGCTGTCTTTGTAACACCTAAGACCAGCTTGACGCACACCACGGCTCCGTTCCTTTAGAGACCAGTAACTGACCATGGGTGGGTTCGTTGATTGTAGCTCCCTTGGCTCTGGTACCACCTTGTGCCCACAGTTTTAAAGCCCCTGCTATTATCCCAGTCTGTTCTCCTCCACGCTGCATTTTTATCCTAAGTTTAGACAGCTCATTTTGCACAGAATAGACTTGTTAGTTCTACCTATTAGGTAGAGGGATATATGAAAATTATTATAAAAATAGGCACTACATTATACAACCACATAAAAGTAATCTAGAGCTGAAACTGCTTAGATAACAGCTACCACTTCGTTAGACAACTGCTGTTACAGTTAAAAAGACCAGAACAAAGCTCCAGGCATGCCAAGGCAAGCCCTGACAATGCAGATCTGACAAAACCTTGTCCTTGCAGAATTAGTTCAGAACTTGTGTTCTGTTACTAAAAAAGGCAATATAGCATTTTTCTGGCTACAACGCCATGATCCCAATCCCCCAGCTTTTCACAGGCTGCAAAACGCAAGCTTTCACCAATGAATCCAGCAAATTTTGTTGCTGGTTTGCTGTTGCAAAACCTTCTATGGCATTAAGCTCCAGAATAGGGCCAAGTACTGGCCTTCTTGGAGACCTGTGCTCTTCCCTCCCTGATTTTGTCTCATGATACCTATACATGCCTCAGAGGAGCTCACGTGGCCCTTGCTTGACCTCTTAAACATTTGATTTTTAAATCCAACACAGTCTGCACAAACAACAAAACTGTTACGATTAACATGACAACTATAGCACAGAAAGCTAAATTCTGAAATGCCTGTACCTGAGACCACAATGTTACTTCTAAGAGTGTGATGTAATTAAAATCACATTTGTTAACAGAGTTTTCACAAAATATACACCTATTACCACGAAAATTGTATGCAGAAAGTTAGTTAATAATATTTTGTGGACACTTAAATGTGCATATGTGTGTATATGTGCGTACAAATTCATTTACACTCAGATACAACTGGAACCTACACACTGCATGACACATAATGACTGGAAATAAACAGAACAATTTCATAATCGAACTTGGTCAAAATAGGATTAAACACTCATTTAAACACTAAAAGCTGGCAGAGGTGTATAAACATGCCCATCTTGCCCCGTGCTGTTTGCTGCCATCCTTCTAAGGAGACCGCCGTGTCTTGTTTAATAGCCCTCCATTGCTGATGCGCAGCTCTCACCTCTGAAGCACTATTATTCTAATTTTCAAAAATCACCTGATTGGCTCTTTAAAAATGAAAAAAATCCTTTCCAGCAAATGGGCATATCATACACATACACAGTGTTTTGCGTAACAGAGGAGACTAGTTTTTACCGTGTTATTTTCTGCCCATCTGAGGCCCACTGATCTATACACTGCTTTTTTAAAACATCCCAAATACAATACTAGACAAAGGTGCAGTCACCCCATTCACAATGTTGTAAAGCTATACTTGTGCAATCTCCTAAAACTCAGTTTAGTTTATCAAGGGAAACAGTTCTAGACTTAGCTGACCTACAGTTGCCCGTAGTGCTCAAAACATCACCTTTTAGAAATGCATTTCTCTAGATATGATACGCAAACACACATTTACATACCTTTTTTTTTTGATTGCATACTGAAACACTGCATTCATATCTTAATAATCTATTAAGCACCATCACTATTAATAATAGGAAGTATATCCTCACAAAGATAGTAGTTTTCTCTTTTGGAGATTAACATGCTCTTAAATTTGATCCATTTTTCTGCTTCCCTTAGTTTGTTCATATTTGTATCTTGTTGTCACCTCAGCCGTGACAACTGACCTATATGAAAAGTATTGCATCGTTCTGTTCACATATATGTATATATGACAATACAAGCAGAACAAAAAACAGTGACAGCAAAGCTAAGAAATGCCAAGTTAACAGTATCCATAGTGTTGGAATGGATTAAATATTCTTCCGTACTACAGAAGACAAAAATAGCAAAGATTGCAGAGAGCATAAACTCTTAATTTTCATATTGGTATTGGCATTTGCTCTGCTTGATTCCCTTGTTTTAGTCCAGTTGCTTTGCCTCTGAAAACACTCAGATAGTCTTTGTAAATGTTTTCTTCCAAAACACTGTGGAAGGCATGCTAGAGGAGCTACACAGCCACAAATGCCACAATTCTTGCTCCTTGCTTCCCGACACGCGTGGCTTGCACTAGGCTGGGGATTCCTGCTTCCATTGTGGCCCATGCTCTGCCCCGCTGCAGCCGCCCACCAACCTGCAAGCCCGGGGCTAGTGCCCGTTTCAGACTAAACTGGTTGTTTCAGACTGAACTGGTTTCCATGTATTGCCCACTGCCTGCTCTGTGGCTGCTTCTCGCTGTCGGTGTGATGCTGCGCTGCCCCTCCACAGCAGCCCGGCTTCTTCCACTTCCATGGGCAGCTCTTCCTTTCTTTGCTCCTCCTTAGCCCCTTGTTCTCTTTCACTGTTTTCTTCCTTA
The DNA here is from genome assembly GCF_028500815.1 of Rissa tridactyla. Classification (NCBI taxonomy): domain Eukaryota; kingdom Metazoa; phylum Chordata; class Aves; order Charadriiformes; family Laridae; genus Rissa; species Rissa tridactyla. The sequence continues at coordinate 10,890,296 of NC_071497.1, forward strand.
GAAGGGCCGTCCTAACTGCAGATGCCACAGTCTGCACCTGATGTCCAATATTTTCTGTTGTACCAACAGACATAACAGTACACAGCATCTCCCAGGCACATAACTCTTCCTCACCAACTTCTCATCAATTCCTCATCAACTCTTAATTCTACCAGAAGGGTAGGCTTTCCCCAGTCCCCGTATTTTAACTTTGCGCAAGCCCCAGAAACTCGAGATGGCTATCGGCTGAGACCGAGAGGTTGGGGGCACCAGGTTTTCTTTCTTTTCTTGTACTGCTCTCCACCAAAAGCCCCAAAACGTCAACTCCCCCCACGACCTTCACGCTAAGCAAAGGTACCTGCCACAACCTTCTTTCCACACACACACTTTTAACACCACTTTTCTCAAGAGTAGTGGGAAATCACCGCTTGCAAAGGTAGCAGTTTGTACTGCCTTTTTGTCTTTCCTAGCCCTAGGATGACTTCTTTAGCTTGCAATCATTTATTTTCCTCCCAAACACTCCTATTTCTCTTCCCAGGGTTCTGCCTCAGGACATGTAGTTCACATATTTATAGGCCCTAAAATTACAAGTTCTCCTGGGCAAGACCATTCACCACAGCTATTCTATATGCAGCCTGATCGACATGTAGGTCTTGTCCACAGCTCTTGTTTAGAAGAGCACTCCCCAAATTTTTGTGATCGCAAATCCCTATCAGTAAAAAAATTCTGAGCACACATCCCCCCCAACAATGTCTGTGATTTATAAATCATATACAGGTACTACTTTACTAGCATATTATGTAAATTATGAAACACACAGAAAAATAGGAATTAAAAAGGGTGAGCTAAAGATGAAATAAACGCTTTTCTAAAAATGTATTAAGATACAAAAATACTTTCTTCCACACCCCAACGGACTGTCTTACGCACCTGTTGGGGTGTGTGTGCCCCACTTTGGAGACGACTGGTTTAGAGCACCACAGACAGAGACAGACAATCTCTTCTGACCCAAATATGCTTTTATTTCGCACATACTCTTTCCTCCAGTCTAACTTTTCACCGTTTGATATTCCTTTTAAAGCTTGCAGAAGTCAACGTACCTCCCCATAATGATGATTTGTGGCTGCAGGGGATACATCTAACCCAGCTTTTACAGCCTCGCACTAAGCAGCTGTAGCGGAAGCTTGCACAGCATTTTCTCATTCAGCCATGGTAAGGCATATACTTCTTTCTTATTTAAGAAGCCATTCAGTGCACATATTTTTATTTAAAGGGCCTAATTTTACAGCCAAGCCTGGGGTCAGCTCAGTAGTTTTGTAACAACTTGGTATGTCTCTGGTTGCACATTTCTGTATCTTCCCTTATTCCTCAACCTTCTCATTTTACAGCAGCAAATGGTGCTCCAAAATTCCCTTTGAAGATTTCCAGTATCTCATTAATAGGAGCACTGGAACTTGTCAGGTCTGCACGCACACACATTACCTGGTCCACAATGGTGCCCCAACATGCCACGAAGGCCCTCAGACTGACTTGCCCACTTTCTACACCAAGTCGATGAACTCATGCGATCTATGTGGGCCCAAAAAATATACCTTACATCAAGAGTCTTGAATTTATTGTTGGCCTAACTGAAATCTTAAAGCTAATGAAATTACCTCAGTCTATGGCTTGTCGCTACCAGTGGATACAATGGGGCATGTTAGCAGCTGTGGTAGGTCCCCTTTACTCTATCTTCACAAGTTTAAGCCAGTATTTCAGAAATGTAGGCTCACTCTTTTAGCTGTTAATGTCACCTATCAATTATCCATTCATAACTCCATCATGATTATAATTACTCAATAGATGATGGGATCATAAGAGCTGCAAGTTTCTTCTTGGAGCTTCCAGTGGAGCCATGGGGTATTGTACCATCCCATCTATAAAGCTAGGCATCAATCATACAACATGGTCAAGAGCTCAGATTAAAAGCCACCATTATGCATGTACTTACCCTTGTATGTGGAGTAAGACTCAACACCATCTGTGTGATGGCTGGCATCTTGCCCAACAGACCAGGGCCTGACCCCGATTCCTCCAAAACAAAAAGCTGCTTCAGCTTTCTCCACAGGAGAGTAACTCCTTGAGTGCGGCTCCTTTAACCGCTTCTCCGTAGGAAGTGTTGCGAAAGACACCCAAGCTCTGTAGATCAGGCACACAAAGGGTCTGTGAGACATTTTTTCTCCAGCTGCTCATCATTTAAAAGTGGCCAAACACAGACCAAATTGTTGCCCTCCACTGCCACTGACAGGTACATCCACAGGGAGATGCTTCTGCTCCTTCTGCAGTCGGGTGCATTAATGATGTCTGCAGAGAGCACAGCTGCCATAAAAATGGCCAGAGCTGAATTTTACAAAGCACTGCTGAGCTAAAGGTACAGTCACTGAAGGCAGGGATAAAGCTTCCACAAATAACAGTGTTCAGCAACAGCTAAGACTCCCTTCAGAGAGAGACACTAAGACTGTGTCTCACTTTAACTAAAAATTCAGCTTTCAGTCTCCCAATACTTGGATCAAGGGCACCAGAGCTGTGTGTCTCCATGCATTGTTCAGGTACTAAGCACAGCTGTAACTGAGAATTATTAAAAGGAAGATCACTGGTTAACGACAATTGCAGGCCGTGTCCTGAATCAAGTATTGCCCGTCCTCTTACAGCTGCTAAAATGCCCCAGAAAAGCCAGATTGTGCATTCAGCGAATTCAGCAGAACCGCAGTCGCAGGCCCACCGCCTCACCCAGATGAATTTACCGCCGCTTGGCGATCCGCTGATCTGGCATTAATGAGTGTGCAACCACTCTCTCAGTGCTGACGAGTACGAAGTGGACCCAGAGGACCTCTCCTTGCGTGCAGTGGCTGAACGTTTTCACCTGCTCCTACTGACAAAACTGGAATGTCTCCAAACCCCACCTCCCTGCTCATCCTGGCACAAAGGAAAAAAACAGCAGGAAATTGACAGAGAGATGGATGACAGTGGGGAGGAGGAGATCCACTATAATGAGTTTGGTCCCGCGGAGCAAAGCTCACAATAATAATGATTGGCATAAAAGGGTCCCAAGATAAGCAATACAACAATTATCACAACGGGAGGTATTTGCTCGTAAGAGAACGACTGTGACAGCTAAACATAGCCAGCTTCCCCAAACAATCAGGAACATATGATAGTGCTTTTCAAGTATTTTGGAAATATAAATTACTTTACAGCATTGTTCTCTTGAGAGTTACTTTCAAAAAGATCTTTTCATTTCAAGACCTGTTTGCAAAGAGATACTGAAGTCCCAAGATGCAAAACAACAACGTGCCTTCCCTAACAAAGCAATGGAAGTGTTTAATGTGCTGGCGATAACAACAAGTAGCAGGATGGAATCTTGAGAAAGAAAAGTTGTGTGAAGTATCAGAGCTAATACATCACAAATTTCTAGCACAGAAAGCTTTGGAAAGATTTCAGCACACTTGCAACCACTACATTTAGGCAATGATACCAAACATACAGCACCAGAGCAATGGCTGCTAACATGCAGGAGCTAATGTCCGTTTCCCATCTTTTAACTTAAGCGATCAGGCATCTCTTTAACTGCCAGTGGGTACACAGAGAAATAAACAACTGAAAAGGGCTACCAGCCCTTTCTGTCTCCCGTTTTCACAATGGCAGTATCCACATAAATTACAATGCAAAACAGCCTCCCAGTCATTATAAACCACCTGCAGATTCACTGTCCAAATCTAACACTTGACGCTGCGTTTTCAAATGATCTGTCCCTTCCAGTGCTGATTTGTGGACACAGCTGGACTTACAGAAAACTAGAAAACATTAAGATATGTTAAGAAGGAATTCCGCAAATTTTGCATCAATCCTGGGACAGCCTGGCCGCTGCCAGGGCCTGCCAGTGACTTCAGCTGGGAGAGATTTCACGTTTGCTTTTTATCAAGACATTGCTGTCAGAGGAATAAAATTAATTCCCATCTTAAGCTAGCATGTTCTCTATCATCAGGCAAGGTTTTATAAGAGATAGGAAAAAGCAACTTGATTTATATATCTCTCTGTCCAGGACTCTTCTTGAAGGAAGCCCTACCCTGTCTAGAAAGCAAGACATAAGAATAAAACATTTGCTTATATATCACTGTTTTAGAGGGGCTCCTCACAGACCTTAGACAATCTTAGCTCAGCATTCTCATGTGAAAACATCATTAAAAATCAACACAAGTGATACCAGCAGGACGTGTTCCTTTGAAAAAACCCTCAGCTTCTGAAGTTTGCAGAGCGAACCAGCCAGACACCAACGGTATGCAAAACTTCAGGATAAGCCATGTGTCAATTGTCCTTCGTGGTACCATCCATATGGTCACTGTCAATGAAAGTGAACTCTTACTGATAACGAACGTGCCAGAAAGGTCACACAGGGTATAAAAATAAAGCCCTCTATATTGCCATAGCTATGTTTCTGCCAGTGAAGTTGAATTTGCTTGTCAAGGATAAGTATGCACAAGGGGGATTGGAATAAATCCTAATCAACAGAAGTCTGGGTTTCTCTGAATACTTTGTTTTCCCTGGAATAATCTAGCAGATTGTTGCCAGCCCAGGTAATCCACCAAAATAATCCGAAACCAATTTAATTTTTAGAAGCTTTTTCCAAACATTCATGTGACTGCTAAAAGACAGTCACACCTCTTCACTATCACCAACTCAAATCCAATTACGGGTGCTCAGGGCAGCACAGGAACCAACTGCAGATTTTTACTGAAGACAGAAGTGAGTCTTGCAGCTGAAGTGTGAGTAAACTCTGGGTTAACACACAGACTAACAGATTTAACAAAGTTATGTTGAACACCTGGGTCAGTTTGATTCTTCTGACACTAACGTAATCTCTACGTGGATCCAGGGCAAGTAAAAGCCTTGTCAGCATGCAACATTTTCAGAAAAGTCAGAGTGTCACAACAGTAATATTAACATTTCTATGAGGAAAGTATGAATGTAAGTAAGTGGAGGGAAGAGAGAGGCAGATAGGGAAAGCGCCAGAAAAAACAACAGACGGGTTAAAAAGAAAGGCATGCATTATTTGCCACACAGCACTGCAAGCATGGTTTAACTGGAACAGAATGGATAAGCTGCCAAGAGGGTGAAGAACATATCTGGAGACATAAAATACCCAGACAAGGAAAACAGGAAGACTGTGAAATTCAAGAACTTTGCCCAAGACTTCTAAGAAGGTTGAAATGGTGGAAAAAAAAGTAATGAGGTGAAAGATCCAAACTGTCATCCACTCCTAAAGGTTACAAAAGAAAAGTAGGTCTAAACCCCATTCACCGTTGCCAGCCAAGCAGAGCCCCAGAGACACAACAGGACTCAGCAGCCACCCTGATAATTGGGTCCCCGGCCGACTCACACCAGACCCATGCTGTTTAATATGCTCATTAACAACATGATGCAAAGTTGTCTTAGTCAATGGCCCACTGCAGAGAAAGAGCTCTCCCATTAAACTGAGTGAAAGGATACACAGTACTAATAAAGTCCTGAGATGCATGTAACTCATCGACACAAATTTTCACTAAATCCACAAGCTTAGGAGGAATTCAGTGAACACAGAACTATAAAGATAACAGGCAGCTTGAAGAATAAATTCAAAGAGGTACAATTACAGAAGCAAAGGGGGAAGTGTAGACAGTAAATGTGATATTGCCATAACTAGTGACAGGCCACAGGATTTTTACGAACTCTGCAAGGCCTCCAGTGTAGCCCAGCTTTGTCTTGGCCAGCCTGGAGCTTTGATTTATCTTGCATAGCTGTCTCAGCAGGTGACAACCAGGTAACTGTTCCCCCAATCCTCTTTAGCTCCCCTTTGCACAGTTGGATGGTGCAATGCCTGTTACTACAATACTTTTGGTATATTTCTGCGACTAAGTCCATGTTAACATGGAACTTTTTTGTGTAGAGGAAATTATCTATGAACCTGGAATAAAATCGCAGCACAGAGTAGTACAGTTGCAGAATGACAGAAGAGACTTTGACATCAGAGGCACAGGGTGATATTGGAGGTGCCATGGCTGTAAATAACCCAGGAACAGTCCTGGGACATTAAAGCAATGCAGCCCAGTTTATCGGCATTACAAGGGAACAAAGGAGAAACATGACACATAGAATAAATTCAGATGTAATGTGAAATTGCAGACCAATAACGAAAGGGCAAGTATTTGTCTGTGTTTGGAGAGGTATGAAAAGACACAGTTGCCAATACTGAAACCTAGTGGGACAAATCCCATGACTGGAGTGTGGCTATTGATGGTTACAGGCTGTCAGAACGGACAGGCGAGGAAGGATGGGTGGAAGTATTGCCCTCTACGTCAAGAAATGGATAGAGTATGAAGAGCTGTCTCTGAAGAACAGCCATGAGCAGGCTGAAAGCCTTTGGGTAAGAATTAGAGACCAAGGCAACAAAGGGAACCTTGTGGTTGGTGTCTACTGCAGGACGCCCGATCAAGGGGAGCCTATTGATGAAGCCTTCTTACTCCAGCTACAGGAGGCATTGCACTTGCAGGTTCTTGTCCTGCTGCGGGACTTCAACCACCCCAACACTGCTGGAAAAGTAGCATGGCGAGCTGCAGGCAATCCAGGAGACTCCCGGAGTGCACTGAGGATAACTTCTTAAGCCAGGTAATAGACAGCCTCACCAGAGGAGATGTGATACTGGACCTGATGGTCACCAATGCAAGTGAGCTAATTGCTAACATCAAGACTGGAGGCAGCCTGGGCTGCAGTGATCATGCACTGGAGTTTGTGGTCCTGAGGGACATGGGTCAGGGGAAGAGTAAAGTCAGGACCCTGAATTTCAGGAAAGCAAACTTTTAGCTCTTCAAGGAGTCATATGTATATTAGTCAATAAGGACACCCTGGTAAACTGCTGTCAGGGACAAGAGAACAGAGCAGCAGAACAGAGCTGAGAGATCTTGAAGGATGCTTTCCTTAGAGCAAGAGTGCTCAAGGCCCAGGTGTGAGAAATCCGGAAAAGAAGGCAAGAGATCAGCATGGCTAAGTCAAGACCTGCTGGTCAAATAAAAGGGCAAGAAGGAAATGCACAGGCAGTGGAAGCAGGGACAGGTATCCTGGGAAGAGTATAGGGACACTGCCCGGTTGTGTAGGGATGGGGTCAGGTAGACCAATGCACAGCTGGAGCTGAACTGGGAAGGAATGCAAAGAATAATAAGAAGGGCTTCTACAGGTATGTCAGCCAGAAAAGGAAGATCAAAGAAAGCATACCCCCCCGATGAGCAAGACTGGCAAACTGGTAATAACAGATGAGGAGAAGGATGAGGTTCTCAACAACTTCTTTGCCTCGGTCTTCTCTGGCAACCTCTTTTCCCACACCTCTGGACTGGATGGACCACAAGGCAGGGACGGGGGAGCGAAGTCCCTCCCACTGTAAGAGAAGATCAGGTTCGAGACCACCTGAGGAACCTGAACTTACAGAAATCTATGGGACCTGATGAGATGCACCCCAGAGTCCTGAGGGAATTGGCTGATGTAGTTGCCAAGCCACTCTCCATGATATTTGAAAAGTCACAGCAGTCAGGTGAAGTCCCTAGTGACTGGAAAAAGGGAAACATTGTACACATCTTTAAAAAGGGCAGAAAGGAGGATCCTGGGAACTACTAACCTGTCAGCCTCACCTCTGTGCCTGGGAAGATCATGGAAAAGATCTTCCTAGAAGCTATGCTAAGGCACATGGAGGACAGGGAGGGGATTCCAGACAGCCAACACGGCTTCACCAAGGGCAAGTCCTGCCGGACTAACCTAGTTGCCTTCTCTGATGGAGTGACTACATCAGTGGAAAAGGGAAGAGATATGGATATCATCTATCTGGAGCCCTGTAAGGCCTTTGACACAGTCCCCCACAACATCCTTCTCTCTAAATTGGAGAGATATGGATTTGATGGATGGAGTGCTTGGTGGACAGTGAATTGGTTGGACAGTCGCATCCAGAGGGTATTGGTCAACAGATCAATGTCCAGATGGAGATCATTGAGAAGTGGTGTCCCTCAGGGGCCCTACTGGGACCGCTGCTGTTCAATATCTTCATCAATTAATGCAGAAAAGAGGCTGAGGGGAGACCTTATTGCTCTCTACAACTACCTGAAAGGAGGGTGTAGCGAGGGGGGCGTTGGTCTCTTTTCCCAAGTATCAAGTGATAGGACAAGAGGAAATGGCCTCAGGTTGGGACAGGGGAGGTTTAGGTTGGATATAAGTAAAAATTTCTTCACTGAAAGGGTTGTCAAGCACTGGAACAGGCTGCCCAGGGAAGTGGTCGAGTCACCATCCCTGGAGGTACTTAAAAGGTGTGTAGATGTGATGCTCAGGGACATGGTTTAGTGATAACTTGGCAGCGTTGGGCTAATGGCTGGACTTGATGATTTTAAAGATCTCTTTCAACCAAAATGATTTTATGTTTCCACACCATTTTTTGCTTTAGTTGCTGTTGTTATTGATTTTGTTCCTAAGTCAAGAAACCACATGATTATCCATAATCAAAATATTTGAGAACAACTTTGAAAAGGGTCAAAGCAAGCTGGATGCACTTTCAAGGGCTCTTCAGTAAGAAATGACAAACTACATGTGAGAATTCTAAAATCATGAGAAAAATGCTCATAATTTACAGTATTTACTTGAAAATTATTATTCTTAATTTAACACTCTTTGATTAATCTTTTCCTGTTTGTTGAGCTTTTGGAATGCACATCTTCCTATCATAAAGCTTTTCTTTGAAAGCGTTGTGCACAGGACAAATAAAAAGCGAGAGAGAGAGACGGGGATAACGTAACCTCTGGACTCTGGGAGCACAGGCTTTAAGACAAGCATGGAGTACAATTCTGCACACCCATTTTGTATAACCCTGTCATCAACACAAGATGTTACATGCATGGCCCTTGGAGGCAAGAAGCATGGAAATGCTTGCATTTCCTTCACAATGGTAATAGTTCTCTGCCTGTCTTTCAGTGGATACAACCCGGGAAGGCTTTTTGGTTTTCGGGCATAGCAGTGCAATCAGAAATGTTTTTGTTGGAGCTCAGCTGTTTTGACCAGCCCCACACACAAGTTCGGTGCTGGTGCATGCATAGAAGAACGGCTGTTTTAACATCACTTTCACAAGTGGCATTTTGTTTTGAGACACGGCAGAAGACAGCTCAGGATATGAGCTGCCAAGAACAGGCTGCCTAGCTGATTTAAAACCACTGGAGTGAAACATGACTATTAATGCTGTTTATCTCCATACTAATCAAATGCCTGCATTCTCTCATCCGCATTTACCAAAACGGCATCTGACTAACAAAACCTGCTGTCCTCCAGTTATGACTAGAATCACAAAGGTCTAACTGGGAGCAGAGCTGTGGAGGCAAATGCCAGCCCAACTCGCTAGTACGATACTGCAGTAGAACAAAAGATGGAAAATGAGTCCCATTACCCAGACAATCTTATAAAATTATCTTTCGTTTACACACAGACCAAGAAACCTATGGTGTGATGGGAAAATGACATAGTTAAAATCAGTAGAAGTTTCAGGGAACAGGACAGATGCCTTTGCTTCACCTTCAGTCTGAATGAGCTTAAAATGGTTTTAAAAAAGTGCTATTTTCTAAGCCGACAGAAACAAAAGGCACACAGAAATGAGTGTGTCACTTCATAGCCTTCACCGGCCTATACCAAAGAGACTTCTCAGGCTGAACACTCTGTTCCTTGAGGTGATGAGCTAAATAGTGATGTTTGAACAGCCAGTTGCCTCCTACACTGGCAGTGAAACAAAAAAGGTGTCAGAAACCAACTTGTTGTCAATCTCAAACTTGCAGCAGCTACATTTTCTTTGCATTCTTTCTTTTTTTTGGTCTTTTTAGGTGCAGGCACAGAATACGTGTAAGTGTAGGCTTGTACACTTACACGCATTCTTACTCAGCCTGTGAAATGTTCTCCCAAGGGCCATGAGGAAACCTCATCTAAAAGTAGATCAGGTGAAACAGTAGAGAACATACTGAATTACACAGTGCCATTAAAGTTAGGAAGAATTTAACTCTGCAAAAGCATTCTTTTTGAAAACAGAACTTTTCAACAGAAAGCTATTTGGGCTTTTAAAACTCTTTTTACTATCTGGAGCTGCCAGAGAGCATGTTTTGTGTGTGCTTGTCAGAGAAAAGAAGAGAGGGAAGAAGTCAGAGGTAGAAGGAACTCAAACCCCTCTAAGTATTAATTTTCAAAACAATCATTTTCATTTTCAGCTTGAACATTTTGTAGATTTACTATGGGCAAAAGCCTTTTTAATTAGCCAAAAAACAAAACAAAACAAAACACCACCCCACAACAAAAACGCAACAAAAACCTTTGAACAAGCTCTAACATTCAAAATGCAAAATTAGACATACAAATATATTTTTTCTCTCTCTCCGTTTTCTCCCACTTTCCTCTTGAGGGTTTAAGCATGTTCTCTGTAGATCAACAGGGTTTTCCGAGTACGCCAAAAAGCAATTTTTTCACACTTCCCTTAATCTCTTTCAGTTTAAATATTTAGGACTTCACAGGTTCTCAATAATAAGCACAAGTTCAGTAAACCTTTAGTTGGGTTGGTGAATGTGCCTTCTGTCTATATTTAGCATGAATATTTTATGATTCCTATTCACTTCGGTTCTAGGAAGCAGAGGGAGGTCTGTTAAAATAAAAACAAATAAACCCTAGGATCGCTTTCTAAAACGGTAAGTTGTTCTGCAAAGGTAGTTTTGGGTAATGGAGAGGTTCTTCTGGGCGGTATTTGTAAACGTATTGCCTTGCCTCAGAAGTCAGTGAAAAAGAGTACTTTTTTCAGCTGCTGTGCGTCATGGCAAACAGAAAACGACTCACCTTTCCCCAAGCATAGCGTGTTCCCCCTTGCAATTCCCTGACGAGTGAAATGGAGGTTATATACCTCTGGGACCAGGTTTTAATTCTCTGCTTGTTCTACTCCTGTTACAGCTCTCCTTGGAGAATTTGATTTGTAACTGCCAGCAAGTGAAATGCTTCAACAAAAACAAACAAAGCCAAAACAAAGAAAAAACCTCCACACGTGTCATGCATCCTGGTCTTTCTAAATACTCTTTGCATTGATAGAAAGATCTTATATTTATTCCTATTGACATTATTCCTGTCTCAGTTGAAAACACGCTGCCTCCCTCTTTTCTGGCTTTTCCTCCCTCCCCGTCTCACTTCCTCCCATCCCTCCATCCGTTCATCCTTCCTCATTTTCTTCAGACTGAATAAGCAAGGCAGCACCCTGCCCCCCTACATGCAGACCCTAGATTCTGCATGTACAGAAAGAAATAATGAAAGCCCAGTGCCCTGCGCCCACCCACCCTCTTTGAGAGAGGCAGGACCTGAGGCGACTGCCCCTGCCTTGCAGAAATGGTTACCGACCAGCCAAAACCCAGCTCAGTCCCCAGGAGCTGGGGATAAGGTTGTTTCCCTCATTTTTCAGTCCTGCAGTTAGTGGCATCCTGATTTCAGATTTTTGAGTCAAGGAGACTGATAACCTCCGTTACACTCATGTTTTGGAAAATGCTCGCCAACACTGGAAACCAGAAACCCTTTAAAAGCAGTTGCTGCCCATTTCTGATGATAAACTGGCAGGAAACACATCTACGTATGTGACAGCCTATCCGTCCTAGAATTCTTGTGATTTTTTAGGACTCAAAACTTAACAATACATTAGGCCTAATTCTACCTTAGTTACACTCAAAGCCAAATTACCATCAGATTCAGTAACAGCCAAACTTTGCATTGTTTTCCAACTTCAGCTGTTTGCAGTAAGAGAAATGATGTCTCAGTACGCTTCTCATGTGAATAACCATTGTGTTAAGCATATTCCCGCCCCTTTTTTTTTTTTTTGCATTAAGCAGGTTTCCATTGCATAAAGTCATGACTCTGTCACCTCGAGGGCACATTCACAGTCGTGGTGATATAACTTACTCCACCCTGCAAGGAACCCAGATTCCCATTGCACTGCCACTGGTAACAACCATTTTAACACCTACTATGATCCTTACTGTCAGCAATAGGGAACTGAAGAGCCAGACTTGTGGGTTTTGTGCATGCACTGAAATCCCCCCCCAGAAGACAAAAAAAAAAAAAGTGGACTTGCTAATAAGCAAAATACATCCTCAAGCTTAGTACTTTAAAAACTAAAAAGTGCGAACCTTTAAAGCCAGTATCTCGCATACGGTTCTTGTTTTCTGAAGCCACACTGTAAATCCCAGGAGTTCATTTAGCCAAGGCAGCATAAACCAAATGCTGGGCCATGTGGTGTGAACAGACGGGCACCGAGGCAATGCCAGGGGAACCTGCAGGAGCTCAGCATCACTTCAGCTCTCTCCCTCAGTATGAAATACAGCCTCCTCCAAGCTAAGAAAGAACCTTTGCTGCCAGACCTTAGACCAGATCAGACCCGTAATCGAAGAATAATCTTAAAAACAGAGTTTTCTCTGTAATAGAAAAACTCGGTGTTTTCTCTGTAATAGAGAAAACTGCAAAACTTTCCTGAAAGTGAAACTGCAACCTATTAGTCTTTCACTTTCTCTGATTTTCCTTATCATTTTTGTTAGATGCTCCAAGGAGAAGTATTTACACATAAACCAACTGGATTCTTTACACTCAGTGGACTTAGAGCTTATCTGATCTGGTCTCAGAGAGGCATAATATCTTTCTTTGATGGATTACCAACAATGAAGACCATTTTAGCAGGAATAAAGCTGTAAGACTTTCCAATTTAAGCTAACTGAGACAAAGTTACTTGAGGTTAGTAATATTTGCTCAGTCTCAGGAGTAACTGAAAGGGCAAAAAAGCAATTAGAAACAAAGGAATTAGACTATTAAGGTGCATTTTACAGCAGGTTTCGGAAAATCAGTACAGAGGTTCACTTGTTTAATGAACTATATAATGTTAGATACTACTGAGCAACCAAAATGAGATTAAAGAAACCGACTTATAAGGCTTCAGTTTTGCTTTTAAGAACTGCTGCATACAGTTTTGCTTTTAAGAACTGCTGCATACTCCCATACATTTATTTGTATAACTTGAATGGTCTTTACTTCTGCTCTCTTTTTTCTCCATGTTTCTATGCTCAACTTCTGTATTGAGAAGTCCTTCAAACACCACAAAGTCCTGATTATAAAAAGGCAAGATGGTTTTTTTAAATGTTTGCCATGACAATGAAGAATTAAAGAAGAGTAATCCAGGATTCTCTTGCAGTGTCATTTTCAAAAGTTGATCATTTGCCTGTCATCAGCCGCGGCATTTTTTCCTGCTACTTTCTTTTCATTACCACGTAATAACTTTTCAAACTTCAGTCTGTCAGTACCAATGTTTTCTGCATCTCGTGTATTCAGGCAGTGCAAAAGGACTTCCCTGAAGAAGACAGCCCGTGAGCTAGTATCAAATGCAGAGAATGCATTCCAGAGGTCTGCTCAGCCCTAGCTGAGCTTTAAATAAAGGCAAAGTCTCACAATCCTGCAAAGTATAAAACTTGCTCTCAATTTATATTATCACTTTCATCCAACACGTTCCTCACTGAAGCCAAAGGCACAGGCTCATCGTTCTGTGTGAACTGCAGCATCACCGCGGCCTCTGTCCCGCAGATGGAATCCAGACCTGCGTGACACAACTGCAAAATGCGCCGGGTGACACCTGCGCTTATCCTGTGTGTGCGGCGGTGCACTGAACAAACAGGACGTGATGCTTTATGAGCAACTGCACCTGCAATGCCAAAAACGGTACAAAGAGATTACGTATTATCAGGCGTAAAGTATGACTTTATACACCCTCTCGCGCATTAATAAAAGCAACATGAGCTTTCTTTGATCAAGAGCTGCTATCCCAAGTTTTACAGCATGCTGTAGGAGTCTGATAATACAAAGTAATTCCAAGTGTCACTGAGCAAGTTTCAGCTGTCTTCCCCTTGCTTTTTCTGCTGGGAGTGTGCTAAATCCTGCCTGCTGCATTGCTGGTCCCCGACACTCATGAGGACGTAGTGAAGGCTCCAGCTGATTGCAGACTTCAGATCAGTCTTTAAACAGCAAAAGACTTCTGTACAGGGGGGATGTTCTGGAAGATCCTTAAGTAATATTATCCTTCTCACGCAAGACATACAAGTGCATTTAAAACAGAGGCTTCATCACTCTGGAAGTTTTCAGAATAAAATCCAGCATGGGAGTTATGTATGTTCATGGGAGTAATGTAAATGTCCATTATGATCAGCTCTTCCACATACGTTGCAAGCACTTAGCCTGCAATAAAACTAAAAAAAACCAACAAAAAACTAACCAAAAATGCCAAAAAACCCAACCAAAAACTTATTAAAGTCAGCATTACGATTTTTATTTTTGCAGAAGTACTCAATTTATTAGGGAAATGAGAAAACCAATCCATAAAATCTTGTTTCTAAAATGGAAAAAAATTCCCTGAAACAAAAAAATACCCAAAGCAGAAATAATGTACATCTCCAGAAAGGTCAATCTGCAGAACTGCTCTGCCTCACCATATGATTAGAAACTTGCAAGGATCATCACAAAGAAGCCACTTCATAATTAAAAAGCAAACAAAAAAGTGATAGATCAGATGAAGTGTTTCAGGTTAAATGTTTCTCTCCTAATTTTATAGACTCACAGACCCTTGAGAAATGTACCAAATTACAGTAGTAGGAAGTACAATTCTTAATTTTTGAACAACAGTTCCCATTAGGAGATGAGCAGCAAGGGAAGCAGGAGCCATGCCTCCCACATCCCAATTCACTACGCTACCATGAAAATTAGACAAGAAAAAATAAAAGAAGCCTACTTCTAAATTTATTCACCTTTTCTGTGTTCTGCTGACATAGCTGAAAGCACAGTACACACTCCCATAAATTAAGATGTGGATACTTCAGAAGTAAGAGCTGTAGACGTTTTCATAGCACCAGGCATAGCACTCTGTTAAATTACCACATTCTGTAAAGGTCTTCCTGGAAAAGGATTATACCATGAGAAAGAAGTGAGTCGGAGGGAGGGAGGGAAGGAGGCAACAACCTACTTATTGCTCTGATTTAGGAAAGTTTGAGAAACAGTGCAGTAACTGGTGTACTGACAGACCTGTGGGACAGCCAGCTAGACTGAACATCTCAGGATGTGTAACAGAAGCATTAAGGTTGGTATAAATGACGTAAGAATATAAACGTGTGTGTCTGGATGGACAGAAATAAGAAGAATGGATAGTAATAATAATAATAACCAATAGTAAGTAAGAATGGATATGAATTCCAGAAGCAAGAGTGGGGAACACATTGCTTCCACAAAGGCCAGAAGGCTGCACCCTGACACAACCACAGCACCAATGACCTCCATCCCCACATCAGAAGATGTCAATAGGACAGAGCAATATTGCCTATGCCATTACTCCAACAACTGAAGAATCTCCTTCCAACGCCCTATCCCAGAAACAGACAAACATTCCAAACAAGGGAAAACAGACAACAAGCAACAACCTTGTTTGAGATTAAAGAAGCCACAGGAAGCAAAAATCCTGATGGACAGGACATTTCCATAGCAAATGCAGCCTCCTAAAGATTATGGAAGACCTGTCCCGTACCTACTGTGCTGTCTTGAGTCCAGAAGGACCCCAGGGAGATAACACAACGTCAGACACTGTCTGCCCTTGTCCTGTGTGCTGCACACAAGTGGTGCTGGACTTGGGAACGGAAATCTTGGTGCCTGCAAGTATGTGGGTGTGAGAACAAGAGTAAATGAACACTGTAAGAGAATGAATGCAAGTAAAATCAAGTTACTCAGAGGTTTTGTAAATAAATACAGCCTTTCCCTTCCATAAGATCTCCCACGGACTTTTGTTACACTTATTTCCAACAAACATGATATTCACATGCTCATACATTGAGTTTGGGGATGGCAACTGGATGAACCCAATGCTCTTCTTTCCCTGTGCCTGCTTTGGTACAAAGTTCTAGCTAATCTCCACTTTCTGACTAGCAGTTTGCGTAGCTCAAGTATTGTCCAGAAATTTTTCCAAACAAAGAAAAAGGTGGGGAAGAAAGAGTTTGGAACAGGGTCTCAGGAAATTTTCCTCCATTTTTCATCTGAAATTTGACAGCCTGCCATTTTTTGCTGGTGTGGAAAAGATATTTACATTTTGGGCAATTTCTACCAAACAATTTTGCAAAAAATGTCTTTCACTTGTCAACTGTTTGTTTCATCTTTTCCGCCTTTATTGTGCATTCTTTCCTTAAATGACAGCTCTCTAGTAAAGTGGAAAAGGTAACAGTGTAAAAAATACAATAAATACAGTGGCTGGAAAAAAATCCCCATGAAAAAATAAAAACAGACTTAATGTCGTTCCTAGTTTGTTCTTATTTCATGAGAAATTACAAAGGTTTCAAACAAATTGAGATTTTTGGTATACATTTCTGTAAAAATGAATATGCTAGCTGCTATTCCATCCCATGCGTTCTTATCACTGATTTGCTTCTGGCTGTTGTAACTAAGTGGACATTAGTACATAATAAACATTTTCTATGTATCTTTTTAGAACAATGAAGATGTAAAATTTTTCACCCTAAAAATTCACTTATCATCCTAAGTCACTGTCTGAAAATTCAGATGTGGTTGTTAGGCAACCAAAGGACAACCAAGAATGCAATTCTTTCAAATAACTATCTTCATTTATAGACACGTAGTGCCTCCACCCTCCTGTCCTAGGCAGGATATAGAAGGTGCAATAAGCAAGTTTATATTAGTCAATTATTAGGATAACTTAAGAACAGAGAAGAGAAAAAGAAATTTTGACTTCTGGCAGCTCTGCTTTCAGTCAGCTCACCGTCTTAGGAACCACTGGACACAGGAATTAGACGCAGTGGAGTCCATCAATCTTTAGTAATGTTTTCTATAAAAATCAGAGCAATTGCATAAGTATGTTCACATACCTGGAAAATCGCTTTTACAGCAACATGCTGCCGCCTTCCACTTTCTTAAGCCACTTCATTTTGAAAAGTCTTATCACTGTTTCCAAGTGGAATTTCTGAACAACAAATCTATTCTTTTCTATTAGTTATGCAATTGCAATTAGAACACAAACAAAGTTTTTTTCAGGTCTGAAACAGATGCTGACATTTTGAAAAGGATGCCATTGATTGTACAGGTCATTACACAACAGATATTTCCTGAGCCTGCTGAAATCAGCTGGAAAAATAGCTATCACAACAGGACTATATTCCGTACAACAGTGGTGTTTCCTCTGTAGATAATACCTGTCAGCTGATAAGACTGTGCTTGGTCAAGGTATCAACCACATCCAGTGCAATCCTACACATAGTGCTTCCAGAAAGAACTGCTTCTGGCAGTGTGGAGCTTCCCAGAAATGCCTCTTGCTCACAATACAAGAAACTCAGCAGTAAACACGGAAATGCTGTAATTAACAATTTTATAACACAATGAATTAACCTTTTTAGATATTCTACAGCTAGAACCCACTCTTCCCTGCTTCACTACAAGGCTCAAACCTCAGATGTGGGACAACAGTAAAGGCAGGCTACTCAGAATTATGTGCAACTCCTTACCACGCCTCATCTGGGTAACACGGGACTGAACTCAAAAGATATGATCCCATATGAAAACGTGTACAACCGAGCAAATTTTGCCATTCATTCTTATGAGTGGCTGCAGGATTTTCACATCTCTAGGGAGGTTAGCAAGGATGATGTTTTGGAAATTTTAAGTTGCAGTGAATATCAAAGGGCATGAAAATACTATCTGAGTTAGCATTTTGCTTTATATTTTAATAATTTCAACAAAAAGCTGTCAGTCTGAGATCTCTATGTATTTTTGTTCTGTTTACACTCACTTTTGAATTACTCAGGGAAGTTTCCTCACATTATGGTATTTGCATACAATGTTTGTGTTACAGCACTGTTCCATATTGTTATTTCCCATCCTTTCTATACTAAAAGATTCTCTATCTCAAATCAGGATTGCCCCTCCCTCTGAACAGCACAACAGAGGTATGATGGCTCAGATACTCTAACATCCATGCACTAGATCAAGAAACAGAACTGCCAAAAGGATATACTGTATCTTGGCAAACCAGTAAACTTGTATTTTCATTCTGCATTGGAAATTGCATATCTTTTCAAGACACAATTTTCTTAAAACAGCCCATTTTCAGAAGTCCAGAAGTTCAGGATCATCTTTTCACTCACAGAGGTTTTGTTTCTCCCTTGATCGCTAGTCAGAAGTGACCAACTGTAAAATGTATCATGATAAAAGCTTATCTGATGCCAACGTATCTCATAAAATGTGTTGGATTTAATGGAACAGGGTTCTTAACAGCTCCACTGGAAGCATTTTTGTTACCACAAGCAGAGAGACAGTACGACTCAGCTTTCCTGAGAGGAGACATGTCCTTTCCACACATGAAAGAAAGACAGTGGAATCTGCTCAATATCACAGTGTTCAGATTTCCACGTTTCCTTAAAATACGAAGAAGAGGCTATTTATTTAGAAAAACAGCTCTACATTTGACACAGGAAAATGAATAATCCATCAGCTCTACATGTTTGACACTTGATGAAGAAGCTCTTGAACACATGTATTTACTGCTCACTCTTGTCACTGTAAGCCCTCTGCTTTCTGACTTTTTTGGCATTGTGTGGAAATGGTTGAGCTGGCACACTTTCTATAACACATTCAAATAAAACATAACCCAACCAGCCAACACCATAGACAAGTATCTCCAGGCTTACACCTGCTTATGCTGCTCCCCCAGCACAGCAGCCTCTGGGAGCTCCTGCCTGCCTCACGTCCTCCCCCCTCATGGAGTTGCCTGATGGGCAATGGATGGAGACCTGCTGCTGCCGAGGAAGCGAATTAACGTGGAAGGCTTTCACCTCTGCTAGTAGAGGTCAAGGCTCTCAAAATCAATCAATCACATCTTCTCAAAGGCCTGCTCTTTCCACACACTTGATACACCAGACTGGGACACTGGGAAGACTGTGTATGTTCCTGCCCCCAGCACTGCTCTAACAGACGGGTGACTGACTGCAGGCAAGATAGAATCACAGAATTGTTTTGGTTGGAAGAGGCCTTTAAGATCATTACTGTGTCCAGCCCTGGAGCCCTCAGCACAAGAGGGACGTGGATTGTTGGAGCGGGTCCACAGAAGGACCACGAAGATGATCCGAGGGTTGGAGCACCTCTCCTATGGAGACAGGCTGAGAGAGTTGGGGTTGTTCAGCCTGGAGCCTGGAGAAGAGAAGGCTCCAGGGAGACCTTAGAGCCCCTTCCAGTACCTGAAGGGGGCCTACAGGAAAGATGGGGAGGGGCTGTTTGCAAGGGCATGTAGCGACAGGACGAGGGGCAATGGTTTTAAACTAGAGCAGGGTAGGTTTAGATTGGGCATTAGGAAGAAGTTCTTTACACTGAGGGTGGTGAGACACTGGCACAGGTTGCCCAGAGAGGTGGTGGAGGCCCCATCCCTGGAGACATTCAAGGCCAGGCTTGATGGGGCTCTGAGCAACCTGATCTAGTTGAAGATGTCCCTGCTTACTACAGGGGGGTTGGACCCTTAAAGGCCCCTTCCAACCCAACACATTCTGTGATTCTATTCTATGATCATCAAGTCCAACCGTTAACCTAAAACTGCCAAGTTACCACTAACCCATGTCCCTCAGCGCCACATCTACACCTCTTTTAAATACCGCCAGGGATGGTGACTCAACCACTTCCCTGGGCAGCCTGTTCCAATGCTTGACAACCCTTTCAGTGAAGAAATTTTTCCTAATATCCAATCTAAACTCCCCTGATGCAACTTGAGGCCGTTTCCTCCTATCGCTTGTTCCTTGGGAAAAGACACCAACACCCACCTTGCTACTACATTGTTGTCCCTCAGACAAAAATAGGAGAAGAACATTACAGCAACTCAGCTACAGCTACTCAACTGCCGTAAAGCTGACTGAAGTACAGCCAAGTGGCTGTGTGTGTTTTTTGGCATACCAAAGAATATCAAACTCTTTTTCTTCACTACAGACCTCTTATAGGATAGTAAGATGCTTTTTTTTTCCCAAGCTATTTCAGTAGAAAATTCAGAGCAGTCAAGAACATTATTGCAGCACAAGGATTCTTGTGACCCATTACTGGGGTTACATTGCTAAAAAACCAAAAAAAAACAACAAAGAAAGCGAGTCCTTTGCAGCCTTGCTTGCCCTGCTTATGTGACTGCTCCTGGCGTATCTGACACACTGGTGACAACCGCCAAAGTTAAAAGGGTAAGTTGTGACAGCATGAAGAGAAACTCACACTCAAGCTGAAAAAATTTCATACCATACTGAGAAAAAAAACACAGATATGCAGCATACATTCTCCATAGTACCCACCTTTAAATTGCAGTCAGATTTTAAAATTATTTTTTAAATAAAGACTCCCTTATTTCCAAAATGCCTGAAAAAAAAAGGCCAAGCTCAACTTCGGGGTGGGGGGGGGGGGAACCCCCACACCCAAAACCCAACCAACCCCAAAGAAAACACCACTCTACACAGCTACTCCCTCTGTCTCTGGTGCAGTTAAGTCTACCACTCTACTTGGATCAGGAACTTGCCCAACTCATGGAACAGCACCATTTTCTCTATGTTTGTCCTCAGTACATAACCAGAACTCATCTTGCTCCTTGTCCAACTACTGAACCAAGGGCAAATGCCAGTGCAGGACATGTTACACTGGCACCAAGGTGTGAAATGCTAATTCCACTGTATTCCTAAATTATCGTAAATACTCATGTCTAAGCAGATAATGGCCAGATGGTGACACCCTGAGTAAAACTGGACTCCACGAGATCTCTTGATGGAACCACTTATTGAGCAAGGTATTGCTGAAAGTGACTAAGAGACATAATACCAACTCATTTGTTAAATCACTTGGGATTAATTTTTTCTCAGGTAACTTCCCCTGTATTTGAACAAAACTCAGTTCCTTCAAGCTCTGTGGAAGTTATATTGCTGTATTCTCCATCAAAGAAAGGACAATGAATCTTTGCAAAATGTGCACTAGATAAGGACACTGCCTACTCACACTAACAGTTATTGTGCAACCAGACGAAAGAGTTCAGATTAACTGTGACCAACAATTGCAGTGCTGAAGCTAGAGAACGCAGCGTCTCACAAAGTGCATCCAGATCATGCTCTATGCTGGTTCGTTTTTAAATGTCAGCAACTTTCTGCATTCTAAAAAAAAAAAAAAAAAAGCAATCCTGTAATTGGTAAAGAATGTAAAGCCCCATTCTAATTGAAAGCAAAAGCAAACCATGTTGCCCCTAAGCTATTGTATTGACCTAGTGAAACTGCTGATTTTCAGTCAATGTATTCTAGTCTGTCCTGTTTCAGATCATGGTCCTATTAAGTCACCTGTTAGTTCACTGGTGTGAGACGTGTTTTTTTTCTTTCTACACAGACCCATTAGTAATAATAGACCTCCTTTTTGTTTCCATTACAGCATTTCAAAGACAGTCTACATTGAGCTTATCATCTGCAAATGTTTTTGTACAATATAATACCATGAACTGTAGTATTATATTCAAATAACAACACATATTGAATTTCATTCGGCATGTGGGAAAATAAAATGAAAGGATGAGTTTCGAAGCATAAACAGGATAGATAGGATTCAACTTCGTCATATTGAATAATTACATCCTGGCACAGTGCCCAAAGGGTATTCATCACGAAGAGATGACAGGGTACAGCACACTGCCAAAGTCTAACTTCCTCAGACAAAGGCTAGACAACTCCGGCAAATCAGAAGTCTTACAGATTTGCCTGCTAATGCTGCATCATCGGTTCCTGGAAATTTGCTGAACTGCAATTCATCATTACAGTTCATTAGCAAGGTCCATAAATATAAAAGCTGTTAATTACACCTGCGCCATGCAAGTGTTCGTGTTGCACTGATTGCATCCTGTACATCTCCCAGCTTGCAGTGGGCGTCCCTCCAGGGCTGCTCTTCAGCCTGGTCTGAGGGCTGAAGAAGGCTGTCATCATTGTTTGCACTGTGAGGAGACACAGTATTGTTCCAGTCCTGCCGCTGCTGGGAGGCTGGGCCATCTGTGCAGCTTACGAAGAATCTACACTTAGCAGACCTCTGTCTTCTGCTGGGTTTTTGCCTTGGAAATGTGCTTTACTTCTGGCATTGTTTAAACTGCTTTATTCTGGGCATTACCAATACCCTACATTCCACCTTATTAATAAAAAATTAAAAAGCACCAGGCACCTAATCCACACATGATAAAAGAAACGGATTAAGTTCCTGGTTGGGAGAGCCGCATTGTCAGTCCTGCAGCAGATGCCATACTTGGCTGCGTTTGCTTGCCCTGCAGAGTCGCCAGAGAGGATATGAATTCAAATTTGTCATTTTCAAAACGCGAAATTTTTTTGTTTTCTCAGAACAATCATTCTGCTGCATGTTATCCTCCTGCCATAGTATCATTTATCCACCCTATCAAAGGTATTTTTCCCAACTGTCAAGAAATTCCCATGGAAGTGCCATTCACAAGATCCAGTGTACTATGCCCAAATGCATCATAAAGAATTTATAACTTGACCAGGGATATTTCATTAGAATATGCTTCCAATCAAATCAGTGGGATAAGATTCTCCATGTCTTAAAATGAAGGTAACATAACCTAAATGTTTTTGTTTGTTTTTTTTTTTCTTATTGAAGTTAAACATGAAAGACTAACTTAACCGTATACAACTATAAAAAATGCTCTTTTCTCCCCTTCTCCATTTCAGCAGCCCTGGCTCAGAATTACTCTGCTTAAACCTGAGCCCAAGAAGCGACCCCAGGGTAAAATCCCTGTGTCCCCCAGTGCAGAAGCAGGATGGAAACATCTGCAGAGTATTACCCTGGGCAGCCACTGAGGAATGTCACTGACCTGCATGAACCCACACCTGAGGACGAGACCCAACACGGTGTGAGCATGTGGACAAGTGGCTGGCAACTACATTTCCTGTGGGACAGGGCCAGCACAAAAGGAGTCTGTTTTGAGGTTGTCAGGAGTGTACTTTCCCCTTGTGGCACTCGAGGCAAGGCAGTGCCACCAAGCTGCAAGGGACACCACGCAGCTGGGGACGGAATCACGGGCTGGAGAAGTGACGAAATGGGATTCCTATGGCATAGGCGAGGACAGACCTCACATCTGTGAATGATTCATTTCTTAGCAGACCTTAGGGAGATTTCTTGTCTAAGGCCCATCCTGAGAGGGAGCAGGCAGAGGTGATCTGTTCCACAGTTGTTTCGTTTCCAAAGGGAAGATGAAAAACCATATTTCAGTCTAGTACCATAAAGCCAGCTGGCCTCTTTCTCCATCACAAGTAATTTCTCCTTTAGGGAGGCCCACAAAGTATGTAGCTTTTCCCTTGCTTCTTACTGATGCTCAAGTACCTTTTTACTGTGATTGCTCGTTCTGAAGTTTAGCAATATAAACATTCCTGAAAATTATATGGCCATCTTGGACAAAATGAGTGTCTCAAAGACAATACAGGCACAAACATGGAGGCTTAGAACTGTCAATTCATGTTACAGAAACTGCAAATACAAAAGGGTAAGACTACTGTCAATCAAAAATCCCACTCTTTCTTGGCTAATCTAGTTACTTCCCTGGAAAAATATTTAAACTACAAGTGCAACCTTATGCCAGTTGCACTGCATCTCTTTCATGATATAGAGTAAGAAGATTTTCTTTCTAAGCAAACCAAGAAGAGACACAGAAGAGGAACACAGAAGACTTTCTGAAGAACTGGAAGACAGCTGTGGATCCATTCTCTTATAAGAGAGACTTTTAAGTTCAAAAGTTTGTCCCCCTTAACTAATTCTTTATGTGACAAACCTGAACAAGAAGAAAACACTCCTCCTGTTTTAAAGCAAAACAAAAAGTCAAGATATCACGTGTCCATAACACAAAATTAAGTGGACTTTTGCATTATCTTGCTTTTCTTTTGATGGGACCTGAACTGAACAAATTACAGTCAGTTACTGTTCTGACATGAATAAGATTGACAGGTTTGGTACAGGGCTTTTTACAGGCAGCCTAAGATCAGGCAACTGTCTACACCCAGCCACAGCAAGACTGTAACTCACTCTTTCCAGGTCACAATATACCTTTCAATTACTGTACAACACCCACTAAAATCAATGACATCTTCACAAAAATAACTGGAGTTATACCTGGATCTCTTAGCACATATACCGAAGGCTGAGGCTCTGTTTGGTTCAGTTTAGAACAATCTCCAATACGTTTTAGTGTTCACTGAAAGGAAGAAAAAAAAAAGAATTTATTAAAGGTAGCTCAGATATTTTAAAATGTTTCTGGCAAGGGCAGACTGATCTTAAAACTGTTTTTATATTAATACTCTTTTATGGAAGATTTAAAAGTACTCTGTGATATTTTTTTTTCTGTTGAAGTCTGAACAAAAGCAATGCAATGGGAATACTATGCTTTACACACTGTGTATATGGACTTGTATATTTCTCAAAGCCAGAAATGTCTCTTCTGTATGGAAACAAAGCTAGAAAGAAGAAAGGCTAATACTCTAATGAAGAACACGCTGAATTACTATTAATTATTAGAATAAAAATAGTCAGTTCTCTTCCACCTTGAAAACACAATAATGCTTCCTCCTAACCTGGCATTATGCATTACTCCTTCCCAATAGGAAAAAAAAAAACACTCGCTACACGACTGAGTATCTAACTGTAATGGCAGTTGACTGTAACTGTATTTCCTCTTGTCATTCATCAATCATGCCAGTTTTGAAAGACATCTTACCATACTTCCATAGAAATTCTCAATTCCATTACAGCGTTGTTGAAAGGACTGAGATATAAACACAAAGAGACCTTTTAATGTGCTGTGCTGGTCTCCAAATATAACTACAAAATGAAAAAGGAGTTTTGACATCCCACTCTGATTTCGCCTTCTCAGACAGATGCAAAAGCTTCTCCACACGCAGTGAAGCTTCTTTTCAACACCGGAGGGGTAGGGACAGGTGCCCGACTTTGCATTTGAAGGCGAGCAAAGTCTTGAGGATAAAGAGTGACCCACTTAAAGCATGTTCCACTTTAGACTGGAGAACGCATCACCCCAGTCTGACAGCAGGGGATCGGTTTTGAAATTTGAAATTGCTTTATCTTTGTCTCAGCAAGGGTAATGAGATGAAAGGGATTAGAGACCTGAGCTGTGATTGAGACCAGAATAAGTTGCTATTTTCTAGCAGCTTAAGAAGACAGCAATGTCCTATTGCTATTCCTTTACAACATCACCATAATTCACAGCAGTTCTGCTCTTTTTTGTCTCTCGGTCAAAACGCTTCTATTATCATTGCGTTTAAAGGGGGTTTGCTGAGAGATGTGTAGCAGTCCCATTTGAACTCTCTTGATTGAAATTGTGTATTATTGTTACCAGCTATCAAGAAACTTTGCACCTCTTCCAGAAATTTACACTTTGGTGGAGGCTGTTGTCAGATTTCTGCGTATGTGTGCAAGCTGAGAGCTGGTATTTCAGCGGGTTATGTACTAGCAATACAGAATATGACAGCAGGCTTGTAGATGACCATACAGACAGGCGCCTGCTGGAAAACCCTGGTCTCGATCACACACGCCTTCTCCCTCCACCTGCGAGAGGCTGCCTGTAATTGACATTGCAAAAGGACATGCTGCAACACAGCCAAAGGGCAAATGGGAGAGACCGCAGAGCCTGCATTTAGGCATGCATCGCCGCCCCAGTCCAGATCTATTTACAGGCCTCCCGTGGGTGCCGACTAACACCATCATTACAGCCCCTGTCTGCTGCTCTCTAGCACAGATGAGGGCACGGAGCTTGCCCTCTAACCACGACACGGCCTCAATGCCAGATTTCGGGGGGGGGGAGGCAAAAACTAATTGCTCTGAGCAAGCTTGTCTTTAAAAAGTCACTGATTGCTTTGTGTCTAACCCTGCATTATAAAAAAGCAAAATCTGTATTTAAAGGCCTCTGCTGATTTCAGAGTATTTTTTTGTTAGCCCGAATCTGACAAGAACACATAGAAGCACAGTTATTTTTCTTCCAAAAAAAAAGAAAGCACAAAAAAAAAAAAAAAGAAAGAATCAGTAATACCTATACTATGAATGGGCTACACAAGGGCCACTTCCCAGATGTCAGGAGATGCTGAAGGAGATTTCACCAAGGGAGACACATCTGGTCAACATGGCCAGCCCCTTCCTGAGAGCGGCCTCGCCACCAGAATCATTTGGGAACCGCTGCCTATGATCACAAACTGTTTGGGAAAAGGGACCATATTTTGTCTCTGTAGTCCCAGCATTTGCAGAATCCTTAAGCACGTCTGAAGAATAGTTTCACATAAATGAGTAACAACAAGCCTTTAAGACCCGGGCAGCCTTTATGCACATTTTTCAGGGCAGCCCCTGGTCAGAAGTTTTGGGTTCAAAGACCAGGGCAGATGACTGCGATCAGCTACTCCAACTTCCCTCACACAGATGAGGAGAGAAGCACATCCTCTGGGTCTTGCCTCATGATTCAGCTTTTTTGCTTGGTTGAGATTATTTTTTTCTACTGCTAAAGAAAATCTGAAATCAGATTTTTATAGTAACCTACCAGACCCCCTAAGAATGAAAGAGCTATTTATTCAGAGAGATAAAGGTGCTTCCTTGTCAGAGTACTGTGGTGGGTTGACCTTGGCCAAAAGCCGAATTCCTATCCAGCCTCTCAATCACTCCCCCTCGTCAGCAGGATGGGGGGAGAATATAGGATGAGAAAGCTCATGGGTCGAGGCAAAGACAAGGAGATGGCTTACTGATTACTGTGGTGGGCAAAACGGACTTGACTTGGGGGGAAAGGGGAATTAAATTGATTTATTGTCAGGTAAAATAGACTTATGTAGTAAGAAACAAAGATAAACACACCAACACCTTCCCTACAGACACATCAGAAGATGGTGGTTTCTCTCTGCTGTTCCTTCCCATTCACACTTTCCCCCATGCTCTGGGCTCTCCACCGGCAGCAGGGCAGATCTGTTCCAGCCCCAGGATGCTGCTCAGTGCCTCCTGCCCCTCCTTGCTCTTCCCCTCCTGTCCCTTGCTCTTTTTTCCTTACTCCTCTGCTGCTTCAGCATTTTTGCCTTTTCTTCATAGAATAGTTTGGGTTGGAAGGGATCTTTGAAGGTCATCTAGTTCAAGTCGCATGCAATGAGCAGGGACATCCTCAACTAGATCATGTTGCTCAGAGCCCTGTCCAATCTGACACCGAATGTTTCCAGGGATGGGGCATCTACCACCTCTCTGGGCAACCTGGGCCAGTGTTTCATCACCCTCAGAGTAACAAATTTCTTCCTTATATCTAGTCTTCCAGTTTAAAACCATTATCCCTTGTCCTATCACTACCAGCCCTACTGAAAAGTTTGTCTCCATATTTCTTAGAAGCCCCCTTTAGGTACTGGAAGGCCGCTATAAGGTCTCCCCAGAGCCTTCCCTTCTCCAGGCTGAACAACCCCAACTCTCTCAGCCTGTCTTCACAGCAGAGGTGTTCCAGCCCTCGGATCACCTTCATGGCCCTCCTCTGGACTTGCTCCAACAGGTCCATGTCCTTCCTGTGCTGAGGACTCCAGAATTGGACGCAGTACTCCAGGTGGGGTCTCACAAGCATGGAGCAGAGGGGCAGAATCACCTCCCTCAACCTGCTGGCCACGCTTCTTTTGATGAAGCCTGGGATGCTGTTGCTTTCTGGTCTGCGAGCGCACATTGCTGGCTCATGTTGAGCTTCTCGTCCACCAGCACCCCCAAGTCCTTCTCTTCAGGGCTGCTCTCAATCCCTTCATCCCTTCTGCACATTTTGGCAACTGCACCCGTAGCTGAGAGGCTGGGCTGGTCATGGCTGGTTCCAGATGGCTCCAAGGACCCACCGCTGGGCCTAGCGCTGGCTGGAGCCCTCTGGAACCAGCCGTGACCAGCCCTGGGCATCCCCCAGCAGAGACACTGACATTGACCTCCCTTCAGCAGAGATCCTGAAACTGAGCTGAGACTGACACAGATTTATTTAGACATTACAAAGGATGTGATTGAGGGGGAGAGGGAAAGGAAAAAAATCAAGCTGACCGCTGCAAGTCTTGTTTGCAAGGATGTTAGCATCTTTTTGTCAGCAAAACATGCAGCTCCTGCTGCTCAGGTCAGATCCCCGTAGGAAGGGAGGAATCAGCAGTTCCCAACCTACTCACTCCCTGGCCTTAGATTTCGAAGGCATTGGTTCATGGCTATCGTCCCTGCCGGACTTCCAGGGAGAGGATGGCATCCCGCCACGCTGCCGCTCCAGCACCCTTCTCCCATTCCCTATCCACTGGTCCCAGGACATTTTTCCCAAAGCTGAAGATGGGACAAGGTTGATAACCTCCTTGCTCTTTTTCAGCTCCGTGAGACGGAAGAAATTGCACTACCCTGAATAAGGAGAAATGGGCAATGTGTCTTCAAGGCACAGAGATACCAGTAATGTTCTTGCCGTTGACACCAGAGACATAACTCACCGAGTTTCAGAAATATTCAACAAGAGAAAAAAGAAAAAAAAAAAGACAACTACAAAGTTAAGTGTCTGTAGTTAAAGAAGTGACATTCCCTTGGGTCACTGCACTGCTGTTGGATTTGACATAAATGATGCCGTTGAGAGCAGGCAGGTAAACAGGAGCCGCAGATTTGTGCAACAACGTACAACGGGCCAAAACAAGGGCTGCAGCCACTGAGGCAGCTGCTCTGCCTGACCTGTACCCACGGAGGCCTGCAATGCCTGGGCTGCCCTAACGAGGACTGCAGAGGAGCCTGGAAGTTTTGCTTTTGACCTCATTCATTGACTTCAAGGGAATGAGGGTCTCCTATTCAGGATTCACCGTGCAACAAGCTGCCTTCTTTACCTCCTAACAAGCACTTACTTGAAAAGCCAAGGAATGGATTAATGCTGTGGCTTTATTCACAAACGACTCTTCTGTGCTATTAAAGGCAAGATGATTTGCAATACAAGTGCATGGCGCGCCGGGACTGATCCCAACAGTGAGACTAAGACTGAACTACTGAGTTTGGGTTGACCTGAAGAACTCTTCATTCAAACCAAATCCAGTTTTCAGCCACAGCTAGGGATGATTAATATAAATAAAATGTCTCTCACTGTTAACGTTCAAAGAAAAGGCACTTAAAACTAAGAGAAGGTGATAGCAATCTCCTTGGTTTTGCTAGCTCTGCCATTTACAAAGGTCGTAACTCAAGAAATAAACCTTGTTTTGATGCACTCATGTAAGTCCAGTGGACACAGTCACAAAGTTTAAAGCTAGGATGCATTCAAGTAGCTTGTTAAAGTTAATATATCACTAGTATCTCAGAATGCCATACTCCAAACACCACAATATTTTATGCTATTACTTGACAGTGAATACCTTTTGTCAGAGGTCTTTCTTCTGACAACGCTGTGCTGGCTATTGCATTTACCAGGCAGGGATTTCAGATAGCTCTCTCTCCACACATTACTGTGATGTCTGAGTGCGTGGCTCAGCCTTCCCTTACGAACGCTTAAGAATCAGACAGTCCAATATGACTTCGACAATGCCTCCCTATTGTGACAATACTGCTCTATATAGGATTTTCCACAGCACCAGGCTTAAGGTCTTCATTCACTGATGTCTGTACAAACCCTACCATCAATTGCTAGATGGGGAAGGTTAGGGCAAGGCCAGGTGCTTCAGAAAACCTTGCCCACGAAGCTCCAGTGCAGCCTCAAGCACTGTGAGTAGCAACACACACCCCAAAGCACTTTTTGCCACTGTTCAGATGAAATAATGCCTCCAAGACTACAGGCACGCTTCTGCACACCCACATGGCTCTGAGTCTGACACAAGCAGGATTTCTAAGTAGATCAGCTCTCATCGTTTAATCTGAAAGGCCTGGCTTTAAACACACCTGATTTACAGAGTCTTTCAGACATACTAATGTTTGAGACAAGAAAGCTTTTTTGTCACCCTGTTACTATTGCACATGCAAACCAGAAACTGGATGGAGAACAAACAGAATAACCAGTGCTCCATTCTGGGGACATGGCCTTTGGCTGTAAATCAGGCTGGCCCCAAATAATTTGGGATTTGTTTATGATGAGGTCACGTCAAAGGTGATTACATACTCCCCATTGTGGAATGTAAGGACAGGCCTTTTGTGATCTGAAGAGCAAGGTGAGGACAGCAATTAGACCTCCATTGTACTCAAGCTCCAGGCACAAGCACACAAAACACAACTGTTTTCATATGTGCAAACACATTAAACTTTTTGTCTCCACAGAGCACTATGCCTCGATCCACCTAAGAAGAGTTCACCCAGGCAGGCACCCTCACAACCCACTAATGGACATTTTGATGTCCTTACCATCCCTGTCCTCCTTCCTTCATGCACAGGAGCGGGGAAAAAGCATGTCTTCTGCCACAAGACCAAAGATGATGTCCAGTCACTGCTAGTCCTGCTGTGCCACCACACGAAACCATGCTTCTCTCTAATCGCTGAATTGGCAAGCAAGGTTTCTCTCATTAACCTAGACCCCAGCTAAGGGCCCAGACAGGTCATTTACAAGCTGTTTGCCTCTTCTGCCACTGGAAATGTTAGCGGCTGCCCATCTCACGCTTACGGCTCCTTAACAGCAAGAGAAGAGAAGGCTCCGGGGAGACCTCATAGCAGCCTTCCAGTACCTAAAGGGGGCCTACAGGAAAGATGGGGAGGGACTCTTGATCAGGGGTTGGAGCAATAGGATGAGGGGTAACGGTTTTAAACTGAAAGAGGGTAGATTTAGATTAGATATTAGGAGGAAATTCTTTAGTGTGAGGGTGGTGAGGCACTGGAACAGGTTGCCCAGAGAAGCTGTGGCTGCCCCATCCCTGGAGGTGTTCAAGGCCCGGCTGGATGGGGTTTGAGCAGCCTGGTCTGGTGGGAGGTGTCTCTGCCCAGGGCAGGGGGTTGGAACTAGATGATCTTTAAGGTCCCTTCTAACCCAAACCATTCTATGATTCTGCGATTCCCTAATACAAACATCCTGAGCGCAGGAGGTGCTTGCCTCCTTTCCAGGGTTAAAGCCCTTTGTTGTCAGGCTCCCTTCCCTGTCTGCAGCAAACAAACCCTCTGAGGAGGGACAAAAGTCCATATCCTCATTAGTATTTCTTAACATAGAGCAAAAGGTTTCCCAGACATTTCAGTTGTGATTAATGCTGTGAAGACACTGCTAGGCAAAGCTTGGCTGTCCAAAAAAAGTACAAAACATTTTTCATGGATGTCACCTCCAATTCAAAGATAAATTTGCTTCAGCTATTCCTCTGTCTCTCCCTGCTCATGTGGCCCACTCTCTAGTGAATTAAAGCCTAGTAAAAATATGCTTGCTTTTCTCCTCTGTACACAGAAATCACATCCAACTTGGGAAGCCCTTGGACTGAAATGGCGGGAGGTGAAAGACTGTTATAAAGAAGTACTGTATATGTGCCATCCCAAGGCAGCGTGGTGCCCTTCCCTGGATGCCTTACTGCATTACATGGACGTAGACTGGCTAAGAACCCTGGACCACCAAAGAAAATGAGTACAGCTCCAGATGGAAACTGTTTTTCAGATGGTCAGTTTTTAAACAACAGAAAGCCTTCTAAAGAAAGCAAAACATTTATTGTCCAAAAAGCCATTACACAAAAAATAATTTTTTATATCAGAAAGGCTGACTTTGTACTTTTGAATTGTCTAGAATACTCATCAGAGTTCATTTAAAAAAAAACAAAAAACTTGCACTAAAGCATCATTCTCACTTTAGCAGCAGAGCAAGTGAGTTTTGCATATGTGGTTTCTGGAAGCAAGAAGTAGAGGGACAAGAAGGAAGAGTAAGACAGAGCAGTGGCACCAACAAAAGCAAAGTCCTCAGGAGATCAGCCAGCAGAAGCAGTTGGCTTTTATCTGCCTCTTGCTTGGGGATAGACATCTATTTGCTAGGTCAGAAGAAAATGATCAGGCAGGAAAAAATCCAACTTCCAGTGCTTTCAGTCAGTGGCACTCTGGGCTTATGACACTTTTAACCTCACCTTCTGCCACCTGGGTTGCAATTACCTTGCAATTTCTCATACCCTACACTGCTTAAGAATCTGGCTTCTTTTTCAAGCTACAGCTCCTGGATTCATGTGCTACTATTAGGAAGGTGAAATCAAGCAAGTTCTCTAACTCACCATTGCAAGGACAATGCTCAATAACAGAAACCCTACAGAATGTGAAACAGAAAGCCAAAGAAAATCCATCCACTAAAAAATGACTCTTAACTCTTTAAGTTCCCAGTGCAAAATTTAGCAGCTATAAGCTGCAAAATTCAGCAGCTAACAAGTTTACCCAGATAAAATCAATAACCACATCTTCTTTATTGTCTGTGGAGTATGAAGACTTTCTCACTTCCATGCATCCTTATGATTGCTTGCAAGTTAAGACAGTTTTAGGATCTCCTTTTGTCAGAGGCCGAATCCTATGAAGATAGCTCTCAGCTGCCATCGAAGGACTAGGACAGGCACAACGTAGCAAGGTCAGAGTTAGTAGCTGAGCCTGCACTTCTGAAGTTGTAGGACTTATTTTGATCACCACATCTATTCTTCCTTCCCCCAGACAGATACAGATTACCATTCCCTGAGAGCTCCTTTCTATTCAACCAAGAAAAGTATGAATGAGGGAATAGAGGGGCATTAGAAAGAGCAGTCTTCTGCTTAACAGGTCTCTGTACAGTATCACAGGTCTACCTGGACACAACTGGAACAGGAAATACAGCCTAGGCTACCTCTACACTATGCAAGTCATCAGAGCCTTCTCTTTTTACATGTCCCAACTTTTTTGCAACTAAGAATATAGTCTTAGAGAGTTCCTTAAATAAGGTTTTAGATAGAAAAAAAATACAAGAAGTTACAGGAAATAACAGCAGGTACAAAAGCACCCCACTATTTATATATATTTATGTTTGGTTTTGATAAATCCGTGCTATCAAGACTCAGAGCATATCCATTGAAGCCAATGGGAGTTCACCTGTGCAAGGCATCAAGAGATTAACATGACGTGTTATGGACTCTTAAAAATGTAATATATTTCATCATAAGCATAATGCAGAACACATTATGGAGGCAAAATTCAACCCTTCTGGGAACAGGAAGGGAAAAGGAAGCAATCCCAATCCAGCCAATGTAAAACAAATGTGAGCAGCAGGGCTCTGGAATGGAGGCTATAAAACCAGGCTAGACCAGGGAATAAGGCAGTTCAATGGATCTAAGGAGTCTAGTGGATGGCTAGAAGAATAAAGAGGACAACAGGACAGTGGCCCAGATACTGAATCTCAGAAATGGAATATCTACTAAAATTGAGAATAGCCCGAGCGCATACCACCACTCTCAGGCATCCACCTGAGTGAAGGAACCAGCGCATCAAAAATTTGTCCCCGGATGGCATCTGATCACCCAGTGCCCTGCGTGAGGCAGTGGTCTAATCTCAATCACCTTAAATCTGACTGCATCAAATCCTTGCTCTCCTCTCCATTTGATTTTCCTAGCTTATCTTCTTACACAGCAGAAGGCTTCATCTGATGTTAATGCTTGTATTTCACATCATTGAAAGACAAGATTTTCTTTCACCTCTTGCCAACTGGCTCTGCAAACACGCTGGTAAGTCAGCAACAAATAACACTGTTGGTTTAAACCACTCCTTTAACTGTGTGTGCTATAGAAAATGGCTGAACACGCAGCAACAGCTTTTAGAAAGACACGGTGAATTTCTGACAAGCACATTTCTAAATGATGCTCAAAGGTTAGTTATGTTCAGATACAAGTTTTTATTATTATCTATATATTTACAAGTGAGTGCCATGCTGCATACTTCTGTCTTGCTGACACACAGAAAATTCCAAAATAGCCAAATGAACAAACTCATGCAAGAAATAAGATATTTAAAGAACTGATTAAATCAAGGAGTTACTCCTTGGAGCCTGAAGAGAAAGTGGATAGTAAGTAACTTACCCTGTGCCATCAGCCTTCCTTACAAACCCTCCCATTCCCTCTCACCAAAATATTACACCTGCTTTCTTCTTCTTCACAAACCTGTTTGACTAGGTAGAGCTCTTGGATCCTCAGGGCTGTGCTCTCCACTTGTTAAACTGGCAGAGCTTCAATGAAGCCCGGGCTTTGTTCCTGATTGAGATTCGTACCTTTATCAATTAACTGGAGAAATTTCAAGTCCGCAGCAAGGAGCTAATGGCTTTCATTATGGGTGCAGCAAACCACCTGCTTTTCTACTTGCTAGCTTGCAAAGCAATGCCAGTCATGAAGCTTGACAAAAAGGAGGAAACATTTATTTCAAAGTTAAGCAAGCATAATGGATTAGACTTCAAGGGTTTGATACAGTCCAAGGTGTGCGGAATTGTAAGCCAAATGTTGGTGTCCAAAATCCAGTGGTGCCATCACTATCAAACAAGAAAGTTGGCCCAAAATGGTGTTCAGAGGACCTTCCAGGGCTGCTGTACCCTGTTGCTGACTGCTTAAATCATGATACCGCATGTGACAAAATTAATCTCTAGGTGAGTGGCTCCTGCATTCGCCATGCTCTTGGGCGAACGCCCTCTCTGCAAGTCTCTGGGGGTCTCATTCTTGACTTTGACATTTCAAAAACTGTGCAGCCTGATGGGCTCCCATTCCTGCAAATACCACCATTTCCCAGGCAGATGCATTTAGAGAAGCTCTAGGGCTGGGGCTGCTCTGAGCAGTGTCCTCAAACTAGCTGATCTTCTGCCTGGTGAGCAGGGCGAGAGACCTAGGGGCATGCTCATAGCACACTGAAGCTGCAAGGGGTGCTGAGGAAGGGTTTTGGAGACATGGCTGCTCTTTTTCCACCGCAGACTACGCACTGCATGCTGCCTTTGCTTGAGATGGCCTGTATTTAAGGCAGTGTCAGGCAGGTGAAGTTCCAACTCAGCTCTCCCACCTCCCAGATGAAGACCTCAACCGCTATCCCATGTGGATACTCAATCCAATGGCAGTGCCACATAAGAGGTCACTGGCGGACTTCAACCATGAGCTTTTCACCAGTATTATCGTCTGTCCAGGGAAATTTAATTATAGTGGCCCTAGTTCCCAAGCTCATGTGACTTTGTGTAGCACCACATTGCTCAGCGCAGAACAACCAGCTGCAGGTACCGCAGGCTGTCTCCACACCAACCGCCCCAGCAACTTCACCCCTTGCACATGTACCCGAACCAGGTTTGAGGGACCTCCTGGGATGCTACCAAAACCACCCAAGCCAGAGGGTGGACACTCTTGCATTTTGAGCCTTCTGCTCTAAGTGGCTACTTCACCTGAGCTAGCTGCTGGAAGCTGGGGTGACACAGGAGGCTTTGGACAGGGGTCACAGAGGAACAGAGCACAGTAATATCAAGGAGGAGGAAGGGAGGACAGTAAAAACCACCCCTATACTTCAGTCCTCCTCTTTACTGCATGCTGAGCTTACTCAAGCACACAGAAATTATGTAACCCAAAAACCTGAACTCTGAAAAACTGCGCTTCTAAACCCAACAATCTCTAAGCTTCTGGCTGGCTGCAGGAATATTTCCTGTGACAAGTTTTAGCGGTGATGGAGAAGGTGAGGAAGCACTGCTACTCTTTACAGAGAGAGCTGAACACCACCGAAACAGTCACCACTGGTGCCACTTTCCCTCTTTTGGGTTTAGGGAAGCAAAGGACACCCAGACTTCACTTTGCCTGACTCCTGTAGCCCACCCCACAGCGACCATGGTGAAATAGAAATGTTTCGCAGCGTGAGAGAGATCTGTTGCAGACGTTAGCTTTGCTATCACTCTAAATGAAGGACAACGCAAATAAATTTATATGGTGAAGTGAGAAGGACGGAAAAGGTTAGCTTTGATGCCTTTCCAGAGAGTTTAAGTAAAAGGGTAGAAGATATGAGCAGCAAGAGGGCTTGGGGTGAGAATGTAGTAGAGACACAACGAATCCCATGGCGCAGGCCAGTGAAATCCATTAGAGAATGCAAAGGGCTAAGTTCTGCTCTTCTTTACAAGCCCTCAAATAGATTATACAGATGCAAGTGTCAGCAGAGCGTGGCCCTGTGTGTCCAGCTGGGCTTGCGTGCGGTTGTGGTTGTAGAAGGGAAGACCTTGATTGACAGCAGAAAACAACATTCACAGAGCTAAGCCCTCGCAGAGCTGACGGAGAAAGGTCAAAGAGCAGGCTTTCAGACAAAAAAAGGAAAACACATCCTCATGAGGAACAGCAGAGGTGGTAAAAAAAACAACTTGAGTAGCAAAATTCTCCCACCCTTTATACAAAGATCACAGGCCTTCGAGAAGAGAAGCAATTTAACTGCCACTGGTTAATACTTCTACTTGAAGTGTGTGTTCATGTGAAGAGCGGTATGACAATCACGTCCACTAATGTAACTGCCTGATGACAAAAAGGGACGTCTGCTACTTAGGAACACACCCTTGTGTTCGAGAACATCCATCAGAGAAAACCGTGCGGCACATGATCAAATTTTACATACTATGGATTTTTTTCTAAATTTCAAATTCTTACAAATTATTCCTTTTCATCATGCACTGAAGGGAACGACATTTCATTTTAATGTATTGGGTTTAAAAATACAAGCATTAAAAGAATACTAAAGTTAGCTTTTTCTTTTTTTTTTTTTTCAATTTTGACCATGGTAATTGTCCTTTCCTCAAAACCTATTTTTCAACACCATGCTAAAAAGGAGTAGAGCTTCTTTAAAAACAAAAAAGACAAAGCAATTGACCTTAAAAATCTCTTTTTTCCCCTACAGTTTTGAGAAAGAAAACATCTATAATTGGCATATCTCATTAAAAAACTCAGCTACGCTATGATAGTAATAAGTGGGTAGTAAAGTGAGACTAACATTTTAATTAAGTCCTTTTAATTTCTAGGCTAAATTTTCTTCATATTATGTGAACCTTTGAGGGTTACAGAAGCCTGTCCTATGGTCAAAGGCATGCTAAAAACACCATTCCTCAGACAAATCTCCCTCAGTTACATGCCCCTTGCTTTTGTTGAGAGCATTTTAACTCTTCCAGCCAGTCTCTCCCTTTTACATCCGCATCACTTATCACTTGTAAAGACCCGTCTCAAGGTCCTGGCTTCTTCAAGCTGGGAAAGACTATGTTATGATTGATTTCCCAGCTACTCTCTTCAGGATGATGCTTCTTAGGCAGGCAGTTACTGGAAATGTGAGTAGCTTGGATGCCTCATCTGTATCCACTCAACAGCAGATAAACTGTGCTTCAAGCCACAGATATTGGGACTGCTATAAAGGCACCAGAACAGTCAAAAAAGGGAAAACACATCCTCACGAGGAACAGCAGAGGAGGTAAAAAAAAAACCTGAGTGGCAGGATTCTCCCACCTTCTGTCCAAAGATCACAGGCCTTCGAGAGGAGAAGAAGAACACTCAAGATGCCACCTCCCGGTGCAGCAGCCTCCAGGTGCTCAGCAGGCGGTAGCAGACTGCAGGATAGTAAACTTCCCTGCAGCTTCTTCCCAGCCCCTGGACAGACCGGTGAAGACTCATGGCCTGAATGCATCCGGGTGCCCATCCTTTCCACTTCGGTCAAGCTAATTTACGTCCCCACCATTTGCTTTCTGGCCAAATCACCAAGAAGTGAAACTTCCTGAAGAAGTCTCTGGGTGTTAGCAGCTCTTCAATGTAAGACTACACATTGGAGCAAGCTCCAAGTCTTTTTTTTGCGTCACAGAAGCTAATCTGATTTGTTTGCCTTTCCATTAGGTTGCGAGACTGGGAGACAAGGCT
This sequence comes from Rissa tridactyla, assembly GCF_028500815.1. Lineage (NCBI taxonomy): Eukaryota > Metazoa > Chordata > Aves > Charadriiformes > Laridae > Rissa > Rissa tridactyla. The sequence continues at coordinate 10,928,224 of NC_071497.1, forward strand.
AGCAAAGCAGAGTGGAAGGTGACAGGAAAAAAAAAAAAGACGAGCATATACTGAGGGCTGACTCAAAACAGCCAAACACACATTCGGCTGGAAGAGAAATGCCTTAATAAATTGGTGTTCATTGCATGTCAGCACGCACAGCGTTAAGGGCTTATGGACAAACACAAGATCTGCACTGTGAAACAGTCCCCTGGAAAACATTTGAAATTAAGGCAAGATCATACATTTATTTACTTACTTATTTAAGGCATTAGCCATTTTTATGTTAAAATTGAAGTTCGGGGGGGGCTACAGGACTTGCAAATACTGGGTGAAACCTTGATTGCACTGAATCAGTAGAGGCTTTGCCATTACGTTCAAGAGAATCAAAGATCCATCAAATTCTCTGAAGAACACTGCAACAGTATGGGGAAAGATGGTCTCTTGCAGCATAGCTTCTCCAAAATGTGAATGAGTTGACATCAAAAGATCTAGCGTTATTCTTGAAACATGGATACCCACAGAATTCAGTTTGTGATTTATTTTTTGTTTCTGTTTCATTTTCAGGGCTGTAACAGTGGCCAAGATGGGAGTTGAGACTTCATTAGCAGAATGAAGTTTTCTAAAAAATGAACGATTTTTAAGTAATACAGAGATTAGAAAGAATTTGAGTGCCTGCATTAATCAGTGCTTAACCTGAGCAAACCAGAAATGAGAGAAATGCTCAACCACTTTTCTGTTTGGCTTAATTTCACTCCACTCAATCCACCTAATGCTGTGTAGTACATAAAACCTAGGCTACCTGCACAGGGTTATATTTCACCTTTCACATGGCACATGCCATCCTCTGCTATAAACCTGCATAACCCCACGGGCTGCAACAAGCCAGGTTATTGTCAGCAGATCAGTACCATGAACTGTACCTTCATGTATAGACAGAAAGATAGGGGAAAGAAACGTATGCTTCTCTGGAAGATACTTGTAAAGCTTAGATACCTTTTTGGAGGATGTTCCTGAGACAAGACATACATTGCAGTGTTGAAAAGACCAGCGAATGGAACTCCCTGCCTGTTTGCATCCGAGGTCAAACCAAGAGAATGCTCCAAGTGCAGAGGAAGGCTAAAAGTGCTGTGGAGACACTAGTAAGAAGCTGCACGGCCTTAATCCTGATATAACAGCTCTGCAGTATAGGACTGGTCTAGAGACATGACATTCTGCGTTCACACACGCATGGGTACAGACCCCCGAACACAGCGGGGGGATCCCATCTTCTGCTCAGCCTGCAAGGTATAGAGAAAACAGGATGACAGCAGAGACCAAGCCTCATTCCCCTAACACTCGTCAACCACAACTGATGCCCACAGAGCCACTACCATTTCATTCTCTTCCACCTCCACTTTATATCGTATCACCTGCCTTCTGCCCTCCTGCTGCAAGTCCAGCTGTATCTGTGGTAACTCATATTCATCATACACGGACACACTCTGCATCCATTAAATGTGAAGTTTTGCATGATTTTCAGGATAACAGCGACACCCTCCCAGCACCTCAGCATTTCCTTGCAAGCTGTCGCTGCTCAACTGTTCAGCTACTGTTTACAGCAAACTGATAAAACAGGGCATGAACTGCTTCTGCTACACTAATGCAGAGGGAGAGAGAAGTTCTGAAAATTAGTTTTTAACTCCCATCTTTCACTCACCTGAACTGAAATTTTGCCATTACCTCCTGTGCTCCACAACCCGTCAGCAAAACCTTCCAGCAGAACTGTTTGAAGGCTTAAAAGCAAATAATTTTTAAAAGTACCGGTCTTGAATCACTGATGATTTGACCAAAACTTTGAGTCTCTCACTGAGGCTGTTAAGGCTTAAAACAAAACTCCAATTGCTACCACGAATGCCTTAACTAATACTTGGAAGTAATCTCCGTTCACTTTCCTGACATAATGCAGTTACTGAGGAAGTCTCAGTTTCCTCTTTCTGTCATCATCTCAGGTAGATGACATCAAAACTGCAAGAGACAAAAGTAAATAAGGGTTGAGAAGACCAGTGTATTAAGGAAGGCGAAGGCTGGACGCCCAGGCAAGGTCAGAGAACACCAGACTCCTCCAGGAGCCAAGCTGGGAACAAGCTTGAAAAGGACCTGACTCTTGCCAGCCAGGCTGTTGAAGGCTTTGCCACTGAATACATGCACGTAAACAACCCCCAGAAGAGTTGCGTGACTCACAGTCACACCAAAGTAGTTATATAAAGCAGAAAAAGCTTGCGGTTACGGTACATGAAATGTTGTCGAGGAGGATGAAGGAGGTGAACATGACTGGTTTGAGTCCCAAGATGGACACCTCACACATCTGCCTTCAGGCCAAAGGGCACAGACGGAGCAGAAAAATGGCTTTTTCTATTACAAGAGGATGGAGGAGCTGACAAGGGACAAAGCACCACATAAAGAAAATTCACGGGCCTGAGGTCTAGGAGGACTTGGGTACCCTGACCTCCTATCAACCCTCTTTCTCTCTGACCACAGAGCCATTCAGTGCCAATTGAAAGCCATTTAGGAATTGACACAACCTCTTCACTAAGGTGCAGAATGCAAAAATCTCAAAATGTGCTTTTGCTTCCTGTGGCTTGATAGGAGCTTTACTTGAAATGCTCACTGTGCGCTCTCCGTTCTGATTAACATACCATTTACTGCCTGACTCATTCACCTTTCCTCACAGAATGGTGTAGATTTTATTCTTGCCTTTCTATTTCCCTTGTTGAATCCTTTGTAATACAGATAAATACTTTCCCTTTTTCCTTTTTTTTATTTTTTTTTATTACCTGCATCATTGACTGGCTTCTGCTGAAGATCGCCGAGCTAAAAATCTACAATTTTACAAGCAGGAATACTCAGTATTTTGCTATGGCTATCTATCCCTACCTTGACTAACAAGGAAGAGGAATGGCAGTTTTAAAATGATTGCTTTCTATTGTTCCACAATAAAGTAATTTTTTTTTTAAATGATTCCACAACACATCATTGCAAACAGAAAATGTGCTCTCCATGCACTCCATGGTAAAATTTTGTATGAGACCTGGGTAATGGGATTTAAAGCTGAACAGCTGTTTTTTCTAGCTCTCTCTACCAGGTCAAACATCTTGGGATCAGGAATCAGCATGGCCTCAGCAGGAATTTAGGAGCGAGACAAATACGTATCAAAAGAATAATGAAAAGTACCCTCTATTCAACAAATCATTCTCTTCTTTCAACAATTTTTTCAACAATTTCAACAATTGCCATTTTTTAAGTCCTCCTGTCTTTGGAACTCATGTTGCTCACACTTACAAGCATATTTTCCTGCCCCATAAAAGCAGTAATGCAACCAAACATCTGCTCTCTGGTGCATGCATTTTAGATCTGTGAAGCCATTTCACTGAGTTATTCAGCCAAGAAACCCATGAATAACTTTGGACCAGATTAAGTCATCTTTAAGGGCTGTGAGATACATCCATCAGACCAAGTCTCTGACAGCAGCAGAAACTGCCTCTACTATATAAATGAAGGCAGGGAAGGAATTCTGCTTAAGATAACGGAAGCCTTACCATTATAAAAGGATGGCAACATTAATAATTTAAGAAAGTGTTATGAAGATGTTAGTTTCACAAGAAGAAATGATCAAAGAAGACAGGGTTGTATGTTAACCAAGAGTCCTGGTAAGCAAATGAAGACTTACAAAAAAAACCCAGTCTGTCCTAAAACACTAGTCAAGTAGCTATTTCTAGCATTAAAAAATAACTTCTTAAGTTTAAGAAAACTTAAAACCCCTAAATTCCATATTTGGTCTGAAATTTCCTTCCTGATAAAGCTGAGCCAAAGTCCACAGTGGAAAACTTCAGTCACTGGGTGTGTATCGTCACCATCACTGTCGTCTTCTCCTAAGGAAAGCGGCATCTTCTGCCCCTTAGCTGTCAATCTCTCTTTGCAAGGCTGCATCAGCCAGAGGCCAAAGGGGAAGTGCTGTCCTAGGAGGGCACCAACATCATGGACCAACATCTTCAGCTACTGCCAGAAGTGTGGCAACGAGCAACACCATCATTTTCCAAGCAAGTATCTCCCACAGCCCAGTTCAATGGTGTAAGTCAGGGTAATGATGGTCTGTGCGTTGATGGCATCCTGGACATGGACGAGTCATACAAATTTCAAAGTCACATGCTGAAGGAACAACATACTCCAACTTTTTGCCCTAACTCCAGATCACCAGGAATGTTATTGACATCCATCCCTAAGTTAACTTCGTCTAACCTGAGATGGAATACAGGTTATGTCAACTATTAATTAACACTATCAATATTAATTATTTTCAAATAACATCAGTTATTTGATAACAATTAGGTTTTTTTCAGCACTGAAAGAATGTTTATGGGGCTGATGGGCTGAAAGACATTACAGGATGAGGTCCTTCTCAAAATGGATTAGTTGATCTCGTAAGAGCTTTGTTTTTTCTTTGGGGACCCTACTGGTGTTGATTCCAAAGGCAGGAGCATTTGACTGGATAAATGACTGCAGATTAATTGCAGATCATTATGTACTGGAAAATACAGATTATCGTGCCAGGAAATGCAGAGCTATCAGTATTGAAAAAATGTCAGCAGGTTTATTTACCATTTCCTTGACCTATATATTCCTATTTAGAGAACAAAGCCAGCAGGAGCACAAGGTCAATGATATTTACTCATTTTTTGCCATTGCAGCCAGGGCCTCTTTCTGTTACTCTCTGTTTAGCCTGGAATTAGTATTTCTTCATGAAAACAGCTTATTCATGACTCTTGTGGTGATCAGAAATGAGGTCTGATGTCATGCTTAGGTAACAAGATTGTTATAGGCTGGGAAAAAAAAAAAAAAGAAAGAGTGTCTCAATCTTTTGTTTCAAGAGCTGTTACAGCGGCAGGAAAACCTGCCTTTGGTGGTGGTCCCTGTTCCGTAGGGACAAATACTGTCACCTCCTGGGGAATCAAGGGCAATACTAAATAAAAGCAATCCATCCAGTTCCGTGCCTTCCCTTTCTTAAGGGTACTGCTGAACCCAAAGCAAAGAGCAGGGCAGGGGCCTGGGGACGTGCTTTCTGCCAACTACTCCAGCAGGTAGTTTCAAAATTGAACTCCGGTTAAACAAAAGAAATTTTTTTACAAAAGGAGGCTGCAAGCCATAGACAGATAAAACAGTGGTACAAAGCAAACAAAGTATTTCATTCTGTCTGAAATGACAGCACATTTTCTTCCTGTTAGCAAGAAAAACAGCTTATGGCTTCGGTCAACCCAAAACAGTTTCCTTCCCGTTTCCCTGCTCTCCTCCTTTGCCTCCTATTTCCATCACAGAACCACAAACGCAACAAAATCTCTAGAAGAATCCAATTAATTAACGCAGATATGTACAAAACCAGAATTAGCAGAGGCAAGGGACCTCCACTGGATCCTTAATCCCTCTTTGTTATGTCAAGCTCCACATCCCTTCTCTTACTCTAGATACCAAAGTCAAAAGAATTTCCTCTGCCAAACTCAAGACACTAACACAACACAGAAAAACAGATAAACCCTCACACTCTCAAGTGGAAATAAACAAAGAAAAAACCAAAACTTAATGCATCTCAAAATGGTGGATCATTTTATGTTTGCAATTTTAAGTAAACATAAAACAAACCCTCCAAAAAACAGCTCTGCAGCAAAAAAAAAAAAATCTGTATGCATAATTTCTGCTCAATGTTTTGGGCCAAAACTTTTCAGAACTGAGTAATTTTTGGCAGAAATCTGTATGTTCCAGAATTTTATTTTGCTATGGAAACTGCCTGCATAAGAAAAACAAAGTCACAGACCAGCCAGTTCTAGTCAAAATTTCCTCCATTTTCATACAAATCATACAAGTGAGTGATTGGCATATATTCCTTGAACAGCTTCTCTTTAAAGATCATTCCTTGTAGCACAGACCCTGCTTTTCTCACCAAACACCTGTGAATTAGTTATATTCTGCCACTGCCTTGCATAATCCGTTAGCTGATGGAAGTCGTACGCAGCCCGGCTCCAACATCCCCCGAGGGATCTGAACTCGGAGGCAGCCTGTGGGTGGGCCAGGTGCTGTTTTGCTGATGTGAATTACATCTCCTGGAGGACGGGTGGCAGGGTGGATTAAGGGGTCCTTATGCTATCTCTGCATTGCCTTTACAGCTTCTGCCTAGAGCTCAAGATGAGTATCACCAAACCTCTCATTTTCCTTTCTTTTCAGGTGCCTCTGTCCTTATCTAACCTGAGATACCTGAAAATTTCCAAGTTGTTTCTCAGATACGTGGGTCACTGGCTTCATGCACAAGGGAATGGGTGAGAGCAGAAGGAGATGCACTCTGTGTGACAACCCCACATAAACAACGTCCTCTCTCCATTCACTGCTGTGCCTGAAATGATTATGTACCCATATTCTCTTCAGTCTGGAGAAGAGAAGGCTCCGAGGAGACCTTAGAGCCCCTTCCAGTACCTGAAGGGGGCCGACAGGAAAGCTGGGGAGGGGCTGTTTGCAAGGGCATGTAGCGACAGGACGAGGGGCAGTGGTTTTAAACTAGAGCAGGGTAGGTTTAGGTTAGACATTAGGAAGATGTTCTTTCCAGTGAGGGTGGTGAGACACTGGCACAGGTTGCCCAGAGAGGTGGTGGAGGCCTCAACACCGGAGACATTGAAGGCCAGGCTTGATGAGGCTCTGAGCAACCTGATCTAGTTGAAGATGTCCCTGCTTGCTGCAGGGGGGTCGGACTAGATGGCCTTTAAAGGTCCCTTCCAACCCAACACATTCTACGATTCTATGATTTTTCTCTTGTGTTTTTGGCAGCCTCGCAGTTGCAATGTAGTTGCTACAACCCCTGACCCACCTCTAGTTTTCCCAATACCACAGGCTGCTACAAAGGGCTGCCCTTGTCTGATGCTCATCGGCACAGAAAACCTACCACATAGGCAGGACACCACTTGATGTCTGCATACTATATCCGTGTTTGGAGTACACAGTCCCATGCAGCCAGCAAGTAGCAGGGTCTCAATGAACAGCCTCAGGAAGCTGGGTATTTCTTGAATGGTATTTTATTTTTCTGGCATTTTATTTGCTGAAAGACATTACCTGCTTGTAACGGCTTTCATGACGGGCAAATTGTGTTACATCGTCTCATGTCTTTCCAAATAACAATCGCTGTATTCTCAAGATAACCAAGACTAATTTGCCTGAGTGATGCAAGGATGTGAAACCTTCATCAGTTTGTGGCTCACATTTGCACTGGGGAGACTTGAAATTCCCTTGACTCAGCTCAGTGTTAGAAGTGTAACGCTGGAGACTGGTGTCTTCTGACTGACCTGGTCCTGCTGTTAAGAAACAACAACTATCACCATATATTTCTTAAGGTGGACCATTTCTACCAGCAACTCAAATCCCTGAATACCCCAGTTGCAAAGATGACTAGTTTTTCACACCCAGTTCTTAAAAACCTGATCCATTTTCAGCTTGGTAGATGACCACAGGTTCTGCCACCTAGGAAAGGTTTTGAGGTGCCTGACACATCTCTGAGTCACACCAAAAAGATCTGCAAACACTCCTGTTCAATACATACACGTGTGTTCCCCCTCCTCTGTGGACGACGTTCCCAGCAGGGTGACTGGTAAGAGACCTCCCCAGGACACCTCTTCATGAGGAGCACGGTCGTGCTCAGAGCAGCCAGCGGGCACCATCCTTACAAAGAAACCAAGGGCATTTGGGAGGCACTTTGCAGCCTACTGGGGCTGTCATCCCACAGCCCTGCATTTTGTAGGCTGTCGTGCCCTGCTTGTCCTCAGGTCTGCTGAGGTCTTGAAGAACCGGCATGGTGTTTCACGAGCATGGCCAAGGCCACCCTGAGAGGTAGGAAAGAGTTTTAGCACAGGAGAGCGTGGGTTTGTCCAGCAGTGAGAGGGCAAGATTCCTTCATGAGACTGTGTAAACACTTCTTCTGCCTTTATTTACCCAAACACGGCATTGCCATCACAACTGAGTTATTCCGACAGGTTACCGAGCGTGTGCTGTTGGTATTAGAAGCAGGCTTCGAGCACAAAGGAGCGTGATTTTGGTGTTTTAGGGAAGAAAAAGCACGCTGTTGCAACGACTCTTCATTCTTCCAACACTTTTCCGTTCTCCAGTAAATGGTTCTCATGGGATGCCCCAAAAAGCCCAGCTGCATTTTATGGAATTATATTCTTGAAGTTTCTTGCTAAATATCTCAGTCAATTTAAAAACAAATAGCTAATACAAACTGAGTTTCTCTTTGGTTCATGCGTTATTAAGCACCCCCCTCCGTGCACAAGGAATGGAAGAAGGGCTGGAATAAGTAGAAAAATAAGTTACCGTAGAAGAGCTACCGGTAATTACTCAGCAAATACAATAAATTATTGTATATGTGGAAATTAAACATACTTCATTTTGTTGTCAGTGAGTATTTTACAAGCGTGGGTGACAGAAGCATGCAGCAGAATATAAATGTGATACAACTGCCTTTTGCAGTATCTGTGTTTCCATCAAGTTGGATTTTTTTCTCCTCTGCCTCTCTTTTTGATTGATTTAAACTGATGGATGGTGAAGCAGGATTCTGAATTCACTGGTTCCTCAGCAAAGCAGCAGAAAGCAGCACAAAAGATACCTATGAAAATTCACGCTGAAATCTCATGCTCCCATTTCAGTTGCTGAAGAGGACAGCTCTTCTAATAAGGTCCAACCCTCAGCTTCTCTAGAAACCCATTAGCTTTGACAAACTCCAAGCAGGCATTCAGGTCCACTCAGATGAGACTATGCCGGGGACACCAGGCATGAGATTCAGACATGCTTCTTGAGACTTAGACAGCATCTGTCCTCAGAGAGGCTTAGGAAGGAGGTTCAATTTTGCATTTGCAATTTTAAAATCAGTTCTGCCTTCTGGGATTGCAACGGTGGACTTAGAGCCATTAATAGAGTCAGTGTCTCACAGACATTTGCCACGAATTCTGTAAACCCTCTTTGTCATCAATAACAAGAGCCATGAACTCTAAATGTTGTCCTCCATAGGGTAACTTTGCTGAGCAAAGAACCAGCCCTCTACTTGCCAGGGCACAACAAAGAGAAAGTAAAAATCAAAGGAGGGGTGCATGGCCAAGGCTATTTAAACAAATGGCTTGCAGGAGTAGAGGATGTGGGGAATGTAACCACCCTGTATTGTCATGAAAAAAACCTGACAGCTTTAAAATACAAAAAGCAGAAACCTTACTCCAAATGCAAAAGGTGTCCCAGCCCATGGGTAGCTTTAAGCCTCTATCTGGCAGATAAAATTCTGTTAGCTGGCAACGAACGGCATGCCTTTACATTTCTGCTGGTCCTCAGATCCCTCGAGGACATGGTAAATCAATGATTAGCACATGTGTGCACATGGATCTGCCTTTAAGTCAGCTCTCATTCTGGTTAAGATATGAGAATAAAGCAGCATTAATCTTTCAGAAAAACAGATCAAAACACTGTCTCATACGTATCAGCCCGTTCTGTGCCCACTCCCCCACCTATGGCCACCCCTTTCCAACTTAGTATGTCCTCCATCACTCTGGTATGATTTTCACTGTAACCCCAAAGGATGGCAGCTGCACAAGACACACCAGAGGCTGTCACGGGTTGCCCTGCACCCCGCACTAGCGAAGTTCAGCCCTTTTGAAATAAAACACAGAAACCCACTCGGGTAGGGAAAGTTATCTTGCATTGCAAGACGATGTACAGACTGCGATGCACTTGCTTATTAGAGAAAGAAGGCAGCACAACAAAGATTACCATATGGATGACGCTACCCTCCATTGCCTACGAATCACCATTACAGGTGATACAGGCAGTTACTGACTGTAAGGAGGTCTGACTGTTGACAACACAGACAGGCTGTTCAAGATGTTTTGACCATGCGCAGGGTGCAGGCTACCAACGGAGCAGGTTTTCCAAAAAGGGAGAGAACGGGTCGCTGTTGGCCCCATGCCTAACAACCCAGCTAATGACTACTCAGCATAGCTACTGATACGATAGCCTCCCTTTTTCAACCCTTGCTCCTGCCATCCCATAGGCATCGACGGTAGCATGATTTTAACAAAAGCGTGAGATTTTCAGAATCAGGACATGCATTGTGAACAGCAAAGCCACTCACAACTGCTCTCGCAGCTGCTGCCAAGCAAGCATTTCTGAAAAGCACCGTTGAAAAGCAAGTTTCACCCTGGACATGCAAACCCAGCAAACAATGCCTGAATAGGTAAGAGAGGATTTGTGAGCAAGCTGCAGCACCAATTTTGCACATTAGTAGCAACAAACATGTTGGTCATTAGTTTTGTGGCTATGCCCCATGCAAACATCCACCTATTAAAAACTGCAAGACCTTTGTGTGTTCTTCAGAGAACTGGGTTTGCAGATCAATGTCTGCCCCAGTATTTTCTGTCTGTGATCAGATTAAAAAAAAAAAAAAAAGAAAAGAAAAGAAAAGAAAAGAAAAATCCCAAAAGAAAGAAAACATGGCCTGTGAACAGCACAGAACTCAATGTAACACCAATCCAGGCTATCTGAAGAGCCAGAATTTCCTCCACAGTTGGGAAATTCGAAGCACAGAGCATCGCAGAGCCCCAGTCGGAGCCACAGCAGACACTACACAGCCAGTTCTGGAGAACTAACTTGCTGGCTGCCAAGCAAGCTAACAGAACAAAACTGAACCTGTTTAATTCACATGGGAATCTCACCTGGGAAAGAATGGACTAAAAACCAAGCAAAGGCTTCAGGACTTCAGCTGTCATAAGCAGGGGTGCTCTCGCTTCCTAAGAAATAACCACTCCGATTTCAGTCTCTCGGAATTTCAGCATCCTTTTGTGAGAACTAGTGGAGAACTGACTACGTATCACACATTCGCTTGGCATAAACCAGGACAGAAAGAAAAGAAAGGTTCACAAAGGCTTCTGACATCAGCACTACAGAATTTGTCCTTGTTCTACCTTTGTTTTCAGGAAGCAAAGATGGGGAAAAATAATCTCGAAGACAGATCTTACTCTTGAAGAGTCAACAAGTTAAAAAGTTAGTCTTTTGCCGTAACTTCAACCAGTACAAGGAGGCCAGCACTAGTGAATTAAAAAAATGTTTCCTTTAAGCACTGATGATATGCAACTGTTTTCCATTGGAGGAGTGTGCATAACTTGAGGGCCTAGTTCCAGAATAAGTGACAATTCCACAATAAAATCCCAGTCCAAATGATATTCACAATAGGTCCTGAACACAACTGGAAAAACACACTTCCTCCATGCTGTTGTATTATCTGCACAAACTATTAAGAAGACAAATTAGAGCACTAGAAAGTAGGCTAATCAGTTCGACATACTATCTGATGAAGTAACAATTATGGAAATGTTTTCCAACTTAAAAATATCCCTCAAAACAACAAAGTGCATCTAGACTCCTACCACTGAACAAAGATGCAGGGAAGAGTGAGCAAAAGAAAAAAAAAAAGGAAAGTTTTTCATTATGATCAAAGAAAATTAAGATACAGTATTAAAAAAAAGACAGCTATGATGCAATTGCAAATTCAAAAATCTTCTTCTGCTACTGAACTATCTCAATTCAGTCAAAATATGAAAATATGTCTCCAATTACAGGCCCAGCAAAAGGTTCTGTAACTGAGCATATGTGACTGCACGGCTGAGGAATTAAGGACACAGTTCCCCACTAGCTCTTTCTCTCCTCTGATGTCTCATCAACCAGAAAAAAAAAAAAAAAAAAAGCATGGCCTTTATTGTGTATGTTGAAACACATTAGAAAGCACCAAAAAACAGGACCGTTGTGCCCAGTAAGTCTACATATTCTGAGACAAGTTCACATCCACCATCAAGGAAGAAACAGCACTCAGTATCATCCTTGTTGATACACGTGGGTTTAGCATGTTTTTCAGCATCACTGGTTTTCCACCCAGAGTGAGCATAAGCCAACATTGAGATATGCCACGTGAGAGCCAGCGATGAACGTTGAGGAGAGGAATACAAATAAATAAGGAGAGGTAGCAGCGAGCTGTTGTCATAGCTCCCAGTACTTGACAGATCCTCAGGTGATGTAAATTTTTCCTGCCCTGTGTCAAGCCTCCAAAGCAGGTTCTCCTCCTACACGGTACATTGAAACTTACCTATCGACAAATGCAGAAAAGACTCCCCCTAAGGTCTTACCTGTCTTTATTTTTAGAAATAGCCCCCCAAATAATCACACCTGAGAGCAGTGAGATGACTTTAAAAAAGAGGGAAGTCCACAGGGATGTCCTTGGACTAAACTGGATCCTGAAATTCAAAGGCTGAGGGCAGTCACACCGGGCATCCTCTGCCTCAGAGGTAACCCCTTCTGCAGTAACTCTTCTGGAAACCTTCTTTCCCAAGTCAAACACAACAGCCCACTGTACAAAACTGAAAGGTTTTGTGCCCAACAAAAAAAACATGCAGAAATCTAAGCACAGAGCCACGATCTCTGCTTTCCCTCACCATACCCTTCTCATCTGCAGGGTAGGTGGGGGGGTGTCACCTGAAGGGAGGATGTCACCTGAAGTCCCTGCTCTGTCCCAGGTGGTCTTCATGCCCGCACAAAGACCACATCACGTGCAGCACCAGCACTGTTACTCCTACCCATTTATTTCTTAAGTAGGCGCCCAGAGGGATCAAGACAACTATTGTACAACCTCAGATATCGGATAGGAAATCTCATCTCACTACCTGCAAGCTTTAAATAACAGCTGATCAAAATGCCTGCATTTTTTCCTTTTTGGTACCACCTAGGTTTTCTAGAGATGCAAAAAACACTCTGGGTCAGGTCTCTCAAAACGTCCAAACCCGCCGGGGACATTGCATATGGTGACATTTTCACGTCCCTGCTCCAAAGCCTCTTTTCTCTGCGTGCAGTGTATCCATCACGCCCCGCTGCAGCACGGTCTTCTCCCAAACTACCCACCAACTCCGCAGAGCCTGGAGGAGAAGACCACCATCGGGTAACAGTCACCGAAACGTGGTGTCCGCCTTCCGCGACCGCCGCCTCTCCGTGAGAATCCCGGCTCCGGCCCCACTCGGGGCGCAGACCACCCACCACAGACGGCGTGGGACGGTGCCGCGGGCTGCCAGGGGAGGGTGTCTGCTCCCCCGGGGACCCCCACTCCGGCCCGGTGCCAGCCCGCACTGCCCCGCCGAGGGGGGGAGCGGAGGCGACGGTGAGGGACCCTCCGTTGCGGGAGTGGGGGGGGGGGGGGGTTCCCGCCTGGACGGGGCGGGTTCGCCGCCCCACGGCGGGGCGAGGGGCCGCCCGACACCTTCTCCCGGGACAAGAGCCGCCCCCCCCGGCAAAGGCACCGCGGTCACCGCGTCCGAGCGCGCTCCTCGCCCCGGCGGGCCACCCCTCCTCCTCCTCCTCCGCTCGCCCTCTGGCGACCGGCGAGCCCGCACCGGCCCCGCGGGCTCCGCCGCCTCCCCGACCACCGGCACCCCAGGGAGGCCGGAGGCGCAGCAGCGAAACCCGCACGCTGCCGCATCCCGGCGGCAGGACGAGGGGCGGGGGAGCTGCGGGGGGGGCAGCAGCCGCCTCGCCCCGGCTCCCGCAGCCCGAGCGCCCCCCGGGCCGTGCCGGGCTCCCGCCGCCTCCCCGAGCCCCCCGCACCCGCGGCCGCAGGGCTCCCCCCTCCACCGCCCCCGTCCCTCCGCCCCCCGGGGGCCGCAGGGCTCCCCCCGCCGCGTTCCCCCCGCCGCGTTCCCCCCGCGCAGCCCGGCTCACCCCGCGGTGCGGCGCGGCGGCCCCGCTACGGGCGGCGGTCTCCATGCGGGCGGGCGGGCAGCGCCCGCCGGCCGGGCATCGTGGTCCGCGCTCCCTCCTCGGCGCGGCGGAGCGGGGCGGGGGCCGGGGACGCCCCCCCTGCTTCTTCCTCGCCCCCTCCCGCCCCCTGATTCTCCCTAAGGACGCCCGCAGCACGACCGGCGCGGCTCCTTCCCCATCGCCCGCCTCTCCCCCTCTGCCTCCCCGGGCGCCGGGCCCGGCTGTCAGCCGCCCCCCGCCCCGGCTGCGGAGCGGAGGGAGGGGACGGGGGCCGGCCGGGGAGGGGCGGGCGGAGGGGAGGGGAGGGAGCGGGATCCCCCCCGGGCGCCACCGCGGCTCCCCCCGCCCGCCCCGGCGCTGCCGAGCCCCCGGCCGGCCCCGGCGCCCGCCTTTGTGCCGGAGCCGCCGCTCCCCGGGGCTCCCCCCGCTCCCACTCGCCGCGGGGCAGGGGGCGGCACGACCCCTCCCCGCGCCCGGCACATTTCTACCTGCCGTTCGGCAGCCGGCGGGCAGAGGCCGGACGCGGCCACGCAGCCCCCTCCTGCCGCTCCTCCCCCGGCCCCGCTGCGGGAAGCGCCCAGCTCCAGCGGCGGCAGCCGCATCCCCGGGGGCTGCGGGGGATGCAGGACTGCGCACCCCCAGAACAAGGGGTTGGGGAGGAGAATGAACGCGGGGAGCAAAGCGAACAGGCGGAGGGTGAGATCTGGGTGACTCGCAGCAGCGTGGGTGCACCTGAGCCCAGGGATGCTGCGGTGAGGGGACCCCGGCAGCCCGGAGCGCAGCCGTGCCCGTGGCAGCAGGGTGGGATCCAGCCCCCGGCCCAGGTCCCGGCGTCGCTGGTGCCTCCGGTCCCCGAGCCTCATCCTGCGGGCGCGGGGCAGCGGGCAGCGCTGCTGGCCACGGCTGCTGCGCGGGGCTCGGACCCAAAACCCGCATCGCCCCGTCCGCCCAAGCAGCTCTTGCTGTGCGGGAGCTGCCGGGACACTGAGCTTCCAGAACCCGACATCACCTTGTCTCAGCAAGTGTCACTGGCGATCTCAGTGAGAACACCAAGAGAGGAGCTTGCGCTGACTCTGTGTGAGGCTCGGATTTGCCTCCAGGTCTCAGATGTGTTACCCGAAGTCAGAAAGGTACCGCCCCAACTGTACGCAAGCCAAATTCCCAGTTGGCAGGGCAAAGAAAAGGTGACCCAGGAGTTATTCCACTGCAAATGAGCGCCAAGTCCTGGCTTCCCACAAGAGTGTGAAGTCCTCTTGCCAATATGCCTTCACTGTAAAATGGAAAAAAATAGCATCCACAAGCTAGAGTAAATAATGAAAACACTATTTGTGTCTGTGAAGGAATGGAGTTTCATTCTCCAGCGTCCAAGGTAGCTGCAGAAGTGTTTCTGGGTACTTCATTACCCATCCATTTCACAGATGGGAACCACAGTGCCAAGATGGGCACTGTGACAGGGTGCCTTGCCCAAGATCAACAGAAAGCCCAGACTGTTTGCATCTCACCAGCATGCCCCATGGGCCACTTTGACTGATGAGCACAAGCAGACGAATGGTGTAGAGTTATCCTCTTAAGGCTGAGAAGTATTAAGTTTTGTCTGCTGCAATGCAGAGGAAAACATAGTTGTGTATCCAGATCCCTTTTCCTTTGTAAGACATCAGGAGCACAGGCAGAGCTCACTGAAGACGTCAGGGAGGTATTCCTGTTCGTTTAAGCAGTGCAACAACATGGGCAGCGTTGGTCTGATCATACCCAAAGACCAATATTTACCAAATAGATCAATCATTTTAAGTTAATTTGAAGCATGACTGCTTGGACACTAATATGAAAATGCCTTCTTTGCAGCTTCACATCCCCGTGATTTCATCTTTTCTTTCACATGTCTCCGTAAGAGAAGTGGCATCTACTGTCCTTGGTGGATGTGGAGGAGGGAGAGGGAAACCCAAAACACCAACATGCTGTTGGTTGCTGCCATTTCCCTACTTTGCATCATCAGCAAGCCTAGCAGAAGCAGAGCAGGAAGGCGGGATTTGTTTTTCCTCCTGCTTTTTGGTCATATGGATTTCTGACCTGCTTATCATTTCAGGGAAGCTCAGCAGGGCATGAGGTTTTCCTTCCTAGTGTGGGTGTTGTGTGGCTTGCAAGGAGCTACAGCAGCAGCAACAAGGGCTATTTTTAGCCTAAAGTAGGCCAGGCAGTTCCAGAAGACATATCAATAAGAGGAACATTTGGGAACAAAACAAGCAAACAAAAGAGAAAACAAACTGAGAAATGTAAACAAGAATCATCTTTTACCAGAAGCACTTGCTAAATAGTAAACATGTAGAAACTGCATCCTGCATCTCAGGGGATGTGACCCCACCCCACAAAAACCAAACAAATGCAACATCTCAACAGAACTTGTTGCCTTCAGAACAAAGTACCTTGTTTTAGTGCCATACACCTGGACTGGGATTTTTAGAATTGCCCAATTCAGCAGTTTTCAGTATGCATTCATTTCCAAGAAAAACCATACCTAGCCCGCTAATTTAAGTAGATATTAACCTCCTTCTTAGAGTTCGGTACACGTCTATATTTTGAATCAGAGTGTAGCAGGTACCTGAAGTGCATTGAAACTGGTTTCCCAGCTTGGTGGGAGAATACCTGCCCACATTTGTTAGTGAAATCCTGGGAGAAAGGTGCTGCTCTCTATGATTAGCTCTGTACAGTATGCAGAAAAAAAAGGTAAGGGTATGCAACATAGGAGAAAGATTCATTTTTTTACTGCTAAAAGCAACAAATTTTAGTTTTCAATCAACGTTAATTCGGGGGTGGGACATGGATATCTTTCAGGTCTCTCATTTAGTATTGGAATTGGAAGAATAAATTGCAATAATTCAGCAGTCTGTAAATCTTCATGGACGATTGAGTGTAACGACATTCACCACAACCACATGTGTACTTCCCACGTGGACTCACATAGCTGGTTTTTACTGTTTGTTTTTTTGTTTTTTTTTTTAACTCCTGGTAGTAGTTTCTCCTCTTTCCAGAAAGACGCCTCATGTTCTGACTCTCCTTATAGTATGAGTCATTCCCTTGAAGCTCATTACAGGACACGTTCAATGCTGTTTGCTTGCCTGTGTGTTTGGGTAGATCCAATCCAGAAACAATCTGTGTCACCATAATCCTTTAAGAGCTGAAGCTTGTGTAGCACAACATATAGGTTGTAAGCAGTTTCCCCTTTGTGCAAGGGATCACAATAAAACGGTATAAGTCTCTACCAGGAGAGATATGGCTGTGTAAGTCCTACAATCATGTGTTATTCCATTCTGTCTTACAGTAGGATGCTCGTAGTGGCAACAAAAGTGTTTGCTGTACTTAGCATGCATTTGCTTGCTGTTAATTTCATGAGGCGACTTCCTCAAAAAGAAGAAAGAATCAGCACTTTTTGCTTTATTCCTCTAATTTATAAGCACCTCTTCGATGTCCCCATCTGACTTTTTTCTGCACTAGTAGGAATAAATAGAAGGTTTCAGGTGAAGTCGTGTCAGAGTTTAGTGCATATGAATTCCACATAAGGCCTGTCTGTTATCATCCGTCAATAGACTTGCCCCAGTCGCCTCTTTGGTGTGCAAAAGCATAGACTTTCTGCAAAGCTTTTTGAATCCAGATAGACTTTTAACTGTTTCACTGACCAGAACAGCTGCATCTAATTCATGCCCACACCTATCTGTACACGGAGCAAGAAGATGACAACATACATATGCACAGATCAAATTGCATCTGTGGGATTTGTGTATAAGGCATGGAGATGCAAAGTTTGCAACCAATATAACAAAAAAAAATTTAGGACTTACTTGGGGATTTTTTTTAGCTGAGAACATTCTGTCTAAGAGCGCTGCACTTAACTTAATCATCTTTACAGAGTGCTTGTCAGGCAGCAGTGACGGGCTACCAGTCTTAGGTCTGCCTGAACCAATTTAGGCTAGACGTCTGCAAAGCACCTAAAGCTAACCAGGTGCCTGCTGGTGGCAGGTCAGGCAGGAGTTAGTTAGGTAATTTGTCAGTCAGGTGTCACTCTGGAAAGCCAGGGCTGACTGCTACAGAGCTGCTGGTGAATTCAAGCTTGGGATACTCCTTTTCACTATGGTTTATTTTCTCCTGCTATCTTGAAATGACATCACACACCCCTCATCCCTAGCTAGACACTTAACCATACCAACTGTTACGGTGTTAGATGTTTCTGGTTGAAAATTCAGTGCACTTATTTGCAAGTATGTCAGTCGTCACAGTCTCAATAGCAGGGCACGCTGCTGTAGTACTGTCTTAAAATCTAGATTTACGCAGCTTCCTTAGATCACAGATTGAAAGCTCAGTTTCTCTAAGAGCTGAGGGGGCCTCAGTAGGCCACCATCACATCCAAGAACTTCCTGAAAGGACAGGAAGGAGACAACATCCCTACCCTGATGTGAAGCTCCCCACCAGGCACTGGCCGGACAGCAGAAGTGCCACAAGCCCAACTTCTCAGCAGTCAGCCCAAGAGGCTTCCCATCTCGACTGTGCCTGCCAAATAGGCCGGAGTCAAGCAGCAGCTGAAGAGAGCTTCTCGTGACTAATTATGAGTGATCTGTCAAATTGCCGAAGTCCTAAAATAGGTCAGGACCGCTTTTTTGCTGGACTCTGTCTGACCAAACAAGCTCTCGACCACTACAGTCCCTGCGGCGGTGTGCTGCAATGGGCAGAAGACCTGGAGGGGGGAAGAGAAAGTAGCAGACAGGCATCAAGGATTTCCTCTCGCTCTTCGCAGACTAGGCACTGCATAGCTAATTAGTTGCAGGAAAATGCACCATCTGTTTCGCCAATGTAAGATAACATTATTCCACTTCAGCTTCAGGGAAGACCAGTTCCATAAACAACACCGTACCCAAAACCTCATGTAAGATGCACCCTTTTGGCCACAGGGAGATATGATGGGAACTGCTATCCTCATTAAACACTCAGTAGACTAAATGTAAAGACCAGTTTCTTATCTGAGAACAAAGGATTCAAGCATAAAGCACCAGCTAGAGCCCACAGAGAGGGAATAGACCAGCTTCTAACACGTCACATTGCTACTACAGGTATGAAAATTTTTTAGCTGCCAGTGACACAAAAGAAGTCTTCACCATGGAGAAGATTCATGGGGAATGGGAATAAAAATCTGGCAGGAGGGATGTGAATACAATGAGCAACGCACCCCGCAACCCAGAGAATAATCCAGATTATTCACTCTTTAAGGAGGGGGGAACCAGCTTCCTGCTTTTCAACATCAGATTGATGCTTTCTAGCAAAAAAGCCTCTATACGCATACATATACAGACACACACAGAAGGCTGCTGATAGGGTGTGATACACCTGACTTTGGGAAAATCATCTCAAAGCTTTATGACAGCAAATTACACTTGCATAATGAGGTGTACTGGCAGGCAAGCTCAAGCTGGGTGGGTGTGTAGGCAGGTAGTATGCAACTTAGAAAGCTGTTTCCTTAGCACATGGCATACATAATTTTCTTCAAGCTTTCTGAACATCATCCATCGTACTAAAAAGCAGTGAATTTAATCTCCTAAATGAGATAAATTCTGCTAGACCTAGTGCCCTGAACAGTTGGCTGGGCAGGAGAAAAGCCTTACAGGCTCCTCATATTCTTAGGCACGAGGATTTAGGGAGGTTCAAACAAGCAAAAATGTAACATCTCTCTCTACACAAGAGAAGAGGCATTAGCAAAATAAGCAAATTTATGCTTGCAGAACAACCATATCAAATTGGTGGAGACTACATCTTCAGCCTAGCCCACAAGTAAGTAAATGAGTCAGTGTAGCATGCAGCTGTTTGCTCTCCAGTCTAGTCTTTAGATTTCAGAAATTACCTCTGTAAAAGCTTCAGGGTCGGGTCGAGTCTTTTTTTTTTAATTTCTTAAGTAAGAATCAGTCTCAAAGCACAAGCAAGACTCAACAAATGAGACCCCTCCTAATTTTTCTGTGAGTAGGTCTGCTTTGCAGTGGCTCAGATTTGTCTGAGTTGCAGACCTCAGAAATAGGAGAGGTTGTCCTACACAAAGATATACCAATGTAGCTAAATTGGTAACCCTGCTATTCATATATTTTCATATCAACTCACAGTAATTTAGCTTGTCTCTCTTAATTTGCTGAATTAGATTTTAGCTCCTAGTTTCTAACCAAGCTATGCAAGATTTTCCCTGGTGCATGTTCTCATGTTTTCAGTTTACATTCTTATTTTTCATTCTTGTACAAATGTGTTGAACTGCATTTTCTTTTCAGGTAAAATTCATACTCATCAGGATTCCATTTTAGCACTCAAAGCTAGCCATTCCCTTTCCACCTTTTTTTGCTTGATTTTGAATGCTGCTTTGAAAAGTGTATTCCATTTTTGAAGGTTGAGCAGCCTCTGTGCCAAAATGTAACCAACTACTTTTGACGAATCAATGAAATTTCAAAACAAAGGACCATAATCTTGTGGCCTACACAAGCCACAGTTGGTACTTTGGTGTTTGACACTTGATCGGATGTGTTCATGCTGCAATTGCACCTTAAGCTAAAGTCCAGCAGCACTCAAAAGTCAAGCAAGTCTTTTTGATCATGAAATCCATCGGTGTATCCCTGGACCTCTTCATCCTAGAGGGAAGGCACAAGCAACAGCTCTTCTAAGTGCATTTTAGTCTCATCTCCAAGGACGAGCATTTGAGTGCGCTTACTGAGCTATTTAGCCTCGTGCTGCAAGATCTGCACTAAAAATCACGGTTGGGGCTGCAGGCAAATGACGAGAGCACTGTCTGGGCTCTGGCCTGAGGTTAACCAAACTTAACAGGACATGGAAAAACATTGGACACAGCATAAGAAAGCTGTTGGACATAACAAATAGCAGTCTGAGGCGCTGACAGAAGTTACAGATGGTGCCATGAAGGATGGCCGTATCTCGCAGGCAGCTAAGGCGGAGTTGTATAAGACATGGCCAAACTCCACAGATAACTGTGGGGAGAGCTAAGGAACTTTTGGCAAGCACAGTGTTGAAAAGCTGCCAAACCCAGGTAACTGTATTGGGTATATCACATCAGACAAAGATTACCTAGATAACAGTACCAGAAATACCAAGTTTGGTGTCTGTGGGGAAAAAGTAATTTGAGGTGGGTTGTTGATTTGGGAGGTGACTGAGGTGGACATAAGAAGGTACGAGGGTGGTGAAATGGAGAGTTAAGAAATGGCAAAAGGGATAATAAGGTCTGCAGATGATGTGAGTGGGGCTGTCTGGGGGTAGCCATCAGGCAGCCCTGCACTCGGGCACGGCAGCTGGATCAAGAAGTGAATAAAGCCCATAGCTACATCTTCACCTCAGCCTCAGGAGGTTGGGAGCAGTTCACCTCTCTACCTGGGTGGACTAGATCAAGCATCCTTGTAAGACCGTGCGGGCCCCGTTCCAGGTCAGCCAATGGCTCCCTGTCAGAGCTCCCACATGCCTGTCCTTCCTCTGATCTCTGATACTGCTCCAGGGAAGGACCAAGAGATTTACACCTCGACCATCCCACCATCCATCTCCTTGCCTCCTAACCCATTTTCAGTGCCTGATGTTTTGTGGTTCCAGGTCCAAGCTGTCTGTCATTTGCAGCAATGATGAAGCACGGAAGGACCAAAAGCAGCTTTGGAAAACCTGACCTGCCAATGTTAGGGTCACAAAGAGTTGTTAGATATATCAGTGTCTATTACTTTTCTTTTTCTCCGGTGTAGGATTAATTTTAAAAGCCCTTTAGCAAGGAAATCACTTGCCGCCAATTTAAAATGAGTTGCTTTCATATCAGCCAAGGACTTGGTCTTCCCTGCCCACTCCACCTCTTTCCTGCACAGGAGCTTCCCCCTCTGTGCTCATCTGCTTCCTCATGACTCCATAGCAGAGCTCAAAAGTGAGTGTGATGCCTCTGAGCGGCAAGCTTTAAATCAGATCAAATGCCAAGGTGAATTTGTTTCCATGTGCTCAGCCTAACAACGAGATCAGCATGCAATAATACAGTGCCTGAAGTTTAAAACTAATTTGAAGTTTGTAGGACAGCTCTCTAGAAAATAGGTTATTAAGAAGGGTTGTAATTATTGAGTTTAATTACACTGTCATCTGTCATTTTTTGTTAAGTCCAACTAGACAGTGTGCAGCAGCTGAGAATCAGGTGCAGAAGTCATAATGATAATTTTGGTCAGTCAGGAACCTGCACACTGAACTAATGTGGCAGTTGGATAATGCTTATGTCAAAAAAGTTGTGTGGTTTTATGGGGAAATGTGGCATCACACACATAAGACCATTCAGGGTAACTGCTTCATTTTACAAGGCTTGATATTAACCTCCTCATTCTTCTGGCAAAGTAGATTTTCCATCAGGTGTGAGGAATGGAGCTCCAGGAAGGCTGCTTGTGAAGTTGGCGGGTTTAACAACTGGAAATGCAGCCTGGAACAATAACTTCTTTAGAAGGTACTATTTGAGAATAACCTCATTCTGTCAGCGAGTGCTCCTCACAAGAGGAGAGCAGAAGACCCACTCTCGGTGCTTCCTTCCCACTTCAAGAAATGATCTATGAGTGATGACTGAACTGCAACCAGCTTTTTTTAAAAAAAAAAAACAAAACAACAACAACCAAACATTACAAGGAAGGAAAGGGCCAGAAGAGGAGTTCCTGCAGACCATTCCAGATTTACTGCCCATTGCATTGCTATCCGCAGCTGTGACACCTAGATTTGGGAGGTTTGTAATCCAAATCTTGCACTGTATCAGCACCAGCCAGCTTCACAGTCCCTCCAGCTCTACAGCCCATCTTGCTCAGACTTAGGGGCAGGTGCCTGGGTGTTTCCTGGATGAGCAGAGCAATGTATGGGGTCCTGACAGCACAGGGTTCCCCCAGGACTGACCACACCAGTGTCTGAAAATAGCTGTGATAACTGTGACTGTCTTGCTGGAAATCTGTAGTTTCTGCTTTCTCTTCTTTCAAAGAAAATTTTGCATCTTTGGTGGGGGAAAAAAAAAAAAAGATTCAGTCTGGTTTTTGCAGTATTTGATCTTCTGTAGAAATGAAAGACAACAGAAGGCACTGTGTTACAAGAAGGATGTCTGCTTTTGTTAACCAGAGACAAGAAATGATAAAAGTTGGTCACTTTTGACTCTGACCTGATTCAGCAGCTCTTATTAAATACAGGATATGCATTTGGCTTTCTCCCCTTTTGCGGAAAAAGTGGACCACTCCAGCTCATCAGCAGGCTGGTGTTGCATGCCACCCTCAACAACACTATGATGATTGATCATGGAATCATAGAATCATAGAGTCATAAAATCAGAACAGTTTGTGTTGGAAGGGACCTTAAAGGCCAGCTAGTCCACCCCCCCTGCAATGAGCAGGGACATCTTCAACTAGATCAGGTTGCTCAGATCCCATCCAACCTGACCTTAAATGTCTCCAGGGATGGGGCATCTACCACCTCTCTGGGCAACCTGTGCCAGTGTTTCACCACCCTCATTGTAAAAAAATTTTTCCTTACATCTAGTCTAAATCTACCCTCTTTTCGTTTAAAACCATTACCCCTTGTCCTATTGCAACAGGCCCTACCAAAAAGTCTGTCCCCATCTTTCTTATATGCCCCCTTCAAGTATTGAAGTGCCACAATCAGGTCTCCCCAGACCCTTCTCTTTTCCAGGTTGAACAGCCCCAACTCTCTCAGCTTGTTCTCACAGGAGAGGCATTCCAGCCCTCTGATCATTTTTGTGGCCCTCCTCTGGACCCAGTCCAACAGGTCCATGTCTTTCCATGAATGGAGTCTTAAAAAAAAAAACCCAACCTGGAAATTTTTATATACCTATACCACTTGTATAG
This sequence comes from Rissa tridactyla, assembly GCF_028500815.1. Lineage (NCBI taxonomy): Eukaryota > Metazoa > Chordata > Aves > Charadriiformes > Laridae > Rissa > Rissa tridactyla. The sequence continues at coordinate 10,951,920 of NC_071497.1, forward strand.
AGGTGACAAGCCATTGCCAGCCAAATCAAAGTGTAGGCAGAGTAAGAAATGCCATTGCAGCTACAGAGCACTTTGTGTGGCACCACCAATAACATACTGCCCTCTGGACGTGGCTAAGGCAGTCTAAGTGTCAAGAAGAGGGTAAATTGTAAAGGCTTGGCAGATAGGCTTAGCTATCAACCAACAGAAAAGATGTATTTCATAAGAGACCCAAGGCACAAACATGAAGCAGGAAAGACTTTTCTCCTCTGAGAACAGCTTCACACGTAGGGCCTCTCTAGGTTTTTTGTGATGCATTTGATTGTACTGTGGCTTGCCCAGGTGTGCACTTAAGAACAAGGAGAATACACCATTGACTTGATTACAGAGACTGCCAGGGGTGCTTCCAAGGTGTGACCAGACTTCTCTGCCTTATTCATTCCAGAATTTCCTTGATTAAAGAGGGTCATCCTCAGTGTTTGGAAGGAAAAAGAAAACGAAGAGAATTCGGCTCCATTGAAGTTTGTTTCCTCAGTTATAGAAAATGCTTCCTCTGTGAAAAATATAGCAACTATGTACTGTCAGTGCCACTTCTCTTTGATGGGTAGAAGACACAGGAGGGACGATGGAGAAGAACCTACACATTTTTCATCACCACCTTTTGCCCTGCTCGGTTTAATACAAGATACAGGAGCACCAAGTATCACAGAATAGGATTTTTATCAGGTACAAACATTTTTACTTTGAGTTGACTTAATTAGATTTACAATACCTAGAAGAGTTTAGAAATATTAGAAAACACATTTAGTTTATGTAATTACTGTATACATGTGATTGCTTTCTCTGTTCTCAAGGGGATCACATTTAGCTCTCCAAACACCAGATGCTACATATTTACATTTCACAGGCAGGTAGAGGTCATTTTCAGATCAACCATGATTGTGCTCTTGAAGGGCCAGACGCACAATCTGGTGCAGAGGAATTGTTTCCCTGTACATGGGCAGATGTACCACGAGGGTGTGTAGAATCGCAAGTAGGGGTGATTCATCCTCGACAATCAGAAGTTTAACACACCCTACCCAACAGTCTGAGCAGAGCAGCTGTTTCCTAACATTGATTCTTATGGCAGTTTCAGGATACACCCCAAAACCTGATACCCCAGTGCTTCATAGTACCTCAGGGTTTTAAAAGGAAGTGTCTTCTTTAGATCATTGCAATCAGATTGGTCTGAGGATCTTCCAGAGACCCTAACCATGACCAGGTATCTCGTGACTGTAGGAATCAGAGATACCAGAATCAGCAGAGGACTTGAGATTATCAGATCAAAGGATCAAAACAAGCCCTACAGCTGCTAGATCTACAGCTACATAGATATTGTTCTCTGCCATCAGAAAACCAGGGTCCGATCAATACCTGGGTCTAGTTTTCAAGCCTTGAAAAGCCTGGAGCTCTTTGGTAGTTTCAGACTGGGAGTGGAAAGCCAGGCCCTTGGGGGAGTTGAAAGGAAATAGCAGCTGGTCAAAGAGACACCGGAGTGGCGTTCCTGGACAATACCAAGGAGGATAAAATTTAAGTAGTTCATTTTGGTCCTAAATCAGTTGCTCTCCTAAAATTGAATGGATAGTAAATGTCAATTAAATGTAATGACAAGCTCAATTCACATATCTCCTCCAGGACGAGAACAATTTAGAAGTGATGAATATAAAGAATTTGGATACTGAGGTTGTTGCATAGTTTCCTAGGCCAAGTAATGATTGGGTTCATTCACCTGCTTTAGAGAGGTTCTGATTACTGATAAAAGAAGGGGAAATGAACAGAGAGGTAATGAGAGAGAAAATGCAAAGGATTAACTGTTAAGGGAGCAGGCAGAGTAGAAGCAGCTCCATTCTTTTTGTCCATCCCAGACCTTACTGAAGAGCAAAGCTGAGCTTTTACCATGAGTCAGAATAGCCCTGTGTTGGTACAAGCAGCAGGAGCTTCCTGGGTGTCAGGCAGCTCACTGGCACCTGATGATTTCCTCCAGCTCTTCTCCTGCGTAGCTGCGAGGTCTCCTTGGGGCGCCAAGTGAGTGCCCAGCACCTGGCTTGTTAGAACGAGGAGAGGATGAGGAAGGAAAGGTGACAGGCAATAACACACCCCCTGGGCTGCTTCAGGACCGGTGCTGCAGATTCCCTCCTAGGGCAGCGTTAACTCCTTCCACTGGGATGAGTCCTCGGCACTGGCTTGACAGCACCGATTAATTCTGGTAGACAAGATGAGCCTTAGGACAGAGACTTCCCTCAACCAAATTCCCCTTCCCTATCTCTGTCTGTCCCCCTGTGCCAGCACCACCAGGGACCTCCATGCTAAAGAGGACCGAGGCGTTTCCATACCACCTCTCCATGAGCTTTCAGACATACATTAGGCTGAATCCAAAACTAAAATTCATCTTTGTTTAACCAAACATGGGAACTGGGAGTGGCAGAAGCCCACACTCCGCTTGCTTTAGAAGTCTGAAGACTGCAGCTATTGCAGGAGACTCTGGCTCCAACTAACCCATGGCACTGTCTCTCAGAAATGACAAACGGATGCCTCTCTGCCTCTGTCAGATTAGAAGAAAACTTGAACCTTAGCCCTAGATGTGAATATCTCAATAGCAAATGGGCAACTGTTTAATGAATGAGATGTTTCTACCATCCACCTTCGTGGTAATTGTGCCGGAGTGTGATACCCACCACCTTCTTCTGAAGTTGAAGGGAAACAAGGCAGGCAGGAAAGAAAGGTTCATTGCAGTAGTTTCCTGCGAGCAAAAGGAACGTGAGTAGCACCAGCATGGTCACACCTTAATTTTATTAAATAAAATAAATATTGTGATCATCTAACTTGGGGCTATTGAAGGAGGGTAAACAGGATTGCACCTGTATTATTTTGTCTCCAAGAATATTCTGTCACCTCTTAGAACCAATTTCACTTGGAAGGAATAAGAATGGTCTTCCTGTCCCCCTGTACTTAATGACTGTCACCTCAAGGTGAGACACTGAGCACAATGAAACAGATGAATTACGTCTGTTATTAGGACATGAATGCCAGATACTTTTTCACTATAAAAACGGACTATTGTGCAACAATCAGACCTGCACCTCTCCAGAACACTTACGAGGCACCACTGCTTTCCAGGTAGTACTTGTCCTGCATTAACTTTTGAGAGGAAAGTAAAGAATTTGGTTTCTACCAGCATTGGAAAATGAGGCAAAGGCATGAATCTGGACTTGCAGTGCTTCTATGCCTGCTTCTCTTCAGACATTCCGAGTTTGTGTTTGTTGACACTCCCCACAAAATAGAGTTATTTGCAAGATTCAGATTTAGAATTTGTTAAAAATGCAAGGAATTTTTTTTTCCTCCACAAAAATCAGGTGTGGGAGGATTGGCATTTCAGTGGTTTTAAGAGAAAAAGATGTTTTTTTCCAGGTTGGTGGCATCAATGTTTTTTAATGCCTTCCAGCAGATGATCTTAGTTCACACTAATCTAAACAGAAATGGAATCTCAATTGCAGCAAAGGCTTCCTTTTCTTTGTAAACTCTTAAGATGTGACTATTTAAAAAGTGAGGGTGTTGTAAGCCCTTGGTTTATTTTTAAGTTTAGGTACCTCAAATACTACTTGAAATTGCTGAGTACAGAAAGATGCTTTGGAGAAAACAGAATTGTTAATATATCATCCGTTTGCACTGGGCATCTGAGTTGAATGATAAAAGCAGATGCAGACTGTAAGGACCCACCTGTTAAAGGAAAATCAAATGCCAAGAAGAGTTCAAACAAAGACCATGTCTTAATTTTTATTACATATGGATATGCAACTTCATTTGTGTAGGCAAGAGAGGTTTGACATAAACCTGTACTCAAAAGACACAGAGGACTGTTTTCTCCCTCCTCCTGTTCTTCCTTCCCCTACACCCTCAACGGGGATTCAACCTAAATGGGTCATGAATCGACTAACTTTGATGTGAATGGTAAACACTTCATCTTCTACTCTACAAAGCCTGTTGGTTAATATTTATAGGGATTGAGGAATATTAAGTTCTTTGAGAAGGAGCATATATATTCCCACAAATACAGGGGAGGGATGGAGGGAAAGAGATTGTCAAAGTTTACAAAGACATCGTATCGTGAAGAGCCTTGTGAAGACATTAGATGGTGAAGGAGCCAGTTATTTACAAAAGGAACTCAGTTATTTTAATGAACACATTTCATGAAAGTTTAATACTGTCTTATGTTGTGCATCTTAAATCTCAGGCTCCTGAAACAAGGTGATCACATGCTAATCTCCACTTTCCCTTTTCATCCAATATTGTTGTTAAATGCATTAACCCTAACAGCTCAAAGGAAAAGCAGAGAGCTTTCAGATGCAGAGCTTCAAAACTTTTGATTTATGCAAGCTTTTTGATTTTAGAAAGTTTTGCTTCATCTTTGAAAGCGCTGACATTGGGCTTCTGTTGGAGCCCTAGCAGACAGGACAAATCATAAAGCCTCTCCGAGTGCTGGGATTTTTTTCTCAAAAAAAATAATGAATGAAGCATGCAGAGAGTGTAATTGTTACGGTGCCTCAGCCTGGCACCGAGCAGAGATCCGGCAGCAGGAGCTCCGCTTTCACCCAGGAGGAAAGCTCTAAGTCTTGCATCCTTCATCTCACCCTCAGCCCTTCTCCACTCCACAACCCTGTGGGTATCCCCACGTTCCTGACATTTCTAACCTGATGTGTGTTGGAGGTTTTGGTATTACTCTTCACCTTTCTGTTTTACCACTCTGTTCATGCACAGGGTTTGTTTTCCTCTGCTCTCTGCCATTTGAAGAGGAGATGTTATTCCCCCTAGTACTCTGCCTCCCACATCTTATTGCTTCATGCCCCATCATACCCTGGTTGGAGTAATTTGTGCTTCAGCATCTTGGAAGATTTTCAAATCCTTTCCCCTGCCAAATGACTGTTTTCCCTTTCTCATCACCTTTGGTCTCAGCCCTCCTCAGTTGTGCAGATGGAGATGGGGAGGAGCTGTATAATTAAACGCGAACGTGGCAGCATATACATTTGTCACTTGGTGAGGTGTGCCATGGACGTGTGCCTTAGCGCACGGGCCGTTCGCCGTGGCAGCTGCTGAGTACAAGTCTTGGATTATGAGTACTACAGACTGCTCTGAAAGATATTAGTAAACACTGAAATGACAATGAAACCAACCTGAGGTGTGGGAACGTAAAAGTAATCCAACCAATATGTTTAGTTCAATTCCCTGCTTTGCCATCAGTGTCACATGCCCTTTATCTAAGTATTTTGTGGCTCCAGCCCAGCATGCCTTTAACCTCTGTGCCCTCAAGGGTAACCAGGTTCATGAATCGCAAGGTGGAAGACAAGCTCAAGATCCATTAAAGGAGGAAAGGAGGCTGAACCTGGGTTTCCTCACATCTTGGGGTACTCATAAGATCCAAGACAGAGCATAAGGTTGGAAAGGTGGGGGTACAGATACTATGTCATGCTTTATTTTGAGAGAAATCCCTTGTCTCGGCTCTTTCATACATGTCATCACCCTTACGGCAGAACTGCCTTTCTGTTGTCGATTGGATGTTTCTCATTTGCTGAATGGACATTTTCTTATACATTTGCCTTTTTCTGTTTCCATAATTAATCTGTTGCCACAGGCTAGAGTGAATAGGGACAGGCTTTGAATGTTTGGCACTTAGCTTTGACCTCGCAAGCTACCTGAAAGTATGCACCGTATGAAACTCCTGAGAAGTGCCTCTGAATTAGAGTTAACGTGGCTGGAGTGGAACAAAAAGTTCACCCCCTTTTTGGTACTAAGCATATGCGTCTTCCAGTCAGCGCTGATTAGTCTACTCAGGAAACAAGACGATGACATGAATATGAATATTTCCATCCTCCTATTAGATTAGAGGTTTTTAGAAGCAATTTAGAAGCAAAGGTTTTTAGAAGCAATTAGAGATTTTGTTTGCAAAGCATGAAACAGTGTCAAGGGACTGATTTATTTTTCTTTTAATTGAAGAATAAAGCACCGGCCCCTGGAAAACCAGGTTCTCTGAAATCAGGAGACTGACATCATGAATGACTTCTGAAAAAGGTGACCTGCGCACGCTAGCAATACCAGAGCAGGAATCTCAAGCTCTCTGTACCAACATTGCTTGTGTTGCTCTGCAGTTCACATTCATAGAGTCCCTTTTTATTGACATTGCACCATTTGTCAGTCAGCAAATGGGATCGTTCTATAATTCCATCCCAGACAGACAGCTCCCTCATAAATGTATTTATGAAGTACTTTTATATGCAAATATTTATCTCTGCAGACAAACAAGAAAATGCCACAGCGCTTTAGCAGCTGCAGAGCAGATGAGAAGGGTGGTTTCCAGGAGAGAAGATGCCGAGACTGAGAGCAAGGCAGGGGAACTTGCTCCCAGAGCTCTTTATCTTCTCTGATACGACCCACGGTAAGGGAAAATTAAATCTAAATCTGCGAGCAGCAGCGATTCACAGTAGCGCTAAGGCTGCTGTTGAGCCAAGGTGTGTCTGTAAGCGCACAGTCAACCCTCCATAAATAATTCTAGCATTGCTTAGGGCAGCACAGAAGATGGCCAGTGCTCGCTCCATGGCTGTGTGAAGGCACCTAGCAGATTACTAGGAGGTAGGAAAAGGGGTGAATTACGTTGTGGTTTCCACGGCTGCAGAAGGGGAGCGAAGTGATCAGCTGTTTCTGGGTGAGCGTTGGGGTTGAGTTGTTGTATGGGCACAGAGTTGTAACCATATGCTCCCAAATTTAAACAAACAGCTTCAGCTGCAGGTTGCGGTCTATATAAGCTAGTAAGGGTCACTGCATATCTACTTCATACAGCCACAGATTTGTTCCTGGCTGGATAACTCCATCCAAAGAGAAGGAAGAAGTAGGTGCCTTTTGGGGTTTATTCTCCCACTAGCCTGGAGCTGTGCGATACGCCCCGAGAGCAAGAAGCAAGTGGTGGGTCATGAACGTGTCTTAAGAGAAGGGATATGGGAGCGTGAACTTAGGGGAGGAGAGGAGGGTGTGATTGCAGGAGTCATCTAAGCAGGCAAACATCTACGAAGGTCTGGAGCTGCCAGAAAATGGAGCTAGAAGTACAGGTGGAGTAGCGGGAAAGAAACCCTTTACATGAAAGGGCGTGCAAAGCGCACGTTTTGGCAGAGTCCTGCAGTAAAAGCCGTGTGTGTTTGCAGCAGAGGGTGCAAGAGTGTGCAGAGAGGGGAATCAGTAGCAGTTGTGGACAGCTGTGGTAAAAGCTGCGATCACTGCAGGGGTGAAATTGCAAAGAGAAGAATTAATGGTCTTCAGCGCTGCCGGTCTCTTCAAATGTTTATGGCACTGTTGTCTCAAAAGTGGCAAAAGCTCCGGCAATAGGCATGGAAATCATTGTCTGCCTACCCGAGGAAGCATCGCACGGGCCACCGTATGGAGGATTTAGATTGTACCTTTAGATGGTATTTGCTGGTTTCCGAGCTGAGCACAACAATAAGTTATAAGTAACTGAACAACTGGATAGCGTATAGATTTCATTTACAGCTGCCATCCCTTTCTCGATCTCCGGACTAGTCATAAAGCAGAGGGAGCTACGCTGATTTATGGCAGCTAAAGATTTGCCCGAGGAATTCAGCCCTGCTTGTACCTTTCTATCGATCACGCTTCAGAGAAAGGCTCAGAAGCTGCAGACAGAGCACTGATGGATTGTTTGAAGCAGTATTAGCTAACCTCAGCCCTATCGTTATTAGCCCCTCTTCTTTGTCGATACAGCTGTAACTGGGGTTTTTGTTTTCTAAGCTTCCCTTTGCTTTTAGACTGAAACATGCTCAAATTTTCATCACTCGTACTGATTTTCTTCTCTTTTTTATGCTCGGCATAGGAGTGAGACAGCTCCAACACTTGGCATTTGTGTCTTTTCTCACCTCCCGTTGATCTATCTATGCCTGCACGTTTTTAGTCTTGCTTATCAAGTTGCAGAAACACCCGTGGCCTACGACTTTTTGCGTGCTCTCTCTAGCCCTTGCCATTTTCTGTTAAGGAGTATTCGTAGATGGGTGATCAGATAGATATCCTGGACTACTGATTTATTAACGCAGATACGCTTGGTTTCTCACTCCATGTGTTAGGATTAACTATTTTTGGAAATAAGACAGAGAAGCCGTATAGTAAATTTCTGCTGTCCTCATTTTAATGGCTACAACTGCGTGGCATCCCTGTTACTACCATGGGGAAGAGATGCTGAAGGTTTGGGTGTTTGAGGTATATTATTTGAACGATAGCACAAGAAAAGGTTAATTTGTTTTGATTTCCCAATTTGTAACAAAAAAATAAGACCTGTTGTCTGGTCTGGCTCTTTTTGCCTGCACTTCACCAGCCAGTTCCTGTGTAACAGCATCCGTGGAAGTGCATCCGTGGAAGCAGCGTGTCCGTGTAGCTCAAGCACGGGCCCGGGGGCGAGCAGCAGCTTTACCCACGCAGAGTCAGTTTTGGATAGGGAGAGTTCACCCTCCTTCTGCTGAAGTCGGTGAATGACCTATCCCTAATTTAAAATTCAAGTAGCAGCAGAAATGCCTGACAAGCGAGTTGCAGGGTGGGAAAAGACACCTGAGCTCACACTACCTATGTTTTCAGTGGGAAAATACCCATTTTGCTAAAACTGCGATTGCAGCATCGTCTCAATTGTATCCACACGCTTCTTTTTCCAGTTCATTTTGTCATCATTTGTCTATTCTGCTTGCCTGCCATTTTTCGTCCGATATCCAGATTATTAACTATTTTGAAAGGAAAATGCCCATACCATCTGTCTGATCAGCCTTCGGCACCAACGAGATCCTGTTTGAGGCGGGAATCCCGCATCTAGCAAGTACTTGACCTTGAAGCCAGGTGGGAAAGGGCATTATCAATTAAGCCAGGGATGATACGTACATTTTGAATTAATGAATGTGCAGCTCTGACTTCCCTCAAGAGAACTTAAGGCAGGAGAGAGGTAAAGTGCAGGAGAAATCCATCACAGATGTGACTTCTCCTCTGGTGAGCTGGAAAGCCTCATAATGTCTCAGTGCTCAGACCAAAGCTCTGCTGCAATCTAACGCCTGTGCTTCATTGCTAAACATCAGGCCAACTTGAAACTTGTGCCAAAGAGGGACAACGAAAGTGCTAAACCCCCTGGCTTTGGACCAAGAACCGTTCACTAGCTTCATAACGCAAGTTCCTAATTGCAGTATGACTAGCTACGGCAAACCACGCACACTGTAAGTGTAGGAAGTGCTAACGAGCACCGCGCCAATACCACGTGGCCGACAATGTAATTTTGGGTGCTACTGTGACTGAGAGAAGGAAGCTGCTGATGTTGATGTGACTTTGTACCGCGCCAGCTGGACAAAACGCACCCGTGATCAACGGATGACTCTGTTGGACTGTTTTCCCTGTAGCTGACCTTGCCCCAGCTAATGATGTGAACTGTGTGACTGCGACTAATGATGCCAACACCCGTCTGGTGAAGGCTTGTTCTTTTCTTGGCTCCGGCTCAGGCCCTTGACGGGCCAGAGTTGCAGAGGACGGTGTGTGGACACCAAACTGCACCCAGAGCTCGGTGGGGTCAGAGGAGAGGCACTCGGCCTCTTCGTGGCCGTCGCATCAATCTGTGAGCTCAGCTTTGCTTTGCCTGAGAGATGTGCTTAGCCAGATAAACCACCAGTGAAAAAGTCCTCTGCCTGTAACACGCATTTTACTCTCCACAAGAAGGGCATTCTGTGGTCTAACAGCAGACTTTGGTGTCGGCACAGGCTATCTGGATGAGCCTGGTATTGAGCGATCAGATCTGACGGTCCCTTCTGTCTCGAAGCTCTGGAAGTCGGGTAATGAATTGTCAGTCTCTGGCTGCAGAGTCTGGCATCGCTCTGGTGGAGACACCAAGAAAGCTTCTGCCCAGGCTGACTGCTGCCCTTCCCCTTCGTGCTGGCTGCTGCCACAGCCCGTCTGGAGCCTCCTCACTAGAGATCTGGGGTGTTATTGGGCTATGACTCATGTGATAGAAAAGGGCCTCCGTATGTATATTTACATCCGTGGTGCAATGTCTGCAATCTCAAGTCTGTCCTTTGTTCATTCCCTAGAACAGCCAAATAGAGGTTTGGGTTGGTTTTTTTTTCCCATGTGGCAGAGCTCTGGGGACTTTCCAGGCAGTCCAGAGAGGACACAGAATAGATGCTGTGGTCCTCTGAACAGCCGCTGCGCTGCCGTGGTGGAAGATCGTGACTGTGTTGGGAAGAGCAGAGCAACACCAGAGCTACTGAAGCAGAAACTGGGTCCCAGCAGCTGGCAAAATCACCACCTCTTTCGGGTACCTCTTGTTTCAGGACCAGGCCAGCAGCTTGTGCACAAAGAGGTGAACCACCAGAGCAGTCGGTCCTTGTTGTTCCGGCTGCTGTGGCCCCAGGTCAGCGGGACGTGACTTCCAGCTTCACGTCAGGAGAGCATTGCCTCGGCCAAGCCACCTCGTCATCCCTGAGCACCTTTTGGCTGGAGGAAAGCTGCGTGCTTATGGGCTAAATATGGTTTTATTTCAAGTACAGCCTGATGGAAATGTCATGTCTCCTGTGTCTCGGTTGTGTGACAGAAGTCCGCTGGGATGCCCGGAGGGGTGAACTGGAGAAGCCAGTGTCTGGTGGGAAGGGGCTTGCGCTGAGGAAAAGTCCCCCGCTGGGGTGAAGCGAGGACAGGCGTCTTTCTGAAAGGCCCTCAGGGACTGGTTTATGTTGTGCCGTGGCAACGGGGAGAGGAACTGGTAGCTTTTCCTTAACTGAAATTGCATTAGGAGAAACTATTTGAGATAAGATGTAATTACTTGTGGCTCTTTGTTTGCCCTGGTGCAATGCCCTGTGTGTTGAAGAGCTGTTGGAGAAAAGTTACTGAAGCCATTTGTTTATACTGCTGATTTGATGACTTCATTATGTTTTTTTTTTTATTTTATTTAATTTTTAGAGACTAAATGCAGAGCTCAACAAAAACATTCCTCTCTGGGAAATACACACAGACTGAGGCTGACGCAGAGGCTTGAAGACTTCAGAATGGTATTCAACGATGCCAAACCCAAGAGCCATTTTCTATTATTTAATATTGATTGCATCTTCTGTAACTGCATATTCTGTGCATCTTCTGGGCCACTGTACATGGAGAGAATGAAGCCCCACTAGAATTGATCCTTCACAAATGGGAAGGTCCTTGTAACGAGGACTTCTCCACTTTACAAAAAAGCATGAAATATGGCCATGTTTTATTTTTGACACCGTGCTCACGTTTTGCTAGTGCCAAGCAAAGCGAAAGGCAAATTGCTACAGAACAAAGAATAAAACATTTTGCTTAGGTGTGCATGGAAAGTGTTGTCAGGCACACAAGAAAAGCTAGAAGTTATCAGGAATTTGAAGGGTTGTGCTACAAAAGGCAAACCCAAAAACTGCTTAGTACTGATAGATGTAATGTCTTGTGTGCGCTTAGATGTGTGTAAATTGAATAGAAAACAGAATAGGTGTTGGTGGCTCACCATTATAATCGAATGCAATTTTTTGGGGTATTAAATACTTCTATCCAATGTGTTCAAAGTAAAAACAGAATAAGCCAGGATCTCCCAAAATACTTCACTGCTGTCAAAGGCTCAGGATCCCAAAAGAAGCTGTAAGATTTTCCAAGTGGAAGTTGCTTTGCAGGGGATGCTCTTAAACACTGGCTGGCCAGCCTTCACCCAAATGTCGCCCATAAGTTCTCTACACATTTGTTTCCTGAACACCAGTGGACTTTGTAAGGCAGAAAGAAGCAATTAAAAATCTCTCTGTGAGGTACTTATGCTTATCCAAACTAATCTCAAACTAATCTTGAATTTTACACTCTGCAGAGTGGCAAAAGCAAGCTATAAAAAGAAATAACAGCTCCAGACCAGAGGCTTCCGTTTCCTCAGATCTCACATTGTTAGAAGTGGGTTTAGGGAGGATGGGGGAGATCTATAGCCATTAAGAGCACATTAAATTATCCCATTAGGCTGAAGTGTAGAAACGTGACCTGTTACGCTTCTTTTTTATTATGGCCATCCTTACGCCTGGAGGGATGATATGTGAGCTGCAGAAATACCAGCCTAGGAGCTGTAACAAATTATCGCAAATAAAGGGGCTTCCAAAGAGCTGAGAAAGCTCTTAATGACGGCTTCTTCTCTCAACAGGGGTCGGGCTCCTGTTTGGATGTCAACCGCATAACTGAGCACTCTGAACACGGTGTTTTGGTGTTGTTCTACAGGTGGCATTAGAAATGTCACCGAAATTTTCTCATCGAGGCTGCTATTTGTGTACGGGGTTGATCAATAATGGTGACCAATGCTCCTCCCTGCTGCCATTTATGAAAAAATCACAAAAGGACGGCAGCACAGCTACCGCCTCCTGCTAAGATGCAAAGGCACAAAATGTTGGCATCAGCTGTGTGTGGCAGGATAAATGCCTTCCATTAGTCCTAATGCGAAGAGAAAGGGAGACTCCTAAAGCTTTCTAGGCCACCCGCGTGCCCAGTTCCCACTGCTAGTGATGGAAGAAAGGGTATTCAAATGCTTTATTTGGCACTGAAAACCTGAACAAATACGCGTTTCAACCTTAGAAGGCATGTCTGAACATCTTCCAGTTCTACTGCGGCAATATGTCGGATTAATTGCTGTTATTCCATGTCGCTTGCCTTTTCTGTACAGACAGGTCACAGCTTTCTCATCCTACGTACTTCTGAAGCGCTGCTTTTCGAGGATTTTATCTTAAAAGAGATTGTGCGGAAAGACTAAACCTTCCCAGAGCTATGAATCAATATAACTTATTCTCTAAGCGCTGTAGCAGTATCACTCAGTGTGGTCTAGCTTCCGTTGCTGTTACTGAGGCACACTTGTTCTTGGAAAAGTAGAAGCGTTTCTGCAGGTGCAGACAGCTCATGTTTTATCAGGAGCATTAAAGTAGCCCCTAAAGGCTCCGAGCGGAACTCGTGGCCCTGGCTTCTTCTGATCCGCGTTGCTCTGAAATGTTTTTTCTGGCTTGTGAACATTGCTGAGAGGACAAATATTTTTCCCTGTTCTGCATCAGGTTGTAATGGAGTTATTTGTCATTCCCGTTCCAAAATGTCCTATTTTTTCATTGGGACCGGGCATTAACTTCCAGAAATGGATTCATTTTATACCTTTCTCTGCTGTGTTAAAGGCAAGGTCAGTACACGGGAATTATTCCTCACACAGGTACTCTTCCACAGCAACCATGTCATAGATCAGCCTCCTTTTTGATAAGTGAATCAGGCAGATTCCTGTAAGTATCTCATGTAAATGGATTTTCTGCAGCCCCTAAATGCTATCTGATATGTCCTTGATGTGATCTCTCCAGTTTTTTCTACCAACTTGTTAATTAAAGCACAGGAACACGGAGAGCAGCACTCGAAGCTGATCTCAGGGTGTCTTGTGCAAGGACCAGTGCACCCTGTGCCCCGTGGGAGACAGGGACCCGTCCCATCAGGGAAAACACTCCACATCTGTCTTCTGGCAGGAGGTGGTGGGGGATGCCACAGCCACGAAAGAATGCAGAAGCCGGGAAGATGCGTGGTGTGATCTGCTCATCCCAGTGGATTGTGACCCTGACAACTTCTGCCTGAGAAGAGGGAGGGAGGGAGGAAGGAAGGGAGGGAGGGAGGGAGGGAGGGAGGGAGGAAGGGAGGGAGGGAGGAAGGGAGGGAGGAAGCGAGGAAGGAAGGAAGGAAGGAAGGAAGGAAGGAAGGAAGGAAGGAAGGAAGGAAGGAAGGAAGGAAGGAAGGAAGGAAGGAAGGGAGGGAGGGAGGAAGGGAGGGAGGGAGGGAGGGAGGGAGGGAGGGAGGGAGGGAGGAAGGAAGGAAGGAAGGAAGGAAGGAAGGAAGGAAGGAAGGAAGGAAGGAAGGAAGGAAGGAAGGAAGGAAGGAAGGAAGGAAGGAAGGAAGGAAGGCGCTCCTTTTCTTGCCCCTCTTCCTCAGCAAGGGCATGCTGCAGCCCATGTCCATGTCTCTGTGCAGAGAGCAGGAGTCGACCCAGCCATGCAGCACATTGCAGCAACACGGCAGTTGATTTCCTTCCACATCGGTTTTAACTTCCTAATTTCCATGGCCACGCCAGCTTTGAGAGTCACCCTGAGCAAACACGTCCTGCAGATGAGCCTCTGAAGGAGCAGGTGGAAAGAACAGATCTCTGGCCATAACCTCAAATTCAGCCAAATTCTCCTCATCAGAACGGGCTCTTTCAATGCCAAGTTTTTAAAAACTCTGGGCACACTGCAGTCGTCGAGATCAACACAGTAAAGTGAGGTCCACAGAATTCTGTCCTGGGATTGGACCCTGCTCCTTCTTCCATGACAAGGACCAGGGACTCGTGGCAGCAGCTCCGGCTGGAGGCCGTCTGCGTGTTCCTCTCCTTGTCTCAACGAGCGACTGCGCCCGGACTTGCGGTGAACGTTAAACACACACTTCCCCACACTTGCTTCCTGAAAACATAAATTCTGCAAACTGCAGCATAAGCATTCTCCTGACTTCTCTTGATAATTGGATTAATGGATACTGAGAGCTGGAGAAGCAACGTAGCCTGCGCAGTTTATTGCTATAGCTCATTACAGAGAGCGTACCCGTGCAGCACGTTACCAAGAAAGAAGCGCACACAAGTGCACGCGTGTACAAAGCATCCCTAAATCCTCCTTCGAATGAGAGCTCCGAATGAGATTTCCTGAAGTACTTCTAACCAAAGCCTTTGCAAAAGCAATCCAATCTTCATATAGTCAGTATCCTCACAGAGTAACCTTTTACGGCCAACTTAAAAGTACTTGGCTAGATGTCAGCACTGATTTTTAAGTACTCTGAACATTTTGAGCCACAAAGTCTCAAACCCTTTAAACAAGCTGCAAACGTCATATTCTAATCGATCCCTGTAGGAAAGAGGGGAATTTCACCAGCTTGATAAAAAAGAATCGGCCTTAGTTATGTCAATCAGAAATCACTTGTCTCTCTTGCTCCTCGCTCGCGCACGGTACCTGTCTCCCAAGGTTGCCGAGCCGACCGCCTTCCACTGAAAATGATGAAACCAAAGTGATGGGCAAATACCCATGTCATCCTGCCGCAATTTTTGGCCGCAGCCTGATGTTCTTTAATTAGCTTTCCAATTAAACATTTGCCTCCCCAATACCAACAGTTCTACAACACGTAGAATTAGTCAAATTAATTAGTCAAATTAGCAACAAGCAAAATCGTTGTGCTAAGAAGTAGAAGCCGTTTATGGGCCAGATCCAAAACTCAATTAACTTAATTACTGCCTTAGCATTTCCTTCAGCGTGCCTCGGTCAGCCCAGCGTTCGTTTTAGGACCAGTTTCCCCCCTGGGCTTCGGCGCTGCCTCGCCGGCTCCACAGCTGGCAGAAAGGAGGGTCCCAGCCCCGGGGAGACCGCGCTGAGCCTTTCCACGGGAGCGGCAGGAGGTTTTCCTCCCTCTCCACAGATGAACCCGCAGGAGAAGATGCCTTTGGGAAGGCCATCGGTGCGGGGACGGGGAGGTGGCCGCTGCTGGTGGCCGCGGGTGGCTTCCCTGCCAAATTCTGCTGGTCTCACTGGGGCGAGGGGAGCTGGGGAGCCCCTTCTTCTGCTGCGCAGGCGCTCCCTCCGCCGCAGCACCGCTCGCCAGGGCAGGGTCTGGTCTGAAACCCCGCGGGCGTTGTCCAGATTCATCCAGCAGCTCCAGGGAATCCTGCCCACCTCCAACAGCCCTCGGTGTGGGGCAGCGGTAACTGGATCACTGTTCGAGAAACGATGCATGTATGTGACCACTGTTGGAGCTCCCCCAAATTACAGTTCAGTCTCTTTGAACTTCAGAGGGACTTGAGCTTTCCAGCTTTGTGCCCAAGTGGCTCGCTAACCTCCTGGGGCACAAATAGCACGTATGCTCCTATTTTCCAACTAACAGCCCCAGTAGGGCTAAAAACAGCAAGTGATGCCTTCCAGCAGCTGGATCTCCACCCAGATTTATTGCTGGCTGGTTGCATGTTGGAAAGGCGGTTTGGCTGTGGCTTTGCTTTTCACAGGGAAACCCAAGAGCCGCCGTCGGCATCCTCCAAGGACTGCATCGTAAGGGCAGCAAGTGTGGAAGGAATTTGCTGGTCAGGGGAAGAAGATGACAAAGCTGAGCAGCAGAAGTTAACCGCAGCTCGGGAGAAAAGGAGGGGATCAATGCGCTTATTCTAAACTAATGAATTTCGTCCACCATCTGCTTTCTCCTCCCTTCCAAACAATTCATCTGCGTGGTGCCCTTTTTTAGTTCTTTTCTCACTTTCCCTCCCATCTGTCTTCCTGGATCCAGTCGGTTTATTATGGAGATAATTGTTATTGTCAATAGAGCAGCGATTCAGCACATCTAATCCCCTCAAAAGACTGGAGCAGACACAACGAGGGAATGGGATAAGGTGCTCAGGATGGCGCAGTGCAGGCAGGGACTAACACTGCGGGCAAGAAACTGGTTCCCGGAGGCAATGCCTCGGAAAGCACGAAGCTCCTCTACACGTAGTCCGTTGGCAGCCTGGGGTCCAGAAAGCCCTCCTTGAGAATTTCCTTCTGCTTCAGCTGCTGTGGCTGCACAATGTCCTGCTGCCCTTCCCATGTGTCTCCGCCTTCACAGAAATGAGGAAACTGCTTTCGGCAGAGAAAACAGACACTTCCCGTCCTCCTTCACAGCTGGGTCAGGTGTTGTTTCAGACATGCAGGGCAGATTGTCAAATGGATCTTGGCTTCAGAAGATGCAAAGAAATGTTTGATATGGTTTCAGAAGCAAAGTCACCCTTCCATAGGTGACTCAATACTTCTGAAAATCAAGTGCATATTTTCTGCTGTATTCAAGTGGATTCAGATACGGATTGTTCACAATTTGTATTGCCCAGACTAGCCTGGCTTCTGCTGTAGCAGGCGCTGTGTGTGAATCACACGACAGAATTCAACCCCTGCCAGAAATGTCTTACAACATCAAAGGTCAGTCTTGGAATAATGACAAGACTGAAGATGATGAGGGACAGGCGTTGGGTGGCACTAACATAACAGGATGTGTCCCAGGTCTATCAGGTCAGGCCTCCTGCCCGTTGATAATAACCATACGCTGCACCGATCTATACCAGCAGCTCACTGACATCAAAGGGAGCATTTTGCAGCTTTTGGTGCAGTTGGGGGACCAAGTGTGGCTCTTCCGAGGGCATTTATTTCCAGCCTGGAGTTCCCCTGACATGAGTGAAAGTCTGGTAAGCCAAGTGTGGAGCAAGCGCTGGATGCCTAGCCATGGAAACGGCAGCTCTTTTTGACAGCTGGTTACACTGAAATGTGAGGGAGAAAATTTGCTTTGAGAGAAAACCTTTGCAAGCTACTTGCCTCCAAGAGTTTGCTCTTTGCAAGCCTATTGCGAGTACAGACTCACGCTGAAGCCGTTTCATACAGGCAGACTGCTCCTCTGTGTTATAAATGGTTTATGGCCAGCTGCACAATGAAGCAGGAACTGGGGGAACTGTAGGTGAACCCGAGTTTCTAGTCTGAGTCTGTGGGAAGAGAAAAAAAGATGTCATGAACAATTATAATGCCTGACTGGAACCATAGAAATCGCGAGAGTGGAAGAAAAGATGCTCCATCACTGTTTCCTTGTCTTTCCCCAGCTATTGGCGACTTCTTTAACCTCAGCCAGCAGAAATCGGCCTCTTCTATTGCCTTCAGCCGAGCAAGGTCAGTTGAAATCACGTGAGAAACCAGCTCTGTTGTTTAAGGAAAGGGAAAGGGCCTGGAGAGTGGGTGCCCGCGGTCTCTCGGAAATGACTGTGCTCATCGTTGTCCTGAGGTTGTTCACAGCATCAAACGGGGCTCTGCTTTTGTCTGGAAGCAGGTTTCAAAAGGAATGGTGGGATAACTGCTCTCTGGCAGGGAGGTTAATGTAGCGCAAGCCCGCGCTGTGAAGTTCAAGGGCACTTCTGTTTTCTCATAGGTAAAAACTCCAGCAATTTGGAGATGTGTTACGGGTGTCAGAGTGAAAAAAACCGTGCAGGAGCCTGAGAGTTCAGTACCAGCAGCAGGTTTGACGCTGTCTGTGAAAGCAGATGACGAAGGATATATTTTCTCGATGGTTGCGTCTAAGCCCGCCAGGAGCTCCAAATTCTTGACCAAGAGACACCGGGACTGGCACTGCAGACAAAGGACTTTACTGGCGTTGGAAATCCCTCCGGAGTGAATGGGAAAAAGGAGAGCTGCAATGCTGCCCTGGGACTGCTTGCGAGATCAAGGCTCACCATCTGCACAGAGCAGCTTTAAAGCTCCTCTCGACCTGCTGTGTCCCTCCACCTTCCCATGCCCTTGCTCGTCAAGGGGAGCGCGGCCGTTTTAGCACCCCAGCGCACTCTCGCTGAAAATCCATGGCGATGGTTACGGGTCACCGGGCTGATACAGCGGGCACCTCGCATTGCACCGTGAGTCTCCTGGTGGCACTTCTGTCACTTCAAGCGCATTCGTCGCTGACAGGCGGAGCGCGGGTGCGTGAGGTGGCCATTGCTGAACCCGCTTCCTGCTGAAGGCAGCAAAAATGGCAGAGACAAGGGCTTCCCTGGAGGCAGGAGGCGTGCCTCGTGCCCCGCTGGAAGAGAGAAACATTTCCGCGCTGTATTTGTATAAGCTCAGACCTTCGGCAAGTCCCGCTGCCGTGGAAAGAAACAGTCAGACTCGTATTGCTTCCCCCCCAGCGCTACGCAATTTACACACACGTACAGCAAATACGTGCAAGCACCATTTTCTTATGGAGCCACATTTCTTTCCAGTCACAAAAAGCTTGCAAGTGATGCTGAGCTAAGGATAGGCATTATAACAGAAAAAGAGCAGAGAGGCTCAGGGCTGACTCCAAAGTACAAGTTTCATCGCTGTGGGGGGAATTTCCGAAGCCCGCTGAAGTTAGGGTCACCTTTCAGACACCCCCAGAACACGTGGGCTGAGAAGCATCAGCCATTCACAGCACTTTCCATTTGCTGCAGCGCCAGCCTGCAGCACAACTGAAGCATCCCCACGCCGCGCGTTGGCGTTTCCTTGCCCAAATCCGTGTCCAAGGGGCCGCCAGCAAACCTGAAACTATAGCACGGCAGTGCACTACCTCTTTTTCCCAGATGCCACCCGCAAAGCGTTCTGTGGAGAGCTGCATCATTTTGCAGCATCTGTCTCTAAACTGTTCCAGTTGGACTCTGTTTGGGACAGTGAAAGCTTCCTAGTTTTGTCCCGGCAGCATCCACACATCAGCGCAAAGAGCTCAGCCAGCAGGGCACAGGCCCCTTCTTGCTGACGTTCATGGAACAAGAGCCGTTTTACTGCTGTGGGAGCCCCGTATTCCCCATGGCCAACCGCCATCTCAAAACGCACACAGTTCGATCTCTTCCCCTGCGCCGAAGAGGAGACAGACCTCGCCAGGCTCTACCCAGCCCCTGGCACTGGTGCCCCCGTAACGCCCAGCCAGGTCTGCAGCACCGAGCGGGCTGCAGCTGTTATGGCGGGATCCTGGCAGGAAAAAACTAAGGCTGTGGGTTTTTTTCCTCTCTTTCTCTGGTCTTGATGAGTTCAATAGCACCTCCATGGAGAAGGGAGGTCATCGGACTCCTTCTCTGTAACAGGGGAATCGTGTGCCGAGGGACCTCCCAGGTCTGGCTTTTCCCACAGCTTTTCCTGAGATGCAACTTGTCAGAGCCTTCTGCTCACGGCTGGACTTTGCTGTCAGATTAGTTACATATGAATATCCATCCGTACCTTGACGAGCTTCGGGCCCCCTGCTGTAATTATCGTCGTCCGGACTAGTTAAGCAGAATGCTGGGCCATTCCCCAGCGATGGTCCCAAACACGTTGCAGTACCGCTACCTGAGGGATTGCTGTAACTTTGGTGTCGGTGTTCCCACAAGGGCAGAGTAATAAATCGTGGTGGGGAGAAGCTCCCGGGGGCACACAGCAAGGGGTGCCTGTGCTGTCACCACCGCCGTGACAGGTCGCAGGCCAGCCCCTGGCCCCCCCGTGGGCAGGGACCAGATCTCTGAGCATCCCGCCGCCTCCCAGGGGATTTGTGCGGCCAGCGGTGAGGTGCTGCGGCTGCAGGGGTGTGGAGGGGCCGGCAGGCACAGGGCTGGTGTGGCGGGAGGCAGGTGGGGGCTGGAGCTGCCGACCGGTGCTCATCCCCCCACCAGTCCGTGTCCGGCCACTGCCCACAGGGACCGTGCACCCGGACGCCGCTGCTTTCTGCCGAGGCAGGGCTGGAAAGGTGCCCGGGGGCTCCTCGGCTTCACCCGCAAATTGCGTCGTGAGTTACAGCCTCTCCTGGGGAACCGAGCGGCACCTTTCACTGTGCAGCTGTGGACTGGTCCCAGCTGAGCCGCCTCAGAACTTCAGTAGCTGCGTTTATTTTCAAGACGTTGAACCTTTGATATTCTGCCCAGCACAAAAGATCCGGATACATCCATTTCACCCTGGCAGTGAACTGAATATTCCCTCACAACACGTGATGAGGGACAACAGTTACAACGGATGGTGAGCAAGAACGGCTGCTCCCTTTATCTGAAATGAAAAAGTTTTCAAAATACCATTGCAATCAGCATCCAAAGAAGGTATCCATTTCCAGGCATTCTTTTCAACACCCATTTATTTTATAAAAAGGGAAAAACGTCCAGTTCCTTGTTTAGTATTTTAAAAAAGGAGATTTTTTGTGCCGGGTGAGAAATCCAAATTGCAAGCAGTGTAATTTTACAAAGGACAGATCATCTGGCTGTAAAGTGGAGGGCAGCCTCCTGTAAATCTCACACGCATCCGTGTTTGAAGCCGACCGGTTCCCATGGTTACCATGACATTGCTAGTCTTATTTATAGCCCTGCGCTATATATATTGCTTTCCCGAAGGCATAAAAGGGATCGCTGACTGTGAAGGAATCTGGGAACTGCACATTAAAAAAGAGACGTAGAGGGGAAAAAATCTAATTAAAGAGGGGCTGCTGAGGTTAGGTGTTGGCTTCTGCAGCACGGGGCCGTGACTCCGTCCTCGCGTCAGAGCAGCAGGAGGGATGCCAGCGGCCCCGTGGCTCCTTCGCCCCGAGCCCCCCCAAAGGATGCCCCTGGCGAGGGAAAGCCGGGGCGCCGCTCGACGTCCCTGCAGACCACTGGGACGGGATTTCCCAGCTCCACGTTCCTGAGGGAAAGAAGGGGGGCCGTGGGTGGCAGCGCAGTGGGAGAAGGGCTGGGGACAGAGAGAGGCACCCTCCGATGTCTGCACCCCCCAGGGCTGCGCCCCGGAGCCAGGCAGCTGCAGACGTCTGCACGGAGCGGGACACGTCGCCCGCTCTCCCAAGGGGACCGCATCGGGCGTTTCTTCCTCTCTGAAGCAGGCTGTAACACACGTGTGTGGAGCCATACATGTGTATATCTGGATACATATAAAATGTGTTATGAAGAACATACATTTTGTTAGGAGGAATGCAGAAAAACCCCCAAAAGAATCAAGTCAGTGGTGACATTTACACAGGGACTGCCCTGTGATATGGGCAAAAGACAAGCCCATAGGGAAGGAAGGGAGGAAGGGAGGAAGGGAGGAAGGGAGGAAGGGAGGAAGGGAGGAAGGAAGGGAGGAAGGAAGGAAGGGAGGAAGGAAGGAAGGGAGGAAGGGAGGAAGGGAGGAAGGGAGGAAGGGAGGAAGGGAGGAAGGAAGGAAGGAAGGAAGGAAGGAAGGAAGGAAGGAAGGAAGGAAGGAAGGAAGGAAGGAAGGGAGGAAGGGAGGAAGGGAGGAAGGGAGGAAGGGAGGGAGGAAGGAAGGAAGGGATGGAAGGTAGTAAGAGACAGAAGAACACATTAATTTTTAATAGAACGCTTCCCCAGTTTTTAATCCAATTCCATTTCCAGGAGCCAGGTTGCTGCCCCGGTCAGTTGTCAGCCCCAGGGGCAGTTTCAGCCACCCAAGGGTAGATCAATAAGATAAAGAGAAACTGTAAAAGTCTTGAAACTGGGAAACAACAACCCTGGCAGCTGACATGCAAACCAACAAGAAAAAAGGAAAGTTTATTATAAATAACTAACATGAGGGTCTTAAATGGCGTCTCCTACAAAAAATTTGGGATTGATAATATGGGTCTGATTACAAGCAAAAATTCTGAGGAGGGAAGGTCTGCTCAGACCCCAGCTGAGCTGAAACCTCTTTGATGAGCAGCTGAAAATGAGACGGGATTACCTTTCACAAGAGCATGCACCACAGCTTCAAGACCATTGCCCTAATGGCGAGAGTTTTGCTGATTCAAGACCTGTGGGAATGAGTGGAAACCGATGCCCGGAGAAAAAATTGTCTAAAGCCTGACCTAAACAAGAAAGGAGAGGTATTCTGTGACTCTGCTAATGACATTGAGATGTCCCTTTCACTAACTGTTACAAAGTTCAGTTACAAACAGCTTCATCTTAGCTGCCTGTGGAACTGTAAAGCCTGGTAATCTAAAACTCCTAGACCACTTTGATGGGGAAAAACGAGCAATCCGACAAGCGACCGTCCTCCTGAACAGGCATTTAATAAGACAATCCCTGGTGTGGAAACACAGATGTACTTGGAAATCACTCACCACTTCATTTTCATTCCCGTCTTCCTCTTTGATGATGCCTACAGGCTGAGATTGAGTTCAGAAAATTAATGGGAGTACAGCAAGGTCTAGTTAGGGAGCAGAGAAAAAAACACCCCAAAACAACACCAAAACAGGAAAAGAATATGAAGTGATAAAATCATAATTAAGTCCTCACTCATTTTAAAGAGATTTTTCCAAAAAAGCAAAATATTTTCCCTGTCAAGACACATAAACAAGAAACTGAATGTCCCCAAAAGTACTGCAGATGCATTGTAACTGAGCTTCAGTAGGAGTTATAATGTCACGGATGGGCCTCTACAGAGCCAGCTCAGCAGCCAGCTATGCCAGTCCCGTACAGAAGCAGTCATCACAATATCAACAGACTTTTGCCATTTTCTCCAAATTACTAGATGGCCTAATGCCACTGCAAGCTTTTGTGTTGATTAAATGTAAATTATTGAGGAAACTAACTGAGGAAATTCCAAGGTAGCGGAGATTATGGTCTCTGCAACTCTGCAACTCTCTGCCTGTCAGTGACTGTGATACTTCTGAGCTGGTAATTTGATATAATGCTTACAATCCAGTATAATCCTCGAGGATTCTAGTATTTAGGATTGAGTTTGTTGAAATGCCCAGGCAGGCACACTGGAGAGGGAGTGGGAAAATCCATTTGCCAAAAGAATAGGTAAACCTTGAGGTGGCACCAACCAGAACAATGTTTGCATTCAGTTGTACCTGTGGAATAAAAGAGAGAAGGGGAAATCATTGAAGTTGGAATTCAAATGGCTTTACACTAGTCTAAATTTGGCTGTTTGTTTTTTTTATTTATTTTTATTTCTACAGGGAAACCCTATGGGAAGTAATATTCTAATAGGGTTCTACAGAAAAGTGATTCCTGTGGCAATTATTCTAAAACACATTGACTTCTTGATAATGAATGGCGTTTTGCTTTACATTTTGAGTTGCATATGTACGAGTCCTTCTGATGTCCACAACTCTAACTATAAAAGGAAGTGAACTTTTTATGGAATCCTTGAAGGGGCAAGGTGCCACTTCTTGAGGAACTTGGCCAGCAAAACTCTGACCTGAACCCTGCAAACATGGATTATGCCTTTCCTCCTGGCGCATAGGGTTTCTTCCTTTCAGGCTAGTGTAATGCTCTGACCTTTTTAACTTGTCCAGAAAAACATGCATATTAAGAAATTAGGTGCTGCTAAGCGTTAGCTAGAATGCTGGATCACACCTAGCAGTGGGAGGCCATTAACCAGTACGGTTGAGATTATGTTTCTGTTCCATATTTGTCCCTTTATCGCAGAATTTAGAATAAACAGAAGTAATGATGCAGATGTGACCAGCTGTTAACAGGAATGTCACAGCCTATGGGCTTCAGGCACTTGCTACCCTGTAGCTTAGACCTGCATTTAGATGATGGAGGCAGCAAGACAGAGAAGGGCTTAGCTATGTAAGCAAGCAATTCTCCTTTTACTGAGAAGGATTTAGGAAGGTTTCGCTTTCCAGAAAAATCTGAGATGTCAAGTTAGGATCTGAGATGAAATCTCTTAGATATTGTGGCCTGATAGTGAAAGGCTGTTCGTAAAATTTATGACTTCTACCTTCTAGAATGAACAGCAGTGTTCAGTACCCATACAAGAAAACTTCTACCTAAAATCTCAATGATGTTCAATGAAGACTTAATTATCAGACTGATGAGATGTCTTTTAACACTCCTACTGATTTTATCAGGAGTAAGACGAGGCAGTTTTCAGATGCAAAAGTTCAAAAAAAGAATGTGGTGGATATGCTTAAGTTTTATAACACAATAGCTCTAGATTATTTAACTATAAAATGAGTGCTTTTCCATTTCCTTTCTTTGGAGCCAGAAGAACTTTTCTATATTGCTATAATTTTCTCAGTACCACAGGCCAAGAAAGTAACTTTACCTGTTCACTGCTCTTCTTGGGTATCTTCCCTTCTGTACCTGTGTATGGAGCTCTCAGCTTTCATGAACCACCTCTGTTTTGCAGCTCCAAAGGTTTCACAGAATCACAGAATGGCAGGGATTGGAAGGGACCTCTGGAGATCATCTAGTCCAACCTCCTGCCAGAGCAGGTTTCCACTTGGTCCGCAGAGTGGAACATTCAGGATAAGTCGAACAGAAATCTGGTCTTGTTGCTCCCCAATGAAAACTTTTTAACAAAGCATAACACAGTGTAAACAGAGAATATCATGGTCATCTCCAAGACTAAAAAATAGGCAGGTGTGCATCATTTCAAGCACTATGAAAGCAATCACATAGTAAAAGAAATGTATAGTACCAGCAAATTAAAATAAATATTAAGCTACTGACATACTGTTCTAAGCAGACAATAGTATGTGAAGCAAATGTGCAAGTAAATATAATTTCTACAGCTGAAACGGTTTAAAGTGATGTAGATAACATAAGAATAGTACCAGAAAATGTCAAGGAGGCTGAAAGAAAAAGAGGCACGTTTCTCACTTCTTGGAAGCTGTGGGAGAATATATATTTAAATAGAAATCTTTGCAATTAGCAGCTCCAGGGCAGAGTGGCTGTTCTGGTAGGACGTGATTTTTTTCTTTTAAGTGTTCCTCAAAGTGGTACTTTACTCTTGCAGAACTACTGCTGTTCTCTGTATTTGCCACCACCCCTTTCACACGCGTCAACTCTCTAGCATTAGCTATATATTCAGCAGTATTTAGACTTCTACAGTATTTGTAAGCTTTCCTTCTCAGAACAAATGAATGAGATTATCCAATATCATTTACTTAAACAGTGACCCTTTTCCATTTCTAGTCAATTTCCCTTCCTGTCTACTTGGCAAGCAGTCTTTTTGATCATTACAAACTGATATCGGGCATCCATTGTGGCTCCAGCCTGCCTTTTATCTGCCAGGCAGTACTCAGAGAATGATCTAACCTTTGGTGCAAATTAAAGCAGCCTCAGGGCATGCAAATTTATGTTGTGAGGAAGGGTTCCCTGAGGACCTGCTGAAGGTCCCCATTGTGCTCCAGCTCTGCATATGTTGAACATAAAACTCCTTCTGCGACAATCTCTGCCAAAATTCTCTGAAGTGTCCTTTCCGTGGCATAGAAGGGATTATTTATATCCGTCTCACTACAGGCAACAGGAATATACCACAGAACATCTGACTTGGTAACTTGGGTTAGAAAATTAGTTATATGCTGATTATCTTGAATTTCCTGAAGTGTTTTTTCCTGCTACCTTTTAAAATATATCTAGCAGTTATTAATAGTCAGCATGATAATAAGGACTCTGGATCTCATAGTAAGTTTTTGTCAGTACTGTCATCCTGAGAGCAAAAGACAAAAGCCTGTGCTCTGGAGTTACTGCGCATTGGCACACAGCACCAAGGCAAAGATATTAAAAAAGTCCCTTTTCCAAAAGATTTCTTTTTCTAACTGGATCTGGGAGAATAGCTTCCTGGTTTGATGGCTAGATACAGGCAGTTTGACAAATGTGTTTTGATTGGTATCAAAACCCAAACCATGTTTTTTGACAGGGGAGGAAAGAAGAGGACAGCATGGAAACTTTCCAAATTTTGTGAAAAAACTAAGAATGATTATGAGTTTGGATCATCCCTAAGAAGAATGATCGAAACACCATATATTAGACTGGGGAAGTGCAGGCGCCCTGTGTATGAAGCAGCCCTGGTCTCATATCTCTTCTGGTGCAGTGATTTGCTGCAAATTGACTTTCTTGATGACATGAAACCCTGCGAGCTGCCTTTCTCACATTTACAGGTATCATTTTCTTTCTGGTTTCTACAGAAATTTCTGCTTCTCACTCCCTTGAGCATAAAAGTCAAACAGGAGCTTTGCTGTGCAAATACCTGACTAATGAAAACTCCAGTACTTCCATGAAACCTTGACACCATGAACAAGACGGAGCAAGGAAAGAAAATTTTTCAAAGACAGAGATTCGCTTTTCAGAAGGATAGTAGTGTAAAGTAAGACTTCACCACAGAAAAGGATTAAGGACAGTTGATAAAATAATAATAACAACATGTTAGGCAATAAAGTGATCAAAGGGCCTAGTTAGCAACAAAAGTAATTGCTTTCTGTTTGTCTAAGCACAGGCTCTGTCTGCTGTGTCCTATAAAGAGTAATTACAAACGCCATGATGTTAACCTCCAGTCTCCTGAGACATCACTGAAAGCAAGGTTGTATGGTGCCTTACCCTGGACAAAAAAAGTGCGTGTTTTAAGTAGGGAGCATTAGACTGCCACTGTGTCCCCACAAAGGTCGCCGAGAAGTGGAGTCAATTCATTTAGCAGGTTGGTTTGAGGTCTCAGGAAAAAAGGAGCACAGTCCTCAGTTTTACTCCCAAGATTTACTCAATAGGGCTGATTCTGTAAGCATGCAACTGCCAGCCAGCAGGATGGCTGACATAGATGCTGTAGGTGTGAGTGAGGTATGCAGAAGAGATAGAAGACAAGAAGGTGCTTTCCTAAGCAAGCTGTTTAATTCTTTTTGTAGCCTAATTATTTTAGGAGCATCAGGGACTTAATCAAGATGACCACGTAAATTATTTCACCATATTTATTAAATGGAGAAACTACAAATTTTTTTGTATTAAGTAGTAAACATCTGAGGGAGGGAACTAAGTCCACTTTTGCAACACCTTATTGCCCCGTCTTTTGTCTGTGATCCACAGACTATGAGCTACTCTGCTGCTGATAGTGTCTGATACTTGTGCAGCTGACAGAGGCAGAATCCCCTTCCTTGTGTGCATTGGCTCTCTCACTTTTAGAAAAAATGCTACCACATAGTGCATCCCTAAGTGCACATATTTGATCAAGCCAGCAAATCAAATTATGATTTATTGAATTGCATGAAGTAGAGAAGGAAGAAGCAGGGAAGAGAATAGTGTGGGAAGAGGGAAGATAAAGGAGAATTGTTCCCTTATGAGATACTGTTAAAACTCATTTGTGCTGTTAGGAAAGGAAGGAAGTTGATTGTGGTCTCAAAGCTATGAAAGCCAAAAGTATTGCCTGGGACAAGTTGGGGAAAGCTGAGTGTTTATCAAACTCTAGGTTATTAATAATCAAACATTTTCAAGCAAGAAGATTACTTCTTCCTCACGCTCTCTAGGTATTAGTTCAGTATCCTCTCAACTAGCCTGTGCCCTGCTTCTATAACTCATGGCTTCTGCAAGGATAAGGCACCTTTTTTGCCCTCTGTAATGCATTCATGTATGGCTTTGATGAAACGGTGCACATCAGAATCCCTTGCTTGTTTCTGACTTACTTCCCTGCTTACTGATTTATGTATTCTCCAGTCCTACAGCTGGGTCTTCCCAATTTCTCAGGCGTAGAAGTTTCCATGGTAACCTTGTGAGTGAAGGTAAAACCGTGGTGGAAATCAGTATTAAGCCAACAAGCCACTGATGTGCAGAAAAACTGCTCAGGACCCAGTTATGAAACGTTCTGGCACAGTACGTGCAGATCCTGTCTGAGGCATTCATGGATTTCTGATCTGTACTTGCACCTTTTTTTCCTCTTCCCTGTTGTCCTGCCTCTTTGTCTCTCCAGACCTAATGTAGCACCCTAACTACATTGTTAGGACATAACAATAAGACTGGACGAAAACTAACTGAATTGCTCTGTGGCATATTTTGGAGAATGGCAGCAGTGGAGATATAAAACCAGTTCTGCAGTTAAGCAGGATTATCAAAATCAGGGTGTCTACAACCACTCCGGCAGACAAGCCAGATTATGGGTTTAAGAAGTGTGTCACCCTATGCCATAAACCCAACTGTTTTCCTTGTTGCTAGACTTATTCTGCTAGCTCAGGCAAAGTCACCCCCTTCAAAGATCACTCTGGTACTCTCCATCATCTCCAGTCACAGCTTAAGGTGGGGTGTTTTGTCGTCTTGCCTCTTTCTAGAAAACACCTAAACTGTGCAGTCTAGTGCTGGTGCAGGACTGCTTGTGTGTGAAGAGGGCAGGAGAGAAGGAAACAGCAGCAGTCCAAGGCTAAGGATGATGCTAAGAGCATGTGGGGCTGGCAATGGAAGAGGCAAGCAATTGTGTTTATTCCTACAGAGGGACCACCTGGTCACAGCAGCGTCCTGGTGAGAACCTCTGAAGCGCTATCCACAGGAGCAGGCCTCAGCCCATACTTAGACCTTTTAGAGAACCATGGAATCATCAACAGGAATAGGGAATTTGGCTAACAGTGTTATCTACTGGCCTGGGAGAATGTAGAAGACTCCATACTCCTACTGACACAGACTGAAAAAAATTAGATAGGGAGGAGCGAGAGAGGGAGGGAGGTAGGTAGGTAGATAGATACATACATACGTACATACATGCATGCATACATATATACATACATATATTCATCCACCTTGAAATAAAACAAAACCCCACCATACTTCTATGCATACCCCTGCAAGGAGGAGGTATTGCACCAAGCCCCAAAGTCCTTGTTCAGCATCACAGACCGATACACCCAGCCAGTGGGCGGCAGAGAGCCCAGCTGCGTGTGTGCTGCGGCTGAGCTGGTGCTGTCATCCCTGAGGGATGCACTGCTGCGGCAGCGGCTGGAGCAGAGACAGAGGGAGGTGAGCCCCTCCTCAGCTGGCACCGCCCCTGCTGAACCGCAGCTTGTCAATTCAGCCCACGGTTGGGCTTCACTTTGAAGCTGACACTGCAATGCACAGGGTGTGATCCTCTTCTTTCTTTGCTGTAGGTCGAAGGACCATCACCTTACGGCAGTGCGCAAGAGTCTAAGCCAGAGAGGAGACAGTCGCTGGCGGTCTTGTTTCCTAGGCCGACGTACTCCTGCTAATAGACTCACATGATCATTCACTCTCCACAGATAGCCGTGAACTTTGAAAATTTTCTTCTTTCCACAGCTCTGTCAGAGCTCAAGGGGAGAGAGCTTGTGGATTTGAAGCTGCATGTCCCTGTCCTTCTGCTTCCAAGAATCACTGTGGGATGAGCACACATTCTGCCCAGTGTGGTAGGACTTTCCTGGTCAAGCTTTCTGTTACTGAGTGAAGTTTTTTTCAAAAAATGCTCTGGGGACCCAAAAGGATGGTAGAATTTATTAAAACAAGAAAACAACTCAAACTGTCCAAGTGAAAAATCCTAGTAGCTCCCCCCAGCAAAATCTGACACTACGACACCATTGATAGCAGAGCAACGAGAAATTACCAGCACAATAATTACCGACCCAAGTCACAGTGCCAAGCAGACCTACTCATTCAACCACTAACAGGAAGGCTGAAGGGAGGTGAAAGGAGCTGCTGCCTCTTTCCAAAATATAGTTTTTCATGCTTTGGATACAAAGTTTCCTTAAAGCACAATGGGTCCTGATGGAAGTGACTGCACTTTCACAGGGACAACAGAGCTATTCATGACTCTGGCTTCCTACTACTCGTCTGTGACCAGTGATATCATGGGCAGTCAGTGGAAAAGGAACCATGTTCTAACCTATTCCAATATGTATTCTTTCATGCAACTCAGAGTATTTTCTTGTAACAACATGAAGACTTCTATGCTTATTCTGATTTTATGAGGTCATTCAGCAGCAGTGTTTTCAGGGATTCTTTTTAAAGATTTTTATCTGCAGGTTTACTAATTCTCTTGCATGATCCTCTTAAACCCACAAATCTAGAGTAATCTCAATAAAAACATTACTTAAAGATGAATTTGTGGAACTCTAGAGGAAACACAGGCACATGTAACTCAGATCTATTTTAACTCTTAAATCTTAGTGCTTTTTCTGTATGCTGTGCAAAAGGCAAGAGCAAATCTAGTTGTGGAGTGGACTGGGATGTCCCTGCAGGCCTGGAATATCCCCTTCCCTGCCCCCGCGGGGCTCAGTGCTAGTTACTAGCAGAGGTCAGCAACAGGTACACCTGGTTTTCAAAGATTCCCTTTGTTGTGGGAGCAAGTTATGAACCTAAAGAAGAACAGTTTTCCTGGTCTGGAACGTACTGATAGGAAAAAAGCCCTCACCAAACCGTGAAAGAAGTACTTTGGCCTGATGCCTTAATACAACAGGGTTTCTTCAGGTGCACAAACTGTCTAATTGGCTCTGAAGGGGGATGGAGCGTTAATAACTTTTAAACCTACTCATCACTGAACTTGCTTCTTCCAGAAAGGGAGAGGTCTGACAGTTGTCACGTTCTGCAATATTCAGGAAAATATCTGACCATGTGAGATGGAGGCAGTGAGAAAGACTTGCTATGGTGAGTGGGGGAAAGTCTGGAGCAGAAGCTGCAACAAGAATGTGTGTATATAATGAAAGAAAACAGTGTCTCTGAGGTGTTATCTGACTGCTTTGTTATTCATTGGTCCTGTCCTACTGATGCGTAATGCATTTGCTCTGCATTTGGTATTACCACACAACCAACACAATGAAGAATCACTAATGCACTAAGCTGCAAACTTGTGTCTCCATCTGCCAGGGATTAGCCGCCAGAAAAGACAACTGTTTTTGCATTAAATGCTAGAACAGCAATTACTTCTTACAATAAAGGCTGGAAAAATCAGGCTGCATTTTACTCCTTTGATGAGTGACAAGTTTCTTGCTAGCATTGTCCTGATTACTTGACCACAAGCTGCATTTTTATAGCTCTCTTGATCTGTGCCCTTGAACGGTCTGGATAAAAATGTGCAAAACATTCTGTGATGCAACCTGGAGAGTGCAAAGCAAGGGTCTCATTTTAATTACTGTGACAATAGATGTATGCAACAGACAAGATGACAGAGATAGAAATACAGCAAAAGAGCTGTAGAGAAGCGTCCCATTGTTGTAGGCATATGTCAGAGTACTCTGAATCATGACCATTATGGTGGTCAATGGAGTTAAATCCAGCTGGCGGCCGGTCATAAGTGGTGTTCCTCAGGGCTCAGTGTTGGGATCATTTCTGTTTAACGTCTTTGTTGATGATCTTGATAAGGACATAGAATGTATCATCAGCAAGTTTGCAGATGACACCAAGTTAAGCGGGAGTGTTGACCTCCATGAGGATAGGGAGGCTCTACAGAGAGACTTGGATAGATTGGACCGATGGGCCAACGCTAACGGTATGAGCTTCAACAAGGCCAAGTACCGGGTCCTGCACTTGGGCCACAACAACCCCATGCATCGCTACAGGCTTGGGGAAGTGTGGCTGGAGAGCTGCCTGGCAGAAAAGGACCTGGGGGTTCTAATTGACAAGCGGCTGAACATGAGCCAGCAGTGTGCCCAGGTGGCCAAGGGGGCCAATGGCATCCTGGCTTGTATTAGAAACAGTGTGACCAGCAGAAGGAGGGAGGTGATTGTCCCCCTGTACTCAGCACTGGTGAGGCCACACCTTGAGTATTGTGTCCAGTTTTGGGCACCTCAATGCGAGAGAGATATCGAGGTGTTGGAGCGAGCGCAGAGGAGGGCAACGAAGCTGGTGGAGGGCCTGGAGAATAAATCTTATGCGGAGCGATTGAAGGAGCTGGGACCGTTCAGTTTGAGGAAGAGGAGGCTGAGAGGAGACCTCATCGCTCTCTAAAACTACTTGAAAGGACATTGTAGAGAGGCTGGTTCTGGTCTCTTCTCACAGGTCATTAGTGATAGAACAAGAGGGAATGGGTTCAAGCTGCAACAGGGTAGGTTTAGGCTGGACATTAGGAAAAAATTCTTCACAGAGAGAGTGATCAGACACTGAAATAGGCTGCCCAGGGAGGTGGTGGAGTCACCATCCCTGGATGTGTTTAAGACTCATTTAGATGTGGTGTTGGGAGATATGGTGTAGGGGAGAACTTTGTAGAGTGGGGTTGATGGTTGGACTTGATGATCCCAAGGGTCTTTTCCAACGTAAATGATTCTATGATTCTACTCCTTTGTTTCTGTTGACATCAGCAAGTTTATGTGTTGCAGTGGGAATAGGTGTGTAACACACTTCAAGGAGCGGGCCTAAATGACCACTGCCTTTTCAGTTTGGTCTTAATTTATATGTTTGTGAAAAGCAGGCGAGAGGTTGTCATTCTGACTGCATCGCGTGTAGCAGCACTGGTATGAAGTCACAAGTGCCGAGGCAATGGGGAATTCTGTCTAAAGACCTGAATTATTCTCCCTGGATGCAGTCACTGAAGGTTTCTGTTTCCAGATTCAGTGCCTCATGGCTACCTGGTCATCTGAAGTAGTGTATTGTCCTCTGATACTCTTTGGCTGGTTCCTAAAATTAGAAAAACAAAGCAGCCTGATGAAGTTCTGTCTCCTCAGAATGCTTCTTGGCCTATTCTGACATCCCCCAGCACTTAACCTCAGCAGTAGGAAATGCTAAACAGTTTGTCAGTGTTGTCACAAAAACTGTTTTACAGAATGTTTGGGGTTTTTATGTTTTGTTTTTCTTTTTCTTTCTTGTCCATTCTTGTGGAAATTTGCTGTAATAGACTGTAAATAAATGTATAGGTAAAGTCTACACTGAAGCTTCCTGAAGCTTGAAGCTGCTCTTGGTAGTAACAAATTGCTTTTCTGTTTCTTAATCAGTATTCTTCTAACCTTAACAGCCAATTAAGAGACCACATACTGTACAAGCATCAATTAGCAGGATGCTTTTTCAGTGCTTGAATTAGCATGGCACACAGGAAATGGTTGATGAACCAGTTAATCTGTTGGCTAGTCATTACGTTTACATCCTTTTCTGCAGATTTTGTGGTCGTCTTACTGCCTGGAAAGATACACTGAAGGAAAACCTTCCTTCTGAACCACAGCTCTGACTTCTGTAGTTCATCTGTGTTTTAGCAGCTGCAGGAGGATGTTATATTCTGTGCCGCTGCTACTTCATTTGAAGCCTGCCTAAACTTCACTGATAACTGGGGTGAGGAGCTTGATTTTGCCATGTCAGAACAAACAGGTGTTGTTCGGCTCGAATGCCAGGTCTCCCAGAAAGGGAATGACAGCCAGAGGTTTTGTACAGTGCTTATTGCTGTCCAAGCAAAAAAAAGTGGGGACTTGCCCCCAGGAACTTGCA
This sequence comes from Rissa tridactyla, assembly GCF_028500815.1. Classification (NCBI taxonomy): domain Eukaryota; kingdom Metazoa; phylum Chordata; class Aves; order Charadriiformes; family Laridae; genus Rissa; species Rissa tridactyla. The sequence goes on from NC_071497.1 coordinate 10,985,569, forward strand.
GTAAAGACTACAAGTCTTAGACTGCACAGGCAGTGCGCTACAAACAAGTGAATAGTTCAATAAATAGTGGAATTAATATCGCTTGGTTTCTCTCCAAGTTGATGGATGTAGATAGATATAGAGGATGATGCAAGTATTGGCAAAAGCTTTGTTTGCAATTAAGAGTGTTTACAAAGTTTTTTCTCACCACCTGGATCTTGCCTTATCATCTTCTTTCCGTGGTCAGCATCCTTTTAGCAGAGGCTTTGTGTTTTCTCACTGCTGCACAGCCATCTACTAGCAGCTAATCACCTTTTTGGCTCTCCTGTCAAACTGAAAATTACAATGGATGCAGAGGTGGTCAGCAAGACATCCACAGTCCTTATTTCTGTAGGAAACCTAGCTAGGGCAGGCAGAGTGGAAGCATAGGAGGTAAACAGATGTGTTTGAACTGGGAGCTATAATTGTGTTCTGAATTTTTTGTTGTTCTCGGATACTTCTTTCTGGTATCCAGGGGTCTTCCATGTTTTCGTCGGGCAGAGGCAATTGAGGAAAGCAAAATAAATTAGTCTGTGTTGAATTCTTTGCTATTCTTGCACAGAAGCGAGTAAAGAATCACAAAAAATTATTTTGATCTTGATGGAATTTTCCTGGAAGTAGAACTTTGTTTTACTGTTGTTCAAATCGAGGGTGTTAAAGTGAGTAGTTGCGTGAGATTACTTAGATGAGTTATGGTGAAAGGAGGGTGTCCTTAAATAGTAAGAACTGCCATGTGAGATCTTTACTTGCGTTATTGCAAGGAATGGCACAGACCCATGCATGAAGTCGAGGGCTGGTCAGCCAGACCCAGAACATGAGAATCTGTGTATAAATCATGTCAGATAGAAAAGTCCAACGCAAAACAAGCAAACAAAATCACCGTGAAGCACGTGGGATTAAGCTAGAAATGACACAGATGGACTTGTTGAATGTAGCTTTGAGGAGGTGTATTCCTTACACTTAAAATCCCCTGCAATATGATGTCTGGAAACTTCCCCATCTTCCAGAGTAAGGAGCAGAATGCAGTTTGCACTGACAGCCAGCTGTACAACAGTCTGTTTTTACAGTGAAGGTTAAAACCGGGCTAGCTTTTATAAAGCCAGAGAAGCCCATTCACATCCAGACACGTGAGCAGTATGGCTGAGGAGGAAGCCAGCTGTCCTTGCTATCCCAAAAGATTAGCCTGGGAAAACAACAGAAAGGCAATAAATGAGCAACCTTTAGTAAAAAATGTTGATAAACAAAATGCTAAATTGTTTGACAATGCAATCTGATACTTAGGCTAGTGCAAGAATAAAGCTCATCTATAAAACCTCCTTGTTTTTTCCCCTGGTTAAAGCTGGCTGTCTTTCCTACTGACAAACAGAGCAGTGGCATGCACAGCATTCCGGTCTCCTGATGTGAAATGATGACACCTCTGAAACATACTCAGGATTTGCATTGGAAAAGAAGATGAAAAACAAGGGTTTTTATAGATTTTAGTTTGTGCATGCTTATTGTTGGGGGTGTACTATATAAAACCAGCTAAAAAAAAGACCCAAACGAATATTAATTCCAACCTCCCCTCTTGCTACTTGCAGAGGAAAATATGGCACAGATGCTGTCAGCCTGCAAGTGTCAAGGCAAAAAGTGTGTCTACACACTACTAAGACAAAGCTGTGATAAATGTGTCGTTTACTCATCCATTTTAACTTCATATTCTAAACATTTTAACACTTTTTACCCATTTTTATTGACCCTGAAGATCTTTTATCATAAAAACAAATTATTGTAGAGCAAAGATCAGCTGTTGAGCAGAACACAGCATGCTATGTTGCGAAATAAATTACAAGACAATTAAAAGCAGACTCTAGCTAGATTGTTTGGAGCATATTCTGCACACAGGTGGTAGTGGCTGTTGTGTGAATGAGAGGTGAGGTGCTCCATACTGCCTTGTTAGTATAATCTTTTTTGAAAGAGCATATTTTTCTCCTTTTTTGATGGGCCTAGGTAGCAGCAGGAAGCAACATTTAAATGCACAAAGTAGGCTTATGGATCTGCATCAGTTCATGAGTAAGTTTCTTCTTCATCATGATCTGATCAAATATGAGAAAAAACTTCTTTACAGTGAGGGTGACAGAGCACTGGAACAGGCTGCCCAGGGAGGTTGTGGAGTCCCCTTCTCTGAAGACTTTCAAGACCCGCCTGGATGCAGTCCTGAGTAATGTGCTCTGGGCAATCGTGCTTTAGCAGGGGAGTTGGACTAGATGATCTCTAGAGGTCCCTTCCAACTCTGAAAAATTCCATGATTCCATGATCTCTCTACAGTGTTTTCACTTCATCTGTCTTTCTAAAATGTCCCCAACTAGTATTCAGGACCTGTCTCCTGCAATCTGTCTAATCCACTGGAAGGTGAAAGTATCTATCAGGAAGATAATTCATATTTATTCCTATCAGTCAGCAGCAGCTGGAGAAGGACTAATAATGCTCAGCCTGGAAACAGTCCGTCAGACTTTTATTACAGAGACATCTTGCATTTTATGCCTGCAACTTCCAGCAAGTGCTGGTGAGATGTTAGTACCTCATGAACTCACACCATCAGAGTTTCAGGTGTAAAGTTGTGAAAGACCTATACCAGCCTGTCTTGAATGGGCAGCTCCTGCCGATTTTGATGCTCATGTGGCATCCTGGCGTTCTCACGGTTCAGTGATGAAGGACTGCAGGAGTTGATTGGCCTAACCATGATGTCTTGATGGCTTCACAGCTATGACCTTCTGACATGTACTGCACCAAATGCATTCTGAAGTCTAGGTACATTTTAAACTTTCTTGTTACACTCCAGTTTTCCATAAACTGAAACTGTCTTGCAGAGTTCTGTCACATTCTGTGCTTTATTAATGGCTCACGAAGTGTTGTGCTGGGTCTGGAGTTTATCTTCTAGCTGGATAAAATTGAGGAGAAAACAGACTTAACAGCTCTCCAGCTTTTTTAGCAAATGCAGAAGTAGTACTTTTGCATGGAGAATGCATCACACATGGTCATCTGGTGCACAGTACAGCTCCCGCTGGTGGAGACTGAGGGATCTTGATACAGGTGACAAGAAATCCCATATCTGAATGCCTGTAGTTGCAGCATGAGAGCTCTTGTTGATACACTGAGGTCTGCACATGTCTTACTTCCACAAAACAATATTTGGGAGACAGGCTTGAGGAACATGTGCCTTCATCAACCAAACCATAAGGCAATATACTTCTCCAGTGGCTTCTTCAAAAGCACCTCCATGAGCGTTTCACTAACCAGTATCACTGAGAAACTTTGAGAGAAGCCACTGTAAAAGTCATATGGATGTTTGATAGAAACGGGGGTATGTGATAGTGAGGGAAATGTTAGATGAAGGGAATGCAAGTGGTGCAAAGAAATTTGACATCCTTTAAACACGCACAACATCTCTTAGCACTGAATACTGCATTCCAACACTTCAAACACAAGACTAAAAAGTAACAATGTATTTGGCCTATGGCCCAGGTCTTTCATCTTTTATTTAAGTTGGCTTAGTTTCAAGGATTTCAGCAGAGTTGTACCAATTTCTTCTTCTTGAGAATCTGGCCTACCACATTGGATCACATTGCTCTGTTTTTGTGATTTATTTGGTATTTATGTCTGAAGATTCTCAGCCTTCTAAATATCTTAAATTGTGCTGGGTCTTATTTTTAGGAAGAAGGAAGGACTTCAGGAAGTGTGCAAAACAAAGGAAAATTATTGTTTTACAAAAGAAGCTGCTGTTTTAATGCACTCTGGCCAGTGGCACAGGCAGAGGCCAGAGTCTCTCCTGAGCAGTCGAAGGAAGGAGGCAGGCCTTCCAGGCCGAAGGGGGACAGTGCTCCTTCCCAGTCCATTTTAGAAAGCAGCACATCTCTTAAGGCAAGAAATTGGACAGCATTGCGTGTTACCAATGGGCAAACCTTACTGAGTTCACAGGCCCGAGAAGGCATCCGAATGATATCTTCATTTTTCCATTCTTCTCACCATTGTTGCCCTCTGAAGCAGAAAAGATACCTCTTGTGCAGGTGGCAGAGGAGCCTGTTCTCCCCTTTGTCTGTGATTGTAGTGCTTTATAGACCATAAAATTCTATTTATGTGGCCTCAGTGCCCTTTAGATGTCAGCCTCTCTGATGCAGGTCTTTTCCAGGCAGATTGTTTTTCTGTTATTCAATGCCAAGCCAAAGACATTATGCACCACCCCAGCCCCCTTCCAACAGTTGTCCTTTTGTGCACACTGATTTCTGCATATTTAGCTGAAGGCATGATCACTGAGGATGTGATGGAGAAGTGTATCCCAAAAGAAGGAGAGCTGGGAGGAGCAGAGAAGTATATATAATTTTTAAAATTACTAGTGTTTTTCTACGCAGCTTTATCACAATAAATTTTAAGTGTTTTACAGGTTTATTGTTATTTATGGATTAACCTGGTTTATTTCTGTGGAAACACCTCTTTTTTCCCCCCGATTTCCAAGAAGTTGCGCACACTGGTACCTCCCAGCTCAGGGAATGCAGACTGTGCAGTGTTTCCAGCGTGGATGACCCTGAAGTGCCCACCTTGGCCAAGCAGTCTCGGAAGCGATGAGTCCTTCTGTTGCAGCCGTTTTCCACCTGAGCCAGTGAAGAGCCTGGCAAGTGAGAGCGTCTGAGAGTCATGCAGAAACACTGTGCCTCATGGGGAGACCTCATAGCAGCTTTCCAGTGTCTGAAGGGGGTCTACAAGACAGCTGGAGAGGGACTTTTTACAAGACCATGTAGTGATAGGACGAGGGATGATGGCTTGAAACTGGAAGAGGGTAGATTTAGATCTGATATGAGGAAGAAATTTTTCACTATGTTTACAGTGGAACAGGTTACCAGAGAAGCTGTGGATGCCCCATCCCTGGAGGTGTTCCAGGCCAGGCTGGATGGGGCTTTGAGCAACCTGGTCTGGTGGGAAGTATCCCTGCCTATGGCAGGGGGTTGGAACTAGATGATCTTTAAGGTCCCTTCCAACCCGAACCATTCTGTGATTCTATGGCTTTGCTGAGGATTTCCCACACAGGCCAGCTTCAACAGCGGGGTAACGCTGTCACGGTCCCTGACAGGTATTTCACAGCTGCGGTATCTTTTTAAACACCTGCTTGTCCTTCTTGCACGGGTTCCGCTAAGACGTCAGCCACCACCACACCGCTGAGACCGCGAGCCCCTGCGCGTCACCCCCGGGGCGCCATCTTGTGGGCAGGTACGGCCATTAGCCGCCCGGGGGCGCCATCTTGTGGGCAGGCGGCCATTAGCCGTGGGCCAGCTGGTCAGATCCCCCCTTCTCCTCAAGAGGCCTCCCGGATGCCCAAGGGCTGCGGGATTTTTGTGTGACACTGTGAGGTCGGGGTGCGGCTAATGAGTTAACACCCCGGCTCTGCAGAGGGCCCAGGGTAAAGTGCAGCTTTGGCGGCAGCAACAGCTTCATGGTGTCACCGCTGTGCTGAGGGTGCCTGAAGGACTCGCCTGTCCCCACAGCACTGGGCGGCAGTGGTTCACATTTCCTCATGTTGAGGTGGAATTTCCTGTGTTCCAGCTTATGCCTGTTGCCCCTTGTCGGGTCGCCCGGGCACCACTCAAATGAGTCTGGCACCTCTTGACACCCGCCCTTTAAGATATTTACAAGCATTTATGAAATCCCCTCTAGTCTTCTCTTCTCCAGGCTAAACAGATCCAGGTCTCTCAGCCTTTCCTCCTAAGAGAGATGTTCCTCGCCCTTGATCATCTTTGTAGCCCTTTGTTGGACTCTTTCCAGCAGTTCCCTGTCCTTGAACCGGGGAGCCCAGAACTGGACACAGTGCTCCCGATGTGGTCTCACCAGGGCAGAGTAAAGGGGGAGGATGACCTCCCTCGACTTGCTGGCCATGCTCTTTTTAATGCTGTCTGCTTTCCAGTGGTGCATGGCCTCGAGCGGCAGCAAATCCTCAGCCAGGGCCTGCCACATGCCAATGTCTTGATGCAGCGACTGAGAGACTGCCACACGCCCGGGGACAGCATGGCGTCTTGTTCCTGTGAGGAAGGAACATATGTCCTCGCTGTGAGCAGTATGTGGCTGGCCATGGGTAGCTGTTGGGCAGCCTGCTCTTCATCGCAGTGTGTGCTTCAGCGGGAGGCCTGGGTGAAGGCGAAGTCTGATTAATGGACAAGATAAAATGTCAGCGCCCAACAGCATGTCACCACAGGAAGAAATGCAGCTGTGGGTCAGTGGTCAAGGGTGTAGTGATGCAACAATGGCTTTGAAATCCTCTGCGTCTGCATTGATGAGTTTCATGTGGTTTGGTGTTTGTTTTATTTTTAACAACTAATTTAATCTCTCAGTTTCTCTCCTTTAGTCTTAAAATATGGACTGAACATGTCCGTACTGCATGGCTGTTAATGAAGTACAGCTTGGCACAATAGCAAAGCAAATGTGGAAAATGGGAGTGAAAGAGATGGCATGTGGGGAGGGAAGTCTATGGGACTGTGAGTTTGCTGCTTTTGCCACCAAAGTGGAGGTGAGGACAGGGAAGAGCTGCTGCTGTTGGATGGGGGAACCTTCTCACGCCAGCGCTTTCTGTGTGCTCTGGCTATCTCTCACTAGCAACACGATGAACAGCTGAGTTTCTGGTGTGCTGGCATGGGCAGAGCAAGCAATAGGATTGTGGCCTTTTGGAGCCTCTTGCAGGTGGTGGCACCATCTCAGAGCAATGACCCAAGGAGGCAGCCGACTTCTGCGAAAGTCCCCTTTCTCTACTGACCAAAGGCATTGCTCAGTCTGGTGAGATTTCTCCTTCCCTCTTTCTTTTTCCTTCCCCCCTCCACCCCAACTAGATGATTAAGTGATTTAGAGTGAAGTAATAGCAACAATCATTAGCAAGAGTCGGAAAGGGAATTGCTATGCAAAGCAAACAAACTTTCAGCAGCAGTCCATTTTTAATATACTCTGCAGCACGTTTAATAATGTAATTCTCCAGTGCATCTGATTGTTTAAATATACCTGCAAAGGAGAAAAGCCACTGGCTCATGCAAAATTGCTCTGAAGTATATCATTAATTTTGATACACTGAAAATTCAGCAGGCCTACACTCAGTTATAATGTTGAGGGGTTTATGAGTAATTTAATGCAAATGAGAAACTTCTTTTCTTTCATGAATGCAGATTTTATCTAAGGTGTTGGATTTTGGTTTAGTCAATATAAAATTGTCTTTTGGAGCATATACGCACTTCTGACATTATCTCCAGAATAGCAAAAGATTTTATTAACACAGTGTGAGGAGAAACCTAAAGAGGGAAAAAATACAGATTTTAAAATAAATTGCTCATTTCCTTGTCTGTGACTAAAATTCAAGTCTCCAGGACCCGGGCAGATGGCATTTATATTTTCAGAACCTGTTAGGTTTTTGCTTGGAAAGTGAAGAATTTGGGATTTTTTTTCTTGACCTTTCATATTTATCTCTGTTCCATTTGTCACGCTTGTGAGGCACCCCTGATATTATGCGGAAATACTAAGTTCTCATTCACAAGCTGCTTTGTGCCCTTCACACAGTATTGAACTGTGTCCAGTCAAAGACCCACTGTGTGTGAGACTTATTGGTGAGCATTTGTCCTCTGAGCAACTTATGCAGCTGCAAGGAAGACTTTTTCATTGATGTTCTTTGCAATCAGCTCTATAAGTGTCAGTACACCAAATTACAGAAATTACGTGGATACAGCACAGGGTTATGTTACAGTCAGGATGTGGGCATAGCTTATGCATGAATGGCCAGAGCAGTCTAAAGCTGACTAAACCATCTTCTTGTAACAGCGTAATGTGAAATACCAAATCCAGACGAGTAGCTTGGTTTATAGGTGGAGTATTCACCACTGCTGCTGTCTTCCTGTTGCATCAGTGTTGCCATGAGTATCTGAATTAGCAAATTTTGAGGTAGCTCAGGCATACCTTGCAGACGACATGCTCGGTCTTTGTCAGAAACCTGCAGTAGCACAGAGCAGGGGTTTCCATGCTGTGGTTACCGTGGCACCATTGCTACAGGGATCAGTGGCAGCTAGCCCGATGCAGAGCCCAGCTGCAGGACGTGCCCCAGCTTCCCCAGTTTCTTGTCAGACTGACTAAATCTTGCAGGTGTGTTTAATGGTATTGGCCTGCCCAGCCCTCTCTTCTGACTGTGTGACCTTTTAACACCTTCAATCCAATGGTACAGTTTGTCACATTTTATTTTAGGCCACCATCTCCCAGGGCTTTGGAGACCACAGTCTTTGGTGGGATCGCACGACAGTGAGGAAGCAGTGGCAACATCTCTCTCCTGTTCTGGGAATACTATGACTGAGATGAAAAGGATCAATTCGAGCATTCCCTCCAGTGGTGTTTCCTCTGTTGAGCAACATGTGTGCTGAGCACTTGCTCTGCCTGCTCCATCCATTTCTCACCCTCTCCTAGCTCTGGAGAGAGGATGAGGTGGATCACTCACCTGCCCTGCACTGTATCTCCATCCCCATGAAGCCTATGGTATTTCTCTCAAATCTGGAGGACTTGGTCACTCCCATCAGGTCAGAACTGAGATCATGTTATAAGGATTTTGCCAAAACCAGACAATGTTAGGTGAGGCCTACAAGCTGCTGCTAAGAAATTGGGTTCGCAATTTGCCATTGCTCTCTGCTTTTGTGGTATTTGTACAGCTGCAGAGGAGACAGGACCGCTTCATTCTGCGCACTCTGTGGTGGGTGTAAGAAGCCATGCAAGCTGCAAGGCAGAGGTAGTATAGCTCTCCATTCACAAAACCCAGCTTCATTGCAGAGAGGCCTACTAAAGAAAAATGGGCTTACTAAATTAGACTCTTTCAGTGTGGACTAAAGAAAAGTGGGAGTATATTTTAATGTCAAGGAAGAATAAAATCTTTCCATGTGAAATTGCTATCTACAGAGAAAGATGGTGATGACTAGGGCACTAAGTGAATCAACAGCAGAAGTAATGTCATAGTGCAGTGAAATGTGGCAATACCTCGTTACTGGACAATAATGTTCCTGTTAATGTCAGCAGCGTAGAACATTAGCAAGAATTAAAAAAACTGATTAATTGAAAACAACTTTTCTTCCGAGGCAACGTACCTGATCTCCAGCACAAGACAATCTACTGGGAGATAATAGCTAGAAGCTGTGTACTATAGGCAGATGGAAAAAGGGCAGTGAACCATGATGGAGGGAGAATTGCCTTTCCATCTGGAGTTATTAATTGAAGAAAACACATATTAAGAAAATATAGAGTAAGGCACCTAGAAGTAAAAGTAGATTTCCATTTTATTAGCCTTCTCAGACAGTATGCTTCTGGTGCAGCCTGCATAAATTATTACTGTTGGTGAAATTAATACAGCTGCTGTCCTCATATGTGTATTGATATAAGGCTTCTTTCATATGAAATAGGTTTTTTTTTCTCTAAAATCCCATCCTTTAAGGCATGACCACTCTTCTTCCATCTGGAAAGCATAAGAAAAAACTTTTCCTTGAAATTCCTTTCTGATCTCAGCAAAATACCAAGGTTCTGCTAACAGTGGAAATGAAACATCATAACAGGGTGACCCATCAGATGTGCTTTTGGAACTGACAGGCCCTGAACACATAACTCCTCTTTGGACCTGTAGCGGACTGATGAAGAAGCTGTAAGAAAACCAGGAACAGGTATCTGTTTCCTGCCCTGCCTCTTGGGGAAATTATCTGCATGTCTCTCAGAGTCTTCCCTCATTTACAGAGTGGAGATTGGATTCCCTCCATCTCAAAGCTCTTTCATCAGCACAGGAATGTGCTAGGTGAAGCACAACACATGTAGGGACTGCCCAAGGTGATTTTTCTCAGGATGTCACCAAGGATGGAATTGGAGTCTGAAGATTTGAAACTATGGGACTGAACAAAAGTTTGGAGCCCTTAGGATCTTACACTGTCACCCAAAATTCTGCTGTGCCTACAACTGATCCTGATGCTGTATGGTAACCTTGCTGTCTATACGAAATGTTCCTAAAGAGCTACTAAATGCCATTTTCTTCACTCAGAAGTTTGTAGAAATATTAACGGTTGGTTTGCAGCAACCAAAAAAGCCGTTCTGTCAAAGGACATGAGTGTTCTTGAGCTGCACAATCTAAAGCAATTAGTGTCATTACAAAACCTGTTTGACAGCAGCTTTTCCTTTTTTGGGCCACCTATCTCATTTTCAACAGGAAAGGAGGCAGAGGTGGAGGGAGGTTCCGCAGCTCCTCTCCTGGTGTTTTTTTTGGCTGTCTGTCTCATGCTGTCAGGACAACTTGGAGAACAGAACTGATACTGCAGCATCTATCAGTATCAACAAGAGCCTGAGACTTGTCTAAAACAAGGAGCAACCTCACTTTATTCAGTGGCTTTTGATTTGTATGCCGGTGGTATTTTCTGCATATGTGTTACTTCATTCTTCAGAACATCAAGAGAAAATGAAGTATTTGACTTCAAAACTCTTGAATGATCTTGAAAACCATTAGCAAAAGGCAGACAGACTGAGAAAAGTAGTGGATTAATTTTTCCAAAGAGGGCCTTGACTTTTATTTGTGAAATACTAGTTTATAATGAAGCCTGAATTCCTTTTCCTCAAATGCTCTTAACTATATAGTGAAAAAAAATGCATTACTTTTTTTGAGGGCTATTAATGAGTCAAAGGAGACAAAAGAATCCAAGTCAAGATTGGATGCAGAACGGTTCCTTTGGGAGGCCATACCAGAGGAGTGGGAATGCCTATGTTCTGCCAAAACCGCTCCCAAAACACACCATTGAACCACCCAAATTGCATCCTGCAGGACAAAACAGACTATGTTTACAGAAGACCTCCAAAGCTGATGAAAAGAGTTACGATGCTGGTTTCTAGCTGTCTGCCCAAAACCATTAGGTCAGGGAATGTGTGTCTCAGTCTTGGGAGAGTGAGGATGGAGACAGCAATGGAAGCAAAGTCGTCTTCTAGGTCACACAGCAAATGGGTCCCAGAGCTGTGACCTAAAGGCCAGGCTAAGGGAGCAGCACGCTTCTGAGAAGGGAGAGTTGGTGTGCGAGTACCATCAAAAACTTTGCTTACAGCAAATTCTGTTGATGCAGGATTTATACTGGTTCTAGCTATCAGTCCAAAAATCTTCTCATGAAAGACAGATAGAAGCTGGTGTTTAAGGACAAATGGATGGCCTGGCCTATTTTGGACTGTTTTGGAGAGTCAGGATACCATGACAGCAGATTTTGTATTCTCAATACTTGAGCACGTAATTTTGCCTCTTGTGTAGTCCTAGCGTTTTACTCACAGAAATACTAGTGTCACAGTCCGGGAAAATAAATGTATTAATGATTTTAGTGGCATATTTAAAACTGAGTATCCCAAAGCTCCTGTTGTTTGCACAAGAATAAGTAGGATGTTTCGTTTTGGCTTACTCAGGTGGAGGAAAATTGTTGTGAGGAAAAGTGTTGTTGAAGTGGTAGAACAATAGATGCGGGTGGTAGAATAGTTCCGCAGCACTAAATTATTCAGTAATGTTGATTCTGTTCTAGCAGCTTGTTAGCTGAAGGTGTTTGGAAAAATTACCATTCCCTTGCAAAATCTGCCATCAGACCATTTACCTGAGCAGAGATCTTCGAAAAGATCATTGTTATTTTATGGACCCCTTGAAGATGGTTCCTGGTGGACTGATTCTTTCCATGTAACAAGACAGCAGGGGAGGAGGAACAGACCCTTCCTATAGGAGGTATTTATTTATATCCTTTGTTGAAGGATCCTGGTGTTTCATTGAATGTTGCTAGGTCAAAATTCCTGTGCTTAAAGCTGAATGTTTTGATTAAAAGGCAATGATAGAATTATACTCCATTACAGCTTGATGGACGCATGAATTAATTGACTGTACAGAATTGATAGAGAAATTAAGGTTTGAGAGAACTTCTGGAGGTCTCCGGTGTAATCTCCTCTCTCAGAGCAAGGCCATCTTATTCAGGTTGCTCAGGGCCTTGGTCAGCTGAGTTCAAATATCTGCAAGGCTGAAAACTCCACAGTCTCTCTGGGCCACCATTTTGGTGTTTGACCACCTTTGTGGTGACAGCTGGGTCAGTTTCTCCAGCTGGGACGAGTCTGGATCTGCCTTCTCTGTACCTCCCCTGGAGGTAGTTCATGAAAGTTCAAAGTCACCTGAATGACCATCCCAATTAATAAGTCTTCTGCATTTTTGATTCATCTAGGTTGCACTGAGTACTTTTGCTTCACGGACTGTGGATTTGTATCTTTGCACATGTTTAAAGGGGAAAAAAATAACAATTATCTGAGAATTTAATCTGAAGATTTGATCTTGTGAAACCAAAGGCAAAAAATTCAAAGTCTTAATCTTTAAGTGCACTTTTTTTTCCAATCTACCAAATTCTGTTAGCTAAAGAATGGCCAAAATGTCACACTATGTGTGAGAAAAGACAATGGAGTAACCTTTGCCCACTGCTGTGTAGGACACTTGACTTTTGTACAGCTTGGAGAAAAAATGGATTATCAACTATCTAGGGGCGGAAAAGGAGCATTTGATGGTTTAGGTGAGAGAGGGACTATAAACAATTTTTCATTTCAGGTAAAAATTGTTTATAATCCTTGTTTATTCACTGGAGGTACCATAATCTCGCCAGCAACTCTTTGGAATCATTTGTGGCAGCTGATAATTGAACTACTTTAAAGTTGGAGGGACTGGTCATCTCAGATGTGACAGAGCAGCCTATGCTTTTCTCTGCAGCAAGCAGCTGCTGCATGGTCAAGGGGGAATTGTTGAAACTGCTTCTCTTCAGTTTCCACTAGCAAACAGGGATGCCTTTTTAAAAAATAATGTAAAAAATGATAGCAGCTACAATAGCTGGATAAGACAACAGCGCAGTTCATATTTTGCTGGCTGTGGGTGCCTTGCAAGCTATCTCCATGCATCAGCAGTAGTGGTCACATTAGGATGGAAATGGCGCTGGTAAGTGCGAAGCTGTTTGGTCTTTTATGCTTCTAGTAGCACTTCTAGAGAGATATGTAAATTTAGTGCTTTCATTAACTAACTTTGTCTGGGTTGTGTAGCTTCATCATGTTAAACTGAATCATGTTTGACCCAGAAAGAAATGGGCTCCTGTCTTGAGAAGCTTGCATGGTTCATTTTCAGGATATACTTGAGATCCTTGGAATAGCTCATGCCATGGGGCTCCTAGACTAAATGTAGAGTTTTACTTCATACGGCTGAGCAGGATATGGTTTACCATTTTTGAGAAAAGACAGCTCATCTTCTTCTTCAGACTGTACTACAGAGCTAGCTGTACTGGGACATTAATCCATGTGAAGTCCAGCAGCAAAAAGAAAAAAAATGTCCCAGAGAGAGAAACTGCCCAAATTGGCAGTGATGCCAAAGACATCAATGCATGACCATAGCCAAGATATAGTGAGTTTCTGAAAATCCAGACTCTGATGTCCCACCTTCTTTCCATTTGGTCCCTGCACTAACTGATTTTAAAAAATAGTTCCTTCTTTCTTTGAGAAATTCAGTCCTTGCCTTCTTTGTACATCATCCATTTTGAAACTGAGTTTTCGCAAGCTGTGAAAAGCAAGTTGTAAGTGAAATGAAAGCATTTTGAATGTCTTCTCAATCCAGGATTTTCTTCCCTGAAAATGACATTTTCTTTTGGAAATCATTTGTCAAGAGTCAAACAAGTTCTTATCAAACAATTACAAACTTGCTTTATTTTTCTTAGGAGGGACTGATGTTGTCATCAAGGTCTGGTAATTCCCATTAGCACATGAATGCCACAGCTTGAGTGTGAAATACACATATTGTATCATTTTTAACTTTCACAGCTCAAAACACGCTTGTGTGTTTGGGTTTCTATTCATTCTCTGAGTAACATGCTGTGTGTTGCCGCTAGCTTATGCCTTTCTATCATGTGGTTTTACTGGTTATTTGATTTCTAAGATCCTGTCACAAATTTAACCTTTTTTTTTTTTTTTTCTCCTAGGTAGTGAACGGTGTGTCCTAATATTTGGATGTGTAACTGTTCTGACAAGAGTTTTAGGTATCTGGTAGTTAGTGAGTGGGAATAAGGTGTATTTGTTTAACCTGAGAGAGACAAGTGAAGAAAAACAGATTCCAAGAGGAATGAGTGTTGTCTTTTTATGAAACATTGTTTTGTTTTGTTAGTAAAACTGATGAATAAACTGTCAAAACTCTTTCATGCCTTACCATGTGGTTCTCAGAATAAGTAATTCTCTTAGTGGAGGAAGTATTCATGCACAGTTCTGGCATTTCAGAAGACTAGCATTTGTTTCCTGGGCTTTGGTGAAAATCTTTGAAACACCCTTGTCGTGCCTTGATCTGCAAATGATCCTTGACAATTTTTAGCAGAAAATTTTGAAAATGGCAAGTTTGCAAAACTTTTGTTTTTTGATTGGATGCAAAGCGTCTCCTGGTGTCTTGCTCAGTTCCCGGCACTTTGCAAGGGTTTCCAGTTCCCCCGAGTGCCCCAGGACAAGTATTTCCTTATGTCAGGACTGCATGCCAGGGAAAAGAGGCTACTAGCAGAAGGCCACTTCACCAGGACAGTTTGTGCAGACCCACAGGCTGCTAGGAAGGAATGGTGATGGTTGCTGTGTTTAGATATGAAGTGGCTGTAGCCCAGCATTGCCAATGTGGCCCACAACTGGGTATCTAGTCCCTATCCAAGTCCAGGTGCAGAAGACTGTTTCAAGTTTTATTCTAATTTTCTTCTTAGGAGCCACCAGAAGGACCCTTGCTGTTCCAGAAATGGGAAGCACTTACAATGGCACAGACAGACAGAAGAGGAAAACCTCCATCTTGGAAATCCTAGCAGCGTGTGACAGTGAACAGAATGAAAAATTGGTGGATGTCCAGTGCGCTGCATGTATGCTACCCTGTTTTATCCCACTGCTGTCAACTCAAGTGCTAGCTTCTGGGACACAGAGATTTACCCACGAGGAGCAATCATCCAAAATACCAGCTATGGCAGGTAAGGTCTTGCAGGCCAGTGCTTGGCTGTCGCGAACCTGAGGCCAACACTGGCTGTGTAATCTAGAGATGGAGATCCATGCATGATCTTGCTAGTTGTTAGAGGCACCTGCTTCAGCTTGGAAGCAGAAAAGAGGGAACCTGGCTTCTCTATAGCTAATCATGTGACTAATGTCATGACTCCTATTAATCATCTCCAAAACTAGCAAAAGTTGTCCCACTGTAGTCTCAGAGGGGGAGAAGGTTTGGAATTAGTGTAAGATAGTGAAGTTCAAAGCAATACGTGTCATTCTTGTGTTTTTGAACTGCACATGCTACAATATGCAAAACAACATACATTCAAGAGGCCAGTTGCTTTAAATTTGGCACTTTTCCAGATTTGCAGTATCTAAAGCAGGTGGAATGTGTATTTCCTGACTGTTGTCTCTCTTGCCTCCTGTTTCTGCGTGGATCCATGAAGTCTGTCTCAGTTTCTGTGCATGGATGTATTGTGCTGCAGGTTTAAAAGACAGTCGTCTTCTCCTGGCAAATCTTAACGGACAGGTTCTAAAAATATTTTTATATCTTAGAGTAACTAGAATCCAGTTAAGTAAGTGAGAAAAACATTTACTTATTGCCCTGACAGAATAAATGAATTTTGTGGAGAGGGTGTGTGTCTGTGCAGCATGACATTTGATGCTAACCCATCAGTTACAAACAAACTGCTTAACACAGTGGTAGCCAGCATAAACTCAGATTGAGTAAAACTTTACCAGACCTCCACAGGCACTTAAATAGCATTCTCTGGGACCCATTCTGTTGCATCATTCCAAATGGAGGGATTCCTCCAGTTCCTGCTAGCTTGACAAAACAAAACTTCCTGCCTCAACATGCCACCAGATAGAGAATGATAATTTCTCTTAAAAGGAAGTTTCACTGTATAGATTCACTGTGCAAAGCACATAAAGAGTGTTCTTCAGAAAACAGGGTCCCCAGTCACTTTTCATCCAGTGCTGAATCACGCATGAGGTTTAGAGAATTGTAGCGATGCTTTAGCTGCTTTACATCATTTGTGCAAACCTCTCTCCGAGGGCAGACATCTCAGTGGGAACCAGCGTCCTTTGGGATACTGATGGACTGGCTGGTGCAGAGGACTGTAACTCACATTGCACAGGTCTGAGATGACCACAGGCTTTGAGATGGCATCTAAGTGGGTTAGCCAAAACAGTGGGTTCAAAGGCAGCCAAAGCGGAACGTTAATAATACAGATTATTGAAGTGAAGTTCAATAATCAGCCTGACTCAAATTGGGCAACAGCATGAGTAACTGTCCAGCTTTGATTCTCCAGTCAGAGTTTGCCAATTTGCCAGCCCCCAGCACATGCTGGATGTGTGCCCC
Organism: Rissa tridactyla; assembly: GCF_028500815.1. Lineage (NCBI taxonomy): Eukaryota > Metazoa > Chordata > Aves > Charadriiformes > Laridae > Rissa > Rissa tridactyla. Next base: position 11,001,992 of record NC_071497.1, read on the forward strand.
CTATTGCCAAACCTTAGCCAAACCCTGCACCATATGCTGGTGGGTAGCATGCTGGGGAAGTTTTCCTAGGAAAGCTTTTGTTTCTTTGCTTATCAATCTCATATTTTTTTTTTTTGTTTCCTGCTCAAAACTGCATTAGGAATCCACACTGAGTGGTATTTAAATGGGTAGCATGGAATCAAGTTGTTAAGTGAAGTGCAGTCACTCAACAGTGAGAAGAAAAACCAGCATGTTAAGTTGTAAGCAGTACCTGGCAATTTTCACCAAGTGTACCATGTGAACATATTATTCGTTTGCAGCCACAAAGGATGTGGAAAGTATAGAGATAATTTTCAGCTTGCAAAGAGGAGGCACAGCCAGCTTCTCTTTTGACACATCAGACTGCCAATTTAACAAATTGGCAATGAGGTGTTTTTTAGCTAAGATTTGCACAGTAAATTAATTAGCAATTACGTTACACTGTTCTTGCACTCTGCTGATCTCAGAAGAAGTGCAAGGTGCTCTGGATGGTTTGGGGCCAGAGGTTCCTGTGCCTTCTCTGAGTTACACATGCATCCTGCTTTCATGAGACATGTTATGGACTACGTTTACCAGTTAAGTGTACCTGTACAAAACCTGCTTTGATTAGGTGCATTCTTTGGCCAAAGCACAAGGTTTGAAGGTTCAAGTCTCTTGGCTTTGGCTAATAGACTTTGTCACAGAATGTTACATTCTCTCTATGCAAAAAAATTTCTGTCACTTTGCGCTTCTTCAATATGACTGAAAAAATTTTTAAAAACCTTCAAAACGTGTATTTAGACCACATGTAAAACAGTCATCTCACATGCAAGAAATGCATGCCTTTTTTTACAGATGTGGTCCAAACATATCTAAAATGTAAGTTTCTGTATATAATGGTAACATAAATAGCTATCAGAAGAAGTAGGTATTTGGTTTGGGTAAATACATGAGACAGCAAAGTATGAAATCTCAAGATAATCACTTAGAAAGTTTAGACCTGTATGTTAAAAATTCTGATGCATTCGGCTAAGCTAGTGACCAGCTCCACTGCTGTCTCCAGGAATTAATCTGACTGTAGTCTTAACATTCTTATTTGATACCGCTCTCAATTCTTTTAAGAAATCAGAGATTCCTCTTCTGTAATTAAGGACAGTATTGTCTCCTAGGGCTGATGCTGCAGTGGAGGTGCAAATAGTCATAGCATATGGTGAGGTGTAATACTGGCATTGGCAGGTGTTTATGGATTTTTCTTGGCATATTGTATCAGATGGTCCAGATAAATCCTGAAGTAATTCTTCAAAGACGTATATTATAGTGCTTGTATGACTAATTATCAGCCATACAGTCTGTTGGATGTAGAGTTTCACGTTTTTTCTCCTATATGAAGCTACAACAGAGATTTTACATCTAGCACCAAAAGAGGCTACTTTGGATACTTGATACTGGTAAAAGAAGGAAAACGGATACCCAACTATATCTATAACCTTGCCTGTAAGAGTGTGAACCTTTTGTGGGGTAGGTTGTGTTTATAATGTATGCTGTGATTTAGCTTAGGAGTGTGGTAATAAATGTGTGCTTGCTTAATAGCACTCTTGATCCCCGGTAAATTCTCAGCTTGAACTGTATTCACAGAAGTATGAGACAGACCAGTATGAGACAGACCAGGCAATGCACTTCAGGGTAATTAGGATACTTTGTGAGTGATTAAAATTACTCTGATTTTGATGTTTGGCCTTTCATGTTATCACACCATCTACTCTGTGCTGATAATCTCCCAAAAATTCATGGCTTGTCATGTCTCATTGCTTAAGCAAGGTATGCCACACTGTGCATTATAAGGCTTTTACTTTGTTCTCATCTCTCCTGTTGACAGAGGTGGGTTCAAGCACAGAAAATAACAGGTCCAGCAGCCTTTAGATAAGGTCACATTTTGAGAATAAAATCCTGGCACCCAGAGAGTTAAGAGACAGAAATCCATATGCAGAAACTCCCACTGACCTCCTGGAGGTGCCGATACCCCTGAGAGCCTTCATGGGCAGCCCAGGAAAAACCATTAGAGTACAGAAAAAATTGTGAGCCTTTCTGAGGCTCTTAGGACCTGGATGGTGCCATGGCAGTACATGGTTGGGATTCTGAATTTTCTGAATGTTGTGGGTTAAGCCTGACCAGCAACTAAGCACCCACACAGCCATTCACTCACTCAGCATTCTCCCATGGGATGGGGAGAAATAGAAGAAAGGCAAAAAGTCTCATGCGTTGAGATAAAGGCAGTTTAGTACATGAAACAAAATCTGTGTGCACAAGAAAAGAAAAGCAGGGATTTATTCACTGCTTCCCATCAGCAGCCAGACGTTAAGCCGCTTGCTGGAAAGCACATCCTCGGCAGGCACATGTGAAGTCTGCTTGGCAAGGGGAGAACAAAGGCCATAACCCTGAGTGTTGCTGCTTCCTCCTCCTTTCCTTGAGGTTTTATTGCAAATCATGATGTTATATGGCATGGAAAATCTCTGTGGTCAATCCACATTGGCTCTCCCAGGTATGTTCCCTGCTAACTTCTTGTCCACAGGAGGGCAAGGTGGCAGCGTGAGAAGAGAGAAAGCCTTGACACTGCAAGCACTGTGCAGCAACAGTCAAAACATTAGTGTGTTGTCATGGCTGGTTTAGTAACAAATCTAAAACACAGCACCTTATGGACTCCTGTGAAGAAAATTAACTCCATCTCAGCCAGACCCTGCAAAATCTCCACCTCCTGTTCCATATAATTTGCATTATGATCAGGTCCTCCGTTATTCAACAGATCCTCATCATCCACTGGGTGCCTTCCCATGCTTTGTTATATACGCTTATATCCTTCTCTTACTTTATGGACCACCCTCATCAAATGTCCATAAAGGGCTACAAAGCCAGATCAGCTTGGGTTACCACTGCACTTGCCCAGTTTTTTGCAATCCGTTGGATTGGGTGGTTCCTGATAGAGGGCCTTCTATAACATACAAGTCAAATTGTGAGATACAACAGTTCAAATATATATCCATCACACTGGGATAGATCTTGCTTCTCCTCTAGTTGTTCAGACTGGGTAGGAAGAGGACTAGTCAAGTCAAAATTGAAATTGTGACAGGCACCCTGAACTGCTACTTAGTGGTTGAAGTTTTTTGTCTTTAGAGGATAAAATACTTCCACAATGGGTAAGGGCATGTGTTTCTGGACCCGGGAATGGTCTTAGACCAGTCTTACATTTTCATGAATAAAGGACAACTTAGTATATGCATCCCTCCACAAATAAATGATCCAAAATGTCACTTATGTTCTGCATGAAGCTGGGCTCAGTAGGTGGATACTGAAAACATTGTAATGTTACAGTGCCCTAAAATCATTAAATTGCAATAATATCAGTGATAACTGTATGAACTGATAGTTCAAGAATTTCTATTCTTGGTTTAAGAACCGTAGCAAAAAAATCAATGTTGCTTGTGCACAATAAAAGAAAAAAGAAACATTCAAAGCCATCAAACAGGAAACAAATTTACTTTAGGATTATTGTTTTCAATTTTATTCTTAAAGCATTAAAAATAAACTTTTGATAGCTGTATTTTTTAAAGATAGTGTAGTCTGGAGTTGTTAGAATGGTAAGGAGCATCAAGGTACACAGGTAAGTGCTGTTAACTAGTCCTTCTGCTAACTTCAGTTATTAAACAAAAAGAAGAGATTTAGCTTTTTTTATCTATAGTGTTTCTGAGTATATAAGAATAAAATTTTCCAAAGGCAGAGATGATTTGACTAATTCAGTCACTGACTAAAGTACATTATGAGTTTACAGCTAGGTTTGCAGATAACCGCACACAAACCTTTATCCTTAATTAGATTATACCAGAAGTAGATAATGGTTTTACAGTCTGTTTCTCTTCATCTTATTAAGCGTAACACCATACGGACTGGAAACAAGGTGGTATCATATAATCCCGTGTGGGGTCATGTGATGGTTGAAGCAGTCTGTAAATCTGTCTTCAGAGGAGCACATTTAGGAAGTTTGTGTTGATCCTGTGGTCTATTCTGAAATGTTCATATTTTAACTAGCTTTTGAAATGTGGTTGTGCCACCCAAACTACCCAGCTGCAAAGGAGAGTCACATAGAGTTCAACCATTCTTGCCTTCCAGTTGTCTTAATGAGGATGGAGGGGGTGGAGAACTGTTGCCATCTAAACTGAGACTGAGAACTGTTGTGGATACCATTGCATTAGATTTTATGACACAGACATTTTTTATCATTTACAGAAAATTGATTTTCTTTTTTGAGTTCAACAAAGAGTTTGTGACTGAATAGTTCCAATATGTTGGCTCTTTTGGATGTTGGTATAAATAGTTTTGGGGATATGGAGTCACGGGGAAGACAACAGAAAGAAGCAAGAAACCAGCTCCACTAACCTCTTTCTTTGAACAGACTGTTAACATCTATAAACAAAGTGCTTGATCGTTGTTACCAGACCAATTTTAGTCTCATCCTAAAATGTTGATACAGTGTTAGGTCTTGTGATCTCTGTCATAATGGTTTATGATGAGAGAGGATGTGTTTTTATTCCAAGAAGATTTCTGTTCAGGATGTGCTGAGCTTACAGCATTTGCTGAGTGTTTCAGGCTCCAGAGGTGGGAAAGACAAGTCTTTAGTGTTTTTTCTAATGCAGAGGCAAATCTGCATGTTACCCATACAGCAAACTGTGATGCCAACACTTAGCTTTTGTGTTGATCTTGCAAATGAAAAGAGCTTCATGATTTTTCTAGGAACCAGCTCTTTCTTGAGCCTGGGTCACAATTCTCACATGCAACTGCTTAGCTTCATAAAAGTGAGCATGCCTTTTCCAAAACGTCTTCTGAGTGGGGCTTGAGCCTGCAAGCCTCATACCATGAGCTCTTTGACCTGAGATTCACTGAATGCAGGGACAGATCGTTTTCTACTGTCTCATGAACCTCATTTGCATACTGGGATGCATATGAATTTGAGAAGAGGTTTAGTTAGTAAGGTTGCTACACAAGCCAATCTTGAAACAAATCACAGTTATAATTACCTTTATGTTTCTGCTGCTGTTGTTAAGATAAATATGTTTTGTTGTGAATACACTGTCACTCTTTAGAAGTGTCACGTCATGATTTGATCTTGTGTTTTAGCTAAGCAAATGACAATATTTCCTTTTGTTTTCTGGATGCAAAATCAGACCTTATTCTTCTCCTCTTTGGAAACTCCCCTGAGCTATGGAGCTATGGCTGTTTTTAAATACTGTGCTGCCCATGAGCTGAGTACCTCCACTCCTACCTTTTAAATTTTTGTTAGTCTATTAATCAAATTCAGAAAAGGTTGGGAGAAAGTGACTCCTTGGTTTAAAACAGAAAGTGCGGCTGTGAAATTATAACTCCCTGATGAAGAGGAAGAAGTGACATTTTTAGCCTTTTCAAGTCAAGATTTTGGCACAGGGCCTCATGTTGACTATATAATTTTATTAAAGCTGGCCTACTTATGTCAAGAGCTGAGCAAGATTTTCATTCAAGTTTTGTTCCCCAAATATATTTCTAAACCTCATGCAAAATGAAAGACGGTTCCCCAGTTGTGTATTGGGGATTTTTTTTCCTGTATCTGAGAGCTGGCTATGTACATGGATGATAAGTGCTAAGCTATTTTCAGATGACAGGAGGGCTCTTTAGACAAGCTTTTCACATAGCATTGGTGTGACTCTTTTGTGTGATCTTATAGGCAAAAAAAGACTTCTATGCCTTTTTCTGACATTCTACTATAATTGACCTGGAATATATAAGATTACCACTCTTGTATAAATCATATTACATTTATGAGTAAATATTAGTATAGAAGTACACATGCCTACAGAGTATAAATGTGTCCCCCCCCATTGTTTTGAGTGTAAAAGAAATGAGAGCACAGTATAAAGGAGTATTCTAAAAACAACGCATAAATTAAAGCAGTAATTTATTAAAAACTACAAAATGTTTATGTTGCAGGCAAAAGTTAATAACCAGTGTTGAATTCTCTTGAGGAAGATAAAATAAACTCAATATAGAAATCTTATTCTTTTCTTTTGGTGAAAGTGGGGAAATTCTTTGGGGATTTTGGAACAAATGTCATCAGAAATGTCACTATATGTAACAGTGCATTACTTCAATGACTGTGTTGCTCTATCTCTGCTCATGAAGACTGGCTATTTTTATTCTTCGCTGAAGTTTTGATTTGCAAAATATATACACTTTATGCAACAGGATTCTTGAACTGTAGCAATGCACACTAGAAGTACATAGGTTCTTCCAGCAAGAAAATTGCAGCTCCTCTAGTTACAATAGATAAAATTACTACTCTCCAGTAACCCATCCTGCAGTTTCTGAAACTTGCAAGACAAAAATTTAAACCTTACTTTGGGCCTTTGTTGAAATTCACTATCCAACTTTGAGTAGCTGATTGATGCTGTCTGTTTGCTGTCTGTTTACTGTCTATTTACTTGAAGTCCTAGTGGTAAAAGCAAGGAATTTCTGTTCTCTAATCTTTTAATAACCATTATAAAACCTACTCTGTATACTTCAACATTTCTCTGAAGTCAGTGATAAGCTGACTTTTAAAGTGAGATATACAGAATTCTAATGTAGCTCAGTCCAATTTTGTATTTGTTAACATTTTATAGAAGATGTAGATACTCACCCTTTGCAACACGGATATGTGCATGATGTAGAAACAACTTACTAATGAGTCAGTAACAGAGATGAGAATGAAACACAAAGACCCCTGCTCTAATGGCTAAATGGAATCTCCCTAGCATGGAAAATGTAGGGAATTGTAGTAGTATCTCTTTGTATGGGGAACAAAATGCACCAGAGACCCACACACTTTGGGTCAAACAATATCGTCAGCTTTCAGTGTGCTATTTGAGACTCAGGCATGTTCCATGTAGGGAAAAAAGGCTAACCTCCATATTACACTACCTATTTTTAAAGGACTACCTTTTTTCAAGCACATAATCAAAAGGCCAAACTGCATAGCATTCAGCAAACCCACTCCACTTAATTCATTCTTCAGAATAAAACAAGTGGGATTGTCTTTAAAGAAAAAATGCTTACCAAGGCTTCTCAAAACCGTCAACAGTTTTCAGTGGTTCTTGAGTCCAGCTGCAATAGCAACAGTATTAATAGTCAGCAATAAACAAAATGTCTCAGCTGTTTTTCCAGTGGGTGTTTTAGGAACCATCAAATTCATGTGCATGTTGTTAATCTCTTCCCCAAGCCCTACTTCAGTTTTCTCTAATGGTTTCCCCTCCATTTCCTTCTGTCTTTCAATAATGAGATGCAACTCAGGAATTAAAAAAAACAGTTAAAGGTCACTAGACAGCAAGTCAATTAAAAAAGAGCCTTAGCATCCAAATACCACTGTATTAATGACATTCTAATTGAATATTACACCGTGTTTTGTACTGTATAGATGCGAACAGTGTAGGCATAAGAAAGAGATTAGCTATGAACTGGCACCTGCGTGGTGTCTGGGGGATGAGAGGCTTGTGTGCCTCCATGGCCCCAAGGATCAGCAAGCTTGGCCAGGAATCTCATGCTGTAAATCATACCAACCCCGGCAAAAGTCATGCGTTTGTTTTGGGGCAGCTGTTTTGCCATGCTGTCCCGGGCCAGCTATGTCATCTTACAAAGATTACTTGAATATCCTTTTTAAATCTGACTCTTCATTTAGATTATACTCCAACTTGCTGGAAAATGTTCAGCCAGAGGGTTTTTTGATCAAAATATCAACAGAAGTTCCATAAACCCCTGCTAAATCCAGGGGGGGATTACAGCTAAGTGTGATTTTCCTCAAAAAGACTTGGAATATAAAGTGAAGTAGGAACAAATACTTTCTAGAATCTGAAAATGCAATTTAAAAACATTTATCCTTCTGTGATTCCCATGCGTGAGATTTCTGGTGCTAAATTGCAGCCAGCATTAAATATGTGATACTGATAGTAAGCTGGAGAAAGTCAAGACCATAAGAGTTAATTAATTAAATGTTAACAGACTTACTGTTGTTTTTTAAACAAAATAATATTGTTTTATGAACTTACTATTGTTATAGAAGCATAAAACCAGAGAAGAGTTTGATCCACAGTTTTTTGGTAATGCTCTGGTCTCTTAAAAAGCTTTAAATTGCAACAATTACCTTATTAATTTCAAAACTGGTGATACAATCAGAAGACAGATATATTATCAGCCTCGTGCTTCCTCACAACTTTTCTGGTTGGAGATGCATATTTAAAGTTACGGCTTTTCTTCTGCTTTTCACTTAAATTCACTGCTACCGATGCCACTCTTTCCCCACTAGAGGAGGGCTGAAGTTGACCAGTTTATATCGCTATCAATTTATATCCATATCCAGCCAGTAGAAAGGATGGTGGACCTTCTTAACCATTCAGATTTCTTGAAGAGAGTGCTACACATCTCCCAGGGTGTTGGGAATGCCAACTCTGAACCAGTGTACTTCTTTCTACCCAAGATGACTCTCCCCTCTTTTGAAATGTAAAAGGTTCAGTTCAGCAAAACTCTGTCCAGACTTCAAGTTGGTTGAGACCTGGGGCTCTGGATACAATTGTTGGTTTTGTTTCTAGCTGGTGTATCCACTCTGCACACAGATCCAGCAGAAGATATGACAGTTCAACAACTATTCCTGTCAGTGATGAGTTTTCCTAAGAAATTACTTCCATGATTGAGGCAGAAAATGACAGCTAATCTAAACAGTGTTAGAGAAACCTCTGCTTTCCAAAAGCCCCATACAAGCAACAGTGCTTTTGTTGAAATGCAGGTTTTGTAATGCTCAGTTGTAGGGAGTAGTACGTTCAAACTGGAAATGCTGAGCTAACTCGTCTAATATTTTGTATTACCATGAACAAATGTTCTATGCAAATGTTCATCTATCTGTGCAAGGGGCCCAAATAGGATTTCAGAAGATGTTTCTCTTGTAAAAGTTCTCTTCCTGCATAAACACTTGCATACTGGAACACATTGTCTCTTCTTCTAATAGCTGCCTTTCTTGTCAGCAGAGGGCCATGCATTTCCCTAGCCATGAAGACAGAACAGTTGCTCAGGCTTAGTTGAGTCTGATAAAGTTAATAAATTGCACACGCACATTTTGCTTATTTCTGGCCTTTTAGTTATGACTACACTAGAGCTGTTCAGCTGCATAAACCTGAGGTTTACCCACCCCTTTTGCCTTTAGTTTCAAGATACGCTTATTTACAAATGTGTTTCCATGGTTATTTACACGCACAGACAGAACAATCAGTATGCAACAGATACATGTCACACTTGCAAGTATTTTCTAACCTAAAGAGTACGTGTTGCACCTGCACTGCAGTTTATTTCTATGGAGCAACTCAGGTCCCATTCCCTGGTCCCGCAGGCATCACTCCAGTGAAAGCAGAGATGGTTTTCCCTCCCGCCTGAAGCAGCACTTGTGCTGATGTAGAGGCAGGAGGCTTTGCGATGAAAAATGGTTTGAAATGGTCAGAATTTCACCCCACCCAGGGACTGGGCTGCACTTCTGGATTCTGCAGTTTATGTACAGCCTCCCCCTGTAGTTGTTGTATTTTGATTACTTTGTGGTACTCATCATTTGAATTCAGTACAGAGCCTGTGAAGGAGCTGTCAGCTATTCTTTGGTACGTCACATGTCATTATTTATGAGCAGTTATGTCCCGGCCTACAAAACTAAACTAGAAAGGAGAAGGCTTCAGGAGCTTTAAAATACTTTGAATCACCTGAGACTTTTGATGGAAAAAACAGTGCTAGGAAACTACTAAAATAGGACGAACCAGGGATGTGTAGTAGAAATAATAAAGACGTTGGGTGGGAGAACTATCTGGTTTCTGACAGTTACAGGCACAAATCTGGATTTCAATAAGGGGTTGCCTCTAACAGAAGGAATGCTCAAAGTAAAGGCAGCTCTTCTTACGTGTTGCACTGTGTCATGTGTCAGGGTTACTGTGCGAGTGCAGTGTGTCCATGCCTTCTGTGGGCCCTGCAGGGACACAGAGTGAAACAAGCATCCTGGGTGATGAGTAGACTCAGCCTTTGATTGATTCTTTTCCTTCTTAACTTGATTAATCTTGACTGTATTCACTTCTCTTTCTGCCACCAAGATAAGATAAGGATAGCTATCCTCAAGGCATTTTTTGGTCTTGCATGCTAGGCAACAATGAAATGTGACCAGCAGTGATGGAATTCTGCTGAAACAGCAATTTGCTCCAGCATCCACATGTGAAAGTTGCTCTGGCACTTCATTGCTCACAGTTCAACCTAAGTTTTGTGTGTGTAGTGAGCAATTGGTATTCACCTTATCTAATTCTGCAAGCAAAGATTGTTGGTAATAGGGATCCATCGCCAATATCAAATGCATAGAAAAGGTGTAATTAAAAGATTTTTCTTTTTAATTCTTCATTTTGATAACTTTAATTTCTCCACATCAGGGTATACCAGGATATAGCACCTCTGTTCTTTTCTCCTCCGATTGTCATTATTTTTATTACATTTATTATTATTGTGTTATTTATTGCTTTTTAAAGAGTGATGCTTAATAATTTTTAGTTAAAAAAAGATATGAGAGGAGAGGTATCACCAGTCTTTAGAAGAGTATTTCCTCACTGTGTATCCCAAAGGAGTTTTCTCCTAGGAGAAGATGATTGGGGAGGGTCAGAAATTAATGTTACCTTGTTAAACTCTCTGGCGTGAGTAAGGTGAGTGCCTTAGGCAACTGTGGACTCTGGTAGAAAAATTCAGTGTTGCACTGCCTAACTCCTTTTGTAATCATGTGGGATTCTAACTTCAGTCTGACTAAAAGTTAGTTTCCGTGCCTATAAAATTCTAACTTCTTTAGCTCACAGCACTGGAGTGTTGCCTTACAGACTATTGCTATAGAGTGTTGCTATTCCCAGCTTCAGCTTCACAAAACTCACTTGGCAGCATGCTGTCAGAGATGGAAAACCCAACAGCACGAATAATGTCCATGTAGCTGCCGTTTATCTCCACAGGACTCCCTGCTGGCCAGAGTCACGTGGCATTAGTAGTGGCTGCATGTGTGTAGGTGTATGTCAAGTGTTACGTGTTCATATAAGCAGTAAACCCTTTGCTACAGACCTGGCTTGGCTGGTGTATGGATTCCCTGAGGGAGGACTTTAATACCTTTGGGCAAATGCGGGTATTTGCACTCAGTTCAGTTATTCTGACAAAGCCTTTGAAATTCTTATGAGGCAGTGGGATAGCAGTGATCCTTATGCAAATTAAAACAAGATGTTAAAACTCAGCAGAGCAGCACTTCTTAGATATAAAAGTTTTGCAGAGTAGCGAGAAGCAGTATATATTTGCACTTAGACACCGGGCAAGGGTAAGAGTTTTCTTCGTAGTTCATCACTCAGCTACTGTCTTTCATTGACATAATAGCATTACTCTGGAGTTCAACCTGTCCCTTTGTGTAAGTTAATCTAAACAATTTCTTGAGAGATGCCAAAAGTGAAGTTTTTGGACACTAAGCTTGTAGAACTAAAATAATCTGTTTTCCGAGAAATGCCATTGAAGTAGATCAAGAGGGAACATTTGCAATTTGTAAGATTTAGGAGCTAGGTTAGGGCAATCAGGGATTTAATTTAATTCTTCCACTGTAAGCCTGAGATCAAAAAAGATGCTTCACTTGGTCCAATAATAAGTATCTCATCTTCGAAGTAAGATTTAGGGTTTGCCAGTGGTGAGACGGAGATCAGCAATGGGAGCTGTGGGAGGATGGATGGAGACATACCCAGTTTTTTTTCAGAAACATGCCTGGCAGAATGAAAAAGAGCAACCCAGATTTTCAGGTGTCGATTGGTGGGTCACACTGACTTAAAGGCAGCACTGTGGTCTGCTTTCCTTCTCTGTTTCCTCTGCTGACTCTGCCACACACTTCATGTGCAGCTTGTGGAGCCAGCGTGCCTGAGGGGATGCCACTGACCTGTTCAGCAGACAGCCTGAAGGGCAGAGACAGATCACTGGTATTACTTGTGAGCTTGCCTTATGTCCACTTGCTCTGGAAAGCTGAATTTCAGCATTCTGTGAGGGAAAGGCAGAGCATCTTTTTCCACAGCATTTCATTTAACTGACTCCTGATTCATGTAACTGACTCCTACTGTGTACTGTAGAAAGAATCCCTTTCTGATGAAGCAATGTCTACAGCAGTAGTGGCACCGATAGAAGCTACTGCCCATTGGATGGCATAATGGCATGATGTGTACACTGATTTGTTGTGTCAGGTTCTCCCTTGTCTCTTACTGTAGCCCAGTGGACTTCTACTCCTATAACTGTTCTGGTGGGTTGCTGGGACAGTTTCATTAAACATTCCCCTTTGAGAGTCTATATAGCAATTGTGCATTCATTTCCTCATACCTTCCAGCCCTTATAGCAAATTTCTGTAAGAAGATTTGATAGTCATGACATACAGCAATAACTTTAATTACACACACACACTCTTTTATATGCATATATATACACACATTTATACATACATGTATACATACATTTGTGTCTGTATACACACCTACACATATGTGTAAAACTAGCCTGGGGACTCCCATTTATGAACCTATATACACATACATTTATGCGCTGCTGGCTTTTCTTGGTACATTTTATTCGACATTTTGCTTCACAGATAGCAAGTGTGCAGAATCACCAAGAGGACTGTAGCTGGTTGTGAGTAAAACTGTGATGGTCTTATTTTGAAGGGGCCTTCATCTGTTCTCACTCTGCAGATTTTTATGGTTTTCAATTAAGAAATTGTTACAGTGGAGACTTTGGTAAAAACCTTTATTTTAAAAGATGTTGTTATTTGATAAATGGCGACCTTTTAAATAGGGTTTCCCATGTTTTGATCTCAGCAATGAAGAATTTCTGAAGTGTATTTTTGCATAGAAAAGGAAAGAAAAAAAGAAACATGCAAACCCGACTAACAGCAAAGTAATATTTCATTAAATACCTTGGAATAGGGGTCTGTTCACCTCGTACTCTCTCAAAAGTCAAACTTGAGGTGCATCTTTTTATACAAAATGTAAAAATTTCTATTACCTGACACTTCATTAAAGTAGTAGCAGAAATCCACTCAGTTTTACATGCCTGTGTGAATGCATTCATTTCCCAGAAATTTTGTGCAAGTTCAGAGAAACTGAGAAAAACTACACCTTATTAGTTCTTCCTCTTTCAGGCTCTGTTCCTTTATTTACCCAGATGCACTGCCTTCATCACACACTGCATGTCCTTTTCCAGGACACTATAGTTTTTTAGTATTTTGGGAAGTTCTGTGAATAGTGAGGAATAATCCTGTTCTTATTGACTCTCTCCCCACTGAAGTAATTCTGAAATATTTCACCTACATGCTAAGGAAAAAAAAAAAAGATCTGTGAAAGAAATACAACTAGTCTCTGTTTCTAAATACTGGGTCTGAGTTCAGATAATGTGTGATGGGCACTATGCAAGCTCTTAAATAAACAGATAAAACTGCATATGGTAAATTCTCACTGGAAAATGACACATTTTTCATGTTATAATTTCATTATCTTAAAACCACTGATAAAAGATCTGCAGTGGAACAGGCTGGGATGAATTAGTTCAGTAACGGTTCCTGTTTCATTAGGATGATTTAAGCCTTCGACAAATGTCACGGCATTAACATTTTACGCAGAGCCATGAATAGCTGCTGGAAGAATCAACAGCCTTTCTAAAAGTCAGCACTTTTTGCCTGTCTTTATGAGACCACTGGTCACTCTGCAATATTAAGTGTCAGCGTTGCTGCAAGAATTATGTCCCCGTGTGATGTTTCGCTTGGGCATCTGGCCATTGCAGGAGTGAAACTGCCAACTGATGCGATAGCAACCTCCATCACTGCGCTTGGGTATGGTTCGACCATCCATTTCCGTTTGGCAAATATTCCTAAGAAGTCTCCCTCAGAGCCAGTAACCTTTCCATAATAATACTTTCCCTTTGGATTTACTACAGAGATGCCTGCTTTAACCTATTTTTTGTGCAGCAATATGTCCCGACTGGGGAGTCCTTCTTGCTTTCCACCACGCTGCTCCTCGGTCCCTCTCTGACAAAGTGGCAAAGACAGCCTCTTCCCACCTGCCACTCAGCTCAGATCTTTTCAGCTCAGACCCTTTCAGCTCAGACCTTTTCAAACCCAGTCTGGACTTACCGGGAGTGTGCTGGAACTGTCAACAAATCCCCCTGCCCATAATGCCAAAAAGACTCCGTCTTCCTCTTCTACCAGTTTGTACCACAAATTTTTAATAGATTTTCATCATCAGTCTTTCTTTCCTTCCGCTGCCTGGGGTGATGTCTTGAGCATCCCTCCTGGCCCCCTTGCAGGGAAAAGCTCCCTGGAGGGGTGCAAGCCAGGGGCACGGCTGTGCAGACACTGTCTGGCTCTCTGCAAGTCACCTGGTGTCCCCGTGTCTTTTATTATGTGCCTGTGAAATGGGGACCTTGGCACTTCCAGGCCCTCTCAGGCCAGCGAGAAGGCCTGTGTGCTATACCAAACGGGACCTGTGAGACCCAAAATACATTAAAGCCTCCCAGCAGTGCCAGAATGTAGAGCTGGAAGCAAAGGACAAACCATGAAGTCCAGTTGTGTTCGTGGTGTGCGTTTTCTCTGCCTTTTATTATTCACTGCTCTTTGGACAACCATGCGGTATCTCAGGCAGTACTACTGCTTCTTCTGCCTAACGGAGTTGAATATTTGCAGTGGGAAAACTCTAAAAAATGTCGTTCTTTTAAATCAAAATGCCATGGGAAACTTGGGAAAGTGCTCTCAGTAAAAGCTTCCACTGATGGAGCATCTTTGATTAGGCATCCAAGCCTAATTGGGTTGGAATTCCTTGGTCACTTTTAAGTGACATCATTGCTGTTCCTTTATCCATGCCCCTCTCTCACAACCAGTAGAGGAGCTATCTAGATGTCTGCTCAGAGACCTGAGGTGTTATTTTAAGCAATAATGGAGCCTGCTTTTTTAATAATTCACTGCATAAACTTATCTTTTAAAAAAATCTCACTTCATTTGATAACTTCTAGTTCAGTTGTTTCAAGATTGCCAATCCCTAGGTATTAAACACCGCGTACTCAAAATTATGACTTTAAAAAACGATCTTTTATTGCTGCGTGCCTCCAGGGCTTCAAGCTGGCGTTGTTGATATATTGAGTTTTACCTAGAGTTGTGAAGGCTAGAAACTTATCACTTCTCTGGGGGAAAGCTGAGAGTGTAAAACAATGCCAGCTGCTGCAATGTTGAGGAAAAAATATTTAAATATTAATTAGATATAAGGATTGGAAACACACGACTTTAGTAACAAACTTTCTGCTTGAAAAGGAAAAGAAAATATTGGCATCCAGACTATATAGTGCACAGAACTCTTTTCTCAGAGAACTGTCCCCACGCAAGACTCTTGTCGGCTTCAAACGACAAACATTTTGTGCATAAACCATAGTTTTTTCCATTATAACTATTCTAGAACTCCTTTCCATTTGAACAGAAAGCTCAGAAAAAAAGGTGGCAGCTTTTAGGACATCTTCTAAGGAAAAATCCTTGCTCTTTTTTTTTTGTTTCCCTTCAGAAGATTTTCATTAGGTTTAAGGTGAAAAGAATTGGAAAAGGAGATTAGGGAATTCCGTCAGGAAAAGTACCGCAAGGCACTGATATGTTATTGCTTCCTTAGGAGTGGTCACCCGCCCTTTTCCCTACATCCCTTTCTTACCTCTTTGCTGCATGCTACTGCCACGTGCTGCATGGGCTGAACACGTTGGCCTCTTAGCTCTGCTGGTGTTTTCCTCCAAGAGAACGCTGGCAAAGGCTAAGTTTAGGAGATGTAGACTACAGTCAGTTTCAAACCATAAATCCACCTTTTGAGCTATGAAAGCGCATTTGTGGTTGAGGGAAAAATTCCTGAGGTCTTTCTTGCTCTCCTAGAGCGGTATTGCATTAGGGATAGCCCTGCATGCATGAATGAGCACCGTGATAAAGATAGGATTAAAATTGTCCGTTAGTTTTGGAAGGAGAAGGGAGACCTTGTCTGTAGCAAAACCTGTAGAAAGGTGGTTTCTCTGGAAAACATTTTAAAAATCCCAGTTGATACTAAAAATAGAAACGCTTAGATTTCGCACTGCTCTGCGATAACCTGTGCATTGCTTCTTGAAGTAGCTTGAAGTAGCTACCAGCTTCATCGGTGCCCGTTTCCAAGTGAATGACACTGGATAGTGCGTGACTGGAATCATGCAGGGCATCGTCAGGATTTTCAGTCAAAAAGACACTGATGTACTCTCAAGCTTTTCCATCTTTTCGAGGAGCTGGTGAATTTCAAAAAGACAGCTCCGGTGGGCGGTGATATGCTTTGCCATCTCTGAATGGAGCTCCGTGACTTCCAATCTTGGGAATCCGTTGCTGTATTTTCCTAGTCATTCCTAGGGAGATTTTTTAAAAGAAAAAAGTAAAACTTCTTTTTAATGACTTCTTGAAGACCTTTAGAGAGATGAGATGCAACGTGTCCTCTTTAGCTCCAGTGCACTAATTTGATTTGTGTTAGTTCTGTGCACAGAACTCTTTTCTGAGTGAGCTGTCTCTGCATAATGTCTGGTGAGGCTGAAATGATAAGTATTTTGTGCATAAAAGACAACTTTTTCCAAGTGGCACCATTCCGATTCTGCTTCAGTTTAAGGCCTCCAAACCAGTTAGATGCCGTGCCTGTGGGCTGCAGTATTCGGCTGTGTTACCTGTAGGGAAAGAAGCACGGTTATTGAGTAGAGTGACTATTAAATCATCTAGACTGTAAGAGGATTATACATTCACACAAGCTTAAACATAACTGAGTGCCTTAGCGTTTACACATACAGCTCCTAATTGAATTTTGTCAGTAAGCATTACAAACACAAAGTCGAGAGCCATTTGACTTTCATTTATCCACAAGTGCATCCTCTGCAACAACAGCATTTTGAGAAAATAGGCCTTTCTTTCAAACAGAAAGTTAACCGCTATTCTAGAAAGAGATCGGTAAGTGGTAAAGAGCTGTTTACAACTTTCTTGTGCTGGAAACTGCCCGTGGTCAGCTACAGCCTGTGGCTGGAGTGCCTGGCGTGCATGATGCCTGGAGCCTTCCAAAGTTTGTCATGAAAAAGCATTGGAGGCTTTTTTTTTCAGAGCACAGTATAGTATAATGCTGAGGAGCATTTTTTTAAAGATGGGAAGCCAACACATGCGTCTTTGGCGTTCCCAATACTAGATATCCCGTGTTGAACATGACAAGAGCTCTTGGGAATTACCAGAGAGGTTTAAGAATGGGAAGCAGCCTAGCTGTGTGCCTGGCTTATCTGTCATTAAAAGTGGCACTGGGCTTCTGTGGTTATAGTGCTGCTGGGCACTTGTGTTTCTAGTGCAGCGCTGCACAATACCTTTGTGCCCTCAGTCTTCAACCCACTCATCCTCTCAATCACTACCTGATGTAAGATAGCAATGGCATTCCCATTTTTGAAGTGCTGGAACTGAGAGAATGAGCCTTGTCCCAGGGAAAAGTAGGGCAGCAAATATAGGTTGTGGAGGTCTTAAGATGGCATCATCAGAAGGGTTTTGTGCTTTCATTCAAGCTACATTTGAGTCTGAAATGGCAGAAGTACAAATAGCTTTGGTGAGCTGCATTTCTCCTCTTAAAAATGAAAAGATAAAAAAAGTTTCGGTGGAAAGTTTGTACAAAACCTCATCAGTTGAAAGCTTGTTGTAAGACACTTGTATGGTTTTGAGCTTTAATAGAAGGGTTGTTTCATGCAGGTTTATATGAGTGAAAATAATATAAAATAGTTGATGGAAAGCAATAAGATAATGCATGATCATCTTTAACACAGAGTAAATATGTAAGAGTCATACGGGTTATACATATGAAGAAGGAGTTTAAGTAAAAAATTCTTGGGTCAAAGAGAATTTTAAGCTATTCTGTTTAGAATATAAAGTAGAATAATTATTTCCCCACTAAGCTGGTTTCTGACAAATCTTTTGGAGTCAGTTTCTGCTGAGAAATAATGACCAGTTGTCAGATTTAATGGGGCCAGCCTGTTCTGTTTGAAACTTTCAGAAGAATAAATGCCCCTTGGCAAATGGTTTACAGATCTTCTACTGCCTCTGGGTACAGCATGTGGCACGCTGCCTTCATCCATCCCTTTCTCTAACATGCAACACTACTGTGGACGGAGACCCTGCCGCTAAAACACAGTGAAAGCTGGGGGAGTTTCAATTCCTCAGCAAGAGGCACAAGAAAATGCCACGGCTCTCGTAGAAATACTGAGAATGCTGCTTTCTTTTATTGTATAATCTGAAACACATTAAAATGCTGTCAGTTAAGAAGCAGGTCAGACCTTGATTTCATAGCAACCACCCTTTTACGCAGCAGATTTAGAGTGTACGCATCCCATTCCTCCTTCGCTTAAAGCATGTTGGTAGGTCCATTGCTTCCCATGGGATGGCTGTGTCCTTGATGTGGTGTGCATTATGCAGCTTTCCAAAATCTAGGTGTATTGTTTCTGTCTAACAGTCACCCACAGTCAGGCTGTAAATTGCTTTGTCTAGCTTTGCTTTCAAATTTAGAAAGCCAGGCGGACTGGTATAGGTTGTATTCAAGGACAAGGATAAGGAGGGGATGCCAGCTAGATCTCGGCTTGCTGGTTGTGAGTGCCAGAAACCTCCTAGTGGTGTTTGTGGATCACAGGTGTAGATAGCACTGTGCCTTCTAATGGTAATTGGAAAGACATTGCTCACGTTGTGCTGCTCAGGTGTGACCTTGAGTTTTCTTTTGATGGGAAGGGCAGAAAATGTATGTGTCTGATTCTGTCTTCAACCGCTGCAAGAACTCTTGTTAACCAAAGCTTTTGCTGTCTCAGTTGAGGGCTGGAAGCACAGTTTGTGGTATGGCAAAAAGAGGTGCCTTTAGTAGTCCCGTGTCCAAAAGGATGGAGTGATACTGGAGCCAGGCTGTTCCGTCTGCCATGTGTTTGGCTGTGTTCACAAATGGTTGTTGTTAGGTTTTTTTGCTTGCATTGGTCTGTACAGGTATTGTGCATGGGTAGAGGAGGAGTCTAACAGAGCAGTCACTTGAATTACTGCACATCACCCAACGTGTTCCTGCCTTCCCTCTAAATTCAGTCTTTCTGCCCCAGATAGAGGGAGAGCAAAGACAACCTAAGCTCTGTTGCAGCCTGGGAAAGTTCTTGGGTCCTGAAACTGAGTAAACTGTGTTCACATGACAGACAAAAGAAGGAAGCAAAGGTGGACCTGTGTCTAAACAGTTCTATGTTATACAAGCTTAGGTGGAAATCTGAGAGATCAAGCAGGTTTAGAGACTTACTTTTTTCAGAGAGATTTGGATTGCCTTGCAAAAGAAAGATGCATGTCGCTCCATGTGCCAGTAAAGATGAAGAAATGGGGAGCACAGCAAAGAAGGGCTGCATTATTTTTTACCTAAAACGATGGTTATTCTGGTGGGGTTTTTTATGTTTTTGAGAAAGGCTCTGTGTAGCTATTTCATTTAGCTCTCAGCTCTTCTATTTCTAACAGTGACAGATTTCATTGTGTTTTGTTCCTCTGTGATAGGAATGCAATATGCAACACTGAAGAAGTTTGAAGATGTACAGAGACACCAGGGTGGAAGAAATACATGGTCAATGCCAGACAAAAAGTTCATTGGGAAACAAGCCAAAATTTTTTGTTCTTTAAGGCAAATTAATCTTCAGTCTCTGAAGTATTTAAGAGCCCCTATACTCGCACAACCTTAGCTCTGAAAGTGTGTTTAGCTTCTTGATCAAGAAAAAAATGTAAATCATCATCTCAACAGTTTTCCCTGTCACACAATACATCATGTGGCCTCAAAGTATCAAAACTATCTAAATGACTGAGACGCAGGAAATTCAAGTGTCTGTTACTGCCCTCCTATCATGCATCATTTCTACGAAATTATCAATATTGTTGCAGAGCCTCGTGACTGTCAGTATTGCTGCAACCCTCTGGAGCTCAGTGCTGGGCAGAGCCAGGGTCTGGAGCCACTCCTCCATGGAGCCACTGATGATCTTGCTATGCAGGAGAGAAGACAGAGGTAAGGTGGGAAGCAACAGTAAACTGACACATTCAGATGCTGACTGCAATTTCCAAACTTTGCAAACTCCTGTCCTGCCACTCCACACTTTTTCCTAAAAGGCCCTAAAGGAAGACTGTTAGCAGGTCCTTGTGTGACTGTTCAGCTTCTGAACTCTCTCCCTATGTTGTATGTTACTTAGAAGGGTAGTGGCAAATGAAGTAAGAAGTTCTGTTTGTTAGCATCTGCACTAGACAAGTGTCTTCCCACCTTGTGAGTGGTAACAATTGCACTTGTGAGTGGTTGCAATTAGGGTGCAACCCTAATTGCAAGACAGCACTCTGTAATACTTTACCTCTTTACGATACTTTGAAGCCGTAAGTACGTGCAACTTAAAAATGAGTAAGGGGATGTTTTACACATCCTGCTTGGCTGGAGCAGGTGTGATGGCAGATTTGCTTCTCAGCGCTGGTCTTTTCCACATACCTGGTCATACCATACCTCGGTGGTGTGTTTGGCCCTATCTGAGTTTTCTTGATGGTTGCTGCGAGGCTGTTCCTTGTGAATGTGCCTTATTTGAGAGGCTATGATGAAGAGACATGAGCAGGGCAGGAGCAGCCTCCTAGGCTTCTGTTGGCTCTTAATATCTGTTCTCCACTGAGGTCCAGGGTCTGGTTGCCTGAGTGCTCCTGCTCCTCCGCTCCTTGCCACTGTACGCAAACGTTGCCTCTTGCTGCACAACCACAATTGCCGAGTGGCATCCACGTTGATGCTGCACTGCCAGCTGCTCCAGGCCAGAAAGCTGCATGTCCCACGGAAGTGAGGTGAAAATCCGAGTTATGCAGCAGAGGTCCTTAAATATGCTTGGGTAACTAACTCCCGTTGAAGTCAGTGAGCACCGAGTTCCTAATTATCTCAGAGGATATAGGCCCTGGTTAGTAATTCATTCCCTCAGAACATTTAATTCTGAGAAGCAAAACAGTGGGTAACTCTCTACTTACATGCAAATGCATTTTTCCCAGGCCTTTTTTTGCTAGCATATGCCTGCAAGTCTTCAAGTTGTGTACATGCAGCGCAAGGAAAGTAAATCTTTTTCAAGACATGATGTGATTGTCCAGCCTGGCACCTGGAAAGATAAACCATGTCAAAGTTGTTCTTTTCAAAAGCATTCATGTTTAACAATAAATTAAAAATGGATAGCCAGGACAGTCTTTTTATTACCACTAGAACGAAAAATGCCTATCCATTCTCTTTTTCATGTATGCAGCCCAAGAGCATTGTTAAAATTTAAAAGCTATAATGAACAGCATGTGAACTAGATGGACAGCTGCATTGGAAGTTAAATTAGAGGAGGGGAACAGACCATTTGATGAAGTGGAGCTATTGCTTGAGGCTCAAAAATATCTTGGGAGAAAACTGGGCCAAGTATTCTGCATAGGCCTTTATTTCTATGGGTGTCTGTTTTCAGGGATGATTGTTATTCACTAATGGGGAAGATTTTTTTGAAAGCCAAGAATGGAATGGGCACTCAGAATTTATGGAAATCCATAAAAATGTGATTCCTAGATGATGCCAGTTCCTTAGAAGACTACCTTTTATCTCCTCAGCTCTGTATTTGCAGCACTGATTTTTAATGCTTTAGAAAAAAGAGTAGGCAAGAGTTAAGGCATCTTCACTAGGTAAGTTCATTAAGGTTTACTGTCATCTAGTGTCTGGTGGTATGCACAAGTTCAGCCAGAAGCCCTGTGTCTCATATTCCTAGACCAATACTTTTCTGTTTCTCATATAATTCTTTTGGAGTGCTTTTTGGAGTCATTTTGCTTTGTCAGGTAATTTTCCATGGTTTGTTAAACCCTGACCCTCCAAGTGTTAAGCTCATATTGGGACATTAGGTTCAATCTGCTCTTATGCAGAAATAAGGCTAATGCTACGTTTACCACCCAGAGGTGGTGGGGTGAGGTCTGGGTGAGGTCTGTCGCCATCCTCTGAAGCAGCCAGCACTGCCCCTTGCAGAGACAGAGCTGCAGATGTTGGGTTTTTGCAGACAGGACTGAGAGTGTGATCTTGTCCCTCATGCCCTGCGTCCTGCTGCATGCTGAGGAGTCTCTGCCTGAAGCTGTTCATAGCCAAATTTGCCCTGCACACCATTCCACTGCAAAGTCCCTAAGTTGTCTACACACCAGCCCCACGCAAAACCCACCTCTGTAAGCAGAGAGAGGCACTCCTCCACCTTTCACATACCTGAGAGACTTGAGTTCTGTTTGCTAGTTACTGTGACAGTTATCGTGACACCAGATGTAGCTAAAGATAGAAACACAAATTTTACTTGTAAGAATTAACCCAGACACCAAAGAAGGTAGGTCAGAAACAGGCACATGATAGTAAATCCCTTCTTCTGCCTGTGCATGCATGCTTGCCAGCAGCTCCTGGGATGTCACAGAGGGCTCTCACTCTGTCACACACATAACAGCCTGTCCTTACAGCAGTCTGTAGCTGAGGTCCAGCCTCTGAGGAGAAAATGTCTTACACTGAGTTCAGCACTTAGTGAAGAAGATCTTGACTTAAAGACAGTTGCACTCTTAAATGCATAGCTCTTAGCCAAGATTAAAAAGCTTCCTTCCTCTCGGTTATTCCTGTGACTCATCACTTCATTAAGTGGACAGTTTAAATGTTCCTTTTAAGGGATTATTGAATTACCCTGTCCAGTCTAGAGACACTGCTCTCCCCTGAACGCAGCTGGGTAGAACCTTCTTCTGTCCAGAGGTAAGCAGACTAGTTAGTGGACCTGCCACTTAATGGAACTATAGATTAATGATTAAACTGTGTTGTGGTTAGCACTCCCTTTGAGTTGGACAGAATTTGCGTGCAGTATTTGTACTTTGTATGACTGTATAGTCTGAAACCCACAAGGAAAAAGGAATGGAAACAGTACAGTCTTTTTCAAGGCCAGAAGTGATGGTAACTAGTGTCTTTATACTAGCAGAGATTTTGACATGAACATGCTTGGCGGGGTTAGTCACAGTGCAGGTTGCATTTTTGTCTGATCTAGCTTGGAATCAGGCTGCTCTTTGATCTGGCACTTGCAGCAGATCTTCCTGCTCCTTCCAAAGTTAGAAAGCTTAGAAAAAGCCTGGTGTTCTTCGCGTTCCTAGAAAGTGTGTCAGGGACTGAGTTCCTGCTGGAAAATGCTGTCCAAGAGCACTGTTGTGCAGTG
The DNA here is from genome assembly GCF_028500815.1 of Rissa tridactyla. Classification (NCBI taxonomy): domain Eukaryota; kingdom Metazoa; phylum Chordata; class Aves; order Charadriiformes; family Laridae; genus Rissa; species Rissa tridactyla. Next base: position 11,025,350 of record NC_071497.1, read on the forward strand.
GCGTCTGGCTGTTAAATGGGAGTGAGGAGCAGGGTAGACCTTGTTTCTTTCTGCTGCAGACCTCTCAGTAGAATCACTACATAAACACAGAAAGGCTGCCAGGAAGGCAACAGCAGTAAAAATGGTTGTGTTTAGTCCTTGGAAGATGACAAATCCTGCAGTGTTACAAAGAGAAAGTACATTCTGGTTGCAGGCGTTGATTTTGAAAAAGCAAACCAGAGAGAAAAGAACCCAGCAGATCTCTCCCCAGTAATACCCCCACAAATGAGCTTGTAAAGCCTATGGAGAGAGAAGATAGCAGTGTGGGCTGATGTCATTGTGGTTTCTACAGCTGTACACCCTGGGGTCAAAAACTAGTTCAGCCCAACCCAATGCAATCCAACCAATTTGTATTTGCTCAGAGCTAGTACTTGTAGGATTCAGCTTAGAAGATGACATTCCTGACCAAAGCCTTCCTGGTACCATTACCTGTGGGATTTTAGGAGAATGTTAGGGCAGAGGATATATGCAAAGAGATAGCATTTGAGCACATGCCTCTTGTCAACATCGGTACCTTCCCAAGCTCATTCTTCTTATTTCTCCTCCTCTGGTGGTATTTCTACATTTCTTCTCTCACTCCACCATTGTTCTGGAGTAGATATGTATGAAATGTCTCTGTTGGCCAAATGAAAAATGAAATTCCAGCCTGCGTGACATGAAAGCTGAAGGACTTTTTCTTGGTGAAGGCTGGGGCTGGTAGAAATCACTCTGTACGTGCCAGATACTGTTACCCAAAGGCTTGCCTCTGGCTGACATGTCCCTACCCGTTGTCCGTGACTCCTTGACAGCCCTCTCCGTAGAGAAGTTGCCCTGGCTGATGTCAGAGAGTGGAGAGAAACCAGAGAAGAAGTGCCAGTAGCTGGGCAGAGGGAGGGACTGGATGGAGGCTGAGGGCATGGGACCTGCGGCCAAAGCAGCTTCCCCTCCTGCCCGCTCTCCCTCGGCACCGGCTGCGCTGCAGCTGCGTGGCTGCAGCAGGATTTGCTGCGGGAGGAGGCACCACCGACATGGCCCGGGGGCTGCGGGGGCCCATGGCCGTGCCCCCCAGCAGGCTGGTGCCCGCCGGGGTGGGGACAGGGAGAGGCAGCAGGAGAAGGGGCAGAAAGCAGCACCCAGAGACCGTGTCTGGGAAATGGGGTTTTATTTCCTTCTTGTGGAAGGGAGGGTTGCTGGAGCCCCGCTAGCGCCGCCGGCGGGGCGGCTTCTTGCGGGGCTGGGGAGAATCCTGGGGGCTGGGGGCCCTCCTCTTTGGGGGGCGCCGGGGCCCCCCGGCCGAGCGGTGCCTGCCCTGTGCGGGAGCGGAGGGGCTGCGGCTGCCGCCCTGGGCAGAGGGACCTGCCACCGCCGCCTCCCCCGGCTCCTCCTGGGGCTGCTCCTGCTCCGCAGGGATGGGCATAGATGAGGGGCAGCCGGGACCCCTGCGCAGAGCGGCTTGTGATGTGCTGGGGCGCTCCTCCACGTCGGAATCCGCAGGGCTGCTGGAAGAGGCCGGTTGTGGGGCAGGAGTCTCCTCTCGGGAGCTGCTGGAGCTGGTGGGGCTGGACGTGGTGGGTCTGGAGCTGGTGGAACTGGAGCTGCTGGAGCTGGAGCTGCTGGGGCCGGCACTGGCCGCACGGCCCTCGTCCTCCTCCTCCCCAGCAGCAAGGGTGCGCAGCAGCCTTCGGGCCTCCTCGCTGCACCGACGCACAATGACACGGATGAGGCCGTGGACCAGCGGCGCTGTATGTTCCTGCAGGCCAGGCTGCGTCCGCTGCACCACGGCCTCCTCGTCCAGTCCGCAGAAGCACAGGGCCTGCAGGATCAGGCTTTCTGCTCCTGTTGCCAGCCACCACTGTTCCCCAAATACTGCCTCCAGCTCCCGGCGCAGCCAGGGCAGCACGGGGTCGAGGAGATGCCTGTTTCGCTGGAAAAGTTCTGCCCAAATCTCAGGCAGGAGGCCACCCACGGTAGCCCTGGCCTCTGTCATCGCAGGCCTCTGCTCTCCCCGCAGCGGTGTCCCCTGTGAAGAGGATGGAGGAGACGCCGCGGGGCGATGGGTGCTGCTGGTGGCCGGGCTGGTGGGAGCTCTGCGTGCCTGGCGGCTGTCCTGTGGTGACCCTTCGGAGGACACGATGACACACTGCAGATAGTCGTTGTCTCCCCGCACGGAAAACCTGACCTTCTCTATCCGTCCTCTACAGAGTGGGCAACTTAATGATGTTTTTGCCCACCGCAGGATGCATCCCACGCAGAACTGGTGGAGACAGGGCAGCACAGAAGCGACGCCATCTTGAGCATCGCAGCAGATGGTGCAGCTCCACTCTGTCTCCGCGGCCATCTTTGTGCTCCACAGCGGGTTGGGGAGAGCTGAGGATGAGGAGCTGCTCCCCCTCGCTGGCGACGGCGCTGCCAAAGGCTGTTGCGCGCTGCAAAATGGAGATGTGCCATGGTCACTGGCTGTCCCAGGGAGGGCAGGGGAGGGGAGGAGAGGGGAGGAAGAAATGCCCAGCCCCTGGAGAAGGACACCCTGCCGGATCCCCCAGCCCCACCGCCCGCCCCACGGGCACCCCGGGGGCACGTTTCCCCCACAGCTCACCTCCGCTGCTGCGAGCGCGCCCCGCGGTGCCCGGCTGCCTGAACCAGGCAGGGCCGGGGAAACACAGGGGGTGGCTCCGGGACGGGCACCGAGAGCTGCTGACGGCAGCCCCCAAAGCACCACCCAGCACCAGGAGAAGCCTCGCTCGGCACTCCACACCTCGCAGGCACGCTCGGCAGGAGTCCAGGCACGAGCCAGGCTGGACCAGGCTCTGCCGGCGACCGAATATAAGCAGCCAGGGACGTGAGGTCACAATCCACCACGTGACATCACCGTTCACGCCATGCTGATGTCACAATGGGCCACCATTGTGACATTTAGCAGGTGCACAGCATCAGCTAGAACGAGGGAGTTCAGGCTGGAGACCAGGGGCCACCTCTCCCCCATGAGGACAGTCTGGCAGTGGGGCATGTTGCTGTCTCCACACTTGGAGGGTTTTAAGCCCCAGCTGGACAAAGCCCTGAGCACCTGGTCTGACCCCAGGGCTGACTCTGCTTTGGGCAGGAGGTTGGACCAGAGACCTCCCAAGGTCCCTTCAAGCCTGAGCTCTTCCGTGGTCCTGTGGGATGGCTGTCACTTCTGCTATTCTGTCAGTACATAAGAATCTGTTTCCCCACAAGAGCTTTGGCGTTGCTTTAGCACTGCTTCACACTGGCAAGCTTTCCCCAGGCGAAGAGCTTCATCAGCCCCACTGTTTGCACACCCATGCGTCCTGCTGTCAGTGGGAGTTGTCTGGCCTCAGCGAGCAGGCCCCCACGTCCAGCTGGGAGAGGAAGCCACTGCCGGGGCCCTCAGGCACAGCCAGGGTGGGGGGACCCCTCCTTGATGTCCCCATGCCAACACCCCACAGCAGGGTCCAGGCCTCCAAAGATGCTCCTTCCCAGCGGGCAGAACTGGGGATGGCTCTTGTGGCACGGGGAGCAGTCACGGGCAGTGGGGGCAGCCAGCGGGGAGCAGGGCTGATGGCCAGTTGGGTCCCCATGGGACCTGCGGCCAAAGCAGCTTCCCCTCCTGCCCGCTCTCCCTCGGCACCGGCTGCGCTGCAGCTGCGTGGCTGCAGCAGGATTTACTGCGGGAGGAGGCACCACCGACATGGCCCGGGGGCTGCGGGGGCCCATGGCCGTGCCCCCCAGCAGGCTGGTGCCCGCCGGGGTGGGGACAGGGAGAGGCAGCAGGAGAAGGGGCAGAAAGCAGCACCCAGAGACCGTGTCTGGGAAATGGGGTTTTATTTCCTTCTTGTGGAAGGGAGGGTTGCTGGAGCCCCGCTAGCGCCGCCGGCGGGGCGGCTTCTTGCGGGGCTGGGGAGAATCCTGGGGGCTGGGGGCCCTCCACTTTGGGGGGCGCCGGGGCCCCCCGGCCGAGCGGTGCCTGCCCTGTGCGGGAGCGGAGGGGCTGCGGCTGCCGCCCTGGGCAGAGGGACCTGCCACCGCCGCCTCCCCCGGCTCCTCCTGGGGCTGCTCCTGCTCCGCAGGGATGGGCGCAGATGAGGGGCAGCCGGGACCCCTGCGCAGAGCGGCTTGTGACGTGCTGGGGCGCTCCTCCACGTCGGAATCCGCAGGGCCGCTGGAAGAGGCCGGTTGTGGGGCAGGAGTCTCCTCTCGGGAGCTGCTGGAGCTGGTGGGGCTGGACGTGGTGGGTCTGGAACTGGTGGAACTGGAGCTGCTGGAGCTGGAGCTGCTGGGGCCGGCACTGGCCGCACGGCCCTCGTCCTCCTCCTCCCCAGCAGCAAGGGTGCGCAGCAGCCTTCGGGCCTCCTCGCTGCACCGACGCACAATGACACGGATGAGGCCGTGGACCAGCGGCGCTGTATGTTCCTGCAGGCCAGGCTGCGTCCGCTGCACCACGGCCTCCTCGTCCAGTCCGCAGAAGCACAGGGCCTGCAGGATCAGGCTTTCTGCTCCTGTTGCCAGCCACCACTGTTCCCCAAATACTGCCTCCAGCTCCCGGCGCAGCCAGGGCAGCACGGGGTCGAGGAGATGCCTGTTTCGCTGGAAAAGTTCTGCCCAAATCTCAGGCAGGAGGCCACCCACGGTAGCCCTGGCCTCTGTCATCGCAGGCCTCTGCTCTCCCCGCAGCGGTGTCCCCTGTGAAGAGGATGGAGGAGACGCCGCGGGGCGATGGGTGCTGCTGGTGGCCGGAGATGCCGTGGGGCGATGGGTGCTGCTGGTGGCCGGGCTGGTGGGAGCTCTGCGTGCCTGGCTGCTGTCCTGTGGTGACCCTTCGGAGGACACGATGACACACTGCAGATAGTCGTTGTCTCCCCGCACGGAAAACCTGACCTCCTCTATCCGTCCTCTACAGAGTGGGCAACTTAATGATGTTTTTTTCCCCTTTCAAGAAAAGAAACTGTACATATAAAAGTCCTCTGTCATAGGGCATTAAACAGACCCATGTCTTGATGTTTCAAAAGCACAGGGATAGAGCGATTTTTTGGGGGGGGTCCATTAATTATAAAACATTTGTGGATGTTGAGGGGTGAGAAAAGTAATCAAATATTCAGCAGCATCGGTTTTCTATTTATTGAATACGCACCTTCCAAGAAAAGGCAATGACAAAAGGGTTTTTTTTCCCTGTGTCCTTACTCTCAGGCATAGCACGCTGGGGGCAGGACCAAGCTCGTACTTTTGCGGCTCCTATCACACCCGCTCCACTTAACTGAATTTCTAAGCAAAGCTTAGCTGCTGACAGGTTTATATGGATTCCCTAGTACGTATCTGGGCTCTAAAGTAGCTTTCCACTCCCACTGCTGGAGCAGCTGACATGAACTCCTGAAAAGGATAAACATTTTTATTTTAAGATGCTAAAATAAAAATTTTAGCTCTGTGGGAAAAACATGAGCAGTGGGATTGTTGTTTCCCAAGCATTTCTTAATTCTCCCAAGTATTTTAACACCAAAAACTTTTGTCTGATAACTTCTTGCTTCAGTTGGCTGTACTCTGCCGACTCTCCCTATCACTGACGGAGTGAGAATGGGCAGCGCGGGTGGTTACGTCCTCTGGTGCTTCCTTATCTGACAGGAGGGTGGAGGGTAAGTTTAAGGCACTCAGCTTTCTTTGTACCTTTGATCCAATAATTGTTGGCACTCTGCCCATCTGGTCTGAAGGAACACAGTCGCATTTCATACCACCTGATACTCTCTGGGCTTTGGGTAAGCCAGGTACTTAAACACATCTGGCTGCCTTCAAGATTTCCTACATCTGACACGTGCTTAAGTATGGGGCTGCATTGTGCCCCTGCACAAGCTACTGCCTCCCAGGTTAGCCATCTATCTATAACTTTATTGTCGTGACTGGTGGTAGACACCTTTGATTCTCCTGTGGGTGCAGGCTGTCTTTGGCACTGACAAGCTGTCTAGGCTGTAAAATTCCCCGGAGCATTGCTCTATTTTCTACTGACCTCCATTTCTTTTGAATGCGAAGTTGCCTGCAGCTTTGCCATATGTTCAGGTGGCTGCAGTTCTTATCTAAGAACCCTGTATGTGTGTGTAAGTAGATGCATATAATGTGTGTGTATATATATATGTGTGTGCTTGTTAGACTGTTAGAGACTGTATGTGCATCTTCTGTGACATCTACCTTTTTGGGAGGAAAAAGGAAAAGGAGATAATGGTGTTTTGTAAATAAACTCCTTTGTGTTTGAGCAGCCATGGGAATGGCATAGCCTGCAAAGAAAGTATTCTTGCATTACAGGGAATGTGCTAGAAGTCCATCCTACAGATTTTAGGTTCTATTTTGAGTCTGAAACTATTTTCTAATTGACTCAGAAGCAAGCCAGGTTTTCCCAAAGACTAGTTCCTGTTTCAGAGTCTAAAAAGAGTTGGATTATTTGAAGTTCACAAATTTTAAGTAGAAGAATTTATGGCCAGACTAGTCCAGGTCCTCAGAGATACCAAAGTATTTCTCATCTGCTTCAAAACTTGACTAGGTACCCGTCTGTCAGAGAAGTTTTTACTCACTGGATGTCAACTATCTTGAGATTTTTTTTCAAAAGCTGGTCTCATTTTGGTGCCTATATAGAAAGGAAGCTCTACTGTGAGATATTCCCTTCACTCATGCAAAGGTAGAAGTACCATTTTTTATATTGGCTGTTTCTCTGCATATAAATTACTTCATCACAGTTTTGCAGCATGGTTTTCTATATTACTCAATAGTTAACAGCATTGTCTTCATCTTTTTGTCCTCAGTGCAAAGAGAACTCAAATCACAAACAACAGGAACTCAGACTGTGAATTATCTCTCTTTTGAAAATGAATCGGTAAAGTATACCTACTAAAAATGCAAAACCTTTGTGATAATTCCTTGCAGACTCTATCTGAACTAAGGTAGATAAGCAAATTACTTTGAAGGGCCGTGAAATGTAGCTGGTCAGATATTCTACTTAAGTAGATGTTGCTTGCTATCTGTTTTTCTTCCTTCTCCATCCACACATAAGAACTCAGTGAAAAACAGAGTGCTGGTTAAACTTAGGATGGCTCCACACCATGACAGCTTGGTGTCAAAGCCAACCTCAAATGTTTGTAGTGACCTGTTTTGCCTCCATACTGCCATTTTCTTCCCAAAAGATATACTAATACGATTATTCTAATACTATCAGATTGCCTAATAACAGTTTAAAAACTTAGCGCTGGAACAAGTTGCCCAGAGAAGTTGTGGAGTCTCAATCCATGGAGATATTGAAAAGCCATCTGGACATAGTCCTGGGCAACCGGCTCTAGGTGTCCCTGCTTGAGCAGGGAGGTTGGATCAGATGACCTCCAGAGGTCCCTTCCATTCTCAACCATTCTACGGCTCTGTGAAAAAAAAAATTGGTGCTCTTTTCATGCCACATCATTTGAGTGACCTTGGTTAGAGAATGGCCTGACAGTCAGTTCTTTTGACACAACTGGTGTTACAGGGCAACACCTAGTGTGGAACACCACCAGTGAGCAGACGCTGGTGCATGCGAGAACTTCTTAGTCCAGCATTATTGCTGAAGGCGTCAGTAAATGAATTGTAAAACTGCTGCCTCACCAGCATGCTCAGATGTTCAACACAACTGTATTTAATTTCAGATAAAAGTACAGGATGAAAGAGATATAATGATGAACACAAGTACAGCTACTCTCACGCAGGCAGTGTTTCAGGATTCTCAGAGGAGGTGGCTTAGCATACCTCCTGAAAAAGTAAATTGTCTAGGAGCCAAACCATGAGTGCGTACTGAAAAATCTTGGTTGAAATCAAACTCTTGGAGAAGGAAACACTTGCAAAAAGTACTGTTTCTTATGAGTGTGACCCTGATTATGGTTCTAGTAGTCTTTTTGTCAAAGAATCAGGCTCTGGTCCTAAAAATACTGTTTCCCAGAATGCTAAATGAATGAAAGTTCAGTGCAGAGACAATAGGATGCACAAATGAGCTAGGCAGACCTGAATCATCCTGTGATGTTGAAGAGTGTTCAGTACCATCAAACTGAGACAGATAAATAAATAAACAAGAATATGTGATGTTACATTTATGTTGAGTCTTTGACGGAAGCTGGGTCAAGCAGAAACTGCTGTTTCTCTAAAGGCACAAGAGTCCTTCTCTGGGCACCCAAGTTCCAACATCTCATCAGCAGCTTTGTGCATTGCATTCCTGCAATAGGAATATCAGGTTTTGCTTGACTGAGGACTGGTGTTATCGCCCCTGAGTCTGAGGACCTAGATTATGACCTCAAACTTTTCTCCCTGGAGCGGTGGAGCTGTTGATTTTTTTTCCCTCTTTGGCTGCTAATTACTAACTTCAGATGCCTGGTCCTCACTGTTTCCCAGCAACTTTCTACTGCTTCCTTCGCCCAGACAACAACCCAGTGCATGTCAGTACCCTCCTCTACCACAATGACACTACGTGGCTGGTTTCCAGTGGATGCTCAGACATCTCCCTTCTCCCTGGGCTACCATGGGTAATTTTTCTCAGACTTGATTTATTCTGTTGAACTGCCCAAACTTTAAAAAGTCCATGCATAAACACGATCAGAGCTGCAGTTTACAAGACGGACAGGTGCAGGCACTCTTTGAGAATACACAAGTGCACGTCGAGTCCGCTTGTTAGCTTTATCGGTTCTGCTGTATTAAACTAGCGTAATTAAAACATTCGCTACACAGTCACTATACACTGTAATTAAGTAAATCTGGGCTGCTGCAGTTGTCTTGCCTGCTACTCTCCACCTCCTATTGACTCTATGGAGATAAATCTGACTTTCAAGAAGCTACATCTAAATTTATAACAGGGAAATGACCCATTTTCAAACAAACGCCAAAAGCAGGCAGGAAGAGCTTGCAGCAAGATTATTTCCCTGATGTGGTCAGTAGGAATCTCACTGCTAGCACGTGAGGGCTGGTGGAAAAGAACTAGAGTCAATGGCTGCAGAGATTTATACTAGATTAAATCACAGCATGGACTGGTCTCAGAGCAGTCATCTTGATATCTTTAAAACTGAGGGCAAGCTGTTCAAGAGACACTGTAGCTGTGCTATGCAGCACTAGGTGGCTGAAGAGAAATTGCAAGTATACACATTAAAGACATTCGCTGAAACTAGAGAACATCAGAATCTCATGACCCTGGTCATGGTTGCATGTAGCATAAAACACTGAAAGACCAGCCCACTTCAGGAGAAAAAGTCTGTCCATTATTGTTACTGCTGAAGAGTTGAAGGAGGATCCCTGCAAACAGCTGCGTACTGTAAAGCATGATGCCCACGAGGGTAGCTCCAGAAAAGCCAGATTAAATTGGCTAATGAGCAATGTAGGCAAGTGAGTTTGATCAGGGAACACTCATGTCATCAGCTGGACGCTCCCTCCTTTGGGAGATGTGGCATAACTGAAGGAAATGGAAGCAGGTGGAGATCACACACCAGCAGGTTTTTATAGGTGTTCCAGTGAATTTTGGGAAAGGCAGAAGGACATGTTGCAGGCTTTGCAAACCTTCCAGGTAGCTAGGGGACTTCACAAGATGTCAAAGTCCTCAGATCTGATCTACATCCTGAAGATGTTTGCATCTGTCAGGGAAGCCAAATGGCAAATACTTTGTCTCCAGGCTGTGTTTAATTTCAGCATAAAGCATGTTTTTCTTAAATGTTTCATTCTCTCCATATTGGAATTGACTGTTTCTGAGGGAGTTAAGAGGGGATTTTGAACCACAGACTGTACAAAGACACGCTCAGCTGCACCAAGGAGCTTGGAATATGACATCTAACCATGGATTGAGTTGGTTGAAAGGAGGTTAAACCACTGTGGGATATGCAGCTCAAGAAGTTATTGTAAAATTATATTAGTGAGTGAGGAAAAAGAGCTGCTGGGAGTCAGTACCTGTGATGCATGCAGCGTGCCAACAAGGCTACTGTAAGGCTGGAATATAAAGGTCTCCTGCTCTGTGGGAAAGGAGTGAATGTTATTTTTACAGGAAGTTTAGTTGCAACAGTTGAGTCTTCTATATAATTTCAAGTTACACTGCACAAAATCATATTGAGGGCATGACTCCAGATCCTGTTTTTCTAGGGATTCTCTCCAGGCTCTTCTGCTGTTAAATGCCATCATTGAACAAGGGAGATCTGTTTTTTCTGGTATGGAGGAATCTCTGGCCAGTGTAGCATTTGGCATAGGAGAGCACAAGGTTGTGAGATTTGCTTATTTTCAAAGCTACATGTACCAGTATTAACTTTTTTCCTCTTCAACATCAGATGGTCAGTCTGCTAAACTTACCTTAGCAGTTACCAGAAACTGATATTAAATCACTCTTGATTTACAATATAGTTCTCCTGAACTTATTTGAAAGACTTACATGGAGAACACATTGTGGCAATATTCGTACACCAAACTCCTGGAAGTGGCAGAACTTTAGTGCTTTTGAGCAAAATGCACCATCAAAGCATGCCAGCAACATCTTGTGATCCATCTGGTTAGGGCCCAGGTGATCAACTAATAACATTACTATTAATACCATTTGGAAGATAGAAAAAAAAACTAGAGACAGTTCTCAATTTTTGCAGGACGTAAGATGCACTGAAAAATTATCATTTCTGAAATTTGTCTTGCTGGAATTTCTGTTGCAGGTGAAAGAAAGCACATTACTGAGATACATGAAGAATGCCAAAATGCAAAGAGTCAGGATACAGTGAAATAAAGAGGTACAATCATACTGAGGACAACCCTGTTTCATCCCTATATTTTAGCTATATATCTCCATTTATAAGCAAAGCACAGAGAGCAGGACATACTTGGGGTTCTCTGGATAACAGTAAGAATGGCTGATAAATCAGTAAAGCACAAAACTGTACTGGTGACTTCAAACAATCGGTTCGCAAATGTTTGCTGTACTGTATGCACAGGCATATCCTTCATTGGGCTCAATGGTACTTTCATTTCATTCGAATGGCCTGGCCCAATTGTAAATGTTATTGTACATTGCCACATTTGGTCTGGATATTATTGTACTAAACTAATTTAAACAGCAACTAAATCATGAGCTTGACAGTGAGTTTTTTTCCCTGGTTAAAACCAGGATATAATTCTCCTCAAATTAAATTGCACACTACTCTACTAAAAGCTCCCCTAAAGAAAGGAATTTTCAAAGCTGTTAAAACTAATAAAAGGATAAAAATATTTCAGTAAATATTAAATAGTAAGTAGTAAATGACTAAATTCTATTTTTCATACCTAAATAAACTTTGATATTTACTAAATTTCAAGTAAGGATTTCCACTGAAAGGTGGTGTGGACGCAGTTAAATGCATTCAATAACTATATATGGCTGAAATGAATTGTTTTGCTACTGCTTTCATCACAGAAATTATAAATCAAGTTTAGAGTGCTTTATGGGCACATGGAAAGCATGTCATTACCCAGCTGCAGATGTCCTCCATGGCTTTGGGCATATTTTTTATGTCATTTCCATTGCCAGAAAAAATGAGAGGTATGTCCTGCAAATTCATGATTCTAGTGAGGATTCTTCATGCAGACAAAGCTCTGGAGTTTAAGTAGGGTTTCTCATGGGTAATTGATTCATATTAGGTAAGTCTAGCTACTCCTTGTCTCCACTTGTTCACAATAGCATCATTTTCTATTTGTTATTTATGCCAAACTCATATCCTGCTACACAAAAATGTCATCTTTTATATTGCAGTGAAAGGACATTTTCCTTTTTATTCCCTTTTAATAATATGTGCTTATTTTTAGCAAAACAAACATGATGGTACTTTCAGAAATGAAAGATCGCTGTGACTGTTGAGGAAACCATGTTGTTCACTTTGGTCATGAGCAGTGTATTCTTGAATACTTCAGCCAGTAATCTAATTTCACCTGGGTATATGTAGGAAAACAGATATAATGTTTTGATCAGCATCGGTTATGGGTGAAAGACAACCCTGACAATGATTTCAACCTGCTTCTGCTGTTGTGTTTCTGCTGTTGGATGGTAGGCCATTGCCAGCGTACGGTCCCTGGAAGTTTTGGCTTTAATTTTATTACAGTATTCATGTCTATTCACACAGTTAAAAGCTATTTATGTTATGTTGCCTGGTGTACATAAGTTTTTTTAAAATACTACTATAGAACTACAGATGGTTAAAGACTGTATCCTATCGCTAAAATCAGCAGAGATTTTAGGGATGGGACAGAGTGCCACCAACTCAGAGCAATCCCTGGGGACAGAGGTGACTCTGGAACTTCTGTGTGGCCCGTTTAACTTGTGCTATCTTCCGCTCATCCTAGCTTCACTGTGTGAATTGCTTTCAGCCCTCGCGCGCCCTCCAAAATAACATTAGTTGTCAGACAGATCATTTTCCTGATCTGATCTATCGCTCTACCTCACAAGCATTCACGACTGTGTGAAAGAGAGTGCAGCTCCCACTCCCCTTAGCTGGCAGCAATCCTGACACGATGGCTAGGTGATGTGTCTCCTCGCCAAGGGTTTCCTAAGGGGCATCCCTTCTCCAGCACCTCTACTGGCCCCCCCAACTCTAACTGCACTGAATCTTTTGCTTCCTTAAGAGTCATGCAGAGAGCCAGTACAGAACCTTGATTCAGCTTGTTTTTAGCTGTGGGTTTGATTTTTTTTCGGATGGGGGTGGACTGCGTTTTTGATTCCTGCTGTCTCAACACACCATTGAACAAGCATCACAGCCCATGCAAGAGCACATTTCTGAGACCAGCTTGTGGGAAAATGGACTTGCGTCCCATTACTTTAATTGCACATGGATAACCATATCCAGTGAAAAGTGAAAAGATAAATACAAAAGCATAAAGTGTTTTTTCTATGCAATTCACAATGACCTGTGGATTTTGTTGTCATTTGAAGGCAGTAATATTAGCGTACATAAAAGAACACTGTATATACAGAGCCATTAAGGCTCTGAATGTGAATATAGAATACCAAAAGGGTGTAAAAATCATGCTCTGCATCTAAGCTGAGCAATAACTGAGTCCGAAAAAGAAAAAAATGTATTGTCCAGTATTTGTGTGGCTTCTTGAAAACTTCTTCTGGTATTTTTTTAAGGAGTTGGCTTTGTATTTGGCAAATAATGTTGTAATTTCCACTTAAGTTTAATCTGCATAAGAGCACACCATTGTTGCAAAGAATACTGATCATCCTGCTGAATTCTTGATTTAGACCTAGTTAGGGGCTTATAAATCACACTTCCATTCTTCAGATCCTGAAATTCATCTATGTTCACCAAAGTCAAGTGAAAAGGAAAACAGAATCAAATTCCCTCTGTATCGCAATTTTTTGTAATATTAAACTTCTGCTTTTAAAACTGTTCACGTGGGAAGTCAAAGCATGCCTTAATAATTGTGACTAAAATAAAATGAGAACAGCACACCAGCCATGTGATTATAAACAAAAGTTAAAAACCCACATGTAATAAATGTAAACTGTCATATTTTGGGTATATTATTTTAGTACCTGAGGTTCTGTGTAATAAATGGCAGCTGAAGATTTAGCTGCAATCTTGAATTTTGAAATAACATTGCACCCTCCAGAAGCATCAGGAATCTTATGTTGGGGCAACACTAGCAATTATGTTACTATGTCCCGTTTAGCAGAGGCTGTGAGTAGCATACTGGAATGACAGGCAACAGAATAAGAAAATACAAAATTCTAGGGTGTGGGCACCAGAACTAAGGCCCAAGCTCTTGCAGAATCTACTAAGAGTTTTTTAACGGATTGTCAGCTACCCAGAACCTTGTTCATTGGAAACAAGGTCCTCTGCTGGTGAGCACTGGTTTGCCAGTGCCAGGACGGTTCAATGAGTTTGCTGCAGCTGTGGACTTTGCTAACTGTACTCAAAGAGTGGTGCACTCAACTACCATACCAAGGTATAAATGCTATACTCTGGAGGAAGTATATCCTGTGTGCAAAAAGCCAGTGCCACGACCAGTCAATGGAGAAGATGTGTGTCTACTTGTGCAGTTGTAGGGGTCATCTCTCCGTCAAAGAGCAGTCTTTCCTGTGTGAACCATACACGTTCTCCATGCATGGAGGGCTGGCACAATCAATATCCCAATGCCTAGGGCAGACTGGCTGCCTGGTCTCCACGAGCATGGAGAGAGAGTGCCTGCCACCTATGACACCACTGGAAGCCAAGGCCAGTGCAACACAACTTTTGCCCAGGAAAACTCCCATTTACCTCCGTGGAGTTTCAGTCCTCTCACTGAGTCAGGCAAATCTGTGAATCTGAAAGAAAGCAAAGCAATGGATAGAGCCCTGTTCTTCTTTGCATTTTCTGAGTTCAGGAATGGTCTTTCTTGGAGTGGAAGAGGCCCACAGATTTTCAGGAAAGGGACCATTCTGCTCAAGATGGATGGAGGTGTGAGGTTAAAGCTGTCACATGGTTGTTGTTTGCAGACATCCTCTTGCTGTCATGGGAAGTGTCAGTGAGCAGTGATTGCCCTGGAGAAGCCATCATCCTCTAGATTGTTTTCTACAGGCCTGTAATGTCTTTTGCAAAGTCTTATCTTCAGTGTTAAGTACCTACAAAGCCTATTTCCATTTCTGTGCCTGTCCAATGCATGTTTCTGTCATGTCAGCCCATCTTTGATTAGTTAGGTATGACTTTTTTCCTTCGTTGGATGGAGAGGGGGAAATCTGGGCTTAATAAAAGACCACAAACAGCTACCTTCCCCTCAGCCTTCTTCCGAATGGGAAACTAAGAGATCAGGACTGAGTACTTCTGCCTGATACACAGTCATCTTCCAGAAAACCCACCCTCTTTCCCACGCCCAGTAAACTCTCGGTTCTGTGGGTATGTAATGTGTATTTCCTTCCTGGCTCACATGTTAGTATGATAAAGCTGGTCACCCCTGGCAATTCTGAATAAATAACAGTGAGCCAATCATCATTTTGTGGACAGTGACTAGCAGTTCAAGTGTTTCAGCGCAGCGTATCGATAGCCACTTATACTGGCAACCCCAAGCAACGCTACAGGCTTGGGGAAGAGTGGCTGGAAAGCTGCCCAGCAGAAAAGGACCTGGGGATGCTGGCAGGCGGCCAGCTTCACATGAGCCAGCAGTGAGCCCAGGTGGCCCAGAAGGCCAACAGCATTCTGGCTTGTATCAGGAATAGCGTGGCCAGCAGGAGCAGGGAAGTGATCGTGCCTCTGTACTCGGCACTGGTGAGGCCTCACCTCGAGTCCTGTGTTCAGTTCTGGGCCCCTCTGTACCAGAGGGACATTGAAGTGCTGGAGAGTGTCCAGGGGAGAGCTACCAGGCTGGTGAGGGGTCTGGAGACCAGGTCACATGAGGAGAGGCTGAGGGAGCTGGGCATGTTTAGCTTGGAGAAGAGGCGGCTGAGGGGAGACCTCATTGCCCTCCACAACTACCTGAAAGGAGGTTGGAGAGAGGTGGGTGTTGGCCTCTTCTCCCAGGTGAATAATGACAGGACCAGAGGAAATGGTCTGCAGTTGCGTCAGGGGAGGTTTAGATTAGATATTAGGAGGAATTACTTTACTGAAAGAGCGGTCAGGCACTGGAACAGCCTGCCCAGGGAGGTGGTTGAGTCACCATCCCTAGAGGTGTTGAAGAAACGTCTCGATGTGGCACTTCAGGGCATGCTCTAGTGGCAGAGATTGTAGGTTGTTTGGTTGGACTCGATGATCTCAAAGGTCCTTTCCAACCATGAAGATTCTATGATAAAAGCAGAAATAACAAGAAAATTTCTGGCATTGCCTGGATGCCATCAGACAGGAAGGCTGAATGCAACCAGTAACCACCAGGTTTTAAAGTCATTGCTTAAACATTTAAATTAGGTGACACTCAGGACCCCATGGCACAAAATATTCGGGGTCTTCAGTTGCTCTGTGTTTTGTGCTGTGGCTGCAGGCACTGTGAGAACCTGCAGGCCTGGAGCGGGCTGGAAGAGCCGTGTGGGCTTCTGCAGAGCATGTGCCTCCCTCCCACAGCCTGCCTGCGCCGGGCACCTCAGGGACTGGGCACCTCAGGGACTGGCCACCTCCAGACGTGGGCCAGGACTCTGGCTGGAGGGCGTGGGCAGGCTCCTGGGCAAGGATTACAGGCTACCACAAGTTCACAGTGGTAAATATCTAGGTAAATAGAAATATATTCAGCTAAATTTTGACTTGGAAAAAATTCCTGGTCTCTATGTGAATATGTTCTTTACCAGAAAAAAAAGCTGAAAATATGAGATATTTTAAACATGCTTGCATTTGTGCTCAATTAAGTTACATGATGGGTTTTTAAAAATAATGCATTTAGAAATTCTGTATGCTATTATTTGCAAATTGCTTCAAAAAGGTCCTAATTATCCGATATTTAATTATTCAAAACTATACAATGAGTTATTTCTGTACAGGGTTTA
Organism: Rissa tridactyla; assembly: GCF_028500815.1. Classification (NCBI taxonomy): domain Eukaryota; kingdom Metazoa; phylum Chordata; class Aves; order Charadriiformes; family Laridae; genus Rissa; species Rissa tridactyla. The sequence goes on from NC_071497.1 coordinate 11,041,788, forward strand.
TGGGCAGCTTATTCTCAGTCTTTAATATTCATGCCGAGCTTGGATCGTTTGAATTGAATGCCTATGGCCTATGTCTGGCTGTATGTTCCTGTCCGTTGATTGTATAAATTCCTGAACTTGCACATTCAGAATTTGTTTTTGTGATTTTTTAAAAAAGATCCTGTTTATTTGGAAGTTTTGGCCAGTGAACAAGTTCAGTACCTTACCATGGAAAATAAAATACGTAGTGTGCCAAGCTGACAAACTTACCTGAAAATTATTTTTTTTTCCTATTCTAAGCAAATACTCTAAAGCGTTTATATTTTAAAGGACTTCAGTCAAGATTTTTGTGGAATTAGGAAAGTAGCATGATGACTGAGAAAAGACTCCACTGGTGTTTTTTGTAGAGAAAAATAATTTTCAGATTGGGTTTGTTTTTTAGTGGCCACCTCTCCGAATCAGCTCCCCTCTGAGGTGCAGAGTGCACAGTTCAGTATCCATAACAACTCCATCTTGCAATGTGTATGTGTAACAGGTTAAATGATAGCTATTTTAAGCACAGTGAGGGAACAGCAAAGGCTCAAAGGCTTCACAAGATTCATTTGCTGCTCTTTGAATAAAAAAAACCCCAAACACAGAAATGTGCGGGTTAGCCAGAGCAAAGACTGCCATGACTACAATGATAAATGCTCAGGCTGCACCTTACAGAAGACCAAACAAAGAGGTTGAGGAGGAAACCAAATATGTTGTGTGACTCCTTCCTTTTTCACAATTTTAATCTGTCCTGATTCACCCATCTCCCAGCCAGTGTGCCAACTTTGAGAGAGACCTCAACAGAGAGAGTGTGGTGTGCATCCTCCCCTTCCCATTGCTGACATTGCCTTCTCGATTCTTGTGCCCTCTCAGAAGCATTCCTAAGTACAGTGCAGAACCATTTAAAAATGTCTTTTGTTTGAGCCTGACTATGCCCTTACTCTGGGGGGTGTGAAATTCTCAGGCCAAGGAGAGTAGTCAACTCTGGGCAGCAATGGACTTGTTTTTTATTTTTCCTGTTGAGGGATTTTGCTTCTGAGTGCCAGCTCTGGATGTGCCTATTCACAAGTTTCCTATCAGTTTCTGCTACTGAACATGGTAACATTTTTTCTAATGATGGGGTTGGTCTGATGAGAGAGGCATGTCACCGACTGGCCAGTAACAGGCATTATGGTGCAGGGAGGTGTGTGTGATCCGTCTCCAGAGCAGTCACAACATACAGGGCAGAGAATTTCTCTGCTTGCTGCTGTCTGAAAAAGAGCTGCTGCTTTTGGATGCAGGTCAGCATCCCAGTCCTCCTCCCCAGCAATGCAGGGCCTTCTCTCACTCCTGACATGTTCCCTTTGTGTCAACAGATTTGCTGCCAGCTTGGTTAGTTCACTGCAAAATGGTCAGATGTTCAGCAGTAGGATATTCAGTCTGAATTAGAAGCTGACCCGTGCGGTACTTTGGGATGCGATTCTCTTCTGCTTCCTTTCAGGAACATGCTGGGGACCGGAGGATTGTATCCTTACCCACATGGGAGTACCCCATGGAGGTGCAGGCCTTTTTCTCCCCGCAACCTCCATCATGCAGTGATTTCAGACATTTGCATGATCTACGTGAGGGCAGACGCTTGAAGAGGTGTTAGTCTGAGTGAGTTCTTCCCATTCTCTCTCCCCTTCTCCTCCCCCCCGAGCAATAATTGCATTGGTAAAACACATGCAGTTTTCATTCTTTATACTGTGGAAATACATATACTCCCGTGTGCACTACAGAAATGCCTCTGATGATAGTGTCTGTAACTTCTGTGGAGAAAAATGCTTTTGGCCTCAGTGACTACAGCCTGGTTCAATGCTCACCAAATTATCGTGTGAGCTCCCACTTACATTGATAGGTATCTACTCAAATCTCTCCTGAATTACCCTTCTTCACTTTTCCAGTGAAAGCTACTGAATTTATTCTGATCAACAGCAAGAAAAGGGTTTTGTCCAGGTAATATTTCTCTGTGTTTGAAACAAACAGCCTAGCATTTTTAGCACATGAAAAACAGATCATTCAGAGGAAAAACAGTCCCTTCTGGACACATATTTCAAAATTTGCAGTGTGTTATAACTCCACAGACAATCAAAAAGGAGTTATTGCTAAAGTTTCCATGCATGTTGGCACTTTCATTTTCAGGTTTTATTTTACTTGTGACTGTTCTGTCTTACTGATTTTCTTCTTACCTTTTCTATGCCCTGAATTTTCTTCCTTTGGAAGGAGGTTTTTTTGTTTTGGTTTGGTTTGGTTTTTTTTTTGTAACTGCCTTCAACATTCATTAAAAAGTTAATTTTGTATCCAGATTATTCTACTCATTGATTTCTGTGTTTTCCTGCTCCCAAATTCTTACTAACTTTGTGTCATGTTGGAATAAAAAATTATTACACATTTTGAGGAGTGTTGTATGAAAGAAATCATAATACAGCTTAGCTGTTTCCTCAGCAGAAGTGGCAGTGTTAGTTGTCTGTTTGCTTGTTTAGCCTCAAAAGAGATTTATAATGTTGTATTTTTTTTTTACACACATAAGTATGGGCAAAGTGGAAGAAGGAGAGGAAGAAAACCCTTCCAGTAAATGTATCTTTCAGTTGTTCTCTGTCCTAGCTTGCACTCTGCTGCCCTGTAATAATGCTGTCATTGGTGACAACCATCCCACTAGGTGGTTTAAATTGTTCTCAGCTTTTTCTTGCCTTTCCTGTGTGCCATTTCTCTGGGGGGATTTCACTTTGAAATTGTTTAATCAAAACTCAGGTTCTCTCCTGAAGTTGTGATAGTTTCATTCTCAGCTGGTGGTACCGAAATCCATCTTTCAAGGGTAGTAGCCTTTGTGTTAAAGCTGCCCTGCCAGTGTGAAGCCACTATACTTTTTGTTAGTACCCAAAAGATAGGGGGAAGGTTGGAAATTTTTCAGTCTTCCAAAATGTGTCAGGGGGAAAATGTCCATTGCCCAAAGGTAACCATCCTTGCTTCTCTCCTCACTTACTTAATGCTGTCCTATCGACCCAAAGCTCCCTTCCTGCTGCTTTGAAATCTGAAAGACTGTATTTTATCCATTTCCATTGGGAGCAGCAAAGAAACTTTGTGCCCAGGATCTCTGCATGACTAAGTCCTATGTAGCTCTCACACAAAGCATCTCGTCCCCACTTCCAGTTTGCTCTGCTTTCAAGAGGAGACCCTTCTTTTGGAAAAATATTGGTTGCCTTGCTTTTATGGCTGTGCATATAAAGAATGAAGAATAAAGTCTGGAGGCATAAAAATGACAGGTCAAAATATTCTTTGTCTCAGGTCTGTTATATCGATATAAACTGGAAGGGAATCTCTTTCCTCAAATATTCCATTTCCAACCTCAGTGGTAGATACGGTCTACTAACTCACTGGTCAGTTCTTTAAATCAGCATGCTGTTCCCCTTCTTTTATGTGAATTAGTATGAGGCCACATTTATTGTGCCTTTGGCAGCTGAATTGCTCTGTCATGCATATCTTGACGTGATGGGACACTTCCAGATGCATGAAATATTTCCATGTTTTTGATATTTCAGTGCGTCTCTGCATGACAGCACAGAACAAATCTGCCCAAATACATGGTCCATCAAATTACCAGGCAATGAACTCACTCCAAAGTTACTAATTGTTGCTTCTTGCTCTCCTGAATTTTCCCTTCCCCTGTGAAGTGGCAGTGCCTTAACAGCACATTTTCTTTGTGCTGCAGTAGTTAGTGATGGCACTCACATAAAGCACAGAATTCCCACCACTGCTTCCCCCTGCCCTTCCACAAAAGCCATTGTGTTCACAAGTATGTAACTGAATATTGTATCCTTCCTCAAAATCAATCACTGTCTCCAAATTCCTCCCCTCTTCAGACATCATTCCTGCTTTCCCAGATCTTGGCTGACTCAGGACTCTCTGCTGCACCGTGGCATGTTCATCTCTTCCTCACTGCAGTCCACTCTGACACACTTTTGTCTGTCTCTCAGCGAAACAAAGTTTTTTGTTTGAGAAGCACTGGGATTTGAAAGGCATCTCAGCTTTCAGTAGCATTGCTGGGGGCTTGATTTAGGTGTCCCATGCCATGCCACTGAGGCACCTCAACCAGAGACTGCTAGCTTCCAGTTGCTGCTGCAAAATGATGTGGAACTTGTGTCTGCCAGCCAGAGGTGAGGATCTGGGGCAATACAGGGAAAATGACATATTACTGATGCCCACCCTTGGGTAGCTGGATCAAAAGATAGAACTTGTGAGCATGACTCAATCGCACTTCAGATGTTCAGACATCAAAGGACAAGCCTTGCCTCTCGTCTTTATAAGATACTATGATTTGGTTTTGTAGCTTAATCCTGACCTGCAGAGAGCATCTCCAGCCTGGACTCCACATAAGCATAAGGGCGTGAGCATTTCTAGCCATCCTTGTTGTGAAACCCAGGCATGAGATGCAAAAAGCCTACAGCTATCTCAAGGGACTTTGAAGGAAACTGTTTGACCACTTGATTGCTCACAGAGGAAGAATGTCTCCTTTTTTCCCTTCCAAGTCAGAAGAGGCTCAGTTGGGAGGGACTCTCCACCACTTTAGTGCCTTATTGCTGGAGGGCATACCTGGAGTCCACAAAAAATACCTTGGAGTGCATACCTAGTGACCTTCTTCCTGAATTGGAGGGGGCAGTTTCTCTCCTGTTATGCCTGCAGAACACTTTTTTTTTTTTTTCCCTTTTTGGTTAGATACCTGGGTCACAGTTACCAGGAGCAGGTGTAAGGAAGCAGTTGTTTTATTATTAGCTTCCTCGTCCAGGTGGGCTGCAGACTCTGATGCCACAGGACAACACGGCTCTCTAAGGGGAAGAATATTGATCACTTACTTTTCCCCTCTCGGTGAACGAACTCTTCTGCTTTCCCTTTCCAAGAAGAGAACCATGCTACCTTTTTGGTCTTTAATTTTTCATCTATTTACTAATTCACCCACTTAATCCAAGGAATCTTCTTGCTGCCCTGACATAAGAATAGTTTATTGTTACCTCTAAATGAGTAATCGCTACTTGACAATAGGTTTTATTGAGTTTCTTTAGAGTGTCCAAGACAGGGCTAGTTTAAGTATATAATCCTGGTGGTTATTTTGAAGACTTGCTTGTAATCTATGAATTGTCTTCCAGATTAATACTGTAAACTGTCAGTTTTCTGAGTACACTTAGCTGGAAAAAAAACTCATTTGGTCTCATCTGGTCATTTGAAAATCATAACTTTACTGCAAAAAACCTTATATCTCTTGACTGAAAATTCAGATATTTTTCATTGTGGCAACAGCAGGTCTTAGGTGAATGTTCTATGCCATGTAAGGCATTTGTGAGAGTAACTCAATGAAATATAAAAAACCAGCTTGACATATGTGGCAATCAGTGTAACAAGCTGAATTTCACGGCAGGAGAGAACATCCTTGCAATCCTTCCACAGGGAGTATTAAGATGAACAAAAAAAATCCCCAAAAAGAAAGTAGCAAAGAACCCTTCTAATTCCTGCCACTACTCCCACTTCCCCGCAACAAACATTTGAAAGAAAAACTAAAAGCCAAACCCCTTTGTGTTGCAAGTTAAGCAAATCTCCAGTAGATGAGATTAGGAAAAAAATTTCCAACAGAAACTTTTTTTGTAGTTACCTACTTTAAAGCTCAGGCACAGCTCAGGTTCCTTTCCTATTGCTGCCTCTGGCAGCTGAAAGGCAGCACTTCCACTTCTGAACTAGGTGATAATTCCTATGTACTCAAATGTGAGCTATTTCCAAAGACCTATTTTGTTTTCGACTCCATTTGAACATTTTTCATGCCCTCTCACTCAAACTCTTCTTCCCAAATTTGAGGAAGAAACTCAGTAGCTTCAAGAGCAAAATAGCTCCTAACAGCCTGAAATTGTCTTACTATGAGCATGCATGGAGTCTAGTGCATGATATCACCAAATAAGAGATCTCAAAATAAATGTTTCACTGTAAAGAACGTTTGGACAGCTTTGTGGCTGGTATATGTCATGAAATAAAACTGCATTAAATTTTTCATACAGGGTTTTACTTCCAAAGTTTATCAACTCTTGATGATAATTGCTTTCTGCTCTAAGGATCTATTTTAAGACTGAATTAGTGAAGTTGCATGTTGCCTTTGCCAGTGTTTCTATCAGCAGACTTTTTTTTATCGTGTTCTTTCACATTGCTTCAGGCAGTCCGAGCACATGCAGATGTCCAGCACAAGCACAAGATCTGTGTTGCCAAATGAACTCATTGGGGTGCCTCTAACTTCCCTAGCAGCCAATACCACAAAAAAAAGTGACAAAAGAGTAATGGGTACAGTGGAGAAATAAACATAAAGGGTTACCACTTTCTTGGTGAAGCTGTTGATGAGGACTTAGCACTTGAATCTTGGAAGCTAATTTTCTGACAGATACTCCCACACTTTGTGGGCAGAACTGTCACAGGCAGATCTAACTGAAGAGGTTTTTTTGAGAATAGTAAAATTTCATTCCTTCCTTTCTTCTGAAATTACAAGTGTAAATAATATTTCCTGTCAGATTTTCTAACCTTGGAAATTAATTTTATATCTTCCCTTACTTAAGATAAATAGCATCATCAGTATCTCCAGATCTTTGCTGGTTTGGAGCAGTGGTGACCCGAGATATTTCTGTGCTTGGCACAATACAAGGATGGGAAAACTCCAGTACATCTGAAAGGACCATTCCTGGGCAACAGGGGTATAAAAGTGGAGATTTTAAATATGAGGAGACCTGGCAGCCTGACTCCTCCGAACTGTGTTGCAGATTAAGTGTCCGAATCTCCCTCACTTAAATTTTAAAGGCTGCCTAGGCCTTCATACTATTTCAATATCAGTCTCTCACAAGTTATAATAGTTGGTATTTGTGAGCTTGTACTAATTGTCCAATGTGGTGAATGGAATGTCACCACTAGCTGATACTACTTTGCACAACAAACGCTAACTGTGAAAATATAACCCACATATGTCATTATTGCTATGTGATTCATTAGTCAATCATGTCAAATTGACAATGTTGTCACAGCTGTTCTGAATTTCTTAGTTCTCATTTCTCCTTTGCCTTGAATTTCTTTGATTTTTTTTTTAATAGTCAGAAGAAAAATGTATTGAGTACTTGATATTTTTGCTCAAGAGAGGATCAAAATATATAACTTTTGTTTGTTTTTATTTGAGCCCTATCATTATCCTGCGTGTCTGTCAGAAGAGCATGAGCCATGTCTCTCAAGCTTTTTCTGCCAGAGGATATCAGGTTTCCTTGGGAAAGAGATGAGAACAATATTAAGAAACTGATGGATTATTTGGATTTGGATGGAAAATCTGTTTCAACAGTTTCTCCACAGAGATATCACATGGAGCCAGGGCAAAGACTAACATAACATAACTGTAACTATGTTTTTTTCACGTATCAGGATGAGTTTTCTTGAAAGTGGAATGGAAGTTGGAAAATTTGCTAAGCATATATTTATATACAGTGTAGATTCATCAATCTAAAGTAAGCATAATTGTAAAATGATTGACTTGTATTACAAGTATTTTGAAATTAAACCCTAACTAGTTAAAAAGAAAAATAAAAACTTGTAGAATTTGAAATAGTAGATTCAAAATTTTCACTTGAGTAGCTTTTGTCCAGATGTCTTTCTAACCTACTAAATCACTTGTTTTTAAGAATTTCTTACATAAATAAAAAACGTCCAACAATTTAGCAAGGAACATTGAGCTCTTTCTGTCTTACTGTTGACAGGTACTTACTGGCACTGAAACAAGATTGTGGAAGAGTAAAAAAAGAAATTATGGATGACCTGTAAATTAAGTTTTGATGAGTACAAAAGATAAAAAACCATCTGTACTGTTAATTGAATGCTGGAATCGCTGATTGAAGTTCAGAAAAACACCTGAAGCTGACTGAAAACTTTCTGCTGAATTGAGTGAAGCCAGGGGAATATCACAAGGTTGCAAAATTAAGGAGGCAAATTTTTAAAGTGGAAGCATTCTGAAAATTGTAATAAACACTTATTTCCAGCTGAGAACCAGAAAATACCGGGAAAAGCCTGAAACAGAACTTAGGAGGCATCTTAGTGCAAACTTGGAAAAGGTTGAAATGTGTTGGATGACAGACTCTAACTTCATTTACCTGCAGTGAATTTCATTAATCCCATTAGAAGTAGCTGTTTAAGACCCTTCTGATGCTATGCAACAGTATCTTCCACATCACACACATGCTTTGCTTTGATGCCTGTTTTCAAAATAATTTCAGGCATAAACTGCCTTCAGTAGCTATGCATCAGTTTGTCATTTTAACCTTCACTATGCTATTTCATATTCAAAATTCAGATTTTGATAGTGAGAATTCAGATTTTAATAGTAGGAATTAAATGCTAATCCAGATATATTTCTAACCTTCAGTATCTCAAATCTAACCAGATACATTTTGATTTCCAAACTGAGCCTTTGTTATCAGTCTTTAGAATAGAAAGAAGACACCATTATAGGCTCAAATATTATTTAAAACGGTCGTAGAGAAAACACTATTTTTTAAGCAACCAGGCTTAAGCATCTTGCTGATCTGGATCTAAGATAGAAAAAGACAATGTTGGGTTTGGAACAGATTTCTGCCAGAAACGTTCCTTCAGTTTCTGCTCGATTTAGCTCCCAAGCACACTTTCTGAAGGAAAGGGGGGTAGAAACACGAATATGCGGTGATTTGATAACTAATGGTGAAAAGTACTCTTTAAACACCATCTGTAATTTGCATTTCTATTGAGCTGAGAGGAAGCTATGAGAAAACAACTTGAACCACTCCACCAGGTCTGGCTGGGATAGTGTTAACGTTCTTCCCAGCAGCCCAGAGCGTGCTCTGCTCTGCATTTGTGACTATAACAGTGCTGGGAGCTCACTGTTGTTTTACTGGTCAGTGCTTGCACAGCATCAAGGCTTTCTCTGTTTCTCAAGCTGCCTCTCCAGTGAGCAGTCTCATGGTGGGAAGGAGCTGCCAGGAGACACAGCTGGGACAGATGACCCGAACTGGCCATGCAACATCATGGTCGGTGGCAAAGACTGGAGGGCTGCTCTTGCTGAAGTAGCCGTTGCTTGGAGACTGTCTGGGCATCAATCTGCTGGTGGGAGGTTGTGAATGATTGTGGATTGTGTTTGCATCACTTTTTTAAAAACATCTCTTTCTTATTAAATGGCCTTTATCTCGGCCCATGAGTTTTCGCCCCCAATGAGCAAGCCTGTGTCGACCCACAGCAACCACACAGCTCGTAGATTAGTGACCTGGTTTGGTTGGGGGTTTTTTTTGCTTCCTCCTAAACTTGAAAGCCACAAGAGGATAATTAAAACTTCAATTCCAGGAAAATAGCCCATCAAAAAAGATTACAGAATATTTCCTCGAACCACCTAAACCCTATTAAGGGACACTTTAGGGAGTACATGAATTATGAGTGGCTGCCAAGTTATTTTCTCTGAAAACCAATCTATTTTTTCTTTCATTACTGCTGTATAATTTTAGCCTCTAGGTGAAAAAAATCCTATTGTATTTACGTTAATTATACTGTACCCTTACTATATTATAACTTATCTTTACAATGTCTCCAAAACTCCTCAAAAGTGTTAATTTAATTTTCTGTATCTTCACAGGGAACGGATGATCTCAGCAAAGCAGAGGGCTGTGAAGCATTTCCAATTGCCCAGCATTCATTTTTCAAGCCAGAGTGTATGCTTATGTAAGTTCTACCAAAGAATTCAATTTGGTATCTTTCACAATCAACCAGTGACTTAATACAAAAAAGGACTCCCTGAAAGTTCCTACTTTAAAAGTTTTGAGCACAGGTGTTTTACCATGGCAGTATATAACCTAAAAATAATTCTTGTTGAGCTACCATGCACTGTGAAAAGGTAAATAGTCAAGAAATATTTCAAAATGTATTACTGTGGAGCAATTACACAGAAATACAAGTATGAGTACTCTGTTGACTACTTTGCACACCAGTGGAGTATTGTGTGCATTTCCATGCAAACAATAGGCCAATAAAATGTTCCCTAGGATTCTGTGGAAACACACAAAACACATTAGTTCATTTAACCCACCTTCAGTTGCCCTGTAGCAGGGTTCCCTATTCCACTCATGTTTTCTCAGGGAGTGCACAAGCGTCTTCTCAGGGTGTACAGAAGGGGTCTCTAGGAAAGAGCTGAAGCAGACAGACCAGCCTGGCTGGTGGCGAGGTCACAGGCTGATGCCCTCTCCCTCCCACTGCTCCTCATCTGTCAGTCACCCACCCCCTGCCATTCAGCAGCACCGGGATGTCTGGTTCTCAAAGGAATATAGGGAAATCACATCCTGCTGTTTTAAGTTTCTGGGTTAAGTTATATATAATTATTTAGGTATGCGTGTGTGTGTGTACTTCCTAAATAGAAAATATATATTGTGTGATGTGTTTAGCTGTCAGGGTATTTCATAGCCTTGTAGGCACTGGCATGTTACCATTAAAAGTTATATGGGCACACATTTTCAAGTTGTGCTGTGGATAATACAACGCAAATTAAATAGAATTAATATTTGTCATTCATCAGAAGAATCTCAATATTTCCATTTTCCCTGTGAAAGCAGCAGCAGCAATGGTTGTGCTTCTCTTTCTTCACCTTCGCTCTACTCCAAGTAAAGTCAACAAATCACAGAATCATAGAATGGTTAGAGTTGGAAGGGACCTTAAAGATCATCTAGTAGGGACACCTTCCCCTAGATGAGGTTGCTCAAAGCCCCGTCCAGCCTGGCCTCAAACACTTGCAGGGATGGGGCATCCACAACTTCTCTGGGCAACCTGTTCCAGTGTCTCACCACCCTCACAGGAAAGAATTTCTTCATAATAGCTAACCTAAGTCTACCATCTTTCAGTTTAAAAACATTATCCCTTGTCCTATCACTACATTCCCTGATCAAGAGTACCTCCCCATCTTTCCTGTAGGCCCCCTTCAGGTACTGGAAGGGGATATAAAGTCTCCCTGGAGCCTTCTCTTCTCCAGGCTGAACAACCCCAATGCTCTCAGCCTGTCCTTATAGCAGAGATGCTCCAGCCCTCTGATCGTCTTTGTGGCCCTCCTCTGGACTTCCTCCAACAGGTCCATGTCTTTCTTATGTTGGGGGCCCCAGAGCTGGACGCAGTACTCCAGGTGGAATCTCACAAGAGTGGAGTGGAGGAGCACAATCACCTCCCTCCACCTGTTGGCCACCCTTCTTTTGGTGCAGCCCAGGATGTGGTTGGTTTTCTGGGCTGCAAGTGGACATTGCTGGCTCATGCTGAGCTTCTCATCCAGCAACACCCGTAAGTCCTTCTCCTCAGGGCTGCTCACAGTTCTCTACCCAGCCTGTATTTGTGTTTGAGATTGCCCCAACCCAAGTGTAGGACCTTGTGCTTGGCCTTGTTGAACTTCATGAGGTTTGCACAGGCCCACCTCTCAAGCCTGTCCAGGTCCCTCTGGATGGCATCCCTTCCCTCCAGCATGCCGACCATGCCACACAGCTTGGTGTCATCAGCAAACTTGCTGAGGGTGCACTCAATCCCACTGTCCATGTCACTGACAAAGACGTTAAACAGCACCTGTCCCAGTAGTGACCCCTGAGGAACACTGCTTGTCACTGGTCTCCATTTGGACATTGAGCTGTTGACCACAATTCTTTGAGCGTGGCCATCCAGCCGATTTCATATCCACCAAGTGGCCCATCTATCAAATCCATGTGTCTCCAATTTAGAGACCAGGATATCATGTGGGACAGTGTCAAATGTTTTGCACAAGTCCAGATGTCCTCAAAATGATCACATCAATGAGAACATCTCTATTAAAAACAGTTATATAACTTTGTTGCAGGCATGCTAAACTGGCACTAATGCTGTACAGAAAAGTTACAGGGTGAAATTTAAAAATACGTTTTTTTTCCCTTAGTAAGAATGACAACAATGTACTTTGGAATTAATATAAACTTCTTATTCTTACGGGTTACAAAACATTGCTTTTCTTGCTGTGTACAGGAGGCTTCTGTGGTGTTTTTTTCTTTTTTTTGTCTTGTAGGAATTTTCTTTGTGTTTTATATTAATGATTGATTTCAGCCCAAGTTAAAATCCAGGACCATCTCAGTGACGCTGTGCTGCTTTATGCCGCATGTGACCTTGAAACTGTGAAACAGTGGCTCAGAGAAGCAGATGTGCAGGGAGGAGCAATACATGCCTTAATGAGAACCGCAGTCTTCCTGGTGCTCCTAATGGTTTTAGCTTTCCCGTGTTCAAGCATTATTGATTTTTCTTCTCTCCGTCTCTCATGTTGAGACTGTTTTCTGTGACTCGTGGTGAACTAAATGCTAAGCCATAGCATCAGCAGAAATCCTTCTTCCAGCACAGGCAAGGTGAAAGATTCAGTTTGTTAAGGTTTTTACACCCTTTATTGCTGCTGCTTCTTTCTTTTTTTTTTTCTTTTTTTCTTTTTTTTTTTAAAATATAAGTGCCTATAACAACGTGGTTGCCCATCATCAAAGCAAACCAAATGGTATGTGCTCAATGCTGCTGCGCTCCCCAGGCTCAGAATTAGCGCTGGGACTGTGGTGGCATCACCCTGCATTATTCAATGTCAGGCACCCTTAGACTCACACATATTGGTAATTCCTTTGCTCGGCCTTTCTTTGTGGTCTCCATGGCAACTGTTTCCATTGCCGTTAGCATCTCTGGGGCCCAGCCTTGCTCACATGCATCTCAGCTGCTCCTCTCCTAACACAGCAATTAATAGCTGTTGTGTCACTATATTTAGACGCCTTGTGCCCTCTGTATTATTTGTCTCTGAGACAAATGTCTTCAAGGTGCCCCTGGCTAGTGCTGGCTGCGTTGCTGCCTTCCGTGTGGCTTCTTCCGCAGAGGTCAGTGGGGAAGCTCGGTCTCTGCTGACCATGCTGCTCTGGACCGAAGTGCTCGTGGGTGCTGGTTATGTGCCCCAGCCTTTGCACTGGTTGTGTGCCAGCTCCACTTCTGCACTTCCCACAGCTTTCATTGGAAACGAGCAAGGAGAGGTGTTGTGGAGGCCCCTGGTAGGAGTACAGCACCACTGGCACCAGTTTGAGTGATTTAAGACCAAACTCAGTTTAGCCTCCCAGTCCCCACGTTACTCATCACAGATGATGCATGGTAACACGTATTCACAGCCCCGCATGTAAAATACCCTCCAAGACTACGATTGTGGAGGCAAATGCAATTCCTAAATGCTTAAAGACAAGAAACTCAGAATAACATCCCATGTTGGCTGCTGGAAGTACTGCAAGCACTTCCCCACCACACTGCCCTGTAAAAAGAAGTTTTTAAGAAGAGTTCTACTGAAAAAGACAACATTTTGAAACCCTAAATTCTATTACTGTATTTAGCAATGACTATCGGTCAGATTAAATTATGAAAAATAAAGCTTTTACAAGATTCCATGAGATGGTTACTAAGAAAATCACAAACTCTAAATAAGTCTCTGTCACTTAATATTCAGAATGATGGTCTCTTGGTGTTCAGCTGCAATTTCACAGGAAGGTGGAGTATTGTTTGGTTTAAAGCAGAATCCAAAGTAGCCTGTAAAGGTTTCTTTTTTTTTTTTTTTTCCTGTACAGATTTATTATGTCAATTATATGTTTGGCTTGGATTGTTTTAGGATATCTGCTGGACTGCAAAGTATACAATGGGACACTACTTGAGAACTAAATTAAAGAGCGTGCTTTTGTGCAAAAATTATCACATCCTCTTTTTCATTCCTATGCTACACAGAAAAGCAATTGAATCACAGATTAAAAGTTTATACCACATTTTCAGATTTAAAAAAAAACGTATTTTTTTCTGATTGATTTTTTTCCTCTTTATTTTTTTCTTCTTTTGTCCTCTTAGTACAGCTGTGGAGCATCAATGCTAAATCTTGGGAAGGTATCTTAAGGAAGAATGCACAGGTACTTCAGCTCTGGTTGAGAAACCTGCATGTAATACTGTTTCTTCCCAAAGCCTTTTCTTGTACCATTAAGCTCATGTGTATCTGACGCTTTAAATTCTGAGAAGGATGGAGAGTCATCCTGATAAAACTGCCCTTTTTATGTTTGCCCACTCTGTAACAGCATTCATTTAAGGTGGTGTTACTTTATGCTTTTGAGTAATCAGAACTGCAAATTGATAATGTCCCTTAGTGCCTAGGATTAGGTGGAAAGTGCTGTGTGGTCCCACAGGCCACAACTGCCACTGCGATAGCTCTGTCTTTTCCTCCATTCCCAGATAAAAGCAAATAAAGTCTTCAGTTTGCAAGACCTATGACTTCTGAATGCTGCAGTGCCCAGCCAAATGGTTCCTTTGGAAAAAAAAAAAAAAACCAATAAAAAACAAGAGGCAGTGTCTCAAACTCAAACAGTTTGGAGAATTGCACTAACAGCAAATGAAACTGCCCATGAAAAAACGTATCATCTGCTCTGCAGGGTAAGGTAGATTTAAACAAACAGGGCTGGACCACTGCGTGAGCTGATGCAGGCGGGACACAGGAACAACCACACACCATGGATGAAAGGCAAAGCACAAATTTAATCTCGATACCTCGCAGATCGGGGAATCACCGAAGCAACACCCGGGCAGAGGCACGCAAGCAGGGACCGCGGGCACCGCATCGCGAGAGAGAGCTCTTGTTAGCAAGAGCCCTTGGCAGCAAGAGAGTCCTTGTTAGTAAGAGCGGGCACGGACTCCCTGTTCTCTCTGGTATTTAAAAGGGTTCAAACAGCCATAGTTTTCCCACAGTGCTTTGATCTTCTTCAGCAACAGGCCAGGATTCTCAAGCAGCTAGATAAGGTGTCCCTGAGTCCATCACAGACGTCTTTTATCTAAGTGCAAGTGTTTTTCTTGCAAGCACCCAAGACTGAATAACAGTTAGTGTGATACATGTGTTTTCCAGCACCCAGGTGTGAGTCACTTGAGCGTATTTACAAACCTCCTCGCTGATCTTCTGTTGCTTTCCCACAACCACCGAGGCAGTCTAGATGCAGCAAGGGAAAGACAGGCAGAAATAGCCAGCTCCGTACTCTGTACACCCCTAGCCTGAGTCCCACTGGTCCTTGTTTTAATCCTGTTTCCATAGGCTTCACTGGGGGCCCTTGGTTGCTTCCCAAGGAGTTGCCATTGCAATGCACCATCATTGAGGTTGCACCTCTCTGGCAGACTGGAAGCGGCTGGGTCTGGGGCTTTGACTGCTTGCGATCACAGCCTCCTGGGCCAGAAATTAGTCTTCACCTTCAAACTAAGCTTATGCCATTTCATTAGTGGGAAAAGTCTCTGGAGTGCTCCTCGCCTGGGCTGGCAGTGTTTCAGCTGAGCTGCTCCTTGGAGCAGGGCAGACCTGTGCCAGGAAAGGTCCTAAACATTTATCAGCATGGCATCACCTCCCAACACTGTCAGTGCACCAATATAGACACAGCCTCAAAGGACATGGAAGTATAGGACAGATGTGGCCAGCATGACAACCAAAGTCAGTCCCTCAACTGAAAACATTATACCCCGACATGCATGGTGTCTAGCATCATGTATCAGAGCAAGTGATGTGGGGCCTTGCGTTCCTTGCAATTAAAGTAATGAACTGCTACCACCTCTCTTAGCCTTTGCAGCATCTGCTGGTACTCCTAGAAAACGGTTTCTTTCCACATGACTCCCCTAATTTTCTGAAGTGCTACTTTAATTTTATACCTTGTGCTTCTCTTCACAGAAAAACTATTGGTTTACTAAGACTTAGAAAGTATTACAAAGATTTATTTTATATGGGGTTTTTTCTTGAGAAAATAAAGATTCCAGTGAAAACTCTGTAGGCCTCAGAGCTTAGAGACTTAAAATTTTTTGTGTAGCAATGTTGTTTAATTCCCTTGCCAGACATGAAATATCACATATATCTATTGTGGTACATGTGGACTCATGTGGCAGCATCTGAATCAAATTTAGACTTTTCCTGCATTACAGCGTGATTGTATCCAGTGTTGCAGTTCATTGCTCCACTGTATCTACAGAGGAAATTATAATAAATGCCTGGTGGTGAAATGACTGACAGTTACTGATCAGATTCAATCACTATTGACTGAAGCAAAGAGAAATGGAAAAAATTGGCTAGGGATGCCTGTCCCCAGTAGAGCTTGCACAGCATGGTGAAGAGAAGTGCAATGCACTCCCGGTTAGCCCGGGGCTGATTTAACAGCACAGCACCAGGCTGCTTTGCTCTTGGTGCTCTCATAGTCCGCTTTCTGTTAGAGGAATGCAGCACATACTCAGTGTGAGGGCACTGCAAAGGTGATTTTTGTTAAGGCAGCTGATGCTGTAGCCTCCTTATGGGACCAGCAGGACAAACCTGCGTCTGGAGTCAATGGGCCTGCGATAGCATGTACCTGTAGTCTAGCTGCTTTGGAAGGTATTTGTGCTAATTTCTCATTTCTGACTTGATCGGTATTTCTGGCAGCTGGCAAACACGCCGTGGGAGGGCTTGTGACACAAAACATTTAAGTCAGCATATGAACTTGTCATTTTCCCTGAAGATTTTTTTAAAATGTATGTACAAAGTTATGCGAAGACCAAATGATGAAACGAAGAAACAAAAAAGCCCTAACCTTCTGTAAGTTAGAGTTATAGAAGTGTGTGGCAAAATTCAGATCTGTGTTTCATTTCACTCTGTCTGGACTAGGAAAGTTCATCTGGCCCATTCTTCAGTAAGAGGGATGAAGCATCACCACCTTTTGAGGATGAGTAGGTTGATGGGAAGGTTCCCACGCAAAATAGCTGTGAGGTCTGCTGTCAAAATGCTCTTTTGTGAAAAAATAATAAAGATTGTGATGTCTGCCCTTAATACAATTGTAAAGTATTTTCAAGAAGAAAGAATAGCGTGAAATTTAATGAAAAAAATATTAATAAAATCCTGGAATGCTGGACCTTTCCCAGTTCTAAACAGTGAATCTGAAAATAAGACTATAAGCAGGTATCCTGTAACCATTCCTTCCAGGTGTGCCTGAACATACAGTTTTAAAATCTTTCTCTGTTAAGGCTGAACTTTCTGTGGTTGTTTTGTGGTCCTGAATGCCCTCTTGCATGAATCAGGTATTCAGATCTCATAAAATCCAAAAAGATCATTCAGAAAGCTCATCCTCAAAATCACGCAATGTATTTTTTATAGAAGCATTTCCCAAAACGTGTCCAGTGGTACAGATATTGAACTGAACCAATTTCAGATGTGCTCCAAAAGTATGCAGAAAAAAAGACCTGGACAGTGATATGTTAGCATCGTGTCCACTCACCAGTCTCTAAGTTCAGATTTTCAGGCAAGTGAAATCCAGCAGATACCACATCTTGCCTGCTCATGCATCATGCATAATTTAGTTTCTAATTTAGTCTGGATTTAGTGGTGTTTTCACATGCTGTTTGTTTCGCTTTTGTAATACCAAATCTCTTAAGGTAGAACATTTTATTTCCTGTTGATACCAATGCCTTCGTGTTTTCTTGCACCCCTCTGTATTCTGTGTCTCATCTTCTATTTTAAATTATTGTGGTTACAAACCACAACCAATTTACAGCAGCAGGAGTGTAATTAAAAATAATGGCCATAGCAGCTGTATTGAAAACACAGTCTTTCCCTGTACCAGTTAATGACAGATCTTGTGCTAATCTGAATGCAAAACATGCTTCTTTAAAGGCTTTTACCAATATGAAAGGGAATGAAAACCCATTAATAACTATATTCTACCGCAAGGTTTTGAAAAATGAAGGAAGACCTCCCCCCTCCTGTCTCCTGGAAATTGCGTCCCTGATGTCTGGGAACCTGTAAAATGCAGATGATTTATACCACCGACAGGCTCCAGGTCTCTGAGAAACAGCAATGGAAAGCTTCACAAGAAAGTCTCTAGGGGTTCAGGCACAATCATCTACTGTGGAAGAACTGGACAGAATGATATTTACTGTGTGGTGTTTCTCAGACCGTGGTAAATAGAAAGTTCAGGAATGAAAGGAAAGAAATTATGAGTAAGAAGGAGGGAAAGGCTGTCAATTCAAGGTGAAATATTCTTATTGTCCTCAAAATCCCTAGTTGAGGAAGAACAGGGCTGCAGAAACAGATTTAACCCAAATTATTTTGAAACTTCTGAGGTTAATAAAAACAAATCCTGAAATGCTTTGAGGAGTTGAAAAGAGATCTAAATTTTTTAAAACTTTTCAGCATTTTTCCTTCAGAAAGTACTTTCCTCTTCTCCTTGAAACTTAAACTTTCTGCAGGGATATGTGGATTTCAGTTGACATGTACTAGAAATAAGTGCCTTGATGGAATGGAATATTTGGCATTTTTATTTGTAAATATCTTCAAATTTTTATAATTATATACAAAATAAAATTTTGAATGATATATAATTATTTAAATTAATGAGAAATGCTTGCTTTGAAAATTTGCTTTCTGAGCGGACATAAAACATGTAGATGATTCTACACTACTACAGTTTTCCCTGTAGCTAGATGGGAAAAAATGAAAACAGAAACAAACAATTGAGATAAAGCACACCGCTAGTATTAAGTCCTTCCCTGGGGTACTACTATGTCATTTACTTTTGTTTTGAATATTGCTTGGAAGTGGAGTGTACTGAATCATGCCGTGAGCATAATTTTAGGTTTGTCGGTAAGGATTTATGAGGGGCTACTAAGAGCATTTTCAGACGCCCTTTTAGTCAATCATCCATTAAGGGAAGACAGAGCTATTCACATAATCCCTTCGGCAGTCGCTTATATGGGGTGTAAAAAACTAGTGTATGGGAATGGTGGTTTGCCACATCTGCTTTTCACCAAGCTAAAGGACAATGTGCATAAAAACAAACCCCAGGCTCCTGTACGTGTGCAGCATGCTGTGGAGGTTTTCTTGTTTGCTCCATAGACCATGTTGAGCTGAGGTTCTTTGGACAAGACGCAAGCTGTCTTTCTTATATTAGATTATTCAGTTAGTTTTTAAACCTGGCACAATAAATGTTTAAAGAAAAATTAACTTTCTTGGTAATCTGGGGACAGGGAGACAATTCTAGGAGGATCTTTTGTAAAAGCAAAGCCTTCTGTCCTTATGAGGTGAACTTTCATTGAGGGGTTCTGGCTGAAAGTTTTAAACCTGAAAAGGTTCATGCTCATGCTTTCCATGCCACTTCCATAAATTGACTCTCAGACACAGCACAGTCTTAAGCCTCTGTCTTAGCAATTGGCATTAACAGTAAAGTCATGCCAGTGGTCACCGTGTCCCATCTGCTGCTCTCAGTACAGTCGCGACACGTTGTCTTTCTATGAAGAAAATCTTGAGCGAGCAGGCTAGGGCACTTGGATTTCAGGGGAGGTAGGAAGTGGTGGTGAGGAAGGTGAGCCACGTTAGCCACGTGGTCTTTAGAGAAGGCTGTGTTGGGTGAGGGATGGCCTTTGGTGTAACTCATAACAACATAAGAGAGAGATAAAACAGGGGTGGTAAGGAAGTGAAGGGTGGTCCAAAGACATTATTTGTATTGCATCACTGCATCTCTGTACAGCCACAGTTGTCAGCACTGAAAATCTTCTATCTCCACTCATGTCTGCCTCCCCTGACTGCCCTTTGGTATAGTCATCGCTCAAAGCCGTCTCTCTGTGGGGGTATTAGGTGTGGAAACAACAAAATTTGGAGGACAGTCTCAAATCATAGACTGAAACAGTAGATTTTTTCCCTTCCCATTTCTTTCTTCCACGGGGCACATACGTCATATTTTCACAAACTGACCATACAAAAGCAAAAAACAAAACTCCAGAGAAACCCCCATGCAATTACTTCCCCACCATTAAAGCGCAGATGCCCTGCTATTTCTGTGTTGTCTATGATGAAGCAGGAACTTGTGGAAGCTTTGTGTTTTCCTACAGAGGGTTTTGTGGATCTGTGCAGGGAGGAGGAGATGTGGCTGCAGTGTGATGCTGCTCTGGCAGTCCTTCCCAGCCCTGTGTCACCCAGTTTGTCTGTCCTGCTGGTACCACTCTCCTACTGCAGAGTGCTTTACCTGCTCCTGTTCTAAAGAAGGTCAGAAATCAATCTTGCAACTCCTTCCTTCTCTAACAGGCCCTCTGCTAGTGAAATCTTGCCTAATTCTTTCAGCTGTAGTTTACCAGATTTCAATATCCTTCTCCTGCCAGGTTTATTTATATGCCTTTAGCAGCTCCTGTTTCTCACCTGCGAAGAAAGGGATGTGTGTGAAAACCCTTCACAGACTTTGGGGCAGATAAAAACCTTCTACAGCTCCTTGTGTAGGATGCAGAGTGACCCCACGTGTGTTGCCATGCTCCAGGATGGTAAGCTGTTTCACTGAATTTTTAGCCACGTGATTCATCACCTTCTTCAGCACTGTTTATTCCCCCATATCACAGCTTCCCTCCCCAGGTACCCCTGACACTGCTGGGTGATTGTGAACAACCGGTAAGGTAACTTGCTTGTGTGCACGTTTTCCTGTGTTAGTTATACAGCTTTACTAATATCAGTGCTGAGTCTCCTGATTTACGATAGTTCTAATGGTATATAGATACTTACATCAATGTAATTTACTGACTGGGAAATGGACAAAATCAAACCACATCATCAGGAGCCCATCCTAGTCAGTGTATTGCTAGTCGATTTTCTTCGCAGAAAGATCGTATCCTACACAAAGGTATTGCTCTATCTCTGTGTAGGTCAAGTGTAAAAAAAAAAAAAGTAAAAAAAAAAGTATCCTAATGAAATAAATGAGGTTGGTGTAATGAGAAGGCTTTCATCTAAAAAGGTCCTATGGGTATGTGCGCTTGTATTGGATCTGGCTGGGATTTCCCCATAGCTGCCCTCATGGTGCATGATTCTAATTTCTAGTTAGAATTGTGTTGATAACACAGCAGTGTTTTGGCTACTGCTGAGCAGTGCTCGCACAGCATCAAGGCTCCAACCCACCCCTCTGGAGGCCAGTAGGCTGGGGGCAGGCAAGAGCGAAAATAGCCAGGACAGCTGACCCAAACTGACCAAAGAGGTATTACATGCAGTACGACTTTATGCTCAGCAATAAAAGTCAAAAGAAAGGCGGAGCTGGGGGGCAGGGTACATTCATTATTAGGCATTTGTCTTCTGAAGCAACTACTATGTGTACTGAGGCCTTGCTTCCCAGAAAGTGTCTGGACATCATCTGCTGATGGGAGGTAGAGAGTCAATCTTTTTGTTTTCCTTTGCTTCCACATGTGGCCTTTGTTTTTCTTTATTAAAGTGCCTTTATATCAGGGACCCACGAGTTTTTAATCTTTTTTTCTCTCCCCTGTCCTTTTGAGGAGGGCGAGTGATAAGAGCAGCTTGGTGGGCACCTGGCAGCCAGCCAAGGTCAGCCCACCACAACACTGAATTTCCTTTCAGCTGGGTCAAGTCTTTTCTTTTCTCATCCTGAACGAGAAGGCATCAGCAAGGCTGTTCTGCACCACTGGGAAAGCCTGACATCTCAGCAGACACTTCTGATGTCAGAGCAGAACATGCACAGACAATGATGGTGAAGCAACCAATAATGGCAGCAGGTCGAAATCATTAGCACCTTCATTACACCGTGCATCTGTGAAAGCAAAGCCTGCTCCTGGTCATTTCTTTCCAACTATTTCTTAAGTGTCAAAGCATGCTCTTAAAACATCTAGGGGAGGGTAGATGTTCGTTCAGGGTGTGGTAACGCTCACGTGGAAAGATTAAGGCCTGCAATAAAGCAGAGAGACCTGTAAAGACTGAGTAACTACAGGATAGCAGAGGCATGAACTGAACATGGTCTTTCACTCAGTGAAATGCTGTAAGGAGGCTAAACTCTGTTCTGCACTACACCTTGAACAGCTGTTTAACCAGGTGAAAAGCAGATGCGAGAAACTATTGTAATTTACATTAGAAGAGAAAAGAGTGAGAAATCATGTACAATTTTAAGGGTGTAACATTTGGATTCTCAGACACCACAGTGGTACAATTTATGAACCTGAATTAAGGCTCAGAAGCAGCCTCTGAACTCCATCTGGATGATAAATGCAATGTTCAGCTAACTTGAATAACAACAAAATCTGATGCTGACAGATATCATATGGGTGTATTGATTTCCTTTTTCATGGTTTTGTGTGCACAAACCAAAGAACACTCTTTGTTATTTATTTCCACGTTAGCAGCAAAAAGCAGTTCTTGGGGTTCTGCCCATTATTTACAGTTTACGTGTGCATGGCTCTATCAGTCATATGCCTCCTGCAAGACATTGCTTCGCTTTAGAGGATGCAGAGACCCCAACAGTTGGGGTTATCTTCCCAGTTCATGTCAAAAACTCTGAAGAGCTGGCAGAGACTGAGCAAGTACCATGCCAGCCCCGAGCTAAGGGCATGACCATGGTGCCTCCAGGAAGCATGTCTGGTGGCAGCCATACAGGCACAGCCCTGCTCAGGGTCAGGTGCTGGCTCCTTCAGACGGCTCCTGGGCCTCAATGGAGCTCATGGGTCCAGCAGCTGCAGACAGGAGCCTGCTAAGCTGGTGACTGATGCTGAGCACAAATGCAGGCATCACCTCCACTGTATTTCGCTCACTGTGCTGGCAGCTGCTCCAAACTGGCTTCAGCAAATGCCTTGATCTTGGGGAGGGTAATTTTTAAAAGCTTTTTATAGAAGGGAAAGAGGGAGAAGTGGAGAAGGGGAATACAACATTTTCCAAAAAACAGGAGTGACCAAATAACTTTTCAACTGCCTAACTTTGTAAATGTGTCTGTTCTGCCTCTCCTGAGTAAATGTCCGTGCTTACATAAATGCAGAATGACTTGCTAGAAATAGAATAATTTGTTCCTTGTCCTCACAGAGATATCCAGAATAGCTTTGCTATTTCTCTTCTTCTCTTAGTTTGTATCTCTAACTGTTTAGGAAAAGTTTAGTCAACAGAACCACAGTTTGATATTAGTTAACCTTAGCTGTGTTGCGTGGTGGAAAACCAGTTACCTCCTTACGTTGTGCTAAATCTGGAACTTTCACCAACAAAAATAAGTTCTCTTGCGAGTAGCAAATGGAATATTTTTTTCCACTAGGAGAAGTCATTTAAGCATATCTTGTGTGTTTGGGAGCACTAGAGTAAACGAAGCCTCGTTTATCATGAGTTTGCACCATGTGGTTAGTTGATGTTAGTTTTGGTTAAGAGACCAGGAAGGTTGAAGCGCCACCTGAAGCTGTTCCTGGGTTTGAAGCTTCAAAAAGATGGCTTCTCTCCCACAGAGTTTGAAGTCTGTGTACTTGCGGGCAGGGGTTCACTGTAAGTGATTGTCTACGTGGCAGCAGTCCTTCATTCAGCTATTCATGTGCAGTACGCGCAGCTCCCTGCATGCCATTGTATGGGATGCCTATTCTCGCTCCAGTGTGGTACAAGGTGCAGGTTGTGCCTGAAATATCCTCTGGATGCATGCCTGCGAAAAACCCCAGAGGAGCAGTGACACAGTCTATCAAATGTTGGTGCTGTCCCAAAGAACCACAGAGGTCGTGGATAAATTTGAGGACCATCTGCCTGGTAAAAATAGTGTTTCCCTCTTCTCTGGTCCCAGCGTCGCACAGCGGATGCTAGCCATCTCGTTCCACCCATCAGGAAAATGTGTAATTGCTAAGGAGTTGTGTTCCTTTTGTGGGACAGCGTTCTGTATGTCCTGCAAAAGCAGTTTGTATTTTGTATTCAGAGGCTAGAAAATGAAAATCAATGCCGTATTGTTTGATACCAAACAAAGGCTTCCTCTCAGAAGCTGCAAGGTTAAGCTGAAGCCAACGCATGGGTATTTTATTCTTCTGCAATGTGCTATCTGCTGTCAAATTACCTGCACTTGGCTGAATTCAGACTTCATTCAAAGACCATTGAAGCTGATAGCAGGATTTCCATTGGCTTTGGTCTGCCTTAGACAAAAGGCCTTACAAAGGAAACGTAAGAAGCTTACGAGCTAAAGCTGGAAAGTGATGCAGTAGACAAGGCACCAGGTGTATATGAGCATTTGTGGTCCCTGTGATTCACAGTGATTCACAGCAGTGACATTCCCTTGTGTTTACTTTATTGATGTTTAAAACTGAAGTGATTGTAGGTAACAGCAAACATTTGCTTTTGCAATGGCAGCAGCTGATAAAATGTGATGGCATTTTATTAAGAATTCAGTCAGCAAGATTGTTTTGATTTGTTGTGTGAACTACATTAGCTGAAATGAAAGCTGCAGTATCTCACAGGTTCAGGAACACTGTTGCACTTATTTTTAGCAGGTTTGTGGGTTTTGTGGTGCTTTTTCTTTTTTTCTTTTTTCTTTTTTTTTTTGCTTATATGAAGAAGTTGGTGTATGGCTTCCAGGAAAGGGATCTTGCTGCAAGGTACGTATTGGTAGAAGGGTACATGCTTCAACCTGCAGTGAGTGCATTGCAGTGTGCTTATGAATGGTCAATGCCTCGCGTCATTTTGTCTCAAAGCATAAGTGCGACGTCTGTTTTGGAAGAATGTGCTACTGTAGCTGGGTGTCTGCATTGACTTGATTAATAAGAGCTTTACCAGGAACACCCCTACTTGCGCCATACCTATTCCATATGTGAAGGCGGCTCTGGGTTTGTAAGGTTCGGGATCTTGTTTCAGGATACTGTATGCCACAAAATTGAAAATTATGTATTTGTCATTCAGCAGAGAAGTTTTCAACAAATTAGGAAGTTATGAGACCATGTGGATTTTCATCTCATTGTTAAGCGAAGGGAGAGAATAACTTCAAGAGAATTCCTGGAACAGGTAATTTTTTTTTGTGAACTGAAAACAGTATATTCTGCAGGCTCTTAACCAAAGACATCTGTGTGCCGGCACTTATTGTATAAGCTTTCTTTATGTCTGAGTCGTAAACTGAATGTACATTAAGATCGTTTCAATTCTGTATCATGATCTTAAAGTCGCCTTTTACCCTGTACAATAACCAAGGTTATTGACTATGCAGATGCAGTGGAACCAAGAGGAAGGAAAATCCCACTCTGTGTTAGTGTGCTGTCTCTATAGATCTCCTTTACCATACTGTCTGAGTGCCTGTATAGACTGAGTAGTGTTTTGATTACAACAGTCTGAAATCATCAGTGCGTACAGATGTTTCCTAAACTATAGTAACTGACCACATTCTTGAATAAGGGACAAAAGAGCCCACCTCCGCTGCAAGATAAGCAGATGGTAACTAGTTAAGCTGAAACAACCCTACGTCTGTCCAAATGCAAACATCTTGACTTGCAAAATGTGCAGGAGCTCCCTACGATAAATGTGAGTTTTATGAAGGCACAACATAAGAAATCTCTGTACCATATTGTCAAGAAACTGCTCTAAGAAGAGAGCCCATCCTGTTATGCTTTCTTATGTTAGGTACTGTCTGGAATTTATACACCTCCTTGGAGGCAGATATCTTACAAAATCACTTAATTAATCAAGGTAAACACATGGTTTTGTGTGCACACCAAAAATTTCACTGTTTAAGCATTTTCCACATAAAAACCTTTTCCAGTGCAGAAATTCAAGATATGCCCTTCTAGCAAAAAAAACCAAAAGAAAATATATTCTTTACTTATGATAGTGCATTGTGAGAAAAAAGCTTTGAAGATAATCTGGGCAAGGAGCTTGTATTGGAGTTAAAAGGGAGGCCTCCAGATGAATTTAGCCTGTTAACTTGGCTTCAAACCAGAGGTGCCTTATTCCCCTCGTTATTTTAGGAAACCTAGCTTTTGAGTCTGGCCTTTTTAAAGCTTGGTGACTTGAGGGAATTGCAGCAATTTTTCTTCCACTGTCTGTGGAAATAGAAGTTCTGTAAAAAGAGTTAGCTGAATTTGTTTTCAAGTGAGCTGTAAAGAGCTAGTGCAGAAGTGACTGTGTGTGTGTGCCCCTTTCTGTTTCTACAGTCTGACTTTTGCATTCAAAGATAACTACCAGAAGGTGACATGCTTGCGGGTGGCCTGAAGTAACCTAAACTTTACAGTTATGTGTAATCAGTGGTACAGACAGGCCAAACCTCTGAACACCCGCACTCATGCACACACACACACACTCTTGAGGCACTTTCAACTCATGTTGTCTCCGTGGCTGTTCCTCAGTCTGGAAGAGCTCCTAGGATCTCCTGCGCCAAACACAGAGTCATCTCTGACTCCAGGATGTATTAAGTGCAAAAAATAACCAGTGATGGGGAGAAATGTGTCTTACATGGACCATGCAAATAGCTTCCTAGCTGCAACTGATGAAATACCTGTTTTCCCCCACCCAAGGATCTCATTTCCAGAAGACATCTGAATGAGGCAAAGTCACATTTGGACCAGTGCAGTGAAGACTCGGGGGTAACTCAGACAGAAAAATTGATATTTTGTGCCAAGTTAAACTTGGACAGCGTGTATCAACAAATTGTTGACATAGCATTAGTAATTGCTTTTCAACATTTACTGCAGGTTTCTAAATGTATGAAAAAATTATTCTAAGTAAGTAGAAATAAAAGTAAAATACTTTTATTATTAGAAATGGCTTGCCCTAGAAACATTGAAGTAATTGTCTTATCCAGTATATACTGTCATAGCTTTGCAGATACCAGTTAATGCCCATTGTTCCTCTTCAGCAAGCACACAAGGAAAGGACACAGCTTGTAGGAAAAGAAAAGGCACAGTGCTATGGAAGGAAGGTGCTGACAGTCAAGTCAATATCACGTAATCTTATGGGGTTTTTTTCACTCTGTGCAGCGATAACTTACTATGACAGTTTGTCACGTTAGCTTTTCATTTACGTAAAAGGGACCAGCTGTTGGTATATTTCTCTGAAGGAGCCCATAATGGAATTGCTAAAATATTTAAGGCATAATTGCATAAAATGCTATTTAGGCCTTAATATGGCTGTGTGTCCGTCACTGAAAATTCCAAGGTGTTTCCCAAATGAAAAGTGGGATGAAGATTTGTCAGGCTTGGGAAAGCAATTTTTGAAACAGCTCCTTTTCTGTTTAGCTTTCTGCTCCAGTGACAGATATTGTAGGGATCCCTTATGTCTAATAGTAATACTGGCTCATGTCCATTTCTTTCTAGCCATGAAATTCTCTGCATCTCAGCTGTAATTTCCATGACTGCTATAAGCTACGAGTGTTTCTCATACTTACTTAGCATATAGTCACTTAAATACCATGCTGTTCTTCCCCATGCTTTTTACATTAAAATAGGAGTAAAGTAAACTAGAAATAAACAAACCTGTCTCTTGTTATTAAAGGGAAAAGACTGTGCAGCAAATGAGAATGTTAAATCAGTGAGAAACCTCATTTCTCAAAATGCAATATGTGCAACTCATGCCCATGATAGAGCCATTTATTGTTCAAACTCCCTTTCATTGAGGGAAAATCACATTATACGGCAATCTGTGTGCCATCGGAATATATTGCTGGGAGTAATGGCATGTGTATCGCTATGTGTATTGTACCGTCAGTGTTTTGGGTCACTCTGTACTGTTCTACCCCCTTCTGATAAAAAAAACCTTGATAAAATATGCCAACATGCCAGATTGAATTGTGTTCTGCATGTGACCCCCAAAGGAAAGAAGGTCATGGGGCCGTTCAAGCCTCATTTCTGCACCTTTTAATGAGATTCTGAAAGGGCTGGGGAGGAGGGAAAGACCATTTGTCACTTTGGAAACAAAAGAAGAGGCAGCAGAAACAGAATCTGAATGCAAATGAGACATTTTTCCACTTGGGACAAGCTGATTTCCATATTAACTATTTTTTTCTATATTTGTACAAATGCATTTGCTTTGCTATTTTGTATTTAGAAGCCAAATGATAATGAGTCAAATTTGCACATTTTCTAGAGAAATGCCGAGGATGAACCTACGTAGATTAATTATGTTGCACTGCATTTTAATGGTTATATCTTTAAACAAAGCTGAAATCCACCAGGCCTCATGACCTGTGATCAGTGTGTGCTTTGTCTCTTACTTTGTCATTGAACAGTGAAGAAAGGCAGATAAGGTGGAAAGAAAATATGAAAGTATTTATATAAATCCTTTTTATGACACTGAAATTATGCACAGTACTTTACCAGGATGTAGATAATACACATTTTTCATATAAAGAACTTAAAGAATAAGGAAAGCTAAGCATGTTGATACAGTTTCAGCTCCCTTGTAAATCTGAGGTGCCAATGCAACTTTCCGAACTGCTCTGAGGAGTTTCTAAGCATTCTGATGGTGTTTGGTCTCTCCTTGGTTGATTCCAGGTGGAAATATTTTACCATTATGGGAGAATGTAGGAGGATTGAATCTAGCAGGAGAGCACCCAGGGGAGCCGGTAATAATTGTCTTCATTAATGATGTGGTGATGGGGCAGAGAGCACCTTTAGCAAGTTTGCAGATGATACAGAACTGGGAGGAGTAGCTGCCACCTTTGTACTCCTCTTCAGAGGACCTCAACAGGCTGGAGAAATGGGCCAGCAGGAACCTCATTAAGTTCAATAAAAGCAAATGCCAATTCCTGCACCTGGGGAGGAACAACCACAGGCACCAGTGTATGCTGGGAGACACCCAAATGGAAAGCAGCTTTGCAGAAAAGGACCTGGGCATCCTGGTGGCCACTTAAGGTGACCATGAGTCAGCAGTGTACCCTTGCAGCCAGGAAGGGGAACAGCCTCCTGAGCTGCATTAGGCAGAGCATGGCTAGCAAGTCCAGGGACCTTTCCTCTTTACTCATCACTGGTGAGGCCACATCTGGTGTGCTGTGTCCTGTTCTGTGATCTCCAGCACAAAATAGACATGGACTAACTGCAGCACGCCCAGTGATTGCCATGAAGATGATTAAGGATCTGGAGCATCTTCTACATGAGAAGAGCCTGAGGGAGCTGGGCCTTTCAGCCTGGAGAAGAGAAGACTAAGGGGGGGAATCTTATCCATGTATATACAAATACCTCACGGGAGGGAGTAAAGAAGTTGGAGACAGACTCTTCTCTGTGGATAAGACGCAACAAGCACAAATTACAGTACAAGAAAATCTGTTTAAACAGAAGAAAAAACTGTTTCTCCGTGAGGGTGGTTAAACACTAGAACAGATTGCGTAGAGAGGTTGTGGAGTCTCTGTCCCCAGCGATATTCAAACCCAGACTGGATGTGGTCCTGGGCCACCTGCTCTAGCTGACCAGTCCCTGTGCAGGTCTTTGGACTAGATGATCTCCAGAGGTGCCTTTCAACCCCAGCAGTTCTGTGAGCAATTATGTGATCAGTTCAAACCACCCTTCGGGAGCCCTGTCTTGACCCCGATCTTCTGACAGGGAACTGCTGCTAGTCAAGGGTATGGTTTGACCATCTCTTTCCCAGTCCTGCTTGGTGTAGTGCTCACCAAGCGCGTAGCAAACCTCAGCAATGCCAGAGTGGATGTGATTTTGTCATCCAAGTAAGACTTACAGTTGGCTGATTAATTGGGACCTACACATTGAATGCTGATTCTTTCATCCCTTGTTAAAAACTGTTTTCTTTTTAAACTAATTTTAAGTCTGGACCTCGCTCTCCAAAGCAGGTGGAGGAGGGATCAGACCTCATCAGACTGTTCATGGCATTCAGTAGTATGACCCAGACCTATCTCACTCTCAGAAATCAGAGGTGGAGCTAGAAGCATTAAGTTTAATGTTTGGCACTTGGTTTCCACCTTCCCTGCTGTTAGTTCTTGTGAATCCCCATAATACCACAGGCAGTCATTCACAACCTTCCCCCCTATCCCCGGGTACCTTCTCTTCTTATTGTTGTCAGCCTTTTCCAATCACAAATGATAATGGAAAGAATTATAGAACTACAGGAAGAAATTTTCTGCTGAGTCAGGCAAATATTGCAATTGTTTTCTTTCCCCTTCAGCTACTAGATCTGTGGATTTGTCCTCATCCTTAGCAATTAAAACATCTTTCCTGAGGCAAACAAAAGGAAAAAAAATACAATAATAAAATGAGAATGCTTGCATCTGCCTGATGTTATCTTGACAGCAGATGATGACAGATACATTAAACAATAAAAGACCTTCATTGAAATACAGACTTGGAGGGGAGGAGGCAATTCAAAGGAATAAAAACAATCTCTCTGCTCACTGTGGTTTGATAATAATTATAGCAAAATTAATTACTTGCCCTTCTCAGGAGCTGAGCAATTATACCACTTAGATCTTCTGAGTTCTCTACGTTTATTTATTGCTAAATTAATTAAATACAGGCGGTTTATGACTTTGTTACCTTAGTGCAGTCACACTAAAAAAAATCCTACTGGCACACAAACGAAGCATCTGAAAATCTTGGATGGATGAGATTGTTGTGGTATTCACCGATAACCTTCACTATCTAAACTCTCCTCTGTCTACCTGGATTACACACTTCAGGCTAACAGTGGGGAAAAATTCCATCTGTCTTCCTTTTACTCAGTGCTATAACTACTTTCATAGCATCAGCGTTATAAAGCAATCTGAGAAACCCCAAGGCTGCAGTGACTTCTGGCACTAATTCTCCAGCCAGGGTTAAACTGTGACAGTATGTTACTAACCGACATTACGAGAAGTATTGCAGGAACTACACAAGTGTGGCACCATCAAAAGAGAAGAGACTTGACTGCAGTGGATGCACAACACCATTGTGCAAGGAGATTCTGGTATGCTTAAAAGCAGGGCTGAAGCTGCCAAGATTTTCAGGTACTTTTGGCAGTGTTATCTGGAATGAGTTAGAGAAGACATTGTAAAGGCATGATAGAGAGCAGAAGGCATCAAAACTGACTGTGGGTCAGTTTTCCTTTCAGTTAGGAATAGCTATATGGCCTGTGTTTTATCTCTTCCCTGCTCATTCACAAAGTATCTTTTTTAAATTTAATAGGAAATTGCATCAGTCAGACATTTTGAGAGAGACTGCCTACACCATTCTGAGAAGGGCTGTTTAATAGATTTCTTGCAGAAGGCATTGATCAGGTGGGGATTTGTGCTGAGGCAGCACCTCTGTTTCATAAAAATGGAGCAGTTCCTTCTGGGTATCTTAAAAGCAAGTATGCTCAGCCAGGCTTTAATTACCTCTGATAAGCTCTCTAGCAAGCTGCAAGATTTTTTAAATCCGTATCTGAGGGACTCAGAAGATTATGTTCTTTGCTAATAACAGGTATTAGTGCACAGTTAGGGGAATGCAGTGCTTTTCTGTTTTAAATTTTCAGACTACTGCCATAATTACAAAAGCTCAGTCTCACTGCAATAGCCATGTACAGTGCTCTCAAGAAAGTAGAGAGAGCTAAAAAGCGAAGTCTGCCCTTCTTCCTTCCCCTCTCAGGGTAGGGAGCCACACTGGGGTGACACTCGGTAGAGAGTTTCCAGCTCTTCAGTCTTCCAGTCCATACAGGCTGGGTAGTCACATATCTGTATGTTTGACATCAGTGGTTTTATAAGTGCATTAGCACAGAGTTTTGATATCAATGTGCAAGTGTTGGGCATGCAGCAAAGTTGAACTGAGATTGATTGCTAAAGGAGATAAACAATGAGGCCCTCAAAAGCTAGGAAATGGCAGGCTTAGGGTTGGCCATCGCCAACAGCAAGTCAGCTCTGACAACCATGGCTCATGGACTAAGTACTTTGACCCAAGCACTGGTACAGCAGGAAGGATTTGGTCTCAGATGCTACCCCTTCTGACCTCTCCCTGTAATCTTGTCATACTCTGATGAGGGCATTGTCTGAGTGCAGCAGTGGAGCATCCCATTTGGACTTTTTGGCATAATCACCTCTGGCAGTCTGTCCTCTGCTCTCACGTCAGTCAAGCCTGTCAATGCCTTGTCTTTATACCCCCAAAGCCTTTATGGTCTCTGTGGCACTGTCATAGCACCTTTCTATCTCTTCAACATTTTCTGTCACCTGTGGACTCCAGAGGTAGTCCTTCAATGACTGATTTATTTGCCTCTGGAATTATATACTGCTCTTTTGTCAGATGGGGTTAGCTTTTCCTCCCTTTGTGCTTTTACTGTCCATCTTTCTCTTGTCTGTTGTCTGGATTTCTTGATTTTTCTATAAACAGGTTTATATTCACACAAAAAGTTGTATCTTATTCTGTTTTCTGAGGACAGAGAAGCCACTAGCCCATGCCCATGTGTCTCATGCATCAATACCTGTATGCATGTAAAGTTTCAGATGCTGAATTTTTCAAAGCCTGAAAGTTTCTACTGGCAATAAAACACATCTTTGATTTCTGTTTCATTTTTCTAGGATCCAGACTTCCTGAATTCTTTTGGTGATTAATATGGCAATGGTCTTATTTTGTCAACTGCATCAGTTAGTTCTCTTATTTTCTTACAGAATTTTACCCTGATTTTAATTGTTTTTCATACAAACTAATAAAATCCAGAAATTAATATTGTTTATAAAATAACTTACATTGGTCTGTTTTCTATACTATGAGCATTCATCTAAGAAAGGAGAAAAGTTTGCTCAGAGGAAGCTCTCTTTTTTTCATTTAATGTTGGCATCTTATTTTGCTAAAGACACCCAACCCAATTAAAACCATTCTGTGCCACTAAGCCCCCAAGAATACTGCCAAAAGGCATAATTTTCTCTCCAAAAGGCATTCAAGAGTGATGGTTCCTGGGGAGGAAATTGTTAAGCAATGGGTCAGAATTTGTATCTGCCAATTGCTTCTCTTCCTCTTGGTCTCTTCCAGTTTTGTCCAGCAGAAATTTCTCCAGAGGCTGACACTAGTGTGTGCTGCAAATTTATATTTCATCACACTGACTCTGGCTGCAGGAGGAGCTGACTGGAGAATAGTTATGTAAAAAACTTCTACAATCATGTACGCAGTGAATTTACCATGATAATGCAGAATAAAAACTGGTGGTAACTCAGGCTTTCTGCATCCTTTCCAAGAGGAAATGGATTCTTCCCTTAAAAAAGAAATCACGGATGAGCCTCCTTGATTAAACTATTTACCACTTTTAGCAAACACGTGAATTCACTGGAAGTTTTGCAGGACATTTCTCATTTTTTTTTCTCTGCTTTTTGAATGCAACATCTATCTCTATCTATCTTTTCCAACTATTCATACAGGAGAAGTTACCATGCCCTTATAGAAGAGTTAAAGAAAATTCAGGCATTATTATCTTTACAATAGCTGTCCTGAGCATATTTACTTGTTTTCTGACAGGAGCTGCAGACAGACACCTTCTGGTCACTTAAAAAGAAATAATATAATTTTTGCATAAATAAAGAGTAATTTCTTTTTGTTGTCTTAACCTCAGAACATATTTAATGTTGTCTGTATCAATCTGCAACATGATCTGAACGGGGAGGGAAATGATATGTAAATCAAAAGAACTGTTTATATACAGACAGAACTGAACTCACAGCTGAGTTTTACAGTTTACATACCTAGCAAGAGAGAAAGTACTCATGATTATTTATATTCTTTGGGCATTATGCATACTAGGTATTATTTAATTCTCCTACTGGCACATTAAGAGCTTGGAATCAAAAACTACCTGAGTAAATGTACAACCTTCCATTTACTAAGATGACTGACTGATTTTGTGCTCACATGCTGTCTTATATTGGGTATTTTGTTCAGAACTCAGGTATGTATCAAATTAGTGCTAATATTACGTTAAAAATATTCACTCCAAGGGCTGAATACTGTATAAAAGAGAACCTGACAGTATATCTCCATAACTGACTGGAACCAGGCTAAGAAAAATGTTAAGAGTGACTATTTTGTTTAGATTTTCCTTTACTTTTGTTATGCAACAAACTAAAATTATCTGTAAGAAATCCTCACAAAGCCAGATCTGAAGAAATCCAGCTGATGTAAATAACACAAGCACACATTTTACTATATGGACACTCAAGCAGTGAAGGAAAGTGCCAGCTTTAAATACATTCAGAGTACCGTGGCATGTATTTTTATTCAGGCTTTAAAAGCCAGGCTGCATAACCTGTAGGTTTCACTGGTAGGTGACATCAGATTCCAAAAGTTTCCTGAGTTAAGGAGAAAACATCTTCCAGAACCACAGCAGAGCTGCTTTCAGAGTAAAAGGTGTAACTTGGATGTTGGAAAGTGTTTTTTCTAGTAAGAGATTTAACCCACGTTGCAGATCAAACCCTGTTCATAACTTGCTGAGTGAACCAGGGGCAAAGAACACAATACCAAGGTGGCACTCCAAACCCCAGAGAAGACACAGATGTTCAAAGAGGACCTCTGGGTCACAGGATTGTTGTACTGCAGGGGAGCTTCCTTACCATCCTGGGTTTAAGTCGAATGCATCCAGGTGGATCTTCATACTGGAAAGAAACACTGCTCTGCAGTAGGTGTACTGTTGCTCCAGTTCACTTGTGTGCTGAGGAAAATGATTGTCCTGTGTTATGGATTCACACACACTCTTAATCCATATCAAATGGTGTCATTTGAAAGGGTGTCCTAATATTTTCCTTTCCAAAATCCATTTATATTTTTATCAGCAGTTAAGTTTCATATTTTTTGATAGGAAGTGTCCTGGTTTGGGGTGGAGCAGAGACAATTTTCTGCTCAGTGAGAGGCTTTTGCTTATATTTGTTGCTGTGTCTGACTTGGTTGTTTGCCCCATGGAGGGGTTGCACCTGTGGGGAGGAGCAGACAGGAGAGGTTACCCAAAACTGACCCAAAACTGGTATTCCATCTCATCTGCCATGCTCAGTATAAAAGCTGAGGGATCAAAGGGTCAGGCTCTACTTCGGTGGCTTGGTTCTTTGATGGCTCTCTTTCTTCAATAACCAACGTCCAAGGAGGACCCTGTCTGTTTGGCTGCCTTTGATCCCGATCTGTGGGATCCTTTTCTGAAGCCAGCTCCGGAATCCAGTTCCCATCTGCTGCTGAGTCCAGTCTGGGACTTCCCCAGTGCCTGCCAGTGCCATCATCCTGGAAGCTTGATACAGTTTTGTATATATTGTATTTCTTTCATTATTCCCTTTTTATTTTATTATTAATCTTTCATTAAAATAGTTTAGTTCTTTCTAAACTCATAGATCTCTCTATCTCTCTCCTTCCTCTCCTTGGAGCGAGAGGTGGGGGAGAGCATCTGTCATCTCGTCATTGGCCAACCCTGCCCAAACCGTGACAGGAAGGTATACACAGTCATTTCTCAAAAAATTTTACAACTGGATACACGTGTCTGAGCATGGGAAAGACAGGGTGTACAAACTTGCTTTAATGCTGAGAATAGATTAATGCACATGTGCCAAAAAGACCATAAAGCAGCGTAGGAACGGCAACGCTGTTCTCAAACGAAAGGCCTGGTCTCCGACAGCAACCAGTAACACTTCCCGGGAAGCATGGCAGAGCAAACTGATACTGAGGGCGGGATACCCTTCTAAGTCTGCAATACTTTGTGCTCGAAAGGTTTCTTAAGCAAAAAAAAA
This sequence comes from Rissa tridactyla, assembly GCF_028500815.1. Taxonomy (NCBI): domain Eukaryota; kingdom Metazoa; phylum Chordata; class Aves; order Charadriiformes; family Laridae; genus Rissa; species Rissa tridactyla. The sequence goes on from NC_071497.1 coordinate 11,077,256, forward strand.
ATTCTCCATATTGAAAGAATACAAGGCGGGTGGCATTTTTTCTCCATGTAGCTGTTCACTTGCCTTTGAACTCCTGTAAACTTTGTCCACAAAGCCTTTAACATAATTCCTCATTTCTCTAGGAGTCTCGAGTACAACAGGGATCAGTACTTTGGATGACGGCTAGGAGTTCTCTTTCTCATTGAGCGACTGCTGCTTTTCTGAGAGTAAATAATTTCATTTTTCTTTGCTTCAGTTTCCTCATCGCTAAAACAGATGAAAATGCAGTGTCCCTCTTAATGCAGATGGATGGATGAAAGGTGATGTGGAAGTGCAGTAAATTCTTGTCATTACAAGGGGATGACTGTACAAGGTTAGCTGGCTGGGATGGAGGAAAGTAATTTGAAAGTAAGCAGCAAAAGGAGTAATTTGAACTGCAAAGCTGTGGGGGCACCTGAAGGAGAATTTCTTCCTTAGGATCAGCTTTGAATTCTAGGCTGCAAAAATCTGACACCACAGATCCCCACTAAGTACGACAGGAGAATGAGATGATGGTGGGTGGAAAGAGGGATTTTTTGTCACTGGATAATGGCTATTTGGTGAAATGCTATAATCAGAACTTAGATTTGGAAAGAAATAGGTATTTCAATGAATTTTGAGAGGCTTGGGGTTTTGAGAATCTTCCTCTTTCTGCTCCAAGAAAAAAAACACAGTGGAAACAGAATTAATGCGATAATGGGTCTGTCTGCTGTGCTTGATTTTAGATGAGGGAGGAAAGAATGCTCAGCCAGCTCAGCTATTTTAAGTACCTGTGTAACTGCTAATAGAAGTGCTTAATAACTCTTTGCCTTGTCTAAACAACTCTATGAACCTGATTACACAGGAATCAGTAAAACTAAGCTTGTGAAACGCTTTAAATTAGCCCTTTGCTTCGAATTAGTGAATGTCTGAGTTCTGTCATTGCATTTAGCAAAACAGGGGAATTAGCATGGACTCCTTCCAAAATCAGATGTGTCTGGCTTCTTCATTAAAATCATTACAATCCAATCATGCATTTGCATATCACATAGCACATGCTTCTCATTCCAGCTGTGCAGGTGAATAGGCTGGGGTATTTCTTTCTGTACAAAGATTCCTTTTGAAGAGAGGTTGAGTTCTGAGGTCTGTTATAAAACAGGTATCAAATTTTTGTGTGCCTCAAGTTGGAATGGACATTTTACAATAGGGAAAGTGAGTCTTCCAGGAAGTGACTTGGTGTTGGAGGGCTGTGTAGTTTCCTGAAAAGTGTTGCAGAGCTTCATGGTAACACCTGAAGAATATGCATGTTCTTCAGCAAAGCACATAATCTCACCCAAGCATACTGGTGAGAAATTAGGTTTTCTTGGATTGTTTGTCCTCCCGAACCCACCTTGATATCTGTTGATGTCAAAATTGGCTTCATTTTATTGGCATAATTACATTACCAGCCTGGCTAAATAGAGAGCTTTGGCTGGACCTCAGGAAAAAAAGGAAAGCTTACGTTCTCTGGAAAAGGGGGTTGGCAACTTATGAGGATTATCAAGATATAACAAAGCTATGTAGGGGGAAAATTAGAAGGGCCAAAGCTCAATCAGAACTCAGCTTGGCCACTGCAGTTAAAGACAATAAGAAGAGATTCTTTCAGTGTATCAATAGAAAAAGGAAGTCTAGGGAAAATGTAGGTCCACTGATGAATGAGACGGGTGCCTTAGTGGTGGAAGACACAGAGAAAGCAGAGTTACTGAATGCCTTCTTTTCTTTGGTCTTCACTGATAAAGCTGTCTCTCACAAATCCCATACCCTGGAGGTAAGGGGGAAGGTCTGGAGAGAGGAAGATTTTCCCTCAGTTGAGGAGGACCGGGTCAGAGGCCACTTGGCCAATCTGGACATTCATAAGTCCATGGGCCCTGACGGGATGCACCCGCGAGTGCTGAGAGAGCTGGCAGATGTTATCACTAGACCACTCTCCATCGTCTTTGCAAGGTCATGGGGAACAGGAGAGGTGCCTGAGGACTGGAGGAAGGCTGACATCACTCCAATCTTCAAAAAAGGCAAGAAGGAGGACCCAGGGAACTACAGGCCGGTTAGTCTCACCTCTGTCCCTGGGAAGGTAATGGAGCGACTCATTCTGGATGTTATCTCCAAACACATTGAGGAACAGGAAGTTATTGGAAGTGGTCAGCATGGATTTACCAAGGGTAGATCATGCTTGACCAATCTGATAGCTTTCTATGATGTTATAACGGGTTGGCTGGATGAGGGGAGAGCCGTAGATGTCATCTACCTTGACCTTAGCAAGGCTTTTGACACTGTCTCCCATAACATCCTCATTAGGAAGCTGAGGAAGTATGGGCTAGACGAGGTGACAGTGAGGTGGATTGAGAGCTGGCTGTGTGACAGAACTCAGAGGGTTGTGATCAGCGGCACAGAGTCTAGTTGGAGGCCTGTAACCAGTGGTGTCCCCCAGGGGTCAATACTTGGACCAATTTTGTTCAGTATATTCATTAATGACCTAGATGAGGGGACAGAGTGTATCCTCAGCAAGTTCTCTAATGATACCAAACTGGGAGGGGTGGCTGACACTCCAGAGGGCCGTGCTGCCATCCAGCGTGACCTGGACAGGCTGGAGAGCTGGGCAGAGAAGAACCTAATGAGGTTCAACAAAAGCAAGTGCAAGGTCCTGCACCTGGGAAGGAAGAATGCCAAACACCAGTATAGGTTAGGGGTGGACCTGCTGGGAAGCAGCTCTGAGGAGAAGGACCTGGGGGTCCTGGTATACAGTAAATTATCCATGAGCCAACAATGTGCCCTTGTTGCCAAAAAGGCCAATGGAATCCTGGGCTGCATAGGGAAGAGTGTGGCCAGTAGGTTGAAGGAGGTCATTCTCCCCCTCTACTCTGCACTGGTGAGGCCACAACTGGAGTACTGTGTCCAGTTTTGGGCTCCCCAGTTCAAGAGGGACAGCGAACTACTGGAGCGAGTCCAGCGAAGGGCAACCAAGATGATTATGGGACTGGAGCATCTCCCTTATGAGGAAAGGCTGAAAGAGCTGGGATTCTTTAGCCTGGAGAAGAAGAGGCTGAGGGGAGACCTTACTATGGCATACAAGTATCTAAAGGGTGGGTTGAAGGAGGATGGTGCCAGACTCTTTTCAATGGTTCCCAGTGACAGGACGAGGGGCAATGGGCACAAGTTGGAACATAGGAAGTTCCGTTCAAATACACGCAAAAACTTCTTTTTTTTCTTCACCTCACACAGTGAGGGTGACAGAGCACTGGAACAGGCTGCCCAGGGAGGTTGTGGAGTCCCCTTCTCTGGAGATTTTCAAGACCCGCCTGGACGCAGTCCTGAGTAATGTGCTCTGGGCAATCCTGCTTTAGCAGGGGAGTTGGACTAGATGATCTCTAGAGGTCCCTTCCAACTCTGAAGATTCTGTGATTACTGTGGTAACAATAAATGACATCACTGGAGGATGCACCCCAGCACGGGCTGGCGTTCTTCTTTTCATGTGCTGGTGTGTCACGTGTTCTCAGGCTGTTTGCTGTCAGCAGAATCTCTCTGGCAGAATTCTTTACCCAGTCCCAAAGAAGCACAAGATGGAATAAAACCCAGTTTCTGTTGTTGCAAATGTTGGCAAATATAAATCTGATAGATGTACAGAGAGAGGCAGAGCTCTTGAATGAAAAACTGCTCTTTTTTCCTGCTTCACATGGTCATATTGTTGAGACAGCATCACATTTTGGTGTTTGCCAATGGGAATATCTATAATGGATGTATTGGTTTCAGTCAGAGAAATGGTAATTGGGGCATCTTGGACTTCACCTTGATCATCATCTGGCTTTGTCGGTTTACTGTTACTTTTGTTTCTAAAAGTTGAACCGGCAGTAACTGCCAGCTGAGTGGCCCTGAAACTGACTGAGGTCATGAAGCTAGCACCAAATTCTACTGTGAACCCAAACAGAGCTGCAAGCTGCACAGTCCTTATGCTGATAATTATATTTGTGACTCTAGCTTAAAAAGCCAGACAATCCTAGGAATTGCACCACCATCAGCTGGGACCCTTAAAAAATTACTTATTTAGGACAGTGGTACCTTTGTCAAAGACTTGCAGTGTAACAATGGAAGGCTATAGAGTCATGGAAATAGAATAATTTTATGAAAATGAATAATTGAAAAATAGCACTTTTTTATTGTTATTTGGAGAGGTCTGATGAGAACACATCTGTGAGGCCCAGTCTCAGTTTCTCTTTATCTACTTTCCTCCTTGCATCCCATTTAGTTTCCTGCTTTATTGACTCTCCTTCCTACTTAGTGCAATGATAGCATATGCTTTATCTAAAGCGATTCATTTATATACCTGTGTCTCAGTGGGAGTATGTTCTAAAGCAGCACAGCTGGAAATCAGTTCACCTCTTTCTCTACTGGCCTTTTGTGTCATGTGGTACCTTTTTCTAATTCCTGATGTGATTGCCTCTCAGTTTCCCAGTGCCACTCACTCTTTTATTCAAGTTTTCCCCACCTACAAAATCATTTATCATTTAAGATAAAACCAATTAAAATTTACATTATCAAAAGAGAAGTATGAGTGACAGGGGAAGTCGAATGACCTAAAGCACAGTCCTGAATGTGTACAGCATTTTCCTTTAAGGGAGGCAATGGGATAGGAGTGTACAGAACATCTCACGGGTTACGCTCACAAGTATCAGCTGTGTGTGCGCTTGTGTGTGTGTGAGCGTGTGCACATTTCTTAGCGGGCTTCACACTATGCTGAAGGGACTTTTCTGCATGTTATTAGTTGTGCCAAGTTGTCTTAGAAACCAGATCCTTAGCCTGCTTTTCTTCTCTATCCTCTCCAAGGGCAGGAGGCATTTCCAGTAACCACAGAATGCAGCAACAGCCTCAAAACACAAGCTCCCAAGGATATCTCAGGGTTTGATTGACGTTTTTAATGTTATTATCAAAATTATCATCCACGATATGATTTCTGCAGCGCTTAGCACACAGCTTTTTCAGATGTTGACAGTGTTCAGGGCCCTCCACACTGCAAAATTCAGGTGGCAAGTGTGAGAGACTGGAACTTTAAAATAATTGTCTCAAAGCTTGCTTAAGCTTCTGAGAATTAACAGCAGGCTTGCGGGGCGATAAGAAGCTTGCTTGTATCTATTTAGCACCTTCTGCAGACCATTACCAGTCACCACTCAAGACTGCCATCAGCTGAAAAGGATGTAGGCCTTTGGTTATCAGAGTGGCCAGACCCTGCCCACCCTGGGGGGTCCCATTAACCCCAGGCTTGCTGAGGCGCAATGACTGTGCTGAGCCAAGCACTGCCCAAGCAGCAGGGGGTAGGAAAAGCTTATACGGCGACCGTGTCAAAGGACAATTAGCTGGGCAAAGGCCACCGTCACGCTGATTGGTCAAGCTACAGACTGACCTGGACTACCTGGACTATAACTGGTGTGGTGACCCACCACAATTTGGGAATTGGGATCCCCCACCACCATCAACCATAGGTCAACGGGACGCTGCTGAAATTCCGGAGGACCGCCGAGGTGCTGTCAGGCCTGTAGTTGTGACTATACTCTTGTTATGCTCCGTAATACTGCTTCTCCTTTCTGCCTTTCCTCTACTGACACCTTTACTCTATCACTTGTCTCAGTGGCTATTGCTGGGAAATAACAATAAACCTGCAGCGAGTGGCATCTGACCTTGTTTGTGTCTTAATCTCACGCTTGGAATCATTGTGAACCTCTCCCGGGCCCAGTGTAGTCGGACTGGGACATAACAGCAAGATAGCAAAATTATAGAGGCATCTTGATTATTTGGGCTAACGTCACAGAAAATGGGGTATACGTGTGAAAAAGAAATACATGAATATCTTTCCTTATTCCAAACCATGAGAATGAACTTGTAACTCTTAAGTTATAGCTGTGTCAGTCATGTCACGTCAACCGAAGGAATTCAAAAGCAGACTGTACGAAAACTCTAGCTGAATAAATTGTTATTGAAGTACATTTGTTACTCTTGAGATGAATTCATACTGTGATATGTAAGAAATTCTGTACCTTATCATTTTTGACTTGCTCTCCTGAAATGCAAAATGCATTCGATCATGCCTAATACTGCACCTCTCTTTTCAGTATTTATGTTTGAAATGTCAAGATGAAGGTTTTTCAATGTATCAGCTTTCTCTTAGTTTGCTTCCTTTAACTGGAGTCAGGGGCGCAAAAGACTTCTGTTCCCTTGGAAAAGAGGTGCTGTCATATTTTCAGCATCCTCCCTGAGTTATGACAGTTTTGAAGCAGCAATTGATAAATCCCTTGACACGCAAGGTCTAGGGATTTCTATCAAAGAGAGGTAGCGCTCAGACCTAGCTCCAATCAATTCATTTTTGGGTGACTGGTTTTCATGAGTTTATGGAGGTTCCTTCTGACGTTTAGTCTTTTGTTTTTCAGTATCACCAGTTTGCTTTTCTCACCTCACCTGCCTCTTGTCCTCCTTTTCCCCCTTTCAGTGCTATAAGTTTTCAAAGGAATGGTTGAAAAATGCACACAGCAAGGGTCATTAGAGATCACCTCCTGCCACCACCTGCTGAAAGCAGGGCCAAAACTAGCAGGAGACACTGGACCCTGTGTTTGTATGAGAGCTTTGGGCTCTCATACAAGATAAAGACATCAACAGCCATCCCAAGGAAAACTCTTCCCTGCTCAGATCACTTTCCCTGAACTCACGGGCCAGACCCATAGGTCCTGTCCCAGCAGGGAGCCTGCCCGTCCTGAGGGCCAGCCCCATGGCACTCTGTGCAGGGGCACCGTGCTGGACAGGACTGCTGTCACCCCAAGGCAGACCCCGTGGGCACTGTATCCCATCTGGGGCCTGGACAGGAGAGATGTTGACAAACTGGAGGGGCTGAGGGGAGGACACCCGGATGGTAGGGCTGGAGCCCTTGCCCTGTGAGGAGGGACTGACTCCTTTGCAGGGGTCTTTGGTTTTCTTTTTCTCTCTCGTTTTATCCACCTTTTTTCTTTTCTTGAAGGCCATGAAGAGCAAATTTCTTGCCAGAAATGCACCCCTCCCACATATGTGTGGAACATTCTGGAGAGACAGGAAAAAAGCATGGGTTAACAGCATTGCAGTTTCTACAGATGCGTGACCTGGGCTCAAAAACCAGCTCAACCCAACCGTCACTGTACTTTCTCTCAGAGCTCGTGCTGATAGGGTTCAGCTTAGAAGATGACACTTCCCCACGAAAGCCCTCCTGGTACCGTAACCGTGGCATTTGAGGAGAATGCGAGGGCACAGGGTATATGCAAAGAGGTGACATTTGAGCATATGCCTCTTGTCAACACCTACATCTTCCCAAGTAGAATCATAGAATCATAGAATTGTTGAGGTTGGAAGGGACCTTTAAGATCATCGAGTCCAACCTTTAGCCTACCCTGACAAGAGCCACTTCTAAACCATGTCCCTAAGTGCCCCAGCTACCCTTTTTTTAAACACCTCCAGGGATGGTGAATCCACCACCTCCCTGGGCAGCCTATTCCAATGTTTAATAACCCTTTCAGTGAAAAAATGTTTCCTAATATCTAATCTAAACCTCCCCTGACGTAACTTGAACCCGTTTCCCCTCGTCCTATCACTTGTCACCAGGGAGAAGAGGTCAGCCCCCATCTCTCTACAACCTCCTTTCAGGTAGTTGTAGAGGGTGATGAGGTCTCCCCTCAGCCTCCTCTTCTCCAGGCTAAACAACCCCAGCTCCCTCAGTCGTTCTTCATAAGGTTTGTCCTCCAGACCCCTCACCAGCTTTGTAGCCCTTCTCTGGAAACACTCCAACACCTCAATGTCCCTCTTGTAGCGAGGGGCCCAAAACTGAACACAGTACTCGAGGTGGGGCCTCACCAGTGCTGAGTACAGGGGGATGATCACTTCCCTAGTCCGGTTCACCACACTATTCCTGATACAGGCTAGGATGCTGTTGGCCTTCTTGGCCACCTGGGCACACTGCTGGCTCATATTCAGCCGGCTATCAACCAACACCCCCAGGTCCTTTTCTGTCGGGCTGCTTTCGAGCCACTCTGCCCCAATCCTGTAGCGCTGCATGGGGTTGTTGTGATCCAAGTGCAGGACCCGGCACTTGGCCTTGTTGAACCTCATACCATTGGCCTCAGCCCATCGGTCCAGCCTGTCCAGATCCCTCTGCAGAGCCAACCTACCCTCAAGCAGATCAACACGCCCGCCCAGCTTAGTGTCATCTGCGAACTTACTGAGGGTGCATTCGATCCCTTCATCCAGATCATTGATAAAGATATTAAAGAGAACCGGCCCCAGCACCGAGCCCTGGGGGACACCACTTGTGACTGGACACCAACTGGATTTAACTCCATTTACCACCACTCTCTGGGCACGGCCATCCAGCCAGTTTTTTACCCAGCGAAGAGTACACCTGTCCAGGCCATGAGCAGCCAGTTTCTCCAGGAGAATGCTGTGGGAAACAGTGTCAAAAGCTCCTCCTTATCTCTTCTCTGGTGATATTTCTGCATTTCTTCTCTCACTCCACCTTTGTCCTGGAGTAGAGGTGTTGTATAAAATGCTGGAAGGATCTCTGGTCCCACCACCCCTATGCAAAGAAAATCTCTTGGTAGGAAAATTTTCCATGAGGTACTTTACAACCTACCTTTCTTCCTGTCCTGGCTTGAGGTGGAGCAGAGACAACTTTCTGCTCAGTGAGAGGCTCTTGCCTATCCTTGTTGCCGTGGCAGCCAGGGTCAGCTGACTGGGTGCTTTACCCCATGGAGGGGTTGCATCTGTGGGAGGAGCAGACAGGTCAGGTGTTCCACCCAATCTGCTGTGCACTGTATAAAAGCTGAGAGACCAAAGGGGTCAGGTTGGCTCTTCTCCACTGGGTTCTTCAATGAGGGCTTGTTGTGTTTGGCTCTTCTCCATGGGCTCTTCTTTGTTGGCTCTTCTCTGAGGGCTCTTCTTCAGTGGACTGCTTCTTCGGTGGCCCTCTTTCTTCATTGACTGATGTCTGAGGAGGACCCCATCAGCACATCTGACTTTTGATCCCGGTCAGTGTGTTCCAATTCCCATTTGTCACTGAGTCCAGTCTGGAACTTCACCAGTGCCTGCCAGTGACATCTTCTTAGGAACTTGATCCAGTTTTGTATATATTTATTTATATTTCATCTACTTCATTATTTCCTTTTTTATTTTGTTATTAATATTTCATTAAAGTAGTTTATTTTTTTTCTAAACTCATAAATCTCTTTCCACCTCATCTTCCTCTCCTTGCAGCGAAAGGTGGAGGAAAGCATCTGTTGTCTTGTCATTGGCTACACTGGCTGAAACCATGACACTTCCTAATAGCTAATCTAAGTACCCTTTTTCAATTTAAAACCGTTTCCCCTCGTCCTATCGCTCCACTCCCTGGTCAAGAGTCCCTCCCCATCTTTCCTGCAGGCCTCTTTTAGGTACTGGAAGGGGTTATAAGGTTACCCCAGAGCCTTCTCTTCTCCAGGCTGGAAAACCCAAACTGTCTCAAATGGCATGCTGGGAAAAAAAATCCAATTTCCAATTATCCTGTTTGAGCTAAAATACCTCCATAATTACCAGGCCTGCTCTACAACATCTGAGAGACTGAACCCTTGTGAAAGATGCTGGCAGATAAATGCTGGTGCAGCTCTTTGGGACTTCCAGATGGAAAAAGTGGAGATGGCAGGTGCAGAATGGCCAAACTAAATAGACCAAACCCAAATCTATGCCCTAGTATAGCTGAAGGACACAGATTACTGGCTAATGCTGTAGCTAACTGCTAGGGGCAAATAGTTCTTTGTTCAAGCTTCAAAGCTCTCTGCTCACACAGTGTGCATATCTGTTGAGCAGAGAGAGTCTGAGTGTGCTTACTCCACAGCCAAGCAGAATGTTTATTAAAGATCTCTTTGCTTTCCTACAGTGAGACGTCACGGAAAAGAGGTGCTTTTAAAAGCCGTTGCTGCTGGCGGGGTGCCCTTGAAGTATTTCTGGATAGCAAACATGGAATTTGTGCGGAAGAACCTGGTTTTCACAATATTTCCTCACTGCGTTCCGCATCAGGACTGTTCAAAGAGGCATCCGGAAATCAATTTGAGCCATCAGATATTTGGAGAGTTTGTTCCTTTCTACATTTGGTAACATTCCCAAACATAGACATTCCTAACATTCTATAGCACTAGGAGAAGAGGATGGGCTTTCTCAGTTCTACTTCTTTATTTGTTTTATTTGTTTATCACCAACCTGGAGACATAAATCTGCTCTCATCTGCTCTTTCTCCCTGCTTCTAGCACTGTTTTGTGCTTGACTTCTTTCTGTGGTAAGAGACGTCTAACACAACTTTTGCTATTGACTTCAGAGGCTTTTGTGTGGATTTACCTTTGGGAACCATCAAATTGTGTCTTCTAATCATTATTCTTGATGTGCAAACATTTCATGCCTTTGCTTTCTGCCTAAATGGGTTCTTCACAGGAAGAAGCCATACTAATATTAATGGAGAAATCTACCAGTAAGAGGAGCATCACCTAATGTCAACGATTATTTAAAACGAACTCTTTACCGTTACTAAGTTATTTCCCTCAGCAACTGATTTAGTCTCTATGCACATGTAGCTGATGAGTGCTAATTCTGCTTGTCAGTAAGACCATAGACGTGTTCCTTGAAGTGACTGAAATCTTCAAACATCACCTGATTTCTCATTGTTAAAAATAGATTACACTTCTTTTTCTATTCAGACCAGTGGAGGAGCAGTCCTCCATGGGCGAAATGAAACCAGGAGTTTAACACAGGCCCTAAATGAGACAGGTGCAAAGTCTTTCCCTTTCATTCCTCCCCTTGACTTCCATGGTGGTCAAATCAAGTTCCAAAAAAATGAAGTTATGGTGTGTGCATACTGAGGATGCTGCTGATCTCGACCGAATAAGTGTTGTGAGACATGAGGGGAAGCGGTGACTCATCTCAGGTTAGGAAGGAAATACTCTGGTTACTCGACAGTAGCAGGTCTCAAAAGGTTTATTATTTGTAATAAAAAATCCATGTTACAAAACTCAGCACAAGGTCTTACATAAGCGTAACGTGATTTTACTTTGAGATACTTCTAAGCAGACTGATTTGACCCACTTGTGCCTTCCCCCCACCTAATGAGAAGACGTGCAAGTGATCTGTTTAGCGTTACTGGTGTGCAACACAGTGATTTTGAGCACAGCTGCCTTGCACATCCCTGGTTTGAGCTTCTTAGCGTTGCAGGCTGTTTTGTTGGTGGGCTAACAGGAAAAGGAGTGACATCGGGGTGTGCTGTAGCCTTATCGCCATCCTCCCGTTTTCCAGATGCAGAGTCCCCTGCTGATGACTCATCTGTGTTGAGGTTCCACCAGAGTGCAGAAACTAATCTTGATAGGAACACGGCGCTCCTGAATGTCACTGCTGTTGAGGAAGTGTTTGGTTATCAATGCAGACCATTGAGCAGGACTTCCTCAACGTTTCCACAGCCTGTGTCTCTCACCGTGAGACACTGCCCAGATCGGAGTGCAGCGAATGGGACGCGATACGGCAGGATGCCATCCCTTCAACAGCCTGCACTGTTCACGTACATGTCTCGTAGCTGAATGCGTTTGGTTGGGGTGCTCCCACAGGAAGGATGTCACAACCTCCAACCAGCCACGTGGGACAGGGCACACTCAGTGATCAGCTGCGTATCTGAGAGGTCTCCATATGGAGGAGTATTCATTTTGCTTTCTTCAAGTTGTATGAAAAGTCATTGTTGAATTTTCGATTGAGGACCCTATGTACTCACTGCGTGACACCACATAACCTGGGCTGTAATACGTATGCAACACTTTTGCTGCATGTTTTGGCACTTACTGGCTTCTGAGCGTTTAGCAGTGCCATGTTGTTTAGATTAGCAAGGAACTTTATGCAGACTTCTTTCTGCTAAGGAAAGGAACGTGACGAAGGAGAGGATAATTCATCCAGCTGAGACATGATCAGTTTGTAAGTGGATGCTGTGAAGGTTGATGACTGTTTTTCTCAAGCATCATTCATTAACTGCTACTGACTTTCTCAATACCACTCATGGCCCCGAAGCAATACCACCCATGTATCCTGTTTTGTCAAGATAAGCGGCAACTGCTTATGTAAGGTTCCACACGAACAGCGTGTGACAGGCGAGTGAACAGGCGGGTGTAACCCTGTGTACCGTGCGAACGTCGTGTGGACACAGAGGAACATGTGGTCACTATGAACAACTGTCGGTTGGATAGGAGACATCACGGCAACTATAAAAACGATGGGAATCAAACTCACTGTAGAATTCCCCCACCAAGAGAAGATCAGCTGGCACCTGCAAGATGTCACTGGATCCCTGGTGTCCTTTGTGTTAAAGTTCTTTGCTGACTTCCATTCTTTCCTGTTTTCCTCCAGTATTACTCTACCTCTTTACAAATAAAGCTTTGAGTTTTCCCAACCGATATCTGGCCTCATTTGTGCCACATTCTCGACCGATGGTGATCACGATACGAACCTAACCTTAACATTACTTGGTGTCACGGACAGGATCATGTCAGTCCAAGAGTATTGGTGTTGGAAAAACTCTGCTTTACGCTCCCGTGATAGTCACGGTCAGGAAAAGAGAAATAAGGTGCCTCCTGAGACCACAGAATGAGTGATAACTTGTAACTAATTGAATATTACTCTGTAGTAGAACTAAAGCTTTATTGCACTGCCGTGCAGAGCGGGGAAAATGGCGGAGTCAGGGAGTAAAAATCCCTGATTCCAATGTATTACTTACATTTCTGGAGAAACATGCTGCAAAAATGTCCCCACCTGGTTTGGAATGGGTGCAGAAAAATTGGCAAAATTTACAGTATGTAACCGACGGAATGAAAGCCCTTCAAGCCCAATCCAGAGTTCGGCCAGGAAAAGGAAAGTCTGTTATAGGCATCGTGCTTGGAGCTTCCTTGGTGGCAACCATAGAACAGAGCGAACAGCAACAGTTGGCAGAGAGTCAAATTATGCGATCCTTGCAGGACTTAGTTAATACCCTTCAGGGAAAATTAGAAGAGTGCTCTCAATTGTGTCTCCTGAGGCACACTCTTAATGAACGACTCCTTGCCGATCATCATGATGATCCAGCTAGCGTATGCAATCATTTAGCACAGAAGGGAATTAATCCCCACCCACAGCCACTCTACCCCAAGATGGAATTAGAAGAGTCGTGGTCCAAACTAAATAATTTGGAAGTACCCCTTCAACCCCTCATTAAGACAGAATATACATATGATGGAGGAGACAATTACACCCCCTAAATCACCACAAAAGAAGTTCCCTTTTGCGTCCTAGAGTTAGCTAAGCTGAGAAAGGACTTCGGCTGGATGGCAAAGGAGTCCAAGACAGAATATGCGTGGAGAGTCTCGCTCTCAGGTGGGGACGAAATACTACTGAGCAAAAAGGAAGCGGGAGGATATTGGGGGCCCACTGTGTGCCTAACCACTGCCAACAACCAAGCAGCATCGTCACTTACCCAGAGAGCTGCCTATTGGGAAGGAGGATTAGACCCCACACAACGAGGTGACCCCGTAGCTATCCTAGGAAATGCTGACCAATTGGTAGAAAGCGTGCAGAAAGCAGCTTGCCTGCAGAAAATGTATGACTGGGAACGTATGCCTGCACAGGGATCCCTTATGATCCTCCCTGTAGGTCCCGAACAGGTGACCCGTCTAATACGGGGACTTCTGGATTCACTAAAGACAATGACTGTTCAGTTGCAGGGGCAAATTAGATCTATACTGCCTCAGAACGAGTGGTTTCTGCTCTGGAGGAAGTAGTCACACCAAGCAGGAGATGCTTTGAGAGGAAGGTGTGGATTTGGGAAGAGGCAGCACAAGAATTGATTAACTAAGGGCGCTTATATGGCCCCGTTACCACTACTGGTTCCCAAACGGAAGCCAAAGCAGTAAGACGTGCAGAGTTGAAAGCACCCAAAAAGGTGTAGGATGGCCCCACCAGAGAAAAGCAGGGGATCCCCTCTTATGAGTGAGGAACATCGAGAGAAAAGAATCTGTGGATTGAGGGGTTACAGAAAGGAATTCCTAAGGCCCTGATGGACAAGAAATCCACTGAAATGTTAGAGGTGCTAGTCACCAACTGGAAAGGAGACCTAAGTTGAAAGGGAAAAGGGCCAAAATACAAAAGAACCGTTCCTACGACCCCCCATTAGGCCTGGTAGATGTTAAAGAATCGGGAAACTCCCTCCCTAGCCCCTTTTAAGTGAGCTGAGCGGTGAAGGGTGGATGTGTTTTAGAAGGCTCACCGGAAATTCTCATGGGGATCTTTTGATTGCTTGCTCTGTAGGCCCCCGATCCATCCCTATCACATTTTTGGTTGACACAGGAGCACAAATATCTGTCTTAAAATCAGACAATGCGGAGCAATGTGGGGTGACCCCCACCTGCAAGCAATTATTCTTGGCTGACACTTTTTGGTACATAGAGCCTCCAGTAACCACAAGGGTCCGGTGTCAATTACTGGGGGAAGAAGAGGCAGTCAAGACATGGATGGTTCTAGGATCGTTTCTCCTAAATCTAATGGGGTTAGACATACGGAGAGGGAAGTCTTGGATTGATGATCGTGGGAAAACTTGGACTTCTGGCCTTGCGCCTCTGACAATAAGGTTATTACAGACTGCTCCCCTCCTACCCCCCCTCAGGTAACCAATGCAAAACCTTATCCCCTGCCATTAGGGACATGAGAGGGGATTGCTCCCCTGCTGGCTGACCTAAAGGAACAAGGAATTTTAGTGCCTGCCCCCTCACGCTACACTTCTCCAGTGTGGCTAGTGCACAAACCAAATGGGAAATGGAGGCTGACCGTAGATTACCGGAGGCTAAATGCTAACACAGGACCTTTGACAGCGTCTGTGCCTAACATAGCTGAGTTAATTTCCACCATCCAAGAACAGGCCCACCAAATACTTGCCACCATTGATGTTAAAGGTACGTTTTTCATGGTACTGCTATAGGAAGGAGATCCTGAATGCTTTGCGTTCACTTGGGAGGGGCAGCAATATATTTTTATGCGATTACCGTAAGGCTATAAGCATTCTCCCACTCTAGCTCACCGTGCACTAGCACAAGAATTAGTAGAAATTCCCTTGGAGGAAGGAGTCAAAATGTAACAGTATACTGATGATGTCCTGATAGCGGGGGAGCAAATACCCACAGTACAAATAACCCATGACAGAATTATTGAGCACCTACAGGCTTTAGGACTCCAGATTCCTGCTGAAAAAAGGCAACCCCCCACTTACGCAGTAAAATTCTTAGGGATCTGGTGGAATGGAGGGATGGTGTGTATTCCCCCCGAGACAATTACAAGTCTAGATCAGATAAAGACTCCAGATAATAAAAAGGAGCAGCAACATGCTTTAGGCTTGTTAGTGTTCTGGAGGAAACACATACCTGACATTTCAATAATTGCACGCCCTCTTTATGATCTGCTAAGCAAAGGGGTGAGATGGGACTGGGCACCCATACATGATGAAGCCTTACAATTACTGATCTATGAAGCTACTACTCACCAGGCATTGGGACCCACCCATCCCACAGATCCTGTGCAGGTTGAATGGGGATTTGCAAACTCAGGACTGTCAGTGCATACGTGGCAGCATGGACCGGATGGCCCTGTGAGGCCTATAGGGTTTTACTCTCATAGTATCAAAGACGCCGAAAAGCGGTATTCAATCTGCGAAAAGGGGCTCTGTAGTAAGTATGGTGCTCCAAGAGGCAGAAAGAAGCATTTGCCACCAATCATTTTAAGAGGGCCTTCTAAGATCATCAGGCCTATACTTTCTGGTACTCCATCTCTGGAAGGAGTAGCCCAACGCGGGACTGTGTGCAAATGGTATGCCCAAATTGAACATTACTGTACAGTTTTCCAAGTCACTGAAGGGGCCCCCAAAATGCTCCCAGTACAAGAAGACACTGCTACCCCAGATGATTCTACACCCCCACCCCCAGTAATTCAGGTTGCTCCTACCTTTGACGAGCAACTGGAAAATGTTTGGTTTACTGTCGCTTCATCAAAAAGAGAAGGAAAAGTATGGAAATACCAAGCCGTAGCAGTACATGTGGAAACCAGATAGCAGATAATTACAGAATGAGAAGGGAGTGCCCAGGTAGGAGAGCTCATAGCAGCATGGAGTGTTTTTGACCGAGTAAATGCCACAGACACTCCTGTATATGTCTACACTGACTCCTTTGCGGTGTCTCCCTTCCTGGGAGAGCCTTTCTAGTAGACCTTCCTACAGTGGGAAATGCACCTCTAGTGCTAGAGACCCCAACAAATATCGATACTTGGTAAGCAAAAGATGCCCATGGAAAAACACATAAAATCAGCGTGTGATGGATTATTCCATCTTTTTGATGTTGGTTCATTAGTATGAACTGAGCAGCCTTTCTTGTCTTTTCTTTCCACAGGTCATGTGTCACTACAGGAGGACTGAAGACCCAGAGTACTGATGCAAGCATTCTACTCAGGCCTTAGCCTATGTGTTCTGTTAACTGGAAGTATGGGGGTGTTGCCTCTACCTATACAGATATATATGTTGTTCATATTGTGCCATGTCCTGGTCCATGGGACCAGAAGCGAGAGTAATCGGAACCTCGCGTGGGAATTAATTCAAGGGTTCACCAGAATATGGAATCATAGAGACCAAGGATTATGTATTGCCCTACCCCAGTCCTCAGAACAAAGAATAAGATTCTTCACTACCCCCATAGATAGTAAGTTCCTTTTAAATTTTACTCAAGGCATTCTGTCAGCTCCAGACTATCAAGATGAAATTTGGTGCCATGACGAAGCTAATCAAACATGCTGCCTAGAATGGTGACCCTTGCCTCTTCCTGAGGGAGTCAATACTACCTGGCACCCTAGTGAGGAAAATATTTGGAACCTGGCAGGACATGATTTTGGCAAAGCGTTTGTCCACTGACTGAACCTTCTTGGAACCTGACCATGCCCCGGGATGATCCTGAAGCTTGGCCAGGGTTCTATATAAAAGAAAGAAACTGGACTCGAGGTGTGGCAGGATCTAATAATTTTGATGAGGTCAGAAGGAATTGTACCTGTTTCTCCTACCCTTTTGATCCCCTCTTTAGCCCCCTTCCAGACTATTAAGAAGCCCCAGCTGTATTCAGTTTTACTATCCCATGGTGTATCTACCTCCCAGAGACTGTCAGCTCCCAGATACCAAACTTTAACAAAACAATGTGGGAATAGTCTCTCTCTGAATTTAACTTCACTCCATTTTCCACCTGCTCTCATTGTAGCCAAGGTAACTCCCCACTCTTCCATTGTCAGTGAGTATTAAACTGCTCAGCTGGAATTGGACCTCGAGAACATGAAATGTGGCACCTAGCAGTACTTCAAAGGTTGGTGCAGGATAACGTGCATACGTAACAGCTTCTCCTGGTTAGGGTGGGAGATGAACGATACTCAAAATTGTAATCAAACATTTTCCTTTACTAACCTCACTAATGCGAAAAGATGCGGCCTCCCTTGGCGACATTACCCTATGAAACATAGGAATGCCTACAGTCAACCCCCGTTGCAGTTTCATGACAATACTGATACATAAGATTGCAGATCCACTTGGTACTGTGCTCCCTTGAAGCTGTCTTGGGGATGCTCAGATGGGAAATTCTGGTCATACTTGAATTTAGTAGACCACGCAGGTCTTAAATGTGGAATTGTACTGCCACCTTTATGTCCAAATCGATTGTTCAATGGGACCACCCCTCACAGAAAGAAAGACTTGCTGCCAGCCCAAGCCCTGCACTTGCATGCTAGCTGGCCAGATTATTATTCTACAGGTCCCTAATGCTGCAATCTGTCTTCACCCCTAGCGCCTTAGTTACTCAAACTGGAGCTGCACTCCAAAACCCTTACTTGGAAAGTGCGTGTCCTTTCCAATTGGACTGGAAAAGTGCTAGGAGAAATTAATGCTCAATTACAACAAGTCAGTAAGATGACATTACAGAACCTCAGACATGTTACTCTTAGAAAAGAATGGAGTATGTGGTATGTTAAACTTGTCTGTCGTGGAATGTTGTATCACTATACACAACGCTAGTACCACAATTGAAAAAGCGTGAGCCAAGATGAAAGAAATCTCTGACCAAACAGGAGAACTGTTCTAATCACTGACACCCATGGACTGGTTTGGTAGTGAATGATGGGCAAACCTGTTACACTCTCTTGGATTGATGGGGTGGGTAGCTTGGCTTGCGAGAATTGGAATTATTCTATTAAATGTTTTGGTTTTTATGGATGGGATTTGCATTGTAAAATGTGTGATTAACAGATTACTAGCTTCTCTTTCTTCGCTTTCACACCCTTTTATTCGATATGTTCACGTTGACACCATTGAAGACTCCTACTTTGACATGCCACGGAATGATGCTTGAGCCACGGGGTGATGTGAAGGTCAGTGACTGTTTTTCTCTCAAGCTTCATTCATGAACCATTACTGGCTTTCTCAATACCACTCATGGCCCCGAAGCAATACCGCCCACATATATTGTTTTGTCAAGATAAGCGGCAACTGCTTACGTTAATGTTCCACATGAACAGCGTGTGACAGGCGAGTGAACAGGTGCGTGCAACCCTGTGTACCATGCAAACGTCGTGTGGACACAGAGGAACATGTGGTCACTATGGACGACTGCTGGTTGGATAGGAGACATCACGGCAACTATAAAAACGACGGGAGTCAAACCCAACGTGGAATTCCTCCACTGAGAGAAGATCAACTGGGACCTACGAGATGTCGCTGGATCCTTGGTGGTGACTATCCTTTGCGTTAAAGTTCTCTTTGCTGACTTCCATTCTTTCCTGTTTTCATCCTGTATTACTCTACCTCTTTACAAATAAAGCTTTGAGTTTTCCCAACTGATATCTGGCCTCATTTGTGCCTCAATCTCGACTGGAGATGTTGCTGGATAAGTGCATTAGTGCAGCCAGAGTGAATATTCTTAGGTTTGCTGGTTTATGATCATCGCTGCAGCAGCGGCACTAAAGGTTTTGTTTCAAAGGTGGCTGACATTCAGTGAGCTACTTGAGAGTTTTCATCCTGATCTGGCTACAAGGCATTACTATGAAAGACTCCTGGCTCATCTTTTTCACAGAGGCTGCCAGAAATCACTCCATAGATCCTTTGGAAGTGAAGGAGAAGGTTGAGGAGTTCTGTAAAATAACAGAAAATTAGTTTTTCACATATGGAGGTTGAAGTAAGGGAAGTTGAAAAGACCTGCTCAGGTCGGAGAGGCACTGGGCACTGGACTGGGAACTTTTGGCCTCACATACATGGTAGTGCCCACAGTCAGGTCATAACGGGACGATATGCTCCAGCCAGCAACGTGAGGCACAGGACAACGAGGTTTTAGCCCCAGTTCCTCCTGCCCCAGCTAAAGGGACCTCACCTTTATTTCTCCCCCCAGCCACCATCTAGGTCTTTGGGAAACACAGAAGGAACTGGACTCTCACAGCTTCTCTGTTGCAAAGATCAGCAGTAGGTGACTCTCTGGCCTACGCCTGCTGGCACAGTTTCTGATCACCCCTTGAATACAAGTGATGGAAACAATCAGAGTTGGAGAGTCTGTGTCTTTTCCAGTTCTGTTGCTACTTATAAAGGAATGTTTGAAGTGGTTTTGAAACTCATGAACCCTGTGAAGTCCTCACTCTTGTTGGATGTACGTGGACCAAACTTATCCATCTTGTAATTCAATTTGTTATCTGAACGCTGTCCTGTGAAATGCTCTCTATGTAGCTATTTATGCCTTCAGACTGTATAACTCAGTGGAAATGACTGAAGCTTGCCAGCACAGTATCCTTCAAATGATGTAAGACAGAAGGACAAGACAAGTATAGCTGCTACCTGGCACCGTCGGGACCATTTATATATTCACAGATTTACTTCCTCCAGATGCTGCAACGTTGAGTGTGTCCTTGTCATTTCAGATACGCTCTCAGGATGGAGGCCTGTCCTTGTGAACATGCAGATGAGACAACTGTTGCAAAAACCAACTGCAGAGGGAATTCATTCCTGAGTTTAGTATTCCCTTCCCGCTAGATAGCAACAAGGCAACTCATTTTAGAGGGCAAGTAATGCAGAAATATTGTGCAGCCCTACAAACAGAACCAAAGTGTCCTTGTGCCCATCACCCCCAATCCAGTGGGGCCGTAGAGAGGAAAAACTCTGCCTTAAAACCAAATTGGCAAAAAATCTGTGCAGAGGCTGACCTGAAATGTCTGCATGTGTTTGCCTCTCTTGCTGTTGGTGTAGACGAGAAGCATCGTGAATAGAAAACAGGGGCTGTCACCTCATGAGATTTTGATAGGCAGACCCACGTGGCCAATTTACACAGCACCCTTCACTCTCACGCAGTCGAAGTTAAAACTAACAGTTAATGCTCTTCTAAAATAAAAAAGAAGTGCTTGGGCTAATGCCTATAGATGATTATAAAAGCCAGAGGCAGGAACAGATGATGGGACAGCACGGCCCATGCGGTGATCGATCCTGGGCTCCCCAGAGTCGTGGGCAGGACGTATGCAGCCCTTCCACCCTGCTCTGGAGGGACAGGAACTGCCACTCCTTCCTGCGTCTGTAGGATGAGGCTCCACCGCTAGTGCTTCCAAGCACCACTGATGACACAGCTGGCCAGCAGCAGCAGCTATGGAGGCATCGGGAACTTGGTAAGCGGAGAGGGACCTGGCACTGGGGGGGTGCCAGCGGGAGTGGATGGGGCTGGAGCAAAACGCCTCCTTAGGCTTCCATCTGCTGCGGGGGACACAATTCAGCGGGGTGTGAGACTCTCAGCCAGGGCTGGCCAGTGACCAGCCAGGTCCTCCCTGGGAATCCCGGCATTGCAGAGGGAAAGGCAGCCAGGGAGGGAGGCGTCATCCAGCCCCGGGCAGTCCATGCTGATTGGTCCCACCACGCTCCCCCTCGCAGGAGACCTCTCTGAGGTGTCAGGAGTGGGGATGAGGCAAACAGTCACGGACGTGTGTTGCAGGAGACCAAGCCAGAGCGGCAGGGAAGTGCCACAAGAAATGATATTTTCTTTTTTCTCATGAGGCTCTGCGCCTGAGGGGGCCAAAGGCCAGCTGTGAAATCACCGATCACTGGGCGATGGACTGTGACCTCACGTGCCTCACAGCCACAGTGGTGGCTGGCAACAGGAGCAGAAAGCCTGATCCTGCAGGCCCTGTGCTTCTGCAGACTGGACGAGGAGGCCGTGGTGCAGCGGACGCAGCCTGGCCTGCAGGAACATACAGCGCCGCTGGTCCACGGCCTCATCCGTGTCATTGTGCGTCGGTGCAGCGAGGAGGCCCGAAGGCTGCTGCGCACCCTTGCTGCTGGGGAGGAGGAGGACGAGGGCCGTGCGGCCAGTGCCGGCCCCAGCAGCTCCAGCTCCAGCAGCTCCAGTTCCACCAGCTCCAGACCCACCACGTCCAGCCCCACCAGCTCCAGCAGCTCCCGAGAGGAGACTCCTGCCCCACAACCGGCCTCTTCCAGCGGCCCTGCGGATTCCGACGTGGAGGAGCGCCCCAGCACGTCACAAGCCGCTCTGCGCAGGGGTCCCGGCTGCCCCTCATCTGCGCCCATCCCTGCGGAGCAGGAGCAGCCCCAGGAGGAGCCGGGGGAGGCGGCGGTGGCAGGTCCCTCTGCCCAGGGCGGCAGCCGCAGCCCCTCCGCTCCCGCACAGGGCAGGCACCGCTCGGCCGGGGGGCCCCGGCGCCCCCCAAAGAGGAGGGCCCCCAGCCCCCAGGATTCTCCCCAGCCCCGCAAGAAGCCGCCCCGCCGGCGGCGCTAGCGGGGCTCCAGCAACCCTCCCTTCCACAAGAAGGAAATAAAACCCCATTTCCCAGACACGGTCTCTGGGTGCTGCTTTCTGCCCCTTCTCCTGCTGCCTCTCCCTGTCCCCACTCCGGCGGGCACCAGCCTGCTGGGGGGCACGGCCATGGGCCCCCACAGCGCCCGGGCCATGTCGGTGGTGCCTCCTCCCGCAGTAAATCCTGCTGCAGCCACACAGCTGCAGCGCAGCCGGTGCCGAGGGAGAGCGGGCAGGAGGGGAAGCTGCTTTGGCCGCAGGTCCCATGGGGACCCAACTGGCCATCAGCCCTGCTCCCCGCTGGCTGCCCCCACTGCCCGTGACTGCTCCCCGTGCCACAAGAGCCATCCCCAGCTCTGCCCGCTGGGAAGGAGCATCTTTGGAGGCCTGGACCCTGCTCTGGGGTGTTGGCGTGGGGACATCAAGGAGGGGTCCCCCCACCCTGGCTGTGCCTGAGGGCCCCGGCAGTGGCTTCCTCTCCCAGCTGGACGCGGGGGGCTGCTCGCTGAGGCCAGACAACTCCCACTGACAGCAGGACGCATGGGTGTGCAAACAGTGGGGCTGATGAAGCTCTTCGCCTGGGGAAAGCTTGCCAGTGTGAAGCAGTGCTAAAGCAACGCCAAAGCTCTTGTGGGGAAACAGATTCTTATGTACTGACAGAATAAGAGAAGTGACAGCCATCCCACAGGACCACGGAAGAGCTCAGGCTTGAAGGGACCTTGGGAGGTCTCTGGTCCAACCTCCTGCCCAAAGCAGAGTCAGCCCTGGGGTCAGACCAGGTGCTCAGGGCTTTGTCCAGCTGGGGCTTAAAACCCTCCAAGTGTGGAGACGGCAACATGCCCCACTGCCAGACTGTCCTCATGGGGGAGAGGTGGCCCCTGGTCTCCAGCCTGAACTCCCTCGTTCTAGCTGATGCTGTGCACCTGCTAAATGTCACAATGGTGGCCCATTGTGACATCACCATGGCGTGAACGGTGATGTCACGTGGTGGATTGTGACCTCACGTCCCTGGCTGCTTATATTCGGTCACCGGCAGAGCCTGGTCCAGCCTGGCTCGTGCCTGGACTCCTGCCGAGCGTGCCTGCGAGGTGTGGAGTGCCGAGCGAGGCTTCTCCTGGTGCTGGGTGGTGCTTTGGGGGCTGCCGTCAGCAGCTCTCGGTGCCCGTCCCGGAGCCACCCCCTGTGTTTCCCCGGCCCTGCCTGGTTCAGGCAGCCGGGCACCGCGGGGCGCGCTCGCAGCAGCGGAGGTGAGCTGTGGGGGAAACGTGCCCCCGGGGTGCCCGTGGGGCGGGCGGTGGGGCTGGGGGATCCGGCAGGGTGTCCTTCTCCAGGGGCTGGGCATTTCTTCCTCCCCTCTCCTCCCCTCCCCTGCCCTCCCTGGGACAGCCAGTGACCATGGCACATCTCCATTTTGCAGCGCGCAACAGCCTTTGGCAGCGCCGTCGCCAGCGAGGGGGAGCAGCTCCTCATCCTCAGCTCTCCCCAACCCGCTGTGGAGCACAAAGATGGCCGCGGAGACAGAGTGGAGCTGCACCATCTGCTGCGATGCTCAAGATGGCGTCGCTTCTGTGCTGCCCTGTCTCCACCAGTTCTGCGTGGGATGCATCCTGCGGTGGGCAAAAACATCATTAAGTTGCCCACTCTGTAGAGGACGGATAGAGAAGGTCAGGTTTTCCGTGCGGGGAGACAACGACTATCTGCAGTGTGTCATCGTGTCCTCCGAAGGGTCACCACAGGACAGCAGCCAGGCACGCAGAGCTCCCACCAGCCCGGCCACCAGCAGCACCCATCGCCCCGCGGCGTCTCCTCCATCCTCTTCACAGGGGACACCGCTGCGGGGAGAGCAGAGGCCTGCGATGACAGAGGCCAGGGCTACCGTGGGTGGCCTCCTGCCTGAGATTTGGGCAGAACTTTTCCAGCGAAACAGGCATCTCCTCGACCCCGTGCTGCCCTGGCTGCGCCGGGAGCTGGAGGCAGTATTTGGGGAACAGTGGTGGCTGGCAACAGGAGCAGAAAGCCTGATCCTGCAGGCCCTGTGCTTCTGCGGACTGGACGAGGAGGCCGTGGTGCAGCGGACGCAGCCTGGCCTGCAGGAACATACAGCGCCGCTGGTCCACGGCCTCATCCGTGTCATTGTGCGTCGGTGCAGCGAGGAGGCCCGAAGGCTGCTGCGCACCCTTGCTGCTGGGGAGGAGGAGGACGAGGGCCGTGCGGCCAGTGCCGGCCCCAGCAGCTCCAGCTCCAGCAGCTCCAGTTCCACCAGTTCCAGACCCACCACGTCCAGCCCCACCAGCTCCAGCAGCTCCCGAGAGGAGACTCCTGCCCCACAACCGGCCTCTTCCAGCGGCCCTGCGGATTCCGACGTGGAGGAGCGCCCCAGCACGTCACAAGCCGCTCTGCGCAGGGGTCCCGGCTGCCCCTCATCTGCGCCCATCCCTGCGGAGCAGGAGCAGCCCCAGGAGGAGCCGGGGGAGGCGGCGGTGGCAGGTCCCTCTGCCCAGGGCGGCAGCCGCAGCCCCTCCGCTCCCGCACAGGGCAGGCACCGCTCAGCCGGGGGGCCCCGGCGCCCCCCAAAGAGGAGGGCCCCCAGCCCCCAGGATTCTCCCCAGCCCCGCAAGAAGCCGCCCCGCCGGCGGCGCTAGCGGGGCTCCAGCAACCCTCCCTTCCACAAGAAGGAAATAAAACCCCATTTCCCAGACACGGTCTCTGGGTGCTGCTTTCTGCCCCTTCTCCTGCTGCCTCTCCCTGTCCCCACCCCGGCGGGCACCAGCCTGCTGGGGGACACGGCCATGGGCCCCCGCAGCGCCCGGGCCATGTCGGTGGTGCCTCCTCCCGCAGCAAATCCTGCTGCAGCCACACAGCTGCAGCGCAGCCGGTGCCGAGGGAGAGCGGGCAGGAGGGGAAGCTGCTTTGGCCGCAGGTCCCATGCCCTCAGCCTCCATCCAGTGCCTCCCTCTGCCCAGCTACCGGCACTTCTGCCCTGGTTTCTCTCCACTCTCTGACATCGGCCAGGCCAGCATTGCTACGGGGAGGTTTGTCAAGGAATCACAGACAATGGGCAGGGAAGTGAGACAAGACATATTGAAATATCACCAGAGAAGAAGAGATAAGGAGCATGTACTTGGGAAGATGTAGATGTTGACAAGAGGCATGTGTTCAAATGTCACCTCTTTGCATATACCCTGTGCTCTTACATTCTCCTCAAATACCATGGTTATGGTACCAGGAGGGCTTCTGTGGGGACGTGTCATCTTCTAAAGTGAACCCTATTAGCACTAACTCTGAGAGAAAGTACAGTGGTGGTTGGACTGGGTCAGCTGTGTTGGTTTTGGTTTCTGTGGGATGGGTTTAGCTGATTTTTTAAGCACAAGAGAAAGGCATGTCACTCACATTGCACGGGTGGATACGTCTCTCCCTGTTAATGCCTTGCCTTTGTGGAAGGGCTCAGATGAAAATCGCCTGCTTTGCCTGGAAATAAGGTGAGCTAGCAGCACGCCACAGGTTCTCAGCCTTGTAGAAAGCACCACTGAGGAGCAATACAGCCGCACCGTTTGCCCAACACAGGTTGTAGCAGGCTGAGCAAGAAAAGAATAGGATCTTTCTGTAAAGAAGCCTGAACGCATTGTGCTAAGCACTCACCGTCTCTCCTGTGCATCCTGAAGGAGAAGAATCTGCCCTAAGAGACAGCTGGGAGAATGGAGTCTATGGTCAGTCTCTGTTCAGCCACTGTGTCCCTCTGTGCAGTTAGCCTTATGATAACCGCAAGGCTTCAAAGGAAGATGATGCTGACTGCTGTTAATGAAAATGAAGCCCCTGAATATTTGTGTAGGTTCAGTTCTTAAATGCTGCATTTTATTTCATGCATGCACGGTTGGTATGCGTGTGCCTTCTCCATGTCCTTTATTTCGTCCCAGCTAGACTACAGGTTTTTTACGGCTGGATTTCCTTTTCTTCTCTATGAGTACATATAGAAAAGTGCAAAGCTCTTAGCAAAAGCCTTATAGCCAAGCCACGGGGCAGCCAAAAGTGAGGACACTGTAATTTTTAAACTTCTGAGCCAACTTCAACACTTACACCAGTTCTGAGGGGGAAGGGAGCAGAAGTGGAGCTTGAAGCCAGAGGAACATAAAAACCATGGGATCCTGCCTTTTCTCAGAGTGCCCCGTACAGCACAGTCAGCACTATTTTTTGGTCTAGAAAGTGTAACGATGTACCCAAATTACATGGCTACTCAGCCTCAGGAGTTTGCTATTACACTGTGGTATCTCAAAAATCTCTGTGCAGAAGCCAGTTAGTAACAATTTTTGTTCTTGCAGGTCTCTTGATGTTGGTAGAAAAATCAGTAGGTAACTCTTTTCATCCACTGGCTGTACTATATTAATAATGTTAGAGACGAAAGATTTGGGGTTTCTTTCATACCTAAGAAGCAGTTTCCTCAAAAGAATAGGTGAAGGAATACCCTAACAGCCTTCTGCCAGTCAACTCAGGAGATTAAAAAGATACAGAAAATAAACCTTCCAAATGAATTTCCCAACACGTTCCCCTCCCCCAACTCCCCATGGTTTTTGAGGAGCTGGAATTAATCAGCAGCCTCCTGCTCCTTGCTTGAGCGCCCCGGGTGTGCAGCAGTGTCCTCAGACAGGTTTTCCACTGCCATCTGCTGTCCTTTAGACGGTGTTTCAGCTTCTACAACTACGAGCTTCTACGGCTCAAGGCTTGCTAGGTGCTGTGAA
Source organism: Rissa tridactyla (assembly GCF_028500815.1). NCBI lineage: Eukaryota > Metazoa > Chordata > Aves > Charadriiformes > Laridae > Rissa > Rissa tridactyla. Next base: position 11,103,897 of record NC_071497.1, read on the forward strand.
GCGGTTGTGAACCATCGTCAGTCACCACGCCTCTGAGTTGCCCGACGCTCCACGTCCCTGCAGGCGCCTGCCAAAGCACTGGGAAGCAATCTGCTTCATCTCCCCCCTCCCTCTCCCTCAGCCTCTGTGAGCCTTCACTGCCACTTGCAAGTGATTTAACCCTACCTTCCCTGGGACACGCCTCTCAGGCCCAACAGAACATGCTGATTTAGGGGATAGGGAGCAATGGTGACAAGTTCCTGCCTGGCCCATCAGGCGTATCTCCTCCATGACCACCCCACCTTCCCAGGTGCCCTTGAATAATAGGTGCAAAGCTCTGCAAGTGGAACCGGACAAGGACAAGGACTATGGTTCATCTATGCAGGAAGTGTCACTAAGGTTAAGCTGCCCTATGCCCTGCATCAAAACTGCTTCCATAAAGAAAACAGGTCATTGTCATAGGAGACTTTCTCTTGAGTGGAACAGAAAGCCCAATATGCTGACCTGATCCACTTTTTAGGGAAGTCTGCCACTTCCCTGGGGCCCAGATTACAGATGTGGAGAGAAAGCTTCCTACCCTGGTATGGCCCTCAGATAATTATCCATCGTCGATCTGTCAGACAGGCAGTGATGAAGTTGCAATAAGAAGTCCAAGGGATCAAGAGAGATCTTAGGGCCTTGGGATGACTGGTTAAGGGATCAGGAATACAAGTGGTGTTCTCCTGTATCCTTCCAGGGATAGGAGGAGGAAAGAAACAGGAAGAGCCAGCAGATCAATAAATGGCTCCAAGTTTCTCTCCAACCAGCAGAATTTTGGGCTTTTTGAGCATGAGTAAGTCTACATGACACCAGACCTCAGGGCAACAGATGGGGTACACATGTCGCAAAGAGGGAAAAGGATCTTTGCACAGGAGTTGGCAGGGTCATTGAAAGAGCTGTAAACTAGATTTGAAGGGGGAAAGGGATAAAACTAGTCTCAGTAGAGATAAGCCTGGGGGTGGCACCCCAGTGTTTGAGGGACAGCATGCCAGTGAAGCCTTTCAGTCTGCTCCATGATGTGCTGAGTACACTGGAGCACATTTTAAATGTCCTTGTACTAATGCACGCAGCACCCTAGCCATCTCAGTGGAGGCAGGGGACGGAGATCCACAGGGCAGCAAACACACAAGGGTCATTGATGTGTTAGAAACCACAGAAGCACCGGAGAACGGCCACATAGGAATTAGGGCTTCTCCCACAAAAAAGGGGTAGTCCAACTGAAGTGGAGCTGGAAGACATTGTGGAGATTGAGACCTGTGATGAAGCTGCTGTCATGAAACATGGTGGGTTGACTTACACAACTGGAGTGCTGCAATAGACGGCTACAAACCCTTCAGAAGAGATAGGCAAGGAAGGAGAAATGGTGGGGTAGCCGGGTGTGTTAGGGAGTGGTTTGACTGTCTAGAGCTTGACGATGGTGATGAACAAGTTGAGTGACTTCTGCTGATGATGGCCAGGGCAACCTCACTACGGGGAGGGCTGTCAAGGAGGCACGGGCAACGGGCAGGGAAGTGAGACATGAAATATTGAAATATCACCAGAGAAGAAGAGATAAGGAGCATGTACTTGGGAAGATGTAGATGTTGATAAGAGGCATGTGTTCAGATGTCACCTTGATGATGAAAGAGTTGAGTGTTAATGGGAAGGAATCAGGGGAAAGGCCAAAAAGGCACATGCCATGGTGGGAATCTGTACAGACCACCCAACCAGGATGAAGAGGCAGATGAAATATTTTATGAACAACTGGGAGAAGTCTCACAATCACTAGCCCTTGTTCTCATGGGGGACTTCAACTTACCAGGTGTCTGATAGAAATGCAGTAATCATAGAGGAAACAGTCTAGGAGGTTCCTGAAGTGTATTGAGGATAACTTCGAACTTCCTTGATTATTCTTAGGTGTGAGTAGAGTACTCTGTATGAAGGTATTTAGCAACGGAAATTCTGGCAAGATTAAGCTTCATTTCCATATATTGGTTCAGATGTCTTCTGTCATGTGTTCTGTTACATTGCATTGTAAATAATAACTGTTTATAATGGAATTAAACTGCAATATTTTGACTGACATTTCACATACTTTCACTAAAAAATTATTTTCCAGTGCTTTCATATATCATGGTTGTATTGTAAAAGGAAATGAAAGCAAAGATTTCTTTCCAAGCTGGAAGGTGTAGCCCACCACGGGGATTTCTAAATGTGATGAAATACAGCCTCATTTCCTGCCCTGTGAATTTTCATATTTTTAGGACTTTTGTTCCAGGGAAGAGCAAGTGTGGTGTTGTGCTCAGTGAGGCCTTTAACGTCTTATGCATCCGTGACGGTGAGTGAAATGGATGTGCAGAACTGGCGGGCAGCCGACCACCTTAACGCCAGTTCAAGACGAGCAGGGACGCTGAGAGCTCTGGAGCCATTCTGGGTTTGGATCAGTGGCAGCAAAGGCTGGTTTGATGCGAAGCAGTCTTTCACAGTGACAGCACCTCTTGCTGGTCACCCTACTCCGTTCTTCACCTTCCCTTTCCATAACAGCCTGCTGTTCTTCCAACCTCCGTCCACCCTTTGACAAATGTATCTTCTGATGTCCCTGGGGGCAATTTTCATTGAATTCCTCATTATGGGTGTGCCAATATGCGCTAGAGGGAGTGGATTCTGGTGTGAATTACAGCTGCTGTTTGCAGACTGCACTGCAGATCCAAGCTGGGGGCAGCAGCCACCAAAGGCCACCCGCACCTCAGGGGAGGGAGCACCACTTGAACACGGGGACCAAGCTGGGCACTCCGCAGACCTCCCAAACCCGGCACACAGGCTCCTCTTCTCGCTCGGTCCCCTCTGCCCTCTCTTTCTTTCTTTCTTCTTTCCTTCCCTCCTTCCTTGATTTCCTCCTTCCCTTTCTTCCTCCCTCACTTTTCCTTTCTCTGCCCCCTCCCTCTTCTGCCTCTCTTCCTCCCTTCTTTCTGTCCCTATTGACATGCTTCCTTGACACCCACTGGTATTGTGTTCTCCAAACACCAGAGCAAAAGGCAGGAAGTATTTCTTCACTGAAAGGGTTGTCAGGCACTGGAACAGGCTGCCCAGGGAAGCGGTTGAGCCGCCATCCCTGGGGGTATTTAAAAGAGGTGTAGGTGTGGCTCTGAGGGACAGGGTTTAGTGGTGGACTTGGCAGTGTTAGGTTTACGGTTGGGCTGGGGATTGTTCACCAAAGCGACAGGAACTTTGCTTTAGAGGTTTCAGTTGTACTGAATACGAACTAAACTACTTAGCCAGCCAGCACTGGTTGAGATTCGGTATTGAAGGCTGAGGAAGGTGGGCTTGTTCGTACTGCTGTGATGTGCCCAGGGATTTCTCCCTTAGAGATATTTCTCCTAGGTGATGGAGATGGTACAGGAGAGGTTGGGAAACTCTCCTATTGCTCCTTCTCCCCCTTCTCTTACACAGTGGTTTCAGGCCGTAGTTCCCTGAATCACTTCATACTAATTGTACTACAACATCCCAAAGAGGCAGGCAATACCCTGCCGTGAGGCTGGCTGGAGTGATTTACAGCTCCCTGCAAATGCAGGCAAAGCAGTTTTGGGACTACAGCCAGAAGAAGGACAGACAGACCTCCCGTTGCTCGGGTGGCCCAGTCAGTGGCACAATCAGTACGGGGGGATGATTACAGCTGCATGACAGAATAGGTTTACTCCACATTTTTGATGGGTGTGCCCAAAATATTGCTTGTGCGCCTAATTTTCTGTTGTCTGTCCATTCTCAACATTAGTTTGGAAGGGGATGAGAGCAATAGAAGGCTTTCATGACATCACTGACCTGATCACTTTTTAAACAGTCCACATGGGTTTAGGATTTATATAATTTTCTTCGGTGACCAATAGAGCCTGGTCCAGCCTGGCTCGTGCCTGGACTCCTGCCGAGCGTGCCTGCGAGGTGTGGAGCGCCGAGCGAGGCTTCTCCTGGTGCTGGGTGGTGCTTTGGGGGCTGCCGTCAGCAGCTCTCGGTGCCCGTCCCGGAGCCACCCCCTGTGTTTCCCCGGCCCTGCCTGGTTCAGGCAGCCGGGCACTGCGGGGCGCGCTCGCAGCAGCGGAGGTGAGCTGTGGGGGAAACGTCCCCCTGCGGTGGCTGTGGGGCAGGTGATGGGGCTGAGGGATCCGGCAGAGTGTCCTTTTCCAGGGGCTGGGCATTTCTTCCTCCCCTTCCTGGAACTGCCAGTGACTGTGGCCTCCCTCCATTCTGCAGCGTGTGACACCCCTTATCAGTGCCGTCGCCAATGAGGGGGAGCAGCTCCTCGTCCTCAGCTCTCCCCAACCTGCTGTGGAGCACAAAATGGCCATGGAGACAGAGTGGAGCTGCACCATCTGCTGCGATGTTTGGAAGGGCATCGCCGTTGTGCAGCCATGCCAACACCAGTTCTGCCTGGGCTGCATCCTGTGGTGGAAACAAAGGACATCGATTTGCCCACTCCACAGAACAGTTATGGAGAAGATCAAGTTTCTCTCCAAATTCACAAGAAGCCGCCCCGCTGGCGGCGCTAGTGGGGCTCCAGCAACCCTCCCTTCCACAAGAAGGAAATAAAACCCCATTTCCCAGACACGGTCTCTGGGTGCTGCTTTCTGCCCCTTCTCCTGCTGCCTCTCCCTGTCCCCACCCCGGCGGGCACCAGCCTGCTGGGGGGCACGGCCATGGGCCCCCGCAGCGCCCGGGCCATGTCGGTGGTGCCTCCTCCCGCAGCAAATCCTGCTGCAGCCACGCAGCTGCAGCGCAGCCGGTGCCGAGGGAGAGCGGGCAGGAGGGGAAGCTGCTTTGGCCGCAGGTCCCATGCCCTCAGCCTCCATCCAGTCCCTCCCTCTGCCCAGCTACCGGCACTTCTGCCCTGGTTTCTCTCCACTCTCTGGCATCGGCCAGGCCAACATCGCTATGGGGAGGGCTGTCAAGGAGGCACAGACAATGAGCAGGGGCATATCAGCCAGAGGCAAGCCTTTGGGTAACTGTATTTGGCAGGTACAAAGTGTTTTCTGCCAGCCCAAGCCTATACCAAAAAAGACAAGTCCTTCAGCTTCTACCTCTTGTATTTCACTCCTCATTTGACTAATAGAGAAAGGGATGGAGAAGGGTGCAGCCATGCCACAGTGCAAAACAACTCTGCTAGAGCTGATACTCGTCTTCTGTATGGCCCTGGCTTTTATTCCTGGGTAAATTGATTCGTATGTCTGATAAGAGCTCCTGAACAGGGAAGCAAAAGGCTTTCTTTGCCTTACAGTGGCCTCCCCTCAGGCCCCTGGTTTTTCATTTTATCTCCAAGGCTCTGCCTTCCTGGGGCATCACTGCCCATTGCTCCTGGCCAAACGGCATGGGGACTCTGTTGTCCCCTTACTCCCCCCATCCAGCCCCTCCCTGTGGCAGTCCTGCTATGATGTACATCAACTGCCAAGTGCTTTCTCTTTGAAACACTGCAGGATTTGTCATCTTCCAGGAGCTGAACACTCCTCAGCATGCAGTAGGATGCAGGGCATAAGGGACAAGATCACGCTTACAGGCCTGTCTGCAAACACCCAACATCTGCAGCTCTGTCTCTGCAAGGGGCAGTGCTGGCTGCTTCAGAGGATGGCGAGAGACCTCACCCAGACCTCACCCCACCATCTCTGGGTGGTAAACGTAGCATCAGCCTTATTTCTGCATAAGAGCAGATTGAACCTAATGTCCAGACACACGCTTAACACGTGGAGATCAGAGTTTAACAAACCACATAAAATTCCTTGAGGAAGGAAAATCATGTCAAAAGGAAAAAAACTAAAATGGTTTTCCATGACAAACATTGGAAGGCTCCAGGCAGCATAGAATCTTCATGGTTGGAAAGGACCTTTGAGATCATTGAGTCCAACCAAACAACCTACAATCTCTGCCACTAGAGCATGCCCTGAAGTGCCACATCTAGACGTTTCTTCAACACCTCTAGGGATGGTGACTCAACCACCTCCCTGGGCAGGCTGTTCCAGTGCCTGACCACTCTTTCAGTAAAATAATTCTTCCTAATATCTAATCTAAACCTCCCCTGACGCAACTTCAGACCATTTCCTCTGGTCCTGTCATTATTCACCTGGGAGAAGAGGCCAACACTCCCCTCTCTACACCCTGCTTTCAGGTAGCTGTAGAGGGCAATGAGGTCTCCCCTCAGCCGCCTCTTCTCCAAGCTAAACATGCCCAGCTCCCTCAGTCTCTCCTCATATGACCTGGTCTCCAGACCCCTCACCAGCCTGGTAGCTCTCCTCTGGACATGCTCCAGCACTTCAATGTCCCTCTTGTACAGAGGGGCCCAGAACTGGACCCAGCACGCAAGGTGAGGCCTCACCAGTGCCGAGTACAGAGGCACCATCACTTCCCTGCTCCTGCTGGCCACGCTGTTCCTGATACAAGCCAGAATGCTGTCGGCCTTCTTGGCCACCTGGCACACTGCTAGCTCATGTGAAGCTGGCCGTCCACCAGCACCCCCAGGTCCTTTTCTGCCGGGCAGCTTTCCAGCCACTCTGCCCCAAGCCTGTAGCGTTGCCCGGGGTTGTTGTGACCGAAATGCAGGACCCGGCACTTGGCCTTATTAAACCTCATACAGTTGGCCTTGGCCCATCGATCCAGCCTGTCCAGGGTCTTCTGTAGAGCCTTCCTACCTTCCTACCTCAAGCAGATCAACATTCCCACCTAGTTTGGTGTCATCTGCAAACTCACTGAGGGTGCACTCAATCCCCTCATGGAGATCATTGATAAAGATATTAAACAAAACTGGCCCCAAAACTGAGTCCTGAGGGACACCACTGGTGACCGGCCGCCAAGGGGATTTCACCCCATTAATCACAACTCTGTGGGCACGGCCATCCAGCCAGTTTTTCACCCAGTGAAGAGTACACTTGCCTATGCCATGATTCACCAGCTTCTCCAGGAGAATGCTGTAGGGCATGGTGTCAAAGGCTTTACCAAAGTCCAGATAGACAATGTCTACCGCCTTCCCCGCATCCAGAAGGCGGGTCACATGGTCATAGAAAGAGATCAGGTTGGTTAAGCAGGACCTGCCCTTCCTAAACCTGTGCTGGCTGGCCCTGATTCCTTGGCTGCCCTGCACTTGCCATGAGAGCTCACTCAAGATGATCCTTTCCATGATCTTTCCTGGTACCGAGGTCAGGCTGACAGGCCTGTAGTTCTCCGGATCCTCCTTCCGACCCTTCTTGTAGATGGGCATCACATTAGCCACCCTCTGGTCATCTGCTACCTCCCCTGTTGACCAAGACTGTTGATAAATGATGGAGAGAGGCTTGGTGAGCTCTCCCGCCAGTGCCCTGAGTACTCTTGGGTGAATCCCATCTGGCCCCATAGACTTATATGTGTCTAGGTGCAGAAGCAGATCATTGACTACTTCGTCCTGGATTATGGGTGGGCTGTTCTGCTCTCCATTCTTATCTTCCAGCTCTGGAAGCTGAGCACCCTGGGGATAGCTGGTGTGACTATTGAAAACGGAGGCAAAGAAGGCATCAAGTATCTCAGCCTTCTACTCGTCATTGGTTGCAGCTTTCCCCCCCACATCCAGTAAGGGATGGAGATTCTCCCTGGCTCTCTTTTTGTTGATGTATTTATAAAAGCTTTTTTTGTTGTCCTTAATGTTAGTGGCCAAGTTGAGCTCCAGCTGGGCTCTTGCCTTCCTAATTTTCTCTCTGTATAACCTAATGAGATCTCTGTACTCCTCCTGAGTTGCCCGTCCCTTCTTCCAAAAGTAGTAAACCCTCCTTTTATTCCTAAGTAAGTCCCATCAGAAGTTCCTTATTCATCCAAACTGGCCATTTTCCCCGTCCTTTAGACTTGCGACACTTGGGGACAGCCTGCTCCTGGGCCTTTAAGATTTCCTTCTGGAAGAGCATCCAGCCTTCCTGGACCCCTTTGCCCTTCAGGACTATCTCCCAAGGGACTCTCTCAACCAGTGTCCTGAACAAGCCAAAGCCCACCTTCCGGAAGTCCAAGGTGGAGGTTTTGCTAACCCCCTCCTTATATCGCTACGTATTGAAAACGTGACCTTTTCATGATCACTAAACCCAAGACGACCTCCGACCACCACATCTCCCACTAGTCCTTCTCTGTTTGTGAGCAGTAGGTCTAGCAAGGCACTTCCCCTGATAGGGTTACGTACCAGTTGTGTCAGCATGCCTGTGTTCAATGCAGGCACTCCAGATACAGACTGAGGGCACAAAGGTATTGTGCAGCGCTGCACTAGAAACACAAGTGCCCAGCAGCACTATAACCACAGAAGCCCAGTGCCACTTTTAATGACAGATAGGCCAGGCACACAGCTAGGCTGCTTCCCATTCTTAAACCTCTCTGGTAATTCCCAAGAGCTCTTGTCACGTTCAACACGGGATATCTAGTATTGGGAACGCCAAAGACGCATGTGTTGGCTTCCCATCTTTAAAAAAATACTCCTCAGCATTATACTATACTGTGCTCTGAAAAAAAAAGCCTCCAATGCTTTTTCATGACAAACTTTGGAAGGCTCCAGGCATCATGCACGCCAGGCACTCCAGCCACAGGCTGTAGCTGACCACGGGCAGTTTCCAGCACAAGAAAGTTGTAAACAGCTCTTTACCACTTACCGATCTCTTTCTAGAATAGCGGTTAACTTTCTGTTTGAAAGAAAGGCCTATTTTCTCAAAATGCTGTTGTTGCAGAGGATGCACTTGTGGATAAATGAAAGTCAAATGGCTCTCGACTTTGTGTTTGTAATGCTTACTGACAAAATTCAATTAGGAGCTGTATGTGTAAACGCTAAGGCACTCAGTTATGTTTAAGCTTGTGTGAATGTATAATCCTCTTACAGTCTAGATGATTTAATAGTCACTCTACTCAATAACCGTGCTTCTTTCCCTACAGGTAACACAGCCGAATACTGCAGCCCACAGGCACGGCATCTAACTGGTTTGGAGGCCTTAAACTGAAGCAGAATCGGAATGGTGCCACTTGGAAAAAGTTGTCTTTTATGCACAAAATACTTATCATTTCAGCCTCACCAGACATTATGCAGAGACAGCTCACTCAGAAAAGAGTTCTGTGCACAGAACTAACACAAATCAAATTAGTGCACTGGAGCTAAAGAGGACACGTTGCATCTCATCTCTCTAAAGGTCTTCAAGAAGTCATTAAAAAGAAGTTTTATTTTTTTCTTTTAAAAAATCTCCCTAGGAATGACTAGGAAAATACAGCAACGGATTCCCAAGATTGGAAGTCACGGAGCTCCCTTCAGAGATGGCAAAGCATATCACCGCCCACCGGAGCTGTCTTTTTGAAATTCACCAGCTCCTCGAAGAGATGGAAAAGCTTGAGAGTACATCAGTGTCTTTCTGACTGAAAATCCTGACGATGCCCTGCATGATTCCAGTCACGCACTATCCAGTGTCATTCACTTGGAAACGGGCACCGATGAAGCTGGTAGCTACTTCAAGCTACTTCAAGAAGCAATGCACAGGTTATCGCAGAGCAGTGCGAAATCTAAGCATTTCTATTTTTAGTATCAACTGGGATTTTTAAAATGTTTTCCAGAGAAACCACCTTTCTACAGGTTTTGCTACAGACAAGGTCTCCCTTCTCCTTCCAAAACTAACGGACAATTTTAATCCTATCTTTATCACGGTGCTCATTCATGCATGCAGGGCTATCCCTAATGCAATACCGCTCTAGGAGAGCAAGACAGACCTCAGGAATTTTTCCCTCAACCATAAATGCGCTTTCATAGCTCAAAAGGTGGATTTATGGTTTGAAACTGACTGTAGTCTATATCTCCTAAACTTAGCCTTTGCCAGCGTTCTCTTGGAGGAAAACACCAGCAGAGCTAAGAGGCCAACGTGTTCAGCCCATGCAGCACGTGGCAGTAGCATGCAGCAAAGAGGTAAGAAAGGGATGTAGGGAAAAGGGAGGGTGACCACTCCTAAGGAAGCAATAACATATCAGTGCCTTGCGGTACTTTTCCTGACGGAATTCCCTAATCTCCTTTTCCATTTCTTTTCACCTTAAACCTAATGAAAATCTTCTGAAGGGAAACAAAAAAAAAAGAGCAAGGATTTTTCCTTAGAAGATGTCCTAAAAGCTGCCACCTTTTTTTCTGAGCTTTCTGTTCAAATGGAAAGGAGTTCTAGAACAGTTATAATGGAAAAAAATATGGTTTATGCACAAAATGTTTGTCGTTTGAAGCCGACAAGAGTCTTGCGTGGGGACAGTTCTCTGAGAAAAGAGTTCTGTGCACTATATAGTCTGGATGCCAATATTTTCTTTTCCTTTTCAAGCAGAAAGTTTGTTACTAAAGTCGTGTGTTTCCAATCCTTATATCTAATTAATATTTAAATATTTTTTCCTCAACATTGCAGCAGCTGGCATTGTTTTACACTCTCAGCTTTCCCCCAGAGAAGTGATAAGTTTCTAGCCTTCACAACTCTAGGTAAAACTCAATATATCAACAACGCCAGCTTGAAGCCCTGGAGGCACGCAGCAATAAAAGATCGTTTTTTAAAGTCATAATTTTGAGTACGCGGTGTTTAATACCTAGGGATTGGCAATCTTGAAACAACTGAACTAGAAGTTATCAAATGAAGTGAGATTTTTTTAAAAGATAAGTTTATGCAGTGAATTATTAAAAAAGCAGGCTCCATTATTGCTTAAAATAACACCTCAGGTCTCTGAGCAGACATCTAGATAGCTCCTCTACTGGTTGTGAGAGAGGGGCATGGATAAAGGAACAGCAATGATGTCACTTAAAAGTGACCAAGGAATTCCAACCCAATTAGGCTTGGAAGATGCTCCATCAGTGGAAGCTTTTACTGAGAGCAATTTCCCAAGTTTCCCATGGCATTTTGATTTAAAAGAACGACATTTTTTAGAGTTTTCCCACTGCAAATATTCAACTCCGTTAGGCAGAAGAAGCAGTAGTACTGCCTGAGATACCGCATGGTTGTCCAAAGAGCAGTGAATAATAAAAGGCAGAGAAAACGCACACCACGAACACAACTGGACTTCATGGTTTGTCCTTTGCTTCCAGCTCTACATTCTGGCACTGCTGGGAGGCTTTAATGTATTTTGGGTGCTCACAGGTCCCGTTTGGTATAGCACACAGGCCTTCTCGCTGGCCTGAGAGGGCCTGGAAGTGCCGAGGTCCCCATTTCACAGGCACATAATAAAAGACACGGGGACACCAGGTGACTTGCAGAGAGCCAGACAGTGTCTGCACAGCCGTGCCCCTGGCTTGCACCCCTCCAGGGAGCTTTTCCCTGCAAGGGGGCCAGGAGGGATGCTCAAGACATCACCCCAGGCAGCGGAAGGAAAGAAAGACTGATGATGAAAATCTACTAAAAATTTGTGGTACAAACTGGTAGAAGAGGAAGACGGAGTCTTTTTGGCATTATGGGCAGGGGGATTTGTTGACAGTTCCAGCACACTCCCGGTAAATCCAGACTGGGTTTGAAAAGGTCTGAGCTGAAAGGGTCTGAGCTGAAAAGATCTGAGCTGAGTGGCAGGTGGGAAGAGGCTGTCTTTGCCACTTGGTCAGAGAGGGACCGAGGAGCAGCGTGGTGGAAAGCAAGAAGGACTCCCCCGTCGGGACATATTGCTGCACAAAAAATAGGTTAAAGCAGGCATCTCTGTAGTAAATCCAAAGGGAAAGTATTATTATGGAAAGGTTACTGGCTCTGAGGGAGACTTCTTAGGAATATTTGCCAAACGGAAATGGATGGTCGAACCATACCCAAGCGCAGTGATGGAGGTTGCTATCGCATCAGTTGGCAGTTTCATTCCTGCAATGGCCAGATGCCCAAGCGAAACATCACACGGGGACATAATTCTCGCAGCAACGCTGACACTTAATATTGCAGAGTGACCAGTGGTCTCATAAAGACAGGCAAAAAGTGCTGACTTTTAGAAAGGCTGTTGATTCTTCCAGCAGCTATTCATGGCTCTGCGTAAAATGTTAATGCCGTGACATTTGTCAGTCAAAGGCTTAAATCATCCTAATGAAACAGGAACCGTTACTGAACTAATTCATCCCAGCCTGTTCCACTGCAGATCTTTTATCAGTGGTTTTAAGATAATGAAATTATAATAAGAAAAATGTGTCATTTTCCAGTGAGAATTTACCATATGCAGTTTTATCTGTTTATTTAAGAGCTTGCATAGTGCCTATCACACATTATTTGAACTCATCCACAGTATTTAGAAACAGAAATTATTTTTATTTCTTTCACAGATCTTCCACAGGTGTAACAGAATGCAAAGATTGTTCTTGCTGCTGCCACCTCAAGTTTTATCTGTTCTCCTTCTGGCAAATGTATTTTCCCCCTCCCTCTCTAGTGTGCCTGGCTCAACAAACTCGATCCTAAAGACCAGATTCCTAGAAGAGTATCCTGGACTGTAAGCATTATATCAAAGTGTCAGCTCAGAATATCACATTCACTGACAGGCAGCCTCTAGTTAGAGACCACCACCTCCGCTACCTTGGAATTTCCTCAGTTAGTTTCCTCAATAATTTACATTTCATCAACACAAAAGCTTGCAGTGGCATTAGGCCATCTAGTAATTTGGAGAAAATGGCAAAAGTCTGTTGATATTGTGATGACTGCTTCTGTACAGGACTGGCATAGCTGGCTGCTGAGCTGGCTCTGTAGAGGCCCATCCGTGACATTATAATTCCTACTGAAGCTCAGTTACAATGCATCTGCAGTACTTTTGGGGACATTCAGTTTCTTGTTTATGTGTCTTGACAGGGAAAATATTTTGCTTTTTTGGAAAAATCTCTTTAAAATGAGTGAGGACTTAATTATGATTTTATCACTTCATATTCTTTTCCTGTTTTGGTGTTGTTTTGGGGTGTTTTTTTCTCTGCTCCCTAACTAGACCTGGCTGTACTCCCATTAATTTTCTGAACTCAATCTCAGCCTGTAGGCATCATCAAAGAGGAAGACGGGAATGAAAATGAAGTGGTGAGTGATTTCCAAGTACATCTGTGTTTCCACACCAGGGATTGTCTTATTAAATGCCTGTTCAGGAGGACGGTCGCTTGTCGGATTGCTCGTTTTTCCCCATCAAAGTGGTCTAGGAGTTTTAGATTACCAGGCTTTACAGTTCCACAGGCAGCTAAGATGAAGCTGTTTGTAACTGAACTTCTGAAAATAAGTTTAAATACTGTATTTTAAAATATTTTAAGTGATCAGTTTGTCAGGTCCAGTGCTGGTTAAGCTTCATACAGTTAGTGAAAGGGACATCTCAATGTCATTAGCAGAGTCACAGAATACCTCTCCTTTCTTGTTTAGGTCAGGCTTTAGACAATTTTTTCTCCGGGCATCGGTTTCCACTCATTCCCACAGGTCTTGAATCAGCAAAACTCTCGCCATTAGGGCAATGGTCTTGAAGCTGTGGTGCATGCTCTTGTGAAAGGTAATCCCGTCTCATTTTCAGCTGCTCATCAAAGAGGTTTCAGCTCAGCTGGGGTCTGAGCAGACCTTCCCTCCTCAGAATTTTTGCTTGTAATCAGACCCATATTATCAATCCCAAATTTTTTGTAGGAGACGCCATTTAAGACCCTCATGTTAGTTATTTATAATAAACTTTCCTTTTTTCTTGTTGGTTTGCATGTCAGCTGCCAGGGTTGTTGTTTCCCAGTTTCAAGACTTTTACAGTTTCTCTTTATCTTATTGATCTACCCTTGGGTGGCTGAAACTGCCCCTGGGGCTGACAACTGACCGGGGCAGCAACCTGGCTCCTGGAAATGGAATTGGATTAAAAACTGGGGAAGCGTTCTATTAAAAATTAATGTGTTCTTCTGTCTCTTACTACCTTCCATCCCTTCCTCCTTTTCTCCTTCCTTCCTTCCTTCCTTCCTTCCTTCCTTCCTTCCTTCCTTCCTTCCTTCCTTCCTTCCTTCCTTCCTCCCTCCCTCCCTCCCTCCCTCCCTCCCTCCCTTCCTCCCTTCCTTCCTTCCTTCCTTCCTCCCTCCCTCCCTCCCTCCCTCCCTTCCTCCCTTCCTCCCTTCCTCCCTTCCTCCCTTCCTCCCTTCCTCCCTTCCTTCCTCCCTCCCTCCCTTCCTCCCTCCCTTCCTCCCTTCCTCCCTTCCTTCCCTATGGGCTTGTCTTTTGCCCATATCACAGGGCAGTCCCTGCGTAAATGTCACCACTGACTTGATTCTTTTGGGGGTTTTTCTGCATTCCTCCTAACAAAATGTATGTTCTTCATAACACATTTTATATGTATCCAGATATACACATGTATGGCTCCACACATGTGTGTTACAGCCTGCTTGAGAGAGGAAGAAACGCCCGATGCGGTCCCCTTGGGAGAGCGGGCGACGTGTCCCGCTCCGTGCAGACGTCTGCAGCTGCCTGGCTCCGGGGCGCAGCCCTGGGGGGTGCAGACATCGGAGGGTGCCTCTCTCTGTCCCCAGCCCTTCTCCCACTGCGCTGCCACCCACGGCCCCCCTTCTTTCCCTCAGGAACGTGGAGCTGGGAAATCCCGTCCCAGTGGTCTGCAGGGACGTCGAGCGGCGCCCCGGCTTTCCCTCGCCAGGGGCATCCTTTGGGGGGGCTCGGGGCGGAGGAGCCACGGGGCCGCTGGCATCCCTCCTGCTGCTCTGACGCGAGGACGGAGTCACGGCCCCGTGCTGCAGAAGCCAACACCTAACCTCAGCAGCCCCTCTTTAATTAGATTTTTTCCCCTCTACGTCTCTTTTTTAATGTGCAGTTCCCAGATTCCTTCACAGTCAGCGATCCCTTTTATGCCTTCGGGAAAGCAATATATATAGCGCAGGGCTATAAATAAGACTAGCAATGTCATGGTAACCATGGGAACCGGTCGGCTTCAAACACGGATGTGTGTGAGATTTACAGGAGGCTGCCCTCCACTTTACAGCCAGATGATCTGTCCTTTGTAAAATTACACTGCTTGCAATTTGGATTTCTCACCCGGCACAAAAAATCTCTTTTTTTAAAATACTAAACAAGGAACTGGACGTTTTTCCCTTTTTATAAAATAAATGGGTGTTGAAAAGAATGACTGGAAATGGATACCTTCTTTGGATGCTGATTGCAATGGTATTTTGAAAACTTTTTCATTTCAGATAAAGGGAGCAGCCGTTCTTGCTCACCATCCGTTGTAACTGTTGTCCCTCATCACGTGTTGTGAGGGAATATTCAGTTCACTGCCAGGGTGAAATGGATGTATCCGGATCTTTTGTGCTGGGCAGAATATCAAAGGTTCAACGTCTTGAAAATAAACGCAGCTACTGAAATTCTGAGGCGGCTCAGCTGGGACCAGTCCACAGCTGCACAGTGAAAGGTGCCGCTCGGTTCCCCAGGAGAGGCTGTAACTCACGACGCAATTTGCGGGTGAAGCCGAGGAGCCCCCGGGCACCTTTCCAGCCCTGCCTCGGCAGAAAGCAGCGGCGTCCGGGCGCACGGTCCCTGTGGGCAGTGGCCGGACACGGACTGGTGGGGGGATGAGCACCGGTCGGCAGCTCCAGCCCCCACCTGCCTCCCGCCACACCAGCCCTGTGCCTGCCGGCCCCTCCACACCCCTGCAGCCGCAGCACCTCACCGCTGGCCGCACAAATCCCCTGGGAGGCGGCGGGATGCTCAGAGAGCCCGTCCCTGCCACCTCTGCGCGGCTGGCCTGCGACCTGTCACGGCGGTGGTGACAGCACAGGCACCCCTTGCTGTGTGCCCCCGGGAGCTTCTCCCCACCACGATTTATTACTCTGCCCTTGTGGGAACACCGACACCAAAGTTACAGCAATCCCTCAGGTAGCGGTACTGCAACGTGTTTGGGACCATCGCTGGGGAATGGCCCAGCATTCTGCTTAACTAGTCCGGACGACGATAATTACAGCAGGGGGCCCGAAGCTCGTCAAGGTACGGATGGATATTCATATGTAACTAATCTGACAGCAAAGTCCAGCCGTGAGCAGAAGGCTCTGACAAGTTGCATCTCAGGAAAAGCTGTGGGAAAAGCCAGACCTGGGAGGTCCCTCGGCACACGATTCCCCTGTTACAGAGAAGGAGTCCGATGACCTCCCTTCTCCATGGAGGTGCTATTGAACTCATCAAGACCAGAGAAAGAGAGGAAAAAAACCCACAGCCTTAGTTTTTTCCTGCCAGGATCCCGCCATAACGGCTGCAGCCCGCTCGGTGCTGCAGACCTGGCTGGGCGTTACGGGGGCACCAGTGCCAGGGGCTGGGTAGAGCCTGGCGAGGTCTGTCTCCTCTTCGGCGCAGGGGAAGAGATCGAACTGTGTGCGTTTTGAGATGGCGGTTGGCCATGGGGAATACGGGGCTCCCACAGCAGTAAAACGGCTCTTGTTCCATGAACGTCAGCAAGAAGGGGCCTGTGCCCTGCTGGCTGAGCTCTTTGCGCTGATGTGTGGATGCTGCCGGGACAAAACTAGGAAGCTTTCACTGTCCCAAACAGAGTCCAACTGGAACAGTTTAGAGACAGACGCTGCAAAATGATGCAGCTCTCCACAGAACGCTTTGCGGGTGGCATCTGGGAAAAAGAGGTAGTGCACTGCCGTGCTATAGTTTCAGGTTTGCTGGCGGCCCCTTGGACACGGATTTGGGCAAGGAAACGCCAACGCGCGGCGTGGGGATGCTTCAGTTGTGCTGCAGGCTGGCGCTGCAGCAAATGGAAAGTGCTGTGAACGGCTGATGCTTCTCAGCCCACGTGTTCTGGGGGTGTCTGAAAGGTGACCCTAACTTCAGCGGGCTTCGGAAATTCCCCCCACAGCGATGAAACTTGTACTTTGGAGTCAGCCCTGAGCCTCTCTGCTCTTTTTCTGTTATAATGCCTATCCTTAGCTCAGCATCACTTGCAAGCTTTTTGTGACTGGAAAGAAATGTGGCTCCATAAGAAAATGGTGCTTGCACGTATTTTCTGTACGTGTGTGTAAATTGCGTAGCGCTGGGGGGGAAGCAATACGAGTCTGACTGTTTCTTTCCACGGCAGCGGGACTTGCCGAAGGTCTGAGCTTATACAAATACAGCGCGGAAATGTTTCTCTCTTCCAGCGGGGCACGAGGCACGCCTCCTGCCTCCAGGGAAGCCCTTGTCTCTGCCATTTTTGCTGCCTTCAGCAGGAAGCGGGTTCAGCAATGGCCACCTCACGCACCCGCGCTCCGCCTGTCAGCGACGAATGCGCTTGAAGTGACAGAAGTGCCACCAGGAGACTCACGGTGCAATGCGAGGTGCCCGCTGTATCAGCCCGGTGACCCGTAACCATCGCCATGGATTTTCAGCGAGAGTGCGCTGGGGTGCTAAAACGGCCGCGCTCCCCTTGACGAGCAAGGGCATGGGAAGGTGGAGGGACACAGCAGGTCGAGAGGAGCTTTAAAGCTGCTCTGTGCAGATGGTGAGCCTTGATCTCGCAAGCAGTCCCAGGGCAGCATTGCAGCTCTCCTTTTTCCCATTCACTCCGGAGGGATTTCCAACGCCAGTAAAGTCCTTTGTCTGCAGTGCCAGTCCCGGTGTCTCTTGGTCAAGAATTTGGAGCCTCCTGGCGGGCTTAGACGCAACCATCGAGAAAATATATCCTTCGTCATCTGCTTTCACAGACAGCGTCAAACCTGCTGCTGGTACTGAACTCTCAGGCTCCTGCACGGTTTTTTTCACTCTGACACCAGTAACACATCTCCAAATTGCTGGAGTTTTTACCTATGAGAAAACAGAAGTGCCCTTGAACTTCACAGCGCGGGCTTGCGCTACATTAACCTCCCTGCCAGAGAGCAGTTATCCCACCATTCCTTTTGAAACCTGCTTCCAGACAAAAGCAGAGCCCCGTTTGATGCTGTGAACAACCTCAGGACAACGATGAGCACAGTCATTTCCGAGAGACCGCGGGCACCCACTCTCCAGGCCCTTTCCCTTTCCTTAAACAACAGAGCTGGTTTCTCACTTGATTTCAACTGACCTTGCTCGGCTGAAGGCAATAGAAGAGGCCGATTTCTGCTGGCTGAGGTTAAAGAAGTCGCCAATAGCTGGGGAAAGACAAGGAAACAGTGATGGAGCATCTTTTCTTCCACTCTCGCGATTTCTATGGTTCCAGTCAGGCATTATAATTGTTCATGACATCTTTTTTTCTCTTCCCACAGACTCAGACTAGAAACTCGGGTTCACCTACAGTTCCCCCAGTTCCTGCTTCATTGTGCAGCTGGCCATAAACCATTTATAACACAGAGGAGCAGTCTGCCTGTATGAAACGGCTTCAGCGTGAGTCTGTACTCGCAATAGGCTTGCAAAGAGCAAACTCTTGGAGGCAAGTAGCTTGCAAAGGTTTTCTCTCAAAGCAAATTTTCTCCCTCACATTTCAGTGTAACCAGCTGTCAAAAAGAGCTGCCGTTTCCATGGCTAGGCATCCAGCGCTTGCTCCACACTTGGCTTACCAGACTTTCACTCATGTCAGGGGAACTCCAGGCTGGAAATAAATGCCCTCGGAAGAGCCACACTTGGTCCCCCAACTGCACCAAAAGCTGCAAAATGCTCCCTTTGATGTCAGTGAGCTGCTGGTATAGATCGGTGCAGCGTATGGTTATTATCAACGGGCAGGAGGCCTGACCTGATAGACCTGGGACACATCCTGTTATGTTAGTGCCACCCAACGCCTGTCCCTCATCATCTTCAGTCTTGTCATTATTCCAAGACTGACCTTTGATGTTGTAAGACATTTCTGGCAGGGGTTGAATTCTGTCGTGTGATTCACACACAGCGCCTGCTACAGCAGGAGCCAGGCTAGTCTGGGCAATACAAATTGTGAACAATCCGTATCTGAATCCACTTGAATACAGCAGAAAATATGCACTTGATTTTCAGAAGTATTGAGTCACCTATGGAAGGGTGACTTTGCTTCTGAAACCATATCAAACATTTCTTTGCATCTTCTGAAGCCAAGATCCATTTGACAATCTGCCCTGCATGTCTGAAACAACACCTGACCCAGCTGTGAAGGAGGACGGGAAGTGTCTGTTTTCTCTGCCGAAAGCAGTTTCCTCATTTCTGTGAAGGCGGAGACACATGGGAAGGGCAGCAGGACATTGTGCAGCCACAGCAGCTGAAGCAGAAGGAAATTCTCAAGGAGGGCTTTCTGGACCCCAGGCTGCCAACGGACTACGTGTAGAGGAGCTTCGTGCTTTCCGAGGCATTGCCTCCGGGAACCAGTTTCTTGCCCGCAGTGTTAGTCCCTGCCTGCACCGCGCCATCCTGAGCACCTTATCCCATTCCCTCGTTGTGTCTGCTCCAGTCTTTTGAGGGGATTAGATGTGCTGAATCGCTGCTCTATTGACAATAACAATTATCTCCATAATAAACCGACTGGATCCAGGAAGACAGATGGGAGGGAAAGTGAGAAAAGAACTAAAAAAGGGCACCACGCAGATGAATTGTTTGGAAGGGAGGAGAAAGCAGATGGTGGATGAAATTCATTAGTTTAGAGTAAGCGCATTGATCCCCTCCTTTTCTCCCGAGCTGCGGTTAACTTCTGCTGCTCAGCTTTGTCATCTTCTTCCCCTGACCAGCAAATTCCTTCCACACTTGCTGCCCTTACGATGCAGTCCTTGGAGGATGCCGACGGCGGCTCTTGGGTTTCCCTGTGAAAAGCAAAGCCACAGCCAAACCGCCTTTCCAACATGCAACCAGCCAGCAATAAATCTGGGTGGAGATCCAGCTGCTGGAAGGCATCACTTGCTGTTTTTAGCCCTACTGGGGCTGTTAGTTGGAAAATAGGAGCATACATGCTATTTGTGCCCCAGGAGGTTAGCGAGCCACTTGGGCACAAAGCTGGAAAGCTCAAGTCCCTCTGAAGTTCAAAGAGACTGAACTGTAATTTGGGGGAGCTTCAACAGTGGTCACATACATGCATCGTTTCTCGAACAGTGATCCAGTTACTGCTGCCCCACACCGAGGGCTGTTGGAGGTGGGCAGGATTCCCTGGAGCTGCTGGATGAATCTGGACAACGCCCGCGGGGTTTCAGACCAGACCCTGCCCTGGCGAGCGGTGCTGCGGCGGAGGGAGCGCCTGCGCAGCAGAAGAAGGGGCTCCCCAGCTCCCCTCGCCCCAGTGAGACCAGCAGAATTTGGCAGGGAAGCCACCCGCGGCCACCAGCAGTGGCCACCTCCCCGTCCCCGCACCGATGGCCTTCCCAAAGGCATCTTCTCCTGCGGGTTCATCTGTGGAGAGGGAGGAAAACCTCCTGCCGCTCCCGTGGAAAGGCTCAGCGCGGTCTCCCCGGGGCTGGGACCCTCCTTTCTGCCAGCTGTGGAGCCGGCGAGGCAGCGCCGAAGCCCAGGGGGGAAACAGGTCCTAAAACGAACGCTGGGCTGACCGAGGCACGCTGAAGGAAATGCTAAGGCAGTAATTAAGTTAATTGAGTTTTGGATCTGGCCCATAAATGGCTTCTACTTCTTAGCACAACGATTTTGCTTGTTGCTAATTTGACTAATTAATTTGACTAATTCTACGTGTTGTAGAACTGTTGGTATTGGGGAGGCAAATGTTTAATTGGAAAGCTAATTAAAG